>NC_090932.1:1117678729-1122678729 GCF_040938575.1 Ambystoma mexicanum | reverse complement strand
ATAATAATTAATGGCAACACACCAAGTGTCCTGATCACCCTAGATATCTCAGTACGATTTGAAACCAACAACCACAACATTCTCGTTAAAAACGTGCACATATAGGAATAAGAGTAAACAAGGGGCTGAGACATACATGCCGTCTTTCAAATCCTCCCGCGTTAAAATCTTGTGGGGCGTACCACAAGGGTCCAGCCTGTCACCTCTACTCCTCAACATGACCCCATACATGGAAATGATCAGCAGCTCGGGTCTCTACTGCTACATGTGTGCGACAGACTGATCCACAAATTATCCAGAAACAAGCACACGCCTCAACCGAAATCCAACTGGATCTCCGCAAACACTTCTCACTAATGCAATCGTGGATGCCCGCCAAACGGACTGCAACTAAATCTGGAAAACAACAGAATCATGATTTGCAGCACCAAAGCCACAAAGCTCACAACTAATCCATGGGCAGAGGAAATGGGTGCCTGTCCTGGCCCAGCAGTTTAACAATTCCCTCACCCTGGAAAGTCAAGTTAAGGCAATCGTCTGGAGCTGCTTTCATCAACTAAGATCCATGGGTCGCATTATATTTATTTTTTTATTTTATTTTTTACATTTATAAAGCGCACAAAGCAGCCCTTGGGCATCGTGGCGCTGTTGCAGGCAAACATCTAGCTTAGTTACAGGACACAAGAGAAAGGTGAACGACAAAAGATATCACACTTATGTTTTAATGTTTACATCTTTTTATTAGGTTTTTCGACAAAATTAAAGTGCACATTGAGCACGACTTAGATCACATATAGCAAATCAAAAAAGGAGGCTGGGGGTTCTGTATATTCTGAATACTTGGGGTGGATGGGAGAGCTTGTGCAGTCCCCCTCAAGCAAGCTTCCACTATTACCCCTTGGGCAGAATTTCGAACAAGACCTGTTCGCACGGAATGCCTATGCCAGGATAAACCCTATGGTTTGGTCATAGGACATGGCAACTTTAAACAATAACATCAGGCTGCTTTGTGCTTGATTTTTAAAATCTCCAAACTAACTCGTTTGAGGCTTCCTTGGAAGGTTTTGCCCTGATACTGGACCCTCGGCTTGGCCGGATGCCTGACTGTGGCCTGCAACCCCAGGTTAGCCAGCTCTCGACATAGCCCTGAAGGTCTTTCCTTTTCCGGATAGTCTCAGGACTCACATCGGGAAGGGCGGGCTCTCACTTCCTCCTAGTAAGATCCTCCTTGCAGCGATTTCTGAAATGTATATCTTCATCTTGTGGAATCCCCCCGCCCCCCAGCATCATGCAATACGTAATAAGAGAGCCATGGCACTCGATGCATTAGAGCTCCCGAGCATCGACTATGCCTGCAGCCATTAACTAGGCCTCCCAGACCACCTGCGGAGGCATCACCAAAGAATACAAAACTCAGCACCAGGACTCCTCCTGAGACTGGAAGGTGGAGACCGCATCTCCCTGGCACTGCAGACACTTCACTGGCTCCCAGTTAAACCCAGGAGCCACTTGAAAGTCCCCTGCATCCCCCACAGCTGGGGCTCAGAAGCCTCTACAAAGAGGTTCACCCCTTGCGTGCTTTGCGTGATGCTTTAATTCAGGAACTTGACTGTAGCATCAGTCGCAAACTTCAACACCAAGTGCCACGGAGGTGCTTTCCTCTCGAGCCAAGTCATCAACCTTTTAGACTCTGCACCCAGGTGATCCCACACACTCATGCCACCCGACATTCAGCAAACACTTAAAAACCTGGTTTTCACCAGGCTGTGAGAAGAAGAGCAATGATAATACTCTAACTTGAGAGGGAGGCTGGGCCCACTTACCTGCTCACACTTACCACAGCTTATACTGTACACCCCAGCTGGCCACACCAAACGCTGCAGTAGAAAGCCTCCTAGAACACCCCAGCCTGCTCACACTAACGCCAGCTGAGCCAAGCGGAACTCTACATAAGTCTGAACCTCCCCAAATCAACACAGCGCACCAGCAACCCCTAGACCACTGTGCGGATCGTGCTAGTAGTGAATCAAGAAGGACACTAACACCAGGGGCTCCTATGCAGATGGACACACCGAAAGTGCCCTCACCAGGAACCAACTAGAAATATAGCAGCACACAGAGAGCGGGTTCCTCCGATCTGCACTCATCAACATTTCAGGTTTCACAACATGGCTTTCCTTATGCTCCCACTTTTTCCACTGCAACCTAGTTCCAAGAGGCCGACAGAATTGCAAAAGTCCCACTAAACAAGATCACTTTATGTTACATAGGCACAGGACCTGAAACAGAGGACATGTTCATCGTGCTCTTCACCTGCTCCTTATGCCCAGTGCCACAGAGGAGACTACTGAGGCCATGCCTAACGCTTGAACCGTAAGCTGAACCAAGAGAACAGGCCAGCTTTCCACTAATGGATCAGCTGTCTACGGTCTTCCGTAAAGTGCTAAGTGTCCCAAGACGAGCTGGTAAAATAAGGAAAAACAACATAAAGTACCAAGAATAACAACCAATTCCATAGGGCCATCTTAAGCTCCACTTAACCTATTCCTTGTATCGTGTAATTTTGACTATACTCACCCTAGTTGCCGAACTGTCTCTCTCTCGCATCTACCTTAGCCTTGCTGGTCCAGATCAAACATTTGGCCCTGGTTCCTAGACAGGGTGGCGAAAGAGAGAAGCCAAAAGAAAACCGAAATCTAAGGGCAGACATGGCAGTGATCTACAATAGAATCCAGAGGAAATGGCCCAATACCAGTTTTAATGGTAAGAGCTATGAATTACCTGCCTGCGGAACTCATGTCCTCACTAAGAGTATGGAAGCCAGGCACCTTGGTGACACCGGATCCCATTGGCTGAACCTGCTAGTCAACCACTCTCCCATTAGAGCTCAAAGTTTAGAGCCTCCCAGTAGGAATCCTAAAACCAGGTTTTAGGGACGCATGCAATGTGACAATAACAGGCAGAGTGAGGAGTGCTACAAAAATATACCCTGCATGTGCAACCCACAACAATACACAAAAACCACAAAGCGTGCCAATGGTCTAGTTAATGCAATGCAGGTCACAGAATAGCCTAGAGCACAAAGAGGTCAGCCTCATCAACATCTCTGGCAATTGCCTATCAATAGGAAAAAAGAGGTCAACCTCATCAATGTGTCTGGCAATTGCCTATCAATAGGAAAAAAAGAAACCAGCCTCATCAATATGTCTGGCAATTGCCTATCAATAGGAAAAAAGAGGTCAGCCCCCCCATGTCTGGCAATTGCCTGCCAATAGGAAAACAGATACAAGAATTCCAAAACACAGGCCTGCCATGACAGCTTCCTCTGGGCTAGTGGAATATGGGTATGTCCCCTTACAACATCCAGAGGCCACGCAGTGGCGATGGGGTGAGAAGGGAGGGGAAGAGCATGGGGGCAGGGGGAGGGCTGCGTCCACATCAGTGGCCAGAACTATAACAGATGCAATATAGAAATAAACCAGAGAAGCTGATTACTGTGTGAGGTCTCCTTATTAGCAAGTGGAGTGAGTTTACCCTCCTCCATACACTGCAGACAGTATGCTAGATCTGGGCTGATCCAACATTCTCGCCCGAGGTACCCTCTGGCTCGGGAGGCTAGAAGAGATCAGACGTGCTGGTCGTCATATTTGTGAAATGCGCCAAATGACATTTCAACTGCAATCAGGTCTGACGGTCTTCTGTCAGTGCATGACATTCACCCTGCAGGTCAGTCTGTCGCCTCGCATTTAAAATGAGTCCCCAAATCCACGTAACCTTCCTGGTCGTCTGACAAAAAAAGTTTGAAGCCTATTCTAAAGTGGGTATTTAGAGGTCGAACGCCCCTCCTGGCTGCCTTTCTTTGTGTTGCCGTGCAGAGGACATTAAAAAGGTCCCTTCTTAAGCTACACTGCACCCGGATTTACTTTATTTCAGATGTTGCCACCACATTAATTTAAAAGCTGCGGATGCCAAGTGTGCATATTCACTAAGAAAGCCAATCTTGTACTTTTTCAATTGCAGACAAAAAACACGTTAAGTCGTAAAGTTCTGTGTCACTTTCAATTCGTATTTATTACACTAGGACAGATATCTGTGAAAGGAGTCAATAATCAAAGCCCTTTTGCACCCTGCGTTCAAGTCTTTGGTTTGGGGAAGTGAATGCACGTGCAGCTTAATGACACTGATGATGTGGTTCACGCGATGCACCCTCAGGGATAAAACAAGCACTGCGAGGCCAATCATTGTGGCTTTTGCAATTGATTGCATTTTACATTTATCAGCATGATTTTGTGTTGACTTTCTATAAAAAAAAAATGGTCCCGTTCACTTGCAAACTGGAGAGCCCGTCGTAACATGGCTGTTTTGATGTGAGCTGTAAACCTCTGCTGGCTGATTAAATACTTCGAACATTTTAAATTGGCAGCTGAGGCACAAAGCCTCAGGTTTTCCCGCCACTGCCGTGGCACATAAAACGCTTTTGATCACTGCACCATCCAGCAATGGCATCATCAAACATGTTAAACCCCATCTTCAGGCCCCAGTTACCCAGAGCCGTAACCAATTCACAAGAGACCAGTGTGACCACTACCAATCCGTTTACTACAGACCACAACACAGGACTGTATCACTCTGAATGCTAAAGCAGATACACTTGATAAATCACAGGGGTCTACAACCTTTCGCTCGCCAGGTGTTTTGGAATTCCTTAATCCCTGGCTGGCATGGACAATGGTAAAGGCGGTGGGGGTCGTAATCCAAAACATCTGGAGAGCAGCAGGTTGCAAACCCCTCAAATGTGGGCATAGGTGTATAAGTGTGGGAGGGCCTGCATTGCTTTAGAACTATTGTCTGCTGCAAAGATAAGAGACCATTGTGCTGTACCAAGACTGATCACCAGTTTACCAGCAATGCCCAACGGGGTTCTCAACCTTTATGCAAACATGTGTCAACCTTAATGAATCAAGCTGGTATGGGTATCTTGCAGTTCTCTACCTCTATGGAGATAACACAGTGTTTCCTGCCCCGAGAGTTTGCAAAGCCAAGACTGGAGAAATTGCTCGGCATGCAGCGGGTCTTTGGGCCATCGCGCACCTAGCTCCTGACGCAAAGGCTGAAAGTATGTTTTTAAGATCTCTTTTGGTGGTGAAAGGCTCTATGGCTAATGAGCTTTTGAAATATGAAACACAGCTGAAGGAGTTGACCTCTAACTTGATAACAGCCCCGTTTAGCTGTCATTGGCTATAACATAAAGGGGTTATCTCCAGGCTCATTCTTGCTGCGTTATTGGGGGTCATTACGAGTTTGGAGGCAGCCATGGTGCTAATAGCTGCAGGTCCGTTATTAGCTCCTTGGTCCCTTAGCGGCTCCCGCTAAGGGCAGCTGATAAAAACAGGGTGAACAAGGGCTCTGATTATTGACTGGTAAAACCAGCCGCGGCAGCTGCTATGGGACCTCGGAATGCAGCGGTAGGGGGTTAACGGCACCGGCATCCTTACCACTGCCATTAACCCCCTACCGCCGTACTCGTAATGAGGCCCATTGTCTTTGGATCACAGCAGTAAATGTCAATGGATTGCTGTTGCCCGGAATAGTCTTTCCTCAGTAATAACACAGCCAGTCTGACTAAGCAAGCTAAACCTATTGTAATGACTGCTCAATCGGCCAGGATATGGAATGTGTACTCATTTAATGAGTCATGTACACCTTTGGTAATGGCACTTTTTCATGTTAGATATTCTGCTCCTATATCTGACTCATCTACTTTGAATTCATAACTCCCATTTGGCAAAAAGAATTACTAATCTATGATTCAGCCAGCTCCCATTAGCATCTCATCAGGCTGGTTGGAACTCAGGTTTCAGTTGTTTTTGCAAGTATGATAGTATCTGCGTAGAAACAAAGATGCCCTCTTGTTTTGTTTCTTGCAGCTGGTCCCTTATCACCAAACCAGAGCATTGATTCATTTTCTTAGGACTCTCAATTTTAGGCTATGTAGGGATTCCCCTTTTTATTTGATGTTGATGCAAGACACACAGGTCTGTTGGTCTCTGGAACATTTCTCGACTTCCACAATGTTAATGTTATGGGGTCTTTTACCGCGCACTGATGCCACTTCAGGAGAAGAAGAACCCAGACAAGCGAGGGGGATAATGATAAGATGGAGAAGTACAAAGAAAAAGGCCCATGACGAAGGATTATTACAACTGAAAGTTACTATGATAAAGAACTATGCTAGAGAAGAAATCTGACAAGGGGGAATAACTAGAATGAAGGCCTATGATTACACACAATGACAAAGGAGAAGGACTGGGACAAAAGATAAGGACTAGGACTAAGGATAAACTCTGTGATGATTGACTATGATGCTGATGAAGGACATGATGTATGGCATTTGTAACGCGCCTATACACAAGTGTTTCAAGGCGCAACGCGGCAAGGGAGGGGAACAGTGAGAAGACAGACAGCTAGCTGGCGCCGCATCTAGATAGAAATGTGACTGTTAGCAGGTGCCTCACCCAGGATTCTTAACTTTAGCTTGCATTGCATCTAGATACAAATGGAATGGTTAGAATATGCCACACTCGTATGGAACTCTTAACTTTAGCTTGCATCGCACCTAGATAGAAATGTGAATGTCAGCATGTACCGCACTTAGATGGAATCCCATAATTGCAAGGACATCAATGTCAGCTAACTGACCAACTAACCATTCCATCCCTCTGCATAAACCTCTCAAACTCTAACCATCCACAAGCCTTAAACGCAGCACTCCGCACAAACTTCACAACAATGCAACAACACAACAAAACAAACCACACATAGCCTTGCACAACAGCACACGACGGCTACCGACCGGAAAACACCCCAAGCCCAGCGAACAGTGTTAACCGGGTTGAGGCTGCCAAGAGCACATCACTGCTCTCTTGCACTTTTCCTGCTTATTCCCACTAACTCACCCCCCTCTCCTCCCCTTTTTCAGAGCCGCCAGAGTGCCAGGGGACCACTTCGGTGGTGATAGTGCGTGGTACAAATGTCCTTTAACATTAACATTAACAAAGGAGAATGACTATGATGAAGGAGAAGCCTGTAACACACGCTTATAGTGAAGCAGGAGGATTAGGACTAAGAACTATGATGGAGGTTAAGAACTACGATGGAGGACTATGATGAAGGACTATGACGAAGGAGAAGGACTAAAATAAAGGATGAATGGGAAGGACTATGATGAAGTACAAGAAGAAAGACAAGTGAGAGGAAGGCTATGAAAAATGATGGTCTGAATCTCTCTCTCTCTCTCTCTCGCTCTCTCTCTCTCCTTAATGGAAATGTATCGGAGTAACACCTGGCTACTTGCGTCCATACAACCCTCTTTACAGCACATGGTTATGTGGAGGGGTGTATGGACGCAAGTAGCCAGGTGTTACGCTGATACAATTGTATTGCTTGTGACTTTGGGCTCAAGTCATAGACCAACCTGGGATGAGTGCAAGCCCACCCCAGATACCATAACAAAGAATTAGTTATTTTGATGATCTATAACTTTAGCATTTGTGGTAGTTAGCTCAAACTGGTAGTAGCCCCCGCCAGTTACTTCTCCACTTAATGGAAATGGTTTGGTCTAAGATGATGCTGCATTTCCGCACTATTTGCTTTAAGACACATGCATTCTCTATTACAACCCATGCACATCACAGCGACCACACCCAAAACATCTTTTACCCAAGAATGTTGCACTAGATGTAATGCATAAACAGACCAAGAGCTCAAGCTGCCACTTATAAAGTGTCAATACATCCTCCAGACTTAATTTTTTATCTAGCACTAGTTTTTTTGGCAATGATTAATAATAATAATGTAATTTAGCATTTATACAGTGCTGCAAACCCTCAGGTATCTGAGCGCTGCTTATAATTACCCACGGTGTGTGGTGCTTATTTATCAACCTCGGAAGGATGAAAGGCTGAGTTTGGCCCTGTCGGGATTCGAACCTGCATCAGCAGGCTCCACACAAATGTCAAAGCAAGCGCTCTACTTCCTGTGCTATCGGACCAATTACAGGAAACCTCAAAACTACAGGTGTGCATCTGCAAAGAATAAACAGAGCACTGACTGGATGAAAGACTCTGAACTGACACCCTGACGTGATGTCTCTGCCAGCCCGAGCTGTAGATGCACATGATTACCATCTCATCACATTTTGTGGCTTTAAAGGGAACTGTTATGAAATGTTTTTATTTTAAAACATTGAAGTAATTACAAGTGGCAACTTGGCGAGCCCTAATATATTTGCAAAACATGCTAAATAGCCCCAATAATAAGCCCTCCAATTGGCTTCTGGGGGCTGCCATTGTTCCCTTAGCCTTGCAGGGCGCCATGGCTCCTGTTACACAGAATCAATGATAGGCTCAACCCTGCAGCACACTCTCTACAGCCATGAGAAATCATGGCTCCTGTAACAACACATTCATGGACTTTGCTGTAGGAAGCATGTTTTAACTTTGAAAGATACAATTCTGAAATTGACTAATTCACAACGACTACTCCTATGGTGTTTTTTTGCAATGATATTTTGGCCCTCTTTCCAACTGCCTTTCCTTGTGGTTTTTTTTTGTTTTTTCGACCCCTTCATTTCTTGTTCCATTTTCCATGTCTGCTCTCTCTTTCTTTTTTCCCCAAACTACCTACGGGGTCATTTATACAATTTCTTTCCGTAGACAGAGGCTGGTGGCATATGCTGGTAGAGGACATGAAAAAAGATAGAGTGGACGGTTGCGCATTCACTGCGGCTGATGAAAAGAGGAAGTAATGGCTATCAGTAAATGGTTTTGTCACAGTGTGAACCATTACGCTAGGTTTCCTTCAAACCTTATACTTCCAGCCTTCGTTTTGTTTTTGATTGGGAGAGTGTGAATGCTGTGCTATCAGTGGTAGGAGCGGCAGAAATGTGGTTACTCATAATGTTTAGGGACAGGAAGTAAAGTTGTTTTCCTTTTCAGAAACAAGACTGGATAAGATTCAAGTTTATTTATCAGTTTTTCAAATGTGTGATCCACCAGATAAATAACTCTGATAACAAATGGAAAAAAAAGTAGAATGTGAGGGAGCCGGCATTGATTATTAATTAGTATAAAGAAGAAAATAAAGGATAGGGAAAATTAACTAGATGGAGAAAAAGAATGAAAGAAATACTGAGAAAAAAAGAAAGTGATGGAGAAAGTGAGAAAAAACAAAACATAAATGGATGAAATTAAAGAAAGGGGGAGAAAACTGGAATAAGAAATATGCCTAGAAATAATGAGCGGATAGAATGAAACTGAGTATAGAAAGAAAATGAAAGATGAAAGCAAAGGAAAGAAAGAAAAGGAAATGAAGTAAAGACGATAGAAACAATGCGTAATAGTATTAAACAAGGAAAGAAAGACTGAAAGATGAAAAAAGAACAGAGGAAAGAAAGAACTAGGGAAGCAAAGAACGAAAGAAGGAAGGGCCAAAGGAAATCATTAAGTAAAAGTGGAAAGAAGGAACCATTAATAGGGAAGAAAGATGGAATGAAGGAAAAACCAAAATAAAGGTTAAATAAAGGACAAAAGTATGGAAAGAAACAAACAAACAAATTAACAAACAAACAAAGAAAGGGGGAAAAAGCAAAAAAGGGAGGAAGAAAGGAAATGGAAAGATGGAATAAAATGGAAAGAAAAAAGGGTAAGAGAACATTAGAAACCAAATGAGAAAATAAAGTAAATCCCTAAGAAGCAGAGAGAAAAGGGAGAAGAAAAGGAAGAAGGGAGGAAAGATGGGAAGATGGGTGTTAAGAGAGTCGAAATAGTGTTGGAAAATAGCATATTTGTGAATTGGTTAATTTCAGTTTGAAGGTCACTTCAGGCTAACACACGTTATTATTGATAGATTTTAGCAGCAGCTGTTGACTCTCGTTGTTATGGAGACCGCCCTGTGGTGATTAGATGGGCCTAACATTGATACTCTGTAGCAGGACCCACAGCATGACACACCGCCGTGGAAACAATAACGGGAAGCAACTGGGGGAGAAGTTTTGAGGCTTTTTAACATTTTGGCAAGACTGTTAGTAATCTACAAGTTACCAATGATAATTACTTCAATGTTTTAAACTGCAATTGTTCATGACAGTGTCCAGTTAAGGATGAAAAGCAAAATGTTTAGAAAGATTTTCTAAATCTGAAATCAGTCTCACGTACAACATGACTTTTTTTAGGCATTTAGGAGGTTGTCAGAAACGGAGAACTTTGTGTTATAGGGGTTTGGTAGCGTGACACCCTCAGACTTGTAGGGTATGTGTGCCAGCAAGAGTGTCAGAGTCATATTGCCTCGGATATGTAGGAAGGTCTGTATCAATAACTCCGATTAGAGTGCAAGAGAGCTCAGACTAAAAGTATCTCCACCTTAAACAAAGACTGTCTCTTTCAGTTGGAACCCCTCCCCTACAATAAGGGTCTAGAAATGCAGGCTTCCCAGACCAAGAGGGTGTGGGTGTCTCTGGGGTAGAGCCCTCAAATATGCATGAACTGGGTGTCAGGGAGAAAGCCCAAAATCAAAGCCCAGAGGAGGAGGGTGCTGTCAGATTTAGTACCCACACAGATGCCCTTTCCTAGAGCTCCTTCCCCAGGTGTTGCAATCAAAACCCCTCAAACCAGGGGGAAAATGAGTTAAACTGCACTGACTATTGAGTCCCTTGAGTCTGAACTCGCACTATAAAGGTTTCTGAGTCCGAGCCTCTTAAAATCAGAGGGTCACAGTGTTAGAGGTCCTCAGACTAGCAGAGTGTCCACATTCCTCAAGGTAGGAGAATGCCAAGGTCAGAGCCACAAAATAATGCAAGGGTGTGCGAGTCTCTCTGAAAAGAAGAGTCTTAGTGTAAACCCCACCACCACGACAGGGGGGCTGTGGTCCCCTCAGACTCGGAGAGGCCAAGGACCCCTCTGATTAGGTGGGAGAGTGTAACATCCCCACAGGCTAGGAGAAGGTTAGGTGCCCTCAGAATAGGAGAAGGATCCCCCTCATCCAAAAACTGGGAGACGGTAAGAATCCCCCAGACTAAGATGGTTTGAGAGTCAGCAACCCCCTCACTCGTTGGGTGTGGAATCAGAATCCCCCTGACTAGAAAGGTGTCCAATCCCACCAGGCTAGAATGCTGGTAGGAACTCCGAACGTTTCTTGGTAGAAAGTCACTTCAGCACCTCTGTCGTGATTCAAACCCTGTCGTGCGGCTGTAAGATGAAGGTTTTGCCACAAGGTTAAGGAATTCCTTAGCACGACCTCATGAAATGTAACGCCTTAACGCTCTGCCCATCTCTCTCTACCCCCGCCCAACCTACCCCCACTCTCTCTACGCCCACCGACCCAATCCCCACCCTCTCTACACCCACCCACCCAATCCCGACCCTGTCTACACTCACCCACCCAATCCCCACCCTCTCTACCCTACCCCCTCTCTCTACCCCAACCCTCCCACCCTTCCCCCCTCTCTCTATCCAAACCCACCCTTCCCCTACTCTCTCTACCCCACCCACCAACCCTACCCCAGTCTCTTTACCCCCACCCACCCTACTTAAACTCTCTCCACCCCCACCTTCACCCACCCAACCACTTCTCTCTTTACCCCCAACCACCCACCCTACTGCCACTCTATCTACCCCCACTCTTCCCCCACTCTTTCTACTCCCACCCCAATCTCTCAACCCCCACCACAATCTCTCAACCCCCACCCACCTTACCCCCACTCTCTCTGTCCCCACCCACCCTTGAAACACTTATGCATAGGCGTGTTATAAATGCCATATCATATCACCCACCCTACCCCCACACTTTCTGGCCCCACTCCCCACCGCCCCACTCTCTCTGGCCCATCCAACCTCCCGCACTCTCTCTACCCCACCCAGCCTACCCCCACTCTCTTGACCCCATCTACCCAACTCGCTCTACAAGCCACCCACACCACCCCCACCCTACTCCCTCTCAGCCTTCCTCTCACACTCTTGCTTTATTTCTTACCCTCTTACCCTCAACCTTTCTCTGCCATATTTCCTCTTGCTCATCATCAATGGCACCCTCTCTCAATCGTTTCCTCCTTTGCTGTATTCTCATTCCTTCTCATTCTCTTGCACAGCCCCGCCCCTTATCACATCCTCTTTTGAAACATAGCACTCTCCTCCTTGCATCCTGATGCCTATACATGGAAAGTGCAAAGAACATCAATACATGCCAACACGTGTGGCTTTGCTAATGCTTGTCTTTTAAGGACTCAAGCCCTGCTTTGAAAATGCCGTTTTTAAATGGGGGCTTCGCGTTGTCACCCGGTGTAAATAATACCGCTCAAAGAATTCGACAGGCAGGTACCGGTAAAGCTTTCTGACTCATATCAGTTCTACAGGCCCCAATCTTATCACCTCGGTGTTCGACTGCCCCACCCCCCACCTCTGCTCCCTCCTCTACCAAGCACAGTACTAACAAGCTTATCGGGGCCTCGGGAGATTTTGCCGATTTCACTTGTGAGTGGATTTTCCTTCCTTCTGTTAACTACATCAGCTGTGCCCCTCAGTGTAGTAATAAAATCTCGCCAGTAGAGGACACAGCAACATTAAAATTGAACCACTGTTCGGACTGACAACTGAAGTGACCACTCCCGAGGCATGTGAGGGTCAGAGTAGGTTTATTCCATGGACCACATGATCATGCCAGCAGAACAACTGACTCCGTAATCCTCCGCTTCCCTTACACAAAAACAGCCTGTACATTCTACATTCTAAAGGAAGGGTTACAGTATCCAAAGGAACACTACATAACAGCAGACTACAACCCTAAAAGGACCACTACAACACTCCCCCTTGATATCCACCAAAATCCCTTTATACCATTGGTCTTCAACCTTTTTGGCTGGGCCCCCCATGAGCAAAATGTGGGCATGCCGGACCCCCCAAAAATGCCAAATGGACAGTACGTATTGTGTGCCACCACTGCCCCCTACTCCCAGGATAGTCCTTGGGCTCCCCCACCTGCTCTCATCCCAGTCGCTGGGCTCCCTCGTCCCACTCCTACCCAGTCCTTGGGCACTCCCCACCCCATCACACATCCAGGGCTCTCCCCACCCTGCTTCCACCACTATCCCATGGTGCCCGCCCATCCTGCTCCCACCACAGTCCCCGAGCTCCCTCCATCCCGTTCCCAACACAGTCCCAGGGCCAGTGGTGGCTGGTAAATTTTTTAAGTGGAGGGGCATAACTATTTCCCCCAGAAATGACATAGCAACCGAGCGCAGCGAGGGAACCTGAACCAATCAAGAGGGGTTCAGGAGTCTCCCCCCCCCCCATGAATTGTTTTTTAAATAATAGGTTAAAATGTTGCATTGTAGAGCATACTTTTTTTTAAAAAAATGGGTATATGAACAAACAGTTTGCAATTGGTGCTGGTGGGCCCAGGAGGCAGGCATTATATTTATTACTGGACATCTCTGATAGATGTCCAGTAAAAAGATACTATCCAGATATATACACACACACACGCACGCACACACAAACGCACACGCGCACACACACACACTCGCACACACACACAGTCATACAGCAATCACTCTATCAGTCACAAGAGAATCCATCACTATACACTCACTCATAACACAAGCATACACGTTTCCAGACACATGTTTAAATAAAAAACAAATGAACGTAAAAGTACCTTCTGCATTGGTCTGCGTGTGAGTGCTAAAACGGCCAGATAGCATTTTCAATGAGCTATGTAATGCTGGCGGAACAAAACACATCAGCCTTGCATGGCTCAGTGAGCATGTGCGGCTGGGAAACTGAACTGTCAAAGGGAAATAGTGTTCCCTTTGACAGTTCAGCCAGTTCAGGCGCACTCCCTCAGCTGGAAAAAGCAGCTGAGGGAGTGCTCATTGTTTCACTGGGCTGGCTCCTTACCTACTACATAATGGGTGAGGGGGCCGCTGGGTGGGCGCCCCTTGCCATTATGGATGAGCCGCCAGGCTTGGACTGGCCTATAGGGCATTAGGGCAATGCCTGTACCAAAAATGCAAAATGCTAGTGTGGGCTAGTCAAAATGGGCCACCTTTTTGGCCATTGTGGGCCAGTATGATGAGTTACTTCACTATGCAGTTAGTAATTTTGACCATTGTTGCTGAATAAATATTCTTTCAATATCACAATTTACTTACGTTTTAACACAAAGCACCCCCTTGGGTACTATTCAAACAGTCTATGACTAAAGTAATGAATATCCATTTACAACTGCGGGCCACTTTTTCCTTGGTGCCTGAGACAGTTTCATGCTTCAGCATGACCATGTGAGCCGCCCCTACCCATTTCCTCCAATCTAAATTATTATTATTTTTTTTACATTTCATGCCGGGCTCTCACAGCCCTCTGCAGAGGCGGCCGTGGCGCCCTGCGGGGGCGCGCCCCACAGTTTGAATACCTCTGCTTTATACAAAGGAACAAAAATTTGCAGAACCACTATGTGAGTTGGATAACATAAGAAAGTGTGACAACAATGGCTCAGCCATGTAATATCCCCCCCTACACATAATCCTTTAACCTAATCGAGGTACCCTTGCTCTAATCGTGCGACCATCATTTACAACACACTCCGGGTTCATCAATCCATTTCCTCACACATCCTGTTGTTGTGTACTCTTGCCTACACGTCTTGTATCGCTGCTCATGTGATAGGCCTGGCTGCCATTCCTATTATCAATCTGATACTTCCCCTCCTGCCCTGGGACACTGCCACTTCTCCCCAGCACAAACTTTCCTTGACCTTTTCACGTTCAAACTCTACCTTGCCCCTTTGTTCAGCAATTCTCCACTTGTTCCAGCGCAAACCATCATCTAAACACACATAGCTCTTACCAACTTTCATCACCGCATGTAGTGGCATAAACACACTCATGCCCTTGGGCACATACATATCTGGGATTCTTCATCCTCACCACCTCACTGACACTCACTTCAGTGACATGTCCTGTGTTGCTCTTTTGTGTCATTTTAACTTGTCTGCGCTGAACATTTTCCATCACCCACTCCATATCCACTTTGGATGTTGACTCACCCCCAAGAGCCATTGGTCTTAGCTTTGACCCCACCTTCCTGCCCCTCATGGGTTCAAAAGGAGTAAACCCAGTAAGATTAGATGGTGTATGACCATAAGCCTTTAAAGACTTCAATACTACTTACTAATTGCCCATCAAGATTATTAGCAACGGCCAAACGAATGGCACCCTTCACAAAACAGTTAAGTCTTTCCACAAATTGTATACCATTGTCCGTGACCAAACTGTAAGGCACTCCCTCCCTGTCAAACACATTTGTCAGAAATTCAATGACTTTGTCCGTCATTACAGATTCCACTGCAGTAGCTTCCACCCACCTTGATTTATAATCTACTAATGCCAATATGAACCTTTAAGCACATCAATAGGTCGCATTATGTCAAGATCTACCTTGGTCCACACCTTACCCGGTATCTCAACCGGAATTACAGGCTGAATACGAATCCCTTGACTTTTATCGCTTGTGGCACAAGCTGCACAATCCTTCACCAATCACTCAACATCACTGTTCATTCCATGCCACCAGTAAGATTCTCTCAGTGTTCTTTTGATCAACGATCTCCCCAAATGCCCTTCATGATCCACTTCCACCAATCTCATCCTCAATGAGCCAGGCGGTATCAATCTATCACCTCTGGTCACACCAGAGGGGCCTTCTTCTATTTCGTCCAGTATGTGCAGATAACTCTTGCCTTCCCATGTCTGTTCAACATTCCTAAAAGCTAAATGCAAACCTTCTTTGATCCACCTCAACTCAGCTTCAACTTCTCATTCCCTAAACCATTCTGACTTCTACACAGCAGGAATGACACATGATACTTGGGGTACTATTCATGCTATCACAATTTTCATCCTGCCCACTATCATTAGACAGTAACTTTGACAAACTGTCAGCCACTACATTAGTTTGTCCCAAAAACGTTCCCCACGTTAAAATTGTATTCTTGCAAATTTACCATCTATTTGGCAATCCTGGAACCATGGAACCTAGCTCTTTTGTCGTCATGACATACATGAGCAGTTTGTGGTCTGTCCTTATCACATATGGTGTTGCCCACAGAAATGTCCTGAAGTGTTTGGATGCCCAACATGCCACCAATGCATCTCACTCTATGATTGCATACCTCTTCGCTGCATCTCTGAGAACCATGGAGGCAAACTATATGGGATGATACTGCCCCCATGTCACTGAGTTAAAACTGCACCTATTCCTACCTCACTAGCATTCACCATTGACGAAGTTTTACATCTGACATCAAAAGAAGTCAATAATGGTTCCTTGTCCATATCTTCTTTCAAACCCTCAAGCTCTTCTTGACATTGTTGGGACCATATCTTTTAATAACTCCCTCATGTGTACTGTGTTTTCTGACTGACCAGGAATATATTTGACATAATATTCATGCTTAAAAACAATTGGAGTACTTCCTTAGTGGCAGGAGTGGGTGCCTCTTTCATCACCCTTACTAAACCTTCCTTGGGCTTTGTAGCCTTTGCATCAATGGTGTGCCCCATATATATCACGCTTTTTACGCCTGTCTGACATTTTGACAATTTGATAGGCAACCTCTTTTCCTATAATATGCACAGAATTATGTTCACCCTTTCATTGTGCTCCTGTGGGCTTTGTCCCCACACCATGTCATCTTGGAAGTAACTCACCCCTTTTTGATCTCCAAACAATTCCTGCATTAACAGTTTAAAATCAGCAGAAGCTGACACCAAACCAAATGGCATACAACAAAATCTGTAAGCACCGAATGGTGTCAGAAATGAGGTGATCGGGCGAGACTCCTTGTGTAGATAAATCTGGTGATACCAGGCGACAAATTAAATGTTGAAAACCATGCGGCCTGACCTATGGTAGCCAAATGTTTGTTTATGTTTGGGAGGGGATGCCTTTCTACCCAAATGCTTGTATTGAGTTCTCTCAAGTCCACGCACATCCTCAACCCACCATCAGGCTTTAGGCAAGCACTACAGGTGATAGCCATTCAGAAGATATATATCTCCTCAATTATTCCATATTCTTTTAATTTGACAAATTCGGCCTTGAGAGCTTCCCTGGCCAAAACGTGCACATATCTCACTTTGTACAAAGCCACTCTCCTCAATACTATTTTGTGAGAGAATCCCTGTAATTTTCCTAACACTTCAGAGAATACTAAAGGTTACTTTTCCTTGAGGTAGTTTGCAGATACACTTTTTGTAGTGCCAACCGTAGTGTCACACTCACATTCATCACTTACATATAACATCAGTAATTTCCTGCCCGGATGAATTTGGCTGTCCATAGCAGCTTGCTGCTCGCATCCTAGAACACTTGGACCTTTATGCACAGCATAACATTTTCCTGTGGCGCAACGACCCTTGAATTCTATCTTTGCCCATTCACATACATACACTTTTATGGGTACCTGACCATAAGTGCTCTGATTTATGTGAGGCACTTTAAGATCTTCTACTTTCTTATGATAACAGTTTTCATACAGTTCCGGTGAGATCATGGTATAAGTCAATCCAGAATCAGCCAAATTTACATACTGCACACCATTCACGGTCAACATCTTGCATGGTCCACTCTTTTTCCCCTAGTACTTGCAACAGTGATCCTTCTACAATTCAGATACCATCTTCAGACTCAATCATTCTGACGCTTTGTCATTGAAACCATTATTTTTCTACCCACCTGTATTCCCTGGCCACCACATTGGGTCTCATTACGAGTTTGCCAGTATTCCGATGGTAAATCTGACAGAATACTGGCAAATGGAATTACTGATACCGCCACTTGGTCAGGTGGTAAAACCCATGATTACAAGTGGCAGTTTGCCAGTGTAAAATTCCATTTAATGGAACCCTTAGGGCTCCATTGGGGACTTTTGTCGGTATTACTGCCGCCGGAATTACTGGATGGTAATACCAGGGATTTTTGGAGGTAAAGTGGAAGAGTTACCTCCAGATTGAAGCTGACATTAACTCCTCCACTTTACCTTAAAAAATCACTGGTATTATCATCTGGTAATTCCAGAAGCGGTAAACCTGGCAAACTTGTAGTTTGGCGGTGTAGGAAAAATTGAGGTAAATGGTATCGCCTCCAGTTTTTTTGCATACTGGCAAACTCGTAATGATCCTCATTGTCTGAACTCAGCTGCACTTTCAGGACATTCTTTAGCCCCTGTAACATGACTGGACTATCCACACCTTTTACATGTTTTGCTATTCATATTTGTCCACTGGATGTTCTTGGTGCTTCTGACAGGAAGCTCTTCGGATCTGCTTCTCACTGTATAATTTGCGTTGGGGTGGCCCGCCCTCTTTGCTGATGGTACTGCCTCTCCTTGACTCCCCTTCTCAGTTACCTTCTGAACACTTGCACTGAACTGTTTGATTGCCTTGCCATCTCAAGGGCCTTGTCCAATGAAGGATCCTTCTCAATCCATAACTTTCCCTTATCTTGTTGTGACATGCCCACATCATTTTCTTATTCCTTACATATTCTTCTTGAACTCCGGTGATGTTACATGTGCCCATCAAATACCTGAGTGCTGTTACAAACTATGGATTCATCAGGTGTTTGTGCCCTGGAAAAAAACATTTGCTCCAATACTATATTAGGATTTTTGTCACACCGTGTCTCTAGCTTTTTCACTGCTGTTCAATATAAATGTATAATACATTCTCCTTCCCCTCCTGCTGGCACCACCACAGTTACATCCTCACCTGGGAGGTGTCAGAATGCTCTCAAACCTTCTGTGCCTGGACTATTCTAAAAGGATTCTGCTTCCTTCTGATCATCAGTGAATGGAGGTGTATCTGCCGCCCTTAAATACGCTGTAATTGCATCGATCCACAAATCCCATACAATCGGTGAAGCACCAGGATTGGGCAAAAAGCATGGTGGTGGCTTAGCATGTACTAACTGCATTTTTGACAACCCAAAATATATGTATATATATCTTTTCTTTCTTTTTTTTCTTTCTTTTCTCCCTGTCACCTGAATGCTACAGCAACGATCAACCTCTGTGCCCGATATGCTGTAGATGTGCACCGAGCATGCCGTCGAGGTCCTCAATGCTGATAAGATTGGTTGATGTCCTTTCCTTGAGCGATAGATGGTGTGATGATCGCACAGCTGAATTATTCTTTGCTGCTAAGCCCTTTCCTCTTTTATGCGCTGCAAGGTCGCTCGTGCTCACCAGCCTTCTCTGGCACTAAGTCGCTGTGCTGGATTACACTTCTAGATCCAGCTGCTCACCGCTCCCAATGGCGAGCTGCTCGGGCCGCTCCGGTGCCCGGTTTGGATGCACAGCATTGTTTCACTGCAATCCCATCCTCATCATCCTGCAGGATACTCGCTCATCAATGAGTATGCGTGGGTCCGGAAATCATGGGTCATGATCTGCTTATGGTCAATGAAGTGACCACTCTGGAGGCATATGAGGGTGAGAATAGGCTCATTTCTTGGACCCCATGATCAAGCCAGCAGAACAACTGGCTCTGGAATCCTCTGCTCTCCTTGCACATAAATAGCCTATATGACAGAGCAACATTAGAATTAAACATACAGACGTAGTAGTCGGTGGACCTCTGTTCCTACTGTCAAACAACCCACGTTGCAAGAATTATTAGAGCAGCAATATTTCTAGCCAGGCCCTATCCTTTAAGACGAGAAGAAGGCATTGAGTGGCAGATGAATGTGTCATTCATGGTGTCAGCCCCTCTCCCTCCTCCATATCATGAAAACAAGAGGTGCATGTCATTTATGGCATCTGCCCCTTTCCCGCCGCTATACCGCAGGTGCGAGAGACGCTATTCACTGAGACAGCCCTACTTACCTTACCCCGGGTTCAATCGAAGAAGAGATGAATCTGCAAGCTCGAGAAGATATGAACATCCTGTAGCTGAAGATAGCGAGAGCAAGTGACATCACTGCCAAAGTGACACACGTAGCTGCACTAGACACGAAGCAAATATGCACTCACCATGAAGATCCATGGAAATTAGGTCAAACTTACATTTAGACACAAAGAATGTTACCTGCACTAATAGACACCAGAAACATATCATAATCAATGTATAGGCTGAAATGCAAGACACAGAAGAATATATATAAAAGCTTGCTTAATGCAGAAATGCAGCAGGAACAAGTGGCCATTTTGGAGAAAATGGATGACAGTGCCACGTTAGAGTGAATGGGAAATATCGAAGAAGCCTCAAAGCTGCAGAGAAATTCGGTTTGCTGAATTAGCTGACAATACCGACACACGCAGGCCAAACAGTAGCTGTACAGCCCCTCCAAGGTTACTGCAAAAAGGGAGGTTTGAAGAGAAAAGAAGACAATAATTCCCAAACGTCAATCCTATTCTTCTTAGATTAGGTAAAAAGAATAAACAGCTACCGAGTGCCAAGTGCCTATTAAATTAGAGGATAATATTGAAGGAAAAGTAGCTTGAACAAGTCTCCAGTGGTCAAAGAGTGTAAAGACACCCATGCTAATATGAGCTAAACCCCTTATAAAAGCCAAGTAGAATCATTCAAAACATGGTCTCCTCACACGTGACATATGACTGGCAAACAGTGTCCATTTATTAAGCTCCAGACAGATAGACACAGGCCTCAACGCCCTACTGGTTCCCAGAACAAGTAACGCTGAACAAGGTTAAGTTCAAATCTAGATACCTTGGCGTGTGGCCTAGGGAATCAGGGATAGTTACTTACTTAATTGGAAGATGTGGCTCCTTGTTGTCTCCCCTTATCAATATTTTGCTCAACTGCGGATGACCTACCAATTTTCCAAGGTAGATGAGACCAATGCCAGCCATTCCTAGCTCTCAGAATGTTGCAGCTTGTGACTGTTGCAGTAGCCAATTATATGGTGTTATGATGATGTTTTTTTGACCTTTAATCAATTTAGGGGTGGTCGGAGTTGGGCCCATCAGATAACCATAGCCAATGAAGAAACAAATACCTATGCATGCCATATTTAATCAATTCCCCTACCAACTCCACCCTCCCGTAGGTTTTTGTAACCAAGATTGTAATGTGACGTCAGTCGTGATGTATTTTGGATCTCTGAACTGTTGTCTCACATGAGAAGTTTGAGAGCTGCGTCCCTGTGTCTTGTATGCTGTCCCTGTTCTTCATGGGCTATTAATAAAACAAGCCTTTGTCATTTACTTTGAATCTTTTCGTCACTGGGCCCGGGAATTCCCAGCCTGTCTGTTTTGCTTAGGTCTGGTGTTTTCCAGCCCTCCATTGCATATGGTAGCGGCTTGGATGGTTAAAGTCAAGCCCCTGCTGCAAGCCTGAGCACTGCGGACGTGAGCTGTGGAAAACAGTGAATCACGTGTGTACTGAGATGGTCGACGGGAGCCCCTGTGGAGACAGTCCTGCCCGGTCCGCCACAGATGTAAGTATAGAGCATCGAAGTGGCAAACAAAGGTGGGAGGGTTTTTACTGTATAAATAGTGGGGAATCGTGATAAAGCATGTGTTTATGAGAGGATACCTGTCACAAGGGTTATGGAAGGTGGTGCACTAAACCTTGTGACGAGGTATTCAGTTATTAAGAGTAAAGAGATTTCCTGTGACAAGGTCAAAGAAGAGTGTGCCATGCCCCGTTTTAGAGAATATGAAGAGATAAAGGATACCTTGTCAGAAAGGGCAGGAAGACGGCCGTAGGTTTGGGGTTTTGTTGTGATATTTTGAGGGTGCACCCATATGTGTAGTGATTGCTGTTGCCAGCGGGAGGGTGACAAATGGTTTAAGTTGTGGAAAACTAGGCTTTGTGGATATTGGTTTACACCGTGGAGCACGTAGAGCTGTGGTTTGGACCCAAAGGGCAGGGTACTGAGCATGGGCAGGGTTTGTGGTGCTTGCCCAAACAGTTGTTGTAGCTGAAAGGCTTGGAGAGAGGCGTTGAAAGTGTTGGAAATAGAGGGAAATTTTGTTGAAAAGGAGATTCTGAAGGAGGCGTGAGGAGACAGTAAGGATGAAGGTTTATTGAGGTCGGCTAAATATCGTCAGTGAAGAGCATGACGTGCCATCATGGGAGGAGACACTCCCCTTATGCATTTATGTGAATCTCTGTCACGGTATAAGACTAAAATCTGTAAGTACCACTCTGAGTGGGATCATGGCACAGCAGGCAAAATGTTTATACCGTGGCCCCAGGAGGGCTCTTTCGAAATCAGTGCTGCAACACATGACAACATATTTACACGCTGTGCGCTAAGGGAAAAAGTTGCGAAAAAGATTAGCCATTCTAGAGTTATGGAAGATGCTCCAGGACGAGGTAGAGGGTTTGCCCGCAAAGGAGTGGATGCTTAGTCAACATAAAGGGGAGGGCACAGCTCCCTCTGCTTCTCCTCCTGCTCCCCAAAACACCGAACGATCAGGCAAAGGGAAGGGAGTCTACCCATTGAAAGAGTTAAAAGCAGCAGTAGGGTACACTAACCCTGTATATGTTCCCCCCCTCTTCCATAGTAAAGATGCTATAAATGGAGCAAAATTAAACAAACAAGCGCCTGTGTCCACGTGCAATGAGTATAGTGAGCACTGCGAGCTGCAGGCGATGCTAACAGAGATTGAGGAAGAGATGCAAGAACAAAAGAATATACAGGGTAATAAGGAAGAGACAACGATTACTCCAAACAACTGGGTGGGAGGACAGATATTACTTATCCTGGATGGAAGAAACATGGACGATTCTAAAGACAGAGACAGGGAGATTAGAGAAAGAAAAGGAAGAGGAAAGAAAACAGGAAGAAAAAATATGACAGAAAAGGAAGCAGGAGGAGGATGAAAGAGAATGGGACAGACTAATTGAGGAAGAGAAGGAAAGGGAAAGTCAACATGAAGCATATAGAGAGGAGAGGAAACAGAGAGAAGAGAAGGGAATTAGAGAAAAAAGAAAGAGAGGGAAAGAACAAGTAAACAACTGGAAGAAAAGGAGCAAGAGAGAGAAAAGAAAGGGAAAGAGTGAAGTGGCAAAGGGAAAAGATGGAAACTATGAGGAAGCAAAGAAGCAAATAAGATTGTCAAGGAATGCAAGTTCTGGGAAAGGGAGAAAAGTAAGGAACAAAAGCAGGAAAGAGATGGGAGTTTGGAAGGATGTGATAAGGAAGTGGGGGAGATATTAAAAAAGATACTCTTCCAAATGAAGAGGAAGGAAGGAGCAGCAATGTGAAGGAGGATTGGTAATCTGTACAGAGCAGGAGGGATAATGGTGTTATCCGTAAGACAACCAGGAGTGTATTAGGGACCCCACAGAGAGAAGAGAGCTTATTAGAAAAAGTACTGAAGGGATTGTACGGAACAACCCTCCCTAAAAAGATTAGATTTTGAGGACAGAGAAGACGAGGAAAGTGATGAAACTTGGGGGATGATGCTTTCAGATGAGGAGAGACATGAAGACGAAAATGAGGAAAGGGAGGGCCCTGCACAAGACCCTTCCAGAGCTTAAGCACAGGAAAAGGGATATTGTGGTCCGATCTGGAAGAGCCAGAAGGGGACAGACTAGAACCTGTACCATACCCCACACATCCAAAGGAGCAATCGCGCAGTATTTAAGTGTCAGTCCCTGTATGTAGACAGATTGAGAACATTACAGCGGCGAATGAAAGTGAGTATGATAGACGCCATTGTCAAAACGAAGGTTGTAGCTGGATTTGAAGAAGGGGCAGAACTGATGCAATTCCCATTGTTAGAAAAGGGGGAGGACGGCCACAGTAAATACCATGGCCACAAATGGAAAAGGACAATTTGAGGTGAAAAGTTTCCATCCAAGAGCAAATGGATCTATGAATAAGAGAGAATGACAGCAGGAATTACGTAGCAGTTGATGACACAAAAAGCTTGCCTTTTGCAACCACTGGAGAGAGAGTTGATGACATTTGGAAAAGAGCAGTGTACCCCGGGGTGACAACATAGAATGCGACTTATAGCGAAGCATCGTTCAACAATTGCAGGGCAGATGTGTGGAGGGCATCAGAGGGCAATATCCCGCTACGTCGGACATAAGTGCGCTTATGACACGCAAAATGCGAGATGGCGAAGACCCAGTTGCTTATATTCAAGAGATTTAAGAGAGGTGGCGTCTTGTGATAGGAAAATTGTGGGACAAGACTATAGCTATTTCCTATCATGTCAGGGTTACCTGAGCCAGTGCAGAGACAATTGAAAAAATAAGTGGGAATGGTAGCAAAACCGTGGCCAGACATTCTATTAACTATAGTTCACCATTGTCGATTATTGCAGGAGAAAGCCAGAACGAAACTTGAGGAAAGAAAGATGGAGGAAGAAAAGTTAGTTCAGAAAAAATTATCATAGTTTACAGTGGAAGGAGCTGTGTTGACGAGTGGAGAGGGAGTGGTCACATAAGACGCACAGCCGGTACAGCCAATGGCTGGAGGGAATTTTTCAGGAAGGGGAGAATACAATTATTGCCCATGAGTAAGAGGGTTTGCACTTATAAGGAGAGGGGCAGGGTTCCAGGCTCTACAAAGAGGAGGGCTTAATGGGGGACAGCCCAGACCTGGTTGACCGCCTGAGCAGTGTTGGACATGTGGAAGAATGGAACACATCTTATGAGCATGTAGAAACAGGGGAGGGATGCAACAGTACTGGCAAGATCTAAGAGGGGTCAAAGTTCATCCCCCCACCGTACAGTGCAGAGCCACCTGAACATTGTGCCCAAGATCACACACAGTATCAGACATATGAACCGCAAATGAAGCAAACATCAATGCAAGCACAACAGCCACCAGTACCAGCACATCAAGCCCCCATGCAGACACAGCAAGCAATTTGGAATGCAAATACAGGTGCACAGACACCCACACCCAGAATAGGGAGTGTGACAGTAGTGAGAGGGAACCCTTTCACTGGTACAGGGATGAACCTGTACCCACAATAGGACAGCCCACAGACTGACTTGATGTATTCAATCTTATTTGTTAAACCAGACCCACAAGAGCAACCACGGGTTTGGGTGACCATAGGCAACAGAACATTTTCCTTCCTTGTAGATACGGGGGTGACCAGGTCTTGTGTTAGGAAAGGGAAGCATCCAATGTCAGGCATTGCCATTAATGCACAATACTTTTCTGGGTCTACAAATGTGGATCCGTTTACTGACAACTTACCCATCACTGTAGGGGAACATGACCTTTCCATGCCATTATTATACTCTCACAAGACACCAGTTAATATAATGGGAAGGGCTATGATGAGTAAGCTTAACATGACCATATCCTTCACTGAGCAAGGGATAGTGTGCTCCACTCCAGGGACTCACTATGTAAATGCACATGAATTCAGCCAGAAAGCACAGCGAGGCGTGCCAGTGGACCCCAAAATATTTATTTATGGGGTAAAGCTTTTGCTAGCATGATTTCTGGGAGAAGGGGTAAAATATTGAGAATACCTGCAGAATGTTTATTCAGAGCAGAAGTACCTATGGATGAGAAAGAATGGATGAGAAAGTAGGACACATGTTCCCACTGGAACTGAAAGCAGTCATGGGTGATTAGTCACAGGACCGATGACAAAGGAAAAGCATGACAAGCAGCAATAGCTCTTGACAAAGGACACAGATTGACTGATTTGAATGATGAGACACTGCTTAGAGATGACAATTCAGATGATGAGGTGGTGTTTTTCATAAGCCTCACTTATTAGTGAGAACCGAGAACATGGAAGTGCCACAGAGAATGGCATTGATAAAAAAGGCACCATCATTTTTCAGAGAAGACTTGGCACAAGTACCAAGTATCTTGTGGACCAGCAGTCCAAATGACATTGGTCTACTGAAAGGAGTAGGTGCAGTTAAGATCAAACTGAAGCCAGGAGCAATTTTGCCACTAGTGAAACAGCATCCAATGTCAAAAGAAGCAGATGAGGGCATTTATGACACAATTTCTGCTTCAGTGCAACAGGAAATATTACTGCCATCAGAATCCCCGTGTAACACGGTGGTGAAAAAAGCAATGGGGCGGCGTGGAGATTTATACAGGATCTACACCCCCTAAACAAGATTGTTGAAACAGAATTTCCATTGGTCCCGCATCCAGCCACAATATTGTGTAATATTCCATCCACAGCCAAATATTTCACAGTGATCGATTTAAAGAATGCTTTCTTTTCAATCCCCCTTGATGAAGAGTCACAAGATTTGATTTTGTTTTCATATTGAAATCAAAAGTGAAAACACACTTGTTTACCCTAAGGGTACTGTGAGCCTCCATCAATTTCCAACAGAGTCCTTCAGATGTACTTGGGGAATGTACACGTTGACAGTGTAGTGATCCAGTACGTGGATGACATTTTGATGTGCAGCAAAACAGAAGAGCAATGCAGAAAAGACTCAATACAGCTAATGACAGTCTTGGCAGACAAGGGATACTAGGTAGACAAGGAGAATTTACAATATTGCCAGGAAGAGGTCCTGTACCTAGGACAGTTGATATCCCAAGAAGGAAGAAAAGGGACACCTGAAAGAGCAGAAGGAATCATGAAAACACCTGAGCCAAAGAAAATGAGGGGGAGGCAACAATTTCCGTGCCTTTGCAACTACTGAAGGGCGTGGGTCTTTGATTACAGTACATACGTCAGACCGCTTTTAAAAGGACTCAAGGAAGCTCAGAAAGATGACAGCGACATAGCCTGGACAGGTGAAATGACAGAACCTGACCTGACCTCCATCTCAAACTCTCCTCCTGTCTCACAGCTATCAAGAACTGGATGTCCTCCCACTTCCTCTCTCTTAACACTGATAAGACCGAAGTCCTTTTCTTCCCTTCTAACTCACTTCCTCCTCCCTCTCCTCCCCCATTCATCCACTTTCCCCCCTCCAATCTCCCTATCTCCTCCCATGCTCGTAATCTGGGCGTTATATTTGACTCCTCTCTCTCCTTATCACAACACATTTCACTTACCTCTCGCTCCTGCCGTTACCACCTATACAACATTCGCAAAATCCGTCCCTCGCTCACATTCCATGCGACCAAACTCCTTATCTCCTCTCTCATCTTTTCCCGACTATTCTACTGCTCCCCTTTATTCTTTGGACTTCCTGCATCCCAGCTTACCCCCCTTAAATCCATTTACCACTCTACTGTTCGTACTCTTTGTCTCCTTACCTCCCGTGATTCCATCTCCTCCTCGCTCTCTCATCTTCGTTGGCTACCTTTCCACTTACAGTTGAAATTCTGCTTTCTTTGCCTTGTTTTTAAATCCTTACATGGCCTTGCTCCTCCTTATCTCTCCTCCCTTCTCACCTTTTACTCCCTCTCACGCTCTCTTCGTTCTGCTGACCGTTTCCTCCTCAATGTACCTCCTTCCCCTTGTGCTTCTTCCCGGTTCTGCTCCTTCCAACTCCTTGCTCCTCTTCACTGGAACTCACTCCCTCTCTCAATCCGCTCTTCCACTATCCTTCCCTCATTTCGCACATCCCTTAAATCCCTTCTCCTCCACTCTCCTCCTTGAAGATCTCCCTATTCTCTCTTCATCCCCCCTCTCTCCCTCTTCTAACTCCTTAATTCCCACTCCCTTTTCATTCTCCCACCTTTCTATTTTTCACTTGCTCTATCCTTCTCTGTTCCCCCACACCAATCCTACTTCCTCTCCACTTCCCCTCCCCCCCAGTTAATTGCTTTTTGCACTGTTTTGCTGTCGAATGATTCATTATGTAATTTTGCTCACATTGTTTATTGTTTATTGTTGTTCACTGTATGAGTTGTTCCATTGTACAGCGCCTTGGTATAAAGCGCTCTATAAATAAACAAATCAATCAATCAATCTACCATCCAATGAATTAAAAGGGGCAATAGGCACAGCTCCAATTTTAAGGGGATTCTTGATTATAGTGCTTTATTATTCCTATTAACCCACTCAAATGGAGTAGTAAAGACAGCAGTGCTCACACAAAAGACAAAGCTAGGGCATAAACCACTAGCATACTACATTATGATCTTAGATCCAGTGATTAGAGATCATTATCCCTCTGAACAATCATTGGCGGCAGCAGCCTTTACAATCGAGAAATCTGGCAGTATTACGATGGACTTTTCAGTCACATTATGATGGTTCCTCATAAAAATGGACCAGCATTCAGGGGAAAGACACACAGGGGCTGCAGTGGTGAAAGTAAAACAGAATGGCAGCTTTGAAGTAGTGGTGAGCGCGAGATTGCCTTTACATTTTTCAGTGCACGCGGCAGAATTAGTAGCGTTCATTGTGGCACTTCAAATGTATGAGGATGAGAAAGTAACAGTGTATTCAGACTCCACCTACGTGACGTCAACAGTACACGCAGGACTGTCACGTTGGAAGAGGCAGGGCTTCTTATGCACAGACGGCACACCAGTGCAGCATTCATCACTATTGGACAGGCTCATAGACTGCTGCTATCGACCATTGCAGTGGTGAGGTGCATAGCCCAAACTAGAGGAGGAGAGTACATTTCCAGAGGCAATGAACCCGCCAACACAGAAGCCAAAAAGCAGCATAATTTCCCAGGATATCTGAATTTGACACACCACCTAATAAGCACAACCGAGCATGTAGCGTGATCATGCCTATTGCACAGATTACAGGGACGCGCACCACCAGAAGAGCAGGATCTATGGAAACAAAGGAGGGTGCTCATTGTCCCCCAAACATGCAATGTGGCAGAAGGACAGCACCAGCAAGCCAGTTATGCCCCTTGGATTACTTAAAGAAGCATTACACCAGTTACACTACCCAGCGCATACAGCACTAGAGAGTCTTGCTGCTCAGATTTCAGAAGACTGGTTTGTACCTAACCTCACTGAACATGTGGCTGTGTTTATTGATAATTGTATAGTGGGGCACACTCTGCGAACAGTGAGAGGAGCAATACCCCATCCTACTGGACCCTTTTAGAATTTGCATATCGATTATGTATATATGCTCCAAAGTTGTAACAGCTACAGATATATGCTAGTAGTTGTGTGTCCTTTCTCCCGTTGGATCGAAGCCAGTCCATGTACACAAACTGATGCCACATATGCTGCAAAGATCCTCGTATGTTATGTTATGCTATTTTGCATTTATATAGCGCCTTATGTACCATTGGTATGATCCCAAGGCGCTGGTAGGTTGAACGCCCTCAGGAATTAGGATGATGGGGAGTATGAGGCTAGTGATGGTATGAGAACAGCTATACCGAATGGTGTCATAGTATTGCTGTGTTCTAGTTGTGTGGTGGTGTGAAGAAGAGAGTAAGCGTGGAGATGTGATATGGTAGTTTACCTTAGGTGCTTGAGATCGAGCACACTCCTATAGTTCCCTGCACTCCGACCGTTGCATGCACCCCAAACCGTTTCATGCACCCAAACCGTTCCATGCACCCCAAACCGTTCCATGCACCCCAAACCGTTCCATGCTCTCCAACCCGTTCCATGCACTCAAACCATTTTGTGCACTGAAACCATTCTGTGCACTCCATTATATGCACTTCGAGCGTTTTATGGTCTTCGATCATTTTATGCTCGATCTTCGGTTACACCCACTTCATCTAGCAACGTCATCCATTCAACCACCTATTTCACCGGTTTCGTCCACACACTTCATCCGTTCCACCGACTCCGCCCATTCTCTCACATACTCTGCCCGTTACATTCAACAATACTACACCCGCTCTCTCACACTCTACACCCGCTCTCTCACACTCTACACCCGCTCTTTCACACTCTACACCCGCTCTCTCACACTCTACACCTGCTCTCTCACACTCTACACCTGCTCTCTCACACTTTACACCTGCTCTCTCACACTCTACACACACTCTCTCATACTCTACACCCGCTCTCCCACACTCTGCACCCACTTTCCCACACTCTGTACCCACTGCTCCACACTCTACACCCTCTCCAGACCCTACTTCCGCTCCACACCCTAATCTGCTCCAGACCCTACATCTGCTCCACACCCTAATCTGCTCAACACCTCCACACCCTACATCCACTCTACGCTCTCATCTGCTCAACGCCCCCACACACTACATCCGCTCTATGGTCTCATTTGCTCAACACCCCCACACCCTACATCCGCTCTACGCTCTCATCTGCTCTAGGCTCTCAGACGCTCTACATGCTTCATCTTCTCCATCCACATTCATCCGCTCTACCGATTTCATCCGATCCACCAATTTCAATTGTTCCATTCACTTCATCCATTCATCATGCATTATTGGTTCACTCATGTCATCTGTCACAAGCACTACACTCGTCTCATGCACTTGATTGTCTATTCTAGTAATTCCATTTATACCATGCACTCTTACATTCCATGCTCTCTATCTGTTTCATGCGCTCTACCAATTCTTTGTACACTGTGCACTCAACCGTATCATGTAATCATCTTTCCATCCTCTCCACTTTATTCCTCTCGTTCATTTTGTTCCTCTCGTCCATTACATTCATTTCATCCATTTAATTAATTTCGATCACTTCACTGCTGTCATATTCTTTATTCTTTTTATTCATTTCACTGCTTAGATCCACTTTACTAATTCTATTCAGTTTGTCCTTTTAGTTTACACTAGAGGTTATTAGTTCTCGATTTCTCGCTTGGAATCATAACGTTGGATTATTATTTATGTTATTGTTATTTATGATCTAGTATTTCTGGCTAGTTGAATTGCTGTTATGCACTTTATTCCTCTCGTCCATGTGAGGTCTTTCCAAGATTGGGAGTTTGCGAAGTCATTCGGTCTGATAATATACTGCATTTTGTAAACAAATTATTTGAGCACAGTCCTACTGGGTATAAAGAATACATTCTCGTCTGCTTATCACCTGCAGGCAAACAGAATTAGTGAACACCTCAATGGCCATCTTAAAGATTAACTCCATTGCCTACCCTTAGCCCTATTTGCATCAAGCAATCAGCCCGGCTCAGCCTATCACCTGATTACTCATGAGCTGGTGACGGGAAGCTGTATGCATATATACAAGTGCTCCTCCCACTAGAGCGCGAACGGACACTCATAGTGCTGCTGATGTTTTGGGTTCCAAAATGTAGGAATACATGGCTGCTATGATGTCAATTGTCACTTTTATGTCTCAACAGCTTCAACATCAGCAAGGGGGGAAGTCAAAGAATAATGAGGAAGACATCAAAGAAATAAATTCTCTGACTCTGTTAAAGTCCCCTGTCCTGTATCCTGGAGGCAAAATTTGAATGATATTTTTTACAAGGTGCTGGCACAAGTCTCACTTTGAGGGAAGTTTCACCTACTGGCTCCACCTCAGTGACATCAAACCATACAAAGGAGAGACCCCCCCCCTGCCGTCAGTCTGTGACATTAAAGGTGAATAAGTGATGACTTGGATGCAGACACGATCAGTCACAAGAAACAGACAGCAACCAGCAAAATGAGAAAATTAATAAACTATCCTGTCCCAACCCAGTAAATAATCAGACTTGAGTGAACCCTTTTCCCTCAAGGATTTTACTTACATGAATAAAAGGATAGGCCCTTTCGTGAGAAAAAGAAAACGTAGACATTCGATGTTGCCATTAAAAGTTATATTATTTGCAATTTTCTCTTATATTGTGGACAGCTACCGTGCCTTCAAAACAAGTAACAAAAGGCTTAGCATCATCTTGGTGGACCCCAAAACAAGGTTTGTTTTTGAAAGAATTCTTGAAGCTGTACTTGTGCAATTGTTCTTGTAGAGATTGTTATTTCAAAACAACATGAGAAAGAAAAATATCCAGAGAAGAGAAGAAGATGGATCTTTTCAATTTTCTCAGATATAAGCTCTACACACAAGGGCCTGCCAACACACAGGATCCTTTGCAACACGTGGACACATTAGCAGTATTGGTTGTAGCTGCATTTTCCACATTCTGCTGTTCTCTACACCATGAGCGCTTCTAGGACATTCATGACCACAGAAGTACCTATCAACGATGCCCATTGCCTGACCCATTTAGCACTATGCACCACTAGGGGGCCATTTGAAGGAGGATGTGCCACTTTGTGGTGGATGTAAAAAACAATGTTCCCCTATGCGGATAGCTTGCAAAGACAAAGACTATGTTGGATGACCCAAAGATGAAGAATAAGATGATCCAATATGTATTAGATGGCCCAAATAAAGGGCACTCTACCACAGTTGACCAAAAGTTGCTGCAATGTCCAACTGTTGTAAGGAAGGAGACATCTGGGCCACAATGGTGCTGGGAGAGACCCCAGTTATCAATATTCGGACAGGTATGTACCTCGAAAGGATGCATCAAAGGAATTATGGGATACAAAGCACAAGCACTCCTGTCAATGCCTGTAGAAGTAGTACAGAATGCAAATGATGGATGCCTCAAGGAATGAAATAAATATTCCAAACAGCTCACCTGGGTGGAAGATGAAACAGGCCCCCACCTATAACCATGGGACCATAGAGTCCCGTTTTCTGTAAAACAACAGGCACTGTGAGCCTGCAGTAGTACTCCCTTAACACGCAGAGTATTAGAACTCTGATTCAGGAGCAACGCAAGAGAACATTCTATAAAAAGGTTTTGGTGGGGTCCGCAGCCGGGAGTTGCAGAAGTAAGGAATTATACTTAGAACAGCCACCATACCACAGCTTTTCTAAAAGGTTTCGTACTATCTGTCTGCGCAGAGCAATTGTTTGGGGCATATTTACATGAGTTTCTCTTGTTTAGATCCTATGAAGGGATCTAGAACAAACACAAGTGGTGCCATAACGTCCCTAATAGAGACCGATAATAAAGGAGAGACTTCACTCATAATTGAGGCACCGCTATACACCTTTACAGGTATGCTGCGTAAGGTGTAGAAGCCTGAGTCATCTAGACTGCTCTACTGCAGGTGAGACATCCACTTAGTGGTCCATTGTATTCTGTCTTGTAGGTGGAGAGAGTATGAGAGTCAATTAGCCGTTGAAGCTTGTGTCCACAGTGATTGCCAGAGTTTGCCCTACAGGTATTTATACCGAGTTAGGGCTGTGAGGGGGTGGAAGGAAAAGTCCCAACCACTCCCATTATACTAAGTTGCATTTAAAGGTAATAGTATCCTGTTTTTTCTTGTCTTATAGGGTGAGAGGACAAGCTCTGAATTGTATCAAGTCAGTAAAAGTTACGTTAAGAAAAAGCTCCTGACAAATGTTCGCCACTACTGGGCTGAAATACTGAAACATATCGAGCATGAGAAAGGGGAGGAGAATGTATTGATTTAAAGTTCCCCCTCTATCACTCTTGGGAACCTTTGTAGTAGGTGTGTTGTCACGGCTTCAGCGGCTCCCGACACTACTTGCCACCGTTCTCTGTGAAGGCGGCTGCCGATTCGCCAGCGCTCCTGGCGGTTGCCATGGCGAATGCTGGAACATCTCTCCCTCCCGACGGCATTCCTCTCGGGTTGCCATAGTTGCGCAACGCTGTTTAGCTTCGCGCACATGCACGCCCACCCCAGATTTATAAAACGGATTGCCTTCCATTTTACAAGCATTTCTGATTGAAGTTGCTCTCAACTTCTGTGATCCTTCGTACTTTGCTGCTTGGTTACCGACTCCTACTACTGCTCCTGACTTGCCTCCCCTCCGGCCATTCTCCTGTGTAATTGATCTTGGCTCTGGTAATGATGACCCTGCTTATCTTGGATGACGTTTGGCTCTGTCTTTTCTGGCTGTTTACCTGGTTCTTGACCCATTTTTTGTATACAGATTCCACTGGATTTGTCTTCAACTACTGAGTATTTCTTCATTTGCACAGAGTGCTTTGAACTTTGGATGCCTTGCAGTATATCATTTCACTCTGTTCCCATTAGAGCTCTCTCGTTCTGTATGGGAAAAAAAGTTCCTTACTGATCGTACTAACTACCCTTTCCTTAATTCTTACCTTTCCCAACCCTCCTAATTTCTGTGCTACCATCCTAACCCAGTGGTTCCATCAAAAAACATTACCTATAATTTGCTTCCTACCACCTCCACCGGATTTCCTATTAAAGTTGATTCACTGTTCATTCAGGTTAGTTCCTATTTGATATAATTGAATACTCGTGTCACTCTTCCACTCATGTGCTAAATCTGTCCCTCCTTTCTTTTCAGACTGGTGAATACCTGGTGGTATATTGCTCCTCCAGCTGAACCACTATCCCGTCTGTATTTTTAGCTTGGACTGGGTGGTATTTCATAGGGAACGTCGCCCTCTCTGAGGAGGTCTTTTTTTGGGCTAATTCATTTCTATTCCAACAGCGGAGCTTTTGTGCTTCCAGAGGAGTATTTGGCATTCCTGATTAATGTAGTGTTTAGAATAGGGACTACATCACTTGTATATGTCTTTTAAAGTGTCTTTTTTTAGAAGGTCTATTCAATAGACATGTGTAGAAATTGTATGAGTAATTTGATGGGAATTGATGGGAATTGTACTGTGTTTATTGACTCTGAATAAAATGGTGTATTTTTATTTTCTAATGTGAAATTGGTCATTGCCCAAGAAGTCAATGAAAATTGTATTGTATTATATTGTAATTTGTAAATTGGGCATGGTCCCTAAAGATTAGAAAAAATTGGTGTACGTCCCACCTGAGTATTTGATTTAATTTAACCCATCCGGGTATAGGTAGGACGCTGCATACCTCCAACTGTGGAGGAGTGACCTGGAGTCTCTTGGCTGTTTAAATTCTAAATCCCTTACCTATAACACCTGTACAAAATGCTACATTATGTTTTTGGACTACTGGCCCTGTGAAAGTTGGAAAAAACAAAGGGTGAAAACGCATTTTTGGTGTGCCTGGCATGAAAATAGGGACTACTGTATTGATGGACCACTATTGGGCTTGTGGATCCAGAGCATATAGGAAGCTACCCCCAAATTGGGGAGGCCTATGTTCAATAGTGCTGATAAGACTAGCCACCTTGGTAGTGCCCCGAAGCGATGTGCACACAAACTGGTGATCTACCTCATTTAGACCTTAGACAAATTCCTATCGTCTCTTCAGGCTCTGTCCCTGAGACCCTCGTAATTACGTGAGACATTGGGTATTCTGCAAACCTGATGGGGAGTGCTGCTATATGACCTTGAGTCTGGATGAGCATATAAAGAATTCAGGTGACCTGAGGGGGGTGACTTAGATATGGACTCTCAGGCTACCTTGCTGGGGGAGAACCCTGCAAGAGATGTGGCTGAGTATTCACAGGGGGGAATTTTGAGAGGCAAATGAATGCGTAACTCATTGTGTGTTGGCCCCTCCCCCACCTCTATATCGTAGGAACAAGAGGTGCACGTAATTTATGGCGTTGAACCCATGTACCCAACACTAGGCCCTTTAAGACACAATACTTTGAGATGGATGGGGATGCAGAATATACTCAAACATCAATAATCAGACTGACTCAGGAAGTTGGCAAAGTACATCTGTTTTATTTTCAATGATCTAAAACAGGGAGTATAACGAACATCAACGAATATCCGCTCAATCTTCTCGCTCAACGAGTTTAATAAAAATACAGTTTATAGAGCAAAACCTCATCATCACTGACGTCAATCTACGTGGCAAACTACAAAAACCTACTTGGGAAAGGGATAGGTTTAAAGGGAACATCTAGGTATATGTTCCATACTTGTCAGGGAAAGTTATTGGGTCTCTAACATCAGGTGGGGCAACTAAGCCCTCCTCTAGTGTAATCATTATGAATGTCATCAAATACACAACATCCAATTGGTTACATAAACTATAGGGCTCTCTATTATGTGGCCCTCTATAATTGGATGGCACCCTTATATTCCTCTGAAATATTCCACACACGCTAGCAGCACACCGGCTGGCACCCTGGTGCTGATGGGCTGGTCATGACCATAGCTTCCCACCTAATTAGCCTGCCATCTATCATCACTCTTGCCATCTGCCAGTCAATTAGCCTTTGAACATTGGCCTTGGAAATGTTCTCTGTGCCTGAGAATAAAGGGAGTATAGGCATACTTTGTCTCTTGGTTTTGATACAGCTCAACTCAGTATCTATTTTCATACGACCATGTGACTGGAGACCATGTTTCAGAGCTTTTCTGTATTTCAAATACTATTAAATGATGAGCCTCTGACGTCTTCAATGGTCTTGCTCCTTACCTCAGATAGGAGTTTGTTCTTTTCACATGTTTTGTAACTACTGCATGAACACCCAGGCTGACTGTGACCTTGACCTTCTGGTGCTGGAACAGCCAAGCCTTTCTTGAATTCACCTCCGTCATTAAGTCATTTTCCAAATGCGCTACACTGAACAAGCTTTTCTATTCAAGGGTCAAAACTCTGCTAAAGCGTGTTGTGGAACATCCATCGTCTATACATTCCTATGCATATACGTTGGTGCAATGCTGCAATCTATTCACTACGTACCCAGCCTTAACAATACTTTCCCTGGCTTTTGTTTACTGCATCTGTAAAATTGTAAAATTACTTTCCATTTTCTTCATCGTTTCTCTAGCATGAGCATCTTCATCTCGAGCCTGAAATGTTGTTCATTTATATCACTTTGTCTTTAGATCTCATGGAATGTTTACATTCTTCAGCCTCATGTCTTTGTTCTGGATACATCGGTTCTGCTTAACATGACGTCACCAATCTCCTTTCTTGCTCATTTTCATACTTCCTCCAGGATTTCATTCCAATGGCCATCATATTGTCATGAGTGCATATATGGTTTCCTTAATGGGTATGTTACTTCCATGATTGTTTACGGTATAGGCATTCTTACAGGTACTGCACGTGTTGTACACTGTGGTTCCTAGCATATAGGCAGCATGGGAGTGGAGCTTTGAGTGGGGGTACTTGGCTCCACCTCTACACTCCCCCCTGTGGGCGATTCATCGACCACTCTCTCATCGCTCTTCACATCTAGACATCTTTGTCTGAAGAAGTGCTTCTTTGGGACCAATATCTTTATGACTCCTTTCAGGCATCCTACTGATTACACATGCTCATCTTTATTCTAGGGAATAAGCATACATTGTCCATTTAGATTTGAGTCCTGATTCGACATCAATCATGATCTTCATTCCTACAGCTTTCTTTGCAGTCTTCTTGCATTGTGAGATTATTATTCTGATCACACAAAATCCAAGCAAAACCATCACTATCAGGGCTCCAAGGAACTTGAACATGTCCACCATCCATTGTGGAACCCATGAGAAGATTGATCCAAACCAACTGTCATCAGCAATGTCTTCCACTTCATCTATCATCTGTACGTGTAATTTCGTCAGCAGCGTTATAGCCTCTGTCAAGTTGCCATTCTCGTCATCATGAGAAGGTATGAATATGCAATATGATTCTCCGATTTTTGGCACAAACACCTCCATCCATAGCTGTGATCATGTCCAGGACATATCTATTCTGAAGAGTCACCAGTCGTATGGCTCTCAGCTCTTCCTTGATAGCATTGAATCCTTTTATGGTAGTATTAATCATCTGTAACAATTCCCACCCGGTTATCTGTAACCACTTGGTATTTTCTGATGTCTAGATCCTGGGCATGAAGATTATTGTGAATATCGATGTAGTCTGACAGAACAATCTGTGTTCATGTGGAATTGCATCAAAAGCTTCTATTGACTTGGCTGAAAAATAGTTCTCTCTCTTCATTCGATTCAGTAGTTCAGCAGATCTCTTCTTCCTCAGGTGAGCATCTGCTTTTGGAAATTCACCAATGTTCAAGTCACTTCAAAGCTGGAACATGGACGATCACTATAGAACACCATCCTCCCCAATATTTGGGCAGATTCATGTAAGCTCTAGATCCACAGGCCAAATAGTGATCCATCATCACTGTTGTTTTCCATGTTAATTCCTGTTACATCAAAGACTCAACCACAATTTTATTTCTCGCCAACTTTTCTTGTGCCATTGTTTCTGAAACACAATTTTGCATTGTCCAGAGGCACTATCTGTAAAGGGCCTCCTTTATCTTCGACCCATGTCAATAGTTTTGCAAGGCTTGGCCATAAAGGTTTGCATCCGTTTTCCACAATGTCAATGGTTGGTTTACGGTCACCAATTACTATCAAGCTCTGCAGACAACCACACCTTCCTCCCAACCGTCTGGAGAAAGTACTGATCCCGAGATCTGCATCTGGCCTCTTTCCTTCCATCTTCAAATTTCTTCTATAGTTTTTTCTGGCCTTTCAATTCTTCTGTTTACTTCCCATCTGATGGCAGCTCCTTTCACTCCAGGCTGTTCATATCTTAGCACAGGATTTCTCGTGTGTGCTGTTGCCCTCATCTATGTCTGGAGCTGACCATTTTGTTGCCCATACCAAAGATGCTGTTTGCCCATGAACTGACCTCTTGCTCGGCAGAGTGCTATGTGAGATAGACAATGTGCTGTCTGAACATCTATTTCAACAGCTATGAATATTTTAGACTTTCCCATACTATAAGGCAGGAGTGCACACCCATAGCATTCTTCCTCTGAGGTTCCCTTTCCCAACTCTTTCATGTGCTGACACATGCTATTCCCCAAATGTGCTGTGCTATTTAGGTAGTCATTCAATTCATGATCATCCTCCCTTGCACTTCCCTTAGGTCTCTGTCTTGCCTCATGAGCTCTGATGATCATCTCATGAAGTATATCAGAATAGTTCCTTCTCACTGGAGGAATCATAGGGACACCTGTTAGTGAAATTGATGTCTTTATATGAGCTACTGGTGTAGGAACAATCACACATGGTCTTGGCTGTCATATAATTGATATATCTGTACCTTCCGTCTGCAGAGGAAGATACATAGGAACTACTGCTCTCTTTGGACCAACATAATAAACAGTATGTATCGTAAGAAACAGAAGAATAATGATAAATATAATACATGTATATATTATATAACAATACATCCAGCTCCAGCAACAGTGGATTCTTGCACGTCGCTGTGATCTCTCATTGTTTGCCACATTATTATTATTGCTATCAATATTTCCCACCTTACCTGTGATAACTTTTAAGGAAGGAAAACATTACTTTAATCAGTCAAGTTTGTCAGATGCTCCGGTAGTAGACAAATCTGCTTGATTATCTTGTGTATCAGCCAATTTATTGCAGATCGATTCCTGGGATCTCTCTGAAATACACGAGTACTGGTCTGTATTCCAACAAGATAAGGATGCTCTTGAAGCAGAAAAAAAAGGATCATTCCAAGCAGTTTGTGAGCGTACCCGTCAGATAGGACCATCTGAACTTTCTGTACAATACTCAGGTAGCTGAAGGATCTGCACAATGATGGCTTAGAGCAGCCTCATCACGATAGGACCATTTTTAGGATTTTGCAGAAAAAGGTGAATGTCACAAGTTCTCCCAACCAGCACAGGATATGCATGAAGAATGAAGAGGAAAACAGCAAAAATGATCCGATAATTGTTGCCATCAGACACCACCATGGGTGCCTCCAAAGAGAAACTCAGTAAGAAAGGAATCAGGAAACTGCTCCCTCTTCCAGCAGTCAAAAAGGAACTCGAGATTTGGCAGTTTTCTTCTGAAGGATCTCAATGCCTCACAGTCCAAGGTTACCAAACTCCTGTGGCTCAAGAACAATGGTTTTTTCACTCCTTCTTTAGCAGCTACAAAGAGTGCCTCAGATGAATCACAGTCCAATGTACTCTTTATCTGTCTACTGGACAGTCTCTGCCTCCTTTTTCCTCATCATCAATCTAGTCTGCACATGCTGAACCTCTTCTCTGTGCCTTGCTTCCGAATGGGGTGCGAGGGCAGTGGCCTCTCCAGCATAGACTTTTACATCCCCCGGCGTATCCATGCGCGTCTCCCCAGCACCTTTACTGCCGATGGGATAATGTCCTCCACTACGAAAGTGTTGTTAAATCTGGGCTCATGCCACTTTCGTGTGAAATTCCTAATTAGGATTTTATCACCTGGAAATAGTCTTGGGACCTGTAGTTCCTCAGGTCTGGTTACTGTATGGTCTTCATCTGTGTTCTGAGACCAGCATCCCGTTTGTTTGACTTGATCGGAAATAACAGAGATATTTGTGGTCATACATGATAAGTAAGCACGTAGCTCATTTCCTTACAATTCCGCTGTTGTCTGGGCATCACTTCTAGTCCTCGATGGAGGAGTGAGAGGCGTTCTCATTCGCCTCCCCATAACTAGTTCATGGGGTGTGAGGTGATGGTCAGAGACTGGTTGATTCCTTAATGCATATAATGCAAGGGGCCGGCAATGCAGCCATCCCTTTTTCAATGTTAGCTTTAGTTTGGATATCCTCTCTTTGAGCAGACCATTGAGACTCTCACATATCCCGTTCCCGGAAACGTATGCTTAATGCTCAATAATAAACCTATTTGCTCAAAAAACTCATTCACAAAATGTGGGCCATTATCTGATCCCAATACCTCACATATTCCCCATCTAGGAAATACATTTCAGACTAAAAACTTTGCAGCACAAGTGGCGTCAGGGTGTGTGCATGGACCGGCCTTGGTCCACCTAGAGAAGGGGCACACCACCACTATCATATATCTATATCCATTACAGACTTGCAGCAAATCAACATATTCGATATGTAAATGCTGAAAAGGACCATTTGGTCGAGGAATAACTCCTCTGATTGTTCGCATTGTGTGCCCAGCAGTAAGCTTTTGACATACGATGCAATTTACTACATAAAAAGCAACGTGTTCTAACAGGTTTGGTACAAATCAATCCTCCGCAATGGTTGCTGTGCGGATCTCCTTAGTGACATGCACAGGGTAGTGTAGCTGTTCCAACGCCACACTTAATAAGGCTACAGGCATCACTGGCTTACCTGTGCTTTCCTGTCACCACAGTGCCTCGGAAGGGGATAAAGTACACCCCCAATGTGTTCACAGATCTTTCTCATTCTGTGGGGCTCCCCCTTGAACTTCCATCAATTGTGTTTTCCACAAATGGTTAAAACTTTCATTCACAATCATCATTACCACCATTCTTCTTATACATCAGGCGTATCAAAGCTCATTATATCAGGTGAATATGCAGCTCTTTTTGCTTCTTTGTCGGTGGCTTGGTTTCCGCATGAAATAAAGTCTGCTCTCTTAGTGTGCGCTGTGCACTTAGCTGCTGTGATGGCTACTGGGAGTTGTAGTGCTTTAATAAGTCTGTCCAATAAAGTGGCGTGCTGCACTGGTGCACTGGAGTGCTGTCCGCTCGGAGTTAGCCCCTCCTTTTCCAACATGCTTGCCCTGCGTGTACTGTTGACCACACGCAGGCAGAGTCACTGTACACTGTTACGTCCTGGTCTGCGTGTTTCTCGAGCGTGACAATCAGCGTCACTAATTCTGCAGCTTGTGCTGAAAAGTGAGACGGTATTCGTACACTTGTCATTACTTCGAATTCCCCATTAGCCCTGTGTTTTACAACAGCGGCACCTGAATATCTTTGTCCATCAGTTTGATCGATCTTTCAAGAACCATCAGTAAAGAGAATCTCCCCTGCTGCTAGAGCATTTTCCTTCACCCTGGGGATCTCATCATAAGATTCCTCATAATTTGAGCAGTCATGTACCTGCATCGTCCTCTGCCAGTGGTTCTGCTACAAATGTGGCAGGATTCACCATTTTACATCTGACTATTTTAATCGCTGGGTTCGATATAGCCACCTCATAAGCAGAAGATCTTTGACATGTCACTGTGTCTTTAGGTTTTTCCAAAACAGCAAAAAAAGCATGTTTGGGGGCGCTGGCCACAGCCTGAGAGTGCTCCGGCAGAGGCTCGGGGAAATATTGGACTTTCCTGTGATCTTGACGGTGTGGCTGTTCTCCGGACGCAAGGAAGAGACTATTGAATTAACAGCCACACATTTTTTCATGAAATATGAAGTGTGAGAGCTGGAGCTGGTGGAGAGTGGCATCAAGGACTTTGTTCTGGTGGCTGGCCCCCTGCCCCCACTGTGCCGGCCATTTTCCCTGGGGACGGCCCTGCAGCGCTCTCTCCTGCAGTGTATGGAGTCGGGGTGCCTTGCCGCCCAGGGGTCCGTGTGCCTGCTATCAGCCCTGCAGTTCTAAGGGGCCTGGTGTTCTGTGAGCTGTGATCGGCGGTGGCTCGGAGGCGAGCGCGCCGGAACGCACTGGTGCGTGAGGGGATTCATCTGCGTGCCGGGCTGGGTGCTGGAGCTGGTGCGGCGGTCCGCGGCCGCCCAAATGACTTGTCCCTGTGGAGCCTCTGATCGCACGGCAGGGGAGACAGTGGCTCCGCTCCTGCACCGGGGTTGGCTGAGGCGACGGGGGTCATCTGGCATCAGCAGTGAGTTGGGGGGCCCGTGGTGAGTCTCTTGGTCATTCTGGCCCCCCCGGTGGCTGTGGCCCCCCGTGTCATTTCTGGCGGCTCTTGCTTCTTCGGCCCCCCCCTTCCTGGAGAATTTCTGCTGGTTTCGAGCCGTGCGGGCCCCTGTTGGACGGTCGGGGGGGCTGACTGGCTTGGGGGAGATCCGCGGGCATGTCAACTCGACATTATTGGAAGAGACACCTCCCCTGTTGGTTGATGGGGTTTATCCCTCTTACACCCTGACACAGGAGACGGGCTGTTGGCCATTGGGGGCTCCATCCTGTGTAGTTCTATTTGATTTAGCAGAGATACGCGTAGCGACTATTGTGATGTCTGGTGCCCCTTTCTGGTTATTTGCTCTTTGCTGAGCTGGTACACTGCTGGCTTCTGATCTTGGTCTTGAGTCTGAGTGGAGATCCGCGCCTATATTTGCCAGTCCCTGAAATATTGTAAGCTACATCAATATCGGAGGACATAATCATCTCATCTGCACTGCCTTCTGGACATCAAATTACAATCGGGCTTTGTGTCCTGCTGTCCTGGGCTCTACTTCTCGCCCTCCTGTCTCCATCGGTGGTGTCTGTGGTGAGAACTGCTTTGGTGCACACCTATTTGAGATATGGGGAACCAGAAAAAACAATCTAAGATGGATCACTATACTCGTGCTGACCCCCCACAGCAGAGCGATGATCCTGCACACCCTCACTTGGACATTTCTACCCTCAATCAGACCCTGCTGGCGCTTAAGAGTAGCACGGACAGCCTGGGCGCAAAAAAAGATGCACTTACTTGCAAAGTTGATGTTTCGGCAGTTCAGATTGATAAACTGTGCGGCAGGATGACTGAAGCAGAACAACGGATTGGGTCTGGCGAAGATAAGATTACGGACTTGCAGCGGGAGCTGGCATCATTACAGCAAACGGTGAAGAAGCTCGCTGCTAAGAATGATGACTTAGAGGGAAGGTTAAGGAGGAACAACATCAGGATCACCGGGGTGGCAGTGTCTACTCCAATAGATAACATGGAGGTGTTTGTGGAAAACCACTTAAAGAGATCCTGGAGAACGCGCCAGTCTCGGCCATGTTTATGGTGGAGCGCGCCCATAGATCCTTGGCGGTCAGACCTCCTCCTGGGGCCCCTGAGAGAGCTATAATCGCCCGAATTTTTAATTACCGTGACCGAGATATATTGCTTCAGCGGTGTGGGCCAAGGGGCTGCTGAGATGGGGCTCTGCAACTATTAGATTGTTCCCGGATTTCAGCCACCAAGTACAGGATATCCGGAAACCTTTTCAAGTAGCAAAGAGCGCTCTTAGAAAGAAAAATGTACAATACTCTATGATGTACCCCGCTAAGCTCAGGGTGGTGTTTGAGGGGAAGACCATATTTTTCATGTCGCCGCAGGCAGCAGAGAAATTCGCTCAGGAAATTCGGTCCCCGGGGTCATCACCCAGCCACCCACCATAGCTGGTTTGGAGGACCCCTTGCCCACCTTGCGGTGGGGATCGGATCTCTGTCTTTCAGCTGAAATGACCACCTTGCATTCAGTGTGATATGGTCTAACTTTCTTTTTGGTACGAAAACAGAATATGTGGTACCCGAGCCTCTTGCCATTGAGAGGCACAGCAGCTGCCGGCTCCCCCCATTGCCCAGCGGTGCTTTCTTGGGAATTAAGTGGTATGGTTGTAGTTGGCGGGTGGAGGGGGTCCTTGAGGCCTGTAGGTTGTTGTTTCTGGCGTGGGTGGGGGTGGAGGGGGTTAGTTTCGATTGTGGTGTTGTATTCTGTTCTTGGGGATGGGGCGGGGGGAACTTCCCTTCTGAGTGTCTAACGTTCTCGGTGGGTCATAACTTGTTAAATTGTCTTTACAAGGCAGCACTAATCGATGTCCTTGCGGCATCTGTCATCTCAGGTAATGCCACCTCAGCCGTAACGTGACAGTCACACCGGGGCTACATCCCTCTGGTAACTCAGATATAACATTGCTTACATGGAACATTCGGGGCTTCACTAATGACAAAAAGCACAGCTAATTGCTAACTATGCGAAGAATCACAGGGTCAATGTCCTTTGTTTGCAAGAAACCCATTTAGGAAAGAATCACAATCTCCCCGCCTTGTCAAGCTGTGGTGTCCATAGATATGGGTCTTTCTTCTCAATGCACTCCCGTGGGGTTGCAATATACATTCATCCTTCTTTGGAATTTAAACTTCATAAACAGGTCTTGGATGGGGAGGGGCGGTTCATTTTAGTAGCTGGAGAGATTGCTACTTGGTCTGTCATATTTATAAATATTTATGCCCCTAATTATGATTCTCCCGACTTTTTTCAAGCATGTTCGGAATACCTGCGGGCCTTTCCAGGTTATGAGATAGTTTGGGTGGGGGACTTTAACTTAGCCCTTTCCCTAGTATTGGATAGATCTTTAGTGGTCCAGAGGCAGCCCCCTCGTGCAGCATAAAAATGGCAGTCTATTGCGTCAGATTACTCGTTGTTTGACATTTGGGATTTGCTTCACCCTGGGGAGCGGGAATTCACATTTCACTCCGATGTCCATGGGAGTTCGTTTAGGATCGACTACATATATAGCACAGCGAGTTAGAGCACTCGCTTTGACATCTGTGCAGAGACTGCTGACGCAGGTTCGAATCCCGGCAGGGCCAAACTCAGCCTTTCATCCTTCCGAGGTCGATAAATGAGCACCACACACTGTGGGTAATAATAAGCAGCGCTCAGATACCTGAGGGTTCGTAGTGCTATATAAATGCTAAATTATTATTATTATTATTATTATATATGTCCATGGGACTGTCCCGGGTGGCAGACGGGGCAGCGATACTCCCTCGTACTCTGTCGGACCACTCTCCGGTGCTCGTGAAGTTAGGGGCCCCTCTTCTCCTCCCAAGACACTCCGATGGCGGTTTCAGGCTCGAGCTTTGGAGGATGCGTTGTTCCGGGAGGATCTGCGCCAGTCTATCGCAGAGTTCTTCCAGTTGAATGCGGCATCTGTCCCCAGCCCAGGTGTGGTATGGGAATCTTTTAATGTGTTCCTACGGGGATGGTGTATATCACGTGAGGGGGGGCCCTCAAAAGTATTCGAAGAGCGATTGCTCTGAAAAAAAAAGAAATCAAAACCCTAGAGCTTCGGCAGGACAGGGGGAGCTCCCCTGCCCTTTTGGCCGATCTAGCAGTAAAAAGACAGGAAATCTGCTCTCTGATGGATGGGGAGGAGCGGTATCTGGGTGACCCCGTTGCTGCAGCAAGGTACGTAGAGGGAGATCGTCCAAGCAGACCTCTCGCCTGGGCCATTAGTCAGGAGAACCACTTGACTCCCATACTAGAAATAGAGAACGTAAGGGGGGAACCCACCAGGGATGCTGAGGAGATTAATGAGACTTTTCGCCAATATTATGAGCAGCTATATTCTGCTCATAGTTCTGCAAGACATGATGATATCGTTCAATACCTCGACAGAGTGGCCCTGGGCTGGCTGGAACCGGAGGTGGGATCGCTTCTTAACGACCCCCCACTGAAGAGGAAATTCGTAAGGTGATAAGGTCACTTCCGAACGGTAAGGCCCCGGGTATAGACGGGATAACAGCTGAATTATATAAGGCCTTTCCGGACCTACTTATTCCCCACCTTTGCAAGATGTTCGAGGAAGCAGCATCCTCCGGAGTTCTTCCGGAATCCACTCGGACTGCGCTAGTTACGGTGCTACTGAAGCCTAATAAGGACCACAAAAAATGCACATTTTACCGTCCCCTGTCACTGATAAACACGGACAATAACATTTTCACGAAGCTACTCGGGAACCGGCTTCTCCCTCGCATTCCCGCACTGATTCTTCCGGATCAGACAGGATTCATCCCAGGCAGATCTACTCAGAATAATCTCAGTAGACTTTTTACATTAATGCATAATGTGAATCCAGATGTTCCTATTGCGGTGGTGGCCTTGGACGAGGAGAAGGCGTTTGAATCTGTTGAATGGCCTTTCCTGTTCGAGGTCCTCTGCCGCTCGGGCATGGGCATCACGTTTCTTCACTGGATCCGCCTTCTTTATTCAGCTCCCCGTGCACTGATATACACAAACGGGATTCAATCCATTCCCATTTACCCCGCATGGGGCACCAGACAAGGGTGCCCCCTTTCTCCCCTATTGTTTGCTCTTGCTATTGAGCCAGTGGCCTGTGCCCTGCGGGAGTTCCATGCCCACCGCGGGGTAACAATCCGCTCGCATGTCTCTATTGTCTCCCTCTATGCGGATGACATGTTGTTATATATAAAACACCCTCGGATCAACTTGCGCCCTGTGATGGAAGAGATATCAACATTTGGGGAGCTGTCCGGCCTACAAATAAATTGGTCTAAATCTGAAGTACTCCTGCTTACGGCTGGGGTTACCCCGCAGAATGTGGGTGAGTCCTTTGCATGGTGCCCACAGGGTATCCGTTATTTGGGTGTAAAAGTGTCTACCTCCCCCACACAGTTGTTTGAGGAGAATTATGCCGCCGCCCTGAAACATCTGGAGCATAGAGTAGACACGTGGGTGCGTCTCCCTATTTCGCAGGCTGCCCGCATCTCCCTATCTAAAATGGTTATTTTCCCAAAACTGTTATACATTTTTAATAATGTTCCGGTTTGGCCTCCCACCTCCTTTTGGAGCCGCACAAATTCTGTTATGTCCAGGCTGATTTGGGTGGGGAAGCATCCCCGCATATCATTGTGTATGCTGTGTAACACATGTGCCCATGGGGGTTGGAGGTCCGCAACCTGTTTCTTTATTTTTTGGTTTCCCAGATACAATATTTAATTTAGTGGTGGTCCCCAACGAGTGAATCCCCACACTCGCTCCTGGAGAGGTCGATCGCCCAGACGGAGGATATCAGGGGCTTCATTTGGGCGGCCCGGGAGCATCATTTGGGTGCGGAGGTCCAACCCTGGGAGATTACGCTCAAAGCTTGGGATCAATTGGCTAAATGGGACGGTGTTGGACCTTGGTATTCCCCCAAGTTGGCCATATACAGGTTCAGAGGGATTCCTTTAATGCATGAACAAGTCTTTATTCGTCATTTTCAGAAATTGCAAGTTTACTCCTTGGGAGACGTGGCGCCGCAGGGTAAATTTATAACCTGGGAGGAACTTAAGGCCAGGGGTGACTGGACTCCGGTCACCCTGTTGTTGTATTTTTGCCCCCGGGAGGTGCTGAAAACTAAATGGCCCGACTTCCCACATGCCCCTGAGGTGTCTTCAATATTAGAGTATGTGGTGGCGCCGACCTCTCTTAGGGGGGTACTTTCGACCCTATACAGCCTGGCCCGGTCGCTTGGACCTCCTGTCTCATCATCATACAGGGACAAATGGGAGGGTTGTTTGGCTCGCTCACTAACAGAATCTCAATTGGGATATATATTAGCCCAGAATAAATTGATCTCCATCAATAATAGATTTCGTTTGATCCACTTTAAATTTCTTCACCAGTTATATTACTCCCCTCTCACTTTGCATAAGCTGTTCCCACTCAGACCTTCGAACTGTAAGAGATGTTTACAATCTTCAGCTGATTTTTTTCATGTGGCTTGGGCTTGTTCTCATATTCAAACTTTTTGGTTGGCGGTTGCAGACGTGATGGAGCGTGTGGTGGAATCTTCAATCCCCTTTGTCCCGGAGACCTGGGTCCTGGCCTTGGTGGACCTGCAGGCGCATAGCGGCAGGCGCTTGGTCGGTATGGCCTCTTCAGTTGCTAGATCATTAGTGGCACACACTTGGGGGGCAGCTTTAGCCCCTTCTGTACAACAATGGCTGAACCTTATGGTGTCATGTGAGCAGAGGGAGACACAGTATACTCAAACGCTCCCCTTACACAGTAGACCTAAAGACTATTGGCAAGCCTTTAGAAGTTTTATGTCTCGCCAGTCAGACTGCGAGAAGGCTTCACTGTCTCCAGATAATGGGGTAGTTTAGGAGTTGTCGCTCTTCTACTTGGACCAGACTCCGGGCTTCGATGTGGGTTCCGGTTGGGGGCTTGTTTACTATATTATGATGTTTGTATTGCGTTAGTTATGTGCTGTAGTGTATACCGAGGATTATTAGATAGGTCATAACTGCATGAATTCAGAACCTAGAAGGGAAGGGGGGGTTGTTTGGGGTGGGGGTTTTACCCTAAGGGGCGGTTCTGTTGGTATTTTCTTTTCTCCCCTTTGTTTTTATGGACTGGTTGTTTGCTTTTGAACGGCTGTATTGTCTTTAATTGAAAATGTTAATAAAAAGAGTTTAAAAAAAAAGCATGTTCAACAAATAACGTCATGGAACACCCCATTACTATGCTGGCTGATTTCTCAATAGCGAACGCGTCAGCTGGCGACGATTGCTCGCAAGGGAAGTGAACCCTCATTACTGGGTCCAAAACCCCACTGTAATATGCAAGAGGCTTGTACCCTAACTTAGTTCTCTGCGTGAGCACCGCTGTCATGATTGTTCATTTGCGTGCGAAAATAAAAATAATTTCTCAGAATAATTGGGAATCCCTAAAACTGGAGCTGTGCAAATTGCCTTTTTTAACTCATCAAACGCTTCCTCCATCTCCTCAGTTCATACATTTTTTTTCCTGATTCTGCTGTACCTTTTTCAGGCCTTGCAATAATGGTCTCATGTAAGAACTATAAACAAATACAGATGCTCTGACATAATTGCACAGTCCTAAAAACTGTTGCATTTGCTTAATCGTGTGCGGTTTTGCTGTTTTCAAAATTGCCTCAGCCCGTTCAGGTGTAACTTTCTTTCCTTCGTACAAGATTAACTGTCCTATGTATAACACCTCTTCTTGACAATACTGCAATTTCACTTTGTCCACTTTATATCCCTTCTCTGCCATGATGATCATTAACTGAACTGAGTCACGTCTGCATTCTTCTTCTGATGTGTTGCAGCCCAAAATATCATCTACGTGTTGCAACACAACACTTGGTAAATCAACATTGCTTAAGTACATCTGCAGGACTTGGGGGGCAATCTTGTGCTTTTCAACTTAGTCTGACGAAAACGTAAATAACGTCAGATCCGGAGATCAATCACAGTGAAATATCATGCCTCAACAGGGATGCTACATAAGATTGTCGCCGGGTTAGGAACTAGAGGAAATGTGGCCTCTACAATCTGGTTGATCGGTCTCATATCTTGAATTAAGTACCACAATCCCCCCCCCTTAGATTTCCTGATAGGTTACACGGCGGTATTGCATGGTGACTCTGATGTCACTAAAATGCCCTGATCCATCATGGTGGATATCGTCTTAAAAATACCCTTGTCTGCCTCTCGAGACATGGGATACTGCTATGCTCAAGGTAAAATTGCTCATGGCTTCAGTTTGATGTTAACTTCTGAAACCCCTTTTAATTTATTTATTTATTTATTTATTTATTAATAATATGTTCACAGCCATGACTGGCTTTACATATACAAACATATTTTTACAAAAGCTTCATTTGACACTCATTGTTCATCAGTTTATAATTTACATACAATAATGTCCTCTGATAACTCCTTTAAAATTATTAAAATGATCTCATAAATTTTCATCATGTGATATATCAAATTCATGTCATTCCCTTCCATCAGTCTTTGCCATATTTTTTCTATCTCCTCAGATAGACTTGAATTCTTATATTTTAGGAGATATTTCGCACGTAGTTTCCATAGGCTTTCACAATAACATATCAGATGTTTAGCGTCTCAATTTGTTCCATGCCTCATAGTCTGCATAGCCTTAAGCTTTTCTCATATCCCATTTTTGCACCTAGAATCTAAATAGTTTCACATCTATTAAACTTGAACATTAGGTACTGTCTTACTGTGGCTGTATTGGGAAAAGCATACTGATATTTGGGTTTCCCAGTTGCCAGGGTCTAATATTAAAATAATAAGCAACTTGTGGATTTTGTGGCCAGGGAGATCATGTCACGTTCCTTTGCACAACTGTATACCAATCCTTGTAGTAGTTTTTTAATCTTTGCTTGCTTTAAAAGTAACCAGCTCTTGGCATTACCCTTAGCCCTTTTTACATATATCATGTACAACATGTTCAATAATTTGAAATGCTTATTGTGTCCTTCCTTAAGTTTTTCATCAATTCCACCACAAATATTTTAGTGGTAAACGTGCTCAATTTCGCATGTAGCACTGCTGATTTATATTCTAATATATCTTTGGCATATCACCTTCCAATAAAATATACAAGAAACGGTAATCTAAATAACCATTTTAAAATGTTTCCTTCCAGTTTACACATTTCGTTCACGAACGTACTCGCCCATATCTCTGCTCCATAAAGTAGACTAGATGTTATTTTGCTGGCATATAGCAACAAAATTGGATTCACTGAGATTCCACCTTGTTTCCCAATGAATTGGCTAATTGCACTTTTTAAAACATAGAAGTTTGATTGCTGTCCAGTGTTGTTTCCACGACAGCTTTGAGTCTATTATAACTCCCAAATAGCATTAACATTCAACTTTCTCAATCATCTCTCAGTTCACCATCCATTTAAAGTTGATAGACCGGGTTTGTTTCGTAGATCCCAGAAAGGCCATGACCTTTGGTTCTGCAATATGCATTATTAGCCCGTTCTTTTCTGAGAATTGGGTCAGACAATTTAGCCTGTTTTGTAGCCCTGCCGGCGTATAGTCCAGCAGGACCAGATCATCAGCATATCCTAACCATGGGAGATATATCTTACCCATCTTCACTGCATCTACCATTCTCTCGTCCATCTCATTCATGCAGTCGGCCAGGTGCAGATTAAACAGCGTAGCTGCTAACAACAGCCTTGTTTCACCACACATCCTGTGGGAATTGCCTCTGATAATCGTCCTTCTCCATCCAAACATTCTCTGACTGAAGTATCTGAATATAGCAATTGAATCAGGTGTAATAGTCCTAATGGTATCCCCCACATCATCAATTTACTCCATAGTTTCTCTCTTACCACTGTATCAAACACAGCTGAGAAATCAATAAACACAACATACACTGGTAAATTGTGCACATCCCAGGTATATTCAACTGCTGATACTAGATTAATTATGTTATGAGTGGTTGAAGATTTTGCACGAAACCCAGCTTGGTAAATTGGCAAAATCGTATTCCCCTCTATCCATACATTTAGGTCTTCCAGTAAGACTTTCGCAATATTTTTGCTGGAATGTCCAGCATTACCAGCATTCTATAATTTTTAGGATCTTTCCATTCGCCCTTTTTGTGTATCGGCAATATGATGCTGTTATGCCACGTTTTTGGGATCATCCCATTCTTACCTATCCATACGCATAGTGTATTGAGTGCTTTTGCCCATGTTTCAGGAGCCAGGCGTAGTAGGGCATTGCAAGTCCCATCAGGGCCAGTATCGCTGGAGGTATGTAGTTTCTCTATCATGGTTTCTAATGATGTCTCTGAAAAGTTGCCTACCCATTGTGCCCTACATACCTTCATTCCTTCCTTTTTGACCACATCATATCCAAGGGTGTTTTTTACATGTGTGATCCAATCCTTTTCTGCCACACTATTAATCGGTAGGGTTCTTTTTTTGCATCATTTATTGCCCTCCACATGCCCTGCTGGTTATTGCTCCTGGCTTGGGATGTATATTTCACTTGCTTTATTTTTTGTGTGGATTCGTAGCCACTTCCTATGTTGTTTTTCTAAGCTTTTAATCTGTTTTGTGGCATCATTCCTCTTGGAGTCAGCTATTAGTTTAATTACTTTCCTAAGAGCACTTTTAGCTTTATTAATTTCTTTACCATACAAATTGTGCTTGTCGTGAGAAAGATTTAATAGGCTTATGTCATAGGGGCCCGTAGTCCATAAAGACACTGGCACTTTCGCCATATCTTCATAAAAAAATGCAGGACGCTGTCGCACTATCATCATTTTTAGTGGAACCTCGCGTCTTTCTGCCCTAACCCAATATGTAATGGTCATCTCAAATACTACCTCATCATCTGACGGGTCATCTCTAAATATGTCCTCATTAGTGACATCAGTCAATCTGTAACCCTCTCCAATAGCAATCACTGTGCTCCATGATCCACCGTCATCATCAAACCTTATGAGCATAGCCAATTCTCCTCGCACTATAGCTGCTTGCAACGCTAAGGGAAAAAACGGTCCCGCCTCTTCGTCCAACTGAAATCTCTGGCCTGAAGAGAAATTCATCAGGTATTCTCATGGTCTTACCTACTATACCAGGCAGCCATGTTAACAAAATGCATTCTCACATGTAAATAATGTATTCCTGGTGTTGAACACACTATGCCCTCAGCAGTGAAAGAGATTGTCATGTTTAGTTTTGCCATTAAATCTCGGCCCAGTTTATTAACTGGTGTCTGCCATGAATACAACAATGGGACAGACATATCACCTTCTCCTATAAAGACTTGTCAATTTCTCGGCAAAAGGAACTCTACTTGTAGCTCCTTAGAATCCTTGAGCATTCATGGCATTACTTGATAATGAAAGTTTTCCCTCTTGTAAACATGAGCGAGTTGCACCAGTGTCTACTAAAAAGGAAAAGGAGTTGCCTCCTATAGTGACGTCAACCCTCGGTTCCTCTTGAGGATTGGGAGTCACAGATAGTACTGAACACATCAAGTCACTCAGTGAGTTGTGGGTACATACTTATTACTGTACCCGTGAAAGGATTCCCACCCTCGATAGTGACACCCTCTATCCTAGGAGTCAATAACTGTCCTGTGTTTGTGCTCGCCTGTATCTGCATGGGTGCGTGCTGTGACTGCCCGTGTGGCGGATTCAGTGGTGCTTGCTGTGGCTACAAGGCTTGTTGCATTCTCGGCACTTGTGCTTGATACAACCCATCCCTACTTTGTGAGCTATATTCAGGCAGATAAGCGGCCCCCCTCTTGAGAACTGCCCATTCTGTACATACCCTTGGTTCCCACATGTTTGCACTATGTGCCCTGCCATTCCACATGTCCAACATACACGAGGGAGTCTTCTGATTTGTCCTCCTTGCATGCCTTGATTATCATTATGCATAGTCTGAAACCCACCTTGTTACTCTGATAATTTCCTTGATTATTTGGAAAGCCTCCTCTCCGCGGAAGTTTCCCCACCTCTTGGTACAAATCCATTCCCTCCATAATCAAACTGCCGTTGGTGGTTCACCTGCGGCATGCCTGCTGCTTGCTGTGATCCTGGCCCTTCTCCACTAGTCAACATCTCCCCTTCTACTGCATACTTCGATAGCTTCTTCTGTACTAGCTTAGCCTCCTCAAGCTTCCTAACATTACAGTTCCTAACATTCCTATGCCGGTCTGATAGCACAGCGAGTAGAGCGCTTGCTTTGACATCTGTGCAGAGCCTGCTGAGGCAGGTTTGAAACCCAGCAGGGCCAAACTCAACCTTTCATCCTTCCGAGGTCGATAAATGAACACCACACACCGTGGGTAAGCAGCGCTCAGATGCCTGAGGGTTTGTAGCGCTAAATAAATGCACAAAAAAAAGAAATCGGCTCTCTTTTGATTTTTCTCCTGCAACAATCGGCAATGATGCACAATGGTCAGCTGTATTTCTGGCCATGGTTTCGCCTCCATACTCACCTGCTTCTTGAGCTGTTTCTGTACCTTGTCTGGTAGTCCCTGACATAATGTTTGTTAGAATACAGGTATAGATTTTCCCCACGTTCCAAAGACCACTGACCTTGAAAATTTTGAATGTAAACAAGTGGATCCTCCCCTTCCTGCATCTTTCGTGCCATTATAGCGCCCATATCTGATGTATCAGGATATTGTACTCGAAGCGCTTTCTAGACTGCTGCTCAACAATAATTAAACAGCGCTCCATTGTGCACTGTGTTCTGTGCAGTGACACTCATATATATTGATCTCGACCAAATGTCATCAGCCCTCTCACCAAGTATAGCTGCTAGAAGACCCTGAATGTCCCTTAAGGCTAGCGTATTTCCTCTTGTCATTTTCTCTAATTCATAGATCCATTTTCCGGCACCCAACATCAGACTCGGGAGTTTACACCTTAATTTATCCTTATCCATCTGGGGCCATGGTATACTATGGTCTGGCCCATCCTTTTTCTAACAAAAGGAACTGCGAAATCCCAAAATTGCACTCATCTCCCATCGTCTGCCTGTCCATAGCAGGGACAATGGTTCTGCATCGTCTTCTTCCTGCTAATGACCATAGTCTACTCACATAGGGTGGCGAGTCCCCCCTCTCACTAAGAGGTCACCGTTTAGGTCAATATGGCCATGCAAGGGGCTCTGGCGTCCTTGATTTAGGTAGGCCCAGATCCGAACATCTTACTTCCCTATCTGTTGGAGAGTACCCCTCGGGACCACATGCACTAGCGCCCTCCTCCCCATGGAAGATTTCTCTTTCTTCATCTGACATATCTTGTCCCCAACTAGTGTGACTTCCCTCTTTCTTGTCTCTGTTTAACGTTAGTTTGTCCAAAGACAAAGCTCTATGCTCGAACTGAACAGACCTGCCTCTTTGCCTCGCGACTGTGCTTCTTCAAATCGATTATCTTTCCCTTTATTTCTTGATTCACTTTTTGTCCTCATCTCCTGATAAGTTTCTCGATTCTGTCTCCAATAGCTCCTATATCAAAATTATCTTCTAATTCTACTCTAGAGGGTCCTGGCATTGGTTCTTGTGTCGGGAAGAACTCCTCTATGTCCTCTCATGCCACTACTGGATTAGGTTCCATGAACTCTTTCTCTATGCAATCAGTGCTGCGTGTCCTTTGCCTTCGCTTGTATTCCATTTCCTCATTAAACTCTCTTCATTTCTTTGCTTCCTCCCTAACCCTTTCTTCTTTCTGTCTCTTCACCTCTCTTCTCTCGTTTGCTCTACCAACTTCTTCGTCTCTTCGTCTTTGCATTCTTTTATCTCTTAATGTCTGTTCTTCCTCTTCTTCCCTTTTCTTTTCCAGCCTGTCTCGTTCTTTGATTGCTTTTTACCTATTGTCATAGTTTCTTTGCTCCTCTGCTCTCTCCTGCTTTCTCAACTGTTCATCTTGATACAGTTGTTCCCGTCTTTGTCTACTCTTTCTTTAAGCTTTGTCTTCTTTCAATCTTTTCTCTCATTCCCGGTATTTTTTATCTTGCTCGTCCTGATCTTCCCTTTGCCTTACTTCCTCAATGCTCTTCCCTGTCAGGGACTCAGGTAGGCAGAGACAAGGACAGGCTAGGCGCAGGGGTGTTGTGGGTACTGTTGTGGGCACTGGTGGGGAGAGACAAACAAAGATGCAACCATACAAAAGGCTGCTTTGCCCCATGTGCAGGAGAAAGAGGCTAAAGACTGCGTTTCCCAGCAGCCGGCGCCAAAGGACTACAATCCCCAGCATGCCCAGGGACGTTTTGGACCAATCAGGGATCAGGAAGGGCGCGGCCGCCCCATCGCGCATGCGCAGAGCCCCGAGCACGGGGCTTGCGCTTGAGACTCCATGCCGACAAGACGTTTGGACCGGAGCTCCAGCAAAACTACACGCGAGGGGCCCAGCCCCACCCGAGCAGCAGCCCGGCCCCTCGCCCACACGAGATAAGTACTCCTCCTTGCTAAGGGCCCAAGGGGATCGAGGGGGAAGTGCAGGGGGCGATCGCTTGCCACCCCAGAGCCCCTGCACCGCTACGAAAAGCTAAGTGGCTTAACTTCGGCGCTCAATGCGCCGGCGGCATTCTTTTGGGATAAATTAACCTGTGCACGGGTGATTTGTCATTTGGGGTGTTTCCGCCTCTTGGAGACCATAGCAGACCCGTGAGGCGAAAACACAGCACCGGAGATACCTACCACAGTTTAAAAGCACAAATTGATCACGAGGGTCTGCAGGAAGACCGCTTGTGCATTTTATCACGTTTGCAGGGGTCTGCAAGAAGATCGCTTGCGTAGCATAGTGCAATGGCACTATACAGGTCTTGAGGGGGAGGCATTTTAGAGTGTGTCAGTGTTAGTGAAGCTGCATGAGGTGAATGCAGACAATGACAGAGGGCATGTTTTAATGCTTGTTAATTTCTTTTAGCTTGGACCTTTTGAAAACAACCCTTCAGACGTGCCAAGGACGTGACTGCTCTTCATGGACAAGACACAGAAGACCAGAGCTAAGTTGCATGCTAACTCCTGTACTGATCTGATGACTTAGGGTTAGGCAGTGTAAGAATGTTCTTATGTGCAAATTGGTGCTTATGTACAAGTAGTTAGTAAGGGCTGAGGACACCAGAACAAAAGTGTGCAGCAACCAATCTTTCCCTGCAAAAATACCCCATTCCCACCCATAACCTCTACCTCACCCTCAATCCGGTTTACCTAATTCCCCCTACCTATCCAACCATCGAGACCCTAACCCTCCTTCCCTGCTCTGGTCCAGGAAACCCGTGTAAGCTCTGACTTGCGGGCTCCACGACCAAAGTGGGGGTGGTTGGTACTGCGTCGCTCCTGCGCCTTGGATTCTGGACTTCGTGACATTCCCATCAAGTTTGAGCAATATCTGACCACCCACCCATTTGTTCTGTATAAGCGCTACCTCGTCAGGTTTGTCTGACATACCTGATCGGTCACTTCTCTCCTTGTCCCGTGGGACTTTAGGGATCACATATCTTTCTGGAGTCTTTTTGGGACTCTCGTCGCTCTCGTCGCTGCTACATGCAGGTGACTTATGTGTCAGGTTGCTATACCCTGTCGTTGCCTTAAGCTCGCTTAAAGGATATAATCTGTCATCTATCGTACTATCGCCATTTACTTCAGGCGCGGTAGGAAGAGCAGAACGCTCTTCACCCCCTCCTTACACTGGTTAAGCATCCAGTCTTCAGGAGGTGGGTTTTCCTTTTCCTCCTGGTACATTTTCCAAAGCTCTAAGCTAGCTGACCTCTTTTCTAGCTTCTTTCCCGTGTACCGTGCATGCAAGTATGTCATCATGTTTTGCAAAACTGCTTTGGACAGTGCTCCTCCTTGTGGCCATGGCATGAACATTTTATCTGCCGTGCCCTTAACCCATTCTGCACTGTACTGCTTAAGCTTGGGTGCGTGTTTTGGCAGCTGTCTGCATAAGTGTATAAGCGGAGTAACATCTCCCATCATGACTAGTCACAATCGACTGTCAATACTTACTGTTATTTTACACAGATGAATACTTTCAGAAAAATAATACGAGTGTGCACCAATCATCGTGGCTCCAAACCTCTGTTTCACTTTACTTCAATCTACCTAGTCAATGAACATCATCAGTCAACTTAAATAAATAAATAATCAGATTTCAGCCTTTTGCCACAATCTATTACTTTTATATTTCATCATTTCTTTACCATATACACCATGCAGACAGACAGACAAACCGACAGACTGGCTGGCCCACATAAATCTCTGTCAACGCTCCTCGTGACTACTCTTGCCCCTAATAATGACTCTGATTGGAGTATAAATTGTTCTCTTTAACGATCCTTGATCGTTCATAGCCTAGGCATGTCCACTTGGACTTTAGAACAACTTCTTCTTAAAACATCTCTTGATGAAGGATTCTGGGCTTATCATATAGATCGCTCCTCATCCATATACCTTAAACTATGACGTTCTTCATCCTTAAACTAAGCAAACCCCAACCAACCCTTGTTACTCTTTCCCCGTTATGCCTTTATCACTTCCCCACTCAATGCTCATTCATCGTTTGCCCTCTCTCTTAGTCGACTCACCATTCACGTTTTCAGCTTCTGACCCTTGAGATCGATGTAATGCTCACCTGATTCCCGTAGAGGCGCTCTTTGGGCTGGACCTCTGTGCACTGTATGTCTGACTCGAAGGGTAAGATGTCTGCAGATAGAAAATATGGGATTAAGGAACTGGGTTATTGAATGCCTCTCTCCTCTTCCCTTTCTCTTCTCCTGTAGAACCCCAAAGGTTAACGCTCTCACCTTAGGTAAGTGAACGCCGTGCTCTCCATCTGCCTCGGGGCAGGGTGCCGTAACCAGTTTCTTCACTGGATAAGGGTGCAGGCCTCTTGACTTCAGAGGACTGCTGTCCGTCGTTAACTGCACGAACGGTAAGTTCTGGGCACTTCAAATGTCTTAAAAGTCTTTTGTAATGATATCCCTTGTTTTGCAGGGTTCCGGCGATGGCGGATGGCAGGCTGATGAGAGTTGAGGATGGAACCCGCGTGAGGAATAGAAGCGCCTGGAAGCACGTAAGTAAGCGCTTGTAGCCTGCTTCACAATGCGCACTAACTGTCCCTTTTATCTTGCAGGTACAAGTTCGGAGCTTTAGAGAAGCTGATAGAGAAGCTGAAGGGTGCTGGAATACCCACTGGATTCGGCGTGGGAAGGAGTAATGGCACGTGAGTAATAAAGTTGCCCAATGTCTTTAAACGCACCTTCTTTTGTCTTTCAGATGCGGGAAGCAGCGCCGAAGGCCTCCGGAGCGTGCGAAGAGCTGGTAAGCTTTTGTATTTCAGATGCCGGAATGCAGTGGGAAGACCTCCGGAGCATGCGAAGAGTAGGTAAGCCTTTGTCTTTCAGATGCCGGAATGCAGCGCGAGGCGTTGGTGACAGCCGATGGACCAGGTAAGAGATGCGCTGCCACTGAAGACCGTAGTGCTAACCTGTTCTTTCTTTGTCTTTACAGGTGCTGCTGAAGACTGGATTCCAGGATGGTAAGCCTTTGTTCCCTTAGGCCCAGGATCAGAAGCAGAAGACACGATGAGCGTTCTGCTGCAGAGAATGCATAATAACGCAAAGCAAGATTCATCCATCGGGTGTGGTTTAAATAGCCTCCTGTAGTGCTTAGGTGTCTCCTTCCACAGCCACGCCTAGGTAAGAAAAGAGTTCCTGCTTTCCAGAAGAGTTCCAGTGTTCTGAACCTAGGGAGTGGCTCCTGCCCCACCCAACAGGAAAAGTAGTCCCAAACAGAAGAGGATCAGGGGTTCAACTGGCAGGTAAGTAAGCAGCATGGTCTGCTGCAGGTAAGTCCACCCAAGCATTATGAGCCCGGCGCTTCCAGCGCTGGGACTGGGCATCTTTATGAGCCTGGTGCCACTGGCGCCAGGACAGGGTCCAAAAGGTCCCAATTGGGACTGGCTGGCACTCGGAACCGGGGTTATGGGTCTGCTTCCAAGGGAGTCGGGCAAGTCCTGATCTTTTGGAAGCAGAGATCATGACAGCACCCCCCCTCTCAAGGCCCCTCCCAAACCGGGCTTCTCCGGGGGTTTGGGCTTGTTAGGAAATGTTCGATGAAATCTTTTGATTAGACGAGGCGCGTGGACATATTCTGCAGGTTCCCAGGATCTTTCTTGGGGACCGTAGCCTTTCCAGTCAATCAGGTAAAATAGTTTAGATTTGGAGATCTTGGAATCCAGGATGCTTTTGACTTCAAACTCGAGTTCTCCATCAACTAGAATAGGTTTTGGAGATGTAGTTAGTCGGGTTTGAGGTTGCACGGGTTTTAATAGAGAGACGTGGAAGACCGGATGTATCTTCATGTGAGGGGGCAAGTCCAACTTGACCGCTACTGGATTTACTATGGTAGTGATGGAATAGGGACCAAGGTATCTTGGGTTGAATGTGCGTGGTCCTTTTAGAGGTAGATATTTGGTGGATAACCAGACTTGATCCCCTACTTGATATTGGGGGGCTTCCTTCCGATGTTGGTCTGCTCCTTTCTTGTATTGTTCTTTAGCACTTTGAAGGTGAGAAACGGCTTCCTTAAAGGCTTGGGTGATTGTAGAATGCAGGTGGTCTACTGCTGGTGTTCCAAGATCTTGGAGTGGATCCAAATCCGAGGTTCGAGGGTGACTACCGTATAACAGAAAAAACGGGGTCTTCCCAGTTCCCGAGTGGACAGAGTTATTGTAGGCATATTCGGCTATCCAAAGGATATCTTTCCAAGTTTTTTCAGTTTGTTGTAGCATGCAGCGCAAATACTGTTCCAGAGTTTGATTGGTCCTCTCGGTTTGTCCGTCGGTTTGAGGGTGGTGGCTGGTCAAAAGTCTCACATCAATTTGAGCCGACCGACAGCAACTTCGCCAAAAATGAGAAATAAATTGACTACCTCGATCCGAAATTAGAACTGAAGGAAAACCGTGCAGTCGGACGATGTTTTTGAGAAATTCTCGGGCCAGAGTTGCTGCTGTTGGTAAGCCTTTGAGTGGAATGAAATGCGCCATCTTGGAGACTAGGTCCACGATTACTAGGATCGTATTGTATCCGGAGCATGGAGGTAGATCGGTGATGAAGTCCATAGAAAGCGTATGCCAAGGGCGAGGCGGGATGTCAATAGGGCGTAAGAGGCCGGCTGGTTTTTCCTTTTGACTCTTGTTTTGGGCGCATACTCCACAGGACATTATAAAGTCTCTGATATCTTTTTTCCAAGACGGCCACCAGAAGTAGCGCTTGATCTTTTCCGAGGTCTTGGTCATACCGGGATGTCCTTCCATTAAAGAATCGTGATAACAAGAGATTACCTTTTTCTGTAAATCTGTGCTGGGCAGGCATAACCGTTCTTGGAAATATAATAGGTTGTCCTTCACCGTAAAGTCCTTTCCCTGCAGATGCCAATTCTGTATGTCTGCTGGAGTTACCAGTAGCCTGGCTTTATCCTTAACTTCCTCTATGGATTGTGTGGCGATTACACCTAGAATTCTTTGTTCGGGAATGATAGGTACAGGTTTAGGATTGATCAAATGTTCTTCCACTCCCATCCGAGAAAGGGCATCAGCTTTACCGTTTTTTGTACCAGGTCGATAGGTAATTATGAAGTCAAACTCGGCAAAGAATAGTGCCCAACGGAGTTGCCTAGAGGATTGAGCTTTTGCGGTTTTCAAATATTGCAGGTTTCGGTGATCTGTAATCACAGTAACGGTGTGTCGGGCCCCCAGAAGATAATGCCGCCAAGCCTTAAAGGCGGACTTGATAGCTAGAAGTTCCTTATCAGTAATAGTGTAATTGATTTCAGGAGGCGAGAATTTGCGGGACCAAAATGCCACGGGATGCAACTGATTGGTTACTGGGTCCTTTTGTGATAGAACTGCCTCCATGGCAAGGCTCGAAGCATCAGTTTCAACGATGTAGGGGAGTTCTGGGCGAGGATGTTTTAAGATCGGTGCAGAGATAAATCTAGTCTTCAAATCCTGGAAAGCTTGTTCCGCCTCGGTAGACCATTCAAAACGTTTGTTTTTCTTTAATAAGGCGGTGATGGGCTGGACTATTCGAGAGAATTCGGGGATAAACCTGCGGTAAAAGTTAGCGAAGCCTAACATGCTTTGAACACCTTTTACGGAGGATGGCGATGGCCATTTGAGAATTGCATCGACCTTCTTTGAATCCATACGCACTCCGCTAGGTGATAATATGAATCCCAAGAATTCAACTTCAGTCACGTTGAAAACACATTTTTCCAACTTAGCGAAAAGTTTGTGTTGCCGCAATCTCTCGAGGACCATTTTCACGTGTTTCCGATGTTCAGTTTCCGATGAAGAATAAACGAGGATGTCGTCAATGTAAACAACAACACACACATCTATGAGCTCTCTGAGGACATCGTTCATAAAATATTGAAAGGCGGCCGGGGCATTGCAAAGTCCGAAGGGCATGACCTGATATTCAAATAGCCCATACTTGGTGCGGAAGGCCGTCTTCCATTCATCGCCCTCTTTTACTCGTACCAAGTGGTAGGCTCCTCTAAAATCCAGCTTTGTATATATGCATGCTTTTCTGACTTGGTCCAGGAGTTCAGGGATCAAAGGTAACGGATATCTATTTTTAACGGTGATCTGGTTCAGGGTGCGATAATCTATACAAGTTCTAAGGTCCCCTTCTTTTTTTGGAACGAAGAACAAAGCTGAGGAAGCAGGGGACTTGGAAGGGGGAATAAACCCATTCGCTAGGTATTGATCCAGGTATTGTCGGAGGTGAAGATTCTCAGGCTCGGCGAGGGCATAAATTCTACTACAAGGAGGAGTAGATCCAGGTATCAGGTCTATCTGGCAGTCATAAGACCTATGAGGAGGTAGAGAGTTAGCCTGATCCTTCCGGACAACATCTTGGAATTCTAGGTATTCAGGAGGTAACTGGGGAGCCTCCGAGGAAATTGCTGCCAGTGCAACACCAGGTTGAGGGTGACAAGTAGAGACACATTCTGGAAACTGAACCGTTTTTGCTCGCCAATCGATCTGAGGATTGTGCTTCTCTAACCAAGGAATTCCTAGAATAATCTGGAACTGAGGGGCCTTGATCACATCGAACATGATCTTCTCATGGTGTCCATCTTGACTTACTAGCGTCACTTCTTGGGTGGTATGCGTTACTGGTCCGGAGGCTATCTCCGTACCATCCACCGTAGTAATGACGTCCTTTACAGCCTTTGGACAAAGAGTCAGATTCATCCTCAAAACCATTTCATGATCCACATAATTGCCGATGGCACCGCTGTCGACGTAAGCTTCAATCGCATGTAATCGATCCGGATGTTCAGGGCTAATGAGGACCATAAGTATCACGAAATGCGAGGTCACGGAACTGGTTTTAATGCTCGGCAAGAGGACCTCTATTCTTGTCGGGTGAGGTCGTTTCCCTGCTCAGAGTTTGTGACCCTGGTAACTGCAGCTCCTACTGCCTTCTTGGCTGGTTTCACCGGACAGTCTCAAAGAAAGTGCCCCGAGTTTCCGCAATAGAGGCATAATTGCAGCTGTTTTCTCCTTTCCCGCTCCTTTTGTGTTAGTGGTCCTTTCAGGCCCCCTATTTGCATGGGTTCCCTGGCGTCTACTCCTTTGGTAGGAGTTGGTGGTTTGGAAAATACTCGAGCATCAAACTTGGAACGATCGGCCTTCCTGTTCTGCAGTCTGTGGTCAATTTGAACGACTAAGTCAATATAGTCCGAACAGTCTTGCGGGGGATTCACTACTTGGGCTAACACATCTTTGAGCTCTCCACGTAGACCTCTATAAAACAGCGTAATCCTTTTGTCCTCAGGTCATCGAGTTTCCACTATCAGTCTGTTGAAAGACGCAATATAAGCCAAAAGGTCTTGATTACCCTGTCGCAATGAAAGAAGCTCATTGTCCAAGGCCTGCCCCTGTGAATGTCTTGCAAACAGTTTTCCCATACTGAGCTGAAAATCTTGAAAATCATGGAGAACCGGATCATCTTGATTAACTAGAGGGATCGACCAGTCTGCCGCATTGCCACTAAGGTACGAAAGCACGAAAGCTACCTTAGCTTGATCAGTTGGAAAGGCTGCTGGCCGGCATAAGAAGTGCAACCGGCACTGATTAATAAATACTGAAAACCTCTTTGGGTCACCAGAAAATCGTTCGGGCGGAGCCAGAGGTACATTCCCAGGTAGGTTGATCTGCACTGGGTTCGTAGAGGATGTTGAAGGAAGATTTGCCCCTGATGCGGGTAACGGAGTTTGTCCGGCTTGTGACTGTAGCAATTGTCTAGCGAGATCGTCTGTTCGCTCCTTGGAAATAATCAGTTCCCTTCTTAGAGCATTCGTTTCCTGACGGGCTGCATGCACTTCTGCTCTTAGTTCCCCAAGTAACTGGGCTAGCTGGTCGGTATCCGAGGTTTCCATAGCGCCTGGGTGGGAGTTTTGTGGTAGGCTTTGCGTTCTGTAACGCTCACCTGATTCCCGCAGAGGCGCCAGTCTTGACTGGGTGAATGCCGTATCTTCAAAGGTGATGTGTAACACACGGTTGGCTCTTTGGGCTGGACCTCTGTGCACTGTATGTCTGACTCAAAGAGTAAGATGTCTGCAGATAGAAAATATGGGATTAATGAACTGGGGTTATTGGGTGCCTCTCTCCTCCTCCCTTTCTCTTCTCCTGTAGAACCCCAAAGGTTAACGCCCTCACCTTAGGTAAGTGAACGCCGAGCTCTCCATCTGCCTCGGGGCAGGGTGCCGTAACCAGTTTCTTCACTGGATAAGGGTGCAGGCCTCTTGACCTCAGAGGACTGCTGTCCGTCGTTAACTGCACGAACGGTAAGTTCTGGGCACTTCAAATGTCTTAAAAGTCTTTTGTAATGATATCCCTTGTTTTTCAGGGTTCCGGCGAAGGCGGATGGCGAGCTGATGAGAGTTGAGGATCGAACCCGCGTGAGGAATAGAAGCGCCTGGAAGCACGTAAGTAAGCGCTTGTAGCCTGCTTCACGATGCGCACTAACTGTCCCTTTTATCTTCCAGGTACAAGTTCGGAGCTTTAGAGAAGCTAAGGGTGCTGGAATACCCACTGGATTCGGCGTGGGAAGGAGTAATGGCACGTGAGTAATAAAGTTGCCCAATGTCTTTAAACGCACCTTCTTTTGTCTTTCAGATGCGGGATGCAGCGCCGAAGGCCTCCGGAGCGTGCGAAGAGCTGGTAAGCTTTTGTATTTCAGATGACGGAATGCAGTGCGAAGACTTCCGGAGCATGCGAAGAGTAGGTAAGCCTTTGTCTTTCAGATGCCGGAATGCAGCGCGAGGCGTTGGTGACAGCCGATGGACCAGGTAAGAGATGCGCTGCCACTGAAGACCGTAGTGCTAACCTGTTCTTTCTTTGTCTTTACAGGTGCTGCTGAAGACTGGATTCCAGGATGGTAAGCCTTTGTTCCCTTAGGCCCAGGATCAGAAGCAGAAGACACGATGAGCGTTCTGCTGCAGAGAATGCAGAATAACGCAAAGCAAGATTCATCCATCGGGTGTAGTTTAAATAGCCTCCTGTAGTGCTTAGGTGTCTCCTTCCACAGCCACGCCTAGGTAAGAAAAGAGTTCCTGCTTTCCAGAAGAGTTCCAGTGTTCTGAACCTAGGGAGTGGCTCCTGCCCCACCCAACAGGAAAAGTAGTCCCAAACAGAAGAGGATCAGGGGTTCAACTGGCAGGTAAGTAAGCAGCATGGTCTGCTGCAGGTAAGTCCACCCAAGCATTATGAGCCCGGCGCTTCCAGCGCTGGGACTGGGCATCTTTATGAGCCTGGTGCCACTGGCGCCAGGACAGGGTCCAAAAGGTCCCAATTGGGACTGGCTGGCACTCGGAACCGGGGTTATGGGTCTGCTTCCAAGGGAGTCGTGCAAGTCCTGATCTTTTGGAAGCAGAGATCATGACAGTATCTTACTTTCATGATTCTTTGCGTTATAGGCATTCTTACAGGTACTGCAGGTGTTGCTCAATGTGGTTCCCATCATATAGGCAGCATGGGGGTGGAGCTTTGAGTGGGGGTACTTGGCTCCACCTCTACAGCGTCTACCCCTTCCCTGCAGCTATACCGCAGGGGCGAGAGATGCTATTCACTGAGACAGCCCTACTGATCTTACCCTGTATCAATCGAAGAGGAGATTAATCTGCAAGCTCAAGAATATGTGAACATGCTGTAGCTGAAGATGGCAAAAGCAAATGACATCACTGCCAAACTGACACACGTAGACGCACTAGACACAAAGCAAATATGCACTCACGAAGATACACAGACATTAGGTCAAACCTGCATTAAGACATGAAGAAAGCTACCTGCACCAATAGACACAAGAAACATATCATAATCAATGTATGCGCGGAAACACTAGATGCAGGAGAATACACATAAAAGCTTGCTTAATGCAGAAATGCAATAGGAACGAGTGGCCATTTTGCAGAAAATGGACGGCACAGTCACGTTAGAGTGAATGGGAAATATCAAAGAAGCCTTGAAGCTGCAGAGAAATTCGGTTTGCTGAATTAGCTGAAAATATCGAACCGTGTAGGCCAAACAGCAGCTGCAAAGCCCCTCCAATGTTACTGCGAAAAGGGGGGGTTGGATTGCTCCGAAGAGGACAGAAGATAATAATTTCCAAGTGTCAAACCTATTCTTCTTAGATTAGGTAAAATGAATAAACAGCTATCCAGTGCCAAGTGCTATTAAATTAGAGGATAACATTGAAAGAAAAGTAGCTCAAACAAGTCTCCAGTGGTCAAAGAGGGTAACGACAGCAGTGGTAATATGAGCTCAAATCCTAATAAAAGCCATGCAGAATGATTCAAAATATGGTCTCCTCTCACGTGACTTATAATTTGAGAACAGTGTCAATTTATTAAGCTTCAGACAGATAGACACCTGCCTCAACTCCCTACAGGTTCCCAGAACAAGTAACGTCAAACAAGACTAAGTTCAAAGCTAGATACCTTGGAGTGTGGCCTAGGGAATCAGAGATGGTTACTAATTTAATTGGAACAAGCGGCTTCTTGTTGTTGCCCCCTTACCAGTATTTTGCTTGTGTGCTGATGACCTGCCAATTTGGTGAGACCAATACCAGCCAATCCCAGCTCTCGAAATGATGCAGTTTGTAACTGTGGCAGCAATTATACATTGTTATGATTAGGTATTTTTGACCTTTCATCAATTTAGGGAATCTTTCAGCCAGTCCTGTGTTTTTGTCTCACAATGCATGCTGGGACTTGTAGGCCCAACCTTGCAATGGGAAAAATAAAAAATACACATTCCAGCATGCAATTGGGGGCAAAAAGCAGACTGGCTCGAGGTGTCACACATGGAACTGGAAAACTTGGCAGGGAGGGAGGTGTGGAGTTTAGCCGCCAAGTATGTTGGTATTTCATTTGCTTTGAAGGTGATACAATGCTGTTTTGAATATTACCCTGGCGGGGAGGGGGAGGCAGAAAAGCTTGCACAGTGTGGCAGAGATACAGTCAAATTTGCAGGCACCTGTAATAAAGTGGTCTCTGGCCTGAGGAGCTGATTCAGGGGGCCAGCTGTGTGGATATAAGGCCAGTAAGGAGGGTGTTGCCCCTGTTGATGTGTGAGATCACAGGGCTTGCACACTAGGTGATTTTGGAAGGAGAGGCTGATGTCAATATGCAACATGGGTTATGGCTCCCCAAATGTACTTACCTGATTGACTTTTGCATCCTGATGTTGTAGCCACCCTGCAACATGGGGTATGGCTCCCCAAATGTACTTACCTGATTGACTCTAACGTCCTGGTGCTGTAGCTGCCCTGCAACATGGTGTATGGCTCCCTAATGTACTTACCCGATTGACTTTTTGCATCCTGGCGTTGCAGCTTCCCTGCAACATGGGGTATGACTCCCCATATGTAGTTACTTGATTGACCCTGATGTAACCCTACTCTGTTGCACTCAAATATAACTCATACCTGTAACTACTGTCACTTATGTAACATAAGCATTGTAACCAATCTCTTAAGGGTAAGCGCCTGGATACTTCTGGGTTTGGTGCGCTATATAAATAAATATATATGTAATGTAAATTAAATAAATAACTAATAAATAGGGGTGGGGCCATCAGACCATAGACAATGAAGAAACGAATACCTATGCATGTTATATGTATCAATTCCCCTAACCAATCCCACCTTCCCGTAGGTTTTTGTAACCAAGATTGTAATTTGATGTCAATTGTGATGTATTTTGGATTTATAAACTGTTTTCTCACATGAGAAGTTTGAGAACTGCGTCCCAATTGCTTGTATGCTGTCCCTGTTGTATATGGGTTATTAATAAAAACAGGCCTTTGTCATTTATTTTGAATCTTTCCTTCATTGGGCCTGTGACTTCCCGGCCTGTCTGTTCCGCTTAGGGCTGGGGTTTTCCAGCCCCTTATTACAAAGGTGCCTACAAAACAAAGTTCTGAAGCCTCACTCGTAAAACATAAAATAAAACAAATATAGATTGCCATTTTGCACACAAAAAAAAATTCTGTCTCAGACAGAACACAACACTGCCTTCCTTCGTATCAGGTACTTCGGCGTGTTGGACAGGGGGCGGAGTGGAGACGGGAGAAACTGTTTTCTGCTAATCCTAGCAAGTTTTGGATACTAGGTGGCACGCCACTTATATGTCGAAACTATTGCATGTACAGCTAGATGGAGGTTGACATGTGAGGAGGGACACGCAGCCTGTGGATGTTGTTTGGTTATTTACCTACCCATTTGACTACTTGTAGCAATGCATTTCCACCCTCTTCCCACCCAAAACACATCCGCCTGGGATCTCATTGAGCTAGTTCTTTCAAGCAGTAACATCAAACTGTGTCCTGCCAGTGTTACTTTTAAGCGGTCTGCTGAGAGTTAATGGGGTAATTGCAGCTGTAAATGTGTTACTCATGTAATAAAAATGTCTTAACCAAGTGCGCCTTCAGCCCCATGATCTATATTGGCTCCTTGCTGTGAAATTCTATTTAAAGCAAGCATTCACAAAGCCAACAGTTTCGGCTTGTGAGCATTTCCAGAATGGCATGTATGGGAAAGGCAGTGGGGAAATATATATAAAAATATATATCAAGTGATAGTTGTGCTAGTGATAGTTGACTCTTGGCGAGTAAGAAATGTTGTGCTGTGTGTATGTATAGAATTGAGGTGGAAAGTGACTTTTTTATGGCTGTCAACTTGATTTCTTGCCCCCGATATATATGTTTTCAAGCCTGCTAAACCAGCTTCTGGGTTTCTGAGTGTTCTGAGTAAGGAAATCGTCTGCACCACCAGAGGAACCTTATTATCCCCAGACCTCCTCCCACGTCAAAGGACTCGCTCTTATGATGCCTCCTGGCCCTCATGCAGAACCCACAACCAAGGACCAAGAAACAATGCTAATGCACCTATTTGAGGAAGGAGCACCAGACCAGTACATACACCTAGAGTGTCCGAAAGAGCCTTAATACCAAAGCCTCTATAACCCCCAACTATGAGACAGCCAACAAAAGCTATTCATTTGAAAAAATGAGAACATTAATTTGTCTACCCCATTCTGACAAATTTCAATACAAACTATATATATATATATATATATAAACATATATATATATATATATATATATATATATATATATATATATATATATATATATATATATATATATATATATACATATATATTCAATGAAAAAACGTTGTTAAAAGGGACGTTATGGTTAAGTTGCGCTACTAAAAACCTATCAAATTTAGTAAAAAAACTTTGTTAAAGGGACGTTATGGTTCAAAGTAAAACCGAAAAACCCCTGAAATTCGGCAGTTATAGTAAAATAAGCAACCATAACTCGCGCCACCGTGCACTGCTAACACTAACACCCAGGACATCAAAGATGTCATCACAAATGTCATTGATAACATCACTGATGACATCACATGTGCATTTACTTTTCATGAAAACTCTGTAGGAGGGATTCTTATAATGTTGACCAAAAAGTGTCAAGGATCATTTGAATAAATATCATGAGCTAATTAGTGCATTAAGCAATGCATTGATATGAATAGCATTCTATTAAGAAGTTCTATCCAGTATACTAAGCAACTCATGCAGAAACTTAGGCAGTGTGTGCAGTATACATGATGAAGGTGCAATATTCATAATCTTGCCATGTAGAATAATGAAATGATAACTGCTTTCTTATTAGAGTTTTGCGTACTGTGAAACATGTAATAAGTAGCTAATAAAATCCACTTAATACATAATTACATTATTACAGACAAAACACAAAGAGACAACAACACATACAAATATGAGTATATACAGGGACAGAGAAGTAAGCAAAAAAGCAGAAGTAGTAGCAGAAAGAGTTCATAACCTAACTGATTATCTTTATGCAGAGAAACGATTGCTCTGTTTCAAAGCTGCTACTTACTGTATGTATATGTATCAAATGATGTAAGTGAACCCTAAGGAAAGGAGTGTGAGTACAATGTATACAAATATGAGCAAATACAGGGAAGGTATAGCAATAAAAATAAAACTATGAGAAAGTGTGATAACTCTAATGATTATCTTCATGCACAGAAAGGATTGCTCTCTTTCAAGCCTGTGTCTTCCGCTATATATATGTTTCATATGATATGACTTGACCCTAAGTCTACAAATATAGTACCTTTTCAATTTTTACTTCCTGACTGTTACTGAAGAAAACTATGTGGCTTAGATATGTCAGTAAAGGAAAAAAAGGGAGAGCCAGCCATGTGATGTCATCAGTGATGTCATCAATGACATTTGTGATGTCATCTTTGATGTCCTGGGTGTGCGGGTTATGGTTGCTTATCTTACCATAACTACCGAATTTCAGGGGTTTTTCGGTTTTACTTTGAACCATAATGTCCCTTTAACAAAGTTTTTTTACTGAATTTGATAGGTTTTTAGTAGCGCAACTTAACCATAACGTCCCTTTTAACAACGTTTTTTCATTGAATTTCATAGGTTTTTATTAGCGCAACTTAACCATAACGTCCCTTTAACAAAGTTTTTTTACTGAATTTCATTTATTTTTAGTAGCACAACTTAACCATAATATCCCTGACTTTATATACATGTAACATAGAACATACTGAACCCCTAGCTAGTGATTTCGATGTCCGCGGACTACCACCATGTCCGCGGACATATCGAAAATCTGAGCGTGGTGAATGTAAATTTAAATAGTGTGCCCCATTTCCCCTTTGAGGTTGGCTCTGAAAAGAGTCGTTTTTTTTTTTTTTGCAGATGCTTGATAAACACCTGTTAGTTTATATTTTTTTTTATTTTTCTTACTTTACACCTAAAATCTTCACATAACCTTCTCCAAAGCAACCCTTACATTCCAAAACAGAATGGCATTTCCCATAAAAGATAAGGAAATGCCATCTTCTTTAAAATAAACAGCATTACTGGAATCAATATTCTCATTATTACAGAAGAACATACCAGCTCTAAGCATGAAGGCACACATGCCTCGGTTGATTACACACCTAGCATTGTTTTTCTGAGGACAAAAAACTGAACTATTGTCCCATATTGGCCTACGTACTAATCCAGAAAAAATTACTTTGGCATTTGGAAGGATGTTCATTACTGCTTGAACCAAGTGTTCCAAATCTGCCAACAAAGTAGGGGCACTGACATAGCCCAAATGGAAAGCACAATAGTGCAAAACTACCACATGGGGACTGTTCATCCTGCCCATATCTTCACAAACTCGTACAATTCCCTGTACATTGCAATCAGGCACAGTGCTCCACACCACCTCCACTCCTTTAACATCAAAATTCTTTGCAACATGCCTGCATTGAGCATAGTGTTGTAAACCATGCACAAACATATCTCCAAGCACCAACACCCTGAATTTCTCCACTTCTGCCATCTTCACTACACACAGTCTCTTTGAACACAAATCCACAACCTCAACATCTGATTGGCTGATCCCTACAGTCTTCTTTCCATGCTGGATTTGCTGGAAAACCCCGGATATAGCATGCCCTGTCCGCGCACCGCGTAACTCTTAGACAGCCCTTCTACCATTTCCACTTCACTCTCTGTGACATTCCCTCATTGGATACAGCTAAGCAGGCACACAATACGGAGAACATCCTCAGAACACCCCCATTTTGTTTATTTTCGAACATTTCAGGACACCGCGAGTGTTCCTAGAACACATTCAACTTGCCAGTGAACAATACGGATAACGTCCTCAGAACACCCCCATTTTCTTTATGTACGAACATTTCAGGACACCGCAAGTGTTCTTAGAACACTTTCAGCTTGACAACGAACAATACAGACAACGTCTTCAGGACAGCCCCTGCGAACATTCCAGGACCCCACGAGTCTTCTTAGAACACTTTCAACTTGACACTGAATCCATTCTGTTTATTTACGAACATTTCAGAACAGCCGTGTTGTCCGCAGAAAAATCGAACACAACAAAAGCGTCTAGCACATAAACAAAACAGAACATTGAACCTATCTCATACTCCCCCACCCTCCCCAAACACTCTTACACACCAACACACGACACTAAATACAATTTTTAATCCAAGTTTCACCGCGCTGTCCGCGGTCATCGGCGAATAAAAGATGGCGGGCGCCACAAAAAATCTGACGCGCTCCACACCCCACGCCGTCCAATCAGCGAACACGTTGCATGTTCGCGTACATCTCACAAGCCGCTCGGCCAATCAGGGCACTGTCCGCGGAGCGAACCGGGAAGTCGGACCGCGAAGCGAACGGAGATATCACAATTTTTTTTGCCTTACATTTTGGTCATTTTAAAAAAACCTACTGGACGGATTTACACCAAATTTACAAAAGCATGCTTTTGGGACCAAGCCCCCGCTCCTGCCGCAAATTTGGTGTAAATCCGTCCAGCGGTTTGGGCTGTAGGCGTGCACAAAGTTTTTTCCCATTATGTCTCTGGGAAAAAAACAAAAGTTTTGGGACCCGCCCTATAACTTTTCCTCCCTGGACCAAACCTCTCCAAACTTTGCAATAGAATTCAGAGTGGGCCATATACTTTTTTTGCAAAGTTTGGTGAGGATTCGTCCAGAGGGAGCGAAGTTATAAGCCACCCAAAAAAATGCTCTTCCCATGGAAACACCAACTTAACCATAACTACCGCGTCCATGTAATGTTAGCTTGGGGGGAAAAGGGCGTAGAGAAAGGAAGAGGAAAAGGTAAAAGGGAGACATGGGGCATGGGGGAGGAACCCCTCATAATGAAAAAGCATAAACTAGTAAGCTGCATTCCTCAGATGCATCCGACTTTTATACGTCAACCAATCTACTAAAGCTGCCTGGAAAGGTTCAAGTGGTGATCCATACAATGCCTTCAGAACCAGAAGTAGGTGCCATAGAGAAGGACAACTTATAAGGGGGATTCCACAGGATAATCATTTTAATAACCTGGGAGCAAGTATGTCAAAACCCTCTAAACCTCCCTACCCCACAGCAGTCTTATGGCTGTTGTTGCTAATCCCTGGCTCTTCAGCATAGAAATCGCTAAACCCTTGTGGAACCTTCTAAAAAGCAGGACTCTTATGGGGCCCCATCTGCAAAGGACTAAGCCTCTTGCTCTCACACCATCTCTCAAGCAATATCCACTGGTTGGAATTTGCATTCCGAGTCCAAGGTCTCTTTGACTGTGGATGGCAATTGCAATGGGAGTTCTAGGAATCTAGACATTGCTACCCACATTGCTATGGCACCCGCCCAACTCCTAGGACACCATCTCACCATAGCCATTTTGCTGCATTTGTTCACGCCGCTTTTAGGGGGTGTTGGATTTGGGTGTTTTACTTTAATATTTAAGGGTAGTTATGGGTTGGGGAATGGGAGGAAGGGAGGGTCATAGATGGTGGGCATGGGAATCTTACCATGAAAAATGCGGGAAACGGCCCCAGGGAGTTGGACAAATACGTGTTGTACCAGATCCGTTGCTACATCCCAGGTAACCAGTCACATGGACCCTCTACAAGGGATTCGTATCTCTCCTTTAACACTGTGGACTGATCTTCCAGCAGCTGTGATAACACATTTGTTTCCACAGGCAACTGCATCTGCTATACCTCCTCCATCCAGTTTCCCCAGTCTGTGCATGTGTGTCTGGACTTTATGTAATGCGCAAGCCTAGCTTGGAAGTGACAGAGTGCTGCACACGGTGCCATTTGTTCTTGCATGTCCCCATTGTGCCCGCTCCAGTCTCTGTTGTGTGTACACACCACTTCTACGGGCCCCTGAATTACTCCACTACTGCCTAATGCAAAGACTGGTAGAACTCTGCACCGGCAAGAGTCTCTCATCACCTGAATATCCCAGGCAGTGTAGGGAAATGTCCAAATCACTCTAATGGACTCTGCAGAGGATGCCGGTATCTTTGCACCTGTTTTGCCATCTGAGTACAGGCGCAGGGCATGCCTACAATACCACATGTCAATTGACCTTTTCTGAATGACGCTTCCAGAAATGCTACTCTCCGGTTTCTAAAGTGTGCATCACCACATTAAGAGTGCTGCAAGCCGGAAACCTCTGTGTGTTCTCTAATCCTCTGGCCATGTGTGGTGTCTGCAGTGGTGGACAAAGATAGGGCTTGTTGGCCATAACTTTAGCTCCCCCTACCAGCATGGAAATTCATTGAAACAATAGGAAAGACATTTCATCTTGGGTTGTATGATATGTTTGACACAGCTATGCATATTTTGGAAGCCAGTAGCACTTTCCACAAAGGGAATCTCTCCTTTGGTGAAATTGTTGGCTTCTTTGCACTTTCTTGGCCTATTCTTGTCAAGATACAAAGGCTTTACTGGTTGGCCTATCACAACCGGTCTTCTTCAATGTGATGCAACATATGTTGAATGTGATGATATGAAAGGTGAGGAAGTACATCACACTCCATGCTGGAAGGGTAGAATTGTCTTCCACTAGGCATGGTTCTAGAGTTTAGCTGAATTTCCCAATGTCACAGGGGCTATTGATTGTCCACCAATTGACAAGGGGCCCAGTTGTAAATAATCCACAAGGCCTGTACAATCAATACATCAACATTTCATCACAATGGCCTAAAATAAAACATTTACTGCAGCAGATCATCAGTACAACAAAATGAAATCCAAAAGGGAGGACAAATCAATTATCCATGGAAATGAAATGAAATCGCTCTAACAGCATGAATCATATTTCACGGCGCATATAGAAAGTTCTTTGGTTGGGCACCAGTGCAGAGGAAATGGCTAGTCCTAGCACGAGACGTTTATTAGATGTGTTAGATATTCACAAAGTGCAGCGTGAGTATGAGGACCAAAACTCAGAGTGAAATGCTCCAGTTAAAATATCAGTACAAGACCTACAACTAAACTACTTAGTAAAAGCACTGTGCCAACGCTGACTTTCTAAACCTTAGGTCATCCTCAATATAGATATCCCATCTCTGGAGATGCATTTCATCTTCCCGTGTTAAAAGATGTACCATGGCCTCTCCATAGTTAGTACAATCTCCTTCCAATAAAATGGGCACACACTACTGCTTAATTCATCAATCATACCAGGGGCAAAACAATACAAAATATGTGTTACTCTCCCTTTGCCACATCTCACATGCACACAGAAGAGTTTCTAGGCAATAACATTTCCATAGGGCAACAATTTCCGGTACGTGTATCTAATAACACTTGAGTTATCCGTTTTTTGTGAGTCTAGTTTGCTATCAAATCTAGGTACTGCAAAGCCTTCCCCTGGGTTGCTACTTGCATGTACCTAGACAGCAAATAGTTAATGCTGCGCTCCTCCCACCGTTCATCCTTATTTACATGCAGCTCCACTGATTTGACTCCCGCTCCCGTCCACCAGGCTTGGGTGGGGTGGAGTAGGATTTGGGTCAAAAAACCACATTTATTTTCCTATAGCGCCCATGCCTATTCGCATATGTAACAACCATCAGTTCCTCTTTATCCTACAGTGGGGAAGCAAGTCCTCTATGAAATCTTTACATAGAGAGAAATCTTTGCCCAGTCAGATGTTCACCTAAGTTGTAGCCCTCTGGAGTAAAATGTTATCGTTAGGCCACGCCACAATAGCTTTGTTATGAATCAACCTTTTGGCTACTGTCTTGTTCACTTTGTGGCAAAGTCCTCTGGTTAACTGTACTTGGGTCCAGTGTGATGACTAAGTAGGCCGAATGCTTCCCCGAGCTTGTGAATGATGGGCCCAGGGTTAGTTTGTGGAGCATCCCCTAGTCACTCAGACTTAGTCAATGCCCTAAGGCAGTTTAATGTGGCAGTTTAAGGTCACCCACCTGCATACATCTGAAATAATCACTGCTCGACTTCTCCCACCCAAACACACATCAGCACTTCCAATAGAATGTAGCTGAGTCCTATGAACATTGTGTCCAGCTGTGCACATCATCAATCTCCTTGACTCTCCTGATAGTTTCTCAAAACACCCATCCACTATTCTGATTTCCAGTGGCTGCTATCAGAGACCTAGCCACACCCTACCTTCATTCGTGCACACACATATTTTAGAATTCTACTTCACATCTCACAATTCGGACCACGATCCTCTGAAGGGCGTTCATCCCCACAGCGCTTTGAGGCCATAGCAGTGGCAGTAGGCGCTATACGAATGCCATACAACATAACAAATCCATCTAGCCAATCAAAAGTGATTCACCTCTCTCAGCCTTTCTACTGCAAAGCACCACGGCCGATATAAAGGTTTAAAGGAACCGAGGGCACCTCCTTCTCTGTTGAATATTTTAAAAACGACTGTTTGGATTTACCCCCAAACCAGTCAAGGAAATTAAGTCAGCGCTTTGTACCCACCCCATTTTGTTTATTATTTGGTCCAAATCTGCCCAGTGGTTTTTGTGCTACTCCTATCAAAAACTGATTTCTTTCTATATGGGAAAATTAATTAGAATTGGCTAAAAACAAAAGGCTTATTTTGTTTTCTTAATAATTTGTTCATGTTTTAATGTATTGTCCCATAATTTCCAGTTTGGGGGGGCCCTTCAGAAACGTATTACTTGGAAAATGTCATCCAAATCCATCCACCAAGTCAAAAGTTAGTGGGGCAGAGAAGGCAATCTGCACTGGGCCACACTCTTGGGAGGGGCCTCGCAGCACCCCTGCATTGGAGTGGAAGGCAGCACAGTCCAGCCATGTTTTATATTGACACGTGAGACGGTGCCGCCTGCCTCTCAGCAGGGTCCTGTGGGGGCTGCTGTGTGGCTTTACCCAGGATGCATGGAACCATGCATCAAGGGTAAAGCAAACATAAGGGTAGAGCTAGGCACAGCGTCAGGGCCTTTCAGATTTTTCAGTTGAAAGGGGCCTCGGGGGACCACAGCAAATGCCCCCATGTTGCCAGTCATCAGTCTTGTAACACAGCAATACATTCCTTTTTATATTCCTTTCATTCTGGGGCTTGAAATGAACGCTTTCAAATGCTCGCCTTACAAGCTGCGATTGATGAAGCCCTTCTGGCTGTCACTTCCCTGGGGTACACAAGTATTATCACCTGGCTGCCTTTTGACACCAGTTCCTTCACATCAGCCACTTGTTAACAAAGGAGGATTTAAAGATTTTCAGTGGCCATTTAGCGTTTCAGCTCCCTGCTAGCTGGCTGTCTCGCCGGGGCCTTTCAGCACTTTCAGTTGAAAGATACTTTGGGGGACAGCAGCAATTGCCCCCATGTTGCCAGTCATCGATCTTGTGACACAGCAATATATTCCTTTCTATATTCCTTTCATTCTGAGGCTTAAAATGAGCGCTTTGAAATGCTTGCCTTACGGCTGCGTTTGCTGGCTTTTGCTGGGGGATTTAAAGATTTTCAGTGGGCAGTTAGTGTTTTAGCTCTCTGCTGGCTGGACGTCTTGTGATAATCAGCGGCTATTAACTCCTGGCTGTATTTATTTGTCTCCATTATAATTTATGCACCTAACGGTGCCTCAGTCTGTTTTCCGCTCCAAGCAATTGGGGGCCCCCAACCGTCATGTTGAAATGGACCCCAACTCATCTTCAGCCAGGCCTAGATAAAGAAAATATAAGTGTTATCAACATTGAATGTTGGCCAGTCTAGCCAGTAATAACACTTATGGGGCACAGGCAGTCTGGATATTCTTTCCGTGGCATGGAAGTCTTTGTGAGTCCTTAAATGGTAATACTGGCAAAAATTGGTGCAGCCTGCATGGACATGCCTGGGAACAGCCACATGAAAAATGTTTCATACTGGCATATGTTGTGGGCAAAGGTGGCATGAAATGCAATGGAAAATGTTCCTGTGCGCAGTTCGTGACTTACATCTATTGGGTTTTTTCTATGTGCTACTATACAAAACCAATTCCAAACTCTATGGCTTTTTTACCCAATCTTTCAAGAAAGTGTTGTAAAATACACATTTTAATTTGTTTCAAAACAAATTTGTGCCGAGAAACCCTCTCAAGCACCCCTCGTTTAATTTGGGCTCCCTCACTGTGCTGTGTCAATCCCACATAATTGTTGCAAACATTTAGGCCTTTCCAGTGAAAACATATATCAGCCACCACTGAACATCATCTACCTGTCACTATGTATGATGTGTGTTTTAATGCACACAAAGGGGCAGAGCGCTCCCTAAAGCTGGCATCACACAACACACGTCATCACACCATCTTATATATATTTATGCACATAACAAAATTGTTAGTCTGGAGTGAATTTGTCTTCAGTACAGAAACATAACTTTGCTGTAGTTGATTTGCTGTCACAATAATGAACCATATTTGGGTTCCTCCACACAAACTCAATGGGAGATTTTTCTCGTTTCCTGTTTGCTACGACCCAGCTGGCCCAGTGCAAAAGAATATAAGGGGACCTCACCAAACGTTTTGCCCCGTGCCTCACCACACCATGTGACAGCCCTGGCCTCCCTCAGCAAAGCACCTACGGTGATATAAAGGTTTAAAGGAGCAGGGGGCACCCCATTCTCTGTCGAATACTTTAAAAACCACTGGATGCATTTACCCCAAACCAGTCAAGGAAATTAAATCAGTGCTTTGTGCCAAAGTTGTATCTTATTCGGTCCCAATCTACACTGCGGTTTTCGTGCTACGGCTGTTCAAAAATTGCATGTTTTCTCTATGGGAAAATGAATGGGAATAGGTTGAAAACAAAATGCATGTTTTGCTTTCTTAATAACGTTTTCATTTTGTAATCAATTGTTCCCAATATTTGGGAGGCCCTTGACACACTTTCTGCTTGGAAAATGTCCTCCAAATCCATCCAGCAAGTAAAAAATGATTGCCAATAGAATTTTCGGTAAAAATGGCAGGTTTTCATTTCTGAAAAACCTCTCAGCTTCTCTGCTGCAAAGCACCATGGGAGATATAGCTGTTTTTGGGAGAAGGGGCACCCACTTCTCTGTCAAATATTTTAAAAATTGCTGGACAGAATTACCCTCAAGCAGTCCTGGAAATCGAGTCAACGCTTCGTGTCCAGCTGTTTCTTATTTATTTCACATCGGCCCAGCGGTTTTTGCTGTTCTGCTTTACCAAATGTGGACTTTTTCTCTATGGGAAAATGATTAGGAATATGCAAAAAACTTGTTTTTTTGCTCTCTTAATAACTTTTTTTTATTTTCTAGCAAATCTTTCCCAAAATGTCCCATCTGGCTGGGCCTGTGACAAAATATTTGTTTGGAATATATCAGCTGAATTCGTTCTGCAAATCAAAAGTTATTAGCAACAGAATTTTCGGATTTTCTATGGCTCGTAGGTATCACCGTATAATACAAATGATTTTCAATTTACTGTCTAGTTGTGACATCACTACTGGCCTGGAATAATAAAATTCTATGTCAAGACCGGAGGCTCGGATTATACTTTCTCTTCATCTTTACTGTCAGCAGCAAAGAAAACCAAATATGTAAATGACTAACATAAACCAAGAAAAACTACAATAACCAGGAGGTTTTCGGATTTTGTAGTCCACCACCATAGGTCCTCAAACTGACCACGTGTTCCAAATAACCAATAAAAACATCAGTCCTCAAATAAAAGCTCTTGTCCTCTTTCTATTCTCCCTCTTTCTTTGCTGCTCGGCAGCGAGTTAAGTACTTTTCTTCTTATTCTTGCAGAATGCTTGGTGTGTGTTTATAACGGTGTATTGTGATTTACTGTTTGAGCGTAACATGCCTTTGGGCGGAGCATATCCGTTACACTTACACGGTTCTTGAAGTTACGGCCGCGACGGGGCTGGTGCACCGGTGGCCGCAGCTTCTCAGAACCGTTGAAGAGGGCACTGCGGTACGGAAGAAGGAGCGCGACGGGACTGCGCAGTTCCGGCGCTCACTTCTTCCGTGCCGAGCATATGAGAGGAGTCTTTAGAAAGTGTCGGTGTGATTATTGAACGGGAATCCGTTGCGGATTGCAATTCTTTGCCATAACAATACGCATCGTTCATACGAACGTAGCGTTCTGTTTCAAGAGTCCTACAACGCTCCTGCAGGCAGTCAGTGATACCGCAGTCATACGGGCACAGTCCCAGGTAAAACCTGTCATTGGATATTATTATATCTGTTTATATATATACAGAACCAGGGAGTTGACTAATTTGGACAGATGTTTGGCTCCCTGTACTGAGAGAGTTGATGAATCCCTGGTATACATACTTTTATTAAGTGGAAATTCCCCAGGGCCTGAGAATAATGAGTTCCTCCAGTGATGAGGGGAAGGCTAGTGTTAGCCAAAAGAGGAGCCACACAGCCATGACTGATGTCCTACACAAAGTCCTGGGGGCTTCATTCGGACATGATCCTCAGCAAACAGCGCTGATGGAGGATTGGCTCAGTTTTTCTCAGGGCCTGGAGGAGATCAAGGGTCTGAAGGCTCGAATGAAGTCCAAAGGGGGCAGTAAATCAGCCCGTAGGGCGGAGGAGGCCCACACCCCCCCGGGCACTCTACCAGGAAAGAAAGGTGGAAAGAGAAAAAGGAAAAGTAAAGCGGTGCCTAGCAGGGGACGAGAATCATCTCATACCTCAGATGAGAGTGAGAATGAGTGGGAGGAGGAGTACCCTGAAGAGGAGGAAGTACTATCGATATCCTCTTCAGGCGAAGAAAGCCATGAGGCGATAAAGAAAAGGAAGAATGAGGAGACAGAGGGGGACGGTGCTGATGATGAGGATTTCGATCCAGAAGCACTTATTCATCCCAGATCATCAGAATGGGAACCCCCCAAAAGAATTGCGACATATTTAAAGAAACGCCTGAGGGCGCCGCTAGCCAAATAGGCTAGAAGCAAAATGAGGGCAGAATGCCCCAGACCACTCCTCCCTGAAGGTGCAGCTGATACACCAGTAATTGATGAAAAAATGATTACCTTTATGGGTAAATTCACGAAAGATGTGAGGAAAGGACTTGATAGATCCTGGCGATTCTGTCAGGATAAGATGCTTGATGTGACGGGACCCCTCACAAAGATCCTCCAGATGAGAGAGGACGCAAAAGTAAAAGGGGAGCCGATAGACCCGGCAATCCTCATAGGATGGGCCAAAAGGGCAATATGCATGTTGGGTAATGCTAATCATACTATAACCACCGAAAGGAGGAGATCTTTGTTGGTTAAGATCGACCCAAAGTTGAGTGAATTAGCCTCGTCTGATTCAGCCTCTTCGGCTAAAGGAAAGTTATTTGGAGACTCCTTCATCAAGGAGCTCACCAGATTTGTGAATTCGTACGCAGCCTTGGATAAGGCGCAAGCCTCTCTTAAGAGAGTTTTCAGGAGGCAGATTTTTGGACGGGCCAGCAGAGGCAGGGGTCGCTCGGCTGGCCGGTACCAATTCAACCGATCCTTCCAAGACAGAGCAAATTGGCGCGATCAAGCAGAGCGCAGACAGACGCCTTTCTTCCCATCGAGGAGTAGGGGAAGAGGCAGAATCTGGCGAGGGGAGCGTCAGCAAAATAACACAGGTGAGATTACCATACACACTTCCGGTGACCCCAGAGTTAGGGGGGAGGACTGCTCAATTTTTAGAGAATTGGTTGAACATTTCAGGGGATCCCTGGGTGATTCAGACTGCTCAAGGTTTTTATATAGATTTTATAGAAACTCTTTATCAGAGAGAACCGCCAAGAGGCTTAGAAATGAACAGAGAAGACAAGGCTTTACTGGAAAGAGAATTACAGGGTTTGGAAAGCAAAAGAGCTATTCGACCCGCTGCGGTTCAGGTAGGAGGTTACATAAGCAATATGTTCATAGTAAATGGAAGACACAAGACGAGACCAATCATAAATCTGAGAGGCCTAAACAGTTACGTGGTATACAGACATTTCAAGATGGAAGGGATACATCTGTTGAGAGATACCCTTATTCAGGGAGATTGGTTAGCCAGAATAGATTTGAAAGATGCATACCTTACCATTCCCATCGCAGAGGAACACTGCAGATTTCTAAGGTTCGTTTGGGAGAGAACGATTTGGGAATTTCGATGCCTGCCTTTCGGCCTGGCATCGGCACCGTGGTGTTTCACTAAAATGATGAACCCCATGGTATCTCATCTCAGAGCTCAGGGGATAAGACTGATAATTTATCTAGATGACATATGTGTAATGTGTCAAGAGAAGGAAATGTTGATAGAGCAGATTCAGATAATAATAGAGGTGTTAGAGAGTGTGGGGTTCCTGATAAATTGGGAGAAGTCCAGTATAGTTCCTGTTCAGTCAATAGCGTTTCTGGGTTTCATAGTGGACTCGATACAGGGAACTCTCAGCTTACCCATTCTCAAGGTGAACGACATCAAGAAACAACTGAGACATACTCTAGCGAAAGGAGAAATGTCGTTGAGGGACATGGCGAGATTGGTGGGCCGGCTAGCGGCATCAATTCAAGTGATTTTTCCAGGGCCCCTGCATTACAGGGCACTCCAGAGGTTGAAGATATCTCACCTCAGGAGGGGCGTTTCTTACGAATCAAAAGTGAATATTTCACAGGAAGGAGCTAGAATGGTGGCTCATTCATATGGATGCATGGAACGGGAGAGCCATATTTGGTTCATCCCCGGACCTTATTATCGAGTCCGACGCCAGCAGATGGGGCTGGGGAGCCCGATGTGGGAACATGTCCACAGGAGACAGGTGGTCGGACCAGGAGACGAGACTCCACATAAACTGCCTGGAGTTGTTGGCGGGGTCTTTTGCGGTGAGATGCTGGACCCAGGAGAAAGCACATTGTTGCATTCTGTTAAAGATGGACAATGTCTCCGCAGTCAGGTACATCAACAGACTGGGGGGGACGAGGTCCAGGTTATTGGCTGAACTGGCGAAAGAATTTTGGGAACTCTGTCTGGAGAGAAGAGTTTCGGTGACGGCGGAATATCTGCCGGGGCAGATGAACGAAGTGGCCGATTGGAACTCGAGATACCTCAGAGACGCCAGCGATTGGAAGCTGGACGAGGTAGTGTTGCAGGAAATTATGACACGGTGGGGTACTTGCCAGGTCGATCTGTTTGCTTCGAGGTTAAACAAACAGCTTCCTCGGTTCTTCAGCTGGAGACCGGATCCGGAAGCGGAGGCGACAGATGCCTTTCTTCAATCCTGGGAACACCAGAAGAATTACGCGTTTCCTCCTTTCTCAATGATAGCGAGGACGCTAGCGCAGGTGAGACGTCAAAAAGCATCCATAATTCTAATTACGCCGGACTGGAAGGGTCAAGCGTGGTTTCCCAGTCTATTGGAACTGACATATCACAACCCAGTAGTTCTACCCGACACAGAATTTATCATTCGAGATCCCAGAGAGGGCAGTCATCCACTGGTGAGGTCAGGAGGACTCAGGCTAGTGGCATGGGCGATTTCATGAGATCTTGGGTTAGGCCAGGATTATCGAATGAGGCTGAAAACATCATTAATGAATCATGGGCCCCAGGGACTCACAAAGCTTATAGATCAGTGTGGGATAAATGGTATAGCTGGTGTATGGAAAGGGATATTCATCCCGATAGAGCAGATGTAGTGCATGTAGTCAATTTCTTAGCTCAGATGGCAGCGCAGGGCAATGCTTACAGGACAATCAACACAACCAGGTCTGCGATATCTGCGGGGCACCCTAGAGTAGAGGGTATAGCGATTGGAGAACATCCTTTGATATGTAGATTGTTAAGGGGAGTAAAGATGTTGAGACAGCCCAGTGTTAAATATAATCAGTTGTGGGATGTAGATAAAGTTTTGAAATTGTTTTTTATCTTGGCCGGATAATCAAGATTTGTCCCAGAAAGCGATTTTGGGCAAACTACATATGCTTTTATGTCTTTTAGCATTCAAGAGATCATCTGATGTTAGAGTGTTGAAGGTTGATAGGAAGAGTGTATCTCCGAATGGGGTGACTTTCCTTATAACAAAAAGGACCAAAACAGGTTTGAGATCTATTTCTTATGAGTCTTTTCCGGCTCAACCAAAGTTGTGTCCAGTCAGGTGTATAGAGGATTACGAAGAGATGACGAGGGAAGTTAGACCCCCGGGAGTGTCTCAATTGTTGATAGCGATTTGCAGACCTTATAAAGCAGTTGTACCGGCCACCATTGCTAGATGGCTTAGATGGATGATGGTTCAAGCGGGCATAGATGTTGAGCGGTATGGCGCCCATTCAGCTAGAGGAGCGATGGCTACTAAAGCGTATGACATAGGAGCCAGGGTAGAAGATATTATGAGAACTGCAGATTGGTCGAATGAATCGACGTTTAAAACTTTCTATTTTAAACCATGGGAAGTGCGACATCGTTGGTGGTAAGTAAGCTTTGAACAAGCATAATCCGAGCCTCCGGTCTTGACATAGAATTCAGATTTTCCACACATTCGTTACAGAAAGTCATAATTCTATTAAAGACACAGAGGCGAAGGATTATCCCACCCTATCAATCGTATGAATGTTTAGTTGATATTTATCATGTTGTACCTGTTTTTACGTACTGCTTATGAAGAAATATTGGTATTATTGGTAATATTTCTTGAAGATATGGTTTATAGTGTTTATGTATACGATTGCCCACCCTTGGTTTCGGTCTATAGTCACCTTTGTAAATTTATATTTTCTGTAGGAGGGGTGACGGATAACAAGCAAGCCGGGGTCTGAGTCAAGACGTGGATGGAGTTTCAAAGAAGTACTGAACACACCCTCGCAGGATCAAAGAAAGAGGGAGAATAGAAAGAGGACAGGAGTGATGTTTTTTATTGGTTATTTTGAACACGTGGTCAGTTTGAGGACCCATGGTGATGGACTACAAAATCCGAAAACCTCCTGGTTATTGTAGTTCTTCTTGGTTTTTGTTAGTCATTTACATATTTGGTTTTCTTTGCTGCTGACAGTAAAGATAAAGAGAAAGCATAATCCTTCGCCTCCGTGTCTTTAATAGAATTATGACTTTCTGTAACGAATGTGTGGAAAATCTGAATTACACAACAGCTACTCTGTAATCAGTTATTATGCTTATGGTGTGACATCACAATGCCTGCTGCTTGACCCAGCACAGAGAAGAATTCCAGATGCCACTGCTGCCCTTAATTAAAGTTATGACAAGCTTTTCAATTTCCTTTCTTGTAAAATAGCTTTCTCTGGCACTTAACTCATAGGAAACTGTTTGTGGTAGTATGTTTATTTTGTGCACTGAAGAAGTTTAACAAGATAGCAAGAATCTGCATATTATCACTTATTTCAAAGCACAACATGATCACGTTTTTAGTTGCATGTTATTAAAAGGCTTCCAGAAAAATGTCTGCAACACATTAGAATGAGCATATTACTTTTTGTTTTTATCCAAACATATTCTAAATTCATCAAATGTAGGACAAGTGGAAGATCGCTTACATTACAAAGCAGGAGGTCGTGTGTTAAAGGGCACGCCCGTGCATTGCCATGCTCGTGTATTGAAGCGCCTACTGGACCATACATCTGTGCATATATATAATGACCACAGATGAGGCCATATATATATATGCGTATACGCGCTCTAAAATATCGCGTATAATTGTTGTGGGGACACTCTGGAGACTTCTCATGTGCGTGTATGGGCATGGAGGGTCTTACGTGTGTATGGGAATACTGAGACTACCTCCCGAATTCCCACTTTCCATGGATGTTGTCTGCCCTGCTGAACTGATTTATTGTCCGCCCAACACCTTCTTTTCTTAAAGCGCCTTTGCCTTTAACGTGGGGGAGGTGCCCGTAATGGCAATGCTGACAGCTGCTATCGTAGGAGGCTACCGGGAAGGCTGTGCATCGCTGAGAGATGGGGGGTCTGTGTGCAGGGGGCAGTAACCGGGCACTGAAGCCCTTCAAGACCGGCCCAGGAAAAGAGGCTGCGTGATTCTCGGAAGGTACCCTCCCCATCGCACACCAATATACTCTCACAAACGGTCGACCAACGGTCCTAAGGTACAGGTGAGGACGGAGGTTCATTGTCTGAGAGATGGGTGTGGAGCCCAGGGCGGTGATGCACGTCTGATCAAAGACACGTTGCCACAGCGTTGTGTGGGTCAGGGTTGTGGTACATTGTCATAGCTGTGCATGGGTGCACGTGTTCGAACAGGGGTGGCGCTGCACGGAGTTGTCTGCATCAATGGGGTTGTCTGTATGTCATCATGTCTGTGTTTTATTGTTTGCATTCCTGTACTAGTAGTGTTGCTTCTGTTTTGCATTCTGGTACTTGTGGTTTTGTTTTTCCTTCACATAATACAGCGGAAAGAACAGGACTGAACGAGGCAGATTGCCCACTAGTGACTAACATAGGACAAGCGGAGAGCTCTGTGTTCAGTGTTATCAACACAGCTGTGCGTGGCGGGCCCCAGTACGGGAAGATCTGGGGCTCCTGCAGGGCACAATTGAGTAGCGTTGGCAACATGTGTATGCGCCCTATTGTGGAATAGCAGGGGGTGCTGCAGGTCACGACTGGAGAGCATCCGTAGAGCTTTGCATTTATTGCAATCATGGAAGTGTAGGGACGGGGAAGGGGGTGCAGACCATGAACGCGGAAAGCCACAGAGTTGTGTATTGGCTGCTGTTGTGGACTAGCATGTAGGCTCTGCAGGGCATTATTAAAGGGGTACCCACACACCTATGTGTTTTTTCTAGTAGTGGAATAACAGGGGTGCTGCAGGGCATGCCTGGGGTGCATCCACGGAGCCCTGTGATGGTTCCAGTAATGGGATATCAGGGAGTGCTGCAGGGCATGCCTGGGGTGCATCCACGGAGCCCTGTGATGGTTCCAGTAATGGGATATCGGGGAGTGCTGCAGGGCATGCCTGGGGTGCATCCACGGAGCCCTGTGATGGTTCCAGTAAAGGGATAGCAGGGGTGCTGCTGGGCATGCCTGGGGTGCATCCACAGAGCCCTGTGATGGTTCCAGTAATGGGGTAGCAGGGGTGCCACGGGTCAGGATTGAGGTGCATCCACGGAGCCATGTGATGGTTCCAGTAATGGGATAGCAGGAGTGCTGCAGGGCATGCCTGGGGTGCATCCACGGAGCCCTGTGATGGTTCCAGTAATGGGGAAGCAGGGGTGCTGCAGGGCATGCCTGGGGTGCATCCACGGAGCCCTTTGATGGTTCCAGTAATGGGATATCGGGGAGTGCTGCAGGGCATGCCTGGGGTGCATCCACGGAGCCCTGTGATGGTTCCAGTAAAGGGATAGCAGGGGTGCTGCTGGGCATGCCTGGGGTGCATCCACGGAGCCCTGTGATGGTTCCAGTAATGGGGAAGCAGGGGTGCCACGGGTCAGGATTGAGGTGCATCCACAGAGCCCTTTGATGGTTCCAGTAATGGGATATCGGGGAGTGCTGCAGGGCATGCCTGGGGTGCATCCACGGAGCCCTGTGATGGTTCCAGTAATGGGGTAGCAGGGGTGCCACGGGTCAGGATTGAGGTGCATCCACGGAGCCATGTGATGGTTCCAGTAATGGGATAGCAGGGGTGCCGCTGGGCATGCCTGGGGTGCATCCACGGAGCCCTGTGATGGTTCCAGTAATGGGATAGCAGGGGTGCTGCAGGGCATGCCTGGGGTGCATCCACGGAGCCCTGTGATGGTTCCAGTAATGGGGAAGCAGGGGTGCCACGGGTCAGGATTGAGGTGCATCCACAGAGCCCTGTGATGGTTCCAGTAATGGGATATCAGGGAGTGCTGCAGGGCATGCCTGGGGTGCATCCACGGAGCCCTGTGATGGTTCCAGTAATGGGATAGCAGGGGTGCTGCAGGGCATGCCTGGGGTGCATCCACGGAGCCCTGTGATGGTTCCAGTAATGGGGAAGCAGGGGTGCCACGGGTCAGGATTGAGGTGCATCCACAGAGCCCTGTGATGGTTCCAGTAATGGGATAGCAGGGGTGCTGCAGGGCATGCCTGGGGTGCATCCACGGAGCCCTGTGATGGTTCCAGTAATGGTGTAGCAGGGGTGCTGCAAGGCATGCCTGGGGTGCATCCACGGAGCCTTGTGATGGTTCCAGTAATGGGATATCGGGGAGTGCTGTAGGGCATGCTTGGGGTGCATCCACGGAGCCCTGTGATGGTTCCAGTGATGGGATAGCAGGGGTGCTGCAGGGCATGCCTGGGGTGCATCCACGGAGCCCTGTGATGGTTCCAGTAATGGGATATCAGGGAGTGCTGCAGGGCATGCCTGGGGTGCATCCACCGAGCCCTGTGATGGTTCCAGTAATGGGGAAGCAGGGGTGCTGCAGGGCATGCCTGGGGTGCATCCACCGAGCCCTGTGATGGTTCCAGTAATGGGGAAGCAGGGGTGCTGCAGGGCATGCCTGGGGTGCATCCACGGAGCCCTGTGATGGTTCCAGTAAAGGGATAGCAGGGGTGCTGCAGGGCATGCCTGGGGTGCATCCACGGAGCCCTGTGATGGTTCCAGTAATGGGGAAGCAGGGGTGCCACGGGTCAGGATTGAGGTGCATCCACAGAGCCCTGTGATAGTTCCAGTAATGGGATAGCAGGGGTGCTGCAGAGCATGCCTGGGGTGCATCCACGGAGCCCTGTGATGGTTCCAGTAATGGGATAGCAGGGGTGCTGCAGGGCATGCCTGGGGTGCATCCACGGAGCCCTGTGATGGTTCCAGTAATGGGATATCGGGGAGTGCTGTAGGGCATGCCTGGGGTGCATCCACGGAGCCCTGTGATGGTTCCAGTAATGGGATAGCAGGGGTGCTGCAGGGCATGCCTGGGGTGCATCCACGGAGCCCTGTGATGGTTCCAGTAATGGGATAGCAGGGGTGCTGCAGGGCATGCCTGGGGTGCATCCACAGAGCCCTGTGATGGTTCCAGTAATGGGGAAGCAGGGGTGCCACGGGTCAGGATTGAGGTGCATCCACAGAGCCCTGTGATGGTTCCAGTAATGGGATATCGGGGAGTGCTGCAGGGCATGCCTGGGGTGCATCCACAGAGCCCTGTGATGGTTCCAGTAATGGGATAGCAGGGGTGCTGCTGGGCATGCCTGGGGTGCATCCACGGAGCCCTGTGATGGTTCCAGTAATGGGATAGCAGGGGTGCTGCTGGGCATGCCTGGGGTGCATCCACGGAGCCCTGTAATGGGATAGCAGGGGTGCTGCTGGGCATGCCTGGGGTGCATCCACAGAGCCCTGTGATGGTTCCAGTAATGGGGAAGCAGGGGTGCCACGGGTCAGGATTGAGGTGCATCCACAGAGCCCTGTGATAGTTCCAGTAATGGGATAGCAGGGGTGCTGCAGGGCATGCCTGGGGTGCATCCACGGAGCCCTGTGATGGTTCCAGTAATGGGGTAGCAGGGGTGCCACGGGTCAGGATTGAGGTGCATCCACGGAGCCCTGTGATGGTTCCAGTAAAGGGATAGCAGGGGTGCTGCTGGGCATGCCTGGGGTGCATCCACAGAGCCCTGTGATGGTTCCAGTAATGGGGAAGCAGGGGTGCCACGGGTCAGGATTGAGGTGCATCCACAGAGCCCTGTGATAGTTCCAGTAATGGGATAGCAGGGGTGCTGCAGGGCATGCCTGGGGTGCATCCACGGAGCCCTGTGATGGTTCCAGTAATGGGGTAGCAGGGGTGCCACGGGTCAGGATTGAGGTGCATCCACGGAGCCCTGTGATGGTTCCAGTAATGGGATACCAGGGGTGCTGCAGGGCATGCCTGGGGTGCATCCACGGAGCCCTGTGATGGTTCCAGTAATGGGATAGCAGGGGTGCTGCAGGGCATGCCTGGGGTGCATCCACAGAGCCCTGTGATGGTTCCAGTAATGGGGTAGCAGGGGTGCCACGGGTCAGGATTGAGGTGCATCCACAGAGCCCTGTGATGGTTCCAGTAATGGGATATCGGGGGTGCTGCAGGGCATGCCTGGGGTGCATCCACGGAGCCCTGTGATGGTTCCAGTAATGGGATATCGGGGAGTGCTGTAGGGCATGCCTGGGGTGCATCCACAGAGCCCTGTGATGGTTCCAGTAATGGGATATCAGGGAGTGCTGCAGGGCATGCCTGGGGTGCATCCACGGAGCCCTGTGATGGTTCCAGTAATGGGATAGCAGGGGTGCTGCAGGGCATGCCTGGGGTGCATCCACGGAGCCCTGTGATGGTTCCAGTAATGGCATAGCAGGGGTGCTGCAGGGCATGCCTGGGGTGCATCCACGGAGCCCTGTGATGGTTCCAGTAATGGCATAGCAGGGGTGCTGCAGGGCATGCCTGGGGTGCATCCACGGAGCCCTGTGATGGTTCCAGTAATGGGATATCGGGGAGTGCTGCAGGGCATGCCTGGGGTGCATCCACGGAGCCCTGTGATGGTTCCAGTAATGGGATATCGGGGAGTGCTGCTGGGCATGCCTGGGGTGCATCCACGGAGCCCTGTGATGGTTCCAGTAATGGGATATCGGGGAGTGCTGCAGGGCATGCCTGGGGTGCATCCACGGAGCCCTGTGATGGTTCCAGTAATGGGGTATCGGGGAGTGCTGCAGGGCATGCCTGGGGTGCATCCATGGGTCAGGATTGAGGTGCATCCACAGAGCCCTGTGATGGTTCCAGTAATGGGCTACCAGGGGTGCTGCAGGGCATGCCTGGGGTGCATCCACAGAGCCCTGTGATGGTTCCAGTAATGGGATAGCAGGGGTGCCACGGGTCAGGATTGAGGTGCATTCATAGAGCATTTGCAGTAATGGAACAGTAGGGGACAGGCAAGGTGCTGAAGACCATGACTGAGGAGTACCCACGGACGGCTGCTGTCATGGACTAGAATGGGGGGGTCAGCCGGCCATTATTAAGGGGGAACCCGCACAGCTATGTGTGGGTTCCAGTAGTGGAATAACAGGTGCTGCAGGAGGTGCATCCACCGAGCCTTCCTAATGGTTGCAGTAATGGAATATATGGGGTGTTGCAGGTCATGACTGAGGTGCATCCACAGAGCTGTGTATTTGTTGCAGCAATGTACAGTAGTGGGAGAGTGCCCAGACCCTCATCGGGGCACACTCTCATTGTTGTGCATTGGTTGCTGTTGTGGACTATCATTTGGGGTCTGCATGGCATGATTAAGGGGGAACCCACGCAGGTCATGACTGAGGTGCATTCATAGAGTATTGTGTATTCCAGTAATAGAATAGGGGTGCTGTAGATCATGACTGAGGCGCATCCACAGAGCTGTGTGTAGGTTTGAGTGGTGGAATTGAGAGGGATTGCTGCTTAGCATGACTAAGGTGCGCCCAGAGGCCTGTGTAAAGGTTGCAGTACTGGAATACCAAGGGTGCTGCAATCATGAGGTGCATCTTTGGAGCTGTCCATGGCTTCCTGATCTGGAAAACGTGGGGTGCGGCTGGGCATGTCTGAGGTGCATCCATAGAGCTATGTATATTCCAGAAGTGGAATTGAACGAGCATGCTGCATATCATGATTGAGGTGCGTTCACAGAGCTGTGTGCGGGTTCCAGTAGTGAAATATCAGGAGTGCTTCAGATCATCTTTGAAGTCCATCCATAAAGCTTTGTATTGGTTCCTTTTGAGGGATAATAGGGCGTTTTGCAGATTATGACCGACGAGCACCCACGAAGCTGTGTGTGGATTCCAGTAGTGAAATAAAAGGGGGTACTGCAGAGTATGTCTGAGGTGCATCCACAGAGCACTATATAGGTTCTTCAGTGGGAAACAGGGGTTCTGACTGCAAGGCATGACTGGAGTGCATAAAACATACATCAGGAATAACTCAATATCTGCAGTGTCAGAAATGCAAAGGGCACGAAGAAGATGCAAATGACCAAAGAAAGGAGGAAACAATTGTGAAACAATGAATAACAGCATACGAATTGGAAAAGCTTTAATCAATAAATATTTTAAAAAGCCACTCTGTGGTTAAGACATTTAACACACTAAGATATACACACAATCACAAAGACATTCAAAATTCGGCAACATACAGATTTGACAGCTAAAAATGTAAAGCTAAATAACAAGTGAATAAAGTGCCGTGGTGACTCTTGTACTAACAAAGTTAGCACTGACTAGTAAAGTAGACTAGTCTGAAAACTAATTTTAGATCTCATGGAGTTCAGTTTCTCAATGTAGTAACAGATGTGTATAGATAGGTCATTTCAATTTTACAGTGGCTACAGCTCGACATGTTTCTGTTAATAAATCCCAATAAATCAGAGCACATTCTTCAGGAGATAGTAGATAAAGTCACACATTGTCTAAGTGTCCATAATTTGATACCTCATATGTATTCTTGCAAAAAGAGCTAATGTCTCTTTCAAACTTCGGATTTTCACACCGCAGAATACCAAATGACCAAAAATAGCCATTAGTGCTTGCAAAAAGAGAGGAACATTAGTCTACTCGCCAAACCCAGAGGCGGCATAGACAAATGATAGCATTACCTCTCTGTGGCTGTGATAGGGTTCTCTTTCAATAGGCACAGTGAAACTGCCAGATCCTTTAATTGGATATGCACCTGTGAACACATCAATTGTGGGGTTTGAGAGCTCTATTTAAATTCTCTGATTTCTGATGCAACGCAAAACTGATCTTAGTGCAAACCACCCCCCAGGGGTTCTGGCACTAATGATTTTAAGACAACTATTTACCTAGTTAGATAACCTCATCTGTGCCGGTATCTCGCAGATGCTAGCATCAAATGGAGAACAACCTTCCTAATGCAGGGATCGCTGTTCGGTTGGTTCTCTGTATAGTAGGCTGCAATGTGAATCAAGCGCAGTCCTAATATTAAAGAGCATCAAGATATCTGTGAGCATCAAAGGCTCCCACATTAAATCAAGCTGACCTAGCAAACGTGGTGGTTAGGAATAATGGGACGAGAGATTTACTTGGTGTAGTGAAAAATTCTGTTACTTGCAATGGTAGCAGCTTATGGGGAGCTGTAAGAAAATAAATACATATGCTCCAGTAAATAGCAGCGCTTCTAGATATAAGAATATTTCTTTTTGTATAGGTCCGAAAGGGTAGCAAGAGCTTACCCTGCGCCGTGTGTGCCAGTAGTTACTATTATTTTTTGTTTATTTGTATATGGTTATAAATAACCTTTACAAAAAGTTTGAAAAGATTTACAAATTAAAAACGTATCAATTAAAATGAAAAGGCAATATCAACATCAAAACAAAGCATAGACTCACAGCATATATATACAATTTACCATCATTACATTACATAGAAAAAGAAAAGGATAAACCTATTCACAACCTAAAATCTTATCGTCAATCGATTCGAATCAAAAAGGAATAATGAACAAGAGGAGGAAAAAGTTCTTAAAGGGAAGCCAAAACATACAGAAAAGAATTCTACTTATATGCTTATTTGGTCAACATTTTCTATCTGTAGTTCACTTTTTGTTTCTAATTTACATACATATTTCAAGTACTTCACAATAGCTATTTGTAACGATTTATCTTTTCCGTGTAGCATTTTCCACCATAGTGATTGCAAATTGATTAAGCCCGTAGGAGCAACAAATTTGCTAAAGTACTGTAACCGCTGTGGTCTTAGTACTGAGCAGTATATCATCAAATGCTCCAAAGTCTCTACCACTCCAACTTCCTCACAGAATCTACAACTTTGATCCCGGCCTAACTCGTTGCTTCGAGCAAATAGAATTTCTCTAGTAGGAAAGGCATTACACCTGAAACGCGTAAATAGGTGTCTGGCCGATTTAGCGGGGAACAATACTAGATATGTTTCAGCACTGCCCAGTTTTTTATAGTGGGTTACCAGGTGTTTTTGGAACCTTGCGGCCCCCACAATGCGCATTGTAGTGTCCCAGTCCCCGCACTCCAGACATTTTTACTTTATTTGGTTTAAACATTAAGAGTTCAGGTGTGAAGCCCAACTGTTCCAATTATTTCATGCATTCTTCCTTGAGTTCGAGCGTATAAGTAGAAGTAGTATTATTACTGCGTATACCCGAGCCCAAGAGATCATATAGGGTTCCTCTCGCTGTTGTCACCAGTTTCCTAAGTAGGGAGAGTTTATTTCCACATTATCAGACATGACAGAGAGTTTAGGCCTAGTTCATAACGTAGTACTACCAACGGTATACACTTCGGTAAGCATGGTAAGATTATACTTAAAACCGTCCTTCATATTTATTCAATTTGTCCATAAACCAACAGGGGAAAAGCTCCAATCCGTAGCAAAGCTGTGGTAATATTTTTTGCGTAAAACTGGTAGAATTGAACATTTTCCATATTTGCTATCCATATTTTGCAGTTGAAGCGGTAGCGGTTTAATTTTAGCATCCATATGTTGTCTATCATTGGATTTCTGTTTATTACCAAAGATTGGATAGCCCAAGTATCGTATATTAGGCTTTACCACCAGTTTTATGTGGTTCAAATACCAGGAATATTGTTTTACGTAGGGGCGTTGATGTAGTCGAATAACAACTGTTTTGTTCTCATTAATCAATAAATGATTTCCTTCAGTATAATCTCGAAATCTGCACAGCAGGTGCTGTAGCCCTGTGGGAGAGTGATCAAAAAGCATAAAATCGTCTGCATATGCAGACCAGCAGATTTTAATTCCCTCGACCATCAGGGGTACAAAAGCCACCTCTTCCACCCCCTCCCAAACATCTGAGACATATAGGTTGAATATAGTGGGCACAAAGACGCACCCCTGTCAAAGGCCATTCGGAGCGTCAATTTAATTGGAGAGACTACCCTCGTTATTCAAGCAGACCTGCAGTTGAGATCCCTCGTGTAGCTCTATTAAAATGGAGAGGAGGACAGGGGGCATTCCCAGGTGTTTTAACTTTCCCCACAGCACTGTTCGATCTACTTTGTCGAACGCCATTGACAAGTCAATAGATGCGATGTAAATTGGCACGGCGTCCTTTCTCCATGCTTTGTCCTGCATAACAGTTAACAAGAGCCCTCCCACATCAGTCCCCACATTTTTCCTGACGCCAAATTGAAACTTGGACAAGATGCCATTTTTATTAATCCAAGTATGAATATGATTTAGGATAAGCCCTGAAAAAAATGTTTGAGTCCGCATCCAATAAGGCTATTGGCCGATAGTTGAGAGGATTGGAGCGGTCACCCTTTTTATATATTGGTATCACAAAAGAAATTTGCCAGGAAGCTGGAATGATTCGGGACTGAAGGATATCCTGGAACAGTAAATGTTAAATGATAAAGGTATTTGTACCGCGCACCGTCGCCAACGGAATTGGTCCCCAGGCGCTCTGGCGGATCTGCAAATGATAAGGGGGGATGGGTTAGTAAGGTGAAGGAGTAGGATAGTGAGAGGAGTGGTGTTCTGTTGGAAGCTTCAACTCAGTATACACCGGGTGCTGAGCTTTGGTGCGGGTTTTGGATCGGTGTCAGTTCGCATGTGCTGTTGCTCCGGCTTATGTTTTGTTGCAGTGTTGTGAAGTGCGTGCGGCTTGTGGTGCGAGAGATGGTTGTGTGAGTTTTTGAGTGAGATAAGTATGCAGAGTTTGAGGTTATATTGGTTAGTGGGTTACCTGACCTTTTGCATGCTAACATTCACAGTATGGTCTAAGTGTGGCACTTGTTGGCTTTCCCAATCCTATCTAGGTGCGGTGCAGGCCAATGTTCAGAGTTCTATCCAGGTGTGGGCATGCTAACATTCACAGCCTTATCTAGATGCAGTGCAGGCTGGTGTTCACCGTTCTGAGTGTGGCACATGCTAACATTCAAGTTTCATCTAGGCGCGGGCATGCTATCCTTCTGTCAAAATCCTATCTAGATGCGATGCAGGCTAATGTTCACAATTCTATCTAAGTATGGCCATGCCAATATTCACAATTCTATCTAAGTGTGCATATGCTAATATTTACCAGTTCTATCTAAGTGCAGACATGCTAATATTCACAATTCTGTCCAGACGCGACGCAGGCCAATGTTCACAATTCTATCTAAGTGTGGACATGCTAATATTCACAATTCTATCTAAGTGTGGACATGCTAATATTATGGCACTCTATGTTATTTGGAGGTAAGGTAGAGTGGCAGGGGTTGTCTGGAGTAGAGTGATTGCTCTACTCCCCACCCATGCCACACTCACAGTTTTTGTTGGTGTCTGTTGACTGCTGGCTTCCTTGGCGTCCCCTGCGGACACCTGCAGACACATCTTGAAGCCGCCAATGTAGGAGCTGCCCTTTGCCTCGTGGTCCCTCGCCACGGGGGCTGCCGGGCAGAGGGCTGCTGTCATGATCCCTGCTTCCAAGGGGTCAGGACTTGCCCCACGACCTTGGAAGCAGGCCCATAACTCTGATTCCAGGAACCAGCCAGTCCCGATTGGGACCTTTTGGACCTTGTCCTGGCATCAGTGGCGCCAGGCTCATGATGGTGACCGGTCCCGGCACTGGAAGCGCCGGGCTCATATCTCATATTAGGTAAGAGTGCTTGGTGGACCTACCTGTAGCAGACCATGCTGCTTACTTACCAGCTAACTGGTCTCCTGATCCTTCTCTGCCTGGGACTACTTTTCTGTCTGGGTGGAGCAGGAGCCACTCCCTGGAAGAAGAACACTGGAACTCTTCTAGAAATCTGGAACTCTTTTCTTACCTGGGTGGGGCCGTGGAAGAAGACGCCTAAGCACTACAGAAGGCTATTTAAACCACACCCGATTGGTTTCACGTGCTTCGCGTTATTCTGCATCTGCAGCAGGACGCTCACCGTGTCAGCTCCAGGAAACCTCCAGCTCCAGATCCTGTGAATACTAAATAACCTGCTGGAATCCAACCTTCAGTCTTCTTCAGTATTCTGCAGCTCCTGCAAGACAAGGGCACAGGTTAGGCTAAAGCAAGGGCAGCGAATCTACTTACCTAATCCAGCGGCAGCATCCGAAGCGCCTTTTTCTGCCTTTCTCTTTCGGCATCCGACATCTGCAAAGAGAAAGAACTTCGGTCAGGAATATTCAACCACAGAGCCTGCTTACCTGTGTTACGCCCATACCAACTCAGCTCGCGCTGCATTTCGGCACCTGCAAAGACAAAAGAGACATTACGGTGCATTCTACAGCGCTAGAATAGTCTTTCTACTTACGTGCCATTAGAAGGATAATCTTCATCGCCACAGCATCTAAAAAGGGAAAAGACATAGACTTTAAAGACTTAAGACTTTTGAACGAGAAGAGAACAATCTAAAAGGAACTTTAGTACTTACAAGGCACGCTCGTGCATTAACGGCGTCTTCGCTCTCAGCAAATCCTCTGCTATCAAGAGGCAGAGCTCGCATCCAGTGAAGCAACTGGACCCAGCGCCCCTGCACAAGACGCAGGATGGAGAGCCCGGCAATTACCTACATAAGGTAAGCGCAATAACAATCCAGTTCCACGGGGAAAGAAAGGGCGAGAGGGGCAAGGAACTTTCCCAACCTTCCAAACACTAATACCTTGGTTTACCCTTGCAGACATCTCACTCTTCAGCTTAAACTGTCGGTAGGAAGGGGGCCCAGTCCGGGAGCAAAACGAACCTTGCGCCTAACACTGAAGACGGTATCCTCGCCAGATCAAGACCTGCGCCTCCGGGGGAACCAGGTGAGCGTTACAGAACGCGAAGCCTTACCACATAATTCCCGCCCAGGCGCAATGGAAACCTCAGACACAGACCAGTTGGCCCAATTACTCGGGGAGTTGAGGGCGGAAGTACACGCTGCACGTCAGGAAACAAATGCCCTAAGGAGGGAGTTAGTGGTCTCCAAAGAGCGAACAGACGATTTGGCTAGACAATTGCTGCAAGCCCAAGCTGGACAAACTCCTCTACCAACCCCAAGTGGGGGCCACGCTCCTCCAGCTTCCTCGAATCCGGTGCAAATCAATCTACCAGGACATATACCTTTGGCTCCGCCCGAAAGCTTTTCAGGTGATCCGAAAAGGTTTGCTGTGTTCTTCAATCAATGTCGCTTGCACTTTTTATGCAGACCCGCCGCTTTTCCAACGGACCAGGCTAAAGTGGCCTTCGTGCTCTCTTATCTCAGTGGCAGTGCCGCAGATTGGTCTGTTCCTTTAGTGTCTCAAGATGACCCCATTCTCCATAACTTCCAGGACTTCCAAGCCAGTATGGAGAAACTGTTCGCAAGGCACTATCAGGGACAGGCCTTGGACAATGAACTTCTTTCACTACGACAGGGCAATCAAGATCTTCTGACTTATATTGCATCATTTAACAGACTAGTGGTGGAAACCGGATGGCCGGAGCATAAGAGGATCACACTGTTTTACAGAGGTCTGCGTGGGGAGTTAAAAGACGTTCTGGCTCAAGTGGTAAATCCTCCACAAGACTGTTCCGAATATATCGATCTGGTAGTGCAATTGGATCATCGTCTACAGAATCGGAAATCCGATCGATCCAGATTTGAAACCTGACCTTTTTCAAGGCCACAAAGTTCTACGAAAGGAACTGATTCTGTGGAACCCATGCAAATAGGGGGTGTAAAAGGACCTTTAGCCCAAAAGGAGAGAGAAAGGAGGAGACAACTGCAATTATGCCTCTATTGCGGAAACTCAGGGCACTTTCTTCGAGATTGTCCAGTGAAGCCCAAGAAGAAGATAGTAGGGGCGTCTGATAAAGGTACCGAGAATTCTGAGCCGGGAAACGACCTCGCCCGGCAAGTGTAGAGGTCCGCTTGCCGAGCGTAAAAACCAGTTCTTTGACCTCGCATTTCATCATGCCCATGGTCCTCGTGAGTCCTGAACAACCTAATCGTATGCATGCCATTAAAGCATACATTGATAGTGGCGCAATCGGGAATTACTTGGACTGTGAACTGGCCGCCAGGATGAATCTATCTCTTTGTCCAAAGACGGTGAAAGACGTCATTACCACCGTGGATGGGACGGAAATAGCTTCCGGACCCGTAACTCACACCACCATGGAAGTAACGTTAGTAAGCCAAGATGGGCATCAAGAGAAGATCGTGTTTGATGTGATCAAGGCCCCGCAGTTTCAAGTCATCTTGGGAGTTCCTTGGTTGGAGAAACACAATCCTCAAATTGATTGGCGAGCAAAGACAATCCGGTTTCCAGAATGCGCTTCTACCTGCTACCCTCAGCCCTCCACCAAACTAGCTGCAACTGTTTCTGAGAGTCCACAACTGCCTCCTGAATACCAGGAATTCCAAGATGTCTTTCGGAAAGACCAAGCTAATTCCTTGCCTCCCCACAGATCATACGACTGTCAGATAGACCTGATTCCCAGATCCACTCCTCCGTGCAGTCGGATTTATGCCCTTACTGAACCTGAAAATCGCCACCTAAGGCAATATTTGGACCAGTACCTGGCTAATGGATTCATCCGTCCTTCGAAGTCCCCGGCCTCCTCAGCTCTGTTCTTCGTACCAAAAAAGGAGGGAGACTTAAGAACGTGTATAGACTACCGTGCCCTGAACCAGATTACAATTAAGAACAGGTATCCATTGCCATTGATCCCAGAACTACTTGACCAAGTCAAAAACGCCTGCATATATACTAAGTTGGACCTCAGAGGAGCCTACCATTTGGTGCGAATAAAGGAGGGCGATGAATGGAAGACGGCCTTTCGTACCAAGTATGGTCTGTTCGAGAATCAAGTGATGCCTTTCGGGTTGTGTAACGCACCGGCCGCATTCCAGTTCTTTATGAATGACGTGCTCCGTGAACTCATTGATGTGTGTGTAGTTGTATATATTGACGACATTCTGGTTTATTCGTCCTCTGAGGCAGAACACCAAAAACACGTCACCGCAGTACTGGAGAGGCTCCGCAAACACAAACTTTTTGCAAAATTAGAGAAATGCGTCTTTCATGTCACTGAGGTCGAATTTTTGGGATTTATTTTGTCACCTAACGGAGTTCACATGGACTCGAGGAAAGTAGACGCAATCATCAAGTGGCCCTCACCAACATCTGTAAAAGGGGTTCAAAGTATGTTGGGCTTCGCCAACTTCTATCGCAGGTTTATTCCAGACTTCTCTCGGGTAGTCCAACCCATTACAGCTCTCCTCAGAAAAAACAAACGTTTTGAATGGTCTACCGAGGCAGAACAAGCCTTCCAGGAGCTAAAGACTAAATTTACCTCCGCCCCGATTTTAAAACATCCCCGCCCGGAACTACCTTACATCGTCGAGACCGATGCCTCCAGCCTTGCTATGGGAGCAGTGCTTTCACAAAGAGATCCAGAAACCAACCAGTTGCACCCCGTGGCGTTTTGGTCTCGCAAATTATCAGCCCCAGAAATCAAATACACCATTACCGATAAGGAACTGTTGGCTATTAAGTCCGCCTTTAAGGCCTGGCGGCATTATCTCCTAGGAGCCCGGCACACAGTCACTGTCATTACTGACCATCGTAATCTACAGAATCTTAAATCAGCCAAAGCTCAATCCTCCAGACAACTTCGCTGGTCATTATTTTTTGCCGAATTTGATTTTATAATCATCTACCGACCAGGCAAGAAGAATGGTAAAGCGGATGCCCTCTCTCGAATTGGAGTAGATGACCACATGGTTAACCCTGAGCTCGTACCTATTATTCCTGAACAAAGAATCCTGGGTCTGATCGGCATGCAATCCATTGAAGAAATTGAAGCCCAGGTGAAACAACTTGTAACTCCAACAGACATACAAAAATGGCAGCTTCAGGGGGAAGACTTCACAGTAAAGAACGACTTATTATACTTCAAGGGACGACTTTATCTACCCTGTACCAGCTTACAAAATCAAGTCATCTCTTGTTATCACGACTCCTTAATGGAAGGACACCCCGGTATGGCCAAGACCTCGGAAAAGGTCAAGCGTCACTTTTGGTGGCCATCTTGGAGAAAAGACATCAGAAACTTTGTCATGTCCTGTGGAGTGTGCGCCCAGAACAAGAGTCCTAAGGAAAAACCAGCAGGCCTCTTACAACCAATTGGAATCCCACCTCATCCCTGGCATACCCTTTCCATGGACTTTATCACCGATTTACCTCCCTGTTCCGGATACAATACAATCCTGGTAATCGTAGACTTATTTTCAAAAATGGCACATTTCATCCCACTAAAGGGGCTACCGTCAGCAGCAATCCTGGCTCGAGAATTTCTTGAAAACATCGTTCGGTTGCATGGCTTTCCTTCCGTTTTAATCTCCGACAGAGGAAGCCAATTCATCTCCCACTTCTGGCGGAGTTGCTGTCGGTTGGCTCAAATTGATGTGAGGCTTTCTACCAGCCACCACCCACAAACCGATGGTCAGACCGAAAGGACCAATCAGACTTTGGAACAGTACCTACGCTGCATGCTGCAACAGACAGGAGGAACTTGGAAGGACATCCTTTGGATAGCCGAGTATGCTTATAATAACTCAGTCCACTCTGGAACCGGAAAGACCCCATTTTTTCTTTTGTATGGTAATCATCCTCGAACCTCTAACCTGGATCCACCTCAGGATCTTGGAACACCGGCAGTTGACCACCTACATTCAACCATCACCCAAGCCTTCAAGGAAGCTACTACCCACCTTCAAAGGGCCAAGGAACAATACAAGAAAGGAGCAGATCGACATCGAAAGAAAGCCCCTCAATACCAAATAGGAGATCAAGTCTGGTTATCCACCAAATATTTACCCCTAAAGGGACCACGCACCTTTAACCCAAGATACCTAGGACCCTACTCTGTCACTGCCATTATAAATCCAGTAGCGGTCAAGTTGGATTTACCCCCTCGCATGAAAATGCACCCAGTCTTCCATGTTTCACTACTAAAACCTGTTCAACCAGAAACCCGACTGACTAAATCTCCTGAACCTATCCTAGTCGACGGAGAACTTGAATTTGAAATCAAACATATCCTGGATTCCAAGATCTCCAAATCAAAACTACACTACCTGATTGACTGGAAAGGCTACGGCCCCCAAGAAAGATCTTGGGAACCTGCAGAACATGTACATGCACCCCGACTAATCAAGAAATTTCATCGGACATTTCCTAACAAACCAAGACCTCCGGAGAAGTCAACCTTGGGAGGGGCCTTGAGGGGGGGTGCTGTCATGATCCCTGCTTCCAAGGGGTCAGGACTTGCCCCACGACCTTGGAAGCAGGCCCATAACTCTGATCCCAGGAACCAGCCAGTCCCGATTGGGACCTTTTGGACCTTGTCCTGGCGTCAGTGGCGCCAGGCTCATGATGGTGACCGGTCCCGGCACTGGAAGCGCCGGGCTCATATCTCATATTAGGTAAGAGTGCTTGGTGGACCTACCTGTAGCAGACCATGCTGCTTACTTACCAGCTAACTGGTCTCCTGATCCTTCTCTGCCTGGGACTACTTTTCTGTCTGGGTGGAGCAGGAGCCACTCCCTGGAAGAAGAACACAGGAACTCTTCTAGAAATCTGGAACTCTTTTCTTACCTGGGTGGGGCCATGGAAGAAGACGCCTAAGCACTACAGAAGGCTATTTAAACCACACCCGATTGGTTTCACGTGCTTCGCGTTATTCTGCATCTGCAGCAGGACGCTCACCGTGTCAGCTCCAGGAAACCTCCAGCTCCAGATCCTGTGAATACTAAATAACCTGCTGGAATCCAACCTTCAGTCTTCTTCAGTATTCTGCAGCTCCTGCAAGACAAGGGCACAGGTTAGGCTAAAGCAAGGGCAGCGAATCTACTTACCTAATCCAGCGGCAGCATCCGAAGCGCCTTTTTCTGCCTTTCTCTTTCGGCATCCGACATCCACAAAGAGAAAGAACTTCGGTCAGGAATATTCAACCACAGAGCCTGCTTACCTGTGTTACGCCCATACCAACTCAGCTCGCGCTGCATTTCGGCACCTGCAAAGACAAAAGAGACATTACGGTGCATTCTACAGCGCTAGAATAGTCTTTCTACTTACGTGCCATTAGAAGGATAATCTTCATCGCCACAGCATCTAAAAAGGGAAAAGACATAGACTTTAAAGACTTAAGACTTTTGAACGAGAAGAGAACAATCTAAAAGGAACTTTAGTACTTACAAGGCACGCTCGTGCATTAACGGCGTCTTCGCTCTCAGCAAATCCTCTGCTATCAAGAGGCAGAGCTCGCATCCAGTGAAGCAACTGGACCCAGCGCCCCTGCACAAGACGCAGGATGGAGAGCCCGGCAATTACCTACATAAGGTAAGCGCAATAACAATCCAGTTCCACGGGGAAAGAAAGGGCGAGAGGGGCAAGGAACTTTCCCAACCTTCCAAACACTAATACCTTGGTTTACCCTTGCAGACATCTCACTCTTCAGCTTAAACTGTCGGTAGGAAGGGGGCCCAGTCCGGGAGCAAAACGAACCTTGCGCCTAACACTGAAGACGGTATCCTCGCCAGATCAAGACCTGCGCCTCCGGGGGAACCAGGTGAGCGTTACAGCTGCCTTGGGATGTTCTTGATATGGGGTGTGTGGGCCAATCTGAGGGCAGTGGGCGGGTTGGGAGGTGGGCACAAGGGAAACCAGGAAGCGGCCAGCCCCGGGGAGACAAACTACGCGCCGAGTGCGCAATGGATGGTGCTTTTAAGCGCCATGTATTTATTTTTAAATTTGCCTTCTTAGGAGGTGAGGGTCAGGAGACTCCTTACCTTGCCAGGGGTCCGCTGATATGGCACGGTATGTACTTGATGGGCTCATGGTTACTGATATTGAGAGAATTCTTTACAATATTTATGACCCAACAGGCACTGCAGTGAGGGCGTCGAGACATGGTGCGCAATAATGCAGGTCAGAGGAACGGTGAGAACTGTGGGTCCTGAGACGAGCTCAATGCAGTGATTTGTACCTCATTGTACAGTATTCAGTTGCTTTCCAGCTAGATTCATAATTTATAAATACCATACATAGAATGAGGAAGCCCTTGCAAGTAACTAAACCAGGAACAACATTCACAAAAGGGTCTGTGTAGGAGCTGCACGCTGCAAGCTTCAAGAGTACAGTTTAACTGTACAACAGAGCGTCCCACGTAAAACTGAACGCGGATGATGCCCCAAGAGGAGCGCTACAGATTGATCCTACCAATCAAATCAAGAAGGGCCATTTGGTCTGTTTGGTGGGTGCGGGGGTTAATAGCCATCCAAATGAAAGTCAACTGAGTTTGTGCAACAACTGTGTGTAGTGGAGGTCATTCAACCTAGAGCTCAGCCTTTCAGATCTGAGGATCTTCAAATATGGATATACAGGACCAACTTCAACTCAGCGTTTAAACTCATTAGATTGTGGAAATACCGAAGAAGGTGCACATAAATGCCAATCCTCCTGATTTAGGCAGGAGACTCCCAATTATTCTTTTTTTTAGTTCCTCCCTCCTAAAATAATTCAGTACAAATAATATTTTAGTCCACAACTGTTTGTTTTGCTTGAAGAGAACATTAGCCAAACCGTTTGGACCTGCTGCCCTTGACATAGAGGCGCTGTTAATCAGAATACCAATATCCTCCTGGCTAATATCAATTTTCCATTCGACATCATATGAATCCAATGCAGTTTGCCGAGTGCATTGTCTTGTTTGATAAAGGCTGCCGAAATTCCCACGCCACTGGTGGTCTGGAATAGCAGTAGAGAGTGCCGAGCAATTCCAAGTGGCCCTATTGTTAACCAGTGCTCAGATCTGGGTGTATTATCCTTCAGCGCGCAGAGAATTGTTTCCCCATCTAACTGGTATAACATAGTTCTGCGCTCCTTAATCTTCCTTTTCCAAAGTTTAGCAGTTTGTTTGTTAGGGCCAATTTTAATGCAGGGGGGAGTGTGGCTTTGGCTAGCTGCCCCAGGGCCTTTTGTCTATGATTTTTATATGTTCTAGTTACATGATCATAGGCATGTGTATGATTGATCCTGGCCCGATCTGGGTTAAGAGGGACTGCCGTTTGCGAGATCACATTTCCCACATAGTATGAGAAAGAGTCTTTCGTATACATTAAATGCTTTTTCCCCACAGTGAAGGAATTGAAGTCATTAAGGAAGACTGCATTTGTTTTTTCCACATTGCCCCTATGCCACACAATTCTATTTTTTGCCTGGTTTGTTTCAAGATTCGCTAGGCTCGAGTGAATGCCACCCAAAACCCCACTCCCCTCAAGATTTTAAGTACAGAATCTTGTGGTCACTGCAATTCATCTTCAGCAACTTGTATTCCTTTACCATACATATGTGTGAATCCGTAAGGAATATATAATCAATTGCACTGGTTTGCGTCCCTCTAAACCAAGTTGTGTAGAGGACGTTGCTTCTCCATAGGCCCATTGTGTTTGACAGACCCCATGACTCCAGAAAAACCCTCCAAAGGTGCCCCTGCGCAGTTTTATTACCCTGTGTCCAATTTAATGTCCCCACAACCTCAGCCTTGGTCGAAGAGGGGTCATTTGCAATTTCAACATTGAAGTCCCCTGCGATTATTACTACCAGATTAGTAGAGATTTCATGACATTTCATCATCAGGTCCCCCAGTGTTTCATGTTCTTTCTCAATGTCCAATTTCAGGTTCCAGTAGATGTTAATAATCAAAAGGTTACATTCCCCAATAAGCGTAATATGTTCAAAACATAATAGCAATAATAGGCACCAATCATAGAACCTATAGGTTTTTATGACATTAGGTCCCAATGAAGTTGCAACTGCAATAAGTAATTAAGTAATCCACCCGCTGGTCTGCCTACTGGACCTTGTTTAGCCACAGAGTAGTGAACAATGAAACCATCTAATACAAATTCGGAGGTAAACCAGGTTTCCTGTAAACATACCAATTCCCCCCCCCCCCCGAGTTCCAATTTATCAGGGGAAAACTTTCATATTTACTAACTATTAGGTTTCAAGCCCTGGAGTTGGGATATGGCGTCTCTTAATGTGAGGGCCAACCATCTAAAATTAGGCTCTCCAAAGGTGCTTTCCGTTCTTTTGACATTGGTAGACAGATTCTCATTCACAGTCAACCCTCTCCCTACCTGGGCAGTGGGACCCCTATCCGGAGCCCCCCTCTCCAAGTCGTATCCCATTTTGTGGAATTTACTACTTTCCTTCAAAACTGCCTCAACAATGATATTGGAGTGAAACACAACCCTTACGTAGTCATATCTTACCGGGTGCACAAAATCCACCAGCTTAATGTCCCCCGTAGTGATAAGGGAGAGATTTGGAATTTACCCGAGCAGAGCCAAAACCGTTGGTCTGTTCAGGGACGGAGGACCTCCCTTATCAAACAAGTAATATAAGAATATACTCGGGAATTCCACATATTTAAAGGGGCAGTAATTAATTGCCGCTGGTCGTGTGGTCACTGGTAGTGTATCAGAGTTGCCCCAATGAGGCAGAATTGGTCGGATTCCGCTATCCTGACAATCCGAACCCAGTCTGCCACCCGTGGCTGTCTCTTGTGTTTCACTGTTCCCCTCCACTGCCGTTTGCACACCATCATTCAAAAGACCCCGAACTGTATTTGGAGCCTTAGAATTCTGATTTTGACATTCTTCCTTAGCAGCAGGACTAATTACCTGTATGGGGGTAGGGTAACTTTAGAGACAGTTTCACTTTGGGCATCATTATCATCGCCTTCAAGCATTAATTTTATGACCCTTCTGATGACTCGTTCCATCACAGGGCCTCCTTCAAAAGAGTTTGCATCTGCTACATCTTGTTTAGATTCCACACCCCTCAGGGATTTAGCAGTTACTAAAGGTTCTATAGCCTCCTCCTTGGTCTTAGGTTGCAGGCATCTCTTACGCCCTGGACCATTGGATTGAAAACATAGTGCCGATGACTCAAGATTGTTAACTGAATGCATGAGTTGTAGGTTTACCTCACTTGCTACTGGGTGGCCTAACTCTGATGCAGTTACTATATCCAAGGAGGGACCTCGCTCCTTGTGATCCCGTTTCTCTCCAGGGGAGTGCCTCCGAAAACCATCGGAGTCCTCCATTATCCTTTGGGGGAGAACACCTTTATCTGTGAGAATAATCAATGTTGAGGCTGGGGCAGTCGTAGTAGATTCCAACCGCTTTGTTTTTTTAGGGAAAAAATTTAGAAGACTTCCCTGCATATTTGGGTCTGGCATCATGGAGCCCTCGATGTTACTTGTTAGTGCCCTTATTTTTTAAGTTTTCAGATAACTGGTCTGGTGCAGCAATACCCCTCGACCCTCTACATAATAGCACATCTGGACCCTCGTCTACTTCAATGATGTCAGAATCCGAATCTTCTAAGTCGCCTCTCAAGAGCCATCACCAGTTATTTCTAGCGACTTTGTCATGCTTCCGTTTATGACCTGAGGTATTCTTTCTATTCTGTACAGTTGTTTTCTTTCTGTTGTTTTTATTTACATTTTGGTTCATTTGTTTCTGCTTCAGAAGTCTCTCCATCATTTTTCAAAAATGTTTTATTATTTTTGATGGTGCCAGCATTCTTGGGATCCTTATTCATTAACCCATCAGGTTCTTCATGGGATCCCAAAGGAACGGGCAACTTCAGCAATGGACATACGATAGAATTGATGGAATTGCTGGCCCCTGCCCCCCCTCCCCAGGTTCCAAAGGAGCCAGCGCAGGCTCCATTGGATCCAGCAAATTCGAGTTAACCATTCCACAACCACCAGCAGAGCAGTTTTGTCTCTCTACTGCAGCTATAAGCTGCTTTAATAAGATGGTATGCAAAGTGAGTTAATTTAATATCAAGCCATTAGAAGGATTCTCCTGTGCCCCAATGGGTACTGGGGCAATGCCGGAAGTGAGCTGCTAATCATTTCAGGACTTCGTTCAGAATCATTCTGATCCGAAGAGGGAAATTCTTCCGGTTGGCTTACACCGTCTGAGATCTTAATGGGTTCCCTCGAGTCAATTAGCTAGATAGACTCATCCGCAACTCCCCCACCCTCCACTGGATTCAAAACAGCGTTTTCCACAGGGGAGGGAGGCGATAGGGGGAAGGGAAGTTTACAGGCCATGCTCATAGTACCTTTGACAGGAGTAAATACCAAAGGAGCGGTCAGAATATAATCAAAGGGACATGCCACTGCCCTGGATTCTCTCCTTGTCAGTGGTACAGTCCTCTTATATGTATAAATGTCTCGCTTATTTTTCCTCATGCCGGTCGCATGAGTATAAGTGTCCAAACACAGGGACAAACAGTGCTAGGTTCAAGTTGTACAAAATATTTAAAGTACACGGATGGTTTAAATCCAACCACTGTATTTACACAACTTCCCTAAAGTAAACAATGTATCACTTAGGTTGAGCAGAAAAGAATATATACGTAACCACAAACCTTTATAATCCACCAACCCACACCACGCCGAACAGCCCAACAGCACTTGCGGGGCACTTCCAGATGCGCATGCACCCGTGATTTATGCTGGCCGTTGGGTCGCGGGATGCAGGGGGCGTGGCACACACGCAGAGAAGCTGCGGACAAAGAAACAGGACAGCGCAAGACTCCCGCCTAGTGTTTGTAGGCACAGTGAACAGACTCTGCAGTTAGATCACAGGCAAGGCAGGCACCGACAAAGTAAGAGTATAGTCAAAGTAAAGTCAACGGAGTCTGCTAATATTTACTCTGGTCGTGGTAGTCCAGCGGGTTGTTTCGGCTCAGTGAATGGCTGTAAAACTTCGTCTCACGCATAGGAGCCTTCCCAAAGCTCCCCAGATAAGCGTGTGAGAGATGGCAATTCCGCACAGTTTCCAGGCCAGCAGTAGACACTAAGGACGCTGCGAGCAGCAGGAGCAGAGAGGACAGCCCAACAGCACTTGCAGGGCACTTCCGGATGCAGTTAAATCAAGGCTTGAGGCACTTGCTTGCAATGGTGTCGCTTAGCAACTAGGACGTGGTGAACTCTGATTGTGTCCTGCACAAAATATATATATATGTATGTATGTATCAAGGACCGTCTCAATAAGCCAGAAGTGGGGTAAGGGTAGGTAAAACCTAACTGTATTCGATATATATTAAACATTCTAACCCAAGGCTAGGGAAGAGGAAGAGTCATTATGAAAAGGAAAAGGGGGATACTGTGTCTCACCTAAGAGTACTTCACCTCTTCTCAAGTTACCTTCCCCCAGATAGTCCTCACTCGCATATCCACCCCCAGGTTCAGGATCCGGTAGCTCCGCCCTTTCCCTGGCCACCTGGGTGGAGGCATTGTCAGGTAAAGGGGTGAGGATACCCTCTGATTCCTCACAGCGCCCAGGTCACACACACTGATCTGGGAGCACCCTGATCAGTGGGGACCGCAGTACTGTGACCACACAGCGTCAATCTGCAGGACAGGGTTGTAGTACCAGCCTGCAGGTCCTTTAAATGAGATACGAGGCAGAAGTGCCATTCATGGAGTCTGCCGCCATTTGAACGCACGTGCCGATTGATGCTCCTTCTATTGGGAGCCAGTCATGACACCTTTTTAAAGGGTACATTACCACACTCCTCCTTTTTCATAACAAACAAAGTAACCGACAAGTGTTAGACATGTTACCCAATTTCCACTCTCTTCTAGCACAGGGACATCACATGCCATGGGTAAAACGTTATCGCAAGGTCATGATGCGACATTAGGTACAGTTTCAAGCGCATGTATTACAAATGATTCCATTACTCGCATGCACATTTTGGTCGGGCAGTTGTTCATAGTGCGGCAAACCCATACCAAGGGAACCTTTAATAGACGGGGGCGGTGGGAACTCCCACAAGCAATAAAGTGCTCAGCTGCTGCTGGGTCCCTTTCGGCATTCCAATATTGTGCGGGACTGCAGCTTCAGACACACACAATTACTGGGACTACTTTGAGCATATTAATAACATGCAGGCTCCCAACATCAAATGTACATCGTCACTGAGTCCACTTTAAGCAGTTAGGGCAATGCAGGACAACAGCTTCACATCACACACACTATTGTTTGTGGGGAGCATGGGGTAATGCCTGTTCCTGACACACGCTGGGGTATCTTGGCCACAAGGATAGGCACAGTCACAGGGTTGCGGAACCACTCACTTGGGCCATGACAGTTTATTAGTTCAGGCCAGTTGATAAGGCAGCAAAGCCTCACCTGGGGATACCAGGGGCCACATTGGCTGCAGTACTGATGGTGGGGCAAACATTTAGGCCATTGTCAGGGTAGAGGCCACACCCACCATTGTCAGGGTAGAGGATACATCCGCCATTGGCAGGCAAAGCAGCACCTTGGCACGGTACCTGGGTGCGCGATGGTCCGGCTAGTTCAGAGTCCCTGATTGCCCTCACTCCCTTCTTTGTTGGATCTGCAGAGTAAAGGGAGCAACTCTTGGCTGAGGCTCTGGGAGACAGAAGGGACCTCTTTGGAGACTCTCGTAGACATTAATTGGAGGGAACCTTTGCGTCTTCCAAAGTGGATGTAAGGGATGTTCCCTGTGATTCCCTGCTCTACAGATTGTAGGGGGTAACCATCTGCCGCGAGTCTGGCACATTGAATTGACTCACTCCATATTGATTGTGCAGGAGGGCTAGGGGAGCACCCCTTTTGTGTGTACTCGGGTGCAGTGAAGGGAGCACTGCCTTGATGACTATCCAGTTGGTCACTTTTCAGGCTTGAAGATAGAATGAAGATCTGTGGGGCATGATGACTTCTCTGGTCTTCATGGCATGGCTCTCTTTGCTGTCCATCCAGAGGACCTGAGGTGACCAGTGCTTGCTGTTTGGTTTTGTTTAGTTTTTTGTGCCCCTGAGCACAGAGCACACAGGCGGCCAGAGACCAAAACAGGAAAAGCGCTGGCACGGCCACGTGCAGGCCTGCCCTGCTGCCAGCAGCCACTGCATTTGTGGCCGCAATATGACTTTTCTTTTCCTTTTTCTCCGAAGCCGGAGCACATACAGTTCACTGAATTGTCGGCCTGGGAACACCAGAGGGGTGGCACATCCCTCTTTTTTGTTTTCTCCAAAAAAGCTCTGATCCCAGAGCGCCAACGGCATCCAGTTATATTTATATATATTTTTATATATTTATATATATTTTTTTGAAGCTCCATACACGGAGAAAACTTTTCTCACCTGCTCCGACCACAGAGCGCACCGTTGTGGCCTGAGCATACCAGGGGAAGCGCTGGCACAGCAAGTATGCCAGTGACGACGAGAAACGAAGCAATGGAGGAGGCACCCCCGATAACCCTGGCAGTGTCCTCCTCCTGGCCTCCCCCTCCTGGGAAGAAGGGGAGGCGCTGATTCTGGCGTGCCAAAAGAAAGAAAAGCCAGAAAAAAAAAAGCACTGCGAAATTTGGGGAAAGCCCACAAAGGGCTAACAAAAGAAAGGGGAGGGGATTCCCCTTTATAACAAGCGGGCCCAGACGAAGGGCAGCATCACCAGCTGCTGCAGAAGGATGCCCGGTACCCGCTGAGGAAGGTTTCACGGGCAATACATCCATGATCTCTATTTGAAATGCGGGGGGAGGGCTGGTTACAATACGATCGGGTATTCCGTTTAAAAATGCAGGTTTGGCCAGCGTTGTCCTGGGATGAAATGGATATTGGTGGGATTTTGGATAAACTGGTACTGACAGAGGAAGGGGGTAAAACCCCCAGTGGAGAAGCCCCAGGTATGGAGAGGCAGGGGGGGTTCTCAAGGCGGGGGAGGGCGTCCTTTCGCGGGTACTCTTCCTGGAACAGCAGAGCCAGCTACCAGGGGGAGCAAGCTGAATGCTGGAGGGTCAGCGAAGAAGGGGGCTGCCTGTTTGGCAAAGCATGCCGATTTAAGCACCCTCGGGGAAGGAGCCACAAGGAACCCAGCTCCTCAGCCAGCGAAGGGAAGCAGGGGAGTAGCTCCAGAGGGAGAAACAAGGTCAAAAAGGAATGAGGTTATGAACATGATGTCAAAATCTACCCCTAAAAGAATGTGTAATGGTGTGATTAAAGTTGGATTACCAACCCCTGTTAACCTGCAAGCAATGACTCCATGGTTGAATATTTATCATAACACTGAAGATGCTAGATTGTTGTGGGAAGGCTTCAGGTGGGGTTTCAGGATCCCATGTGGGGTGGTGACGAAGGGCACAGAGGTGCGCAATCTGCGGTCAGCACTGGGGATGCCTGAGGTGGTGGCACGGAAAGTAGCCAAAGAGGTGGATTTGGCCAGAGTGGCCGGTCCATTCACACAACCACCCATGCCAAACCTGGTCATATCACCATTAGGGCTGGTTTCCAAAAAAGAGAAGGGCAGTACCGACTGATCCATCACCTCTCTTTTCCAGAAGGTGGGTCAGTCAATGATGGGATCAGTGAAGAATTGTGCAGAGTGCACTATTCATCCTTTGAGGATGCAGTAGAAGTGGTAAGAGCGGCCGGGAGGGGAGGTCTCATGGGAAAAGCTGACATAGAATCGGCATTTTGGTTGTTGCCCATCCATGAGGAGAGTCAACATTTGTTGGGTTTTAAGGTACAAAAGCACTACTTTTATGATAAATTTTTACCGATGGGGTGTGCCATTTCCTGTGCTTATTTCGAAGCCTTTAGGACCTTTTTGGAGTTTGCGCTGAAGCAAGAGTGTCTGGAAGGGGCAGTGGTACATTACCTAGATGATTTTCTGTTTGTCGGGGGGAAAAGGGTCCAAAGAATGTGGGGAACTCATGTGGACTTTTCAGAGATTGATGAAGGCGATGGGGGTTCCGCTAGCTTGTGAAAAGGCGGTGGGACCTGTGACCTGTTTAACCTTCCTGGGGATTGAAATTGATTCAGTTAAAGGGGAGTGCAGGCTGCCTCGGGACAAGATCATTAAACTGAAGGGGATCATCAAGGGTATAAGGGGTAAGAGGAAGGCAACCCTAAGGGAACTCCAGGTCCTGGCGGGCAACCTCAATTTTGCAGGGAAGTCATTCCGGTGGGAAGGACATTCGCAAGGAGTGTTGAGCTGAAAACGGTAAGGCTGCAACATGCTGGACAGCTTGTCAGGCTGGGGTCTGAAGTACGGGAGGACTTGGCCATGTGGGACACATTCCTAGATAACTTTAATGGGGTTTTGTTGTGGAGAAGTGAAAGTAACGGCAAGGACAGGCAGAAGTTGTTCACTGACTCGTCTGGGGCTCTAGGGTTCGGGGCGATCCTGGACAACAAATGGTGCGGCATGGCATGGCCGGAAGAATGGCATCGGCAAGGGGTTACCAGAGACATCACTCTGTTGGAACTCTACCCCATTGTGATAGCATTTAAACTGCGGGGGGGAACAGCTGGGAAACAGCAAAGTCATGCTCTGGTCTGACAACCTGGCAGTAGTCCAGATTATTAACCAGGGTTTCGCCAATGGCACAAGGGTGTTGCGATTACTGAGGGAACTCCAGAGATGCATGCTAGCAAGGAATATTGAGGTACGAGCAAGACACATTCCGGGGGTGCAGAACATAGCAGCTGATGGTCTCTCTCGTTTACAATGGGAATTGCCCAGGAGCGGAAAAGGTGATGTCCCCGTTCAAAGCACAGTGGTGGGACATGATTGGGGTAATCTGAGTACCCTAATTCAGACGGCACTGGCGCCAGGCACGACTAAAAGGTACAAGGCATGCTGGGAGCGGTACCTGAATTTCAAACGGAAGGTACTAGGAGAGGGCCAGCATGAGATGCCGGTAAGGGCCTTCGTGGGGTGGGACTGGCAGGAAAGAAAAACCAGGTCATGGATGACACATCACCTGGCAGCCAACGCCCATTTTTCTAAGCTGGAGGGTAAGAGTGACCCCACGAAAGAGCATTATATTTGTATGGCTATGAAAGGATGGGCCATACAGTAAGGGCCTAGAAGTGATGTGAGGAGGCCGTTAGACGTGGTCAAGTTGCAGAGGGTGGTGGCCAGCCTGGAACGAATTTGCCATGGGGGATTCGAGGTGTCATTATTCAGGGCAGCGTTCACGCTAGCATTTTTCGGGGCATTCAGGGTGAGTGAACTGGTACCAGAGAACAAAGGGGCAAAGGGCACGAGATTTCTACAAATGCAGGATGTGCACTGCTCTGAGACACAGGTGACTTTGTGGTTGAAAAAATCAAAGACGGACCAAATAGGCAAAGGGTGCACAGTTTCTCTCCAACCCATCATAGGTAGCACAGTATGCCCAGTCAAGGCAGTGTCAATTTTCCGAAATCTAAGGCCTCTCACAGAAGGCGCTAGAAGAGATAGGGGAAACAGAAGGGGTCTTTGAGACACATTAATTCAGGATTGGGGCGGCCACATCAGCAGCGGGCATGGGCATGGGGGAGGTGGCAATCAAACAGATTGGGAGATGGAAATCAGGTTGCTTCAAGAGATATATATCAGGCCTGAAAAACTGTAGGGTTGACGCACCCTCCTTCTTTTCCCACCAGCACCAGCCCGAAGGAAGAAGAGATCGGTATGGGTTATAGGACACTCATTTGTGTCTAGGGCAGGGGCGAGGTGGACGGCGGAGCAAGAAAAGTTGACGGCGGGCGAGTTCAATATTGTGTGGCAACTACAGGGGCAGGTGCGCAGATTGCTGACCAACAAGCAAAAGCCAGACATATTGGTCATTCACTTGGGGGGGGTAACGACTTGACAGAATTAGGGAGGGGGGCATTGATGCGGGAAATGATGTTCTCTTTGCAGGAGCTATCAGGTCAACTGGGGGAAACGGAGATTGTTTGGTCTGAGATCATCCCAAGGCCAGAATGTAGGGGTGCGGAGAGTCATGCAGCGGTGGAGAAGTGCCGGCGGAAACTAAACTGTGCAATGGCAAAGTTCTGCAGGGGCAGTGGCTTTGGGCAAATCAGCCACGGCTTAATTAATTTGAATTCTCCAGAATATTTTCTCAAGGATGGGGTGCACCTATCACCATTGGGGATGGATCTGTTTTTTTGGAATCTCTGCACCAAAATACTGGAAATGTAAGGAGAGGAGCAGAGGGAGGAGCCACAGTGGGCGCCAAACACACTTGTGGCGTGGCAGTGTTTGGCCGAACAAACACATGAGACAGACTCCGGATGAGCCAGGACAAAGCCGGAAGGGTCTTCACTCTTCGCTGATCCAGCGCCCCTTGGGAGCCTAAGCGGGAGGGGCGTCTGGGAGGAACAACAAGGGCTCAGCTTCCCCCAAGGAAACGGCACTCTCCCCGCCCAGGAGCGCCTGCAGGGGCAGGAGGGGCTCAGACGCAAATGTGGTGAGAGTTGGGCCTATGTAGGACTCTTGGGGAAAGAAAGGGGGAAGCAGTTATTTGGGACACGGAGCAGTCGCCGCATTTTATGAGTGTTTTTCCACAAATGTGTGCAGTGTGGTTTTGTGATATTGTGGAATAAATCTGCGGCCTTTTTATGCCAAAAAACAAGCAAAGACTCATTCTCCACTTTTCTGGGGGGAAAGGGAATGAGCTATGGTTATGTATTGGTTACAAATGGATGGATGCTGGGGTTATGCACGGCCGCCAGTTTTTTAAACGAGCGTAGGCAGCTGCGTGACTTGCATCTCTTTCCTATAGTGTTTTTTTTTTTGTAAGCTCCGACCAAGGAGTGCTGTATTATTTACTGCCCTCTTGTGGTCCGGATACTTCCAGGGAGGGGGGCTCCCCACCCCTTCCACTGTGCCTCCAACCTCGGAGCACAACAAACTTCACTGCCTCGTGACCTGGGCACATGCCGGAAGGAGCGTTCACCGCAGCGGGCCAGAGCCCCTGCCCATCAGCACGGGGGCTTCCCACAGCCTGAGGAGCGCAACGCCGATAGGCGCCACATGAAGAGCCGCTTCGGCAGGTACATGATTTCCACACACCCGGCTGTGACCCCTCATTGCCATTGTTATGGGTCTGGCTCGTGGGCACACAATTGTAAGCATTTTTGTTTGTATGCTTGTGTGGTGTGTGTGAGAATGTTATGTATGAGTGAATGTATGTGTGTGTGTGTGTGTGTGTGTGTGTGTGTGTGTGTGTGTGTGTGTGTGTGTGTGTGTGTGTATGCATGTATGTATGCAAGAGGTTGTCTGTAAGCGCTTGCAAATGAATTAATGCAGTGTTAATGGTGAACATGGGTGCGAGGGTGAATGCAATGTGAATGTTCTGGGTGCTCCTGTGAATGACAGAAGCTGTATGGGTGCATGACTGGTGGGGAAATGTGTATGAATGTATGCATGTGTATCTGTGTGGGTGATTATCTGATTGTGTAAATCTTTTTATGTGTATCTCTGTACAGCTCTGTGTGCTTGCATATCTGCGTGTGTGTGTATATATCTTAAAATCTGTGTGTTTGTGTGCATCTCTATGTGTGTGTATATCTGTGTATACCTCTGTGTATATGTATACCTTCATGTTGTGTGTGTATGTGTGTGTGTATCTCAGAATGTGTACATCTCTGTTATGTGTACATCTGTGTATGTGTGCGTATCTGTATGTGTTTATGTAAGGCTGAAGCCCGATGATGGGCAATGGAGCATGAACATCTTTTGACAGCGGCATGGCATGCTTTGCTGCTGTTTTTGAGCAAAGGAAAGTCAACTTTAGTGTTATTATGTGAAGGATGGTTTGAAATGGGGGAGGGTAAAACAGTGGGACTCACTGAGTACTAATGTGGCATGGAATTTTCTACTCGTATTAAAGGCAAAGCCAACATGATGAATGTTATTACATAGGGGAGGGCATGACATTATTTTACTGGTTTTAAGGTCAAAGGCAAACCTATATGTGTTTTTACCTGGGGGCGGGGAGGGGGATATATTTGCAGCCCATAAGGCAATGTTTTCTTACTGTGGCATGACATTTCTTTCTGGCGTTAGGGGGCAAATACAACATGAGTGTTCTTATATGGGGGCCTGGGGGATTTGTGTAGCCAGCAAGGGCATGTTTTCTTACTGTGGCATGGCTTTTATGTTTTACTGCCATTAAGGAAAAGCCAACAGGAGTATGTTTTCACGTGGGGATACTGGCATATATTGGCAGAGCCAGCATGAACATGTTTTGTTAAAGTATCATTACTGGCATAAGGGGCAAAGCAAGCATGAGTATATTCTTATATATAAGTGCACTACAATGGACATGAGTGGGCACAATCAGTATGGAAATGCTTTTTACACTTGCAGAGTACTGGCATACAGTGGGCAAAGGCAAAATTCTCATGTGCATTATTGGTGACTTGGCATCTACAATACATATTGCAAACTGTGTGGCTTTTTACCTAATTTATCACAGAAAGTGTTCTGTAACATACACCGTTTTAACCCATACTTTGAAAAACGTCCCTTCTTCCTCCCCCGCTGAACCACGCTTGGCTGCATTGCACTCCTTCAATATACTCGGTCATTCCTTTACATTTGGCGAGGGGCAGAACAAGCCACCTTCCCTTTGCTGGCTCCCCTTGGGGTGGGCCCTACTACATTAGCTCCGGCCCCACTTGTAACACAATCCTGGCTCCGCTTCTGGGCTACAGGATATGACAGATATGCATCTGTAGACGTGTGTGTGGATTCCAGTATAGCATGGGTTGTTGATGATGACGATGTACATCCATGGAGCTCTGTGAGCATTCTAGCAGTGGAATAGCTGGGGTGTACATCAGTGCCTGACTGAGGTGCATCTGTAGAGCTATTTGTGGGTTTAAGTAACAGAATGGCAGACAGTGCTGTGTTTCATCCACATACCTGTATGTGGGTTTTAGTAGTGGAAAAGTGGAGGAGGGTGGCAGGTCGGTATTGGGATGTCCACATGTTTATATAGGATGTGCTATGCAATTTACTTGACTGGTCTTTCTCATCCTTCAGGGCATGCTGCACACTGGCGTGTACGGGTCTCCTTATTGGCTCTCAGATCCAGACCGGGGCTCTTTGATAGCCCGAGATCCAGGAGGGGCGCCTTCCACAAACGCTGCCTACGCACTGCACCCCAGCCCAGCCTATGGTATGAACCCCATTTCTTCCCTGAAAGCTCGTGAGTGGGTGGTGATTATGAACACATATGTTGAAAGTGGCAAATAAGAGTAGTCCAAATGCGTTCTGCCCTACTTCATGTGAGGAGTCAGGAATGAAACTCAAACACAAGTTAGCCATGATTTTGTATAACGATTTTTATTGGAAATTAAAGGGGTTGGAAAATGTCTGATTCTGCTGTAAGAGGAATTTTCCTACCTGGAGACTGCCCCTGGGTGGCAGTGATGCATGGTATAAATCAACATAACATAACCTACCTAAACCAAAACTAAGTAGCTGTCTGTGTCAGAATGTCCAAAACAAAATTGTCCCGTGTCCAAAGTTCTATTCTAACCCACACACTACAACTAAACTCTGAAGTGAAACAGGAAATGTTTTTATCATTGGGAGGTTTAGAACAAGAAAAAATGGCTCAAATGCAAAAGTTCTTCAAGGATCAAGCTGCTTGCTCCAGAGGGTGGTTCCCTTCCCATGGTTTTAATCAATAGAATCCTTTTCTCATTCCTGATGTTTCTGTTCAGGACCTCTTCTAATCAACACAATCCTTTCCTCAGTCCTGATGTTTTTTCTCAGGACCTCTTTATTGCACATATGTTTAATTCACTGGTATACTCTCTTGCCAGGGCTTCTTGTATTCCCACACTTGTGATTGCCTGGTATACTCTCCTGCCAGGGCTTCTTGTATTCACACGGTTCCTCTGCCCTTCCCCAAAGTTTCACATATACTTTGTCAATATGTCTTGCGGATATGATTACAATTGGGTCTAGATTCTGTTCAATTTTTTCTATAACTGAGTGTGAATGATCCAACCAATAACTTCCTTTATGCTTCTACCATTACTAGATTTTCATTTACTTTGGAGTTAATGCAGTGCTATCCTTATTTCCTCTACGGGACCTAGTGTCCTTGCCCTCGCATCCTCTGCAAGTTACCATGTTTCGCTTCCTATGTTGCTCTTCAGGAGGAATTCTAGTCCCCTATATGAAGATAAGGGGAACAGTTTTACAATAGGGTTTTCACCATACAATTTGTACATATAATGGCCAAAATTGATTTTTTTTTAAATAGCACCAACCTTAACTTGCCCTTGAGGGCTGTATGTATTTAATGCTAATTATTTGCAATTTCATACGTTTTCGAGCAAGGTCTCATTTACTTTCTGAAAATTTGAAAAAATAAAGTGTCATTTAGTTAATTTTTAAAGCCTTGATGTGTCTATTTTAGACCAACACGTATAAGGAAGAAGAATGAGGATGCAAATATTATTAATGTCTAGTTTGTACATTGATTGCCTCTTTTATTAAGATGAGGTGAAAAAGAGGGGCAGGAGTAAATATCCCTTAAGACCAGAAATGGAGGTTAAGCTCAGCACGCTATGGTTGAAAGCTGTACCTCATTCTTTCAGAACTGGTGGCTTTTTAACATGACGCCAATGACATCACCACACCACATTTTTATGCAATAACGTAATCGCACACATAATGCACAATAGGACAGTGCAAACGTTGTGCTTTCTTCTTAGAACTGTACCCCAATTCTTTCCAATAATATCAATTACTTCTTATTGTTTTTGCTGTTGATAATTATCACTATTTTACCATTTGTATACTTGTTACATTAGTATTTGATCTGTTTTTCATTCCATATGAGTTACTTTGAGGATCCATGCTATCATGGTAACATAGTTCACACCACATTACACTGTATATCAAATAATATAATAGATCTCACTTTCAATTTTCATTTGAATACTTAATTGCAACAGTATCTTGACATTTCTCTTCAGACTTCATATCTCACAAAAAGTATCACCTTGGAATACAGGTTTTAATATTGTGTTGTGCTTTTGATTTAAAAGCCTTGTATTTATAGTGACACATATACAATTCATTGCCCTGGTTGAGTCCGGAAAAGCAGGTGTCCATTTTATGGGCCATTTGGCTTCCTTCTGTTTTACCATTATTTCACTGTTTCATCGTCTTGGGGGAAGATGGTCGTCTTCTACACCCATACATTTAATTTCATACAGCTGGCTATTTTGATGGTCACTGTTCCAACGCATGCCTAGTGGATTCTACGGCTCTGTTTTTTTTCGATAGGTCATGTGTTCTTGTATGCGTGTGTAGGGATATGCCCCTAATCGCCTAAACCCAAAGCAGGTCCTCCACCTAAGAAGCGAGTGCACGTTTTGTACGTAAAGTGCGTTGATTGTACAATCGTCCGGGGAGGAGCTAGATAATGCTGTAGAATGAAACTAACCCGAGTCTCACTGAACCAAATAAGTTGGCACATTATATACATTTTTGCAAGTTAAAACAGTCCTATATATTTTATTACAATCCACCCCCCTGCATGTAATTGGACAAGGGCTATACAAAAGAAATCCAATATTTCTCTAATTCTCCCATTCTCATTGGCCATGATAATCTTAACTGCCATCTTCAGGCCATATTCATAGCATACCCCTTTTTAGGATTCATCCATGGTAGGCCATGACATCATCATAAGGTTACACATTCACATACAAACATAATTCATTACAATTCCCAGGTTGGTCTGAAACCTTTAGCCCTAAATATAATTGCACATGGTTTGCACAAATACTTCAAACAACATGAGAGAGAGCAGAATAAACAGGTTCCCTTTGAACTGTTCATAGTCATCTCATCCCCCCTGACTTACTTGCATCGTTGGAACGTTCTAAATTTATACGACTACCAATTCAACACTCATGACCTCTGGCTACATCCTGAAAAACACAATCGAAACATGGGGAGTATCAGTCACTATGGCCTCGTGCATCACTTCACCCCCTGTTTAATGTTGGTCAAAGCAAAAAGCCGGAATCCTTCTGCAAGCTCCCATGCATTTAAAAGAGATTCATCTCCTTTTGCGATACTGCTAAGCCATAAATCCCATGTCAGTTTCTTGGCTGATGCTTAAAACATCTTTGATTACCGACAATTTGGACACTAGGGAGTGCAAACCCTTCATTAGAGATCCAGCTATTCCTATTTTTAATTTTACTCCTATCTCTATGGAGGAACTCACCATTGTGATTTTACAACTCAAGGCCACAAAATGTAAGAGCGACCCCTGCTCCTCCATTACTATTAAGACTTGTCCACCTACTCTTGTAGAGGCGATATGTAAATGTATCAATCCATCACTTATATCCGGTGTGGTACCCAATGACTTAAAATTGGCATGGATCACACTGCTTATAAAAAAACCCGGCCTAGCACAAGATATTCCTTCAAATTACAGGCCCATAATGAACACTCCCTTCCTTCTTAAGATCATAGATCGAGTTGCCTATACACAGATAGCTTAACATCTCATTCTGTTCACTATTTTGAACCTGCTTCAATCCGGCTTTAGACATGGCTTCAGGACCAAAACCTCTCTATTGGATTTAAAATCTAAGCTACTGGGCAGAATTGATAAAGGACTTACCTCCCTCCTAATTTCTTTAGATCAATCTGCAGCGTTCGATTTAGTCGACCATAGTATTGTGGCAAATCGTCTGAAGGAAGTGGCCAATTTCTCGTCAGCCGTAGTACGGTGAATGCTTTCATTTCTCTCTAATAGAGTAAGCATGGTATGTGTAGATGAAGCCATGGGCCCACCTATCCCCGTGCTGTATGGAGTTCCGCAGGGAGCTTGCACATCTCCCTGTATTTACAACATCATCATGGTTCCCTTCTTTTCCCACCTTGAACAGGAAGGGGTCCTGTTCTCCAACTATGCCGATGACACTCAGTGTGTCATCCCGCTCATAGGCTCTCACTCACAAGATGAAATGGAACTTAATAGAATATTCACCATCATTGAGATCTGGATGATGCAGAATAATTTAGCACTTAATAGAGGAAAAACAGATCTTATTGACACTGGCTAAACTGGATCGGGCCTATAAATTTTGCTACTTGGGAGATGCGAGTATCTCTCCACTACCCAAGGTCAAAATCCTCGGGGTCATTCTTGACCAGGTGCTGAATATGAAAGCATATGTCGGGTACACGGTTTCAATAGTGATCTACTACATAAAACTCCTAGCCCACCTCAGACCGTACATCTCACAAGCTAATGCGAAAGCTATTGCGCGTGCAATAATAGGGGCCAAAATAGACTACTGTTGTAGTCTTCTTGCAGGAGCTAGTGAAGCTATCATTAATAGGCTGCAAGTGGCTCAGAATGGCGCAGTCAGAGTTGTTACGGGGCTGGCTTATTGCCAGAAGCTCATTACATTGCTTCCAGTGAAAGCACATATCACCTTTAGGCGATTAGTCATCACATTTGAGTGTAGGCTGGGGACGATGCCATCTTACCTTCAAGATCGGATTAGGGATAAATCGAACCACAGAAGTCTGAGATCCAGTGATAAAAATTACCTCTTCTTACCGAAATGCAAAACTAAGAAAGTCCAGTTGGGAGTCTTTTTTTAGTGCTGCCCCCGTATATGGCACACCCTTCCCTCAGTATTGAGAGGTCATTCATCCTTGCTTCTGTTTAAGAGAGGGCTCAAGACCTTCCTGTTCCGAGAAATAGCCTACTTCCCTATCGTTCTGCTGTTACACTGACGTCCTGCTTAGTTTAGCACTTGCCTTTCTGTTTTGTACGTCTTGTCTGCACCCTCACGCCTACAGGTTTATGCAAGCGTATTACAAATAAAGTATTGTAATGTAATGTAATGTAAGCAGAGGAAGTAATATGAGCCCGAAAGGTGTCTCGGACCTAAGGAACCAGGATGGTCTGAATCGACTGGCGGGGGGGGGGGATTGTTTGTCTAAAAGCTCAACGAACATTCATTTGGTGGAGTCCCCTTTAGTGGGGTGGGCAAACCGGTTGCAAACTTGACAACATGCAATATGGAGTCTCCGTCTACTGAATGGGTGTTCAGACGTGCGATCAGTCCTCCTGAGGTGAAAAATCAGGATCGTCCGAGTGCAAGGGCTCCAAAAGAACTCACAGTAGAACCAAAGGATCTGGAAGTTGTTGCATCCGCTTATGCCATCTTTAATAAAAAACGGAAATCTAAACATGGAGGGGTGCTACTGCAAAGGAAAAAAACAAAAAATATGGTTTTGAAAAACAAGAAAAAGTCTAACTCCTCGAGATCAATTATTAGGAATTTGAAAGGGCTTGGAAGTTGTTGCTCATCCTCTTCCAGAGGGAAGTTGTACAAATGAAACTCCTTCGCTAGAAGCCCCTCTGTCGACCATAGATGATGCCCACCACTTGAATGTAGTGGGAAAGGAGTATCCGGAGAGTGGTGACAATGATTCAATCTCCATTTTAGATCGGTCTACATACTCTGTTGAATCAATCGAGGAAGCCATCCAAAGATCTCAGATAAAGTCAGTCCCTCAGAGGAGGCTTATAGGACATGCAAGCCCTTCCTGACCTTCCATTCCTAAACTTGCCTCAGCAAAGTATTTCCTCAGAGGACGAGGACTCCTTCATGACCCTTGAAGAACGCAGGTCAACGTTGGAGGAAAAATCAGAGTGGCAGGAGCCGCCCCCTTTTGTCAAAGTCAAAATGCAACAAGAGAAAAAGATGTCTGGGTTGCCGAAGGTAGATACAAAAAGAGGGGCGCCAAGAATAATATCTCTGGAGCGTCGAAAGAAGGAACGCAATGGCCTGATATTGAATCGTTCTAATGTGATGGTTCTTCTAATTCATATACTGGCCTTGGGCTGTTTGACTTCCAAGGATATTCTGGTGGTGGAGTTTGACCTAGAGGATAGAATGGATTGGGTTATTCTCCATGTGAGATCGGAACAGATTATGATAGCTCTCTGGAATTCTTTCCCCGCTTTTTGATCCTTGGGCTTTGACCTATCCATACTTGCAGAACAATAATCCCCTTGCCCTGAATTAACACCCAAACCTAAAGGGACTTCCAGGGTAGATAAAAGGAGAAATTATTGTAGAGCAAAGGATCTGAAACAAATTAAAGCGCCCAAACTGGGTCAGATCAACTCAGGTGCTGAAGATGTGGTCCCTATATGGAAGTCGTCTCTCGTTGAAAAATACTTTCTCGAGGAGGCCACAGATTGAAAGGGCAGTGGAATATGGAAACACCAGGATGGTGCCGTCTCCAAAGGATGAAGATGGCGCCCTCGAAGAAACAGTAATGTCTAAAGCACTTGGGATGTGATAAACTGCAAGTTTGGTCCTGGAATGCATGGGGATTTTCGCACCTAATGAATAATTACTCTGTAGACTGGTCACACCATGATGTTCTACTATTCCAGGAAACCAGGATGCGAGAAGCTCCGGCATGTGACGGATATACATAGCTCTCTTAAATCCAGCTCAAAAGGGACCGAGGGTCCGACCTCACTTGGGTTTATTGACAGTTGTGGAGAAGGATACCCTAAGAGTTTTAAGCCACGAAACTCTGAATCCATTGGTTCAGATTATAACTACTCAGTGGCCCAGAAGGGCTTCTCTGGAACCAATAATAACTGTATGCATTAATGTGTATTGGAATCCTGCCAAAGTGCCCTGTGATATGTGTATAGCCTCAGTGATAAAAGCGATTGATGAGGCCTGATTGGCTAATTTGGATCCATATCTTATATTAGAGGGTGATCTAATTATTAGTTGTGTGAGTGCTCAGGTGATTGAATCCGGGGCAAATGAGATGAATAATGTCAGCAGAGCAAGGTCTAAAGCGTGGCTTCAGGAAATTAACACCCGAGATGTGTTTATGTTAAACAATAATAAGGCAGGGGGTATCCCAGCAAAGCATACTTTGGTCAGTGATGCAGCTAAGTAGGTTTTGGTCTACTGCTTTGTCTCTCATAACGTTCAGGAGAGAATTGAGTCGCTGGTGGTCATGGAGTCTAAACGGAGTGACTACTCGCTCCTGAGGATACGTTGGGCTGGTCCGCCTATAAGAAGGGGGTTATCTAAATCCTTATTAGTCATGGTTTCACAAGGGAGAAATCTAATCCGCTTGGCACCACAAGATGTCCTAGATGTAACTACTGCAATGGCTTTAAGAAAGAAGCAGGGAATTGATATCTTAAATTATGTACCACTCCTAGCCAAATACGAGCAGGTAGATTATAAAGGGGGAAACCAGAATTCATTCATAAACATATTTAACAAAAAAAACGGTTTGCAGTGCGGAAGAAGTATAGGACTGATATGAACAATATTAACATCATACCCCTGATTAATAGAGTGTTGGAGAAAAAAAGAAAGCAGTGGTATAAAAACTGGCTGCGCTGCTATAGAGCGGATCATATGCAAGTGGAGGGAGAAACAATGTTCTAAGTAAAACGAATTCTAGGCTCACCTGGGAATGGATAAACAAAATTGGAACTTCCCAGAGTGCGGTGCAAATACAAAAGGTGGATGAGCAGCAATGGGTCTGCCATTTTGGGCTACTTTTTTCCTCCGTGCCTATAGATCCACTGGTTCCTCGGCCCAGAAAGGACAGCCAATGGTCCTGGAACCTGAACAAACATAAAGTGCTTGATGTTATCTTAGGATTTAGCACGTCTAGGGCCCCTGGTCCTGATGGGCTGTCCAATTATGCCTTGAAATTAGCATCAGAGGAATGGTCTGAATTGGCATATCTCCTTTTTGATCAAATTTTGAGAGAAAAAAAGATTCCTCCAAGCTGGAATAAGGTGATAATTGTTCCAATAATCAAAAAAGTATCACGGTTGGATCTGAGCAACTACCGGGCAATAGCATTATAAACAGTCTGGGGAAAATCTTTGCCACTCTGCTATTAAGTCGCTTGACAAAATGGGCAAGAGATTCGGGCCATCAAGGCCCTAGGAAATCAGGCTTTTTAAAAGGCATAGGAACTAGCCTGAAGATATTCCTGTTAAATCTATTAAAGCTCCAGGCAATTGAGGGGAAAACTAAATTGATATATTGCTTCAATTGACCTGGAGCAAGCATTTGACCGTGTTGATTGCGGTCGATTGTGGGCAAAATTGGGGAGTGGGGCTGTCCAGAGGATTTGGTGGAGCCAATGCAGGCCCTTTATCAGAATACAGCCATTCAGGTTCGCCTGAACCAACAGGGGCTTCTGTTGGAGGCTATTACGGTTCATAGGGGTTTGAAGCAGGGGTGTGCCCTTGCTCCAATCCTCTTTAGCATGTGCATCTCTGACTTTGGGGAACAACAAAAGGGAGTTTGGGGATTTTCCCCAAAAATCAATGGGACGCCGATTCTGTGGATTATTTACGCAGACAACCTCTTCTTGATTGATAGAACGCCAATTGGGTTGCAAAGGCAGTTGGATGGTTTACATTCCTATATTGCCTTAAACAAACTAAGAGGCAATGTAAAAAAAAAGAAAAAAATCATGATCTTCAATGGAAAGACTAGTGGGACCAAACAAGAGCCTTTAAACGGTATCTAAACTGCAATCCTTTGGAATGCGTTGGTTCTATCACTTACTTGGGAGTATGCATTAATCAAAGCATAGCCGCAACTCCATGGGCACAGTTGTTAAGGTTGAAGACCAAAAACCTTAGCTCTCAAGATGTGATTCTGCATTAGAGGTTTGCGAAATGTTCTATGCTCCCCCTAATCACCTTCTATAATCAGTAGGTGGTTGCTATTTTATCGTATGGATCCAAATCAACCTTGAATCTGACATGGCGAATATGGGAGACTTCCGAAGGGTTTTTTTTAGAAGCAAATTCTGCACCTCCCAAGAAGCCTGACGATGGCATGTATAAGATTTGAACTAGACTTGCCTTCTTTATACTCTGTTTGTGCAAAACTCTATCCTTATTCCACAAAAGTCTACTCTCCCATACAGCCCTGCAACTGAGTATCCTGGGTGACATCCCCTCGTTTCAGGGTGCAGGCCATTTAAAACTGTGGAAGATGAAGTGCATAAATATCCTGTTGGATTTGGATTCCTCGGTGGAAGCCCTTATATCCAACCCTGTCTCTGTAAAAGGGAAACTGATTAGACAGCACTGGATAATTACTCGATCTAAGTGAAATAGGTTGACCTTAATGAAATGTAAATCATTAAGGGAGATACTTAAATATCTTGAAATGTTCCCCTGTCCAGTGATCAGGGATAACTTTTAAGCGTGTGTTTAAACCTATATTAACTAGAGAGGTATTATCTGCTCAGAAGCGAGGTGTAGATTTTGCAAACTTTCTAAGAAAAATGAGTCACTTAAACATCTGCTAACTTCTTGTATAGGTTTCACTGATCGTTGTACCCAGTTTTTGGGACATGAAATAGCAATGGCCCCCACATTGTCTAGGGAAGAATGGTGGCAGAGATTTTTGCTGGGTGACCACCTATCCTTAGTGTTTACCATGGGTACATTTCTTGAGGGATTGATGGAAGATAAAGGACAAAGATCTTGGCCTGGATTAAGAAATGATTTGTAACATATTCGAGCTAAATTGCAGGCTAAAGGGTTATTCCCTGGGATTATTACCTGGAATGCTGAAGACGGTGGGAGTTTGTGGAACTCGGGAGTGCTAAGTGCAAAGGAAGCACTTGGTGTTAGACTTATGTGACAGATATCGTGTTTAAATTACTGGAAGGTCTGACCTTGATTTCATTTGTGGATCCTTCTCTCCTTCGTTCCTCCTTGTATCTTGTTTTAATTATTGTATTGTGTGTTTATTGTTTTTCTTTTAAAAGGATGAGGTTAACTGTTTGAAAAATTGTTTGTTAAAGGTTTGTAATAAACCAATAAAACATTTTAAAAAGCCCACTACGTATAGATCTATACAGAGACCACACTACATGTAGATTTATAAAAAATTACTATTTATGTACATCAGTGTGCATGCATGTTTAATAAATATTGTCTCTTCCTTCAAGTGGGTCACCCGTGACCAGTCCCCTTCCTTGCATGCATTATGAAACTCCTCACTGCCCAACCTCTAGGCACTTCATCTCACACCATTTCTGGATCGTGTTTTATATTTCATATTTCATTTGGCGGTTTCGGCATTTATCTTTCTACGCACGTGCAAATATAATATGTATCAATCTTGAACACTAAAGTAACACATCCCATTCACATTTAACTACACTGGATATATATGAAATTTTAACATTGTGTCAACTTTGCCGCACCCTCAGTCACACATACGCCGCGTGCAAAATGAACCCCTCTTCATAGTTGGGACCTTTCCTGACCACCCCAACACGTGGGCTTTGAGCTTTCTGATCAATGTACCGTTTATGACATTTGCATTTTATCTCATAGATCACATAACTTGTGTTGCAGTTTAGTTGTTGCAGTTTATAATTGTGACAAATTCATATTTTCTGTGATTGGGAAAAGGTTGATGCATGATTTAACAACCTGTTACCACTCTGGGCGATTTTCTAGTATTTCTCAGACGGTTCAGGGAGGGGCACAGAACGAAATTTGCAATCCCGCCACCCCCATCCATTCCGCCTGTCAAATATGGGAACATCTTCACCAGCACCTGAATTTGATGCTGGTGGAACAGCCTTGGATTTCTATGACACACAAGCCCTTTTGCACCAACTAAAAGCTGACGGATTACATAGAATCCATGTAAATGATCCCACCATGTACATGGAGGTAGGCATTTACGAGTACATGCACTATGAAGTGTAAATATAAACAGATACTAAAGCCCGCCTAGATTGCCTTGCATTGTTTACACTTCATAGTGCCAATATTAATTATTCCACAGAGGGCCCTCCGTGTACATAGAAGCGGTCGTCTTCTCTGTGCAATGTCTGGGTGAAATCTGATAGAATTTCCACTTGCATAAGATTCTATATGGATTCCCATATAATTAGCCAGCTCTTTTTGCATCTAGTCAAAGCTGACATAGTCCATAAGAATCCTTGTAAATTGGTCCCACTGTGCATGCACATAGCGGGAGACATTTACAAATAATTTTTTACAAGTGTGTAAATGTAACACAGAAAACTGCCTCCACCAGATTTTAGTGTTTCATTTACACATTTGTCAAAAAGTATTCAAGATTTATAGAAGGGGGAAGCATTGCATGTATAATAGCACTTTACAGGTTTTTCCCGACAAATGAGTTATGTTTTAGGTTTGGGATATGTGGCAGTATGGAAGTGATTTTACATGAATTGAATTGTACTCATTGTATCTTTTATGGGAATTTTATGTGAATGAAATAATTTTGTGTAAGGGTTATTTTTTAAACCATATCACAATAAGAAAAAAGGTTTCACAATTGCACAGAGGGTACTCCAGGAATGAAGTATACAGACAGTTCCACCATGTGCACTAGAAATGAAAATCTTTCCATAAATAACAGCGATACTGAGGAGTTTATGATCGTTGCTGGTGTCCATCTTAATTGTATCATTAACCCTACACAGCACACACCATGGTGTAACATCATGGAAGTGCTTCATCTGCAGGTAGGTTTCAGATGACACAAAAGCATTCCCACCTTTTATAAGGTTGAGCGCTGTCCGACATTTACTTTTTTTTCACGGCAAACCAAGATCAGTGAATAGACATCGGTGGCCCCCTCCATAGGCTGTGGGACTGACATGGGTCAAATCAAAATATGGCATATGCAAGCCTAGTCCTATTGACTGATACTGGCAAATGTGATTATAGAAAGACTCTTCAATAACAGCTTTTGGATTTCCCCAATCAGTCATCTGAATCAGTATGAAAGGTTGCTGTGAAAATGTGACTGGCTTTCTGTTGTTGGTCCCCCAGCCAAGAAGACACTGGACCCAGGCTTCTTAGGGTAAGTTTATTGTCTGCAGGTACACATCAGGTAAGGTACATACAAGTACGTTCCTGGACTGTAACACTGGCACATCCACACCTTTCAGCTCCAAGATGTAGCTGCCACCTATAGAATGCCCCAGCAGTCACACACACACCACATTCTACTTTCACCTCCCTACATTCTACATACACTGTACTTGCACTCCCAGAGCAGGCCTACTACACACCTCCTTCCATTACGCAAACAAAACAGAGCATAACCATGATGAGCCTCTACGTAGCTGTGCAATGTAGGCCCAAAACTAAAATCACAACCTCTCCCTCTGTTCACACTCCACCAACCATACCCAAATATTTGGGCATTTCCTCTTGTCACCAATACATGCAGTGATCTGCTCTAGTAATTGAATAATATTACATATAAGTACCAACTAGGCGCACTAGACACTTGGATTGCCCTAACTAATTTAACTGTAATATTTACAAGTCGAGTGCTCACAGGCCACTTAGCTTTCGAAAATGAAAGAATATCTGCTGAATGCATTTTCTAATACTACAACTAAAACAGAATCACATAGGCAGAAATATGTCAAACTGGAAAGGCTTTCGAAACAGGAAATAAACAAATACTGGGAAAAAGCATCAATGATCAGTTATTTAGAGACCCAAAAGATAACTAGAGGTCTTAGGATACTTGCTGACTTTAGTACTGCTGAGGATATTGATTTAGCCCGAAAAGGGGAAGAGAATCTGAACCAAAGCCCACGAGTAATGATGGAGCACTTAGTAGAGCATGAAGACGGAGTGCATGGCAGAACCCTGACACAAATAGAACAAATTAAAAAGGAAATAGCAGATATGGACTCACTCGAAACTTTTAAGACCAAGAACTATAATATGATGCATCCTCAAAGAACACCAAGATGAGGTAAAATTAAGACAATTCTCATAAATCTTTCATGGACGACAGGCGCTACGCTTTTCAGCCTAAATATGACGAAAACAGAAAAATAAAATCTAAAGACCGTACACCAGCATCTTCTCCAGCAAGTTCAGACGTAGATTCAGAACCAGAAATTGTGTCTAACACGTTGGAATCAGCATCTGCTTGTAGGACTAGGACACAGAAAGCCCCCAGTTTGAAGACAAACAATAGTTTAGAACAAATCAGGTGATTCAAAAAAGGCAATCGGAGACAAAATGCAAAACATGTACGTTTTTAAGAACAGTTAGAACAAGATACACTAACAAGGGTCATGAGTTTAGAGGGAAGAGGGGAGGAAACGGGAGACTTAGAAAGGCATTAAATCCGAAGGGTAACCAGATCCAACTCCAGGAAACAACAAACATTGAGTTGTGGAAGAACTTAGTCATCAATGTATCTAATAAAATGTTCAGCTACAGAATAGCAGTCCTGAATAAAAGCCTATCATTTGCGCCCACAGTTGAGACGTACTTCATAGATTTCCAAATAGACTTATTTATGGTAATGAGAAAACTCAAACTTAGAACATTTAGAACCCTCCAGATGACCTACTGCCTAACATGCAATTAACAATAGCAGACATTGAAAACACACATCTGCTGCTACCTTTGGAACAAGAGACAGACATTAGCCATAGGCAATTGTTATGAAGAACTAGATGTTCACCCAAGAAACCTAGACATAAGAGCATTAAAACCATTTCTAAATGTACTCTGCAATTCACAACAGACAGTGTAATTGAATCTTTCCAAATGGCAATGATAACCGATATACATAACTATTTAGATCAAGGCAACAATACGGTCAGCAACAATAGGCATGTTCTTAGAAAAGATGTAAAACTAGCATTAGCTAACCTAACAAAGGACACGAGTTTGGTAATTAAAGAGGCCTGAAAAGGCGGCAATATAGTATTACTCAACAGACAAGAATATATTGATATGGGGAATGCACACTTACAAACACCAGGGTGCCACCACAAACTAAGATCGAATCCAATGCAAGAAACTGGAGCCAAACTAAATACTATAATTATAAAATTATATAGCAAATGACTCGTAACTGATGAAGAAAAACTATTTCTTACTGTGACAGACCCAGCCATGCCAACCATGTAATTCCTCCCCAAGATTCACAAGCAATTTGACAACTTACCGAAAGTTCGACCGAGTGAGTGGCATAGGTTGGGCGATGGAGAAATGATCCAAGTACATGGACAATGTGATCAAAAAGCAAATGACCATCTTACATTAGAGATACAACGCATGTACTGCAAATTCTGCAGGATTTTAAACGGCAGCCTGACTTCTTATTGGCTACCCTAGACGGCAACCTAACAGCTTCTTGTTCAATCAAAATTGCTATTTACAAACAAAGGGAGAACTAAGGGCAGCAAAATATGCTCTCACCCTAACCAACTTATCTATGGGCCAATTCAAGGAGTCTTTTGCCCTAACCAACAATGAGTCATCATGTGGCGTCGATTTATTGACAATGTTTTAATGATATGACAAGGCACTGAGCAACAATTTGTACATTATGTGAACTTTCTTAATATCAACACTTTTGGTCTCGAACTCACAGGGCGAAGCGATGGTGCAGCTATTAATTTTCTAGATCTTTGCATCTATGTGGAAAATTGGAAGATACAAACGCTCACATTTAGGAAACTGTAAGGAAGGCATGGTATCGAAGTAAGACGGACACAAGGGTCCACAGTTAAAGGGTGTTTATTGAACTTTCAAAGGGGTGTGATAAACGCCTTTCTAAACCTAAATCTAAGATGGGAGCAAGCTACGGCCGTCCGATAATAAAGAATGCAGTACTAGTGGGGGTCTTGTCAAATAAAAGGGCCTATACTAAAAAACATATTGCCAATCCTTACCGCTAACTTACAAATAGTGGAGGGGAATTTTCATGAAAAAGAAAGAAGTGTTCACAAAATGATAAGTCGGGATGTTCGGGCCAGGTTTTCAGCACAGGGCAAGGCGGTTCACTTTGGACCAAGCACACACTCTGGCTTTCTTGACACAAGGATACAGCTCTAACTCTAGCCCCAGGGCCTTCTGTGCTCAAGTCTCTTTTCCATAAAAGTCTCTTGATTCGGAGGGCCTGAATAAAAATATGTTCTTCTTATAATTATTTGGGTGTCTCTCCCTAGATCACCCTCAGCCGGGCTCAGATCCCCCTTATTTTACGATTCCAAAAATATTCTTTCTGGGATGACTCACAGTTCACCCCGGATCCCTCTCAGCCTGGCTCAGATCCCCTTTATTTTACGATTCCAAAAGTATTCTTTCTCGGGTGACTCACGGTTCACTCCGGATATCCCTTAGCTGGGCTCAGATCCCTTCTTCGCCTTCAATTAGTCTCCCTTAGCTGGGCTCTCACCAATTGCAGTTCACTTTATACTTATCAAAAACTTTCAAATGTGCACAGGGTTTAGCTCAACCCGTCGCAGGACCACTTCGATACAAAGCTTATTTTTTACAATGCAGTTGCCACACGCTGGACCACTCTGTACCCGGTATCTTATTTGGCTTTTTCAAAGTACATTCACTCCTTTAGTTTCCTTTAGTTTCCACTTGTTCGCACCTCTCATCACTTGCACTTCAAACACTGTCCTTTGTGGATTTCCTCACAGAATGTTGCTGCTTGCAACCTTGTTTCAAATATAAGCTGATTTTGTATCGATTTCTCTGACTCACCGGCTGTGCTGCTTTTACTGGTGCAGCTTTCTTGCAGGAGCCAAGGACAGTACCACTGCAGTACCATGGCGGCAATCGCTCTTCCCGGCCTGGGTTATCAACACAGGAGCGCCCCGGATACCTTTGATACATGGTGTCGGATAGGTCACTGTCAGTTCCCGGTCTTAGGCTTCTCAATTTCCAAGGCTCGTGAAAGTAACGCTTTCTAGAGGTCAAGGGCACTTCCCTCCTTAAAACACTCTCCAGTCTCGCTGCTTTTCTCCTTGTGTTAAATTGACCTCTTGGAACTGCTACTTCTTTGTGTGCTTTTCCTCCCTCTGAGTGTGCTTTCATGCTCTGCCTTTTATCTGTGTGTGAGAGTCTAATGGGAGTCAGGTGTGTGTAATGATTAATAATTGCCTGGCCTTGCCTGACCAGGGTGTTGGGACATGTCAGGTATACGGCTCTGGTGTTAGTCCATTGTCGCTCACGATGAACTGTCCGTAAGAAGGTGTTTGTATCGGGAAGTGGGGGGGGGGGGGTTGAGCTTCTAGGTATGCTTCAGGCTTCGAACAAAACCCACAGAGGTGAATTCAGCCTTGTATGCAACAAGTGGCCATAGAAAATCAACAATCAAAAACATTCCTGTGGTCGAGTTCCACAGGGCCAGAAGAAACTGTAGCGACAATAAAATATTTAAAAAAGAATGTGCAATCTTAACTGAAAGGTTTACAGATGGAGGCTACTCCACACAATCTATATTACCAAGTCACAGAATAAAGATCAATAATATCGACAGACAAATCACATTGCAACAAAGGACAAAACAATAACCATGCCCAATATTAGAATCATTACGAGGTACACTGAAGATGCAAATGTATTGTGCCAGATGGTGGGCAAACATTGGCACCTTTTACTGATGGATCCAAATCTCCGTGAAGCAATAGATCTGAAGCCTGGGTTCCTCTTTACAAGGGCACTTACTATTAGGAATAAATTGATCCCTCCTTTTTGAAGGAAGTTGATGATAAGCCAGCAACTGGAAAAGATTGGTTAAAACCACTGTCCAAAGGTTTTTACATATGTGGGTTCTGTAGCATGTGTACATTTGCTCATTGTAACACCAGAGTATTTGAGAACTACTCTGGAGAACAAATGCCCATTGACAAATGCATCATCTGTCGCACTAAATACATAGTTTATGCGATTGTGTGTGTGTAAGAGCGCATAAATAGAGAGCACCATACGTGCGCTAAAGACCCGGATTAGAGAACATCTTTGTACCCTTAACAGTCCGGACCAGAGATTGCTGCTTGCATAGCATTGGCAGCAGTCATCAGTTGGATGATAAAAAGACATTAGATGTATTGGATCACAGCAGGCAACCTGCGGCAAGATGGGAGGGGATCGCAGGCTAAAGCTACGACAAATGGAATCGCAGCTGAATGCAAATTACGAAGCGCTCACACCGGTCTCAACAAAGAACATGAGATGTATGTGTTTCTGTAGAAAAATCTTTCAAAATGTAATTGGTACTAGTTAGAAAAAAGTACGGGAAAGCAACAGGCTATCATACTCATGTTGCAAATTTAGATTAAGCTAAACTTTCCAATGATATTGTCTTATTAGATGTGTTCATATATAATGTACCTTACACACTTGGAGATGATGTTAGACATTTCAGGTTTTGTATACTGTGAAAAAATTATTCATTTGGTGTATCTGGTACAGTCTCAATTATGGCATCCTAATAGGAAAATGCATATTTCTAGAGGTAGTCACAACATGACTAAGTGTAGGAATCCGACAATTATTCAACAATATGCTAGACTGCATCGTATTAACAATTAAGAACATCTCTAGTAAGTAACAGACTGCTCCCTTATGTACTTAAGCCCCGTAAAACATGTGACATCACAGGCTCACAATATATAATAACAAAACAAAATGGCGCCTTGTGTTAATCAAGCGGCACACCAAATGTGTCTAGATGTACTTTACAGTAAGGTAGGACATATTCAAGATATAATCTAGCTAATTAAGTAAATGTGGACCATAAAGTGACAACTATAACAGATACTGTAATCAATTCTCGTACAGATTCAACAGATGAAAGAATCAAATGTCTTAGAAGAGAAACAGCAATTACTAACCAGTATATAGGAGTCCAATTGGTAAGCACACCCCCAATCACTTTATCTCACTACATGAATTACATGTATTCGATGGATTGGGCGATCCTAATAATTGTTTGCAATTGACCTTATAGTTTGGGTTTTCATGACAACAAATATCCTTACAGGGTCTCGGGAGGATTGCTCAGGGGCAACGTGCTCGCCTTGGAAACATGACGACGCAGAGCAACATAGGTATGATTCCCGGGTCCGCGCTTAGAAACCTCTGGGTATTAAGCCCATTATAAATGACATATCATAACATACATGGGCAAATAACCAACTCCAACATATACTGGTAAAATAGTGTGTTTGCAAACTCACTAACAAGACACCAATTGTTACCACCACCACAAAATAAATGAATGCTGCACTGATCCTAATATGGAAAATAAAAAAGGGTGCACAATAGATTTAGTCCATTAAAATGCTCTGTTGATTTACAACCAAAAGCACTGTCACTAATCAGTATTCGTGGAAACAAATGAACTCTGGCTTTTATAACATGGACACACTAACAATAGGCAAAGGGCGATACAGGAAACATATAACAAGGAGTACAAAATAATAGCATGTGTACTAACAAGATACAATGCATCTTTACCTGGTTTTACAACTAAGGACAAGGCGCACATTGGGAACACATGTGTGGACCACCAATTATATAACTTAAAGTCTGATGAATGCAAATCCAATATCTCGTTCCAATGACCATATTCATTTTGGAAATGTTCTTTTACCTTGTCTTATACATTCTTTATTTTTAAAAACGTTTTTATTGTTGTCCTTTTTCCTGTCATGTTATGTTTTCAAAACTCTGAATTGATGAGTTTGTTTTATATTTTCTTTCTCTTTTGGCTCCATGGATCCTTTTACAATGATGAATATGTTTTGTACTACTTCCTCCACTAAAATGGAAATGATACATTGGGGGTCATAACTACTCTGCCGGTCTGGTAACAATGATGCCGGCAGGCTTACCGGCACGTTGTTACCTGACCGGCAAAGTACAAGTTTGCGGGCTGGATGCTCTCCTGCGGAAAGGCACCAGCTCACAGACTTTGACGGTAGCACCGACACCATTATGAATGGTACCGTCGGAGTTGTAATGAGGCCCATTCTATGTTTATCAGTTGAAACTGTTTAAGTTCTGAATTCAATGAAAAATACTGTATCATCCATAGCCTTTAAAAAGACCACAACTGGTCGAACGAAACACGTGTCAGCTAGGGCATTTTGTAACAAGGAACTTGGGTAGGGCACTTTATAAACAGGAACTTGGTGGTTAGATTAGCTATATAAATGTGACACCAATTTATTGGTTATATTAAAACTTCGAAAAGTATCCAAATGGGATCAGTGCAGTGATTTTGATAACCATACCCTGAACACTACAATACACCCAGATCTGCCACACAAACAACGCACCCATACCAGCTCCACGGACAGGAATAGGCTCCCTCACTCAGTGAACGTGTGGCCACCATGCAAACCAAATTAAAATACCAATTTAAGACGAGAACAAATAGGTGGACCCATAACTGAAAACAGATGGAACCCCGCTGAACACTACAGGGCAACCAAATAGAACACACATAAAACGGACCAATCTTACAGCTCAGCAATGTTGGAGAAAGAACCACAGCTCTGCAGACACCCATAGAATAGTATAAAGGGGATCATAGACTACTGACAAGCGATGCCATTCCAAACCACGGCAGCACCTGACCTCACTGCAAAACACTCAGAAACCACCCGGCCATTCCGAAAAATATACAAATCCACCAGGAGAAAACCCCCTACGAACAATACACAAAGGAAACAAAAACATGCAAAGACATCAATCCCAGTGCTTGCCCTGACCCCATGTCCAAATTCCTTAAACAAAATAAAAGCCCAACACAGATTCTGTGCCTCCCTGCACTCATATGCCCATATAGCCCCTCATCAAACCCAGAACACATGTTCCCGGGCATCCCTCGCACCCTCAAATCCATGCCACCTTTACACCCCAATAACATATTGCAACCTAACCCACCCAGAGGCCACAACACAAACGCAACAACATTTTAAAATGACAGGCCTACAAAACCTAACAATCCCCTATATCCCACGAGGCCACACAAGAAACACAACAACATCAAAATGAACACAGGCCTCGATGTAACACCTGCCCATACATCACCAGTGCCTTTACAGCTACTTTCCTTCTTTTCTTCATTACAACTTCCAACTCATTTTCTTCACATGCACTATTTCCTTTGCAGCACCCCATGCTGCCTAAGATTTCACAAAATCTCTGGTGGCACACCAATCCTCGTTGCTGCCCTTGGCACCCACATGCTCCACACCTCAACTGGTCGTTGTTGCTCTTTCATCCGTCCACCTAGCTGCCCACCTAGCGTTAACCAGTTTTCCCATGTGACACTGCCGGCAATGGTCTTCTCCACTCCAATCCACCAATTCCTGATCGGGAACGCACCCTCCTGACATCACGTTCCACGGGAGACAAATGGCTTCCAGCTCACGTTGTTGCGTGATACATGTCGACGTACACCCACAAGCCTCTGCCGACATCATCACACCAGCCAAGACCTCCATGGGTGAAGAGCTCCTCAGCCCCGTAATTCACAGGTAGGCCCTCACTAGCTTCACAACTGCACGCCTGTCCTGCTGGATACCAAACCAGGGCCTTTGGCCAACACCGATTGCCAGCAGCTGTCAGCTCACCAATCGCACCATGGAGCGAAACCAATATTTCCACAACTGGACTAACAGCACAGCTGGCTCCCCTTCAGTCTCCCGGCACGGCTTTCCACTGACTTCTTTTGTTGCCCACAGGCCTGCAATCGCTTCTGCACCAGACAATAGCCGGCGCTCCTGCAGTCTTCCTTAACAGCTGCTCCACTGGCTCCTGCTGTGCTGTTTCTGCTGCCGGTTCTTTCTCCGCTGGAAAACAGACTTGCACCAGCCGGCCTGCAAGCTGCTTGGGACTGTCAGGATTGGCCCCTGTCAGCCACCGTCCCGTTGGCTTAAAAAGCTGTCACTGCACCGCTTGCTGCCCTTGATCACTGACTCCTGCCAGCCGTTTGCTGGCTTGTTGGTGCCTGCCCCACCCAGAAGGTAGGCCCCAGAGACTGTTCTACCTGGCCTCAATGCCTTCTGCCAGCACAGCCTCCTGGCGCTTGCTCCAACCGCATGCAAGTCCTGCCGGGACCTTGGGGTCGTCTTGTCTGGTCCCAAACTCCTGCTGGCACTCTGGTATGGATTGAACTTCTGGAGGGAAGTGTCTGTCTGCCAGCTGCTCACTCCACCATAGCTCCAGTTCCTGGCGCCCTTTGGACACTTTCAGACCAGCTTGTCACCAGAATGTTGTGGGTTCCTCAGTCAAGAAGACACTGGACCGAGGATTCTTAGGATACGTTTATTGTCCGCAGGTACACATCAGGTAAGTGACATACAAGTAAGTTACAGGACAGTAACACTGGCACATCCACACCTTCCAGCTCCAAGATATAACTGCCTCCTATGGAATGCCCCAGCAGTCCCACACACACCACATTCTACAATGACCTCACTACATTCCACATACACTGCACTTGCACTCCCAGAGCAGCCTACTACACTTTTTCCATAGTACCTGGCAGTGCCACAGGTGGATTAAATGACCTTCGGTGTGCAGTGTTCTTAGCTTTCACAATCTATGCATCGCTGTCTGTGGGCAGCGAAGGTTGGGACCATGATGGGACTGGCCACGACGATGGAGCGCTAGGCCACCATAAATCACCTAGCACCGTCCAAAGTACACTAGACCTTCATTATGCTACGGTCGCTGGTCACCAACCTGAATCCGGGCTTAAAGCGACTACAACTGACCACAAGACCCTGCTCAACACAGTATGACTACCATGTGCACCAGCATCTCTGCAGCCACTAGGGGACATCCAATTAGGACAGCCACTGACATCCATTCAGCGTCTAGTGTCTGGCTCTAGTAGACCACTGGGAATGCAAAATATTCCCTTTAAAAAAAGAAAATAACCTAGAGTCTTAAATTGAGGGTAATTTATCATCCTCGCTGCCGCCGCTGAGGTGCCTGAATAAATGCTCCCTCTCAAGTCATTATACCATCTCTGTGGTCATTACTGGACTAGTGGCATAAGAGCCAAGTTGAAGGAATGAAAGCTGTCGTATCACCTCTAGCTACTGGGGTCTTTCATTTGTAGACAGTAAAATGTGCACTCAATTTATGACTATACATTGATATTTTAAGGTTTTTACAGATTTTACAAAAGGCCAGCCCACCTCCACGGACATTCTCTTTACCTATTGCTTTCAAAAGATGTGGCTACTTAGTTGAATATTGTTCCTGGGCAGTGGTCTGGCCATTGTGCCAATTGATTGCTTCTACCTGTTAGAAAAGTAAGAAGCCACCATTACGGCAAAGGAATTGCAGAATTGCCCCCACTTCTTTAGTTACCTTACTCGCTTCCGTTTGCAGCCTCTCCCTGTCTCTAACCACAATGATGCATTGGGCCTCATTACACGGTAGGCGGTGAGCCATGGCGCTATTAGCGCCATGGCTCATGCGGGTAAAATACCGGCACCGCCTTGGCAGAAAGGGGATTTACCGCCCCATTCCAAGGTTGGAGGGGCGGTAAATCCCCCTTCCGCCATTGCCCTTCCCCATTCCCATTTCTGCCCCATAGGGCTCTATGGGAATGGGGAAGGCGCTAATTACGGCACCGCAATTTTGCGGTGCCGTTATTAGGTCCGAGGTCCCTTAGTGGGTTGGATTTTAACGCCTGCAAAAAGCAGGCGTTAAATCCCCCAACCCGCAAAGGGACCTCGTAGTAAGGCGGTAGGGATTTACCGGTACCGGTATTTTACCGGTACCGGTAAATCCCTACCGCCATCCGTGTAATGAGGCCCATTGACTCCCTCCAACTTGTAAGGGCTGGATCCAAAGTCACTCTGTTTCCTGGTACACAAAGCAGTTGAAAGTATCCACAGACGTAGTGAAGAGAAGATAGGCAGAGTGCGGAGAGCATTAAAACAGCAACGGCAAAAAGGTCTACAAAGACAATGGTCCTCATTATAAGTTTGGTGGTATCTCGACAGTACATCTTCCGAGAAACCACTGTTACTACCACTCGGTTTGGCGGTATTACTGCAGATTACAAGTGGCAGTGGTGGTGTTAGTCCCCATTTATTTGGATTCCATAGGACCCCATAAGGCATTTCGGCATTACTGCGGCTGTAATTCAGCCAGCGGTAATTCCACCGAAATCGGGCAGAAAGTTGGCAGATTTACCTACAGCTCATATCTGTAATGCAGCGGTATACAGTAATACCATAATACCACTGCATTTAACCCGCACTGGCCAACTCGTAATGAGGACCAATATCGCTGAACAAGAAAAAGCTATCTACTGTGGCCCACCACCTCTACTTGGTTACTCAAATAGATATATTTAATAACCACACCAAGCAGTTTGTCACTGTTCACAGATTTATCAACGAGGCTTGAAACTAGAACCAACTCAAACTTTGTATGATTATTTAATATAAATCCATGAGTTGGGGCAAGGTACAGCCTAGATAACTGGAGTTCCCTGAGAGCATTATCTGTTCTGTTCCAGCCAATAATTATGTCCTCACCACCTCAAGTTAGGCACACTATGCCTTTGTGCTCTGAACGTTCTCTCTGTCTAATTTCAAGCAGGCCGGGAACTTGCATCGGGTAGGTTTAACTACAACTACAGAATCAGCAGATTACTTCAGAACTCATCTTCTGTTAGGCTGGTTAAGGGCCAGCCATTCCTTTTTCCCTTTGTCAAAGAAATAAACATTAATTTGCACGACTAACAAAACTTAACACTATAGAAAACAGGCATCCCATTGCTAAAATAGTTAATGCTGGATACTTTTCTGTTTTCTCACTTTCACCGCACCACTGATTCAGCAATAATTTCCAAATTCTTGCTTAACTTTGCAGGAAAGGGAAGTCAGGCATGCCTGAATGTCACCTCCTACGTGGGTAAAAGTGAGACCAGCTTTAGACCAAAAAAAGTGCCACGGATATCGCCCTGACCCTGATGGGTATAACAGACAAAATTTCTCATTGCATACCTTTGCAAATTATATTTAATATTAAACAATTTTCTGGCAGAGGGGAAGATGTCAAACAATAATCATTGTGTATCATTTTTATTTAGTAATAAGAAAATAAAAACATTCTTGCAATAATTCTGAAAATGAATTACAAGAAAATAAAACACTGCAATTTAAGTAATAAAATTATTAGCACAGTCGATTCACAAATTGAAAACATTCATGCATTGTATGCGTACTTAAGAAAATGGATCAAGCAGCATACTAAATTAGTTATGCCTTAGTTGTCAAAGTTCCAGATTTTAAAGTCCCTTGTGTTGAACGACTAGATAATGTATGACATTTCACATTACCACACCTCTTCTGTGAAACACTTAGAGGCATCATATAATCATTTATATACATATACAGAACCAAGAAACCGCTCATATAAAAAATAACTCTTACAAGCCTACAGGCCTACTAGTTTAGCGGAATGCCTCTTCATTTTATAGATGCACTTCCCTCATGGAGCAACATTTAAATTCTATTGCCAATAAAATATCTGAATGATAAAGGAAATAACCCATTAATTTTCCCGCAACATTAAATGCATTTTAATAAAGGAAAACATATTTTAAATCCTTAACCCTCAAGGCAAGCACTATACCTTATTATTTTATTTGCTACAATTTGGCAAATAATCCTGCCCCCCAAAACACATAGGTAGTTGCCTGCCCCTTGTTGCCTCCTGCAGTGCTGTGTTGGTGTGTTACTAGGACCAGAGGCGTCCGCAGTGCATGCCACACAGAGGAGCCCTAGCATTGTGCTATCTGACCTGAAAAACCTTCTCTTTAATGGTAAATACTAGCCACAAAAAAGCAGGTGTTACGACAAAAATACTTGCATGTTTAAAATGAAAATGTATTAAAAATACCCTATTCGACAATGAGAACTACTTTGACACTACCTGAGAAAGCAGTTTACTCTCAACTTCAGAGTAGGGGTTAACATATTCCACCTGAAATTCTTATGTGACGTAGTACATTGGACATTAGATTTAGTACATTATTCATAATCATTGTATTAACTTAGCAAATGTTCATTCAACTATGGTCTGATGAATTCCCGCTGGTCTCCGCACATGACTAGTTTGGTTTCATGACTTCTTCCGTGGTACTGTCCCCAAAAAGAATCTGGCTAGAGCGATGGTGCTGGCAGCAGATTGCAGTCACTTACTAGCCATTTTCTCTGTGAGTGGGGCATCTATGACATCAGGTGGATCCAGCCATCTGATTGGACACTGTGGCTTGTTCCACACTGATCTGAGACATGTGTCTAAGTAGACTCTTCAATGGTTCTCATCATTCTTGGGTGACATCAGGCTCTTTTCTTTCTGGAGGGCTCCCAGTTGAGCCGGGGCATACGCCAGGAGCTGCCTGTGTCAACCATGATATTCAATTGCTGTATAATGCCATCATTTCACATCATTCAAGGCTATGCTCTATTTTTCTATTAATTCGCTCACAATAAGCTAATCTCTCTTTACGGATCATTTTTGACAGATTTTCTTTCTTTCCCTATTGAATGTCTTGGCAACACTCATGTCCGGATGAGATGTAGCGAGCGCCAATTTCTAAGTTGCCAAGATTGAGGCTAATCTTTTAGAAATATTTCTGATTCTCTGTTAAGACTATTCCTCTATTGTAATGGCAAAAAAGAAATTCTAGTCCTCCCCAAAGCCATGGGCCTAAAAGGCCTTATGGATTTAATGTTCTTAGCCACCCAAACCGCCATAAGGTACAAAACTAGTTTTTGCAACAGTGTTTGATAAATCATCATAAAATTGAACGTGGAGCCTCAGCTGTAGGGGATTTTAACTCTAGGCTCGGCTACTGTAATGCTAACTATAGAGTGCTCCTAGAGTATCGTGTTGACATATTCTGGTTGCCTGAAGATCAGCCCACCTCTGTCTATTCGTGGGTTTTATGAGTCCCCTTCAAAGACTGCATTGTTTTTAAGAAAATGAATGCCTTTCATGCAAGTGCCCTCATCAGTCTTCATCCCTTACTTTTGAGATAACATTGTGAGATAGTGTCCTTTGCTATGAACATCATATTGCACTGTGGATGGGAAACTATTGACAATTGGAATATATTCTAAGTGAAAAGAGCGCTATGTCACTTGGAACCCTGATGTAAAACGAACCAAGTAAAAATAGCCAAGGGCTGGCCACCCTCCTCCCTCTTTTATCAACCTCCTCCCCTCTAAACATCACGGGCAGGCTGGGGATGCTAATAAGCTATGAGATCACACCAGTGGACTATCACTTCAATATTCCACTGACGTGATGTTATAAAGCAGGAGGATACTGCATTTGGAAACCATATACATTGTCTTATCAGCATTCCACTTTGATGGCTAATGTTTATAGGTAAAAGTCCGTTCTTGCTCAAGGCTGCTCTAATCTGAAAATCACTGCCTCTGCATTGTAGGTAATGTTCCACTCCTGCTACTGTTCAGAAACCATATACATCATTGTCTTATAGGGATCGAAATTAAGATTAAGAATAAGATTGAATAAGCAGGAGCTAAAAGCAGCTACTGGGTATCGAGCATTAACCAGTGATCAGGAATTATGACCAGGAGCTAATAGATGGCATTCTCCATTATTAATGACTCCTTATGCTTTAGATATGATACATGTGTTTTAATGTTTATTTGTAGATTGTCCCAAAAACACAATGTTACATTCACATAGGTGTATTTATTCGGCATCAGTTGGCCGGGAGAGCCAAAAGTCGCACCTGGTAGATGTTGATGTCAGGCTACCCAGGCTCTTCTAGGCCACAAGCAGGAGCTAAATTGCACCTGAGATCTCCTTCATTTCTAACCCTGTCTAATCAACATTCCACCGTTATAGCTGATGTTTATAGGTACATGCCAATTCTTGATCAAAGCTACTCTAATCTGAAAATCACTACCTCTGCATTGTAGGTAATGCTCCACTCCTGTCACTTTATGTAAAAAATGTTAATCCATTCTCTTGACTGGAACAGCACGTAAAGGATTGTTTATTACCTTTCAATTCTCTCTCTGGCGTTCTGAGATTTTGCGGGGAATAATGCGATTGCTTGCATGTCCACAGGTCCGGGTATTCCTCAAAGATTCTCTTGTTGGTTTGTAAATCATGGGTGTGGATCAGAGATTGTCCACAAGCGTGCGGAACACCTGAAGAATTTCAGCAGCGCCACCGGCACTCTGTTGCAGCATTTCATTTGCAGTCACCTTCTCCTGGGGCGATGCTGTTTCCCCAAGCCACATGGCTGCCCCTAAAATATGGATTCACAAATGGTTTATCAGAGGGTACACAGGATTATTATAGGTCTGGAGTGGTGCAGATTTTTGCAGTAGAGTCTGAAGGACCATGATGGTTCCCCTGTCAGCAGCAGCATGACTCCTGGTTGGTGGGATTTGCGAGCAGTGTCTTCTGTATGCACAGTGAATCAGTGGCATGAGGAGACATGGCTGGGAGACACTGCATCAGTGAAATTGCCCAGTGCAGGAGGAAGACGCAGAAAGCTTTTTTCTGCATCTTTCTCCTGTATCCCCAGAGCTGACAGTGAGGGTGTAAGTGTCCCATACATGTATTCTCCCACTTACCTCTCACATGGCCTTAATAACATTGCAATCTCGATGACCGGCACTAGCAGTAGTTTGGAGTGTCCTGTACACCTCACGCCAGACTTCACGCTACTGCCTGGTAAGACCGCAGAGTCATGATAGTGCCGCAGCTTGCTGGGTCTGTCTGCTTTATGTCCCCTACTTGGAGTGAAACCTTAGCATGGGAAGGCTCTGCCACCAGACCCCGTACTCCAGAGAATTGGCTTATAAGGGAAGAACATTTGGAAAAGCATTTTCCGCATCTTTTGCCCACACTGGGCCCACACTAATATATGTATTCCCCGACTCGCCACTCACTCTGTATTAATAGTATTGCAGTTTCACTGGCACTTGCACTAAGGGGTAACGTAGAGCGAGTCTTGTGCCTGACTTCGCAGTGCAGCCTGCTGGAGCCCTCAATAAGGAAAGCAGTCCTCAAAAAGGAACCCTCCCAATGTGCCCCCAACCCATGACTTTGCTGGTCCCAAGTGGGCCAAAAGAGCACCATGGCTACTTTGTGTAAAGGAGGAGTTGTTTAATGGACACAGATGGACCTTTTCAATGCACATGTTTTAAATGCTTTTTTAATTAAAAAAAGAGTTTCTATTTCTCCAGGAGTTCTTCTCCCAGAAAGGTAAAGAAAGACTGCTGTGACTGGCTTATTGGCCAAGCATGTTTGAATTCATTGGTTTTTTTCTCCAGTTAAACTAATCAATTTAATCTAAAAAGAAATTGACATGAAATATCGATTTAATCAACTTTTCAGAAAGTTAATATGGAATCATATTTAACTGCAATTCATCCTGAAATAGGTCTTCTTCATACACTGACAGCATTTCAGGTTCTGAAAAAGTACATAGGAATATTACCCTGTAAACTATAGAAATCTAGTTTTATTTTCTGTATATATGCCCTGTAGGTTGTTCAACATGTTTTTTTTTCTTTTGCAGTACACTTCACCCAATGTCCTCAAGACGGAAGCTTCAATATGTGGACACATGGTGGGACGGTGCCTCCATGCGCTTGGCAGGATGTCCCCAAATCCCCTGCCTTCTACCCCTCATTTTCCTGCCCTTCTACCTTCCCCTCCTCTTTCTCTGGCATGGCAACCTCACCTTCCTTGACCCCCCATCCTGCCTATGGCTACTCCATGCCAGTTGATGCCTGGCCCTACCCACATCCTTCGGCTCCTGCCTGGCCGGTTCACTCTCAGGTGGAACAGAAGGCTCTTCTTGGGCGCTGCACATTCACTAATGGTACGTGGGGTTTTGTGGAGAAGGTACGTGGTTTGCAACTCTCTTAGATACATTTCTTTCAATCCATATGTGCACAATGCAAGTGCATGTCTGTTGTGGGTGCTTGTATGTGAGCGTGCCATTAAAGCACTCAACCAGAAGAGGCAAGGATCTGGTCAGTACCCAGGACGGTCGAGCAGAACATTGCCCGCATCCCATAGTATGCCCTGCCATACTCCAAATTCCGATTGGCCCCATGTTCAGAGTTCTACAGTCATAAATGGGGGGTAAAACCTCTTGCTGTGTTATTCTTTCTGTCGTCTAGCCATCACCTTTCCTAAATAGAACCTTCCCATTAGTTCACACTGTAAATGGTGGTAGGATTGTCATGCTTGCAGAATAGTCATGCAGAATTCCTGCTGTGTCACTAAAGCGGACAATCTACAGTTGGGTCTTAATGTATGGTTGCCAACCTTCCTTACGAGATCTGGAAAATGAAGGACAAATGCAGAAGTGGATGAATCCAATTGCTGGTCCCAGCGTTCTCTTTAGTCCAGTCAATCCCTTTGGTCAGAAAGATGGTATAGGCCAGCTGTGGTCTCTTAGACTGCTGTTATGAGAAGATGATGCAGCTGTGCTCCCTCTGGCTGCCACAATGGGGAGGTGGTGCACTTGTCACTTGGTTGTCACAATGTTAAATTGGCCTGTTGTACTCTGCTGACTATGCTGATCTGTAGGTCTTTATGTTATGTAATTTTATGTTGACTGGCTTTTATACTGTGCGCACAAATCATGTAGTGGTCTTGAATCGCTGAAACTTTGCCCGTATGGGCAAACTGTGACACCATCCAGGGTGTAAACCAGACCGTGGTCTGTGAGGTGAAAAAGAAACTGGGAAAAGGTATGCAGCAATTATGGGGTAGTGGGTACAATACATTTACTGGCCATGTTGGGATGTGCTCCCTAGGGGGGGGCATGTTGGGGTAGTGGGCCTTTGGCCTTTAGTCCCTTTTGTGGCCATGTTGAGATAATGGGGATGGGATCCTTCCGATGAGCATGATACAATGGTGTATGGGGTCCCTATGGTGGTCACATGGGGGTAATGGGCCTGTGGTCCATTTAGTGGCCATGTTGACTTGGTACCACTGTATTCCTTTGGCAAACATGACATGATGGAGGGGCTGTGTTTTGTTTGGCTGCTTCTATGGTGACATGGTGTAGTTGTGGTCCATCTGGCTGATATATCGGAATAGCTGTGTTGTGTTTCTTTGGCCACGATAATGGTTTGTTGACTTGTCTTCTTTTGACAAACTTATGGCACTGCGGCTCCTGTGGCAGTCATGATGTGATAGTGAGCATTACAGATATGGCCATGTGGGCTATTATTATGGGATGGCGGAGCTGTATGCCCTGTATCCCCCGTAATGGGTTGGGTGGCCCATGGTCCCTTTGTTGGCCATGTAGGGTGTGGTTCTTTTGGATAACATGACGGGAATTGAAGCTGCGGTCCCTTTTACTACAATGATCGAGTTGTGGGATATGATCTGTTTGTTGGCCATGTTCAGATGGTGTGACTGTGTTCTCTTTGATTTTTCATTTAGTCTCACTTTAATGTACTTTATTTTCAGATTTTCCGAGCTGGGACACTGCTGGAATGTCAAGAAGTGAGGGCCCATATAGGTCACCAACATACCAATATCCAGGCCCGGTTCTTCCATTCCTGGATCCAGCAGTCAAAGCTGTAGAAACGCCACCACCTCAGGTAAAGGTCAGTATAAGAGATTTGAAAATTATATGGAAGTTGTTCCAAGTGCGGTTTATAGGGCTTAATAAGAGGAAATGCTACTATTAAAGTATGAGGTAATGTGGCCTTTAGTTTACTGGAATATTTGTAACACATTATTTTTGTTCTTATAGATACTTTTATTCAGTTCATAATGCACTTAAGTAAAAAGATGCATTTTTAACCATTTAAAAAATAGTCAAATTTTGCAGTGAAGAACACTTTCCTGTGGCTGCCCGGTCAATGCACAAAATACAAACAGGTGAAAGGCACAGCAATACAGTAGAGAGAGAGGGGGGGGGGTTCATTTCAAGGTTGACCAGGAACCTTAAAGTTGTTGCTTCAAGGCATCACCTTCAAGGTTGACCAGGAACCTTAAAGTTGTTGCTTCAAGGCATCACCATATCAGTTAGATCAGTGCAACAGTAGAATCTGCAAGGGAACTTTATCAAAATTCCTCTGGCAAAACAAATAGGACTCCAGGATTTTCATGTGGTTTCTCTTGGTTTTAAAAACCAGTGAATGCAATTGAAAAGGTTGCATAAGGGATCTCTAGTGTTTAGCACTGAAATACCACAAAATGATAGGGGCAGCAGGAAAATAGGTGGACAATCCGCAGAGGATTGTGTAAACCCAGAATAATACCTATATATTTTACCAAGCTGGGAGGCCCTGTACAGTGGGGTTCCAACCACAATACATGGGCTTACCCGGGTTGTTCTTTCCTGGTGTTCAGGCATCACACCTTGCTTTATTCAAATGTCTGAATTGGAGAAAAGCAGTGATAGAACACTTTTGTGTAGTCTGGAGACTCCCTGGACTCCAGGTAATCATTTCTCAATTCCACGTGGCCGTATGATATTTAGCTAAGTTGTTAGTAACACGTGTACAATCCAAGTCCATCAAGCACTTTATTTCTTGAGATGTTTTCCACCATGGGATTTTGGAGAGTAGCCATCTGACGGTTTATGGTTGTGTGGGAATAAGTAACTGTTTAGGAGTTTCCAGAGGCTAAGCAGGCTGGATTGGCAAAAGGAAAGATAGTTGAAGAGATTTACGAACTATTTTATCCAGAATATGTTCCATCTCAAGGGGTGGGGGGCACATAAATGAAGGAAGAAGCAGGTGTGTATGCCACCATTACTCTGAGGTGGGTGGGAGGTACCAAATGAATGGATATGATTTGATTTCATGCTTCATTTATATTTCATTTTATTTACATTCTTATATTTATATTGGTGTGTGCTGGTACATGATTCTGTGATGATTATACATGTTAGGAATTGTATTCTGAATGTATCTTCCATAGGCTATGCCTCTAAACATGGATACCACACCAGATGGGTTCTGTGATGAAAGATTAGCAGACATGCAAGAGTTGTCCATGAAGTTAAACACATGTATTAATTATTACAGGTTGAGTGAGGTTCACTCCTATCAGGTATAGGGGAATCAGACTAGAAAACAAGAAGTAATACTACTACTAAAGTTATGATTCAAAGTCCTATCTAGAGGAAGGCTGGTCTTAACTAATATTCCCCAAATAGCACCCAGGCTCCAAGATATCGTGACCAGTACGGTCTCATGTTTACAGCACAGAGCACACTCCTTGAAGTCGGCTTGCTTCTTTGCTTTCAAACAATCGTCTCAGCAGTTATATTGTCCAGCTTGAAAGTTCTTCTGCCCCCTTGATTTTGGGTAGGGGTCAGGCTCTGATATTATCACTTTCTCCCTGCGGGTCACCCTGCTTCACTGAAGTTAAGGCTTTGTTACACACTGCTACTAGCAGGATATTCTTCCCACTTGCTTAAGATTTGTGTCAGGTTGTGTTATTTCAAGGAGGGGGTGAGAAGAGGGAATTTAAGAGTGGTGCAGATAGAAAAATTGATGCAGCAGAAGGAGGGAAAGAGAAGAAAGGAAGGAAGGATGGAGGAGGGTTGGGAAGAGTTTCTGGAGCAGAAGGAGGTGGAAAAAGGAGAGAAAGCACAGAGGAGATGGCAACAAGATGGAGAGAGTGAGAGGAGGCGAGGTGGACCAGAAGCGAGGAGGCAAGGAGGAAATATAAGAGAGAGGAGGAGAGGGAGGTGGTAAGGAGAGGAGACGGAGAGAGAGGATGGCAGCAGGAGAGGAGGAAGAGAAAGAAAAGGAGGGGGGGGGAAGCACCTAGAGGAAAGAGTGGGAATGATTGGAATGGCAATAGTGACAGAACAGAGAGGAGTAATGAGAGGAGATTAGAGGAACACTTGCAGAAAGAAAGGCAGCAAGGACTGGGAGGGAACGGGAAAGGATGGAGTCATAGGAGGGAACATAGAGAGGAAAGAAGGAAGGTTTACACAGAAAGAAGAGGCAGAGAGAGGAGAACACCTGAAGGAAGGAAGCAAGAAAAAGAAAATGGCAGTGTGATAAGAGGAGGGAGGGAGAAGGGGAAAGAGGAACAAATAGAACCTGAGAAATAAAACACCCTAAAGAGAAAGGGCTGAGAAGAGAAAATAGAGGAAGATGAAGAACATCTGAAGGGGTAGCAGATAGAAGGAGAGAGAGAAAGAAAGGAGTGGCAGGAATGCAAGAACAGTAAACAAAACGGGGAGGTAGAAGAGAAGAAGAGAGGCGAGGAAGGAGGCTTACCTCATAACAACAGTAAAGTGCAGAAGGGAGTTTGATGCATGGGGTGATGAAGACACTCTGGATCCAGTTGCAGTGCTGGTGCTAGAACAGGACCACCACGGGCCAAGTGGGAGAAACATCTGCTCAGCACTGAACTTGACAAAAGCAAAATGTCCTGTATCAGAGGGGATGATAATAGTATGGTGCAATCCATGCAGCCTAAAGTGTCTGATTCATGGATTTTGTCAGATCACCCAAGGGATGGTGGTGCCTGGTGGCAGCAAGTCCAGGATGACCAGCATTGTCACCCACACAGTGCCTGCTAAGAAAGACCCCCACTAGCCAAGAAAGAAGAGTCCTGTGAGCTACTGACCCACAGAGGGTGATACGGTCCTGACCCGGAGATAGGAACAGACTCAGTACTTTGGTCCTTTTAGAAGCTCAGACCTCAAGATTTCTGTTGATCCGTGACCTGACCACTATTTTATTTAGACAACCTTCCTATTAATTTCTCTCTCAGAGGGAACCCTATAAGCCTTACTCCCTCACCCATACCTGCGTTGCTGCTAACTACAGAGAAAGAAAGTCAAGCAAAGACATGCCTGAAGTTGCTTGTTGATCCTCCATGTGTTATAGAGAGAGTTCCAAAAACAAGAGGTATTTTGTTAATACCAACTGTTTTAACATTACCTCCAAGGCTGTAATGAGGCCTGCAATATATTAAATCCCAGTAAATCCAGGTATTGGCACTTTTATTAAATAATCAAAAGAGCACTTGGACATTTTGAGCTGGAATCTCACAAAAATGTCTTCCACTTGCAAAGATATTGTAAATCAGATCATGTCTGGTAACATGTATTTTGTTTGTGGAAGCTGATTTCTTTGGTCTTGAGATAGTGTTTGATTGTCCTTACCCCTTGTTGGTGTTGTACAGAGCCATTGTTGGTGTTGTACAGAATTGAATTTAGTTTTTGTGGAAAGGACACCCCAATTACTTTAGGCGGCTATACCATTATTAAAAGCTAAGGGAGAGGGTGAAGTTTCGAATTTATCCAAGCTCTCCCTGCGTCAATCTATTTGGGAGTTAATTAAGTTAATAAACAGTCAAATATACTAAGAGTCTACACAATTCCCCACCACCCACTGATGCGAGGGAACCCAATAATGAAAGGGAATAGGTTAATTAAATAGATCCCCATGCTGAAATGTTGTTGGACAATCTACTTGCTTTTGGATATCTCTGGGCTTGACACTTACGGAGATGGAGCAGGGCTTTGTTTATGTGGATGGAAAAACAGGATTATTGCCAGCACTTCAGTCCATGTCATCCCACAGCAATCCTCCTATGGCTCCAGGGAAGTATCGCAGCCTCTGTTTTCTGGTTTCCCCAGCAATGGAAAGGTCCAGCCCTCTCCCAATATTTCCACCCAGATGATGTTTCAGCAGATCTCCTTTGGTGGTTGTTTTTTTTTCTGGGAGCTGTTCCTTCTTCCATAGTGCAAGACCTTTTTATTCTCTAAGCCCCTCCCATGGCAATGAACATTAGGAGGTACTAACTTATGATCTCGCAACCAGCATTGGACATTTACATTTCTGTCAACCCCCCCATAAGGATTGGTTCAGGAATCTAGAACAGAAATATGTTTTTTCATGTCCAGTTTTATCCAAAAAGTCCAATATGGCAAAACTTTACATTTTACAAATAACTATGCCAAACTATATATTACGCTTCAGCTAATCATGGCGGATTTGATAAAACAACAGCCATGTTTGCACCATGATGCACGGGTGCACTGTAATTATTTGCCCTTTTAATTTGCTCGCCAATTTTAAGATTCAGTACAATTTTGGGGCAGAAAGAAACACATTTTAGATTGCAATTGAAATTCCATAGGTCGCATGTGGATACATTTGATTGCAACAAAATCGTCTTGCATTTAGCTTTAAAATGACAAATGAACAATTATAGTGTCACACATCCATGCTAGCACTTATGGAAGAGGTGTGGATGGTTTTGCCATTAATAGGCCACTGCGTTCTGTCTTTACAGCTAATAACAGTCTAGCCTTTTTCTCTTTCTCACACAGGCACCAGAAACTATTTAGTCCTCCCTTTCCGGCAGCCCGTTGCGTTGCAACCCAGTTATCCTTTGCTTGGTTAGCGCTTTGCTAGATTTCCTGCTATCCAGTTCGGCTTTCCAAATGCTTTCCTGCTTTTCTCTTGCCCGCTGCTGGGTCTCTCTTTTGCTCCCCGCTTGTAGGCGGCTTCTCTCACGGAGCGGCACTTCTACTTCGTTCCTGTGCGTGTTCTCTGCCTTTTCTCCCCAGACTACCTCCTGCTCTCCTCCTTCCAGAGGCTCCCGCTTCTCTGGCTCCCCCCACCCCTGGTTCTCTTTTCGGTTCTCTTTGGATACTGCCTCTCTGCCTTCTGGATACTTCCCCTGCTTTTCTGATTTACTCGCATCCTCTGCTCACCTCGTTAGAGTACTAGTCTATCGGAACACTTTCTTCTGGTCCTTAAGTGAAAGACTGCATCAGAACTTATTCCCACCGATCTTCCCTGCCTTTGACTACTATTGAAAAGGAGCACAGACATTCTACTGTTTTTTTTTTCCAGACTTGGCTTTTTCCCCCTGTTTGGCTGTTCCGGTCAGGTAGCCACTTGCCTCATGTTTCATATCTCAGGCATAGTGCCTCCTCTCCAAGGCAGGCCCTATCTCTATAAAAAAAAGGGCTATCACAGAATAGGACGATGAAAGGAACCGGAGAGCAGCAACAGCTCTTCAGGTGAGGAGAATGCTTTTGCATCAGAGTTGGAGGAAGAGCTTGAGGGGGCTGACAGTTTGCATCACCCAGAGATCCCAGTGGCCACTGCCGAACAAGTACAAGAGTTGGTAGCTGCAGTCCGTGGTCTTACTCAAGAGGTCCAGAGCCTCAAGACTGAAAACGCAGTATTACGACAGCTGGTCACAGCCAGAGAACACCATCCTGTGGAGCTTCCCCCCCATGGCTCTTGCGTCCGGGAAGTATGTTGGATCCCCGAAGAGGCTGAAGGAATTCGTGGATTCCTGCTTAGTCCACTTCACCTTTAGAGCCAGCACCTATACCTCCTAGCACGCCTGTGTCGGGTTCATGATCTCGAATATGATCGGGAATGCCTTGGCATGGGCAACACCACTGGTAACAGGATCCAGTCCTGTTCTGCATGATTTTGGGGGTTTTCTGGCATTATTGAAGAAACCTTGCATGTGGCGTGTGGAGAATTACTAGACGTACGACAGGGTCAGACGGTTCTCCTCTCTTACATCACATTATTCAAAACCAATTACTTGCTCGGCACTTCGTTCGATATTCAATAGTTCACCTTTCGTTCTCCAGACCCCTTTATCGTGTATTCTTGCTTGTTCGGCATTCGCCGCAACCCACACCATGCACCTAGGTTGGCTCGGTCTGAGTGAACCTTCCCTGTCACTCACCGGTGTACGGACGCTCCTCTGGGTGATATGGGCTCGAGTCATACCTCTGCTGCTCCTGAAAAGGGTAACTGTCCCTTCTTCTGGAGTAGCACGTGTACTGGAAATGTCCCCCATAGTTTTCCATCCTGAATCTGCCTTCTCCCAGGTTCAGGGATCTATTGTCCTGGAAGCGGGGAGAGAGAGGAAGATTGTTTTGCAAGTTCTGGTTCGGGGGCATCTGGAGAAGAATTACATGTTGGAAGGTGGAGTGATCCTTCTCTCTTGGGGCAAGTTGGGAGGGAGGTTTCCCAGGGCAATACATATCTGGTTGGGTCCCCTCCCCCCCACCCACTGGGCAGAGGGAGTGTATACATGCCTCAGGATTGGCTTGGTACCTTGTACCTAGGGCTTACATAGGTGGCAGGGTCAGAAGGATCATTGTTCTGGGCCCCTGCCTAACTACCATTCGATTGGGCCGGGTGCGGGGGTCCCTTTTGCCTTACATTTTGCTTGTTGGCAGGAGGGTTATTTTATTACCCCACCCCATCTCCAGGTCCAAGGGGTAGTTCTCACCTCGGCCACCTTCGCAGCAGCAGGTGTGTTAGATAGATTAGGGGTTCTGGCAGTATTTTTACTCTCAGTGGGCTTCTGGACCTCATAGTTCCTGGTGACTTGGTCAATTACTCAATCCAAGGTACTGTTGCCTCGTAAGTCCTGGTGGCTTGTTCAATTACTAATGTATTTGGGGAGCGCATGAAAATAAGTGATCACAAACTCCCTACTATGGGTGTTCAACTGCCTCGAAATCTGAGCCAATGTGCACTTTAACCTCTGCACAAACTCCCTAGGTGCCTGATCCTCCCCACAATGCAAATTATATGCAGCCTTACGGGCCTCTTGCGGGTTTCTATGTATGGAGAAATGTTTTAAAATGGCTACCTTATAGGTGGACTATTTATAATGATTTTTGTCCTCCAGTCCAGCAAAGAAATTAGAGTACTCAGGTGAGAATGTGCTTTTCGCAAATGTGATGCAATTCATATCATTTCTGATCTGGAATGATGCCATCATCTGCTCATAAAGTTCCTGTTGCTCCTATAACGAATACTTGGCAGTGTTGTGGAATGGAGTCAGGAAGCTCTTTATGGGATTGAGTTGTCTTATTGGGTCTTTAACAAAACCCTTGCTCTGTTTTGCTGTCTCTTACTTCCTCTGCACCTGAGTCCATTAATTTTCTGACTCAGAGCTGCTATTTGTAATCCATTGCCTGTCCCCTAGATGCTCCTTATCTCCGTGAGATTGATAATATCTCCCAGATTCATAGTATCTGGACTCCTCTCGCCTGGACCGCAGTGGACTCTCACAGCCACTTTCCCCATAGTTACTTTTAGGCCCAGGATAGAACACAGTTTCATCATCCCTCCTTCCAGGGAGACTGGGAAATTCCCCTCTCCCCCTTCCCCTGAAACTCTGGCTTTTCTCCTTCAGTGCAGTGGGCGAGATTATCTCTTTGTAGTCTCAGCTTCAGCCAATCTAAATCCCTGTCTTTCTCATCATAGGAGTTTTCATGGTCTGAAGTCCTCACAGTATTCCTTTTAGTCTCCCAGGACACGCTGGTCCGGCCCCTTCCCTTATGTATGGTAGAGATGAATACTCATCAGGATCAGACAAGGTCTGGCCTTCTGGATCAGTTTGGCTAAACCTGGGTAAGCCCAACTGCGACACTAAGGCCTGATTAGTCTCAAGCACCCTACTCTCAGCTACCAATCAATAAAATATAAATGAGCTCTGAGTTGAGCCATTCGAATCTGCTCATCACGAATATTTTGGCTCATGTAAAATTCTGTTAATGCTTGATGCAAAATGCCATGATTTTGCCAAATATAATTGTCTACTGATGTGAGTTCTTATTAGTCTGCCAGCTTCCGGCTTCACCCTCAATCCATTCTCCTCGAATGTTTTTGCACCTTCGTAACACTTTCTTTGAGCAGGGGCAAACTCACCCTGTCCCTGCTTGATTTCCACAAACAATGCCAAATCAAAATTCTGATCAATAACCTTTTTCACCTATACACCTCCCTGGAAACCAGGGGTCAAGTGTTTGTGGCCCTTTAACAAAGCAAAAACAACTTTCTATCCACCTCCATGCGAGTACACCAGAATGAATAGCCTGTCTCAATGTACTCGTCATGAATCAAAAGCCAGTAAGCGAAACCCTCGACAAGCTGCAAATTTGTAACGGTATATTGGGAAACCACGCTCCACCTAGGGAGTTCCTTTCCTCCCACGTGAGAGAGCCCACAATGTACCCTTAATTAAGGATCCAACTATGCCCCTTTTAAGACTCGTATAGAGGCCTGTGGAGCCCTACCCCTGTGCCAACAATGAGCCAAGAACCAGGTCGGTGTAGAGAAAGAAAGTATATTTATTTAAAATATAGGTTCGATAAATCTTGCACTAACGGTGACACCTTAGACCTGGTCTTGGCTTCTCGGTGGCACCCAATTAAACTTCTTTTTTACATAAATGGATAACACAGGTTGGTTTGAAGAACATACATTACAATTCCTTAACCCCTCAAATTTTCTCTTCAAAACAACTTAGACTGTGATTCACTTTTTAATAACATGTAGCCCATTAGAATCTGGCAACATGACAAGCTGCACACTTTACTTTATGCAGGTTACAATTTGAATAATAATAAACACTGGTCAATGAGCAAAATCAGTTCCCAAATGCACTGCTGTGCATTTTCGATGTTTCTGCGTATTTAAAAAGGCTAGCAGTTTGGTTCAACTTGACCACAGGTGAAAATGAATTTAGACTGGCGCTGCGCTCTCAGAAATGCTTCACAGTTCTTACTTTAACCCACTTCTAGTATACAGTGTGCTTTTCGAATCAGAGGCTTTATTCAATTTAACCTTGACAAAACACTTTTTCTGCCCCAATCCCAAAACCAGACAGTTAGTTACTTACAGCACCCCTTGACTGAAATAGCAGGGTTAAAAATTGGGGACAGTTATTCAATTCGTGTTCCAGACGCCCTTCACATAAAGGACCGTGTTGGGGGATGTGGACAGTTATTAATTTTGTTTTTAAAGGCCAGGGTTGGGAATGGTGGCAATTATCAGTTTCGTTTTTTTGTGGCAAGGATAAGTTTACCTTTTGTTTAAAAACAAGTTTTGGGAATAGTGACAATTATCAATTTTGTTTGTGGCAAGGACACCCCAATTACTTTAGGAGGTGTGAAAAACCTAAGGGTCTTTCCCAACCTACTCAGTGGATAGCGGAGGGAATACCTAAGAATGAGATATGGTATCCCCCTTCTTGATAATGACCTTTCCAAACCCCCTCAGCCTTTGTAGGGTATATTCAAGCATATACTACTCCTTTCCCTAAACAATACTCAAATACTGCGACAAAGAAGAGGAAATCAAGGGGAGTACAGATTTCCCATGAGAAACCCACTATGCTACTGGGACGAGGAAGATGAAGATCAAAGCACACCAACTTACCCAATGGACATGTCCCATTAACGAGGCCAGGCAGGGGCAGGCAATTGACTTCAACTATGCCCACCTGCAACCTGTTAACTATTTAGATGGATATAAAAGGAACGCATATGCTTGGCAAGAAGAACGAGTTGGGGAACAAGTTGGAGACAGAGCTGGAGAGCAGATCATAGCAGACCAAGCACAGGGCCAAGGAGAACGTGACGCCGAAATGCTGAGGGGCTGTTAAGTGAAGCTGAAAGAAGCGAGGCGAGAGAGCCGGAGGTGTCTGCAGGAGGAAGCCGAGGGGCGAGCTTATCCCGTGGTATATGCTGCCTAGTCCATGCTTGTTCCTGTGGATAAGAGTAAGAGCCCAGGAGGATCTGAGGGGTAGGTGGGGAAACTCTGACCTCGGTCACGAGGACCATAACAGAAAAAAAGATGAAGGAAGTTGTTAACTCCTTTGCCGCTAAAGAAAAGACGGTATACATTGTATCAAAGTGACCACGAGTGAACGCACTCCTTATTGAATGTCTCTGGTAGCAACTTTAACAAATGTGCAATGCGAGAAGGATATTGTTAACCAGAGGATAATAGTAAAAGCGTTCTGGAAGGAAACCGTATCAGAGTGTTCATGTGTAAGAATATATGCATTCAAAAGTCTCTGTGAAAGTTAAGAGAAGCGCTGCAAAGTCAGGGGGTGGTGCACAGCTGCAAACTGAGCAACATAGAAATCTTTACAGAATTTCCTCGTCAGAAAGGGAGCTAGAAAAAAATTGAAGTCAAAAGCAAAATAGAAGAGCAAAACTGTGAAATACATACAGAGACATTGGGCCTCATTAGGAGTATGGCGGTAAGGCAGCAACGGCGCCGGTATCACTACCGGTGCCGTTGCTACCATAACTGCCATACTAGGACTTCTGCTTGCGGGTGCCCTTGCAGCCACCTGGTCAGACCAGGTGGCCGTACCGGCACCCACGAGCAGAACATGATGGTAGCAATAGTAGCGCTGCTATAATCCTCTCCATTCCCATTGAGCCCTACGGTGGCTCGAATGGGGACGTACCGGCTGGCACCCACGCAAGGTCTGCCGAGGTCGGAATGGCCCAGTGATTCCCCTTTAATGGGTGCCAGAGCTGGATGCGAGTTTGGGGGAAGCGCTGCCGGTAAAACCGGCAAGGCTACCTCCAACCTCATAATGAGGCCCATTGTGAGTGAACCAAAAGCATTGAGAAGCATTGGGGTGGCCCCCAGAATGGAGGCGGATCGGAGAGGGCTGAAGAGACCCCATCCGAATAAACTGTGAGTAAAGTTAGGCACCAGTTTGCGCAACCTGTAATGAGTTAACCGTGGGGTCTGCAAACTGTGCCACAACGAGGGGAGGCCTACGTATAAGAAGGACTTGCTTATGCATGGGGAAGGGAGTCCCACAAGAAACAAGTGAAGAGTGATATTTGAAACTGTTATGAATTATACTTTATTGTTTGAAAATAAAGTAACTTTGAACATTGACACTTTGAAGGACAGCATAAGCTCAAGACAAGGGGAGGCTGGGAGAACCTGTGAATAAGTGAATCCAGATAAGTAAAGGTACTGTGAATTTTGCCAAGTGACTTCTAAGAACTTGCGGAACTTTCTTACCCTGAGTGTCTTTAACTTAGAGAAAGGAGCGGTGGAGGAGCTCCAGGTTCACATCGACTTTGCTTTGAACACTGTTAAATTGGCCAAATCTCACACACTCTGTTTCTCTGTAGAAGTGAGCTCAAGCATGGGTTTTGACACAGACTGTAGTTTACTTTTGACTGACAGACTAAGACTTTCTTAAGTTTGCGTTTCATTAGGATGCATTACCACAGGGCAAGATAGGTATTTTTCCATCCTGACCATTAAAAATAAAGATTTTCCAAATATATCTCTTTGCCTGCTTCATCTCCTGATACCATGCCTGTCTCACAGCAGCTATAAAATTATTCCCGCTAAGAGAGAGGTTAAACGTTTTTAATTTTTCCAAGCTCCCCCTTGTGTCAATCTATATGGGAGTTAATTAAGTTAATATACAGTCAAATATGCTAACGGTCTACACAATTTCCCCCCCACCACTAATGAAAGGGAACCCACTGATGAAAGAGAATAGGTTAATTAAATAGATGCCCATGGTGATATTTTGTTGGACAATCTGCAGTCAATGGATTCCCACAGCAATCATATCTCTATTACTCCAGGGAAGTATCATAGCCTCTGTTTTCTGGTCTCCCCAGCAATGACAATCTCCAGCCCTCTTCCAATATTTCCACCCAGATGATGTTCCAGCAGATCTCCATTGGTGTTTTCTTTTAGGCAGCTGTCCCTTCTTCCATAGTGCAAGTCCTTTTTTTTCTCTAAGCCCCTCCCATGGCAAATTAATATTAGGAGGTGCTAATTTATGATCTCACAACTAGGATTGGATGTTTACATTTCTGTCAACCGCCCTAAATCCAGCCCTTCTTTACGGATTGGTTCATGAGTCTAGAACAGAAATATTACAACTCCCATTTGAAATTCACATTTTTCTTTCATGTCCAGTTTTACCTAAAAAGTCTAGCATGGCAAAACTTTATATTTTACAAAAAACGATGCCAAATTCTGTATATTCTGCTTCAGCTAATCATCGCGGTTTTGATGAAATGACAGCCTTGTTCACACCATGTTGCACAGAGGCACTGTAATTATTTACCCTTTACACAAAGTATAATAATTATGAACATGACATTTTATCTCCAGATACCTCATTTTATTGCCCTCAGCTTACCAATTTTTAGATTCAGGAAATTTTCAGGGGAGGCCAGAAATACATTTTTGTTTGCTATGGAAATTCCATTAGTCGCGTGTGGATACATTTGATTACAACAAAACCACATTGAAATTAGCTTTAAAATGACATATTCCTGGACTCATTGCAACTTATCGTTGCTGAGAAAATGAACAATTATGATTGTCCATTTAAACTAATGGAAACATTCAAATATGTTATGCAAATCCAACCACATACTTCATGTACCTCTTTTTCCAGATCACACACTACTGCAGAAGATTCCTTTCCCACCACTAGACACCGTCCGAGAATTCCATATAGAGTGGATTCTTTATTTACCAGCAATTTCCTAAACAAAGAGACTCTACGCCAGAGAATTACGCTTGAAAGGGAGTATAACCCAAGTTCAAAACGTATTGCTGCTAATGGAACACATTTCGGAAGATACCAAACCAATGATCTTAACCAATAACCAATAACCTAAAATAACATAACATGCTACAGACACAGTTGTTTTGTCTCTTATCAATCTGCTTTGAAACTCTTTTAAACATTGTTTTAGAAAAGGCCCACTCAAAATCTAGGTCAAAGGGAACATTTCCAGAACAAATAACCCATCCAATTTCAAATGTCATCATAATTCATATGCATTTATTTGGTGAGGACTAATAATGAGCACATAAATCAGCCAATACATGTTTCGACCAATGAAGGTCCTCCTCAGGGCTGTTAAAATCATGCATAACAATGTACCTATATTACAGGAAGTAGTAATCAGAAGAAGATAGAAACCTAAAACGATCCACCAATTTGGGCACATGTACATCCATTAGTTATCACCAGACATAATAAAGTTGGATAATTAGGATTATAAAATCAAGATGATTAATATTGCATTATCACAAAAAACACGAACAGAGTGAGATGATATAATAATAATATTAACAGGAGATAGTTAAAAAAAAGAAATTACAGAAATTACAGAAATTGGTTATCAGTTTCTAGAAAACATTTTTTATGCACCATTTGAAATACGAAACACCTTCTTTTACAAATTTAAGATCTGAGGACAGCATATCCATAACTCGAAAGAATGCATATAGATTAAATCAAGTCTTATACGTGGGGCAGTCCCACCAAAAGAGTTGATGGAGTGTCAGTATGGGGGTGAAATGCAAAGCATACAACTATGACCAATCCTGACAATACTGTGCTCAGGAGAAATAAAATCACACATTCAAAAAGTGTGCATTTCATATTTAAACCCGACCGGGAGTACCTGCACCACTATCTGTGAAAAAATAAGACACACGAGATCCAAACAAAAAAGGAATAGGTGCATAACGAAAAAACACAATAGAAAATGGTTCCCTATTGAGACATGTGAAGCTGCACCGATTTTCTAATGAAAGGGTTGAATCTATTGTCTACAACGCCCAACAATTTTTTACAGAAATAAAATCACCCACTCCTGGCGATTCCTACTTGTCAGATCATTGAGTCTGGTGCAGATAAGTAAAAAATAGAATTGTAAAGTGTTTATACCTTACACAAAAATATATACAGCTGTTAAATATTTTACCCTAATGAAGATCACTCACTCTATTCAATATATTAAGTTCATATGCGGATGCGGTTCGAGGACTTGACTGTCTCGAAAATGTCCTTCAAAGATGGACGCTGGATGATGCTTGTGTGGCACTCCTCCTAGCTTCTTCGCAAGGCTTCTGTCCTTTCAAGGTGGATGGCCCAAAGCTTAGGAGAGTGTTTGCAGGCAACAGCCTTGTCCTTTGTCCAGAGACTCTCTGGCACTTCCCACCTAGGAGGCTTGCTGTCAGAACGTAGCAGGGCATGCTGTGTGCTGGCTGGTACCACTTCTGGAGCAGCTGGACAGATCCTCTGAGTCTGGTATCTCCCTCTGTTCCCTGGGAGATGTTTGGGGGAAGGATTTTGCTTCCCTCTTGGAACTCCTGGCCTTCTTTCACTGGCGGAAGATGTAAGGTAGACTACCTTCAGCTCGAGTCCAAATTAGTCCTTCTTACTCCTTTCAAAGTCGTTGGATGATCTGCCAAGTGATGGGTTCAACCCTCTCTTAAAGCCAAATGGGCCCCAGTGATTGGAGCAGGCTAAGCCTACCTTAATGAACCAATCCTGGGTCCCCTCCAACACTCTTCTGTTATGCATGAGGTCAGGACCAGAGTGCTCTGCAACAGGACAGACAAGGGATGACAACACATACCTAAGTCCCACCCATCTTCCTGTCTGTTGTTGATCGAAGTGTCTCTCTGGTTAACTGAGCCCATTGTGACTCTTCACTAAAGCGCAGGTCTTCCTTGAAGTTTGTGCTGGGAGCAGACTTCCTGTCTCCCCTAAATCACATTCTTCGTGCAGGCGAGCACACTCTCCCCGTGGGTCTGGTCGAATTCCTCACATTAGGGTCAGGGCTTTAGTGTAAAAACAAAACTAGGTACTTCCTTAATGTCATTTTCTTAAGTCTCAGCCAAGTAATAGAGGCCAGTATTTTTTGAAAATTCTAAACAGCAATTGACTTTGTTGAGTATCAGGCGATCATCCTGACATGATCTGGGTGTGTCCTACCCTTTCTGATTTTGGGTCTCAATACATTTTTTCTGTCTTTCTCTAAACTTAAGGTCTTGGCTTTTATCACATTTACCTCACTATAGTCATGTTCTAAGAATATTGTGCTTAATATCTAAGATTCTTTCATGAATGCATCCATCGTGCTGCAATTTCTTCGTGCCTGTATACATTTGCCTGTAGTTATGTTTGCAATCACACTATTCCGATGACTGCTGGAGGCATAAAGAACTGAGTTAACTTCTGTAGGTTTCATATAAGCAGTTGGGTGAATCTCATTCCCTTGAATGTAAAGGTGTAAACCGAAAGTTGATCTCGGTAGAATGTGATGAACGGGTGAAAGAAATTCCAGAATGGTTGTGATTCAGTAAGTAACAAAGTCTTGTAGGAGTCTCTCACTCACGTGCCGGATCATAAAAACATCAGCAATAAATCAATACCAGTTGCAGGTGTTGCGCTTAAATTGATTATTCAAGTTTATATGTTGTGCTTCAAATTCGCCCATGAACAAATTGGCTAGGGAAGGTGCATAATTTGCACCCATAGCTACTCCCTTAAGCTGTCTGTACATTTCTCCATTAAACAGGAAGATGTTATTGCTGAGTGTTAATTGTAATAATTATTTGAGCATTATCACATGAGCCATATATGAGGCAGATCAGTTTTTATATGTGCAGTCAAATGTTCTTAATGCCAAATCATGTGCAATCTTAATTCATTGTCCCAAATATAGTTCTCTAATAGTTGTAGCAGATGGATTGCATCCCCAAAAGAAAGCTAGTAGCTTGAGTACCTCAATATTGTTAATAGAATCTATAGATTTGGAAAATCTTTCAGTAATCTGCTCATTGCACTATCGGTCGACGCTCTGGGATTTGGTCAAATTCCTTGTGTACTTTCGGTAAAAAGTGAATTTGGGGCAATTTGGGATGTTCCACAGTAAGGTAATCCTTCTCATCACCAGTAATTAACCCCAAACTGTATCACTTAGAAATGAGTTCCATCAACATGTTTGTGATCTCATTAGTGGGGTTAGTGGTCAATTTCCCATATCAGTATATACACACACACAACTATGAAATGCACACTATTTGATTGTGTGATTTTTATTTCTCTTCAGTACAGAGTTGCCAGGATTGGCTATGGTTTTATACACTGCATTTTGGTAATCGTTACTCTTCATACTTACACACCATCAACTCTTTAGGTGGGACTGCACCATCTATAAGACTTGATCTAACCTATATGCATTATTTCGAGTTATGGATACACTGTCATCCGATGTTCATTTTTAAGAGGTGTTTGATATGTGGAATGTTGCGAACAAATGGTTTTCTAGAAACGGATAACTTACTAGGTCTTCTTTTCATATTACTTTATTTAATATATTTATTGAATTTTTTTCTCACTCTTGTCATGTTTTGTTTGTGGTAATGCAATATTAATCATCTTGATTTATAACCTTCATTCTCCAACTTTATTATGTCTGATGATGTCTAATGGAAGTACATACTCCCAAATTGGTGGTTTGTTTTGAATGTCAGCCTATTTATTATTATTACTACGTTCTGTAATGTATGTACATTTTTATGCATGATTTTGACAGCCCTAATGAGGACCTTCATTGTTTGAAACATATATTGGCTGATTTATGGGCTCATTATTACTCCTCCCCAAATGCAAATACATTATGAAATAATCTGAAATTGGATGGGTTATTTGTTCTGGAAATTTTCAATTTGACCTAGATTGTGAGTCTTTTCTATGAGGAGTGTTAAAAAATACAGAGTTTGAGTGCCAGTTAATAGAGACAAAACTACAGTGTATGTATTCTATATTTGGTGACCTTGGGCCAAGGTCTCTACCAAAGCTCTTCCACAGATATTTATTGGCAGGGTAGCTCGAACCTTGCAATGGCCCTCACCTTCCCTTTCAACATAACATACTAGTTGTGTCTTGAAACAAAACAACAAAAACACATTGAAGATCTTGTATTTGTTAGCACTCAGCACAGGCACTAATTGGCAGTGGTAATGTCCCTGGCCCTGCCTCTGTGGTGGTGGTACTGCTGTCCTGTTATTGTCCACTATGCTGGGTGCCCTTCTGCTCCACTTATAGCATTGGTAAATGTGCATTGTCTATCGCAGTTAAATGCTAGCAGTTGTTTAAGACTGAGACGGTGGCCTGCCACATGCTTGCTTATTGGCTCCTCCCAAAGCTGGTGGCATACTAGAAGGGAAAGTCATTATGGCCTGTCTAACAAGGCTCAGTATGTGCCTGCTGAGTTCCTCCATGTGAAGCAGCAAAGTGGAGCCAGCCAGAGCAGTACATGCCACATGACAGCCACCCCAGTGACACTGGCACAGTTGCATGTATGTGTGTGCCTGCATGCCCTCTGAACTAGTTATTTGCCCCTGGTAGCATGGCTGCCTGGCTGCTTCCCACATCACATGCCTGAGCCACCCACCACCAGGAGCATTGCTGATCGCTATATAATAGCAAAGTGGCACCAATGTAATGCAGGCTATTGGAGCAATGCACAAGCATGGCCAGCATGAGCGCTCCGTGTTTTCTTCCTTTCCAACTCATTGTTATTCATGAAAAGGGATAACTCGAAAAGCCACTCCAGCGTGGGCCATCAGCTTCATGAATAACAATGTGCCAGCTCAGGACGCAGAGGTCCGTTCCCTATGCACACTGTTGTTTCTTGCTGTGTAACTATGACTAACAGTTAAAAAATTAAACTGAGTCTGAGACAATAAGTGGCGGCACACAGAAATAAGTGACCGGGCAAAGTACTGTCAGACATCCCGGCCCATAAATGAAGCACTACTAATCGCAGCAGGTGCCTTATCTTTTACTACCAGCTTTATTCAGAATGTGGGAATGGGCCTAATGTTTGTATCAGTCTTATTTAGACTAATTGCCTCCTGGCCAAATGTACTCGCTGGCAGCTTGCCTCCTAGCCGCACTTCGCAAAACACCAGGTTCACGCTCTCTTTCCTTATTCTCTCTTTTAGGAGGAAGTCCGGCTGGCCACTGCTAAATCTCTGCAGTCTGATGGAGACCTCAGTGTTACTCCCAGCGTGGTGAGCTCCTTTTCATGCCACCTCCTTTTTGAATGCAAACATAGAAGGGTTGAAACCTTAACACATAGGCCATCACGTCGCCCCTTGTGCCACCTGACTAGCTAGATGACTCCCACCCCTCCCCGCCACCCGGTACCCCTCTTCTGTGCCCCTCTGTATCCTAACCCCTGCTGTATATCTGTTCTGGTACCTCTGAAAAGCACTCTGTTATGCATCTCTACTGTTGTATACCTCTGTAAAGCGCTCTGTTGCTTCTCAAAGCCAGGTCTGCGCTCATTCAATACCATTATAATAAATGAAACCCACGTAAGACCCTTGTCCAACCTATTGTGCTTATTTTCATATCTTCTGGAGCTTCACTCACCCTTTAAGACCTCCGGCTTTACCTCACAATGCCACAAGTAACCAGTTGCTTTATCTGTTTCAGGCAAATTTAAATGTATTTAGTTTATCACATTACATTTACTGAACATGGACCCACTCAGCTTTCTCTTATGGAACCTTCCCTGTCTTCAAGGCATTACTCGCTCTTAAACTCCTCCAATGAACCACTCCTGAATTCTCTTATTCACTGACTGCCTGACTTACTATACCCCTTTGTTCATCACTGTAGCGTAATGCCTCACTCACTAATGCACTTGTATTCACATGCTGTGACTCATTTGATCACTTGGCTTGTGGGTGCAAATTCCCACACATTCCGTCACTTACTTTGTCCCTTTGCTCATTCTAGGTGGTGAAATTCATCAATCACCCATTAATTCACTCGCCAACTCTCTCAATCTGCCCATTAACCATAACAGCAGGCACAAATAATGACTCAAGTCATCTCTTTCCACAGGTGCGAGCCATTGAGGATGACAAGCTGTTATGGGAGTCACAGGTGTTTGTGACGGATGTCAGGGGGCAGATACCTCCACTGACCAGCACTCACTTCACTGTTGAGGACCAAGGTGAGTACAAGACCTTCACTCAGTTCCACTTCCTTCAGTAGTTATAACTCTCACCAAAGTCCACCCTATGGACATTGTGAGATGCCCTTCACATGCCAGTGCATCCGAAAGGTTAGTACCACTTTCTGTGACAGAGTCAGTCAAATGTGAGTCCTATGCCCAAAGTGTCTGTGGGGCTCGGGCAGGGTCAGGCCCATGTCAGTTCAGTCAGGCAGTGACAGTAATGGTCTAGTATCACACAGGATACTTCAGGTAAGTGCAGTAGTGTTACAGCACTGTTCCAAAAGCACACAATGCATCTGCTGTTGACGGGAAGGTATACACGTCCTACTTTATCCCTTGTCTCTTTTTGTTCCAGGGAATGCCAGCCCCCGCTTCATCCGCTGCACAACCTACACCCTGCCCGCCACTGCCCAGCTGGCCGAGGTCTCACACTTGCCACTGGCAGCCATAGTGAAACCCTTGGCAATCCTACCACCAACAGAGGTGAGAGGTCCTACACTACTCACCCATTCCACGCTGCACATCCTTCACCATACTATCACAGCCCAGAAACCAACCGGCAAATCGAAGCCAAATTATTGGTTCACTTTCCTTATTGGATTCAACAGAAAATCTGAGAATTAGGTTTCACTGAGCCCGTAGGGTGGGGATCTCGAATAGGAATGGAATACTATGCAGTAATAGTCACTCACAGTCCTTAATTTAAGTGTCCTGCATTTCTTTCTTGGATCTTTGCATAGTCTTTCTTGAATTGGGCTGTTCTTGTCAGGAGTTGTGTTGGTCTGTCGGGACTTCTAGATTACCTGCCACCACCACCACTGGGGTCTTGGGTCGTCTTGACGGAGGCCAGGCATCAGGTACTGTTGCTGGTGTTGGACTGCAGGGTTAGCAGGATTCACTTGCTTGGCCTGTCTTTGCCTGACTCATGTGGTTATTCACAGATTGCTGTCAGGGCGAGGTGATGGCTCCAACAGAGAAGACGCAGTATTGTTCCCTTGACTGTGAGAAAGAAACCCTAATGCCAGAGTTTTTAATGGCCTGCTGCCATTATTCAGAACCCTTTAATTGTGAGGTCTTTAAAACCGACTTCTGTTAAGCATCTTAAGCAGAACTTTATGCACCCTTCACATGTAGATAACCCCTTTAAAACTCCTTTGATATCATCATCATCATCATCATCATCATCATCATCATCAGGCTTTATTTGACAGTCATTAACCACATACAAATACAGTGCATTATACATAGAATAATGAGTCATAAATGACCATACAGATAAGATGTGTTCATATAAAACATCATATTGGGCTAGAATTTCAAGGAATAAAATCTGAAGACCCCTATCAACAGGAGCATATTAAAAGCAGTTCATCCCTATCACGGCGGTTATTTATCTCTGTTTAGTACTTGCGGAAGTAACATGGTTGGCGACCCTTTGGATCAACCAACCATAAGTACCGTTTAAATCATAACATTTGTGCAGTTTATCATAATAGTGTGGGCGTGCAGTTATTAAGTGCAAGCGTGTCTCACATCTTTATATCCTTAGTGCATTGTTGTGCCCCCAGGAATGGGGTTTATGCATGGTAAGTGCATGGATTATATCATAATTATAATTGGTTATTTATAACGTACGTAATACCCAGAGGCTTCTAAGCACAGACCCGGGAATGGAACCTGTGTTGCTCTGCGTTATTTTGCTTCCAAGGCGAACGGGTTGCCCCTGAGCTATCCTCTGGGCCCGATAATTAAAACCTGCAACGTGGGTCACGGTCAAGCTCTAGGCAGAGCCACTATTCAGTGCACTTGATCTTATGTGCCATGCCTGATACAGGTAGGATGCCACAAAGTACACTATGTTGGTGTTTTGGGAGTGGTGAAATAGTACTAAAGCATCCCTTGTGTGTCGAATACCATAGTTGTTACAATGTGATTTTAGGCACCTATTCCTTGCACCAGTATATCTCTCACAGAAAAACAGAAAGTGGCTTGTGGTCTCCCTTGATTGGCCGCAAATCTGGCAGGTATAATTTATTGCTGCATCCCCTGCCAGATTTAGCTGGTCCATGCTGAATCTCATGTAAAGGTGACGGGCTAAGGGGGGGTGTGGCCACATCCAAGTAGGTTTCAAACCCCTGAGCCATTTTGCATTCCAGGTATAAAATAAAACATGGTCAGGTTTGCGCAGACGTTCAGCGTGTCTACTACCACTGTATCCCGCACTATATTCTTTAGTCTGCCACTAGCACCTCTCAATATGCTTGATGGATTGGACCAGTATGCTCCTAGATGGTGACTAGTTAGGTACCCTTTCACATGAGCAAACAAAGGCAGGAAGCGAGCACCCTCTTGGTCCATCAGGTGCGATAGGGCATTGCGGTTTACACCGAGCTCGTGTGTGGTCCAAACTCTAATCCAATAGAGTATTACTAATAGAGTGTAACAAACACTTTAATCCAAAATAATTGGACAATCCAGTCCCACACCTCCCCCCCAAAAGACTGAGTCCTGTAGGCTATCATTTTTAAAGTACCAGCACCTGCCTCCAGCACCCTTGCCTGGCACTACGAGAATGGCTACCACTGGTTCATGATCGGATAAGGCATGTTCCAAAATCTTGCAGTCAGAAAACCACCCGGACCCGCTATCGGAAGCAAGAAAATAATCTAGCTGGGATACAGAACCGTCCACTGATGGCCGAAATGTGTACCCCTTTTCTGTAGTGTTCCTGGCCCTCCACACATCTACCAGGCCCTTGTTAGCGCATAACTGCTGCAATTTCCCTTTGGTCGCCCCTCTGCTGAGCCCCCCCGGACCTATCTAATAGATTATTCATGACTGCATTAAAGTCCCCTGCCCAGAGTATCATGTTACCTGGGTGCCTCCTATGAGTTCTAATGTCCTTATGGACTCCATGTTTGGGCTGTAATAATTCATGAGGGTGAACCCCTGCCCCTGAATGATCCCATTAAGGATCAGGACTCTCCCCTAGTCACCCCTCCACCCCTCCACACGTCTGTGCACTGAAATCCCGCTGTGCCTCTGACCAGTGCACAGGCCCTTGGGAATAACTTGAGTATGAGGTAAATTATCTGCGTTATCCCCATCCCCTGTCGAAAGCTGATTCACTGCTGGGCAGGAAGTGGGTCTCTTGAAGGAAAGCTATGTCTACATTATGCTGCTGCATATACAAGAACCCTACAGGCTTTTGATGGCCAATTGAGCCGCTTACATTCCCCAATGCACCTGTTAAGAACCCACCCTCACTTCAGCACATTCCCACTGAGCCAAACTAGACAGAAAACCCAACTCACCCTAGTATCCCGCACTCTACTCCCAATCCTCCAGTTAAGTGCCCACCTCCTTCCCAACTTATATTCATTGAGCCAATGCATGGGGCTCACCCAAGACCCAGCTACCACCCACCGACCTTAGTCAAACATATAGCTCTGGCAGTAGATTACCCTCTTTATGGCAATGACCCCTGCCTGGTGTTGGCAGTGAGCTTTTGGATTACCTTAACCCAGGTCTCTGGGAGAGGATCCGTCCCAACCCCTTTCATTATTTGCCGACCCAGTACCCTTCTCCACATTGTCCAAGAAGTCGATCGCCTCCTCCGGTGATTGGAAAAAAACAGCTCTACCCTTATGCTCCACTCGCAGCCGTGCCGGGAACAGCATGGCATATTTGTAGACTTGGCTTGGAGCCTTTTTTTTTTTACCACTATAAAGCTCTTCCTGGACACTTGTACCTTGTTGGAAAAGTCAGGAAAGAGCCGGTTCTGATCACCTCCGTAACTAAGAGTGCCCAATTCCCTGGAGCGCTGCAGTGTAAAGTTGCAGTCGCAATAGTTGAGTAGCCTGGCACTGATGGGCCTGGGTGGCACCCCTGTTATTGGTGGACGTCCTCTCGGTATGCAATGTGCTCTCTCCACCACAAACAAGGACAAAAAGCCCCTTTCTTCCAGCACAGCCCGCAGCATTGACTCTACCCATTGTTCCATGGGGCCCTTAGCCAATGCCTCCGGCACACCTAGTATCCTGAGATTATTTCGGTGGGACCTGGATTCTAGATCGTCGTGTTTCTCCTGCAGCTCCTTGGCTGCCTTTTTTAGTTGAGTCACTTCCCGCGCCGCTGACTTTGATACATCTTCAAACGAGGATAGACACTGCTCTGCCTCATCCAACCGATCACCATGTCTGTTAAGTGTGACCTGCATGTGATCGACCTTGCAGGTGAGTGTGTCCAGCTTGCTGTCCAGTGAGCTGATCCCGATTGCAGCTGCATCAGGATCTCTTTGATATGCTGCAGGGTGTCAGAGGAGGGTTCAGCTCGGCGCTCAAACTCAACATTCGAGTCCTGCTGGCCTCTGGTCAATTGTTTTGACTGGGAGGGAGTAGCAAAAGGGAGTTTGGATTGCAACCTATCCCCTTCCCCCATCTTTGTCAATGAATTAGGAGAACACAGCTGATTCAGAGAGCAACCTAGACTGTATCCGGCCCACTCACCCCTCCACAGTGGTCCCTCCAATGTCAGTTGTTGGCTGTAGCCCTGCCACCTAGTCCAGTTCCTCTGACCATCCTCTTGTGGCAAGCCCAGAGTACCAACCCCCTCTGTCTGGGCCCTGCGGACCGTGTCTTAGACCAGTTCAGGGGGAATGTGTGACTGCACCTGCATCCCTTATGCTGGACAAGGTACCGACCCAGCCGTATCCTACCCAGTATCATACAGCAGCATGCAGTGCCTGGGGTCGCTTGGTCCACACAGAGAGATGTAGCACCTTCCATATTGGTTGCTCCTTCACGGCACAGTTCCAGCCTTTCACCTGAAGAGGCCCTTAGTATTTCTACACACACAAGTACAACCTGTAGTCCAACCGTTTCAATCAATGAATCTGGATGTTTCACCCAGATATTATGTGCCCCTCAGTTTCTCACTAAATCTCAGGAGTCTCGCTGTCACCACCTCTGCCCAGCCATACACTAGCAGAGATCAGGATCGTAATTTTCTCAGGTAAGTGGTGGGTTGGGGGGGAGGGGTCAGAGTCCTGACCTCCTTCAGACACCAGGTCGTATCTCCAAATCAATTGGCAGCAACCCGGGCCGCCACAAGGCACTCAAGCGTGGGGTTGTGATCTTATGTGTCCCTACTCCACTCGCGCAGGGGATCCATCACCGAACTTTCACAACCATTCCAGTGTCTGCCCCTGCCTCAGCTGATTCCCGCCTCATCACAGCCGGACTCAGTCTGTCCCTCACGTTGGGGGCTGAGGGTGCTGAGTCGGCAGCCGAGACAGCCTATTTGTGGCATGGAGCTGTGTGTGGTCTGTGTCTGCTGTTAGGTGTTGAAGCCGGGGATAATTCTGGTGGCGGCAGCCCTCCACAGTCGATTACACCGCTGCGCGAGGCCACGCAGGGTACAGAAGTGGGCTAAACGTTGCTGCAGCTCCTCCCTCCAGGTACGTAGCATGCAGTCAGTCTCTCACCAGGTGCCTTCGCAGGTCATGTTGTCCTCACTGAGTTCCCAGCATCTAAGACCGGAGATAAACCCTGCAGGCAGGTGCACAGAGTCTTCATGGGTGCCTGCCAGGGGTATATGAGGGCAACAAAGCTCAGAGAAGGAGGTTCAGCTCTTGAGCACCCCCCCCCCCTGTCTGGTTCATCCGTAACCAGATCAACGGGCATAAAGTCTGGTCCTGGGGCCTTGCCCCAATGTTATAATGTTATTGTGTCCCGGGATTCCATAATTTCTAACCGAATTGGGCGTGTAGTGCCTTTCTAGTTTGTGGCCTCCCTGCTGTGATCTGGGGATCGAGTGTACCTCTCGTTCCATACAGGTTCTGGAAATGTGCTTTCCATGCAGACAGCGTGCTGTTGTCTGCAGGACCATTAGCATTGGCTTCTGTACTTCCGCTGACAATTCCCCAGAAAAGTTTAGAGTCCCCCTGGTTAGTTGCCTCTTGAGGTTTTACCAATTCTTGTCGAACAAACACATCCTTTTTGGTTTTTATTGAAACTGCCTGTACAGCGCTCTCCTTGAACTCCGTTCATCCCGATTGATACCCTTGTTGCTTTTTAAGCAGGCCAGGACGCCTAACTTGGCTTTCTTGCACTCTGTGTTGTACCAATAGGCCCCTTTAGTAGCATCTTTTTAAATTTTCTTACACAGTTTTTAGTTACAAAGGGCAGTAAGCCCAGGGTTAACTTGGCGTATGCTTTGTTGGTCTGTGGTGTCCAGTGAAAGCATGTGTCAAAGGTCTGGAAGGGCTGTATCAAAGATTTCTGGAATGAGGGAGGGGAGATCCAGATCTGTTCACCTTATCCTTTTTTCGATTCGGAGGGGATTACTGGGCCTATGCTGAAGAGCTTTCTTGAGCATACCAATATACATCCGGCTCAACATCAGGGGCTTATGATCACTTCCCAAGATGTCAAGGACTTTCAAGTTTATTGCAAATGGCCACAGCCCCACGGACAGGAAGACACAATCTATGTTTGTGGCTCCATCAACCCCTATGAAGGTGGGTCTTGCCGGCTGATCATCCGTAAACCGCCCATTGCATGCCCATTCCTCTGTCCCTCCATGTCCAGTAGGGGTTCTATTTGTAGATTCAAATCCCCCACCACTGTAACGCTAAGGGCTTCCCCCACCATGGCTTTCCTTGATTCCATTCGTCTTTTTTATCTCCTATATTGTATTTGGTGTATGTTTGTTCGAGACCCGGTTATAAACATTAACAAGGGTTAATGTGTCACCACCGCGAGAGCCAAACTCCAACATTTGTTTGTAGCTGTGCACAGACGTTACAAGAAAGTTTGAAGCTTACCAACAGTACAACAGGGGAGCCGGATTCAATGGATACCATTTCCCAATCCAGAGCGGTTTTAATCCATATGGACAGCCAACTGAGTGTCTGCCCTTTTTCCCTTTGACAGCTGGTATATCATGTGTGTCATAACCTGGGAAAGGGACTGGCTGTACTTCCCAGGTTTCCTGGAAGCATACTTGATATCTGATGTTTAAATAGATACAAATGTGCAACAACATAACTTAAAACACTATGGCAATCCTTTTGACTTCAACTCCCAGAAAGCTTTAAGTACTGGGACAAAGAAGAGAAGTAAAGAGTCAATGATGATCAACAGCAGTGCCGATAGTAATGTGCAGTCTTGTTGTTGTCCTTTCACTCAACTGCATGGGACATTTAAATCAGAAAAACACCTGCAGGCGGGCAGAGAAACACCTGCAGGCGGGAGAAGGAGAAAGTGAAGGAGAAACCTGATAGGGCTGCAGAGTGCACACAGCAGGAAGCCGGGCCGTGGAGATAGGCAAACATACAGGATTGAACCATGCTGGAGGAGATAGGTGCACCTGACCTGCCACTTGTCAATCTGATGTACCAGGGTGGTGGGAGACCCAACAGAGTGTGGCGGGCTCCGGGAAAGTGCAGTATAGGAATCTGCAACTGCAGAGAGGTTGTCCACAACGTTGTCGGAGCAGAAAGCAGTGCCCGCATCGGCGAGGGACCACAAAGCTGGCAGATGACCGGGAAAGGAGTTTCACAAGCTGTAGAAGTCAACAGGAGATACTGGTGAGTTGGCCCTTTTGATAGTGGTAACCCCGGGGCGTTCCGACAGGTACATGGACAATTAAGTGAAAGTTTTGAATACCGACCAAATAGAATTACAGAGAGAACAAGAGGGCAAATGTGGTGCAATTCTCCTGATAAGAGATGTGAGTTGGGGGAGACTTGGAACCAGCATTGCCATAAGCCAAAAGGCATAATGAGAGAAACAAAGATGCAGAAGTTGTACAATTCTCCTGACATGAGATGTCAGTTAGGGGAAAGAGACATTGTAAGAGAAGTTGACAAAAGGAGCTTGAACACATCCTCATATAGGGGAGGTCAGTATGGGGGAATTTTGTGTAAGTGTTAACTGAAGTCCACAAGGTTGTGCTACTGAGGAGATGCAAATGTGAAAACATTTAAGCGAAAAGTGAATGTTGCAAAGAGACCTGATAAGAGCATCAGGTAGCAAAACCTTTTTGAAAGAGATACCTGGCAGTAACTCTCCTGTACTCACACCAGGGGATCTGTGCGAGTCAAAAGGGGGATATTCCTGGCAGGAGAGTAAACCAGGATATACAGAGTTTTCACTTGAACCTTCTTTGGAAAAAGATACCTGGCAGGAGAGTACACCAATGGTTCTATGTGAGCCAAAGGGGGATATTCCTGGTATGGAAGTGTACCAGGACATGTAATGTTGTGCTGAAGAGGAGTTTTCTAAGTCCTATTAAGTCTTTGTTGAAATTGGGTATTTCAGTGGAGGAGTTCCTGGCAGGGGAGTACACCAGGAAATACAATGGGCATCATTACGGGTCTGGCAGACTTGTAATGAATTACCGGCGCCGAACTTCGCTGTAACACTGGGGTATTCCGACCCCAGTGGCTAGGAAGTCAGGCGCCAGTAATTTTGTAAGTCCCCATTCCCATGGAGTCCCAGAGGACTCCATGGGAATGGGGACCACGGAAGCACTGGCACCGTTAACAACGGTGCTTCTGTGAAACGCTGCAGGCAGGTGCCGTTCCGCCCGCCTGGTCTAACCATGGCGGGCGGGATGGTACCTGCATGCAGAGGCGTACTGTGCCAGTCTGGAAACACTGGTGCCAATAGGCTTATCGGCACCAGTGTTTCCGAACCGGCACAGTCGTAATGAGGCCCAATGACTTTGTTTATATGAAGCCTTTTTTTTAAAAGAACATTTTTGCTTTGGCAATCTGAAAGACTATTAAAGACTGTCTTTCAATATATTTCCCCTATTGTAAAAAGAACATTTGCCTTGTCATCTTAAGGGGATTACCCAGGAAAGAGAAATGTTCATTACCCTTAATGGAACATGGTGAAACATAGGCCCTCATTACAACTCAGGCGTTAAGGGTTAACGCCACCGTTAACCCTTAACGCCTGATTCCCACCTTAACGCCTGCTTTTTGCAGGCGTTAAGTTCCATGGTGCTAAGGCACCTTGGTGCTAATTACGGCACCGTAATTTACGGTGCCGTAATTAGCGCCTTCCCCACTCCCATTATGCCCTATGGGGCAAAAATGGGAATGGGGAAGGGAAAATGGGAAATGGGGATTTACCGCACCACTCACCTTGTAATGGGGCGGTAAATCCGCCATCCACCATGGTGTAAACATAGTTTACACCATGGTGGTAAAGTTGGTGCACTTAGCACCTCAGTTGTAATGCCTTTTCCTCAAAAAGTTCAGGGGAAGGGAGACTAAATCGTGGAGGCAAGGGTTGTTTTGTTGAAACTGTGTGTATATATATATATATATATATATACATACAGTGAACTTATTTTAGTTTTAGTATGTAGGGACATTGGGCCTCATTCCGAGTACGGCGCTAACCAATGGCGCTATTAACGCCTTGGTTGACGCCGTACCCGGACCGGCAGCGCCTTGGTGGATGGCGGAATTACCGCCCCATTCCAAGGTTGGCGGGGCGGTAATTCCCCAATCCCCATTTACCCTTCCCCATTCCCATTCTTGCCCCATAGGGCATAATGGGAGTGGGGAAGGCGTCAATTACGCCACCGTAAATTACGGTGGCGTAATTAACATCAAGGTCCCTTAGCGCCATGGTTTTTAACACCTGCTAAAAGCAGGTGTTAAAACCACCATGGCGCAAAGGGAACTCGGAGTATGGCGGTAAGGGATTACCGCCACCGCTCTCGTTAGCGGTGGCCGCTATCCCTTACCGCCATACTCGGAATGAGGCCCATTCTCTTTTAGTTAGGGCAAGATAAGCATTTTTCCAAATCCCTTTTTCTTTAATTAAATATGGCGAATACTTAGAATGTTGCAACTTTGTGTCCGCCTCTCATTGCTGAACCCTCACACCTAACTTTTAGTGGTTCTCTATTCTCTGCCTTTCTCTGCTCCTCTTTTTCTCTTGTCATCTTCCTCCTCTTCATTCCACTTATTAACCTCTGCATTCCCTCCTCCTCCTCCTCTCTCACTCTCTCCCTCCCCTCTCTATCTCTCTCTCTCTCTCTCTCTCTCCTATTTTTTGCATACTTGGTCTCTCTGTGCCATCTCCTTCCATCTACTCCATTCCTCCACCTCTTGCTTTCCCTCTTCTACCCCCGCTCCAACCTTGTCTCTCCCTTCTTCATCTTTCCACTTTTCTTCTGCGCCTCAACTTTTAAAAGGTCACTCTTCACACTACTTTCTTGCACCACCTCACATTCCACCTTTGCTGTCTTCTCCCCCTCTCATCCCTCTATTCTTTCTCTCTCTCTCCTGCTCTTCACTCTCCTGATTCTCCCTTCTCTGCTCCTCTCACCATAACCTCTGCTCTTCTCTCTCCCTCTCTACTCTTCCACTTCTGTCTCGACCGCCTCCGCCCTTCTCTCTCCCACCTGGTTCTATATTTCTCTCCTTCTTCATCTTGATTTCTCCCTGTCATTCTTCCTCACAGTACAGCATCCTCCAAACACCTTTCTGTCCATACTCATGGTTCTCGAGGCTGTGAGCTGTGATGAATCCAATGGAGTCATCACTGATTCCCCAGCAGTAACCTCCTCCCATGTGGCCCGAGGGATGGTAGCCACTACCTGATCTTGATCCTGGGGACGGCTAATGAGGGAGGATCACATAGCAGGAGACAGCCTCTGGGGAGATGTCATGACTTCATTGGATGAATCATGGTATTCCCCATTTTCCTATGAAGAGAATCCCTTCATACCCAATATCCGAATGGCCTATTGCCATTCATCAACACAACCCTTTAGGGAAAATAGAGAACCCTTTTCCCAATACCCTATAGGCCACACTTCATCCGTGGTCTAAAATGTAAATCCCCAAAACTACCTTTTTTAGTTCTAGTTTTCCACCATATATAACTGGCTCATTCAGAACTGTTGAATGTGATTTTCCAAGTAACCCGAATCAATCGTCCTCAATGGACACCTTTTCCGACAATCACCAAAGTACTGGGATGAGGAAGAAGGCAAAACCAACGCAGAGCAGAGGGAGCCTCAATTAATGAGCGTGCAAGTTGTTTTCAAAATGCTTCTGAGCGCGGGACATTTAAAGATCGAAAGCAAACTCTCGGAGGCTGCTGCTGTTTTGGAGAAGTTGTTGCACCTCTCTGTGAGGCTTGTGGAGCTTGGAAGCACGAACCGTTATGGCAGAGCTGAGCGGCTCACCAGAGAGGAAGCAAAGAAATGCTGTGAGGACGGGATGCGCCGCAGACATGCCAGGAGCCAGTTTAAGACTCCAGCCTGGGCGTTCGGCAACCGAAGGAGGTAGCGTTTCACCCACCAGGACCTGGATAGAAGCAGGCGTGGGGAGGCTGTAAGGAAGGCATGGTATCAAACAGTAAGACAGACACAAGTGATCACAGTTCAAGGGTGTTTATTGAACTTCAAGTGGGTTTGGAAAATGCCCATCTAATCCCAAATCTAAAGATGGGAGCAAGCTACGACTATGAAATAATAATAATGCAGCCCTAGTCGAGTCTGTCATAATAAAAGTGCCTATACTAATAAACCTATTTCCAATCCTTACTTCTGAAAACAAATAGTGTGGGAAACAATGTTATGCAAAAGAAAAGTGTTCAAAAAATGAAATGTCGGGATATTCAAGCCATTGGCTTCTCTTCCCCACGTTTTCAGCATGGGACAAGGCGGCACACACGAGCGTAGCACACTCGTTGGCTTCTCTAGTATGCAGTTCAAAACCTAAACATCAGGGCCTTCTGTGCCAAAGTCTGTTTGACATTCAAAGTCTCTTATTTCTGAGGGCCTAATGCAACACGACAAACCTTAAAGTTCCTTTCTTCTCAGGATTTCACATGTACAACTTTTCGATTCACCCCGGGTCCCCATCTTCTGGGCTCAGACACACTTTAACACAAAACCTTCTTGGTCTATTCACTGTTCACCCCGGGTGCTGCTCTGCCGGGCTCATGCCCACTTTAACACAAAGCTTTCAATTGATCTCCCTCCACTGGGCTCGGACCAACTTTCTCTACTTTTCCAAGCTTTCTTTACTTCAGAAATTGAAGACTTTCACCTATGCGCAGGATTTTGCTTAACCCGTCGCAGGACCACTTCGATTCACAATTTCTTGCTCTTTTCTTGATATGAATTCTTTCTCACTTTCACTTTGCCAATTCTCTGCTGGATACCTTACAGAGACCTTTGACTGAGCACCCACCTGGTGCAGGACCACTCTGTCAAGGGTATTGTATCTTGCTTTAAAGGTTCAATCACTCATCAGCAGTTCAACTTTACTTGCGTACTTTATCACACGCATTTTAACAATATTCAATGCTATGTTCTTGCAGCCAAGGACAGTACCACAGCAGTACCACAGTACCACAGCAGCTGGCACTTCTCTCTGCCTTGATTATTGACGCAGCAGGGCCCTGGGTACCTCCGACACACAATGCAGGATTCTTCAGCCTGGTTTCCTGGTCTTATGCTTTCTATTCTCGAGGTTTCAGAAAAGTAGCAGTTCCTTGTCGAAAAGGTCAAGGGAACTTCCCTCCTTGCGATCCCTTTCTGTTTTGCCCTCTTTCTTCTCTTGTTAAACTGCCATCTCTGAACTGCTGTTTCCTTGTGTGCTTTGCCTTGATCAGAGGGTGCTCTCGTGCTGCGCCTTTTATCCGTGTGGCAAAGCTTAATGAAAGTGAGGTGTGTGTGATGGTCAGTTTATTACTATAAAGGTTGTGGATAAACTATTTGATACATTATCTTCCGAATGTACAGCCCTCTTTAGGGCCAACTGTGAGCACCAGTTCTTGATAGAGCAGAATTACTCTATCTCATTGTTCCATGATTTTTTGGTCGCTATGCCACAGGACCTCTTTATAACTGGTTGCCCCAGGCAAAAGCTTTTCAAGATTGAACAACTTCTAATGTTCAACGTATGTGTTACATTGTAGTGCCCACCTTTACCTTTGTTTTTGATGGTCAGTAATTGCCTGACCATTGTATTGGGACATGTCAGGTATACGGATCGGGTGTTAGTCTGTTTTCCCTCATCACGGGGCTGTCTGTGTGAAAGTGTTTGTGTTGTAAAAGTGGGGGTAAAGTCCCACTCCCCGACCCTCCCTGAAGACCTCTCAACCTGGTGATCCTCCCACACTGGTCCACCCCCAGGAACTGGATCCGAAAGTGATGGCCGTGTGTTGGCCACCTAGATGACAGATCCCCGGGGATTAGTGTGTGACACATCTTCTGGTTTCTCACATGACAAAGCCAAGAGAGAGACCAGAATGACGCAAGAGCAGTCCATAGTGGAAACCAGGCAGCAAAACTTTGCCACATAAGCACAAATGGGGTTGAGAACGCCAAGCAAAGCCGGTGAGCCAGCCCAGGCACAGAGGGGACCGCAGGGCATTTCGGTGACCACCTCTAATACTGACTATAACAATTAAAGCCTAAGAAACAGAGACAACAAAGAGACTGATAGAAAACAAAGAAGGCATATTGCAAATAAGGACCCCAGCTATATATGAATGTATGGAATGCAAATATGGTGTGATATACCAAAGGGGTATGTGACCCTGTGGAAGTAATAAAGGAACCACATGTGAATATAAGAAGTCCTGGCAGGGGAGTATATAAGGCAACATAAGTCTGAATACAAAAAGGCCTGGCAAGAGAGTATATTAGGCAGTCACAAGTCCATAATAAGTCCTGGCAGGGGAGTAACCAAGCCAGTGGCAAGTCAGAAAGCAACACAAACATATAAAGAAGGAACCTTTGACTTTTTTATTGAGGAAGAATCCAGGGGAAGGGAACCACCCTCTGGAACCATTGCTTTTTGGCTGGAGAATCATTTGTAAAGGGTAGAGAGGGCTCTTTTACCTTGGAGAACATTTTTGTTGGCGCCATTTAATTTTCCTTTACAGACTCTTTTTGAAATCAAAGAAGGTTAAAGACATTTCCCTTTTCAGTTTATAGTTTAGTTTATAGTGTGACTCAAGGACAGATGATTTTGACATCCTGACACAGACAGATCCTTGGTTTTTGGTAGGGAAACTCCTTTTATAGCAGGGTCAGAGTGGCCTTTTCCCAAACCTTTTTGTTTTTAATAAAAGTCTTTAACCAAAACTATGGCTAACTTGTGTCCGAGTTTCGTTCCTGACTCTTCACAGAGCTCTAGTGTCTTTTTACCCTTTCTGGATTTTGCGCATGGGTTTCTCAATTGAATCACTGTGTTCAACTGTGATCCTGATGCAGGTGTGCTACATGATTGATCAATACTTGTTTGAACTACAGAATTGGCAGGTGAGAATCCTCGGTTAGCGGTCCGCTCCGCCGGAAAGTAGTACATTCTTCAGCCGTCATCTTGTTGTTACTGCCAATGAAGAGGATGTCCGCTCTGTGTCTGAGATTCAGAGTCTCTCTCTCTCTCTCTCTCTCTCAAACAAAGTGATTCTGACTGTTTCCAGGGTGTGCAATCACATGCTGTTCCCCGAGTCTCTCGGATAGCCACGCTCAGGAACCAATGGCTTTTAGCAAATTATGCCTCACTTTTAGGAAGCCTGCGGATGGCCACTGTGGCAGCCCCACAAACTGCATGGTCTTTATCTGCATTTCTGTTTTTAGACCCATATTGTTTTCTATCCTTCTGCTTCCAAGGCTGGTTGATGGTGCGGAATAGACAGCTAGGAGTGGAACCAGTATCATCAACTAGCCTCAAACATGGGACTTAGTCACAACACCTAGTGATAGACCATCTCACACTGCACCCATCTCACCATGGGAGGACTCTCTACCTAACCAAAGGTCCCCATGTTTAGAGACACTGCCCCACGGTATCCTCACACACAAGAGAAGTCGCACAGTTACTCATTCACTAGCCATAGGTAACCAAAGGTCCAGGCAAGTATTTTAATTTCTCCTGCTCCTCTTAAAAGGGGGCTACTTATGTTCGCAGCAAAGAGCCTTTAGCTAAGCATCTCATTGTCTAGTGGCATATAAAGTAAGGCCTTTTTTACAAAATCTTCGGTGTGTGCTAACCCTTTGGTGGAGAGTGACTTAAACATATTCGCCTACTCGCTGGCGCTGCTACATGCATTGATTATACCTTTTGAAAAAGGAATGCTTGTTTCACCATGGTAAGCGACCAGGCAGAAATCGACAGATTTCTTAATAACTGATGGGTGGCTGTCTCTTTCTTAACCATATTGTTATTTTGGTGCCACCAAACTGGCAGGAAATCATTCTCCCCATTTCCCAAGAGGCCGCTTAACCACAGAAAAAGCACTACTGGGCTTATTCCCCAAATTTGAGACAAAGTACCTCAGTGTGCGCGAGACAGCATCTGCTTCCCTGAGTGCCCAAGGTGAGCCACCAAATCCACAAAAAAACAAAAAAGAATGCTCCCGAAAACTGTTTTATGGTACAACCTGTCCAGAATATCAAACTTTACACGCTTTTTGGTTCAAGATACAAAATTACTTTAAGAAATACATGCTTAATAGTTCTGGGATGTAGACGGGTGGGATATTTCCCGCAAAGCTCTGTAGTGACTTATTGCGATGGGGATGGTTTTAGCGATTTGGTTGGAATGTGAAAGTTAAAGCTTTAGGATTATTAATATGTTTACCTGCCCTGATGTCCCACTCTCTGGATGTAATTTCAGGCTCCACCCCCCCTTGCTGAAGGTGTGACTGGCGGACCTGTTCAATGCGGAGAATGTGGGGCACTTGTGTGTCCATTCATGCGGTTTGTAGAGGCAGGGCAGCGGCTCCACTGCGGGTTCTGTTCCTCACTCTCAGAAGGTGAGTCAGTCTCACAACAAATGCCAGATGGCATTCAGTACAGGATGCCATGTGTGCTAAGCCTGAAACTTAATTTTATAGCAATTCTGAACTGTGTTCACAGGGGATTGTGTCCATATCTTTTGTTTGGGTGTGGGACACTTAGAAGAACGTGACTTTCCTGCCCTTATTTCCTTTACAATTTGGAAACCACACGCATAATAAGAATTCAGTGCACAACCAGGCCAGCCTTCCCACGCATGTAAAAGTAACATGTAATCTAGAACCCACCTATCATCTCCAGGCATGTAACTGTAAAGACACTGAAAATCTGGGGCCAGACCAGAATGTCCCTTCCTTGCATGCTACCACACAAATGCAAGAAATCAAAAGCCCAATAAGCTCATCCCTCAAAGGTATGCTACAAAACAGATACAAGAAATTGAGAGCCCAATCATACTGACTCTCGAAGGAATGTGAAAGATAAAGGCATCCCACGTCCCACATCATACCCTGATCTCTCCACCCAGTATGTTATTGTAAAGGTACAAAGACTCTTGGGCCCATCTAGACTTTGGGCCCATCTAGACTTTCCAGGAATGTTATCGGATGCAGGAAATCACGACCCCAGCCATCCTGTTCCACTGAGATGATTCCAAACAAATGCAAGAAATTAAAAGTCCAACCAACACATCCCTCTCAGACATACTTCCAAACAAATCAAGACCTCAACCAGTCCATCGTTATCAGGTATTCTTCGGTACGGACAAGAAATTGAGAGCCTAACCAGCCCATTCCTCTCAGATATGCTACCAAGCCGATGCAAGAAATCAAGAGCTCAACCAGAGCCTGCCCGCAGGCCTGTAAAAGATGCAAGCAATCCAAGACCCACCTAGCCTAATCTCCTTACTAGGTATGTTACCATAAATAATGGGATAATATGGGGCGGAAGTACACTGCCCTTTTCAGGCATGTTACCTCAGAGGCACGTGACATCGAAAGCCCAAAGAGCCCTATGCTTTCACACAAATGCAAGAAATCGAGAGCCCAATCAATCACCTGTCTCAGGCTACCATCCAGATAAACAGATAAACAGTCTCCAGTGCCCAACCAGGCATATTTCCATACACATACACGGAATTTAGGGCTCAGCCAGCCTGCACTTCCCCAATATGTTACAGGTTAACCAGGCTTAACCAGCCTGTCCTACATTTTCCCTCCCAGGCATGCCATTTCTTTCACACAAGCTCACACAGACACACCTTTCTTACTAAGGCCATTGTTTCAAGCTCCCTGACGTATTTGTTGCTTTGTCTTGTTGCAGTCCCATGGCAGTACTATGTCCCCACAGACCGGGAGGGGCGCCGAAGTGACCACCAGAGGAGGCCAGAGCTCTGCCGGGGATCCTACGAGTTCCTTCTCGCAGATGTCTTAGACACGGTGGGTGCTGACAGCTCATGGTCACTCTTGGGTCGAATTTTGCCACATAGAAGTAGCTTGGCAGACCCCATTCACTACCTCCATCCCTCATTCACTGCCTCCATCCGTTTTCAATTCTTACAGACAAACATAAGATTTGAAGAAAATCAGATGTATTGCTACATACTGGCAAATACACAGACTGAGAAAATGATGGACAAAGGGACAAGTAGACAGTTATATAGACATTGGAAGACCATGTTCAGTTATTAAGAACATTTTTCTGTGACAATTTCCCCTTTGACAAATTTCCTTTGAAGCCAAGCAGCTTGATGCCTACAATAAACCCGTTCAATTATAGGGTTTGTAGAGCAGGGGGAAGGTAGGGAGAAAAAGAAAGAACTATGCAAGGCAAAGTATAAAAGGCAAAGACACAGGAGAATGTACTGAAAGAAATTCATTGTGACAGTATACCAGTTAAACAGACAAGCAGGTGAATAAACAGACCTACGCATAGATGGGTAGAGTGGTAAAGAGATGGCGATAAAGGTGTACAGACAGGATGTCTGGTAAACATACAGAAACAGAGTCAAATAATTGGGCAGACCCTCCGATATTCAGACAGACTGAATCCCGACAGGCAAATACAAACATGCATCAAAGACAGATGGCAAAGCCTACAGGCAGAGACGACTGGTGGACAGATAGACCAACCAATATGTAAAGTGACAGATATACAGACAAGCACCCAACACGCAAGTGTAAACTAACAACCAGACAGAAATATGGACAGACTAATTAGTAAACAGAGACAAGGTACACAGAGAGATAAAGCCAAGTCTGGGTGAGGGACAGGCAGACAGGCTACCAAGTGGAATCGAGGGCTCGAATAATAGACTGGATGACAGACTGAAGGATGAAAGACATAGAGAAGAGTCAATTGTCATGTTGTGTACAACAAAAGCTTCAATGCCTTATTACACAGCAGTGGTGTAACACAAAATGTGGGGGCCCCCCTGCGAGCCATGATGAGGGCCTCCCGCCCCCCACTCGGCAACAAATCATGGGTCACACCACGCTCTGGCCGGCCTAGATTATCACGCTTGCACAATACGCATGAACGTGCTGCTGATGGGGTATGCCGCACACTGCACTAGGAGAAAGGTATATTGCATTAAAACATATTTATATAACACAATTTTAAGAGAACATTTGGCTATGAAGCCATAGTGTTTGCAATTGTTTTGTAGGGTAACACCAATCCAATACATGCAAGTCACCAGCAGTGCACAGGAACATTAATGCTTTGCTATTAAAAATGCCATGCCACAATGAAAACATGTCCAACTGGCTACACAAGGCAGACCAGTGTAAACACGAATAACATTACAGCGAAGCATTCCAGGCCACATTTAGACATACCTAGACTGGTTGCACCAAAATGCCAGTCGAAGCAATAACACTGATCAAGAATAGAGCACACATTAAAACCTGGGTCTCTGCGGGCTCCAACAACACAGTCGAACACTTTAAAATCTGCAAGGAACTGGTCAATCCTGTTGCAGTCTCTACCTTGCCTGTTCCCTCCCAGCCACTCTGTACAGCTCTGGCCTCACACTAAATCTCAGGACATCCTGTCCTCCATCTCCTCTTCCTCTCCCTCTCTTGGCCCCCTTTGGCCATCTCTACCTCTCCTCAGACTTTTTCTTCTTTCTCTCTGACAACACCTGCCGAGGTTTCTAGACAAGTCTGATCTATGAAAGGGTCATCCAAACAGGTGCTCCCCCAGAACCATCAAGGACCATATTGACACCCTCGGTCCAGCCTTGGGCGATTTCTGTAATCATTCTTACACCACTGGAACGTTCCGTTCTCCCCTTAAGCACTCCCTTGTGCACCCACTTCTCAAGAAGCTGTCTGCCGATCCTACCTGCCAGGCAAACTATCGCCCAATCTCCATCACCCCTTTCCTGGGCAAACTGTTGGAAAAGCTTGCCATCTACCAGGTTACTCTCTCACTGAATCTGTTGGTTGTCGCCATGACCATCAGCTTAGTTTCAGAGCTGCCAGAGACATGGAAAATGCTCTCCTGAACACCTGTGAAGATTTGCTCTCTAACCGTGATTCCAGTATTCCTTCTGTCCTCATCCTCCTTTTGACATTGTCAACCACGCCATCCCGATCAATCGACACCGTGAAAACCTGGACATCACAGATCAGGCCACGTAGTGACTGGCCTCCTTCCTCTTGGCCCATCCCTCCCCTCCCAGGTCCAACTTGGTTCCTTTCTCTCCGCCACCTCTCTCTACCTGTGGCATTCCACAGGGCTCTATCCTTTCACCCTGGTTCTTCAACCTCTACTGGGCCCCTTTGGCCCACCTGATCTCTACCTTCTCCTCTAACTTTCAGTGTTATTCAGATGGCTCGGCTTTCCTTCAGGCTCTCCTCAGCCTCCTCTCCTCTCTCACTCATTCCTGACTGTCCATCTGCGATTCAAGATTGGTGTGCCTCCAATGATCTCTACCTTAATGCCAGTAAAATGGAGATCCGTCTCATTCGGACCCCTGCCCTGCTTTCCCTCTGTCACTCTGGCCGCCCGCCTTGGGCCCTCTTCCTTCGCCTTCTCGAGAGGTAAAAAATCTTGGTGTCATCTTCGAATACACTCTCTCTTTCTCTCCTCACATCTCGGACATCGCCAAAAAGTCCAACTACCAGCTGCTCCTCCTCAAAGGGACTCTTCCCTTTCTCACTTTCCACCAGAATCTCACTGTCTCCAGAGCCTTGGTTCTCTCTAGGCTGGACTAATGCAACAGCCTCTTTCTCAATCTGCCTTCCTCTACTCTCCGCCATCTGCAACTAATCCAGAACAGGACTGCAAGTCTTATCCTTGGCCTCAAGCCCAGGGATCATGTCTTTCCAGCACTGAAATCTCTCCACTGGCTCCCGGTGGCTGCAAGGATCAAGTTCAAGACCCTTTGCATTGTCCTCAAGCCTTTCTGGGGCCGGGGCCCGCCCTACATCCAACGCTCTCTACCAAAATACCTTCCTTCTCGAACTCTTCGCTCAGCTACCTCTAATCTAGACGCTTCTTTAGGCAGACAGTGGGGGGTGTATCTCTCTCCTCTGCACGTGCCTCCCTCTGCAATGGCCTCTCTGCCCCTCTCAAACTAGAGGCGGCCCACCTGAGGTTTCGGAAGCATCTCAAAACTTTCCTCTTCTCCTCTGCTTTCTCTCTCTCCCTCCCCTGCTGACCTACCTGTCTGCTGTACCGACTGGTTGCTTGGCTACCCTCAGAGTCTCTGAGTCCAGGCACTTTCTTGATCGGTCACCCTTGCACTGCCTCTGGGCCTACCATGCACTTGGGGGCTGTAACTGTAACCCTGAAGTCCCTTGTTCTCCTTGCACTACCCAGAGCCGTGCTGCCTGGCAGCACTTATTCAGAGCATTATTGCCCTGTTTCCCCCTCCCCTCTCCCTTGCACTCCCCCTCCCTTTCCCCTTGCACTTCTCATTCTCGCACTTGCACAATCTGAATGACACAAGGCCTAGTAAGATCTTTTGTCTTGTCCTCCCTCTATCTTCCCTCCCTTGTCTTGTCACGCCTATAAACACTTATGTACAGACGCGTTATAAATGACATATCATATCATTTTATCACAGATGCCTAGAAAAATGTACAATGTTGCAGTAAGAAATTGCTAGACTGGCAGCACCAAAATGCCATTCCATCCAGGTAATTACACTTAGCAGGACTGCTTTATCAGAAATGCCCAGTCAAAAGAAAGTCATAACAAACTGAGGAACGACTAGACTGGCTGCACCAAAATGCCTCTCTAGCCAGTAATACCACATATCATCCCTGCTTAGCATGGACAGCCATTATGATTTATCACACCATCCCACCCCCCCACACATGCCCTCTCCCTCCCACACCCTACCCCAACCTCCAAAATCAGCTCCTTGGCCCAAAATTACCTCCACGTCCCTCTTTCTTGTCCCAGAGCTTACATATGAGGCTCTTTGCCTCATAGGTAAGTACTGGGATGAGTAAGAGCGGGGCTAGGAGTAATGAAAACTACAGGTAGCTAAGTCAGGCATTACCCCAATGTACCTCTACCTCATCCCAGTACTTGTGTATGAGGCAGAGTGCCACATACACAAGTACTGACTCATGCATAGGTTGGACTAATGGGCGGGACGAGGAATAAAAGGGCTAGGAGTAATGAAGATTACTAATAAGTAATCAAGGTATTAAACACAAATAGTGGTGCAACACCATGGAGTTGACTGGGCTTCAGAACTCCCCCTGTGAAATCTTGGGCTATGTTGACAGAACAGGACACAGATGTTAAAAGGCATCTGGGTTTCCCTGTTAACAAGGACCCAGAAACTACCAATGTAAAGCATTTCACTGTTAGTACCTGCATTCAAACGCCACATACTTGCATGCCAGGGGAGTGATCGGAAGGGTAGAGAGGGAACAGGAGACCGCTCATTCTCACAGTAGTCCATAATTGGGTGCTTTCAGACTTAAAGGGGAGAGTTAACTGCTTGTAACATTGAAGCTGCAATAGAATAGTCTCATTAAAATGCGTACAGAAGTTAGAGGCCCCCACACAAATATGTTTGCCCCTCTCCACCGCCCGTGAAGTTGGCGCCTCTACCAGCGTTTGAAGGGTTAGCCCACCAGAAATATAGGTTTTGTTGCACCCCTGAACACAAGACACCATTTCACCATATACACACACACGCACACCCAGCCATCCATACATTTAAGTGAGCACCCTTTCACCACACACTCACACAGGCTGCCACCTATACATTTAAGTGAGCACCCTTTCACCATAAACTCACACCGGCTGCCACCTATAAATTTAAGTGTGCACCCTTTCACCATACACTCACACAGGCAGCCACCTATACATTTAAGTGTGCACCCTTTCACCATACACACACACACACACGTCACGGGGTTGAGGGGAGCCCTATCACTTCAAAAATAAATTGTTTCTTTTTGAAATCACTCTGACTTCATAAATAAATTATTTCCATTAAGGACCGAACCATAATGGAAATAATTTCTTTATGAAGGCAGAGTGACTTCAAAAATAAACATATATGCCTCATTTCGAGTCCGGTGGTAACCGTGCTGGGGCCACTGGCGGGTTGCTGCCAGACTCAGAATGATTTACGCCGCCTGACTTCCCAGTGCCACCGGGAGATTACAACCCCGGCAGTCCAGAATGTCAGGTGCCCCCATTCCCATAGAACACTATGGGAATGGGGAACACAGAAGTACCAGCACCGTTGTTAACAGTGCTGGTGCTTCCATGGCAGTCTGCCTACTGTGGCCGCTGTGCCTGGCAGGGTCAGGCCTGCTGGGCATGGCGGCTATGGCAGGCAGACCTGTAATATGCTGGTCCGTTGTTTCCAGGCCGGCATAGTTGTAATGAGCTCCTATTTCTTTTTGAAGTCATAGGGTTCCCCTCACCCCATGACATGGAGTCCTCCACCTAGGGTCTACCATGTTACAGGATCGGGGGAGCCCTCAGACTTCAAAAAGAAAGTTTCTTTTTGTAGTCACTCTGCCTTAATAAAGAAATGATTTCTGTTACAGAAATAATTTCTTTATGAATGCAGAGTGATTTCAAAAAGAAAAGAAACTTTTTTTTGGGGGGTGAGGGTGGGGAGTTTCAATTTTTTTTTTCAAGTGGGCCCCCCCTCCCAGGACATGTGCTGGTGAGGCCCCCCGCACCGCGGGGGCCCCCGTTACGCCAGTGTTACACAGAGTCTGTGGGTGGTGGATAGGAATATTAAGTGATGATAATAACATTTTATACAGGGCTTCATAATGGCTCCCTTCTCAGCACTCTTATAATTTGTGTTATTATTACCCAATGTAATAGTACTCAATGTATCAAACTCAGAGGGATGAAGGTATAAGTAAACCCTGATGGGATTTGCATCAGTGTTTTCTTGGATAAGCACAAAGTCTCAGGCGAATGCAAAGCTCCCTGTGCTATCTTACTGGCTGAACCAGAAACAGTTGCTTGAAGTTAGTTGCTTCTGCAGTAGTGGGATGATTCTGCACCCATCTATTTTATTTCCTCCTAATGTACCATTTTACCCAGTACAATGCCATTTTTCGGGGCTCTGTACTGGGATTTCAGAGCTAGCAGGCACCTGATTTGCAGGCTGCAGGTCTCACTGTGTTAACACACAGTGCTTACTGGGTTGAGGATGGGCAGGTCAGAGTAGCACTGCACCACCTCATAACAGTGCTGCATTGCCAGGAGGTAGACAAAGCAGAGCCGCTTATGTAACATTGAACAGCTGCTTAAAGCCCTTGCCTACTCTATTCCTCAGGCTCGCCTCTATAAGAAGGAGGGACAAGGTCTAAGACTGTGCTGGCAAGAGCCAGTGCTCCTGGGATATGGGTCCATTGAAAAGGCTGCAGATGCAGCAGTGCTACACTAAGGGCAGACATAAGGATCCTGCACCCCACAGCAAATAGCAGAATGCATGCACAGTAAAAGTCCTCAGAGGCTGAAGCCCTTGCGCATCGATGATGCTCATGAAATCCCACACTGCATCTTACTTTATTCTTTTTTTGCAGGACTCACATCTACCAGCCTTCATCTTCCTCATTGATGTCTCCCAAGATGCTGTGCAGAGTGGGTTGGTTCAAACAGTGTGTGAGGAGCTGAAGGTGCAGCTGTGCTCGACAAACAGGTAACACAACAGCTGCTTAAGTTCCATCACTGTAGCAGAGACTCTGAGATATTCACTGCTTTCCAAGTCCCATGGTAGGAGCTTGAAAACTCTGATATCTGGATGGAGGCAGCAAGCTGAAGGTAAGCAGCTTGTCTGTCTTTAATGGGATTGGCCATTGATTGTCATCTTGTGGCCGATCACAAGTGTGAGTGGAGTTACAGGAGCCTGATACAGCTCACTCTAATAGGCGGTAAGGGAGGTGTTCACTGTGACTGCTTGATGCCAGTGGGCTCCATGCAGAGTATTGCCAACTGCCTTGCGGCTGCAGCTCTGTTTGGAAGGTGGAACAGGATCATCTTCTGGACCACAGCTCCAAGGAATGGCCATGATAAGATGGCAACACTGGTGGCCATGTTGGATTGGAGTTACCCAAGCGTGCCACCAATTGGACAAGTCGGTCTGACCCTATAAAGGCCACAGGTGTGAACTTTCATTATTAGATCATCATCTGTTCATCTCAAAAACAGGAGTTCAGTAGTTCCTATACAATAATTGGAATGACCAAACTCCATTTTATTTGCTAATGAAATAATTAAACCTGTCACTGCTAAACAAATGTTAAAGACAATTATCAAAACCATCCCTGATGGATGTATTTCAATATGTTGATTTATTTAACTTTTCGGGGTCTTTTGTAAGCATTATGGACCCGGTCTGAAGGCAGTAGCAGCTATTATAGGCCCTGAAGACAATGTTAAAGGCATGAGGGCAGCACAGGTGTTTAACACGGTTTACAGGTCCAAAATGCTTGGTACAGCCCCAGATTCGGATCTAGAAAAGCTACATTACTCTTGTTAGTGTGAAGCATACAGAAGTAAATAGAGGTTATCAGTACTTAAATCTGCCGGGGGTGATTGCAGGAAATTGACTGTGTGTATTCTCCTCACTTGTGGTAGTCTTTTAATGTCACATTCTGAATGATCTACTGGCTCACCAAACCAGCCCAAGGGCTATACTGTTTCATATGGCTCACAGATTGTCCAATGATAATGTTAAGTGAACGTTCCCAAATCAGTTGATAATATAAGATAAATAAACATAGGAACACACAGTGCACTCTTAGTAGTTTAACCAATTTCCAAAACAAGTACTGTGTTGAATGTGCATCTAGCATGCTCCAATCATACCAATTGTGCCAAATACACTCTGTGCAGTTAGTATAAATAGCGTCTGCTACCCTGACCGGGGGATACATTATATCCTCTGCTTAAAAAATAAAAACTGAAAGAATGGCCAATATGTGTTTCAGCCTCAATAGGCAATTAGATCTAGCAAAAAGTATGTGCTGCTTTAGATCCCAATTGTAAATGAAAAAACTACAGCAACAAACAAAAAATGAACACAAAATAGACATTAGAAAAAATGCTGTGAATTGTTTGAAATACAAATGATATTTATCTGTTTAAAGATCATCATTGCCTTACATTTTTTATGACTCATTTTCCCATTGTCTTTGGTATACAAGTTATAAAATGTCTTCATATTGTGAAATTCCAGTGTTCCCTAGCAGTACATACCCCTGTCATTGAGAAAGACCCAAAGGCTTTTAAGGTTAATTATAAACCAAATTGTTGGAAAATTATTTTCAGAAATATAAGTAATGTGGAGGCTCTCTCTAACTATCCAAATTATATCCACCTGTCACTGTTGAACGTTTTCTTTTCCTTTCTTAACAGTAAAGGGCAAATATCTTTTATAATGATTGTTTCGTAACCTGTGGACTTTCCTATCGATAAACAAAATGGGATCATATTAATGTCAACTTGTAAAAAAGGGCAGTCCCTCATATTTATTTCATATACAGTTAAAGATGATTACTTGCCTTGTATATTTAAATTAAAGACGTAACAGAAATCGACATGCAGTTGGTAAAGCGCATGTGTTTGTTGTTCGTGAACAATACACCACCATTTGGTTTCTCTATCAAGATTGTGACTGCATGTGTGCAACGAACCATGTTCAAGTGGTCATGCCAGCGTTTTGTCGATGCAGTTGCAACTTGAAAATTGCAAATATGTGCCTAGTTATATAATGATACCTGTGATGTGCATAACAAAGGAAAGCTGGAGCAATAACGTTAATGAAAAATAACAAGCGTAATCATGATACATTATCAAAAATCAAGAACTCGCTAGTTCTCAGCCGGCAGCATTGTTTTTGGTACAGATTTGATCATCCAAATTAGATTACAAACGGCTAAATCCTATATTACTATCATGCACTGAAAAACATTAACAGTACATCTAATTTCATTAAAATATCTTCAATAGTAAAGAGTTTGAGGGAGATGGCACCTAAATAGTATTTAGAACATGGTATTATCACTTTTATACATTTGAAAGAAATACATATAGTTAATGTTCTTTATTGAGGCCATGCAGCATCGTTGTGAGTTGGAATACTCTTCTAGCTTCTTTTTTGGCACAGGAGCCTTTCTCTGTTTCCCATTCTTTCTGTTGGTAGATATCTTTCTATGCCAGAAAACCTCAGCTTGCTTGCATCCTCACAACGGCGTTCTTCTTGCCAATGCAAAACAGCTATCTAGTATCCTTGATGATTATTGTCCTTATATGCTCATAGATTGTTCTTTAAATTGGCTGTACCGTGCTACCAATGCATATAAATACTGGCTTAAATAAAGTAAGCTGGAATGCTACAAACCCAAACAAAGCAAACCCTTACCTACCTCCAATGGCCTATTCAAATAACAATTGCCCTGAACTGGCAATTGTTTTACTGTTTGGCTGAATCGATTGAGGGTGTTAATAATAGTCTTATACCCAGAGATTCAGCTACGGGGCAACATAGTAATGTGTGAGAGTTGCAGGAGCTTGCCAAAACCAACTTAGCGTGATATGGCTCTATAATGCAAAAACCTTTTGAGTATACCTGCTTGAGCAATAACACCTTATCTACTAAGAAAAATCTGAGTGGTAATAGCAATCACAAACACAGGTTTGATAGCAACATAAGGGATGCAAAACGCTATCTTAGGCGAGATCTACTCGTTTTGGATATTTAATTGCCTTGCCATTCAGACCTCTGCGCAGCAGTTAAAAAGCATAAACTGGCCGATCAGAAATGGCTTGGATCTTATCGAAAAAATCTAACACTGGACCAATGGCGGTTCCTGATAGACATTATTCACAATCAGGATTCCAAGGGCTTCTGGAGGATGGTTAGACCAGCACGTTCAGGCAACTATGGGAGGGGCATCTAGAAGTGACTGGGAGAAATTCATTTGTGGCACCATTGGTAGAGAAAGTACTGTTTCAACTGATGCTCAAGTTGTACAGGATAGATGGTGTTATAGAGGTAAGATTTCTGATATTGTTAACATCATCAATTCTTTAACAAACCCTAGGGCTCCAGGACTGGATGGAGTCTGCAATGATCCAATGAAGATGAACCCATTCTGATGGGCTTGGATACTGCATGTTCTGTCTTTGGCCATAAGTATTAGTAGTACTCTCCCGTGCTCCTATCATACTAGTATCATTGTCCCTGTGTATAAAAAAGGGCCTAGGGGTGACCCAAGAAACTATTGTATCCTAGCAATGTTGGATATTCCATCCAAGATCTTTGCTCATAAATAAAATAGATCTCATGTAAAAACATAATTTCATTAAATCAAACTGCGTTCCAAAGGGTTATGGGCACCATGGCTAACCTGTTGGCATTAACCGCTAACTGTGATTTACCTGGAACATTTTGAACCTTAACCTCTATGTAACTTTGGGGGGGGCGTGGCCAGCAACCATGCTGTGAGGAAGACTGGCTCGTGAGCTCCTGCCTGATCCAACTAAATGATAAGCCCTGCAATGTTGAAACCCGCATAAAAGGCAGAACAAGTGCATGGAAATGCGGCTGGAAAAGGGGAGAAGGCTGGGGTGAAGGCACAAGTCGGCGAGGTGCCTACAGAGTAAAAGCAGCAATACTAGGAAAGCAGAGGAGCCCCTGGAAGAAAGTGGCAGCAACTGCCTAAGAGTGAGCGCACAGAGACACATAGGACTGCTTGCCTCTGCAGTAGCACTGGAGAGTCAGTGTCCCGAAGGATAAAACACAGCGGCGCATAAAGGTGGAGGCGGCCTCAGAGCAAAGCGGGTCTCTGGGCAGTGGCGCAAAAGGTATGCTGCCTCCGTAGAGCACAGGCGGCAAAGCAGCAGAGCTGGGTAATCAGGCTGCCGGGACTGTAGAGACGGGGACACATGCAGCCGGGTTCCACAGGCACACAGATCGGTTGAGTGCTGCAGTCAGACGCACCCGGGAGGTATTAAGGTGGAGAGCAGGGTGGCAGAGGCAAGAGGGCCTCTGCTCCCTAGGGAGCTGGCAAGCATAGCAGAATTAATCAAATAACACCACCGGTGGGTGCCCAGGGACACATGCATGTCATAGGAACAGTAAGGAGGAGGACCGTGGCAATAATGGTGGCAGCAGCCTAGGAAAGTGGCAACCACGTTGGGAGGAGTGCAGGAGGAGGCCCATGCATGGAGCTGAGCCTGAGGCAGCGGCTCCACAGAAACCCGGCCCTGCAAAAAGAGGCAAGGTTGGCAGCCTAGTTCTTTCTGTGCTGCAGAGGACAGACTGCAGGTAGTTGCCCCACTGGGCCTCGGGTGCTGCCTTGTTCAGTGGACTGGGGGTTGGGGGGAGGAACAGACGAGGCAACTCTGCATCACAGACAGCCACAACGAAGAGAGGAACTGCTGGCCACCTTACAGGACCTTCAGGTGGGAGCTGAGATCAGGGGAGCTGGGGCTGCAGTGTTGCAGATGGATCAGCGGTTTCAGGAGGATAGCTCAGCGGTCTCAGGAGGATAGCTCAGCGGCAACATGCTCACATTGGAATCGAGACGACACGGAGCAATACAGGTTCGATCCCTGAGTCCGTGCTTAGAAACCTCTGGGTATTAACCACGTAATAAATAACCTATCATATCATAACATATTAGGGATGCTAGACTGCACTGGGCTACAAACTGCACGGAACAGGCCCAAATAAGAAGAACTTTGTCCTGAGAACGGAACTGAGTACATGATTACCATCCGCCATTCTGCCACAAGGGAGAAATCTTGAACACATGCCGGGCAAACAGCAGAAGAGCAAATCCAGGTAAACCAGGATGGACGCATTTGCACGTAAGGAGAAAGGAAGCAGTGACACTCCGACGGGAAGCTGTGTTATGCCACAGGAGGCAAAAGCAGAAGAGATCCTGAAAGCCATTGCAACACTGCAGTCCACCTTGGAAAGAGGAATCGACGAGGTCAGGATAGATATGGGGTTGCTGTTAGGCAGAATCCTGTGCAGTGCCCTTAGGGATCACTACACACAAATAAGACTACAGGTGGCTATACAAGTTTTACCTTTTGGTACAAGCCTGTACTACTGTGTCAGAGTGGTAGCAGTGGCGGAGCAGCCAGGCTTATCTCAAGAGTATATGAGCAGTAGCAGAGATTACACAAAGGGACCACAATTACTGTGACTCAAGCAAACACTGACTCAAGGTTTCAGGTAGAAAAATATAAGTACATTTATTTTTAAACCATTCGTTATAAACACGACACTTCTATGAAACTTAAACACAAAGCACACGTCAAATATACTACAACTAACCAATTCACTTTGTACAGTATGTCTCAAGGTCAGTACTCTGTGTTTGAATGAACCGGTGTTATGAACAAAACACGTTACCGTGAATACAATTGCGATCCCTTTTTGACAGTTCTGTCTACTTACTAAACGTGTATCCGTGACATGAAATGCTACTGGGGCAAAAACACACTTAGCACCTGAGATACCCAGAGGGAGTTGGAGGCAAAAATCATAGGCAATATTTTGTTTAGGCAGACCGAATCGAGAAACACTCAGAGACAAGAGTTCAAAATTCAAAGGGCCGGAGCCAGGGTCAAGTGACACCGGGGGCCTGTTGCCAAAGATCACACAGTCAGATAGTTCACGATTCAACGTAGCCAAGGGTACTTCGATATTGTCAATGTTCCGAAGCAAAAGTTATAAGAAGGAGGGAAGACAAGGGCAAGCCTTGGAAATGAAGAAAAGGGGTTCACCCAGTTTCCTCAAGCAGAACACAGTACCTTATTCCAATGGTGCAGCTGGTGCCTTGGCAGTTGTTCATGTTGGTTTCCCACAGACCCACGATTTCTGGAGCTTCGTTGTGAAGGAGGACGTCTGAAGGGGGTCTGCACCACACAGGGATGAAGCCGGCAGCAGCGACAACGAATAAAAGGTTGCTCCTTAAAAACAGGAGGGGCTCTTCAAATGGCTATCCGGACCACTACAGCTGTGTGCAGTGATTTCGACCAAGGAAGAGGATCCTCTGGCTGTGGAAGATGAGCTGGTTATCCCCACCAGGCTCAAGGGAAGAAGACTGGATCACCTCTTAGTTGTTGAAGGGTTGATAGCTCAGAACTGCAGCAGGGCTTCACCGGGGCGGGATAGTTGCAGCAGCCGTCGTTCTCTCCGCTTCTCTTCGGTTCTTTGTAGTTCCAGTGGCGACTCTCTGACTTCTAGCCCAAGAGACCTGCCTTTTATGTGAAAAACTCATATTCACAGTGCCTGGCTGTCAATCACCCAGCAGGGGGGTTGTCCAGCCGGACAACCACCTCAGCCAATCATGGCAAAGTGCGACTTGGGTTTCCTAGGATACCCTGTGCAGGGGGTGACTACACCCATCCCTCACATTCAGCCCACCTAGACACCCAGGCGCCTGGTGGAGGGCTTGTGAGCAGAAGCCCGCCAAAAAACGGTGAACAAAAAAGGCAAACCTAGTTTGCCACACAAAGTAAAACACAAGAAGGACTTTAACAAAAAGAAATGGCGAATAAACCCAACCGGAGCGAAAAGAAAGACGATTTGGTCTAGCGGGTTTATGTTCGAGGCTAATATAATAGCCAAGAACAATACCACGTTTATCTAATATAATCGTGGTAGGAAAGTTAGGGTAGATACCACTGCCACCATCCAAGTCTAAATGTTAAAAGAGCGAAACAATGCTCTAGGAGGTACAGATAAAAAGAGATACAAATTAACACTTTCCTGTACTCCATGGAAGATGGGGTGTACTGGATCTGTGGTAGATTGACTAAGGCAACTTTACCCTTTTCTGGGGGACTGTAGTCAGCCTCAGAAATGGAGTCGGGGGAAGTCTCAAAGACAACCCTGTGCCATCGCACTGAAGGTGCTGGTGACGCACAGAAAGAAGGGGGCTACTGAAGTGGTGTACTTCAGAGTCCACAATAATAAAAACAGGGAAATACACATGGCAAAACCTAGGTAAGAGTGGGGGAAAAGCTCACACTCTTACCAAGTGGAAGAAAATAAACTCCAGAAGTCCAGCAAAGCTGCTGGGGGACTCATTAGGTGAGGGAAATTAGCCATAAATGGGAATTATCCCTAACAGTTGCTGCGGCAGGATGTCTGGGCATTGACGGACAGAGAACAGATGGTGGAGGGTACAGGCTGATGAAAATAGGCTAAACATAGCTGGGGCCCAGTCTAAAGTGCAGGAGCTAAAACAGAAAGTGGCTGAGCTGGAGAGCAGAGTAGTTGAAGAGGGCAGAGCACGGTGGAATAACATAAGGATACTGGGCCTGCCAGAGGGAATGGAGGGCAAGGACCCCACAACATACGTGGAGAATATGCTGCTACAGGAGGTTGGGCAAGAACCCTGTCTCGGGTTCACTGTGGAGCGCACCCAGAGGTCCCTCGCCAGGTGACCCCCTTCGGGTGCACCCGCGAGACCGCTGATAGCAAAACTCTTAAATTACAGAGACAGGGAAGCAATTCTGGCATTTTCCAGACAAGGAGGGGTTATCGAGAGAGGATTTGCCAAGATCACAGTGTACCCAGACTAAACGCTGAAGGTGCAGAGACAAAGGGCAGCTTATGAACCTACGAAAGAAAGGACGCGACAAGCAGGCTTGAAATGCATGTTAATATATCTGACCAAGCTAAAAGTACTGCACAATGGCACCTCACACTTATTTGACAGCACGGAAGGGGCTCAGGCATGGATGGATGCTATTGGGGTGGCCCCCCTCTGGAGGAGGCTGCCCCATGATGAGCTGCAGTGAGACTGGTATGCCTGGCCCCTGTGAACACGTACCAGGCGTGTAACCATTGATAGATGGTATAGGATAAAGACAGCGCACCTCACTGGAAGAGAAGAACAGAGACATGCTGGCTTTCGACTGCTGTCAGGCAGTCCATGGGCAGGCACCTTTTGCCCCTGTCATTAACTTTTTGTTCTGTTTAGGGGTGTCACGTAGTGGCATCCTGCTGCTGCATGCGAGACCGGCATGAGGAAGGGTGGGATACCGGTTAAGTGTGAGAAGCAGCTGAGCCTGAATGGCCTGGGCGCTGTTGGGCACTTGTTGGGGTTCGGGAATGTTATATGTTGAGTTGAACTGCATGCTAACCAATCCTGAAACCTGCCTGCCGGCAAGGATGCCATGTACGCTCTGGATGGGTTGGGTGGGAACTGAAGAGGAGCTATGAGGGCAACCTTACAGAGGGGTGAAGGAAAGTACAAGGCAAGTGGGACGCCTGGAGGGAGAGGAGAGACCGAACGAGCGAGATGAGTAACAGGTTCATTTCTTGGAACGTGAGGGGGATTAATAGCTATGTCAAACGCAACAGGGTGCACACTTATTTGATCAGCAAAGGAGTGCACGTGGCCCTAGTGCAGGAGACTCATCTTTTGGCGGCCAAGCAGGCCACGATTGGCAAAAAGCAGGGAGGGCTGCTACAAGGATCACAATACTCAGCATATGCCCGGGGCACACTGGCGTGGATAGCTTCCTCTGTGCCTTTCAAGCTGCTGGAATGTAAATGTGACAATGAGGGCAGGCTGACTATTGTATATGGGTTTCTGGAACAGAGGGAGATTTGCATAACTGCACACTAGACCCAGCGCTAGATAGCTCAGATGACAAATGCAGGAAGTGGGCGCCACCAGCAAAGGCGCTGGGGCATTACTGCGTGAGTTGGGAATGGGAGACATCTGGAGGCAGCTACACGGGGATAGGAGAGATTACTCATATTACTCAAGCCAGCATTGGGTGCACACACGTATAGATTACATGTTTATGGTCATTGAAACCCTGGGCGTATTTATTGCAGCAGATTACAAGGCAAGAGTACTTTCAGGCCATAATTCGGTCGTGGTGACATGGCAGAGGGCAGCAGGTATATCCCCAATCTCGACATGGAAGCTATGAGCGGTGGCATTGCTTGAAGACCCGTTCCCAGCCCATATGCGGGATAGGATTGAGGAATTGTTTCACCTTAATAAGGGAAGCATAGACCGCGCAGGGACCCTGTGGATATCCTTTAAGGTAGTAATGAGAGGGGAAGCAATGGGGAAGATGGGAGGCATACAGAAGGACTTGCTACAAGACATCTATAGCATAGAAGCGCAAATGGAAGCACTGACAGGGGAAGGAAAGCAAACAGTGGGGCGTGAGAAGTGGCTGGTGGAGCTCAAGCAGGCCTGCATTACAGTGTGGGAGCACCTGGGTAAGCGTGATTATAGCAAATATATAGAGATACTCCATGGAACAGGGGATATGGCTGGGAGATTGCTAGCATGGCAGTACCACGCAGACGAGAGGAGGAGCATAAGCTCTATCAGGGACGGATGTAGGGAGGAATGTAGAGCCCAGAGTGAGATCAATGCAGCTGAGGATTAGCCCTTGCTGTGTGCCCTGGGAGGAAGGTCAGGGCTCCGGGTTATGCTCCTGTTGCCATTTATTACTGAGGAGCTGAGGATTATCCCTTGTTGTGTGCCCTGGGAGGAAGGCCAGGGCTCTGGGTTATGCTCCTGTTGCCATTATTACTGAGGAGCTGGGGATTAGCCCTTGTTGTGTGCCTTGGCAGTAAGGTCAGGGCTTTTACTGAGGATCTGAGGATTAGCCCTTGTTGTGTGCCCTGGAAGGAAGGGCAGGGCTCCGGGTTATGCTCCTACTGCCATTATTACTGAGGATTAGCTCTTGTTGTGTGCTCTCGGAGGAAGGTCAGGGCTTTTACTGAGGAGTCTTTAGTCAGTTTTACCAGCACTTATATGATGCTGGTGAAGAGGGCAACGCCAGAGAGCTGGAGGACGTCTGAATGGAGATTGACCTGCCCCGCCTGGAGCAAGAGCAAGCAGAGACACTTGATGCTCCATTTACGGTGGAGGAGTTGCAGGCTACCATTCACATGCTGTCTTCGGGCAAGACGCCAGGTATGGACGGGTTCCCGCCGGAGCTCTAAAGAGAGTATATGGGTGAACTTGCGCCGCCCCTTTTGCAGATGCTGGGAGAGGTGTACTAGGTGGGCCTACTTCCGGAAAACCTCCGAGAGTATATCAAAGTGCCGATACTAAAACGAGGCAAACCTCTGCTTGTGCGGATCGTACAGACCGATCATGATGATAAATCTAGATTGCAAAATCCTTGCAGCAATGCTGGCGAGCAGACTAAAGGGTGTAATTGGCACTTTGATACATTCCGATCAAACTGGCTACATCCCAGGAAGAAATACATCATGGAATCTGTGAGGTTACACCATATAATAAAGAAAACAAATGGGGGGGAAGAGGCAGAATACGCAGTGGCCACGTTGAATGCAATAAAAGAGTTAGACTGTGAGGTGGGACTGGCTGCATGCAGCGTTGCAATGTTTTGGAGTAGGGCCGCGTTTCGCGCAGTGGGTACATTTATTGTATGAGAAGCCGATGGCTTGGATGAAAACTGGGAGACACATCTCAGAAGCGTGGGAACTGGGCAAGGGAACTCGACAGGGGTGTCCACTCTCCCCCATTTTGTTTATCATGGCACTAGAGCCGCTGACGGCCTTCCTTAGAGCGGACGTCATGGAAGTCAGAATACCAGTTGGGGCGGACAAGAACATGGTTTCACTGTATGCAGACGACATGTTGCTCTACATGCAGAACCTGGAATCAAATCTACCCCAAATGCTGGAAGTACTGGACGGCTTTGCAAAGCTGTCTGGTATAACTATAAGTAAAGCAAATTCGAGGCTGTTCCCATTGCCCGGTTTGGTGGCGCTGGGGAAGCAGCACCTACCGAATTTGGGTATAGAGTGGGAGGCGGACACCTTTCAGTATTTAGGAGTGGACATTTACCATGACCCTAGGACGGAGCACGATGGGAACACTGTACGGGCATTCCGTGGAGTAGAGATACATGGAATTTTGGCAGAGACTCCCGGTACCAATGACGGGCCACACTGCAATGCTTAAAATGGTGGTGCTGCTGTGCCTGTTGTACCACTTCGTGTATATACCCTATGAGATCCTGGGAGCATTTTTTCATAAACTCGACTCAGTGGTATCTGGGGGAAGAGATGCCGAATTTCGCTGGACACACTGAGAAGGGACTACAGGGATGGAGGAATTGGGCTGCCGCATTTCGAAGCATACTATCTTGCTAGTCAATTGCAAGTTATTGCGACCTGGTTGGCCGACAGTCTCCCTAGATACTGAATTGCTGCGGGTGGAGGGAGCCGACCTAGCTGGGACGTTTGCCCTGCTGGCATTGGGACAAAGATTGTGGAATAGACTATGGAAGATGGTGGGCAGACAAGACCCGTACTCTGTCAGTATATCAGTGGCAGCAATTAGTGGGAAGAGCCGGGAGGTGGTTTGCCGCATTAGACTCTACTGGGAACCAAAGGGGGTCATCGCTTTGGGGACCTGTACCACGTGGGGACACAGCTGGGTTTCCCTGAACTCATGGACTGCCACGATATATCAGGGGGACAGTTCCTGACGTACCAGAGGGTGATCAGACTCTGGACTCCTTCGATGACCTAGCAGAGGAGGGCCACGTGGTATCTAGGCTCTATGATATGATCCTGGACTCGCTAAGCAAACCAGAACTCAAAGTGCAGGCTAATGAGAGAAGTATGTAGGCCTGGTCTTCGAGGAAGGAGAGTGGGACAGGGTGATGGTGTATACACGTAAGGTCTCTAGGAATGCCAGGCTTAAACAGCTACAGTAGCTAATCACGCACAGAGCCTACATGACCCCACATACCATCTCACAGTTCCCGGGAGTGGGAGAGCAGGGCTGCTCAAGGTGCGCAAATGGGGTAGCAGATATGTTGCACATGTTTTGTTCATGCGCAGTAATTCGGGAATTTTGGCAGGGAATTGCGAATAAAGCCTTAAAGGGTGGGATAGACATACGTGAGTGGCCGCCAGAGGCGTGCCTGCTCGAGTTGTTCCGGAGACGGCGCCCGGAACCCTATATTACAAATTAATTTTATTTATTTACAGTATATAGCGCTTATACACCGGTGCTTCAAAGTGCTTCAAGGCGGGAAGGTAACAAGGGAAACCATTAATCATTCTTAGGCCTTGAAGATTCCAAATGATCTAAACATAAAAACTAGCATACTAGGCCTGACAACATTTCTCCTAATGCAAGTGCATACTGTTGAGATCAAGCGCGGGCGAGATCTCATGTGCATCTTGGCCAAGCGCAGGATAGCACTGGCTTGGAAGTCCACATGGGGCCCCCACATAGAAGCATGGTGGGGAGACCTCTGGAGATGGGCAGAGGCGGAAACAGAAGTGTGGTACAGGGCAGTGTACAGGGGACAGAGGGAGGTCAGTGATGATGTCACAGCATGGAATGCATTGATTCAGGCGAGGTTTGCACCCTCTGATGACAAGCTGCTGTGAAGCCTATACCAAGAGGAAGGATATATAGCACGGAGGCAGCCGAGTTGCAAAGTAACAGGAGGAGCCAATAGGTGGAGGGGAGGGTAGAGGCGGGATAGGCATGACATGAATAACCTTTGTTACTTTTTGTTTACAAGTTGGGGCTGTTGCCAGTGGACAAGTATGAGCGGACACAGATTTGCTGGAGAAAGTCAGATGTAGGAATCAGACTCATGGGCACACAATAGGGTTCAGAGGTAGATACAGACAGTAATATGAGAATGCTAGATCCTTAAGAATACATATTGTGTAGAACAAAATGTGATTATTAGCTCGCCCTACCTCAGCTCTGGCGGCACACAACTGTCTGTTTTAAAAAAAATATATATATTATTATTAAGGGAGATTAACATCTCACAAAAACAAACATTACAGCAATGCGTAGTGGTAGTCACAGTCCAATGATATAACTTCCTGTTGCTGGATACATCAATATCTCATTGCATACCAATCACAAGGTAGAGAAAAACAAGTAGCCGATATCAATAATGGTACCGTCTAGTTTACAGTCAGGAGGTAAGACACCAGAGGGTCCCGTATACTTTTGGGTTGAGCCTGCGGCCCACACAGTGCCCTGTATGCCCCATCCATGTCCTTCAGCCAGACCATATCATACAGCCAAACACGATATTGGGGGGGGGGGGCAGGCTGGTCCACTTCATAAATATACATCTCGTGGCCAATATCATGCAAGTGGTCAGGAACTTTCGGCCTAGGCCCGGTGCAGCAGGGAGTCACCCAAACATGCAGCACAACAATTCACAAGGCACATCGCACCCCAGCATACAGGAGAGGACACCCGTCACCCCACCTCCCCCAGAAATCTTGCAACTGGGGCAGGACCACAGCATGTGGAGGAAGTCAGCCAAGTGCGCCCGGCACCTCAGGCACATATCACACTTAGTGGGGTTGAAGAGGTGCAACCAGTCAGGTCAAAGGTACACCCTATGGAGAGTCTTAAGCTGGATCAACTGAAGACTGGTATTGAACACTCCATTGTGGGATCGCTCGCACGTAGGGGACCATGCCTTGAAAGCAGCCAGCATACGGAAATACTGCAACCTTGTAAGGAGTTTATCCCCCCCATCATAGCCATGAACAACTCCTGAGATACAAACACTCCTTGTGGTTACGTTTCCGCCATGGTGCCTATTCCTGCCCCTTGCCATTCGTGAACCAGAGCTGTATCACAGGTACGCTGGAGGCACTCAATGTTCCAGAGCTGCCGCCCTGGGTCATATGGAAAATCCACCCCAATCTCTTAAGAATCCTGTTCCATGCGTGCACTGTGCATGCCACTTGGTCAAATTTACACTTGTCAGTAACCTTACCTGACATCAGTACCCCCTGAGCCGCAAAATGTCACACAAACCATTGTTCAATACGCACATGCGGGAATGCTGGCGATCCCGGCATCCAATAAGAGTTACAGTACACTTGCACAGCCAAGAAATATAACTCCATATCAGGTGCACCTATTCCACTGAGGTCCCACGGGAGGACCAGAGTTTCCCATCTAATTTGCAGGGATTTCGGGTGCTACACCAGTCTCACCAGCAAGGTCTTCAATTAAGTAAAAAAACGTTGCATACCCTGAAACATGTACAACAACTTGCAGACCACCAGCATTTTAGCAATGGCTACCCGACCCAGAGGAGTCAGTGGCAGCCTATACCACTTGTCCACCTTGGTTCGTAGGACCAGCAGGTACTTCAAATGATTCTCTTCCAGCAACGACCGGGAGCTCCTACTAACCCATATACCTAGATACTTAACAGACATTTGTTCCCACCTGTAGCCTCCATTGTCTCCTGGCTTGACCGTAGCCTCATTCAGAGGGAAGAGAAAGGACTTGGACCAGTTCACACATAGGCCCGAAAACCAGCCAAAAACTGCAACTTCCTGCAGCAGAGGATTTAGGTTCTTACTCGGGTCCTTGAGGTACAAGAATGCATCATCCACGCATAGAAACACCAACTCCCTGGTCCCTCCCATCGCAAGTCAGCGTACTAAGTGAAACTTCCTTAGCCTGGTTGCCAGGGGCTCTATTGCCAGTGCGAAGAGTAACGGTGATAACGGACACCACTGGTGGGTGCCTCGACCGCAGTCAAAAGCCTCAGAGTGCCTACCAAACAAGCCAATCCTAGCCTTTGCGCCAGTGTACAGCAGTCTCATTGCTGTAAGAAACTGCGCCGGGCCCCCACCACCTTCAACAGCTCAAAGAGATAGCTCCATTCAACAGAATCAAATGTCCATTCCATGTAGAGGAGAGCCGCTACTGCTTGCCCCTTGGGGTCTATCTGGGCTAGTATGGCAAACAGATGGCAGAGGTTCAGTGCAGTAGATTGCCCTGGGATAAACCCTGACTGGTCTGAGTGTATCACACCCCGGATGAATGGAAGCAATCGGTACAGAAAATCGGTACAGAAGCCCACTCAGCCCTGCCCTGGCCCCTGCATCATCCGACAAAAACCACTGCCATTTCGCCACCTTAATCTCATCCTCGAGTTCCTGGACCTGTCACCTGATAGTCTTCAACACAACTTGTTCTAAATCTATGCAGCCACCCCAAAGGACCAGCTTAAACGCCTCCCATAGGGAAGCCACTGTGTGCACCGACCCAGTGTTGTTCTCGAAGTACGTCTGCAAAATACTAACCACCTCACTGCGGTACAGTATATCTAACATGGCTCTGGCCTTAAATCGCTGGTGATGCCTGGGCACCCCTTCACTGCCCATGTTCACTGACCATAAGACAGAAAATCATCTCAAAGGGTTTTTGGCAACACAGACAGTCTAGCGTCATACACAGCACAGACAGGTGTCATGATTCCTGCCCCTCATGTCCCCAGCCCTACAAGATGTCAGGCTGGAGCCAGGCCTCGATCACCTACATGGCCCTCAAGGGCCTGTCCATCCCTCCAAAGACCCACTTGGACTCAGACTTGGCGCTTGTGGCACCAGGCTCACTCACTCCCATAGGATAACATTGGGGATTGGACTTGTAGTGCATTAATGGGGACAAGATAGATGCCCCCACATATTTATGTTCGCAGAACTGCATGTGCAGTCTAGTCTTTTGGGTGTGGTTCAGCCCAGAGACACCTGGGATACCCAGAGACTATTTAAGCCACGCCCAGGCTGAGAAACATGCTTTGTGTTTTCTGCACCTGCAGCGTGGCACTCACCGTGTTCACATCAGTCTCCAGTAGGCCTGCATCTTTCTTCTGCGCTCAGCTCCTGCAAGAACACAGTTAGGAACAGCCTTACCTTGCAGCGCTTTTGCCCATCATTCATCACTTCTTCTGTTCTGCGGTCATCTTCGGCAGTGTCATTCCTATCCCGGCCCGCCGCTTCCTAAGGAAAAGGGAAAAGAACAGAAAAAAGGCATTAGTAAGCATTCAGCAAATCTTTGCTTATTTTTAAAGACTGTACGAGCTTCAAACGCTCACCTGAATCCCAGCCGCTCTGGGGGAACTCTGTCTCCAGAACTTCTCATTCATCTGCAAGAGGGAAAAGACACTCCAGGTTAGCGTGGAAACATCTAGAGGCGCCGCATACCGCGCTTACTCACCGCATTTCTTCTTCATAACCGGAATCCACGCTGAAAACGTCGCGCCACCTAAAAGACACAGAAAAAGAACTCCGTTCAATACAAATACGAAAGGGTCACATCGCGCATCGCGCTCTCACTCACCTTCAGCGCTACTCATCTCAGCAGCACGTCGCCATCCCCGGACGCTGGCCATCATCTAAGGAAGGAAAGGAACGAAGTTAGAGAACTGTTCAAAAGACTCATTATACTTACCTGTTGGACTCTTGCCAGTGAAGTAACTAGGCAGCAATGAGCCAGCATCAATCATTGCGCCCCTGCGCTGAAAGTAGGATGGGAAGCGCACTTTCCAAGAAAACAAGGCCCAGTCTCCAGTCCAGTAGACTGCAGGGAAGGGTTCGAGGTCGTAAGAAGTCAGAAACAGGCCGAGTGACGTCCCTGTGGATACCAGGTGAGCGTTACAGCAGGCTCACGAGTATATAGTCCAAGCGAGAGGATATGCCATGCACCGATCAATAAAAGGAGTATTCCTTCACCCCAAAGTGGAGCACCCGCCACACACCCTGCATCCCCAATTCAGGCAAACACTGCCACACCACAACAGCTACTCGGGGAAGGGGGGGTTGGGGAGATATCCCCGAGGATAACCAGGAGTGATTAAAAAAACAGTCATCGACATTGGAACTGTAAATATTCACAAGCGTTTTCGGGACATGGGCCCAGCTGCTCGACACAATCACAAATCTGCCCTGAGGGTCAATGTCCTTCTCTACCAGGTGGAATCAGAGTGGCCTGTGAATGAGCGTCATAACCCCAGCTGAGTATGTAGAGTACGACGTATTATCTACTCGACCCCCCCCTGGATCTGACCACACCCTCATTTGCTCTTCCAGTCAGGTGGGTTTCTTGCAACAGAAGCTCCTTAGCGCCATGTCTGTCATGACCCTCGCCCAAAACCCCCTCTGGCAAACCCATTGGCCAGGTGGAGTCAGGAGTCGGGCCTCTAGAGTCTGGCATCCTCTTCAAAAGCTCTCATGGGGCCAGTCCTGGCACCTATGGCGCCAGCCTCATACACCATGAAAAACAATGTGCTTGGGAACTACTTTATTGTATTGTCAGCCAAAATGGAGGCATCCACATAGCCTGGTTCCTAAGAACCAAGCTATGTGGTCTAGTGTTTTGGGTGTGGTAGCCTAGGGACTACTTTACCTGGACTATTTAGTTGGGGCTATTTAAACCACACCCGAGCAAGACGACACGCTTCGCGTTACTTTGCAGCTTGCAGCGTGACGCTCACCGTGTCCAGCTATTCCCTCGAACCTCGGAGAAGCAGAACCTGCAAGGAGACAAAAGGAACATCATTAGCAGCAGCATCTTACCTGTAGTCTTCATTTTTAGCCACTCGCAGCTACTGAGAACAGCTTCCTCAAATCTGCACGCCTCCCGGACAGATCGACCTGAAAGAGGAAGATGGAGGCAACATTAAAGGAAGCAGTAGAGACATTTACAAATTACAAACTGCTCAAAAGGCTTACCTGGCTGGTCGCCTCTCAGCTCGCACCACTCCGGACATTCCACTCGCGCTGAAGAACACCACGACCTACAAGGAAGGAAAACACAGGTTAGCAAAGGCAAGACTTCGCAGCGCTGCACATAGTGCTTACTTACCGCATCATAGTGCTCTTAATGCGCCATCATTTACCAGCGGGGCTCAACCAAGCCAGTTTGCCGCGCTGAAGATCTGCATAACAAAGGAAGAAAAAAGAGACATTTTAAACAAAGAAAGGAATGCAGGATAGCAACAAAACTAAAGAACAGCAATAACACCTACCTGAACAATATCAAACGAGCCGGCGTCAATGAAGTAACTGGACCGCACTCGCCCATGAAAGACAACGCGCCCCTGCAAAGAAGGCAGGACGGAGAGCACGCCTTATTCTACCACAAGGCAGAAACTTCCCTGCAGACCACATCAGGGCAAAGCTGAGAAGCATACCAGCGAGTAACCCGGCTGGGTGGCATCCCCGTGGATACCAGGTGAGCGTAACAGAACGCGAAGCCTACCATAACAAATCCACCTGGGCACCATGGAGACATCAGAAATGGACCAATTGGCCCAATTACTAGGAGAGCTTTGTGCTGAGGTTCATTCTGCCCGACAAGAGACTAATGCCCTCGGAGAGACCTAATAGTGACCAAAGAACGCACTGAAGAGATTAGCAGGCAATACTTGCAATCACAGGCAGGACAGATGCCTCTACCTGGAAGCAATTCAACTATGCAAAACCCTGCCATACCACCCACTCCGGTACAGATCACGTTACCTGGAACAGTGCCCCTGGGACCGCCAGAAACGTTCTCGGGCGACCCACGGAAGTATGCGGCATTCATCAATCAGTGCCACCTTCATTTTCTTTGTAGGTCTGGAGCATTTCCAAACGACCAAGCTCGGGTAGCTTTTGTCTTATCATACATGAGTGGTAGTGCATCAGATTGGTCGGTGCCGTTGGTAACCCATGACGATCATCTATTACATGTCTTTGGGGGGTTCCAGAGAGAAATGGAAAAACGTTTTGCTCGCCATACCCAGGAACAAGCAGTTGACAATGAACTCTTGTCCCTCCGACAGGGGAATCAGGACTTGCTACCTTCAACAGATTGGTTGCCGAAGCTAGGTGGCCAGAAAACAAAAGAACCACGCTATTCCATTGAGGCTTACAAGGCGAATTAAAGGACGTCTTAGCCCAGATGGTTGATCCTCCCAGAGACTGTGCAGAATTCATAAATCTGGTCGCGCAGCAAGACCATCGGTTGCAGGCCCGAAAGGCATACCGGTCTAAGACAGACCGTCGGACCATGTCTGTTCGACCAAGGGAAAACACACCCAGTCTACCTGAAAATGCTGTAGAACCCATGCAGATTGGAGGGATACGGCCTCCATTAACAAAACAAGAGCGGGGCAAAAGAAGCCAACAACAGCTTTGTTTGTATTGTGGGAAACCAGGACATTTCCTAAAGGACTGTCCAGTAAAACCCCCAAGAAGAACGGTCGGGGCCACAGAGAAGGATGAAGCTAAGGAATCGGAAAACTACCAAGCTCGACAAACGTAGAGGTCAGTTTGTCGAGTGCTAAGAAAGAGTTGCTGACCTCGCACTTTGCAATTGCAGTGATCTCAATTAACCACCAACAGTCGTCAAGAATGCATGCCGTTGAAGCATACATCGATAGCGGAGCAGTTGGAAATTATATTGATCAAGAACTGGCAGCAGAGATGGGGCTTCCTTTGTGTTCCAAGCCAACTAAGGTAACCACCGTGGATGGGACAGAAATCGCTTCCGGACCAGTAACCCAGTGCACAGCCAGGGTAACCTTGCTGTGCCAGGACGGACATCGGGAGTCTATTTCATTCGATCTCATCAAGGCACCTCAGTTCAGGCCAATACTAGGGATGCCATGGTTGGTTGCTCACAACCATTTGATAGACTGACGGGCACGAAAATTAACCTTCCCTGGTGACTGCTCCCCTGCCTGCTATTACCAAGAGGAGAAACCTGACGTCTCTATCCCCATGACTCCCGGAGCGACAGTATCAACCCTGGGAGCAACTAATACCTTGCCAAGTGAATACCATGATTTCCAGGATATTTTCCGAAAGGACCAAGCCAATACATTGCCGCCGCACAGGCCCTATGACTGTCAGATCGACCTTGTTCCTGGTGCACAAATCCCTTGCGGCAGGATCTACGCTCTCACAGAACCAGAAAACCTTCCTTTGAAATCCTATTTAGATCAGTACCTTTCATATGGATTTATCCGTCCTTCGAAGTCCCCCGTAGCCAGCCCTTTGTTCTTCGTACTGAAAAAGGAAGGAGACTTGAGAACCTGTATTCACAACCGCTCATTAAACCAGATCACTGTGAAGAATCGCTACCCCTTGCCACTTATCCCTGAGATGCTAGACCAAGTTAAAGATGCCCAGATTTATACCAAATTGGACCTTCGAGGAGCGTACCCCCTGGTCCAAGCCAGAAAAGGAGATGAATGGAAAACCGCCATCTGTACTAAGTACGGCCTGTTTGAATATCAAGTCATGCCCTTAGGGTTATGCAACGCTCCTGCGGCATTCCAATATTTCATGAATGACGTCTTAAGGGAGTTAATTGATGTGTGCGCCTTAGTGTACATAGAGGACATCTTAGTATACTCCGCCTCGGAACAAGATCATGTCAGGAACGTTCGTTCAGTCCTCACCAACCTCTGTCAACAAGGCTTGTTTGCAAAGCTTGAAAAATGCTTTTTTCACGTCACCGAAGTAGAATTTCTTGGTTTTATCCTTACTCCAGGAGGCATCAGAATGGACATGCACAAGGTAGATGCCATTCTGAAATGGCCTTCACCAACGTCTCTGAAAGGGGTACAAAGCATACTGGGTTTTGCAAACTTCTACCGCCGGTTCATCCCAGACTTCTCTCAGGTTGTGCACCCAATCACAGTACTATTACGAAAAAACAATAAAAAGTTTGCTTGGACAGAAGAAACCTTTCAGGAACTTAAACAAAGGTTTACCTCTGCTCCAATCCTGCAACATCCTCGTCCAGACCTCCCTTATGTCGTTGAAACTGATGCGTCCAGTCTCGCAATGGGGGCTGTCCTTTCACCCAGAGACCCAGAAACCGGCCAGGCACATCCTGTGGCCTTCTGGTCGAAAAAGTTCTCACCTCGAGAGATCATTTATGCCATCACGGACAAGGAACTCCTGGCTATCAAATCCGCCTTTAAAGCCTGGAGGCACTACCTTCTGGGGGCCAGACACACCATTACAGCCATCACAGACCACCGAATCCTGCAATATCTCAAGACAGCCAAGGCCCAGTCCTCGCGCCAATTAAGGTGGGCCCTTTTCTTCGCCAAATATGATTATGTAATCACATTTCGACCAGGAGTCAGAAACGGAAAGGCGGATGCCTTATCTCGCATGGGCATAGATGAAATAGTATATACAATTCCACACCCAGTACCTATTATACCTGAAGACAAACTCTTGGGTATCACGACAGCCTTAACACAAGCAGAACTACGAAAAGAAATCCAACCGACAGTGAATCCTGATGCCTAACTCGCATGGCAAACTCAAGGAGAACAATATACCATCAAGGACCATCTACCCTTTTTTAGGGACCGCCTATATGTACCCAAGAAGTAATTACAACAGCATATTATTTCAAACTATCACGATTCACTGATCGAAGGGCATCCAGGGATCGCAAAAACCCTAGCTAAGGTGAAAGAGAACTTTTGGTGGCCTACCTGGTGTAAGGACATCATTCAGTATATTCAGTCCTGCGGTGTCTGCGCACAAAATAAATCACAGAAACAAAAAGCATCTGGTCTCCTACCATTCGTCCAGTTCCATGGCACACTCTTTCCCTTGACTTCATCACTGATCTACTTCCAAGCCAAGGGTTCAGCACCATCCTTGTAGTGTGGACTTATTCTCGAAGATAGCCCATTTTATTCCTCTCAAAGGCCTCCCAGACGCAGCCACTTTTAGCAAGTGTTCCCGGAGAGTGTGGTCAAGCCACATGGCTTCCCTCCCTGATCGAGGCAGCCAGTTTGTTTCAAACTTCTGGAAAAAATGTTGTGCAATGGCGCAGATCGACGTTCGGCTATCTACCAGTCACCATCCCCAAACGGACAGCCAAACCGAGAGAACCAATCAGACACTCGAGCAATATTTACAGTGCATGCTGCACCACGAACAAAGGAATTGGAAAGACCTACTATGGATAGCCGAATATGCATATAACAATTCTTTGCATTCAAGCACGGAACAAACGCCCTTCTATACCCTTTATAGCAGACATCCACGTACCTCTGAACTAGACCTTCCAGCCAGCTTTGAATGCCAGTGGTAAAGACTCTACACACAACCATTACTCAGGCTTTCAAAAGGGCAAAGGAACACCTTATTCATGCCAAAGAAAAACAAAAAAGATTCGCCGACCAACACCGGAAAAAGGCCCCTGATTATCAAGTAGGAGACAAAGTTTGGTTAGCCGCTAAATTCGTACCCATCAAGGGAACCCAGACCTTTCATCCCAGATTCTAAGCACCCTATACCATTAAGGCAATTACCAACCCAGCAGCCGTAAAACTGGATTTACCACCTAATCTGCACATACACCCGGTATTCCATGTGTCCCTCCTGAAACCAATGCAACCCGGCACACGGATTGGGACACCACCTAAGCCCATACTTGTTGACGGAGAACCAGATTTTGAAGTCAAAGATATCTTGGACTCTAAATACTCTAGGACCAAGCTATATTATCTCGTCGATTGGAAAGGATTTGGACCACAAGATAGATCCTGGGAGCTCAGTGAGAATATCCACGCACCACGTCTAATCAGAGAAATTCCATTGGAATTTTCCCAACCAAACCAGGGCCAGACAGAAGGAACACCATGGGAGGGGCCTTAGGGGGGAGTGCTGTCACCAGGCTCATACACCATGAAAAACAATGTTCTTGGGAACTACTTTATTGTATTGTCAGCCAACATAGAGGCATCCACATAGCTTGGTTCCTAAGAACCAAGCTATGCGGTCTAGTGTTTTGGGTGTGGTAGCCTACGGACTACTTTACCTGGACTATTTTGTTGGGCCTATTTAAACCACACCCAAGCAAGACAACACGCTTCGCGTTACTTTGCAGCTTGCAACGTGACGCTCACCGTGTCCAGCTATTCCCTCGAACCTCGGAGAAGCAGAACTTGCAAGGAGACAAAAGGTACATCATTAGCAGCAGCACCTTATCTGCAGTCTTCATCTTTAGCCACTCGCAGCTACTGAGAACAGCTTCCTCAAATCTGCACGCCTCCCGGACAGAATTACCTGAAAAAGGAAGATGGAGGCAACATTAAAGAAAGCAGTAGAGACATTTACAAATTACGAACTGCTCAAAAGGCTTACCTGGCTGGCACCACTCCAGACATTCCACTCGCGCTGAAGAACACAGCGACCTACAAGGAAGGAAAACGCAGGTCAGCAAAGGCAAGACTTCACAGCACTGCGCATAGCGCTTAGCGCTCTTAATGCGCTATCATTTACCAGCGGGGCTCAACCAAGCCAGTTTGCCGCGCTGAAGCTCTGCATACCTAAGGGAGAAAAAAAGACATTTTAAATAAAGAAAGGCATGCAGGATAGCAACAAAACTAAAGAACAGCAATAAGACCTACCTGAACAATATCAAACGGGCCGGCATCAGTGAAGTAAGTGGACCGCACTCGCCCAAGAAAGACAACGCGCCCCTGCAAAGAAGGCAGGATGGAGAGCACGCCTAATTCTACCACAAGGCAAAACCTTCCCCGCAGACCACATCAGGGCAAAGCTGAGAAGCATACCAGTGAGTAACCCGGCTGGGTGGCGTCCCTGTGGATACCAGGTGAGCGTAACATGTCTCTCACAGTAATGAATTACCTTACGGCATTTGCGTGAGTTATTCAGCCCTCTCACATTTCAACTTATAATTTTTGCAACCAGCCATGGCTCCGTAGTATCAGGCTCCCATTCAGCTGTATATCACCAGGACCTAGCCCCCCTCCCCCACCAGCACTGTTAGACTATGCACCACAAGAAGACGTGAATCAATTTTCAAAATTAACTTTTCCCGAACCATTTGCCCCTCCTCCCGACCACCCTCCCCTACACCCCTCAGCTCCATCCCTAACTCCCCCATTTCACCCACACTGCCCATCCCCAAGTAGCAGTGAAATTCAACCACCCCGTAGACCACCAAGCCTCAACAAAACACATCAGGGCATCCGCCTGGGGGCCCCAAGCTCAGCGACCTCACACAACCACGCACTCCAAGACCACCCCCAGGTGGAGGAGGCCTATCACCTTCAGGATGACTAGCAGCAGGCCCGTTTCATTACAGTATAATATTACCATCATGCCGTGTACGAGAGTTCCAGCAGATTGTTACAACAGGGTCTAGCAATAGTCTCCTGGCTCAGCACAAGATCAGCTCACCATTCAAACCTGTTGCCACCCACACCGGGTCCAGTGCGGGAGGGGTCATCGGTCAAGGCCACGTCGTTCCTAGGACTTGGGAAGCATATCCACAAAAATGATAGCCCCATCCGGGGTTTTAAAGAATTAAGTCTTGTTCCTGTGGATCAATCGTAGCCTCGATGGGTATAGCATCGCATATTCCACTCTCTCACAACAGTCTCTTGGCGGTGAGGAAGGATAGTCGAGCCCTCTGAACAGACGGAGTGAAGTCCTGATTAAATGAGACTTTGGCATTTTTATATTGAAGCTCACACAGTTCCCGTGCCCTGCACAGAATGATGTCCCTGTCCCGGTAGTTTAGAAGGCGGGCGATGACTGGGCGGGGATTCTGTCCTGGTCTAGGCTTTTGATTCGAGATCCAATGTGCTCGTTCCACCAGGAACTGTGTTGACAGTGGAGGATCATTCAGCACCTCCCTAATAAAGGCTTCCATGAACACCTCCATATTCTGAGCAGGCACCGATTCCAGGATCCCAACCACTCTGATATTGTTGCGCCTGGATCTCACCTTGAGGTTCCCATTTTTGTCTTGGATGTCTCTCGCCTAAGTCTGCAATCCCTGAATCACCCGAGTCACCTCGTTGCTGGTGTCTTCCCTGACCCAAACCCTATGTTCCACTTCCCGAGTGCGGCTGCTCTCCTTCTCAATTCTGTTCTGCATGCGATCCATCTTGTACTCCATCACATCCAGCTTGGTATTCACAGAGGCAAATCCACTCTTCATTTCCGCCAGCACTAAGCTCAGCTCTGAGGGAGAGCCAGCAAGCCCCCCCCCTCAAAAACGGCAGGGATCCGCCTTCCTTACCACTCTGCCCCGCGGTTCTCATCTTGCTAGCGCACAGCGCTAGTCCCTTTTTTTCCGTGAACGACAGGCGGCCTTGCCTCTTGTTGTCTTTAGCCATCATCTTCTAGTCCACATTTCGCTCGGATCTGGGGGGGGTTGCCTCGCAGGTTGCCTCTCTTGTGGAACCTCCGCCCTACTAATAAAATCTAACGCTAGTGGCACAAGTACAGTCTGTCAGACAAGGGCCCAGCAGTGGGACATAGCACCTGATGTGTTTGTAAGTAAAGAGTATATTAACCACCGCTTTGTGTTATCAGCCGAGGCCAGGCCCAGCCACACTGCAGGCGTTATCACAGAGCCCACAGTTTTCCTCCACTGGTTCCACAAACGCCCCGTTGAGCTGGCAGTTGGGCCACGTATCTCCCCACCTTTTGGCGCAAGTTCACTGTGCGTTTGACCCCTTCCTGAGCATTACCTGGCACCCCACTAGCAGAGGGGTGGGGGCTGCCTCTCCACAAGCTGGGATAGCAAATTGTGTGTGTGCGGGCCTGGAGTGGAGCCCACCAACACGAGCTAGGTCCAGTCTTCTGCTCGCCGTAGGTACTCCACCCTTCACTGGCCAATGTCCAGCATTATTCCCACACCAGTCTATCCCTCCAGGCGTGACTGCAGCCTCATGCCACTCAGCTCGCTTTAATGCTTCATGCAGCTACCACAGTGGGCCCATGAGAGCTTGTGGCACCCCTTGGTTTCAGGACAGCGACTGAACTCCGGTGGGGGGTCGCCAGATCAATACAATACAACCTCACCGGTTTATGACCGGCACCCCCAGCTGTGTACACGGCCCCACCACTTCGGCACACCAGCACTGCAGTTCCTCACGCCAGTCCCTGGCTGCTATTGGGCCGGCCGCTGAGGGGCACCGAAGGTGTGCCTCCCACCAGTCGGGAACACAGCTGCTCCTCCCCATAGCTGCTCCCGCTTCTATATCAGCCTCACAGGGCAATGCGTGTCAGCTTCCAAGCCGCTGGGCGGTTCATCTCTCGGCACTGCTCCAATGTGTCTCAAGGAGCAGGTTGACCCAGCCACTGGCTGGCAGGGGACTGGGGAAAGCTACACTCCAACCATCGGAGCTCAGCAAAGATCAGGTCCCATAGCCCCAAACACAAGCAGCAGCCGCACAAGTCCCCTGCCGCTTTTGGTACACTATGTGGAACTCTCGGCCACGGTCATTAACTTGTCTTGGCCCCCTCCTCAATGCCTGTTCCATGTAATAATGTCGCCACAGAAATCTCGCCATGCAAAAATATCGCCGACAAATGGGCGTTTTTTTGTGGCGACATTATTGCATGGAACATGCGGGGGACACCCCCGCAACCCCCAAACTTTTTTTTTTCTTTCTTTTTCTTTTTACATTTTTTTTTTTTGCCCCTGTCACCATATATATGGTCACCCATATAATATCGAGGCAACCTTTTCCCGGCGATATTATTTACGGCGACCATATATATGGGGATAATATTACCTGATACCCTGCACTCTTGGAGCTCCGAAGTAAGTGGCCACCTTAGACGCGAGCACCCCCCCCCGTCCCCAACTGTCTGTTTTATTATGCTTTTATTGTATTGTTCTATGTTGAAGAAATGCAATTAAGAGGTTTAAAAAACAAAAAAACAACTCTGTAGCTTTCATCGACCTCAGTTCAGCGGTCAACACTGTAATGCATGAGGTTCTGTGGCTGAAGTTGAAGAAGTAGGGTATTCCTGCAGGGCTACTAAGCAAGATCATTGCCTACTTTTGTGGGCCTAAAACAGGGATTCTTTTTAATCTTTATCTTGCAGCCCTTTCTCAGGAGTTGGCCAAATATCTCCAACCCCCCCCCCCCCCCTACTTGGGACTAGGCGAATCCAGTGGCTTGGATACGCCGACGGCCTGTTGATGATAGATTACACTGCGAAGCGGCTTCAACACCAGTTGAACAGACTTGACTGGTACGCCAAGAAAAACTGCCCAATAATCAACTCTTAAGAAATCTAAAATAATTATTTTGAAATTTCAAACATGGAAAAGTGTCTCGCAGTGTTTCATGGTGTATAGGCGCACACAAATTTGATGTTGTTTCCTCCTACAATTACTTGGGGGTTACCATCGACGATAAATTATCCTGGAAATCTCAAATGGACAAGCTCAATATTAAGGTAGGACAGCAAATGAGAGTAGCACGTCATTTGCCATTCACCACAGAGGTTAATCGTTAGATTCCATCATTAAAGTCTATCAAGGTGAGTATCCCCCACTTATATTGTATGGAGCTGAAATTTGGGGCCCTAAACATTTTAAGTTCCTTAGGAGGCTCAAATAGCATTGGCCGAAGATGCTCACAAAAAAACCTGCCAGTCTTCCTGTGAAATATCTTTGTGGAGCTGGGGCTTAGAAGCATTAATTGCCAGCTAAATAAATCACTAACTAACTTATATTGGAAAAGTGCTAATAGCCCTGGTAATTCGTTGCTCCACATTATCTCTGATTTAACTCATCACCCTATGATCGGCTTTGAGAAATTCTGCCTCTTGACACTGGTAACCAGAGCAAAAACTGTGTGTTCCATAGTAGGCTCCGATTTGGTAGACATGTCTTTACCACATTTCAAGACTATCCTCAAAAGAGAATTAGGGAATTCAGATCAAGAACAAATTATTACAGATCTAGCTAGTAAAACCCGTAGTGGTGAATATGTCCATCAACACACCAGTCTGGCTAACAACCCTCTTGCTTGTCACAATATCCTTAAAATTCCCTTTTGCATGAGTATTTATGTCTTAAATTCAATTTAGGCCCCACTTTGTCTGCCCAAGGTAGTAGATTAGGAGTAGAAAATAAGAGATTGTGTGAAAGCTTCACGGTGGAAAAGTACAAAGCATCTCATGACCGAATGTGCCAGTCTAATTGCAGTTTATACCGGATGAATTTAGATTGTGGTAGGGCTGTGCCTGCTAACTGTTGTTACAACTGGTTTTGGGTGAGACTTTGATGGTAATAACACTGTGATTATTTATCATATGATGAATATGTCGGAGTTGATCAAATGGAAACTGACCATTTTGACAAGCTAATGAGGTCTACATGTCCATGGGATCAAGAATTGACTGCGTCACTTAGGAGCACTTGGCTATGTATTTAGGAGCTAAATGTTATTGTTTATTTAATGATTTATTGTGTTCATAATGATTTGGTTTATTGCACTTATCAATGCATTTTATTGCTGGATGATTGATACACATTGTTTTTTGGCTGTATACAAAGCTCATTTTGTTTAGTTGTATTATTCAAAATGAATGTGTGTACTCCGGTCAGAAGCTGCCGTGAAGTAGAAAAAACGACCAAGATTGAATGGTTTGGAACATTTTATTTGTAAAAGCAAAGCACAGCATGCAAAGGGCACACAGGAAAAGAGCTAACACGTTTCACGCTCGCAGAGCGCTTTATGATATATATATACCTTTGCAATTTATAAAATACTGAATTTTGATTTCGGTCCTAAACTCATCTATATATGGTTTAGTCTGACCTAATGCATATTTACACATACTGTTATTACCACAATTTTTTTTTAAGTAAAAGATAGCTTATTTTGAGGATATTGGCTCACATTTATTGTCTGCGGTTTGGTTCCAATTAATGGTAACTTGACATGTCGTAAATCATGTAAGTAGCTGAACTGCTTCCAGTGACTTACTGGAGAATATATGATACCAAAGTCATAGCTTTTAGAAAGTGAAATTTATTTTTCAGTTTATGTCCTGTGTCTGCTCAGATCATGAAAATATCATCTATGAAGTGAGTCCATTTGACTATATTATATATCATACTTCTCAACACATGTACTTCTTCAACCCTAGAGATAGTGCTCATCTTGAAACTATTGCCACACCACACATGTATTGATATATCCTTGAAGTGAGCACAAAACGATTGTTTTTAAGCAAATCTATAATCATTATCATTTCAGTATAAAATGAAGCTGATCTTTTTTGCATTGTGAAATTCTATTGCATTTATCGCTAATGTAGTATCTATTGATGTATAAAGGGACACAGCATCCAACTTTACAAGCCAATAAGACCCTTTCATTCCATTGTACTACGTTGATTCAAAATGTGCCTACTGTCATGCACATATGAACACTGAATATAGGCTGCTATTGGTTCCACTATAGATGACATTCCACTTACAATTGGAGAAACTGATGGTAATTCTGTTTGGTTTTATGGATTTTTGCTAAATTGTCATGGTAGTTGGATTTTTTTATTACCAATTGTTCTTCATCTTGTTGGTGATCATCCCATCAGAGACATAATGACTTGTTTTGCATTCTACTTTGTCTTATAGGTGCAATGTAGTGTATTGTTCCATTTGATGGTACCAGCCTGTTGTATAAAACTCAAGTTGGCTATTCATTCAGTTTTTTACTTTGTAATTAGAGGATATCATTTATCCCCTGGCCAATATAAAAATGTCTATTTTTCCTGCAGGGAGCAGTGTGTATTGAACACAGTAATTTTAACTGGTTCACGTTGGGTGCAAATTCAACATTGTATTTGTTTTAGAAATTGATTAGACAATTTAAGAGCACATTGAGTATTCATATGCTTATCTTACCTTTTTTAAACATATACAGATGGTCTATATCTGGGTTCACATTCAATTCAGCAAACCAGATCATGTTATTTCTGTCCAATAATTAGTAGCAAGGAAACAATAGGGCAGTGACTCTCAATTCTAAAAAAAACTATTGTGATTTACATACTCACCAATTGGAAGACATTTCAGATTTTTCCAAGATGAAGAAAATATCTGGCTAATAGAAAACCTTTCTGCATCTACCAATATTGTCTAAATGCCTTTCTGGGCTGAGTTTTGTACTCCTATAGACCCGTCCTGCAAGCAGGGGAAACCTTTAACTTTGAATGTAGGCAACTTTGGGTAGTAGAAAGAAGAGTCTACACGTATGCGATTGGCAGAATAGGATTTATTTTTAACGCAGTATTGTTGACACATGTGTTGCACTTTTTCATGTCTCATGGCAAGTTTAAATTCTTTATGGTGAATTTACAACAAAGAATGTGAGAGCAGCCCTGCAATGCATTACCCCACATATGAGACTGGCAACCAAAATCTCCATGAAATTTTGTTTTATTTGGCAAGAGCTTTGCAAAAACACCGGGGAAGGCTCAAAACACACATGGCATTGCTTGTAAATGTTCTAGATTGTGGTGGTATTATTTTTCTGCTACAACGTGTCTATTGTTAGCCGAACACTAAACCCCTCACCCAAGCTTTGCCAAAGACAACATGATACTGATGACAGAATCAGCTTAAACAGCACAGTGCATAGGCAGTTTTTGCTGCCTCATACACCAGTGGTCGAAGTGTACAAAATGAAGTAGTGGAACTATGTTCCCTGCTGGCCTGTCCCCTCTCCCCCACAAACTTCATCCCCACACCCCCTCCCATGCATCATACAAACCCCTTAACAAATGTGCCTGCTGTTTCAGGGAGCATTCAGGGCAGTGCAATGCACTGAAGTGCAAGTTTCAACTTCTTCATACAGTTTTATTTTAAAATGAAACCCTTCTGAAACAGTTTCTTTTTCAAATAAAAGTATAGTAACAGTAACACTCAATTATAAAAAAAAGGTAGAGGAGAACCGTTCCCGCTAAACTCCCTACACTGCAACTCTGCATAATACAAACACATCCTGCCCCTCTGGACACAACTGCTGCCAGAGGTATGGTTAAGTGGTAAAAGCACTTTTAAGTAGTAGCTTAGCAAGGCAGATTGGCAGGAGGTGGGAATACTACAAAACAAGGGATGTCTTTACACCATCATGGATAGTCACTTGATCCCCGTTTTGTTTCATTAACCTCTAAATAGTTTTCTGTACCATATGATGTAATTTGTTGTTTAGCGCATTGACGAAAGCGCTTTATAAATCCCAATAATTCACTAAATGGATAAGGAAGGTATACAGGCAGAGTCTGTACTGCCCGCATAGCTCCCTTATCTTACCTCCCTCATACCTGCACAGAAATATTATTGTGATCGGTTGGGCCACACCACTCCAAGTCCCCTCATTGCTCCGCAAGTCCTTGCCGGAAACAACCGAAACATAACGCTCCAAAGTTTACGCCCTCTGATACAGAACATCCTAGACCCGGCTCCACTAACAAGGCGTTATTCACCGCTGCTGCCTCTTCCTACAAATCCGCCATCCTCAATGCAAAAAAGGAAACCTATGACAACCGAATTCTCAACGCCAATTCCAAAACTAAAGAGCTCTTCAGTATTCTTAGGGAACTTGAATCCCCAGCACCACCATCCGAAACTTGTGTGAAAGATGCTGATTGGTGTGCTAATATACAGAAAGTCCTTGCAGACAAAATTGCCATGCTTCAATCTAAAATTGAGCAAAAAAGGATCAGCCTGGCCAAGAACGCCAACCCTTCTCCCCTTGCCCCCATCCATTGCACCTCTGACTGCCCCTCCTTGACATTCTCACTGGTCTCTGCTAAAGAAGTGGAAAAGATCATTAATACCGCAAACCCTCCAGATGCCAAGGAGATCTTTGCCCAGCGGCAATCATTTAGGAAGGCGCTGAGGATTTGGCCCCCTTCATCTCGGCACTAATTAACTTTTCCTTCCAGACCAACACAGTACCCAACAACCTTAAGGAGGCATGGGTCATGCCTCTGTTAAAAAAACAAAAGTTGGACCCCAATCCCCCACCAACTGTAGGCCCATCACTACCGTTCTCTACATCCTAAAGATTCTAGATAGAGTGGCGTATCTACAAATCCAGAAACATTTGGAGGACCACAACCTACTGGGCATCAGACGATCAGACTTTAGGCCAAGACATGGAACGGAAACAGCCCTCTTGGACCTAAAAATCCAAAGGGATGAGGCCAAGGACAAATGGTAAGCTTGCCATGCTCCTGCTGTTAGACTTATCGTCAGCGTTCGATCTTCTCGATCATCAGATCCTCACTGACCACCTGTCTACAACAGCTGCTTTCTGTAGCAACGCTTCTACCTGGATAGAATAATTCCTGTCCAATCGCACTACCAGAGTCTTCGCACCATCTGCCTCAGCTGACCCAATTGCTTGTGCGTCTCGCCAACGCTTTACAACATTTTCACTAAGCTCCTTTTTGACCGTCTTGATAACCTGGGTGTCACATACACAAATTACGCCGATGACACTCAAGTTCTCATCATGCTATCAGGGTGCTATGAAGATGATTGTAAATGTATTAATGAGATATACCTGACATGGATGGCAGACCATAGCCTCTGCCTTAACGACGAAAAAACTGAGCTCTTGATCGTCGGCTCCCAAACATGCCTTAACAAATTAGAACCCCGCTATGCATCCATCAACATCGATGGAAACCCGATCAGAGTGGCCAAAGAAATCAAAACCCTGGGGGTATACTTAGACTGTACCCTCTCTCTGAAAAAGTAAGTGAATGCCACTGTTTCCTCCACTGCCTACACTAACAAGCTAATTAACGCCTGCAAGTCATTCCTCTCACCTAGTAGTTGCATTACATTAGCCAGGGCACTAGTGTTATCCATAATTGACTACTGCAACACCCTCTTCCTAGGCACCTCTGAACAGAACCTCAACAAACTCCAGATCCTTCAAAATAATGCCTGAAGATCGGCACTAAGCATCCCTAGATCTACTCACATCGCTAGCTTCAGACAGAACGTCCACTGGCTACCAGTATGGGATAGAATCGCCCTTCGTACGCTCGTCATCACCCACAAATGCCTTTCAAACTCAAGTATTCGTCAGATAAAGTCAACAAATGCCAACCAGCTAGACAACTAAAGCTGTGTACTCACACTGCCTTACCATTCCTAGATTCCACCTAAAAATAGCAGGGCGAGCGAGCTTCCCTGTGTTTGCCGCCAAACAGTGGAACGCCTTACCCCTTAGCCTCAGAATGGAACCTTCTTTTTGGACCTTTAGAGCCAAAGTAAAGAGTTGGCTCTTCAGTAAGAAACTTGAGTGATCAGCGACATCACCCTTCAATATACCCTGCCTGCTATTTCTCTCTGTCTTCTGTCTTCTGCAGTACTAGCAGCCCTGTATTGTAACTGATTCTCTCGAACCCATGTAACCTTGGTCGACCTGCACTTGTTGTTGTTGTTGTTTTTGTAGTTCTAAATTGTCTGTAACACTCATACCTTTTTTGGCACCCAGTTACCTGAGTGTTCGGTGCGCAGTACAAATAAATAAACTATACTAAACTAAACATCAAAGGGCGGGAGGGTTGAGAAAATCAAGCTGCTTGTTCTTTCTCACCACCTGGTGCCTTATTTCATTTCAGAGATTCTAGAAACAAGCCCAGAATGCCCCGTGTTGGCATCCTCACCTACGACCGCACTGTCCACTTCTACAACCTAAACTCACGCCTGACCCAGCCCCAGATGTTGGTGCTCACTGACCCGGCCGATGTGGAAGTGCCCCTGCGGGAGGGCCTGCTAGTGTGCCCCAGTGAGTCGAGAGACATGCTTATAAGGTGGGTGAAAGCCACGGCTGTTCAGTTACTGTCTTTTCAAAACCATGTCACCATTGCTTAACAACACTCCAAAAGGAGAACACTTGCTTACATGTCAATGTTCCAGCTTGTGAGAGAGCCTGCTGTTTTTCTAGCAAATAAGTTGATGTATTTATATATAAATATATATATATATTTTAAATCAGATTATATGATTTTTATTCCAATACAAAAGACACAATCATGTGTCAACAAAATAGGGTTAGAAATGAGTGCAATATCCTTGGCTAAGCATAACTGAATCTCGTCTTCTGCGAGGTCCCATAACATACCAACCAAGACTCTTGCAAATGAACTAACTCTTTTAATGCAGCAACATTGACTGCCTGTCGGAATCACCCCACAACCAAATTCTCCCAAATACCAGAAAACCAACATTTTCTAATCTTTCACAAGACCCCACCCCCTCACTAGCCCTCCCTCCCCATTACAGGAAGCTAACCAAATAACGTTGTCATTCAAGATGCATTGGGTACTGAAAATGGGTTGATTTAAACATTTTTAAAAATCATCAATGTCAATATCCATGTTCTGGGTGAACATTTTTATTTATTTATTTAATTCACATTTTTAAAGCGCTCACACAGCCCGCAGACATCGAGGCGCTGTTACAGGAATTGTTTTGTTTTTTAGTTGCGTAATTGTTTTTTTTGTCTTAGTTGCGTATTAATAACGCGCTTAAACACCCAGAGGTTTCTAAGCGCAGGCCCGGGGATCAAACCTGTGTTGCTTCATGTCGTCTTACTTCCAAGGCGTGCACGCTGCCGCTGAGCTATCCTCCCGGGACAACTGATCTCACTTGTGATGTTCCTTCCTGAATGCTGCCTATCTCGAAGTGCTCACCTTGGACCACAGAAGGAGTTCGACCTTAATATTCAGTGTGATTCTTGTAACCGTTAGTCCCTCCGTATTGTGCAATTTACAATCTTTCCCCAAATAGGAGTATTTTTCCAAACAATTGGCAAACTCTGGCTGCCAGCAATATATAGTGCACCATATGGGAAGGGACATTGAGTCCATCTCTCTGGAAGGAAGATCAAATAAGACTAGGGGTCAATAGCACCTTTTGTTCCATCAAAACCCTTGATCCATGACAGGTCTGTCGCCCAGTAGGCCTGCCCTTATTGCTGATAGCGTACCAAACACAACCTTTTAGCTTTTAGCTGTCAGACGAGATTCTGGCTCTGTGTCCACCCTCCAGATCGGACTATGAAGCTTCCTGCTTTATTGACCATGGACAAGGAAGTGACCATAGTCCTAGGTTGCCCAAAATGTTTTCATATTCTTCTTGTTCTATTTATTGTGTTGAGTCCTATGCCCAATCATAGGACCATCATTTAGAAAGTGGACTCTGGCTTTGTAATGTAAATAACTTCTCTGATAGTGGACTATGACCATACAAATGGTGGGATACTTTCAAAGCATTCCCCAATCTCATCTAACACATTCCCTGTATTACATGAGAATGAAAGAGAGAACAAGAGAGAGAGAGAACAAGAGAGAGAGACAGAGAGAGAGAGAGAGAGAGAGAGAGATAGTGCCCAGTGCTCATATTGCTGGCTCTTTTTCTATTGTGTGGAGTGGAGAGTTTGAAACTACTGGAGGTAGTGTGCTTAGAGGACAACAGCGCAGCAAACTCTACTACGCTGCATCCATACCTTGTCCATTCCGTATTTTAAAGGAATACAATTTAGTCAGGGAGAGATGTTTACCTCTGCTTTCATTTCATGAATTTCCTGCACTAGTGTCCCATGACCATCAATCCTAAGAATGGGAAGACCTCTCATTGCAGGATACCGCAGCCCCAGTGTCATATCACGTTCATGGTAAGCTTTGTATAGTAAATTGCCACTTTAAGGGTACACCCCCTTGCCTCTGTCTAGGCTTTAAAGGCTCCATCTTGTTTCTCCATGCGGAGTGGATGAGCACCATCTCTTCTGGAGAATTTCTTTGCGTCGATTACTATTAGCCTATTTATTTTAATGTATGTGCTACATTTGTTGGGAAAACATTATTGGTGAAGAACCACCTAAGATATCTTTCCATCTCTTAGCGACAAAGGAAAGGGGAACTTGCTTTTTGACCCTGCCTCCCACTTGCTCCAGATTCGATTTATTTTTATAACTATATCTTAGAAAACATAATTAGGCCTCTAGTAAGTTTCATAAGACACACATTATTCTAGGGATTCTGTGAAGATCCCACCACCAGTCCTTAGCTTGGCTTCTAACATGAAAACTACTAAGATGCTGGCCCAGGAAAATTATGTTTGGAGGTCTAGTTCTCGCAATACTTTGAAAATCATTCTGTTGGCAAATACTCATCCTTATTTTGTATTTTTGACAACTGACTCACCAGAACTGCTAGGGCCCATTTGACTCTGGAATGGCCTTCTTTGCCAGTATCTGTCCTATCAGGCTCGGACTGGTGTATAGGGCAATAGGGCAATGCCCGATCCAAAAACGCAAAATGCTATTGTGGGCCTGTTTCTCTGGTCAAAGTGGGCCACTTTTTTGGCCCATGTGGGACAGCTTGATAAGTTACTTCAGCATTCAGCTAGTAGTTTTGACCAGTGTTACTGAGTGAATACTCTTTAAAATGCACAATTTGCATCACATTTGATAAAAAAAAAACTCCCCCTTGGGCACTACTCAAACAGTCTGTCACAAAAGAAATGAATTGACATTTGCAGCTGTGGACCACTTTTTCATTGGTGCCCGAAACAATTTTAGGCCCATCTACAGGCAGCACAACCGGGTTAGCATGAAATCCACTTGCCTACAGTTCTCCTCTCAGAAGCATGCACCACAATTTGATGAACATCCAAAGAAGAAACACTGGGTGGTCTTTTTAGACATTTCTGCTAATCATTCCAATTTACTGAGGTTGTGATGTCATTACCAAGGAGATTGTACTCTTAGTCCATAAATTGAGGCCGCTAGAGTGAAAATAGTCAGAATAGCAGTGAGCTGCAACAGTTGACTTCTATGCCACCAATCTTGGATTATCTATTTTTAATGCCTTTAATGAAGGGGCAGAGCCAACAGGACAAAAAGAGGAGTCAGGTGGGAAATGTGCTCTGAATTTTGAAATGAAATCCTTCAAAAACAAAGAAAAGCAACAATTCATATATACAAAGAAGCAAAGACCGTAAATGAGTAATCGCTTTCTTTGCCTAATCACACAGCACATCCTCTGAACAATGATGTATTTTAGGATATAATGCAAACATTTCTAATGGTATTCCAAACCCACTCTATGCAGAGCTCGCTGTAGAACATGTTCCTGAAGCCAACCCTGCAGATAGGCACTGTACCAGACTCAGCTATTCCCTAAAAATAGGCAAATGCTCCCCACATAAAATATGGAGTAAAAATGGGAAACACATAGGAGCCTACACCTTGGTTCCACGGATATGTTTGAACCAGTGGCACCAGTAGAGCAGTGCCACAGGAAGAACCTCTAATGTTATTACTGCCTGGTCTGAAGAAGAACTTTAAGGTAAACAAGTATCTTTTCCTTTGCATGAATAACTAAATGCAAAGATGTATGGTTTACAAGCCGATATTTGTTTTTGAGTCAAATATAATTGTACTCTCCTAAAACACACTCCCCTTGGATCTGAAACTTGTTTTCTGTACAAAATTATTTTACTTCCAACTTCAATAATACTGCATAGCCTTATCTGCCAGTGTGCCTGAAGCTTATGAATGACATAACCTGTAGTAGTAGCAATACAGTTTTTAATTAAGAAGATCGAACTGCACTTGAAATTGGCATTATAATCAACCAATAAGCAATGATGTTACTAAAAGATTTCCATAAAATCTACAAGACCTTTTTCAATCTCCTTTGCAGCTGACGCCTTTACTGCCGCTGCACACAACGTACTCTTTTACCAACATCACCACCCCTTCCTGATCTCTATAGTCCACAGCCTCAAGAACCAACACCAACTATGGCATTTCCACCGCCTATGGTAAGATCTCTTCAGGTTCCATGGTCAATGCCAACAAAAAAAGGAATGACAAAGTATGAACAGACACCTGATAGACACCTGAAAGGCCCTTTTGATGCGAGGATGTTTTATTTAATCATAAATACATTTTTTGCACAAAGCATATAACATTTTTTTTAAAATGTGAACCATTAACCAGGCTTGTTGTAAAAAGAGCAAAAAGTTCCCATCATAGAAATTCTTGCACTATTCCCCTACCTCACTTCAGATCCTGCGACTCTCTGTCTTTTACCATCCCAAGAATGACCAGGCACAGTCAGAGGCAGGACTACCTCAGTCGTCAGCACCAAAACGCAAAACACTCATCTGCTGAACCTGAACCTGAGACCGATCACTGATTACCAGCATTCAGGATCCTCCTGCTTTCTTTCAAGCATCCCATTTGGATTTAGCTATGTCATTGTTTCTTTAGTGAAAATATGCAGGTTATCTAGTTAACTGCACTCATAAATAACCCCAAAATGAGTCTAATAATAGACCCTAGGGATCGAATCTTCAGGATTCTTTGACATTGTGGTACCGAAAAAGCATAGACCTAGAACAACACTATCTATTTAGAGTACTGTGGATTGTGTTTGTTAGTGGCATTTGAACAAAGCAACCTCCTTATCCACCATGAGAAGGATTACGGGCAACCGGTTTAGAGTGCCTGTATGCAACAAAATGTCTCTTCTGCAACCCATCTGTACAGCCGTGTGTCATCTCTGCTGTGAACCTTCAGCAACATCTTGCGCCCTTCCTACACCAACATAAAACAAGGAAGAACAATTAGTTGACTCTGCAGGGAAGGAGTTCTATTTTGACTGTCACAATGGCATTTATACAGTTACATTCTTAAGCTATAATGCATTCCAAATGCAGAAAGAGGCACAACAATCGAGAAAGATTTTACCTGAGACAAAGTGTGATGAATTTGCTTAGAGGGTTGTACATGGACATCGCTGGGTATACTAGATCCCCGGCACTGCCTTCGATCAGACTGAGTCGCTGGCAGGGGTCATGGCACCGTGCGCAACCCAAAGTATCAGATTTGTCTGCAATAATCTTGTTTAGAAGCACAAAGTAAGGCATTAACCTCCCCTTCCCACCTTACAGGTAAGGTCCTCTTCTATCCCAAAGACAGATAATGTCCTGAGGAATGATACACATGTGCACAATTACTGTCAAGTCCCTTTCTATTATTTCTTGTAGACCCTACCACACTGAAAGCTTCACCCGTACTCTGAAATGTTTAGATAACATCTCACTACAATTTAACCTTCATTATAACCTTTAACCAGCCAATCATTTATGAAAGTGCTTATGATGACGGTGTAGACGCTGTTTGAGATGAGGCTACAGAGTTGGATCCCTTTGCACACAGTGAATGGGGTTTACCCCAAGATGCCTCATGACAAAAAGAAGGGATGTCTCACTTCAATCATGGACTGAGTTTCATTCCAGTAGAACATTTTAAAATGGTAACAGTAGCCCACGATGTAACTTACTGGAGCAATATAGCACTGGCGCATGCAAGTGAGCTGAAGGTTCATTTATATATCCTGTTGCAAAGGAATTCACAGACCACATAGAACAGAAGTGAGCTTCATGGTTTTACTAAGGACAAGGGAGTTGAAGATATGCCGGTCAGGGTAAGACGATCCACAAGAGGGACACTATAATACAGAGTCAGGGTGGAGAAAACAATACATTGCATCTCCTGCTCCAGAAGGACCTCTGGTCCTAATTCCATAAGTCTAGGCCCTAGTCTAGAAAGTAAGGCCCCTGGGAAATGTATCCCAGGACAGTTTCCAATGAAGTTGCACTCTGTTTCAGGGAGTTATAGTGTCCAAGACCACTTATTTCCTTGGTAGTATCATGATTACCATCATACCCTGCATGCCAGCGCCTCGCCTCCACCTTCTAAATTCCCACCTGGGCCAGGTTCCGTAGCAGAGAAATAAAATGTTACTCAATGTAGTGACTAAAATGCTCATAGTCCAAAGCCCCCTTTCCTCCATCCTGTATGGGCATTCCCTATACAGGGACGGTACTCGAACTTTTAGGCAGTGAAAAAATGAGCTTTCACATTAAATTTAGTTATAGCACACAGAGGTGTGGGTGTGGACATGGGCAGGCCTACTAGCCGCGCCCTCCGGTGCCTCTCCTCAGTCCCCTTCAACACGTCGGACACTATTACACCTAGTTGTATACATAAAGTGCATGGTCCATATACAGGGGATGGACGGTGGGTGGTATGGCGGAAAGGGGACTTTGGACTATGAGTATTTTAGTCACTACAGTGAGTAACATTTTATCACTCGGACATCCCATCCCCTTTCCTCCATCCTGTATGTGTGATTCCACCATACTTTTAGAACTGGGAGGGAGCACAGTATGTCTAGTTAGGAGCAAACCGATTCTTTAGCACTACCTTCCCAAATGACCATCTACTCTAGAACTGGTGTCCAAGGAATAATGTTTGCAGAAAGGGGATGTGTTGCCCATGTTGTTGCTTGACTGATGATATCCCATGGTGCATGCCTTTGGAATGCCACTGCAGTTGCTTGTGCCCTTTCCAGATGTGCGTGAATCCCTTTTGGGACTTCCTCCTTTTGCACTTTATACGCTTCTTCAATGGCAGACACCAACCATCTGGCGATGGACGCCTTTGATGGTTGAGAACCTGGCGAGGTGCCTCCGAAAGTTACAAACAGAGCTTCTGATTTTCTGATTGACTTTGCACGTGAGAGGTAGAATTTAAGCACCCTGCCAAGATCGAGAGAGTGCAGAGCTTTTTCCACCTACGACTGCAGATTAGGGAAAAAGACTGGTAAACAGATTTCTTGATTTAAGTTGAATGGAGAAACAAATTTAGGCAGGAACTTAGGGTAAGTTCTTAGTACCACCTTATCCCTGTGGAACACTGAGCTGCTCAGCTGCAGAAAGCGTGAATCTCACTTACTCTACACACTGACGTTAAAGCTAACAATAAAACAATTTTTAGCGTGACCCATTTGAGGTCTATGGAGGCCATAGGCTTAAAGGGTTTATTTGCCAAGGCTGTTAAAACCACGTTTAAATCCCACTCTGGATGAGGGCGGTGTACCCAAGAGAACAACCTTGAAAGCCCCTTCAAGTGGCCTTTGACAACTGTGTTGGCTGCCGTGAACATCTGTGACGATTCACAGGACCTTGTCACTTCACCCCAGGGGGGGCCTTCCCTGTGAGGCTAGGTAGGTGAGACCGCTACCCAATAGTCCCCCTAGGGCTGGTGGAAAGCGGGACTTCAAAGGGAGAGACTCTCCTCATGGGGATACTCCTGTTTCATCAAGGAACTCCCTAACTCCTCTTCCCTTGGGACCAAGTCCCTGTCAGAAATCCCTGATAACACTACTGTCTGTTATGGTAATGTCTCTTCCATCTTTGATCCACAAATGAATATGACCCAGTTGAAGAAGAACCAAAGAAACCTGCAGGGTAATAACAGGTTGCCTTACCATAGTACTGAGAATAGTTGGCCCCAATGAGCCATAAACACTGTCTCAACAACAGTAAAGAAGGACTTTGACTTCATGCTGGGGAGGATCCAGCCACAGGAAATACAGCGTGAAAGGACTGGAAAATAGAGAGAGCAGCCGGCGTGAAGCCAGCCCAGCCTGGCAAATTCGAACCTATGAACACGTAGCTGCAAGAACGTTGATCCCCAGTGGCAGAGACATCTAGGAACGGTCAGCGGAGAACTGCCCTGGCAGCCATGCTCCTGACCAGTGGAAGAGTGGGAAGGAAACCAGCGGTGGTGTAACCTCAGGGAGGTGGACCGTGTGGTCCGGCAACTGCACTGGAGCCGTGTGGCCCAAATCTCTGTGAAGCCGCAAGGATGAATCGGGGAGCGGAGTGAAGGAAGCAGGAAGCATTGAAGCTACGCGAGTAAGCCCATCACCCCAGGAAGAACCGGCGATGCAGTCCTGACATGCAACGGGTAACCAGAAACCCAGTAGGGGCTTGGGGCTGCTCAAGAGTCAAGAGAACCTAGGGACTAATCTCCCTCGTCACATTAGTGGCACCCAGAGAATCAAGAGAGCCTCTGGAGTAATCTCCCTCATCACAGTAGTCACACCCAGAGAACCAAGAGTTAATAGACCCTCAGGAGTAATCTCTCTCGTCACAGTAGTCACACCAAGAAAACCAAGAGTCAAGAGAGTCTTGGAAGTGGTCTCCCTCGTCACAGTAGTGAAATCAAAAGCTCTAAGAGTCATGAGTGAATTGGGAGGAATCCCCCTCGTCACAGTGGTTATCCAAGCAAGAGTAAAGAGGATACCAGACATCAAGAGCTGTTGGAAAGTAATCTACATAACGTCATAAGACAGGGAAGAATTGCTGGAACTGTAAAGCAAGCTTTCAGGAGCCCTTTGGAAGAAGTTAAGAGACTTCTGAGGACTATTGCAAATGACTATCCCAAGACAGCCCTCAAGGCTGTGCAAGGTGGGTCAGGAGAAGGGAGTCTAGTGCAAAGGGTTGTTGGAAAAGAGATAAAGAATGAGCCAGTTCACAGAGAGAAGGGAGACATTCTCCTGGTACTATTTTCATTTGGATGTTGGAACCCTTTTGTAGATTAGTGGTAGGGTTAGAGTAGGTTTTTGGACAGAGAGCAGACACTTTTTATTTGGACAAACATCCTGATGACAGGCACCCAAGTTGATATTTCTTTAGGTAGGGGGATAACCCCTTTCAGATAGGGAGAAGTACGTTATTTTCTTTATTTCTTGTTGAAACATGCCACCCTTTGTCCGACTCCTTACTCCGCATCACCAAAGATTATGTCTTCTGAATTTTTGTAGGCACTTTAAGGGTGCAGAAGTAAGGCTCAGACACAATGCTGGGATGTTTTTGGATAGAGACTTTTATTAATTAAAAATGGGTTGGAAAAATGTCTCTCTGTCCCTAAAGCTAAGAAGAGTTTCGCTACCTCAAATGAAACTAGTAAAATTGTCAGGAAGTCCGAAATAAAGAAGTCTGTACAGTCAAGTCCCAAAAACCTACTTCTGTCCCTAACACTAATAATATAAGATAACTGTGCAAGGGTGGTCTGTTCTCAAAGGAAAACGTGTACCTTGTGTGTTTCAAACAGCAGAAAAGGTCCCAGGTTCGCTGGTAGTAAAATGTATTAAAAAAAGTGATGGAAAATAATGTTCCAAAATGAAAGATTTTAAAGCTAGGGTTGTGCTCCTTTCCCCTAGAGTTCTTCTTATCCCAAGTGCCTGGATAACTCAGGAGGAATTGTTTCTTGGCTTCATAGTTCTTATATCCGGTCAGCTCGGTATGCTCTGCTACCAAGCACAGGATTCCTTATATCAGTCCTAGGTTTCTTCAACCTCTTATTCCCATTCTCCCTTATTGGTGCGGATCTCAGACCCAATTATGGCTCTGGCTATGCAGTTTTGCTCAGAGAAGGAAGGGTCTGGCTGCGGTTAGTAGTTGGGAGTGGTAGGCCGCAGTCCAAGTAGACTCCCAAGTGTTTGGACGGCTTGGGAAACAGAGATTTGAACATTGTTGATGGTTAAGGTGTTGTATTGGTCATCAAGTTTCCTTAGAGTTTCAGGGGAGCTAATTAGAACATTTTTAGGTTTTTCCCATTTAGACAAAGCCAGTTTTCTGCCATCCATGTTTGGATGGTATAGTAGACTGAGGGGAGGGTTTTGGTGTCCGATTCGTAGTCACCTGAGAGTGGGATGACGACCTGCGTGTCGTCAGCGTAATTTATGTAGGTGATGGCAAGTGCGTCAAGGATGAGGAACAATGGCCTTGTGAATATGTTGTACAGGGTGGGGGAAATGCAGGAACCCTGCGGGACACCGCACTTGATGTTGGGGTGTGCACAGGCTTGGTCGGAGAAGACCTTCATGGCTCTATCTTGGAGGAAGGAGGTGATCCATGCTGTGGCATTGGGGCAGAAGTTGGCAGCAGAAGATGGGTGAAGGCAGAGGGTATGGTGGTCAACAAGGTCAAACGCTGCCGACAAATCTAGGAGAAGGAGAAGGGCTGATTTGCCCGAGTCTCTAATGTCATCCGTTCGATTCTTGAGGTCTAACAAGGCTGTTTCAGTCCTGTGGCCTGAGTGGAAGCTAGACTGGCGGAGACCGAGAAAGTTATTGGCTTCAATTAACTTTTGTACTTGCAGATATGCTGCTTTTTCCAAGATCTTTAGTAGAACTGTGGTGATGGGTCTGCAGTTCCCTGGGTTAGTTGGGTCCAGCGAGAGTTTCTTTAGGAGTGAGCGTACCCAGGCTTCCTTAAGACCAGTTGGAACATGCCCCGTGGAGAATGAAGCGTTGCTGAATGCGGTGAGAAAGGGGGCAAGAGAAGAGGCGCATTCTTTGATGAGATGAGCGGGGTAGATGTCCCCTTTTGTAGTTGGACGGTTTGATGAAATTAAGAATGACTTCCTTTTCAGTGACGTCCTGAAAGGAGAAGAGGGGAGATTTGCTCCCATTTAAGTTTGTGGCGTTTTGTCACTGATGGTTCGGAGATTGTTGGTGAGCTAGGATTTTGTTCTGAAGGGTGTCGAGTTTGCCCAGCATGGCTGATTGGACGCTATTGCACCAGGCTTTATCTTTGGTGAAGGATTGTGGGGGTTAGAGGGAGATTCTAACTTCCTGAATATAGAGAAGATCTCTTTGGTGTCTGACTTGGCGTTGGCTTTTCTAGTGTTAAAGGAGGTGGCTTTGGCTTTGATGATGGCCATTTTGTATTCTTTGGCTATTTGATTGGACTCTAGTTTTGTGGAGTCGCTCGGTTTGGCTTTCCAGGTGGAGCGAGCTTCCCTTTTCTTGGTGCGTAGACCAAGGAGTTTGGGGGTCTACCAGGCATTAGTGTGCTTAGCTTTCCTTGAAGTGAGAGGGGCGATGGAGTCTACTGCTTGGGTAATGATGATGTTGTATGTGTGTGCTAGAGATTCTGGGTAATTGGAGAATTGGGGCTTGCGGGCAGGCACTGAACGGTGGGTTAGGAGCATTTCTTTGGTGAGCAGGCGGGAGCTCCTTATGAGTGCCGGGGCGAGGGAGTCGCTGGCTGGCCTTAGTAGTGATCAGATCGAAGAGAATGATGTGGTGGTCTGTCCAAGGAAGGGGGGAGTTATTGATTGTGAGGTGGCAGTTGTGGTGTGTTATCCAGTCGATGTGGGTGGGACTCGTGATGGCTTGTTTGAATTCTAGAGTTGCTAAAGCCTTGTCTAGGGATTTGGCTGAGGAGTCATTAGGGTCATTTAGTACAAGATTGAGGTCTCCTAGGTGAATGGCTTTGGTGTTTTATTTTTAAGTTGCCGGCTAGGAGGTGCAGTAAGGAGGCCTGGAAGTCGGTGGTGGGCCCTGGGGGTGATAGACAATGTGGAGAGAGATGGTATAGTTGGGGGATGGGCTTAGCTTGAAGAGCATGTGGTCAATGTGGCTGCCTATTTCACTGTCCACCTTTCTGATTGGGATGGATTCTCTTGCTATGAGTGCCACCCCACCTCCTTTAAGGTGTGGGCGGTCTTGCATGAATATTGTTTAGCCAGGAGGAATTGCTAGGGCTAGTGCTGGGCCAGAAGCTTTGTGGAGCCCGATTTCACTGATTATAAGGAGGTCTAGATTGTGGCTGGTAATGAGGTCATGTATGTCCAAGGCAGGGTCTGGGAGCGACCAAGCATTAATGAGGGCGCAGCTTAGTGGAGGGGTTTGTGTAGTGGCAGGTTTGGTGGGGTGTGGTAGAGGAGGAGACCTTAGCGGAGTTGTTTCTTGTGGTCTTGTGTTGAGTGGACAGCTCATTGGAATGCCTCCTGAGTTGTGCATTAGTGTTTGAGGGCCTTATAGTGTCATGGGTAGTTCCATTTTGTATGGGAGACACATCACAATGTTTCCTGTCTGGAGCAGAGGGAGGAGGGGTAGCCTTGTCAGTAGCAGACACAGAAGGTGTGGCATATGAGTTGGCATGATTGGGGGTAAGGGAACTGGCGGCATGCATAGTAGTTTGTCCCATGCAAGGTGAAGTGAGTGCCTCAGAGAGGTTCAGAGACTTGCTGGTGGGTGCATAGGGATCAGAATGCATTGCAGTGTCATCGGGTGCATGGGGAGTAGCAGAATGCATTGCTATTACATTGTCATTATTTGCAAGGGGAGTAGCAGAATACATAGATAATACATTGGGCCTCATTACAAGTTATCCGGTAAACCTGTAACGGCACCGTTTACTGGACTGGCTAATTCTGACCTGCAAATCCGGAAACGCCATCACCGCAAAGCAACCCCCACGGTGTCAACGCACCTGGTAGCTCCATGGGCGGAAACAGCGCAACGACTCACCGGCGCAACCCCAATCACCCTCTCCCGGTTAAGCCCTTCACAAATAGGAACAGCTATTTTAGGATACATTTCCTGGTCTCCATGAACACATGTGATTCAGATCTTTTTTGCTTGTTTGACACTATCAATGGGGATTAGATCTGAATGAACTGTAGTTGGTTTACTCCAAGTCTATAAGGGCCTGCACTGAGATTCCATTCACCATAGCAGGTTTATAAGTGGAAGTGGCAGGGATATCACAGTAGCTGGCACTCATAGTCTCAACATTTTCTTCTAGTTCTTCCCACTCCTCATCTATTCGGCATCCGATCTCCATTGGCTGATCTTTCTGATTCTGGGGACAATTTCTAAGCAGATGGCCTGGCTCTTTTCAAGAGGAGCAAGCAAGGGTCAGTCAAGGGGTAGGGCGGGACTTGGGTGACAATATCCCAGGAACGACAAGGGTGGGTAGGATGGATTGGGGCAAGGAATGGGGGAATACCATGTCTCGCCTTCGGACGCCCCACCCGCAGTCCCAGAGGACCCCTGCCCAGGAGATCTTCCCTCATTTGTCCGCCCCCAGGGTTGGGATCCAAGAACGATGGCCCTTCCTGGCCACCTGAGCAATGGATCCCCTGGGACTATTTGTAAGAATGCCCTCCGGTTTCTCACAAGCTCCTAAAATATCTATATCAGGCTGACCGAGATAGTATCTATCTCGGTCAGCCTGAGGCCATGATGCAATGTTTACAGATCCTCCAAAAACGCCGTGGTTCGCCTTGCCCTGTTTCCCCCTAGATTGGCTCACTCCCACAACCTTCTTCGCCTACTCCACTGGCTCCCAGTTAGGAGTCGAGTGAAGTTTAAAATCCTCTTCCTCGTTCATTGTGCTATTCAGAACTCCGATCTAAACATACACTTTACAAACCGAGCAGACCCCTCTGCTCGGCCAATCAGTCACTGCTGAATATCCCTTGATTTAAGCAGACCAGTGTAGGAGGAAGGTCTTTCTCCGTACTTGCCCCCACGCTCTGGAATGCCCTCCCTCCTGAGATCGGCCACATTCCTGCCTTCACCCCTTTTTGTAAACATCTCAAAACATTTCTGTTTTAGTCCTACAGGTCTGCGGTCCCTCTTCACTCCCTAGCACCTTGATGTCTTTTTTGGTCTTGCCTGCGCTCTATACATTCCAGTACAATACAATTCAATCAAAAAAAAAGGGAGCTGGCAATGGAGCTGGCAATGGAGGCTGTTGCAGCATCTGAAGATGCCCCGGAATTGGAGGCTGTTGTGGCACCTGAAGAGGCACAGTGACTGGAGCTGTTGAGGTAGCATTTGAGGAATAACCTCTTTAATAAGCCCCTTAAGAATCCCTGACATCTATTGGGATTTCATTAAGGCTAGAAACCTCCCCAAAAACCTATCTTTGCAGGCTGCCTGATTAGCCTGCAATGCATGTCATTCTGAGGAACTGAGTCTTCATGCTGAGTCATGAAATGACTACCTTGAGTCCTGGCTTGTTCACTTTGATGTGGCACACGGATAGGATATACCTGTGGCTTTCCCGTGTATGTGTAGCCCTGAGGGTACCAGCCCTCTCTGGGCACTGAAGAACTCCCATATGGGTAAGGTGAAGACAACTCCCTACCCACCTATGTGGCCCATTCTGAGGAAGATGAAGAGTTGCACGACAGTCCTACTGTGTCCGAGCTACCTGTAGAATGTGTAGCTGCCATTTTGTGTGTTTGCACTGGTATATTAGGAATGCGCTAGCGTGGACCTCGGAGAGTACTACGGTAGGCTTTTTACCCTCAGTCAAGCGACTGGTAGTCTGGCTCCCAGCACATTAGGCTCCCCCTCAGGCCTATGCCCAAATAAAGAGCCCATGTAGTAGAGAGTACCCCTGAGTGCCAGGCTCAGAAGGACCACTGGACCCCTCGCACAGGGCGCTCCTGGTAAAGCCTCCCACAACCGACATGCATCAGGGAGGCGAGGAACTCGGAGTCCGTTAAGGAAATTAAAGAAAAAAGCTTGGCGAAGCTGTGGCGTAGTGAAAATGTCACGCCCAGTGTAAGTACAAGGTCTTAGGGGAAGTGCTGGAGTTTGGGGCTAGTAGGCATGCTCACACATGCAGCCATGCCTCTGCGCGCTATATCTAAAATGTAAAGGGGAAGATCATTGTTTTGCTACCTAAAGATTCCGGTACCGTCCCTGTACATGGGACACACATAACAGGGTGGAGGGCACGGGATGGGAAATATGAAGATAGGACTGCACCCAAAGCAAGGTTCTGCACTTAAAGCAAGAGAAACTACTACCCCTGGGCACCTGACACGCTCATTATTGGACATCAATACTGTTGTGGGTCTACCTCTATAGAATCTAGGCACCACTGCTTATATTCAGAAATTTTAAATCATTCAGTATGTTTGCATTCTCTTGCTTAGCATTTATGTCTTGTACAGATGATATATGGCCATTAAAAATAGTCAAACAATATACAGTTCCCAATGTTAGCAACAGTGGCATATTTAGGATTTCTGCTGCCCTAGGCCCAAATAGTCCATGCCTCCCCCCAACTTTACTCCACCTCTGCCAGACTCTGCATGTTCGCCAGATTCTGCCCTCTCTACAAACTGTCTGTACTGTCCAAACTATGCCCCTTCATCCCCACATCTGCACCCCCATTTTGTCTCCATAACATTATAAGGACGTTTTTAAGGTTGAAGAGATTAGAAAGTTATTGCTTCCTCTCTTTTCATTTGAGACGGTCATCTTCTATGTTATGTTGAAAGTGTGTTTTCAGATCTCTGCCACCCAAGATTTTGAGCAGGCATCGTGTTCTGCAGTTGAGTGCACTAGAGGTCATTGTTATAGCTAATTGTCTACTTTCAGTTAGGTTCGAAGACAATTTTTTAGAGGAAGCGATAATAACATAAGCTGGCTGCCAACTGGACACAAGTGAGAGACGATTGGAACAAGGAATTCTGGTTTCAATGCTAATATCTGGTTTCTCTCCCACATTGCCTGCTGTCACTATGAGAAGCAAATAGACTGGTCTTTTATATGAATGCAACATAACTAAATTTCTACATCCGGTCTTGTCAAATGGAAAAGGTTACATATGAAATGTATGCAAGTGGTACAGGCACATCTTATAAAAATGTTGAATAAAAAGAACTCAACCCCCTTCTCATGGTTACAGCTCTCGTGTTAGTGGGGGCAAAATGGAAATAAGGCAAGTTACCTGCTTCAGCCGATGTGCCTTCAATCCATTGAGCTGGAATGCCCTTAAAATATGGCAAAATCACAAGTGAAGTTTGTAAAATCCACGTGGGCATAAACGCCTCAGTAGAGTAAAGACAGTTGGAGAAGGTTCTTGGAATCTTTGGCTGTGCGTTCTGTAAGGAAGGTATGGATTCAAACAGTGAAGACAGACACAGGTGATTAAAGTTCCTATTGAACTTCAAATGGGTTCAAAACCTAAATCTAAAGATGTGAGCAAGCTACGACCATCAAATAAAAATAACCTAGTCCTAGTTAAGTCTCTGTCAAATAAAAGGTATTATACTAATAAACCTGTTGCCAATACTTACTTCTAAATACAAAAGGGTGTGGGACAATGGTGTATGCAAAAGGAAAAATGTTCAAGAAACAATATGTCAGGATGGGGGAGCAGTTGGCTTCCATTCCCCACGTTTTCAGCACGGAGCAAGGCGGCATTTTGACATTCACACACCCTGGCTTTTTGGCCACAAGGATACAGTTCAAAGAACAGACATCAGAGTCTTCGACCAAAGCCTTTTTTCCAATAACAGTCTCTTACTGGAGAGTGTCTTTCGTAAAACAAACTAATCTCAAGTTCCACTCCTATCAGTATTTTCATATGCACAAATTCTCACTTTCAATGTTAATCATGGGTCTCCCTCCTTCAGGCTGAAACCCCTTTTATCACAATGTTCACACTTGGTCTCCCTCACTCGGGCTCAGAGCATGGATCCCCCTCGTTCGGGCTCAGATCCTCTTGATATCAGAATCAAAGACTTTCGAATGTGCAATGGGTTTTGCTTAAACCACTGCAGGACCACTTCGATTCACTTCACACAATTGTTCAATTTTCACACTTTCATTTCTCACTTCTTGGTGGGATACCTTACAGAGACTTTCGATTGAGCACATCCACGGTGCTGGACCACTCTAAGCGGTATTGTATCTTTGTTTCTTAAGTTCAAACATTCATCAGCAGTTTAGATTTACTCGTGTCTTTCATCACACGCATTTAACAATGTTCGTTCCAGCGCGCGTTATACAAAGTTGCTGCTTGCAATCTTGACTTCAACACAGACTGGTCTTGGATCAGTCTCCTCAACTCACAGGCTGTGTTGATCTCTCTATTGCTTCTTAGTTCTTGGAGCCAAGGGCAAAATCCTGATGGCTGCTGCTCCTCCCCACCTTGGTTGGTTACACCGGAGGGCCTTCGGTATCTCTGACACACAATGCAGGAGTCTTCAGTCTGGTTTCCTGGCCTTATGCTTTCTGTTTCGAAGGTTTCTGAAAAGTAACGATTTCTTTGGTGAAAAGGTTATGGGTATTTCCCTCTTTCGCCTCTCATTCAGCTGCCATCTTGAAACTGCTGTTCCTTCGTGTGCTTTACCTCGCTCAGTGTGCTCATGTGCTCTGCCTTTTATCCATGTGGGGAAGTTTAATGGAAATCAGGTGAGAGTAATTGACTGACTTCCCCTGCCCATAGTAGCGGGACATGTCAGGTACACTGATCGGGTGTGTCTGTTTACTCCAAGAGTGGGCTGTCCATGTGGAAGTGTTAGTGCAGAGAAGGGCTGGGGGTAAAGTTCCCACATATCCTACCTGGTAGGATGGGTTAAAGGTGTTACAGGGGAGGGATACCGCGTCTCGCCATCTAGTGTCCCACTCCCTGAAGACCCCTCACCCAGGTAATCCTCCCACACTGGTCCACCCCTGGAGTCTGGATCCAAAGGCGATGGCCGTGCCCTGGCCACCTGAGAGAGAGATCTGCGGGGGAGGCACCTTCTGGTTTCTCACAGTTCTAACAGTAGAGTAATGGATAAGGGTGACCCTGAACATTTATCTGTGGGAAGCAACAGCATTCCCCATAGCTGCACAATGCAGGCACCTTTTATGACAAATGAAGTGGTACGTACTGTTTTCATCATTGCTGTTTGTGCCCAACACTCCAAGTGTAGAATTGAGCAATGGATCGGGCGTTTCAGCACAATATTACCTTTGTGGGTGTGGTTTAGGCTATGGGTCTTGCCAGCTTGCATTCAAGGAAATTTAAAATGTTTGCTATGTAGAGTTGATTGGATTGTACAATACATTTTGAGATTTTTGGGTATATATATATATACATTTCCTGCTGTCGTTTGAAGTACTATTTCACAGTAAAAGTACTACCTTGTATTTAAAATATAATTAATGTAAAGATCACTCATAAACATCACAGTACTTAGTACTGAGCGTGCAGCAGAATGTCATCAAAGACGCTATGATAAACCCAGCAGGGATGCCATTTGCCTGCTTAGCACTGAGCAGTTTCTGTAACGATGGCTGAATGGATATCTTTACGGGAGACATTTACAGCTGTGAAAAAGTGTGTACCTTTGGCACACAGGTTTTGTGCTCACCCTTCAGTGGCTTTGGGTATCCTTTCACATGTTTCTTGATTCATTTGCGTATTCAGATTTACTCTTCACCATTAACTTCTCTATGATCTATTTCCTGATTGCACCTTTTGGGCGGCTACAGACCTCTGAAATGTGGGGCCGGCAAGGGAAATCAGTGCTTGCTTTTGAACATCATTTTAGTGTCACATGTGCTTGACTTCAGCATATGCATGCATTTGATATTGTAAAATGATAATCATTTTTAACCTTTACTTTTCTGAAGGGAAAACCCTCATTTTTGCAACGGTTTAAAAAATATGTGTCGTGTTTTTGAATTAAAAAGTGATTCCTTAACACAGTGTATGTGTGTATTGATTAGAAAGAACTCCAAAGATAATGTGCAGTGGCACCAATAAACACATTGAGGGTTTGGGTGTTTTGCATATTAAAGAGCATTTTGGGAAGATAATGACCAAAGAGCTTTATATCTGTCATATATGTCTGTGAAAGTTGTATGACTGCATCACTAAATACCTAATGCACGCTGGGTTTAGAATGTGTATTTTTGTTCTTCGTTACACACAAAAGTCACCCTTACAATAAAGCTTTTGTAAATATCAAGCATATATACAAATTTGGCCATCAAGGACTTTAGCTGTCAGAGTGGAATGACTGCTAACAGCTCAAAATTACTCTGTGTTGTGGATCAACCAGACTCAGAGAAACAAAATTGGCTTTTTATTTAAAAAATGACAACCAGTACATTTCAATAAAATGCCGCTCCTCTGCAAATCTGCCACCCCGGACCTAGGCCTTGTTGCAAATACATCTGTGGTAGCAATAGATATGTGCAGTAGATACCCAGCATCCTACGATTCTATTAACTTCAAAAATTTTTAAAACGAACTAGGACCATTCAACAATTTGTGTGAAGCCATTCTGGCACAGCAACACTTAAAATCATACTCCCAATCGAGATGCTGTGGATTGGCAACCTCTGAATAACCAATTAGGTGGAAATTACGTCAAATGCCCTTGGCATCTATGGGCACTGTGGAGTAAGTGCATGAAATGCTGCACCATAGGGCCACCGCTGCATATTTGTTTATAATACATATTGGTGTGCTATAATGGGGTTAGTTATTGCCCTGGTAGTTTTCTCCCAACATATTTAAGGCCATATGGACATTGCATGCAGTCAATAGCTAATTTAGTTTGACAGTTGGAAAAGTTACTTCATCTGCAAGATCAAATCCAGTTTATTTTTTTGTATAACTGCATATGAAACAATTATTACGTGGATATTGTCCTGTTAATGGTGGTAGTTCCCAAAAAGGTACATTGTCATTGCACTTTAATTTTTATTAAGGTGTATGTTTTGAATGGAAAATGTTTTCTTTCAATTTGTTTGCATCATTAAGGGCAATGAGAACATTTTCTCCAAGATCACCTTTAAACAGGTAAATACAATATTAAGTAAAAAAGAAGAAAAGGTCAGGCGCGCATTCTAGTTCCCAGTCTTTTTAATCCTTAAAGTAGTAATAACAGGGTTTGATCCCAGCAATGTTAAAAAATAACAGTGTTAAATCCCAAATGTAAATGGTAACAGGGTTGGGTCCCACAAAATGTTAAAAGAATATACCAGTGTTAAATCCCAATATCATTCAAATATAAGTTATCATCTATTTAGCAATACAGGGTTACATAGTAGATTTAATTTGTTGATTTCTATGAACTCTTCACATTCCCTAAGTCAGATCTGAACCAACCCTGGTGGGTCTCTCCCTCTTGAAGATAACCACTCTTTTCACAGTAAGTAGAAACGGAGATTTGGACTAAAGGACAATAAATAATTTCTCACACCTTTCTTAGTTCTCTTAAGGGGTGTACATACTGTAGTAATGTGGCAATGTTGTATTTCTTTGCATAAGCAGAACATGAATGTTTGGTCCTGAAGAAGGAGTTTTGGACTGTTTACACTACGAAGCGTATATATTTGCATCAACCATAATAAATTGGACATCAGATAACATTAATAATGCACTTAGATGATTGCTCATTGTATTATTGAAACTACATGAAACAAAGTATATCAATTGTGAATGCATTAAAAAAAACTGTATGAGGTTTTTGCTATGTACATTTTATTATCTTATTGGTTTATGAGTTTGCCCTTTGCTTGTTTTGGATAGTGTATTCAAATTGTATTATTTTTTGTTTATTAAGATTTGAAAAGAATAAAAACTAGCTGACATTTTCTAAATATTTATCATAGATTTCCCACATGTGATTGAATTATTGGTTTTGGCAAACACATGGATGAGTTGAGAAAAGATTTTCAGGGAGTGTAATGATATTTAAAATATTACAAAATCTTCCTGTCGAAGCAACAAAGTTATACATTTGTATGCTTGTCTCAGCTTCATTCTGTGTCTGGACATTCCATGTTTTTTAAAAGATCTATGGCCTCACGGGTGCTGGTGCTACCATCATGAACCAAAGGCAAACAGCCTCATATGCCCAGGAATATAATCTTCTATAGATTATGACCACTATAATGATTGTTTCTGAGTACATAAAAAGTACGGGTAGCAAAAGAGTGGCTATGAAAAGTAGACTGATATTAGGACCTTTTAGGAGGATGGAAAAGGTTGGACAACGAAACAGTAAAATAAACACAAGTTACATATCTTAATTAAGTTTATATGATGCTAAACCTGAAATGCAGCTTTGCCAAATGTTCCAGATCGTTTCATAACTTTCTGACTACATTTCTATAACTAACAAAGCATTAGATACTGGCTGTAGGTTATTAGTATATCCCTGTTTCAGAACTGGCTATCTCAAGCAAGGTATTGTGTCACTGTTTTGCTTTACATTTTGTTAATCTTAAAAGTAGATACTTTTGAAAACTGAACACAATCTTAATTGAAGGTGTCCAATGATGATATCTTCAGATTAAAGCACAGCCTACGTCAGGAAGTTTTGATTAAGAATCCACAATGCCTGGATTATTTTGAACATGTGATTCTAATTGCTCAACATACATTTCAAATCATAAATAGGGCACGCCCTTTAGGTACCCCTGAAATACTAAACCGGAATTCAGAATAAGTTGTAGAAGGAAGTGCCACCCTTGCCACTGAAGACCACTGCACAGCATCATCACCTTGGGCAGAAACCCGTCCGTCAGGCCCAGTAAAGAGATCCCATGCATACCCTTATCCCATTTTATCTTCACAAATGACTCTCTCCAACTACTTTTGCTAACGTATCCACTAATATTTCTGAAAACACTGAACCATTTTCTTTGCCACGTTTTAAAATAATTGATGTAATATTAGACACGTGTTGCACCATTTATTGATTAGTTCCTCTTGTAGTGTTTGGTGGTAATTTAACACTATTTTGATCAGTGACACTTATATACACTAAAATATGGAGATGCTCTGATGGAGTCTTTGCTCTTTTTAACCCACATTGTCTCTTTTCCAGTTTACTGGATGGGATTCCTGGCCTCTTTTCAGGCACTGAGGAGAGAGAAGCTGTTTTTACACCTGCCATCCGAGCCGGGCTTGAGTCGCTCAAGGTAAGGGGTGTCAGTCACTAATCCAAGTAAGGGGGATGTAGCCAAGGGCCCTTAAACCCCTTTTATTTATAGAACACCAAGACCACTCTTATTCACACGTAGAAGATTACTCCTAAAGCAAAAAGTGAACCAAGTTGCAGAAATTACTTTGCCTAAGAACATAGATTTTTACTTTTTACATTATATTTTTCAGAAAAGTACTAAGAAAATAAAAAAGCTTGCTATTATTTTGAGAACACATGTTTTTCACTGATCTAGGTATTTGAACTGTGGCAGTGGGTGTTCTCTCACTGCATTTATCAGTACATGTGTGACTTTAAACACTGGAGGATTTTCTGGTGGATAAATGCCACCTTGTTGTGTTTTGGTTTTGTATGTAACCTTTTCCATTAATCAAACCTCTTTCCTCCCCACCAAGAAGAACTGCACTTTCTAAATGATATACTAAGTAAATCAAACATTGGCAATTATTGATATGAAGCTGTTGCATATAGCCTGCTCTTCCTTTCTATCTCAACCTCGCTTAGTCTCTTTAGGTTTTCCATATCAGCAGTGTCTCAAAAAGGGGCCACATACAGATTTTGTGTTTATATGTTGATGTGCAAATAAAAATGGTTGCAGCAGACAGAGGCGTAACAGGCACATAGCTGAAGGTATAGGGTGACCAGATCTTTACAATAAAAACCCTGGGATAGATCAACATAAAAGTAGGACTACAATTTGACAGTGGCTGCCATGACCAGAGTTCAGTTGTGGGAAGAAGGTAGTGGGCAGGATACCAGGCATTCCCTTGGATATAAACTGAAGATTTAGTTGTGCGTGCAAGCATGTTAAAATCAAAGGAGCTTTTGCCTTGATTGCTTTTCCAAGCCTTGCTATAAAACTATTTCCAAAGCAGTTTCTGTGGCACAATCAGTTGATGCATGTGGCTGTTAACTGAAAAGTTAAGAGTTGGAGCCCATACCGAAAGGCAGAGATTTGGCTTTAGTGTTAAGAAAAACTTAACAAATGATTATAACATGTATTTGGTTTATAACTTATGTTGAATTGCTAGTAAAGGTGCATTGAGATATGAAGATGTATACATATCCAGTAGTTGCAGCTGGGATTCTGTCAGTGCCCCCCCACTCTCCCCAAAACCCAGAAAATGGTTTAAATAAAATAAAACTCCTGGTAAAAAGAGGGCCCAATTCTGGGATGTCTGGTGGGTATCCAGTTTGATAGCTGCATCAAACCTACTCAACCTTGCTGCGCAATCCTTTCACAAGTCTTCAGGAAATATTTATAAAATTTAAACTGACACTTTATGAATAGAAATCTATATATAACAGCACTTGCTGAAGGCAGCATAAGTACACCACCCTTTGTCAACAGTATGTAGTTATCACGATTAGTCCTGCATCAGAAACGGGTTGTACTTCCACAGCCCTGCTCCTGACATATACACTGGAGCAAAGGAAAGAGAGGAGAATGAGAGGAAAGGAGCATGTGACAGGGGATAAACACAGTGCCTGAGCCATCTACCAGTACACCTAGAATTGGGAGTCATGTGTCCAGCTAAACCGTAAACCCACGAGCCATCTACTAGCACATCTAGAATTAGGAGTCACGGATAAAGGTAAACCCAAAAGCCATCTACCAGCACAGCTAGAAATAGGAGTCATGGATCCAGGGAAAGCCATGAGCCATCTACCAGCACACAGGGACGTCATTTAGGGGTTTCCATTGGTCGCAGTTGCTACCCCTAAAAAATATTTTTTTTAATGCTAGCTCCTGGGCTGTGGCCAGCTCCATGTGGCTCTTTGCTTCTGGATGTCTGGCTTTCTTGTTCGGGCCTCTTAGAAGAAAAAGAAAAGACCGGGGTTCCACAAGTCTAACACTTTCAGCACTGACCCTAAATAAGAAAGAATAGGAGTACCAAATCATTTGTCTTCCTGGAATTCTATACAATAATTGCTAGACTCATTAAAGGTTTATTTCAGGCACACTTCTGGGGATGAGTCGCTGATTTAGTCTGTTCTTAAACACCTCAGCTCAGCCTTTCATCCTTCAGAGGTCGATAAATGAGTTCCAACATAGGTTGGGTGATATTGTATATATATTTGTTCAATATAAAGCGCTTAAGCGTAAGTGCTATATAAAAACACATCATTATCATTTGGCCATGGACGCCTGCTTACATTAGCAGTAATTTGGTAATATGGGCCACACACACTGATCTTAATGATACATATGGCGATCCATTCTTGTATGAAATGTATATCACATTTAAAATGATATTGTAACGATATTTTTCATAGTGTACTTAGAAACAATGCTATGTGATGCCACTTCCTGTTTTGTCAAGGGGTGAAATGTTGTGTGCCATCGCTTCCTGTGATATCACTTTGGGGTGGGGTCAAATTACAACCCTTCCTGTGATGTCACCAGAGGTCAAGGGTCGTGTGATGCCACTTCCGCTACTCATGGCATGTTGGTGAAATGACATCCCTGCCAGCACACCCAGAATTAGGAGTCGGGGGTCTAGGGAAACCCATGAGCCATCTACCAGCGAAACAAGGGGGGGTTCTGGGAGTTCCTCTACCGGCATGAACACGGCCCATTGACCTGCTCTTGGGTGGTTGGCCCCCGGGAGAGTCTCAACCAAGTCTTTAGCTCACTGTCCCTTTCACAGAGGAGAAATATCCCTGCATATCAGTCACTGAAATGCTAGGCATGTGTCTGGGGTTGCTGTTAGTACTCTTGTTCGGAGGATATTTGCCTAGCATTTTGGTGCTGGACTACCTTCGGGTGGGACAAAGACTGATATGCCTATGGAAATGTCTCCTCTTTGAAAAGCATAGTGAGCTAAAGCGTGGTTGAGATTCTCCCGGGGGCCATCCACCAAAGAACAGGTCAATGGGCTGTGTTTGTGCCAGTAGAAGCACTCCTAGACCTTTTTATGCAAATATTTGGGTACTTTGGGTACTCACCCTAAGTTACCAGCGTAGTCCAGAAGTGGACCCCTTGCTCACTGTACTCAGAGAGGCACAGCTCCACCTTACTGATGAGGCCTGACTAGGCTGAAACACGTGTCTGGGGTTGCTGTTGGTACTCTTGTTCAGAGGAGATTTGCCTAGCATTTCGGTGCTAGACTACCTTTGGGTGGGACAAAAACTGATATCCCTATTGACATTTCTCCTCTGTGAAAAGCACAGTGAGCTAAAGCGTGGTTCAGACTCTCCTGGGGGCCATCCACCCAAGAACAGGTCAATGGGCTGTATTTGTGCCGGTAGAGGGACTCCCAGACCTCTTCATTTCAAATTAAGAGTCACAAATCCAGGGAAACCCAGGGGCCATCTATCACCATGCCAAGAATTAGGAGTCACTGATCCAGGTAAATCCATGAGCCATCTACCACAATACCTAGAATTAGGAGTCATGGATCTAGTTCCCTTATTTTTTGTCTCTTGCATATAGCAATGATACAAATAATGTATGCATTGATTAGTCAAGAAGTGAGTATAATACAGCGATTAGGCTTTTTATACACACAAGAATTTTCATGAATAAAACATTCTAAAATACAATGATGAAAGAGTGAATAGAAATACAACCAGAGCATTAATGAAACGAAGAAAACATCTGATTCAGATAGCATATACATTCCTTAAATTGTTAAAAGAAAGCCATTTTTAATTGTGCAATTAGTATAATATTTGCAGAGTTGTGCCCACTATTCTCCATAACATAGTCAAATTATATCTTAGGCTAACATCATACCCTTCTAAATAAGTATGCTACAGACTATTCAAGGTGATCTGCTCCATTACCACTCCATAAGCCATGCAAGTATTGCATCTGATGGATACTAATGCCTCACACTCAATTAAGTATTTAAAGGTTTCCAAGCTTGTCGTCCCACAAAGCCTGCAATAACGCATGGCCAGGGAAAAACCCCTACAACTACCAGACCCCGCTAAAGTATCCACTGAATTAAATTTAATACGGGTGTAGGTGGGATGTAGGTGGAAATGATATGATTATAGGGATAAGCAGCAAGGTATCTTTCTTTTCTCCTATTTTTCACATCCAGTGGAGCAAATATTCCGCTGTGGAGGCTTTAGTGGACAAATTGACTAACAGATGCTCACAGTCAACATCATAAATGATCCCTCTCGAGGACCTCATTTAAGAAATCAAAATAATTCCATAGAATAGCCAAGACCTTGCATCCAATCAACAGTATCATGATGCAACTTGTACGCTGGAATCTTCCTATAACCATAAATGTCAAAATGTAGCAGTATACCATTAGCATGAAGAAGAGAATCCTTCACGGAATGTAAAATCCTTATGCATGAATTAACATTATTTATCTTCAGGGAACTAACTATAGGATTAATGCGAGTCTCTAGCAAAACATATTGAATCGCATTGGCGGTAGGTAAATTAAGCAGTTTATTTATTTATTTATTTATTAAACTTAGAAGGTGGGATAAACACCTCACTATCCCTACCCTGTTGAGGATTACCCCAATAAAAGGTTTTTGCCCCACATACGTATACATAAACTCAACAAGGTAATGTATATGTCAATTCAAAAGCAACAGATATAACAGTTAGATTCATCATGTGACAAATGCCTCTCCTTATAATCTGGGTGAATTCCTCTTCCCCAGATTCAAGCAAGATTTGGTTTTAAAAGTTCCATAAGAATAAGGAAATACTGCCTTGTATTAAAGTTCCAATGAAGTTCTTTTGCAACAAAAAGTTCCCACATTTCGGATCGTTCAACAAGGTTTCTTTTTCTTCCACTTGTAATATTATGTAAAACAATCTTCTTCGCATGAACTCGCAACAATTCCTGAATTCAGTAGAATGAACATAAATTGTCTGCATCAAAATGATTCTTCAACCACATACTTGTTTAGAAACAAATATCCACTTCTGCAGCAGTTTACACAACACTCAGCAACACTCAGCAATGTCTCAAGTTTCACAACACCACGTTTGAGAATTTTTTCATGGACGACCAGATTTACACTGGTACTCTTGATTACACTTCTGTGATTCCCAGGACCTATGCAAGCTATGCTCCACTCCTTCTGAATCTCCTTTCCCAGAAGGGTAGCCATCTTGCCACTCTTGTTTCCCCACTTCTTAATTAACCGAATAATGACAATAATATGATCTCACTTTCTCTCTTCTTTGGCAATGTGGGTTTTCGCCAGCTTTGCTTATACACGTATTTAAACATGGGCAACACACTTTAAAACATTTGGATTCCTATTTGTCCCCTCTTGACTTTGGCAATATGGTTTAATTTTGAAATGCCTTGTTTTAACTTTCTTTTGGCTTGGGCAATGAACGTTTGTATTGAGTTCTAGGATTATTGTCACCTCTTGCTGCTGGCTCTTACACAACCCTATATGCTTAAAGACACAGTAAGTTTGTTTTACAAAATAATGCTTTCTATGCTTTTTATCAATTTGGTATTCAAAATTGCCTTCTTTCAGGGGTTTCTCTCTACGCAGTTGCTTTTAATTATTTAACTACCTGTTCTGAGCATGTGAGTGGTTCCGAAGTGCTCTGGGGTCACACTTGCCAGAGTGAACTCACCGGGTATGGCATGCGCGTCCGTTTCTCTCACTGCTCCCAGGTCCTCCTCAGCGGCCTCTTGCGGTCCAGCAATCTACAACGTCCTGTCTGCTGCTGCCCGCGCCAAACACACAAGGAGCTTCCTCCAATGCAGAGGCTCTCCGGTGCTCGCCTGCCACCGGAGAAAGCCTTGCATGGGGAAAGTGCTTCAAACATTTGCTTCCCGCTGTGCAGCCTCTGCAATTCAAGTCCCCAGGGGACAAGCTTCGCTCTCCAAAGCTTCCCACTGTGTGACCTCTGCAATTGAGGCTTCGGGAGGGGAAGACCCTCCTAAGGGACCGGCTACTGTGTGGCACTCAACAGTGGTCCAGGCATCTTCCCTTTCCTCCAGTCTCTGCTGCAAAGTAGAGGGTTCACAACTCCTCCACCTACGACTACTGCTCTCCTCCTTCTTCTTTCCTATGGCCTGCAGCTGAGGGAGCCTTTCAAGCCTCCTGGTATTCCTCAGGTGTGGGTCATTTTACTTAACAAGCTGCACTTTGCAGTTTTGTTCCTCTTTGGCACTCCTCTTCATCCCAGTACCTTGGGGATAATGGGACTTGAAGTCCATAATGCAGAAATCAGTTTTTCTAAGGGAAATGTTGTTTTCTTGCTCATTTCTTTTCCAGTTTATATCCCCTAATGAAAGATCACAAGGATAATTTAACAGACTTGACTTTACAGAGAATTAAAGACTTTAATAGTCTAAATTGGTATTGATTTCAGACTTTTCATAACTATTACTTTGAGGTGCAGGGTAGTATTTAATATATGAGCCTCCCTGTTTTTAAAGGGTTTTAATTTCTTCCAGTGCCTAAGGGTCGATGAATGTTTTCACCAACCTTAAGATATTGAATTGGAAGAGAAGCCTACTTCTTTAAACCACAGAACCTTAAAAACCTTCACGTCTGTTGACAGCCAGGAACACACAAGGAGCAGGACCCCCATATGGGGAAGTATTAGTGAAAAGGACAAAAGACTCTGTAACCTAGAGAAAAGGTGACAGGGTCAGGGGTGGGGGAAGATGGTTAAGAATGAACGGGTAAAAACAAGGGGGTTTCTGTCGAATAGCAGTAGACAACACAGTTATGATGCGTGTTCATTTTGTTATAAGTTATATCATTGCGCACTTGTTGAATGAAACATGTCTTTACCGCCGAATGAAAATAAAATTGTTTTTAAAAAAAGATGTTCAATTGGGGAAGTGAAAAGCTCTCACTGGCAACAAGCCATTACAGACTTGGTATCATTCACATAGCTTCCCTGGAAGAAAAGAAAGTGTCTCATCCCATGGAGTCCTCTTACTCCTCGGAGCCCTTTCTCCTCCCCGGCGATCCTCCTGCAGAACACAACCCCCAAGGTCAGGATCAGAAAGCGTCTGCCTTTTCGTGGGCACCTGGGAGGAGACTTTAGGTAGGGTTTTAGTGAGGGATCCATAGGATTCATCCCATTTCAAACACCCTCCTTCAATCTAGCTCAGTTTATCATAATGTTTATAGGCCCATATTTCTGGCTCATACAACAATACTGGCCTTATTTTAGTTGTATACAAGTTAACCAGGCTAATCAATGAATGGCCTGCGTATCTCCTAGCAAATAGTTTCAGACCAGCTACAATTTGTTTGGCCTTCCTTTTAATGCGATCCAAATGGAGATCCCAGGTCAAGTGACAATCAAATGTAAGGCCTAAATATTCATAGGAGTGTACTTGTTCTACTGATATGGGTCCCAGTTTAAGTGTGAGGTGTTGTTTTTGTTTTAATTCTTTGGAACTAAAAATCATAGACTTGGTTTTACCAATATTTATAGTCACGCGATTTCCACGCTGTAACAATTGCGGGAATCAAGTGAACTCTGCAGTGCCTGCGGTATCAGATCTAATAGAACCAAGTCATCGGCGTAGCCCAACCAAGGTATTATGGTCATACCCATCCTGGGAGGAACTGTGGAGTTAATGTTTAAGGCAGCTGGGAGGTCGCTTAAGTAGAGGTTAAGCAAAGCGTGGACAATATACAACCTTGCTTTAGGCCCTTATAGGTGTTAATGATATCTGTAGTGCTCCCAGTGTTGTTAACTCTAACCTTAACCAAAGTGTTTGTATATAAAATGACCAACATCTTAAGTAGTTCCAATGGAATTCCCCATTGTAATAGTTTCCTCCAATGTTTTACAGAGCTCAGGGTGTCGAACCATGCACTGAGGTCAACGTATACTGTTTAAACCTCCTACGAGCTCCTTTAACAACCCTGTTTAAATCTCAAAAAAGAAAGAATCTCTTTCTGGGTGAGAAACAGGTAGCAATAGTACACCACACTGTCACACCACACGAGGAAAGTGCCCCCTCCCCAATATGTATGACTCCTTCAGGCAGCTTACTATTCCCTCCATGATGCCCCAGGCTCCAACTGGCTTTAAGGGCAACTGGGCAATTACCAAAGGGTCGGCCTAATAGGCTGGTTTTCTGGGCCAATGTGGAAAAGCATAATGACTTAGTGCACTGTACAGCTTGCAGTTTAAGGAATCTTACTGACTCTGTGTGCTTTAAAGCACACATCTTCCCACAACCTTTCACAAATCATGTGCTACCAGATGCTACTCGGATCAGATTGTCACAAAAAGGCAGAAAATCTTATTAATGAATGCAGACTACTTCCTGTAGGTGCCTGGGGCATATTCAGTCCCTGTTGCATCCTGCCCCCTGACCCCCCCATGAGCAAGGCCCTCGGTTTCTTATGTGTTTCACTCCTCCAAATACTTCCCCTACCCTTCCTGTTGCCCCCACAGACCAGTGCAAGAAGCCCTCTCTCTGCTATAGGGCATCCTGCAAAATCCATAGATGGCTCCCTTGAGATGTCCACTCCCAAGATAGAAACAGTTCTTAGTTCAATCTTGGTACTCCTGAATAGATGAGCCCCTTTACGCCACAAGGGCTGCAGGTGTGTGTGTTACAACCATATCCCAGTGTGTGAATCCTATATCCCTCCCTCCCCTTCTCCCAGATAGTTTCACTTTCCCTCCCCACCATCGCCAAAAAATGAAGCCCTCACTCTGCCCCAAGTGTGTGACAGGTCCTGTCCCCTTGCCTGTATAGTGCCCCTGATCAATGAAGTTCTTCCTCTGCCCCAGGCAGTGACATAACTCAAAATGAAAGAGGCCACCTGGAAAATGCAATGTGGGGCCCCTCAGATTTCTGCTCCCAAAACATACACAGTTCTGGTGCAATCTGGTGCTCCTGAATAGATGCCTCTCACTGCCCAAACCCCCACCCACCTCCAAGGGCTGTATGTGTTTGTTTTACACCAATCGCCTGAGGGAATGACTCCTCCGGTGAAGTGTTTTTTAAAAAGGTAGCAGGCGCCCTTCTCCAGGAAGAACATGGCATCATAACCTGTTCTGTGTTTTTTTTCCACTTTGAGAGTTCGCAGCCAACTCTTTTTGCTCACTGTACCTTTCACAGAGGTTAATGTTAAAGGATATTTGTACAGCGCACTATCACCACTGTAATGGTCCCCTGGCGCGTGGGAAATATCCATTTGCATATCAGTCTTTGTCCCGCCCACATGGGCAGTCCAGCACCGAAATGCTACAGCAATTCCCTTCTGAATAAGAGTACCAACAGCAACCCCATACACATGTTTCAGCCTTGTTGGGCCTCAGTGAGGTGGAGCTGTGCTTCTCTGAGCACAGTGAGCAGGGAGTCCACGTCTGGGTTATGGTGAAGCTCTCTCTCTGCCCCCATGTGTGTGATGCTTCTGGGTAGATTCTGCATCCCTAAATACAATATGCTCAATCAATCGTACAAAGAGATATACAGTAATAAACCTCCAGAATGTTATTTAATAAACTTGAAAGATATACTTTGCTAAATAATATAATGCTTGAACATACAGATAAGTACTCTCTAGCTTGTAAAAGATAAAATATGTATTTCACAAAATGAATGTTTTCAAAACAGACAAGTTTAAACATTGAATGTCATGTGTTAAATCCCTTCCTTGAAGGATCTCTACCTCACACAAAACGTTACTCAAGAAATAGAAACACTTTTTTTCCAGACAATATTACAATATAATATGCATGAACAGTTCGACATCTAACATGATGGTTCTTCTTCGAATTGCTCCCATAACCACTACACGTTTCAGGACCATTTATCCCTTCATCAGGTAAGTATTGTCTTTTAAAGTCTGTCTTCATAAAATCCTCTTAAAGCAATCTAGTAAACAGAAAATAAGCAACCCATTATATAATTATGCTTCTATTAATTACAAGGAAGTGAAACATTATATGTAAATATATGCTAACACTGACCTGTATCTGCATGTAATATAAACCACCACAAAGAAACTGAAAGCAGAAACAATTCAATCAACTCAAAGGGCCTAAAAGTAATTGACCCGGTATAATGATGTACAAAATATACCACTTAACACTAACCTTCCTCCTCATGGAAAATACTCCAACATGAAGAAACTGAAAATAGATTCAAGAAATCCCTTGTGTTAATCAAACTTCTGCTTCATAAAAAAATATAGTCTTATCCCAATGTAAAAGGAACACTTACTGTGGAATTGTCCCAATGACTGTTTATTGCAATGTGGCCAATCCTTCAATGGACCCAAACCACTTGGACCAATACCTGTAAAGTTAAAACATTGAAGGTATAATCTGTTAAAATGTAGTGTGTGTGGTGCTGCCCCTTTAAGGGCGCGCGCACGCGGCAGAGTGACGTTCCATTCTGCTGCGTGTGGTATAAATAAACGGGGCGTTCCTGGCCGCGTCAGTGCAACTTGGGAGCCCAAATCTGAAGCAGCTGCGTGCGTGTGTGTCTGTGGACGGGCGGGGGCTCACAGGATCTCCGGCAGGGGCCAGAGAGTGCCAACAGTGGTGACGAAGAACTGATCTGCAATCCTGGGAACGGCGGTGAAAGCAGAGGTGTCAATCTCGGTTTTTATGAGAATTGCACCTTCCGAAATGCCGAGGAGAAGGATGCAGACCACGTGGCTGGAAGCCATCTTATAATCCGGGCCTAAAAGGATCACAGCTCGAGTTTGGAGCAACGGTGAGCCATCCAGGCCCAATGTTCGGAAAACATAGTGGCGGATAGCTACTAACTGCACAAGATGTGCTTTTTGGTGTGAATCTTTAAATTTTTTGCCCATTTTTGTCGTGGAGCCAAGGGAGGCCTGCTATTCCTTTGTGTGTTCCCTGGGTCCACCCGGCTCAATATTTGGGGCCTTTGGCCTAGGACGTTGTCTGCAGCATCTACCCTCTAGTAGCCTATGGAACTGTGTCTGCTGTGGGGAACTACATCCTGGTATACCCACTGAAGCCTTGGTGAATGTTGGAGGGCCCCTGTTGACTATTTGGGAAGAATTTTAACCTGCCTACCCGTGACTGGTGAAGGTGTAAAGAGGGTGAAGTCCACATGAACAATGATCAGGCTGCAGGTCAGCCGCCCCCTGCAGTGGCAGTCCAGCAAGTCCCACCCGCTGTGCAACAACCACTCCCAGCACTACCACCAAGACCGGTAATGAGACCACCGGGCGCCCTGCAGCCAATGCCTGAATTTGATATTTCAGGCGCGCCTTCCAGTCAGGGGCCCAGGTAGAAAATGTGGATGGACAGGCTGGAGATGTACTTCAGGGCCACCATGGAAACCAACGATGATAGCAAGGTGGCGACCCTGTTGTATTGTGCTGGGCCTGCAGTGCATGAAGTGTTTCTGTGCCTCCAGCCTCAGGACGACTCGTATCCTGCGGCGAAGGTGCCCTCCGCAACTACTTTCTGCCTCTGGCAAAGGCCGATTATGAACGTTTTCTCATGGGTTCGTCTCGCCAGAAGGACGATGAGACGCTGGACACATTCTATGGGAGGCTGCGCAGGTTAGCAGTTCCCTGTGCCTGGGACAATCCTGATACCATGATTAGAAACCAGCTGATTCAACCAGCTGATTCAAGGATGTGCCTCTAGCAAGCTGCGCCGGCAGATCCTGAGAAAACCTGGCATTACCCTCCCTCGAATCTTAGAACTTGGAAGGTGTCAAGAGGTGTCTGAGCTATGGGCATCCCGCATGGAGGCTGGGGTGCGTCCCAACAAAGTGGAGGACATCTGTGCTGTGGGCAGAGGCAGAGGGTCCAGACGTCCAGCTGGCGGGCAGCGCGACAGAAGGTCTGGGCCGGTCAACTCGTGTATGAAGTGCAGGTATGACCTTCGGCACCCGGTAGAGTGCCCAGCAGTGGGGAAGTCGTGTGGCCCATGTGGGGCCACTGACCACTATGCCCGCATGTGTAACCCCAAGTCCGCTGATTGTCCCGTGGGGTCCTGTCCATGATGGGTTCTTCCACCAGCAACGCCCACTGAATGTGGCCCAGGTAGACCAAGGGGACGAAGGCACAGGTCTGGAAGGCGAAGAAGAGGAGGAGGAGGAGGAGGAAGAAGAAGAAGAAGAAAACGTGTTCCTTGTGTCGAGTGTGGGTGTCTTGCGCTCGAAGTCCAGGCGACAAACCCAGATGCCACGTGCATGTCAATGAAGCATCAGTTCCGGTGCTTGTGGACACTGGCGCCTCTGTCAATGTCATGGCCAGAGAGCATTAAGATGCCGTGGAGTCTCCGCCCGGCCTCCCTACACCCAATCCCGCTCGATGGTGCCTTTGTCGCAGATGTGAAGCATGGGGGATCAAAGATTCGAGCTCGATTCTATGTCACAGCTGTCAGCAGCAACACTCTACTCGGCTGCGCGGAGGCCCTGGGGATCGTCACCTTTGCGTACTCGGTGTATGTGGTGGACATACTGATGTTGTTGGACAAACACTCAGGCATGTTCGAAGGAATTGGGCGAATGACTGGCGTCCCAGTCAAATTGCACTCCATCCAACCTGTGGCATTGAAACATCGACGGATGCCATTCCTCCTGAGGGACTTGATGGATCAGGAGCTAGACAATTTGGTCAGACTTGACATCATTGGGTAGGTGGAGGGCCCTACTCCGTGGATCTCCCCATTGCACAAAAGCCAAATCAGCCTGACTCCGTCAGGATATGTGTGGACATGCGTCTCCCAAATCAAGCGGGAAAGGCACCTGACTCCCACTATTGATGACATTATCACCGAGCTACAGGGTGCACGCTTCTTCTCAAAAACTTGATCTGCAAGCCGGATACCACCAGGTGGTGCTCCACCCAGAATCCAGATACATTACCACCTTCACCACCCACCGTGGTCTCTACCGGTACAAGAGGCTCAGCTTCGGGGTGTCATCTGCTGCAGAGATATTCCAAAATATCAGAGGAGCGCTCACCGATCTCGAGGACGTGCTCAACATCAGTGACAATATTTTGGTGTTCGCCACGACTGAGGCGGAACATCTGTCCCGGCTGGCAAAGACGTTTGAGCGCCTTCGATCCCTGGGTCTCCCCCTGCATCGCGACAAGTGCGAGTGCTTAAGACTGCTATTGAGTTCTTCGGGTTTGTCTGTAAAGAAGGCGGGGTGTCGCCCGATGCCTGTAAGGTGAGGGATATCCAGGAAACCCGGCCGCCCGAAAATGTATCTACGGTGCAGAGCTTTCTGGGTATGGTCACGTATTGTGGCCGGTTCATCAGGAATTTGGCCTCCGGGTCTGAGCCGCTGTGGGCCCTCACAAAGAAAGAAGTCATCTGGCAGTGGGGGCCGCTGGAACAAGCAGCATTTGATGACATCAAGGGGGCTCTCACCACCGAGGACACAATGGCCTTCTTTGATCCCGCCCTACCGACAGAGATTGTGGTCAACGCAAGCCCTTATGGTCTGGGGACGGTGCTTACCCAGGTGGACGCTGATCTGGAGGTGCGGCCGATAGCGTATGCCAGCAAAGCCCTATCGGACACTGAACAACGGTACTCACAGATAGTGGGCAGTCTTATGGGGCTGCCGACATTTCAGACTGTACGTATTGTGGAGGCCGGTGACGGTGGTCACTGACCACAAGCCCCTGCTGCCCATCCTTGCAGGTTCATCCTCTAAACCACCCGCGAGGATAGAACGCTGGATGCTGGCGCTCCTTGAGTACGGCCTGTCGCTGGTGTACCAGCCGGGCACCAAAAATGCTGCAGACTACCTCTCCAGGCATCCCAGGGGTGGAGGGAAGACCTGCTGTCCAGGTGTGGAGGAAGCGGACAAACATATCCGGCTGGTGGTGGAAGCTGTGATGCCCAACTCTGTGCCGGTGGAGGAACTAGAGCGTGCCTCAGCGGCAGACAAATGTTTCATCATTCTAAAGACTGCCATGGAGCATGGCGCATGGAGGGCAGTGATGGACTTGCTGGCTCGAAGAACGCAAGAGGCCAAGGTCACCCTGGATCAGCTGTGGAGGGTGCGCAAGGAGCTGCTATTCTCAGAGGCTGGCCTACTACTCCGAGGGGACCGCACAGTGGTGTCATGCGTATGGTGCCAGGCGGCGTTGCCAGCACTGAAGGAGCCGCTCATAGAAACCATTCCCCGAGGACCCAGACCATGGGAGGAGGTTCATGCAGACTTCGGCTCCACGACCAGGGGCACACATTTCCTGGTAGTGGTGGATGAGTGGTTCCGGTACCCAGAGGTGAAATTCGTAGAGTCTGTGGCGTTTGAGAAGGTGGTGGTGGCACTGGAGAATGTCTTTGCTACCCACGGACTGCCCAAGGTGTTGTGCTCGGACAATGGCGCACCCTTTCAGGGTGAAAGTGTTGCGGACCTGATGAGAGGGTACGGGGTACACCACCGGAAGGTCACCCCACTGTGGCCCAGAGCAAATGGCGAGGCGGAGCGCATGATGAGAACGCTAAACCAAGTGTTTCGCATTGCCCAGGGTCAAGGGCGCTGTATGTCTTTCTGCAAGGATACCGGACCACCCCACACACATCCACAGGGGTGGCACCTGCAGAGGCCATGTTTCAGCAGTGCCTGAGGGACGTTCTGCCGGAAGTGGGGGAGCATGAGCCCACCGTCATTGACAATGAGCAGGTGGAAGGGGAGAGGAGAGTACGGACAGACCTGGAGAACACCCGAAGGGGTCTGAGGCCCCAGAGACTGGCCCCTGGTGATGAGGTGCTGGTGAGAAACCGGCCCCTCCAAGGAGAACTCTCTCTCACGTATGAGCCGGCGCCTTTGGATGTGGTGGCAATGAAGGGGTCAATGGTCACTGCCTCGGATGGAATGGCCTCTGTCCGTCACAATGCCAGTTTCTTTAAAAAACTGGGCGAGGGCAGACATGGACATGGCGGAGGTGCCGGATGAGGGCGGTGGTCCCGCTCTCCTGTCGGGGTCTCTGACCCAGGAAAGGGCCGAGTGAAGGAACTCCGGCCCGAGAGACTGGCAGGGGGTACCCCCAGAGGACAGGGCGAGGGAAACCTGCCCGTCTCACTGACTATGTGATGGACTAAGTAAACTGTTGTTGTGTCATGGATGCCCGGGGCCCGACGCTCACCTGGGAACCAGGGTGGATGTCATTAAAGGGTTCTCTAGGGACATGTTGGTGCAGTGTGCCGTGTGTGGTAGTTAGTAATTCCTTTGTTCATGTGTTTCGTTGTTATGAAAAAGGAGGAGTGTGGTGCTGCCCCATTAAGAGCGTGCACACGCGGCGGAGTGACGTTCCACTCCGCCGCATGCGGTATAAATAAACGGTGGCATTCCCGGCCGCGTCAGTGCGACTGGGGAGCCCAAACCTGAAGCAGCTGTGTGCGTGTGTGTCTGTGGACAGGCGGGGGCTCACGGGATCTCCCGCAGGGGCCAGAAAGTGCCAACAGTGTGGTTTACCTCTATTAACCATAGCGTAGTATGAGAATTGACTGAAAACAGCCTCTCGCCCACACCCGCTTTAAGCAATGCCTCAGAGATCACAACATAACTACGCAGCGCATGACGTGTGACGTCACAGTACTTCCGTCAAATGAATGGACGCTGAATGCTATTGTCTCCCTTCCAAGTTCCAACCATCTTTGCATTCTTCTAAGCGAGACACAGGAAACGGGCAGCTGCTGGTTAACAGCCTCGTGTCCCGCGCTCGCTAATACAAGTAAATCATGTTTTATTTGAAAAGGGGGAGGGGCACAATTATTTATTTGTTCAGCCGTGACGGCAGCATAAGAAGTTATTAAAAGACACTAATTCATGTAAAACAATTAACGCATGCCTCCAAAGGGAAATGTATCCCTTGTCTGTAGTCTCTGGTCATAAAGGCACTGAAAGTGCATAATCTCTTTAGCATACTAGTCATAACTTGGGCCACAATTCAATGTTTAAATCCAAATAAATGCTATGTGTTTTGATGGCATAATTCAATTTAAGGGATCCCATTATTTATGTAAAGTAGAATCACCATCTTGGGTTGTCCATCTTGCGCTATACAGTACAACAGATATACTTCCAGAGTCCATACATATGGTAAGATCATAAAGACATAGATATCATCTACAGTGTCTTATTTGCATGTACTGCTAACAATCAAACTTCTCATACCATGTATGCAGCAATGAAGTCATATTGCCAAATATCTTAAACCCCATCTAGCAAGTTAATGTTCAGCTCTACGTACTCTCCCATAGATATCTGTTTATACATATATCACAGAAAACTTGTTAGATCAAATTCCGTGTTCATCCCTCTGGGGTTCAAAGTTTCCAGCTGGTTTGTCCTAAATATCTCCTTTTGAGGGAGTAATGCATTCAAGTCACCCCCTCTCATAGGAACCTTAACATGTTTCAGTATAAGAAACTGTGTGTGCTGCAGCATGTTGGGCTTGTACAAAATGTTGTGCTACTGGTGAGCGTTCTTGATGGGTTCTCACATTGGACTTGTGTTCCGTCCAATGAGTTTTTACTTTTCCTGTGGTCATCCCCACATAAGAGATGACACACAGGCATTTAATAACATAAATCACATTGGAAGAGCCACATGTTGTAGAGTGTCTCAGCCAAATCTTTTTGCCACTGTAGGGATCGTTAACATAGTTGCCTTTGGGGCAATGCTGACAGTTTCTACATGGGAGTGTTCCCTTGAATGTAATCTCTTGTGTCTTGAGTAAGATATATTCGGCCCGAATCAAATAATCCGTTACTCATGAACATTTGCAATATGCAAAAATTGGTGGTTGATCAAACAGTTGTGCAAGGGTTCTGCTTCCCTCCCTGATGCCTCCCAGGGAGTGAGGCCCTCTCCATGCCAGAGGTGTGAGGTGTGTGACACCTCAGGGTAGTTTCACCTTCCCTCCCTGGTGCCCACCTATCAATGATGCACTCTTTCTTCTTCCCAGGTTTGTGATTGTCCTGGGAAGATCTTCATGTTCCATTCATCGATACCAACCGTGGACAGAAAACTCCAGCTCTGCTCATCTCCTCAGTCCAGTACCTGGAGCAAGGAAAAGGTGAGTGCTGGGTGTGAAGGCAGAATGCTTGAGAGAAGCCTGAAGAAAGAGAAGGACTTGTTTCCAGCAGAGATATTTTTGGGTTTAAGCAGAGGATAAGTCTGAAGATAACCTATCTAACACTTTGCCAATGGATACACCTGGGCCCAAGCCTCGAGGAGAGGGGGAGAGGGTTGGGGGTTAACACTTCAAATATCAGGGGGTGGGGAGGGAGTGGCTGCCTTCAAAGACTTACTGGAGCTGGGGCATACATGTGTGCGGCCATCCTTCCTGTTCGGACTCAAGGAATGTTTGTGGGAACCAGTGTCAAATTATTTGAAAGCAAATTGGGCCTGCGACATTGCCACAAACCTGATAGGATTTAAAGACAACAGCACATTTGTATTGATGCCCGCCAGAATGCTAATGCTGTAGTTGCAATATGGTGTGTGGTTGGTTGTGTCTGTTTGTAGTTCCTGGTGCATTTCCAGACACATTCTACTTTAATCCCACGTAAACCTGTGTGGCTCTGTGGGTGGAATTTCTTGGAGGTGCCTGCTGGAAGTCACGGTGCAGTTAAGCACAGATTGTGGGCCATGAATGTGTGATATGGCTTAGCATAACCTGACATACCATGACATGGCCTAGCATTCTGTAACGTGGTATACAAAGACATACAAGTTGGAGAAATAATGTTGTTTATCGTTATGAGCACATAAATGGAACCTCTTTAATGTTTGCAAAGCCAAAAGGTTGTCAGGAGTTGTCATTGGGTGGTCGCCAGGCAAGGTGGCAGCCTCGAGGTCCATGATCAGAAGAGGGCAACCTTTTGGCCTCTAAAACATGCAATTCAACCCATTAAAAGAACAGGGTTGTGCCAAATGGCGTTCTGCATGGGGGCACTATTTACCCTTTCACCAGCCCTGATCCATTGGATTTCAAGAAACTGAATATGCAGAAATGGCTCCATTCAACATTCCTTCTGTTATGTTATGTTACTTTGCATTTATATAGCGCCTTGTGTACCATTCGTATGGTCTCAAGGTGCTGGTAGGTTGAACGCCCTCGGGAACCGAAGTTCAGGTCAGTAGAGAGAGTTGAGAGAGTCAAAAGGTGCGTGTGAGCACCGGATATGTGTGCAGCTCGTGTAGCAATTGTGTGATAGCTGCTTCTTAGCTGTAGGTGTGGAGGCTGAGAGATCAGGATTATGTGATCGTTCTGGCAGGTTGTTATCCAGACCGGTTTGGCTGCGTTAGGCCTGAGCAGAAACGCCTAGACTGGAGGTTGTGTAACCAGCAGTGTTTAGTTAGGGTGATGGGGAGTATGAGGCAGATGATGGTATGAGAACAGCCAAGCCAAATGGTGTCATAGTATCGCTGTGTTCTAGTTGAGTGGTGGTGTAAAGAAGAGAGTAAGCGTGGAGATGTGGATATGGTGGTTTACCTTAGCTGCTTGAGACCGCGCCGACTCCAGTAGTTCCATGTACTCCATCCGTTCTATGTACTCCATCCATTGCATGTACTCCGAATGTCCACGCATTACAACCAGGTCAAGTACTCAGAAAAGTGCGTTTCAATGTCCTTTCAAACCATTCTATGTAAGTCACGCTATTCTATGCATTCCAATCCTTTCCATGCACGGCCAATCCGTTCCATGCACTCACTCTGTTTCATGTACTCCAATCCATTCCATGCATTCCAATCCGTTCAATGCATACGCGTCTGCTCCATGTTCTCGCATCCGTTCCATGCACTCCACTTCTTTCCAAGCACTCCAGTTTGTTCCAAGCGCTCCAATCTGTTACAAGGATTTCAACTATTTTATGCACTCGAACCATTTATGCACTGCTGATTTTATTTGTTCTATCTCAACGCTATCCTTTCTCCATGCATCATTGATCCACAAACGTCATCTTCACACGTTCCGTCCACTTAACTGGTTTCACACACTTCCCCTATTCTACAGTTAACCCGATCCATCTGTATACTTTACTTGTTCTATCCACATATTTCTATCCGTTCAACCCAGTTTACCCGTATGACCCAGATTCATTTGTTCCATCCAGTTCATCCGTCCCACTCACATACTTCACCAGTTCGAGTTTTAATGTAATACATAGTATGGCATGGCGAGAACAGGGGCCACTGACATGAGACACCGGTCATGTCATGCTTTCCCTCTTATGACATTTATAATGCACCTATACACAAATGTTTCATCAACTAGGCTGGTCCAAGGTTATTTATGGAGGGAGTACAGGCACAGTATGCTGTAGCGTGAAAGCATAAGGTGATCATCTACAGGACCAGTCACTGTATTATAGAAGGAAAGAAGACACTGAACTGTAGTAATTTATATTTAAGAAACAGTCAATAACAAAAGGAAGCAGTAAGGATACAGAACAGAGAGACGGTGGGGAGATGCATAGAACAGTGAATCGCTGTGCAAGGACAGCTGTGGTTACATGCTGTAGCAGCTGGTTGATGTGGGACTTAGTGCTTACAAATGCCTTACACCCACAGGTGCCAGGTGGTATTCTGGTAACAGGGGACTCACTGCCTCCTCCTGATTCATAGAACTGGCCGATTCCCCCCCCCCCTAAGGCTGCTGCTTTCCCTGCAGCGCAGGCTGCACCCAACCTTGGATGGCATTTGTGCCATGAAAGTGCCAGCAGTGGGAGTCCCATCAGGGTGTAGCTTGCCTAGTATCACCAGCCAGGCAACACAAGCATGATCACTGGAACCCAGCAATCGGGGCTCCTGCTCCGGAGCACTGGTACCCTATAATGTGGCAGCACTGCCTCTACCTCCTGAACGCAGCACCCCAAGCTCAACACGCTAGACTTTGAGTGCCAGAGAAGAAATAGTACAGATAAGACGCTGACCCACCCACTGAGAAGTATTGTGTCACGGTTTATTACACGGCACACTCCAGCCAGGGAACTCCTTCCCCTACAATGAATGTGGACACAATAAAACGCTTTTTACCTTTAATATACTGCAGATTCTTTTGAGTAGGCCTCCAACCCGCCTCGGACCCAACCTCCACAAACACCCTGTGTCACAATGGACTAGGAACCAGGCTGGTGTGTATTAATATGATATTTTATTAATGTATTATTCAATATACATGTGGATAGTCAAAATACAACAGCCACCAAAATTGTGGCCACACTAATGCACTATCCTATCTCGAGTGACCAAGTGGAAATGGGCTGTTACACTCACTTTTGTTTTAATGACAAAACAGGAAAATAACAATTCCACACAAAGTGATATAACCTATAGCTAAGCACTCCCCCCTGCAACACACACCCAAACATCAATTTGGACTTGATTTCGAGGGAAAATCGGTTTTGAGAAAAAGCAAATGCAAAGGGAAAATACAGCGGCACATGGAAATTCGTTTATACTGGGGCTTACAATGACAGGCAGCGCAGGGAAGAGGTTTAGCTTACAATTAGAAAATTGGTTTTCAATGACAGGGACAGAGGCTCATAACAGGTAGATTTCTAGGAAAAAGGGATTGCTCACAATGGGAACAACGGTTTGGGTTTAATAGAACAGATGCAAATAGGAATTTGTTTGGTAATGCACACAATACACGGACACATTTGGTTTTTAGTTACAAGGAGACTCCTTTTTTTGAGGCAACACTTTACTGGCTATAACAATTAAATAAACACACCAGGAACAAGATGGTTGATTTCGAATTGCAACAGTTTTGAACCGTGAATTTCAATGGGGGAATTAATTGATTTATTTAAAAATAAATACTAAGGATTTACGCAGACAACTGGGAGGTTTTTCAAAGGAGATACACTAACGTACACAGGCAAACAAGAGATTCTTCTATGGGGAGATGACTGAATAACACTGGCAATTTGGGGTTTTCAATGGGAAACATTGGATCTACAACTAAAAAAATCAAGGGCTTATGCAATTTTCAGCTGGGGTTATATGCTACTTACAAAACAAGCCTTGGTTTAGGATTCAGGAAAGCCAGTTGGATCTCAGGACAGATCGGGCAAGGGGTCTGGTCACTGCACTTCCAAAGATGGTAAGGTTCAGCAACCTTCTCTCCGTCCTCCTTCTCCTGTCTCCCTGGTGTTTGTGTGTGTGTGTGTGAGTCCTAGTACAGCCCCCCTTATATAGCAGAAATGACATCACTAATTTTACAATCTAGGGCAGTACCCTGTAATTATCCCTGCCGCTCGGATAGGACAGTTACCATCCCTCTCTCTGCCCCCTGTCAGGATTGGTTCAGGGGAGGTACCGTCTTCTTACTCATGAGCACCCGGATACCTCTGGGTCATGGTGCGCTATACAAGTAAAATAAACAAACAAACCATCTGTCTGTTTGCATTTATTTCCATTCTTTGTTCTCATTACAACTTTTTGGCAAAGAAGTATGTATCATAACTTCATAATTATACTAGCCACTGCCATATGAAACATATATTTGGTTTTAGCTGGTCATAGGGAATTAGGTAAGCCGATCGCCAACTCCATACGATGTAGAATGGCCCTATGGCACATTTCTGTCTTTATCATAAAATGTACAACAGTTATGAATATGTAAATCATCAAACATATTCCTAATTTCAATTTCCACCTTTTCATCCAATCTCATAATTGTCACATGTTCAGATCAGCCAGAAACCTAATCTAACTGCCCATTACAGTCGCCAGAGTCCCAGGTAATTGCAATTTATATCCTTAAAACCACCTGGCAATCACAAAAAAAATGACATAAAATTGAGATCCATCCTCAGTCTGATGGCGGCGCAAAATGCCTAAAACAAAATAGTCTTTTATATGAATGATGAGTGTGTCTGTCAGCAAATGGGCTGGCTGATTCATCCCCAACAGTCATCTGTTCCCCTTGCTCAGCCTGTGACCAGAGGGTTTTTATGAGTCTCTTTGAAATTGGCAGTTTGCTCTTTGAAGTGGGTGCAACAGTCACTCACACCTTCTTGTCATGCTTCAGCCACATTTTGCCTTTTTTTTAAAAAAAAAATCTCTGGGCTCCTGCTATCCTGTCTGCAGAACAGGGAATTATGACGGATATGTGTGAAATACAGCTGGATGTGGGGCTTGTCATGGTGAAGTTCCTGCCTCGGCCCAAACCATTTTTTCCTGAGGTAAGGGTCTCTGTACAGGTTACAGGAGTTTTGTGGGTGAAACCAATATACATTTGATTTGGTTGCCTCCACACATCATGTTTCCCTGACATTTTCTGTATGAGCAGTGATCTCTTTACCATTGTGGCTTTTTAAAGCCGTTTTTATTTGCAACACATGTGCAGGCTGATTTTGCTTTTAATGTTTAAAATCCTGTCTTGCAGGTCACAGGATTCTTTGATTTCTCCTTCTTGGGTGTATTTACACTGCTGCTTGTCCATAAATGATAGGAAGGCCCCTCTCCACATGGTTCTATAATTTGACATGAACCAAGAGAAAAAGCCAGGTCACTTTTGTTGCAGTGTTTAAATTCTTGCCACTCATGTGACAGGGAAAGCAAAGCAGGGCTGTTTTTTTGGTTTCAGTGTTTAAATGCTTGCCACTCATGTGACAGGGAAAGTAAAGCAGGGCAGTTTTTGGTTGCAGTATTTAAATGCTGCTGTTCAGGTGAAAGGGACTTGTTTGGGGCCTTTTAAATGCACCCCATAATTGGCAAATTGGTGAAGTGATGCAGGTCAACAGTAATAGGCAAGAAGTTACAACATGGGAATACCAGGGGCACCTGTGAATCTAGAATGGTCTAGTTCTGGCAACATGCTTTATTTACAAGTAAAAACCATGTCAACTTCAATGTGCGTGGTCAAAATATCCAATCAATCACATTGAAAAGAGGAGTTTCTTTCTCCCCGACTTTCCCACAGCTCTAAATCCACAGATGTTTAAGGCACTGCCCGAATTCTCAGGGCCTCTACTGGGCAGGTGTGTGAATCTCAGAGGTTAGGCAGCGCAGCCCAGGTGTATGCACTTCGAATCTGCGGGAACCTGTTGATTGAAAAGCAATCGGAGCCCCTATCATTAGCATCACTGGAAGTGGCACCCATCTTTTGATACTGGAGGGCATCAAGGGAAGTGACATTACAAGGAGTCAGATCATAGAAACTAACCTCACTATAATCAGTTCATATACAATTTAAGATACAGCGCGCTTCAACATTAAACATTGTTGCACTGGCAAACCATGTCTAACAATGAAAGGTGACCGCACTTCTCCAAGATCCGTTATTAGCACAGGGGCGTCGTTATTGACTTCCTCTGGGCCAATCAGAATGTTAAGCCTGCATTCAATAATAACTACTGCTATTGTAATCGTTTATGTGTGAGTTTTCCTTGTAAAAAATAAATAAAAACATTACATCAAAAAAGATTTCTTTCAACAGGACGCCCTCTCTCTCAGATGACACTTTTATTGGCTGCAACATCCTATTTAACATGAAAGACAAAGCTAAAACGGGGGGAAATGCTTTTTCTTTGTTATAAACAAACAGTTTACTTTGACATCAGTTCAACCAAGTTTGCAATTAAAATGCTTAATTTATGAGAACTATGTTATTTCAATATCGCAACATAAATCCACATTTAATTTACTAACCTATTTGCCTATTTACATTACCCAGTATTGATGTAACATGTTTTATTTCGCAATCAAAGCGCCAAAACATGTATTGCTGCAACCACTGTGTGATAACAGCATATCAATGAGCTTTGTTGGAGGAGGGCATGGACGCCTAGGGCCACTAACAAAAAAGAGTGTACCAAATGTGTGTTCTTTTGTACTTACATCTAAAACAAAGGAGCAATTAAACAGTGCGATATATCATTTACCATCTTTTCATTCAGACTAGGGACTGTTAAGTGGAAAACCTGTGCAGTTCCCTCTGGGACCACTGCAAAAGATTTAGGCTTACAGGTGTTGGCAGTAAACCCACTTGGCAGCTGTCTGTACCACACAGATTCACCTGGTAGCTGTGGCTGAGCAGTCAGACCTCTCTCAAGAAAAGTTAGGCAGTATGTGGAGTATACAAAATAGGGCAATTTACACAGTAGAACAAGCAAACACGGAACAGAGCTTGGGTGTAAAGATAGATAGGTATTTATTTATAACAACACATCTATAGAAAACATTCTGGCACTAATACGGCAAACAACTTCAATCACAATTACTATAAGTAAATCAATCCCCCTAACAATAGTTCGACAAGTCTAGGTTCAACGGCACCACTTATTTGCAGACAAAGGTGAATGCTTTAACCTAGATGGCACTCTAGTATTCGTTAGGATGGGAGAGAAAAGGCAGGGTATGAAATCAACTCAGTACCAACACTTTTACGAACAAATGCAAGGCAAGTAAGGCAGGGTCTACTGTAGATCGCAAAGTTCAGAGGCCAGGCCCACTCGGAGAGAGGCAAGGCGAAATGTCCCATAAAGTATCACAGTGGAAATGCACTTCGAGTCTTTGGCGCAAATTGTCACAGAAAGATTGGACCAGTTCAGAACAGAAAGTTAAGAAGGCTTGGAGGCGACCCAATGGAGAGGCGAGGATTAAGACACCTCACGCTAACCGTCCAAAGGGAAGCCAGGCGGACACGGTACCTTGTATGTGGAGAGACAGCTCCGGCGGGGGCAGTTGTTCCTGGTGGTGGATGCAAGTCGGGGCTTTGCCAAGAGAAGAGATGATCTCGTCGTCGAAGGAAAGTTGAAGATCGTTGCACCACCAGGGAAGAGACCAGCCGCGGAGTGCTCCGTCACAAGGCACCACCTTTTGGTCGCGGTATGGGATAGTGGCTATCCGGTTGCTGGGGTGCTCAGCACGGGCAATTCGACCACTACGCCCTGGAAGCGAAGAAAAAGCAAAGGGGACTGGTTGTTCCCACCAGTCAGGGGAAGAGACTCTCCGGCGGGGAGATCTCCTCTGTCGTCGGGAAGTGGTGAGTTGGTTCAGCAGGGCTCCACCGGAGGTGTCGTTGTTGCAGGTCGGCTCAGCTTTACCCTCATCGGATTCTTAGGTCCTGTGGCGACTTCTGAAGATACAGTCCCAAAAGCCCTGCTTTTATGCAGAAAACCCCCATTCATTCAGCCTAGCTGTCAATCAAAACACGCTAAGGGGTGAGCAGGGTGGCTCACCACTTGGGCCAATCACACCAGAGTGTGACTTGAGTTGGCAAGGCAACTCAGTCCAGGGTGCCTAAACCCCCTCCTACACCTCCTGTGGCACCCAGACAAAATGGCACCACTTTGGAGGGCCTCTGGGCAGAAGCCCGCCAAAAGTGGAACAAAGGCTCAACCTTTGGTTTAGGAGTCACAGAGACGAACACAGACGCCATTTTAAAAACCGAGTTCTGGCAGAAAATACCAACCGATAGATTTATTTAAGATAAATAAACCGGTGGTATGTTAGAGATTAACGAGAAAAAGTATTAACTTCCAACAATGGGAAGAATCCCATAGGGTTATATTCGGGGTCGAATATAACGAGTAGTTTCCACTGCCACCAGCCAAAACTCGACAAAGGGGGACGGGACAGTGCCCCCTCGAATAACAGACCCAGGGGTAATCGAATTACCCCTACCAGTACGTCCACAATAGGATGGTTTGTACTAGTTCTGTTAGTAAATTTAGGTCTAGTAAAGCCAATGGTGACTTTACATGCCCGGGGAGACAGTAGTCAGTCCCCGGGTATAAAGTCTATGGTGGGGGTCCTATAGGACGCCCCAGTGTTACGGCACGGAGGGTGCGGTGTAACACACATAGAAAAACATATGAGACCCTATGGAGTAAAAGACCCCATAGCCCATAGAACACATTGACATTCAAAGGAATTAACCACATTCATGTCCAAGAGTGGGAGAAAAGAGTCTCACTCTTGGCAGGATGGAAAAAAACAAACTCCAGAAATCCAGCAAAGCTGCTGGGGGACTCACTAGGTTAGGAAATTCTGCCTAAACAGAGAATTCTCCCTAACACTGCCCCCCCCCCCAGACTAAGGGACAGGAGGATTTAATCCACTCCTGGATGAATCTCATACCTCTAGTCGATGACATACATCCTAGAGAGACCATCAGCATTTTGGTGGTGACACCCTGGCCTGTGCTCAATGGGGAAATCAAACCCTTGGAGGCATATCGACCATCTTAGTAGTTTTGGGTTTTCCCCTTTCATTTGCATTAACCATCTCAAGGGTTGGTGGTCAGTCTGAATGACAAAAGTAGAACCATACAAGTATGGCCTAAACTTCTTCAGAGCCCACACGATAGCAAAGCATTCTCTTTCGATTGTTGCCCACCTTGTTTCAGGATCCTTCAGCTTGCTGCTGATGAAGCAAACAGGGTGCTCCCTACCTTTCCCACCCAGTTGACTGAGTACGGCACCTATTCCTACATTTGAAGCATCTGTCTGCACAATGAAAGTTTGGCGGTAATGAGGAGCTCTGAGTACTGGGGCTTGGCAAAGAGCCTTTTTCAGGTTTTCAAAAGCCTGATTGCACTCCTCGTTCCATCTAACCTTTTTAGGAAATTTGGGCGAGGAGATGACATTCAGTGGAGAAGCTATGGTCCCATAGTTCTCAATGAAATTCCTGTAATACCCAGTGAGGCCTAGGAAGGCTCTCACTTGGGTCTGAGTAGTAGGTGTTGTCCAATTTTGCACAGCTTCAATCTTACTGAGCAAAGGCCTTATTTCTCCACCTCCTACCTCATGTCCAAGATAGACTACCTTACTCTGTCCAATTTGGCATTTACTCGCCTTTATGGTCAGATTGGCTTGTCCAAGAGCCTGCAAAACATCCCTAAGGTGGGTTACATGTTCTTCCCAGGAATTGCTGAACACTGCTAAGTCATCCAAGTATGCCATGCAGAAGTCCTCCATCCCATTCAGAACCTGGTTTACCATCCGTTGAAATGTAGCAGGTGCATTTTTCAATCCGAAAGGCATTACCTTAAACTGGTATAAGCCAACGGGGGTAGAAAATGCAGTTTTCTCCTTGGCATGGTCTGTCAGGGCTATTTGCCAATAGCCCAACGTCAAGTCAAATGTGCTGAGGAACTTGGCTGCGCCGAGTTTATCCACCAACTCATCTGTTCTTGGCAAAGGGTGGGCATCAGTCTTGGTGACTGCATTAAGAGCTCTATAATCCACGCAGAATCTAAGTTCTTTAGATCCGGCCTTTGGTACTAACACAACTGGGCAAGACCATGGACTAGTAGAGGGCTCTATTACCCCAAGATCAAGCATCTTTCTGACCTCACCTTTGATGTGGGTTTGTACATTTTCTGACATTCGGTATCCTCTGCTTTTGACTGGCAGACAGTCACCAGTGAGTATGTCATGCTGGCCCAAGGGGTCAAGCCTGGTGAAAGCGAGAACAGAGAGGCAAACTGATTCAACATAGATTTGCACTCTTCTTGTTGCTCGGGTGTCAGATTTGAAGAGAGGTTTACTCCTTCAATTTTTTCATCTAAAGGTAAGCCTCTGAGGAGATCCGGAAGAGCTTCACTCTCTTCTTCTTCCTCTGATGATGCTAGAAGCAACGCTCCTACATCAGGTCTTGAGACATACGCTTTGAGTCGGATGGTGTGGAAGACTGTCGGAGCCTCCTTGGGATTGCCCAAGTCCACCAGATAGTTGACCTCTCCGAGTTTACCCACAACTCTGAAGGGTCCCATCCATTTGTCTTGCAAGGCCCTCTGCCTTGTTGGGATCATAACGAGAATGAGCTGGTCTTGAGCGAACTCAACCATGTTAGCCTTTTGATCATGCCAGTGCTTGACCAATGCTTGTCCAGCTTTCAAGTTATCGCTTGCTTCTGTCATCATGTGCGACATTCTCCTCCGGAGACCTATCATGTAGTCAGTCACTCTGACTGGCTTGGGGGGAGGAGCACTCTCCAACCCCTCCTTAATCAGGGCCAATGGACCTCTGACGGGATGACCATAGAAAAGCTCAAAGGGAGAATAACCTACTCCCTCCTGAGGGACTTCTCTATAAGCAAAGAGAAGGCATGGCAGTAGAAGGTCCCACTTACGCTTAAGGGGTTCCTCTAAAGCACCTATCATGCTCTTCATGGTTCGGTTGAACCGTTCTACCAACCCATTGGTTTGTGGGTGGTAAGCTGTTGAGAACTTGTAAGTAACTCCACAGGTTTTCCACATGGCTTTCATGTAGTGGGACATAAAGTTTGACCCCCTGTCAGAGATTACTTCCTTAGGAAACCCGACCCTGGCAAAAATACCAAGGAGGGCCTTAGCCACAGCAGGAGCTGTAACAGTCCTCATAGGAATTGCCTCAGGATACCTAGTAGCATGGTCTACTACAACAAGTATAAACCTGTTGCCTGAGGAGGTTGGAGGATCAAGGGGACCAACAATGTCAATCCCTACTCTCTCAAATGGGACTCCCACAACTGGGAGAGGCACTAAAGGTGCCACATTCTTGGAGCCAAACTTACCAGAGGTCTGGCAGGTGTGGCAGCTCCTGCAGTGTTTTTCTACTTCGGCCCCCATCTTCGGCCAATAAAAGTAGAGAGAGAGCCTTTCCTTAGTCTTCTTGAAACTCAAGTGACCAGCCAAAGGAATCTCGTGGGCTAACTCAACGAACTGTGGTCTGTTCTCTTGGGGTACTACAAGTCGTTTGTAGTCTCCAGGTGCAGACTCGGTCGGTTCACTGTAGAAGAGGCCATCTTCCCAGTGCAACCTGTATTTCCCAGGCTCTTGCCCTTCAGCCTGAGCTTCTGCCTGGTGGCGAAGACCTTCCAGAGTTGGACATTCTCTCTGTCCTTACTGAAGTCCGCCCTGCTGGGTCCACCTTCTGCCAGTAAAGACTGCAGCTCAGGATGGTTAACAGGATCCAGATCTCCAATGAGTTCCTGGCCTTCCATTAGCTCCTCTTCAGAGTCTAATTCTACCACACAGGGTTGTACCTTCCTCTCAGCCTCAGCTGGAGGTGGAGTTATGGGTGTAAATTTGGACAACCGCGGGGAAGTCCTTGTTGGCTGCACTGAAATGCTGGCTGCTGGTTTCGGTATAGAAGTCTTAGGTTTCCCTTTCGCTTCTGATTTCTTTGAGACGGCAGCTGACAATTCCAGTGGAGCAGGAGTGATTTCTTTCTTCATCATCTCCTGGAGGGTACCTCGCATGGTTCTCTCCCTTGCAGGTCTGGTTAGCTCCTGTAACCGTTTACTAGGAGGTCTGGGAGTATGCGACACAACTCCGAGAGTTTTCAAATCGTTACCCAACAGAACGCGTCCTGGTACCTCACTCTGTATGCTGACAGGGATCTTCACAGTCATGTCGTTACACTGGATGAGAACTGGTAACTGGGGAAGCATCTGCACAGGCCCTCCAGCTAACTTGGTGAGGCGTTTGGGTGCCTTAGCAACATCCTCAGCCTGAAAAAATCATTTATCCACCACAGTTATGCTGGCCCCAGTGTCCCTAATGGCAGGAGTCTTCTGACCATTCACCTGGACACTGTCCTTATAATACTCTTTAGTATTATCGGGGATAGAATTATAGACATCTAAATTCTGTTGTTCCCACAACCCCAGAGATACTAAAGAAACACTGGCTGAGACTCCAATGGGTTCATCAGCCAGCAGTAGAAAGTTTCCACTTGCCATTTGGACTTCCTCCTCTGGAGCGAAGGCTAAGGAGACAAGCTGGACCCCTGAAGGTTTACCCTTACATCTGGGATCTCCTTTCACGTGGTCAGTCGAGCCACAAACAAAACATTTCCCGAATGCTTTCTGGAATGGTGGCTTGTTCTGGCCTCCTTCCAGTTTGGCACCAGAAGACACACTATTCTGCTGCGGTTTTCCTTGTGGCTTACCCTTATGGTTTTGTTTGGGGCCCTCTTTGGAATTTGAGTTATTAGAATTCTCTTTTGAGTCTTTTTTAGGCTGTTTTCCCTCATCCTTTTTCTGAGTTGCCCCACAATCCTTATGAGAAGCCCTGTTGGCAACCCACAAGTCAGCAGCCTTAGCTAGCTCCCTGGAATCCAATTCCTTCGAATCAGCCAAGTGCTGTCTGAGCTCAGGAGAACAGGCATCATAAATAGACTCCAGCATAAAAAGATTCTTCATACCCTCATAAGTGTTCACTTTGTAACCCTTAATCCATCCCTCTAAGTTTTTCAACCCTTCACTCACCCAGGTAGCCCAAGGGGTACCATCATGCTTTTTGAGGGTTCTAAACCTCTTAAGATACTGGGAAGGGGTCTTCCCAAATCTAGCTATCAAAGCTAGTTTCACACTTTCGTAATCCTTCTTATCTACCTCCCCCAACTCCATTACCACATCAGTCGCAACAGGGGGAAGCCTGGAGAACAACCAGGGAAGTAACTCATTCCCTGTGATGTCCTGGAGCCCATGATTATATTCAAACAGTTTTAACCAATCCAACACATCCAATCTCGGTTCATACATACCCACTAATTCCTTCGGCATCCGGGGTCTTTTGGGACTGGAGCTTCTAGAGGAACCAGAGGAGAGAGAAGCATTTTCCACAGACAACTTTTTCATCTCTAACTCGTGATTAAGTTCTATTTCTCTGAGCCTTAACTCAGCTTGCTTCTGCTCAGCCTGGGCATTCATCCGTCTGAACTCTAGCTCTTGGTTTCTTTCAGATTGAGCCAAAAACCGTTTGTATTCTAACTCGAGCTTCATTTTTTCAAGTTCAAAATAAGCAGGGTTATATGTGGGACCTGTTATGGGCCCCGTAGGTACAGTAGGTAAGGCAGACAGAGGCTCAGAGTGGCTAACTTCATTAGGTTCACTTTCCTCTTCTGACTCATTATCAAGGCTTTGATTCAGATCAATACCATTACTGTTTTCTACATTCGCTGGAGAAGTTGGTTCCTCTGAACCAGTACCCAGACTTTGGTTTTCCTGCAATCTCGCTATCAGTTCTACTTTCTTGCCTCTTACAGAAAGATTCTCTTGTCTACAGAGGGCTCGTAAACTCTCAATATTTTCACCTGACAAGGATTCTTGACTGTAAACTTCCATAGTAGACATGTTTTTGAAAGTTGCTTTTTAGTGCTAAGCTTTGTGGTTAGTTATCCTAAAGTGTTGAAAAGCACTCTAAACTGTATACTGGATACAAATCCCACCGCTGTACACCAGTGTTAAGCGGAAAACCTGTGCAGTTCCCTCTGGGACCACTGAGAAAGATTTAGGCTTACAGGTGTTGGCAGTAAACCCACTTGGTAGCAGTCTGTACCACACAGATTCACCTGGTAGCTGTGGCTGAGCAGTCAGACCTCTCTCAAGAAAAGTTAGGCAGTATGTAGAGTATACAAAATAGGGCAATTTACACAGTAGAACAAGCAAACACGGAACAGAGCTTGGGTGTAAAGATATATAGGTATTTATTTATAACAACACATCTATAGAAAACACTCTGGCACTAATATGGCAAACAACTTCAATTACTATAAGTAAATCAATCCCCCTAACAATAGTTCGACAAGTCTAGGTTCAACGGCACCATTTATTTGCAGACAGAGGTGAATGCTTTAACCTAGATGGCACTCTAGTATTCGTTAGGATGGGAGAGAAAAGGCAGGGTATGAAATCAACTCAGTACCAACACTTTTACGAACAAATGCAAGGCAAGTAAGGCAGGGTCTACTGTAGATCGCAAAGTTTAGAGGCCAGGCCCACTCGGAGAGAGGCAAGGCAAAATGTCCCATGAAGTATCACAGTGGAAATGCACTTCGAGTCTTTGGCGCAAATTGTCACAGAAAGATTGGACCAGTTCAGAACAGAAAGTTAAGAAGGCTTGGAGGCGACCCAATGGAGAGGCGAGGATTAAGACACCTCGGCTAACCGTCCAAAGGGAAGCCAGGCGGACACAGTACCTTGTATGTGGAGAGACGGCTCCGGCGGGGGCAGTTGTTCCTGGTGGTGGATGCAAGTCGGGGCTTTGCCAAGAGAAGAGATGATCTCGTATTTAAGGAAAGTTGAAGATCGTTGCACCACCAGGGAAGAGACCAGCCGCGGAGTGCTCCGTCACAAGGCACCACCTTTTGGTCGCGGTATGGGATAGTGGCTATCAGGTTGCCGGGGTGCTCAGCACGGGCAATTCGACCACTACGCCCTGGAAGCGAAGAAAAGATCCAGTCCCAAAAGCCCTGCTTTTATGCAGAAAACCCCCATTCATTCAGCCTAGCTGTCAATCAAAACACGCTAAGTGGTGAGCGGGGTGGCTCACCACTTGGGCCAATCACACCAGAGTGCGACTTGAGTTGGCAAGGCAACTCAGTCCAGGGTGCCTAAACCCCCTCCCACACCCCCTGTGGTACCCAGACAGAATGGCACCACTTTGGAGGGCCTCTGGGCAGAAGCCCGCCAAAAGTGGAACAAAGGGCTCAACCTTTGGTTTAGGAGTCACAGAGACGAACACAGACGCCATTTTAAAAACCGAGTTCTGTCAGAAAATACCAACCGATAGATTTATTTAAGATAAATAAACCAGTGGTATGTTAGAGATTAACGAGAAAAAGTATTAACCTCCAACAATGGGAATAATCCCATAGGGTTATATTCGGGGTTGAATATAACAAGTAGTTTCCACTGCCACCAGCCAAAACTCGACGAGGGGGGACGGGATAGTGCCCCCTCGAATAACAGACCCAGGGGTAATCGAATTACCCCTACCAGTACGTCCACAATAGGATAGTTTGTACTAGGTCTAGTAAAGCCAATGGTGACTTTACATGCCCGGGGAGACAATAGTCAGTCCCCGGGTATGAAGTATATGGTGGGGGTCCTCTAGGATGCCCCAGTGTTACGGCACGGAGGGTGAGGTGTAACAAACATAGAAAAACATATGAGACCCTATGGAGTAAAAGACCCCATAGCCCATAGAACATATTGACATTCAAAGGAATTAACCACATTCATGTCCAAGAGTGGGAGAAAAAAGTCTCACTCTTGGCAGGATGGAAAAAAACAAACTCCAGAAATCCAGCAAAGCTGCTGGGGGACTCACTAGGTTAGGAAATTCAGCCTAAACAGAGAATTCTCCCTAACAGGGACATGGTTCTTACGATGAGTAAACCAAGAGAAAAATAACTTTGTGATGTGTAATTTATGAGTGGTGACTATTTTAACTATACATGAAGCAACACTGTGCTCCATTAAACCATGAGTGACGGTGTATTTTAATAGTGTACACATTGTGAACGGATTTATTTCTAGGAGCACTAACTGTTTCCAGATAAGACACAGTGGGAATTATTAATTTGCCCAGGATTGCACACTTTGGTTAAGCAGTGAAGCTGAGATTTGAACCAGCTCTGCAATTTAAGAGCTTGACCAAATACATCCAGAGCTTTCATTGGTGCAAATATGTAGATTTTGGCTTTCAAGAACTATAATAATACTGTCTTTGAGTGATTACTTGCAAAGTACACAAATCAATGAGTAAAGCAACTTGACATTCTATAAACTGGTTATGTAAAAAGAGTATGAGTCATCCGGGATGGAAGAATATATGTGTCAGAATGCAAAGTAATGCAAGCCTGAAAATGTCCTTCATTTTACACCACTCTGCTTTCAGAGCTTAAAGAAACCATGATAAGGGCACTGGGCTGGTGCCGAAAACCTCCTATCGCCCTTTGAGACCTGCTTAGTCTGAGGTATGGACATTAACATTTTATCTCCCGATCTAAGATCTCTAGATGGCTCAAGATGGTGAATCTTAGCACTGAGATATTTTGGTGCATTGTCATAATAGCACTTGTGCATCAGACAGGCTATCTTAAACTTGACCCGATCCTCCACCATCAGCCAGTGAAGAGATCTCCGTGAGGGCGACCCTGATCTCTTTTTCCCAAATGGGCTATCAGCCTAACCACTGCATTCTGTGCCCTTTGAAGTCTCATCATATGTTTGGTGGGAATCCCTGTCAATAAACTGTTACAGTAATCGAGATGGGAATTAGTTAACGCCCCCACAACCACTGCACGGTCTTCCGCTGCCACAAATGGAAGCACATTTCTATGGATGCGTAGTGAATAATATATGGCCTTCACTTTGGCGCCTACCTGGGCTTCGCTGCCCAGGTTTTCCTGCCATATACATCCCATATTCTTTACTTTTTTTGAGAACTGAATATCTTCTCCTAGGTCCCGTGTTATCTCTGGTTTTTCGGCCCTCAGCTTATTTCCTGCACTAAATAGGATTACCTCTCTTTTAGCCGCATTAAGCTGCAGCTGATTGCATGCCATCCATTGTTTTATTTCCTGCATGCACTGATCAATTTTTTCAAAGGCCTCCTCTATGTTCTCTGTTTCCACATAAATCTGGGTATCATCAGCATACGAATTGAATCTCAATCCATACTTCCGTAAGATGTCAAATAGTGGCCGGATGTATAGATTGCAGATCAATGGTGACAGTGCTGATACCTGTGGGACTCCACATTTTAGCCATAACAGTTCTGATAGAAACCCTCCCAGTGTTACCCGCTGAGTCCTATCCTTCAGAAATGAGCTGAACCATTTTACCACTACTTCTGAGGCTCTTCTCACCATCCCGATCCGTTGGAGAATGTTTTTATGGTTGATTGTATCGAGCGCCGTGGATAGATCCAGCATTAACAAGATTGTCGATCTATCTCTATCCGCGGCTTCCAGTAGATCATCCTGAACTGCTAATAAAGCAGTTTCGGTTCCATGATTAGGCCGGAACCCCGACTGACATTCATCCAGGATATTCCTATTATCAAAAAAGTCCTGAAATTGGCCGCAGACCAGTTTTTACAAGATCTTAGTCGGCCAACATAAGTTAGCTACTGGGCGGTAATTTTTAAAGACAGTTGGATCTAAATTTGGCTTTTTCAATAGAGGTTTTACCAGTGCTCCCTTCAGGGTATTTGGAACATAACCCTCCATTAAAGATTTCTTTATAAACTTTGTTAAGAATGGTGCAAGATTTGCAGCCAACCGAATGGCTGTACACGCTGGTATAGGGAATGCCAGATCCTTGGTAGGTTTCAGTTGGAGTATCTGGGTCAGCACCGTTTCCTTATCAATGCTTTTAAAGTAGAAGCTCTCAGCTTCCCCCTTCGATCTTTTAACTCTTCTGGGGGTTCCTCCCAGTTTTCTCCCATTTTCACTTTGGAGATATTTTCCTGGATATCCAGGATTATTTCTTCAAAAAAATGGTTACATTTATTAGCCTGTTCCTGGGAAGCGATAGTAGGGGCTGCCATACACTTTGGATCCCTGAACTTTGCTACTATGTCAAATAGTGCTCTGACTTGGTTTCCTGCCAATTTAATTTGTCTTTGTCTCTTTGCTGTGAAGAGAGATAGTTTGTATTCCTTGGACAGGATTTTCACCCTCACTGCATCTCTATCCTGTTTGGAAACCCTCCACCGCATGCTACGACTCCGAACGACGCAACTTTGGCAGGCTGAAACCTGTAATCTCAGCCCATGTTCCAGGGAACCCGCAGGCTGATTCTCCTACCATGGGCTGCCCTCTTTCCCCCTGCTCTCCCTCCCGTAACTATTCTTGTTTTTAAAATAAACCCCATCCCCACTCTCAGCTTCCCTTTTCCAGTCGCCATAGTCATAAAAGAGGGGCTCTGTACGGAGCCCTGCCTTCTAGAACCATGGTGGCCATCTTGGTAAAGTATTGTTTCCTTCATTCAATGAGTCACGTGTGGCATCCCGTTGAATGAAGGAAAAATACTTTTTTTTTTTTTTTTTTAGCACCCCAGGTTACCGCTTTGTTAACCTGGGTTGCTAATGGAGTTAATCCCCCATTCCAAGGTCTGGAATGGGGGTGGTCAATGGCCCGGTATACCTGCCTACATTTGAAAATAAAAAACCCTGAGATTTATGCCTTGCCCACAGTCACAAAAGACTCTACCCATTTGTACATGGCTCCGCCCACACGCCCCACCCACCTGTCAAAAGGTAAACTCGGTTGTTGTAGCCGTCATTCGAAACACGTTTTCAGTTTGCACTTTACAGTGGAATGCAATAAATGTGAATGTCCAAGGACATGCATAACCACCCAAATTGTATAGGACCAATGAGAGGCGTGCATTTCGGAAGAGCATTTTTATAGAGCAGTTGCAGCAGAGTTGCAGTCAGAAGACTAATCCCAAATTATTCTCGCCGCTGACAACAGCGTTCTTTGGGCAAGAATTTTCTAAGTGGCCAAACCCTGCCCCCACAATTCTATTTACTCGGAAAGCACGCACATTTGTGCGTGCACATTTCCAAAGAGCATTTCTAAAGAGCAGTTGCAGCAGAGTTGCGGTCAGAGGACTAATCCGGAATTATTTTCACCGCGGACAATGGTATGAATGTGATGGGACATTTACCTGGAATCACAACCATTATACCCTTCAACGCTGCTTAACTTTGACTTTCTTTTATATTATAGGCGTTCTTTGGGCACGAATTTTCTAAGTGGCCAAGCCCCGCCTTGAATCCGCACAATTCTATTTACTCGGAAGTCACACGCACTTGCTCGCCCGCATTTCCGAAGAGCATCTCTAAATAGCCGTTGCAGCAGTTGAGGCTGTTGAGGTGGTGAGGATGAGTTAGCGCTCCCCTTTTTAACCTATTTTTCCTTTTCAGCAATCATATCTGATGTAAAAATCACATCGTATTGTGTATGATCAAGGATGCCAGGGTCGTACACACTTGTCTCCGACATGCCATCGCGGAAGGAAAGGTTGGACTTATTGGATATAACAAAAGGCACGCCGAAACGAACAAGCCACAAAATTAATTTGACTCAGAGCTTGAATTCCGCTCACTGTGCCCGCCAGACAAAGGCTACATCGGACATACATACATTTTATCCCATAGGAAGTATGTGTACAGCTGAAGTTCCATCAGGCGGCGGGCTTAAAGGAGATTCCAACATTGATGATCAATCAGTGGTGGAATTGGGCTCGCCTCCTGACTCGATAGTTTAGGCGGGCTTTGTTTTGGAATCGGCCCTGGTGTATGCAAGTGACCTCCCAAATGTGCCCATGGAGGAAGCAGTCACAAAGGCCCAGGTTCATAGAGACCTTGCTGCTTCCCTGGCAAACGATAATATCTCTCTAATTGAATCTCCAATGCGGTCTTCTCAGAGTCTAATAACCTCTCCGCAGAACGGCAAACGATCTGTTGATGAACTATCGCAATCTCCGGCTATGTTTTCTGTATCTCCTCACAATTCTTCTGTATTGTCAATTTCATTTAAACAACCAACCTTGCGAAGAGTCGGGAACCCTCCACCGCAAGATCCAATAGCTCCTCCTGCAGCTACAAATGCAGGATTAGAACTTACATTACACGCCATGAATACGGCATTATTCTCCTTTGCCAAATTATATGAAGCTCTTGATTCGAGACTTTATGACCAATCCAATATGTTATCCCGCATCTTAATGTTGCATGATGGTGTGGCTGTTGGTGACCTGGCGGGGAGGGACATCGATCTTGAGGGGCACATAAGTAGGAAGGTTGGAATCAACTCTCATGAGCACTGGGATGATGGTTGCAATAAGATAAGGATGATAGATCGCATGTGTGGTGATGAAGTGCATGATTCAAAACTTACCAATTCTATGGTAAAAGGTGATATCTGTTACGCTCACCTGGCTCCCACAGAGGCGTCGATCTGAACTGGACAGCTGCAGTCTCCACCAACGTGACGAATAGAGCCGAGATGACGGCCTGGACTGGCCCACCTAACTTTGTTTGCTTGGCCCGTAGAAATTTTCTTCTGCAAATGGAGAAAGGAAATAACCACCCGTGGAGTTGAGCGTAAATCCCCCCACCCCAGTTGTTCTCTCCATCCTGCATTGAGCGCAGGGGCGCGTAGATTAACCAGTTGCTTCACTGGCTCGAAGGAATTGGTGAGTTCCAGAACAATATTGACTCTGAGATTCCCGGCAAGACGCCGTAAGTATGTAGTTCGTAAGAGTTCAAATGCCTGACTTTCACTCTTGTCCGATTCCTTGCAGATTGCAGCTTGATCCTAGTGAAGAGTTCCTCGTGGCAACCGGTAATATTCTGGTAAGGATTTGTATTATCCAACACAGTTCGATAAAATAATGTCAATATGTAGCCTGTTGCTTTCTCCTTTATTCAGGCGCTGAGAGAAAGTATGAAGTCTCGGGGAATAATGCCTCCGGCGGTAAAAGCAGGTAAGTCTGTTGTGGTGAAGAGGGTTCCCCTTGTTAGTTCCTTTGTTTCACCTTGCTGTCCTTTTGTTTTCCCTTAGGGGCCGGGTTCGGCGAAGATGCAGTGGAAGCTGCGCCGACCCGTGAAGAGGAATAGTACCCCCGGTGGTAAAATCAGGTAAGTCTATGGGGGGGTAACTAATATTCCTCTGTGTGTTCCCTTGGCTCACCTTGCTGTTCTTGTCTTATCCTTAGGTGCCGGAGTGCGGCGGGAACATGCAGAAGGATGCAGTGGAATTTGAAGATGCTGCGAAGGCCGATGAGTTCAGCGCGGCGCTGCAGCAGGCGAGGCGACGCGCATAAAATAACTTCTTTCTTCCAGCTCGAAAACACAATGGATCGGGAATTCAGGTAAGGATCAAAGGTATTGCTCTTGTTCTAACCTTTTCTCCTTCTTTCTCCCTTTTTCTAGGAGCTCCAAACTCGAGGCGGGCGTGGCAGAAGACTGGATGCAGACTTGCAGGCACGGTGAGCATTACGCTGCTGGATGCAGAATAACGCGAAGCATGTGCTGCTCTTCGGGCGTGGTTTAAATAGCCTCCAAAGTAGTCCCAGGTAAGTATTCCTCCCCAGCCCGCCCGAGTAAAGAAAATAGTCCCTAAGTAAAGTAGTCCCTTCCCAGCCTTTTTTGGCTTGGAGCTCTTGCAGCATGGTCTGCATCAGGTAAGTTTTAATCTATGAGCTATGGCACCAGGACTGACTCTCCATATGCGCCTGGCGCTAGCCCCTAGCAGGGGTTGGTGGGCTTGCTTGGGATGACTTGATGCCTGCTTCCGGGGTTGCTGGGCTTGGTCTGGGTCCCCGGGGGTAGGCATCATGACAGCACTCCCCCCCACCCCCCCCAAAGGCCCCTCCTAAAGTCGTTCTTCCCTGTGGTTTCGGTTTGTCTGGGAAATTTTTGTGGAATTTTTTCACCAATCGGGGTGCATGAACATGGTCACTAGGTTCCCATGACCTTTCCTGTGGTCTGTAACCTTTCCAGTCGATTAAATAAAAAAGTTTTGACTTTATCAGCTTGGAGCCCAGGATGTTCTTAACTTCAAATTCGGGTTTTCCGTCTACAAGGATGGGGTCTGGTGGCTTGGTTAGTCTTGTCCCTGGTTGCACTGGCTTCAAAAGTGACACATGAAAGACGGGGTGAATCCGCATATTAGCAGGTAAGTCCAACTTGACAGCCACCGGGTTGATAATGGCCTTAATAGAGTAAGGTCCCAAATATCTGGGGTTAAAGGTCCGTGTTCCCTTTAGAGGTATATGTTTTGTGGCTAACCATACTTGGTCCCCTATCTGGTATTGTGGAGTATCACTTATATGCCGATCAGCATCTTTCTTGTATTTTTCTTTCGCCTTTTTTAAATGTGTAGTTGCTTCCTTAAAGGCTTGTGTAATCGTAGCGTGCAGATGGTCCACTGCGGGCATTTCTAAGTGTTGGTGCGAGTCAAGGTCTGAGGTTCGAGGATGGTGCCCATATAAGGTATAAAAGGGGCTTTATCCAGTTCCAGAGTGTACTGAATTATTGTATGCATATTCAGCGATCCAAAGAATGTCTTTCCAATTACTCTGTCTGATGTAACATACAACACAGGTATTATTCGAGAGTCTGATTGGTCCTCTCCGTTTGACCATCGGTCTGGGGGTGGTGAATGGTCGATAACCTCACATCGATTTGCGCCAATTGACAGCATTTTTTCCAAAAATATTAAATGAATTGACTGCCCCGGTCAGAGACCAATACGGACGGAAATCCGTGTATGCGAACAATGTTTTCGAGGAACTCCTTGGCCAGGATTGAAGCTTAAGGTAATCCCTTTAAAGGAATAAAGTGGGCCATCTTGGAAAAAAGATCCACAATAACTAGAATGGTGTTAAATCCATTGCATGGGGGTAGATCAGTAATAAAATCTAACGATAAGGTGTGCCATGGTGTAGGCGGCTGGTTTTTTCTTTTTTCTTTTGACTTTTGTTTTGGGCACAAATGCCACAAGACATCACAAATGATTTAATATCCTTTCGCCAGGTGGGCCACCAGAATTGTCTTTTAATTTTAGATTCGGTTTTTGCAATACCTGGGTGCCCCTCCATTAGGGTATCATGATAATGGGAAATGACTAGCTCTTGTAGTTCCTTGTGTGGCAGAAATAGCCGCCCTTGGTAATGAGGCAGATCATTGGTGACAGAGTAGTCCGGGCCTTTTTTTACCCAGTCCTGCAGGGCTGTAGGATCAAAGATTTGCTGGATCTTTACCTGAATGTCCTCTAGTGTCTGTAGAGTAGTCATGGCAAGAATCCTTTGTTCTGAAATTATAGGTACTGGTTCTGGGTTCACTTCGGCCTCTCCCATCCCTATTCGGGATAAGGCGTCTGCCTTACCATTCTTACAACCTGGTCGATAGGTTATCACGAAATCGAACTCAGCAAAGAACAATGCCCATCGGAGTTGACGTGACGATTGGGCCTTGGCTGTGTTTAAATACTGTACGTTTCGGTGATCGGTGATCACAGTAATGGTATGCCTGGCACCGAGAAGATAGTGCCGCCAAGCCTTGAAGGCGGATTTAATGGCTAATAACTCCTTGTCGGTAACCGCATAGTTTAACTCGGGTGCTGAGAACTTTCTGGACCAAAATGCTACTGGGTGAAGCTGGCCAGTTTCAGGGTCCTTTTGAGACAGGACAGCTCCCATGGCTAGACTGGATGCATCAGTTTCCACTATGTATGGAAGTTCAGGGCGCGGGTGCTTTAATACAGGTGCAGACGTGAATTTCGCTTTAAGCTCCTGAAAGGCATTTTCAGCTTCTTCAGTCCACATAAAGCATTTATTTTTTCGCAAGAGTGCTGTGATGGGATGTACACCATGTGAAAAATCCGGGATGAATCTGCGGTAGAAATTGGCAAAGCCGAGCATGCTTTGTACTCCTTTAACTGAACTTGGTGATGGCCACTTAAGGATTGCGTCCACCTTTCGTGAGTCCATTCGGACTCCCTTTGGATAAACCCAAGGAATTCAACTTCTGTGGCATGAAAAACGCATTTTTCCAGCTTTGCAAATAGTTTGTGCTGGCGCAATTTCTCAAGGACTGCTCGGACGTGCTTCACATGGTCAGATTCTGAAGAGGAGTATACTAGAATATCATCGATATATATGACAACACAAACGTCAATGAGTTCACGAAGGACATCGTTCATGAAGTATTGGAAGGCTGCTGGTCCATTGCACAACCCGAAAGGCATCACCTGGTATTCGAATAACCCATACTTAGTGCGGAAAGCAGTCTTCCATTTGTCGCCCTCTTTTACACGTACCAGATGGTTTGCCCCCCGGAGATCTAATTTAGTGTATATGCAAGCGTCCTTCACTTGGTCTAGTAGTTCAGGGATCAGAGGCAATGGGTATCGGTTCTTAACAGTTATCTGGTTCATTGCGCGGTAGTCTATGCACGTTCTGAGGTCACCTTCCTTTTTGGGCACGAAGAACAAAGCTGAAGATGCAGGGGACTTGGATGGGCGTAAAAAGCCATTGGCAAGGTACTGGTCTCAGTATTGTTGTAGGTGAAGGTTCTCTGGTTCCGTAAGGGCATAGATCCTGCTACAAGGGGTTGTGCACCGGGTATGAGATCGATTTGACAATCGTACGATCTGTGAGGAGGTAAGGTGTTTGCCTGTTCTTTTTGGAAGACATCCTGGAATTCTTGGTATTCAGGAGGTAGTTGCATGACTGCTGTGGTTACTGTGGCCAGGCCTGCGTTCAGATTTTTCTTTGGGTAACAGGTTTGTGCACAATCCGGTAAGGTTATTCTCTTCTCTCGCCAATCAATACAAGGATTATGTGTTTCCAACCAAGGTATCCCCAGTATTATTTGGAACTGTGGGGCTTTGATTAGATCAAAGACAATAGTCTCTCGATGCCCATCCTGACCCAATAGTGTCATCTCTGTGGTTGAATGAGTTACAGGCCCAGAGGCAATTTCAGTTCCATCGACTGTGGTGATGACATCTGAGGTGGTTTTTCGGCAGAGAGGTAGATTCATCCTGGAAGCCAATTCATAGTCCACATAGTTTCCTATGGCCCTGCTATCAATGTATGCCCTTACTGCGTGCATACGCGATGGCTGCCCTGGATCTACGATGACCATTGTTATGATGAAATGCGAGGTCTGAGTATCCTTCTTCAAGCTCGGCAAGCGGACCTCTACGCTTGTCGGGCGTGGTCGTTTCCCGAGTCTGACTCATATGGCTTTTATCAGCAGCTCCTACCACCTTCTTGGGTGGTTTTACAGGGCAATCCCGTAGAAAATGCCCAGAAGTTCCACAATATAGACACAATTGCATTTGCCGTCTCCTTTCTCTTTCCTTCTGGGTTAAGGGTCCTTTAACCCCTCCAATTTGCATGGGTTCTGAAGCATCTGCTCCTTTGGGGTTAGCGTGGGTTTTGACCAACACCCGATTCTCAAACTTGGCTCGATCAGCCTTTCAGTTCTGAAGTCTGTGATCTAACTGGACCACTAAGTCTATATATTCAGCGCAGTCTTGAGGTGGGTTCACTACTTGAGCCAAGACATCCTTGAGTTCTCCTCGAAGCCCTCGATGAAATAACGTGATTCGTTTTACCTCAGGCCATCCAGTTTCCACTATCAACCTATTGAAGGTCACGATGGAGGATAGAAGGTCTTGGTTCCCCTGTCGTAGGGACAAAAGTTCGTTATCCAGGGCCTCTCCTTGGGAGTGCCGGGCAAATAGTCTTTCCATGCTCGTTTGAAAGCCCTGAAAATCCCGAAGAATTGGGTCATCCTGAGTAACAAGTGGAATTGACCAATCAGCTGCACTACCGCTGAGATATGACAATACAAAGGCTAACTTGGCTTGATCGTTTGGGAAGGCTCCAGGTCTGCATAAAAAGTGCAAGCGGCATTGGTTCATAAACACGGCAAACCTTTTGGGATCTCCGGCAAAGCGTTTGGGTGGAGCTAATGGAATATTTCCTGGTAGGTTTATTTGCAAAGGGTTACTTGATAACACAGGAGCTGGATTTCCCCCGGAACCAGGTAGGGGTGCTTGTCCAGCCTGGCTTTACAATAGTTGCCTAGCAAGGTCATCAGTTCGCTCCTTTGACAAAATCAGTTCTCTCCTAAGAGCATTGGTTTCTTGGCGGGCGGAATGCACTTCAGCCCTCAGTTCCCCTAGTAATCGGGCCAATTGGTCAGTTTCTGAGGTATCCATAACGCCCGGGTGGGAATTTGTAGGTAGGCTTTGCGTTCTGTTACGCTCACCTGGCTCCCACAGAGGCATCGATCTGAACTGGACAGCTGCGGTCTCCACCAACGTGACACGTAGAGCCGAGATGACGGACTGGACTGGCCCACCTAACTTCGTTTGCTTAGCCAGTAGGAATATTCTTCTGCAAATGGAGAAAGGGAATTAACCACCCGTGGAGTTGAGCGTAAATTCCCCCACCCCCGTTGTTCTCCCCACTGATCACCTTTGATGTCCCCTCTTATAGTCTCACCTGATGGTTTGAAAAGATGAGCTCTCCATCCTGCATTGAGCGCAGGGGCGCGTAGATTAACCAGTTGCTTCACTGGCTCGAAGGAATTGGTGAGTTCCAGAACAATATTGACTCCGAGATTCCCGGCAAGACGCCGTAAGTATGTAGTTCGTAAGAGATCAAATGCCTGACTTTCACTCTTGTCCGATTCCTTGCAGGTTGCAGCTTCACCCTAGTGAAGAGTTCCTCGTGGCAACCGGTAATATTCTGGTAAGGATTTGTATTATCCAACACAGTTCGATAAAATAATGTCAATATGTAACTTGTTGCTTTCTCCCTTATTCAGGCGCTGAGAGAAAGTATGAAGTCTCGGGGAATAATGCCTCCGGCGGTAAAAGCAGGTAAGTCTATTGTGGTGAAGAGGGTTCCCCTTTGTTAGTCCCTTTGTTTCACCTTGCTGTCCTTTTGTTTCCCCTTAGGGGCCGGGGTTCAGCGAAGATGCAGTGGAAGCTGCGCCGACCCGTGAAGAGGAATAGTACCCCTGGTGGTAAAATCAGGTAAGTCTATGGGGGGTAACTAATATTCCTCTGTGTCTTCCCTTGGCTCACCTTGCTGTTCTTGTCTTCTACTTAGGTGCCGGAGTGCGGCGGGAACATGCAGAAGGATGCAGTGGAATGTGAAGATGCTGCGAAGGCCGGTGAGTTCAGCGCGGCGCTGCAGCAGGAGAGGCGACGCGCATAAAATAACTTCTTTCTTCCAGCTCGAAGACGCAATGGATCGAGAATTCAGGTAAGGATCAAAGGTATTGCTCTTGTTCTAACCTTTTCTCCTTCTTTCTCCCTTTTTCTAGGAGCTCCAAATTCGAGGCGAGCGTGGCAGAAGACTGGATGCAGACTTGCAGGCACGGTGAGCTTTACGCTGCTGGATGCAGAATAACGCGAAGCGTGTGCTGCACTTCGGGCGTGGTTTAAATAGCCTCCAAAGTAGTCCCAGGTAAGTATTCCTCCCCAGCCCCGCCCGAGTAAAAAAATAGTCCCTAAGTAAAGTAGTCCCTTCCAAGCCTCTTTTGGCTTGGAGCTCTTGCAGCATGGTCTGCATCAGGTAAGTTTGCAGCATGGTCTGCATCAGGTAAGTTTTAATCTATGAGCCTGATGCCTATGGCGCAAGGACTGACTCTCCATGTGAGCCTGGCGCCATAGGCGCAAGGACTGCACCCAAATAGCCCCTAGCAGGGGTTGTTGGGCTTGCTTGGGATGACTTGATGCCTGCTTCCGGGGTTGCTGGGCTTGGTCTGGGTCCCCAGGGGAAGGCATCATGACAATATAGAAAAGATAATGAAAGGTAGGTTTGGGCATCACCATATAGGACAGGGGGTAGAACAGTTGCGAAGTGACAATACGGCAGATTTGTCTGCAAAATCTGATAATAGTGATGTTATTCATGTCATGGATCAAATGGTTCCTAATATAACGTCAAAACGGAAATTAGGGAATTAATTGGCAAAATGGGCATAATGGCACTTAAAGGTGCAAACAAAAGGAATAGGAACAGAATAGAAGCAAGAAAGATGTGGAATCAGTGATAGAACTAGATGAGTGACATGCACATGACTCCCTCTAATGATGGCGGATGAAAGAATTTGTACGAGTTGTTCGGAAAATCTAAAAAACTGACTGCTATTGCTGTGTGTTCGAAGAAAAGTAAAAACATCAAAGTGCCGATTTCTTCTAAACGGGCGAGTGTCCATCAATTTGTTAAAAAGATAACATTACCCAAAACTTCCTCTCAAACTGCCAGCATGGCGGTTGTTAATAAGTATAACTATTCCAAAACAAAGTTGATCTTAAGATGAAAGCAAAACGGCAGGATGGTCAGAAACCTACTGCTGCACAGCTAGAGTACGCCCCCTTGGATGATCTAATTGGCGAAGTAAAAAGACATCAGAAACACGGTCCCTTGGCCCAGTCTCCGAAAGTTAATCTTGTGAGCTTCAAGACAAGTGGCAAGCGTGTGCAACTGAAGGGTGGTGAGGAGAGCCGGACCAATATCATTCAGGATATTTGTCCCTTTGGGAGTAACATGACTAATGAACATATTTGAGAAAGAGAGAAAGACAGGTTTATACCTAAGAGCCAAGAACAACGAAGGGAGGAAATAGCACGTTCAATCGGTCACTTCATGTCTGGCCTCCCAATTCAGAATATTCCCACCAAATATGTGGGGCCACAGGGGCATATAGGTATAGATATGGAGCCTACTCCTAAGCATATCTTTTCGAGAAGGGGCCCCCTCTGAAGCGAGGAGTGTCCCTTCAACATGGAGGTCGAAACACGACAGTCCCTCATAAAAAGAAAGAAATATGGTATGCTAATGCCAGTAAAAAGCCTGCCCACTCTTTAGTCCTGCATTGCAGAGGAAAGTATTTCTCTGTATATATCCCAACACAGCAAGTGCTTTGAACATCGCGAATGAAGTCGTGAAATTGAAGGATTTATGCTCCTCGGATATTAACCAGATTTAATTCATTGATGACAATGACCCTTCGATAGTCAAACTTTGGATGTCGTCGGGCTCATTATGAATTTAATCTGGTAGGCAAAGGAAGAACTCTACTCGCTGGGTTTTGTGATCAGCAAACAGCTGGTAAGGCATTTTTGGAAACAATCACAAGAGTATCAGAATGAGAAGTCTGAAAAAGTCTTTGCAAGATGTCAGGACATGAAATATACTTGTTCTCCAAAATATTGCGAATGGTCATAATCAATCTAAAATTGACAATTAAAAGCTAGTCTCTGGGCACACTGTGTTTAGCTCGTTTGCCTCAAGGAATACACAGAGCCATAAGCACTTGACATGCACTAAACACAATCCACTCAATGATTATGACATATTGACATTACAGGAAGTTTGGTTGCTCACACCGCCGGTCTGTGAGAGACACTCTGTTTCACTTATTCCTGCAGTACTACCAGTGAGAGGACGACCAATGGCGGGACTGATGGTTGCAGTTAGAGTGGCCGCCAACCTTCAAATTACTTCCAGGTTCTCTCCGGATATCTTCACTCAACTAGTTAAAATCAAAACCCCGAAAGGGAACATAGCGATGATGAACATATACTGGAACCATCTAGGGATCTCAGACGAACAATTTTTTAAGGGCATTGAGGAAGTTCTGAATCATATAAACTTGGATCAGAATAAAAGATACACAATTGTGGCAGGTGATCTAAACATTAAATCTCTAATAGAATTAGCCTCTCAGCAATAACCCACAACTCAACGCTGGTTTGCTCTAATGAAGGAAAGGCAACTGCGGATGTTTAATGGGGCAGTTGGAGGCGATATCCCGCCTAGGAATACCTGGCAAAGGGGGAAACAAACAGCCTTAATAGACTACATATATGTGAGCCAGAACCTGTTTGCAATAATTGAAACTTTTAAAGTTGAAACACATGCAAGCAGTGATCATGATCTTCTGGTTTTAACTTGGCCAGGTGGAGGAGCTAATAGGGAAATTGTTACATCCTGCACAAGAAATGTATATGCATCTAATGCGAGGAATCGTTTTTGATGGACGCCGGAGCTTCTGGGAAATCTTGAGAGTGAATTGATTACAAGACAGCAGCTCGTGTCATCCAGAGAATTATATGTCACACTAATACAAAAATATAAATTGACTTCCGCGCCATGTGGCGATCGAAACGTCTTACATTTACAAAAATATGATCCGTAGGTAGTATCCATGAGAGATCAATATCGAGCAGCCAGGCGCTTGCAGTTGAAAAAAGGCACCAACCTACGCAAACCCAATACTAAAAATCTTAAAATAGATATAAGAACTGGGTAAGGGGAAGACGAGCAAGGCTATACCAACAAGACTCAGAGAACATGCTGAGGGTGCTAGCAACTAAAGATTCTGCACTCGCATGGGCCCTTCTAAACCCGGTGCAAAGTGGGGACCAAATCAGTGTACAAATAAATGCAGTCCCGGATGAAGTTTGGGTCAAATTCTATCATAATTTGTATGCTGAAATGCATTTATCAAACGTGACTGGTGGCACTAGACATCTGGGCAAAATGATCTCAAATTTGATACAGAGGACCTTTTGTTTTATATAAGCAAATGAAGTACATCTCGAGCCCCCCGGTCTGGACGGCTTGTCCAATCGGATGATGAAAGCTCATCCGGAAGTGTGGGCAGGCATATTGACAATAATATTCAGACAGGTTTTAAGGAGTGGCAGAATACTGGACTCCTGTCAAAAATCTATAGCAGTTCCATTTTTATAAGAAGGGTGATTGCCAGGAGCCAAAGAACTATAGACCAGTGACCCTCTTGGACATGCCAGGGAAGTCATTTGCTTGCCTTCTCCTCAGACAATTCATAGATTGGGTAAACATGTCAGCCACATATGATCCCTTTCAGGCGGGCTTTGTCGCGGATTTGGGGACCGTTAATTTAACAACATTACATGCAATCAAAATTCAAGAGAATGAGAACCGTCAGGCCCTATACATGGTCTTTATACATTTTCAAGCGGCTTTCGGCTCTTTTGCAAGAGAGCTAGTAAGAGAAAAGTTGGTGAAAGCCTCATGTCCATCGTCGCTACAGTATTGGATTATATTCAAATATGCTTGCCGTTGAATGGAAATCTATCCGCCCCTATACCTACTTATAGGGGTTTGAAGCAGGGCTGTATACTGGCCTCGGCCATCTTCAACCTTTTTATATCGGATATGAGATTCTCTTTCATGCAGGTGACCTCGGACCCCCCAAAAGTAAGTGGCCACTGCATCCCCTGGTTGTTTTATGCAGATGATCTTGTTTTATTGGCTAAAACTCCCAGGGGATTGCAGAGGTTGCTGACTCAATTAGGGTTATATGTGGAGCACAATCATCAACAAAAGGAAATGCAACATTTTTGTGAGTTCCAACTCAAACGCCAAACGAAGTAGACAATGCAAATGGGTCCTGCAGAAGGTTCCTTGAGGTAGTGAAGGAATATAAATACTTAGGCCTGAATACAAATAACCATCCATCCGATGAACCTTACTACGCTGAAATACAAAGTAAAATGAAAACAGCCACAACACAGGCCAGTATCATCATGGGCAAGTATGAAAAATTGTCATTGAAACCATCAATAACCTTCTATAAGTAAAAGGTAGTGCCAACCATAATCTACGGTGTGGAAGCAAGGAGCTGGAAGGGCAACCTTTTCTGGTCCAGGCTCAAAGGTTATTTCTGGTGGAAAATTTTACACCTAGCCCAGTGTCAGTCAATTTGCAGCATCAGATATGAACTGGGTCTAGCATCCTTGAGTGCTTGCTATAAGTGGAAGATGGTTGCTTTTTATCGGAAATGTCTACTCCCATCAAAGACCAACTCAATCATGAATATTGTTGCCGATCATGTTATTGGTGTCCAGTTAAAGGATCGAATACAAAAGGTTCGAATATTTTTTTTTTATTATATCTTTTTTTTGGGTTTCCGTTTAGGTAAAAACACAGGTTTTTACCACAAAAACAGGGATTGGGGATGGACCCCCCCACCCCAAAAAAAATGTAAAAAAAGAAGAAAAAAAATGTTGAACCTTTTTGTTTTCGACCCTTTTGTCTTTTGATCCTTTTGATTCGATACTTTGACCTATAACTCATGTTATTCATACAACACATAAGGGAACCCGCATGTGGTTGAAGAAGGTTCTGGACTCTATGAATGATGCTGGTGTATCTGAATCCCTGCTGAGATACAACCGAGATAAGGCTAAGATTAAGCTATATCAATGGGAATGGATCGTCAACAGAGAGAGCTGCATGAAATTGAATTCATTTCAAGAACATGTTTTACTGCTTTAGGAAATGAATGTCGCAGAATCTTATTTATTAAGATTCCCGGCTGCGAAATTAAGAAATAATTTCCTGAGATTCAGGTTAAATCTAAGGAGTACAAGAGATGTGCAGGCTAAACGTAAGATCATTACCAAGGATAATAACTACTGTCACTTCTGGGAACTTAATGCTCAACCAGAAACTTTAAAACATTTGCTAACGGGATGTCAAAATTTATTGCATCTCAGAATGAAGTACTTTCATCATTTTTTTAAAGAACAACGAATTGTAACTATGGAGTCAATGTGGGATGAACATTTTCATTGTAAACATGTGTCTATGAAATTGGCCATTGTGAATTACTTGGAAGTGTTAAACCTCACGGGGAATTTGTATTTGTATTTTATTTATTTCTATAGCGCACCAGGCCCAGGGGCAACCGGGCGCTTAACTTAGTTACAACAAGATGAAAGCATGACAAGCCAATGTGACAGAGTATTACAGGAGAATTTACAGAATATACATTCAAGCGAATATCGATAAGGCAGAGATTTACAGGATAGTTAATAAGGGATGCAGAGTAGGTCAAAGTGCAAGTAGGGCAGTAAACTAGTGTTAGCTGTCTTGGGCGGAAGAATACTGATTAATCATTGCAGCTTTTAGAATGCCATTTTTTAGTTTATGAGGGAATGCAGCAATTATGATTTATAGCCAAACCACTTAGTTTGATAGGCAACGAAAGAACAAAGAGCAGAATGACATCATGTCTAGTAGAAAAATGAGGAACAATTGTGTTTATTTCTTTTCCTCCATTTTTTTCCTTCTCCCTCCCCCTTTTTTAATGATATTTAAGGATCATGAAGGATTTCCCCGTTTTAATATCCAACTGTTTATAAATTGTGGTCTTAACTGGGGAAATGTGCCTCATGCTTAATGTATAAATCTGTTTTATAAAGTAATTGTACATTTTAAACTTTGTATATTGAAAGGTTGACGTGATCAGCCATATCAATAAAAAAAAGATCATTTTCTTCAAATAATGTTTTCAAAACGTTAACATGTGTGCATGTTTTAAACTCCAAGAACCAATACAAAGGTTTCACCTTAGTTGTTTGTTATTTTTCAAAGGTTATATAGTGCAGTGGTGAGGTGTTCAGCCTGCAAACCTGATGGCTGTGGTTCAATCCCTGAGGTCAGCTAATTCATGAATTCAAAGAGGACATTCACTCCATCCACCCGCGTGTGCCCTCAACTTGAGCCTGGCAAACTGGCCAAAAAGAATGGAAGCTGAAAAAATAGGAATACTGCTTTCAATCCGGTGTCATGAATAACACCGGTTTTAAAGCAGTATTCCACGTTTTCTTTTTTTGCTTCAGATTTCATTCTTTCATTCTTTTTAGCCGTGATGATGTGAGTGAGACCAAAGGAATGCACAAGACAACCAGAGTTTAGGTCAACCCCTTTATTTACCACAGTCCTTGGGGCTTGGAGTAATGACTATTAGGAGAAAGGAATGTCTTTGAAAACAAAACAAGTCGGCCTATCTGCCTTTGGGTGTTCGCCTAAGCAAATTAAAAGAGGTGCTAGCTGGAAGATTTAGAATTATTCTTAACCTCTGGAATTGCTCTGGGTAACCCACCAGACCATCCTTCTTCACCTGCCAAGCCATTACAAAAAGGGAAAGACTATATGTAAATCGGGCTTTGTCCCACCCCAAAAGGTGGCAGTCCACCAAAAACTGCTTGGTCACATCCCTTCTGCACGAGACCACAAGCGCCCCCAGACATGTTTCGGCCTTGTTGGGCATCATCAGGGAGGAGTAGCTTGGATCTCTAGGCCCAGCAGGCATGGGACCCACGTCTGGGCATACCCGTCCCACTTGGATTGACTAAGCAAAACAAAAGAGGTGATGGCTGGAAGATTTCAAAATGAATCTTAACCTCTGGCGTTGCTCTGGGCAACCCTCCAGACCATTGTCCTTCACCTGCCATGCCATTACAATTGTGGGTGTTCGCCTTGCATATCCTTCTTTGGCACTGTGGAGAAACAGGCCCCCAGTCCTGTCTCTATCTTTGAAGGACACTGTCTGGCAAGGGCAATGAGCAGCGGCGGCCAAGTTTGGTTCGTCCCTGTGTACCTCCCATAGTAGTTCATCACAGCACGTGTGGGCACCCAAGGCCTGCGCAGGTGTGACATTATAACACTCGCAGATCGTTCTTTCAATTCACATCAACACTGACCTGATTGTTTATCACTGGGATGGATACACTGCTCTGCTGATGCACCTCAGTCGTGGCATGCAGCCAGTTCCAAGACCCAAATATAGCAATGCTAGTACAACTCCTGGATGACCCAATTTATTCCAATGCTATTCCAACAGTAGGGCCTTACAAGGAGCACTATGCATGCATCTCAATCCTGACCAGAAGCACCTCGTACTAATCCACATGTTCACACACACACCCCCTGCCACACACATGCACGCACTGCCACACACAGGCCCCTACATTACTATTTAGAGGTAGACTTCATTTTAGGGTGCTTGTTTCACAAACAGTTCTAGATATTTCATGTTGCCTTCTTTCGTTGCTGCACACACTCAAAGTAATTGAAATGCCTTTACTTCATCCTCAGTCTGTCTTCCATCCTCGGGACACTGTGAGCGAGCTGCTGGGTCTGGAATGCACCAGTCAGGGCTGCGGCCTGGACCTCTTTCTCTGCCCACGAAGTCCATGCAGTGATATGGCAACATTTGGGTACATTCCTGGGACCACAGGAGGGATCCTGCACAACTATGGCGAGTTCCAGGTAAGGTTGTCTCTTCTGAACCGTGTGTGCTCCATACCTAAAGGGCTGTGATCTTAAGAGGGCCAGGGATCTATAGGCTGGCCTGGATATTAGCTTCCTGAGAAGAGGTAGAGACATTCTTTTTTAAATGATTTTGTCTGCACGTGTCTGTACGCTCTTTACCATTCTCAACACTGGGGCCGGAACCCCATGACCCAGTAACCCTAGGAGGGGGCTATGCCAAGGGAAACGCAAATGAGCCGCAGGTCTAAATGAGAGAGTTCGCCATCTTTGCTCCCCGACTTTGCTGCGGACACGAGGGAGAGCTGCTTCAGATCTCTCTGACCCCCTCCCTGTCTCCTGCACACCACAAAGGGTTAAAATGCAGTGCAGCCGATGAAGCGGTGATGGCAGCCTCAGTTACTGCAGATCCTTGCGTCAGGTAATGATGGCTATTTCATGTCATGAAATTTGAGTGTCAACTGCATGTCAAGGGGACAGGGTCCTGCTACTTACTGCCCTGATGAAAGCGGAGCATTTTCTTCAGCAGTGAAGAATATTTTTCTCCATCCATTTCTTACCGCCGAAACACATTGCTGTCAAGAGGGGATTGGAGGTCCTCCACAGAATATCTTTTCCAATTTGGATCTTGAACTCTTTTCAGTCCAACAGTTGGAAGGGACACTTCTTTCAGAAGCCCCTCCTGGTTATATTTGCCCATTATGCGTTGGCAGACCCAATCCCAGTTTATAATAAACTTTACCTTGGGATTTCACTTTTGATGAATATGACTATACATTTGAAAAAAGGTTTTGTCATATTTCAGGTTTCTAATTTGCTGTAACAATACAGTCAGGAATATTGAATTGACTTTCAGAGAAACTTCATTTTTGTCTGAATAAGATGTTCTGAGCACTAATGTGACAAGTACTTTTTTTGTTTATGTTCAGATTTTGTTCTGTTTTTTATATATTTCTCCGTATTCCTCCTTGTTTCATTCATTCTATTTATGTTTTTAAAAAAATGTGTAAATTGTTTTGTTGATTGTATATGCCCCCACATGGTGGGTTTCACCACATGCACAATCTTTTTGTTATAAAGTGTTGTTTCAATCTCAACAAGTTTTAATGTCTCCCTTGGTGTATTGTTTTTCTATATACAACTATATGTAAAAGATATAACCTATGCGGTAATACACGGTTGGACCGGGTAAATTGTTCTAATTTATTTACACCTTACATGGGTCAATCCCTGACGTACGAGTACTTTTCTTTTTTGTCTAAATGAGAGAGTGGCATGTTTCCACTTGGATTTGGCTGACTCCTAAACTCTTCCCTTGCCACTCGAGAGCAGGATCTGTAAAAATCAGGTTGGAAAAGGCCAGAACACTAGTACTTCCATGGCCCGAGTTAAAAATGAGACTAATTCTTAATAAGCTAATTGTGGTGCCTCGTGCTTGTGAGAGTGATGACCTGCATGTGGTGCGTGTAGACCTGTGAGACGGGATGCTAGTGATGTCCTATATAACCTGTGGTGTCACAAGTGTAGGTGCATAGAGAACACTTGTGGGGGTCGGGGGTGTAACAGACCTTCCTCCCGACGCACCACAAAGACCAAAAGGAAATGTCTATGGGGTGGGATAGGGCGTAAAGGCAAAAATGCCCGAAGGCTTTCTTTCTTGACCTGCAAGGGAAATAACACTGTGGTGAGAACAGGGAAAACTACGTGGAGATAGAAAACCCTGCATCCCCACTTCTGAACTACCCCTCTCCTTACTTGACACTGAAAGGACTTAAATGCTGGAAAATGGGTAGGAGGTCCGTAGGCCAAAAAACCCATTCCCCAAACGCAAAAGGGGAAAAAGTGTGAGTGACCTCGCCCTGCGGCACAAGGGCAGATCTATTACAAAGTAAAGAGGTGAGCACAAGCGGGGAAAAGGGAGCAATCCAAAAGGGCAGTATGCCCCGGAGTCTGGGAAGGGGATAGGAGAGCCCAAAGCAATCCACCAGGTATGCTCCAGTTCAGAAAGGCAAGTTGCACAAATGTCCTGAGATAGAAGCCGGAGAAGTTTCAGAACCACATGGAAACACAAAACCCAGTTCCAATAACCCACAAACAAAAACAAGTCCACCCAGGCATCAACGCAGAATCAGGAGGCAGGTAGCGGAATCCAGGGACAGAAAAATACAATCAACGTCCAAACAAGCACTCAACGTCGCAACAAAATCAGCAGGCAAAAAGGCAGGCCAGAAAAGTCCAGACCCGTTATCCGATGCCGGCAGCACGTGAAGCAAGAACGTGGCGGTCGGTCTTCTGAGGGTTGTTGAGCAGCACTGGAGTGAGACCGAGATTTGTCAGTCACCACGCTATGATCCTATGCCACAATGTCGCCGCTGCTTGGCCATCACAGCACCTTCCATGCTGAACCCTAACAGGTGGAATGTTGACTGGATGATGTGCGCATGCCTGACTGAATGCTCCAGAAGTAACATTAAGAGTTAATTTGCTTGAGGATGGATGCACTGGTGGCTCTAGGGACATTACTTACCTGTTGCCCTGTGAAAAATATTAATAACAAGGCTATTTGAGAACTTACCTGCGACTGCGGACTACTCTGTGATCTCGGCATCCTTCATTATAATAATAGCAACACAAGTGCATTCAGTGTGCCTCGTGCCATCAACACCAGTGACTGGTAAACAAGCTTCCAGTGTCTAAGGTTCCATGGAATGCATGGGGAAGGCACTGATGTACTAGAATATGTCAAGGTAACCTGATTCAGAATGTGGCAAAGAGCTGGCTGAGGAACACCAGCAGCCCTGTAGCTTAGTAGGATACAACAGCAACAAAAAAGGCACTCCAGGCAAACCCTGCACCAACGGTGACAAGGCAACACAATGTGTATGTACTCCTTGGTTCACTTTCTTCAATTCTCAAGTCCAACAGAACATTATAAAGACACCGTTCAAACAGTAATCCTTAACAATCGGCAGCTCCGATATTTGGAAAGCTTTAACCCTCGACTTGTAAATGTGCCAATTTTTAGTTTGGCCGAATAGAGGTGGCGCGATAGTTGGGTGCTCTAGAGACAGCAATCAGTAAGGAAGATATATGTGGCCTTGTCATTTTGTTACTGGTCTTTGTGGCAGGAGAAAAATATGCCAGTGCCATGACAGTTGCACATTCTCAGTCTTATCTACTTTCTTCACAGATTTAGTTTATTTAGTTGCACTGTCATTTCCGCCTGCAAACATAGTTGGCCGAAAGTTAATGCATTAATTACAGCCATTCAGCCCATCCTTGTCTAGGTTCTAGTCACATTTAGATGATCTAAAACATCCATTTATGACTGGAAGGCAATGGGTTGTTCATTTCATTGGGATGGGTTTGTAGAAAACTATACCATACAAAGGTTGCAATACCACAAATATCTGAAACGGGTCAAACCTGTCTGAAAGGAAATCCCAAACTGCTGGCTTTGCCAATGCTTGCCGTTTATCTTTTGGTGAGGTCTAAACGCATTTCTCCCATCTTCACCTTGATTTATATGCAGGGTGTAGTTGTGTAAAACGACACTGCATTGCCTTGTTTCCCCCCCAATTATTTAAGCATTTCTAAAGCAAAACTCTTATAGGGCTGTTGTAGAAAAACGTTAGAAATTTGGGATGGGACGCGTGCAAGTACCGCGTGGGGACAGACGGCAGTGTGCCTTGAAAGTAGCGTGTGCAACCCCTAGCAAAGGATATGTTTGTATGCACACCAGTGGCATTCTCCTGACGTGAAAGTGCTCCTAGCGGTGAATAGGCAGGGGGCCTAGTAGGAGAACATGGTTGTCGCGTGCGTTCCCCCAGTGTCCCTTTGCATTAGTACTTGGGGGAGATTTGGCACTGCAAGCTGAAGGTGGAACTGGTGCGAATGACTCAAGCTTTGCAGACATTCCAGAGGGAAAGTGCAACGGCAAGTGGCAGCAAGGATGTGCCGCTGAAGGAAAGTGGGGTTAGTGAACAGATACACCTGGCCACAAAGGAGGATATCCAAGGCATTTTACACGAGATTAAGGCACTACAGGGAGACATCTAGTCCACCATAATGACTTACATAGTAGAGGTGATTAACTGGAAAATAAAGTGGAGGGTATTGAAAATAACCAGATCAACAGTGACGGGTTGGAAATGAGATATGATGCCAGACTGCTTGACCTAGCGACCAATGATAATTATAATTGTTCTTTTATAACATGCTTAATGCCAGAGATTGGAGGAGACATCTACCTGCAACTCGATGGCCTTGAAAATAGAGCGAGAAGAAATAATCTGAGAGTCCCTGACCTCAAAGAGCAGAAAGGAGCGACAGCTAGGGATGAGGAAAACAAGTTTAAGGTGACAGTGAATGCGCTCTAAGTGGAAGAAGGTGGTAAGGCGGTCAAAATCGAGAAAGCTCATGGGGAGGAGCGGGGGCTGGCAAAGGATGTGCTTGAGAAGGCGAAACGTCTCCCAGAAATTCTGTATGGGGGGGCAAGATAAGAAGTTATCAGGAATTGTCTAGTTTGACGCTTGCCAGAAGACGGGACTGCCAGCAACTCACAATGTGTTTGAATGACAAGGAGCTCAGATATTGGTGGGCTCTCCCATTTTCTGATATTCGAGGTCAAGGATGTGGGTCCAGGATCACTACAGGAGCTAAAGCTGCGCAAGTCCTACAGCACCTCACGGATGAAGTACAGGAAGGGGGGGCACTTTCGAAGGTGATGGAGACTTGAGACCCACCAAGAGGTTAGACACTGCGTAAGTGAGTGCCGGGAGGCAGGACTTTTTGTAAACGTGGGACTCCTTTACTGGTGAGGTGATTTACAAACATGGGGAAGAAGCGTGCTATCCGTGCATGGAATGTTGTGGGGGGGGGGTGGTCGTGAAGCATATTCGTGTTGGGGGAGCAAGCTACACCTAGTGGCCTATTCAAAGATGGGCGTCTCGAGGAGGGTTTTTTTGGTTGACCTTTAGTATGGGGGAGAAGGTCATGGGAGAGATGGAGGGGGTTACGGGTGTGGAGGTGAGGGGGAGATTGATATAGACAAAATCGATGTGGGCCATTTTGGTTATGTGGGGTGGATTTGGGGAATTAGGTCTTGAGTTGCAACCGCTATGAGTGAGAGGAAACGGGGAGAAGGGGTTAGTCACTTGAAAGTAGGGACTTGGTATGTAAAGGGCCTGAATTCACCCACAAAACAAGCTCTTTCTGAGATTGGGATTAAACTTCCTAATCTTACAAGAAATTAGACTTTCAGTAAGGGAGGGAAGGTGTATCCCGAGTGCGATAGTCGGGCAGGCTTATTGGACATTTGGGACATTAAAGAAGGAAGGAGTGGGTATCCTTTTCCACAAGAGGTTGCAGGTGGTGGACCCACAGGTGCAGAGGACTATAGTTGGTCGTGTCTTGGTGGTGAAAGGTCTCCTAGGGCAGGCCAAAATGTGGGGTAGCTGCAGTGTACTGTCCCAATGAAGGACAGGCAGCATTCTGCAGAAGTGCTTTGGATCTGATATTCAATGATGTGGAAGTTCCGCTTATGATAGGAGGGGATATCAAAATGTGGGACGACCCAGGATGGGATAGGTTGCCTTTGCGGGAAGGAGGTCAGCGAATTCCGTCGCAGGGAATGGATATCCTTAAGGTGATCTTGGGCATGCGAGGTTTAGTAGTACGTATATGCTGGGATAGAGTATTTATGTCTGAATAGAGAAATGGCTGGTAGGGTAGAAACCTGTGACATAGGGCCTCATTATGGGTCTGGCGGTAACCGTGCCGGTAAAACAGTCAGGTTGCCGCCGGACCCGTAATTAATTACCGGCGTCTGACTTCCCTGTAACACTGGCGTATTCCGACCCCGGCGGCCGAGAAGTCAGGTGCCGTAATTTTTTAAGTCCCCATTCCCATGGAGTCACATAGGACTCCATGGGAATGGGGGCAACGGAAGCACCGGCACCGTTAGCAACGGTGCCGGTGCTTCCGTGAAACTCTGCAGACGGCACCCGCCCGCAGAGTCGTACTGTGCCGGTCTGCAAACACTGGTGCCGGTAGCCTTACCGGCACCGCTGTTTCCGGACCAGCATAGTTATGAGGCCCATAGTCCTGATTGGATGGTAGAACCATGACCTGGTAGTTATGGAAGTGGGGGTAAGTAAGCTTCACAGAAGAACCGGAATGTGATACTGAGGAAGTGGATGTCTGCACAGTGTGGGAAGCAGCAAAATTGATGTGGAGGGGAGTACTGATAAAGAAGGAGGCAAGTAAGAAGAGGGACAGGTTACTGAGGGAGATGCATTTCATCAGGAAATTGGAGAACTGAAAGTGAGGGCCCAGGATTCGTTAGATGCAGAGGCCGACCTCCTGTTGGAAATTAGAGAAAAGAGGCAAGGGCTTAAACTACTTGGAATCTGGGACACTGGTAGGAAACTACAATTTATAAAAACAAACATTCTATGCAAATGGGGACAAGGCAGATTCGATGTTTGCAGCGAGGCTCCGGGCACAGGGAGCGAAGAAGTGGGCTGAGGAAATAAAGGAATCTGGCAGGGGGGCGATCCGTTCCACACCGGAGGCGCTAGCACAGTAATTCAAGCAGATTATGCTCACATTGGTTCATCTGGATCAAGTAGACTTTATACCAAGCAGGAAGGGAGTGGACACATTAAGAAAAACCCTGTACCTGATGGATTTGGCAAGGAGGAAGGATGGGCTCCGACGCTCCACACCTTAGACGCTGAGAAGGCATTTGATAGGTTGGACTGGGGCTTTCTATGCTGTTTTGGGCAAAAACGGGTTTGGTAAAAGGATCCTCCTTACAGGGATCAGGGCAGTCTTATACAGACACAGGAGCACACGCTGCAGTTAATGCCAAGATCTCGAAGTAATTCGGATTGCATAGAGGGATGAGGCAAAGTTTCTCTTCGTCACCACTGCTGTTCACCTTTCTCTGGAGCCGCTGGAGGAAAGGATAAGGAATTCTCCTCGGATTAAAGGTATAGGGTAAGTGACAAGGAATTCAAGCGGGAGATGTGTGCAGATGATATTCTGGTACACCTGAAGGAGCCGTTTACTTCAGTTCCTGCGGTGTTCGCGATTACTGAGGCATATGGTGCCCTGTCCGACTTTAAAATAAATCGTAAGAAGTCAATCCTCTACCTATTTGGCAGAGACCCGGAGGGTAACGCATCTGACCTAGAGCCCCTTGCATTGGAAGGCATTGGGACACTAAGATATTTGGGGATATGGGTGACTAGGTCGCTGGAGGAATTGTGCAAAGAAAATGTGTCCCCGCTATTTGAGAAATTATTTAGAGAAATTGATTCCTGGGGTAGGCTGACTCTTTCCTAGATGGGGAGGCTCAATGCACAGAAAATGAACCTATTACCCAGGGTGCTTTACATGTTTCAGATGTTGCCAATAATGGTGCAGGAACTGCTGTTGAAGGAAGCTAGGGGTCGGATGATGGAGTTTCTCTGGCAGATAAGAAGCAGAAAATCGCCTATGACACACTGATCCTTCCCAAGGAAATGGGAGGTTTGGAATTACCCGATTTGGGTTGTTATTATAAGGCAGTGCAGTTGCGGGCACTGATTCCACACCTGCAGATGTATTATAGGAAACAGTGAGTATATCTGGAAAGGTTCAGGTTGAGACCGGTAACAGTTGGGGAATGGCTATGGGTCCCTAAGCGTCAAGTCTCAAGGAGAATTAAGGAATTTGGCCTGATGGTGCTGATATGGGATATCTGGAAGAAGCAACAGAGTATGAGAGGGATCACCACATGGCCTTCCCTGCTGAGTCACATCTGGGCGCTACCTTTGAGGGATGAACTTCCAGACCCTTCAAGATTCCAAGACTGGTTTGAGGCGGGATTGGAAAGGATTGGTCAGCTTTCGGTGAAGGGGAAATATATTTCTATACAAGAGCTCGAAACATTTCTCACTATTGGTAAGATCTCTGTGTTCTCTTACTTGCAGTTCAAGGGAGTCATGACTGCTGATAAATGGAAGTCTGAAATTCAGAGGGATCTTTCTCAGACTGAGAACATTTTAGATACATACAAAGGGTTGAAAGAGGTTGTACACCACCCTGGTGGTGGCAAGGGGAAGGACACAGAGGGATTGAAAAGTAAATGAGAGACCTTGGAAGGGAATTGGATGAGATGTTATGGAACAGAATGTGCAAAGGGGCCCACAAGACGTAAATTGCATGCCAATGCAAGATATACAGGGAAAACTATTACACAGGTGGCAGTATGACCTGGTGCAGCTGTCCAAAAGAGTGAGCAAGTGGTGTTAGAGGAAATGTGGGGAACAAGCCACATACTGGCATATCTGGTGGTCATGTGACAGGGTCCAGGTTTATTGGAAGGCGGTCCTGGGATGAATCCGGAGTGCAGGGTCCTATAGAAGACAGGACCCTATTCAAATCTTATTTAGTTTAGAGGAAGAAGAGGTGTGTTGGAGATCCCTTCCCCTTATGGCCCACTTCATTTTGTTAGCTGCAGGGGCATGTTTAGCGGCCACCTGAAAAAGAGCGTTTTCCGACCAAAAGGGAATGGGTGACTTAGGCGGAAGAGATATTTGAATTGGAGAACATTACGATGCTGGTACATGGAAGGGGATCCTCCCAGGAGGGGGAATGGTCCCCTTTCTTATGGAAGTATGACAGCCCAGCATTTTCAAAAGTCAGCTCACCCCTTGAAAAAGGGTTTTATGTGTTTGGTAACATCTCACATACTCCTAACAACCTGGTGAATCATGGCAAATTATATAGCATGGTGCATTTGTGGGGATGTACTCCGCTTGGGCCAGAATAATGGGGTTTGTTTGTTAAATGATTGTATGTATTTATTATTCATCCGCACCTGGGGCAGGGGGAGTTTTGGAGTAGAGGGATTGAAAGGGGAATTTGAACTGTGTGTCTGTTGCAAACTTGATTGTGTTCACATTATGAACTTAAAATTGAATAGCATCAAAAAAAAAAAAATTGAATAAAACAAAACCCATATGCATAAGTTTACTTAAGCAAAGCAGTTTTAGCGCTTTTTGGGCAGCCGGTAAAGAAGGAAGACAACAAATAGAACGTGGATGCAAATTCCAGGCTTTAAGCTCTGCCGTTCAAAGGGCTTGGGCAAAGACACGCATCTTGCCAGCACATCTGCCCAGCAACAGACACACTTTGGCTTCGATGTGGACTGCATCCGGACAGACCCAGCCCCCACATCCCCACAAACACAGACCACCACTTTGCTCAGGAAAGCAGTGGCTTTTCCTGGGAGAGGTGCTTCCATATAAGGCAATTCCTGATCGCAGAGGGCAGGAAGAAGGCCAAGTCACAAAAAGGACAAAGGACTTCTAGAGATCCTGTGGCACAGCCATTTTTATAGTATATGGTACTCTAAATGGCATCATGCTGTAAAATGCAAAGGTGCATGTGAGAAAAGTAAAAGACATGGTAGAAAAATATCCACTGCCACCAGCCCATCCTGGCCAAATTGTGTCTGCAACAGTAAAGCTGCAAAAGAAAATGTAATAGGGACACAAAATATTCCAACGCACTGCACGGTAAGGTGATGTGTACAGTTTAAAACTAACAAGAATTCCACTAACGGAGACAGAGTCTCCAAGTACTCCAAGTACTGATAGTCTTAAGGACTGACTAGTCTTCCCATAAAAAGTGATTAAAAGAGATCAAAAGCAAGGTAAGTGAGGCTGAAAGTTTTACTTGCATATAAAAGCTGAGCTCAGGATGCAGACAATAGCAAAAAGATAGGGTGTCCCATTGGAGTCTACGGGAGGAAAGCACCAAAAATAAAATCTTTCTTAACACCTATTTATACTATTTTGACATGAACCACCCGAATCATTTTACCCAAAGCACTGATTGTATTTGGGCAACTTGATGCAGCATGAATATGGGATAGCCTTGTGTTTCAGCTCATATGTCATTTATGTTAGATGTATAGCACCTACGGCCAAGCGCTTTGGTGGATGAACATCCTTTGGAAAACCATGATCTGAGCAGACATGTAAACGACAGTAGCTGTACAATGTGTGTGAACATATATTGCCAAATCTAAGCAGAGATGACTATGTTAAAGCAATTTTTCATGCAGTGCATATTGCAAAAGCATAGGGAAGAGTGCTGTGTCAGTGACTATTTGACAGCTGGACTGATTTTTTTTCATGGGATTCGGGTGTATTCTATGGGTTGCAGTGTGAGAGAGGGCGAGGGTGATGTAAGAAGCCTGTTAATCCCCAGGGCAACTGTCTGCAGTTGAGGGCTCTGCTGTACGTTATGTGCGGGACACGTGCCTCGGTGCCTAACATGCAGTTGACATGCAACTGACAGAGTGGGATAAGACACAGATATCACCTTTAGTAAGTGCTCTTGTCTGTACCATTTTGTAGAGTAGACCACACAGGGTTGGTTTCAGGCCTGGTGAAGATAATGCATAGTCATTTATGGAAATGGAGCTCATCGTCCGTGCCGGTCTCCTGGAGTGCCCAGTCGTCTAGAGAAACACCACTCGCTAATCCCCTTGATAACTCTCCTAACTGAGTTCCCTTAGGCGTCCGATTCCCTGAATGGGGGAGTTCTGACTGCCTAGTATATGTTGCTAGGTGCGGTCGGAAGGCTGATGGATGGGTTGTGTCAGTTGTGTGAGGGGGTGGGGGATAGGGCACTGAGAAATAGTAGGGTGGAAGATGCTGACAAGGGGATGTTTGTCGTTTTAGGCAAGTGGCCCAGATTATGAGTGCAGGGCAGAAGAGCCAGTATGTGGTGGAGGGATACAGGGAGAGAGTTCCAAATTGTGGTTGCTTGTACTGAGAAGGAGGTGCTGTGAGAAACCTGAAGGTGTCTCTCCCGCTGGTCCCCGCTGATCCCCGGAGATCTGTCGTCTTCGGGGAGTGGAAGTGGGACACCAAGGGTTGAGACACGGTATCCCCTTTCATGTAACACCTTTTCCCCATCCTACCCTGTAAGATATTTAGAAGCTCACCCCTCTTCCCTCCTTTCCCACACAAACCCTTTCTTACACGGTAACACACAACGGACTAACACCAGAGCCGTTTACCTGACATGTCCCAACACACGGGTCAGGCAGAGTCAGGCAGTTGACAATAACCACGCACACCTGACGACCCTTTACCTTCCCCACAGGGATAAAAGGCGGAGCACAAAAGCACATTTTGAGCAAGGCCGAATGCACGAGAATACAGTTACACCACACCAGCAGTTTAAACGAAGAAGAAAGGCGGTGAGACCTGGAAAGGCGGTGAGACCTGGAAAGACGACGAAGGGGGAATTGCCCTTGCCCTTTTCAACTCAGACCTGCAAAACCTCCAAAAGGGAAAGCATAAGACCGGGAGCTGCAGCTGGCGTGCGGAGCAGAAGATGTCAATGGTACACAGAGGCCTCCCGCTTTGATAATGCAGGCGGAGAGGCAAGCTGGCTACTGTGGTACTATCCTGGACTCCGGAGAACAAAGAAGCCAACGGTTTCAGCACAGCCAGTGAATCAGAGGAAACTAATAGTAAACCGAACTGTGTTGAGCCCAAGGTTGCAAGTAGCAACATTTTGAATGCAAGGAATCCCAAAGAGAAATAACTTGTGTATGTGTTTGAACTTTAAAGAAAGCCCAGTTGAGGTCCATCTGCAAAGGGGTCCGGCGACACGTGGATGCTGTCAGGGTCCCATTAGATGTCTCTTCGTCTGATCATAAAGTGGTCCTGCATAAGAACAAGCATTCCAGAATCCACAGTAGAGTGAACAGTTTTCACTCCAAAGCAGGACGCTCTTTACCTCCTCAGAATCATGGTTTATCTTTTTAATTGCTCCATTTCAGGAAACGCTATGCGTTGCCTTGGAGACGCTGGCACCCCTTGCATTCACGTAGGCTTTCAGGCCTACGACATCGCGTTGTGCGTGCGGTCAGCTGACGGGTATTTAAACCCCGCCTCTGCGCACAGTGGTGCTTCTGAATTTGTAAAAACTTCATAAGCTACGCATCTTTTTACCTTGTCTTCTGGCTTCTTGAATCCCTGGTCTTCGGTGTGACTTTCCTACCTTGTTCATGTCATTGCCTTCGTCTTACCCGCTCATTGCTAGATCCGGAACGGCCACGGACTGCATTCGCCTCATCCCTCAAGTCTTACCTGCTCATTGCTAGACCCAGAACGGCCACAGACTGCATTCGCCTCATCCCTCAAGTCTTACCTGCTCATTGCTAGACCGGGAACGGCCACAGACTGCATTTGCCTCATCCCACATTTCTTACCTGCTCATTGCTAGACCCAGAATGGCCACAGACTGCAGTCGCCTCATTCCTCACATCTTACCCGATTATTGCATACCTCGGAGCATTCATGGACTGCCTGGTCTTCTTCTTCACGTCTTACCTGTTTGCCAGGACATAAGTAATTTGGATTATTCCATCTACCATAAGTGGCACGTCTTCACTCTTTTTCTGCCCAAAGACTTTAAGGAACAGTAAGAACTGTCGCTCATCGGCGCCAGGATCAAAGGACATTAGCGCAACGGCGCAAGGATCAATAGACTCCTTAGGCTTCCTCGTGCCGGCGAGAATAGGAAACAGGACATTGTGTTTCCAGGACTACCACTTAATTCCCCAAAATACATCTGCTGTTACTATCCCGACCACTCAATTGGTAAGCACATACAGTTTGGTTCTTTCTTTTTTCTTACTCTACTGTCCTCCTGGTAATTGTTGCATTTCTTGTTTCAGGATACTCACCAATCTAGCTTGGAACTATTCAGTCCCATTCTGATTTTCTTGCTTGTGAGTATAGGCTCTTCACCTTGTTTTGGGATAACAGTGCTTTAAGAAAGTGTTTATACTTGGTTACTTTTTCTTGCAGCCAGCTGTCGGAGTACCAGGGTGTACAAATATTTTTCAGGCAATAATCACCTCAATCTGTCCTTTTGTACTCTTGAGGGGTATGTTGTCAGAAAGACTCAATTGCATCACAACGTGTCAAGCCACCATACTGGATTTAGGCCTTGGGCCCTAACAAGCGCTCATTCGAAAGACTCTGACCAGGACCTGTTCTTTGAAACTACAAGAACCAGATGACCTAGGGATGGGTGGCATGAAGTGTCAGAGTGTTCCTATAAGGGTTAGGTCAAATCCCTTATACAATCAAAAGTCTCTGATCCGTGCCCAGTGGAAAGCTAGGGGAAGGGAACCCTGCTTTCTGGGAGTTTTGTGAACTGTAGAGAAAGGCAAGTGTGAACCCGACAGAGGGATGCCGAAAGAAATCCAGGAGAAGTAAAACCCTGCTTTCTGATGTAAAGATGCAATACATGAACTGTGTTAAAGAAAGGCTGTAGTGAACCCGACGGAGGGAGGCCCATTTTTGCAAGGAGTATCCGAGCCTGACGGAGGGAGATTCAAGGGGCAAAGAACAATCGCCCAAGGTAGACAAGTACCGAAGGAACGTTTTGTTTATTTTTTTGACATTGTGAATCAGCAAGCATTTTGAGGCAAGAGACTTAGCCTCTGAAGGTTTGGATATCATTAAACTCGAACTGTGAACCTCGTGTGGATGAGGCCCAGGAGTGTGCTGTGCTTGAGAGTCCCGCCTTGTCCCATGCTTCAAACGTGGGGATGGCAGATCCAGCAATACAATGCTGACATATCATTTTGTGAGCACTTCTTTATTTTCTGGTGAACATTATCCCACACTTTGTAATTTAGTAGTAAGGATTGGCAATATTTATTTTTTAGCATTCGCCCTTTTTATTTGACAAGACTCTGCTAGGACTGCCTTATTATTTGATGGTCGTAGCTTGCTCCCATCTTAGATTTAGGTTTAGATTAGGCGTTTATCCCACCCATTTTAAAGTTCAATAAACACCCTTAAACTATGATCACTTCTGTCTGTCTTAACTGTTGCCACCTTGAGTTCCTTACATATGGTGTCAGCAGTGGGATGTGAATCAATTGAAACAAATTGGGGCACCCTACAATCCTGGAAACATAGTCATCGAGCTTCTAGCCCTTCTATTGCTACAAAAGAATCGATCAGTTTCAATATTTGTAGTAGTAGGGAAGCTATCATTCCTCCTGGGAAAAGAGGAATGATATCCTACCGATTTAGTTCTGATACTCCCTCCGGGGTGTTACATCAGGTTAGCCCCAGAATTTGGCCTCGCATGGAAGTTACGGTATAGACGTTTTAGCAGGCATCATCGAGCCCGACATCCGAGGAGACGTAAAGTTTCTCTTACAAAATCATGGCAAAGTCCCACTTGAAGTACATCGTGGGGATCCAATTGCTCAAAGAATTTTGGAATTTTGGAAAAGGCACTTTTTCCTCACTTTCAAGAAAGCAAAGCAGATAAAACAGAAAGAGGTGCATTGGGCTTTGGGGAGGGTGATAAGCCTTCTGACATTGAAGGCACGAAGGGAGAGGAGTCCACCATCTATCCCGACCTAGCCTTCGCCCAGCAAAACTATCCCACTCTCGCCGAGGCCTTCCTACAGGCTAATCCGGAAAAGAAGGTATAGGAAAATGGAGCCCCTTTTTCTTGTTAAAGCAGGGATTGCTGTATAAGAGGGAAACGTCGACCGAAGGGTTAGTAAAGACACAGTTGGTGATCCCCAGGACCCACCGAAAGGTCATACTGGAGATCGCACACGCATTTTATCAGGGGTCACTTCGGACAAACGAAAACCCTAGCACACATGAGTGGGAAGTTTTACTGGCCAGGTATCCACACTGATATAAAGACCTTTACCCAAACGTGTGAAATAGGTCACAAACGAGCACACACGTCCCCTTGCCTGCCCCTTTGAGTCCCTTACCAATCATAGAAGTCCCCTTTTCAAGAATCGGAATGGACATTATTGGACCTCAGGAAACATCCAGATTAGGCAACAAGTATGTCCTAGTGATTGTGGTTTATGCCACTAGATACCCCGAAGCATTCCCAATGCGAAATAATACGATACAGCAAATCCTCAAACACCTCCTACCATATTTTTCCAGGGTTGGCATTCCCAAGGAAATATTACTGATCAAGGTTCAAATTTTATGAGCAAGCTCATGGCAGAGGTCAAAGAGCTACTCCATATTACCACCTTACGAACTTCTGTATACCACCCCAAACTGATGGCTTGGTAGAAAGATTCAATAAAACCTTAAAATTAATCCTGCAGAAACTAGTAGATAAAGACGGGAAGGCCTGGGATCGAATGATCCCATGGGCACTATTTGCAGTGAGGAAAACTCCAAAGGCCTCTACAGGATTTTCCCCTTTTGAATTACTTTATGGCAGATAGCCCAGATATGCCCTTGACATGCTCTGGGAAACCTGGGAGAAACGAGAAGAGCCACCCATTCCCATCTGGCAAACCTCTACCCGAAATGCGAGAACATATGAGACTTGTCTGAGATCTAGTCAGCATTCATATGGAAAAGGCCCAAAGTCAACAAAAATCCAACTACGATAAGAAAATAAGCTTAAGATCGTTTTCTATAGGAAAAAAAGTATTCGTCCTATTACCCACCTCAGAAAACAAGTTTATTCCTAAGCGGCATGGGCCCTATGAAATGGTAGAACGAACGGGAACCTGCACTTATAAAGTAGCCCGACCGGACCGAAAACAGAAGGTCCATTTATATCACGTGAATCTCTTAAAGGAGTGGAAAGAGAACCCGTCAGCCACCCATGCCAAAGTACTGTCTTCTTTGGTTCCAGAAGATAGACAACTTTGAACTAATTCCTCCTGAGTTGTCTACCCAAAAACAAGAAGATCTAAAGGATGTAATCACAGCCTTCCCCGATGTATTTTCAGACAAACCAGGAATAATCAAAGGCACTTACCACTAGATTAGAACACCTAAAGGAAAAGTGGTCCCTATAGACTCCCGGAGGGCCGTAATCAGATAGTGGTCGAGGAAGTAAACAAAATGCTGCAAGGTAATATCATTGAGCCCTCATTGAGCCCATGGTCCTCCCCCATCAATTGGTCAATAAACCTGACCGTTCCTGGAGGTTCTGTATAGATTTCCTTCAAATCAACGTGATATCCCATGCCATGCATCGATGACCTAATTGATAAACTCAGAGCCGCCATCTTTCTATCCACCCTATACTTAACAAAAGGATACTGGCAGGTACCAGTATATGGGCTAGACAAAGAAAAGACCGCGTTTTCAACACCCTTAGGACTGTTTCAATTCAAAGTCCTCCCTTTTGGCTTACACATCACACCAGCCACGTTCCAACGCCTAATGGATAAAATCTTACGCCGCTATTCTGACTTCTGTGCAGTTTACATTGACGATACCATCATAGTCAAACCTGGGAAGACCGCCTTCATACTATTATGAGAGTCCTCAGACAAGCCGGCCTATGTGCTAATTAATCTAAATGCAGATTGGAACAATCAGACGTAAAATGATTTTTTGTAGGGAACGGGACCGTACAGCCCCAACATGAGAAAGTGAGAGCCATCCTAGATACACATACACCCAAAACTAAAAGATATTTGAGAGCCTTTCTAGGGTTAATAGGATATTACCGTAGGTTTATCCCTAATTTTCCAGACAAAACAGCGAGGTTGACCGATAAATTTAAGAACGCTGAACCGCAGAAACTTCATTGGTCTGAAGAGGATGACATATGTTATAACACCTTAAAGCAAACTTTGTTCCAAAACCCAATTCTGAAGGTAGTGGATTCCTCCAAAGATTTTATATTGCAGACGGACGCCTCCCTTACTGGGTTAGGAGCAGTCCTATCTCAAGTCAGCGATGGATTAGAACATCTCATTCTCTTTACGAGCCGCAAACTCTTCCGACATGAAAGAAAATTACTCTGTGCTGGAATTAGAGGCCCTGGCCATCAAGTGGGCCATTACCCACCTGAGATACCACCTCTTAGGAAGAAAGTTTACATTGGTCACTGATCGTTCTCTCCTAGTTTGGATAAACCAACAGAAAGACTCAAACCCACGTGTCATGCAATGGTTTCTAGACCTGCAGTCCTAATTCTTCATGGTGGAACACCAGAAAGAAAAAGACCAGGGGAATGTAGATTTCCTGTCCCAGTCCCCCTGTGAAGCAGATGCAGCTACATTGCATGGAGGAAGGGTATGTGAGAAACCTGAAGGTGTCTCACCCATTGGTCCGTGGAGATCTGTCGCCCAGGTGGCCAGGACACAGCCATCGCTATTGGATCCACTTCCTGGGGGTGGTCCAGTGGGAGAGGGTCACCTGGGCGAGGGGTCTTCGGGTAGTGGAAGTGGGACACCAAGGGTTGAGATGTGGTATCCCCTTTCATGTTATGTTATTTGGCATTTTTATAGCACTCTATATATCATTGGTATGATCTCAAAGCGCTGGTAGGTTGAATGCCCTTGGGGACCGCAGTCCAGGTCAGTAGAGAGAGAAAGTGTCATAGGGTGCGTGGGTGCACCAGTTATGTGTGCAGCTGATGTAATTGCCAGATGGTAGCTGCATCCTAGCGTTAGGTGGCGAAGATATCAGTTGAATGTGTGCAGTCTGGAGGGTGGACACCCCGACTGGGTTCTGGCTGCGTTAGGCCTGTGAGGTTAGCATGTGAGCAGCTAGGCCAGAATGTCCTGGGATAGCTGTGTTTTATTAGAGTGATGAAGTGTTCATGGTGTAATGTTTGTATGTGAACTGCTAGGCCTAATTGAGCAGGGGTATAGCTGCATTCTAATTGCGTGATGGTGTAGAGTAGAGAGTACACGTAATGATATGGGACTGGAGTGTTTGCGTGGGTTTATGAGCCAATGCAGCAGGAGCAATTTCTAGTTTGAAGTTACTGATAATATTTGTTCTTCTATCTAAGTGTAGCACTTTCTGACATTTTACCATCCTGTTTAGATGTGATGCAGGCTAATGTTCACAACTCTAACTAAGTGTGGCATTTGCTAACATTCACAATTCTATCTGGGTCCGGCCTAGGCTAATGTTTGTGGTTTTTGTATGTGTTAATATTCGACATCATGTATCCAAGTGTGGCAATTGTTAACATTTGTGTCGCATCTAGATCCTATCTGGCACAGGCTAATGTTCTCAATTCTATCTAGGTGTAACATTCACAATTCTGTCCGGGTCCGGTGCAGGCCGATGTTCACAATTCCAGCCAAATGTTGGGCTACTTAACGTTTACAATTCTATCTAGATGTGATGCAGGCTAATGCTCACATTTCTAACCAGGTGTGGCATTGCCAGCATTCACAATTCCATCTGGGAGTGGCACAGGCTAATGTTCACAATTTTAACTAGGTGAGGCATTGCCAGCATTCACAATTCAGCCAGGGTCTGGCGCAGGCTAATGTTCACAATTCTAACCTAGTGGGGCATTGCTAACATTCACAATTCCATCTGGGTCTGGTGCAGGCTAATGTTCACACTTCTAATCAGGTGTGGCATTGCCAGCATTCACAATCCTATCTAGATGTGATGCAGGCCAACGTTCACAATTCTAACCAAGTATGGCACTTGTCAACATTCACAATCCCATGTAAGTGCGACGCAAGCTAATGTTCACAATTCTAACCAAATGTGGCACTCGCTATCAAGTACAATTCTGTCCGTGTCCGACACAGGCCGAATGTTCACAATTCTCTCTAAAGGTTGGACTACTTAACATTCACAGTCCTATCTAGATGTGATGCAGGCTAATGTTCTCAATTCTAACTAGGTGTGGCATTGCTAACATTCAGAATACGGTCTGGGTCCGGCGCAGGCTAATGTTTTCTCCATCCTACCCTGTAGGATATTTAGAAGCTCAATCCCCCCCCCATCCCTTTTAGCACACAAACACTTTCTTACACGGTAACAGACAACGGACTAACACCAGAGCCATTTACCTGACATGTCCCAACACATGGGTCAAGCAGAGTCATGCAATTGACAACCACTAACACCTGACGGCCCTTTACCTTCCCCACAGGAATAAAAGGCGGTGCATGAAAGCACACCTTGACCATGGCCGTATGCACGAGGAGACGGCTAAACCACACCGGCAGTTCAAACGGAGAAGAAAGGCGGTGAGACCTGGAAAGACGAAGGGGGAATTGGCTTTGCCCTTTTCAACTCAGACCCGCGAAACCTCCAAAAGGGAAAGCATAATACTGGGGGCTACAGCTGGCATGCAGAGTAGAAGATGTCAATGGTACATGGAAGCCTCATGCTTTGATTACGCAGGAGGAGAGGCAATCTGGCTACTGTGGTACTATCCTTGACTCCAGAGAACAAAGAAGCCAACAGGTTCAGCACAGCCAGTGAGTCGGAGGAAGCTGATAGTAAACCGAACTGTGTTGAACCCAAGGTTGCAAGTAGCAACATTTTGAACTCAAGGGATCTGAAACAGAAAGAACCTGTGTATGTGTTTGAACTTTAAAGAAAGCCCAGTTGAGGTCCAGCTGCAAAGGGGTCCGACGCCACGTGGGTGCTCATTCGAAAGACTCTGACCAGGACCTGTTCTTTGAAACTACAAGAACCAGATGCCCTAGGAAGGAGTGGCGTGAAGTGTCAGAGTGGTCCTATAAGGGTTAGGTCAAATCCCTTATACAATCGAAAGTCTCTGATCCATGCCCAGAGGAAAGCTAGGGGAAGGGAACCCTGCTTTCTGAGAGGTTTGTGAACTGTAGAGAAAGGCAAGTGTGAACCCGACAGAGGGATGATGAAAGAAATCCAGGAAAAGTAAAACTCTGCTTTCTGATGTAAAGAAGCAATACATGAACTGTGTTAAAGAAATGCTGTAGTGAACCAGACAGAGGGAGGCCCATTTTTGCAAGAAGGGTCCGAGCCTGGCGGAGGGAGATTCAAGGGGCAAAGAACAATCGCCCAAGGTAGACAACTACCAAAGGAACCTTTTGTTTGTTTTTTTGTCATTGTGAATCAGCAAGCATTCTAAGGCAAGAGACTTTGTCAGGAAAGAGACTTAGCCTCTGAAGGTTTGGATATCGTTGAACCTGAACTGTGAACCTCGTGTGGATGAGGCCCAGGAGTGTTCTGTGCTCGAGAGTCCTACCTTGTCCCATGCTTCAAACATGGGGATGCGAGACCCAGCCATACCATGCAGACTTATCATTTTGTGAACACTTCTTTATTTTCTGGTGAACATTATCCCACACTCTGTAATTTAGTACTAAGGATTGGCAATAGTTTTTTTAGTATTCACCCTTTTTATTTGACAAGACGCCACTTGGACTGCCTTATTATTATTTGATGGCCGTAGCTTGCTCCCATCTTCTATTAAGGTTTAGATTACGTGTTTATCTCACCCATTATAAAGTCCAATAAACACCCTTGAACTGTGATCACTTGTGTCTGTATTTACTGTTGCCACCATGAGTTCCTTACAGTGCCCACCATACGAGTTGATTTGGTCAATGAAATTACAAATAGAAGTGCTGAGGTTAGAGGTACTGGATGTGGTGGTGGTGAGGAGTGTAGAGGTGCTAGATCTGAGGTTTATGTTTGGTCTGTAGAGAGTACATTTTTTGCTGCAGGTATTCAGGTCCTTGGTTGTAAAAAGGCTCAATGAGTGATACAGACTGAAGGAAGCTCGCTGACCAACCAGCAACCAGTGTAGAATTCTGAGGGCGGGAGAGATGGGTTGTCTGGGACCTAAAGCTTGGAGGAGTCTTGCGGCAGTATTACGCACTTTGAGTTTTCTCCGCTGCCAGGTGGAAGCTCCTAAATATAGTACATTGCCATTGTCTAGGCATGGAATGATGGTTGAAACAATAGCAGTGTCCTTGTGTGGAAAGGTCAGGAAAGGAAAAATGTGGCAAAGGATTTGTATGTGGAGGAAAATGCTTTTTACCACTAAGTTGATGTGATGTGACCGAGTCCGGTCTAAGTCCATCATGCAACCAAGATGTTTTACTGTGTTGGAAGTTGGGGTGGGGCTAAAGAAGGGGCAAGGTTTGGGGAAGAGGGGTGTTTTCCCACAAAGCATGATCTCCGTTTTGCCTGAGTTGAGTAGGAGGTGATTGCACTGGCACCCTCTTTCTGTAACTGAAACCGGGAGAAATATGACAGAATTGAGAAAATAGCTCAAATTTGATGGGACTGGTCCTGCCTATCAGTGTGTTATTCATGGCACAGATGGTGGGACTTCCCCGTTTCTTGCATAGATATCTTTTTTCTCTCCTGGTGAAGCCAATGGCTGTCTTTTTTTCATTGTATGATTAATGTTGTCTTCCCACCCAGGTGGAGATAGATGGGAAGAGACTATTGCAAGATCTGCGGCGTGCAATGGAGAAGGAGATGGGTTTCAATGCGCAGGTCAAAATAAGCACCACTAAAGGTGAGCTGTCCACCAGGGTACACAATAAACTGATTTGGGCATTGTATTAGTCCTGTAAATGCGCTTGAGTCAAGATACTACAACCTCCACACTAGGGAATAGGCATTACACTGTATCTTTGTTGTAATGTACCCATAGCCAACAAAAAAAATTTGAATGCTTTCTGTTACAATGACCAATACACGTACAAACTCTGGTGACATAGCAGATATCATAAGATGTATTATCTCTCCAGGATCTCATGGAATGGGGTCTTCTGATGAAATGCATTTTCTCACTCAGAAACTGTAAGGAATGTGTCGTCAGGATGTACCATTGTAAGCACAGTGGGTATAACTAGTCTTCACGGGATGTTTTGGGTGTGTTTTCATGCCTCCTGCCAAAGTGTTGATGTGAAGATCAGCAATGTACACTGGAGAAGTGGCTGTTCATGGCAGAGAAGATCATAGTCCATGCAGATGCAGAGAGGGGTTCACCCTGAGGGGTTCCAGAATCCTATTGGAGGTTTTCAAGCTGATGGAGTTTAAAGCAATTTTATTCTTTCCCACAACAGGGCTGATGGTATCTGGTTTCATGCTGCCTTCCGGCCTGAGCAGCTCGGGGGACCTCAAGATGGCGTACACAGACTGTGACCAATCCTTTGCAGTGGAATTCAAGCCCAGCTCCAAGCTCAGCCCAGAAGAAGGTGTTTACCTTCAGGTAATATGGGAGAATCCCAGCCATCAATGCAACCCAGCTTCAACTGATATCTGCTCAAGGACATTACCTTCCAGATTATATCATATGCCATGCCAAACCCACCTGAAAGCACACTATAGAAATGGTGGCAAAGCATTGCCAGACTTCTTCCAACTCTAATTACTAATTTCACCACATCTCATGGCAGATCCCTAGTCCACTACTTATACTAGCCAGAAGGGTATCACATCAGCACATCACTGACAACTTCCAGAGTGGTGCCCACCCACCAATACACTGTTGCTACCCACAGCAGAGTACGCTGCTGATAGCCCACTCTAACAGCAATCCTAGCACATTACTCGTACGCTCTAACAAAGCTTTAAATATCCCACCAAGTCAATCTCAGAACACTACCAGTACACCCAACATTGCATTCTGAAACCATGATTCTAAAACCATGATTAACACCTTGTTTACATCAATGCAAGCCCACAATAGATACATTATTTATGTTGTGTCTATTTTGGTTTTTGTGTAGAGTATATCTGACGGCCTGCCACTTCAGAATGCTGGTTCTTCTTTGATTCATATGGTTGGGATTGTGGTGGAGATGACGCAGTAAAAAGGAGCCTTGCTGCTGCATAGATCTGTCCCCATGCATGTATTTCAGTTATCAAGAAATCAACAGTTTTTGGGCGCAAGCCTTAAGTGTCTACTCGGCTGGGCAGATATCTAAAATCTGGTCTACCAACCAGATATCCCACCAGCGCAAACAAAAGTCATACTTGCTGATACTCGTACATGGCATTCTCAGAACAATACAGATTCCCAGCTGTGATAATATGAACCAACCACTAAAACAATGCTAGTCTGCTATTGATACATCAACAAAGAAAAGGCCAGGCTATCAGTGATACATCTGCAGGTCAATTGGCACTCTGCTCATACACCATGAGTAAAGTCGCCCCCAAGCCTCTTTGAAAGGTTACCTCAGCCCCTCCAGACCCATAAAACCTTGCAGCTGTATCTAAAGTTGTGTGTCTTTCTTTGTCTGGCAGTTTGCACTGTACTACACTAGCCAGACCGGTCAGAGGAAGCTCCGGGTACACAACATTCACTTGAACTGCTCAGAACGGCTGGTGGAGACGTTCCAACAGAGCCAAGCCGAGGCTCTCCTTTCCTACTTCTCCAAGTCAGGTGAGTGATGGTCAGGGGTGAGGCAGATTTTCTGGAGGAAGATGGCCTCTTGCTGCCAGGGAGATAAGCTGAGGTTACCAGGAGGTATTGTCCACTATGCAAAGGTGAGGAGAGCCAACATGAGCTAGTATAACACTAACAGGCAGCTGGTGTGGCTATCAGGAGAACACCAACATTGTATGTGTGAACAGTTTTGACTCAATGAGGGGCACTGGGAATTTCTCTGAGCAGCTTCCATTTCATAATTCTTTAGCTTGTCTGTGCCTTTACAGAAGTGGCCAAACATATGGACATCTATCGCACCCTGCACCAAAAGGGAGCATTCCAGACTTGGCTGCTAAGCCCCTCTGCATGGGAACACAAGCTACCCAAGAAAGTGTTTGGCCTAGTATAACCTCATCAGTAAGGAATGCATCTTGATTAAAAACAGCAAACGGGGGACCTGCTTCCGGGCATGTACCCTTGCAGTTAGGGAGGCTAACTAAAAATCACAAATGCGTGAAGGTTGTAATTGGGTATAACCACTGAGAATACATTGTAGCAGCATTCCATTGCATCATTAATTTATCCTGGCCATGCCAATGCAAAAGGGGAATGACCATATGCAAATAAGTCTTAGCAGAGCACACAAAGGGAGCACTCCAATTAAAGTTCTAGGTTAAGTCTCCTCTGCACAGGGACAAAAACAAACTCAGACTTGGTTTGGCCTTGTTGTGGCTCATCAGTGAGATGCCTATGTGCAGTGAGCAAGGCACCTGTGCCTGGCCTTGCCCCCCCCCCCTCTTTTACCCCCTACTACTTCAGAAATTGATAGATGCAAAGCTTTGAATTAAGTACAAGCACTGAACACAGAGGGGAGTATGAATATCCCCCAAGCTGCAATGGGAATGAGCTTGACATGTCAGGTACTGTCCAGGTTTTGAAGGGTCAACAGAGTATTGCAAGAACTGTCATTGCACTGCTAAGGAAGCAAGGAGGAAATACAAGGAAGCATCTTCAACACTGCCATTGAGAGAGTAGGGCATACACTTCACACTCATAAGGGGGTGAGCAGTGAACATCAGTGGACATCTTTCAAACTGCAAGCGCATCAGCAGGAGCTGTTCATTTTTTACCAAAGTGATCAGTAGGTTCTCGAAGTGCTCCCGCCTGGTGGCTAGTACATGACCCTAGGAGCTCTACTGACAATGAAAAGAAAGGGAGCAACAGTTAAAGGAGCTTTAAGAGATGGTTGGGAAGATGATAGGTTGAGCTGGGGATTCCCGGTGCTATAATCTTAAGGCCAAGGTAGCAACTATGGAATACCAGGAGCCGTCTGCACAGTGCCATGGCAGGGAGGTGCAATACGAGGAGCTAGTCTCACATTGCCACAAAGGCCACCAGGCGAGACAGTAGTTGCCCTCTGAACTGGTGAACCTTCAATGATGCCATGTAGAAGGAAGTGAGGTGTCTGCGTCAATCCTTCAGGTTCACAGTGTTGAAGGCCGGCCGCTGTGAGAGTATATCAGTGTTACTATTATGTAACCGCTTCATATGGTATACCCTATATTTTGTATGAAGGTATTCATCACAGAGCCCACTGGGTATCAGAGTTATAGCCATGCTTAGACTGAGGGATTGGAGGGGAAATGATGTACAATAGTTAACAATAATAATCATGAAGTTGACTAGCTGAACATCCAGCAGAGAAACTCTGGCTTGCACGAGATGTAGATTGGTGTGGTCTCACCTTGACTCTGGACAAGTTTATATGTCAGTCATTTTCAGATATAAACCATGCTTTTTGTCCTTGCTTGACCCCATAGCTTATAGTGCCATCTTGCAGAGCCCGCTGAAGGAAGTCCGGGATGCCTTGGTGACCCGGCTGACCCAAATCCTGGCTTGCTACCGGCAGCAGTGTGCAGCCTCCTGCATGTCTGATGGGCAGGTAATCTAATCTGCACCACCCTACACACACATGCGTATGTATGTATCTGACAAAGCTTGCTGCCCTTCATGCATGTAACCCGGCAAACTCGTCTGACCATATCACCATATGTGCTTGTATCTGATGTGAAATATTTTGTGCACCATGTTGTGTAGATTTGTAATGATCCCTCAGGTCCCCTGCTTTTCAGGATCAGATTTTGACACATTCAATAAACCCAAATCATCACTGGAGTATGGCAAACAAAAGTAAGTGCCATTTCAAGACTTGGTCATTGCTTTTCTTTTCTAGAGAAAAAGTAATATTAGGTAGTCTTTACTCACCCAAGGTCAGGGATTATAGTGACACCTCTTAGCATTAAATTGTAAAAACAAGATGGTCCTAAAAAGGAAGTCTTAAATCTATGAAAATATACATCATAGGATTTATTTGCAATACGTGAAGACTGAAACAGCGTACAATTCTTCTCCAGCGAGTTGCAGCCTTGGTGAAGAAATAGGACTGTAAAGGCAAACACAATGGCCCCTAGAGCAACTGAAAGGCGATCTCCAGAGACCTGGTTATCTTTAAGTCTCTCATGCATGATGTTCAGTGATAATGTCGCCATGAAAATGACTGGCAGGTGGTGACATTTCCCTAATAATGCACCCTCCAGACAAACACTTTCCCCAAATATTCTAGGATTGGAAGTAATGATCTATAAGTATACTCCTTCCTAGAATGTTTGGGGAAAGAATTGTAGGTTTTCAGAAAATAAAATTGCCTACCTGGCGACTTTTGCACAGCAACATTATCACATGGAACCTCATCCATAATGTTCTTTGACTGAAAATGATCTTACTTGATCCAATCAGTTTGGTCCTTTTGTAGAGTGCTATTAATGCATCTATTTTACTTCTGTGACTTTCTTTAGAAACCCATATGCTCAATGCTCATAAAAGGGGTGCAGGGATTGCCAGTGCATGCTTCCTCCCCTTGTTATCCTTTCAATGGATCTTTGGCAAATAACTGTTTCCTGTAAATTTCCATTGCAATCCAATTTCCGGTTTTCCATAAGTTGTAACTAATCATGCAAAGTATAACATTCCTTCAGCGCGCATAGCTGAATAACTGGTAGTGGTTGCCTGCCAGTGCCGCTTGAGTTTGGGTTTTGATGGAAGTGGCTCTCAGAACAGAAAGAAAGACTTGTTTAATCTTTAAGGAAAGATTACAGCGCGGATACAGATATTTCATCTGTCAGTAATCCATACCAATGGTAAATCACAATATGTGTTGACCCCAGCTCGCTTTGCCACAATGTGCATATACATCGCCCCAAATTCATCTCACATTGCCACACCGAGTGTGTGTTTCAGAATTTCCCAGATTGAGCAAACATCCTGTTCACACACCCAGGTTGTTTCTGGTTGACAAATTCTTGAAACGTTTTTCTCTTCCACCTACCCCTCAGTTGGTGATGCCACAGTTCCTGAAGGCATTGCCCATCTGCCTAAATGCGCTGAGGAAAAGTGAAGTGCTGCTGCCAGGGCTGCTGACCACCGTGGATGAGCGTGCATGGCTGAGGCAGGCGGTACTGTCCATGGACGTCAGAGAATGCAGCACCCACTTCTATCCACGCATCCTGCCTCTGGTAAGAGCTGTGGGTGAAAGAAGTCTGTTAAACTGCTGCTAAGGGGTCTAGCATATGAAATGTCTAAGTGGGCGGAGAGTGCCAAGGTTACTTGAATGGGTCAAATGGCAAAGATTGTTCTACAAGGTTTCATTTATGGACCACAGATTTAGATGGGTACCCAAGAATTACAGATTGAATAAAGAACCATGGTTGTATTTTATATTTATTGAACAAGAAGAGCGCTTTGGTCTCAAACAGTGTGCTTAGGGACAATAACAGAGCATGTAGCAGTCACATTGATGGGTTCTTTACAAAGGCCAAGGTGATATGTGAGCAGGTGGTGGAGTCGAAATATTAGCAGATTCAAAAGCAATGATAGTAGCCATGTTTTTGATAGGAGAATCGGGGTCAGGAGAGCAATGGCACAGAAGCCAAATAGATCACTGGGGAAGTGGAGGACATACAGATTTAGGGCCCGATTCACAGAGCGTTTTCCTACGGGATTGCGCCATTATAAAATGCTTCTGTGAATCAGGCCCTTAGTTGGGTGCTGGATCGAATGGTACAAGGTAGGGAGTAGCAGGAAGCCATTAATTAATTCAAAGACACACGGAGGTTGAGGAGGGATCAGAGTTACATTGAAAGCCAGCCAGAATGGAGGTAGTTGGCAGGGGTGGCTCAGGAGTGGGGAAGAGGTACAGAGTGCCAAGTTAAGAATTGTGTTGAGCGGGGCGAAATAAGCAGTGGAATTAGCAGATGGGGGCCAAGTAGAGACTACAGCAGTGCTCCAGTTGACGGTGTACAACGGTGGAGTTTTGTGTTTTAGCAGAGTGATATGTGAGGAGGCATATTTTTCAGATGTGTAGTAGGTTGAGTCATGTAGCCATCACAGTGGAGGTGAGAAATGAGTGACGTTTTGAGATAAATGTCAAAGAAGACGCAAAGGTTGTGAGCCTAGAGAGGATGTGTGAGAAGGTCAGGTAAAAAGGATAAGGTGTAGGAAAGGCAAGGTGGCATGTGGTTTACTGGGAGAGTTGAGCATAAGACAATGAAGTGCCATCCACTGGTGGATGGCTGAACAGAAATTGTTGAAGATACAAGAGGGGAATGAGGTGGAAGAGGAGATGAGTTGTGTATTATCAGCAAATAGCTAGTAGGAGACCCCAAAAGAAGGAAATGAATATACCAAGGGAAGAGATGTGGGTGGTAAAGAATACTGGATGAATACTGGATTCTATTGGAAGAATAGTCCATTGAACATATATAGACAGAAACCCTTAATTTGCTCCTCGTTTAATCTAAGAGACATTAGGGTTGCAATTCAAACCATAAGAACCATAAAAACATGCTAGTTGTGATTCGCAAAGCAAACATAACTCAGCCACTACCATGCATTACTTGTGATGTTACACGTTGTGCCCACTGGCATGGAAATAGCATCTTGAAAATAATCTTCACAATCGAATCAAAAGTTAAACTGAAAACAAGAAGCCAGAGTTACTACTGTTTTATTTGAGCTGTTTATACTTCTTTATGCCTTGTGGGAATGTACATGTCATCTGTGGGGATGTTTGTGGCATCATGGGCAGTCGGCAAATTATGATTCCTTTGAAAACAATAACTGTTAAATGTCTGTTTTTTTATGTTTTTCATTGGAGACATTCCTTCCCATTACCTAAGGTTTTTTTCAGTGAATTTGTTTTTATTACAGAAAGTTAACCTTAACTGTACTTAAAGATTTTTTTTGTGATTGTTTCACCCATTATTAGAATTAATTTCTAAACTCTGGCCAGGTGGACAGATGTTTAGGAGGCCACCCTTTTTGTAGTGAGCAGGGAGCAACTTCTGGGAGCTTGCCAAACCAATCAAGGTAATACACAGAGAGGCCAAGGCTAAATCTCAGGATAGGTGAGTGGGCTGAGGGTTCATCAATGAGTCCACACAGTGAAACAGCAAGGATTACACTTAGGGAGTTAGTTATGTGATATGATATGGCATTTATAACGCGCCTATACACAAGTGTTTCATAGTTTTATAAAAATACTATATTTATTTTAGGCCCACAAAACACACTATGAAAAATTACCAATAGCAGGTAGTATTACTTCACAATACTAAACACTATAAAACATATATAAAGTCACTGTAGACAATGCACAAAAATCAATTTTATCCCCCACCCCCAGCACCTGCTGAAAAGGGAGGTAAGTAATTAGATTAGCACCAACTGTCCACAGGATTTGTAATCCTAATTTATGAAGTCCAACCCTAAATTGTATGGGGCCTTACGCCCAAAAGTTCAAAGTTGTTCATTAGTTTAGGGGTTGGGCAGAATTTAGGAGAGGGGTCCTGGGGATGTGAAGATGGGTCCAAAAGTTACAAGAGAACGTATTCTAGTGAATAAGACTGTTCCTGGCTTTCGGCAACATGTTTTGTCAAAGCAAAACAGTTATAAAAGTTTAAAAAGTTATGCAAACTTTTCATCATCATCATCATCAATACGTTACTCAGGGATACAACCATAAAGTACATATAAAAACAAACATACAAATTTGACTAAAACCATCATACATTTTACTAATCCGAATTGTGAAGCTCATTTCCTAGAACTCAAAGCAATTTCAGGCTCATTTCCTAAAACAAACAGTAAGATGATGAGGAGCGTATACTTGCAGCTTCATTAAAATTATATTATTAAAATGTTAGTCACAATCTATGGTCCCCTTATCCAATATCGTTAACTTACGCTACCAAGCCCTACGGACATAGCGAGCTACTGCAAATACAATGTGGTGCTCATTGAAACATCTGCAAAATTTCAAAGCTTCAATAGTCGATCGAACACCGGCTTTCCTAAAAAGGGGTTTTCGATATCGGATTCTCAGATGTTTCAATGTACCACAAACAAACAAGAAGTGGACAACAGTTTCCATATCCTGACCGCATAATGGGCATATTCCTGATCCGCCCTAACCCCAGGATTTGGGAAAAAAAGGACAAATGGAGTGTTCCCATCCTAAACCGAATGTACAGAGATTTCTCACATGGCGACTGGATGTAATCTAGGTAGCAGGCTAAACTAAAATCTGGTTTATCTTCAATGTAAACTGAGCCCAGCTTAAGTCTTGTAGCTGTGACCAACATCAGCTCTTTATTTAGCATTTTTACGGTTCTCTTTATCCTGGTCAGGGCAAACCTATCTATTTTACCCGAAAAAAAAATCACATCATGCTGCCTAATTCAACCCTATTAACAGCTTCTTAACATGAACGGGGCATGAGGTACATTTACCCCCCTCTCCCAGGCTCAATAGGTATTTTAATGCATCTTGTTAATTCCAAGACTATCGGAGCTCCACAGCTTGGGCCAGTAGTATACTGGGTATGCAGATTAACACATTTCCTATTGGTGAAATGTCCAATTCCAAGTGCATACGTGTAGACGGGGAGCTCTGTAGCAATAACGATACGTTTTAATCTATTCTCCACTTTCTCCAATGCACCCATAGCTGCAAATATCGGCACCAAAGGTTGAAGCTGGTATCGCCTGCTTTCGATATAACTCCAAAGCAGTTGAAATTGCTCCTCTCCCAGGTTTTACAAAAAAGGAGTGAGTGGCCCCACCAAACCTTCCCAAATTAGAACAAGCCTTGGCTAGTTGAGAAGACCATTCACAATTCTCATGGAATCTAACTCCTAGATAATCGTAAAAAACCTTGTCTGCTCTAGTTTACTTTCTAGTACATATGTATCCAAACGTTTGTACTTAATGAACTGTGGCTTAAATACCAAGATATCAGTATTCAGTTGCAATCCGAAGATCCCACATGTATCCAGGAATATATCCAATGTTGTTCTTAATCCTTGTGGTGTGGTTGACAGTATCACTGCATCATCAGCATAAAAAGAAGCCTGGTAACTGTCCTTGCCCATTTTGGGGCAATCCATAGACTTCAGACTCAAAACCTTAATTACTTCTTCAATGTATATATTGAAGAGAAGGGGTGCGAGGACAAAGCATGGTCTTACCCCCTCTCCAAGCCAAAAGGGTAAGTTAGTTCTCCGGCTAACCCAAAACGAACAGCTGCCTTGTTGTCGGTATACAACAACCGAATAGCGGTGATCAATTTTAAAGATGCCCCCACTTTCCATCATAATCCTCCACACCTTTTCTCTTGAGATACTGTCAAACGCTGTCCTGAGATCCGCCGATACAGCATATAGCTTTATTTTCAGCAATCTGGGTCAACGGAATCAACCAAAAGCTTTGGTCGACATTACTCTTATGACTTCGGAATCCTGCGTGCAGGTCACTAATAATGTTATTTTCTTCGACCCAGGCTTGGAGATGGGGGCAAATTGGCTTGGCATATATTTTCACCATACTATCGAGAAGAGAAATGGGGTGGTAATTAGCTGGTAGTTCCCTTCCTCTGTTTTTATATATTGGTACCACTGCTGCTTTTCTCCAGGAGGAAGAACCTTCCCCCATGTCATTAAAACATTGAAGATTTTACACACTATTAGGCCCCAAATCGTTACCTCATCCTTATAAAAGTCAAGCGGTATCCCATCCGGCCCTGAGGCCTTCCCACTCTTTTGGCTTAATATTGCCCTCCTCACTTCCTCAATATTAAATTGAAGAATTTCATCCCCAATACAAGTAACTATGTCAGGATTCAGTGACACATTCTGAGTCTCTTTGAATTTACCATACATATTTACGAAATGCTTTTGCCAGACTCCTGCCGTAATGCAACTCTGCAGACTTGTTTCCCCATTCACCTCTTTTCCAGCAACCAATTTCCAATAGGAGCTATAATCCCCTTCTTCATAGGCGTTTAGCAGTGACTCCCATCTTTGAGTAACAAGATCTTTATTTTTCTTTGCCATTATAGACTTATAGTCATTTCTATACCCTCTAAGCTGTGGATTATACACTACGCCAAAGGCCTTTAGGCATGTCAATATCTTATTTTTTGCATCACTGCAAATTTGATCATACCAACCAGATTTAACTATTGCAAGTTTGTTGTATTGTAGAAGCTGTATAGGTCATAAGTGGAAACAAGTTCTGCACCATCTTATTAAGCTCAGTCAGTATCTCTCCATCAGAGGTAATGACTGCGCGAACAATTACACGATTTTCCAATATGTCTTTATATATTGTGGGCTTTAGATCTTGCTCAATCACTCTGATCCACGTCACTGTTTTTCGTGCATGTCCAGTGACAGCTATAGCTTCTGCCCCTCTCTGGTTGTCACGTAGTGGATTAGTTGCCATTCCAAATTGGATCGATGCACTTAAAGGTTTATGGTCGCTTTCAACTCTCTCAAGTATTCTAAAATGGCCAATCCACGCCCAATCCTTAGCAGAGATCAGAATATAGTCTATAATAGACAACCCATTGTGTCCGACAAAAGTCAGTTTTGCTGGTTAATCTTCTCAAAACCAGCCATTACTGAGCTCCATATTATTCAAACAGTGGCCGTATCCATAACACGTTGAACCCATCTAGGCCGGTGCGCTATCAGTACAGGAATATCACAGGCACTGTCCTGGTCTTCCAAGAGCCCCTCCAGCTCTCGTATGGGTTCCAACTGCTATGATTATAATCGTTTGTGTGTGGTGCGACCCCTTCCAAAAAGGTATCAATTCGTATATCTTTCCTACCACCTCTAGTCCTGTGGATTCAGATGGTCTGTTAATCATGTTAAATAACAAAATCCAGTTATCGGCTCGAGTGCAGATGGCCAGATGCTGGAGTTCCCCATATATCTGTTTGTACCGTCACTTCTGAATTTAGTGTAGAATCTAGCGAAATAAGAAGCCCCCCGCATGGTCTACCCTTTAGGCCCTTTTGGCCGGGACACAGAACGATCGAAACCGCTTCAAGTCTACCTTGTAAATAGCCCATCTTTCTTGTAGGAGGACCAACTGGAACTTCCTTTTAAATTCAGTGTAGACTGTGTCCTCCAAGTCCTTTACTATTACAGCAATATTCCATGATGGGGACTGACCGCCCACATCTAACAGGGGAGGCACAAAATGCTGCTCCAGTCAGTGCACCTCCTCCAAACCCCCATCGACTGGCTCCCTCATGTGCCCCCCCACCTCCAATGTGATGTACATAGAGGTAAAGGGCCGCTAACGGCTGATATAATAACATATCTGCCATCACCTTTTCCTTGGTTGTTCTATATAGGGCTATGGAGGATAATAAGAATCAAGGTCCCCATTGGGGGAAATGCTCGAAGGTATGTTTCCAGAATTCAATCTATTAAATCCCAAGACCACAGGAACACTCGGATGTAATCTGCTTGGTGATTGAGCATTGGAACCCGACTGCACCTTACTACGTCTGATCTGATTATGAATAGACACCCCTGGACATGTCTGAACCAATAGATGCTGTTGGTTTTCAATGCCTCCTCATCCTCAAAAGCTTTTCGCGTGAGTTTCAGAACATTAATCATCATCACAAAAGGTGGTTTTCTCTGCTGATCCCTGAGTCTTTCTCTACTGTCTTTAATTTCTGTAACATCAGGATTCCCAATTCCATTCTGCATGTTATTTAATCTCAAAGTCCCTGAGCGGGACAAAGGTTGCGAGACGTTATGTTGATGTGCCCAGTTTAATTTAGGCTTTGAAGTACGTTCTAAGGGTGTCTCAACATGATTACAACAACCCCCAGAATTGTCCACAATGCTTCCCAAGCTATCACGAGTAATCAGTATTACATCATCATCATCTTCTTCATTATATATAGCACTGGGCCGAACCCTTTTAGGGGCATCACTCCATAAACCTTTAGACCCCTTATAGTCCGTTCTGGAAAACTAAGTAACAGTCTTTTCCTTTAATACTTTTATCTCGTCAACCAGATCTCAGACAGCCATCCAATTTTTCTGCAGCCAGTGACCTCATTTCTACCAGCATACCCCTAATCTCGGTTTCAAACAGATTCACATGATTGGGACATGACACTCACACTGGTTACATTCTTTCCCATCATATCCTTGTTGTCAGTTCTGTAGGGGCATCCAATGGCTTCCTCCCTTTTGCCCTAATATTTTTACAACAAGCCTCTTCTTGTATGCTCTCTTTAAGCCCTTAACCAGGGTGGGAATTATTTCTTCCTTATCCACAAGAGCAGAACATTTATTACTCAAGGGGAATCACAGGGTCAATCTCAACCACTCCCGTCAACTCCACTTCACTTCACTTCACTTGTCAACACCCAAGACCTTCAGTTTCAGTTCTAGTCTCCACTCCCATTTCTGATATTTCTTCCAAGGGATTCACCCCCCACCCCCAGTGAATGACATTCAATTATGCTGTTTACCACACCAACGGAACCTCCTCTACCCCTACCATCAATAAAGGATATATAGTTGTTTTCCCACTATCCTACCCAGGCCTTTTTTCCACCTCAAAAAAGGTCTGTTGGGTCCTTACTTGGCCTATGTGTACACATATTATAATAATTTCTCTTACACAGTGCAGGTTCATCAAACGAAAATAACGGGTGGTCACTGTTCCTCATCTACAACCACACAATTAAACTGCCCCCCTTCCCCCACTACACCGCCCACTGTTGGTCCTTTTTTGCTGCAGGGCGTGTTTTATCACTGGGGCACTGTATACCATTTAGTAAACCCCTTGATCTCCAATATGAGATTATTAACTTCCTTAATATGCTAAAATATTCTAGTGATTTTTTTCTTTTGCCTTGCTTCAGGTGAAATAGAGGTAGTGGCTTTCCTTTTGGACATAGTTATTGAGGATAAGAAATACCAATTTTCAAAAATGCTAATCTAAAACAATGTACTCAACTACACAAAGAGCACTCCTTATTCTTCTATAATTCCCTGCAGTCCCTCATTAAAGGGAAAATAAAAGCACAAGTCATGACCTTTCTGTACCAAAACCACTAACAATAAAATGAATGTCACTGAATGTCACATAAAAAAAACTTTTCAAGGGTGGAGAAAGGGGGGCAGGTAAGTATTGCTACAACTTACCACCCGTACTCCAGTTTCTCGTCAGACTTGGCAGGCTGTTGGAGGGTTGCCTGAGGTAGGTTTTCCGCCTTTGGTTCCGGTTCATGGTGCCCAGGGCCTGCGGGTGCACGAAGAGTTCCGGTCAGGTACAGGATTGTGATGCAACCTCTTTTCGATGAACAATGCAGAAAACACTGATGCAGCACTCTTGCAGACACTCAACCTGATTCAGGAAAGCTGGTTTTAGGGATGGTCACCTTTGCCTGGCGACTGCAGGCGTCACAGTTGTCGCAGTCAAAGAAAGCCTCCTTTCTCCGGACCAGTTGATGGCGGGGAGCTGACATCTCACAGGAGGACTTCTTGCTGGATGAGCCGAAGACCCCTGCAGTTCCAGGGCAAAACTCGTAATAGCGCTTCTATCGCGGTAGCCCACTCTGGTGCTGGTCAGTCGGCTGGGTTGTCCAGTGACACTTCTGAGGGCTCCAACTTGCTTGGGTACCAGAAGACGCGGGGGCCAGTTGTTCCTACCATACTAGAAGGTTGAAGCACGGACCAGAGATCAGTAGCCAGACAGGGCTGCAACGGGACTACTGCAAGAATCAGACTTTTTGGTTTTTACTTTTTAAGAACTTTTCATCACCTGAAAGTGAACTTTGCTCGATCATCCAGAAGAAGAGACCCATTCTTCTGGACCAAGAAGAACACCCCTTTATTTAGTTTGATTTAGAGTGTAAGGGAAGGAAATAGGTTTTTGACACACAATGATGGACTACTTGATTTGGACGGACATCCTGACGGATTCCTTAGTATTTGGTTGAGGCAGGGAATCACGTTAGTAATGGGGGTAGGTAGGGCTTTCCCTCCTATTTTTACATAATAAAAGTTTATAACCAAAAATATGCCACCTGTGTGTCAATCTCCTACTTCTACACCCTTACACAAGACATAAACTGAGCAACAATACAGTGGTTTTGTGCACCGCTGAAATAAGACATTAGTCAGAAGAGTCAGGCCTTGCAAGCTCTAAAATTCCACTAGACCTCTAGGTCAAATAACTTAATTTACCTACTCGACCTAAGAGAAATGGACTCAACCCATGGCAATGGATGACAACAAATGTAAATGCACGTTCTGTAAAATGGTGCGTGCAACCACAAACCCAGTTTTTGTTTGGCACACTGCTGCCACCCAGAGGCCATCCATGCAGAGTGAAACTTGACATTTACTGCAAACAAAGTAAATGTTCAATAAATCCCCTGCAAATTGTACTTTATTTTTGTAAAATCTACTAGACTATGCAAGTGGGCGAAAAGATTTTGCGAGCCCTGGATGAGTGTCTGTAAAATGTAAAAGGTTAGCTGCATGAATGGACACAAATAAATAAGATAAAAGGCACTTAACAAAGTTAGCCCAACTTTTCCTGCAGGTGTGAATATATAATACACTGGTAATCAAAGAGCAAAGCCAGCTCTGGAGGCTAACTATAGTGTATGTTAGTGCAGTAGACTGGGTGAACTATCGATTACTACTTTGCACAAACATCTAGTAAGCTTTGTGTATTGATTATGGAAAGGGAAAGAAAGTAAGAGACTAAGCAAAGTGGATGGTGTAGCAGGCAGAGAACTGGGCAAACTAAGTGGAATATTGTAGTTTTCATTTGTGTCAGTATTATTGTCCTTGTCAAAAGAGGCATTGGCCTATTTTATCTGGTAGCGAGAGGTATGGAATAATGATATCACTGCCGCAGGGATGAGGTTATAGCAGAGGTAATTGTGGTCAAAGTGATGCAGGAAGCAGAAGGTCTGGTTTGTCAAAGGAGGCGCAGGCCTGCAGAAGGTTGAATTTGGAGTTGCAGTGTAGGTGAATATGGCTTAATAATTGGATGTCTGAGTCAGTGGCATGGGAACCGAGATGCAGTAGCCATTGAATTGCCAAGTTGTTGCATGGCAGTTTTGGGCTGCCTGGGTGTCTGCTTAGCTGTTGCGGGTTTAGTGCTGGCCTGCTGCAAGCCTCTGAAGTCATCAAGCAGGAGGAATATTCAATAAAATGAGGTTGCTTTAATTCTAGTCTGAGGTGCTGGGCAAATACAGTGTTGTCGAAAACTAAGATGACAGAGGGGAGCGCATCACAAAATTGAAGCAGTCTAGCTCCCTTTAGGGAAGTCTTGGTACTGACCAATGTGGCACAAGTGTGCAGGGTGGCAAGCGAGGGGGGGAAGAGCATGTGCTGTATTTAGGTGCATGCTGAGGGGGGAGCCCTGGATGGAGATGTCGGCGCACTTCCTTGAGTCCACACCTGTGACAAAGGTTCATTGATCATACTGAGATTAATTAATTAGATAAGTTTAATCACAGCAAATGAGCGATCCTCCTTGCCCTGCATGCAATCGCATACGAGTGAGGACCGGAAGCCAGACACATGGCGTTAAAACACGTGAGCCAAAGTGGGGGCGTTAAGCTTGAACACCAAGAGAGGATTATAAAACATGGTTCCAAATTTGAGAATGGATTATAACCGCATCAACATGTGACATCAGATATTTTTGTTAAACAGTCTGCATTTCCTGCAGTGATATAAAAAGAGGCTCCCTTTGTAGATACTAAAAGTGAGTGCACCATTGCAGTTCCCCTGGCTCCAGACTACTTGCAACCTGATTTGAAAATGAGTGAGCAGGCACTTTCGCGCCTTGAAACACTTGTGTATAGGTGTGTTACAAATGCCATATCATGTATCAAGCCATTCAACTAAATGCTATCAAACAGTCGAGGGGTTACTATTATTATAATGCATTTCATTGCACTGGGTTAGAAGGGAAATAGTTTATGAAGAAATGGATGCTGTGGGGTAGAAGCACACCATGAGGTAGGTCAACACCAGAGAGAGTTTTTCCTGGAAGGGAGAACACTGTAATAATATGATTGGAAAACATTTGGCAACAAGGCCGCACGTGGTCTATTCTCTAGCTTGCTGTGATGTTCATGCACAGAGCCGCAGGCAACCGAATAAAGGATAGAATACCTTGCAGTGCACTGAAGATGAAGTCCGACACGGTTATGAGTTGGCCCCGTTTCATGTGGTGGTTCTTTCTTCGTGAAAGGTGTGGTTTAAGGAATCCCTTCTGATACCTTCCACCTTTTGTGACTTGTGCCCATGGATACAGAAAGATGGAAAATATATAAGGAAAGTATTAGAAATGGGTGCATTTAAGTTTTGTTGTCCTGATGAAGGATCTCATCAATGATGCTGTGGACCTGCAAAATTCGTAATATGATTCAATTAGTGTGAGGCTGATGAACTGACAGTACAATTATCATGGCAGGCCAACGCGACCTTTATGGATCTCAATGTGTTTGATTTCATCTTAAGACATGAGATGTATTTAATGATGCTTTAATTGAGTTTATCAAACATCCATAGGTTGTATATCTTTTTATGTAAATATTTTGGACAATATGGGCTATTCACTTACTAACAACAAACTGTGTATATATAGTGTTTTTATCCAGGCTGTGATTTATTTAAACAAAAAGAAAATATGTTTTGGCCGTAGACTGATGCAAGTGACGAGAGAGCAACATGGATAGTGAGTCCTTTGATTAACTTGTCTATTTTTAGCAACTGCAATAGCGGCGTTATGATCAATTAATCCGATCCTGGAGGCTCTTTTTTCATTGACTTCTAAATGTAAACAGATAAAGAGCTGCCCACAAACAATGGTCTTCCCACTGTGCCACATTCCACTGCCTCTCTCTATTAAGATCTGACATTTTTTTAAAAATATTGTATTACATACATAGGTCTTGTTGCTTGTGTTTCTGTTATTCAACTTGTTTACTGGACTCCACCAGGCTTACGATTGCAAAGCTGCTCCTCATCTAGGCTCACCTACTGGGTTTCTTCTGCCCTTTGCATGCTACGTCACACTCATTGAACTCACAGGCATTACATCTCCCATAATTCTTTGAGGTGGCATGGCAGTAAAGCATAATCTCCCTTATGCCTAAAGGTTCAATGGACTTGCGTATGCATGAAGCGCACATGTCAACTTGTGCAATATTCCATAGTAAGAACCCTGCGGCCTGCCCACATCTCTTTTACCATGTCAGCATTTGTGGTGTAGTCAAGGGTCACATCAGTAATTTAACAACTCCTGGAATTATTCAAACAAGAACTGGTAGGAACTCTTGCCTTCCATTCTAAGTCACACAATCTCATCCCCATTACAGTATACGCCGCACACCGGGACGGTGCTGGTACATCACTGCCTTTGTTAATATGTCTGGGCTATATTATCAGTCTTATGATATGCCCCAACATTGCCATTGGTTTCATAGTGAGATGGACATTCATCATAAAAAAAATAGTACAAAAAAGACATTTTTCCGAGTAGTTGCTTTTTTGCAAACATTACAAGGAAAATGTTTGCATCCGTAGAACGAAATGTTGACACTGTAGACTTGTGTCTTTCAAACCTGCGGTGTGGGGTCAGATCCTTTTGTTGGCGGATGGAGGGAAAAGTGTGAGTAGGGTAGAGAACTGAGGGGTCACCTGGTGGGGGTGCAATACATCAACCATACCAACGACTGAAAATGGTGGTAGCAAGATCGCATGAAAGAAAGGGGTAACGTCAAGGAAGTTTGAGAAAGTTTGCGAGGAATGCATTTTTCATTCCTGTATTTTGAAATAATGTATACTTCCTTCATTTGAAAATATCCAGCACCAGCTGTGGTCTAGGGGTACGGCGCTTCCCAGGGCTGTCCGCTGTTCAGAGAAGGCTCTGTCGCCGAATGGAATCTACCTGGCAGAAAACAGACTGACTCTCCTTCTGTGGGTCGGACCTCAGGCCGACCCGGATGTTATTCAGAACCTCTTTGGTGTCGCAAGATTCTCAGCAGTCTGCTGCGGCTCGGTGAGTCTACCACAGCTACCACCCGGCTACTGAAAAAGCATAGAGACTGTCCCCCTCTTCCCCCAAAAATGTGCTTGCAGGTCTTATATGATTGTATGACCCCAGCCTTTCTAAAAAATGTGCTCCTTCCTCAAGAACCCGAGCATCTAATTTAGCTATTTTAAAGGTATTTTAAGGTACGCTAAGCATAACAGTCAGTGTGACACAGGTCCCAGAGTTATTTATAGCATTATAGAGTTAACTTTCTGGGAAACAACCTATTTGTAATTGTGCACTTTACTAAAACAGCACTAAAATAAATAAATGTTGATTGTTTTTAGAATAATTTCTGGGGGTAAGGGTGTGCTTCCCCAGAATCATACAGACCACTGACTGTCAAAAGGTAATTGCCAGCGCTATCACAGATTCTTTAAAAGGGGTGAATGAGAGATTCAGGTTTTTAAGGCAGGACACAACAAATGAAATAGCCTCTGTCAAGCTCTTGCTCTTGATACTTTAGCACTAGTTCCCATCACTAAAGATTTTTAAATTAGCCTAAACCAACAAACACAAATAAAAAGAAACGCAAAATCTCAGCCTCTCACCTTCCTATCACTTTCTTATCCTTCTAGTGTGCGTTGCCTGTGCTGGATAACCCACTCTCTGATCAAGCTAGGAGAATCATTGAGACGCTGCAGACAGAAGGAGCTCGAACTGCAAAGGTGAGTTTTTAAGGGCCAGATTTTCCTTATTTTAACTCTACACTCTCTTCCCATCCTCGCTGTATGCATATAATTTTTTCTGCATAGCAAAATTGCTATGACAAAACCAACAACATATTGTGACATCAATCAATTTGAAACAAACCAACACAACATCATATAAACATACAGGTTGCATGATGGAATACATTAATTGGGAGAACCTACTTCCTTTTGACTGTTAATTGTAAATCATAAAGTCGCCATGCAGGTTCCGTCAAAATATTAGGCACATTAGAAAACATTGTTACCTATAGAAAAAGGGGCTTGAACATTGGGATAAAATGGGAAGACATCCCCAGTCTTTCTATTTGGCAATGCCCGATTCCACACCCTATCCCATATATTCCATGCTCACCAGATAAAGTTGGCAATAGCAAGGGTGACCAGAGCAGATTCGGGTCCAAAGGCTCATGCCAAGGCTTCCTGCACATCCCTCATAGCAGTCATCCACAAGAGGGTTCTCATTCATCTGCTCCTGAGTATTTTGTAGTGCAGACATAAGAAGAAAAAATTGATAGCATTTTCCACTAAATTCTCATCGTACTGAACATCCTCCCTTATATAGATGTAATGGCTAGCCCCCATAGTGGCCTTTACTGCATTGATCCGGAATGACAACAGTATGTGAAGAGAACTATGAACAAAATCATTAAACTTTCTGTTTTAAACCTGGAACAGGTGACTTAATACTGAGAAATCTAGGAGATTAGGTATTCAATTAACAGAAAATAAAGTGTGGTGGCCAGACTCGATGGGCCTGGCGCTCTTTCTGGCATTTATTTAGAGTGGGGTGGGCAACCTGCAGCTCCCCAGAGGTTTTGGCATACAACTCCCATCAGCTATAGCAGTGTAGTCAATTATCATGCGAGTCGTAGGCACTAACATCTGGATTACCACAGGTAGCCTACCTCTAATTTAGCGTGCCCAGTAAAAGCAAAACATGTTTCAGGCCCTTGCTTCCGAGCCACATGGCCAGGAGTTGAGAACCAGCCTCGTGTTGAGGTTTGACCACTAAGAGCAGCTTAGCAATGGGTTTATATAAATGTTTATTGGGATAAGGATGTGGAATTGAGGGCAAAAGTAACAAACTTAGCTCGTTAAATACAACATAGCTGAAAGCACATAGAACCATAGGATTCTACCTTATTGAAGTTCTTCTGCTAAATGGGCTTGACCAGCAGTTCACAGGCAGGTTGCCTGCAGCCTGAAGGCAGCCAGCTCCTAGAATCAGCCTCTGAAGAAACTCCATGGTCTCCCCTGCCACAGTTCAATGGGGCAATGCCGTCTACTGTGGGTGGTAGCCAACTTAGTCACTTGCCTGTTTCTTCTATCAATCTCTAATCAGCTGATGATTTCCATCGGTCAGTTTGGAAGTCTGAGAAGGGTTAAGGCTTTGGTGGAGCTAGTTACAGCCCTGTCACTCCTCAAAATGCAGTTATGACATGGTAAGGAGAAGGCTACGGCTTCTTATGTGTTTGGTGCAAAGATTCCATCAAGAGTTAAGCTGCAGTGTGACATTGAGACAAATCTTCAGCATCTGACACATGCATAATAACAATCAGACACCCACAATAACATGGTTATGTTTACTGTAAAAGTTCAATTGATTTCTTTAAAAGTATGATAACTTTGATGGAACTATTTCTACAGCTGCTGGTGGTGAAGCCAGGGGAGGAGATGGAGAAGCTATTTAAGATGCTGCTGGAAGAAGACAAAAGCCCAAATGGTGGAGCCTCCTACAAAGACTTTCTGTGCCACATTCACCTAAGCATTCAACAGCTACTCAGGCAATGATGCATCCATGTCTTACATAGGGCTGATTTCCTGTCAGGTGATTTAAGTGGCTCCTCCCACTACATAACACTACCTGCCAAATGTCAATTTCATGGATTTGAGAATCAAATATATGCATCTGTTCAGTGCCTCCTTCCACCTGCCCGTTAAGTGGCAATGGAAGAGATATTTCACAATTCCTCTTGTCCTGAACGTTGTACATTTATCAAGCAGCTGCCGAGAGTGGGGTTGCTGACAGAAGACGCCCTTCACATATTGACAATTTGGAACTTGGGTCTTTTGTAGCACCTTGCAACTCCCTTTACAGGAAATTATACAACCATCCAACATGCCCACCGGCAGAAGTCACATGATATTCCAAAAGCTGCTTCCCCAGTTAAACTTCCTGTTACAGAACCAACAACTGCACAAAGAGCAGCTTCCTCCATTTCAACTCCCCGACAAATAATCATCAACCGCAGCTTTCCACAGCTAAACGTCCAATCAGAAGATTACCAGAATGACTCACGCTGCAACCATTTCTACACCTACTTAAACTTTTGTCATATGAACAATGCCATCCTTCATGCTATACCATGTGAGGCGTCCCTAGGTAAGTCCTCCCCCCCCGACCCCACCTCAAGGCATCACCTCGGTTTGCCGTCATCAACTTCTGTTCAGAAGTAGAAGTCCCTGGATGGAAACCCAGAAAAGGCTGAAGTCACAGTGCTCCTCAAAAGCAAGAGCAGCTAAATTCTGAACATAAAATGAATAATGAACACTAATCTGGTAGTGCACTTAAAATAAAATATACTAAGTAAAACAGGACATTTTGTAAATACAGTCTATGTGCGGCCATAGTGGAATCACAGTTTTTGTAAACTTCACTTAAAAAAAGCATCCTAGAGTCTTCTCCTGCCTCTGTTCTTTAAAGGATGGTTATTCCCTGCAAACATTGTGCTCTATGTTATTTCAAGGAGATTTGTAGAGTGTGTGCACACCCCCATGGGTCTCTTGGCACTAGATTGCATGTTGAAGAGGAAACTGTGAAGTAATCAATATTTAGGGTGAAAGAGAGATGGCTGGATAGCGCCCACATCTCAAAAGGAATGGAGTTTTATAGTTGCGGAGGTAGGCCTGAAACAGCTGTGCTTCCTAATATTTTATCTTTTTTTTTGTTTTTGTTAAGTTTGATGCTGCAAGAGCAGGGAGGCACTGGAGTGGAGGAAGTTGTAGGCTTACTAATATTTGGAATGAGAAATGGGGGTCAAGCCATCGAAAAGGCCTGCTCATTGACGGACAGCATCTTAAAGAAAATATGCTGCCGAACAGACAGCCAGGGATGCAGGTGAAGAATAGGCGAGGTGTGATCAAACCAACCAATTCATGAGTGATACAGTGTTCTGGATAACCTAAAATATTGTGATCAAGAAGGTTGGGGATTCGAGGTAAATAAAACAGTACAGTAGTCGAGCATAGAGGTGATGGTGGCTGTTACCATGAACACCCAATTGGCAGGGGGAAAGAGGATGGATATTGCACACAGAAGAACATATGAACACTGCTTTAATGTGGGTGATTAGTGATCATAATCAATCCATTGTAACCCTTACGTACTGAGCCCAAGTGGAGAGTGTTAGGGCAGTTTTTCTAAAGTCCAACTAAGGGCTTCATATAAAACCATAGATCTGAGGTGGGACATAAGCTCCACTCTTAGCATAAGGCTGCACCACCCGATAACATGGTAGCTTTGGCAGAGCAGCCAGGCTTATTTTATTTTAGGAGGGAGAAAGGGCTGTTGTTCGGTACATAGAAATTGTAGCATACATATGGTCCAAATAAACACTGAAACAATATGTATTGTAAAAATAAAGGGTTTATTAAATACAAGTAGGACCAAGATAATTCTTGGGTAAGTACTATAACATCATATAAACACAATCCTAAAAACCAACTCAATACCTATGGTATGCAAACCAAGGTATAACATTATTTAGAGGAGCAAGAAGCAAGTCAAAGTGAGTCAAACCTAACCTATTAAGTATGAACACTTAATAACTATTTTAGAATGCACTAAGCAAAGCAGGGAAAGCAAAACCCAATTACACTTTAAGAAAGACACACAGTATTTCAAGGTAAGTAATTGACCTATTGGTACATACACTATTTAATAGCTACCTTTAAGAAGTGTATAATACAGTTTCCAAGGTAAGTAAGGACTCTATGAAATTATTTTAGAATAGCACCAAAGGAATTCGGGGAAGCACAACCCAGGGTAACAAGTTTAGGAAAGCAGCAGCTAGTCAAAGTGAGTAAGACCTGTATACTTTTTAAAGGAGCCTCTTAAGGAGCTACTAAAAGGTATGTATAAACCCTAAAACTGTTTTAGAAATTGTATGAAGCAGACCAGGGAAAGCCAAACCCAATGTTAAGCTTTTGTATTTCAAGGCAGGTAAACCCTATTGGTAAGCTTTTACACTCATTCAGTTAAGGAATGATAAAACAGTACCAACACTTGTTACTTTTTAGAAGGGGGAAACACCATTCAAAGTTAATAAAGCAACTGATACACTTTTTAGAGGGGCAGAATGCAACTCAAAGCAAAGTATAAAGGTAATGACACTTGGTAACAACTTATTTCACTTAGATACAATTACCACAAGCAAGTACTTTTACACTTGTTATACTTTTAAGGCAGAATCCTTTTCTTATCCAATCCTTCCCTAGTCTATTGCATGAGTTCTCTCAGATGCAGAAGAGGAAACCTAGTGGTCTAAGTGCCATCTGTAGGCAGGTTGAGATAGGGTTCAGTTGCAGGAAAGTCAAAGCTCCATAGGAGATTTGCTTAAACAAGTAAGTATTCACTTTCAGAGCTTGTTAACCTGTTCAGGGACTTCACAGAAGGCTCCCTATACGTGTTCCAGCATTAGGCCTGGGCAAGTGGTATGGACAAACTGCCAAACACACAAATCCCCCACTCAGCCTGACAGGAAGCACAACAAACTTAAGGTAAGTGATACCCAAGTACACACAGTACCTTGTGCTCAGGAGGGTAGCTCAGGGGCAACGTGCTTGCCTTTGAAGCAAGACGACACTGAGCAACACAGGTTGGATCCCCAGGTCCGCGCTTACAAACCTTTGGGTATTAAGCACATTATAAATAACCTATCATATCATACCTTAGAAGAAAGGAACAGCTTCTAGGCGGATGCCTTCAGGATGCAGCAGTACAGGACCCGGTCCCTGGATTCTCGGTTTGGAGATGAAGGAACTGGACACTGGATGAGAACTTGCAGCAGCAGTCTTCAGAGGAGGCTTCCAGCAAAGGACTCTTCATGGATTGTGGCAGCTCTGTCGATTTGGCACCTTTTTACCGCAGCCAGATGAAGAACAAAATCGCAGGTTGGATTCTCTTCACTCTCTCGGTCCTGCACTCTGGCAAGGGGACTTCAGGGATTAGAATTGTGTCTCTGGAGATCCAGCAGGAGTCCACTAACATTTCAGATGGATTAGACTTCGGAAGACCATGCCCCGCACTCAGGCTCGAGGTCCCAGGGTATTGGCGGTTTGCAGCCCAGCAAGGTCACAGCACGTCGTGGGATGGCTCAAAATGCAGGTCATCTTGAGACCGTTGGATCCCACTAGCCTCTGGGTAGGAGTCATAATTTTCAGGACCCCCAGCTCAATTGGAAGGCAGGGTCGCATCATGCTTCGGTTACACAGCAGGCTTTCTGGTCGCTGGAAATGGATATAGACGTCTTTTCTTCATTTTCCTCTTTAGTCTCAGATCCAGTGGTCGACTTGTCAGCAGCTTTCAGGTTCGGAGTATTTATCAGGAACTACAGAATCTGCAATATACCTGCAGTTTACAGAAAGGGATGGCCTGGCTATCCAATCAGGAATGACGTATCATCAGTAGATGTATCACAAATATGAAAATCTTACCTAACAGAGAGAAGGGTAGGCATCCCCTCCAAATAGATGCTTCCCAAATGTCCTTGCTACGACCCACAAGGAGAACCTCCATTTTCTTTTAGTCCACCTTGGGCCATTTGCATCCATTCCAGCCCTCGATGGCAGTTAGATAATGCAGAAAGCCGACACCTGCCAGGACCCTGCACCCATCCATGGGGAGAAGGATTTGGCTATGTGTTGCCTTAAGAACAGAATGTGAGCCAGAAGGAGTAGGTTGAAGGCATCTGGATAGAGTATATTTCTCAAGCTTTTGAATCTGTTAAATCACCATCTGGTGGTTGGTCTGGAGTAGTAAATGTTGTTTACTTCCAAAACAGACAGGGGCGTTCCTGTCACACTATCCTTACCCCACGTGCGCAGGGACCCATGATGCTCCATGCACCAACGTTCTCAGATTGTTTGATTGCCACCATTGGATGGTCACGTGAGTTCAGGCAGAGAACTAGAATTTCGAAAACTGCTGGCACCAACACCAGAACAGAGTGCTGCATACAGACATTTGTATATGGCTCTCACCATCTGCTGGCTGGCATCCAGTAGAATGTTTGGAGCCTGGGGTTTTGCAGGAAGGGACAAGAATGACTATCCTAGCTTTCCGGATTCAATGAACCTCTTGACTACCCCAGCTTTGTTTCTCCAAATGGAGAATACACACTTTCAAATTTGCCCATGGAGTTATACCAAATTACCTTGTAAGGACACCCATAAGGTGTGTAACGGTTGTCTTCCAAGGGACCATGCAAATGCTGCCTGCTCAGAGTCTAAAAGGTTCAAACCAAAGATTCTCAAAGACAAAAGGGGCAAGTGCTGGGCAGCACACACTAAAGAGGCAGAGGATTCAGACTGTACCAAGTCCTCTACCTCTGTTGAGGTCGAGCAGCCTAAGAAAGGAGACCTTTCAGTCCCAGATGAGCCTTTACAGGGGGTGCCACTTAGCTACCTTCACAGTCATCCCCGAGCTCCAGTGGGCTCACTAAAAGCCGGCATAAGGAGATCAGACCTGGTTACCTTAAGGCTACATCAGAATCTCACACTAAAACCCCTTCAAAGTTGAACTCTTCACCAAGACCTCGAAACATGCTGATGGAGCCTCTGGGCTGCAAACACAGAACCCAAGAATCGTGGTTGCCTCCTAAACATTGTGCCAACTGATCAGACGGAATCTGGACAGGTTCACAAGTAGACCCACCCAAGGTGCACACTAAAAGTAGAAAGACACCCAAAAAAGGACACCAGAAGTAGGGAAACACTGACTAAACATTCAGGGTTGAGGATCTCTGTTTACATCAGTTCTCAAAACATGACCACGACTCCAGTCAAACCTAAATCTCCTCATGCAGTCGCACAGTAAAGCTGTTTTGGCCACGATCACAATGGGGCAAAGCTCAGAATCCAAACAAAACAATGCTCTGGAGCACAGCAATCCTGGTCTCCAGTCTTTCAGACTAAGAGGTTAAAATAAATGTACTCCTCAGAAGAGGAATACAACTTTGAGAAGGATGTGCAGGAAGAAGATAATGGGGCCATCCCTTTCTAGGGTAATGAGGGCTTTATGGGCACTATGGCCTAAATTATTACCTTCAATCAGGAAAGACAGGACAGGCGAGAAAGGAAGAAACAGCTTCCAGTAGAGATCCACACTGAAACATCTCTAAATGCACCGTGGGTGGACTAGATTCACCCAGATGGCCTCTACGATGAGGACACTGAAGCTAAGGACCCACAGGGGGAAGCTGATCCCATGGAACCCCCAGACAAGATTAAGCCACCAAATGAAAATGTCCCTGTGGAAGCCCAGTCTGCATATACAGCTCCATTGAAGAAGGCAGCTGCCAGATCTACCATCAGATCATAAGACAGAGAACGAGATTGACTTATTTAGAAGACATTAGAATGAAGGGCAGTGTCTCGTGCATTCCATGCTTAGACTCAGAAAATAGTCTGGTTAATGCAACACTGCAAACTGCTAGGGCTATAAATGTACTAATAGAGAAAAAGCATAGGCCAGCACCTTATGACCTGGCTTATATTAGAGCACATCCTCCTCCTGAATCACTGGTCATAACAACGGCCAGAATACGATATGGGATACCCCTTTTTCTCAGTCAATTCTCCATACAAAGAGCAAGAACCTCTATATCATGGGACACAAGACAACTACTTTTGCAGTATACAGTATGCGGGTGGCAAATGCAATGGCCCTTACAGCACAATACAATCTCACTCATTGGGATGACTTAATAGGATCCCATTAAAGAATGATCATCCACCTTGCAAGGCAGCGTGCAGAGCATCGTTCACAAGAGGCATATGGCTGCAAATGTGGCCGTTAAAAATGCCCTCTATGCAGCAGATATGGCAGGTTGCAGGGGCCACAGTCCACAAACACATGTTCAACAGGGTTCCACCTTGAGACCCAAGCCACTAGAAGAATCTCTTCAGATTTGAAAACCAGTGAACAATATACAGGAGAAAGCGAAGGAATTTGAAGACGCGAGGCCAAACTACAGGTCGCACTTATCAATGCCTTGGAGCTGCTGAGCAACAGCCACAGTGTTATGGAACACCCAAACCTGTTCCTCAAACCATCAAAGAAACTTGGAGAGAAGGTGCACATGCTCTCTAATCAGAGAGCTAACAAAATCCCAGTTTAGTCCTTAACATCATGACAGAGGTTGTGCTGTTGAAAGGGAACTCCCTCTAATAGATGTGCAAAATTGTTCTCTTATGTTCTCTGCCCTGGGCTCGGGCCTTAGCTGCCATGAGCACCGCCACTGCTGGCTGTGAATCTGTGCATGTTGTTGGGAAGCGTATCTTAGCTCTTTCGGATTCAAATTCCCCAGACTACTGTCAGGGCTGGTGAGGTCCAGGCTAGACTGCATATCCATGGAAAGAAGGGTGACTAAGATTATAGATTACCTATCTCGGAATGTGCATGGCATTAATAATCAATTAAAAAAGAAGAAAATATTTAACCACCGTAATGACTTAAAGGCAACGCATTTTTACTACAGGAAACACATTTGTTAAAGGGGGAGGTAAACAGACTGAAGAAAGGGTGGATAGGGAGCTCATTTGGCTCATCGTATAATTCTAGGTCACGCGGAGTGGCAATATTAATACGCAAAAATTCACCAATTCAAATACTGAAAGAATACACAGACAAGGAAGGTAGAATGATTGCATTATTATTGAATATTCAAAGGGAAATTGTCACACTGTGTAACATATAAGGGCCAATGATGGATGATGTTTCATTCTACAGATCTATCGCCCAAACACTACTAGATATTAATACATCTAATGTAATACTTGGAGGGGATTTTAATGAGGTGCTAGAACCGTTAATGGACAGAAGTAAAAATAATTTAACAGGAGCGAAGAACAACCATACTCTATCTTAACATGACTTAAATGCTGAGCACAACTTGGTAGATGCATGGTACAACATCAGACAGCCAGAGACTACAGTTTATTCTCAAACGCGCACAAAACATACTCTAGATTGGACATGATACTGGTGTCTGGGAAGGTAGCAGAACATTACGGAAGTGGCGAGATTGGTATTATATACAGACCACCAGTGAATATGCACCTAGGCCAAACCTCTAACATAAACAGAACTGGCACATGGAAGATGAACACAATAGTATTGGAAGAGGATAAAATTGTGGAGAAGATCGTCAGTGAGGCTAATTGTTTCATTGAAGAAAATCACTCGGGCAAATTGGATGCAAGAATAGTCTGGGTAGTCTTCATATGCACCATGAGGGGCTTACTGATCTGTTTATCAAGTGGACAGAAAAAGAGACGCGAGAATGAGGCTTTGACCCTGGACAAGAAGATTAAAGTTTTGATGGAAGAAGTGTTGCGTGACTCCAATGCTGATAAGGTTAAGGAACTGCGCAAAATGAGGAACAAATAGAACAAGAAAATGTCTGAAAAGGCAGAACAAACATTATTTCATTTTAAATGTACCTATTTTGAAAAGGGTGAAAAATGTGAATATTGGCTAGCCCACCGCTTAAGGATCCAGGAAGCAAAGAGGGCCATTCCATCAATAGCTAGATCAGACGGGTCCATTACCCTCAACCCTAAAGGGATTAACAAGATATTAAGGACTATTATGAGCAGTTATATTCTAATGAGAAGACTATTTCAGGAGACTTAAGGAGATTTAAATCAGATTTACAATTGCCAAAATTAACAAATGAAGAGAGGAACGATTTGACGATTGATGAATTGCAGAAATCTATTGCATCATTAAATTCTGGGAAGTCACCAGGCCCAGATGGGCTACCAGCAAAATGCTATAAGATTATGCCAGAATCCATACTTAAACGTTTATGGGACATGTTTATGTCCTCACTTTCTGAAGGGAGGTTACAAGCAACAACAAGTCATCCAACTATTTCATTAATCAAAAAAAAGGATAAGGACCGGACACTGCCATCAAATTATCATCCAATAAGCCTACTGAATACAGACAATAAAATATCAACAACTTTAGCAAGGAGATTAAAGGCATTACTACCAAAGTTGTTGCATGAAAACCAATCAGGATTTATAAAAGGCAGACATGCTGCTAATAATATGAGAAGACGCTTACAAATTATAGCACAACCAACCGACAAGTGTGATGATACCGCAGTCTTCTCTTTAGATGCTGAGAAAGGCTTTGAGCGGGTGAATTGGAGCTATCTGTATGAGGTGCTAGAAAGGACAGGTCTTGGGGAATGCTTTATTAATTGGTTTAAGCTTTTATATTCCAGCCCAACAGCAGACGTTGAAACCAATGGTATGAGATCAGAATGCTTTGAATTCGAAAGGGGTATTAGGCAGGGCTGTCCTCTGTCCCACTATTATTTGTAACTCCAATAGAACCCTTGGCGGCTGCAATTCGACAAGAGCAAGAAATAGTAGGAGTAAGCTACAAAGGAGCGGGCCAGAAATGATGGCTATATGCAGATTATTGGTGCTCAGGGACCTGGGAAACCCATTACTGACACTTATGGAAGTACAAAAATAGGCGTCTCCAAAGCTCAGTGGATGTGCCACTGAGCTGTTCTCTCCTGTTACTTATGGAACTAATATCGGATTTTCATAAATGCTGAGGGTATAAGATCAACTGGGCAAAATCAGAGGCTCTTCCAGTGACACAGAGTTATGATAAGTCGCAGAATACTTCACTTGGCTTCAAATGGTGCCCGGAAAAGCTTAAATATTTAGGTGTCTGGATGACAAACAATATAGACGGATTGGCAAAGGAGAATATGATGGTTTTGTGTGCAGGTGTTAAGCAAGATTTAGAGAGGTGGAAGCTACTGAACCTATCTCTATGGGGGACAGTCAATGCTCTTAAAATGATCTCCATTCTAAGGACAACTTATGTTCTGAGCATGCTGCTTTTGAAAGTTGGAAAAAGGTTCTGGAAAGATCTAGACACAATTTTACAGTATTTCCTTTGGGACAACAAACCGCTAATGTTGAAATTGTCGAAATTGCATTTGTCTCTGGAGAGAGGTGGTTTAGGGGTTCCAAACTTTTATGCATATCATCTGTCATTTGTGGCCAGATAATTTGTTCCGCTCATGGAAATGGAACCAAATGAGTGGTCCCAAGCATGTTTATTAGGTCCTCTGACACCAAGAGCGATACTGACAACCACATCAAGGGGTAAAAGTACAGTGCAAGCTACCACGCCTTGTTTGAGAAACTCTTGGAAGGATTTATTGAAACTTCTGAGGGGAAATTGTGTTCAAAAGAATAGACCGATCAATATGGTTCAATCATGAAATATTGGAAAATGGGAAAACTATTTTGGCCAGAGTGGCTCTTTGGAGGGGTCAGTGGATCGGGGACCTCAGATGTAATGGAAGATGGCTGACCCTAAGTCAAGTAAAGGACACATGGGGAATTCCGAAAAGTTCACAACATGAATATCAAAGGCTTAAAAGGCTATTGGAGAAATTGAATCTACAGAAGGTACATATTTTGTAACACTAAATGGGAGTGGGAAAACAGAAGGTGGTGGGCTAGCGAGTAGATACTATAAACTGATTGTGTCTACATCTAAAAACAACAAATTGTTAATGGATGAATGGTCTAAAGAACTAACATGGAAGATGACGCAAGAAAGGTGAGAGAGCATATGTAGGAATGTATGCCTATCTTCATTAAGTTTTAGCGAGAGATCACGTCAGATTAAAATCCTGAATAGGGTCTATTCGACTCCTGAGAGATTACATAACAGAGGTCTGCCCGATACGAATGATTGTTGGGTATGTGTTCACAGAATGGGAACCTTGGAACACATGCTGTGGGAGTGTGTGAGAGAGGAATCTTTGGGGTAGACCCTGTATATTCTTTACCAAAGTGTTAGGAGAGTCCTTGGACTATGATTTCAAAACATTCATTCTTGGTGGTGATGATGATTTGGTGAATGATCTCTGCAATTCACAACGTAAATGGCTATTCAGAGGCGCCACAGTGGCCAAAAAACATATACTGAGAGGATGTAAGTCGAGGGTGTCTCCAGAAGTGGAAGTATGGATGGATTAAATGTTGAAGTTGGTGGACATGGAAAGGTTGATTTATCGACGAAAGAAGAAAATGGTCTTATTTGAAAGGATAGGGGGCAGTTTTCTGGACATGTACTAGCTCTATTTGAAAAGTTTTTAGGGTGTTTTTTCTTTTGGGAAGGGGTTAAAGAATTGTACTGTATGTTAATGGTTTATGAGATATGTTTGTAAATTGATGCATTGTGAATAAAAAAAAAAGTTGTCCACGTGGGCATTTCTGATACAATGTTGCAAACTGGGCCAAGAGATAGTCGCCCTGGGGCACACACGCTCTATTGTTTCCAGTCCAGACTAGGAGGAGTGGACCATCACTGTCCTATGGAGATTGATTGGGCCGAATAAGAACATCCTTGCAGGGGGCAAATGTGAGGGACATTTCTGTAAATACATTTTTACATTTTAAGCACCTTTTTCATACAACTACACAGGAAAATACCAAGCCAGCATTTTACCAAGTCTCAGAGTGTGTTATTCTGTCAGGATTAGAATCAATATATAGGGTAGGTCATGCTCAATGTTTTTTGTTATCAGGGGGCACGTGTTATAATAGAGCAGAGACACTATGGGAAACAAACATGAAACACAAACTACCTCCGTCTCCCGTATTTTATCTTAGTGCACCCCTCCTCTGATTCACGTTTTAAATTATTTTTCTCAAGGAACTGTGTGACCATACAACGCCCAGATTTAGAAAAAATATGATACATTTATTTATTTGTTTTCCAAAGTTAGTTCAACACATTTAAAACAAGATTTGAGAAATACACAAACATTTTCTCTATTTCTCCTTTTTCTTTAAGATTAAAGTCAGGCAGTCTTGAAGGCTATCAGATTTCGATAGATGCAAACTTGAGAATTACTAATTTTGTATTTGTGTCTTAGCCAAATCATACAAACCATACATCAAAAAGATACATTGAAAAAAGAAAATACATAAAAAGAAAAATAAATAGTATAGCATCATAGGTGTAGAAAACAGTATTCTCCACATGTACACTTCAATTCTAAGTAAAAGTAAGGGAATAATAATTTACTGTGGAGACCCTGCATTACACTACAGTGTTTCACAAAGGTCTCCTCCTATTAAAATAACTCTGTCATTTGGTCATCTATGGCTGTGAGTGTATGGCCTAGCCTCATCTATAAACCCTAGAGCTTGGAGTACCCAAATCAATTGGATGGTTAAGGAGGGTTCTTTGCCTGAAATCAATCTATCCCAGACCATCTCTAAGTGCAGCATATCTTTTCTGTATACTGCACGAAACCATTGTCTCCTTACCTCCCATGTTCCACTACAATAGCAAGATGTGCTTTAAAGACTGGACAGTATCTCCCTTACACAGAGGGCACCCTATCCCAATTGCATTAACCTTTCCCCACGACATTAGAACCTACCCAGTGGAATTGAGATTCAGACGTACCCTCAGAAATTTGTGTCTACATTTTGGATTGGGGCAGCGTCTTGGATATCTTGGAACGGTCCCATTTGCTTATCAGTAGTAAGAAAGGATTTTGCCAAGAATAAAGATCGCATTTTATCTATGGTGTGAATCCATTCAGCTCTTTTCATCAATCTCTTTGTGTGAAGTTGATTAGATATAAGCCCGTTAATATCACTTTCACACTCTGACAGGGTTCTCATGGCCAGCAATTTTTACTTTGTCAGGAGCCCAGAGGAATTAAAACTGAATATAGCTTCAATATTTTCATAGAGGGAGTTTGCCTTTGGGACTACAATTGATCTATATAATGAGAATGCGCCGTTCTACATGCATTCTCATTGAGGAAAGCCCCAATTCAAATCTTAGGCTTGCCACAGGGAAGGATAATGGCAAGCCCAGAGTCTTTTTCCATAGGCAACCCTCCACTCTTGCCCAATTAGTCTCCCAGAGCAAAGGTTTTGTACCAATCCGATAGAGAAGTGCTGGTAATACCTTTGCAGTATAACATTTCAATAGGTGTTCCAAAGAAAATGTGCAGTAGGATTTAAGAACTTTCCTCATCTGACTCGCTTACCCTTTCGACTTGTCATCGAAGTCTAGATTTATTTTGGTTTGCAACGGGCTGGCATAAAGTTTGCAACCCAAATAGATCACCTGCTTCATAATAGGGATCTCCTCTTCTCCTTAAACCCATTTTAACATACCAACCAGTTTCCCTGCCTTTTACAGATCATTATGTTTGATTTTTTTGCATTGATCTCAAGTTCGTTTAGTTCTGCATACCTCCAACAAGCTCTTAAAAGGGCGTTGCAGGCTTACCAGTGAATAGTCTATGCGGACTATGTTGTCAGCATAAGCCAACCAACTAATGGGAGTAACTCCAATTTTGGACTGATCAATGCCGCAGGACTGGCCTTCTATCTAGGTAGCAAAATAAAGGTTAAAAAGAATTGGAGCAAGAAGGCAAACCTGTCTTAACCCTCTCTCTACCTTCGCCGGGACCGATGACTGACTTGCTGCGTTCAGTCTTATCCTCAGGAAGATATCATCATGGAGGCTTTCTGATATGGCTAGAAGATGCTAAGGAATTCCCCAAGCATCGAGTTTAGCCCAAAGACGCTCTCAACATAAGGCAATCCAGGCTCCGTTCAGGGCGGGCCCTCCATTAACCCATGAATTTTCACTTGCTAAATTCAAAACTAGACCATTCAATGAAGTGAATTGTCCCCGCCTGAAGCCTATTTGGGCCTTCAATAAGATCTTAAATCCCTCCAGTTCTCTCAATATCAGCCCTGAGAAAATCTTACTCAGCGTCTAGGAGAGCGATCGGGCGATAATTTCCAGGGTTGGCCCCCTCGCCTCCTTTATAGATCGGAATAACTATAGCTGACTTCCAGGAAGTAGGCAGAAGTTTATCCCTCAAGATCTCCTCCAATAGAATTCCCAGCACTCTAGCCCAGGTTGCTGCATTGCTCTTCATTATAGCGTTGGAAATCCCATTAGGGCCATTTGCTCTGTAGGAGGATGATTTAGTGATTGCTTTTTCTATTTCTAAATGCCATAGACCAGCCCGCTCTTTTCTTAAGGGAGCATTCCGAGGCTTCCTATTGTACAGCGGCAAAATAATCGCACTATTGCCTCTCTCTTATTACATTGCTCTGAGCTAGGGGTTGGGAACTCTCTGACAGGTTAAGAAGAGACCTGTAGTTTTGCGTGTTCCCCTTCCCCTAAACTCTGAGCATAGCCTCTCCATCGTTGTGATAGCGCTGATGTTTTTGGCTCTGCGTCCTGTTTTTATGTTCATTCTGGAAAGATTTTTTGTTTGTTCGCCTATAGGCCTGTGGGTCCAATGAAGAAGTTATTAGGACCCTTAAAGCTTTCCAGAGGAGTCTCTGTCTCCTACATACCTCTTTATCAAATGAGTGCAGGTGATTTGTGTGTCGGATAGCGGACCGGAAGTCCGGATGCTCAACTGACCAAAGGAAGACTTGCAAGTTAGATGGTGTACACTCCAAGCCCAGCTCTTCATCATTCATACATCATTCATATCACCACAGCTTACAAATAGTCCTGCATTCAACTTCGCCTCCCATTTCTCAAAGCTTAGCAATCTATTCTTGCCTTCATTTGGAGTCACATCAGGGCAGAGACCTACGTGAACCGCAGGGAAAGCCCAATTTATTGATCCAGAGATTCTACTGTGGGCACTTGTTCCACCTTCCCAAACTTGCATCTTCTTGTAGAGGGCAAATAAGACGGGGACAGGAAAAACATAATCCAATCTGGAGCTTGATGGGCCCCGCTTCCCAAGTCAGAGCCAGGGGAACATCAACCCTTATAGCACCATTTGCCATAACCAAATTCAACTCAGTTAAAAAATTCTCCCATGGTACCATGTGAATTTAAATCCCCAGCTAGCTGCACTTCAGATGCCCCATTAATCATTCTTATTTCTAGGAGTAGTTCACCCAACTTTTCCAGGAATTATCCTAGATCGGCCCATGCTTCATTCCAATAGAGGTTCACTACCACTATTGTTTTCTGTATGTTGTTTTGGGTGAGATTTAACCTCACTGCCAGTATACCCCTCGTATTTGTAGGAATCAACATTGCATAAGTGCAGCAGGAGTTACTAACTGAAAAGTTATGAAACCATCTATCTGGAAAGACTCAGTCAGCCTCGTCTCCTTAAGCATTATCAGGTCATGTTGACCAAAAGGAAGAATCTCATATCCTTTGTTCTAAATGAGTTGGGGCACGTGGTAATCCATGTCACAAATCTCCATTCTTGTGCAGCTAGAGTGCTTCCCTAGGCCCAGTTTCTCGAATATTCGCCTTATGATCTCTAGCATCATTGACCAGACCTTTGCTTTAGTATCTCTCGGCCTTGCACCACTTGGCGGAGGAGTCTCTTTATTTGGGGAGGTACCCAACCCTACGGTGTCCACTCGCCCCCCTGTTCAATCTCCCCTGTGGCCTCCTTGGTTCTTCTCACAACATTTTGTTGAGACTTTATAGTTTCTTTTGCTTAGATCTGGACTCACCACTAGGATCGCATCCGCAGCCGATTTGTACTTCAGGCATATTTCCACTATGGTCACAAAGAAGTTCAATGTCCTCACTGGACAGTAATTACAGGTCCGGGATTGTCTTGAAGATTGCTAATAAGGCACTGCAATTTAGGGCCCTATGTTCTCCCCTCTTTTTTGTTGATTTTAACCAAAGCCTCATGCCATAGGGGTGCAGACCTCTATCTGCCAATTCACTTGTTAGGGTCTGTTTGGATGGAGTGATCACCCTGCCTGGGGCTTCATTAGTTGAGGGTACTTTGCCGGCCTGGAATATTCCTCACGTGAAGATTGGTGCGAGCTTGATGGCTTTCTCTGTGTGGACGTTGGAGCCAGGGCACTATGTTCCGGTTTGAGCATTGAGCATAGTCAAAACAGGGTTGGTTAACATTTGTATGAAACTCGCTGTAGTGGAGTTGTTATTCTTCCTGATTTTTTGCTTCTTAGTTTTCGGCACTTGCTCTGCTCGAGTGGGGTTCCCTGTTTTTCCTTTCCGTTTTCTTGTCTTCATTTTGTTCCCTTTTGAAGGGGCATGAGCAGAAGTAGGTGTGCCGTTAGGATCCGACCTCTTCAGACAGAGCTTTACTTGGTCCTGCGTACTCCGCCATGTGCGCCAACCGCCTAAATTTCTCCAGAACTGAGTCTGATAACTGGGTGTCATCAAAGATTATTTCTTAGATTTCTGACGGCTCCTCTGACCTTAATTTGGGATTTTCAATTGGCTCCTTTGTAGTCACAGCTGGTGTTTGACAATTTTATCAAGGCCTATGAAGTTAAGGTCTTGTTCGCCACCATCTCTCGCGACTGATTGACTAGGTCCGACTTCAACCCCTGAATATTTGTCATGATAGTGCTGTTTATTACAGATCGCGAAACCTGTCGGAGAGGAGTCACAAATCCCCATTTCCTTCGTAAATTCCATCAGTATCCCTGAATGAATCTGGACTTCCCCTTTCAGGAGTACAAAATTATTCAGAAGCGAGTTCAAAACAGAATTCAGGTCCTGTAATGTCCCATCAGTGTCCATTGCTTCTGACTGTTTTTCCATAGTAGTTTGTCCGGAAACAGAATCCCGTTCCTGTTGTAATGTCTGAAGCAGAGCTGCGGCCAGGATCGGGCTCAGATGGAACAATGGAATTGATGCACTGACTCAAGAATGAGAAGCGCTTCTTTCCTGCATTCCTCTCAAGAGCCTCAAAGACTTGTCACTTTCCCCCCTCTCATCCAGCTCTAAAGGCTTTGTTCATTCCCTGTGCCCATAGACGCCCTGTCTCGCAAGCTTCTACTTCCTCTCTTTTTGGAAAGAAGTCCTGGATTTGACGTTTAATGGTGGTAGTCGTCACTGTAGATTCGTGACCAGACAAAAGAAGAGACTTTTGCTGTTGTTTTGGAGGAATTGACCCCCCCTTTCCCTGAATTACTGGGGGAGGCACATCTACGACCCTTATCCGATCAGATTGTTGCATACCTTGCTGCAAGGGGGCTGGCCCGCTTCTTACCCTTGAATTAGAAGCACTCTCATGCACCTGTGCTTGAATTTGTTGACAGTTTTTGATCACCGTCTCTAAGTTGTGGTGGCAGACCCTCAGAGCCTACTTTCACAGTTGGCCCATCAAGTTCTGGGCCCATAAGTCATCTATCATTGCCCCACTATGTAGGAAGTAGATCGAGGCCATGATTTTTATTTTCAGGCGCCTGGAGGCAGGAGGAGCTGTAACCAGGGGGAAAACTATCAGCAGTGTTTTTTCCGTGACTTTGGAAAGTGCTTACCCTCCTCGTCCCATGCTAAGATGGGGCGTGGACAGTGGCCAGTAGTGTGTTCAGAGGTGGGTTCAAGAGGGGGTGTCAGAGGCCCCAAACGGCTAGCTCGATCACATTACTCCTGTATGTACACGCCCAGCTCAAAGGCCACTTTGCCCCGCAGTCACTGTGCTTACTGAAAGGAGTACAGAACAGCACCTGCTTCTATGGAGGACATAAATTGTGGCTCCACGGGGGCCCACTACCTTTCAGTTAGTCTTTCTACCCCCCTTGCAGGCCCCGCAGTCACAACCTCTCAATGTCCTCCCAAGCAGTGCCCTTGTCTCCTGTGCCTCCCGCGTTCACCACACCCCTCACAAAAACAAGGTTGTGGAGGTAGGGGACGGACACCCGGATATACACCGCTATACTAAGATATACAGGTACACGGCTACACAGAGGGAGGCGAGTGCGGTGGGGGGAATTTGGGAGTTCGGAAGTGAAACAAAGTCCAATTACCACACTGGGTCAAGCCCGGACCTCCCAATCTCCAGGGCAGACTCCAGCTAGCTCCAAGCAGCTCTCAGCAGCTCTCTCTGCGGCGGGTAGGCAGACAAACAGTCCTCACCTTGTCTCCTTGTTTCTGCAGCTGCAGTCCGATTCACACGGATGCACGAAAACAAGAGGAAAGAACCTAACGCCCCAAGTCATCAAACCGCACGACAAACTGTAGCTGCTTTCGACAGCTCAATTGCTCAAGTCGTTTGATTTTATGCTCTATGTTCCAACGCAGACAGCAACACAATTAACAGTATTCACCGCCACTGTGTACTCTGTGATTGCAGCATTTACAAATTTAAAATGGACGTTTGTGCAGCAGACAAGGTGTAGGTTTTTTGATAACTAACGTGAGCCTTTTTTGCAAAGGGTTAACTAAAAAAACTCAAACCTCAGTTTGATATTGCTTTAGGCCAGCAGTCAAAAGAGGGTCATGCAAGATGGATGGCCAAGCACAGACTCTTCATTCAAAACCTGTACTTGAAATGTTTGCAAATGTTAGAACTTCACTACCTACCATTTGATTATATGAAAAAAGTTTTTCACCCACCAACATTTGGGTCCCACCTGCCAGCCACCCTCTGCTTTCCTTCTTGCCCGCAGTAGGCCTACTCACTGAATCTATTCTAATTTACATCAGTAAATTAATTAACCGATACCTACAATTTAAGATGGCTGCCAGGCATATAGAAAAGGTGTCCCTTTTCTATTTCTATGGCCTTGGCGCTCAGGTGCAAAGATGGGTGAGGTATGTGGGCGATGGTGGTGGTTGAGGGCATGAGGTGGATAGCAGCAAGTGGGTGTGTGGAAGGAAGCACGCCTTGGAAGAGGAACCAGTGGCTTGCATGAAACACAGGATTTACCACATAGTGAAGCCCCCATTCCTCTGCCACCCGATTAGCTGCCACCTTTCCTCAAGGGCTAAATACATAAGTTCAATTTCATTATGATATGGGTGTCCATAGAACGTGCTGACCTTGCAATGCACAACCAAATACAATGTTGGCAAGTTCACCTTTATGGCCTGCAAAATTGGGAAAAAAACTTTAAAGAAATAAAATAGGAAATAATTTTTAAAGCAAAAAGTACTTATCAAAACTAGGACTTGGAGAAGAGCTTCTTGGGCCACTGTGACCTGGCAGCTTTTCCCCTTTGCCCATCCAACCCTTTGCTTTGCTTCTTTGCTTTGATCCATTCTATAGACATTTGCTAGGTTATTTATTTATTTATTGTGATATAGTTTAAATTATAAACTTTACACAAAACAGAAAATAAATATCATAAAATTGAAATATAGGATAAAAAACAAACATAAAAATCATCTTCATGAATCCGGTATAGATCATACAGTTATCTATAGTGCAAATATTAGCATACAATTATTCGATCAATGAAATTGTTTGGAGTGTTATGTCCAGTCTAACTTCAATCCTCAGCCAGATAGGATACAATGCTGTCAACAAACGCATGCTGTTAGAGTTGATACAATGGTTCCAAAAAAGGTAATTTGATATACTCATTGTCATAAACATATTTATCCAAAAGGGGTTTAAATGTACTGGCCATCTCGGTGCATTCAGTTAGGAGATGCTTTGCCGTTTCCAACAGGTCTTCAACTTTACATAGGCGGCATGATCGCAATGTAATAGCTATCTTAGCCTTTCTTCCCGTAACAGTCAGCGTAGGCAGTTGATCCAATCTAAGTAACAAGATAAACCGTCTAAGTCTGACTGATGGACAGATGTTGAAGTATCTCTGTGGTTTCTTGAAATCATAGAGTCTATGTTGCACAAATTTGTAACTTCTCAACCTCCCCAAATGCTCAAAATTCTCAATCCAGTCCCAGAGGTCTATACATTTACAAAGAGCCCTTTGAGCTTTCTCTGAATAACCCCCCCTCCTTATTTTGCCACCCAATTTCAGAATACAATTTAGTCATTTGGTCAATAGTTGTGGTACTCGATTTCTCCCTGGCCATTTCTTGATGGACTGCTGTTAGTAATCCATTACTAGTATCACAAGTCATTTTTAGATATATTGATGCTCGCTTCGTCAATACGAGTGCCTTAAGAGAGATCAAGCCCAATTCTAATCTTATTATAGCCATTGGTATGCAGGGGGCAAGGCCAAGGATACTACGCCAAAATTTCTCTTTGATCACCTGTAGCCAGCCTAAATCCATCTCCAGTAGAGATTCTAAGCCATATATTATGGCCGGATAGAAAGCCTGTATATACAGCTGCCGAATACCCCACAGCGTAAAGCCACACTGCTTAATAGTGAACCTGTGAAACAGGGCCGTCAATTGCGCCGCTCTAATTGCACGCACTTGTTTACAGGCCACATAGTCGCCAGTGATTTCGAAATCTATACCCAAGTACCGATATTGGGGAACGTAAGTAATATTCACCAAGCCTATCTTAAGTGATACACGCGATACTCTCTTTTTTGTGTATCTTATGACCTTTGTTTTCCCCAAATTAATGCTCAGGCCATTCACCTCTGCATACTCCCAGAGGGCCGCCGCAGATCTGCGTATTCCACTGATGGTATAGTCGAAAATCACCAGGTCGTTGGCATAAGCCAGGACAGGGCAGGAAGCTTTGCCAATTTTGGGCGGGCAGTTGCTTACGGCGGCTATTGCTTTGGGAATGTCAAACACATATAGATTGTATATTAGGGGCGCTGTAACACAGCCTTGCTTAACACCCCTATTTTGTGATGTTAGCAGTCGTGAGGCCTTCTTGGTCTAGTTTCAATTTTACTGTATTATTTTGATGTAGTAGTCTTAGATAATATATAAGACCTTTCGGACAGCCCATTAGATTCAATTTCCACCACAGACGGCTTCTGGGAATAGAATCAAAGGCTGCCGAAAAGTCTATGTATAAAGCATATAGAGGAGGGGCCCCCATTCTTAAGGCTCTAGTTCGTAGGATATCCATGATCATAATATTTTGGGAGGTAGAATAACCCTGTCTGAATCCACTCTGGAATTAGGACAATACACCAGAATCCTCAGCCCATTTTTGTAGTTCTTTTAGTAATAATGAGGCACATATTTTCCCCGTGGCATCTAGCATTGAGAGCAGTCTGTAATTACTAGGGTCGAGTCTGTTTCCCTTTTTAAACACGGGGATCAATATTGCCTTTTGCCAAGAACAAGGTATTTTACCAGATTTTAGAATTTTCTCAAATAGTATACTCAATAGGCTGGCCCAAAAAGCGGGGTACGATTTAATAACAATATTGGATAGTCCATTAGGTCCTGGTGCTCGTGATGATTTTATCTCTTTTATTTTATTAAAAATAGTTTTGTATGATATATCAAACAGAGCTACTGATGGAGGACTATCCAATACTGGTAAATTATTATCCTCCGCCTTGCGGTTTTCCAAGAAATTTTCCCAGACTCTGGTTTCAATGGGATTGGTTAGTGTCCCATTTTGTGGGTCTCGTGCCTCACTCAACAGGGACCAGATGTCACGAGTATTCCCTTCACATATGGTCTTCACTGTTTTTTACCAGGCCAGTAATCTGTCTGCTCTTCTTTTGGCTTTAATAGCCGCTCTATATCTGTTTTTGATCCCTCTAACTGTTACATAATATCTCTCCCCAAGGGCCATATCTTTTTTTGCCTTACGGAGCTCCACTCTTAGCGCTCTTTTCATATCTCTAATTGCTTTATCATAAGGCAATTTTTTACCTTCCGTACTTATCAGTGTCCCCACTGATGACGATGCATGCCTTTCTGCAAAAGACAGGACCCAATCCTCTATGTCTTCAATTGATAGCTCTTTAAAATTAGGGAGCTTTCTGTCATCTGCCATCCCCAGGGCCTCAATTGCCAGAGAGATTTTTATCCGACCAAGAAGTCCTAGTACCGGATTTATTCGTTTTTACCATGCCTATATTACTGGGCGGAGGCAGCTCTCTGGGGATACTAATCTCACATTTCAATGCGGCGTGATCGCTCCATTCATTAGTGATCACTGTCATATCCATCACCAATTGTTGGAGCCTGGGGCACACAAATATATAATCCAATGTACTATATGAGATCCCATTTGACCATGTGTGGTGACCAGGGTAATCACTAGCTGTTCTACCATTGAGCATTTCCATTTCCCAGGACTCAAACAAATAATCCCACACTCCACCCTCAGGATCTCTTTTATTGTGTACCATAACACCTCTTTTTTTTAGTCTGGGGTTCGGCATTTTACTCACATAGCCTGACCTGTGGCAGTTGAAGTCACCAACAACAATTATTCCAGAATCTCTAGATGTAAACAGCCACTCTGCCAATAGATCTTGAAGAGAGTCCTGCAGTTGTTCGCTTAGCTTTGCCCTAGGAGGGTTATATAAACTCACTAGCAGAAAAGAGCCCCTGGGCTTCTTGAGATCCGGAATTACTCTGACTGCTATCATATTACTTTCAAAGTTGCAGTCAATCTGTCTCGAACCCATAGTATTGGCCACCCCTATGGTCAAACCACCATAGGGCCTGCCTCTTTCACCCCTCTTTGCTGCCGCATGATATAACACATAGCCATCCAATATTAAGGGATCTATGGCCCATGTTTCTTGCAGACAAAAACAGTTACATTTATCCAATAGCTTTATTGAACCCTCCGGGGATAGCAGATGAGTAAAGCCATGGCAGTTCCAGGAAAGTAAAGTTAGATCTCATTGATTAGTAATGATCTCAGGAAGCGCATCACCTAACCATTTTAGGACTTGTTGAACTTCAGATGCCACAATCTTCTTTCCCTTAGGTAAACTTGGATAATCTGCTATTACTGGATTTCTTATTCTGCTATAGGCAAATCTAGATCAACTTCATTAAGATCAGCGTCGACTCCAACATCTACTGCTTTTAGTTCCTCTTTATAGTTCCTTAGCAAATCCGCTGTAGCCAGGAACTTGCAGTGTAGCGCAGATACTTTGGGGTTAGGGCCTTTTAAGGGTTCGACAAATACGAAATCGTCAGATTTAAGGACCCGCAATTGTGGGACAGAATCTAACCTTGTCAAAAGGTCTGAACGCGATAGCCATTTGCTATCCTTGCTATGGTATAAGTTCTTAAGCAGACATATCCTGTTTCCCCTTGTCTCCCCTTTGGTTTCCATGACGGCTGCTGCAGATATTTCCAAGTTTTCTAATTCCTTAGGCATTTCTGGTACTTCCTCTATTTCAGGCTCTCCAATGCAGTCCTTTTCCAACTCCATACTCTTTATCTCCACTTCAGACTCATTGTCAGCCACTTGTGCGGGAAGCAGCCAGCTGGTAAGATATCCCTCTCTGGTCGCCTTCCGTTTCTTGGCTCTTGCCACTCTTTTCCTGCTCTTTTTGGTAAGTAGTCCCATCTCTCCCTGTTCTTGCACCGGGCGTGCCCTAGTACTACCTCTTTTGCCCTTTCCAGACCTTTTTGCTAATCTCTGTTGTTTTCGTGAAAAAAGAGGGTTAGGGCTAGGCACGTCCTGCTCAGTTTCCAGGATTTCTTGCTCTTCGATTTCATTGACGATAAGAATTGCTTCTGAAAGATTGGCTTCAGCCTCTCTTCGGCTGCCATCTGTCTTCTTTTATTTTCCATAGCAGTCGACTCAGTATTGGCCAATATTCGACCAGACATTTTAAGCAGAATCTTAAGCGCAAACTGTAATGATGCTATTGACGCCTGGATTTCCTCTATTTCTGAGGCCCCTGGGAAGGGCTTGTCCTGAGACTCAACTTCCACATCGGAAACATCCTCTGTGGAAACCATTGCTAGATTAGGTGAAATTGACAACCTGTCTAAGCCAAGGCCCGCCGCAGTTGTTCCTGAAGGTGTGGTTGTGGTTCTATCCATCTGTATGCCACTGTTATTACTCCTGCTAACCGGATGTGGTGTCATAATTCTTTGGATATTTAAACATAGATCTAATAGTGAGTTTGCTAGGTTATGGTGGCAGACTGAGTAGAGTGTACCTATCCGCACTAGTGAGTGGGCTTCTGATGCTGAAATGCAGTCGTTATTGTAACATACAGCATATTTACTTGTTTATGTTGTGCAAATTAAATGGTTTTTGGTTTATTCCTAAAGCTAAGGTGGTCCAGGATTTTTCATATCTTATGGTAGGCATTCCATAGTTTAGCCGCTTGATAAGTGAATGGGCTACCCCTCTTTCTGGTGTTCGTAAACCATGGGAAGATATTTGTTGGCACAGAAGGTGCAGGTTTGTCTGTGGATTCTGATCTCCAGACCTTATTGATTTAAAGTATGGTGTGTCATGCACAATACCTTTCATTTCGACTTGGGTATTAACTGGCAGCCCATAGGGAGTGCAGGGCCAGGACTTTATATTCAAAATGTCTTAAGTAAAGTGTGCATCGCCATGTTTTGCCCCCTATGCAGGCGAGACAGATGCTGTTCAAGATTCCCAAGTATATATTAATCGGCACAATTGGTGTGGAACCTTACACAGGCCAATGTTGGTCTTACCAGCCTGTGAAAGTTTCTGTAAGGAAGATACATTTAAGCATTTTTTGTGAGAGAAAGATTTATTGGCCTTAGATGCAACTTGAGAATTTAAAGATAGTTTAGCAGCAATAATTTCCACACTCCCAACAGTTGTACCCCCTTGCTGCTTAGGCCAAATGTTTGATGGCCAGGACTTAGGTGCCATTCCAATCAGTAGAATTTCTTATTTTCTGGATTCAGTATTAATGAGTTCTGACCCATCCCTTGTTGTATATGCTAAGCAGTTACAACTCAGATTAGTTGTACAGAAGTAGACAATTGATTGGATGTATGGGAATTTGGTGGATGTAAAATAGTGTACTGATCAAAACCAGTATGCTTTATTGTTTACAAAACGTACGTGCCGTTTAATCTAGAGGGCAATTCGGCCACAAAATATAGAACTAGCGAGTGTCCATTTCTGGCTCAAATATATCCAGGAATAATCTCTGCTCCTGGGTACTGTTGTTGACCTGGCATCCATCCATTAGATGTTTTTATGTGTTCCCCTACAGAACCAAATGCACAGCTTTTTAGCCAGTTTTTCTTAAACACTGTGCTATAAAGTGCTCCATTTCATGCCATTATTTAAAAAGCATTCTCTGGGAAGATGTACCTTCCTTCACACCCCAGAAATCTGCATTTGTTTGTGCTCCATTTCGATCAATCCTAAACATGAAAGAGGTCTTTCATATTTCTATGTTCTACGCCCATCACCATTACCTATAGTTGAAGTGGACATCCTTCATTTTGACAATTCAATGTTCTTCTTTTTGGGACAGCATCAGCACCAACTCGGTTCACAAAGATACAAGCTATGGTTGCCCCACACTTGCACAGATGGGCAATACACGTGTACCCATATCTCATAACTGGAACAGCAGCTCCCACTGTTGTCGTTCCTAATTCCTTCAAAAAAGGTTCCTACAGAACAAAATAGCCAAATTGATGGCTTTCCCAGAGCAAGAAAGAGTTCAGGTTCTTCAGATACAGCTTCCACTGTTCCATAACAGTATGTAAAGTAAAGTCCAAGGAAATATGGCTTACTGCATTTGCCTTATTCTGTTTGTGTATCTTTCACTTGCATCCTCTACCAGAGTGGCTTGTAATTCAAAGGTCACAAGCTACAGACAAATGGGTCGATATAGCGATTATATCTCAAGAGATTGTATTGGCTCTAAAGTGGTGGACACCCACAAGCATGTTAAAATGCTGTCGTTTTCACTCATCTATAATGGGGTGGAGGGCTCACTGCCAGTTCAGGGCAGGTTCACCCATGCACAAATCACTGTTCACATAAACATACTGGAATTGTTGGCAGTGAAACAAGCCCTTTGCATTTTCCAAACACGTTTCCTCCACAACAGTGTTTTAATAAGAACCAGCAACACTGCAGCCACGTTCAACATAAACAAACAAGGCAGGATGCAGTCTCCAACATGGTCATGAATTGCCCAGCAGATCTGCAGTGCATAAAGAGAGACATGCATATGCAAGCACAACATATTCCAGTAATGCTCAACTAACTAGCGCACAGTTTGGGCAGGCTAGTGGTTAAAAAAAACATGAATGAGAATTAAACACAAATCTCAACATGGGTTCATGCAGACACAGATTTATTTGCAGCCAATACAAATGCAAAATCCCCAAAGTTTGCATCTACATACTATGGTGTGGTGGAGCGAGGAGTCGGACAAAGGGGTGGCATGTTTCAACAGGTTTTACTTTTAGAAATAAAGAAAAGGTCCTATCTCTTAAGGGTTATCCCTACCTAAATAAATATCAACTGAGGTGCTTGTTGTCAGGATGTTTGTCCAAACAAAAAGTGTCTTTTCTCTGTCCAAAAACCAACTCTAACCCTACCACTAATCTGCATCCAAATGAAAGTAAGACCAGGGGAATGATTCCCTTCTCCTGGTGAACTGGCTTAGTCTTTTATCTCTTTTCAAACAATACATTTCTCGGGTTTCTGATTAAACAAATACAGTATGCTTAGGAGAAGGACTCCCTTCCCCTGACCCACCTTGCTCTGCCTTGAGGGCTGTCTTGGGATATTCTTTGGCAATAGTCCTCAAAGGTCTCTTCAATTTTTTCCCAAGGGCTCCTGAAAGCTTGCATTACTTTTCCAGCAATTCTTCTCTGTCTTATAACATCACGAAGATTATCTTCAGATATCTCTTGTCTAGCATTCTCTTTAATTTTACTTGAAATGATCACTGTGTGCGAGTGAGATTACTCCTGAAACTCTCTAGTTGCTCTGGATATCAGTACTGTCATGAGTGAGATTACTCCTGAGGCTCTCTTGGTTCTCTGGGTGCCACTACTGTGATGAGGGAGATTACTCCTGAGGCTTGACTCTTGGTTCTCTGGATATCACTACTGTGACGAGGGAGATTACTCCCAAGGCTCTCTTGGTTCTCTGGGTGCCACTACTGTGATGAGGGAGATTACTCCTGAGGCTTTTTTGACTCTTGAGCTGCCCCAAGCCCCTACTAGGTCTCCCGCTACCTGTTGAGTGTTGGGACTGCGCTGGAGGTTCTTCCTGGGGTGATGGGCTGACTAGCACAGCTATATCGCTTCCGGTTTTCTCCACTCCGCTCCCTGCTTCGTCCTTGCGGCTCCTCAGAAACTTGAGCCGCATGATTCAGGTGCAGTTGCAGGGCCGCACGGTCCACCTCCCCAGGGTCACGCCACAGCTGGGTTCTCTCTCACTCTACCAACGGTCAGGAGCTTGGCCTCGACAGCAGTCCTCCGCCATCAGTTAATGGATAATCTCACCACTTAGGGGTGGGGGGTCACTGTCGGGATCACCGTTCTTGCAGCTTCATGTTCCCAGATTCAAACTTCCCAGTTTGCTTCATGACAAACTGGGCTTGCTTCATGACAGCTGCTCTCTCTACTTCCCAGTCCTTTCTCGCTCTTTATTTCCTGTAGCTGGATCTTCTCCAGCATAAGGTCAAAGTCCTTCTTTACTGTTGGTGAAGTAATCTTCATGCTTCCTTGAGGACAACTCTTCGCAGTATTCTGCTAAGGCAACCTGTTATTACTCTGTAGGTTTCTTTGGCTCTTCTTCGTCTGGGTGATATCAATTTGTGGATCAAAGATGGAAAATACATTACTATAACAGTAGTATTATCAGCGACTTCTGACAGGGACTTGGTCCGAAGGAAAAAAGGGGTTCGGTTGTTCCTTCACGGAACGAGAGTCCTTATCCCCAGGAGGGGAGTCTCCCCCTATGAGGTCCTGCTTTCCACAACCCCTAGGGGGACTATTGGGTAGCGGCCTCACCTTCATCAGCCTCACAGGGAAGGGCTCCCCTATGGGGAGAAGTGACAAGTTCCTGACAATTGTCACATACCTTCCCCTAATGGAATTGGCTTCCCTATCTGGGCTTAGTGGCTGGAATTCAGTAGTAATATCTTTTTGATGGGTGCAGCTCCTGACCCCTTCTGTCCCAAATGGGTGGTTCCACTATGAAACCATCTTCTTCCCAGGGCGAATAAGGGGAGGAAAGTGTATTAAGCTTTTCTACTAGGTCATCGAAATAAGGAAAATCTGCACTGATTAGGACCTCTTCAGGAAGTCCTGGAACTATGTCAGAATTCATTACGATGGTCTAGCCCCTAATAGTAAGGGTAACTGGTTTTCTGTGATAAGTTTCCTCATCACTGTGTACACCGGTTATCCTTACTGGTCTCCCTATTTGCAAGTTCTCAGAGTGTAGCATGTCTGATCTAATGGCTGCCTGTTTGCTCCCTAAATCTACCAATGCACAAGCTTTGACTCCATTAACCTTTACCGGTTCCTGGGATTTGAAGGGGGTTGGAACACAAAAATAGCTGCTGGTTGTTTCGACTTCCCCTTCGTTTATAGATTCCTGGTCTTCCCATGCATCTGCTGACATCCCCCTATCTCCATGGGTTCTTCCCCTTTGTTTTTTTGGACAGTGGGCCTCATTATGAGGCTGGCGGTAGCCGTGCCTGTAATACAGGCATGGCTGCTGGCAATTTTTTTTTTGGCGCCCAGAAATGGGCAGTGACCGGGTCATTGCAGCTTTGCTGGACACGCTACTTGGCCATTCCTGGGCGGCAGGACATTTTTTTCTCATTTGAGCCCCAGAGGGCTCGATGGGAATGGGGAAGCCGGATGCACCGAACCCGTTATCAACGGTGCAGGCGCATCCGACATGCTCCTCTGCTCGCGGGTGCCGTTACGGCCGCCAGGTCAGACATGTTTGCCACAATGGCACCCGCAAGCAGAACTCGTAGTTTGCCGGTCTGGGAACTCCAGTACCAGCATGCTTACGGGTGCCGTAGTTACCGGACCGGAAAACTTATGAGGCCCAGTGTCTTGCCAGGTGTCCTTTTCCCCCATGGGAGAAACAAGATAATAGGGAACTTGGATGAATGTTAACCTCTTAGTTTTTGTTTCTTTTTTAGCATATTTTCTTTTAAAGAGGAAAGCTTTTATTTCCCTTTCCCCAGGACCTGTTTTAATGATTCTGGGAGATTTTTTCGGGTGGAATATTGCTGGGATTTCGTTTAATTTCTTTTCTGCCATCATCTCCTTTATGTAAGGCTCTTAGCTGTTTGGCCAGTTCTGCGTGAGCCTGAGCAATCTCTATGGCTGTATGAAACGTAGGCCTACTCTGTTGTAAAACAACTCTCTGCAAGTAAGGGAGCAGACCATTGATAAATTGTTCAAGAGCTAAAATGTCCATAACTTCCAGTAGAGTTGTCTTCCCAAGCCACTGAGACAAGGTCTTCTGAACCCCTTTGGCCAATTCCAATGGGGTTTCGGCAGGCCCTAAACTGATCTCTCTGAACTTCTGCCTATAGAAATTCTCTGTTTGACCCACTCTTTTCAATAACCCCAATTTTATGTAATCGAAAGAGAAGCCCAACGGGTTCAAAGTTTGGTACGAGGCTTGAAGTAGCAGGTGTCCCCTCCAATTAAACTGTTGGGCCAATCGTTCGAAGTTTAGAAGAAATAAATCTCAGGTGCTCCCCTCCTGATAGGCCAATAAAATACCATGAGGGAGCATGGGTCCATGTGGACTAAATACTATTTGCTCCGTCCTTCCTGAAACCTGTGGGTCCTCTTGTATTTGGTGTTCGACCAAATGTTCCAATAACGCCTCTAGTGTGGAGTGGAGGCAAGAGTGGTTTGCTCTGGTGTTATGCTGCTTTGCAAGTCTTTCTAAAGTTGCTCTTGCCTGGAGGTGGAGCGCTAACCTGGCTGTCTGTGGATTCCATATATCCCCACTCATACCGCGGAGAGCAGCGCAGATAGTGGAGGCAAGAGTGGTTTGCTGTGGCTCGCACCCCCGGCTGCCAGGGACCCGACCAGCTTCCAGCCGTTCTGCCACAGTAACATTCTGACCTTCTTTTGCCTTCTACTGTACTTTCCTACTGCCCGTATCCCCTGTATGCAGTGAAGGTGATTAAGGCAGCCAGGTGTAGGAAAACTATCTTGAGAAGTTCTAGGACGGGGAAGCTGGCCCTGCCGGGTGTTGCCAGGTCTCATGCTGCTGTCTCGAATTCGTCCTGCGGATGTGTGGCAGACAATGACCCCACATGCTCCACCAACTTGATTACCATTACTTTGGGTAACGGGGGGCAGATCTATCACCTGCTGCGCCTCCTATTGAGGAATTTGTGCCAGGGTCAGAATTGCCAGGTTTAGCCACCCCAGGTGATGCCTGTTCCACCTCAACTGACAATAACTCCTTACCAACGATGGTCATGAAATTGCATCGGAACTCACTTGGAGTAGCCACCAATGACAAAAAAGCTATCTGTCCATCTGCTGACTATGACAACATCATTGTAACTCAGTTGTCCGCCACCCCGGAACCTACAGAGGCTGCTGCCTACCTCTATATCATCTAGCAGTTACACTGACGACAGTGATGGCACTTGTAATACAGAGTCTGGTCCTGAACGAGGGGCCATACCAAAGGGACAAACCCAGTCAAAGTGCCCAACAACCCAGGGGAGGCGCTTCTCAACAAACTTTGTATCTCTGAGTGCCACCTTGGATGTCTTACTACAACTGTGTACTGCAATGGCTAAGGACCAAATTGCTATTGGGGCCCTACTAACTACCCACTTACATAAACCATCAGTCAATGCCTCCACAGGAGATGCAATACCAGTATCCGAGGTAAACCCTTCCCTCGTATGCAACATAATTCTACTTCCAACGAATGCCCACAAGTGCCCCATTCAGCACGATCCCTCTGGCTTGACAATTGAGCTAACCACCCAGTCCTAGCGGGTGGGCTGGTTGGATATGATTAAGAAAGACCATTCTGCCCTATGCTCTTTGGCTTTGGTGGGGGGGGCGACGAAGACCACGTTTTCAACCCAGGTTTTGAAGGTGCGCCTGCCTCTGGCCAGCTGCTAGGTTCCACGAAGGCCACCGCACAGACGACGATTGGTCCTTCTCCACCCCCTGTTACCATTCCAGCCCTATCGGCTGGTGCGGCCAACACTATGGTGGTCTCTGTGGCTCATTTGCCACCTATCGATGGCAGGAAACACAAGCAGAAAGCAGCCAGGGCCTCCATTGTGCTGCAGGCCCGTGTTCGGATTAGAATTACCAACACTCTCTCAGCCCCCTCTAAAAGACAAGTGGACTTACAGCGCCCATTACAAAGATGGGTAGTCCCAGGTGAGAGAGCCACCACAATTGTGCACCCCATCCCCCACTGATTCCTCAACAGGGGCCGAGTATACAGTCAGCAATTATGATATGATACTTTATTTAAATTCTGCTTGTACACAAGTGTTTCAGAGCGTGACAAGGCAAGGGAGGGGAACAAGGGAGAAAAAAACAACAATCTTACTAGGCCCAGTGACATTTGGAACGTGCAAGTGCATGGAAAGTGAAAGTGGGAAAAGCGCATGGAGGCGGGAGAAGTGGAAAGTGGGGAACAGATAATAAAATAAATTAATGCATAAAGGCGATAAACAGCCGACCAGTTCTCTCCCGCTACAGCGGCCTCCGCAAAGCTTCTCTCTTTCAATGCCACGGGTCTCCAAAGCACACATGGAACTTGCTAACATTTACTAATATGTTACTAGATACCTGGCAGGCATCCATTGAAATTGATTTCACCTACCAAGATACTCTGGAAAAATTGAATACTGCTAAGTAATTGCCTTCAGAACTGGTTCCTGATGGCGAGCCTACCACTTTAGGATTTCACAATTAAATAGGCATCACAGCAACATTGCCATAAAGATTCCACAGATGAGTACTGGTCCTGATCGCTCACTGGGCGTCTGTGCTCTTGATTAGCACTGAGGTGGTTTTTGCATCAGAAAACCTTGTCCAAAAGATCCCCCCACATTTATTTGGGGATTATTGCTTCTAACTTTGCCCCGAGGAAGGCGTTTTTTTTTTTATATCAACGGCCTTACAGGTGGCCCGCCGAAACGTAATCAGGTCTTTATTTGCTGGAACTCTAACCTTCCTGAAGCAACATAATTTTGAGACCATTCTTTTGACATCAATAAATGTGAAGAGTTTACGTATGCAGACCTGTTAAGTTAATTTATACTCTTGCACAAATGTATTTATTTATTTTACATTTTGTTTGTGTTTCATGACTTGTTCAATCCTGGCAGACCTGTTAATTCACACCTCTGCATATATGTATTTATTTAACATTCTGTTTGTGTTTCATTAATTGTTCAGCCCTTGTGCTCCAATTTTCACCAAGATTGATTGGTAATTCACAAATTCTTTTTTCTAATTAAACAACAGAATGTTTCTATAACATCAGCTCTATCTTCTATTTCTTTAGATTATCTTTTGGTTTCTCAAGGATTTTTTTTGGATATCTTTGATACCAAGACTATTAAGTATGAAACTTAGACCATAGTCTATTAACTTACTGCATTACAGCTTTTGGATTTCTTGTTTGTATATTATAGACCCCCACCATAGCTGTACCACATGTGGGGCAATCCCCTAATTCTGTACCTGATAAACAGTGGTAGTGCAGCCAGCAAGTGGCAAATGCTGGGTTTAGCAGACAGGGTATATCTGATAAGTGCAGGAAAAAAAAATAAAAAGAAGGTCGGGAGACTGTGTGGTTACAGATACAGACCCGAGTGCAAGGGGTGACCAGGAGGCAATGCAGGAGGGTGGAAGGGTGAGCAGGTACCTGGGCGAGGAAGGCCTGCAGTGATGACTAGTGACAGGGCCTTCGGCCACCGTGGTGAGCAGGAAGACTCTGTTGTGCAAGGCTCTTTCCCGGGCTTGTTACATGAGGGTGTGCCCCAGGTATCTCTGGCAGTGAGCAGGGACCAGCAGGGTGTGTATAAAACTGTCCATAAAACTGGAAGAACTAACCCCTTTAAACTCCAGTCCCTTAAAGAATTGGAGCTTTCTGTTCAATCGTTTTCATGGCATTCCCTCATTAACATCCATAGTAGGGACATTAATAAGATTGTGCTGCCAAAAGCCAATAGTGCAACTGACTGGGCCGTGTTGGAATTCACTACCCCTGCGATTTCGGCCTTGATGAGGCTCCACCATGTGGATCTGCACAAAATGGGATTTCGGTTGACAGTCTGTAGACAAGTACCTGGTGCAAGGGGTCCTGGTACGCAGTCCCCTTTGGTCTGGTCAAGGTGCACTACCTTTTCGGATGCTTGCGTTGAGGTGAGGGACGGAACAATGGGCTGCAGTTCTGGGGTTACCGGGTTCACGGAGAACCACTGGGACCATGCTATAGGTCACCTGTGATCATCAAAGGACATGCAGCCACTAAAGTTGGCCTCTTGGAACTCTAGAGGGTTTAGCTCCTTTTTGGTACACCCAAATGGCCTAAAACTGTTATCCTCTTTTGATATATTTCTCCTACAGGAGACGTGGTGTCTTGAGAACTTCCAAATGGACGGCTACAATGTGATCTGTCTGCCCGCTAAGAAAAGTTCGAGGGGGCGGGCTGGCTATTTGTGCAAAATGCAATTTAAATCTAACCTCTTTTTATACAGGTAGCAATGATATGGAGGCCTTGGCAGCCGTTTTAAATGATTCTGCGCTCTTTCCTGAACCTATTCTGATTATTGACCTTTACAAGCCCCTGGGGGCATCAAATGTGGGGGCTGTCTGGGTGAGAGTGATGGAACTTCTTTCCCAGTGGTATTCCCGCTACCGTCAGGGGGACGGGGGGGAAGAGTCCCTCATTGATGGGGATTTTAAAGAAAACATGCTCACCCCAGTGGGGTGTGGGCCTTTTGGAGCTAATCCTGACTGTCATCTGTAGTGGGCGGCCTCAGTGCATACGCCACTATAAAGGGTTGGTTTGACCAATTAGATCTTCATAATTTGGCAGTCTTAATACCAAGCTGTACGGGTATCAAGAGATTGTATACACTTGGTCTAATGGTAAATCCCGGTCATGCATCAACAATGTCTTTGTCAGGAAATTTGGGATGTATTGAGTCCGATCAAGTTCGTTCAGATGAGCCTGAGTGACCACTTTTTGTTGACCTGGGACTGGCCCTCTGTGAGTGTCAAAAGGGGGCCCAGCCCTGCTTGTCCTGGTGGCCAACAATGCTGGCGTTGGTGTGAGAGGGGGATTGCTATGATGAACCCACTCCTTGAATGAGAGGAACACCTAATTTGCTAGCCGGGGGCGGGTTGGCCTGCGGGCTAGTAGGGGCCCAGTGGGCCAGAGTCGGAAGAGCCCCCTTTGATGCCACAAAACAACAGAGGAAAATTCCATGCAGAGGTGGCAGCCACCAAGAAATGTGTTGACCTTGATACTATAGCTCGCGAACCTAAACTTAGAGCATTGTTCACAAGGTATAAAAACTGGATATGCCAACACAGGGGCTCACTGCAAAGTGCTAGATGGGTCATTATGCTCGATCTGTTGCACATCAATGATAGTGCCAAATTGTGGTTATTTTTCAGAGCCTTTTTTGCAGGCCAATCTCCAAAATAATTCAATCCCATTCCTGAGGATACTTGGTTACCATACTTGGGGTCTTTGTTCTATGACCTGTCAATAGCCTCCTGAGGGACTTGGGCATTGCGTGCCAACTGGCAAATACTGTGCTCTTTTGAGGCTGATTACATTGAGGCAGTCATTAAGAATCTGAAGTCGTCCCGGGCGGTTAGCCCGGACTCAATCCCCAACACAGTATTTAAGGCTAATCCGCCCGCATGGGCTTCGATCTTGGCTCCATGGTTCCAAAGAATTCTATCTTCTGGAGTAATTCCTAGTAGTTGGAGGGAGTCCATTTTGATAGAGGTGTTTAAGAGGGGTGACCCGCACCCCCCTCCCACTACATACTCCTTGCCATGTTGGGCTCTTACGACAAGATTTTTTCTACCCTACTGTTGAAGTAACTCAACACCTGGGCTGAGGTATTGAGTTGTCAAACCGCTACCAAACCGTGTTCCGTAGGGGCCATAGTACCCTGCATAACAACTGTCCTGTGCAGCTCCCTACTGGCTAATATGATAGCCTCCAAGCAGGAGATATTCATGTGCTTTGTGGACTATTTGAGGGCGTTTGACATGGTCTGTCGGTATTAGGCTCTGACACAAACTCTCAAAATGGTTCTTGGACCCAGTTCTCCATTTCATCAAGGAACTGCACAGTGAGACACTAGTATCTATCTGCCATTCGCAGGAGGGGCCGCCATCTGACACCATTAAAACTAACATCAGCCTGAAACACGGGTGTGCCCTATCTCCACTACTTTATAACCTTTACATGTCAGATCTAGACCCTGCTATTCAGGTTATTTTCTGCCTAAGCTTTGGGGGGGGGGGGGGGGCATTCCCTGTATAATGTATGTGGACGATACCATTCTCATGGATTGCGTGCAAATTGAGTTCCAGTGAGCCATCAATGCCTTAGGGAAATATACCAGTGCAAATAACCTGCTAATAAATCCATCTAAGACAAAGGTTATGTTGCTGGGCAGCAGGTCAAAACGGTGGCCCCCATATGTGTGGACATTGAACGGTACCAAGTTAGAGGTAGTGGATGGGTATACATACCTGGGCTTCCCCATCCGCTCTAACCCATCAATGCGATTCTATGAAGAAGTCGTCTCCTGCCGCATCCTTAAGAAATGGCACTTGATAAAACGCGTTGTGTCCAGCTAAGGCAGGAACAACATTGAGGGTCTGATCAGGATATACCAGACCAGTATAATTCCCACACTGACTTATGGCTTGGATCTCTTAGCTGTGGGGCAAGTGGCCTGGCTGGAGATTCTAGAGGGGAAACTATTAAGTTCTAGCCTGAATGTTCCCAAGGCTACATCGGTTGAAGCCTCAAGGCTCAAGCTGGTGGTCTGGTCTCTCCGGGCCAATTGGCTCCATAAGTGTTGTAAACTCTACTGAGCTCTGAGACTGTGCCCCTTCGATGACCATAAGCTACAGAGTTTGGTAGCATGCAGCCTGGGTGTCACCTCTGTAAATCCTTTCTTGGCTACACTGTGAGGAGATAGGCTTCCAGCTCTCACTGTTAACAGACAAGCCCGATGACCGAAATGTAGTGAAGCAGAAAACTGGGGAGTGGGATAGAAGCACCTCCCTTAATAAACCTGCCCAGTAAAGGCGCTATGTAGAATTCACCCAACAGTCATTTAAAATTGATCGTCCATGCTCCTACCTAACTAGGACCTGCTCCCAAAAAATGAAAGAATTTGTGGTACTTTTACATACGTATGAATACATTGGGAGTTGGTTTGGAGTCACCCAGGAAGAGCGGCTTTTCAGGCTGTTTTTGAGTCACATCGAATCCAGCCGACACGTTTTGACCCAATGTGGTATCCTTGTGCAGACATACAGCAGAGCATACTCAAATTTTGTAATGAACCTTAAAAGTTCCAGGGTGATCAATGTTGGTCCTTGTTATATGGGGCCAACTCTCTTGGCGTCACAGGGGCTAGTTACTATGTATAGAAGGAGGCTGTAAAATGTCTGGCCGGTGTGGTCTGATGGGCACTACTATGGGATGACACTAATTAACGCTGAGTTTCCCCAGGTCGTGCATCCATTGTGTCTGTGTTTGTATTTGGCTTTACGTCACTCGCCCCCATCTGATGAAATGTAGAATAATGTAATTGTTTTAGGTTGCACTTTTACTTGTCTTGTGATGTTTTATTCTTGAAATGTTTCCATCTGATGATGGAATACCGTAATCGCTATTGATGCCTTCCACGTTGAATGTTCTTATCTAATAGCACAATTGTATTATGTCTGATGTATTTATTAATCCAGTGTTAAGGTTTTAACCAAAATGCACTCTATGGGGTTCATAGTGGAAGTTAGGGTGTGTGTTTTAAAGGACTCTACTGGGAAGGATTCTTTGGAAATGTTGCTTCTAACCAATTCACGAAAGGACTCTGCTATTAATGGACTCTTGAACAAAGGCTTTTTTAAAGTTGTTTTTATTCCCAGCAATCCTATATAAGCTAAATTGTCCCGGGTCTTGCAATACAATTTCTTTCTCTGTGAGGGTCCCTCCAGCTTATAGCAGATGGACAAAGATCCCAGTCCTGATATCTGTCCTCTCCTCTCTGTTGATGCTCTGCACTCTATGTAAATATGTGTAAAAATGTATAGTGTATCTATTTGCTGTAACTTTTAACCGCCTCCTTAAACATGCGCCCAGATGCCCCGGGGCAAGGTGCGCACTATAAATAAACAAAATACAAATACAAATATCATATGTGTTGTGATGGAGTAAGCAGTCGGACAAAAGGGTGGAGGTATTTTTCAACACGTTTTATTTTTAGAAATAAAGAACAGGTCCTCCCTCTCCCCATCTCTAAAGGGTTATCCCTACCTAAACAAATATTAACTTGGGTGCTCCTCGTCAGAATGTTTGTCCATGTAGTGGTACCGCACATGTCTCACACTGTGGCTCCCAACTTATTGGCAATATGGGCAACGTGGTTGGGGTGGGGGTACTTGGCTCCTTCTCTACACCCCCGCCCGGGCGATTCATCGACCACTCTCCCATCATCCTTCACATCTAGACATCCTTGTCTAAAGAAATACTCCTTAGGGATAGATATCTTATGACTCCCTTCAGGCATCCAGCTGATTTCACATGTTCATCCTTGTTCCATGTCATGAGCATCCACTGCCCACCTGGACTGCAATAGATCCATCTTCCCACATACTGCTTATGGTTCTTTGGATACAGGAATTTCGTTCCATCAGGTGCATAGATACTGGCCTTCACAAACTCTGATTTCTTCATCTGTCTATTCTCTGGCCTTCCATCCTGATTTGGCATTGATCATGATTTTCATCCCTGTGGCTTTCTTTGCTGTCTTCTTACATTGTGTGATTAGTATCTTGATCACACAGAATCCAAGCAGTACCAACACAATCGGGGCTCCAAGGAACTTGAACATGTCTGCCATCCATTCTGGAACCCAAGAAAAAAGTGATCCAAACCAACTGTCATCAGCAATGTCCTCTACTTCGTCTATCATCTGGACGTGTAGCTTCATTATGGCCCCTGTCAAGGTTCCATTTTCGTCATCGTGAGAAGGTATAAATGTGCAACATGATTCTCCAATTTTTGCACAAACACCTCCATCCATAGCTATGATCATGTCCAAGACGTATCTTTTCTGAAGAGTCATTAATTGTTTGGCTCTCATCTCCTCTCTGATAGCATTGACTCCCTTTATGGTTGTGTTGATCGTTTGCAGCAATTCCCATCTGGTAATCTGCAGCCATTTGGTATTTGCTCCAACCTGTATACTCGCCATAAAGACCAATGTGAAGACTGACAAAGTCTGTCTGAACAGTCTGTGCTCATATGGAATGGCATCAAAAGCTTCTATTGATTTTGCTGAAAAATAGTTCTCTCTCTTCATTCTTCTTATCAGCTCCACAGATCTCTCTTCTTCCTCAGGTGTGCAAATGTTTTCAGGAAACTGTCAAGATTCAAGTCACCTTTAGGAATTAACAACCCTGGAACATTCACCAGTGAACATCGTCCTCCCCAATCCTTGGGTAGTCTCATATATGCTCTGGATCCACAAGCCCAATAATGATCCATGATCACTGCTGTTCCAAGTTTCATTCCTGGTACATCAAAGATTCAGTCATAGTTCTGGTTCTCTCCAACTTTTTCTTGTGCCATTATTTCTGAAGCACAGCTTTGCACTGTCCAAAGGCACTATCAGCAAGGGTCCTCCTCTATCTTCGACCCAGGTCAGTTGCTTAGCAAGTTTTGGCCCTAGAGGCTTGCATCCATTTTGTACTATATCAATGACTGGCTCATAACACCCAATGACCACCCAGGCTCTGCAGATAACCACTCCTTCTTCCAATCCATCAGGTGGTGGCACTGATCCCCAAATCTGCATTTGGCCTCTGTTCTTCCATCTATGAATTTCTTCTGCAGATTTTCCTGGACTCTCAATTCTTCTGTTTACTTCCCATCTGATTTCAGCTCCTTTTACTCCAGGCGTTTCATATCTGATCACATGATTCTTTGTGTAAGCTCCGTTTCTTGTCTTTGTGTCCTGGACATAGCCGTCTTCATCTGAATCTGTCCATTCAGTTGCCCATTTGCGATAGGCATCTCGGCCCATGAACTGACCTCTTGTATGGCAAAGTGCTATGTGTGAGAGACAATGTGCTGTCTGGACATCTATTTCAATTGCTATGAAGATTTTACACTTCCCCATGCTATAAGGCAGGAGTGCACATACAAAGCATTCCTCCTTCAAGGTCCTCCTTCCCACTTCTTTCATGTGCTGATACCAAATGTTATTCCCCAAGTGTGCTGCACTGTCCATGTAGTCATTTAGCTCATTATCATCCTCCCTAGCACTTCTCTTAGGTCTGGTTCTCTTCTTACGAGCTTGACCATCTCATGTAACATGCCAGCATAGTTCTTCTTTACAGACCATTTATAAATACATTAGTCAGTGGACTGGGTGTGTTTACATGCACTACCTGGAGAAAGTTCCAGACATTTCATCCTATCAACATACATTTTAGTCAACAAAATGTCTCGCATAATCTCTATACTTGACCTCTTTCTAAACGGTAACCCAGGTTTATTCATCACAGGACCAGGTGCTCTTGTGTGTATCTCTAAAGTAGGAATAATCACATAAGGTCTCGGCTGCCTTGTAGTAGCCACATTGGTACCCTTCTCTTGTACAGGAGGATACACAGGAGTCTTTGCTCCACTTACGCCTATGTAGTAGGACTTGCGCTTTGTAAGTGAAAGCAATATCACAATGAACAAAATGCAAACATAAACCATGCAAAGATAAGTCCACTTACAACAATGACGTTTTATACATCGCGGACGTCTCTCAGGATCTGACATGATGATATTGCTACTAATGCTGCCCATTTCTCTTTTTTAATGAAGGAAACACACTTTAATGGAGCAACATTATGCACTACTTCTGGAAGCTGCTGAATCGGCTCTGTAAATCTCCTCGATCAGCAGACTGCTCACTGAATGATGAACACAAATTCCCAATGAATGCCACAAATTGGCCTTTCACCACAAGACATGATGATTTTCTTGCATGAAACAAAAGTTCTTTAACCAGTAGACCTTGCATCTGTCCCTTGAAAGAAAGTCTCATTCAGTCCTTAATGTTCTTGCAGAGTACCCATTCACTTCTATGATAATATCTCTCAGAATTTCATTAAGCGCTGCATTGTTTCTCAGTTTGTTTGTTTGTTTATTTTATTTGTATAGCGCTCCAAACCCAGGGGTAGAAGGGCGCTTAAGAATACGGTTACAGCGTTGAGAAGTATCTTTGTGTTGCATACTTCGTGCATACTTATAATACATACATATATCAATATACATACAGTACATGAGCCAGTTACCGCGCAGGGGTGAGAGGTCTGGTGTTAGTGGGGCTACTCTCTGTTTAGGAGCCAGCTGATGACCTGCTTCCTGAAGATCTGGAAGGACTTGATAGTTTTGATGTTGAGAGGTAGGGTGTTCCAGAGTTGGGGGGCAAGTACTGTGAAGCTTGCCCCTCCAGCTCTTATTAGGTGGAATCTAGGCACTGTCAAACATAGAGTGTTGGAGGATCTGGTGGATCTGGTAGCAGGTTTCATGGTGAATTTGTTAGCTAGGTATGGTGGTGCTAGGTGATTGAGGGACTTGTACGTGAGGCAGATGGTTTTTAAATCAATTTTTTAGCATATGGAGAGCCATTTGCAGGCTTTCCTAGTAGCGGAGATATGCTCTCGTCTAGGAATATTGAGGGCTGCGCGCAGAGCGTTATTTTGTAGTACCTGCAGTTTGTTGAGTACGGATTGGTTAGCACCTATGTACAGGCTGTTGCAGTAATCCAATTTGGATTGTATGAGGGTTCTGGCGAGGGTGAGGCAGCTGTTGGGTGAAAGGAATGGTCTACTGGCCCTAATGAGCTTGCCGGTGTAAGCAGCGGCTGAGGCGGTCATATTGGTGTGTTTGGAGAGGTTGATGTTGGCATCCAGATAGAAGCCAAGGGTTTTCACGCTTTTGGCAACGGGGATGGTGTGACCATCGATCGTGATGTTATTGTAGCTAGGATTGAGTTTAGTTAGGGTGTTGGGGGAGCCGACGATGAGGAGCTCTGTCTTCTCATCATTCAGGCAGAGGCCATCCATGCCTGAATGATGGAGAATATTTCGTTGATGCGGGCGACGTCTGCTTGGTAATTGCCTGTGATGGTGAGGAGTATCTGGGTGTCATCAGCGTAATTTGTGTAGGTGACACCCAGACGGTCCAGTTGGTCAAATAGAGGCTTTGTAAATATATTGTACAAAGTGGGGGATACACAGGATCCCTGTGGGACCCCGCATGTGATGGGTATGGGGATGGGGTCTGCTGCAGCTGTTGTTGAGAAGACCCGCATGGTTCTGTTTGCCAGGAAGGATTGTATCCATGTGATGGCAGAGGAGGAGAAGTGGGCTGCGGTGGCTAAGTGGCTACAAAGGATTTCATGGCTGACCAGGTCAAAGGCCACTGAGAGGTCTAGGAGGAGTAGGATTGCGGCATTGCCCTTGTCTTTAATTTTCAATCTGGCTTTTGAGATCAACAAGGGCGGTTTCCGTTCCGTGTTGAGGTCTGAAGCCAGATTGACGTATTCCTAGCAGTTGGTTGGATTCCAAGTATTCCTGAATTTGGATGTAGGTAACTCTGTCCAGGATTTTTAGTAGGAAGGGGACTGTGGTGATGGGCCTGTAGTTGGTGGGTATGGCTGGGTCGAGGGATTGTTTTTTCAGGAGTGGGAGAACCCATGATTGTTTTAGGTTGCTAGGGATCGAGTTATTGGTGAAGGATAGGTTGATAAGTTTGGTGATGAAGGGGGAGAGCTCTCTAGCTGCATCTTTTATGATATGGGCGGGGCAGCTGTCTCCTTTGCAGTTTGATGGTTTCAAGGAGATGATGATTTTTTGGACTTCCGTAATGGTGACTTTCTTAAACGAGAAGCCTGAGCTAGTATTGTTGGGCGTGGGTAGACTAAGGTTGGTGACCTTGTTATTGGAGAGTTGTTGGCGTTTGTCCTCAATTTTGGTTTGGAGTCCTGAGATTTTATTGTTGAGGGCGTTTTGGATGCTGGTGCACCAGGATTTGTCTTTCAGACAGGTGTCTGGAGGTGAGATAGGGTTTTCTAGTTCCTTCAGAACTTTAAATAATTCTTTGGTGGAGGAGCCTGCCTGAACAATCCTGGTGTTGTATACATCTTTTTTGGTGCGAATTATCTCGCTTTTGTAAAGTGAGGATATGTTTTTGAGGTTGGATTTGTTTTCTGTGGAAGGGTTAGTTTTCCAAGTTTGTTGTGCCATGGCTTTCTCTTTTCTGAGTAATTTGAGCTCAGGGCTGTACCACGAGTTCAGATGAGCTTTAGGTTTGTCTTTGCGTATTTTCAGGGGTGCAACGGTATCCATTGCCTTGGCCACGGAGTCATTGAAGGTGTCAATCAGCAGGTTTAAGTCAGCGTTGGCTGGGACAGCATTGAGGGTGGGTAAGACTAATGGTAGTAGGGCTTCAGCCGTGATGTTGCGTTTATTCCTGGTGGGACAGGCTGGTGCCGGGGGGTATTTATTGGGCAGTACCTGATTGGTGTTGACCTCAAGAGGGATCATGTGATGATCAGTCCATGCCAGAGGTTGGGGGTCTTTGCAGGTTGTATTGCAATTGTAGGTTGCTACCCAGTCAAGGGTTCTGCCTTTTTGGTGGGTGGGGAGTACAATTAGTTGAGTGAAGTCATGTTCAGTTAGGACATTGGCTAGGGATGCAGCATGTGCATCGTTTGGGTCCTGGTAACCAAGGTTGAAGTCCCCAAGAATCATGATTTGTGCTGATGGTTTAGAATTTTCGGTGATGAGGGATGTGATGTCTTCTTCAAAGACCCCAGGGGAGCCTGGGGGGGGGTCTATATATGAGGTGGAGGGTGATCGTGGTTGTGTGTGAGGTTTGCAGTTTGGCTGTTAGTGTCTCGCAGGATGTGAGTGACACTGTGGAAGCTGATCTGAGGTCTAGGGAGGATTTGGAGATGATCGCAACACCTCCACCTCTAGCATTAGGTCTATCAGCTCTGAGGATAGAGTATTTGTCTGGGATGGCTAGCGATAAGTGAGGTCCAGACGCCTCATGAAGCCAGGTTTCTGTTAGGGCTAGGAAGTCGAGGTCATTGGTAAGGATGATGTCTGCAATTTCTGTGGGGTGGGCAGCCAAGGATCTGACATTGAGTAGGGCACCTTTTAGTGGGGGAGGTATGGGCCTATTTGGCGCATTGTGCTTTGTAATGGTTTTGGTGTTAGGTTTGGAATTGGGCCTAGTAGTTGTAGTGGGGAGCCTGGAGCCTAATCTGTCATTTCGGGCTGTGAGGTTGGGAGTAAAGGAGGGGGGGTTAGGCCGGGAGGCTTGTTGCGGGCGGGCAGTTTAGTATTCAGTTTAGTTTGGTTGGACTTAGTGATAGGACTGGGGTGGCTGTGTGTAGTGGGGGGGCTTGGGTTGACCTGGGAGGTGTGAGGGTGGTGGCGAGTGGGTGGGAAGGGGGATAGGGAGGGTAGGAACGGTGTGGGGCAGGGGAGGGGGTGGTGTCTGGGGCACCCTAGTTTAGCCAGGCCGTCCTGGTAGGCTATGTAACTATTATTGCTACAGGGTACATTGTCCAGCGTTATGCAGAAAGGGAGCATGATTGGGGCAAGCCAGAAGATCATGGTCTGGTAATAGTGGTGGTAGTGATGCTGGAGGCTAGTGGCACTAGTGGGGGAGCGGGCCAAACTATGAATGTTAGTGGCTAGTTTAAGCTGGGTAGAGTGGTCTAGAGGGGCAGTAGCTGGTTTAAGAGCAATGCCCTCGAGCTGAGGTGCAGTAGTTTTGAGTTGAGGTCAGGGAGTGATAGTTTAAACTAGAGAGTGGGGGGGCAACCTCTAGCTTCAAGATAACATATTTGGCTAGAAACGCAGCCAGATTCAACACAGTTGGTCAAAGTACGCCTTGAGGCGCAATAGTCACTACTGTTGAAAACACAACTAGATCCGAAATTGCACATAGGTTAGAATGCACCTGCAGGAAATGCAGTGCAAAATACAGCATAGCTAGATTTGAGTGTCAAGCACATCAGGGAATGCAGTGCAAAATACAGCGTAGCTAGATTTGAGTGTCAGGCACATCAGGGAATGCAGTGCAAAATACAGCGTAGCTAGATTTGAATGTCAGGCACATCAGGGAATGCAGTGCAGAATACAGCGTAGCTAGATTTGAATGTCAGGCATATGGAGTTGGGCAGTGCAGCATGCACCAGGTAGTAGTCAGGTTGTTAGAGCGGGAAGGCTAGGCAGTGCAGCACGCAGCCATGTGGATGTCAAGGAAGGCGGAAGACGCAGCTGCCTAAAGGGCCCGTGTACTTACAGTAAGCAATGATTGAGGAGCAACCCTTCAGATGAGCGGACCAGACCACTTTTGAGGGCTCACGACGGCGAACAGGGGCAAACAGGAAGCCTTAATCCTCAGCCTTGCTCCGCAGGTCGGCTTGGGGTCGGTGGGTGCATCGAGGGAGTCAGGCAGCATCAGGTGGATGCTGCTACAGCTGGGGAGTACGGGCTCCTGCCCACTCCGATGTTGCTGCTAGAGTGAGGATGAGGCTCAGGACAAACCGGAAGCCTTAATCCTCGGCCTTGCTCCGCAGGTCGGCTTCCGCCTGTCGGTGGCCAGGATAGGCTGATGAGGCACCCGGTTGCTCAGCAACTGGGAGCAGCCTTGTTTCCAGGCTGCATCGCGCCGGCCATTTTGGAGTCAGGCTCAGGACCGCAAACAAAGGATATCAGCTGGGCTGTGTCGGGGGGGCCTCGGCGGGTAGCGGATCTCGCTGCGGGCATCTGTGGGGGCCGGGGCCCTACACAGCCTTAGGATTGCCTGGATGTCGTCTTGGGGTCGGTGGGTGCATCGAGGGAGTCAGGCAGCATCAGGTGGATGCTGCTACAGCTGGGGAGTACGAGCTCCTGCCCACTCCGATGTTGTTGCTGCAGTTCTCTCAGGAATGTTCGGACATCGGTTTGCCTCCCAACAAGATGCGGGCACTCAAATCAGGTAAAAGAATACTAGGCTGACCAGTCTGTGTGCATTATCCGGTGACAGGGGCATTTGCATTCTTCCCACTGAACTCAGGAAGCTGGAGAATCTGCTCAACAATTGCTATTAGAAATCTCCTCACAATTGGACCATTCTTAGGACCTTGCATGAAAACATAAATACTAGTAGTTCTCCCCCACAAGCGCAGGGTATGTGCACAGTATGAACACGGACACTGCAAGAATGACCTGTGAAACGTTGTCATTGGGCACCACCATACGTGCCTTTGACCAGGAACTCAGCGAGAAACGAATCTGGATACTGCTCCCTCTTCTAGTTGTCAAAAAGGAACTCCAGATTCAGCATGTCTTTTCATTTTTCAATCAAGGGTTACGCATGCCGCAGTCCAATGCCAACAGGTTCCTGTGGCTCAAGAACACAATAACTTCCCTCAACTCCTTTTTAAATGACTGAAAAGAGTGTCCCGAAATAAGCCAGTCCGATGAACTCTTTATTTTTATTCAACAGCTTCTATGTCCTTCTTCCTCACCATAGATCTAGTCTGCACGTGATGTGGTTCTTCCCCGATACTTGCTTCCAATGGGTGTGGGTGTGAAGGGGGTTCTCCAGCATAGATCTTTACGTCACCAAGGAAAGTCTAAGCGTGTCTGCCTTGCACCTTGACGGCAGACGGCGTGACATCTTCCACAATGAAAGGGCTGTTGAAGCGAGGTTCGTGCCACTTTCTAGTGAAATTGCGGATTAGGACCGCATCTCAGGGGAAGAATTTGGGAAGACGTAACTCTTTAGTTCCACTTGTTGAAGCATCTCCTTCTGTGTTCTGCGCTGCCCCACATCCTTTTTGCTTGAGCTGATCTGAAATGACAGCGATACTGGAAGTCATACAAATAAGGTCATCACGTAGCTCCTTTCCTAACAATTCTGCAATTGACTGGGCATCACTTCTAACCCTAGCCGGAGGTGTGAGAGGTGTCCTCATTCGCCTCCCTGTCACTATTTCATGCGGGGTAAAATGGTGGTCTGACCCCGGTTGAAGTCAATGCAACCATCCTTTTTTCAAAGTAAGCTTCAATTTGGCTATTCTTTCCTTAAGCAAGCGGTTAGTCTTTCACAGATACTGTTTGCTTGTGGGTGATAAGCCGATGAAAACTTGTGCTTTATGCCAAGCAACAAGCTTATTTGCTCAAAGACTGTTAAAAAAAGGAGGGCCATTTTCTGATCTCAATATTTCACATATTCCCCATCTGGGAAACACTTCTCCTACTATATATTTTGTTGCACAGGTGGATTCTGGGTGTGTACATGGTCCAGCCTCAATCCACCTCGAGAAAGGACATACCACTATGATCATATATCTATATCCATTACATACTTGCAGCATGTCAACATAATCGATATGCAAATGCTGAAAGGGGCCACTAGGTCTAGGAATAACTCCCCTAATTGTGTGCAATGTGTGCCCAGTAGTACACCTTTGACATGCGATACAATTTACTACATAAAATGCAACGTGTTCTACTAACTATGGAATGAATCAGTCCTCTGCAATAGTTGCAACAAGGTTCTCTCTAGTTGTGTGTGCAGGGTAGTGTAGTTGGTCCAACGCTACCCTTAATAGGTTTACAGGCATCACGGGTTTACCAGTACTGTCTTGTGACCACATTGCTTCAGAGGGGTTTAAAGAACACCCTCTCCGTGTTCATAAATCCTTTTCATCTTGGGGTGCTTCCCCCCCAGATCTCTATCAATTGAGTTCCAGACAGGTTGTTAAAACAATCAGGCACACTCATTACCACCATGCTTTCATTCACATTCGGTGTGTCAAATGGCATACGGTCATCCGAACATGCAACACATTTTGTTTCCTCGTCTGCTTTTTGATTTTCACATGAAATCAAATCTGCACTTTTAGTGTGAGCTGCGCATTTAACAACTGCAATGGCTACTGGGAGTTGTAGTGCTTTAATAAGTCTGTCCAACAGGGCTGCGTGTTGCACTGGAGTGACATCTGCTCGGAGGCAGCCCTTCCTTTTCCAGCTTGCTAGCCCTACGGTCACCGTCGACATCATATAGCTGGAATCACTGTACACTGTTACTTCCTGGTCTGCATGATTCTCCAGCACGACAATTAGCACCACTAGTTCTGCAGCCTGTGCCGAAAAATGAGATGGTAGTCGTGCACTTATCAATACTTGAAACTCCCCATTGGCCATGTGCTTCACCACAGCGGCACCTGTATATATCTTTGTCCATCATTTTGATCGATTTGTGAAGATCCATCAATAAAAAGAATCGCCCCAGCTGCCAATGGATTCTCTTTTACCCTTGGGATTTCATCATAAAACTCTTCATAGTTCAAGCAATCATGCACATGCTCATCCTCTGCCAGTGGTTCTGCTATAAACATTGCAGGATTCACTATTCTGCATCAGACTATTTTAATTGCCAGATTTGAAATGACCACTTCATAGGCAGAAGCCCTTTGAGATGTCAATGTACCTTAAGGTTTCTCCAACAAGGCAAATAATGCATGTTCAACAAATAACGTCATGGAACACCCCATTACTATACTGGCAGCCTTCTCAATGGTGAACGCGGCAGCAACCAAAGATTGTTCACAAGGAAAGTGACCCCTCATTACTGGGTCTAGAATCCCACTATAATATGCAAGGGGCTTGTGCCCCAACGTGGTTCTCTGCATGAGGACTGCTGTCCTAACAGTGCCATCCGTGTGTGAAAACAAAAAGAATTCCTCAGCATAATTGGGAATCCCTAAAACTGGAGCTGTGCAAATTGCCTTTTTTAATTCATCAACCCTTCTTCCATTTCCTCATTCCAAACATTTTTCTCTTGAGTTGCCTGTGCTTTCTTCAGAGCTTGCAGTAAGGGCCTTATGTATGTGATATAATCAAAGACCCATGCTCTCACATAGTTAAATAGCCGCAAAAATCTCTGCATGTGTTTTATCGTCTGTGGCTTTACTGTTTTCAAAATAGCCTCAGCTCTCTCAGGAGTAGCCTTCTTTCCTTCATGCAAGATTAACTGGCCAATGTACAACACTTCCTGGTGACAATATTGTAACTTCTCTTTTCTATCCTTTGTCAGCAAGAATAATCATTAGCTGAACAGAATTGCGTCTGCACTTTTCCTCTGTGGTGCTGCAGACCAATATGTCATCAACGTACTGCAACACAACTCTTTCTAAATCAATATTGCTTAAGTCCATCTGCAGGACCCTATTGAAAATCGATGGTGACTCACAATACCCCTGGGGTAAACGTGTGCTTTTCAGGCAAGTCTGTCTGAATGTAAATGACATCAGATCTTGCGCGTCTTTATGCAATGGGATTGAGGAGAACACATTTTTCAAGTCAATCACAGCCTCAACAGGTATATTACATAAGATTGTTGCAGGATTAGGACCTAGAGGGAACTCTGCCTCTACAATCTGGGTAATCAGGCGAATGTCTTGAATTAAACGCCACAACCCCCTTTCCCTTTTTTGATTGGATAGATTGCAGTATTAAACAATGATTATGACGTCACAAGGATGCCTTGTTCCATCATAGCCGATATCGTCTTAAAAATACCCTTGTCTGCCTATCAAGACATAGGATACTGTCGTGCTCGAGGTAAAATTGCTCCTGGTTTCAATTTAATGTTCACTTCTCCAACCCCCTTCATTCGGCCTCCGTCATAGGGGCCTGTTGTTCATTGTGATGCTGGCACTTTCGCCATGTCTTCCTCAAAAGACTTGGGACGTGTATGTGCTAACATTTTCTGAGGAACCTCACGTTTAATTGCTCTTACCTAATAAGTAATACTCATCTCAAATATTACTTCGTCATCTGATGGATGATCTCCAAACATAGCCTCATCAGTGACATCAGTCAATCTGTAGCCATCCCCAAGGGCAATCACTGTGCACCATCGTCTGCCATCATGATCATGCTCATCAAGCAAAGCCATTTCTCCTACCACTATGGCTGTTTGTAATTCTATAGGAAAGACTCGCCCTTCCTCTTCATCCATAGGTATCTTTGGCCTAAATACGAATTTATCAGGTATTCTCCTAGTTCTGCCCACTAAGCCTGGCAGCCATGTTAACAAAATGCATACACCATAGTGAAACACTTTTGGTTCTTACGGCACTCCTCGTATGGCCACTTGTCCTGCAAATGCCATAATAAATTCACTCACATTTAAATAATGCATTCCTGGTGTTGAACACACTATGCCTTCATCCGTGAAAGAAATTGTCATATTCAACTTGGTCATTAAATCTCGACCCAATATATTAACAAGTGTCTGCCTTGAATATAGCAATGGCACCAACATGTCACACTCTACTATAAAGACAGATAGATCTTTAGTAAAAGAAACTCTGCTTGTAGCTCCTGTGAAACCTTGAGTATTCATGGCATTTCCAGACATTGAAAATGCTCGTATACATGAGCGTGTTGCACCCGTGTCTACTAAAAACAAAAAATTCTTGCCTCCTATGCTGACGTCAACCCTCGGTTCCACTTGAGGATTGGGCATCACTGATAGTATCAAACACATCTAGTCTCCCAGTAAGATGCCCTATTGTGGATACAGCCTCATCACTGTACCTGTGAACGGATTTCCTGCATCGAGAGTGGCACCATCTACCTTTGGAGTCATTAACTGTCCTGTGCTTGAACTTTGCTGTATCTACATGGGCGAATGCTGTGACTGCCCTTGTGGCAGATTCATTGTTGCCTGCTGTGTCTGTAAATCTTGCTGCACTCTCGGCACCTGTATCTGCTGCACTGTTTGATTCTGAGCAAACCCATCTCCATTCTGCTGCGGAATATGCAGGCAGGTTTGAAGTCCCCCCCCCCTCTCGAAAAATTGATTATTCTGCACAAATCCTTGACTTCTACATACGCAGGAAAAATTACCTGTCATACCACAAGCAAGTACAACATATGGGCAGAGTTCTTCCCATTTGTCCTCCCTGCATGCCTTATCATTCTGTCTTGATTATCATTCTGCATGTTCTGAAACCCACCTTGGGTTCCTCCGATTATTCTGAAAACCTCTTCCTCGAAAACCTCCCCTTCCCTGTGGTATAAAGCCATTATTACCTTGGTCAACTGCCTTTGGTTATTCATCTGTGGCATGTTTGATGTGAACTTGATTCGTCTCCACTAGTTAACATTGCCCCTTCAATGGCGTACTTGGAGAGTTTTTTCTGCACTAACTTTGCCTCTTCGCCTTTCCTAATATCGTCTTTCTTGAGATTCTTTTCTTGCAAGAGTCTGCAATAATGCGCAATGGTCAGCTGCATCTCCGACCATGGTTTTGCTACCATGTCCACTAACTTCTTGAGCTACTTCTGTACTGGGTCTGGCAGCCCCATATATATATATATATATATATATATATATATATATATATATATATATATATATAAAAAAAACATATAGATTCTCTGAATGTAATTATAGCTCCCATATCTGATGTATGTGTCCGGATACAGCACTCAAAGCGCTTTCCAACACTGCCGCTCTGCAATTATTGTTCAGTGCTACATTATGAGCAGTGTTTACCGTGGTAACACCAGAATATCCTGCTCTTGACCAAACGTCATCAGCTCTTTCCCCAAGAATAGCATTAGGAGACCCTTAATGTCCCCTATAGCCAATGGGTTTCCTCTAGCTCAATATCCATTTCACAACGCCATAAATTAAACTGAAGCAATTGCACCTTAAATTATCTGGGTCTATCTGTGGCCAAGGTATATACTGTGGTCTGGCCCCTCCCTTCTCTAACAAAGGAAACTGTGAGACCCCAAATTCACTCATCTCCCATTATTTGCCTACCTATAGCAGGGACAAATAAGGTGGAGAGTCGTCCCCCCCCCCCAACCCCTCTGACCATGGGTTTGACCTTTAGGTGGCGGATCTAGCCACGTCAATGATTCTGACGCCCGAGATATAGGTAGGTCTAAATCCGACCATCAGACTTCCTTATCCATTGTAAAACATCCCTCAGGTCCATATGCGTTAACTCCCTCCTCCCAATGGAAGGCTTCTCTGTCTTCGTCTGACATTTCCTGTGCCCAACTCGTGTGACCTCTCTCCTCTTCATCTCTATCCAGAGTCAGTCTATCTAGAGACAGCTCTTTTGGCTCAAAACTACATGAGGTTCACTCTATCTTACAACTGTGTACTCTCAAGTCGATCATTTTTACCATTCTCCTGCAACGCTTTCTTAGTTTTCATATCATGATAGACTTGACAAAACCCAGGGAACAAAAAGGGTGAAAGAGGAAAGGCATACTTGAAAGAATATGTCCACCCTAACCCCACTCTCCCTACTGTAAGGGCCGGCCAGAATGCCCGGCCACATGGACGGCAGCGCCGCCAGATCAACAAGGCATCAAAATTCAGCAGCAGTCTTCAGCGTTGCACAGGATTCAACCATCGAAGTGACTTAAGGGAATAAACAACCAAAGTCGATAATTATAACAATAACGCAATCTCTTTTTACGAGCTCATCATTAGGGTGACCAGTATCCGGGCGGAAAAAACAATTTGAAGGACCTCGACGCATGCAGGATCTTGTGTACACTACACATCACATTAGGGATAGTGGTACAGACAGGCCCATGTCGACATCCACTTTCGATCCTCGAAAGACCAGATGCAATACTCCGCGGTTACCACTCGCTGTCAGACCATATGCATAGCATGTGATTCTAAGCAGATTGAAACACAATTTCTGATGTTTGTTAAAGCGCCAACAGGGAGGGAACATGGGACTGAAAGGCAAATATAACAATGAAAGAGAGGCAGTCCAACTAGGTCTTGTGAGCATTCAGAGTGTGCAAGTGCAGGGAGAGGGAGTTAGGTATGGGTGGGTGGGGTAAGTCCTACGAGTAACAATGAAGGAAGGGCTACAGAGTAAGTTGCAAGCTGTTAAGTGACTGGCAGAGATCGCTTGGTGAATGGTCGACTGCCAGTAAATAAGTGCAGTGCATGTCTGTGATAGCACAGGCAAGTGGGCGAAGGCTAAAAATGATTGGGGGTGTGAGGCCAGGGCCTAGGAGGACACAAAAGGGCCCTGCTCACCAATCTTAGTGACTGTGGGATTTAGCAGAGGAAGGGGTGAGGGGGAGAAAAGGAAAGTCTTGAGGAGCTTCTGGAATTTGCAGAGATCTAGCTCAAGACGAAGAGAAAGGGGGAGGCTGTTCCATTAAGAGGCAGCCAGCAGAGCAAAGAGATTGTCCCGTTACAAAGCACTGGCGGATACCACAAGGGGAACTGCACAGCTATCAGTTTATTATGAACGGCGCCCAGGAGGTATTAGACTCAGGGGAGGCCCATGTTAATGGGGAGGGTTAGGGGGCTTGGAAGACCTTCCAACTCCAAAAGTGGGTGGGGGAAATGGGAAGTGCATCTTTGGAAACAAAAAATGGAGAGAAACAATGAAGTCAGCAAAGGGGGGGTGGATTGAAAGATTTCACAGTAAACGGGGCTCCGGCAAGTAGGTTGGAAACTGAGGGGAAGGGGCACCCATGGGAGACTAGGGGTTTATAAGAGAAGTGGGGCATTTGATATTGTCAGCTCAAGCAGATCTAAAGAAACATTTGGGACGGGGGTCCTTGGAATGCAGGGGGTAGGGGCCAAGAGGAGCAGGGGGGCTAGTTGGGAGAGGACCCCTCTTTAGCTAAGGCAGGGGAAGAGGATGGGGATAAGAAGGCTGCTGGGCTCTGGGGTGAAGGTAGCGCTGGATGGGGCTCTTGAGAACAGGAGGGTGCGATGGGACAACTAAGGCGGGGGGAGCTAGGGCAGCCCGGAGTCTTGGCGGAAGGGGGGGTCCCTGGCAGGACGGGCTAAGGGAAGACCTTTTGGGGGAGAGAAATAATTAACAAGGATTAATAAGCCAACCAGGGGAAAGGGGAAGAGGGAATCCAGGGGAAGCGCTGCATGCCTAATTACATTAAGACACGCGCAGCTAAACGCACAGCAGTGGCTACTCAAGCCTCTCCCTAAGGACAGTCAATTTCCTATATGAGCGAGCAAGGCCCTGAGCTTGGACTGACCGCATCTCACACTCACTCCCCTTTATTTCTTAGGAGAGCTACAGAGGAACCGTCCCTCATTGACATGCAACAAAATGCCAGTTTTTAAAAAAAAAAAACATGCCCACAGCGGTCTACAGGATCAAAGAAAGCTAGTGGGGGTAATACATCTGCCTCTAGAATTACAGACTACTATCCAACTATAGATAAACAGGGCTGTGGCCTGTGGGGAGTCTGCCGGGGTTCCTAAAGCCACTACCACCATCACTGAGGAATCTTTTAGCACAAATTCTTCTAACAAAGTGCTGGCTTCCGTACCCTGCATAGGGTCTAAAACGATTGAGGCGGTCGTACCAGATCTGATTACTCCCAGCACTGATTTGGATGACCACGTTTCCATCGCCTCTATTGCCCCTGCAAACTCACCCTCATATTCACACAGTATACCCCCTCTCGGTTCTTTGCTGTTAAGCCCAATCGCGAGCACTGCCATTCCCAACACTAAGGTTGAGAGGCTCTACAAGAAGTTACTACTACCGGGAACGGCACTACTCGATCCTGTAATTTTAACAAACACGATTGCCTGTGTCCTTATCTTCCCGCCTGGGTGAGGCTCTTGACGTTGACTTAGAATCCTGGGGTGCGGGGGAGGGGGGGCTGCCCTCGGTTGAGGCTCTACAGGTCACCCAAGTTGACAACAATGAGCTGGAGGAGGCGGGGGGAAGAGTAATATTAGTACCTCCCCCATGGTGATGTTTAATGCCTTGGAAACTTTATTGGAGCAACTAATGCAGAAATGCGACGATGTGGGTACCATTGCCAATCTGCAGGAAACAACAAATGCACGACTATAAGTGAGTTGGAAGCTGGGTCTAAAAAACTGCTTAATATACTTTAGAACTCAGCCTAGGCCTCACAAAATTTAGGAAAACATACATGGGATTTGAATACCACAGCATGGTACCTACGTAGAAAGAAGAAAGCGCCCAAGCAGGCCATAATGTATGAATACATGGCAACAAAGAAGAAAGCATGGACAGAAGCTCTAGTGGTTTTCCAGCAATTGAAAAACTGTGCAGTGAAAATTGCATTCACAATTGAATGCTCACTGGAGGTCAGAATTTTGGCTGACACAGCCAAACCCTCTTACCCGCCAAAAAACAACCAAGGGTGTTGCGACAAAAGAAAATAGCAAAGGGCCTTGCATGGGAATAACGCACTCACCTCGTGTAATAAAACTGCCTGTAAAACAGATGAATAAAAAATACAAGCTACTACTAATACAGCGACTATATATAATCTAGAAGGCCTATTCTTGCCCAAACCATCAGAGTGTATGGCAGCAATCAGTCAGAACACTAATACGGTGACCACTCAAACTGAATCTGGCCCGAAGTGCCACAGATGGGCACCATAGAGTCCCTCCCTCGGCCCACTAAAATAAAGGGCGTACAAATTCAAGGCATTTTTGGTGCTCCCAAAACAAATTGCATGAATCGATCCCGGTTGTTGGAGCGCTTCCATTCTGTGCTCCCACAATGATTCCTCACCAGCAACAACATCCGAATTGTGGACATTTGTGAAGATCAACAGTCTGAAAAGAGGGCACTCTTTTTTCATTCTGAGTCTACAATGACATATGGCTTGGACTATTGTTCGGCCCTGTACAAGATGGGCTATGAATGGCCCTTAATTGACGTAGACATGGCTGCAGACGGGAGGTTGGTCCCAAAGTACGACAGCAACTGGGTAGGTTCAGGCATGCCTCCAGGCGCCACCCATTAGTTCTAGCCATCAAAGTCGCTTTGTCAGCCACGCCTTTGAGTAACAAACAAACTGCTGCCAATTAGATTGATGAATCCCATTGGTCATGGCTGGGCAACTTGGTGGAGCAGCATGGAAGGGCGCCCCTAGCTGTGACCGTAGTGGTTACTCTCTGCTCTTGAACTGGAATACTCGTGGGAACTCACATTTTTTAAGAGGGTAGTTTACTTGACTTGGCTCACTTCTGACACAGTGATTGATGGTTGGAACATTCTTCCTTCTCTTACTATTCAGGGTCCGAAAGACTACCCGAAAACGGGACTGGTACTCCATTGTCGCTAGAAGCCTTTTGGTGAAGAGAATGTCTTGGTGTGTAGTGTTTCCACCACGGAGGGGCGGCCTCGCCACCCATAATAGCTCTCTGTAATTAATCTATACAACCCCCCCTAAAAAGGTGCCATGCATCGACTCTCAAGGCGGTAAAAGTTTTTCTTAGCAATGCAGGTCACAGTGCCTCGGTAATCATCTGCAGAGATTTTAACGCAAGGATTCTGAGCGCAGTTTCCCCATCTACAAGTGAACTGGCGTGTACTTCTTCCCCTGTGCAATATGGCAGGCTGAATAAGACTTGTTGACAGGGCCTTAGCTGGGATGTTTTATTCCTATCATTTCAGCATGGCTATGTGATCTGGTTAAGGACGTGCAGGTCCTGCACAGGAACGATGGTGAGCACCTTCCTTTAGTGGTCCTGTTAAAACTGGCCAAAGTAATTTCCACCCATACTCATCCTGGACACGTGCTCGTTAAGTCTGCCTTGAGTCGCATTTCTTGCCATGAGGGGAATCTGGAGAGAGCCTCTGCCACAGCACAGGAAACTCTTGAGCTATTTAGATTTGTGGGGCATTGCTCAAATTCTTCCAAGGGCTGCAGGTGGGCCTCCAGCCATAAGCCACTGTGAGGCCTGTACGGGAAGCATCAGGGCCTGCTCTGTGGTAAAAATGTAACGGGGTGGGCATAATAACAAATGTTCATTGGTTTGACAAGGAAATCAAGGAGAGAAAAATAACTCTACACTGAGCCCTGTGAATACTGTCCCCAGAGCCTTAAGATCCGTCTTTAGATTCTCTACAGACAAAGGTACAGGGTCTAGGGTGTATGGTGTACATGGTGCTTCCTTGTATAGTCCTCACAAACCCATGACTCCATCTTAACAGCAACTCAGGTAGAGCTAGGGACCTAAATAGAGTGGTGGGGTCAGAGTGGGAAGCATTTGTGGCACAACGTTTTGGAGGTGGCTGCCTGAACGATGTGCTGGTGTCTTTGAGTCAACACAGATGGGTCTATGGGAAAAATCTGCGATACTCATCGAATAATAACCACATACAAATCCTCCCATGCCCCCATGCGCAGATGGGATTTGCTGTTCTCTCATCAAGAGAGACTGTCCTTTGGGCCAAGGTACTCCACTGATTGATTGTTTGGATCAGTAATGTGGAAACAACACCGCCTTCTTGGCACGATGGTATAATCATCCAAGTATATAACAAAGGAATGCACTCAGACCCAAGAAATTACCGTTTACTGGCAATGCTGGACATTTCATCCTAGGATCTTCACATGTATATTACTGCTGGAACTTGAAGAATGGTCCAGCAAGTATAACATCATTCCATTCAATCACACTGGCTTCCGTAAAGGCTCCAACACAATTAATTGCTTGGCCCTGTACACGCCATGCAGCAGGCATGATTATTTGCGGGTCGACTATGTACGCAGTATTCATTGATTTTAGTACTGCTTTTTAACACCGTTGATAGGGCGATACTCCGGAAAAAGTTGCTGGCCGGCGGCATACCGTTGGGCCTTTCAAAAATAATGATTCACCTACATGACCAGATTCGAATAAAGGTCTGTATGGACCAAGCTGGCAGGACAACTGGCTAGATTGCAACTACCAATGGACTCGAGCAAAGGTGCACATTGGCACCCATGTTATTCAATCTTTATTTATTACACTTGAGAAGAGCTTTACCTAGCAATACTGCTAACCCACCACAACTAGGCAATAGTGTCTCCTGGTTGGGTTCCGCCAATGATCTGACCCTACTAGGCACCACTCCTGCAGCCCTGCAGGCGTTGCTGAAAAGAATTAGCTGATTTTGCCAAATCCAACTCTCTGCTAATAAAACACAGATGCAACTAAAATCATGGTGTTTCATCCGAAGGCAGCTAAGGCGTTAGGCTTTAATGGACGCCTGACGAGGCAGCATTGGAAGGGGTCCCGGTTTTCAAATACCTTGCCGTCCATCTAGGTCAAGGGCTAAGGGGGACTAAGCACCTTGAGTACATGAACCTAAAATCTATAACAACACAGGACTTCACCTCCAAGGGTGGTGGCTATTCTATAGGTACAATTTTACATTGGTACCAACCTAAGATTGTCTCTGCCATTGCATATGGGGCAGAAATATAGGCTCTAGGGCTAGTTTGGGAAATTAGCATATTGGAAGCTATGATAATTAAGAGACTACTTAGACTGCCCTCACAGACATCTATTGAAATGCCCTATTTAGAGTTTTACGGGATACCTATATATGTGAAGCTACATCCGAGCTGTTTGTACCTGGTTTAGAAGATACATAATGCTGGGGTTGACTGTGCTGGGAATACTGCATGAAGCATTGAAATCTACACTCAACTTTATGCCCAGCAGTTGCCTGGTTAAAGTTTGGTCTGCAGCCAGAAGATGGCTTGTTTTAGCACCAAATGAGGCATTAGACTGGCCCTTTTTGAAATACAAACAATGTATGAAGGCAATTGTCCTTATCCAGTGTAATGAGCAGCTAGTGATAGATCTTGCTTCAAAGAGCCATGTGGCTATGTTTATTGCATATTATCTAAACAGAGTAAGAGGTGCAGAGTTACATTTCTAGCTTTCTTGGAAACTCCCCTGTATGGGATTACCTAAAGGTTGAATTTAACACCGTCAAGAAACACAAAATAGTTGCGGCATGGTGCAAAATAGCTAATCATTGTCGGCTTTGCCGACTATGGGAGGTGTGGGTGGACAGTGTTGAGACAGCTAAACATCTTCTATTGACCTAGGAAGCCCTGGAGCCTCTTGGGGAAGGGGTCCTTGGTGCAATAGTCCAACGAGAGCAGCCAGATACAGAAGTTGTATGGCAATTGTTCATGTGAGGCAATCTGGAGTCTTATATTCACCACTGGTCAATGCTTTGGAGAAAAAATATTTTATTATTGGTGATCTTTGAGAGTGATTTGACATGGGATTTTATTTTTGTTTCTTTCTGTTGTAACTCATAAGACGTTGTAATGCAATGCCTTGTTTTGTTATGATATTTTAAAGAACTGTACGAAATAAAATGTAACATTTTAAAACACCCACTCTCTGTCCCCAAACTTGCTCAACCACATCTTCGAAGATCACAACATGCCTCCTGTTTTGTACAACAATATGTGCCCAACTTGGCAACAGGAAGCGCTAAAAGCAGGAGGTTTTTCTACCCCGAGAACATTTATAAAATAGTAAATTGAAAGTAGTGCATTTTACAACAAGAATTTGGTGAAAAGCCACACAGGTTGAAAACTGTGGTATGGAACCACAGGATGCCTTTGCCCACAGCATATGCCAGCATATAAAAAAACACATATGCAGGCTGCACCAATATATGCCACTATTACTATACAAGAAATGATTATTGGCTTTGCTAGTGTAAAATATCATGCCACAGTAAGAAAACATGTCCAGGCAATCTGTACTAATGTAGGCCAGCCTAGTCATTATGTTTGCATTACCGTTGATGCCATTCAATAACATTCCATGCCACAGTAAAAAGATTATATCAAAGCTAGATGCACCAATGGAACCCAGTCCAACCAATTAATTTAACATGTTTTTTTTGCGCCACAGTAAGAAAGTATATCCAGACTGGCTGAACCAATGAAGGCCGGTCTAGCAACATAGCACTCATGATGGTTTTACACTTCAGGAGCAGTAAAAAAAATAATGCCATGCCGCAGTAAGAAAACATGCGCTACCCCCCTAAACCACCCCATCAGAGGTCGCTCCCAGCCAGGCACACATGCATTCAAACAGCATTATTTCATCCACATCCACCCATACATCACACACATTTAAACACATATCCATACCACATTCATACACACATGCACCCAAATATACATACTCATTCACATGTGCAAACACAGATACAACCCCACATATGCACAATTTTCCCAGATCTAGGTCCATAAATTACAGCAGAAGACCGACTTTGCATAAGGCAGGCGTAAATGGTCACATCCTGGAGGGTCGATCTTACGTCTGCCTCTTCCCCACTGACCTTTTTGGAGGGGTCCTGCACCCCCAATCCCACTATCACATCGCCCCCCCGTCCCATCCACTTAACGTGTATAGGCCGCCAAGCCAGTCTGATTGCGGTCGCCAGGCCGGGTCCCTAAAACCCAGACATTCTCTGTGTCACACATCATGACGCAGTCTTGTATGTCAGGTTTTCAGGGACATGGTCTGGAAACCGCAAAAACATTTTCCTTTTATCTGCAGCTCTGCTCTGTACTCTACCCGACACAATGGCCCTACGGCTACCATGAAGCATACTACAGAAACCAGAGCGCTTCCCCGTTCCTAAGGGCATGTACAGTAGATCTGGAGTGCCTCTATCACGATGCCCCAAAGAGCCAGAAGAGTGTCTCCTAAACACACTCATGCCTGCAGTACCCAGGCCTGCATCCCTAAAAGGGCCATACATGGCTGGGGAAGCAAAATGCTGCAGCCTTACACGGTCTATTGGAAATGTGTGATGGGATACAATAAACTGTCAAAGGAAAACACATTCCCCTTTTATATTTCATCCATGCTCCCTCAGCTTCTTGCATCAGCTGGGAGAGGAGGGCAGGTGGGGCAGAGCTCAGTGTTTTCACTGGGCAGGCTTGGCCCACCCAAAATGAGCGGTGGATCAATGACCCATTGCACATGCTAGTTTTGCTCAGCTTTATGACAGTGCTTTACTGTGACTGTACTGGCATACATTGTGGACTCCACTTCATAAAAGCAACTTACAATTACCATTACTGGTACATTTAGATTATGGACTCTTCTTGCAAGTCATTTACAATGACCATTGCTAACAGATAGATTGTGGCCTTAACCTAATCAAAACGTATAATGCTCCTAGCTACTGCTGGTGCCATGGTATTTATTGTATTTTTTTTCAAGCGTTACCTTATAAAACTAATTGTAAATTATATGGCTTCTTGCCCGATTTTCTCAAAAATGGTGCTGAAAAAAATGCACTATTTCACATTTAAAAAATGGATCGCACCAATGTGGAAAAATTATGCCCGGCCACTGAAAATATTCGCCAGCAATAACGGACCATGAATCATGGCATTTACTGAACTCAGCCTCTCCAAAATGCCCTATTTCAGCATATTTTAATAATGTTCTTGCGGGGGGATTTAATCAGTGGGGAATAAACCGCAATCCCTCCTTAAATATATTTTGGGCTCCATCACTATGCTCAAGTCACTTGCACTGATGTGGGGGGGTGGGGTGGAATACTTGGGCCCCTCGATAAACAATATTCACTAACCATGACTGACCATGACAGAATTGCATATAATTCAAGAGCTTGGCTACGATTTCAGCAAGCTGCTGACACATGAGATTGAGGTTTAATTTTAACAAGTAAACCCTGGGAAGTTGAAACAAAACAAAAAAGGAGACAGCATTCATTTTCTGTACTGGTTATTCTAGAATGGAGTAAAAGATTAATTGGAGCACACTGGAGAAAAAAAAAACCTGTGCATTGCCACAGCTTCAACTTTTATTTCAACCTCAATGTTCACAACATACCACAGATCCTAAAAGATTCAATAGGTCTTTTGTAGAGAGCATAATGGTTCTAGGCAAACCTTCAGTCATTGGATCCGAAGAAAGAGCCTCTTGGGCGTTTGCAGACAGTTAAAAGAACCATTGACGTGGTGAGAAAGCCAATTCCACAGGCTGATCGCTACCTAGATCCTTGATAAGGTACAGAGAAAAATATCAGTGGTCATGGCCATGTTCTATGGGAAGGTTTGTACTTCGGTACAAAAAAAAAAAGAAAAAAAGCCTCTCCTCAGTCATTATATTATCGCCAATAGTCTGCCATGTCATTAGGACAGTGTCTTCTAAGAAATGAACCCAACACTCACTGGCAGCAACCAACTTGGCCAAAATGGCAAAACAAAGGCAAATGTTTTCTCACTTTGGCATGCAATCTTGATTGGATTTAAAACAGTCAAGTAAAGTCTATAGCAGACTGTCCTGTCTTTCCACAGGCGTATTATTTGGGATTAGTTGTTCAGAAGCTGCACTACATTGCTTGGAGCTGTTAAAAGGGGAAGAGTGGACAGCATTCCCGATTTGGGAAAGGTCATCCTCGGTTCCCTAGAACCTACCTTCCCGGGCACAAAGATCTGGCTTTTCAAATCTCAGAACAAGCCCCATACTTCCAAACGAAACAAAGCATTTACAAATACTTGTAGATTATTTTCTCGTCCACAGTCTGCACCTCCATTTTTACAGGGCACTTATAAAAATAGGAAAGTAGAGTCTCGGTGTATGCAATTAGGAAGTAGAACTTGTGAGGTGGGAGCTTCTGGATGAAGACGGGGCAGATGACAATCATGTTAGCCCGGCGCTTTATTACAATCTCATTGGCAAGGCAACCATGGAAGGTGCCGAAGATGAATTTGCGGATAAAGACATCCTCGACCGTTCGTTCAGCCGCTCCTCCTTCTCCATCAAGATTGCCTGAAAAACAAGAGATGAATTCTCATGCACATTTTATTCACAAAAGGTTTAAGGTGCAATCATTGTGCAATCAGATTAAGCACCTGCAAAGATTTGTAATCACCAGTGAAGTGCAAGGAATGAAAAGGACACTTAGCCTCCAGATTTGCATTTGTGCTGGTGAAACCTCGGATATGTGCAGAGTAGCAAAGCTTATTCCTGTTCAGCTATTTTGTACTGGTTAGCAGGAATAGTAAAAGCAACGGCTTTAAAATACATAAAAATCATAAAAAACAGAAAGTATACCCGTTGAAAGTTTAATATAAAGGTCTCAAACACTAAGAATGCCTTCAGACTAAAGTTCTTACAGGAACGCTGTTTAAGTAAATATCTTTCAGCACATGGGAGCATTATCTTCTCAGCAGACAACAGTGCTTGCTGGATGCTGGCCACTGACTCAATATCCATTGCGAGGTCAAGAGAGAAACAGGAACAATGGCCAGCTAATAGAACGACTGACTGGATAAACTGTAATAAACAGTCCAGCCCAGGGTGAAGGTCACCAGGTGGAATCCAAGCAAGCCTCAAGGTGGAGACAGATCCCCAAAGCACTGCTAGAAATATCTACTTCATATGGCTACCTAATCTGGTGATAGCTTGCTTAGGGGCAAGTGCATCTTGATGGGTGTTTTACAGGTGTAGGGTACCCTTTTCACATCACAAAGTCATGAAGTAATCACACTAGAGGGCTTTAGTTCAGGTTCTACGACACCTTAATATCCTAGGTTTTCGAACTTTCTTTTTTTTCCTTCAAATTTAAGTTTGGAACAAGTTACTTACCTGTAACTGTTGTTCTCCAGTATGGGTCTGGCATGGATTCACATGCTCATGAATATTCCCCGTCGTCAGGCCGGGAATCCTCGGCAAAGAAAAACAAAAAAAATCAGTATCGGTTTCGTTTCTGATCTGTCTTTCTTAGTAGTAACCAATCACTGATCTCTGGGTCATACTGCCCCCAGCCAATGACTGCCCTTTACCTAAGCCCCTCCCCTGGCAGCCATCCTGAGATTTGGTAGCACGTAAAGTGGCAGTATGACCAAGTGAAGAGCCGCAGAGGGGAAGGAGGTAGGGTTCGCATGTGAATCCATGCCAGACCCATGCTGGAGAACAACAGTTATAGGTAAGTAACTTGTTCCTTCTCCAGCATGGGGTCTGGCATGGATTCACATGCTCATGAATATAAGAATACATAGCAGTATACACATGCACAACCACGGGAATTAAGCAATACAACAACTCAACATTAAGCATCTCTTACCTCCTCACCAGGCTCACCTTAAGCGAACAGGTTGCGCAGCACTGCTTGGCTGACCATGGACTCCTCCCTGGAGTCCCGATCGACACAGTAGAATCTCGTGAAGATGTGCGTCGACCTCCACGTAGCAGCCCTGCAGATGTCCAGCAGGGGCACACCAGACAGGAACGCCGTGGTAGCAGCGCTCGCTCTGGTCGAATGGGCTCTCGGACGGCCGGGCAGGGGTCGGTTTGACAACTGGTGACAGTGCATGATGCAGCCGGAGAGCCATCTAGAAATGGAAGCCTTCGAGAGAGCCTTCCCTTGATTCACAGGTCCAAAGTTCACAAACGGCTGTGACTTCTTCCGAAAACTCTTAGTGCGGTCCACGTAGAACTTCAGCGCTCTAGCCACATCCAGCGAGTGCAAAGTCCTCTCGTCCGGAGACGAAGGCGACAAGAAGAAAACTGGCAACACCAAGGGCTCGTTGAGGTGGAAGTCCGATGGCACCTTGGGCATAAAGGAGGGGTGCGTCCTCAGCACCATCCTCGTGTCGTGAAAAGTCAAGTATGGAGGCTTGCAAGATAGGGCCTGGATCTCTCCCACTCATGCGGAGGTGATGGCCACAAGAAATGCTGTCTTCCACGACAGGAACGTCAACAGCGCCGAATGCATAGGCTCGAATAGGGCCCCCATGAGCCTGGTCAGCACCACGTTGAGCTCCCACGCCGAGGCAGGGGCCTTCACTGGCGGGAACGATCGGACTAGTCCCTTCATAAATTCCTTCACCAGGCGATGAGACCACAAGGACGCCCGTCCTTTAGTTCTGGTGTATCGGGGAAATGGCAGCCAGATGTATTTTGATGGAGGCGTGAGCCAGTCCAGCTTTGGCCAGCGACAGTAGGTAGGGCAATACTTGAGGGGCCGTAATCCGCAGAGGGTTAATCTTCTGTGCACGGCACCAGACAGAGAACCTCTTCCACTTATGTCCATAGCATTTGAGAGTTGAGGACGCCCTGGCTTTTGCAAGAACCTCTCTGCAGTTAGCCGGGATATCGTATCCTCCAAACTCTAGTGCTGCAGGAGCCAAGCCTGCAAGATCAGCGACTCCGGGTCGTGATGGAGAATGGCGCCTCCTTCTCTGGAGAGAAGATCCGCGTCTGTCATAAGCTTGATAGGTGGGGACGCTGACAAGTCCAGAAGGTCCGGGAACTAGATCTCTCTGGGCCAAGCCGGTGCAACGAGGATCATCCTGCACCTGGACCTCTTGGGCTGGTTGATGAGACAGAGCAGCAACGGCAACGGAGGGAACGCGTACAGGAACAGGCCGTCCCAAGGGAACGAGAAAGCATCGCCCATGCTCCTCGGCTGGGCGAATCTCTGGCACTTGGAGTTCATCACTGTCGCGAACAGGTCGATCTGGGATTTGCCCCACCGTTGAAAGAGCCGATCCACCTGGTCCTGGCGTAGTAGCGCACGAGTGGGATGGTGCTTTTTATTCCTGCCAGGTGGAAGGGAACCAGAAACATCCCCTGGGCGACGGCCCAGTGCCACAGATCCTGGGCCTCCTTGGATAGGGCTGGAGATCTGGTGCCTCCCTGCTTCCGGATGTAGAACATTGTGGTGGTGTTGTCGGTGAAGATCCTCACCACTTTGTCCTTGAGGGACGGAAGGAACGATTTGAGCGCCCAGAACACGGCTCGTAGCTCCGGGATTTTGATGTGAAGAGACCTCTCCTCTGGGAGCCAGAGGCCTCTTGCGTGGAGATCTCCGGTGTGGGCCCCCCATCCCTCCAGGGAGGCGTCCATCGTTACCGTCTCCTGATACGCTGGGGCCTGAAAGTCCATGCCTGCCGAGAGGTGTGCACGGGCACCCCACCATAGAATCGCCCAACGGAACTCCTCGTCGAGCGGGTTCCTGTCTTCGAAGCAGCCCGCCGCTTGAATCCAGCGGGCGTCGAGGAACTCTTGTAGCGCACGCATCCGAAGTCTGCAAAGGGGCACAAGGTAGATGCATGAGGACATCATCCCGAGGAGGGACTTGATGGACCTCACTCTGGCCACATCAGTGGCTAACAGGCGCTGCACCTTGCCCAAAATGGCCTTCGTCCTTTCTTCCGACGGAGATGCCAATCGCTTCACTGTATCGAGCTTCGCTCTCAGAAACAGTGCCACCTGCGACGGGACCAGATGGAATTTGGAGTAGTTGATGGTGAATCCCAGCTCCGTGAGCAGGCGGACGGTCCTCGCTGTGTGTTCGACGGCGAGTTCTCTTGACCTTGCACGGATTAGCCCGTCATCCAGGTAGGGGTAGACGTGGATCCCTTGCAGGCGCAGCCGCGCCGCCACAGGTGCGAGGCACTTGGTGAACACCCTGGGTGCCGACTTTAATCCGAACGGCAGGGCTCTGAATTGGTAGCGACGCCCCTGGACTACGAATCTGAGGAACTTTCTGTGACCTTTTAGAATGGGGATGTGGAAGTAAGCATCCTCCAGGTCCAGTGACGATAGGAAGTCACCCTCCTCCAGCTGTCCCAGCACGTGCTGGAGGGTGACCATCCTGAATTTCTGTGCCTTGATGTACTTGTTCAACCGACGCAGGTCCAGGATGGGGCGCCAACCGCCTGTCTTCTTTCGGACGAGGAAGTATCTTGAGTATACTTCAGAGCCCCGTAGCCTCTTGGAGACAAGCTCGATGGCACCCTTGTTGAGGGACACGATTCTCCTTCCTGGCCACGGGAGGAATGCGAGGACACTTTGAAATTCCAGCAAGTGTCCGCGGGCCAGGGTGTCCAGCACCCAACGGTCGGTGGAGATAGACTCCCACACGCTGACAAACTTCGTCAGCCGGCCTCCCACCGGGGTGCTTCGGTGAGGGCCCGACGCTACGGCCGGTTCAGTCCTGCTTGGAAGAGGCCTTGCCGCCTTGGCCTCCTTGCCGATGGCGACGAGACCCTCCTTGCTTGCCGCGGCCTCTGTAGGCCTCCTGGGACGAGCAGCGGGCCACCTGGCGGTAAGTAGAAGAGCCGTCGCTGGATCCCTTGGAGGCTCCCTGTCTGCCTCCAGAGCTCCGAAAGGGCCGCCGTTGCTGAAGGACTCCTAGGGCTCGGGCTGTTTCCGTGTCTGTCTTGATGGCCTGGAGGGACTCATCCACCGTCTTTCCAAAAGGGTTGTTGCCGTCGAACGGCATGTCCAAAACTGGTCTGGACGTCCTTGCGAAAGTCTGTCGCCTTGAGACATCCTCTTAGTCGGAGGCAAACCCTGTTGCCCAGTTGGCGAAATCCGGTATCGGCAATGTCCTTTGCCACCGTTATGGCGTGATCCGACGCCACCTCTCCATCCTGCAGAATCTGTAGGGCCTCCGCCCTCTTGTCGTCCAGTAGGAAGTCTAGCAGAGGAGCTATCTTGAACCAAAGCTCCCTGTCGTAACGGGCCACAATCGCTAAGGCATTGGCCGCCTTAATCGTCGTTGCCGCCGACGAGATGACTCCTCGTCCCATGGAGTCCAACTTCTTGCCCTCGCTGTCCGGCAGGGAAGTGGAAGTTGAAGCCGCCGCACCCGCTGCTTTCTTCTTGGCTGCTGCCGAGACGACAGAGTCCGGCGTGGGCTGAGCCCTGAGGCACAAGGGGGCGGCATCGGGGACCCGGTACTTCTTCTCGTACCCGTCCCTCTTGGTGGGTGTCGTGGAAGGGTTCTTGAGGATAGCCAGCCCCTCGTCCCAGATGTCGTCGAGCAACGGCACCGCGAGGACCGTCTTTCTCTTGGCCTCTCGTCGTTGGTAAAGAAAACCTTCCTTTTTCTGTTCCTCAGGGCAGAGCTGGAAGAGCTCGGATGCCCTGGCTATCATGGCGTGAAAAGAGCCAATTTCGTCGGGTGGAGAAGCCCGAGGGGGAGGGAGGGGGGTGATGACGGGATGTCCGTTGTGTCATCGTCGCCGTCGTCGTCCGTCCCCGTCGCTGTATCCGTCACTGTATCCTCCCTAGGGTCCGGCGAGGGGGATGAGGGGTCCACAGGCCTCGCGGGCACGAAGGGCGGAGCGGGGTGGACTCTCCTCCGCTTGTTCGGAGGGCTTCCTGACAGGCCTGGTTCTGGATCCTCCGCTGGGGTCCATGGTAACCTCGTCCTTATCTCAGTACATAAGGATTGGATCGCCAACAAAATGGCCGCCGAGCTATCCTGGGGCTCGGGTAATGGCTGCGACGGACGGGATGGCTGCTCCACTGGGCCCTCATCGTCGCCATCTTCGATCACATCAACGGGAACCGTCCCGGGATCGAACCTCTCGTTGGCTATTAGCGCCATGGTTGCTGCCGGTATTTTACTGAGTCCGCCATGGTGAATGGCGGAATTACCGCCCTATTCCAAGGTGTGTGGGGGCGGTAATTCCCCATTCACCATGGCACTTCCCCATTCCCATTTTTTCCCCTATAGGGCTCAATGCGAATGGGGAAGGCAGTAATTATGGTACCACAAATTGCGGTACCGTAATTACCTCCAAGGTCCCTTTGCGGGTCCCGTCCTTAACGGCTGGTAAATCCAGCCGTTAAGGTAGGGACCCACAAAAGGACCTCGTAGTAAGGGGGTAAAGGTTTACCGGCACTGGTACTCTTACCAGTACCGGTAAACCCTTACCACCATCAGTGTAATGAGGCCCAATGACTCCAACCGCGGCCTTGCTCAGATGGCTGGTGAACGGTGTGCCTCTCTGCCTTACCGTCCAGTATGCCCAGAATACAAAAGGCAACAAAGGCGAGCTGGACTCCATCAGCAGGCGGGTTTGCTGTGGGCATTGACTGTTGTGGTAACAACATGCCACTTTTTTGTTTATTTACTACCCTACAACTAGGGCCCTGGCAAGAGCTATGGGCAATAAATATATCCTGGCCCTGACATTCCTGCAAATAGCCGGGGTCACAAGAGTCCTCCATACTCAACCTCAGGTGGATCTACCACCGCTACTCTCTTGACTCCGCCTACATATGCCCCGTTAAGGTAGATAGTGCACACCTGGTGTTGCAGTATAAAGTCTAAAGGTGGGACTTGGTTAGGTGCTGCTATGTGCGTGAGGCCTATGAACCTCTCGTTGAGGCCTTTCACGGTTTCCACCGGATCCTCCTCGGAGGCTGAATCCGAGTCCGTAATGGCCACCGCCCCTATCCCCTCTTTTTCTGCCGGGGTCTTCACGGGGTCTTAACGATGGTCTGGAAAGAGGATTCCTCCGCGGCGGCAGGGAAACTCTGAGCCCCGAGGCCGCCTTCACTGGCATAGCCTCTGCCGGCTTCGCCAGGCCCGCTGCAACAACCTCGATAGAGGCCTTTGCTGGGTGGATCAAGGCCCTCACCACCTTAGGTGCGTCCTGGGCCTTCGCTTTGGGGGGAGGGTTATCGCCTCGCTCCCCCTCGGCTCCCTTCGAGATAGACCGGGGCCTCTCCAGAAGCTTACTCGGGTTCTCAGACTTCCTCTTCCCCGAACCAGAGCGCTGGCTCGTGGTTGATTGTGCCGGGGAAGTCGAACCCTGCCTGGCAGCCGAGGAGCCCGACCTTTCGGCGCTCCCGATGCCCGCGGACTTGCGGTGCTTGGCATTCTGTTGGGCCCCCGTCGCCAGGGCGCCCTCACAGGACTTAGAAGACCGCTCAGACTTTTTCTTCGCCTTCTCACCTGCTGTGCCCTTCTCCAGCCAGGCGGCAAGGCGGGAACGACGATCTTGCTTGGTCCGTTCCGACAGGTTCTTGCAGAACGCAGTCCTTCTCCACGTGCGTCTTGTCCTCATGAAGGCATTAGAGACATCTCGAATGCTCGTCCTCCTTGAAAACATTTCGCAATCCGCATCCTGGGCAGCTCCTGAACAGCTTGGATCCGGGCGTCGAGCTTCCCTTGTCCTGGGCCATGTCTGTTGAGGTAGGCCACAGATCTTCTGGAATCCTTCAAGAAGCCTAACTCGACGAAAACCTCACCCTTGAGGGGCATAGAATAATTCAGAAACGGGTCCCCGTTATCGGAAGTAGAAACGGTGGAGCTTGAGGCTCGATTAACCGAAAAAATGAGAAAAATCTCCTGAAAAACGTAAAAACGCAGTAAAAGCTTGAGAGCTAAACACGAGGACTCCTAACAGTTGAACGTGCAGTAAAAATCTGAGGATGGCTGCCAGGGGAGGGGCTTAGGTAGAGGTCATTGGCTGGGGGAGGTCATTGGCTGGGGCAGTATAACCCAGAGATCAGTGATTGGTTACTACTAAGAAAGTGATCAGAAACGAAACTGATACTGATTTTTTTTCTTCTTTACCGAGGATTCCCGGCCTGACGACGGGGAATATTCATGAGCATGTGAATCCATGCCAGACCCCATGCTGGAGAATATTAAGTTTTCAACAATACAAAATAATTGGCTTACTGCTACATATATAACATTCGCAAGTTTGTCTCTATTTCACGTTTCTGAACCACAGCGAGCTTCATCCAATGAACACAACATTCCAACTGAACATTTTCCCCTTCCCAACCCCTCCCTCCTTCCACCAGCTACCTGAGCAATTTCTCTATCATGAGTTGTACATTTTGCATTATTCAGGTGCGATCTAGTGTTAAAGAAGGTTATAAGTCTGCAAATATATTAGTGTTCGTAAAGTTCGAGTCGCAATGAGACAGTAGTCTCAGGGTCATGGGCCACCCAGTAGCATCTCCCGGGTCAGGAGTAATAGTAGATATGTTTCGCACAATTCATTGTTCCTGTGATTCCGTTTCTGAGGTGGGTTCAGTCAAGTATTCTCTTACAAAATCAGACCACATCATTTCACTCCAGGCAGCTTTTCCGTGGAGGGCAGCAGTAATTCGCTCCATGGTGTATATGTTGGTGGTCACCCCTATCCACTCCTGCAGGCTAGGGAGTGTGATTACTTTCCGTTGGTGGCTAAGCATGCTCTTGCGGCTAGCAGGAGTGTGGGCGTGATGCCCCTTATTTTGTTCATCTCCCCCTCTGATTGTTCAAGGTCAAATAAGACCAGAAGTGGGGTAATTTCCCTTGTGATCCCATCCGCCCTTTTAATCCAGCGGAGGACTTCATTCCAATATGTTGGGGCACCCCCACCACATGTGCCAATAGTCTGCCCGCTCCCCACACTGGCACCAACAAAGTGGACCTCCTGTTTGGTACATTGTGGACAATCTATGAGGGTCATATTGCCATCTGTGGAGGAGCTTAAAGGCATGCATCTTGTATTGTGCCGCTATTGATACCCGGGCAGCTCCTCCACAGATAGTACTCCAGTGGCTTGGGTCTATTTCTAGGCCCAGGTCTCTTTCCCATCTGTGTTTGAGATTACCGGTCGTACCTTTGCCTGCTTCTACCAGTGTTTTATACATGCAAGAAATCAAGCCTTTTTTCTCCTATTTTGTATCTAGGATTATTTGGGTCCATTCTTTCCTCATGAGGTTACCTCTTAACTGTAGGAAAAGGAAGACAGAGTGGGCGGATCGCCAGTGCTTCTTCAAGTTCAGTTATAGTCCCATTTCTCCACAACTGCCCCACCCTTTCCAGGCCCGCATCAAACCATGATTGGAATCTAGGATGTTTATGGATTTCTTCTCATATCCCCGGCGACCATATGTGGCTCAGAGGGCCATGTAGTGATTCCCTTCATACTTGCGCCTTCTCTCCAGATGTCCCATAGTGTACCTATTATCGGGTGGGTCCGAAGCCTGCGTGCGAGTTCACGTCTGGGGACCCATAGCCATTCCACCAGTGTCACCGGGGTGAGATTATGATTATCTAAGTGTACCCATTGTAGCTCTTTTTCTCTCAAATGAGGGATTAGTATCCTCAGCTGCACTGCATTGTAGTATAGTCGCAGGTCGGGGAGACCTACGCCTCCTTTTTCTTTGGGCAGGGTGAGGGTTTCGTAGGATATTCTTGGTTTTTTCCCTAGCCACAGGAATTTGGTGACCGCCCTTTTAACCACTTTGAAGAATGTGACTGGGACTTTTATGGGGAGCATTTGGAATGGGTAGAGGAACCTTGTAAAACAGACCTTTATCGCGTTGAGCCTCCCCATCCAGGAAATCGTGAGCTTTTGCCATTTAGCCAAATCACTATGGAAGTCTGTCAGGAGTTGGGGGAAATTTGCCTCGTATAGGTGCTCAAGCTTTTGAGTGATGTTTTAGCCTAGGTATCGAAGGACTTCACGTTTCACCGCTAGACCAAGGGTAGAGAGGACAGAGGTGCCTGCAGGGGTGCGGTCATTTAGTGGGAATATTATTGATTTTGACTTATTAATCTTAAAGCCAGAGAGGGCACCATATTGTTCTATCAGTAGTATGGCCCTTGGTATGGTCGTGAGAGGGTTTTGGACATGGAGTAGAATATCATCTGCGTAAAGGACTATTTTATATTCTCGTCCGGCTGTCCGGAGGCCTTCGACATGTGGATCCACTCTAAGGACCTGGGCTAGCAGTTCTACCAAGAGGGCAAACAGAATAGCTGATAGTGGGCAGCCTTGCCTTGTCCCTCTACTTAAGTCAAACCACTTTGAGTACTCAGAGCTAACCATAACTGAGGCGTGGGGAAAGTGTATACTGCCTTTATTCCTCTACGGAGGGAGGGACCAATTCCAATCTTGATCAGGAGTGCCTCCAGGAAGCTCCACTCCCCTCTATTGAATGCCTTTTCGGCGTCTATAGATAAGAGCACCGGGCTGTCCGTCATTTTCTGTGATTCATGAATGAGGTGAAGTGTCTTCCGCATCGTGTCAGCTCCCTGCCTGCCCAATATGAATCCTACCTGATCTGAGTGGATTATGGAGGGCATGCAAGTTTCTAACCTGGCTGCTAGGACTCTAGTGTATATCTTCGCATCTATATTCAGGAGGGAGAGGCACAGTGCTTAGGATCCTTTCCTTCTTTTGGAATCACAGATATCAAGGCATGGGAGAAGGAATCAGGGGCTAGCCCCATTCGTAGGGTGTCATTGAAGAGCTCTACCATGAATGGAAGGAGAGGGGTTATGAAGGTTTGTAAAACCTTGCAGTGTAGCCATCATTTCCGGGTGCCACCAAGTGGTAGTCGTTTAATCGCTTTTTCAACTTCCTCTGGTGTAATTGGGGAATCTAACCCTTCTGCTATTTTGCGGGGGAGTTTGGGCATGTCTATTTTCCCTAGGTATCAGTCTATCTCCTCCTGAGCTTGTCCTAGTTCTGATGTATAGAGGCATTCATAGAATTTCGTAAATGTGTGAGATTCCTCCTGGGTCTGATATCTGTATACCATTTTCCCCCTCGATAGTTTTGACCCATCTTTCTGCCCGCTGACCTCGCAGTCAGGCTGCCAATAGTGCATCGGCCTTATCCCCCTTTTCATACTGTTTTTGTTTAAGGAATTGGAGTTTGCGGATCACCAGGCATTTAAGTTCTTCCCTTTTCTGGATTGCTCTTGAGACACCCGTGGCCCTGTCGGTCTCAGCATTCCACGCTATTGTGCAATTTCATTTCGCAACTTTTTCTCTATTAAGGACCTTTTCCTTTTTTTGGCCACCCCCTCCCTAATCAAGATGCCTCTCCACGTTGCCTTGCCCGCTTCCCATATTGTTGTCTTTGAGATGTCACCCGTGTCATTGGTTTTAAAGTATTTTTCAATTTCGTGGGCCATTTCAGCACGGAAAATTGGGTCTTTCCATAGTGACTCGTTACATCTCCATTTCGTATTTTTAGACGGTAGGGTGCCCTGGTCATTACGATATTACGGTCGGACCATGAAATTGGAATTATGTCTGTTGTATTGGTGACCTCAAATATGTCCTTTGTTACGTATATGTAGTCTATCCTGGTGTATGTTAGATGCAGGATGAGTAAAAAGTGAATCCTTTTTCTTCGGGGTGTAAGAGTCGCCAGCCATCATGTAGACCATATATTTTCAGCATCTCCATTATTTCCGCGCAGCCTCCATCTGGTAGAGGGCCAGTGTCAGGTTTGCCTGCCCGTCTGTCTACAGCGGGTTCAACCCATAGGTTTAAGTCTCCTCCCAGGAGAATATGTCCAGCTGCCTCTAGCATTATCTTTGGAACAGTGCGCTTTAGGAAGCGGGCTTGCCCTGTGTTTGGAGAGTACACCGTTGTTAAGGTGATATTGTGAATTCTGCCAACTACCAGGATGACCCTTCCTTCCTGGTCTTTCCATTTCTTGGTGACTTCGAGGTTTAGGCCCCTTCTGACCAGAATGCTTACACCTGCTTTTCTCAGGGGGCCGGAGCTCCAGTGTTCAGAGCCCATTCTAGTATGTAAAACTTTCCTCTCTTCGTTCAGCATGTATTTTGTTTCGTGTAGAAAGAGCAAGCCTAGTTGCGCTCTTCTAAATTCCCTGGACACTAGTGATCTTTTGTTTGATGAGTTTAAGCCTTTCACATTCAGTGTGCCAATTCTGAGCGGCCCACGTATGTTAACTGAAGTTGGTGTCAACATTGTACTCTTGTTTGTATGTATCGTTGTGCGGAGATCTCTTGCACCTATCCACCTTTGGTTGTTTCATACCTGTGCTCTCGTGTCTGGAGCTATCCGAGTCTGCTCGTCCCTTTACCCAACCCCCCCCCCCACCTCCCACTCCCCTCACCTGTGGCATCCGATCCAGCTGAAGCATCCTATCCAGCCAGCCTCGGACCACCAGTGTGGGACATACAACCCACGGTCTGATTTTCAAACTTGGCTAATAACTGTGAGCCCCTTAACCCCCCCGCTCCTTGATTCCCCCCCCCCCCCATGTGTTCGTTGTTCATGCGTGTGAAGTCCTCTTTTCAAGCAAACACCCTGCTATTAGTGTCGCGACAAGGTTGAGATATTTTGACTCACCATGTTATTTGAAGACCCAGTGGCTATCCGGACAACAATTCTGGCTTGTTCGGGGTTGTTTATTTGCAGTGCCTCGCGGTTGGAAGGCTGCATGAACGCATACCACCTTCAGTGGGTTCTTCTCTCGAGGAACTTCAATGTTCTCTGGGGTAGTTGTATATTTTCTCGAACCAGATTGGTAATTATCCCTCTTATTGTTCTGTTCCCGGTGAGCCGTTCATACGCCTGTACTTCCTTGATCCTGGGATTTTCCTAAATCTGGGACCTTGCAGTTTCCATTGTCGATCGTCGTGGAGTCTTTCATCCGGGTTCTGGTCTTTGGCGAGGGTGCCTATTAGGTCTGCTATGCAGTTTTGTATGTCCTTTTCCGTTTGCAGCCTGACAGTGCTTCCTTCATGTTCAAATGTGGGGGAGAAGGGGTATTCCCAGCGATACTGGATCCCTTTTTCTTTAAGCCACTTGGTCAAGGGCATACATTTCCTGCGCATTGCTAGAGTGAGCGGGGACCGGTCTTGGAAGATCATTACGTTGGCAGTCTCAACCACTATTTGGGGAGTGTTTCTTGCTTTGTCTAGTATTCTTGCTCTACCCGAGTAGTTGTGAAATCTCACGAGTACTGTTCTTGGGCCTCTTGGGACTCCCCTGGCTCTATGTATACGGTCTATTCTGGGCTCATCTACCGTGTCATCTTCAAATAACACTTTGAGAATCGCATGTAGAGATTTTTTCAAGTCTTGTTCTGTTTCTCCTTCTCTTGTTGGTATTCCAAAGATTCTTAGGTTATTGCGCCTTTCGTGATTTTCAAAGTCATCAACCTTCAGGCGATATTCTTCTCTGGTTTCTATATCTGTGAGCCTGTGGTCGATTTGGGATGCGAGTGTATCTAGCGAGGTTTGGTTAGTTTCCACTCCTTCAATCCTCTCCTCAAGCTTGTCTATTCTGTGTGTGATCTTATCAATTTTCCCCCCCCAATGTCTGCTCTCATGCTTTTCATCTCAGAGAGCAAGGCTGCTATGTCGCTCTTTGTCGCAGCGACCTCTGTACCCTGTGTCGCCATGGTAAGTGCCAATTTGGGGTCCGTTTCAGGGTCCGGTGGAGAGTACTGGTACTTAGCGAGTTTCTTCCGTGTGTCCATGCGCTTAGCGTTCTGTGCACTAGAGCTGTATGGGTGGAGTAATTCTTCTTACCAGGTTTCGAGTGTTTAAGGTTGTCCGTTCAAATCTTCGTAGTGTTGATCTGGTTTTGGGGTATAGTTGCTCCCTTTTTGCGTCTGGGGATGTACATTTCATGTGCTTAATCGTGTTGATGTATTCGCCCAAGGGAGGCACACGCCTCTCAGTTTCCCGAGAGGGCCCAACCCCTTGGTGCGTGCTGTTCTGCGGCTTGGATTTTGCTCGTCAGCTGGTTGAGGGGTCCACTGCGGTCCAGAGGGTCATCTACTGTGGTTGGAAAAGCTCAGAGTGGGTGTTGCGCAGTCTCAGGGCCGAAGCGCAGTACCCACTAGGTCGCTGTTTTGAATCCTGGGATGTTCCCTGGAAACTCTACAGAGAAACGTGCAGTAGGTGTACTTGTGTACAGGCAAGTTATAAATGCCATATCTTATCATAGGTAGGGTGCTGTGCTAATACGCCGGCGTCCAATGTTTCTCCGTTTGGTCCTTCCGGTTCTACTGGGACCCTATTCGGCACTGGTTGCAGTGCTTGGTGTTCCTTGGCATGGTCACTGTCCAGTTCTTCAGCTTTATTTTATTTGGTCCATTGTCTTCAGACTGACTCCAGGATCTTCGGGAGACACCGGCTTATGCACCTTCACTGTGGTGCGCGAGTCCTGGGATGGGGGAGCAACATTGTGCAGCGGCTGGTGACTTTACTATGTATCCCCAATGCAGGGGGCAGTGGTGGGCAGGGGGGTACAAGGTGGTAGGACTCAGCTCACCTCCTTCCGGATCCAAAAATATGCGTATGATAGGGTGCCCCGTATAGATTTGTGTGCAATGGAGCGGAGCCTGTGGGCGAGGGTAGGTGCCAGTCAGTTGGTCAGGTGGAAGCACTCAATGGCTGCTCGATCCTCCTGCGTTGCAGGGGGGCCAGATGTCAGGACCTGTGCATAGTGTACATGCCGGGGTAGTGTTAGCTGGCAGAGGGGCACTTTCGGTCCATCAGTATGGGTTTCACATCAGAGATTGTGTGTGCCCAGTCCTCTTGTGTGTGTCATAGGTTTGCGGTTGTTTCAGGGGGGCGATTCACTTGTGGATGTGGGTTGGCACGCGTCAGATCCTCAGGAGGTGCGCCCCACCCTCCATGGCAGCCCCCTACCTTCGTTTGTTTTTGTTGCGGCCCGTACTGGATTGCTCCCAATGTGGTTTCCGGGAGGGCAGGAGTTCAGACTCACCGACACCACACTAAATGCGGAGCACGTCTGCAGGGGTTCTGGGGTCCCTACGTATCGGAGTCCCGTGGTTGCGGGGCCAAGATCCACAGATTTCTCGAGTCATAGGGGCCCAGAGATGGCGCGTGCGCGGTGCTGGAGACAGTGCTAGTGCGGGATACGTTGTGCGGTCCTCCGTGACCGCTGACTGAGGTACAGCGGCTCCCGTTGGGGCGGTCAGGCGTGCCCAGCCATGTAGGGCAACCTGCAAACCCCCGCTTGTGACAGCGGTCTGGGGGGTAAAACTTGTTGCGTCCGCCCAATGTGTGTCAGCTCTGTGCAGGGGCCTCAGAGTCATGCCTGACCACCTCAAGTGGAAAGCGTGTCGGGGGCGGTTTCACTTTCTTTTCCTCCAACTGCATTTGTACGGTCTGGATCACAAGGCGTTTTCTTCATGAGAACGTGTCCGATTTTCTTCAGATTTTTTCTGGCTGGGGAGGGGGACAACTTCCTACTTCTTCTGTCAGTTTTCCAGCTCAGGGGGGTGCGGGGGGGGGTCATGGAGTGGGGGCTCAGGGCCACAACACAGACCTCGGCGTTGGAGCTTACACGGAGAGGGAGCTCATCCGTGCACCACCTGGTGGCCAACCTGGTTTTTGAACTTTCAAATATAAAAATCATATGACCGGGCACTTTCTTACAACTAACAAGTGGCAGGAATTGCATATTACAATGGTTAACCAAAGTGCGCAGGGCTGCACATGTGCCCATACATGGTGTGGCGCCTTCCATGCCTCAGCACATGCCCTTCAATCAATCTCGGGAACAGTTCTTCCTGTTAGTTCAGCACTAGTATTATTTTGTTCAACGACTTAACTGCTTTGCAAATTGACTGTCTCCTTTTTGTTAAATGTCCAACAATTTTATTTGTCAAAGAATTCCGGGTTTTTTATTCAGGACAACTCAATTTTGCGTCTCCAATGTATGTAACAATGTAACAAACCATGGTTGCAATTTCATCCCTCATATTGGAAGGTCAGCCGCACTACAGATAAACCCTTTTAACACGCAACTGAAAAATCAAAGAGCAACGCAGCTATGCTGTGCCAAATATTTTTATGAATACACATTTCCCTTGTTCCTTTTATGTAGGTATATCAGAATCTTGCTATAACAACATTACCACAGTTTACTTTTTGCCTTTTCAGTACATGGTCTGTTTCCAGCCAAACCCTCAATACAAACTATTGCCAGTTTGCATTATGTCCAGTTAGCAAACACATCATGGCACATTTTCAGTATACACTTAGCAATCCATTACTTGTTTACATTGGGTGCACTTTGCACATATTTTCCATTTTGTTAAGCCCCACAGGATGGCCAATTTCTATTATGTTCACATAAACCTTCATTGCTTGGTCTAAACTGCTCTTTTCTATCAGGTTTTACCGTGGTTGGCAGTGCAGGAATGAGGGGAGGGAAGTGTGGTATGATATGCCATATGTATATATTTTTCTGATGCTTGTGAATCTGCTTAGTCACATGCTGTGCATATAGTCCGACATGTAGTGGTAATCGCAGAGTATTGCATCTTGTCTTTCAAGGATTGAAAGGGCACGTCGACATGGGCGTGCTTGTAACACTATCCATAAGGTGATGTGTAGTTTACCCAAGATCCTTCACGTGTCGAAGTCCCTCCGATTTCTTTCCACTAAGCTAGCTGGTCGCCTTATGCAGAGCTCGAAAAATTGTAAATACATATCTTTGTCCATGAGCTCCGGTTGTTTAATATGCGCCCCCTTCACCGACAACTACTTAAAAACCAACGCCGAAGACCGCGTAAAATAACTCCAGACTTCGGCGGCTGGTGCTCCGGTCAATGCTGTGGACCGCGTGGCCTCGGCCCACCGGCCAGACCTACACAGTAGGTGGGGTCCGGGGCTCGGTTTCTTTTCAAGAATGTATTTCCTTCTCCCCTCTCTTTTCCCATCAGGTTTTGCTGTTGCTATAAACCGGAGATATGGACAGGACACCTTGTAAATGTAGCCCTTCTTGCAAAGGCAAGTATCCCTAGAAAGACACACACCGGAGGGGTAATACGTGTCTACCTCAAAATCACCACCAGGAGTCCCTGTCTGTCTTGCAAGCTTTTAAGTCCTAAGACAATAAAAGAACGTCAAGTAAAACGGTTGGGGCCTACATCCCGCAGTAGGCCGAGGGTAGCTCCCCCAGCTGCTGCAGGCGCCTCGAGTGACGAGGAAGTGAGTGACAGCCGTGGCTCCGACACAGAGGCCATTGACCCATCTTCGGAGCAGCCATGCTCCAAGACGTCTGGCCCCGGCAGGCAGGCCACTGGTTCTGCTATGGGGAGTGTACGCTCCAGTGACAGGGACGCACACGCAACACGCAAATAAAAGCACAAAAACCCCCCGGTCCTCCTCAACTGACTCGTCGGGACGGCCAAAGACGCAAACGGGTACGCCGATATCTTCGACGGAATCCTCCGATCCACAGGGTCGGCTGGCCTCCCTCCCTGCAACCATCTAGGCGGTATGCATCCGGGCACTCAACTGACAAGGGCATCAGCACCAAAGTTCATAAGAGCACTGTGACGCCTCTTAAAAGCGCGCCGACGCATAAGGTTTCAGCAACCCCGAGAACCGCAATGAAGCCACTAGTGCCGTCGAAATGCCTTCCAGATACCCTGGGGATCCGCAAGAGTCTCAAAAGCATCATCTCGGGAGCAAATAGGCATAAAGACACGTCGAAGGACACATCCAGACGTCGAGAAGGTCAGGAAGAACATTCTGAAAGTTCCCAGCCCGTCTAAGACTCTATCAAACATCAGACGGCCTAAGAACACAGCTCCCCAGAAAGAGCGCCCCCCACCCCTACAGATCCCCGTGGGTCATCCTTATGGACCAGGGACAGGTCTGAGGGTACATGAATAAACTGGTGTGGACTTTTCAGAAACGTTTATCACCCCTAAGAGGCTTAGAGAGGAAGACCTCTATCCTATGGTGTCTAAATTTCAAAGGACCTCCAGCCACACTCCTCATGAAGAGGTGTTTGATTTGACGGAACCAGAGGCGATTCCTCAGGAACCTTTTGAGGAGCCTATAGACCAATCCCAAGATTGGACTGATGAGCAGCCAGTGGGCGAAGCATCATGGCTGTTCCGGCCACTACCCCGGATTCAGACACATTGTGCATAGATCCTCCCGCTCCCACCCCTCCCCTTTAAAAAGACAGGCATCTCCCATCGATGACCAGATGGCATTCAAGGCAGAACACTTTCAGATTGCCAAGCAAGAGGCGGTGCAAGACACTGACTTAATGGAGGATATTTTGAAAGAAACCAAATTCAAGCCAGGCGATACCTCTGTTAAAACGCCATCAAATGGCGTATCGCCTCTTCTTTGCTGACCCCATCGCAAACAAGGGCAGTGAACCCACAGGTTGAGAAGCTTTTTCGCTCCTCGCCTACAGACCCGCTCTACATCTGGGGACATGCCAATCCAGATTCCCTAGTGGTAACGACTAGGAAAAAGAGCAGGGTACCCTTGTCCACGGCCGAGGCACCGCCGGACAAGGACTGCAAGTAATGTTTTGCTCGGGGAAGCGCATTACAACAGCAGCTGCCTATTCCACCAGTATAGCCAACAATACCACATTGTTGGCTAGTTACAGCGACGGCCAGTGGAATCTACTCCAGGAAGGCCTGCAGTAAGTTCCAGAGTCAACACAGTCACGCCTGCTAGCGGTTGTGTCGGAAGGGAGGCAGGTGAATCAAAACATTCTTAAAACACCCTGGATGCTGCAGAGACAGCAGGAAGAACACTTGCCCAAGCTACCTTGTTGAAAAGGCACGCGTGGTTGAAGAATTCGGATTCAAACCGGAAACACAGGCGTCCCTCATTAACAAGCTGGTAGAAGAATCTACCTGTTTGGAAAGGCGTGGAGGAGGCTTTAGAGGCTGCAAAAAGGAACAAGAGATCTTGAAGTCACTAAACCAGATAACTCAGAGACCCTGTCAGCAGCAATGGGGTAGCTGTCGCCGCTCCTTTCGTGGACAATCTTTCCCACATTCCCCCACTATCAGTAAGGAACGTGAAGTACATGGTCCTCAGGACAGGGGGCAGCTGCCTCAAACCAATATCAGCCAAGAGGACAGTGCCATGGCAAAGGACAGGGAAGAATCACCACCCATAGAGGGTCCCTGGCTTCAAATCAGAACCGACTTATCAATCCGGGTGTTCCCCCTCCCCCCCCATGCCTCCCCGGGCGGGGGACGGATAACATCATCTTCCACGCATGGGAGGGAATTACCATAGACCAGTGGGTGATCAAGACCGTCAACCACGGTTACTGTATAGAGTTCAGCTGACCACCTCGATACAGGCCACCAACGTCCAGGCGAATGTCACCGGAACATCTGAAGATCCTACTACAAGAGGTTGAGATCCTGCAAGAAAAGGGTGCGATCAAAGTCATCCCCTTTCTACAGGTAAACAAGGGTATTTATTCAGTGTACTTCTGTGTACCCAAAAAGGATCTCACCATGCGCCCTGTGCTAGACTTGCACCCAGCAAACAATTTTGTTAAGCCACAAAGGATTTGTATTACAACACTGCAAGAGGTAATCCCGCTACTAAAACAGGGGGATTACATGGCAACATTGGACATGAAAGATGCATACTTTTATATTTTAATGCTGCCAGCGCACAAAAAATACCCAAAGTTCATTATAGCGGACAAACACTACCAGTTCAAGGTCCTTCCCTTCGGCATTGCCTCAGCCCCAAGGGTATTTACAAAAGGTACTGGCAGTTGTTTGTTTGTTTATTTTATTAATATAGCGCACCTGACCCCGGGGTATCTGGGTGCTTTTGAGGAAAGGTAGAATCTTACAGATGGCAACAGTGTCATTAGGAGTACAGTAAGTAAACAATGTCCATACATGCATGGAAAAATAAGTACAGTTACAGTTTGGTGATAGGATACATGAGGAGCAATGCAGTAAAGGTTACAGTTCAATACAGTGCAATAAGTAGAGAAGCAGTTATGCTACTGATAGCTAAATATAGGCCACCAGATTAGTTCTTACTGAGTAACCAAGATATGACACTTCTCCTGAAAATGGCAAATACTTGGATAGATTTTATGTCTGATGGGAGTTGGGAGGCCATGACCGAGAAGCTGGAACCACCTACTCTCTTTAGATTATATCTGGGCACCACCAGACAGGGTGTTGGATCTGGCAATTTGTGTGGAGGATCTCAATGTGAATTTTTCGGTGAGATACGGAGGGGGATGTGTGGTTCGGCGCTTTATAGGTAAAACATCTTTGACGGGGTGGGGGGGGGTGCTCACCTCCATCGCACAGCTGGTGCCCAGCAGTAGCGACCAACCACAAACATTGTTGGCAGTCTTCAAAGCCCTGAAAGCTTTTCAGACACAACTTCTTGGTGCTGTCCGTGAGGACCAGTACGGTCTTCCTCTGGTCATGTATTACCTGACCAAACAGGGGGGGGGCACACACTCTCCAGGGCTATCCAAACTGTCCCAGAACATTTGGAAGTGGGCTCTCAAACACAGGATATTCCTTCTGTCTCAACTCGTTCCAGGGGAGCTCAATCTTCTGGCAGACGTGGTCAGCAGAAACTTACCTCTACCCGCAGAGTAAGAATGGCAGCTACACAAACACATCGTCTCAAACGTCTATGCAGAATGGCGCTTCCCAGAGAGCGACTTGTTCCTAACTCTGGGAAACGCACAATGCCAAGATTACGCCTCCAGGTACACCCAGAACCGCTCCAAGTGGAACGGTCTCTGGATAACATGGTCAAGGAAATGTGTCTACGCTTTAACCCCTGTGATGCTGGAAAGGCATCGGAGGGACAGGGCCTCCGTACCCTTGTCCTTTACTGCCTTTTTATCGTGTGTTCTGTTGTGTTTTCCGCACAGGAGTTCATGTGGGACTTCTGGCGGTGCAGCGCTCTCTTTTGGTTTGGAGAACAGACCCATGGGATACCCTTACAGCACCCATGTGTGGGGGTACAACCCCTAGTGTATGTTTTTGGGCACCTGTGGGTGGCTTGCAGAGCAGGGTATGGGCTGGTGGCAGCTCCATGCTGAATTTGACAGGTGCTCTGGTATCCTCCATTTTGGGATACCCAGGCCCAGCCACTGGAATCAGTTGATTCCTGATAGAAAACAAGATGGCCCATGGGGCCTCTTGCTTTCTATTGCCGGTTACCTTGTTTTCCCAAAGTCCTGGAAAGCCCCGACTCTGTCCCTTCCCCCTGCGTGGCTGTTGGGTGGAAGTTCCATATATGGTGTTGTTGTGAAGTCCAGTCCAGACTGGCTGGAGCCTTCCCAGAGACTGTATGTTGTGGGTACACCCTGTGGGTGGGACCTGGGTGAATGGAGTGTGTGACCAATATGCACTTCTTGTTGTGGCTGTCTGGTTTCTGGTATGAGAGACAAACACTGAGACAGCCCTGCCCGAAACTGGCCTGAATGCAGTGTGTAGTGTTGAATGGCTGGGTACTTGTCCCAATCCACATTCCTTGTTGTGAGTGTCTGAGAGGGAGGCGGATGGACTGAATGCATTGTGTGCCTGACTGGCTGACTGACTGCATGAATGCCCTTCTGTATGATTGGCTGCTGCGTGTGACCCAGCAGTGTGGATGAGAGACAGGATAGTATATCTGGGGACCTCTCACCACTGGAAATGGTTCAGAAGCTGTGTCTACACTTGAAGAGTAACTGGAACTGCTGATCCTCGATGCTCAGCTGGAACAAGCCGCCTTGCTGTTGCATTTGCTTCGACCTGATCTGAAAGCTGCCGAATCCGTCGAAGACTGATCCGAGAGAGGACCTGGTAAGGCGCCCTCTTCCCGTGATCCAGGGGACCATCGAGCACCGCTAACCTTCGCCGAAGCTCCCTGGAAGTCAGACCCTCGAAAGGCTGCCGACCCAAGACGGGACTGCCGAGGAGAACGAAGCAAAGCACCCGGACTTCGCCGCTGTCGAAGTCCATTGCCGTCGACCAGGGTTCGCAGGTTTGTGTAACCGCTTGAGTCCCGTCAAAGTTGTGTTGCCCAGACGCGGGGAGCACTTGACGCTGTGCCGCCGACGGCCGGAGCCGTCCGCTCCTTTGCCTAAGAACATTTGAATCGAAGGACTCCCTTGTCCACACCGAAGACCACTTTATCCTGCCGGAGAAAGTCGAGGCCGCGCCGCCGCCGAGGAGAATCCGCCGGTGGGTTTCCCGCCACCTGAAGGCCACAAAGAACTTCGACGACTCGACGCCCTTGTGGGGCCACAGTTCTTCTAAAACTCTTTGCGGTCCTGAACAATCCATCGCTGAGGTGCCCCGCACACCTCATCCTCGCAGGACGTCGCTGACGGGCACCGCCTGGATCGACGTTGTGGTCTCGGCACCCTTGAACTTCTCGTCGACACCAAGTTCACCATCTTCGACGCCTCCCGACGATCCGTGGCTCCTGCTTTAAAGGCAGTCACTCAAGAAGGATCATTCGACGCGTCTTCGAAGAACTCTACTCCACCAGGTACATTGGGGGGGTAAAACATTATAGGAGGAAATAAGACTATTGAACAATATATGGACTGGGATTGTGCTATACATCTTCATTTTACAGGTTGCCCAGGTGGGGGTGGGGGGTGGGTGATCTCCACACAGAATTGTGTCTATTGGTATGGGCCAGTATTGTGCCCATTGTTTCAACCCTCTTGCGTTCCTTCCTATCTCTATTGCTGGTTCCCTTGTTATTGATCTGTGTGACATTTTAACCATACAGTTGATGCACTTTAATGAGATTTGATAACATTGGTGGTACCACTTTAGAATTGTATATATTTATCATTGTTGATTTCCGAGTACAAAGTGCTTTATTGTGATCGTGTACATACCTTTGAATATTAATGATATAAAGACTGTTTTCAGTAATAAAGTGTGTGGACATTCCTTTTTGGGGGTTTGGGGACTATACTGTACTTAAGAACCAGCCCGCATCACCTCCTGAGAAGCGAGGCCTTGATTGCTCGTCCATTGCTACCGCTTGAGAATATTGGCTGGGGTCCACTGTGCCTCTCCTCCACTATATAGAGAGCAGAAGTACAGACACCCCCCGCCGGTATCTTCACAACCTCCCCCCTCCCTCCCTCCCTCCCTCAACTCCCCTACTCAACAAGATAGTGCAAAAGATGAACCAGGAACCAGTCACAATGCTTCTGGTGCCCCCCCCAACCCTCCATGTGGGCCCGCCAAACCCTGGTTCTCCCATCTGATGGCAATGTCAATCTCTCCTCCGATGAAACTACCCTGCCTATACAACATGCTCTCACAAGACAAGAGGGAAACACTCCATCCTTGCCTGCAAACTCTCAATTTAGCGGCCTGGCTTCTGAGGTCAGAGTGTTCAGGCACATTCCTAAAGAGGCAAGAAAGCATAACACCAGACATTGCTACTCCAATAAGTGGAAACGCTTTGTTATCTGGTGCCATTCTAAGAGCATTAATCCCATTGACTGCTCTCCTACCCACATTGTGTTATACCTGACTCACCTACTGGTCCGGTTTTTAATTCACTGAAGGTCCACCTGGCTGCACTTTCAGCTTACACTGCATCCCAAAAGAAGGAGTCATGGTGGAAGATCCCAGTGATCAAGGGATTTAGGGAAGGGGTTAAAAGACTTCATCCCCCTATTTCTAACCCAGCCCCTGGGTGGGACTTAAATGTGGTATTAACTAGACTAATGGGATCTACCTTTGAACCTATGCATAATGCTAGCCGTACGCTGTCACTTGCAAAACTGCCTTCCTTTCAGTTCAAGACCCATTTGTCACAATTCACAAAGATAAGGTGGTTTTGCACACTCACCCGAGGTTTGTCCCTAAATTCATTTCAAAGTTCCATGTGAACCAATCCATAGAACTGCCCACCTTCTTCCAGAAGCCCACTGACATGGCAGAAAGAATCCTACACACACTTGATGTGCGTAGAGCAGTCATATATTATCAGGAAAAACTGATACCACTAAGACAGACAAATCAGTTTTATTTTCAGCTGCAGCTGGTAGAGAAGGGGGCCGGTCTCTACGTCAGCAATCTCAAAGTAGATTGTAAACTGCATCACACTCTGCTACAGTCTTGCCAAGAGATATCTGCCCTTCAAGCCTAGAGCACACTCTACTCGGGGCAATGGGGCTTCCAGAGCATTCATGCAAATGTTTCTCTCGAATAGATTGCAAAGCAGCAACCTGGAGTTCTGTACACACCTTTACAAAGCACTACTGCCTAGATACTCACTCTAGGTCCGATTCTGAGGTGGGACAAGCAGTACTAAGACACCTTTTTACTACTGTTCCTTTTTACACCTCACCTACAACTCTGGGTACTGCACGCTAGTCTATGCACAGCATGTGACAAGCATCAGAAGACATGCATTACTTACAGTAATAGCATTTCTGAGGATTGTATCTGCTTAAATTTACATGCGCCCACCCTTTCTCCCTGCTCAGAGTAGAAGGAACAGACATCATACTACTTTCTCTCGATCTGTACTTACGTTAGTCATAAGGCTCCCTCACGGCAGAAAAAAACTCAACCAGAGGGACCTCAATGCATGGCGGATCTTGGGTACACTTCACGTCACGTTAGGGTTAGTGCTACAAGCGTGCTGATGTCCCCTTTCGATCCTCGAAAGACCAGATTCAATACTCTGCGATTACCACTAGATGTTGGACTACTACTGTAAGTAATGCATGTCATATAATGTGTCATATGATTTGTGTTACGCAATATCACATCATGACATAGATAATGTCAAGTCAATCTATGATGTGCCATATGTCAGGAGGGTATACCATGCCATGAAAGTTCATGTTATTGGTCATACCATGCTATGTCTCGTCATGCTATGCCGGAATGTGGTATGTGTATATCCTGATACGACTCAAGTGCATTGGGATCATACATTGCCCGTTCTGTGGCAGCAATGCTACAGGGCAGAACAAACTCCTTCTGGCAGATAACCCTGCAAGCAGACAGGTACAGAGTAGCTCTTCAGAGAGCACTTCAGGAGGCCTCACTGCAACAATAAATGTAATTACACATCTCAGGAAGCAAAGGGAAAAGTGTGTGCGTTTTATGTTTCGTTATACATATGTTGTGCTTTGGACAATTGCCACTTCAGTAGTTGCACAACACCAATGTTTGTCTAGTTTCTTCCCCGCCAGCAGTTTCCAGATAGTAGTCGTGTGTGTACAGGGAGCTTGGGTTGCATGTACGGCATTACCCTTTTCCTAGATGGGATGTAATGCAGCACATTTGGCTTCAAGGTATATTTGCTATTGTACAGACTATTGGGAAACTGCTGGAACAGTTTAGTGGGCAGAACGATTGAGGGCGAGATGAGTAGGCATGTGCTGGAATCCCAATCGGATTTCCGTACATCTCAGACCGATAACATGAAATATTAACTCAAAAAAGCGTCTTGTTTGCAGAAATAGAAACAGTGTGCAGTAATAAGTGATAAATAACAAGAAACAAACTGAACATGATTTTTCTAAAAAGGACGTCGGGTCAATAGAGCCATTAGAAAGCAGTTCAAATTTGTATGAAAAAGAAAGATTAATATGAAATGTTGGAAACCCGGTTCTCATAGCGCCAGCACAAAACACAGCCAACACCTAGATATCATTACAGCAGGGCTCAAAATAGTGGTGGCGCTGGGAGCTATTTAGCTCTTGCTTGTAGCCGAGAAGAGCCTGGTTAGCTTAAAACCAAAAGTTGCCAGAACCTGCCCAGGCCAACAGATGCCAACCAAACAACTATAATTGAACTCTGTGCATTTGGGACAATCTATAAATAAACATTAGGACATATCGCTATGGCACTTAAAAGCATAAGGGGTCATAAATAATGGATACAATGATATAGGTTTGTATTTTATGTGGAAGTTAGATTTGCTTAACGCTATGCACTAGTAACTGGTTACTGCTGGATACCCAGGAGCTGCTTGTAGCCCTCTTACAATGTATGTAATGCCAAGCAACATTTTAAACAAATTAGACAGAACATGCAAATAAGGAGAAAAAGAAAAAATTACAAGACACCAGTTTATCACTCACAATTGCATTCTTGCATCATTGTGTCATGTGCCTGAATATATTTCAATGGGTATAGACTTGCAGATATGTGCATCTCATAAGAAGGCACAGGACACACTCATGCACAACTGTTCCAAATTGTGCGACTTTGGGAGATCAAGTGACTGGTGTTCTGGTATTGAGCTTCGAGGATCCCTGAGTGAACAAGTGGGGGGCACATCGACATTGGAGACACACAGGTGTACTGGCTGCACTCAAGATCCAACAAAGGAGGAGCGACACCTGGGCAAGATGACACCACATGCTTGTTGTGCACATCCTAGGGGATGCAGTCTGTGTGCACAGACTGCATCATTTTTGAGGTTTTACAAATTTGTTCGCTGGGCGCAGATCTAGTTCAGGGCGCATGTTTAAATCCTTTTTGGGTACAAGGAAGTACAGTGAATAAATACCTTCCGTTACCTGTGATAGAGGCACAACCTCTATAGCTCCTTTTTCTAGTAGCTGGTCCACTTCTTGAAGAAGGATGGCGAGGTATTCTGGTGACAGGCATCGTCCCCTTGGGGGTCTGTACATCGGGGAGCAGTTGAATTCTATTCAGTGATAGTACCCAGCGGTCTGATGTTATTCCCTCCCATGCTGGAAGAAAGGATGTTAGCCGGCCCCTGACCGGCGAAGCATGGGAGGGGACCCGAATCTTCGGGTCATTTGGTGTTGGTGGCTTGGGAACCTCTAGGGGTGGAACCCCAACCTCTTCCCTTGCCACTACGCGGTCCTCTCTGGGTGCATTGTCCACTGGTTCCTTGATTCGAGGACCAGTTGCCTGCAGAGTACTGCTGCTGCTGTTGTTGATGATGTTGGCGTTGGCCTCAAAAAAGGTGTCTGTTTCCATAACTTCGCTTGTTGGGAGGCCTTCAAATCTGATCTATGGTCTTAATGGTGTCAAATTCCTTTTTTGCAGTCTCTAGTGCGTCATCCACCGCCTTCCCAAAGAGGTTGGCATCCTCTATTGGTTTGTTAATGAGAGATGCTTGTGTTTCGGGTTTAAACCCCGAATTACTTAGCCAGACATGACGTTGAGGAGGATTCCTTGGACTAGGGAACAGCCAGCCGTTTCTGCAGCATCTAGAGTATTCTTAATGATGCTCTGGTTGACCAAGGTTCCCTCAGTAACCGTGGCCAGAAGCCAAGTTTTTAGGGGTTCAGGTACCTCCTCAATGTCCTTGTCCTTTACCTTCTTTATCTGGAGGTGCCTCGCTGGTTGATAGCGGGACCCCTGCCCTTTTTCTTGTATTTGTTACTACTAGGGAGTCCGGTACTGAGTGGCCCCTGATGTATAACGGGTCCGATGGAGAAGGACTAAATAATTTTTCTATCCTTGGGTCGACTCCTCTGACCAATGCGGGTGTAGATAGCGAAGGAATGATTCGTCTCTTTACTGAGGCAAGGACGGGAATGGTTTGACTGACAGGGGGTTTCTCCTTGATAATATTTTCCACAAAGTCTATGTCAGGAGAAATTTCCCCAGTCTCGATTTCGAAATGCGCTGCTGCTTTGCGTAGTAGTGCATTAAAGGTAGGTTGATCGTCTATAGGTGACGTATTCCTGATTGGTGAGTCTTGGGGGCGTCGGGGTCTGTAGACGCTGATGAGGACTGCCAGGGCTGGAAGCACCTTCTTCTGGGTCTTCTTCAAAGCCCCCATCACCCATGTCTGGGTCATCCTCGAAACCTTCCTGGTCTATGTTTTGTTCTTGTTCGTTAGTTAAGAACTCCTCTTCTTCATGAAAGTGGGAGTCCTCTTCAGTGAGGTCATACAACTCTACATCCCCCTGTGGGGGGGGTTAAACAGCCTAGGGTATTTAGCCCTAGGATCCTCCTGAGGCCCCTCTCTTGGTCTTTTGGGTGTGGGCAGGTATTGCGTAGACATAAAATTCTCCATTTTGTCCATGCAAAATTGGAGTCTCTCTAAGGTCCCTTGTGGTAGCCCAGAGCTGTCTGGGGAGGGGGGGAGGGGTAGGGAAGGCTTTCGGCCTGTAAACACTTTGACCCATCCCATAACATCGAGGATAATCTCCCATCGCCTTCTGAAAAGCCTTCTAGTTGGCTAGGAGTCCCTTTCGACAGAAGGGGGCGGTTCCTGCCTTCCTTCCGTCCCTTTCAGCGTTTCCCTGGCCTTGCGAGCGGTATTCGGCGTCCGTCTCTGGCTATCGATGGAAACAATACGCACCAGGCTCTCGATGACTAAATGGTCTGTCGAGGGTTCCTCTGGCCTCGACATTACAGGTGTCGCGTCCTCTACGCCGACGGGCGCTCGCTGGCGGGGCACGTCGTCTGGCGGTTTGGTGATAGCACCCTTATCTGGGGGTAGCCCAGTCGCTGGTCGCGTCTGCGGTTGCGAGGGGGGCTTTGGACCCTTACGGTCCGTGGAGGCCGCCGGTAGGACCTGCGTCTCCGTTGGCGCTAATGCTTTCTTCGTCTTCGACGAGGAAGAGCTGTGGGCCGTGTTCTTATGTGAGTGTTTGTGTGGGTCTGTGTCGCCGGGGTGTTCATCCCCATAAGCAGGGCGTGAGCCAAGCTTGTCGGGGCCGGGGACAGACGATGAGGAGCGTGACCGCTCCCTAGAGGGTTGTACAACCTCCGATGTGGAGGTCGGGTTATCACTTTCCTCGCCACTTTCGGCGGCAGAGGAATCGGACCTAGACATGGCGTAGGCTGCCCACCTCTTGACCCTGCGGTCCTTTAAAGTCTTAGGCTTAAGAAGCTTACAGGCCGCACAACCGTAGTCTTTGTGGTCGAGGGGCAAGCAACGGTAGCACCGTTTGTGCTTCTTTCCAGGTGAATTTGCCCTTGCAGCGCGGGCAAAACCTAAAGGGTGTCCTCTCCATAGCTGAGGGAACGGACAGACGTGATAACAACCCCGAAGGAAAAGGTGGGGAAAGAGAAAGGCATTCTTAAAGAGATAGCAAGAAATGTCCCACGACCCCACTCTCCCTACTGTTTGAGGCTGGCGAGGCCAGGCCACGTGTTCGGCGACGCCGAAGGGTCTCCTCCGTCGAAGGCACAGCCGTCGAAGATCTTGTCGGCGGTGAACAGCTTCATCGAAGGAGGAACCTAACGTTAAATAACGGCCAAAGGTCGAGTGAATATCTAAATAACGACCAAATGGTCGAGTGAATATTTGCAATGTCTCTCGAGGAGCTCTGCGTAAAGGTGACCAATATCTGGGTGGAAAAAAACAATCTGAGGGACCTCGACGCGCGGGAGGTTGTGGGTACACTGCACATCACTATAGGGGTAGTGTTACAGACACGCCTTGTCGACGTCCCCTTTTCGACTACGAAAAACAAAATGCAATACTCTGCAGTGACCACTGGATGTCGGACTATGCACATCATGTGATTCTAAGCAGATTAACAAACATCGGAAATGTTATATGTGTTTAAATCCCACCTTACATGGCCTTATCAAAGCAGTAGACCCTAGTATTGCTTGTTCACTACCATTATGTCCACAGGTAGACGGGCAGGTCAGTGGCTCTAGAGAGGGATTTGTGCAGTAAAGCAGTTACCCTTATTGAATAGGTCAGTAGGTGCATTATGCAAACGATCAAATTAAGTACAAGGCAGCACACAGACATTTTGCTTAGCCGGTCGTTCACTCCTCGCAGGGCAGCATTCAAGGAACTGGAATGAGAGGGAGCAGATACTTACTGGTGTGCTGGGAGAGCCAACCTTTTCTGTGGGCGATCTGGTGGGGAGGATTGGCTTCTTCGTAAGTCACTGGCTTGTCACCCTTACCTACTCGCACACGAGCAGCTCGATTCTGCAGACACAAAGAAAGAAGTACACAATTGTGAAATCTGTGAGCGTGCCTCAGCAAGTTCATGAACTCCACTGTCAAAGGGCACAATTTGCTAATGAAAAGGATATGGAATTTTGAGGTAACATCTACACACACTCCCACCAAAGCCTCTTGTGGGAAATATTTAGCATTTAATTCAAACATTTAGCTTTGTACTTTAAATGACTACATATTTTGCATGTTACAAAGAAAAGAACCTTCCTGTTCATACAGCTACTCCTGGTCTCCCCACCGCCCTTCCGGTGATGCCAGGTAAAACAAGCACTCCATTCAAGCATTTCACTAAGGGTGGACCTAGAGCACAATTTGGCATGTGGTTATTTTTTTCATTCGCCTTTTGCAGCATCAGTTCATCTTCTGTCACAGGTGTGCCATTCCATTTTGAAATAAATAAACCAGAGCATAAAGACAACAATCTTCAAATCACACCCAGAAGAACAGGCTCCACTCAGAGTCAATGCATTTTGGGCACTATGTTGGGTTGTTCTCTTTAAGCTCTTGCAAAACCATTGCCATGAAATGTGGTAAGCAGTGGAATAAGCCAAAAGGATGAAAAACATCTGATGTTGCCCCCAAACTATAGTGGCAACAACAGATGCCAGAGATGTGCCACTAAGTGGCCAGAGGCACAGCCTTCAGTGGCCCAGAGAGCCAGTCACTTGGAGCACCAACATCACTTGTTGCCTGGAGTGCATTGAACAGTGCTGCCGGAGTGACAGAGCACGTCGGCGCGATAGGGAGTAGGTGCGATGGGGAGCTCGTGCAAGCTCTATACCATTTGGAGCAGAATTCAGAAGCTCCCATTCACCAGGATCTAGACACTGCACTTTGCAGTACCAGCACCGGCAAGCCCTTCATACATTTTCTCTTGCATTGACGCATTAACCCAAACCATAGTATTAAGGGTGGGTCCTGCCTAGGGCACCCTCCTCATTGTGGAATATAGAGTGTTACACGCAGCCAAGATTACTTTGAAAGATTGTCGGGGAACTTTGAACTGAAGTCTTTTGTGGAGTTCAGTTCCGGGGTAGGTGAACAGGGACAGCACATCCATGCACTGCAAGACATATACAGTGACAAACACAACCTTCTAAGGAGCTGAAATAGACCAACATAGGAGATTCACTGCAATCACAGGACGAAGGGCAAGGGCATAAGTAGTAGCAAAGTGAGACCAGATTGGAGGTGAACAGGGTCCTGGAGGATACAGCCCCATTAACCAGGAGCAACAGCGTAGATGGTAACAGCTGAAGAAGGAAATGTTTGTTTATTTATTTATTTATAATGCGCTCCATACCCAGAGGCAGCAGGGCGCAGCAGAAAAGAGAATGCGAAGCTTACAATGTTACAAAAATGTACAGTTATGCAAGATAATAGACATGCACAGAAATTACAGAAATATACAATAACTAATACATTGAAATATATATACAGCAAAATATATGTGTGTCATTATGTACAGATGTGAGGGGTAGGATTACTATGTGTAGATGTGGTATAAAGGTAGTAGTTCAGCGTCATATGCTTAAGTAGGAAGGCTAGGGGTTATTGGAATTCAGGTGTTTGATGAAGTTCCTTCTAAATTGTAAATAGGGTTGGTCTACTCTCAGGTTATGTGGTAAGGAGTTCCAGAGGGTAGCAGCTTTCACGGGGAAGCCGTTACCTCCAATGGTGGAGAGTTTAAATCTTGGAATTATCAGGCAGTTAGAATTAACGGTTCTAGTCTGTCTGATGGAGGACTTTCTCTTTCATTTGTCCATTAGGTAGCTGGGGGCAGCTGGGTTAGGGAGACCATTTTTAGTTGGATTTTGTTGTCGGTGGAAAGCCATTTGTGTTGGCGTCGAATAGTAGAGATGTGTTCTCTTTTATTTATGCTGAGCGCAGCTCTTAAGGCATTGTTTTGTAGGATTTGCAGCCTTTGGGTGATGGTTTTATTAGCACCGCTATAGAGAGCATTACAATAATTGAGTCTGGAGAGTATGAGGGCTCTCGCCAGAATCAGGCAACTATGATTGGATAGGAATGGTCTGCCTGCTCTGATTAGTTTGCAGGTGTACGCGGTAGTGGATGCTAGTGAGTTGACCTGTTTAGTAAATGACATGGTGGAATCCAGGTAGAAGCGAGAGTTTTTACCTCTCGTGAGACTTTGATGATGTTGCCGTCTATATTGAACGAGGCGTATTCAAAGCCTAGTTTGTTAATATTGGCATGCGTACGCAAGATGATTAGCTCTGTGTTATCATTCAGGCATAGGCCATGGGATGCCATCCATGCCTGAATGAGGAGATACACCCTGTTCACCAACTCTCTGTCCTTGCTGTGATCCCCTGAAAGTGGGAGGAGAATCGGAGTATGATCTGCATAGTTGGTGTAGGCGATACCCAGATGGTCCAAATCGTCGAACAGAGGTTTGGTGAAGATGTTGTATAACGTTGGGGAGACACAAGAGCCCTGGGGGACTCCACAGGTGATGGGTGAGGGGTCTGCTGCTGCTGAGGTTGAGAAGACTCATCGTTCTCTCACTCGGGAAGGATTCAATCCATCTGATGGCTTCAGTGGAGAAATGGGCTGCTGGGTCCAGATGTCTGCATAAGAACTTGTGCTCCACAAGGTCAAATGCTGCCGAGAGTTCGAGTAGCAGGAGGAGTGCTGTCTTTCCCTGGTCCCTCAACTCATCTATTTGGGTCTCAACTTCTATTTGGGTCTTTAGATCGATAAGGGATGTTTCCGTACCGTGTAGAGGACGGAAGCCCGATTGTCTGGAGCCTAGTAATTTGTGAAGTTCCAGGTATTTTTGAATCTGGACGTATGCCATTTTGTCCAAGAAATAACGTCCAAATCAGATTTGACCAGGTTGCTCACAGACCTCAGCAGCAGCTTCCTGTCAACTTTGGGAGGACTGTCCAATGTCATTGTGTAACAGAATGTATGCATGAATGCAGAATCTGGGGGCACTGCAGCTTACCAGAAGAATTTTGAATTGCTCCAGAAGAAGAAACAGTCCCACAAAAAGTGGGGCCCTAAACATATATTACTAAGAACCCACTTTAAAGAGGACTGCAAGTCTGGATCAACTCAAAGTGTTTGTCACCGGGATCTAGCCCAGATGCCCTGAGTGAAGTTCACAGGCACAGAATTAAGATCTTGGTCAGGATGAGGAAGGTTTAAGTTACTTACCTGTAACTATTGTTCTCCAGCATGGGTCTGGCATGGATTCACCTACTGATGAATATTCCCAGTCACCAGGCTGGGAATCCTCGGTAAAAGAAAAAACAGTTTCACTTTAAAACTGTATTTCTCCTCTAAACCAATCACTGTCCTCTGGGTCATACTGCCCCCTTCCAATGACAGTCCTTTCCCTAAGCCCTGCCTCTGGCAGCCATCTTCAGATTTGGTAAGCATGTTAAGTGGCACTATGACCAAGAAGAGCCGCAGAGGGGCGGAGGAAGTGTCGCATGTGAATCCATGCCAGACCCATGCTTGAGAATAAACCTTCTCCAGCATGGCGTCTGGCATGGATTCACATGCTTATGAATCACAAATACACAGCAGTCAGTACACATTACACAACCACAGGAGGTGGCAAGGCTCAGACTTGGAACAGACTCACCTCAAGCAAACAGGTTGCATAACACTGCCTGGCCGACTCTGGACTCCTCCTCGGAATTCCTGTCGACGCAGTAGAACCTCGTCAAGGTATATGTGAACCTCCAGGTTACAGCCCAGCAAATGTCGAGCAGGGGGTACACTAGAAAGGATAGCCGTCATCGCAGCGATCACTTTGGTGGAGTGGACTCTCACACGGCCTGGCAAAGGCCGGTTAGCCAGCCGATGACAGTGCATGATGCAGCCAGAGAGCCATCTTGAGATGAAGCCTTGGACAACGCCTTCCTATTATTCACAGATCCAAAGTTCACAAACAATTGAGAAGTCTTCAGAAAACTCAATATGCGTGCCACGTAGAACTTCAAGGCACAAGAAACATCCAGCGAATTCAAGGTTCTCTCCGCCAGCGACAAATGTTTCAGGAAGAAAACAGGTAACACCAAAGGCTCGTTGAGGTGGAATTCCGACGGAACCTTCGGCATGAAAGAGGGGTGCGTACGCAGCACCACCCTCAATTTGTGGAAAGCGAGACACGGCTGCTTGCAGGACAGGGCCTGGATCTCACCCACTCGTCTGGCTGAGGTGATGGCCACAAGGAATGGCACCTTCCATTAGAGAAACTTGAGTGGAGCTTGATGCCTAGGTTCGAAGGGTGACCCCATAAGTCTGGTCAGGACTATGTTGAGTTACCATGCCGGGGCAGGTGCCTTCGCCAGCGGGAAAGAACAAAGAATCACCTTTAGAAACTCCTTTACGAGTCTGTGGGATCACAACAAGGATCTTCCCGGGGTTCTGGTGTAGTGTGAGATGGCCGTCGGGTGCACCTTGATGGACGCGTGAGCCAGACCAGCTTTTGCCAAGAAAAGCAAGTATTGAAGAATTGGTGGGGCAGTGACCCTCATAGGGGTCATCTTCTGCCACTGGCACCACATAGAAAAATGCTTCCACTTATGGCCGTAGCACTAGTGTCAATGACACCCTGGTTTTGGAGAGGAACTCCCTGCAGTCTGCTGGCAGCTCATAACCCCCAGACTCTAAGGCTGCAGGAGCCATGCCTTCAGGTTCAGGGATCCTGGGTCGTGATGAAGGATTGTGGCTCCCTCTCTGGTGAGCAGATCTGGAAGTACCAGCCACTTGACTGGTGGCAACGCCGACAGGCTTAGTGGGTTTGAATAGCAAATCTGACTCGGCCACGCCGAGGCGATGAGTATCATTGTGCACTGACACTGTCAGAGTGGGTTGATCACACATAGCAGGAGAGGAAACGGGGGGGAAAACGGGGAGCGTACAGAAACAGTCCTCCCCACGGGAAGGAGAACGCGTCCCCCAAGCTCCTCGGTTGGTGGAATCTGCTGGCAAACATCTGGCATTTGAAGTTTCACCACCGTGGCAAAAAAATGTATCGGGGGTCTGCCCCATTTGACGAACAGACGGTCCACATGATCCTGATGAAGTTCTCACTCGTGGCTGGAGCACAGTTCCCTGCTGAGGGAGTCTGCGATGATGTTCTTGATGCCTGTCAGGTGGAGCAATACAAGGAACATCCCCTGTCCGATGGCCCAGTGCCACAAGCCTTGAGCTTCCTTGGAGAGTGCTGGAGAATCGAGCGCCCCCCTGCTTCCGGATGATGGAGGTGGTGTTGTCTGAAGATCCTTACCACTTTGCCCTTCAGAGACGGTAGGAAAGACCTGAGGGCCCAGAACACTGCCTGTAGCTCCAGGATGTTGATGTGCAGATCCTTCTCTTCCTGAAGCCACAGACCTCTGGCATGTAGATGTTCGGTGTGAGCCGCCAACCTTCCAGAGAGGCATCCGTGGTGACCGTCTCCTGGTATGGCAGGATTTGGAATCCCGCCCCCTGGGCGATGTGGGAGTGCACACCCCACCACTCTATCACCTGCTATGGAGAGGGATCTTGTCTGCAAAACTCCCAGACAGTTGTATCCAAAGTGCATCCAAGAATTCCTATAGGAGGTCGCATCTGCAACCTGCAGAGACGGACGAGGTAGATGCAGGTCATCATGCCCAGCAACAACTTGATGGCCAGAACCATGTCTGTCTTCGCCGATGACAGTCATTGCATCTTCCCTTGAATGACTGCTAGCCTCTCCTCCGAGGGCAACACCACGCAGGCCACTGTGTTGTGTCTGGTGCCGAGGAACAGCACGTTCTGTGATGGCATTAAGCAGGACTTCTGATAGTTTACAGAGAACCCCAGCTCCATCAGTAGCCATACGGTCTCCTTCGTCTGCTTGTCAGCCATTTTCCGGGAGCAGGCGCATATCGGCCAATCGTCCAGGTACGGGTATACGTGTAAGCCCTATAGATGCTGGTGGGCCACCACCGGGACCAGGAATTTTGTGAACACACTCAGGGCTGAATTTAAGCCGAATGGTAGGGCCTTGAACTGGTAGTGTTGGCCTTGCACCATGAACCGTAGGAACATTCGAGGTTTGCTGTGGATGGGGACGTCAAGAAATGCCCTTCCTCCAGCTTTCAGAGCACTTTCTGCAACTTGGCCATCCTGAATTTTTGGGACTTCAGGTACTTGTTCAGATGGCGTAGATCTAGGATGGGTCTCCAACATCCCCCGCATCCCCTCTCCCCTGTCTTTCTGACCAGAAAGTATCTGGCATAGACACCGGAGCCCCGCAGCCATTGGGGAACAAGCTCCATCGCCCTTTTCCGTAATAATTCCAGGAGCTGGGGGATGTGCTGCTCCAGATGGGGAAACCGGTGGAATATGAAGGCACCTGCGTTGGAACTCCAAGGAGTGTCCCTGGTTGAGAGCATCAAGCACCCATCTGTCGGTGGTAATTTTCTTCCACTCGCTGACAAACCCAGTCAGCCGGTCTCCCACCAGGGTACACGAGTGGAGGCCCAACGTTTGGCAAAGTTCAGGCTTGCGTGGGTGCTGGTGCTGTGGCCGACGCCGACCTCTACTACCATAGGCCTGGAAGCGACCCCTTTAGGCTTCCTGCATATAGGATCGGGGAGGTGGTCAGTATGAAGTGGAGAATCCCTTTTTTTAAAATCCATTTTATTTGGGGTTTATATAGCGCAGAACCATTGACCCTAAGGCTTAAGGGATATGACAAGTACACAGAACAAATAAAAGGGCTAAAAGCCACAAGAGATGAATACAGATGCAGGAGATCTAACGTTCGGACCGTGATATTGTTAGTTAAACAAATAGGTTTTCAATCCTTTTCTGAAAACTCTGTTAGGAGTCTTCAGTTCTCAATTTCTGGGGGAGATTGTTCCAGGCGACGGGAGCCGCACAGTAAAAGGCTCCCACCTTAGTCTGAGATAATCTGCAGGCTGGGACAATTAACTGGGAGTGACTATTTGATCTGAGACTGGAATTACTCATTTTAGGCCTTAATGCCTCATTGAGATAGATAGGACCAGAGTTTTTCATACAGTTGAAAGAGATAGACAGGGGCCGAAAGAGAATTTGTTCCTTAATAGGGAGCCAGTGAAGCACCCTTCGGCCTTAGAGATATGGGGCCTCATTACAAGTCCGGCAAAAACCGCAGCGGTAAAACCGCCTGGTTACTGCCGGACTCTTATTACCATTCCGCGTCTGTGATTCCCGGAATTACTGGGGCATTACAACCCCGGTTTTCCGGGAATCACGGAGGCGGAATCGTGTTAATCCCCATTCCCATCGAGTCCTATGGGACTCGATGGGAATGGGGATCATGGAAACACCGGCAGCATCTCGTAATGCTGCCGGTGTTTCCTCGTCCGCCTGCAGGTCAGACCTGGTGGGATCACCACCTCCTGCCTGCAGGAGTTGTGATCGCCCGGCATGGAAACAACGGTGGCGGCGGGTTTACCGCCACCGTTGTTTCCATACCGGGCGATTTGTAATGAGGCCCATGATCTGATCTCTTCTTGTCCAGGACAACCCCGACAGCGTTGTTCTGCACCACCTGCAGTCCGTTCACTTCGCAGTTTGGAAGGCAGATCAGGAGACTACTACAGTAATCTATCCTAGAACATCAGTGCTCTAGCTAGCGTTTCCTTGCTAGTTTGTGAGGGGAAATGGGTGTGCATGAGATAGCAGTTTAATATAGTATGTGGACGAGGCCACCAGACTGCTGACCTGCGCCTTCAAGTCAACATAAATCCCTAGTGTATTGACTTTTTTCTTAAACTTTATGACACAATCATCAATCACAAATTGGGAGTATTGGCCTTCTAGCTTGCAGATTTTAGGGTCTGTGCCCACAAGCATAAGTTCCATCTTGCTTGTATTAAGGGCCAGACCATTGGTGCACATCCAACTTTGGATGAGAAGGTAAATCCTATTGATTTTAATTTCATCAAAACGAGAAGACACCCGTGATAGGGATGATACACTGGGTGTCATCAGTGTAATTTGGAAACTCAATATTGTTACTATCCAGGAAGTCCAGAAAGGGCACCGTAAAGATGTTATAGAAAGTCAGAGAAAGACAGGCTCCCTGAGGGACTCCTTGAGTCAGATCCTTGGTGTTGGCATCTGCCAGATTGCTACTCACTCTCCACTGACAGTCTTTCAGAAAAGAGGCAACCCAGACAGCTGCCGGCGCTGAGAAACCTGCCACCTCCCTCAACCTGGAGACCAGCAGAGTGTGGTCTACCAGGTCGAAGGCGGCAGATAGGTCCAACAGCATCAGCATGCTGGGGTCGCCTTGATCCATATGGCAGTGGAGCCTAGATTTTAAATCCAGCAGAGCAGACTCAGTGTCATGCTTTTCCCGAAAGCCAGATAGTCTCTTGTTCAAGATGTCAACATTTCTCAGATAAGTCAGTAGTTGAATGTATGCAACTCTGTCGAGGATTTTAAGCAGAAATGGAGAATTAGAGATGGGGCGGTAGTTCAATGGATCATCAGGGGAAAGGTCTGTTTTTTTTATATTGGAGTCACTCAAGAGTGTTTTATGCAGGTAGGCACAGCACAATCCCTAAAGGTGGCATTAACAAACTTGCAGAGGGTAGGGATGAGCAAGGTGGCACATGCTTTAATCGTTAGGGCAGGACAGACGTCTCCCTTACAGTTGGATGGTTTGAGATTTTGAATTATCACTCTAAGGTCAGCCTCCGTAATGGGCTTGAAAGAATTTCAAAAGGAGTAACAGTATCCTTATGGCCCTTATGCGATAATGTAGCTCTAGCCTCTGGGATGCCTCAGTTGATTCTATTGAGCTTAGCGTCCATAGCCTCCTGAACTTGATTGCACCACTTGGTATCTTTCGTAATGTAGTCCTGCATAGTGTTCTTTTTTGTTTCCAATTCTTTGAACACTTTAAAATGAACATTTGGATGGGATGATCTGCTCGATCTCCCCATGGAGGAGCGAAAAGACGATGAGCGATGCTGCTGCAGAGTGCCAATGGAATGCGCCGTCTCCTAGTCGTCTTGATGGGATTCATCAAATGCCTTCCCAAACAGATTTTTGCCATTGAACGGCATGTTCAGCACCTTTGCATGAACGTCTTGGCAAAAGTTAATAGCCTTCAACCATCCCTGACGACGAAGGCAAACACTGTTTCCTATCTGCTGGAAGCCCAAGTCGTCTAGTGCCACCGTAATGGCATGGTCAGACGCCACCTTCCCTTCCTGGAAGAGGGCAACAGCTTCTGTTTTCTTGTTGTCAGGAAGAAGTTGCAGGATAGGGCCCAGCTTGTACCAAAGCTCCAAGTCGTATCAGGACAAAATAGCCAAAACATTAACCTTCCTTGATCGTGGATGCAGCCATGTAGATGACTCTCTACCCCATGGCGTCCATCTTCTTCCCTTCGTTGTCCAGAGGGACTGATGATGCGGATGGCGGTTTGGATAATGTTTTCTTGTGGCGACCAACACTACCGATTCCAGCAACGGTTGTGACCGCAAACACTTGGGTGTAGAGTCTGGCACCCTGTATTTCTTCTCCAACCTGTCTCGTTTGGTTGGAGCCATGCATGGGTTCTTCATGAGGGCTAGGCCTTCCTCCCAAATGTCATCCAAAAAGGGTACAGCCATGATAGTCTTCCTCTTGGACTCCTGTTGCCTATATAGGAAGCCCTCCTTTTTGGTTTCCTCAGGCTCCAGATGGAACAGCTCGGAGGCCTTGCAGATCGAGTGGCATGATGCCACCTCGTCTGGTAGAGAGCCTCTATGATGGGCGTCCAGGTGCAGCGATTCGCCATCTGCCGGGACAAAGTCCACATCCTCATCAGGTTCCGTGGCCGTCTCTGTACCAATGTCTGTGTGTATATGCGGGTCCGCTGGTGGAGTCGAGTCCTGACATGGTGGAGGAGGCTGATGCCGCAGCGTCGGGTGACACTTCCCCTTCTTCAATGAAGGCTGGTCAGGGGCCTGCAGAACCACAGGTGCCAGTGCTGTAGGCAGCCTCTGCTGCGTCTCCGTCACTAGGGTGTGGAGAGTTGACAGGATGTCCATCGATATGACCCTCGTCTGAAGAGGGAATGAGTGCTAGGCCCTGTGCCGTAGTCCTCCGCACGGACAGTGTGGATGGAAGATTGGTCGTCATCCGTGGAGGAGATGCCCACTGGCTGAACGTAAACCTTGGAGGGCTACTTTCAGGCAGCCGTGTCGCGGCAGGGATACTCTTTGCACTGTAGGGACCACCCTCACCAGGTCGTACCACTCACTGCAGCAGTGCCCCAGAGTAAGTTGACGAAGCAGTCAACTGTGTCTTCGGCTGCGCCTGATGGGCCTGTGAGGCCTTCTTCTCTTCCTCTGGCCTTTGTTTCACAGATGTCTGCCATAACTTGGCTGGGGTGGAGGCCTTCCTCTTCGAGGAAGAACCCGATGGCAGGCTGGCTATGGAGGCGGACTCTTATTACCATTCCGCGTCTGTGATTCCCGGAATTACTATCCGGCCAGCCTATCCGACCTGGGACCCGCATCAGTGCCAAACCCAGCGAAATTGGTCGTGCGGTTCTTGGCCTGGTCTTGGACCATCACGGGTGGGGCGTCCCCAAAGGACTTTGACCTCCTCGGACCGACCGGTCCTTGGTGAGGCATGACCCTACTCGGAACACGGGTCGGAGGCCTTGCTCTACTTTAGCCATTCCACCAGCCTGCTATACATATCTGTCTTTCTTCGTCTTCTTGGAGAAGCCTATGCATATCTCGCACCCATCTTCATTGTGGTCCGGGTGCAGGCAGTATAGTAGATGTTTGTCCTCCAGAGCTACATTTCTTAGCCGGCATTGTGTGCAGGGCCTGAAAAAAGTGTCCTTCCCTCCTTTTTCTCCTCTGTCATGGTCGGAGGGTGCGAAGTAGGCCCAAGGCGGACTTCCAGAAACTTTGACCAACAAACCCCCTTGAGGGGCGCGCAACTTCACAGACAACGGATCCCCGATGAAGATAGCAGCACACAGGCTCCAATGAAAAAATAAAAATTTGAACTTTTCAGTGAATAAAAATACAAAATAGCTTCTTTTATCAAGGATTCCCAGCCTGGCGACAGGGAATATTCATGAGCATGTGAATCCATGCCAGACCTGATACTAAAGAAAAAAGGAGTTTTGGGGAGAAAAGGTTGCAGCTTTACCAGGATCTACTCAGGTCAACATTCTCGACCCAGAAAAATACTAACAGTTACCTTATGGTGTAAAGGAAAAGTTGCCACTACAGCTGGAGACACTCAGGCTAACTTGGCAGAGCGAAACAAAAAACAGTTCCAACAGATGCAGAAAGAAGGCTTGGGATATTGTCTACAGACAAAATGAGATATGCAGATTCCTCAGCCACAACAATAGCAAAATAAGACTTGAAAAGTGAGAGGGAGAGAGTTCATGAGGCAACATCATTGACCTAATGAAAGGAAAGTTATGGACAATGATTCACGCCAAGCCTGGCCCCAAACTCAAAGACTGAGAAGCTGGGGGTCCGAGGCAAGGAGGATTTTTTTTCTACAGAAGGCTGCATAACATCGGCTCCTATGTGGAGTTGGGAGGGGAAAAAGAAATACCCCATCTGCAGAAACCCATCTAGATCATAACTTTTTAATTTGGTTTGAAACCAAAATGGTGGGGTTCATTGAGCATATGTTCAATTTAGAGAAGAATATACTGTGGCATATAGGTAAGGACTCTTAGGAGGTCAACCCTAACAACATTGTTTCTTTTGGGCGAGGGGCTCGGTTTTTCTCCTCTTAGAAAGGAAAGGCACTACCCTTCGAACAAGTAACTGCCTTGGTGCAGGACCACATACTTAGTGGATGGTGCTAGGATGTGGACCACACCTAAGCGGTTAAAGTTGGACTTCAGGGAGTAACATCACCCTGTAATCTGTGCGCCAATTGAAAGGCAGTACGTTTTTGATTCAACAATCCATCCAGTGGCGGCTTCACAGAGGGAGAGCTGCTACTGAAGGCCAATTAATTCTAGATGGTAAAAAAGGTCTATCGGCTAACAGCAAGTGCATTAACCATACTAAGCATTAAATGCACCTTTAGACCTGCATCTCCTTCATTACCATCCAGAGGAGGCAGATGCAACTCATTGCTCACACAATTGTAACTCTACATTGACCATCTGCGCCATTAGCCTGGGACTCTGCAAATGTCCCCTGCAGCTTAATTGTATTTATAATGCTCATAATCCCTAGGGACACCTCACTGAGTACAAGGAGATGCGCTTTCACTTGAATGGCACAGAAAATGGATCTTGGGATGGATGGAAGACAGTGGGGGAGGGTTGTAAATAGGTAACATTTGGACAAGTGGAGCTGGAGAAGAAGGCAAAAGACCTAGAATATGAGCACAACAGCCAGTCGCCATTAGGGTCTAATACCATATGAGCGCTTGTGAGGAGAGGGAGGGATCAGGATGCCAGAACACTCAAGATTGGACAATTCTACTAGGAGGCAAAATGGCATTACAGGCGTTTATCAAGCAAGCTGAAAGAGATGTATACATTTGTGTGTGTATCAAAACCCGGGTGAACTAGTACTTTGCCAAAAGGACTTAATTTCACATGTGTCCAGATTAAGCAGCCTGTAACGCCTTCTACACTACTTCAACAGATCACTGCCAGTTATCCAAAGCTTTTAAACACTGAAAATGAAGCATCACCCAAGTGCAAATTTAACATGGTGCAATTCTTGAATTCTGAATACTAAACCTTTGTCCAGTGACACTCTTGCCCTCGCCTCCAACTTCACTACTCTTTGAGCTTTGTTTTGCTTTCAATATGGAGGTTATTGAATGTATTCAGCTGCCACAGCTATCCTACTAGGTTATGCGGTGGCAAAGGGAAGCTACACATTGGGGTCTCGCATGAGCAGGCTAATTTTGCATCTATCCGTGGCAGCATGGCGAACGTAGGCCCAACATGGAAACAGAGACCCCTTTGTTGTCCTCGACCCAGCTTTACTGCGGGAAAGGTCTAACCTATTGGCAATGAAGTGCCAGCTAGAATTCTGTTCCTCAAAAGCAATCAGCAAGTACATGGTCAGCTTAGATGAAAAGATCATGTACATGATCTGTCAAGGGGACAGGAGGTGGAATCCAACGTTTGCAGTTGCTTTGCAATATAATATACTCTCTTTCAGAGTGCAATTTGTCCCACTGTGAAAGACCGGTCATGTATATTTTCATTAAAAAGGCATGTAAAATATCCTGGTCATCCATTAATGTTCAATGCTCTGCTCTTTCCTAAATAAGTGACTGCACCACCATCTAATCAGGGATCGTATCTAGCTATCTGAATACCTTCACATTCCAATCCGTCATTCCTACCATTGTCCTGCCTACAATTCCACTTTAAAACCCCCGAGTTAGCTCCAAAAGCTGGTTCACATTTCCAGGCAGAGACTTAACAATTTGCAGCAAACCTGCAAAGGGTTTTGCCAGTTATGCAAATACGATTCCTGCAAAGCTTATTGGGCAGCCATCACTGCGTCTCAAAATAAATGGTTAGGTGACAATTCAAATCTCTACTTATACTTTCACCATCAATTAGACAACCTACGCCATTTAAAATCTAAACAATCTTAAGCACCCAAGCTCACAATCAAGTGTTTTTTTAATAGTAATTATTTCAGCATGATGAAAAATAGAACTACAGGACTCTTCAGAAAAGAGGCAGTTTACTAGTGGGATAAAAGAAACAAGGAAGGGAGGTTAAGCCACTAAGTATTTTAACATCGACCTGAAAGAAGTGGCATCAGAATCAGAGTACAAAAAAAATATAAACCGGTCATGAAGCCAGAAAAGCATACCAGATATTAAAAATCATTAGAAATTACACATACACATTCATTTGCAATAAATACATAAACAATACGAGGAGCAAAACACAACCAATCAGAACACAACACAAAGGAACTAGAAAAAGCAGAGAAAAGAAGTCTCCACCACCAACGGAAGACTGTGCACTCAGAAAACAGGCTGAAAAATTAAATGTGAAAAGAGGAAGAATACCAATCGAAGAGTACACACCTTGGGATACACTTGTGTGTTGACCCAACACCTGTGCAGGTGTCCTAAAATACAAAATCCAATTTAAAACCACAAAATTAACACTATGTCAAGGAGCAAATGCCAACTCGAGTTTTGGCTTGAACCGTCCAGACGTATTTCAAAGGGCCAAGCCTTCCGCAAGGCAGAACGCGGGGACAATGCACAATTCGGTGGGTGCTGAACTTCTGCCAGGAATACAAATCATAGGTATTGGTTGGAGTGGTCCATTCACCAAGTGGCAATCAAAATAATCACATCTAGTAGGATTATAGCCATACTTAAAGGTTTTTCTTTTTTTTAATTAAAAGATAGAGAAGCTTCCGAACAACCACGCTTCTGAAGCAAGGCCTGGGTCCTCAACTCTGCTCATTGAGTATCCAAGACAAATTGAGAAAGAAACTGCTTGAAAACAAATCTCCAAATTGTCTATAAACGGACCCAACTAACGCAAGAAAAAAAATTAAACAAAGACGACATGCCGGAGAGCAAGCTCCAATCCCAGAATACCCAAAATAGGCACCATAAACCGGATCCAATCACCATAAACCAGATCCAATCAAAGTGATCATCATCACGGATGCCACAGCAGTGATATTTCGCTGCACATAGTGATCATGATGCAGTTTGTGTCCACATGCTGGTGCATACACACTCATGCCACTATCTGAAATATAGATGTATAGAATTACGGAGTCAGCAGGCGTGTGGAATGGCTGCATGCATAGTGTTGTGGGGCATGAACACGCATGAACGTGGAAGGGGCCGGCAGGCGACCACGTGCTAGCAAGGTGCCCCGACCAGTACATCCTTAAGTTAATTTCAGCAGTCGGATTCCTAAAGGCAACGGGAAAATGAAGTGGTAGTGGAAACCGTCTCGCCTGTCAGTGGGTTCCTAATGAGGCCTGCTTTGTGCGTGAACATCATGTGACCTCCAAAGTCACATGACACGGAAATGAGCCAATGTTTATGGCACGCCCTTCTTGAAGTAGAAAGCATACTGCCTGCGCTACCAGCAGATGGAAACAATGAAATGCTTAACAAAGATGTGAACACAAGAAACCAGGGGATTTGCATTAAAAAGAAAAAAAAAAAAAAAGGTGTAATGAAACAAGAATTCTAATGGGTGAAAAACAATGACCAATTAAAAGGTGGGTGTGTGATAGAATGAGCGACCTGTGAGAAGCCTGAGGGCATTCTCCCAAGGAGACCTCGAGAATCCCTTATTCAGGTGGTCAGGCGAGGGCTGGAGTTCTCAGATCCCAACCCTGGGTGTGGGCGAGTGAGGGAGGATCACCGGGGTAGGGGAGCCCGCGGTTGTGCCTGGGGGAAATACCCTAGGTGACACGCAGTATTATACCAGAGAAGAAGGAGAGAAGGACGAGATCTCTCAGAACGTTGTAGGTTGTACCACATCTGTCTGCCTTCCTCCCTATAAATCTCTTACCCAAATCCCATAACACCTCCGTATATAACAAGAAGATTAGAATCCCAAACCTTGTTAACTCCCTTTCCCAGACTCCCCCTTCCCAGACTCCCCATTTTCCTGTTTACTACCCAAATACTCCCAATCGTTCTTCTCCACATCTCTCTGCCTATTACTTCCCGAACTCCCAAGAAAAATTGGCAAGACACTACCCACACAATCCCCCCAGTTCCTTTCACGATAATAATTCCAGTCATTTGTCCGTTTCACAAATCCTACCAATTGTCACCCTTTGAAGTTTTCCAAACCCCCATCTCTTTTCCAACACGAATACTTTTACATTATGAAAACCAACAAAGAAATAGTACTAAAACTGTTCACCTGATATGTCCCGACAACACTCAGGCAGAGTCAGACAATTAATCAAAACCACACACACCCTTTCCTTTCCTTTTCCCCACAGGGATAAAAGGTGGAGTACGAGAGCACAATACGAGCAAGGCAGACCGCACAACGAGAGTGTTAACTCAGCACGGCAATTCAAGAGGAGGAGAAAGACAGCGTGAACCAAGAGGGTGACAAGGAGAGAAGCGACCTTGCCCTTTCCGACCAAGGCCCGCGAAACCTCTGCAGAAGGAATTGTAAGTCTGCGACAATAGCCAGCATGTGTTGCAGCAGATGTCAACGGTACACAGGCCCTCCTCCGCTGATAACCAAGCCGGGGAGAGACACTCGCCCATGGTACCAGCCCTCAATTCAGAGACAAGAAAGGCCAAGCGGTTCATCACAGCCGATGAGTTGAGGGGAGAGCCGATAAGAAACTGAACTATGTTGAACAAAAGTAGCTAACGGCTAATTGAGGAAAGTACAAAGAACTGTTGATACGGAAAAGGGGAAAGCCAGCTAGAGAGGAGTCAGGCACCACGTGGGTGCACACTTGGGAAACTCTGGACAACTACCCTATTGTTGAAACTACCGTTGAAAGAAGGCCTTGGAAAAAGACGCGACAGGGGGTCAAAGTGGTCATTCAAGGGTCTAGTAAAATCCTCTGTACAGTCGAAAGCCTTTGACCGACAGATGATTGTGAAGCGGAGTGAAACAAATCCTGCAACGTAAGAACTGCTCAAATCATTGTGTGATTGATAAAGGTTGGCAAGAGTGAACCTGTCCGAGGGATGCCGATAAAGAAGGGGTGAAGCCAAAAGTCCTGATTAACAGTGTGTTGACTAGAGTGAACCCAGCAGAGGGATGTCCACAGTGAACTGTTTAAAAAGACAACATTTTGTGACTGTCGCAGATGAGACTGTCTTCAAAGCCATAGTCAAACCAGCAGAGGGAGGCTAACAGTCAAGAAGGGTCTGAGCCCAGAGGAGGGGGGATACAAAGGTGAAAAGCCATCACCCATCGACCAGTGAATACCTCACAGAGAGTCCTTGAATATATGCCAGATGGAACACAACGGAGGGAGGATGATATTCCAGAAGGATCTGAACTCAAGAGAGGGACCCCAGGGGTGAAGAAGTATCACCCAGGAAAACAAGAGAAGAACTTTAGAACTTTTGTTTATTAATTTTGAACCTGTCAGGCCCTTGGAAGCAAGAAACCAAACTACAGAAGGTCCTGACATCATGAAGACCTTTTTGTGAATCTGCGCCCAGAAGAGGGGAGATCGAGGAGTGAAAAGACATCACCCACCGTGCATATGGAAAGGAACTTTGTTAATTGTTTCAAAGACATCAGGTCCTCGGAGGCAAGAGAATTTCTTTTAGAAAAGAGACAACCACCAAAGACCCAGATTGCTGAAAGTGGAACTGTTGGCTCGTGCTGGGAAAGCTTGACCATGCTCTGTTCCAAAATCCTCCCTTATCCCGTGCTTAAAGCATGGGGAAGAGAGACCCCAACTACTGCATCCAGACTTATTATTTGTGAACACTTCCTTCTTTCTTAAGAACATTATCCCACCCACCTTTTTTAATTAGCGCAAGGATTGGCAATAGGGTTTTCTTAGAATAGGCCCTTTTATTTGTAACACGCCACAAAGATTGCCTTACTATTGTTTGATGGTCGAAACTTTCTCCAATCTTAGATTTAGGTTTAGATTAGGCATTTTTCCAACCTACCTATACAGTCTAATAAACACCCTTGAACTGTGATCACTTTTGTCTGTCTTTACTGTTGCCATCATGAGTTCCTTACAGACCCCACACTTGGAAAGACCACACACGATGTCCCAGCGTAAAAGGGGATCATAGAAAGTGAGCAAGGCCCTCTTTGGGAACAAAAGGGGCCTGGAATCTAAACTCCCTGCAGACAGGAGGTTCACACAAAGTAGTTGTCAAAGCAACAACTGCTGTGTCGAGGTGAAATTAACCAGGAAAAAGCGATCCCACTATATATACCTGTGTAGCTGTAACAGAGAGCTGTGGATTACATGAGGGCACTCCAAACAATCTCATCGTTAAGCCCATCTACATGTGATTTGAGCAGAAACATACATTTTTGCTCCAATCGGAGCAGCCTATTGTATGTGCTGAACCCCTGTGCATCAGAGGTTGAAGATGTCAGCATATCTAATCTTCACAAGAAATTCAACAAATTAAAGGGCAGTAATTACTTTTCCAAAGAGCGCACTTACCCCTACATACGATCAGATTACAGACCCACACCCAGTGTCAGGGAGTAAGAGCACAGGATAATTTTAGATGAAAATGGGTGTCTTTTTCAAACACCTCAAGTTCCTCCAACGAAGAGTTTACAAATTCTAATGGTCCGGAACAGGGCATGTCCAACAAGCCTTTTCTGGGCAAAGGTCCGGCCCCAGGACATCGAACATCTATATGAGTGCAGGATCAGACCAAGCAGGGCAGACTCAATCAACAGATCAGGCAGATTATGCCACCTTAGACACTTAACGACAGAATTTTTTTTTTTTTTTTTATTGTGATGTAACCGCATTTGGGTTTTTTTTCACATTCAAAAGTAAAACATATAGACATACAAAACATCATATTTATAAATTGTATCTGGATAACATTTAAAACTAATTCGTCACAATCCTTTAAAATTAGCATATTAAAATTGAATTCATCACACCAATATCTAGTTTACCTATAAAACAGTTTTTCCCCTTATTTCAACAATCAATCAACAGTATTCTGACGATATAAAACCTGTCAGTTGCAAGACCCTTAAAATATTTAGGGTCAATTTTGTTTCATGGCCCGCAATCATTCTTTCCCAGAAGGAATCGGAGGATAGTCTATCCAATGACCCAACTGAATTCCCTAGATGTTCCACCCTAGTTTTCCAAGTGCCTTTGCAGAATCTTAGTAGGTGCTCTAGCGTTTGTTTACTTAAATCTGAGCATTCCGTGCATAGACTCCGAGCCCCCTCAGTGATTCCCCATTTAGTTAATACTGACCCAGTTTTAATCAAATTTAACCGTACCCTCATAAAATTGTGTCTTCCTTTTGGGTTAGGGAACTTCATCAAGTATCTTGGTACTATACCCTGTTTTTTCCCGTACTTAAAAAACCCTTCGGGAATAGAGGATGATCTCACCATGTCCCCTGTTGAGATCCAGTCTCTCAAAGATAAGGACTTCTTAACTTTCAGCGGGTTCGAACTCAGTGTTAGTTTATCTGATTCACAGTAAGCCAGCAAATTTTCTGCTGTCTTTTTCAGTTCTGTCAAAGTTAGTGAGGAATCTAGATTCATGTTTTCTAGGAGATTTTCATATAGTGTATTTGTCATTGGTACCGTTATTAACCTATACAAGGACAGAAGTTTCCAATCTACTGCGTGTTTTAAAGATTTTAATCCCAGCTCGTATCTAAGGGTTATTGTATGTAGCCCATTAGGCAATCCTAATACCTGTTTCCAAATGTAACCTTCTATTTTTTGCCAGTCTATTGACCACAACAAAGGTTTGGATGCAATTCCGTACAATAGTACCGGGATTACTTTGGCAACATAGAAGTTTATAATAGGCATAATCGAAAATTTACCATAAAGGCTGGCAATCTTTTTCATCTGGGCTATTAGTTGTGTCCCTTTAGCCAGGATTTCACCATACTGTTTCCCAACTGTAGCGGTTGCATACATAGTGATGCCCAGGTACATTACTTCTTTTGCCACCGGTATCTGGTTACTGCCAATTGACCACCGATGTTTTGTTTCTTTGCAACCTTTCTGCTCAAAAATTACAATCTTTGATTTATCAGGGTTTACAACCAGGTCATTTAATTTCATGTACTTGTCGAGGGCATTCAACAATCTTTGTAGACCGATAGGAGTCCTATCTAGAATGACTATATCGTCCGCATACATAAGCCATTTTACGGCCAAGGACCCCACCTTAGGGCTTATTAGTGATGAGGATTCTAGAGCAGCTCCAAAATCTCCCAGATAAAACTTAAAGAGAAATGGAGCAACCATACAACCCTGTCTGACCCCCCTATCTATACTTATATGTTCTGACAAATGTCCATCCATATTTAATCTTACTCTGGCTGTATTTCTTTCGTGAAGTTTTACTAGTATGTTAATTAGAGTTTTAGGAGCCCCTTGTTGTTCCAGTTTGCTCCATAGTTTATCTCGATTTACCATGTCGAAAGCGCTTGACAGATCGATAAATGCTCCATAAAGTCTTCCTTTATTATTTTTATCTTTCAGATTTGATAATGAAGCTAATATTATACCATTCAATGAAGTTGAATGGCCTCTTCTAAATCCGGTCTGCAGTTTAGGGATTATGTTATTTAGTTTTGCCCATGTTTCAAGTTCTCTTAGTATCAGACTAGTGAACAACTTGCTTTCTACGTCAAGCAATGTAATTGGCCTGTAACTACTAGGGTTTTTACGATCCCCCTTCTTGAAAATCGGGATTATAATTGCAGTCTTCCAAGAAGATGGAATTATTCTATTTGCAATCACTTTATTGTACAAGGTATATAGGATTTCAGCCCACAATGTCCCATTTCCTTTAAGGACTTGATAAGTTAGGCCGTTTGGGCCCGCGGATCGCGACGCCGAGGAGTTTGTGATCAAATTCAAAATATCCTCTTTGTCAAAATGTAAACCCCAATTTCCATTGTCACATATATATTTTTGTCCTCCCACTGGTTCCTGATATTTTACGCCAAAGTAGGTTAACCAACTTGCTTCCGACACATTATTCGTCTGAGCAATGGTTTGATGTATTTGGGCAGCATTTATTAGTGACCAGAAGTTTCGCGAGGAATTATTTTGTAATGCCCGCAGCATCTCTTCCCCATCTTTCTGCCATAGTTTTCCTCTGTGTTGTCTAGAGCAACTCTTCAAGTCATTTTTAATTTTTTTTGATTCTATCTCTACCTCTAGTAAACTTTTAGCCCGTTTCTTAGCGAGTCTAAATTGTTTTTGCGTCTCGCGTTTTTTTGCCCAAACTGCTTCGTCAAAAAAGTGTTTATGCGCTCGCTGCAAGCCCTTTTGGGTACTTGACGGGGGATCAATTGACCACAGGAATTCATGAAACCGTAATGGGTGACAGTGCTGGTGCAAAGTATTTTGTTCTCCCAAGTTGTCAAATCCCTCCAGGGCTTTGTTTAACCGCTCTCCTTCCCTCTTGTATTTTATCAACCGATTTTTCTGTACATTAACTTCTACTCTCTGGTCCCAGATCTCTATTTTTTCCTCACTACACCAATTTAGATGGGCAACTAATCTCTTATGGTCACTTGTTCCACCATCGGCCACTGAGAAATGTATACAAGTGTCGAAGCACTCTGTTGATAAGAGCATATAATCCAATGTCGATTCTGATGAACCCCTCTCCCACGTTGTGGTCGATGGAACATCACCTTCTATGAGCCATTTAGGAATTTTAAATTCCAATCCTCAAAGAAGTTCGACCATTTCCTCCCATTATTCGTTGCTTCTTTCATTTTCCCTGTGTGGCATTTGGAATTGATACATTGCGAATTTAGATCTCCTGCAACCAATATATGTGCCCCAGGGTACGTTATATTAATGTCAAAGGGTTACCGCAATTGATTCTAGAAACTGAGAGTTTTTCCCTCACGGGGTTCCAATACAGGTTCACAATTATTATCTCCTTAGCTGGAGAGCTTTTGGGGGGAGAGACCGCTCTCACCGCCAGTATTCCTTCCTGTTTACAAGATAACATTGTTATTTCTTTAAATAGAATTGTTCTACAGGCGATCAGCAAACCTCCCGTCGGTCTTCCCTTGGCTTTGCAGTTAGCTGGTTGTGCTATTAGTGCAAAGCCTTCGAGTTCCGGGGTGTTTACTAACCACGTTTCCTGTAGAAGGATCAAATCGTTTCCCCCAAATAACAACGTACTCATTTTATTATTTTTAAGTGAACTGGATCCCCGAGAGTTCCAACTGGTGATTCTCAATTTGTCATTACTAAAAAGATCTTTGTGATACACCCAACTTCTGGCAGACTTGCATAATTATCTCTGGTAACATTGACCAAGATGATGTTTGTGACCCTTCATTGTTGATATTTTCGTTTTTTCCTCGGTGGGTTTCATGCATTGAGGAAATGTTTCCCTGGTTTAACTCATGTTCCTCTGTTTCAATCATTTCTATTGCGTGAGATGGCAATTGCTCATACACTTCCAAACCCACCTCTCTTAATCTTTCTTGTAAATTTAAAAAAGCTTTTACCCCCAATTTAGAAACAAATCCAACTTCGACTAAGCTGATACATTCTGGTTTAGGAAAATGAACATATTCAATGTCTTTTGTTGAAAATAAATATAATTCTGGAAGTTTTTTAACCAGTGATAAAATCAAACTCCTATTCAGGGGTTTACCGGACTTTCGATTTTCCTCATTAGTGAACCACAGTCTCGGAATTGCATATGGATTTGGGTCATCATGGGGATTTGTTATTCTTTCAAGTACCATTTCAGAGGATGAGTTTCTCACCGGGGCGTTCGTAGTCTCTTCTTTTCCTACCTCTTTAGTTTGATCAAGGTAATACGTATTCGATGTTGATGTTTGTTTACATATTGTATCCTCTGCATGACCCATCCTAGAACTTTGGGTGACCACCAAATCTCCAGTCTTTGTTTTTGTTTGATTGAATATTGGAGCAATTCTTAAACCAATCTGGGTCTGCATTGGTGCTTTGAAAACATTTTTCCGTTTTTGAATATAGGAGCTATTTTTAAAATCTTCCCTGTAGTCTCTAATCTAATCGATCATCTCGTGATTGATTTCTATCGAGGTCCGTCATTTTTCCTTCTGTTTGAGTACTCGTTTTTTTTTACCATATGTACATCCCCCTCAGCTTCGGGAATTCTGTCCGTCTCGAGTTTTTTCCTTGGTTGTTTTTTGGGTTTATTTACCCTGACAGTTCTTTCTTGTTGTGGAGAATCATTACCTTTGGTTCTACCATCTTTGTCCGAGATATTTTGATTCTCGATGATTTTTGCAGGATCTGAAATCCCCTTGATGAAGCCATTTATCTGTGTTTTTTCGATCCAGTATTCTTCACATTTTTTGTTTTCTTTTCTTGTCGACCTCGTAACTTTGAATCTGTATTATTTTGCTTTTGGTTCTTCCGCCTTTCTCTTCTCCTTCTCCTATAGGATTGTTGCGAACTCTTCTTCCACATATGGTTGTTTTCTCTCTCCACTTCATAATTCTCAATAACTTCCCGTCGATCTTCCGCCTGCTGTTCCACCGTTGACTCAGCAATCTGTGCCAATCGGCAGAATTCTTCCATTATTGATTCGGATAAGGGAGTAGCATCCCGAAGGGTATTCAATTCCGGGACTAAGACTTTTGTTTTAATTGCTAGATCTTGATTTAATGAAGAAGTCGATACATTTCTTTCATTCATTTGCAATAACAAATCCTTGATCTCCTTATTCTCACTCATGAGGGATGTCATTTGGTGCTTAATTTCCGTTAAGTCTCCACTATGCTTTATGAGGCCATCTTCCATCTTTATCATCAAGGGTAGAACTGAGCAGTTTATTACATTGTTTTGGCCTACGACTGAAAATTCAAGTTGTTCAATATCCTTTGTCATTTCCATTAAAATCCCTGTGTGGGTCTGCACATCTTTTTTTAGAAGGTCAAACACCTTCACCAAGGAATTTAGAACAAAATTTAAAGCCGAAAGAGAGGAGTCACCATCATTTGGGTTTTGATTCTTGTTTCCCTGTGTCATACTTCGTATTTGCACCGGTTGATCCAGTAAAATTCCATCAGACTCGACCGTGTCCCCTCTCGATACCACTGTTGAGTTTAATCTTTCTTCATGTGGTTGTATATTCTGCGCCGAACTCAACAGATGATTTGGGGTCCTTGAAAGTTCCATAACTGGGATGAGTAGTTCAGATCCACTGATCTCCGTTTGTAAGTTGGTGTTTTGATTTAAAAGTTTTAGGGAGTGTGGCATAGGTCCATTTAAAGTTTCTTGCGCAGATTTCTGAAAGTAATAATCAATAGTCCCTTTTATTTTAGTTGATGTCAGAGTAAAATCTTTCTCCTGTCTAAATGGGCTGTTCCTTGTTGAGTCCCTTAAAATTTCTCCCTCCGTTAATTTGTCCACTTGAGGTTCTTGATGAATTTGTGCCTCTATTGTGTTGTTATTTCTTGTCAAGGTAATCGGAGTTTGAGAACTTATGGGGTTCCCATCCTCATGCAGGGACTTTTCAATGTAGGAACCATCCCACTCTGGAGCTCTTAGATCGTCAACTTGTTGTCCACTCCTTAGATTGTATCGGGCCATTTCTTACCCCTTCGTTGACTGAGAATTCGGCCAGTGAAAAAATGGGGGATCAAAGGAGTAAAATCTCCCGCAGTCTCCCCCCTTTTTTTACTTTATATTGTCTGAACCAGGCCCCAACCACTTCTTTTCCGCTGTCCACTCTGGATTACCTGGGCTCCAAAATTCCTGTCAGCGGGCGGCGGATTTTCCAAGAGTAATCTCTGGGGCTCTTGTTTAAGGAGACTTACAAAGGGGCTTAGAGCTTGAGACCACTGCTGTCTAGTACTAAATGACAACGGCCTACCGCATGTAGGATATAGGATCAGGATTTCTATACTACTAGCCTTCGAATCCTCAACCCAATGCCCTTGATCAGTATCAATATCGAGCCCCGGTTGACTCACCGTCGGTGGCGGTAGCTGTGGATCAGATCAGGGTGGCTGCCATTAGTTTGGTGAGTTGGTTATGTATCAGTAGACCCTCCAGCACTGATACTGGCACTTATACGGGGCTCACCAGACGTAATAATCTATCTCCGTGAAGTCGCTAGAGATAGCGGAGGTCGCCACCGCAGGCTGCCTCAGGCCGCTGCGGGCACTCACCTCTGTGCTCGCGGGTGTGTGAGGATCGCTTAAAGAAAAAAAGAAAAAAAAAAAAAGGGGTAATGCTGGGCTCGCAGCCGCGGGCGGCTTCAGGCCGCCACGGAGACTCACGGACCCACCGCCACGGACACCCACCTCTGTGCCTCTGCTGCCTCGCCGGTACGCGGATACGCCTCACTACACAGAATCTATCGAGCTGAATCCACTCTCCACTCTTCGCTCCGATGCTCCGATTCCGCCGTCTGCTCACCATCCGCTTGAGAAATCCCAACGGTTGTCAGATCAGATCCTGGGACGTCCTGAGACTTCCTGCTAGAGGAAAGGACCCACACGCCCGCACACGCTTTGCTCGTCACTCGTCGCCGCAGTCAAGCCGCACTGAAAATCTGCACCAACGAGCCACCAGTGTACAGAGTGTCAGCCGCTTCCGACCACTTCCCTCACTTCCCACTTAACGACGGAATTATCCTCGCTAAGCCGTTTGCCTGTATTCAATCGCTCTTCTCAAAAGCTCACCCCTGCACAGATTATTGTGCTATCACAGGGTTTGATTTTTGTCTCCACACAACACACCAATCCAGATCGGGTAGAATTGGAATTACTTGGGTTTCTTTAGAAAAATCAGACTGGCTGCATTTTTTAGCGACCACATTGAGCCAGCCCAAACTTAATTTACCCAGTTTCGTCCACCTTTGGAATGTATGCCTTCTGATCAAGATACACCCCCAGAAATTCTCGCTTTTTAAAGAATGGGCCTCAGAGGTCTGTCCAGAACTATTTGCCCTGGTTCTCCTCTGTATCATAACAATCTAGGTCCAGGTTAAATACAGGCTCTCAAACAGCTCCAAGAGTGCAGAGAATTGATGATCAAAACTTCTGGTATAGGCATATGTATCGTTATATTTGACACTCCTAAATAAGTCCACATGGTCAATGCCTTACTGATGCATTCCTCCCATTACATGCAAATCAGATTGTATCCTACTGAATCCATCATGCTTAGACTGCAGGAGTTATGTATGGCAGGAGTGGAAAGCTTTTTTTTTTATCGTGCCAGGAAGCAATGTTTTTCACCCCTCGGGATATCCACACCCCGGTTCTGTATGCGCACCGCAAAATTCATAAAGATGAGGAGAACCCTCCAGGATGCCCAATTGTTTCTTTATGTGTGTCAGTTCTTGAGCCCTGTAGTAAATATTTGGATTATTTTTTTACAACCCTTGGCCACAGGGATGCGTTTGCATCTGCAGGATACTGCGGCCATGATCAGGTGGTTGGAGGGTCATCATTTTCATCGCTCTACTGATCTCCTCGTTACTTCTGATCTACCTGCGCTTTATACTAACATCCCCCAAGAAGATGCTTTGGATGTGGTTAAATACACCCTTAACCAGCGTCCACAACCCCACAAGGTTCACTACATTTTTGATGGAGGCTCTGCATAGCTCTACTTGACAACTTCTTTGCCTTCTGTAAGGATTTGATCTTGCAAATCAAACAATGCCTTTTGGGGTGACTTTCATTTCCAGCCTAGCAAATATCTTCATGGCGGACTTTAAAAACATCTATATCTTCAGCCATAACCCTTTTGAGAGAGATATTGTTGACTGCCACTCTATTAGAGTTCATTGATTGGCTTAATACTTGTAACCCAATTCACTCACCACTGCAGTCAATATTCAGGTCCCTATTTTGGACATACTCATTAAGCATGACTACGGTTGTTTGTGTTCAGTTTTATATAGCAAAGAAACATACAGAAATGCGTGTCTCCTTTTCAGTAGCTAACATCCCAAAGTTCTTCGTGAGAATTTACCATACAGTCAATTACTCAGGGTGAGACGTAACTGCACTTTCAAAGAAGATTTCAGCACACATGCCAATGACCTCATATCCAGACTCGAATGCAGGGGCTACCCAAAAAATGATTTAAAAATGATGCTAAACAGGCCATCTTCACAGATTGCGACACTCTAGTTTCAAATTGTGACAAATCCTCAAGTGTTGACTGGCCAGTATGTGTTACATCTTTTTCACCTAATACTGCGAGGCTCAATAACCTGATTAAAAAACATCATCCTGTATGCAGCACCGGCTGCACCTCCAAACCTCACTTGTTTGCCTTGAAACAGGGGGCACAATACTAGAGACCAGCTGGTACACTCACGGTTAACAATGGACCAAATACGGTCCAACACTCAGGAAGATTGTTGGCTTCCACCACGTCAGCCTGTTTTGGGCTATTTTCCATGCAGGTCTTGTGCCGCATGTGAAACATGTTTGACGTGCTGAGTTTTTTGTTTCAACAATGTGACCTGGACACTAAAATCACATAGGAATTGTAACACCACTAGCGTGGTACAAAGCATTTAATGTCCTTGCCCTAAAATCTAAGTTGGCCTAATGACCAGGAGGGTGTCCATTACAAATGAGGAACACAGGTCTGGATCAGAACTGGTGCAACAACTCCATCATTACCAGTCCTTGAACCACATAGACCATGATTTACTGTGGCAGGTTATTGACAGGGTTCTCCCAGATGCACAGGCGTTCAACACATACAATAGGCTGCTCCGATTGGAGCAAAAATAGATTTTTGGGCTGAAATCATATGCCAATGGGCTCAACAATGAGATTATATGACATGCCCTCATGTAATCCACAGCTCTCTCAGTTACAGCTAGACCGGTCTGATATAGTGGGATGGCTTTTTCCTGGTTAGTTTAATCTCGAACCAGTGTTTGTTGCTTTGACAACTGCCTTACCCCTTGATCTGAACCTTCTGTCTGTAGGGAGTTTAGATACCAGGCCCTTTTGTTCCCAAAGAGGGCCTTGCCTGCTTTCTATGATCCCCTTTTACACTATGAGACATCATGTGCGAGTCGCTCATTCCATCCCATTGCATCAAACCCCCACCTTTAATTGGTCATTGTTGTTCGCCCATTAGAATTCTTGTTTCATTACACTCCCTTTCTTTATAGAAATACCCTAATTTCCGTGCCATCTGACTTTTTCAGTCACATGATGTGCATGCACGAAGCAGGCCTCATTAGGAACCCACTGTCGGGTGAGACGGTTTCCACTTTTGCTTCGTGTTCCCATTGCCTTTAGGAATCTGACTTCTGAAATTAACATAACGATGTACTGGTTGTGGCATCCCTCTGGCATTAGCTTGCCTGCCAGCCCGTTCCATGCAGGTTCATGCGCCACAACACTTTTAGCTCTTACAATATGCATGCAGCCATTCTGCATGCCTGCCGACTCCGTAATTCTATACATCTATATATTTCAGATAGTGGCTGGGTGTGTATGCACCAGCATATGCACATAAGCTGCATTGCGATCACTTCGTCGACAAAACTCACTGCTGCAGGATCCGTGGTGATTAGGACTTTGATTGGATCCGGTTTATGGTGTCTATTTTAGGTATTCAAACTCGCTTTACTCTGGTATTGGAGCTTGCTCTCTGGCATGTCTTCTTGGTTTAATTTCTTTTTTTCTTAATTGCGTTCAGTTTGGTCTGTTTATTGACAATTTGGGGATTTGTTTTCAAGCAGTTTCTTTCTCAATACGTCTCAGATACTCAATGAGCAGAGTTGGGGACCCAGGCCTTGCTTCAGATGCGTGGTTGTCGGAGGTTTCTCGGATACATGTTGATAAAAGAAAACTTTTAATTAAGTATATCTATATCTTACTAGATGTGATCCCATCTTTGTTTAGCATTTCATTGTTTGCATCTGCTGGTAGCGCAGGCAGTATGCTTTCTACTTGAAGATGGACGCGCAATAAACATTGGCTCATTTACGTGCCATGTGACTTAGTAGATCACACGACGTGCAAACAAAGCAGGCCTCATTATGATCCCACTGACGGGAGATACGGTTTCCACGATCGCTTCGTCTCCCCGTTGCCTTTAGTAATCTGACTTCTGAAATTAAGTTAAGGATGTACTGGTCGAGGCACACTGCTGGCACGCGGTCGCCTGCCGGCCCGTTTCCACGTTCATGCCCCACAACAATAGGCATGCAGCCATTCCACATGCCTGCTGACTCTGTAATTCTACACATCTATATTTCAGATAGTGGCTGAGTGTGTATACACCAGCATGTGGACATGAGCTGCATCATGATCACTATGTGCAGCGAAATTCCCTGCCGCAGCATCCGTGATGATGATCACTTTGATTGGATCCGGATTATGGTGGCTATTTTGGGCTGAGATTGGAGCTTGCTCTCCGGCATGTCTTCTTTGTTTAATTTCTTTTTTTCTTACTTGCGTTAGTTGGGTCTGTTTGTAGACAATTTGCGGATTTGTTTTTAAGCAGTTTCTTTCTCAATGTGTCTCGGATACTCCATGAGTGGAGTTGGGGACCCAGGCCTTGCTTCAAATGCATGGTTGTTCAGAGGTTTCTCCATCTTTTAATAAAAGAAACCCTTTAAGTATGGCTATATCTTACTAGATGTAATTTTGAGTGCCACTTGGTGAATGGACCACTTCAACCAATATGTATGTTTTTGTATTCCTGAGCACCCGCCCAATTGTGCATTTTCCTAGCTTTCTGCCCTGAGGAAGGCTTGGCCCTTTGAAATATGTATGGCCGGTTCAAGCAGAAACTCGAGTTGGCATTTGTGACATTGTTAATTTTGTGGTTTAAAATTTGATGTTGTATTTTAGACACCTGCACAGGTGCTGAGTCAACACACAAGTATGACCCAAGGTTTGTTAGGGGTTGTATATTGGTATTCTTCCTCTTAACATTTCATTTTTCAGGTTGTTTTCCAAGTGCACAAGTGTCTGTTGGTACTTTGGTGGTGGGGACTTTTCTCTGCTTTTTCTGGTTCCTTCGGGCTGTGTTCCGATAGGTTGTGTTTCAACCTCATTTGGTGCAAATATTTATTGCAGAGGAATGTGTATATGTATATTTCCTACTATGGTTTGTAATGTCTTTTATTGCATTTAATTAAAAGATTCAGCCAGCATTTAAACATTGTGTGGAATTCGGGACCGGTTTATACTTTTTTGTGCTCTACTAATGGGATAAAGTCACACTGACTGAGATACTTTAGCTAGTTTTGCCTAAAGTAGACACTGACGTCCATCTGAATCAGGAAAGTTCTCTAGATATATGCTATTGAAAACAATACACAGAAGAGGAAACTCTCCGCAATTATAACGCCACCAGGGACGTAAACATCTAGCCAAATAGCAAAATTAACATTTTAATCTTTTGCCAAGTTGTTACTTTTGGGGGGATATGCTCCTGAAAAATGTGACAGCAATCTTTTGTACAATCTCTTTTCAAGGACACCCATCATTAAATGATATTCAAATGTCATGTAGTATTGTCCAAAGCAACCTCTATTGCACTACAGAGATCCTATTCCCAGTGTGGTCATTTGTCAAGCCACCAACTGGGCTACTCTTCAAGCACCATGCAACTACTGTGTTACGGGCAAGAGTTGGAGAGTCGACACTCAGTATGGTCAGGCACCATGCAGAAAGGTTTGGCTGATTGTGCTATCGGTGCAGTCTACCACCACCCTTGTTACTATGTTTCGTAACTTCCCATATGTAGTAATGAAGGGAATGAGACAAAGGAAGAATTACAGTAAGTTACAGATAAGTCACACAGTCCTAGTGTTCAGCAACAAATCCCTGTAACCTTCTGACTCAGTCAGATTTATAATGTGTACTACACTAACAGTCTGAGATATTGAAGAATGGCAGGGAGGAGCCTGCTGGATGAAAAGCATGGGACCTCAAGTGTGAGAGGGATATTAGTTTGATCTTCCAGGCTCATTTCAGTGTCCCTGTAACCCAATGGAAGGACGTTCCATATGCAAGAAGCAAAGGGATGACAGACAATACAGGAATTACTCTTTTCCACTTTTTGGTGTTCTCAAATAATTGAAAAAAACATGAGGTCAGAAGAAAACTAAAATGCTAGAAAGGCACTAAACCCCTGTTGGACAAATTTCGCAAGAAACTACCCTATGAAACCCAAGCGAGGAGCTTCAAGTGAGGTAGGACATCGTTCTTTGGACTTTAATACCATGCTTGCATTGCCCACTGCTGCATTCCGCAACGTCAGTTGAAAAGCCCCCACAGCCTCTTTTTCTCCATGTGGATTCAGCGACTTGCATTTTATTCCCCACCCCACCCCCCATTTGAAATTTAGGAAAAAACAAGTCCCAGAATTCCAAGCAAAAACAGCACTCAGGGGGCCTTCTCACAAATGGCCACAGGAAACAAAACTCACCAATACTAAAAAAATCTACTTGTGATTGTGCTAATATAACCCCATTATGGGCCGTATTAGTGGATGATTTCCGGAGATGGCATTAAAGACCCGACATGCTTTGCCCGCGTTGCAGCTCTCAAAAGGACACTTCTGCTCAGGCTTTTACATGTTGGGAATGCTTTGCCGGTTGCTGTAGTGGCGCCAATGGTGCCGTCGCTACAAAAGGATATTTTCTCCTTTATATGGCAAATTAAGAAACAGAGGGTCCCCAGACGAGTATTTATGAGGGCTTATATACCCAGGAGGGTTGGGAGTCCCCGATACTGAAATATATATTACAGCAGTGCATATATGTCCTATGCTGGATTGGGCTGTGGAGGGTAGCATGAAAGGATGGCACAGCTTGGAACAGGGTGCTACATCCATACCATGGGGTGCTTTACGATTGCTAGGCAAAGTTTGTACGCAGTACCCTCTGGGACTACTACACACAACTGACTACAGGTATAGGCAACCCAACCTTTGGTATAAGCGTGCACTACACAGTTTTGGTAGCGTGATGAGCAGCCAGGCTTATTTCAAGAGGGGAAATGTGAGCTGTAGTGGAGTTACACAAAGATTCACTGTTACTGGTATTCAAATAAACTCTTACATTCAAGGTTTCTTGCATAAACAATTATTAATTTATTTATCAGTCAGTTATAAAGCCTCCTTCAGAAGGGAGCAATAGAATAGTAACAAATAAATACACTTCAATACTGTACACTGAGTTTCTAAATCAGAAAAGATCCTTTTGGGATGGCCCACAGACACAACCTACACCCACAGGTGGCTTCAATACTAGGCTGCTAGGGACATTAATATCTTACTGTCGGCATTCACAACACTCTTAAAGGATGGTAAAAGGCAAAGGTTATTAGAACACAAGTGACCACAAATATTCAAGCAGGCAAATACTTTTGGATCCTCTAAGAACAGTCATACAATTCAATAGGCTAAGCCAAAGTCAATGGGCAAAAGTCTTGTATAGGATGAAGCACTTATGGTAAGTACATGAGAAAAGTCTTTGCACAAGTTCTTGGGAGTCTTTGATGAAAAGAAGAATCAAATGTAAAGACACAAGATGATTAGACTTGTGAGTTGTAGAAGGTTCAAGCAACTCTACAGTAAGAGGTAAGTTCTCTTAGACTTTGTTTTTACAGTACCTTAGAAATGAAGGAAAGATGCAGCTGATGACTTCTGTTCCTGTATAGCTCTGCAGATCTCACTGCTCCTGGGTCTCAGTCGTGGGGACAAGAGGGAGGACGTCGGGGGACTCCTGCAATGCACTGGGACGGTCAAAACCTGCAACCAGAAAACTTCACTTTCAGTGGCTGTTCAGCGTTTCAGATCCTCGCGTCTACCGCAAATAGCAACACTGCAGTTCCTGGCTATCGAGATGGACTTTCCTTGCTTCTGGGGTCCCGCACTCTGTTGAAGGGGCACAGGCTTGGTCAGTCCCGCTTCTTGGGAGTCCAGAGGATCTTCCAAAAGCTCTACGCCAGCTTCAAAGTAACGCACACAACCTGGTGTTCCTCTCCCTGGCTATACGGTTTCCAGCAGCAACTCTGGAAATTCAACCAGCTCTGAGATGGATGTCCAGGTGGCCTACTTTGGAGTGGATTGGTCCCACTAACTCAAGGGGAGAAGTCGTCCTTGCAGGGGCTTCTCCGTCAATGCGAACTTGGTGTTTCGGCACTGCAGCTGGGCTTCACCGGGCAAACCAACAGTCCAAGAGTTGCAGCAGGTGTCCTCTTCAAGTTCTTCTTTGGTTCCTTCGTCCAGTGGTCGACTCTGCCTTCCAAGCCAAAGGACTCGCCTTTTATTCAGTTATCTCCCATTCATTCCACCCTAGCTGTCAAACACCCAGCATGGTGGCTCTCCTTGCCGGACAGTCAGCCAGCCAATCACCACAGAGTGCATCTGGGTCTCCTAGGAGAATAGGCACAGGTGGGTTTCGGGCACCTCCCTCACTTCCTGCCTAACCCAGATACTCTGGAGCAAGAGGCGGGTTTCACTCCTGAACCCAGCCAAAGGCTGAATGAACAAAGACCAAACCTGGTTTGGCGCGCAAGGCAAATCTCAAGAAGGACCTTTCCAAAAAGAAATGGTGAAAAAAGAAGACCAGGTGGCTCCCGTGTATGCTTTACTGTAGCTGCGAACGTAGCCCGGGGTAAAGGCATACCATGGTAGTTCAAACTAAACCATTGCCGCCAGCCATTCAATGAGAAAAGGGTAACATATGAAATGTTACATGAGAAACTAGACAAAGGGGATACTAGGTAACCCAAATGTTACATGAGAAACTAGACAAAGGGGATACTAGGTAACCCCTCCGGCATAAGATAGTTTGTGCTGGGTCTAGTAAGTTACAATGGTAAGTAAAGTCAATTTCAGTTTACAGCTCTGGGAAACCGTAGTTTATCCCAGAGAAGGTATTTAAACCTTTGGGAAATCTGGAAGACTTCCCTGTGTCACTGCACTGAAGGTGCTTTGGGACACAATGTAAAAGATGATGCCTATGGAGTCTGTCAGTCTCCACAACCAAAAGAAACAGAGGTAAAATTCACATTAAAATACATGAGAAAGTGGGAAAAAGAGTCACTCTCTCTCCAGGATAAAAAAAATGAAGTCCTCAAAATCCAGCAAAGTTGCTGGGGGTCTTAAGGTGGAGAGAATTAGCACATTTCCGAGAATTCTCCCCAACAATTCCTGGGGAATTTGTTGCAAGTGGCAGGAGGGGTCCTCTTAGATGCCATCAAATGTGCTCTGTGGTATTGGAGTCAGGCATTGCAGCAAAGAGACTTGACCCCCCTGGACGTGTCCCTACACGCCTGTGTGAGATAATCCGAGTTTGCCCACCCAGAGGTTGGAGAGATTCCTCAACACTGAGGCTAGTAGATTTGTATAAGGAGGGTTCCCCACTTTCGCTCGAAGGCACGAAAGTGAAATTCCAGTTGGGCAAAGGGGAGTGGTTCCATTACATACAACTCCAACACTGAATCTCACATAGGGGGGTGGGATGCTGGCGCTACACAGCTGATAGGGCTGGAAGTATCCATGAAAGAGGGAGTCACTCAAAAGAGGGTTTCAAGACTCTACCGACTATTAAACAAAACGGTACCGGAGGACAAACTACCATTAATGGAAAAATACTTGGGAATTACGATCTCTGTGGAAGTATGTGAGCAAATTTGGAGGAGGCCCCAAAAGATGTGAAGGTGTTGAAGCAGCATATAAATTATTCTTTCCATGGTACCTTATGCCACAGAGGCTTTACAATATAATCAATACTCGCCTGTATACTGGAGAAACTGGAGAGGTTGGATAGCTACACCACATGTGATGGTCCTGCCCTGAATTTTGGAAGGCGATCCTGGGGCACTTCAAAGATATTGTGGGGGTGCAAGTGCCTTTCTCACCGACTGCAATTTTCGTAGGGGGGAGCGTACGCAGTGAACAGACCAGGAGCAACCTTAATCAAAGATACGCTCAATGTTGCTAGAATGGTTCTTGCTCACCAATGAAAACGGCTGAGGGCCCGGTGGTGGCTTTATGGTGGGTGAGGCTGTGTGAGTGTTGGCAATGGAAAAGGTATGTGCTTGAGCATATTGGTCCCGCCAAAGATTCCTGTAGGTCTGGCTCCCGTTTCACAAGTGGGTGAAGGGCAGGGACCACCATTACCACGGACCCTCTAAAACATTTTTCAATACTGTGAGAATGCCCATCCTAACATGTGTAGAACAAATTAATGGTTATATGGTGAGAGTAGTCCATGCCAGTGTTCGTTAATCGTTTTGGGTTACAATTCCTCGTTATAGTAAATCCGGTGTATGTTCCTATCTGACAGAATTTATGCATGTATGTATGACCAGCAAAAATCGATTGTTATATCATGTCGGATCATCTACCAATAAAGATCACACACACAAAAACAAAACGGTTGGACCAGTCTCTTACCATAACCAATTACAAAACTAAAACTGGTCCATACAACATTGGTCTTAACCTACCCAAAACTAAAAAAAGGTGCCTCAACCACTCTTGCTCAGTTATGCCCTAACCCCACATAGTGTTTAACCCTCCTGTGCCAGGGTCACACTCCCTTGGCTGAGCTACACTTGTACAATTTGAGCAGAAGCTTGAACTGCACACTCAGCAACGCCCAATTGCTCCAAACTGCAACCATAGCCCTAGTTGTGCAGAGCCCTCATGAAGCCAGAACTACTGTAACCGCTATAGAGCGGCTTACGTCTGAATGCTTGGGCGGCCAGAAGTGCAGCCACTGGTTTGGAACCTGGTACATCCTGTCCCATAGCACATTGGGGAGGGCATTAGCTCTTAATGTCTCATGCCTTTGCCTCCCTCACAAGTCAGAATGTCCTAGGGAAATGGAAATGTATGCATCTGTCACTATTCCAACATTCGGATATGCAGGCAAATGTATTCTATGACAAGACAGGAGGCTCGCATTATGCTTTACTTTCTTTATTACTGCCATAATTAGCTTTTCAAATTAAACTTTTAAAACTACACATTTTGTAATGTTTTTCTGAACTTTCTTGAAAAAGGTGCAAATTTTGGGTTTAAAAGTTCTGCAATCCAAGTAAAGTCTCAAAATCTAACTCCAAACCACGACTCCCATGACTCTCCGGGGTTTGGTAGTCCTGACCTCTCCTCCTGCACCTATCCGCATGCAGGTCAGCCCTTTCCTCTTTCTTTTTTGCTGCCTTGTAGAGATAAGTACCTCAGTTTACTAAGCTGCTACGCTAATTATTTGTTTGGCTTTTCAAGCCGTGTAATATCGTATATCTCGCCTAGTCATAGTGCGCAGCTTAGGCGTTTTATATAGTGGATGCGCGAAATATTTAGCGCGGTTGTAAAAAAAAAAAGAAAAGAAAAATAAAAGAATAATAATAATGATAAATACCGTCATTTAAAGCGTGTTCGTCTCGTCACGTAGGCAAGAGTATCGTGTTCGTTATTGCGCGTGTATACAGTTAGCCAATTAGTTTGTCGGTTGTCGGGGAGAGGCAGAGCCGACGCCGCGAGTGAAATTCGCTCGCCTCAGGCAGCCGGCCCCGCTCCCCCATATTACGTGCTGGCGCCGGCAGACGCGACTAGTTCTAGGACCCAGGGGAGAGGGAGAAGGAATAATCTCCTGGCTTTCCCTGCGCGTCCAACGCTCGCGCGCACAGTTGGAAGTGCGTTCGCAAAGCGTCATACACACGGCCTCCAAGCTTACATAAAACAAAAAAAAAAAAAAAAAAAAGGGGATTTATATTTATAATATACAGCTGCTCACGTTGGTATTGAACATACAACAAACAGAGAAAGCTGGGCTTTATACAGCTCGAGTGAGAGTAGCAGCAGATCCAGACCCCTTGGCTGACACATAGATTTGGCTCTGCCAATATTAAACATGGCTCAAAGCAGAAGCCCTGGCCAGACACCATCCACTTCGCCAGAGTGGTCTGAAGAAGAATGGGAGGACAGTCCTTACAATCAGGAGACAGACCTCTCCCAAAGCTTTAAGCAGGTGCTGGGAGACTCGCTTTCTAAAGCAGTCTCGCAGGGAGTACAACCTATTGCTAAGAGGTTAGAAGTACTGGAGGCTATTTTGGCGGAACAGCAAGCAAGGCTTGCCAGGAAGAGGAGAGCATAGAGCCACGGAGAGGGACCGTCAGCCAGAGACCCCACTGGGGTTGAACTTGAGGGGCGTAAAACAGCTCGGAAGAGCAAGAACTCTTTGACCCCCCCGAGCAATATGGAAAGGGAGGATACTGCTCCCCAAGAAATGAGCGACCCTGTCACTAGGCTAAAGAGAGCCTTCCTGGAAAAGAAGATGAATGCCAGGATCGACCCCCTACCCCAGGGGTGGAAAATATAGGGGACAACGACGAAGGCTATATGCCTGACGACGAGGGTGAGAATGACACCTTTCAACAGGTGGAAGAAGAGATCGATCCACAGGAGGTGGATAATACCACTGACATGTTTGATCCGGAGACAATCAGGCACCCGAAATCTTCGGAGCGGGTGCCGTCACCTAGAGTGGCAGCGTATATGGCGCAGCACATCCGCAAACCACTGGAACGAGACGTACGATCTCGTATGAGATCCGAATGCCCCAGACCAGACTTACCGGGAAAACTAACAGAAACACCAGATCTAGACCCCAAGATGGTCACTTTTGTGACTAAATCAGTGAAAGATATAAGGAAGGGAGTAGATCGGGCTTGGCGAGGGTGCCAAGACAAGCTCCTCGACCTGGCGGGACCATTAGCCAAAATAATGGACCTCGCAGAAAAGGCAAAAGATACTGGTACCCCGGTGGACGTCTCCGCACTCGCTAATTGGACCCAACGAGCAGTGTGTCTCTTAGGCAATGCGAATTGTGCAATCTCCTCCGAGAGAAGAAGAGGAGTTCTGCTAAAGATCGATAATAAACTAAGTGATCTCGCCTCCTACGAAGCAGGCGAGAGCGCCAAAGGACTCTTATTCCGCGAAGCATTCGCTAAAGAAATGGCGCAGTTTGTGGGCACCTATTCCGCTCTGGAGAGAGCGCAAAGCTCAATAAAAAGATCTTCCCAAATCGTGTTTTTTACGGGACCGGACGCCAAAGGGGTCGCCCGTCCGGTCGATTCAACTACCATCGAAGACCCCAAGGGCCGCGCGCCCAATACTGGGAAGGGAAACAACAAGATACCTTATTTCCGACCAGATCCAGGTTTCCCAGAGGTCGTAGAGGGAGAGGAACCTACCGTCAGCCCAATGTCTCAGGAGGTGAGTGCGATAGGCATAAAAGTAGGAGGGAGAACCCCTCATTGTCTGAGCGCGTGGCAAGCGTTATCGCGCGATGCATGGGTTTTACAAGCAGTAGTAGGCCTGCAGTTTGCCAAAGGAAAATAGGGGTGCTTTCTGTACGGGCATGCAAACAATACCGAATGTACATGTATGAATAAAGCACAGTGTGCATTTAACAACCCCCAAAAAAGGGAGTATACTAAAAGGCCGACCAAACGGTAAAGGCTGAACGCAAAGAGCAGCAAAATGTTTCACATCAACATTCAACTTCGTAGCTGAATGCGTTCATTAATTAGGGTGTGCTTCTTTTGATAGATATTTGTGCTGGTGTTCCCAATAAAAACCTTGATAATTCTTCCATTTACGTTAGAAAGTTGGAGGATAACGGAGCTTGTGGATTTTAGTAAGATTGGTTTGTTTTTGCTCTATATTGTAAATGATGCTTAGGTTTTTAGTTAGGAGTAGGGTGTTATTTTTTGGGTACTGCAACACTGCTGATGGACACCAGCAGGTCGGCAAACCCCTCAATTCCCTAGTATAGGACGTTGCATTTTTGCATGCTACAGGTTCAACCATCCATTAATACCTTTAGGCACACAGCAGTGGTCTGGATGCTCCGAATGCCAGGGGCGACCCATGGAAAACATCTGGATGTGAATGGCAAAAGCTGAAGGAAAACAAAATTAAAATGTATTAAAAATAAGGAACAGGCACTACTGTATCAACAACATCTGTTTCGCATTCACCATGAAGTCAAAGCTGCATAACTGAATAGCCCTTATATAGGAGGGAGGCATAGACCCTAGTGTGAAGTAGAGCGAGAATGCCCATTCCATACCATTACACGACTCACTAGAGTACTTCCAACATCAGAAACACACACACAGTCAGTACACGTTGATCCATAGTTACCTTTTTTTAGTCCATGTTCTCCTCCCACAGACCCCCTTGCGACTTCCAGATCTTATTTCCACTCTCGACAAACGAGGGGATGGGGAACAGAAGTGGCCCGTCTGTACAAAGGATGCATGGGCAAGAGGCGACTTGCACTTACAGGTATGTTCTGTCCCTTTTCCTCAAGGTTCTCAATGGATTACAAAGCCGCCAGAAGGTCCATCATTGGGGTGAAAGCAGCACTAATCTCCATATGGTTAAAAATCTTCTGAGTCGCACTGGCTCAAGAAAATAAGCTGGGACGCACAACTGAAAAGGAGGATTCTAGTTTCACAGATGCTCTAATGCTACCTTAGTGGGGGCCTATGCAAGGTACCTCCTCCCCTTTGCATCAATTGCCTAAGAAAGAAGGCAACTCTAAATATTTTAAAGTTAGAAATCTCAGGAACAACCAAGCTTTCCATAGCTCTAGGGACAATGCCCATGGTGTGGTGTCTGGAAAGCCTGTCTATAAGATGAGCTAAAAGGCCCCGGTCTGAAATAGCTCTTTTTTGCATTTACATGCTCATCTTTATCACACAAATACAAATAGGCATACATAAACAAGCATTTGCAAACGCCAACCGTTTTGGCCTTTGTATAAGTAGTAGGCATTTGCCAGGCACTGCTATTATATGCCAGGTACTCACACCATTTTGTACCTGGTACCATCATGGCCAGTCAATACCAGTAAGACGGTGCTTGGCAAGTGCCTTTCCCATGACTACTCAAAAGTCACAACTGAAAGGTTAGCAGACATTCCAATTCACTACCAATGCTGCGACTGTTAATCTCATGAAAGAGTAAATAAGCTTTAACATAGCCAAGCATGTTATCAAAAGCTTACGCATGGGCAGTGCATTTTGTATCTAGTTCCATAATAAGCAAGAACGGCAAAGCTCCATGAACTTATCTTGAGTCTATTTGTTATGAGAAAAACAATGAAAAGAATCAAATGTTATGCCATGTCATCCCTTTTTGTCGCTTTCTAGGTGTAGCTTCTTGGTTGTTTGTGCTCTACCTTGCATGCAATTCAATATTCAAACGTGTATCACTCACATTTACAAGCCACCTACACAATTCAGCACAATGCAGGTGAACACAAGCAAATGGCGTCATTTTCAGCACCAACTACTACAATCATCCTAACTACACCTCAACCGCCGTCTGAGTGAGATGTGGAGTTCCTACAGCAACTCGGGACCCAACCTAACTATAAGGGCAGATCTCATTAATAATAAACTGAATAGGATACCTACACCTGCAGTTTGTCCTTGATACACAGATCTCAAAAGCCCTTACCAAAAACACAGTGCACCCATCAACACAAAAATCAATAAATCAGTACATCAAAAATCACTAGACCAATCTTGCACTGCTCCTCTGCTCTGAATAAGAAAGCCCCACCCATTTGCCTGCATGTCCAAAAATGCCAAGAGACTGTGAAAGTGGCAACTCTCCAAATTTGAATAAGACTTGTAAGGAACTCATGGCGGCAACAGTAAAGACAGATGCAAGTGATCACAGTTAAAGGGTGTTTAGTGAACTTCATAACGGGTGAGATAAACGCCTAATCTAAACCTAAATCTAAGACGGAAGCAAGCTACGACCATCAAATAATGATAAGGCAGTGCCCGTAAGCGTCTTGTCAAAATAAAAAGGGCCTATACTAAAAACCTATTTCCAATCCTTACCACCAAGTTACAAAAAGAGTGTGGGATAATGTTCTCCAGAAAAGAAAGAAGTGTTCACAAAACAATTGGTTTGGCTGAATCTCCCTTCCCCACATTTTTAGCAAGGGGCAAGGCGGGGCTTCTGAGCACAGCACACTCCTAGGCCTCTCAAGCATGAGGCGCACGATTCCAGTTCAACAATATCAGAACCTTCAAGGGCCAGGTCTCTTCTCTGCAAAGTCTCTTGCCTTCGACTGCCTGATGTATCAAAACAACAAACAAAAGTTCCTTTGGTAATTCTGTGGTTTGGGTAATTCTCTGCTCCTTGAATCTCCCTCTGGCGAGCTCCATCCTTCATTCAACTTGGGCCTTCCTCCGTCAGGTTCACTACGGTCTTTCAAATGCAGCTTGCAACTTCCCACTGGGGACAACCATTCGGCCAGGTTCACTTTTGTCTATACAGTGTTCACATGTGTATTACTCTTCACCCCAACTCACAGGCATCCTACAAACCGGGTTTCATGATTGCCAAATATACAGTTCACTATACGTTCCAGATGCGGGATTCACTTCCCTTAGCTTTCTCTTGGCAATGAGTCAGAGACTTTCGGGTGTACAAGCGATTTGACATGACCCTTGTAGGACCACGTCGACACCTAGGGCCTCCTGGTACTTTTAGTTTCAACGCAAAAGGGGCCAGCGAGAGTCCTTCGAATGAGCACCCCTGTGGCACCTGACCACTCTGTAGCTGGCACTTGACTTCCCCCAAAAGTTCTCAAGTTCTTGCATTCATCTAATGTTGCCGCTTGCAACCTTGTGCTCAATACTATTTGGTTCGTCATGAGCTTCTTCTGACTCACCGATTGTGTCGGGTCCGCTGGCTTAGATTGCTTCTGGAGTCAAGGACGGTACCACGGGTAGCCAGCGTGCCTCCCCACCTGTGTTATCAATGCGGGAGGCCCTTGTGCGCTGTTGACATCTGTCCCTCCACATGTCCACTGTACTTACCGGTCTTGTAATTTCCTTTTCGGAGGCTTCGCGGGTCTGAGTTGAAAAGCGCACGGGCAGGTCCCCCCCTAGGTCGTACTTTGAGGTCTTGGCGCCTTTCTCCTCAGTTTGAACTGCTGGTTTGATGTAGCTGTTTCGTAGTGTGCTCATCCTTGCTCATAGTGTGCTCTCATGCTCTGCCTTTTATCCCTGTGGGGAAGGTAAAGGGCCGTCAGGTGTGTGCGATTATTGTCAATTTCCCGACTTTGTCTGACCCTTGTGTTGGGACATGTGAGGTAAACGGCTCTGGGGTTACTCTGATGTTTGTTAGAAAGTGTTTGTGTCGGAAAAGGGGGCAGGGGTAGGTAGAGCTTCTAAATATCCGGGTAGGATGGGGAAAGGGTGTTACAGGGAAGGAGGTACCGCGTCTCAACCGTCGGCGTCCCACTTCCACTCCCCAAAGACCCTCACCCAGGTGATCCTCCCCCACTGGTCCACCAACAGGGACTGTATCCAATAGCAATGGCCGTGTCCTGGCCAAATGGATGACAGATCCCCAAGGACTAGCAAGTGAAACGCCTTCAGGTTTCTCATAGACTTTCCATCAGGCAGATAATGCTGCCAGGGTTCTGAAAACACGTTATCTTGCACCTGACCTTTCAGTGCGGCTACCATGCACATGGAAAATAAAACAAAGCAAAAAAAAAAACAAAAAAAAAAAAAAAAAAAAAAAAAAAAAAAAAAAAAAAAAAACAGGCGATGTAGATCTAAGTGCATTTTGTTGCAATTCGGGATACAAATTGGACCGTTGTATCCACTGGCAAAGCATACTCCCAACCCACATTCCTTGGATGGGCCGATTCCTAAAGTAAATCTGGACGTGGGAATCACTGCGTGCGGGTTTTTTTAAACGTATGACTCCATCCACCCACAGAATCAGAGGGTTTTTACGTTAGTAAAACAAAGTGAAAGTCAGCGGCGTCGACTAACTTTGTTTAACGAACATTGCAAATATGTGCCGGCGGAAGGTTAACAACATTAATCCGCTGCCGGGACATGTTGCCAACATTAATAAAACAAAGTGAAAGTCGACGGTATCGGGAAAGCCAAGCCGCTGCCGACTTTCACTTTGTTTAACTCACATAGGTGCTGGCGGCGAGTTAACAATATTAATTTGCCTCTGGCACATACTTCTAACTTTAGTAATAAGAAACGTTATGTCAGCAGTGGCTTAAAGCCACCACCACAAATTAACAACTAAACTAAAAATTAACAAATGCAAACAAAAAATATAGCTTTCAGCTATGGCTTACCAGAAACAAAATGGCATACTTGGACAAATACACTACAATCCAATCACAGCACTAACTGCATAGCTAATCAGGTGCTCCTTACATCAAAAACACTTGACCCATGCCCTACAAGTCACTAGATGTACATTTTCACAGCCATTTTCAACCCAAATGAAACTATTACAGTACCTTGTTTATCTTTAACAATACTGTAAAATGTGTAACATAACTTGAACGCTGCAGTAAATATATTTGAATGCATCAAGTCAAATTACATTAACAGATGGCGGCTGCCATTTTGAAAGTACAAATAGCCCACATATTCACCACACAATGCATTTGCAGCCAAAGTGTGCAAAAAGAGGTGTGTTATGGGTGGGAATGGGCGGGGGAGGGGGGCATGCTATAGAAGTCACTTAGCAATGGGCAGGAATGGGTGGGCCACATAGCCAAACTAGATACATACATCCTTCAATATCATCTGCATTGAAAAGCATTACAGCCCTGCATTCAAAGCCCCTATTTCAAGCTCTTAGTTAATGCCAATATTCAGCTTTAAAAGGTAGCGCTTTCAGCGCCGCCTAATAGCCAAAACTAAAACTTGTATACTACTCATCGACATTGTTTTAAATTGGTATTATGTAATGAAATACACCACAAGGGTAGCAACATTATGGATAATAGCCTACAATTGGTAGATTATTTATACACAGTAATTTGCATATGTTTAGTTGTGTGATAAATAAGGATGGACTTGCTTTAAATACAGAAGGGTGCAGTGTCAGGTCAGGGATCCTATTCTTTTGGGCAGACTGTACCCAGGGACAGTGTGCCCACAACAACATAAAGTTGAATTCTTCTGGATGTTCAGTACCTTTAAAATATTTAGAGTTGCTTTCTCTGTTTAAGTAACAGGTCCTGAAATGCCACAGACGTCTCTTTTGCTCTTCTAGTACTCTCATGAACACCCACTAAACGAGGGATCACCTGAATGTTGTATATTTCTAGGATACAAGACATTGGTCCACATCAAACTCTTGTCCTTAAGAGTGTATTGCTTCAAAGCACAGAGGTATTTTTGCTGGAAGGAACAGTTTTAATATTCCATCAAAGGTGATATTTGGTCACTGCCTGCTTTAATGAGAAACGCTTTCCCTTATTAATCTTCTATGTACCGACTGCTGCAAGGTAAGGATTACAGGATTTCACCTGAATGCTAGTGTTAGCCAGGTGAAATGTTAGAAAATAATCTAGTCCAAGGAGCAAAAAAAGAGTCAATCAAATCTTTGCTTGTGCAACCAGGACAAAATTGTAATAACCTGAACTTGTACTATAGACTTGCAGAGACATTCCTAACCATTTGCAGGATATTCTCATTACCCTTTGATCGTCACAGATGTCCACTTGAACCTCCAGCTTTTGGCCCAGTCTGGTTGGTCTGGATGCTTGGACATTTTGAATTGTTGCTGATAGATAAGGGGGAGCAGTTTTGGTGATGCATCCATGTGTGATAGTATCTGTTCACGCACTGGGATCCAGTGGGCCTTTTTTTCTTATGGCCGAGATGTGTTATTTTCTCCAAATGTTGAGCACTGCTCAAAGTGTGTTGTTTTGGATCACCTGCATTTTATGAATGTTGGAAGAAGAGGTGACAGAAGAGAGCTTTGCAATAGTCCAGCCTGGATCCTATAGTTGCCTGTGCAATTGTCTGGCAGACGTCCAGTTAGAGGTATGGTCTGGAGGCATTGATTAGTTTCATGGTATATGCGGCAGTAGCAGCAATGTACTTCAGTTGGCGGGTTAAGGTCAGCGAGGCATCCGGGTAGACTCCTAAGGTTTTAACATTGGGAGAGACAAGGATGGTATTGCCGTCAATACTGAATGAAGCATATTGGGCATTAAGATTCTATAAAACTGACGGTGAGCCTATCAGGAGGATCTCAGTCTTGTCATCATTTAGGCCAAGGCGATGCATGGCCATCCAGGTCTGGATAGTCTAATAGACTGAGTTAAGCTCAGCGAAATCCTCATGGTAGTTTGCCAGGGATTGGGATGAGTATTTGCGCGTCATCAGCATAGTTAGCGTAGGATACACAGAGAGTCCAGAGGTCAAAGAAGGGTTTGGTGAAAAGGTTGTATAATGTAGATAATTGACCATTGGGGTACTCTACGAGAGACCCACATTTTGTCCAGCGGATTTTTCAAATCAAGCAGGGCGAATTCCGTTCTGTTGCTTGGGCAGAAGCCAGACTGTCACAAACTCAGGAAGTTGTTGGCTTCCAGAAAGTGTTGTATTTGGATATAAACCACCCCGTCTAGTATGTTCAGGAAAAATGGGACGGTTGTCATTGGTCTGTAGTTATTGGCTATTGTGAGGTGTAGGGATGGTTTCTTGATAAGAGGGAGTGGCGTACTTATGCTTCCTTATGCATGGAGGGGACGACACCTGAGGAGAATGAAGAATTGATGAAGCCGGTAATAAAAAGGGGCTAAGGCCTCTGAGCAGTCATGGATGATGGGTGCAGGGCATATGTCCCCTTTGCATCATGAGGGTTTTAAGCCTTTTAGGATGGCTTTGACTTCTAACTTTGTGATACTGGTAAAGTAAAATGTGGGCTTGTCTAATCCAGGGAGAGTGGAGTGGGAAGGGGTAGGAGGAAGTGGACTCGTTCTAAGGGATTATAGTTTACAGTTGATTTTAGATTGCAGGGTGTCTATCTTACCCTAGACGGCTCTTTGTATGTTGTCGCACCATGCCGCATCTTTAGTGAACGGAGGTGGTTCCCGAGGATGGGGATTCTAGTTCCCTGAGGATTGTGAAGATGTCTCTACTGTTGGATTTAGCATTAGCTATTCTACTGTTGAAGGTGGTTGCTTTAGCAAGCACTGTGGCTTTTTTTTATATTTGCTGGCTGCAGTGGAGAAGGAGCATTTTTGCTCTTCAGAAGGCAATTGTTTCCATTTCTTTTCAGCTAGGCACCTATTTGCTCAGAGCTCTAGGAGGTTGGGGGTGAACCACAGGTTATTGTGAATGGCTGTTTAGTTTTGCGTAGAGCAGGAGGGGCTACCGTGTTGATAGCTTTTGTCAGAGTCTCAGAGTAGAGGTTCGCAAGTACAAGTTATTAGATGTTCATTTTGCAGTGTGTAGAGCAGTGGAATGCGTTCTTTTGTAATGTTTCAGTCACTTCTGGCCAAGGTGGGAGGTAGCAAGGGTATATTGAGTGCGATAGGTGAGATGGTGAAGGCCAACACATGATGGTCGGACCATGGAGTAGGGGTGTTTGCTGTGACTGAGATCTGGCAGTTGAGGTCTGCTATCCAGTCAGGGGTGTGGCCTATATCATAAGTAGGTGTGTGGATGCATTGAAGGAGGCCAAGGGCGGAAAGGGAGCTGGCTACCGATGTGGCATTGCTATGGTTGGGGTCATTAAGGCCAAGACCAAAGTCACGTAAGAGTTAATTCGGAGGAAGGTTTGATATTCGTGCCTACTGCGTGAAGGATGTCTTCTTCAAAAGATAGCAAAGGGCCTGGTGGGCGATAAGTCAGGTAAATAGCGATAGGGTCTATGAGGGATTGTCAATTTGGCTAGGAGTATGTCGCAATTCCCTAGAGATGGGGTGTTGAGTTGCCCAAGTGACAGTGAGTCTTTGCCTATCACAGCTGCTCCTCCACCTCCAGCGTTCGGGCTATCAGTAGTGTATCCTGTTGGTAAAGCTACGAGAGGGCAGGGCTAGACGATGTATGGAGCCATGTTTCCATAATGGCCAGGATATCCAGATTATGTGTCATGGATATCTAGGGCGGGGGCAGGGACGGATCCATCTTTGATCATAGAAGAAGAGAGGGATGAGGATACGGTTTCTTGTGACTAGGGCGGGATGCTGTAGTTACACTACTGGGATGTGATGCTGGAAGTGTGGGGGGTCTAGGGCTAGGTAACTCGTATTTTGGTGCCAAATGTTTTGGTCTTCTGGCAAAGTGAGTGTTGTGGTCGTTATTGCGAGTGAGGGAGGGAGTAGGATTTAGGCATCGGGTAGGGTGGTGATTATGATAGTTAGCGGCCTGAAGGTTGGTAAGTTTGTACGTTCTCTCAGATGCAGGTTTCTGGCTCTACGTGTGCATGGGAGAGACCAGGTTGCTCTCAGGTTTGTGCGTGCAAGTAATCTGCTATTTCTAGTCACAATAGGCTCTTTACAGGGCTGTGGGGAGTGGCATCTCTTTGATAAGCATTCGTTTTGGTACATGGAGTGTCACACGAGCGCATAAGGATGGCACTGCGGGATGTAGTCATCCAGGGTTTCTTTACCAGGCACTGAGAGCCGGGAGAGGGTGAGATAGCAGGTTTTGTCGCCTAAGGATGCAGGGCTGCAGTGATTCTGGGGGCAGGATGTGGGGGGCCCATCGATGTTGCTTGTCATATACACACACGTGGTTATTTGGGCTGGGGTTTTTCTGCTTTCAGCTGGTGCGGAGAGGGTATTTCGGGTGGGGGAGCTGTTTGGGTCACTAGGGCTAAGAGTGGATTTCCGGTTAATGGCAGTGGTGTGCCGTCCAGCCTGGTGAGCGAGAGTTACCTTTGTAGGTATGCTTGCAGATTTAAATGTCCATGGATTTTTTCACGTAGTGGCTAGCAGGAGGGAGGAGGGGATTGGTGTGGGTATATCCATTTGCAGCAAACGGACCATGATAAGCACCAGTTTACCAACCCACGCAAAAAGAGCATAAATCATGTTATAACTGCTGTAAAAAAATGTTTAAACAAAATACTTACCCATTTACCACCAGCACAAATGAACCAGCTGCTCTACTCAGAACGTCTCCAGGATTCATACTTAATACATTCATGCAATTACATCATGTTATGCTTTCAGAAACCATCCCCCAAACAAAAACGCGTTTGTTCTCTGCCTTCTCTTGTGCTATTACTACCCCCACCCAGGGTCAAGGAGACGATAAAAAAAAAAAAAGAACCGAAGGTAGAGGAAGCGATACGGGGGCAAGACCGAGTTGAGGGACACAGAAACAAATAAAATGAGAGACTACGACCAGGACAGAGAGACTATGGTTTAATTTATTGGACATTTGTATGGCGCCTATACAGCAGAAAGTGTTTCCAGGCGCCACAAGACAAGGGGAAGGTGGGGTGGGGGGCGATGCAGGCAATGCAGAGGGAATTAACAGTCGTACTAGGTCTTGTGACATTCGGATTGTGCAAGTGCAGCAAGCAGGTAGTGCAGGAGGGTGGGATGGTGGGGGGCTGGGTAAATGCTAGGTGGGGCCAGGTGCACTGGGGATGGGATGAGGGTAAGTGCAAGGAGGGTGGGGAGAAGGGGCAGACTCACGGTCGAGCAGTGCAGTGAGGACAGGAGGAGGGAGAGCTAGTGCGAGGAAGGGGGGTGGACCAGACTCAGTAATCTGCTCAGGGAGGGTGCCCAGGGGCAAGTGCTAGTAAGGGGGCGGGCGCTGAATCAGACTGGACGAGGGAGGCCTGGCCCCTGTATGACTCAGAGGGGTCCAGGAGGCCAGTCGCAGCACCACATAAGCACAGGTTAAAATACTAGGATGGAAAGAGTTATTAGGACTGGGGCTAGCCTAAATGTGTTCATCTGCCTTGCCAATCTTTTGTTGTAGTCGTGGCCTTACTGAAAGGATGGAGTATGGCTGCTTTTACTCTGGATTGTGTTGCGCACAGATTGTATGCATACAGGTAACATGTACCAGAACCCTTCACTCCACTGCACTCACGGAAGGCAAAGGCTGAGGTGGTGCTAACGGGATGCAACAGCCAAAAGGTAGAATGGCTGTTCATCCATTACTGCAGATCTTCCCCAAGGAGATTAATTTGTCACTGTTAAGAGGACAAAGATTCCCATTGCAATGTGGAACAATCACCATCAGGCATATGGAACCCTATTCCTAGAGCATGAATGTGGGATTGTAGTTTGAAACAGCACAGGCAGAAGTTTGTATACCTTCTCCAAGAGCTCCGGAGAAGGTCCTAGACCTGCCATTCAATGACAAAGTGTTGTTCAGAGCAGAGATGGATGATCATGAGCAGCTGAACAAGGGCAGATCTTATTTTTTTTTATTTTGTTTGTATGAAATAAAAAAGATTTGATTTTTACAAAGAACTTTTCAGTCCGTCGCTCGATTTGTCTTGTGAACAGACTTCGTTTAAGTTTAAGAAGAGTTCAACTGATTTTTCAGCCTTTTTCAGCCTTTTCAAACAAAGTATCGGCTCACCTGGAATCTCGTAGTGTGGAAGTGCCAGTGTAAGACCTTGGCTTTCTGAGGTCCTTTCCAGAAGTTCCAAGGTATCCAGCTTGGCCATGATTTGTTGCACAAGTTGAGAAGTCGCCGTTAGCCATATTGGTTTGTCCCCGCTGATCATTCTTGACCACCAACAGGATTTGTTATCTAGTGAGGGATCAGACGAAAAGTGCTGCATGTAAACTGTCCCGATTAATTTTGTTTCTGAGCAACCTAAAAGCAGGTGGCGGACTCTCTTTTTCATTTATGTTGCGACATAATCTGCAGTGTGTTGAGTTGGAAAGTCCCCTAATGGCTTTGATTTCATTTGTCGGTAACAGGTTCAGTCTCGTTCTCAGAAGATAGTTTCTTGCTTTTCTGTTAGGGAATTGTTTGATATATCCCTGCAGTTCATTTAGTTTCTTTGCGTTTGGTGGCAAGTGTAGCGTTAGCCTATTTTCCGTGGCTTTTGCAAGAGTTGTGATGCAATCTAACTCTTTGATTTTTTTCATGATTTTTACCGGGTTTTGAATCAGGTCTTCTTTGTCACACTCGATAGATTTCAGAAGCGAGGAGATGTATAGCTTCCAGGACTGTACGGGTTTGTTGGATTCAACTGCTAGTTCTATTTTGATGATTCTGTATGGCAGTGGGCTTTCAGGGAGCAGTATTTTTCTGTATAATTTTAAGGAATTGCAGTCCAAGGTCCCTTGTAGGTACAGGAGGCTCAGTTCTCTGCGAATGGATGCTACAGACGTAGAAGCCGGAAGGCCGAGAATTGTTCTCCAATAGTAAGCTTCGAGTTTAGGTCAAATTTCTCATGGGAGCAGTATCATTGCCTCTTTACCGTAGGTTATGGCAGGGACAGCTTTCATTTTGTAAAAGTCGATCACTGGTATCGTTGAGAAGCGTCCTAGCTTTTGGTCGATTGCTTTTCCTTGTATAGCAAGTTTCCTGGTTTTTGTTCTTAGATGTTCTCGCATAGCTGTTTCTTTTTTTGGTATTGTCGAGTGTGATGCCCAGATACTTAAAGCTTTGGACTTTTTCGATCTCCGCCGACTGGAAGAACCATTTTAGTTTTTCAGTTTTCTTTGTTGCTTTTTCCAATGTGACTATTTTTGTTTTCCCTTTGTTTACTTCCAGGTTGTTGGTTGTTGCGTATACATGAAGGTTATCGAGTTGGCGCTGTAATCCTAGAGTTGGCGCTGTAATCCTATAGGCGTTTGGTCAATCAGTATGAGATTGTCGGCGTAGAGTAATCTGCTGATTTTGTGTTGACCCAACGCGGTGGGAACGATCTCAGAGGTTTCCGATGTTTGAAAGTCGCCAAGATAGGCCAGAAAGAGTGCGGGGGCCAACGGGCACCCCTGCTTGACCCCCCTTTGGATCACAATAGTTTTTGATAGAGATCCTTGACAGTTTAGTCTGACTCGTACCGACGTGTTTGTGTGCAGAGATTTGATGGGGTTCAGTATGGCTTCGGTACAGGACCAGTTTTTCAGTTTGCTCCATAGGAGGGTCCTGTCAACTCTGTCGAACGCTTGAGAAAAGTCGATGAAGGCCAGATGTAGCCGGGGTCCCCCCTTCTAGCACTTTGGTTTTCAAAATGCTTATTAAGAGGATATTAACTACGGTTCCCAGGTTCTTTTTAAATCCAGATTGAAATGGATCGTTGCACGGAGCGTCGTGGGCCCATGTTTGGAACCTTTTCAGTAGCATGAAGCCAAATAACTTTCCTATGGGGTCAAGAAGCGCTATAGGTCGATAATTTGCGGGAACATTGATGTCGCCCTTCTTGTATATTTTATTGGTACGATCGTAGCTGTAGTCCAAGAAGCAGGGATTGTTTTTGATTCTGAACATCTTGAGAAAACTTGACTTATGAAAATAGACCAGGCTTCGGGATGGGATTTTAGGTCAATGTTTGTAATGCCTTCTGGTCCCGGTGCCCTTGAGTTTTTCAGTTTGCTTATTAGATCGAGGATTTCTTCTTGATCGTTGAGTTTAACCCAAGGGGTCTCTTGGCTTGCTGACGTAGGAAAAATTCAGGCCCAGGGGTAGTTTAAAAGTTTCCTTTATGTACTTTTCCCAGGTTACTTTGCCGATCACATTTTGGATGTTTGTGCTCCTGATGGATAGCTTAGAGTTTAACAATGACCAGAACTCTCTCGAATTTTTTGTACAGATGGATCTCAGTGTGGCTTCAGAATCCCGTTGATATAGGATTCTTTGATGCGATTTTAGCCAGGAGCGGTAGGTGGATTTTGCTTTCGCTTTGGCGATTTTCGCTTGGTTAATGTCAAGCTTAGCCGCAAGTCTAGTGGCTTTTCGGTATTCTCGTCGTTTTTCTACTAGCAATACGTCGTACGAGTGCTTCACTGATGTAGATGGTGGTCTCGTTTGGCCGTGCTTCTTGTATGTTATTAACAGGGGGCCATAGTCAGTCACGTACTCCAGTTCACTGGATTTGGCCTTGTTATACTTGTTTGACAGATCTTTGATGTCTTTCACTGAGAGGCGTAGTCTGTTTCCTTGTGCGTTTAGTTCAGGCTGATGGGTCAGCATAACCACTGGGTCGTTTGTACTTTGCCAAGATGCAATTAGAGGATTGTGGTCACTGACCTTGGTTTGTTTCACCTCAAAGGATGTGATCAGATCCAGGAACGGTCGCAAAATGAATATGTGGTCGATTGATGACTGAGACACGCCGTTGGACCAAGTCGGTGGACGGGACTGGTCAGGAAAAACCGAATCCAGACTTTGGAACTGTCTAGATTTCATTAGATCGTGCCACTGCGTTCCTCCAAGATCGGCCGGGGTCAAGGATTTTTTAGGTTTTTGTAATGAGCATACAGTGTTTAGGTCTCCACAAATTAATATGTGTGTCACCGAGTGGGCTGTTAAGATCTCATCAATTTATGATTCCATTTCTCTGAGGAAGATTGACGTTTCTATTTTAGCTGGGTTCCAGTATGTGTTTAGGATGGCTAGAGGCGTGCTTTGTTCCTTCCTATCACGGTCACTTTCGTGAGACCATTTTAGCAGTACTTCTAAAAGGTGTTGATTTGCACTTAAAACTTTTTCCAGCTTTAAACCATGTCCCTTGCGGATAGCTGTCAAGAGGCCAGACGAAGGACAGCCTTTTGTGCTTTTTAGGACCGGTGCCAAGGAGAGTTCGTAGCCATCTAAAGTTGGTAATTTCGTTAGCCACGTTTCTTGTAGGCAAAGTATATAGTACTCACCAAGGTGGATTTCGCCCGGGGCGGTCAAGTGTTAAAACCCCTGGTGTTCCAAGAACAAAGACGAATTGTGTGTCTAACTACGTCTGTTGGCTGCTGCTCTTTGAGGCTGTAGTCCGAGTTCTTGAGTTGCTATTTGGACTTCCTTAATGTAAGAGCTTTAGGAAGCCAGGCCCATAGACGTCGCCTTGGACGTGTGTGCGACCTGATCCAGTGACATGGGTTGAACCAATTGGCTAAACGTTTTTCGCAGAACCTGCGAAGATGGGCTACTAGTTGTAGTTGATCGGATGTTGGTGTCGATTTTTTGCCCTTTTTCGCCGTACTTCGGGTTAGATTTGGCTTGACCCTTCGAGTATGAGTTTTCACGATCGAAGGTAGTTTGGTCATGCACTGCGGTAGAGTTGTGCTTGCTCTGATTTGGTATTACAGAGGAACGCTCTGTGTTTTTTCGATGGTTCTTTTGGGAGCTTTCTTTGCTTGGTAAATGCTGAGTTTGTAGCTTTTCATTTCCCCTTGAAGTGTGGGACTTACTGCGTGAATGTTCACTGATGTTGTTTGACTCAGTAAGATCGTAACCCAGTCTCAGTAGTTCTCTTGCTTCTCCTCTTAATAGGTCTTTGATCGATGCTGATGTAATATGGAGGTAGGTTTGCGCCCTCCCTTTCTTATGGCTCAGGTCAACGATCTTTAGATCGTCGGTTTTTATTGTCCTCAGCTTTGGTACGTGGTTGAACAGGATTAGCACTGAACTTCGGTTTAGAATCACGTCGTCGTGGTTTCCCTGGATTTGTTCTAGTTTAAGAACCCACCGCCGTTCTTGTGTGGCGTTGGAGATCTTACGATGTTTTTCTGTTTTGGATCGGTAATGGGGTGCGTTTCTTCCTGATTTTCGGGAGTCGGTGTCAGATTTTGCCTTGGGAGTGGCTTTCTCTTGTGTCTGATCCTCTTTTGGAGATGGGGTGAGTCCGAGTTTGGTTTCTGTGTGGAGAAAGTCTTGGTCTGGAGTCTTTCGCCGTTTGAAAGAGAGACATTGTCGGACTTTGGTTTTTACTCCAGTTGGCGGGCGAATGATCACTTATTTTCATTTGAGGTTTCTTCAAGTTTGAATTTATTTTATTACGATAAGTTTGCTTCTGATTTACTTCTTCTAAGCTGTCAGCTGAGCTTTTAGGGAGGCCCACGAAAGTTACTGTTCTTCCAGGAGTTTCGGGTACTTCCTCAATCGGATCTTTCTGGAGACACTAATCTAGGTGTTGGCTAATATTCATCAAGGGCTCCAGGGCCATGAATTCTTCAGTCGTTTTAGGGGATTGTGTATTCGCGCTTAGAATGATTGAGGCACTCTGGGTTAAAGGAGGACTGGTATCTCTCCTTACGGGTGCGGGCCTTTCTTTACTCAAGTTCGTTTTGAGTTTACTCGAAGTTGCCGGTTGTTTCATGAGCTTCAGAACTTGTTTTTCACACTTTTTGCTTAAGTCCTTTTCTACTTTGTTTTTCTTAAAAATCAGAAAAGGTTGGACGGCACTTTGGCCCGCAATGGTGTTTCCTGAGTCCGAGGGGATGGTGTCATCCACTACCAGCACCACTTCCTTACTCCCTCCTTGGACTTGAGTTGTTGCCGTTTTCGTTTGAATTGCTTCGGTTTGGGTTTGAATGTTTCTAGAAGCGATTTGCACAGTCAGATCTATGAACGGAGATGTTTGTTCCCCCACCTCACTTGAAGTTTTATTTTGCCTCAAATCGGCAGTTGCTGAGTTTGAATCTCTAGGTTGATGTTGGGATGAGGCAGAGTAGTGTTTTTGTTCTTTGGCCAGTTTCAGGCATTCTTCATGGGCCATCACGTAGCCCTCTAAATAGATCAATTTAGTATACATCATAGCCTGAACTGAAGTATGGTCTTTTAGGGTCTCATTTAGAGATTCATAGAGTTTTGTGAACGGAGTAAGACCTACTGGTGGAGCTTTTAAAAGGAGATTTGCCTTGGCCACTTGGACTTCTTGGTGGAGAAAGAATAGTTAGTGGTGTCATTAAAGGTTTTTGGTGATATCTTGTGGGCGGCTGGTCAAGAGAATATCTTCTGTGTGGACCCCGCGAAGGAAATAGAACTGGAGTCGACTTTGAACTTCCAATGCCGTTTCTGGCGCTTCTATGGAGTTTCTTTTTCGAAAGGAACGGCGTAGTTTGGCATAGTTGATTTGGCCACACCCGCCGCTAGTGAGACATCAATCTTGTCGTGGTCTGCCGGGAACCTTGTGTCCCGCCGGGTTGTTTGAGGACCGAGTTGGTTTTCCTCTTCTCGGGGGCTTGTTGGTACTTGTGCTTTAAGCACTAAAGGTTGAAAGTCCTGAGATGTTTCCTTTGCAATGTATTTGATATATGTCTCAATTCTGGACGTCGGTAGCCCTGGAATTGGGCCCTGCCGGTGTCTTTAATGATTTGTCTTTAGAAAAAAAATGTTGGTGTGCTAGATGGAACACGCACTTGCTCTTCAGTAGTTACAAGTGGGGAGTCTGAGGTGTTTCCATTAAGGTTACTTTTTTGGAGGTCTCCAAGTTCCTTGTGGTCGTTTGTACTAGGGTTTGTCCAGGGCGATACCGTTGATGGTTCACAGAGGTCTTTTTGGGGGCGTGACCCCGTCCGCCTTCAAAACCTGTAATTTCTGTTTTGGCGGAGTTACAGTTTGCCCTGGGGTATTGGGAGGTAGAACCTCTCTGAGTTTGGTGTAAATTAGAGGCTGCAAGGGCCGCCAGCGATTGTGGACAGAATGTCTGATGGTCCAACTTCCTGTGTTTCAACATTTGGTGGCTGTCCTGGAGCGCTTCCAAGATTTCAATTCAGTGAGCTCTGCTGTGTAAGGTGGACGTTGGGGGTTTTTAGGGTTGAAAAAACTTGTGAGCAGGTTTTGCGAGGTGGCGTTATGCATTGCCTTTCCTGTTCTGTTCGAGTAGGCTGTCATTCCATTGCTGTTTTTCTTGGTGACTATGCCCTTGTGTATAAACAGCCCTCTCTTTTTATTTTGTTTTTTTCCCCGTTCGGGTCGTTTGTTTTTCGTTGTGTTGCGGGCTGTAGGCGAGTGTCTAGGGCGTTTTCTTTGATTTGGCTGAGCTGGTATAGTGATGGTGCTCGGCTTGTCTAACATAGTTGATGAATTCACAAGGGCGCCATGGTCACAGGCATCAGGCGCGCCTTCCAAGGGAGGATGGTCGAGGGAGACCCTCGATGCAAGTTCCGAAGAGTCACGCCTCCAATGGTCGGGGTTTCCTTCTCCTGCCTCTGCGTCGCAGTGTATGATAGCTTTGACTATGACGTGGCTGCAGGGTACGACTACTTCAGTCTCTGCCACCGCTGGATCATCCATGTGTAGCAAACTTTGCTCCCCGCCGCCGAACCCGGCTCCCGCGTTGAAGTTTGGTCGAGCCTCGGATTCTCGGATCGGCGTCTCTCCCTGCCGCAGACCCGCATCCTCTCCCGGGGGCAACGCGGACCTGCCACCCCCTTCGGGACCAACAGGTGAGCGGGCCAGTGGGACAGCAGTCACAGGGTCTGCAGTACTCACAGAGGGTGGAGCTTCAGTTTGCAGATCCTCCGTGGCCGATGGCGTGGGGACTTGCAGATGTTGATTCTCCGATTGAGTCTTTGTTCGGTAGGCTTCTTTTGCCGGTAGAGGAGTCAAGAGATCAACAGGCTTCTTCCGCATTCGTTTATAGTTTAACGTTTTGGTTGCTGGTTTATTTCTTTTTTCTGTTGGGCTGCGAACTGTAGAAAAAGAGTATTCTTGGTTAAGTTTCGTAACCACCAGTTCCTCTGGGATGGAATGGGGGCGCGAGCTACACGTCCATCGCCTTGCTTCAACGTCAGCTGTAGGGGAGTTAATGGAGGTGGCAGTCCTCGCAGCCTCGACAGCCATGACTGCAGGACTGCCACTCACTGCCACTCTGCGTCCGCTCTGCAAACTGTAGGGGTTATTATAGTACAGCTGAAGAAGTGCTCTGCCTCCAAAAGTGAAGATAGGGAAGGCAGACTATGCAGGTAGGGGATACTGCAGGACTGCCACTCGCCGCCACTCTGCCGGGCAGATCTTATGTAAACTCCCTTGCAAGTGGAAACCGGGCTAGCAGCGTCGATACAGAAACCTCATACTATAATATGACTGACTCTTCACTTAGAATGCCACCTCTATATGGGCAAGATGTGACTTTGGACTTCCAACCCTGCCTGGCTAATACAGAGTACCTTGGAGTCCTGTGTGTGATAACCAGAGGGTACAGACATTGCCTCCCTGCCATCAAGACTGTCAACCCCAGCAATTGGTGTCAACAAAGCAGATGTTGGAAATCTAGAATCTGTTAGTCATGAAAGAAGCTCCTGTAATAGAAAGAGGCGTAGGCTTCTTACTTCTTTGTAGTGGAAATGTCCAAGGCATTCCATACCATTCAGCACCTCGCCAGGTTCAACAATTGCCTGCCAGACATACACTTCAAGACTTAATGTTCCAAAGATTTAGGCATTGCTTCTAGAAAAAGAAGTAGCTTGGCACCAGAGTTTCGAAAAAAAGGCCTATTGGCTTTCTGCACAGATTCATTCTACAGTACCTGCTGGGGGACAAATATTGCTAATATAACTCCCTAGGACCTCATATTGTCACAGAAGTAATGCTATTTTATTGGCTATTGTATGGAATGACCTCTTGGCGAGTTTAGTCCATTAAGGTGAGGAAGTATGGAGGATATTTAGAGGAAAAAGCGTGGTGTGAACCAGCTCGGCAAACCATGCTCTGAATCAGAAGCATCTATAGATTAAGAAACGTGTGGCAGGCGGCTTGCGTTTTGTGGAGGAGGATCCTCAAGGTGGGCAAGTGGCTTTGTGCCAAGTGGCACCCAAAAGGCATTTTACCAACCTGTACATAGAATAAGGCAGGTGTGGGGGCGGTGGGTTGTTGGCATGAAGGTCAAGCAGATGGTTAAGGAGCAAGCGCATACTTGCTATACTTCAAGGAAAAACTAGCAGGAGGAGGATGTGTGCTAGAAATTAAGGACCTCCAAGTAGAATGCAAGACAGACCTAAATGTCAGTGTTGGTCACTGTTTCCATGAGATCAGTGGGAAAGGGACAGGCTTCAGTTGGCATTTTCTTCTCTTTTGCTATCCCACAACACCTGCCCATTTTGCTACCGATGCCACGGTCACAGCAGAAAGCTCACATTTTGACAGTCTCTCACCCATCTTCTCTCTCGATAAGATACATTGTGTGGCAAGGATTTGAGAATGCCAAATGAGGTAGCAGGATTCCCTGGATCTACCCTCATTTCCCTAAATTCTCTGAGGTGTGAAGTTTAGGGTTCAAGAGAAAGAGCCCTCCTTGGAACATGAAACATGCGTATCCATTACTCAGGTGACAGGCCTTGACCTCACCATGCCCTGTAAAGGTGTGGCTCCCACTGATACTAAAAAATGTGATGAGTGGAAGATTTTCAATTAATACAAGAAGACATTGGGCCTCGTTATGAGGCGGGCGGTAAGGGATTAGCGGCACCGGTGCAGGTAATCCCTTACCGCCCTACTTCGAGTTCCCTTTGCGGGTCCTCCCTAATGCCTGGTTTTTCCCATTGGAAAGGGCCCTGGTGAATGGGGAATTACCGGTCCCACCAACCTTGGAATGGACCGGTAATTGCTCCATTCACCAGGGTTTTGGAGGCAGCCATGGCGCTAATAGCGCCATGGCTACCACTAACCTCGTAATGAGGCCCATTGGCTGAAAAGCCAGCTGTGAGGGTTGCACACCCTTGGTCTAGCTACATTAAGTAGATGACATTATTATGATTTTAGCGTCACTCTGGCTGTATTATTTAAACAATTTGAAAAAAGTTCTTCACAACTTTTAAATAGTTTGAGAGGTCAAATATATTTTAATCGATATGTGGTTGCGGCATTAGCCAGAATGTCAATGCATTTTGGACAAACAAGTCCTTCATCAGGCCGAGACCTGGCCACACAAGGATGAATTGTGCTGATCACCTTCCCGAAAAATAAGTAGCAACCTCTCAATTCCCATCTATTATGCTGGAGCAGTCAGCCGACCACCGTTGTCCACCTGGAATCGAAAATAAATCCCTTCCCGACTTTCGTGTCAATTTAGGAGAATGATAATCCATGTGCACAGTAAGCTTGGAGAGTCCTGGACTCTGCGCTTCCTATTACTTATTTTTCGTAAAGGCGATCAGCACGACGCATCCTTGCATGGCCAGGTCTCACCCCGATGAAGGACTTTGGCATTCTGGCTATTGCCTCAACCACATATAGATCAAATATATCTGATGACACAAAGTTTGTGAATAACCTTTTTTGAATTGTTTAAATAATACAGCCACAGTGACACTAAAATCATATTAATGTCCTCTAGCTAATGAAGCTAGACCAAGTGTGTGCAACCCTCACAGCTGGCTTTTCAGCCAAAGTCTTGCTGCTGTATGAATGCAAGTTCCCGTGCTGAGGCATCGTTTAGAGGGTATGTACGACATACAGGGTTTAATTCATTCAGGCCCCGATTAGTGGAATTATTTGCGTGTTAAAAGGGGGATTTGCATGCCATTTTGGCCGCAAATCCACATTCGTCAAACAGGGATTTGCAGGCAGAGTGGCACGCAAATCCCTGTTTTGCACTCAAATAATTCCATGAATCAGGGCCTAAGAGTATACAGAATACACAAACGATGAAGGTAGGAGTGGTGCCCACTCACCCTGTTGTAGGTTTTGAATTAACCCCAACCCCTAGCATTGCTCTGGGCAACCTTCCATACCACTGTTTTTAGTTCACCTGCGCCACTGCAGAAGGGGATTAGTCACCTGCAAATGCTACTCCCACTGGGTTTCCTAGTTCTTTGCTAGTTTAAGCAACTTCCACCAACAGAATAATCTTGGTCAGGCGGTGATTCAACCAGAGCCAGCTGAAGCGGCTTGAGCCAATTGTGTGGGAGTGAAGGTCCAGCAGAGCGACAGAGTTTCAAGGTGATTGGCCTGCCGACAGCAATTACTAACAGTGGGCTAGCAGGGCTTAAAATGCTTATGTCCTCCATCAACCAAATAAACCACTCTCAGACAACACGTATGAGTAACCAACAGAAGTACATAGGCCAAACAACACAGTCTGCCTTGCCAAACGCCCCATCCCACCTGGTGAGGAGACCACTCTTTGTTGGTCAAATCTCATCTAGTGGTATTTTCATTTTATGTGAAATGGGAGCAGAATGGTGGACACAGAGTGAGGTGGGGGATTTAAGGTGAGGGTACAAAATGATAACCAGGGGCACGCAGGATGAATACACTGGATTCATAGGGAACCACTGCTATGCTTAAAAGCAGCCTGACATTGGTTGCGTTTCACTTTCCTCGAAATGACGTACACTTGAAGTTTGTAACAGTGGCTGAATAGTAGCAAACATTAATTCCAAATTAGCTGCCCACAGGAGTCAATCTGAGTATTAAATGGGGAGCTCATTCATATATAGTCTGCCATTCACCAAGGTTCCCGCTGGTCATTACTTCAATGTCTATAAATAAAGTATGCACAATACCACGAATTTAATTGCCACTCTGCAGGTGGGGGACAGAGAAAACACCACTTACACCAGAAAACTCTGGAAGACCACTCTGCCAAAGTGAGCACCATCCTGTGACAGGGATTGCAGGCAGTAACATGTGGCAAAGATGTGCATCGATGCCCATGTTACTCATTAACAGTCAACGACAGGAACCCCTCCGACCCTGCTGAAGGGCAGAGGTGGTAATCAGGCACCTGCTCTAATGAACTCCGAGACACTTAGGCACCTCCTTCCTGGCCAGATCCTAGCATTCTGAGATGCAGAACATGAGCCACGTTTGCAGGGTCTGTTTAGTCGTAGCCCTGCCAGCACACAGACCAGTATAACCAACAAACAGGTGGTCATCTTTCCCGACATCTCTCGTCCAAAAAGTAGTCTATGAGGGGCTGCACCGGGTTCAGCCGATGAAATCGTTCCTCCGTTTTAAAAGAGTAAGGAGGATGGAAAAACACAGAACAATGGCTCTTCTCACAGAGATAAAAGTCAGACACAACCTTGTACAGGAAGGCTGTGCTCACCCTCAAATTCGCAGTCCTGGAAAACAACAAAAAGGGAGGTTTACCAGAACGCCTGCAGCTCACTCACCAGTCGTGAACAGTAGGAAAAATCACCTTTAGGATGAGTAGTCTATAACAATAATGCAGGGGCTCAACAGGGGGACCCACAAGGAAAATCAAAACTGAATTCACCCGCACACGGGCATAATAGGCTAGCGTGGGGGAAGGTGGTTGCACATCCCCGTAAAAACTTCACAACAGTGCGAGTTGTGAAATAAGACACTTGCTGAAGGATTCTCTTGATTTTTCAAATTATTATGTAAATTGAAAAAAAGAACGAAGCTTTGCAAAACTACATTGTTGGGACTCACCATTTTGTATTTTGGTACTTTTAGACTTCTATTCAATATGGTGAATAACTAGAATGTAGCCAACATATTTCGATGTAATTAAATGTATCAAAGATGTATGCCTATCCCTGCGGTGTCATTTTCGCTGACGTCAAAACATATGCAAATTAGAGGGCACGCCCTGGTATCTGTTCCCAATGCCACCCAGCCCAGGTCCTCTACACTAGATCCGTCCTCTTTTATTTTTTCCTCACCCGAGCCTTCATACATACTCCCGCGCTTCAACACACTAGTCTTACATTTCCTAATCGCTATTCTTTTCATTTTCAATCTCAGATTGCCTATAACCCTCTAAAAATCGCATTGGGCTACTGATACGCCGTAAAAAGTACTGAAGGGTCAATCTCTCTACAGGAAAACGCAACGGTCTGTTCGTTAAGTACAAGGGATATATAGGCGATATGATCAGATCACAACGCACAGATGCCGTTCACTGCTCGACACGCAAGAGCTTCCGGGCACATCCCACCTACTGTATGTCTAGCAGCACATCGCCAGATTCTTGAACCCCAAAACACTCTTACCTGCTTCAGCCAGACATTGCAACAGGGCGCAGCCATTTTCTTAGCACGTGACACAGTGGCGCTGTAGTGTTACAGGCTTGTATTTTTTGCCCTCAACTGTGCTCAGATGTCAGCGGGATTCACCGCCGGCTCTCATTGGTTGAGCGAGCGAACCTTACCATTGGCTGTCGCTCTTGGAGCCAGCACGGAAGTGACGGACCTCTTGGCGGGGTTCGTAATGCATCCTAACTGATAGGTTTCCAGGCGGGGCGTTAGTGTTTCCGTTTTAGCCGAGACAAGCCAGCCAGTCTCTCCCATGGCGTCGGTTGAGCACGTTCAGTGGTGGAGAGGAGACGCTTCATGCTATAAACATGAACGCTGCATGAGTCGTGCATTATTTGTCTATCATCACAAGTGATTTGAAATGCGCATTTCAATGAAGGCAGCCGAGAAGAGGCTGTTTTCCACAGGAAAGCGTCATTTTTGTATTATTTAGGCAGACATTTTCGAGGAGGGCGCAGGAGAATTTGCTCCTATTTTCCATATCATTTTGCATGGGGAACAACTTCTATAAAGTCTGTATTTTGTTGGCAGTCATTTAAGCTTCAGATTTTGGAAAAAGTTGACTGTGGTCAGGGCCGGCCTTAGGGCAGGGCGGGCCGGGCGGCTGCCCGGAGCCGCATGCTCCGGCACGCCAGCTCGGGGGAGTCTTTCAAGGGCTCCCCCGAGCTGGCGTAGTGGGAGAAGACACGGCAGGCATGCCGTATTTTATAATAATAGGGTGCTTTTCCCATGATACCTCCTCACTCCGACATGGGAGCAAGGTGTTTTTCATTGGAATAGGGCACTCATGCACCAGCATGAGCGTCCTATTCCATAGATTAACCCCCTGCGAGGCGGCGGAGCGAGGAGGTATTAAAAAAATGCAGCGCTTCCTGCCCCCGCCTACTGTTGACCAGGGTGCGCGGGGAGGGAGGAGCGCCAATTCGCCCAGGGTGCTGCAGCCACAAAGGCCGACCCTGGCTGGTTTACACTGAAAGCTCATTTTTATTAAACAAATGAGAATTTCCTAAAATATTCTTTCTTTGTGTTTTTGACGTTGTGAGAAAAGCTATGTGTCTTGCCACATGAAAGTTGTACTTTTATTAACAAAATTAGCATGTCTGATCGGCTGTGCTTAATGTTACTAGGGTCCACTCAATTCGCACAGAAGGGGTATCATGAGAAAGTTGCATTACAGGAAGTTACCATGAATGTGCCAAGACATGAATTACTAGCGTGCAGTATGTGTACCAATCACTATGGAGAAATCTTATATACTTAACCACAATTGAGGCTTTCTTGAATTGTGCACTATCTGGTTTAAGTTACTTTAAATGGGAAGTTTGTTCAGAAATGTTATTGTCCCAATCGATTGGGCATGTATTTTTAAGCATACTGTAATCGATCTTAATAAAATTTCCCATGCATCTTACCTTAGTTTTCCTCACATTTACACATGCGAAAACAACAGTTGGGAGTCGCCATCTTGTGCTAATCTTATCTGTTGATACATCAACCTAAATTCAATTGCCCTTGCGGCAAGAATATAGATTGCCATCCCTCAAATTGACATCACTAGACGCTTACACCCCTTTTCACAATGCCAGTGCACGTCTCTTGTCAACGATCTATTGAACTCAGTAGCTGCTTTTTGTTTAAACATTTCTCATATTGTAACCAATGAAACTCTTGTGTATAGGCACGTTATAAATGCCATATCATATTATGTGCAAATGTCTTTGCCAAACCATATTTAAATTGTACTTTTACAAGGCTTATTTTTTTTTACATGTGTGAATGCAAAATTTCATATTTTGTGCCTATTGTTCATGTCTTTGCACTATGGGTGTTTGTAATATGGCAGTGTGTTCTCTTCTTCTTTAACAATAGTTCTTGTATACCAACAAACACATTCTGATTTTCCTGACTGTTTATTTTAATCAGGAACTATGGCAACAATACAGCATACTAGTACGAGCCTGAATATTCAGAGGAGGAACTAACTGAAAGAGAAAGAAGCAGAAACAATGGGAAATCGGATGAGAGTCGTGATGATCAATCACCAGAGCCTGAACCCAGTCGCATGGAAGACGTTTACACCTGGTGTACCTGCGATGGTTGCAAGATTATGCCAACCGAGGTGTAGACCTGCTGCTGCCGTGAAAACTCTAGATGCTTGGCCTACATAGCCGAAGAAGACACACCACTGCTATGCGTTACCGAGCTGCATGATTTCAGGGCAGCCTGCCTCACAAGCTGATGATGGTCCTTATGCACAAACTTCGAGCAACAGTTTGCCCTCATAATCCAAGTAATGAGCACGTTTACTCTCAATCTGATTTATGTTGACAGCTGAGACACCTAATATTTGATGTTGTTCTCCTACATCATTGTAATTTCCATCCATCAATGACAATTATTTTTCTTCTGTAATATGAATTGATTTCTCGTACTAATATAAAACCGGAGTATTCATCACTAGATGTAACACCCAAACAATTACGTTTCTTTCACTTTAAACTTAAAAACAATATTTCCTTAGGTCCCAAATTGTTCTTGTTTCAATGGACATTCACATTTGTAATTTTTTGATACTTCGAATCACAAGTACTTTACTCTGAAAGCTACTTTTTTAAGGGTAACAATGCCATCAAATTTAGGGGACGTTTCAAACTAAATCAGTACAGTTATCTGGTTCATTCTAGTAAAATAATTGTTTCTCTTTCAGTGGTGGTACAGGCTTGTGGCCTATCGTGCTTTCACATGGTGGATTCCTGGAAGGCTTGGATTCCACGTTCGACAAGTAACACCTGCCTCTGTCGTTCAAGCCATTCGCATGAAACTCCCCAGTGACAGCGGACAGAACGAGATTTTTACACACAGTACTGCAACCTCATCAATACAATTTGTAGTTTATGCCATCTACATTACCAAAGTAAAGAAAAAAAAGAAGTTAATATGAATAGTTGTTTGAATTTTTCAGTAAGTCAACAACATGTCCCACCATCTAGGAGGTTCATGAAAGAAGTTTGGCGGCGTTTTGCCTCATGCCCATCGCCTCATGCCCATCCATCCCCTCCAGTATCAATGGCAGTTCACACCCATGACCGTGCGCCCCCGTGGGGCTGGGTGGATGGGAACGCTCAAGGGGCCAAACACCATCTACACCTCAAAGGGGTTTACTGCACTGCGACCGTTGTTCACATGGCCTCCCCAGACCTGATGTCTCCAGACTCCCCTTTTGAGACCTCGTCCCTGCAATCAACATATGTATGTATCCATTAAACATTGTTCTGGGCCTGTTGCACTCGCCACAGGCCCATCCATCCCGCTCCAATATCAATGGCTGTTTGCACCTATGACTGTGTGGTCCTGAGGGTGTTGTGTGCTTGGGAATGCTGAAGGTGCCGAACACCATGTACACTTCAAAGGGATCTTCCGCACTGCGACCATTGTCTACATGGCTTCCCCAGACCCAGTGTCTCCAGACTCCCCTTTAAAGACCCTGTCCCTGCAATCAACATATGTATGTATCCCTTGAACATTGTTTCTGGCCATTTTCGCTTGTCTCATGCCCCCTCCAGTATCAATCACAGTTCGCACCTATGACCGTGTTCTCCTGAGGGGGATGGGTGCATGGGGACGCTCAAGGTGCCAAACACCATGTACACCTGCACTGCAACCATTGTCTGCATGGCCTCCCCAGACCCAGTGTCTCCAGACTCCCCTTAGAAGACCCCGTATCTGCTATCAACATATGTATGTATCCCTTGAACATTGTTTCTGTCCATTTGCGCTTGCATCATACCCATTCATCCCCTTCCAGTATCAATGGCTGTTTGCACCTATGACCGGGTGCTCCCGAGGGAGTTTATTGCATGTGGACGATCAAAGTGCCAAACACCATGTACCCCTCAAAGGGGTCTACCACACTGCGACCGTTGTCTACATAGCCTCCTCAGACATGGTACCTCCATACTCCCCTTTGAAGACCCTGTCTCTGCTATCAACACATGTATGTATCCATTAAACATTGTTCTGGGCCTGTTGCACTTGCCACATGCCCATCCATCCCCCTCCAATATCAATGGCAGTTCGCACTTATGTCTGTGCACTCCCGAGGGGGCTGGGGGATGAGAATGAGCATGTCAAACATTGGCATTGAGGCTTGGTGGGTGTCACCGAACATGTCACACAATCACATACACACCCATTTTTATAAGCCTATATATACACCATAACAGTTCACTAGGGAACATCTCTGCAATCCACAAGGTATATTGCCATCAATCTACTTGTTACCAGGCTTGCTGAATCGGCTCATCTGTTCATCCAAGTAAGGGTTGGTCAGCTATTGCGTTCGGTAGTTTCATTGATCGCTGCTTGGAAAGTTTCTGTTGCTTTATACCCATTGTACACTGTATTCTTATTTTAATTTATTTCAAAGAGTTCACCATTATTTAACGTTTTATGTATTTCTATCACTGGAATTAGCACATTTCAGATCTTGGAAAGATCATGGAAAAAATTTGAAGATTTCCTTCAAAGATTGGCAGTGTGAAGATCACCCATTTACTATATGCAGACGATCTGGTACTGTTTAATTACACCGCAATAGGCCTGCAAAGGCAGTTGGACAAGTTAGCAGAATATTCAGTGGAAAATAATCTGGAAATTAATACGGACAAAACAAAGATCCATACCTTAAAAAAGGGACCGGAACCCAGAAAAAAGAAATTTAAACGGAGACTTGGCCGCACTGAAATTGCGTCAGTGGAATCTTTCAAATACTTAGGAATTCAGATCTCAGAAAGCACAGTTGAATCCTGTACCATTGATTGCTTAAGAGCGAAAGCCATTGAACTTGCCAGCCAAGTATTAATTTTAAAACAGACATTTTGTAGATATTCACTGCTCCCAATAATTAAGTTCTACAAAGTTAAGGTGGTCCCTAAGCTCAACTAGGGTGCGGATGTCCTGCTTGCTATGCCACTAAACACTGGGCATCTTTGGAAGGCCTTTTTTGGAAAAAAGACTCTCAGTCTGCCTAGATCTATCCTGATAAAAATAGTTAGAAAGGAACTGGGGCTGCTATCAATGAAAATGTCTTCCCAATGGAAAATATTGAGCCTCTTTGAAAAATGTATGAGTGATAACCGCCTGATTAAATCTGAAGTGATCATGCACGAAATGAACATAAGTGTTTTATTTAAAAAAAAATGTACAATACTGTTAGAAAAGTGCAAATAATTCAACCAACAACCACGTTGTATTTATCACCCATTGACCTGCAACAATGAAAAATCAAAATCCCCAAAATCATACTATGAAACTGAAATGCATGTAACCTTTCACTGTATGAAAGTTTTCTGTTTTTGTTAATAGCATTTAACTTCGCACCAAAAGCAGAATACATTAAAAAGAAAACATTACAATGCAAACTAATTTGGGAGGCAACATTTTAATCACTATCTTTTGCAGGATATCACTCACACTCCATGTGACATCTCGGAAAGTTATCAGTTGAAATGTAAAATATATATGTTTAAATTATCACACGTTCCAAGTGTCCGACGTTATCTTGCTAATCATTTTGAAATTGTTTTACAACGACTAACCTTATCATTTCAGGTTGGCAATTATTTAAAACAACTTTGTCGAGAAGTACTTTGTGAGATCAAAAATTGTACAATTAAATGTGCTTGACATTGAACTTTTTTTAATGAATGTATTGACCAAGGAACGTACATAAGCGGTCAAAATTGAAGAGACACATATGAGGTCATTACGACCTTGGAGATAGCCATGCCGCTATTTGCGGCATGGCTACCCCCATTCCGGGTACCGGGTCCGGGTTCCTAGAATGGGGAAATACCGGGCCATTCCGACCTTGGAGGGCCCGGTATTTCCCCATTCCAGGAACCCATCCCCATTCCCATTTGAGCCCGCATAGGGCTCAATGGGAATGGGGAGCATGCGAACAACCATTAACAGGCCCGTTGCTAGCATGCTGGTCTGCTCGCGGGACCCGATAAGGGCGCCTGGTAAAACCAGGCGTCCTTACCGGGTCCCGAGAGCAACCCTTGTAATGCGGCGGTAGGGGGTTAACAGGGCCGGCAACTCTACCGGCCCCGTTAAGCCCCTACCGCCAAGGTCGTAATGACCTCCATAGACCAAAGGTATACATAACATAATATGAAATATCATTTATCAAAACATCTGATCGGCATTGTAATTTTTTATATATTGCAATGTTTTACGTACTTAAGTAGGTTCTATTTGTAGATATGTACATATGTTTCTTTGAGTGGAAAAGACATTTGCTGGGTTTATACATTGTAACAAATGTTTTTTCTTAGCTTGGTCTTGTGGTCGGCACATCGAAGTCCACTGTTTCAAAGCAAATAAAGAAAACAAGTGTGTGATGCTGGAAATGCCTTTTGGAGGGACAGGGCCTACTATCCTTATCCTACCACTTCTCTGTGTGTGTTTTCTCTATGTTGTCTGCCACTGCAGTCCCACCTGGACCTCTGGCAGTGCAGCTCTTCATTCTTATCTTTTGGTGAACATCACCCGTGGGATACCCTTATGGCACCCATATGTGGGTGTACACCCATGTACCCCTTATGTACGTTTCTGGGCACCTGTGTGTTGCCCACAGAGCAGGGTCTGGGCTGGTGGCGGCTACATGCTGACTTGTCAGTGACTCTGAGTGTCCATCGTTTTCGGGACACTCAGACTCTGCCATAGGAATCAATGGATTCCTGACAGAAGGCAAGATAGCCCCTGTGACCACTTGGTTTCTATTGGTGAGGATCCGAGGTCCACTCCAGTGGTCGAATCCAGGTCACCAGAAGCCACCTAGACACCAAAAGTGACCTATGCACACGTCGCCGCCAGAAGTAATCGAAAGGTCCCAGGGGTCTTCATCCACCAAGCCTTTAAGGAGACCACAGCAAGTTTCTTCTTCACATGACTTCTACAGTCTGAGAAATGGTCGACCAAAGGAGAGTACCACAAAGAGCCAAACTGCTGCCTTTCTGAAAGACTTTGGTTCCTTTTTATTCTTGGACTCAGCATCCCAGTGGCTCCTTCTTCCAAAGGGGGGTCCATCCTCAGAGGGAATTGTTGCGTAAAACAAACAAAGTCTTCCATTTTGCCTGCCAAGGCACCGAATGTACTGTGACGAGGAAGAGCATCTTCTAGCCCCAAGAGTAATCCAGGGGTCGCAGATTTGTCTTGGATCCTGTTCTCCTGTGGCCTCTAGGGTACCTTGGGGTGGTAGAACCTTTTAAAAGAAAGCACAATGTTATTGACAATATTGGACTGGACTGTAAAAGACAACCTAAGTTACTACCTAACCTTTCTATTACAGGTTGATGAGGTGGGGGGATCCTCGCTCAGAATTACTTGTCTTGTCTAAAAAAAGCATTCTGCCACTGTTCATAACTAACCTGCCTTTCTTTCCTATTCTATACTGGTTACACCTTATTTGAAAATTCACACGCCATTTAAAACTGTCTGCAGTTAGCGCAGTTCTTACAGAATTTAAGAAGTGTGTGGTACCACATAGAGTGTATATATTTACCATTCGCTGAATTAGTATTCCATGTACAACGTGTTATTATTTATATGTATACTGTTGGTATAGGTAGCAAAACCTTATTTTATATAAAGAAGCTGTGTTATCATCAAACATAGTGTGTGGACATTCCTTTGTGGGGGCTTTGGGGAAACACTGTACTTAAGAACCGCCTGCATCACCTCCTGGAAGCTTGAGCCTGGCTGCTCGCGATATGTACCAAATTGAGAGCCTTGCTGGGGTTGTTCTGTGCCTTAACCCTACCATTTATGGGGCAGAAGTACAGATACCCCCCTCCAGTCTTTACAAAGGGTAAAGAACAAACCAGTTTGTTTAGGAGAAGTTGTTAAGCAGATATTTTGCTGATATTACGTTTTGAGTTGGTAAATCGTATCTTCTGTATGTATGCTTTAAATTAAGCATGTTTTTATTTCAATCTGTTAAAGGGCCAGGAGGAAGAGGAGCATAAAGACTCAGACAACAACAGAAACTAATGATGTTGCTTGCCAAACCGATGTCACTATGGAGCAACTACGTTTTGAGGCACAGCATGGTCCGACCAAGATTCAGAGTAGTGATGCAGATGTTCAGTGGTTGGAATATGAATGTAATGTCACCAGCGAGCCATGGAAAGTAACCGGGGATCATTTCTACATTGCAAAACGTCACCTAGATGAAACTGAAGACACAGAAGATATATCAGAATTGTTTGCAGACCCGTTGACACAATCTACACCTTCTATAAATGTGCACCGACTAAACATTCAATTATCCCTGCTACTCCAATTTGTGCGGAAACAGCCCCAAATAACGGAAGCATCTTCGCAATTCATTGACAAATCTGCTCATGATCGTGACTTCAGGATTCCTACTTTGGGGGAGTTGTCCACCACCGTCGAATCACAAACCACAGTACTGCAAGTACATAGGAGGATATGTGGGTGGCCATTGGTGAATTTTACTCGTGCAGTTAAAGGCACCAACTGGAAAATCCAGGCAAGCTGTTCCCACCACCATAACACATTTTCATTGTCAGCACAACCTATACTTGGAAAGTGCCTGCTGGAAAAGTACTTTGTTCATCTGCTTTGTGGTTCAGTGGATCAACATTCGGTAAAATCTCAAGTTTCTGTCAATTTGTGGGACTTGAGTTCCTTACTAAAACACTATTAAGTATCAGAAGGATTTCTTGTTCCACGCTATTAGCCAGGCCTGGAAACTCAAACAGATATCAATTGACAGTACACTCAGTGGCAAAGGGCCATGCTTGCTGGCGGTGGACAGTGTGACAGTCAAGGATTTTCTGCTAAATACTGCACTTACCACTTTCAAGACATGGAAAGTAAAAAAAACATTAGTTCAATCGTGCAAGTGTCTGAATGTAAATCGTCTGCTGCCATGTAGAAACCTGGTTTCATTAAATCATTTGAACATCTGGAATCCAGGGGAGTGCAAATACACCTGATAGCCACTGACAAGCACGTTGGAATAGAAAAGGCCATGCAAGAGCAGTTCCCACACATACAGCATCAATTTGATGTATGGCACGTTACAAAATCAATTTCTAAAAAATTACAGCTGCTGGTAGAAAAAGGTCTCAGAAATCATTTTAAAGTGGTCTCAGTCTATCAACAACAATCTTTGGTGGAACTCAGAAACTTGTAATGGATCTGTAGAGATTCTACTTGAAAAATGGTGTTCATTGAATCACCATTGTTCCAACATACACTCTTGGACAGAAAATGAACATTTCCACAAATGTGGACATGGACCTCTGACTAAGGAGTAGGAGCTTAAGAAGAAGTGGTTGGTGTCAGGTTCCCCTCCTCACGCAGCACTGGAGAAAACAGTGTACGATAAAGCGCTTTCAAGAGACCTGAAGGGACTCACCGAACTCTGCCACACTGGAGTTTGGGGGTGTTCAATAATCTGTGCCTAAAGTACAGGCCAAAAAGTTTGCATTTCGGCATAGAGGGTATGGGGCCAGAACAAGACGGGCTGTACTTGCGCACAATGAGAACGTTGGGAGGGACAAGCAAGAACGGCAGGAACTTTTCGGGAGGCTCCGTTACCATATGGTGTTTACAAAATGAAGCAAACAGTGGATGACCAAGCCAATATTCCAGGAAATGGATTTTGAATCTGACACTGAGTGGGTTGGCCATACATACGCAAGGAATGGCTCCAGATTTTGTTTCCAGGGCCCAGACTATGCCACACAATATTGCAAAAGAGGCTTGTCCTCCAAAACTTGAACTTGTTGAGAGGTTAACTTCCAGATTTAAATGATTCATAGCTGTCTTCACACATTTCTCACAAGCAAGTTTCAATATGTTACCCAATGTTTGGACACTGTATCCATGAAAGAAATTATGTAATGGTATAACACGTGCAATGTTAATGTTCAATAATATATTTTTATTTATTTTTTGCTAGGTAATCGTGTTAAATATGCATAAATGGTTTAATTTTGCCTTTCCTTTCTTTATATTGCTTTTCCTCTGTCATTGTATATATATTAAAACCTAAAATGTCAATGTGATTATCTGAGGTATGTGCCCTTATTTCAAAATCATGGAAACGTTTGGATTGAAATTCTTGAGACATATGCTTTTCGGTTCCCAATTTTTTTTTAAGTCTGTATCAAAATGTTCATTACAACAAAACAAAAATCATCTGTAAATAATGCAATCGCATCTTTGAATATTTGCAATGCAACAGAAGGAAGATGCAATATTGACATTGTTCAAATTAATCGTGAATACAGAATAATCGCTGCCCGGCCTACCCAAAGCTGACACCAACGTCAATGCTGCTTGCAGGCAGATGGTCACAGACATTCTCTTTGACACTCCCTCTCTGGACATTTGAACTATCCACATGGTCACTGTCCTCTCCCATTTCTTTTTGTTGACCATTAATAGTGGCACCAGATGGGAAGTGCTCTTGTCTATCAGAATGGGCCCCTCTGGTTGACCCTCACCCCCTGCAACGCATGCAATCTCTGGCGCTTGTGCTCATGGCTTCAGCAGTCGCCTAGCCCCTGTTGCCGTCTCCCTCCCTGCTCCACCTTCCCACCCTTTCACCTGCACACTCTCCTCTTTACCCTGCACTTACCTACCCACACTAGCACCCTGCATTTAGCCAACCGGCACTCACACCCACACCTCTTCCTCGCACTTCTTGTCAATGCACTTGCACTATCCAAATATCAAATGACCTAGTAGATAGGACAGCTATTGTTATCTTTCTCCCTTGTCCCAAACAACCCCGCCCTGTCGGTCTTGTGGTGCCTTGAAACACCATTAGTTGAATAGACTCATTATAAACATCCCAAAAAAGAAATGAAAATAAATACAATTCACACAAGGATCAATGGAACAATAGCTATTAGTTGTGTGGTTGGTATTAATCAAGCAATCTCACCAGGCAGAAGTCATAGGGGTGCTAATGTTTGTACGTAGTACCCCTACTGCATTAGCCTTCTTTGACCATTTGCTTGCAACTCACCACTCGCCATTGACCTGGTTTGGTTTGCATGTACATGGTAGATCCCATTTATTTACCATTTATGTTACGCGATACATGAGAAGAAGTTGTGGTTGTGCGCTTGATGGTACTTGTGTCTATGGGGACCACCCACGAACAACTGAGCTAAAGACACTCAGTGCACTTGACAATTATTGTGCAGACATTTGGCCCATTGTTCTAAACTTTGATGCATATTTCCAATCATGTAAGCATAGGTTACTGCATGGAATGTCATCCGTAGATATGGCGATGCAGAGGCAATAAGTATGACCAATACACGTTTTTTCAATCTGTGCAAAGTGGAGGTGCGTTCCTCCTAAAATAAACATTTTCTGAAAGGGCCATGGAAAGTGGTAAAAAGAATGGCATCCCAGATGAGCACATTCCGATTGTAATCGAACAAAGGCCTATGTTCCTAATTCCCTCAACGGGACACCTGTGCCCTCTTTTCCTCCTACCCTCTGGCCACCTTGTTTGGGCCCTTTACCCCAACCATCATGTGAGGCACAAAAGCTCAGGGTCATCTTCGACTCTGCTCTCTCCCTCACCCCTCACATCATAGACCTTACCACTTCCAGCTCCGCCTCCTCATAAGCATTCTTCCTTTTCCCACCTTCCCCTAGAAGGTCAATGTATCTGGAGCTCTGGTCCTCTCCATGCTGGGCTACTGCAATAGCCTCTTTCTCAATCTCCCTCTTTCCTTCCTTCGCTCCCTCCAGCTAATCCAGAATAGGGCTGTAAGACTTATCCTTGCCCTCAAGTCCAGGTACTGCATCTCTCCAACCCTAAAATCTCTGTGCTGCCTCTCAGTGGCTGCAAGGATCGAATTGAAGACCCTCTACATCATCCACAGGGCCCTCTTTTTTGCATCATCCCTCTTTCGCTTCACCGATAATCACCCCACTGCCGCTGTGAACGGTGGCCTGATCATCATGAATGTCACAGGATCCCAGGACCATCCTCCCAGTCAATACCAGCACCCCTCCATCCCACTTCACTGTCCTGCGGCGCCCTGCTGGATAGCTCCACATACCACCCTTGAGAGCCGCCTGTTCTAGCACTGAGCCAGAGGTTCTCCTCCTTGGCTCCCATCAGCACTTCCCTCCCGGGGCCTCCTCCAGCACTTGCCCACACCTCTGCTCCTCCTTCCACCCCCTTCACCAACACTTCTCCACAATGCACTTGCACAGGCAAATGCCACAAGGCCTAGTAGGACAACAACAGTATATTACTTTTTTGCCATTGTTATTATTTCCCATGTTCTGTTCCCATCTAGCATTGTGGTGCTTTAAAACACAATTCTGTTGTGTAAAGCACTATACAAATGCGCAATAAAATAAAAAGTTGATAAATAGACCACATTGAATTCCCGGAAGGCAGAAATTTTCACTTCAAGTGTGCCAACAGGCTAGATACACAATAGGTATGAGTACACAATGTTTTAAAGACTCACCTAGTGGTGCGTGTGGCTACTTGACATGAGAATAAACACACGGGAGACATGTAGTGTGAGTACGCAATCTCACCCAGTATCGCCTGATGGTACACAGGGCTGCTTCAGGTGCGCAAGTGAGCATGATGAAACATGCAGGAATTATAGTAAGAGGCATTGACAGATGTTCATTGAGACAAGAAACATTGACAACGTTTTTGAGAAACTCAATTCATGTATGAATGATATCAACAGATGGATGCGTGTAATCAGCTCCGGTTTGGCCCCAAGGGAAAAATGACATATTGAAAGACAGACAATGCCCCCCTTGATTTTGGGTGAACAACTCCAGCATGTTGAAAAAAAACAAAGATCTTGGCTGTATATGGCACGCAAATCTTGGTAGTGAAGCTTAGTTGGGGGCTAAGGTGAAGCCAGTATACCATGCACTACCAACATTGAGGGATGTACTTTCATTTATCCCGGAGGAGGATCATGCTGTAGTGGTGGGGGCCATGACCAATACCCACCTTGACTACTGCAACAGTCTAATGGCAGGGATCCCAGCAAAATAAGTCAGAAGGCCCAGAACGCAGCAGTGAGGTTGATTGGACATCTTAGGAAGAAGGTTCACGTATCCGCTCTACGAAAATCCCTTCACTGGTTATGGGTAGAAGACAGGATAAAATTCAAAGTGGCCAGTCGGACCTATAGTCTGAATGGACTTGCTCCGGAGTATCTTTGTGATAAGATCGTTCGGTACTACCCAAATAGGGGAGCTGCGCTCCAAAGACAAACTGTTGGTTTGTGTTCCTCGCTCCAATCTGGTCTCCAAGGGGGCCAGGTGATTTGGAGTGTTTGGCTCCAGGTTTTAGAACAAGCTTCCCCTAGAAATTAGGGAATGTAACTCTTTGGGACTGTTTAGAAAGAAGTTGAAAACGTTCCTTTTTAGATAGATAGTCCTTTTTAAAATATGTTCACGTGATTTACACACTGCAAATCTTCTTACGATATTGTCATCTGCGCCCAGATATAGTCTACGGAGCTGAGCAGAGGTGAGCAGTCCTGCAGTCTGCACACCAGGTTTCTGGAGTCTTTCCACATTGACTCTCTTTCGGTGGGCTGGACTTTTAAAAGCCCTACCTGGCCGCAGAGCGGCCACGAAGCTGAGCAGAGGTGAGCAGTCCTGCAGTCTGCACACCAGGTTTCTGGAGTCTTTCCACAGTGACTCTCTTTCGGTGGGCTGGACTTTTAAAAGCCCCACCTGGCCGCGGAGCTGAGCAGAGGTAAGCAGTCCTGCAGCCTTGAATCCTTGAAGCCCTGAAGCGATGGCTGAGCCGGTAGACCATAGGTTGGTAGACCATAGGCCAACAGACAAAGATGCCAGACAACTCAGGAGCGGTTGTCAGCTAAAAGTAGAAAGACAGGAGACCATTGTACCAACAGTACTCAGGGTGAGAAAATCCCCACAGTCTCACGCTCAAGAAGGTGAGCAAAACTGTTCATTGATAATATACAGCGCACCCTGCGCTCTTAATGACTCCCCCCCAATCCCACCATTGCGATCACCACTGTGGCACCCCACAAATAAACTCACAAACAAGCTCACAGCTGCTTGGATCCCCATGCCGCCCTTTGCCTGGTTGCCTGGGTCCTTGGCTGCACCCGCATCCTTGGCCACAGCTGTAGGGGTGTGGCAGCATCTTGTCCGATGCCGGGGGGGCGAGGGAGGTAGGGGAAGAACCTCCTATGCCGTCCGAGGGGCAGAGTGACTCTGAGGCCCTGCTGACCCTGGAGCAGGTAGCAGCGGAAATGCAGACTCCGCCTTCGACTGAGCTTTTGACGGAGCCTGCGCCGCGGGAGGAGGTGTCAATGGAGGGAGTGAATGTGGAAACAGCCGCCTCAGGTAACCCTCGGAACGGGCCGGTCAAAGTAGTGGAGGAAGAGGATGCGGGTGCCCCTCTCTGTAAGCGGGGTCTGTATTTGAACCCAAAACTAAATTCAGGAGCGCTCAGTGATTCAATGCTCCCTGACCCCAAAGGCAATCCCAGCAACATCTCATTATCAATGGGAGCAGCACTATCTGAACAAACTCCCTCCACGCTCTGGCAAATAAGTAATGAAATTCACCCGATATTAGTGAGAACGGATCTGTCTAGTCCAAAGCTAAACCTCAGCAAACTGCCTTGCTCCTTCGCTACAACCTCAGCTTGTGACAGTACAACAATCTTGGGAGAAGAGTGGCACGATGAGTCTCGTGACACCCAGGACGTCTAAATTAAAAACCAAACAGACCACGCCGGATGAGGAGCCACATCCTATCCGACAAACCAATTCAACTGAAAACGAATGGAATGCTTGTGCCACACTAAACCTACCAACTAAACAGGAACAGCTCCAGAGTTCGCCCAACACCAATGCAAAAAAGAAGAGCCTACCTACTATGAAAGTAGAGGAAAATTTGAAAGAAGAAAAAAACCACAGGAAAACTAAACCAATTCATATGATAGAAAAGATGGGTAAACATCTAAATCCAAGGTTGGTGAAACAAATGACAAACACCACACTTGAAAAATTCTTCAACAAACTGGAAAAAGACATTTCTGCCCAAGCTACTGAAATATCGGATGCTGAAATTTTAGAAGGGTTTGAACCCGATATATTAGACGGGACGTCCGCAAAGCAGAAAGCCCAGATCTCCCAGGAAAAAGCAGAAGCTCATATCAAAGAAAACCTGAACCTATCTCCCAACCCAGTAAGATGGCACTTTGGGAAACCCAGTACCGTGACCAAGCAAGCCCTAAATGGGCCCCCGAACGACTCTACTATACTGGAGATATAAAATCTCATAAAACAGATAAAATTAGCCCAGGGCTTCAACCTCACCTCAACTCCAAAAGCAGTGACGTGCAGGAAAGAAATCACTCCGCTAAGTAATCAAATGACTCTTCCCCAAGCCACAACACTTAGATATGACAACTCAGAAATTGGCTCACCGGGGAGAAAAAAAAGTTTTTGAACCTAGAGGAAAGCTCCCGGAAATCTCAATGCCACAAACAATAAAGGGCAAACTGAACCAACAATAGAGCAATGGGAAGAACATCGGAAACAACTTTTCCGCTTTTCCTAATTGCCAGCCACGAACTCCACTGCAAACCCGAAGATCAATCGAGACGGAGCATGCAGCCAAAAACACTTCACCCAATAAAAAACTGGACATCTTCACAATAATGTAGATGGTGACAATAGCCCTAGCACCGTTTGGCAAATTATATAAGTCATTAATAGAGACATCAAAAAGACCACACATCCATGACGGCTTTAATGCACTTCAAACTCACGCACCTGGAAGGCTACATAATGGCCACCAAAGCCTGGAAAACCAACACAAGAGACCAAGGTACAATGACAGAAAAGGACCAGTGGGGGGACAAAATGATGGACTTACACAAATCCAATCCTCAGAACAAGAAAAGCGTGGCAACCACGAGAACCCAAACAAAAGATACCCACAAAATCCAAAAATAGATCAAGTTGGAATGACAGCTGAACCCGGCCCGCTGGCCTCAGAAGCCTGGCCAAGACCCGCCGGCCCAGAACAAACCGACCAGTCACAAAAACAGGAGTCAGCATTAGCCGAGAAACCCAGCAGCTCGTCAATGAAAGTATTTCTTCAGAAAACCTCAATAAACACAGAAATCTTGACCATGTTCCCCGACAAGCACCCGAAACTATCAGGGCCACGTGATACCAAGATACCGCCACCTTCATCGTTAACGAGACGTATAGATCAACACAAAGGAAACACAACTGCCAGACAGGATACTGCCATAGCGCCAATCTTTGAACCTCTGAAACAGGTAAAAGGTAGACGCTCACTTTTGGTAGTGAACTAATTAGCACCAAAGTCAATTGCCAAAGAACCGAATACAGTGCAAGAAGACTCAGACGCTATAAACAACTTGATGGCGATTAGCCAGTACACCATCGAAGATTCGTAATCAGACCTACCATCTGTGCAAGACAGAAAACAAAAAGTTTGTTTCACTGACGATACCCACCACAGTGCGAACCGAGAAGCAAATTGTCACTAGTGGAGACAAGTTCTCCAACTTTCTGAACCCTCACGTGACAGTCTAACGAGGCAAGAAGAACAAACCAACACAAAAAGAACTCACTGCGAATTGAGGACGATTAACAAGGATTGCCTGAAACGAGCCGAGAGACCCAACAAACGGCCCAACTTAAACGTAGAGGAACAAAGGGCCCGGCAGAGCAAGGATAAAACTAGAAGAGTAAGCGGCCATAATACAATAGACCGTACCAACAAAGTCAACTATAATAATCAAGAAAGGCAGTCTACCCAGTGGGCAGGCAAAGGCAAACCTCGACCAAAGACATAGCACTTAGAGAGAGTGCCCTGTTCACACTCAAAAGCAGAGCTACAAGGACCCTGAAACTGGAGCGGATCTTAAATAAGGAAGACAGGCTAATCTTGAATAGAAACATGGTAATGGACTTACTGAAATACTTATCGGACTTGAAGAACCTTAGAGGAGAGGATTTAAAGGTCATTCAATTTGCCAGAAGCGGTCACCTTGATAGCATCTACGTACATTTAACATCGCCAAGCATCAAGCTCATGCTGATTAAAGCTGCTGGGAAACCACATCGAATGGGTTATGACTTTAGAGAAACATCAGCAAAGGAACGAGCAATAGAGAGCTTGACCCAATCGCCTAAAAAGGATAGGATGACTCCTCCACCCGACAAACAAAGCTCTAGTCATTACAGATCTAGGCGATCCCGATTCCGAGAGATAACCATCAAAGATCTTCCCACCAAAACAGATCTCCATCAACTCGACATTATAGAGTTGAGCAAGAAGAAGAACACATAACAAAAAAGATCTACAGCAACAAAAAAAGAAGGCCCCAAGTCTAATGATCACTACAATGATCTGTGGCAAGAAAAAAGTAAGTATCCTTGTAATCCTCAGCCAAACAAATATCATTTTAAAGTTGATGAACGCAAACCCCTTGGCCCAACCACAAATCTTAAATTCACGCTAAGACAAGAGAATCACAAGGAGAGATATGTTCCTCCGGTTAGAGCACATTTAAAAGCACTCTCAGATCAAGAACTGAAGAGATGGGCGTGGGTCCCGGTGGCCTTAACGCGCAACCATCGTAAATAGCAATCAACACCTTCAGGCTCATTGTCATCCTTAGCAACCCACTTGGAAACCTATCCAACAAAACACTTGACACTTGGCTCCTGGAACACCAGAGGTTTTATACACCTCACCAAGGCAGGGGATGTCAACTTGGGCGACTTTGACCTGCTATGTTTGCAAGAAACTTTGCTGACCAACACCCCAAGTTTGATGGTTATGAAATCAGCCTAATGCCAGCCTCGAAGGGGTTAAAAGGCAGACCATCCTCAGGCCTTATGATGGCAGTCCGCTCTGGTGGCCCTTTACACAGGATGAAGGTCCTAACATCAACCTCCTTCGTACAGGCAGCTCTGCTCTCATGGACCTATTGCAAGCCTCAAAATGCGCAACCCACAAAAGAATTGTTTCTGGCGATGAATGTCTATTGGAACCCACAAGCATTTACAGCAAACTCTTTTCTTAATACCATCGATGCCATTATCAAAGAGGCTACCATAGCACATAACATAAGCCACATAATCATATGTGGAGACTGGAATCCTATCTGCTTTCAAACGAGAGAGGCCAAAAACGGAAAATCAATGGATCAGATCACCACTAACATCGGGCACTATACAGACTCATGAAAGCGTGGCGTAGCCTGGGCTGAACTAATGGAGTCATGGGATCTCCACAATTTACACTCCTTAATGAACAAGACCAAAAAGGCAATCCCGACTGGGGAAACATATGGCTCTTGAAGGAACATAGACTACATCTACGCCTCGAAGGAGCTTTTCTCTGTCATTACAAATTTTGAAGTGATTGAAACGCAACACAGTGACCACAACATCCTAATGGCCGCTTGGCCTACTTCAAAAGTCAGACAACAAACAATGAGAATACCCTTGGAGAGTGCCTCCAAAGGCCTTTGCCTTAAATTAACGAAGGAAGCGATCTGTTCAATTATGAGAACTTATAAAGCCCAGAGCGACCAGAAGACACTAAACAAGCTCTCGCTGGCCCCGGATTACCAACCACTCCTTAATCCGTTTCTACAACCAAGGATGACGCTAAACAAACACCCCCAACAGCACCTACATGTCTATAAAACAGAAACCAGGGAAAGGAGGAAAGTGATGAGGCGTGTAATCAGGCATGCAAAAATCTGTCCTTCAGAGACCAATCAAGCCCAAGCAGTAAAAGCCAGAATCACCTACTGAAACTGACTTTGGAATCACTGACAAAAATGGTACCAAAAAGACTCAGAAAGTATGCTGAGAACTCTCTCCAACAGAAAAGCAAATTACTTCTGGTCACTGGTCAAAGTGATCTCATCCTCCGCAGAAAACAACCTACAAAACTGTGTGAGTGCGAACACCTGGACAACGCACTTCAGAGAGCTATTCCATCAAACCAACAACAAGGAAAGAACAGATCCAATCTCCAAGAATCGGTCTGGGACAGAAAATGACAAAGAAACGATCATGACCAAGATCAATAAACTAAACAACTTGAGAGCCCCGGGGACAGACGGGATTACTAACATCCAACTAAAAGCCAACACAGCCGAGTGGGCAGAGCTGATTAACAAAATTATCGAGAGATGCATGACTGTGAGAGCCATAGTGGCTTCATGGAAAAGGGCAAACATTGTCCCTATATTCAAAAAAGGAGAGAACAACGACCCAAAAAACTACTGCCCGATGGCCCTGCTCGATGTGGAAAGCAAGCTGTTTGGCTCCCTACTTCTCAACAAATTTTCATCATGGATCAAAACAGCAGGCTGTGCCGACCCATTTCAGCCAGGGTTTGTTAAAAGCCTGGGCACACATGCAAACATCATGCTGATTAGCATTTTGAAAGCAAAAGTCCTTGAGTGTCCTTGGAAAAGCCTACCAAAAGGGCAGAAATGATGCTATGGCACCTGAAAGAAGAGAAATTGGAAACTGTCAAACACTTCAAATACTTTGGAGTTACAATAAACAGGAGTCCGGTCGAAACGCTGATACAATACGTACTCTACTCCAAGATGACTGCACTAGCGTCGCAAACTGCGGCTCTAGACAGAAAATGTGTCCGATGTTCTCTTCTCCCAATGTTGAACTTCTACAAGGCAAAGGTTATTCCAACGATATCATATGGAATGGAAGCAATTCTGCAAATGCCAGAGGGAATCTGGAATAAATTGGAAGGCCTCTAATGGCACAAGATCTTGAAATTACCAAATGGCACAACGATTACCTCGATCAGAAAAGAACTAACATCGCTAAAAGGGATCATAGACTTAAACGGCCTGATGTTTTACAGCAATATTAGGAGAACCCCCTGCTCGAAGCTGCTGGATATTATCAGAAAAGAAATGCAAAGTGGAAGGAACAGAATGCTAATGGACTGGGCTAACAAAAATTTGAACCTTTAACAAGATATGGGAAGTTCAAAAGAAGAGCTAAACTTCACCCCGAAAAAGTGAAGGGAAAACATAACATCTGGGACTGGATCCAAACCTCAGAAACAGCTGCCAGCTACAAAATAACTTCACGCCTGCCACGAGCATGCAAAAAGTGGACCACCCATCAAAATACCTAATCAAATTCTCTGATAGGACATTGTGTGCCAACTATCTAAAAGCACGGCTAAATGTCCTAAAAACAAACGAGATTCTGGCCATAAGGTGACAATCCCCTTCCAACTCATGTCGTTATTGTAAGGACGCTACTCAGAAAGAAACAATACGACATCTTGTGTTAAGATGCCCCGGAACAACATGGCCAAGAGAAGCCTACTTAAAACATCACTTGGAAGCAGCACACATATGGGATGAAGAACACTGGTGGCAGAGGTTGATCACCGGGATACCATCCCCCTGGCAGTGGCCACAGCAAAGATCCTATAGTGTATTGGCCTGGAACAACAAACAGGACAAAAGGCTAAAGAGACAATAACAACTGGAATACATTGATCGACTGGGAATAAAACATAAGAAACTTTACTGGGAAAAGGGAGAAATAATCACGTTTTGTAAAAATTGTTAAACAACAATTGAATTCAAACTAAAAAAAATATATATATATTATTCTGTCTGGTGCACATTAGAAATATTCTAAATCAATCAAATCAGGCGTACAATATATGCCAGAAATGTAGGTAGTGGACAAACAAATCGAGGTGGAACAGGGACTTAGTAATGAAGGTCCGTAGCTTTGTAGGAAACTAGGCATTGGGGTATGCCTTGGGCCATGAAAGAGTGTGGGACGAGCAAGAAGGGGGTGTGGATCTCCTTTTCTTACAGCGCATAGATAGCCCCAAAAGTAACATCTATACATAATTTCCAGGTGTGCTATCGCTCTCCTATGGAGGCACATATTGTTAATCGCTGTTTTTAACTGTCCTTAGTTTTCTAAACCCTGTGTCAGAAGCAAGGTCTTATGCTGTCTATCTTTTTTGGTGACATTTGTTCTCCAAAACGTAACCTACCCCTCTCTGGCTTAGATCACTGAATGTAGGCTGGCATTGTTATTTGTCCTTGAAAGAAACACAATAACAGTATTAAGGACACAATGGGGGTCATTACGAGTGCGGCAGTAAGGAGTTAACAGCACCAGTAAGGATGCCGGTGCAGTTAACCCCTTACCGCCGCATTACGAGGTTCCCTCGCGGGACCCGCTCAGAACGTCTGGTCAGACCAGACGTCCTTTGTGGGTCCCGCAAGGGGACCAGGGAGCTAATAACGGGCCCGTTGTTAACGGGCCCGTTATTAGCTCCCTCCCCATTCCCATTGAGGCCTATGGGGGCTCGAATGGGGATGGGTATTTTGAATGGGGACTTACCGGGTCCTCCAAGGTTGGAATGACCTGGTAAGTCCCCATTCAAGGAACTCAGACCCGGACACGACATAGCACAATGGCTACCTCTAAACTCGTAATGACCCCCAATGTGTTGAATAGCCACAAAGAATTGATAACATTGACTATATTGAAGGTGGACATACAAAACTTCAGTTTCTGTTTCTGGGATCTATTGTTCGGAGTGGTTGTTCAGCTTGACATCGAGAGAATGGAACATCCTGAAATTATATAAGCATAACTTTACATAATATTTGAGAGATTGAAAATGGAATGTGTGCTGTGAACTTGATGACTAACTATGTGACAGATAAATGTACTTTTTGACGACAAGAATGCACATTGTACATTATGTTATGTTGAAGAATATATATACCACGTGCTATAACCACCCGAGTGTTGCAATTGGGGTTTGTTGTGCCTTTCGCATTCATATATTCTGTGCAGAGTTGTGGGTTGTTAGGTGGCCTATATTGTAGTGATGACTCCTCCAACACCTGCACCCACAAGCTGTGTTCAGGCTAATAATGTCTGCACCACTTTGCCCCATGGAAAATCCACTGTGTGCAGCCAACATCGCATCGCTGGTCACCGTTAAGGTGGGGGCAGAACCTTTTCCCTATGCCCCTGGGCTCCCTGGGCCCAGGGGGTTTTCTGCTCGCTCACTACTCTTTCCACTTCAATTATAATGCCCTCTGTCTGTGGTTCAACATAAGACGTTCCTATCTGTGTCCTTAGTTTCAGGTAGATGCCGCTATGGGAAACGGACACACCTGGGTCTCCCTCCCATTCAGTGGTTTGACTACTTCCGTGCACTTCCCTGCATTTCGCAGTTTGATCTACTCCCCCGTCTTGACATATTTGTGTTCATTCCGTGTGGTGTGGGTGTTGCTCATTGGTTTTCGTTCAGTACTGAATTATAACGTAACTTGCTAGCTAACATATGTTAATGTGTATATTCGATTATAAAATGGCTGCTGAAATATATTATTTTATTCTGTCATTTACATTACTATATTCCACCGTTCTGCACATGCCATAGTTTACAGCTGCCGTCTGATGAATTTTTCAGTTAACATTTGACGATAATAATCCACGGCCCTTCTGTGATTACCATTATGTGGGACGAACGCTAGGGCCCAATCTTTCCTTTAGCGGTAGCAGCAATAAGGATCAACCTGTCAGCATTTATGATGTGAAAATGAGTTGATGTGAAGGCATAGCGTTTGAAAGTTAAACGACTCCTTATCTTCTGACTAACGGAACTGCATTTGGGTTCAACAAAGATCGACAATGCAATATAAGGACACAAGGAACATCGTAAAAATGAAACACAATGACTAATCCATCGCTGAACACAATCAGTGTTTCATGAGAAACGTATATAAAACATTCAGAAGCATACGATGTTCGCTAGCAATAACCTCTATTGGCTAAAGTTCTACATTTTTTGTGGACATGATCTTCTATTTTGAACGTTTCGTGAAAAATAAAGATACTTGAAACATTGCAGACTATTGTTGTTTTATTCAAAATAAATGTTTTCTTCTCTTATTTGTGAAAAGAAAGAAAACTTTTGCGCTGTGAGAGGATGTGTGTGTGTTTATCCTCCTGGTTCTGCGCTAGGTAACGTTATGGCGTGGGTGATGACAGAGTACGCTTGGCAACGCTGGCCGTGAACGTCATTAAAATAGGTGGAAGGAGTGATGTCAGTTTGAGGGTGGTCGATCTATATTATTGTCGCAAGGGTACTTGAATTTAGGGCAATGTATCAACGGATAAGATTAGCACAAGATGGTGGCACCCAACCCATTATTTCACATGTGTAAATGTAAGCAAAACTAAGGTAAGATGCATAGATCCCATTTAAGGGACTTCCAAATTTGCAATTTAAGGCACAGCAATGTGAACAAATTACTTACACCTGGTGTTGTTCTCTCTACTGGATGTTCCTCCCACATATTCTTCATCTTTGATATATTCTTATTTTGTTTTGCAGCTTTGGATAGCTTTTTTCATCAGGACGCTGTGCGTCATCGACTTGTGGCCCTTGATGGCTTCCATCTTGCTCTCGGTCACAACGTTCACACTGGTATAAGTAGCACGTGCGGCACCCATTGACTCAGTTCATGTTTTTGCTCCCTTTCATATGCACATCAGTCTCAAAGGTGATGAAACCAGACGTTGAACGAGAGAAGGGCGTAACCAAATGGACATTCACCCAAGCATAGAAGGGCAAGTTGGGGGGAGGAGGTGATGAGGAATATGTGGGAGGAACATCCAGTAGAAAGAACATTAAATGGGTTAAGTAATTTGTTCTTATAATGGATTGTGTCCTCTCACGTAGATAGACTCCCATAGCAGTATGCAGGTGTAGGTGGGAAAGGAGAATTTACTTTTGTTTAAGAAAAAAACAGCCATGCCAAATTTAGCCTCCTGACCCGATACAGAATCAACGCAGTATTGTCCTGTAAAGTAGTGCAGCGAAGACTGGGTCCCCGTACTGCAAATGTCCTGCACCAGCACCCCTCTTTGTAGAGCCGAAGAAGTAGTGTTAAGGCCTTGCGGATGGGACCTCACAGGATTTGTCCAGATTTTTTGCAGAGAAACCTGGGCCCATGAAAGACTCTCCACCACAAGAACGGAAGACTCTGCCATGGGGCAAAGTATACTGGGTCTCATTACGAGGTTGGCGGTCCGGTAACAACTGTACCGGTATGCTTGCTGGTACCGTTGTTACTGGACCAGCAAACTCCGAGTTGTGCCGCGGGTGCCTTTCATTCCGCCAGGTCTGCCCCGGCGGAATTAAAGGCATCCACGAGGCACCGGCACCGTTATGAACGGTGCCACTGCTACAGGCATCCCCATTCCCATTGAGCCCTATGGGGCTGAAATGGGAATGGGGATCTTCCAGCACCGGCACCCACGAAAGTGCAATTACTGGATCCAGCAGGATCGGAATACCCTGGTAATGCCCATTCACGGGTGCCAGACTTTCATGCCAGTATGGAGGTAGCCTTGCCGCTCTTACGGGCAAGGCTACCTCCAACCTCGTAATGAGGCCCACTGTCTTTATTATTCAACACAGACAGGGATCATACAGGACAAATAATTCTCCAGCATTTTCAGCTTCTGAGCCTGTGTCACACAGTGTTATGCACATGTGACATAATAAAAATCGGGTTCACCCCAAAAACCTATGGGGGTCCTCATAGGTCAGTTTGGGCTAAGTATGTATACGCAAATTATACATTAGTCTGTTTATTGGTCTCCCATATCAGGTGGCTCCACCTTATACTATCCCTAAAAGTTACAAACTACACTGTTGCTGGGTCACAGGAAGAGCTTTGGCCCGTGCAACATTTGATACCACCTCACAAATGGAGCTTCTGGATTGCAAGTGCGGGTCCTCTCAGGCCTGGGACCCTGTTTGGTCACAGAGCTCAGTGTACCTTTTCAAGGTGATGGGAAGGAACATGGAAGGCTGTGTATTCCATATTGTTACCACTGTCTGATCACCTCAGCCTGGGAGAGTGCCTGCAGTGTTGGTGGGCAACACTTGTATCATTCCACTCTGTCAGGCTGGGAACAGCTTCTCTTCCCACCACAAGTAAGTCAGCATTGTCCTGTACTACTGGGTCATGTGTGAGGGGACCACAAAGTGAAGCCCTTCTGTCTGCAATTATGAGGATTTTGTTCTGAAGTCTTGAAGGTGGCTTGCTGCCTCAGGAACCAGGAATTTTCCACCTGCACTTGTCCTTGGCTGTGAACACCAGTTCTGCAAACACCAGCTCTGCACTTCGTACTGCAGGGATTGCGCCTCCCCTTCCATGTATCTGAGGCCTGTCTTTCCAACCTGATTCACTTCAGTCCCCATATAGGTTCCCTGTGTGTCTTCATGGCTTCTTGTGGTTAGTTGCACTAAAGCATATGCAAGCTTGGTCCACGTATATTCTGCATCTTGCGGTTTCTCTTTGGCAAAAGAATGGAAAGGTTCTTAGCATTATGAAAATGAATCTGCCCTCTACCTACATGGGTTATGTGCATGTTTTTCATGTCTACAAGCAAGAAACTAGTGCATGTTGGTGTAGCTTCATGAAAAGATGCATATTTGCTTCATGGCTAATGCAGCTATGTTGTGATGTCGCTAATGATGTCATCGATACCTGTCTTTATTGTCAGTCGATCTGACCATTTATGAGACCTCTGTCCCCTCGAAACCCTCAACTGGATATGGTTTAAATGGCTGTCTGAGAGAATATCTCTTGTCATATCTGTACATTGGTGCAGTTGGTGACTGGCCAAACAGCGAATTAGACCTCTCATTCTTGATTCTGCTTGCTGACAGTCACATAAGGGTTATAAGGGCCATTCGTGGGACCTTCTCTTCAATCCCCGCTCTGGTTGACTTGTCGACCACAGCTCCAGCCTTATTCACCTTCAACTTTGGGAGCCAGATCTTCGTTACCCCTCCTAAGTGTCCAAGGAATCTTGCATGGTCATCCAAACTCCATGTCATGTAACTGCAGTCTCCTCTAGGGTTGCACCAAGCCCATTTTCCCCTATAGTCTTTGGTGTCATAGGGATACTCAAACAATACTCCAACCGGAAACAGAGGACAGTCTGTTATCTGGACCCTCAGTGTATCTCAAGCCTTTATTTTCTTGTCATCACCCGCTTCCAAGACTATTAGCACCTTCATCCCTATACTCTTTTCAGTCGTCTTTCGGCATTGTGTGAAGCATATTCTGATAACACAGAAATTGAGTAATACTAATACTACTGCAGCTGCTAATATCGTCAGTAAGTTGGCCATCTATGTTGGTACCCATGAGAAAATATATGCCAGCCAACCTTCAATTTTTCCTGCAGCGTTTGTTTCTGCCTCCATTTTGGCATGCATCTCTGATAACCTGGAAACCGCCCCAGTGAATGTTCCATTGTCTTCGTCATTTGCTGGTGCGAATGTACAGCAAGAAGACCCAATCTTGGTGCAAACTTCTCCTTCCATTGCTGTTAGTAGATCTAAAACATATCTGTTCTGTAGCACCATTAACCTGCTCAGAGGTCTTATTTGATTGCGTTGAATCCCTTGATGGACAAATGTATTGTCTGCATCAACTCTGCTAAACAGTCTATGCTCTGGTGGTATTTATCCAGCGACTCATCCATTTTTTATGATGCATAGTTTCCTCTCTTCACTCTTGTCAGCTCTACAGACCTCTTCTTTCTCTTGCTAGAGTCAATTTTGGGGTATCCATCCTCTTTAATATCCTTTTGGGGTTCTACCAGCACTGGTGTGTTCAGGCGCACCAGTGAGCATGTCCCCCCAACCCCCAGTTGGGTGGTAGTTTCACGTATGTTTTTTATCTGCAGGCCCAATAGTATTCTATCAATACTGCTGTTCCAACCTTCATACCTGAAACATTTATTGTCTGCTTACATTCCATGTGTTCTCCAACCTTTACTCGACCATCATTCTGGAAGCATAATACTGCTCCTTTAATTAGTATTATGGGCATTGACCCAGCTTAGTTCTCCACCCATGTTAGTAACTTCGCACTTGCTTCCCATTCTTTTAGGCATTTGTCTTTTTCTTCTTGTACTTTTTGAACTGGAACTGTTAGGAGTACATGCGCCTTGCTCCTCACCACTCCTTCTTTCCACCCATCAGCTGTGTATACTTGTCCATACACCAGCATATGTGGTCTTTCCCAGCATCATGGCTCTCCTCCTATCTTTACTGGTCCTCTTTTGGGACATGGCACCTTCTTTTGTCTGTATCTACCCTTATTTCTCCCTTTTGTGGCCCAGTTATGTATTCTATGGCCTAATCTTTTTTCCAGTAATCATCCATCATTTCTTGAGTCTTGATATAAATATCTTTATATGGAAAAGTATTTTTGGAAATCCATCTTAAGGTAGCTCTTTTCCCTTGAAATCTTCCCCTTGTGGTGCACAACAATAAATACATGAGATAGTGTGCCCTTGCTGCAGGGATTTCAGTTGCCACAAACGTTCTGGAGCCACTCATGGGATAGGGGATGAGAGAGCAGAGATAACAGCTTTCTTTAGTGGTTTCTTTACCTACTTTGGTCATTCCATGTTGTTAGATAGCTGGGCCAGATCAGTTAGATATGAATCAAGCTGACTTAAATCTAAGTCTGCACTGCGTCTGCTTCTCTTTACAGGTTTGGCAGTGCTTATTGTCTGACCTGATATGGTGGCCATGCCCGCCTGGATGGGGCTTATGTTAGTAGGGGTCACAGCTAGTGCATCTATAAAATATAATCTTCGTATGAGGATGAGGGTAAAGAGGAAGAGACAACAGAAGGCACAAAATATCACAATTACACTTTCAATAATGGTACCCATAACTTACTCCTCTTCAGTATCTTGTGTTGCTTCAAATGTGGTGAACAATCTGCCTTAAATTCCTCAAAAATGCATGATTATGTTGTCAATATGTGTTAGATCAAGCTCTATTGGTGTAGTATTGTACTAGTACGATGAAGAACAGTAGTTCCCACACAATACAGATTCTGGGATCAACAAGCATTTTCTATGATAGACGGGTTTCTGCAATTAAGACATGCTTAAGTTCAGGCCAAATAAAGCAAAAAAGCATCAAAAAATAGACAAGGAGGCCCCCTTATCTCTTGATCAGACTGTATGACGAATTGAAAGAAGTGATCCTGGAAAGTTAGGGGCCTCTGGGAAATCATGGTACACAGAAATAACGGTCACTGCTTTCATGATGAATAGCTATTTGTAAGAAAAAGACAGTAGGCCTCATTGTGAGGTTGGCGGTAACCAGTTGCTGCCAAGCCCCTGACACTGAATCCAGCGCCTGACTTCCCGGTGCCACTGGGACATTACAAGTCCCGGCGGTGCGGGAAGTCAGGCGCCGGGTTTTGTAACTCCCCATTCCCATAGTGTTCCATAGGACTCTATGGGAGTGTGGAGACTGAAGCGCCGGCACCGTTGCTAATGGTGCAGGTGCTTCCGTGACGAATCTGCCTACGGGGCCGCTGTGCCTGGCAGGGTTAGACCTGTCGGGTGCAGCGGCCCCGCAGGCAGACTCGTAGTGTGGCGGTCTGGAAACAAAAATGCCGGTAATCTTACCGGCACCCTTGTTTCCAGACCGGCACACTTGTAATGAGGTCCATTGTGCCTAATCTAGGTGTACATGAAGTCATTGCCCTAATCCTCTTGCTCTAGAGCAAATCTTGGCTGCAGGGTCTTCTGCCTGTCTTTGTCTTGGTTTGGTATTTTGTTCTCCCTCTTGCTTCAAATCTTCCTCTTCTTCTTTGCGGCTGGGAGAGGTCGCTGCCCGACAGTGTTTCACGTCTCCAATGTAGTTCCAGGCTCTCTTTCCTTGCATTTTTACTCCTTGATCGGTTGCTTCCTCCGTGGTACAGGGGCCACTAAACCTGGGCTTGTACCAAGTACTAGTAAAATTTCAAAGCAGCACAGAGTCCCCAGGGTACAGTGGTGGTGGCGCCAATCGATCTTTGTTGGCCTCTGGGATGTTGTCCTCCTCCCTCTTCTTTGACCTCTTCCGCAGTGCCAGCTGTTGGCGAGAAATAAAAGACGCACTAGCTAGCAAAGAATCCACATACTCATGCATCTCAGTACTGAAAACATTTCACACAGAGTTTGCATCCGTTAAAGCCCTAGTGACAGGAGCCAAAGGGGGTCGCATTCACCGTCCAGTTACCACCTTGTGTGGCATTAAATGGTGGTCGGACCCAGGCTTGTTGTGCAATGCGAACATGGCTAAGGGCAGACAATGTAGCCAACTCTTATTTAGAGTTGCTTTGATTTTAGCTATTTTTTCTTTCAATATGCTCTTTAGGTGTTCGCACACTCCATTCGCTTTTGGGTGATAAGCACAGGAAAACCAGTAAAGTGGTTATTTGCTGGAAGACTTTATTAGCAATGTGAGTACCATTGTCAGACCGCAGGACCTCACACATGCCCCAGCTTGGAAAAACCTCTCTAACCAGGAACCTTGCTGCTCTAAGAGCATCGGGGTGTGAACAGGGGACTGGTCTTGATCCATCGGGCAAATAGGCACACAGCTCCTATGATAAAGCGGTAGCCCTGACATACATGGAGCATGTCTATGTAATCCACATGGAGATGTTGAAAAGGACCTAGTGGATGAGGTATGGCTCCTCTAACTACCCTCAAGGTATGCCCTGCAGTAAAACCTTTGCAGGTTATACAATTTTCTACAAAGGCGGTCACATGCTCTGCTAAATTGGGACAAAACCCCTCTTCCCCAATGTGAGCAGCAAGTACATCCTTCCTCATGTTGGTAGGATGGTGTAGTTGTGTGAGTGCAGTCTGTAATAATGATAGTGGAATCACCAGCATGCCTGTACCTTCTTGTCACCATAGGGCATCTGACCAAGATATACAGCGTCCCCTTCTTACCCATTATTATTTTTCTTCCCTTGGTGCATTTCCCTGTAACTCCATTATCTGTCTCACTGGTAACACACTGTACCCTTCCTGTAACACCACTGTGCACACACAAATTTCTGTGAGGGATGCGGTATCAAAATCTGAAATATCAACAAAATACGCTGCACACTTCGCTTCTGTGTCTGCTTCTTCATTGCCCCTGGAAACAGGGTCCTACCCCCTCGTCGGGGCCTGGCACTTCACAACTGCTATGCCTGCTGGGAGTAGAAGCGCCTCTATGAGTCTGCCCAATAAAGGTATGTGCTGCACTGGCATGCCATCAGCACGTCAGAAGCCCCTCCTCTGAAATCCTGACAACACAGAGTGTACTGTGGATGTCACGTAGGTGGAGTTCGAATAGACTTTCACTTTCTGGTCCTTGCTCTGCTCTAATGCCAATATAAGGGCCACCAATTCTGCTGCTTGTGCTGAAAAATGTGATGGCAACTGTGTGCTTGCTACTACTTCAGCTGACCCGCCTGTCTTTATTTCCACTACTGCCCTTCCAGTGTGTCTCTCTCTGGTGGTCTATCATTGAAGAACCATCAATGTAAAGCACTTCTCCACCCTCAAATGTCTTTTCTCCCACCTTTGGAAGGTTGTCATATTGTTCCACATATGCGGTGTAACCGTGCATGTAGTCTCCCCCCTCTATTGGCTCGGCTACAAAAGTCGCCAGGTTCACAGTCCTTCATCGTACTACCTTTATGGCTGTATCTGATAGTATTACCCCGTACCTTGAAGCCCTCTGTGTGGTCAGGGTACTCTTAGGCCATTTGAGTATTGCAAAGAGAGCGTGGTCCACAAAAAGGGTAGTGCGACACGCCATTGTGATACCCGCTGACCTCTCTACTGCAAATGCAGCAGCAGCCAGTGTTTGCTCGCGAGGGTAATAACCCCTCATTACTGGATCTAATTTCCCACTATAGTATGCCAATGGCTTGAGTCCTAAAGTAGTTTTCTGTGTGATTACTGCGGTCGTCACTACTCCAATGGAGTGCGAGAACAAATAAAATGTGTCCTGATAATCTGGGATCCCTAACACAGGAGCTGTGCATATTCTATCTGTTATTTCTGCTGTTCATTGTAGTGTGCCCTCCCCTCTATGTGCTTCTTTGCGTGCCCTTAACATAGGTTTTGTGTATGTGCTGTAGTCAAATACCCAAGCTCTGCAGTATATACAGAGACCTACAAACTGTTGCATCTATCTCACTGTTGTAGGTGTCGGCATCCTGAGGATTGCCTCCGCCCTTTCTGGTGTCACTCTCCGCCCTTCCTGCGAGATCAGCTATCCAATGTACAGCACTTCCTTCTGGCAATACTGTAATTTTGCCTTATCTACCTTGTCCCCTTTCTCTGCTAATACTGTCAACATGTGCACTGAGTCATTTCTGCACTGTACTTCTGACTTGCTGCAGATCAAAATGTCATCAATGTACTGTATGATGGCACTTTCCAATTGTATATTCTCTAGATCCATCTCGAGGATCCTATTGAATGTGGAAGGTGACTCACAGTACCCTTGTGGGAACCTAGTATGTTTCCACTTCCGGTTTATATATAGGAATGAAGTCAAGTCTGTGATTCTGTGTAAAGTGGTATAGAGAAGAAAGCATTCTTCAAGTCTATTACTGTGAAGTGGGTAGCTTCTGTGGGAATGCTACATAACCTTGTCGCTGGATTTGGAACTAAAGGAAATTCTGCCTCTAAAATCTGGTTCAAACGGTGCAAATGCTGTATAAAGCACCTGTGCCTTTTTCACAGGGTACACTGCGGGATTGCACTTGGACATATGCTGTAGGGGTGTGTTCCTCATGTTTTTACCTGAAAACATTATATATCAAGTGCCAAGGTTTGGAGGAAATGGAATGGATGCGCTTGGCTCAGAAATATGTCAACAGTTAGACTTATTGGATAGCTGCACAGCTGTGGAAGTCGAGACTGACCCCAACATCTCTTCAAATTGGATAATAGTATTGACCACTTCCTGAATGTGTGCGCTTGTCCACAATATTTTATTAATTATTAAATAGTATAGAGTCTCATGATATTTTTTATAGAGATTTACTTATTCCAATCATATCGTCATATTAGCCGTTGCCGACACGTGTTTCGACCCTTGGTCTTTCTCAAGGCGTGGCTACACATTTGAAATCAAAGATCAAATTGTACAAAAGAACATCATGACAAAGTAAAAGACATATAATACATGAGTCAAATTAAATTCATTATTCATAATCAATGAGTAATTATTTAACATTACCATCATTCCAAGTGGTTGATTCATGTAAAACCAAAAGTTTTGGAGGAAGAATAATGGGATGTAACTTGACATGATGAAGATATGAAGAAAAATTATAAAAGAAAAAAGGGCAAAAAAATGAAAGAAATTGAAAAGTCATATGCAAAATTGTGTCATATTGCAAACAAATGACTGTATATATTATCTTCTGAGGAAGCTGTTTCCCTTCCGACCGTGACACTACCAATCTTATGGGGTGTGTCTGCTGTAGTAGCTTGACTGGCATGCGATAATTACTGTGAAATAGGGCTCACCAATCATTAGTCGTCAATGTGTGCATGAGTGATGTAATGAATTGTGTGGTGAAAAAACTATGTGGTATACTGTTGCTAGACAACCTCTTGTGATAAAGGGTTGAATGTGAAAGTACCATGACCAATATAAGTTTTAAATAATTTTGGCTGGCAATATCATGCGTGAGAGTTATAATTAGTAGTGTAGATGCAATCCCATGTAAATTGGTGCTGGCGAAGAATCAGTGCGTTGACATGCTAATGCGTGAGATGTCTGTATTAGGTGTCATACCGAATTGTTGGTAATGGTTTGGATTAATCAAAGATTCTAGTGTCTTTCAAATAATCTGCAGAAACATTTGCAGAAAAATGTTATTGCGACTCGAATGTATAATAATCTCCATATGGAGTGTGCTAATTAGCTACAAATAATAAGCTACAAATAATAAAGATGTAAATAAGGTGTCTAACCATAGACCGTAATGGTCAGATAATATTCATGTGAGCACTGCAACGTTGCTAATATGGTGATCTAATATATTTGGTGATGAGATGTCAGCATCTACAAGCATCAATGAAAGCCGATTTAGTCAAAGTTTCTTTGAGTAAAATCGAATGTAGTTCAATTGCAATGGTATGTTCCTGGGACGGATGGTGTATCTTACCTATATAATGGGCCTCATTATGAGGTGGGCGGTAAGGGGTCAATGGTGCTGGTAAAGGTGCCAGAGCCGTTAACCCCTTACCGCCCTTTTATGAGGTCTGCTCGTGGGTTTTACCAGGCGTCCTTAGAGGGTCCCGCAAGCAGCCCAGCATGCTAACAACGGGCTCGTCATTAACAGGCCCTTTGTTAGCATGCTCCCCATTCCCATTGAGCCCTATGGGAGCGCAAATGGGAATGGGGATGGTCCGGGTTCCCTGAATGGGGAAATACTGGGCCCTCCAAGGTTGGAATGGCACGGTATTTCCCCATTCAGGGAACCCAGACCTGAGTTATTATTAAGGGCATGGCTACCTCCAAACTCGTAATGAGGCCCAATGTGTAGTTCGCCCCTCCGGATGGTCGTCCTGGAGAGGCAATCAGCGTTCCGCGAGGTGATAGTCTAGCCGCCATTATGTAGATAGTTGTGATGTTATTTAAATCTGACATCATAGCGTGATGATGTGTGAGCGTAGTTGCGTCAAGTCCGTTATCTAATGTAGTTTGAATACAATATAAATGCTACTCTATTGTACCTAAAGAGACTGTTGGTTTGTTTAGAACAAGTGGCATGTAAACATTTGTTAAAGTAATACATTGTTGCTATCAGCAGCGTTCCACGAGGCGATAGTCTATTCGCCATTTTGAAGTTAATTGTAATGTTAATTACATCTGATGTCATAAAATGATGGTGATTAAGGTTATTCACGTCAGGTCCTTCTTCTATTGTAGTTTGAATACAATTTACTTGCTGATCTGTTGTAACTATCAAGACTGATGGCTTGTTTTGAAAATGGGCATATAAACATCTGATAACATATTTCTATTAAGATTTACTATTGGGTTTAGTGTCAGCTACTGATATTGACACAAATGAAAAAATGATGGCCGGAAAGATAATAAATAATGTCATATAATGTCTCAATGAAAAAGAAGAATGTTGCTGTTCTAAATTAAATGAGATAGCTTGGGGTGTGCCCTATGAATGTAATGAGTGTGATACAAGTAGATATATGTGGGCTGTAACAGTATGTACCCAAAATCGTTGTGAATGTCCTAAGATAGATTCCAGTTCAGTGTGTTAAGATATTGTGCACTCAAGATGTTGGGAATGGGGCCTGATAAATACTTAGTTGGTATTGTAATGTAAGAGAAAAAGTATGAGTCTAGTCATTGTGTAAACTATTTTTGGGTGAGCCCAATAGATTAAACTAAGCTCAGTGGTTGCGTGAGACGTGTTTTACCTATCAAGACTGATGGCTTGTTTTGAAAATTAACATATAAACATTTGCTAAAGATATGATTACATATCTCTATTAAGATTCCCTGTTGGGTTTAATGTCAGCTACTGATATTGACACAAATGAACCAGTGATTGCCGGAATGATAGTAAATATTGTCATATATTTTCTCACTGAAAAAGACAAATGTTGCTATTCTAAATTAAATGAGATAGCTCAGGTTGTACCCTATGAGTGTAATGAGTGTGATATGAGTAGATAGGATATGCTATATATGTGGGCTGTAACAGTATGTATGCAAACAAAGGGGGTCTGGGAATCTCTCTACCAGCACGAACACAGCCCAATGACCTGTTCCTGGGTGAATAACCCCTGGGAGAGACTCTACCAAGTCTTTAGCTCACTGTCCTTTTCACAGAGAAGAAATCTCCCCGCATATCAGCCTTTGTCCTGCCCAGGGGCAGTCCAGCGCCGAAATGCTAGGCAAGTCTCCTCTGAACAAGAGTACCATCTGTAACCCCATACACGTGTTTCAGCCTTGTTGGGCATCATCAGTGAGGTGAAACTGTTGCCTCTCTAAGAACAGTGAGCAAGGGGTCCACGTCTGGATTGCCCTGTTAACTTAGGCTGAAACCAAAAGTTAATGCATGCAAACAAAGGGGGGTCTGGGAATCTCTCTACCAGCACGAACACAACCCAATGACCTGTTCCTGGGTGAATAACCCCTGGGAGAGACTATACCAAGTCTTTAGCTCACTGTCCTTTTCACAGAGAAGAAATTTCCCCGCATATCAGCCTTTGTCCTGCCCAGGGGCAGTCCAGCGCCGAAATGCTAGGCAAGTCTCCTCTGAACAAGAGTACCATCAGTAACCCCATACACGTGTTTCAGCCTAGTTGGGCATCATCAGTGAGGTGAAACTGTTGCCTCTCTAAGAACATTGAGCACGGGGTCCACGTCTGGATTGCCCTGTTAACTTAGGGTGAAACCAAAAGTTAATGTATGCAAACAAAGGGGGGTCTGGGAATCTCTCTACCAGCACGAACACAGCCCAATGACCTTGGGTGTTCTTGGGTGAATAACCCCTGGCAGAGACACTACCAAGTCTATAGCTCACTGTCCTTTTCACAGAGAAGAAATTTCCCCGCATATCAGCCTTTGTCCTGCCCAGGGGCAGTCCAGCGCCGAAATGCTAGGCAATTCTCCTCTGAACAAGAGTACCATCAGTAACCCCATACACGTGTTTCAGCCTTGTTGGGCATCATCAGTGAGGTGAAACTGTTGCCTCTCTAAGAACAGTGAGCAAGGGGTCCACGTCTGGATTGCCCTGTTAACTTAGGCTGAAACCAAAAGTTAATGTATGCAAACAAAGGGGGGTCTGGGAATCTCTCTACCAGCACGAACACAACCCAATGACCTGTTCTTGGGTGAATAACCCCTGGGAGAGACTCTACCAAGTCTTTAGCTCACTGACCTTTTCACAGAGAAGAAAATTCCATGCATATCAGCCTTTGTCCTGCCCAGGGGCAGTCCAGCGCCGAAATGCTAGGCAATTCTCCTCTGAACAAGAGTACCATCAGTAACCCCATACACGTGTTTCAGCCTTGTTGGGCATCATCAGTGAGGTGAAACTGTTGTCTCTCTAAGAACAGTGAGCAAGGGGTCCACGTCTGGATTGCCCTGTTAACTTAGGGTGAAACCAAAAGTTAATGTATGCAAACAAAGGGGGGTCTGGGAATCTCTCTACCAGCACGAACACAACCCAATGACCTGTTCTTGGGTGAATAACCCCTGGGAGAGACTCTACCAAGTCTTTAGCTCACTGTCCTTTTCACAGAGAAGAAATTTCCCCGCATATCAGCCTTTGTCCTGCCCAGGGGCAGTCCAGCGCCGAAATGCTAGGCAATTCTCCTCTGAACAAGAGTACCATCAGTAACCCCATACACGTGTTTCAGCCTTGTTGGGCATCATCAGTGAGGTGAAACTGTTGTCTCTCTAAGAACAGTGAGCAAGGGGTCCACGTCTGGATTGCCCTGTTAACTTAGGGTGAAACCAAAAGTTAATGTATGCAAACAAAGGGGTGTCTGGGAATCTCTCTACCAGCACGAACACAGCCCAATGACCTGTTCTTGGGTGAATAACCCCTGGGAGAGACTCTACCAAGTCTTTAGCTCACTGTCCTTTTCACAGAGAAGAAATTTCCCCGCATATCAGCCTTTGTCCTGCCCAGGGGCAGTCCAGCACCGAAATGCTAGGCAATTCTCCTCTGAACAAGAGTACCATCAGTAACCCCATACACGTGTTTCAGCCTTGTTGGGCATCATCAGTGAGGTGAAACTGTTGCCTCTCTAAGAACAGTGAGCAAGGGGTCCACGTCTGGATTGCCCTGTTAACTTAGGGTGAAACCAAAAGTTAATGTATGCAAACAAAGGGGGGTCTGGGAATCTCTCTACCAGCACGAACACAGCCCAATGACCTGTTCTTCGGTGAATAACCCCTGGGAGAGACTCTACCAAGTCTTTAGCTCACTGTCCTTTTCACAGAGAAGAAATTTCCCCACATATCAGCCTTTGTCCTGCCCAGGGGCAGTCCAGCGCCGAAATGCTAGGCAATTCTCCTCTGAACAAGAGTACCATCAGTAACCCCATACACGTGTTTCAGCCTTGTTGGGCATCATCAGTGAGGTGAAACGGTTGCCTCTCTAAGAACAGTGAGCAAGGGGTCCACGTCTGGATTGCCCTGTTAACTTAGGGTGAAACCAAAAGTTAATGTATGCAAACAAAGGGGGTCTGGGAATCTCTCTACCAGCACGAACACAGCCCAATGACCTGTTCTTGGGTGAATAACCCCTGGGAGAGACTCTACCAAGACTTTAGCTCACTGTCCTTTTCACAGAAAAGAAATTTCCCCGCATATCAGCCTTTGCCCTGCCCAGGGGCAGTCCAGCGCCGAAATGCTAGGCAATTCTCCTCTGAACAAGAGTACCATCAGTAACCCCATACATGTGTTTCAGCCTTGTTGGGCATCATCAGTGAGGTGAAACTGTTGCCTGTGTTTGTACATATTGCCCCATGAAAAAGTTTGCTAATGAGTGGGCATTCTTTGCACCCTTTGGTTTGGAGGTAAAATTCCTGATCAAATAAGAAACACTTGTTGTTCAAGGTGAAATGCAAAAATGCCTTGACCATCTCTGATGCCTGTTGGATGCAGAAACATTTGCATATGTGTAGTCTATAGTTTGTATGGCTAGACTGTGGTCAATTGATGTCTATAGTGCTTTGATATCTAGAATGGCTAATTGGTAGTTTTCTAGCCAGTTAATGTCCATTAGAACCTGGAGGACATGGGTTGAATCCCTGATATATAAGTCTAGTTTGCTTACATGCTCTTTGATCAGTGTATCAATTTATGTTGACAAGCCTTCTGTTGCCCATCCCATGGCATTGACTATAGGTTTTACCTTTGGTAGATGGTCGTAAGCCTTGTGGATATTGAGAAGAAAATAGATAGTGGGCATGATGGGTGCTGTCGGTATCAGAAATCATTTTTCATACTCTGTCAATAGGCCCTTCATGTGTCATTTTGAAATCAGTTTAGTTAGATCTTGTAACACTTTCTTGGTGGGATTTGCTAAATTCTCATCATGGTCAAGATTGGGCTTGGTGTATTTTTCTGAAGTTTTGGCCCATATACCAATGGATATCTGTGATAATGGCTTTATGGAAAGTTTCAATAACACTTTCTGAGGTCAGTTGTGGACTGAATTTGGATTTAGGTCTAAGCTCTTCCATTTGGATGTTAATGTGGTGTATACCCAATTCTTGACAAATTTGTTCAGTGGTTTTATGTTCATCCAAAGATAAAAGAAGATGTGTGCTCTCGATGTCAGATATCGTTAAGTTGCTTGATGGTAATATTTCTTCCAGTGTTTTAAATATAGTCCCCTTGTGGTGAAAGTACCTTTTTTATTTGAGTTTCCTAATAAACTCATATAGATCAATTTGAAAGTCAATAATGTTTCCTTGTGTCATTGGGGCAAAGGAGAAACCTCTATTAAGGATCACCAGTTGAGTGACAAGAAATTGCTCAGATACGTGGGCCTCAAAAAAGTGACACTACGACCGAGAGGAGGAAATCAGGAATCAAAATTGAGACAAGAAGACGCAAAATTGATCTGCAGATTTCGAACAGTGGAGAGGGGTCACAACTCAGATAACGAGATGTCTTCTTTTCTATACACACTATTCAAATGCATTATGTAATGTCTTAAATTGTGCAATATGAAACTGATGCAAAAGTATGGGTTATGTTAAAAAGTTACAAATTCCAACAAATGTAATCTGCCACCGCTTTTTTTTAATGATCAACAAACAGTATATGCAAAAATTATATAAGGAATATGTGTTATAATCAACAGCCGACACACCTCATCAATCAGTATATAATGTGAGAAAATAGTGAAACACTGAGGTAAACCAACTATGGCCATGACCAGATTCGAGAAACCATCTAATAGTGATAATACAACTCAGAAAAGCTATAGAAAACCATATAAATCAGGTTCATTTGCTAGTAACAATGACCCCACACGTGATATGTACAGTCAAAAAGGAAGGGTCAATGAATTATGCGAATAAGAGGTATCACATGGCAATCATTTGGGCAGCGCCAGTTTCATTAGGGTTATTACTTAATTCCTCTATGAGACAATGATCCTGATAGCACTAATTGATACACCACATATATAACAAAAAATCTTTTTTGAACACAAGGTGTAAATGGGTTATAATTCGCCCGTAACATTGGGAAGCTCACATTTAGACCAAAAGATGGCGGCCGCATTAGACAAGAAAGTAGGACTCCAGCGGTTGCCAGGCAACAGCAGGAACAACAAAACTGAAATGAATCAGTTCGCAGACGAACGCCGACTGAAACACACGGACGAGTGGAAGCACACACTTTTCAGGTAAACCCTTGACATAGCAAACAAAATACACGAAATGGAACAGTCTCTTTGTTCCACGTGAATCCACGTGTGATAATCTTTAGAGAAGAATTGCTAGAAAGTTTTATGCATAGATAAAATGTTATGTGTTAACAAACAATAGCGACTTTGAAAGCACATTTTTGTTAATTGGCAATACTCGAGATCCGCTCTAAACTAATTGTAACTAGCTAATGTTTAAACAGATGTCAGCAGCAGCATCTGAGTTTGCGCAAATATATTTTTCACATTCCAAAATGCTCCCGCTCCGCTCTAAACTAATAAAAACCAGCCAATGTTTAAAGAGACGTAAGCAGTAACGTTAGAGGTCACTAAAAATAGTTTTCATATTTAAAAGATTAAACTTTAACAAGCTTAAGTATAGGACTGGTGCACACTTATACACAAACAAGTACAAATGAATGAGAAAGGTCTTAATCCAGTTTTACATGACAGGTTGGGATTGAACCCATGACTTTGCACGCAAGCTGCAAGGACATTTTGATGGGCAAGATATACACATTGGGTAAGATCAAACATGATACAATCATTGTAAATTATAAATTGTCGCAATATGAGGTGACATAAAGAAGTGTCCTACGATTATTTAATATTTTTGTTTTTGTATTTTCTCTTTTTACCCTCAAATATCCATCCTGCTTTCCCATCCCTCCATGTCAACACTAATTGGGAAATGGCCGTTTATTACACTGTATTCGACCGAATGCATGATTATTCATGACATTGAAATTATACATTATTTTTAACATTGTGGGTGAGCGTTTTGCTGAATTCAAACTTTAATTACCAATGGTTCAAAATGTGTTTTTGGGTTTCTTTGTAAATCTTTCTGGTTTTCATTGTAATTACCCAAGCCCTGATTTGAAAAGGACGGGGTTATCTGTCGAAACACGTGTCATCACAAAGGGCAACTGTAAAATTCATACACTATTCATGATCACAAAAAATTGAGAGGATTCCTTTTTTCTTTTTGGTCTTGGCACATGAACACAACTAAGAGTAACTGCAGTTAGAGCAACTTACATGAACGAAGTTGAGGAACCTGTTTTCTCCGGTATTACCAGGTTCATGCGACTCAAAGGAGTTTTGCAACAGTAAGGAGGGCGCTAAGGTCCAAATTTAGTATCCCTGTGAAAGGTTCCTCAAGGAGTATCTCTATTAAGGAGTGACTCTTCTGTTGCTGTAAGGATCTTATGAGATAAATTGATTATAAGATTCTGTTTGGGTTTCTTGATGGTTGTTTGCGTGAGACCGATCTTGTGAGTCTTTGATTTCTGTTTGGATCTGTATTTGAGATTCCATCTTCTCCCTCTTCTTCCTCTGATGCCATTTTTACTGTTGATGAATTTAGTACATGGGGTTGTGAAATCTTATTTGCTTTAAATTGCTTGGTTGTTTGCCTTTTTGTAGCATTTGATCTCTTCTAAAAAAGAAAACGTCCCTATTGCTGGTAATTTCAACATTCTTGTTGCTTGTATCTATTGTTGAGGTGCTCGTTCCCACTTGTGTTTAATTTTCTGAATCTATTTCCGAACTGCCTGGTGTGCAGACTGGTGTAGATGCTCTTGATGAGTTCTTGGTTTTTTCATCATATTTGCTTTGACAAGTGAAGACCCGATCATCCCTATAATCTCTTTTATCTCGAAAATATTTCCTGAATTTTCGTAATTTGATTTTGTCTTGATAATCCTTGAGTAAGGGAGACATTTTCTGCTTAGTGTTGTCTAGGTTTTTCATTGCTGCTATTTCTTCATTGACCAGATCGATTAGCAAAATTGTTCTGGAATTCTCCCTGTCCGCATCCTCTATTTAAGCAATATGACCCGAGCGGCGGGGGCAATACCGACTCAGGTAATGCCCCGAGGCCCATAGGTATAGGCCCTGAGCGCTGCAGCATTTCGGGAGAAAAACAAAAAAAAAGGAAGAAAATGGCCGCTGCCATGGAAAGGGAAAGCCGAGTCCGTTTTCCCTTTCCATGGTGGCCATCGGGAGCGGACGCGCTGGGAACACAAGTTCCCAACGCGTCCGCTCCCGAAAAAGGATCAAAAAGAAGGTAAGTGGGGTTGGGAGGGCAGGAGTGGGATGGGGGGAGAAGGAAAAAAAATGTACCTGCGTCCCCGGCGAGAGACGAGGGAAGCCTCCAGCTGTGTGGAGACGCGGATCCGAGTCTCCACACGGCTGGAGGCTTGCCTCGTCCCCCACCGGGGACGCAGGAACAAGAAGTTAAGTTGGGGGGTGGTGGGAGGGAGGGTAGGGAATAAAAAAAAAAGACTTACCCGAGTCCCCGGCGGGGGCCGAAGGCAGCCTCTCAGCCGCGGGGAGGCTCGGAGCGGGGATGGCCCCGCTTCAAGCCTGCTCATTGACTGAGGGGCTGCCACGCCCCCCGACAGGGACAAAGGCTGTGGAATCCCGATGGAGGGATTCCCGGCCTGGTAATGACTCGGTGAGGGCCAATCAGAATCTTGCATTCTGATTGTGCCTTCGCCGGGTGCTAATAATGAATCTATCATTCCTCTAGAACTATTAATCAAATTGTCTTCCCGCTTTTGTGCTAAGTCCTGGTCTTCTTTGTTGCTGAAGTCTTGAAAAATGAGTATTCTCAATCCTCTAGGGTCAAATGTGTGAACAACTGTATTATGTGGTCTCACGCAACCACTGAGCTTAGTTTAATCTATTGGGCTCACCCAAAAATAGTTTACACAATGACTAGACTCATAATTACATTACAATACCAACTAAGTATTTATCAGGCCCCATTCCCAACATCTTGAGCGCACAATATCTTAACACACTGAACTGGAATCTATCTTAGGACATTCACAACGATTTTGGGTACATACTGTTACAGCCCACATATATCTACTTGTATCACACTCATTACATTCATAGGGCACACCCCAAGCTATCTCATTTAATTTAGAACAGCAACATTCTTCTCTTTCATTGAGACATTATATGACATTATTTATTATCTTTCCAGCCATAATTTTTTCATTTGTGTCAATATAAGTAGCTGACACTAAACCCAATAGTAAATCTTAATAGAAATATGTTATCAGATGTTTATATGCCCATTTTCAAAACAAGCCATCAGTCTTGATAGTTACAACAGATCAGCAAGTAAGTTGTATTCAAACTACAATAGAAAAAGGACCTGACATGAATACCCTCAAACGCCATCATGTTATGATGTCAGATGTACTTAACATTGCAATTATCTTCAAAATGGCGGATAGACTATCGCCTCGTGGAACGCTGCTTACAGCAACAATGTATTACTTTAACAAATGTTTAAATGCCACTTATTCTAAACAAACCAACAGTCTTGTTAGGTACAATAGAGTAGCATTTATATTGTATTCAACCTACATTAGATAACGGACTTGACGCAACTATGCTCACATGTCATCACGCTATGACATCAGATTTAAATAACATCACAACCATCTACATAAAGGCGGCTAGACTATTGCCTCATGGAACGCTAAATGACGCTCCAGGACGACCATCCGGAGAAGCTGAACTATATATTACATAGGTAAGATACACCATCCGTCCTCGGAACACACCATTGCAATTGAACTACATTAGTCCGTCCTCGGAACACACCATTGCAATTGAACTAAATTAGTCCGTTCTCGGAACACACCATTGCAATTGAACTACATTAGATGTTACTCAAAGAAAATGTGACTAAATCAGCTCTCATTGATCCTTGCAGATGCTGACATCTCATCTCCAGATATATTAGATCACCATATTAGCATCGTGGCAGTGCTCACGTGAATATTATCTGACGCTCACAGTCTATGGTAAGGCACCTTCTTTAAATTTTTATTATTTGTAGCTTATTAGCACAATCAATATGGAGATTATTATACATTCATCGAGTCACAAATAGAAATGTTCTGCAAATTTATCTCCAGATTATTTGAAAGACACCTTATCACCAGAATCTTTGATTAATCCAAACCAATATCAAAACAAATTCGGTAAGACACCTAATACAAACAACTCACACAGTAGCATGTCAACACAATGATGCTTCGCCAGCACCAATTAACATGGGATTGCAATTACACTTCCAATTATAACTGTCACGCCTGATATTGCCGGCGCGGAAATGGTTTAAAGCTTATATTTGTCATGGGACTTTCACATTCAACCCTTTATCACGAGAGGTTGTCTAGCAACAGTACACCACATAGTTTTTTCACTGTACAATTCATTACATCACTCATACACACATTGACGAATAAGGATGGGGGGAGCCCTATTTCACAGTAACTATCGCATGTCAGTCAAGTTACTACAGCAGACACACCCCATAAGATTGGTAGTGTCACAGTCAGAAGGGAAACAGCTTCCTCAGAATATAATATATACAGTCATTTGTTTGCAATATGACACAATTTTACATATGACTTTTCATTTTCTTTCATTTTTTTGTCCTTTTTTTCTTTTTTCTTTTTCTTTTATAATTTGTCTTTATATCTTCATTATATCATGTTACGTCTTGTCATTCTTCCTCCAAAACGTCTGGTTTTACATGAATCAACCACTTGGAACGATGGTAATGCTAAATAATTACCTATTGATTATGACTAACCAATTTAATTTGACTCATGCATTATATGTCTTGTACTTTATCATGATGCTCTTTTGTATGATTTGATATTTGATTCAATATGTGTGGCCACGCCTTGAGAATGACGAAGGGCCGAAACACATGTCAGCAAAGGCTAATATGACTATATGATCAGAATAATTAAATCTCTATCAAAAATATCATGAGCCGCTGTACTATTTAATGATTAATACAATATTGTGGACAAGCGCACACTTTCAGGGAGTGGCCAATACATTATATATCAATACTTGACCTCAAATGGGAATTTTGACACATCCTCCTTTTAATATACACTTAATTTCTTTCACCTTGATATCATGTAATAAATACCTCTTCTGACCATTAAATCACCTCTTTAACTTCAGCCTCTTTGGCTCTTGACCAATAACAGAGGTGTGTTCTGCGCACTGCCCTTCTGCAGTTCTCTGCCCCAGAGGCTCAACTGACAACTTTGCTCATGCGCTTTCCATTCTCCGCCCCAAAGGAGCGACCACTGTTTTGAAACTCAATTGTAGTTTTTATCTACCTGAAAGCTGCGCACCTCTTGTGCACCTTAAATCCTACACAACAACCTCACTAGTGACATCAACTCTACAATTAAGAAGAAATCGCTGACACCTGTCCCTTCAATCTGTCTGCTTATACATTCCCCAAACACAATGACAAACCTGACATGACATAAAAACACATACACAGCCACCTTCCTGCCTAACCAACAGGGAAACCAATAATTCGCATGATCCACTTCTACCTATAGCGTCGCCTTATAGATAAAATGTCTCAGTAAGTCTTAACCAGGGGATCCCTTTGCGTGATACAAGCTAGCTTCGTCTGCTAAGCCCTATACACAGGAATAATATCATCCATAAACCAAGCTACAATGCTCAACCCACAGGAAATCCACTTTTTGCATACCTTTTGTCATCCGAATCATTAAGTCAATCATCTAAACTGACTGCCCAAACTGATTGCCCCAAGACCGAATGTTCCCTAGCCAAGAACAAAAATTAAACAACACTGCTCCTTACCAAACCAAAACTCCAACACAAACATCAGGCAGAGCCTGTCTACTCCCTCCCCTTTTTGCCATATAACTGAGTTTATACTTCCACTCCGTGGTCCGCTGATGTCTTTCAGGCACTGACTCTTCCCCAACCTGCCACTCTGTCTTTCCGGTCTGCTGGGCGTCCCACGGAAAGCAGGCAGGAATTTATTCAAGGCGATTCCTGAGGACCTCTTTATGGTTTGCACCTGCCGTGTGACTCTCGACATCCGTGGGTCACCTCAAAGCCCTCCAGGCATGTGGCCAGACAAGACGGCCTCTCGTCGATCGAACATAGTGACCATCCTCTGCTACCAGCTGTTAAGGGCTTGCGGATGGGACCTCGCAGCATTAGTCCAGATTTTTAGCAGAGAAACTTGGGCCCATCAAAGACTCCACACTGCAAGAACGGAAGACTGAGCCATGGGCCAAAGTATGCAGTCTTTATCATCCAACACATACAGGGATCATACAGGACAAACAATTCTCCAGCCTTCTCAGCTTCTGAGCCTGAGCCACGGTTTTAAACCTGTGTGGTGTCACAAAAATCGGGTCCACCCCAAAAGCCCATGGGGTGTCCTCATGGGTGAGTTTGGGCACACTATGTATACAAAAACGATACATTAATCTGTTTATTGGTCCCCCGTATCAGCTAGATCCGCCGGAGACTACCCCTAAAATATACAAACTACACTGTTGCCTGGTCGCAGGAAGACTACTGGCCCATGCAACATTTTATACCACCTCACAAATGGAGCTTCTGGACTGGCTAGAGCGGGTCCTGCCAGGTCTGTGACCCTGTCTGGTCACAGAGCTAGTGTACCTTTTCAAGGTGATGGGAAGGAACATGGAGGGCTGTGTGTTCCATAGTGTTACCACTGCCTGATCACCTAAGCCTGGGAGAGTGCCTGCAGGTTGCAGTTTTAGTGGGCAACACTTGTGTCATTCCACTCTGTCTCACTGGGAACAGCTTCTCTTCCCAACACAAGTAAATCAGCATTGTCCTGTTATGCTGGGTCACGTGGCAGGGGCCTGCAAGGTGAAGCCCTTCTGTCTGCAATTATGAGGATTTTATTCTGAATTCTTGCAGGTGGCTAACTTCCTTGGGAATCAGGAATTTTCCACCCGCCCTTGTCCTTGGCTGTGAACATCAGCTCTGCAAACACCAGTTCTTTTCGCCTCGTGCTGCAGGGATCGTTTCTGAGGCCTTTCTTTCCAACCTGATTCACTACAGTCATCATATAGGTTCCCTATGTGTCTTCATTTCTTCTTATGGTTAGTTGCAATAAAGCATATGCAAGCTTGGTCCACGTATATTCAGCATCTTGCGGTTTTGCTTTGCCGAAAGAAAGGAAAGGTTCTTAGCATTATGTAAATGTATCCATCTACCTACATGAGTTATAAGCATGTTTTCCATGTCTACAAGCAATAAACTAGTGCATGTTTGTGTAGCTTCATGAATGGACGCATATTTGCTTCATGGCTAATGCGGCTATGTCGTGATGTCGCTAATGACGTCATTGATGCCTGGCTTTATTGTCAGTTGATCTAGTCCATTGATGAGACCTCAGTCGCCTCGAAACCATCAACTGGATATGGTTTAAATAGGTGTCTAAAAGAGAATATCTCTGGTCATATCTGTGATACATTGGTGCAGTCGATGACTGGCCAAACAGCAAGTTACACCTTCCATTCTTCATTCTCCGGGTTGACAGTCGCAGAGGGGTCATAAGAGCCATTCCTGGGATCCTCTCTTCAATATCTACTCCTCTTGTGGAATGTGCTCTCAGACCATCAGGGGCCTCTTTGCCAGCCAAATTGCAATACTCTGTAATGCACAAAATGATCCACTGAGACAGTCTGTTTAGTGACAGTCTGTCCTAGCCTGCGACCAGTATATCCCACAAAGATCTTATCATCCTGTCTTAGTTTATTGAGCCCACAAATGTAGAAGCTCAGCACTCTCTTGGGGCCAAACAATGAAGTTTTTCTTCAACTTTGAAGGATGCGGTTGTGGATAGAAAGATGGTAACTTTTTTGAGCTAGATGAAATTCTGATACTACCTTTTCCAAAAATGAAGGACCAATACGTACAACAACGCTGTCCATATGGGAGGTGGTAAAGGGTAGTCTGCAACTCAAGGCCTGAAACTCACTCACCCTGCAAGTGGAGGTGATCGCTGTCAGAAAGACAGCCTTCAAGTCAGCATTCTAAGAGGACACGAATGAAGGTGATCCATTCAAGTAGTTTAACACCAAATTAAGGCCCCAAACAGGAACGATAAGGGAAACCGGTGGGAAGCTGTTAGTTAAACCATTCAGAAACTGGATAACAATAGGCAGTTTAAAAAAAGAACCTCGCTCAGGCGTGCACTTAAAGATTGAGTGCTCTTCCAAATAGCCCTCCACTGTGGAAACCTGTAGCCCCTGATGGGCCCAATACAGCAAGCAAAATAACACTGTAGGTGTACTGCAAATAAAAGTGTCTTCTTAGCTCTAGACCAACTGCAAAACGTGTTCCTACGGCAGCAGTATAGAGTTTTTGTTGCCGGCCTTCTTGCTGAAAGCAACACCTCCATTACGTCTTCCTGGAGATCCTAATCTCTGTATCTTATCCTTTCAGAAACCAGGCGTTAAGGTTCAGTATTTTGACTTATGGGTGGAGAAAGCAACCTCCCTCCTGAGTCAGCAACGGATGCCACACATGCTACTTATACCGGTGTTGATGTCACAGCCGAGAGCGGGATGGAAGCCGTCGAGGGTCACGAGTCTACAACGCACTATGCCCTCTACTGACAAAAACATTTACAAAGCTGCAAAGCAGAATACACATGTATCAAATATGAGTAATATGTGGGAGGACACAACCCATCAGCAAAAATTATCTACACAGTATCACAAGGAATTTAAGTAAGTGGTGAAGAAAGGAACGGATTAGAGCTGTGTGTACAGTTTAGGCACCGGGTCTCATATACTCTCAGCTCTGTTTGGTTCAGATATGTGTTATTGTGTCCTTCCAAGTGCTAAAATAATACTTTGTTTTATAAAAAAATGACTTAAATACACAAATCATGAATTAAACCAACTTGAACAATACATACATTGTTATAGTTTAATTGTATGCACCGTCATTGGAAAACTGCAAGCACACAAATTCAAAGTAATGTGAGCTTACACAATTTCCTCTGGTTTTGCTGTACTCCCTTCATCTTCCCTCTCGATCATGGTTGTACAACTCTAGGGCTTCAGGGCCGGAAACATGTTGGATTTTCAGGATGCCCCTTATAATACTCATGAGGCCATTTGCATAAAAAGAGTCTAAATGTATGCAAATTGTTACTCATGAATATTAATGAGGGATATTCTGAACACCTATCAGGATTCTGACCCTCGAGCTGGTCAACACTGCCTCCTGTACTTTGCTACAGGCACTCTCTACAATCTACTCAGATCCTCCCCCACTCATCTTCTGCATACTCAGTGCTTTAAGTGGGCCAGGGCTAGCTGGAGCAGAACCCTGGCAGTCTCAGAAAAATGTATCTGAAACAGGGCGCTGCCAGGGCTTCCTAAAGTTCCAATTATCCCCAGCCAATGAGGCAGAGGCCTTTTCTTGCTACAGCCTAAAGCTCACTCATGTGCAAGAGCTTCAGGCTGTAGAAAAAAATATTTTTCCTTCCATAAATATGGCGCAGGTCCCAGACTTTGCGGGGGCCAGTGCCACAATTGTGCAAGCAAAGGTGAGGCTGCTAGAAGCCAAGACCTTTTTTCTAAAGTTCGAAGTGAGATCTTCCAGCTCTAGAAAAAGGGCCTTGCCTTGGTTTTTCTTCCATAATGGTGGCACTGGCCTCCATCAGGCATCCCTTTAACTAAGAGATGCAGCAATCACCATGAGGAGATAGCTGCATCTCTTAGATAAAAGGATGCATGGCAGGGGTCAGTGCCTCCATTAAGGAAGAAAAGGGGTGGTGTAGTCCCCTCTAGGCATCCCTTTAGTTAACAGATGCAGGGATCAGCAACCTCTCCCCTGGGAAGGGTGCGTAAAACAGGGTGATAATCGCTGCAAAGGGCTACCTTGCACGGTCACCTGCAGCCCTTTAGGCCAATAGGCCACACCCCCATAACAAGCCCCAACTTAACAGGCTGCTGGGCACCCCTGCCATTAGGCCACACACCCTTCACAAGTCCCGGCTCCTTTTTCCATGGCTCTTGAAGCACTGTACCTACCGATAGTGTGCTATTTGGCTCCATGCACCAATGCTCCCTTTTCAAGTTATTGCTCCTAGAATACAATGCTATTAATGGTCTTGCTCCTCGTAACTTGACTGGCTGAATCTCTGCCTATGTGCCATCTCGTACCCTCCACCCCTTCTCTGCACTCAACCTCACTGTCCCGCCTCATGTAGCTTCCACTCTTTCTCCCTACTCATGCTGCTCCAGTGGAACCTGCTGCCCATCACAAACAAAGCCAGCTCGTCTATGGATTGCTTAAAACATTTGGGTCAAACTTCAATTAATTGCCAAAAAGGAAGCTCCCACACCCTCTCCCGTATCATCCCTACCTGATCCACCACTCCTTTCAGCGTCACATAATAATTAGATCCTCCGGATATTGAAGCTTTAAATAAACGATTTTGCAGCATGAAAAAACACATTTTGCAGCATGAAAGATTATCTTTTTTGTGATACCTTTTTATTGAGTGGAGATTTTGAGAGAACCACAGTGTAAGTGCCAGAGCAGAATGAATAGGCAGTGTGTGAAAAGGCTACACGCAAGCAGGTTTACATTATTTGCATCTTGTGTATACTGTCTGTGCTAGCAGTTTAATGGAAAGAGTACCATAAATGTGCCAGGCGTGACCGAATAACCCCTCACACTCACCAATTCCCAACAACAACTCACACTTCACAGTCCCTGCCACACTCCCAACTCGCACCTTATGCTCTTTGGTTCCTCTTGCACTCTCCAGTTCTTCATTCTTTCTCAGTATCTCTTTGCCCCCTTTGATCACCAATTGCTCACTCCTCCTGCATCTCACAGCCTTTCTTCCAAGTCTATCGTGCTCCCCCTCCCATCCATTCTCCCAGTCTGCCGCTCACACATCTTTCCCCAAGTCACCCCTCTCTCTGGCCTCACTGCTCCCTCACCACACCCTGACCTCTTGCCCTCCACTCCCTCTATGGCCAACCACTCCCTCTGACCTCTTGCTCATCGCTCCCTCTCTGGTCCAACCCTCAATGCTCTCTCACTGGCCTGACGATCCCCCACTAGGCTTTGGCCCATTGCTCCTTCTCTGGGCCTCCGCTCCCTTTCCTACCTCTCATAGCATGATTTGTTTTCCTTCAGCCATTTATATAGGTTTTTTCAAAACTGGCAATTGTAGTGTCCTGGAGAGGACAAGGTTAATGGAGCCAGGAAGCTCCACCAACCAATGGGATGTGGGGAAGTGCACGTTGTGGGCAGTTCGCCGCTGCAGTGAATAAAGCAGGTTATCCCACCATACTGGCTCCTGTGTTTCTTGCCACTGCGTGGCATACATGAACGTACACTGCTTATCCTGTCCACCAGTGTTCTCTCTCATGTGAAGCCCCTGGGAAGCAGACAATGGCGACGAGGATGGGATCTGTCTCCCAATGAGGAGTACCATTCCCACAAGCAGTGCCCTATCAAGCTGTGTGTGTGACAGGAACCCAGCAGTGCACCACTGGCCGTGACAAAATTCACCCGCCACCGCCACTTAGATGTCAGAAGGTGAGCTAACAGAGGAAGATGTGTGCAGTGCAGCAGCATTTCGCCGGCCAGTGCCTTTTGAAATGGGCGATCAGCAAGCTCTAGGGCCATGCTGGGAAAGGTGGATAAGAAGGTTTGAGAACTACCTACATGGCCACAATGAAAGTGTCCCTGATAAATATGCCAGACGACTGCTGGTGAACTTGGTGGGGGACGAGGTGGAAGATCTCCTTCCCGCCAGATGACTTTAAAACATATACAGGCCTCAGAGAAGTGCTAAGTGCATACTTTGACCCCCAACGCAACATCGACCATGAGAGGCACACCTTCAACATGGCATGCCTGATAGATAGATGGCGAGTCCATGGATGCCTTTGCGACACGCCTTCACAAGTTGGTGGTGCATTGCAAATTCCACAAATTTATAAACGAAGAGGCTATTAGGCTATGAATAATAGGAGGATACATCTCCTCAGCATTCGGGAAGAAGCTGCTATGGGAACCACTCCTGCTTACTAATATATTGCAAATGGCTAGGACGGAGTCCAGAGCAGACACTCAAGCCTCTCAAATTGATACTGCTAAGACCCCCGGAAGAGAATAAACATGCCAATTTGCAGCAGCGACTCAAGGATGTCAGATGAGTGGAGAGCTACCAAGGGGGCCTACCGCACCACGTGGAAGACCTCAGATGTCTTGCATTTGGACAAACGTGCACCAAGTGCGGAAGAGAAAACCACCTAGCAGTCGTGTGCAGCTCCCCTCCAGGACCATCCACCATTGTCCAAACCAGAATCGGGCCCAAGTGGGTTTGGCCCAAGAAGACATGTGGGCACAAGGCGGGACCTTGTCAGACATGTCAGGCAAGTTACTGGAAGGTCCCCATCGCTGTCACCCCCTCGAGAGGCTAACCAGCATGACTGGTACATGATGAAAGGGACCAAAACTCCACCGGAGGGTGATATCAGTCTGGTAGTGGGAAATCACCAAGCCAAGTTTCTCATTGACACAGGTGCCATCCTAAACATCATGTTAAGTGTTAAGTGTCAGAGTACCGCGAGATGACGTCTCCTCCACAACTACAGCAATCCGATCTGAAGGTCTTTCAGTGGGGCGTGAGAGGACCTGTGTGAAGTCATAGTAAATTCCTCACAATCCTGAGCACAGGATGAGTTTCATGTACTACAAGGGCAAGTCCCCGTACACAACTTACTGGGCTGCCAGACTGCTCTCGAAATGAGAATTGGTGCAGTAACCTACACCATGCAACACAGGCTTTCAGTCATGCAAATGTTCCCGACTCTATTCGAGGGAATGGGATGCCTCAAAAGAAACCCCGTAACAATCCACATTGACAAATCTATACCACTGGTAGCTCAACACTTGAGAAGGATACCAATTTGTCTGCAGCTGCTTGTAGAGAAGGAGATACAAACACTACTGGCCGAAGACATAATAAAACCTGCTGATGGCCCTACTCCATGGGTATCCCTCATTGTGGCGGTGCTGAAAGGACGGTCACTGGACAAGATACGCATATGCGTGGCCATGCCCCAAGCCAACAAGGCCATTGGACGTGAAAGACACCCTGGGATGCATCTGGATGATATGATTAGACTACTCAATGGAGCGAGTTTTCTCAAAACTCAATCTGAATAAAGGATTTCACCATATCCAAATAGGCAAACAGTCTCGATATATCACCACTTTTGCCACAACAATTGGACTCTTTCGATATAAGAGACTTAGCTTTGGCATCAGCTCAGCAGCAGAAATATTCCAGGAGAGTCTGAAAAGAGTAATCGTGCATGTAAATAACTGTTTCAACTACGGTGATGACATTCTAGTCTTCGGGGCGACCACAACACAACATGATCAAGCTCTCCAACAGGTATGCATGGCAATAGTAGAGGCTGGTCTGACTTTGAATAGCGAGAAATGCATATTTCACAAGTCTCGTCTCAAGTTCTACGGTCACATCTTCTCACATGAGGGCATGAGCCCTGACCTGAGCAAGGTTGCTGCCATCTCAGAAATCTCAACTCCCAAAGACGTGAGTGAAGTTAGATCGTTCTTAGGAATGGCTAGTTACTGTGGTCAGTATCTCCATGATTTTGCTACCACCAGCGCTCCCCGAACTCACCAAGAAAGGCTGGTCGCAACAATGTGTAGAAGCATTCATGCAGATATAATCAAACATTGCCTCAGCAGAACGCATGGCATAGTTTGATCCGAACATGTGCACAGAAGTAACAGTGGATGCCAGCCACATCGGCCTAGGGGCAATTCTAGCGCAGCATCAACCAGGACGAGAATCCCCCAGGATCGTCATAGTGTATGACAGCAAAAACCTGTTTAGGGTGGAATCAAGATATTCTCAGCACAAGAAGGAAGGGCTCGCTATCGTATGGGCCTGCAAACACTTTCAGATGTTCCTTCTAGAGAAACCATTCACAATTGTAACAGACCATCAGGCCCTGGTGACCATCTATGGGAGTTCCCACTGCAAGATGCCCCCTCAAATGGAGCGATGGGGCCTGCGCCTGCAGGACTTCAACTTTACCATTGTTCACAAGCCTGGAAAGAAGTATAACCCCACAGACTTCATGTCTCGGCACCCCTTCCCAGACCCATCCCCCAATGAATCCATAGCGGAGAAGCATGTCAATTTCTCACCCATCAAGGCCCCCCAAGGGCAATCACGCCAGACATCATCTTGGAGAACACCAGGCATGACAACTTGCTAACGAGAGTGCAAGAATTTATCAAATCCTGAAAATGGAGAGACACTGATTTCACAAGCATCCGAGGGGAAGGCTGCTACATAGCTGAGCTGCGAGCGTTTAAGAACATATGAGAGGAATTGGCAGTATCAGCAGAAGGACTCATCATGCAAGGACACCGAATAGTAATCCCCACAGACCTGCGGCAGCAAGGTATGGATCTAGCCCACGAAGGTCATCGAGGAATGATATCCACAAAGAGACAAGTAAGTGACACCATGTGGTTCCCAGGAATAGACCAGATGGTAGAGCGCACGGTCAACACATTCCATCTGTGCCAGAGCACCTTCAGACGCAACTATCCAGAACCCTTGCTAATGTCTGAAATGCCAGAACGCCCGTGGACCCACCGTGCAATTGACTTCTTTGGCCCTTTTGGCAACAACAAATACTTGCTCGTCATCATGGACAAACATTCTCGTTTCCCATTGGTGCACATGCTCTTGCCCACCGCAGCCAGCACTGTGATACTAGTGCTGGACAGCATATTCTGTCATGACCCATAGAACTTGCCCCTTCTGGACTTCCTGGTCCTTATCGCGCCGGGGCTTGTATTCTTTGTTGCTCCCAACTTGGCCGCAACAAGCGACTTGCCTCGCACCAGCTTTCACGTCGCACACGGCACGTTCTATAAAATGTCCACGCCCCCGCGGTCCCGCGCATCTCAACGCTATCATTAGGTAGTGACTTGACGTGTGTGTGCTGTTCGGCAAATCCACTAATCCTAGATCCTGGTTCCTTCTTCCTTCCTTCACCCCTTCCCTCTAATCTGCTCCTGGAATTCCCATTCTTGCGACCGCTACCTATTTTTCTGGACATCCTGGAACAGCGGTCTTCCTGGAACTCTGAACGCGCTCTGCAGCCGGACGAGACTCGAGCGAGCCTATACAAGACCCGATCCATCCACAAGAGGAATCCTCACGCGGAACAGAGCAAGAAGCGATCCCAGGTGAGACGGGGGAGATTTACGACATATTCTCAGCATGGGGAATCCCAGAGTTCCTAAAGTCCGAGAACGATCCACCCTTCAGCCGTCTGGAGTTTGCAAGGTCCATGGAGTACATTGGTATGCGACACAGAAAAGTTACTCCAATGGCATGGTGGAGAGTTTTATGAGCAGTCTCAAGAGGGTTCTCCAACAAAATGAGTATGCGGCCAATGTCTGCAACACACTGAGGAACTACAGAAACTTGCTGCATGGCACGGACAAAAAATGTCCCTCAGAAATACTGTTTGGCCAATGGATATGCACCAGATTCCCTCACCTAGCGAAGGACTCAAGTGAGGACATAGAACAGATTAGAGACTCTGATGCCCGCATGAAACAGGGCATGAAGGGCTACACTGATAACAGGAGGTGAGCCAAGAATTCCGACTTGCAAGTGGGGGACAAGGTACTTGTGCGCAGAAGACAAGACAAGAAAGCAGATTCCAAATTTGATCCTGAACACTTGATGATCTCTCATGTGAACGGGACAATGGTGACTGCTCGCTCTCCCAGAAGAGTGGTCACGCAAAATGTCTTTCATTTTAAGCTGTACAGAGAATGAGACCAGGAGGAAAGTGAAGAAAATGTTGCCGCTGTGATGACTGGTGAGCCCCCGAAAGAAGAGACGGAGGGAGAGCAGGAGGAGCAAGCGGCCCGACCAACTCGATGCATGAAGAGACCAGTACCTCTTATCACAATGATGTAAAGGGACAGAACTGTGAGTTACTTTGTTCTTTGGTCCGAAGGGGGAGTTGTAGTGACTCGGCGAGGAGACGTTTAATGGAGCCAGGAAGCTCCGCCGACCAATGGGATGGGGGGAAGTGCACGCATGCGCACGGGAAAGCACGCATTGTGGGCAGTTTGCTGCCGCAGTGAATAAAGCAGCTTATCCCTCCATACTGGCTCCTGTGTTTCTTGCTTGGCATACATGAATATACACTGCTATCCTGTCCATCAGTGTTCTCTCTCATGTCAATCCACTGGGAAGCAGACAGCAATCTAGCTATATTTTTTGTGCTCGTGAAATTGTTATCAGTTAGAGAGTCTGAATAATGTAAATTTGCATAATTGTACAGTACTCCTCTAGAGTTTGAAGCACTTGCCCCTATATTAATCTTGCAATTCTAAGTGGCCGGTTTTCTTATTTTTGTTTTGTTTTTGGTCTATGTCCCTATTTCTGTTCACACCCTCATAAAATGGGTCACCACATGTTCTCATCTTTGTGCTATTATACAGGCACCCTTTCGTGTAATGCCTCCGCCATCTTTAAATGTCTTATAGTAAGTCATTTTTGATATTCATCGAGATCCTACATCAAATAAATGCATTACTTTTAAAACTTCACACAACCAAAACTTTGATAAGGTCACCAGCTTGTAGTCTGTGTTTTACACAGCTATAGAGCTTGTTAATGTGCACAATGTCTAGAAAGATCCACAAAACCCAAACTTTATTTGTGTAATGGTTTAAGACGGTGGGAGTATTTTGTGACGCTGGTTTGAGAAAATGCACAGAATCAGGACTAACATAAGTCGTCTGAGGGATTTCTGATGCCGATGGAAATTCAGTCATCATTTCTTACAATTCACATGTATTAGGGAAACGTGTCCTCGTGACTGGTCACTTTAATGATCCGTTCCTGCTATACAGGACACATGGTATCAGCAGGATTCCAGTTACATCATTCTCATAATGAAATAGTGGTAATGGGGGAATGTGAGGGCCCCATTATTGTGAGGTCTTCTGTAGTGACACGGGCTGCCATGCCTTGCACCAGCCCTGAGTAAAGCAGACTCCCATTGTGGGGCATAAGAAGCATGACACCTGCTACTTTGGGGTGTGATTTTTGGCTTAAGTAATTTGCAGTTCAGCAAACAGTGCAATCTGAAGCTACTGGTCTTCTATTTTTAATAGCAGATCTTTCTGGCCAATCTCACCAACTGCTTAGAAGAATTCTTTCGACGGCTTCGATATTGGGTATGTTTTCCGCAAAGCATTTTGAGGTTTTAAATGAGCCATCATGTTAAAGCAATGCACAAGGTGTTCTGGTTGTGTGTGTGGTGGGAGGAGGGTAATACGTTAAATACCCAGTGATACATTTGTGTCATCATTGGATAAGATGGTGGCATGCATAAAAGACATCAAAATAATTCAAGCGTGGGAGGCTGGTAGATAATGATCTTAAAGTGCAGGCTGTTGAGTGTGATCTGCAGGTCGCAGGTTCGAGTCCTGGCAAGGTGAACTCAGTCTTTCATCCTTCTGAGGTCGATACATGAGTACCAACTTCGGTTGGGTGGTAATTGTATGTAAATATGTTCTTTGTACCATGCTTTGGCAAAAGTGCCATATAAATGACACATACATATATTGCTTTGGCCCACTAATTTGGCACTCAGGTGCGTCATGCATAAGTGACATTACAAGAAAATACCACGATCGTGCTAAAACGGATAACTGTGATGAGCAATATATGAACCAGTCACTATAGACTAAACCTTGACTGAGGCTTTCTTCAATAACGCACTCTGTGAATTTAAATCAGTTTTTGGGGCTCCCAATTTAGGAATCTAAGGCACAGTGGGATAACATAATTTGCCCAGTATCACACATCATTTAGTTAAGTGGTGAAGCAGGGATTACAACATAGTGTGCAATTCAGGCACCAGGTCTCTTACCTTCTTGCTTTTTGTGGTACAGATATGTGTTAATGTTTTTGCTTCCGATGGCCAAAATAACAGTGTTGTATAAAGATGACTTAAAATACACAAATCATTAAATAACCCAACCTGACACATATATAGGAATCGTTATATTTTGTTTTCCCCCACCCCCATTGGAAGGCCGCAGGTGTACCTACTCAAAGCAATGTTAGCCTAATCTCCTCTGGTCTTGCTGCATTCCTTCATCTTTCTCTATAAAGTTCTCAACTTCACCACCTGCACTCTCTCTACAACCTACCCAGAGCCTTCTCTACTTCTTGCTGCAGACATCTTGCTCTTTGGTTCTCCATCCATCTTTGGCTCTCTATGCACAATGACTCCCTTTTCCTTCTCCTATTCTACAACACTATCCGTGCTCTTGATCGTCAGTAACTCACGGACTTAATCTGTCTACGTACCATCTGATTCCCTCTGCTCCTTCTCTGCACTCCGCCTCCTTTTCCCACCCCCTACCCACCATGCACCAGTGGCACTGCCCATCACAACCCAAGCCAGCCCAACTCTGGATATCTTCACTTAATTGCTAAAAAGGGCGCTCACTGCATCCTGTCATCCCTACCTGACCCTACCAATCCATCCAGTGTTGTGTGATAATGTTCATTTGTATATGTGTACAGTACTCTTCTTTAGTCTGAAGCACTTGTCCCCTAGATTAATGTCGCCATTGTAAGGGACCTCTTTCTCACGTTTTTGGTTTGTCCTTGGTCTAGGTCGCTTTGTTCACATCCGCATAAAATGACTCGCCACTTGTTCTCATCATTGTGCTATTTTACATGCACGCTTACTGGGTATGCCTCCGACCTCTTTAAATGAAATATTGGGAGTCTCTTCTCTAAATTGAGATACCTGTTCTTCAAATAAATACAAAACATGACTTTCTAAACTTCACACGACAAAAGCAACTGTGATGAGATCACCTGCTTGTAGTCGATGTTTTACTCCGGCAGGGAGCTTGTTATTGTGCATAGTGTCTAGAAAGATCCACAAAATGTAAACTTTATTTGTGTAGTAACTTAAGTGCCGGAGTAAAATAATGCACAGAATTAGGTAGCTAATATGAGTTGACATGCCGATGAAAATGCAATCATAATTTTTAATAATTTTAAGCATTCACACTTATTAAGCAAACATGTCCTGGGCACATTAATGATCCAATACGGGACACATGGTAGCATCAGCATGATTCTGGTTGCATCCTTCTCATAATCAAGCAGTGATAATAGAGGACTGTTGTGTCCCCATGAGTGCGAGGCCATGTGCAGTCACCCAGTCTGCCATGCTGTTAGGGAGAATTCTCTTATAAGGCCAATTTCCCAAACCTATTGAGTCCCCCAGCAGCTTTGCTGGATTTTTGGAGTTTTTTTTTTCTCCTGCTAAGAGTGAGACTCTTTTACTCCCACTCTTAGACATGATTTGAAGTATGTCTTTGACTCGTCATGTGCTTATGGGCTATGGGGTTTCTTTTTACTCCATAGGGTATCATCTGTTTTTCTCTATGTGTGGTACACAGCACCCTCAGTGCAGTACCACAGGGGTGTCACATTGACCCCCAAACATAGACGCCATACCCTGGGACTGACTACTGTCTCCCAAGGCATGTAAAATCACCATTGGCTTTACTAGTCCAAAATTGTGAACAGAACCAGTACAAACCATCATATTGTGGAAGTACTGGTAAGGGGTAATTCGATTACCCCTGGGTCTGTTTTCAAGGGGGCACTGTCCCGTCCCCCCTTGTCGAGTTTCTGGCTGGTGGCAGTGGTTACCACGTGATATATTCCACCGGAATATTCTCTATGGGATTTTCCCATTGATTTTAAACGCACCACTTTTTGGTGCAATGTTAAATATACCGCCGGTTTATTTATTTAATATTAAATCACCGGTTGGGTCTTTTTGCCAGAACTCGATTCTAAAATGGCGTTTGTGTCCGTCTCTGTAACTCTGACCAAGGTTGAGCCCTTTGTTCCACTATTTTGGCGGGCTTCTCCACAGAAGCCCTCCACATGGTGCCACTCTGTCTGGGTTCCACAGGAAGGGTGGAGGGGGGAATTGGCACCCTGGACTGCGTTGCCTTAGCAACCCAAGTCACACTCTACCCTGATTGGCCCAGTGGTGAGCCGCCCGGCTCACCACTTAGCATGTGTGATTGACAGCTAGGCTGATGAATGGGGGTTTTTCTGCATAAAAGCAGGGCCTTTAGGACTGGAACTTCAGAAGTCGCCACAGGACCTAAGAATCTGAAGAGGGAAGCCGCTGAGCCATCTGCAACGATGACACCACCGGTGAAGCCCTGCTGCAGCCACCTCACCACTTTCCCAATGACAAGAGAAGATCTTCTGCTGGACGAGTCTTCTTCCCCTGAGCTAGTGGGATCAACCAATTCACCCTTTTCGCCTTCCAAAGATGTCTCTTGGTTGAATCACCTGTGCCAAGCACCCCGGTGGCCGGATAGCCAAGCTCATCACTTTTGACCGCGAATAAAAGGACCGCGAATAAAAGGACCGCACCTTTTAATCGGGAACTCCGCGGCTGGTTTCATCCCTGTGCAGTGCAGCGATTCCATGTTCCCTCCTCGACGACATCTTCTCTTCCCCTGGTCGGAACCACAAACTTCAACCACTGCCAGGAACAACTGCCCCCGCTGGAGCTTCCTTTCTCTTTAAGGTACTGTGTCTTACCTGGCCTCCCTTTCTACAGATTGCTAAAGGTGACCCTTAAATCCTTGGTTTCTAAACGGGGTTGGCTCCAGGTCTTCTAACTATATCTTTTGAATCACCCCAACCTCTTTTGAACACTCTGCAAAGACTTTCAGTGCACTTTAAACCGTGTGATCCTGGGCACATTTTGCTTTGCTCCATTTAAAGTGGGCCTGGCCTATGAACTTTGGCTCTACAGTATAACCTGCCTTTCTCCCCTTGCTCTGAACACTTAAAAGGGTTGGGAACTGTTTTATTCTTATGCTCTGCCTTTTTCTCTCCCTTTAACTACATTATCAGAGTACCATCTTGGTTAAGCGCTCGCATCTGTTCTAACAAATAGTAGCATTTTAACCCTGACTTGTCTGATAACTATTAAGGGAGGTGTGTATGCTTTACCTGACTGTGTTTTAACTTGCTTTTGATTGAGAGTGCTAGTATATGCCATAAAGTGTGTTTTAAATAAATAATTATATACTTTTTATATAAAGCTCTGGTCAGTGTTTGCTCTACTGTGTTTTGGCCCTATTGTGTATACTCTGCATACTGCCCTACTCTTCTTGAGAGAGGTCTGACTGCTCAGCCACAGATACCAGGTAAATCTGGGTGGTGCAGGCTGCTACCAATTGGGTTTACTGCTTACTCCTGTAGTCTTAATCTTTTTGCAGTGTTCCCCAAGGGAACTGCACAGGATTCTGCCTAACACATGCTTTGCGCCAGGCCTAACTGAAACACATTTCCATTTTAGTGCATAAGCAGAAAGAAAACGGCTGCAGAAGGGGGCTTATTTTGTGTCAATTACTTGCAATTCAGTATACAGTGAAATATGAGGCTTTTGCTCTTCCTTTTACATTCTAATCTTAGGGTCTCATCAGGAGTCCAGCGGTATTCCGGTGTAATTTCCACAGTGCACTAATAGCATCGCCGCCGGGTGGTGTAGCGGAATTAGCACTGCATCACAACCTGGCGTGAACATGCGCCCATTTCCGGCTATTAGCGCCTGATGGAAATTATACCGAAATATGGATTACCAACAAAACATTGGGGCTAATAGCGCTACCACTGGCAACCCCGGCGCAATTAGCGCCGGCGGAAATTGAGTCATCGCCGGAACTGGAAGCAATATGGCATCCATTGTGAAAAACACAATCCATCCAATATCTTGCAGCCATCCGGACCTGGAAACAAGCAAGAATGTCCCAGTAGAGGATAAGAGGCAAGGTGGGCAAAAATCATTTGAGGAAACCTAGGTTTAGTGAAGGGGAGCTGGTGGTCCTCACTGATGAGGTTGTTGCTCACAGTGATGAGCTATATGGCATCAGACAACGTAAAGCCTCAGCAAAGTGCAGGACAGCTATCTGGCATTACATCCGCCAGAAAGCGACTGCTGTGGTCAGCGTACCTTGTGACAGCCATGACTGTCGGAAATGATGGAAGGACCTCAGCATCAAGGCGCATGGACTGCTGTCCCAACACCGCCAGGAGTCCATGGCGACTGGAGGAGGCACTGTGGAACCACTGGTCCTCACTGCCTAGAAGGAAAAGTGCAGCACAGTGCTGGAGATGGAGGAAATAGAGGGAGGCGGAGGTGCAAAGGCGGGTGCCAGCAGCGAAGAGGCAGGAGGTGAATCAAGCCCCCCTTTTTCCTCCAGCACAAGTGCACGCACAAATGACAATCTAGCACAAGATGCCCCAGTGGACAGGGACACAAGTCAGCAGACCCAGAAGCTGGGCATGCCAACATAGCGGAGTGAGGGGGTGGCACATCCGCCACCCTCCACAGCAGCCATGGGGCAGGACACCACGGGCATCCATGTGCATTAAAGCAGTGGGAAGGCGTGGCAAGTGATCTATCCAAGAGCCATGCACACCACAACCCTGCTGGTGCCAGCGGGATTGTGGTACGTGAGCAACCACTACACTGTGCAGCAGTCACACCAGCATGTTGCAGGCCCAGTTGGACTGCCCCATGTTGGCATGGCAGACAAGACACAGGAAAGTACACGTCTCCTTACACCGACATGGGCTCAGCTAGCCAATCACTGTACACCACAACGCAATCCTGCTTTCTGCTCAGCATTGCCCCATAGAGCCATGCCAGTGCCCTGGAGTATGCCACCTCACCCACCCCCACAAGCTGGGTGTCACCCGGGGAGGGGATTTAGGGGCATGGAGGACAACAAGCATGCATTCCAAACATCAGCTGCCCCAGCAAGGACACCCTGCCCTCCCCACATACAGGCCAAAGACCAACTGGCCATGTTCACACACTCATTTCCGCAACCATTCCCATTATGCTGGGCCCACACACAATCTCCCCTGACCAACCATGCCCATGTGGCCAAATATGTGGGGTCCCACTCTGTACCATAGTGAATGTGCCTTGCATGCCAACACATGTGAGGGAACCATACCTGATGACATTTCCTATGTCCCCTAGAGGCACTCACGCATCGCCACAGGCATCCGAGGAGGACGAGGGAGCATGCCCATCTGGGAGTGGCGTATCCAGGCCCTCAAGGCCCACCATCACCACCATGCAAATGGCGCAGACAGGCTACGCCAAGGCGGATGTCCCGGCGTGAGACCATGCAACCCAACAGAGCCAGGCCGGGGTCGACTCCACAGCCCACCAGAACCACTGCAAGGCCCACTGCACCCACTCCTGCAGCTGGAGGGTTTGACAGCGAGGCCACACCTCCAGGGAGGGTGACTGTGGAAACACAGGGGGACACCAGCTCGGTGTCACTGCATACAGAAGGGCCACAAACCCCTGGGCGCACTCCCCACCGCCAGCTTTAACCCACACCAGAGAGCCCTCGCCACCGCCAGCGTGCTCAGTCCCCAGAAAGCCTTTGCCACTACCAGCGTGCTCAGACACCTGAGCCGGACATTGACACACCTTCTTATGGCTCCTGTGACAATAGCCCAGAGCCACTGCACAGCCCTCCTCCCATACGGCACACACCAACAAGCAGCGCAGTGCTGCAGAGGCTGGAGGAGACAGAGGGAGATGGAGGCAATAGGGCACACACACTGTGAACACCTTAAGGCCATACATGACAGCATACAAAGGTCCACCCACACAATTGTGCGGGCCATCATAAGGAACTGAGCCGAGACAACTGCCAGTACGGCCGCCCTGGCACTGTACGCTCAGAGGGTCAGGGAGATGACCGAAGGTGTCTCTGCACTCGCAGAGGCCATCCGCCAGAGCACGGAGGTGACACTCAAACATATCCGGGGGCCAGGCGGCATCCCTTCCAGCTATATGATTCCCACAAAGGAGTTTCAGCAGAGCACACAGAGGCATCAGTCCCAGCGCCATCTGTGCTCAAGATCACCCAGGGCTGGCATGGGGGGAAGATACCATGGTTGTAATCAACATTGAGACACTAATTTCCCTGAGTGTCCATGCTGGGGAGTTGGTGGTGGGAAGAGGGAGGGGGGATAGTGTGCTGGGGAGTTGGCGGTGGGAGGAGGGTGGGGGGATAGTGTGCCTGGGAGTTGGTGGTGGAAGGAGGGAGGGGGATAGTGTGCTAGGGAATTGGTGGTGGGAGGAGGAAGGGGGGATAGTTGGGGCACTTCATATCATTAAACTGTTGGAGGTGAGTGGCACACAGTTGTGCATTGCTTGTGCCACGTCAAAGTGTCAGAAGAAATTGTCTATCAGTCCCTGCTGGCCATTCTCCCATCCTTCATGTCATCTCTGGCAATGCGTGCATTTGCCTCTGCCACAGGCACTGCATCCTCATCCTCTGGGAGTGGCATGTTCACGTCAGGGGGTAGCAGAACATTTCTCCTCAGGCTGATATTGTGTAGCATGGCACACACAAGCACACTTTTACCCACTTTCTCTGGAGCGTACATCAGGGCTCCACCGATACAGTCGAGTCAGCAGAAACGCGCCTTCAGGAGGCCAAAGGTACGCTCGATGCACACACAGGTCCTGTTGTAAGCGTGGTTGTAGGCATTATCCTGAGATGTTTGTGGATCACGCCCAGGGTTCATTAGCCAAGGCAGCTGTGGGTATCCAGAGTCATCTGCATGGGGGAGGCACAGGCATTAGTCATGGTGTAAGGTGTGGGGGGCGGCATTACACAATATCAGAGCAATGGACATCTTGTTCTTGCAAATTGGCATTCGCTTCACGTCATGTGTCTATTCAATGTCTGTGCATGCTGCGTCACTCGTGTCATGCATTGTTTCTGCTTCAAATGAACCTTGTTCCCTTGCAGCATATGTTACGTTAAGTGTCTGTCAGTGACATGTGCAGCTGGCATGGTGGCTGTCATGTGGCAGTGTATTTCCACCGTGCATTTGGTATGCTGGGTTCCCCATGGACCATCCCTGAGCATCTGGTGACAAAGGGTGGGCATTGTGGGCTGGCCGCACATGGGTGTATGGCTGTGGTACTGGCAGGGTTGTTGTGTGAGGCGATGTGGCCATTTGTCAGCATTGCTTTGGTTAGTGCATGTTGCATTGTGGTACCTGTAGTCATGTTGGTGTTTATAGTTGCTACTGTAGGTGTACGGCAGCTTCTCCATCCAGGTAAGTTTGACATGTGCATGCTCCCTGGCCTGTACTGTGACATTGGTGTGGGAGGTGGTCGAGTACAGATTTTGCATTCACTTGTCATGCCATGCTTTGTGTAGTTTTTCACACCCCCCCACTCACCTCATTTGGACATGTACTTTGCAGCGCGTGCATGCTGGTATTTCTCCTCACCAACCTTCCAGGTCCATAGTCCTCTGTGCCTCTCCATGTATGCTGGCAGTGTGCTGTTCCATAGGACCATGGCATCGTGGGTAGAACCAGGGTAGCGGGCACCGCAGTGGGTGATGTACAGGTTGGGGTTGCAGGTCACCAGCACATTCAGGGATTGATAGTGCTTACGGTTACAGTACACTGCTTTATGGGCCTGGGGTGCCACCAACGCAACATGGGTACCGTCCAGAGCAGCGATCACATTTGGCATTTGGGCAACGGCATAGAACTGTGCCTTCATGGCATTGGCCTGGGCTGGGGTGCATTGAGATGCAGTGTTTCTCTTGCCGCAGGAGGGCTTCAAGCACCTGTGCCAACACTGCACAGAATGTGGGCTGTGCCAGGCCGTGCATCATGGCCACAGTGTGCTGGTAGGTGCCAGTTTCAAGGAATTGTAGGACAGACACTGGATTGAGCAGTGGGGGCACAGCTGTCCGAATTTTGATCCAGCTGCCTATGTCGTCATGTATTGTGGTGAGCAGCTTTTTTATGATCTCCCTGTTGAGGTGGTACAGGGTGACCAACTGGCTGTCGGTGAGGGTACAGGGCCTAACCCTGGGGATCGATGCACACCTTGCTTGGGCTCCTCTCCTCCTCCTCCTAACCCCCTGTACTTCCTGTGCCCTGGCCTAGTTGTCCTGCCTCTCTGCTTCCAAGCACAGCATGATCAGCTGCCTGTCCCAGCTTACAGTGGCTAGTGGCAGCATGGAGCCGGAAACAGTGTTTGGGGTAGGGGTGTGCCTTATGTAGCCCTCGGGAGTGGATTGGGATCACCTGTGGCTTAATTTCAGGCATCTGTGTTCATTTACCTCCAGCTGGAAGCAACTGCTCCGTTTTTTCGGCGGTATTAGCAATGGTTTTCGGTACCAATACCGCTGTACATGGAATTGTGATGCGGCTGTGTTTGCGCCTCGTGTGGCTGGCTGTAACAGCGCTGGTTGATTTTACAGTCAGTGGTATTTGCACCATCTCATGATCCGGCGGAGCGTTATTGGCAGGGATGTCATTTAGGGGTCGCCAGGGTTCGCACCAGCGATCCCTGAGGTCTCCCTTGCAACCCCAAAATAATAATTTTTTTTTAAATTATGTTTATTTTATTTTTTAATTGAGGCTCCTGGGCTGTGGCCAGCAGCAGATTTTCTGATAAATATAGCCAGTAAGATAGCTCACTGGGTTGAGCGCTCCGCTGCTGCACTATGTGTGTGATCTGCAGGTTGCAGGTTTGACTCACGGGAAGGTCAATTCACCGTTTCATCCTGCTGAGGTTGATAAATGAGTACCAACACAGGCTGGGTGATATTGTATGTGTATTTGTTCTATATGAAGCGCTTAAGCGTAAGTGCTATATAATACCACATCATTATCATTTGGCCTTCGACGTCTCCTTGCATTCACAGTCATTTGGTAATATGGGCCTATGCAAGCTGATATTAACGATACATATGGTGATCCATTCTTGTATGAAATATATATCACTTTACAGTGATATTGTAACCAAATTTTTCGTATTGTACTTAGAAACAATGCTATGTGATGCCACTTCCGGTTTTGTCAAGGGGTGAAAGGATGTGTTTCATTGCTTCCTGTGACGTCACTTTGAGTGGGGTCAAATGACATCACTTCCTGTGTCAGAGGTCAAGGGTCGTGTGATGTCACTTCCACTACCCCTGGCATTTTGGTGAAATGACGTCCCTGGTTATTGGCAGCGTTAATGCCATTACTTCCACTTTTAAGGGTTACCGCCAGATTTGTGATGAGGCCCTTGGTTTTCTATTCTTAATTGCAGAATATTCGTCCCAATCTTATCAGCTGCTTTGAAGAATTCCTGATGTTGGCAGTTCTAGGACGGGTATTTTTTCTGTGACGCATTTTTAACTATCATACAATGCACTGCCATGTTAAAGCAATGCATAAGAAGTTATGTCTGTTTATGCGCGTGCTGTGTGCGGGTTGATGGATTACATTTACAGTAATGCATTTGTTTCACCATTGGATAAGATGGTGGGACACACTAAAATGTAACCGTGGGAAAGGTGATAGGTAATGAGCTTAAAGCACTGACTGCTGGCTGGATCCAATCCATATACTCGAAAGCCATGCATCACTTGATTTCATTGGCTGCTACTTCCTTAATGGGGCGAGGTTTACAGAGATCTCGTGGCCTCCCACGTCTGGTGTGGGATGGTCAGCAAGTCTTTCGTTTATGCTTCAGCCCAGTGCATTCCAGTGCATTCTATTACTTATTCTTACAGTAAGACAATACAACTACAATCATGGAGCAGAAATGCAGAGCGTCTGGACTTGCAGAAAGTCTCGGATCTGATTTAGAACATCTTGAAAGCTGTAGTTTATCTTTACCAGCTTTATCTGCTCTTTGGTATCTCCTTAGTCGGCAGTAACTTCCATTCAGGTAACCCCCCTCCCCAGCAATGCTTTGAGGCTTGTAAAGGGAACGTCCCCTCCAAGTATTTCTGTTGCTTTTTCTGGGTATAATTATGTGTTTCCAATTGGACTCTGATTATACATGCTTTCAAAGTGTATATTTGGACCACTTCACCATGGAGGCAGCACCCTCTACTAATGGGCAGTGTGCGCAGCCTACGGGGCTACACATGATGCCCGATGGTAATGGCGCAGCATAGAGGGCCCTATGCTATTGATGTCTCCATGAGCACTTGTAGGCCACGAAAATGGCATCTGTGCGTGGTATAAATCAAAATACCAACATGCGTTGTATGCCATTACTACCAGAGGACAGTATCTGCTGCCCCTCGGCCAGCTCCAGTACTACGTGGCACTATATACTGCCATAGAGCAGCACATTCTACTAATGTGCAGTATCTGATGCCCTGAAAGCAGCAGCACCACTGCGATTGGGTAGTATTTTCTGCCCTTGTTCATGGCTACTCCCATGGCAGTAGCCTCTCCCATTGGGCAGTATCTGCTGCCTACAGGACAGCTCATACTACCAGTGACCTGTATCTACTGTCCTGGAGGTAGCACCATTGTCAGAGGGAACTATCTGCTGCCCTGAAGTCAGCATCCTCGACCAATAGGCAGAATCTGCTACCTGTAGGCAGCAATACTATTAATGGACACGAGCTGCTGCCTTTGGTAATGGCTACCTCGGGCAGTACCCAACACTAGTGGGTAGATGATTTGGTCTCCAGAACTGCACCCGTTACAAGGGGCTGGTGTGTGTGCTGCCTTCAGAGATGCCTAGAGATCACGCCATGGCTTGACTACATGGAGAAGTGGTCCAAATTGCAACTTTAATGATCTGCTGCCCTCGAGGTAGCATTGCATTTCAATTGGCAGAATGGTCCTGGCGGCAGCACTACTATTAATTAACAATTTCTGCTCCCCTAGTTAACTCAGCCCAGTCTGCTAATAGTCTGCATATGCTGCTTCTAGGGCAGCTCTACGAACAATTGTAATTCTATTCTGCTCTGGATGCAGCCCAGAATACACCTGAGCATGACCTGCGCCCCTTGTGGCAGCACCACTACCATATGACACTATATGCTGCCGTGGGCAGCTCTAATAACCATTCTGTATGCTACCTTGGAGGCTGAACATCCTTCTTTTGAGCAGAAGCTGCTGCCCGAGCAGCAGCACTGTCTACCATTTTATCCAAGGTGGTGGGCTAAAAAACCTATAGGTTCCTGTGAATATATAGCTAGTCGCAGTCACTAATTCTCAAAATGTTTCTATATGTTTTGAATTGTGCTGTAGTGTTTTGAATAATTAGGTTTTACACTTTTGTCACTGAGTGTGGTGTTGGTTTTATAAATTGGTAATCCTACGAATATATATTTTGTGTAATGAGTGTGGCGTTGCTGCAAATGACATTTCTGAACACGCATTCTTTTATGTTCTTTCTTTAAAAAACATATTGTGAATACAGTCTTTTTGACATTGTTGCGTCAAAGCTGGATGAAATCCTTGATTGTGTGGGTTTTGCAAAGAAATACTTGAAATTCTGAGGGGATTTTTGTGTTTGAGGATCTGTGTTGTTTCCCGCTGAATCCCCCAGAAATCCTGTTGCCTCCTCTGTGTATATGAGAATTTTCTGCCTCCAGGGCAGCAATGCTACCAGTAGGACTTGTATGCCCTGGCGGCAGTACATACTACCAGTGAGCAGTAAGCCCTATAACACAGGATAAAATCCAAAAACAGTGCAGAAGGTCCAAGCAAAACACAAATCAGTGGAAGGGGTGTTCATGCCTAATCTAAGTAAGATGGTGACCTTCAGTCCAGTTCCCTGAACTTTACAAGTTAGTGTTCATGGGGAAACAGCCTAGGAGCAATCGTATCCAGTCTCTCCGAATTCCTCTGGAGTCACCAATGTCAAGGAACACTGTTTCACACGTCACCAGTGAATGATGCTCCCCCAGCCTGCTACGCTTGGATCGCTTAGCCTTCACTTGACAACTGGTTTCTTCCCCATCTGTCTAGGGTGGATTTGTCAGTTTACAGTTACTTTTACCATGTCCCTCAGCCATGGGCAGATATGTTCCAGAAATTAAGTGTATCTCCCTGGCTTTCAGCCATCTTGAGCCTTCCCCATCACTTTCCTCACCATATTATTTGGGAGGGCATCCCAGTGCCAACAGAACCCGGATTATGGCTCCCAGCCAGTCTCTTTTTCTTTTCCTTGGGTCTGTTACGTGGTTGGCTTTGCTAGTGCCTGGGCCCAGGATTAAGAGTCTCTCCACCTCTTTAGCCCTTGCTCCCCAACTTTTGCAAAGTGCAGAACACACTATTCTCGCCATCTACCACTCTACACCCCCTTCTGACCTTGGCCCTCTTGGTTGGTCAATGCTGGTCTCTTGTTCAGGACTGTCTCATCCACCTCTCCGTCTCCATCTCATCCCTTCCTCTTTCCTACTTCCTCTATCCATGTCTTGGCTTCCACCACCCTTTGTTAAATTCTTCTTGCTCCTGTCCTCCTGCCAACCATTCGACTTCCTCCTCACTCTTTTCATATGTTGCATATCTTCCTTTGTTCTTCAAACTGCACTTTTCTACTTACTCCTATGTCACCCTCTCCTCATTTTTCCTCTCCCCTTCATTCTCAACTCTTGCTTTCCAACACCTCCAAAACATCTGCCCATGCCAGTGTCTTGGTTCCCTTTCATATTCTGGACTATGAGGTGATTGGGGCAAACTTGGATACCAGGGTCTTGTTAGTAATGTTTCTCCATGATTTGTTACCGACCAACAAGCCACCTTCCTCCCAGGGGTACCCTATGATGTCTGTATAATCAGTGATCTGCTCATAGTTCTGCGTGCCATGCTTAAAAGGATTCTGCTACCTTGTAATGAGGCAGTCCTGCATTGTCAGCCGCTTGATCCTGCCATGTCTAATCTGTTGCAGTGCATGTGGTGTTCACTGTCTCTGCCTCAGTGCCACTGTGTGAATCATGGGCCTGCAGTCTCCCTGCGTCCTTAGTGGCTGCTTTCAGTGATACCCGTAGGCTATGCTTGGTGAGCACCTCTCTTTCCATGAATCTGCCTCTTCCTTGTGGCCCAGGATCCCGAGTGTCTTTCCCATAACATATCCGGCGATGTGAGGATCCAAAGGTAAGATTTATGCATCTTTAGTTCTTGCCTTATGGGGAGAATATGTTTGGGCCGAGCTATGTCGCTGGAAACGGGTGTAAGATCAGATGTGTCCCACCTGTGCAGACCACCTCGTTGAGCGGGTGGCTTTCCTAATTCCTCAAGCCCCTCACCCCTGCACTTGACCTCTCTTGTGTGATATCCTCATACCAGGCAACACCCTTTACCAATGAGCAGTTTACGCTGCCTCCAGGGGAATTGTATGCTGCCCTGGAAGCAGCGCATTCTACCAGGGGGCAACTTGCAGTGCGCTGAAGCCGGCCTCACTATCATACTATTGCTGGCATGGAAGCAATACCTTCTTCCAGCGGACGGTATCCACTGTCCTGGAGGCATCACTGTTTCATAGGGCTCTATCTCCTGCCCTCGAGGCAGAACTGTATACCAATGCCCTGGGCTTGCTCCCCTGGAGGTAGCATTGCTACTAATGGATACACTTTGTAATATATACATCCAGAGCAGCACAGTCAGTTTGTTTCTTCTAGAGCAGCTTGCCTACCAATGACAATTGAATGCCCCCATGTTGGAAGTTAATACTAACAGTGGGCAGTTTCTGGTGCCCTGGAGGCAGCTACATTGCCGTAGGGCACTATATACGGCCCTGGAAGCTGCACCCTCTTGCAATGGGCTGTCTATGCTTTCCTGGAAGCATCACTGCTACCAATGGATGCTATCTGCTCCCCTTGCTAATGACTACCTCCAAGGCAGCAACCTTTACCATTAGGCAGTTTATGCTACCCCCAGGCAGTGCATTTACCAACGGTGGCGACTTGTCATACTAGTTGGTGATTTCTGTACCCTATAGGCAGTTTCATTACTATTGGGATGTATATACTGGCCTAGGGGCATCACCTTCTTTCAATTGACAATTTCCACTGCCCCAGAGGTAGTACCATTACCATAAGGCACTAAATGCTGGTGTGGAGGCAGCAAGACAACACTATTAACCACAGGGCCTGTATGCTGGCCTGGAGGCAGCACCATTAACCTTGGGGCACTATATGCTGCTATGGAGGCGGCATCATCTTCCAGTAGCAAGTATACACTGCCCTTGAGGCAGCACCATTAACAGTGAGCAGTACATGCTGCCCCAAAACCAGCACCATTACCGTTGAGCATTACATTATGCCCTCGAGGCAGCAACATTAAATAGGGCAGTATCTGCTGTCCTGGAGGCTGCACCATTACCATTGAATGCTGCATGCTGGCCTGGGGGCAGCACTGCTTACCCATGAACTGTATCTGCTGCCATGGAGGCAGCACTACTACCAGTGGACATTATATACTGCTAATGGCTACCTCCAGAATAGCACCTTTCTCCCATTAGGATGTTTTTCTACCTTCACTGCCGATGGTAATTCTATGCTCGCCTGGAGGCAGGTCCTACCAGTGAACAGTATCTTCTGCCCTGGAGGCAGCACCATTACCAATGCAGGGTTCGAAATTGAGGGGATATGGGATCTATAGCCCCTGCCTATAGCCTAGAAGAGCCTTTGTAGCTGAAAACCAACTGTCACCAGGAGCAACTTTTGGCTCCCCAGGTCGCCAGATGCTGACCGAACACACCTATGTGAATTTAACTCTGTGCATTTGGGACAATCTATAAATAAACATTAGGACACATCTATATGGCATTTAAATCATAAGGGGTCACAAATAATGGATACAATTATAAGTTTGCATTTTATGTGGAAGTTATATTTGTATAATGCTATGTATTAGCTCCTTGTTCCCCACTGGTAGCTTCTTGTGACTGGTTACTGCTGGATACCCAGGAGCTGCTTATAGCTCCTGTGTACCCACACTTAATTCCAAGCCCTGCGCCCCCACCAGCTTTAAGTTGGGCACCAGCCTTAAGTTTGGTAAACAATTCTCAATGCTGAGTGGCATATCTGTCACACACAGAATGTTTGCTTCATGTCCAAGGCCATGTTTTATCAGTCCCCAGAAAAATGCTCCTGGGACAGGCTGCCCCAAAGTAATTCTCTCTCGTATATCAGCTTATTTGCTTCTGATGGCTAGGGTCCTGAATGTGCTATAACAGCACTACTAAACTCTTGCATGTACAAAGTACAAGGTCCTTTTGTACAATGCATCCTATTAGGCCTGCTAATAAGCGGAATACAAGCGAAATGGCTGTTTGCTGGCTTACTCTACACGTTATAAAATATTCTATGCAGAATTATATTCATAAATGAAAATGAATCCTACAGGCAAACAGAGGTTGTTTTGAAAATAAAAGCAAATACAGGTTAGCTTCAGGCGTCTAGCACTTTCAGTGTTCCCCTGCTTATTCAAAGTACCAGCACTATAATACATATTCTAAATGCATCTTGATTTAAAAGCATAGCATATTACCTATTCAATAGTATAAAAACACTATATCCTACCATTAGTACCTAGTCAGGCCTAGCTGGTTCTGCTTACATGGGAGGAATTCTAGCAAGACATGGTGTCTTATGTTGCTTCCCTATCCCAAAGGGCAAAATGAGTACAAACACATGACATCTCCACTAGACAGCATGGAATGCTGGGATGAACCTAATCACTCCTCTTCTTCTGTCAGGTGTTTTCACAAACATCACTGTTTATCATTTCTCTTTCTCTCCCCTAATATTGTTTAGTAGATAAACATAAATCTCTTAAGGAGTTTATCTATGTTTTGTCACGGTTTATTACGCGGTCACCCTCAACTCAGAGAGTTACTTTCCGTCCAATGAATGTGGCGCCCAATAAAGCACTATTCGTTTTTGTTATGGTTAAATTTGGTAAGGCCTCCAATACGTCTTGCACCCAAACCCCAACAAGGCCGGTGTGTAGTTAGAATATATATATATATATATATATATATATATATATATATATATATATATATATATAAAATATATATATATATGTGTATATATATATATATATATATATATATATATATATGTGTATATATATATATATATATATGTGTATATATATATATATATATATATATATATATATATATATATATATATATATATTTATTAATTTATTTAAACCACATTTTACAAATAGACTAACATCAGCCACCTGTGCTGTGGCAACACAAGAACAAAAAAAATGACTCCTGTAAAGGCACCAACACAGGGAAATGGCATTGTCAGTCACATGTCTTTCTTTTCCTTGCTGAAAGGCATTGCGCATATCTTTGCACTTTTAATTCAGCCCACTATCTTTCCTTGGGGATTTAGGCCTGTTTTTGGTTCAATTAGCCTCATGCCTGACATCACCATTCCTATGCTGGCTCTGATGTCAATGGGCATTTACAAACCACTCTGGCCTCTTTATATTTCTGTCCTTCAGGGGCTATATTTCACCCCACAACTTAGCAAGCAGGATATATACCTAGTCGCTACTTAATGTATGTTTTGTGTGTCCACAATTCTACTCTCTAGCATGCAAACGTGCATTTGTATGTATGCAATAGTGTTTGTTTATCACTTGTGTTGGCTGGACAGTGTCTAGTGTTACCCTCCAGGAGTTTGTGCTCCTTATTCTGACTCATGCATAGGGCAAAGAAACCCGTTGCCTGCACCATCCCATAGATTATCAACAGCCACATCTTCTCTGTCAAATCTATTAACAACGGTTAGTAATGCCTCCATTTTGATAAAGTCATATGCATCAAAGTTATTCAAGTTGCTGTCAGGAAGCACATCATTCATCGCGATTTACTATGACACATTTTCTGGATCAGGCAGTTGATCTTGGTCTGTAGGGCCATCCTCTTCACTCAGATTGAGCAGTTCATTATTCTGCAGGTATTTCTCTGGAACAACCGCTGATTCATCTGATACACGGCCAGGTTGAGAGTCCTAGGGTTCTAGAATAATTTCTTCAAGTTGTAGGTCAGTGCCATGATGGATCTGGGTGTGGAAATCCAAGTCATAACACCACTTGTTCCTTTCATGTATCGGTTTCCACGGGATGCAAATGTGTATGTGAGAAATCTTGTGAGGACGGTCTTCTTAAAAGAGCATTTATGCAGACAAGCTCTCCATCAAAGGAACCTCTGACTTTGCTGGGTTCCAAGGCCATTCTGTAGTGATGTTGAGCTTTTTCGAGTATTTCTCTGCCCAGTGCAGCTTGGAGGCGTCCCCAGTTTTTTTCTTTCTCTCTCTCTCTCTCTCTCTCTCTCTCTCTCTCTCTCTCTCTCTCTCTCTCTCTCTCTCTTTCTCTCTCTCTCTCTCTCTCTCGTGCAGGGCCAGAAATGTGAGGCAGACAACTTTGTGAAGAGTGTTCAAAAGATGCAATTTTATTAAACTCAAAACAGGTTTGATAAATACCTCACTATCCCTAACTTAACGAGGATTTCGCTGACTATAAAATAAGCAAAAGAAAACACTCTAACAAAAGGATTCTATCCCTCACACTTGTACATACAATAAAATCAAACAGGAAGGCAAAGCAGCTTAAACATGACAAAATAAACAGTTGTCTGCAAGACCTGGGGCCTCATTACGAGAATGGAGGTAATGAAAAAAGGAAGGCGGAATGGCAATACCGGCATCATTAACGGGTCCGGGGCATTACGACCTGAAAACCTGCCAATAACGGCACCGCCCATACCGTGCCCCCTCATACCGGCATGGGCGTGTAACAGGAGGACATCACAACCCACGCGGGCATGCAAATACCGGCATCCCGAAGGCGGTAATCAGGGCCTGCATGATGGCGGCCATACAGGTATCGCGGACCACCCGCAAACAGCAATCAGCAATCTAGCCAACTGCCACAGGTGCACAGAATCATCACAGGTGGACTCAATGGAGCCTGGCCCAGTATAAAAGGATTACACCCACACACCACACCCCTTCCTACACCAAAATTATACCACTAGCTGCTGCAATCATGGCGCTGGGGGACATGCCTATACTGCTCCAACTACAGCAACAACAACTACAACAACAACTACAGCAGCAACAACAGGCAGCACAGAGGAGACGCAGGAGGAGAAGGAGGGTGAGACAGGCCCAGCAATTACCACCAGTGCAGCCAGTAGTACCTCGTAGGCAGCCATCAAGCCCTCACATCAGACTCAGCCCATTCAATCTAACCCCTGACCAGATTCACACCCTGTAAAGGTTGGACCGGGACACCATCACCACCATAGTGGACATGATAGGCAACGACATTGCCAGCCTCATAGAAATACGCACTGCCATCCCCCCGCTACTAAAGGTGGTGTCTGTGCTCCACTTCCTGGCCACGGGCACCTACCAGCACACAATGGGGCAGCTGCATGGCATTTCACAACCACTATTTTCACGCATGCTGACCCAAGTGCTGGATGCCCTTGTGAAGCACGCTAGCACCCACATATCCCTACCACGGACTGCCCAGGAGATAGCTGACACCAAAGTAGGCTTCCATGCACTGGCAGGCATGCCCAATTGTGTTGGTGCCCTGGACTGCACCCATGTAGAATTGGTAGTCCCCCATGCCGTAGAGGCGGTGTACCGCAATCGCAAGCTATACCACTCCATCAATGTGCAGATGGTATGTGACTCCAGCAAGATCATCACACATTACTGCGCCAGATTTCCAGGATCAACACATGATGCCATGGTACTGCGTAACTCCACGCTACCCCATCACATGGAGCGACATGCTGGACCACGTGCCTGGCTGATTGGTGAGTTGCCTGACTTGGCCATGGCAGTGCATCGGGGTAGTGATGTGTTGGGATGCATACTCCACCTGTGTGGGAATGGGGGGGATGCATGCTCCCCCTGTGTGGGAATGGGGGGATGCATACTCCACCTGTGTGGGAATGGGGGGATGCATACTCCACCTGGGTGGGAATGGACGGTGAGTGGAGAATGCACGCAGAGCTAATGACTCCTGACCTGAACCTCCCAACCCCAACATAACACATCATTGGCACACATCTGACCATTTACGTATATCAATGACCACATGTAAGACGCGCAACCTGGCCACCATGTGTATGTCAAGCAATGCATGACTAAACAGGATCGCAACTGTGCCAATGTGGCTAATGTGACCATGAACAGTGTAGTATACACAGCAAAATTGTGTGGCAAAACATTGTCGTACAACCACAGTACATCCGCTTCAGCATGCATTATTTCACCCTGCATCATCTATTCAACGCCATCCAGACTACCTCACCATATTGCAGTATCGAATGCATCGAAAAGATATTGGTGCATACGTACAGGGACATGTGCAGGTTCACAGCAAATAGCTGTGCCCATGACTGTGTATCCTGAAGGTGGCAGCTCAGAGTGACTCACATAGACCTATCTGTATTCTCTTTAGGTGATGGGGGATATCCCTTGAAGCCGTGGCTACTTACCCCTGTGCGGAACCCGTGGAACAGCCATGAAGAGGAGTACAATCGGGTACATACCCGTACCCGTGTTGTGATTGAGCAGACCTTTGGCCTGTTGAAGGCGCGGTTCCGCTGCCTAAGCAGGTCTGGTGGAACACTCCTATATGCACCTGTGAAGGTGGCAAAGATAACCAGGGCCTGTGTCATGCTGCATAACATGTGCGTCCGGAGAAATGTACCACTGCCACCTGACATTGACATGCATGCACCGGGTGAGGATGATGAGGATGAAGATGGAGGAGAAGCAGCCCCCTTGCCAATACGTGATGCACAGGATGGCCGTGCAGTACGCCAATCACTGATTCACGAATACTTCTGACACACAGGGACCTTGATAGATATGTGTCAGTGACACATTGTACACTGTGTCCATATGGACATGCACACAGGGAATTTGGGGAGTTGGCCACTGTACACTGTCATACATTAAATTGATACACAAGAAAAGATGAATGTCCAGCCATTGAATTTTTTTAACACAACGGGTGTATTGATATCAACTGAAGAAAGTGCAACCCCCCACTCCCAACCCCCCAGTGAACTCCCAAAACCCCCAGTGAACTCCCCCAAACCCCCAGTGAACTCCCCAACCCCCCCAGTGAACTCCCCAAACACCCCAATGTACTCCCAAAACACCCCAATGTACTAACCCTAATACTCCCAATCACCGCCAACACCATTTGACCCACTCCCATAGTTCTTCCACACTATTTGCGGGACTTCTTGCTGTCCGGGGGTGGCATTTCAGTGTGCCTCGCACTCCGCCATGTTTGACGCACAGGGCTGGAGGGTCCAGAGGAAGCGGGTGTGGTGGATGGGGATGAATGCTGTGGTCATTTGCACGCCTGGTGTGGGTTGTGGCTGCTGCATGTGCAGCAGGATGGATGTGAGGACCTGTGTGATGGCCCCCAGACTGTCTCTCATCAACAATGCCGAGCTTTTCACGGCGGCTGTGTTGGCAGCTATGGCGGCTGTGTTGGTGGCTGTGGGCCCCGCTATGGCCTGGGCTATCCCACGCCAGGTGTCCACCCCATCGGCGATGTATTGCCGGAGCAGGTCCAACATAGACTCCTGTCTGGTCTCCACCCTCGCCAGCCGTGCCTCAAGGCTGATGGTGGGAGCAGCAGTGGTCGAGGGTGCAGTGACGGGGCCTGCAATGGCAGTGCTGTCCTCGTGGAAGCTGCTTAGGTCTGAATCGTGCAGGCAGGGATCCGCACTGCTGCTGGTGGGTGAGGGCTGAATGTGGGGGGCGGGGGTGAACACGGGGCTTGGGGCGTGTGGACACTCCACATGCGTCAGTCCTTCCTGGTCCACAAGCTCCTCGACTGCACCATCAGTGTTGGTCAGTTGTTCTACGGCCTCGCCTTCCACTGGTGTGGGTGTAGGCAGCTCAGTGTCCACGGTGTCAGGCGCACTGGGTGTTGGAGTGGGCTGCGAGGCGGCCCCGGAGGTGGTGTTGTTGCTGGCCGTTGTCATTGGCCGGGACGTGGATGCCCTTGTGGTGGGATCCTGGCTGGCATCTTCTCCATCGGTGCCTGGGGGGGTAGAAGAGATGCAGGGCATCAGTGATGGTGTTACATGCTAGATGCATTATAGGGTGCTGTGGAGTATTTCATTTATCATGCATTCATATCTTACAGGTGTGTCACACAGGGTAGCATGAAGGGGGCATTTTGGCATTTGCTGCATGGCAGGTGGCATGCCGTTGCATTGGGGTTTGTGTGATGTATTACATGGGCACGGTCCGTGTGTGTTGGCTGTGTGTTGGTAATGGGATTGGTACTCAGCATGCATTTCAGTGTGGCAGGGTTTGGCCCTCCATCTGGACAAGAATATGTTGATGTGTGTGTTGGGATATGCATTGCCTTGCCTAGACTCTCTTCCGCATCACTTGTGCTACGTCATGGTTTCCCCTACAGGGATCTGCAGGGTCACTCACCTCCATCTACAGATGTTGCCGCATCCGTCTCCATCTCCCCAAATCCCTCGATGGACTCCAGATTGTGAACGTGCTTGCCGTCTCCTCCCACGTGGTCAGTTTGGCAGGAGAGTGGGGACACCCGCCTGTAGCCATGGCCTCCCTCCTGTTGCTTGACAGGATATTGCGAACCCTGAGGTGGAGGTCATCCCACCTCTTCTTGCAATCCTTCACTGTCCGTGGGGTGGTTCCAACAGCGGAGACCTTGCGAGCTACCTCCTGCCAGATCTCTTTCTTTGCTGCTGCACCTCACGCTTCAGGTTCTGCTCATTTATCACATCAGCATGTGCGGCAAGGGTGTCTGCCAGCATGTTCAATTCTGCATCAGAAAAGCACTTTTTCCGCAGGTGGGGGGGTAGTCTTCCGGGTTGCCTTCGACATGGTGAAAGTATTGCCACTGGTCTCTCCTGAAAACAACTGGTGGTTTGGGAGGATTGCAATGGATTGTGTTTTCAAAGATGGTCGCAGGCGCATTTCCCGTTCCAACGCGATGACGTTACTTTCGGGTCCGGTATTACGAGCCTGGTATTAGCATGTTGTTATTACCGAGTCGGTATTAAGGGGTTCCTCCTAGGCGGAGGCGGTATCGACGAGTCCCGTGATGGCACAATCGGGGGGTTGGAGGGCCTTTAACAGCATGGGTGGCGTCATACAAGCACGGACCCGCTCGTAACTCCATGCCGGTAATGACCCCGTTTTTACCGCACTCCTCATAATGAGGCCCCTGGTAATTGTTCCTCCTTGTTATCTGGTTGAATTCCCCTTCCCCAGATTCAATCAGGGTTTTAATCAACAGTTCAAAAGAATAAGGAAATCCATTATTTTGGCAAAGTACAAATAAAGTTCCTCTTCCACCAGTAAATCTTCCATTTAGGATTAACCAGCAGTTCAAAATGTTCAGTAAGTCTTTTGACTCTCCACTGGTGGCAGAGAGTTCCACACAACTACTTCTTGGCAATGAAAAGGTGTACTTCAACAGTGCATCAATGTTAACAAAAATATCTTTGCCAGGATGATTCTCCAACATTTCACAATGCACTCTCATTAGCAATTACTTATTTGTAACAAAAGGGTGTACATCTACAGTACATGTTAAAGAAATTACTTTTCTCAGGATGATTCTGCCAGAGTTCAAAATGCACTCTCATCAGCAAATTTGATTGGTCACGGCAATTCCTCAACAATTAATCATGAGCTTTAATAGTCTTGCCACCTCTTCTTAAACACTTTCAATAATACCACAGTACTTCAATGATTTCCGCCTGGTCCACTCACCTGCCAGGCCTTTACTACAAGGCCCCTTGACCTGGTGTACTCTCCTGCCAGGACAATATGAAACTACTACTAACACTACTACAAGTACGTATGTTGTCCAGTTCTGCTTCATACAACTTAACTTTTTGTTTTACATTTTCTGGTTTTTACATATAACCATTGACATTTACAAACCATTGCTCAACCACAGATGTATACATTTAGTTATATGCTTTTTCTCCCCCCAACTCCTCCCTCCCAACTCAGCCCACATCATACTCCCCCTCCTCTATCCCTTTCATCCCATGGTTTTTCTAACAATATCATCCCCAACTTCAGTGTTGACTACTTCTTCTGGTAAAACATGAGACACATTGGTGCTGTTTGTTCCACACTTTTGATTGCCTCATGCAATGCAGGTTATGCATCTCTCCTGAATACCTCCTGTCAGAAGGGCAGCATACCTGCACCCTTGTTCTCCCACTCTGGTTTTAAACAAGTGCTGAGACTGGGGTTCTCCCACTCCTGCTCCTGTTTTGCTTAGGCACTGTTTATTCAGGTCTGTCTCTTCTATGTCACTTCTCCCTTTTTAAAGTAGGGTTCATACACAGCTGGTTGCTTAACTGCCCCCTTTGGAGTTTGGCAATATTTGTTCTCTTCAACTACATTTGTTACAGCCCTCTTTTGGCTTTGGCAATGGTTTGCTTTGGTTTTTAGAAATAATGCCCTTGAGTGTTGTTGGCAATTATTCTAACCTTTAAATACACAATGGGGTTCATTACGAGATTGCTGGTAAGCCACTGTTAGTAGCGGCGGCTTACCGGCAATCACGGCTTACTGTTGCTGCCGCCAGATATCCCAGCATAACTGGGATATTACGGGCAGCAGAGTAACAGTAAGTTCCCATTCCCAAGAAGTCGGTAGGAGCCTGAACTACTGGCAGGTCAGGCCTGCCAGTAGTCCATTGCCCGTACCAATGTTTAATTAATTCCTTTCAAGGGAATAATTGTTACAAACTTTGTTTCTATTCTTAAGACCCTTTTAAAAAAGAGTATTATACGGTTTTACTGAATGGTTTTGCTCTCTAGGGAAATTATGACTTTGAGAAGGTAATATGGCAACATTCAAAGATTTTTCGTTCATATTGCCCTGTTTAAGATGGGAGCTTTCACCTCTATAATTATGCTTAACCTTGGGGAAATGATTTCTACTTCCCATACAGGATTGATCAGAACAGTTTTTATCACTATCAAGATAATTAGCCTTAGGAAAGAAAAGCTTCTTCTGACAACAGGCCATTATTGACTTTTCCTCCTCAGCTGAAGAAAAATACAGTGTCCCTCCCAACATAGTCCTCCCGTTCCCTTGGGGACCTTCTCCTCCTAGGTGATCCTCCCGGCTAACACCAAACCCAGGGTCGGGGTCAGGTAGCGGCTGCCTTCCCTGGCCACCTGGAAAGAGACCTTAGGTAGGGTTTTTGTGAGGACTCCGTAGGATTCAGCACAATATCCAAGCTTTGGTTCGAGCAGGTCAGGCGGGCATGCCTGGCCAAAATAATATAAAAATTCTGAGCACAAGAAAAGAAACCTGTACTGCTACTTGGTCCACAGGTCAAGCTTCAAACCATAAACTCACAGTCCATCAGCATCAGTGTTTTGCTTGAAGCAGTTCTGAAGCACCAAAGGTAGGCCTCAAAACCAGAGTCAGTTTCTTTTTTCTTCCGTTTTCAACAACAGTTGTCACATCTTCCAGCCGTGGATGCAAGGCTGGATGCTTTAGCACAGGAACACTTTATTTTTTCTTTTCTTCAGGAATTAATGAAATAGTTCTGTTTTTCTTGCAGTTTGTGACAATGTAGAAACTTTACACTTATGTCGCAGGTTAACGTGTAGTGCTTTCTTTCTGCACACAAGAGCGCACACCTGCTCTTCTGCCTGGCAAATATAGATGCTATTCTTTCAGCTGCTTCAAGGCCATTTGTTCTCTCTTGTAGCATGATGTATGCAGAGGTTTTGCTGCCTTGGATCAGGACCACAGGAGGGTTTTCTCCCCTTCACTGGAGGCAAAAGTATTCACAGTTGCAGAGAACACGGGAATGGGCCACGATGACGCTGGCTGAGACTGGCGCTCCGCGCGGTTTCTATGACTTAGTCACTGGAGCCATCACAGTCTCATCTGGGGATTTCATAGCTTGTCTATTACAAGTAACAGCTGTCTTGACTTGGCTTTTCTATTTCCCTTAATGAAAGAATGCACTTTTATGCAACGAAGGAGCCTGGATTGTATACATCACATGCACAAGGGATAGTGGGCAGGTATACCTGTGTACTGTATTACACTCGTATTCACAACTGTACATTGTATGAGTATCATGAGATGCACTATGTGTGTATTTTGTAGCTTGTCACAATACAAAAACAACTTTCACACATGTCTGTGTGTTTTTAATAGTACAGATTATACATTGTAACTTTTTGCTGCTCTTGTCATTACAGAATATGCCCCACGGTGCATGTAACACTGTATTGTGCAATGTTAACTTATCTCGTTGAAGGCAGGAGTTTACTTTCCTGTCCTGCTTCCAGGAAGGTGTGATTCGAAAAATTGAAAAAATGTATAGTGCTGCCATGTGGCTTTTAAGCACTGTGTTTGTGTAACAGTTATTGCATGGGTTATTTACTATCTTTTCAACATACACAATTGTCCAGTGAGGCCGGCAAGAATACGAGGAGCCTATTGTTTGATTTGTGTTATTGATTTGGATTGGAAAAATGCCAATTTCGCTGATTGGAAAAAAAACAATGATTGCAAAATCAATATTCAAATATGCACATTTTATGGTGTGCTTTAATTTATTGTATATTCAATAGTATTTAAACTAACTTTATTTAAAATGTGTGCTCTGGCCTTATGTGATCAAAACTTGAACTTACACACTTAAAGGATCATATAGTATCCACAAGTCTATTAATCAATGACTGAACACTGTAAATCCCCAAGACGTTCAAACGCATCTGAGCCCATTCCAGTGTTTGTCCACCAAACCATTCAGATTCTTGGTGGATCTGCGCTAGTTGCCTTTTGCAGTATATTATAACAGGGATTTTATAGCTCAGCTATTTTATCACCCTACCAATGACCACACATTGTCAAACAAGAGAATCAGAACATAGGTCTCATTTCTAGACCTCTACAGCTACCAAAACATCAATCTCCAATACACTGGTCATGCTCAATATCAAAGTACTTCTCCAATAGGATTTACTCACAATGCTTTGATGACCAGATACCTAGGAGTTATCTAGCAATTGTGATGAATCCGATGGAGTCATCAATGATTTCCCGGCAGTGACCTCCTCCCATGTGGATAACATGGGGATGGCAGCTGCTACCTGATCCTGACCCTGGGGGTGGTTATATGAGGGAGGGTCACATGAGGGAGGGACCACCTCCGGGGAGATGTCAAAGCTTTATCGGCTGAGACATGATATCCCCCATTTTCCCTTGAAGATAACCCTACATATCTAAGACCCTCATGGCCTATTATCATGCCTCCACCTTTCCTCTTATGAAGAAGAGGGAAAGCTTTTTCACCAGACCTGTAGGCCAACCTTCCAACAATGGTCTGCCTTATGAAACCGCCTTCTACAGTTCGACCTATCAATCATCCAGGACTGATTTGCCATTTAAAACCATTGAAAATGCTTATACAGGTTTTTCAAACCAATCATCAAAAATTGACTTATTTTTCCAGAATTACCAAATACTGGGACGAGGAAGAGGGATCAAGCAATGTAGAGCGAAAGAGGGCACTAGCCCAGCAAGTGTTCTAGTTGTTGCTTGCATATACCTGTGCCTGGGAAATTTAAAGAGCAGAAACAGAGCGTTGAGATCTGCTGTTGGCAAAAGGGCGCTACACCTCTCGGCGAGGCTACAGAAACCAAAAAGCTCAGACTGGCATGGTGGAGCTAGGCAGCTCACTGACCAAGAAGAAAGAAGCTGCTGCACAAGCAGGACATGCTGCAGGAAAGCCAGGAGCCAGCGAGAGACTGCTGAATGTTGGCAGGTGACAGAAAGTAGCGCTTCACTTACCAGAGCCTGGGGCGAAGCAGACGTGTCAAATGGAAGCTGCAAGAGACGGGAAAGCAGAGAGAAAGCGGTTGCGAGAAGGAAGCACATGGAGTACCTTCACTGGCTGACTGCAGGAGAATCTAGGAACACCAAGAAGAGCCGGTGAGTCCACCCAGAGACAGCAGGGATACCAGGGTGTATCAGCGACCGTGCTGAATGCAAATAAATATAAACAAAGCTGCAGAGAGAGAAAAATCGAAAAGAATTATGTGGGATTTGAATTACAAACAAGACCCTGGTAAATATGTGAATGTATGCAGTGCAAGTACATGGGAAATCCAACTAAAATAATATATTAGGAGGATACATTATCCAGCAAAGTAAATGTGCAACTTTGCAACTTTGGGAGCAGGCAGAGACCCTGCATAAGTCCTGGCAGGAGAGTATACCAGGCAATCTCAAGTGTGTGAATGCAAGAAGCCCTGGCAGGAGAGTATACCAGGCAATTACAAGTGTTTGATTACAAGAAGCCTTGGCAGGAGAGTATACCAGGCAATCTCAAGTGTGTAAATACAAGAAGCCCTGGCAGGAGAGTATACCAGGCAATTGCAAGTGTTTGGATAAAAGATGTCCTGAGAAGAAATATCAGGGCTATGAAAAGGAGTGTGTTGACCAGAAGAGAAAGAGCCAAAGCCCTGGCAGAAAATTATACCAGGAATCCTGAATGAGACAGAATTACAAAGCCAAACAATTTTGTGTGTCAATGTTATTGTGGGCCAAGAAATACACAAGGAACTGTTCTTTCTGAAACATCAGAGAGTGGAGAGGACTCCAGGGGAAGGGACCCACCCCCTGAAGCAAGGACCTTTATGCTTGAAGAACATTTGAGTTGGAGCCATTTATTCTTCCGTTATGAACACTTTTCTAAACCACCCAACTTTAAAGACATTTCCATTTTCACCTTATTTAGTTTATAGTGTGAGGGTAAGAATAGTACTTTGGACACTGGACAGTTTTAATTTGGACATCCTGGCACAGACAGATCCTTAGTTTTGGTCTAGGTAGGGAAATTCCTCTTAGAACAGGGTCAGAGACACAATGATATGTGCTTAAATGCTACGAAAACTGAGTTTCTGATCTTTGGATCATCTCAAGCTAGAGGGAAGCTTGAGGTTGTGTATGCCGGCTTCTCCATTGATAATCATTATATTTTTTTCATCCCTAAGGGGGAAACCCTGGAGGTTATTTTTGAAGCCGCCGTCAGCTCAGAGGCCCATATTCAACACAAAGTGAATAAAACTCAGTACCATCTGAGATTGTTACATTTGATAAAACCATATGTTTCACAATCCAATTGCGAAACACTTGCCAGAACCATGATTATGCCCAGAATTGACTATTGTAGGGCCCTTCATCTAGGCGCAAGTAAAGGTAGTCTGGACATTCTTCTCAAGTTCTGCAAAATGATGCAGTACATTTGGTAAGAAATGTGAGCAGACGTGAACCCATCTCGGAGCATAGGAGAAGTCTCCATTGGCTCCCAGTGAAGGCCAGGATCTCTTTTAAGGCCCTAACCATTGTGTACAAGTGCTCTTATGGACAGGTGCCTATATATTTGAAAAATCAGATGCAAATATATACTGCCAAAAGAACCACAAGACTTAGTGAGCAAGTACGCATGATTGTGCCATATAGCAAACGTGCCAGAGGAGCTGGGAGATTCTTCCCAGCTCAGGCTTCCACGGCATGGAATAAACTGCCAAAATATATTCATACAGAAACAAACTTGTTAAACTTCTGAAAACGCCTGAAAATTCTTCTTTTTGAATAAATCTGTCTTGGCTTTTTCGACTCTGGCTTCTGTTTCTCTTTCTTTTTCTTCTGCGCCGTGATGCATACGGGCACCAGCGCGATATAAACTGATAAATAAATGAAGAGAGGCATTTTCCCACGCCTTTTATTTTCAATAAAAGTCTTTAACCAAAATCATGGCTAACTTATTTCAGAGTTTCATTTCTGACTCCTCACACAAAGTTCACATTTTCTACATGGTAAGCTAAGTGCATCCTCTGTATGAATTGCCATTATTTCTGTTTTGTTTCTCGCATCCAAACATGCCTTGCATGTTGCTCCTAGTGAGCACACTGCTGTATATGTATTTACTGGATAGTAGAATTATTAGCTTACAGTCAGTACTTGATTTATCTGAGCTATTTGTAAGTGAGGTTTATTCCTACATGCCTTATGCTATGTATGTGCATCTTAGCAGAGAAACTGGCTTTCTCCATGTTTCTAGGATCACAGGTTGCTTCTACACCAATAGAGTACATGAGTCATGTACGTTTTAGATATAGGAAATAAGAAATAATGGTGCTTCACTTGGATGTTAATTTTCATACGTTAAATGCAAACATCCCTTTTGTTTCATGCATGCAGGGCTTATGCAGATATTTGCTCTGCAAGGTCTGTGGATTATGCAATAGTAATATAGGTAGATTTAGTACGTCTTTGGTACTGTAAAATGATTGCTCTTTGTATGCAAGCTTATACTTGCAAGTATACACAGTTTGAAAAGGCCTCAATCGGTTTTATTTCACACCACCATTTACTGTGTATTCAGTGTGTGGGTAAGTAAGTCAGTGGATTTAGCCTTTGTTGCTTAACACCCTACAGAGCCTTCACAGGTAGCACTTGGAATCCAAAATGCATGGCTAAATGTAGCCTTTGTTGCATGAAAGTAACAGATTGGTTCTAAACCCCAGATCAGCCCTAGTACAAATCTACAAGGCTGAGTCTATCTACTTCCTGGAGAAACTCAAACTTAATAAAGAAGGTCCCGTCAATGAACTTTAGGGACTGAAACATGTCGTGCATCTATAAGTACAATACAACAGGGCAAAATATTGATTTAGTCTTAGGCCTATGTGTTGGGATTTCTATTGGAATTGTCTATTGTTTGGTTTTTATGTAAATGTGTGTTTTTTTTTTATGTATTGAGGATGCTTTTGGGTACAGTGTAATTTTACCCTTTTTAACCTTCTGAAGATTTTAATCCAATTAAAGTTTTTGTATATTTTGCAAACACCTTGTGAACTGTATTAATGTGGAGAATGTTGTCAGTGATCACCCATACGTAATAGTGCGAATGTTTGTCTTTGTTGCATGACCATGATAAGTGATGGTAGTACAACCGTATGTGTTGTGAGAAACCTGAAGGTACTCTCACAACTACTCCCCAGTGATCTTCTGTTCAGATGAACAGGGAAGGGCCATCGCTTTTGGATCCCAACCCTGGGGGTGGACAAGCGAGGGAGGATCACTTTGGTGGAGGGTCCTTGGGGATTGGAGCGAGGGTACCTGAAGGCGAGACATGGTATCCCCCTCTTTACTATCACTGACCTACCCCACACTCCCTCAGTCCTCATGGGATATTGTCAATCTCATCCTTTTTTCCCTGTAGTTTCCTACCAAATACTGAGAAGAGGAAGAGGTAGCTATGAGTAGTGCACACTTCCTATTGCAAACACCATTCTAGTACTGGTACAAAGACGAAGGGCCACTCTAACAGGCTTATACAAGGTCAGGCAATTGAGTCTAACACACTTCACCTGCAGCCTGTTAATAATGGTAAAGAGTACAAAAGGTGGAGCCCAAATTCAAACAGAGAGAGAGAGGGGAGAGAATCCACCATGTTGGGACAAGACCAGGAAACAGAGGCGCTGGCAATGATCCTGGGAGTCCTGCAAGAGGGACTTTGCAGAACCAGAAGCCCTCTTATTGGAAGCGGAGCAGCAGGTGCTGCTGTATAGCAGAGGAATGAGAAGAGCCGTCTGCGCCCAAGCCGGGTGCAGCTGGAGCTGCGGAAGATGCCGGCGATGCGGACCGCTTGTGGAGCAGATCAGAGAAGCCGGTGTGTGCAGAGACATGCCTGGTGAACTGGTGGTTTATTTCCCATTAAAGGAGAGCCGCTGGGAGGAGCTGCGTAGAACCGGCAAGTGTCAAAAGACACTGGGGAGACCGGAGCACTACAAAAGGACCGTAAAGGAGTAACGATCCACAAGCACAGTAAATGCTGCATATATTGAACACAGAACTGAAATAAAGCTGCTATTTGCGTCAACTATGATGTGCTGAATAGTGAATGAACACTCTAAGTCAAATAAACATATACAACGGCACACTGCCAATAAAATGCCTTATGAACTAAAGTCATATGAAGGATTTAAGCGTTGTAACAAGTGCAAAGATAAGAAAGGCTGTCAGTTATAACTGCAAATGTGAGAAAGAGTAACAAGTATATGACAAGCCAAGAACTGGTATCAAAGAGTGCTACAAGGAATACACATGTGTAAAGTGAAACCCAAGGCAGATGGGTGGCCTGTGCGGTCTGACAACTGCACCTAGGACAGAAAGTCTCCTAAGGTGACAGTTACAAACATCAAGAATCAATCCAAAGTAAAGCATAGGGTTACTGGTCGTGTAACTTGTGATGGGTGGAGCGTGTGGTCTGACAACTGCGCCTAGACAAGGAAACCCTGAATGGTGAACAAGCTGTAAAGAACTTTGAAACAATTGATGAAGCAAACCTCAAGGTGGGTCAAATGGACCCAGTGTTTTCTTTTGAACTATATCTATCTATCTATCTATCTATCTATCTATCTATCTATCTATCTATCTATCTATCTATCTATCTATCTATCTATCTATCTATCTATCTATCCATCCATCCATCTGTCTGTCTGTCTCTCTGTCTGTCTATCTATCTATCTCATCTTTTCTATTGCGCCACTAACCCGAAGGCCTCAGAGAAGAGGGTGCCCAAGAATTAAAACTTGCATCACCAATTTTCTTAAGGGTAAAACATGGTTGCATGAGACAAGTAGTATCATTAGAGCGCAAGAGGCTGTTTCAAGGGTTTCTTCATAATCCTGGTAGTCAAGTAGGATGGGGCTTCATCATGAAGACATTCAAAGACTGTGACTAGGCCCTTGTAGTGGAGTCGATGTTTAATGGGCAGCCAGTGTAGGCTCCTTCTGGCTTCTGTTATATGTACCTTGTGTTTGAGGCTGCAGACAGCATGTACCGCCCCATTCTGGCAGACAGCACGTACCGCCCCATTCTGTATTACTTGAAGTTTTTTTATATTCATCTGTGAGTTGCCTATTAAAAGGCTATTGCAATAATCAAGTTTGCAATTTATGATAGCAGCTGCTATCATCGCAAGATTTGTTTTAGACAGGAAAGGACAAATGTGCCGGAGAAGCTGTATGTAAAAGCAGCAGGAAGATTTAAGGTAACTAACCTGGCAGTTGAAAGTAAGTTGTGGATCAAAGAAAACTCCTAGAGTCTTTAAAGTTTTAGAGACGGGAATAGAGTGTTGGGCAGTGAGAAATTTGTCATAACTGGTGTCGAGGTTTTTCAATTTGTGTAGAGTGCCCAAGATAAGAAGCTCCGCTTTTGCATTATTGAGGGCAAAAGAGTTCAGAGCCATCCATTTTTGGATCTCATTGAAAACATAATTAATGTACTTGGAATCATCAATATGTACACCCATAAATTTGAAGTCAAACTGCGTCGGCTGAATTTGCAAAGTAGACGGCCATTTTTGCCAGAAGATCACATAAAAGTCTTAAGTAGATATTAAACAACAATGGGGAAAGACAGGCCCCCTGAGGGACACCACGAGTAAGAAAGGAGCTATTGGAGTTGGCATTGTCTTTGGTGACATTCATACTTCTCGGACCCAAAAATGAACTAAACCAAGCTGTAGCTGAGTGGGAACATTTACCCGCCGGAGATAGCCTATCTGCCAGAAGTAGATGATCTACAAGATCAAATGCGGCAGATAGATCTAATAACAAAAGTACTGCTGTATTTCCCTCATCAATAAGACTAGCAATATGTGATTTCAGGTTGAGTAGAGTCGACTCAGTCCCATGATTAGGCCGAAAGCTGGATTGCTGAGCAGCCAATATCTCGTTATTTTCTACAAATGCCTGATACTGCATATACACTATTTTATCCAGTAATTTCAGCATTAAAAGGGACATTTGTATAGGTCAGTAATTTCCGGCTTCTGCAGGGTCCAGATTGTCTTTTTTAACAGTGGTGTAACCCATACCTCTTTGATATTTTCGGGAACGTTGGACTCCTGAAAGGAACAGTTTATAAATCTGGTAACCCATGGGGCAAGAGTAGAGAAAAACTCTTTAAAGAGAGATGCAGGGAAGAAATCGCCTTTGCATGAGGTGTGTCTGAGATTGAGAACCGATGAAACCAACGTGAGTGTTATGTTAAAGTCTTGGGGAAGGGAACCCTGAGAGTCAAACAACCAGAGAATGCTGCCTGTGGAAGGGAGTCCCAGGACCTCTGTTTTGTTTGAACTGTGCTACATTTGAACTTGGCGAAGGGAATCCCAAGACCGCCTCTTTATGTGAATTATGGTACATTTGAACTCGGAGAAGGTAATTTCAGAACTTGACCAGACCCTATTGAAGTGAACCTCTACTGGAAAATGAATGTGAGATACGGAACGCAAGAAGAACTCAAGCTGAAAGTAGCACAGGCTTTACTTTTGAACACTTATATTTTGCTAAGAAGATTCCCACACCATGTTTAGTTATAGTTGTGATGACAAGCATCAGTTTCGACACAGACAGACTTTTATTTTGGACTTGCAGACACAGACCTTCCTTAGTTTCTTTAGGCAGGGAAAATCCCACTATAGTATAGGGCAAGTTAGGTGTTACACCATGCTGATCATGAATCATAGTTTATTTAGAACTGCACATCTGTTGTCTGTGTCATCTCTCTTGATACCATGCCTATACGGAACTCTATCCATTTCTGAGCCACACGTACATGAACGCAGTGTCACTGAGCTGCTTTTTCTCAGCACCAGCTAGTGAGGGAACAGACAATGATTTGTTTGCTGCGTTCGTTCCCAGTAAACGTTCTACTAATTATGTTACAATTATTTCAGTATAATTTATGATCTGCTTTGATAGAATGTGCCCAGGCACGGTGATAGCCCCTAGCTTCAGACGTTCTGAAGCTGCGTTTCTGTCCTTGGTTAGAATGTTGCAAATGCACGAACAGCCTATCTCTCCCCAGCAACTTTCTTCACTTGACTGCGCTGCAGTTCAGAGGCTATTAACTCATCACTCACCGAATAGGCGAGTGAGCAACAGTTTCAGCAAAATTAAACTAATGCATGTGATGTCACTTCCGCTACCGCTGGCATTTCTGGGGAAATGACACACGTGATTTTAACTAAGGAGTCACTCATCTTCCTGGATGAAAGACTGATCCTTCCTGACAAAACTGCTCTGTTTAAATACATGCAATTTAAATTGTGGAGAATTGGTCAACACGTTCTAGTGTTGCCTGTGCATGGCATTTAATAAAAGGAAGTACCTTCAATTCTTAAGGCTTTTAGCGCATATGCTATTTGTCTACATTTTAACATAGGAAGCTGTTTCATTTTACAGTTAGGCACTGAGATGAAGCTTGTGTTACACCTACTATATTTAGTTACACGAATATTGCAAAGTTAACTAATAGCAAGACTAAAATGCAAAGGTGTGTGCTTTATCTGTCTATAGGGCAGATTTTTTTCTGGGCCTTTTCAGTCTGAGAAATTGTGCTCCGATGTGATTGGAGCACAGTCTACTGTGACGGTTTTCAAACTTGGAGGAGAGTTTTGATGGCCATTGAATGATTTGTCTTTCATCTTTTTTTGAAAATCTCTTCTTTTGGTCAAATGGAAGAGTATGTCTCACATTTACTGCTTTAGTGCTGGACAGATTCGAAGGACCTGGCATTGGTTCTGCCCTTGGATTAGCAGCGGCTGCTTTTAGCATTTTGTCTAGAGTTCTAGTTACTGTATCTTGTGCCCGTTTTAATTCATAGGGGAACCACTTGGGAGGAGAAGAATTCTGACCACTATCTAACGAGGCCTGTATCCCTAACTCTGCCTGTGTGGCTTTATAGGTTAGTCCCAGTGCCTTTGAGGCCCTTTGGCTCGCTTTGCTCTTTTTCTACTGAAGAGTCAAATTTCCAAGACATTCAAAGTGGTATTTTAAAATTAAATACTCCCCTATGTCTGTTAGTGGATAGCTCTCTTATCGGGTGAAATTCTAGAAAGTCTTTTATAACTTCACTGACTCTTTACGATGTAACTGTGTGTGGCCATACTTTTTGGAAAGCGTAGGACATTGGGGAATCAAGAAATGGAACGCTCATGTGATAGCCAAAATTCTGGGTTAGAATTTGCACTATAGGTCAGCCTTTTTTGGTGTGCTTGGTAAATCAAACATCTGAAAACTCTTTGAATCCTCACGGATGGAGTTTTGAATATAGGCATACAAAACCTCTGAAGGGAGAGAGAGTTGTGTCCCTGATTGTACCTTAATGATGATATTCTCTCTCACGCGGTATAGTCAAGAGCGTTAAGCTAAGAATTGACCTGGTCTACAAATAGTAATGGGATATGTACATCATTGGGGATCGATGCATATTGTAATGCTTCAGTCACCATGTCTACCTGCTCCTCTGGTGCGCCAAGGTGAGGGGTTAGATTTTCACGTGCATCTGTGTATATCTTTGAAGAACTCATTATGTGCACATTGTAAATAACAGGTGTTCGTTCTTGTATTACTGTCTTAAATGTACTAGGACATGTTAAATCAATCCGAGCAGTGCTTGCACATGTAATTTTACAATACAGCACTTCCCACGTCTGTAGTGGACAGAGATTTATATAAATGGTGCTTTTCCTAGTTAAGATAAGAACAGCTCTTCTCTTGGCTGTCTGTTATCTTGGGATGTCAGTCTTTTTTAATGAATTCTATATCTCAAGAATACAAACTGTAAAAACCATGCCCCATCGCTCTTCACTTAAACGGCGGGTGGGGGGGGGGCACACAATTTAGTACGTAGCCATAATCTGCCCCATTGCTTTCCACTAACGGAAGATTAATTGGCCTGTTTAACAATGCCAAACCGTGCCATGTCTTGGCACGAGGACTGACACGTTATCTGTGGTTTCGCTATTGGCTCGCGCCTGATGCTATTTCTGCGGGTTGAGGTGCTTCGCTTGAGATACCAAAATAATGAGCTTATTGGCAACAGAGCCATATCTCGAGGCCCACGCTGAAAGCCATTTGTCGCGTATTTCGTTAGGAATTACCTGGCTAGCAAGGAATGCTGGTCTTCAAGGGGAGAAGACCCTCCCCATCCCCAACCTGTAGCTTGGCCGGCAGGAAAGCCCTAGCGGCCTTCAAATGCGACACAGTAGCACAGGGCTGTTGCACAGAAACCTTGGTAAATATCTCCCTCTTTGAGTACAACGCCCTTTCTGTGCCCGCTACAATGGCAGTTATGACTGATTGGGTTCATTACGTTTTTGCCTCATTGAACTCCATGTAAGTGCCCTCCTTCAACCCTTCCCATAAGCACATTGATACAACCCTGGCACCTTATTATATAAAGTGCACTCTCATGCGCATTTTAAACAGTGATAGAGAAGAAGAAAACAGACGTCAAAGAGAATGGAATGGCATAAGTTGGGCATCAGCCTTACGTTGGGGAAACAATTGGCAATGCTAAGTAATTACCTCTGTTTTATCAGCTTTTCTCCTTCTGACGGCTAGGCTCCTGAACGTACTATCACAGCACAACTAGAATCTTGTATGTACAAAGAAACACCATCCACCCAGGGGGTGGGGAAGTAAATCCATCTGCACAGGTAACTACATCTTGCAATTATGTCTATGACATGCCCACCCCTGGCACAGACATCGGTTGGCACACTCACTGCCCATCCCATGAATAAGGATAGCATTGGCAACCTTTCTGGTGCAGTGAAAGACAGAAAGGCATGTGCATGTCATAGGCAAAGGTTGCACATGCTATCCTTATTCATGGGATGGGCAGTGAGTGTGAAGGTGGTGCCACCCGATGTCTGTGTCAGGGGTGGGCTACCCCATTAAGAGAGCCAAACCCACGCTCCTCACTTGCAGGGCCCTCACCATACCGTCATCAATAATGATGGTTATACAGCTTGCGAGGTCATAGCTAGGTGCACATGCCACATCAACCTAGCTCTAAACCTGCCCTGGACAGATGGGTAGCCATGTTAAACAGGATGCGCTCACTGTGGCCACTGAGACTTTAAACAAGGATTGGCAAAGCCAATAGTTTTGGCATTTGCAGTTCACTGTATTTTCACATTTATATGCATAAATGTGAGCTGACGCAGCAGTCATCAAATGGCTATTATCATGCTGGCTGTTAGCCTCTGCTGGCTGATTAACACTTTTAAACATTTACAGATCGACAGCTGAGACATGAAGCCTGCAGCTACATGTCCTGCTGTGCAGGCTCTTAAAATACTTTTGATCTCTGTACCATCTGGCATTGCATCCTTACAACAAATGTTAAAAACACACCTCCAGTCCCCAAATGCCCAGTAAACTATGGCCAAAAGAACTGCTAACAACCAACAATCTTTCTAAAAAAAAGAGCCAAAATGTTGGACTGTAGGGTTCCTAAATAAAATACAGACGCACATGATATAGTAGACCACGGCAAGGATGGCATGTACTGCTTGAGAAATACCATTTGCAGCAAACTGAGCATACCCAGCACCAGTTTACCAACCCATGCATAAAGGGCATCAGAATTCATGTACAAATGCTAGTTATAACTGCTGTAAAAAAATATAGTGTTATGCGCTAATCGGGCAAAGAAACATTGGAGCATCTCTAATACTGAACCATATACCACCGGGACAAATTAACCAGATGCTCTACTCAGAACAGTCCCCAGGCTTCATATTTAAAACAGATATTAGGTTTTATGCAAACCTTAGGGTTTGAAATTGCTGGGAGCGATTTAGCTCCTGGATTTGGCCTAGAAGAGCCTGGTTAGCTTGACACTAACAGCTATCAGGAGCTACGTTTGGCTCTGCGAGCCAACTGGTGCGATACAAATGTACCTATTTCACATGAACTATGTGTCTAGGAATTTGCATATAAAGTGCAATAGTAAACTTCTAGAAGACATGTAAAACTTGAATGCTCCTATGTACTGGACACAAGGTTATATTTGCATCTCAGTTAGGTTTGTTGCATATTGTGTATAAGCACCCCATTGTGCAACCGTGAGAAGAAAGAGCGGGAGTAAGGTCGCATCACATGAAAAAAGAAATAAAAGGTGGCACCGTAAAGCGATCGTAATAGATATTAATACAGTAACAGATGTAGTTGCAGAGTTACGCCACTACATCTGCGGTAAAAGATATTTGAAGACTAAATTAGAGGTAGCAGTAAGACGGTAGAGCTGATAAAAAAGAACTGTAAAAGAAACAAAAGAGAAAGGAAAATTAAAGAGCATGTAAAAGGGGAAGGCAGGAAAAGCAACATGGCAAGAGACTGAGAATTCATCAGACACAGTCTGCAAGAGAATACAAGAGACAGCAACACAGTTATAGAAGGAGGGGTTCAAGGAATTCACATGTGTGGCTGTCTTCCACAGTTTGAGAACAAAAGTTCTGCCATCTTTTTGGTACTCTATATATGGGGCTGGACTTGAACAGCTTCTGGGTCACGATGAGTAATTCCTCATTTGAGGGAAATCCTGACACCCATCGGCTACTTCCAGCTCGTGCTCCATGAACTCCAATGTCAACCCCATGAAACCTCAAACCCTCCCAACTGTCTATGCCCCCATTTGCATAATGTAGAAATGACACATGCAGATCCATATGCAGGCCTAAGGGTGTGTGCCAAATCTAGCAATGTTGTCACTGACTCTCTGGAGGGAAGCTTCTCTGAAGTGGCCAATGAAAGGCAGAAGCTACCTGACTCTTGGGGTGCCTATCTGTTGGAAGATCAACTGCAGAGAGGTTGGAAAACATTGTGTCAATTTAACCTTACATCCCCAATTCCACATGACATCCATGTGCCTTTACAACATACCTGTATGGCCTATTGTGCCATAGATCATGATTTTCCAGGTTTTCTCAATCATTAACCCTATTTACCCCCAACCTCTACCCCCAGACTCCATCTTAATACTGAGACGAGTAGGAGGAATGGAGCAATGAAGATGACTAGAAGCGGGAAGCCAACACCACGTTGTAATCTTTTGAAACCTTTGATCAATGCCGGTAAGTTTAATGTTGCCACAGCTGCTGAGTGTGCGAGAGAGAGGCAGTGTCAGCAGCTGTATGTAACTTGTTATGACATCAGTCGGGATTCCAGAGACGAGACGGTTGTAAGAAGCAGCACCGAGGCTGACACAAACGGCGTGTAGGGAGACCGAGCTGAAGGAAGCTTACCGCTTGATGACATTGGGCAGCAGGAGCCACCCAGCGCGAAGGAAGGAAAAGAGAAATCTGACTGGCTGACAGGACGCACACCCAATCAGCAGATCGAGAAAAAAGTGGAAGACAAGATGCGAGAGCCACCAAAGCCGCCAGCTAAGCCCAGGGAGAACGAATGGGTTACGGGAGCGTGTGACGGCGAATGCCATGTCACAGTGATAACACGGGAGGGCACAATTGAAGACAGTAAAGAAACTAACAAGGATGAAAGCATTGTTGAAAAAGGGGCACTGACCCAGTGCTTGAGAAGAGGATTTGATATACATGCAAATTGTGTTGCGAGGGGGTCATGACCCAACACTTGAAAACAGGAATTAACACAGTTGTGAACTTTGTCAAAGGGTCAGGGACCCAATATTGGAAACATATTGTAACGTGGATGAAAGAAAGAGTGAACAGAGAAAGGAAAAGCCCTGGCAGGTTAGTGCACCAAGCAACAAGTGAGTCTGGGACTCACACCCAGGAAAGGAGTAAGAAAAGAAGCAAAGTAATATCCTGGCAGGAGAGTAAACCACGAGTGAGCAGTGAAGTAATAACCTGGCAGGAGAGTAAACCAGGAGTGAGCTGTGAAGTAACATCCTGGCAGGAGAGTAAACCAGGAGTGAGAAGAGAAGCAAAGTAGTATCCTGACAGGGGAGTAAACCAAAAGTGAGAAAAGAAGTGAACCTGAAATTGTGAATACAAAATGGAGGATTCATACCCCTTTTAAGGATCAGTAAGAAAGTTACAAATACCCTGGCAAGGGCGTATACTAAGGGTAGAAGGAGGACCGAGTGTGAGGAATTGAACAGTGTAAAGAACTACATGCTTAAGGGAAAACACTCAAAGAGAAAACACAGGCCCCTAGAGTAAAGTTGAACAGTGGAAGTAAAACGTTACAAGTAAAGGAATTCAAAAGGGAAGAGTCATTACCCTGGTGTGAAGCAGAAAGACTCTAAAGTGCTGCATGTGAAAGATAGACAAAGACAAGGGAAAATAAGTAGTTTCCTTTAAAGTATGGCGATATATGAATTGGAGGACCGCAAGGAAGAAGTTGTCCCCTTTCAAAACTGTGGAGTGAAACAGTTGGAGAAGAGCGAAACGTAGGGGAGGAATCCCCTCCATTTTTGTGGAACATTATTAACCTATATCCAGAAGTGCTGGGTAGACAGTCAAGGACCAGAGAAAATATAGGGGAAGGGAGGACCCCTTTCTCTATTAGAACGTGTATTTACTTTTCTATTCTGCACCTTAAAAACGTTATGTTGAGAACATTGAAAGAAAGTTATGTAGCTTACCAGAATCCTCATTCACACATTCTATTGAGTTTAGAGTGTGAGGGTCAGTTTAGGATTTTTTGACAGAGGACAGTCTTTTGCATCCCGACACAAACATTCCTTAGTTTTGTTGAGGCAGGAAAACCCCTCTTAGGTTTAGGGACAGATCGGATTTCCCCAACCCTCCTTATTAATTTCTTATCAATAAAACACCAATTTATACTAAAACTGATTTCTGTGTCAGAGTCTTACTCTTGATCCCTTACAGGAAGCTGTGCAAAATTCATGTAATTACATCATGTTATGCTTTCAGATACCAGCCCCCAAACAAAAATGCTTTTGTTCTCTGCCTTCTCCTGTGCCATTCCCACCCTGCCCGGGGATAAAGGAACAGTTCAAAAAGAAGAGAAGGTACATGAAGCGATACAGGGGTGGGGATGATTTGAGGGACACAGAAAGACAACTAAGACTGAGAGCCTACGACTAGGGCAGAGAGGCTATGGTTCGACTGAGCGTGTGTTATTAAGACTGCGACTAGCCTAAATGTTTAATCTGCTAGGCCTATGTTTTCTTGTAGTCATGACCTTGCTGAAAGGATAGAGTGTGGCTGCCTTTACTCGTGATTACATTGCACACAGATTGCATGCATACAGGTAACATGTTCCAGAACCCTTCGCTCGACTCATGCCAGGCAAAAGCTGAGGTAGTGCTAACAGGGTGCAACAGCCAAAGGTAGAATGGCTGTTCATCCATTACTGCAGATCCTCCCCAAGTAGAAACAACATAAACTTTTCACTGTTAAGTGGACACAGGTTTACATTACATTGTGGAACAACCACCCTCAAACATATGGAAATCGTTTCCTGGAGCATGAATTGTGGGGTGGATTGTAGTGTGTAACAGAACTGACAGATGTTCATCTACTTCCTCCAAGAGCTCACGACAAGGTCCTAGACCTTCCGTTCAGTGACAAATAGCTGTTCAGAGCAGAGATGGATGATCATGAGCAGCTGGACAAGGGCAAATAGTAAGTAAAATCCCTTGCAAGTGGAAACTAGGCCAGCAGTGTCAGAAACCTCATCCTATAAAAGGACTGATATTTGAATACCACCTCTATATGGGCAAGATGTGACTTTGGACTTCCAACCCTGCATGGCTAATATACAGGATATTGGAGACCCGTGTGTGATAGCCAGAGCGTACAGACATTTCCTCCCTACCATCGGACGTCCAACCCCAGCAACTGGTGTCACCAAAGCAGATGTTGGAAATCTCATGGTAGCCATGAAAGAAGCCCCTGCAACAGAAAGAGGCCTATTATTATTATTTTTTTTTTTTTTATTCAAACCGTTGTTTATAGTTTGATTAGCAAACTTTTACAACATCATTTTTCTTACATTCCACAGTTTTCATACAATTTTCATACCATCATCATATACATTTTTACTTGGACAATCTTTCCATTTAAAAAAGTTCGAGTTATTCCCATTAGACAATAAAAACTTAAAAAGGAAACACTCTAATTTGTCACAATACAAAAGAATATCAATTCCCCGCTCATGGCCCTTAGTTTTAAACTTAAATAAGCAATGCAACATAGGGTACATACCACCAATCATAAGGATCTATTGTCAAGTTTCCTATTCCAGAAATTTTGTAACTTTTGCAAATTTGTATTTTGAAACTGCACTATTTGATTGAATTAGATGTAGTTTTTCTAATTGAACGTTCACTAAAGTAAGAAAGCGTGTAGTTCTCAGTATAGCCTTAGTTGTGAGTCCCCACATACATGCCATCCACAGCCATTCTCTACTTTCGGCTGTATCATGCTCATGTTGGGTTTCAAATATTTCGTTCCGTTGTAGTTTGAAATATGTACAGTGAATGGTCAAATGTTTAAGTGTTTCATATGAGTCCAACCCTTTACATAGTCTGCATATGCCGCTAGACCCGGTTTCCTCTGAGTTTATCTAATTTTTTGTTCTTTGTAATGTCGGCAATTGATTTAATTTAAATCTTAAATAGATGCCTCTTGCTATGGGACAAGGAAATTGCTGAAGATAAGCCTTGCGCGGACAACGCACCGATGCAAATTTGCCAGCTTCTTTGTATAACTGGTATTTTTCCATAGCGTTAATGGTTTTTCACCAATCATGGGCAAATAGTCGATTTTTGATATGTGCTTGGCGATATTCTAAGTCGGCTGAAGTAAGTGCCATTTCGTTCAAAAGAGCTTCCATTTTTTTGTGATAATGTACAATGGATGGTGGATTGCAATTTTTAATCATCGTCCCCAGATCTTCATATAAAGAATTATTGAGGGGGAAAAGCATTTTTGCATAATTTGTTAGTTGTCGCCAGTTTTAACGGGCATATAATGATATCAATCCTAGTTCCTGTCTTAGAACTGCATTTGGGAGTGAGTTAGCAAGACGCAACACGTCTTTCCAAATGCGACCCTGTAATTGGTCTAGAAATGGATTTATTTTAGCCAAGCACATGTCAAGGGCATATAATAGAATTGCCTCAACTTTGAGAGTGTAGAACTCAAATAATGGAGCCAGTGAGAACTTACAGTATTTCGCTAGAATCATGCGCATTTCAGTTGTTAGTATTTTTGCTTTTTGATTCAAAGTATTTTTCCACATTGATAACGCAGTCGAGTCAGATATCAAATAGCCCAAGTATCAAATAGTGGCCGTCCGTGGAATAGGAGTCATTCCAATAGTCCAATTTCTTGGGCATATCTTTTTCTTTAGGTTATTAAACAAAAAGATATTTGATTTGCCTGCATTAAATTGCAGATTATGGGATAGACAATATTCGGCAAACAGTGAAAGCTTCGTTTGCAGGCCCGACAGAGTTCGATCAAAGATTACTATGTCATCCGCGAAAGCTAGCCACTGGATTTTTAGTTCGCCTAGTCGTGCTGGATAGCTAATTTTTTGTGACCATATTTCATTGATACTGCAGAGATATAAGTTAAACAGGGTGGCTGCCTTATTATTATTATTAATAATATTATTATTATATTTATTGAGCGCAGACCTAGCTTCAAGAAGCAACAGAGCGCTTTACAGAGGTAAACAATACAGATACAGACACATAACAAAGCACTTTACAGAGGTATACAACAGTACAGATGCATAACTGAGCGCTTTTCAGAGGTAACAAGAGAACAGATATACAGCGGGGGCTAGGATAGAGAAGGTGTACCGCTTTACCTGGTGGCAGGGAGTAGAGGGGTTGGTGGCGTCCAGCTAGTAAGGTGGTGCAAGGGACGACGTGATGGTCTAGGTGTTCAGGAGGAGAGACTCATTGAAGAGGTGGGTCTTGAGTACTTTTCTGAATTGTAGGAGCGTGGGGGCGAGTCTGATGCTGATGGAGAGAAGGTTCCATAGTCTTAGGGCGTTGGTAGAGAAGATTTGTTTTCTGGTCCTTTCCTTTTTGCAGCAGTGAATTTCAAATCTGCACGTGTCCTGGCTCCTGGTGGTGCAGAGATGCTGAGTATATCTGCAAGGAGGCTGGGTGACTGCCCTATAGATGATGCTGCAAGACTTTAAGGTGATTTGTGCGTGCAGTGGGAGCCAGTGAAGGTTGATGAGGGCCGGGGTGATGTGGTTGTATCTGCATAGACCTTTGATGAGGTGTGCAGCCGCGTGTAGGACACTTCTCCGGTTTGGGCCTGCCGACAGCAGTTACTAACAGTGGGAAGCATGGCTTAACATGCTTATGTCCTCCATGCACCAAATAAACCACTCTCAGACAACATGTATGTGCCACCAACAGAAGCACACAGGCCAAATAACCCAGTCTGCATTTCCGAAAGGCCCCATCCCACCTGGTGAAGATACCCCTCTTTGTTGGTCAAACCTCATGGAGTGGCATTTTCAGATTGTATGAAATGGGAGCAGAATGGTGAACACATAGTGAGGTGGGGGATTTAGGGTGGGGTATGAAGGGATACTTGGGGGTACTCAGGATGAATCCACTGGATTCATAGGGGACAACAGCTATGCTAAATCGCAGCCTGACAGTGGTTGCTTTTCACCTTTATCATGATGGGGTACACTTTGCAGTTTACAACAGTGGCTGCATAGTGGCAATGGTTTTTAAAAAGAGAAAAAAATCCTTTAAAATTCAGCCAGCCAATTAATCAGCACGAGAAAGAAAAAAACAGGATAAAAACGAGCAAATACACAAAATTTGAAAACATTGAACCACTACTTAAGAGTGAACCTGTCATCTCACAACATATGGACACCATCCTTAAAATCCACCATTCAATTAATGCAGTTTCATAGCGACAAAAACAGCAGCAAGTATAGATCGTCAAAGGTATTCAATATGGTGAAAAAATCAAAAAAATTAAAAACAATTTAGGATTGATCCGGCACTGCATTCCCCTTAATATCTTATGGGGCACCCAGCTTCAGGGAGTGGAAGAATTCTGCCACTGTGGCAGGTTGGCACTCATCCACCTTTTCCTCAAACTCTCTGTATCTACCCAATTTATCGTGTGCAACAATATTTTTAAGTATGCCGTCCTTTGCACGTCAAAGGCTGGGCACTCCAAAAGTGTCTGCCTTGCGGTTTCTATTGCAAAATCGGCATGTGGATTCACAAAATCAAGTAGAGGGCCACTTTGCCTCTTTTTTTGTGTTCATGCACCAGATGGGAAAGTGACGCATAATTATGTAATTGTTCGCTGGTGCTACACCAGTCCCCACTCTATCGGGCAATGTTCACATTTTCAGGGTTAGCTATCAGGTCATTCAGATCTCGGTCGGCATCTTTCAATATTAAAACACATTGCTCTCATAGGGCCTCATTACACGGTAGGCGGTAACCATGGTGCTATTAGCGCCATGGTTGTCGCCGGTATTTTACCGTGTCCGCCTTGGTGGATGGCGGAATTACCGCCCTACTCCAAGGTGAGCGGGGGCGGTAATTCCCCATTCACCAAGGCACTCCCCCATTCCCATTTTTGCCCCCATAGGGCATAATGGGAATGGGGAAGGCGCTAATTACGGTACCGCAAATTGCGGTACCGTAATTAGCACCAGGGTCCCTTTGCGGCACCCTACTTTAACAGCTGGTAAAACCAGCCGTTAACGTCGGGTCCCGCAAAGGGAACTCGTAGTAAGGCGGGAAGGGTTTACCGGTACCGGTGCCCTTACCGGTACCGGTAAACCGTTACCGCCTACCGTGTTATGAGGCCCATAGTCTTTCCAAAAAACAGGATTGGCCGGCCTTCCCTTGTTTCATATCCATGCAGGGTTTTACAGCACTGTATACAGAATCACTAGAAGCAATGCCTAATTTGCAGAAAAGGGACAGAAGTCTCCACTGGACATGTACCTACATAGATAGCAGGCCGAGATCAAAGTGCTTGGCTGCGAGCGTGACTGCATTGGGGACGCTCAAACCCTGTCTCCACAGCGTGACCTCCGCTCTGTCCAACTGGCCAAAACTTGCTTTCAGCCATAGTTCCATCCCATAAATTAATTTGGGCACCACCTTTCCGTCATAGAAATCGATGGCTGGTTTCATTGAAAAGCAGCCATATTTCCTTTCTATCTTCGATAATTGATTGGACAGAGCAGACGCCTTCTGCTTCAAGACTGTACAGATATTCAAAATTGCCAGCTGTCCTGTTATACAGAAACCAAGGTAAGTTACAGTGAAGGCTCGAGTCAATACAGTATTCTGCAGATGCCATCCAAATACACTGTGTTTTTCCCCTTAGAAAACTCTTAAAATTCTAGTTTTCCCTGGATTGATTATAAGACCATTGTATTTAGCGTATTTAGTAAAAGCACATGAGAGACGCTGGAGTCCTATGTGTGTATTATCAAAAAAGTCGTCAGCATACGCAATCTTGGGAACCTCAAAAAAAACAGTTTATGGGATATAAAAGCAGACGAATCTAAAAAATCACTGACATCAGATACATAAAGATTAAAATGACAGGATGCCAAAATGCAGCCCTGTATCAGGCAGGACATTGTTTGAATTCTTCTCAAAAGGCTTCCCTCATTATTGAGTCTAACTTTAATCCCGGAGTCCTCAGGAAGCCCATAATCAATGTTAATAGTTCATCTGGCATCCCCCATCTGGCCAATTTTGACCATTGTCTCCTCCTGTCAACCCTGTCGAAAGCAGATGAGAGATTGATTGAAGCGGCATAGGTACTGTGAGACTTATCTTCCCGAGCCTGCTCTTGGATAACTCTCACCACCAAATCATTAATATTCGTCGGAGGGCCCTTGCGGAAACCAGTTTGAAGCTTTTCTTCCTGCCAGAGGAGTGTGCCTAGGCCTCAGGATGTTGCAATAAAAGGGACGCAAAGATTTTACTATCCACATCAATCAGGTTGATTGGACTATAATGTTTAGGATTAGACTTTGCGCCCCTTTTAGAAATAGGCACAACGAAAGCCGTCGGCCAGGATTCCGTAAAGCACTCCCCTAATTTAATACTCCTGAACAGAATAGTCAGTACCGTGGCCCAAGCGTAGGGATCTTTCTTCAATATAGTGTTAGTTAATCCATTTGGGCCCGATGCCCAAGAGCGCTTACAACGATCAATTAAATCCCCAAGCAGCTCATTTTCTACTGCGATTATAGAGTCTCCATCAACCTTATCTAATGCAGCTTCTGCCACCGGAAGGATTTCATGCCCAGCGGCATACGGTTCTTCACAATGTCCTACGCAGGCATGCTCAGGCACAGCATTCAGCTGTTTAGTAGATGACATGCCATCCTGGACGTGGACTGTTTCCCAAAAGGCTCCTGTATCTCTTTGGATCTACATGTGGAGCATTGCTTCGGCATCCTTCTGTGCCAACTTTATTCAGTGGTTTTTCAAAAAGTTCTTATGGCCCTGTTTTACTTGTTTACACCGCAACAGTTTCTTTTCGCTAGGGCAGTGCGAGGATTTTATTTCTCTTGTTGCCCTTTGCATTTCACTCGTCTTTTCAGCTCGCACTTCATCATATATATGCATATGAACTTTTTTCTGCTTCCTTGGTTGGTTACCCTTATTCCTCTACACATTGCCGACCAGATTCTTCAGTGCTTCCTCGATGTTATCCACATTGAAAGTGGACAATGTCCATGCAAACGTCATCCGCTTAAGGGTCTCCAAGAGATTACTATTTAAATGCCTGATGTTTGCAGGTGACCACCTTATGCTGTTTTTTGCAGAGCTTACCTTCAGGTTTGTCGGGGAACACTGGGTTTTATTGCAGTAGAACTCATCAAAGTTGGCACACACCAGGCAGTGATCTCTCCACATATTTTTAGTGATCTGCAACCCCGAGCAGGAGTATATAGGTGATTGTCTGCAAAAATGTAATCCAAAATGGATTCACTAGTACCCACGATACCATGTCGATTTTTTCGGAAGATCACCTTTTACCTTCTCATTCAGCATCTGCAGTCCCACTGACGCCAAAGACACACACCATTTCCTCCCCGCCAGAGCTTTAAATCCTTGAGTCACTATATCAGGGGTTACCTCCCAATCTTCTTCTTCAGTGCAGGCCTCTGTACAAGCTGCATTTAAATGCCCTGCCAATATTACGTGACCCATGGTTACATCGCACTGCCAGCTTACAAGACTTTCTGTTATGGATCTTAAGAATACATCTAAGTCACAGATGCCCCTATCCCAATATATATTTAGCAGGAAGAATTAGTTAGGGTCTCCGGCCTTCGAAAACTCGACTGCTATTGCCCCGCATGGGAGGTTGGCCACCACTTTGGCTATTATGCCTTGAGCAGAGCGGATTGGTGTAATCAGACCTCCTGCCGGGGTGGCCACCGGCGCTCGGTCTGGACACCTGAGAAAATACTAGATATCCATCCATGACCACTTTGGAGGTTAACCAAGTCTCCTGCAGGAGAACGCAGTTGCACTCTCTCAGGAAACTAATAGCCTCCACAGTAGGTAGCAAGTGTGCACTCCCGCAGCAATTCTAAGTTACCATTTGGATCTCATCCTCACTGCTAAAAATACCGTTGCGGTGGCCCTACAAAAGGGCACCCCTTTTCCCAAAGGGCCGCCATGACCCCTGGCCAATCGGTTTGTTGCTTAGGCCTATTTTCCATGTACCCACCAGCCTCGCAGTTTGGCCCATCTTTAAAATTGTCCAAAGCTGTGATATCATTGGTCGTTCTTCTTCCGCCACCGTCCACCCCGTGCTCTACCCAACTTTCAACATTGAATCTGAAATTAGCCTGGGGTTTTCCTTTCAGCTAGGACTAGCTCCTTAAGGATTCTTGAACCAAAGTGCAAAATGCACTTGTCCATTCTTGTACGGTCTGGGAATTCTACTAAATCAATATACGTGGAGGGTGGAGCTCTCAGACTTGAAATCTCAGAGAAAATCAATAAGATGTTAGATCTGCTCAGACATACAGGAATTTTCGTATCCAGCAGGCTGACAAAACTAAGTTAGTTAACCTGTTGTTTCACCCCACGAGTGTATTTCTTAAAACCTGCCCCCAGTATTAAGTCTAAGGGTCTCTGGGCGTTGTTATTTACACCCACAGTGTGATCCCAACTTTTTGCATCCTTTATGGAAGTTGCTGGGAGTCCAACCTTGTCGCCCACATAATGGCTCTGATCATCGCTTCTTATCTCATTGCGCTGCTGCCTACCTCTGGCCAAGTTGTCCTCCAGCCTTACTTGTTGGCCATTTAAAGGATTTAAGCAGCCAGAATCTCTGGCTGTATTTATTCTTCTGTTTTCTTGTACATACCAGTACAGATTCCTCAGGAGTTAGTTTATATCGTAGGTATTATTGCACTCCTGTGGTTCCCTTCTCACCTCCTTGTTCGGTGGTGCTGAGTCCCCCTGCACACTCACAGACGGTGCAAAAGGCAAAGCACTGCCGACTGTTGTGGTAGGGCACTAGACCGGGGTTCTATGATATACCAGGGTGTGGATACATGGTTACCCTGCTACCCTCTGCCCAGGGGTCAAGTCCCAAAGGTTAAAGTGGGGGGACTCATAAACAAATGCAATGGGATGTGATGTCGCCATGAATTAGCAAATCAAGGTGAAATATGCACGTTTCATCAAATTGGCTTTGCATAGCCACCTAAATTCCACAGGATGAATGCCACTTTCCTTTTATAAAAATCAATACACACACAAAACCAAGAGAGGATATTTTCTTCTAATAGTGTTGAAACGTTAAAATGTGTGCATGTTTTAAACTCCAAGAACCAATATGAATGTTTTCTCTGGGTCGTGCAGTACCGAAACGGGACATTTTACCTCTAGTTGTTTGTCTTTCATCAGGCTATATAGCGCGTGTCTGGCCTACAAACCTGACGACTGTGGTTCGATCCCCATGGTCGGCTTTAATGCATATATTCTAAGAGGACTTTCAATGTTTCTCATTTTAGCTGGGAGTCCACCCTCTGAAAAAAGTGGGTGGACTCCATCCCCCCCGTGTCTACCCTCGACTTGAGCCCTGCCTCTGCCCCTCCAAGAGCTCCCTCCCTCCCTACTGGCTTCAGCCACCCTATGTGCATTTGTGCTTTTCACTAACCCCAGCCAATAGAGCTTCCCCAACAGGTGATCAATATCATTGTTATCGCAATTCTGAAGTGTTACCTTTAGCACCTTCAGAGACGAGCAAGCTTGTTCCCCTTGTTGATCAACATATAATGCAGAGATCATTGCTGTCTGCACCAACGATGCTGGAATCTCCTGCCCCGGGGGTGGCCCCACCTGAGTCTGTACCTCTTTCCCAGCCCACAATACCAAGCCAACACCTCCATCAGCCTGGTCTGCTGAGTCTGTGGTTGGACACATTATTGGACCATTCATATCGACCCCATTAAATTCACAACCTGTTGCAACTATACAGTCTCCCATCGAGTCCACTGCTCTCCCCGCCACTACCACATTAGGGTTCATCATAATTATTATGTTCTGTGCCGGTTCAACATTAACTGGCTCAAGCGTGGTAGATTGTGTTTGGCCATTTTTACTGTGACGTTTGTTTATAGCTCAGGGACTGCACAATAGTTAGGTTTCTCAAGAATTTACATGATGAAACTCGCTTATGTTTATTTGTTTTGGAAGCTTTTGATTTCTGACTCATCTTGCCCACCCCCTGCACCACCGTCTCCCCCATTCCCTGGTACCAACACAACTCTCGCCCTGCGAGGAAGCAGCCAAAGCTCCTTCAACAATTATTCCCCCACCCTCTGTAGCCACATTGGGGTTCTCCTGATTACCTCTAGTAGTTTGGAGAGCAGAGGCACCCCAGTCCCCCTCCTCTCCCAAACCACACTATTTTCTTTGGACGAACCATCAGAGATAATGTAGATTACCCCTGCTATCTGCGCAGGGAGTATTAATTCTATTAAAGACTAGGAGGCGAGCATTATGCTTCATCTTCTTTTATTTCTACCCTTCAGCAGTTCAACCAACATATATAACAAATCATGAAAAAATGTCTTAAAGTAGCAACTTTTCTTTTTTCCAAAAACTACACAATCCATGAACCTCTGTAGTCCATGCTCCCTCCACCAGTCACAATCCACTTCCTGTGCCTGGGCTCCTCCTCTGCTTTTACTCGCTCTGAAAGTCTCTAACTGATCCTCGACAACTGTGCGAAGACTCTCCGGACTTTAACTTAATTGCTGCGAGGGCTCTGTGCTCCTGACCCTCTCTGCTCCGCCTTCACCATCAGTTATTCTTCTGATCCTCTCCTATGAAAAGATCAACACAAGAGTATGTTAGGGTGGTGCCAACGTCTCGTACTGATACATAATAAAGCATTGCCATCGTATACACAGTACCAGACTCGGGTGGGAATTTAATGCTCGCCTCCTAGTCTTTAATAGAATTAATACTCCCTGCGCAGATAGCAGGGGTAATCTACATTCTATGACAAGACTGGAGGCGAGCATTATGCTTGTTCAAAGCTTACCCAACACCGTACTTGCTAAACACTCCGCTGGCTTAAAGTAAAATTCTTTGAAAGTCCTATCGCTTGACCAGTCTGCCGCCAGCATTATCTCATTCAAAGGCACACCTGCTCTCACGGCTGCCGAGGCCATTGCCCCCCTCACCGAATGAGCTCCATACGTGCTCACATTCAGACCTGCTGCCTGCATAACTTCCTTGACCCATCTTGCGATGGTAGCTGATGCCACTGCGTGATAGGGCTTCCTGCGCGCAATTAATAACTGAGTAGTACTTGCTGCTCTATACTCTGCCGTTCTACTCTCGTACTCCTTGATGCATCGTGCTACGCACCATTTCGAATTACTCGGGAAATACGGATAATGTACCGTAGACGTCCCTGTCTTGGTCCTTCTGACTATGGAGAATGTAACTCCCTCCGGCCCGAAGGATCGTCTGTTAACATCTAGTGCTCTTACGTCCGATACTCTCTTGCAGGAGATCAAGCATAGCAACATCGCTAACTTTCCCGATAATTGCTTAAGCGAGAGATATTCATTAGTCGGCCAACTCGCTAGTAGGCGCAGCACTGTCGTCACTTCCCATGTCGTGGTATACTTGGGATCCGGCGGCGCTTTAAATCTAGCTCCTCTGATGAGCCTAACCACCGCCGGATGTTCTCCTGCCGGGACGCCTTCTAATGGCGTGTGACCCGCAGAAATCGCCGATCTGTACACTCCTATAGTACGGAAAGCTCTACCGCTCTGTAATAGGTTCGCTAGAAAGTTCAGAATCTCCACTACAGGTGCCGAAACGGGATGAACACCTCTGTCCTTGCACCAGCTTGTCCATTTTGCCCAAGCTGAGTCATAGCTCCTCCTAGTGGATGGAGCCCAGGATTCAGCGATAAGCTGAGCAGCTTGCGCCGAAATTCCTGGCAAGGCCCAACGTTTCCGGATATCCTGCACGCGACTAGCGGGAGTGTCCCTCTCACTCTCAGAGGATGACACGACCCAGCTGGGTCCGTGAGTAGTCGCTCCTCGTCGGGGAGTATTCTGGGAATGTCTGATACTAGTTCCATTAGGGTGGGGAACCACACTTGAGACTTCCATAATGGTGCTACTAGAACTAGTTCTGCTTTCTCCCTCCGGCATTTCGCCAATACTCTGCTCAACATCACAAAGGGAGGGAAAGCGTAATGTGGACCTCCTATCCACTCTTGCAGAAACGCGTCTGTTCCTAGCGCTCCCGGATCCAGCCTCCAGCTGAAATAGCTGGTCTTCTGCGTATTGAGCCGGGAGGCAAACAGGTCTACTTGCAATGGTCCCCATCTCGTGTCTAGTCTCTGAAACACTGCTGGATCCAGTCTCCAATCGCTGGAATCCGTCAGGTACCGCGAGTTCCAATCTGCTACTACGTTCAGTGTCCCTGGCAGGTACTCTGCTGTCACCGACGTCCCTGATCGAAGGCAGAAATGCCACAGATCCTTCGCTAACTCTGCGAGCATCTTGGATCTCGTACCACCCAAATGGTTGATGTAGCGCACTGCTGATATGTTGTCCATCTTCAGCAGAACACAAGATTTCACTCTCTCTTTCGTAAAGGCCTTGATCGCGAATGATCCTGCTAGGAGCTCTAGGCAGTTTATGTGTAGACGAAGCTCTTCTTCGCTCCACTTGCCTCCGGTCTGTAAAGACCCACATCTGGCTCCCCAGCCTTTCCGACTGGCATCCGACTCTATTATCAAGTCCGGTTTGTCTCCGAATATGGCTCGCCCATTCCAGGCGTCCATATTCTTTAACCACCATTCTAGCTCTGTAATCGAGTCCTGATCCAGCGGCACTTGTTGATGGTACTTCAGACCTAGCTGCAGATGCTTTATCTTCAATCTCTGCAGTGCACGGTAGTGCAGTGGCCCCGGAAAAATGGCCTGGATAGATGCTGCTAGCAGCCCAACTATTCTCGCTAATGTCCTGAGAGATACTTGTTGCTTCTCTAAGCATACTCTGATCTCTCTCTTGATGTCTCTCATCTTCCGAGCTGGAAGTTCTAAGGTCGCTTTCTTGGTGTCTAGAATGAATCCCAGGAAATCTAACCTCTGCGCTGGTATGGTGTCTGATTTCTCTGTGTTCACTAGGAACCCTAGCGAGGCCAGAAGGTCCTGTACCCATCTCGTTTGGTACACTAATACCTCCCGATCTTCTGCAAGAAGCAGGAGATCGTCCAGGTAGATAATGAGCCTCACTCCTTTCTCCCTGATTGCTGCTGCTACCGGCTTCATTAGCTTTGTGAAAGCCCATGGTGCCGAAGCAAGGCCGAATGGCATCGATCTGAATTGCCAGAATCGACTTCGCCAGCGAAAAGCTAGAAATGGTCTGTACTCCTCGAGAACAGGTACTGTGAGGTAAGCGTCTTTTAGGTCTAGACGCGTCAACCAATCTCCTTCTCTTAGGGAGTCTCTGAGCTGATGGACGCCCTCCATCTTGAAGTGCCGATATATGATCCAGCCATTCAGCTCTTTGAGATTTATCACCGGGCGTACCTTCTCCTTCCTGTGTACTAGGAACATATTGCTCACAAATTTCGGGGCTGTCTCGCATTTCTCTATCGCCTGCTTGGTGACTAGCTGCTCTATCTCGCTGTCTAGCCATGCTAGTTCTGCTTGCGCTAATCTCTGACCCCGCGGCTCGTATCGCTGCACTGGGGTTTCTATGAAATCTAGATGTAGACCGCTGACGGTCTGCAGTATCCAGGAATCGCTTGAAAGCTTGCGCCAATTCTCTAAATATCTGCGCGTCCTCCCCCCTACTGGGGGATACATAATCGCTCTCACCTGGTGTAAATCCTTGGCCTCTTCCCGATCCTCTGGGCCTTCGGCCTCTTGGGAATCTCCCCCTGGACGGGAAAAAGGTGTCTTGGCTCTTGTTTTCCCAGTATTGTGCCCTGGTGTTCTGAGGTCTTCTCCCTCCTTGGTAGCGACCGGCAGCGCGACCTCTGTAGCGGCCGGTCCCTCCAAAAACTCTGCTGGGGAATATCTTGCGAATAGATGCTTGGGCCTTCTCTAGCGACGCGAATGTTCCTACGAACCGGCCCATTTCCTTCCCAAAGGTCTCTCCGAACAGGAGGCCTTGTGCACCTTCCCCTGCTTCATATGATGACAGATCACTCAATTTCGAGTCTATCTTGAGCAATAGGCCCTTTCTCCTCTCTGACGCGATGGCACAATTCGCGTTTCCAAGCAGGCAGACGGCTCTCTGAGCCCACCCTGCGAGGGCTTCCGGATCCACTTCTTCACCCGTGTCCTTCGCCCTCTCTGCGAGGTCCATAATTTTTGCGAGCGGACCTGCTAAGTCTAATAGCTTCTCCTGGCAGGATTTCCAGGATCTGTCAATCCCCTTACGGGGGTCCTTGCTCGTCTTGGCTACGAAGGTCAGCATTTTTGGGTCAAGCTCCGGTGCTTCCGCTACCTTTCCTGGCAAATCTGGGCGCGGGCACTCTGCCCGCAGGCGCTGTCTAACCTCCTTGTCTAGTGGCTTGCGTAATCTTGCTGCCATATACTGAGTCACTCGGGGGGATGGTTGCCACTCGGTGGACCTTGGATTACGTATGCTGTCTGGGTCGAACATATCCTCCTCGTTCTCTACGAGGTGTTTCTCCTTCCTCGCTTTCTTGCCACCACTGGGTCTAGTCCAGTCCTCTTCCTCGACTTCTTCATCTCCTAAAGAGCCTTGCTCCTCTATTAGCTCTTCCTCCGAGCCGAGGTCTTCTCCAATATTATCCTCCCCTGGAGTGGGGGTCGTGAGGTTCGGCACTGCCTGCTTTAGTAGGTACGCTTCTTTGAGCTTAGCAAAAGCGTCAGGCACCTCCGAGGCCTTTTCTATCGCCTCCTCATATGAGCCCCGGGGGTCGTCAGAGGATTTCCTCTTTAGGGCTAGTTTTCTCCCCTTATGCCCCTCATTCAAGGGTTCTGTGGGCGTGCGCTTATCCCCTTTGGTGCTGGACTTTGGCTGCGAGAGTATAGTCTCTAGGGTCTCCAGCCTTTCTTGTAGGGGTCTCACCCCTTCTGCCACTGCATCCATGAGAGAGCTACCCAGCACTTGCTTGAAGCTGGCAGCGAGGTCCAGGGATTGCTCCTCCTCGCTCCACTCAAAGTCTGACATATTCTTCTGTGCTGTGTGCCTAAAATACCTGGAACAGGTGTCTTAGCACGCCCACCACTCTCTTATGATGCTTTCTGTTTTTTTTTTTTTTTTTTTTTTTTTGTGTATGTGGCTGCACCTTTGTCCTTTTTTAGCCTTCCGGCCTCCAATCAATCGTCTACTGCTTCACGGCAGTGTAGGGCTCCTGGCCTCGAATCGCCCAGCTCCTGTGGCTAGAGGACTAGGAGCAGTGCTGAGGTTAGTGTCTCAGCTGATCGTGCTGTGCGTGATCGAACGATCGCTAAATTCGCTCCCAACTAGTTGGGGTCGAGAAACTCTGCGTCTACGAACGCTGGCGAAAGATAATTTTTGCTTTCGCCGCTTCGCTGTGACGCTACGCGACTTCGCGCGTGTAGGCTCCGCCCACCCGCGGGTGGGGGCTATGTTGTTGGAGCGAGACGCTCCGTGCTTCGCGCGCTAGCTCCGCCCACCCGCGGGTGGGGGCTATGTCGAAGAGGCGATCCGCCCCGCGCTTCGAGCGCAAGCTCCGGCCTCCAGTGGGAGGCTATGCGCGACCTGTCTCCGGTCGCTCGTGAGGCTGACTGAACCCCTGGAGTGCCGGGTATACGGCACGGGGCCGTCAGCCTCACGGCCGTCCCTATCGGTCAAGGGAATTTCCCTGGGGCTCCGCCGAGGCCCCCGTGCGAGTGTTCCTGTGGTAGGGGAAAATTACTACGCTTAGCGCGCGCGCGCGTAGCATGACATATCACTCATTATTATTATTTTTTTTTTTTTTTTTTTCGGTAACGACTTCCGCTAAACCAATTCTCTCACGTTCCCCTTGCCAGACACACTCTTTAAACATATGTTCTATCATTAATCCACATTTCCCCTCTTCAGTCAGCCAATCTCTACTACAGGCATTGGGAGAGGAAAGAAATAGTACTTATCTGCTTGAAGAGCAGTAAAAGAAGAGGAGGAGCCCAGGCACAGGAAGTGGATTGTGACTGGTGGAGGGAGCATGGACTACAGAGGTTCATGGATTGTGTAGTTTTTGGAAAAAAGAAAAGTTGCTACTTTAAGACATTTTTTCATGATTTGTTATATATGTTGGTTGAACTGCTGAAGGGTAGAAATAAAAGAAGATGAAGCATAATGCTCGCCTCCAGTCTTGTCATAGAATTACCACCTGATCAATAGCATTTTCCAGCCCCACATCATTATTTTCATTGCATATGATAATCGGGGGAGAATAAACAAATGTTTGTGACGTTGCATTGACTCTTGAGCAACGTTGAGGGCGCAATGCTCCACCCAACATTTCCATTTTAAGATTAATCTCACTCAAGAGCAAAGTGTGAGCCTTAACCTCTTCTCTGATGTTATCATACAACTCCACAAATGAGCTGAGCACCTTATTTAAGGCTGAAACCGTAGGCGAGTTAAGCCTTATACAGTCATCTGCTGCCCGGAGTGTGTGGTGTAAGTATGCACCCACCTGAGAGTCTTCCCCCTTGGACTCCCCGAAAGAGTCCATCATGTTGATCAGTTACGTAGGAGAGCCAGTGAACGAGACAGCACAGGTCTGCTGAACAAGACTTGTGGGTGGACACACTTCCTCCACCTCCATTCAAGCCTTGTGCGCAAACTCTATCAGACTCACACCATTTACATGGGACCTATCGATGGTAGGTCCCGCTTGAATTGGGTTTATTGAACTAATTTCTGTATTAGAACCCCTTTTCAGGAAGAAATCTGTTATTTTCTGGCCTACGATAGCGGAGGATGAAAGAGCCGCTGACGAACACGGCTTGGTAGAGGAAGTCGTCGCAGCTTTCATTTTTTGCCTCAAACAAGGTGTGCGCATTGCCGGCATATCACTCTTGGCTGTGCAAACCCTCGAGTCTCCCAAATTATGCCTCAGCTCTGCGACACTTTCCTCCTCTGAGCATTCAACTCAGCCCTCAGAGGCTCCTCCCTCCATGTGACTACCTGTCGCCACTACTCTAAAGGAGTAGTTAATGTTGGGCTCTGGTATGCCTATTTGGCTGCTCAGGGCCATTCGGCACGCCATACGCCTCGAGCAAAAAAGCTAAGTGCCAAATTCCAACCTGAAAATACAGGGTCACAAGTTCATATTACTAGTCTTACAGATTCAGTAGATGAGTTATCTAGTTAGGGGGGCCAATTCACCACTGCAAAAGCTGCTAGTTCACAAATCTAAGATTGAGGTAATTAAAAATGCATAAATCCAGAGTGTAAAATCACAAATCAAAGTGGAAAATCCAAGGTGTATATGTTCACCAATTTGGGGACCAAATACGCAAGTTAAAAGTGCATATTCACAATACCAAGGTGCAAATCTGCAAGTTCAAAGGTGCAAGTTCGCAAATCCAAAATGCATATTCGCAAAATAGTAGCTGCCGTTTCACAGAGTCCACAGGTCCAAAGTGCAAGATCTTGGTGTCAAGCTGTAAAAACCGTTATTTAGAGTGCTAGTTCATGAGGTAAAAAGTGCCCGATCACAATTACAAAATGCAGATTTTGTCCAATTCTAGATGCAAGTTCACAGGTTCACAATTAAAATGCTCAAGTTTAAAAAAGCGGTTTTGCAAATTCTAGTGCATTAAATTGAATATACTAATTCTCCAATTAAAAGGACCGCTTTTCCAGTTCGAAGCTCAAAAACACACACAATCAAGCCAAGATGTTAGAGACAGCTAAGTTTTGCCTAGGGGCCCGATTTCAGTCCTCACTCTATGGCCGTCTGCTGTTTAGACATAAAAATAGATCCGGCTTGTGTGCGTTTATTGGGTTTCTAGTGATAATATTGAATAAAACTATACTGAAAGAGATTTCAGAGAATTTAAAAAGAACGAAATCTTTATTATTTAATAACATTTATAACGAATTCAAATCAATAGAAACATTAGAACATTTTAAAATCACGTTTTCTAACATATAACCAATATTAAAATCCCTTCTTTTGCTTCTGGGGTGTAGTACCATTTCTGTCCACTGGGGTTGCCCAATGTTATTTTTTTATTCCTGAAGTTGTTTGTCGCCATTTTCGTTTTACAGCCTTTGTGTGACTGGAATCCAGGGAAGAGGGACATGTTGCAGTCCCAGGATGTTGGATATTTCTTTTTCTTGGATTGCTGGTTTTTATTTCTGGAATTACACTTGCAGACTATCCCTGGATGGCTTTTGGAGTTTTTTGGGGCACATTTTTTTCTCTTTTGGATGTTTAACATTGGATAATGGACTGCTTTTTATGGAATCCCACATGGTTTGCATATATTGGATTTTTGGAAGACACTGCAGATTTTTAAAAATATTTTTTCGATTTTGGATTTCCCTCTTGGATGTATATTATTGGATTTTGGATGTGATTCAGCGGATACCAGGAATGGATGGTGGATTTGTTTCATTTCTCGGATCTCGGGAGGATAGCTCAGGTGCAACACGCTCGCCTTGGAAGCAAGATGACACGGAGCAACACAGGTTAGATCCCCAGGTTCTCGCTTAGAAACCTCTGGGTATTAAGCACATTATAAATAACCAATTATAATTATATAATTTACTAGGTGGAATTTTCCGATTTCTCTGGATTCTTCGTATGGTAAGTTTGCATTTGCAATATTCAATAAACAGATTGTCCGTATTGTTGCATGTTTAGTTCAATGTAAGCAATTTTGGATTTTTTTAAAGGTTTTTTTTTCAATACTTTATGTTGAAAGCTCTGTTGAGCATTCTCTTGCCTCAAATAGGTCCTTTACGGTATCCACTCAAAATATCTAAAACATTACAGAGTGGTAAATTTCAGAGTGGACCATAACACTGAAAAACTCTGCAAACATTAATTAAATAAATAAAGGGCAGTGGGGTAATTAAAATGTGTCGGGATGGGTTTGGGGTGGAATTATAAGGGTAAAAAAGCAGAGGGCTTGGGGGGACCCCCCAACTTAGGAAAAATAAATCTGTGTTTTTCTGTGTTTTGTACGCCATGAAATTTACTACTCTGTAATTATATTGCAAGTGGGATGGCAGCGAAGAGGCAATCAATCTCAGGCAGTCACCATAAAGAATTCAAGTTGTACCTATGCAGGCTCACCCGGCATCTGACGGCAGGCACCTGGCGTCCAACTTGCTGATTGTGGGGTGGAAGGTCGGGGAATTTCTCTGAGCCTGGTAGCGTCCACCTCCCAGCTGCTCCGGCTCTACTGGCTCTTACGGCCCAAACGGACGCTTGGAGGCCTTGTAAGACTTCAAAAGCACTTAACAAGCAGTAGGTCGTAATACATGCCGGCCTTCCCTCTTCTGTATATGATATGATATGGCATTTATAACGTGCCTATACACAGGTGTTTCAAGGCGCGATATTCCCTCCCTCCCTCTTCTACCCCATTGCGTTCCCTCTTAAAGCCTTAAAGGGGAACTGCAAAAATCCTCACCGTGTGATAGGATAATAAAAACACTGAGCGGCTTATTTCACAAGAACACAACTCTTCAATTGATTAATTTTATATATTCATCGCCAGTATCAGAGAGAACTTTGGAGGAAAGACAGGCTTCCTGATAACCTCAACGTCTTTGGAGAGAGAATACCTTCCCTTTGAGTAGGGGAGTAGTACTTTGTAAACGTAGTCCACTGAGAGAACTCCTATGGGTCACTGGTAAGGAGGCAGTTAGATTACTGAGTTCGATTTTTCTATTGAGCTCCCTTCTGGAGCACTTTTGTTCCTCTAATTAATTATTGCCCCGTTTTCATTCTTTTAACTCTTGACCTCTTTGTTATTTAAGTCTTTGTTTGGGGCCACTTTCAGTGACTGTCCAACACTTCAAGGTTTTTCCCCTCTGGTGTAATTTCCCCCTTTGCCCTCTTTAAACCAAGGAAATATAATGTTCAAACATCTGGGTTTCCCTTTGGCTGACGGCCCTTCACGGGTTAATATTCTTAAGTACTTCAATCAGATATGCCAGTATCCTCTCTTTGTAATTAGTCCCTACTTTGTATTAGGAACATAAGGCAGATTCTTTTCCACATTAGCTTTAAAAGGATACGCTTCCCTCGTTTACCTACGGTATGGTTCGCAGCACGCCATACTCTTGACTCTTCCTCTCGATCCCCGGACTCGTTCAAAGTTGCTTCTTGGAGTGCGTCGGAAGATCCTCGTCTTCGGCTCCTCTCACGCTGCTCTCCGGCTCAGCGCGTCGTTGCTTCCCCGGTCTTCCTTTGTGACAGGATCTCCCGTCAGCAGTTGGCAGCGTTCCTCCTCCTGCACTCGTAGACACCCTCTCTCTCACTCTCTCTCTCTGGATACGCCGGCTTGAATCCCGCTCGAGGTTATAAGCCTCCCCTCCTCTCCTCTCCCATGACAGAAATTCTCTTCACAGTTGGGCTTTTCTGACTATCGCTCAACTCGATGAAAACTTGCAGCATTAACCTTCTCACTGCCATACATGGCGTCGGATCATAACGTGCACTGAGGAATGTGTCTGGAATTTTTCATTAATTTGTTTATAACATCTCAATATGCCCACTCGTAACTCTCCTCCTCTGGTACACCAGACCTCTGTCAAAAACAACAACACTTCAGTTAGTTTGAGTAAAGAACCCCCACCATTGTAATCTCACTGGTCACTTGTCTAAATACCTTTCTGTCAAATTCCCCAGAGACCCTCCCTCATGACTATCCATGCACCCTTTCACTGCCATGATGTCCTGTGATGCCAAGCCTCTTCTCCAGTCTCTGCTACTGGGATTTAACCCCTTCACATATAACTGCTGAACCCATATGCATGCATATTTGTACATTGCCGAACCCATACCCTATCCAAGAATAATTTGGCTCACACCTTGTTTGTCAAGTGTTGGCAATAAAAGGCTGTAGGTTTTATTGTACAGATATGATTACACAAATAACAATAATCACATATAAGATAATAACAATACTTTTGGGCACCGGGTCTTGGGGTTACCCCCTCTGGCCCGTGCCCGACCTTCTCATGTCCCACGACTTGTTGTGGGCACCGTACAGTGCCCTGTACTTATTTTCCTTTGTTCTTCTCCCTTTTTTGTAGGGTGGGAAGGTTTTGTGGTAAAGAAGCAAAGGTTTGGAAGGCACTGAGTAAACAGTGCACCTCCTGTGTGTTTGTGTCCCCGTTCAGGGTCCACAAACTGATTGTGTTTTCTCAGAGCATGCTGCTTTGTATTTATAAGACCCAGGGGAGCCCTGAGTCTTTGATATGTATAGTAGTGGGGGCTGTTAAGTTGCAGCCCCCGGCTGGATAGCCGACTATCTGGCCCGGGGGGGGGGGCATGTCTTTGAACCTGATTCCCGCCTGCCTGTTGGTTTCCGTAGGTGCTTAGCACCTTGTTGCAGGAAGGAAGGGTGAGGTGATTGCTCACACCTCATCCTTCCTCAGCATTGTGCTGTACAGACTGCTTGTCTCTTCGACTAGTGGGGGAGCAGTGAGGGGGAGAGGTTGGACTGCCCCTCTCCGGGCCTGCTGAAGGTAACAGCAGTTACCCTGCCTCGCTTTGTGAGGCACTGCAGCATTGGCCATAACTGCTGAACCCATATGCATGTATATTTGTACATTGCCGAACCCATACCCTAACCCAGAATAATTTGGCTCACACATTGTTTGTCAAGTGTTGGCAATAAAAGGCTGTAGGTTTTATTGTACAGATATGGTTATGCAAATAACAATAATCACATATCATAAGAAAATAACAATACTTTTGGGCACCGGGTCTTGGGGTTACCCCCTCTGGCCCGTGCCTGACCTTCTCATGTCCCACGACTTGTTGTGGGCACCGTACAGTGCCCTGTACTTCTTTTCCTTTGTTCCTCTCCCTTTTTTGTTGGGTGGGAGGGTTTTGTGGTAAAGAAGCAAAGGTTTGGAAGGCACTGAGTAAACAGTGCACCTCCTGTGTGTTTGTGGACCCCGTTCAGGGTCCACAAACTGATTGTGTTTTCTCAGAGCATGCTGCTTTGTATTTATAAGACCCAGGGGAGCCCTGAGTCTTTGATATGTATAGTAGTGGGGGCTGTTAAGTTGCAGCCCCTGGCTGGATAGCCGACTATCTGGCCCCGGGGGGGCAGGTCTTTGAACCTGATCCCCGCCTGCCTGTTGGTTTCCTTAGATGCTTAGCACCTTGTTGCAGGAAGGAAGGGTGAGGTGATTGCTCACACCTCATCCTTCCTCAGCATTGTGCTGTACAGACTGCTTGTCTCTTCGACTAGGGGGGGAGAAGTGAGGGGGAGAGGTTGGGCTGCCCCTCTCCGGGCCTGCTGAAGGTAACAGCAGTTACCCTGCCTCGCTTTGTGAGGCACTGCAGCATTGGCCATAACTGCTGAACCCATATGCATGTATATTTGTACATTGCCGAACCCATACCCTAACCCAGAATAATTTGGCTCACACATTGTTTGTCAAGTGTTGGCAATAAAAGGCTGTAGATTTTACTGTACAGATATGGTTATGCAAATAACAATAATCACATATCATAAGAAAATAACAATACTTTTGGGCACCGGGTCTTGGGGTTACCCCTTCTGGCCCGTGCCACCACACGTGGGCAGGTTGACGGCTGACCGCGTTCCCCCAAAAGTATCTCCTATTGACAACCCCTGGAGGCTAGAGTTGCTGTAATTTCTCGAAACAAATGTTCCATGCCCTTGATTGATAGATGGGTGCCGTCTTTGTGAAAAAGGTCTGGGCCACCCAGTGTAATGGATGGGTGCTTTATGAAGCCCAGTCCTCTTGCTGTGCAAAAGTTTTCCAGCCCCCTGTTGATTTTTCGTCTGGAGATGTCTACAGATTTGTAGCAGTTGGCCCCTTGCCATTTCTTTCTGGGTAGGATGGCCGAGAAGTATATTTCCGTTCCTTTCCAATTATGTGAGATACCTGCAAGGGAGGAGCACATGTCCTCAAATAAGTTTCTCCTCCCAAAGGATACTAAGTAATTGCCCCCTAGGTGTATGATCAGAAAATCTGGCGGGTCTCTGTATGCGACCAGTTCTGCTAGTATTTCGTGTATTTCTGCCCATTGTAGGCCTCTGTATCCCCACCATGAGGAAATGGTGTTCCTAAAAGGTGGCCTTTCTTTGGTCTCCGCTGCCCATCGGCCCGTCCTGACGATAAAAGAGTGGCCGACTATCCATGCTGATTGGAGAGAGTTCCTCCCTTCGCCTGGTGTTTCTGTATGAAGGGGGGGAGAAAGGATAATGAGGACGGCTGGCTAAATAAGCTGCGGTGTAATGTATCTTTTGTAACAATCTGATTTCCAGCCCCCTATGTTTTTTAGTTGTTGGAGGGCAAAGCCTCCTTGCCATGCTGAGGTGGCTGCACCTATTCTGAAGGAATGGGTGCCAAAACCTCTGGGTTCCCAACCAGCATTGTTGATTGCTTTCATCAGCACCCCTTTAAATTGGTAGCGGCTTAGTGCCGAGGCATCCTTGTGGATCAAAAACCTCCCCCCAACCTTGGGTCTTTATGCATAGTAGAGGTTGGTAATACATATCGGGCAGTTTACTGCCTCATCTATGCAACAGATGTTGATGGTTCTTTTTCCCCGGGTTTTTGATTGTTGGATTTCTATGCTGATGCTCTCCTGTCTGACCCTGACTTCCATGATGCCCAGCCCGTTAGAGGCCTTGGTGCTGGAAGCAATGAGCTCTCCCACCCAGAAAGCCCGTAGTATGCCAGGGAAAAAGCTGTTCTGAACAATAGGATCTCGTAAGGATGCCAACATATGGCTTCCAGCTGTTTTGTGATTTGTACCAGTTTGTTGAAATCAAGGGGGCGCGGTATCTGCCTGGGGGCCTTCTATTCTGCCCCAGCCTTTCAATGCATAAGAAATGAGGGCACTTTGGGTGGGGTCCGCATCACCCCAAATTTCTGAGAAATATGAGACTGCAACTAGGTGTCTTTTAGCCCAATCTCTCTTAAAGCCTCGTTCATGTGCCCATTTAAAAAAATATTTCTATGTCTTTAATCGTTATTAACTCTACGTGTTTTATACCTGTGGCTTTAAAAACGGTTTGTAAGCACTTACTGTATTGCGCTGCGGTGGTGCTTTCCAGCGCTTTCCCTGCCATCTCTGTGAGGAAGCCTATGGAGGTGTTGGCACCCGTCTTTGAGGTGCCTGGTTCTTGTTGGACATCCCGGCCTTCGCTCTCTGGCACTGACGTTGATGTCGTTATATTATCAGCACCCATGTTCGAGGTGCCTGGTTCATGTTGTGCATCCCGGCCTGGGCTCTCTGGCGCTGGCGTTGATGCCGTTATTTTTGTTTTCCCATTATTTCCCAGCATTCTGCTGGTATTGGCGTCATCTGTTCCCGGGCGTCCGGCGCTAGCTCCCGGAATCTTGGCCACTGAAAGCGAGATAAAGCATCTGCAATGTTATTATCTGCCCCAGCAATGTGTTTGGCTTTGACCACAATGTTTTCTTGTAATGTGACTGCTGTGATGGCTCGTAGAACTCTCGAAGAATTTGGTAGACCTTCTGCTTATGGAGCCTGCAACTGCCATGTTGTCGCACCAGACCAAGAGTTCCGTGTTAGCCAGCTGCCTGCCCCAGATACATAATGTTAGCCAGATGGAAAAAAAATCTAGGAGGGTGATGTTTTTTGTCCACCCTGCCTGTTTCCATGAGTTGGGCCAGTGTCCTGCCACCCATTCTGTGTCTAGTATGACTCCAAACCCCTTACTCCCGGCTGCATTGGTAAAAAGGACCCTTTTTGTCCATGTATTCAAAGGCGTTCGCCAAAGTGAGGTCCCATTGAAGTTTTTTAGGAAATTCTTCCAGATTTACAAGTCTTGTTTCACCTCTGTGCCTAGTCAGAGGTGTAGGTGGGGCTTGGTAAATGACTTGATTTTTAGTTCCAGGCTTCTGGAAAATACCCTCCCTCGGGGGATTATTCTGGCAGCAAAATTGAGACTGCCTGCTAAAGATTGAAATTCTTTACTGTGCCTTTGTCTTTTGTCATCAGGGCTTGAATCTTCTCCAAGAGTTCTGCAATTTTTATTTCGGGATCCTGCATAGTCCTTGTGCAGAGTCGATTTCAATGCCCAGGAAAATTATGTTGGTGGCTGGTTTGGTCGTTTTTTCTTTTGCTAGAGGTATGCCCCTGTGTGCGGCCATTCCTTCTAATTTCGCCAGAGCCCCCTTGCATTCTTCTGAGTTTGCTGGGCCCATTACCATAAAATCATCTAGGTAGTTCCTGGTCTCTGCTTTTGGAAAGACCATTGAAAAAAGGAGCTGAATTGTTCGAATATGGCGCAGGATACTGCGCATCCCATTGGGAGGCATCTGTCTACATAGAATTTGTTGATAAAGGAAAAAAACCTAACCATTGCTGGGAGTCTGGGTGGACTGGCAATAGTCTGAAGGCGGATTCGATGTCTAGTTTGGCCATCAGGGCGTTCCTGCCGCATTCCTGTATGAGTCTTACTGCCTCCTGGAAGTGTGTGTAGAATACTGTGGATTCGTGTGTGGAATGCGGTGATTGAGGGATTGGACTTTGGGTAGGATAGGTGGTGGATTAGTCTCATTTTTCCAGGCTCTTTTTTGGGGACCAGGCCTAGTGGTGATATTATGTACTCTTTGAGGGGCATGTGGTCCCAGGGTCCACCGATTCTGCCTAAAAGCAGTTCTTTCCTGATTTTTCTCTCCACTATTTGGGGGTTGTCCCTGGCCGATTTTAGGTTTAGTGGGATGTTCTGTGACCCTGTGACCTGAAATGGGATGACAAAGCCCTTGGAGAAACCCTGCCAGATAGTCTTGCTGGTTTCTCTGTCCGGGTAGTTCAATAGCGCATCTCTAAAATTGTTTGGGTTGATCGGTGTTCTGCCTGATGCCAAGTCTGGGGTTGAAAAAACATTGCTGGCACTAGTCTTTGGGGTTTTTGGCTGGCAGTCTGGTGCAGTTGCTTGTTGCGTGGTCACCGTTGCAGTTTGTGCAAGTGTGTTTGTACCAGCATTCTTTACCCCAAGAGCATTGGTTTTTCCCAAAATTCCTGCATGGGGTGTTGGCTTTTGAACTATGGCTTTTGTTATGCCTTTGGGTATTAGACTTAGCCGCCCATGGCTGGGTCTTACGAAAGAGGTGTTGCCCCTTTTTATGCTTCTCATTATGGTTATTTCTGGGACCTGTATTTTTGGTATTCTTGGCGGGGTTCTGGGAGGCCTCTTCCTCCGCTGGAGGCTCGGCATATAACATGTATAAATCATTGTGGACCTCGTCCCATTCGATGGCTGGCCTCTCTGACATGCTTCTCCTAAACCTGATGTCATATGCTAGCCAGGTCTTCCCTTTTTGAGCGACTTTAATCTCTCTTATTTTATCCATGTAGGCCCATATTTTTCTCCCATCATGGGGAAATTTCTCCTTATAGATTGTTGCCAAGATGGCGAAAGCTTGAAGCCAGTTGTCCCAGTTCTGTTCTACCTGGGCGTTTCTGGCTATGGCTTTCTCTTCTATCTTTTTAGGGTCCCTAAACACATCTTTTCCTTTGCGTTGGGCTTGTATTAGTGAGAAGATTTCTATGAATTCCTTGGCCCATATGGCTTCTTTGATTGTGGCGTCAATGTTCCATGCTAGGCATCTTTTATATCTATTCAGTATTTCAGTCTGGAAAGATTTCATTTATAAATCTAAATGGGCATTGCAGATCATTGCTATGTCTGTTGGATTGCTGTTGCTCTGCCCTGTTTGACCTACTGTAACGGTAATGGGAGTTGACCATGCCTTTAAAGCTCCTGATGTGTCTGCCGTGGTTGCCATTGGTGCAATTGTGGGGGCAGTTGTTGGTGCTGCTGGCACTTGTGGCTGTGCTGTGGCTGGTGCTGGTATTGCTTGGATTGTTGCTGGTGTGGGGGGGGGCATCGATATGATAGGTTCTAAGGGTATGTTGTGGTTTGTTGGCCCTTGTTCCCCCGTTTGAGGCAATTGCTTCTCCCTCATTTCCCACAATAACTGCTGCATTTCAGACATGTTCTCGCACAATTTTGCCAGCTTTTTGTTACCTTTTTTGGGGCCATCCGTCACTTTCTGTCTCTTTGATGGTGTAGTGATGTCATCTTGGCTGAGTGGCATGGTTATCCCATCCCTTGGCAGGCCGTACATGTTCTCCCTCACCCAAACCCAACCGTAATGCTCTGCTGCTTCTATGTCTGCCAATAGGTGTGGGGACTTGGGTTTTTGTGCTGGTGCAGTGGCATCCCTTGATTACCGCTTGGGGCCCATGTTTTCTTTTTACCGCTTTTGGTTGGAAAGATAAGCCCAATGAGTTTTTTCCTGCTGTGTCAAACACTTTCTGCAACAGTTTGTAAAATATTGAGCTCTCCGCTCCTGTTTGCTTGCACCAGTTGCTATTTACATTTATAATTGTAAATGACCCAGGTTGCTGTTTCCCGTGCAGGGAAAGTGTCTATTGTTGTCCTATAGAATTGAAAATTATTTTCACAACCTGTTTAGGATGTTGGCGCTGGAGAGTTGTTTATGAACCCCTGATTTTTCAGGTACGGGTCATGCCACTTACTGACTGTGCCACAGATATTGGCAATACATTTACTTTAGTTCAGCAGAAAACAAAAAAGAATTGCATGTAGTTGCTAAAAAATGCCTGCTACTCTGCAAAACATAAACAAACCCTCTCTGGGGTTGTTTCTGATGCTTCTTTAACCTTCAGAATGTTGGTTTCCCGGGCCGGTCTCTCCCCCCTGCATCTTGTGCTTATTTCATGAAGAGATTTTGCTGGGCAGCGCGTGTCCCGCATCTGCCAGGGGAGCAGCTGTCTGAGGATGTTTATTTTATCCCACTAGCGTAGGAAATCAAAGTTCCTAATGCGCTCGTTCGGCGCCCGGCGTGGCAGCTTACCTTGAAATAGACGAATACTAGAAAAGACGCTGCCTACGCCGAGCCGCGCTGCAGGATTTCGTCCGCTACGTTCAGGTAATTGGATTCTTGTTACTTCACGATTCTTCCCGAGAGACTTTGTTTTCTTAGTCAAAATGTTTGCTGCTCGCTCGTCGTGTTGAGTTGAACAGGACAATGTTCAAAGGGGGAAAAAGACGCGGCGAAATACAATGAACTTTTAAGAGGCTAAAGAAGCAAAGGTTTGGAAGGCACTGAGTAAACAGTGCACCTCCTGTGTGTTTGGGTCCCCATTCAGTGTCCACAAACTGATTGTGTTTTCTCAGAACATGCTGCTCTGTATTTATAAGACCCAGGGGAGCCCTGGGTCTTTGATATGTATAGTAGCGGGGGCTGTTAAGTTTCAGCCCCCGGCCAGATAGCTGACTACCTGGCCCCCCCGGGGGGCAGGTCTTTGAACCTGATCCCTGCCTGCCTGTTGGTTTCCTTAGGTGCTTAGCACCTTGTTGCAGGAAGGAAGGGTGAGGTGATTGCTCACACCTCACCCTTCCTCAGCATTGTGCTGTACAGACTGCGTGTCTCTTCAACTAGGGGGGGAGGAGGAGCAGTGAGGGGGAGAGGTTGGGCTGCCCCTCTCCGGGCCTGCTGATGGTAACAGCAGTTACCCTGCCTCGCTTTGTGAGGCACTGCAGCATTGCCCAGAACACAATGGAGTATGTGCCTAAAAGAGCAAAGGTGCTATACAAGTAACTAACATGCTCACTCCCATACTCTGAGTGGTAGTGTCCATGTCATTACCCACAGCAGGCACTGAGATCCCCACCAGAAAGCCCAACCCCAGGCCCAATGCTAAGAGCTCCAAAACATTCTCCTGCTGCTTTTTCAAACATCAGCAGGCTTAGACATGCATGTTAAAATGTGCAATCCCCCAACATTGTTTGCCATCTGGGATCTACCCAGGACCCCCTGCCTTTTGGGTAAGGTCCCCCCCTAATAAGTAGTCTTTTGATAGATTTGGTGTGTTTGCCCTCCAAGACGTAGGCTTGCCCGCCAAGAGTATATTCAGTGCCCTCCCCGGAAAAGCCAATAACTTCCTCCCTGTGGAATTCCTGGTCAGGTCATGGATGTTCCATATCAGTAACCATCACATACTTCTCCTAGCTTCTCACGACTGGGCTGTGTTTTATAATGTTATTATAAAGGGTGTATGTGGGGAAAAATACATTTAGAAACATTCTCTTTAAACAAAAAATGTATTTTGGCTTCAAAAAGCCAAACTGAAAAAAAGACATGTGGTTATAGGGAGTAGCATAGATGGAGAAGGAAAGAAGTGAAGTGTTACGGGGCGAGGTACCCCCATTAAAACACACCAAAAAGAACACAAAAGCCTAACAAAGTCAAGGATGCATTGTATAAAAGCACTGTAAAAGGGGCAAGATGGCCGCTGTGCGAGCAATCGCTTGGCGCATCACGTGCAACTTCGCTCCAGTACAGCGCAGTGCTTAAACAGAGCAATGTTCAGCTGGTGCCTGCAGATTTGCAGAAATAATGGGACAGGCTACCTGAATACCTTGGCGGCGTGCTAGGCAGTTTGCTTTCTGGATTTATCTCAACGCCGCCTCGGGCATCAGCTGGCTGCCTTGGGTTTGCTGATGGGGCAGAGTTTCTGCTACGGTGTACAGAGTCCGTCCCTGCGCGCGCCCATCGCTGTGTGTGTATGTTAGACTGCAGGGACTCTGCTTCTTGTGCTTCCGCTTGGGGAGAGGGACCAGCACAGTGGATTCTTCATCTCTGTCCTTATATTTCAGCTCCCCAGAGCGGCACTGCACAAAATACGTGGGCCAGCACTTGCATGCAACGCCCAGGATGCCGGAAGCAGCTTCTCCTTGTAAGCCATTTGGGAATAAAGGTGAGTAGAAAATAACATTCCTTCCAAGACCCTGTATGCCTGCTCTGCTGCAGTGGTCAGGTTCTTCGGAAGTCTCATCCTGTGTGAAAGTGAAATCGGCTGGAGGGAAAACTTGTGGGGAAACTGAGGCAGCCAGGTTAACTCCATTACTTCCCTCTGGCCTCAAGCAAGACATTGCTCCAACTAGGACTCTGAATTTGCTAACATTTAACAGAGCAAACCGCATTCTCCTGGGCACCCCCAAGATCTGATTCATCTTGAACAGAAGGTTTTCCCAATAGATGGGGGGGGGGAGGGAGGGAGGGGGGGTAGCTCAGCTGCATACTCGTTCCCCTTGGAAGCATGATCAACCGAAGCAACACAGGCTCGATCCCTGGGTCCGTGTTTAGACACCTCTGGGTGTTTAAGCGAGTTATCAATACGCAACTAAGACAAAAAAAATTACGCAACAAACACACAATTCCTGTAAGAGCGCCTCGATGCCCGCGGGCTGTTTGAGCGCTTTAAAAATGCAAACATATGTGTATATATATATAGTGCAGCTTTAGTGGGCCCAGGTTTTTCCCGGCTCTCTGCTTTCTTCAACTATACACCCTCTTCTGACATCTGTAAATACGAATGGTGTAATTAACACTGTTGATGTTACTGGTGTTAATGACCAGTGATAGAAGTGTACCAAAAAATGCACCCACTGAGTTGATTGAGAACCATTTTGGCTCCACCCAGATACGGATGAATGTTGTTCAAGTAATGTATGCAATATTATTTTCTTGTATCTTTCCAATGGAAAGAAATCCTCCTTTTTGACAACTTTTTCGGAAACATTGATTATTCTGGAAAACACCATTGGTTTTGAAGTTTTTTTTGGAGGAGCCATTTATTATTCGTTTTTCACCGCATTGAGTGATGGCTGGTGGGGTACAACGAAAGATTTACAATTAACTCCATTTGGCGACCAGTCTTTCAGACCATCCACAAGATGGCTGACGCGCTGACAAGCATCTTTCCGGATCAATAGTACCCGCGCTGGCCAGCGCGGCCCACATTACTATGGTAATGAGGTCCGTGTTGGCGTAAGAGTTAGCAGTTGTTATGGAAAACAGCAACGCCTAGAATATTCCGAGGCAGGCGTAGGAGCACTGTTGCGCTGAGTTTCACTGGTGTTACAGGTAAGGGGTCCCAGTGATGCGCCGGGTACCTCTATGTTTCCCACTATCAGCATAGTCATGAGTAGTTAGAAGTAGTCCTGATGGACTCATTGTTTCATGGGAATTAAATAGTGTTCTGAGTGCTCTGGATGGGACACACTCATTTATTTAATGGCTTTGGGCATCAGGCACTAACATGACAGAGACCACAGAAGGGGTTCAGAGTAGTGATGCACTCACGCACAGTGGATCTAGACATAGGTATTTAGTTGAGCATCGAGATAGGAGAACGACAGTACAGCGTTCTCCTGCCCTGCTCGTTCTTTCAATAATAGTGCAAGTGGCAGCATTCCTTTAGGTATCCACAGCGATCGCCTGGCTCAGGGAACACATGGACTGCTCACATTTCCGCCGTACCTCTGGCACCGGGCGACAGCTAGAAACATAGGATGTATATCCGGCATACTATCGTTTAACTCCAGGCCAGGGGCATTAGCAGTGCTGTAGAGGTGGTCAGCCTCATATACTGTTTTAATAGCAATAAGACTGGAACGATAAAGCACACTTACAATATACGAATGTTGTTTGATTTGTTTTTGTTTTTTTAATTAATATAGCGCAGACCAAAACCCTCAGGTAGCTGGGCGCAAACATTACAAGGATACTTAAGAAGCTTAGTTACAGAGCATTACAGGGATACTTAAGAAGCTTCGTTACAGAGGTAGGTAGGTACATACAATGAATGTCTAACAGAAAAAGTGAACTTTTTGAGCAAGCACGCCAGCTCAGCGAGTAGCCGTTTTATTTTCTCCAAACGTTGTACATGATGTAATTTGATGGTGGCAGAAGTGTGTAGGTAAAGGCAGGAGCAGTACGACGGTAGAGTATGCTCCGATGCAAACAGCAATACAACTGTATAAACAATTGTTGATGTATGAAGCACAATAGATGTTTCAGTTGTATGGAAATGGAGTAGAACAAGCTGTGGAAGACCACACACGTTTACGATGCTATATAATCAGTGAGAAGCTCAGTTGTGTCTTTGTAAAACTGGGAGTGAGACAGCAGACTCACATACTAACCCCCACATATCAAGTTGCAATATTTGAATATATTTATGTAGTCTTTCTGTTGTCCAACTTGAGGCTGAGACCAGAGTGTGTATTGGTTTTATCATGTTTGGTTCTGATTAAAAGCTTTATTTTTCTAAAAAGCTGGGTCTGAATGTTTGGCTGTGGAGTTATCAAGCAGGGTTTTTTGAATGTGCAGTTGTGAGATTAGGAATGCCAAGTTTTATTGTTACATGGTACTCCTGCAGTGGTGCATAGTATTTTCTCGGATAGATTACCCAGGAGTGGTGGGATTACATCACATGGTTCCCTCAGATATTGAGAGATGAAAGTTAGACATAACCTTATATAGGGAGGATGGTCTCACTCCCAAATCACAGTGTTGGAAAACACCAAATAGAGTGGTTTAACAGAATGCCTGGTGCTCGCTGACCAGTTTCGCAGAAGTCATGACCACCATGAAGATCATCTTTAGGATGAGTAGTCTTAAACAAGAATCTTGTTGCACGAAGCCTGTAAAAACTGCACAACAGTGGAGATTATGAAATAAGAGCCTTGCTCAAGGATTCTCTTAAAGACCGAAAGGGCGGCGAGGTACCCCTGTACAGTGCTAATCAGCAGCATGGTCCACAGCAAGGAAAGCAGAAAATCCAATACAGATAAATAAGGAGGACAGGTAAGTTTGTTCAGACCTCGCCCAACACCAAGCCGAGAATGTACGCCACCTACAGGCACAATAGTACAGCAGATAGGTGAAATATTTGGAAGAATTGTGCTATTGATGATAGAAGCATAAAACTTGTGGCAGATATACTACATATGGAAATGTTCTATGAGGCCATTCCAGATTTCCCTCCCAGCAGTAATGGTGGACATTCAAAATGGCAGCCTCGTTAATCTGCTCTTTTGTATGTTAGTTGGTGCTGTGATTTGCCATGAATTTGTTATATATATATATGTGTGCAAAACATCGAATAGTTCATAAAAATGCTCACACAAAACAAGGGTGCGAAAAAAGAGTAGTGTAATATTATAATCATTTTTCTGTTCACAGATGAAGTTGTTCGTACAACAATTTATGAAGAAAAAGAAGATAACGATATGGAGAAAGTACATAAGCTGATGAATCTGTTCAAGCCTAAACTTCTAGACAAATCACAAAAACAGAGTGGAGCAAGTGTTTCATCTGCCAAGAAAACAGTTCAGAGGTTCTTCGCTGTCCAGCAGAGACTAAACATGATACAAAGGCAGCTGTTTATTAAACAATATCTGATCTGCTTGTGGGGCTAAGTAGTGTTGGGGGTTTACCAAGGATAATTAATATGTCGCGTCTGGATGATGGTGGAGGCATCGAGGCAACGCGGGTACGACGTAAAGTTTGGTTTCACGAGTCATGTAGATTCAATAAAACTAAACTGCAAAGAGCAGAGAAAATGAAGATATCACCAGTGGATAATGCTGATAGTTCTATGAAATCTACCTGTCAGAGTGGTCAAGAAAAAAGTTCTGTGAATACAAAACCAATATGCTTTTTTTGTGACATGCCTGCCCCGACTGGAAGATCATTGTGTACAGCATCTACATTTAGCCTTGAAACTCGTGTTCGTCACTGTGCCCTTAAACAAGAAGACAAATCCCTGCTTTCGAAACTGAGTGCAGGCGATCTTATTGCACAAGATGCCATATACGATATTCGTTGTCTCATATAACAGAGGAAGAGACAAAAAAAATCACAAGAAACTGAGATGGAACAAATTACCCATGGTATTGCATTTGCAGAACTTATGTGATAAATTGAAAATGCTCGAACGGACAATGAAATTGCACCCATATTTAAACTTGTTGACCTATGCAATATGTTACAGCATGATGACGAAACAACTTGGCAGTAATCTTTCAGGATGCATATATTCCACGAAACTTAAAAACAGGATACTTGCTTTCTTTCCTGACATGGAAGCACATAAGCAAGGCCGTCATGTGATGCTTATATTTAATAATGATATTGGATCTGCACTGGGCAAAGCATGTTAATACGATGCAGATAATGATGCTGTTCATCTGGCTAAAGCAGCAAATATAGTGACAAGAGACGTCTTTAAAATGAAAAATCACTTCAACAGATCTTTTGGAAAATAAGTGTCAGCTAGACTATGTGCAAGCATCTTTTTAGCATTGGTTACTATGGTTACAAATGGCCCAAATATTAAAGCACAGTCTAGTTCTTCCACAATGCCACAACCAGTCCTCACCGTTGCAGTTACTAATGTACAACAGTTTGGTGAGATGTAGAGAGAACAAGTCTGAAAGAGCCTTCAGGCACAACCGAGAATTGGAAACTCCTCTGCCTACCTACTCAGGTATTTTAATCCATACAAGACCTCCCAAGCGTGAACTTGTTGAAACCCTGCACAAGCTCGGGTTAAACATATCATACAACCATGTGCTACACATCTCATAGAAATTGGCAATGAAGTAAGTCATCACTATCTGTAGTAATCAGGGATCATCAGACATCTTGCTTAGGTTTCATAAGTCAGGTTTGTTCCATATTACACAATGGGCCTCATTACGACCCTGGCGGTCTGGGAACTACGGTACCGGTTAGCATGCCGGTAAAGCAATTCCTGGACTGCCATACTACGTGTTGTGGTCGCGGGTGCCTGTTAGCCAGCCAGGTTTTTCCTGGCGGGCTGACAGGCACCCGCGAGCACAGCACGTTGGATGCACCGGCACAACTCTGAATGTGCCGGTGCATCCGCGTCCCCATCCCCATTCAGCTCTATGGGGTGGAATGGGGATGAGGAGGCCCTTGATTCCGGCACCCAAAAATGGCCAAGTACCGGGTCCGCCTAACTCGGCATGACCCGGTTCTTGCCCATTCACGGGTGCCAGAAAAAAGGCAACTCTGGCGGCAGACGTGCCTGTTTTACAGGCACGGCTGCTGCCAGGGTTGTAATGAGGCCCAATGTCTCTTTACGATGGTAAACATGAACCACTGAGTTCCATCACTCAGACTGGGGCTCTCCGGCTGACAACATTCTCTCATGCAATCCCCAAACACCTGCATTCACACCAAACACAATGCGACAAATCTCCCTTCTTCACACACACACACAAATCCACAAAAGGAAACATACAGGGGAAACACTCATACATGGCATCTTTTTTGTGAGAGATGCAACTCTGAAGAAAGGCAGAGGGAGTCCCCCCAACATACCGGCAGCACCTCAAACAACAGCCACTCATTCTTACAGAAGGCTCCCCCCCTTTCTGCCCATACTTTACCTCTCTCAGTCACTTGAATGGGAAGGCACCCCCCCCCTTATTCACTTGCACATCTGACCCATTCCTCACTTCACTTTAACTCTGCCATGCCTAACAGAATACTCATTGACCAGACCTCACATCGGAGGAGAGATCCCACTCGATTGCTTATACACAATTGTGTTGGCGCGGTGTTGCCACAAACCAATAACCAGCCCTCACACCAGGAAGGTCCCAAACCATACCGTACATACCTAACTCCAAGGCATTTTAATGTTTTGCACCGTGCTTGACGTGCATCACTGAAAAACATCCTCTAACCTGAAATTTGCTAAAGAGGTCACCCTACCCAAACTCTTTACTCTTAACTTTTTTTTACAAAGAACTAGTTCACCACTTAAATAATATGAACACAATATAAAAGTCCACATCTGAACACAGCTCTAAACCTGTAAATTCTGAAAAATGTGTTAGTGCCTAGGGTTTTCAGGTTCATGAACTAAAGGTCCACAGCCGCGTACACCTGTAAAGATGCACATCCTACAAGTCTATAGCTGTAATCAGCTCTAACCTGTAAATTGTAGTCCCTACCCTATAAATCTAACATCCACACCCAACTACATCTTCCACACTACTACACCAACCATTACCAGGGACACACTCGTTACCAAACTGCATTTCTCAGCTTACAACAAACACAAACACCCCACATATGGTTATTCAGTTCTAACCCACAAATCTTTAACACATGGCCATTATCTTGTCCATTAAAGGATATATGTTCAGTTGGACAGTGTAGGTACACCACCATAGGACAAATGTCCCAAACCCCACTCCATTACTCCATTAGGTAACAGTAACTCACTTTATCCTCACGGCATGACGGGAGCCACCATCTTGTATGTTTGCCCTCACAAAATGCACATGGATCCACCACGTCTCCTTTCACTGTGGGCCTCCAGCATGGCCTGCACAACATTTGTCCCTCATTTCCTTTAAGAGCGTATAGTGCCCTTCACAGCTGCACCGTACACCACGGTAACTCGCACCAACATCTCCTTCCTTGGTGCCACGAGATAGCGTCTACAACTTCTCCTTCCTGGATGCAACGACACGGCACTGCACGCCACTCCCACGGCATACGGTGCCTTACTCCAAGCAATCAAATGTTTCTCCTTTATGATACGTCCCTCGATTTAGATCCATGCAGCACGATGCAGCAGGGGTTGCCAAGAAGAGATTTCCAATTCCCATGGGATATTTTGACCCATTCCATGGTGCCTCGCTACATCACTTTACTGCAAGGGTGAAAGAAACAGCCAAAAATGACCGCGCTGACTCCTGTGCGTGCCAAAAACTTTAAAACTGCATTTGTGTCACAACCAAAAAAAGGCTGCACACAGTTCAGGGGGGGTGAAAACAGAGTCCTCACTGCAGGAGAATGCCAGTGGGCTCTGCTACAGTCAACATGGAGCAAAGTGAATGAAACAGCATCATTGTTCTGAAAACCCGAAAATGCCTTTTAAAATGACATTTTCCTAATCTTAAAAAGTGCTGTTTTGGCACTAGGTCCAGTCATTTCTAGTGAATCATTGAGATTAAAGGGCCCTGCAATTCCCAGGATCATCCAGTGTGGCTCAGAGGAACCGGACCTCATTGGAATGACACCTCCTACAAAATGTATCTATGAAAAAGCAACCCAGGAACCCTTGTTTTCATTTTCCACAATGCGGCTATTTCTTTGCAACAAGTATCAGGAAACAGTTGTCCAGAGAAGGACTATAAACAAATACTGGATACATTTGGTCATGCTGCAAACCACTCCAGCATTTAAGGGAAGAACTGGTGCTGACTAAAATGTGTATTTGCTGCAGATGAAAACCGGATTTAAAGAAATAAGTTTAATGTGCTGTATCATGAACGAAGAGCAAAATCACCTGTTTTTAAAGTATGTTCTTGTTTAAAGGGTTAATTATTTAAGAATGTCAAAGGATTTGCTAATGTTAAAAATCCATCTATAAACTGTTTTAATTTTATATGTTTAAAGGAAAGATTGAAAAGGTGAAACTCCCAGTCTGAGTTAATCAACTATAAAAAAAAACTCCTCTTACAGTTCTTAGCCCTGAGAAAGATTGACACCTCCACGTCTGGCAAAGGAAAGGCAAATTGCTGCAGGGAGGCCTTAAATACTCATGACAAAGGGACTTCATTAGACATTCGCCTTTGCCGCAGGCTTGGAAACTCACCCTTCCAGTGGGAGGGGCAGGAAGCTCCACTCTCCAGGCCCCTCATTCAACTTCAAAGGATTTGACATTTGCTTACAGTTGAAAGAAAGAAAAAAAATGGACATGTGACTTTTGGGTTTAAAATGCTTATTTTGCCACTGAACCTCAAGACATTTAACTTGGCAGCAAGAATAAGAGAAAATGTGAAAAGTGCATACATCTAAATCTGAATTTATGCTATTCATTTGAAAACTTGGTAGAATTTCTTACCGCGTAAGGAACAGAAGTTATAAAGAATGACCAATTGCGTAGAAACTATTCATGTTGCAAACATAATGTTGTGTACACATATTCTAGGGGTAATTGGGCATATATGTACTGAATTGGGAAATGTTACGCCAAACCTTTCATCGTTAAAATTGCCAAAATTCAACAGAAAGACTAAACCAGGTCCCACCGACTTGGGAGTTGGATTGGAATGTGACCCATGAAATATGTAATTTATGTATCTGATTTTCTTAGAGGGCATAATTACATAAATATCTATTTGTGGGAAAGTTAGATTTTGGTCCCAGTGGCTAGGGGAGGTTCTAGTCATTGTAATAACCACCCCATAAACATGACATCCCTTTCTGTCATCCAATCAGCAAAAAGCAAGGCAGAAACTGTGCTCTTGACCAATCATAGCATTGTGGGTGTGGGTAATAAGTCTGCCCCTACCATAGACTTTAGTGATGTCATTTGGCATGATAAATAAGGGAAACTCACAACACACAGGATCTGAGGCCTGACTCTATCCTGATTTTCTGCATGGCGTCCTGTTCCTGAATTCTCCATCTTTGTTCATGATTCCAGATTTCTTTACAAAGCCAAGGCCTCTGCATTTTGCTGAACTCCTTTTCACATGGGCCCAAATTCTGAAGCAATCCCAAAACTTAAGGGAAGCATTTGATCCAGTCTGGCTTGCTACCACTAAATGCTTGCCTGCTCCAAATTCGCCATCCTACTGATCTCCGGTCTCCAGTAACCAGTCCAGTCTGAAGTCCCAGTCCAGGTGACCAGAACCGCCCAGCTGATCCTATTCCGCCAGATGTGCCCTGCTGTCCTTTGTGAGACCCGATCCGTGTGATGACCAGAACCCTTGACGGTCCAAAATCTTAAATTAAAGTGGATTGTATGTTTTAATAGGAATCATAGTAAACCATAGCATATCTTTCTTTGCCTTGTCCTATCCCAATATCTACACCATCCTATCTTTACCTTAAGAACCTGTAATATTGTCACAACCATTCTTGCAACCATGTCAGTGATTCCTAGTGTTAGCGCCGATTTTCTCTTCATTTTTGTTTTACTAGAACATAAACCATTAGAGATTTTGATTAAATAAAGCAATTTCCATAAAGAAAATGGGGTATCCGCCATGAGGGTTACAGCGGCCGTGTAACTGTGGAGATTCATGGGTGGCCTTCTCTTTTTCTTAGCCATTAAATCTAGTTTAAGCAAAATTAACCTGTCATTTTAAAACCGATTTTCTGTTTTTCTCTGCTCTATTTTCCTAAAAACACCTCTCATTCAACATTGCATAACTCCCTCAATTTAATAGCTAGAGACTTCATTTCAACTCTGACTTATACGTAACACCTTTAGCTACATCCCAACATATAAGCCACATAAAAACCGTTTCGTGAATTCTAGGCTTCTCACTTCGTATCTCACTTAAAACTTTGGTCTTAATACACAAGGCACAAAACAATGCCTCACCTGCTTACCTGTCCACTCGCTTCACACAACATACAGCCTCCAGACCTCTGAGATCTGCTCAGGCGCACACACTAACCATCCCCAGCTTCAAGCTTCAGACAGTTAGGGGCGTGAGTCTCCCATTTCTGGCTGCTAAGCTGTGGAATTCCCTTCCCAATGATCTGAGGAATGTCCCAGCCTTCCACGCTTTCAAAATCAAAACTAAACAGTGGCTCCATGAACAGGATGCACTGGCCTCAGCCTTGTAATTCATGCAAGAGGTCACCCGCAATCGGGCCGCTCTCTGTTTTATACTGTATATTAATTCCTTGTATTATCTAAAATGCATGTTCTTCCTTTATGTAACTATGTCTATATAATTGCATTATGTACCTATCTATGTAACTCCTTGTGTAACACTTTCTGTAACCTTCTTTCCAAACATGTGCCCTGATGCCCTTGGGCAGGGTGCCCAATACAAATAAATAAAATACAAAATACAAATACAAAATACAAATAGGCGGGAATTCGCATTTCTGCAAAGTTTTACACGTGTGATTTTCAATTTCAATTATTTCCAACCTTCCATTAAGATTAAAAGTGTTTACTTTCACTTAACCTATAGCTCATGTTTGTTAGGATCTTTCCAATGTTGCTCCCATAGAGATTTGTATTGATTTAAGGACTTTTGCACACTTTTCATTGTTTTGCTAAGCCATTTTCGAATGTCATTTTAAAAGTGTAAGATTTCCAAACCATTTTTCTCTCTTGTTTGGGGAGGGAAGGTTGTATTCAAATCCTGTACACTGTTATTTATTCCTGAATACCTGCTGCCCCCTTACATCTGTGTTGAATTGCTTATTTGTGAGTTGAGAAATTTGCAAGGGGAAATCTTAACTCAAGTGATATCTTCCAAACAAGCCAAAATTGTTCTTTTCTCTGTATTTTCCTTCTGTGTTGTTGAAAAGTGAATTTAACTGCCTTACCTACCTTTCTATCTGTTATTGTCACCACATTGGTGATTGCTGCTCCATATATTGAAACATATGTTTGATTTGAATTTTAAATAAATAAATACATATTACCTTTACCAACCAGCCTGATTCCTGGTCAATTGCGACCTGAGGATATTTTGAGAAAGGGTGTGATATGAGTGGTATATCACTCAGAATATTGAACCTATAGACATAATAAAATAAGTATTTCATTTGTGCACTGCATACTAGGCTGAGACCAGGGTGTATTGCCTGATTAAAATCCTTAACACTCCCTCACCAGCCAGGTGACATCCCTACTTGCCTGGTGAACCTCGACTGTTGCGGATCTCCACTGCTCCAACCGTCACCCACAGAGCTCTCTCTCCAAGGTGAGCCATTTATGCTCCTGGCCGCTAATATAGGCATCCACTCTAATAAAGAACCTGCACCACTCCTAGGGTATTCCCTGCTCTGGAGCTTGCTCATGTTGGTACTCTGCTGTTGGGTATAATATCTTGCACGGGTATTCTGCTTCTGAGCTTTCCTCTTACAAACCTTCTCCCTGGAGCTTGGAGTTGGAGAGCTGCTCCCCTTATTTCGTGCTCAGCACATGCCCCTGGGGTATCCCAAGACTGCAGCATTCCCAAATGCACTGAAGAACAACCCCATTAATTGGCCCGGGGTCTCTTCTTGGGTCGCAACTCCGCTTTTGACTTGTCCAAGGGTCCCCAATTGTATAGTAGGTCCCCCTTTTTCCTGGCCCTGGTAATGGTTCTGTGACCTGAAGACTACCCTTCTCTTCACTGGGCACAGCTCTCCCTAATCCTCACGCTGCAGTTGCCAACCTGTACTGCAGCTCTCCCTCTTTCTTGTATCACAGATATCCTGGGCTGCAGCACCCCCTTTTTTTTACCCTGGGTAATAGGACTTAATTGTGTGGGGGGCAGTGGTTCCGTTCCTTCTTCACTGCACCCCCCGCATCAGACAGGTCACCTTAATCTTCACTTTTGCCACGCAGGTTCTTTTTCTTTACTTGAAAGACCGACTCCTCACCAGTGTAATAATCAGGGATCCTCAGACATCTTGCTTAGGTTCCATAAATCCGCTTTGCTTTATTCCATATAACACAATGGGCCTCATTCCGACTGTGCTGGTTCGGTAACAATGGTGGCGGTAAGCCTACAGGACCCATTCTTACCGGACCGGCACAGTACGACTCTGTGGGCAGGTGCCTTTCTGAACGCCAGGGTCAGACCTGGTGGGCAGAACGGCACCTGTACACAGAGTTTTACGAAAGCACCGGCACCATTATTAACGGTGCCGGTGCTTCCGTGGTCCCCATTCCCATTGAGTCCTATGGGACTCAATGGGAATGGGGATTTACAATTTGCCTGTGCATGACTTCCCGGAAGGCCGGGGTTGTAAAACCCCTGGTGTTACCGGTACGCCAGGCGCCAGTAAATATTGCAAGTCCGGCGGCAACCCGCCGGTAGCACTGCAGGGTTACCGCCAGACTTGTAACGAAGCCCACTGTCTCTTTAAGATGGTAAACATGAACCACTGGGTCCCATAACCCAGGCTGGGGCTCTCCCGCTGACATACCGTGGAACCTTCACAACAGGCATTCCTACACTCACAGCCAAACATTCTCTCAGGCACACCAAACATTCTCTCATGCATTCCCCAAGCACCTGCATTCACACCAAGCACGATACAACACAATCAAACAGAAAATGATCTCATTCCTCTTCAGTTAAAAGGAGGGCTCTTCACGACTAGTGCGGTCGACAATATAGACCACAATCCAAGCTCTACCACAGCTCATAACCCTTTCCATGGTACAGGAATATAAATATTTCAACATCCTGATAATTTTACGAGGACTGACCAGACTACGACTAAATGTCCTTGTGCCAGGAAAGTGACTAAACATCTTCCTGAGTACTACACCAGAGTGCTACACCAGAGTACCCCTGTTCCTCTTATTTAGACAAGGTTAACTATTTTCTCCTGCTATTAGATGCCAAACAGTCACAAATCAAATGAGGGGTATCTTCTTCCAGCCAAAAACCAGGGGGAATGACTCCAATCCCCTGTTTGAAACTCCCAAAACTAGCTAGGTGGAACGCCTTCTTTCCCCTGGCTGAAAGGCCATTCTATAGTTCACCAGTATAACCAGGGGAATGACTCCCTTCCCCTGGCTTCTTAACAATTGTACCTGATTGGTGAGTACCAGTCCCTTCTCCAGGTATGACTTGCCACGACCAGCAAGTCCAGCGGGAATGACTCCCTTCCCCTGGATCTTCCTTTTGCTCTTCTCTTCTTTGCCCTTGAGCTACCTTGCTCTCTCCTCTGCCCAGTACTGGCACGAGGAAGAGGACTTCCCACAGTAAGTATTATTTTGTGTTGGGTCCACGACCCTTGGTTCTCTTCTTTTACCCGGCCCCCTTGGTTCTCTTCTTTTACCCGGCCCCCTTGGTTCTCTTCTTTTACCCGGCCCCCTTGGTTCTCTTCTTTTACCCGGCCCCCTTGGTTCTCTTCTTTTACCCGGCCCCCTTGGTTCTCTTCTTTTACCCGGCCCCCTTGGTTCTCTTGTTTTACCCGGCCCCCTTGGTTCTCTTCTTTTACCCGGCCCCCTTGGTTCTCTTCTTTTACCCGGCCCCCTTGGTTCTCCCTCCTGCCAAGGACTGCTATGAGGAAGATGGGCTCGAAATGCTGCTTCTCTTTGGCGTCCTCGACCCGGTTCTCTTCTTCCACTGGAGTTCCACCTGTGTCCAGGGTGAATGAACAGCCGCCATTAGTACAACATTAGCATTTGACTTTTTATTTGGACTTTATCTTTTCAAAGCCTTGAATGGACCATCGGGAAAAGTTGAAAAAGCATTTTTGACCTAAAATAAATATACACCATTTGTATGAAGCAGAGGGACTTTCACTGAATCTTTCCTGCACATTAAACCGGCGAGTATCCAGCCCTATTGCTCACCTGACCTCTTCTGTCACAGCAACAGAGCACTTCACTGTGGCATTCTGCTAGGAATGTAAATGGTGCCATTTTTTTAGAACAATCTTAACTGTTCAAATGCATTCGTTTAATATCTTTGCCGGGTCCCCCCAACAAGCGTGTGTGGTAACCCCTTGAGGGATACGCTGCCACTCTACTATTCCATTACTGGGTGAGCGCCATAGCACGATGGCCACTGCTTTATACCATCCAGGGGAGGACAAATCGCTCACTACACTATTAAAATGCAATAATGTATTCCTTCAGACATTACCAAAATAGCTATCAGTTGTACATGTTCTTTTTCTAGTTTCTTTTTCGGAAAAACCTAGCAACATGCAGTCTTAAGTGTTACTATAGTTAAGTTTGCGGCACATTTTAAGAGAATTCAACAGATTGTTGCGAAAATCCCAGTGTATTTCAAAGTAATCCGTTTTTCTGTTTAAATATTTTTTATTAATAATAGATAATGTCAAAAATTACAAAGTTAGCAGAGGTTTCACAAAGTAATCAGTTTAACCTTACATAGATATACAAACCCTTTTGTGTTTAGATTCCATTATCAAAACGTCAGTATTTTTTTTCTGGTAACTCTGAATGAAAGGCGTTTAGTCAAGGCAGGCTTTGAAAAGAAATATTACAACAGCCTGCAAAAAAAATAAAATAGGGAAATGAGTAAATATCGTCAAAGGCATGCAGGCCAGCTGCCCTTAAGTAAAGTGTGTGTGGTGGCACCCTTTTACTACTCAATGGTGGGATCACAGAGGACGTTTGGCTGCTAGCTAGGGCCGGTGGCCCATCTGGCCCTGATGGTCATAAGGGGCCATTGTTCTGTCACCGCCCTATGTCAGGCTTAGTGGTCTCCCTTGTTAATTTGAGTTTAACCACTCACAGGCTGGTTCAATGCTTCACACAGCTGCTGGGGAGTCTCTTATGTGAACCAGTGTTGGGGGAACTGATGGCAGTAGAACCACTGGGCCTGTAGGAGATCATTTTGGGCATTGAGAACAGTCAGGAGCGCCTGTCGCCTTTTAGCAGCTTATAATCGTGGGATCTGCCCTCCGCGTGGCTTTAAGGCCAAGTGTCTCCACGATGCCTGCCGAAGGGGACATTGTGGGGGATGGCGACAAGCAATGGAATAACTGCGAATCTCTGGTGGAGCAGATGGATGGCATAGAGAGGATCATCGCCAATATTAAATCTTACACAACAGGGGTGTATAAAGAGAAGGAGCCCAACCCCAAACACTCAGGTAAATGGGAACGATGTATAGGGGAGGTCTGCTGGAGGGCAAGGAACTAGCAGTGGAATGTGGGGCACCCTATGAAGCAGTAGCTGTGCGAGGCAGCCTATGCCACTCTGTGGGATGGTGAGGGTTACCTGATGGAAGAAGGGAGAAGCAGTCCCAATTCTTCCATTGACTATGGATGTCATAAAAGATTGGGGATACTATAGTATGAAATTGCACTTATAATTGGACCATTACAACGTAATGCCTTTTAAGGGTATATTTTGTACAAGTGAAAATCTAGCTTATTACCTGACGATCAGTGGGCATCCAGCGTTGTATGAGCACAAAGCATTGTTGCAAAGGTAGCTTTGCTGCTTTGCAGCACTAGAGCAGTGCTCATCTTTTAGATCTGCCTAACCTTCCAAAGGTTTTCTGTGACCATATGTCACGGTTTAGCATCACCTGTGCACTAAGGGATAACAGTATGGATGTGAAGGCTTCATGCTGCCTTGACCCACATGTTGGATATTTATTTGACATTTGTATGGCGCCTGCACACAAGTGTTTCCAGCCCTACCCTTGCCCTGGAGCATTTCCCCAAGTGGTGCAGATGACCACTGGACACTAGCAAACACATACAGATTGCTTGTAAGGTTGTTGGGGTAGTCTTAGGAAACAGTCTTGAGCTTTGCATGCTAAGGTAATTCGGAAGCTTCATCAGCCACCTTTATCTCTTAGTTTGATAACAAATAACAAGCGGGTCCCTATTGAAGCTCTAGCAGTGAGTGTTGAGGAACGGGATACAGGAGGGAGGATTTGGGCACCCCACCTATTTACTTCCCAATTTACTGTGCAGTAGAAATGTGTTTCTCCAGCATGGGGTTCTCAACAGATTTATGAGCCGTACAATTCCTCTCTAACAAAGGTCTCGGCTCCATAGCGGGGTTAGGGGTTCAAGTGCCCATGCATATCTCTCAACCTTTTTTAATCCCCTGGGTGGATGAAAACAGACAATTTCATTTTGGGGGGTAGGTGGGCAGAGTTCAATTAAGTGAATGGACCTCTAATGAACTTGGTGGGTGAGAGAACTAATAACAAGGTGGGTGTCCCCCGCCAAAAGTGTGTGAGTTGAGAGGTATGCCCATGCCAGCCATGTATCAACCAGCGTGGTTTCTTGGATAGGGTCCCCACCCGCATCCATCCTTGGAGGTAGCTAGCTGTATGACAGCTCGGCTACGTGGCCCAGGCAGGCAGTTGACGGTTTTCCCATGATGGGGCAAAGGAGTAGGGCTGATGGGTATGTCAGTTCCTTACTGGTCTGCTGTACCTTCTTGGTCTCCTCCCACACTGCTATGAAGTCAACATGGGATGGGTGAGGCTAGAAGAACCGGGCCGGATGCTGCAGGCCCTGTGTCATTCACAGCAACTTGCCCACTGCACCAGTATATCCTAAAACAGGGGTCTACAACCTATTCGTCTGTACATTTCTGGACTATAACTCCAATCAATCCTAGGCAGCATAGTCAGTGAAGAGGGATCATGGGAGTCGCAGTCCAAAACATCTGGAGAGCCATAGGTTGCAGACTCTGTTGTAGAGAGAGGCTGGCAGCCTCGCCATCTGCCCCAATTTGGGTAGCCTAACTTATCTGAAATCATCAAAAGAAGGAGGGTGGCTGGAGTCTCCTGTCACCACTGCATGTAGACCACCAATCACTGGCTACATTTCGCCCGAACATGCCGTCCTGGTATGATGTTGCTATTTCCAGATGCCTGTTATTAAAACATCTGAATATTTAGTCCCTGCATCCTACCCACCCCGACCTCCGAGAAATGCAACCCCTTTCCTGATAGTCAGGGATCTTTTACCCTACCCCTCACTTCTCTGAATTATCCTTAAACCTTGGCATTTTGACGGATTGCACAATTACTGCATCCGCCAGGGTGCATTGTTGAATGTCCTCGGCAACTGCTGCCAGCAGCACACTTCCGGTTGCAGCCACTCTGTACAGGATGCACAGGCTCGATGAAGGAAGTGTGACTGACTGTCCAGGTGAGCAAAAGTGCTTCTGCTACTCGCCTGAGAGTTGGCCTGCACAACTCTCCCAGCGCCCATAGTTCCTGTGTGGGTATTAAGGTCGATGAGACTAGGACAACAGGTCCCTTCCAATGCAAAGTATCTTAGGGGTTTTTGGCCTCTGACGTCCCCCAAACCAAAGAAATGTAGGAACCCCAGAATCTTCATCCCATTTCGGACCCATAGCTTGAAAAGTCTCCATGCCAGCAATCAAAAACATCAGTCCCCACACCACTTACAGCTGTGCTGGAATCAGTTTGATTACATGTTCATTTTAATAGCTAATCTCAATGTAATCTGGCCTAGTAAGATCGCTGTCTCTGTCTTCCCTCTGTTCCCCCACCCTTGCCCCGTCGCGCCTTGAAACACTTGTGTATAGGCGCATTATAAATGCCATATCATATCATATCAATGAGGTATGTATGTTGCATTTTGTAGTACAGCGTGTCGACCTCAGAGAAAGGAAAAACGTACTTAGCCTAGTCGGGATTTTGTACTGTCTCTAGTATGAGAACACAGATCTCTGCAACAAGTGGTTAACACACGGAACTATCCCTTTAAGTACTGCTCTCAAAGTGCATTGTAACTTATGTTTTGGTGCGGCATCAATATATTCTCAAAAGAGGTAAACATGCTACACAAATTGGGCAATAGTGAACGCAAAAACTATATGTGCTACAGTGCACAGCCCTCCAGGTGTGCAACACTTATCTGCTTTGTAAAATTAGGCACATACTCCCAACTAAATAAAACAGAGTAACAGATAAGAAGGCCTCTGCCCATTATCGCTGTCCCCACTGGTGAGGTGTTCAGAGCATGGGCATCAGAAGCGGTGTATGCCACATAGAGTTATTATGTTATGTTACATACACTTATTAAGCGCACGTAACGCCGAAAGGCACCTTGGCGCTAGAAGCAAAAAGACAACAGTATTTCCTATAGAGAGTTTAGAATAAAAAGGTTTCCAGTGTCCGACGGAAGTTTAGGTGGTCAGCCGTCACACGGAGAGAGAAAGGCAGAGCGTTCCAGGCCTTGGCAGCGGCCACCGAGAAGGCACAGCCACCCATGCGGGACAGTCTGATACGAGGAGCCAGAACTTGAAGAGCGGAGTGAGATCGAAGACAACGGGCAGGAGAATAGCGTGGAAACTGAGCCTGTAAATATTCTGCCCCTAATCCATAGAAGGCAAAATGGACGATGCACGCGAATTTCAAAAGAATCTGTTTCTCAACAGGTAACCAATAGAGATGTCTCAACAGAGGAGACATGTAGGCTCCAAACGGGGGATGAAACATGGATTTGGCTGCAGCATTCTGAAGAAGTTGAAGGCGATTGATAAGAAAACAAGGCTGAGCAAAATAGAGTTGCAATAATCTACCGCACTCAAAACAAGCGCGGCCACCAGAGGGGCCTGACATTTAACCGGAATAAACAGAAGAACTTTCCGTAGAATACAAGCTTGAAGTTGTCGGTTTTGCAAACAGCAGCCATCTGTTCGTTCATGGAGAGGGAAGAGGTGATTTTAATCCCCAAATTCCTCACAGAGGGTGACGGCAGGGGGAAGGGACCGAGAGATACAGGCCAAAAATCAGTGGTCCAGAAAAGGAACGAAGAAGTGGTGCCAACGACCAAAACCTAGGTCTTGTTACCATTGAACTGTAACCAGTTGGTTGCCATCCATAAACCCAACTCCTCCAGACACATCCTAAGCCGAGCCGCCGTGTCAGATCTGGTGAGATCCAGGCATACCAGAATTTGTGTGTCATCGACATAGGAATAGTATCGAAACCCATAGGATACAATGAGAAGCAGAAGGGACCTAATATAAATATTGAATGATATGAGGGAGAGGTCAGATCCCTGAGGGACTCCGCAGAAGAGTAACACAGGTTTAGACCGAAAAGGAGGACGGGAAATCGACTGAGAGCGATCGGCCAGGAAGGCTGTGGACCATCCTAGAACTTGGCCAGAAAGACCCGCTGCAGCATGACGGGAGATCAGGGTGAGATGGTCAACCATGTTGAAAGCAGCCGAAAGATCTAACAAGGACTGCTCCGACACCACCCTGATCAACCAGGCGGGCAAGGTCATTCAGCACAGAGTTCAGGACGGATTCCGTGCCCCTCTCAGGCCGAAACCCAGATTGGAAGGAATCAAAAAATCCAGAGGATTCCAAGAAGGTAGAGAGTAGAGGAGCCCTACTAGCCAGAGGAGGGCCCTTACGAGTCAATAAATCTTTTCACTTATGGTCATTACTGGGCACAAAGAAAGCATTTTGTGGTTGTGTAACAACAATAGTACCTAGGCTGTTACAATTAAAAAGTAATTTCACTTGCCTAAATATACACCAGTCGACAATGAGAACTACATTTTACTGCCTGAAAAAAACCTTTTACTTCCATCTTCCAGAAGTAGGTAGTAAAACTGCTCCCATTTAAAGATGTATCTGGAGCCCTGGCGGTGAACACAGCATGCATTACAGCATTATGTGATCAGATCAAATTAAGTTGTCAACAACAGCCACTGAGCAGGCTCAAAGCCCTAGCAGCACAATATAAAATATGTTGTGTTATTTACGTTTTGTAAAAACTGTGCACTGGCTTCTTTGCATCAGGCAACCAGGTGGAGACCCTTCCCAGGGTGTGGGCTTAGAGCATAGGCCCCTTTTCTCATTCTCGAGAAACCGCACAATGAAATATGAACACCTAACACATATGGCCAATCAGGTGCAGTCTAGCCAACTCTCCAAATCTACAGACTACCACATTAATGTCAATAATAAGTGACTTAGAGACTATAATGCCTGGGGTTCACCTATTAGCTGCAACCCTCCCAGCATCTTTCTCCCCCACCCCTGAAGGCTGTCTGGTCAGAAGGCTGTCAGGTCAGGTCCTGTTTACCCTGTATACTCACCACATAACACTGGATCTCATGAATGCTATTCATTTCTGTCCTGCAGCTAACTCATGTTTGAGGAAGCTTGGTACTCTAAAGCGGTACCTGTTCAAGCCTATTGGCTGGGTCTCAGGGAATACCTGCTCTTCCCCTAACGAAGGGTGTGTCCATAAGGCTCCCTCCCTCCAGCCTAATCACCAGGGTGGGGGTTGCTCTTATTGCATGAGCTGATATTTATTGTGAGCTTGGCTTCCCCTGGCCTTGCATCGATGTACAGGTTATCCAGCTCTTACTCAGGGTCCCTTCAGGATTCCCTTCTCCCAGCCATACAGTACAACCGAGGACCTGGTTCATCTTAGTATGCCTTAACCTGATCTATGCCTGGACTGTGACCTCAACATCTCTAGCTTTTCCGGGGCCTCCTTTTCAGCAGGACTGCCACTTAGATCTGGGAGGCGTAGTATATTTGTATTTATTTGAAGAATAGGGATGCCAAGTTTGGTCAGAAATGACTTACAGTAACACATTTACAGATGGTGGAAGCATTCCCGCGAAGTCTGCCTGTACAATAACATAGAAAGGAGAACAACGGATGAGCCAGTTTATGAGGCTTACAAAGGTAACATTAACCAAAGGGGGCAAGTGCCTCTAACTAAAGAGCATTATATACATATACACAATTATATTCATTGTCACTGGTGGGAGTGGTGGGGTCATGTAGCGAGGATGGGAGGTGGCTAGGGGAGCTCCATATTTAACAAATAAGTGAAGTTTAAGTCAAGCTTTGAAGAGATCCACAAGAGGCCTGGCTTTGTGTTGGGCATTGGGTTCCAGTAGAGCGGCCCAAGTAAAAAGAAAGAGCGGAAGCTAGAGGAAGCACAGCGTTGGCATGGGGCCATGAGGTTGCTAGCCACTGATGTCTTGAGTAGGGCTGATGCTCACCTATTCATATGTTTTGTCGATTATTCGACAGCATTTGGTTGCGTCGACCAACATATATTGTGGTTAAAATTGTTGTATTTTGTCAGGGCCCTATATACTGATGCAACAGTTACTGTTCGCCTTTCTCAAGATGGAGAAGTCTCCTCCCTCATGCCTACCAAAAGGGGATTAAAACGGGTGTGTGCTAGCACCCCTGTTGTTCAACCTCTATGTGGCTGACATGGGAGAGAAAGTAAGTATGATGTTGATTTTTCTGCCTCGTATTGGAGGGGTGGCTTTACCGCAGATTACTTATGCGAACAACACAGCTCTACTTGACCGCACCCATCTAGGTTTACAAAGAGCTATTGACAACCTTCTCCAGTTCGCAGACGAGAATTGCTTGAAGATCAACCTTGCAAACACCAAGGTTATGCATATTCGGAGTAAAGGTTGACGTACTACTGGGTTTTGTTGGTATATCAAGAACATAAAGCTGGAGTGGGTTAAACATACATCTATCTTCGGCTACCCTTCGACAGTGTTCCTAAGTCCTCACAATATTATGCCCATGCCAAAGCTAAGGAAACGCGACTATGGATGGTACTGAGGGGATTTATTAGGAGGGTCAGTGGAGAGTCAGTAGATGGTTTTTCGGAAGTTTACAAGAAAGCCATTGTACCACGTATATTATATGGTTTAGAAACTGTACCTGAAAATCATGTAGATTGGTTAGGGAAACTCGAAGGAAAAATACTTAGATCACTAATGGGCTCCCCTACGACCGTTCCTGTTGCCTCATTGAGAATGGAACTATGTACTACCTCTTTGCACACAATTAGCAAAATATCCTGTAGTAAGTTACTATTGAAAATAAATCAAGCTAGTGTGACTATGGACCCTCCTGATATATTGTGTATGGCCAAAGAACATGCACATTATCGAATGCACAATAAAGCACATATCGAATTCGGTTGATGCAGTAAAGAATTATGTGGTGAACATCGGACTGCCCTTGATAGAGGCAGTAGACATTGCATTGTATTTCCATAATTTAAAACTCAAGTCACTGGAAGAGGATCGAGTGAGATCTATTGGCATATTAGCGAACAAAAGGCATTACGAGGAGTATGCCAAACAAAGCTTTAAAATCTTAAACGGTGCAGTTACCTAATTAAGGCTTGCTCTTGCACATTCAGACGCTTTATTATGTATCTGCGATTAAATATGTTGCTGGTATTAGATTTTACGGGCTCGTGGCAAAACATACCATGAGAAAAAATGACTGTTGCTCAAACATATAGAAACTAGTAGGCACATATTGACGGCATGCAAGAAGGTAACTGATCTTTAAATTAAAGGCCATGATCGCTTTTGCACATGGCCAAGCAGAATTGCAACAGATCAGTTTTGGTCTATGATTGTGGCAGCAGAGTCGCTTGTTATTACTACAGTGGCGATGCATGTTTGGGAGTGTATACTAGGCATGTTCCTAGTTTCTTCTCCGAAATCTCAATAATGTAATCTGCATAGACCTCTATTTATGCACGATAACTTGAACTTGTTGTATGGCAGTTATGCTTTTATGTCAACATTTCAAATTATTGTTTTTAATTGATTTTTAATTGGTGTGATGATTTGTATGGAAAAGGCTTAATTGTGTTAGCCATATGCAGTAAATATAAAATAAAAAAAGAAGAGCGGAAGCAAGAGGAAGCACAGGGTTGGCATGGGACCATGAGGTTGAGTGCAGCGGAGTATCAGAGAGAATGATACATGGTGTCGCCTACCAGGGGTATCCAGGGGTGTAAGCAAACTATGATACATGAAGCCCTCCTCATTCCCCACAACTCTTAAAAGCAACACATTTGTTATAAAGCACCCATTGTGTTGTGTAAATGTCTATTCACAATGATAAACGCTACCTTCCCCCACTCTTAACACATATTTTATGTCCGTTTCTTTGTTATGTTCCCATACAGAGACAGACATGCTTTAAAATGTACTATATGGACCAATTTTTCAAAATATTCTTATGTGGAGAACCAGCATCACCAACCCAAACCCTCCCCAAATCTTACTTGGAGGTGTTGGGCTTGCTTGTTACATTTGCTCATACTGCATAATATGGGGCCACTTTGAAAAACATTTCCATGGACACATCTGGTTTCCAGTCCACCCTGTCTTAAATGTACCTTTCAAAGGCACCCCTCTTACCACTACCGTTTACAAGTACAGTATGAGGGACCATTCATCTTTGCTTTAAATTTGGTTCAGAGGTTGGCAGGTGTCCCTCCCACAGAGCACTTGACTCTTTCATGTTTTTTGGTTTCATAACTTGTTTTGTGGTGCCATAACTTGTTCGATTTTACTAGTGTTGAATCTGCTATTTATCATGTGTTCTCTTCTCTCAGATCGTTTGCAGCACACCTTGCTTGACGAACACCCGCCGGAAATGAAGACCACCCAGATGGAAGTGATGCGGCTTCGACAGAAGCTCCTTGAGGAGTGTGAGAAGAGCCAGGAGCTGCAGAACAAGAATGAGAAACTTAGCTCTGCCCTGGAAAGGGCAACTGCCAGACAGGTGAGTAGAGAACACTTGTAAACACACCGTTCATACTTGCCAAGCTTCTGGACCATATTACTGGCACCAAGGCTTGTTCAAGTTCCAGGAGAAGTAAAAAAGAACAAAGATCACTGGAGCCCTCCTGAATGATAGACAATGACAGACAATGACAAGTTAGTGTTGGTCTCAGGACTCGTGCCTAGGGGTGGTCCACATTTATTCTCTTAGTGACACAGGCGTCACCGTCATAACATCCCATCCAACCACCATTAACAAACAACAGAATGATAATAACAATGACAACATGTCATCTCTTTATCTTGTAAGTCCTATTCTATTCGAGCTCAAAGTCCCGGGACATCCCAGAGGGCTTCCGCACCATCCGACGTGGGTAAAGGCATGGTGGTCCTTTTTGTGTGATCATCCCTATGTTGTCTTCCTCCCACACTCTCTGTTGCTCTTCTTCCCCTGGCTACTTCGGAGCGAACCTGCTCTTCTCGAACATTACCATGGAATGGTCTAAACCAGCTATGGTTTCTGGTAAGCAATTCCCTACATCTCACTGCAGTGATCATGGACCTCTTCCTGCTGGCAACCATTCAGAGGCTGGTGTCGTGGAGCAGACACGGCTTGTGTTGTGGGTTTCACTTATGCACCAACACTGTAATCCCCCACATCCATTGTGCTTTCAGCCGCCATCTGGAGCTTTCCCAAGTATTTGCTCACTCCTCATCTTCTCTTATCCTCTCGGGATTTGGCTCTTGAAGACGCTTAGACTCGTGTCTGGGAATTAGGGATCACACCTTGTGACCTAGAAAGGCTTCCGTGGATGCAACATCAGTGGACGAGTGTGGAGTGTCTTCATAAATCTCTCTGTGGACCCACTCGCCCGTGGCCAGCAGGCTGTGGTGTGTGGGTGAGAGTCCCTGTAGAATTTCAAGAACCTTATGGAACTCATCTCTCTGAAAGGGTGGCCCATTATTCAGTGAGCTACAAACAGCTCCTCGAATATTGGTATTACGGCAGCAGAATCTGTGGGCTCGATGAACCTCACCAAACGGCACTGTGAAAATTCATCCCTAACAACAGGGAAATGTCTTGATTGTAGCACCAAACCAGGTTCACGCTGGGTGTCCTCCATGGCTCCGTAGCCCTCTCCGTGGAGGCAATAACCGGCTCTTTTGCCTGCAGCCAGGCCACCTGGCACCACACACAGCATGCCAGTGTCTCCTCCACCTTGGCTTCAAGATCACACCTTCTTGCGGAAGCATGGCTTGGTTTTTCCGACCTTTTGGTTTCCGACGAGGGCTAGATCCAGAACCTGCCTTGCAGTTTGAGAGGAATAACCAGCTGGGTGCTCCGTCATGGCCCACTAAGAGCTCTACCATGACCCCCTACATACCCCGGATAAACGTCTGACTTCCACTGGCCGGACTGTAACTTTGTCACCACTTTTTGGAGCCCCACGTCCCTATGGGTAGTCTCAGTAATGTCCTCTAGAGACATGGACCTTGGAAGTGCGGCCCGGGTGACCATGGCAATGAACCCCTCTATTTCGTCATGAGCGTGTTCAGTCCCAGCTTCCTGTCCTGCCAGATGTCTCGACAGGTAGTTGGCAGGGTTGTCGGCCCCGGCCCTGAACAGCAGCGTGGTGCCGTATTCTTGGAGTTGTAGCTGCCAGCGCTCTAGCGTTCTACCCTGATGGGCGGACATTGCGCCCACATCACCCTAATGGGGATGAGTGGCTTGTGGTCAGTGAAGACGATCACCGGATGACCATATTTATAAAGGTGAAAATGTTTTGTAGCACTGCCAGCGCCTCGCTCTCAGTCTGTGACAAATGACGCTCTGTGCTGGCCTCAGCAACTGGTCCCCTGTCCTCATGTCTGTAGACCTTAAGGAGAACGGCACCTAGCCCCACTGGGTTGCGTCAAACACAAGCTCTGTTGCATTGGCATGGTCAAAGTAAGCCATTGATGTATCAGCTACGAGCGTCGCTTTGATGGCTGCAAAAGCGTCTTGTTCCAGTTGGCCCTCACATTCTTGATACTTTCCAGTGAGAACCCTCAGCAGCGTGGTCCGCATAGCCAAGTTGGGGATAAAGCTGCCACAGAAATGTACCATCGCCAGGAAGCTTGTCATCTGAGACAGCGATCTTGGGGGGAAGCGCCCTTAATGTCCCATACTTTCTGGGGATAGGAGGCCATGTTCATGAAACACAAACCTGAAAAAATTTACCCGGGACTGCAGGAAGCAGCAATTCCACGTGTTGAGAGTCAAGCCTGGACATCTGTTCTTGTGGGGAGGCAGAAAAAAATCAGCACATCAGCACTTACATTGACAACCCCGGGAGCACGGCTAACATTCCCCTTATGGTGTGTTGAAAAACCAGTTTTGGAGGACAACTTGGAGCACTGCCTCTTGTAACAGAATAGCCCGACATGCAAGGAGAAGGTCATAATTGGGTGAGTCCACATTCAGAGGGACCTGGTGGTACCCATCCTTGAGGTCAAGTGTCGAGAACACCGTGGCACCCTAAAGATCCGCCATTATATCATTTCGCGTGGGTGTCAGGTGACGTTCCCTGTGAATTGTGCAGTTGGGAAGTCTCATGGCCACACAAATTCGTACGTCCTCCGGACACTTGGGCTGGTTAGCCACTATGTTCAGTGACACCTGGGTTACCGTGTGGACTAAAGTACCTCCATACGCAAGAACCAGTCGGGGAGATATGAGTTGATACTTGCTGACCGGTTATTGGGGCCAAAGGTGGCTGGAACAACAGCACCGGGTCCCCAGGTAGCTGCAAAGGAAACAGAGCAGGTTAGGGACAATACAGTGGGTATGCACAGGCATGCAACACTAGGAAGTTCACCTACCAGTTGGGGAGCTGGAGACAGGCATTGAAGTAGGGGAGGGTGAAGAACTCATGGTTCTCAGGAGATAATCCCCCCTACTCGGTGTGGTGCAGTGTTGTTTTACAGGTAGGGTCCAGCCACCAGTACTGTATGTCCAGTGGGAACAATGCCAGGAGAAGACCCACCAAAGGAGCAACATAAGTATCCAGAGGGATGCAGGAACAAACCAGAAGGCAGTTCAGTTCGAGGCACAAAAGGGAAGGTCCAAGGCAGTTCAATATGCAATCCAAGGTCAAAAACACTGAAGCAATCCAAAGAGTAGATGACCGAATAAGCAAGTTCAAGGAAGTCCAAAAAGCAATCCAAATGAGGGCCTGATTCATAACTTGGCGCAGTGAACGTGCTAAAGCGCACGATTCACTGCACCAATTAAGGACACCCAGGCTACACCAGTATTCTCAAGTGGGCCTGGGCCTCCTCGCACCTTCAGGATTGCGCCTGCTTGTTGTAACGGATGCAATCCTGAAATCTCGGCAGCATTTTTGTAAAATAACGACATATTCGTTATTTTACAAAAATGCTGCCGAGAACACAGGTTTATATGAACACTTTCCTATACACCAACGTAAGCAGCTTCAACGTTGAACCTACTTACTTTGGTGTATAGGAAAGGTTCCATGCGTTAAAATCGCATCAAAAATGGCCATTTACACAAAAAATGCAGCAAAAAGACTGTGGTTTTGCCGCTGCAATCCATGTAAAGGATGCGGGGGACACCCTCTTAACTCCCAGACCGATTATACCATTTAAGGGAAGCGGGGGACTTGCCTAGGCAACCGCTGCTCCTCTTAAATGGGGTACACTGGGTCAAACCACAGCATTTCTGCTGCAATTTCTTGTAATGGCGACATTTTTGCCGCAATTTTATTACTGCATACCATAGGAAAGTGTTCATATACACCCGTGTAAAGGAAAGCGTTCATTCATTTACACCAAAGTAAGCAGCTTCAATGTTGCAGACTACAACGTTGAAGCTGCTGGCTTTGGTGTAAATGAAAGTGTTCGTATACACCTGTGCGGTGTATATGAACTCTTTGGTGTAAAGGAAAGTGTTCATTAATTTACACCAAAGTAAGCAGTATCAACGTTGCAGACTACAACGTTGAAGCTGCTTGCTTTGGTGTATATGAAAGTGTTCATATACACCACATGGGTGTATATGAACGCTTTCCTATACACCAAACAAGGCTTCTTGCGGCACTCCTCCAGTATAATGGCACCAAAATGGTACTGTATATGTGCATGATTTTAGCGCACATATAAAACTGGAGGAGTGCCACAAGAATACCCTTCTAAAAAGCCAGGTAATGAATGTGGCGGTTGCTAGGTTGGTTTCCAACCCATCCTTGCATCCGCCACATGTATTCCGAAAGTGCCACATTCCTACCGACTTCGGAAGAATGCACCACCTTCAGAATAAGACCAGCTTGACAATAGGGCCCTGAGTATAGCCAAGGTCAGGTACCAGGAAGACAAAACGTAGAAATATGCAACGAGGAACGCTAAACGCCAGCCGGGAACACAGCTGAGAAGCACTGGGCACCATGCCAAGCATTCATTTATGCTCATTGCCGTGGTAATCGATCACGTGACTTCTTGCGTGTCACGTGATCGGAGGCAAGCATTCTTTGTGTATCGCTCAATCGCCACGGCAACCGCCAGCAAAACCGCTTCTGAAACCGCCAGCAACACAACTTCCGTGAGAGGCCAGCACTCCCACCATGACGAAGAACAGGACGAAAACAGCAAGTACGCCGGCTCTGCTGTTGGGGGGTTATTGGACGTGTGACAACACCTAGGGTGTGGGTCCAACCAGGCGCTTGATGAAGTTAGCTTGGTCTAGCTTGGCCAGTTCTTCTACTTTCTGTCGCAGGTGAAATAGGATCCTGCGGTGGTGCAGTTCCGCTGGTTGCACTGACCTGTCAATGTTCAAGCACACCTCCTTTCCCTTGAGGGATCCTACCCATTCAAATAGATGTTGGAGCGCCTCCAGCAAATTTTTAAACACAAGCTCTGTTTCATTGGGGTAGTCAAAGTAAGCCCTTTGGTGGCTGAAAAAGTGTCTTGTTCCAGTTGGCCCCCATAGTCTTGATACTTTTTTGTGAGAACCCTCAGCGGTGTGGTCAGCGTAGCTAGATTGGGGATAAAGCGGCCCCAGAAATGTACCATACCCAGGAAACCTCTCACCTCAGACGGCGATCTTTCTGCTGACTCAGCTCCGTGCTGAAAGTTGGCCGGTGAAGGGTAGGCCCCTTATCCCGTCCTCCTGGACAGTTGTTGGAGGTTCCCCCCGGATCACCAGAGCCCTCCTGAATGACTGACACTGACACGCTAGTGTTGGTCTTGGGACTCGCACCAATACCTGGGCGTGGTCCCCATTTATTCTCCCAGTGATGCAGGTTTCACCTGATATGGGTGAAGTCCCCTATCGTAACACAGAGGTGGGGGCACAAGCTGGCATGACAATCATGTCAGTGCGTCATCCAGAACATGCATGCATCCTTTGTTTTCTCTTCCTGGTGGCATGCCCCTGGCACCCAGGGCCCTTGCAATACATTCCCCATACTGACCAGTCAGTGAAAAACCAATGGTTTAAATGTGTTTACCAACAGTGTGGTACAGGTAAACAGAATCATTATTTGTTAATACTTGCTGTTTTCTGACCGACCACATTATGGGCCTAGTGGAATTACTGCTGTAATATAAGGTCAAATACTCATTTTTGGTACTCGACATTTGACCCCCACCTAAAAGGTGTACATAGCTGCCAAGTTTCCCAGTTCCATGCGGAATCTTTGAGCCAGTCCTGTGTTTTTTTTGCACTGCATGCTAGGACTTGGAGACCCATCCTTGCAATGGGAATAACAAAACTACAAGTTACAGCATGCAATTGGAAGGAAAAACCAGGACTGGCTCGAGGTGTCCCGCATGGAACTGGGAAACTTGGGAGGCAGGGGTGTAGGAAACAAATAGAAAAACTCCATTGACGTTTCAAAACACATTTCGTCTTGCCTAGAAGCACGTCCTTCAATATTGCAAACCTTTTTTCTATGTTGACCTTCAAAGGAGATGATAAAAGGGAGAATTTTCGATGGCAACTTTCTTAAAACATTTGCCATGTTAGCCACATAAAGGCCAACATTAACTCTTACGCATTTACATTTTTTCCAGCGGCTATATGAACGCTACAGTACCCACTCCATGTCCATCTCAAAATGAGAGTGGAAAGGCTTTACAAAAATCTGTAAATTAATGCACTGGCAGGTTTCTTGCACACTGAGTGTGTCGGTAACAAACCCAATAAAAGACAGCCTCATTACGAGTTTGGAGGTAGCCATGCCCTTTGTAAGGGCCTGGCTACCCCCAAACTCGGAATCTGGTCCCGCAAAAGGGGACTTACTGGGCCATTCTGACCTTGGAGGGCCTGGTAATTCCCATTCGCTGGACCTGGTACGTCCCCATTCCCGTTTGAGCTGAACGTCACTGAAGGCTTTTCAGAATTAAAATGCCTCTTTCAGTGCATTCAAAAGAAATGCTGTGTTCCCACCAACTAGTACAGGTTGTCTTGTCCCACGTTGAAGGCGATCATGTAATTCTTCTTTCCTGGATCCTAAGGTTTATTTCCTTGTCACAAGGCCCTAAAAACTCTGGAGCATAAATTAACAGGACCTTCCTGATCTGCACTGGACAATGAAAGGCAGTTTAGAATGTAGGCTATGGCATCAGGTGACAATCTCTACCAACCAATCACCGTCCTGCACCAGCTCCACCATGATGGATTGGTAAACCCTCATTCTGAAAACAAACTAGTTAAGGCCCAAACCAACTTGAGTCCCTTTTTCCCAAAACAACCATTACATAGTTTAAAATAATTTGATTCAGACTAGATAACCTAACTAATGATCTAACCCAGACCTGACATGCACTTAATTAGCCATAAGTAGTGTGGATAACTATGGGTCATGTCCAGATGGTTTTCAGCGCTGAAATATATTGGCATTGATGGATGTGACTGCATAAGATGTAACATGAAAGGTGGACAGGGCATCAGTGATCCAGGGGCATGGCCCACTATGTGAAGGGTGGAATAATAATTTGTGCCAGACAAGTACAACTATTTCATGATGATTAAAATAAACCCCTTGATAATATGTAAAGAAACTGTATACATGCATTTTCGAGTGACACATGAGATTTTGATTCATTTATATATAAATAGCAGGAGAAGCCTCTTTTTACAGGATATCTGAGGTGTATCCGCAATCTTTGGCAGTACAACCAAATCCCGTAGATTCACTTGTGATGTCATGAGGCATTTTGTGCAATTACGTCAGCATGCAACAGACGCAAAATATAAAACGGGGGCCATTTTGGTTCTTTATACTGCCTGAAAACACCAGTTGGCAGAGAAGGGACGAGAGTTAAATCCAAGTTTCCAAAGTAAGAGGAACCTGGGGGGAAGATTGGGAACCAAGATTGCTCTGGATAATCATTTCAGAGGGCCAAACCAAGTAATGTGGGGTTGTCTGTTTCTTGATGTATAGGCAGCAGTAACGCTCGAATCAAAACGCTCTGGGAAAAATTCCCTTGAGAAAACAATGATGGTCCAACAGGTGCAAGATGAGTGACAAGTCTGTCTAGCTATAGGTAAGCACTAAAAGGATAGGGCCTTCATGGACCATTTCTTACAAAGACAGCACTCTTAGAGTAACATACACACTGGCATTGTTTTTCCTGTAGTACAGAATAGCAAAATTGGGATGTATTGATGCAAACAAAACAATGCGATTGGCGTCTGCAACATTGAGAGTTGCTGGTGTCCATTGAGATTAGTTCCAGGTACACCAGTGAGCTATATGTAATTATATATATATATATATATATATATATATATATATATATATATATATATATATATATATATATATATATATATTAAACAAAAGGGAGGACTGGGATCCAGTCCGGGGCGCAGCGGCACTCTGGCTGTGCTCGTGATGAAAAACTCAATATTTGTTACAAATCCACAGTCAGTGTTTGCGGTGCAGCCAAAAGCGTCCTTTATTAATTGATAGTGCATGGACAAGGAAGGCACCAGCAGTTTAGCACAAAAAAGGAATGACGCGTTTCAACCTACTCGGGCTTCGTCTATATATACACAGTGGATTACAAGGGGTATTAGATTAGGTAATTAAACAGACCATTAGAAACTAAGCCTGTGTCCCTATCCATATAGGTAACATCAGGAAGAATTGGTGCACACTTGGTGATTTTTCCAATGAACTATAAAGTACATGGCACGTACATAGAGCTGTGGGACCCCTGAAGAATGTCCGGCAGATTTACGCCTTGAGGACAGAAACTTGTACATGTAGGGCTTTTGTATGAGTGTAGGGAAAGTTTGATCATTTGGTCTCCATTCATGTTCCAAGACTAAAAGTGGTATATAACAGTGAAATATTGGAACCAAAATATGTTTATGATGCAACAAATGTACAATAGACATTTAACATACATCCTATTAGTATGTACTGTATTGATGTTTTCAACATAACATTTATTTTAAAATGTGTGCAGTGAATTGAATAATAAAATTGATATTTTTGATATTCAGTATGACAATATCATAGCGAAGGTCCATTATTTCAGGACTGCTCTGCTCTACCTAACTATGGTAGATGAGGTTGGATTGAACCCAGCCTTCCTTTTGTATATAAAATGAATGTGTCTACTGCATGAGGTAGGAAGGCAATATTTCCCCTAGTGTAGGGTGACTGTTTGATAATAGCAGGTAGTAGTAACCAACATTTGGTGGCCTTTAGAGTGAGCCAATATTGCCTCAGAGTTTCTAGTGCTCGTAATAGTATATGTGTCTCGTCATTGAGTCAGTGTAAATCAAACACTTCAAAAGGTTTCTCCATCAGTCATGGGAAAACCGCAGCGGTGGTGGCAAGGCCAAATAGCAAGTGTAGAAATTTGTAGGTGCCAAATGGAGTGATGATGAGCTTCAGTTCTCTTGAATCATCTGTGAGCCCACCCTGATGGTAAGCTAAGCCTAAATCTAATGTGGAGAAGAATCTCACCCCTTTAATTTTGCTTTACTATTTTCTGACATATTAGGTAATGGATGTGCATCCACCTGTATGCTCTTATTTAAATTGCGTAGATCAACGCACATTCCTACTTCTCTATTCGCCTTATGGGCTGAAACAATTGGTGCTAGCCATTCCATGCCTTTCACCGCCTTTATGATTCCTACTTTAATGGGAAAAATGTTCATGTAGTGGCATACTATACCCATGCCAAGAATATGCAGACCTTAGATTGCTTAAAGAAAGAAAATAAGTGAGGGGAAGATAAGCAGATACAGTAACACCACAAGTATAACTCCGTGAGTTGATGCCAGAATTGGCCAAATAATTCTTATTTCCTTCACTTTTACATTTAATTAAAGTTATGGAGTGTCAAGTGTGCTCTACTGCTTCCTTGAGTATGACTATCAGGAACAGATAGAAATATACAGAGTGCAGTATATGAATCATTTGAGACTCCTGTTGGAAAGATGCAGGTTGTCTCTCCCTCCTTCCCTTTCTCCACCCTACCTTCTTTACTAAATTCCAACAACCATCTCCATCACACCCTGCATCCTTCCATGCATCACTCTCTCTATCCCCATCCATCCCTCCCTTCCTCTTCTCCTCCATTTGTCCCTCAATCCCTTGCTCCCTCATCCACCTGTCTATTCTTCCCCATTCCTCCATAAATCTCTCCCTTCCACCTTCACCCGTTTCTCCAGCCCTCCCTGTATCCATCCCTTCATTCCTCCACTATTGCTCCCTCCATGTCTCCCTCCATCAGTCCATCCATCACCCCCTCAATCCTTCCTTTTCTCTGTGCATTCCCCTATCCCATCCGTCCGAGGCTCCTATAATCTCATCCCTGTTCTATCCCTTCCCCCACTCCACTAACTCATCCCTCCTTTTGTTCCTCCCCTTAAGCTTCACCTTTCTCCCACCATGCATCTCCCCAATCCCTCCATCCTTCCCATCACTCCTTCCTTCCTTCGTTTGTTTCCATGCTATGTGTCTTTCAATGCAAAGTGTATGTCAATGATAATGTTTCTTCAATGCTGCGTGTGTCAATGGTATGTGTCCTTCAATGCTAAATGCCATGTTTGTATCAATGCTACATTTGTATCATTGCAATGTGGGATTCTCTGCTAAATGGTATGCTCCTTTCAATGTTCCATTTCTTTGAAACTACTTGCAGCTAATTTTGCTCCGGGCATAACATGGATGAAAGGTGTAAAAGCCTTGCACAAGGCTTTTACACCTTTCATTCACACCACACAACATTTTCCTTCATTTGTATGGCGGAGAGGGGGGGGTGGAATGCAACTCAACATTTGCACTTGCATGCATTTTCTTGCGGGCCAAATGCTGGGGATCCCTATGGATGATTTTCTAACCATTTTTGATAACACGATTGCTTTATTAATTTTGATGAGGGGTTGGATATTGCTTTTTTCAATTAATAATGAGTGCAGAAACAATAGCGACCACGAGTGAGTCCGGCATTTTGTTTTGTTTATTAACATACGTGACATCACAGATATTCTGTGGAATCACATTATAAAGAAAAGCATGTAAAACATTTATAGTTTTTGGAGAGGATGTGGACATTGATTTTAAGAGTCCAGTCTCGTCGTGTTGCTCTTGTTTGCAGTTGTGCTATGGATTGCTCTTGGTATTTTCTGCCTGCACCCTTAAGTAGTCAAGGATTCAGCAGTGACTATATAATTGATTCCAGGCAGATAGGGCCGGTGCAAGCTTCCAGTCTCGTCCCAGTCACGCCTCTGTCAGCTGATTATCCAGTTGGTGAAACTTTTATTCTTCTCTCTTTGCATTTGCATTTGTATGGGGAGCATGGAATTAGCAGGGCAGCGCACCAGCTGCCAACAATGTCTGCAAGAGTCATCAACTTTAATGTCAGGAGGCGAGGTGAGTGCTCCTTTTCTTGTATTGTTCACTATGAACAGGCACCCGACTGAGTATTCCATCTGTTTATCCCTGCCTACTAACACTCTTGACATAAATGGTGAAGAGTTGTTGGACCTAGATGTTTTTAAAATGGTGAAGGACTTGACTAATCAGATTCCTCCCTCTGCAGCTGTGGTCTTGGACACAGAAACGGCGGCCTTGGACATAGAAATGGGTGTCGGGGGCTGCTCAGCGAGTGCAAATGCTTGGCTCCTACTTCAGCTGGTCTAACCATGTTGGTGTTAATGGGGCCCACTGCTTCTGGAGGTGAAGACGTAAACAAAATGGAGGAGGTGCCCTAATAATGTGGACAGTGTCCTCTCCTCCCTCACCCCTGGGTAAGGAGGAGGTGTGCAGGAAGCGGCATGAGGGGTGCAAAGCCCGCAAAACTGGACAACATGCCTGCGAAAAGGAACAATAGGAGGGGGCAGGCCAGGCCTCCATCTGCAAGAAATTCCAGCTCGAGCAGAAGAATGCCTGCAGTATCGGAGGACCTGTTTTGTTTTTTGTTTTCCGGGAGTTCGCTTTTACGCCAGCGTCAAAGGAGAGCCTCTGCAAGGAAGGAAGAAGGAAGCCGCTCGCATTCCGGAAAGAAGAAAAGAAGCCAGACCACAGCCGCGCTACATGTGCCCTGGGACCGCCGCGTAGAGCAGGTGTTGCGGAGACCGAAGAGCTGCGCCGGAGGAAGCAAAGCAGAGTAGTGCGGTGAAGAAAAGCGGAGGACAAAGCAGAGTTGGCGGTGACCATGACCCGGGCCGCATTTGGGTGATATTTTTTTACCGCATTGAGCATTTCAGACCCGGGCTGCAGCTGGGTGAAAGTTTATTGCTGTAGTTAGCAGGGCCATGAGACGCTGGGTATCGGGCCCGTGTGTTCTACACTTCGTCTGAACAGCCTCAAGACCCGGGCAGCAGCGTGGTGAATGTCAGGGTGCGATATTAGGTCATATTGTTTTATATCTTTGAGGGTGGTTGGTAGGTTAAGGGTTTAAATAATGTTTTTGTGAATTTCACTTCATAATGCTGGTTGGGCCTTAACATGGTGGTTTAGAGCATTGGCAAGTGCACAAGCCAAGATGGAGAATCTGGTCAGTGAGCTGATTGGTTGAGAACTCCTTTTGTTCTGTTGGAGTGTGTTGCCAGGCACTCGAGAGTTAATGAGTGCAGCCCCGCCGTTGGGGAGGCGGAGTTATTGGGCCTCATTCCGAGTACGGCGCTAACCAATGGCGCTATTACCGCCTTGGTTGACGCCGTACCCGGACCGGCAGCGCCTTGGTGGTTGGCGGAATTACCGCCCCATTCCAAGGTTGGCGGGGCGGTAATTCCCCAATCCCCATTTACCCTTCCCCATTCCCATTCTTGCCCCATAGGGCATAATGGGAGTGGGGAAGGCGTCAATTACGCCACCGTAAATTACGGTGGCGTAATTAACATCAAGGTCCCTTAGCGCCATGGTTTTTAACGCCTGCTAAAAGCAGGTGTTAAAACCACCATGGCGCTAAGGGAACTCGGAGTATGGCGGTAAGGGATTACCGCCACCGCTCTCGTTAGCGGTGGCCGCTATCCCTTACCGCCATACTCGGAATGAGGCCCATTGTATTGGGGAGCGGGAAGGAGAAACGGGGAGTTCTGGGTAAGGCGCGAAGGCGCCAGTTCCTGTTAGAGATTAGATGAATAAAGAAGTTGTTACATCCAATCCGTGTGCGCGTCCTCCTTATTGGCCCTTCTGAGAGGGTAACACTGGCGACGAGGTCTTCCAGTGCGCACCGCGGAGTCCTCCTCCTCCTTGGCAATCCGCCACGCTCGTGCTCGGCAGGCCTACCGGCTCCTCCGCCGCATGCACCTCCTCCTGCTCCTTCGGTGGCCGCACACGTGCCACCACCTTCCTCTTTCCGCTACATCGGGGATTTTTACCACGTGCCCTCCGGCAACTGAAGTACGCCACGGCCTGACTCATCTCCTCCCGACGAGCTACCGTCGCACATCGCCATGAGCAGAAGGGGCTCCACCTCAGGGTCCGGGCCCAGTTCACCTCAACTGCCCCGTGCGACGCAACCGATTCAACTACGCCTACCCCCACCTTTCACCATGACCCCACAGTCCACAAAAGGGCCGCGATGGACTGACTGGATGGAAGATTTTCAACACTACGTACGGGGGTCCGGCGATGGCGAATCGCCCAACATCAGGGACATTTTCCTCAACCTGGTGGGGGGAGAGATCAAAACCGTAGTGAAAACGATTCCCGCTGCAGAACAAAACACCTTCAAGAACTTGATTAAGGCGCTAGACAAGCTCCTCATAATTGAAGTCAACCGTGACTATGAACGCTACTTATTCAACAAGTGCACCCAAATGCCACAAGAGACGGTAGATGAGTTCATCACCCGCCTTCGGGTAAAAGGAGCGAACTGTCAATTTGACGCGTATTCACTGTAAGAAGCCATTAGACTGAGGGTCATCGAAGGGTGCCTGTCTCCGGCCCTCAAGAAACAGCTCCTGAAGAAACCTCTCACTATCCAAGAGGTGAGTGAACTAGCCCGCATTCACGAGAGGGTGGATGCCCAGGCCACATCCATGTGCAATCCGGCCCACCCCAAATTGGACACTGCTGAAACCGTTGCGGCGCTGCAGCCATCCCGCCCGGGAGATAGAGGCTCATACCCGTACAGGACGCAGCCCATGCAAGCTCCTCGTCTACAGCGGCAGTGTTATCGATGTGGGATGTCGTTCCCCCATGCCGGAGCGTGTCCAGCGCTATCACAACGATGCTCGAATTGCGGGAGAGAGGGCCACTTCCAGTCCGTATGCCGGGAGGGCATACCATTCCCGCCGGTGAGACCCCTCACACAGGCCAGGACGCCTTTCCGTCCGCCGTCCCCACAATACCACCAGCCCAGATTCGGCCAACCAGGAGGGGGACAGAGGCGGTACATCAGAGCCATCGATGAGTATCAAACCCAAGGTTACCCGATGCAACCTGAACAACCGGATCAGCCACAAGCTCTCACCGACGAATATGACCACCCCCCGATAGACTTCAGATATGGGTCTGCCTACCATGACGTGCAAGATGCGGCATACGATCCGCCATACGACATGTATGACCAGGACGAATTCGTCAACCTGATACAGGACACCGAAGAAGCCAGAGAGGCCCCCAAAATCCCTGTCAAGATGGGCAATCAACAGTTCCTTTTCATGATCGACTCAGGCGCCACCGTCAACATCATGGGTGAACAGGACTACGCCAAAATTCTGAACCCACCAGCACTGGAGGCCCCCCGTTCCAGAATTTTCCAGTGGGGTGCCGCAACGCCCCTACAGGCTGTGGGATGTTTCACACAACGCTTCCTCCTGAACGGCCGGCAGATCGACACGACTATCCACGTCATCCGGTCGCTCACCAAAAGCCGATGCCTCCTCAGTTACCACACGGCATCTCGTCTGGGACTAATCGAAATCCATGTGAGAGCGGGAGACGTCATTGCCGCAACCTCGGACAGCCTGAGCTCGAGAGACTCAGTCGGCACTATCATGTGCCATCAACCGCAAAATGTGATCACACAGGCCGACGTTGCGAGTGGTTTCCCGAAGCTGTGCAAAGGCCTGGGCAAGCTCAAGGCCCCCCCCATCCGGCTACACATCGACCCTTCGGTGACCCCCGTCCCGCAACACCCTCGGAGAGTTGGATTTCACCTACAGACGGCAGTGTCGGAGGCACTTCACCAACTGCTCTCCGACGGTATCATCGAACCAGCCACCGGGCCGACGCCGTGGGTGTCACCACTTGTGATCGTGCCCAAGGAAGGGGGCAAGATACGTCTGTGCGTTGACATGAGGGTGGCAAACACCGCCATCCAACGGGAGAGACATCCAGGACCGTGCATCGAGGACATGATCGTCCAACTGAACAACGCCCAGATGTTCTCCAAGCTCGACCTCAATCAAGGTTACCATCAGTTGGAGCTGCATCCGGAGTCCAGACCCATCACCACATTCGCCACCCACGATGGCCTCTACAGATACCGGCGGCTGAACTTTGGGATCTCGTCCGCCGCAGAAATTTTTCAGGAGGCCATCCGGCAGGTAATCAGACCCATCAAAGGCACCCTAAATTACAGCGACGATATCCTCGTGTTCGGATCGACGAAAGAGGCCCACGACCGAGCCCTCCTTGCCACGTGCACGGCACTCCAAGATGCGGGTCTCACCCTCAACATCTCCAAATGCAGATTCAGTAAATCGAAGCTGAAATTCTTCGGTCACATCTTCTCCCGTGAAGGGATGCTCCCGGACCCTGACAAGGTCGACACCATTACCAACCTGAGCGAGCCGCGGCAAGTGGCCGAAGTCCGTTCGTTCCTCGGCATGGCGGGGTATTGTGCCAGATACATACCCCACTACGCGTCCCTCACGGACCCACTACGTAAACTCCTGCAAAAGGAAGCAGCCTTCGAGTGGACCCCCGCGTGTCGTGCGGCATTCTCTGACATCAAGCGTGCCCTGGCGGAGGCACACCGATTGGCGTACTTCAACCCGTCATGGCACACCGAAATTGTCGTGGATGCTAGCCCGGTGGGCCTCGGCGCCATCTTGGCCCAGACCAGCGGGGAGGACATTCACCCACGACATGTGATCGCATATGCGAGCAGGGCGCTGTCCGCCCCGGAACTTGCCTACTCCCAGGCGGAAAAGGAGAGTTTGGCAGCTGTCTGGGCCTGCGAACATTTCCACAATTTCGTCATTGGCAAAAAGTTTACGCTCATCACTGATCACCAGGCCCTGTTGTCCCTGTTTGGGAACCCTCACACCAAGATGCCCCCTAGGATCGAGAGGTGGGGCATCCGCCTGCAAGAATACAACTATGACATAGTACACCGCCCCGGGGGTGACCTCAACCCCGCTGACTACTTATCACGACACCCCGTCGGGGCGCCAGTGACCCGGGAGGGTGACGTCGCCTACGTACAGTTCATCTCCACCAACTCACTGCCACCCGCGATGTCCCTCGAGAGAGTTGCAGCCGCATCGGCGGCCGACCCGACCATGGCCCTCGCCATCAGCCTCACCTCCGCCAACAAGTGGCACGACCACCGCAGAGCGACGCTGGCGCACCCGGGGGTATGCAAACAGGAAATTGAGCGGCTGGCCAGGATACACAGGGAGCTGGCTGTGAAGGACAACGACATCCTCCTCAGAGGGTGCAAGATCGTCATCCCCGCCACGCTACGGAACAAGGTCGTGCACATAGCACACGAGGGCCACAGGGGCGCGGACAACACAAAGAAACAGCTGAGGTGCCATGTCTGGTTCCCCTTCCTGGACACGGCAGTAGAAGAATGGGTGAGAAACTGCCATGCATGTCAGTGCACTGCCCCTCCAGAACACCCTCCCCCGCTACAATATACACAGATTCCAGAACGCCCGTGGGAGCGCGTAGCAATGGATTTTTACGGGCCGACGGAAGCTGGCGATTACCTCCTGCTTCTCATAGACGAGCACTCAAGGTTCCCGATAGTCAAATCCGTCACCACCACTGCATTCCCACAGGTAGCGGCGGTGATAGAAGAGGCATTCAGCGAGTGGGGGATCCCGAAGATGGTCAAATCTGACAATGGACTGCCATTCTGTGGCCACGAATTCAGGACACTAGCAGAACACCTAGGGTTTAAACACATGAAGGTGACCCCTCGCCACCCACAAGCGAATGGCATGGCCGAACGCTTCATGGCGTCCATCAAAAAAACACGACAAAGAGCCATGATGGAGGCAGTCGACCCTCACCAGGCGTTGTGCCGACTCTTAAGGGATTATAGAAACACCCCACACGAAGCCACGAACAAGACGCCTGCTGAACTAATGCTTCGATACAAGGTGAGAACCCGCATACCTCACAACTTGTCACCGGAAGAACCGCCTGACATAGAGGTGCTCCAAAAGGATGCAGAGGTAAAAGAAAAAGCGAGATGGGACACTGACTCACGCCGCCATGCGACGTTGCCAGACTTCCACGTAGGGGACGAAGTGCTCGTACAACAACCAACCCTCAGGAAGACAGATCCGCGGTTTGCCCCAAGCCCCATGAGGATAACCGCAGTCAACGGCACTATGGTGACAGCGGAGGACCAACATCGAGCTGTCACCAGGAACTGTCAACGCTTCAAACACTACAACAGACGAGAGGGATCAGGAGGGCCCCAAAGGTCTGTCTCTCCAGAACCTCGAGAGCCGCGGGATGACCCGTGGATTCCCCCGGGAAGAGACCCGGACGAGCCGAGTCAGGAAGAAGGTGCCCCGGAAACCCCGGGACCAAGCGCCCTTGACGAGAGGCCTCGGAGAGTCGTCAAGAAGCCGGTGAGACTAGTTGAAGAGTGTTGACTCTGATGTTTGGACATATTGTTCGGGGGTGGTGTTGCCAGGCACTCGAGAGTTAATGAGTGCAGCCCCGCCGTTGGGGAGGCGGAGTTATTGTATTGGGGAGCGGGAAGGAGAAACGGGGAGTTCTGGGTAAGGCGCGAAGGTGCCAGTTCCTGTTAGAGATTAGATGAATAAAGAAGTTGTTACATCCACTCCGTGTGCGCGTCCTTCTCAACTGCCTTTCATTGTCAACCTTCAGCAGAGCAGATCAATATTTGTGAAGTTCCAGTAAATGAGCCCTTTATCCAAGGGTCTTACCAGGAGTCAGTGTGTCAGGAAGAAACTTTTTTGAGGTGCTGAACAACAAGGCAGACTGTATGCTGTTATCCCTTCATTGTTTTTAAGATAAGTGAAAAATCAACCTTTGGTTTTCATTTGTTACTTATTCGAAATGTTCAGTCTTCTCTGATGTGCAGAGTGTAAAAAGAAGATTGTTTCATATTTCCTTTTTCTGTTATTGGGCCCTGACGTGCGCGAGCACAACGAACTCTGTTTCAAATTAACTTCCTCTCGGAATGCAAACGTTCTGCGTTACTCGTGCGTAGTCTTTTAATCACATGCGAGATCCGCAGTGAAAAGCTACGTTAGTATTAGGTGTTTATTTTACTTCCCCAGCGGCCACAGAGAAAGGGAAGGCGTAGTGAGTTGCTCAGACAGCAATCAGCTGTAATGTTATGAGCGCGTCGCTTCAGTAGTAACCGCCTTGATAGCTTTTAATTTTCAGGTGGCGGTCGCCGACCGCACACATTTTGCTTTCCCTATTAGACACGGAATAAGAAGGGAAATGCTATGTTTGTTTGTTTGTTTGTTTGTTTATTTGGTATAGCGCAGAAACCAAACCCGAAGGGGTAGCTGGGCGCAAACAGTACAAGGTTGCTTAAGAACTTAGTTACAGGAGAAATACACGTTATACATTCGCAGTTAAATCATGAAAGTGCAGTTTATACAGTTCACCTTAGATCAACGGTAGGTATAGTGAGAAAGCAACGGGAAAAGAAGAAAAAAAGAAAAAGGGGAAAAGTGCGGAGCTAGGGTTAGGTCTAGTTGATCGGATGTCATTCAGCTGGTTGCAGATATCTAGTGTCTATGTGGGAGGGGGAGGTCCAGCTAAGTGTCATTGGCACGGATCCAGGTAAGGACTTTTCGCCTGAAACTCGAGTAAGGTTGGTCCATTCTGAGATCCAAGGGGAGTTTGTTCCAAGTTTGCGCAGCTATGATTGGGAAACTAGTGCCGCCGGCTGTACTCTTTTTGAATCTAGGCATCACTAGGGTGAAGGCGTTGGTCAGTCTAGTGGGACGGTTAGAGGTTCTCTTGTGGATTCTGTTGGCCAGATAAGGGGGGGCAATGTTGTTAAGACATTTGGATGTGAGTGAGAGTATTTTAAGGGTGATCCTGTCTTTGATTTTTAGCCAATGGATATTTTTCCTAAAGGTGGAGATGTGGGCTCTGTTAGGAATGTTTAAGGCTACTCTGATAGCGTTATTTTGGAGAGTTTGTAGTTTGTTAAGGATATACTTGTTAGAGCCTGCATAAAGGGCATTGCAGTAATCCAGCTTGGATATGATGAGAGCATTAGCTAATGTGATGCAGCTAGTCTCAGTTAGGAAAGGTCTACATGCTCGGATCAATTTGCAAGTATATGCCGTGGAGGATGCTAGTGAGTTCGTTTGCTTTTTGAAGGTGAGCGCTGAATCAAGATAGACCCCGAGGGTTTTGACTGCAGGCATCACTTTGATGACGTTATTGTCAATGTTGAATGCGGCATAGTTGGGGTCAAGTTTTTTGATAGCCAATGCTGAGCCAATGATCAGTAGCTCCGTCTTGTCGTCGTTCAGGCAGAGGCCATGGGATGCCATCCAAGTCTGAATGAGGAGATATATCTTATTTACTAAGTCCGTGTCTTCCAAGAAGTTACCCGAGAGGGGGATTAGAATCTGAGTGTCGTCTGCGTAGTTAGTGTAGATAACACCCAGTCTGTCCAACTTATCAAACAGGGGCTTAGTAAAGATGTTATACATCGTCGGAGAAACACATGATCCTTGGGGAACACCGCAAGAAACTTGTATGGGATCAGCGGCTGCTGAAGGTGAGAAGACTCTCATTGTCCGGTTTGCAAGGAAGGATTGTACCCAAGCTATGGCATCACTTGAGAAATGAGCGGCTGAGCTGAGGTGATTGCATAAGACTGCATGATCTACCAGGTCGAAGGCCGCAGATAGGTCAAGGAGGAGTAGCATCGCTGTTTTACCATTGTCCTTCAACTCGTCAATTTGGGTTTTGAGGTCAATCAAGGCTGTTTCAGTGCCGTGAAGGGGACGGAAGCCAGATTGCCGTGAACCTAGTAAATTGTTAGTTTCTAGGTAGTCCTGGATTTGCAGGTATGCTACTCTGTCTATGATTTTAAGTAGGAAAGGGACAGTAGTGATGGGTCTGTAGTTAGTTGGTATAGCAGGGTCAAGTGTTTGTTTTTTTAGTAAGGGAAGCACCCAGGATTGTTTGAGGTTGTTCGGTACTAGATTAGACTTAAAGGATGCATTAATGATTTTTGAAATGAAAGGTGCTAGGTCACGAGCTGCATCTTTTATAATTTGGGCCGGACAGTTGTCACCTTTACAGTTGGAGGGTTTTAGAGATAGTATAATTTTTTCTGTCTCTAATACGGATATCTTTCTGAAGCTAAATAGGTGAGGGGTGTTAGATTGGTTAGGGGGGAGCTGAGGTTGCAATGTGGGTTCTGTTGGCAGGAGCAAGGAAGCTTTTTTATTAGCAATTTTAGATTGGAGCGAGCTAATTTTACCCGCCAGGGCATTTTGTATATTAGTGCACCAGGACTTGTTTTTGGGAATGTTGTCAGGTGGGGTTGTGGGTGATTCCATTTCACGGAGGATGGAAAATAGCTCCTTGGTGTCTGATTTGGCTTTAGAGATTCTGTCATTGAAGGTATTTCTTTTAGTGTTTATAATTTCCTTTTTATACTGTTTGGCAAGGGTGGCTAATTTGGTTTTGTTCTCCTCGGTGGGTGAGTGTTGCCAGATAGACTGCAACTTTCTTTTTTGGATTCTAAGGTCTTTCAGGTGTGGCGTGAACCAGTTGTTAAGGTGACAGAGTTGTTTGCTTTTGCGCAGCTTGGTGGGGGCAATCAAGTCAAGTGCCTTGATCATAGAGCTGTTGTAAGCTTCAACAAGCGACGTAGGGTCTGTAATGTTGTCTAGATTATTGAGAGTAGGGAGAAGGTGGGGTAGGAGTTGTTCTGATGTGATGTCTTTTTTACTTCTGGTGGGAAGTGGCGGGGCCATGAGTATAGGTTTGGGCCGGATAAGGTCTAGTGAGGCATTGAATACAATTAAGTGGTGGTCAGTCCAGGATTGTGGTATTATGTTGGTAATGCTGATGTTACAGTTCCGATCAGCAACCCAGTCTAGGGTTCTACCTTTGGCATGAGTAGGAGAGGAGACTTTTTGAGATAGGGCGTAGTCATTCAGGAGTGATGCGACAGATAGGGCATGTTTGTCGTTGCTGTCATTAAAGCCCACGTTAAAGTCTCCCAGTAATAGTATTTGAGCGTGGTCTTTAGTATTGTTGGTTATAATGCTGGTTATGTCGTCTTCAAAGGTACCCAGTGGTCCAGGTGGTCTGTAGATAGCATGCAGGGTGAGAGTCCGGTTGCAAGAGAGGTGCAGTTTGGCAGTAAGGAGTTCGCAGGATGAGAATATCAGGGTAGTAACTAGTTTGATAGGTAAGGTAGCTTTGTGAATGATGGCTAGGCCGCCACCTTTAGTGTTAGGTCTATCGACTCTTAGTAGTTGGTAGCCGTCAGGTATAGCTAGCATGATGGCAGGGCCAGCTGCATCATGGAGCCATGTTTCGGTTATGACTAATAGGTCTAAGTTTTCGTTGGTTAAGGTGTCCGAGATCTCGGTAGCATGGGCGACCATGGACCTTGCATTAATGAGAGATCCAGTTATTGATAGGGTACATTTCCTATGTAAATAGTTGATTCATTTTAATTTCTGCCGAGCGGTTTCAAGAAAACAATCAAAGGGTTGTCAAGCTTGCACTACAGTTATCCTGAACTTTGACTAAAGGCTTTTTGGACCAGGTAGACTGTAACATGTAAGCACCTGGGTCAGACCTTAGTGTTTGGGTGTGCTGTGACATTTTTTACATTCAGTGGAGACAGGAGCATTGTGACTAGTCATAAACAATGAAACAATGAGACTGTTATAAAACTCTTCCACATTTTTCTCTTAATGGAAGCAAGCATTGGCGCAGATGTATGAGACAGGTGGATTTCCAAAAGGTTTAGCTGTGCACATCAGAAGAGTCAAGTTTCCCTACTGATTCTCTGGATTTTATATGTTCACAAGGCTCAAGTTCTTTAAACAGAGTCAGCTGGAATATATCTGCAAATCTGGTGGAACATACGTCTCTCAAGTGATGCAGCCAACGTCATAGGTATTCCTCAGGATTACTGCAGATATAAGTATGCTTCCTCTGCGCAAAGAGCAGAGGAACAACAGGTACATGATTTATATGAAGAAGTTTAATTATAACAAGGGTTTGCAGTGAATGTGATAATTTTTAAAATCGTTGTTTTCCTCCTCTGCTGCAGATCTTCTTGAGGGCCCAGAAGGAGTCTGTTACTTTGTTATTTTCTCCACTTCCCCTTTCCCTCTGAGGTGTGGAGGGCTTAGCTATAATTGAGATAGTTGAGTGTTCCACGCCTTTGAGGGTCTGTTGGGGTTCAGCAGCTTCTGTGGATCTGCAAGCAAGATTCAGCCTGACAGTGAAATTGTATTGCTGTAGTTAGCGAGCTGGGTGTTTATACAAACTTTGCCTGATCGAACAGTTTCTAGACCCGGGCTGCAGCTGGGTGAAATTTTACTGCCTTAATAGCAAGCAGGACTGTTAGACTGTGGTAATTCGGCACGCGTGTTATATAAAATTGGCCCCATTGATCATTTCAAACTTGGGCTGTATTTGGATGGAACTCTTATTGCCAAAATCAGCAAGCGGGGCCTCTGGACTTGGGGAATCTAGCCCGTGTGTTTACAAACTTGCTGCATAGACATTTCACTGACCTTTGGGAACACAGGCCATAACGCGGCAAAGAGGGAATTCCCATAGCTCACAGGAGTGAAAGAAAACACAGCAATTCTCTCACATTCATCCCAAACTTTGCATTGCAGAATTTAAGCATTCAGGAAGCACGAGTGAACAGCCGTTACACCCAATTAGCATTTCCAGAGACGCAGTGCACGTGCTTTGAGGCTGACTTTTAAGATAATCCTTTGAGGGCAGGGTATGAGCCTGGAGGCTGCTGCCAAACACAAGCCATTGCAGTGAATGTGCCTGGAGGCCGCTGCAACTAGGGTGTTCGCCACTGTGCCGCTGCAGCAGGGCAGGAACCACCATAAGCAATTGCCTGAAAACAAGGACACAGCAAGTCAGATTACACAGTGCATCACCTTTGCTGTGCGTGTGCCAGGAGGCTGCTGCAACTAGTCGCTCCAGAGCAGTACGTGTGCCTGGAGGCCGCATCAACAAGGAAGACGTCTACACAAAATCAGGACACGCCAGGGTTTTGCTTCCCTGATAAAGACTTGGAGCAATTGGTGTTGATGGCACAGATAGCAGTCGCCAAGCATGGGCCAAATTGGTTGTATATGGTGGCAACACAGATAGGCGATGAAGCAGCTGGACCAAGCCAAAGGGCAAAATCGCCACTATTGTTCCTTGATTTTTCAGCTGATGAGGCAATGCAGGTGATACAGGCCTTAGAAGAGGAAGAGGAAAGCAGGCACAGGGAGGAGGAGGAACCTGCAGCCAAGAGGGGCTAGAAGCAGGGGGAGAGAGCAGGGGCCTGTGGCCAATTCGGCGCCCTTACCTGCAGAGACTCCAAGGGGTAGCAGCAGTGTACCCAGCACGCCTGTGGCCAGCTCGGCCTGTGGCCAGCTCGGCGGCGGCGGAAGCAGCAGAGGGACCTGCATCCTTGGAGCAGGTTAAAGGTATGATCATGCAGTGCTTACAAGCATGGGGGAATGGTCAAATGTTGTGTGGAAATGTAAATGCTTTTAATCAGGTGGGGAGGAATGCTGAGGCTGTGCACCAGCAAGGTGAGAGTCAGAGGCTGGGGGGTTTGGAGGGTGGTGAGCCCCAGGGGCATGAGTCAAGCCTCCTCAATCACCAGGGAAATCCCACCTGGGGGGGGCAGCCAGCTGTAGCAGGTGTTAGCAACACTGGCAGGCATCCAAGAGCAGGGGACGGTGTGGGGTAATCAAGCCTCCACACTGCCCATGGAAACCACTGTAGGGGTGGTCAGCCAGTTACTGCAGCTGATAGCAATGCCGGCAGCCAGCCAAGGGCAGGGTATTGTGTGGGGTGATGCCACGCAGTATGGGAGGGCGATGCCGGACTTTGCCCCACTACGGGAAGCAGTGAACTCTTTGGTTTAGCACATTCCTTCAGCCTACAAGGAGAGGATTTGGCAGAAGTTTATTTTAGATCTTTTGCCCGTTAGCTATGGAGCCTGTAGGGATGGGCTTGCGTGAATTGTCAGCGAAGGAGAGGGAGAAGAAGGACAGGGAGAAGGCCAAGGTAGAGGAGAACATCCACAATTGGTTGGCAGCTTTTGGGGTGCTGGCATCCATCATGATAGAAAAATTCCCACATGATGCAGGGTCATTGTTTGCTTATGCTCAGTACGTCCATACATTATACTTGACACATGCCGGCAATGCTTGGTTAAAGTATGACAGGGGTTTCAGGCTTAAAATGCAGGTTTGCCTGCAATATCCTGGGGTGAGGTGGATGTCAGGGGGTACATTGAGAAAATGGTACCCTCAAGGGAGACGGGGGACAAGGCGGGCGAGAAGCCTCATTATAAAAGAGATAGATGGTCTTTTGGGGACCGGAGAAGGGGGCACTTTCATGGGCGCTCCTCCTGGAATAGTCGTGCCAGTTATCATGGGGAGCAGGTGGTTCTGGAAATTTGACGACGGGTATTGCCCCTTTGGCAAAATCTACAGATTTAAACACACAGGTGGCAAAAATGCAGGGAACCACAGCCACAGCTCTTGTTCCAGCGAGGGGAAGCAGAGGGGTAGCGGTAAACCCGAAGAGAAGGGTAAGCGTGATTGAGACTCACTTGCCCACACCCGCACTGCATAAATTGATTCCTTTCCTGAACACATATCACAATAGCGCCAACGCTAAATTGTTCTGGTAAGGTTTCAGGTGGGGGTTCAGGATCCCTTACGACGGGGCTGTGGGGAGCAGGGAAGCAGACAATTTAAAGTCAGCATTGAGAATGCCTGAGGTGGTGGCACAAAAGGTTGCTAAGGAGGGTACACCGTCCTTTCATTGTCTGCCTTTTCATGGAACCGCTAAGGAGATCAAGCTGGGGAGCGTGGCAGGCCCATTCACGTCCCCAACATTGGAGGATTTTGTAGTGTCACCCCTGGGCTTGGTACCAAAGATGGAGGAGGGGCAGTTTCGCCTCATACAGCACCTTTGCTTCCCGGAGGGTGTGTCTGTTAACGACGGCATAGCCGAAGAGAAGTGCAGGGTTCAGTATTCTTCCTTTGATAATGCAGTTGAACTGGTGAGGATGTCAGGGAGAGGCACACTGATGGGGAAGGTGGACATTGAGTCTGCCTTCAGGCGACTGCCAATTCACAAGGAAAGCCACCATCTACTGGGCTTCAAGGTAAAATACTCTTACTTCTACGACAGGTGCTTACCAATGGGTTGCGTGATTTATTGTGCTTACTTTGAAAAGTTGAGTAGCTTTCTGGAGCATGCATTGATGCAAAGGGCTCAGGGAGGGGTGATAATGCATTACCTCAATGATTTCTTGTTCATTGGGAAAGAGGGGACAGATGATTGTGGGTCACTCATGAACATGTTTCAGGCATTGATGGGGGTCTCCTTGGCCAAGGGGAAGACAGTCAGGCCACTCACAAGGCTTACATTCCTGGGAATAGAGATAGACTCGGTGGAAGGGAGCTGTAGGTTGCCAAAGGACAAGGTGGTGAAGCTGAAGGAAAAAAATCAGGGACTTGAGGGCCAGGAGTAAGGCCACCCTGGGGGAGCTATAATCATTGGCGGGGAATTTGAACTTTGCGGGTAAGGTGATCCCGGCAGGGAAAGTTTTCGCCAGGAGCATTGAGCTCAAGAAGGTAAGGTTACAACACACTTCCCAGCATGTGCAGTTGGGGGCAGACGTGAAAGAGCATCTCAGAATGTGGGATGGTTTCCTGGATGATTTCATTGGGGTACTACTGTGGCGGGAGCAGTGGTCCACTAGCGAAAAGATCAAGTTCTTTACTGACTCATCGGGCTCACACGGTTTTGGGCCATTCTGGGGAGCAACTGGTGCGGCTGGCCAGCGTCATGGCATCAGGAGGGGATTACCAGGGACATCACTCTACTGGAGCTGTTTCCGATCGTGGTGGCTTTCAATCTGTGGAGAAAGTCATTCACAAATAGGAGGGTGGTGCTCTGGTCTGATAACCTGGCAGTGGTCCAAATAATCAATCAGGTGACGTCCAGCAATGTGAAGGTACTGAGGTTACTGAGAGAGCTGACAACAAGCTTGCTTAAATTAAACACAGAGGTAAGGGCGCGTCGCATTCCTGGAGTAAAAAACGTGGTCGCTGACTCTCTCTCTCATTTATATTGGGAGACATTTCGGGGGAACTGTCCAGATGCGAGCAAGAGGATGACCCCATTCAAGGTGCAGTGGTTGGGTATGATTGGGGGGATCTTATCATTTGGCGGCAATAGCGCATTATTTCAAACTCGGGAGAGGGGGAACCCGACCCTACCAAAGAGCATTACATTGTAATGGCAATGAAGGCTTAGGCGAAGCAGACAGAGAGGAAGCCTGATGTAAGGTGGCCCATTGATATTGTAAAATTGCACAGTTTAATTGAAACCCTGCAGGCAGTTTGCCATAGCGAAGCAGAGAGGGTTTTGTTCTCTGCAGCCTTTTCATTTGGAGCCTTTAGAGTAAGCAAGCTGGTGCCTGAGAATAGAGAGGGAAGGGGCTCTGGTTTTTAAAAAGTTGGTGGATGTGCAATTAGCAAAAGAGCGGGTGTGCACTTATTTAAGAAAGTCCAAGAGCAGTAAGAAGGGAAAAGGGAGGACAGTCACCATTTATAGCATTCAGGGGAGCACAGTGTGTCCAGTAGCGGGGCTGATGGCTTACCTCCAGCGGAGGTAACGGGCGGGTGCGTGGTCCCCCCTATTCTTGCACAGGGATGGGTCGGCATTGAGCCAGTTTCAGTTCAGGAGGGTCATGGATATGGCATTGGAAGGGATGGGGCGACAGGAGAGGTGTTTGGTACATACTCCTTTAGGATAGGGGCGGCCACATCAGTGGCCGAGTTCGGCATGGGACCAGAAGCAATCATGAGAATCAGGTGATGGAAGTCGGGTTGTTTCAAGAGGTACATAAGGCCTGACAAAACGTAGTTTAATGACCACCTTCTCATCTCCTTCCAACTAACAACAGCTCGAAGGAGGAGACGGTCCATTTGGGTAGTGGGGCATTCATTTGTGTCTAGGGCCGAGGCCAGCTGGACGGCGGAAAGAGAGAAGTTGATCGCCGGCGAGTACCAGATCTGGTGGCACGGGGTGCCCGGAATGAGATGGGCACAGTTGCAAGGGCCCATTGACAAATTGCGGAGTAAGCAGCAAAGGCCTGACGTTTTGATTATCCATCTAGGCGGCAATGATGTTACGCTCACCTGGCTCCCACAGGGGCGTCGATCCAAACTGGACAGCTGCGGTCTCCACCAATGTGATGTGTAGTGCCGAGATGACAGACTGGACTGGCCCTCCCAGCTTGGTTTGCTTGGCCCGTAGGAGTATTCTTCTGTAAATGGAGAAAGGGAATTAACCACCCGTGGAGTTGAGAGTTAACCCCCACCTTCCCCTACTGTTCTCCCCACTGATCGCCTCTAATGTCCCTTCTTTAAGTGTCACCTGATGGTTTGGAAGGATGAGCTCTCCATCCTGCATCGAGCGCAGGGGTGCGTAGATAACCAGTTGCTTCACTGGTTAGAAGGAATTGGTGAGTTTCAGAACATTGTAGTTCGTAAGAGGTCAAATGTCTGACTTTCACTCTTGTCCGATTCCTTGCAGTTTGCAGCTTGACCCCAGTGAAGAGTTCCTCATGGTAGCTGACGAAGTTCAGGGTAGGATTTGTCTTATCCAACACAGTTCAATAAAATAAGGCCAGAATAACCTGTTGCTTGCTCCCTTATTCAGGTGCGGAGAGAAAATATGAAGTTCGGGGAATAATGCCTCCGGCGGTAAAATTAGGTAAGTCTATTGTGGTGAGAAGAATTCCCCTTGTTTGTCCCTTTGTCTCACCTTGTTGTCCTTTTGTTCCCCTTAGGGGCCGGGGTACGGCGAGGATGCAATGGAGACTGCGCCGACCCGTGAAGAGGAATAGTACCCCCGACGGTAAATAAGGTAAGTCTATGGGGGTAGTTACTATTGCCTCTGTTTATTCCCTTGGCTCACCTTTGCTGTTCTTGTGTTCCCCTTAGGTGCCGGAGTGCGGCGGGAACGTGCAGAAGGATGCTGTGGATCGTGAGGATGCTGCGAAGGCCGGTGAGTTCAGCGCGGCGCTGCAGCAGGCGATGCGCGCGCGCGTAAAATACTTCTTTCTTCCAGCTCGAAGGCGCGGTGGATCCGGAATTCAGGTAAGGATCGAAGATATTGCTCTTGTTCTAACCTTTTCTCCTTCTGTTCCTCCCTTTTTCTAGGAGCTGCAGAGTCGAGGCGGGCGTGGCAGAAGACTGGATGCAGGCTTGCAGACACGGTGAGCGTTATGCTGCTGGATGCAGAATAACACGAAGCGTGTGCTGCTCTTCAGGCATGGTTTAAATAGCCTCCAAAGTAGTCCCAGATAAGTATCCCTCCCCAGCCCCACCCGAGTGAAAAATAGTCCCTAGGTAAAATAGTCCCTTCCAAGCCTCATTTGGCGTGGAGCTCTTGCAGCATGGTCTGCATCAGGTACGTTTGCAGCATGGTCTGCATCAGGTAAGTTCTACTTTATGAGCCTGGCGCCTATGGCGCCAGGACTGACTCTCAATATGAGCCTGGCGCCATAGGCGCCAGGACCGCACCCAAACAGCCCCTAGCAGGGGTTTTTGGGCTTGCTCAAAATAACTTGATGCCTGCTTCCGGGGTTGCTGGACCAGGTCTGGGTCCCCGGGGGTAGGCATCATGACAAATGACCTGACAAGCTTGGGTAGGGGGGCCTTGATGTTCACGTTACAGGAGTTGTCCTCGCAGTTGGGCGAGACAGAAATCTTGTGTTCCGAGATCATTCCAAGGCAGGAATGGAGGGGCGCAGAAAGCCATTCAGCAGTGGAAAAATCAAGGAGGAAATTGAACGGGGTAATGGCTAAATTCTGCAGGGGTATAGGTTTCCCCCAGATCAGGCACGGGCTGATCAATTTGAAATCCCCGGAATACTATGTGAAGGACGGAGTGCATTTATCATCATATGGCATGGATCTGTTCTACTGGAATTTGTGCACAAAGCTGCTGGAATTATAAAAGAAGGAAAGGGGGGCGCCATGGTGGGCGTGGACCCACCTTTGGTGTGGCAGTGTTTTGTCGACCAGTGGCAAGATACAGACTACTAATGAGCCGTGGGAAAGCCAGAAGGGGTTTCGCTCTTCTCGTGACCAGCATTCCTTGGCGGCCTAAGCGGCTGGAGGAAGCAATGAGGGCTCAGCTTCCCCTGACTAAAGAGCACTCTCCCAGCCCAGGAACACCTGCAAGGGCAGGCGGGGCTCAGACGAGAATGGTTGGGGGCCTACAGTGGACTTGGTTGGGAAAGGGGGAAGCAAGGTTTGGACATGGAGCAGTCGGCGGGTCACCGCACCTTCAGAACAATTTTCACAACATTTGTTTGCAAATGTTTTGAGTTTGTTATGTTGTGAAAATAAATCTGCAGCCTTTTTATGCCAACAAAGAAAGCATGTCTCATTCTGCATCTTTTCTGCGTGGAGCATAAAAAGGGGCGAATAGAATGAACAAGCATGTTAGTACAGGTATGGACAAAGGCCCAGGTTATGTGCCTGCCATTCAGTGCGAACAACATGGTCTTCCATCGGCCCCCACAGAGGGTATTGTGCTTATACCAGAGTCTAGTGACTTCAGTAGGTCTGATTCAACTACACTCATGGTGGCCAGATTATTGTGGGATATTGTGGAAATTAAAATGCGATTGGGCCAGAGTACTCCTGCACCCGCTGGTTGCCTACGACAAGAGCAGGCTAAGAACACTAAAAATATGAGCAATTATTTCTCTTCTTCTTCTACTCCTTTTGTTCCTGGACAGGAAACACGCTCCATGCCATTAAAGTCTTGGAGTGACTTGAATGCTCCCTTAAACGCAAGGCACAATTTCGATGGAAGTCATTTGGAGGCTAAATCCATTATCTCGGTGCGGGAGTCATCAAATTCGCCTAACTTGTCGGATATTTCATCACCAAATGGAGTCTCACCACCTCCAACAGTTCCTACGCATACTGCTCATCAGAGGCATTGCTAGGCGTGGATGAAGGGGCTATAGGCCCTGGTCTTTTGTTTGTTGCCCAGGATAGAAGCTATGGGGTTATAAACAAAAGGCTAGCTAGCCCTGAGTCCCAACAGTCCCGACATTAGCGTAGCCCCAGATCTTTTACAATCCTAGCAGCACCCCTGCTGCACATTTATCAGTGACGGTGGCATTTCAGATTCATAACAACATCATGCCCTCTTTAACAATCTCATTGGCCACCTTTCTGAAAATGTACGAAGCGCTGAATGACAGCTTTAAATACCAGGCTACACTTTTGGCCACGGTGCACTCCATTTTGATCATCCTAGAGTCTTTCACTTCAGCGATTCAATCTCGACAAGATCACGAAGCTGAAACATCGGCACAATGACAAGCAAGACTTTGTGAACTAGCAAGAGGGGATCTCTATGACAAGGCAAATATGATGGAGGTGCTATTTGACTCAATTAAATGGATTTGATGGATGATTAAACATGGGCCCTTAGGCTCCATCAAGCACTCTCAGTCACAACATCACGCAGGCAGAAAAATGTACCAGCAAATTATCTACATAATTTGGGAAACGAGGTAGAAGCAATGTGCTGTTCTAAATCTGCCAACTCCTGTTTGCAATCTCAGACTGCAGAAGCCACTGTCCTCTCAGAGAACAATACTCGTGTTATAACTGTTCATATGGCACCAGACCCGTCAGTGTGATTGATTAATTTGGATGGGTCATCGCACACAGGCCCAGGCACAGGCCCTGGCATTGTTGTTAATAGCCTGCACCCGCTAGAAGAAGTCTTTACACGTGGGACATAGTCTGCAGCGCCTCGGAAACCTCCATCTAAAGTCTTTCCCATTGTCATAAATCCAAAAATTCTGAATGTTTGTGTGCAGAAAGCTGGGGCCGAGATAAATAATAAAAAAACAAAAAATATGCAAAATGGGAGAACAACATCTTGGGTGCACAGAACAAAGATCATAATTTATTATATAAGGAGAACTTTGCACATTTATTGCGAGAATGAAAAAAACACCTTAAAGTCTATCTGAATGACATTTTGATGAAAAGTCTATCAAAAACAGCATCATGCTACAAAGATGTCCAATTGGTGAATAGATTGCAGTTGCTTATGGTATGCCATCTTGAAAGCAACTTTCTACATAGATAGTGGAGGAAGTATTGGCGCTGATGGCCAGAGACCGACAAACGCCAGAGATCCAGTCCGCTTTCGCTGACACTGCTTTTGATATTAAGGATGCATATGAGGTCAGAGACAAAAGTAAAGCACCTATGGAATGGACAGGCAACAGTTTGGCCAATGCAGCCACTCTTCTGATAAGAGCGGGGAGAACAGAGGAATCTTGAAACATTTTAGTCATGAACGAGTTCTTAAATTGTGCCAAGCAGAGTAATAACCAAGACCAAGCAATCAAACTTGTTCAGCGGGCGGGACACTTAAGCTTGCCAACTATGCTGAAACTAGCAGAAAGAGTGATGTGACATTTCACCCGCTCCGAAGAGCATAAAAAGATTCTAGAGGAATTGGAGTCCCAGAACAGTAGCAGTGACAGCGAGACTGAAGATGAAGACAAGTGACTTGGAGTATTTGTCCACCTAATAAGGAAATTAATGTCAAATGGAAACAATACTGCTTTAGCAGCCTATATGCTAATTTAATTTATCTAGGGAGAACAAAATCTAACTGCTCTCTAGAGCCTTCTTACGCAATTTGAGTACTCTGCCACCCCAGGAAAGAAGTATGATCAACTTCACAAGGACTGAAGATCCCGCTCTGGTGGCCAAACACAAGCTCCATTTTATCAACAGCAAACCTGCTTCTAAGGTGCCTACGACACCTACTGATTATGGTGCTGAACATGAAGAATTGTCTTCATGTGGTAATGAGATTGAAACAGGCATCTTGTTGGATTTAACGTGCCATCTTGACATGGAAGAAGAAGACTTGGTGATGGTGCAGCCCCCAGTGAAGGTGGTGGCCTCACGGGGAGTTTTAATGCACTTGCCCCCTCATTCCAACAAGGAAGAGAAGCGCTCTAACCCTTCATGTAACCAAGACCTTAATTACTCTTCTGTTGGACAGCCCCATGTTTTTAAAACCCTGTCACAAAAACGTTATATGGCGGATATGATATATAAATCTAAATTGGAAAGCAAAGCGCCCAAAGACACAACTTGTCCGCCATCATCGTCCAAGAAGTGTGACATCAGGGATAGCAAAGGTTGAGTAATGGATTTAGTCCCTTCTCTTCAAACTTGGTCCCAGGACTGTTATGTGAAAGACTTGGAAACACACCCTAATTTGGAATCCCACTCACATCACTAATACTCGCCCAACAGCATTGCTGGAAAATCAACACCTCCAATTACCCCTAGAAAGAATCTTGCAATTAGATGATGATGTGATTATAACTTGGAGAAACATATTACAACTAATCAGTTCAGGTGACATCAAGATTGTTGAATTTGTTAAGGCATCGCGGGCTGACTGGATGATACTAAATTTAAAATCATCCTTTATTACATCTATCTTACTGGACGCAACAGATGCGCCTTTGCCTCTGGGCTATGAATTGAAGGACTATTATCCACAAAATGAAACTTCACTTGCTGGCGTTAAACAAAAGGTTTTAAACTCATATCCTGACAATGGTGAGCAGGTAGCATCGCATACGTCTGTGAACTATTTAAGTATTGCATGCGATCCTCCTGCCGTCTACATACACGACTCCTGCCAGATGGTGAGAGAACGTCTAATCACAGTGATTGGGGGCTTGCATACTTTGAAAGTAACCTTTTCTTGTGGTAAAGTTTTGAGCTGGAAAGCTATTGACGAGTCAGAATGCCCTGCATCGCCTAGAGAACAAGAAGACTGATTGTGGCTTGCTGCGGCAATAGCAGCCCCCAATAACCATTAGGCAGAGGCAGTGGATGACCCCTGCCTAAGGTTGGTGGCATCATGGAACACCAGGGCTTCTGACACTTGTTTCATGAGTCACAACTAAAGGTAGACTTGTACGATATTGTGTGTTTGCAGGAAACATGGATGCAGTTCCCACCTAGGGATGGATTTTCTATTTACTTGAACCCAGCACAGAAGGGCCCCCCTGGTAGACCCTATTCAGGATTGTTAACTATGATAGAATATGGCTAAGGGCTTGCTGTGCTTGAGTCAAGAAATCCATACCTATTTTTTCAATGACTCTATTGCAATGTGATGTCTATCAAACTTGTGAACAGAGATTTCTCGTCTTATTTAACTTGTACTGGAACCGGGCTATGATTGACTCACGGTCGTTCGTTAAATGTATAGCGGACCTACTTGATGAGTTTCATATTGAATTGCCAGATCCATACTTTCTTATGTGTGCTTATTTGAACATTAGGTGTTTGGACAAGTGGGGTGGCCCACCTCCTCTCTTAAAAATCACCAGCTGCCCTGTTCAAGAGAAGGTGTCTTTATGGTTGTGTGAGCTGTGTGCAAGAGACTGTTATATTTTAGGCAGATCAAAGGGACATCCCGGGAAGACCATCCTGGGTGCAGGGTTCATTACTGTCAGGTCTGTAAATAGAAAATAACTATACTTAATTCTTTCTCTTGTTGGTTATTTGGGGCCTTAACAACATTCCTTTCAGAAGCAGAGTTGCCCAAGCCATCATGGAAGGAAAGAAGCTGAAAATGGATTGATGATATTGGTTACAGAAGTTCGGGTTGACATAATGGAAGAAACTGTTAGCTGATTGGTGGATTTGGTTGCTGAGGTCTGGCAGAGATTCTAAACTGCCTTTCATCCATCCCTTCCCAGCAGGAAGGTCTGTTTCCTTAGGTCCTGTTGAAGGCCCCGGTTCAGGTGTAATTGAAGAGGACACGTGTAAGCTGACGCAGATCTGGACAGTAGTCTATGTGGGATTTGCAATCCAGACTTGATGGTGGGAGCGTAGCTTTCTCTGTGTCTGGAATTGACTAAGAATTGCTGTGAATTTAAAGTAATCTTTGGGCCCAATTTAGTTACTCTGTAAACCAAGTAAACTGTTAATAGTTGGTCGCGGCAGAGGAAGTTAAATAAATGTTTGGGTGGGATATAATGCACATAAATTCCCCTCGCTCTCACCTGACAGACCGTATGCTGTGTGAGGGGGAAACGTTGAAGACGGAGGAGCATGCACACTCAGGAGACTAGTGATCCCGACTAGAGACTGTTGGACATGCTTTGGGAAGTAATCATATCCGTTCAGGTACCTGTGTGAGAATTAGCGTCCCTACGAAAAGCCAAACTTCCAGTGTGCATGATTCTACCCTGCGGCGAGCGCTACACGGCAAAGAGCATGGATTTCAGAGGAGAGCAGTGTCTCCGTCAGGCCTCAGGAGCATAACACCACCTGACAGAGAGTATTGTCCCTGCAAGATGTTATCTAGGGAGCATGCACGTAGGATAAAGCCGACTGTTCTCAGAAAACTCCAGAGTCTGACGATCGCTCGCTTGCAAATTTCCCTTTTCTTCAGCAAGTTCAAGTTGGATTCAAAAGACTTTAGGAGAAAGAAGAAGTCAAACAGTTTATGCTTACCATTGGCAATAAAGAAGTTTAATATACAATTAAATAAGTTTAGTAAATTGTTGGTTAGGCGCTCAGCTGAGTATTTTTAAATAAAAGGAAAATAAATTAGCGTAAGGAAGGTTTTCAAGTCACTAAAGATAAATACAAAACTATTGAGATTTTGGAGGAGTTTTTGGCTCTGCTTGACTTTGTTCTAGAGAGCAACTCAAATTTAAGAGAAAGGTGAAATCTGCTTTCTTCAGTTATCTCCTCGAGGAGGAGCACAGGTAATTAAACAGTTGTTGGGGCTTGATGAGGTTCTGAGAAGGACATGAACTGACTCTAAGGGCCTCATTACACGGATGGCGGTGGACCAAGGTGCTATTAGCACCTTGGTCCATGCCGGTAAAATACCGGCACCGCCTTGGTGGAAAGGGGAATTACCGCCCTATTCCAAGGTTGGTGGGGCGGTAATCCCTCCTTCCCCCATTGCCCTTCCCCATTCCCATTTTTGCCCCATAGGGCTCTATGGGAATGGGGAAGGTGCTAATTACGGTACCGCAAGTTGCGGTACCGTAATTAGCTCCCTGATCCCTTTGCGGGTTGGTTTTTACCTCCTGCAAAAAGCAGCCGTTAAATTCCCCAACCCGCAAAGGGACCTCGTAGTAAGGCGGTAAGGGTTTACCGGTACCGGTAAAATACCGGTACCGGTAAACCCTTACCGCCTACCGTGTAATGAGGCCCTAAGTCTCTGGGCCTCATCACAAGTCCGGCGGTAACCGTGCCGGTAAAACCGGCAGCTTGTGAATTTTACCAGTGCCTGACATCCTGGTAACACTGCGGTATTCCGACCCCGGTGGCTGGGAAGTCAGGCGCCAGTAATTGGGATTGGGGACCACGGAAGCACCGGCACCGTTAAGAATGGTGCCGGTGCTTACGTGACACTCTTCGGGTAGGTGCCGTTCCACTCGCCAGGTCTGACCTGGCAAAGTTGGGAGGTGCTTGAGGGGCTATTTTAGAGGATTTTCCGTCTTCCTAAGAGCCTTCGGATCGCGATTATCAGGTATGAAGTGGGGCTTCAATATCTCTACTCAGTTTCACTTTGGAAATCTTTGTCTCTGGTGTGTAAACTAGCTATGGCAGACTCAGCCCTTGCACATAAAATTTTGAAACCACAAAGTGGAGTTAAGTGCTCTTGGCCTTTAATCCCCTGGCAATAAAAATGTGCAAATTGCTTGAAGGCTCTTGATATATCTATGGAGTCATTGATAAAACACCCAACTGCTGTTAAACAAAAGCTTAGACGCCAGGTTTGGATCGAATCCCAAAATAAGAGGAATTGTTACAAACTTGCCTTAGATCTCTCTTTTGAGGCTCGAGCGATGAACACTATCATGAATTATCTAGTTAATTTCTCCAGTTCTTACTATCGGAACCAGTTCTTACGCTTGAGACTAACTCTGTACCCAACTAAAGAAATCTTATTTTCCCCAAAGCAAGGGGGCTGGAATGACAAGAATTGTAGATTTTGCTTGGGTCAAGACGTAAACAAATATTAAAACATGGCCTAACTTCCTGTCCTGCATTAACTATTTTGCGAACAACTTATTTAAGATCATTTGTGGAGAGGGTTAGTACATAGTCTGTGGACGAATGGTGGAGCTTATTTCTTTTGGGTGAACGCCCAACTTTAGTGTTTGTGGGAATAAAGTTTTTATATAAAGTTTTTAATTTCTAATGAGAGATATACTGGAGTCTGCACGATGTTACAGAATTAATGATTGTGCAGTAGGGATGTAACGGTATAACGGTATACCGTTAAAGATACCGTGAACCACTTAATTGAACAATAATAACCGTCACATTGTTTATACCGGTATACCGTTGATACTGTTAAGTGTGCTTTTCAATCTGATTTGGAAAGGCTGCAGTAAGCAAGTGCTGCGCAGTCTTGGTCTTGCACTGTTGGATGTGCCATCTGCCAAGCAGTATCAGTTGGAGCAGTTTTTAATGCCATTCCTTAAACCACACGTGCCTGACACAAAATCAGTATGTTAGCAATAGGAAGAATAAATACAGTGCCAAGAAGGAAAAGGGTTTACTTTGGGTTGGCGGCTTTGGGGTTTATATATTTATAATGGATAATGTTTGCTAAACATATGACAATGGGGGATTTCCGTGGTTCTATCATTGAATTTACATATAATAAGTCACACTGCGAAATTCACTCATCTGTGGGTATTCCCTTCTGCCATACCAAAGGGTAAGATGTTTGTGTTTACTAAACACCTTTTGGCCCTCAAGTAAACTAAAGGCTGTAACTTAAAGAGAGCGTGCATGTGCGTGTCTGTGTGTGTGTGTATGCACACAAGCGTATACTACCATCAGCCTCCATTGATCTGTGGCATGCAGGTTATAAAGATGGCAACATGTTCATCTTCACCATTAGCAAGTGGGGGAGCTAAAAGCCTAAATGACCACTTAAGAAAAGCTATTCAGTTTGCTTTGCCAGTCGCAGCAGGGCTCTCTCCCCTCCTCCTCCTCTCCACACGTGTGTTTGTGTTTGGTGGAAGCAAGAGGTGGCATTTCAGTGGAAACTATGTTGAAAAGCTCAATTCTAGCCCTGGGTGCCTGGTTTTGTTTGTGATGATAAATCTGACAATTTATGACCTTTTCAGAAAATATTTGTTAAGATTGGTTAACTCCACCTGCTATACTGGGATAACCATGATATACCGTCATTTGGCAAGAAGGTTATCATACCATCGTAAAACTAATACTGTGACACCCCTATTGTGCAGCTAACCCTCTCTTTATTTTTTAATTATGGATAGCATTAATTGTAATTCTTCTTAATGTTGGTTTCTGATGTGTGAAATGTTGTAATGAACTGAATAGAAGCAAAAAAAAAACATTATTATGAGTTTTCAAAAACAGCATCGACCGCATGGGACCGCCCGAAGCAGCCCTTTTCTCCTATTGATGTTTATCTTTTTGAAATCACATGATATTCGTATTTGCTTCTCACAAGCTATGAGTTGATGTTTACAATAATTTGTAAAACATAATAGAATAAGGAGCACAGACAGTTTGACATTATAGTAGCCAATTCTTTTTTGGAAAGAGAATAACATATGAAACTTGCATAGTCATGGTCACATTACCAAATGTCGGCCATCTTGGATTATAGTAAACTTGCATAGTCATGGTCACATGACCAAGTTTCGGTCATCTTGGATTTTAGTAAGACACAATGGTGCCATTAGAGTCTTTTTAGCTACTACATGGTATCATCTGGAGTAATTTTTCAACCATGGATGTGGTAAGTCTTTAAAGCTTTTTTTGTTTTAAAGTAGAATACTTATTTTACTAAAAAGGATCAACTTTTACTAAAGATTCATGGTTTGGGAAAGATCACATACTTAATTTTCAAAACGTCCTTTTAGGCAAACTACTTTATCAAGTACTCCATTTACCAGCCAAAGGTACCAATTTCTTGCATTTTGTGAATTAGTTCCTCTCTATATTTTATTTACATTATTTTTACCTTTTGCAATCAATTCTGATAGGACTCATAGAAGTTTTCTTTACTTTGTTCCTGCAGTGGTGATGTAAAGTGTATTCCTTAGCAAGTATTCTAACATAGTTTGATCAGTGTGAAAGAGGTAGATGATGTTTAATGATCCTACACCATGTCTATATTTTGTAAGCTAGTAACAGTGCTTTATTTTGCATTTTAGACATAGCCCTCAGGTTGGACTGTTCTAGTCCGAATTGCATCAGCTTTTGCGTTATGCGCCTGTGAATTTTTTAAAGAAGACAGATGGAATGCCAATGAAAGACTATTAACAAAGCAAATACATTTGACACTATTTCTTATGTTCTTAGGGAGATATAGTGTTTCAACAAGCACATGTCTTAACTGAATCAAGAATGCAGCAGCGATTGCTACAAAGGGAGCCACCAATTCTGATTAATTAGATTAATCAGTCTGCTTGGAAAGTTACTTCCCTGAAACAGTGCATTCCAGGGTTTGGTTGAGCCCCAAAAACCGTTCATGATTCATAACATCTGATAACAATTTTTATTTAAACTGTGGTGCCTGCTTACACTACTCACAGATCCCTATCAAGCCCATTGGCTTTTTGCATTACCAACCAGCGTACATGGCCGGCAGCGTTTACTTCATTTGCACAGCGTAGTGCAAAAGTGCAGGGCAAAAGGTGGCATCCACACTTGTACCTTGCACCTTGCTGGTGCATAAAGCTGATGGACCCCATGGGGATGTCCAGCATTTGGAGCATATGTATGGCGGCGAGGATGGAAAGTGGCGGAAAACCAATTTGCACTGCTCCCCTCGTGACGGTTCACTGGATCGTGTTACTTCTCCCCAAGGGGAAGCCCTTCCCTGTGAGGCTAGGGAGATGAGGCCACTACCCAATAGTCCCCCTAGTGGTGGCAGAAAGCAGGACCTCACAGGGAGGGACTACGCTCATGGCAATAAGGAGTCCTGTTCCATGAAGGAACTCCCTAACCCCTTTTCCCTTGAGACCAAGTCCCTGTCAGAAATCCCTGTTAACACTAACCCCTTTCCCTTGAGACCAAGCCCTTGTCAGAAATCCCTGTTAACACTACTGTCTGTTATGGTCATTCTCTTCCATCTTTGATCCACAAAGTATATGGCCCAGACGAAGAAGAGCCAAAGAAACAGGCAGAGTAATAACAGTTTGCCTTACCATGGTACTGAAAAGGGTTGGCCCCAATGAGGCATAAAGATGATCTCAACAATAGTAAAGAAATACTTTGAATTTATGCTGGGGAGGATCCAGCCACAGGAAATAAAGAGCGAGAAAGGACGGGGAAATAGAGAGAGCAGCCGGTACGAAGCTAGCCCAGCCTTGGAGGTTCGAACCTGGAACACGAAGCTGCAAAAAAAGCTAATCCACAGCGGCAGGGAGATTCAGGAATGGTTGGCAGAAAACTGTGGAGGAAGCTAAGCTCCTGACCAGTGGAAGAGTGAGAAGGCAGCCAGTGGTGGCGTGATCCCGGGGAAATAGACTGTGTGGTCCTGCAACTGCGCGGGAGCTGTGTGGCCCAAATGTGAAGCCGCAAGGGCAGAGCAGGGAGCGAAGTGAAGGAAGCAGGAAGCGCTGAAGCAACACATGCAAGCGCATCACTCCAGGAATACTGGGCAAGGCAGTCCCGACACACTACAGGTAACGGGAACTGCAGGAGGCCTGGTAGGGGTTTGGGCACATCCAGAGTCAAGAGAGCCTCAAGAGTAATCTCCCTTGTCACAGTAGTGATACCCAGAAAAACCAACAGTCAATATAGCCTTGGGAGTAATCTCCCTCGTCACATTAGAGAAACCTAGAGAATCAAGAGTCAAGAAAGCCTCAGGAGTAAGCTCCATCATCACCATGGTGATACCCAGAGAACCAAGAGTCAAGAGATCCTCGGGAGAAATCTCCCTCATCACAGTAGTGCTACTCAGCGAATCAAGAATCAAGAGTGCATCAGGAGGAATTTCCCTCCTCACAGTGATACTCCAAGTAGGATTCAAAAGGGTATTAGACAACAAGAGCTGTCTGGAGTTAATCTACATAACATAAGATAGGGAAGAATTGCTGGAATTGTAAAGCAAGCTCTCAGAGGCTCTTGTGAAGAGACTTTTGAGGACTGTTGCTAAAAACTATCCCAAGTCACCCCTCAAGGCTGTGCAAGGTGGGACTGGAGAATGGAGTCATCCTCCTGACCGTACTCTCATTGTTGAATCAGAAGCTAGAACAAAGGATTGTTGGAAAAGAGATAAAGACTGAACCAGTTCACCAGGAGAAGGGTGACCTTCTGGTACTATTTTCATTTGGATGCTGAGACCTTTTGTAGATAAGTGTTAGGGTTAGAGTAGGTCTTTGGACAGAGGATAGACTTCCTGATGACGAGCACCAGAGTTGATATTTGTTTAGGTAGGGATAACCCCCTTGAGATAGGCAGAGGTAGGTTCTTCTATTTTTCTTAAATAAAACTTAGTTGAAATATTCCACCCCTTTGTCCGACTCCTTACTCCACCACGCCACACCCTCCTCTCCGCCAATACAAATGCACGAAAATATGCCATGACGTGAATGGAAGGCGTTACTCAAGTCTTTTACGCCTTCCATTCACATTACACCACAATCCAAAATGACCTCCCTTGTGTTTAAAATGATAGCAATATCATGTTTGTGCATTTACATTTAAACTCCTTATATAGTCCTTGTTTTTCTCTCCTTTGCTGAATTGCGTTGCAGTTTGAGGAGCAGCTGTCACGGGAGAAGAGCTCGAGGGCATCCCTGGAGGACTCCCATGCAGTCATGGTGCGCAGAGTGCAGGATCTGGAGAAGGTGGTGGAGGCAAACCGGAAAGAGGTAAGTTAAGCTGGCCCCATCATACAGAAAAGTGACTTGTGTGGGCTGCAGCCTGTGTGATGCACTGCTGCCACTTCTGGCATGCATTATTACAGGTCTGAGTAGTATGGTGGAATACCTTTCATCAAGCATTTCAGTTGACAGATGGCACGCTCCTTTTCCACAGCCTCGAATCCCTTTGAATTTGATTGCACCCCAAAAAATGTAATTGACCCCAAAAATGCTTATTTACATTTTTAAAAATGATAAGAACCCTAACATTTTTACATACATTTGATAAGAACTCTAAGAATTTTTAATATACATTTCAGAAGAACCCCATAAATGTTTAATATAAATGTTATATAAATTGGATAAGAGTATCAATGTATTTGATATAAATAGGTATTTGCCTATTGGCGGTTCTAGGGCTATTACAGTATTAGGGGTGGGTCTTACAATGCAGATATATATCTGTTACTGTAGGTCTCGAAAAAACATGCGCTCTTCAGACTTTTGGGGGCTATCCAGTGTGGTGTCAAGGAAACTGTAATTATGAACATCTACAGTTATGATGAGGGAAAAACAGATCCCCGCAGCTCTGGCGATTCCAATGATAGTTGTGTACCTTACTATCTTATGGGAGGATGCAACAGTCTTGATGTAATGGAGGACTCTCAGGATTTGATGGCAGACCGTCATGTGTACACTTTCTGTCGGCAGTGAGCCACCGCTTATCGCCACTGTTATGGGTTGGTCTGTTGGAGATTTTATTCAAAACATTTAGAAGGATACACCCATAGTCACGGCTAATTTGGAAATTGCTACCTGGGGTGACTACTTGGTTCATGAGCAGGCCAAGGGGGTAGAGGCCGTTCAATCATGTTCAAACAAAATGGAGCCTGAAGACAGCAGATACGAGTCCATGGTCATGTAGAATGATGCAGTTATGGTAACGGAGAGTGGCACCGAGCTCCTTGGCCTTTGGGAAATATGAGGGGCCATTGTGCCTGGATATTCGATGGCGTGTCAACCGGTGGGTATATTTTTAAAGCACATTTTTGTATTTTGTAGAGGTGTGAGAACTAGCCAGAGTTAAACCATGCATTTCTGTTGTTGTCTACAGCATCTGTAGGATAAAAAGGACAGCAATGAGGGGAGCCAAGCTGTAGCATACACTGTCAATATTTATTGTGTTTGCTCTTCAAATCAAATTGAAAACCCGGGGAATCGCGATAATAGCCTATGTAAGGAACGTTTTTTTCGCTAATGGAGACCGATAGCATTAAAGACAATGCAGACACATCAGTTGTGACTTGGGTTGATAGCCTAGCCATTCAGGGCTTCACAGCTATAGTGGTGAAAACCTGTTTAAGACGACACTTTCACAAATGGTGCGCTTGGCATAAAATTGGTGCAGCAGGATGCTCATTAATGTTTGGAACTATCCCATATAAATAAATCGTTACGTAAAATATGCTACATGTTGAGCCGTAAATGTCTTGTAAAAATGATGCACCTAATACAGCCGTTAACCCAGCTAATGGCTGGTAAAGGGGCGGAACAATGCGTGTCAAAAGTGTCGTGGGCTATACAAGTGGTGAATAACCCCCTCTTGAAAATGAAGGAGTTTAGATGGAGGTGTCCGATGTGTGTTAGAAGCATAATTGAAAAAACTGTTTGCATGTGGGGGGATAATAGCTAAGCCATTAAAGCAGAGCAAGGTGCATGGTGCCCCGTAAACTGACCTATAAGATTGAGAAAGTAGATAATTTACATGTATATATGCTTATTTGCAGAAAATAAAAAATGAACACCTGTTGTGAAGCTGTCAATTTAATGTGAAACCCTCCAGTGGAAGTGTACAGCAATTAATGTTGGCTTTACTTAAACAGCATATAGGCAGTATATCTCCACGGATTTTGTGTTATATGAAAACACCACTGTAGGCATATAGACGTGAATGTACTAACGTTCTATGTATTGCGAACATATGTTCCACCAGATGCCACCCTACAATAACGGCTCGACTGGGAGCCTGTCACGATGAGCAGACCAGATCGCCCCAGCCCAGCAGCAGTGGGAACATTGGGGCACATTAATGGCCAGACTGGATCCAGTCCTGGCGCCTCTGGCACCAGGCTCATGAAGCTAACCTCAAGGAAAACACAGATATAGTCGGTCTGCCAGTGAGTGATTTACCTCTGTGCTAATTGCAGTTAAGGGCGTGGCTCTAAGTCATTAGCTTGTGCATTAGGCTGCAATCATGGGTGTGGCAGAGAGCTTCTGGAATTAAATGCACAATAGGAGTGGCAGGGCGTGGTTGGCTATATAAGCCCCACCCAAGCCCTAAGGCATGATTTGCATTATTCTGCAGTTAGCAGTGTAACGCTCTCTGAGGAACTCCTGCCAGCAATCTTCCACAAACCTGCAAAGAAAAGCCGAAGACCATCGGGCCTCGCATACTCACCTGCTCTGACTTACCTGTGCCTCCAGCAATGACCCGGTTTTTCATCGAGGGCTCCAGCTTTCATCGAGGACTCCAGCTTTCATTGGTCGCCGGCACCTGCAGAGGGAAAGCAAGGTTAACCGCTGAGCTCATTCTTCGTGCCCTGTCACCGCCGCGCAATACTCACCGCTTCCGTCGCCATCGACCAGATTCATTCATCACGCCGGCTCACAGGTACCTGGAAAAGAGAAAGAAAGGACAGGTTAAATCACGCAAACCGCACCTGAGCTTGCGCTGGCCCCCTAGACACAAGGCAGGCCACCCTGACCCACTGGCTCAGTCGCTCACACGCGTTGCACCAAACCAACGCACACCGAGGAGGGCTTAGTGCCACAACAGCGGCACGAGTCACAACAGTGAAACGAGCATGGACTGCCACATGCAGCAAAGGACAACACAGATTACTGGACACAGACAACATACTACACAATGGATTGCACAGACAATAACAAGCAGAGCAACACAAGCAACACGAGTTGCAACCACAGCAGTACTGGGTTGCCACTCGACTTCAAGGGTTAGTGAAGTAATTGGATCCTACAGGACATTGCGCCCCTGCTGAGACTAAACAGGAAGGAGAGCCCACCAACCAAATACACAAGGAGCTGACCCAAGGCCAGTCCAGGGAACAAAAGACGCGCAGCTCCTCTAACCAGGGAAGCGGACACTCCACGCATCAGCTCCCGACGTCCCCGCAGAGACAAGGTGAGCGTAACAGAACCAAAAGTGGCCCTGTAAATTGTTTACAAAGTGGCCCCATATTTCGGCAAACGAGCGAGCACAGCGCGTGAACCCAACCCTTCTATGAGGGGATTGGGAGTATCCCACAAGAAAATGTTGAATGAAATGAGCCCAAATGAGTGCATTTAAAGCATGTTTTAAACCTATATGCATTAAAGATTCATGTTTAAAATAAGTTGCTAATCTCTCAAAGTAGGTCTTCAATGGTAGAGGGACAAAGCACGAGTGCAATAGCAGTCTCAATACCAATAAGAACATATCCAATAACAAAGCATGGGTTCCAACAAGTGTTCTTATTAAGTAACAGAAATCCTGAGGATTGATCTTGGAATCTTGAGGAGGATTGCTAAAAGCATTGGAGATTTTGTCCGCACCCTCAGTACCCCCTCAACAGTTTGAGATCGTGAAAGTATCATGGGTACCAGTAAGTTGCTCCTATCCACATTACATATGCACACAATACAATTGTTGCTTATTTACAAACATATTCAGTGGCATCGTGCACCATGGACTTTTTGCTTTTGCTCATGATGCAAACTTCACTCTTGTGAGAATGGGCAACAGTGTGCATTGTGTGCAGTGGTGGAAATGGGAAACATTTAAAGGGGGATCCCACAATGGTTGTGGTGGGGGCAGAGTTTGGAGGAGCGCCGGACGTCTGAGGCAGCTGGGCTGGCAGTTGAATTTTGCTCAAAGGATATGTTTAAAATAATAGTTTTAAAATGGTGCGATTTCTTTCATGCTGCTTCTTTCAAACTCGACACTGATCAATTCCACCTTAAATCACTTCCGTGGCAGCTGTCAATGCTGGTAACAAGTGGTTATGAGTACATTAAGGGATACATAGACACGCTCTACAGTAGAAGGCTACCAGGGTAGTTCAGCAGGTTGAGATGACAGTGTAATTCCTTATATAAAAAAATAAAAAAAACAAGTGCCATAAAATGTGTTTGGCCAGGGCATGGGTTGGGTTGATTGCCTGCTTATATTTATGGCAAAAGTGGGGGTATTTCTGCACCTGTAATGAAAAGTAAAAGTTGGCACCCATGAGCCCCAAGTTTAATTTCCTAATAACTGCTGTCGGCACAATAGAAGCCTTTATTTGTGATTAAGCAGTTTGATAAGCATATAACATCAATATAACCTTTAAAAAAAGGAAGGGGCACAAGATGTACAGGGTATTTGTGTGGTAGGGCGACAGAAAGAAATACATTGGAAAGAAAACTAGTGAATGCAAGTTTAAGTAGCATTTTTGAGTTTGGAAATTACTTTTTTCTTCGTTGAAAGTGAAAGTGTTCGATGCACCTTACAGAAAGCCTGCTTTTCACAGTGATGGGCTTTGTTTACACATTTTTTCGCAATTGCATCTGGTCTTGCGTTCAAGTTGCAGATAAGAGAAGAGGAGCCCAGCCTCAGGGGTGGAGCCCTGCACACCACACTCTCCCCCAAGGCAAGGGGCAGAATGCAACGTAATCGGATTCCTTCAGACATGTTTTTGCCAGAATGCCAGATAAGTAAACAGTGTGTTTCGGGGTCCGGGAGGAGGAAGAAGGGGTGACATTACAGCCCTCAGTTTAGGGGCTGAGCCAGCGTGCTGCGAGGTGAAAAGGGAAGGGGATTGTTCTTTAGTGAATCCTCCCGTGTGTGTGGCCCCTTTAAGAGGATGTGTCCCTCCCCCTTGTATTGCCCTTTTAAGAACTTTGTCATGGCCCAAGCTAATAAAAAGGAGCCCTGCAGGCACGTGTGACAGAACGGCTGCAGACCCCATAACGGAATCGTCTGAGTGTGTCTCTTTATTGTGGCCTGCAGGCCCACCCTCAGTAAGCAGGGCCTGCAGGCCACGGTGCCATGGGGGCCTCAGCCAGGGTCCGCATGAGCCAGCAGGGCCAGACCCAAGCCTCCCCGGTGCTGGCGCCCCAGAGCACCTCAGGGTGGGGGCTGGTGGGATGTCCTCGACCAGCCCCACCCATCAATCCTCCGAGGCATAATGCCTCTGTGACACTGGTGTCCCATAGTGTCCCAGGGCGAGCTGGTTCGATGTCCATGACTAGCTCCCCCCGTAACATTGCCGACGAGGAAGTCAGACTCTCCATTTCAAAGAAAAAGGGAGAAGAAGATGAGCCCCCACCCATCTCGCGTGTGTCGGGGAGGAAAAGGAGAGAGAGCGAGGAAACGAGCGCCCGACCCCACCGCAAGCGTGGGTTGGCCTGCGACTCACTGCCAGCAATGTGGTGTGGGCCCGGGCCACCCTGCGGTGAGGTGCGCCCGCGGCAATCTGCCGCAATGGAGGGAAGAAGATATGAAGTGGCTGTGGCCACAGGAGAGGTGAAGTCTCCCATCTGGGGCGGGTGCAGCGCTGTTCTCCAGCCCGCCGGGCAGACACTGATGGTGGAGCCCTACGGAATGAGACCTGCAGATGGGTCCTCCCTGGTCGTGGCCCTCTGCGAGGAGGGCGCTCAGGCGGCCCGGGAGGGAGCCATTCTGCCCCCTGTGGCAAGCCCAACACCTGCAGCACCCGCCCGCAGGAAAGGAAAACATCTCGGGGATCTTCTGCAGCCCGGCCAATCCGGAAGAGCAGAAAGAAGACCCGCTGCCCCCCTCCCCCCCGAGATACAGCAGTGCTGTCGGCACTGCCGCAACTCCACAAAGAATTCTCCCACCTGGGGAGAGAAGAGGAGGTGGGTGCCCCGCCCGCCCAGTAGGCAGAAGCACCACACGGCTGCATTGTCTCGGGCCGGATGCCCAGGCCCTGCAGACAGTGCGGTCACTGTGCTCTGTGTCAGAGCAAGAGGAAGAAAAATGATGAAGCGCTCCATATCTGCGCTACAGGAATATAAAAGAGAGCAAAAGACATGCGAGCGGCTCACCCACAGAAATGACATCTTGAAGTGTATCTACATTGCACGCACAGTGCTGATCCCAGTTAGGTAAATTAGAGACAACATTTTGTTTCGTTGGTCGCAGAGGTGTGGATGCAGCAAAGTTTCTCGGGTTGACAGTAACACCTCAGGATACGGTGGGACTTGCCTGAAACAAGGAAGGATACTCGGGACCAACAGAATGGTTGTGGACTACCCCGTGGAAGTGATGATGATCATCAGTGCAGGCCCACGTCATGCGGTCGGGAACAAAGAGGGTGCTCGCTGCCCAAGCACACTGGTGCGTCGCCTGGGAACCTGTGCACTTGGCAGGGCTCTGACACCATTGCAAGGGGCCCAAACACAGGGTCTCAAGACCATCCTGCGCATTGGTTTGGCCACCGTGATACGGGGTAAGAAGCTCCAGCATTGGAGGAACAGCAGTCCTGTGCCAATACACACTGGCATTCGAATAGTGGGCTCAGTATAATACAGTCACTGGTAGTCAAGAACCATCATGTTATGGCCAGCGGTCGACTGGCCAATGAGTTGCAACAGTGTGTGTGTTGACTCTAACAGTCCTCATGTTCCACTCAAACGCCTGGTGAGAACATGAGTAAAATGATGACAATACAAGATATTGGAGAGCAGCAGGACGTCTCAGCCTCGCCAAAGTAAAGGACAGTACCGACTAGTGTGTGGTAAGCACCACTTCCAGTATGTTCATTCAGTGATCATTGTAGGGACGTGAACAACTGCCCTGCATCAGCACCAACAGTGGCCTCCATGCCTCGAGGGTCAGACTTCCACCCTCATGCTCCTCAAGAGTCCCAGCCATCCCACCAGTATCAACGTGCCAGTGATGCTGTCTGTATGGGGCGTGACAAAGTGGAGGCCCTCCAGCACCAGGTAAGAAGCACTACGAGCGGTCAGGTAATCCAAGAGGACGACTCCCACGTATACCTGGGACGCCAGTCCAGTCTCGCACCGCCAGCCGGACAAGAACCTGGGCACTGCACCAGCAGTCAAAAGGCAAGGCCAACAAGACTGGAAGCATTCATCTCCCGGCACCATGACATCAGGAAAACAGGACATCCTGCCAGGAAAGTCCCTCTGCCACAGAAGCTACCCTGCTTGCCCTCCAAGTGGCCTCAACACCAGCCAACTAATGGGCCGACTGTACCGTCTGAGGATCAGAGAGCTAGTGGCCCTGTTTGCCTACCATTGATGACACCCGGGCGGTCTGCCACCAATGTCACCCGGCAGGCTATCCCGTCGAAGGACCAGGCCGATGTGGGCTTGGGGGAGATACCTACTGGCCCCTTGAGTTCAACCAACAGCTGAGGTCTGACCAACGAACACGGGTGGCCCTGACACCCGCCGCAAGGAAGCGGTACACCGGGCAGGGTAAGGATTGCAGCTCCTCAGGAGTGCTTGTGCGCCCTCATGTGCCACTGGAGACGGTATGTTGTGGACGGGAGGAACATCCAGAAGAAGGGGGTGAGTGCAGTCCCGTCACCCTGTACCCAGTAAGCAGTCCGTGGAGCAGCCTGGACCCCCAGCGAGCTGCGTCTTGCTGCACTGCCCTCAACATCAAGGGACTATGCCAAGGTGGCCCCTTGCACTGGCCAGGTGCGGCTTTGCCGGCTGCGAACTGTACCATCAAAGGACCTGGACCTGGGGGAAGTGGCTCCTGCATGGACTGCCCACATCATCAAGGGTCTATGCTGATGTGGCCCCTGGCAACACCCGCCAGGTGCGGCTTAGCCGGTTTTGAACTGTACCATCAATGGACCTGGGGAAGTGACTCCTGAACGGACGCTGATGGAGGATGAACTGGTCTCCTGCAGTCCTGCCATTGCTCTAAGAGGACTCAGTAAATATGAGTTTTGCTGCTGTGAACCTGCATAGTATTTACATGCTTAAAGTGGTCTCAGTAAAGGACAGTGATGTGAAGCTGTGCTCCTGCAGTTGGTAGGAGTGCTCTATTTGGTACCAGTGGCTATCCGTGAGCATCATACAATGGTGGCAAGTCCGTACCCCAGGTTAATAAAGGGTTTGTAGCTTGCGGTCCAACTGCCAACCATCCACCGGGGGCATCCCCCTGTGACCATCACCTCAGGGTGATGGGTCGGTAGGTGAGAGGTGTATAATAATGTGAGACCATACGTATGTTAATAGCACATCCTGTTTGAAGTTGGTTCCACAGAAGGGGGGAGGCAATCAGTTACGTCGTAATACGTCGTATTACCGGTTGTTTTTTTCCTTATGAAAAAGGAGGGACGTTGTGTAGTAAACCCTCCCATGTGTTGCCCCTTTAAGGGGATTTGTCCCTCCACCCTGTATTGCCCATTTAAGATGGGCCATGACTTTGTCTAATAAAAGGGAGCCCTGCTGGCACGCGCGACAGAACGGCTGCAGACCCCATAACGGAATGGTCTGAGTGTGTGTCTCTTATTGTGGCCTGCAGGCCCACCCTCAGTAAGCAGTAAGCAGGGCCTGCAGGCCACGGTGCCATGGGGCCCTCTGCCCAGAAGACAGCCAGGTTCTGCATGAGCCGGCAGGGCCAGACCTGCCACTCATAGAGGCACCCAGCCTCCCCGGTGCTGGCGCCCCAGAGCACCTCAGGGTGGGGGCTGGTGGGATGTCCTCGACCAGCCCCACCCATCAATCCTCCGAGGCATAATGCCTATGTGACACTGGTGTCCCACAGTGTCCCAGGGGGAGCTGGTTTGATGTTCATGACTAGCTCCCCCCGTAACAGGGATGACTTGTACCTCTGCAGTAATGCATAGGTTTTCCTTTCATTTCAAGCCAAGGATTTCATTATCCTGTGACTGCACTTAGTTACCTTAACATTAGCCAGGAGACTTTAGCTATAAACTCTACCTTGAGCTCACCCAATTCTCTCTGAAGCGTCACTTGTGCCAAGCAGAACACCCTCCTCCATCCGCAGCCAACAGAACCGGTCCACTCTGGATGGCCACTTAGAAAATATCCCAATTGGTAGCCTCACTGGTGTTTAATGGTTTATTAATTGTGAAAAAAATCAGTGAATGTTGAGATCCGCTCTGGTTTAAGGACCAGGTCTTTCGAGATATTCAAAGGGGGACTACCCTGTACCTCTTCTCGGAGGGGAGGTTAACTCAATCACTAAATAAATGGGTGCAGCATGATTAGAAATAGTCATATGTCCTGTGCTTGAGTAAGCTGCTTCCCCCATGCCAAGCACTGACGAGGAAGTGAGTGTGAGCAGTGTACGTTGGAAGAAAGGAGTATTCTTGGTTGTGTGTGTGGGCTTCCCTACAACCATCCACGAGTCTTGGGTCCTTTTATGAAACCTGTTTGGGGACGATGTGATCTATCCAGGACAGGGTCCAAGACTAACTTACAAATCACTATAAACAAATCTGAGGCGAAGAAAGGGTAGCAGACAGAAGGGGCACCCCAGTGTGTACCGCCAACAAGGGTGCACAAAAGCAGCACTCATTTTGATGTTCGGAATGCAGCTTGTGCCCCCTGTCGTCATCCGATCCCTCAGGACTCGCACTTGGAATGAGGGCAAGCAGAAAAGCAGCCGGCAGCAGCCACAGGGTCCCAGAGGAGTGGAGGGTCAGAACCTTCACTGCCATCCTCACTTCGTTGCTGCGGCAGGCAGCTGTATCCAGCGCAGGTCTAGTGGTTCATGCTGTGGGCGCAGGACCTGTGCAACAGGCAGTTATCCAGCACAGCCTGTGTGTGGCAGGCAGTTATCCAGCGCAGGCTGTGTGTAGCAGGCAGCTGTATCCAGTGCATGTCTAGTGCTTCAGGCTGTGGGTGCAGCACCTGTGCAACAGGCAGTTATCCAGCGAGTAGCTGGCTGCAGAAGAACAGGGCACGTGCAGTTTGTGCCGCTCATGCGCAGGAGCACGTCCAGCCCAACCCAGGGCGTTGCAGCCAGCGGCAGACGGCAGCAGCCAATTTACTTTGAAACACCCAGGCTGGTTGGGTGAACCAATCGACGTTTTCATTAGCTTAATTATGTATATTTCCGTGGCTGGGCTAAACAAAGAGGCCCTAAAAGAGGCCCTGGGCCACGAGGCCTCCTGGGGGGGGTGTCCCGGTGTCCCGGTGGGGCAGTCCAGCCCTGATATTCCTGAACACTAGCCAGAACAAAACGTTCTGAAGCAATTAGGGGTTGAGGAGCCAATTCTACCATCTGATCACAACCAGGAAACTGACGTGACAAGGCATCTGCTTTTTCATTCAATCTTCCTGGCTTAAATGAAATGATAGTCAGCAAAAAATAGTGACCATCTCAATTGTCGGGGAGTTAAAGTCTTAGCTGATTTAAGAAAAAGCAGTTTTCAATGATCTGTTAAAACAGTTACAGTGAACCTAGCTCCCATCAGATAGTGATGCCACTCCTCAAAGGCTGACTCAATGGCCAATAGCTCCCTATCTATGATAGTATAATTAATTTCCGCAGGAGAAAACCTCTTCGGGAAAAAGGCTACAGGATGCAACTGCCCCGTGGTCTCATGCCTCTGAGATAAAATGGCTCCCATAGCTAGATTTGAAGCGGCAGCTTCCACAAAAAATGTTTTTTCTGGGTCTGGATGAAGTAGAATTGGACCAGAAGTAAACTTTTTCTTTAGATGTTGAAAAGCTTCCTCAGCTTCAGAACTCTAAAGAAAACATACACCCTTCTTCAGAAGTTTAGTGATTGGAGAAATTATTTGAGAGAAGCCCTCAATGAATCTCTGATAAAAATTGGCAAACTCTAGAAAACTCTGAACTTCTTTCACCTTGGTTGGGATGGCCAATCCACCACCGCCTGAACTTTTTTTGAATCCTTCTCCAACCCATTCGGTGAAATCACATAACCAAAGAATTCTACTCTCTTAGTGTGGAACTGACTCTTTTCTAACTTTGCAAATAAATTGTTTTCCCTCGATCTTTGAAGCACTAATCTAATGTGTTCTTGATGATAGGTCAGATTCTGAGAATAAATCAGTATATCATCTATGTAAACTATTACAAAGATGTCCAGAAATTCACAAAGCACCTCATTGATAAAATATTGAAATGCTGCTGGGGCATTACATAGACCGAATGGCATCACAAGGTATTCAAACAGCCCAAACCGAGTCTTAAAAGCTGTCTTCCACTCATCACCCTCTCTCACCCTCATAAGATGGTACACTCCACTTAAATCCAACTTAGAAAAAATCTCTGCTCCCAGTATCTGATCTAACATGACCGATATTAAGGGTAAAGGATACCTGTTCTTGATTGTCCCCTTATTCAAAGCTCGATAGTCTATACAAGTCTTAAGGGAGCCTTCCTTCTTAGGAACGAAAAATAGAAGGGATGCAGCTGGAGACTGAGAATGTTTAATAAACCCCTTCGCTAAATTCTCTGTAAGATATTCCTTTAAATAATCATTTTACTTCTCAGTCAAGGCATAAACCCTACTACAAGGCAGTCTTGCTCCTGGCTCTAAATCATTCTTACAATAAAATGAGGGGGAAGTTCTCCGGCCTCTGCCTCATCAAACACATCACAAATGTCCCTATAGCATTCCCGTAATTCACCTACCACTGCCCCAATAGAATGCAAGTGAGAAGAGACCCCAATTTCCACTAACCCCATTACTTCAGGACTCTTAGTTGACTCTTGAGGGATAAGAGTGTGAAAACAAGCACAATGGTTCTTACAAAATTCTGAATTAAGCTCAACTACCCATTGCCCCCAGTCAATTTGTGGATTATGGAAAGTCAACCAGGGCATACCAAGAATCACTTTCAGTTGAGGGGCATCGATCAACTCAAACACCAACTCCTCACCATGATTCTCTGTCACAAACATAGTCAGAGAAGTTGTCTCATGAGTTATTGGCCCTGAAGTTAGAACCGACCCATCCACAGCTCTTACTTGTTGAATCAACGTCTTTTTATTAATTGGAATGCCCAAGGCTTTAGCTACCCCCCCAAACGATAAAATTCCCTGTTGCCCCTGAATCAATCATCACAGGACCACTCCCCACCAGGACTTGATTACAATGCAAGGATACATTAACCGTGATGTGAGGAACTGCTGCTTGAAGAGTATTGGCTGCTACTTGTGGACTCTTGCTCGACAGAGTCATTACCTTCTTAGGAGTGTAAGGACAGTTCCCTAAAAAATGACCACTTCCGCAATACAAACACAAGTTGTTTTCTCTTCTTTCCTTCTCCTCTTTCAAAAGAGGTCCTCTAACTCTACTTTGCATTTTTGCTCCTTTGGGTTTAAAATCTTTATTCACAAATTCCAATCTTGGTCTCTCAAATCTAGGGCCCTGTTTCACTTCTCCTAAACCTCTTCTTCGTTCAACTCTTCTCTCATTCTGACAAAACTCAATTTGCAAAACTAAATCAATGAGAGCTTCATGTCAGGCTGAGAGTGTTCCTGAGTCCGCGGAAGCTGCTGAACCCCGGAAAAATCCCCCCGAGATATAACACTCAGAACTAGATATAGTACAGCTCTGCTTGCTACACCCCCAAGGGAAAGGGGGAAATGTATAACATAGGTTGGCGACGTCAAGACTAGCTGATGCTGAACCTGCAGTAAATACATAAGCAAACACGGATTCCCTCATTACTCAATTGATATCAGAGTTTAAAGACTTTTATCCTTAACTAAAGAATTAAAAATCGTACCTGGTTCTTCTCCTAAAACATCTCAGAGAGGATTGTGACAATTTGCTGGGAACAGGTTACTGAAATCTTTCTACCTCTTTCTTGAGTCTCTTGAAATTATCAGCAACTCCTTTATAACCTTGACTCTTGCTTTCTAGATCTGTACTTCGTTCCAGATGGTGTTTATCTTTAAAATATAATATGCTTCTTTACTTTGAACACACTCTGGTGATGAAAAAAGCACATAGAATTGCAGATCACGCTCACGCGTTGAGAGAAAAGCACGTAGCAATAAATACCGTGCACGCGCGCTGAAGAAAACACATAGTTTTTGCTGAATGCGTGCACACGTAGTAATAAATACTGCGCACACGCGCTGAAGAAAACACGTAGTTCTTGCTGAACGCACGCACACGTAGTAGAAAACATGTAGCAATAAATACCCATGCACACACGCTGAAGAAAACACGTAGTTTTTGCTGATCGGCCGCACACGAAGCGGAAAACACATAGCAGAAATGTCAACGCGCACGTAGATGAGTTCACGCACGTGCAAAGAAAACTAAACGATGCGCAGAAGTCCGTATGCAAACATTGTAGAAACACGTTGCAGCGAGGCACCGCACGGGCAAAGAACCTGGAGCTAACAAACACAAACCTCGCGCACACTTTACCAATAAAGACGTGTTTACACGTGCTTTTTGAAACAGTGCGGATAAAATGTCAAACAATGTCAAAATCCTGGATTTCGCAGAATGACAATTCAAGATAATCACTGACAAAGTATTAACAACCAAAGGCAATTCACTTATCTTAAGTAAAGAGGTTCAAATGTTGCTTTAGGATTTCCAAATTCCTGAGTTATCTCCTGACAATCCTGACACCCCTTCTGAAAACCCCCACTGAGTAGCTGCTCAACTGCTAGAGATCTGTCAGTTAAGATCCACAAGGCCGAAGCTTCAGAAGGAGCAACTAGAAGACAAGTCCTCTCATCTGGGCTACGTCGATGAAAGGCAGAGAAAGGCAGTTTAGAATGTTCATTGTTAGTCTTGCTGTCCTCGCTAGCCAATCAGAGCTCCTATTGAGAAACTCCATCTTGCCTTGGGCAGGTCTCAGTAGTTTGTATTACAAAGTTAAGGCCACACCAACCAAAAGTAGAAAACTTCCCGCTCTCACCAAGCACACCTAATAACCTCAATACAAAGGGGAAACCTGACACTTCACAAGAAGTGGGCCTATTCACCATAACAGATAACACATCTTTCAACTCATCTCTTAATCCCCAATAAAATAAGGAAGCATGCTTTTTTTCTGGCCAATGAGTCTCCAATACCAAAGTCTTGAATTGAGTTATATAACTAATCAGGTCCTTATTTCCTTGCCTTAATTCCAACAGTTCACCATATACCTGCGAGGAAACTTTGTCGTTTATCAAACATCCTCCCAAAACCGTCTCTAAAAAGACTGAAGTCTTGCAAGGCTGGATCTCTTAACTTAACCAGTAACCCAGCTCAACTCACAGCCTCCCCAGACAAGTAAGACATCATGAAAGTAACTTTTGAAATGTCAGAACCAAAAACTTCAGGTCTGCTAAGTAAGTGTAACTCTCACTGGGTAATAAAGTTTTGAAACTTTCTGGACTCCCCACCAAAAGCTAAAGGGACTGGCATGATAAGAGGCCTCAAAGCCCCCCCTAATTCCACACCCGGCTCCCCACCTCCACTAGCACATTCCCTAACCAAAACTAGGGGTTTATGGTTTGATTCTACCACTGGATCTTTATCCTGCAGCCCTGCTCCAGTGACCTCCTGAATTTGTGTAACCTTTAAACTCAATTCCTCCATCCCCTTATTTAAACTGACGTTCTCCCGATGGGCTGCTCTCACCTCCTCCTTTAACTCCTTTAACATCTCCCCCAATGCTTCCATAGTGGTCTCGGAAGGATTCATGAAGCTCAGGAGGAACCAGCAACGTGGGCCTTTCATTCTGTCAGGTGCTGTCTTCAGAGTTCCTCTGGAGCAGCTGAATCCCACAGACCCACAAAAGTGTCTAGTGCCCAACTGATGGAAACCTATAGCTGAACTCAGGACACCCCTGGGGGAAAGGGGAAATGGGATCAAATAAAAAACTCAGACAAGGACTCCTCCTCTTCTTAAGGACAGATATCTGCATAAGGTGGAAAAAGGAACACAAGGTAACTAGTCTGACAATGTACTGTCTCCTTCTATTCCACCTTCCCTCCCCAGATATTAAACAGTACCTGAGATTTCCTATGCAAAAGCCTAGAGGAATTTTACTGCCTCACTGTTGTATTTTGCACCTCAAGTCTTTTCAAGGGAAAGGCATAGTTCATGAAAAGATCTTAAATTGCTTTTCCTTCAACAATCAGTGGGATTTGTAATGAAGAAATTCTGGAATGTACTCCCTTTGCACCAGGAAATCTTTGATAATGAGAATTCAGAGTCTCTTGCAACATGAATCTATTCTCCAAAGCTGTCTGTTGATGCAGATAATGAAATGAACATAGAGTCCTCTACCCTTCCTCTACTTAAGGTTTTTGGACTTCTTCACTTAATTGAACCGAAAATCCAGTGCAGTCCATATGGTTCCAAAGCTACATCTAGGAACAGCTGCCTACTCTACAAATTCTATTTGCCTGTTTAATATTTCTTTTTATTCTAATTTAACAACGCAAAGTGTGCAGAAAGTATCCCTTCTAAAACAACCGAATGGTCCTAACATAAATAGATTCATAAAACTCTGCCAATAGGAACGTATGCCTATAATCTCTAGCACACTAAAACCGTGAGTTTGAATAATGATAAACAATCTCCTTTAACCTAAAATATACGACCGCGCTGCATAGAGCGTAATCGCTTCAAAAAATAATCACAACTAAATGTGAAAGAGCGACAGCACTGACTACAGCGTAATAGCTTAAAAAAATAATCACAACTAAGTGTGAAAGAGAGTTGCATGCCAAAAGCTCCCCACGAAAGAGAAATTTCTTACCTTACAACGCAGCTGTTGGGGGCTGCTCCGGATCACCGGGCAGCCCCGTGCTCCTGTCGGGGAACATCCGACAGCGCACTTCGGTGCAGCGGGCACACTGCAAGTACACCCGGGTGGGGGTCACCTCACCCGCTCCGGGGACACCGGAGCTCCGCACACGTGGGCAGGTCCACCTGGCCACCTCGGCCCCAGCTCTGGGGGCACCCAGGCCGGGGTCGCATTCACAACCCGCCTCACATGGTTGGGGACCCACTGGGACGGCGTTGCCCGGCAGGGGCACCGTCCGGACGGCGTTGCCCGGCAGGGGCACCGTCCAGACGGCGTTGCCCGGCAGGGGCACCGTCCTCAAGCTGGGCCCCGTCCTTGGGCCCAGCGCATGTGGCGAGGTGCCATCCTGGCACCAGCACAGCACACACACGCGGAGTCAGGTTCACTCTTGACTGCCGAGCCGGAAGCGGCTCTGACCTTTTATTGGGTCGGTCACATGGGTAACCATGTGACCACACAACACGGTGGAAGGTACCATGGCCCCTCACAGGGGTGCCATGCAACAGCAGCTAACCTGGCAACGAGGAAACTGCAGCTGACTTCCCTCACAGGAACCAAAGGGCAAATGAAAACGGGAGTTATCTGCTGCACCGCTCTGAAAGAAATCACTCCGTAAAAAGCACTGTCAGGAATAGTATCAGCGATATGGAACGAAAACTCAACAGCTCCCTTCTCCTCGCGCATGCGCAATGGAATCACAACAAGGAAATTAAACTAAACACTCTAGCTCGAGCGAACTCCCCTTGCAGGAAATAAATAAACAAACGTGACCTGGGAAAGAAATGTTTCTCCAATTCAAACGCTAAGACTATGGATTCTTAACCCACTGAATCTCTTATTAATCCTAATTATTATATCTTATTAGATTTTTAACACACTTATCTGGAAAAAATTATGATGGCACAGGTCTTGTCTTCTTTTCTATCTTCATGAAATCGTTCTTCTAGAATTATTAACTCCTTCTTGTTGAGATAACTGAAATATCTTTAATACACTAGACCTAGATACAAGAGACTTTTACAACAGGACCTTACTCCTTGACAAGCTTTAATGCAAGACAGTTGAGAATCTTCAGTCTTGCCCTTTGTTCAATCCTCAGCCAATCAGGATCCCCGACTACTTCCACCATTTTGGTTTGGGAAATCCATCACCTCATTCTGAAGGTACTATGTTAAGGCCAAAGTAACATGTATTAAAAACAAGTTAAAAGATCTGAAACACATATCTAACTGTCCAACAAGAAAGTAATTGGTCACTTCAGCACCGAAACCTGACAATGAGTATGCAGCTGCTCACGTCATAAGAATGATTGAATAAATAAGCTCATCAGGGTATGTAATGATGGTTATGTTTGTCAGGTCCTGCCCCTTGAAGTTCCTCAGGAGCTGCTGAACCCTGCAAACCCACAAAAGCGTTTCACACTCAACTACTCTACTCACAGCTGACGCTGGAACACATATGGGGAAAAGGGAAATGTGATCAAATAAAACGCTCAGATTCTGCTTCTTCTTCTCCTGATCAGATATCTGCATAAACGAGAAATGATAACAAGGTGAGTGTGTCTCTTACTAACTCTTGCCTCCTCCCAATATCTTCCCCAGTCTCCCCTCACTATACCTGAGATTCCTCTGCCAATGCCCAGAGGAGATTATCCAAAATTATTCAGACTGACTTCTCCTGAATGGAAATGTGCATATTTTGTTTACCCCGTATGCATAGCAACTGTCGATCTTCTCTACTTGTTGGCATGCAACACCCACCACAAGTTAACACACTGCCAAAAAAAGACCTTATAAGCACATGAAGTTTCTGAAGTTCAACTAGTCCACAAAATGTTTGGGCAACCACTTTTAAAGGTAGAATGCTTACTTTGCAGTCTTATAAAGTTACACGAGTTTCCTGATAACTTGACTGTGCTTGGAACTAATAAAGGAAATATACAGCACAAAATGGAAAAATCCCACCAGATATTCTTGAAGTATAGTGTTTCCTCCAATTTCTGTCTCTTTTCCTTGCTGAGTTGATGGAGCAAATTGGTCCTTATGCCAGCCGCTGATAGGATAGGATAGGTCCAGAAGCAGGAGAAACGGGTGGCTATGTGGGTTGGGTTGCAGATGGGTTGGTTGTGTGCACTGGCTTGTTGTATCCGTAAGAGTGAGGCCCAATGCCTGGGATGTTTATTGTAAGTGAATATCCGTTATGTTGGGTGTGTGTGTGTTTTATGTGTAAATTGGCTGGTATTTAAGGTTGTGGTTGAGCGTACTGTTGTATATATCCCTAAGTGTGAGGTCCAATGCCTCGGTTGTTTATTGTATGTGAATTTATTTATTTGTATTTGTATAGTGCACTAGCAGCCCACGGGCATCGAGGCACTGTTGCATAAGATTGTCTTAGCTACATGAGATTGTCTTAGCTACATAGGATACTTGGCCCTTGGTTACAGTGAGCATGATACCATTCCAAGGTACAGAAAGTCAGACTAGAGAATACAGTAGTAAACATGATTGATTAGACGAGCAGCATGGTTTTAATTAGCTTCCTAAAGGCTAAATGTGATTCAACATTTAATTTGTAATTTTTTTATTATTAAAATGATTAAACTTTTCATTTATAGTTTACATTCAATCATGCTTTGATTTGAAAGAAGATACATTTGCATGCTCATTAAAATAAACATTTGCATTTGTTAATAGTGTATGGAAGTCTTTCCTTAATCTGATGTCATATGTCCATTCATAATTGCTTCCCAAAATTGAATTATTCAGCATGTAATTAGATTATCATTTCCTGTTACAATCTGTGTCCATCATTCATCCCAAGTAAGCGTTCTCTGTGTCCGCTTATGCATATTCGCAAATATACCTCTTTTTTCATTTAGTTCCTGGCATTCCATAAATATGTGGAAAAGAGATTCTTTCTGGTTTGATTGTCTGCAGAATCTATGCTTGTCCTTATGTTATTTGTTTTGTACTTCTTAAATATTCTCTTGTCAGAAGGATGTTTAGTCAGCCTCCGGAAGATATTCCTGATCCGACGGTCAGGAAAGTGATATAGGTAGTGAGGTAGTTCATTCAGTTTTCTTATTTCCATTTCAGGATGTATATTAATTTGGTATTTCGATTTCCCTATCGATGTTTGTATCCAAACATTAAGTTGGAGTTTTAGTTTCGCTTTGTTTGGGCAATTAATCAGGAGGTCTGAGGTAATATCTTCAGTCCTCATCAGTTGTCTGCAAGTATTTCCCCATACAGTTGTTATAGCTTCATCTGTTGTTTGTGGAGTTACGCGTAGTAAATCCATTGCAGGGATCCTTTATGTGATAATTGTCTTTCTATACATGTTTCTGTTCTTCCATATCACTGCAGATCAAAGTGATTGTAATGCTAACTCATATTGTATCCTTGCAATTGGATATGTCGTTGGTAGTGAGAGGATTTTCCTCCAAAAAATGGCTTCTAATATTGTCCAAGTTTGTACCGGGATGTTCAGGGTGCTTTCACTTTCATATGATATTATTGCTATGCCTCTTTGTCGGTAGAAAGTGATCACGGGCTTCAATGAGAACTTCCAGTATTTTCTATGGATTATTAGTCCTTGATGTGCCAGGGATTGCATTTTTATTCTCAAATGTTTTACCCAATTTGTTTCCGTCTCAGATTGGTTTATCCATACTCCCAGATATTTAACAGTAGTTATTGGGAGTATTTTTTCTTCTTTTATGAATACTGCTAATGCCTTTTTCTGCGGATTTGTTCTTTTTGTCAATGCCATCACTTATGTTTTTTTGTTGTTAATTAGAAGATTATTTCTTTCTGTGTATTGGACCAGTGCTGCTAGTCTTTTCTGTAGTCCATTTTCTGTTTTATCTAGTAGCATAATATTGTCTGCAAAAAGCATGTATAGAATTTTCACATTATTCAATTTTGGGGGGTCTCCAGTTATGGCAACATCAGTTGTTCTTAAGTCTGCTATGTAGAGAATAAACAAGGTTGCTGCCAAAGGGCAGCCTTGTTTTAGCCCTGAGGTAATTAGAATCTCTTTTGCTACTGCACCTTGCTGAGATAATCGCTCTTTTATCGATGTGTGCGAATATAGCGCAAGTATGGGCTCTAATATTTCCTTAGGGCACTTCTATGATTTTAATTTTGCTCATACATTTTGGCAATTCACGGAGTCGAATGCTTGTTGTAGATCCACGAAACTTGCATATAAATTTGTCTTTGTTCTATATGCTTCATGTTTTAGCATATTCAGTAATATCAGATTTCTGTTGGTACCAACATTCTTTATGAATCCTGTCTGTCGGATATCAAGCAGATTGTTCTGAGTTGCCCAGGCGGTAAGATTTTTCTGGATGGCTCCTGCATATAATTTCCCTTGTGGATCTAGCAGGGCAATAGGTCGGTAGAATCCTATTGCCCTGCTGGTGAATAGGAATTAGGATTGCAGTTTTCCACGTCAAGGGTATTTGCGAATAGATGTTTATGGTGTTAAATAAGTGGTAGCATACATCTGCCCACTGTTCGGGATTCTCGTTCATTATTGAGTTGCTTAGTCTGTCAGGCTCCGGAGCTCTTGAACTGTTCAAGTGTTGGATCTGATTTAGGATATCTAAGCAATCCCATCGCATTTCCCATGAAGCTAGTTGTTGTTCCTCTTCTTTTCTTCTGTTATCATTTTGACTAGAGTATAGGTTCGAGAAGTGCTCTATCCATTCTCTTTCTGTCACCGCTGAGATTAATTTGTTATTAACATCTTCGTTATTATTGATTTGCTTCCAACGGTCTTTAGTGTTTCACTTATTTAAAGCTGTAAGCATCTTTTCAGCATCCTTTTGTAGAATTAGAGCTTGGTTAGATTTCATCCACTTCCTATGTTGTTGCATTAGTAATTTTATCGTTCTCATTCTGTCTTCTTTTTTCTGCTTTTTTGCATCTTTTAGTTTCTTTCTCAGCTCGCTCTCTTTTTGTACGATCTGTTTGTTGTATACATGCGGGTGGTTTCTCTGCTTTGTTTGCCTGTTATTATGTCTAAATGGAATCAGTAGTAACGGGTATTATAATTTTATTTTGCCCGGGATGTTTTTATCCTCAAATGAGCTCTTTAGTTTTGTTAGCTGTTTTTCAGAGATCCTTAATCTGTAAGAGTTATTCATTGGTTCCAATGTTGCTGGCAAAACATTAATTCAACAATTCTAATCTGGGGGGGGTATGGCGTTCCAATGAGTCGCTGCTAAAACTAGGAAACTAGAACCTCCTGCACACACTCTCCATGATTTAGGAATGGAGATCCTATTGATGTAGGCCATTCTTGTGGGTTTGGTAGTAACCAGTTTAACAACTCTTTGAGCTAGGTACATAGGTGCCCGGTTGTGGACACATTTATGTGTTAGTGTGAGAGCCTTGAAGACTATCCTCTCTTTGATGGGGAGCCAATGAACCTGCTTCCTAGTTTCAGATATGTGCTCCCTTTTGGAGATACCATTGGCAGCCCTCAGGGCATTATTCTGGACAGTCTGAAGTTTGGTAAGGTTATTAATGGACGTCCCCAAAAGAGGGCATTGCAGTAGTCCAGCCTAGATCCAATTATTGCTCTTGCAATGGGGAGACAGTTTTGTTCAGAGAGAAAGGATCTGGCTGCATTGATCAATTTAGAGTGGTAGGCTGAGGTCAATGCAATGTCATTAACCTGCCTATTCATAGAGAGGTCTGAATGCAGGTATACCCCAACGGTCTTTACAGCTTGCGATACAGGGATTGGCAGATGGTCAATCGTAAAGGAGCTGTATTGTTTGTCCAGTTTTCTGAGGGTGGCAGGAGATCCAATTAGCAGAAGCTCGGTTTTGTCACTGTTAAGGCATAACCAGTTTTCTGCCATGTAATTTTGTATGGTGGAATAAATGGACTCATGGGTAGCCATATCGGCTTCGTAGTTACCCATAAGGGGAATGTGGACCTGTGTATCATCAGCATAATTAGTGTATGTGATGCCCAAGGCATCCAAGATGTGAAACAGTGGCTTGGTAAACAGGTTGTACAGGATGGGTGAGATGCAGGAGCACTGTGGGACACCACATTTAATGAAACTTGGGTGGGCACAGGCTGAGTCAGAGAAGACTTTCATAACCCTTTCCTGGAGAAACGAGGTGATCCAACGAATGGCCGTAGGGGAAAAATTGGCAGCAGAGGAGAGGTAGTGAAAAAGGGTATTATGGTCCACCAAGTCAAACGCAGCAAATAGATCAAGGAGCAAAATGAGGGCGGGTTTGCCTGCATCTCTGAAATTGTCCATTTGATTTTTTAGGTCTAGGAGTGCAGTTTCGGTACCGTGCCCCAGACGGAATCCCGACTGCCGGAGGCCAAGTAGGTTGTTTGCCTCAAGGAATTTTTGGATTTGCAGATAAGCTACCTTGTCCAGAATAAAAAAAAGGAAGGGTACTGTCGTAATGGGTCTGTAGTTCCCTGGGACAGTTGGGTCAAGTGTTGGCTTTTTGAGTAACAGACATACCCATGCTTCCTTGAGACCAGTAGGGACATGGCCTGACTTGAAGGAGGCATTAATGAATGCTGTGAGGAAAGGGGCAAGGGACAGGGCACAATCTTAAATAAGTTGAGCCGGGCATGGGTCCCCTTTACAGAAGGATGGTTTAATTGATTTGAGAAGGGCGATGACTTCTTGTTCACACATATCCTTGAACGCGAAGGGGGGGAATCACCAGCATCACTGTTTTGTGTTAGAGATATAAGGTGGCTAAGGGCCTGTTGATGGGCTAAGATTTTATTCTGGACCAAGTTGAGTTTGTCCAATATAGTATTTTGGATGGTGTTATGCCAATCTTGGTCTTTGTGGAATGTTGGGGGGGGGGGGTGGTAGGGGTTTCCAACTCCCTGAAGATGGCAAAAATGTCCTTGGTTCCTGATTTAGCATTTGCTATCCTTAAGTTGAACAAGGATGCTTTTGCTTTAATAATGGTCGTTTGTATTCTTTGGAGATAGTCTTAAAGACTGACTTGAGGGAGTTATTTGGGTTTGCTTTTCAATGGGAGAGCGCCGTCCTTTTCTTGGCTCTAAGCTCGAGCAGTTCTTTGGTGAACCAGACGTTAGAATGCTTGGAACGCTTGTCATTTCTCAAGGTAAGTGGGGCAACAGCGTCAACTGCGTAAGTGATGATGGTTTTGAACGCATTGGTGAGAATTTATGGGTTACTGGAAAAGGGGGCCTGAAGGGCCGGTACTAAAAGGTAGGGTTTGAGCCTTTCTTTTGTTAGTAGGCGGGAGCTTCTAGCTAGTGCTGAAGGGAGGGGTGTTTGTTGTTTAACTTGGCCCCTAGAGGCATTAAGTTAAAAAAGAATGGAATGGTGATGCGACCACGGGATAGGAGAGATGTCCGTGACTCTAAGGGAGCAGTTATGGTGGGCAACCCAGTCAAGGGTGCGACCTTTATAATGGGTAGGTTCCCTGATGGCCTGAGTGAATCCTAAGGTAGATAGAGCTTTACTGAGGGAGGCTGCTTGAGTGTCATTTGGTTCATTAAAGCCAAGATTGAGATCTCCCAGGAGACTGGATTGGGAGGTTGCCTTCAGGTTATTCGACAGAGCATGTATCAGGGCATCCTGGAAGTCTGAAACTAGCCCTGGTGGTCTGTAAATAATGTGGAGAGCAATAGTGCAGGTAGGGGAGACCTTAACTTTAAGAGGAAGATAATCACAGTTGTGGCCAAGATCCCCTTCTATCTTTCTTACAGAAATGGACTCTTTGGCAATCAGAGCTACCCCTTCACCTTTTAGATGAGGCAGTCCTGCCTAAAAATGTTATAGCCCAGTGGGATGGCGAGGGCAAGGGCTGGGCCAGAGGCTTCAGTGAGCCAGGTTTCAGTAATCATTAGTAGGTCAGTATCGCTGCTTAAGATGAGATCATGGACATCAAGTGCATGTGTAGGGAGGGAACGGGCATTGATGAGGGTACATTTATGAGGGGCAAGGGGTTAGGCCCTGTTAGTGAGACTATGTACAATGCTATCAGGCTTTCATATTGGCAGGTCAGTAATGACAGAGTTAGGCATAGGCTGGTAATAATTGATAACATTAGACATGGGCATGTCAGGCTGCGCAGTATTAGACGCATACCATGATTCAAAACATAAGGCATGGCCATATCAGGCTGTGCAGCATTACACATAGGCAGGTCATAATTAACATTAGGCATGGGCAGATCAGGCTGTGCAGTATTAGACATAGGCAGGTCATAATTAACATTAGGCATGGGCAGATCAGGCTGCACAGTATTGGACATAGGCATACCATAATTCATAACATTAGGCATGGGCAAATCAGGCTGCGCAGTATTAGACAGAGGCAGGTCATCATTAACATTAAGCATGGGCAGATCAGGCTGCACAGTATTAGACATTGGCAGGTCATCATCAATCGTATATGGTACAGACTGGGTAGCATTAGGATGCATTGGGCAAAGAAGGTCATGCAACGGTGTACTTAGACTCAATGGCATGGTGGTGTAACTGATAACTGGCATAGCATGAGATATATTAGCAGCATCACGATTAGAAGCATTAGGGATAGGCATGCCAGTATCCACAAAGTTTGTTGTGTTGTAGGTGTGTCATTGTTCAGTCTCAACTCGTATAAGGTGGGTGAGGTTGAGATTAGACAGTAGGTGTGACTTTGTACGGGCCACTTGGTGCTTGAAGTGCAATAGGAGCAGGAGCATAAGCAAGCATTTCTAACCAGAATGGGTGGGGATTCCGATGTTGAGTATTGACATCAGGTACACGCACTTAGGCATCTGGTTCTGGCGAGTGAGGTATGGAGAGGGACTTGTGATTGGCTCACAATGGCAGGGGCTGCGGTCCACCGAACAGCTGATAGTAGTTGCTGCTTACCTTGGTATGCTGGAAGTGTGCTTCCTCGATAACGGCAGCCGCGAACAGCCGCGAGCAGCGGAGAGCTGCAGAGAGGGTTAAGGCCCTTAACCCAGGGCCTTTTCCCTGCGGCTTCACCTGTCGGTCGGCATCCTCTCCCTTTAAGGCGGGAGGGGGTGGGCCGGCAAGGCTGAGAAGCCTACCAGGACGCCGTGCGGCGACATTGATGCCTCCTTTCTCCCTCATGTTGTTGTTGGTTGCCCTGGAAACGCTGGGAACCATTTTGTGGATAGCTCGGGCTTCGTGCAGCTGATCCGACGGTAAAGATGAAGGGGAGCACTCCTCTGCCCCTGGATTCATCGTGGCTTCTGCTCCAATGACCGAGGTATAATCCTTTCGGTATTACCCAAATTGTTTGTTTACAATTGTTCGAATGAACAATTGACTGAATTTAAAGGGTCACAATTGACCTTTTCACAATTGACCGTATATATATATATATATATATATATATATATATATATATATATATAGGGGTTTTGGGGGGTTTGGCGTTGGGTGGGGCTTGTGGGGGGTTTCCCCCCACATATATGTTACAATTGACCTTCACAATTCGGTCAATTGTGAAAAGGTCAATTGTAATTCGAACAGTTGTAAAACGAACAATTCGTATACAACCATCCTTTTGCAGCAGAGCTGCAGAGAGGGCTAAGGCCCTTAACCCACGGCCTTCGCCCAGCGGCTTCGCCTGCCGGTCAGCCTCCTCTCCCTTTAAGGTGGGAGGGGGTGGGCCGGTAGGGCTGAGAAGCCTGAGAAGGACACCGGGCTGCGGCAGTGATGCCTCCTTTTTCCCTCATGTTGTTGTTGGTTGCCCTGGCAATGCCGGGAACCATTTAGTGAATAGCACGGGCCTCGTGCAGCTGATCCGACGGCGAAGATGAAGGGAACACTCCTGTGCCCCTGGATTCGTTGTGGCTTCTGCTCCAATGACCGAGGTATAATCCTTTCTCAGCGGAGCTGCAGAGAGGGTTAAGGCCCTTAACCCATGGCCTTCGCCCAGTGGCTACGCCTGCCGGTTGGCCTCCTCTCCCTTTAAGGCAGAAGGGGGTGGGGCGGCAAGGCTGAGAAGCCTATCAGGACGCCGGGTTGCGGCTGTGATGCCTCCTTTCTCCCTCATGTTGTTGTTGGTTGCCCTGGCAATGCCGGGAACCATTTTGTGGATAGCGCAGGCCTCGTGCAGCTGATCCAACGGCGAAGATGAAGGGGAGCACTCCTGTGCCCCTGGATTCGTCGTGGCTTCTGCTCCAATGACCGATGTATGTTATGTTGGCTGTGTGTTTTATGTGTTAAATTGGCTGGTCTTTAAGGTTATGGTTGTGCGCACTGGCTTGTTGTGTCCATAGGGGTAAGGTCCAGTGCCTGGGGTTGTTTTTGTATGCGAGTGCTAGTTATTTTGGGTGTGTGTTTGTGTGTAATTCGGCTAGCCGATGGGCATGTATACTACAAGGGAGGTATGTAGGAGGGGACCAGGAGCGGGGTGGTTAGTACATTGAGTACTCTCAAAGTTCTTCTAGGTGGCTAATCTTTACAATCTTATCTAAATGTGACGCAAGGCAAGTGTTCACAATTCTATCTAAATGTGAGGCAAGGCTAATTTTCACAATTCTATCTAAATGTGATGCACTGCTTCTTTTCACAATTCTATGACAAGACAGGAGGCTCGTATTATGCTTTACTCTCGCGGCTCCGGCACCCGCTCCTGTTATATTAAAAATCCAAAGCTTACTCACCTGATAAAGCTTTTATTCCGCATGCCAACAAATATATACATTTCACAGACGCGTGCGCGCGCTGAATTCCAGCGAGGTATAAGCACTAATTCCTCATTGACTACAATATGTCTAGCACACAACAGGCGTAATACAAATAATCATTTTACTAATATTTAAGTACTCCTCGAAACTTATCATTATATAAGAGACAGGTACTTATCTCAAAATGGCAGCAAAAAGAAAGAGGCAGAGGACTATCATGGAGGGTTCTTATACTACGACCTGCTCTCGGATAGGTGGATCAGGAGAGGTCTGGACTACTAAGCCCCGGAGGATCATGGGGGAGGTAGTGCAACAAAGAACAGTGATTTTGGAACTTTTACATAAGAAAGAAAAAAAGAGCAAATGTTACGCTTTTAAATATTTTGTTGAAAATGCTGAATGACAGTAATTAAAGAGAGTAATGCATAATGCTCGCCTCCTTGTCTTTAATAGAATGAAGACTTCCTGAGCTGTTAGCGTGGGCAATCTTTATTCTATCTAAATGTGACGCATGGCTAACCTTCAAAATCATATATAAATGTGTGATGCAAGGCGAGTCTTCACGAATCTATCTAAAGGTGACACATGGCTAATTTTCACAATTCTATCTAAGTGTGACACAGTTCACATTTTCACAATTCTATCTAAATGTGACACAGTGCTAATTTTCACAATTCTATCTAAACGTGACGCAAGGCGAATCTTCACAATTCTATTTAAATGTGACGCAAGGCGAATCTTCACAATTCTATTTAAATGTGACGCATGGCTAATCTTCACAATTCTATCTAAATATGGAGCAAGGCTAATCTTCATAATTCTATCTAAATGTGACGCATTGCTAATCCTCCAGAAATGTCCATTGTAAAAGATTTCCTACCCCCAAAATACATCAGTGCGCAACACATTTCTTTCCCACAAAATACAAGTAAATCCTGCATGACGTCTGCCCCCTAGTATACATGTAGGTGCCACACATTTCCTTCCACAATTCAGTACACTGGCTACCTATGAAGCTTATCATGATGGCTGACTATGGAGGGTAGCCCAATTCAATACAGTGGCTAACTGTGTTAGAATCGTTTACATAGCAGTAGTCGTGTTTGAGTAAATGCCATTGGAATGTTCCTGCAGGCTCATTCATTGCTGTTTGTTGTTTCCTTACCTTCTTCTTGGTGGCATTTCTGATTGTTGAGCGAGTGGAAGGTTGTCTGATGGCGATAGGCTGCATCTGTATTGGATGTAAGCCCAATTTGGGGGTTTTGTTTGTTCCTTATGTTCATTCTGGTGGCACGCTTGTTTGGTGGGCGTCAGGTCGTCCGATGGTGATGATTTATCACTGCGTGATGTAACTTATTTTGTCACTCGCTCGTTTGTATCTTCTACCCTAGTGCCTGTATTGCATGATAGTCCAATGGTGGTTTCAGTAAATGCCATTTGAGATTTCCTGTAGGTTTGTTCCTTGTTGTCTGTTTCTTGTGGTATCCTGGTGGGAATTATTTTGCTTGTTGGGCATGTGCCAGGACATCCAGTGGTAATGATGTCATATGGGCTGAACCTGTATGGAATGCTAGTCCAAAGGAATTAGCATTAATGTGATTGGGTTTTTGTAGGTTTGTTCCTTATTGAGTGTTTGTTCTTTATGTTCCTTCTTGTGGTATGTTTGTTGGACAGGAGCCAGGTCATCCCCTGGTGACGCTTCTATGGCAGCAGACTGTAATTTATTTTTCTCTTGCTCTGCTGTGAGGTGTCCTGGATCTGAGTGCATTGAAAACAGGATTTTAACATAGTTTGAATGCTAAGGGTCTGGATTCCTTTAAGGGTGTTTTTACAAACGTTTGCAAGAGGCATGGAGAAAGCTGCACCTGTGTATTGGTTCCACTCATACCTCTTGGATTCGATTAGAATGTTGAAAAATTTGAGAATCCTTAGTAAGGGGTGATTTAGGAATGAAGACATTCAGCTCCCTAACTGTGCAGTACAATGCATATTGCTTTATAATTAATCCCTTTCTTCACTGTTATCCAGTGGGAGCTTCTTACGGATGGAATGATGTGTTCCCTCTTGTCTAGTCTTATTAGAAGTCTTGCCATTGTGTTTTGGATACTTTGTAATTTCTTGGTGAGGTAGTCTGCCATGTCTAGATTTGCTTAGTCGCTTCTTCAGCATATCAATGAGATGATGGTGAATGTCCTGTGTGGGAAGCTGAGCGAGGCCATGATGTGTCCAATTGAGCATAGGGGGAAGAAGCATTTTGTTACTATAGCTTGGACTTATCTTTCTAGTGTGGGCCCACTATCAATGAGAATTGGACATTGTTTTTATCACTGTTAAAGTTTTCTGGTCTCATTTCCATTTTACTGGCCATAGAGCAGGTGCATGTGGTCCATTGCTGTGGTGGGCTAATATGATTTCTGTTTTGTTTGGGTTTAGTTTCTTGTTGTTATTGGTCCTCCAGTCATTTAGCTAGCTAAGGCAGCTAGAGGGGGAGTTTTTTATAGTCAATATCCGTTAGGTTGAAAATGAATTGGGTGTTATCTGAATAGCTGCAACACGTGAGCCCATGCATTTTAATTAGTCTCATGAGTGAAGTCATGTAGAAAGGAAGTGGTGAAAGAAGTGATCCTTGTGCAATGTGCATTTGATGGTTAACATTCTCGAGGTGAAAGGTGGTAGGCAGACTGAATTGATTCTTTGTCTGAGAAAGGATTGCATGCATGATGTGCAGTGCTGTGAACGCTGGATTATTGTAATTTATTGATTTATGTCCTGTGATTGGTGGTGTCGAAAGACGGTACTACAAGGGATGAACTTATGCTATTATCAGCGTTAATTTTTAGGTTGACACAGATGGGTAGAAGTGCTGAATCAGTTCCTCTTATTGGTCTAACTCTTACTTGAGATTGGGCTAGTACTCTTTTTGATTCCCTGTGTTTGAGGATTTCTTTGCGCATTTGTAATGTTCCACTATTTTGGTTGGGTAGAGTAAGTTGGATAAGGGCCTGTAGTTGGTCGGTCTGTCAGCTCACTCTGCAGTGTTTTTGAGGATTGGTTTGATGGTAGCTACTTTGAAAATTGTTGGTTCTAGTCCAGCTTCCATCAATCAGTTGATCAGTTTAGTAAGCTGGAGCTTCCTTTTTGAGAAAGGGGTAATTGGGCAAGCCCACTTATTGCTCTCTGTCATGACTTTGGGGAAATGTTTTATGGTAATGGGTTGAAATGTTTGAGCTCTGTTGGTGTTGTTGATTGTTTCCGAGGGAGCTGCGTCAAGGGCTTGCTGCTGGATGTTGTTTATTTGGTTCCTGAAATGTTTGGGGAAATAATTGCACAGCTTCTGGGAAGGCGTGCAGGTGTTTTTGCATGAGGTCATTTCATTCATGATTTTGAATACTTCTTTTGTGATTAGCCACTGTTCTGATTATTTTTGTTTAGTGCAGTTTCTTGGCTTTTAGTATGGCTGCTTTGAATAGACTAGTTTGCTGTCGGTATTTGACTTTGATGGCCTGGTTGTAGTGGTTTCCCCAGGTTTCTTCTAATTTCTGGTTAGTTTACTTGAGTGCTCTGAGAGCATTGTGAACAATCGTGCAGCTTCTTTTTTTGTGATTGGGTGAATGGTTTTAGGGGCTTCGGTATATCCAGGCCTTTCATCTTTTAATTAGGGAGTTCTTTTGCAAAAGTATCAGGCGTCTTTTGTCCCAATTGGAGGATACTGAACTTGGTATTTTCCATTAAGTACGATCATTTCCACAGATGAAGGTTTTTCCAGGTCCTTTTGGTCCTGGCTGCTAGGTTTCTGTGTGTTTTGTCGGAATGTGAGCATTGGGGTGTTCATTGTATAAGGTATAGTGAGGTGATCACTCATAATAACTGAAATGGGGGCAATATTGGTTAATCATTTCCTTTGCAGTGTACTTCTTGCCAAGTGAGTCACCAGTAAGGGAATTGTTCAAGTGCAGGCTTGATTATACAGAGCCCTACTGTTTTGTTGAAACAAAAGCTGCAAATAAATATGTTGGAAGGAAGCTCCACCCGTGGGATCAGATAACTGGCCAATGGAGTGAATGGAAGCAATGTGGTATCAATTAACCCACACCCCAAAATGGCAGCCATATCTATACGGACAAACCTGTAAACAGCACAGAAACCATTGTATATACCACAAACACATTTAGTAAATGCACCTGAGGGGGAAAATGATTTAGAACATTTGTCACATATGTACATGTAAACTTGTTCCCGAATCTGGTAGAAATAGTTCCAATTCTGAATGGTATGCACACACCGGGCCAGACAATCGGTAGTCTAATTGCGTCAAGAACATACATTGAGGTGAAATGGCCCAGGAAACACTACCTAAACAGTTGGAGAGCAGTCCGGTGAGGCAGGGTGGCAAGGTGCTGGAAGCAATTCCTCTGTGAATGACAAAAGGCTTGAGACAGTATGACACTGAGTGAAAATGTACATTTCTGGATGCTGTGATGCCTTGAAGAGGCAGACTTGATGAAGAACAGGGTTCACGATGAAGGATGCAACTCTCTTAAGTGATGCAAATGGGATTCAATGTTGCACTGCAATGCACACACATGTTAGCTTCTCTGGTGGAGGTCCGTTTTCCATAAATGGCAGACATCAGCTTGCTCCACTGCCCTCTGGCTCCCTGCATACAGCTAGCAGTCTGCTTTTAGGTGGTTCTCTCCCTTTCTCGCTAATTGCTTTCTCTACCTGTGACTTAGTCTCAGCAGATGTGGAAATGAATGGGCTTATTCAAATCTACTTTTATGCTTTAGCCTCTGTTTCATGTATAGGACACTAATTTTGTAGTGTGCTGATAATAAGTACAACACACTAAGGGCCTCATCATGAGTTTGGCGGTAACCCTTAAATGCGGCAGAAGCGCTATTACCGCCACATTTAAGGGTCCGCCAGATCATGACCTTGGTGGATTTCCCCCCAGCTCTGAGCTGGGGGGAAATCCACAGCAAATTTGCCGATTTTTGGCGCGTTTAACGCCGGTGGGAAATACGCCAGCGGTAATAGCGCAAATTTTCCCCATTGGGCCCAATGGGGAATGAGGAATTTCCAAATGGGCCCAATGGGGAATGGGCAATTACCGTTCCGCCAAACCCGTGATCCGGCGGTAGGGCTATTAGCGCCGGCACTATACCACCCAACTCGTGATGAGACCCTAAGTCACTTCAACCAATAACCTCACCACATCGTTGTGCTCTTTGCCCTATTGTGTGTAATAGATTTGAACTCACTAGAAATGCTTTTAGATTCTAATCCATGTGTTCTTTTAAAATTGGTGTTTTGTTAAATCATGAATACATTTTGTTTTACCAGATCTATACCACTACATGTTTAATGACATGTGGGGTAGCCTGTACTCACTTGTATCTTGTTTCGATTGATTAGTTCCTCATGAGTCAGGCCCCCTGATAACAGAAAAGAGGGCCTTCACCCATATTATTACCTAGGACAATACAGGCCTCAGCTGTACATATTCATCTTAATGGGTTGCTGACAGCGTCCTTTCTCTGGAGCTCTGATTCTTCTGGACAACCTACAGTGGGGCTTCAAAGTGGATCATTTCCATAGATATCGCCCAAGAGATGGTCTCTTGAATAGGCTAGCATCTCCAAGCCTAGATCCCAAGTGTCTAAAAAACATCCCATTTACAGAATCTCCTTTGATAATGCTACTTATCAACAACGTTATGGATGAATCCAGGTTTGGTTGACGACCAGTTTTTTCCAGCTGAGAAATATGTTTGGCACATCTCACATTGGTATGTACCACTCTGAAAACAGTAGAAGTCCTGTTTGCTTTGGTTCTTTCACTCGCTTTTTCCAGACACACATCCCATCAAAGGCCTCTGATGGACCTCAGAATTGGGTTCTTTTTTATTTTTTATTTATTTATTCTTATTGGTTTATACAAAACCTTAAAAAAAACACAGAAGAGAAAAGTCAGCAAGAAAAGCATCAAACATTTCCATTCAATACTATCCTCCCCAAAGTTCAGTTATATCATTGGGGGGCTTTACGAGTTGGGCGGTAAGGATGCCGGTGCCGGTAAACCCTTACCGCCCTATTCCGAGGTCCCTTAGCGGGTCCCAGCAGGAACGGTCTGACCAGCCGTTCTCTGCGGGACCCGTTAAGGGACCTTGGAGCTAATAACGGGGCCACAATTTGCGGGCCCGTTATTAGCGCCTTCCCCATTCCCATTGAGCCCTATGGGGGCTCAAATGGGAATGGGGAATGGTTAACTGAATGGGGACTTACCGGGTCTGCATAGGTGGGAATGTCCCGAAAAGTCCCCATTCAGTCAGACCGGACCTGGACCCGGGTTTGGAGGCAGCCATGGCGCTAGTAGCGCCATGGCTGCCTCCAAACTCGTAATGACCCCCATAGTCTTTACACCTTTTCGGCATCGGAGCTGTTCATGTCCAACATGTTTTTTACGTCATTCAGGAAATGTGTTAATGCAAAAAAGTACTTCCTGTCAACCCCATCAAACATTTTTTGCCACCATTCTTTTGCGCTTAATGATGGTTGTTTTGAGAACTGAACTCCCAAATGCCTTGTTCTCACTGAGCGCAATCCCCGGTAATATAGAACAAGGTGTTTCATTGTCTCTGCTTACAAAGCGCAAAATCTACACACTGAATTAAGATCTGTGTATTTTGCCAGACTAACAGCCTCTCTTTAGTTTGAAAGGCATTCAGTCTAAAACGCATATACAATAATCTTTGCCTCCGTCTGGGAAGAGATCCACCTAGTCTTGTAGTTTTCTACCGCTACTTGCTTCACCTGGAACGTCTTTCATAAATCTACAACATCTCGTCTGTTCTTCTGTTAGACTCCAGTCCTGTTGCCACATTTTTTTTTAACTAAGTTTGGGTATTTGGGTTATTTATTTTGCCTGAAAAGGAAAGCCTTTTCATTCAGAAGCTCGGACGAAAGAAGGAAATTACTGATAAGAATCACTCAAGCATTAACATGCAGATACATTAGTGCATAAGAATTCTTTCACTGTTTGGAACTAAAAAAACATTTCCCAAGGATTGGAAAAGCCAAGCATGTTAGGATTGGCTACTAGTACCATGCAGACACTTTATACACTTTCTGTATCACAAAGGTGCATGCATTCACAGCAAAGTGGAGAATGTTCTGCTTGCAAATTAGATAGCTACATCTCATTACCCCGATCTCCTCCACGATCTTCCTTCCCTTCCCTTCCTTTATTTGTTTTTGCCCCTCCTTTCTATGGAAATCAATCGCTGGGCTCAATTTTGGTGAGGTTAGTTTGTCAAATCTTTAATAGAAGCAATACAGGGAAAACACAGGCAAGAATCTCACAGAGAAGTGAACATCCCTATACAATTCCAATTTATGAGTCATCCCCCCACTACAATGGTCCATGTGTATACCTTTTTTGCTGTTCGTTTTAATACAACAAATGGAATATTACTGTGAGTCATCGTGGAGCTCTGTTCTTCTCCAATGAATACATTACCAGATTATGTAGCCAGGCCATCTGAGACACCCATGGTCAACACTTAGTCTACATGAGATCAATTTGTGGCAGCAAACAGCGAGTTCAATTAAGCATGGAACATTTTCTGAACAGTGGTAATATGAGGCAGCCATTATCAGTGTGCTTTAATGTAATGTAATGTTGACAGTCAAAACATTCCTCTACATGTGCTGGTGTAGCAGTTTCACACATGTAAGTAAATGTATCATTATTTGCGAAGCTTTTCCCCTACATTCTACTTGAATACGCACCATTCAAAATGGTTTCTGTTTCCTGACCGATCTGATGCCTAGTTGTTCAAATGAACACACATTCCATAGCTGCATCACATCAACTTGGAAGTACATTGTCCATTAATATTCTAAATGCACATTTAATTGCATTTTCCTCTACATCTCTGTGTCTGCGCCATCCCTAAACCATGCACTTTCTGTTCCAGCTGCCCTTCTACTTCTTTCCCCCATCTATCTTGTCTTTTCTAAACCTCATTATTGAGTCTCTTCCTCCACACCTTCATCAACATATAGCTTCTCCCTGTGCCCCTTTCCTCTCCTTACTAGCAGGTAATGGCATGGGGGTGGCGTGCACACTCAAGACCTGGAGCTGTACACACTGATAGATGAGAGGGAAGATGAGGGGATGTACATATAGGCCAGGTTGCTGCTGTATTATGGTACTCTGTGGCTGTGTCTGTATCCCTGCAGCCCCCTACCAGCACTTGACACCTGATGTCTGCACTTACCCTTGCACCTGCCATCAGCTGGCCGCACTTCCTATTTATTGTTCTTATTCATTGTTTCTATTTATTACTGTTATCCTGTGTACTGCACTTCCCCTCCTCCTTCCCCCTCGCACTTTTCCCCTCCCCCCTGCACTTGCACGATCCCAATGTCACCTGGCCTAGTAAGATAGTTGTCTCTGTTTTCCCTCTGTTTCCCCTCCCTTGCTTCGTCGCGCCTTCAAACTCTGGGGTATAGGCGCGTTATAAATGCCATATCATATTATGGTATGGTATTGTTTATTTATAAAGCGCCTATACACAGGCAAGTGTTTCAAAGCGCTCATGTCATCATTAAGCGATGGTTTGGCTTTCCCACTAGCTGTTAAATGAGGGTAATGCACCTGAGGGGCATAGACTTTTATTTGTATTTATTTTATCTTAAGAATGTTACATTGGGGTAACCTAACCCAAGGGCATCGGAGCGCAGAACAGCAAAATGAGCAAAACAGTTATAATCGAAAGACAAAATTGTTTAGGAAACAGAAAGGTCTTAATGCCTTCACAAAAGAGCATCAGAGAGGCAGCCAGGTTCAATGTGGGAGGCAGATAATTCTAAAATCTTGATAGAGCCACTGTGAGGGCCTGTCTGGAGGTTTGGAACGGAGTCTTTAGGAATATTAAGAAATGAAATGTCTTTGCTGTCTGTTTTTTGATCTAGAGTCATCTGCTAGCTGAAACATTTCTTCTAGGTGGGATTGATGACATAAAATAAGAGCCTTATAGGCGATGCACCCAATTTAAAAAGAATCTCAGCTTCCAATAGCAGGCAATGTAAGATGGGTTGGATTGGCCTAATACAGCCATATTTCTGTTTCCTGTTCTCAAGCCGAGCAGCTGCATGCAAGGCAGACATAAGAGGTTGGAGAGCTCTATTAGAAGCCCCTAAAAGAATGGCATCCCCTAGCCCCCCAATATGGGAGAGAACTAATGCTTGAGTGATTGAACAAAAGAGCTCAGCTGGAATAAAAGGCTTCATGTTTCAAAGAAGAGAAAGATGGAACTTAACCAAATTGAAGTTATTGCATCTGTTCAGCTGGAGGGTGCTCTCTACAGGCCAGCTGGGTGTCGGCAAACATCACGAGATGTGACCTAGAATCCCGATCACACCCTGCTTACTGAATCTCATGTTTCCAGCAGAATTGAAGCACACACGTATGTAAGAAAGGATTGCCATTCCCATAATGCATCTGCTAGTCATCCCGAAAACCCGGAAACCTAATTCAGTAACCTTCTCTGACTTCAATTTGCAAATACCCAGTTCTCTTGAATAAAAAGATCAAAGAAGGAAATCAAATGTCATAGAACTGCAATTCCCAAAATGCAGTGGCAAGAAATCGCAAGGCAGTAGTTCCTTCACACTGGCTACACTCCCAAAGGTCTTGCCAGAGATAGGCATTAACCACACCTGTGACTGGTTGTGTGCAGCCCAGTCATATGTCGCCACTCTAGGTTTTCTGCCTACTAGAACTGCTTATTAACAGTCATGCCATGAACCTCCTTGCTTCTGCGTTGCTTGTTGACTCTTTAGCATTTAGAATATTTGTAGAATTCTTCTCTGCTTTGCTAACCATTATGCCTTGTGCTTTGCTGTCATTTATGTCTTGCTTCTGTGCTGCCTTGTTCCGTGTTATCCATTCCCTTCTCTGTGCGCCTTGTTCCTGCAACCTGAAGCTTCCTTTGCTTTCCTGCGTTCCCTTATGCCTGCAGTCTTCTGCCCCACTCATTGCGCTGTCTTCCTGCCGCCTCAAGCTTCTGCTCCCTATGCTGGGTTAATGCGGTTTCAACCTATGCTTTCTGTTCAGTTCCTTTCCTGCTTTCTCGGGTCTCCATAGCCCCAAGCTGTAAAGTGTATATTCAGCCTGTTTTTCTTCTGTTTCTTCTGCTGTTGGTTAGAGTTCTATGGCTTGGCTTTCTACTTGTCATATTATTGTCACATTTCCAGCCCACTTCTGAGCTTGCTTAAGTCACTTAGATGCTATCCCTTGCTGAGGATTGGTACCCAGGTTCAGAGTTTGCTACACTTAGCTAGATTCCAGTGCCTTGCTATTTCCAGTGCCTTGCTATAGTTAACTCGTCTAGTTCCTCACTGCAGGTTTCCTAGTTCCCAGCTCCTATGTTCCTGCTCTGACTTCTTGTTGCCTTAAACCTTACTTCAGACGACAGCCTGTCTTGTTTTCCCTCTTTGGCACTTAAGACATCATTACGACCCAGGCGGCAAGTTACCGCCTGGGCCGTGACTTTACCACCATGGCGTAAACTACGTTTACGCCATGGTGGTTGGCGGACTTACCGCCCCATTCCGACCTTGGCGGGGCGGTAAGTCCCCAATCCCCATTTACCCTTCCCCATTCCCATTTTTGCCCCATAGGGCATAATGGGAGTGGGGAAGGCGTTAATTACGCCACCGTAAATTACGGTGGCGTAATTAACTCCATGGTCCCTTAGCGCCATGGATTTTAACACCTGCTAAAAGCAGGTGTTAAATCCGCCATGGCGCTAAGGGACCTCGTACTCAGGCGGTAAGGGTCGGCGCTGTTTACGGCGCCGTAAACCCCTTACCGCCTGAGTTGTAATGAGGCCCTTAGTGTATACTAATTGTCCTGAGGTGTTCCTGTATGGGCCTGTGTGTATTCCGTGTACAGAGATTGGCTCTTAAAGCTGAGGAGGCAATCTCCGCCCTTTCCTTTGCCTTGACTTGCCTGTAGTTGTTAATGTATTTAATGAAACAGTGTGCTGATTGCTGTTTCCACCGAAATCATCCACTGTATGTCCTCTCTAGTGCATATATATCACTTGTTTGTGCATTAAGGATCTGACCCAGAAGCCACCCTTGCTGCTCCTTTCCCTTGGGCCTGCAGGGTGTGTGTTACAGAAGCCTACACAGAGACATTGAGCTTCCCTTTGTTTCAGTGGGTAGTCTCTTGTTAGGCAGCAAGCAGATTTCCCGATTCTTCTTTCGGACATGGTTCCCATCCCTACTCGTTCACCATCTCATGCTGCCCTTTTCTCTTGCCCCTTGTCCTTATTTCAGAATCAGAAAAGCTTTATTTCGGCTCGAGGGCCATTAAATCGACACATGAAAACTATACACAATTACACAGCATACCAAGAAACAATTAAGACCACTACACAAACTTAAAACAAAGTATATTTGCTAAGCTAAATGTATAAATAACAAAGCATAAAATGCATAAAATAAATAATCTTAAAACATGCACAATTTGGTAAAACAAAATATATCAGAGGTTTATTTCTTCGTTGCTTCTTTGATTGCTATACTTTCCTGTGCTGATGGGTTATTCATGTCTCAGAGGAGCTGGGCACCACCTAGGATTTCTAAGGTGTTTTCACATGACTAAAGCACAGCCAGGATTTGTGTCCTTCTGTTCTTAAGCTATCCAAGAAAGTGGTTTTAAAACATTTTCATTCCTAGAATCTGTGTAAATGAAACCAGTATAATGTTGGTCTACATTGCGTTTAAAAAAAGATGCCTTTAGACCCGTTGTGGAGGCATAGTATGGCATACTTTAAGGTCATCTAGAAAGCTTGTTTTGGTAATTGCTCAATCCGGTGCATGCCGGAACACTGGTGGAAGCCCCACAATTCACTCCCATATAAAACAGCAGGTATTGCCTGGGCTTTGAAGATGTCTTTCGATATGAGTGGAGTCCCACTACCTAGTCTGCCTTCAAATGATAACATTGCAGCACTGCACCCCGCAAAACCAGTTTGCAAAACCAGGGCGCCCATCTCCCTACAGCAGTGGTGTTTCTGTACAACCATTTGATGGCAATTAGTAAGTGTAAAGGAACCCCATTTGTACCAGAATGTCCCAGAGAATTACTCAGTCAACCTTATCAAAGGGGGAGCATCGATCAATGAAAGCAACATATAATGGGATCTTTCTTTAGACGAACTGACGTATATAAGATCAAATATAGGCAAAAAAGCCTGACTGACAGTGCCCATCCATTTTCTGAGCCCAGCTTGGACCTCTGATAGATTTTATGTTCTTCGAACCAGCTTTTCAGGGAACATTCATTATTGACGCACTATCGATGAGTGCGATCGGTCTATAATTCGGTTCTACGTTATTTTGCCGCTGTATTTTTCATCGCAGGTTTTTTCATTGCCGTTTTTTTTTTCGAAAAACTCGTTTTTTTTGTTTTTTTGGGGGGGGGTTACTCCCCCAAGCCCACCTTTTTTTTTATTCCCTTACACCCACAACCATATATTTAATTTTTTAACCCCCCCCCAAAAAATATAAAGATTTTGTTTTTCGAAATAAAAACGGCGATGAAAAAACACGCAATGAAAAATACCGCGGTGAAATGCGTGTACCCCTATCATTCCACTGGTCCAGTCAGCCGCCTTTTTATATATATGGAAATGATTACTGCTTGTCTTCAGCTAGATAGTATACACTCTATGATTCGTCCTCGACTAGATCTATAGGGATACTGTATATACCTGTGCAAAGACTGAGACCGAAACTTTTACAAAAGGGTTTTTGCCAAGTAGAGGCTGGGGTCACGTGCTCATGGTGATGGCTAACACTTGTAGTCTGTGAAAGAAACAACTGCGAAAATAAAGACCAAGAACACCTTTGGTCGTTGATTAAACATGCATTCCTAAATAAAATGCGGACGTCCTCTTGTTTCTTTCTAGCAATTAGACACGTGATACTATATGCAGGTCTGCAACTTGATTAGCAAGAATGTTATCTCTGGCTCTTAGTGCCTGCAGTAGCTTGTGTTCAATGTCTCTGCATTCTCTATCAAACCACGAGTTACCACTTTGTTCTTATTTGACTTGCCTATACTTTTCAATTTGTCCTCTATTATGTTGTATGCAGACTAGTTGTCCCCTTAAATCAGCTGGTCACTTTCCAATCTTGGCCAGGGGGTTCCCTCTGTGCCTCCTGACAGTCGATCTGGGAGTGACAAAGCATGTAGTGTAAAAGCTGGCACACCAAACACCAAATAATTGCATAAGCTATCCCAGGCAGCAAAGGTGCAGATGTGCCAGAATGGACAGAGAAACCTGTAGATTATCACTGTCCCAAAAAAGTGGCCTCCGAGCACAGGTAGCTTGGCGTTGTTGTAGGGTTTTACACAATGAGGCTCATACAGATAAAGCAGCAAGACACATTTAGTCGGTTACATGAACAATAGACTTCCTAAGAGTGCATCCTCTGACCTTGTGGGGCATTTACTGCATCATGCGAGACCTGTACACTTCCACTTGGCCTACCCATGTGATACAGACCACCTCATTCGGAAGGTCTTTCCATTACATATAAGACCACCCTCGTCACTTTTCCGATTTTCAGGCGGTAAAACAGAATGTATGTGATTTCTTTGAAAATATTTTACCTAATGGAGATTTCACCAAATCAATTTCACTGAAAAACGAAACTAAGTTTTTACTTTTTCTACTTTTTTTTATAATGCAGGGGGACACCCCTGCAGCTCCCCCTGACCCTCTCCCTACCCTAACCTATACCCTTACCCCACACCCCCACCTATTATGCACTATACATATAACACTTTACCTAACATTTTTGGTGAAATACATTTGGTGAAATCTTATTAGATAAAATGGTATTTGGTGAATTCTACGGTAACGGGTAAAAAACACCATCACCCTATGGACCTGTCACAGGGTGCACCTGTGTTTGGAGCAGAGGTTCAAGTCATGGACACAAAATCTTATGGGCGGTTGCGTGTGTGACAACCAATGAGACTTCTAATGCAGCACTTCCCCCAAACATAGCTTCAATTGCCACATCATCCTCCCAACCATAGCTGCAGTTTCACTCTGCCCGCGGCGTAAAGGCCTCACAGAAATAAAATACTGTCACCTTCGACACAACATTTCAGAAAGACAGCTAACTAGGAAGCAGGGAGCCAATAGGCGATAACAAAATAACAGAGTTAAAGACTGGACCAAACTTCTGCTGCAGTGGTTGAGTCTGAGAAAGCATGTATAGGCCTCACAGAAATAAAATACTGTCACCTTGGACACAAGATTTCAGAAAGACAGCTAACTAGGAAGCAGGGAGCCAATGGGCGGTAACAAAATAACAGAGTTAAAGACTGGACCAAACTTCTGCTGCAGAGGTTGAGTCTGAGCAAGCATGGATAGGCCTCACGGAAATAAAATACTGTCACCTTGGACACAAGATTTCAGAAAGACAGCTAACTAGGAAGCAGGGAGCCAATGGGCGGTAACAAAATAACAGAGTTAAAGACTGGACCAAACTTCTGCTGCAGAGGTTGAGTCTGAGCAAGCATGGATAGGCCTCACGGAAATAAAATACTGTCACCTTGGACACAAGATTTCAGAAAGACAGCTAACTAGGGAGCAGGGAGCCAATGGGCGGTAACAAAATAACAGAGTTAAAGACTGGACCAAACTTCTGCTGCAGAGGTTGAGTCTGATCAAGCATGGATAGGCCTCACAGAAATAAAATACTGTCACCTTCGACACAAGTATTCGGAAAGACAGCTAACTAGGAAGCAGGGAGCCAATGGGCGGTAACAAAATAACAGAGTTAAAGACTGGACCAAACTTCTGCTGCAGAGGTTGAGTCTGAGAAAGCATGGATAGGCCTCACGGAAATAAAATACTGTCACCTTGGACACAAGATTTCAGAAAGACAGCTAACTAGGAAGCAGGGAGGCAATGGGCGGTAACAAAATAACAGAGTTAAAGACTGGACCAAACTTCTGCTGCAGAGGTTGAGTCTGAGCAAGCATGGATAGGCCTCACGGAAATAAAATACTGTCACCTTGGACACAAGATTTCAGAAAGACAGCTAACTAGGAAGCAGGGAGCCAATGGGCGGTAACAAAATAACAGAGTTAAAGACTGGACCAAACTTCTGCTGCAGAGGTTGAGTCTGATCAAGCATGGATAGGCCTCACAGAAATAAAATACTGTCACCTTCGACACAAGTTTTTGGAAAGACAGCTAACTAGGAAGCAGGGAGCCAATGGGCGGTAACAAAATAACAGAGTTAAAGACTGGACCAAACTTCTGCTGCAGAGGTTGAGTCTGAGAAAGCATGGATAGGCCTCACAGAAATAAAATACTGTCACCTTGCACACAAGATTTCAGAAAGACAGCTAACTAGGAAGCAGGGAGCCAATGGGCGGTAACAAAATAACAGAGTTAAAGACTGGACCAAACTTCTGCTGCAGAGGTTGAGTCTGAGCAAGCATGGATAGGCCTCACAGAAATAAAATACTGTCACCTTTGACACAAGATTTCAGAAAGACAGCTAACTAGGAAGCAGGGAGCCAATGGGCGGTAACAAAATAACAGAGTTAAAGACTGGACCAAACTTCTGCTGCAGAGGTTGAGTCTGAGCAAGCATGGATAGGCCTCACAGAAATAAAATACTGTCACCTTGGACACAAGATTTCCGAAAGACAGCTAACTAGGGAGCAGGGAGCCAATGGGCGGTAACAAAATAACAGAGTTAAAGACTGGACCAAACTTCTGCTGAAGAGGTTAAGTCTGATCAAGCATGGATAGGCCTCACAGAAATAAAATACTGTCACCTTCGACACAAGTTTTCGGAAAGACAGCTAACTAGGAAGCAGGGAGCCAATGGGCGGTAGCAAAATAACAGAGTTAAAGACTGGACCAAACTTCTGCGAGGTTGAGTCTGAGCAAGCATGGATTGTGTAGGCCACCTGCATTAGGATGTAACCAGTGAGAGAAGTAATGGTCACAGAGTTCCAGATGCCATCTGTGAGACTCAGTGAGAGTAAGGAATGCTAGATTGCTGGCTGCAGAGCAGCCCTTCTGGCCTCATGCTATCAGACGTCGTTTGAGTAAGGGATTCTGCCATAGGAGCACTCAGAGCAACTCCCAGGTCATTCCACAAGACGCATGGCAAAAACAACCTCAGTGGGAATGTATGTTGAGTGTAGCAACAGACATTGAGATTATCATGGCATACTCAAAGGTGTGGCAAGTCGAGCACTTTCCGCAGTTGACTCCTTTATCCTCTTCCCTTGTCTTTTATCCTTACATTATTCTCTCCCTCGTTCTTCCCTCTCTTCCTTCCATCATCGTATCGCCCCGTCTATCTCCTTATTTCTCTACCATGGCCATAATGTCTCCCCTTTCTCTAGGCACCCTTATGTCACCCTACATTCTTGTTCTTCTCTTTTCGCTCTACCCTCTGTTTTATTCTCCACTTGCATTCTTTAGAAACTTGCATTCTCATCTTCCTCTCTTCGAACCTCTTAACTACCTCTTTGCCTTGTCTGGTTCCCATATCTTGCTCTGCCGCCTGTCCCTACCCCCTCTTCCCTACCTCATATCTCTTCTCTCTGCTCTCATCCTCACATTTTTCTTCGCATCTATTTCCCCTTATTACCTCTTCCCATAACTACTAATGGAATTAAATGGTCATAAGGAATTAGGGCGGGATGAAGAAATTGCTTCTTTGGGTTCTCTTCCCCCGATTCCCTCAAATGGTAGCCATCGTATATCGTAGTGCCATGTTTCTGCATCTCTGCCTTGGTGCTGTTTACCGGTTCTCTACCATCTCCAGAGAAGACCCCAAATAATTATTTAACATTAATATCCAAAAACATGAACTTCAATTCCCATAATGCACCTACAAGATACCTGGAAACCCTGGCCCCCGAATCTGGAAACGCTTTTGTATTCTGAGTTGCAGGCACACTGGTTTCACTGTGATGTTAAGCACAAAGACTCCTTTCAATGGAGACTGAAACATTTAACATGCCACAGAGATTTGCTTTTACCACTGCTGTGACTGATTGTGTGCAGCCCAATCATGCAGCTGCACCCTGGCTTTTTCACCCTGCTAGCACTGCTTATAAGCTGCCACACTCTCATGCTTCCTTGTTCTTGCATTAAATTCTGAACCTTGTGCTGCTCAGACCCATTTGGAGTCTCACTACCTTGCTGACTATTTTGCCTTGTACTTTTCCTTTGACTCTTCCCTGCTCCTTTTGCTGCTATTCTCCATATCTTTAATCCCTGCCTTTCAGGCTGAGACCTACCCCCTCTCCAGGCTCTGCCATTTCCTTGCTTTCATCTTTTTCCCATTAGTCAGTCTCTGTTTATCTTGTCTTTCTATCCTTCTCAGTCACCTTGTTCCAGTATCCTGTCTCTGTTGCCTTATACCAGCTACTTGTCCCTGTTACCTGGTAGCAGCTCCTTGCCTCGGTTACCTTGTACCAGCGCCTTGCCTCAGTTTCCTTGCACCAACTCCTTACCTCAGTTATCTAGTACCAGCTTCTTGCCTGTGTTACCTTGCGCCAGTTCCATGCTATAGTGTTCTGATTTCCTAGTTCCTATTTTTATGTTCTGAACTCTTGTTTTTCTTTTTTGGGGCTCTTAGTGTCTGGTAAGTGTTGTATGGTGTCCGCACTCGTGCCTCTGTGCTTTCCTTTGTACAGAGATTGGCTTCTCTACCCATAGTAGGCAATCTCTGCCCCTTCCTTTGTCTCGTTTTACTTGTAGTGTACGGTGTTTTTAACGTAACAGCGTGCTGCTTTCTATTCCCACAGAAGGCAAACACTGTATGTTCCGGCTGGACCCACACCAACTTGTCTTGTGTAAGTACACTCATTGTGCCTTAAGGTCCATATACAGAAGCCACTCTTGGGTGTGGTGCCTGTACGAGTAACTTAGACAGCGGCCTTGATCTTCCCTGATATCTGTGGGTAGTCACAGGTACAACCTGTGTGCACACCCCTAGTGGGATTTCTCATTGTTTGTCCAGTGCATGGTTCCCATCCCTTCTTGTTCACCATCGAGGTTTGCCCTTTCTTCCTGTTCCGTTGTTCTGAATTATCTTGTCTAGTCTTCCTTCTTGTTCAGCCTCCTGCTGTATGTGCTTGCCTGTCCCCTTACATCAGCACAGCCACCTCAAACCTACCTGGGTGCCCTGTGTAACCTCTGACACATAGGCCCCTTTTTGGAATTTTGCAGAGGGGGTGGGCAATTGACAATTACCTTCATTATGTTCATTTTCAAGATGGATGATGTTTATGCTTAAGTATTTGTTAAGTGTAAACCTTTGTCCATAACATGGTGCTGAGCATTTCACTTTGAGCGAACCTTTGGTTCTTTTAAAATTGTTTCAGAGTTTTCTGTTTGAGAAGGGGTATCGTGTAGAATAAAGAAAGGTTTTCAGACATTTTCAAACTTTAAATGATTAGGTTATTTCCTATAGCTGGGATAGGACATAAGTTGGGCACTGAGTAGAAAAGGATTGGGAATGTCCCATTTTACATATCAACCTTTCAGAACTACAAGAAGATTAGAAACTCCTAATTGTGAGGCATGATTTGATGTATATTTTTTTATTTTTTTGCTCAGGCTGGTATGCTCATTCTTATAATACATAATGGGCTCATTATGAGTTTGGTGATGAGAATGGATTATAGTTCTACCAGATCGAACTACCGTTACGGCCATCGACATCAGCAAAATGACTTCCATATTCAAAGTCCATAGCCGTTTGTAAAACTCCTCCGTAGTAATTCCAATACTAATAGTAATGCCATTTTGCAAGAATTACTTTCAAAAGCCGTTACTGAATTATTAATCCTCCACTTTTTGATGGATTTACCATTACCAGAAGCATTTCACGAGGAATGACGGAATGGTCATTCCTCCAAAAAAATTGCACAATTGGTGAACGGCAGGAGTAGCATCCTTTCGGAAATGGGTTGCTGAGTACAGTGCATGTTTAAAAACCCAATCCATTGAAAATCGCCCAAGTCATATTGCCATCCAAGGGAGAAGGACCTGTAAATCATGCCGGATGACAAAGGCAAAGCCAAGTTGTCTGAAATCAGGGTCTAAAGGCCAAGGTTCACTGAGGCAGAGCTCCAAGTCTTGGCTGATGAGGTAGTTGGCCATGCCGAAGAACATGTTGGTGCCCAACAGCAAAAAAACAAGCCTCCAGAGGAAGACAGCCATCTGGACTAAAACCCAGGACTTGGTGGTGGCTGCAGGGTTGATGCAGTGATACAACAAGAGCATTAAGAAAAGGTCAAATAACCTGAAGGCCAGTGTCCACAGTCTCCTAATGATCTAGAAGGAGACAGCAGCCCCTTGGAGAAGCCCTTGTTCAAGGCCCTAAATCTCCAGCCCTAGATGGAGAATTCAGTATCATCTTTTACATGGTCACCCTGGAGGGAATAGAAGCAGCCAAGGTCAGAGAAGACAGGGGTATGTACCTTTGCCAAAGTCAATTTCTAAAATTAGTGCAATGCTATGCCCTGGCAGACTTCCTGAAGAGTCAAGTTGTGGTAGCGCTCATGCTGAATTATTGCCACCAATACCTTGGGACTAGTAATGAGGCAGATGCCACCCAGAAAAGTGTATAACATGGGAAAAATGTTAATTTGTCACTGTGACAAACCAACATGTACACTTGGCTTCATGCTATCTAGGGTGGTAGCTAGCTTTCCCGTCCATTGCAAACGACCATAACCAGTCACCGTCTGACACATGCAGTGGCCATGAAGTCCCCAATACAATTTTCAATGGGCTCAACATCGATACACTGGACAAATGTCATTTACCAATTCTCTAACAACATGTATGTCGAAGTATTAAACCACGGTGCAAATAAGCAGTGCCAACATGGCCAGTGCATGATGCATAAGTGATTCATCATGGGACACACTATGATAAGTACCACCAGACCTAACACGGGTGAACATCACATGTACCAATGTTAGTACCGAGACAATGTTACATCAAATACAGTATGGTAGGAAACTATATGCATTGGGTAAACTATGAGCTCAAGAGAGTTGAAACATCTATAAAACCATGAGGCATCAACTGCAACATGGCCTACCATCCCAATTAACCAAATTCCCGTCACCGTAACCATGTAGCTCAGGATACCGGTCCAAGGTGCCCCATGTGCCGTGCAGACACCTTTCTCTTCATGAGTTTCATTGAACTGCCTTAAAATTGCATGAATGTCAAGCACAACAATCCCCTTGTCAATGTTACAAGTGACGGAATGGGAGACCTCTCCAACACCCAAGCAGGCCAAGAAGAGGAGTAAAGTGCAGTACAGCTAGCACTTACGCTGCCACTACCAGCACTCCAGCATCAACTAACACCACCCCCATCTTGGCTGCAGGATGCAGTATGTTGTCAGGTACTGCACCAAAGCAAGCAAGACACCAGCTGGCACATTGTTAGCTGTGCCAAACACCTCTGCCTCTAATGAGCCTGTGGGCCCACCCACCACCTTTGCCACCAGAATCTCTGCCTCCCAATAGCCAGCAGCTGTGAAAACAGAAAAAGAATATCGAGGCTGAGTACCCCAAAAGGAAATACACCGAACACGGGTTACAAAGGAACATACAAAATACTTTATTTTATACTGGATCCAGTTACAAAAACAGAGCAAAATCAGATATCTATCGGCCCTCAGTACAACACAGCGAACTCCAGCGTGGTTCAGTGTTTAGTGAGAGACCCTGTACATTAGAATGCATTCGTTTTTATACATTGAGTGGGCGCGATGCCCAGCCCCACTTCGGGTTAATATTCCTTTTAATACATCACCAATCTAGGGTTCGTGCCAAGTCTCAAATAACCGCATATAACTGGTTTGACTTTAATACATGTATCAACAAGCGTATGCAATAACTGTGTATTCTAAAGTTTTCCATGCAGGCCTTCTTAAACATTAATACAATGTAGTTTAAACAGACGTTCTTCATTCAGTATTTGAATACATTGTCTCAACATATGCTCGTGGGTTAGTTTCATTGCACGAGTAATCCTTCTACACATAGGTCAATGAAGACAAGGTCTCAGTTCATGACCTCAACAAGTGGCCTGCAGGCAAATTACACATTAGCTATGTACAGAGGTCAAGACGGCCATGTTGTATTCTGGAATGACATTGTCCACCATTTTAGCTCACAGGGTGACTTTTACACAACGAATTCTAAAATGGCGGTTTGACCTACAATGGCGGCTTACATGGATTTAAGGTCAGGACCTTGCAACACAGATTTCTTTCACAAGCGCCTTTCGAGCAGCTTGGCGTAGGCCAATATTAATATAGTTATTACTGCTTGAACGTGTGCTTTTCTTCGCTTCCTGAACTCGGCGGATAACAGCATTCCTACGCAGCACTGCGAGCGTTCTGCTCTTGCTGCTTGAAGCGCTCCCAGGAGGGGCGGTGCTTCACCCGATCACGTGACTGATCACGTGGACAAGGAAGGAAGTACTTCTTGCGGCACATTCGCCCTTGCGGCGCTAACATTCACTGCTTGAACGTGTGCTTTTCCTCGCTTCCTGAACTCGGCGGATAACAGCATTCCTACGCAGCACTGCGAGCGTTCTGCTCTTGCTGCTTGAAGCGCTCCCAGGAGGGGCGGTGCTTCACCCGATCACGTGACTGATCACGTGGACAAGGAAGGAAGTACTTCTTGCCGGCACATTCGCCCTTGCAGCGCTAACATTCACTGCTTGAACGTGTGCTTTTCCTCGCTTCCTGAACTCGGCGGATAACAGCATTCCAACGCAGCACTGCGAGCGTTCTGCTCTTGCTGCTTGAAGCGCTCCCAGGAGGGGCGGTGCTTCACCCGATCACGTGACTGATCACGTGGACAAGGAAGGAAGTACTTCTTGCCGGCACATTCGCCCTTGCAGCGCTAACATTCACTGCTTGAACGTGTGCTTTTCCTCGCTTCCTGAACTCGGCGGATAACAGCATTCCAACGCAGCACTGCGAGCGTTCTGCTCTTGCTGCTTGAAGCGCTCCCAGGAGGGGCGGTGCTTCACCCGATCACGTGCCTGATCACGTGGACAAGGAAGGAAGTACTTCTTGCCGGCACATTTGCCCTTGCGGCGCTAACATTCACTGCTTGAACGTGTGCTTTTTCTCACTTCCTGAACTCGGCGGATAACAGCATTCCTACGCAGCACTGCGAGCGTTCGGCTCTTGCTGCTGGAAGCGCTCCCAGGAGGGGCGGTGCTTCACCCGATCACGTGACTGATCACGTGGACAAGGCAGGAAGTACTTCTTGCCGGCACATTCGCCCTTGCGGCGCTAACATTCACTGCTTGAACGTGTGCTTTTCCTCGCTTCCTGAACTCGGCGGATAACAGCATTCCTACGCAGCACTGCGAGCGTTCGGCTCTTGCTGCTTGAAGCGCTCCCAGGAGGGGCGGTGCTTCACCCGATCACGTGACTGATCACGTGGACAAGGAAGGAAGTACTTCTTGCCGGCATATTCGCCCTTGCGGCGTTAAGCCCTGGAGGCAGTAAGGGCTGGAGCTTCTGTTTTGCTGTTTGGCTGTGACCTGTGAGTAATTCGATCCGGGCTCGAGAGCTGCAAACCCATTTATATCAGCTTCTCCAGTCTTCAGGTTTAGGGGTGGAGAGTCGGACTCTGGCAGCTCCATAAGCTGTCGGGCGTTCCCTACCGTGAGACTGTGTGCCGCACCGGGTTCTATGGCTGAATGAAGTTATTTCTAAATGATTTAACTTGATCTTGTTCTGATAAAAGGTCATTTTTTCTAATACATTTTAAACTATATTTGTATTCATAATTTTCTATTTCGACATGCATAGATCCATTTCTATTTGGAATCGCTATTTTTAAGAGTGTTTTCGGGGAAGTTTTAGACCTGTTTTATGCTGTTTTTGGCCTTAGCGCCATATTCCACATATTAGTGTTCACTATTCTATTGACTGCTTTATATACTACTTTTTTTGGTTATCTTTATCCGTACTGTTATATACTGAAACTTAGTTTCTAAGTTTAAATTCTTTTTATTATCTCTCTACTTCCCCTATTCACCCCAGGGTTCTGGTTTTTTCTGAATGACACGTAAGGGACTTCAAAGTCAGTCAGCTATGGAGGCTTCTTTTTATTCTCTACTTCTTCTGTTACAGAAAATCTCATTTCTGCTTCGTCAATCACTATTGCTTCAGATATTTCCATCCCTGCTGCTTTGGATAATTCACATCATGTTCCAGTAACTGTTCCCCCTGATTCCTCTCCCCTAAAAACCCTGGCTCAGGCCCAAATCCATGCCAGAGATGGGTCTGAGGTATTTAATGCTATGGGTATTATTCCATGTACAGCAGCATATAACAGTTACATTTATATTGGGAAGCAAGCTATTTCCATGGACACACAGGAAGAGCGCCTAGCAGCCACTATAGCCTCTAATCTGGAGGAAGGCCTTAGTTTACCAAAGGCAAGGGGCCATATAGACCGTTCTAACAGCAACATGGTAAATAGGGTTCTTTCAACCCCCGCTCAATTATTCCCTAGGACGCCAACAATGCCAGGTATGGTGGATGACTCTGTAGCTAATGCTACAGACTCTCTGGTGGTGACAAAAGAGGCTGCTGACCCCTTTTCCCCTCCTGCGGCCAATGGGAAAGATGCTATCCCTTCCACTAAACATTGGCCGGAGGTTTATTCCTCTGTTAGGGGTGTAAATCATACCTCCTCTATTCATGTTAATCTTTCTGCCAATCTAGTTGGAACTCCCAGTACTCCTATAGTGAAACCCACGGTGTTTAAAACTCCACTTACCAAATCCCATAATCTCACCCCCAAAACAAAATCCAATCTGGGTACCCAAGGGAAACCTACCCAAGGGAAAAAAATCTCTAACTTTTTTGGTAAGAGGACTGCAACTAGTATCCTGGTTAAATCTCTTCACTCACTTCCTATACTGGCCACATTGGAACATTCTCATTTAGTCGATGTAGCTAAGAAACTAGTGATTGAAGACCCTCAAGCTCAGGATATCGATGATATTAGCATAATCGAAGGTGCAGATAGGGCAATCGCTGATAGCCATCTGGGTCTCAATTCTAATAATACAAATAATGTCACCCAGCAAATTTGTGACGATTCTTATGGGGGCTCTCCCTCTGATCTCATCAATTTTATTGATGAGTATACAGAAAAACAAAATTGGATGCGAGAAAGGGGTTTACTCCCTGACTCTAAAAAGGATCATGGCACCGAGTCCATTCTGCATCATACACTTAAAGAGGCGGATGACAGAATTAAACTTTCTCAACCTACCCTTTCGGCTCTGAACATGGTTCTGAGCTCCTTTCTGAGCCTGTATGATAACATCTGGTCAGAGGTTAGATCACATTCACTTCTTCTCTCTGAAATTTATTCCAGGTTAGAGGGCCTTGATAGATTTGAAGAGTTAGTTAAAATTATCAAGGAAGACCACTTTGTAATGCCTACACATGGCTCTGAGCCCATCCTCTCTAACCAGTTAACTGTTGATGCCCAAATGGCAACTCAAGGGCTCATTGGGAAAATGTTGACTACACAAGGGGTTGCTTCAGATATGGGTTCAGGAATCACTGTTCCCCGATGCTCGGATCAGGTCATCTGTGATCATCCCCTGATGATCCTTCCAATGACATCTGAGGGTGTGCCAGAGGTTTCGGGTATGGAGGTAAAACTCCCTACCCCTCACACCAAAGTCATTACGGAACTAATGGAGGAGAAAGTCCAAGTGGAGTCCTTGGGCTATCCCCTTAATTCTACTGTTCAAGTTCTTCCCCGTGTAGGGAGGACTGCAGAACGGGCCGAGCTACCTAAGGGAGTCCATGTCGCCTCGTCTGTGGTCCCGCTAACCATTCCAACTGTAGAAAACATATCCGATCCTATTGACCTCACTAAAGAAATTATACTTCCAAAAGGTTCTTCTTGTATAGGAAGGGAAAAAAATTACTCAGCAATTGAAGAAAACTAAAAATCAGAAGAATTTGAAAAACATCAATTCATATACTAATCAATTTTTTAAAAATCTTTTTCTAGCAAACACTTTAGCTTCTACAACCCCTTCTCTTGTTCCCAGGGGGACTGGGAATCCTGCTGTACCTGCAGTTTCTGCGACCTCAATTCCTAATATGGTGGCCACTGATGCCACAGTTAATTCACTTCCCACTACATTAGCACTATCCAGTTCATCTGACGCCTTGGTAGATGGCCCTACTACCATCAACACTGTTCCTTTAGTAGTGGGGCCCAATACTGAGGGGGTTGTGGACATTTCGGTCCCCAGCCCTTCTATAATAGTTTCAGCTCTACCAGAACCTACGTCCACCAACGCTTCAGCTGAACTATCCCCCAATTCTATTACTAAGCCGCAGGACTCCGCCACAAATGTTGAAATCCTAACTATTCCATCTAATCCCATATCTGGGGAGGATTCTCGTCATCCAGAGACCACTATTGCATCGATCACGGCAAACCTGGTTAATATTGACATGGTTAAACATCTATTCCAGGAGCTACATGCTCCTAAAATTGTTAGTGGGGCAGTGCCTAATTCAATTTTAAACCCTTCACAGGATGGGGCTCCATTTACTCCTTTTTTACCTTAGGACCCCCTTCTCCCTGCCGTTACTGAGGGTCTTCCTGCCAATACCGAGCCTACAATGAGGGACCGGGGTATGGGACTACGATCAGTGGGGGGTCCTTTCGCATCTAACTCTTTTAATTCAGCTCATCCAAGTATGTCTAGTGTTGGCCCCGCTATGGGCAATCAAGGTGATCGCCCTGGGCCCGATTTTGCCCATTACAGTAATCCTTTCAACTCATGTGAAAGATTCCCTGTGGGTCCTAATGCAATCCAAAATAGGTCTATATTAAGGGGTGCAAGGGGCCCGACTCGGAGGCTGACTCCTTAACTCAGTTCACCAAAAAGATCACTGATTCTCTACCTCAATTAGCAGAAGTGAAAGATCCGCTTGATATTCTTCAGCTTTCAAGTCTCTGGGGTCAAGACATGTCATTTTGTCTTAATCGCGGCAATATTTTAAAGATTTTTCACCAATTACCATCGCTCTCTCTCATCTCTAGTTATGACATGGATAGTATTTTCTTCCCTATTCAGGGTCGGGTAGATGTTAGTAATATCGTTCTTAAATCAAGAGTGGTCCTGGAATTGATTATGGGGCATAGGGAAGGGTTGAAGCAACTTTGTTTCGAAGCAAACCTATTAGAATCCACTCCGTTCCCCAGCAACAAGGGAGGGGTGCAGACTATAGGGGAAACCTCACTATGGTATATCACCCGGAAAGAGCGCCACAGCCCCAACGGAGGCAATTTACACCCAGATTTAATGGAAACCCTCGAAACTGGGCCCAGGTTACCGCAGGTCTGTGGAAATGAGTATCATCCGACTCAATCGGAACTTTCTACAAAGGTTTCCCCCTTGAATAGCTTTGCGTTTCTATCCTGGAACTCCAGAGGTAATTCCCATCTCTTTACGAATCTGGACACTGTATCTATGATTAAGGCTTCACACTGTTTTTTTTTGCAGGAAACCTGGATGCTCTCTATCCCCGTTCTAGATGGATTTGATATTTTTTCTCAAAATGCTAAACCTAGTTTGACAGGGAGGCCCTCTGGGGGTCTTCTTATAGGAATTAGAACCTCCTTTGGTTTTAGGAATCACGTTCTTCCGGATATGCCTTTTGGCATCATGGCCCTGGAGGTGACTTCCCTTGATTTAATGGTTTGTCTCCTCCTCATTAATGTATATTGGCACAAGGGAATTTCCGCACTTGAGCCGTTTCTACAAAGGTTAACGGATTTGCTTCTTTCCTGGAGATCTCTGTACCCTAGAGGGAAAGTGATTCTTGTAGGTGATCTCAACTCTGACTGTTCTATTTCTTCTGAATCTAAATATAACGACTTGGGATTGGCTATGGAGGATGATTCTCGCCTAGGCCTGAAATTTGTACGGGGTTGTCTCTGGAATTTCGCTTTGGACTCAGTCGGTCTAACCTGTCTCAATGGCTGCTATGATGCCATTAACTTAGCTGGCACTACTTGACGTAGATCCTTATCAACATCTACTCTAGACTATGTCTATGTAGATCATTCTCTGTCTCTTCTCTCGTCCGAAGTCGAGGTCTCTTTTAATTCATGGAGTGATCATGGTATTCTCCGGGTCTCATTTGTCTGTCTTTTTCCCATTAAGTTTCTGCCTGCTGGGGGTCCAAGCCATCTCCAAACTGTGGGACAAGGGACACGGTACATTGGTCACCTATTAATATCAGTCTCTTTAACCGTAAACTGATATCTTCTTTTAATCTTACTTCTTTCACTTGGAAATTAGCAGTTTTCAATACAGTCTATTTTGATAGTTTTCTTAATGCTCTTCACAGTAGTATTCATGGCCAGCTTAGGAAGACCTTCTTCAAAACATCTCACCCTCATAGATTCGATCAAGAGTTGGCTAATGTAAAGGCCCTCACTCGGAAACTGATCAGAGGTGTACAAGCTCTAGACACTGGCGGTAACCCTTAAATCTGGCGGTAGCGCTATTACCGCCGGATTTAAGGGTCCGCCAAAGCAGGACTTTGGCGGATTTCTCCCCAGCTCTGAGCTGGGGGGGAAATCCGCCGAAAATTCGTGCTATTACCGCCGGCGGGAAATCCGCCGGCGGTATTAGCGCAACATTTCCCCATTGAGCCCAATGGGGAATGGGGCATTCCCGAATGGGCTCAATGGGGAATGGGGATTGACATTACCGCCGAACTCGTGATCCGGCGCTATTAGCGCCAGGGAGTTCGGCGGTAGGGCTAATACCGCCCGCTCTAAGAGCATTACCGTAACCGCCCAAGTCGTGATGAGGCCCACTGAGTGGGTCGATAAAAAAATAAAAATTAAAGCCATCCGCCAAAAATATAAAAATTACTGTAAGTCAAGAAAAGCTATTATGTTACAAAATGATGCAGAACATATGCTTGCAGTACTTATCAAACGAGATTTGAGGGCATTCTGGGTTACTCTGTCTAGCCTAGAGGATCAGTGGGTAGCGCACTACACCGAATTGTTCGATACAGGTGCTGAGGGATTAGAGTCTTGTCCTTCGGGGAAGAATATGTCTAAGGACTCCTGGAAGCCTGTAATTGATTCTGAGATAGTATTTGAACTTATTTCTAAAGCCAAGAAATCTAGGGCTCTGGGGCCCAATGGCCTAACTAACAATACATTTAAAGCTGAACCACATCTTTGGGCCAACCTCCTCTCCTTACTTTTCCAAGACGTTGCTAATTCTGGGAATGTACCCATTAGCTGGCAAACCGCTCACATTGTGCCCATCTTTAAGAGAGGTTTACGTACTTTGGTAAAAAATTATAGACCTATTTCTCTTATCGATGCGGACTGCAAGCTTTTTGCCTCTATGCTTCTGTCCCACCTTAACGTCTGGATTAAGGATAATCATATTCTCCCGAAACAACAAACAGGTTTTAGGGTGGGCCACTCAACTAATCTTAATGGTCTCATCATTACTGCCCTACAAAGTTCTACCTGGGGTAAATATGACGGCTGTCTCTATGTTGCTTCAATTGATCTGTCAAATGCCTTTGATCTGGTAATTAGGTCAAGACTCTGGGAAAAGCTAACCAAATGGGGTATTCCGGCTGGCCTTCTTACTCTTATCATGGCAATGTATGAAAATTTGGTGGTTCATATTAGGCTCGACTTGGCAGGAACCCTCTCTAGAAGGATTATGACCCGTATTGGGGTGAGACAGGGTTGCTCTCTAGCTCCCTGTCTTTTTATCCTTTATATGGCAGACCTGGGTGACTTTTTGGGAAATACAGGCATGGTAAGCGCTAAACTCAGGGATCTTAGGCTCTCATGGTTGGCATATGCCGATGATTTTCTTCTCTTTGATCACACTAAAGTTGGTCTGCAGAGGCTTATCTGTAAATTTGAAGAATATGCTACTCTAAATGGGTTGAAGATCAATCCGGGCAAAACCTGTACTATGGTCTTTTCCAAGGGGACAAAGGGGAATAACAAAGTATGGAAAATAGGTGGTGAAAATATCATCAGATCGCATAAAATCGTCTATCTTGGATTTCTTATTCTGGCTCAACACTCGGTGATTGAACTCAGACGATTTCTTAGACACAAACTGCTCCCACTTATCTCCCAATCCATAAGACTAGACAACAAATATTGCATGTTCTCCCTCAAACCTGTAGTAGACTTTTTCAAGGGTAAGGTCACCCCAAAGCTACTATATGGACTGGAACTCCACTATTCGGCACTTTTGACTTTTTGGGAATCTCATGAGGGTATTTATTGGAGGAAAACTTTGAAATTGCCGAATTATATTCCAATAGTAGCCATAAGATATGAACTAGGGCTAGTCTCATTGCGAGCCAGGATCCTTTGGAGGGTCCTCACTCTTTTTTCAGTCCTACTCTCTCCGAAACCTGATACCCTATATGCTGACGTGGGCCATACAACTTTTTCCCAGGGACCTCTGGATCGTAATCTCTATCTTAACGCATTCAGTGATCTCTGTGATAAGACCCTGTCAGATATTTCCTCGGATAGGGACACTCTGCTAACGAATCCCAATAAGGTTAAGGAGTGTCTTTTTAGTCATGATTGGAGTAATACCATCGAAAAAATGCACTCTTATTTATCCCTCTCTTAGAGACCTACAATTTGACCATAAGAAAAGAAATTCCCTAACCGATATTATCGTTCACTTCTACTCAAACTCAGATGGAATCTCCTTCCCACCTTGGACGTCTTACATAAAAGGAAGGAGTTTTCTGAATTAGATCCTACCTGTCGCTTCTGTAAAATTTTGGGGGTGAGTGAGACTTCTCGCCATCTCTTTTTAGAATGTACTGCTCTGACAACTCTAAGGGACAAATATTTAGCTAGATTCAACATAATGGGTCAATTGGGGGCTGATAATCTTATCTGGTCACAGTGTCTTGCTATTACTAATATCAAGGATGGACTGGCTGTGGCGGGTTTTATTAAAGCTCTAGATTTGTATGCCCCGCTTTCATGACCATGCCTGTCTACATGAAATCTCTCTTTTCCTGTTTAGTTATTTGAAGTTCTATTGTGTATTATCTATATCTAAAACTTCCTTGTCGAATTGTTACTGCATTGAATCTTTTAAATGTGTCCCTTACTATCTGGCAATTGGATCTATGTTTTTAATGTTTTTTTAATATGTTTGTATACAAAAAATTTGAATGTTACGAGTGTTTTAATTTCTTTTTTGAAATTTTATTTGTAAAGGTTTCTTGTAAACCATATACAATAAAAAATATATATATATATATATATAGTTATTACAATAGGAGGCACAATATACTTTCTATTTCGACACAGCTAGACCTACCCCTGTGATTACCACCAATTCTGCCTCCTGAGAGCCTGCAGCAACACCCACCACTGCTGCCGCCAACACTTGCTCCTCCAGTGACCCCCAGCTACATGCACCTCCTGTGCCTGAAGCCAGCATGCACAAGTCTACTGCACAATTCACATACTCCTACTGCTAGGGTGGGTTTCAACTAGCTTTGAGATCTACTCATCACTCCATCGCACTTCTCCGCTCCTCGATCCTTGCAGTGGTACCATCATCAGGACTCAGATTCACTTCCTGATGAGGATGAAACTGGAAGCAGTGGAACCCAGATTGAGCAGCAGCAGGAGAAGATGCAGCACATTACAGAGCAGAAAATGACCACCCACAGGTATTGCATGACGCAGTGCAGGTAACATCACAGGGATTGGCTTGTGCCATGGACAGGCAGTGTAAACACATTGCAGAGGGCAGAGCTGCCATCATTGTGATGGGTCAGAGGGTGCAGGAGTTTGTGAAGGCTATGTCTGCTTGTGAAGAGACACTGCTGCAGGGCACACCACACCTACTGCAGCATCTCCATTCGGTGACCTTGGTTAGCTCCATCTCTGCCACCCCCGTGGAGGAGTCTGCATCCAAGTGCTCGCAGCGCAATGTGAAGGACTCCCCACCTGCAACGGTAGGATGTGCAAGGCCCTCCCGGAAACTGATTCTTGCTTTTCATCAGAATGGAGGTTGAGGGTTGAAGGTGGTGGGGGGTGGTCATGGGTATTTGACTGGTTAATAAATCCATATTTGAACTAAAGAATTAATGTAGAGGGCATTGTTTAGCGGCGGAGCATCGAACACCTCCCTTTGTGTGCCGACATCTGAAAGATATTCCTTGGAATTTTCTCCCTATTGCCCATTTCAGGCGGGGTATAAAACATTCTGTCAGCCGTCCGAATATACTGAGCATAAATGGTCATTCTTTTGTAGCAAATCAGTCATTGGAAGATGTAACTGTGCCAGAGCTATGCAGTAAGACATTGGCTAGACTGCAAGATTACTAGAGAACATGTTCCCGGCCTGGCGCAGCTCACTTGGTCAGTGCACCTGGAAAAACAGTGGTGACAGGAGAACAAGAGCCTGCTGCTGTATGCTCTTCCTGAAAACATGCCGACCAAGGGTAGGTGAGTTACTCCCTTTTATCCAATGCACACAACAAAGGTTGCTGGGTCCCAATGTGCTTTGTCTAATGTTGTGACCATGCTGTAAATAAAATACTACTACAGAAGTTACGATGCCCCTGAAGTTGATTTGAGATTTTTGGGATATTGATCTGGGCTGCATTATATTGGGTTGCACAGGGAGACCGTAGAGGTCTGTAGTGGTTATAAACTGCGCCCGTGGGCCACCTGTATTGAGAATATGAAAATAATTGAATGGCAACTGCACCCTTGCTCCTTGTAGCTTAAAGGGTAACACCCATAGCACATCAGTCTTCTAAACGCAAGCAAAGCCAACAGAGGAAAGCTAAAACACATGCCTCCTGTGACGTGCTTTTGGATACATCCATGGGTCAGCAACAGGAGATAAGGAACCTACATCTAGAGAAATGTATGATTTATTTAAGATGTTTCTGCTATTAAGTCAGCAATACATGAAATGTGTAATGACCTCGGCACAATTTCCTCTAAGCTCCATGAAGCTGAGGCATGCATATCTAAAATAGAAGATGAACTGCACGCTACCATAGGTGTTGATCTGCATGTCACAAAACAGAGTGGCGCGGTAATGGATCGTCTTGATGATCACGAATCCAGAGAGTGGCGCAACAAAGTAAAGATACTTGTAGTGCTAGTCGGAGCTGAGGGACAAACCATCAAACCATTTATATTGACATGTTTGTAATCCACTCTATAGATGAACATCTGTGACCATACTGAAATTGATAGAGCAATTAGTGCTTCGGGATCATGCACTGACCCCTGGAAAGAGCCTAGACCTATGCCAGTTTGTTTTTTTGAAGTTAAAGACAAAATACAGCTTGCCAGATAGAAAAATGAAGTCCTGTGGGAAAGTTACAAAGTAGCGTATTTTTCCACATATAGCTCTCGGTATTCTGTAAAAGAGGAGATGATTTAATGAGGGTAAGAAAGAACTGACCCTCAATAAGCTAAGTTATTCTTGTGGGTTTGCCCCAGTGTCTCTGGGTTAGAAACAAACAAAGATTTCACTGCGCTCACCTTGAAGATGTCTGTAAGAATTCATGCAAAGAGACTGAAAGGAACAGAGGACAGTGGAAAGCTCAGTGGCCACAACACTGGAACACACAAAAAGAAGGCCTGTCTTGTTTGCAGAATGCAAGCCTCTGCGAAAACCAGTGCCATCTGACATAGACATACCAAAGGACTGATGTGTACATGTTTCCTGTAAAATCGTCATTGGTAAGATTAATAACCTCATATAATGATGCTTAACTCCACATTGCTGACATTGTCTTGGAATGTTAATGACATTAACAATCCTATCAAAAGAACACAAATAATGTCACACCTGCGTAAAGCTCACACAGACATTGCCTTACTCGAAGAGACTCATTAGAATGGCCTGGACTCTCAGAGACACGCTACATTCGGGAAAGACCAAGTATTATTTAGCACAAATCCTCCTCTTTCAAGAAAAGAATTTGTTAAGAGAGCCAGAAGGTCATTGGGTGATAGTCCTGGGGCATCTAGTGGATCGTGCATATCTTTTGATGTTATGGTCCAAATGCAGACAACCATTCTGTCTTTGAATCTGTGCAAAGCCAACTCCAGCCTGATCTAAAATATCGTATGATATGGTGCAGAGACTGGAATGATGATCGGTACCCCACATTAGATAGATCTGGAATTCCTAGGCCTCTTACTTCTGTGGATATCATAACATTTTTAAGAATGATCTTACGCTCCCACTGATTGATGCTTGGAAAAAGAGCCCCACCTTACAGTCCAAGATACCTTTCATTCTCACCTCCTTACTTTCTGAAGGATAGATGCAATCTTTAGCTACAATTGCCAGTCACTCACAGGACCAATCAGATGTTATGAATCTGGCTGAAGCCATGTCCGACCACTCAATTGTCACAATCGGACCTAAAAACTCTGTTTCCACCAATCCTCCCACTAGCCGGAAATTCCATCCTGGTCTCAGACTTCAGACAATGAGACTGCACTCTCAAGAACACTATTTCAGAATTCCTGACTTTGAATGACACTGGTGACACTACCCTCAACCTCAAAGGGACAGGGTGATTACAACAATCAGTGGAGTGGTAATAGGAAAAGGTTCTAGGTTCAAGAGTCGGGGCAGAGTAAGACTGGCTGCACTGCAATCGTCCTTTAAAAAGCTGGAACACCAGTAAAAAAAGACACAGTGACTACACATCCTGTTGCCCCTGATTTATATGGAGAAGGGGACATTTCTACACAAGAAAGCTGGATGATCTTTTATGAAAACGGAAACCAGTCATGGAGATTAGTGGCTCATCAGAAACAGCTCTCAAAACATAGTTCAAAGGTGAAGCTTGAAAATTGTCACATCATCACATAGTTCGTCAAGATATGTGACAAAAAAGATTTGAGATCAAGCACACCCTATTAGATCAGTATCTGTTAATATGTTCTATCATTAAGAGCTCCTGAGGCTCCCTGGTAATTACTGAATGTAAAGGGTGCGGGGGCAGAAATTAGTTTGTCAAGATATGTGATGCATTTAGATCGTTCTTTACTCTTGCTCAATCAGGCTGAAAATGAAGCTACTAATGATTCATTTTTTCGTTTGTCTCCTGGTCCTAAATTGTCTAGAAATGCTGCAGGGACCATGGTTCCCCCTATTTCGGAAGAGGAGCTACCTACATCTATTTCGTCATTTCTGAATGGTAAAGCCCTTCTCTAGATGGCTTTTCAGACACATTTAAAAAAAGCACTCGGTTAAGTTGTACTCTAATGTTATATATTGCAGTACGACCTCTGCATAGCATTTCTGTTTGGGTGGAAAGGTTGTAGTTGGTTGATGGGGAGGCAGCTGCTGGATGAGGGAGCTGAAGGAGTGAACATCTGGGGGCCTGTTACCCACTTATCTTGTGTGAAGTAATAAACCTCTGATGTCCATACAAGTCACCTGAGCGTTTCTCTTCATAATACACTCAGGAAGCAATTACCCCTCGATTATTTAATACCTTTTTGTAACAACACACCCTCCCGTTGTCAATGTACTAGGCCTCAAAAATTCGTATTCCGAAGGAGGCAACATTTAAAAATCCACCCTGCAATATTAGCAGATTGAGCGCAGAATCGTATCTGAGAACTAACTCATACCAAGAAGGTGGGCTTCATTGCATGGAAAACATCATTATATTATTTGTGTTGTTAAGCTCACATAAGCAACACAACAGACACCCAGGGACGTCATTTCACCAACATGCCAGGGGTAGCGGAAGTGACATCACACAACCCTTGACCCCCTGATGACATCACAGGAAGTGATGTCATTTGACCCCACCCCGAAGTGATATCGAGGGAAGCGAAGGAACACAACCTTTCACCCGTTGACAAAACAGGAAGTGGCATCACATAGCATTGTACACTACGAAAAATATGGTTACGATATCACTATAATGTGATGTACATTTCATACATGAATGGATCGCCATACGTATCGTTAAGATCAGTGTGTATAGGCCCTTATTAACAAATTACTGTGAATGCAAGCAGACGTCCATGACCAAATGATAATGATGTGTTATTATATAGCACTTACGCTTAAGCGCGTTATATACAAAAAATATACACCCAATATCACCCAACCTGTGTTGGTACTCATTTATCAACCTCAGAAGGATGAAAGGCTGAGTTGATGCGTTTAAGAACAGACTAAATTAGTGACTCACCCCCTGAAGCGTGCCTGAAATAAACCTTTAATGAGTCTAGCAATTATTGTATCGAATTCCAGAAAGACACATTATTTGGTATTCCTATTCTTTCTTATTTAGGGTCAGTGCTGAAAGTGTTAGACTTGTGGAACTCCTGTTCTTATTTTTCTTCTTTTTTAAGGGACCTGAACAAGAAAACCAGCCGCTCCAGAACTAAAGAGCCACATGGTGCTGGCCACAGCCCAGGAGCTTGCATTACAAAAGAAATGGGTTTTTTTTAGAGGTCGCAAGGAAGACCTCAGAGGTCGCAGTTGCGACGTCTGGCGACCCCTAAATGATGTTCCTGCAGACACCATCGAAGGAAGTACACTATAATCTCTTTTGATGCAGAGAAGGCCTTCAACAGGGTCAAATGGCCTGTCTTAACTAGAGCTTTAAAAGAATGTGGATTTCATTGAACCTCTATATCCTGGGTTAGAACCCTATATCATGCCCTTATGGCAGATATAAGGACAAGTAAAGCTACCTCAACACCCTTTAGTCTTTCACAAGAGACCAGGCAGAGCTGTTCTCTATCTCCCCTTTTTGCCTTGGCTCTTGAACCTGCGGCTTGTCTTTTCAAGCACAGCCTTTAATTGAAGGCATCAGGCTGAGTGTTGGAGAGAGTAGACTCATATGACAATGATGTCCAGTTGGTGCACCCTGAAATAGCCTTTCCACATTAGGTGGCTATTTCTGAGTATGGTACTACTTTGGGATATAAAATACATTGGATCAAGACAGAGCTTAGCACTATTGGGCATGCCTAGTATCCAATTTAATCCAAAAGAAAAGTGGTTGTTCTTGGTATTGGCAAATGTTAGGAGTGTGATTTTGAGCCACTGGAAAGGAATCAGGACTGTTTTTCCATCACAGTGTGTAGACCTTTAAGGGTGCAGAAGGAGGAGACTGACAAACAGGTGATATGGTGGTTGCTATAGACCTTTCTTCACGAAGAAAATAAAGAGAAAACCTAACTTTCCCTACTTCTATGAGGGGTTTCCTTGCCTCAACTAAATACTAAAGGGGTCTGTCAGAATGTCCTTGTAAACTAAAGAGTCCACTGTCCTGTGTCAACATCTCTAATTCTGTCCCTTACACTTATAACTAAACTAGAAGGTTGTGTTAATATTCTTGGTCCAAGAGAATGACTAACTTCTGCTGGACTGGATGGCACAGTTCTGGTTGCAAGTGTTCTTAAGCAGGAGGAATGACTCCCTTCCCCTGGCCAAAACTGTCCCCAACACAAAAGAAAATGGTACAGACCCTCTCTTTGGCAGGCACACTGTTTGTCTTTTAACACTTTGTATCAGAAAGCCCTTTTAGCTTTGGTTACCAGGAGAATGACTCCCTTCTCCTAGTATCATAATTTTACAGTTCAACCCAACAAGAGGGGTTGGGGGGGGGGTAGTCGGGGAGTCTACCTTCCCCAGGTCCTGGTTAACAGAAGAATTACTCACTTCTCCTCGTATCCTGACTGCAGAATTCGATACAATCAGGGGGAATGACTTGCTTCCCCTGGTTGAAGACTTTTTGGTTTGTTTCCTTTTTAGCCAAGATAATTACTTCCTTCTCTTGGCTCTGGCTTTTCACCAGCCTTGGGAAATGTGTCATGAACCCGTTCGGATGGTGGTGGTTACCACGGTTACGGCTTCGCCGCCATTGATCGGTGCCATCACGCTTCTCAGGTTGCTGCTGTAACGTTCTAGTGGTTTTCCTGCTCGCCTCAGCGGGAAGTATTTCTTCCCAGCTTTCCTTGTGGTCTGCGCGTTGCAATCGTCTTAGCTCTGCTCCTACGGTCACACGCTCGTTTTCTCCTCTTTCGCTTCACACGGAAGCCTGCCTTTCTCTATTGTTTTCCATACCTGTTCTTTCTGCCCTTCTTTTCCCTTCAGTTCGGCACGCTCGCTTTGTGAGTTTTCCGCTCTTTCCTCTTCTTGCCTCGTACCTGCTCAGCTTGTTTACCCTTTTCTGTTCCTTTTCTGCCACCGCCTTGGCTTGCCCCAGCTTGGAATTTTCTTTCCGCTCTGTAGTGGAACTTTCGTGTCAGACACCGCTCCACACATTGTTGTGCTCTCTTCCTCTTACCGCTACCTGCCTCCGGCTCCACTTCAACGGGGTTCTACATTCGGCGCAGCCTTGGACTTTGGATTCAACTGTACCTGTTGGCCAGCAACAAGGGATATTCACTGGGTTATTTCTGCCTTTTGCTTTTTCCCCCATACATTTCCTGCTTCCGGGACTGAAGTCGTGGAGTGGTCCAGTTTGGGATCCACCACGGTTACTTCTCGTGACAGGATCCAGGCATCAAAATCGAAGAAGGACTATCTGGCTCACCGACAAGGAATCAAGGAGACAGACTCCGAACAATCAGGTGAGGAGAGTGGTGATTCGAGGGAGGACATTGACAGAATGACCCCCTTTCCCAGGTTCTCTGGTCCTTTTTAGATCATGTGTCCTTCCCAGGTTCTTTGGTCATTTTTAGATCATGGGTCCACTAAGTCAATGGCCAGGGGAAATTACTCCCTTCCCCTGGTGTCTCCTGTAGACACTCCTATTGAGAAGTATCAGGAGAATGTCCCTCTTCTCCCGATATGCCTTGTTGCAAATAACACCCCCCAGGGGGAGTATTTCCCTTCTCCAGGATTATTATATATAAAAGTTCCAACTGTGGTTCACCACAACTCCAAGGGGAATGCCTCCCTTTCCCTGGATTTTTACACACAGAAGTTTCAACTGTGGTGGGGGTCCAAGACCCTGGCTTCTCTTCTTCCACCAGGAGTTCACTCTCCTGCTAATACTGCCACGGGGAAGATGACTCACAGTGTAATCCTGATGTGGATCCCGGACCCTTGGCTCTCTTCTTTCAGCTGGCCCGCTTGGTTTACTCTCTTGCCAAGTACTGCCACAGGGAAGATAACTTGTAATAGAATATTGATAGGGGTCCCATACCCTTCCCTGGAAGTCAGTGGTTTTCCCGTCCCCACCGACTTTCTCACTTATTACATTCTGCTCCCAGACCCCTTCCCGGTGCTCAGTGACCTCCTTCATGGCACTGGGCTGAGGAAGTGTTCCTCAGATGCAGGACCCTCTCGCTGTCTGCCCCAAATCCCTACCGGTCCTCCTGAACTTCCCCGTACCAGTGGCTGAAATCGGGCAGTGCTTCAGTTCTTCCTGGGCTCAGGCGCTTCTGTGGCAGCTCTGGCGTTCATCTTACAGTGTTCTGTCGGATTCTCGGGTCTGCTCTCTACTTCTCTGGCTCTCGATTAGTACACAGTTATCGGACCATCTAGCTATAGTCTGGCTGCCTCTCAGCTTGTCAGGATGGGCAGAGAGGTCTCGTCTGGCTCAACCTTCTCTGAAATTGCACGGGTGCTCGCCACCATACACCGCTCTGCCTGGTTCTTCCTGGGCCGCACTTCGAATCCGCTGGAGTCGTCGCTGGCTGAAGACTCCCTGTCTTTCCATTTCCTTCTTGTAGCACTGACTCTGCCCTGGTGCAACGTGAACACCTGAGATTGTCAGTTGCGTGTTAGTCCTTATTCCTCCTATGGACCTCCTTGTCTCAGTGCTGATAGGTGATACTAAGCTAGTACTGCAGTAACAAGTTGAAGTGCCAAAAATAGAGGAGGGGGAAGGAGATAATAGTGTGGGGAGGTGAAAGGAATCAATGGGGTGCTGCCTAAACACCAGGTGGTCTACCTTATCCCCAGAGGGGCAGTCTCTCACCATGAGATCCTCCAACTGTCCAACAAATAGAGGGGTACTATGGGGTAGTGGCCTCCCTACCCTGGCCTCATGGAAAGAGGCTCCCCTTTGAGGATAAGTGACGACATCAAGGGATTCATCACAACCTTATGATCCAAGCAGCGGAATTTACGCGTATCATATTAAAAGTGATTAAATCTAAAGACAGATATATCCCGATTTCTTGCAACTGGTTTGATGTTATAACTCAGGGGTCTGCAACCTGTGGCTCTCCAGATGCTTGGAACTATGGCTTCTGTAGTCCCTCACAACTGACTATGCTGTGTATCTGATGTTACCGGAGCACCTGTACTTACACACCATTTAGCCAATGACTTCCCATTTGGCAATATAATCACCATGTATTTACATTGCATGAAAAGGTATCTGGTAGTCTACGAGGAAGACTGCAAACCTTTATCAAAGTCCTTCACCTTTGTCCTTCTCTTTCATTATTCATCACCATAGATTTCTCCTTCGCCAATGTCCTTGTCCTTCATGAAGTCCTTTGTTATTGTTCTTCCTTTGTCCAGGTCCTTCTCCATCATAGTCTTTTACCTTTTTCATAGCCCCTCACCTTGGCCATAGTCTTGTTGTGGCCTTCTCCTTTGTTACAGTCATCTACCACCGTATCAGTCCTCATACACTGTCATAGTTGTCATGGTCCTCTGTCATAGTCCTTCTCCTTCATCATAGTCTTCTGCTTTGTCTAAATGCTTCTCCTTCATCATTGTCCTGCAACATAGCCCTTGTCCTTCATCATAGTCCTTTGGCATATGACTTCACCTTAGCTATATAAGTCCTTCATCGTACCCCTTCTCCGTTGTTACAGTCTTCTCCTTTGTCATAGTCCTCCTTTGTCATACTTTTCCCTTCATCATTGCCCTTCTCCTTGGTAATACTCCTTCGCCCTAGTCATTTTCCTTCATCATAATCCTTCATCACAGTCATTCATCCTACTTTGTTTACTTTGTCACTGTCTTTGCCCCTTGTCATTCATCAAGGTCCCCCGCCCGTGTCCTTCTCCTTCATCAAAGACCTTTGTCCTTCTCCTTCATCATAGTCTTTCATCCTAGTGCTTCTTATTCATTAAATTCCATCATCATATACTACAATTCTCTATACGGGTCTGCCCTAAGAGAACCTAAAATTACTCCAAATTAGCCAAAATAAAACTGCAAGATGTGTACTAAACATCAAGCCTTACGACCATATCACTCCAGCTCTAAAAATACTGAATTGGTACCGCATCAAAATGAAATAGAACACAAAATCCTAACCATTACCCACAAGACCATTCACTCTTTTAGCTCCTCGTGCCTCTAATCATTCCTTAAACATGCCACCCCTCATAGATGCCTACAGTCATAAAATAAGACTGAACTAATATCTCTGAGATTTTGGTGCAAATAAAATGAGGCAAATCTTTCCCTTCTATTGCCCCCACTCTATGGAACAAACTACCAGACTACATCTCAGAAAATCCCAAATGCAAGAATTAAAAAAACTATCCAAAGACTGGTGCACTGCTAACCTTCAATCACAAACCACCTGCTTCAACCTTTATTCACCTAACACTTCACCTGCATGACTCCACTCCATATTTCTTCTGGACACCTCCTTTTTCAACTATATAGGCACTTAGATACCGCTGACGCCCCTCCCTACTACCCCTTCTTCCCATAGCAAACACTTTCACTGATATTCCTCTCCCTCCTTCCACCTCCCTTATACCACACTAGCATTTACCTGATGTGCACTTTCAGACCCCATAGAACTTTTACCTTTTCAGTAAACTGCACTTTCTTCCCAATCCTACTCTCTGTTCATCGCTCCTTTCCATGCCCACATACTCCCCACTGCCCACTGTCTTGTCCCTAATTAAATGTCAGTGGTCTGTACATGCCTTTACACCCTCTCTGTGACCCGATTACTTTGGCAGCTCGAAGCACTTATATGATCTGCCACCTGTATATAAGACAACAATAAAAGGAAAAATAAATCATAGTCCTTCTCCATCATAGTTCTTCATCCTAGTCTTTCCGTATCATAGTCTGCTCCTTGGTCATAGTCCATCATCTTAGCCCTTCTTCATAATAGTCTGTTGTCCTAGTCCTTCTTCATACCATTGTTTATCCTAGGCTGTTTCCTCATTGTCCTTCATCCTAGTCCTTCTCTTTCACCATAGTCCTTGATATTTATCACAACCCTTCTTCAGACTTTGCCCTTCCATCATAGCCCTTCTCCTTTGTCATAGTCCCTCATCATACTTTTTGCCCTTTATCATAGTCCTTCTTCCTCACATTCCTACACCATAGCCCTTCATCACAGTCATTCCCAATAATCCTTCTCCTTCATAATAGTCATTCTGCCTCATAGTCCTTCATCTGAGTATTTCTCCTTCACTATAATTCTTCATGGTAGTCATATTCCTTCTTTATCATAATGCTTCATCCTAGTGCTTATCTTCATCATAGTCCTTCTCCTTCATCCCAGCCCTTCTTTCTCATAGTACTTCATCCTAGTCCTTGTCCTTTAGTTCTTTTTTGTCTGTCTCCTTCATAATAATCCTTTGCCAGTCCTTTGTTATGTTGTGGTTTACTTAGTTATGATGTAATTTTAGGTAGTGCTTTGGCTGGCATAGTTCTGGAACCATGCATGGTTCCAGAACAATGGGAGTTGGCGAGTTGAAGTGACCAGAGGGTGCACCCACCTGGGGCTCTCAACAATAAAGACTTAAAGATAAATAAACCAATCTGAGGAAATTGTGGCTGTGACTACAAAGATTGTGCTTGATGGACAGTCTCACTAGGATGAAGACTAGCAGAAATGCAAATGACAAGGATAAAAGAGAAAGACTAGGATGGAGAAGACTAGCATTTGTTCTAGTCCTTTATCCTTGTTCTTTCTCCTTTGTTCCCATCCTTTGCGCTAGTCCTTCCCCTTCATCACAAACTTGTTTCCTCCTTCCTCTGAGACCTTATTCCTTCATCTGTGTTGTCATCATGCTCCTTCATCCAAGTCCTTTGGCCCAGTCCTCTGTGAGCCACAATTCATTCAAGTCCTTTGGTCCTAGTCTTCTCTATCCTAGTATTTCTCTTTTATCCTTGTCATTTGCATTTCTGCTAGTCTCATTCCTCCTTTATCCCTCATCCCAGTGATACTGTCCCTCAAGCACAATCTTAGTAGTCACAGCCACAATTTCCCTCTCTCTAGCATTTCTTCATATATCTTTTCTTCTTTTCCCCCTCTATAAGTCCCTAGTTACCTCTCTCTTTCCTTATCTTTCTCTCTCTCTCTTTATTTAAGCAATAAACTCCAACAGGCAGGGGCATCATAAGGTCAAGTAATATCCTGCTCGGGCCTTAACGTGAGCCTTGGGGCACTATCAGTGTCACGATTCGCTCCCTTCGCTCCCATTCTCACCACTTGGGGGCATGACTTGGGGTTTATTCCCTACTGGACTTTCCTTCCGAACATTATGCTACAGTGCTGTGATGAATTGGGAGTGCTAAATCCTTATTTTCCAAGCTACTTCCCTTCCGGATCCATTCCAGGTTTTTGGCAGCCAGTATGCTGCTTTAATCAAATGACTATGCTTCCCAGAATGCCTGGCCCACAGCTTCATCTCCACTCTTGCAGGACAAGGCTGGGTGGAGGATAGGCAACACCTATGGCTGCAGGTGCAGCAAGCAGCACACCTGTGGCGTGTGCTCGTCAAGCAGCTTTAAAAGCCTCAGTTTGCTTCAGTTCAGCGCTGGTCATTGATGCAGTGTTCCTGTTTGTGACTGGTCCCTTGTTCCTGGTTCTTAGCCTTGTGCCTAGTTCCAAGTTTCTATTCCTTGTTCCTTATCCCTGGATTTCAAATGGATGTGCTTAATTGATTTCTGCTTCCAAGATTCCCTTTCTGTCTTCCTCTGTTTGCAGGCAGCATTTCTCTGTGCTGTCCCCTTTGGTGCAGCCCAGTTTGCCTGTGTTCGAGATTTCTTTGACTTTGTCCTATGCTGCTGTAAACCTTGATGCTTTAGTCTTTCCTCTTTATAGATTAGCTTTCTGCCTTTTTCCTTGGATGGGTGGGGGAAGTTTGCCTTGGTAATTTCGTTTTCCCTGCTCCTGTTGCTTTACTTTCTCTTGGAATCCATTCCATGTTTTCCCTTGCACTTCTGCATTTATTTCCCATTGATTATTAGGTGTGGTGTGCTGTTGTAGCTAGCTCCTGTGTGAATGCCTATGTTTTCCTCACTATTCTGTAATCACTATTCCTACTTGCCCCTTGTCTTGAGTCGTATGTATTTAGTTATCCTCCCATTGCTGTTATAGCCTTTCTGGGTCCCTGTTTGATCAACAGGGTTTGTGGGCTTGTTGACATTCAAGTGGTATTTCTCGTCCTCGTGAGTACTGTTTTTAAGTTTCCTTATTCAATACCATCAAGAGTGTTAGATCACAGATCCTTTCGTTGCTTGCCCTCTACGTGGGCTTAGCGCTGCTGTCAATACCTGTAATAGCAATTGTGAGTAAGGAGCTTGCCGACTTTCCTTGCAGTCATAAGGAGCTTCTAAGTGCTTATCCCACATCCCATTTCATATATTTGTATTGTTGTCACACTCTGTTTGCACTCCTGGGTTTTAGTATACATGAGTCTTGGTTCCTGTATGTATGTTGTTTGACTCAAAGCTATTCACTGTGTGATTTTGTGCACATTTCCCTTGCCATATTCACTGTCTTTTTTCCTTACCTGACAATCAGACCCGTAATGCTTACGGCGAAAGCGGTTTATTCCTATTAGCGTCCTGGCATGCTTTTCCAGGGTGCAAAATTAACATGGGCGCTATTTGTCTTCTGCTTTCTCAAGGGTACTCTCCTGGGTGATTTCAGGGCCAGCTGAAGGTGACTGGGAAAAGTTAACACCTTCACCCCTTAAGAGCCAAGGACGAGTATGCGTGTCCTTTTTGCATAGACTTGCATAATAGCCTGGCAGTTAAGAGGTTTAACCTTTTATAATGCGTTTAATACCGGATACCAGTCTCTAAGCACAGAACTGGGATTACTAACCTGTGTTGCTCTGCGTTGTCTTGCTTCCAAGACAAACGTGTTGCCCCTGAGCTATCCTCTGGCCCGTTGAGGTCTCTCTTTGGACAGCAGAAGCATATTTGAAGTGACTTTAGTTTGAGAAGACTTGTGCTTCCGTATCAAATTTGTGCACACTATTAGCCCTTCTTTGCAGGGGTTTAATGGCTACAGATTATCACTGGACAGGCAGGTAGCCTGATAGCAAAACCCCCAAATAAGCACTTTAGAGCTGTAAAGTACACCTCACCTGGGTCCTTTATTTACAGAACTAAGGTAATTTACTTGCTGATTCAATCGCTTACATCCCGTATCAGGGGGCATTATTTACACACAGCAATTCATTTGGAAACTGAATATGTAGCTTGGATGCAAACAAGACCCCCTTATGCCACACTGGGTGGCCCAAAGTACATGTTTGCAGGGCCTCATGATTTATCGTTTATTTGGGGCAGGTGGCCCTTGCTTAAGTCACTTACCCATTCTTTAGGCCACGCCCAGTACAGTTCTGCCATGCCCCCCTTTCCAGGACCCCCGCCTCAATTTCGTATACCACTTGTAGCACTGAATATGCCCGAGGGTTATGTCAGCAATGTTGGCCATTACAACCCCAGATATACCATCCAGCCATTAGCACGTAAAATCCATAGCTTCTGTTTACTGCTTCAATCTTTGTGGCCTGGGAAGGAATGTCTTTAATGGAGGGGTTCATCCTGCAGAAATTGGGCATCCAGGGAGAGCTGCCAAAAGGCGAGGGGACAGAGTTAAAGGTTGCATTTTTCAACTCTAGAATGTTTGTAGTTTAAAAGGTCGGGTAAATAAATAAAAAATGCACATCTCCAGCTATGCAAGGGAGGCTGGAGGTGGTGGAAACAAATTTGGATGTGATAGCAACTTCTTGGCGCTTGAGAGAAGAGGAATCCCCAGTGGTCGAGACTCCAATCCTCTCTTATCTGGTCTGTAAATCCTACTCAGAGGCCCCCTTCAACCCATGCCTGCCAACTTCAATAGTGCCAAATGGGGAAGGGGCACAGGCCAAGGTAAACTCCTGTTTACCCGCTACGGGGCACCTAAGATCCTATGCCCAACCACTCGGGGATTAAATATAGGGTACCCTGAGACTCCTTCTAGGGAACATTTAATGCGCTTCAGACGGCCATGTGCAATTATCCTTGGTGAAGCTCCCTGAGAAGACCTCCCTGACTAGAATCTGATTTGCAAGCCTTTGGTCATGTATATTGATATTGATCTAAGGTGTGTCCCTGGGTTCTATTTCAGGTACAGGTGCTGCAGCAAGAAAACAAAACTCTTCGCAGTGAGGCCCATGCATTCCGGGAGTGTCAGCAACAGGATGCAAGGATCCAGCAGCTGGAAGAGGAATGCACCTTGATAAAGGCGGAATTGGGTATGCAGCCAGGGCCCAGCATTGTTGTTGTTAGCTGATCAGGCATTCTTATTCTTTTGTCAGCCCTAATGCAAACAACTAACCTGCAAATGTATGGACTGTACTCCTACATCTCGTCTGCTTTCCTCCATACTACCATGATTTGTTTTCCTTGGGATGGCGATGGGCAGAGGCGTTGCTAGGGGGGGGTTGAGGGGGCTATAGCCCCGGGTCTTTTGGTTGAGCCCCGGATAGAAGCTCAGGAACTACAACCAAAAGGCTATTGCTAGCCCGAATCCTGCCAGTCCCAACATTGACTTAGCCCCTGATCTTTTCCAGACCTTGCAACACCCCTGGCGATGGGGATGGAAATGAAGCACTATTTACAGCACGTTTCTAAAAAGAACAGCCGCAGTGCATAGATGAATGTGCCTGTGAATAGATTCGGTCCCTCATGTACCCTACTCCAGCCCTTTTATCTGCATTGCTGGGGCAGGAGACCTAGCAGTAGATGTGTGCTACTTTGCAACCCAATACATTTTTTCAACCCCACATTTGATACCCAGCAAGCAAGGCTTCTAGACATGCCAAGTTTACATTGTTATTTAGATTCAGAATACAAAACTAATTCATGTTATACAGACATCATCAGTCAATAAAGAATTCCAGACCCCATAACATCTTTACAATTACAAAATCGAAATGAAAATGCTTATGGATACAAAACCTGTGTTTCACCGCATTACCTCTATGAGCTGCCTCCTCTATTCCATCGTTCTAGGTGGTTCAGTACATTTCCATTCAGCTGGGATTAAACTATGATCCATTAATTATCCCATGAAAATGGTGTCCCTTCCCTCTATAGACATTTACAGCTGGGGAGGCTACTCTTTACAATGCAATATTAGAACCCAGTGATCTACTGCTTAATTATGAACCGAGATCTAAAAAGATAGGTCTTAGAACAGGCCCAGCAAATGTATTCCTATGTACTGCCCTGATGTAGGCACTGCCCACAGAAAAAATCTACCGCAGAGTAAATCCCAGTTAGTTTCTGAAGCATAAGATATGAATGATATATGGAAAAGTATTGAATTTGCCTCATATCTGCACCAGAAAGGATGGAGTGTTTGATGCCCCAGAGTGTCTACCAGTCTAGCTGTTGTGACAAATATAGGGTGTTTGTCCCTTCTCTCAAAGGGGGAACCACCCCCTTTGATACTAAGGAGGTGAGACCCATTGGCAAGATCCTCCTTTGGGGTCTGGGAAAGTGGGACCTCACTGGGAGTGACTCCCCTCTAGGGGACAAGGACTCTCATTCCCAAGTGGATCTCCTATACCAGCCTGACTATCTGCTTACATGGACAGCCCCCAAATATCATTGATTTGGATTAATATCTGTTGGTTTCAGGTAATGCTGGACAGAAGACAAACCATGAATGGAAACAGCATGCCCTTTTCCCATGGGACAATCTGTAAAAGGAAGGAACCGGATATGGAATGGGAGAGAGAGCAATACACCAGGCAAACCCTCTGACGTATCCACGGTCTGGAGGGGCAGAGCAGAGTGCAGCTGCGGAGCCGACGAGAGCCTGTGGAATAAGAAAGACTGAGCAAAGATACCAGGAGCCTGGCAGAGAGAGCAGTGGGCAAGCCACTGTATGCTGGAAAGAGAGCTGACCCTCGCAAGTGGTGGCGTCACCACAGGACAGCCATGGCGGGCCTGAGACCCATTGAAGAATGTCGAAAAATTAGCGAAAGCGAGTAACAAGGCATATGTTTCGGCAAACCTGTGCTGAGCATCCAGAAAGCACCACGACGTGGAGAGCGAGTCAGCAATGAAAGCAAAGAAACTGATGTGATGAAAAGCTGTAGTGGACACGTCCCTAAGCAGAGCCCTGTGAATCACCCCACGCTGAATGAAGGTACTAGGGTGATTCTGAGAAGGAGGAGGCTATGGGGATCAGATGAAAGCTATCACATTGAATATGAAAAGTTGAGAAAGCAGGAACCCATATGTGGGGAGAACCCAGGAGGGTTGGAAAGGCAGACTAGGAGAAAAGACTATGAGAGAAAAGTGAGATAAGTCTGAGAGAAACTTGCCAATTTCAGAAACATATGAAGGGTGAACATAACGAAAGGCCACTGGAGGAGTAGCCTCAGTTACCTAAAGAGGAAATCCATATTTCGAGATTGAAATACCCAACAACAAACATGTCTATAGGGCTATATCTAGAAAGACAAAAGGACGAGATAACCTCCTAAAAAGGGTTGGCAGCCAAAGAGCAAATTACTAAGAGACATTTAAGTGTAGAAAATAACAAAAGGTCGCAGGAGAAGTGGCTTCAGATACCTAAAGAGGAAATCAATATTAAGAGAGTGAAATACCCAGCATTGCAAGTGTTTGAACATGAAAGGAAAAAGGGAAGAGGATATCGCCACAAAGAGTGGGAAAAGGAGAAGAAAAGATATCAGAGGTTTATAGAGCCGAAAGCCTCCAACCTACAGCAAGAGCTGCAGAGACGCATGTGTGAGAATAATACGAGGAGAAATATTCTATATTGACTTTGTCCCCAACAGAACTTTACAAGTTGGAAAACCCTGAAACAAAGACTGGAGAAATATGGCTAAAGGGAAGATACCTGAGTTAGTTATAAATTTAGTGGCAGACAGTAATAGCTCATTGGACAGAAAACATATTTTTTTGTGGACTTTGACTATAGATGAGCACCTTAGTTACTTCGGGTACGTAGGGATCATCCCCACAGTGTTAAGGTTAGATAGGCATTTTCTTTCTTTTTAAGAAATAAAGATCACTAAAACGTGCTTGTTACATCAGTGTTCTTCTTCTGGTTCACCAGACTGTGCATAATCAATTCTGATTTAATGATCCCATTTCTGCCCTATATCATTATTAGAACATTGATCAACCACATTTAATATTGTATAATCACAGGAGCTTTGTCCTTTCAGCCCCTCTTTCTTGATCATTTCTGTAAACATATTATCATAGCCCAACTTTGTTCTTTTTCCGACCAGGAAGCTACAAAGTCGCAGGCATCTAATCTAGCATCAGCCACACCAAAAGGTTTTGAATGCCATGTGAAACGCAAACTGAAATGTCCAAATATTGCCATCATATGTCTGATATAGCCACCAAATGCTGAGATATAAGCCTACTTGTGCTGTCATCACATGACAATTGCAGCCTAATTTCTTCATATACCTCATATGCCTAAGTAACAATATGTGAGGTATATCCTTCCAAGGGCTGCCAACCTAGTGTATATGCTGCATAAAATGCCCTGATGATGCCATCTAGTATAGTCACCATTTGTAAGATATAGCCCCAAATGTCCAGGTGCTGTTCAACCTAAGTGGCTGGTGAACATTTTCAATGGGGGATGCAAATATTTCCAAATATTGAGCATGAACAACCGAGTGGGTGAGGGAGCCCAAACCAACCAACGGTCTGGGGGTGTTCTCACTTCATCCCCACATAATTATTGGAACATTATTTTAAGTGGTGCACAATTTCTGTGAAAAAGTAGGTAAAAACTCATACAATTTACAATCAGTTTTGTACGGTACAGCACTTAAAAATATTGAACAGATGCCAGGGCACCAACAGTACACAGGAACATTTTCAGTGTGCAGGGAAACACAATATATGCCAGTACTGCCACTTTAAGAACACATTTGTTTTGGTTTTGCCCAATAAGACCAGCACTACCACATACGATTACACCTCCAGCTTTACGCAATAAAGCCAGAACTGACACTGCAGTAACACACTCATATTTGCTTTGCACATTAATACCAGTACCGTAACTGTAAGAACACACCTATGACGGCTTTTCCCAATTAAACTAGTACTGGCGCTGTAAGACTGCACTTGTCGTTGCTTTGACCAATAACCCCTGTTCCTTAGCTGTAAGAACAAGCTCATGATTACTTTACCCAGTATGACCAGGACTGCCACTATAAGTATATCCTCATGTTGGCTTTCATAATGCCAGAACTGCAATTGTTAGAGATAGTTGTGGTGCTGCTCTTCCCAATAAGGCCAGTACTGCCACTGTAAGAACATGTCTATGATGAGTTTGCCTAATATGCCAGTTCTGCCCCATTAGCCTTTGCTTTGCTGAACAATGCCCAGTACCATAACTGCACGAACACACTCATGGTGGCTTTGGCTCGAGTTAGTGTTGACCAATAATACCAGAACTCCATTTGCTAAAACACTCGTTGGGTGGCACTTTTCCCAATAAGCCCCATATTGCCATGTTAGCAACACACCCATATGATGGCTTTGCCTAAGAAGTCTTATACTGCCAAAACACAATAAGAGCACGTTAGCATTTGCTTTACCCAACAATGCCAGTACCTTAACTGCAAGAACACCCTCATGGTGGTTTTGGCTCATGTTGGATTTGACCAATAATACGAGAACTGCATTTGTTAGAACACAGTTTTGGTTGCACTTTTCCCAAAAAGGCCACTATTGCCACGTTAAGATCACACCCATGATGTCCTTGGCTAAGAAATGTTTTACTGCCAGAACACAGTAACAACACCTTAGCCTTTGCTTTGTCCTCCAATGCCAGTACCATAATTGCATGAACGCACTCACGCGTTGACTCATAATACCAGAACTCCATTTGTTAGAACACTTTTGTTGGCACCTTTCCCAATAAGGCGAATATTGTGCTAGAAACCAGAAGGTGTCTCACCCACTAGTCCCCGGGGATCTGTCATCCAGGTGGCCAGGATATGCCCATTGCTTTTGGATCCAGTTCCTGGGGGTGGACCAGTGTGGGAGGATTACCTGGGTGAGGGGGGTCCTTAGTGAGTGGGAGTTCGATACTGGATGGTGAGATGCAGTATGCCCTTCCTTGTAACACTTTTACCCCATCCTACCAGGTAGGATATTTAGGAACTCCACTCCCCCTTTTTACTACACAAACACTTTCACAAAGACAGCCCGCTATGAGAGAAAACAGACTAACACCCAAGCAGTATACCTGACGTGTCCCAATACAATGGTCAGACGAGCTCAGGCAATTACTGACCATCACACACACCTGACTTCCATAAAGCTTCCCCATATGGATAAAAGGCAGAGCACGAGAGCACACACTAAGCGAGGCAAAGCACATGAGGAAACAACAGTTTTGAATTGGCAGCTGAACGAGAGAAGAAAGATGGCAAAACAGAAGGGGACCTTCTTGACAAGGAACCATTACTTTCTAGAAACCTTGAATAGAAAGCGTAAGACCAGGAAACCAGGCTGAAGAATCCTGCGTGTCAGAGATACCTGGGGCCCTCCCGCATCAATAATTAAGGGCACGAGAAGCACCAGCCACTGTGGTACCGCCATTGGCTCTGAAAACAAAGCAGCGTCAGCGAAATCAACACAGCCAGTAAGTTGGGGAAATCGATTCAAGACCGGTCTGTGTTGAAGCCAAGGTTGCAAGCCGCAACGTCGTATGGCGAGCGCTGGAACGAACATTTTTAAAATGCGTGTGATAAGAGACGCAAGTAAAGTTGAACTGCTGAGTGATTGAACTTTAAAAAAGCAAGATACATTACCTTTGACAGAGTGGTCCGGCATCGCATGGGTGCTCAATTGAACGTCTCTGTAAGGTATCCAGCTGAGATGTGGCAAAAGCGAAAGTGAGAAAAAGGTTATTTCAAGAAGAGAACAAGTAATTGCGAATCGAAGTGGTCCTGTGACAGGTCAAGTAAAATCCCACGCACAGTCGAAAGTCTTCGAATTTGATTCAGTAGAGAATGTTTGGAAAAGTAGATAAATTTGGTCTGAGCCCAGCGGAGGGAGACCAATTGAAGGTTTTGTGTTAAAGTGGGTCTGAGCGCGGCGGAGGGGGACCTGGGGTGAACACTAAATCACCCGAGAAGGTGTATATGTGAAATCCTAAGAAGAAAGGAACTGTAATGTTTGTCGTGTTGCATCAGGCCCTCTGGAATAAGAGACTTTGAATGGCAAAGAGACTTTGGGCCTCATTACACGGTAGGCGCTAAGGGATTACCAGCACCGGTAAGGTCACCGGTGCCAGTAATCCCTTAGCGCCCTACTACGAGGTCCCTCAGCGAGTCCCGTCCTTAACACCTGGTCTGACCAGGCGTTAAGGACGGGACCCGATGAGGGACTTCGGGGCTAATAACGGTACCGCAAATTGCAGTACCGTTATTAGCTCCTTCCCCATTGAGCCCTATAGGGGCTCAACTGGGAATGGGGAATGGTATTTGGAATGTGGACTTACCGGGTCCCCCAGGGTGGGAATGACCATCCCCATACCGCCTACCCGGACCCAGTATGCAGTAAGGGAGTAGCCATGCCGCTACTGTGTAATGAGGCCCTTTGACACAGAAGGCCCTTATGTTGAGGTTTTGAACTGCATCCTCATGCTAGAGATGCCAGAGAGTGCACTAAGATTGAGTGTGCCGCCTTGTCCCTTGCTGAAAGCGTGGCAAAGGGAAGAAAACGGCTTGAATATCCTGACATATCATTTTTTGAACGCTTTTCTTTTGCATAACATTGTTACCCACACTTTGTATTTAGAAGTAAGGATTGGCAATAGGTTTACTAGTAAAGTACCTTTTATTTTGACAGAGTGGAATAGGACTGCGTTATTATTATTTGATGGTCGTAGCTCGCTCCCATCTTTAGATATAGATTTAGATAGGCATAGGCGTTTTTCAAACCCAATTGAAGTTCAATAAACACCCTTGAACTTTGATCACGTGTGTCTGTCTTACCGTTTGATACCATGCCTTCATTACAATTGCCACGTTTGCAATACACCCATGATGACTTTGCCTAAAACAACAGTACTGCCACTGTAAGAACATACTCGTCTTTGCTTTGCCAAATAATGTTAGTACCTTAACTCTAAGAACACACTTATGATGGCTTTTCTTTGCCATATAAGGCAAGTGCTGCCACTGTAATTTCACCCTCATTTTGGCTTTGACCAAGAATGACAGAACTGAAATTCCAAGAACACATTAGTGATGGTACATTTACTGTGACTTTAAGTAAACACATGTGTTGGCATTTCCCAATAAAGCCTCTTTGAGCCACATTACAAGTACGGCGGCCCAGGAAAAATGGCAGTAATGAAGTGGTACCACAACTTTCATGGTGAGGCAAAGGAAAAACCACCAGCAAAATACTACTGGTAACTCCGCCGCCTTAAAGAGAAAAATTGGCAGAATTACTGCTGGCGGAATTACCCCTAGCAGTAGTTCAGCCAAAATCCCCATGGAGTCCTATCTACTCCATAAATGGCGACTAACACTGCCATACCACCACTTTAATCCAGCGGCAATTCTGCCAGACCAAGTGGCGGGAACAGAATTTCCATTTGGTGGTATTTTATTGGATTTACCACTGGAATACTGCCAAACTTGTAATAAGGCCCTTTGTCCTGCTGGCACCTACCCAATCTATGCCAGGACCCCTTTTATCCTCCCCATCCTCCCTCTTGCAATAACTGTTCCTTTCCTCTTTTCTCCCTGCGGGCACACACAGCATTCACACTGCAACTATCACGCGCATTCACATAACCTTGCTTGCACACATGCACGTCTTGTATGCACACTTTGTTTTTGTTCAATGACCTCCCGGTGGCTGTGTCAGAAATATCAAGAGTTCTCCGTCCTGTGTCCAAAATCCTACCCTGGCCAAGCAGCACTATGTTTCCCATCAGGGACAACCGGACCATGCTCAACATATACCAAGAGTTCCCTTCACAAGCCCCAATGATTCCATTTAAACAATTTCAAGCCTAATATAGTCACCATGTGGTAGATTTAATTTATAAATAAGCTTTTGATTGTGTGCTTGCTGTTCACTGTACAATGAATCAGGAGTAAGACTCGGACACAGAGACATTGTATTGGTTTTTATAAACTTTTATTAAAGTAAAAGAAGGGTTTGAGAAAGACCTATCCAACCCTAACACTATTAGGGGTTTCCCTGCCTCAACGAAACTTAATGATGTCACTGTCAGAATGTCCAAAAATATCAAGAGTTCTCCGCCCTGTGTCCAAAATCCTATCCTGACCCTTACAAGCTGAAACTAAATAAAAGTGGAAAGGGGAAAGTCTGTCATCTGGCCATCTGTAGTCTTCTTTAATATTCCTACATAAAGTTCCAAAAGGTGCACAAATGAACAAATGATCAAAGTTCCCCCAAGGTTTCACAGCTGTCAGAACGATTGGGGAAGGTCTTTCCTTTCCTCAAATTTTCAGCTTCTCTTCAATTCTCTACCACAGTTATTTTCCTTGGTAAAAGACAACTTTCCAATCAAGGGGGTGTAATCCTCTTCCTCTAGCATCACACTCTCAAGGGTTCTTCCTCACCCTTTTGACCTGTTACACATTTCATTATAATTCACAGTTCTTACAACGCAGTTCTTCATAGTTCTTTTACAACTTTTCGACTCAGTGGCTATGGTCTCTTCCCCAAGAATTCACACTCTTAAAATGCGGTCCTCTTACTCACATTCCCTTTGGCCTGGTTTTTCTCCTGCCAGGACTTCCCAATAATTGTGCATTCCGGTTGTGGCCTGGTTTACTCTCCTGCCAGGACTTCACTATATTTGCAACCAGTCTTTCTCACTCTCATGAGGGTCCTCTCGCCCCATATGGTCCTCCCTCAGGCAACCACCCCCAGGGTCGGGATCAGGTAGCGGCTTCCCTTCCCAGGTCATATGGGAAGAGAATTTCCCCAGAGAGGCAGTGATGATATTGCCGAATTCATCACAATAAAGGATTACTAATTAGTCAGAATAGATTAATTACAGCAAGGGTCGGATATCTAAATGTCCATACATGTGATACAAATCAATCAATCATATGCTTTTATTCTTTTAAAAATAGATCTTTAAGTTTACAATATATAAACATTTCATAAACAAATGCATTTAAAACAATGCATTTCAATGTTGTAAGCCTTCCTCAAGTTGTTGAAACAAGGAGAGAAATGCTTGCAGTCTTGGCACATACAATGCAAGAGAAAAGGAGAGAAAACATCATTACCTAGTTGCTAGCCCAAAAGTTCTTTCTCAGCAGCCACATCGTGTGGCTGTTTGTTTGATTGTTTGTTTATTATTTCTAATGCGCTCCAGAACCTGGGGTATCAGGGCGCAACAGTTACAGGATATGCAAAGCTTAGTTTCAACAGTTACACAGTATCGAGCTGTTGCGAATGTCACAATGGGGGAGAAAGAATAAGTCAAAAGCAGCACAGCCAGGTTGATTGTACGAACGCCATAGTCTAGTAGTGCCGATTTTGAGTACAAAAGTCCCAACATCTTTGACTTTTCACATAGCAAAAATAAATGCGACACAGTTTCTCTTATACTCTCACTCATAGGACAGATATCAGGTGCTGAAGGGCACGCAGCCTGGATCCACACAGCTACTGGAAAAATGCCCAATCTCAAACGCATGTACAGCGATCTTTCGAATGGGTACGAGATTTCATCCAAATACTGGTTAAAGCCTAACTCGCTGATATGAGAAATGTAAACGCGACCGAGATTACACTTGGTAGCATCCTCAAGAAGAGATTCCATTGCAATCCGTTTAGCAGAAGTATTTACTTTGTTTATAACTGATCAGCAACCCCCCTTGGATCACACCAGAGCTCGCTAATACTCCGTTTTTGTAACATGTTCTTGATATGAGCAAACCACTTAAGGATTGTGCCTCCATTCAAGGACATGATACCAGACCCTTATCCAAAAGAAGACATGCTTAAACATATCCAAAGTGCCCATGGGAATTATGTCATACTCCAAGTGAGTAGGGGCAGACGGAGCACTCCTTAGGAATTTATTTTCTTTAATGTTCATTTGGCCAACCTTCACATGACTCCAGAGCTCTGACCCATATAACACCACTGGCTGTACATGCTTGTTATATAGATCCAGAGCCGGGAACACAGCACCACTATCATGGCTGCAAAAGTACGACCTAATGGCCTGGCACCACTTAATTTGTCCAGGTTGATTGCCGATTTATCAACCTGGGTGACCCAACCAAGATACTCTTGAAATCTCACCCCAATATAGTCAAAGTGGTCCACTTGTTCAATCAGACCACCTCCCACTCTTAGATGGATCACCCTATGTTTGGTGGATTGGGAGCAGAACACCATCAATTTGGTTTGGCTGATGTCCAAGTTCAGGTGAAGCTCTGAATACATGTCCAGGAAAATAGATAAATATTTTTCCAGGACCTGTGGAGTGGTTGAGATTAAAACCGCGACGTCTGTGCAATAAAGCGCCAGATATTTCTGAGGCAAATTTCAGGCAATCCTGGCACCGGCTCAACAATGCATCAATTATTTCCTGTACGTAGGTGTTAAAAAGGGGCCGAGCCAGGACGCAACCTTGTCCAATACCCATTGACACTTCAAATTGGTCAGTTGTCTCGCCCCTCCGAGTCGTAACAGACACAGGCATTGTGTCTGAGTACAGTTGAATTAGGACATGAATCAAGTTTAGCGGGGCTCCCCGAGTTAGAAGAATTTGCCACAACATTCCCCTTGAAACAGATTCAAAAGTGGTGCTTAAATCAAGAAACACAACATAAAGATTAATTTTCCAGAGAGATGTGTACTTTTGGATCAACAAAGATAGGATCAAGCACTGGTCCATTGTGCCCCTATTTCTCCTATACCCTGCCTGCAGTTCGATTATTATATTATTTCTATCCACCCAACCTTGCAGGTGCTTCAAGAAGATTTTGCCAAATAGCTTACCCACACCGTCTAGTAAGGAGGTCGGGCAATAGTTTGCAGGGTTATCCCCGCCTCCCTTTTTGTAGATTGTAGACAGTGATCGATCTACGCCGGGAGACAGGTGTAACTCCTATAGTTAAAATGGCAATGAAAACGTTTGAGAAGACCGCAGTCCAGATTTTAACTTAATTATTGAATAGGTCTAAGGGTATTAAGTCTGGGCCTGGAGCCTTATCCCATTTAGACATGACCAAAGCTACTTCCACTATTTTACGGTAATAGACAGAGGAACTGCTTTTCATAAACGGGGCAAAGAGACACGTAGGGCTAAAGACGGTGAGGTATCACAATATAAACCTAAAAAGCTGGATCTCCATGGCTCACCGCTGATATACGATAGCTAGGACTGAGCAAGGATTTGCAGTTGGCCCTTAGCAAATGTAACCTATTCCTGTCCACCCCTAATTTGAGACCCACACATTTTTCAATCTCTCTGTTTGCTAAACGGCAGGCATCATCATACCAACCAACCTTTCCAATCGTGCCCTTTCTTTTCGTTTCAATAGCAGTAGTTACCAGCGGGCGGATCTTTGCCATCATTGTCTCAAATCCATCCAACATTGCATTATCAGTGATGTTTACCACCATAATTGATTTCATGATGGGAAGAATTATATAATACATTTTAGGTTTTACATCATGGTCAATTAGCTTAGCCCACTGCAAAGATTTTCGGGCATTACCTTTAACCCTAATCAGTTGGGAGCGAAGGGCCAAGCAAGAGCCAAAGCATGATATTCTAGACGCTAAAAAAGAAATTGATAAAGGAGAGTGGTCACTTTCGATTCTCTGATTCTAAGATGTTTCTCAAAGTCTATGACTCTGGCCCAGTCTCTGGCTGAGATGAAAATATAATCAGTGAGTGAACAGCCATTATGACCATTAAAAGTATGGCATGCAGGCTGGTCATTTGGGAACCACCATTACAGGCCCTCAGATTTAAATGAACATCGTGCAGGAGGACTCAACAGCAAAATGATGTCTTCTAATAGGTGCATTGGCCTCCAGAGGAGGGATGGCCCAGGCTAAATCCTGGTTGTTGCAAAGTCCCGCTAGCTCTCTTATGGGTTCCACCTGAAGATTAAAGTACCCTGCCACGATGATACATTTTTCCTTTAGCTCTATCGGTACAAACCTTGTGTTAATTAAATCCTGAAAACATACAAGAGTTCACAAACTGTGTGGTAACCATGGCCTGTTGTAGATATTAATTAAGCAAAACAGTTCCTTGTTACCAACCCAGATAAAGCAACATTTAGAGGTCTATGCAGTTAGTTTGTACAACTTCTAACTTCCAATCCAATAACACGTTGATCCAAATTAGGAGGCCTCGTGTCAGTCTCCATTTAACACCCTTGATAGCTGGAATAAAAAGGTCTGTCTAGTAGTGCCATAACCTTGGTCTCTGGTGACCAATGTATACTCAGATGTAGTCGTACGAGATTTACAAGGAACCAGATCAGTGTGAGGCCGAGAGGCGATGGTACTAGTTAATTCAAGGTGACTGGCTGTAGATGGTTTATTCATAGTCGGATGCCTTAATCACTGTTTTCTTTTGCGCACACAGGGGGACCTGTCCATCATCAGAAGTTCATAACGTAGCACAGCAATGGCGTGCTCCTCGGTTTCCGCAGTTACTGTCACAGGGTCCTGCAGACAAACATTGTTTCCAACGTTAGGCGATGTCATTGCTTGAGACCACGTGGCTAGGCATGCTGGCATGCACCAATTATTTCAACCTGGTCCATCTGGGTGTCACCGGAAGGAGGAACTGTGGCCGGTGATACCCGAGGCAGTAAAACTGGTGCTCCGGGGCACTCTGAGTCAACTAGAGTTTGGATAAGTTCAGAGTTGCAACCCAATAAAACATCAACCACACTAGCCAGTTTATTTTTTAGTTCAGATTGATCCTCCACCAAATTGGTACATAATAATAGGAGATCATCCAATTTGGACATAAGGACATTTGATGTTGAAACACGGGATATGTCATTATCAATGTCGCTCTCACTACGTATATCTTCAGAAGGAGAGACCAATTTTCCAAGGTCAGGGCTAGCAGAAAGATTGGTACCAATAATATCATTATGGCCAACAATGGTAGATCCCAGTGATTTTCTCTGCAGAGTGAGACAAATATTTTAAAGATTCATTGTTGTCTATAAGCGGGGAGGTGAAAAATGTAATGGTTCAACATTTGACCCCACTTCAAACAATGGTGTAGCGTTCTCAAAGAAACCAGTAAGTTTAGGTTGCCCATCAACTTGGGATCATTTGGCTTTTTTTGGCTTTTTTTGTACACATTGGGGGTCATTACGACCCAGGCGTAAGTACGCCAACTTTACCACTACGTTTACACCATGGTGGATGGTGGATTTACCGCCCCATTCCAAGGTGAGTGGGGCGGTAAATCCCCATTTCCCATTTTACCCTTCCCCATTCCCATTTTTGCCCCATAGGGCATAATGGGAGTGGGGAAGGCGGCAATTACGCCACCGTAAATTACGGTGGCGTAATTAGCACCAAGGCGGTTTAGCGCCATGGATTTTAACGGCTGCTGAAAGCAGCCGTTAAAATCAGAATCAGGCGTTAAGGGTTAACGACGGCGTTAACCCTTAACGCCTGAGTTGTAATGAGGCCCATAATCTTTTCAGTGTTAGCAATCAAAGCAGTGGGGATGTGGGGTTGTTTCCCACTGAGAGTCATCCCACTACATAAGCCATAGCGAGTGTGTTTAAAGTGCTTCATAACAATGATAAGTTTATCAGCAAATGCTTACCAGTACAGGAGATATTAAATGAGGGTGGTGCAGAGAGCATCGGTCACAACTCTGACAGCTCCTAGAAAGCAAACTCCACCCAGATGAATGAAAGGTGCGTACACCACTCACATACTAGCACTACCTGCACTCTGCGTGCTCTGTGAGAAATGCGGTATAAGTGATCGAGGTCCTGTCTTCAAAAACAAGCTGCAGTAAAAATGGTAAAAAGACCTCCTGATCTGAGGCGTAAAGGAGGTTCCAGTAGAAATACCTCCCGGTCCGTGACATAGGGAAAGTCCAAGACACAATTAGGTAGGCAGCAGTAACAAGGTGTCAACATGGAGGGCATCTTTCAATGATGCAGACTTTCCTCCAGACAGCAGAACACTCACTGAGTGTGATTACCCACCCTCGATGTAGTTAACCACTTCTGTCTAATTAGTAAGCCTGTATTAGTGAACAGCAAGCACACAAACAATGAGGTTACATTTAAATTCCATTTTACAAAGGGTCATGATGTAATAATTGTAGCATTTAAAGGTTCACTGGTGGAACATGTTGAAAAGGAGCAGCTTGTCCATAATATGCGTGTGTGTGCTTGCAGCTGGTTTTTATTTGACTGTCAGCTAATGTATACAAACATATTCACTGTTACATTAGGCCATTTATTAATCTGTGTAAGCTTGACTAATAAACACAAAGGGCACTTTTATGCTAATACCATGCAAAGACATACATATTTGGCTCTGAAGGATTAATCTTAGCATGCCACTTATGGCCATCTCTATGATTGTCTCAGGCCTCTATGTGTCCATCTTGTCAGATGTTACAGGTGCCTTGAGGTCATTTGGTTTGTGCTATGCACATTAAAATAATTAGTAGAGATTTAATGTATCTCTTATAGCTAATGTTTCAGATGTCAGGCACACCTTTCTTGAAAATGTATCTCTTCTATCTAATGTTTCAGATGCCAGGGATGCCCTTGTTACCAAGCTACAGGAAGAAGGCAGGGTAAGTGAGATCAGTTCTGATAATTGTACCTGAAGGGTCCCCTTGGGGAACAGGTGTGGAATGCACGCTTTCAAGATCATAGCCCATCTGCAGTTGGTTGACTAAGCTACCTTGCCAAATTCTAGAATGTCATTTTTATTTACGCCATGTTGCCCCATCAAGACGCTACGACTCCGGCGAACATTAACACTTTGCCATTGGCATGCGCCATTTTTGACGCTCCTGCAATCTGGGCACACGAGTTCCAGTACAGACAACATGGACCCTTGTCCATAACAGCAATGTAATAAAGACACCGCGCATACCAGTCCCCAAGCACAGCTGCGACCGGAGACCGTCAGAAGCTCTACTGCCATTTTGTCTTTTCATTTGACAATTTCCCATGGACAGTGTTCACCCTTCAACCCCATCCCGAAGAAGGCCACACCAGCCCTTAACGTCCAGTCTACGTTACATGTGGCCGAAACACTACAGTGTCGATCAATGACACAACTCCATCAAACACTTACCTATTCACACTTGTTGTTGTGTTATCTATGACAATACCCACGGACCAACAGTGGTCCTGGGCAGCATTCACTCTTGTTTTGTTAATCTATGTTTAACTGTTATCGAGAGATTTTGCACTTCTATGTTTGTTTCTTTGTTTATTTATTGTGCGCGCCGGACCCTGAGGTATCAGGGCGCATGAGAACAAGTAGGTTTACAGCTCGGTTACAGAAGTTACAAGTATACAGAACATGGGAAAACAAAATTTTCTTAGCACCACAGGGTGAGGCAAGTACAAGTACAGAAGATGCACAGCCAAACAGTCATCATATAGCTAGCGTTAACATAATATCAAGTCAGTCTATATCAGAAGCAGAGGTAGGTGCGTGAAGAGTGTGCAGGTTACATAGCATTCTCAGTGAGCCATTTTATTGTGTTCTTTCTGAATTTGTTGAAAGTTTGGTCAGATCTAAGTGCATGAGGTAGGGAGTTCCACAATTGAGCTGCCTTGACAGGGAAGCTGGATCCTCCAATGGTGGTTAGTTTAAATCTGGGCACTAAGAGGCAATTAGGGCTGACTGTTCTTCTGAGTCTAGTAGGGTTTTTTTTTTATTAAATCATTCTGTTAGGTAGCGGGGGGCTTTATTATGAGGCTAATACCCTGTACACCTAAGAGGGAGGTATATAGAGGTACCCCTAAGAAGCTAAATCAAAAACTGTCCGTCTATCTGTTATCTGACAAATAAGTGATTTGTTCTATGTATTATCACTATAATTTTGAGATTAAATTTTTAAATCCCTAATTCCCACTGTGGGAATCAGGGACATCAGAAGAGAGACAGTATACTGGAGTTTTTGAAAAAAATTTGAAACGTGGCTAGTTTCTCAGGAATAATCTAGGACTATTGAGGCCTACTCTAGCGCACATCCTTCTTACTACCTCCTAATGACTGACCTGTGTAATCAGCCATAACTGATCATTACCACTGCCAACCTTCACTGGTAATAGTTATATTTCTACCCTGTTTATAGGCACACTGTAATTACAACGTGAAATGATGTACCTTTCCTATTGTAATGAAATATACCTGTATTGTTCTCAAACATTGCAAACCTATATTGTTTCAGTAATCTTGTAAATTGTCTATCTTTAATTGTAACATTTACATTTGCGCCCAGATACTTTTGGGTGGGGAGCGCTATACAAATAAAACAAACAAACAAACAAACAAACCACTTAAGGAGGGTGGGAATAAGTGGAAAAACAGCAGTCGCTCAGAGCCCTTGAAATTCTGAGACGATAATAGTCTGTACAGGCAGAGTAATTGCATAAAATACATTAACAGTTGAGACCAGCAAATAGGCCTAACAGCGAATCTGCAGTTTACCAGTGCAATTAAGGGGAGAAGACAAGGGAGAACAGACAGATGATCATCAGCCACATTGCATTTGGGTCGTGCAAGTGCATAGAAGGTCACAGGGAGGGGGAGGTCCAAGTGTACCCAGTCGGCGGAGACTGGGGTAAGTGCAGAGAGAGCCACTCTCTTGGGTTATTCTAAGTGCCATGAAGGTTGGTGGAAGTAGGGCCCTGAAGCAAGTGCGAGAGAGGACTGGCGGGGGTGCCCAGGACCGGTGAGACTCTGAGGTACACCAGGTGGCCAGTCAGCAAGCTATAAGGAAGGGGAGGGAGAGATGGAGAGAGCTGAGGGCTCGGTTAGCAGGGTAGAGGGAGAGAGAGAAGGATGCTGCTTTAAGTAGGCATGCTTTATCCAGGAAGTGTGCTGGTTCTGTTTTGGCTGTTAGGGTGAAAGAGTGGAATGTGTGGCATGTGTTGGAAAGTCTTGGAGTTATGGGCTGAAGTGGGACAGCAGAGGGGAGGGCTTGTCTGATGTTGAAGAAGTCCATGAGGGATTTGCATACTTAAGTGGATGGAGGGATTGGTAGGGGGGCATGGTGGTTTGCATAGTGATTTTATGAAAGTAAAATCGTTCTGTGTCTGATTGGTAGCGGATTAGAGTTATTGGAGGTAGCGGGTGTTTTTAGCATTGGGTATGGCCATCTCGTATTTGTTGCAGCAGTGTTTGAGGGGTCACCTGGTGGAGGGGCATGGGTTCTCTTGCCAAGATCTTGCAAGGCATATGGCTTCCTGTTTGATTGTTGGACCATGGTTTGTGGTTGTTGTTGTGAGGTTTTTGTGTTGCTAGGGCAGCTATTTGGTCAAGTGCCTTGGTGATGGTGGTGTTGTAATGGTATGGACTGTTGTGATACAACTGATGCTAGGCCTGTTTATGTAATGTGTTTCATTTGTCTGGGTGGGGGAGATGTTTAGCTGGTGGAAGAATGTTGTGTTGTAGAGTTAATGGGGATCGCAAAGCGGTCAGTCCATGATACCCACCGCCAGTGTTATGGCGTACAGGATATCGCGCACAGCCCTACTGGTCAGGTATGACCGGTCCCTATGTGAAAAATTACAGAACGTCCTCCAAAACATCCCATCAGAAAGGAAGCAGGACACTGTATACCTGATGGCAGAAGGGCAATAGTATCAAACCATATTATTTGCACAGCTAAAGACGTGGGAAATCCAGCAGCCCGTGGTATCTGCCATGGTCTTTCCATGTGGCGTTTTCCTTACCCGAGACCAACGGGAATAAGACCTGACACCCAACAGAAGATTTTGAATTTCCCATTCTCTGGATACACCATCTTTTGGGTGCAAGAAGATGAGGACAAAGACTGATGAAGGCCTCTTTAAGAATTTGGCGCTATTGCCAGAGGTGTTACTGGTGGTAATACCTCCAAAATGGTATTACCGTTACTGGATTCACTAAGCGGAATATGTCTGAGCAATTTAGTCAATCAGACCTTTCTGCTATTCCCCATTTTGGAGTATCCTTGGATTCAAGAGGGCAAATGCGGTATTACAGCATGAAATAATGCTGCATGCTGCATATTGTAATGCTTCGTGTGGAAGAAAGTTCCTCCACACTAAAGCATGCCGTTTTCAAGAGTTTCGAATTTGAAATTCACAAATTGGCAGAATGGTGAAACATACAGTATCCAGAAAAATTGTGGGGTAATTCCGAGTATGGCATCCTTCCGAGTAAGGATGCCGGTGCCATTAAGCCCCTACCGCCATATTCTGAGGTCCCTTAGCGGGTCCCACCAGGAACGGCTGGTCTGATGAGCCTTTCTTAGCGGGACAGGTTAAGGGACCAGGGAGCAAATAACAGGCCCCCTATTAGTGGGCCTGTTATTTGCTTCTTCCCCTTTGCTTATAGCACCATGAGTACCTCCAAATTCGGAATGACCCCCTGTATGTTTTACCATTACCAGCAAACTCTTAATGAGGTGGATATTAAGATCTGAAGGCTTGGAAATGAAGACATACAAGTAGTAGTATTGCAAAGAGAACATCTCACACTGGCGTCAAAAGCAGAAATCATAAAGAAAACAAGAGGTTCACTTCTTAAAACTGTGGTTGAAAAAGTTCAACAGCCATCACCTTAGTAGGGAAGCCACCTATTTTCTCCTCCAGTCATTGGGCCTCATTACGAGGTTGGAGGTAAGGGGTTACCGGCACCGGTAAGGATGCCGGTGCCGGTAACCCCTTATCTCTGTATTCCGAGGTCCCTTAGCGGGTCCCGCTAAGGCCGGACGGTTTTACCAGCCGCCCCTAGCGGGAGCCGCTAAGGAACCATGGAGCTAATAACGGGCCCACTATTTGGGGGCCCGTTATTAGCTCCTTCCCTATTCCCATTGAGCCCTATGGTGGCTCGAATGGGAATGGGCAATGGTTTTCAGAATGGAGACTTACCGGGTTCTCCAAGGTTGGAATGACCCGGTAAGTCCCTATTCCGACAACCCGGACCCGGAATGCGGTAAGAGTGTAGCCATGGTGCTAGTAGCACCATGGCTACCTCCAACCTCGTAATGAGGCACAGTGACTTTGCGATTCCTCCTTCATCGTTCTTCACTGCAATTGGAGAGAGGATAACATTTTTCCTTCAGACTTAGAATGGGTAACTACAGACACATGGGTGTTTTATCTAGTTGAAAATGGTTACACTGTACAATTCCAGGAGATACTTTGCAGAAATGTGCAAGGTGATGGATGAGGTGATATGCGCTTTCCACTGCACGGCATACTAGCCCACTCAATTGGGCCTCATTACGACCCGGGCGGTAACCATGGCGCTATATGCGCCATGGTTGCCACCGGTAAACTACCGATTCCGCCACGGTGAATGGCGGAATTACCGCCCCATTCCAAGGTTTGCAGGGGCGGTAATTCCCCATTCACCATGGCCCTTCCCCATTCCCATTTGAGCCCCCATAGGGCTCAATGGGAATGGGGAAGGTGGTAATTACGGTACCGCAGCTTGCAGTACCGTAATTACCTCCAAAGTCCCTTTGCGGGTCCCGTCCTTAACGGCTGGTTTTAGACCAGCAATAACTCTGTCACTGGTCAGAGCCACCTTGTTAGGACCTCTCCGGTACCTGTGACTGTCCGCGTCCTGGCCTCCAGTCTTCGGGTTCCTCTGAATGGGACAGGTGTTTCTTTTCCTGTTCCTCCAGGGCTGGCTTCTCAACCACCCGGGAAAGAGTCTCTCCCTTTTTGCCATCATCCGGGCAACTGCACTGTGTTGTTGGTTCTGCGGAAGGCTTTCGCCTCCTTGCTTCATGTTCCTCATCACAGTAATATTTTGCATCAGGCTGGGGCGAGACTCCCTCTTCCTCATCCCGGTCTTATTAAGGATGTTAAACCATAACAAATCGTGGTGTAGGGAATCAGGAACTTGAGTGGTGGTTAAGGAAGATGGGGACACCAAAGGGGTGAGTGAATACTGCGTTCTCCCAGGTTCATTGTCACCAATCCCATGAAGGATTTCCCCTCCCATGAGATCCACCCGCTGAGATCCAACTGCTGAGTAACTCCCCCAGAGAGACTATAGTGTAGTGACCTCACCTACCTGGCCTCATGGAAAGGGGCCTCTCCCATGGAAGATGTGACAATACCCTGGGATTTGTCACAGTCCATACTACTACGATGTAGGTCATGAGATGCACGCTCTTCTCCCACAGTACTTCTAAGAGGCTTGCATTACTCCACAGAGAAGGAAAGATTATCTCAACTGGTAGACTGCAGTACTCTGTGGTCCCCGTGGGTTAGGGGGAAATTCTCCTAACTTTCTGTCATATTTTGTCTGCAGTACCATGTTCATTAACTTACCGTGACAATGCAGATGTGCATTTGCATTCTCCTACTGTACCCCATTACACATGTTCACCAGATCCTCCATTTCTGAATGTTTGTATCAGAAATCTTGCCTGATACTTCTTTTTATCTTGATCCCCATGTAGATGTTTTTTTTTTCTTTCACTTTCTTTGAGGACAAGGCCCATCACAGTCTTTGCCAGTTCCCCATTGTTTCCTTTGGGTGTCAATACCTCTGCCATGACAATAATGCCTCCTTTTCCCAATAATACACTTTGTACAACACAGGCAGTATGTGGTCACTGTACTAATAATAACATACACTTACCAGATTCTAGGTGCTTTCAGGACATTACCACCTGGGATGCTATGTATACTTGGGTATTGTGGAATCTATAGGGTTTTTGGAGGCACTTTTCCTATCTGGTCACATACCTTGGTCAGTATTGGATTAGCTACACCGAGTGTCCCCATCGTAGATCTGTGTCAAGATGGGAGGCTCGGATTATACTCAACTTTTCTCTTTATTTCTCAAGCAGCATATTATAAAAACACAATCTCAAGTAAAAACATCAGAAAACAACAACAACTTCCCAACAAAACAGACTTTTTTTTCGTAGTTTGAACTTGATTGGCTCTGAGCTTCTCCACATGGTCTGCTTCGTTCCAATCCCACTCCTGCATGTGCCTTAACCTCTCGTAAGCCTCCCTGTTCTGCCTTTTTCCTTGGCAGCAGATAAGTACGATTTAATTTGCATTGCCAGGCCATGCGTTCGTATGATTTGCTGTGAATGACTAGCACAGGTATATCGTTCATCACAGTTTGCTAACAGTCGGTATGTTGCTACACCTTGTGTGGCAGTGAAAGCAAGCTTTAAGCACCATTTTGACAGCCTCTATTACAAGGGGCATGAAGCGGCAGCCACAGTGCCGATTATCACATCACTCCTCCTCAGTATCTTCTGAGGAGGGCGAGAAGTGATTGCGAGTACCACAAAATGTTCAGAAGGTCTCTGCACTAGCAGAGCATCGAGGAATTGACTGACGGGGCGCAACAGGACTCTCTGTGTTCCTGGCAGCCATTCGGCTCAGTACCTTAACCCTCAGCGATAGGGGCAGGGCACTGAGGAAGTGGCCAGTGCAGCGTGACAGGGCTCATAGAGTTTTGGTGCTTGCTCAGTGGACTTCTCGGTGTGTTCGTAAGGTGACACACACATAACAGTCAATCGGACATATGAAAGCATAATGCTAATCCGACAGCGTTCTACAGCGGTCAGTCAAATCAAGACAACCCCATTTACGGGGAACCTGACTTCAGGTCAACCCTCTGAGAGTCAACATCAGAGCCGGCTGAGAACTAAACCGGCAGAGTCCCAGGAAAACCTGACCTGCTGTATGAAGCATCAAACCTCTGACCCGCTCCTCATCAAGCATTGACGGGTGCAGGTGAAGCTAACCTGCGGTTCCATCGTCACCCTCGGAGCCCCATAGTCTTTGGGTCTCATCACACAAATCTGCCGCGATACCGCCCAACACAAATTGCCTTACCGCAACTCTGTCCAGTGCTATTAGCGCTGGATCCGAGTTGCAAGAGGATTGGGGGGGGCGATAAATCCCTATTCCCAATGGGTCCTTTGGGCCCAATGGGGCATTCTGTGCTCTATTACCGCGGTGCTATTAGAGGTAAATCTCCAACTGTCAGCCCAAACTCGGGATTGGGCAGAGCAGTAATGCAGCTGTAATAGCGTTATTGACGCATTTTTACCACTCCGTGATGAGGCCCTTTGTCTGCCAGAACTGCCATATCTGGGGAGGCTTGCAAAGATCCTACACGAACATGAGTAGGAGAGAGAACAGGGATTCCAGTGAGGATTTGGATGAGCCATGAGGAGTGTGTGCCAGGACCAATCCCAGCATGCGATTTCCGCTGTGGGGGGGAGACTTGTGCAGCACGCTGCAAAATGGCAAGAAATTACCAGAGATGGTTGGGTCCTAGAAATAGAATAAGGGTTTCACTTCGAGTTTCTTCAGGATCCCATTCAGGTGCAGCTTCCAGCCCAATTATTTTTTCCCTGGAGGACGAGCGACTGTTAGAAGAAGAAATCGCTGAACCGCAGAAAAAGCACCCGATCGCGCCGAAGGTAGCTGACTCAGAGAGCTTTGTGAGCAACATGTTTCTGGTGAAAAGGAAGCAAAACCTGAGAGCAGTGATCAGCCTCTGGGCATTAAGCGCATTCTTGGTGTACTGCCATTTCAAGATGGAGGGGATTCACCTGCTGCAGGATATCCTGCAAACAGAAGACTGGCTGTCTTGGATTAACCTCGAGGACGCTTACCTGACTGCTGATCTCATCCTCATTGTCGTTTCCTGCAGTTCCTGTGGCAAGGGTAGCAATGGGAATTCACATGCCTGCCATTTGGCCCAACATCAGCGCTGTGGGGCTTCGCCAGGCTGCTGATGCCAGTTGCAGCTAACTGCATGAGCAGGGGATTAGGCTCATGGTTTATCTAGACACATCTGTTTAATGTGTCAGGACATGCAGGTGCTGCAAGAGCAGGTGCCGCTAACGACCATGCTGCTGCAGGAGCTGGGCTTCCTGATCAACTGGGAGAAATCAGAGACTACTCGTTCTCAGTCAATAAGTTTTCTGGGTTTCGTTGTGGACATAGCCCAAGGGATGCTGAGCCTCCCGCTAGCGAAGGTGAACGCGATCAAGAAGGAGATCGACAGTCATGGCAAAGAAATTGATATCCCTGAGGGATCTAGCAAGAGTGGTGGGTCGACTAGCTTTGTCGATCCAAGCCATTTCTCCTGGGCCACACGAGATTCCAAATGCTAGCAGAGCTGCCAAAGGATTTCTGGCATTTCTGCCTCCATATCAGTGTAACAGCAGAGTACCTCCCGGGCCTAGACAATCGGGTGGCTGACTGGAATTTGAGGTAACTCCAGGGATTGGCAGCTGGACCCAGTGGTTTTTCACAAAATCATGAGATAACGGTGCCCCTGCTGGACGGACCTCTTCACGTTGATACTGAACAGACAGCTTACATGATTTTACAGTTGGAGGCTGGATCCGGAGGCAGCGGGGACAGATGCCTCTCTGCAGGTGTGGGGTCCTCAGATGGAGTACACATTTCCCCCATTCACTATGATATTGAGAACACTAGCGCAGGCAAGGAGGCAGCAGAGAAATATGAAACTGCTAACTCCATATTGAGGAGGACAGGTTTGGTTCCCAGGTCTTCTGGAGATGTCCTGCAAGTTCCCATAATTCTCCCTCAAGAACAGGCGAAGAACACTCACTGGTTCTGCTACCGAGTCTGAGCCTGACAGCATGGTGATTTAAGGGGAACCTGACACAAGTCAGGCCTTTTCGGGAGAAGCTGAGCTCCTCATTGCAGAGTCCTGGGTGCCAGGGACAAAGAAACCATACAAGGCAGCATGGGCCAAATGGCATAGCTGGTGTCTGTCAAGGGACGAGCATCTCACTGAAACAGATGTTATTCACATAGTCAATGTTCTAGCCTCTGGGATGCACAGTGCAAGGCGTACAGAACGATTAACACATTCGATCAGCGATTTCGGCAGGGCACTAGTGCATTCAGGGACTACTGGTCAAAGAGTATCCTTTGGTATTTAGGCTGCTGAGGGGAATGCAGTTTTTAAGGCCTTTGGAGACAAAATATCCACGACTATGGGACGTGAACGAGGTCCTGAAGCTGTTTCAGGGGTGGCCCAATAAGGATGCTTTGCCAAGGAAAGCCCTCTAGGCCAAAGTGACAACATTCCTCTGCCTGCTTTCTTACAAAAGAGTCTCTGACATCAGGGCACTAGAGGTCAAAAGAATGTCCTGTTCCCCTACAGTAGTTACCTTCTGCATTACCAAGAGGCCCAAGACAAACATTAGGTCAGTTTCGTACCCAGTTTGGTGGCTTATGAGACAATGACGGAACAGCTTAGACCACCCGGCAAGTCACAGAGACTTATTGCCCTACGGAATCCATTTAACACAGTTTCTTCAGCTATCCTGGCTAGATGGGTTCAGTAGAGCATGCAGCAAGCAGGCATTGATATTAGTGCATACAGGGCGCATCCAGCAAGAGGCGATATGGCATCTAAAGACTTTAGCGTCAGAGGGTGACTAGAAGATATTTTGATGACTGCAGACTGGTCGAAAGAGTCAGTTTTAAATAATTTTTACTTTAGGCCGATCAACCAGATTTCCTTGTTAGTGGTGAGTATGTTTTGAAGAAGCATAATCTGAGCCTCCGGTCTTAACATAGAATACAGATTTTCCATACTAATGCAAAGGAAAGTAATGATTCTATTCAAGACATGCAGGAGAAGGATTAACCACAGCGATTTAGGTGTGCCAGGGCTTAGCCCTGGCAGTCTTCAAATATCACCTTTGAGCAAGGGCTTTGTCAGGGCTCCCTGAACTTTCTTTCCCGACCACATTTTCTTTCTGCAGTATTGTAAGGCAATGCTGCTCTTTGACAGTAGATGTTACTATCAACCATGTTTGAGAATCACAAGAGTAGTTAAAGAGATTTGGAAGCAAATTTCATTTTTCTGAACTGAAGGTGAACTTCCAGTGATGGCTATCGGTTGGCAGTAGGGCTGGCATGTGTGTCTTGGCTTAAATGGTTTATTCTTCTTTCTAACATGTAAGGTAAATTATAAGACAACATATTGTTTGATTTGTGCAACACATTGTATAAAAGTATTGTAATTACAATTATTTTATTTAGTACATAGAAATCAAGGATTTCTTTCAAAAGAACTATGGGACTGCATGGAGCACTGTTCTATTTTGATTTGATGTTCTCGTTTACATTTGTATATTTTTGCTTTGATCAATATTTTACAGCAGATTCATTATATTTAATACATCTTAAAGTAGAATGTACTCCTTTTCATTGTTACAAGATCTTTTTAATCTGTTTCCCGATGTGCTTAGTTGTATACCCGGGAGAGTCAAGGGGATATATCACCATATCCGCACACCCGTGGAGAAGGTTATATATTTAAGACCATATTGGATACCGGAGGCTCGAAGAGAAAATTCTTTCAGGAGGTGCAGAAGCTATTGACAGATGATATCATAGAACCATCACTTAGTCCATGGTCTTTGCCAATAGTCCTGGAAGCCTAGCCAAACCAGATCAGACGTGGTGGTTTTGTTATCCATTTTCAAAAATGAAATGCGATGTCCCTGTTCGATAACTATCCGATGCCAAGGATTGACTACCTCATTGATTGACTGGGCACCACTGTTAGATCTCCATGATTGAACTGACTAACAGCTATTGGCAGGTCCCTCTGATACCTGACGATAAAGCAAAAGACAGCCTTTTCCACCCCTAGAGGACTAGTCCAGTTCAAGGCCCTTCCATTTGGGCTTCACGGTGCGCTGGCTACCTTTCAAAGGTTAATGGATCAGTTGCTCCAGCCATATACCAGTTTTTGTGGGGCCTACCTCAAAAGTACACAGTCAACCTTGGGAAGAACATATGTCCCATCTGTACCAGATCACCAGGGCCTTACGTCAGGCCGGACGAACCGCCAACCCAAAGAAATGCCACCTTGCCCAGCTGGCTGTAAAATACCTGAATTTCTTTGTGAGTAACGGAATGGTACAGCCTCAGTTAGAGAAAGTCAAAGCTGTGAAAGAAACTCCTATACCTAAGACCAAAAGGGACCTAAGGGCTTTTTTAGGATTATTAGGCTATTCTAGAAGGTTCATCCCAATTTTTCATCTATTACTTTCTGCCTAACTGACAAACTAAAGAACACAGCACAAAAGATTAAATGGGGAAATGGAAGATCAGGTTTGCTTCGATTCCCTTAAATCTATTTTGTGTAGTGAACCTGTCCTCAAAGTGGCCAATTTCAATAAAGAGTTTTTACTCCAAACTCATGCCTCAAAGGTGGGACTAGGAGCAGTTCTGTCTCAAGCCTATGATAGAATAGAACATACGGTGATGTATATTAGCCAGAAGTTATTCCCTGGAAAAAGAAACTAATCCACAATAGAACGTGTGGCCTTGGCAATCAAATGGGCAACAGAACATCTCGGTTATTACCTCACCGGGAAAAATGGACACTAGTTACTGACCATTCCCCTCTCCTGTGGCTTAGTTTGAGGAAAGACACTAACTCCCGGATTATGCAATGGTTTCTCGACTTACAGTCTTTTGGTTTCAGTGTGGAACTTCCCAAGAGTAAAGACCAGGAGAATGTGTATTTTCTGTCCCGGTTTCTTTTAGGGGAGGAGGTACCAGACAGCATGGGAGGAAGGGTATGTGAGGAATCCCAGGATGTTGTCACTGCTTCCAAAGGGGGAGCCCTTTCCCATGAGGCCAGGGAGGTCAGGCTGCTACCCGATAGTCCCCTGGGGGTGGAACTCAGCGGGTGGATTTCATGGGTGGAGAAACCCTCTGTTGGACAGTGAAAACCATATCGGGAGAACACAGTATCCCTACAACACCCCCACCTCTCCTTCACCCCTACCCTCCTACAACATGTATTTCTGTAGTAAAACAAAAGTAGAGAGTACTGAGACAAGGAATATCTCTAGTGAGTTACAAAATCATAACTCAATCATTACTGGGACGAGGAGTCACAGAGTAGTACAGAATACTTACCAGAAGCACTTTGCCCATTGAAGTGGTTTTTGCAAGCCGATTGGAAGGTGCTGAGTAAAAAGCAAAGAAGGCTTGACAAAGTGTCAAGTCCACCCTGGAGCAACTGCAAGATGGAGTACGCTCAGGGAAGGAGAGAGGCAGACCTGGGAGCCAAGCAAGAGGCAGGTTGCTGTGAAGCTGGTCCGGTGGGCAGGTACAGCGCAGTGACAAGCAAGGAGGATGCTCCTGGCATCTCCGAAGGTCAGCGTCCATGGAGGAACTGGTCCACACCGACAAGGAAGAAGCAGGTACAGCGGAGCCCGGAGACAAGAGAAGGAAGCAGGGTAAGCCCTGCAGCAGACAGCAGGCACACTGGACGTCACAAGAACATTTTGGACCACGATTTAAGGTACGCTGATGCATGGTTAGGTGCTGGGAGTCCTGTAGAGTGCAAGAGACAATTTGAGTATGCAAGTAAGCCTAATAAGCCACATGATTGGGTCTGGGACCCTGTTGAAAGTCAAAAGACATTCAGAGAGCCTAACTAAAAGAATAATACTTGGCAGAACAGTGAATCAGGTTTAGGGGGTACTGGCGGAAACCCGCAGTGCGAGTCTGGGACCCAAAGCCATAATAAGAGAACTGTGAGAGTGACATACAATAAATGCAGTACTTAACACCACAGCTTGGGAGTGCATCCAAGCTATTCCTCTTTGTCACAGTGCCTGGTAGGAGGACACCAGGTCTGCCAACCAGGGTCAGGGACCCACCCCAGTTTGGAAACACATCCAAGCTCCTTTTCTTTTCAACTGTGCCTGGTGAAAGGGAACCGGGTCTGCCGTCAGGGTCGGAGACCAAGAGACATAAAGAGAAACCTGAAAAGGACCAACTAGGGAACAGAGTTTTCCTCAACAATTCCGGAACTGTATTTTAAGCCTGAAAAAGGCCGGGGAAGGGCGAATCCCCAAAACATCAGGATCTGAAGATTCCAGAACAGTCTGTTGTCCAGAGGGAAGGGAGTCGCTACCTTTGGGCTAGAAAGTCCTTCTTTTTATTTAATTTAAACTTATAGAGTGTGAGGGACAGAGTTAGGATTCTGACATTGGACATTGGGACTTTTCGCTTTGGACATTCTTACATTAGTTATTTCTGTTGAGGCAGGCAAACCCCTCTTAGAGTTAGGGCAAGATAGGGCTTTATTATTATTTTTTTGCACTTGAATAAAAGTTTCTAATAATCACCATGATCCCTCAGAGTCTTACTTCTGTACCCTTACACCACATTATGAGTTTTTGAGTAATACACTGAAAAACTGGAACACATCTATTTTGAAAGAATCACAAATGTGCTGTGCAACCAGACTCATGGGAAGATCTGATTCATGGTATTCAATTAATAACTAGAGAAATTAAGGAAAGGCAGGGAACGTGCATTGAAAAATTACTACACTACTCACACAAACAACATAATGAGTGCCCAGAACATATGTAGGTGGCATGCATACAACTGCACTGAAAACTGTGGCAACATGATACTTAGTGTGATTTGAGTACCTCACTTGAAGGACCTATGCCACTTAAGAGATCTTCTAATGCTGTCCAAGAAAGTTGAAATCTACGACCTCCCTCTAACAAAATAATGGCAGCAATGCTTATTGCATAGACAATGCCACCATTTTATAAAAACAAAACCACTGTAGTCATACACTATTGAGTTAGTATTCCAAGAACTATTTAGTGGTAAGGTGGTGAATTTGCCAACCCATTTTCATAGGAAGCAGAGGCACGACCAGGCTGCATTTAGCTTGTTTATTGTTCTCACTTGATATGAATTACCTGATAATGGAAGTCATGCAAATTGACATGGGCATGCCAAAATTGATCATGGTAAGAATGGGCTCTCTGTTCTTTCAGATGATGCCATCCTTATTTCTAGGACCCCAGTCTGTATACGCAAGATACCAAGACATCTGGGTAAAGAAGGAATTGGCAATTAGCTCGGCCAAAAGAGTGTGCATAGCTTGCCATGCAAGGAACATTGGAAAATTGGAAATGGAACGGAATAGGGAGATTGTGAGTTTAGTTGAGTACTTTTACGACCTGGGTATCCGTTTACATAGGAATGGTACATGGGGCCCCCGAATTGTCAAAAGTGAGTTTATACTCAAGCGCTGTTTTGGTGCTACCCTGTCATTGTTTAATAGGTTCGGAGACCCTGCTGTAAGTAAGGCCCTGGAAGTGTATAAAGCTCAAGTTCCCTCAGCTGTTCCGTATGGGGAAAAACAGTGCAGATATAAACAAATATTTTGGTTGGGCTGAAAGTGTGGCAACCCGCTCACCTTTGAAGCAAGACGATGCGGGGCAACACAGGTTCGATCCCCGGATCTGTGCTTAGAATCTCTGGGTATTAAGCGCGTTATAAATAACCAATTACAATTACCAATTACAAAATCCCTACTAAAATGTGCAGCTGCCATATCAGTCACTTTGGGGGTAGGTTTGACTGGGAATACCATGAAGCCTGTCTCAAACCTATTTAGTATTGGTGTAGACTCTTCAACACACCTTATAGAGAGGCGATGCAGCATGTTATAGGTTCCCTGGGAGGGTCCTTGTGACATTGGTTTAGGTGTATAAATCAGGCACGGAATCTGCATAATATCGTGGCAAACCCAAATGGTTTCTCAAAGCTGGAGTCATTATTGTAAAGAGGTCTATCATGATTGCACCCTGCAGAAGGAAATGAAAGGGGTTCAGGGATGTACTTGTATATTGTGCTGCATGGTGAATTAAGTCACTCTGGGACTTGAACTATACCTTAATACCATTGATCCTTTCTATATAAAGGCAATGTATGTGAAATGTACACTTAGCTCGTTTACAATTGGCCATTTTAACAGCCAAGGGTGATTCAGATGGCAATGTTCATTTTATGTCAATAAAGGAAGATGAGGTTCTTGGTGCTATGTGCCCCAATAAACAGTGGGGTTCGCCCAAGCTTGAAAGCCAAAGGTGTGAGGGTGATAACTGTTGCTATGGGCTTCTACACATCGACGATAGATAATGATACAGTCTATGCTGTATTCAATTCTTTTTAAGCAGAGTGTGGCACAAAAGAACCACATTTTCAAAACTGATATAATAATTGGAATTCCTTTTTGGCTCAGACAGTAGTTTTAATTGCCAAAGACATTAGATGTAGGGGTGCTGTTAGTAACCAAGGGCATGAGATTATGTGTCACAATGTATATTTTAACATAATATGTCTCCAATATTGGTTTGTGATCGTGAAGATTGTGATGCATGTATACACGAAAGTGGCATCTTGTTTTCTGTTTTCTTTTCTCTTTGATTGTATTTTAAGTTCATCAAGTCTTCATTGTTGTCCTTATTTTTTAAATGCTTTTTAAATGTTTAAATGCATGGTTGAATGGGCCCTGGACCCAAGAACACATTTGTACTGCTGCCATTGCACTACACTGGTGTGCTTGTGCTGTCATGTCTTTCTATCTCCTTTATCACTCTTTTGCTATGGCTGTTTTATTCCAGGTCACATTTGTGATTTATCTTGAACATCACGTGCACTGACATTTTTCAGTCTTAAAGAGTAATGTGTGGTCCTGTGTATGTGGTCCACCATCCTTATTTTCCTGGTTGCTCTGCCTGTCTGTTGTGTCACCCTTATGTGTCTTATTAATGCCTCACGTGTCTGGTGTATTCAACCTTTTTTGGCCTAATTGTCCCATACTCAGGCCTGCAAATATCCTCTGTAGAAACTGCTGAACCCCACTGTTTTTCCTGAAGTGGAAAGCTTCCATGGTAATTAAGTACCACTAGGTACAAGTCACCACAAAGGGGAAGGGGAAGTGGATAAAATAAAAAAAAACACAAGTTCACCTTCTGAGACCTGTCTTAAAAAACAATCGCAAACAACAGCTTATTCTTTTGCCTGTTCTAATCTAGCACATCCAACAACATAGTTGTTTGGGTTCTCAGCCAAGTACCTGTGATTCCTTTACTCTTGCACAGAGGAAAAATCCAAACTCAAGGGTTCTTGAAACACTTGTGTATAGGCGTGTTATAAATGCGATATCATATCGTATGACTTGTGAGAGGTTTCATCAACAGGTAATTGTGTGTGTACTTATTTCCTGCAACTTTGTGAATTTTCCAACAATTTACATAAATAACTAAAAATGTATTTAGAATGTTTGCATCTGCCTTGGACTAATCAGCTGCATTGCACAGAATTCACTAGGACACTGTTGTGACCAACTGACTTGTACTGCTAATAACTACTATCATGCACTAAGTTCCCTATTCAATCTTTTTAGTTCCACTCCTTTACTTATATGTGCCTGTCAGTTCACAATATCGAAAAAGTCATACAATTTGTCCAATTGTCCAGGAAATTTTAACTTGAAGTCTTCCTTTTGGAAAACATGCCGTGAACCTGGCCAGAGTCACGCTACTCTAGCTCTACCTTTGCTATTTTGCATTCCCAGTGGTCACGTCGTACATGCGTAAAGCCTGTCCTATATGCATGCAGTGGCAGATTTAAGGCAAAGGGCCCCGTGGGCAGCACCTGGCACAGGGCCCTAGGTGGGCGTGTCATGGAGGCAGAGCTTTGGGTGGGCGAAGTTAATTGTGGTCACAGTGCACAATGACAAACTTTAGGGACAAAAACAATTTTTTATTAAGTTGTCTTCATTACAGTTACCTACGGGTCTGACTAACTGGAAACAGCTGGGCCTCCTCAGCAGGCTTTGATATCAATGCTAAATATTCTAAACCTAGAGAACATACGCTCTTTGTAGCAGAAAAGTGATGTCATTCTGTTTGTGTGGGCTTTGCTTCAGCCATGCATTGCAAAACGGCAGAATTGCATAGTGTTAAGCTTTTGCTACACTGGTTGGAAAGGGATAACCTCGGATCAGTATAAGGAATATGGAATTACGGAGCACAATACAATATTTTATATCTGCGTGTACTTTAGATGCAAAACAGATCAATGTGGATGGTGTTAAAAAACAAACGAGGATAATTGATGTTTGTGACAACAGTGTGATGATGAGCTGCTTGTGATCGCTGCAGGACCACATACTATCTATTAGTTTATTAATTTGATTTTTCCCCAAAAGATGATAGAATGCTGTGACACTCCCCAATCATACCAAACCCCTATGTGCCCGATTTCCAAAACGTTTCCAATGGGATATTTCCATTGAAAAGTGCTTTTGTAAATCAGGCCATATGGCGCCTTCTAGGGTCGCTGTGCTGCGTAAACTTCCTAAATAAAGGAAAAGTGAAAAAGAAAAGCAACACAGAACAACGTGCTGATGTGGATTGTCGTAATATTTAAACACCTTCACATTGCAGCATGTATTTTGAAGGAGATACTGCCATTTGTATATAACAAAGCCCTAACCATGTGACAACTAACATGCAAAACACGCCACTAGAACTGCGTTTTTTGTTTCATCCGTGACCAAACCCCTCTTCATTTCGCACCAACCTTGTTTGGCTCTGTTTATGGAGTGAAAGCTGTCACATAAAAGCCTGCCATGTTCCTTCAGGGCTGACAAATAGTGTTAAAATCCACAATGAGCCACACGGCGATGGCACGTGTGTTCTCTGGCAGAAGTCAGGGGGAAAGCGAGCAGAGAACTCGCCTCGCAAAGCAGGCCTGCCACAGCAGAAAGGGCCCTGTGCTGTGTGGAAGGGGCGGGCCCTAGCACAGGGACCCGCTCGCCATTTGTCTGGCTGACGACCGTTAGATCCGCCTCTGTATGCATGCTTCATGTCATCGTCAGGCAACAACGTACGGCACAGTTCTTTCTTCAGTTTCTTCACTCTGAAACAGAGTTACTAATGCCCGCGGCTCTTGTCTTCGACCGCGCAGCTGTGTTGGTAATCCCTCGTGGCCAGGAGTGCCTCACAGCAGTCAACTACTCCACAGATTCTGCCTCACACTGCAGCAACTATCCTTTTCTTCCTTCCTAAGTATTTACAGGTTCTAAAATAACTCTGCAAAGACGTAATTATATTACAATTATTCACAAAACATTTCTTTTTTTTAATTTATTTTTTTGTATTTGAAATGAACAAGACAATGGCCCTCATTACGACCCTGGCGGAGAGGGTTTTACGCCGGCGTAGTGCATGGCGTACCTTTCCGCCTGACTACGAGTTCCCGTAGCGCCATGGTGATTTGTACGCCTGCTTTTTGCATTCGGAAAAATCCATGGCGCTACGGGACTTGTTGTTAATTACGCCACCGTAATTTACGGTGGCGTAATTAACGCCTTCCCCACTCCCATTATACCCTATGGGGCAAAAATGGGAATGGGGAAGGGTAAATGGGGATTGGGGACTTACCGCTCCGCCAAGGTCGGCATGGGGCGGTAAGTCCGCCAACCACCATGGCGGAGTTGGCAGCTTAGCGCCATGGACCATGGTGCAAATTGCACCATGGTTCTCCGCCAGGGTCGTAATGAGGCCCAATGTAACTCCATAAAACAGGATCATATACAATACTCAGCTCAAATAAGAAACAAAACTGGTGTGCTATAAATGCTCTGCTCCCACCAGTGTCCTTATGATATGATATGACAATGTGTTTCAAAGTGCTTCAAGGCAAGGGAGCGAACAAGGGAAAATACAATGACATTCTTACAGGCCATGAACAGTAAGGATGTGAAATTAACTATCGTACTCGGCCTGACAACATTTCAGATAGTGCAAGAGCTAAGACATAGATAAGGAAGGGAGGGGGGAAAGTGGGAAGAAATGGAAACAGACAGGTGACTACCGTACTAGGCCTGATGACATTTCCGGTAGAGCCAGAGAAAAACAAAAGGTGAGGGAGAGGGGTGCAGAAAGGGAGGAGATGAACAAAACAAGCGACTATCGTACTAGGCCTGGTGACATTTCAGATAGTGCTGGGGGAGGGAGGGAACAAGCAAGGAGAGGGGGCAGGAGACAGACGAGGTTGCTATCATACTCGGTCCAGGGACAATTCTGATAGAGTAAGGGGAGAAAGGGAGGAGATAGGAAAGAGGAGAGGAGGAGAGAACATAGAGTAAGCAGTCAAAACGAGTGGAGAAGCAAGAGGGGAGAGCGAATACAATTGCAGAAGTCAGTAGAAACACATAATTTTGCAAGCCAGGATACAAGATGAAGATGGGAACAGCATGATTCACGGCCACCATGAGTACAAGATGCAAAGGAAGTCCAGCATGAGAGTTGAGAAAGGGTGACGCACAGTGAATCAATGAAGTCCATAAAAGTCAAATCCAGCATTGGCCACAAGACAGTGATGGTGAAACCAGAATGTATCAGGACAGACTCCTGCAGAAGTAGGCTGGGGGGGTGGGGAGCAGGGTTGAAGAATCAAGCAAAACACGCAACACCTGTGTGCGAGAAGGGAGGGGGGGCACAAGGGAACATCACATGAGGACAAGAGGGGTGGGGATGGCCTGTGGGGACAGAAGGAGTAAACACATGTTGGTGCATGCTAACCTGCTGTCTGAGCAGGAGGTCGGGCCTTGGGTCCTCCCGGTCAGAACAGGAATTGCTCTTTTCTTCATCAGCCCTTCGCTTCGGACGCGCGGACGAGAGACACCCCTGATCTAAGAGTTAAGAGCAGGAAGGAAGAGGCAGGGCTAAGAAGGTGATTGGTGCTTAGGCCAGGTGACCTAGATCCACTTGCACTTGCTCCCCATCTGCAAAGGAAAAGAGGCTGGACTGCTCCTCAAATAGGGAAAAAGTGTGGCAAACAGGAAGGCACCAGGTGGGTGGGGCTTGCTTAGTGGGGAAAAAGAGCGGCAACCTGGAAAGCGCCAGGTGGGCGGTGCTTAGGCCAGGTGACCTAGAGCCACTTGCACCTGCTCCCCATCAGAAAAGAAAAAGAGGTTGGAGGGCTCCTTAAGTAGGGAAAAAGAGCAGCAACCAGGAAGGCACCAGGTCGGTGGGGCTTGCTAATTGGGGAAAAGGATTGGCAACCTGGAAGGCACCAGGTGGGTAGGGCTTAGGCAAGGTGACCTAGATCCACTTGCACCTGCTCCCCATCTGCAAAGGAAAAGAGGCTGGAGGGCTCCATAAGTAGGGAAAAAGAGCGGCAACCAGGGAAGCACCAGGTGGGCAGGGCTTAGGCCAGGTGACCTAGATCCACTTGTACCTGCTTCCCACCTGCAAAGGAAAAGAGGCTGGAGGTCTCCTTAAGTAGAGAAAAAGAGCGGCAACCAGGAAGACATCAGGTGGGTGGGGATTGCCAAGTGGGGAAAAAGAACAGCAACCTGGAAGGCGCCAGGGGACCTAGATCCACTTGCACCTTCTCCCCATCTTTGTGAAGATCAGTCTCCTGAAAGTAATCTCCTTATTCCATGAAATTATTTTCCCTGGTATCTCCTAAGGCCTCCATACAAGGAGCTCCCCTAAACAGGTCCTGCTGGTTCTGATAACATGATGAAAGGCAGTTTAGAACTCCCTAGCATTCCAAACCTACTCTTCTATAATTCCATTTCAGATTTCTTTCAGATCACCTTCCTGCATCTTGGTTTGCTGAGCCTCTAAGTTAAGGAAAGGGACATATTGCCAAACAAATACCACACTCATTTCCAAATACACACTCTCCACCTAGGCCTTTGTTGGAATGAACATTCCACCACCCTATTTACCACTGCCATCCTCTTATGAACGCTGCCAACCATCTGTTTGGAGTATTACTGTTATCTGCCTTGTTGTTTGCTGTCTGTTGGTGTATACTTGTTACTGGCCTTGTTGCCCTTCCTGTCTGGTCTGTCACACGCATTGGCATAGTTGTCCCCTCTGACTGGTGTATAACTTTATTTACCTTGTTTTCCTGTGTGTCAGTTGTATCACCCCTGTTGACCCTGTTGTCCCACCTGTCCATTGTATCACCCTTATTGACCTTGTAAGTCCATTTAATTGGCGTTGTTGCCCACCTCTTGGAGTAAATTTCATACTCATTGGTTTTGTTGCACTGTCTGTCAATGTATCACCCGGAAGCACCTTTTTGTCCTGTCCATCTTGCATATGAGCTTTATTATCCTTGTTCCCAGTCTGTAGGATGTATCACAGTAATTGATCTTGTTGCCCTGTCTATCTGGTGTATTACCTTAACACACATTGTTGCTGTGTCTTTCATGAGGACCACTCTGGTTGACCAGTTGTTGAGTAAAATTAGAGTCTTCCAGATGAACAAACACAATCACTACTCAGATTAAATATAGTCGATCTATTATGTGAGAGCTTGAAAATCAAACCCAAGCTGCAATATGTGTTAATTTTACGGCTTTTTCCCAGACTATTTGCTGCAAGCTGAGTTTTCACTTCAAGCCCATCACTCTTATTACTGTCTTAAATATTCAAGTGTTTACCAAGCCCACGTCCTTTCTGGCGGACCCCATACTTGCATCTCTGGTTAGGCAACACAGCAATGTACTCACACCCTTGTTTTGGTCCCTTGTCATTGCTTTCCTTGCAGTGCATGTTCTTCATAATTGCAAACATGCCTTTAGTTGACTACACCTGGCTGTTTCTATCAGATGTTTGTCTAGAGATAAGCCCCCTAATGAAAGAAAAATTACCTACAAATGTCATTAAGTTAAAATTCCATGTGGGATGACATTCCCAAAGCTGCAGGAAAGGGTCAGCCAACCCTCCTGCCTAGTTGATCACCACAATTGTTGCTCATGGAGTGCTTCTGCAAAAACTACAATATGTGTATAGCAGGTACCTGACTGCTTTATTGCTACATATCAATCCTAGACAAGGGGTCTAAACATGCCGAGCTTGATTCTTGCCTTTCTTTCCAAAGCATCCTTCTAAACCAACATCACTTGGGATGCTATTCAAGGTTCTCCCTATTCTTATTATTTTAATATTTGCTTGTTGTCTTCCAGCCCTTATTCCGATTCTGAGTTTTGGTGTCACTTATCACAATGACTGATGACACTGAGCTTTATATCCATATCTTAAAACACACCACAAAATCAAACAATGTTGGTGTATGTGTAGCAGCAGTAAAGATGCATGGATGCCCAACCGTTGGTTACAGTTGAAGATGGAAACTATCATGCATGACAAGATGTCTCTTTACCCAAATCAATGTACTTAATAAAAGCTTTTTTCAATTTGGTTACTTGTGTGACCCACCAGATGTGTTGTGTTTCAACTCCTATGATCCTAAACAGCATAGCCAATAGTGAAGTAGTATGGCATTTGTAGTGTCAGGAATCTGGAAGAACAAATAATGAATACGCATCAAATAATCTCCAATTTATTTCAAAGGAAGTTAGGATCATCGCAGTTGATGCTCTGCTAAATTACAGAGTCCAATGTGCTAACTGGATCTATGCAGGATTTCTTGGTAAATTGGTAATCCTACAAAAATAAATCTGTAACAAATTAGGCTTCTTTTTGGCCTACATGACAATGATCATGATTGGTGGGTTTCTCATCCTTTCATTGGCTGGTAGTGTGGGCCAGGATTTATTTTAGTGATGTGCCTTATACAGACTTGCAAACATGCTTCAACATACTGTGACAGTGAGGCTTCCACGTAGGACTCTAAGGCTTTTCTTGCAGAATTCTAGCTGTGCCTGAAGGTTTGGTTTATTATCGCCAATTAAATCTACTCCCAACTGTCTATACTGACAATAGTGGATCATTTTAAATTACTCAAAAAAACGCATCTGTTTTCTAAGCACCTTCCTACTCTGCTGGTTGAATCATCAAAAACCGTGGCAAGATGGTGGCTTACTTTGCAGTGGCAGCTTATATTAATAATCTAATTCACTCTTGTTCCCTAGTCAGCGATCACTCACTTTGGTCTTTTGCCCTTCCATACGTTTTCCACTTCTGCTGGCCTTGTTTTTTTCTCTGAGGCATCATTGCTTTGTCTGGAGCCCAACTCAAATTGCCCTTGTCGCTTGGTGTGGAGTGTCAGTTTAATTGTCATATTATCAGTCAGCCTGTCATGATATTTCGACTCACCTGGTTATTATTATAATTATTGTTATTATTATTATTATTATTATTATGGTATTTATTGAGCGCGAACATAGGGGGAAGATCACAGTGAGGGAAGCAGGGAAAAAAGGATTGGGGAGATAACATGGGAGGGTGGGCAATTGCGACAATGGAGAGCAGATCACCGAGTCTCAGTTAGGGTAGGGAGTGCAGGGTGTGTGGACCTAGGTGTTAAGTAGGAGCCATTCCTTGAAGAGGATGGTCTTGAGCTCTTTTCTGAACTGTAAAAGTGATGGGGCAAGTCTGATGTTGACGGAGAGGATGTTCCAGAGTCTTGGAGCGTTCTTTCCTTCCTGCTCTGTCGTAATTCAAGTCTGCACATTTCCTTACAGGCCTCCAAAGATGCAGAGTTTCTCAGTGAGTTAGTTTGTGGACAGCCTAGTAGATAATTAGGGTTTCCTGTTTTAGGGGTTTCTTTTTTCTTTGACTAATGGGGGTGTTTTTCCAGTGTTTTCAGAAAAGGTCAGCATCTGTGTTACTCAGTGTTTTCCAGTTTCTTCCTTCAAAAAATCACTGATAACTGTTTTTTCTGTGAAAACACACAAATATTCATGTATTGTTTCATTGCGTGCATAAGAAGGGTAATGTCTCTCGGAGTGAGATGTTATGAACACTTTCTGGAGAATAAAGATGAATGTGTTAGTCCAGTAATATCTAACATTTCTACAAGTGAAAATGACAGTAGTAAATCATGCAATACATTTTCAGGGACTCTCTGCCCATCCTTGTCCTTTTCTTTTCTTCCCATGAAGACTTTCATTTGTGAAAATGACCTTAACAGATTGTAGAGACTTCTCATTTAAGCAGAAAAGGCATAGTGTGATAAAAGGATTTGCCCGGGGGCACTCACTTTGGTGGAGATAACTATTATTTTGACTGTCAAAAGAAATAAACTCCAAGCAGATAATAACCATGTTTATCAAGTATCAAGTGCTAATCACTATAAAATGATAAGGGTGTCTAATTATATACCCCCTGAGCCTTGATTGGAGGGGGTGAGCAGGTCAAAAGTGTTTTCCAGGTGCGTGAATATCAGGGGATATTATAGCAGAATTTTGCAAAGGCAACTCAGCAGGTTAGGTGATTGTTGCTGAAATGTTATATGTTAATTCCTTCCTCATTTGGCTTTTTTCCTTTTCCTGCTGCAACATGTGCTGTAAAATTTGTTGTTTTGATTGTGGATAAGCATGACTCTCTCGCTTCACTCTGTGTGGCAACATTTACCCCCAGAGTGGAAATCAAAAGCTGACACCCATGAATATGTGAACATATCTGAAAGTGAAATATGCAAATGCAGTTCAATTGACCTTCCCCTTAGAAGAAAGTGCACAAGACAAAGGAGCATTGCACTTTTAAAAAAGTAATGAAGTCTAGAAGAACAACCTGAAAGAGGAAATGTTCTACAAATATGCTGGCAAAGCATTAAAGGTGAGCTAACCTTTTAAATCCAGCAATCTGTAGTCAAAATAGCTCTGACCACTGACAAATACAAATACATATGTATATTTTCTTTTAGAAAGAAATTATGAAAAATTGAATGTGCAGTGTTTTTGAATAAGGTCAGGGGATAGGAGGGGAAGCAATGGGAGAAAGCAAAGAGGCATATATGGGGGGGAGTAGGGCCCTTTTTCTATTGTCTGCCAACCCCCCTCTGTAGCCCCCCCTTCACCACACAAACTTCCTCCCATCACAGCTCACTCGAAGGCACCACTGGGATAGGGGAAACAGTGTTTTTCAGTTTAAACCTAGGAGGCACCTTTTCTTCCAGTGGTGTTTTTCTGGTGTTTATCGGATTTCACTGAAAACAGGAAAGCCAATAGATGTTGCAACAGAATTTGAAGATAATACGGGCTTACAGTGGGAGCCAGTGCAGTTCGAAGAGGGTCAGGGTGATGTAGTTGAATTTGCAGAGTCCTTTATTGGGTCGTTCTTAATCAAGCAGGACACGTTTCAAGGGTGCCAGGGTAGTCACCTGAAGGCCTTCCAAAAGGTCATTTCCACCATCCAAGTGGGAGAGGACCAGGGCTTATGGAGCGGATCTGACCTTGTTGCCTTGTCATTCTGAAATATGACAGTTTAGCATTGTTACTTTGCCTTTTTGGCATACCACTTTGTCTGACCTTGCTGCTGTGTCATCCTAAATATGATTTCCACTCGCCTTGCTGCCAGGTCATTTTGGGAAATTACTATTTGGCATTTTTACCTAGCTTTTCTGGAGTATTATTTTGACTGTCTTTCTTTTTCTTTCTGGAATATCACTCACTGACCTTTTCGTTCACTGCTTCTAGAGTAGCACTCTCACTGAATATGTGCCTTGCCCTTTTGGAAATCACCTTTTGGCATCCTTTGGACTATCAGTGTTATTGTCATCAGTGTCCTTCCTTTCTGAGGATTATTTTCGTTATTGTAATCAGTGTCCTGCCTTTCTGATGGTTATTTTCTTCTGCTATGTTGCCCTTTCCTGGACCTTGTTGTGCTGTCTGTCTGATTAGTTCTCGCAATTCCTCTTGCTACCTGTCGGCTGTAACTGTACAATGTGCTGTGCCTGTTTGTGCTGTTGGCTTTTGTTGATTCATCCATGAGCTAATTACACCCTCTTGTTATTGTCTGTCGCAGAACAAAACCAAGAAAGAGATTACTGAAGCAAGTGATGGAACTGAAGTTGAACTGATGCAGAACCAGGTATTGTGGATTCTTCTGCACTCTCATTATTGCCATTGCTCTGATGTGGGTAACTACCTTTTGGTGATCCCACACAGTACTGTTAATCTGAATCTAGGAATAAGGTTCTATGGCTACCACACTTGCTTTTATCAAGAGTACATGGCCCACACACACTCCTGTTATACTCAAATTACAAGGAAGGTCTTACATGTTCTATCCACCCCTTGCTCAATCTAGGAAAGATCTAGCATGTCTTGTCATATTGGTTTTGGATCCATGATATATGGTTGCACGCATGGTCTGTCGAATCTGCCTTTCCTGTGGATCGTTTTCGTGCTGCAACCATCTGTCATGGTCATGATGGGCACCTCTCACCCAAAACCTCCTCTAGTGTGGGGGACACCCACGCAACCACTGTAAGCCACTCTTCACCCCCCCCCTCCCAGTTCCCTTCTCCTGTGTGGGAGATACCCCTGCAACCACCAGACCGAACCCTCCTGCTATTCTGTCATCTCCATTCTTCTTCCTATAAGCCCTGTGGCATACACTTGCTAGCCTTCTCCTCAACCCCTGCAGCTTTCCTCTTATCGGGACACCATGCCACCCCCTGTGCCGCCTTAAATATGCACTGTAAGAGCATGCGCTAATTCCCGACAGGCTGCCAAATGGCTTAGGCGGCTGATGGGGAAAACATTTTCGGTGAAAGTGGGCGGTTCAATTTAGGATTATGCAAACTGTTTGCTCTGAGGCTACCTCAAGTGAAGTGTGACTTGCCTTGCATTGGATACTCCCTGGCATGGCCATATTAAGCAATTTTGGGGCTCAGGTCACGAACACGTTTGGAGCTCCCTCCAGCGAACCCAAGAAACGAAGGGATCCAAAATATCTGGTTGTGCATCTTCATTGCAGTCACAATCCATAGCTTGATAGGCTGCCTCACAGAGATCAAAATAAACATGGTCACTCCCTTTTCAGTCCACTTACTATCTTCATTCTTGCTGTAATCGTATTAATAAACAAGTGCGATTTTAAGGGCAATATTAGCATTCCACGACCAGGGTACTTGTGTTATAGCACAAGTACAGGACATTTTCTTTTTAATAACAGCAACAAGGACGGTACACAGGCTGTAGTATAAATGCAGTGCACAGCATGTATAAAAGATGTGCACATAAATCAGAATAGACAGGACTCAAATTAGAAGCAAAGCACACTACAAAAGTGCTCAATCATGGATAGAGGGGGCCAATTGGAAGCAAGGAGAGCACTGCACATACTATAGTACAGATGGTGGATGTAGTTTAGAAGCTACCAGGAAGGTGTCTGCATCCAGACAGACTGAAATTAGAATAGGGGAATCGTTTTCAAGTGGTCCTGTCATTAGGGAGAAAAGAAACATGTTGCTGTGGTGTGCAGCATATCACTGCTTACTATTATTGTAGATTAGCAAAACTATAGCCAGTGAAACCATGACAATGAAATCACTCTAAAGGGCTGACAATTTTGAAAGGTTTAGAGACTGGCAATTTTGACAGGTTAGGTTATACAAGTTTACATGAGACACCCCGTATCACCCATTGGTTAGGAGGTGTGATGAAACCCAGGACGTCGTCACTGCTTCTATGGGGGAAACCCCTTCCAATGCGCCATGGAGTTGAGGCTGCTATCCGATAGTCCCCCTGGGGGTGGTACTCTGTGGGTGGATCTCATGAGGAGGAAAAAACACTATGGGACAAGGGACAACACCTTGGGAGATATGTGGTATTATTCCCCTACACTCCAACCTCCATCACTCTGTTACCCTGCGCAAGACATCCCCACACACTCCCATGTATGTCTGCAGAGTAGGCAATGTCACTTCACAAGAAACACTGGGACAAGGAAGAGAAACAACAACCTAGTGAAGAGTTAATACCTCATTACTGGGATGAGGAAGAGCAACAACAACATAGTGAGGAATGAGGACCTCACTACTGGTACGAGGAAGAAAAACAACAACATAGTGAGGAATGAAGACCTCACTAGTGAGACGAGGAAGAGGCATGGTTCCACATGGCAGGTTCCCCAGAACCAAGTTGAGCAGTGTCGTTCATCTAATAAAAAGGGAAGAACTGCAAAAAAAGAGAGGCCCTCCCAGGAGGAAGCGGGAGATTTGAATGCTGACAGCTGTATACGAGATGGGACGCTTAGAGCACCGTGCACGGTACGCTTACCCACAGGTAACAGTGTCACTAGAAACCTAGTCGCAGACAGACATCAGCCGGAGGCAGACGCCTGATCTCCCTTCCATTCGGGAAGCCTGGAGCACATGGGGAAGCTGAGATGCACAGCTTAGAGGCTGGGAGTCAGCATGAGCCGCAGGAAACCGTGAAAGCTGCAAAGGGAAGCCTGAAGCACCCGCAAACAATTAAGAAGCATCTGTAGGCTCTCCAGAGGGGTCGGCGAGAATCACCCATGCATCGAATCACTGCCTCCACATCAATCATCATAGTCACAGTGCCTGGCAAGAGAGTACACCAGGTTGGCTGTGACCAATTTAGAAGTAGTAGTTGTAGTAGAAATAAAACAAGAAGACCACACCACATGAAGAGAGAGCTAAAGCAATCTTCATTCTTAAAGCACCTCACAGGCGAATATACCAGGTTGGTGTGATCCACGGAGTAGTAGTAGTAGTAGTAGTAGTAGTAGTAGTAGCAAAAGAAGAAGACCACAATTAAAGTCAAGATGAGTCTGGAAGTCACCCCCCATGAAGAGAGAGCCAAAGCAATCTTCATGCCCACAGTACCTGGCAGGAGAGTATACCAGGTTGGCTGTGACCGGCAAAGCAGCAGGAATCCAGCAGGAAAACGCAATTGGGAAATACAGAGAAGGCAAAGCCTAAGACTCACTCACATATGAAGAGATGGGGTGGAAATTAGAGGGAAGAGAAGGATCTCTATTGCTTAGTATAGATGTGTGCAACACACTCAAAACAAATGAAACCAAACTATCCTGAAGTATGGTGTTACATATGGTGCGACATAGAAATTATGAAACAAGGTTGAGGCAACTCTGAGTAAGTTTCCATTTCCGAGCATTCTACGTGAACTCTCATGATGGGCCCACAATCTTGAACTTCACTCTGTTGGAAGTTGTTGGAGTGCATTCACAGCTCTGGTGCTGTGGTCATCTATTTTCAGACCCGTAAAGATGTTGTCCACCTGGTTTTCCAATTTTGCAGCTTTTTAATTAGGTTTTTGATAGTCACATATCCATGTTATTTTAATGGTCTAATCGCAACATCTTTAAGGATCTTTCAGAAAAAGAGCCCCTGCAGTGGACTCTGGGCTCTGACGCCCTGCAGGGAGACGTTCCTCTCCATCGCTATTTTCTCATAGGGAAGCTTGACCAGTTGCAGAAAGCCAACAAAGTTTTACAAGACAAATAAGATGCTGCAACACTCATAAAAACTCTCAAAATGAATGTATTCACTAGCCATACACCTAACGGCTACAATTGTGCCTACACCCTACTTAAGTGTTTCACACTCCCTGCATCTGGAGTGACCATTACCTGATCTCGGCCAACCTAAAACTGCCCTGTTATGCTCATAAGCATAACCCCCATATCAAGGTATCAATTAGAAACTTTAAAAATGTAAATGAGCGGCAGCTCAAGCCCTGCTTAGACAAAATTCTGTGCTCCTTTCAGGATCACGACTCCTGCATTGACCTGCTCGACAAATATAATAAACATCTATCTGAGTTAGTAGAATCCGTGGCACCACTTACCACTAAGCTAACTAGGAGAATTAGCAATAGCCAAAAATGGTATACTCCAGAGCTTCTTGCTCTGAAGAAGGAAAAACGGTCTTTAGAAAGGAAATGGATCACAGATAAATCGGCAGAGAGTAAAGCGAGCTGGAAAGGGAAGGATAAGGAATATAAAGACAAAATTAAGGCAGCTAAGGCTAATTTCTTGAACACAGAAATCGAGCAAGCGGACAACAACACAAGTAAACTCTTCAATATTTTGAAGAACATTGAAAAGCCTGTATCTATTACTCCCCCTTTCGAACCTTCTGAGGAGGACTGTTATACGGTGCTAAAAACATTCCAAGCAAAAACGGAAAAGGCAAGACAAAATATTATCAAAGCCAGAACTTCTCCTAAACAGGAGAACTGCCCCATAGAAGTCAAGACCACTGCCAGAGAGCAGCTCTTTAACTTCGACCCTATCTCAGAGGCAGAGATGTTGGAGGTGCTAAATAACATGAAACCCACCACTTGCGCCGAAAACATTCTGCCCCCCGGCATCATTCTCCAACACAAGGATATCTTTGCTCCCGTCCTCCGAAGAATAGTAAATGCTTCATTTCAAGAGGGCATGGTGCCGAAAGATCTGAAGAAAGTCACTATTACTCCAAAGGTTAAAAAAGCGGGCCTAGATCCCAAAGATCCCGGGAACCTCCGCCCCATAACCAATTCAAACTTCATCCTTAAACTGTTGGATAAGGTAGCTACTCAACAACTCCAACAATTCGTAGAGAACCAGGAAATCCTGCACCAGCAACAATCTAGCTTCAGAGCATTCCATAGCACCGAAACAGCCATGCTGGACTTGCAGAATCAGATGTTGACTATGCTGGATGACAACAAGTTGGGGATGTTGATGCTGCTAGACCGCAGCGCCGCATTTGATCTGGTGGATCACCCCCTCCTTATCAAGGCTCTGTCATGATGCCTACCTCCAAGGAGCCAGGTCCGACCCAGCAACCCCAGAGGCAGGCATCATTTCCCCCAGGGAAGTGCCAGCGGGCCCAAGCTGGGGCCCTTTGGACACAGTCCTGGCGCCTTAGGCGCCAGGCTCATGTTGGACCCCTGTCCTGGCACCTTAGGCGCCAGGCTCATAAAGCTAGACATGTGTTCAAGTGTTTTAAGGTGCACTTACCTGATGCAGACCATGCTGCTACATCCAGGCCCTCTTGAGGCCTGAATGGAACTACTTTACCTGTGGAACTACTTTCCCCTGGGTGTGGTCGGGGAAGGATACATGCCTGATCGGTGGAAGGATACATACCTGGAACTTCTTCCAAAGCTATTTAAACCACACCCGATCAGCAACTCACGCTTCGCGTTGTTTTGCTCCTCGCAGCTGGACGCTCACCGTGTCAGCTCCTGCATCTGGACTTCAGCCACGCCTGTCAGCATCCTGGGTCACCTGCTAAGAGAGAATTGGAGAGAAAGAAGACCTTACCTGCTAAAGCTGCATCACAGAGACTTCACACCGACGATCCTGAAAGGGAAGACATCATTTTAAAAGCATTTCACTTCGATCGCTGCAGCGCCGCATTTCACTCACCTTTCCTGGGCACCTCCATCTTCAGCAGCGATCATCTGGATCCGCAGCCACTTCCCAGAGCCTAGAGAGAAAAAGACAAGAACACAAGGTGAGAGAAAGAAGGGAATAGGAAAAGCTCAGTTTCCTTCTAAGACTTACCTGTTGGGTCATTCCCATTTCATTTCGGGTCCTGCCGCTTCCTGGCATTCCGGACCCTGGCCCCTTTGGGGAAAAAAGACAAAGACATTGAATGAGCGAATGCAAAGGCATTACCCGAACGCTCATCCAGAACTTACCTGTCATTTACTGGAACTGCACGTTTCACTTCGGGTCGGCGCCATATCTCCGGCATTCCGAACCCCGGCCCCTAAGGGGAAAAAGACATAAGCGTTAGCGCTTGCTGCAATAAGACAATGAACATTATTATTAAGCTTGAACTTTTGAACTTGCTACAGAACTCTTACAGCGCCTTACCTGAATAGTCAATCTTATTTGAACTCCCACCAAACCTCAATCCAGTGAAGTAACTGGGTTTCAACGCGCCCCTGCATCAGAAGCAGGATGGAGAACTCATCCTTCCAGACCCTAAGGTGAGACTTCACGGGGAATCGAGGATGGGTATCGTGGAGGGTTGGAAGGGAGTGGGAGGCTTGAGCATTATTCCGTCAGTAGGTAATACTCCCTTTTCACGCACAGGGGAATATTCCTGCGAGCCAGTGAGTCCATCTTCAGAGTCCTGCGCTTCACCATTGAAGAAGCATCAGCACTCGAAGCCAGACCTGCGCCTCCGTGGGAATCAGGTGAGCGTGACAGAACGCGAAGCCTACCCACAATTTCCCACCCGGGCGCTATGGAGACTTCCGAGACAGATCAGCTGGCCCAGCTTTTGGGGGAATTACGGGCAGAAGTGCACTCAGCCCGCCAGGAGACTAAAGCTCTCAAAAGAAAACTGATCCTATCCAAGGAAAGAACAGATGACCTGGCCAAAAGGTTATTGCAGGCACAGGCAGGGCACACTCCTTTACCTAATTCCGGAGATACTTCCACATCAATGGGTTTGAATAACCCGGTACAAATCAATCTACCTGGACACATGCCTTTGGCCCCGCCTGAACGTTTTGCGGGGGATCCCAAGAAATATGCCGTCTTTATGAACCAATGTCGTTTACACTTTCTATGCAGACCCGGGGCCTTCCCTAACGACCAGACCAAGGTAGCCTTTGTACTATCTTACCTCAGTGGCAGTGCTGCCGATTGGTCTATTCCATTGGTAAATCAGGATGATCCCATTCTCCAGAATTTTCAGGGTTTCCAGGCCAGCATGGAAAGATTGTTTGCTCGACACTCTCAAGGACAGGCCCTTGATAACAAACTGTTATCCTTACGACAAGGTAATCAGGATCTCCTGTCCTACGTTGCCATCTTTAATAGACTGGTTGTGGAAACTGGATGGCCAGAAAACAAAAGGATCACATTGTTTCATCGAGGCCTGCGCGGAGAGCTTAAGGATGTTCTAGCTCAGATAGTAGATCCACCCCAGGTCTGCGCAGACTACATAGACTTGGTGGTTCAACTTGATCACAGACTTCAAAATAGAAAAGCAGATCGGTTCAAGTACGAAACCCGAGTACCGATCAAAACCCATGCTAACTCCAAGAGTACCGACGTATCCAAACCTATGCAAATCGGCGGTGTTAAAGGACCATTAACACAGAAGGAACGAGAGAGAAGGCGGCAAATGCAACTTTGCCTGTATTGCGGGACTTCCGGTCACTTTCTTCGAAATTGTCCGGTTAAACCACCTAAGAAGGTGGTTGGAGCCACTGATAACGATTTATTGACACCTGATTCGGGAAACGACCTAGCCCGACAAGCGTAGGGGTCCGCTTGCCGAGCTTGAAAACAAACTCTTTGACCTCACATTTTGTCATGCCAATGGTGCTCATGGACCCAAAACAGCCTCAGCTGTTGCATGCTATAAAAGCATACATCGACAGTGGAGCTTTTGGAAATTACATAGACCGTGAATTGGCTTCCAGGATTAAGCTCCCTCTCCGCCCGAAAGTAACCCAAGATGTCATTACTACAGTAGATGGAACCGAAATAGCCTCAGGGCCTGTAACGCATTCCACTGTTGAAATGACACTGGTGGGTCAGGATGGACATCGGGAAGCAATCGTGTTTGATGTGATCAAGGCCCCACAATTTCAAATAATTCTTGGAATTCCTTGGTTAGAAACACATAATCCCAGAATTGACTGGCGAGCAAAGAAGATAAGTTTTCCTAATTGTGAACCAACTTGTTACCCAAGAAATCCAGTTATGGGTCTAGCCTCAGCAACTTCCACCCCTGTACAGCTACTGTCAGAATACCAAGAATTCCTAGACATTTTTCAGAAGGAACAGGCTAACACGTTACCTCCCCATCGGTCTTATGATTGCCAAATCGATCTGGTACCCAATGCTCAACTACCTTGTAGTAGGATTTATGCTCTTACGGAACCTGAGAACCTACATTTGCGTCAGTATTTAGATCAGTACCTAGCCAATGGTTTTATTCGCCCGTCCAAGTCTCCTGTCTCCTCAGCTCTGTTCTTCATGCCGAAAAAAGAGGGCGACCTTAGAGCATGTATAGACTATCGCGCCCTAAATCAAATAACGATTAAGAATCGTTATACTCTGCCCCTGATCCCTGAGCTTATCGACCAGGTGAAAGACGCTTGTGTGTACACCAAGTTAGATCTCCGAGGAGCTTATCACCTGGTGCGTATAAAAGAAGGCGACGAATGGAAGACTGCATTCCGCACCAAATTTGGGCTCTTCGAATATCAGGTGATGCCCTTCGGTTTGTGCAATGCACCTGCCGCCTTTCAGTACTTTATGAATGATGTTCTTCGGGAACTTATCGACGTCTGTGTCATTGTTTATATTGACGACATCCTGGTGTACTCCTCTTCAGAATCCGATCACAGAAAACATGTTAGGGCAGTTCTTGAGAAATTGCGCCAGCACAGACTATTTGCAAAGCTCGAAAAATATGTTTTTCATACCACAGAAGCAGAGTTTCTCGGATTCATCCTGACACCTCAAGGAGTCCGAATGGACTCGCGAAAGGTGGACGCCATCCTCAAATGGCCATCTCCTAGCTCGGTGAAGGGAGTTCAGAGCATGCTCGGCTTCGCCAATTTCTATCGAAGATTCATCCCGGAATTTTCCTGAACAGTCCAACCCATCACAGCTCTCCTAAAGAAAAACAAACGCTTTGAATGGACTCTTGAGGCTGAACAAGCCTTTCAGGACCTGAAAACCAAATTCACCTCTGCACCTATATTGAAGCACCCGCACCCAGATCTCCCTTACATTATGGAAACCGACGCATCCAGTTCGGCCATGGGAGCTGTCCTGTCGCAAAGAGACCCAGAAACTAACCAACTACACCCTGTGGCCTTTTGGTCCAGGAACTTTCTCCTCCTGAAATCAACTATGCAATTACCGACAAAGAGTTACTGGCTATTAAATCTGCTTTCAAGGCTTGGCGTCACTACCTTCTCGGGGCAAGACACACCATCACCGGAATTACGGACCACAGAAATTTACAGTATTTAAAGACGGCCAAGGCTCAATCTTCACGACAACTCCGATGGGCTCTATTCTTTGCGGAATTTGATTTTGTAATTACCTATCGCCCTGGCTGCAAGAATGGTAAAGCGGACGCCTTATCCCGGATTGGCATGGAAGAACCCAATTCGAGTTTAGAACCTGTGCCAATCATACCTGAACAAAGAATCTTAGGCCTAACTTCATTGCAAACTATTGAGGACATCCAAACGCAAGTAAAACAACTTCTAGACTCTTCAGCCTTACTGGAATGGAGTCAAAAGGGTCCTCATTACACCGTTAAGGATGACTTACCCTACTTCCAGGAGCGGTTGCTTCTGCCTAGTAAAGAATTGCAAGAACTTGTTATTGCCCATCATCATGAATCATTAATGCAAGGACACCCTGGTATCGCTAAAACGGAGGAAAAATCAAATGCCACTTCTGGTGGCCTTCTTGGAGAAAAGACATAAAGTCTTTTGTATTGTCTTGCGGAATTTGCGCCCAAAACAAGGGTCAAAAGAAAAAGCCAGCCGGCCTACTTCAACCCTTGGATATTCCACCGGCACCATGGCACACCTTGTCAATGGACTTTATAACTGACCTGCCTCCTTGTGCTGGTTACAACACTATCCTTGTAATTGTGGATCTATTCTCCAAAATGGCCCACTTTATACCTTTAAAAGGTTTGCCTTCAGCTTCCACCTTGGCCAAGGAATTTCTGGAGAATATAGTTCGCATACATGGTTTCCCTTCCATATTAGTCTCGGATCGTGGAAGTCAATTTATCTCCCATTTTTGGAAGAAGTGTTGCCAACTAGCACAAATAGATGTGCGGCTCTCCACCAGCCACCACCCCCAGACCGACGGACAAACCGAGAGAACCAATCAGACTCTCGAGCAATATATTCGGTGCATGTTACACCAATCCGAGTTAAATTGGAAAGACATCCTTTGGATCGCAGAATATGCATACAACAATTCAGTGCATTCTGGAACCGGAAAAACTCCTTTTTATACTTTGTATGGTCACCATCCTCGGACCTCTGATCTAGATCAACCTCTGACCCTGGAAATGCCCGCAGTAAATCATCTGCATTCCACAATAACCCGAGCCTTCAAAGAAGCTGCAACTCATTTACAGCAAGCCAAGAAAAAGTATAAAGAAAACGCTGATTTGCACCGAAGTAAAACTCCTCCTCACCAAGTAGGAGATCAGGTATGGCTAGCAACGAAACATTTACCCCTCAAGGGCCCGCGAACCTTCAATCCCAGATTCATAGGACCTTATGCCATCAAGGCTATAATCAATCCCGTGGCCTTTAAACTGGATTTACCGTCTAACATGCGTATTCATCCAGTTTTTCATGCATCACTTTTGAAGCCAGTACAACCAGGGACCGACTGTCCAAGCCTCCAGACCCAGTTCAAATTGAAGGGGAATTAGAATTCGAAGTAAAAGACATTTTAGACTCCAAGGTGTTAAAGTCCAAACTCTTCTATCTTGTTGACTGGAAGGGATATGGACCTCAGGAGAGATCGTGGGAGCCTAGTAACCATGTTCACGCACCTCGATTAATACAAAGGTTCCACCGGAGATTTCCGAACAAGCCAAAACCCCCGGAGGGAACAACCTTGGGAGGGGCCTTGAGGGGGAGTACTGTCATGATGCCTACCTCCAAGGAGCCAGGTCCGACCCAGCAACCCCAGAGGCAGGCATCATTTCCCCCAGGGAAATGCCAGCGGGCCCAAGCAGGGGCCCTTTGGACACAGTCCTGGCGCCTTAGGCGCCAGGCTCATGTTGGACCCCTGTCCTGGCGCCTTAGGCGCCAGGCTCTTAAAGCTAGACATGTGTTCAAGTGTTTTAAGGTGCACTTAGCTGATGCAGACCATGCTGCTACATCCAGGCCCTCTTGAGGCCTGAATGGAACTACTTTACCTGTGGAACTACTTTCCCCTGGGTGTGGTCGGGGAAGGATACATACCTGGAACTTCTTCCAAAGCTATTTAAACCACGCCCGATCAGCAACTCACGCTTCACGTTGTTCTGCTCCTCGCAGCTGGACGCTCACCGTGTCAGCTCCTGCATCTGGACTTCAGCCACGCCTGTCAGCATCCTGGGTCACCTGCTAAGAGAGAATTGGAGAGAAAGAAGACCTTACCTGCTAAAGCTGCATCACAGAGACTTCACACCGACGATCCTGAAAGGGAAGACATCATTTTAAAAGCATTTCACTTTGATCGCTGCAGCGCTGCATTTCACTCACCTTTCCTGGGCACCTCCATCTTCAGCAGCGATCATCCGGATCCGCAGCCACTTCCCAGAGCCTAGAGAGAAAAAGACAAGAACACAAGGTGAGAGAAGGAAGGGAATAGGAAAAGCTCAGTTTCCTTCCAAGACTTACCTGTTGGGTCATTCCCATTTCATTTCGCGGTCCTGCCCGGCCCCTATGGGGAAAAAAGACAAAGACATTGAATGAGCGAATGCAAAGACATTACCCGAACGCTCATCCAGAACTTACCTGTCATTTACTGGAACTGCACGTTTCACTTCGGGTCGGCGCCATATCTCCGGCATTCCGAACCCCGGCCCCTAAGGGGAAAAAGACATAAGCGTTAGCGCTTGCTGCAATAAGACAATGAACATTATTATTAAGCTTGAACTTTTGAACTTGCTACAGAACTCCTACAGCGCCTTACCTGAATAGTCAAGCTTATTTGAACTCCCATCAAACCTCAATCCAGTGAAGTAACTGGGTTTCAACACGCCCCTGCATAAGAAGCAGGATGGAGAACTCATCCTTCCAGACCCTAAGGTGAGACTTCACGGGGAATCGAGGAAGGGTATCGTGGAGGGTTGGAAGGGAGTGGGAGGCTTGAGCATTATTCCGTCAGTAGGTAATACTCCCTTTTCACGCACAGGGGAATATTCCTGCGAGCCAGTGAGTCCATCTTCAGAGTCCTGCGCTTCACCATTGAAGAAGCATCAGCACTCGAAGCCAGACCTGCGCCTCCGTGGGAATCAGGTGAGCATGACAGGCTCTTAGAGAGAATGTTGGTTGCTCGGAGGGGGCCATTGACTGGCTTCTGTCCTTTCTTGCCAACCGCCAAGCGAGAGTACACTGGGGTAACAGTTTCTCCGACCCTTGTCATATCCTATTCGGAGTACCGCAAGGGGCCAGCCTATCACCAATGTTGTTTAACATCTATATGCGCTCCTTGTGTAGCCTATTGGTGAAAGCCGGAGTGTCGTTTACAAACTACACAGATGACACCCAACTCATACTGGAGCTAGGGGGTAGGAATCACACCACAGACAGCGAAGTGATCACCAGGGTTTATAAGATCATTGACGACTGGATGCAGGCAAACTGGATGTGCTTGAATGACTCCAAAACTGAACTGATGTTGTTTGGCTCCAGTCGTCAGCTGGAAAAACTGGGGGTAGAGTATAACACATTCCAAATCAAGAACGCCACAATACAGGTGGTCCCTAAGGTAAAGACACTAGGGATGATGGTCGATGCTGCGGTCGACTCGCATGCCCAGACCAGCTTCCTCCAGAAAAACACAGCCTACTATCTCAGGCTGATGAAAGCCATCAAACCATTGCTGAATGAGGGAAATAGGGCAACGATAGCCAGAGCCATCATCCTCTCTAGACTCGACTACGGGAATGGCCTGCTGTTGGGGGCCTCTTCCAAGGATCTCGCCAGCTGTCAGGTGATCCAAAACAAGGCGGTCAGATTAGTAAAAAATTTGAAGAGGAAAGATCATGTTACGGAAGAGAGGCTCTCTTTACACTGGCTGAGAGTAGAAGAATGGATAAAGTTCAAGGCTCTCTGCCTGGTTCATAAGTGCCTCTATGGCTCAGCGCTCGCCTACCTGAAAACGAGTGTAGTACCCTACAATCCCAGGAGAAATCTACGATCAGGTGGCAAATGCCTATTGATCGTGCCCAAGTTTAAGCTGAAAACCGGGCTGGGCAGATCTTTTCATGTACTGGCTCCCAAATTGTGGAACAGCATCCCTGAACCCCTGAGGTTGGAAACTAATCACTCCACCTTTAGGAAGGTGCTCAAGACTCACCTTTTCAGATGAGAAATCGGGTGACGATGCCTCTTAGAGGCTCTCCGGTGGTTAGCAGACCCTTTAAATGTCGTATGTCACATAGTATCTGTTGCGTATGTTTAAGCGCCCTGATGCCCGCGGGCTACCGGCGCTCTACAAAAACTAAATACATACATACATACATACATACATACATACACACTCCTCGTACTTCAGCAGAAAGTTGAGTAAAGTGATAAGCTCCACAGTTCACAATAGCAAAAGATTTTGGAGACCAGAGCGTAGAGGCACTTATGGAGTTCTGAACCTTTCTTAATTGGTTCTACAAGTTTAGTTTATTTTCCGTTTATCTATCGCCTTTATGCAAGGCACTGCACATAAGAACTTTCTGCCTTTTAATAAATGGTGTGATAAACAATCTTTTGAGGGTACCCACAGACGTGCCTCTTTTGGGAAATGATAGGAGCCCCGTCCTTATGTTTGCAGATGACACAGTCCTTCTCGCCTTAGGACTAGCGGGACTGCACCACCAGCTAAGCATTTTCGAGGGTTTATGCCACGCAAATGTTCTTTCCATCAGCGCGGAAAAGACCAAGTCCATGGTGTTCAAGGGGATCAGGATGAGGAAACAACTTAAACTCAAACTTTCCTTGGGAGTTGCCCAAATTGAACAAGTCCCTGCATAGGGTTATTTGGGCATCCGAATCAAGAACAACTGTACATGATCTGAGCAAATGGGTAAATCTGCTCTGGTGCTTGCTTGGTGCAGTTGTGAACTAAATAAGTGCACCAGGGAGCACAGGAGTGAGGGGTGCTGTGGGAGTAACCCTAGAGACATATATTATGCCCAGGCCAGGCTGGGCGCACTTTTCGGTGCAGAGCCGTTGGGTTAGTCAAATAAGATGCCTCTGGCCACAATTGAAAACCAGTTTTTAAAGAACCTGTTGGGCCTACCGACTTGTGCACCTAATCTCCCGTTGGTATAGAGTTAGACCTGTGGCCAATCACAAAAGTCAGCAGGGCCAGGCCATTATTTATTGGGGTAGGCTTTGGTCTAGCGACCACCTGGTGAAATATAGGCTGGCCCTTGTTGATGTGCTTTCCCCGGAAGGGGGCGGGTCACTGCTATGGTTTTCATTTGTGAAGAAGGAATTCCAGGCCATTGGTCTAAACGGGTATTGGACTGCCCCTTGCACTATTAGCAGAAATCTCAAAACTCCTATTGCTGGTGCCCTTAAAACAGCAATGGAGGAGGACATTAGTGCTAGGTTGGTTGTAATACACCAATTGACCAGATATTGGTAATTGAAGACATCTTTGGGGTATGAAGATTACTTGGATCAGATGCATAAAAAGCAGATACGAACATTGTTCATCAAAGGCCGCATGGGCATTTTGCCCTTGGCTGCCTTGAGGAACAAATGAATCATGAGGTGACTGCAGTACGTCCATTGTGCAAGGGTGCAACAGAAAATATGGCTCATTTCCTCTTCTTGTGCCCCCGCTATGGTGATCTTAGGAGGAGATCTTTAAAACCTCTCCTCATCGCTCAAGATATACATACAGTTGCAGAGGCCCTGTTTTTATGTTTATCATCCTAGGACTCTGCTGCAACTTTTGCTACGGGCTGGTTCTTGTTGAGGGCCTGGAGAAGAAGGCGCAAATCCATTGGCTAAACTAGGGTGGCTTTTTAAACTGTGCTTGATCCAAATTCATTTTTGGTCTCGCTCATGCTACCCCTTGTTTCAATCGCAGGTTAATTTCCAAAGAGAGCCAAGTGGTAGATAGATACATTTCTATTGTGTGCATAATGAAATAGAGCTTATCACGTTTGCTCTACGACCGGCAAGAAGTCTATTTGCAGTATCTACCATACGTGGTAGGACCCACCTAAATACTGCCTTTGGCCGCAGAGTTGCCTCAGAGTTGCTGCAGAGTTGCTGCAGAATTGGTGCACAGTTGCTGCAGAGTTGCTGTCTATGGCAGGGGAGTCAAGCAGGCGGTACACTGAAGAAGAGGGCTGCTGTCTGAGGAGCTTGCGTGTGCGGTAGGAAGAACTCGAAGCGATAGAAAAGCAAGGTGCACCGAAAGTACAGACACCCCCGCACTGCTGCAATGCTCAAACCCGACCCCGTGGGCGAGATCGCCAAAAGTTAATCTGCGACGCACTCAAAGTCTACACCACACACAGAAGTTTCCACTCACTGTGTCCAGATCTGCTAAATAGCACTGAGATCTGTCCAAGACCGCTCTCGATTCAATCGACTTTAATGTCAGAGAGTGCATTGGAAAATGCAAAGCCGGATGCAATGGCGGCTGTAAATAACACTTACCATACACAAGTTGATCAGGCAGCTGGGGGGCCAGGCGAACTCGCTAACAGCTTACGAGCGTCTCCACCCAGCATGACTATGATCACGGCCTCTCAACTGGCCCCCCTCGGCGAACTCGGATTACCTGAGGTCGGAGAGGGTGGTGAGGTTATCAAAGTGCAGAGAACCAGCACGAGCACCACAACCTCAGATGTTAATCAGAAGCAAAAACCCCTTGAGTCAGTAAAAGATGTTGGTGGCCAAACGACGCAACAAGGAGTGAAACAGACTAGGAAAGGGGGTGATCAAACATCTGAAATCCAAATCGAAATACACATAACGCCAGAGACAGAAGATCTGGTCAGACCCAACCACGAACAGTTTGACTCTCATCATTCAACGAGAGAAGCTAATAACTCTGTATCGGTAGAAAACGAGGAGAACCTAACTTGCGCCTCTGCCACAAGTGACAACGACAGCGAAAATGCGAGACTTGAGGAATCCTTTGAGGCAACCCAGTCAGGTTTGGACCCTTTGATTAAAAATAAGAACACAAGGCTTACCACAAAGAACAAGAATCCACCAAAACAGGGTACCAAGCAGTTAGATACCCTACGGAAACCTGTTAAGACAGGGAAAAAATGGGGGAGAGACCTAATAAAGAGGCTACTTAACTTATCCAAGGAAAAAATTGTCGAAATAAAAATGCTAAAAATGTGCAAAAATAACAGAAAACAATTCACACATACAGGAAAATTAACCCTACAAGCTCATTAGTTGAATATTTTAGGAGGTGCAGGAAAATAGACCAAGATCAAGCCCCTCTTAATGAACTCTCAGACACAGAGATGTTAGAGGGAGTGAAGGAGCAAATAGAATGCAAAGCGATAAGCATCCAGAACCCTCACCTTCCGTCACAGACATCGAATAACGACTTCACAGGGAAAATGATAAAACATCAACGCCAAAACGTTTTGTACTTCGGAAAGCCACCAATGAGAAAACTGGCTTTGCCAGTAAAACTTTTCAACGGGAATAGTGATGCACAGAAAACTACATTATCGATGAGAAAGGCTCAGGAAAAAGAGTGTAATGTTTCAACATCGATGATTGTGATCCCGGCTACAATCAAGGTATCAAATATGCCAACACTGAAAGATCTTACGATGCAACACCCACATGAGAAAACAAAAGAACCCGACTTGACACCAAAGGCACTCATTTGCAGCCTACTGAAGAACCAGGACAAGACAAAGGGAGAAATCAGTCCGTCCTGGGTACAACCAAGATGGTCGACAGTTTGCCGCCTTCAATAAACAAGAGCAATTTAATTCCAACACAACCACTGAGTACTGTGCTGACTACAACACCTCGAAATAGACGACTAAGTGAGATCCCTCAAGAAGCAGGAAGAGAAACTCTGAACAAAAAAATAGACCTGTTTTCAATCATGTCAACAGTTACCATAGCCTTGGCCCAATTTAGTAAGCTGTATGCAGCACTTAATGACACCTTGAAAGACCATACCACAATGGTGGTGCTGATACATACCAAATTAACATACTTGGAAGGATATATAATGGCAACAGAAGCGAAAAAGCTAAACATGAGGGATCAAGTCTGCAATACATCAATATTTGAGGAAAACGATCAAGATTTGGAACAAACGAAAAACTGATCTAGATAAGACAAAAACAAAAAAAACACATTCAACCGGCTCTCAAACAACGGAAGCATTTAAAACAGAGGGAGATCCGTCAACAACAGTGAAAGACGCCCAAATAGAGAGACCAAGGGAAAACCTAATGAACCAATTGGACAAGCCTGATCCAACCGAGCAGAAGACAATAACACCGGCCCAGTCAAAACAAGCGGTCCTATCTGTTGGCCAGCAAAAGTTGCCAATTACTGGAAAAGATGAAACTCCACGATCAAGAGAGATAAACGGATGCATAGCTTCTGAAATAAATCAGGAGCTATCAAAAATGATAGTGCACACCCGTGTCCAGAACAAGGAGAGTCAAGACATTATAAAGACAAACCAAAAGATTTGGCATCTTTTCGCAGAAAAGAACCATAAGGCCTGATGACTTCAGCACACTAAACCCAAACGAGACTCCAAAACAACACTCCGTCCTGCCACCTAGAAAGACATGAAAATACTGTGTACACCTGGCCAGAGGGAAACGTGTCATGGTAAGCAGACACCAGAAAAAACAAAGGCACGATGACCCAACAGTAAAGAAAAAGAAACTAAGCTGCCCATCGTTATCGACGATCCAGAGGCAGCTATAGTCTTGCTAGCATTGAGTCAATACACCGTAGAAGAATCTGAATCCGAACCTTTCACTAACTCATAGGAAAAGAGGAAAACAAACTTTAAAAAGCAAAACTCATTGCCTTCCGAATCAAAGAACAAAGTCCTAATAATCGTACCAGAATCACCAATCTTCTTAACCATAGACGAAAAACGCCAAAGAATACATAACCTGAAAGCCGAAGAGAGGTGCTGGGAACACACTAGGGAACAAAGCACCGAAAGGCAACCTAGAGAGAACTTTAAACACTTGGAAAGAAGTTGTCCATCAAAGGGGGCAAAAAGCGCCCAGCAGATGGACGCCAATAGAGAAAGACACAAGAGCGACCGAAAATCACCAACACACCAGGTTGACAGGCGTGAGGAAACATGGAAGGCGAAATACAGCTCTTCGAGATCTCAAAACCAAAACATGAGATCCAATGAAAAGTGATGAAAACACGTGTTGAGGTGAACCAAGTCAACAAGCAAAGTATGCGTACATTTAAGCTGGAAAGGATAGTGGACAACCGGGACAATTTGATTTTGAACAGAAAAACAATCATGAAGCTGTTCAATCACGTACCGACAGCATGTTCCTTCATATAACATCACCAGTGGTGAAGAGAATGTTTAGTGAAGCAGTAGAGAGTCTACTGATTTTAGGATATGACTTGAGCGAAACCAAGCCATATTAAAGAGGGGAAGAACAGCAAGAAGGAAGTAGAAGAAATGATTGAGACGGATCACCACCCTCAGATCAGCGTTCCCTGCCACCTAGGAAGACTGCTAAACCAACAGATCGGGACCAAAAGAACCCAAAATCTGGAAACATTCACAAGCTAAGATTTCATTAGAAGAATAGAAACCACAGAGAAGAGATAAGTTGATCCCCAAATACTTGCAATAGAAGGGACAAACACAACAATACTTCCCCACAAGCTTTGATGGACGGGAAAAATACAGAGATCCTTTGAACACTGGCAAAGTCCTGTTTGGGCCACTACCTAAACTAAAGATAACCTTCGACCAAGATGTCTCGGTATTCCATCAAGAATACCTGGCCGAGAGATTCCATAAACAGACTTCCCTGAGACCATCTAGATCAGCCAATAGAGATTGCCTCTCCATACCTAGCTTCAAACGCTCCACTATCGGAGGCAACAACTTCCCAGTGAAAGCAGCTAAATTGTGGAACTTCCTGCCTCCCACATTGAGAATAGACCAATCTTACCAAAACTTCAGAGCCAACATAATTATGTGGCTGAAATCTAATGACCAGTAAATGATAACTCCTGCTCAGCAATCAGCTAGGACTCACTGCTGCAGTATCTTATTCCTGTATGGAGTGTATCCGTCCTTGCTTCTCTCGACCTACTACCTTGTGGTAAGTACAACTGACCAGTGCCTGTATACCTGTACTTATTTCCGCCCACCCAGTTATATCTATCAACACCTAAACGTGTATATATTGTTTCTGTAAGATGTCTGTATCATTTGTATATACCCCTCTTATATCTTACGCCTGTAATAGGCACCATCAGTTTATACCCTATTGTAACTAATGACTTGCATGTCATATTTTATACCTTTTCTGTTGTAACTAAGCCTTACATATACTTGTAACCACTGCGCCCTGTTACCCCTAGGTATGTTGCGCATTATAAATAATAAACAAACAAACAAACAAACAAACTATTAATGCAATGAGCAAGAGCAGATAAGAAGTGGATAACCAGTAGTGGGACTGGATCCCGAAGACCTTAACAAGCCAAATGCACAACTAGCCATTAAGAAATATGACTTAATACTGGCTGCAAAGGGAGAGGACAACAACATATCAGCTAAGTAACAACCTACTGACCATGGGATCATGGAATACAAGGGGATTCTCCCACTTGACAACCCCAAATGATGGAAATTTGGGAGATTTTGACTTACTATGTCTCCAAGAGACATGGCTCACAGAGAGACCAACACTGGACGGATTTAAAATAGTCTTCGCCACAGCCCAAAAAGGCCCAAAAGGATGTCCAACATCTGGCCTAATAACGGCAATTTGCTCAGGAAGCGACTTATCCCTCAGCAAAACGCTGGTCTTAACCACATCCATGCAAGCTGTGTTGGTTAACTCGAGACAGTCAAAAGAAGAGTTGGATAGCACCATACTGACAGTAAATTACTACTGGAGCCCTTAAGCTATATCTTACAAGATCTTCTTAAAAACTATAACTGAAATTCTCGATGAAGCAAACAACACACATCTAATAAATCATATAATAATATGTGGAGAACTGAACGCGAAATGTCCAGAAATCGGTGAGAAGAGAACCCAGAAAACAAAATCATCCGCCTCGGCCGAGAGAGGCAATCCGTGGACAGCACTAATGGATGCAAGGGATTTTCCAACCTTCATCCAATGGCAGACATATCTAAATCACAAGTTCCCAGGATGGGCGAGGAGCAACAATAGACCACATACATGTTTCAAGAGATCTACTCCCGCTCATTCTCACATTCAAAGTTAAAAGAACAAAGTATAGTGATCACAACATGCTGATCACAGAATGGAAAACTATGACATCTCCAAAACCACTAATGAGGCTGAAGGTGGAAGACAGCTGTGGTGGTACTCCCCTCAAGCTGTCTAAAGAGGCGATCACCAAAATGACAAACTTGCATTCGGAAAAATACAATCAAGAGAAAAAAAATGGGGAATCACCAGAAGATGAGTACCAGACACTTTTGACTGCTTATAGATCGAAAAGAACGAATGGAACAACAAGCAAGAAACCAACAGTTCACATATACAATGTCAGCCTGGTCAAAAAGAGAAAAGTACTCCGACAACTAAAACGGATTGCAAGGACTACGCCTTCATCTAAAAACTAGATAGCAGTAAAAGCTGCAGTTAAGGCCTACAGAAACTGGCTGTGAACTCACCGGATACAAATGTACCAGGAAGACTCAGAAGCCATGCTCTGAACGATATGTGGGAAAAAATCAAGAGCATTTTGGGCCTTAATAAAATCCACTCAAAAATACACAAATGATGCACTGCAAAATAATGTGGGAGAACAGAGATGGGTGGAGCACTTCACGGACCTCTACAAAAAACGAGCGGATGACCAGCAGGACCATCAGGATAACTGGGATTAAGAATCAACCCCCTGGGATATCCCACATGATGTGGAGTCGGTTCTAAGGAAACTCACTAGCCTAAACTGTTCGCAGGCTCTGGGTCGAGACGGTATCACTAACATGGATCTAAAAACTCACCCAGAAGAATGGGCCCAATTTATCAGTAAAGTACTGAAAAGATGTGCATGAACAAAATGTATACCAACATCTTGGAGAACTGCAAACGTTATTTCAATTTACAAAAAAGGCAGAAAAGAGAACCCCAAGAACTATCGCCCAATCTCCCTGTTGGACGTTATCGGAAAAATATTTGCATCTCTAACATTAGAGAACTTCCAACAATGGGCGAAACAGGCTGATTGCAACAACCCTCTTCAGGTGGGATTTGTTAAAAATCTAGGCACAACAGTGAACATCTTGCTGCTGAGCACATTGAAGGCCAAGATAAAGGAGGGCAGCCCAAGAGTCTTCATAGCATCTGTTGACCTCGTCCAGGCCCTCGACCAGGTCAACCGGGAATGCTTATGGAGGGAACTGGCAAGCTGGAACTGCCCCAAATCAATCCTGGAGCCCATAAAAGCCTTACACTCGGAGACATTGATGAGAGTGAGGCTCAGCCATACAGGACAACTGTCTAAGGAGATCTTGACAGCAAGGGGAGTTAAACAGGGATGCCCACTTGCACCATCCGAAAACAAGGTCCTTCCCACCAGCAATAGGAGGCATGAAAGTCTTGCATCTTCTATATGCGGATGACCTTATTCTAATAGACCAAAGGACTTCAGCGCCAATTAAACAACTTGGCAGCCTACATTAAGGCAAACGATCTGGAGCTAAACAAAGACAAAACTAAAATCATTACTTTTGAAAAAACAACGAAGAAAAACGAAAAGCTAACTCTGCAGGAAAAATAACAAACCATTAGCCTCGCAGACCAAAGCGGTTGATAAGAAGTTTGGACACTTTTCACTGAGACCGACCCTGAACTTCTATAAAGCAAAAGTAACCCCGGCAGTGACTTATGGAGCAGAGGCAATGCCGAAACTGCCGGTAAGAATCTGGCAAAAGCTGGAAGGTTACTTTTGGTGAACTGTACTGAACTTACCAACTTCAACGCCTATAGCCTTGATTCGGCGAGAACTAAGTTTAGTGTCATTAAAAGCGGTAGTGGACTGAAATGTCCTAATGCTGTATAGGAAGACCCTACTTCCTTCATGTGCAACAATTCTAGAGAATATCTATAAAGACATGGAAGGAGGAAAAAACAGCATGCTTACAAACGGGACAAGGATGAACAAAAAATACTTGGAAGTGATTGGAAGCACGAAAGACGAGCTCATGAGAAACCCAAATAAAGTGAAAAAAACTGGAAGAATGGGATTTGATACAGACCGTAGAGGCAGCATCCAATAACAAACTAACCTAGAACATTCCGACGAATCCAAAGAAGGGAAACTAAGTTTTGGGGTACTTGGCAAAATTCTTGCACAAAGGACTACGCAGCACTTTCATGCGAGCCTGCCTAAACCTCTTAAAAACCAACAAGATCTTGGCTTTAATAGGCAAATCTAGTACCAACAAGTGCCGTTATTGCAAAAAAGAAGACCAAGTGGAAACAGTCAGGCACCTCCTACTATCGTGCCTCAGAACAACTGAGGCAAGACACACCTACCTAGGAGGACTATTTGCAGATATAGAGATATACGACGAAGATCGGTGGTTTCGCCTGATGAGTGGCGAGAAGACATCCTGTGTTATTGCAGTAGCACAGTTCCTTCAGAGTATAGACCTGGGAAAACATATGGAGTGAGAAAGTAAGACCAGATGAGAAAATGTGGATTCTTTTAATACATTAATGAAAGTGAACATTGAATGTGACCTCCAATTGGTTGGTACTGGAATGAGAGATGGATCTGGGGCCATATCCCCGAAAGACCATCATATTAGTCTTGTAAAAATTGTAAATCAATTAAAATATAAATAAAAATAATAATTAAAAAATAAAATTTGATTCCTCTTGTCTATCAATCAATGAATGTGACTCGTACTTGCACTTGTTTTGCACCTTCCTTTCTCTTCCTATTACATCTTATTTTTACTGTGTCTTTTTTAAGATTAGCCCTGAACTTTACTAATGATATGATGTTTTATCATGATTGTATTGGTTGGTTTTCCTGTATTGACTTTTATGGTAATTGGTATCAAAATAAAGTACAAATGAAATGAATGAATAAGAACTTTAATGGTGCAATTATATGGTTACAACATTGAGTTAGCACAAACAAAACATATCATGCAGCAAACATGCCAATCAATACAAAGTGCATTAATGATTAGAAACGGCGTAGCTCAATAGGAGTTCTTTAAAACATTTCTTAAACAAAAGAAGGATAGTAAAAGAGTGAATGTTTAAGGGTAAATCGTTCTGCAGTTCTTGTGCCACTATTTGGGACAAACAAAATTGAGAGGAAGGACAAGGATGCTGTAAGGAATATAACAACAATTGAGTATAAGAGCGTCATTGTTTGGTTGGTTGATATAGTATATAGTATGATAAGCCCAGAACAATAAGAAAGCTAGCCATGCACACATTTAAAGATAATGCATAAAGAATCAAATTGCCAATTTCAGTTCTAAGCAGAGAATTTTTCCCCTTGTTTCACTCTGACTATTTTGCTGGACTGACTCCTCCTTTTATGAAATTATTCATGCCTCAGAGATGGCACCTGCCCATCCAGTTCTACCTGATCCACAGGTTTCGTTCCCAATGGCATCCACTTTCATTCTGCAATCACAACAGGAACTTCCATCAGTGTCACCCCTGCTGCCAGAACACTCTCCCCATCCTCTACCACTATTGCCAGTGGCTTCTGCTGATTTTGCTCAATTAGCAGCATGAAGACTCCCTTTTGACATTACTCTTCTACCAAATTCTCCCTCAGGTCCTTATGAGAACCCTCACGCAAAGCCTAAGCGTTCCCAAGTAAGATGCCAGGATACCGACACAGATCTGAATCTCAATGAGAAACATGAAGAAACATGAAGAAACAAATCTGTCCTAAAAGGAGTTTCATATCTTTGTAGCCAACATATCTAAGTGGATGGGTATGTCAGTCCAGGGCTCTGCTCATGCCTCGTCTTGTGTGTTTGGACCCTTCCTAGCTAGGCTTAATGTATTAGAATAGCCTAGAATAACTCTATAAACAACTTGGCAGCCTACATTAAGGCAAACGATCTGGAGCTAAACAAAGACAAAACTAAAATCATTACTTTTGAAAAAACAACGAAGAAAAACGAAAAGCTAACTCTGCAGGAAAAATAACAAACCATTAGCCTCGCAGACCAAAGCGGTTGATAAGAAGTTTGGACACTTTTCACTGAGACCGACCCTGAACTTCTATAAAGCAAAAGTAACCCCGGCAGTGACTTATGGAGCAGAGGCAATGCCGAAACTGCCGGTAAGAATCTGGCAAAAGCTGGAAGGTTACTTTTGGTGAACTGTACTGAACTTACCAACTTCAACGCCAATAGCCTTGATTCGGCGAGAACTAAGTTTAGTGTCATTAAAAGCGGTAGTGGACTGAAATGTCCTAATGCTGTATAGGAAGACCCTACTTCCTTCACGTGCAACAATTCTAGAGAATATCTATAAAGACATGGAAGGAGGAAAAAACAGCATGCTTACAAACGGGACAAGGATGAACAAAAAATACTTGGAAGTGATTGGAAGCACGAAAGACGAGCTCATGAGAAACCCAAATAAAGTGAAAAAAACTGGAAGAATGGGATTTGATACAGACCGTAGAGGCAGCATCCAATAACAAACTAACCTAGAACATTCCGACGAATCCAAAGAAGGGAAACTAAGTTTTGGGGTACTTGGCAAAATTCTTGCACAAAGGACTACGCAGCACTTTCATGCGAGTCTGCCTAAACCTCTTAAAAACCAACAAGATCTTGGCTTTAATAGGCAAATCTAGTACCAACAAGTGCCGTTATTGCAAAAAAGAAGACCAAGTGGAAACAGTCAGGCACCTCCTACTATCGTGCCTCAGAACAACTGAGGCAAGACACACCTACCTAGGAGGACTATTTGCAGATATAGAGATATACGACGAAGATCGGTGGTTTCGCCTGATGAGTGGCGAGAAGACATCCTGTGTTATTGCAGTAGCACAGTTCCTTCAGAGTATAGACCTGGGAAAACATATGGAGTGAGAAAGTAAGACCAGATGAGAAAATGTGGATTCTTTTAATACATTAATGAAAGTGAACATTGAATGTGACCTCCAATTGGTTGGTACTGGAATGAGAGATGGATCTGGGGCCATATCCCCGAAAGACCATCATATTAGTCTTGTAAAAATTGTAAATCAATTAAAATATAAATAAAAATAATAATTAAAAAATAAAATTTGATTCCTCTTGTCTATCAATCAATGAATGTGACTCGTACTTGCACTTGTTTTGCACCTTCCTTTCTCTCCCTATTACATCTTATTTTTACTGTGTCTTTTTTAAGATTAGCCCTGAACTTTACTAATGATATGATGTTTTATCATGATTGTATTGGTTGGTTTTCCTGTATTGACTTTTATGGTAATTGGTATCAAAATAAAGTACAAATGAAATGAATGAATAAGAACTTTAATGGTGCAATTATATGGTTACAACATTGAGTTAGCACAAACAAAACATATCATGCAGCAAACATGCCAATCAATACAAAGTGCATTAATGATTAGAAACGGCGTAGCTCAATAGGAGTTCTTTAAAACATTTCTTAAACAAAAGAAGGATAGTAAAAGAGTGAATGTTTAAGGGTAAATCGTTCTGCAGTTCTTGTGCCACTATTTGGGACAAACAAAATTGAGAGGAAGGACAAGGATGCTGTAAGGAATATAACAACAATTGAGTATAAGAGCGTCATTGTTTGGTTGGTTGATATAGTATATAGTATGATAAGCCCAGAACAATAAGAAAGCTAGCCATGCACACATTTAAAGATAATGCATAAAGAATCAAATTGCCAATTTCAGTTCTAAGCAGAGAATTTTTCCCCTTGTTTCACTCTGACTATTTTGCTGGACTGACTCCTCCTTTTATGAAATTATTCATGCCTCAGAGATGGCACCTGCCCATCCAGTTCTACCTGATCCACAGGTTTCGTTCCCAATGGCATCCACTTTCATTCTGCAATCACAACAGGAACTTCCATCAGTGTCACCTCTGCTGCCAGAACACTCTCCCCATCCTCTACCACTATTGCCAGTGGCTTCTGCTGATTTTGCTCAATTAGCAGCATGAAGACTCCCTTTTGACATTACTCTTCTACCAAATTCTCCCTCAGGTCCTTATGAGAACCCTCACGCAAAGCCTAAGCGTTCCCAAGTAAGATGCCAGGATACCGACACAGATCTGAATCTCAATGAGAAACATGAAGAAACATGAAGAAACAAATCTGTCCTAAAAGGAGTTTCATATCTTTGTAGCCAACATATCTAAGTGGATGGGTATGTCAGTCCAGGGCTCTGCTCATGCCTCGTCTTGTGTGTTTGGACCCTTCCTAGCTAGGCTTAATGTATTAGAATAGCCTAGAATAACTCTATAAACAGTAGAGGTCCAAATTGCAGAGGACACTGCAAAAGCCCCATTTCCCTCATCCCAGCAGCAGGAGCCTGCAGGCTAAATTCAGAGTGGCACACAATACGAGGTTCTCTCTCATTTTGCAACTCTCAGCCCAATCACCAGCGGCATCCACAGGCAGCAACAAACACTTTATAAGGACTATAAATACTTGAATGTAATTACAAAGCAAGCAGACTCCCGCTCCACCCTTCACCCGTAGAAGGCCAATGCCCGGCTCCCTGCTAGCAATCTTTGCATGTGGTAAGAGATGGGCAAAGCAATTAAATATCTCCCATCATATGTCCAAGTGTCATTTCACAGCATGATGTCAGAAAAAAGCTCTGGAGGAACCTTAAAGCCTAAAAATGCAAACATGCTGCCGCTGAGTCATGAGTTTTGGGGAGGACGTACAGAGAACAGTCTGGTTCCAGTTAATTTCTTAAGTCAACCCACAGTGGACCATGGCATGGTCCTGAACCTTCCATTTAATGTAAAGGAACTGTTTAGCCACAGCAATGAGCATCTAGCACAATGAAAGATGACCGAAATGCACATCATAATGTCAAAACCAGACACCTTCTTCTCAGCCATCATCTCTTTGGCAACATATCCAGGTCTCTGCAAGAGTAGCAACAATGGCAAAGCTGTCAGGGTCGCTGCTTTAAGTCAGACGCAGAAAACTAGCAAACCTTCCCATGAATCATTTCGAAGCTGAATAACTTTTGCCCTCCTTATGACTTGGAGGTTGAGTGCTACCTGCCCTCCTGAAAAGTTACTTCGAAGGGCCCTTGAATCCTCTTATTGGTGGGAAGAGGATTTTAGCTAGAGGCAGTCCATAGCTGTGCAAAAATATATGTGGAAACACAAGGAAATATGTTTAAACATTTTGCATTGATAAAAATGGTATAATCTGCTGGGGGAAGCTGAAAATCTATTCACACAAGAGTAAAAGGGTACATTATTCATGCCTCACAATACTGAAGCATGATATAGCAAAGTACACTCTATTTATTTTGAACATTCCTGAGTTTTAAGAAATTCGTTTTTAGCTGTCGCTGCTTCTTGTCCTCCCTGACTCGAGTCCATTCACCTCCTTCATGGTTCTTTGATTCTGTGGAGTTTCTCTCTACTAGGAAATGCAGAAAGAGCAGGAAGTTTTCAAAATGTTAAATCTCCATGGGTGATTTCTAAAATCTGCTGGAAATTTTGAGAAACTGTGCTCATTAAGAAATCTGATTGCTGCAGAGAATTTGTACCACCGATTTATATTATCTCTAATTTCAGCTCCCACGCCACTCTCCTCTTCTCTCTTTATCCTCCCCTAGCTCATCACTTTTCCACACAACTGCAACCTTAGGCCACTTTGCACGGCGGCTACAGAATTGGCTTGGGAGCCTCTCAAGAACTTGCTTCATCCTCGGCCTTTCAATCCACTCTTCCAAATCAACCCATCTTTCTATATAGACGACATGCTCTGTCCTAATTGCCACAGGCAACAAAACACTCTAATAAGTCAACATTGAGAATCCCCCTCCTTTGCCACCTTGCCAAGATATTTAGGACTGGGCTCTAAAGCAACCTGTATTCCTTTCAACAGCCCATGTCACAACGGTTTCCAAAGGTCAAGCTGATGTCCTCAGCAGAGAGAGACAGAAACCCCATGAGTGAGAGCTTATGCTTTTGGAATCTTAGCAGTTCTGTTCTTCAGCACTTGGGTGTTGCCACAAGTGGACAAGCAGTCGTCCCAATTTTCTGGGTGACACCTTTCTCCAGCAGTAAGCTCACCTTTTTCTGTAATTCTTCCCTCCTTTCCCACAGTTACCCAAACGAATTCACAAACTCAGGATAAGTCGGCACTTATTTTTCAACCTGATGGTCCTCTCATGGTCACACCTTCTCCTCCCTTATTGAGAGAACTTGCTGTCTCAGTGGGGGTGCCACTCGACTCATAGAGACGCGGAAACAACCAGATACAGACGCATACGAGTGCACCTGCATCCCGGCGGCACCTCGAAGGGCGAAACGAAGGCCCGCAGACCGCAGGGGACCACACCGGAACGACCACAGCATTCCGGGTGCAGCGCAACCAGATAGCTATCCACGTGCAGCTGTAGGTGATCGCCACTGGACTACTCAGAGGCTGGAGACGATTTCTGCACCGCCTGGGATGCCTTTCCAGCCATTTTCTAGGCCTCTCCACACTAACAAAAGCCTGAACTCAAATCCAGGGACAAGAGCTACCACAATTAGGAAAGGGATTCTGGACCACCCATTTCCGATCTTTTGGAACATAGAGGTATAGCAGCGACTGCACATGAAGTTGAGGGACGGCCTAGGACTCCAGACCAAACACGACCTAAGTCTTGGGATCATATTATCAGCAGGGTCTTCAAATAAGACACCCCGATGAAGGCGGACGAACAATAAAGTTGAATAACCGCCGAAACGTGAAAAGCTTGGTTGAGTACCAAGCCCCACGTAGGCAAAGAATTCTTTTAACATTTAAGACCCAGATACGTGGCTAAATTGAAGCCCCAGGGCAATTTTTTGAACCCTTACAAACTCCTGCCTCTTTTTCCTAATAGAGTAATCACAAGGGAAAGATACAGGGAGCCTTTTCAAGACATCCACAACAGGGTGTTAAATAAGGGAACTGAATTCAAAGTTTTTTCCCTTTCAAAACTCACTTTCAATGTCACACTTTAAAATTTAAATTTTATTTGTCAGATTGTTGAATGTTTTTTGTGATGAATCATGAAGACAAATGATTTTTCTTTGATTAGGATATGTTTATTATGGAATGCATTACAGATATCAATGTTGAGCACTGACTATTTTTGTATTAACACACTTTCTTTTTTTGTTAATATGAATTAAAAAGCACATGTTATTTAAAAATGTTTTCCCTCTCCAACCAGCTCAATTATTCTAAGATGTTTATAAGTAATTGAATTAGATGATTGATGCAACCTAAAAGTCACCTGAAAAGCAATTATCGAGTGATCACCCCGAAATAGTTTTTCGACTGAGATTGCTTTGATTCAGGGTGGGATATATCTTTATTTATATATTCAGTGGGGGCGAAGACATCACCATCTTTCCCCCTTCTATCACTTAGGTAGGCAGCCTGTACAATGAGGATCTCACTCTAGGTCAACCAGGCCTCTTGCAAAACAACATGGCTGTCCTACAAGTTGTTTTGCATGTGATCTGAATACCACCGAAAGTGGTTCATCTTCTGCCGCTGGGCTCTTGAGATGAACCTATCCTTTACATTCAGTTATAGCTTTCATATCCGATCTTGCTAGGTCCAGTGTACAGATTGACTTCTACAAATCGTATTTATCAGCAATTCAGATGTTTGTTTTTCTCCTATCACTTTACTGGTAAGGAGAAAACTTAATGGTCTGCTCCATTGTTTTCCTACGAGTGAAGACCCACACTCAGCTGGGTTCTAACTTTGTTTTGTTCACTTTGCTCCACATTTCTATCAGGACTTTGGCCTCAACAGATATTTGATGGGTTACTGTCAATACTGTGCTCTTAGTTGTGGTACTTTGGCAAGAGGGACCATCAATCCCAAACCCTCTGTGTAGATGAGTCTTTTACATTACTCATTTGCTCCATCCCATTTCCCCATACCATACCATTTCCTGAAAGTGGCCTTTTTTGACATGTTCTTTTGATGTTAGCCCCAATACGCTGCTCCTTATCCATAGCCTATCCTGTTCCATTTCCTTTTTTCTTAAAAAGCATAACTCTTCATTTTCCATTTTTCTGTTCCCCCGCTCTGCCATTTTTACCCAACTTTAAACGTGTCAACAGTGGAACTGTGTCATTTTGTTTTTGTTATGGTGACTGAAGACGGCATAGCAGCATCGGATTCAAAGCACATGTATGACCCCGCCCTCTGCGCATGTCCTCCTTCGGGCAAGATTGCAGCCTCAACCTCCAGTCCTTTTCTCTGTTTGAACTTTAGCAGCACAGGCTGGAGCAGCACAGGCAGCTGCACCTTTCTACGTCTTTTCTTTTTCAATGCATTGGCACGTCTATGGACTGAAGGTTGGGGTTACTACACTGCAACTCCTGGAGCAGGTCTCTTCTCCCCCTTGCAATCACCTGCCTTTTGTTCGGAGTTTTTGGATCTGCATTACCTCCAGGCGCTCTGCGCAGCTGTTGACACACCCTTTCTTGGCCCTTCTGACCCATCTTCAACGCTGGCAGGATGACATTCAGGTTTTAATATCGACTTTAAAAAAGGAGACACCTTGAAATGTCAGTGGCCGACACACAGCAAAACGTTTTAGCTAAAGTTGACAAACAGATAAGTATAATTTCAAAGCAATGAAAGGAAAATGCGTCAAAAGAAATACAATCCCAACACAGGGCAAAGAGTAAAGAAAAGAGAAAAAGTCGTTGGGAGGAAGCCCCTATTGCATGTGAAAAACAACACAAAGCCCAAAAAGCAGGTCGACACCTCAAGCAAGGAAAAACATCAGAAGTTGACCTTGAGGAGTGTGTCCTTCAGCCGTTCTATTTTAGGGAGTCTCGATTTTAAATGCCGATCTTAGGACATGGAGCCCTCTTTCATTAATTCCCACTCAAAGACTTCAAGACCCTTCACTGAGCGTAAACAAGTAATCACAAACTTAATTAGTACCCGGCAGGGGCGTGGTCTTGGCCTCCCAACCAATGAGGAGGCTCACAACGGGGGTTTTACCACACGGTAAAGCCCCAGCTCGGAGCCACCTCAGAGCTGGAGACCGCCATCTTTCCCCGACGGATAATGAGGTAAGTGCTCCCTGTGCCGCTCATTCCCATCTCCCAGCCCCCTTCCTCCTTTTCCACATATCTCACCCCCTCCCATCCCACCCCACTTACCATCCACTATTATGTCCCTCACTAGCAACAGAAACAGTAGTGTTTCTGTTGCATCCCAACTTACAACTTGGCCAAATGGAAAGGGAGAAGGGACCAGTCCCTTAGTATCCCGGTACAGCTTTCCAGCATTCTAATAGCAATAGTATCCTCGCATGGGGTCATTACTGGGCTTAGTAATGCCACAGGCTATCGGTAAAGCCTTCGCTTCACTTGGGCTTCTACCTGGCCAGGGGCATTACCAGGCCTGGTTATGCCTCCCTGCTCGGGTAATATTGCTTAAATATATACTCAGCTGCACCCTGAACTGCTGATATGTTTCCAATAGAGGTGCTCTCTCCGTTACACACCATGCCAATGGGATGTGATACTGCAGCCCTCTTCGAGGTGCACGCTTGGTCGAAAACCGGTGTTTGCACTGAGGAGCAACCATATACTGGTGTCTCACTTAAGTTACCACTTACTCAAGCTAGCATAACTCCACTTTACATCTGACGTAGACACATGGCCAACATGCAGAGAGCAGCCCAGAATCTTTAGATAACCCTTTTAAGGACATAAACCTGCTCAAGACCCTCAGTCAGGGTCAGACTGGGGCATCAAATTGTCTTGGGCACCAATGAAAAAGTGGCCTACCGTTGCAAATGGCAATTCATTACTTTTGTGACCGACTACTTCAATAGTATCCAAGGGGGAGTTTTCTGATAAAATGTGATGCAAATTGTGCAATTTAAAGATATTTATTCAGTAACACTGGTAAAAACTACTAGCCGCATAGTGAAGTAACTCATCAGACTGGCCCACCTTTGCCAAAAAAGTGGGCCACACAAGCATTTTGCGTTTTTGGTTCGGGCATTGCCCTAATGCCCTACAGGCCAGTCCAAGCCTGCTCTCAGTCACAAAAGCCCACCAGGAACTTGCCAGAGATGTAACATTCTCAACAGCTACATTATCATTGTGCCCCCTGTTGTCAGACAAGGGGCACCGCAGTCATTACCTTCTATGCGATCATATCAAAAGAAGGATGGTGGAAAGGAGTAAACAATCATCACACTGTTTGCTCCTCAAAAAGTCTGCTGTGCTTTCTGCAGCTATGGATTGAGTGACCAGCCCACATAACCTGGAATCGGAACAATGTTCTTAGGCTACAGTACAGGTGTGTTTCTCAACCACATCAGCAAGACAAAATGGGGAGCCCCGCACAAGGTTGTAACATGTCCTATATTATATTTCACCCAGATACACCTTGAAAAGAGGCACCTCTGGGTTTATGTTACCCCTGAGATTAAAACCTTGGTGAAATGCCCATTGCCAGCCTAATCTGGAATGACTTGCACATCATATGTTTTCAATGTTATACAGATTACCTCCTGACCTCTGTCCCACATCTCCTCTTCTCCCCCATATTCATTGTTATGCAGATTAGTAGACCTCTTTCCCATGCTTCAAGACTGGCACTCCTCCCCTAATGGGCCCCATACCCTTATCACAAATGAAGCCAACACAGGCTGCACATGAGGAATCCCTTGTTTCTAAATTTGATCATTTTATGCCTTCCTTGGCCATTCATTCCTTTTTCAATAATATCATTTTGGAGCTCAAGTCCGCTGTCCCACAACCAGCTTTGCCACTTCCTCCTCACCATGTTCTCCTCAACGTCTGATGCCTCCACATGTGCCTACACATCCACTTTACTAATAGATCCCCCTGCCATGGAGGTTTCTGTCCTACCACCGAAAGAGGGAGCTACAAACTCTAGAGGGCAATCCCACACAAGATGAAAAAGAGTGGACCAAGTCAATAAAGCTTTTTAACGAAAGGGCAATGGGGATAGTGCACTACCTTAACTTCCCGACCACCATGCTACTTTCTCCTGTGGTGTCTTGATTGAGGTGCTGTCTAACATTGTGGAGAAGCCAGGATTCCCATTGCTGCCATATATTTTGTGTGATGCTAAAAGGATTTTGGAGACCTTTTCAGTCGGCTATCGCAGTAAATAAGTGCCTGGATACTAAACCTTGTACACAGACAGAAATCATACCCACCTACTCAGTCAGTGTGATGTCAGACACTGTAAGCCCAGGACAGAAGTTCATCTTCATCATCCTCATTTACATTAAAAGAGAAGATGAGAAACACTATAGGCAAAGTTTACTTCCACAGCGCATCATACTTCAAGCAGATCAATGCAGATGCCATCTTAGAAGTATGCAATGTGCACCTATGGGGGGCATTGTAGATTCTGCCTGATTAAAAAAGACCAGTTCCTTGCTGGCACATCAGATTAGCACATGAAATGCTTGAGTCAACAGCATCCTAAGTTGATACAGTTACCATGGCAACATATATGCATTAGATGTGCACAACAAGCCATGCTTGACTGGCACTAAGCAAATTCCTAATGCCTAGGAAAAGGTCTGTATTTGAAAAGGGGAAAGGATTTGGCACACTGGATTTAAAGGATCTTTACGCACATCCCCAATAGGGCTTTTCACCATTAGGTCTTTGAATTTGCAACCCACAGTCAAGTCTTCCAGCTCTGGATGTTCTTCTTTGGCCTCAGCTCTTCTCTGCAGGTCTTTACCAAGAGAGAACAAGTGGTTGGTGAAACTACATGTAACCTACCCTGGATGACAGGATCATAATTCCTTTGAACTCAGAATCAGCTTCAACTGCACTATAAATCACACTTGATTTAGTGTATTCGCTGCGTGTACCTGTGTACATCAAGAAGTCTAGCTGGATAGAAACACAATACCTTATATAGGGTTCTGTGGGAGCTGAAATTGTGGTGTCTTTCTCTCCTTCACATAGGATTCAAGCTAATTACTCTGACCTGCTCACAGATTCCCCCAGTCCAGCAAGTTCCAGGTTCTGTTGTTTTGCTGATCCCCTTTCTCAGGCTCCATGTCACAGAACCCCAATTCTATTTGCTAGTGAACTGGAGCTAAGAAACACAGTAACAGTCAGTGCTAATTAACGTCCCATTGGCTGCCAAGATGGACTTGTGATGTTGGTTGGGCATATTGACATATATCTGTGTATGAATGGGTTACAAGTTAAGGCAGGCTAATTTCAGGCCTACAAGTGCACAAGTATGTTTGTCTGAACGTTTGTGAACTCTTTACTATTGAGTTGAACATGTTGCACATACGCGCACACACACACACACACACACACACTGTGTTTGCACATTTGTACATATGTGACTAGCTTTAAAAAGTACTATTTATTTAAAACCTGCCGTGTTCACAAACCAAATGAAATTGTTTAATATAGCACAACGTTTTGGTAATTAGAAATAATTCATCTGCGACCTGATGTCAATCAGTAGCAATACATTATAAAGTTAAAATCATTGTTTATTTTTCATGAGAAGTACATGTTCTTGAACCGTGAACAGAATGCATTTTGAAAGCCAATTTGAAGTCTTCATTGGAAAGACGCACGTGCAGTTTAATTGGCTTTTCAGCCATTTTGAGAAGTCAATTGCATATAGAAAAAAATACACAGCTCACAATGTCCATCATCTAGTTATTTACATAATACTCAATGTTAAGCCTGTAAAATAGCCTGTCAGTTGGCCATAGCTGGTTATCGGAAGGGGCAATTAAATTGGTTGCATTACTTTCAATATTAAGCATACAAGATAAGCATCTCGTTGACTATGGTTGGCTATGAGGAGGAACACTTAATTGCCTACATAACACTTCCAACATACGTATATTAGATAAACATGTGAAATAATCAGCCAGCTTTCTAGGTTACGCTGAGAGAGGCAAACTAGTTTTTTGGCCATAGCATCAGGTTGTCATTCACTTCCGCTGGTTTCATAATTACCAATCCTGATTTGCATATGGTCTTTGCCCTTTTGTAATGGATTGGCAGGTGAAGATCGATGGTCTGGAGGGTTGCACTGAGCAATGCCATAGGTAACGATTAATTCTAAAGTTTCCAGCCATCACCTCTTTGGTTTTGCTCCCTTCATAATTACCAGTTCTTAAGTATTGGAATTGCCAGTCTGCTGGTCAAAGGAAAACTATTCAAGAGCACTACAAGACTAGGATTGTCTGGCAGGTAAAATGTGATGTTCAAATAAGCCCGAATCCACCCTATAAGGGTAAGACCTAAAGGGGAGTAGTTATACAGAGCATATTGAGACTCCTGGTGATCATATTCCAAGCAAGGTGCTAGAACTGAAAGGAAAGACTGTCTTAGGAAAGACAAAGCATCGGCCATTCTAATTCTCTGATCCTAGAATAATGGCACTTTATTATTTTCTCCATGTTCACATGTTATGCTCATCTCTATCTTTTGAAGTCGGAATAAGCCTTTTACCCAGTTTTCACACACATCCTTTAAAAAAAAACATGTTTCTCTTTTCCATAACCTTTGAAAACCAAGAGTGGCCATGATATATTTTGTTAGGTTAGCTCGTGTATGGAAAAGCACTGAGACATGGTGTGATGCAAGTCTGGGCAACCACATTTTAAAACACCTGTTCATCCTTGCATTTCCTCTATTTAGGCTAGTTGGAGCCACATATGGACTGGGGGCACCCAGCTGGTGGATTCCAACGTTTTGACTGTATTTTAATCCCTAGCTCTAGACTGTTTTATGTCTTTGAATTTAGAAGCCATGGGCTTTGGTAGAGTTTTTAGCCCCTTCCAATTAATGGTTTACAGTGACTAGAATGATACCACCTGTCTACTGGCTCACCAATCCTGACTGCCGTGCTGTGAGTAAATTAGGTGCTTATATCGTGATTCATGTTGGAATCCAGTCTCTAAGCGTGGGACCGTGATTCAAACCCAGGTTGCTGGGCGTTGCCTTGTTTCCAAGGCAAGTGTGTTTCCCCAGAGCCATCCTCCCTGAATAGATCTTTAGTTTTAATGTGTCATATTTTAGATGGCTATACACATTACAGATTGGCTAACGGCTTTAGATTTCTAGAAATTAGTAAAATGCTAGGACTATATTCAACTGCATTATTGCTGATCTTGAGGACTGGACTATTGTTAATGTTCATATATTATATATTCAAGGGAATAGATATTTTTTTAATTATTTTTTATTAAGCATTTAGTGTAAACAAATACAAACTTTTTGCTTTATCATTTTCATTTCCCCTCCTCCATATGCCATGCTTTCAATTCCATTTTTCATTAGTTTCCTAAAAGTCAATTTTATGTCATTTTTGCCACTCCAATATGCTGATTGCATTGTGTAGCGGGCGTTGGGGTGTGCTTGGCTGAGAGAGGTTGTGGTGCCCTTTTCTCTGACATTTTTCATTTGTTCTGTTTGTCAACCACATCTGTAAGTTTTTTTAGCATCGTTTCTAAAAGAATCCCTAGGGCTCTGATCGTTCTTCGATTTGGGTCTTCATATAGTGGTTCCCACCCTAGTTCCGAATCCAAGCCACATGTGGGGGGACAAGATTTTATGCAAGATATTTTCCCTTTCTGATTTCAGGTTCTTGCAAAACATTAATAAGTGTCGTAGTGATTCTTCCTTTTGATGACATAGGCAACACGTGTTATCTCTTGTCAGCCCGTATTTAATCAAGTTTGGTTTCGTTCTCAAGATGTTAAGTCTAAACTGCAAAATTAGGTGTCTATGAAAGGGATTTGCGCTTTTCCTCAGGTATTTAGGCAAAGTCTTGGAAGTATTAGTTAATGTAGTTGTCAATATATGAGACTTTGATGCTGCACAAGCTACTTCCGATTAGGACCAGTCCACTGACATAAGCAATGTTTTGACTTGAGATGGATGATTTCGTAGTGTGTCTATACTTACACTTAGTTGATCAAGAATATCAGTGCATCTCTGTCTCCACATTGTTAGTGGCCAAAAAAGTAGTTTCTCATTTTCTGCTTTCAAGATCTCGTATTGTGGTGGGCAGACACCAGGCTCTACCTTTCTGAAGGTCGATAGTGCTTTCCAAATAATGTGCACATGTAGAGAATGTAAGCCAAGTTCATGGCGTACAACTACAACGGGCACAGTATTTGGTAATTTTAGAATTCTTCGCCAGACTCTTCCGTCAAGTTTATCCCATGTCTCCCAAGGGATTCTCAAACCGGTATCACCGCCATATGTTATTGACAGTACAACTTTCAGATTATAGAAATCTACAAGTGGTTTGATGGAAAATTTCCTGTATCTTTTTTTGAGGATTAGAGCTGGTGCTGTTAATTGATCTATCTTCAAACATAAATGTTGGATCCAAGGTTTATCTCCCCAGTCATCACTGATAATGCTAGCCAAGTATTTCGCGTTTTTACTTGTTTGAATTGGATGATTTTCGAGACACCATTTGAACGGTTTCTTTATCTTTGTTTGCGCCTTCTTGATTCTAAGGATTTCCAATTTTGTTGCATTTATTTCTTATTTGTTTTCGTTCATGAAATGTTGAAATGCATCAAGCTTTCACTGTAGGCCAATTGGGGTGGTGCCCAGCAAAATAAGGTCATCTGCATATAGCAGATGTCCTATAGGATTCCCTCCTAAACGAGGAGTGCACGATCTCAGGGGCTCCATTCTATCTTTAATGTCCTTAATTGAAAAGTTGTATAAAATTGATGCCAAGGGACACCCTTGTTTTAGGCCTCTTATGGTATGAATGGCCTTACATAAAGGTCTTTTTTGGTCTAGTCACACTTGTAGAGTCGTGTCTGTTTGTAGACTAATGATGGCTGCCAACAGATCTTGAGGCCAGCTTTTTTGTTCCAGTTTTTTCCATAGCAGTTGACGGTCAACTCTGTGAAAAGCTGTGGCCATGTCAATGCTTGCTATAAAAAGCCTTTTATTTTCGTTTATAGTTTTCATCTTTATTAGGTTCAGTATTAGTAGATTTAGTCCGCAATCTACCTTTTCAACAAAACCGGATTGCCTACAATCAAAATTTCCGCTTGATGTTATCCATTCCTTTAATCTCTTTAGAAGGATGCCTGCATTCAATTTACCCAAAACATCTAATAGTGAAATTGGACGATAATTTTCCAGTAACGCTCTATCGGCCTTCTTAAAAATGGGTATCACCACCGCTTTCTTCCAAGAATTTGGTATTTGTTTATGTGTATTGATGCGAGTAAACAGAACATAGCACATCTCGGCCCATAATTCTGGAGTTTGTTTTAATATTGAATTCGTCAGACCATCTGTTCCGGGGGCACGGGATGTGCTAATACTTTTGATTAGTGTTAGTATTTCATTTTTGTCAAAGTTTATTGACCATGGTTTGTCACTATGGTGTTGCTTCAAGAGACCTTTGGTGATGTTGTTTGGATTATAGATGTTTTCAAAATGCTTTACCCATTCAGATTCATGAATTGGATTTAGTAAATTCGAATTTCGGAAATGTTGTTCTTTGTTTATTAATGTCCCAAAAAAATTGGCATTCTTATTTTCCATTGCCATTAACAATGGCAATGGAACACCTGTCAGCTATAGTCAACGCACAAAAAAGCTATGTGACCCTACGCTCCTGTAAATTTAGTGATCAAATTGCGGTAATTAAATACAATCGTAACAGTGATATTATAAGTGCTAAATCCTCTATTGCCTACTATGGTGAATTTGATAATTAAGACTTCCCAACATTTGGAAGAAAACCAACACCTTATAGCGCTTCTATATTAGCATAAAACAAAGGACATTTGGGGTATCCTACGCTCCAAGGGGAAAAAGATGCAACCGATTTTCCACTCTTCTATCTCTGCTACCACATGGTCTGAGTATATGACACACAGATATCAGTTACTGTCAGAGTTCAAAGTTACAAATATGTGTGATCCTGCTGACAAGATGGTTGGTGAATGTCCCTGGTCTCTGACAGATGTTGTATGGGCTATTCAAAAACGATCTTACTCCAAGGCGGCGGGCCCTTACGGAATTCCTGCATGTGTATTCAAGGACGACCCCTTTTTTTGGGCAAAAATCATTAAACCATCTTTCGAATTTATTTTTGAGACCAAAACTATACCCAAATCATGGTTATGAGCTATAATAAGACCTATTCACAAAAAAGGGCCAATTGACAATCCCGCTAATTTTCGGCCCATTTCTTTGATCGACGTGTCAGCAAAGGTTTTTGCAAGGCTGGTGTTAAGGGACTTAGAGGTGTGTGTTGCCAACAATATGTTATCAACATTTCAAGTAGGTTTTCGCAAGTCTATGGGAACCACTCTTAATGCAAAAATCCTTACCCACCTGCTAGAATCGACACTTACCTCTACCTCGGGGGCGGTCTATATGGCATCATTAGACCTCTCTTCTGCCTTCGATAGCGTTATTAGGGACAGGTTGTGGAAAAAGCTATTGGACTATGGAGTCCCTGCTCACGTGGTAGCGCTTATAGCACTTTTGCATTGTAAAACATCATATATGGTGAGGATTAAACAGGTTGGTAGCACTACCGAAGCTATACACACAGAGATAGGCATCAAACAGGACTGTCAATTGGCAGCAATTCTGTTTAATATTTACATATGTGATGTAGGTAATTTGTGGGAAAAATTGGTGGTCTTTCCAGTAAAATTGGGCGATACCCGCATAAACTGGTTGGCCTTCACTGATGAAATTATTCTATGTGATCACATGCCATTTGGCCTGCAAACGAAATTAAATGTGTTTCATGAATATGTAAAAAGTAACAATCTTGCAATTAATGCCAACAAATCAAATATAATGGTATTCGCCAATAGAAAAAAGGTTTGCAGATACACATGGAACATGAACAACATGGTGATTCAGCGTGTGATAAAAACAAGGTACTTGGGTTACAATTTGTGTGATTCAAACTCCCTGGCTATGTGGAAAGATATGTTGATTATAAAGGTAATTCCACTTATTTCACAAATGAAGGTATTATACTTCAAATATTCGAAGTTTTCCCTTAAACCACTGTTTGAAAAATATGGAAGAGTGTCCTGAACATTCCGAAATCATCTCCTAATTCAATCATAATTCATGAACTCGGGTTGAACTCTTTAACCTCAAAATTCTGGTGGCGCAAGCTAACGAACTACAGAAAAATGTTGTATCCTCCTCCGAATTCATCATATCAAAACTTCTGCGAAATGGTCAATAAACAATATCCTACATCTGTACAACGTTATGTGAGGAAAATGGAAGACCTTTTATCCTCTATCGCCATGGATCACAAGGATCTATACGAACGATCTACTGTGGTAAAAAGGAAATTCTTTCAAATGGACTGGTCTAATATCATCGATCTCAATGCAAAATACAAATTCTATAAAGATCAATACTGTTTTTTTCATAAACAATCACCAAAAATGCAATATTTAATTATTTTTCCATGTCCTAAGGCCAGGTATTTGTATTTGAGATTTAAGTTAAATGTCATACACACAGGAGAAAGAACTAAGCACTGGTCTGAAACCTATGACATCACAGAAAGGGTATGTTGCAGATTTTGTAATAGCAATTGTACTCAATTTGAAATCAATCACAGCTCCCTTATAGGCCAATTTTACAATGGTAATTCGGCATCCTCTAGAGAATTGCTGTGGTTCCAATGCATGTGGGGAAAATCGCAAAAATTAATAATAGCATTAACACGTTTTATTGCGGTAATAGAGCAAAGAGCCCTAGACTTTGAAAAAAATAGGCTGAGACTGTTTGTGATTTATGTAAAGCAATATTTGTTGACCAATTGTAATGTATACTTGAATGATTTTTTTATATTGTAATGCATCTTTTGCTCTCTTTTTACATTTGTTTTAATGTTTGTCTATCAAATATTTATAAAGGTGCATTGTACCAAAAACAAATAAAAGAAAATCAATACAAAACTAAAAAAAAAAAAAAATTGCCATTAACATCTGTTCAGAGTCCTTTTGGTATAATGTCGCTCTGCGAAGTTTGGCCCAATGTCGGTATGTTGTCTTCAACTTTTTTTCCATTGTAAATCGAGAGGTTCTTGGTTGAATTCCTTTTTTTAATGATCTTAAGTCCTTTGCTAATCGTTGTTTCCATTTATGAAGTTTGGAATTGAAATGATGTAACCTTATGACTTTGGGCTTTTGATTATATGTCTTTTTTTCTTGGAAGAGCGTTAAGCAGGCTTCGTATTCAACATCATTATTTTGTTCTTCTCGCCACTTCTTGATTTGTGTTGTCAAAAGTGGAATGGTTTTTGCGGATAATCGCAGTGGATTTAGCCTGTTAGTTGTTTTAACATTATAAGGCCACATTTTGGTGCCCTTTTTGCTCGCTTCTTGCCAAGTTTCTTCAATGCAAGTTAATATTAATGTTTTGTGGTCACTTTTTGTGGTTTCCAAAATCCTTAAAGACACAATTTCTGCATATGTTTTTCCATCAACAAAAAAGTAGTCTAATGTTGCTTTTGCATTGTAGGATGTCCAAGTTATTGCTCTTTCTAGGTCACCTTCTACGTTGCCATTTGCCATATGTAGATTTCTTATGTGCATTTATTTTAACCACATCTGCGTTCAAGACTCTTTTTGATTATTTTGATGTAGTTGTCGATTCGTGCTTAGCTTTTTGTGGCAATCTATGTTCAAGTCACCGCACATAAAGAGGCTGGGATTTTCAAATTCTGCTCTTATGTCATCGATGTATTTGGTAACTAGAGTCAAAAAGGATTCTCCATCTTTTGCTTTACTGTTCCAATACAAATTAATTATTACACAAGTAATTTCTTTATTATGTATTTGTTGATCCTGCTGCATAATAGTTATTTATATAAGAGGCGTTGGAGTTAATACTCTCACCAGTTTTCCTTGCAGGTCATTTTTGACGATGGTAAGTAGACCTGCCGACGGTCTCCCTGTTATTCCTTTAGAAGCTTTATTCAAATAACAAGTGTGACCGTCTAAGGTAGGAGTATCTTGTAGCCAGCATTCTTGAATACAGATAACATCTGCTGTTAGCAAGTCTTGATCAAGTTTTTCAAACAAGTGTTTGGAGCCTCTGGAGTTCCATGAGGCTATTCGGAAAGTGTTTACTCCATTCTGGTATTCAATCTAGTTTTGATCAGAAGATGTTTAAGTAGCGGCAAGCCAGTCCCAAGACTTTTGTTTTTCAGCTCCCATTTCCAGGGGGATTGCATTTGGGCCGTCTTCTGCTCCACTATCATCTAATTTACCTTTTATCCTGATATGTAGTGCATTCGGCACCCGCAGAACAGTTGGAGAAAAACAAATCGGTTTAGCCCCTACTTCGTCTTCTTATTGTTCTTGGGCTGTCAATCGCTTATTCAGTTGATATTTCTTTTCCAAATGTATTTTTTGTTGGAGTTCATCATCAGTGTTGGAAATTGATTTTAAGTCAAATCCTAAGGTTCACAAGTCGTCTGTTGGTGTTAAGAGCATGTTTGAGATCAATTTGGATGCAAGATGTAAATGAATATAATCCGTTTCTGCTTCATTCGGAAAATACACAATTTTAATGTCTTTTGGTTCCACAACTCGAAGGTGTGGAATACTGTGCAGCAATCTCATAAGGTTTGACCTATTCATTATTAACTCATATTTGGCCTTCAAGACCCGCTCCAAGGATAGTTTATGCATGTTAATCGCTTTGTTTCCCGCAGCTCAGGCTGGATGTTTGTGTTTCAAATTTATTTGGGTTTTTTTTCCCCACAACAGTGCTCCTCGTCTCTAGGTGTTTTGGCTGACTCAATGTTACGCTCACCTGGACCCCACAGGGGTGTCGATCGGACCCGGACAGCTGTGGTCTCCGTCAACGTGATGCGTAGTGCAGAGATGACTGTCTGGACTGGCCCGCCTAGTCTTGTCTGCTGGACCCGAAGAAGTATTTTCCTTATGTTTGTACAAGATGAGCTCTCCATCCTGCGTGTCTTGCAAGGGCGCGTAGATACCAGTTTCTTCACTGGTTTGAAGGCGTTGGGAGAGTTCCGGTAAGAATTGACTCTGAAGTCCCAGGCGGGATTGGTAAGTATCAAGTTCAAAGAGTTCAATGTTCCCGATGTTCACTCTTGTCCCCTTCCTTCCTTAAGTTGCAACTGAGTTTGTGAGAAGAAGGTCTCGTTGCTGCTGCTGGCGTTCAGGTTAGAGTATGTGTTACCCAACGCTGTCCGGTAACTATTGCATGCGTTAACGTGTTGTTTTTCTCCCTCTTTACAGATGCGGCATATGAAGATATGGAGAATAATACCGCCGGTGGTAAATCAGGTAAGTCTATGGTGGTAAGAGGTATTTGTTGATTCGCTTGGCTCACCTTGTTATTCTTGTGCCCCTAGGTGCCGGAGTACGGCGAAGAAATGATGCAGACAGTGCCGGATCGAAAGATGCTGTGAGAACTGGTGAGTATGGCGCCGTGCTGGAGCTGGCGAAGCGACGCGTGCAGGACTGATGTACTTTACAGGTCGGGAGATGAAATGGATCCGGAATCAGGTGAGGAATTTGAAATAAATTTGTTTTCTAACCTTGTCCTTTTCTTCCTCTTTATTGTAGGAGCTCCGGATTCGAGGCGGGCGTGGCAGAAGACTGGATGCTGGCTGCAGGCACGGTGAGAGTTACGCTGCTGGATGCAGAATAACACGAAGCATGTGCTGCTGTTCGGGCGTGGTTTAAATAGCCTCCAAAGTAGTCCCAGGAAAGAAGTTCCCCAGGACCACACCCGAGTAAAAAATAGTCCCTGTAGTAAAATAGTCCCATCCAGGCCTCACTTTGGCTTGTCTCTTAATTTTCGCTTCAGTTTTTGTGATACCTGGGTGCCCTTCCATCAGGGTGTCATGGTAATTGGAGATGACTAGTTCTTGTATTTCCTTGTGTGGTAGAAATAGTCGTCCTTGATAGTAAGGTAGGTCATTGATGACTGAGTAGTCCGGGCCTTTCTTTACCCAGTCCTGCAGGGTTGCTGGATCGAAGAGTTGTTGGATTTTTGGCGAATAGTTTTTCCATGCTCCTTTGAAAACCATGAAAATCCCAGAGAAGAGGATCATCCTGGTTGACTAACGGAAAGGACCAATCCGCTGCGCTGCCCCTAAGATATGACAATACAAAGGCTACTTTGGCTTGGTCATTTGGAAAGGCTCCTGGTCTGCATAAAAAGTGCAAGCAGCATTGGTTCATAAACACGGCAAACCTTTTGGGGTCCCCAGCAAAGCGTTCGGGTGGAGCTAGCAGAATATTTCCTGGTAAAACCACTTGCACAGGATTGCTTGATGAAACAGGGGTTGGTTTTCCCCCATATCCAGGTAGGGGCGTTTGCCCAGCTTGGTTTTGCAGTAGTTGCCTAGCCAGATCATCAGTGCGCTCCTTTGAGACAATCAGTTCTCTCCTGAGGGCATTAGTCTCTTGGTGAGCGGCATGTACTTCGGCCTAAGTTCCCCCAATAATTGGGCCAGTTGGTCGGTTTCCGAGGTTTCCATAACACCCAGGTGGGTATTTTTAGAAAGGCTTTGTGTTCTGTTACACTCACCTGGACCCCACAGGGGTGTCGATCAGACCCCGACAGCTGCGGTCTCCGTCAACGTGATGCGTAGTGCAGAGATGACTGTCTGGACTGGCCCGCCTAGTCTTGTCTGCTGGACCCGAAGAAGTATTTTCCTTATGTTTTGAAAGATGAGCTCTCCATCCTGCGTGTCTTGCAGGGGCGCGTAGATACCAGTTTCTTCACTGGTTTGAAGGCGTTGGGAGAGTTCCGGTAAGCATTGACTCTGAAGTCCCAGGCGGGATTGGTAAGTATCAAGTTCAAAGAGTTCAATGTGCCCTATGTTCACTCTTGTCCCCTTCCTTCCTTAAGTTGCAACTGAGTTTGTGGGAAGAAGGTCTCGTAGCTACTGCTGGCGTTCAGGTAAGAGTCTGTGTTACCCAACGCTGTCCGGTAACTATTGCATGCGTTAACGTGTTGTTTTTCTCCCTCTTTACAGATGCGGCATATGAAGATATGGAGAATAATACCGCCGGTGGTAAATCAGGTAAGTCTATGGTGGTAAGAGGTATTTGTTGATTCCCTTGGCTCACCTTGTTATTCTTGTGTCCCTAGGTGCCGGAGTACGGCGAAGAAATAGGAGACAGTGCCGGATCAAAAGGTGCTGTGAGAACTGGTGAGTATGGCGCCGTGCTGGAGCTGGCGAAGCTACGCGTGCAGGACTGATGTACTTTCCAGGTCGGGAGATGAAATGGATCCGGAATCAGGTGAGGAATTTGAAATACGTTTGTTTTCTAACCTTGTCCTTTTCTTCCTCTTTATTCTGGGAGCTCCGGATTCAAGGCGGACGTGGCAGAAGACTGGATGCTAGCTGCAGGCACGCGGGCGTGGCAGAAGACTGAATGCTGGCTGCAGGCACGGTGAGAGTCACGCTACTGGATGCAGAATAACACGAAGCATGTGCTGCTGTTCGGGCGTGGTTTAAATAGCCTCCAAAGTAGTCCCAGGAAAGAAGTTCCCCAGGACCACACCCGAGTAAAAAATAGTCCCTGTAGTAAAATAGTCCCATCCAGGCCTCACGTTGGCTTGGATTTATTTGCAGCATGGTCTGCATGAGGTAAGTAATGTCTATGAGCCTGGCGCCTATGGCGCCAGGACTGATTTTTATTATGAGCCTGGTGCCTACGGCGCCAGGACTGAACCCAGACAGCCCCTAGCTGGGGCTGCTGGGGTTTTTGTAAATGTCTGGATGCCTGCTCCCGGGGCTGATGGGCTTGATCCGGATGCCCGGGGGTAGGCATCATGACACTCAATCGTTCTTGATTTGAATGGATGATCAATGAGTCTATTATTATATGCTGTTTACTTGTTTTTCTCTCTTTGGCCTCGAGGAGCTCTCGTTTTTGTTTGAAGATTACAAAGTGACGTGCTTCTTCTCCTGGGTTCTGTACTAATTGAATTTCCTCTTTATTTTTCTGATTTTCAATTTTAATATAACTTTCATCCTCATATATCGATATTGTTAACGATTGCTCTTTTTCACCTTCTGAGTAATCTTCTTCTTTATCTTCCAAGTGGATCACTTTTCGTATAAAATGTCTTTGGGTATCAAGTTGTTTTGTTGGTGAATCTGTGTTCACATTCTTTTCCACCTCTTTCATTTGATGTTGCGTCTGGTTTTAGATTTTGAATAAATTTCCGAGTGCCAGAATTTGTTGTGGGTTTCACCTTTGGTAGATTTTTGTTATTTTTTTTGTTGGATATCTTGGACTTTTTTCCTAGCCCCTAATTCTTTGCCAATTGATCCGTTTTGCAGATCTGGTTCAAAGATAGATGTTTTGCATGTTGGTGCTGATCCTGTTTAGCTTTTGACGATGCCGTACACGCTTCTATGGTGGCGCTTGACTTTGGAGTTTTGTCATCAGAATTTAGCACCTGTTTTTGTTGAGTAGGAGCATTTGGCAGTGGGAAATCCCCTATATCCGAAGTTAGTGGAACTTTAAGAGCGATCACATTTGCCACTGATGATCCTTGTTTTTCTGAATCACAAGAGTCACAGGTTGGCTCTGTGTTTGTGTGTGTGTCCACTGAGGTGGAGATGTCTCTAGTTGTTTGTGTTTTCAGAAGGTTTACTGTGTCACTGAAGCAACTCAAAAACAATCTTTTATCATCATGAGCATCTTCCATCAAGTCAATGAGAGATTCTTTCTCTCGGGCTCTTCTTTCCTTTGTTGCTTCTATATAGGCCTCAATAAATATTAATTTTGATTGCATTAGGGCCAGTAAGGTGGTCTGATCTTTATAATTCTCATACAACGCTTCATATAATTTGAGGAAAGGGGCAAGTGTTATAGTTATCATTGAGCTGATGTAGCTTGTAGATTTGCATTTTGCTCTGTCTGGGTCTGGACGTATTCGGCCAGTGCGATCTTTTGGATGCAATCACCGCTTTTGAGGCTTTATGTTTCTTGGTAAGATGTTTATATTTCTTCTGACTTTGTTTGATAGATGGTTCTTCACTTGAAATTTCAGAATCTTCAGTCGTAGTTGAGTCACTGTGAACTGAACAAAGTTGAGTGTTTTCTTCACGTTGTGCTGTCAGGTATAATTGCCCTCTTCGCAGTGGCTGTCTATTCCCGTGAGACTGTATTTCTGGAGAATTACTCTCATTATATGCTGTGGATTTGGCTTTCTTTCCCGGAGCCATTTGCAATGTAGATTTACTTGCTTCTACTTCTGTTATCACCCGTTTCACTCTTCTTGAGTGTGGGGTAGAAGTGTTGACTGGTATGTGGGTGCTCTTTGGGGATTCCTCTTTTCCAGATGTTAAGTCATGAGACAACTCTCTTCGGACTTGTTCTATTTGTTTTTCCTCAAAAGTGATTTGTTTTTTTCCAGATCTTTGTGAGCTTGTGTTTGATTACATGTTTCCGTGGTTATGAGAACTCTGTTTTGCTCAGAGCTCCTACCTTCTGTTTTTTCCACTTGTTCTACCATATTCGAAGTTATGATTCCATCACATCGACCTGAAACCATCAAAAGGTCGTTGTCAGGTATGTCTTGCCAGGCAGATTCCTTTTCTTGTATATTCGTGAGAATATGATGTTCTTTGCTTATTGTTTTTGGTTGACTCGTAGTTGCCTCTTTTACTTTAAAGTGCCATCTTATTGATTTTGTTTCAGAAAAGCCATTTAGCTTGGTTTTTTATTTTCAGTCCATGTATTTTATAGATTGTTTGAAACGTAATCACATACGGCAGTTTGTATATCCATTACTGACATTGCCATGTTTGTGGTTACAGCCATTGTTGGCTTCTTAATTTGTGGTGTATTCATGTTTTGTAGGTTCACATTACATTTTATTGCAGGATTTGTAATTTCCTTGTTTAGCTTGATTGAGGAAATTGTGGTGTTTAGCAAAGTTTGATTTAACTGCTGTATTGCTGATTTGTCCAAAGAATCACACTGAGCATCAACGTACATGGGTGATACTATGCTGGTTTCACATAAGTCTTGTTGCAGGTTTTTGTTTGATTTTGTGTGTTTTACAGTCGTGAAGAATCCCTTTTCGCATGAGGCACAAAACACTTCTCCTTCTTTTGCGTCGTCATGCTCTGACTAAATCTGAACACCCGCCACCCCTCCCCTCCACAGCGGCTCAGCACGCCGTCCATCAGGAACCGGGACGCCGCACGTAGACGCGAGCTCCTCAGCCAGTGACTGCCCCATGGCCCGCAGGACCTGCACAGCCCGCAGAGACCCCAGGGACCACACACTGCCCGCAAAGCTCCCGCACAGACCAGGTGAGCAAGTGCTCATTTGTGGAGGAGATACGGGATTCACTGGGGGCATCAGTACGGGGTGCAGGGGAAGATTTAGGCATAACGTACCTTGTTCAATGGTCGATGCAACCTTGCCTCGAATTCCTTGAGGTAAGCTTGTCATTGAAGGACCGGTATCTGCTAGTTCATACGTGTTTGCTCCAGCAGCAACAGCATTCGTATTTAACACATTATTTGCTTCCAATTCCACAGTGTCGGGTAAACATTTCTCTGGTGCTCTAGTTTCATCAAATTCATCGAGATCAGTGCTGTTTCTTCCGGCTCTGCGTTCTTTGTGCAAGATTGTTGGCAGTTGTTTCTCTAAGACTCTTCGACATCCCCTCTGCAAACACTCTACCAACACTCCGCGGACGCTCCGCGTCACAGTGTAGGCTTTATGTGGGAAAAAAATAAATCTGGGGATAATACTCAGAAAAGGAGTGTGGTGAACAGCCTGACCTCACTCCTTGCAAGTCTGTCACACTCTGCCATCACTCCGGGAATAGATATACATTTTTTTCGAGATAGGTATAAAGAGGCAATGTTTTATAAGTGCAAATGCACTTAGTGACACATATGTGTAGGTAAGTGTCCGGTCCTGCCATTGTTGTCTGCGGGAGCTGCTGAACCCCACCAATCCCTCAAGACTGTTTGATCAACAACTGTGTAAATTACCACCTGAAGAACTAACACTCCAAAGGGAAAGGGGAAGAGGAGAAAATAAAAAACAACAGACTCCAACTTCTGAATGGCTGTGAATCTACAGAAGGGAAGGAAAAAAGGTTAATCAGAAAACAGCATAAACTTCAAAGTCTATTATCCAAAACTACTTCTTAGGATCAGTACCTGTTAACCCATTTACAACTTGGAGGATGTTATTTGCACTTGTAAGTAACTTTGGCTATTCTGATGAGTTCTTAGGGTATGCTGCAATTAGACTTGGATTCTTTTGAAGGGAAGTTAAGTTCCAAATTGCAGAAAAAACCCTTATCCTCTCAAAAGGTGATTACATGACATTCCAACTCCATCATGTTCCTTTCTTGTGTGAAAGTGAAAGCACAGCCAGTAAAACCCAGATCTCAACTCACGAATAAACAGATCAACACCTGGAATCAACCCTGGACATAGCGTCTTTCACTTCCCTTTGAAAGTATTGCAGCAGAGTTCCAAAAGTATCAAAAACATGCAGGTAAGAATGTCTTCTTTCATTCACAGTTTTTTAACCACACATTTCCACACTGTTGTAAGCCAGCATGACTTCCACTTGCAAAGATTCTATGCATGCAGCTCAAATGTCAGGCTCAGTATTCATTCAACATGTATTTTACAGAATGTCTTTCTTAGTAAGTAGAGTTGATTTCCAGCAAACTAACACTTGACAATGTCTTTAAGAAGCAAACTCTCTGCAGCAACCTAAATACCTAACTCACTAGATACCTAATGAAGATAATAAACTTGATGGAAAGGTAATCCTCTTTCCACTTGAAACAAACTCTGCGCTCCCACTAGATTTACAGCATTGCCTGTCCCATATAGTCCTTGATCAACTGTAAAGCAGATTTCAAGGATCTCTCTGCCAAATCTTCTCATGAAAACTTCAAATTTGGCCTAAAACCAGGAACTTAACAAAAGCAGGACCTTCCTGCTAGGGAATGAACAATGAAAGGCAGTTTATAATGTTAGTGCTGACCTGAAGCCCTTCACTCCACCAATCAGTGAGCAGCTTCACTTCCTCCATGATGACTTGGGGAACTCTCACTCTGTAAAAGGGGGGTTAAGTACAACAACCAATTATGAACCCTTCCAACAATTAACCAATACTTTTACCTAACCCAGACATAGCACCTATATTACTTCTCGCATACATACAGACCTGACAGTAAGCTATTGATGACATCTAATGTTAAAATTTACACAAGGGTAGGCTCACGACAATTTTGCTGACCAAAGAAGCCCTGTCAGATATTCAGTTGTATTGGTTTCTCTTGTGGTAAGTGAAGATATCCAATTCCCCCAAGAGCTTTTCACTGGGTATAGTACTATTCTCTGCTGCAAAAATGCTATAACTGCAGGTAGACATTTTGACTGCCTCTTGGTTGGAGGGTAGTCTCTTGGAAGCAAGGTATGATGGAAATCATGGCAATGTTTTACCTCACAATGGAGGTCCCCTGTTACTTGACAGATCCTCAGGGCTTCATCATTAGCGGCACCTGGAGAGCAAGGATGAACAATCGTCAGATACATGACCTTTGGTATCTAGAGCACAGTTCTCTCTGATCAACGTTTTGACTTGAAGACAATTTTCATAACCTTCAAGGCCTTTCTTTCTGATGTTTCAGAGACATGGGTCTCAATTCTCAAAGACACCATTAACACTATGTTTTATATAAACATGGAGGGCAGCACAAAGTCTCCTCAACTGACGCACACTTGCACATACTCATTTGCTTTCTTCATCAAATGTTTCTTTCCTTTGTTGTGGCGGTAGGGGGGCACATTTCATAAGGAGGGCTACCTTTTAATTTGAGCAACGGTCTACATATTTTTTCTAAAGTTAGGCTGCTGAAAGCAGCCGCTCGAGACAGAGGGAAGGACACATTTAATCTTAACCTGCATAACTTCCTCCTGCAAGCCCTGAATCCAGAGGAAGCCTCCACAAATCTCCCAAAGTTCCTAGACTTTCTGTGTCTGGGCCTGTCAGTCAGCATCAGAAGGTCCACCCACATTGCCACACAGAGAATTAACCTCATTGGATATCTCTTGGACACACACATGAGCTTTTGGTTTCCCTTCCATGGGATGTCCCGGGAGGATAGGTCAGCGGCAACATGCTCGCCTTGGAAGCAAGACGACACAAAGCAACATAGGTTCGATCCCCGGGTTAATGCTTAGAAACCTCTGGGTATTTAAGTGCGTTATAAATACGCAACTAAGACAAAAAAACAATTATGCAACTAAAAAACAAACAATTCCTGTAACAGCGCCTCGATGCCCGTGAGCTGTGTGAGCGCTTTAAAAATGCAAAAATAAATAAAAAATAAACGTCTCCAAACTTTGTGGAACATCTGCACCACGATCAGCCTCTGCTCTACTTTGCCAATGAGTGTGTACTAGTATATCCTTGCTTGTTCTAGTGGATCCATATGCATGATTTCAAGTGCGGCAGATGCAAATGTACTTGGTGACCTCTTTCCTCATTTTAGATTCCACTAACATTGGAGGTATGAGGGATCTATTTAGTTGGTGCCAGGAAACCAACCTTGTATTTGCTGCCTTTGGTGTTCCTCAACCTACAATCTTTCTCAACAATGGCCCCTCCCTTTTTGGTTTGGAGCCACAACAGGAGAGCTGAGACTATACGATCTCTGAGGGCACCGTTTTCGTGTTTTGGTATTTCTTCGTCCATGAAGTAACCTATATAGCAGGAGTGGGGAGGCAGGAAGAAGCTGTTATACAGCCTCTCCTGTCTTGCTGGAGAGATTCAGCGCCTTTGCCTGGCTCATAATGCTGCTAGGTGAGTTTTTTCCTAGAATGCGATGACCGTAATATAAGTCTGGAAGTTGGTCAGGCCTCTTAACATGCCTAAAAACCCATTTATGCACAGAGATTTTACAACACTGTACATATTTGACTCTGACAGGCAGGGTGACATGTTTCTTAACTTATTGTCAGGCTGAGTCCAGAAGAGAATGTCTGCGGAAGCTGCTGAACCCTGACAGTCCCCCTAAAGTGTAGCACACTGAGCCAGATTTAAACAGCTGAGCCTGGCACACCCCTGAGGGAAAAGGGAAGTGGATAAAATAAGAAAATTGCCAGATCTCTTACGTGGTAGTCACCAATTTGCAGACGGGAAGAAAAAAGAGAATATGCCTTTCAAACAACTATTCTTACTTTCTCTCACTCATCTCCAACTCTATTAGATATGTGTAATTAACCATACCTGGCACTCCTCTGCTGTCTGCCCAGAGGGTGTTTACTTGTTTGTTGTTTTCTCCTTCAGACCTTGGAACAATATTTTTTTATGTAATATCCCTGCTTTTATGTGGAAGCTCAATACTTTTGGAAATAGTCTTACATTTGCAGAAATATTCTCCCCAGCGGATTTCAATGAACAGTGTCTAGCTGAGGGAAACTTCCTGCTACCTTACTGGTTCCAGATTACAGTTTTTGCTTAACAAGTATCTTGCAAAACTTTATACAGTTTTTCTGTCACTTATGTTCATGACCAAGTTTATGTTTCCTAGTATTCCTAAAATTAAACCATAAACAAACAGGTTTTTAAAGAAAATTGCCTGAAAGGAGTTTCTTCGGTGCTGTAGCTATTTCAGCGTCTTCTCTGCCAATGATACTCCCTTTGAAGAGAATCATGCACGCGCGCATGGGTCTCCGTGTTAGTTTATCCATCAATGTGCACGCGTGAAATGGTCTCCAAGGTAAAGGCTCTGCTCCAGGCAAGTATGTTTCAGGAATATGAAGCGCTCGCGAGCGTAGGTAAAAACAAAAACACTCAGTTGCAGGAATGAGAAAAGGAAAACCACGCACCGCGCATTTCTGAGACCCCAGGCACTCACTCTGCCCTATGGGTAAGAGCCGCACCTTGTTCCGATTCCAACTTGATGAATAAGCAATGTGGGCAACTTCAACTATTAGTGTATGCCGCTGGCGTTAGCTACTGAGCTTATGAGATTAAATCTAAGGCTCGCAGCTGAAAATGCTGACTACTTGCATGCTACCGTGTCCAAGCAAGGACACGTGTTACCGAGCGGCTACTTCCCAGCAATACGTTAATGAAAAATGTTACCCTAGCGCAGCAAAGTGAAAAAGACTGAACTCTGTAATTCAGTTTATAACATCACCACAGTTTTTCAGTTTTTTCTTCCTAAAAACTTGCAGACAATCCCACCATTTACAGTTGTCCAATCAATCCTTCATAATGACTACTATCTTATCTATAGTTACTTAGCTTCTTGTCTTCTTATGAAGTCAGAGGTCTCCACCAGCCACCAGAACTCTTCCTAAACTTCCTGGACACAGTCTCAGCTGACATCTTGACCCAAAAGGCCCCACAAGGCCTCACAAACAAGAACTCCAAAAGTACATGACCACACAGTTCGGCTGTTGACGATGAAAGGCAGTTTAGAATGCCTATGGTCTGCCCTTCTGCTACAGCCACCCAATCAGTGTGCCTGCTGAGTCCCTCCATCTTGGCTTGGGAGGTTGTCCACATACTGAATCAGAAAAGTTAAGGCCAAACCAACAAAGAAAGAAACCATTCATACTTTAAACACACATTCCTAAGACAAATCAAAGCAGAACCTGACACTTATATCTTGACCTTGCACCTGTATGTCTTTACCAGCGAAAAAACAGAACAATATGGAAATTTGAGATTGCACTTGATTGTTCCCAAACTCTTGTTGAGCTTCAACACCTTATGCACATTTTCCCATTTCTACATCCTAATTCCTTTCTCATATTGTGTGTGAGACTATTTACACTCAGTTTGGTTCCAGGAATTCCCTCTAACCGAATCTACCTTTCTGTTACATTAGACACCTGCAGCCGGTCCAGTAAACTGTGGTTAACTTGATAACTGGCGCATTGTGTCCTGACTATACTACCACCCTCCTTTGTTCTTTACACTGGTTCCGATTCAAATACCATATCTCTTTTCAGGAATGTGCCCTTCTGAGTAAAACCATGACAGAGCAATGGTGTGTGTTATAAAACACCAAGTAATGAAATACATCTGTATGTCTGGCCTAATCGAGTCTTCTGTAGCACACGTAGCCTCTTCTTAAGAGACACATTGGTGTTTAATTCCCCTTCCCCATATTTGCTTCTTCACACAATCATCTGGCCATTCCAGGTCATCGCCAAACCTGCTCGTCTTCTGTCCTGACTCTCACTCTGTGTTACTCTCTTAACCCACAGCTGTGAACTGGAGTGTAGGGGATGATTTCCATTTCTGAAGAGTTCCACAAATTGAATTTATTTTAGCTTTTCCCTCTGACCTGTTTTTCTCAAACATGCCTAAGCGAACCTGTGCTTTATAACATATCATAGAGACATACTATGCTGAGTAACCATGTTACTAGGTGTGTACCTTTTTAACCTGTCTTGGCCTCACCAACCTTTGGGGCACCAATCTTTGCATGACAAAACATAACTAAAAAAATCTGAAAAATTGAATCTCTTGTACAGTTAGGGCTCACATTTTATTTCCCAAATTAATTTAGTAAGCTATTGTCCACAGCTGAAGAAAGCCCTAGAAGAGGCACTCTCAAAAACAGAGGAACTGTCTGATGATAACATACTGCTACGGAAAAAGGTGGAAGAGATGGAGAAAACCCAGATCAGTCACAAAAGCAGGCTCAAGAGTCAGGAGGTTCAGCTCAAGCATTACCGGAATCGCAAGGCTGCAGAAAGCCATGATGCAGACAAGTGGAAGGTATGTCTGGTGGGACAGCCTCTGAGAGCCTACTTTTCTGCATTTCGTCATGTACAGGCTCTCCAGAGTACATTTGCTCTATCAATGTTCTGTGCGTTCACATGCAGTTTCTCCGCGTAGGACAGTACATTTGGGCCACAAGTTAATACACTTTGACAGAAGGGGGTGCACCCATTTTGTTTTTCTTGAATTTGATTCTGGTGCCTGGAATCATCACTGGCCTTGAATTCACTGTTCGGAAATGTTTTTATTTTTTCTTTCTAAAAAGAAGATGGTGTCAATAAAGGAGGTTATTAAAGAATAACTCCCAGATCAGAACAAGAAGATGACATAGTGCCTTTTATGAGTTGTTGAGGGGGTTGCCATGATGTGCAAGACCTGTAGGCATGGGGTGGTAAGAGCTCTTGCAGTAAAATGTACTTAGGATTACCATACACATATGGAAAACAGAGCCATGGGCTTGTAGGATAGTAGTTGTACTCATTGAAATATTCCACATTAGTGCAAGAGGAAAACTAGGAGTACTGTGATCTCTTTAGTTAATGACAAATTAGTGTAAATGTGATCTGTCATTGGAGGCAGCCTGATGTCAAGTGGTGCTCTTTTCTTCCCTGCTATAGGAAATGGAATCAAATTTGAAGCAAAAAGAGTTGCTGAACGAGAAGTATGAGAAAGAAAATCGGGAGCAGGTGAGTGAGTGATTTGAATGAGTATTGATGGGTGTACCTTTTTTCAAGAGATAAAGTCAAAACCAGGTTTGGGACAGTACAGAATGTCTAGCCTAAAAGGTAAATCATTTATATATTATTTATGCATTTATTTTATTTGTATAGCTGATAGACAGGGCCCGTAGGCATAATAGTGCATGGACAAGAATAAAACACAACACGATTTCGACAAGTCTTTTACTTTGGAAGGATTTCAGATGGTTTTCACATGGTCACCCTATCTCAAACTGGGAGTGACCCAGATTGAGCACATGATGTTTTCTGGGGATTTACAGGACGCCTTCTTTCAAATATCAGTACCGGAACAGAACACATGATTTAGGATCTATAAACAAGGGTGTCCATTAATTGTACAAATGACAATTCTTTTGTATGAATTCAGTGCCACCGGTACATGGCTGTTGTCAACTAGGATTTCATCTTGATCCTTTTACGACTTCCAGTTGAATCAAGCATTCTCTCCATCTCATTCTCATAAGTCTTCAGATGGTTTGCAACACTCTGTTTGACTTGGGCTTTTCTTCATATTAAAGACCACTGTGAACTGAGGCTCTGTTTATGTGGTCTTGGGTTGCATTAAGGGTATTGTCTTTCCTCATCAGGAAAGAGCCCTTGCAATTCAGAATGCTGCACTTTACATTTCAAAATAGCCCCTCCCGTCTCCTCTCTGTTGCAGTTTCAAAGGTTGTTTGGCCTCATACATTCACATAGCTTGTCTGGCCAAATTAAAATGGAGAACCTTCCATTGGCATCTGATGGCCAATTGAAACCCAGCCCTTGACTCATCATCATCACAAGAAGTTCATACAAATAAAATTAATCAAACCTGATAATAAATAGAATTAAAAATGTAGGTACCAATTACTGCTACATCTAAGAACACAGTGGTTTACACCTCAGATGCACATATTTCCAATATAGAAGTTATTTAAATCTAAAAACAAAATTGAGATATTGTTCCAGACTGTACATAACATAAGCGTCCATTGTTTCCATATACATTTCATATGCAACCTACAGTTCAATAAAGCACTGATAAACTATATCTTGATCTTGATTTTTTAATGAAGTGAACAGAAGAATAGTGTATGCAAACTTGTTCTATGTGCCACACCATCACATTCACATCTGATGAAATGGTCTAGATAATATTTTACCAAATCTTAATGGAGACAGTAGTTGATTAAAATGTGACAGTGTGTCCGGTCCTAAATGCTCCTGTCCGCAGGAGCTGCTGAATCCCACAGACCCCTCGAAATGTTTGATCAACAACTGGAGGATTACACAGCTGAAAACCAAACGCCCCCAAAGGAAAGGGGAATTGGAGAAAATAAAAAAAACAACAGATTCCCTTCTTCCGGCAAAATGGACATCTGCAGAAAATGAGAAAACAAACAGTATTAACATTTGTTCTTATTCTCGAGCCCTTCTTAATACCTCTCCGCCCTCTTGAAAGAAACCTGTACCTGTTTCCGTCCTCGAAGAGCTGAGAGGTAAAGTTTTCCAAAAGAATGCAGGACTTCTTTAATCTCTTTTTAAATGAACATTCTCTTCATTGTGTTTTAGAATTCTGTTTGGGTTTGGCACTACTGAGATTTGTATTTGAAGTAACTTGCTTTCGAAGGGATTGTGTCCTCCGGCGTATTCCTCATCTTAGATATATATCGTTCCAGCTCTGCTGGCCTCGGAAAATTTTTTCTCTAGAGGGCGTTGCGCGTCGACGTCCCTCGAGTCGATGTCCCTCGACAGCCGCCGTATCGACGCTCAACGTCATCCTGCCCATAAAGGCCGCGCGCAGCGTCCGTTGCTCAGTTCCGTTTTTCCGCGCTACTCAGTGCCTCGGAATACCGTTGCTCAGTTCTTAGTCAATAATAATACTATTTACCTCGAGTTATTCGATACCGTACTCGATGGCTTCCTCGTCGGAACCGACAACTCCTCGATCCGGCTTCAAAAAATGTCGAGATTGTGGAAAAAAGATGTTGTTGACCGATCCTCACAGAAATTGTCTGTGCTGCTTGGGAGCCGAACACCATTGTTCGGAGTGCGAGGACTGTATGTCCATGACAGCTAAGGCCCTGAAGGAGCGTAGGGGGAAGCTGGAGAAAGGTAAGACTTTTAAAGCTTCTTCTTCGTCGACGAAGTCGAGACATTCGTCTCCTCGTCACCATTCACGCTCCAGGTCTCGGAGTGGGTCTCATCACTCCTCGAGATCGAAACACTCGAAGAGGAGACGTCGAAGATCTCCTTCTCCGTCTTCCTCTTCCTCTGTTTCGCCAAAAAGAATCCCTTGCCCCACGAAACATAGTTCCCGGGCTGAATGGGAGGAATTCAGGAAAAATATGATGAGCGTCTTCGAGAAAGCGGCCTCGACCCCCTCGAAGACTGCCGAGAGCGATGCTCTGGTCGAAAGACCCGAAGGTCAAAAACGCCGCGAGTCGCAGTACCCGGCGAAAGAAACCTCTCGAGTGCGTCTCGAACCCTCGAGTAGGACTATGACCTCCAAACCTTCCTCGAAGGTTCCGTCAACGCCGTCGACGAGGGTTCCGTCGACGTCGACGTCGATGTCTTCGACGCCGTTGTCGAGGGGACCTTCGACACACGGGTCTGTCGACTCGACGCCGGCCTCGACACCGGCGTCGACGCCGAGAAAAGTCACGGTGACCACACATCCAGTGACGATCCCCAGGCCCTCGACGTCGATGGCGTCGATGGCGTCGATGGCGTCGATAGTGTCGAGTAGAATTCCAATTCTGTCGAGGTCCTCGAGGCCTCCACCTCTGTTTTCGACGCCACGCTCGAAGCCTTCGACGTCGGCGTCGACGACATCGACGCTCTCGAGGCCAACTTCGGCACCCTCTGCCTTGGAAATGGGATTTACTCCCTTTATGAGTTCAGAACAATTGAGAACTATATCCTCAATTTTAGAAGAGGGTGATTTGTCTGAACAAGACACATTTGAGTTACAGGGACCTGTAACCCCAGTTAGAGAGGAATTTTCCTCTGAAGAGCGCAGATTAAAGGATCTTCATGATTCTTTACATGAGGCAAGTGGGTTAGACACTTCCCCTGAGGTGGATTTTGCTAAACCAGACCCGGGGGAGCATGCTGAAACCCCCTACAGAGCCTTAATGGCCAGGATTACTGAGTTCATGGGGTGGTCTACACCTTCACAATCTTTCCAGCAAGATGACCTCACGGATATTCTTGACAAAGGCCCACAAGAAGATCCAGTGGTGCCCTTTCATAAAGCTCTTCAGAGAAAGATCATGACAAACTGGGAAACCCCAGATGTAATACCAGCAGTAAATAAAAAACTGTCTGCAAAGTACAGGGTATCTTCCACAGACCCAGAGTTCTTGTCTAAACATCCATCCCCAGAAAGTCTGGTGGTACAAGCAGCATCCTCTACCGATGTCAAGACGGCTTATCCTACAGTCCCACAGGACAGGGACGATAAAAAATATGATGCCATGGCAAAGAAAGTCTTTTCAGCATGTAGCATGGCGTTAAAGTCTGTTAATGCTACTTGCACCCTTGCTAGGTTCAGCCATACACTTTGGGAGTGTGCTTCTACAGCGGCTGACTGCATCCCGGAGGGAGAAGAAAGGGATGCGTTCCTGAATATTATACAGAACGGTAAAGACGCTATGTGCGAATCCCTCCAGACGGGCATTGATTCGGCTGACAGTATCAGCAGAGCAATGGCGGCAAGTACATCAACCAGGAGGTTCGCTTGGTTGAGAAAGTCAGGTTTTGCCCCAGATGTGCAAGCCAGGCTCTTGAACATGCCATTTGATGGCTCTTCTTTGTTCGGGAAAAAGGCGGATGACAGTTTAGAGAAACTGCAAACTTCAAAAGCAGCAGCAAAATCCCTAGGAGCTGCAATCCGTCAGACTCCTTTTCGTCCCACGGGAACCTCTGCGAGGGGCAAGTCCTTTCGCTTCTACTCCTCATTCGGAAGAGGTAGAGGACGACCGGCTCAAAGGGGTCAAAGAAGAACTACCCGAGGTGGACGGGGTAGATATTCTAAAGCCGCAGCAACAGCAGGTGCCTCTTTACCATCGGCATCTGCATCAGCCGCCCCAAAACCACTCTGAGGACTCCCCTCACAGGTCACCTGTAGGAGGCAGGTTGACTCAACATCTGACGGTATGGCAGGCTATCACGTCAGATGCTTGGGCATTAGAAACAGTCAGCCAAGGTTACTGCCTGCCTTTCCTACGTACACCTCAGAGTCATCCACCGGGGATCAGCTCTCAGAAAGCTCCAGATCCGCTCCTCTTGCAGGAAATTTCAGACCTGCTAGAGAAAGGTGCCATAGAACCGGTACCTGTAGCGGAGAGGAACAAGGGCTGGTATTCCCCTTACTTTCTCATTCCGAAGAAAGACGGAGGACTGAGACCCATCTTGGACTTGCGAGAATTGAACAAATTCCTCAGGAAAGACAAATTCAAGATGGTCACTCTTTCTCAGATCCTCCAGGCCCTTCAGTTTCAGGACTGGTTGGTATCTCTGGGCCTTCAGGACGCTTATTTCCATGTGCCTATCCATCTCAAACACAGGAAATACCTGAGGTTCGCAATTGGCAACTCTCACTATCAATTTCGAGTACTGCCATTTGGGCTGACCTCCGCCCCGAGGGTCTTCACCAAGTTAATGTCGGTAGTGGCTGCAAGTCTAAGGAGGGAAGGGATTCACGTCTACCCCTACCTGGACGATTGGCTGATCAGGGCTGTTTCTCCGGAGCAAGCTCAGATCCAGCTAAATCACGTGTGCTACTCCCTTCACAAACTGGGCTTCTCCCTCAATTTAAAGAAGTCTCAAATGATACCATCGCAGAGACTCCAGTTCATAGGAGCGATCCTGGATACTTCCCTGGGAAAAGCCTCGCCACCAGAGGTGAGGGCTCAAGATATTCTACAGATGGTTACCAAGTTCCAACATGCCCAACGTCTCCCAGCCTTCGACTTTTTGAGGTTGCTGGGCCTCATGGCATCCTGCATTTTCCTTGTGCCAGAGGCTCGCCTGAGAATGAGATCCCTCCAGTGGGCACTGAGGACTCAGTGGTCACAATTCTCAGGGAGAATGACAGATCTTCTTCAGGTTCCCGGCAGGGTGGCTCGAGACCTTCAGTGGTGGGCCTGTCAGGAGAACATTCTGAAAGGAGAACAGTTTTGGCAACCCTGGCCGGAGATAACAGTAGTCACGGATGCCTCACTCACGGGGTGGGGAGCCCACGCCAACGACTTGACCATCAGCGGTCGTTGGTCTCCATCGGAGTCCAGACTACACATCAACCTGTTAGAGCTGAGAGCCATCAGACTTGCGTTGAAGGCTTTCCTGCCAGTTGTACAAGGGAAAAACGTCCTGATAATGACGGACAACACGGTGGCCATGCACTACCTCAACAAAAGAGGAGGCGTAGGATCACTACCCCTGTGCAGAGAGGCGATGCAGCTCTGGTTTTGGGCAATCGAAGAAGGAATCTCTCTATCGGCAGTTCACCTAGCCAGAGAGAAGAACTTGACAGCGGACGCTCTGAGCAGGCAGAACACAGTCTCCCACGAGTGGGAGCTAGCTCAGGAAGTCCTTCAAGAGATCTTCGCCCTTTGGGGAACCCCTCAGGTAGATCTGTTCGCCACCAGCCTAAACAGGAAATGCGACCTGTTCTGCTCAAGGGAATTTCCTCCGAGAGGAGCTCTGGGAGACGCGTTCATAGTGGACTGGGAGTTTCCGCTTCTGTACGCGTTCCCACCGGTCCCTGTCATTCCTCAAATGATCAGGAGGTTGAGAAGATTCCGGCGAACCATGATCCTAATTGCCCCGGATTGGGCCAGGAGAACGTGGTACCCGGACCTTCTAGACTTGTCCATCTGCCCTCCAATTCGACTTCCGCTCAGAGAGAACCTTCTCTCTCAGAAGGGAGGTCAGGTTCTCCATCCGGACATCAAAACCCTCAACCTTCACGCTTGGCTTCTGAACGGCTGAGGTACAAGGATTGGGACCTCCCTGATGATGTTATGGAGGTGTTGCTTTCGGCAAGGAGGCCAGCAACAAAGTCTTTATACCGCTGCCGTTGGAACAGATTTTGCAGCTGGTGTAGAGAACAGAATATCGACCCATTTTCATGTGGTACACCAATGGTTTTGTCCTTCTTACTATATTTGGCAAATTCAGGCCTTCAAGTTGGCACCATTAAGGGCTATCTCGCAGCGCTATCTATCTTTAAGCGGACTGCGGAGGAACCATCCTATTTCAAATTACCCTTGGTAATACAGTTTCTAAAGGGGTTAACCAATGTTTATCCCCCAAGACCATTCCAAGTTCCCCTATGGGATTTAAACTTAGTACTAACTTTCCTGATGGGTACACCTTTCGAACCTCTCCATTCTTGTTCGTTAAGATTCCTTACCCTTAAGACTGTTTTATTAATAGCACTTACATCTGCTAGAAGGGTGAGCGAATTACAAGCTCTTTCTTGTAAACCCCCTCATACAATCTTTCACAAAGACAAGGTTGTCCTGCAAGTGAAGCCTAATTTCCTCCCAAAGGTAGTTTCTGAATTCCATATCTCTCAGAAGATTACCCTGCCATCTTTCTATCCTCCTCCTCACCCGGGGAAAGAGGAAGAGAGGTTACACAGACTAGACCCTAGGAGGGCTTTAAGTTTTTACATTAGTAGACTAGCCAGGATAAGACAGGCAGACCAGCTGTTTGTAGGTTACGCAGGTCACAAGCTGGGGTTACCAATAACTAAACAGACCATTTCCAGATGGATCATTCTAGCCATTCTGGAATGTTATAAACTGGCAGGGAAAGAGCCCCCTCAAAACCTTAGGGCTCATTCGACCAGAGGTATTGCAGCTTCATCGGCCCTCAAAAGAGGCGTGCCGGTTAAAGACATCTGTGCGGCCGCTACATGGTCGTCTGTCCATACCTTTTCACGTTTTTACAATCTGGATTCCTCCTCTAGTCAAGAGACTAGGTTTGGAAGGGCTGTACTACATTCTATTCATCAATAGAAGACAGCGTGAAGTCAGTACTCCCTCCTCCGAATATAGAATACTGCTATGGGAGCCTATCTAAGATGAGGAATACGTCGGAGGACACAATCCCTTCGAAGAACAAGTTACTTCTTACCTTGTAACGTTCTTTCGACGGGATGTTCCTCCGACGTATTCCTCATCGACCCTCCCATCCATCCCCGCAGTTCTACTTCCCTTGTTGTTGCAGCTTACGCTCCTTCAGGGTGATTAGTCTAGTCCAGACAGTAATACTGTGGGCTTCAAAACGGAACTGAGCAACGGACGCTGCGCGCGGCCTTTATGGGCAGGATGACGTCGAGCGTCGATACGGCGGCTGTCGAGGGACATCGACGCGCAGCGCCCTCTAGAGAAAAAATTTTCCGAGGCCAGCAGAGCTGGAAGGATATATATCTAAGATGAGGAATACGTCGGAGGAACATCCCGTCGAAAGAACGTTACAAGGTAAGAAGTAACTTGTTCTTCTTTTCTTAAGAAATTGTTCTTTTGAAGCTGAAGTTCTTAACAAGCTTATATGTCTTTCCCTATTGCGTTAAAACCAAGATTTTCTGAGCAGATCCTTAACATCCAGAAGTATCAACCGGCAAATGCAATTACTCGTTTCGAAGGGAACTCCTTTACTGCTTCGGAACAAAACAAACATTTCCTAATCCGCGTACGCATGTGCCATTAACTATATGCTACTCTCCTGCAGGCAACCTACAGCGTTTTTTTCAAAAGTGAACGCTATTCCTGGTCAGGCGGCTCACTGCGCAGGTCAAGTCTCGTTAGTGTTGATCTCGGCGACCAGTGTGCCTGCCTGCTCACTGGCAAGGTAATGTTCAGGGAGAGGTAGACTCTGATTACGGTCTGTGCTGAATTCACTTTGCAGTGTATCAAATTTTAACTCTCACTCTCATTGGTAATTTAAATTAACAACTTTATCTCTGCAAACAAGTGACAAAATTAAGGAGGGCGAGGTGCGCACTCCAGGTCCTGGTCAATTAAACCTGTTGCAAACAATATATATCTGGGTTAAATCCCAAAATGGACAATTATTCACCATGTTAAGTCCCATCTGCTGCAAATCCCAAAGATGAACAAGTATTAACAGGGTTAGATCCCTTCTGCTGCAATTCAGTTGCTCAGTATTAACAGGGTTAGATCCCACCAGCTGCAGTTCTGTTGTCTGTAGTTGTTCTCTTCCAAGCGCTTTCTTATATCAAATAATCATCAGGGAGGCTGTGTTTCTTTAACAGGTGTTACTGATTAGACTCAAAGGATTCTGGTAGATGTAGTGAAAACGTTTTTTTCAGTTCAGGTGACCAGGGACCGACACCCCTCCAAAAGCACAAGTCCTTCCCAAGCTTGGGGGAGGGGAGAAAAGCATCTTTATGATTCTCTAAAGTGGGGAACAGCAACCCCGGTGCCGCTGCCTCTGGAGCCCGGGACTCCCATAGCATTAAGTTAAAAAATGAAGGAAGGCGAGGCACGCACTCCAGGTCCTGGTCAATTAAACCTGTTGCAAAAATATATATCTGGGTTAAATCCCAAAATGGACAAGTATTCACCAGGGTTAAATCCCATCTGCTGCAAATCCCAAAGATGAACAAGTATTAACAGGGTTAGATCCCTTCTGCCGCAATTCAGTTGCTCAGTATTAACAGGATTAGATCCCATCAGCTGCAGTTCTGTTGTCTGTAGTTGTTCTCCTCCAAGCACTTTCTTATCTCAAATAATCATCAGGGAGGCTGTGTTTCTTTAACAGGTGTTACTGATTGGACTCAAAGGATTCTGGTAGATGTAGTGAAAACGTTTTTTCAGTTCAGGTGACCAGGGACCGACACCCCTCCAAAAACACAAGTCCTTCCCAAGTTTGGGGGAGGGGAGAGAATTATTTTTATGATTCTCTAAAGTGGGGCACAGGCAATTGCTTTTTGACTTGACATCTAATTCCTTCCTGCAAGTGATATGGAACAGAAGAGTGCCCTTCTTTTGACTAGAAGAGAGTATCTTAAAAATATCTAAATACCTAAATGAATACCTAATCATTTTGCAACAACTTTTCAATAAATGTACAGTTTCATTTAAAAACGTATTCTCCAACGGGTTTACTTGGGTTTGCCCAAAGAAACGCTGCGCTCCCACTAAAGTAACTGGTTTTCCTGTCCCATGTAGTGCAGAGCTTTCTGAAGGTGTTTTCTGGTAACTTCTTCCTGAGAGTATCTGGTTTGGGCCTAAACTGGAGCTTACTAACACAGGACCTTCCTTTTTGAATAGGGACAATAGAACACAGTTTAGAATGCCTGTGAAACCTTGATGAGCGCCTTTCCACCGATCAGCTCTCAGTTGATGAACTACAGAATGTTTCCTACCCAAAAGCAATGTTTCTTTAAATTACCCAAACAGAAAAAAATGGGTTTATAGTGATATTTTCGAATTCAATAATTTCGAATGCATTAATTTCGAATCAATAATGTCAATTTTTTTATTATTTTTAATGGTGCGGTTCCCTCCCAACTCCCTGTTTTTTTTATAACCCTTTTTTTACTAGCCAAACCCCAAAAAACATATAAAATAAAAAAATGAATATTCGACATTTCTTTTCGACATTTTTTTTTCGAAATGAATGCATTCGAAATTATTGATTCGACATTTTAACTGCACACCAAAAAATGTATAATTTAAAGATAATCTTATAATCTGACCCAGACCTGACACAGTGTTTCCTAGTCTTAACATTAGATACAATAAGTATCTTTCAGAGCTAGAGGTGAGACATGCATGTAGTATGATCTAACAGTTATCATCCCTTGTATTGCCTTTGACAATCTTTGTTCATATTTCATTAGCATCCGTTGTCTCAGGTCATTTTTATAATTGTTTTACTATTGCATATCTATTATTAAATATGTTTGTTAGACCCACAGAGACAATTTACATCCTAACATAACCTAACCATGTAACCTCATTTACTTCCTCCATCATTGATATGTCATTAAGGCAAGAGTCATTTTAGCTCACTCCTTAGACCTGGAGCAGCTTCCAAGAGCACATCGATCGGTATTATATTTAATTCCAAATGCAAAAGTTCAGTAGCAGTACATTTACTCAATCCCAAGAAGGATCTAAACAAGATCTTGTTCTACCCTTGAAATACATACTTTTGAGCTGGTAGCCATACTCCTGAACCATGTCCTGCTAATCTGCATGACTTAGCTTCATTTATTTCCAAAGCTGGAACAACAGCATTAATGCAGTGTTTATCTGTAAAATATATTTATCCCAGCGTTGGTTTGGGGCAAGTAGATTGCCAGGTTCTGGGCATGCTTCTGCCTTCATCTAATTTTGCTGAACCAAATACCTAAGTAATTAAAAGATTCACATTGATGAAGCACTTCTAACCCAATATAGAATTTGCAGGAAGTTTTAATCGTCTTCTTAAAATCATGGTTTGAGATTTGTTAACATTCACCTTCATCTTGTGGTTTGACATGAATGTGACATACCCAACCAGCAATTTCTGCAACGCTTTTGCTGTTCTACCAACCAGAACAATATCATCGGCATAGGCTAAGCAGGAAATTAACTGACGACTCATTTGAGGAACATCCATTGCTACTCGAACGAAAGCATCTACTAAACCATTTAAGTATGCATTGAAAAAGAAGGGAGCAATCACTCATCCTTGACTCACAGTTTAAGAGCATATATAATTCTATAATGTATTCTTTGGTGTGGAGAGAACTAAACATTTTGGTAGGGGTGTAGTGAGGTCCATTTCAACCTCCTCTTTCACAGAGCCTTTTGAAAATAGCGTTCTCCTTTGGAGTTTAGCTGGAGTGTATACTGTACATTGTCAAGACCTTCAGATTCAAAAGGCCTAATGATCAAAGATTAGCAATGGAGGAAATAAGGAGATGCTGGTGAGCCTCTCAGAGTTGAACCCGCTGACTTATACTTGAATCACAAAGTATAAAACTTCTGTAGATATCTCATTTTGGAGATGCTCGTGTGCAAACGATATTTCAGAAAGATTTGCTCATGGGCATCTCAGAGATGCTTTGGGCATCTGCACATTTACTCGATTTTTAGGCTTTACAAATCAGGTCCAAAGGTGCAACCTTGTGATGCTCACAGGCACATTTGCTCCACCCAAATGTTATCCTATTGGATGCTTGTCATCATTGTAGTACATCTTTATGGGAAGAAAGAAACAGCGCACACTGAGCAGACTTCAGACTCCACACAATGGGTGTTCTAACACTTTTTACACATTAAAATCTTCCCTAAACAGGTCTCTTTGTAACAAAAGAAATGGTGTGCTTTTTACACACTGTGCACAAAACTCTTTGGGAGATGCGTATACCCTTATCTGGTTGAAACAGACCTTTTGGGCATTGCTATGAGCAAGACTATAGCAATAATAACAGGCAGTATTTTGTAAACCTTTTGTTTTCACTTTTTACCTGATTATGGGTCTGCTCCAAAAAGTCCTCCACTTTCTCCAGTCAAAGGGTGGAGGTAAAAATCATCACCCCCCTTTCTTCTTTCTACTTTCAAAGTTGTATTTCCTCAAGTGCACAGATGTGATATCACACCCCCATTTCCGGAAAAGGACCTGATACTGCACCATGCAGACAGCTGCATAAACCACAAGATACATTTTTGTCTGATGTAAATCACATTTGGCAACACATCCCCCAACCCCCCACCCCGCGGCCTCCCCTCCCCCCACATTCACTTGCCCAATCAGACAAATTGGGCATCTGAAAGAATACTGAAATGGCTGTATAATTTTACAATGCCAACCGTGCTAGCTCCATCACACTATCCATCATTAACATACGCTTAAGTGCATCTGAAGCAAAATGATGCTTGCAAAGGTAACCTGAACTAAGCAGGTGCAAAGAAGCTCCTACTCATTCCCCCAGAAACCACAGCAATCAGGGAATTACCACCAGAAGCATCCATCAATACCGACAGATGGACAGGTAACAAGAACTTTAGGCTAATGTGTGTACTTTTTAAGTTGTAAACCCCCAAGTTCAGATTACCAGCTGACTGCAGCTGTTAGCTCATGAATGTGGTTCATCCCTCGATCTAGAGACAATTTGCGTTTGTACTCTTCATGATCTTAGTACTCCAGTTCTGCCCCTTTCATAACCAGATGCGACTCTGTCCATTCTCAGTGTCATACAGGAGAGGACAAGATGCTGGCATAGAAGAGTCCCAATACCTGGCAAAAGCCTATTGCCAGAACCCCCAGAAGACCGGATCAAACTATCATTTCAGGCATCTTCAGACAAAGAGACAGCATCATACTGAATAGCAGAACAGCGGTAACACCTCTCCATCCTTTCACTGGATTTTTAAATAGAGGGTGTTGTTTAATGATGAGAGAATGGCAGTGCCATACTGTAGCCATAGTGGGACAGGTAGGATGAGCAATACTACCCCTTCTCAGCCGTGCTAGAGTAGGAGCAGGTTGGCAGTCCTCTAGTACCATGAGGGCAATTCTTTTTCGCCAGCTACAACCTGCTATGGCCCACCTTGAGAAAACTCTAGTACAAACGTTTAGCTCCCATATACCACCATGCTTCGTCCAGCACCCAGAATGGGTTGATGGTCCTCGCAACCTCAATGAAAGACTGCCAACGATGCCCAGATAGGTGAAACTGTTGCCAAAACCCGGCTATACGATCCTGGTCGTAAGCCTCCAGACCCATGATAGATAAGACACAGTAATGTGAGAATTGCAATCTACTCCAGATGCGTGGTTTGGTTCAGCGTGTATAATGAAGCAGAACATGACAAAGCATGGGGTCTGGATCTTGATGGTCCATACCATTTCATGTTTTTAAATCTGAAGCAACCCTTCCACATTAATTAAGATTCTGCGCATGTAAAAAAAGAGTGTTGAAAGGAAATGTAATTTTAAATATGCAAATAAATGTCTCAAAGAATGTTGATGAGAAATGTACTAGTAAGTGTATTTAAATGTAAGTGGAAGACGTTTACTGAATTGGGGAAAACCAGGCCTTTATATCCAGAACTACGGGTTAATGTTTCTTCGAAAAAGACTCCATGTTAACAATGAGCTTGATAACAGTCAGGATTGAAGACTTACCTTGGCACTGCATGTTTTGTACTCTGCTGTCTTAGCAAGTTATTTTTGAAATATGCTTAACCTGCCAAAATATAACAAACAGAAGCAGCTCCAAATAAATGAGGATAGACAGTGTCTAGTCTAGTATTAGGGGTGCACATCTGTGCTGAATATCTCCTGAAGACTGGGTAAGTGACCTTGAGAGGCTAGACTTGCCTGTCTCCACATAGAAGACCATTGTGCTAATTGGGAGTACTGAAATCCGTTCCAAGTTGCTGATAAAAGGGCTGGTAATAGAGTTTTGGGATTGCTTGGGGATTGTGCGCAGTATGGTCCTGTCCTCACCCTACAGTGCCGCTATTGGCAATATACCAAACTAACGTGACCCGAGATTCAAGTCCCTGCTTCTGATTTCCATGACAAAGGTCATTTTACAAAAAGTGGTAAATGCATTTTGGGGACTGCCTGTGTCAGCACTTGCGTGCTGGCAGGTTCCCTCCATGCAATTATGCACATTTCCAAAACAGAGCTAAAAGTAAAGCTTAAAAGCAGGCAAAATAACTTTTACACCATGCTTTTACAGTCTGTTTTGTCAGAACATGTAAATTCTACCTGCATTAATTCATGGCAGAAAGCATGTACTGTGGATTCCTATAGTATCTACCTGCTTTGAGCTGGTGCTAGAAACAGGTGGACTCTAAAGGAATCTTTGGATTTTTAACACCTGCCTGAATATGTCTTGCAGGCGCTTAACAATTTTTCTAGGTAAATGAATACTCAGCCAGTTTCTCTGCATGCTTGATATAGATGGACCTCCACCTCTCAGGAGAATGGAAGACAGTCACCGGCCTTACAGATGCTTTATGCTCAGTTACATGCATAGGAAGGGTTTGGGTGATTATGAATATTTAATACAGATCTAAAATGTGTGTTAAATGGCAACTGGCAGATGCAGACTGCCAAAATGTTTGGGTAACCAATATTTCAGTTGGCAGCTTCCCACTGTGAAATCCTCTGACATTGAGTGGAGCACCAGTCTGACCCAGCCCTTGAGCTGGAGATGCCGGGATAGGATGCATGACTGTCTACCGCTCTGAACACCTAACAGACTTCTCCACGCTTCTCTCACTGCTCTGGGGTGGTGGGAGGGATCTACGTGATCTGACCGTGGCTAATTTTGCCGCATGGTCCTTTTCTTTTTTGTTTTTTCTTTTACGGGGGCAACAGGAGTTTCCCCCGCAACACCCCGCTCACTATACCACACAGTTTTTTTTTTTTTTTTTACTTTCCTGCAGTGCTACCACCAAAGGTTCAAACTTTCGGTGTTCAAACCTTTGGTGGTAGCATTTTTAGAACTTTTTCTTCATGCAACCGTTTAGATACAGTCTTTTCGTACAATACCGGTGGGAGCGCACAATGCCCTCCCCAGCTCCCCCGCTTAACCACCCCTGCTGCCCACCACAGGGATCTGGATGAAGTCACAACAGATAGGTACACCTTGTCGTAGATTAGGAGAAGACATAATTTAAAGGTCCCCGGAGCTCATGGGGGCGGCAAGAGTCATGTAGCTTGAGACCTATACTGAGGGTGAAGCAGGGGGTGGTTACGGAGCCTGAGTGCCATACACAGAACATAGTCTTATAAAAGGCAGAAATATTTCTGGAATTAGAAAAACAAGTCAATAAAACCCTAGCCTCATAGGAGCCTATACGTCCACGCTCTCCCAGATTCTCCCCAGAACCTCCATGAAGGTTGGCAGATCACTCAAACCCCCCAGAATTTCACTTTCTGGGAGCTACCACTAGGAATCCTTTACTAGAATGGGTTCAAACCACTATTTCATGCATATTGATAAACTGAAAAACATTTGTTATCAAATGTATCATATTCATAAATGTATCATATTTATATAAAGACAATGGGCCTCATTATAAGCTTACCGGTCCGGTAACAAACTACGACTTCTGCTCCGGCACCCGCGAGCAGACCATGTCGGATGTACCGGCACCATTCATGAATGGTGCCAGTGCATCCGGCCTCCACATTCCCATTGAGTCCAATAGGACTCAAGTTGGAATGGGGAGTCATTATTACCAGCACCCGGCAATGGAGATTTACCGGGACCGCCGGGGCTGGAATGCCATGGTAAGTCCCCATTGCCGGGGGCCGGTAAATTCATGACTCCGGCGGCAGCCGTGCCAGTATTTACGAGCATGGCTACTGCCGGAGTCATAATGAGGCACAGTGGACCTCATTATGACCCTGCCGGTCCGGAACCAAGGGTGCCGGTAAGTTTACCAGCACCGTTGTTTCCGGACCGGCATATTACAGGTCGGCCTGCCAGAACCGCCGTGCCCGACAGGTCTGCCCATGCTGAGCACAGCGGCCACAGTAGGCAGACCAGTCACGGAAGCACTGGCACCGTTAGCAAGGCGCCGATGCTTTTGTGTCCCCATTCCCATAGAGTCCTATGGTACTCTACGAGAATGGGGACTTACATTTTACCAGTGCCTGACTTTCCGGGCTGCCGGGGTTATAATCTCCTGGCGGCACCGGGAAGTCAGGCGCCAGTAAATATTTACGGGTCTGGCGGCAACCCACCGGTAGCACCGGCGCAGTTACCGCCAGACCCAAAATGAGGCCCAATAAAAAATACAGCTCTACCAACAACATAGCATAATGAATCTTTAATACACCCAAGTAAACTTGTTCCAGCTATTTCCTGGCAAAGCTGCTCCCGCCATTTCGTTGAGTCTTACTTTCAAGTTAGCCTTTGGAATGTCTCCCACATTCTTTCTACATTAAAGCTGTCCAGTCCTGTAATCTTCTGTCCGTGGAAGCTGCTGAGTCGCACAGTCTCCCAAGAAGGTGTGAGCAACAACTGAACTGACTAACAACCGAAGTTCCAGCCCTATTAAGGGAAGGAGGAAGTGGAGAAAAAAACAAACGGCACAGATCACTTTCTTCAGTCAAGCATCAATCTTCAGGGAAACAAATGAACATAGATTACTCTCTAAATAAATGTTTTATATCTCCCTATTAATCCCTACAGTAATTCTCTCTACCTGTGTATCCTCTGCAACTTGCTGAGAGGATCAGTAATCTTCAGATGAGAGATTTCTTGTTTCCTTAAAAATCTCTTTGCATAGTCAAAAAGTCTTTGTATTGAGTTTTCCTCCTTTAAATATGTAATGAATGGACTGGAGTTCTTTTTAAGAGTTCCTCTTGTCACAAGAGTTGAGATGTTACTTTATTGGATTACTTGAAGACTTGCCTTAAAGTTCTTTAATTCAATGTGAAATTAAGTTGAAATTTCTTAGTTATTAATAATGCTTCTTTAAGAAATATTCGCTTTATTATATTGTGCTTAATTATCTTTTTTGAATCAAGTGCTTAAATGTGAATTTCCTAGGAAAAAACTACCTATAGCAGTAGAAATACAAACACTAAAACCTACCTACTACTTATGAGCTAAAAAGAACAGCTGCTTCACCAGTGCCCCAAATCATTACACTGAAGCTAACGCGTGTTATTGTACTTGCAGTAACACTGCGTTATACTTAAGTTAAACAGACGCGCATATAGACTCAAATGCTGCCTGACTGTTGGGGGTCTCTGGGTGCCCCCACTGCGTGCCCGCGAGCCCCTCCACCCACAGACTCCACACGGACACGTCTGTGCGGTTCGGGCTCCCCGGTCGCTCTGACGCGGCCGGGAACGCCCCGTTTATTTAAGGCGCACGCGGCGACGTGCAACGTCACGCCGCCGCGTGCGTATCCCCTCACGGGGCAACGCCACACTCCTCCTTTTTCCGGGAGGAACAACAACAAACAGACACGTCAAACCATAGCACCGCACACAAAGTCACTTGCGAACTTCAAAGCCCATGCCCCCTTTTATTATCAGCCTCCCAGGTCCCCTTCACTACGGAACACAGTCAATTGGCCCCAGCACATAGTCTCCGAGGTAGGCAGGTCTCCCTCGCCCAGCCCTCTGGGGGTACCTCCCACCTACCTCAGCCGCCGGACTCCCTGCTGCTCCAGTGCCTCGTTCTGGTGACCCCACGAGTTCCCCCCGGGGGGTATCTTCATCCGGGAGGACAGTCTCATCCGGGTCAGGCGGGAGTACAGTTCGAGAGTCCCCCAGTTTCTTGAAAAAACTCACATTTCGAGTGACGGCCGACTTCCCGTCCGAGGCCGTTACCATTGATCCTTTCACTGCCACTACGTCCAGCGGCTCGGGTTCATATGGGAGCGAGAGTTTTCCCTGGGGATGCCGATTCCTGATCAGCACTTCGTCGCCCGGTTCCAGCCGCTGCGGACGAAGACCCCGCCGTGTGTTTTCTTGAAGTGTCCTCGCCTGTCGCTCCGCTTCCACCCGTTGGTCATCTACTACCCCGGGTATCTTTTCCTGCACCTCCGGGAGGAGACCTCGGGGGCACCTTCGAAATAGGGCTTCAGCCGGGGCTACCCCAGTCGAGGCGTGTGGGGTGGTACGGTATACTCTTAGAAACTGGTATAGCGCCCGCTGGAGAGGCTGGCCCTGTCCCTGGGCTATCCGGAACGTTTTGTTTAATGTCCTCATCAGCCTCTCGGCATCCCCGTTGGCGCGGGGCCACAGCGGGGACACCTTCCGGTGGGCCACTCCGCAGCTCTCGAGAAACTCCGAGAACCTCGCGCTCTGGAATGGGGATCCATTGTCCGAGCACAGGGTCACGGGAAACCCATGGGTGGCAAAGATCTTTTCCACGGCGCCGACCACGTGCTCAAACGCCACCGACTCGACGAACTCCACCTCCGGGTATCGCGAGTACTCATCGACGATGGCTAGGAAGTGAGTACCTACGGCCGTGGATCCGAAGTCCGCATGTACTACCTCCCACGGGCGGGTCCCCCGTGGCATTACTTCAATTTCCGGCTCCCGCTGTACTGGGGAGGCCGCCTGGCACCATACACAGGCCGCCACAAAGTCGTCCACTTTTCTTTCCAACTCGGGGAACCACACCTTCAGCCTCAGTCTCGCCTTCGTTTTGGCGGCCCCTTGGTGTCCCTGGTGTGCCAGGTTGATGACTTCGTGGACCTTGGAGCCCGGCACCACCAGGCGATCGCCCCGCAGCAGCAGGCCCGACTCTGTGAAGGACAGCTCGTCCCTCACCTTCCAGAGTTGCTCGAGGGTCACTTTGGCCTCTTGAGTGCGCCCTGCCACCAACTCCAGCACGGCCTTCCAGGACCCCGACTGCATCGATCTCCTCAGGATGCGGAAGCATTCATCGTTGGCCGCAGCACTCTCCAGCTCGGGTAGCGGCATTGCATTGGGGGTGGCGCTCTCGACCACCATGCTGACGTGATCATCAGCCTCCTCCGCACACGACTCTTGTGCGGGTCCGCCCCTGCCCACCGGATGCCTGGACAGGTAGTCAGCCGCATTGTTGGCCCCCGGCCGGTAGATCAGGGTGACGCCATATTCCAGGAGGGCCAGCAACCATCGCTCGATCCTGGCGGGTGGTTTGGAAGAGGATCCGGCCATAATCGGAATCAGTGGTTTATGGTCTGTTACCACTGTCACGGGTCTCCCCAGCACGTAGAGCCGAAAATGCCGACAGCCCCACAGAACCGCCAGGGCCTCCCGTTCAATCTGTGAGTACCTCTGTTCGGTCTCGGAGAGGGCCTTGCTCGCGTATGCCACGGGCCTCATTCCCCCATCTTTGCCCACCTGGGTGAGGACTGCCCCGAGGCCAAACGGGCTGGCGTCCACAATAATCTCCGACTCCAGGGAGGGGTCAAAGAAAGCCACTGTGTCCTCTGCTGTCAGGGCACCCTTGATGTCCTCGAATGCCGACTGTTCTAACGGGCCCCACTGCCAGATGGTATCCTTTTTCGTCAGGGCCCTCAGAGGTTCCGACCTCGAGGCGAGATTCTTGATGAAACGCCCACAGTACGTCACCATACCCAGGAAGCTCCGCACCTCTGACGCTGACTCAGGGGGGCGTGCCGCCTTGATGTCTTGGACCTTCTTGGGGTCAGGGGATACCCCGCCCTCCTTGAAGATGAAACCAAAGAACTCAATGGTCGGGCGGAGGAACTCACACTTGTCCTTGTGGAGGGTGAGCCCCAGCGACTGCAGCCTTTCAAGGGTCTTGGCTAGGCGTTTCAGATGGTCAGGTTCAGTCCTAGCAAAGACCAGAATGTCGTCGCTAATGTTCAGGACGCCCTCCAGGTCTGCGAGAGCGCCACGGATTAGGTTCTGAAACACCTCGGCCGCAGACGACACTCCGAAGCTCAGCCGCTTGTATCTATAGAGCCCCTTGTGGGTGGTAAAAGTTGTGATGTAACGGGACTCTGGGTGTAGAACAACCTGGTGATACCCAGCTCGTAAGTCCAACTTCGAGAAGAACCGGGCCCCTTGCACTTCTGCGATGATGTCATCCATCGTCGGGGTCAGGTGTCGTTCTCTCCTGATGGCCTTATTGGGCAACCGCATGTCCACACAGATTCGGACCGAGTCCGGTTGTTTAGGTTTCCTCGCCACTACGATGGGGGATACCCATGGTGTGGGGCCCTCCACCTTTTCAATTACGTCCAAGTTCACCAGGTTATCGAGTTCCCTGTCCACCTGGTCCCTTAGATGAAATGGGATCCGCCTGTGCTTCAGGGCTACGGGCTGCACCGACTCGTCAATGTGGAGCCTCACGGGGTCACCGTTCATTCTCCCAATCCCTTTGAAGATGTCAGCATACTTGTCCAGCAGGTCATTGATGTCCTCCAAGTATACTGAATAGGCAAAGCTGACTATGCCAAGGGCCTCCGCTGCCGCACAGCTGAGCAGGGTGTTGCTGCTCACCGGAGTCACATAGAATCGGGCCCTGATTTTCGACCCGTCATGTTCCACCTTGGCGACAAACGCCCCATCAAGTGGTAGGGGCTCACGCCCACCAAATGCGAAGATGCGGGCTCCTGGCGTCGCCAGCCTCGGGGGTGGGTTGAGCGCAGCATAATGTCCTCTCGCCATTACGTTGACAGAGGCCCCGGTGTCGACTAACACCGGGACCGGCGAGCAGTTCACCTCTACGACACATCTCGGCTGTCTTCTGCTCCTCCCCTTGAGGACCTCCATGCTGGAGACGAAGAAGATATTCTCCTCATCCTCCTCCTCCACTTCTTCCGCCAGCGCCTCCTCGGGTTCCGCTTGTTCCACCTGAGCTACATTCGGCGGGCGGTATTGCCGCGGGGCCCATAGACGAGGTTGTCCTCTCGGAATAAGTACAGGCAGGGTCGCCCTGCACACCCTCGAGAAGTGGTCAGGCACCCCACAGCGTCCACAGATCTTTCCTTTCGCCATGCACTCCGATGAGTGGGGGAGGTCATAGCCGCACTTCTGGCACGACTCCACCGGCTTCCCTGCTCTGTCTCTGGGAGGTACACCGGGTTTTCGCACCCCTCTGCCGCCCCGCCAGACAGCGCACACCTCCTCCGGTCTCGCCGCACGGGATCCGGCCTCCATCTTGTTGGCACGAGCCTCCGCCACCTCATGGCACCTCCCGAGCTCCAGGATTCTGGGCAGAGTGAGTCCGGGCTCTCTTAGAACTTGTCGCCTCAGCTTGCCAGATGAGCATGCCTGAATCAGCATGGTCCTTATCATGTCCTCCGCATCCCCCCACGCACACCCTTGTGACAGGCGGCGCAGGCGGCCATAGAAGGTGTCAAGCGTCTCATCCTCCTTCTGTTTGGCCGACAGCATGACGAACCTTTCGAAATCCACGTTGGCAAGGGGGACGAAATGCGCGAGGAGGGCGGCTTTGGCTTGATCATAGGAGTTACCCGCTGGAGTTAACGATTCAAAGATCTCCTGCACGGTCGCTCCTGCGGAGTACAACATCGTGGCCACCCTGCTGTCATCATCCGCGACCTGGGTGGCTCGAAAGTACATGTCCAGCCGTCCGATCCATCTCCTCCATCGGGGCCCCAGGCTGGATGGGGGGCCCGTAGCATCAAATTCCGGAATAGGCTGTAGGGCCGCTTGCGCCCTGGCTTGGGCCATGGCCAGGGGTGGTGGTTGAATCGGAGGGGGAACGGCAGCAACCGGGCGCGGCTGTGGGGTTTGCTGCTGGATCTGATCTGTTGAGTCTTCGTCCTGCGAATCTTCCGAGGCCGTCGCACCCCCAAGGGCACGGGGATCACTCATAGGCGCAAGCGCACAGGCACCCTCGTACTAATCCTGAGGGCCGCAACTTGCCCTTCTCCCCACACTGCCACCACCCACGTGATGATGAAAGGGTTAAAGGAGAGTACCTCGAGGTGCCTTGTGTCCACGTGGGCCGCAGAAGCGGGAGCGTCATCCCCCACGTGATGATGATGAAGGGGTTGAAGAGGGTCCTGAAGAGGATTTGTGTATAAAAGTTCCCAAAAATTGAGCTTTGAAAAGGAATGGGCTGAGAAGGCCCAGCCACCTCAGTCCATCTTCCAGCTACAACTCGACGTCATCGCCTGAAAAATGGCCAAAATATCAAAATTCTGGCATGGGCCTGCGGGTTGTGCTGCCCGCAGTCAGGAAATCCAAAAATTAGGCTTGGATGGCCTTCCTACTCCAAACCGGAGCTAACGGAAGATCCTCCACCTCGTGCGCAAAATGGCCGCCAGCCGCGTGTGGTCCGCGGCCTCAGCGTGATGCGAAACACCCACGGATGTTTCCCATTAATGTAGAAAAAATTGTCCGGGATCGCGCTCACCGCCGGGCCCGGGCATCCGACACTCGTCGCCACTGTTGGGGGTCTCTGGGTGCCCCCACTGCGTGCCCGCGAGCCCCTCCACCCACAGACTCCACACGGACACGTCTGTGCGGTTCGGGCTCCCCGGTCGCTCTGACGCGGCCGGGAACGCCCCGTTTATTTAAGGCGCACGCCGCGACGTGCAACGTCACGCCGCCGCGTGCGTATCCCCTCACGGGGCAACGCCACACTGACCTAAAATGACAATATCCAACTGCGCATGCTCTTAACCAAAGCAGGCCCAATACGTGCACGCGCGTAAACCCTCTTACGCTGCCTGACCTTAAAAGACAAGTTTCAACCGCGCATGCGTTACACAAATGCAGTCCTATTGTGCACACGCGCGTAACGGATACTTGCGGCTTTCAAAAAACATATATTTCGGTGCCTGTGAAAGCCAACCTTACCCTAACTTGACAAATGATTTATGCGCACACACTCGGCATTTCAAAAGGAAACTAATTATAAACGATCAAGCTTCAAACTCGACATTCCACACAAGCACCAACTCCGCTCCGCCTGAACTAACAATAAAGTATTCTCCTACACACAAGCGATTCTGAGGAAGAACTCCTACAACTCATAACAACTGTATAACATTCCAAACTACTAAACTAGCACTCATTAAATCATTTGTTTATCTGAGAGGACTTGACACTAAGTAAAGTTTTAAATCACTGCATTGAATTCTGATGAGTGGTTCAGGACTGTTTGAAATCTTCTAATGGAGCTTATACCTGGCTAATTACCTAAACTAATCACAAAACTAGTTTTCCTAATCTTCTTTTCAGACACAGATTTCAAATTGAAGATTTCTCCACAAGTCTTTTAAAAAACAAAACTCTCCCACCGGGTGCAACTGGTTGTCTTGTCTTACGTTGATGCTTCTTAAGTTCTCTCTTCAGGGAAAGAAGTCTGGAGAATGTTTTTAAACTAAACTAAATAACCTCTAAATAGGAGAATAAAAAATACATGACCTTCCTGGCTCAGACTGGATGATGAAAAGCAGTTTAGAATGTTGCCAAGTCTACCACGTGACTAGCTGGACCAATCAGCTCTGTGCCCCTCTCCTCCATGTTGGATTGGGTTACTTTCACTCTGGACATTGTAGTTAAGGCAGAAATAAAACTTCTTAAAATTAACAGATTCCATCATCCAAAAACAGACTCCCACACACACCCACACTCATCACAGAGCCAGACCTGACAAAATCTGGGTTACACTTATGCTTCCTTTTCATTTTAGCCACACAGCACGGCATTGCATCCAAGGAACTCGGCTGATTTATTTAGATTGACACCTCTTTGCCTTAAAGAAGCCCCTTTGCTCATGTTCTTGTTCTTCTCTCTACCAATCCCTCACCTCATCTTATATAGTCCTCACTAGTTTATTTACTGCAGTAAAGTACTGAGAATATCTTAAGAAGATGTGATGGCTGTGGAGTATCAGACATCATACCCTACCACAGGCACTGCCACCTGTTGAAACTTAATTGTGGCTGGAATATTTGAGGTGCCACACTGGCATACATAGTCTAAGTTCTCTGAATTTACTTAGCAATGGTGTGTCAAAGGACCAGTTGTTCTGCCAGGTAACTTCCCCCTGTGTATATGCTTCCTCTGCAGTCTCTGAAGATCCAGGAATACCTTACTGAGATGTCCACCCTTGAGGCTGAGATCTGTGAGGCAGCAGCCCTGATCGAGCGGCAGGACAGTCGTCTGGAGGCTGAGAAGCAGTACAGCCAGGAGCTAGAGAGAAAATGCCAGGTGAGGACCTAGCTCAGCAGAGAACCCAGCATCGGGCTTCCCTCAGAGGTCTAATGCAATGGAGCCCAAAGATGGTACAGGGGTTCTATGCCCGTCTATTGATGCAATTCTATAATTTCCATAACGTGACAGCACAGTTGATGCAAGTTAGTGCACAGCTCTGCCTAATGACACAATCCTACGCTATCCGCAATACAGCACTGGATAGAATTGAAGTGTGGTGTGGGACTATTCCATCCCAGGTCTGTCTAGTGATGGAGCTTTTGATTTATCCAAATTACCATGCACTGGTCGGGGGTGTGGCGTGGTCTTCCCAATTTCACAGCACTAGGTATCCACCAAATATATCAATGGATGGGAGGGTAAATTGGGATTAGAGCAAGTGAATATTGTTCATTAAATGTACTAAAGGACAAGTAAGATTGTGCACTGATAGGTTTGATCACAAATACAATGACAGTCCTCTTGTACTTTGTTTTTATAGTGTAGGACTATTGGGGGTCATTACAGTTTTGGTGGTAAATCCAGTGAGATGCCACCAAAATGGTAATACCGTTTCTGCCACTTCGAATGCCGGAATTACTGGCATATTCGAAGTGGTGAAAATGGTGGTAAATCCCCATTCCATGGAGTAGGACTCCATGGAGGGGATTGCTGGAATTACCGGCACCATAATTACCAGTGCCGGTAGTTCCTGCATTTTGTGGCATGTGAGGGCAAGATTTACCTCCAGCACTTGGCTGGAGGTAAAGCAGTGCCCCCACCAGCAGACCTGTGTTTTGGTTGTGCAGTAAAAGTGCTGGGAACGGAATTACCGGCAGTTTTACCAGCACTTTTACCACACCAGCAAAACTGTAATGACGGATTGTCCCCAAAAGGGCATCGGATCTGAGCACTCCCCGTAGCAGAGATCAATAGAAATATGTTTGTAGCACGAGGGAGGTAGCAGACATGCCTGCATGTAGAAATTCCACTTCAAAGGCCTCTGTTCTATCCACCAGCCCTTCTCTGTTCCTGGACAGACAAGAGATTTGCTAGCGACAGCACACAGCTGCCCTCATTCAGCCTTTTCCCTTGTAATATTTTGGGGCTCATTTTGTAAACCCATGGAGCAGTGAAATAAGTGTAAAAATGAGGCATAAAAGGCCCATGTCAGTGTTTATACTTATTTTACAGTTTTGGGATATTTAAACCATGTTTTGGCAGGCAGAGTGGGAGTGGCAGGCTCCTAGTGCTCCAGCCAGTCCTCCTAATGTTATTCCGGATGAAATGTACGTGTAGGCATCAAACTAATGGATTTGTGAAATCCATGTGCATTTAGCACCTGCATAAAACCAGTAGATTCCATGGGAATCCATTTTAAATGTAATCCCCGAATTATAACTGCAGTGGGAAAGGGAAAATACAGGCATGTTTTTGTAGCACAAAAATACTTAATGTTTTAGACCTTCCATTTGATGAGGATGATTTATTTGATAAATCCACTGACAAAGGTGACCAGGGTTAAGAATGATATCCAGATGGCCAAGTATGTGGTTACGATTTCCAAAAACCTTCCAATCCAATAAAGAGCATTTTCCTCTTGCTCATATTAGTCTATCCGTGACTTAAGCCTCATGCCCACATTTCTGTCTAACCAAAGTTGAGGGCTATGATACACTGGTAGTATGATGGCTTTCTCCTTCTCCAAAGAATGGGAAAAAACTTCCCAGAGTATTTCCTGACTGTCTCTGTAGTGTGCCATGTTTATCATCTAACATCTCTCCCCTCTATTCCCTTCTCCACCTTCATCCATTCCCTTTGCCTTCCAATTTTATGGAATTGATAAATAAGATTCAGAAATTACTGGAAATTAAGGCCACCAAACCAGTGCCACCAATCAACCAACCTTGTATTTTTTATTCAAGGTTCATTCAGCTAGAAAATAATCATTATATTGGTCTTAAGAACACCAATGGCGCTTCCCATTTCAATATTTATTTTCTTTCATTCAGAAAAAGTTCAAGTAGCACAGGCTCACATTTTTACTTCTATAAAGCAGAAGGGAGGGTTGTGCTTGATGATCTCCAGTAGCTGTACTTCTTGATATAGCTACCACACCAGCAATTTCACAAATCTGTGTTGGCCAAGAGAGAAGTTCAGTATTGAGCGCTTCTTTAATTTTGGTCTCAGCATATTCCCACAGACTTTACTAAGGTTATGTTGCTGACCAGTGCCCACTTGTGACAGAGTGGAGTCCACATGTTCTTACCTGGGTAACTGGATCTTCAGAGTGCAAACCGTGGAGGAGAGAACGTAAAATCTTCAGTAGTTGTTGGACTGTTCTTTCTGGGGGACTTTCAGTGAACACCAACTCCCGATTCCGTAGGGTGGGTGGAGACATCCTGAGCGAAGACGGGTGCAGTAACCTAGGGCTCTGGCATGGACTCCACTTTCATGGCTCGTCCTTGTGACCTGAGTGCAGAATGAGTCTCCAAAGACATGATCTTATGTGCAATAGTGAAGAGAGGGCTGGAGACACTCTTTCATTTCATTAGAACATCCCCTGATGAACTGGCTCAAAGTACATTGTACACCTCCCCCATATCCAAGCCCTACAGAGGACCGATGTTGCTGACACTGGCTTTAGTGCAGGTAACCTCCTTACAAGCAAGAATGAAGCTTAGAGGTAGCCCACTACCTGTGAGAAGTGTTAGTGTGTAGGACAAAAACAGCAGTGTAACAAAGGAGGTACCACAGTGCATTGTTGCTGGGGATCGTCACTCTGAATAGAAGCAAGTGTCTCACTCGGTGAGTACAGATGTGGCGATGAATCCAGAAGCAAAGGAGATGCCTTGAAGAAGCAACTTGCCTCTTTGCATCTGTACCTAAAGGCAAGAAAGACTGAATGCTGAATTAAACCCCAACAATGTTGCCCCCATCATTTCAGTTCAAGATGGGTGTTTCTCATTAGCATCTTGAGTGTAATTGAGCTAACATGAAAGCCATATGCTGAACTCCTTAGAGAAACTTCATAAGTTGTCAGACACCATTGAGGCATCTGGAGATGACATTCAAAATCGCTGAAGAGGAATACCTAGAAAAAGCTTTGAAGGGAGGTTATGTCCCTTGAAAGGATCCTCCAACAATGTTGTGGATGCCCCGATAGCCTTTATGAAATAACAGGAGTGCACTGCTGAGATGGTCTGCCAGTTTAAGAATAAAGTGGAGGCTCTGAGGGAACAAGACTCACATAGGCAATCGAGAGTTATGGGGATAATATCAGAAAAAAACAAGGAAGATCTCTGAGAATATGTCCAGTCACCTAACCAAAGCTTCTTTTTTGCAGTTTAACTTATCACAGTATAAAAAAATGAAGGTAATAGGGTCGTCCATATGTCTTCAGTTGCCAAATATACATCACAAGCCTTCCTGGAGGACGCAACAGGAAATCCGCCATGAGAGCATTTGCAGTTATATACCTATTGGGAGTCAGGTAAATAAATATTGCATTTGTTGATATTGAGAATTTTTTTAGGCTTTATCACGGGGTTTGTAATGCACATCATACAACTGACAGTTCCCTCCAACCAACACTAACTGTCTCTCTATATGTAAACAGGCCCTAGGGTGCACTGGTGAGCTTCTTATCTAGGGTGAGTGGACAGAAAGAGGGAACTGACCCTACCTCAGATTTAGCCATTTATATTCACATAAGTGCTAGGGTTACACTATACAAGGTTAAACAATCTGGAGAACCCATAGGAAGAGAAGTCAGATTTGTGAGCACCGAGTAGAGTAGTTTTTTTTTAATCACATTTAATGCTTCCTTCTCATCTGCTCAAACAGAAGAATTTTAAAAAGCAATATAACAGAGTGTCTGCAAATTACTCAGACATCCCCAAAATAAACAGTCAACTGGTTTCAATGGGTTAGAATTGCTTATTCCTGCTTCCTTCAGGACCAATAAAGAATTTCACATTCCTTTTTCAATGCAGATCATCGTCTCGTCCTGGCTGCGGGCCTCAAGGTCTTTATTTTGTTTACATTCCCCTTTGTTAGTACCTACAGAAGGAACAGGCAAAACATACATACAAGTCCTTAATAGTGTTTCACAAATTCTTGGCTATGTGGGTCTGGTCTAACATGGCGACATGTTTCTTCCAGTACTATTTAGTTTCACTTGGCTCCAAAGGTTGCAATAGGTCGCGTCTCACTGGGTTTGTGGTTTAGCCAAGAGAGGACCACGTGTAAGAGTAGGTAATGGAGAAAAACCCAGGATGAGACTGCGCCCAATTTTCCAAAAAGTGGTTTAATATATAGATATTTCATTTCACAAAGTGCCCTTTCAGATGATACATGTTTCGGTCCCCTTTGAGACCTTTTTCAAATCAGGGCTTGTTTTCTCTAGTGTCCCTATTTGGCTTAGCAGAAAAAATCCGCTCTTCAAATTTCCGGTTAGATCCCTAGAGTCAGTGGTCTCGCGTTTGATCGTGTGCTTCCTATTGTCCGGTCTTTATTTTGTCTACATTCCCCTTTGTTAGTACCTACAGAAGGAACAGGCAAAACATACATAAGAGTCCTTAATAATATTTCTTACCCTGTCATATACCATTACCATTACAGTCATATTTTATAACAACTATATGGGTTCTACAATTCATTAACCCAACAGTGTTCTCACTTGTTTCCTAGGAGAATGGCTCTGCTTTTATTCCAGCTCGCTATTGTCAATCTGAGATAAATTGAAACAGAGGGATGTCATAGAGTCAAAGGACTCTTCGAAAAGCACTGGTCATATTTTCATTAGTCTGTAGCTCCCTATATAAAGTCTTACCATATATTTCTTCTCTTCAGCCTCCCTGGCTGTTTGTTCATCTGCATCAGGTCTAGGGGAAAGCCTTGCCAGTTCCCCTATCTCGCGAGTACCACATGGGAGCCATGCATAGTCATGTAAGACTCCTCACATGTATTTGCACAAAGCCCTTTCAGGCTTGTGCTGTCTGTGGCGGCCATCTTTTACACAGACGGCCTGTTCTATTTACTCCTGTTGGGTATGCATGCCACGCATGATGTTCCAAGCCTCTCGTGCATCTAGATGCTGTCAGGCTCTGGTTTGCCTTCTCCACAGGAGCTGCTGATCCCACGACCCTCTCCAGGTGCTTCCAGCCCAACCTCTATTTAAATACACTTGTGTGAGGAACCCCAGGTAAGGGAAAGGGGTAGTGGATACAATAATAAATGGTAGATGCTTCTCTGGCTGGATCTGATCTCTGCGATCTGTATTTGGACGACAAATAACAATTAAGTTATTCCCTTTCCATTGAGTATACTTCATCTTTAGTAAGTCCCATGTGCCCCTCCCTTACCTGTCACACCTGCACTTATTGCCAGAATGCAAATTGATGAGATGAAGAAGATTCTTTGACTAAACTTTAAAGTCTTGGTTCCTCTTAAAATAATTTCTACAAGGTTCCTAACCTGACTATCCCTAACTAAGCTTGTCTCAGATAATAGTAGATAACAGGAAGACATCATTCGGAACCTTAGAGAATGAAAGGCCCACGTGTAATACCTGCCTGAGCAGATATGGAGTCGGGTTCTGACATCTCACTGGGAGCTTTGGGTAAAATGTTAGAAGAAATGAGAGAGGAGCTGAAGCAGTCTAGGAGAGAGACATCAGAGTTACATGCCAAGGTCAAGGAGTTGAGTTTTCAGGTCAGACGAGAAGGAGGTGGCTGGGTCCTGAGGAGAGGTTGTAGCAGGGAAATGGATGGGTGGCTCATTAGCCATATCTTTAGTGACTTTGCCTTTGGCTCCTCAGGGGCATTTTGCCGGTGATCAACGAGAATTGAAGTCCTTTTTAATTCAATGTGAGTTGCATTTTTTGTGTAGACCGGAGTCATTTCCAAGTGAGACCTTGAAAGTGGCTTTTTTGATTTCTTACCTGTCTGGAGAGGCAGCATCTTGGTATGTGCCCTTAGTGGGTAGTGGAGTCAGTGAATTAGAGAATTGGGAACAGTTTAATGCGGAATTTAGTAAGATGTTCGACCGAAGAACCCTGACCCAAAGTGTGGACAGTGAACTTTTAGAATTGAAGCAGGGATGTCCAGAATTGTTGGTGTATATTACCCAGTTTAGAGCTCTTGTGCTGGAGAGTGGGTGGCCCAAAGAAAAGAGATCATCTTTGTTCTATAGGGGATTGCGTGAGGAGTTGAAAAATGCTTTAACATCAATAGTGGAAAGACCAGCTTCTTGTGAAGAGTTGATTACATTAGTGTTGAAGCTGGATGCTAGATTGTCTGAAAGACATTTAGAGTGGACGAGAGGTTTCTCTGAGGGAGGTCTTGGGTACGGAGTGAACGGCCAGGGTTGAATTAGTTTCTAAGTAAGTTAATGTTTCAGGGTGGGAGTGACAGTTTAGACCACCTTTAACCAAGGAGGAGAAGGAGAAAAGGCACAGGGAAAATCTTTGCTTGTATTTTGGGGACAGTGATCATTTTGTAGGGAATTGTCCTTGAGCTCCTCGAAGATGTCCGACTTCCTTGCGAAGAGGTCAAATGGTGGCCAATACCATCCAGACCTCTGTTCCTCATATCACTCTGAACATATCCTTGCATTGGAAGGGTGGTTTGCGATGTGGGGGTCCTTGTATGCTATATCCCGGTGCTACGGGCATCTTCATGGATATGACTTTGGCGATCTGTTAAGGTGTCCCTAAAATTGCTAAGGAGGTTCTGGAACAGGTTAGACCAGTGGATGAGACCCAATTAACTTCGGGGCTTATCACTCAGACAGCAGAGATGTTAGGACTAAAGATTGCAGAAGGACATTGGGAGGAAATCATTTTTGAGTTGATTGATGCTCCTCGGTTACAGATAATCCTTGAATTGCCCTGGCTAACCCTCCATAATCCTCTTATAGACTGGGCTAAGAGAACTGTCGAGTTCAAGTCTGAGTTTTGTCTAAAGAAGTGTTTTAGAGAAAGGGGAGAGGTTGGCCAGATGAAGTTAGAGAGTTTGGGAGAAACACTGACAGGAGGAGTTGGGGTGGAGTATGTGGCAGGGGCTATTGAGTGAGTGTTGCCTGAATGTTATCGAGATCTGGAAGATGTTTTTTGTGAGCAAGATGCCTGTGAGTTGCCCCCACATCACCCGTATGATTGCAAAATCGACTTGGAAGAAGGCATCGAGATTTCCTGTGGTAGAATCTTCTCATTAACGAGAAGGATAATGAACATTTGAAGCAGTATATTCAGGAGGACTTGGCTAGTGGGTTCATTCATCACTCGCAATCTCCCACGGCATCGACATTATTTTTTGTGCTGAAGAAGGATAAGACCTTGAGAACATGTATCGATTACAGAGCCCTTAATAAAATCACTGTGAAGAATCGATATCCACTACCATTGATAACTGTGATGCTGGATAGGATACAAGGCGCCAAGATATTTACCAAATTGGATTTTAGTGGGGCATATCACCTGGTACGGATACGAGAGGGCGATGAGTGGAAGACTGCGTTTCACACTCGTTTTGGCCTATTTGAATATCAGGTGATGCCCTTTGGACTTTGTAATGCTCCTGCAGCATTTCAATTTTTTATAAATGAGGTGCTGCGAGAATATCTCAATATTTTCCGTGATTGTCCATATTGTCGATATTTTGATTTTTTTGTGTCCATCCACTACGAAGAGTGCAGGCCGAATAAGAGTTTCAGGTAAACATACATGAGGTGCCTCACGTGATCACTTAGAAGACTTGCACAATAAGGGAACCAAATAGAAGTCCTTGAAATGCAATGCCTTTAGAGTTTGTAAGCAGATATAATATTCATTGCCACAGATTGAACTGTTTAAAAAAGTGGAATTTATTTTTAAACAAGGGAATGTTGTGATCGAAAATGTGTAAAGAAAAATAGAGGGGAAAAAAGTGCAATATCCTATTGTATTATAAACATTGTGGATGTATCTAAATGCACGAGAGGCTTGGAAAATCAAGTGCGTGCATACCCAACAGGAGTAAATAGAACAAGTACTCAATTTAAAAGATGTCCGCCACGGAAAGTAAAAGCCTGAAAGGGCTTTGGGCAAATACATGTCAGGTGTCTCATGTGACTATGCATGGCTCCCACACAGTAAATACTTGCACGATACGGCAACCAGCAAGGCTTTCCCCTACACTTGATGCAGATGACCAGACAAGCCAGGGAAGCTGAAGAGAAAAAATATATGGTAAGACTTTGTATAGGGAGCTGTAGACTAATGAATATAGGCCCACTGCTTTTTGAAGAGTCGTAAGACATCCCACTGTTTACATTTTCCCAGATTTACAATAGCAAGCTGGAATAACGACCAAGCCGTTCTCCTAGGAAACAAGTGAGAACACCATTATAACCCATATAGTTGTAATTAAATTGAACTGTAATAGTAATGCTGTGTGACAGGGTATGAAATATTATTAAGGACCCATTTGTATGTTTTGTCTGTTCCCTCTGTAGGTACTAACAAAGGGGAACATAAACAAAATAAAGAACGTGAGGCCCACAGCCAGGATGAGATGACGATCTGCATAGAAAAAGGAAAGTGAAAGTCTTTACTGGTCCTGAAGAAAGTGGGAATAAGCAATTTAACCCACTGAAACTGGTTGACCATTTATTTTGGGGACGTCTGAGTAATTTTTCACACACCCTGTTTTATTGCTTTTTTTATTCTACTGTTTGAGCAGATGAGAAGAGAGCATTAAAAGCAATAAAAACTCTCCTCTGGGCTCAAAGTTCTGCCCTTTTTTCCTATGGGTTCTCCAGATTTTGTAACCTTATATAGAGTAAATCTGCACTAATGTGTATATAAATGGCTAAATCTGAGGTAGGGTCAGTTCCCTCTTTTTGTCCTCTCACCCTAGATCCTAGATAAGCGGCCCACCAGCGCACCCTTTGGCTAATTTACATGTAGATGGACAGTTAGTGATGGTTGGAGGGAAGTGTGAGTTATATGCTATTCACTAGCTAATACAAATAGAAGAATAGTAATTTTGGACCGTTACTCTTTCTTTGTGTGAGACGACTGGGGGATTGGGTGCGGTCCGGCAGCGCATAAAGGTGCTTTTGTGTGAAGATAGTTTGTAATACCCAACCAGGTTTGTGCGGAGTACAAATACATTGGACTGGGTGAATGGTCTTCTTTGGCTCTTGGGGATATTCGAGCTTGATGAGTATCTTCTACAAAGCAGTTCCTGAGAATAAAGATGTCCCCTCTCTCCCTGTTATTCCCTTCTCCACCCCCCACATCTTCGCTTGAAAGTCTTTGGGGAAGTGGTGTTATTGGTGTTTACTATATTTAGAGAAGGGACAATTTAAAAATATTGTTGGATAAGATTAGCATGGGCACCTGTTTCTTTGGAAAATGTGATGTGTGGGGTTTTAATCTGTGGTATAATTTGGTGGGAGTCAGCTACATATCCGCTATATGTCAGTTGTCCGAATGGTTGCATACTTACAACTACGGATAAGTTGTATGCATTTGCACTTGGTGGCCTTTTGGAAACAGGACTCCAATTGTCAGTCCTTCCTGGTTCTAGTTGCTCTCGAGGTCCAGGAAGATCATTTTGGTGTGGTAGGAAGCCAACCTACTTTTAGGTGCTCCCTTTTTCTGGACATATGATCTAACAGCTGTTGGATTTAAGGGACTGCTTGTTTGATTTGGGTACAACAAGGTGAGTTGATAATGGATGATCAGTGGGGACGTACAGACAAGAGATTACACATCAATGTTCTGAAGTTGAATGCAATCTTTCTACCATTGAGACCCTTCTATCATTCCCTTTCAGTCATCCAGGGTTCTGTTTAGCAACCTCAATTCACCAGAATTCCAGGGATAGTGCAAATGACACCAAGAGTCAGAAGGCATCATAGAAAGTGGGACTATAACATTTGTCCATGAAGTGGCATGGCATTACATCACCCCCTAACAGAATCACAAGAGACATTGTAGGTGCTTAAAAAGCTACTTTTTGGAGTAGAGCAGTCCCTGCAGTGGTCTGTGGAAGTGGTCTGTTGTCTATGGTGAGATTTGGAAGCAGAGTTAACTTTAAAAAACATCCCCAAGTCTGCAGAGCGGAGTGGGGCAGAGTGGGGCAGTCCCGTCAGTCTGATTAGGCGAACGGCAGACGGCGTCTCTGAATGAGGCATCACTAGCTACTATTCAGTCTGAAGCCGCCGGGTGGTGAGTTAAAAGACCTGACCTACTAACATTTGATCTCGTTCCCCCTGACACTGCGCCACTGCTACTGCTACTTACATGTAGGGCTTTAATCAATCACTGACCCTTACTCATAAAATCAAATCTCAGTTTACATCAACTGATTCATTAAGCTTAATCAAATAAGCACCCAGAGAGTGTGAGGAGCCTGTTGGGCTAGTCCATTTGATCCTCAGTACCAACTGGCACTAGCATGCGAGGTAAATCAAAACGTTACCCGCTGCAGAGCACTGATGCACAACCAGTCGGAAACTCCACAGAACACAATGTGATGCATCAGGTAGACTCTCCTGGTACACAGAAACAGGGAAAGACATCTACGTTCTTCCCTCATCAGCCATCCAAGCTGTTCATCCAAGCAATTAAAGAAGGGTGCACGATTTCAGATAACACCTTAATAACAATAAATGACCCGCAATAAAACAAGGAAATTACGGGTAACTCAGAGTCAGACATTTGAGGTCAAGTTCTTACAGACGTGGAACATCAAGCGAATACCGCTATTTTCAACACCTGCGTGAGCCAGAAAAACGAAATACAGGCAATTGAAAGTCTGCGTGAACGACTGAGTGTGTCTCCTGGCCTATTCAGAACTCAAGAAACCCCCAATGAGGTGATTCCTGACACACTTAGATCGGACAGCCACGGAATAAATGATTCCACAACATCAAGAGACTGCAGCTCGCTGTCTTTCCAAGGACATGATTCAACTTGCAATGAATCAATGGAAGGCGGATCTACTTCTTTGGACACTCCAAACATAGTTCTGTGATCCTTTATTCATCTCTATGACACCGACAGAACACACGCAGGGTCATCACGAGTTTGACAGTAACCCTTAAATGAGGCAGTAACGCTATTACCGTCACATTTAAGGTTCTGACAAATCACGAGTTTGGCAGGATTTACCCCCAGCTATCTGCTGGGGGTAAATCTGCTGCAAAGTGGCCAATTTTCAGTGCAATTACCGCACAGTAATACCGCTGACTTGTCGTGCGAAAATTCCCCATTGGGCCCAATGGGGAATGGGGAATTCCTGTTCCGCCAAACCTGTGATCCGGTGCCGTTGGCGGTAGCACAATTAGCACAGGGGTATCCTGACAGGAATACCACCAGGATACCACCCAACTTGTGATGAGGCCCACAGTCTTTAAATGAGATTAAGTCACTTTGACCAAGGGACCACATTTATGTTTATCGATCCACAATGAGAGGCCTTCCAATCTCGACTCGAAGTTAGCCATCTATAAAAGACCAAGATACTACCGGTTTACCTGATAAGGAAAAAGGTGCGAAAGCTGTTAAAGACGGAAGCTCAATTGAGACTTCAATGTCAACAAAATCCCCCAGCAAACAAAAACTACCTGAAATTCAATCTAAGGAGGAAGCAAACAAAAATGTAACACAAACAAAAATTCTAAAACATGAAATGAGGGCATAAAACTTCCAACAAGGGGTCCCACAAGTTCCTGCAAATTATTTCGTTTGCAGGAAGAAATAGCAACGTAACAAAGAGCAGTGACACTAATTCAAGAGACATGGAGCCACATTACAAGGTTGGAGGTAGTGCAAAAATGTCCCGCAAATGGGCAATTACTGGGGTCTTCCAGCCCCGCCGGACCCAGTAATTGCCCTTTTGCGGGTGCCGGAATCGCGTGATCCCCATTCCCACTTGAGCCCCATTGGACTCAATGAGAATGGGGATGCCTGTAGCACCGGCACCATTCATAACGGTGCCTGTGCTACAGGCATGCTGTGCTTTCGGGTGCCTTTCATTCCGCCAGGTCAGACCTGGCGGAATGAAAGGCACCCGCAAGCACAACTCGGAGTTTGCCGGTCCGGATACAATGGTACCAGCAAGCTTACCGGTACCGTTGTATCCGGAACGGCAAGCTCATAATGAGGCCCATCATCTGTATTCGCAATGAAAGCCAAAGTGCTGACGACAAGAGTGACAAAAAGGAGAGCAGTACAAAAGCAGTATCATCAAGGCCCAAGCGGCCATCACTGCAAACATCGGTTCAAAACCCTGACACAGAGCTGACAGCGAGAAATCAAACAGGCAATAATCCTAAACGAGCAGGAACACTGCGAATGGAGGACCTGTGGCACTCTAAAGGAAGGAATAATGAAGAAACACTGAAAACTACAAATACAACAACTGCAAATATAAAAAGAAGTCTTACTCCACAGATGGACTTAAGAAAAAACAAACACCCATAAATGAACATTTGCTCTTACCGTGGCCCCCATATTCAGGAGAATGATCCAATTGACCCAGCTGCGCGGCCTATGAGAAAAAATCTGCAAATAGAAGAGAGTTCTGACAGCTTATTTCGAATGGAGACCATTTCCTAATCTTTGAATCCATACGCGATATTGATCATAATATCCCACTGAACAGAAGCAGACTGCTAGCGTTCCTTACCACAATTCAACAACTGAGCTCAAATTCATCAGCGAACATAAAATACATCCATATTTTTGATTATGAACATTTGGAGAAATGTGCAGTACATTTCAACAAAAAATGGTGGAAAAACTCATAATTGACCAACGGGAAGCCATCTTACTTCAAGGCTTTGAATGTTATTATGCACGTCAAGCAGAGAATAGAGGCACAGTCCAAGTTAAACCAAGGATCAAAGTAACATGCCATTTTGACTTGGACAGTAAGTGAGATGCTGCCCGGAATCAAGAGGCGTCGAATTGGGGTTGGCACTCTTCAATCTTGCCAGCCACAATCCGAAGCATACCAGGCTTTATTTAACACATGGCATATCCTAAGCTGGAATTCTCGAGGACACAACTCCTTTATGAATGGAGAAAATAATGTGATGTGGGAAAAATCTAACCTCATTCTTTTGCAGGAAACGCGGTTGAGGTCAACGCCAGTGTGGGATGGTTTTACTATTGTTTCCAAGTTTGTAAAAAAAGGTATTAGCGGTAGGCCAATGGGAGGGCTCGTAACTCCTGTAAAAGTATCAAAGGGACTAAGCCTAACTGAAATTGCAACCAACTCTGACGCCATATTGTTCACGAAGATCACAGACACAAGGAAAACTCCTTGTGATCAATGTTTACTTCAATCCAATGAGTGCCTCTCTTGTGGAGACTCTGAATGAGATTGAAGACATCATGGTCAGTTGGTCAACTGACAATCCACAAGCAGGCAACTGCGATAGCGGGAGACTTCAATAGTCAGTGCTTATTTAATGATTTTGACGGGGAAGAATTGGATGAGGGGAGGGGAGTAATGCCCATTGTGCACAAAGCAGGAAAAGTCAACAATGGAAAGATCTTGTCAAAATGTCTTTCTAGATGAGCCTTCACTCAAACTAATTTATGAATGGAGGGGCCCTGAAAGATTACACACACGAGGTCCAACACCTTTACAACTTCAATCATTGATTGCATCTTTGTCAAAATCTTTGAAGCAAAGGAAATCAGACCTCTAGAAATTGTTAAAACAAAAAAGCAGTCATCATGCAATCTTCCAAATAGCCCTGACAATTGAAGGTTTTGAGGAACAAAGACTACTAATGTCAGAGAAATCATAGGTAGTCTCCAACTCAGGAAATAGGTTCGCCCAATACTGTCTAAATTCAACAGATGTTAACTCTGGGCTGCTAGAGTGGTGGAATAACTTGACCAATGGTGAAAAACTATCACAAACTCTCCCAGAAAATGTTCTGAAATTATTGGTTAAACTCATGAAACTGAAAGAGAGAAAGTTGTTCAATGAATCGCACACTCCCTTTGACCCAGAAAGGTAGAATTATGATAGTGAGACCCAAACCCGAAAATGCATATTGCGCAAAGACGTAAGTAAATTGTGTAAACACACTGATATGAAGTGGGAGGAGAAAGACAAACATAAAAAGACCATAACACAATGATATAGGAATTGGTGTAAATTACACAAAATACAAAAATATATTGCTAGCAACCAGGAATTACTGTATAAGATCATGAAAAAAGATACACAAGCCATTTGGTGGGTACTGAACAACAAAAACAAGTCAAAGGTAGTTGACCAATTCACTGGCGTAAGCGAAGGGGAGTGGGTCGAGCACTTTTCGAGAAAATGCTGAAACCCACAGCAATGGCGCTCTAGTAGCGTATAGATCCAGCTCCCAATCTCAACCTCTTGCCTTTGATCGCTTTGATATCGAGTAGATAATCAGTAAGTTAAAGAACTCAAGAGCAAGTGGCCCAGATGGATTAATGTATGGGATATTCAAGGACAATCCCGTTCCCTGGGCAGACATTCTGTTTCATTTGTTCACGCATGTAATGCTAGACCACATCTGCTCCACTTCTTGGTCGAGATCTATACTTGTCCCAATTTTTAAAAAAGGCAATAGAGCAGAACCATCTTGCTACAGACTGAATTCCCTTCTCGATACCTCCTCAAAAGATTTTGCTAACTTAGTACTAAAGGAATTAACGTCATGGGCGAGCTAAATTCATTTACTTATCCCACTGTAGACCGGCTGCAGAAAGGGTGTAGGCACCATAATGAGTGGCCTAGCTTTAAAGGCTTGTCTGTCTGATGTAGGGTCATACTCTGGGCGTACCCTATATGTAGCAGCGATCGACTTATCATCAGCGTTTGATAATTTTGACATCTCTAGCATGTGGTTTAAACTGTTGAAATGGGGTATAGATCCTACTCTGTTAGCAATGATCCAACTGCTGTACTCCGACAACTCCACAAGAGTAAGATTAAACACATTAGGAGAACTATCCAGGGAAAATCCTGTTGAAAAAAGGAGTGCGTCAGTCAGGGGTGGGTGCTGGCCCCCACTCTATTCACCTTCTATCTGGATTACTTGTGGGAAGCCAGCAAGGAGTGGGAAGGGTTTGTGCCCACGTGGTCGGGACTAAAAATTAGGTGCATTGTATTTGCTGATGACATTTTGCTAATGGATTACACACCGGCCGGTCTACAACCGCAACTTGACGGGGTTGACAAATATCTGAAAGAAAACTCTCTGCAAATAAACACAGCAAAATCTAACGTAATGGTCAACAGTACTAAGAAGAAGTGCAGGGAGTATTTGTGGAAATTGAACAACGCCACAATACAGCAAGTCGATTCAATCCATTATCTAGGATACGACATTGCAGTTAAGAAACAAAGCGAAAAATAAATAGTCAGAATTGAGGAAAAGATCTCATCATGCTTGTCACTGCTGAAGATGATAAAAAGCAAACTGTGTGCATATTCCTTGGTTCCGCTAATAGAGTTCTATAGAGTGGAAGTCTCGCCTATTGTCGTCTACGGGTGCGAACTGATGAACATCTCAGGCAGGACGTTTTTTGATTTACTGGAGGGTAAAACCTTGAAAACAGGTGTTGGGGCTCCGAGTTTCAGTCCTGATAAGTGTAATCAGACTGAAATTGGATCTCACGTCCTGGTGGTCCCAGTACATCAGCAGGAGTTTATCCTTGATGCATACTTTGGAAAGAGCAGGCAAAAACTCTCTAGGGTTCTATCTAAATGCCTTACTATTGCAAAACATGAATCCATTTCTGAAAAAATTCAAAAATGATGCGATAACTTTACCACTATGACTGATTTAGATGGTTCAGAGTCGGAAATAGTGTTTAAGAATAAAATTAAAAGGTGGGACAGGTCAAACCTTTATGTGGGTAAGGAACTTGTTTACTTACCCTCAACTCACTTAAGAACTTATTGGTGAAATTTCCAGGCTCCAAATATCGTGATTGGTATTTAAAATTCCGGCTGAATTGTCTCCCTACGCTAGAGGTTTTGGGCCCCAAGGTGGGAGTCCCACGAGAGCTGCGAACATGTAGAATGTGTGAGTCAAACTCTACTGAGTCTTTATTTCATCTAGTGATGTTGTACCCCGCATTTTCAAACCACAGGATACGCCATTTTGAACGGTTCATTCACTCAACGTCTGCAGTGTTGACCTACAATTTATGGCACAGGTTTTTGATGACCTCCCAACTGTCATTCTTGATAGCTCTAGTAAAAATGGTATTTGACATCTTTGCGGAAATTAACAGAGCAAGGAATCCTAGACCTAATCAAAGTATGTAAATTGTGTTGGGTGAACACGGACAACAATTGTGGATCAGCATTACAAGTATCAAGATAGTGTCCTAACAAGAAGTTCTTTTTCCTCTGTTTTGCGTTTTTCATTTTGTTCCTTCTTTGATGTTAAACTGATGTACAAATTATTTATATAGTGCGATAATAAGTGTAAATGACTTTATATGTTTTTATGAAATTTGCGAAAATGTTTAACGTTTGTGTATAAAATTTGTGTAAATGTTAAATGTGTACAAAGAACACAAAACAAAAAAATTAAAAAGCTACATTAAGCATGAGTATTAATAAAATAACAAATGACCACTAAAGCAGACAAAAAGATATTGTAGTACCAACCATATTTTAACCAGGATGCTGCATTGATATGTGTGCAGTTGTAATATGCTAGGGCAGAGGGTTACGCAGTGTTTGGCTCTCTAGATATTTTGGAACATCAGCCCTGGCCTGCAGGTGAGGGATCATGGGAGTTGTAGTCTAAAACATATCTTGAGAGCCACTGGTTAAGGCACCCAGGTTCAGCATACCATATTCCAGGAACTATCCCCTCAAATGCCAGTCAAAACGTATATCACTTGTTACTGACGTCATATGCCAGTTGTAGCCTAGCACGCTAGATATAGTAAACATACATAAGGTACTGCCACATATGCAAATGTGCTGCCAAAGTTCTTGTAGATTCTTATATTCTGGTACACCATGTTATGCTATTTATAGTCACACACGCCAGGTTTTGTCTTCATATGTAAGGTACAACTTCACACGGTCAGGTGTTGCTATTGTATGCCAGTAAATCCCATGTTCCCTGTATAGGCCTCATTATGAGTTTGGTGGTAATTCTGTTGCATTACCGACAAACTTGTTTACTCTTACCACCAGTCAGTCCTGCAGTTCTTTCCCAGGATTATGAGTTGTGGTAAGGCACTGTTAATTCCCGTTTTTGCAGTATCGGGATTTCAGCAGATTTACAGCGAGTGGTCATTCTGGCATGGTAAAGCAAGTATTTTTTTATTTACCTCCAGCAAAATGATCTAGGGAAATAATTTACTTCACTCCACTCTCATAATTCTGTGGTGCAGTAAAATGGCCAATATTTCCGATACCACCAAAAAAAGTGGTGGTAAAGGGGTTACCAGCAAAAATGGACTGCACTGCTGAGCTCTTAATGAGGCACGTCATATGAAAGGTACAGCCTCACATGTCCAAGGTTTGAATATATAAAATGCAAACACATGAAAATGCATGTACAGCTGCAAATTCCTGAAAAGTGCAAAACAAAGTTTAAAAGATTTGAAAACCATTCTCCAATGAGTGAGTGAGGAAATCTGTTTGTACAGGAAATTGCAATTTGAGTTTTCCGTGGGTGTTTTTAATTAAGCATCATATCCTGACAAGTATGTGGGTCAATTGATTCAAAACATTAAATGTTGCATTAGGTAAGCACAAACTCTAATCCAAATGTGTGAGATTTAGAGCCCCAGACTCAAAAAAGTTAAATCAAAGTTAACCAAACATTCCATGACAAGTATGATTGCATGACGAGTTTCTGAAAACAGTATGATGAAGTGAAAGCACCGCCCCCATTGCTAGATTGGAAGCGTCCGCTTCCACAAAGAAAGGTTTAGAAACATCTGGATGTATCAAAATTGGACTGGTTGTACATTTCTTCTTTAATTCTTGAAAGCCTTTTTCAGCTTCAAGGTCCCATTCAAATTTTACTCCCTTTTTTAGCAGTCTGGTTATAGGAGCAACTAGTCGTGAAAATCCTTCTATAAATCTTCTATAGAAATTTGCAAAGCCTAAGAAACTCTGTATATCTTTTACCTTTGTGGGGGCAGGCCACTCCTGAACTGCTTGTATCTTCTTAGGATTCATTTCCAAACCTTTTGGCGAAACTATAAAACCCAAGAATTCCACTGAATCTGCATGAAATTGGCTTTTTTCCAACTTGGCAAACAAATGATTGTCACGTAGTTTTTGCAAAACCAGACGAACATGTCTCTGATGTTGATCCAAATCAGAAGAAAAAATCAAAATGTCGTCTATATAGACTACTACAAAAATATCCAAAAATTCTCTAAAAACATTGTCAATAAAATATTGGAAAGCCGCTGGAGCATTGCATAGTCCGAATGGCATCACCTGATATTCATATAGTCCGAACCTGGTCTGAAACGCTGTTTTCCATTCATCTCCTTCTTGCACACGCACTAGATGGTAAGCTCCCCTCAAATCTAATTTAGTAAAAATGGTGGCTCCCTGAAATTGATTAAGCATTTCTGAGATGAGAGGAAGAGGATACCGGTTCTTAACTGTGACCCTATTAACTGCTCGATAATCTATGCACGTTCGGAGGGTTCCATCTGGTTTAGGTACAAAAAATAAAGGTGACGCTGCAGGAGAATGAGAATGACGAATAAAACCTTTGGCCAAATTCTCAGTTAAATATTCTTTTAGATAGTCATTTTCTTTCTCTGTGAGAGCATATACTCTGCTACTAGGCAAAATTGCTCCTGGCTCTAACTCAATTTTACAATCGAAGGTTCTATGAGGTGGTAATTCTCCTGCTACTTTCGCATCAAATACATCCCAAAAATCTTGATAACATTGTGGAAGTTGTCCAACAACTGCTCCAACATCGTGACCTCCAACTCCAAACTCAGCCAAGAAACAAGACGCTGAATTTATTTGTTTAACTTCTCCCTCAATAGGCCTTCCTGAGAAACAATTCTCTTGACAGAAATCAGATTGCATATCAATTGTCCTAGCACTCCAATCAATCAAAGGATTGTGCAGAGTAAGCCAAGGCATCCCCAAAATCATCTTTAACAAAGGGGCATCAATCAACTCAAAAGATATCCTCTCACTGTGACCCCCTGTTAACTCCAGAATCAAAAAACTATTTCTGTGAGTAATTGGACCTCAAGAAAGAGAAGTCCCATCAACTGCTCTAACTTGCTCCACAACCTCCTTCTGAATAATAGGGATTCCCAAAGATTTAGCAAGACCCCAATCCATGAAGTTCCCAGTGGCTCCTGAATCTACCATAACTGGACCCTTTCCCTTAAACTCTGTCTCCAAAAACAAGGATACATCCATTGTGATATGAGGAACAGCAGTCTGCACGGTGTTGGCAATCTGCTGCACCTTGCCTGTTGAAGTAGAATTTATTTTTGGTGTGAAAGGACAATTTCCTAAAAAATGTCCACTTCTTCCACAGTATAAACACAGATGATTTTCTCTTCTCCTCGCCCTTTCTTCTTTAGTTAAAGGACCCCGGGCCCTTGAAGGTGAATCATTGCTTTTCATCTTCATATCCACTTTAGGTTTATCCACTTTGACTAGAGACTTAAAATCACTCTGACTATGACGCCGTTCCGCTCTTCTTTCACTCAAGCGAAAATCTAATTGAATAACTAAATCTATTAAAGCATCACAAGTAGAGGGCCGATCTACAATTCCTGATAAAGCATCCTTTAACTCATCTCTAAGACCTCGATAAAACAACGAGGCCTGTCTATCCTCGGGCCACCTGCTTTCTAAAACCAGAGACTTAAATTGAGTAATGTTAGCAACTAATTCTTTATTGCCTTGTTTCAATTCTAAAAGCTCCCCATCCACCTCCAAAGATATCTGCCTTCTGTCAAACATTTTTCTGAAAGTTTCCAGGAAACTAGAATAATTTCTCAAAACTTCACTCCTTTGAGTCACCAACAACCCCGCCCAAGCAGAAGCCCTCCCCCGAGAGATAAGACAACATGAAAGTTACCTTGGAAGCATCTGTAGGAAAAATCTCAGGCCTACTCATGAAATGTAACTCACATTGAGTTAAGAACACCCTAAACCTCTTAGAGTCTCCTTGATAACGTTCAGGGGGCCCCAAGGGAACCGGCATTACTAAACTTCTAACTCCTTCACTAGCATGTGAGGGCCGTAATAAATGTGATAACCGGTCACCTTCCTCCCTTACAAACACAGGTGGAGAACCTGAACCCCCAGCCATCTCATCCTCCCTCCTTGCTCCCATCTGCTGAATTTGTGCCACTTTTCCATTTAAATCATCCACCTTTTGACTAAGTGAAGCATTCTCACTACGAGAAATCTTTAACTCTTCCCGTAACTCCCGGATCAAAGATCCTAAAGCCTCCATTGAGGTCTCGTCGGGGTTCATGACAGCTCAGGCGGACTAAGGTTAAAGACCTTTCATTCTGTCAGGCTGAGAGTTATCCTGTGTCCGCGGAAGCTGCTGAACCCCCGACAATCCCCCTGAAGTGTAATCCTCAGAACCCGATAATTCTCGGCTCTGTTAACTACAACCCAAAGGGAAAGGGGGAAGTGGATAACATAAGAAACACCAGGCTGGCGACGTTCTGACTAGCTGATGCGGAACCTGCAGTGAATACATAAGAACATACAGAATCTTCAAATTACTTTACTACCTTTAAATTATGAAAACTTTATATCCTTAACTAAAATGTAAAGAATCATACCTGGTTCTTCTCTTTTAAGATCTTAGAGAAGATTGGAGTAATAGCTGATAAAATCTTTCTACCTTTATTGTGGCTTTGAAAGTCTTGAAAATAACAGCAACTCCTTTGATTATTGAACTCTTAATAACCTTGACTCTTGCCTTATAAACTGTTGAATGTTCCATTTAAGAAGACTTAGATGAATCCTGTTCTTTCTTCTTAATAAATAGAGTTCATAGTCTCTTGAAGAACTTGCAAACTTTTCCAAAGTCCGTTGAAACCTTTTCGCGCACACGCGCAAAAATGTACCCGCGCAAAACACGTGTTGAAGAAAACATGCGCTGGAGAAAAAACACGCGCTGAGGAACACACGCGCTAAGAAAACACACGCTGAAAAAATCACGTAGCAGTCTTTTCTTACTGTTGCGTACATGCGCTTTAAACACCCGCGCTATGAACACATGCGCTATACAAATCACGTAGCTGTCTTTTCTCGCACTTGCGTGCTCGCGTTAATGACTACACGCGCAATGAACACACGCGTTTTGAACACTCGCGCTGGAACACACGCGCTATACAAATCACGTAGCTGTCTTTTCTCGCACTTGCGTGCTCGCGCTATGACTACACGTGCAATGAACAAGCGCGCTTTGAACACTCGCGCTGGAACACACGCGCATTAGTGTTTTGGAAGATTCAGGGAATCCTGGAGTGGAAGAATGTTTGTTGCTGGTGAAGAATAATTTGGATAACGCAAAAAGGGTACTCGGAGAAGGCAAATTGAGATATAAAAGGTGTGCGGATGTGAAAAGGAAAGCTGGTCCTAAGTATGAGGTAGGGAACTTAGTGTGGCTTTCTACCAGACATTTAAGAATTAAGCGGAAGAATAAATTTAGTCCTCGATTTGTAGGTCCATTTGAGGTTGAAAAAATCATAAATCCAGTGGCAGTACGATTAAAGTTACCCAAGCAGTTGAAAGTACACCCCACTTTCCATGTTAGTCTTTTGAAACCCGTTAGTCCAGGCACCAGGTTTAGAACTCATCCCCCTCCTGTGATTATGTAGGATTCTTCAGAGGAGTTTGTAGTTAATAAAATTTTGGATTCTAGGAAAGTGAGGGGAAGGTTGCAATATTTGATTGACTGGGAGGGATATGGACCTGAGGAACGTACCTGGGAAGATTCCTCTGATGTACATGCTCCTAGGTTAGTTGCTAAGTTTCATGCTAAAAATACACATAAGATTGGCCCAGGGACTGGGCATTAGAAGGGGGGTACTGTCAGGTTTCCTTAATTACTGTCATCAGGTTTCCTTTAATTACTGTTAGGTTCCCTTTAATTATTTCCCTTTATTTCTGTGTGGGTTTGGCCTTGACCTTTCTATACAGATTCCTGGCTCTGGCCCAAGGCAAGATGGAGTTTTACAATAGAAGCCGTGATTGGCTAGAGAGAACTGCAGGACAACAATGAACGTTCTAAACTGTCACTCTCTGCCTTTCATCGCCGTAACCCCAGCTTAGAGGACGTGTCTGTAGCTGCTCCTGCTGAAGTCTTGGGCCTAGTGGATTTGAACTTTCAAATCCTGGCAGTCGAGCGGCTACTTATGCGGGGTTGTTCAGGAGAAGAATTCAGGTTCGCAGGAGAGTTTCTGGAAGTTCTTTTGGAGAAGAAAACATTCTTAAGCTAAGTGACTTTATTTGGATATGTAAATCTTTGCTCAGATTCATTAGAAACTTTAGGAGATTGTAAATGAAAATTCAAAAGAAGAACAGATGTTACTCTGTTTATAGTTCAACGTTTAATTTTTAAACGCGCGCGAGCAATGTTAGACTGTTACATGTGATCAAAGACTGCTACGTGAAAACTACAGCGTGTGAATTCATTGCGCGTGTACGAGTGCGCGAGAAAAGACTGCTACGTGATTTCTATAGCGCGTGTGTTCCAGCGCGAGTGTTCAAAGCACGTGTGTTCATTGCGCGTGTAGTAATAGCGCGAGTACGTGTGCGCAAGAAAAGACTGCTACGTGATTGCTAAAGCGCGTGTGTTCGAGCGCGAGTGTTCAAAGCGCGTGTGTTCATTGCGCGTGTAATCATTAACGCGAGCATGCGAGTGCGAGAAAAGACAGCTACGTGATTTCTATAGCGCATGTGTTCATAGCGCGGGTGTTTAAAGTGCATGTACACGAGAGTAAGAAAAGACTGCTATGTGATTTTTTTCAGCGCGTGTTTTCTTAGCACGTGTGTTCTTCAGCGCGTGTTTTTTCTACGGCGCGTGTTTTCTTCAACGCGTATTTTGTGCGGGTACATTTTTGCTCGTGTGCGCGAAAAGGTTTCAACGGACTTTGGGAAAGTTTGCAAGTTCTTCAAGAGACTATGAACTCTATTTATTAAGAAGAAAGAACAGGATTCATCTAAGTCTTCTTAACTGGAACATTTAACAGTTTATAAGGCAAGAGTCAAGGTACTTAAGAGTTCAATAATCAAAGGAGTTGCTGTTATTTTCAAGACTTTCAAAGCCACAAGAGAGGTAGAAAGATTTTATCAGCTATTACTCCAATCTTCTCTAAAATCTTAAAAGAGAAGAACCAGGTATGATTCTTTACATTTTAGTTAAGGATATAAAGTTTTCATAATTTAAAGGTAGTAAAGTAATTTGAGGATTCTGTATGTTCTTATGTATTCACTGCAGGTTCCGCATCAGCTAGTCAGAACGTCGCCAGCCTGGTGTTTCTTACGTTATCCACTTCCCCCTTTCCCTTTGGGGTGTAGTTAACAGAGCCGAGAATTATCGGGTTCTGAGGATTACACTTCAGGAGGATTGTCAGGGGTTCAGCAGCTTCCGCGGACAGAGGATAACTCTCAGCCTGACAAACATGTACATTTTACTTACCTATTGGCATTGAGTTAAAAGATATTAATCTGCTGAACCGTAGTCATTCTTGCTGTCGCTTTATGGTGGCTCCATGTTGATCTAGCACATGGGTCTACAACCTGTGGCCGTACAGATATTTTGTACCACAGTTCAAAAGAGCCACTCACCATTGACTGTACTGGCTAGTGATGATGGGAGTTGTAGTCTAAAACATCTAGAGAGCCAAAGGTTGCAGACCCCGGGTCTAGCAAATATGGATAGTCAGATATTCTGCATCTTTCGACATTTCCTCTAGGGCCTTTATTTTACAATCTGTCTCTCAGCAGGGCATGAAGGTCCTCTAGCCGCCACTTAAATCCCTTCCGTTAGCCGCCCGAATTTGAGTACCCACTATATGTTATGTTATGTTATATTATGTTATGTTATGTTATGTTATGTTATGTTATGTTATGTTACTATGGGTAATTGTCAGGCTGAGAGGTCCTGTGTCCGCGGAAGCTGCTGAACCCCCGACAATCCCCCTGAAATGTAATTCCCAGAACTAGATATTAATTCAGCTCTGCAAACTACACCCCAAAGGGAAAAGGGGAAGTGGATAACATAACAACACCAGGCTGACTGCGTCAAGGCTAACCAAAACTGAACCTGCAGAGGATACAAGAAAAGCAGATACAAATCCTTTTATTACTTACTTAACCTTTAGAGTTGGAAAGACTTTAAATCCTTAACTAATAAATAAGAATCATACCTGGTTCTTCTCTTTAAATTTCTTAGAGAAGCTTGTAAAGAAGCTGAAAATCTCTCTTACTTGAGTCTCTTGAAATTCACAGCAACTTCTTATTTTGGGCAAACCTGGAAAGTTTTGCTCTTTGGCTTTTTCCAAAGTTAACTAATTGTCCAGTTAAATTGTCTTCAATATTTTCTTTCTTTATCTTTCAAACTTTTCTTAGTTTCCAAAACCTTTTTACAATTCAATAGAGTTTGAGAATTCTTGAACAAACACGTGCAAAAGCACACGCGCAGATGATCTCAATGCTGAAGATTCGCACATTGAAAACTTCCTGCGGTGAAGAACACGCGCACTGTAAGAAAAGTCCACACGCAGAAAACACACGCGCTTATAAACACATGCGAAGCAGAATTCACGCGCAAACGGATTCTCGTGCAGAAAACACACGTGCTAGTATTCACACGCGCTGTTGAACTCCCACGCCTATTCACACGCGCCTTATAACCCTCGTGCCAAAGAGTTCACACGCGGACTGAATCTCGCGTAAGAAAGCACACGCGCTGGAAATCACACGCGCTATTGAGTTCTCGCGTAGAAGCACACGCACTGGAAATCTTACGCGCTATTGAGTTCTCCGTAGAAGCACACGCGCTTGAAATCAAACGTGCAACAGAGTTCACATGCGGTCAGATTCTCGCGTTAAAAAGAACGCGCGCTGGTAATCACACGCGCAATTGAGTTCTCGCGCAGAAGCACACGCGCTAGAAAACACATGCGCAATAGAGTTCTCGCGCAGAAGCACACGCACTAGAAAACACACGCGCAATAGACTTCTCGCGCAGAAGCACACGCGCTAGAAAACACACGCGCAATAGAGTTCTCACGCGGCGAACAGATTCTCGCGCTAGGAAGCACACGCGCTGGAACTCAAACGCGCAGTTGAATTCTCTCGCCAGGAAGCACACGCGCTGAAACTCACACGCGCAATTGAATTCTCGCACCGAAACAACGCGCACTCAAACAGTTCAAAATATTAATTCAAAGAAAACATTTTACGAGTTCTCACTTAAATGTCTTTGAGATAAACAGAGCGGCAGTCTAACAATCTCTAAACAAAGTCACTTATCTCCAGAACGATTTCCTAAAGATCTTCAGTTTCCTGTCTTCAAATCGCATTCCTGACAGCTGAGAACTTCCCCTGAAACCCCCAAGAAAGTAGCCGCTCAACTGCTAGCGCCTGAAGGATAAAATCCACCAGGCCCAAGTCTAAAGCAGGAGCAGCCACTACACACGTCCTCTCAGCTGGGGCTTAGATGATGAAAGGCAAAGAGTGACAGTTTAGAATGTTCATTGTTGTTCTGCAGTGTTTTCTAACCAATCAGAGCTGTCACTGTGAAAATCCATTTTGCCTTGGGTCAGAACCAGGATTCTGAATCAGGAAGTTAAGGTCAAACCAACTACAATAGAAAACTTCCCACCCACACAAGGCTAATCTAAAAAATGATAATAAAAGAGAAATAAAGGGAAAGAAACTTGAATAAGGGAAAATAGCCTGAATAGGGGAAGGAAACCTGACAGTACCCCCTCCTAATGCCCAGTCCCTGGGCCTACCTTATGTGGATTTTTAGCATGAAACTTAGCAACTAAACTGGGAGCATGTACATCAACTGAATCTTCCCAAGATCGTTCTTCAGGTCCATATCCTTCCCAATCAATTAAATACTGCAACCTTCCCCTCACCCTCCTGGAATCCAAAATTTGTTTAACCACAAATTCCTCAGATGAATCCTCCAAAATCACAGGGGAAGGTGGTGTTCTAAATCTAGTTCCTGAACAAACTGGTTTTAAAAGGCTAACATGGAAAGTAGGATGTACCTTCAAATGCTTGGGTAATTTTAACCGTACTGCCACAGGGTTGATGATTCTCTCTACCTCAAATGGGCCTACAAATCGTGGACTGAATTTATTCTTCCCCTTAATTTTAGGTACCGGGTAGAAAGCCAAACTAAGTCTCCCACCTTATATTCAGGACCAGCCTTCCTTCTCAAATCAGCACACCTTTTATATTTCAACTTGTTTTCTCCCAGCACCTTGCTCTATCCAAGTTATTCTTCATTACCAGCAAACGATCTTCCACTCTAGGATTCCCGGAATCCTCCAACACCTCAAAACTCAGAAAGCGAGGATGAAACCCAAGACCCAAAAAGAAAGGGGACATAGAAGTAGCATCTTTATCACAATTGTTGTAAGAGAATTCTGCCAACCATACCAAATCCACCCATTCCTCTCCAGCTTGTAAATAACACCTTAAAAATTTCTCAAATTCCTGATTTACTCTCTACACTTGTCCATTAGTCTCCGGATGGTACCTAGAACTTAAACTAACGTCTACCCCAAGTTTCCTACAGAAGGCCCTCCAAAACTTTGAAATAAATTGAGATCCCCTATCAGAGATAACTTGACTTGGGAGTCCATGTAGTCTAACCACACCTTGCAAGAAACTATGAGCCAGTTTTTCCGCGGTAACCTCTCCCTCCATTGGTAAAAAATGCGCTTCTTTAGTAAGAAGGTCCACCACAACAAGAATGGTAGTACAACCCTTATCTTGAGGGAGATCAACAATGAAATCCATAGAAATAGTGTGCCAAGGACGAGGAGGAACAGGTAACGGCTCCAATAAACCATGCGGCTTCCCAACTTGACTTTTTGCTTGTGCACAGACTACACATGTTTTAACAAAGTTCAATGTGTCTTGGCGAATTTTTTCCCACCAAAAGTTCCTTCGAACCAATTCCAGAGTCTTTCTGAAACCAGGATGTCCTGATAAAATGGATTCATGACAATTTCTCAAAACCTTTTCTCTTAACTCTTCAGAGGTAAATAAAGCTTGTTATCAAAAAATGGTAGACTGTCTTTCAAACTTCTGGCTGGATCAAGTCTCACCCACTCCTCTATCTTCTGTAAGGACATATTCTGGCGAAATTCGTTTAAAAAATCCATTCCTTTAATGGCTCCGGCTAACAAAAAACGTTCTGGAGCAATTAGAGGTTCTGGCTCCAGAACCTCTCTCTCCTCACTACCAGGAAATTGGCGGGATAAGGCATCAGCTTTTTTGTTCAGACTTCCGGGTTTAAAGGTCACAACGAAATCACAATCGGCAAAGAATAAGGACCAACGAAGTTGTCATGGAGACAAAGTTCTTGCAGATTTTAAAAACAATACATTTCGATGATCAGTAAGAACCGTTACCGTATGTCTTGCCCCTTTCAGAAAATGCCTCCATTCTTCAAAAGCGGACTTTATTGCTAACAGTTCACGATCTGCAATTGTATAGTTCACTTCAGCAGCAGAAAACTTCCTAGAAAAGAATGCAACTGGATGTAGCTGTCATGATCTCTGCTTCCAAAAGGTCAGGGTTTTCCCAACTCCCTTGGAAGCAGATCCATAACCCAGGTTCCGAGTGCCAACCAGTCCCAATTGGGACCTTTTGGACCCAGTCCTGGCGCCAGTGGCACCAGGCTCATAAATATGCCCAGTCCCAGCGCTGGAAGCGCCGGGCTCATAATGCTTGGGTGGACTTACCTGCAGCAGACCATGCTGATTACTTGCCTGCCACTTGAGCCTCTGATCCTCTTCTGTTTGGAACTACTTTTCCTGTTGGGTGGGGCAGGAGCCACTCCCTAGGTTCAGAACACTGGAACTCTTCTGGAAAGCAGGAACTCTTTTCTTACCTAGGCGTGGCTGTAGAAGGAGACACCTAAGCACTACAGGAGGCTATTTAAACCACACCCGATGGATGAATCTTGCTTTGCGTTATTCTGCATCCTCTGCAGCAGAACGCTCATCGTGTCTTCTGCATCTGATCCTGAGCCTAAGGAAAAAGGCTTACCATCCTGAATCCAGTCTTCAGCAACACCTATAAAGACAAGAAAGAACAGGTTAGCATTACGGTCTTCAGTGACAGCTCTTCACTTACCTGGTCCATCGGCTGTCACCAACGCCTCGCGCTGCATTCCGACATCTGAAGGACAAAGGCTTACCTACTCTTCGTGCGCTCCGGAGGTCTTCACACTGCATTCCGGCATCTGAAAGACAAAAGCTTACCAACTCTTCGCACGCTCCGGAGGCCTTCGGCGCTGCATCCCGCATCTGAAAGACAAAACAAGGTGCGTTTAAAGACATTGGGGAACTTTAATACTCACGTGCCATTACTCCTTTCCACATCTAACCCAGTGGGTATTCCGGCACCCTGCAGCCGCTCCGAACTTATACCTGCAAAATAAAAAGACAGTTAGAGCGCATCGTGAAGCAGGCAACAAACGCTTACTTACGTGCCTTCAGGCGCTTCTATTCATCACACGAGCTCCATCTTCAACTCACTTCAGCCCGTCATTCACCATCCCCGGAACCCTGCAAAACAAGAGACATCATTACTAAAGACTTTAAAGACATTAGAATTACTCGAAACTTACCGTTCGTGCAGTAAACGACGGACAGCAGTCCTCTGAAGTCAAGAGGCCTGCTCCCCTTATCCAGTGAAGAAACTGGTTACAGCACCCTGCCCCGAGGCAGATGGAGAGCACGGCGTTCACTTACCTAAGGTGAGAGCGTTAACCTTCGGGGTTCTACAGGAGAAGAGAAAGGGAAGAAGAGAGAGACATTCAATAACCCAGTTCACTAATCCCATATTTTCTATCTGCAGACATCTTACCCTTCGAATCAGACATACAGTGCACAGAGGTCCAGCCCAAAGAGCCAGCCGTGTGTTACACATCACCTTTGAAGATACGGTATACGCCCAGTCAAGACCGGCGCCTCTACGGGAATCAGGTGAGCGTTACAGTAGCTGACCAGTAGTTTCATGCCTTTGAGAAAGCTCCGCCCCCAACGCTAAATTTGAAGCGTCCGCCTCCACAAAAAAAGGTTTAGAGAGATCAGGATGAATTAGAATCGGACTAGAAGTAAATTTTTCTTTTAACTCTTGAAAAGCTTTTTCTGCTTCAAGGTCCCAGTCAAATTTCACTCCTTTTTTCAAAAGTCTCGTTATAGGAGCAACCAGCCGAGAAAAACCTTCGATAAATCTCCTATAAAAATTGGCAAACCCTAAAAAACTTTGTATTTCCTTAACCTTAGTAGGAGTGGGCCATTCAAGAACTGCTTGAACCTTTTTAGGATTCATTTCTAAACCCTTAGGTGAAATTATAAAACCTAAAAACTCCACAGAATCTGTATGGAATTGACTTTTTTCCAATTTGGCAAACAAATGGTTTTCTCGCAACTTTTGTAAGGCTAAGCGAACATGTTTCTGATGTTGATCCAGGTCAGAAGAGAAAATCAAAATGTCATCGATATACACGACAACAAAAATATCCAGGAATTCTCTAAAAACCTTGTCAATAAAAAATTGGAAAGCCGCTGGAGCATTGCATAAACCGAATGGCATAACTTGGTATTCATACAGCCCAAACCTGGTCTTAAACGCTGTCTTCCATTCGTCCCCTTCCTGCACACGCACAAGATGGGAAGCTCCTCTCAAATCTAATTTAGAGAAAATATTTGCTCCTTGTATTTGATTAAGCATTTCCGAGATGAGAGGAAGAGGATACCGGTTCTTAACAGTGACTCTGTTAACTGCTCGATAATCTATGCAAGTTCGAAGTGTTCCATCTGGTTTTGGTACAAAAAATAAAGGAGAGGCCGCCGGCGACTTAGAGTGATGAATAAACCCTTTGGCCAAGTTTTCCGTTAAATACTCTTTTAAATAATCATTCTCTTTCTCTGTAAGAGCATATAGTCTACTACTAGGCAAAATTGTTCCTGGCTCCAGCTCAATTTTACAATGAAAGGGCCTATGGGGTGGTAATTCTCCTGCCACTTTCTCATCAAATACGTCCCAAAAATCTTGGTAACACTGGGGAAGTTGACCCACTACAGCTCCCACATCATGACATCCAATTCCAGTCTCAGCCAGAAAGCTAGACACTGAATTACTTTGTTTGACATCTTCCTCAAAGAGACTTCCTGAAAAGCAATTCTCTTTACAGAAATCTGACTTCATGTTAATTGTCCTAGCACTCCAATCAATCAAAGGATTATGGAGAGTAAGCCAAGGCATACCCAAAATAATCTTTAACAAAGGAGCATCAATTAACTCGAACAAAATTATCTCTCTGTGACCTCCTGTTAACTCCAAAATTAAAGAACCAGTTCTGTGAGTAATGGGACCAGAAGATAGAGACGTACCATCAACAGCCCTAACTTGCTCTACAACCTCTTTCTGAAGAATTGGAATTCCCAAAGATTTTGCCAGACCCCAATCCATGAAATTCCCGGTGGCACCTGAGTCAATCATAACGGGACCATTTCCCTTACACTCCAACTCAAGGAACAAGGATACATTTACGGTTATATGGGGAACAGCTGTCTGCACAGTATTGGCGATCTGTTGTACCTTGGCCGCTGAAGTAGAAGTCTTCTTGGGAGTGTAAGGACAATTCCCTAAAAAGTGCCCACCTCTTCTACAATATAAACACAGATTGTTATCTCTCCTCCTAGCCCTTTCTTCCATAGTTAAAGGACCTCGGACCCTGGGAGGTGGATTATTCCCTTTGGATCTACTCTCTACTTTAGATCTATCCACTTTAACTAGAGACTTTACGTCACTCTGACTATGTCGCCTCTCTGCCTTCCTTTCACTCAAACGAAATTCTAATTGAATAACCAAATCAATCAGAGCTTCACAAGTAGAAGGGCGCTCAACCACTCCTGACAATGCATCCTTTAACTCATCTCTAAGGCCCCGATAAAACAACGAGGCCTGTTTATCCTCGGGCCACCTGCTTTCTAACACAAGGGACTTAAATTGTGTTATATAAGCGATCAAATCCCTATTACCTTGTTTTAGTTCTAAAAGTTCACCATCCACTTCCAGAGATAACTGTCTTCTATCAAACATCTTTCGGAATATCTCTAAAAAACTGGTGTAATTTCCTAGAACCGTACTCTTTTGACTCACCAACAACCCAGCCCAAGCAGATGCCTCCCCAGAAAGATAGGACAACATAAAAGTTATCTTAGATGCATCCGTGGGAAAGATCTCTGGTCTACTCATAAAATGTAATTCACATTGCGTCAAAAACACCCTAAACCTCTTGGGGTCCCCATGATAACGTTCTGGAGGCGCCAAAGGAACTGGCATAATTAAACTCCTTACCCCTTCAGCCACTGGAGGGGCCCGTTGTATTTGTGGTAATCGATCTCCACCTTCCCTTTCTAACTCAGTTGGAGAACCAGCACCCCCTGAAAGCTCATCCTCTCTCCTTTCTCCCCTCTGTTGAATTTGTATTACTTTAACACTCAAGTCATCCACCTTTTGACTAAGTAAAGCATTTTCATCACAGGATATTTTCAACTCCTCCCGTAACTCCCTGATCAAAGATCCTAACGCCTCCATGGATTCTTTGGGGTTCATGACAGCTCAGGCGGACTAAATTATTGGCCTTTCATTCTGTCAGGCTGAGAGGTCTTGTGTCCGCGGAAGCTGCTGAACCCCCGACAATCCCCCTGAAATGACATTCCCAGAACTAGATATTAATTCAGCTCTGCAAACTACACCCCAAAGGGAAAAGGGGAAGTGGATAACATAACAAAACCAAGCTGACTGCGTCAAGGCTAACCAAAGCTGAACCTGCAGAGGATACAAGAAAAGCAGATACAAATCCTTTTATTACTTACTTAACCTTTAGAGTTGGAAAGACTTTAAATCCTTAACTAATAAGTAAGAATCATACCTGGTTCTTCTCTTTAAATTTCTTAGAGAAGCTTGTAAAGAAGCTGAAAATCTCTCTTACTTGAGTCTCTTGAAATTCACAGCAACTTCTTATTTTGGGCAAACCTGGAAAGTTTTGCTGTTTGCCTTTTTCCAAAGTTAACTAATTGTCCAGTTAAATTGTCTTTAATATTTTCTTTCTTTATCTTTCAAACTTTTCTTAGTTTCCAAAACCTTTTTACAATTCAATAGAGTTTGAGAATTCTTGAAAAAACACGTGCAAAAGCACACGCGCAGATGATCTCAATGCTAAAGATTCGCACGTTGAAAACTTCCCGCGCTGAAGAACACGCGCACTGTAAGAAAAGTCCACGCGCAGAAAACACATGCGCTTATAAACACACGCGAAGCAGAATTCATGCACAAACGGATTCTCGTGCAGAAAACACACACGCTAGTATTCACACGCGCTGTTGAACTCCCGCGCCTATTCACACGCGCCTTATAACCCTCGCGCCAAAGAGTTCACACGCGGACTGAATCTCGCGTAAGAAAGCACACGCGCTGGAAATCTCACGCGCTATTGAGTTCTCTCGTAGAAGCACACGCGCTGGAAATCTCACGCGCTATTGAGTTCTCGCGTAGAAGCACACGCGCTTGAAATCAAACGTGCAACAGAGTTCACACGCGGTCGGATTCTCGCGTTAAAAAGAACACGCACTGGTAATGAAACGCGCAATTGAGTTCTCGCGCAGAAACACACGCGCTAGAAACCACACGCGCAATGGAGTTCTCGCACAGAAGCACACGCGCTAGAAAACACACACGCAATAGAGTTCTCGCGCAGAAGCACACGCGCTAGAAAACACACGCGCAATAGAGTTCTCACGCGGCAAACAGATTCTCGCGCTAGGAAGCACACGTGCTGGAACTCACACGCGCAGTTGAATTCTCTCGCCAGGAAGCACACGCGCTGAAACTCACACACGCAATTGAATTCTCGCGCCGAAACAACGCGCACTCAAACACTTCAAAATATTAATTCAAAGAAAACATTTTACGGGTTCTCACTTAAATGTCTTTGAGATAAACAGAGCGGCAGTCTAACAATCTCTAAACAAAGTCACTTATCTCCAGAACGATTTCCTAAAGATCTTCAGAGTTTCCTGTCTTCAAATTGCATTCCTGACAGCTGAGAACTTCTCCTGAAACCCCCAAGAAAGTAGCCACTCAACTGCTAGCGCCTGAAGGATAAAATCCAGCAGGCCCAAGTCTAAAGCAGGAGCAGCCACTACACACGTCCTCTCAGCTGGGGCTTAGATGATGAAAGGCAAAGAGTGACAGTTTAGAATGTTCATTGTTGTTCTGCAGTGTTTTCTAACCAATCAGAGCTGTCACTGTGAAACTCCATTTTGCCTTGGGTCAGAATCAGGATTCTGAATCAGGAAGTTAAGGCCAAACCAACTACAATAGAAAACTTCCCACCCACACAAGGCTAATCTAAAAAAGGATAATAAAAGAGAAATAAAGGGAAAGAAACTTGAATAAGGGAAAATAGCCTGAATAGGGGAAGGAAACCTGACAGTAATTTATGCTTATCATCTGAAAATCTTCGAGTGCAAATGGTCCTCTCAAAACTCAAAATGTACTCGATATGAGACTAAATTGGCTTTTCTGTAATTAATTCATAGTCGGGAAAATCATTCCCTTCAAACCTTTGCTGGAATGAGGTGTTGCGTTTTGTTTCTAACTTAGCAACTTAGTAGGACTCCTGCTAATTTCCAATCAACCAGTTTATTTCTTCACCCTCCTGTGGTTCTGAGACATTTCAACAGTATTTTTCCTCAAGGAAAAGGTGTTCTTTAAATTCTAACTTTATTTGTTACCTTAGCATAACCTGATAAGTCTAACACTGTATGTGCTAATGTTCCACCTCCCAGTGGTGCTGTGGGTTTCCAACAGATTCCCAACCCCTTTATTCTGACCTTGTTCTTCAAGTCTGAAAAGTCTCTTAGTCTGTTGCAGTATCTCTTGGATCAGTTATTGGTACAACCACAGTATCTCTGTTGGGGTGAGGAAGGTCCAAGGGCTGTTATTGCAACCTGTTCACACTTCACCTCTGTTAACTGTGCGGCCCCTTTGTCCCTCAAGTTACTCTCAACACCACCACTGTGACTAGTCATCTTCGGCCCTCTTTGCGGGAGTTTCATTCTTCCACCCGCCTCCTCAGCTTGTCTGAGCCATTCCCCCTTGTGCATTCTGACCTTTCTGGCTTAGGCCTTGCCTTCCCCCCAGCTGTTTATCTATTCACCTCCTCCTTTGACACTACCAGCTCCTCTTCTTTGTATCACTCCTCTGTTATTTCCACCACCTCCTCTGTTGCTACCACCCCCTCCTCTGACACTGAAACCTCTTCCGCTGCTGTTACTGCATCCTCCTCTCTCCACCAGTAACTCCTAATTGCTCTTCCTAGCTCAGTCTAACAGTCCAACAATTCACCACATCCTTCTCAACAACTCACGTTAAGCAACTGGGGCTGCGTTCCTTTTTACTGTATTCGATCCCCCTGTGTGGGATTCAAAGTTGACAGTTCGCATCTGTTGCTTGTAATTAGGTGATTACCCCCTGCCTTGTGACAGGGAGACAGGCAGGGTGACTAGTTTGTAGAGGGGTATTACGCAGTCGATAAAAACAATAGCATTTAGTTGGGTATTAGAAACACCTCCTATCTAAAATGCAATGAAGATAAAATATTAAAACTAGGACTTCGACATGGGCGCAGGGCATGGTTATGAAATCATTATATCTCCCTTTCTTTATGAATGGCCCACCATGTGGTGAAAGTTTGGGTTACACCCCTGCATTGGTCACTTTAGTAAGTAACATATGTATGTCAAAACTATTTACAAAGGTCTATAGCATATATAGAAAGTGATGCAAGAAGCGATAAGTGGTGTTGGTGGTGTGGGAGAAGTATGGGAATTAAAAATGTAAACTGTTCTCTCATAACATGTACAAGATGAAATCCCGACAGCAGGCAAATGCAGGATCCATGTTTCTTTTGTATAGTTTACGCAATTAAGTTACCAGCATTGCAACTGACTTCTTCCTCCTTTCTTGACTGTTGTGGCCCGGATCACCAGAGCAGGCCACCGCAGATGTCGGGATCCCCCGACCTGGACTATTGGGGCAGCGTTCACGCAGCATGCACACAGCAGGGAGCACCCTGCATGCTCCGGATAACCGCAGAGGAACATATGCGCTGGGGGCATCTAAATCACTGCAGCCCTGGCTCTGGGGGCACCCAGGCTGGGGCTGCACCCATCGCCGTGATCACACGGCACTGTGAAGACAGTGGGACGGTGTTGCCCAGCAGGGGCACCATCCGTCTGCAGGGCCACCCCAATAGGCCTTCTGCAGGTGGCGTGGCACCAGCATGGTGCTCACAGTAAACATGCCAGAGTCAGTTCTTTGTTCGACTGATGAGCCGAAACTGGCTCATCCCTTTTATTGAGTTGGTCACAGAGTTGGTCACATGGCTATCACCATGTGACCATTACACACATCCTGGGAGCTACCATGCTCCCAGGAGGGTGTGACATGCAACACTCCTCCTTTTTCATAATGACCAAACAATATAACGTCACACCACACTGCAAACAATAATACTAAGACTGTTAGTGCACCTAATCTCCACATACATAGAGGTCCGGGTCACCCACAGGGTGACAGTCAGGGTTGGTGGGTTACTGGGGACACGTTAGAAACCCCACAGGCAAACACACCCTTTATTAACCTGGGTGAGTGGATCTTGCACCAATGACATTTAACCTTGCTCGCACCTTGCACCCATCACTATCACAACCCACAAACGCAGCAGCACAGCTTCGCACAATCTTTTGGCTGGGCCATCTTAAGCATGTTCAGAGTCTGCAGGCTCCCAGCCTTGAAAGGTACGACTACTGGGTCCACTTTGCGCACTTGCATGTCCGCAGGATACCAGTCCGACCTCCAGTGGGATCTTCTCAGGACAGTTCAGAGTTCAAGGGCCGGCAAAGTCGCACATGGGGGCACCAGGGGCCACATTGGCCTAGTCCTTAGCTGGTGGGACAAAGCCCATGGCCGGATGCTGGTGGCGGAATGACAAGCCACTCCCTTCACCCCCCACACCAGGGCCGCTGGCCGGACACTGACGACATCTGAGGGCGCACGAGCACTTGCAAGAGCTGCACCCTTTTCCGCTCCTTCCCTATCTCTCGGGAGTCACTGTCACATGGCCCAGGGGTGGTGCCAGCAGTTTTCGTGCCCGCTGGCGTGGCTTGGCTAGTTTGTTATTACCGAGGGCGCACAAGCACTCCCGGTGGAGTCGCTACCCTTCCGGGTCCCTTGCCACAGTAGGCGTACCTTCCTCTTGGGGGAGGTAGCTGACAAGTTGCAAAGGGCTGTTTCGACCTCTGCACCTACTTGATGACTTTGGATGAAGCACTGCACAGGGCTGTATTCTGCTTTCCCTCCTCTTGGTGGACCATAGCTGAACTGCTGCCAAGGTTGTATTATCCTTTCCCACCCCAACTAATGACTTACCAAGCCCCACGTTCCGCTTACACACGTTCACCAAAACAAACACAGGCCTTGCCCCATGCATACCCACTGTTCATTTAGCTGCTTCACCGCTCGTGTCCACCGCCCTGATGTGATGGGGGCTTGGTAATGCAGTCCTTCTGTGAGACAGGGCATACACACACATGCCAATGCACAACTTTACTCTTCACTCCGGCTCTTCTCACCAAGAGTTGCATTCCTTTGTTTCACCACCACAGCCCTGGTTGTTTCCAGGCCACGCCTCCTTTTGTTTCCGTTGCCACTGCGGTCCTCAATGTAAATTTTTTTTCTTGTGCTCCGATCCGGAGCACTATTATCTTCACCATGCTCCGGCATGAAACACAGCACAATTCACTGCCGGGGGGCCCGGGGTGTCCTCTGTGCATCTGGCCTTGCACCTACTCCCACTTGGAGCATGTTCTTTGTAAGTGCTACGGTTCGGAGCATTCTTCCCATCTGGAAGCATGAACACAAGGATCCGCTGCCCCTCATTTCCCTGCTGCGGCATGGGAAATGATGTTGTGCCCTGCTGCCCGCTATGTTCACAGGGTCCCGCAAATGTATTTATAAATGCTCTGACCCCAGAGCCTCATTTCACCGCCCACAGGGCCCGTGAACTTTTCCGCATGGACCCGTCCACCCGATGGACCTCTTCCACTCCAAGCGGGGTGTTGTTTGCTGTACACTCACGGCTATGGCCACTCCATTTCTCTTTCGGTGGACACAGCGGGGTTGCGGGCACACACCGAACCCGGCCACACGAGCACCCTCTTTGATGAGGGCCGCGGCCGGAGCAGCACACGTATAGGCACCCCCTCCATCCGCACGGCGATGACTGCGCCGCACGGCATCTTCTTCCCTCCTGGCGAACACGCCACCGACAGTGAGGGGGCAAAACAGTCCTCACTCCATGTCACACGCAGCTGATGCCACCACCCTCCTCTTGGGCACCAGGCAGCCTGCGCAACAAAGCACGGGGCCCTGGGTCACCCAGAGCGCCAGCGGGCGATGCTGCATCTCCCTCTTTCTTCGTAGCCAGCGCCGCCCTCCACGTCATGGGCACCAGGCAGCTTGTCCTGGACCACCCTTTGTCGCCATTGTTGTGGCCCGCTCCCGAATCACCAGAGCGTGCCACTGCAGATGTCGTTATCACCCGACGTGGACCATTGGGGCTGCGTTCACACAGCAAGCGCACAGCAGGGAGCACCCTGCATGCTCCTGCTCCGGATCACCAGATTGAGGAACACGTAGGCTGGGGGGCACCCAACTCACCGCAGCTCCCGCTGTGGGGGAGCCTGGGGCACTGTCCGGCTGAAGGGCCATCCCAATAGTCCTTCTGCAGGCAGCATGGCACCAGTATGGTGTTCACAGTAAAAACGCCGGAGTCAGAGCCAGAACTGGCTTGTCCCTTTTATTGAGTTGGTCACATGGCTATCATCATGTGACCATTACACACATCCTGGGAGCTACCATGCTACCAGTAGGGGGTGACATGTAACATTGACCATCTCTCTTCTCCACCACATTCCAGAATCCTATTTTCCGCAGCATTGCATTCTGAATACCTAAGCAGAGCACAGCACACACCCCTTACTTCACATCCTCAACACTCCCTTCTGCTCAAATTCCACCACAGACCATCAGGGGTCTTGGTGACTCTAACTACCTCAATAGCTTTAGCTTTACTGTACACAGAATGTGATTTGTGCACATTACCAGGTAGTTTAATCTTTACCACATCACTTACTTTTTTCCAGTGTAATCTGTCCTCTTATTGACATCAAACCTCCTTTTTGCCATTCTCTTTTTTCTTCCAGTCAAGTCATACTCACTCCCACACTCTGACACACATCTCCCTCTTCAGAGGTTCCTCCAACTATATGGGAAACCTATTATCTCTACACTTCCTACCTCTCATCAATTCAAACAGAGTTTCATCCGTAACCAGATGTTCCTCACCCTATATGCACATAACATGTTATCCATTTCATCATCAAGATCCAAACTAGCCTGGGGCGCTGCAGAACAGCGAAGGATGAGGACGTAATATCCCAGAGCTCCGTGTGGTCAAAAGCATCCTGAATAATATCCTGACTGACAAATACAACATCAAGGTGCAAATCCCATATTTGTGCCGTGGAACGTGCCGACGGCCACCAGCATTGTTTCCGGCCAGATGGAAGCTGGTAAATGAGTGAATGAGAGCGGCGGGCTGTTGTGGCTGGTCGGGGTCTGGATGCCTGAAGCCGCCATTCTGCTTGTGACCCGGGAGCATTGGCATCCCGCTGAGGGGGGCGGCACTGGTAGGGGGTGAAAGCAGTTGGCACACCGCAGGTTAGAGAAGCCTGCTGGAGGAAGCCAGCGGCTCATATCTGCGGCACGGGCAGCAACATGGAGGAGGAGCGTCCTGGTAGAAGCGGGCTCTGGAGGCCTAAGACACGGGGGAAAGCAACTGCGCAGTCGGGTCTAACGTGCCTGGGGAGGATCGAGTCCCCTAGTGAGGGGGGACCTGACTGCAGTGGAGCACAGCCTCAGGGTGGCAAGGAGGAGAGGCAGAAGAGTGCCCTGACCCCGGCTGCCCTCGTGGCCACATAGAGAACAACAGAGCAAAGGAGCACCCAGGCTGCAGTGGGGCCCAGAGACAATAGGGGTGCAGCAAATATATCTTGTCAGACGGGGATCACCACTTCCGGTGAGTCACCCAACTTTTCAGAGTGACAGAATCCCCGGAAAGGGGGGCGGTTGACTGCAGCTGCATAACCCATCAGCAGAGCGCAAGCCTCCCCACCGGCAGCCCCCAGCAGAGAGATCAGGGAGCAGCTGTGAGGAGGAGAAGGACAGTGGTCTAAAACACAAAGGCTAGGGGCAGCAGTGGCAGCGACCCTGTTGGCTACCATGTGAGTGGGTGAGGGAACCCGTGGGGAGCCAGGACCGGTGGTCAGTGCAGAAGTACTGGTAAATTCGGGGCAACAGGTGTAGAGAGTGGCTCCAGGTGCGGTGACAGCAGCTTTGTGCAAATGGAGGTGAGCCTGCACATGTGTGTGCAACACAAGGGGACCCACACAGGCAACAGGACACAGAGAGGCCTGCAATAGGAGGGCAGTGCGGGAGACTGGGAAGCACCCTGCCAAAAGAAAAAGCAAGAAGGCCTTGCCGCAGAGCAAGATAGATCACTTTGTGGTTAACAGTCTCACTGCCATGCAACCCACCACGCAGAGCACATCCAGTATGGTGACCCCGGCCCAGGATCAGACCATTTTGCTCAGAGACATCATCCTAGAGGCTCAAGACCTTACAGCGCTGGGCGGGAGACAGTGAAGGGAGGTTGAGGTGGAACAACCTCTATATCCTGGGGCTGCCAGAGAAAGTGGAGGGGCATAGCATGGAGCTCATTTTAGAAGTGGCTCGTAGATCTCCTGTCACAGCAGAAACTCTCCAGCTTCTTTTCAGTAGCATGGGCCCACAGGGTGCCAACAGGCAGGCCCGTGCCAGGAGCTCACCCGCACACTGTCATTACAAGGTTCTTGAACTACAGAGACAGGGGCACTCTCTTACAGATGGCATGGGCGACTGGCCCGATCACATATAATGGCTCCCGCATTGGATTCTTCCCGGACTACACAAAAGAAGTGCAGCGGGCAATACAGTGCTTCGATACAATCAAACAAAAGATGTTCTCCAGCGGCATCAAGTATGCCCTTTTCTTCGCCTTGCAACTGAAAGTGTACGATGGGGCAAATGTGCTCCTCTTCAAAAAACCATGGGTGGAGTGGGAGGAGGCGCAACAACCGGTGCCAGAACCAGTACCGCCATCCACCCTGCTGTATTCACAGGAGCCAACAACCCTAGAAGATACCGGTGATGCCTCAGACCAGATGAAGATGGATGAACTGGCACAAGAGGCAGCACCGGACATCAGCTCAGCTAGATCTACTTAATTCATATGATGAACGTATCTTCAACAAACTGGCCTCAGAATTAAAGAAGGCCCAGGCACAGGCCCAGTCGGGGCTTCAGCCTTCTCAGCAGACGCTGCACTCATGGTTGAGTTAGTTGGCATGTGCAGCTTCTGCTCAGGCCCTGGGGGACAGGTGCTTCAATTGGGGGAGAAGTCCAGGGTGGGTGGAGTTGGTGATGTTTTTACTGTTGTTGGCTCGCATTGCTTCACTGGGGTGGGTGTATTTCGGGACAGAAGGTCTTTGCCTTATCCTTGGATATTATGGGGAGTGTGGGACTACCAAGGGAAGGGACCCAATATATGGCACCCGGGGGAGGATGGCGCATGAGGATGGGGTCAAGTTGTTAGCGTGGAATGTAAATGGCCTGTGCTCTGGCATCAAGCGCATGCTTGTACTGCATTTCCTCAACAGACACTCTCTAGATTTCACCCTCATCACCGAAACATATTTGACAGGGTCGCAGTGTTCCTCATGAGAACGAACTACAGAACAGCCTTTCATGCCGGCTTCACTAGAGGGGTGTGGGTCACCATAATCCGTATAATCAAAAGGGTGCAATTTTCAGTCATTGAGGTGCGAGCGGACCCCAGGGGGAGGTTTGTGTTGATCTGTGGGGAATTATGGGGTGCCACATGGGGTATTGTGGCAGTTTACGCACCCCTCCCACCTCACGCTGGAGTGACTCAATGACCTCCAGAAGCTCATAGTGCAGGGTCTGGTGGATAAGTGGATTCTGGGAGGGGATTTTAAGGATGTGATGGATACAGGGTTGGAGAGGTCTCGGATAGGCGGCAGGAACCCGGAGTTACCCACCAGATTGTGCATTTTTGCTAAGGCAATGGGCTGGTTAGACACCTGGAGATACTTACACAACGGGGTAATTGGGCTCTGGTTCTTCTTTGGGGCTCACTCTTCCATGTCCAGGTTGGACTATGTCTTTATCCCGCTGGGTGACAGCCACAGGTTTCTCATCGTGAAACTTCTGGCCAGGGGGATTTTGGACCACTCTCTGCTACTCATTAAGCTCAGGAAGAGGTGTGAGACCCCCATGTCCACATAGAGGTTGAACTCGTTATCTGGGTTTCCCTGAGTTCCCTGAGGCATTAGCACATACCACCCAGGAATACTTCTCAGTTAACAATGGATCGGTGGCTAGACCGGTCACTGTGGTCATTACAACCCTGGCAGTAGGGGGTTAACGGGGCCGGTAGAGCTGCCGGCCCAATTAACCCCCTACCGCCTCATTACGAGAGGTCCAGCATGCTAACAATGGGCCCGTCATTAACAGGCCCGTTGTTAGCATGCTCCCCATTCCCATTGAGCCCTATGGGGGCTCCAATGGGAATGGGGATGCACAGGGTCTGGGTTCCCTAAATGGGGAAATACCGGGCCCTCCAAGGTCGGAATTGCCCAGTATTTCTCCATTCAGGGAACCCGGACCCGGTACCTGGTATGGGGGTAGCCATGCCGCTGAAAGCGGCATGGCTACCTCCATACTCGGAATGACCCCCACTGTCTGGGAGGGATACAAAATGGTTCTCAGGGGCTGCGACTTCACTAGTTGCGGCACGGCGGAAGCAGCATATGTTAGCGGTGGGGGAAGCGGAAGCAGCTTCTGAAGAGGCAGCCTTTATCGCTTCATGGTCCCTAGAGGTGCAGACAGCCCTGCAGGCGGCCCAGGACACACTCTGCAACATAGCATTAGATAATGCAAAACAGGCGCACTGGCTCAAGCCACGCCAGATCCATGAGGTGGGTGATAAGGCGGGAAAGATGCTTGCGTGGCTGCAAAGGAGGGATAGGGGCAACTGATATGTGAGGATCCAGGATGATACGGCGGAGGCCTTTTCGAGAGACGCGGATATCTAGCAGACGTTTGCAGGATATGATGAGTCCCTATACTTTGCCCCACTGAGACAACCCCAGGCCGGAAAGCAGAGGGTGATAGACCCGGCAGTTCTCCCACAGCTGACAATGAGTTTGCTTCCAGGACATAACGGAGGAGGAAATAAACGCAGCTATCTCTCAATTGCAGTCAGGGAAGTCCCCGGGCCTGAATGGCTTTCTGGTGGAGGTCTGGAAGAGGCTGGGAGAGGTTGTGGTCGGACTGCTTCACCGGTTATTTTTGTAGAGCCGGAGACATGGTATAATGCCCAAAGACCTGAAAAAGGCATACATAGTAGCTCTTCCCAAACCACACAAGTCGACGGAGTGTTGTGCCTCCTACAGGCCAATATCACTAATAAATGGGGAATCAAAAATCCTAGTAAGGGTCCTGGCAAATCGCTTATATGGGGTTATAGCATGCCAAAATAATGCAGGTTCATGCCATCTAAGTCTACTTGTATGAATTTACGCAGGGTGCACATGGCTCTGGGTCAAGCTTCCAAATCCAGGGTCCGCTAGGTCTACTGTCGGTGTTTTTTGAAAAGGCATTTGATTCTGTGTACTGGGACACGCTGTAGGGAACTATGAAAAGTATGGGCTTCGGGGAGAACTTTCTGAGCTAGGTATGCCTATTGTACAACTTGCCAGTGGCTGATGTTAGGGTCAATGAGATTTCTTCCAGGACCTTTCATCTGGGGCGGTAGACGAGACAGGGCTCTCCTCTCTCTCCCCGGGTGTCTCTGTATGAAAACCTATTGATTTATGTGGGTAATCCATTCACATCCTGGAGTGCGGTGACGAGAATTTTGAGCGACTACCAGGGCGTCAGTAGCCTTAAGGTCAACTGGCAGAAATCGCTCCTCTTCCCCATACAGGGCGGGGATGCAGCGGTCCCACAGTATTGCTTGTACCAGGTGTCTATGACGGGCTTCAGGTATTTGGGCATCCAGCTAGGCAAACACCTCTCAAGAGTTTCTCAGCTTAAATTTACACCCGATAATTGACCAATTCAAACTTGATGTCACGCACTGGCAGTCCCTTCCATTGATTATGATGGGCAAAGCGGCCCTCTTTAAAATGCTATCTCTGCTCAAGTTCCTGTATGTGTTACAGAATTCCCTGCTACCGGCCTCCAAGAGGGTGTTTGAAAGGATTGAGTGGTCCTTAGGTTACTTATTGGGGTGGGGGGTAAACAAGCACGCATTTCCCTTACGACCCTTCAGCATTATATTATGTGTGGGAGGGGGGATCAGCCTGCCCTGTTTGCAAAGATATTACTGGGCGGCACAGTTGGGGGTGGTGAACGACTAGCTGCATGGGGATCCTGAGCTACCTCATATTGCATTTGAACAGCGCTTAATGCGGGGAGGTCCCCGGTAAAGGTATTATTCAGGAGGAAGGGGGGATGCAGGGCTCCTGCTCATGACAAGACATTTACAGCAGGCATGGTTTGAGACACGTGGGCACATTAGATGGAAGGGGAGGCCCACTTTAAGTCAACCCTTGTGGGGTAACTCACATCTCCCTGAGCTTCTGAAAATGGCTCACTTCAGGAACTGGAAGAGTCAAGGGATCCTGACCTTGGCAGATTTTGTGGGGGCATGGGGATAGTCTCCTTACCTTTGAAGTACTACAGGAGAAGTTCACACTTGAGGGTGGAGAACGCTTCAGGTACATATAGCTGACGCATGCAATGAGGTCACAATTCCCCATCTTGGACAAAGTTCCACCGTGCTCCCTGTTAGAGGCGAACCTACTCCCAGCACAAATCGAAACAAACGTTACGTCCACGCTATATTTGGTGTTATCTGTCTTCTAGCCCAGGAATTGTCCCGCCTTAGGGATAAGTGGGAAGGGCATGTGGGACCCCTGGATCCTCAGGAGTGAGTGGAGGTGTTGATGTTCCCTCGGGAGATTGGCATGTCTACCAGGCTTTCCTTATACAGTACAAGATTCTACACATGGTCTATTATTCTCACACTAAGCTGTATGGGTGGTGTAGGGCAGACAATTATTGCTGCCTACGGTGTGGGAGGCTTGGGGGCACATTCTATCATACTCTTTGCGAAATTTCTCACATTCAACTTGTGGGGGAATAGTATTGATAAGCTGTCAACTCTGCTGAAGTCGGTGGTGCCCAGAGACCAGAAATGTGTGCTGCTAGGGATATGGGGGGTGGTTGGGTTCACTAAATACGAGAACATTTTCCTGTCTGTTATCTTGGGACAAATTAAGCTAACCAGTCATTGTGGGGTCCCCGGATCGGCTCTCCCGGAGTGCCTGATGGTCGGCAGAGGTGGACATGTGTCTGGCCCTGGAAAGACAGGTATACAATGCAAGAGGGTGTCCTGCAAAGTTCATGAAGGCTTGTGGTAAATGGGTGGAAGGGGGTGCTGGGTAGGGGGAGTCCATTAGGCAAATAATGACGTTGGTCATTGCTCCAACTGATACTCTCAACAGACTCGTCGCTGTATGGTCAGCAGTTTTTATTTTGGTCAGTGATTCTGTGCTGTTATGTCAGGCAATGGTGTTTATTTCGATTGTGTTTCTGCTTTCTTTTTGTTTTGGTGAAAACAATACAAAATATTTCATTAAAAAAAAAACGATCCAAACTAGCCTCCCTACTCAATTGCACAACACTTTTACCAACATTGTTGAACCTCTCCACAAGGTCATTGGCTTGAGGATGGTATACAGATATCTTAATGTGCCGAATCGCTTTGCCAGACATGAAACTAACCATTTGACTGAACTCAAATTGGGTCCCATTATCTGCCACTATCTCCTTGGGAATGCCTTCCCTTTGGATTATGTCATGTAAGAATGTTATGATACTCTCTGTGTTTACCTCCCAGACAAATCTAACCTGCGGCTAATGACTATAGTAGTCCACCAATACCAAAGCATTACTTTTCTTTGCTCTCAAACCATAAAAAGGCCCTATTATATCCATGGCCACTCATGACCATTTCTCTATATGCAATTTAGGTGAAACCAACGGCAAAGTCCTTATTATGAAAGGTTTGTCACTCTCATCACATGGCCTACATTATTCTTTTAATGCTTTAAGTGTTTGGGTTAATTATAAACCTTAACGCATCAAAACAAAATGTATAAAAGAACAAATGAGTACATCGAAATTGCCTACATTCTCTGACATACCTGTCAACTTCCCTGTCTATTCCTGTCCACCAAAAATGTTCCTGTATTAATCCTTTGATGTTTGATGGGCTTCCATGTTCTTTTGCCGACAGTTACTACTTTGTGGTACTTTACTACAAAGTAATTACTTCACATTTTTTAATCTAATTTCTTTTTTCAATTTTGAGGGTTCCCTCCCACATGCCCCACTTCACCTTCATTACTGCTCCTACCCGAAACCCCTCAGCAACCCCTTTTTACCTCATACCCAGTAATTCCCTAAATAATTTGATGAAAATGCAAAGTAAATACTTTGTGGTAAAGTACCACAAAGTAATTACTTTTGGCAAAAGAACACTATACCATTCGTTATGCCCAAGTGACCAATCTGTGCATTCTCAATAATACTTCCTCTCACCTGCTTGGGAGGAATTACCTTCTCTCCCCTCAGTAAAACTCCATCATCCATGGGCAATTCCTCACAAATCATACCATCAGGCTTAATACTCAATTCTGCCTAACCACACATCCCTAGTAATCACATTTCCAGTAAGCAAACCTCTACTATTGATATTGCATCATAAACAACAACAGCCCGATCTTGTCATGATGCCTACCCCCGGAGCACCAGGCCAGGCCCAGCACCCCCGGAAGCAGGCATCATGCCCTCGGGTAAAAGCCCAGCGGCCCCTTATAGGGGCTCTTTGGACTCAGTCCTGGCGCCTTTGGCGCCAGGCTCATGTTGGACATCACTCCTGGCGCCATAGGTGCCAGGCTCATAAAGGGAGGTGTTTTGTGCACTTACCTGATGCAGACCATGCTGCACGCTTCAGGCCTCCCTGAGACCTGAAAGGGACTATTTTTTCATAGGGACTATTTTTTCACTCAGGCGTGGCCAGGGAAGGATACATACCTAGTTGGGGAAGGATACATACCTGGGACTTCTTTGGAGGCTATTTAAGCCATGCCCAGACAGCAGCTCATGCTTCGCGTTGTTCTGCTTCCTGCAGCTTAACGCTCACCGTGTCTGCTCCTGCTCCTGGACTCCAGCCACGCCCGCCTCGAACCTGGAAGACCTGCAAGGAAGGAAGAGAAGAGAAAGGTGAAAACCAAGGACTATTTCAAACTTCTTACCTGCATCCGGAATCTTCTCGCCAGCATCCCTGAAGAAAGACTTCCATTTAAAAGCATCGCGTTGCTCGCTGCAGCGCCACGCTTCACTCACCTGTCCTCGAGACATCTCTCGGCTCCATCGCGGCTGCCAGCATCGGACGCCACATCTCTGCACCTAGGGGAGAGAGGAAGAAACAAAAGGTGAGCAGAAGGAACACAGAAGGAAAGCCTGATTAACAGCCATAATACTTACCGGCTTTTCTTCCACATTTCGGGTCGGCGCCGCCCCGTTGGCAGGTACCGTACCCTGGCCCCTATGGGGAAAGGACAAGAGACATTTCTGGGGAATGATAAGGACATTTAGAGGGATCGCCCTCATCACTACTCACCTCGGCAGTTTAACCCCTCGCCGCATCGCCTTCATTCTGCACCTGAAATAAAGGACAGATCACAGGTTAGAAAGACAACATAAAGGGAGCCTCACTTGAACTTTGAACTTTCATACTTACGGCGCATCGCTCAGGAAAGTCAAGTGGATTTTGCCAGCGCCATTCTGAAAACCAGTGAAGTAACTGGACGAACTTGCACCCCTGCACCAGAAGCAGGATGGAGAGTTCATCCTTCCAAACCATAAGGTGAGCTTAAACCTGGGTTTGGAGGAAGTTAGAGAGGAACGAAGGGGGAAATGGGGGAGCTAGCACACTATTCTGCAGACTGTTAATCCCCTTTCTCATCTGCAGAAGGATATTCCTACGGGCCAGGCAAGCACGATTTGGAGGTCCTGTCCAATTGGTGTTCCGGGTCCTGCGCATCACGCTAGAAGAGGCCACAGCAATCCAGACTAGATCAGCGCCCCCGTGGGAACCAGGTGAGCGTTACAGATCTTGTACATCATCAACTGGCAATCTGGATAAAATAATCTGCCATCTTATTGTGTTGACCTTCCCATATTCAACTGACTAATTGTACTCAATCAACCTCGATGCTAGCCTGAAGAACTGGGAGATGCCTTCTCCCCCATTTCACTATCTTCAACAAGGGTTTATGATCTGTCCTCAACAAAAAAGGTCTGTCACTGAAAGGCACAGGAGACCCCACTCTCTAGATTGGGGCATTACCGTAATAATACATCTCAGAAAGGAAATCCAGAGGAAACAATTTGCAAAAAAGCGTATTAAGGATTTTATTAAACCTAATACATTTTTCTCTGTGAATTTAATCACAAATTAATCTGCACTCTAACAATTTTTAATTTCACATAGCAGGAATATTATAAAAACATCAAAATTTGATAAAAATCATCCTATTAAATCATTCATGCATTTATCCACATCCATACAACATCCATCCAAATACTCATACAACTCATCAAAATAAGTACAGAATAAAAACATATAACAAATATAACAATTCATCCATAATTTCATAGTTATACAAAAAGTTTTTGTGCAAAACAACACATAGTGCAAGGCCACAATAGGTTTTTTTAAGTGGTCAGCAACAACAACACACAATGCATGGCCACTGTAGATTTTAGAAGAGGTGGTCAGCAATCGGGATAGGCTAAAAAAGGACTTCGCAAGTGGCCTTATCCTAGGTTTCTCTCAACCGGTTTCGACGTGTAAACAATGGTTTGGTACGTCTTCATCAGGAGATAAGGGGTAGTTGTCTATAAACAAAACAAATATATGAGCCCATCAGTTCCCTATCCAAAACTAAGATTAAGTGAAAAAGAGAGGCCAAGTGAAAGGAAGCAGAAAAGAGAATGCAAATACATGACTTCACAAAGCTAAATTGCAGACATAAAATGTTCTGCTATTGTCCTGCTGAAAATCCACCAATATCTACATATATTGGGGTTAAACTCTGGGCGTCATGCATGGAGTGCTACCATAAGGAATCAGTGTCCCTAGACCAGGCTGGTGCAGATCATTAATGTGGCAAATAGTGATGGAAAATTAGATACACACCAATTAGAAAGAAGTCAGAGCCCACATGCAATTATTTGGAAAAAACTTTTGAAGGGACAACTTGCAAACCAACCTTGGCAACTGTAACAGGAATCAATCCGTTGTATAAATTTTGTGTGGAACTGAAAACACTGGCATGCACATTGGCAATGTTCTGATTAACAATCCTGCATTGCAGATGGTTGAATTTTAAAACCTATCTGTGAGGGTTTCAAAAGAAATTATATCAGAAACCCTAGCCAGGAATACGTAAGTAACTCGTACCTTATTGGTACATAGATGTCTTATACAATATCCATGTAACAGAGGAGGTCTAAAAAGAGCTACTTACCTGTGGATAGCATCCCACGAAAATCGTAGCCGCTGCTTGAACGGGAACTAAAGTCCACGGGATCAGCTGCTTGCTTCGGTCATCTACGACTCGTTCAAACGGGTGGGAGACGCGCATCTAAACTGCATCTTCTTACCCATGTGTTAAGAGCACCTGGCTACCTATCACGTGATTACCCTGTGCCGCGTTGATAGGGTAATACACGACCTGAAGGGACACATGATTGTTGGTCCACGTAGCGTGTGCATCCGTCAATCGTGAATACTGAATGACGTATTCACATTGAGCCGCGTAAATGGAAAAAGTGATCGGAAAAAGTGATTGGCTTTTGTATGTATAATTACAGAAGAAATTTTAGAGCTGATCAATAAGGAATACTATGTGCCTGCATGCCAGGGTTCCAAAGTATTTAACCCCTGGGTCAATATTTTTAGATTGAAAATCCATAATTCTTCTTTGTAGGCTAGGTTTTTTAGGATTTGAGTGGAATTATTACCAAAGACCTTTTCCACACAAAACCATTCCATTTGATCTACTTTGTGGCCCATCTCAACATAATGGATCACCATTGGGGCATTAAGGTTACAAGTTTTTATTTTTGGGCGGTGCTCGTTAATCCATGTACTCACTTCCCGGGTCGTTTTTCCAATGTACATTTTTTGACATGGGCATCGAAATGCGTAAATGACATTTTTACTTTTGCAAGTCGTAAAGGTGCGGAGATCCCAATTTTTTTGTTGCATAAAAAAGTCGTTTTTTAGAGAATCTGCAAGCCACACAAGTGGTACATGGATAATGCCCGAGGACCGGATTTTGTTTAAGATCCCGTATCATAGTAGGTTTAGGATTGCTTCTGCTGGCACGTGTAATCTTCTGTTTTAGATTTTTACTCTTTTTAAATGCAAAGAGAGGTTTAGGTAACATAGTGCCTGATGCATTTAAAATGCACCAATTTTTTAATATAATGCCTTTATGGCTTCGCTATGTTGACAAAAAGTAGATATGCATACTAGTTCTTCTTTTTTCTGTAGTTGAACTTTAGATAACAGTAAGGCCTCTCTATTTGCAAAACAAGCTCTTTTTCTGGATTGTTTTGTGAGTCTTTTAGGGTACCCGCGTTCCAGTAGTCTTTGTTCCAAAACAAGGGCATGTTTTGTAAAATTATTGATATCTGTACAGTTGCGACGTAGTCACAAAACATGCCATAAGGCAAATTGCGCAAGAGACTTGCCGGCTGTTGACTCTCATATTTTAGTGTTGTATTTCGTTCAGTCGCTTTTCTGTGTAATTCGGTGTGGAGGACACCTCCATCAGTGAAAATAGATAAGTCCAGGAATGCAATTTTTGACGTGGAGTGTTCAAAAGTGAAATGGATGTCTATGTCCACTTTATTGAGCCATTCCACAAATGCCAGCAAAGATTCCATCGATCCCTCCCAGATCATGAATATGTCGTCGATATATCGACGATATATTTTGATTTTTTCTCTAAACGGGTTGGAAATGTGCAGGATTTTTTCAACCTCAAGTAGAGACATGAAGATTATGGCCAAATTTGGGGCAAAAGTACACCCCATGGCTGTGCCTTTACTTTGTAGAAAAAATGTGTCCTTAAATTTAAAGAAGCTATTGGTCAAAACCAATTGAGCTGCTTTACACAGAAATTCTGTTGGTACAATGTGAGGGGGTGATCTCCTATCTAGGATTGTTCTTAAACTAAGAATTGCTCTGTCTTGAGGTATATTTGTATATAACTCCTCAATATCTAGGGAGACCAATATTTGTGTAGATGAATCGAAAGGTCTTAATTCGACAAGATTGATTACGTCTCGTGAGTCCAGTAAAAAGGTTGGGGTAGTCATTGCCAAAGGTTTTATGAAAAAAATCGATGTATTTGGATGTTGGTTCAAGTAAAGAACCACAACCAGAAACTATGGGCCGACCTGGAGGATTTTCAATATTTTTGTGTATTTTCGGCATGATGTAAAACAGGGGCGTAAGTTCTTCTGAAAAATTAATATATTCGGATTCTTTTGTCGAAATGAACCCTGCATGGTTACCTTCCTCTGTAAGTGCCAAAATCTTGTCCTTGATGCATTTTGATGGGTCATGAGCAATCCGAGTATAGTGGCCTGGGATAGACAGAAGTAGCCAGGACTTCTTGGTCATATTTGCTTGCTTCCTAGACCACTATCCCCCCACCCTTATCTGCAGCCTTGATTACTATAGAGAGATCGTCAGCTAATGTCTGTATTGCCTGGAACTCCTGTAATTTCAAATTAGGTCCTGAATGCATTCTTGGATAATGAATTACTTGTTCAATTTCTTTTAAAACCAATTTTTCAAAAATGGTCACCTCTGAGGGCAAATCATTCAAATTGGGAGTAAACATGGATGGTCTAGACAACCCTGAAATGTTTTGTTCCTTTTTTCAGCAGGACAATAGCAGAACATTTTATGTCTGCAATTTAGCTTTGTGAAGTCATGTATTTGCATTCTCTTTTCTGCTTCCTTTCACTTGGCCTCTCTTTTTCACTTAATCTTAGTTTTGGATAGTGAACTGATGGGCCCATATATTTGTTTTGTTTATAGACAACTACCCCTTATCTCCTGATGAAGACCTACCAAACCATCATTTACACGTCGAAACCCATTGAGAGAAACCTAGGATAAGGCCACTTGCGAAGTCCTTTTTTGGCCTATCCCGATTGCTGACCACCTCTTGTAAAATCTACAGTGGCCATGCATTGTGTGTTGTTGTTGCTGACCACTTAAAAAACCTATTGTGGCCTTGCACTATGTGTTGTTTTGCGCAAAAACTTTTTGTATAACTATGAAATTGTGGATGAATTGTTATATTTGTTATATGTTTTTATTCTGTACTTATTGATGAATTGTATGAGTATTTGGATGGATGTTATATGGATGTGGATAAATGCATGAATGATTTAATAGGATGATTTTTATCAAATGTTGCTGTTTTTATAATATTCCTGCTATGTGAAATTAAAAATCGTTAGAGTGCAGATTAATTTGTGATTAAATTGACAGAGAAAAATGTATTAGGTTTAATAAAATCCTTAATAGGCTTTTTTGCAAATTGTTTCCTCTGGATTTCCTCAACAAAAAAGGTGTCACCCAAAGAAATTGCCTGGAGTATTGGGCACCCTAAGCGCACTCTAATGCCTCTCTCTTGATTACTGAAAAGTTCCTCTCCACCTGTGGCAAAGTTCTAGACGCAAATCTTACAGTAACCTTACTTTCCCTATTGTCATTCCGCATGAGTACAGCACCTAACCCTCTATTGCTAGCATCAACTGTGATAATAGGTGTTCCCATGTGTCAAAAGATTTGAATGCAAGGGCTCTCAATATACACTTGTTTGCCCTTTCAAAAGCTTCTAGCGGCCTCCCAGGCCATTCATATTTCACATCTTTTGTCATTAGTTTCTCATGAGTTTCGCGTGAAACTCACACAAACCCTGAAAAGATAATAATTCTTGTTTGTCCATTGGTTCTGGCACAGAAATGATACTCTTAACCAGGGACTCCTTGGGCCTAATTCCCTCTCTGTTCAACACGTGGCCCTGATATTCCACTTTCTTCTGATACAATTTACACTTTTGCAATTTCACTGTCATCCCACAATTTTTCAATCTCACCAATACATTTTCTAGCGTTAATTTATGTTGTAGTTCATCTCTTGTCTGTATCAAAATGTCACCCTGAAAGTAGATGACACCATGTAAGTCTCTGAATAATCTCTCTGAGTTTCTGAAACACAGAGGCCACCAATGCCAACCCAAAAGGCATCCTATTAAACAGGAAAAGGCCATATGGTGTAATAAAAGTAGTCACGTGCTTGCTTTCCTGAGTCAATGCAATCTGCTGGTAGGCACTATGTAAATCTATGGTTGAAAACACATGGTATTCTCCAATGTCTTTATTAATTTCTGATATATTTGGCAAGGGATGAGTGTCAATCACAATGTTGTTATTCACTCCTCTCAAATCTATGGAAAGCCTAATTGAACTGTCCAGTTTGATTACTATGCCAACTGGGGAGACTCACTCAGTGCTTTCCACTTCTTGAATGATCCCTTGTCTCATCATGTCCCGCAGCAGTATCTGTAAGGGACACATCAATCAATTTCACAGGAATTTTCCTCACTTTACTCTTGATTGGTGTTGCACCTTCTCTCAGTTTGATGTGTAGTTGCTACCCTTTCAGCACACCTATCTCTCCTGAAAACACTTCTGGAAATGATTCTATGAATTCTTATTGATTGAAATCGCTAACAATGGCCAGTACTTGCTCCATGGTGCTAGGTTTTAATTCCATACTAAATTTTGCTTGGATTCTCCAACTTAAAATAGGCGGTCCATTAGCCATCACATTCACCTTTTCCCTTATTTCCTTTTCTTTGAACTTCAATTTTTCCACAAACCATCCAATCATTCCCAACTGATGCCCCGAACACACAAAGCGTGCTTTAGTTACCGGATTAAGACTCTTCACAATTTGTTTGTTTACCCTTGTACATTTAATGGGGAATTATGGTGTGCAGAGATCCTGAATCTGCCATCAATGGCATCTTTACCACCACAATTTCTAATTGACATGTTGATCTCTGAACACTGCCAAAGCCACTGGAATCTTCATCCGTATCCAAGATCATTAGTACATTGTTCCTGTGTATTGTTCATTGTTCATTGTGCGCCTCTTTCCTACACACTTCATCCCTGTAGTTTTCATATTCATCTAGTGCCACTTGCTTTCTCTCATTCACAGTATTTGTTTTGTAGTACCTGTTCCTACATGCTTTTGCAATATCCCCAATTCCTTCACAAACGTTGCAAGTTTTGCCAATTGCAGGACAATTCTTGGAGGTCTCTATGTGGCCCTTAGCACCGCACCTGAAGCATCTGACATTGAAGCGATGTTTCCCTTTTGTGTCCTTGTATTGAAAATTGCTGCATTCTAATTTGATATGTGTCGTACATACTGAGGCTGGGTTTTCTGCACTTTTTTCTTTAGCTAGTTTTGTGCAAGCTTCCATGGACCTCTCTGTGCTCTTTGCAATTCGTATGATCTTATATAAAGTAGGTTCTGATTCCTCCCATATATGTTCATGTATTTGATTACTGGATGTGTGCACCATTATTTGGTCTCTCAAGAGTTAATTTAAGAACTGCCTAAAATTGCATCTTGTGGTAATGCGTCTTGATGCTGCCAGGAATTCAACAAAAGATTAACCAGCAAAATGTTCTCTGGTATAAAATGGGTGCTTCTCTAAGACCACACTCTCTTTTTTCTTATCTTGTTTCTCCATCCACGCTACAACTTCGTCATAAACATTGAGTTAATCTCCCTCTTGAGTTTCCAGCACTTGCGGTAAATGTTAGCACACTTCTTGACACTCCGAGCCAGGATTATGCATAAAAATCTCTTTTCTTAATTTGTTTCCATCTATTTCTTCCAGATATATGTCAAACTCTGCCTTCCATCGTCACCAGGGCATTTAATGGCCTTCCAAGAATTTAGGATTTTTTGTATTTATATTTTATTTGGATTTTATATAGTGCTTTACACCAAAGGGCTATACATAAGTTCATTAAACAGTACAATACAAATGAGGATTGTAGAAATGTAGGCCCAGACGTGACAAAACAAGAATCTCTTATATGATGCGTTTTTTGTTATTACACAATGACATTTATTTTAATGCCCTGTTCCTTGAAAACAGAGTTGTGAACTGTGCCAATGTGCTAAAACTAAATATGTCATTATAGTTTGCCCGTTCTCTACAGGCAATTTCTTCAAAGTTGAAGAGTTATAACACACAGCAACTAAGACGAAGAAGATCCATGGCAATCGTTATTGCCGAGCAGCAACAGCATTCTAGTGTGAGTTGTTGGCTCGTAACTAGGCAATACTATTCAATGCACAATACAGTGGTCACGTAGCTCACACTGAGAGGTCATTTTTTCTAACCTTCTCCGGAGCTTGTACCTTGAAGGTGTGCTTTATGCGCGCACATCGTTAATGCAGCACTTGTAAGTAAACATAGCGTGAGACAATGGCGCATTGTACTCCTTCTGAGGATTAGTTAATTAAATCGTTACAGTGCTCAATTGTATCAATTGTATAATCCTTTTAAGAGTGATGAAAGCACAGAGCTCTGATCACACTGACCTTATACTTATCCTGCACAGGTTCTCATGCAGGACTCTCACACGAGCAGTCCTTTCGACCAGAGCAAGAGCTGCAGTAGAAAGGTCAAACTGGTCACCACTTGAAGTGTGTTCTCATAACACTTACAAGATGAAATTCATACAGCCGGCACATGCATGATTCAAGTTTATTTTATATAAATTATGCAGTTAAGTTACAAGCAGTGCAGCTAATGTCCTCCTCCCTTCTTGATCATCTCTCTTCTCCAACGCATTCCAGAATCCTCCTATTTTCCACATCATTACATTCTGAATACCTAAGCAGAACACAACAAAATTGTATGTACTCCCCTTGCAAATTATTGCATTATAATGTTGAGTAGGTGCTGCAAACAGACATTTTTAAACAACTGTTTCTTGCTTGTGCAAGGTGAGTTTGTAGATTGCACTGTGCATGTCTTTGCAATGAAGGCTCTCTGCTTAGTGTGTAGGAATGCTTAGCTTGTTATCTCTCACTTCTAAAGTGTTTTCCATTTGGCATATGTAAGCGTGTTTTAGGCTCCTTCTTTCTTAGAAAAAGCTGCATTAGTAGATGGAATTCGTACTCATGCAAGTATTCTCACCTGCCTCAGAGCGTGAGTGAATGTTTAAGGAGTATATTCACCTTGACTATCTATATTACAAGATGCTTTCCTCCCCGATAACACTAACTCGCATGACAGTGCAGCTGGTATCAAAGGCTTGTATAATGAGGCTTTGTTCGCTGCCAACAATATTGTTTCAAGGTGAGACCGTGCCCTGTTGGCACCACCCCATTGAAACAAATGTGTTCCTTTGGATATAAGGGAATGGTGCACAGAAGGAGGGGGGTTCACTTGCCCCGAAGTCTTGTGCCTCCATTCGTTCTGTTTGTTATTGCTATTTACTAATAAATTGTTCACCAATCCACCGAAATCGTGAGTGGTCATTTTTCCATCACAATAGTATGAGGGTCGGCAGGTGAATGGGCATACTCAACATGTGTGTATGATTTTGGTTTTCTTTGTCCAGGTTCTAGCAGATACAGTGAGGAAGTTGAAGAGCTATAAAGAGGGGACGGGAAGTACTTTGAAGGAAGAAACAGCCCAGCAGGTTTGTCCAGTTCTTTGAAGTTATACTTTAACCAGTAACATATTGATTTGGGGTTTCAGACTGCTCCAGTGACTTTCATAATACTTGGGCAGGTACAGGTAATGCCCTACTGCAAGGTGGCCGAAGAGTGTTAACTTGAGCCTAATTTACTGTACAAGAGGGTTGTTTGTTAGTGTCTGTGTGTGTTCTATCAGCTAAGAAAGATTGTCTTCTTAAAGGCCTGATACCATCCAAGTCACACCAAAATTAAATCAACAAGGTACCATACCTATTTCTCTTTAGTACCGGAGTTAGTCCTTATGAGGCATCTGTGACCCTAAATAAGTGTCAGACTTAATAGTATCCAGGTTTGTGTTGCAATTACAATAGAGGATGTCCTAATGGTAGGGTGAACATTTGAAAGAAACCAAAATTGAACTAGATATTTGGAGATTCAGGTAAAGAAATGTAAATCTGTCACTTGTCATTTACAGTTAAGTGTGTATGTTGTCACAAGAGAGACTAAAAAAGAACATGCCACTCACCTTTTTGTTTTTAAGATGTTGAAGAGAGATTTCATTTAAAAAAGCTGGAACAGGGTAAACAATAAGACAAACGATTTGTGAAGAATAAGGACAACCTGAAATATGTTCTAAACCTTACATAGGGTGATACATAAAATCATGGGTCCCTCAAAATGATTAGACAACAATTCTGGAAAACATTGCTCAAAATATATATATAACGATAATGTTTGAGTTGAGACCCCTGAGTAGTCAATAATAGAGTGTAATGAGTCTGTTTCATGTAAAACGGTACACCTAATCAGGGACATTCAAACCTTTTTTATACTGAACCCCCTTGAATAAAAATATGATTGTTGAGTCCTCCTCTTGAATAAAAAGTGTTGCTAAGCTGCCTCAGATGCCAAATCGACTAAAATATTCTAGTAAATGCAGTCGGGATAGACCCTTCTGGAAGAGCCTCAAAATCCCAGCCATCCTTCAGGACCATGTAGGGGATCTGGCTTGTCCCCTAAGATTCATGGATGTATCTTCTCAGACACTTTTTACAAGTTATTCAGAACCAACTTGCCTTCAAAGACTTCTGAGAAAACGTACACAAAGATGGACTACCATTCCCATAACCATAACTGCCACAGCCTTGATAAATACCCTTTTGGTCAAAACACTTGTTGGCTGTTCTGCTCCTTTACCATCACTTAAAATGTTTTCTAAGATCACAAGGACAGGTCAGACCTAGACACATTGCTATTGTATTTATGAAATGTGTTATCACATTATTGACAAATAGAACATTGGAGAGAACTCCTTGACAAACACAGCAAGCGCAAAGTTTCCTTTGGTCCGTCTTTATCCAAGTTAACCCTTTCGGGCACTTTGGGTGTGGCCCCAGACCAAGGCACATGCAGCACAAATACTAATTCCAGCATTACTAAACTTGACATACGCCCAGAAACTCAAAGACAAAGAGTCAAAGTTGTTTTCTGTATCAGTTGCATTGTGGAGTAAGAAAAACTCAAGAAACTGATATCTTTGAATGTACAACAGAAGAAAGAGAAACGCTGTGAAAGGGAACCACCCTCTGGGATAAGGAACCCTATACTCCTAGAATTCTTCTGTTGCAGTTATACCTTTTCCTTTTTTCAACAAGTTTTCATCACACAAGTCCAAAGACATTATCCCTTTCATCTTAGAGTTTATTTTGTTAGTGTGTGAGGGCAAGCATAGTACTTTGGACACAGGACGGTTTTACTTTGGACATTCTAACCTCGACAGGCCTTTAGTTTTGGTTTAAGGTAGAGAAACCCCTCTAGTGCAGGCCCAGAGAGGCATTTCCCCAACCCCTTTTATTTTAATAAAAGTCTATGACCAAAACCACGAACCCCTCATGTCTGAGTCTCATTCTTGGTTCATCGCAGTACTCATTGTAATACATATTTCACCTTCAATCACATTGTACTGCTCCTCTAATGTTTTGTTTGTTAATTTTCATGTTAACACCATATGTATGTGTACCGCACTTATTAATCTCTGCAAATATATATTGCCTTTGCCTTATTACTGTTACGCTCACCTGGTCTCTGCGGAGGCGTTTGGGCATGGTTGCAGCGCTCCCTGAACTTGAATCTCCCCCTTCAGGCCTCTCCCTCAGTAGAAAAGCTGTGAGCGGTGGTACGTGGTGATACTGCTCCTGTGTGGAGATAACAGTGTGTGAGTGCACCAATCTGTGATTGTTGTACCTCTCGAACCCTTCACCCTAAAGTGCGCTTTCTGTGAGCATACGCCGGCCCATAAAGCTCACCTGGGAATTATGGAAGATAAGCTCTCCGTCCTGCTACTTCTGTCAGGGGCGCGTCAAATGGGATCTATTTCCTTCACTGATCCCTGATAAGGATTAGTCCAGTCCAGCTGTGACTATGCTTCTCCTTATGATTGGTAAGTCTTTCTTGAGCATTTGTGATGCTGTTCGTTCTGTTTAATGTCTTTATATGTTGCTCCTATTTATGCCCGCAATAATGTCTCTCTTCTGTTTTCTTCCCTTAGATGGAAATGCGGCCTCAATGTAGCTGTGATACACGAGGCGCGGCCGGATGGAAGATGGATGCTACCGCAATGCTCGACAGCAGGTAAGTGATGGTTTTAGGAAAAGCGCAAAGTATGGCGAAGCGCAACCTTAAACTGGCTGTTTTTTCGATGTCTAACCTTGTCTTCTGTTTTTCCTTGCAGGCGCTGCTGTCGACGATGGATCGTGTCGTGCTGCGGTGCAAAGTTGAAGATTTCGGCATTCTGGAAAGTGTAAAGATGTACAGGTAAGAACAGCGTCCCCCAGTTGGTAAGTATGCTGGCAGGAAGCAGGATGCCCAGGAAGCAGGATCTTCAAAGGTAAGTCTGACCTCAGGCGACGGTGGGCGTTACGATGCTTGCAAGTGCAGAATAACGCGAAGCGTCTGTCTTGAGGATCGGGGCAGCTTATATAGCTGAGATCATGGGCACACCCATTAGGGCCGGCTTACCAGCCACACCCTGCCACTCCTAGAGAGTGAGCACGTGCAAAGGCAATCCATTAGCAGCCACACCCAAGAATACACTTGGGGCTGCTTAATGGATGGAATGTTCAAGGTTAATGCATCCTGCTTAATGGATGGAATGTTCAAGGTTAATGCATCTGAGTGCTATGTCCATAATAAAAGCTTTTTGGTGTTAAATGAATGTTCTTGTTTACTTTTGTTCATGAGCCTGGCACCAAAGGCGCCAGGACAGTGTCCACCCAGGTCTCCTGTGCATGCGACCCCTGCATGCCTGTGCCCCTGACTTCGTGACCATGACAGCACTCCCCTCATGGCCTCTCTCAAGGGTGGTTCTCCTCCCGTTTGATGGGGTTATTGCGATGGAACTGTCTGATTAAACGCGAAGCATGGAGGTGTTCACTGGGTTCCCAAGTTCGGTCTTGAGGTCCGTAACCTTTCCAGTCAATTAGGTAATACAATATGTATCAAACCACCTTGGAGTCCTGGATGGATTTGTCTTCATATTCTGGTTCTCCATCTATTACTTCGGGCTCTGGCGGAGAACCAAGCTGTGTATTGGATTTCATTGGTTTGAGTAGAGAGACATGAAATACGGGGTGAATTTTCATGTGAGATGGTAACTCCAATTTCATGGCGACAGGATTGATTGTGGACTTTATAGTATAGGGGCCAGGGTATCTTGGGCGGAAAGCTCTTGGCCCCTTCAGGGGAATATATTTGGATGCTAACCACACCTTTTCTCCAATCTGGTAGCGGGAGCTTCCTTCCGATAACGATATGCAAACAGTTTGTGTCTTTCCTTAGCCTTGGTCAGCTGCTCTGTCGCCTCCTTAAGAACCTGAGTGATGGTTTTATGCACATTTTCTATAGCTGGCATTTCCAGGGTATCAGGTAGATCAAATTCTGATGTCCTCGAATGTCTTCCGTGCACAGTGTAGAATGGAGTTTGCCCTGTGCTTGTGTGAACTGAGTTGTTGTATGCATACTCAGCTATCAAGAGTATATTTTTCCAAGAATCCCCAGACTGTTGCAACATACACTTGAGATATTGCTCTAAATCTTGGTTGGTTCATTCAGTTTGCCCATCAGTTTGAGGGTGATGGCTTGTGGACAACCGGAGATCGATTTTGGCAATCGTACAACAGTTTCTCCAAAAGGCAGAAACAAATTGAGTTCCGCTATCAGATACTAATATTGATGGAAATTGATGCAATCGAACAATTTGCTCTAGGAACACAGAAGCGAGAGTTGACGCAGCTGGGAGTCCCTTCAGAGGGATGAAATGGGCCATTATGGAGAATAAATCCACAACTACTAATATAGTGATGTATCCATTGCAGAGTGGAAGATCCGTGTTGAAGTCCATCGACAGGGTATGCCAAGGTGCTGGCAGTACTGTCAGGGGATTTAGTAAGCCAGCGGGGTTCTGTTTCTGAGACTTGTGTTGTGCACAGACAACGCAGGTTTCAATAAATTGGGCAATGTCTTTGGTTGGCCACCAGTAGTTTTGTTTTACCTTAGCCTGAGTTTTGGCTATTCCTGGGTATCCTTCCACTAATGAATCGTGGTAATTTGTGATGATTTGCTTTTGCAGTTCTTGGTCTTGGACATATAATCGTCCTTGGAAATACGGTAGATTGTCTTCGATGGTGTACTGGTCACTTTTTAACAGCCATTCCTGTTGTGTTGATTGATCCATCAGGGATTGCAAACTGGTTCTTTGGTCATCCACACACGTGATGGCAGCTATTCTGGTTTGAATCCTTTCCTCAGGAATTATGACCATGGGGTCGCACACTGTATAAGCCTCTTTTTCTTCACTCATGCATAATGGAGCATCTGCTTTCCCATTGCATACTCCAGGTCTATAAGTGATAATAAAATCGTATTCCGCGAAAAAAAGAGCCCAACGAAGTTGACGTGAGGATTGTGCTTTGGCGGTTTTCAAGTATTGCAAGTTACGGTGGTCCGTGGTGACAGTGACCATATGTCTCATCCCAAGAAGGTAATGTCTTCAGGACTTGAATGCTGCTTTAATCGCCAGTAATTCCTTATCTGTGATTGTGTAGTTCAACTCGGGGGCTGAACATTTGCGGGACCAGAATGCAACGGGGTGTAGTTGTCCTGTTTCAGGGTCTCATTGTGACAATACTGCTCCCATGGCTATTTTTGAAGCATCTGTCTCAACTATGTAAGGTAGGTCTGGTCATGGGTGTCGAAGGACTGGTGCTGTAGTGAATGCTAGTTTCAACTTCTGGAAGGCTTCTTCAGCTTCTGCCGACCAATGGAACTTTTGATTTTTCTTTAACAAGGAGGTAATTGGATGTACAATTTGTGAAAACCCAGATATAAACTGACAGTAAAAGTTGGCGAATCCGAGCACGCTTTGCACACCTTTCGTGGATGTTGGTGAGGGCCATTGGAGGATTGCATCCACCTTTCATGTATCCATATGTACGCCTTGTGGTGTGAGCATGAAACCGAGAAACTCGACCTCAGTTACATGGACAAAAACATTTTTCCAACTTGGCATACAATTGGTGTTGTTGAAACTTCTCTAAGACTGCCCGGACATGGCCTGCATGTTCTTCCATGGAATTTGAGTAGATAAGAATGTCGTCAATGTAAACAAGAGGGCAAACGTCCAGTAATTCACAGAGTACATCATTCATAAAGAATTGGAACGCCGCGGGGGCACTGCATAGCCCGAAGGACATGACCTGGTATTCAAAGAGGCCGTACTTCGTGCGGAAGGCCGTTTTCCACTCGTCTCCCTCTGTTACTCTTGCAAGATGGTATACTCCTCTTAAATCCGTTTTGTGTAGATTTTAGCATGTTTCACTTGGTCCAGGAGCTCTGGTATATGTGGTAAAGGATATCCATTTTTTAATTTGATCTGATTGATGGCTCTATTGTCAATGCAAGTTCTTAAGTCCCCCTCCTTTTTAGGCACGAAGAATAAGGGCGAGGAAGCAGGTGACTTGGACGGGCGAATGAAACCATTCGCCATGTACTGATCCAGGTAAGTTCTAAGATGCTGATTTTCCTGTTCTGTCAGAGCGTAAATTCGTCTGCAAGGGATCTGGGCTCTGGATACAAGATCTATTTGACAATCATAGGGTCTATGCAGGGGCAGAACATTGACTTGCTCTTTTTTGAAGACATCCTGGTAATCTTGGTAATCAAGAGGTACGGAGCTGGTGAGGCCCAACACGATTCCTTTTTTCGGTTTCAGATTGGTGTCATCTTTTTTGTAACATGTGTCGGCACAATCATGAGGAAATGTCAGAACTCGTTTTCGCCAGTCGATCCTAGGATTGTGGGTCTCCAGCCAGGGCATTCCCAATATCATCTGGAACTGAGGAGCACTGATGAGATCGAAAGTAATGTCCTCTTGATGCCCTTCCTAACACAGAAGCTTGACTTTCTCTGTGTATTGTGTCACCGGGCCAGATGATAGATGAGAACCATCCACAGCACTGACGTTTTCCGATTTCTGCTTCTGTCGGAGAGGAAGGCCTATTCGGAGAGCCAAATCGTGGTCAATGTAGTTACCCACAGCTCCACAATCAATATATACCTCCAATGCATGTATTTTCGAGGGTTGCTTGTGATTCACCAAAAGCACTGGAAGGACTAGATGTGTGGTCTGTACGGATTCCTTTTTCATGCTCGACAAGCGGACCCCTACACTTGCTGGGCATTGGCGTTTCCCGAGTCTGTTCTTCTTCTTTATCAGTTTTGTCTATTGCCCCAATGTTTTCTTGGGTGATTTTACCGGGCAGTCACGGAGGAAGTGACCTGCTTGTCCACAATATAAGCAAAGCTGTTGTTGTCTTTGTTTTTTTCCCTTTCTGCTTTGGTAAGGGGGCTTTGGTAACTTGCATTGGCTCAGACTGTTCATGTCGTTTAGTCTGATTCTCACAAGGTCTACGTAAACTGATTGTCCCTCTGATCTAGCTCGATTCATTTTCCAATTCTGCAACCTATGATCGAGTTGCACCGTCAGGTCTATGTAGTCCGCACACCTCTCAGGGGGATTCACCACTAGCGCCAACACATCCTTAAGTTCTCCACGTAACCCTCGGTAAAAGAGTGTAGTCCTCTTCTCTTCTGGCCAGTTGGTCTGGGCTATGAGACGATTGAAGACTGTAATATAGGTTTATAGATCTTGACTCCCTTGTCTGAGTGACAACAACCCGCTGTCCAGAGCTTGTCCTTGAGTATGATGGGCAACCAATTTCTCCATCTCATGTTGGAAATTCCAAAAGTTCCGTACTAAAGGGTCATCTTGATTTACCAAAGGTATTGACCAGTCCGCTGCACTACCTCATAAATACGAGAGTACAAACGCCACTTTGGCTTGGTCATTAGGAAAGGTTCCTGGTCTGCACAAGAAATGAAGGCGACATTGATTCATAAATACAGCAAACTTGTTTGGGTCACCGATGAAGCGTTCAGGTGGGGCTAGAGACACTGCTACCGGAAGAACCACCTGAACCAGTGTTGATTGTTGTGGTGTGGAAGAATGAGAAAAATGGGTCACTCCAGGCAGTGGAACCTGTCCTGCTTGTGTCTGTAGCATTTGTCTTGCCAATGTGTCAGTTCTTTCTTGAGTTACAATAAGATCCCTCTGTACTGCATTGGTTTCCTGTCTTGAAGCATGTACTTCAGCCCGTAATTCCCTTGGTAAGAGGGCTAACTGATCTGTTTCTGAAGTTTCCATAATGCCCAGACAGAGAGTATTAGAGGCTTCGTGTTCTGTTTTGCTCACCTGGTCTCTGCGGAGGCCTTGGGGCACAATTGCAGCCCTCTCTGAACTTGAATCACCCCCTTCAGGCCTCTCCCTCAGTAGAAAAGCTGTGAGCGGTGGTACGTGGTGATACTGCTCCTGTGTGGAGATAACAGTGTGTGATTGTTGTACCTCTCGAACCCTTCACCCCAAAGTACGGTTTCTGTGAGCATACGCCGGCCCATAAAACTCACCTAGGATTTATGGAAGATAAGCTCTCCGTCCTGCTACTTCTGTCAGGGGCGCGTCAAATGGGATCTAGTTCCTTCACTGATCCCTGATAAGGATTAGTCCAGTTCAGCTGCGACTATGCTTCTCCTTATGATTGGTAAGTCTTTCTTGAGCTCTTGTGATGTTGTTCGTTCTGTTTAATGTCTTTATATGTTGCTCCCATTTATGCCCGCAATAATGTCTCTCTTCTGTTTTCTTCCCTTAGATGGAAATGCAGCCTCAATGCAGCTGTGAGACGCGGCCGGATGGAAGATGGATGCTACCGCATGTTCGACAGCAGGTAAGTTCTAGTTTAAGGAAAAGCGCAAAGTATGGCGAAGCGCAACCTTAAACTGAGTGTTTTTTCAATGTCTAACCTTGTCTTCTGTTTTTCCTTGCAGGCGCTGCTGTCGACAATGGAGCAGGTCCTGCTGCGGTGCCAAGATGAAGATTTCAGCATTCCGGAAAGTGTAAAGATGAATACTTGGTTCGCCAAAGAGATGTACAGGTAAAACAGCTTCCCCCAGTTGGTAAGTATGCTGGCAGGAAGCAGGATCTTCAAAGGTAAGTCTGACCTCAGGCGACGGTGAGCATTACGCTGCTTGCAAGTGCAGAATAACGCGAAATGTCTGTCTTGAGGATCGGGGCAGCTTATATAGCTGAGATCGTGGGCACGCCCATTAGGGCCGGCTTACCAGCCACACCCTGCTACTCCTAGAGAGTGAGTGAGCACATGCAAAGGCAATCCATTAGCAGCCACACCCAAGAATACACGTGGGGCTGCTTAATGGATGGAATGTTCAAGGTTAATGCATCCTGCTTAATGGATGGAATGTTCAAGGTTAATGCATCTGAAGTGCTATGTCCATCATAAAAGCTTTTGGTGTTAAATGGATGTTCTTGTTTACTTTTGATCATGAGCCTGGCAGTGTCCACCCAGGTCTCCTGTGCATGCGACCCCTGCATGCCTGTGCCCCTGACTTCATGACCATGACAGTTACGAGAGGCATAATAATTCACCTTCTTCAGGTGAACTTTCCTGTAAATATTTCGCCTGTTTCTAACAATTGCATCAATGTCTCTAGATCAATGTGTCAATGTGCTTTCGGCAAACATAATGCACACCATTCCACCCTCTTGAAATTGTGTTTTGTTTCTAACTAGTGTGCAGTTTTACTTTCATGGAATTTGAATCTTATACATCAAATTTTTGTTACATAAAACAACACCTTTTGTCTATATGAAAAAATTAATTTAACTACATGCTTTCTGTTTTTTAAGAGTAGATTTTGATTGTTCCTCTATGTATGTATTGTTCCTGTTTGTACACCAAAATTATCTTCAGTTTCAATGTTTTTCTCAAAAATGTTTTGTCATTGGACCACGCCCCCTAGTTTTAGTGCATCTTCGTTTGCTTCTCAATCTCCACTTTCCATTGTCCTAATACACATCATTTTCCATTATGTTAATTCAACTTTTTTATATGGATTTTAAGGGTGCAGAAGAAGGCAAATAACACACAGGTGGCATATTGATCTTGGATCAAAGACTTGTATTGGTTTCAAAATAAAGGTAAAAGAGTTGTAGAAAGACATAACTATCCCTAGCCACATAGAGGGGTTGCCATGCCTCATAAAACATATAGTATGGACTCTGTCAGGATGTCCGTCAAAAAAAAATGGCCCTGTCCTGTGTCTAAGCCTATTTACGTCCCTTACAGTCTTTATCTAACTAAAAGAAAAGTGGGTGTCTTCTTGATTCCAGAAGAATGCCTCTCCCGTTCTGGATGCTGACGCCAAAGCGCAGTTCTTCTGCAAAACAAATATGCAAAGTTCAATGTTCATAAACTTGGTCAACTTAAATATAGCCCAGTTCCCCGCTCTCCTGGGGGGAGGAGGACTCTTCCTGGGCTCCTATTTCCTGTTGTTTGGAAAGTAATTGTCCTCAAAATCCTCTGGTTCACAAAATAATGTTCATTAAATCCTATGGTTGACAAAATAATGTTCCTTCCCAGTCTCTTTTCAGACCTGGTTCACTAACCTGCCAGACCTCACCTTAGACTTTTCCAATAGTGTAACAAGTCGGGGTTACTCATCTGCCAGACTTGATTTCTACAACACTCGCTCTTAAAAGGTTTTATAGTTTGGGCTTCAATCCACGGATTGTAAATCTCCTAGAGGGATGTCCTCGAACCTTATGTATTCCACTGGTGGGCTTCGCCCCCTTCAATTTGGGTCCCAGACCATGTTCCTTTCGCTTGCCGGGATCCTTGTCCCTTTGTTACCTAGTGTCCACTTGGACAGACCTGGTATACTCCCCTGCCAGGCACTGTCCCGCCTACGTGCACTATCAAGGTTTGTTTATGTTTGTCTCCTTTTCTATTCTCTTGTGTACCTCAGGACGTGTTTATCTGCTTCACACAATCCACAATATATTTCAGACTCTCCTTCTCACCCCTTTGTGCTCTTCGGGATGTTCTTAGTGGATTTAGAATGTTTATATCCACTTGTGTGTCTTCCTTTCCATCCCCTGGTAATATTCGGGATGTTGGTATCAAGTTTGTAAAATTTGTTTTATACTGTGCAGGTTGCCTTTCACCCACTCAGGCTTCTCGGGATGTTCTTATCAGGTTATCAGATTTACAAAGTTTGTTTTATACTGCACAGGGTCCTTCTCACACCTTGGGCTTTTTTGGGATGCTCTTATCGGGTTTGTTTTGGGAACTCTCAGAGTGATTCCTGTTCTCTTCAGGAGTTGGAGCAAAGCTCCTCTGCTCCTGCTGCACTCTGCGTTCTCCTTCTCATGGCTCTGCAGTGCCAGCATCTCTCTCACCTTCGGATGTGTGTGTCTCCGTTCCTGGTTACTTTTTGCTGGTCTGGCTTCTCATGTCTCTGCCACCGATCAGGTCCCGCTCGCTAAGACCTCTCAGGTACTTGTGGAAGTTGTGTCCCGACCTTCAATCTTCGGGTTCCTTGGAATGAGACCAGTGTCTCCTTCCCTACTCCTCCATGGTTGTTTGCTAGACCCTGAGTGAGTCCTTCTTCCCTTTTTACTGTCCTCTCTTCTCTTTGGCAGCTGTACCATGTGTGTTGGGCTTTTGCCTCCTTGTTTCATCCTCCTCATCACAGTACTATTCTGCATCAGGTTTGGTAGAGTCTTCCTCCTCCTCGTCCCAGTCCTTTTACATGTGTCCTCTTCTAAACCATGACAAATAGTGGTGTGGGGGACGAGAGGGATTGTAGTGGGGGTTAAGGAGTGTGGGGACCCCAAAGGAGAAGATAAATACTGCATTCTCCCAGGGCCATTGTCACCAATCCCATGAGGTTTTTTTCCCTCTCTTGAGATCCACCCGCTGAGTACCACCCCCAGAGTATCGGGTAACAGCCTCACCTCCCTGGCCTCATGGAAAGGTGCCTACCCATAGAAGATGTGACAATACCCTCGGATTGGTCACAGGATACATAGCCTAAAAATCAATTTTCGATCAGCTCCTTTTAAAGTATATTCCTTGTTCTTTCTTTGTGTATCAACATTTTGTAGCACTGTCCATTTAACATCTGTTTCCATCAGATCCTTTGGTTTATTTTCTGTGGGATTTTTTAACTCAGGTCCTTATGTTCTACTTTTCTCTTCATGGCTTATCTCTTGGTTTTGCCCACATTTTTCAATCCACATGAGCTGACTGGGAGGTAAATAACAATTGTCATATTGCAGTTTGTTGAATTTCTCTGTTACCATAGTTTTATCATGCCCAAGTCTAGTTCTTTTGTGTTTTTTTCGGTATTGGCATACAGAACATTGCCCTCACAGAGTATGTCGTGGCGCTCACTGTAGGGTGGCATTTATTGTTTTGTAATTGGTATTGAAGCCAACCTTTTTCAATACGTTTCACCTTTGACAATGTTTCTTTTAATATTATTGCCTCTATTGAAGGTCCAGAAAGTTCTCGGCACCCGAGTTAAACTATGCAGTTACAGACAAGGAGTTATTAGCCATTAAATCCGCCTCAAGGCTTGGCGGCACTATCTTCTCGGTGCCAGGCATACCATTACTGTGATCACCAATCACCGGAACTTGCAGTATTTAAAGACAGCCAAGGCCTAATCGTCACGCCAACCCCGATGGGCATTGTTCTTTGCCGAGTTCGATTTCGTGATAACCTATCAACCAGGTTGTAAGAATGGTAAAGCAGACGCCTTATCCCGAATAGGGATGGGAGAGGCAGAAGTGAACCCAGAACCAGTACCTATAATTTCCGAACAAAGGATTCTTGGCATGACTACTCTAAAGACACTAGAGGACATTCAGGTAAAGATCCAGCAACTCTTTGATCCTACAGCCCTGCAGGACTGGGTAAAGAAAGGCCCGGATTACTCTGTCACCAATGACCTGCCTTATTACCAAGGGCGGCTATTTCTGCCACACAAGGAACTACAAGAGCTAGTCATTTACCGTTATCATGACACCCTAATGGAGGGGCACCCAGGTATTGCAAAGACTGAAGCTAAAATTAAGAGACAAGTCTGGTGGCCCACCTGGCGAAAGGATATTAAATCATTTGTAATGTCTTGTGGCATTTGCGCCCAAAACAAAAGTCAGAAGAAAAAACCAGCTGGACTCTTACAACCTTTAGACATTCCGCCTACACCATGGCACACCTTATCATTAGACTTTATTACTGATCTACCTCCATGCAATGGATTTAACACCATTCTAGTTATTGTGGATCTTTTTTCCAAGATGGCCCACCTTATTCCTTTAAAGGGATTACCTTCAGCTTCAATCCTTGTCAAGGAGTTCCTCGAAAACATTGTTCGCATACACAGATTTCCGTCCGTATTGGTCTCTGACCGGGGCAGTCAATTCAGTTCACATTATTGGAAAAAATGTTGTCAATTGGCACAAATCGATGTGAGGTTATCGACCAGTCAGCAGCCCCAAACCGATGGTCAAACAGAGAGGACCAACCAGACTCTCGAACAATATCTGTGTTGTATGTTACATCAGGCTGAGAGTAATTGGAAAGACATTCTTTGGATCGCCAAATATGCATACAATAATTCAGTACATTCTGGAACTGGACAAAGCCCCTTTTATACCTTATATGGGCACCATCCTCGAACCTCAGACCTTGACTCACCCCAACACTTAGAAATGTCCGCAGTGGACCATCTGCACGCTACGATTATGCAAGCCTTTAAGGAAGCAACTGCACATTTACAGAAAGCGAAAGAAAAATACAAGAAAGATGCTGATCGGCATAGAAGTGATACTCCACAATATCAGATAGGGGACCAAGTATGGTTAGCCACAAAACACATACCTCTAAAGGGAACACGGACCTTTAACCCCAGATATTTCGGACCTTACTCTATTAAGGCCATTATCAACCTGGTGGCTGTCAAGTTGGACTTACCTGCTAATATGCGAATTCACCCCGCCTTTCATGTGTCACTTTTGAAGCCAGTGCAACCAGGGACAAGACTAACCAAGCCACCTGACCCCATCCTTGTAAACGGGGAACCCAAATTTGAGGTTAAGAACATCCTGGACTCCAAGCTGATAAAGTCAAAACTTTTTTATTTAATCGACTGGAAAGGTTATGGACCACAGGAAAGGTCATGGGAACCTAGTGACCACGTTCATGCACCCCGATTGGTGAAAAAAGTCCACTGAAATTTCCCAGACAAACCGAAACCACGGGGAAGAACGACTTTAGGAGGGGCCTTGGGGGGGGAGTGCTGTCATGATGCCTACCCCCGGGGACCCAGACCAAGTCCAACAACCCGGAAGCAGGCATCAAGTTATTCCAAGCAAGCCCAACAACCCCTGCTAGGGGCTATTTGGGTGCAGTCCTGGCGTCTATGGCGCCAGGCTCATATAGAGAGTCAGTCCTGGCGCCATATGCGCCAGGCTCATAGATTAAAATTTACCTGATGCAGACCATGCTGCAAACTTACCTGATGCAGACCATGCTGCAAGAGCTCCAAGCCAAAAGAGGCTTGGAAGGGACTACTTTACCTAGGGACTAATTATTACTCGGGTGGGGATGGGGAGGAATACTTACCTGGGACTACTTTGGAGGCTATTTAAACCACGCCCGAAGAGCAGCACACGCTTTGTGTTATTCTGCATCCAGCAGCGTAACGCTCACCGTGCCTGCAAGTCTGCATCCAGTCTTCTGCCACACACACTTCGTCTGGAGCTCCTCGAAAAAGGGAGAAAGAAGGAGAAAAGGTTAGAGCAAGAGCAATACCTTTAATCCTTACCTGAATTCCCGATCCAGCGTGCCTTCGAGCTGGAAGAAAGAAGTTATTTTATGCGCGTCGCCTCGCCTGCTGCAGCGCCACGCTGAACTCACCGGCCTTCGCAGCATCTTCACTATCCACCGCATCCTTCTGCATGTTCCTGCCGCACTCTGGCATCTAAGGGGAACACAAGAACAGCAAGGTGATCCAAGGGAATAAACGGAGGCAATATTAGTTACCCCCATAGACTTACCTGATTTTACCACCGGGGGTACTATTCCTCTTCATGGGTCGGCGCTGCCTCCACTGCATCCTCGCCGTACCCCGGCCCCTAAGGGGAAACAAAAGGACAGCAAGGTGAAACAAAAGGACAAACAAGGGGAAACCTCCTCACCACAATAGACTTACCTGATTTTACCACCGGAGGCATTATTCCCAGAGACTTCATACTTTTTCTCAGCGCCTGAATAAGGGAGAAAGCAACTGTGTTGGATAATACAAATCTTTACCTGAATATTACCAGTTGCCACGAGGAACTCTTCGCTAGGGTCAAGCTGCAACCTGCAAGGAATCGGACAAGAGTGAAAGTCAGACATTTGAACTCTTATGAACTACATACTTACGGGGTCTTGCCGGAAATCTCAGAGTCAATATTGTTCTGGAACTCACCAATTCCTTCAAGCCAGTGAAGCAACTGGTTATCTACGCGCCCCTGCGCTCAATGCAGGATGGAGAGTTTATCTTTCCAAACCATCAGGTGAGACTAAAGGAGGGGACATCAAAGGTGATCCGTGGCGAGAACAGCGGGGGTGGGGGGGTTTATGCTCAACTCCACGGGTGGTTAATTCCCTTTCTCCATTTGAGAAGAATAATCCTACGGGCCAAGCAAACAAAGCTAGGTGAGCCAGTCCAGTCCGTCATCTCGGCACTACGCGTCACATTGGTGGAGACTGCAGGTGTCCAGTTCAGATCGACGCCCCTGTGGGAGCCAGGTGAGCGTAACAATCCCTCATTCTTAAGATACCCATTTCAGACTCCCAAACCATCACCATATATCTTATATATAGACCACCAGGCCCGATTAGCTCCTTCGAGGAGGACCTTACGATGATCCTTTCGGATAACTTAAAAAACGCATCACAGGCTTTCCTACTAGGAGATATGAACTTAGGCTTCAATGATCCCAAAGATGCACAAGCAGCATCCATTGCCAACATCCTGTCAGAGCTTGGCTTCTCCCAAAAGTAAGACAGCCAACTCATCAGAAGGGCACAACACTTGACTGGGTGGCTGACGGTAACTGTAACATTACCATTACCACTATTAGCCCACATGTATGGACAGACCTTTCGCTCATAGCTTTCACTTTAGATGCCCAAATTAACTCAACCCAAAACAACCTCATAGCACATCCCATGCTAACCAGGAATAAACAGAATATAACTACTGACAGACTCCTACTGCTGATACTCCCTACATTAAACTCACTACCAGACACACTAGAACCATCTACCTTATTCAACAAATTTAATAAAGTTATGACAGAAGCTCTGGATACCATTGCCTCCTTGAAAATGAGGAATAGTAAACCAAGAGCACACCTTAATACTTGGTTTACGCCATGCCTAAAATCACTAAGAAAAGAAAAACATAAAAGAAACGCTCTGGGGGATAGCACCATCTGAGTTAAACAAAGCTAACCTTATTAACATCTCCACGAAATACAAAACTGAAATACAGCGATCAAAAAAAGAAAGTTTTGATAACAGAATACTGCAAGCCAAATCAGGTACCAAGGAACTTTTTGCAATAATGAAAGAATTGGAAAATCCAATCCCTCTACCTGATAACTGTGTTAAAGATAAGACATGGTGCTCTGACATTCAGAAGGCACTCACTGACAAAATTGCTACTCTCCAAATCAAAATTGCCAAAAAGAATTAAACATACCAACATCAACTCCACAAACTGGTAATCTACCCATTACACCCAAACCAGCAAATTGCTTTAAATTCAATAAAGTCTCCATACTGGAGGTCGAAAAAAGAATACTCTTGCTTAAGCCATCTAACTGCTGAGGAGATAAATGTCCTGCCCAACTCATAGAAGACGGCGCGAGGGACCTACCACCCTTCATTTCTAAGCTTATCAACGCGTCATTCACATCAGGTACCATCCCAAGTAACCTGAAGGAATCTTAGGTCCTCCCTCTCCTCACGAAACACACTTTGGACCCTGATATACCCACAAATGATAGGCCAATCACAACAGTGCCATTCCTCTTAAAGATACTAGGTAGGGTGGTTTACCTACAGATTCAACAATTCGTGGAGCAGAACCAACTACTTGGTACCCGGCAATCAGGTTTCAGACCACAACATGGGACTGAAACCGCGCTTATTGACCTTAAAGCCCAGGTTGACGAGCTGAGAGACCACGGAAAAAATGCGCCTTACTACTTCTTCTGGATCTATCAGCAGTGTTTGACCTGGTGGATCACAAGGTAGTCTGCAACCACCTAGAGTCAGCAGCGCATTTCTTGCAACAAGCTATAGACTGTATTAAATCTTTCTTAAGTGAAAGAACCATGAGAGTCTTCTCTACCTCAGCAGCCGCTGATCCCATTTCCATCACTTGTGGGGTTCCTCAGGGGTCATGTGTCTCCCCTACCATGTATAATATATTTACCAAGCCCCTTTTTGATGATCTGGACTGTCTCGGTGTCACCTACACTAACTATGCAGACGAAACCCAGATTCTCATCCCACTTACAGGGGATTACAATCAGGATTTGGCCTTGGTGAATAGAATATACCTCCTCATCCAGGCATGGATGGCACTCCATGGTCTATGCCTGAATGATGACAAAACGGAACTCATCTTCCTGGGGATGACCTTACCCAACATTAATAAACTTGGCCATAACTATACCTCCTTCGATATTGATGGCAATACGATTAAGGTTGCCAAGGAGGTAAAAAACATTAGTTTTTTACCTCGATTCTAGCCTCACCTTAGTGAAGCAGTTGAACACAATGGCATCATCTACAGCTTACACATGTAAGCTGATCAAATCGGCCAAACCCTTCCTCTCACCAAGCAGTTGCACCACACTGGCAAGAGCACTTGTGCTGTTCAAGTTGGACTACTGCAACGCACTATACCTTGGGTCCAATAAACACATCACCAATACTTCAAAATAATGCCCTAAGAGCCGCATTAGGAATGGCCAAAAGAGAACATATCTCGACAGCTAGAAGACAGTCAAACTGGCTCACCACCATAGACAAAATTAGACTAAAAACTGCCTCACTCACATTCAAGTGCCTTAATAAAGCAGCACCTCGCTACTTGACAGAAAGGTTCAACAGAAGACTCAAGCTCCGACCCACCAGAGTGGCCTACACCAATTGTCTGACAATCCCCGCCTTCAAACGGAGGACAATCGGTGGCAATAGCTTCCCTGTCAAAGCCACCCAACTTTGGAACTCCCTCCCACCTACCATGAGGGCAGAACAAACGTACCTTCACTTCAGACTAAATATCATCAACTTGTTTAAGGCGAATCATCTTAACCCAGACCTGATAACTCCTTATACCTCTCTCTTCATGTAAATACTTAGCTCTAATACACTGTTTATAGCTATAACCGAGTTAACTTGTACTCCATCTCTTGCATCTCCCCCGACCAGCACTTGGTATCCTACACTCTGTATTGCTTGCGTATGATTACCACTACTGTAACCTACATCGCATCTTTGTATCTTATCTGTGTAACCCTGTAAAAATTACGCTATATCTTGTAGCACAACTGTAACTGTAACTATGTAACCTGTGTCTCACCTGTAACTATGTAAGCTGAAAATGTCCTTGTCCTTCGCGCCCTGATACCCTTGGGTTTGGTGTGCGCTACAAATAAAATAAACAAACAAACAAACATATATGAATGAACACTTTATTATTAATATGTAACAACTCTATAAATTGGGTGCACTCCTTTAATTACATCTGTGATGTTTAATGATATTTCAAGTGTGTGGGGTAAGGACACCAGCGACATGCACAAAATGGATCTGCATGCTGTAGAAATTATCCAGTGATATTACCTGCTGTAATGTCCGCTCTCATTGCCCATTGCCTTGAACCCCATCATTTCCAACATTAGCTTCAGGCTTGATCTTTCAGTATTACCTCCATTGACAGCAAAAGCTGGTGAGGACGCCCAGCTATCTCTAGCTAGAGTCAGACCCCCAGACACAGAAAACTGTACTTAATTGAATCATTTATCCCTAAAGTTCATCATTGTGCAAGTCCGTCCACTCTAGGCTCTGCCTCCATGACCCACCCACTTGGGGCCATCTGTCATTTTTTCCCAAGGGGCCCTTTGCCTTAAATCTGCCACTGGCCCTGACCGGCACTTCCCCCTCCTCCCTCCCCTGTACTTCTCTTACTGCACTTGCACATTCCGAATGTCACAAGGTCTAGTAGGATCGTTGTGGTTTTGTCGTCCCTATTTCCCCAACCCCCTTGTCTTGTGGCACCTCGAAACACATTAGGTATAGGCACATTGTAAATACCCAATAAATTAATAAAAATAAACCCTGCTGGCAAAACAACAACAATGCTGATTAGTGGGCAGAACTACCACCAGCTCTGCTGCTGCTAGCTCTGCCACTGCCTTGCCTGCATGTCCGCCTTCACTTTAACGAGCATGCATATTTCAGGTCCCAGTCTATATCCTACCGGGAGTTGCTGGCTCCACAAACCCTCAAAGTGCACCTGCCCACAACTGTATTTTAACCTCAGTTCAGCACTAGGACCATGCAACGGAAAAAGAAATGGGCAAAAAAAATAAAACAGATTCAGCCTCCTCCTAGGTCCTCCTCTACACAGTCAGAGGACTCATTGGCTAGAATCGACAATAAAACTCAAGCATCAACTACGATGTTTCCTATCTCCTTGTTCCCTGTTATGCCCCCCACTCCTGCCAAAACTCCTACCTCACCTGTAACCCTCTGCTAAAAGCCTAGTGGTTTCATTAAATATTGTAACGAAAATTGTCTGAACTTAAAGCTGGTGAATGTCTTCATCATTTCTCAACTTAAGGTTCACTGGAGCGCTCAAACTTTGGTATGTATACACAGGTTTCAATGTTCTTTTACTATTTCTCTTTAACACTTGCTGCACCCCAGGGAGTTAAAAAGGAATGAGTTTATACATTCATAGGCCTTTTTTCTAAAATCACGTTCGTCCCGTGCGCCACTGCTCTAAGTTCCTGGAATGACAGTGATATGCGTCTCGTTGCTGAGTTCTACTGTTAACATGCATCACAAGCAACACGCAGTGGGGTGTCTTCTTCTAAACTGATGGGAAGGGTTACACGATTCTACAAGGAGGCTGCGCGCTAGATGGTAATTCACAGGCCGCTGCAGAAATTATTTCTTGCGCACATTCACTCGCACTTAACTGGATTCCTTCCTCTGCCATCCATAGCAACAGTCACTCACACACTGCTTGCTCACGCTGAAGGGGAGGATCTAGTCTGTATATGATGTGGCTTTGAGGGCGGCCAGGGATTTTACAAGGTCCTCTGTAGAGAGTGTCTTGAATGTTCAAGGTGTGGAGATTTCGCCAGGAGGGACGTGTGCAGTGGATCTGTGGATGTAGAGCTGGTGTCTATGTGCTGGCGAATCTTGATAATATTGTCGATGAAGGTGTTGATGGCAGTGGATTTTGTGATGGAGTGTGGTATGGCGGGGTCGGGTAGCTGGTTGATGCAGTGTTTGAGCGCTTTGAAGAGGGCTCTGCTTCTGTTGTCGGTTTCTGCTATGGTGTTCTGATAGTAGGAGTCCTTGGCTGTGTTGATTAGTTCTCGGTGGGTTGCTCAGAATTCCTTGAGGAGTGCCAGGTCCGATGCAGTCCTGGACTGGTGCCAGGTTTTCTCTTGTTTCCTGATGACTCTTTTGTTGAGGTTGAGTTCTTGTGTGTACCAGGGTGCTGACGGTTTTGGTTTGCAGGTGCATTGTTTCAGAGGTGCGTGTTTGTCGCTGGAGGCTGAGAGGGTGGCGTTGAGTACTTTCATTAGAGAGTCACAGTTTGGTTGGGGGTGTTCGGTCCATGTGAGGTGGAAGTTGGCAAGCACTTTTGTGAGGGCTTCCAACAGGAAGTTCTTGAAGGACCTGAAGGCTTGTCTGATGGGTTTCTGATGGGAGTGCTTGCCCTTGGAGGTGTGCGGGATGTGGAAAGGCACAGCCAGGTGGTCAGGCCAGTCAAGCAGGAGTGGAGGGAATCCAATGCAATGATGATTAGGTCGAGGATGTTACCTTTCTCGTGCTTTGGGTCTTTCATGTGCTGTGTGAGACTGACAGTGTCGAGAAGGCTGAGGAGAGCTTCCTTCATCAGTTTGGTGGCCTTGTTGCCTGGGAGGTTGAAGTTGCCAAGGAAGATGTTGTTGCTGCGTGTGAGCGACATGGTGGTGACCAAGTCGGTGAAGTCTCAGATGAAGGCAGTGTTGGGTTTGGGTGGTCTACAGATGAGATGGAAGGTGACTCTGTCTGTCGGAGAGCGAGGGAAGTGACAGGAGAGGACTTCAAAGGAGCCAATGTTGTCGACTTCAAGTCTGGTGCTGGTCCATCAGGTCTTGTGGATGACTGCGAGCCCTCCGCCTGTCTTGTTCAACCAGCCTCTGTGTTGGATGCTGTAGCCGTCGGGGACAAGGACGTCTAGGATGTGTGTCAGCCAGGTCTCGGTGATGAAGATGGCGTCAAGGTTGTGTGCAGTGGTGAGGATGGCGATGTCTGCTGCATGGGTGAAACCTGAGCGGACGTTGGCAAGCATCAACGTCTGTGTTGTGGATGATGAGGAGGTGCTGATGGGCTTCAGGCTAATGTGGGTGAGGTTGCTGAATAGCGGAGATCATGTCTTAGAGGAGGGTCAATGTCGTTGGAGGTGCCTGATGATGGTGGGGATGGCCTGTGGTGTCGGAGGGAAAAACACATGTTGGTGCACGCTGTTGTCTGAGCAGGGATTCGGCACTGGGTCCTCCAAACAGGAATTGCCGTTTTCTTCATCTGCCCTTTACTAAGGACGAGAGACGCCCTTAGTTGATCTAAGAGTTAAGAGCAGAAAAGAAGAGGCAGGGCTAAGAAGGTGGGTGGCAAAACATGAGGGAACCATCGGTTTTGCAGTGATTGACAGGTGGATGGGGCTTAGGATATGTGACCTCGATCCACTTGCACCTGTTTACCAACTGCAAAGGAAAAGAGGCTGGAGGGCTGAAAAACAGGAAGGCATGAGTGTTAAGTCATGAAGATAGTTTTGCCCATCTACCGTCCTAACCTGTTCTGGTGTTAGCTCCTTCCTGATTGGTATTCCTAAGTCATATGCCACTACCCAACCTAAAAAGTTTCTAGTGGCTCCTGAGTCAATCACACACAGGCCTCCACATCGTACATTTCCACCCCAAAACAAGGATTAGTGGTAACATATATGAATTCTTCACTGTAATTCAATTCACAGCTCCATAGTTGATACAGGTACGTAATGTGCAATCCTTTTTCATAATAAAAAACGAGGGCAATGCTGCTGGAGACTGGGAATGTCAAATAAACCACTTCTCCAAGTTCTCATTCAAATATTCTCATAACTGTTCATTTTCTTTTTCAGTTAATGCATGCATTCGACTACATGGAATTGGTGCCCCAGCCCAACCAGTTAAATGTTGCAGTCATAAGAATGATGTGTAAGCAACTCCCCTGCTTTCTTTTCATCAAAGACTGCCCAGTACTCTTGGTGGCAATCCAGTAACTGGCAAATAACTGCCCCTATTGCAAGTTCCATTTCTGCCCCTTCAGCAATACATACTCCAATCTGTTTATTACTTATTTACGACTTCACAGTTCTTCTTCTGAGACAGTGTCCTTGACAAATTTCAGACTTAAACTCAGTTGTGTATATTCCCCAATCTATATTTGGATTATGCAAGGTTCATCAGGGCATCCCTAAAATAATCTTGAATTGAGGGGTAATGATAATTTCAAATACTATTTTCTCCCAATGGGTGCCCTGAATCTCCATTCCCAATACTTCTGTTTCATGAGTGATAAGTCCTGGAGATAGTTGTGTCCCATCTACTACCCTGACCTGTTCTGGTGTTAGCTTTTTCCCCACTTGGTATTCCTAAATCTTTGCCCCTCCCCTGAGTCAATCACACACAGGCCTCCACATCGTACCTTTCCACCTCAAAACAAGGATACTTTGAGTGTGGTGTGTGGAACCTGCGGTTGAATAGTATTCGCCCACCTGTTGTGATAGTCTTCCCTGGCTAGTTGGGGATCTCTTTGGGGTCAATTACCCAAATAATGTCTACTTGCCCTACAATACAAGCATAAATTATTCTTTCTCTGGTTTTCCCGTTCCTCCTTTGTTAATGGCACCCAAATCTGCCCCACTATTCCCGTAGGTCTACTTTCTCTGTACTTTCCTGTTGCACCCCTCTCTACCTCGGATGGCCTCCAGGAAACCCAAAGGTATTCCATATGCTCCACTGTGCATGCAAGGCTGTGTGGAGATAATCCCTCTGTTATCTCAAGACCTAGAAGGATGGCAGAAGTTGGCTTCTCCTACCTGCCCTGTGTTGACAGATCCATCACCATGGTTGCGCCATGCAGTGAGTGCCTAGTGTTAGCACTTAGGCCAGACAGATGACTGCTGTCATGTCCAGACTGCTGAAATCCACCAGAGCTGCTGGATCCTACCAACTCTTAGTGAGGTTACATAGCAACCTTTGACTGGCTCTGAGATCTGCAGATGGGATGCGGTAATAAGGCAAAAAGAAAACAGAAAACAAGTGAGTGAACTAATTCTTCCGGTCTTCCCAGAAGGCCTTTTCCTGTACACCTTTCCCTCCTGTTCCTCTGGTTACCTGTGCCCCTTCTGGCTGCTCCATAATGCCAGTCTAGCCACTTAATAACGCTTACTATGCATGTTTTATCAAAGATGCCCAGTACAAAATGCTGTGTCAAAGAAATAACCAGACTGGCCGCACTAAAATGCCAGAATATGATATGATATGGCATTTATAATGCGCCTATACACAAGTTTTTTCAAGGCGAGAAATATCGGTCATGCTTGCTTTATCATAGATGCCATGTCACAGTAAGAAATAGCTAGACTGGCTGCACCAAAATGGCAGTCTGCTAAACGTAATAACACATCTCATGCTTGCTTTATCATAGATGCCCAGTAAATAAATGCCATGCCAAAGTCAGAAATAGCTACACTGGCTGCAATCCTCCAAATGATAAATCGTGCACCAATGTTATGAAGGTGGTGGAATGCATAGAGACAGTGGTGAATACCTTGCAGAGATTGGAGTCTATGATTAAGACCCTGAAGAATGATTTGAGGGCAGAGAAGGCAAAAAGCGATGACATTGAAAATACGTTAAAGTGGAGCAACATTTGCCTCCTGGTCCAACCTGAGTCGACCAACACAGGCCCGATTGATATATTTCTTAAGAAAATACTTCCTGGTACATTCTTTGAAATTGCTGGGCGCTGCAAGCTCTTTAGCTACTGTTCATAGGATAGGAGAGCCTGGTTGGTCTGGCACCAACAGTCACCAGGAGCTACTTTGGGATGCCCAAGACAGCTAGTGCCATACAGCCCTACCTATATATTCAGCATTAACACTTTGTGCTTGAGAATGTGCAAAAATGAACATTCAGGCACACTTAGAAAACATATATCATAATGGATCCTGTGTAAATGACAAAAGGCACACTTAGAAAACATATATCATAATGGATCCTGTGTAAATGACAAAAGGCAATGGTTCACTTCTCAGGTGCAACTTAGATTTAAGGCACGCTAGGTACTAGCTCCTCATTCCCCAGACAACGACTCCACTCTGTGGTTAATGCCTGATACCCAGGTGCCGATTTTAGCGCAAACTCTTTATTCTGATGCCTGTTGTGTACTGCTATATAATTAATTGCCATGTATGTTGTGGTTCTTTGGTCTGCAAGAGTACAAATTGATCTAGAGAACCAGTTATCCAAGGTGTCTGGCTGTACTGATTAGAGTCAGCTGGAGATCCTTCAATGGGGTCAGTAAATTGCTGAAAGACAAGAGCACAAACTAGGCAGTGCTGATTCCTATGTGACAGAGTATCCTGAACCCATTTCAACGCACTCTATATATCCTCCCCAATTTCACAACATGGGGGCCAGAAGTTCATGAATAGAGGATCTTGAGAGAACTCCATTGACTTTAATTGTACAACCTTCCCTGTTACAAGGGGGTATTTCATGTAATATAATTTGGAAAACTTGTAAAGTGCATGGTCATGGCGCTGAGAGGGAGGGAAGGACAGACTGGCCAGTTCCGCCTAGAACAGGTAGGTCTTCAGGGCTTTTCTGAATGCGAGATGGATCTTTTGATGGGCGTGGCAAGTCGCTCCACAATTGGGCCGCAGCCACAAAAAAGGCCCGGCCTCCAATGCGAGAGCGACAGGAGGTCGGCACGCAGAGCAGGCCAGTCGAAGCAGATCGTAATGTCCGATTTTGACGATAATGGGTGAATTTGGGCCACAAATATTCAGCTCCTAGATTGTGCAAAGCACGATGGACCAAACAGAGTGCCTTGAATTTAATGCGCTGGGCCACAGGCAACCAATGAAGGGAGCGCAGAACTGGCAAAATGTGTGCCCTATAAGGGGATCCCGTCGCCACTAGCACAGCCAGATTTTGCAAGCGCTGTAGCCGCTGAGCGAGGCCCTTAGTCTGGGCCAAGTGTAGCGCATTGCAATAGTCCAGGCGACTCAATACCAGCGCCGCCACCACCGGCGGCCTAGGATTCAGGGGTAGGAAAGGGAGCACCTTTTGCAATATTTTAAGATGAAAGTAACCAGCTTTACACACAGCAGACACCAGGGTATGAGTCAAGACATCCCAAGACCCTACAACCCCATCACCCAGTAGGAACACACTCCATTGGCTTCAATAGGACCCCCTTCTCTTTATCTGTAGGGCAAGAGACAATATACCCCAGAAACCAGCCAGCTGCAAAGAAAAACACCCCCTTTCAACTCTTAATCACTAGTAGTACCTCCCCCTCAGCAGGAAAACCAAATTTTAGAGACCACCTCTGCCCCCTCATTCAGCAAAGGGCATAGATACAAAACCACTTACAAATCCCAAAATGAAACTCACAGGGAAAGGGCAGAAATGAGACATGGGAAATCGAAAAATCCCCAGCATTCCCCCATTTCAAAACAGAGAGGGGGTAAAACAGGCTGCTCATTTTATTGATTTTAAAAATGATAGTACCTTCTTAGTTTGGTTAAAGCTGTATACACTCTTCTCAAAACTTAAAATAATATGTACATTTTGTACCCTTCCAATACCTCATAATACAATAAGGAATTAATTCTCATCATCCATTCATCCTACTCTACACTACAATTACGAAATTCCGTAGGTATATTTTTTCGAGGGCCCTTCAACTCCAAGTTGAAACGAAAATGTAGACATTTGTGACTTTTTTTGTTGCTTCAGTTGAGAAAGAAGGAATGCCGAGTTGGCATCTAACGAGTGACAGTGCCGTACGTTTGGAGACTCCCAGGTTGGTGGAGGGCTGTCACAACGTCTGGTGACGCCCGGGACTAAACATTTGGTGAGGCCACCTAATGAATTTTTGCATTGGGCCAGCGACATGTCTGACCGCAAACAGGAGACGCAATAAATCTCCCCTTGAGTTCATTTGTGGAGGATCCCAAATATGGTATTTTCCTACAACTGCAAATCAACTACAGCAAAGTTTCTCTCTACTGAAGAAAGATTTATGCCAGACTAACCTTTGTCGCATATGTATAAATATATATAGGATGCCATGACGTCTTTTGGTGCGTGACGCCAGTTTTAAGGAACGCCCTGCCCCTGTGTTTGCGCATTAAAACACACATCATACCAGGTGACAGATAAATAATGTATAGGAGAGGCTGGTGAATTTTTGAACTAGCGGGGCTTAAATGTTTGCGCCAGTTATGCAGGATCGACAGAGCAGAGTGAGGGAACCCAAACCAAGCAAGGGGTGCTTGAGAGGGTTTCTCACTCCCAAGAAAAATGTTGAAACATTAGATTAAAATGGTGCATTGTACAGCACTTTCTTTGAAAAAGTCGGTCGAAGCCATAGAGTTTGCAATTGATTTTTTATGGAAGCACATGAAAAAACCCAATAGTTAGTTGCAAGTCACCAACCGTGCACAGGAACATTTTCCAGTGCATTTCATGTCGTTGTTGCCCACAACATATGCCAGCATAAAAACATATTCATGCTGGCTGTGTCCCTTGTATGTCTATGCAGGCTGCACCAATATATGCCATTATTACCATACAAGGACCACCAGCCAGTAAAAATCCCTTGACACAGAAAGTATATCCAGACTAGCTGTGCACCATAAGTGTTATTACTGGGTAGAGTGGCCTACGTTCAATGTGGTGCAGTTTAGTCATGTGTTTTTGCTTTACCCTTGATGAATGGTCCTGTGCGTCAAGTGTAAAGCAAAACAAGAATTGGCAATGGCAACAGTTTGGCCTTTCGTGTAGGCATGGAAAAGGCACTGCTGTATTGGTATGAACTGGAAGTTGACGGTAGCAGGTGCAAAATGATGTGAATACCTGGCCATCTAATAGCAGTGCCTGGCAAATGCCAAATACTTATGCACAAGCCAAAACAGTTGGCTTTACCAATGCTTGTTTTTAACAGGTCTTCAGTGAAGAACATGCACAGTACTTTTAAATCGAGTGGCTGAAAGCAGACCTGGTAAAGACATTTTTACTACACCAGTGGCATGGTTACAACTCCCATTTATCTATTAACTCTCAGAAGACTGCTTTGAGAAAACACTGGTAGGCACTTGTGTGCAAAGTTTGATGGTAATGTTTGATTAAAGCTAGCTGAAAGAGTTCCCATGAGGAAGTGCTTTGGGTGGTGGGGGGGGTCAGGAACTGGGTGGCAATTGCCATAGGGATTAGCATGGCCATGGGCAGTCAAGGAGTGGGCAAATAACCAAACAACACCTACACGTTTTGTGTCCCTCTTCATGTGCCATTTCTCCCTTTATATACTCAGTGCTATCATAGGGCCTGATCTGGCAAAAAATGTCCCCCGGATCAGGGTTTAGAGGACATCACTGGTTCTACTCTAGTACAATAACTAAAGTGCCACCTAATTGCCCAAACTAAAAAGAATGCCAGTACCCAGCCAGGGCCGCTAAATGTAAGGGTGGGGGCTGGCACACACACTCACATACAACACTTTCACCCATGCAGTCATGCACCAGTCACACAACTCCTTGCATGCATACATAAAACCGAACACAGCATTGATAAGAACATAAACACCAACATGCACACACACGTTCATACACATATACATACACATTTAATTTAAATACACATATATGCACATTTAATTTAAAATTAAAAAAAACACTTTACCTCCATGCACCCTTCATAAGTGCCCATGTAGCCACGGGAGGACTCCGGCACGTAGACAGGCTGCCTGACAGGAGTGGAGGCCGTCTCCTGTGAGTCATGGATTCTGCATTGTGAACACACTGACTGACAGGAGAGGCATCCTATCTTGTCATTTAGCTTGTCTACTCTGTCAGCTCAATAATGGCAGGCGGTGGAGCTTACTTCTGAGCCCCTCTCCAAAATTTGTATGCAGAGCCACCATTGCAGGGGCTGAGAGCAGGAAGCACAGTCCGCCATGTAAATAAAGAACATGGGTGCTGCTTTCTGCTGAGGCGAGGTGTGGGCACTGTGAGGCCCCTCCCAAGTGTGAAACCCAGGCAGTTTGTCCCTACTGCCCCCCCTCGTGATAGACCTGGACTGGTGCACCAGAATTTCCCTCTATCTTGGTTCTACTTCGATGGTTAGCATTTCAAGCCCATACAGGATAACTAGAATCTATCTTTGTTTAAACAGCGTTATGACAGGTCTAAGAGGGAATCCTCCAAATTCCCTGTGTATACATCTAATGAAGCCCGCCAGTGCTGCTGCACTTCTGCAGTGATTACTGGTCATCCTTCTTTCTGAAGCTGCATTATTCAATGCTGGCACGATTTGGAGAGGGAGTCCCGGTGGTCCCGAGACCACCCCTCCACCTTCCGAAGGTCATGACGAGACGAAAGGACAGAAACGCTTGCAGCCACCCATCGTACTTTTGGACAGATCCTGAGTGCATCAATGATTGACAAGTACATAGAAAGGTATCCTCTGAGCCAGCCATACAGACCGAATACAATGCAATTCTTTCCATGTGTAGGAGAAGAGCCCGTGATCGTGGACACCGAAGCCTATATGGATGGCCTCAACTGAGCACCAAGAAGCCATGGTACTGACGTCATTAGTGACACCATGATGTAGCAGCATTAGGCATGAAGCACATTTGCAGTCCTGCACTGCCTCACACAAACACACGCTTGTATAAATGAAGAACCAGAGCGCACATTTCTATGGCTAGATGACAGACACATATACATACTGTCAATGCTTTTATTATTTTTGCCATTAGCCAAATGCAGCAATGCAGAACTGCAAGCACATGAGATCCTAAGCAAGCTTGCTGATGCTTAAAGCTAATATTAGCGTGGATATACAGGAATATATCTGGAACCTGATCGAACCATGTATAGCTAGCCCATAGGGAACATAGCACAACATTGACAATGTCCAAACCGCATTATAAGGTTTAGGAAAATTACAGCAGGCCTCAAGTCACTGAACATGAGACGAGCTGAGCCGACTCAGGCTGTACAGAGAGCAAGATGTGCGAAGACGGGCTCACAGCCAAGGTCAGAGATACAAGGGCATTCCAATCTCCAGACGATAAGGGGACCAGCTGCAGAAAAGCAGAATGAAATCCTCATAATTATGAGCTGCAGAGCTCAAATGTGTGCTCTCTAAGCACGTGACACAGCCAAACGAGACAATGAACAATCACCAACGCTGAGGAAGAGGAGCCGATCCCAGAAAACCAGATGCAGACTGCAACAAGTGTTGCAATGTAAGGAGAATATTCTCATAGGCAAAGGTGGTAAACACAAGTTACAATACAGACACATAATCATTCACATTACCTTGAAGACGTGCACAGCGAGCTGAGAACTCGTTCGTGTCCCAGGCCTCGGGACATCAGCCCTAACCACTCACAGCTTTCAATCCCAAGGGTGGAAGAACTAATGGTAGACGATTGGATAGCAGTACATGGGATGGACGGCACAGGACGACCGTGGAGAGCAGTGATCGCGATGCCAGAAGGGTGCATGCTAACCACAGCGACAGACGAAGAACTATTCAAGGATGAAAGGTCAGAGAGCAAGCTGGTTTTCCAGATGAGTGTGATGTACTGGCTGAAAATACATTGTCCCACCCAACAGATTTCTAAGAGAATATCTTTGCATTTCCATTGAAAATTCAATATGGCCTTGTTATTGCAATATTCCATGATTTTACTAGGTCAATTATTAAATGATTATGATTGGGAAATGGCAATTACACATTTAACACCACCTGTAGGCCTTTTTCTGTATGGTCTAGTAATATTAATTCATCGCCATATGATAAACAGGTGACCTGGTTGTTTCCCACTTTTAGAGAAACTAACTTTAAATTAAATAGAAAAGGTGCTACAATGCAGCCCTATTTTTTATCCCCATTGACCATCCCCCTCTACGTTACTTAAGATCAAGTACAGATTCAGGCCTACTACCGTTCGAGGGGAGGTAGATAATGGTGCACTTGGATCCGATTTTACAAACTTATTTTTTCTGTTGAGGGACCATTCTAAGTTACTGGATGCAAACATAGATTAACATTCACCAAGATGAAATGGCCTCCTCAAGCCTCCCGTTCACGATGCTAATTAGCGAAACGTGTTGTAGCTCGCCGCCCATGAGCTTCACTGAGAGCAGCAAGTCGCGGACTCAAGAAGCACGTACATCGGCTCGGCACTGGTAAGCACAGTCCCTCGCGTTTGACCACGTATCACAGATAGAGAACAGTTTCTCACAGCAGTTTCGTAAACCTAATAGTAATTGTATTTACATCATTGTAGATCCCCGTGGTCAGCCCCGATAGAAGTAAGACACATTACGGGCCGATTGAAAACCCGCTGTTTCTCCTACACCAGACCACACAACGATATCAAGAAATCTTGTGCACCCCGATCAGGTAGGCAAGATATAAAAGGTGGACAACCACATAAACATACTCACGTTACTTTGTTATACACATGCTAGCACAAATCTGAAAGATTCATGCCTGGTGTTTTTTCAGGTACTCCCGACACTGTAACAACTACACAGGAGACAGTGGCAGTTAACCACAAACTTGACTACTGTTCCAGTGGTGAGTTTTATATAGAACTCTTCCTATTATGTATCATTTTTTAGAACTCTCATGTATCAGGTGATGTGCAGGGGGACCCAGCGCTAATCACAGCGACTGTTCCCTCTGCACATCGTCGCTCCATAATAATAAAGATCACCTTCGAGTGAAACACACTTTTTATTCTTGTTCTTACAGCCTCTGAAATTTACCCTATTTGGGTAGCAAGCCTTTCTGTAAAGGGAGATACAAATTCTAAATGTTAGTTTAATCTGAACTGAGCGATTACAAGTGTAATTTTTTCAATTTTGAGTAAACAGATTACTAGATAAGTAATGGAAATATATTACTTTATGTCTTACAGAAAAGAATCCAATATTCTTATAAACCTGAAGAAGGGTATTGATTACCCGAAACGCGTAGTTTAAAGGATAGGAAATAAGATTGGAAACCTATCAAGTCTATTGGATCATGTGAACAAATAACATTTGGCAACATATGAGAACAATATGTGAAAGAAATGTGAAAAAATGTGTATTGTTTTAAAAAAAACACATATGAGTAAATATGTAATTTTTGTTTATTATGCACAACTTTGATTTATCTTATGAAGTAATGTTCTTAGCAAAAAACTAAAAATAAATGTCTTCTTTCATTTGAGAGATGTTGAATATGAATGAATAGAAATCCTTTGAACAACGAATTACATGCATGTACTTCTGGTAATATAACAGAATCTTCAGAAAGACTTGTTTTTGCCTCAAGCTGTGCCCCAGTTTGTACAACAAGGTTTTTTGTTGTACCACTTATTTGTCACATGTGTTACAGTAGAGGTAGCACTCTACTAATTGGGAGCACCTAGAAAGCACATTTAACAAAAACAGGAATTTATTATATGTTTACAACTAATGATTGTCAGGCTGAGATCCTGGTGTCTGCGGAAGCTGCTGAGCCCCCGACAATCCACCCAAAATGTGGCACTCTGAGCTGATACTATATAACTGCTCAGTTTACCTCACTTCCAGGGGAAAGGGGGAAGGGACAAATTAACAAACACCAGGCTGGAAGCTATTGATTAGCTGGTTCTTCACCTGGAACTTCTCTACAGAATGCCCAGAGAAGTGATAAGCCGACTAGACTTCCTTACTAGTTGACTTGAATCTCAATGATCATCCAGCCTTCTCAGTAGGTCCATGAATGTGAAATTAACTTTGCAGATCATCTTCTAAAAACTCAAGAAGCTTGAACAAAGTCTTAAGTTCATTAAAAATAAATGGAAGTTCGAGTTTTTTTCTGGAAAGTTCTTATATTTCTTATTATTATTTTTAGAGTGTCTTTTACTTTTAAACTGTTTTTGAAAACTTGCGACGAAAAATTTCACGTGGAAATATCTTGCACACGCATAATAATCCAAACTGCGTGTAGAACGTACACGCACTGAAAACCAACCCGCGGAAAAATGCACACGCGCTTATTCAAAGAGCGAGTAAAAAGCACATGCGATAATGTCCATTCCGCGGGAAAAATACACATGCGCTTTATCCAAGTAGTGAGTAAACGCACACGCGCTGAAGTCTAAACCGCGGGAAAAATCCACACGCGCTTATCCAGGGAGCGAGTAAAAAGCACACGCGCTGAAGTCTAAACTGCGGGATAAATCCACACGCGCTTATCCAAGGAGCGAGTAAAAAGCACACGCGATAATGTCCATTCCGCGGGAAAAATACACACGCGCTTTATCCAAGTAACGAGTAAACGCACACGCGCTGAAAACCAACCGCGGGTAGAAAAACACACGCGCTATAGTATCACGGGACACATAAGAGCTTGTGCTAGATTCTCAAGCGAAGACTTTCACGCGCAGGCTTTTGATAACGGAAAAACCACGCGCTTGATAGAAAACGTAGCGTAGCCAAGAAAAACAAACGATAGCACTACAGTTCTTATTAAATGTATTCATATGAACTTGAAAATCAATTTAACTCTTCAACAAGAACATTAGATAAAGAGTTTTGAGTTTTTAAAGAACTTATCTTGTGAAGAGTCTTGGAAACTTATTTTCTTAGGCAACTTGAAATCTTCTTACTCCTGTCCTGTGCCAAAACGAACTCCACAAAGATTCCTGTTTACTTTCCAAAGAAGCCGCTCGACTGCTTGAACTTGAAACCCCTGAACAAGTTAAGCAGGAGCAGCTTAGTACACAACCTCTCAGCTGGGCAAAGACGATAAAAGGCAGTTTAGAATGTTCACTGTCTTCCCTATAAACATTCACCAGCCAATTAGAATTTAGACTGAGGACCTCCATCTTGGTTTGGGGCATTCTCCATAGACTGCAATGAATGTTAAGGGCAAAATTGGCTGTTTTAAAATTTAACTCCATAATAACTTCCCAAAACCTTTCTATACTAAATATGTGTCTACCCTGACCCAATGTAATTGAGAATATGCCACTGTAACCTGACAGTACCTGACAATGATTTAACATTGAGTGCGCCTCTACACACTCCGTATCCATACTGTGCCAACAACCCAGATCTGATGGCCCTGCTTGAGGGGGCCACTGAAGGAAGAGCCTGCTATCTACACAACCAAGACATCCAGGTCAGTGGTTAGCAACGTGCGTTCTGACCAGAAGAACAGGTTTGCGGCCTAAGTCACGTGCGTGAGGTGCCTGTGCGACCTGCACCAATGAGTGTCTCAGATGAGGAGACTGCAACACCTGCGTGAGGAGCACATCGGCAGCATGGCACTCGGGCACCCATGCCCGAGTTCGACACAACTGGGCCGCCCTCGAAGTTGGGGCCCAAGTGGCTCGTGTGGATTAAAAAGTTGGACATGTTCTTCAGAGCGACTGGGGAAGATGACGACGCCAAAGTCGCCACACTGCTATATTCAGCAGGAATCGAGGTGCTCCGCATCTATAAGTCACTAAACATCCAAGTGCCAACGTATGCTGCTGTCAAGACTGCTCTTCAGAACCACTTCATCCCACTTCCGAATGTTGACTTTGACAGGTTTGTGATGTGTGGGGAAAAACAACACGACGATGAGTCCCTTGACCAGTTCTGTGCACGGCTACGTCAGCTATCGAGCATGTGTAGGTGGGACAATGAGGAGGTGATGATCAGGAATCAGCTGATACAAGGATGCAGCTCAAGTAAGTTACGGCGGCAGATCTCGCGAGAACCCGGGATGACCTTGGTCCCGATATTAGACAATGGCAGAATATATGAGCTAGCAGAAAGCATGGGGGTGAAAATGGACGCTGCTGTATGCCCGAGCAAAGGGGAGGAGGCATTCGCCAAACGGAAATCCACTCCGTCGAAGGCCCACTGGAGCCAGAAGCGCCAGGAGGTGTCTCCTGCCCAAGGATCCCCAGCGGTGTGCCAATATTGCGGGTACAATCTGCCGCACGCTGAGGACTGCCCTGCAAAGTCGAGGGTATGTGGGAGGTGCAACACACCAGGGCACTATGCAAGAATGTGCCGAGCTGCAGCTCCAGTGACGACACACAGGGGTCCTGCGAGGGCTAGCAACTTCAGGAGGCCGCCGAGCGTAGCCACAATTGAGCAGGACACACAGAGGCTAAATATTGCCGAGGAGGAGGAAGATGCCGAAGACATTTTCTTTATATCGAATATTGCCACGGGAGCCAAGAAAAGGAGGCAACCCACCTGTGTAGTTGACATTAAGGGAACCCCTACACCAGTCCTCATAGACACAGGGGCATCGGTGTGTGTTCTAGCCACGGAGCCCTACATGGCCATCCTGGGCCCACCGCAACTGGACCAGTCGAAAGCTAGGATTTACACATTCGGAGGTGACACGCCCCTGCCAATTCAAGGAGTATTCGTCGCACCAGTCACACACGGCCCCAATGCGATCAAGGCTCGTTTTTATGTAACGGACGTCAGTCCACACACTCTCCTGAACTGCACAGCATCAGAGGCCCTCAACATCATCCACTTTACGCTGGCAGTCTACAAGGCGGACATTGAACAGCTTTTCAGCAGGTTTGAGAACATTTTTCAAGGGGTGGGCAAACTCAAGGCTGCACCGGTTCGTCTACACATCGATGAGGCAATAAGACCAACTGCACTCAAACACTCGAGGATGCCCTTCCACCTCAGACCGCAAGTGGAAAAAGAACTGCAGACCCTTATCGAGATGGATATCATCGAGAAAGTTGAAGGGCCCACGCCCTGGGTGTCCCCAATCGTGGTGGCGCCCAAACCAAAACAACCATGTGCCGTCTGCCTCTGTGTGGACATGGGACTGCCAAACGTGGCGATAAAGAGAGAGCACCACATTACCCCAACATTGGATGATATTGTAAGTGAGTTGCAGGGGGCCAAAGTCTTTTCAAAATTAGACCTACGGTCCGGGTACCATCAGCTTGAGCTTCACCCGGAATCATGGTACATAACGACTTTCACCACCCACGAAGGGCTTTATCAATTCAAGCGTCTCAGCTTTGGTGTGTCCTCTGCCACTGAAGTGTTTCAGAACACAATAAGGGGTGCGCTGGTGGGCCTACGTGGGGTGCTCAACATGAGCGATGACATTTTGGTGTTCGCGTCGTCGGAGATGGAGCATATGAAGCGGCTAGAACTGACCCTGCAAAGACTGAAGGAGCTAGGCCTGATGTTGCACCGCAGTAAGTGCGAATTCTTCAGGGATCGCATAGAGTTTTTCGGGTTCATCTTTCATGCTGGGGGCATCTCACCCGACCCAGAAAAAGTTTGAGACATTCTCAAGGCCGCTGCTCCTGAATCACCTATAGAAATACACAGCTTCCTCAGAATGGTGAACTACTGCGGCCGCTTTATAAAAGGACTGGCGTCACTTTCGGAACCCCTCCGTGCTATAACAAACAGCGTACCATGGACGTGGGGTAGAAAAGAACAAGAAGCGTTCCATGACATCCAGAAGGCGTTGTCTGATCAGGACACTATGGTGTACTTCGAGCCCACTGTTGAATCCGAAATCGTAGTGGATGCCAGCCCCGTGGGGCTGGGAGCTGTACTGATGCAGGCGGATGCACAAGGAAGTATGCGCCCAATCGCATATGCAAGCAAGGCCCTGTCAGAGACTGAAAGGAGATATTCCCATATTGAGAGAGAGGCGTTGGCGATCTTGTGGGGCTGCAGGCATTTCCGCCTCTACATCCTTGGGAAGCCGGTGGTCGTGGTCACCGATCACAAGCCGCTAATCCCAATCATGGCCGAGGCGTCATCGAAACCTCCACCACGCATTGAACGCTGGATGCTGTCTCTCATAGGATATGGGGTGAAATTGCTCTACAGGCCCGGAACTAATAACCCTGCAGATTACCTGTCCCGCCACCCGAATAGCAAGTGGGAGCAAGGTCAAGGGGAAATTGTAGCATGCCAGGAGATCATAAATAACATCGTGTAAGTGGCCATGCCGGTGGCGCTGTCGAGAGAAGTCCTCGCCAGAGCATCCAACGAAGATGAAATTTTCAAAGTAATTCAGTCAGCCATCAGGAGTGAGGAGTGGAAGGAGGTCCTGAACAACAACGCGAGAAGGGAGGCAAGAGCCCAGAGAGATCTGCAGGTGCTGTGGAAGGTGAGAGACGAGCTGTCCATCTCAGAAGAAGGCCTACTCCTATGAGGCAGACAGATAGTAATTCCCCACGCACTGGTTCCCAGAGTTCTCGAACTGGCGCATACAGGTCATCAGGGTTCCGCGAAAACGAAGGCGAGGCTTAGGCCAAAGCCCTTGAGAACCACGTGGAAGGACATGTGCGGAGATGTTTACCGTGCCAAGCCGCAAGCCCGGCAGAAAGGGCCCCGCCTGTAAAATCTATGGACAGGAGCGAACTCCCCTGGGGGACAGTACATGCAGACTTTGGCTCAACTGGCAGAGGGATGTATTTGCTGGCCGTTATAGACCAGTGGCCGAGGTACCCCGAAGTAGAGTTGGTGGACTCCACGGCATGCCATCACACCCTTTTGGCCCTCGAGAAAATGTTTGCAACCCATGGGTTCCCGACCGTCCTGTGTTCAGACAACGGACCCCCGTTCATGGGGAACCAGTTTGCAAGGTACCTGGAAGAAAGGGGGATACAACACAGGAAGGTGACACCATTATGTAATGCTCACCTGGTATCCACGGGGACGTCACTCAGCCTGTTCTAACCTCTTACAACCTCAAACCCTTCCCTGTAATCTACTTGCCTGGAGACTGGGCCTGAAACTCAGGATTGGTAGAGTTTAACTCCCTATTGTCTCTGTGTGCTTGAACCCCTTCTTCCCCGGGGTCCAACCCTTCCCTTTGATCCACAGTTCACCTTGTTTTCTTGGAAAGTATGCTCTCCGTCCTGCTTTCAGCGCAGGGTTGCGTTGATTGATGCGGGTTCGTTGCTGCCTAGTTACTTCACTGGCAAGAGTCCGACAGGTAAGTATAATGAGTCTTTTGAACAGTTCTCTAACTTTGTTCCTTTCCTTCCTTAGATGATGGCCGGCGTACGGGGATGGCGACGTGCTGCTGAGATGAGTAGCGCTGAAGGTGAGTGAGAGCGCGATGCAACCCTTTCGTATTTGTATTGAACTGAGTTCTTTTTCTGTGTCTTTTAGGTGCCGCAAAGTTTTCAGCATGGATGCCGGTTATGAAGAAGAATACGGTGAGTAAGCGCGGTATGCGGCACCTCTAGATGTTTCCACGCTAACCTGGAGTGTCTTTTCCCTCTTGCAGATGGATGAGAAGTTCCGGAGACAGAGTTCCCCCAGAGCGGCTGGGATTCAGGTAAGCATTTGAAGCACGTACAGTCTTTAAAAATAAGCGAAAATTTGCTGAATGCTTACTAATGCCTTTTTTCTGTTCTTTTCCCTTTTCCTTCGGAAGCAGTGTGCCGGGATGGGAATGACACCGCCGAAGATGCCCGCAGAACAGAAGAAGCGATGAATGATGGGCAGAAGCGCCGCAAGGTAAGGCTGTTCCTAACAGTGTTCTTGTTCTTGCAGGAGCTGAGCACAGAAGAAAGATGCAGGCCTACTGGAGACCGATCCGAAAACGGTGAGTGTCACGTTGCAGGTGCAGAAAACACAAAGCATGTTTCTCAGCCTGGGCGTGGCTTAAATAGTCTCTGGGTATCCCAGGTGCCTCTGGGCTGAACCACACCCAAAAGACTATACCGCACATGCAGTTCTGGGAACCGAAATATGTGGGGGCATCCATCTTGTCCCCATCAATGCACTACAAGTCCAATCCCCACTGTTATTGTATGGGAGTGAGTGAGTCTGGTGCCACAAGCACCAAGTCTGACTCCAAGTGAGTCTTTGGAGGGATGGAGAGGCCCTTGAGGGCCATGTAGGTGATCTTGGCCTGGCTCCAGTCTGACATCTTGGAGGGCTGGGGACATGAGGGGCAGGAATCATGACACATTATGGCCGAGGGCAAACGAGGAAGCGGAGCGATTGAAAGGAAGCGCCCCCAATTCAGCACGATCCTCCCCGCAATGAGAGACAATAAGGGACTCTCCCGTAGTGGGAATAAGACCAAGACAGAGTGCGGGTGAGCGTAAGTGGGAGTTTATCCAAGGATAAGGCATGCAAAGAACTCTGCAACCTACGAGAGCGCTCTGCCTGACAATAGCAAAGACAGGCGTATTTCTAATACAAAAAACGTCATCAACACCTAAACACTATAGGGGGCACAAGTCAATTGGGATTGGGTGGTGTCGACTAACTATAGGTGTTGCTGGCGCGGGGTTGGTCTTGGCGGGACGACGTCACTGGTCAGCCTCGTGGGTTGGGTTGGGCCTGGCAGGCCGGCTTGAGGTCATCCATGCGGTGTTGATGTGCTGGGGCAGCCTGTGACAATAACGAATACCTTTCCTGTCTCATTTGCCCTAGGCCATGCACACTACAGTTATTCAGAAAATGACATTTACGTTCATTAATAAATCGCTTCACCAGCTTATCTTATAAAATAAACACAACACATGAGGAATGCACCTCGTGAGAGGTCTGGTGGTTGTTGGTTGGGGTGAGATTTACCTGTGTCTTATTGACCGGTATTTTAGGTCACGGGACGGGGCTCTGGGACCTGGGCCGAGTGATACATGTCTGTCTGCTGCGTTAGAAGTTATTATATAGATGGGTCTCTGTGTCTTGTCCCAATGATGGGGGTCGTCCTTACACGGGGTCAGGATTCTTGGGGGGGTTCGTGGGGATTTATGAGAGGGTGCTGGTAGATCAGTGGGTTCATCCGTGGGTTTATTACCGTGCTGTAAATAACACAGGTGGCGGGCTGTGGCCTTGGTTGCGGCGCCGGGGCCTCTGACTCTCTGAAGTAACGCCAGCTTGGTTGGGGGAGGTGAGGGAGCGCAGCACAAGTCTTAGCTTTTTTTATCTGGCAGGCTTGGTGGGGTGGGAGAGGGAATGACCTTGCATATACTCACAAAGGTATTTTCCTCGTGCGTTGCTGATCAGTGAATGCAGAAGTTTTATACTGTTCTGCCTTATTTTAACGTTATTCAGACACACATATATATATATATATATTTCATTTTCGTTACACATTTCTTTAATACAGTCGGTTCCAGTACCTTTTCATTACCTAACATTATGTTCACTACATTGTGTGCGTATTGTATGTACATTAGACGTTATACGAGGGATATCTAGGTTATGGCCTACAGAGATTGATGCTCGCCGCTTTGGGTGATTCAAAACATATATGAGTTCAAGTTTCTACATACTATTGAAAAACACTTTTACAAATAGAGGTTACACGTTTGGTCAACATCTTTCTCCGTGGTTATAGCAGCATTAGTCCAGACCTGGAGGGATATCATATAACGTTACATTTTTATGGTTCGTTCACATTTTAAACAGAGGTAGTTCATTAATACCAATACTTGAACTATTTTCTACCTTCTTCAGATAGTGATGCTTCAGCTTTTTTCCCCGTTGCCCCGGCCTTGCGGTCCGGGTCATACGGGGTGCAATATCACATTGTTACTAATATAATGTTGCCGTGTTGGCATCTCGGGTTTAGCTCATCTCCGACTTTCTCATGGGAACGCGCTCGCAGCGGATCTGCCAGGGCTGCTGAGGCGGCAGAGATGCATGAAAGGCCCTCCAAAGGTGGGGGCCTCGTTACAGTGTGCTGAACTCACACCATGTTTGCTGTGCACGATGGCGTCTAGGCCTAACTTAAGTTTCGGTAAATGCAAAGACAGGGTGCGTGTGGGCAATGTCGTCGGCGGGTGAACCCCCCTCCACCTGGGCCCGGGTGGCATGAGGGTGCTCCCACCGAGCCATGGTCCTCACCTGGGGAGGGAGCTGTAGGTGAGGAGGGCCTCGTGGCCATTCCTCCCCTACATTTCCCCCCTTTCGTTACTTAAAGTAACGAATTTCTTTAGCTCTTCTAATCTTCTACATTCTTGTTCTTCTAACACTGCACCATCCCATGCAGGGGTTCCTTTTATAGGCATCCATGCTCTGCACACCCCCCTTAAGCTCTCACCTCTCCTAGCATACTCGTCTGGTGTACATGTCAAATATATACAGTCGCCGGTCTCTTCCAGATCTACCCAGACCTCCTCATACCATTCCAGTTCTACGTCTCGTGGTTCTTTAATCGTGGTGTGCCATAGCTTATCTACTATGTACTTGTCACGGCACATAGGCACTAACTGGTACCTGGGGGTGTTGTCTGTTCCTGTCTGCACATGTACTTCTTGTGTTGCTTTAATTGTACCACCGGAGTTGCCCATTGTCACCATCATCATTGCACCGTTAGGGACTGCATTAGCACAACATCGGAGGCCCACCTGGCACAGGCAGAACATCACAAGGATGATCACCACTATTGGTATCAGGAACTTCATTGTCACTCCAAGCCATGAGGGAACCCAAGAGAAGATATTGTCGAACCACGAGCTATCCTCAGCTCCACCTTCCATTTTCATCTTCTCGCCCAGGTTATGTACTGCTTCAATAACGTGGGACAGGGACCCATTTTCTGCGTCTTCGGAAGGTACGAACGTGCAGCATGCACTTCCTATTTTTCGGCAAACACCTCCATCGATTGCTGTTAACAGGTCTAGGACATACCTGTTTTGCATGGTCATTAATCGCAGAGCTCGTAGTTCCACCTTTATTATGTTAAACCCTTCTTCAGTGTCATTGGCCAACTGGATCAGTTCCCACCGTGTGATCTGGAGCCATTTTGCATTTGCTCTTGCTTGGACACTTGATACTAGTGAAGCAAAGAATGTTTCCACGGAGCTGAACAGGCGATACTTGTCTGGGATCTGTGCCAATAAATCAGATGATGCTTGTGATATGTAGTTCGAGGCTCGCTTGTTCCTTGAGAGCTCTTCTCCTTTCCCTCCGGAGGACAGGACATAAAGGTGCGCTTGTGTAGTTGGAGACGCTGCATTCTGGTTCAAGCCTTCGTTCATCGTGTTACTTCTGTCAATATGGCTTTCGGGAATCACCATTAGTGTTGAATGCAAAGTGGCCATTGAACAGCTACCACTCCATGATTGGGGAAGGTGCAGGTACGCCTTGTTCCCGCATACCCAGTAGGTGTCCATTAGTGCTGCTGTTCCTTTTTTCATATCTGGGATGGTGAGAGTTTTGTTACAGTTCTTGTTCGTTCCTATTGCCATTTTTCCTTCTCCCTTGAAACATAGTTTGTTTTGTATTTCACTTTGTAGCTTAAAGGGTTTTTCCATCGCTGTTACCCATGTTAATTTAGGGATGTGTTCTTTCCATATTGGCAAGCACGTTCTTTCCATCCACCGCAACTTTTCCGGTTGAACACCCTTCAGTGCTTCTGCCTTGCACAGCACTTCTTCGTCTTTCCATTTGCTTTCGGAAAACAGTGTCCCTTGTATTGCAAAGAAAGGTTCTTTAAGGCAGATCACTCCAGACGCTTGCGAATAGCACGTTTTGTTGTTCTGTACCATTCTGAAAGAGACATCGTGTGCTTGGAAAGTGTTCTTTATTCTACACAGCGTGAGATGAAGGAGACATTGGGCATCCACAATGGGCAATTCTCGTGGCAACAATACTTTAGGTGTGCCTGATGCATGGGGGATAAGTGAGCAGACATAACAGCTCTCATTGGTTGTTTGTTTAGCTGTTGTGCTCATATCTGCATACCATTTATTTGCTTGGTGAGGGTGTCGTGGGTCTTCCATTTTGTCTAACCCTAGCCCATAATACTCATCATACCCTTTTCCACCAGTCTCTCTTCTCCGCCTACTTTTCTCCCTTCTTCTGTACCTTCTCGTTATAGGAGGTGAAGAACCAGGCCCCCCTTCCTCCCTCCCACCCCCCTTTGCTAATTCTTCATATAGGGACTTGTGTTCTGTCATCATAATCACTTTTCCATCCTCATTAATAAACAAGAGATCGTTGTTTGAAATTGGGGCGGGAGGGATCGTGTGGTTGTTGTATGTTCCAGGTTGGGACATTGTGTCGTTATCTACATTTTTGGTTCTCCATTGTGAGAGGACAACAGTGGGTGGTGTAGTATAGTATCCCCACACAAAGTGTGATCCATCCCAGATCAAGAAATCACCTTCTTTGATACCTACAGTCGGAATTGTTTTCGTTCCAGGAGCAAGGGTGGTGTTGTTCCCCCCTCCCCCGTCGTTCATCTCGGTAGAGATGAACGCTATAATCCAGTGTAACACCAGACAAAACATTGAGATGAAGAACACGATAGCACACATTGATAAACCACATTCAAATGAATATGTTAATCTAGCCACTAACATTTCTCTAAATCTAACATATCTATTAGTTGCAGGCTGCCCATTAGATGCCATGATAAATCCTGTTTGAGACACAAAAGTTCATTAAATACAAACATGTAAGCATTTCCACATTGTAACGTTTCGGTGATAAAATATAGGGTTGGGTGAGGAAGGGGGTTTGTTGACAGACAGGGTAGCTTTCAGTCAATATTATTCGTACCTTACTATATATATATATAAATAATAAAAAACATGACATTTTTAAAAACAACAATAATAAAAAACATCTTAAAGAGTACAGGAAGGGAAAAAAGAACCCCACGCAAAACTTTCAAAAATTGTAAAAAGAAAATTTACATATACATGTGTACATGTTTTAGTCCAGGACATTTGTTGCGCGCTAATTGTGTTCACTGTTCATCTCATGAAGCACACAAAATTCAAATCATTCATTCCGCACAACTTCATCGTCCGCTGTTGCCTGTGCCTCATCCTGCACCTCACTCTCCGCAGCGCTGTAAGCTTTACGTACATCTGTCAAATGCACCCAATATCGCAGGCCCTTAACCTTTACTGCTGTAGGCGTGCAAAACACTACCTCATAGGGGCCATGGAAGCGTGGTGCGTTCCACCTCCGCACAAAACTTCTAACATATATAAGGTCACCAGGCATTAGCTGTAGTGGTTTTTCAGGCAAACCGTTTGGTTCAGTCGCGTTCCCCTCCTCTCTTGTCGAGGGGGGGGCTAGTTGCTTTGAAATTACGCGCGCTGCCCGTGTCAATTTTCGCAGGTATTCTGTGAACTCCTCCCCCAATATAGCTGCGCTTCTGTGTGCATCAGAACGCTCACGGAGAGGCGAATGCGCTGTGTGCATTCTTCTTCCCGTGACGATCTCGTGCGGGGACAAATGGTGATCCTTACTTGGCTGGTTTCGTAGCTCAAACAAGGCCAAAGGCAGGCAGTACATCCAAGTCTTTTTAAGGGAAAAACAAAGTTTTGATAATCTGCTTTTTAACAGGCCGTTTATCTTTTCTACGACGCCATTACTTTGAGGATGATAAATCGAACATAATTTGTGCTTTATTCCCAATAATGTAGTCACTTCTTTAAAGAGTTCATTAACAAAATGCGTCCCGTTATCTGAGCGAATAACGTCGCAAATTCCCCAGCGCGGAAACACTTCCCGCACTAGGAACTTCGCGGCGCCCTTCGCGTCAGGGCGGGCACAAGGGCCTGCCTCCACCCACCTCGAAAATGGACATACAACCACAATCATGTATCGAGCCCCGTTACACCTTTCTCCCATGTCTACATAATCAATGTGGAGCTCTCTGAATGGGCCACTTGGTTTTGGTATCGTACCCCTTAGTGTACGCAATGTCATACCTGAGTTGTAAATTTGACATGTCGTGCATTCTAGAGCTAACCTTGTGACGTGTTCCTGGAGGCAAGGTGTAAACCAATCTTCTTGTATCTCTGCCATTATGTGTTTCTTTGTGTTGTGTGCAGGAAAGTGTAGTTGTTGAAATGCTATTTCTAACAGCGTGATTGGCATTACCACTTTTCCTGAACTCTCTTGTCGCCACAATAAATCAGTCGGTGATTTGCTGCATCCTCTCTTAGTCCACAGCAATTTTTCCTCTGCACTAGCTCCCTCTTGCAGCTCTATTATCTCCTGTGTGGACATCATGTTGTATCCTGTGGGGACTTCTTGGCTTGCTGTGTGGTGCAACATGTACTCTCCTATTTCACCTTTTTGTAGATATGAAGCTGCTTTGGCAGCGGCGTCTGCTGCCGCGTTCCCCAAAGATATAAAATCTGTATTTGCGGTATGAGCTTGACATTTTACGATGGCCACTGCCGTGGGGTCTTGCAGGGCCTCAATCAGTTCTTTCAATAATTCTGCATGCTGGACTGGCGTTCCGTCTGCTCGCCGAAACCCTCTCCGCCCACACCGGGCCAACCCGCCGTGAACTGTTGTTGTCATGTATGCTGAGTCTGTATATATGGTCACTGCGCACCCCTTGGCGGCATGCAATGCTTCTATTAGCGCTATTAGTTCTGCTGCTTGCGCTGAATAGTGTGATGGGAGGCGGTGTTGTACTAGTATCTCATATTCATCTTCCTCTAATCGTACCACTGCCATACCCACATGCTTTTCTCCTGTCTCCATGTCGATTGATGCTGACCCGTCCACAAAATACACCTCACCCTCGGTCAGGGCATTTTCAAAAATCACTTGATCCTTACTTTCGTCACCTGTGTACGTGGCGCAGTTGTGGTTTTGCATGTCCTCTATGGTGCATGCCTCTGTGATGAATGTGGCTGGGTTCACTGTTTTACATCTTACTATATGGATGTTAGCGCTGGACAGTATTATCTCATATGCTGTGGCGCGTTGTGTTGTCAATGTGCTCTTTGTTCGCTCTAATATTGCAAAAAGTGAGTGTTCCACAAACAGTGTCACCGGGCAGCCCATTACTATCGTGGCACTTTTTTCAATTGCAAACGCGGCTGCAGCTAGGGATTGCTCGCAGGCGAAATGACCTTGCATTACTGCGTCTAGGGTGCCGCTGTAGTAAGCTAGTGGTTTGTGCCCTAAGGATGTTTTCTGTGTCAGTACTGCTGTCATCAATGTTCCTTTGCAGTGTGAAAATAAGAAGAATTCGCGCCCATAATCTGGGTTTGCTAGTACTGGAGCGCTTGATATCAGCTCTTTTAGTGAGTTAAATGCTGTGTTCATCACCTCTGTCCATTCTATGTGTTTGTGTTCTTGTTGTGCTTCTTTCAGTGCCTGTAGCAGGGGCCTTGTGTACGCCGCATAGTCCAATATCCATGCTCGGCAATAGTTACACATACCCAGAAATTTCTGCATCTCTTTTACTGTTTTGGGCTCCCCAATTGTTCTAATCGCCTGTGCCCTGTCTGGTATAATTCGCTTGCCATCCTTTGATATCAACTGACCCAAGTATAGGACCTCCGTCAGACAGTATTGTAACTTCCCCTTGTCCACCTTGTACCCCTTATTTGCCAATAATGTCAAGAGTGTTATCGAGTCCTGTCTGCATTCTTCCTCAGCCTGTGCACAAACCAATAAATCATCAACGTACTGAATCACTGTGCTTTCTACAGACAAATTCCCCAGATCTTCATGTAGTACCCTGTTAAATATGCTTGGGCTCTCGCAATATCCTTGTGGTAGTCTGCAGTGTTCGAACCTCCTTCCTCCCAATGTAAATGCTGTCAAGTACCTGCTCTCTTCTGCCAAGGGAATCGAAAAGAATGCATTTTTTAAGTCAATTACTGTGAAGTGTGATGCTATTTTTGGAATGTTGCACAGTATTGTCGCCGGGTTCGGGACTAAAGGGAACTCCTTCATTACCACATCGTTCAATGGGCGTAAATCTTGTATCATCCTCCATGAACCCCCCTTCGCTTTTTTGATTGGGTAAATGCATGTGTTGCATGGGGAGTTTGAGGGCACTATTATACCCTGTGCTAGCAGTGCTTCTATTGTCTCTCTGATCCCTTCTTCTGCTTCTCGCGACAGTGGATATTGTTTCACCCGGGGTAGTATTGCTCCTTGTTTTACTTTTATCACCACAGGCTGAACTTCATGTAGCAACCCTACATCGTGGGGGCCATTAGTCCATAAGTTAGCGGGTACTGAACTCATGTCTTCATCAAAAAATGTATGCGGTGCTCCTACTACCGCCATTAGTTCAACTTTAGTTTGTCTGGCTGTAACTACGATGTCGCAGGGCATTGCCAGTTCCATCACTACTTCACCATCTCCCTCAGTGTCAGAAAATAGCTCCTCGTCCGAGAGCTCTCTCAGGGGGATATTTGCATTTGTACACAATACTGTCCGCCACTCACACCCTTCCATGTCAATACCAATCACGCATATTCTGTTTGCTGATACATGTATTGCATGCAAATCCAATGATAGTACTTCCCCAAGAGCAGTGTCAGGGCTTGCTATGGGACGAAAAAGGAATTCTGCTGGTATTCTCCACTCCACCCTTTTTAGTTCTGGTACTATGAGAGCCAATGTTCTCATGCCTTCAACAAACATCTCCTCATTTCTTGGTACCCCTCTGATCTCTTTTATTATTGTGTGGCCGTGTATTACTGCTAATATACGGAGGGGGCATATGCCTGGCGTTGAACATACGATGCCGCTCCCTGTGAATGATATGGTCATGTTTAGTTTGCTCAAGAGATCTCTCCCCAGTAAGTTGATGGGAGAGTTTTCATAGTACAGTAAGGGTGCTTTCACTGTTTTACCCCCCACTGTCACATCCAATACCTCTGTGTAAGGAACTTCAATTACAGCCCCAGAGAACCCCTGCGTCTCTAACGTTCTATTAGATAACGGGAACCGGCCCTCTCTAATGCATGATTTCTCCGCTCCCGAATCCACCATGAATATGAATTGCTTGTCTCCTATCTGCGCTCCTATCAATGGTTCCTCTGATGCATTGTGGGTCGTAGACAGTACTGGACACGCAAGTGCTCTCTGTGGGCTGTCCTATGCGGGGTGTCTCATTGCCCCCCCTTGATCGAAAATATTCCCCGAAACTACTGACACTCCACTGTAAGGTGCGGGGGCTGGTGCCCCATTAGCTCCTGTGGCGAAAGTATTACCAGGCGTGTAGTGCACATTGTCATTATTCTGTGGGCTGGTTTGTGTTCGGTATTGATGTCCGTGTAGTTGTGCGTTACTCCTTTGTACTACATTGTCTGGTTGCTGGTATTGTCCCATGGGGAGGCCGTAGGGGCTTCCTGGATGGGGGTGTCCGTACTGTTCTATCTCTTGGAAACCGTTGTTTTGTCTGCTCCTACATTCCCTTGAGTAATGCCCCCATCTCCCACAATTCCAACAGCTCCCCTGTGGACCTCTGGGACCCTGCCACCCATTTCCTCCCATTCCTCCATACCCTTGTCCTCCTCTTCGCCCCCTGTACCCACCTCTTCCTCCTCTTGGGGCCCACTCTTGCCACGTTGGACCTCCGTTCTGCTCCTGCTCTGTCCACTGTCGTTGCCCTTGTCCTGCCCAATTCGCTGCTATTCTTCCTTGTATTGCTATTTGCCCCTCCTCTCCTTCCTCTCCCTCCCGTATGAGTGGGAGTCCCGCTACCGCTGCTGCGACCTTCACCAATTTTGATTGCACCAACTTCGCCTCGTCCGCCAACCTTTTCTGTGCTACTTCCCTCTCTCTTTCTTTGATCCGTTTACAATGGTGTACTATTATGCTTTGGATCTCCGGCCAGCCTTTTGCCTCAACACCTGCTATTTTATCTAGTGCCTTTTGCACTTCCTTTGGGAGCCCTCTTTTAATGATGAAGTAAAATAGAGACGTGGATTGGTGCCAGGGCGTACCCGTTTCCGCTCTCCACATCTCCTGCACCCGGAGAATGTAATCCATAGCGTCCTCCCCATCATTCATGGTACATTGCATTACTGACTGCAGATCAGGGGTATCTGGGAAGGTTTCCCGCAGTGCGTCCCACACCCTTGCTCGCACGGTGTTAAAAGAAGCCCCATCATGGCGATCACACTCCAAAGTTACAGCTGGAAAACCCGCTTTAGCCCACACTCTGTCTGCCTGATCCCCTACTGCGGACACTAGTAGGCTTTTCACATCGCCTACTGCCAGCGGTATACCCGCGGTATGTTTCTCAAATGCATATATCCACTTGCTTGCCCCTCCTGACAGCTGTGGTAGTAATTTCATTAAGTTAGCCTTGTCCATCTGAGCCCACGGTATATAGTTCGGCCTCCCACCTCCCCTGTGGAGTAATGGTAGTTGTAATTTCCCTTTTGCCGTTGCAGCTTCCTTTTCCTTAGTCACTGCTGACTCTAATGACGCCATCTTCCCCACCCTATTTCTTAGTCGTCCTATCCATTCATCCTCTATAGTCCCCAGTGAACATGCCCCATCTAGCTCCTCGCCTTCTCCTCCTACTGCCATGCTCAATCTATCACTCTCATCCCCCCCTCCTCTGACATCACATAACAAATCCTCTCTGATCCCTCTCTCTCGCGAGACATCACCAATACTTCCTTCTGCTGTCCCTACTTCTATTATCCTGGTCGGTTCTTCCTCAATTCTGAACAGTATTTCCCCCTTTTTCCATCCTTCCTCAATTTGTCTACTTTCGCTCGACGCTCTAGACGTGCGTCCAGATTGTGTGGGGGCGCACGCTGTGCGTTCACATATGTCTTTTATTCTTGAGAGCTCATCTCGTGCCACTGTAAGCCTCGACTCTAAGTCACTCGTTAACTTCTCTATGTCCACTCTCTGTGTGCCTCCCTGGGTGCGCTCTCTGGTGTTTTCGTATGGTGGGGGTGCAGTTGGTCTTTGTGGCGTGCTGGTTGAAGGGGGAGGCACATAAATCGGGTCGCTATATCCTGTTGCAGGGGCTGGTTTAGGTAATATTGGGTACAACATAACCACTTCCGCAGGCTGTTCTGTACTTAACTGTTCCTTTTCCTCTCGCGGGATCATTAGTGGATTGTCTGTGGTGGAGGGTAAATCAATATTTGGAGCTGGAGCTTTGGGTGGGGGTACTTCCTCAAACAATCTCCAAAGATCTAATATCTCCTTCCTGTTCTGCCATTTTTTTCCCTTATACTTAAGGCGAATACATGTACATACCATATCAAGAACGCTTTTGTCAAAAGACCCTCCTTCTGGCCAAATCTGGGGCAACCCCTCCCCTTTCAATTCTGTTAACCATTGATCATGATATTTATTTATGCGTTCAGCATATCCCGGCAAGCTCTTGCAAATGTGTGACAAGGGAGTTTCAGCCCCCATCCTTTAAATCGCTAGCGCTACCTCGTTCGCTTTCGTTACCTTTTATTAGCTGTAAATATGCGTATGTATTCCTTTATGGCACAGACAAGAGCGGACCTCTTAAAATTATCACCCACCGTTATTCACTGCACAAATCTCTTCTCACTCACCATATCTCATCTCCTTCCCATTCCCAGGCACTCTTATGTGATCTCACTTGTAATTGATCAAGTACTGGTTATGGCCACACTCTCTGACACCACCTCGCGGCCACCCGTTCGTCTCTCACACTCGTACGGTGCGCGCACCCTTCACAATGCTTTCCACTCACACTCTTTGTCTTTCTCCTCCCTTTCCTCCCTAACCAGCTGTCCCTGTTTTCCTGCTAAGGTTACTGTGTTCACGTCTGTACGTGCCACTACTGAGTCCCCGCTTTTTAAGATGTTCTAACTTCTTTATACCCTTCTCATTTTCGCCCCCTACCCCGTGGAAATGGAAAAAAGAAGAAATAGAGAGAGAGAGCACAATCACTAAAAAATATTCCCGGTGTCTCCTTTTGCTAGACACCAATAACTTATTTCTCACTTCTTCATATATTCCCAGTACTAGTCTAGATAGCACTATGCGGCGCCGCCTTCCACCCCCTCTCGGAGCTAGGTTTCCGTCACTTCTACCACGTCACTTATTTCTTACTCCTAATGGCCATATGCAAAAGAAAGAATAAAGAAAATTTCAAGACCCGTCTGTAGTAGACCCCCGATATTCTTCTCCTCTACCTGTCCCCGTTCTGTTATTCCCAATTCCCTTTCTTTTCCCCTTGACGATCACTCGCACTCGGTACTCACGTGCCCGTCTTGAACCGATACTCTCCGAAACTGGGTCCGTCCAGGCGGCGTCACCGGTAACTCAACGGTCAGCCCCTGGCTCCGGCGAGCGGCACTCAAAGGGGATTTTTTTCCAATCGGGATCCCGTACCCTTTCTCATTGAGTGCGCACTTCTTATTGTGCCGGTCGCCGTTGGCGGGCGGCCTCCCGGAGACGGCTCACCGTGCGTATCCCTTCTCGACCGGAGATTCTCGTGCCACAAGGGGGTCGTTTAAGAAGGAGTTAGGAAAAATAGTTTGGAGATATCACGCTATCGGGGTCACCACTGAAAGGAAGCGCCCCCAATTCAGCACGATCCTCCCCGCAATGAGAGACAATAAGGGACTCTCCCGTAGTGGGAATAAGACCAAGACAGAGTGCGGGTGAGCGTAAGTGGGAGTTTATCCAAGGATAAGGCATGCAAAGAACTCTGCAACCTACGAGAGCGCTCTGCCTGACAATAGCAAAGACAGGCGTATTTCTAATACAAAAAACGTCATCAACACCTAAACACTATAGGGGGCACAAGTCAATTGGGATTGGGTGGTGTCGACTAACTATAGGTGTTGCTGGCGCGGGGTTGGTCTTGGCGGGACGACGTCACTGGTCAGCCTCGTGGGTTGGGTTGGGCCTGGCAGGCCGGCTTGAGGTCATCCATGCGGTGTTGATGTGCTGGGGCAGCCTGTGACAATAACGAATACCTTTCCTGTCTCATTTGCCCTAGGCCATGCACACTACAGTTATTCAGAAAATGACATTTACGTTCATTAATAAATCGCTTCACCAGCTTATCTTATAAAATAAACACAACACATGAGGAATGCACCTCGTGAGAGGTCTGGTGGTTGTTGGTTGGGGTGAGATTTACCTGTGTCTTATTGACCGGTATTTTAGGTCACGGGACGGGGCTCTGGGACCTGGGCCGAGTGATACATGTCTGTCTGCTGCGTTAGAAGTTATTATATAGATGGGTCTCTGTGTCTTGTCCCAATGATGGGGGTCGTCCTTACACGGGGTCAGGATTCTTGGGGGGGTTCGTGGGGATTTATGAGAGGGTGCTGGTAGATCAGTGGGTTCATCCGTGGGTTTATTACCGTGCTGTAAATAACACAGGTGGCGGGCTGTGGCCTTGGTTGCGGCGCCGGGGCCTCTGACTCTCTGAAGTAACGCCAGCTTGGTTGGGGGAGGTGAGGGAGCGCAGCACAAGTCTTAGCTTTTTTTATCTGGCAGGCTTGGTGGGGTGGGAGAGGGAATGACCTTGCATATACTCACAAAGGTATTTTCCTCGTGCGTTGCTGATCAGTGAATGCAGAAGTTTTATACTGTTCTGCCTTATTTTAACGTTATTCAGACACACATATATATATATATATATTTCATTTTCGTTACACATTTCTTTAATACAGTCGGTTCCAGTACCTTTTCATTACCTAACATTATGTTCACTACATTGTGTGCGTATTGTATGTACATTAGACGTTATACGAGGGATATCTAGGTTATGGCCTACAGAGATTGATGCTCGCCGCTTTGGGTGATTCAAAACATATATGAGTTCAAGTTTCTACATACTATTGAAAAACACTTTTACAAATAGAGGTTACACGTTTGGTCAACATCTTTCTCCGTGGTTATAGCAGCATTAGTCCAGACCTGGAGGGATATCATATAACGTTACATTTTTATGGTTCGTTCACATTTTAAACAGAGGTAGTTCATTAATACCAATACTTGAACTATTTTCTACCTTCTTCAGATAGTGATGCTTCAGCTTTTTTCCCCGTTGCCCCGGCCTTGCGGTCCGGGTCATACGGGGTGCAATATCACATTGTTACTAATATAATGTTGCCGTGTTGGCATCTCGGGTTTAGCTCATCTCCGACTTTCTCATGGGAACGCGCTCGCAGCGGATCTGCCAGGGCTGCTGAGGCGGCAGAGATGCATGAAAGGCCCTCCAAAGGTGGGGGCCTCGTTACAGTGTGCTGAACTCACACCATGTTTGCTGTGCACGATGGCGTCTAGGCCTAACTTAAGTTTCGGTAAATGCAAAGACAGGGTGCGTGTGGGCAATGTCGTCGGCGGGTGAACCCCCCTCCACCTGGGCCCGGGTGGCATGAGGGTGCTCCCACCGAGCCATGGTCCTCACCTGGGGAGGGAGCTGTAGGTGAGGAGGGCCTCGTGGCCATTCCTCCCCTACACGATTTATGAGGACGTTGAACAAGGTGTTTCACATCTCAGCGAATGGAGGGGGCAAACTTTGAAGAAACCTGTTTGAGTTCCTAAGGGAATACAGGACCACTCCCCACCAATCAACCGAAGTGCCTCCAGCTGAAGCCCTGTTTGGACGCTGCCCAAGGGGGCTAATTCCTGAAATGGAGGGACGTGCGCCAGGCGTAATCGACAATGCCAGGGTACGGCAAGAAAGAGTGACAAGGAATGAGAAGGAAAGTGAGAGGAGAGGCCTTCAGGAAAAAGAGGTATCTGTGGGTGACGCAGTGCTGGTCAAGAACCGCCACCCAGAGGGGAAACTGTCGCTGACATATGAGCCACAACCCTGGACAGTCACTCACGTCAAAGGAGCGATGGTAACAGCGGCCAGCGAAAGGGGAACTGTAACCCGAAATAAATCCTTCTTCAAGAAAGTAAATTTGAGTCCCAGGGAAAGGGCACCAGAGGAGACGTCAAGAGCAGAAGCAAGTGGAGGGGTCCTCGAGGCTGACACGCAGGCGGAACAACCGCCACATGAGGTCGCACCGCTGCCGACCTACAGGAGCAGCAGCTGGTACCTGATGAGACAGGGGCGACAACCCCCGGTGCAATTCAAAGACTACATCATGGACTCGGGAGACTGAGCCTGTAGTAAACTGAAGTGAACGACTCACGTTGAGTCCTGTTTGAGTTACATATGGTTAATTGTTTCTGTTTAAAGAAAAGGAGGGATGTTACAGTGCGTGTAATATGTACGCATGTTCGAGCCTTGTTTGGGATCACGCATGCGTGTGGGAAACAAAGACATCCCGAACGGCAGTTGCCGCCCGGATCTCATCAGCATCTGATGCGTCTCCGCGAATCATTGGTATGCGTGTATGTATGCATGATTGAGGCGGCCCGAGGCACCAGTAGACCATCACACCAGTTAACCTTGGACCATGCTCCTCCCATGGTGTGTGTTCAAGTAATATTCAACAGGGATAATCACAGCAGTAAATTTCTCCATGCCAAACACCTCCACAACATTGCGACAAACAAACATTGGAAGCAGATGGTCTGATTTCAAAATAGCCAACAGCCCTTTTTCATCCTTTCAGGACTACAAAGCCTTGTTCCCAATAAAATGGTGGAAAAATGCATGACTACCCCAACTAATCAGGGAGCTGGCACCTGGCCAATACATAAAGGCCAGTTCCGAGATCTGCAATGCGTATAAAGGAGGTAGGAGAGAAGGTAATTGCTTGAGGGGAAGGAGCTGAGTGGCTTGAGTTATCTGAAGGGCCAGAACCAGATAATGAGCAAGAGCCAGATAAGGGGCAACAGCCAGCTCAGTGCCCAGAAGCACCTAGGAGTGCTAAGAAGCCAGGCAGAGTTGAAAGACCCAAGAGAGCTGGGAGACAGGGGCGCCACCAAGGGATGATCAAAGGGGGCCACGGCCACCGTTTTAAAAATGCTGGCCCCCCACCGGCCCATTCAGTTATGTGTGTTTGTTTTGGTGTGCCACCCACGATTTCCAGTGTGGCCACCCCTATGAAAATGTCTGGAGTCGCCACTGCTGGGAGGCTGGGAGAATCGCAGGGGCCTGGAAAGATGATAGGGGTAGATACACCCAGGAGACCTGGCGCTCACTTGCAGATTGTATGATCTGTTATTATAGGTTATTTATAACACGCTTGATACCCAGAGGTTTCTAAGCACGGACCCGGGGATCGAACCTATGGGGATCGAACCTATGCTGCTCCGTGTCGTCTTGTTTCCAAAGCGAGCATGTTGCCGCTGAGCTATCCTCCCGAGAGAACAACACTATAATGCCACCATATCCCTTAGAGCAAAGATTAAGGGGTAAGAAATCCCTGATAGTGGGAAGGGCACTTCATCCCACATAGTTAAGAAGGACACCATATCCATTAATAGTCAGCACTTTATTCTTTGCAATGACCTGGAACACTATAACTCCGGGGCCGGAAAGGCGTGAACCAGGCACTATCCTTCTGGTGTGGATTTCAAATAGCAAGCTGGGAGCCCAGTGAAGAAGACTTCTCTTAAGAAAGCAGCTGGGCACTAAAACCTGCTGTCTGTAGCCTGAGAAAAGAAGCAGCTAGCTGCTATAATGCTTTGGCTATTGAGTTTGGGGCCAAGAAGCAGACTGGCGCTAAATCCATGAGACTGTCCAGTATTTCCAGAGGGTGGGGGAGTCCAGTATCCCCACAATCGAGAGCCCTTGACACTTTATAGTTTAATCCAGCCTGATACATCTTGTTTAGCTTGTTTTTAAGGAAGAATATCCCTTTAGTTTTGAACCCATAGATCCTACAGGCATTTATCCCAACCTCCAACCTGATAAAGTTAATACAGTCTTTGAAACTTACTTACTTCTGTGTGACATGTTTGGTTGATCAACCACACCTTCCAAATTGAATGTACGGAAGACAAATATCCATTCTTTACTCGCCTTAATGATGAAAAGGATCTAGAAACCTATTTATGGTTGCATTAGTCCTGTGAATTGATATGCAGGTGAAAGTAATTGACTGGCTAGTCTTGCCTGCTGTGTTGCTCTTTCAGTGCATTTCTTTTTTGCTTGTTGTCCCTAACATGGAACTCTTGACACTGTTGTCCCTTTGATGACGCTGCGCTGTCTAGTCTCCTGTGATGGCTGTAATTTATCACCGAGGATATGTGTCTACTGCTGTCTGTCTGGGGGTGGGGGGGTGGAGGGGGGATGTGCCACTTGGTTTTCAGTTCTTAGATTTCTTTTCTGGTTGCAGTGGGCAAGGTTTACTGGATGTCATGGGCTGTTCCAGTGTTTGGGGGGAGCGAGATGTGCGTTCTGTTGTGTTATGTGTTTTAATTATGTAGTTACATATGTTGTTTTCATGGAAGAAACGTAGGCTTTCTGGATTTAGGTTTATACCAGTATATGTCAGCTCCAATGTACATTCCGCATGGTGTGCGATCGAGATTGAAAAGACCTTTGTATACATGATGCTCAAGGTACGTCATTCGTTATGTTAACATTTTACCATTTGCATCTTGCCCATCTTGTAACGTTTGCGAGAATCTTTGGAATCCTTTCTGCTCTTCTTCATTTTTCTGGGTCTTTCTCCTTCAATCCCTCAAACCCCATCTATTTCCAGAGATATTGATCCTTCTACTTCCAGCATTCTGAATTCTTTCACGTTTAGCCCTCTGAATCCTTCTACTTCAGCCCTCAGTCTCCTCGTCCTAACCCCTTGTGTCATTCCCCTCCTACCCCTCTGGGTCATTCTCCCCCCCTCACCCTCCGCCAGGTCCCTGTGTAGTTCTTGCAGACCCCTGACTCTGTTTGCTCTCAGAACTCTCAGTCACTGTTCTCCCAACCTTCTGGGCCCTTCTCTCCCCAGTCCCCAGGGTGCTTCCTTTACCAGCCTTCTGGGTCTCTTAATGCCCAACCTCTATGGTTTGTCTTTCCTCAGCCTCCCAGACTTCCCCTGAATCCTTTGTCTCCCTCTTGTCCCAGTGCTATGAGCCTTTCTTCTTGGCACAGCCGTTCTTCTGTCTCCAGGCTCCAGGGGCACTTCTCCAGTTTCCTGTCTCCTCTTGCACCATCTTCCTATGTTCACCTCTCCAGCAAGCTCCAAAAGAGCTCTTCATCTTAACTGCCAATGGCCCTGTCTTTTCTAGGGCATTGACATCGACTCGCAGGCTCTCTCTACTCTAAACTGACTCTGCTGTGCAGACTTGGACTTTTTATTTGCATTTCTGTGGACAGGATTCTGATGTCTGTGAAACCACAGTTTCCAGAACTGTGTCCCAACATCTTGGAGTTCCGAACTCCCTGCCTTTTAAAGAAACAGAGACCATTAGGTTCAGGTGTGATGAATCTGCTTAAGGCATTAGGGATAGGCTGGCAATGAGCGAGGCTCACATTCTGATTCTGCAACCTGGGCAGGATGACACTCAATTTACCGTCTACACCCTTTTGAGTGTTGAAGCTGGACAGTAAAAGACTAGCTAAAGTCCCCGCTCGGTGACTGATGCCCTTAAGGCCAGAACCCCTCCTTCGTGACCAGCCTGGCTTTGTCCTAGGCAGATTCATCCAGTCCAGTCTTTGGCGCCTGTTTACACACCTTCTCCGTGTTACCTCTTCACTTTCTGCTGTGGCTCTGCTTCTAGATACTGAGAACAGCTTTATTCCCTTGAGTGGCCCGTTCTGTTAGCAGTAGGAAAGAGCAGGAGAGTGGAGGAGCATTGTATGTAGTTAGTCGGGCTGCTCTACACCCTGACCAGAGCCAGAGTTGTTGCAGGTCCTAGTGCCTCTTCAGAATGTGCACTCTCTCAGATCACACCTGAGTGATGCCCCCTTTCTCCACTTCTATTTGATGTATCTGTTAAACCCTCGGCATGCATTTTAAGGGACCATCATGCAGAGATGGTGCTGTTATTCCACAACCAAAGAGTAGTTTAGATCTTCTGTGTGGAACATGCGTTGCTTTATCTCAGGTATGCTTCCTTGAACATGCCCCTTTTGGTGGATGAAACTCAGCATATCAGTGCGTGTCAACTAGACTCTGACAGAGGTACTGTGGCGCTGCCTGATGACTGGGCGTGCACGTGGCGGCGTGACATTGCACGCCGCCGCGTGCAACATAAATAAATGGGGCGTTCCCGGCCGCAACAGAGCGACCGGGAAGCCCGAACCGAGAGGACGTCTCTGTCTGAGTCCTTCGGGGTTGGGGGCTTACGGAAGGCGCTGAGGGGTCCCGACCAAACCCCAACAGGTACTACCCCATATGATATACACAAACACAGCTGGCTGGCAGATGTGCTTCCTAGGGTGCCCAGATTCTCTCAGGTAGCTGGCGGTTCAGATTGCTTGTGACAAACCCATACTGATTTAGTTACACCGTACAACGCGCCTCTCTGCACTTGTGGATATGACGGAGGTCCATGTTGATTAGAAATGTTTGGGAAAGTTAACAGTGTCCAGTCAAGTAGAACATTGTAACTGTGCCATATGAGCCATGTGATCACAGTGACCCCAATATTGAGACGTATTTTCTGATGGTCCAGCTTTAACATGGTAGTCACCAAGGATATTGGGTTACACTTGAAAAGATAGTTGCAGCTCTTTGTAATGTGAACACAGCTCCATTAGTGATGGACGAGATCAACACTGTAGGCTGCAGGTGCGCAAAAGGTTTCTAAATATGTTGAACCGGCCAACCTACTGGTCAGATTTTTTCTAGATCGGGTGTAGGACATTGAGGGTAAGTGAGAAGCTGAACCAGATGAGACAGCTAGCTAATCTGAGAATAAGCAAACTTGAGGGTGGTGTCTTTATGCCAATAAATAAGTTTTGAGTGGCACAAAGGCATGCCAACTCCTCTTATGTTAAAGGCTTAGTAGTGTATGCTCAAAGACATTCCCATCCTTTTTAAAAACACCTCCTGGGAGTGAATTGTCCACCTCTGTTATTCAGGTTAATTCTACGTCTGAATCAGTGTCTAATATGTGTAAGCTAGTGATGGCCTGCAGATGACATGGAGCAACTTCAGCCAAATGCAGGTGGGAGTTTGTGGTGCTGGAAATGCATTGCAGGGACAGGGCCTCCCTGTCCTTGTCCTGTAGTTATTTTTCATTTGTGTTCTCTATTGTTTTCTGCCCAGGAGTCCATGTGAGACTCCTGGCAGTGCAGCTCTTCCTGTTTTTGGTTTGGTGTACAGATCCATGGGATACCCTTATGGCACCCACGGGTGGGGGTACAACCCTGTGCCCCTAGAGTATGTGTTTGGGCACCTGTGTGTGGCCCACAGAGCAGGGAATGGGCTGCTGGCAGCTCCATGCTGAATATAACAGGTGTTCTGAGTATCCTCCATTTTGGGATACCCAGGCCCTGCCATTGGAATCAGTTAATTCCTGATAGGAAACAAGATGGCCCCTGTGGCCTCTTGCTTTCTATTGCCTGTTACCTTGTTTTCCCAAAGTCCTGGTAAGCCCTGACTCTGTCCCTCCCCCCTGACTGGCTGCTGGGTGGAAGTTCCATATATGGTGTTGTTATGAAGTCCAGGCCAGACTGGCTGGAGCCTTCCCAGTGACTCTATGTTGTGGGTACAGGGTGTACCCACAACATAGAGTCACTGGGAAGGCTCCATGTTGGGTGGGACCTGGGGTGAATGGAGTGTGTGACCAATATGCACTTCTTGTTGTGGATGTCTGGTTTCTGGTGTTTGACACAATGGGCCTCATTACGAGGAAGGCGGTAGAGGGTTAACGGCGCCGGTAGAGCTAACCCTACCGTTAACCCTCTACCACCTCATTACGAGGTCTGCTCGCGGGTCCCGCTAAGGACGTCTGGTAAAACCGGGCGTCCTTAGCGGGACCCGCTAGCAGATCAGGATGCTAACAGCGGGCCCGTCATTAATGGGCCCGTTGTTAGCATCCTCCCCAATGGGAATGGGGATGTACCGGGGTTCCGGTCCGGGTCCCAGGAAAGGGAATTACCTGGGCCCTCCAAGGTTGGAATCGCCCGGTAATTCCTCATTCCTAGAATCCGGACCCGGTTCCCGGTACCCGGTATGGGGGTAGCCATGCTGCTAAGAGTGGCATGGCTACCTCCATATTCGTAATGAGGCCCAATGACTGAGACAGCCCTGCCCGAAACTGGTATGAATGCAGTGTGTAGTGTTGAATGACTGGGTTCTTGTCCCAATACACATTCCTTGTTGTGAGTGTCTGAGAGGGAGGAGTATGGCCTGAATGCACTGTATGCCTGATTGGCTGACTGACTGCTGAATGTCCTTCTGAGTGATTGGTTGCCTGAGTGTGACTCAGCAGAATGAATGAGAGATCAACTAGTATATCTGAGGGCCTCTCACTGCTAGAATTCGTTCAGAAGCTGGAGTTGAAACTAACATTGAAACTGAAGCTGAATCTCGAAGCCGAGCCTGACGAAGAAGGTTGACTGCTGTCTCCCTTTGCCCAAATCCAAAAGCCAAAATCCGTCGAGTCTGATCCAAGAGAGGACCTGGTAAGGCACCCTCTTCCCGTGCTCCGAGGGACCATCGAGCACCGCTAACCTTCGCCAAAGCGCCCTGGAAGTCAGACCCTCGACAGGCTGCTGACCGGAGATGGGGACCACCGAGGAGAACGAAGATAAGCGCCAGACATTCCGTCCACCGTCGTCGACCAGGGTTCGTAAGTCTGCTGTAAGAGCTGGAGGCCCGTCGAAGTGGGGACCGCTTGACGCCGTGCCATCGACGACCAGAGCCGAACGCTCCTTTGCCTAAGACTTTTGATTCAAGGACACGCTCGGCCGCACCGCCGTCCACCTTATCCCGCCGGAGAAGGACAGGCCGTCGACGTGCCCAGGAGCATCCGCCGGTGGGTTTCCCGCCACCCAACAACCGTAGAGACGCTGGATGACTCGATGCCCTTGCTGGGCCACAGTTCTTCGCAATCTCTTTGTGGTCCTGAACTCTCGGCCCCGCACGCCTCTTCCTTGCAGGATGTCTTCGCCTCGTTGTCGACGAGCACTACCAGGACTGAAGCTGCTACCTCGACGCCGTCAAATTTCCATCGAGGATTCTCGAGGCCGAGTTCACTTTCTTCGAGGCCCATCAACGATCCGTGGCTCCTGCTTTAAAGGGAGTCAGTCAAGAAGGATCCCTCAATGCCTCCTCGAGGAACTCTGCTATTCCAGGTACATTGGGTGGTAGAAACATTATAGAAGGAAATAAGACTTATAGAACAATATATGGACTGGGCTTGTGGTATATCTTTATTTCACAGGTTGCCCAGGTGGGGGGATCTCCACACAGAACTGTGTCTATTGGTAGGGGCCAGTATTCTGCCAATTGTTCTAACCAACTGCTTTCCTCCTGTGTCTGTTGTTGGTTCCATTTATTAAGTGATTTGTGTGACATTTAACCAGAGTACAGTTGATGCACTTTAACGAAATCTAATAATAATTGCGGTACCACTTAGAACTGTATATGTTTGCCATTATAGATTAACTGAGCACAAAGTCAGTTATTGTGATTGTGTATATAACCTTGAGCCTTAATTATATAAAGACTGTGTTTTAACTAATACAGTGTGTGGACATTCCTTTGTGGGTGCTTGGGGACTACACTGTACTTAAGAACCAGCCTGCATCACATTCTGAGAAGCTAGTCCTTGATTGCTCGTCCATTGCTACCGTTAATAGAGAATCTTGGCTGGGGTAATCTGTGCCTCTCCTCTACCATATAGAGAGCAGAAGTACAAACCCCCCCTCCAGTCTTTACAGAGTGTGCAATCAAGTTGACCCTTGGAGATAACGTTTGGGCTCAACTGATAAAAATCTTGCATCAGGGGTACTATCCCCCCTCTAAAATCCAGAAGTTTGACCCTATCCCCTATGCAAGGAATCACATAGCACACACCTGGATGGGACCCACCCCCAAAACTGCTTTGTTTAAAGAAATGTTCTGTTGCAGAGAAAATGTAATAACCCACACAGAGGCCCTCCCAACCTGGTCAAAACACAAAGATTGTTAGTTCAGCCTGACGCCCTATGTAGGCATGAACAATCTATTCCAAAACACCTCTGCTAGTAGGGTGCGCAGGTATGTGCAACCTGATACCTGCAACTACATTGCTTTGTACTTACAATTTTACCAAGGATATGGTTGTGATGCTTTTTGTAAATACTGTGTCCTGCTATTTTAGATGGCTTTGTATTGTGGACAATTTTTGACACATACCATTTTTAATGTCTTTTTTTGTGGTCTGAAAAACCTATAAACAGAAGTTTAAAAAGAAAGACAGTGTGCAACCTAACCACAGAAAAACCCAGGCAAGCGCTGCTTCTTCAATAGTGGAACTGCAGACGAAAGTGGAGAGCTTGGAGAGTGAGGCTAAAGCAACCAATGTGAAAATGTTAGGCCTGATGGCGCTGCAGGAAGAGGAAGACGTGCAGGCGATGGTCAAAGTCTTCCTGAATGCTGACATGGTGGGAAAGACAGGGGCCAGGACCCCCAGACTCCCATTTCCAACCAGGGGGTCGAGTGGACATTGGGGAACACTAAACAGTGAATTGGTGTTCAGATCTGACTCTGGCAAAGAGCAACTGTAGTTTAGAGGGGCATAGGTTCTTTTTTTGCAGGGAGGCCATGCTGAGTATTTAGAAACCACTGCAAAAAAACAAGGTTACAGAAAAAGATATAGAGATGGCGAATTATGCACAAAAATAAAGTTCACATACCCTACAAAGAGAATGTGGCTCAGGCTGTCCTATGCTGCCTGGGAAAGTGCAGGGGAAGGAAAGGGGGCTCTAATCCTGTAAAGATTCACCTGGTTGTCTTATCAGTGTTTGAATAATGCACATTCTTTATTGTGTCTGACCATTCTAGAATGGTGGAGGGAGGTGGGCCTCTTTCCTCTACATGTTATCAGTACCAGGTTGTTATTCTGAGACACAAGTCCAATTGTGTTACCCTATATGCTATGTTATGTTATGTCAGAAATAATTTATACTGCGCCAAATCACCACCATAGTGGTCTTAAAGCACTTAGGCTGATCTGGAGATGTGTGTATTGTGCTCAAGCTCAGGGTAGCCAGACTGTAGACTGCAGCAGAAAGGTAAAGGGAATGGGCGAAGTCTTGGAGTATGGATGCTACAGATAAAACAAATGGGAGGCGGCTGAAGGAAGGTTAAAGAAAGAAGATAGCCTTTGTGATAGCTTGGGTGCATGTCGATCCAGCCAGAATAGATGATTGATCATGATTGCTCAAATTAGGGGTATCAGGTAATAATATGCCTATATATATATATATATGGTTGCTGTATATAATGTCGCCGGGAAAAGGCTGTGCCGACATTATATAGGTGACCATATGTATATATTTATATATATATATATAGGGACAGGAGGAGCAGGGGTTGTGGGGGAGTCCCCCGCTCCCCTTGGAAAAAAAAAGGTTTGGGGATTGCGTGGGTGTCCCCCGCATGTTCCATGTAATAATGTCCCCTCAGAAAACGGCGATTTTTCAGCCATTTGTTTGCATGGCGATATTTTTGAGGAGACATTATTACATGGAACCAACTCAGCAGAATACATTCTGAGTTGTCTGAAGAAGTAGGGGATATTTGTATGAGGGCAGCTTCAGAAAGATATGCATTAACAAAAGTAGTTTGTGGCTGAGTGATGGACATGGGAGATATGTGCAAGGAGTCCCTTGAAGCATGTTGATTTGTAATGGCTGGGGGTACATTTAAATTTGTTCCAGAAATAAACCCAGAATAGTAACGTGTTTTGTGGAGTTTGTTTTTACACAAGCTCAGTACTGCTTTCTTAAATAGAAATTGATTTTTTAATTGCCTTTGATCCATTGAAAGTAAATGATGTTTCATGGCCTCGATAAGGTAATCTTTACATGTGTTATTGTTCTTTATTAAAGCTTCTTCTTCAGCAGTCTGTGCAAGATAATTCCCAGGAGGAAGAGGAAGCCGGAACAAAGAAATAAGTTGCTACCATCCATGAACTGGGCTGTGTCTTGTGAAAATCATTGCTGTATACATTGTATACATCCTCTCTTTGAGTGAGAGCTGCTTTCACTTTGACATGCCACTGCCTGAAGGCTAGTCCAGATTTCATATGAAAAAGCAGAAATATGCAGATGCTTGTTGTCCATTTGCGCTACAACCTTCAAATATAGTTGAATCACAAGTTGAATCACAAAAAAACAACATTGCGTCTGCCCTATATTACAAAACATGTAAGATGATTTTTTGGGAACCTATGCGCCAAAAAGTGCACAATAAGATTATATTGTGCAATTTATTTATTTATTGTGCAAGAACCTTGTACTTTTGGTCCACAAAAAAACGGTTTTTACGGATTGAGTTGAAAAGAGCCCTTAAAAAATGGAGCCACAGTTTAAATTTAAAGAAAAATATCCTCGAATCCTTGTGTTGCTTGACTTATGGTTGACAATTTGAACTTTGAGGAAAGTCCCCTACCCGTTTATCCACTGTATCATGGTTCTTCAGGAGGAAAAGTGTTCTTGTGTGTCCTATTTATTCACAATACACACAACGGGCATCACACAGTGTGGCCTAAACGTGCGTAGAACTAGACAATTGCATCCAGTGTCATCCAGCTTAGCATCAAAGGTTGTCAGGGTTCTACTAATCAAGTGTGTGTTTGGCTATTCTCCAGGTTGGGGTTTTGTGTTGAAAGTATAACTGTGAGAGCAGGTTGTGTGTAAATGATTTTTGCACTGATGTTGGGCCTTGACTTTCATGTTTAGAGTGTGAACACCTTCCCAAGTCAAGATTGAGGGGCTACTCAGTAATCTGATTGGCTGGGGATCTCACAAGGTCAGTTGGAACACAGTATCAACTGCCTTTCATTGTCTCTGAATCAGCTGAGTAAGTCATGTTTCAGGAAGCTCCCAAATGTAAGGCCTTGTCCTTAAGGCCCATTCATTTGAAGAAAGCAATTCACACGAAAAGCCATTTGTTCTTGGATCCAGTGTAGCAGTCTACAAAACAAAGCTAAGTGACTAAAAACCTGTTGGAGTTTAATGTTTGTCAATTTGCAGTGCAAGGATTTTTGCAGTTTCTGTGAGAAGTAATGGTGATTTCGCTAAGCTATATTTAAAGACTTAAGAGAAATTGTGTGATTGCCAGTAACTAATAAGCTGAGCGTGTTATTTGTATATTCCCTGCAAGCTCGCGCTCAAGTCAAGCAAGGCGTTTTTATATTTAACCTCCGTAGCTCATAAGCCATCACAGAGGAAAATTGTATTTTGTTCCAGCCGGTTCCCTCATTGAACATTGCGCGTTTGTTTTTCTGGGTGCTTCGTGTTACTTTCTTTTTTCGTAAACTGTTGAGGGAGTCCGCTCAGGGTCCGGTTGCCAAGCAACTCCCTGCGCACTGAACCGCTTGCTGGAAGTAGCAGAGCCCGTCATTGTATTTCCCTTCCCGAACCCTTGAAACTTTTTTCGGGTTGGCGTCGGAGGAAGGCAGCATTCATTCCTCGGCAGGACAGCTTTAGTCCGTGGGCGAATAAATGTAGGTTTCATTTTGTTTACCTTTCTCTCGTCTTGCGCGGAGAAGGGAGAGTATCACTTTGAAAAGGAAGATTAAGGCAAAGCAGCACATTTGTTTCAGCAAAGTGTAAAAGAAAAGAAGCATAATTGCAACTAGTGACTCCATTGCTACAGTTTATTTTAAAAGAGAAATATTTCATCCTCAAGGCATTTTGCTGAGAATTAACAAGTACTCATTCACTTCTCAGGCTGTAAATTTTAGAGTGATAAGGAAAATGTTATGTTTAACCAGAATATATGTTCTCCTTTCTTCCTGCTGCAGATTATCCTGGGTGTACTGTAGGAGTCTGTTCCTTTGTTATTTTCTCCACTTCCTCTTTCCCCCAGGGGGTGTGATTTGCTCAACTGTGGTTCAAATAGTTGAGTGCTTTACGCCTTTGAGGATCTGTCGGGGTTCAGCAGCTCCGTTCAGCAGCGTATCGTTGGCAAGAGTCAGCCTGACAAAGGTAAGCAAATAAAGGCATTTCCATAAGTCAAGAATCACAAGGGCTTGTGGATATCTACCTCAAACTGTGGATCATAAGTGGAGCTTTTTAAGTACTTTTATCTGAAAACTGTTTTTTGTGGACCAAAAGTGCATGTTTCTTGCATAATAAATAAATAAGTAGTCCTGATTTCACCTTGATCAGGCTAGTAAATCACAGAGGTTCTAAGTGAAAATATCACCAAGTTAATGTGGTCATGTGAAAAAACAGTCAGAGAAAAAGTAATGGTGAAAATTCCTCTGCAATGACAAAGTTCCCAAGCAAAAAGTAATCCAAAAATGCAGCTGAAAAGTAGCCAAAAATGTAGCGCTGCTAGGATAATTGTTAAGGTTAATGTTTTGTGGTCTTGTGGTGGCCTGGTTTAGGGTTAGGATTAAGGCTAGGGTAAGGATAGGGGTTAGGGTTAAAAAGCTTGGTTAGAATTATGAGAGGGTTTAGGGTAGGGTGGTTGCTGCAGGGCTGGTGATGTTGGGGTATGATTAGATGTTAGAGTAGATTCATGGCTGATTCATGGAATGTTTGTGCCGAAAAACCGGGATTTGTGCGCCATTCTGCCTGCAAATCCCCATTGGTTAAACAGGGATTTGCAGGCAGAATGGCGTACAAATCTCTGTTTTTCGGCGCAAATAATTCCATGAATCAGCCCCTAAGTGTCAGGGTAAGTGTTAGGGTAGAGTTTATGGTAAGGCTACGGCTAATAGAGTAATGGTTTCGGTACTTTTTAAAGAAAGGGATAGGGATGTTGGGGAGGGCTGGAGATGTTGGTGTAGGTTAGGATGCACCTAGTGTTTAGAGCAAAGAAACCATTAGGCTAAGTGTCAGAGTTCCAGTTAGGGTAAGGTTAAGGCAAGGGTTTAGGTTTTTTGCCGAGCTGGTGATGAGGTTGGAGTTAGGGTCACTGTTAATTTTCCATACATTTTGTATTGAGTAACATGCAAATAAAATGCTTTAGTGCACTGAAGCGTTTGTGTTCTGTAAGAGTTCAGGGTACTAATTAGAGTTAGGGGAAGGTTTAGGAAAGGAGTTAGGGTGATTGTGGGGGTTTTATTAAAGGTTTGGGTTATAGCTAAATGTTTTGACTACTTTTTGCTTGTATACTTTTTCACTGCAATGGTATATTCACCACGCTTTTTTCAGTGACTGCATTTTAATTGGCAAAATGTTCACTGCATACCATCAGAGATGAAGCATTGATATATAGAAGCTATAAGAATGGAGTGAACTCGACGAGGTACTAGACATCGGACTATTAATACTTGAAAAAGAGGTTCGGATTAATTTCTTTCCAATCTATAAATAGAGAGTTTGAGGAACGACGCATAAGAATAGTGATTATTGAAGCGTATCAGGTTACGGCTTGAGGACGACCGTTGACTGAAACACGTGTCAGCAGCATTCCAGAGCCTAACATACAGCCTCATTAAATTACAGCATATTCATAAAATTTGCTCTGATCTTTGGAGAATCTTTACTCTGAATGTGAGAAGTACACTGGTTTTGCTCTGCGCAACCCACCATAGCCCATTCAACCAAGCATTGCTATGTAGACTTCCTTTCATTTTAAAATTATAATTTTAATGACATACTCTACAATTAAAGCTGTTGATATTTAAGTCTATTTTTAAGAGGAAAACAATGTCTTCCTTTGGCATTTACCATCCTTTTTCTAGACCACATAGTTGCATCATTCATTGATGAGCTCGGGCAGCAACACCATATTTATTTTGTGTTTCATTTCAAAATGTATTAGGCAAACTCTCATTCTCAATTTCTTTCAATTTCAAGTTGTTCGTTGATCTTGTGATCTTGACTGTCTACAACAATGTGTAATAATTTCAGCCCAGGACAATGGAATTTTGTGAGGACTTTGTTCCCCCTCAATTCCTAACCTTTGCCTGATTAATTGCCTGCCCATCTCCTTGCCCCTTTCTTTATTACCACCGTTATGAAAAAGTTGGTACGTGAGGTCAAAATGAGACATTTTGAGCAAAGAATAGGCTATACATTTTGTTTACTGTATTGTAATTTAAAATGGCGTTGAATAGCACACATATGCCAGCCTCGTTGAATGTGGCCCCGCAGGAAATGGGGCTAGGGTTGTTCATGGAATATAATGCAAACGTGTGAACTACTTTAGGCTATTGTGTACATTTTTCTAATTTAAAGACATCATTCAACCAAATGCCCACTTGCATTGTTTTAGTATTGTACATTCAAAATACAGAACAAAAGAAACTGATATGGATACAGGCTTGAAGTTGTTGTTTGACAAGGGCATAAATGTTTTTGTTGTGTGTGATGTGAGGAAAGATTTTAAGTGCTAGAAAATAAAGCAAACCCTTTACGTATCTCGGGCAAGCATGTGTTACAGAAATAAACTCAGCAGTTTAAAAAGAAGGGATTCAACTTGTTGGGATTCAACTTGTTGGGATTCAACTTGTTGTCTCGGAAGATTAGAAAGCTAACTTGGGTTTGTGGGATCTCTGAGAGCAGATGCACACATATCAGCGTGAATCAGTCAAACATTCACACTTATGTACTCCTCTTGGTAGATTCCGGGCCTCCATCGGCAAAGTCACATGGAACCAGTGGGAGATGTTTTTCATTTGCTTTGCATTGAGTTTTGGAACGTATCCTCTATTATATATGGAGGCAGAAGGTGGTTTGGCAGGGTGAACTGCTGTGTTTGTATTTTTGTAGTCTCAAAAGAAGTCTCGGTATCGCATTTTGAATGCAGCACTTTGTTCAGTAAGTAATCGTCTAATATTGTACTGCACTGACTACCATGGTTCTGTGCTGGAAAGTCAGGTAAGGCATGATGCTCTGTTGCATTCAAAGTTGAAAGAAAAAGCTCCTGACAATGACTTTTACCTACAGTTCATGTGTGAGGGTCCATCAAAAGTCTAAAGGTTTTATCTGCCGTTATTGTCAGGGTGCTAGATTCTATTTCTCTGGGCCAAGGAATTGGTTTACTGCTTGATATAGTGGTGCCACATTCAGGACTTCGGCTTTGTTTGGGTTGAGTTTGACTCTGTCTGTTGTCTTTCATAGGACGATATGTGTGATGTAGATCCATGTGCTAAGATCCAGATCATGTAGAGTGGGTTGTAAGCTTGCAGAAGATTTAGGCATCTGCATAGTTGAAACATGTGAGGACTGAGTTTTTGATATGTTATAAGTTATAAGAGGGATGTTATGTAGATATTGAAAAGGAGAGGTGAGAGGTTGAGTCCCTGGGGTCCTCCACACGTGAGACTGCAAGGACACGACTTGAAAGGGGCCATGTGGTTGTTTCAGTCCAGTCAGTGATGAATGAAGTGATTTAGTGTAAGGTGAGTCCCTTGATGTTCTGCAATCTTATTATCTGAATGTAGTGGCTGATAGTGTTGAATGCCACCGAGATATCCAATTGGATGGCTGCACTAAATGATGTTGGCTTCTATGTTGTTTTCTAGTGTGTTCCATGGGGAGTGTGGTGTAGGTTCTATTTCGCTTTTTGGTCTGGAAGTATGTTATGATTCTTGGAAGTCCTGGTTGCTTTCCATGTGTTCCAAGAGCTGTTGATGTAACTTCTCAAGGATTTTTGCAGTGAATGGTGTGTTGGGGATTGGTCAGAGGTTTGCTGGTTCGTTGGGATCAGCTATGGATTTTTTGAGAAGGATGTTTTGAGAGTACGAGGGATGACATCTTGTTCAATGGCTATCTTGAGTAGAGCTTGGAAGGGAGTGTATGAGGTGGGGTAGCTCTGCAAACACTTTGTAGATATTGGGGGGGTATGGTACTTCCGGAGGTCCCGCTGGATTGAAGTGAATACTAGATAAGATGGTATTCACAGTGCTGTTGCCATTGCTGCGATTGGTGGTGTTTGTGCTTGTTTGTTGATCTGGGTAGTCAAGGATTTTCCGAATGTTTGCTGCTGAAGTAGGCTGAAATTGACTTTCTTCTGGTACTATCATGGAAACTCTATGCATTGTGCGTGGTGAGCTATATTTGCTTTGCCTGTGTCTATGCTGAAGAACCAAAGCCGTCAGTTGTAAGCCATTTTGTCTGTTGATGTGTATTTTTTTCTCCACATTTTCGCACGTCTCTTTTTTTTTTTTTTTTTTTTTGAGGAACTTGAGTTTGGGGGTGAACCATTTGGTGACTTGATTCTTTTGTGATCATTTGAAGGGCTTCTTTTGGGCTTAGTGTCAAGGACCAAGTCCAACGATTTGAATTGTGTGAAAGCTGTTGGCTTCTCAGACCCCCATGAGAGTCCAGTGTACAACAGTCTACTGATCTCTTTTGCACTCTAACACACCTGGGGAAAGGCTGAAGTGGATAAAATGGGAAGCCAGACAACGCCAAGCTCTTAAGTGCGTTTTGTCTTCAGTACACCAACCAGACTGAAACTACTCAGGAGAAGTCTTCAGTACACCAACCAGACTGAAACTACTCAGGAGAAGCCCCTGATGGATGCCTATATGGTTCCTGAATGCAAGTGTCTCTCTATGAAGTCTATGGAACTGATAACTACTGTAGTTGTACCTAAGTATCCCAGAACTATGCTACTAGGTTCCAAGTAAGTTCTGATCAAGTCCTTTGTTTTTGAAGCTTTTTCTGTGGAAGCCTTTCTTGTTACTCCTGTTTCAAGGGCAACCTCCAACTTCACAGTAGAATTTCCTCACTTGCCAGGTTTTATATTTACAGTTAATATGTTTTTACTAATTCTTTCTCTTGTGCCGCTTTATAGTTACATTTTAAAAGTCTTAAAATGTTCTCCCTCTTTTGGGCTTACATTTACAGTGGAAACATTTTATAATAATATAGCCTTACAGACTGAGGGAGGGGTCACAGAGAGCCATAAATTGGGGAAAGGTAACTATCCCAAGCGATAATGGCACCTCACGAGGTCTATAAGGCTATTAGGGCATGGTGCTACTAGCAATACATGTGTTGGAATTTTAGTTGTTACTTCAATAGTGAGTAAACTAAATAGAAAATTGAGTTTCTAAATAAAATGTGGTTTTATTGTGTCGTATTTAAATATGATGGTTGTCTTCATAAGAAAGTGAAAGCATTTTGCAATGTTTTAGCTTTCTCTTTCATGTGTTAAATCGCGTGTTGTAATACAAAAAAAGCTCCTCCTGGAGAGGAAATGTTTTACTGAAAATAATCTTGCCTGGAAATTGCATTATTTCCCCGTTTGCTTCTGGAGACTTACAGGGTAATTCATAGAATTTCGCAGAAAAGTGTCGCAAGCGGCTGGCGCAGAGTGTCCACGTGCGATTGTCTGCGCCAGGCACGTGCGCTAAAACCGATTTCCGCGCACAGCGTATTCATGGATTTTAGGCTCCCAAACCAGCCGTGGCGCAGAGTATCGCAGCGACCCTGCAGCAGCGCCAGTAACGCCCCCAAGAACGCCCTCGCGCAAGGAAAAGCCATCAAAATCGCTAAATCATCGCAAAGGGCTGCGCTAACCCTGGACCAGTTTACAGGGCTGCCAAACAAGGAACGCAAAGCGGGTAACGTGCATATCAGGGATACGCGTGAAGTTATACACGCGATTAGCCAGGGTACGTGTATTACAGGGGTGCGCGGGAACTTTTACACGCGATTTCAGCAGGGTATGTGTATTTCAGGGGTGCGCGGGAAGTTCCACACGCGAATAGCCTGGGCGCGTGTATTTCAGGGGTGCGCGGGAAGTTCCACACGCGAATAGCCTGGGCGCGTGTATTTCAGGGGTGCGCGGGAAGTACCACACGGGAATAGCCTGGGCGCGTGTATTTCAGGGGTGCGCGGTGTCAGGCTTTCTCAAATCTGATGTTGTCCCCGGATTCTGCTGAACCCCCGCAGTCCCCTTTGGATGCTAACCTCTTAACTGGTATCAAACAGTTCAGTTGAGAGCACCCCCAAGGGAAAGGGGGAAAATGGGACAAAATAATAAACTTCAGGTTTTGCTCAGCTTCTTTATCTGCCAACCTGTTGGTGAAAATAACAACAATTCACTTTAGTCACTAACCTTTGAATTCCTTGGCTCTGACTTCTCTTTATAAATTTAAGTAAAATAAACACGCCACCATACCTGATTATCCTCTGTGAATAACGTAGAGGACGTGTATGAATTCTACTGATGAAAACATAAAAATAGAGTCTTAGATGCTCTTACTGATTTCTTCAATTCGGTTTTGCAAAAAACTGCTAATCTCTCTCAGTTTAAGGAGTTTGTCTTCAAGCAGTTCAACTGTCTTTTGCCCAAACAACCCGCTGGAAATATTATACATGTAGTTTGTATTGGTGTCTAGCTTCAACACAAATTCCAAGAATGACACTCTAACTATTCAATTTAAAATTGTTTGTTTTCTGAATGTGTAAAAGTGTTCATTAATTGGATCTTTTGCTTGCAAAGAAGATCGCTCGTAAAAGAAGCGTTCCTTTTACCAGAATATGCGCATGCGTGAAGATATTGTTTACTCCTTCTAAAATGGAAGCGCACATGAACAAGGAATTGAGTTCAAAAATGAAACTGGCTAGGGCGCATGCGTAAAGGAATAGTCTTCCACTCTTCTTAATATGAATTGCTCAAACATGAAAGGAGAAATTCCTCAGTTCCGGAGACTAATCCTTGAAGAGGCAGCCCAGTGAAGATCACGCGCCAGGTTAGAATGTTAGTAAATTAAACATAACGCCTCGGAGTCGCGTGGCGACCACACTGTCACTTGCGCAGACAGTGTAAGATTTCTACCGCTAGTCCGACGCTAAGAAAAGCACTGTTACCGACAAAAGGTACAGTACTCAATAAACTTCTATACGGCCGAAAAAACACACAACGCTAAAATGAATAACAGACCTCCACACTCCAATTTGCCAGGTGCAAAAAAATGTGACGCAGTTCAATTAATTTAAATACAGTTCTAGAAGTTCAAAAAATAAATTCTTGAAAGAACAAAAAGAACTACTATATAAACAAAAACTAAGAAAAACAGGAACAAGTTGATTAATAGTTTTGATATTTAACTCCTGCTTGATAATCATACAGTTCCATAAAAGATAATGAAATCACTTAGCTTGCTTCTTTCTTTCACCGGAACGTTTTCTAAGTTTCTTTTTAAATCTCCAACACTTTCCTGGTCCAAATAACTAATATTAGGCACAAGGGCTTAACTAAAGTTTTCTAAAACTTAAGAGCTTCAAACATAAGACCTTCCAGCTGGGCTTCTGACAATGAAAGGCCGTTTAGAATGTTCCAACAATGCCTTTCTTTTACTTCTGGCCAATCACTGATCCTTTTGGAATTCTCCATTTTGACTTGGGAAGCTCTCCACACTCTGCACAGAAAGTTAAGGCCCAAACCATACTTTATGTTAATCATATCCTCATTTCACCTCATTCATCCAAATCCCACGAAACCTGACAGTACCCCCGCTTAATGCCCTGTCCCAGGGCCAACTTTAGAAGGATACTTTCTATGAAATTTTGCGACTAATTGTGGTGCATGCACATTCGCCTCATCCTCCCATGTACGTTCCTCAGGTCCGAAACCTTCCCAGTCTATTAAATATTGTAATTTCCCTCTTAACCTCCTGGAATCTACAATTCTTTTCACTACAAACTCTTCAGATGAATTCTCTAACTGAACTGGTGAAGGTGGATGTACAACTCTAGTCCCCTGAATAACAGGTTTTAATAGACTAATGTGAAAGGTGGGATGAATTTTCAAGGAAGTAGGTAATTTTAACCGTACTGACACTGGATTGATCACCTTTTCTACTTTAAATGGACCTACAAAACGTGGAGTAAATTTGTTTTTGCCCTTAATTCTCAAATGTCTAGTCGAAAGCCAAACCAAGTCACCAACCTCATATTTAGGACCCAACCTCCTTTTTTGATCTGCAAATCTTTTGTACTTCTGTTTACTATCGAAAAGTACCCTTTTTGCTCTTTCCAAATTCTTTCTCATAGTTTTTAATCGAACCTCAACTCCAGGATTCTCTGACTTTTCAGTAATTTCAAAACTTAAAAACCGTGGGTGAAAACCTCTTCCAAGGTAAAACAGAGACATGTTAGTTGAATCTTTAGCACAATTATTATAAGCAAATTCGGCAAGCCAAATCAAATCCACCCATTCTTCCCCTGCCTGTAGATAACACCTCAGATATTTCTCCAGTTCTTGATTTACCCTTTCTACTTGTCCATTGGTCTCGGGATGATAACCTGATGATAAACTGACTTCCACACCCAAATCCTTACAAAAAACCCTCCAAAATCTAGAAATGAATTGAGGACCTCTATCTGAGATAATTTGATTAGGAAGACCATGCAGTCTAACTATTTCTCGCAAAAAGACTTTGGCCAAAACGTCTGCAGTAACCTCTCCCTCCATTGGAACAAAGTGAGCCTCTTTTGACAAGAGGTCCACCACAACTAGAATAGATGTACAACCCTTGTCACAAGGAAGATCTGTAATGAAGTCCAGGGAGATTGTATGCCAAGGACGAGGTGGAATAGGCAAGGGCTCCAACAACCCGACTGGTTTTCCGGTTTGATTCTTCATTTGAGCGCAAATAGCACAGGTTTTTACAAAATTTAAGATGTCCTGACGCATTTTTTCCCACCAGAAGCTTCTCCTGACCAATTCCAGCGTCTTTCTAAAACCTGGGTGTCCGGACAGCATAGATTCATGACAGTCTCTTATTACTCTCTCTCGCAATTCCAAAATAGGTAAGTAAAGTTTATTTTCAAAAAACGGCAATCCTTTTTCAATTTTTCGAACCGGATCCTTTCGAACCCATTCCTCCTTTTGTGCAATTGACATGGACTTTCGAACTTCTTCCTTAACATCCTCAATTTTCTGTATTCCGGCAGAAATAAAACAGCATGGATCGATAATGGATATCATCTCCTTTTCTGATTCCATCTCACTTCCAGGAAATTGACGTGATAAAGCATCAGCCTTTCCATTAAGCCTACCTGGCTTAAATGTCACTACAAAATCATAATCAGCAAAGAACAATGACCATCTTAACTGCCTTGGTGTGAGAGTCTTAGCTGATTTAAAAAAAAGCAGATTTCTATGGTCTGTTAACACAGTCACAGTATGTCTTGCTCCTTTTAAAAAATGCCTCCACTCTTCAAAAGCGAACTTGATTGCCAATAATTCTCGATCTGAGATGGTATAATTTTGTTCTGCCATAGAAAATTTTTTAGAATAGTAAGCCACTGGATGAAGTTGTCCTGTCTCTCGATGTCTCTGAGAAAGAACAGCCCCCATGGCAAGATTCGATGCATCCGCTTCTACATAAAAAGGCTGAGATGGATCTGGATGAATTAAAATAGGGGCCGAACTGAACCTTTTCTTTAATTCTTGAAATGCCTCCTCTGCCTCTGTCGACCACACAAATTTGGCACCTTTCTTTAAGAGTTTTATTATGGGAGTAATCAAACGAGAAAATCCTTCAATAAATCTTCTGTAAAAATTTGCAAAACCTAAAAAGCTTTGAATTTCTTTTACTTTCGTTGGTGCTGGCCAATCCGTGATGGCTTGAACTTTGTTCGGATTCATCTCCAATCCCTTGGGAGAAACAGTGTATCCTAAAAATTCCACAGAATTAGTATGAAACTGGGATTTTTCTAATTTAGCAAACAAATGATTCTCTCTGAGTCTTTGTAGAACCTTTCCCACATGAATTTTATGAGACTCTAAATCCTGAGAATAAATCAAAATATCATCAATATATACTACTACGAATATGTCTAAAAAATCTCTTAAAATTTCATCCATAAAGAATTGAAAGGCAGCTGGTGCATTACATAAAACGAAAGGCATTACCAAGTACTCATAAAGCCCAAATCGGGTTTTGAATGCCATTTTCCACTCATCACCCTCCTGGACTCTCACCAGATGATAGGCACCACGTAAATCTAGTTTGGAAAAAATTGTGGCTCCCTGGACCTGATTCAAGATTTCCGAAATTAGAGGGAGAGGATACTTGTTTTTGATCGTAATCCTATTCACAGCTCTATAATCAATGCATGTTCTGAGAGACCCATCTGGATTTGGTACAAAAAATAATGGAGATGCGGCTGGAGATTGAGAATGACGAATAAAACCCTTAGCCAAATTTTCTGCAAGGTACTCTTTAAGATAATCATTCTCCTTTTCAGTTAATGCATACACTCGACTACTTGGTAAAACCGCCCCGGGCTCCAAATCAATTTTACAGTCAAAACTCCTATGTGGAGGTAATTCTCCTGCCTCCTTTTCATCAAAAACCTCCTTGTACCCTTGATAACACTCCGGAAGATGTCCTAACACCGCTCCTATATTATGTCCTGTAATACCTGCATCAGTCAGAAAAAAGGAAACCAAACCTTGTGTTTCTTCCCTCCCAGGATTACCTTTCAAAAGGCAATTTTCTAAACAGAAACTAGACTGTAATTCTACCACTCGCCTACTCCAATCAATTTGAGGATTATGCAAGGTTAGCCATGGCATGCCTAAAATTATTTTCAAAATTGGTGTATCAATTAAATCAAATGAAATTTCTTCTCTATGACCTCCAAGTAATTCCATAACCAAAACACCAGTTTCATGAGTTATAGGACCTGATGAAAGAGAAGTTCCATCTACAGCCCGGACCTGTTCCACAACTTCCTTCCTCACAAGTGGTATTCCCAATGCCTTAGCTACTCCCCAATCCATAAAGTTCCCGGTGGCTCCTGAATCAATCACTACCGGTCCATACCCTTTCCTTTCCTCCTTCAAATACAAGGATACATTTACAGTTATGTGTGGAACCGCTGACTGAACTGTATTTGCAACTTGCTGTCCTTTTCCTCCGGCTGATGAAATTTTTTTGGGTGTAAAGGGACAATTTCCTAAAAAATGACCGCCCCTACCACAATATAAACACAAATTATTCTCACGCCTCCTAGTCTTTTCCTCCTTTGATAAAGGACCTTTTATTCTACTTTGTTGATCATTTAACCTTGGTTTCACTTCTTTACTACCCACCTCAAGCCTTGAACGATCTCCTCTAATGACTGACCTCACCTCCCCCTGAGTACAACGACGCCTTTCTGCTTTTCTTTCACTTATACGATAGTCCAACTGAACTACTAAATCAATCAATTCCTCACAAGAAGAAGGGCGTTGGGCTACACTGGACAAGGCACCCTTCAATTCCTCCTTGAGACCTCTATAAAAAAGAGAAGACCTCTTCTCTGCTGGCCACTGGGATTCTAAAACCAGAGACCTAAACTGTGTGATATATGTGACCAAGTCTCTGTTTCCTTGACGCAAATCTAATGATTCCCCATCAACTTCTAAGGACATTTGTCTTTTATCAAACATTTTCTTAAATTCTTCCATAAAAAGAGAAACATTTTTTAAAGATGAACTCTTTTGCCTGACCAATAAACCTGCCCAAGTAGAAGCCTCTCCAGATAAATAAGACATCATAAAAGTAACTCTGGAAGCATCAGAAGGAAATAGTTCGGGCCTACTAAGAAAGTGCAACTCACATTGGGTTACAAATGTCTGATATTTACATGAATCTCCATAGTAACGCTCTGGAGCTGCCAAAGGTACTGGCATAACTAATGCCCTAAAACCTCCCTCTGCCCCATCACCTCTACCCACACCTCTCTCCTCACCAGCCCTTACCAATTCAGGGGGAAATTCTTCTCTCCCAATTCCCTGCGTCTGTGCCACCTTTTCACTTAACTCATCTACTCATTGTCCTAATTTTTAATTCTCTTGATATGCCACCTTTAATTCCTCCTGTAATTCCCTCACTAAAACACTTAACGCTTCCATTGAGAACTCGGGGTTCATGACAGCTTAGGAGGACTATTTTTTCTGGCCTTTCATACTGTCAGGCTTTCTCAAATCTGATGTTGTCCCCGGAAGCTGCTGAACCCCCGCAGTCCCCTTTGGATGCTAACCTCTTAACTGGTATCAAACAGTTCAGTTGAGAGCACCCCCAAGGGAAAGGGGGAAAATGGGACAAAATAATAAACTTCAGGTTTTGCTCAGCTTCTTTATCTGCCAACCTGTTGGTGAAAATAACAACAATTCACTTTAGTCACTAACCTTTGAATTCCTTGGCTCTGACTTCTCTTTATAAATTTAAGTAAAATAAACACGCCACCATACCTGATTATCCTCTGTGAATAACGTAGAGGACGTGTATGAATTCTACTGAAGAAAACATAAAAATAGAGTCTTAGATGCTCTTACTGATTTCTTCAATTCGGTTTTGCAAAAAACTGCTAATCTCGCTCAGTTTAAGGAGTTTGTCTTCAAGCAGTTCAACTGTCTTTTGCCCAAACAACCCGCTGGAAATATTATACATGTAGTTTGTATTGGTGTCTAGCTTCAACACAAATTCCAAGAATGACACTCTAACTATTCAATTTAAAATTGTTTGTTTTCTGAATGTGTAAAAGTGTTCATTAATTGGATCTTTTGCTTGCAAAGAAGATCGCTCGTAAAAGAAGCGTTCCTTTTACCAGAATATGCGCATGCGTGAAGATATTGTTTACTCCTTCTAAAATGGAAGCGCACATGAACAAGGAATTGAGTTCAAAAATGAAACTGGCTATGGCGCATGCGTAAAGGAATAGTCTTCCACTCTTCTTAATATGAATTGCTCAAACATGAAAGGAGAAATTCCTCAGTTCCGGAGACTAATCCTTGAAGAGGCAGCCCAGTGAAGATCACGCGCCAGGTTAGAATGTTAGTAAATTAAACATAACGCCTCGGAGTCGCGTGGCTACCACACTGTCACTTGCGCAGACAGTGTAAGATTTCTACCGCTAGTCCGACGCTAAGAAAAGCACTGTTACCGACAAAAGGTACAGTACTCAATAAACTTCTATACGGCCGAAAAAACACACAACGCTAAAATGAATTACAGACCTCCACACTCCAATTTGCCAGGTGCAAAAAAATGTGACGCAGTTCAATTAATTTAAATACAGTTCTAGAGGTTCAAAAAATAAATTCTTGAAAGAACAAAAAGAACTACTATATAAACAAAAACTAAGAAAAACAAGAACAAGTTAATTAATAGTTTTGATATTTAACTCCTGCTTGATAATCATACAATTCCATAAAAGATAATGAAATCACTTAGCTTGCTTCTTTCTTTCACCGGAACGTTTTCTAAGTTTCTTTTTAAATCTCCAACACTTTCCTGGTCCAAATAACTAATATTAGGCACAAGGGCCTAACTAAAGTTTTCTAAAACTTAAGAGCTTCAAACATGAGACCTTCCAGCTGGGCTTCTGACAATGAAAGGCGGTTTAGAATGTTCCAACAATGCCTTTCTTTTACTTCTGGCCAATCACTGATCCTTTTGGAATTCTCCATTTTGACTTGGGAAGCTCTCCACACTCTGCACAGAAAGTTAAGGCCCAAACCATACTTTATGTTAATCATATCCTCATTTCACCTCATTCATCCAAATCCCACGAAACCTGACACGCGGGAAGTTCCACACGCGAATAGCCTGGGCGCGTGTATTTCAGGGGTGCGTGGGAAGTTCCACACGCGAATAGCCTCGGCGCGTGTATTTCAGGGGTGCGCGGGAAGTTCCACACGCGAATAGCCTGGGCGCGTGTATTTCAGGGGTGCGCGGGAAGTTCCACACGCGAATAGCCTGGGCGTGTGTATTTCAGGGGTGCGCGGGAAGTTCCACACGCGAATAGCCTGGGCGCGTGTATTTCAGGGGTGCGCGGGAAGTTCCACACGCGAATAGCCTGGGCGCGTGTATTTCAGGGGTGCGCGGGAAGTTCCACACGCGGCGCGGGAAATACCACATACGAATAGCCTGGGCGCGTGTATTTCAGGGGTGCGCGGGAAGTTCCACACGCGAATAGCCTGGGCGCGTGTATTTCAGGGGTGCGCAGGAAGTTCCACACGCGAATAGCCTGGGCGTGTGTATTTCAGGGGTGCGCGGGAAGTTCCACATGCGAATAGCCTTGGCGCGTGTATTTCAGGGGTAGGCGGGAATTATCACACGCGATTTGGCTGGGTACGTGTATTACAGGGGTACACGGGAAGTTTTACACGCGATTCGGCTGGGTACGTGTATTACAGGGGTGCGCGGGAATTCTCACATGCGATTTGGCTTGGTACGTGTATTACAGGGGTGCGTGGGAAGTTACACACGCGATTAGGCTGGGTGGGTCCTCACAGGTGTTCCCTGTACACCCTCGACGGCCCCTGCAGGCAGCCCACAAAACAGGGGACTACCCTGCACCTGCTCATGTCCCCCTGCACCCCCACCCCCCAGCAGTGCAGGGGCAGCCTCCACCAGGCCCCCACCCATGTCTCCCACCACCCCCACCCCCCAGCAGTGCAGGGGCAGCAGGCAGTCAGGCAGCAGCAGATGGCAGGTGGGAGCGTGCTCGGGGCTCTGGGGGGCAGTAGTTCAGCCTTCCGGGCAGGAGCGTGGTATTCCGTGTGCTTACGCGTGGCCAGCTTGGTACGTGATTTGGCACGTGAAAATCCTGCACGTCAGCGTGAAAACCGAGGAAAGGCCCTTAGCGCGTAAGCGCATCAGCACGCTTACGCGATTCTATTGGACCAAAGGCCCTCAGCATGGGTGTTTCCCACACAGCACGTGATGACAGAGCACACGTGGAAAGACTGCACGTCAGAGTGTAATCGCGTGTGATTGGTGGAAATGGCCCTACACGCAGAAGTGACAAAGCGTGTAATTGGTGGAAATGGCCCTAGCGCATACACGCCGCGTAAGTGACGCTGGACGTGTGGGCCTGTATAAAAGGTACGTGTAGAACACCATTTCCTTGTACGTGCTTTTCGTGGAGAGCGAGTGGATGAATTCTGTACTTCTTGTCGTTTCACACGCGATTTACTTCACAGCGTTTCAAGTTCGTATTCCCTGTTACCTCTGACAGCTTTTTCTCTTTTTTCTCTTTTACTGGTTTACCTGGGCCTGTTCCCTCAAACAGTGTTCCCTTCTACTGTTGTCCTGTCTCCTCAGACAGCGTACAAATCTTCTTTTGGCGGGGGTGTTGCCAACCAAACGCGCTCCTTTTTCACGCTCTTTTACCTGGCAGACGGTGAGTCACGCACGTATCTAACATCTGTGCTTGCCCCGTGTGTAGCCTACCCCTTTAGAGGTCATTCTAGGCTGCGTGTCACACGCATACGTTCATTCTTGTGTTACTGGGTGCCACAGTGTAGTGCAGGTTTTTCTTTCTGCACACGTGGTCTAGGAGGGGTTTCGTGCACGTCATCTCCCTTTTTTGGGGCTCCTGTGCGTAGCGTGACCCGTCATCTTTGCCCAGGGGTTACAATCAGCCTTGCAAGAGCACTAGGGTACAATTACCATCTGGTACCCAACCCCTTTGACCCCCAATTGCCCAGGACAATATTTTACAGCCACACCCATACGCAAATTAACATCAGTGCCATGGCTGGGAGGCGAGGATTCCGTAAGGGTGGCAAAGGTGGAAGAGCCACAAGTGGTGGCCGTGGTGGATCCGGTAGGGGACGTGGTCGTTACTTGCAGGGTGAGCCTGTCCCCCCATGTGTGGAGGACCAGTCAAGGGCACCAATAATCCCCCCCCCCTCCTGTTGAGGCTGATGTGGCTGACACCATCCATGCTCAGCCCTTGTTGGACCAGCCCATTGTGGCACCAGACCTGGCTGACTCCATGGCTGACTTCCAGGTCAGCAGGCCTATGACACGTGCGCTGGTGCACGTTGATGTCACCATGCCACGTGCATCTGGGGCAGCAAGGTCATCTGCTGCACCAAGTAGGCAGGGCGGAGAGGCTGAAGGGGCAGCTGCGGCTCCATCCACCCCAGCCCTCACACACCCAGCCCGGACAGTGTCGGTCCTAGTCCATGCTGCTGACATTCCCCCTGACACCATCACACTAGAGCCAATGCCTGCACCAACTCCCATGCTGAGTGTGCAATCCCACACTCCTGATACAGAGTCCACCAGGGCTCCTGCCCCTAGTGTCCAGAGCGGCGCAGGACACTCAGGATCACCACCACCTTCCAAGCGGAAGAGGAAGAGTGCTCGTCCGGCACAGGCTGATGCCCCAGACACGGCTACACAGTCCGGCCCATCCAGGAAGCCCAGCTTCACGGATGACGAACTGAATGCACTTGTCGAGTATGTGTCCGCACATGACAACGAGATGGTCATTGTTGCAGGATCCAAGACCACACCTGCACAACGCCAGGCACACTGGCAGACCGTTGCGGACATCGTAAGTGCCCTTGGAATCGTGAGGCGCACAGCCAATGATTGCTATAAGCGCTGGAATGACCTAAAGCTCAGGGCAAAGAGTAAGCTGGCCTCAAGTCATGCCGCAACTCTAGTGACTGGAGGTGGGTCTCCAGTAGTAGACATGGAACTCACTCCACATGAGTCAGTCGCTGGGACCTACGTCACGGAGGAACAGATCCAAGGCGTGGGAGATCTGGCTGATTACGAGGCATTGTCCGGTGAGTGCACATGCATGTGTGTGTCATCCATGTGCATGGTGTGTGTGAGGGCTTCTGTTTGTGTGACAGGTGAGAGTGTGTGCGCCTGAGTCGTATGGGTCAGCCATGTGCTTCATGCAATACATCCTGCGCAGCTGCATTTGGCCATAGCAGTATCCCTTCTGCCAACAGTAGACATCTAGCCCAACTGCACGCCAGTTGCCCTTGAAGTGTCACCTTGCCACAACATTGTTGCTTGATTTTTCACTGTTCATTTAGTCAGATTGTTTGCATTCCACCACTATTACTAGGCATGTCGCAGTCCTCTAGTCACATGTCTGACATGGCTATGGTAAAGTGGAGTGACTTTGTTACCTGGATATCATTTGTACAAACATGTCCCTGTGCAATTGCACCATTTCGGACTGGCAGCTCCAGGTGAAGAATCTGACCTGTTTGAATTAGAAAAGCTATTACATGCGGGAACTGGACTGAATGAATAGGTGCTGCCCTCCTCTCCATCTTCACTCAATAGCAATGGTACATGCCATCTGTGTGATGGCATGTGTGTTTCACCTGCCAATCACAGGCCAATGTGTGATGCCACTGCCAGGCAGCATGCAGAAAATGTGTTCATCTTCCATCTTGGTGTCATCAGTGTGTGCCATTTGCCTGCCCTTCATACGGAGTGAGGGTGCATGCATGGGAGGGTTTTAGTCATGTGGGACATGTGTCAAACAAGTACTGGTTCTCTTGCTTCTCAGCCCTCATTGTGTGCCATGGTGCTAATGCCTGTTTCCATTTCTTTGTTTTAATGTCTTTGCAGGGGAAGACGCACCTGATACTGCTGGGGTTGTGGAGATGGTGCAGACCCAGGAGGGGTCCGAGGGCCGACCAACCACCAGTGAGGGACGTGGTGTGGTGGTGGGTGAGAACCCACAAGTGCTGCAGGTCCTGCTCTCAAGGGGTGTCGATGGCTGCACCTCCCCCGAGCTGTACTCAGGTGTTGATTCGGATGAGACCTACGTGCCGTCGCAGGTGAGTGTTCCAGGGAGGGATTCTGTTCTGTCTCACCCACCTGCACCAGGGTCAGAACCCTCAATGGGGATGTCAGTGTTGGCAGCTACGCCTTTGGTGGTTACGGATGCAGGGTCACACTCCGCGACATCTGATCCTGTTCCTGGGCCAGCAGATCAGAGGGGGAATGCAGTCCTGCAGCCTCAGGCAGTGCCGGCACAGCAAGGCGCAGTTCGCCTTGCCCCAGACAGGTGTGGTGCCCACCGACGTGGTGGCCATACGCCACCTGGCAATACCGCATGGGAGCAATCCATTTACGGTATGGCAACCCAACAGGCAGCATCATCCGAGATGATGGCTCAGGCCATGGATAGGGTGGCCACTTCCATTGTCCCCCCTGAAAGGCTGATGGAGCGACTAGAGCAGGCAACCGACTCCATCTGCCAGTCACACAGGGAGGATATGTTGGGGTCCAACAGGGACAGGCGGGCGGCACTGGCGACTCTGCAGGAGGCCATCTCCATTGAGTCCCAGGGCCACAGGGAAGCCCTGAGGCAGGAGCTCCTTCACCTCAGGACGACTCTTGTTGAGCTTGAGGCTTCAACACACCAAAGGACAGAACAGCAGCTGGAGCGTCTCACCCGTACGCTCTCAGCTGAGATGCAGGCAACGAGGGCGGAGGTCCGGGCATCCCGTGAGTTGTTGCATGGGAACCTCCGCACACTCATCCTCCAAAACCAGACCTACCACACCCGCATGCTTGCAGCCATGGAGGAGCAGACTAGGGCATTGCGTGGGCTGCCTCCCATAGTGCAACCACCTCCGGATGCAGCTGCACAGGGTGATAATAGCGACAGCAGTGATACTCCCACAATAGGGTAGCCGTGTGGGCCATGAGCCCATGGAGGTGTTTTTTTTCCCAGGATCCACGCAGGTGGGTTCTGGTGTGCATCCTGTCCTCGGACCTCCTGGGTGGCCTCCCCAACCCCCCCGGACCCTTCAATGGCCATTTTTTATTTTTTTTTTATTTTTTTTTTATTTTTATTTATTTTATTCCCTATTTTTTTGGGACGATTTGTTGGCTTCCGTGGTTCCTGTGGGCATACGCTGCATTGTGGCTGGGCACATGCAGGCTTGTAATGTATTTGGTTCAGATGCTTGGGGTTGAGTCACACACCCCTCCTGCTTCCCGTTTCCATGGGCTTGCAAAGGGTGTGCCCAAGTGACAGTGAATTACACAGTGACGTTGGACTCCCATGAGCTGTGTGGGCAGTCTGTAGTCAATACTGTGTATACATTCCTAGTGCATATTGCTGTTGTGTTGTACACTGCATGTTGCATTGATGTGTAACTCATCTTCTGTGTCTACCTCCCAATTTGCAGGTCCCTTCCTCATGTCTACACAAGGACCTCTAGTCTGGAGATGTGGTCCATGTTGGCAGCAGTGCACCTACAACTCTACATGGCGCCAACACTGCACAGTTGGTAGTGGTGGGAGTGCAGGCATTTCCAGGTGGTGAGACTACTAATATTTAACATTAGTGATGTCATGTTAATGGTAGTACGTGCTCAAGTTTGTTGTTGGTCCGCCATTACTGTGAGCATTTCAGGTGTTGCAAGTATCTAATAGGGACACTGTACATTGTGACACTAGTGTCATGTTGTGTGGATTACTTTGTTTACCTGCAAATAGCATGACATGGCACGGTGTGTGGTGTGGCGGTGCTGGGGTTGGGTTGGCTGACATGGCACTGTCCTCTTGTTGCATTTTGCAAGTGGGCATTCATTTTAGCTGCTTGAATGTGCAACTTCACAAAACTGCATTGGTGGTGTCTGTGTGGGTAGGAATGCACACATTGTGACACTTCCAGGTGAACAATCTCAGGCTGATATGGTTTTCACGGTTCTTTCTCCAGACATTCAGGGTCAGTGTCAGGTTGAGTCATCATTGATTGTCAGATGGAATGTGGCAGGGCAGTGTGCACTCCACAGGGGTGTGATTTCTATGTGAAGTAATTAGCCACTAGCTGTGTACAGGCTGCCTCCCCCCGTGCCCTTTCCCCTCCCATGCGCAGCGGCTGTGCATGTGGTTGGGGATGGGGGGGCACCACCATGTCCACGGCCAGGCCCCGGCGTGGTGCAACGTTGTGCAGGACACATGCTGCCACTATGATCCTGCACACTACTGGGGGAGCGTACAACAGCTGCCCGCCAGAAGGGTCAAGGGAGCAAAAGCGTGACTTCAGCACTCCGAATGTGCGCTCCACTATGCCCCGGGTTGTAATGTGGCCTGCGTTATATCTTACCTGGGGTGGCGTGGTGGGGTTCCGAATTGGCGTCATCATGTGGGGGCTGAGAGGGTAGGCACTGTCCCCTGTGGAGGTGGTGATTGGTATCATTGGTGGGGTTGTGACCTTGCTCAGTATCTGACATGCATGCATGTGCAGTGGCATTCATACTCACCAAGCAGCCATGTATCGCCATGCCGCCCAGCTTCTAGGTCCCGGCTTAGGGTGGACATTCGGTAAATGAAGCTGTCGTGGGTGGACCCGGGATAGTTGGCATATACTGAGGTGATGATTCCCTTGGCATTACATACTACCTGCACGTTGATGGAATGCCAGTGCTTGCGGTTCCTATAGATGTACTCAGATGCCCTGGGGGGACGTAGAGCCACATGGGTGCAGTTGATGGCACCTAGCACTTTGGGGAATCGTGCCACAGCGTAGAAATCCAGGGCGGCAGCATGCCTTTCTGCAGGGGTTCTGGGCAGGTATATGTGCCTGCGGACTGATGGGCGTGCAGTGATGATGTTCAAGACCTGGTGTGGGCAGCGTGACTGGGTGGCCTGTGATACACCACCCACAATGGCACTTGTCCGCTGAAATGATCCAGTGGCTAAGAAGTGCAGTACATTGAGGACCTTCTCCAGGGGGCTGAGTGCTTGGGAGCACAGGGTGGGTGATGTGAGGTCATCCTCCCACTCACTCACCAGGTCCAGTATGATGTGTGGTGGAAACCTGTACCTCCCATGCACCTGGTCATCAGGCATCCCGAAAAGGCTGGTTCTGGGTGTGAATATTCTGGCCCTGACTATCCTCCTCCTCCTCCTCCTTTGGTAGGCCACGCCCACTGCTGCTAGGAACGGTATGTTCATCCTGGGTCTGAGCTTGTTATTTTTTTAGCGCGCAAATTAATGCGTTGCGCGTGTTGTAGGCGAGCGTGTGACCCGCGCATCCCTGAAATCCAGTACCCAGTCCAATAGCGTGTGGAAATTCCCGCGCACACCGGGATACAGGTGCGCTGACGTACTTGCGTGTGTAAGTGTCCGCGCACACCTGATATACACGTACATAGGCCAATCGCGTGTACGTGCACTTTTGTCCAATTACACGCGATGACACCCTGACGTGCTGTCCAATTACACGCAATGAGACTCTGCCGTGTTGTCCAATTACACGCGATGACACTCTGACGTGCAGTCTTTCCACGTATGCTCTGTCATCACGTGCTGTGTGGGAAACACCCGTGCGGGTCACGTCACAGACGCGCTTACGCGCTGAGGGCCTTTGGTCCAATAGATTCGCGTATGCGTGCTGACGCACTTACGCGCTAAGGGCCTTTCCTCTGTTTTCACGCTGACGTGCAGGATTTTCACGTGCCAAATCACTCCGTACCAAGCTGGCCATGCGTAAGCACACGAAAGACCACGCTCCTGCCCAGAAGGCCGGACTACTGCCCCCCAGAGCCCCGAGCATGCTCCCACCTGCCATCTGCTGCTGCCTGACTGCCTGCTGCCCACGTGCACTGCCATTTGCTGCCTGCACATCAGCCAGGGGTGCTGTTGCTGTGACCACCCCTACTGGAACCGAAGACTCCCGACTGGAATTCCATCGCTCCACAGCCCAGCCCCAGGACCCAGTTGCCCACCCACTCCTGCCTCTGGGGTTGTCATGTCAGGGCAAACACCATCTGTGACCACTGACAACCCCCGGCCAGAGAGGCAGAGGGGCACCAGCTTCAGTGCCACCGAAGTTGGTGTCCTGGTGGAGCAAGTCCTGGGGCAGTATGATGCCCTCGTCGGAAGTTCCCGCGGCGACAAGGAAGGACGGACTCGGATCTGGACTGACATCGTGACTCCCATCAACGCGGAGGAGGTGGCAGTCCGGGACTTACAACATGTCAGGAAGCGCTGGGAGGACTTCAGGTCCAGGACCCTGAACAAGGCCCGGCGCCTCTTGAAGGCAGCGGATGCCAAGGGGTGCCGGGGCCACTTGTCGGAAGAACAGATGGGGGTCCTGGAACGCATATCCCCAGCGCTCCACGTCCAGGTCCTAGAGAAGCAGACCCGTCTGGAGTCGAGCTGTGAGTGTACATGCATCCTGATTGTGAGCAGTGCGTGTGGTGATTATTCGGCATTGTGCCGGTTGCACATCTGTTTGTATGGGGTCGAGTATGGGTGGGGGTGTACAGGGCCGTGGGTCTGACACATGCGAGGGCTGTAATGTGTGAGACATGGATGGTGCTTGTGTGTGTGGGCTTGCATGGCAAATGCAGTTGTGCGTGCACACATGTTTGGATGAATGTGTATGTAAGTAGACATGTCCGTGATGTCAGGCATGTATGTTGTTTTCGGCTGCATGTATGAGCACTGTGTACATGTGCATGTGTGTGTATTTGTCAAGGGTGCAACAGTGATGCAACATGGATGCATGTGACAGCGGTATGTGGAAGCCTGATTGGCAGATGTGACATGAATGCCCGTCTGAACAGTGCAACACTTGGCAGAGACGTAGACATGCATGCAAGTGTGGTGCTGTGTGTACATGTGTGGTGCACTTCCTGTGTTGCATGTGATGTCTGGCTCCCCTTTGGCTGCTGATGCTGTTGTATGTGTAGGGATGGTGGTGGCAGTTGCGATATGGCTGTGGTATGGCTCATGTGTGTGAGTTGCAATGACATGTGTGTTGGGGATTGTGATGACATGTCTGAGGTTTGCCAATGCCACTCATGTGCAACTGTCATGCGTGTATGTGTCCATTGTACAGTGCCCTGATGCCTGTGTTTTGTTTCTCCCTGTCTGCAGCGTCAACTGATGAAGAGGGCGGAGAAGGTGCTGTGGAGCACAGCGCCGGGGATCCGACCGCATGCCGGAGATGCAAGGCCCGGCTCCCCTCCCGTGTTGTCATCTCGTCGGGGAGTGAGGAGTCCGGTGCCGCGTCCCAGGCCGCATCTGCCGGGAGGAGGTCCAAGAGGCGGAGGTTGCAGTTGGACTCCTCGGCAGCAGAAGGGGCAGCTGGGACCCCACAGGGCCCAACAGGGGAAGATGGCACGGAGTCATCCAGGTTGGTGGGGGGTTTGGTGGAGGAGGAGGCCGTGCAAGCACCAGAGACGGGGTCTGGAGGTGGGGATCCCACTGGTGCTAGTGGTGCAGTGCAGGACCAGGGACAGGAGGCAGCACAGGCGGCCGCGGAGGTGCCTGTGTGCAATCCTGTCCCCGATCCTGTCCCTGCATCATCTTGCACCAGCAGGGATGCCTACGTCCAGACCCGTTTTCAGGCAGGGGATGAGCTGACGTCAACTGGCCTTCCTCTGCCTGCGGACGTGGCCATCCAGGTCCGGGTTGAGCCTGTCCTGGCTGGTGTGGGGTTGCGTCAACGGGCCATGCGAGGTGACCTGCAGTCTTTTCATGGAGAGACTGCACGTCATCTCGAATGGCTCGTTGACCACGTCAGCCTGCTGGGACAGGTCACCCAGGCCGGATTCCTCCATCTGATGGGGCTTGCTCCGACCCCCTCCTCCTGGTGGGAGACATGAGTGGGGGCCTGGTGGAGGCTGCCCCTGGTGGCTGGGGGGTGGGGGTGGTGGGAGACATGAGTGGGGGCCTGGTGGAGGGTGCCCCTGGTGGCTGGGGGGTGGGGTTGGTGGGAGACATGGGTGGGGGCCTGGTGGAGGGTGCCCCTGGTGGCTGGGGGGTGGGGGTGGTGGGAGACATGGGTGGGGGCCTGGTGGAGGGTGCCCCTGGTGGCTGGGGGTGGTGGGAGACATGGGTGGGGGCCTGGTGGAGGCTGCCTCTGGTGGCGGGGGGGTGGGGGTGATAGGGGACATGAGTGTGGGCCTGGTGGAGGCTGCCCCTGCACTGCTGGGGGGTGGGGGTGGTGGGAGACATGAGTGGGGGCCTGGTGGAGGGTGCCCCTGCACTACTGGGGGGTGGGGGTGGTGGTAGACATGAGTGGGGGCCTGGTGGAGGGTGCCCTTGCACTGCTGGGGGGTGGTGGTGGTGGTAGACATGAGTGGGGGCCTGGTGGAGGCTGCCCCTGCACTGCTGGGGGGTGGGGGTGGTGGGAGACATGAGTGGGGGCCTGGTGGAGGGTGCCCCTGGTGGCTGGGGGGTGGGGGTGGTGGGAGACATGGGTGGGGGCCTGGTGGAGGGTGCCCCTGGTGGCTGGGGGGTGGGGGTGGTGGGAGACATGAGTGGGGGCCTGGTGGAGGGTGCCCCTGCACTGCTGGGGGGTGGGGGTGGTGGTAGACATGAGTGGGGGCCTGGTGGAGGCTGCCCCTGCACTGCTGGGGGGTGGGGGTGGTGGGAGACATGAGTGGGGGCCTGGTGGAGGCTCCCCCTGCTGGCTGGGGGGTGGGGGTGGTGGGAGACATGAGTGGGGGCCTGGTGGAGGGTGCCCCTGGTGGCTGGGGGGTAGGGGTGGTGGGAGACATGGGTGGGGGCCTGGTGGAGGGTGCCCCTGGTGGCTGGGGGTGGGGGTGGTGGGAGACATGGGTGGGGGCCTGGTGGAGGGTGCTCCTGGTGGCTGGGGGTGGTGGGAGACATGGGTGGGGGCCTGGTGGAGGCTGCCCCTGGTGGCGGGGGGGTGGGGGTGATAGGGGACATGAGTGTGGGCCTGGTGGAGGCTGCCCCTGCACTGCTGGGGGGTGGGGGTGGTGGGAGACATGGGTGGGGGCCTGGTGGAGGGTGCCCATGGTGGTTGGGGGGTGGGAGTGGTGGGAGACATGGGTGGGGGCCTGGTGGAGGCTGCCCCTGATGGCGGGGGGGTGATAGGGGACATGAGAGGGGGCATGGTGGAGGCTGCCCCTCCACTGCTGGGGGGTGGGGGTGGTGGGAGACATGAGTGGGGGCCTGGTGGAGGGTGCCCCTGGTGGCTGGGGGGTGGGGGTGTTGGGAGACATGAGTGGGGGCCTGGTGGAGGCTGCCCCTGCACTGCTGGGGGGTGGGGGTGGTGGTAGACATGAGTGGCCTGGTGGAGGCTGCCCCTGGTGGCTGTGGGGTGGGGGTGGTGGGAGACATGAGTGGGGGCCTGGTGGAGGCTGCCCATGGTGGCAGGGGGGTGGGGGTGGTGGGAGACATGAGTGGGGGCCTGGTGGAGGGTGACCCTGGATGCTGGGGAGTGGGGGTGATGGTAGACATGAGTGGGGGCCTGGTGGAGGCTGCCCCTGGTGGCTGGGGGGTGGGGGTGGTGGGAGACATGAGTGGGGGCCTGGTGGAGGCTGCCCATGGTGGCAGGGGGGTGGGGGTGGTGGGAGACATGAGTGGGGGCCTGGTGGAGGGTGACCCTGGATGCTGGGGGGTGGGGGTGATGGTAGACATGAGTGGGGGCCTGGTGGAGGCTGCCCCTGCACTGCTGGGGGGTGGGGGTGGTGGGAGACATGAGTGGGGGCCTGGGGGAGGGTGACCCTGGATGCTGGGGAGTGGGGGTGGTGGGAGACATGAGTGGGGGCCTGGTGGAGGCTGCCCCTAAACTGCTGGGGGGTGGGGGTGGTGGGAGACATGAGTGGGGGCCTGGTGGAGGCTGCCCATGGTGGCAGGGGGTGGGGGTGGTGGGAGACATGAGTGGGGTCCTGGTGGAGGCTGCCCCTGCACTGCTGGGGAGTGGGGGTGGTGGGAGACATGAGTGGGGGCCTGGTGGAGGGTGACCCTGGATGCTGGGGGGTGGGGTGATGGTAGACATGAGTGGGGGCCTGGTGGAGGCTGCCCATGGTGGCAGGGGGGTGGGGGTGGTGGGAGACATGCATTGTTGATCAGTAGTGCAAGGTGACATGTGGGTTGGCTGGGGGGCATGCCCATGGTGGATGGGCTGCCTGCGGGACATGAGCATCGGTGCAGGGTAGTCCCCCGTGGTGTGGGCTGCCTGCAGGGTCCGTGGAGGTTGTGGAGCGTACACCTGGGAGGGCCCACACGGCCAATTCACGTGTGGTACTCCCCAGAACCCCTGAAATACACGTACCCTGATGAAATCGCGTGTGGAACTTCCCGCGCACCCCTGAAATACACGTACCCTGCTGAAATCGCGTGTGGAAATTCCCGCGTACCCCTGAAATACACGTACCCTGCTCGCACTGGGCCAATCGCGTGTGGAACTTCCCGCGCACCCCTGAAATACACGTACCCTGCTGAAATCGCGTGTGGAACTTCCCGCGCACCCCTGAAATACACGTACCCTGATGAAATCGCGTGTGGAACTTCCCACGCACCCCTGAAATACACGTACCCTGATGAAATCGCGTGTGGAACTTCCCGCGCACCCCTGAAATACACATACCCTGATGAAATCGCGTGTGGAACTTCCCGCGCACCCCTGAAATACACGTACCCTGCTGAAATCGCGTGTGGAAATTCCCGCGCACCCCTGAAATACACGTACCCTGCTCGCACTGGGCCAATCGCGTGTGGAACTTCCCGCGCCCCCCTGAAATACACGTACCCTGCTGAAATCGCGTGTGGAACTTCCCGCGCACCCCTGAAATACACGTACCCTGATGAAATCGCGTGTGGAACTTCCCGCGCACCCCTGAAATACACGTACCCTGATGAAATCGTGTGTGGAAATTCCCGCGCACCCCTGAAATACACGTACCCTGCTCGCACTGGGCCAATCGCTTGTGGAACTTCCCGTGCACCCCTGAAATACACGTACCCTGCTGACATTGCGTGTGGAACTTCCCGTGCACCCCTGAAATACACGTACCCTGCTGAAATCGCGTGTGGAAATTCCCGCGCACCCCTGAAATACACGTACCCTGCTCGCACTGGGCCAATCGCGTGTGGAACTTCCCGCGCACCCCTGAAATACACGTACCCTGCTGAAATTGCGTGTGGAACTTCCCGCGCACCCCTGAAATACACGTACCCTGCTGAAATCGCGTGTGGAAATTCCCGTGCACCCCTGAAATACACGTACCCTGCTCGCACTGGGCCAATCGCGTGTGGAACTTCCCGCGCACCCCTGAAATACACGTACCCTGCTGAAATTGCGTGTGGGACTTCCCGCGCACCCCCGAAATACACGTACCCTGCTGAAATCGCGTGTGGAACTTCCCGCGCACCCCTGAAATACACGTACCCTGCTGAAATCGCGTGTGGAAATTCCCGCGCACCCCTGAAATACACGTACCCTGCTCGCACTGGGCCAATCGCCTTTGGAACTTCCCGCGCACCCCTGAAATACACGTACCCTGATGAAATCGCGTGTGGAACTTCCCGCGCACCCCTGAAATACACGTACCCTGATGAAATCGCGTGTGGAAATTCCCGCGCACCCCTGAAATACACGTACCCTGCTCGCACTGGGCCAATCGCGTGTGGAACTTCCCGTGCACCCCTGAAATACACGTACCCTGCTGACATCGCGTGTGGAACTTCCCGCGCACCCCTGAAATACACGTACCCTGCTGAAATCGCGTGTGGAAATTCCCGCGCACCCCTGAAATACACGTACCCTGCTCGCACTGGGCCAATCGCGTGTGGAACTTCCCGCGCACCCCTGAAATACACGTACCCTGCTGAAATTGCATGTGGAACTTCCCGCGCACCCCGGACATACACGTACCCTGCAGAAATTGCGTGTGGAACTTCCCGCACACCCCTGAAATACACGTACCCTGCTGAAATCGCGTGTGGAAATTCCCGCGCACCCCTGAAATACACGTACCCTGCTCGCACTGGGCCGATCGCGTGTGGAACTTCCCGTGCACCCCTGAAATACACGTACCCTGCTGACATCGCGTGTGGAACTTCCCACGCACCCCTGAAATACACGTACCCTGCTGAAATCGCGTGTGGAAATTCCCGCGCACCCCTGAAATACACGTACCCTGCTCGCACTGGGCCAATCGCGTGTGGAACTTCCCGCGCACCCCTGAAATACACGTACCCTGCTGAAATTGCGTGTGGAACTTCCCGCGCACCCCGGACATACACGTACCCTGCTGAAACCGTGTGTGGAACTTCCCGCGCACCCCTGAAATACACGTACCCTGCTGAAATCGCGTGTGGAAATTCCCGCGCACCCCTGAAATACACGTACCCTGCCCGCACTGGGCCAATCGCGTGTGGAACTTCCCGCGCACCCCTGAAATACACCTACCCTGCTGAAATCGCGTGTGGGACTTCCCGCGCACCCCCGAAATACACGTACCCTGCTGAAATCGCGTGTGGAACTTCCCGCGCACCCCTGAAATACACGTACCCTGCTGAAATCGCGTGTGGAAATTCCCGCGCGCCCCTGAAATACACGTACCCTGCTCGCACTGGGCCAATCGCCTGTGGAACTTCCCGCGCACGCCTGAAATACACGTACCCTGCTGAAATCGCGTGTGGAACTTCCCGCACACCCCTGAAATACACGTACCCTGATGAAATCGCGTGTGGAACTTCCCGCGCACCCCTGAAATACACGTACCCTGATGAAATCGCGTGTGGAAATTCCCGCGCACCCCTGAAATACACGTACCCTGCTCGCACTGGGCCAATCGCGTGTGGAACTTCCCGTGCACCCCTGAAATACACGTACCCTGCTGACATTGCGTGTGGAACTTCCCGCGCACCCCTGAAATACACGTACCCTGCTGAAATCGCGTGTGGAAATTCCCGCGCACCCCTGAAATACATGTACCCTGCTCGCACTGGGCCAATCGCGTGTGGAACTTCCCGCGCACCCCTGAAATACACGTACCCTGCTGAAATTGCGTGTGGAACTTCCCGCGCACCCCGGACATACACGTACCCTGCTGAAATCGCGTGTGGAACTTCCTGCGCACCCCTGAAATACACGTACCCTGCTGAAATCGCGTGTGGAAATTCCCGCGCACCCCTGAAATACACGTACCCTGCTCGCACTGGGCCAATCGCGTGTGGAACTTCCCGCGCACCCCTGAAATACACGTACCCTGCTGAAATCGCGTGTGGGACTTCCCGCGCACCCCCGAAATACACGTACCCTGCTGAAATCGCGTGTGGAACTTCCCGCGCACCCCTGAAATACACGTACCCTGCTGAAATCGCGTGTGGAAATTCCCGCGCACCCCTGAAATACACGTACCCTGCTCGCACTGGGCCAATCGCCTGTGGAACTTCCCGCGCACCCCTGAAATACACGTACCCTGCTGAAATCGCGTGTGGAACTTCCTGCGCACCCCTGAAATCCACGTACCCGGCCAAATCGCGTGTGAGACTTCCCGCGCACCCCTGAAATACACGTACCCTGCTGAAATTGCGTGTGGAACTTCCCGCGCACCCCGGACATACACGTACCCTGCTGAAACCGTGTGTGGAACTTCCCGCGCACCCCTGAAATACACGTACCCTGCTGAAATCGCGTGTGGAAATTCCCGCGCACCCCTGAAATACACGTACCCTGCCCGCACTGGGCCAATCGCGTGTGGAACTTCCCGCGCACCCCTGAAATACACCTACCCTGCTGAAATCGCGTGTGGGACTTCCCGCGCACCCCCGAAATACACGTACCCTGCTGAAATCGCGTGTGGAACTTCCCGCGCACCCCTGAAATACACGTACCCTGCTGAAATCGCGTGTGGAAATTCCCGCGCGCCCCTGAAATACACGTACCCTGCTCGCACTGGGCCAATCGCCTGTGGAACTTCCCGCGCACGCCTGAAATACACGTACCCTGCTGAAATCGCGTGTGGAACTTCCCGCACACCCCTGAAATACACGTACCCTGATGAAATCGCGTGTGGAACTTCCCGCGCACCCCTGAAATACACGTACCCTGATGAAATCGCGTGTGGAAATTCCCGCGCACCCCTGAAATACACGTACCCTGCTCGCACTGGGCCAATCGCGTGTGGAACTTCCCGTGCACCCCTGAAATACACGTACCCTGCTGACATTGCGTGTGGAACTTCCCGCGCACCCCTGAAATACACGTACCCTGCTGAAATCGCGTGTGGAAATTCCCGCGCACCCCTGAAATACATGTACCCTGCTCGCACTGGGCCAATCGCGTGTGGAACTTCCCGCGCACCCCTGAAATACACGTACCCTGCTGAAATTGCGTGTGGAACTTCCCGCGCACCCCGGACATACACGTACCCTGCTGAAATCGCGTGTGGAACTTCCTGCGCACCCCTGAAATACACGTACCCTGCTGAAATCGCGTGTGGAAATTCCCGCGCACCCCTGAAATACACGTACCCTGCTCGCACTGGGCCAATCGCGTGTGGAACTTCCCGCGCACCCCTGAAATACACGTACCCTGCTGAAATCGCGTGTGGGACTTCCCGCGCACCCCCGAAATACACGTACCCTGCTGAAATCGCGTGTGGAACTTCCCGCGCACCCCTGAAATACACGTACCCTGCTGAAATCGCGTGTGGAAATTCCCGCGCACCCCTGAAATACACGTACCCTGCTCGCACTGGGCCAATCGCCTGTGGAACTTCCCGCGCACCCCTGAAATACACGTACCCTGCTGAAATCGCGTGTGGAACTTCCTGCGCACCCCTGAAATCCACGTACCCGGCCAAATCGCGTGTGAGACTTCCCGCGCACCCCGGTATACACGCACACGTATTTTTTGTTAGCGGGTGTCCGTGTTTGTGGGTACCCCTTTGCAGGTCATTTGTCCTGGAGGGCCACATTATAGGACATCATGGCAGTATATAGGTGCTATTTGTTGGCGCACCTTTTGGCGCACATTTCTTACAGCCGCAGAGACGCTACCGCCTGCTTTCTTGTGGCGGTCGTGTTTGTGCCTGTGCGCGCGCTTTTTTGCCCTATTCTATACCATGAATACGTGTTGTAGGCGAGCGTGTGGGCGTTCCGCGCACTTGTGCCCTGTACTTCCCCTGTGACGCCCACGTTTGGCAAGTTGTTCCCCATTCCGAGTGTTACGCCCGTGTTCCGCCTACTTTTGTTGCGTGCGCCGCGCTATGTGCGAATTTCGCTGTGGCCTGTGCGATTTTCGCTGTGACCTGGCGCACGCTGTTAGATGGCCTGTGCGCCAACGTGCGCCGCGCACTTTTTTATCGCACATCCGCTGGTTTTCTCGCGCACGGACTTCCATGAATCGACGTGCGCTGCTTTTCGTGCGATTTTTGCACTTGCACTGCGATTTTCGCTATTCCACTGCGATTCGCACGTTTTTGCCCACTTGCGCCGCGCTAATTATTCCATGAATCGGCCTGATAATGTTCAAAATGCAGTCAATACCAGTAATTATTGACTGAACTCTAAAAATTCTGATTGGCTGACAGGAAGTCAATAACGATCTCCATGTGCTAATAAGCTTTTCTATTTCTCCATCTTGCTGGCAGCTTGCCTTTACTGCTAAAGTATCTTACTCTTTTTATGTCTTTAATTACTGCTACTGGCCTTTTTTTTCCCCCACTGTGCTGAGAGTTCACCATGCAGAGTAATGTCAAGGGAAGGGCACCTCCCATGGAAGGGCAAGTGACTCTCAGCTCGCGATAAGGAAAGCCTCTTCGCCTCGTGTGCCAAGTGCGGCTTTTAACAAGGATTGTAGAAGACCGTGTGCTTATGGCATTTCAGGTATGGAGAGTTTCCTCACTTTAAACGCTGTTCAAGTTCTGAACATGCATGCGACAAGGCCACATTCATGTTGCTGTTCAGGTAGGTATTGTCTCTGTGGCTTTTCAGTATGAATGGAGACAACTGAGTTTGAGAGATTGAAATTACCAGTACTATTTACACTTCCCACACAAGCATTTATACTAAAGTTTACAGCCCCTTCTGGGAGCTTAACTCACACCAAGGGGGAAACAGATTCCTATCTTACCCACCAATTCTGCCCGCCTGGCATTCCCACAATCTGTCCCTGAGGACCTAAGCCCACTTCTGCAGGACCTGGCAGTTTGATATCCAAATATGAAGGCCGTGAAGCACGTCCAGCTAGATCTCTTTCCAGGGCCTGACTAAATCTGGGATGCTTTGACCGATTTTGGATGTGGCGTTTCTTGGTGAAGAGGCTGAAAGGATGGCTTCCCTACGTTTGGATCACTGGGAAGGAATTCATTGGGATGTTTTTGTTACAAAAACACCATTATGTGTCTAGCTGCGTCGCGCCTAGAAACACTCGTGTACATGCACGTTATAAAGGACTCATCGTATCATATGGTGGGGTACATCCTCTAGTATTTGGCTTGAGTTGGGCACCCTCGTTTGTGGAAAGGTGATTTTTGAGCTGTGTTGCTATTTTTAGGCAAAGATTGAAATCTTCCAGTATAGAGAACGGTTTGGGCTCTACGGAAAAGATAGCGACTGCATCCATCAGTTTGTTTGCAAAAAATGGCTTGTATTAGATGTGTTCTATAGAGAAGAAGGAAGCACAGAGTGCAAGTGTGCAAGGTGCAACATAGTAATAGAAGAGGTTTGCAGTCTGGGATATTGTCAGACAGTGAGGTTTTTATGTCAATGGAGTTCTTTGTCTACAAGTGCAACCCCTCTTCCTCTCCTGATGTTTCTATCGACAGGTTTCATCTCATAGCCCATGGGGATAGCCTTGTGGATAACCGTGGAGTAGCCCTCTTTGGGCCAGACCTTTGATCGAGAATGGATCTGTTTTATTCTTGCTAAGTAGGGTGTAGAGGACTGACGGGTGTTTAAAGCGGGCATTGGTGAGAAGCCACTGTGTTTGTAATATATCTCTGTAGCCTCCCAGTGTTGTCTGGTTTACCCAGTTTGTTCTTGGGAGCGCAAGCTTCAAAAGCCTCAGGAGCGTGGCACTCATTCTCGCAGAGAGTGAGCAAATTCTTTTAAGGGGTCAAGTTGGTAGTCTTACTTCCATTGAATATTGTTGGTACGGGTATGGGGTGTTGCTAGGTGTGGAAAAGATCCGGGGCTACGCTAATGTCGGGACTGTCAGGACTCGGGGCGAGCTTGCCTTTTTGTTGTGGCCCCTGAGCATTAATCCGGGTCTACCACCAAAAGACCCAGGACTATAACTCCCCCAGACCCTCCACTAGCAACTCCTCTGGTACGGGTTGCTTTGTGAAAAAATATGTGATCTGTGCTAATTCTTACAGTAAACCACTTGTGATTGATAGTCTGCTCAGTATTAGGAGTCTGGGTTAGACCTGTTTCGTGGTCTTAGGCGAGGGTCTTTCGGCACCAATCATGCTTCTGCTGTTGTGGAGTGGTCTTCTGTGTGTTGTGGCGATAGCTTGAGCTGAAGACCAGATGCCTAGTAGGGTTAATGGCCCAAAATGTCGCCCTCAGAATTCCGACTCCCGAAATTCCGACGTTTTTCTTTTTTTTTTTACCCCCCCCTTACACCACATATATATGTGGGAGGGTGCATGGGATATAATAGTGTGGACGGTTGCAAAGGGTCTCCTCCTGCATATGTATGTGGTGTAAAGGGGGTTGGAGGAAACAAAAGGAAAAAATGAAAGTCAGCATTTTCGGCCGTCGGAATTCTGCAGGTCGTAGTAATCACATAGATGCCTTGTAGGTGGCTTGTTCATCCAGCTAATGTTCTACATTGATTGATTTATAGGTGTCTTGATAGAACTTCATAGCTTTTATGTCCCTCTTCTCCGCTAGTCTCTCTGCCTGTGTCCTACTATCTCTCAGAGTCTTGACCATGCTTGCATTTTCTAGAAGTAAAAATGGCATGATGATTGCAGGGTTGGGGGGTGTCTCTTCTCTTGCATTTGTTGAGTCATTTGTGAAGAGAGTAGTAGGCCATTGCTAGCGGCTCTTGTTACGGGATTGAGCAAGGTAAAGCAGGCAGTAATGGTGACTTGTGTGCAGGATCTAGAGGTGGGACGGCGGGATTGAGCAAGGTAAAGCAGGCAGTAATGGTGACTTGTGTGCAGGATCTAGAGGTGGGACGGCGGGATTGAGCAAGGTAAAGCAGGCAGTAATGGTGACTTGTGTGCAGGATCTAGAGGTGGGACGGCGGGATTGAGCAAGGTAAAGCAGGCAGTAATGGTGACCTGTGTGCAGGATTTAGAGGTGGGACGGCTCAGGAGGAGACTACGTGTGGAAGGGAAGAATCCTAAGAGTCACAAACGCAGTACTGTGGAAGAGCCTGTGTTCTATCCATTGTGACTACCACCTAGAAGCAAAGCACAGTGTAGGAGTACATGGAGCCAACATGAAGTGGGAGCAGACCTAGTAACTAGATACAGTGAGGTCCCACCAAGAACAAGGGACAGTGGGGGCGCATCTGGAAGTTAAATCCTGTGGGAGCACACACAGAATAAGGATCAGTTGAAGGAAAATACACATTTGGCACTCATAGAATATAAAGTACAACGAATGCTAAAGACACTGGGGCTTTACCTAGAAGCACAATACTTTGGGGGTTGCAGCATCGCGAGACATCACCATGTTGGGACGCAGCTATGCGTGAATCTGATCACATGACCACAGGCAATGTGCGCGCGCACAGCACGCTGATAAAGTTAGTTATTGTTCACCCTCCATGGTGTCCGGTCGCTTTGTGTGCTGCTTGCACCGCAGGCCCAGCGCATCCCTCCCTGATTCTTCTGATACATTACAGTGGCGACAAACAAAGAACCCGAACCGCGCTGCAGCAGCGGAGCACCCGCTGCATGCAAGTAAGCAGAGGGAAGGCGCGGAGTGCAGCGGGAGAAATAAAACGACCGGCAAGGCATGTGGGCCCAAGGGGAAGTGCATTATTCACCTGAAACACCCCAACCACGGCCCAGAGAGCCCCACAGACGCTTTTATGAGGGACAGCACCAGGGGCAGCAGTGAAAGCACATGAGGGCTGCAAGAACATGCTAGAACAATTAAGGATGGCCATAACAGACCACACAACACATGCAAGCTGGAACAGGCCGGAGGCGGCAGCAGGAAAGTATGTCAGAGCAGGGACAGGATCCGGCTGCACCAGCCCGCGCACAGGGTCAAAAAGGGAGAGATGCATTCCCTGTACCCTCGACAATGCCGTTTGACAGAATAGATACCACCAGCCTGGGTCCACTATGGACCTGGTGGATGAAGGAGTTTGACGCCTACCTGGATGCAGTGGGCCTACTCACCGTTACTGCTGGGCCAGAGGTACAAGATATCATTTTTGAATTGTCCGAAGACGTGGAGTACAAATAAGATACTGAAAGAACATTTTGCTACACACCGAAACGTTGACTATGAAAGGCATATATTTCATACCACCACACAGTTCCAAGGGGGGAGCATGGACACATTTGTCACATGATTAAGGGGAAGAGTAAAGCACTGCGAATTCCACTTGCATAACAACGAAGAGGCTATAAAATCCCAAGTAATTGCGAGGTGTCAGTCACTCCTGCTAAAAAAAGAAACTACTGCAGGTTCCGCACTCACTGGCAGAGATACTTGTGTTGGCAAGAACATCGTCGGCTCTGGACCTACAGATATCCACATTGAGCAATACTCCACCAGAATATTATAGACATAGTACATGAAGGTCATTGCGGAATAGTCTCCACAAGACGCATGCTGCGAAGCAGGGTATGGTTTCCAGGAATGGACAGATTAATAGAAAAAATGCTGAAGTCCTGCAACATCTGCCTGAGTTTACAGACCAAAATATTCCCAGAACCATTACGCATGTCAGGGCTCCCAAAAGGAGCATGGGAGGAAGTCGCAATAGACTTTTTCAAGACTCTAAGATCATGTGTAGGTAGTACTGGACGAACACTCCCGCTACCAGGAAGCAGAAATTGTGACCTCCACAGCTGCACAGCACTGATGCCAGCATTAGACTGTATATTCCTAGTGTTCGGAGTACCAAAGTTGGTCAATTTGGACAATGGCCCACCGTTCACCAGCACCGACTTTAGAGATTTCACAAACTACCTAGGCTTCCAGCACAGGAAAGTAACACCCCTCTAGCCACAGGGAAATGGAGTAGTAGAGCACTTCATGGCCAGCATCAAGATGGCCATCTGCATCGCAAACATTACACACATGCCTTTTGAACAAGCTCTCTGCCAACTCCTAAGGGATTACTGCAACATACTGCATGACTCCACAGGGAAATGTCCAGCAGAACTCATGTTCGGACATCCCGTCAGATCGAGAGTGCCCCAGGAGGGCCAGGAAGTGAAATAGAGTGAAGAGATGGTGGAAACAAGGGAAAGGGACAATCGAGTGAAATAAAAAATGAAGGACTATGCGGACCAAAGAAGGATACCACGAGCTGCTGAAGTAGTAGTAGGGGATCAAGTACTTGTACAACAAGCACAGGACCAGAAGGACATGCCACCATTCGACTCACTACCCATGAAAGTATCCCACATCAAGGGCTCCATGGTCACGGCGGAAAGAAATGGATGGGTCATAACAAGAAACAAGAAACAGCTAATTCTTCAGAAAAGCAGGAGAGGACACTATTTGGACAAACGAACATTGGAGCGAAGAAGACGAGGAAACACAAGGGTGGTCAGGATACTCGGCTGACGAAGATGAACCGGAAAGTGAAGAGCACAGCAGCATGGGGGAACATCCGGACATGGTTGTCAAGTCGCCCCCGACAAGGCAGGCCCTGCCTCATTGTTCAAAAACCTTGACGGTGGTTTCAGGAAATGCGGTAGGACAATATTTATTTTGGGGGGAGATGTAGCATTGCACAACGTCACCATGTTGGGTTGCAGCGATGCGTGAACCTGGTCACATGACCACAGGCAACATGCGCGTGCACAGCGTGCCAATAAAGCCAGTTATTGTTCACCCTCCATGGTGTCTGGTCGCATTTGTGTGTTCCGCTCGCGCCACAGGCCCAGCGCGTCCCTTCCTGATTCTTCTGATACATTACATGGGTGGACCTGATATGATATGATACGATAGGTTATTTATAACACGCTTAATACGAAGAGGTTTCTAACCGCGGACCTGAGGTTCGAACCTGTGTTGCCCCGTGTTGTCTTTATTCCAAGGCGAGCGCGTTGCCCCTCAGCTATCCTCCCGTGATCTGGACCTGGAATAAAGTATGGCACCAATTACACTAGGGCATCTAGTATCAAAATAAACAGTGGGGCACCTGGGAGCAGAATCAACAGTGGGGCATACATTGCAGTGCATGGTGGAGTCTAGGGGAGCAAAATGAACATTGGGGCAAAGGGGCCAAGTCAAGGTAGGGCACAGATTACAGTGGGGCAACAGGGAACAAAATACCAAATACAGTGGGGAATCGCCCAGAAGCAAAATACAGCGAAGCAGGAAACGATGAATAAAACCCATGCAACCAATGTGTACACATGGTTTTGCTCATCTTTTACCAGTATGGGCGAATTTGAAGTTTTGACATGTGGAGAAGGGGTAACAGACCGCAATGTACATGTCCATCAACCCATCCGCTTTGCCTGTCAGAAATTAATGCTTTTCTGTGACCTTCTAGTTGTGATAATGGCTCCCACCATGCATACGGTATGAGTGGCATTTACACTTGTTTGTGCTACAAAGTTCAAATAAGGAACGTAAACCTTTGTCTGCCTAGATGTGCATGTACATGTTGTACTTCATAGTGCAAACACCAAAAACTGCCTGGAGGGCACTGCAGTGCACTTAAGGGCACAAATTGACAGTTTCCTCTATGCAATTTTTGCCATCTAGAAATTGAATCCGCCAGATGTAAAATCTGCCTAGTTGCAAGGTGACCTACTAGAAGCAAAATATACCCAAATGCAACATACTGTGGGGAGTTGTCTAGAAGAAAAAAGCTGAAAATACAGGAGGGGGGCTCTTAAAAGCAAAATACAGTGGGTGCCAGATACAGATGGGGATCACCTAGAAGCCAGTACACTTGGTTGTAGAATACAGTAGGGGATTATCTAGAAGTAAAATACACCTAGATGCAAAATATAGTGGTCAATTACCTAGCAGCAAAATAAAGTGAATGCTGGATACAGTGGGAGATGACCTAGAAGTGAAATACAGTGCCACCTGGACCTGGAGGAAAACCAGGAGTGAATGCTGGGGAGTAAAGACCCACATGGGAGCACCCAGGTGAGATCAAACAGATCACCATTGAGTGGAGCAGACAAAAGCGATATGATATGATATTTTATTTATATTGCGCTCATACACAAGTGTTTCAGAGCGCGACCAAGCAAACGGAGGGGAATAGGGGAGAACAAAAATACAAACTTACTAAGCCCAGTGACATTAAGAACGCGCAAGCGAAAGGAAAAGGGAGAAAGGGGGAAATTGCATTGAGGGGTAGAAGTGGAAAGTGCGGACAGAAGAGAGAACAGAATAATATGTGGGATAAATAAATAAATAAATAAATAAATGAAGACAAAAGGTAGTGAAAGTGATTTCAATCCAGCACTCCAACTAAGTCAATGCCTAGTATGGGATGCCCAATGGAACCCTTATTTATATATTTTTATGTCAAAAGTTCTTTTAATTCTGGATGATGTACCCTTATATAACGCCCCTCTCTTTGAATCCCCCAGTCTCACTGAACCAACAATCAGTTTGTTTTGCAAATTAAAAGATTTATTTGAAGAATGGAACAATATATAGATTACACTTTTATGAATATGAATAATATCTGAATATCACACATATGAATATGAACAATATCTGAATATCACACTTATGAATATGAACAGTCATCAGCAATGGGTGATATTACAATATCAACAATCTCTTTAATCAATTAGGAGTAGCAATAGGAAGAATAATGTAGCAGAGAATAACTTTGTGTGGGTTCAGGGAATGCAATGATAGGAAAGAATGCAACATGGAAAGAAATTTGATATGAATTCAACCAAAGTCAATATAATCACTCTTTCCCCCTGTTGTTACTCACTCCCCCAATATGCAATATGAAGAGATGAATGAGGGCACACAGGTTTCAGGAATAACAATCAACAATTGCAGTTTCAATCCCGATTCCCCCCAGCAAGCTTAGAGAGAACAGTAATGATTTTAAAACAGGTCAATTGCTTTTAGATGTAGTTTGAATTGGATGGGAAAAATGTTAAAATGATTTGAATTTCCTAAATGAGATTCAGAACTAGTGAGAGTTGCTTTTGATTGGTTCAGGTCAACACTAGCAATGATTGTTGAATGGTTAGCAGATGGAAAACAAAATTCACGAGTTGAAAACAAGAAAATAGCTATTTTTACAGGTGGGTTAATTGAGCCAAATCAAATTCTCGGCAACTTTTCCGCGTGCGGGAAACGCGATTACGGAACAGATATAAGGAATAGGAATGAGGATGTTAGCTTCAAAATGACGTTTAAATTTCGTTTCTAGCACATACGGTTCAAAAGTTACAGAGGTTTTAGTAAAGGTTGATGTTTCTCAAAAGGAGTCAAGATTTCAAAGGAAATTGCGCTTTGAATTACAAACAGGTTGGCTTACACTAACAATTATCACAGGAATTATCACAGGATTAGATGGATGAGAAAGGATTCAGGATAACACAAAGGAGATTCTACAATGCAGTCTGGATATGTTGGAATGGGTTGGATGGATTACTTTAAACTAAGAGATGACTATGGACAGTTCTATGCTAAATACTCACAACTCTGGTTTAAAATGGACCCGTCAAAGATCTGGTCAAAAGTTCAGACTGGACTTCGCTCACCACCGGACAGGTCTCAGGCGCTTGGTTCTGCTCTCAGCACTCTGGTCTCTGCGCGGCATCTTGGACTGGATCTGACGAGTTCTGGGTTACAGCTCTGCTGGACTGATCTGGATCTTGGGTTCTAGCAAAGGTTGTTGGCCAGAAGCAGCAAACAGCTCAGCCAGGCTGTTGAATGGATAAGGTTAGGCCCCGTGGAAGTTAGTGTTAAATCCGGTTTGCAAGATTTCTAAAGACCTGCTGAAAAGGGTTCAGCTCTTTACGTTAGGCCTCTGCTTCAGGGTTATAGAGTCTGGTTCTAGAGTCTGGATCTGGAGTCTGGTTCTGGAGTCTGGCTCTTCCTGCAGGGTGCTTCGCCAGTGTATCAGTTGATGAGTGAAAGAGTGTGTCTTGCCTGTCCTCAGCAGTCCCTATTTATCCATTTTCCAAAGTGGGTGGGGAGGCTGATTGTCTATGCCCAACCCTCTAACGATCTGATAGGTCAGAGACTTCCCTGTCCCCTGATTTGATAAAGGAACAGTGTGTCATGAGGTGTCATCATGTGTCAGAGTGATGCTGCCATTTACAATCTAGGGAAGAACCTCCCCTTTGCTTTTACCCAGAAAATCTTTTTTCCCAAAAAACATATTTTCAATATGCACAACATGTTAATAATACATATACACATCACAGATTGCCTAAGGTACGTTCTGTCAAAATCTTATCTTCCTACGAGTTTTGGTTCATAAATGACAATTTTTCACGCTTTTGGTTGGTTACACATTTTCGGATCTGTACGGTTTTTTACACATAGATGCACATACCCTCTGGGCATATTCCTGTAATTTTTCATGTTCCTAGCATAATCACAATAGCTACAATATTAAAACCTTCGTAGTTCAGTCTCTGAATGTCGCACAGATTCCAGATTAGTTTTCAACTGTGAGTGAATTTTTCATTTTAATAATCTCTAAGGTTCATATTTTTGTCAGTTTGGTACAATATTTTATAAGTCTTTTCCTTAAATATATATTTAGTCCAGTTTCCAATTCACATTTTCAGTCTGGCCCGCCTCCAAAGCTTGGCTGAGTCAGAGAGTCACATGGCTTGTCTTCCTGCCAGGGCAGTTGATGACAGTCACACCCGAATTAGCATTTCCTTTCAGTTCAAGGACTCCATTGTCTCTTTCCCAGAGCCACATGCCAGAGTGCCCCTCCCATTTCCTTTCACACTTGCCTGTCAGACACTCAGCAGAGCACAGGAGAAAAGATTCCTTTGTTTAGGGATAAGGTGTGGAATGTGTTTGAAGCCCAGTGTGGGAAACCTCTTGGAAGTTTAGCTGAATCAGGTTACCCTATAGTCCATTTTAACATTGTTCCTTGTGCAAAATTACAGTTACAGATTAAAAATAAGCAAACATATCTTCAATTCCAGTCTTTTTCAACATGAAAATCAATGTGTGCCACCCTATATTGCATTTGATGGAAATCCCTTCTTCTATTCAGTTTTTGAGACACAAGTTTCTCCTTTCAGATTTAGAAATCGCCAGTGTCTGACAGAGGCGAGTAACGGTTTTGCACCCATTTTTGACAGATTTCTTTCCAGCAACCATCTTCAAAAGTGGACTTTGTTCAGATAACATATACTTCTGCTGATATTATATTTATGTGGATTCTTGAAGTAGAATGATGTTCAACACCCAACAGGAGGTTGGATCTTTTGGGTGGTTTGTGGGCCATGATTTTTTGCAAATTTGACAACCAAGAAAAAAAAACGGATTTTCACACAGCTCTGTGTTTCATTTGCAAACAGCCTTGCTCTTTGGGCAGCCAAATGATGGGTTTTGGCAGTGATCTTCTGTGTTACCACTGAGATAGGCAAAAGTGGATGGCGGCCTATTTTTCAGATTTGTACTGCGCATTTCTGGGTGATTTTTAGCAGGCAAAATGCTCTCTGGCGTCCATTCTGATGTTCCTGATGCAAGCAATGCACAGTAATGTTGCAGGGCCTGGACTAGTGGGGGAAAACATACCACAGTAGTGCAGCCAGACACGTGCAATTGCATGATTAGTCAGAGAGGCTATATCTGATAACTGCAGAGGAAGAGTGGGGGACTGTATGGTTACAGATACAGGTCCCAGTGTCAGAGGTGGCCGGAGGCAGTTCAGGAGGGAGACAGGGTGTGCAGGTACCTGGGCCCAAAGGACCGAAGGTGGCCAGGTGCACGATGTCAAGTGAGAAAAACAGATTAGCAGGAGAGAAGAGGGGCAAAGGCAGAAGCAAAGAGGAAGGTCTTGAGGTGCTTCCGGAACCAGTGATGGTTCTCCTCAGGTTTCAGGGTGGTCGGGAGGCTATTCCAAAGAGAGGGCCCAGCCGAAGACAGAGATCTGCCCCCAGCTTGTTCCTTTGAAAAATGCCCGACCCTGGGGGAATTAGACATAGAAGAGAACGAAGGGCTCGAGAAGGGAGGTATTTACGGAGGGATAGTTGAAGGTATTTTGGTCCCAGGCCCCAGAAAGCCTTGTGGACAATTCAGAGGGTTTTAAATTTAACTCTTGCATCCACTGGGAGCCAATGAAGAGATTTCAGAGCTGGAGAGATACGATCCCAGGGCTTGATGCCGAGGACAAGTCTCACAGTCCTGTTCTGGATTAGTAGTAAAGGGCGGAGGGTGGAGGCAGGTAGATTTATAAAGGGGCTGTTACAATAGTCCAACATGGAGAGAACCAGAGCTTGGGAAACTGTGAGCTTCTGGGGGAAGGAGAGAAAAGGCAGAGTACCTCTAATGAGGTGCAGTAAGAAGTTTGACTTTTTAGAGACGTCAGAGATGTGTGCAGAGAAGGAGAGTGTGGAGTCAAAGATGACCCTGAGGTTCTTAGCCTCTCAAGTAGGGGTAGAAGGAGGGCCAAGGGAAGCCGGCCAGAGAGTGAGGGGAAAGGATGGTGAAGGTGTTCCAATGAGGAGGAGCTCAGTTTTGTTGGCATTTAGGCAAAAATCATTGGCAGCACACCAATTTTGAATGGCGGATAGGCAATCAGACATGAGGGAAGGCGAGGAGGTGATTGAAGGAAGCCTGAAAATGAGTTGGGTGTCATCAGCATAGCACTGGAAATTTGAGCAGAACATGGAAATGCAGTAGGCGAGAGTTACCAGGTATTGGTTGAAAAGCCAGGGTGAGAGGTTAGACCCCTGAGGAACACCACAGGAACACCACAGGTAGAGAGGGAGATAGTGGATAGGAAGTACCTGAGTGTTACCTGGGAGGGTCGATCAGAAAGGAAAGAGGTCAGCCAGGCCAGAGCCTGATCTGTGAAACCCAAGTTGGCACAGAGACGATTGAGCAGGATAGTAGGGTTGAGTGTTTCGAAAGCAGAGGAGAGATCAAGAAGGATGAGGATGGAGGGAATGTTAGATTCAAGGTTGGAGAGCAGGTCTTCACAGATGTTCAGGAGAGCAGTTCCAGTGCTTCTGGCAGCTCTGAATCCAGATTGGTGGTCATGGAGAGAGCCAACAGAGTCAGAAAGAAGGTTGAGCTGGGAGATGGCCAATTTTGCCAGCAGCTTCCCCAAAAAGGGAGTAATGGAAATTGGGCGGTAGTTAGCCAGACAAGAGGGATCAGCTGTGGGTTTCTTGAGGAGGGGATGCACAAGGGAGTGATTGAGGGGGCAAGGGAAAGATCCAGAGGCAAAGGAATGGTTGCAGAAATCGGCAAGGGCTGGAGCGAGGGTATCAATGTGGTGCTTAATGGTTTTAGAGGAACAGGGGTGGACCTGTTCTAATGAGGCTTTCATAGATCGGACTTGTCTAACAACCTCATCTGGGGAGAAAAGAGGAAAGGAGGAGAAAGAGGGAGGGGGTGGCTGAAGGAGGGTCAGCAAGCTGGGAGGAAGAGGTGGAGGTGGAGGAGAGGGTGGATAAGATGTCTTGGGTTTTGGAATGAAAGTGAGAGGCAAGGGCATTGCAAAGAGCCTGGGAGGCAAGAGGGGGTGGAGACTGCAGCAGGATTGGCCAGCTCCTTGCAGATTTTAAAGAGTTCGGCTGAGTTGTTAGATGCCGTAGAGACGCAGGCTTGAATGTGAACTCTCTTCTTGGAGCGGACAGAGAGACGGTATTGCCTTTGGAGCAGGCGGCAGGCCAGTTTGTCAGAGGATGAGCAGGGAGCCCTCCATTTCCTCTCTGCGACCCTACACTTGCATTTGAGTGTAGATTGGTCAAAGTCGTACCAGGAATTACACTTGGCTTTGGACTTCAAACGGTTCCTCATGACAGGGGCAAGAACATCAAGAGTAGAAGAGATAGAGGAGTAGAGCAGGGACAGGGCTGTGTCAGGGTGTGAGTCAGCCTGGGGAGGCAGAGGAGGGGAGACGGTGGCAGCGAAAGCCTCAATTGACACACGCTTCATGGGCCAGATGTCTGAGAAGGTGGGTGGTAATCTTGGGGAGGCTTGGCTTGGGGGGAGGAGGCAATGATCACGCCAGGATAGAGGTGTGGTGTGGGGAGTGGAGAGGGGAAGGCCAGAGGAGATGAAGACATCAAGTGTGTGACCAGCAAAGTGAGTCGGGCCAGTGGGGAGGATAGAGAGGGAAAGTGAGTTGCAGAGGTCGCGAAAGAGCGCAGATGAAGAACAGGGAGAATCCAGACGGATGTTGAGATCACCAAGAAGGAGGAGTTGAGTGGTTGAGGCCAGGAGGGAGGAGGCAAGGTCTGCCCATTCAGAGAGAAAAGAAGTAATTTGCCCAGGGGCCGGTAGAGAGTTGCAACGGTGAGAGAGTGTCCAGGAGAAAGAGAGAGCCTGCAGACAAGACATACAAAAGACAAGTATGTCTGAATGGGGATGATAGAGGCAGAAATCCACTCGGGGAAGATCAGGGCTACTCCCTCTCCAGGCCGGTTGGATCTGGGGGCAGAGAGGATCTTGTAGCCATCAGGGAGAAGAGTGTCAAAACTGGTGACAGAGCTGGCCATGAAAGTCTCGGTAACAGTGTTTGACAGCAGAGCGAGAGTTGAGTTGCAAAGGCAAACATACACAGACATTGTTTTCTGTTGTCAAAAGTAATATTACATGTACTTTAGGTTTTTAAGCGTACATCTAGCTGGAAAGCCATAAAGCATGTATAAGGCAGGGTAGAGGACCAAAGGTTAATACAAAGGTGGAAGGTTACCAAGATCATGATAGGGAATGATGGGGATCACGTGTGAGGGGGCACGATTCAGGGTAGGTTATGAGCAGTGGTGCATGTGATGTCCCTTGAAGATGTAGCAGTTTAGCTTTCTTCAGAAGTGCCTGATTGAGGGCGAGGGTGTTCCAGTTCCTGGAGTGCAGTTGGGGCAGGCTTATCTTCATTTCTTCCCTTGGTTGTAATTTCTGGTTTCAAGCCTTCCAATTTTCTTGGTGAAGTGTTGGTTTCCTAAGGCCATGATCTTCTCTGCTTTGTGGAGTTGTCTTGTAGCTCAAACCGCTTTGTATGAATGAAGAAGGCACATGCTTGGATGGGTTGTCAGTGCAGATATAGTTGGTTCGTGGGTAGCATGATCATATTTTTTAGTCGGTTTGATGAGAGGGGTAGCAGAGTGCCGTACACTAATTAGTAGGGATGCTGTGGAGTCTGGGAGTCTCACAAGCAGAATGGTGACAGCGTTCAGGTGTGAGGACTAGGGGTTGGACTGTGACCCAAATATCCATTGAAGGATGAAGAGGTTCTATTTTCTGGAGCAAGCATGAATCAGGCCTGTTTTTGGCATGTTTTTAATTCAATTTTTATTAATTTATTTTATTTTAATGTATTTACTTTTTCCATTTGTATAGCACATGCAAACCCGTATGCATCATTTTATTTAGTGATTTTGTATAACACACACACACTGCTTGTGAGCTGTTTCAAACTGCTTTGTGGGGGGAAAACATCGATATACAGAAAAACTGGGCCATATTAAAAAAAGATACAAGTGTGTGTATTGATGGTATGTTTTAGGACTTTTTGGGCTTTTGTAGTGATCTCTCAGATGGAGGGCAGAGGTAGAGAGTTTCACAAGGGTGAGATTTGAGAATTTAGTGTTCTCGCCTACAAGGATTTGTACTTGACAGAACAAGATACAAGACGAAAGGCTGACGGTAGGTTTCTGATTAGGTGCATTGGTAGTTTGCAGTTCCTTATTTAGTGATTAAAACATTCCATTGTGCTTGACAGGCAGCCATTGAAGTAACCTCACTTTTGAAATGATATGATATGATCTTTTCAGGCCGAGTATGAGTCTACAGCATGATTTACCCACAATTTCTGAGGCCAGTGAGGAGGCAGTAACAAAGAGGTAGCCCCAAATGGGTAGTGAAGATGGATAAAGATGTTATTAGTAATGCTATCAAACAGAGTGCATACAGCTCTTGATGGCTTGGGGAATGTGGCTTAGAATAGGTGCCAGTGATATAGGAATGAGAAGGGAACTGAGCCTCCAAGTAGCATGATCTTGGTTCTTGATCCAGGGAGCTGATGCCTATTCATCTCAGTCATTGTTGAATCTGAATGAGGCAGTCCACAATGTGCAGGGCTGCTAGCATCCTTTGATAGTTTTGTGTGGATCTATGTATCATCATCAGTATCCCTGGAGATACCAGTCTCCATGTCATAATGTACCAATCCCCAAACAGACAACTTCACATATTTCTTACCACCCTATTTGTATCCTTTAACTTCATTCTCATAGTGGCCTGTTCTGATCTATGACTAGAAGACGAGATTGTTACCAGTGCCAAATAACTCATATATCTGTGCAAATGTTTACACTTCAATACTCTAAACAAAGCACTTACTCACATCAAGGACATTGGTGTGACCTATTCTGAATCTACAGTTTGCAGCTGTCCAATCTTGCCATCTTCAATCTAGTTAGATAATTCCTATAAAAATTAGACATCATCATAGAACACCCAACGCAAAGGATCCATGTCATTTCCATATCTCTAAAGAAAACTAACGGTAACTATTCTCTGATGCCCTCAAGAATGTCATTAAATCTAAAATGATAGTACTGTACTACCTAATGAGTCTTACGCAGCCTCTTTTATCACAAACCTCAAATTACGATCCACGGTCATCGTCTACACTATGGCGCCAACGAAATCTAGGAAATCCAGATTCTGATAAAGTTGTTTCATCAAGAATCTAGATTATAATAAAGCCCTCTGCAGAAAATTAGAAACCAAATGACATAGACCACACACACACATCAAAACCTTCTTACATTACTAATGGTCAGAAAATCCAACTTTTAAGCTGTCTTTAATGCCAAAAAAGGTATATTTCATTTTAAATATTGAGCCCTCAATGAATTGAAGGAGCTGTTCATGGTGGTCATTAATCTTGCCTCTCCAGACTGTGCCCAATCACCGTTCTCACAGACATGAGCTATGCAACAACCTAAACACCTAGTTCAACACTTAAGTTACCACAATTGTAAACAAAAGCTGTCAGAATAAATACATTACAATGTGCCCACCTTGGGAACAGGACGATGCCATGCATCAGTGGTTCCATACCCTGATTGGGCCAACTCAGCCCTTCGCCCTCCAGCCTCCCATGTGCTCAATCTGGTACTGCATTGTGGGTAATACTGCTGGGGAGTAAGTGATATCAGTTACCAGGTGCCCAAAAACTACATATCTGGTGATGGTGATAGTAGCGCCATATAAAATGCCAATAATAAATCTCAGCCTCTCGTTCAAACAATACTACTACTGCTCCCGCCTATAACTCCCTGCATATTCCAATCCCTTCTTTACCTTCAAGAGAATCCATCTAATCAAATGCCTCAAACCAGCCAAAAAGTCAAATGGTATCTGTCTGGTAGCCCTTGCAGCTCCTTTCAAAAACATCCTAGTGTCCCCTGTAATTGATTTAATCACCATTTCCCTGCATCAAGTATCCATTCCAGTTGCTGTAAAGGGATCCTTTATCACCTCTTATCTCAGAATGTGAACTTTCGACCTTAAAGCTGTAGCCCACTATCTCCCATAGCCTATCTGCAGTGGACTACCTTGAATCGATAGAGCAGATATCTGTCAGGCCTGGCAAAACCCTGAATTGGTTTCAAGACTTTCTATCTGTCAACGAGTCAGACTAGGGCTCTCATACTACACCCCTCTGCCTAATATAGCTCATCTGTGCTCTCCTCGCTCACTGCTTCTATTCAATATTTCATGAAATCAGTCATGGATCTACTTTACGATGGCCAGGATCATCTCTTTTGCAGACAATTATGCAAATCTACCTGTGAGTCACTTGGGATTAGAATCTGTTTCTTAAGCTTTTAAGAAGCCTGGCAGCTCCAAAGATTGGAAGCACCACAAAAGCTTGACACGTAATGGTGATAACACAGAAATCCTTTTACGCTGACCCAAACACCTACTTACAAAAATACTCTTTCCCGCACTCTCTTTCATTGGTTTGCCTGTGCCCAAAAACCTGGAAGTCATAGAAGACTCAGCCTTACGCATTAATTGCCAAAATTGGGAGAGTGGTGAAGTCATGCTTCTTTCAACTCAAGACTCTCAAGAAATGCCATCCCTTTATCTCTGAAGAAGATCATTCAGCCGTCGTTCTCTGCATTGTAAACTCTTGTCTGGACAATATTGATGTCCTAACCACCAATCATTTTGCATACCAAATCAAAAGGTACCAAGTGCAGAGAGCCAACTCATTGCTCGAATACGAAAATGTCTACATCGGCTTTTTAAATGTCATACATAGGATACCTGTTAAAATCTGCCTTTTCGTGGGTGCTGCAGTGCTCCCACATACCTTAAAGATAAGATTGCAGACGGCAGCACCGGAATAAAGACTTGCGCCATGCTGATCAACTGCTCCTAAAAGTCCCACCCCACCATTCTCTGGCAGAAGTGTCAGAAGGTTCCCAGTGGTGGCCCAACCTTGAGGACCAAGCAGCCCACTTACATTTGTCAAATCACGTATTTGCTCTTGTTCAGGAAAATCCTAAAGACCTGACTTTTCTTTCAAGCTCAATGACCTTGATTTGTTAGAATGCTGCTTTTTTCCCTCCTCTCATCGACTTTTTTCTATGCCTTTTTGCTTCCGATTGTAACAATCCATGTTTGGGTTTCCCTATACAAGCAATTAGTAGGAAAACCAATGTCGAGTCTAGCAGGGATAGTGAGAGCATGTAGGCTTGGGGCCCCTCAAACTTGATCTCCGAGACCTTGGAGAGGAAAGATTTGATTTTTTACTTTTGAGTGCCTTTGGACGAAAAATGTGCAAACAATTGTAGGGAACTTTTGAGTGCCTTTGGACAGAAAATGTGCAAACAATTGTAGAGCAGTGTCCCTAATTCCACATCTTGTTTTAAGCCCGCAGAGTAGTGTATCCTTGCCCACACTGCCAAAAACCCTTTATAAGTAAATAAGCTACCAAGCACATATATGATCTTCGAGTTGGGTGATCATCCGTTATTCCCTAATGCTCATGAGTGTGGGTTCTTTTCCTCAATGTAATCTCAAGCTGTATTGATAGCCTTTAAAATGGTATTTCCCCTCAAAGTATTTAGAACATTTTTGGGTGACCGAGGTCTCCAGGAGTTTACGTTAAACAAGGGAAAATGCAGAACGGTATAAGATTTGCCAGGATTTTCAGTTCTGTGATTTTTCTTTTTCTAGAGGTGGTGTTTAGTTGCCCGCTTTAAAGACTGATGGCAAATCCCCAGTGGACATGAAGGCATTTATGAACTACCAGCTCACTCTATAAATAAAATAAGGGATGTGGCCTACGCGCATGGAGTGAGGACGTGTATCTTCCGAGCTCCCGTCTGGATCCTGCTACAGATCCTGTTAACTATGGCTTAAACGATTCAAATAAATAAAGGAAACAAACCCCTACCCAGAACAGCTGCTCCTGTAAAACCAAGCAACAATTCCGCTGAGAAACTGAACCTTTTTCCAGGAGAACGATGCTCCTGATCTCAGGCCCCCAGGAGACCAAAAATGGCAGACGCAGCAGAGCTCTAACTCTGCGAGGGAGGAGGGGCCAGATGAGATCAGAAACCTGCCCGGAGGTCTGGTGTGAGGATCGGCGTCCGCGCACCTGCACCCGCAGCATTCCCCTCCGCTGGGACAACTGATTGCTGAAGAATATCCATTGCCCAACACCATCGGGGCACGGACCGATGGCGGAGGACAGCAGAGCGGGCGGCACCGAAGAGGTTGAGCGACCGTGAGCGTGCAGGCACTCCCGGTGTGGGGGACTCATCAGAGCCTGTTCTGCCCGCCCGCACCGCGCCGGATGCAATGGGACAGCGGGATCGGCCCCGCCAAGGCACCACAACTGTACGCTCCCATAAGGACCATAAGGCCCCTCAGCCACGCAGCTGGCCCGCGACATGCACCACCTCAGAAAGGCGAAAAGCCTCCCTGGTATGTCGCATGTGGAGCGCCCAGCATGACCCTTCGACATCCCGCATTTGCAGCGTCCCGCGGTCAGACCTCTGCGGGCACCCGGAGGGAATATAGAAGCTCGTAAGACCACGAGGTGGTTGGGAGGCAAGACCCGAAGAGTTAGATAGTGAAAGCCCAGCACAAGAAGCGCACACTATGCTGCTGGTGATCGCCAGCATTCCCAATGGCTGCCCACTGAGACCCACTGCAGAGGCAGGAATGCAGACGCCAACCCAGGAGGTGCACAACACACACCCTAACCAACCACGTATAAAACATACGGTTAAACCAAGCGCCTGCACACCTTCTCTACGCTGCCACATCCACAGAGGCCCCATAGGGCCCAGAATCGGCGCCGCTGGAAATCACACTATCAAGTCACATCAGAAGGCCATTGGACAGAGCAGGGCCAAAGGACACGGCACTCTATCACGTACACCACAGCAACCGAGAGGGGTACCACGCCACAACGGAAAGTCACACGCCGGGGGCTGTCACTGCCCTCAAGATATCTCTCACTCTGAGCGCTGCAGGCGTCCAACCCTGCCTCTCCGCACAGATGGGAGTTACCCTCAGAGACCACCAGCAAAGAGACAGATAAGCAGACAGGGACCCCACTCGGAGCTCAAGAAATACACAGTCTGACTCCAACCCACCCCGCTGGTCAACTAACGCACCAAGCCAACTATGGCGAACTCCAAAGGGAAAGCCAAGACCACCATCATGGAATCTTTCACCGCAGCCAAAATAAAAGAAACAACAGAGAAGCAGAAAGAGGCCAGTCTCGAGCCACCAACACCACCTCAGAAAGGCGAAAAGCCTCCCTGGTATGTCGCATGTGGAGCGCCCAGCATGACCCTTCGACATCCCGCATTTGCAGCGTCCCGCGGTCAGACCTCTGCGGGCACCCGGAGGGAATATAGAAGCTTGTAAGACCACGAGGTGGTTGGGAGGCAAGACCCGAAGAGTTAGGTAGTGAAAGCCCAGCACAAGAAGCGCACACTATGCTGCTGGTGATCGCCAGCACTCCCGATGGCTGCCCACTGAGACCCACTGCAGAGGCAGGAATGCAGACGCCAACCCAGGAGGTGCACAACACACACCCTAACCAACCACGTATAAAACATACGGTTAAACCAAGCGCCTGCACACCTTCTCTACGCTGCCACATCCACAGAGGCCCCATAGGGCCCAGAATCGGCGCCGCTGGAAATCACACTATCAAGTCACATCAGAAGGCCATTGGACAGAGCAGGGCCAAAGGACACGGCACTCTATCACGTACACCACAGCAACCGAGAGGGGTACCACGCCACAACGGAAAGTCACACGCCGGGGGCTGTCACTGCCCTCAAGATATCTCTCACTCTGAGCGCTGCAGGCGTCCAACCCTGCCTCTCCGCACAGATGGGAGTTACCCTCAGAGACCACCAGCAAAGAGACAGATAAGCAGACAGGGACCCCACTCGGAGCTCAAGAAATACACAGTCTGACTCCAACCCACCCCGCTAGTCAACTAACGCACCAAGCCAACTATGGCGAACTCCAAAGGGAAAGCCAAGACCACCATCATGGAATCTTTCACCGCAGCCAAAATAAAAGAAACAACAGAGAAGCAGAAAGAGGCCAGTCTCGAGCCACCAACACCTGAAGAAAGCATCAAAGACAACCAAGTGCTGGAGGCCATCAATGGGCTACGCGCCTTTATCAACACTAAAATAGAAGTGAAATCGGACGTGATGTTGATGCGCCAAGATATACGCAACCTCGCAGAGTGCGTGACTACCACAGATTTGGCGCAGCAGGAGACGCCCGAGGCCCTTAAGGACATGCAAGGTAAGGTGCAAGATCTTCAGAGACGCAACAGGTTCCTCGAGGAGAGGGTTGAGGACGCAGAGGGGCGCTCCAGGTGCAACAACATGCGCATACTTGGAATTCCGGAGGGAATGGAGGGCCCCAATCCCACTGGCTTTGTAGAGACTCTCATATAACAAGAAATAGGAGTCACCCACCTCTCACGGGGGTTTGCCGTCGAAAGAGCCCACCAATCTTTACAAAAGAAACCACCACCGGGATCCCACCCACGCCCGATGATAGCCCGGATACTGAACTTTAAAGACAGGGAAGTCATTTCACGTTACTCACGGGAAGGGGATGAAATTAAGAGAGACAACGCTAGAATTGCCATATACCCGGATTACACACCTGCAGTGCAGAAGGCAAGAAACTCGTTCATGCCAGTCAAAGCTAGACTGCGACAGCTGAACATTAAATATATGCTAATGTATCCCTCGAGGCTCAAAATAATACACAAAGGCAGGGCATTCTTTCTGGAGTCACCGGCGGCAGCCAACATGTGGCTGGAACACAATAACCTGGCCGGGAAAGACGACGACACACTGTAACAAGCATGCTCGCACCATGAGGTAGGATCACCTGAAGATACACTGATGACTTAGGCCAAGCCATGAACAACACAAAGGACGGGAAGCAACTGAGCAACCACCCCGAGCCTAAGGCAACCCCCACAAAGGGACTGGCGGCAGTATACTGCTGTTGTCACACATCCGCTCATGATGACCCAGATGGGCATTGACGGAGCGGGGGCACCCGAGCACTGCCAAGACTGGGCAACTGCTGGGTGCAATTGGTCCAGTTGAACATGTTTTGTTTTTTATTTTAAAATTTTTCCCGGTTCGAAATTTCCCAAGTCTTACAAACAAATACCACACAGATACAGTGGGCACGTCACAAATGGACTGAGGCAACACCATACAGCCATGGCAGCTGACATAAAGGTTCTAACATGGAATGTTAGAGGGATGGGCACTTACATGCGTAGAAACAGAATCAAATCTTTCCTGAGAAGAAAACATATCGCCATTGCATTCCTGCAGGAAACACACCTCACTGCCGAGTTAGACTCAAAGATGCAGCACTGGTGGGGGGAAGGGCAGTGCTTTGGACCGACATTCTCCAAATTCGCACGGGGAGTACATGCATGGATAAATGGCACGGTACCCTTTAAACTCCTGACCATGGAAGCCGACCCCGAAGGCAGATAACTCATACTCTGAGGGAGCATTGAGCAACAGGAAATTTGTCTTGTTAACACATACCTCCCCAACCACGGAACCTCTTCGTACGTCGAGAAACTGAAGCTGAAACTGGCTCCCTACAGAGACTGGGAGGCGACCTCAATTGTGTGCGGGACTTAACTCTCAACAGATCTGCTCCTCCGGCTCAGCTAGTTGGCCCATTCTCCTCCACCCTGCAGAAAGTCATACAAGATTTGGAGCTGTCGGACGTGTGGAGAGATCTACATCCGGGAGGTAGGGAATTCTCTTATTATTCATCCCCACACAAGGTGTATACCCGTATAAACTACCTACTGATAGACAATGCACACCTGCCTCAGGTGGAATCCGCTTCCTACCTAGGCAGGACCATTTCGGTCCACATCCCGCTTCTCATGGTATGGAAAATAAAGAGCCTCAGACCACCCATACCGATGTGGCGGATGCCAATGGAAGCACTAACTGATAGGGCATTTAAAGAGGACCTTCGAGACAAAATAACAGAATATATGGACAACAATGTGGCGAGTGTAAGCGACTGGAGTACCGTCTGTGAAGCCCTGAAGGTGGTAGTGAGGGGGGAGGTTATAGCAAGTGCTGGGGGAATCAGGAAAGCACTGAGGGTGGAACAGGAAGCTGACGAGGCGAAGATCAGACAACTGGAGGCCCCGGCTAACGAGTCTGAGGAACTCGAAGAGGAGATGTCCACGGCTAGATAACACTGCCTGGAAGCCTGGGCCAGATTAGCTAAATTTGACTATTTTGCCAAAACCACCAGAGCCGATCAGAGGGGGATAAACCCGGCAGACTACTCTCATAGCTGTGCAAAAAGGAGAACTCGTGACAGCCGATTGTCGAGATAATAGACCAAACAGGGGTGGTACACACTACACAAACAGGGATCAATGACACGTTCAAAAATGGTTTCTCACACCACGAGTCAATTATATCCCACAAGGACATTTACAACACCCTGGAGGAAATAGGCCTTCCCACGCTCAACGACACCCAGAGGGACATACTTAACGGGGAACTATCAGTTGAGGGCATACAGGAGGCGATCAAAACCCTGGCCACTTGCAAAACCCCAGGGAGCGACGGGTTACCCCCGGAGTTCTATAAAGCTTATGCTACGGAACTGCCCCCAACCTTATACGAGGTCTTTAGGGAGGCCTTTGAGGCAGGAGAACTACCGAAGAGTATGAAGGAGACACTGGTGATCCCCATACTCAAACCCGGGAAACCATCAGCCGAGTGCGGCTCATACAGGCTGATAGCCATTCTTAATTACGACATAAAAATCCTGATGACAATCTTGGCTAATAGACTCTCAAGAGTCATAGGGGCCTTAGTACATCGAGATCAGAATGGGTTTGTACCAGGTGGTAGCACGGCGGCGAACCTACGTAGATTGCAACATATCATAGCACAAACAGAAGGGACACCAGAACCGTACGCCGTAGTTTCCCTGGACGCTATTAAAGCGTTCGACTCTATATACTGGGAATGGCTCCTTGTTACACTGAAACAATTTGGGCTGGGCGAATACTTCTTTCAATGGATTAAGATCCTATACAGGACACCGGTTGCCAGGGTTAAAACCAGGAGAATAGTATTGGCACTGTGGGACATACAGAGAGGCACCAGACAAGGATGCCCTCTGTCGCTGATGCTATACATCCTAGGGTTGAAGCCATTGGCAATATTCATTAGGAAACAATTCTTGGTTGCCGGCATAAAAATAGGGGGGACTTACCATGTGATCTCGCTTTATGCGGATGACGTATTACTCTACCTGAGGGACCCACAACTTAACCTACCTACAATACTGAAGGTACTGCAGAACTTTGCAAAAGTATCAGGGATCTCCTTTAATCCAGAAAAATCATGTTTATTCCCACTGGCAGGCCTAGCAAAGGCCAAACTGGCAGATCTTCCCAACATCGGGATAAGATGGGAGCCACATACATTTAGATATCTGGGAGTTAACATCTGGCACACACCTGAACAGACTCATGGAGGCAACACCTTGCTAGCAGTACAAGGGCTCAAGAAATCCACAAGGTTCTGGTCCAAACTACCTCTTTCAATGATGGGCTGAGTGGCCATCACCAAAATGATAGTTCTATCACGCTTTCTGTACTTCTTCCAGAACATTCATTTCTACATATCAGCCACCTTCTTCCGGCTACTGGGTTCACTGCTAAGCGAACCAGTGTGGGGGAACACCAGACACAGGTTTTCTCTTGACACACTGACGCTACCATACAGGGAGGGGGGAGTCCAGCTACCAGATCTCGAGAGGTTCTTCCTGGCAGCCCAGCTTAACTTTGTGGCTAAATGGCTCGCAGACAACTCCACATCGGAGATGGACCTGCTTGGTCAAATGATAGCTCCAGTACGCCTGAAAGAAATCCTCTGGGCTCGATGGGAAACCCCAGGAGGGACACCTCAGCTCATACGGATAGGCCAGAAAATATGGGATAGGACATCGAAATTGATGAAGAGCGAGAATCCGTATTCCCCAGAAACACTGATGACCGCGGACGTCTGCTCCAACAGAACGGAACTGGCACTCACTAGACTATGGGAAAGATACAGCATCTATAGCTGGGGAGATGTATACAGGGAGAACACTTTCAGGGAGTTCGAATCCATGGTCACCAGAGAAGGACTACCTCAAGGCCAACAGCTAAAGTACCACAAAATCAAAGAAATGGCTAAACCGAAATGGAAAGAATGGCCAGAGGAACCCGAAGCAAACCCGACCCTAACTCTACTACACAACCTGGGAGACGGTTGGAAACCTACCTCCAGGCTATACGCCCAGCTCTCGGACAGTCCCAACACCAAAAGCTATGCCCTAAGGAACACATGGGAACTGGACCTGGGAATAACTACAACAGAAAGGAATGGGAAAGCTACAATATCCCAGAGAAGTGTCAAGAAACGCGAAATTCAGATTAATCCAACTAAACATCCTATATAGAACCTACGTGACCCCAAGCAGATTTGCTTTATTCATTAAGGCCACAATCCCACTGTGCCCTTGGTGCAACTCTGACACTGCGGGGATGGCGCACATGTTCTGGGGGTGCCCAAAGATACAGCACTTCTGGCCCAAAATCGAACAAGCCTGTATAAGAGCGGGACTGGCCTGATAACAATGGACACCGTCCGAATGTCTGCTAGGGGCCTATCCGCGAATAGGCAAAATCAGACACATTGTGAAATTTATGGACATGGCTTGCGTGCTGGCTAAAAGAGCTATCGCGATAGCTTGGAAAACACCAAGAGCCCCAATACGCCAAATGGCACAAAAAACTAGAACACTGGTCGGAGGCGGAAACCAGGATCTGGGGAGAAGGAGTGGCCAAGATGGGAGACGACCTGAGCATGACTTTTGAGGCCTGGAAATCCCTAACATGGGATATGTTCCACCCGTCGGACGACAAATCCCCATGAGAGTCTGGAACTCGCTGTTAAGATCCCGACAGACAACTGGTACTAAACCACTAGAGATTGATTGCCCCCCCACCCCACTGCCAGTCCATACGCCCCCTTTCGGGGGCTCCTGCGCCTATTCTATTCTGTAGACGCCCCACTACCTCAAAAGACGGAGTAAGACTTTGAAGACTTGTTTGTTTGTTTCTGTTGTTTGTTCAAAAGTTACCCGATCAATCATATATTGTCGTTGGCTCAAGCCGACCCTTATGCATAACTGTATGGAATGTATCCAAGAAATGCCAATAAAAATATTAAAAAATAAAATAATAAAAAGAAAATGGTACTGTGAAGAGTTTTGCAACTGCTTGTCATGAAGTAGCCCAAGTTTCTGGTGCACAATTGCTGTTATCTTTTTTTATTTCTCTCAAAGTGGTTGGTTGAAAAGTCAAGTCTTGAGCTATTTCCTGAAAGTCAGGTGGTTCACGTCCAGGCAGAGATGTTTGGTAGGATGTTGTAGAATTTCATGGCCAGAACTGAAAAAGAGGATCATCCTTGTCGTTGTTGATTGAAGCTAGGGACAAGTGCTTGTGCAGCAGTAATAAGCGATAAAAACAGTTGAGCAAAAGTAGTTTTGCATTAATTAGCTACGGTGCCCCGTAGTATTTACCTGAAGGATTCAGGGTGAAGATGGCTAAATGTTCCTTATAACGAGGTCGATTAGAAAAACTCTTTCTGCAACTTTCAGAATGATTTTTGATCAGCAGAGAGAGGCTGTCAGAAAAAGCAGATTAAATACCTCATTAGGGTCTTTGAAAGTTGGATTGTTACGGAAGAATAGAACAGAAACATGTCGAGACTACACAATGGTTGAATGTTCTGACCATAACAATACGAGAAATGTCGAGATAAGGACAATACTAGAGATGTAAATGTTAGTTACTCTGCATTATTACTGATCTGATTAACATTCATGTCAATCCTGCCCATTAGGGTATGATACTGTCACTGTTTTAGAGTGTTTTATCTAGTGATTTACAACGGACTTGTAAATAATGTTTTTATGTCTTTATTAAAATATTAAATGTGTCATAAATAACAGTTGATGTTTAATGATTATAACTGTTGTGTTATTCTAAGCTATCTATCTCCCGTTTAATCAGTATTCCATATGCGCAACATGTGATCTTTGGCAAATACTCAATACTAGCATCACATTGCACACTAAAAATATTTAATCAACTTTATCGGCGCTGTGACGCTAAACTCTGCATTGTGCACATGCAAATATGCTGCATCATAAAAAGACAAGTACCCCAAAAGTGCAGTCAGGGTTTATTTAATGTTTGATTTAATGTTTGGAAAGGCTATAAGGGTGGGGTCCATGCTTTAATATTGAAGTGTCTGATTGATTGTATGAGTGTCCGATTGATTCTATGAGTGTCTCATTGATTGTGTGAGTTTCTCATTGATTTTGTGAGTGTCTCATTGTATGAGTGTCTCATTGATTGTATGGGTGTCTGATTGATTGTGTAGCGGTGCTATGAACACTAAACACTTACAAAACCCTTTACACATTTTCAACTTCTTCAAAAGCATTGTAGTAAAAATCTCAAAAACAACACACACACACAAAAATAGAATCCGGTGCTACCGACATCTATGCGCTATCCTAGCCGACATACCTAACCACAGAGCATTCTAAGTAAACTATACATTTTCAAACACGTCATTAAAAGCACACAGCTGTTTAGTTAAAAATGCACAGCCTGTCTCAGAAAGGGCCTGTCTCATGGCATGAGTCAGAAAGGTTAGAAACATACAAAAACAATCAATTAAAGTATTGAAATACCCCCCAAACTCACCTTTTTGCTGTTGTTGAAATAAAACTCTGAATAAACAGCAGGCCCAGCTATCAATTAAAAGACTCTGCAGGGGTCCACAGACCCACAATCAAATCCAGCCGAGAAGCAAGGCACCGCTCACAGTTGCAATCAAGTGTCCCGGGTCAATTAGCTGGTGTCTGCAGGGATGCATCAATCCAGGGCTCTGACACTGTGGTCGACAGTACACCATGCTGGAGTCAGAGACCCCTTTTAAGGGGTGAAAGGTCAATGTTGTCTCATTATCAACAATGCACAGACTTCTTTATTTCTGTTTAGTTTGCAGAAATTGGTTTCTTATCAACAAAACGCAGCATTCTATGTCACGCACACTACTTCCTTTGTGTTATAAGAACATCTAAAAATAACCTCACCCTTGCAAATGCTCCCTGGGACCAATGCAATTTTTCTTATCAACAGAGGCACAGCATTCTAGTTCTTGCATACTCTGCAAGAATTAGCGAGTGTCACTGTAGCTTGTAAATAGTTAACCTCCTCTATCCTTACAGCAACATCTGAAATTAAGTTCAGCCTGCAGCTGCTTCCTGTGCCGGCCTTCAGTCATAAGTTAAAAATAGCCTTGCTAGCTATCATTGGTTTCAGTTGGTAAACGTGTATTTACATGAGTGGGTTTGTTTATACAGCTGGCACAAACACCCTGTATTCCAGCCAGCTAAATATAAAGCCCATCTGTGCTTTCTGATGATGTGTATAGAATGTTGCGCTATGTGTCAGCACATTCCTAGGATTCCCCAGGCCTTGTCATAGATATAAGACTCCCTTGCAGTGTTGAAAATATGTTTTATATTTTTACATACATTTTTATATCAACAAGATATCAAAATAGTTTGATATCATTTTCCTCTTCCAATAAAGTTTAGATACAAATTATTGAGGTTCATTGTCATAGATATAAGACTCCCTTGCAGTGTTAAAAATATGTTTTATATTTTTACATACATTTTTATATCAACAAGATATCAAAATAGTTTGATATCATTTTCCTCTTCCAATAAAGTTTAGATACAAATTATTGAGGTTCAATAAAATTGCTATCAAAAATTTTGAGGGGCCGATCAATTTGATATAAAATGTATATCTGCTTCCTATCACCCCGGGGCAGAACCCCTCTGTGACATCACCAACGCGTCACTCTGCAAAACCCTATATTCACAGCCCCCATCTTCAGATCTCGTTTTGCTCTCAGCACTCGACCAGGCAACATCGTTGAGCGCTGCTCCCATCTTTATATGGATTTTAAATAAAATGTATATTCACTTATTTCAAAACTAATATAAATTAGAAAACACTTTCTATAAAAATATACATTTGATATAAAATCAAAATCAACATTTTTTAATATAATTTCTATTTCAAATGTATATTAACTTTATATGATAGCAGATCAAAAGGGGGCAGAACTAAGACCGTAAACAGGGGGCGTGTCCACCTGTCAAAAGTTACATGAGACAAAAGGCGGCTCCTTCTACTACTATCCCATTTGTCAAGTTGGGAATCTTGATTGACCCTAACAAATGTTATCTACTCCTGAAGGGTACTTTATTTGGTCAGCTAATGACATTCATTTTGGTGTTCCTCTCCAGTGTTAATCATCATTTATTCCTGATGATGCTCCTTCCAGTGGTTGCCTCCTGCATGGAAGGGGAGGTGTAAGGGGGACAACTTTTATTTAGCACTGAACCCAACTGTAGACAAAACACTCCCTGCATCCTCATTAGATTTTAGGAATGCTTTAATGCTGGCAAGAGTTTTGCAGGAATTAGGCTTCATTGAAGCTTGGTGATTTATGCATGGTAGAGAAAAGGAATATACACATTTCTCTCATGTGCACAATGGAGTCTCTCACATTGATTTGCTTTTGTTATCATCTTCCCTGATTCCATACACCTCAGAGATTAATATTGGATCTGGGATATTGTCAGACCATTCCAATGGGACAGACTCTTTATGGATAATTAAGGCAAAATCACAATCTAAATCAGTATGGAAGCTGCCCGATCCCATGGTAAAATCACCTGTTATTCGCAGTGATATAGCAAGATGTATAGATAACTATTTTAAATGTAATAGTAAAGAGGACACCCCTGAGGGCTTGCTCTGGGACGCTATGAAAGCAGTCAATATGGCACAGTTGAGTAGTCAAGCGGCGGCCCAGACTAAAGCTAAAAAATCCAAAAACAGGGACAGTTGTTTCTGTAAATCATGCACAGCTCATTATGGAATGTATTAAATGAGAAACATATCAGGTTCTCTCACAAGATTATGAATTCAGATAAACTTATTTTTGAAGCAAAACAGCAATGTTTAAATTCGTTCATTTGTAGACAAACATTACATTAATTCATGTAATGTTTCAAGCTGCATTTTTGTTTTGCTAAGTGTACAGATATTGTACTCTTACCTATCTTAGTGCTCTGAATTATTATTTCGAGAAGTTATACAGTCCCTTAATCCTGCATTGTCCTGGTCAGTATCGGATCCCTTATATTGTTGATTCTGATAAAAAATAACAATAAAAAGGCCATAATTTGTCGCTCAACACGCTAAGATTTATTGAAATTAATGAGCAAGGTTTGCACAAAAAAAGCAAAATAGATTGGTAGATGATCTAGTCTTGTAGAAGGGCAGTGCTAAATTGATGCAGTTCTTATGTTTCTTTAGGTATTTCATGCATAGCATTTCTATAAAGGGACCAAATAATTATGGGGTATTATTTAATATTTAGTACACAAACTGTTTATTAGCGTTAGTGTGCAGGACCGTTCTTCTAGATTAGATCATACCTGTTAGAAAGTCTAATTGGATAGTAATCTATGCACGCTGAATTCAGCGTTTGGCATCCCACATGTCTCTGATATCGGATCCATTTTGATTGTATTTATGTGCTTGCTATGACATCACATATGTGTGTGACATATACTTAGTGAATATTATATCCCGCAACAAACAGGTTTTGTTAAGGGTGTTGGTACCACCTTAAATCTCTTCATGATTAACATCTTGAAAGAGAGAGCCCTGGAAACAGATACGTCTTTATATCTTGCGTTTGTTGATCACGAGCAGGCGTTCAACTGAGTCATTAGGGGAAAGCTTTGGGCCAAATTAAGAACATGGAATTGCCCGAATGCCTTAGTGGAGGCCATTGAGGCGCTGTACACAAATACCTCAGTGAGAATTCGACTCTCTGCCAAAGGTAAACTGTCACAAAAAATCCTTACGCACCGTACCTTAAAGCAAGGGTGCACCCTGGCCTCGTTCTTATTCTGTTTATATATTGCTGATTTGGCAGATTCACAGAGAGATGTCATCGCCTTCCCGCCTAAGATCAATGGCATGCCAGTTCCATGGTTACTCTTTCCAGACATAGTCTTTTTTAGACTTAACCCCGATTGGTCTGCACAGTAGGATTAATGCATTCAATTTGTATTTGAGAGAGAATGGCATGAAGATGAATGAGAGAAAATCTAAGGTCCTTGAAATGAAATCAGCCTATAAAAAGAAAGTAGAAAGGTTTACTTGGAGAGTGGCGATCGAGGCCCTGGAAGTAGTGGATACGATGACCTATTTGGGAATTGTAATTAATAGAAGTATTAGAGATCAGGGACATTTTATTCACCTGAGATCTAGACTGACCACTGTAATAAATCAGGGAAGAATATTCCATAGGAAGTTTGGCCGATTTAAGATGATTCCTATTCTTTCTATAAACAGAACATTTCTCTTAAGTCTTAACCTATGGTGCTGAGGCTATATTACAACTATCCTGAGAAACATTGGAGAAATTAGAGGGTCTGTTTTGGTGATCATTACTGCAACTCCCTACTGCGGTGCCCATGTGCACCATTAGGCAAGAATTAAAGCTTCAATCACTCGAATCTATGGTCCAATGGAAATCAGTGGCCTTATATGAAGTGTAAATATGAAAAAAATATAGCTCCTTTTGCGATCTTTGATCCCCTTAAAAATATGCAAGACAAGTATGTAACCCTGTGGAAAGGAAAGATCGAAAGGATTCTACAACAGAAGGATATTGGTTCCAGCATTCTTGAGATTAATCCGACCAAAGCCAAGCAGAAATTGCGAGACTGCGATTGGATAAGTACTGTGGAACAATGCGATTGTAACGCTCACCTGATTCTCGCAGAGGCGCCGGTCTTGACTGGGCGACTACCGTATCTTCAAAGGTGATGTGTAGCACCCGGTTGGCTCTTTGGGCTGGACCTCTGTGCACTGTATGCCTGACGTGTAGAGTAAGATGTCTGCAGATAGAAAATATGGGGTTAATGAACTGGGGTTATTGGGGTGTCCCTATCTCTTTCCTCTTCTCCTCTCCTGTAGACCCCCAAAGGTTAACGCTCTCACCTTAGGTAAGTGAATGCCAAGCTCTCCATCTGCCTCGGGGCAGGGTGCTGTAGCCAGTTTCTTCACTGGATAGGTAGCACAGGCCTCTTGACTTCAGAGGACTGCTGTCCGTCGTTTACTGCACGAACGGTAAGTTTCGAGTCATTCAAATGTCTTTTTAAAGTCTTTAGTAATGATGTCTCTTGTTTTGCAGGGTCCCGGCGATGGCGGATGACGGGCTGAAGTGAGTTGTAGAAGGAGCCCGTGTGATGAATAGAAGCGCCTGGAAGCACGTGAGTAAGCGCTTGTTGCCTGTTTCACGATGCGCTCTAACTGTCTTTTTATTTTGCAGGTACGAGTTCGGAGCGGCTGCAGGGTGCCGGAATACCCACTGGATTAGATGTGGAAAGGAGTAATGGCACGTGAGTATTAAAGTTCCCCAATGTCTTTAAACGCACCTTGTTTTGTCTTTCAGATGCGGATGCAGCGCCGAAGGCCTCCGGAGCGTGCGAAGAGTTGGTAAGCTTTTGTCTTTCAGATGCCGGAATGCAGTATGAAGACCTCCGGAGCGCACGAAGAGTAGGTAAGCCTTTGCCTTTCAGATGCGGGAATGCTAACCTGTTCTTTCTTGTCTTTATAGGGGTTGCTGAAGACTGGATTCAGGATGGTAAGCCTTTTTCCTTAGGCCCAGGACTGGATGCAGAAGACACGATGAGCGTCCTGCTGCAGAGGTTGCAGAATAACGCAAAGCAAGATTCATCCACCGGGTGTGGTTTAAATAGCCTCCTGTAGTGCTTAGTTGTCTCCTTCCACAGCCACGCCTAAGTAAGAAAAGAGTTCCTGGTAAGAAAAGAGTTCCTGCCTTCCAGAAGAGTTCCAGTGTTCTAAATCTAGGGAGTGGCGCCAGCCCCACCCAACAGGAAAAGTAGTTCCAAACAGAAGAGGATCAGAGGCTCAACTGGCAGGCAAGTAAGCAGCATGGTCTGCTGCAGGTAAGTCCACCCAAGCATTATGAGCCCGGCGCTTCCAGCGCTGGGACTGGGCATATTTATGAGCCTGGTGCCACTGGCGCCAGGACTGGGTCCAAAAGGTCCCAATTGGGACTGGTTGGCACTCGGAACCTGGGTTATGGATCTGCTTCCAAGGGAGTTGGGAAAACCCTGACCTTTTGGAAGCAGAGATCATGACAGTACCCCCCCTCAACGCCCCTCCCAAACCGGGCTTCTCCGGGGGTTTTGGCTTGTCAGGAAATGTTCGGTGAAATCTTTTGATTAGGCGAGGAGCGTGGACATATTCAGCAGGTTCCCAGGATCTCTCTTTGGGGCCGTAGCCTTTCCAGTCAATTAGGTAGAATAGTTTAGATTTGGAGATCTTGGAGTCCAGAATGCTTTTGACTTCAAACTCGAGTTCTCCATCCACTAGGATAGGTTTTGGAGATTTGGTTAGTCGGGTTTGAGGTTGCACGGGTTTTAATAGAGAGACGTGGAAGACCGGATGTATCTTCATGTGCGGGGGCAAGTCCAACTTGACCGCTACTGGGTTTACTATGGTAGTGATGGAATAGGGACCAAGGTATCTTGGGTTGAATGTGCGTGGCCCTTTTAGAGATAGATATTTGGTGGATAACCAGACGTGATCCCCTACTTGATAGTGAGGGGCTTCCTTCCGATGTTGATCTGCTCCTTTCTTGTTTTGTTCTTTAGCCCTTTGAAGGTGAGAAACAGCTTCCTTAAAGGCTTGGGTGATTGTAGAATGCAGGTAGTCTACTGCTGGTGTTTCAAGATCTTGGAGGGGATCCAACTCCGAGGTTCGAGGGTGACTGCCGTACAAAAGAAAAAACGGGGTTTTCCCAGTTCCCGAATGGACAGAGTTATTGTAGGCATACTCGGCTATCCAAAGGATATCTTTCCAAGTTTTTTCAGTTTGTTGCAGCATGCAGCGTAAATACTGTTCCAGAGTTTGATTGGTCCTCTCGGTTTGTCCGTCGGTCTGAGGGTGGTGACTGGTCGATAGTCTCACATCAATTTGAGCCGACCGACAGCAACTTCGCCAAAAATGAGAAATAAATTGACTACCTCGATCCGAAATTAGAACCGAAGGAAAACCGTGCAGTCGGACGATGTTTTCGAGAAATTCTCGGGCCAGAGTTGCTGCTGTTGGCAAGCCTTTGAGCGGAATGAAATGCGCCATCTTGGAGAATAAGTCCACGATTACTAGAATCGTATTGTATCCGGAGCATGGAGGTAGATCGGTGATGAAGTCCATAGAAAGCGTATGCCAAGGGCGAGGTGGGATGTCAATAGGGCGTAAGAGGCCTGCTGGTCTTTCCTTTTGACTCTTGTTTTGGGCGCATACTCCACAGGACATTATAAAGTCTCTGATATCTTTTTTCCAAGACGGCCACCAGAAGTAGCGCTTGATCTTTTCTGAGGTCTTGGCTATACCGGGATGACCTTCCATTAAAGAGTCGTGATAACAAGAGATTACTTTTTTCTGTAAATCTGTGCTGGGTAGGTATAATCGTTCTTGGAAATACAATAAGTTGTCCTTTACTGCAAAGTCCTTTCCCTGCAGATGCCAATTCTGTATATCTGCTGGAGTTACAAGTTGCCTGGCTTTATCCTTAACTTCCTCTATGGATTCTGTGGCGATTACACCCAGAATTCTTTGTTCGGGAATGATTGGTACAGGTTTAGGGTTGATCAAATGTTCTTCCACTCCCATCCGAGAAAGGGCATCGGCTTTACCGTTCTTTGTACCAGGTCGATAGGTAATTATGAAGTCAAACTCGGCAAAGAATAATGCCCAACGGAGTTGTCTAGAGGATTGGGCTTTTGCGGTTTTCAAATATTGCAGGTTTCGGTGATCCGTAATCACAGTAACGGTGTGTCGGGCCCCCAGCAGATAATGCCGCCAAGCCTTAAAGGCAGACTTGATAGCCAGAAGTTCCTTGTCAGTAATCGTGTAATTGACTTCAGGAGGCGAGAATTTGCGGGACCAAAATGCCACGGGATGCAACTGATTGGTTACCGGGTCCTTTTGTGATAGAACTGCCCCCATGGCAAGGCTTGAAGCATCACTTTCCACGATGTAGGGGAGTTCGGGGCGAGGGTGTTTTAAGATTGGTGCAGAGATAATTTAGTCTTCAAATCCTGGAAAGCTTGTTCCGCCTCGGTAGACCATTCAAAACGTTTGTTTTTCTTTAACAAGGCAGTGATGGGCTGGACTATTCGAGAGAACTCGGGGATAAAACTGCGGTAAAAGTTAGCGAAGCCTAACATGCTTTGCACACCTTTTACGGAGGATGGTGATGGCCATTTGAGAACTGCATCGACCTTCTTTGAATCCATACGCACTCCGCCAGGTGATAATATGAATCCCAAGAATTCAACTTCAGTCACGTTGAAAACACATTTTTCCAACTTAGCGAAAAGTTTGTGTTGACGCAATCTTTCGAGGACCATTTTCACGTGTTTCCGATGTTCAGATTCCGATGAAGAATAAACGAGGATGTCGTCAATGTAAACAACAACACATACATCTATGAGCTCTCTGAGGACATTGTTCATAAAATATTGAAAGGCGGCCGGGGCATTGCAAAGTCCGAAGGGCATGACCTGATATTCAAATAGCCCATACTTGGTGCGGAAGGCCGTCTTCCATTCATCGCCCTCTTTTACTCGTACCAAGTGGTAAGCTCCTCTAAGATCCAGCTTTGTATATATGCATGCTTTTCTGACTTGTTCCAGGAGTTCAGGGATCAAAGGTAACGGATATCTATTCTTAACGGTGATCTGGTTCAGGGAGCGATAATCGATACAAGTTCTAAGGTCTCCTTCCTTTTTTGGAACGAAGAACAAAGCTGAAGAAGCAGGGGACGTGGAAGGACGAATAAACCCATTTGCCAGGTATTGATCCAGGTATTGTCGAAGGTGAAGGTTCTCAGGCTCGGTGAGGGCATAAATTCTACTACAAGGAGGAGTAGATCCAGTTATCAGGTCTATCTGGCAGTCATAAGACCTATGAGGAGGTAGAGAGTTAGCCTGATCCTTCCGGAAAACATCTTGGTATTCTAGGTATTCGGGAGGGAACTGGGGAGTCTCTGAAGAAATTGCGGCCAGTGCAACACCAGGTGGAGGGTGACAAGTAGAGACACATTCTGGAAACTGGACCGTTCTTGCTCGCCAATCGATCAGAGGATTGTGTTTCTCTAACCAAGGTATTCCTAGAATAATCTGAAACTGAGGGGCCTTGATCACATCGAACACGATCTTCTCATGGTGTCCATCTTGACTTACTAGCGTCACTTCTTGAGTGGTATGCGTTACTGGCCCGGAGGCTATCTCCGTACCATCCACCGTAGTAATGACGTCCTTTACAGCCTTGGGACAAAGAGTTAGATTCATCCTCAAAACCATTTCATGATCCACATAATTGCCGATGGCACCGCTGTCCACGTAAGCTTCAATTGCATGTAATCGATCCGGATTATCAGGGCTAATGAGGACCATAGGTATCACGAAATGCGAGGTCACGGAACTGGTTTTTACGCTCGGCAAGAGGACCTCTATTCTTGTCGGGCGAGGTCGTTTCCCTGCTCAGAGTTTGTAACTTTGGTAACTGCAGCTCCTACTGCCTTCTTGGCAGGTTTCACCGGACAGTCTCGAAGAAAGTGCCCTGAGTTTCCGCAATATAGGCATAATTGCAACTGTTTCCTCCTTTCCCGCTCCCGTTGTGTTAGAGGACCTTTCAGACCCCCTATTTGCATGGGTTCCCCGGAGTCTACTCCTTTGGAAGGAGTTGGCGGTTTGGAAAATACTCGAGCATCAAACTTGGAACGATCGGCCTTCCTGTTCTGCAGCCTGTGATCTATTTGAACGACCAAGTCTATGTAATCCGAACAGTCTTGTGGGGGATTCACTACTTGGGCTAAAACGTCTTTGAGCTCTCCACGTAGACCTCTATAAAACAGCGTAATCCTTTTGTCCTCAGGCCATTGAGTTTCCACTATTAGTCTATTGAAAGATGCAATATAAGCCAAAAGGTCTTGATTACCCTGTCGCAACGAAAGAAGCTCATTGTCCAAGGCCTGCCCCTGTGAATGTCTTGCGAACAGTTTTTCCATACTAAGCTGAAAGGCTTGAAAATCATGGAGAACCGGATCATCTTGATGAACTAGAGGGATCGACCAGTCTGCCGCATTGCCACTAAGGTACGAAAGTACAAAAGCTACTTTAGCTTGATCAGTTGGAAAGGCTGCTGGCCGGCATAAGAAGTGCAACCGGCACTGATTGATAAATACTGCAAACCTCTTTGGGTCACCAGAAAATCGCTCGGGCGGGGCCAGAGGTACATTCCCAGGTAGGTTGATCTGCACTGGATTCATAGAGGATGTTGAAGGAAGATTTGCCCCTGATGCGGGTAACGGGGTCTGTCCGGCTTGTGACTGTAGCACTTGTCTAGCAAGATTGTCTGTTCTCTCCTTGGAAATAATTAGTTCCCTTCTTAGAGCATTCGTTTCCTGACGAGTTGCATGCACTTCTGCCCTTAGTTCCCCAAGTAACCGGGCTAGGGGGTCAGTATCCGAGGTTTCCATAGCGCCTGGGCGAGAGTTTTGCGGTAGGCTTTGCGTTCTGTAACGCTCACCTGATTCTCGCAGAGGCGCCGGTCTTGACTGGGCGACTACCGTATCTTCAAAGGTGATGTGTAGCACCCGGTTGGCTCTTTGGGCTGGACCTCTGTGCACTGTATGCCTGACGTGTAGAGTAAGATGTCTGCAGATAGAAAATATGGGGTTAATGAACTGGGGTTATTGGGGTGTCCCTATCTCTTTCCTCTTCTCCTCTCCTGTAGACCCCCAAAGGTTAACGCTCTCACCTTAGGTAAGTGAATGCCAAGCTCTCCATCTGCCTCGGGGCAGGGTGCTGTAGCCAGTTTCTTCACTGGATAGGTAGCACAGGCCTCTTGACTTCAGAGGACTGCTGTCCGTCGTTTACTGCAGGAACGGTAAGTTTCGAGTCATTCAAATGTCTTTTTAAAGTCTTTAGTAATGATGTCTCTTGTTTTGCAGGGTTCCGGCGATGGCGGATGACGGGCTGAAGTGAGGTGTAGATGGAGCCCGTGTGATGAATAGAAGCGCCTGGAAGCACGTGAGTAAGCGCTTGTTGCCTGTTTCACGATGCGCTCTAACTGTCTTTTTATTTTGCAGGTACGAGTTCGGAGCGGCTGCAGGGTGCCGGAATACCCACTGGATTAGATGTGGAAAGGAGTAATGGCACGTGAGTATTAAAGTTCCCCAATGTCTTTAAACGCACCTTGTTTTGTCTTTCAGATGCGGATGCAGCGCCGAAGGCCTCCGGAGCGTGCGAAGAGTTGGTAAGCTTTTGTCTTTCAGATGCCGGAATGCAGTATGAAGACCTCCGGAGCGCACGAAGAGTAGGTAAGCCTTTGCCTTTCAGATGCCGGAATGCTAACCTGTTCTTTCTTGTCTTTATAGGGGTTGCTGTAGACTGGATTCAGGATGGTAAGCCTTTTTCCTTAGGCCCAGGACTGGATGCAGAAGACACGATGAGCGTCCTGCTGCAGAGGGTGCAGAATAACGCAAAGCAAGATTCATCCACCGGGTGTGGTTTAAATAGCCTCCTGTAGTGCTTAGGTGCCTCCTTCCACAGCCACGCCTAAGTAAGAAAAGAGTTCCTGGTAAGAAAAGAGTTCCTGCCTTCCAGAAGAGTTCCAGTGTTCTAAATCTAGGGAGTGGCTCCAGCCCCACACAACAGGAAAAGTAGTTCCAAACAGAAGAGGATCAGAGGCTCAACTGGCAGGCAAGTAAGCAGCATGGTCTGCTGCAGGTAAGTCCACCCAAGCATTATGAGCCCGGCGCTTCCAGCGCTGGGACTGGGCATATTTATGAGCCTGGTGCCACTGGCGCCAGGACTGGGTCCAAAAGGTCCCAATTGGGACTGGTTGGCACTCGGAACCTGGGTTATGGATCTGCTTCCAAGGGAGTTGGGAAAACCCTGACCTTTTGGAAGCAGAGATCATGACAGCGATCAATTGAAATTGAGCTGTGCAAGAACTTCTGAAAGGAAGGGTTTAAACTCCATCCAAAGTTATCTAAAGAAATTTCTGTCACAACACTATCGTGATATGCTCCTTAGGTGTAGATTTAATAGTCTTGCCACTGGAGAAGTCTTGTGGGCTCGGAAAATGAAAGGTATTAAAAATGATGAATGCAGTTTTTGTAAGAAGAATGACATGGTGGAGACGCTATGCCATTGGGTAACGGTATGCGACTCATTAAAAGAAACTAGGGAACTTTATTTAGCCGACTATACAATGGCAGAAAGTACCTTGAGCCAGAATGATTGGTGGGCGTGGGTTATTATGGGGGGAAAAGATCAGTTTAATAATTGCAGTACTGAAATTCATTGAAAGAGTCCTAAAGATGAAGAGCAAACAGAATTTAAAGGTGTAATTGAATGGATATTTAGGTTTAAGAACTGTGATGTAGTCCTGGCTCAGAGACTGTCCAGACAGATAGGAGACATCGTACACTCAGATCAGTGTGGGTTTGTCCCAGGCCGAAATACAACCATGAATTTACGCAGACTTCAACATGTTATTGCACAAACTGATACGATCACTGAACCCTACGCCCTGCTGTCACTAGACGCCATCAAGGCGTTCGATTCCATATACTGGGAGTGGTTATTAGCAGTTCTGAAGGAATTCGGGTTTGGCCCACGCTTTATCAGGTGGATCCGAATACTATACACCGAACCAAGAGCACGGGTAAAAACTGGGAGACATGTGTCAGAAGTTTGGGAGATATGCAGAGGTACCCGTCAGGGCTGTCCGCTGTCCCCCATGCTTTACATACTGGGACTAGAACCCATAGCTATCTATTTTCGGAAACAATTTTTCGATGCTGGAATAAGGCTAGGGACGACAGATCACATAATCTCACTGTACGCGGACGATGTGCTTTTGTACGTCAGGGACCCCCACCTCAACGTCCCAACCATGCTGGACGTCCTTGATAACTTTTCCAAAGTCTCAGGCATACAATTCAACAGGGCAAAATCCTGCCTATTCCCACTAGCTGGCCTTAGGGACAGATGCTCGGAGGAGCTTCCAACACTAGGGATACAGTGGCAGACCACCAGGTTCCGCTACTTGGGCATCCAGATTATGCACACCCCCCAATTGATGCACGAAAATAACACTAATGCAGCAATACCCGCGCTGCGAAGATCAATGTCCTTCTGGGCAAAGCTCCCACTGTCGGCAATGGGGAGAATTTCGGTGACCAAAATGATAGTCCTCCCTAGGCTCTTGTATAGGTTCCAAAATGTGCAATATTACATCAAGAGCTCATTTTTCCGCCTCTTGGGGTCCATAACACGAGATTTTATTTGGGGGCGGGGCAGGCACAGAATAGCACACTCCACACTAGTTCTGCAACACGCTCAAGGTGGAACCCAACTCCCGCACTTCGAAAAATATTACTTAGCAGCCCAGCTTAGCTTTGTGTCCAAATGGCTAGCTGACGAGATCACATCCGAGACTCCCCTGCTACAGTCCCTGATTCCTCCACTGCAACTTAAAGAACTCATTTGGGCGCCACAACACCTGCTGAAAGACACACCCTTCATAGCCACTCTGGGGAAACAAATCTGGCATAGAACGAAATCACTAAGGAATCTAACACACCTGTACTCCCCAGAGATACCACTGATCTGGGACCTGTGTAGGTCAGACTTGGACTTGTTACATCTCAGGACCTGGGAGAAGAAGGGGGTTTACACGTGGGGAGATCTCTATGAAGAAGGCTCCTTTAAAGAGTTCAACACACTACACAATGTAGACGGAATACCCACCAGTCAATACTTGTGGTACCGAAAGATACGCGAAATAGCAAGACACAAATGGGACACCTGGCCAGAAGAACCTGAGTCTGATCCTCTCACAACTTTATTATATAACCTAGGCGAGGGGCAACGGCCGGTCTCCCAAATATACAGCCACCTCAACGATAATCCCAACCCAAAGGGAGAGGCCCTGAAAAACAAATGGGAAACGGACATTGGCCGAGAACTCTCGGAGGCAGAATGGTCCAGGGCGCTAATATTCCCTAAGGCTGTGTCGAGAAACCACAGATTCCGCTTTATACAACTAAATGTCCTGCATCGGACATATCTCACCCCGCACAGACTGGCGACATTCAACAGGAATGCGAGCTCCGACTGTCCATGGTGCAGGGCAGAAGGGGCTGACCTCACACATATGTTCTGGAAGTGCAACAAAGTACAATCCTTCTGGGCAAAAGTCAAGCTAACACTTGAGAAGGCAGGAGCCTCCAAATACAGATGGACTCCTGAAGAATGCATCCTAGGAACGTACTCTAGACCGGCCAAACTTAAGCACATGGTGAAACTAATGGACCTATCGTGCCTTCTGGCCAAAAGACATATCGCCATGTCCTGGAAAAAACCAACAGGCCCCAGACATGGCGCCTGGCACAGCGAACTTATCAGATGGGCCGATGCAGAAACTAAGGCTTGGGAGGACAGCGTTTCCAAATCTACCGATGACTCCAGCTCCACCCTAGAAGCATGGAGGGAGATAGTTAGAACTATCACATACCCCTCGGACGATAAACCCCCGTGAACAGGCACTAGCTAGATTGTGCTGAACTGCAAAACCTAGAAACTCATGTGGGAGGCCCCCAAACACCTATGGAAACTGCTGCACTCAAGAGCCCCCCCCCCCATACCACCCTCTACAGAAGCCTTGGCAAAAGCACGAAGAAGACTAGATGCGGAGACGGTTTATGTTAATGTTATTGGTTTACTGTTTATTGTTTGGAACACCCCCCCCTCTTCCCTGCGCCCTCCCTCTCCCCTCTCACTCTCTATCCTCCCCCCCTACTTTCCCCCCCCCCCCTTTTTTCTTTTCGCCCTTCCCCCCCTCCTCCCATCCCCCCCTCACCTTTGTTCACTAAGATATTACTGCAAAGAGTTAGCTTCATTTGGCACGATTGACCGGCTATGTGCTACTGATTTTATGATAAATGCCAATAAACAAATTTGAAAATAAATAAGAACTGTGATGTAATGACAAAGGTTATTGTGGAAGAAAAAGGGAAGCTTAATTATAGTTTAATTATAGCAGTTAGGAATGTGAGTGAAAGAGATTGAATGATAAGGATGCAATCGAATGAAAGGGAATGTGAGAATGAAAGTGAATTAAGTTTTTAAATGTTACTTCCATTTTAAAAGTGATGTAATAATGTTTAAGGTTTATGTAAAAAAAAAAAAAAAAATAACTATTTCAACCAATAAAACATGTGGACTCCGATTCATGGAATAAATGTGCGCCGAAAATCTTGGCGCAAGCTGGCGCAAGCATGAAAAAAGCAAGCATACGCGCACGCCTGCGATTCATGGAAGGGCCTGCGCATGTTTCCCGCGGGATGTGCGCTAAATCAGTGCGTGGTGCACACGTCACTGCAACATGGAGAACGCCATCCGCAAGACGCACAGCGAAAGCGCACACCGTTCCACACGAAGGCAGGCAGTAGCGTCCCTGCGCATTACAAAAGTGTGTGCAAACAAAAAACACGTATATACAGCTACGATGAATGTCCCATTCTGTGGCCCCCTAGGAGAAATGACGTGTCACGCAATGCACAGGCATCCCAGAAAAGCAAGAAAAAGAGATAAGCGACCCCTGTTGCCCACGTGCGTGTAAAAAAACACACGCAGTATGCTGTGACAGCCAGGAATACAAAAAACACATACGCAATCAACACGCAGGCTAGTATGCCCGTGAAAAAAGGGGTACGCGACAAACATGGACACCCGCAGTGGGAAAAATAGCATGTGCGACTCACTGTCTGCCTTGCGTGTAGAAGAAGAATGCGTAGCCAACACCCACCCGCTGTGAAGTAATCGTGTGTGAACCCCAACGCCTGGAAAACACACGCACCGCTTCCCACGAAAAGCACGTACAGAGCAATGGAAACCCACGTGGGATCTTCAACCCGTGCCATGGGAACCCCAGCGCGTGTCACGTCACAGACGCGCTTACGCGCTAAGGGCCTTTCCTCGAATTACACGCTGACGTGCAGTTTTTTCACGTGCCAAATCACTCCGTATCAAGCTGGCCACGCAACAACACACGGAAGACCACGCTCCTGCCCAGAAGGCCATTTTACTGCCCCCCAGAGCCATGAGCCTGCTCTCACCTGCGATCTGCTGCTGCCTGGCTGCCTGCTGGCCACATGCCCTGCTCTTTGGTGCCTGCACATCAGCCATCTGCAGGGGTCCAGTTGCTGTGACCACCTCTGCTGGAACAGAAGACTCCCGACTGAAGTACCATCGCACCACAGCCCAGCCCCAGGACCCAGTTGCCCACCCACACCTGCTTTGGGGTTTGCCATGTCCGACACAACACCATCTGGCACCAGTGGCACCCCCCCACCAGAGAGGCAGAGGGTTGCCAGCTTCAGTGCCAATGAAGTTGGCATCCTGGTGGAGCAAGTCCTGGGCCATTATGATGCCCTCTTTGGAAGTTCACGCGCCGACAATGAAGGACGGAAGAAGATCTGGAAGGACATTGTGGCTGCCATCAACGTGGAGGGGGTGGGAGCCCGCGACATACACCACGTCCGGAAGCACTGGGAGGACTTCAGGTCCAGGACCCTCAGCAAGGCCCGCCGCCTCTTGAAGGCAGCGGATGCTGAGGGGTGCCGGGTCCGCCTTACAGACAACCAGATGAGGGTCCTGGAATGTATATGCCCAGCGCTCCACCTCCAGGTCCTTGAGAGGCAGACCCATCCGGAGTCGAGCGGTAAGTGTACATGCGTACTGATTGGGCGCTGTGCATGTTCAGGTGTGGCAGGAGTGTGCAGGTTGGACATATGTCTTGGAAGGCCCATGTATGGATGTTTATGTACAGGGACATGAGCCTGCCGAATGTGAGTCCAGTCATGTGTGAGGCACATCAATGGTGTTTGTGTTCAAATGCATGGTGCCCAAACGCATGTGTCAGTACACACATGTCTAAAATTATGTGTATGTACTGTGGCATGGATGTGGTGTGACACATGGATGCTGGTTCCACCTTCATGTATGTGCACAATGTACATGTGCTTGTGTGTGTATTTGACATGTGTGCCACTGTGATACACCATGGATGCATGTGACACCGACATGTAGGAGGCTGATTGGCAGATGTGACATGGGTGCTGATGATTTAACTGCGACAGGTGGTGGAGATGTACAGATGCACGTATGTCTTTTGGCGTGTGTGCATGTGTTTGGCACTCCCCGTGTTGCATGTGACGTCAGGCTAACCGTCGGATGCTCATGCTGTTGTATGTGTATGGATGGTGCTGCCTGCTGCAACATTCCTGTTAATTTGTGCATGTGTGTGGGTTCAAATGATAGGTGTGTTGGGGATTGTGATGCCATGTGTGAAGTTTGACACTGCCACTCATGTGCAACTGTCATGTGTGTATCAGACCATTGTACAGTGCCCTGATGCCTGTGTTCTGGCTCTCCCTGTCTGCAACGTCAACTGATGAAGAGGGCGGAGATGGTGCTGTGGAGCACAGCGGCAGGGATCCCACCGCCAGCCAGAGACGCAAGGCCCAGCTCCCCTCCCATGTTGTCATCTCGTCGGGGAGTGAGGGGTCTGTTGCCGCGTCCGCAGCTGCAGCTGCAGAGGGTAGGTTCAAGAGGCGGAGGTCGGAGGTGGACTCCTCGGCAGCAGAAGGGGCCGCTGAAACCCCACAGAGGCCTATGGAGGAAGATGGCACTGAGTCATCCAGATTGGTGGAGGGTTGAGGAGGAGGCTGTGGAAGGGCCACACACGGGGTCTGGAGTGGGGGATTCCACTGGTGCTAGTGGTGCAGTCCAGGAGCAGGGACAGGAGGCAGCACAGGCGGCCGCGGAGGTGTTTGTTTTAACGGCTGCTAAAAGCAGGCGTTAAAATGATAATCAGGCGTTAAGGGTTAACGGCGCCGACGGCGCCGTTAAACCCTTAACGCCTGGGTTGTAATGAGGCCCAATGCCTATATTCGCTCCTGCTCCCTCCTGCACCAATGCTGTTGATGATATAGAGATAGAGATTAAGCCTATTCCAAGAAAGACTTGGCTCTGAAAGAATAATATGCTAATGATTATAATACCGGTTTGCATTTTGATTACCCTGGTTCCAATATTTTGGTATCTAGAGACTTTGCATCCCTTAAACTCTCTCTTGTCTGCTACCAATGCTGCTACCATGAGCAGCCCAGTACATATACTCTCTTATACTCTTTCTTCACCAGAAGTGAAACATAGACAAAGGTATGATAACAATAGATTATTGTTGATTATGAATATGACCCATGCTATCTTGAATAGTTCCAATTGTTGGGTCTGTTCCCATTTACCCCAGCACGGGGAAAGAGGAATGAGTTCGTATGTACATCCTTTGCCACTTAATACCGCCTGTTATGCATCCTTAAGAGCGCTATTTTTCGGAAAATTGAATGAAAGTATCACTGGTCAGTTTGATGGAACAAACATAAATGAATTTGAAAGACTAGTATTGGAATCGTTGTGTTGTTCCGTATTTACAAGCAGAAGCAAAATAAAACTGGTGACAACTAGTCCAGTAGATAGGCTCTCTATGGCTTACCAGTCCCTAATCACTTTTAAAATGGCTCCGGTAGGAAACAACAATGTTGTGCCTTCCTCCTATACTATTAATCATAGTCCACGTTCTGTCCCATTTTGTTTACCAAAAAAAGGTTCCTACCCAGTGGGAACATTCACTAGATGCATGAATATTGCTGTGCTTGAACAAGAAGAAAAACCATTATATATAGGAGATCAGGCCTATCCATGGTTACCCAGAACTTGCGAAGGGGCCTGTTAGTTAGGGATACTTTTACCTGGTGTATTCCTTTCCAAAACTTCTGAAATAGCAAAATTATCCAGATCTTGGCCACAACGAGAAGATGCCGCAGGACAGATTGCTGGGGATATAGCAAAATCATTTATACCATTTTGGGGACGAGCAATAAACTAATGGAATATAAGAAAACTGTCCAGGGTGTTAGAAAAAACGATAAATGGGACAACGGATATACTCTATAATAAGATATTAGAACAAAAAGCAATCAGATTAATTGCACCTCAAAATAGAATGGTGCTTGATATAATTTTGGCTGGTCATGGAGGAGTATGCAAATTAGTGGGGTCAGCGTGCTGTGTATTTGTAAGTGACTCCTCCCCCACGATATTGGAAGCAATTTAGAAATTACATGTCCTAAGTTCTGAAATTCATGTTCCCATAGGTGGTTGGAATCTGAATATAAGTTCATGGTTTTGGGAACTGCTACGATCATGGGGATAGAAACTAATTGTAATCTTGGTTATGATATTTGGAATCCTCATATTCTGCTGTTGTTACATAGAATGCCTGCCAGTCCTTTGCTCCCAAATTTCAAATGAGTTTGTACATGCAATTAGTACGAAACTTCCTTGCATGTTAAGTGAAGGTGCACAACGGAAAAATGAAATAATTAAAGAATTTATGTCAATTGATATTTCTGATGACGATTATAGCGATGAAGACGCAATGTATGGATGATGCTATTGGCTTAAGGCCAAAAGGAGGGTTTGTTAGACCAGAAAAGCAATCCCATAGTCGAATGATATGTATAATATGTTGGCCGGAAGCCAATCGCATCATGTGACAAACATCGCAATCCAAGAATCGTCAATGTAACCGAAGAGTGTCCATTTTGTGAAATGTCGGCCATTTGTTTTTTTCTTTTCTGTCAAAACGCTTTGCAAATATATACTATGCTTTAGACACACACACAGTGCGAGGCCACGGCTTGAACGCTGAAATACTAACACAGACAGGATTGTCAAACTGTGCAGAAATACATTGTTTTCCTCTCTGACTAAGTCCTTGAAGTCGAGCAGAAGCCACATATAATCAGGTCCAGGTGCTGGTTTGTCTTGCATACGCTGTTGTAAAAGGCAGTTACACATGAATTATATTCTCCTAGCGGCGCTCCTTCGTGGATAGTCGTATTTTCTGCTTCAGAACTATCTGACCCTTAGCTCATGAGCCGAAACACACAGATAACGTAGTAAGGAATGTTTCCCTGCTAAGAACATGACATCCTTGCCGAGCCGGAGCTCCATGTTCCTCATAACAGAAAGCTGTCTCTGCTGCCTTTGCTAAAATAACTATGTTTAGGCTGAATGAAGATGTGTCATAATTGTCATAATTGGCAATCACTGAACCTTAGCCTGTATGACATGTATGTGGGCGGGTCGAATTGCCTTAATAAAGATTATGTCTAATGTATATATATATATTGCTGCTTGAGCGCTGCTCGTTCTCTCTCGCATCTCACAGTGTTTGGGAACACACGTCGTGAGGCGGTGAGATCCAGTCGGCCGACTGAGAAACCTTTGCAATAAACCAGACTTGGAAAACGAACCTCGCGTCTGACGTGTCATTATAGTATATGGTTATTGTGCCTTAGTTTCCATATGCCGTCTTTATGGCCTAGCAAATATCTCTATTATTGTTCTTCGGAATCGCAGTGTAACACAGCACTGTACCCGGTGAAGAAGGCGACAGGGGGATTGTGGCATTTTATTCAGGACTTACGTTCTTTGAACCAAATTGTTGAAGCAGAATTCCCATTAGGTCCCAATTCAGCGACAATACCACGTAGCATTCTGCCGGAAGCTACACATTTCACGGTAATAGATTTGAAGAACGCTTTCTTGTCTTTACCACTTCATGAGGAGTCTGCTTCTGTATAGAAGTAAAAAGTGGAAACACATAAGATTACCTCAGGGGTGCTGTGAATCACCTTCTATGTTCAATAGGGTCCTCCAGATCGAACTAGGGAACATACATTTGGACAGCAGAGTTATTCAGTATGTAGACGATATCTTGGTTTGCAATACATCAGAAGAACAGTGCAGAGAAGACTCAGTACAGTTGCTGACAGTGTTAGTCGAAAAGGGTTACAAGGTGGACAAGGCAAAGTTGCAATATTGCCAAGTATTGTACATTGGACAGTTAATATCACGAGAAGGTAGGAAGGTAACCCCAGAAAAAGCAGAGGCGATATTTAGGACTCCACCAACACGGACGGTAAAAGAGAGATTAGGCAATTCTTAGGTCTCTGTAATTATTACAGGGTGTGCATGTTCGAATATAGCACATACACGAGACACCTTTTAAGTCGGCTCTGGAAGGCACAGAGGTGGGTGGTAATCTGGCATGGATGCAAGAGATGACTGAAGAATTTGAGGAGTTGAAAAGTGCAATATGCATGGCCCCGGTGTTAGGGATTCTCAATTACATTGAAGACTTTACATGGAGCATGCCCTTATTGCTATCCTTGAAAAGCCCAAAAGCACATTGACCGCGCAGAGAGCATCTGGATATGAGGTGATCATCTTGAATCTGGTGATAAAAATAGGGAAATGCAGAATTGTAAACCGAGCGACGTTCATAGCTGAACCAGTGAGGGAGACTATGTTCATGACTGTACTACATACAGAGAACATTATGATGACATTCCCAAAGCAGGAGAAAATGCCCTTGAAGGAGGAGAAGTACTCTTTATTGGTGGATCATCACCTATAGAACAGATGACAGGGAAAGACTTACTGGGATAGCAGTGGTAAAAATAAAACCAGATGGGACAGCTGAAATAGTAGCAAGCAAAAGGTTACTTTCACATTTTTCAGCGCAAGCTGCAGAATTAGTGGCTCTTATAATGGCATTAGAAGCACATGAGAATGCAGAGATTATAATTGCTTTGTATTCCAATTCTGCCTATTTGACGTCCACAGTACATGCCGGACTGTCACAGTGGAAGAGGAGGGGATTACGACATACTGACGGCACACCAGTGCAGCATGCGCCCCTATTGGCTAGACTCATAGATGCACTACAACTACCATCAGCCATAGTGGTCGTAAAGTGCCGGGCACACACGAGGGATGAGGACTTAATCTCCCGTGGTGATGAAGCCGCAGACATAGAAGCAAAGCGAGCAGCATATTTTACAGAAATAAATTAGTTTGATACCCCATCTAACACATGTTATGTTATGTTACTTTGCATTAATATAGCGCCTTATGTACCATTGGTATGGTCTCAAGGCGCTGGTAGGTTGAACGCCCTCGGGAACCACAACGCACTCATCCGCTCTACGCACTCATCCACTGTAGGCACTCATCCGCTCTAGGCCCTCATCCGCTCTACACACTCATCCGCTCTGCGCACTCACCCACTTTACGCATTCACCCACTCTACGCATTCACCCGCTCTATGCAATCATCCGCTCTATGCAATCATCCGCTCTACGCACTCATCCACTCTACGCACTCATCCGCTCTATGCACTCATCCGCTCTACGCACTCATCCGCTCTAGGCACTCATCCACTCTATGCACTTAACCACTCTATGCACTCATCCGCTCTACGCATTTACCCGCTCTACGCAATCATCCGCTCTACGCACTCATCCGTTCTACGCACTCATACGCTTTACGCACTCATCTGCTCTACGCACTCATCCGCTCTACGCACTCATCCGCTCTAGGCACTCATCCCCACTACGCACTCAACCGCTCTACGCACTCATCCGCTCTACGCACTCATCCGCTCTACACACTTATCTGCTCTACAAACTCATCCGCTCTAAACACTCATCCGCTCAAAGCACTCATCCGTTCAACGCACTCATCCGCTCCACCGACTTCATCCGCTCCACTCACTTTGTTCATTAATCCTACATTATCAGTTCAGCCCATGTCACTTTTTGTACGCATTCAATTTGTTTCGTGCTCTCCATCAGTCCCATGCACTACACCCGTCTCATCTACTCGAATCGTCTATTCTGTACCTTCCATTCATACCATGCACTCATACAATCCATGCCATCTGTCTGTGCACTAATCCCTCTCATGTATTCATCTTTCCATCCTCTTCACTTTATTCTTTTCGTCCATTGTTTTCCTTTCGTCCTTTGCAATCATTTCATTAATTTCAACCGCTTTACTGCTTTGGCACAGTTTATTCTGTTTTTAAAATCTGTTTCACTGCTTTGATCTAGTTTACTCATTCTATTCTGTTTGTCCTTTTTAGTTTACATTAGAGGTTATTCGTTTTCGATTTCTCACTTGGTTCATGATGTGGTATTGCTATTTGTTTTATTGTTAATTAAGTTCTAGTAGTTTGGGTTAGTTGACATGTTGTTATCCCCTTTATTCCTCACGTCCACATTGATCCTTTTGTCCATTACATTTATTTGTCTATTTCATTAATTTCAGCCGCTTTACTGCCCTCATACAACTTTTTTTTTTTTTTTTACTTCCCAGGTTTGATAGCTTTTACTCAATCTATTTTGTTTGTCCTTTTTAGCTAATCAGTAGAGGTTATTAGTTTACGATTTCTTGCTTGAATCATGATGCTGCATTGCCATAGTATTTGGCAAAGTCTATGAGATGCTGTTATCCAGTATAGGTTAGATTGAGTTTGGGGTCGGTTTTAGGGGAAGAGCCAAGTTTTTAGTAATTTTCGGAAAGACATGAGGTCTTCAGTGAGTTGGATGTGGGGTGGGAGTGTGTTCCACACCGTGGGGGCCAAGGCTGAGAATGATGATCTGCCTAACCTGACTGAGTTTGTTTTTGGTATGACTAGGAGGCCAGCTGAGCTAGATCTTAGAGTACGTGCAGGGTGATAGGGTTTTAGTTTGTCTTGAAGATATTGTGGTCCGGTTTTATGCAGTGCTCGGTAAGAAATGCATAACGTTTTGAAAGTCACCCTTTGGGCGACCGGAAGCCAGTGCAGAGTTTTGAGGCTGGGGAAATGTGGTCTCTCGGGCCAAGTGCTAGTAGCAGTTTGGCTGCGGCGTTTTGGTCAGTTGGTATGCGTGGACTCCGAGGTAGAGGGGGTTAGCGTAGTCCAGTCTTGATATAACAATTGATTGGACAGCGGAGAGTCTGTTGGGAAAGGAGAGGTATGGAAAAATGCGCCTAAGAGTTTTAAGGTGGTAGTGGCAGGACTTTGAGACGTTGTTGACTTGGCGCGAGAGTGTTAGGTCAGAGTCTAGGGTGCATCCAAGGTTTTTTACTGAATTATTTGTTTGTTTGTTTATTTTATTTGTATAGCGCTTCACACCCAGGGATATATGGCGCTCAAGGATATGGTTACAGGCATAGGTAAGTACATTGGAACAGTTGTGCAGCATTTATACAATTTACAAAAGTACAGTTAACACAGAGAGCAAGCAGACAATATGATATGTCGTTAAAACATTTAAATAATAGGTACACAGAGATACGGGAGCTGTAGAAGCTAGTATCAATACAGGGTGGTGGTGGGTGAGTGCTGGTATGTGTGTGAGGTGTCCCGAGGACCTGAGGTGGTGTTAGTTATTTATTTAGTAGCCAGGTGATGACCTGGGTTCTGAAAGGTTGAAAGGTAGGGATGGATTTGATGTTCAGTGGCAGTGTATTCCAGAGTTGGGCGGCTAGAACCAGGAAACTGGTTCCACCGGCTCTTTTAAGGGTATATTTGGGCACCACCAGGCATAGTGTGTTGGTGGATCTAGTGATTCTGGTAGCAGGTTTCAATGTGAATTTGTTGGTTAGATAAGGGGATTTAGGGCTTTGTGAGGCAAATAGTTTTTAGATCGATTTTTTATTGGATGGAGAGCCATTTACATGATTTTCTAATAGCAGAGATATGTCTCTCCTAGGAATGAATATTAAGAGCAGCTCGGAGTGTGTTGTTTTGGAGGACCTGCAATTTGTTGATTACAGATTTGTTTGCGCCTGCATATAAGCCGTTGCAGTAGTCCAGTTTAGACTGTATAAATGCTCTGGCTAATGTGAGGCAACTGTTAGTGGATAGCAGAGGTCTACTGGCCCTGATCATCTTACCTGTGTAAGCAGTGGCTGAGGCGGTCAGGTTGATTTGTTTGGAGAGGTTAGTGTTGGTGTCTAGATAGAAACCAAAGGTTGTTACACTTTTTGCAATAGGAATAGTGTTTCCATCAATAATGACGCTAGTATAGCTGGGGCTGTGCTTCACGATGGTGTTAGGGGATCCGACAAGGAGCAGTTCAGTCTTGTCATCATTCGGGCAGAGGCCATGTGTGGCCATCCATGCCTGAATGATGGAGAAGACTTTGTTGATCCGGCTGACGTCCGAGTTGTAGTTACCGGATAGAGTTAGGAGTATCTGGGTGTCATCTGCATAGTTGGCGTAGGTGACACCCAGATGGTCCAGCTTGTCGAATAGAGGCTTTGTAAATATGTTATACAAAGTAGGCGAAACACAAGAACCTTGTGGGACACCACAGGTGATGGGAATCGGGTCGGCCGCTGCTAACGGTCAGAAGACGCGCATGGTCCTGTTAGCGAGGAAGGATTGGATCCATGTGACCGCAGAGTGGGAGAAATGTGCTGCCGATGACAGGTGGTTGCATAGGATTTTATGGTCAACCAAGTCAAAGGCAGCGGAGAGGTCTAGGAGAAGAAGGATGGCAGCCCTACCTTTATCTTTGAGTTCGTCGATCTGACTTTTGAGATCAACAAGTGCCGTTTCTGTTTCATGTTGAGGACGAAAGCCAGACTGACGAATTCCTAATAATTGGTTTGTCTCAAGACAGTCTTGAATTTGTACGTAGGCCACTCTATCAAGGATTTTTAGTAAGAACGGGACGGTGGTGATAGGTCTATAGTTGGTAGGTATAGACGGGTCGAGTGTTTGTTTTTTTAACAGTGGTAGAACCCATGATTGTTTCAAATTACTTGGGACTGCGTTGCTAGTGAATGGCAGGTTTATAAGTTTGGTAATGAAAGGGGATAGATCCCTAGCTGCATCTTTTATAATCTGAGCGGGGCAGCTGTCCCTCTTACAGTTTAAAGGTTTCAAGGAGGCTATAATTTTTTGTACTTCAGGTAAAGTTACCTTTTTGAATGTGAAGCCTGAGCTGATAGCGGTGGGCGATGGTAAGGTTGGACTAGAGGTTGAGCCATAAGTGAGTTGTTGTCATTTGTTTTCAAATTTGGTTTGGAGCCCCGTGATTTTGTTGGCGAGGGCATTCTGGATACCTGTGCACCAGGGTTTATCCTTAGTACAGGTATCTGTAGGAGGATTAGGATTTTCTAATTCCTTTAAGATGTTAAATAGTTCTCTCGTGCTAGAGCCTGCCTGAGTTATCCTAGAGTTGAAGGATTGTTTTTTAGCACGTATAATCTCATTTTTGTAGAGAGTGGTGATATTAGTAAGATTAGTTCTATTTTCTAATGAAGGAACTGTTTTCCACAGTGTTTCAAGTTTACTTTTTTGTTGTCTGAGTAGTTTGAGCTCAGGGGTGTGCCAAGAGTTCAGGTGAGCTTTCGGTTTCCCTTTGCGCATTTTCAGTGGGGCAATGATGTCGATAGCTTTAGACATGGATTCGTTGTAGGTATTGACCAACGGGTTGAAGTCAGCTGTGGCTGGTAGTGCGTTCAAAGTAGGGACTCCCAAGGGTATTCGGGCTTCAACTGTAATGTTACTTTTGTTCCTAGTTAGGCCGGCTGGTGCAATAAAGGACTTTTTGGGCACTAGGTTGTTGATATTGATATCTAACGAAAGGAGATGGTGATCCGTCCAGACAAGAGGTAAGGGGTCCTTAAGGGTAATATTGCAATTAAGAGCAGCTACCCAATCAAGAGTCCTACCTTTCGAGTGAGTGGATTGGGAGCAGAGTTGTAGGAGGCCATGCTCAGCTAGTGCAGTAGCCAGGGAAGTAGGTGGGGTGATTTTAGCGGAGAAGAGGTGGCTAGTCTAATGTCAAGCGAGGATTTAAAGATGATAGCTACACCACCTCCTCGAGCGTTAGGGCTATCGGTTCTGAGGATGCCATAATTATCAGGGATAGCTAAGGTAAGAGATGGTCCCGCAGCGTCATGCAGCCAGGTTTCAGTCACAGCAAGGAAGTCCAGGTTGTTGGTCAGGATGATGTCGGCAGTCTCTAGTGAGTGAGCGACTAGGGATATAACGTTTAGAAGTGCTCCTTTTACCAGGAGTTGGTTAGAGTTGTTAGAAACTACATTCTGGTTGTTGGTCTTGTTGGGCGGTTTACCTGGATGGTTACTATTCTTATGGGGGACTCTGGCGCCAAGTCTGTTGTTACGCTTGGTCAAGTCGAGAATGGTAGTCTGTGTGTCTGTTTGGACAATGGTTCTAATAGGGCTGTAACCAAGAGTTGGGCGTGATGACCTTGTGCTAGGGCGGTCCCACTTGGGACTATCCATGTTCCTTTGGGCTGGGGAGTCAGCTGAGTGGACGCTACCATGGATAGGACGGGCGTGATGGGATCCTAGAGGGAAGGCTGGTGTGGTGGGCAAGAATGGTGTAGGGCAGGTGACGGGGTGACGCCTTGGGCAGGCAGGTCTAGCTAGACCATTTTTACAGGCTATGTAACTGTTACTGCTGCAAGGTACATTGTTTTGTATGACACAGAATGGGAACATGATAAAGGTGAGCCAGAGTTGCATGGTGCTGATAGTGAGGCAGAGGCACAATATCTGGACCTAGCGCAGAATTAGGCAGAGGCACAAAGCAGGACTAAGCACAAATCAGGCACAGGCACAATATCTGGACCTAGTGCAAAATCAGGCAGAGGCACAATATCTGGACCTGGCGCAAAATAAGGCAGAGGCACAAAGCAGGAGCTAACACAAAATCAGGTAGAGGCACTTAATCGGGATCTGGCACCGAATCAGGCAAAGGCAGCAGTACAATATTTGGGTGATTGAGTACAGTACATGGGACATTTTAGCAGACCACATGAGGGGCAGCAGACAGGGTTTTGGCACAGCACATAGAGGGTAGCTAGAATGAATTTAACATGTCACGTTAAGAGGCAGGACAGTCGAATTAGATGCAGCGCAAAAAGGCAGTAACTGGCATTTTCGCACAGAATGTAACTCAATAGGAATTGCATTAGTTGAAATACATTATGTGGGGTACAGCTAAAATCGAAAGTGCACAACTTGTTGAGAAGGCAGCAGAATCAAGTTAGGTGAAACGTGAAAGGCAGTAACTGGCGTTTTAGCAAGGCATGAAACTCAATAACAAATTGAATTACTTAAAGAGCAATATGTAGGCTGCAACTAATCTCGTGAAAGCATAACGCATTACCAAGCATCACAATGTTATGGCAAGGAAACTTTAGAAGCAGCATCAAGGGTTTGGACACAGTGCGTAATGGGCAGCTAACGGCGCAAGGGGACTAGCGTATTTGGCATTTAACTGACAACTGTAAATCAGGTGCATAGGCCATGCAGCAGGTCAATACAATTCAATGCATAAAATGGACATAGAGTAAGACAAGATCGATAGAATGCTAGTACAGATAAAGGCCCAGCCAGTGCAGAAGCTAATAGGCAACTACAGCATACAACAGGTGAGCTGGTCTGAACATAGTGTAGGGGGGTTAAGTCAGAGACTGCAGAGTGATATGTTGTATATAGAGCATATAAAGTACAGTAAGGCTAACAAACATGTGCAGAAGCATCCGAAAATTGAACAAGTGGTATTGTGACATCTATGGAAATATCTGCGAGGGGATCGGTGAGTTGCCCATGGCAGATGACCAGGGTAGTGGGTGTGGAAGAAATTCAGTGTTGCCACATACTATGATTTCGGTTTTGGAGGGGTTTAGCAAGAGGTGGTTTGTGGTCATCCAGAGCTCTATGTCGAGGAGGCAGGACGCGAGGTCAGGTCGGCAGTTGGGTTTTGAGTTCAGGAGTTTCAGAATTAGTTGAGTGTCATCAGCGTAGCTGTAGCAAAGGATGTTGTGTGAGCGAATTATTCGTGGGAGGGTGGCCATGTAGAGATTGAACAGGAGGGCTGATAGGCATGCTCCTTGTGGAACTCCTGTGTCGACTGATCGGGCTTGGGAGGAATAGGTTGAGAGTAGGGCTATTTGATTCGTTTTTTTGAGGAAGGATGCTATCCATATGGGAACGGTTCCACGAATTCCTAGGGAGTGGAGGCGGTCAAGGAAGATTGAGTGATTGATTGTGTCGAAAGCGGCGGATAGGTCAAGGAGGATTAATGCGGCGCATCCCGCAGAGTCTGACGTGTTTTTAAGGTCATCCCAGATTGAGGTTAGGGTGGTTTCAGTTCCGTGTTGGGTTCTGAAACCTAATTGAGCGGGGTCTAGGAGATTATTGTTATGCGCAACAAGGAGATATGGATGAGGAGAGGATGTTCAATATCCCCTTCAGATGCATTATAGCAATAGGAGAGCACAGGAAATCCAGAAATTCCAGTGACATTGTTACAGATTGCACTCACGCAGCTGCATTATCCCACTCACCCAAGTAAAGATGTTCTTGCTGCACATATTGGGGAAGATTGGTTCTGTCCCTATCTGGTAAAGCATATCGCCACATTTAAGGATAACTGTATAGTATGCAAAAAAATATAATGCAGGTCACATATTGCATGTAGTGCTAGGGGCAATACTGTGCCCTATTGGGCCTTTACAACATCTCCTCATAGGTAATGTAGACATGATCCAAGTGTGCCAAGGGTACTGCTACATGATAGTGGTTGTATGCCTTTTTTCTAGCTGGATTGAAGCTGGTCCATGCTCACATCCGATGCCCGCAGTGTAGCAAAATTCCTCATCAGAGAGGTGTTCCCATGATGGGGTGTGTGCGAGGTCCTGCATTCAGAAAAATAGCCTTACTTTGTAGACAAAACCTTTGAGCACCTCACAGCCATGTTGGGGATTAAGCATATGGTTTCCTGCACTTATCACCTGCAATTGAATGGGATTTGTGACCATCTCAATGGCTTGCTGAAGCAAGAAAATAGCTAAAATCAAAGCTATGTTAAAAAAGGGGTGGCTACATTGCCTATCCCTAGCCTTGTTCTCATTGTACAATCAACCTGGATCCGACCACCATTTAACCCCTCATTAGGTGGTGACAGGATGAAACATGCGACTCCCACTTGCGACTCCCACTAGAGCGTTGCCAGATGCCCATAGTATAGCTACTGTCTTGGGTGATGGAATGTGCAAGTACATTGCTTCAATGGTGGCTAGTGGTTCTTTTATCTCTCAACAGTTTCAATCCCAGTGGGGGAGGTCGAAGAAGGATGAGGAAGATAATACACCAGTAACAGACTCTGAACTGCTCAAGCAACCACCTCTTTATCCAGGAGATCGAGTCTTTCCACACAATTTAACCTGGTCTTGGTATAAGGCCAGGTTTGGGGGCCCCTACTCCGTGGAGCAAGCCATCGACCGGGCAGTAGAACTTGTGGGAGAAAAAGTCTGGAATTACCTTGGAGACATCAAGCCCCGCAGAGGTTAGACCTTGCACTTGCCACCAGCTGGCCCTTTATTATATATCTTGTTATTCTACTACCCCTGTACTGCACTTTCCCCTCTCCCTTTCCCCTTCCCTCTTCCCATGCACTTGCGCGATCTGAATGACACCTGGCCTAGTAAGATCGCTGTCTGTCTTCCCTTTGTCCCCCCTCCCTGCCTCGTCGTGCCTTGAAGCACTTGTGTATAGGTGCGTTACAAATGCCATATCATATCATATCATATATCATATCATATCTACCCAACACGCAGACGATTTGATGCAAGAAGACGAACAAGAAGAAGATACACCTTAGCGAATGCAGGCACGATGTGTGACTACAGCTAGATAAGAACAAAATGAAAAGCTAGAGTGGGCACACTATTTTTCCTCCTAAATTGTTCTTTTATGCTTTTCTTCTTTATGTGGCACACACTTATCCTATAACGACTGGAGGTGATACGCCTATCATCACACTGCTCAATCGTGCCAAGGTATTTGGGAGCAATTGTTTTATGCTGCACCTGCTCAATATCACCGCAAAAGAACTTGACTAACACAGTAATGATGCACTCTAAAGACTTTTTCAAATGGTTTCATGCACTCTATGAGCAAAATAAAGGACATCTGGTACTACAGAAAATGGAAGCTGTGGCAAGATCTATTGCGTTGATATATTTTGCCTTCCGCTGTCTCGAATTCTTTACCCTCTTTGCATTACAAGAGGTTGCACTGTTGCATGCACATGCTTTGGTCTTCGTTAACACATTCCCTATTCCTGCTCTTACTGAAGCCATATCTGGGCGGATGACTAATGCTGCCAGAGAAGTAATAAGACTCAGGTGCAACGCAGATACAGGTTTTGAACATGCAAATTCATACCTAGCTGATTCAGCTCACGTGGCCAATAACATGTGGCACAAGCACATGACCATGGTGGGGAAAGAAACAACGAAGGAGAGCTGCTATGTGTGCTCTCTCATCCCCTATGCCATGAGTACTTTCAGAACATTAATAGCAACAGAAACCCCAACAGCCAGAGCACAATGCCTTATGTTCATATTGCTCTGCTCAACTAGAGGGTGGTTCCAAGGAAGTTGGGCTACACTAAGATGGATGTCACAGAAGACGTACCTTTAGGAAGACAGCTATATCAAGACTGAAGAAATGACAGATGACTTTTGGAGCACTGACAAGAAAATACAGTACATTCTTGACGGCCCAAACAAAGGAGAAGCCAGATTAGAGACACAAAAGGTGTTGCAATGCCCAGAGACAGGACAAAGAGAGATAGGAGGAATACCAGAGAGCTAGGAAAGACCACAACTATTAGTATATGGTCAGATATTAACAGGGAACGGATGGAAGGAGGGAATAGTAGGACGTGAAGCACATGCACTCTTAACAGTTCCAGTAGAAGTGGTGCAGAAGGAGAATGACGATTGCCTTAAGGCGTGGGCAGCAAGCACAAAACTGCTCACCTGGGTGTAAAACAAAGCAGGTCCCCTGCCAAACATACCACTCGAGAATGCTTCTTTGTGTTTCCAGAATGACGGTCCAGTAAAGGTTGGAGAGAATAAAGGGTGCAAACGAATATCGAAGATACCAGGTATGAAGGTTGGCACTGCAGTGCTAATTTATCACTACTGGGTCTGCAGGTCCAAGGGATACATGCAATTGCTGCCAAACCGGGGAGGGACATGTTCTCTAGTACAGCTGAACACACCAGCATTAGTAGTGCCTCGAAACGACATACAAGTAGATGGGTTCCCCAAAATGGATACACATCAGAGGAAAAAGAGATCTGTAGAGCTGACAAGAGTAGAAAGAGAAAACTATGTGTCCTCAGAAATGGAAGACGCACTAGACGCAATACCACCAGAACACAGATTGTTCAGCAGGACAGAGATGTTCTTTGTGTCAATCGTTCTGGCAATCCAGGCCAATGTGAACGGTAAGTGGCCCCAGATCACCTGGTGGGAACTGCTCAGGTGATAAACTCGACCGTTAAGGGGTTTAACACCATCAAAGAAGAGTTTAGAGCTGTCAGATTGATGACTCTACAGAATAGATACGTCCTGGACCTTCTCACATCAATGGAAAGAGACTTCTGCACCAAAATCTTCTTGCTGTATGTACATACCTTCCCACAATGAAGAGATTGGGACATTAACAGAGGCGATCCTGCAATTATCAGAATGGAGGTGTAACAAACCCAATAGGAGAAGACGATGGTTGGCTAACACACATATTTACCTGGATACCATCATGGATGGCTAGTGGATTGAAGGTGCTGATAGCAGCTTTAGTGCTAGTATTATTTGCCTTTTCCATTATCAGAGAAGGTATAGCGCAGTGCAAGAAGACAACTGAAAAAACGATAGGGATGAAGATATCATTGGACGTAGAAACGAAAACTGACATAGATGTAAACTCTTGACCTATTCAAATCACAGTTGATGCAGTGCCCTCTGTTCCCGGCAGGAGCAGCGTCTTATCTTCCCCCAGATCCACGCAACTATTGGGGAAATGGATATCGTGCAACCCTGATGGAGATTGCAGCTACATGACCTGAAGTTTAGACAAGCATGTGAAGTACCACGGATATCTGAGAGGAGTGACAAAGCTCTGGGTCCCAAGACTACACGTGAATAGAGAGGTTGTCTAGGTAGTGTGGTCGACTTGTCGGCCAGAGGGGGGATTGAAGAGGGAAACCCAAACATGGCCCTCATTACAGCCATCTCACTCTAAGCCCAGCTACAGAGAAACAAGAGATGTGCACCACTTCTAGGCCCTTCCTCACCATTGTTGATGTACCGCAGGTGGGAAAAGTGCTATTCACTCAGGCAACCATTCAGACCATACCCGAACAAGTTGACCGATTGCAACATCGAAGAAGCTAATGACATCACGACTGACATCATGACATAGATGCGTTAGACATGAAGCACATAGGGCTCCCTGCACGAAGCTACACACATATGTGAGTTTATTGTTGATAGAAGCAAATGCTTATGACTCACATAGTTAGAGGAGTGACACACACATGTTAATCTTTTGCTATATTGAAACTGCAAGACGCCTAAGAATACATATGACGGCTTGCCTGCGCTTAATCGCAACTAACATGGACGGCCATGCGAATAAAGATGGAAGCCATAAGCGCATTGGAGTGAATGGGAAAAGTAAGCCCAACTTCAGAATAGAGGGAAAAGCTGACAGACTAATCCCGCTGAAGCATGCAGACAGAGCTTCCAGCGCAGACACCGTACACAGCCTCGCCAAGGACAAGTAACGAAGGAAAGTTTCCATTTAACAGAATAGATAGGGCACTTGCGAGGGACACAGTGAAAAATACTCAATTACAAACAGTAGAGCTTCATTTCGTGCTCACTACACAAATGACTTGAATCTACGAGACAGAGCCTATTCTTTTGAGGCAGACGGAGGAAAGCTTTTCCCATCGAACCAAGGGTAGAAGGATGCAATAGTTATACAGGTTCAAAGCTGAATGTTCTGTCTCAGGGCCTAGGAGATCAGAAATGGTAACTTATTGGGAAAATGCAGCACCTTTGGGATCGATCCCATTACCTTGAATAGCTAAAGTTGGCCTGCTAACTGTCCAAAGCGCCAAGACAGGTGGACCCCTTCTGTCCAATCCCTAAACACCTTCCACGCTAAGCACACACTATGTGGCACTAGCCAATCATCTTTATACTAACCTGTAACTTTGTATTAGTGACACATAGAGGTGGTCTTAGGAGGAGCCACCAGGTATGGTTTACCCAGTGATCATTCTAATCCCTTGTAGATTACATATATAGTTCACCTAATTAACCAATCCCTTCCCAGTTAGGTTTTTGAGATGTAACTTTGTTTTTGTGAGGGTTCTTCAAGAATTTTGCGAAGTTCATGTTGCGATCCCTGTCATTTGATTGTTAATAAAGACAGTAAACTTTGCCCTGTGGCTGGGTCTTCCATTCTTGGGGCAAGGGATTTCCAGGGCCCAGTTCCTCTTGTTTGTAACCGGGTGGCTGGTAAGAGTGCCTCTGCTGCTCCATTACAAGTGTGCTATGGATAGGGTGAGGGATCTACCCCCACAGACCGGGAGAGAAGATCTGCCCTCATTAGGAGACATCAAGGAGGACTGATAGGGCTTCATTACGACTTCGGCGGTAGCCATGCCGCTATTGGCGGCATGGCTGCCGCCGAAATCGCATCCGTGTCCGTGTCCGTGTCCGGGTCCTTGGAATGAGGATTTACCGGGCCATTCCGAGATCGGAAGGCCCGGTAATTCCTCCCTCCAAGGACCCGGACACGGTCCTTCCCCATTCCCATTTCAGCCCCCATAGGGCTGAATGGGAATGGGAGAGGGAGCAAACAACGGGCCATTATGAGATGGCCCGTTGTTTGCTCACTCTTCCCCTCACCGGACCCGCTCTGCACGTCTGACATCGACATCTTTCAATTTCCAGAGGAGGCGGTATCTTTGCAAAACGCTTCTCATCGCATCACGGTCACTAAGCCGCGGGAGCAAATCACGTGGAAGAAACTGATCCCCCTGGACTGTGAGAGGGATCAGGAGAACTGAGGTGAGTCAGGAGTCCTAACGGGAGGTCAAAGTTCCACCCCACTTGCAAATCATCCCACTCGAAGCGGATAGATACACTGCAGCGGTTCCCCAAAGCTTGAAGATCTCTTGAAGTATCAGCTCTTACTAGTTGAAGACTGAGCCCTGTCTGCTCAGGACATCCTTCAACAGGTTCTCTGTCCCAGCAAGATGGTCTTCCACGCCAGAGAGACATTGTTCTCCAAAGCCCAGCACCATAGATGCATAATTTAGCTTGTAGAGGGGCAGTGACCCCACTTCGCAGCATCTTGCTGAGGTAGTTAATGGTGTAGGAGGTTGAGCAAAGACACAGATGACACTAACAGATTGTGGTTCAAACAAGTGGCTTTTATGAATGTATAGTTGAAGGTACGGGTTGGCACAAATGCCTCTAGGAACTTGGGAAGTCTCTACATATGAAAAGGGCATCTAGATCTAATGGGTGACAGGAAAGAAGGTAAAGTGAGGTTATCGCCTCCAGTGGTGTTCTTCCATATCATAAAGCTGAACCTAATTATATAAGTCCTTGTCCTTCCAGGAACTCTGTAATCGATAACATAATGTTTCAATGTTTAAAAGATGTGGCAAACAGAAAGTTCCAAACCTATACTTAGTAAGTCCTAAGTCTGCGGCTAGTCCTTCAGCTAAAACACAAATGTTCCAACATTTGACCAACAAAAGATCCCACAAATCCTATTGTACAAAGTTTATCTCTAGTCTAAACACAAAAGAAAGAAGTCCATGCTAGGATGGCTCTTCCAGGGTTTATTTGCAGTCTGAACCCTCCTTGGTCTTCTTGCTTTCCCTCTCGTATTTCAGACCTCTCTCCGATCCCTTGCTTCTCAGCCTTTATTTATCAAGCTCATCTTTTGAATCCTCAGATTCCAGCTTGGATTCTCAGCCTTTCTCTCTGATTTGTTGGATTTGTTTCCAATCTCTGGTATTCAACCAGACAGGACTGTTCTGGACTGCCACATTCAAAATAGGTCTTCCTCTCAGACCTCAGGGCTCATGGGTACAAGTCTCTCCAAAACCTTGTTACCACTATTCATTTGGACAGATCTCACCATGACCCCGTTTGTCAAATTCACTTTACCCGAATGATCAGCATTCATTTGGGTAGGTTTTACACTACTTGGAGTATCAGCATTCACTTGGGCAGGTCTCACCGTGACCTGGAGTATCAGCATTTACTTGGGCAGGTCTCACCACGACCTGGGGTACAAGCATTCATTGGTCAGGTCTCGCCAGGATCTGGAGTATCAGCATTCACTAGGGAAGGTCTCACCAAGATCTGGAGAATCAGCATTCACATGGGCAGGCCTCATCACACCCTGGATTACCAGGAGTCACTTGGGTAGGTCTCAAAATGACCTGTAGTATCAGCATTCACTTGGGCAGGTCTCTTCTGGCAGGCTTCATCACCTTGCATCAGGGTCCAGGTATTCAGCAGTTCCATCAGCAAAGTCACCAACTTGTACCAAGTGGCATTTTATCTTCTCTGGCAGGAAGCTATGAGGAATACATACTGTTATTCCTGGTCTGCCCTGGACTCAACTTTGGCAGCCACTGTGATAGGGCGATCCCAGTCCTTTTTATAGTGTTTACAAGTTTTCCTTCTTTGGGTTGGCACTGCTGATTGGTAGGGCTCATTATGGGGTTGTCTCTTGGCTCGAGATTGTTTTGCACCTAATGATTGTTTGAATTTCTGGAAATGTGCCTTTTCACAGTTGTCAATGAAGATAATTCACCTGATAAGCAGCATTCCCAACATCTTGGAATCTCTCTGCTTGCGGCGTTCAGGGAATTGAAACGTGCCTTTCCACAGTATCCTCCTCTGACCGGGGTCATGGTTGCTCCATTGCTGTTCTAACCATTTGATAAGTTTAGGAGTTTCTTCCGTGTGCTTTCCCGGATTCTGCATTTGTATTGTCAAACACTATGAGCTTCAGATGAGATCTTGTTGATACACAGCATGGTAGGGTGTTTAGCTCACTTGATTTTTTTAGCTTTACCAACTCCTGCTGTTATTGAGTTAGGAACTCCTGATTATAATGTTTACCAGGCTTGTGACATCGTCTTTTACCAGCTTCAGACTTTGAGATGTTAGAGTGTTTGAACAGCCCTGGTGGTATGGGTCTGAGTGGTGCCTGCAAGATCCCACTCCTAGCGGCAGGACCAACCTCGTTCAGTTCATTCAACTCAACACAATGGCTACCGTGCTGTCTGTCAGTGGGTTGGTTCAGTGTCAGGACACTCTTCCACTGAACCAATCAAAGGAAGAGCATTAGTGCTGGGCTGATTGCCCACAGCTCCAACAGGTTGATATGAAACCTAGGTTCCTTCGAGGACCACATTCTGCTCAATGGGTTCGCTCAGATGGGCACCCCAGCCCTTGAACATGGTTGCAAAAATGTATCTACTGCCATAAAGGTGTCTTGCCAGGCCCACCACAGTAGATCCTGTGCCGCATTTGCCTCAATTCCTGAAGAAGGTCAATCGTCCTGCCTGACAACAGACCACAGAAGCCAATAGAGCAATCTCATCTGTAGCAGTGGCTCTGGCACCAGAAATATGATGGATGCCATTTGGTTTAACAGGTGAAGGAAGGCTGAGGCTGGAAGAGTATGATTGTTCTGGAATTTTTGTATCATCTGAAGGATGTTTTCTTTCCTGAGTGAGTGTCTAAGGCTGCTCCGAAGAACTAGAGCGACCAAGTATGTCACTTGCAACTTTTGTACATTTAGGGAAAAGCCCAAGCTGTGTTAAAGAAAACGTGTGGTGTTGATTTAACAATGCCAGGTCTGTCCAGCAATCCTTGGTGTGCCAATCATTCAGGATGGAGAAGTGGTCCCCTTTACTGACATGAGTGACATAAGCGTGGTGAAAATCCTGGTGTGGATGTTAACCCAAAAGGAAGAACCCAAAACTGGTAATGGGAACTGGTAATGACATACCTTAGGTAATTCATGTGCTTTGGATGGATAGCCAAATGAAAATAAGCATCATGAAGACCCAGTGACATAACCAATCCAGAAACCTCTAGAGCCTGAAGCCATCATTTTTTGGTTCTACTGAGTAAAGAGAGTACCATTTCTCTCCCTTCCCCGCAGACAGTATCAGATCTATGGCTATGTTTTGCAAGAGGCTAGTGACCTCCACTTGGAGGAATGGATCCAGTGGCTTTGACTGGCCAGAAGGTGGATGATCTGGGGGCTGCTTGAAGAAAAGGGAGACGGGGCATGGCCAAGCTGGAGAGTCATGAGCTGCTCTCCTTCTCAGCTCCTAGCTCAGGGGATGATTTCTGCATTATTTCACTTTCTGACACCGATTTCAGAGTGGTGGGGTGGTGTGATACTCTTGGGAAACGCAACAGTCTCAGGTACAACCTGACTAACTCATTGGGTGCAGGAAGCCTGTTTGCCCAGACAGAAAGCTTGGGGAGGCTGGGGGAGCCAAACGGCGAACAATCCAATATGACACCGGCAGAGGTGCTACACTACACCGTTGCCGATCTGGGACACTTGTGGCTCGAGGCAGCAGTGTGATGCCCATGGACGTCTGAGCAGATGGTGGCTGGTGTTGTGTGTTGGTCTAGTTCTTTATGTCAGAGAGCGTCATGACCTTGTCATGACACCTCTGTAATAAAAGGGGCTCTGCTGGCACGCACACGGCAGTGCAGCAGAGCCCCAGGAAGCGGCAACTCATGTCTGCGTGTATACTTTGTGTGTGTGCCTTGCCACGTGTTGGTGGCCTAACCTGCCCGCCATGGCCTGGGTGCCATCCCGCCACGGTCGATCTACGCTGGGTGCCCCCAGCTGGAGTTGTGGGCGCCGGTGATCCGGCCTGTGCAGGGTGATCCCTGCATCTACCAAGTCGCATGCTTGCGGTGTCCTGAGCTGGTATTGGGGCTCCAAAACTATAAGTGGCCCGCCCAGGTGCCCTGGAGCAGGCCCTCCACATTGGCGATGAGGAGTCCAGGCCAGGGGCCCCTGCTCACTCGGATGTGAGTGGTCCTCCGGGGCCCTTCTGGACGAAACCACGTGCCTGGAGGCCGTGTGGAGGTGCGCACCCGCTCCTGAACAAAGGAAAGGGGCGCAGCCAGCCCTCCGGTGCAGTGCAGCGTCGGCTGCTGGAGTGGAGGCGGCGCAGTCCGCACCGTACGTCCGGGTACCCCGTGCAGGTGTAAGGCATGGGTCGCCTGGTGCGGACAGAGGCGCGGAGGTGTTGAGCGCTGCGGCAGCGGCCAAGTGGAAGGAGAGAGACCTCCCTGGCCCTGGATAGTGGAAGAGGGTGGGGCCTTGCCTTCCGTCGCGGCCACGTGGGAGGGAACGTCATCTCCCACACCCGGGCCGCGGCGGTGAATGGCCCTGCCGCCTTGCCCTGCCCCCATCGCGCCTGGGGAAAAGGAAGAGGGGTGTGGCCCCAGCAGGCCCGACAAACGGGCCGAGAACAAAAAGGGGCATGGCCCGAGCCAGCAAACAAAGGGAAGGAGGCGGTGCCATCTCCCCGCATCAACCGCAGGGGCAGAATGAAAGATTCCTATGACCGGGCCGCGGCGGTGATCTTCTCTGCTTATTGAATCCCCGACTCAAGGACACCCAAAAAAAAAAAAAGGGGGAGGTTAGCAAACTACCCTGTGTTCTGCCTTTGCCTCACGCCCAAGGGGTAGCGGCTCCATCCGGAGTGCTTGTGCGCCCCTGGGAAGCAGGAGGGGGGGCGACACTGCGGGGGTCAGCCACCAGTGGGCGGCAAGGGGGTGGCCGTCAGGGATAAGAACTTGTGAGCCCACACCAGTGAATTTTTCAACAGGGACACCTTTTCTGGCACCCTGATCATCAACGATAGCCCCAGAAAGGTAGTAACTGCGCCGGGAGCATTTGGGCGTCATCAAAAGGCCTCCCCATGAGGGGTCAGGAAACCGGCGGCGCGGTAACTGAACAATCCAAAACATCCAACTGCCATCACCTTAACAGTCATCTGGCCCAGCAGTCATCATGGCAGACGAGGACAATGAAGGAATATGTTGAAGACAGCTTGCGCCACTGCACCACTTTGACACAATGGGCTCGCCTGCCAGTTTGGGACCCCGGTGGACAGCCTGGGTAGAAAACCTAGAACTGTATTTTGAAGCGATGGAGATCAAAGATGCAGCCAAACGCCTGACACTGCTGTACTCTGCCGGATTGGCCGTTCAGAGGCTATTTAAGACACTAAGGCCACGAGACCAGTCATACGGAGCAGCCATCGCAGCCCTGAACGAGTACTTCCGACCCATGGTCAACAGGGACTATGAACGGATCAGGATGAGGTGTGCGAGGCAGGAGGAAGGGGAGAGCATTGATGCGTTCCATGGGAAGCAGCGTGGCATTGCACTGTCCTGCGAACTGGGAAACTTCGAGGGGGATGAGATCAGAGCGCAGATCATCTATGGGTGCAGCTCCTCGAAGCTACGCAAACAATTTCTGAGGGACCCGACGCTTACCCTCGATCAAATACTAGACCTCGGCCGGGCCCAGGAGCTGGCAGGGGTGCGGGCCTCAGTTATGGACTCATCCAGACACCCCTTCAAGTTGGAGGCCCCCATGCAGCGAGTAAAGCTCGAGGAGGTGGCAGCTGTCGGCAAGTGGCAAGAAGGAAAACCGATGAGGAGGGGAGACTGGCCAAGGAGAGACCCCAATGCCACAATATGTCATCAATGCGGGTGCGATCTCACACACCCGCAGGAGTGCCTGGCAAAAGGATACATCTGTGAGTGGTGTCGGAAAGTAGACCACTTCGCACTGGTGTGCCTCGCCTCAACTCCAGCGAGCATGGCGGGGGGATCGGGGGGAAGCGAACGACGGGGAGAAAGACCCCCAGAGTGGCGGCGGTCCAGGTGGCGGAGGGTTCCAGAAGAACGCACTGCAATGTCGGAGAGGAGGTAGATGAAGAGAATATATTCTTCCTGTCCTGCAGTGATGCCGGTGGCCAGTTTGATCCCAAGATCTTCTGAGTTCAACGAGCCCGTCATCGGGCACCGTGGGGTGCGGATTGGAACACACCCATTTGTTTGCAGTGTTAAACGCTTAAGTTTTAGTAGCTGTTAGTGGTACTTGGACTGGAATGCACCCAGTGTTTGCTGTGATGATGTAGGGGCACAGTGGGTGCGCAGACTAGAATGCACCAAGCGTAACCCAGTATAAGGTTCTGTTTGCAGTGGGGTGATTTTTGTTTGTTTATAATAAAGGAGGGTTGTTGTGTGTTGGTCGAGTTCTTTGTGTCAGAGAGCGTCATGACCTCGTCATGACGCCTCTGTAATAAAAGGGGCTCTGCTGGCACGCACACGGCAGTGCAGCAGAGCCCCAGGAAGCAGCAACTCGTGTCTGCGTGTATTCTTTGTGTGTGTGCCTTGCCACGTGTTGGTTGTCATGATCTCTGCTTCCAAAAGGTCACGGTTTTCCCAACTCCCTTGGAAGCAGATCTATAACCCAGGTTCCGAGTGCCAACCAGTCCCAATTGGGACCTTTTGGACCTAGTCCTGGCGCCAGTGGCACCAGGCTCATAAATATGCCCAGTCCCAGCGCTGGAAGCGCCGGGCTCATAATGCTTGGGTGGACTTACCTGCAGCAGACCATGCTGCTTACTTGCCTGCCAGTTGAGCCTCTGATCCTCTTCTGTTTGGAACTACTTTTCCTGTTGGGTGGGGCAGGAGCCACTCCCTAGGTTCAGAACACTGGAACTCTTCTGGAAAGCAGGAACTCTTTTCTTACCTAGGCGTGGCTGTGGAAGGAGACACCTAAGCACTACAGGAGGCTATTTAAACCACACCCAATGGATGAATCTTGCTTTGCGTTATTCTGCATCCTCTGCAGCAGAACGCTCATCGTGTCTTCTGCATCTGATCCTGGGCCTAAGGAAAAAGGCTTACCATCCTGAATCCAGTCTTCAGCAACACCTATAAAGACAAGAAAGAACAGGTTAGCATTACTCAAACTCTGGAACAGTATTTACGCTGCATGCTGCAACAAACTGAAAAAACTTGGAAAGACATCCTTTGGATAGCCGAATATGCCTACAATAACTCTGTCCATTCGGGAACTGGGAAAACCCCGTTTTTTCTTTTATACGGCAGTCACCCTCGAACCTCAGAGTTGGATCCCCTCCAAGATCTTGAAACACCAGCAGTAGACTACCTGCATTCTACAATCACCCAAGCCTTTAAGGAAGCTGTTTCTCACCTTCAAAGGGCTAAAGAACAATACAAGAAAGGAGCAGATCAACATCGGAAGGAAGCCCCTCAATATCAAGTAGGGGATCTAGTCTGGTTATCCACCAAATATCTACCTCTAAAAGGGCCACGCACATTCAACCCAAGATACCTTGGTCCCTATTCCATCACTACCATAGTAAACCCAGTAGCGGTCAAGTTGGACTTGCCCCCGCACATGAAGATACATCCGGTCTTCCACGTCTCTCTATTAAAACCCGTGCAACCTCAAACCCGACTAACTAAATCTCCAAAACCCATCCTAGTTGATGGAGAACTCGAGTTTGAAGTCAAAAGCATTCTGGACTCCAAGATCTCCAAATCTAAACTATTTTACCTAATTGACTGGAAAGGCTACGGCCCCCAAGAGAGATCCTGGGAACCTGCTGAATATGTCCACGCTCCTCGCCTAATCAAAAGATTTCACCGAACATTTCCTGACAAGCCAAAACCCCCGGAGAAGCCCGGTTTGGGAGGGGCCTTGAGGGGGGGTACTGTCATGATCTCTGCTTCCAAAAGGTCAGGGTTTTCCCAGCTCCCTTGGCAGCAGATCCATAACCCAGGTTCCGAGTGCCAACCAGTCCCAATTGGGACCTTTTGGATCCAGTCCTGGCGCCAGTGGCACCAGGCTCATAAATATGCCCAGTCCCAGCGCTGGAAGCGCCGGGCTCATAATGCTTGGGTGGACTTACCTGCAGCAGACCATGCTGCTTACTTGCCTGCCAGTTGAGCCTCTGATCCTCTTCTGTTTGGAACTACTTTTCCTGTTGGGTGGGGCAGGAGCCACTCCCTAGGTTCAGAACACTGGAACTCTTCTGGAAAGCAGGAACTCTTTTCTTACCTAGGCGTGGCTGTGGAAGGAGACACCTAAGCACTACAGGAGGCTATTTAAACCACACCCAATGGATGAATCTTGCTTTGTGTTATTCTGCATCCTCTGCAGCAGAACGCTCATCGTGTCTTCTGCATCTGATCCTGGGCCTAAGGAAAAAGGCTTACCATCCTGAATCCAGTCTTCAGCAACACCTATAAAGACAAGAAAGAACAGGTTAGCATTACGGTCTTCAGTGACAGCGCTTCACTTACCTGGTCCATCGGCTGTCACCAACGCCTCGCGCTGCATTCCGGCATCTGAAAGACAAAGGCTTACCTACTCTTCGTGCGCTCCGGAGGTCTTCGCACTGCATTCCGGCATCTGAAAGACAAAAGCTTACCAACTCTTCGCACGCTCCGGAGGCCTTCGGCGCTGCATCCCGCATCTGAAAGACAAAACAAGGTGCGTTTAAAGACATTGGGGAACTTTAATACTCACGTGCCATTACTCCTTTCCACATCTAACCCAGTGGGTATTCCGGCACCCTGCAGCCGCTCCGAACTTGTACCTGCAAAATAAAAAGACAGTTAGAGCGCATCGTGAAGCCGGCAACAAGCGCTTACTTACGTGCTTCCAGGCGCTTCTATTCATCACACGGGCTCCATCTTCAACTCACTTCAGCCCGTCATCCGCCATCGCCGGAACCCTGCAAAACAAGAGACATCATTACTAAAGACTTTTAAAGACATTAGAATTACTCGAAACTTACCGTTCGTGCAGTAAACGACGGACAGCAGTCCTCTGAAGTCAAGAGGCCTGCTCCCCTTATCCAGTGAAGAAACTGGTTACAGCACCCTGCCCCGAGGCAGATGGAGAGCACGGCGTTCACTTACCTAAGGTGAGAGCGTTAACCTTTGGGGTTCTACAGGAGAAGAGAAAGGGAAGAAGAGAGAGACATTCAATAACCCAGTTCATTAATCCCATATTTTTTATCTGCAGACATCTTACCCTTCGAGTCAGACATACAGTGCACAGAGGTCCAGCCCAAAGAGCCAGCCGTGTGTTACACATCACCTTTGAAGATACGGTATACGCCCAGTCAAGACCGGCGCCTCTACGGGAATCAGGTGAGCGTTACATTGGTGGCCTAGGCTGCCCCCCGTGGCTTGGATGCCACCCGCCACGGTCGATCTACGCTGGGTGCCTCCAGCTGAAGTTGTGGGCACCGGTGATCCGGCCTTGATGCCTCGATGCGTTCCATGGGAAGCTGCGTGGCTTTGCACTGTCCTGCGAACTGGGAAACTTCGAGGGGGATGAGATCAGAGCGCAGATCATCTATGGCTGCAGTTCCTTGAAGCTACGCAAACAAGTTCTGAGGGACCCGACGCTTACCCTTGATCGGATACTAGACCTTGGCCGGGCCCAGGAGCTGTCGGAGGTGCAGGCCTCAGTTATGGACTCATCCAGACACCACCTCAAGTTGGAGGTCCCCATGCAGCGAGTAAAGCTCGAGGAGGTGGCAGCTGTCGGCAAGTGGCAACGAGGAAAACCGATGAGGAGGGGAGACTGGCCAAAGAGAGACCCCAATGCCACAATATGTCATCAGTGAGGGTGGGATCTTCCACACCCGCAGGATTGCCCGGCAAAAGAACACATCTGTGGGAGGTGCGGGAAAGTAGACCACTTTGCACGGGTGTGCCTCGCCTCAACTCCAGCGAGCATGGCGGGGGTATCGGGGGAAGCAAGTCGACGGGGAGAAAGACCTCAGAGTGGTGGCGGTCCAGGTGGCGGAGGGTCCCAGAAGAATGCACTGTGATGTGGGAGAGTCGGAGAGGAGGTAGATGAAGAGAATATATTCTTCCTGTCCTGCAGTGATGCCGGTAGCCAGTTTGATCCCGGGATCTTCTGAGTTCAAAAAGCCCGTCATCGGGCACCGTGGGGTGCGGACTGGAACAGACCCATTTGGTTGCAGTGTTAAACGCTTATGTTTTAGTAGCTGTTAGGTGGTGCTCAGACTGCAATGCACCCAGTGTTTGCTGTGATGATGTAGGGGCACAGTGGGTGCGCGGACTAGAATGCACCAAGTGTAACCCAGTATAAGGTTCCGTTTGCAGTGGGGTGATTTTTGTTTGTTTATAATAAAGGAGGGATGTTGTGTGTTGGTCTAGTTCTTTGTGTCAGAGAGCATCATGACGTCGTCATGACGCCTCTGTAATAAAAGGGGCTCTGCTGGCACGCACACGGCAGTGCAGCAGAGCCCCAGGAAGTGGCAACTTGTGTCTGCGTGTATTCTTTGTGTGTGTGTCTTGCCACGTGTTCGTGGCCTAGGCTGCCTGCCGTGGCCTGGGTGCCACCCGCCACGGTCGATCTACGCTGGGTGCCCCCAGCTGGAGTTGAGGTGCCGGTGATCCGGCCCGTTCAGGGTGATCCCTGCATCTAACAAGCTGCGTGCTTGAAGTGTCCTGAGCTGGTGTTGGAGCTCCGACACTATTCGTTGCCCGCCCAGGTGCCAGCTGGTGTTGGCGGCTCTGGTGATTTGGAGCATTTTTAGCCCCAGGCTTCAGCACCTCAGTGGATGAGACAGCCCATAGCAGCCACATCACCTCTAGTATTCAGGGGAACGAGCCAAGGCACTGTGTGGTTTCCCCACATAGACTCTGCTGGGGAGCGGCTGTGCGGCGATGAGGTCACGTGACGCGGTGCCCGGCAGAGCAAAAATGGAGAGGCCTTTTTACAAACAAGAGGCACCAGGGCATGAGGCACTATCGGAGGATCTGATTCCTCCCGTTCTGGAGGCTGGAGTTTCCTGTGCCGCTGCTGTCATGCACCATTAGCCACATTCTAATCTGCTGCTGCAGATCTGATGGATGCCAGCTTAAATGTTGTCTGCTAAGAAGCTAGTCCTAAACCATGGGTGCATCCTTTAAGTATTTGAGGACGAGGATACTGGTGGTGACGGAGTGGGGACTTACACCAACAACTTACCGCCTTGTAGTGGCTGTCTCCTGTCCTGCTGGCACCCCTTGGGTCCACTATTTAACCTGTACTCCACATCATGGCGCCAAAAAAGCCTAAAAATCAAGGTCATCTGATATTAAGGACCTTCTTGCTGTATATCACCAGCACAAACTCATCCGGGCAGCGGACCCGGCCCACTCCGGAGCTCCTGGGGACGAGATGGACCTCACCCCAGCTACTGAGGTAAACATTGCCCAACTTCTCCAAAGCCTCAAATCGACAAGCAAAGGGAATTAAAGTAGGATCTATCAGAGTGTAAGGCTGATTTTATAAAGGCTCTGGCAGACAATAACAAGACAAGCAATGCAATGGGAAAAAAGGTGGAAGATATTGAGAATTCAGCCATGAGTTCTCCAGTGAACAAGCGAGCAGGGAACAGCGCTTGTCTGTGTTTGAGGAGCAGCAAGCACTAATGATGGCGAAAATAGAGGATGGAGAAACAGATCAAGATGCAACAACATAAGGCTCCATGGAATTCCTCAAGCAATTATGGATGTACAGCTTGCAACCTACGTGCAGGATCTGTTCCGCAAAATATTGGCTCTTCAGAATGAAACCGAAGTGCTCCTGGATTGCACACACAGGGTGTTCTCCCCACACTAAAAACAAAAAGGCTTTCTTCCGGACGTTCTGACCAGGGTCCATGTCTTCCATGCCAAAGAGGAAAACATGAGGAAGACCAAAGGAATCCAGGGCTATGCCTTTTGTGGGTCAAAATACATCCTTTGCAAGACTTGGTGCAACTTACCCACCAAAAGAGACGAGAGATGAGGCCAGTCACAGCCTGGCTCGGTGACCAGTCACGCCCTGGCTCTGTGACCACCCCATCCCATACAAATGGGGCTTCCCATTTAAGCTCATTTAAGACCACAATAACGCTCATTGACAAAAAGCCTCCATGGAGGAAGCTGATGCCTTACTTGGCACCCAATTTCCCACTGAAGAGGTCTCTTGGCTGTCCCAGCCAGACGCATGACTGTCACAACGAAGGCGCAAACTGACAGGACTGACAAGCAAAGACAACGTCACTACAGGGCCGTGGACATGCGCCCAGAGGAGGAACCAGACTGAGCAGAGCTCACTCAGGGGTCATGCGCACGGCCTAATGGTATTTGGGACTGTACACTTATATGTGGGCTCGAAAGGAGCATTTTCTTTTAAGCACTCCTATAATGGCAAGTGCTCCTTATGATAAGAGCTATACCCCCACTACGATTTTCTTGCTTTTAAAAATCTGGCTATAACAAGAAAGATAGTACTCTGCAGTATTTCGTTCCGGCGTATTTTCGTCCCAGTTGATTCAGTCCTTTCTTTGCCTGAGTCACACGTTCTAATGGTTTTATTGTTGGAATGCAACCATCCAAGATGCATTGGGGCTTCATATTAGTTCAGAAAAGGTATGCATCTTGATCACTCACACGACCCAGGGGAGAAGTGTTTCGAGGGGGGGTCCCATCACTGTCTTATGGTGGGAGGAAACACTTCTGCGCTACAACTGACTGTCGCAAAGCCAGACCCCACCATGAATCATGTCTCTGAAAATAATTTCTCTTAACACACAAGGGCTCAATTCTCCCTTCAAAAGGAAATCTCTGTCGCATGGGCTTTCCCACTGTGACGTGGACATAGTGCTGCTACACGAAACCTACTTGAAAAAATCGGATGAATGGTAGCTGGTTTCCCGAAAATATCCTCACCAATTCTTTCCCTGCTCAGGTTGTAAGCAAAGAGGAGTGGTGATATTGATTAATGAAAAAACTCCATTTATCCAAAAGAAACATACTCAAAGACACGGAGGGGCACTACATTGAGCTTCCAGGGGTCTTGGGTAACAAACTCATTACTCTCTTTTAGATCTACGGCCCTAACGAGCAACAGTCTGCCTTTCTTGATTCCCTTTTCCAATTATCGTCCAGTTGGCTGATTGGGGAACTATTCCTGGGAGGAGATTTAAATATCGTAATGGACCCGACAAAAGATCGCTCCTCTGTGGCTCTCTCGATGTGTATCTGCTGTGAGAAACCTGACGTTATTCTCCCACCCATTCCCTCTGGATCTTCCATTCAGGTGGCATGGGAAGGGGCCATCGCTTTTGGATCCCGAGCCTGGGGGTGGACAAGCGACAGAGGATCACCTGAGTGGAGGATCACGGGGGATTGGGAGGAAGATACTCAAGGGCGAGACATGGTACTCCCCCAGTCCCAATAACACTGGTTTCCAATGTCACCCCAACTTCCCATCCCATTTCCAACAAATACTGAGATGAAGAAGAGGTGACTAACATCAGTAATGATAACCTATAGCAATAACATGTGGAAAATGAGGGCAACCTGTCATAGACCTGTCAGGCATTTGATAGTAAACATTCACACCTGACTCCACTTGACTGGTCTTTTCAATATAAAAGGTTTGGTCTGACACAGAGGTATGAGAGAGTAGGAAAGAAAGCATGAGATCGAGCTGAGAGTAGAACCGAGGAAGCCGAGATGCTGAGGAATTGCAGTGCGAGAGAGCAGAATCGTGGCGAGGGAGCCGTGTCTCCAGGGAGCCAAGAAGGGTCTGAGTATTGGAACCGAGAGGCGTCCTGGTCCCCTGCAGAACCTGTGTATGCGAGTGCTCATTCAGACTCTCCGGGCTGACCTTTGCGCTTCGGCTCCACAGGCACTTCGCTCCGAGGTCACGGTCACACCGCATGCCCCTCGGACACTCCTGGGCTGCCAGTGAGACAGCCCAGGAGTGTCCGAGGGGCATGCGGTGTGACCGTGACCTCGGAGCGAAGTGCCTGTGGAGCCGAAGCGCAAAGGTCAGCCCGGAGAGTCTGAATGCATTGCAGAGCCAGGTTGTGAAGAGCACTATACATAGTAACACCGGAAACTCGTGAGAAAGAGAGCTGCGTTTGTGGAAGTGTTCAATTGAAGCAAACAGGAAGATTTCAAAGAGTGCAAAAGACATTGATACAAGCGACAATGTAAAGCATACGCGCAAAACTGGGAAGACGCACGTGTGTGCAAGAATGAAGAAAGTAAAATTAGACAGTGAAGTAATGTGAATGCAAAAGGGGCTAGAAGCCCGTGGAAAAGGTGCAAGAGGCACAAAGGGAAATGAAAAGGGTGCAAGAGGCACGAAAGGAAAGAATAGTGCAAAGAGTGTGAGTGAACTGGAAAGACAGAAACAAGCACAGAGATGCGTGTTAAAGTAGAAAAAGCGTGCAAGAGCACGATACACAAAAGGAGTAAAGGATAGTGCAAGTGTAAACGACAAAGGGAAAGGAGCGCACAAAAACAAAGAGAGGGGCAAGAGGATCAGAGTGCTTGCGCCGAGGAAAAGCAAAGAGCCTCTGATTCTACCCCATGAGAGGATGAAATGTAAGAAATAATATATACATGGAAAATGCACATCCTGAACAGATAAATTTGTGTTGGGAACTAGAGAGGCCTATGCTTGAGGAAGGGTGCCCTAAGAGATTAAGAAGGAACTTGATGCATATTGCTTTGTGTTTTGGAAACCTGGAAGAGGCCTGAGCTTGGGGAAGGGAACCCTGAGAGGCCTCCTGAGAAAAGTAGACTTTGTGTTTTGTGGTGGAAGCTGGAAGAGGCCTGAGCTTGGGGAAGGGAACCCTGAGAGGCCTTCTGAGAAAAGTAGACTTTGTGTTTTGTGGTGGAAGCTGGAAGAGGCCTGAGCTTGAGGAAGGGAACCCTGAGAGGCCTCCTGAGAAAAGTAGACTTTGTGTTTTGTGGTGGAAGCTGGAAGAGGCCTGAGCTTGGGGAAGGGAACCCTGAGAGGCCTTCTGAGAAAAGTAGACTTTGTGTTTTGTGGTGGAAGCTGGAAGAGGCCTGAGCTTGGGGAAGGGAGCCCTGAGAGGCCCATTGAAGAAAGTGAAGTGAAAAAGTTGAAGCTTGGGGGAAGGAACCCCAAGGAACTCAGAGACATTGAAGGTATTGGAATTCACTGTAAGGGCCCTGTTGGGAAGGTCTTTCAAACAGCCCTGTACAGTGAACACATTTCCCAAATTGCACCTGGTGAGAAGACCACTTGAAACCAACTCTGGTTTTGCCATTTTTGTTGAATCCCTATTTTTCCTTTTCAAAAAGACCTCCTATCACATTTTTGTAAAGCGTGAGGGCAAGCATGGATTTAGACACAGAGTGACTTTGGACTATTAGACAACAACGGCCATTAGAAATATCATTTAAGGGAATCATCCCTTTAGAGTTAGGGCCAGTTAGGCATTCCACCAACCCAGGATACATTTGAGTCTGTGTCTCTCTTGATAACATGCCTGCCTCACCCTGCTCATCAGCCGTACTGGCCTAGAGAATTTGTGACTTGGGCTTAGCAGACACCTGGAGGCACTTACATTCGATAGAAACTGATTATACGTTTTGCTCTTACGTTCACAATGGTCACTAAAGAATGTACATGTTTTTTCCCCTTTGTATTAAATACTGTCTAGGATGCTACGGTTGGAAACCAAAGTTAATTCAGACTATGCTCTGATTACCTTAACTATCTCTGTAGGGCAAGATAAGGCACCTAGACCTCTGACCTGGTGCCTAAATGACATACTATTAAGAGACCCATTTTTTGAGGAGAATGTTAGCAATCACATTGCCCAATACTTCTGGTTGAATGACAATAGGGATGTATCCTTAGAGACTCTATGGGAAGCTAGTAAGACATTGATCAGGGGCAAATTAATCAGCCTGGTGGCCTCGCACCGTAAAATGCTGCAATCCAAGATATCCACTTTAGAAACCCAAATTGCAGCTCTAAAGCAGGAACATAAACGCACGGGATAGAGAAAAACCTCCCGTAAACTGTGGAACGCCAGGGGACTATTAGAGGCGGTACTCACAGAAGAAGCAACCAAAGCACTATTACTCACTAAACAATTTTATTATAGCAAGAGTAACAAGGCAAATACGATTCTAGCTTTTAAATTGAGGCACCTTCCGATGAAAAAATGACATTCAGCGGCTGAGAGCCCCAAACGGTCCCATTCTGATGAAGCGTCCAAATTGAACATCTTCTCAGAGTACTATACTTCCTTGTTCAGGGCAGAGAATTTGGATGTACATCAGCAGTGGCTTTATCTTAACCATTTATCTCTCCCATTCCTTTCGGAACTAGACAAGCTGAATCTGGAACATCTTATCGAAATGGAGGAAATCTTACAGGTCATTAGATCGCTCCCATCTGGCAAATCTCCAGGTCCTGATGGATTCTCCATAGCCTTCTATAAAAACAATTCCGCCCTGCTGCTTGGCACACTAGAACAACTATTTAACCAATTCCTGATCACGGGTGGAGTGACCCCCCATCCTTCATGGCCGGATCTACTCTCACTCTCTTGCTCAAACTGGGTAAAGACCCAATGGACTTTGGCATACCGCCCTATAGCCATTTTAAATTATTACGCTTGTGTATATTCTAAAGTTCTGGCCAAACGTTTAGCCCCTCTTTTACCCAAATTGATTGATCCGGACCAATCTGGCTTTATTATCGACTGCCAAACTCACGACAATATCCGTAGATTAATTAATGCAGCAGACTAGTCTAACAAAAAGAAAATGCCCTTAGTATTATTGACTCTAGATGCAATCAAAGCCTTCGATAGCATAAGCTGGTCATATTTAGCAGAAGTCCTGATCTGCTTTGGGTTCAGCCCCTACTTTGTCAAATTTGTTTCAGCATACTTTAGCCACCCACATACTTCTATCGGAATGAACAATAGAGTCTCCGGCCCGATCCCCATTCATCGCAGAACGCATCAGGGATGTCCCTTTTCCCCACTATTGTTTGTCCTAAACCTTAATCCATTCCCTAGCAAGATTCACCATAATACATTAATCATAGGGGTTGACACAGGAGCAAACAAACAAATTTGCACTATTTACCAACAATATCTTTATGATGACCAATTCTACAACTACACTTCCGGTGATTATCGCAGAGCTAGATCTGTTTCGGCAAACCTTGAGATACACTGTGAAATATTCCAATTGGAGGGTGGGCAGCCTAGGGGAGCTAAGCCATTATATGAGGACGGAATGCCCCTCAAAGGTTAACAATGCAAAGCAACATTCAGATTGCTGGAATCAGAAAGATTCCCCTATGTACAGCTAAGACACTGGTAGTCTCACTCTGAGGTTAAAAGGGAGGGGCTGTAGGAACTGGACCCCCTTTGAAAAGCTGGTATCATTCACCCTTTCCTGTCACAAAATTTCTAATATATAGAAAATATTGATAGAGCGGAAGGCTCATGAGAAGAACTTCATGGCGAAATGGGAAAATGAGCTGGGGCCTGAGATCTTGCCCTCATCCTGTGAGACCATGTGAAAGAGGGCTGCCAAAACATAAATATGTACCACAATTCTGGAAAACTCGTATACAGTTTTATACCGCTGGTACTTTACAGCAGACAAGCTACACTAAATATACCCTCACCTTTCCTCTTTCAGTTGGTATGGTCGTGGAGAGACTGGGACCATGGCCCATATGTGGTGGCAATGTACAATAAATAAACCTTTCTGGATGGCAGTTATTGCTCTGATTCACAAATCAGTGGGCATACAACTACCCATGGACCCCACGGTTATTTTATTGGGTGATGCAAACGAATAAGACATCGTCACCCTTGAGGCTTCACACTCCATACTCTCAGGCCACATGTTAACAGCAGCTGAACTAACCATAGCACCAAATTGGAAAAAAACGGAAGCATATTCACGAATATGTGGTGAGCCAAGATATAGTATACACTGCCACCCTCTCCGATACCTGGGACCCTTCCATAACATGTATTAATTCCATTGAATATTGTCCCTTAATCCCTCAACAATGGCAGTCGTTTCCGCTATCATAGTTTGGGTACTTGATTACCTATCAGCATTGCTTTTCTGGGGAGTCTGATCTGTATGAACTTTACTCCAAACTTTATGTATTAGATCTTGATGATGTACCTTTATGTATGTCCTTCTTCAATTGCCTCTTGATTTTGGATATGTGTATAAATGAAATGTTCCCTCCTGGATTGTTATTTTATTTTTCCTCTTGTTTGAAAACCCAACAAAAATCATTAGAAAAAAGAAAACAAAGAAAGAAAAGGGAGGCAGTAACTCTGTGACATCACCTGGAGTGCTCATGTATCCGAAGTTGTGCACAGCCATTCTTTGGAGTGTGCGGTTATTCTACTCCAGTCAAATGTAATAAGCACCATGAGGACCCATAAAGGATTTTTTTCAGTAAGGGTGTAAGAGGAGACCACAGTTCTGGTCGCTTGGCCTCTCTGGCACATTTGCCTGGAGAGAGGAGTGTCTTTGTAATTGTTTTCCAGCAGACGCCTGATCTTGGTCCTTATTGTCAAACAAGGTAAAGTGGCAAAGACCACATGCCTTGAAAAAAGTGGTGGTGGAAGAAGGGCCGCCAAGAGCTGTTGAATTGCGAGACCCAAGGATTGAAGGGCATGTCCAGCAATTTCACCTGAATATCTGTTTCAAACTCTGAGGTCCTCAACCAAGCATGACTCCTGCTGACAGAGCCTGTACACATCGAGCAAGCCACACAATCAGCAATATCCATACCTGCCTTCCAAGCTTGGGAGGCTGCTTCTTCCCTGCCTGACACCATGCTGTTAAAGCCATCTCTGATGTTCACTTCAGGCAAGTGGTTTGCTGCGTTAAAATTCACTGGCCATAGGATGCATGCGTATTTTGCCAGAGCGCAAGAGGTATTCACTGCCTTTAGAGCCCAGGCTTCCAAATACAAACACCTTCCTTCCCCATCACACCCAGCTTCCTGCAGTCCCAATCTGGCGCAAGAGTGGGAAAAGTGGAAGACTTGAGGCCCACTGTTGTAGTGTGCTCCACCAAACTATCCGGAGTAAGGTGTTTGGATAAGAAGAACAAATTACTTAACCCTGGTTATGTTCTTTCTACTGGATGTTCCTCCTGTGTATTCCTCATTTTTGATATACCAATATCCTTTTTTTTTTTTATTGTATTGCACATGGCTACATTGACTCTGAACAACATTGAGCATCGATAGGGTTATTAACATAAATTTGTCACATGGCATGCAGGCAAACCATAATCTGGCTACTCATTCATCTCTGTCTCCCACACTTTTGCGGGCTAAAAACAAGCGAAAATCCTCCAAGATGTCTCTGGGACGATTCTAAGTGATACGACCGCGGCTGGTTTTGCCGCGGCCGGAAAGTTTGCATGAGAAAGGTCCGAACTACCAAAAGTTTGCACCTTTCTCATGCGAACACACTTACATACTAATGGGGCTGCAGGGGTTTCCCCCGCAATCCCTGCTCACTATACTATGTGGTATAGTGAGCGGGGTGTTGCGGGGGAAACTCCTGCAGCCCCTGTTTTTTTCATTTTATTTAAATTTTTTCATGGGTGTGATGCGGGGGTGTCCCCCACAACACCCCGCTCACTATACAACACAGTTGTTTTTTTTTACTTACCTGCAATGCTACCACCAAAGGTTCGAACTTTTGGTGTTCGAACCTTTGGTGGTAGCATTTTTCGGTTGTATTGTACGTTCGGACCTTTTTTTCGGTCCGATCGTACAATACCTCTGGGACGACATGTGGGCACCTGATGGCAAATACATAGCTCTTCCATATCGTTAGCCGATAACATATCTTGACACCAGTTTTCCAGCGAAGGCACTTCCTTCCATGTCCAGTGCATAAGAATAGCTCTTGATGAATTTAGGTTTCATCGAGCTTAGTTTCTTAGTATATCCCAGTACAGAGTCTAAAAGTGGCCATATCAAGGGTTGACCTACTATATCATCAATCGTATGACATACCGCTTCCCAGTATACAGTTAAGGCCTGAGATGCCCACAGCATATGTAATATGTCAGCGCCCGAGGTATTGCATCTGGGGCATCTCCCTTCCAGTGAGGGGAACAGCTTCTTAAGACCAGCAGGGGTGTAGTTCGTTCTATTAAGGATTTTAAAGTGTATGAGCTTGTACCTGGAATTCAACAATATTTTTGTTAACCTACATATCTGCGTCCAGTGTATGTCTGTAATGAGAACAATCAAATCTCTTTCCCCTGGTATCACCAGACTGTAAATTTCGAGTTGTTTGCGCGATTTTTTATAGTGACAACACGGTTTTCTTACCCTGTGACATTAAGTAGTTGAGGCATGGGTGTGATGTGGGTTCTAATGGAAATGTAGGGCACGCCGAAGCTATGGCCGAGCGGACACGGTAGTACTGGAGCTGTTGAAGCGTTCTGTCACCTATATATGCCTTGATCATGTCCCATGTAACAAAGACACCTTCATGAAACAAGTCCCCCAAACTATTGATCCCCGCCTCCCGCCAGTGCGCTGCCAGTAACTCATCTCTTGTGGGGTTCAGGGGAAACACGCCCCAGATAGGCATAGCTTTATTGTACAATACTGTTTTCTTGGGGCGATTTGTCAGCCTAGTCCATGCCTCGTACGTAGCCCCCACTGGGTCCAGCTGGTATGTACTAGGGTACCTATTACCTACAATTAAATGTACCAAGGGCCAGGAGGAGCACTATGCCTCTCTAATCGTATGTGCAGCAACTTTTGAATCACATTCCGACTAGAATGTCGCAAAATATGTTTGTGCTGTCAACTAATATAATTCAAAATCAGGGGCTGCAAGTCCACCAGACTGGCACGCTTCAGCAAGACGTTGCCATTTTACTGGAACCTGTCCCTTCCACACAAAAGAGGAGCATAAACTAGCTATTTCATAAAATAACGACCTACCTTGCAACAGTGGTATATTGCTGAAGAGATACAGAAACGTAGGCAAGTTGGACATTTTTATTAATACGGCTCGCCCCATAACTGATATGGGAAGATGTTTCCACCTTTCCAATTTTGTAGCTGTTTTGGACACTAAGGTATCATAGTTTGGAGATCTGGTAAGAGCTGGGGTGCGTGTTATTTCGATCCCTAGGTATCTAATGCTCGAGGGTGACCAACGTAAACCAAAGGTGTTATGAGGTTCTCAGGTGCCTTCCGTTAGTGGAAATATTTCAAACTTACTACTATTCAGGTGCAGACCAGAGTATCTTCCGAAGTCACGTACCGTTAATAAGATTCTCTGCAGATAGCATTCGGGATCCCTTACATATTGCATTATATCATCAGCATATAATGTAATGAGTTCAGATTGGCCATTTATATGGATGCCAGCGTGACTGAAGCAGGCTCGAATAAGATCTGCTAGTGGCTCTATGACTAAGGCGAATAACAGGGATGACAATGGTCCCCCCTGTCTAGTGCCTTCCTCTAGCATTAATGTGGGGGACAGTATACCATTTGCGTATACTCTAGCATATGGTTGGGCATACGATATAGTTACCCACTTAATAAAGTTAGGTCCAAAACCGTAATTATTCAGGGTCCTAAATAGAAAGGGCCAAGACACTGTATGGAATGCCTTCTGCATATCTAATGAGACAGTGAACCCCTGACTATCTTGTGGTATCGGAGCGATTATATAGTATATCCGGAGTAGATGTAACGCTGTTGACCTTCCTGGTATAAAGCCATCTTGATCCTCATGAACCATACATGGCATTAATGGGTTCAGCCGTGTTTCCAGCACTTTCATAAACATGTTTGCATCAATATTTACTAAGGACAGTGGTCTGTATGACCCACATTCACCTGGTGCATTGCCTGGTTTAAGTAATAGGTTAATTATAGCTTCACGCATTGATTCCGGCAGGATCCAGTTTCCAGGGCTTCAGACCAGACTAGAGTAAGCAGGGGGAGAGTTAATCTGCAAACTCCTTATAAAATTCTGCACTCAGCCCATCTGATCCCAGAGCTTTCCCTTTCGGGAGATCTTCAATGTTTTTTTTAACTTCTGCCTCACTGATCGGCTCTTCTAGTGTATTCCGAGCCTCGAACGACAGTAGAGTCGTAGGAATCTTTGCCAGATAATCATCGATTTCTATTGCCATAGCTTCGCCTTTCGGGGTATGATGCGGTGTAGAAATCGTGAACTACTGCATTTACGTCACTGTCTAGGTCAGCCACCGTGCCAGCAGGCTGAATTATACTCAGGATATTAGGGCTACCCCTATCAGAACGGATTGCTCGTTCCAGTAGCTTCCCTGGTCTATCCACTTCACCGTAGTGGAATGCAGCGGCGGGCCGATAGAAATAGTGAAGTTCCCTGTTGGCTATATCGCAGTAATTATCCAAGGTTGCTTTAATATCAAATATGGTTTCGGGAGATGGGTCAGTAGCATATTTTTGCTGTAGTTGCTTTAGTGTGTCTTCACATCTTTTTAACTCTCTTCTGATGTCCTGCAATACTGTGTTCTGTGGATATAGCTATACCCCTATTGTAAACCTTGAATGCCTGCCAGAGTGTAGCCTGTGCATTAACTGATCCTAAATTAGTTTCAAAATAATTGGCAATATGTTCCTTCATATTAATCCTAAAAACCAGATCCTCCAAGGCTGCAGGTTTAAAGCGCCATTGCAGTCTAGTTTCAGTATTTCCGTGGATATGTAGTGAGAGTAGTACCAGTGAATGGTCTGGTAGCGTTCTAGGAAGTATCCGGCACTCTTCTACCCAATTTAGTAATCTGTTAGTCACCAACCATAAATCAATACGTGAGTGCATGTTATGTACTGACGAGTAGAATGTATATTCACGATAAGTATTATTCAATGCCCGCCATATATCCATGAGCTCTAGATCTTCAGTTTTGGCCAGGATGGAACGGGCTGCGTTGGACAGTGGCCTGGGCGATGTGGAAGTCCGGTCTAATTGTAAGTCTAATATCGTGTGGAAGTCCCCCACACAGATGACAATTGCAGTAGGGTACTTGGCACACTCTTGAAACACATCCTTGTAAAAGTCGGGGTCATCAACATTAGGACCATATATAAATTAATTAGGAGAACCTCAAGATTTCCCAGTTTACCATGCACATAAACAAACCTTCGGCATTCATCACTTAGAGTTTTAAGGTGTAGAAAAGGGAGGGAACAATGTATTATGATCTTAACACCACGTGCCCTGGTGGAGTATGACATGTAGTATTTTTGATCTCCCCAAACCGTGGCCACGCAGTACACCTGATGGCTTAACATATGGGTGTTTTGATGATATAAAATCTCAACACTTAGTCTGTTGGCGTATGAAATGACCTCAGGCCGAAACATGTTTGGGGATGCTTGTGGTCTCGTGCAGAAGGGATGTGACCTAGCAGTTCGGGCTGGACTTCCCCTTTTGGGGTGGGACCAAGTCTGATATGCATATGGTCTTTCCCCTTCTGTAATGGCTTGGCAGGCAAAGAACAATGGTCTGGAGGGTTGCCCAGAGCAATGCCAGTGGTTAAGATTCAGTCCAAACCTTCCAGCCATCACCTCTTTGTTTTTGCTTTGTCACCCTGAGTGGGACGGATATGCCCAGACGTGGGTCCCGTGCCTGCTGGGCCTAGAGACCCAAGCTACTCCTCACTGATGAGGCCCAACAAGGCCGAAACATTTTTGGGGATGCTTGTGGTCTCGTGCAGAAGGGATGTGACCTAGCAGTTTGTGGTGGACTGCCCCTTTTGGGGTGGGACCAAGTCTGATATGCATATGGTCTTTACCTTTCTGTAATGGCTTGGCAGGCGAAGAACGATGGTCTGGAGGGTTGCCCAGAGCAATGGCAGTGGTTAGGATTCAGTCTAAACCTTCCAGCCATCACCTCTTTGTTTTTGTATGAAATTACCTTGCCTGTCTTTATTGGTGACCCCAAGCCCTGTACATTCCAGCTTAGCCTCTTCACATTAGTAGACCCATTTCCGGCCATCGTCTTCCCAAACACAATGTGGTAATCATTTTCAGCCTGGCGCCCGCTCCAGCTATCCCATATCTCGATAACTTCACCATGTCTCGGGAGCATAGCTCAGGGGCAACGTGCTTGCCTTGGAAGCAAGACGATACAGAGCACCACAGGTTCGAGCCCCGGGTCCGCGCATAGAAACCTCCGGGTTTTAAGCGCGTTATAAATAACATATCATATCATGTGCATTTTATAACTTTTATACCCCAACTCCCCCAAATGTCCCTACATCCGCCTCACTCATAGTATCCCGAACCTTGACTATGTATTTACCCACCAAACCTACTACCCCAACCCAACAACTATATGCACTCGCATTAGGGGACGAAAGTCGCCGCTATGAGTGTAGTAACCCGCACATGCCGATCTAGGCCTTACGCTTATGATACGTGGAAATACTGGATAATTTCCATCAACCCATCATTACTGAAGCATGTTGGGTGAGTGATACAAACGGAGTGTCAAGTCACAGCAGGTCCACGCCCCAGTGATGGTGGACTATGAGCTTCCACAAAAGCTGTGGCTTCTTCAAGGAACGTGAAAAGGTAGGTCTTGTTTTTGCATTGTATGTGCAACCGCGCAGGGTAAAGCATGGCGTATGCAATCTCACGCTCCCTGAGGAGCTTTTTTACGCTAGCAAATGTGCGCCTCTCCTGTTGCTCTGCCAGAGCGTAGTCTGGGAAGATGCGCACGATGCTAGACTCCAACTTCAACTCTTGTTTCTCACGAGCAGCCTGCAATGCCAGGTCTCTGTCGCGATAGTTCATCAGGCAGGCAATTATAATGTTTAAAGATGTGATAGGTCTTGGGTATCCTCAGGGCCTGGGTTTTGCCATCAGTGCTCTATGCGCTAGTTCTACTATAAAGGGTGAAGATCACCCAGGGTCACGCAGAAGCTCTCTCAGCAGATCTTACACAGCTTTATCCATCGATCCAGTAAGTGCATCCTCCGGTACTCCTATGATTCAAACGTTATTCTGCCCTGATCTCGCTTCCAAGTTTTTGCACCATGCCTTCACAGTACTCATATCTTTAGTTAGGGTCATCACATTGCCCTGCAAAGCTGTAATGGCATCCTCTGCATCGCTAATCTGACAGGGCCCTGAAGACCCTCACGTATGGAACAAGGCAAAATCACCATACACAAATTGATACGCCAGACACAAGGTTCAATTCCCAAAATCTAGGGTTTATTGCAAAGCAAATAGTCTCAGTCGGCCGACTGGATCTCACGTCTCGCAACCTGTGTCACCTAGACCTCGTGAGACGCAAGACCGCGAGCATTCTACAACAGAGACATACATACAAAATGACCATCATATTATCAGTCTGTGACACATCAAAACCGCCCATAATGTATCTTCCTGAGCAAGGGTTCGGTGATTGACAATTGTGATGAGTATGACACCTTCTAAGACATTAATTTGGCAACAGTTGCAATCTGCAAAGGCGCAGACACTATTCTTTGTTACAGAGAACATAATGCTTTTGTTCAGTGAGTGAACCGTGTTCGTAGTAGAGACACATTCCAAGACTTGCTATCTTCTAGTTTCTATTCGTGAGCTAGAGGTCAGCTCAATATAAAGGGGCCCAGTAAGGGGGGCCATGAAAGAGAGTATAATTCATGCCTCTAACTGTCTATTTCTATAGTTTCTGCGGTCTCAGCGAGACCAGCTGGAACCTGGCTTGGTGATTAAATGCCTCTCTGCTCGTCTTCAAGGACTCGTGACGGAGGAAAACAATGTATTTCTGTCTCAGCCGGTCTCTCATATGTAACTTGTGGCCTTGCTCTGTGCTGGAGCAGAACGGAAATAAATTCATTTTTGCAAAGCTTTTAAACAGAAAAGCAGGAGAAAGCAAAATGGCAAAATGCCGGATTCTGTGCAATTAAAATGGACGCTCTATGGTTATTCAGACAAGTCTGTTCTGGTGGTGCTGGGCATATGATGCGGTTGGTTTTCCGCCAACATAATATACCGTCTATGCTATGGTAGGGTGTTTTTCTAGACTAACAAACCCTCCTCTTGGCCGTAAGCCAAACGCATCAATCACACATCGCATCTTCCTCTGACCAAGAATCTAATTCTGAACTATGCATACTACTGTAATTATCATCATCAATATCAATGGACATAAACTCTTTCATAGTTTGCGTTTTGTGATTTGCATTCGTATCTACTTTGGAAGTTCTTTTTTCTGTCATCATGTGTATGCATTCATCACTCATTTCAGTGCAAATAATTGGCAGGCAGTGTATGCAACAATAACATGTTAGCAAGATTCCGAGTACATTTGCAAAAATTCCAACTAGTTTCCATCCCCATGAGCGTATTAACTCCAAAAAACAAGGAACTTATATTCAGTTCCCAACCACCTGTCAGGGGGTGGAGGTCAGAGCTCAGGACGTGTAACTTTTTTTATTGATCATAAATCATAGGGGAGAAGTGCCTTACAAATACGCAGCACGCTGACCCCACGATTTTACAAACACCTCCACGGTCAGCCAAAACTATATCAAGAGCCATTCTATTCTGAAGTGTCATTAATATAATTGCCTTCTCTTGTAGGGTCATATTATACAGTATGTCAGTTGTTCCATTTATCGTTTTTTCTAGAATTCTTGACAATCTTCTTATATTATACGAGTTTATTGCTTGGCCCTAATATGGTATAAATGATTTTGCTATGTCTTCCGCAATAAATCCTGCTTCATCATCCCACTGAGGCCTTGATCTACATAATTTCGATAGATCGGATGTTCGGGAAAGGAATACCCCAGGGAAAAGGATTCCTAAGTAACATGTTCCACCCCAATTTCTAGGTAGCCAGGGATAAGCTTTTTCTCCACATACAAAATAAACGGGGTCACCTACATATATCGGTTCTCCTTCTCTCTCAAGTACTGCAGTATTCATGCATCTATCAAATGTCCCTACTGGATAGGACCCTTTCTTTCGTAAGCAAAATGGAACAGTGCGAGGATTGTAATGTATTGTATATGACGGGGACACTACATCTTTGCTCCCTACTGGGTTCCATGTGAAACGTTATTACAGTTGACTTATAAGACACATACAGTCTGTCTACTGGCATTACTACTGGTTTTATTAATCTTGCTTTGTTAAATTTGGTGCAACCTACGGGTTTCATCACCACTTTTTCAAATTCTTCTATGTTTGTCTTGTCTTGTCACTCTTATTCCACTTTCCATAAAAGAGTGCACTTAGTGATGTATAGCATGCTGTATTAAGGGGTAATGGCTGTACATACCAACCTATTCCTTTTCCGCCATCCTGGGTGTTGCCTAGTGAATACGCAGTTCTGCGCATGCGCGGCCCATAACGAGGCTTGCGCATGCGCGCATTGAATAAAGACGGTCCCGGCCGGCAATTTGCGCCGGAGACCAGAGCAGCAACACGTCTCCGGCGTGTCTCTTGGTGTGAGTGCTGGATGCGTGCGTGTGTGTCTACATGTGGGGCCTGCCATCGCCCCACAATATCACACTGGCGACGAGGACGGCGCGGGAGCAGTCCTCCGCTCCGGTAGTGTCCAGGGAGGAGAACGCTGCTCCGTGTCGGCACGGGCTCATACGTGTGGACGGCCGCCATCTTGGATTGTGCGCAGAATGCAGTGGTTGCGGCCCGTGAGGGTGCTCGTGCGCCATCTGCGAGTTGCACCGAAAATCAGCAATTTTTGGATCCTCCACAGCCTGTGCAGCTGCAAGGTTGTGGCATTCTGTCGAAAAAAAAAAGAGTGGCACTGGAGAAGATATTGCGCCAAGGGTGATCCGGGGCCCCGTCTTCAAAGCAATTCAACGCATGCCTGTGCGTACCACGCAGAGAATTGGGGGTGGAAGAAGAACAGGATGGCGCTCCTGCCCCCATCCCTCGCAGGGTGAACAGCACACTAGCCCCCATGCCCGAATTTGATACCACGGGCCCACCTTCCAAGTTGGGGCCTAAATGGCTCCTGTGGGTGAAGAAGTTGGAGATGTTCTTCACGGCCTCGGGGATCACGGAGGATGAAGAAAGAATTGCAATCATGGTGTACTCGGCAGGGGCCGAGGTTCACAAGATATATGACTCTCTGAACATTCCGGTTGCGACATATGCTGCAGTGAAGCAGGCGCTCCGAGATCACTTTCTGCCTATGGCGAATGTAGACTTTGATAGGTTTGTCATGAGTGTGGAAAGACAACGAGAGGAAGAGTCATTGGATCAATTTTGTGCACAACTCAGAGTTCTGGCAAGCTCCTGTAGATGGGGAAATGAAGAGGAGATGGTTCGGAACCAGTTGTTGCAGGGCTGCAGCTCCGTAAACTGAGGAGGCAGGTATTGAGGGAACCTGGTTTGACCCTACAACAGATTCTGGACACAGGGAGGGCCTATGAGCTGGCTGACGCGAGGGGTGCGAAAATGGATGCAGCCACGCATGGGAGAAACGAAGGTGAGGCTTCTGCAATTGGCGGCAGTAACCCAGGAAAGTCAAGGTGGACATCAAGAGGTGGTGATAGCCCGGGGGGGCATAGCAACGCTCCCTCGTGCCAATATTGTGGGTACGACCTGCCACATATGGGTGACTGTCCAGCCAAATCGAGAACCTGTGGGCGGTGTAACACACCAGGACATTATGCTAGGGTGTGCAGAGCATCAGCACCTGTCGCCGTGTCGAGAGGGCCCGAAAGGGTTGCCAGAGGCAGCACTCGGAGAGTGAGGGGTGTATCATCCATTGAACAAGGTACACAGGACCTAAACATCGCCGAGGAGGAGGAGGAGGAAGATGAAATCTTCTTCATCTCGAGCATAGCTGAAGGCCCCGGCAGGAGACGACAACCCAAGTGCACAGTTAACATTGGGGAAACACCCACACCGGTCTTGATAGACACTGGAGCGTCTGTCTGTGTGCTGGCGACGGAACACTACAACGCACTCCCTGGTCCACCAAGCCTAGCCGAGTCCACAGCACGTATATACGCTTTTCGGAGGACACACACCGCTCCTCATCCAAGGAGTATTCGTGGCCCCAGTCACTCACAGACAAAATAGAATAAGGGCAAGGTTCTTTGTCACAGATGTGAGCCCGCATTTCCTTCTGAGTTGTGCTGCGGCGGAGGCATTGGACATTGTACACTTCTCATTTGCGGTCTACCACACTGACTTGGAAAATCTGTTAAGTCGTTTTGAAACGATATTCCGAGGGATAGGGAAACTAAAGGCTGACCCAATACGCCTCCACATCGATGGGTCTGTGAGACCAACGGCTCTCAAACACCGCCGCGTCCCTTTCCATCTGAGGACACAGGTGGAACGCGAGCTGCAATCCCTGATAGACAAGGACATCATTGAGAAGATAGAGGGCCCAACCCTGTGGGTCTCCCCGATCGTGGTAGCCCCAAAGTCCAAACAGCCGGGTGCGGTACACATCTGCGTGGAAATGAGGCTTCCCAACCTAGCGATCAAAAGAGAGCGCCACATAACACCCACCCTGGACGACATCATTGGGGAGCTTCAAGGGGCGAAAGTGTTCTCAAAACTGGATTTGAGATCCGGGTACCATCAGTTAGAGCTCCATCCCGAGTCAAGATACATCACAACGTTTACGACTCACGAGGAGTTATACCAATATAAAAGACTCCGTTATGGTATCTCTTCCGCGGCAGAGGTCTTCCAGAATACCATCAGGGGAGCCCTGTCTGGACTCAAGGGAGTGATAAACATGTCGGATGACATTCTGGTCTTTGCCCGTTCCGAGGCTGAACACCTAAAGCGCCTGGAAAGCACACTGGTGAGGCTGCGTGACCTAGGGTTGACACTGCACAAAGAGAAGTGTGAGTTCCTGAGAGACAGGCTGGAATTTTTCGGGTTCGTCTTCCACACGGGGGGCATATCTCCTGATCCCGAAAAAGTGAAAGACATCCGGGAAGCTACCCCGCCAACCTCACCATCTGAAATCGGAAGCTTCCTGGGTATGGTGACATATTGTGGTCGCTTCATCCGCGATCTGGCCTCCCTGTCGGAACCCCTGAGAGCGCTAACCAGAAACGACATCGCCTGGAGCTGGGGGGAGAAAGAACAGAGGGCTTTCGACAACATCAAAAATGCCCTATCGGAACAAGAAACGATGGCATACTTCAATCCGGATCGGGAGTCGGAAATTGTAGTCGATGCCAGCCCGGTAGGACTGGGGGCTGTCCTCATGCAGGCCGACAATCAAGGAACCGTGAGGCCCATCGCATATGCCAGCAAAGCGCTAACGGAGACGGAGAGACGGTACTCTCAGATTAAGCGGGAAGCTCTGGCCATCCTATGGGGGTGCAGGCATTTCCGGATATATATTTTGGGAAAACCGGTCGTTGTGGTAACCGACCACAAGCCTCTCATCCCAATCTTCTCCGGAACATCATCCAAACCACCGCCTAGAATAGAGAGATGGATGCTGTTGTTAATGGAGTATGGGGTCAAACTGCTGTATCGACCAGGCCCTGACAACCTGGCAGATTACCTGTCCCGCCATCCAGGTGCGGGGAGGCCAAAAGACACAGTGGAAGTGGCAGAGGGTGTCGAAGCAATACATCTCGCGGTCGAATCGGCCCTGCCCGTTGCCCTATCCCGCCAGGAGATCGCTGAAGACTCCAACATGGACGAGACGTTCACAAGGATCAAGCTTGCTATGGCAAATGGAGAATGGCCAGAGGTCCTCCAGGAAAACTCCCGAAGGAACGCAGGGGCTCAGAAAGACCTGCAGGCCCTCTGGAAAGTGCGCCATGAGCTCTCGGTAGCCGAAGATGGCCTCCTGCTAAGGGAACGGAGGGGTCACCAGATTGTCATCCCGAGAACACTGGTTGACAAAGTTCTGCAGCTCGCACACAATGGGCACCAAGGGATGGCCAAGATGAAAGCAAGACTGAGACTCAAGGTCTGGTTCCCCGACCTGGAAAGTAGAGTGGAGGAGTTTGTGAGAGGGTGCATCCCCTGCCAAGCAGCACACACCCGGTGGAGAGGGCCCCGCCAATCCAAACTATGGAGAGAAGTGACCAGCCATGGGGGACGGTCCATGCCGATTTTGGATCCACCGGCCGAGGGCTCTACTTTCTAGTGGTGACAGACCAGTGGTCCCGCTATCCGGAGGTTGAACTGGTGGAGTCGACGGCGAGTGACCACACCATCATGGCGCTGGAGAAAATGTTCGCCACGCATGGATTTCCGGTGGAGATATGCTCAGATAATGGGAATACGCCATAGGAAAGTCACACCTCTCTGGCCGAGGGCAAACGGGGAGGTAGAGCGCTTCATGCGAACGCTCAACAAAGTGTTCCGCATATCAGCAGATGGAGGCGCAGACCTCTGACGCAACTTAGCTGACTTCCTTCGAGAGTATCGCTCGACCCCACATCAGTCAACCGGGGTCGCCCCAGCCGAAGCACTCTTTAAGCATGTACCAAGAGGGCTCCTGCCCGAAATGGAAGGCCGCCAGCCAGGGGGGATTGAAAAGGACCACGTGCGAATGGAGAGGGCGGCGCGGAACGAAAATGAGATGATCAGGAGGAAGCTCTCGGAGAGGCCAATTGCGGTGGGTGATACCGTGTTGGTGCAAAACAGAAGAGCAGAAGGAAAGTTATCGTTAACCTACAAAACCCAGCCCCTGGGGGTGACGCATGTAAAGGGCTTGATGGTCACAGTGGCCAACGCACGTGGAACTGTCACCAGGAACGTCTCGTTTTTCAAGTGCGTGGGATCTGCCGAAACAGATGAAGTCGACCCTCCGGCACCTGAGCCAAGCGATGGACCGCCACCGAGACCCGATGGACAGGCCGAGACTCGAGGGACACAAGAGCTGCCTCAGGCCGAGGCACGCAGGTACCCAAGCCGAGCGGGGCGTAAGCCGCCGCAGAGGTTCCAAGACTTTATTATGGACCCTGTTTAGTAATCTAGGTTGTGCTGGAACGTTTATGTTTGAAGAATACGTTGTTAAGTTACACTGTCAATCAATGTTCATTGTTTGGGGGAAAAAAAGGGATGTTGCGTAGTGAATACGTGGTTCTGCGCATGCGCGGCCCATAGCGAGGCTCGCGCATGAGTGCATTGAATAAAGACGGTCCCGGCCAGCAGTTCGCGCCGGAGACCAGAGCAGCAACACGTCTCCGGCGTGTCTCTTGGTGTGAGTGCTGGTTGCGTGCGTTTGTGTCTGCATGTGGGGCCTGCCATCGCCCCACAATATCACACTGGGGTAAATGCGTCCAGACCCAGCAGTTAGTCTTGTTCAAGATTGAGCAAGTCATATTCATAATAAAAAGCAATGTGTTATTACCATAACCTTCCCTGTGTTTTTCTTCTATTGGAGGGAGAGTATAAGAGAGTACATGGACCGGACTGTCTGTGACAGATGCGTTTGTGGCAGGCAAAAGAGAACTCAATGGGTATACGTTCTCCAGATACCATAATACTGGGATAATGGTACATAGAATACCCAGAAGTGTCATAATCATTAACATTACTTTGTAACAGCAATTCTTTCTATATTTCTTTCTATTCTCTATATTTATGACATCATCAGCGTTGGTGCAGGAGGGGGCAGAAGCAGGTATAGGCATTGTGCATGATTCTTCTTTTCCAACAATGTTCGTCGTGAATACTTCTCACAGCAGCACTCGTTGAAACACCAATATGTTCGAAGATGTTAACAAAGTGTTTAGGCCAGTTCTCGGCAGCCTTAATTGCTAAACGTAAGGCAAGAATATCGTGCTCTTGCACATTGCTCAAAAGACCCGAGAGCAAACATCAATTACCTTCGTACCATAAGTGCCCCGCTTGTTTGCACGGGGTGATCGACAAATGGATTTTTATTTTCAAAGATAGCACTGGGAAGCCGCGTTGCAGAACTCCCAGATTGGTACAGCCCCCACGCTCCACTTCCCTAGGCCTCCGATTCCCAATTCATCCGTGATGGGAATAGAGGCAACAACAAAAACATGCAGATCAGATCACTTTCGATTTTGAGAACGTAGGTTGTACCTTATCCCTCCAGGTACTGTGTGATCAATGAACAGTGCAGATGCACTTCCAGATGCAGACTCAGTGTCAACAGGTGACGATGCAGGCTTTATGTCAGCCTGTCATGATTCAGATTCAGCTGGGCAAAGTTGGGGCACATTTAGCCCTTTCTCCTTTTTAGCAATCTTCTCAGGCTTTCTCTCAGGCTCAGGCAGAATTTGTTGTGTCTTTTGAGTCGGAGGCAGCTGTTCCTTCCTGGTCGTCTGGGTCAGGCAGTTCTTTTAATGGCGATGGAATTCTTTTTGTGTGGGTGGCGTGGATCCACGCCTTACGACCATCCACGCGGACTGCAGTCTGTGTTGCCAAGAGTATTTGGTAAGGGCCACGCCACCTCGGTCTAAGTGATGATTTCATGTCGAAGTCTTTCACCAGGATCCACTCGCCTGGCTGCAGACAGTGCCCTGGGCCTGTATATCTGACATTAAGAGCCTCCTGCACCTGCTGATGAATCAAACAGAGCTTCTGCATTAAAATGTCACAGTCACAGTATGTACTAAGCACAGGGTATTCAACTTCACTCAGGTGCCTGGGCTGCGGCGCACACCAAACATTAGCAGGTCTCCCCATTACAATCTCGTATGGGGAGAGTCCAGTCCGTGCTTGCACAGACGTGCGCATGCACAACAAGGCTAAGGGCAATGCACCTGTCCATTTTAATTGACTTCCTGAACAGATTTTACTTATTTTCTTTTTTGAAATGTCGTTTTAACGCTCAACACGGCCGGCACTCATCGGGTGCCTGGCGGAATGGAATCGTTTATCAATCTGAAGGCCTGCACATATCTGTAATATCACGGTGGAAACAAAATGCGGGCTGTTGTCTGACCATATAACACGTGGCAGGCCGAATCGGGAAAAATATTCTTTTAGCATTACTTTTGCTGTGCTTATTGCTTTGCAGTCCTTTAGCGGGTATGCTTCCACCCATTTACTGAATGCACAGACTACCACCAAGATGTATTCAAGATTCTGACATCTTTGCATTTCTATAAAATCAAAATGGATGACTTTAAAGGACATGGGGGGGGCAAAACTACCTGTTGTAGTGGCTGTTCCTTTTCCAATATTGTGTTGCAAACAAGTCATGCAGTCCTGAACTAGTCTCTAAGCATTTTTTCTAATGTGCGGGTTCTGCCATAATGTAGCCAGATGCTGTATCATTTCTTCGCACATATATGAGTGGGGCTGTGGGCCATGGTGACCATTGCAGTTACGTAGGAGTGGGGCAGCATTCACTTTCTACTTTCTCTGTCCACCCAGCAACCTTCTACGTCTAATTCTGCGGAGCCCTCAGCCCACCCTTTTATTTCATCAGCAGTTGCTTCCGCCTGCATCTCTTTGACTGTGGCAATCCCGTTCTCTATCATGCAGCACACTTCTTCTGATTGTACTATCAACATTTTGGTGTGCAAATCAGTGGCAGTTTGTTTTGCAATTTTGTCTGCAAATGCGTTTCCCTTTCCAGCGTTACATGTTATTCTCTTTTGCGCCTCGCATTTCATTATTGCCAGTCGCTTTGGACACGTGAGTGCAGACAACATTCGAGCAATGAAAGGGCCATGTTGAATTTTTGTTCCATGTGATGTTAGAAAACCCCTCTCAGCCCAGAGTCGACCAAAATTGCGTAGCACCCCAAATGCGTACTGACTGTCACTATATATGTTTACATTCAAATTTTCTGAAATCTCGCATGCTCTTGTCAACGATGCTATTATTTCTGCGGCCTGCGCTGAATTGTATGGAATTCTTTTGCTCTCTACGATACTCTTCGTGATGGCATAGGCAGCAGTTGATGTGCCATCGGGTAATTTAAAACAGGAACCGTCACAAAACAGTTCTGTTAGATCAATTCTCCCTTTCGTTTCTTCTTCATTAACCATTAAACAATCATGGGATGGTGATTCATTCTCACCCATGTCTTCATTGGGAGGGGGCATTAACTCTGCAGGATTCAAAGCGCAACATCTCTGAATTTGAATATAGGGTGCAAACAGGACAATTCATATCTAGTCAATCTAGCTGATGTAAGATGTTGCGTCTGCGTTCTATTTAAGAGAACGTCTACTGTGTGAGGCACCATCAAAGTTAAGGCGTGACCCAAAACCATTCCCTCAGTTTGTTTTATTGACGTGGCAGCTGCAGCGACAGCTCGTAAACAATGTGGCAAAGCGCATGCTACAGGATCCAGCGCGGAAGAAAAATAAGCGCACAGTCTATTTCTTCCTCCTTGTTCCTGCGTCAAAACAGCCAGCACGGAACCCACATTCTCATGCACAAATAATTTAAACACCTTTTCATAATTTGGTGTGCCCAAAACTGGAGCTGAGCACAAATCAACTTTGAGCAGATCAAATGCATTCTGACATTCATCCCTCCATGGCAAAGGCAAGGCAACATCCTTTTTTGTCAATGCCACCATTGGTTTCACAATTATTGCGAAATTCGCTATCCACTGTCGGCAATATGAAGCCATGCCTATTATGGCTCTGACTCCTTTCTGTGTCTTTGGAATAGGCATACCAGAAATACTCTCTATCCTTTCTGGTGTCAGTCTTCTTCCCTCTTTCGAAAGTAGGTAGCCCAAATAGGCCACCTCCTTTTGACAATACTGGAATTATTTCAAAGAATGTTTTTGTCCATGAACTGCTAAATGTGTCAAATACATGGCGGTACCCTTTTTTGCAAATATCTTCTGAGTCAGCAGCAATTAATAGGTCATCGGTGTACTGTAGTAGTACACAACCCGCTGGTAGTTCTAACATGTCTAGTTGTTCTTTTAATGCTCTGCTATAAATACTTGGGCTCTCAGTGTAACCTTGTGGAATTCTTGTGAATGTGAAAGAACGCCCTCCTAGTGTGAAAGCAAATAGATATCTGCTATCCGGGTGTATTGGAATGCTAAAAAATACATTCTTAAGATCGACTACACTAAAATATGAAGCCGAAGCTGGAATCATTATCAAAATGGTTGTGACATCTGGGACCAATGGAAATTGGGGATCCACTACTTTGGTCAGCGCGCGTAAATCAATTATGAAACAATATGGTATCTCATTACCTCCTTTCTTATAAACTGGGGGAATCGGACTATTGCAGGTGCTACCACTTATCTATTCAATCACGTTTCTTTTAACCAAATCTGAAACAATGCATTTCAATGGTTTTTCACCTTCCACCGATATTTTATACTATGGGATACGTAGCAATGTGACTCCCTCTTTCAAAACAACTTTCACAGGCTCTATTTTCAAACACCCAACATCATTATCCCTCATTGCCCATATGCAAGTCAGTACCTTACTCAACTCTTTTGGCAGGGGTCTGGACAAGAATTGGGACACTGGCAGTTTCTGTTGTGAAATCGTCAAAAACACTCCATCAGGAGAACAATGAATAACCGCACTTAGTCTTTTCAACAAATTTAAACCCAATAGATTCTCGCTGCAATCTTGTGTCAAAAGGAACAGGCAAGACTCTGTGAATGGACCTAGTGTTATAGGCACTGACTGTGACACAGAGCTAATTACTGGGGTGCCTGCGAACCCTACTGAAACATTCTTTTGCCCTGACAGTGGTTTCTCCGGAACCAAGTGATGGACTATTAAGCACTTCTGAGCACCTGTGTCCACTAAAAAGGTGTGCTCTCTATATTCCCAACTTTCATTTATACGTAGGGTCCTTTCTGATCAACGGGAATAGACACTGGTTCCGACCCCTGTCTTGGGCTGTCCTAGCGGAACAATACATCATCTGATGTAAAGTCACCAGAATAATATGTATTTGATTGAGTATCAAAAACATTTCCACCTCCTGCTCCATTCTGCTGATTTTGATTCTGGCTATGATTCTGGTTGTTGTTTCCTTGGTTATTCTGATTTTGTGGCATACCAGTGTTTCTATTTTGCCCCTGTGTTCCTGGGCGTCCTCTGTCTGTCTTCTCGGGGCATTCACATTTCTATTCTGCAAATGTGGGCACTGTGCTCACCAGTGACCCTCTTCTTTACAATATGCACATTGATTTAGCCCAATTGGGCCTCCATGCATGTTTGAGTAATTCCCTCTCCCCTATTATTATTCGCTACTTGCTCTAGTAACACTCTTATTTTTAGATTCACTCTATCTCTCACCTCTTTGTCTTTCTCTGAATTTACTCTATTCTCATAGTATTGTGCCATGTGCAACACTTCACTTTGTGATTTTCCTTGCCACGCACTTTCAGATGTCATTATCAAATCACCAGAGAACAAGGAAAACGCAACACCTATGGAAAAGTCTCAACGCAGATGCAGAGGAAAAAGACAGAAAAGAACCCTAATAAATGGGCATGGATCCCTTCGGCGTTGACAAGATATGTGAGGAAATAGCAATCTGGATTACAGCCCTCTTTTGATCCCTTATCTACATCCACGACGCATACGAGCAGATGACAAAACACATTTACATACCTACAATGAAGAACTGAGGTTAAAGAAATCAAATCTAAGAAAGGCTACTCGGCTTGCACGAACAAACCCAACACAGACAAACGTAGACTTGGCATCCAAAACTAAAAGACTGTACAAATCGTGGATACAATCGACACGCTGGAAATTATATCAAGTGGATGCAGAGAACATGCTGAGAGCAGTCTGTAAAAAAACTCACGAGATTTTTGGGCAATCATAAAACACAAAACCTCGCCTACGGACACAAGAACTATAAACAGTGTTGCAGAAAAAAAATGGAGTGAACATTATACTGACCTATACAAAGATCCTATCCCAGAAGAAGCAACAGCGACTACCCAAGATGACGCAACCTGGATAGTATGCTCAGAGGATGATATTTTGACAAAGATTAAGAATTTGAACAACTCCTGTGCCCCTGGCCCAGACGGCATCTCCAACGCCCACTTGAAACAGGATGCAGAAATTTGGGCTCCACTAATATCAGAAATCTTCAGAAGATCAAGGATTTCGAAAACCATCCCTGATACGTGGAAGACAGCGAATATCGTCCCAATTTATAAAAAGGGCCCAAGGGACGATCCGAGAAATTACAGGCCGATTGCACTATTAGACGTGCTCGGCAAACTTTTCGGATCCCTGTTGTTGGATGAATTTCAGATATGGCAAAAAGAGGCAAAAACAACTGACCCCTTCCAATCAGGATTTGAAAGGAACTTGGGAACGTCAGTAAACATTATGCTGATCAGTATATTAAAATCAAAAGTCTTTGAGGGGCATCCATCAATATTCATTGCTTCAATTGATCTGGTCCAAGCTTTTGACCGCGTGAATAGGAATAAACTGTGGAGAAAACTGGAGAAACAAAAATCTCCACCATCCATTCTTGATCCAGTGAAAGCGCTATACAGTGAAACGTCGATTAAAATCCGGCTCAACGAAGCAGGCTGGATGTCTGAAAACATAAAAATGGCCAGAGGTGTGAAACAAGGCTGCCTTCTGGCGCCAGCGCTGTACAAGGCCTACATGGCCGACATAGCAGATTCTGAAAATGACACTCGATCATTTCCACCACAAATAGGCGTTTCAAAGGTGACAAGACTGCTCTATGCAGATGAAATTCTACTGCTTGACCAAACAGCAATTGGACTCCAGAGACAAATAGACAGCCTCACAGCCTACTTGAAAAAAAACGACCTAGAACTTAATATCTCAAAAACAAAAATCTTGATCTTAGAAAAACCAACAAGACCAAAAAAAAGATTGCAATGGTTCGCAAATTCTGAGAAACTGGAAACAGCCAAAAGCTGTACTTACTCAGGGGTGAAACTCTCGTCCAGTAAAATTGATAAAACGATGCAAGAACATCTCATCGCCAAAACAAAAACCTTAGCAGCACAGGCAATATCGTTGGATAGAAAATTTGGGAAATTTTCAATTCTTTGAATAAACTTCTACAGAGCAAAGGTCTGTCCAACTCTGACCTATGGAGCAGAAGCTATGTTACATCTGCCGAAGACTCTATGGGCTAAACTTGAAGGTACATTTTGGCATAGAGTGCTACGACTTCCAAACTCCACTCCCGTTGCAATTATCCGACGTGAACTGAGCCTTCAATCATTGGAATCCGTGGTGACGAGAAACAGCCTATTATTCCTGGGTAAAATCATAAGGCACCCTAGACCAAAAATTCTGGAGATCATACTCCAAGAGATGAGGAGCGAAAAAAACCCGATGTTAACAAGTTGGTACAGCAGACTGTTGGAACAGGTGGCTAAAATCGGATGTTCTGAATGGGATATAGAAAGGATCCCGGGAAAAATAAAGGGAAAACTTAAAAAAGACTGGATTGAGACTTTAGACAAAGCAGAAGATCTCACAACTTCCACACATCACATAATGAACACCCAAAAAATAGATGAGGTCAGAAACTACTTAAAAAAGTTTCCAGACAAACGATTGAGAACAACTTTTTTGAGAGCAAGGCTGAATTTACTGAAAACCAATGAGATTCTTTTTCGAAGAAAACAGTCGACTACTAAAAACTGTCGATATTGTGAGATGATGGAAAACGAAACATTACGCCATCTCCTCCTTCATTGTTCAGGAACAAAAAAGCTGCGAACTATCTATCTTAATCCACTCAGAGCTCGGCACCTAACGGCAAACGAAGAAACTTGGTGGAACATGCTAATGTGTGGCAATTCCACATCTTTGACTGTGGCAACAGCGAACTTTTTGGAAAAATTGAAGCTAGAGGGAAAAAAACAATAAAAGAAAGCTCCAAACTTTGCAACAAACAGAAAACTGCACAACAGTCACAACGAGAAACAACAAATAAAGACAGAAAAATCTGCGACAGAATTTGTAAAAATTGTAATACAATTAGGCACAAAAATAAATAAATAAATAAATAAATAAATAAATAAAAAATTATCAAATTTTGGATTTTCGGTAACAACCCTCTCGCATATGCCAACAAATAGTCTTTTCCCAGGTTCACTGCTTAAATCTTGACTGTAAAATCTGTAAACACTTCTTCGAATCTATTGAAATTGTCAGTAGCCAACTCATCTTTGCCTTGCATGCATGCAGTTAGTTTGTCCCATATAATTCTTCTTTCAGGTACTATAACCTTCAATTTCTGTACTATTTGTGCGGTATTGCTAACATATTTGACAATGGTTTTTCACCTGCTGATCTGTCTGTATCTTATTTGATTACATTTTCCCAAGTCGCACCCAAACTTTCATGATCATCCACATTCCTAATTTGCTTCCATATATCTGCTGGGAGAATTACAGGGAATAATAGGTCAATATAGTTCATATTAAAAATGGACGATTTCAAATAAGATTCAATTTCTTTATAGAATCCTGCCGGGTTCTTTCTTATATCAGGGATTTCCTTGTTTTATATTATTCACCTCTTGTCTAGAAAAAGGGACATGTACATATTGTGCTGTGTAATGTGCTTCTGTTACCTGTGCTGGAGCTCCATTAAAGCCAGGGATTTCTGTTTTCGGCACAAAAGTGGGAGGGACTTCTCTCATCGGGAATATCCCACTGGCTCCTTCTCCTTTCTCTCTTTTATTAAGCACTATAGCTAGATCAAAGGATAGAACAGTCTTCCCAGTTTCAGATAAACACGCTCTCTTGTATACTGTCATTAATTCAGGGGGGCAGCATTCATTTCTCTCAACATATTTATCTTGCAAATATTCAACCATTACTTGCAATGCTTTTCTTTGCATCTCTATCGTATATAGTTCAAACGTTTCATACACCTCCATTTGGGAATACCAGCATCCATAATCCATATAAGCGCTTCTCGTGTACATATTTTCCTTTCTTCACTAACCGGTTTTGATGGCGGGAAAAATCGCAGCTGTACATATGTTGCCAACCCTTGTCTCCCTCTTTTTACCTCTTTGTAACGAAACCCAGGAACAGAAAACATCTCTGAATATACTTCATCAAGTTCATCTTTAAACTCTTATAGCCTGTCCACATGCTCCTTCATTTCTGAATCACTTTCTCTCAATCGTGAAAAGGCATTCAAATCCCGCAACTTCTGCGGCGGCATCATACCAGTTAATTGCTTCCACCTTTCCATAAGATATTCTCCCATGCATTCCAGCAATACCTGTTTTTCACTGAGCTTCTTATAATCATACATTGAACTCAGCGTCGATCCCTCATCATTGCCTTCAATGTACATTTCTGCCTCTTCTTTCAGCTCTCTCTTTCTCTCCCTGCTGACCGCACTACGGGTTATTCTAGCTTTCCCTCTCTGTGCAGGCCCCGCCTCTTCAGCGCTGCCTTCTCTGATAGCTGCTGATTCAAGCTCGGTGGGTGGAGGGGGAAATGGGATCATGTGTTCAGGAGGGGCTGGTGCAGATGGAACAACTGGAAGGGGGGGCTGGCAACTGAGGCCGAGCAATGGGCACTTGTGCAATTGTGTCAATGTTACTTTTAGGGCGTTTTTGCCTTTTTTCATTTAAAATCTTATTAATTAGTTCATCTGATGCATGCAACTCCTGTTGTGGATATATTTTTTCTATGCCTAATTGAAGACTCCTATCTGCCCTTCTGATATCCTCATACCATTGTTTTTCTTCCTATTTTAGCGCTCTGTCTGCATTAGATTTGTGCCTACGCGCATGTTTCTCCCTACTTCTTAAACAGAGGTTAGCTTCCTTCCTCCAGTCTCTAATGACGTCAAATGTCACAGGGCAGGCTTTCTTGCGCAGCAGTCCTTATTCCAAATGCTCTATTCGCGGAATCTCAAAACTACCATCTTTCGGCCATTGCAAACATTCTACATGTCTGGTTTGCCTATGCAAAATTTCACAAAACATTATTGCCCCTATTCCATACTTCACAAACATCTCAAACGCTGGTGACCCTATGGGTGGCGCAGCCTGGCTAGTTTCCAAAGATTGTCTACCGCAGTGGAAAAATCCCACTAGACAGGAAGACAATTTCCTAGGCATGTTTGATCTTATTCGTACCTTACCCTGGGCATTTGATCTTGCAAGAGCAACTCTTAACCAGTATCAGGGTTGTTTAAGAATCGGGGCACGACTCACCTGATCAATCAACTCGTCTCTCAAGACGCAATTCGTCTGTATACCGACGCAACCAAGGATTGTCGTGTCTGCGTATCTGGCTCAATCTGCCTCGTTTTGGGACCCTAGCTTTCTTGCTCTCTGGACGGGCGCATCGATCAGGGACCGGTTGTGTACAGATCTGCAAAGGAGTCTCTCATCACTTTCACAGGGGTGCCCCGAACACCTCTCGATACCGGCTCGACGGCCCCGTCCTCAATTCGTTTTTTCAGCCTTCTTCAAATTTCAACGTACACCATGGAGCAAATGGGGGAGGGTCCCTGTTCGGGCACCATTTTCTGATGGGCCCTGAAGACCCTCACATATGGAAACAAGGCACAATCACCATACACAAATTGATACACCAGACACAAGGTTCAATTCCCAAAATCTAGGATTTATTGCAAAGCAAATAGTCTCAGTCGGCCGACTGGATCTCACATCTCGCAACGTGTGTCACCCAGACCTTGTGAGACGCAAGGCCGCAAGCATTCTACAACAGAGACATATAAACAAAAAGACCATCATATTATCAGTCTGAGACACATCAAAACCGCCCATAATGTATCTTCCTGAGCAAGGATTAAGTGATTGACAATTGTGACGAGTATGACACAATCTAAAATATTAATTTAGCAACAGTTGCAATCTGCAAAGGCGCAGACACTATTCTTTGTTACAGAGAACATAATGCTCTTGTTCAGTGAGCGAACCATGTTCATAGGAGAGACACATTCCAAGACTTGCTATCTCCTAGTTTCTATTTGTGAGCTAGAGGTCAGCTCGATCTAAAGGGGCCCAGTAAGGGGGGCCGTGAAAGAGAGTGCAATTCATGCCTCTAACTGTCTATTTCTATAGGTTCTGCAGTCTCAGCGAGACCAGCTGGCACCTGGCTTGGTGATTAAATGCCTCACTGCCCGCCTTCAAGGACTCATGAGGGAGGAAAACAATGTATTTCTGTCTCGGCCGGTCTCTCATATGTAACTTGTGGCCTTGCTCTGTGCTGGAGCAGAACGGAATTAAATTCATTTTTGCAAAGTGTTTAAACAGAAAAGCAAGAGAAAGCAAATTGGCAAAATGGCGGATTCTGTGCAATTAAAATGGACGCTCTATGGTTATGCAGACGAGTCTGTTCTGGTGGTGCTGGGCATATGAAGCGGTTGGTTTTCGGCCAACATAATATACCATCTATGCTATGGTAGTGTGTTTTTTTAGACTAACAAATCCAGTTCTTCATCTCTGTTATAAGTTGAGTCGCTTTTTCAAGCTGTGTGCGTATTGATGTGACATTGGTCATTATTGCATCCAGTTTATCGTTAATTGCAGTAAAGTCTTGTTGCATTGAGCCCATAACACCCTGCACATCAATGGGTGGTGAGGCTTGGCCTCCTCAGCAAGTACATGACTGCTTGTACCTTCTCCAGCCATTTCTGTGGGTTTAGGGGGTGGCTTTGTAAATGTATCTATTGTGCCGCTTTTCTTGTGCCTAGCCCCTTTTGCCATTGTGCCCACCAGTCGAGCTTATGGTGTTGTAATCGCCGATTTGTAAGAGTTGAAGCCCCGTAGCTTCCGGTGTGCCAAAGGATAAGCCCCCCTGCACAAACCCAATGTGGACCTGTAAAGCGTGGGCCCTCTCTAGGGAACTGGAGCAATCGCACTACATGCTGCCTGGTGTCCCAATGCACTATTTTGCTGTGAAGTCTGATTCACAGCCACAGGCTGTACAGTAAAATGTCCTTGATGGGAAGTCTGAAAGAGGCCAGCCGCCACTCCAGTAGGAGTGGAGCCGGGAGTTCATCAATCAGTGTCAGGGATTATAATCCCAGTGGGCTGTGTCCCCAGAGATGCAGACGTGCAGGTTAGTAAGTGGGCCAGCGTCTGGGCACTGTCTGTCATGAGCTTGCGTACCGACTTGCATGCTCTTATGGCGGTCGCCACACCCTCAAAACCACACTTACTTGCGACTTTGTTGTTATCGCTATCTAGGTGGGAAGGTCGACTGGGAGGGAGGGGGGATGATTGATCCGCCAAGCTTGTCCAAGCGCAGCAGTTTCCATAACCCGCCGAAATCCTGCATTGCTCGATGCTCCGGCGCTCCGGTTTGTGGTTGGGCGCGGCCTCAGTAGTGGTACGGCCTCTCACTGCGCGTAGAGCGGCCACTCGGAACAGCGGTACAGGACTCCGCACCAAGGATGCTGCTGCTTCTGAAACTTGCAACGGGTGTGCACCCACCCGCACTCTGGAAAATCCTAAATTTTCAGCCGGTTTTGTCCACGTTAACAGCTCGGTAATTAGTACAGGCACTCCACTTGGTGCAGAGCTTAAACACGGTCTGCCATCTTGGGAAACCATGAAACAGCACCGCCCCATGTATATACCAATATCTTGCTTGCAGCCTCAGAACCCTTTTTGACATCAACCAGCGCTGTGCGGTGTCAAGTGGATGGCCCTCGGCGGCTTTTATTCCCACATTCGGACGTGATGTTGATAATGGTATAAATAGCATGCACTGCGCCCGTTGCTTCAGTTCTAATGTTTTCCCCCTTTATGCACAGACGATTGGAGGATTAATAACTCACATGGGCATTGAAAGAGAGAGAGAAGATATTTAAACACGTACACATAGACAGAGGGGCAGGCTTAGAGGGCAATGAGGAATCAGCGGAGGAACATCCAGGGGTAGGCCATTTGTTCTTTTGATTGATTCTGTTCTCTATATTTAAACTGTGTAAAACAGCTTTCCCAAATCTAGCATCCTGACCCAACAAGGTGTCTAGACAGTCATGTTTTGAAAAGGTGTGTAATGAACACCAAGTTGCAGCATTACAAATGTCCTGCACTGGTATACCTCTACAGAGGTGAAGTGGTCCCCACTCCTCTGGTGAAATGTGCTCTCAGATCCTCAGGTACATCTTTCCCAGCTATAGAATACAATTCTGAAGTACACAGAATGATCCAACATAATAAGGTTTGTTTAGCCACGGATAGTCTGTGTCTAGTATAACTAACAGCGAGTTGATCATCTTGCCTGACATTTGTCAACCTGGCAATATAAAAACTTAGATCTCTTTTTGGGTCAAGTCTATGCAACCTCTCTTCATCCTCGGAAGGATGAGGAGGTGGGTAAAATGGTGTCCAGTGCAAATATAGCCAACAGAATTGTAGTCAGTGAAAATGTTGTGGTAAAAATACCTCTGCAGTGAAAAAGTTGCCAAGCAAAAAGTAGTCAATGCAAGCATTTAAAAAGTAGCCAGAAATGTAGTGCAGCTAGGGCAATTGTTAGGGTTAAGGAGGGTTTAGTGGGTTTGTGATGGGCTGGTTTAGGGTTAGAATATGTGTTAGAGTAAGGATAGGCGTCAGAGTAAAGATGGCAGGGTTTGGTTAGGCGTTAGGGTAGATTAAGTGTCAGGGTAAGTGTAAGGGTAGGTGTTACGGTAAATCTAGGGCTACTGGAGTAATGTTTTGAGTAGTGTTAAAGAAAGGAATAGGGAAGTTGGGGGGCCTGGTGATGTTGGCGTAGGTTAGGGGTTATGATAAATCTAATGGTTAGGGTAAAGAAAGAATTAGGGTAAGTGGTAGAGTTGCAGTAAGGGTAAGATCAGTATCAGAGCAAGAGTTTGGGTTAGGGTTTGGGATATGCACGTTGTTGTGAGCTGGTGATGGGGTTGGAGATAGGTTCACTGTTCATTTTCTATTTCTTTTGCATTGAGTAACATGCAAATAAAATGCTTTAGCGCACTGAAGGGTTAGTGCTCTGTAAGAGTTCAGGGTAGAATAAGGGTTGTAATTAGAGCTAGGGGAAGGTTTAGGAATGGAGTTAGAGTGATTGAGGAAGTGTTTGGGTCATTGTTAGCATTACAGGCTTGCACTTTTGTGTATTTAAAAAGAGCTCTTTTAGCGACCCTATTACTGGAAACATTTACACACTTGGCATTGCTTGCATTGGATGAGTACAATTTTGAAAACAACTTTTTGCTTACTACATTTTCATGTGAATACATTTTCCTGGGGACATTTTCATATAGAACCGGTAAAATGTAGGCAAGGAAATGTTTTGTGTCAGATGGAATTCGAGCACCACCTTGGGAAGGAAGGAGGGGCGAACCCTCAGGACTACTTTCTCCTTTGAAAAAATAGTGAAAGGAGGTTTTCATGATCATGCTTGTAGCTCACTCACTCTGTGAGCAGAAGTGATGGCTACCAGAAAGATTGTCTTGAAGGTTAATAAGCTGAGTGGAAAGGAGTGGAGAGTTTCAAATGGCTCTCCCATCAAAAATGCTAGTATCAAGTTCAGATCCCAAGCTAGGACTATGAAAGAGACCAGTGGAAAAATATTTGTCTGTCCCTTGAGGAACTGAATGACAATGGGTATTTTAAAATAAGAGCCTTGTTCCGACGTGCGTTTAAAGATGGATAATGCCACCAGTTAACTGTAGAGGAACAGCTGAATGCCTCTGCAGGAAGTCCCGCCCCTATTCTGCCTATATGTTGGAAACCGGAAATTGTGACATGTGCAACGCCAGTAATGGTGCCTATCCCAGGAAGAGCCTTTGAGACAAGGTATGCACTGGGAAAACATTATATGATATATCCCCAAAGAGATGACGGCCTCCTGAGGGAGATCCCTGAAGAAGTGTGAAGATGTGAAAAGGAGAGGCTGGTGACATCACAAGAAATTAGCGTGACGTACTAAGAAGAGTGGCCGAAGAAGAGAATTTATAGACCTTATAGAATCTGATGGAGAAGTAAAGAATCGAGACGACTTTTGTGTGCGGAATGAAGATATCATGTGTGAGGAAGCACTGCAGAAAATGCAAGGCATTTTATAACTGTACAGATGCTGTAACGCATCTAGACTAAGTAATCGTAAAGGCTGGCTATACATAGTGACTACACTGCAGGCGGTGCCGCCATTATATAGATACCGTTATATAGAATCCGGATATTCAATATCACAATTTTAGGAAGCTCAACCCGTGGAGAAAGGAGGATTGATAGCTATGTGTGTGTTGCAGCAAAGGAATAAGCTGAAGCTCGAAGATGAACCAAAGGAAGGCTGTTTGGCCTTGTGTCAAAGGCAGCCAAAACTGGTTGTCAGTCCTTGAAGAACAGTGAATGTGAGACACTGAGGCATTCCTTGTTAAGTTGCAAAGAGAGAACACCATGAGTGCCACGTTTCTTTATTGTAGAGAATGAAATGCTATAAAATAGGCCGATTCACGGTCTCCAGTCACGTGAGTCCAGGATGAGTCCAGGATGGAAATAGAAGTTGGCATGCAGACCTGAACCGTGATGAGAACATGCTCACACTCCCTCGTATTCCCAGAGAAGAAAAGCAATACAAGGCCAAGTTCAAAGACAGTCTGAATAGCAGAAGGCATGAGTGATGAGAGATGCTGGGCTAATTGGGTGGGGAGGTACGGTCAAGTCCACCCAACAGCACCTGGGGTACCAGCTTATGCTTACATGCTGCTAGTGAATTGAATGTTCCAGGAGGGTACAATCATGCCAACCAATTGTAAGAGGCCATATAACAAAGGGCCTTATAGTTTGAGAATGATGTACTGTGTATCTGGCAACTGATGAGGATGACTTGCACTAGGGGTGGGCATAAGTTGTCCACCTGACTGTAGAGACCCAATCACAATTCAGGGGTAATTCATAGAATTTAGTGCACAAGTGGCGCACGCGGCTGGCGCACAGTGTGCACGTGCGAATGTCTGCGCCAGCCGCGTGCGCTAAAATCCATTTCCGCGCACAGCGTATTCATGGATTTTCGCCTCCAAAACCAGCCGTGGCGCAGAGTGGCGCAGCGACCCTGCAGCAGCGCCAGTTACGCCCCCAAGAATGCCCCTAGAGCAGGGAAAAGCCATCAAAATCCCCAACCCAGCGCAAAGGGCTGCGCTAACACTGGACCAGTTAACAGGGCTGCCAAAAAGCGAACGCCAAGTGGGGAACGTGTATTACTGGGGTTCGTGTGAAGTTTCACACGCGAAAGGGCCTGTGTGAGTGGGGTACGTGTATAACTGGTGTTCACGGGAAGTTTCACACGCGAAAGGGCCTGGCGAGTGGGATATGTGTATAACTGGGGTTCACGGGAAGTTTCACACACAATTTCAGCATGGGACGTGTATTACAGGGGTTCGCGGGAAGTTTCACACGTGAAAGGGCCTGTGCAAGTGGGCTACGTGTATAACTGGGGTTCACGGGAAGTTTCACACGCGAAGGGGCCTGTGCGAGTGGGGTATGTGTATTACGGGGGTTTGCGGGAAGTTTCACACGCGAAAGGGCTTGTGCGAGTGGGTTATGTGTATAACTGGGGTTCGCAGGAAGTTTCACACGCAATTTCAGGAGGGTACGTGTATTACGGGGTTTTGTGGGAAGTTTCACACGCGAAAGGGCCTGTGCGAGTGGGGTACGTGTATAACAGGGGTTCACGGGAAGTTTCACACGCAATTTTAGCAGGGTACACGTATTATGGGGGTTCGCGGGAAGTTTCACATGCGAAAGGGCCTGTGCGAGTGGGGTACGTGTATAACTGGGGTTCGCGGGAAGTTTCACGCGCAATTTCAGCAGGGTACGTGTATTACGGGGGGTCGCGGGAAGTTTCACATGCGAAAGGGCCTGTGCGAGTGGGGTATGTGTTTAACTGGGGTTCGTGGGAAGTTTCACACGCGATTTCAGCAGGGTACGTGTATTACGGGGGGTCGCGGGAAGTTTCACACGCGAAAGGGCCTGTGCGAGTGGCGTACGTGTATAACTGGGGTTTGCGGGAAGTTTCACACGCAATTTCGGCAGGGTACGTGTATTATGGGGTTCGCGGGAAGTTTCACATGCGAAAAGGCCTGTGCGAATGGGGTACGTGTTTAACTGGGGTTCGTGGGAAGTTTCACATGCGATTTCAGCAGGGTACGTGTATTACAGGGGTTCGCAGGAAGTTTCACATGCGAAAGGGCCTGTGCGAGTGGGGTACGTATATAACTGGGGTTCGCGGGAAGTTTCACACGCAATTTCAGCAGGGTACGTGTATTACGGGGTTCGCGGGAAGTTTCACATGCGAAAGGGCATGTGCGAGTGGGGTACGTGTATAACTGGGGTTCGTGGAAAGTTTCACACGCGATTTCAACAGGGTACGTGTATTACGGGGGTTCGCGGGAAGTTTCACACGCGAAAGGGCCTGTGCGAGTGGGGTACGTGTATAACTGGGGTTTGCGGGAAGTTCACACGCGAAAGGGCCTGTGCGAGTGTGGTACGTGTATAATTGGAGTTTGCGGGAAGTTTCACACGCGATTTCAGCAGGGTATGTGTATTACGGGGGTTCGTGTGAAGTTTCACACGCGAAATGGCCTGTGCAAGTGGGGTACGTGTATAACTGGGGTTCGCGGGAAGTTTCACACGCAATTTCAGTAGGGTACGTGTATTTCTGGGGTTCGCGGGAAGTTTCACACGCGATTTTGCTGTCAGAGCGGGGTACATGAATTTCAGGGGTACGCAGTGAGTCTGCACCCCCACCCCCCACCAGTCAGGGGCACCTGCCAGCAGGCCCCCACTCATGTCCCACTCATGACCCCCTGCACCCCCACCCCCCAGCAGTGCAGGGCACCTGCCAGCAGGCCCCCACTCATGTCCCACTCATGTCCCCCTGCACCCCCACCCCCCAGCAGTGCAGGGCACCTGCCAGCAGGCCCCCACTCATGTCCCACTCATGACCCCCTGTACCCCCATCCCCCAGCAGTCAGGGGCACCTGCCAGCAGGCCCCCACTCATGTCCCCCCATAACCCCATCACCCAGCAGTCAGGGGCACCTGCCAGCAGGCCCCCACACATGTCCCCCTGCACCCCCACCCCCCAGCAGTCAGGGGCGCCTGCCAGCAGGCCCCCTACTCATGTCCCACACATGTCACCCTGCACCCTCACCCCCCTGCAGTCAGGGGCACCTGCCAGCAGGCCCCCACTCATGTCCCCCTGCACCCCCACCCCCCAGCAGTCAGGGGCACCTGCCAGCAGGCCCCCACACATGTCCCCCTGCACCCCCACCCACCAGCAGTCAGGGGCACCTGCCAGCAGGCCCCCACTCATGTCCCCCTGCACCGCCACCCCCCAGCAGTCAGGGGCACCTGCCAACAGGCCCCCACACATGTCCCCCTGCACCCCTACCCCCCAGCAGTCAGGGGCACCTGCCAGCAGGCCCCCACTCCTGTCCCACAGGTGTCCCCCTGCACCCCCACCCCCCAGCAGTCAAGGGCACCTGCCAGCAGGCCCCCACTCATGTCCCCCTGCACGCCCACGCCCCAGCAGTCAGGGGTACCTGCCAGCAGGCCCCCACACATGTCCCCCTGCACCCACACCCCCCAGCAGTCAGGGGCTCCTGCCAGCAGGCCCCCACTCATGTCCCCCTGCACCCCCAACCCCAGCAGTCAGGGGCACCTGCCAGCAGGCCCCCACACATGTCCCCCTGCACACCCAGCAGTCAGGGGCACCTGCCAGCAGGCCCCCACTCATGTGCCCCTGCACCCCCACCCCCCAGCAGTCAGGGGCACCTGCCAGCAGGCCCCCACACATGTCCCCCTGCACCCCCACCCACAGCAGTCATGGGCACCTGCCAGCAGGCCCCCACTCATGTCCTACTTATTACCCCCTGCACCCCTACCCCCAGCAGTCAGGGGCACCTGCCAGCAGGCCCCCACTCATGTCCCACACATGTCCCCCTGTACCCCCACACCCCAGCAGTCAGGTGCACCTGCCAGCAGGCCCCCACACATGTCCCCCTGCACCCCTACCCCCCAGCAGTCAGGGTCACCTGCCAGCAGGCCCCCACTCATGTCCCACACATGTCCCCCTGCACCCCCACCACCTAGCAGTCAGGGGCACCTCCCAGCAGGCCCCCACTCATGTGCCCCTGCACCCGCACCCCACAGCAGTCAGGGGCACCTGCCAGCAGGCCCTCTCTCATGTCCCACACATGTCCCCCTGCACCCCCACCCCCCAGCAGTCAGGTGCACCTGCCAGCAGGCCCCCACACATGTCCCCCTGCACCCCTACCCCCCAGCAGTCAGGGGCACCTGTCAGCAGGCCCCCACTCATGTCCCACACATGTCCCCCTGCACCACCACCCCCCAGCAGTCAGGGGCACCTGCCAGCAGGGCCCCATACATGTTCCCCGGCACCCCCACCCCCCAGCAGTCAGGGGCACCTGCCAGCAGGCCCCCACACATGTCCCCCTGCACCCCCACCCCCCAGCAGTCAGGGGCACCTGCCAGCAGGCCCCCACTCATGTCCCCCTACACCCCCACCCCCCAGCAGTCAGGGGCACCTGCCAGCAGCCCCCACACATGTCCCCCTGCACCTCTACCCCCCAGCAGTCAGGGGCACCTGCCAGCAGGCCCCCACTCATGTCCCTCACATGTCCCCCTGCACCCCCACCCCCCAGCAGTCAGGGGCACCTGCCAGCAGGCCCCCACTCATGTCCCCCTGCACCCCCACCCCCCAGCAGTCAGGGGCACCTGCCAGCAGGCCCCCACACATGTCCCCCTGCACCCCCACCCCCCAGCAGTCAGGGGCACCTGCCAGCAGGCCCCCACTCATGTCCCAGACATGTCCCCCTGCACCCTCACCCCCAGCAGTCAGGGGCACCTGCCAGAAGGCCCCCATTCATGTCCCCCACACGTCCCCCTGTACCCTCACCCCCAGCAGTCAGGGGCACCTGCCAGCAGGCCCCTACTCTTGTCCCCCTGCACGCCCACGCCCCAGCAGTCAGGGGTACCTGCCAGCAGGCCCCCACACATGTCCCCCTGCACCCACACCCCCCAGCAGTCAGGGGCTCCTGCCAGCAGGCCCCCACTCATGTCCCCCTGCACCCCCAACCCCAGCAGTCAGGGGCACCTGCCAGCAGGCCCCCACTCCTGTCCCACAGGTGTCCCCCTGCACCCCCACCCCCCAGCAGTCAAGGGCACCTGCCAGCAGGCCCCCACTCATGTCCCCCTGCACGCCCACGCCCCAGCAGTCAGGGGTACCTGCCAGCAGGCCCCCACACATGTCCCCCTGCACCCACACCCCCCAGCAGTCAGGGGCTCCTGCCAGCAGGCCCCCACTCATGTCCCCCTGCACCCCCAACCCCAGCAGTCAGGGGCACCTGCCAGCAGGCCCCCACACATGTCCCCCTGCACACCCAGCAGTCAGGGGCACCTGCCAGCAGGCCCCCACTCATGTGCCCCTGCACCCCCACCCCCCAGCAGTCAGGGGCACCTGCCAGCAGGCCCCCACACATGTCCCCCTGCACCCCCACCCACAGCAGTCATGGGCACCTGCCAGCAGGCCCCCACTCATGTCCTACTCATTACCCCCTGCACCCCTACCCCCAGCAGTCAGGGGCACCTGCCAGCAGGCCCCCACTCATGTCCCACACATGTCCCCCTGTACCCCCACACCCCAGCAGTCAGGTGCACCTGCCAGCAGGCCCCCACACATGTCCCCCTGCACCCCTACCCCCCAGCAGTCAGGGTCACCTGCCAGCAGGCCCCCACTCATGTCCCACACATGTCCCCCTGCACCCCCACCACCTAGCAGTCAGGGGCACCTCCCAGCAGGCCCCCACTCATGTGCCCCTGCACCCGCACCCCACAGCAGTCAGGGGCACCTGCCAGCAGGCCCTCTCTCATGTCCCACACATGTCCCCCTGCACCCCCACCCCCCAGCAGTCAGGTGCACCTGCCAGCAGGCCCCCACACATGTCCCCCTGCACCCCTACCCCCCAGCAGTCAGGGGCACCTGCCAGCAGGCCCCCACTCATGTCCCCCTGCACCCCCACCCCCCAGCAGTCAGGGGCACCTGCCAGCAGGCCCCCACACATGTCCCCCTGCACCACCACCCCCCAGCAGTCAGGGGCACCTGCCAGCAGGACCCACTCATGTCCCAGACATGTCCCCCTGCACCCTCACCCCCAGCAGTCAGGGGCACCTGCCAGAAGGCCCCCATTCATGTCCCCCACACGTCCCCCTGTACCCTCACCCCCAGCAGTCAGGGGCACCTGCCAGCAGGCCCCTACTCTTGTCCCCCTGAACCCCCACCCCCAGCAGTCAGGGGCACCTACCAGTAGGCCCCCACTCATGTCCCACACATGTCCCCCTTCACCCCCACCCCCCAGCAGTCAGGGGCACCTGCCAGCAGGCCCCCACTCATGTCCCACACATGTCCCCCTGCACCCCCACCCCCCAGCAGTCAGGTGCACCTGCCAGCAGGCCCCCACACATGTCCTCCTGCACCCCCACCCCCAGCAGTCAGGGGCACCTGCCAGCAGGCCCCCACACATGTCCCCCTGCACCCCCACCCCCCAGCAGTCAGGGGCACCTGCCAGCAGGCCCCCACTCATGTCCCCCTGCACCCCACCCCCCCAGCAGTCAGGGGCACCTGCCAGCAGGCCCCCACACATGTCCCCCTGCACCCCCAGCAGTCAGTGGCACCTGCCAGCAGGCCCCCACTCATGTCCCCCTGCACCCCACCCATAGCAGTCATGGGCACCTGCCAGCAGGCCCCCACTCATGTCCCACTCATTACCCCCTGCACCCCCACCCCCAGCAGTCAGGGGCACCTGCTAGCAGGCCCCCACTCATGTCCCCTTGCACCCCCACCCCCAGCAGTCAGGGGCACCTGCCAGCAGGCCCCCACTCATGTCCCACACATGTCCCCCTGCACCCCCACCCCCCAGCAGTCAGGTACACCTGCCAGCAGGCCCCCACACATGTCCCCCTGCACCCCCACCCCCCAGCAGTCAGGTGCACCTGCCAGCAGGCCCCCACACATGTCCCCCTGCACCCCCACCCCCCAGCAGTAAGGGGCACATGCCAGCAGGCCCCCACTCATGTCCCACACATGTCCCCCTGCACCCCCACCCCCAGCAGTCAGGGGCACCTGCCAGCAGGCCTCCACACATGTCCCCCTGCACCCCCACCCCCCAGCAGTCAGGGGCACCTGTCAGCAGGTCCCCACTCATGTCCCACACATGTCCCCCTTCACCCCCACCCCCCAGCAGTCAGGGGCACCTGCCAGCAGGCCCCCACTCATGTCCCACACATGTCCCCCTGCACCCCCACCCCCCAGCAGTCAGGTGCACCTGCCAGCAGGCCCCCACACATGTTCTCCTGCACCCCCACCCCCCAGCAGTCAGGGGCACCTGCCAGCAGGCCCCCACACATGTCCCCCTGCACCCCCACCCCCCAGCAGTCAGGGGCACCTGCCAGCAGGCCCCCACTCATGTCCCCCTGCACCCCATCCCCCCAGCAGTCAGGGGCACCTGCCAGCAGGCCCCCACACATGTCGCCCTGCACCCCCAGCAGTCAGTGGCACCTGCCAGCAGGCCCCCACTCATGTCCCCCTGCACCCCACCCATAGCAGTCATGGGCACCTGCCAGCAGGCCCCCACTCATGTCCCACTCATTACCCCCTGCACCCCCACCCCCAGCAGTCAGGGGCACCTGCTATCAGGCCCCCACTCATGTCCCCTTGCACCCCCACCCCCAGCAGTCAGGGGCACCTGCCAGCAGGCCCCCACTCATGTCCCACACATGTCCCCCTGCACCCCCACCCCCCAGCAGTCAGGTACACCTGCCAGCAGGCCCCCACACATGTCCCCCTGCACCCCCACCCCCCAGCAGTCAGGTGCACCTGCCAGCAGGCCCCCACACATGTCCCCCTGCACCCCCACCCCCCAGCAGTCAGGGGCACATGCCAGCAGGCCCCCACTCATGTCCCACACATGTCCCCCTGCACCCCCACCCCCCAGCAGTCAGGGGCACCTGCCAGCAGGCCTCCACACATGTCCCCCTGCACCCCCACCCCCCAGCAGTCAGGGGCACCTGCCAGCAGGCCCCCATACATGTTCCCCTGCACCCCCACCCCCAGCAGTCAGGGGCACCTGCCAGCAGGCCCCCACACATGTCCCCCTGCACCCCCACCCCCCAGCAGTCAGGGGCACCTGCCAGCAGGCCCCCACTCATGTCCCCCTGCACGCGCACCCCCAGCAGTCAGGGGCACCTGCCAGCAGGCCTCCACACATGTCCCCCTGCACCCCCACCCCCCAGCAGTCAGGGGCACCTGTCAGCAGGTCCCCACTCATGTCCCACACATGTCCCCCTTCACCCCCACCCCCCAGCAGTCAGGGGCACCTGCCAGCAGGCCCCCACTCATGTCCCACACATGTCCCCCTGCACCCCCACCCCCCAGCAGTCAGGTGCACCTGCCAGCAGGCCCCCACACATGTTCTCCTGCACCCCCACCCCCCAGCAGTCAGGGGCACCTGCCAGCAGGCCCCCACACATGTCCCCCTGCACCCCCACCCCCCAGCAGTCAGGGGCACCTGCCAGCAGGCCCCCACTCATGTCCCCCTGCACCCCACCCCCCCAGCAGTCAGGGGCACCTGCCAGCAGGCCCCCACACATGTCGCCCTGCACCCCCAGCAGTCAGTGGCACCTGCCAGCAGGCCCCCACTCATGTCCCACTCATTACCCCCTGCACCCCCACCCCCAGCAGTCAGGGGCACCTGCTAGCAGGCCCCCACTCATGTCCCCTTGCACCCCCACCCCCAGCAGTCAGGGGCACCTGCCAGCAGGCCCCCACTCATGTCCCACACATGTCCCCCTGCACCCCACCCCCCAGCAGTCAGGTACACCTGCCAGCAGGCCCCCACACATGTCCCCCTGCACCCCCACCCCCCAGCAGTCAGGTGCACCTGCCAGCAGGCCCCCACACATGTCCCCCTGCACCCCCACCCCCCAGCAGTCAGGGGCACATGCCAGCAGGCCCCCACTCATGTCCCACACATGTCCCCCTGCACCCCCACCCCCCAGCAGTCAGGGGCACCTGCCAGCAGGCCTCCACACATGTCCCCCTGCACCCCCACCCCCCAGCAGTCAGGGGCACCTGCCAGCAGGCCCCCATACATGTTCCCCTGCACCCCCACCCCCAGCAGTCAGGGGCACCTGCCAGCAGGCCCCCACACATGTCCCCCTGCACCCCCACCCCCCAGCAGTCAGGGGCACCTGCCAGCAGGCCCCCACTCATGTCCCCCTGCACGCGCACCCCCAGCAGTCAGGGGTACCTGCCAGCAGCCCCCCACACATGTCCCCCTGCACCCCCACCCCCCAGCAATCAGGGGCACCTGCCAGCAGGCCCCCACTCATGTCCCACACATGTCCCCCTGCACCCCCACCCCCCAGCAGTCAGGGGCACCTGCCAGCAGGCCCCCACACATGTCCTCCTGCACCCCACCCCCCAGCAGTCAGGGGCACCTGCCAGCAGGCCCCCACACATGTCCCCCTGCACCCCCACCCCCAGCAGTCAGGGGCACCTGCCAGCAGGCCCCCACTCATGTCCCCCTGCACCCCACCCCCCAGCAGTCAGGGGCACCTGCCAGCAGGCCCCCACACATGTCCCCCTGCACCCCAGCAATGAGTGGCACCTGCCAGCAGGCCCCCACTCATGTCCCCCTGCACCCCACCCACAGCAGTCATGGGCACCTGCCAGCAGGCCCCCACTCATGTCCCACTCATTACCCCCTACACCCCCACCCCCCAGCAGTCAGGGGCACCTGCTAGCAGGCCCCCACTCATGTCCCCCTGCACCCCCACCCCCAGCAGTCAGGGGCACCTGCCAGCAGGCCCCCACTCATGTCCCACACATGTCCCCCTGCACCCCCACCCCCCAGCAGTCAGGTGCACCTGCCAGCAGGCCCCCACACATGTCCCCCTGCACCCCTACCCCCCAGCAGTCAGGGTCACCTGCCAGCAGGCCCCCACTCATGTCCCGCACATGTCCCACTGCACCCCCACCCCCTAGCAAACAGGGGTACCTCCCAGCAGGCCCCCACTCATGTCCCCCTGCACCCGCACCCCCCAGCAGTCAGGGGCAGCTGCCAGCAGGGCCCCTCTCATGTGCCACACATGTCCCCCTGCACCCCCACCCCCCAGCAGTCAGGTGCACCTGCCAGCAGGCTCCCACACATGTCCCCCTGCACCTCTACCCCCAAGCAGTCAGGGGCACCTGTCAGCAGGTCCCCACTCATGTCCCACACATGTCCCCCTGCACCCCACCCCCCCAGCAGTCAGGGGCACCTGCCAGCAGGCCCCCATACATGTTCCCCTGCACCCCCACCCCCCAGCAGTCAGGGGCACCTGCCAGCAGGCCCCCACACATGTCCCCCTGCACCCCCACCCCCAGCAGTCAGGGGCACCTGCCAGCAGCCCCCACTCATGTCCCCCTGCACGCGCACCCCCCAGCAGTCAGGGGTACCTGCCAGCAGGCCCCCACACATGTCCCCCTGCACCCCCACCCCCCAGCAGTCAGGGGCACCTGCCAGCAGGCCCCCACTCATGTCCCACAAATGTCCCCCTGTACCCACACCCCCCAGCAGTCAGGGGCACCTGCCAGCAGGCCCCCACACATGTCCCCCTGCACCCCCACCCCCCAGCAGTCAGGGGCACCTGCCAGCAGGCCCCCACTCATGTCCCAGACATGTCCCCCTGCACGCCCACCCCCCAGCAGTCAGGGGCACCTGCCAGAAGGCCTTCATTCATGTCCCCCACATGTCCCCCTGTACCCCCACCCCCAGCAGTCAGGGGCACCTGCCAGCAGTCCCCTACTCTTGTCCCCCTGCACCCCCACCCCCCAGCAGTCAGGGGCACCTGCCAGCAGGCCCCCACTCATGTCCCACACATGTCCCCCTGCACCCCCACCCCCCAGCAGTCAGGTGCACCTGCCAGCAGGCCCCCACACACGTCCTCCTGCACCCCCACCCCCCAGCAGTCAGGGGCACCTGCCAGCAGGCCCCCACACATGTCCCCCTGCACCCCCACCCCCCAGCAGTCAGGGGCACCTTCCAGCAGGCCCCCGCTCATGTCCCCCTGCACCCCCACCCCCCAGAAGTCAGGGGCACCTGCCAGCAGGCCCCCACACATGTCCCCTGCACCCCCAGCAGTCAGGGGCACCTGCCAGCAGGCCCCCATTCATGTCCCCCTGCACCCCCACCCCCCAGCAGTCAGGGGCACCTGCCAGCAGGCCTTCATTCATGTCCCCCACATGTCCCCCTGTACCCCCACCCCCAGCAGTCAGGGGCACCTGCCAGCAGTCCCCTACTCTTGTCCCCCTGCACCCCCACCCCCCAGCAGTCAGGGGCACCTGCCAGCAGGCCCCCACTCATGTCCCACACATGTCCCCCTGCACCCCCACCCCCCAGCAGTCAGGTGCACCTGCCAGCAGGCCCCCACACACGTCCTCCTGCACCCCCACCCCCCAGCAGTCAGGGGCACCTGCCAGCAGGCCCCCACACATGTCCCCCTGCACCCCCACCCCCCAGCAGTCAGGGGCACCTGCCAGCAGGCCCCCACTCATGTCCCCCTGCACCCCCACCCCCCAGAAGTCAGGGGCACCTGCCAGCAGGCCCCCACACATGTCCCCTGCACCCCCAGCAGTCAGGGGCACCGCCAGCAGGCCCCCATTCATGTCCCCCTGCACCCCCACCCCCCAGCAGTCAGGGGCACCTGCCAGCAGGCCCCCACACATGTCCCCCTGCACCCCCACCCACAGAAGTCATGGGCACCTGCCAGCAGGCCCCCACTCATGTCCCACTCATTACCCCCTGCACCCCCACCCCTCAGCAGTCAGGGGCACCTGCTAGCAGGCCCCCACTCATGTCCTCCTGCACCCCCACCCCCCAGCAGTCAGGGGCACCTGCCAGCAGGCCCCCACTCATGTCCCACACATGTCCCCCTGCATTCCCCACCCCCCAGCAGTCAGGGGCACCTGCCAGCAGGCCCCCACTCATGTCCCACTCATTACCCCCTGCACCCCCACCCCTCAGCAGTCAGGGGCACCTGCTAGCAGGCCCCCACTCATGTCCTCCTGCACCCCCACCCCCCAGCAGTCAGGGGCACCTGCCAGCAGGCCCCCACTCATGTCCCACACATGTCCCCCTGCATTCCCCACCCCCCAGCAGTCAGGGTCACCTACCAGCAGGCCCCCACTCATGTCCCACACATGTCCCCCTGCACCCCCACCCCCTAGCAGTCAGGGCACCTCCCAGCAGGCCCCCACTCATGTCCCCCTGCACCCGCACCCCCCAGCAGTCAGGGGCACCTGCCAGCAGGCCCCCTCTCATGTCCCACACATGTCCCCCTGCACCCCCACCCCCCAGAAGTCAAGTGCACCTGCCAGCAGGCCCCCACACATGTCCCCCTGCACCACTACCCCCCAGCAGTCAGGGGCACCTGTCAGCAGGCCCCCACTCATGTCCCACACATGTCCCCCTGCACCCCCACCCCCAGCAGTCAGGGGCACCTGCCAGCAGGCCCCCATACATGTTCCCCTGCACCCCCACCCCCCAGCAGTCAGGGGCACCTGCCAGCAGGCACCCACACATGTCCCCCTGCACCCCCACCCCCAGCAGTCAGGGGCACCTGCCAGCAGGCCCCCACTCATGTCCCCCTGGACCCCCACCCCCCAGCAGTCAGGGGCACCTGCCAGAAGGCCCCCACATATGTCCCCTGCACCCCTACCCCCCAGCAGTCAGGGGCACCTGCCAGCAGGCCCCCACTCATGCCCCCCTGCACCCCCACCCCCCAGCAGTCAGGGGCACCTGCCAGCAGGCCCCCACTCATGTCCCACACGTGTCCCCCTGCACCCCCACCCCCCAGCAGGCAGGTGCACCTGCCAGCAGGCCCCCACACATGTCCCCCTGCACCCCTACCCCCCAGCAGTCAGGGGCACTTGCCAGCAGGCCCCCACTCATGTCCCACACATGTCCCCCTGCACCCCCCCCTCCCAGCAGCCAGGGGCACCGTCCAGCAGGCCCCCACACATGTCCCCCTGCACCCCCACCCCCCAGCAGTCAGGGGAACCTGCCAGCAGGCCCCCACTCATGTACCACGCATGTCCCCCTGCACCCTCACCCCCCAGGAGTCAGGGGCACCTGCCAGAAGGCCCCCATTCATGTCCCCCACATGTCCCCCTGTACCCGCACCCCCCAGCAGTCAGGGGCACCTGCCAGCAGGCCCCCACTCATGTCCCCCTGCACCCCTACCCCCCAGCAGTCAGAGGCACCTGCCAGCAGGCCCCCACTCATGTCCCACACATGTCCCCCTGCACCCCCACCCCCCAGCAGTCAGGTGCACCTGCCAGCAGGCCCCCACACATGTCCTCCTGCACCCGCACCCCCCAGCAGTCAGGGGCACCTGCCAGCAGGCCCCCACTCATGTCCCACACATGTCCCCCTGCACCCCCACCCCCCAGCAGTCAGGGGCACATGCCAGCAGGCCCCCACTCATGTCCCACACATGTCCCCCTGCACCCCCACCCCCCAGCAGTCAGGTGCACCTGCCAGCAGGCCCCCACACATGTCCCCCTGCACCCCTACCCCCCAGCAGTCAGGGGCACCTGTCAGCAGGCCCCCACTCATGTCCCCCTGCACCCCCACCCCCCAGCAGTCAGGGGCACCTGCCAGCAGGCCCCCATACATGTTCCCCTGCACCCCCACCCCCCAGCAGTCAGGGGCACCTGCCAAAAGGCCCCCACACATGTTCCCCTGCACCCCCACCCCCCAGCAGTCAGGGGCACCTGCCAGCAGGCCCCCACTCATGTCCCCCTGGACCCCCACCCCCCAGCAGTCAGGGGCACCTGCCAACAGGCCCCCAGACATGTCCCCCTGCACCCCTACCCCCCAGCAGTCAGGGGCACCTGCCAGCAGGCCCCCACTCATGTCCCTCACATGTCCCCCTGCACCCCCACCCCCCAGCAGTCAGGGGCACCTGCCAGCAGGCCCCCACTCATGTCCCCCTGTACCCCCACCCCCCAGCAGTCAGGGGCACCTGCCAGCAGGCCCCCACCCATGTCCCACACATGTCCCCCTGCACCCCCACCCCCCAGCAGGCAGGTGCACCTGCCAGAAGGCCCCCACATATGTCCCCCTGCACCCCCACCCCCCAGCAGTCAGGGGCACCTGCCAGCAGGCCCCCACTCATGTCCCACACATGTCCCCCTGCACCCCCACCCCCCAGCAGTCAGGGGCAACTGCCAGCAGGCCCCCACACATGTCCCCCTGCTCCCCCACCCCCAGCAGTCAGGGGCACCTGCCAGCAGGCCCCCACTCATGTACCACACATGTCCCCCTGCACCCCCACCCCCCAGGAGTCAGGGGCACCTGCCAGAAGGCCCCCATTCATGTCCCCCACATGTCCCCCTGTACCCCCACCCCCCAGCAGTCAGGGGCACCTGCCAGCAGGCCCCCACTCATGTCCCACACATGTCCCCCTGCACCCCCACCCCCCAGCAGTCAGGTGCACCTGCCAGCAGGCCCCCACACATGTCCCCCTGCACCCCTACCCCCCAGCAGTCAGGGGCACCTGTCAGCAGGCCCCCACTCATGTCCCACACATGTCCCCCTGCACCCCCAACCCCCAGCAGTCAGGGGCACCTGCCAGCAGGCCCCCATACATGTTCCCCTGCACCCCCACCCCCCAGCAGTCAGGGGCACCTGCCAGCAGGCCCCCACACATGTCCCCCTGCACCCCCACCCCCCAGCAGTCAGTGGCACCTGCCAGCAGGCCCCCACTCATGTCCCCCTGGACCCCCACCCCCCAGCAGTCAGGGGCACCTGCCAGCAGGCCCCCACACATGTCCCCCTGCACCCCTACCCCCCAGCAGTCAGGGGCACCTGCCAGCAGGCCCCCACTCATGTCCCTCACATGTCCCCCTGCACCCCCACCCCCCAGCAGTCAGGGGTACCTGCCAGCAGGCCCCCACTCATGTCCCCCTGCACCCCCACCCCCCATCAGTCAGGGGCACCTGCCAGCAGGCCCCCACCCATGTCCCACACATGTCCCCCTGCACCCCCACCCCCCAGCAGGCAGGTGCACCTGCCAGCAGGCCCCCACACATGTCCCCCTGCACCCCCACCCCTCAGCAGTCAGGGGCACCTGCCAGCAGGCCCCCACTCATGTCCCACACATGTCCCCCTGCACCCCCACCCCCCAGCAGTCAGGGGCACCTGCCAGCAGGCCCCCACACATGTCCTCCTGCACCCCCACCCCCCAGCAGTCAGGGGCACCTGCCACCAGGCCCCCACTCATGTACCACACATGTCCCCCTGCACCCCCACCCCCCAGGAGTCAGGGGCACATGCCAGAAGGCCCCCATTCATGTCCCCCACATGTCCCCCTGTACCCCCACCCCCCAGCAGTCAGGGGCACCTGCCAGCAGGCCCCCACTCATGTCCCCCTGCACCCCCACCCCCCAGCAGTCAGGGGCACCTGCCAGCAGGCCCCCACTCATGTCCCACACATGTCCCCCTGCACCCCCACCCCCCAGCAGTCAGGTGCACCTGCCAGCAGGCCCCCACACATGTCCTCCTGCACCCGCACCCCCCAGCAGTCAGGGGCACCTGCCAGCAGGCCCCCACACATGTCCCCCTGCACCCCCACCCCCCAGCACTCAGAGGCACCTGCCAGCAGGCCCCCACTCATGTCCCCCTGCACCCCCACCCCCCAGCAGTCAGGGGCACCTGCCAGCAGGCCCCCACACATGTCCCCTGCACCCCTACCCCCCAGCAGTCAGGGGCACCTGCCAGCAGGCCCCCACTCATGTCCCTCACATGTCCCCCTGCACCCCACCCCCCAGCAGTCAGGGGCACCTGCCAGCAGGCCCCCACTCATGTACCCCTGCACCCCCAGCAGTCAGGGGCACCTGCCAGCAGGCCCCCACTCATGTCCCACACATGTCCCCCTGCAACCCCACCCCCCAGCAGTCAGGTGCACCTGCCAGCAGGCCCCCACACATGTCCCCCTGCACCCCCATGCCCCAGCAGTCAGGGGCACCTGCCAGCAGGCCCCCACTCATGTCCCACACATGTCCCCCTGCACCCACACACCCCAGCAGTCAGGAGCACCTGCCAGCAGGCCCCCACACATGTCCCCCTGCACCCCCACCCCCCAGCAGTCAGGGGCACCTGCCAGCAGGCCCCCACTCATGTCCCACACATGTCCCCCTGCACCCCCACACCCAGCAGTCAGGTGCACCTGCCAGCAGGCCCCCATTCATGTCCCCCACATGTCCCCCTGTACCCCCACCCCCCAGCAGTCAGGGGTACCTGCCAGCAGGCCCCCACTCATGTCCCCCTGCACCCCCACCCCCCAGCAGTCAGGGGCACCTGCCAGCAGGCCCCCACTCATGTCCCACATATGTCCCTCTGCACCCCCACCCCCCAGCAGTCAGATGCACCTGCCAGCAGGCCCCCACACATGTCCCCCTGCACCCCCACCCCCCAGCAGTCAGGGGCACCTGCCAGCAGGCCCCCACTCATGTCCCACACATGTCCCCCTGCACCCCCACCCCCCAGCAGTCAGGGGTACCTGCCAGCAGGCCCCCACACATGTCCCCCTGCACCCCCACCCCACAGCAGTCATGGGCACCTGCCAGCAGGCCTCCACTCATGTCCCACTCATGACCCCCTGCACTCCCACCCCCCAGCAGTGCAGGGCACCTGCCAGCAAGCCCCCACTCATTTCCTACTCATGTCCCCCAGCACTCCCACCCCCCCATCATTGACAGGCACCTGCCAGCAGGCCCTGACATATGTCCCCCAGCCAACACGTCATCACAATCCAGATCCCTGGCTCTTATGGCCACACAAATCCCACCCACAGCACCCCAGTCCAAACACCCAACAAAGCTTTACATCCACTCCGAATTGAAATCCCCATTACATGATAGATCACAAATAAGCAGTATGCGCATGAGTACAAGTCTGTCCGACCCACACAATGGCAACACATGACTGAGAAAACCCACATTGTGAAATGCATGAAACCAATGAGAGAAGACCACACATTGAAGTCAGAAACAAAAATGTATTCAAGTCAAAATGAAGGGAATGAAATAAAAACACACAATAAAGCCAATAATAACGAAAATGCAGCATGTCCCAAAAAATGATAAATAAAAAAATGAGAATCCAAATTAATCCAAGTGAAAATGTGTCCAAAGTCACCGTCCAACAAAGCAAATCCAAAGGGAAAGAAAAGCGTAATATCCATTGCTCCATGGTGAAGAAAAATAAAGAGGAAGGCGAAAAATCCACTGTAAAACTATGTACAAATAGCAAATCCAGGGTCCATGAGCCCAACGACATAAATGAAACCTACAATGAAACCTACCTAATTACTAACTATATACAAAAATGTGGGGCATAGTCCATGAGCCCCAAATGAAAGAAAAAAGAAATTAAACTTAACACTAATGAACTATATACAATGGCGGCGGGCAAGTCCAACGGCTCACTTGTTGATGTCATGGGCAAGGGCATCATCGAACTCCTGTTCAATGTCTTGGAGGCGGGCCTGTTCTCTGGCCCGAGGTCTCGCAGGGATAACGCCATGTCCACCTCCAACTCCCTGCGAATTCCCGCATTCAGCCCGCCTCAGCACCCTGCGCAGGGAGTTCTCCGCCCTGACCATCGTGAGCCATGCCTCCTCTGCCTGCCGCCGCTCCGCACCTATCTGCTGGCCCAACCGCTGCCACACGGAAGACACTCCCATTCCAGGGTCCTCCTGCCCTCTGGCCGATGCCTGCCCCCCTGATGTAGATTGCCCCGAGCCATGATGCCTCCCACGTTGAGCCTGCCGCTGCCTCCGACGCAACTGCCTCTGCCAGCACGACGGCATCCAGGCTGATGGAATCCACCGACGCCGTCGTGCACAAGCCCTGCTCGATGATGCCGGCACATCCTCCATCTGCTGGGGTCCAGTTGCTGTCTTGTCCACCCCTGCCGGACCTCCGACTGTGGCTGGGATGGGATCCCCACCGAGGTGGCTGCATTGGTCAGGGCAGGTCCACAGGGGGCTCTGGTGGCATCTGGGCCAGAAGACGGCATGGAGAACGACTGGCGCATAGTCTCCACAGACGAGGAAAGGGCTGCCAGAGTGGCCGACACATGTACAAAACCCCAAACATGGACACTCCCAACTGGGCCACGTTGGCACGCTGCTCTTCGTGATGATGTGCGTGCTCTCTCCGGGAAGCACGCACGTCATCACGAATGTCACGCGTGCGCAACGCGATACCAATCAGGACCTTCTCCATATGGCGAGGGGTCCCCTGGTCCGCAGGTGGAGGAGTGTCAGATGACATGGACATCCCCCTACCTGCGGACAGGCCTGGGATGGGGCATCCCTGCTGGTGCATGGTGGTGCAGTCACAGGGTCAGGGACAGTGACATGCACAGGCCCCTCTGCGGCGACCTGTGCTGCCTCCTGCCCCTGCCCCTGGACTGCACCACTTGCACCAGTTGTACCACCCCCACCAGGCCCCATGTGCGACTCAGTAGTGGCCTCCTCCTCCTCTGTGGAAACCACCAACCTGGATGGCTCCACACCGTCTTCCGCCGTTGCAAGCCCCTGTGGGGGCTCACCCACGCCTTCCGCTGCAGCCGTAGTGGCAGACGCAGCACCAATCCCCTCACTCCCGGACGATGGTAAATTCTGAGAGGGTGACTGGGCCTTGCGTCACCGGCCGGTGGGGACATCCCCGCCGGTTTGCTCCACAGCGCCGTCTCCGCCCTCTTCATCACTTGCCGCTGTGTAGAGGGAGACATAGAACACAAGCATCAGGGTACTGTACGATGGTCCCCTAGACAGGAAGCAATAGCAGATGAGTGGCACTGTCAAACATCACTTCCATCATGTCCCTCCACAACACATGGGTCAGTGCAGGCAAAACACATGCAATAACAGGCATGGCGCATGCTATGAACATTAGCATACATGTCCAAGGGACTTTTGAAACATACAATGCTGGTTTAAAACTCACATGCATCATGGGCCATGCCTATCACATGCACACACTGCACCGTAGTTTCATCTATCTGGCCTCGTACACCCCAGACACAGTGGATACAAGGATGAGTAGGCTGCATCAGTGAATCTGAACATTGTCACAGACATGTGTCATGCATCCATGGCATTTACAAGTCACAGACACGCAAGTCAGAAACACAGACATGGACAACATACATGTCCATGACCGCATCACCCATCTCTCACACCCCATCCATGTCCAATAACAGAGACAGGCATGCATTAATGTGTGCATTCCGCATGCTGCTCCGCATGTTGCATTGTAACACATGTGCCTACCATGTGGTTCACACATTACTGGTCTCACATGCATGACCATGATGGCCCTGCACACACACATACGTACATGGCCTATGTGAGACATACAGGCAAGTATCAGACAACCAGCACCCAGCAACATGCCCTGTCTCACACAGCAATGCTTGGCCACTTACCGCTCAACTCCGGACGGATCTGCCTCTGAAGGATCTGGGCGTGGAGTGCTGGGGCTATGCGTTCCAGGTCCCTCATCTGGATGGTACTCATGCTGCCCCAGCCCCCCTCCATGAGGCGCCGGGCCTTTACGAGGGTCCTGGACCTCAAGTCCTCCCAGCGCTTCTTGACTTGCTTGATGTTACGGGTTGCCACCCCCTCCGCGTTGATGGCAACCAAAAAGTCGTCCCAGATCCTATCCCGTCCTTCCTTGTTGGCGCATGATGTTCCGAAGAGGGCATCTTAATGCCCCAGGACATACTCCACCAGGACACCAACTTCCTTCTGACTGAAGCTGGTGGCCCTCTGCCCCTCTAGCTGGGGGTCGCCAGTGGTCTCAGATGGTGTTTGCCCTGACATGGCGACCCCCGAGGCAGGCGTGGGTGGGCAACTGGGTCCTGGGGCTGGGCTGTGGAGCGATGGTATCCCAGTCGGGAGTCTTCTGTTCCAGCAGGTGTGGACACAGCAACTGGACCCCTGCAGATGGCTGATGTGCAGGCACCAAATAGCAGGGCACGTGGGCAGGAGGCAGTCAGGCAGCAGCAGATGGCAGGTGGAAGCGTGCTCTGGGATCTGGGGGGCAGGAAAATGGCCTTCAGGGCAGAAGCGTGGTCTTCCGTGTGTTTTCGTGAGGCCAGCTTGATACGGAGTGATTTGGCACGTGAAAAAATTGCATGTCAGTGTGTAATTCTAGGAAAGGCCCTTAGCGCGTGAGCGCGTCAGCGATTTCATTGGACCAAAGGCCCTTCGCGCATAAGCGTTTCTGTGACGTGACGCGCGGGGGCGTGCACAGGCGTTTCCCCCGTGACGTGGGCATAGTGGATTAGCGCGCGCACGAAAAAAATGCACGTCCCCGTATGAATACGTGTAATCCGAGGAAAGGGCCTACGCGCGTAAGTGACGTGACACGCGCGGGCGTTTCCCTCAGCATGGGTTAAAGGTGAGCAGGGCCAGCAGTTCGCTGTACGCGCCTTTCGTGGAGACCGACGTGTGTTGCTGCTTCGTGTTGTTTTGCGCGCCATCACAACTTCACAGCTATCAAGGACGTATCTCTTCTTTTGGCGGGGGTATTGGCTACGCGTGTTTTTCTGCATCACACTAGTCATACGGTGAGTCGCGCACGCTATTTTTCCCACTGCGGGTGCCCCTGTGTATCGCACCATTTTTGATGTCATAGTAACCTGCGTGTCCCACGCGTATGCGTTTTTCGTGTTACTGGGTGCCACCGCGTACTGCGGGAGGTTGATTCCACGCACGTAGGCTGCAGGGTTGCATGCACGGTTTTCCAGCAGCTTTGGGGTGCCTGAGCGTTGCGTGACCCGTCACTACATCACCGGGATCACATACAGCCTTGCAGGTGCAGGGGGGCTGTTAACATCTTGCTTCCCACCCTCTTCACCCCAATTGCCCAGGTTAATTGTGGTGTACACCTCCCATTGGCACTACTCCATCTGTGCCATGGTTGGGAGGACACCAAAGGTGAGGGGCGCCTCAGCTGGGCGTCCTCCTCGTGGCGGGCGTGGTCAGGGACGTGGCCGGGGTGACCATGGAGTAGGGGGACTCCAGGGTGTCCAGGACAGCCGCAGAGGGGGAAGAGGCAGGGGTGCGCCACTTGAGCACAATGTCGTGCCATGTGTCGGTGCAGTCATGCCACCACCCCCTGTGGTTCCAGGAGATGCAGCATCTGCATCTGGCACTGGTGCCCGTGTGACCCGGCAGTCCGTTCCATCAACTGCCACGGGCCCAAGGGTAGTGGCAGCTGCAGGTGCAGGTGTGGACACTGCCACCCAGGCTCAGGGTCTGCCAGCGCACCCTGCGTTGGCACTTGAGGAGCCCTTGGAAGATTTCCAACAGGCCAGGAGGGAAACCGTAGGGGCACGCTGGGCTGCCCTGACCAAGACACGTGTCCCTGGGGCAGTTATGTCATCTGCTGCCCCAAACAGCCGGGTGTTGGCAAGTGCAGGGACAGATGCACCCAACAACACCCCGGTTGTGAGTCTGCCAACCAGGACAGTTTCCGTCAATGACCCTGCGACAGCGGATGTTGCTGCGCAGGGTCCATTAGAGGGCTCCCAGCTGCCACTGACAGAAGTCAGGCCTTTGGTCGTCCCTCCACCTGCCACTCCCTTGGCTCAATCCACCGAACCCACTGGCCATACTGGTCAGGGCAGCATTAGCCAGCCAGGGTCTGAGCCACAATCCAAGAGGAGGAAGGTTGCACCTGCAGCACAGGCTGGGACCTCACACACAGCCACGACCTCCTGCACGTCGAGGAAGAAGCCTTTCTGCAACCAGGAACTGGACTTCCTCATGGGCTACGTGCGGGGCCACAGCCGTGACATGCTAGTGGGTGCCAATAGTCAGACCACGGCTGCCCAACGTGATACCCACTGGAAGCATGTTGCGGAACATGTCAGTGCATTCGGCCATGAGGTGCGCACGGCGAAAGAGTGCAAAAAGCGTTGGAATGACATCAAACGCAGCACTAAGGCTAAGCGTGCCTCAAATTACAACTTGACTCTGGTGACTGGCGGTGGGCCTGCACCAGAGGAGGAAGTCCTCACTCCGCATGAGTCACTCGTTGCGGAGTTCATACCATCTGAATCGGTCAAAGGAGTGGGAGAGATGCCGGACTTTGATGCCCAGTCCAGTGAGTGTTGATGCGTGTTTGTTGAGGACGTGTGTGTTTTACTTGTGGGATGTGTTGTGCATGATTGCCACTACATGTGACGTGTACATGGTTCGGATGTGCAAGTAATGCAATGCTTCCGTGATGCATGTCTGCTCTGCTGGGTGGTGGACATGTGGAGCAGATGGGGACTGTCGGCATCAACACTATTGCACCCTACTCACATGCTAGTTACCAGTAGGCCCCTCCGGTCCATGTCCCAGCTCACTGCCCTTCTGCATGTAGCGTGGGGTGACCTTCCTCTCAGCCCAGGCACGATGTCATAGCATGACTGACGTGCATGTGTCCTCTGCCTGCATGCGGGTACTCCATGGAGGCATGCTCCCTTGCCCCTCCATCCCCGCTCTGCACCCCAATTCCACCTTGCACTGGTCTGCTTCAATATTGCTGTTGGGTACTTCCCTGTTAGTGCGTCCTGTGTAAATGCTAACTTCCCGCAACCAATCTGCCAGACATATGCTGTGTGGTACAGCCTTAGTCCTTGATGCAGGGTATGTCACTTGTACTGTGCAGAGGTCAGATGCCCCGCAGAGACATGAGTGCCCATTCATGCTCCATGTGCATTGCACGCATGCCCCTATGTGTCCTTGACTGGATGATCACTGTAATACAAGTCCTGGGTGACAGACATTGCATGGCATTTCATCAGCCTTCCCATGTCTACTGTGGCTCAGTACTGCATTGCACACATGTTTAGGGTCTGACTATCTGGGTGGGTCACATGTCTCAGCCTGTTTAATGGCCAATGACTCTGTCCAACTGGTGTAGTGTCCTCTTCACACGTGGGTGGCCTCCAGACGTTTCATCATGTGTCCTGCTTACTGTCCCATCATCATTAACAGTGTTGTCACTTGACTCACATGAAGCTGTTGATGCTAGTCAACACTGCCTGTCAATGCACAGGTCTATGGTCAGCCTTTGGATAACATGCTAGGCATCCATGCTTTTGCACTTGAGTGGAGGGGTGCTTTGCTTGTAGATATGCTACCCATTGAATGCACATTGCACGTGATGCCTGAAGTTGACCTTGCACTGCCTTCACATTTTCTGACACACACCATGAAGTAATTGTACATGTAGTTAGTGAGTAACATACACATTGGCTGCACTGCATAGACCCACTTCAATGCAAACTGCCACCTTTCAACAGGTCTGATCACAGAAGCAATTCCAAGTTGACTCAGCATGCATGCCAGGTTCTATTGTGTGTGTCACATGTCTGCCTGATGTTGTCAGTGTGTGTGTGTGTTGTGTGCTTCTGACATGTGTAGTGACCTTTTTTCTCTATATTTTTCAGATGATGACGCAATGGAGCCGGAGGATGGTGTTGTCATGCCAGGCACAGGGTTGGTATCACTACATCAAGCTGGCACAAGTGGGGGTCGTGGGGTGGCAGGCTATGAGTCCAGCCCTGATGACGACTCTGACGTCCATGTCGAGTTGGATGAGAAGCAGGTCAATGTGTCAGGGGTGAGTGATTCTGATGTGGACACTCCTCTGTCTGCGACACCTACACTGAGGGGTCAGACAGTCTTGGAACCTCCACCCATGGTGGATCGGGATGCAGGGTCACCCTCCACACCAGTCACTGATGTGCCTGGGACATCACGTCGACGGGGGTATCTAGTCGTGCAGCCGCAGGCGGTGCCAACATGACGAGGACAACCGGTCCTTGGGTCCCGCAGGGGTCAAGCCCAGCAGCGCGGTCGCCGTGCGCACCCGCTGTATACTGAGTGGGAGCAAGACATGACTGCCAATTTAGAACGGCAGGGGGCAGCATTGGAGAACATCGCTGAGAGCATGGAGCATGTGGCCCGATCGGTGCTCCCCCCTGCTAGGCAGGTGCTTCTCCAGCAGCAGGGGGCACGGTCCACGGCCCGCTCGCTCAGGCTGGGCATGGTGGCCTCAGACAGGGCACGCCAGGCTGAAATGTCGTCTCTGCGTCAAGCAATTGCTGCTCACGCAGAGGCACTCATGGAGGCCCTGAGGGAGGAGTATGCTTCCCTCAAATCCACTCTGGGTGTCCTTCTGATGTCCCAGAGGGAGCGGTCAGAGGAGAGGTTTTCACAGCTTGAGCGTACCATCTCGGCTGAGCTACAGGCTTGCCGGGAGGTGCAGCGGTTGTCCAGCCAGGCCTTGCAGGAGGAACTCCGTGTTACACGTGCTATCTTGCAAGAGGAAGCACGTGTATCACGGGCGGTTCTGCATGCAGACCTACAAGTCATCGCCACACAGAACCAGGCTCACCTGTCCGGCAGACTTGCTGCCGACGAGGGGCAAGCTGTGGCTAGGCGTGGCCAGGCTACTGTGCCACGTCCTCCTTTCCAGGATGAGCCAGACTCGGACGACCATCTATCTCCCACATAGGTCGGGCTGTGCAGGCATTGAACCCATGGAGGTTTTTTTTTTTGGCTCAGCATCATCGCATATGGGTGTTGAGCAGCACCCTGTACCTCCCCCCTCCTGGGTGCCCCCCGTCCGGGTCGCATGTGGCCATTTTTGATTTTTCTTTTAGTTTAGTTAGTTACGTTTCTGTTTGATAGTTAGTTTAATTAGGTAAAGTAGGTTTTTCGTAGTTAGTGTAATTAGTTAATATAGTTTAAAATTGCTTGTCTATTGTGCTTTCATGTGACAGTGTGGTGCTTTATGGCTTTTGAAAGCATCCACTGTCTGTTCCAGCTGGGCCCTTCAGGCTTCTCTTGTATATGTGTTTGCTGCTTGGGGTCCTTGACTCACATATGCTACTCCTGCTTCCCTTATCCATGGGCTCGCAAGGATGGTTCGGTGTAACAGCCTATTACACAAGGGCTTTGGACTGTCATATCTGTGGCATGTCTGCTGCTGTGGAACTTGTGTTAACACCCCTAGTGGGGATGATTGGGGTGTTATTGACCACTGTTCTGCTTTTGCTAGATGGGGTGTTTCATGATTCATGTGTACATTCATTGCTATGCATTGTGTAGTATGTTTCTTATCTTTACTGTGCATGTGCTTGTTGCAATTCATGCCGTAGATAGTGTGTTCCACACTTTGGCTGTGAAGGATGGACTGTGGTGTGATTTCTGATGTACGTCTCTGACATGGTCCAGTGATGTGATGCCTGAAGAGACACACACAGATGAATCTAATGCATTAATCATGTGTTTCATGCCCTTTCTGCAGGGGGATGAGCCTCCAGACCACCTTTGCCAGCAGACATGGGCCATTGGACGTCTGGAATCTGGACACATTTGGTGGTGCCCACATGCACATGTGTGAGCAAGTAGAGGCACAGGGATTGCAATCATAAATCCGAAAACTGCTGACATGTTTCAAGGGACTCCAGGCAAGGTGAGCAGCACAGGGGGGCCACAACACAGCAAACCTTCCACCAGGCCAGTTGCACATGCATGCTTAGTAGCAGCACTGAGGGTGAGCTTGGACGAATATTGGTGTTGAAAAGCACAATACAGTTCAGATGTGTTGGTGGACTCATGGCTAGTTGATTGTAAGGTTGCGTGGGGCACCTGCAGGGGCAGTGTGTCATGATGCCTACCTCCAAGGAGCCAGGTCCGACCCAGGAACCCCAGAGGCAGGCATCATTCCCCCCAGGGAAGTTCCAGCGGGCCCAAGCTGGGGCCCTTTGGACGCAGTCCTGGCGCCTTAGGCGCCAGGCTCATGTTGGACCCCGGTCCTGGCGCCTTAGGCGCCAGGCTCATAATGCTGGACATGTGTTCAAGTGTTTTAGTGTGCACTTACCTGATGCAGACCATGCTGCTACATCCAGGCCCTCTTGAGGCCTGAATGGGACTACTTTACCTGTGTGACTACTTTCCACCCAGGTGTGGTCGGGGAAGGATACATACCTGATCGGTGGAAGGATACATACCTGGAACTTCTTCCAAAGCTATTTAAACCCCACCCGAACAGCCACACGTGCTTTGCGTTGTTCTGCACCTAGCAGCTGGACGCTCATCGTGTCTGCTCCTGCTTCTGGACTTCAGCCACGCCTGTCAGCATCCTGGGACACCTGCTAAGGGTAATAAGAAGAGAATTGGGGAGGAAGAAGGCTTACCTGCTAAACCTGCATCACAGAGACATTTCACCGACGATCCTGAAAAGGAAGACATCATTTTTTAAAGCATTTCGCTCCGATCGCTGCAGCGCTGCATTTCACTCACCTTTCTTGGGCGCCTCCATCTTCAGCAGCGATCATCCGGATCCGCAGCCACTTCCCAGAGCCTAGAGAGAAAAAGACAAGAACACAAGGTGAGAGAAGGAAGGGAATAGGAAAAGCTCAGTTTCCTTCTAAGACTTACCTGTTGGATCATTCCCATTTCATTTCGGGTCTTGCTGCTTCCAAGCATTTTCCGGACTCCGGCACCTATGGGGAAAAAAGACAAAGACATTAGATGAGCGAATGCAAAAACATTACCTGAGCGCTCATCTAGGACTTACCAGATCTTTACTGGAACTGCACGTTTCACTTCGGGTCGGCGCCATATCTCCGGCATTCCGAACCCCGGCCCCTATGGGGAAAAGACATCAACATTAGCGCTTTGTTGCAAGAAGTCTCCAAAGGAATCTTCATTCATCATCTGAAAAAAGACAATGAACATTATTATTTAAAGCTTGAACTTTTGAACTTGCAACAGAACTTTTACAGCGCCTTACCAGTATAATCATGCTTACCTGAACTCCCATCCAACCTCAATCCAGTGAAGTAACAGGGTTCAACCCGCCCCTGCGTCAGAAGCAGGATGGAGAGCTCGTCCTTTCAGACCCTAAGGTGAGACTTCACGGGGAATCGTGGAAGGGTATAGAGGAGGGTTGGAAGGAAGTGGGAGGCTCGAGCATTATTCCGCCAGATTGTAATACTCCCTTTTCACGTACAGGAGGATATTCCTGCGAGCCAGATTAGCCAGAGTTGAGGGGCCCGTCCTATCCATCTTCAGAGCCCTGCGCTTCACCATTGAAGAGGCATCAGCACTCGAAACCAGGCCAGCGCCCCCGTGGAAATCAGGTGAGCGTGACAGAACGTGAAGCCTACCCACAATTTCCCATCCGGGCGCTATGGAGACTTCCGAGACTGACCAGCTGGCCCAGCTTTTGGGGGAATTACGGGCAGAGGTGCACTCAGCCCGCCAGGAGACTAACGCTCTCAAAAGAGAACTGATCCTATCCAAGGAAAGAACAGATGACCTGGCCAAAAGGTTATTGCAGGCCCAGGCAGGGCACACTCCTTTACCGAATTCCGGTGGTACTTCCACATCAATGGGATTGAATAACCCGGTACAAATCAATCTACCTGGACACATGCCTTTGGCCCCGCCTGAACGTTTTGCGGGGGATCCCAAGAAATATGCCGTCTTTATGAACCAATGTCGTTTACACTTTCTATGCAGACCCGAGGCCTTCCCTAACGACCAAACCATGGTAGCCTTTATACTATCTTACCTCAGTGGCAGTGCTGCTGATTGGTCTATACCATTGGTAAATCAGGATGATCCCATTCTCCAGGATTTTCAGAGCTTTCAGGCCAGCATGGAAAGATTGTTTGCTCGACACTCTCAAGGACAGGCCCTTGATAACGAACTGCTATCCTTACGACAAGTAATCAGGATCTCCTGTCCTACATTGCCACCTTTAATAGACTGGTTGTGGAAACTGGATGGCCAGAAAATAAAAGGATCACATTGTTTCATCGAGGCCTGCGCGGAGAGCTTAAAGATGCTCTAGCTCAGATAGTAAATCCACCCTAGGTCTGCGCAGACTACATAGACTTTGTGGTTCAACTTGATCACAGATTTCAAAATAGAAAAGCAGATCGGTTCAAGTATGAAACCCGAGTACCGATCAAAACCCACGCTAACTCCAAGAGTGCCGATGTATCCGAACCTATGCAAATCGGCGGTGTTAAAGGACCATTAACGCAGAAGGAACGGGAGAGAAGGCGGCAAATGCAACTATGTCTGTATTGCGGGGCTTCCGGTCACTTTCTTCGAAATTGTCCGGTTAAACCACCTAAGAAGGTGGTTGGAGCCACTGATAACAATTTATTGACACCTGATTCGGGAAACGACCTAGCCCGACAAGCGTAGGGGTCCGCTTGCCGAGCTTGAAAACAAACTCTTTGACCTCGCATTTTGTCATGCCAATGGTGCTCGTGGACCCAAAACAGCCTCAGCAGTTGCATGCTATAAAAGCATACATCGACAGTGGAGCTATTGGAAATTACGTAGACCGTGAATTGGCTTCCAGGATTAAGCTCCCTGTCCGCCCGAAAGTAACCCAAGATGTCATTACTACAGTAGATGGAACCGAAATAGCCTCAGGGCCTGTAACGCATTCCACTGTTGAATTGACACTGGTGGGTCAGGATGGACATCGGGAAGCAATTGTGTTTGATGTGATCAAGGCCCCACAATTTCAAGTAATTCTTGGAATTCCTTGGTTAGAAACACATAATCCAAGAATAGACTGGCGAGCAAAGAAGATAAGTTTTCCTGATTGTGAACCAACTTGTTATCCAAGAAATTCAGGTATGGGTTTAGCCTCAGCAACTTCCACCTCTGTACAGCTACCGTCTGAATACCAAGAATTCCAAGACGTTTTTCAGAAAGAACAGGCTAACACGTTACCTCCCCATCGATCTTATGATTGCCAAATCGATCTGGTACCCAATGCTCAACTACCTTGTAGTAGGATTTATGCTCTTACGGAACCTGAGAACCTGCATTTGCGTCAGTATTTAGATCAGTACCTAGCCAATGGTTTTATTTGCCCGTCCAAGTCTCCTGTCTCTTCAGCTTTGTTCTTCGTGCCAAAAAAAGAGGGCGACCTTAGAACATGTATAGACTATCGCGCCCTAAACCAAATAACGATTAAGAATCGTTATCCTCTGCCCCTGATCCCTGAGCTTATCGACCAGGTGAAAGACGCTAGTGTGTAGACCAAGTTAGATCTCCGAGGAGCTTATCACCTGGTGCGTATAAAAGAAGGCGACGAATGGAAGACTGCATTCCGCACCAAATTTGGGCTCTTCGAATATCAGGTGATGCCCTTCGGTTTGTGCAATGCACCTGCCGCCTTTCAGTACTTTATGAAGGATGTTTTTCGGGAACTTATTGATGTCTGTGTCATTGTTTACATTGACGACATCCTGGTGTACTCTTCTTCAGAATCCGATCACAGAAAACATGTTAGGGCAGTTCTTGAGAAATTGCGCCAGCACAAACTATTTGCCAAGCTCGAAAAATGCATTTTTCATACCACAGAAGTTGAGTTTCTCGGATTCATCCTGACACCTCAAGGAGTCCGAATGGACTCGCGAAAGGTGGACGCCATTCTCAAATGGCCATCTCCTAGCTCGGTGAAGGGAGTTCAGAGCATGCTTGGCTTTGCCAATTTCTATCGAAGATTCATCCCAGAATTTTCCCGAACAGTCCAACCCATCACAGCTCTCCTAAAGAAAAATAAACGCTTCGAATCGACTCTTGAGGCCGAACAAGCCTTTCAGGACCTGAAAACCAAATTCACCTCTGCACCTGTATTGAGGCACCCGCACCCAGATCTCCCTTACATTGTGGAAACCGACGCATCCAGTTCGGCCATGGGAGCTGTCCTGTTGCTGTCACGAAGTCCAGAATCCAAGGCGCAGGAGCGACGTAGTACCAACCACCCCCACTTTGGTCGTGGAGCCCGCAAGTCAGAGCTTACACGGGCTTCCTGGACCAGAGCAGGGAAGGAGGGTTAGGGTCTCGATGGTTGGATAGGTAGGGGGGAATTAGGTAAACCGGATTGAGGGTGAGGTAGAGGTTATGGGTGGGAATGGGGTACTTTGCAGGGAAAGAATGGTTGCTGCGCACTTTTGTTCTGGTGTCCTCAGCCCTTACTAACTACTTGTACATAAGCACCAATTTGCACATAAGAACATTCTTACACTGCCTATCCCTAAGTCATCAGATCAGTACAGGAGTTAGCATGCAACTTAGCTCTGGTCTTCTGTGTCTTGTCCATGAAGAGCAGTCACGTCCTTGGCACGTCTGGAGGGTTGTTTTCAAAAGGTCCAAGCTAAAAGAAATTAACAAGCATTAAAACATGCCCTCTGTCATAGTCTGCATTCACCTCATGAGGCCTCACTCACACTGACACACTCTGAAATGCCCCTGCAGACCCCTGCAAATGTGACAAAATGCACAAACGGTCTTCCTGCAGACCCTCGTGAACAATATGTGCTTTAAACTGTGGTAGGATCTCCGGTGCTGTGTTTTCGCCTCACGGGTCTGCTAAGGTCTCCAAGAGGCGGAAACACTCCAAATGACAAATCACCCGTGCACAGGTTAATTTATTCCCAAAGAATGCCGCCGGCGGATCGAGCGCCGAAGTTAAGCCACTTCGCATTTCGTAGCGGTGCTGGGGCTCTGGGGTGGCAAGCTGACGCTCCCTGCACCTCCCCCTCGATCCCCTTGGGCCCTTAGCAAGAAGAATACTTATCTCGTGTGGGCGAGGGGCCGGGCTGCTGCTCGGGTGGGGCTGGGCCCCTCGCGTGTAGTTTTGCTGGAGCTCCGGTCCAGACGTCTTGTCGGCATGGAGTCTCAAGCGCAAGCCCCGTGCTCGGGGCTCTGCGCATGCGCGATGGGGCGGCCGCGCCCTTCCTGGTCCCTGATTGGCCCAAAACGTCCCTGGGCATGCTGGGGATTGTAGTCCTTCGGCGCCGGCTGCTGGGAAACGCAGTCTTTAGTCCCTTTCTCCTGCACATGGGGCAAAGCAGCCTTTGGTATGGTTGCATCTTTGTTTGTCTCTCCCCACCAGTGCCCACAACAGTACCCACAACACCCCTGTGCCTAGCCTGTCCTTGTCTCTGCCTACCTGAGTCCCTGACAGTTGCAAAGAGACCCAGAAACCAACCAACTACACCCTGTGGCCTTTTGGTCCAGAAAATTCTCTCCCCCTGAAATCAACTACGCAATTACCGACAAAGAGTTACTGGCTATTAAATCTGCTTTCAAGGCTTGGCGTCACTACCTTCTCGGGGCCAGACACACCATCACCGTAATTACGGACCACAGAAATTTGCAGTATTTAAAGACGGCCAGAGCTCAATCTTCACGACAACTCCGATGGGCTCTATTCTTTGCGGAATTTGATTTTGTAATTACCTATCGCCCTGGCTGCAAGAATGGTAAAGCAGACGCCTTATCCCGTATTGGCATGGAAGAACCCAATTCGAGTTTAGAACCTGTGCCAATCATACCTGAACAAAGAATCTTAGGCTTAACTTCATTGCAAACTATTGTGGATATCCAAACGCAAGTAAAACAACTTCTGGACTCTTCAGCCTTACTGGAATGGAGTCAAAAGGTTCCTCATTACACCGTTAAGGATGATTTACCCTACTTCCAGGAGCGGTTGTTTCTTCCAAGTAAAGAATTGCAGGAACTTGTTATTGCCCATCATCATGAATCATTAATGGAAGGACACCCTGGTATCGCTAAAACGGAGGAAAAAATCAAACGCCACTTCTGGTGGCCTTCTTGGAGAAGAGACATAAAGTCTTTTGTGTTGTCTTGCGGAATTTGCGCCCAAAACAAGGGTCAAAAGAAAAGGCCAGCCGGCCTACTTCAACCCTTGGATATTCCACCGGCACCATGGCACACCTTGTCAATGGACTTTATAACTGTCCTGCCTCTTTGTGGTGGTTACAACACTATCCTTGTAATTGTGGATCTATTCTCCAAAATGGCCCACTTTATCCCTTTAAAAGGGTTGCCTTCAGCTTCCACCTTGGCCAAGGCATTTCTGGAGAATATAGTTCGCATACATGGTTTCCCTTCCATATTAGTCTCGGATCGTGGAAGTCAGTTTGTCTCCCATTTTTGGAAGAAGTGTTGTCAACTAGCACAAATAGATGTGTGGTTATCCACCAGCCACCACCCCCAGACCGACGGACAAACCGAGAGAACCAATCAGACCCTCGAGCAATATCTTCAGTGCATGTTACACCAATCCGAGTTGAATTGGAAAGACATCCTTTGGATCGCAGAATATGCATACAACAATTCAGTGCATTCTGGAACCGGACAAACTCCTTTTTATACTTTGTATGGTCACCATCCTCGGACCTCTGACCTAGATCCACCTCTGACCCTGGAAATGCCCGCAGTAAATCATCTGCATTCCACAATAACCCGAGCCTTCAAAGAAGCTGCAACTCATTTACAGCAAGCCAAGAAAAAGTATAAAGAAAACGCTGATTTGCACCGAAGTAAAACTCCTCCTTACCAAGTAGGAGACCAGGTATGGCTAGCAACTAAACATTTACCCCTCAAGGGCCCGCAAACCTTCAATCCCAGATTCATAGGACCTTATCCCATCAAAGCTATAATCAACCCAGTGGCCTTTAAACTGGATTTACCGTCCAACATGCGTATTCATCCAGTTTTTCATGCGTCACTTTTGAAGCCAGTACAACCAGGAACCCAACTGTCCAAGCCTCCAGACCCAGTTCAAATTGAAGGGGAATTAGAATTCGAAGTTAAAGACATTTTAGACTCAAAGGTGTTAAAGTCGAAACTCTTCTATTTTGTTGACTGGAAGGGATATGGACCTCAGGAGAGATCGTGGGAGCCTAGTAACCATGTTCACGCACCTCGATTAATACAAAGGTTCCACCGGAGATTTCCGAACAAGCCAAAACCCCCGGAGGGAACAACCTTGGGAGGGGCCTTGAGGGGGGGTACAGTCATGATGCCTACCTCCAAGGAGCCAGGTCCGACCCAGCAACCCCAGAGGCAGGCATCATTCCCACCCAGGGAAGTTCCAGCGGGCCCAAGCTGGGGCCCTTTGGACGCAGTCCTGGCGCCTTAGGCGCCAGGCTCATGTTGGACCCCAGTCCTGGCGCCTTAGGCGCCAGGCTCATAAAGCTGGACATGTGTTCAAGTGTTTTAGTGTGCACTTACCTGATGCAGACCATGCTGCTACATCCAGGCCCTCTTGAGGCCTGAATGGGACTACTTTACCTGTGGGACTACTTTCCACCCGGGTGTGGTCGGGGAAGGATACATACCTGATCGGTGGAATGATACATACCTGGAACTTCTTCCAAAGCTATTTAAACCCCACCCGAACAGCCACACGTGCTTCGCATTGTTCTGCACCTAGCAGCTGGATGCTCACCGTGTCTGCTCCTGCTTCTGGACTTCAGCCACGCCTGTCAGCATCCTGGGACACCTGCTAAGGGTAATAAGAAGAGAATTGGGGAGGAAGAAGGCTTACCTGCTAAACCTGCATCACAGAGACATTTCACTGACGATCCTGAAAAGGAAGACATCATTTTTTAAAGCATTTCGCTCCGATCGCTGCAGTGCTGCATTTCACTCACCTTTCTTGGGCGCCTCCATCTTCAGCAGCGGACATCGGGATCCGCAGCCACTTCCCAGAGCCTAGAGAGAAAAAGACAAGAACACAAGGTGAGAGAAGGAAGGGAATAGGAAAAGCTCAGTTTCCTTCTAAGACTTACCTGTTGGGTCATTCCCATTTCATTTCGGGTCTTGCTGCTTCCAAGCATTTTCCGGACCCCGGCCACTATGGGGAAAAAAGACAAAGACATTAGATGAGCGAATGCAAAAACATTACCTGAGCGCTCATCTAGTACTTACCAGATCTTTACTGGAACTACACGTTTCACTTCGGGTCGGCGCCATATCTCCGGCATTCCGAACCCCGGCCCCTATGGGGAAAAGACATCAACATTAGCGCTTTGTTGCAAGAAGTCTCCAAAGGAATCTTCATTCATCATCTGAAAAAAGACAGCGAACATTATTATTTAAAGCTTGAACTTTTGAACTTGCAACAGAACTTTTACAGCGCCTTACCAGTATAATCAAGCTTACCTGAACTCCCATCCAACCTCGATCCAGTGAAGTAACTGGGTTCAACGCGCCCCTGCGCCAGAAGCAGGATGGAGAGCTCGTCCTTTCAGACCCTAAGGTGAGACTTCACGGGGAATCGTGGAAGGGTATCGAGGAGGGTTGGAAGGAAGTGGGAGGCTCGAGCATTATTCCGCCAGATTGTAATACTCCCTTTTCACGTACAGGAGGATATTCCTGCGAGCCAGATTAGCCAGAGTTGAGGGGCCCGTCCTATCCATCTTCAGAGCCCTGCGCTTCACCATTGAAGAGGCATCAGCACTCGAAACCAGGCCAGCGCCCCCGTGGGAATCAGGTGAGCGTGACACAGTGGCATAGTCCCTCCGGTCCACCATGGTCCATTGAGGCACTTGTATCACCCATGTAGCGTTCCGAGACATGGAAAGAAGCAGCTCACAGGGACAGACGGCAAGGGACAGACTCGGGTGCAGTGCATTTCATTTCCATGTAGAATTTGAAACATGCACTGCCTACTTTATTTTTGTCATGGTGGAACACGACTTGTTTGGAAGTCATACCTTGCTATATGCGTCTGTCTGCTTACCCAGGGAACATTGCACGTTGTGTGATTGGTGACACATTGGTGTTTCATTTACCACGCACCCACCTGACTTACTGCATTGACTGTGTATGAACCATCACAGGGGTAATGTTACGTATGGGTACGAAGCATCCACACCAGATTGTCTGTTTGTAGAGTAGTTTGTTACTTTGGGGCATATTTGGTGGTGTGTTTGTGTTATGGGCATGCACAGATTCTTAACTGTGGCTCTCTTTGCAGCATTGAAGTGCTCCTGTTACCGGACCTGAGAATGCACAGGCAGGAAGCCAGCACTCACCCCAGAGATAAGTTTCTCTTTGACTTCCATTTCAGTGAATTGCTGCTATGTTTATGATGAACAAGTTTGGTATGATTGTGTATGTGTTAATGTGAGTACTACATTCTTGGCCATTCCCTACTTTCCCGTTTCAATCCTACTCCCCTCTCCTGCCCCTCATTCCGGTTATCCAGTATGCCAACGCCTGTACGACTCCATATACCTGACCCTCCTTCCCCACCAGGGTCTCAGAGGCCTGTGTGAGTTTGACCTTGCAGCCACCCAGACCATGGTGGGGGTGGTTGGTTTGTGCAACTCCTGCACCTGTACACGGGAGCAGTGACAGTACACATCCGTTTGTGGTGCTTCATTCTATGTTATGTACCACACATGGTACACATGCTGTTGTGACATCGTTTTACTGTGCTACCTTGGTTGTTACGTCATTGTGGTAGTACTTGGCCTTTGTGAGGTACTGCTACTTCAAGTCATCTTGGAGGCTGTTCTGGTTAGTTTTTCTGCCTGCAGCCTTTTTGCTTGGCTTCTGTGTTGGCTTGCTTTGAGTTCTCTTGGATGTAGTGTTTTTGCAAATCAAGGTGGACTGAGGGTGCAGGCAACTTTTTACACACAAGGTGGGAGATGGTGACAAAGGGGAAGGGTGATCCTGTGGCCAGGTGAAATTCAAGGATGAAGGCTCCATAACCCCGGTGCAGTTGTTCAGTGGGTCATGGTGATTTGTGAGGGAGGGGTGGTGCTTGGTTGGTCATAGTTGCCTTGCCCTGCAGTGTGATGGGCACCCTGACATTGTATTTGTGGTATCCTATGTACATGATGTGTTCTGCTGATCAATGCCTGTTCATGTGTTGTGTTTACCTTTCAGGTGTGAGGGGATAGTTGTGGTTTGACATGCTGGGTTGTACACATGGTGAATGTTCACATGTAATGTGTAGAGGACACTGATGGTCACTTGATTGCACATGCATATGTTGAGTGCATGTCCCTACTGACCCACACACTCGCACTATAATGCACTACATATACAACCACCCTTCCATGTCCATGTGTACACTCTGTTTTCCTTCTGGTGCCCACTGTGTCCCTGCAGCACATGTCCTATGACCAATTGTGGATCCTGTACATGCCTAATTTGCTTTTTGATGTGGTTTGTCGCTTAGATGTGATGCTCAGGGTGTACATCACACGCAATGGCTGTTAACTGTGCTGTGCACTGAGCAGTGTGTTGCAGGAGGTGGACACGGCACACAGAAGCTGCAGTGTTGATTTTTCAATGCACAATGTGCATCGAGACAGGCATTCATTGTTATGTTACAACTTCGACTTTTGGAATGCATTTGGGTATGACTTATTTTGGGTGGGAAGTTGTTGGTCAGTCATTTCATCTGATTCCATGTCAGGCATCATTGTCTGATGCCAATATACATTTTTCACATGGCAATGTGTACCTTATTGGTACTGTGTTGGTGTATGGCTATTGCTTACCATGTCATGTTGTGCTTTGGGAGGGTTTGAGTGACATACCAGTGATAGTCATGGCCTGTTTTGCAGGTGTGTGTGATTCACACCTTGCATGTGTGCCTTTTGGTCACACGGGATTGCTTGTGTTTAAGTAGCTAGGGATGTACACAATGTGGCACTTCCATGGCAACAATCTCAGGGTGGTAAGGTTGTGACAGTTGACTGTCTCTTTGTCATCATCGATTGTCACCTGGTATGTGCCAGGCCTGTGTGCACTCCACAGGGGTGGGAGTTTAGGTGAAAAATGTGTCCACAAGCTGGGTCCGGGCATCCTCGCCACGTGCCCTATCCCCACCCATGGGCAGTGCCTGTGCCTGTGGTTGGGGATGTGGAGGCACCACCATGTCCACCGGTACGCCCTGGTGGGTTGCAACATTGTGCAGGACACATGCTGCCACAATGATCCTGCACACTACTGGGGGTGCACAGAGTAGCTGCCCGCCAGAGCGGTCAAGGGAGCGGAAGCGTGACTTGAGCACTCCGAATGTGCGCTCCACTATGGCCCTGGTTGCAATATGGGCCGCGTTGTATCTTACCTGGGGTGGTGTGGTGGGGTTCCGGATTGGCGTCATCATGTGGTTGCTCAGAGGGTAGGCACTGTCCCCAGGAGCGGTGATAATGGTTGTGAATATTGGGGTTTGTGTATTTGTGTGTGTGTGTGTGTGTGTGACATGCATGCATGTGCAAGGGCATTTGTACTCACCTAGGAGCCATGTGTCGCCATACTGCCCAGCTTCCAGGGCCCGGCTCAGGGCAGACATTCTGTATATGAAACTGTCATGGGTGGAGCCAGTGTAGTTTGCATAGACAGAGGTGATGATTCCCTTTGCATCGCATACCACCTGTACATTGATGGAATGCCAGTGCTTTCGGTTTCGGTAGATGTGCTCAGTGGCCCTAGGTGGACGTAGGGCCACATGGGTGCAATCTATGGCACAGAGCACTTTGGGGAAGTGTGCCACCCTGTAAACGTCCAGGACAACGGCCTGCCTTTCTGCGGGTGTTCTGGGCATGTATATGTCCCTGCGGACTGAGGGGCGCGCTGTCATGATTGCCAAGACTTGGTGTAGGCAGCGTGACTGTGTGGCCTGTGAGACCCCCCCCCCACTACGGCAGTAGTCTGCTGAAATGACCCAGTGGCCAAAAAATGCAGGACATTGAGCACCTTCTCCAAGGGGCTCAATCCTTGGGAGCAAAGGGTGGGGGATCTAAGGTCATCTTCCCACTCCCTGACCAGGTCTAGGATGATACGGGGTGGAAACCTATACCTGCCGTAGACCTGGTCGTCAGGCATCCCAAAAAGGTTTGTCCGTGGTGAAAAAATGCATGCCCTGGCTATTCTCCTCCTGCGGTGTCCCACGATCAGTGCTGCGACAAATGGGGCATTCATCGTAGCTGTATCTACGTGTTTGTTGTTTGCGCGCACTTTTATACTGTGCGCAGGGACGTTTCCGCCTGCCTTCGTGTGGCGGACGCATTCACGCCTGTGTGCGTCTTTTGCTGTGCGTGGTTTTCCCGTATTCATATCCATGAATACGGGTTGTTTGCATGCGTGTGGGCGTTCCATGTAGTTCCCTGCAGTACTTCCCCAGTTACACCTTCTTTTTCACACATTATTCCCCATTCCGCGTGTTACGCCCACTGTTCCGCCTACTTTTGTTGTGTGCGCTGCGCTATGTGCGCTTTTGCTGTGCGGATGCGCATGCCGTTTGTTGACGTGTGTGCCCGCATGCGACATGCACCGATTTGGCGCACAACCAGTGGGAAACGCCTTCCTTGAATCGCACGCATGAGCGTGTGCTTGCTTTCTCACGCTTGCGCCTGTTTGCGCTGGGATTTTCGGTGCCAGTTTCTTCCATGAATCGGCCCCTCAATCCCTTAAAGAAAGTATACTTAGATATTCCCCTTGAGCCAACCACAGCCCATGTAGGTTTCTTAGTTTGCCACATAGTATGACATCACGTATGACTAACTTATGTTATATAAGAATGTTTTTTATGAAATACTTTGAAACTATGCTGTGCGACGTCCATTGATGTCCGTTGTAACTCCCTGTTTTAGATAATTGGTAATAAAACAGAGACATTTTGCCAACTTCCTGATTTAGTCTTATTATTTGGTTTAAGAGTTATTCTGCATCCCATCCATCGTATGATGTGTTATCTCATTTAAAAGGACCATAAGGGTTCACTAGGTGGCATGTCGGATGGTTGGAAGTAAGACCCATTGACCAGTAAGACTCCAGTTTTTCAGACTATCGGGCACCCTAGCCGGAAGATTGCGGGGGTTTCCTGTGCAGAGCAGGCAATATAGAATTCTTGCAAGAAAATCGAGACAGTGAGACGGGTCCCTCTTTGACGAAATCCCTCCTGGTTTCCACAGGTGCTTTGCGAACGGAAGGAGAAAGTGGTCAATTGGAGGAGTGAGTCGATACTGAAGGCCTTGAGCTGAACAAACGAATGGTGAGTAGACTAAGGGGAATGGCAAACTGAGGGGATGTGTCATGATGCATACCCCCGGGCATCCAGACCACGTCCATCAGCCCCGGGAGCAGGCATCATGTTGCCTTGAGAAAACCCTGCAACCCCTGTTAGGGGCTGTCTGGGTCCAGTCCTGGTGCCTATGGTGCCAGGCTCATATGGGACATTAGTCCTGGCGCCATAGGCCCCAGGCTCATAGGTGCACACTTACCTGATGCAAGAAGATCAAAACCCATGTGAGGCCTGGAAGGGACTACTTTACCTTAGGAACTATTTTGTTACTCAGGTGTGGTCGGGGAGGAATACCTACCTGGGACTACTTGGAAGGCTATTTAAACCACGCCCGAACAGCAGCACACGCTTCGCGTTATTCTGCATCCAGCAGCGTAATGTTCACCGTGCCAGCAGCAGCATCCAGCCTTCTGCCACGCCCACCTCGAACCTGGAGCACCTCGAAAGAAGGAAAGAAGCAAAGGTTAGAACAAGAGTATTACCTGATTTCTTACCTGATTCCGGATTCATCGCATCTTCAAACCAGAGGAAAGACTTTGTTTTAAACGCGTTGCATCGCAGCAGCAGCGCCGCGCCATACTCAACGTTCCTTGCAGCATCTCTTCTATCCGGCGATGTCTCCATCTTTACATCACCGAATCCCGGCACCTAAGGGGGACAAGAAACAACAAGGTGAGCAGAGAGAACAGACAGAGACAATCTCTTTAGCCGCCATATGCTTACCCGATTTTACCGCCGAAGGTATTATTCATCAGCACGCCACATCTTCCTATGCCGCACCTGTAAGAAAAGGAGAAAGCAGCAAGTTTAACCCTTGGCATTATTTACCAGACAGTGTTGGGTAACACAGACTTTTACTGGAGCGCTTTCAGCTGTCAATCTTCTTATTAGGTCTAAGCTGCAAGATAAAAAGAGGAATTGGGCAGGAGTGAATTCCAGACATTTTGAACTCTTACGAACTATATACTTACTGCTCTTCGCCAGGACCTTTTGGAGTCAGGATTCGTCTACAACTCTTCCAATATCTTCAGGCCAGTGAAGTAACTGGTCATCAACGCGCCCCTGCGTGCTTCGCAGGATGGAGGGCTCATCCTTCAAGAATATAAGGTGAGATTGCTGAGAGGGCACAGAGGTAATTAGTGGGGAGGACAGTGGGGGTGCTATCACTTGAATCCACAAGTGGCTAAATCCATCTCTCCACTTGTAGGAGAATATTTCGACGGGTCAAGCAGACAAGATTAGGAGGGCAGATCCAGTCAGTCATCGCTGCACTACGCATCACGTGGGTGGAGGTCGCAGCAGTCCGGGTCCGACCGACGCCCCTGTTGGAGCCAGGTGAGCGTAACAGGATGGGATTGTGGTAATTTAGAAAGTAACGAGGAAAGTAACAGGAGTTTTTTTGTGTAACGAGAGAGAGAGAGAGAGAGAGCCCGAGATTCCCAACCCATGGGGGTTCAGAAGAAATTGTTATACACTTTAGTTGAAGTAAACTAGGCTACGTATAGGACAGGTCCATATAAGCTAACAATTTCAATCCTGTAATCAGGGTATTATTAGGGGCGGAAATAAAGAGTGATTACTAAGGATTAATGTGAAGAGTGGACTAGTCTGTCTGTTTATGTATTTGTGGTAAATGAAGGTGTTGAAGTGCAACAATTGTGTAAGGAAAATTGAGAAAAGGTTAAGGAGACATAGGGCCTCATTATAACCATGCCGGTCCGTAATCAACGGTACTGGTAGCACTGTACCAGCACCGTTTTCCAGACCGGCACATTCTGACCCGCGATGGCGGAAACACCATCACCGCAAAGTGACCCCCACGGTGATACCACACCCGGTAGCACCATGACCGCAAACAGCGGAACGAGTTGCCAGATGTCCCTGAATTACCGGCATGGAGGTAGTAGAGGCACATTCGGAGTTCCGCCTACACGGAAACACCACCAGATAAATTGCGGTGCCACCGTGACCACTGCGCCTATAATACCGGTACCGCAGACCAGACGTTAAACAGTACCAGGTAAGCAGCAACAGAACCCGGGTTTAGTAAATTAGCCTAGCTGCACACTATTCACCCCTGGGAATGTTCAAAAGGACCACACTCAGACCCAACCCACCTCCCAACGCAACCATGCTGGCAGTCAGTATCGCAGCAATTGTGCTGGGGAACATGCAAGTGTTACGTTCACCTGGTATCCACGGGGACGCCCTTATGCCCTGGTTGCCAGATTCACCCCTGGACCCTTCCCGATTCCGGATTATGCCTTCTATGGCGGTCGGGCCTGAAAACACAGGAGGACTGGACTTAGGAACAGAGTTTGTTTCCTCCCACCAGCCCCCCCCCCGGACTCGATCTGATGGCCCACTCCTCACCTTGTTGTGATGTCTGGCATGCTCTCCATCCTGCCTTCTGTGCAGGGGCGCGTAGTTTTCTGCGGGTTGAAGCGACTGAGTTAACTTCACTGGTGCTAACCCATTCAAGTGTCTTTAAGGGGGTTAATCTGGTTTAGCAGTCTTAAAATGTCCTTGCTTTCCTTTCTTGCTATTAGTGTCTTTTCTTTATTTATTTCCCCCTTAGATGCACGGAGATACGGTGGATGCACTGCTTGGATCAGGCTCCTGCCAGGATGATGGACGCAGGAGCGTATGATGGATGGTAGGTTAAGCGCGAAGTGCGGCGCGGTAATGTCTTTTCTTGCTTACCTGTATTCCTTATTCTTTTTCAGTTCACGATGGTCTTTCTGGGCGTGTGAAGATTTCCGGAGCGGAACCGGCCAAGAAATGCCCAGCCAAGTGAGGATGTCGTGATTACTGCCGTAAATGCCGTGAGTAACCTGCTTTAATGTTGTCCTTCTTTCTCTCTCCCTCCAGGTGCTTCGTTCCCGTGCGTGCGGGATGTCCTGATGATGCTGCCGACTGGATGGCAGACCGTGAGCAGCAGGAATCGACGGATGGAAAGTTGCAGGTAAGCAGAGAGTACTAATGATGTTCTTTTGTCTCCTCTGCAGGTCCGCTGTTCAAGGATCGCCGGGTGCTGGTCTCTGGACACGGTGAGCATCACGCTGCTGGCTGCAGAATAACGCGAAGCACGTTCTGTAACTTGGGTGTGGTTTATATAGCCCTCTGTAAAGTAGTCCAGGTAAAGTAGTCCGGGCTACCACACCCGAAAACACTGCACCGCACAGTCTGGTTCTTAGAAACTAGACTGTGTTGATGCCTCCATGTTGGCTGCAGGCCTTCACAGAAAAAGTAGTCCCTCAAGACAATGTCCCAACCTGAACATGAGCCTGGTGCCAAAGGCGCCTGGACTGACTCCAGGAGAGTCCATGATGATAATGCAAGGCCCTTGGGGCCCCCAAGTGAACCCTGAGCCCTAACCCTACCTAGCATGTGACCATGCCAGTGGGGTTTTGGGTCACGGGTCGTGACAGTAAGTAGCTATTACGGCTAAAGCAGTATTAAGGCAGAGGAGGAGGCATAGGCGCAGGAGGCAAATGAGGAACCAGTTGGCCATTCTTAACATCATGTGCAGCATGTAGCATCCCGCAAGCATCCACCAATACCCTGCATCAAGGCCTCACCCTGGAACCTGGCCCCAAGCCAAATCCACACCTTATACCGGATAGACAGGGAGACCATTATATCAATAGTCCCCCTCATCAATGACAACATTTGCAGCATGATAAACATACAGACTGCAATTCCACGCTTGCTAAAGGTAGTTTCGGTACTGCACTTCCTTGCTATCGGCACATACCAGCACACCGTTGGGGAGCTGCACAGGCTGTCTTAACCCTGTTTTTCCAGGATATTGTTCCAGGTACTGGATGCACTGCTGCACCATGTGGCAGACCACATTGCCCTACTCCGAACCCCTGCACAGGTCAATGCCACCAAAGTGGCCTTTCATGCCCTTGCAGGCATGCCCTATTGCATTGGTGCATTAGACTGCACCCATGTCGAGTTGGTTTCCAGACATGCCATTGAGGCAGCGAATAGAAGCCGCAAACAATTCCACTCCCTCAACGTGCCGATGGTCTGTGATGCTGAACACCTCATCACCCATTGCTGTGCACGTTTTCCGGGATCGACACACAACTGAATGGTCCTGCGGAAATCCACGTTGCCAGGGCAATTAGAATGACTAATGCATAACCCCTGTGTAGTGGGGTTTGGGGGTCGGTAAATAGGCACTCACTAGAGTGCACCTGGCTGTTGGGTGAATAGAATGATCAATGTATGACCCCTATGTATTGGGGGCTGGGAGGGTAAATAGGCACTCAACAGCGTGCACCTGGCCTTTGGGTGAGTAGAATAACCAATGCATGACCCCTGTATAGTGAGGGGGGGTAATAGGCACTCACCAGAGTGCACCTGGCTGTTGGGTGACTAGAATGACCAATGCATGTACCCTGTGTAGTGCTGTTGGGTGACTAGAATGACCAATGCATGAACCCTGTGCAGGGGGGGGGTAAATAGGCACTCACCAGAAAGCACCTGGCTTACCGCTGCATTAGGCCCATGAGAGTTTACCATGTCACGGGAATCGATGTACTGGCTAATGGAAATAGGCCCTAACCATGGAGTGGCACACTATGCAATGGTTACATGTAAATGGGCATATTGACACTGTTGAGAAAGTAGCAGCTGCTCCCATGTGCACAATGCCGATGTTCCCAGCTGCGCACAGCAGTGTCTTCACTCTTGTGCGCTGCGGGTGCATGATGCTGATTGTCAGCACCATACAAGACATGAGGCTCCTAGTAGGCAGAAACACACCATTGTGTACATTGAAATTAATAGGACATGTAGTTACATTGAAGGCCATATCATGACTGCAGACATTGAGCAGGCAAAACACTCTCAGTAGGAATGAGTTTGCAAAGTTTACAATGTAGAATGGTTGTGTTAATCAAATATTGCACATTACATTGTGGCATCTGTGGCATCTACTATGTTGTGTAATAACGAAATACTGAGAATGTGTACATACCATCATCACCGACAGGAAATTTCAAACATTAACATCCAATCACCTCTCTGTCACTACCATGCAGGTGATGCAGAATACCCCCTAACACCATGGCTGATGACACCCATTACACAAACACAGAACAGGCATGAGGAGGCCTACAACGGGGCACACATCCATACTCTGGCCATTATAGAACAGACCTTTGAACTGCTCAAGGCCAGGTTCCGCTGCCTAAGCAGATCTGGTGGTCCATTAATGTATAGCCCCATAAAGGTTGGCAAAATTATCCTGGCGTGTGCCATGCTTTACAATATGTGTATTCACTGGAACATTGCGCTGCCCCTGGACCCAGCAGATGAGGAGGATGGAGATGACGACGATGATGGGCTGGGAGTGCGACCACAGAGGGATGCAATGGATGGTCAACATGCACGGGCAGCACTTATTCACAATTTCTTTTGAACAATCCTCACAAGCACAGGGAGCACATTTTCACACACTTAATGTGTAACACTTACATTAAATAATTGATACACACACAAAAGAAGATTGTCCACTCGTTATTCAGTTGAACAACCCGGTGTATTTAGATTAAGACAAAAGATAACAGGTGCAACGACAATACCAACCCAAACGTACCCTCCCACCTCCCAGGCCCCAACTACCCATTCCAACTATGGACCCACCCTCCCCCTCCCAAACATACCCTCCCACATCCCAGCCTAAAAATAGCAAGTTCTGTAAGAAGTGTCACTGAATCATCACTACTTCCTGCCATGCTTGGTGGGATGTTTGTCCCTCTGAGACCACCCAGACAGGTGCATGAACCTTCTCCTGGGGCTACCTGCCTGGGATCTAGTAGGATGTGGTGCTAGTGGAGGGCATTAGGGTGTTATGCGGTGCTAGACGCGTCATGATGGCCTGTAGAGCCAGCGCCATTGTTTCAGCTATGTTCGATTGGACACTGTTGCCCTCACAGACCCACCGTGACATCAGGATGTTTGCAGAGGCGGAATGTGGAATGGCACGTGCAACCCGGGGCCCAATGGCCTGGTTGCTTTCTCTCTGTAACCGTGACTCCTCGAGATGCTGCCGAACCAGTGTGGCCAGCATGTCCTGGCGTTCCTCCATCCGTTGGAGACGCATGGGGATTTCCTGCATAGAAGGGGTGGGCGAGCGCATTGCACTCCAGGAGCTCATGGGGCTGAATGTGCCCAGTACTTCAGGGGTGTTCTGGTTGTCCTCGCTGCCGATTATTTTGCCTCAACGGCCACTTCCTCAGCACTGGTGTCCGTGCCATAGGACTCGGCCTGGTGGGGTGGTGGTGTTGCACGTCCCTGTTGGATTGCACAGGCAGCAGGGATGATGGGCATGCTTTGTCCCAAGGGCAGCACAGCAGGGATGATGGCCTGGGGGATTTGCTGCGTCCCGGGGGCAGCAGGGATAATGGCCTGAGGGGCTTGCTGTGTTCCAGGGGCAGCAGGGATGATGGCCTGAGGGGCTTGCTGTGTCCGAGAGGCAGCAGGGGTCACGGTCTCCTCGGCGTGGTGTACCTGAGTATTGTGACTTCACGGATGGCTGAGGTGCTTGCAGCAGATGTTGAGGAACGGTGTGCTGTGTGACGTGCACGTCCGGTCTCCCTCAACATCCCTGGTTGTCCGCCATCGGTTTCAGATGATATCCCTTTGGGTGAATGAAAGGCATGCTGTTAGTGGACAGACAGGATGAGTATAAAACAATTACATGCAACACAGTCATCAAGCTATATAACATTGTGGATGCAGGCATTGTATGCATGTTATGTCTATCTCATGCATGGGTTGCCTTGAGTGAACTGCAGGCACTGTGCAGACGGCACATGTGACACAGCTGTGCTGGGTATGCTCACATGTACACCCAGATTGGGCTTTGGGAAGTGCCAATGCGCGCCTGCCCGTGTAAAGTAATTTGGGTTCTGTGTCAATGTTCAGTGTTGGGGGGGGGGGCATGGCTGGAGTCGATGTGTGACCTGCTTGACTGGGCAGGATGCGCGTGGTATGTTCATGGTAGGGCTTCCAGGTTCATATGAGTAACATGCCCTCCACTATCAGTGGGTGCCCATGTCTCTGTGCAGGTGAGGGCATACCAGTATTGTGATGTGCTGGCAGTGGCAGCATGGCAGACAAACATGCAATAATCATGTCCAGGATGCATGTAGTTACATTCATAGGTTATGTTTTGTGGTATGGGAATTTGGGCCTGCTGGGGTGTTCTTCTTCTGTGTGCGCATGTGTGGATTCTGGGGTGCGGGGGTATGGGTGCGTGGCCTACACCATAGCCATGCTGTACATGCAGCTGTATATGGGTGTGCCAGCATGGGTGTGTGTGCTGCAGTGTGCAGGTGGCACTCATTATGGGTCATGTATTGACCATCACAGTGCTACTGGCACCTTGCTACTGGAGCCATTACCAATGTACATATGCTGACTTGACAGTTCAACTCGGATATACCTAGTACAGAGAACAGGAGGTAAGGCGGCAGGATGTTCTTGATTCACATTTGTGTTGGGTCCCATAAAGTCCCATTTGGGTGGATAGGCATGTGCAGTGTCAACATTGTTGACGGTGGCAATGATTACATGGCAACTCTGCATGGCAGGAGCACAGCACCCACCACAGATGTGCAGGTTGGCTGCTGCAGCCATGGCAGCCACTGTAATGGTCCATCCTCATGTGTTTGCCGGACCTGTCACATGTGTGGTCGTCTACTTACACATAAGTGTCCGTTTACACGCATTCAGGTGTGGTGCATTGTCATGTGGGTGTGTATGGGTCATACTTGGTGCGGGGCATCTGACTGCCTTTGCACAGTATTCTGTGAGGGGGGCATGGGAGTACTGGGTATGGTCGGTGTGATGTGGACTGTGATATGGGCATTTATGTGCATTGATGGTGGAGGGGGGCAGGATTAGCTTGGTTCAGCTTCTTATTTGTGCACTTTCTGTACTCACCAGCCTCGACTGGTGTCCCAGCTCCTGCCTCGGCTGCACCAACTCCCTCGATGCCCTCAAGATGCAGCACACTGCTGAACATGTCCTCCCATGGGAGCAGCTTTAGGGGTGAGGGTGGTCCGCCAACTGTTGCAGTGCATTGTCACCTCTGGGCTGCCAGAAGTTTCTGCACCCTTAGGCGCAGGTCATCCCAATGCTTGGGGCAGTCCTTTACGCTACGGGCTGTGACACCCACAGCGGTCACCTTCTGCCCATATAGCCTTGCGCCTCAGCTGCGTCGGCAGAGAAAAGCTCCCCTGCATTTGCCACAATGTGGTCCACCAGCATGGTGAGTTTGGCTTCACTGAAGCGTGGCTTTCGCACGCGGTTTTGAGGTATCATTGCAGCCATGTCCCTGTGTGTGTTGGCCACTCACTGATGCTGTATGGCTTCTGGTACAGGGGGATTGCAGTGGATTTAGATTTTTGTAATGGCCGCAGGCCTCTTTCTGGTTCCGGCGATCATGTTATTTCTGGTTCTGGTGTTTCCGGCTCCGCTTACGCAGTGGCACTATGTCCGGTATGCACGCGGCGGAGGCGGGTGCACTGCCAACATTTGTGGAAGTACATCCATCTTCACCGGTTATGTTATGTTATGTTATGTTACATTTATTTATAAAGTGCACAATCGCCCAATGGCATCTTGGTGCTGAAAGGATCAGAGGGTCAGCAGCAGAGAAGGAGCCTAAAAGAGCAATGTTTTCAGCGAGCGATAGAAAATGAAATGGTCAGCAGTAGCTCGTAAAATGATTGCTAGCTTGTTCCAAACCCTCGCTGCCACTACAGATAATGCGCGCCCCCCTGTCTGGCAGAGTCTGACCTGAGGGACTAGTAGCAGGAGAGCAGACTGAGAACATATGGATGGGAAGGAACATATTGGGAGAACTTTTACTGAAGGTATTCTGCTCCTTGCTTATAGAAGGCCCGGTGGACGATGCACAGAGACCTAAACAGAATTTGCTTCTTCACCAAATGCCAGTGCAGCTGTCTGAGCAAAGGGGTCATATTAGCCCATGGGGGGGGGAAGAATGGCTCTAGCTGCGGCATTCTGAAGCAGCTGGAGTCTGTTTATCAGGTAGACAAGTTGGTCATGGTAAAGCAAATTGCAGTAGTCTACCACACTAAGAACCAGTGCGGCGATTACTGGGGTATGAAATTGAGGAGGAATGAACAAAATTAGCACTCAAAATTTAAAATGGCTGGCTTTACTGACGGCCGCAACCTTATCAGCCATCAGGAGGGAAGAGGATAGCTTAACCCCCAGATTTTTCAAAGTGGTAGATGGTAAAGGGAACAAGCCAAGGGACTTAGGCCAGAAGTCAGGTGTCCAGAAAGAGAGGGGGCAAGTAGTGCCCACTACCAGGACCTCTGTCTTATTTCCGGTAAGTTTAAGCAAGTTGAGTGCCATCCCTGCTCCCAAGTCCTCAAGACATCTCTGCAGCTGGGAGGCAGTCTCTGTACGGGTAAGATCCAGACGGACCAACAACTGAGTATCATTGGCGTAGGAGTAGTATTTAAAACCATGAACGCGGATTAGAAGAAGGAGACATCTGATATATAGATTAAAGAGTAAGGCGAAAGTGCCGATCCCTGAGGGACTCCATAGGTAAGTCTTACCGGTTCAGAACAGAAAGAGGGAAGAGAAACCGATTGGGAGCGATCAGCCAAGAACGATAAGAACCAACTAAGAACTTGGCCGGATATCCCAACATCCGATAGACGGGAGATCAAGATGGTATGCTCAACAGTGTCAAATGCTGCGGATGTTACTGTGATGGCCGTGGCACTGGTTTGCACATTAGTGATGCATGCGGCCGGCAAGCTGTAATCCTACCTTGTTTCCGGCACCACTCGGTGACACCAGAGTTTTACCACCAGACTTGGAATGAGGCCCATAGTGTCTATCTAGAGAAAACGTCGGTCCCGACTCAGAGATAGACTGAGATTATTGAAAAATAGAGGTTTTGAGCTGCGATTGTTGGAGCGCACACATATTTGTTGTTTTCAAAAAAGGTAAGTCAATTGAGATTTGTCACAATCAGAGACATTACTCCTCTGATGCATTTATGTAAGACATTGCCAAAACACATGCCCAGGCTCAAACAGTACAGTGCAGAATGGGTGAAAGGCACGGCAGATAAGATGTTCATGCCATGGCCACAAGGGGAATCATTGTCGAAAGCAGTATTGCAACACATGACCACATACTTGCACGCTGCGTACACAGGAAAGAAATTGGAGAAAAGGTTAGCTATTTTAGAACTTTGGAAAATTTATCAAGAAGAGAAACATGATCTGCCACCTGAGGAGTAGATACTTAACCAGCGTAACCTTAACCTTCTGCTCCCCGTGCCTCATCGGAAGTAAAAGGCGATAGCACAGAAGATGTAGGCGTGGCGTCGGGGTATAGTAATCTGATATACAAACCACCTGCTTATAGTAGTGACGATAATGCAGAGGAGACTAAGAGAAAAGAGGAGATCTTAAAGGTCTTACAAAACATGGAAGAGAAAAGTGAGCGATCAAATGTATCAACAGACATAGGCCCTCATTACAACCTTGGCAGAGGACCATGGTGCTATTAGCACCATGGTCCATGCCGCTAAGCTCACGATTCCGCCATGGTGGATGGCGGAATTACCACCCCATTCCAAGGTGAGTGGGGCGGTAATTCCCCATTCACCATTTGCCCTTCCCCATTCCCATTTTTGCCCCCATAGGGCATAATGGGAATGGGGAAGGCGCTAATTACGGCACCGTAAATTACGGTGCCGTAATTAGCTCCAAAGTCCCTTTGCGGGTTGGATTTTTAACGCCTGCTAAAAGCAGGCGTTAAACACCAACCCGCAAAGGGACACTTGTAATCAGGCGTTAAGGGTTAACGGCGCCGACGGCGCCGTTAAACCCTTAACGCCTGAGTTGTAATGAGGGCCATAGAACGAGAGATCAAGAGAAGGGAAGGAGAGAAGGATAAAACTGACAAAGTAAGGCTCGTACAGAATAAAGGGATGGGAGGACAGATATTACTCAAACTAGATGAGATGGAAAGAGCATTGAGGAAGTAAGGCAAAGGGAAGATCAAGACGAACAAGATAGGAAAGACAGGGAACGAGAAAAGAGATTGAAATATGAGTATAAAAGGAAGCGCATGCATAGATGCAGACAGCGGCGAAAACAGATGTATCAGGAGGAGCAACAAAAGAAAGAAGAAAGGGCAGAGGAGCAAAGGATGTATAATAACAGACAGAGAGCAATAGAAGAACGGGATAGGAAAGAAAGGAAAAGAGAAGAGGAGGAAATGCAGAAATTCAGAGATCAAAGAATGCAGAGACGAAAAGAAGAGGAAGCAAGAAGAGCAGGGGTAAGGAGAGAAGAGATAAGACAAGAAGAGGAAAGAGTTAGATGGGAAGCAAACAAGCAAAGATAAGTAGATGAAAAATTAGAACGAAAGAGGAGACGTGAAATTGACCGCATTCAAGAGGGATCAATGGAGGCAAGTCCAGCAATATAATGGGGAAGTATAGAAGAGTTACTCCTGTTACAGGGAACAATGTCAGAGCCACCAAGAGTAACCCTATAAGAGAACTTCGATATAGGAAGCATCGGAGACAGGATATATAAAGCCTATCAGGATTTAAGAGAAGGTGGCAAATTAGGAAGTCGAGGGAAGGGAGAAAAAACCCTAGTCTTCCAATCTCAAAGCAAAGAAAATAATTCATTCAGTCTTGAGCATAGAGCCTTGTCTTTAAGTAGACTGACCTTAGATAAGGGTGAAGCAGATGAGAGTCACACTAGTTGGGGACTACATATGTCAGACAAAGAGAGAGAATACTTCAGTGGAGAAGGAGTAGGTGCATGTGCCCCTGAGGGAGGCCTGCAGGCAGACAAGGAAGTAAGATGGTCTGATCTAGAGCAACCTAAGGAAAGGACGCCAGATCCTATAGCATATCCAGAGTGCCCTAAAGAACGATCGTATAGCGAGAAGGGAGAATCACTGCCATATGTGAACAGGTTAAGGTCATTGCTAGGAAGAAGGCGATCAGGAACCATTGTCCCCACTATGGATAGGCAGACGATGGGAGCCAATTGCAGATCAGAATTTACATAGTTTCCCTTATCGGAAAAAGGAGGAGCAAGACCACAGTATATTCCATGACCACAGATGGATAAGGATAATTTAAGGTGAAAACTCCCCAGTTTAACGGCGGGTGCAGGAAAATGGATTTATGAGTTAGAAAAAATTATAGGAGGAAATACCTTGGCAATAGGGGATATTAAGGGTCTCCTAGCAGCCATTCTTGGGGAAAGAGCTGATGACATTTGGACGAGAGCAGGCTATTCAAGTGTGATGGCACAAAACACAACGCATGAGGGAGCACCATTTAATAATTGTAGGGTAGATGTCTGGAAGGCTCTCAGAGTAGCGTAACCTGATACATCAGACCTGGGTACAATTAAGACACGTAAGATGAAACAGGACGAGGATCCGCTGGCTTACATTCAGGACATTCAGGAACGCTGGACTCTTTAATCGCATGAGCTGTGGGGGGAAAAAGTGGCAGTATTTTACCAGGGATTACCTGAGTAGGTACAGAGGCAACTCAAGAAACAAGTAGGAATGGAAGCAAATCCATGTGCTGCAATACAGTTGACTATAGTGCATCATTGTCGGCTGTTACAGGAGAAAAACAAGAAGAAAGACGGTGCTAGAAAAATTGAGGAAGTCAAGTTATTTCAGAAGAAATTATCAAAATATGCCATAGAAGGAGCGTTATTGACAAGTGTAAAAGGACTAGGAGTACAGCAAACAGTGAGTACATCGCAGGTGAGTGATCAGCGCCCGATGGGTCAAGGAGGGAATGGGTTTGTACCACATGGTAGAGGCATGGGCTACAGAGGAAGGGGTGGATTTCAAAACAATCAAAGTGGGTTTCAGAACACACAGAATGAGAATCAGAATGTGCAAGGAGGGTTCAACCAAGGGGTACTAGTCAGACGGGGTCCTCTTATATGTTGGACATGTGGGATGACAGGGCACATTGCACGCGTATGTCAAAGCCAAGGGTATGTACAAAAATTATAAGTTACTCACTGTAGTGATTAACGTACTCTTAGTCCTTAATCACTACAGTGAGTAACTTATAATTTTGTATACCTTTCCTCCATACTGCGTGGGCGTCCTAGGGACGGGAGATGTAATCTTTTTCACCAGAAAAAATATTCTTCCCCTTTAAATTTAGAGGCGCGTGAGGGTGCGGCCCTGGGAGCATGCACTCCCCTGACTCTGCCCTCCGCCACGATACCTCAGTCCCCATAGACGCGTTGACAATATTTTAACATTGCCTAATGATACCAGTTTTATTAAGGGGGAGGATGGTGGGACGTATGGAGGGAAGGGGACTAAGGACTAAGTGTACGTTAGTCACTATGGTGAGTAACCTATAATTACTCTTACGTCCCATCCCCTTTTCCTCCATACTGCATGGGCGATTACAACTTAGTCTAGCCCTAGGGTGGAGAGGAGACCCTCCTTAAGTAAATAGGTTTCTTAGAACCGCCTGTCCGAAAGCTGCATCTGATCTAGAGCCAGCGTCCAAACAGTAATGCTTACAGAAAGCCGAAGGGGTGGCCCAGGTGGTCGGCTTGCTGATGACCTGTCACCGTACCTGCTATTGGAATGCAATGGCCATGGCCTAGGCTCTGACCGCATGGGCGTGCATGTTAGTGGCTTGTGCTGCCCCTCATAGGCCTCCTTGATGGCTGAGATCATCCACTGTGCTAGAGAGGCCTTGGATGCCAGATACCCAGGCCTTGACCTCCCGAAGGTGACGAACAGTGCGTCCGACTTGCGGAAGCCCTTGGTCCTGTCTACATTTAATTTCAGAGTGCGTCTGACATCCAGACAGTGCAGAACCCTTTGAGCCTCGTCCTTAGGCTCAGCAAAGAACGTAGGTATGACTATTTCCCCGTTTAGATGGAAAGCAGAGGGCACCTTTAGCAGGAATGCTCGGTGTGTCCGCAGGACTACTTTATCCTTGTGAAAAGTAGCATATGGCTCTGACGCCACCAGAGCCTGGATCTCGCTGACTCTGAGAGCCGAAGTGAGGCCCACTAGCAGGGATCTCTTCATGGTGACCAGCCTGATGTCCACAGATGCCATTGGCTTGAACGGCTTGTGTGCCAAGGCTCGCAACACTACATTGAGGTCCCACATGGGGTGTGGTTTTGATGGGCGGGTAAAGTCAAATGCCTCTTGACTATCGGGTTGGAAGAGGAGAAGACCTCCTCCTCCGAGTTTCTGTAGGCCCCTATGGCTGCCAAATACATGTGGCATGAGTGCACCTGCACGCCTGAATGTGCAAGGTGAGCCGAGAAGGAGAGCACATTGTCCAACATGCACGTACGGGGTCGATCTCCTTAGAGTCCACCCAGTGACAGAACCTAGTCCACTTACACTTATACTGGCTCCTGGTAGCCTTGCTCCTCACACCCTGAATGATTTCTAAGTTAGCCTGTGAGAGGCTGAGGTGCCTTAGCATCACCTGCTCAGGAACCACACTGCGAGGGCTCATTTCTGTGGCGCAGGGTGGATGACCCTGCCCCCTGCTGCACAAGACGATGTGCTGGGCCCGTCGGAAGGACCATGGTCTCGTCGGCCACCATGGAGCTATCAGAATGATGCTGAGGTGACAAGATTCCTTTATTTTGCAATCACCCTATGGACCAGTGTTGTGGGCAGTAAGGCATATGCTGTCATGCCTTTCCACTAAATCTGAAATGCATCGCCCAGGGAGCCTGGGCCCTGCCCCTGCCAGGATGCAAACTTCTGGCACTTCTTGTCCCAGGACGCAAAATGATCCACCTGAGGATGCCCCCATCTGCAGAAGATCTCCCACAGCACCTGGTTGTTCAATTGCCACTTGTAATTGTCCGCTCCCAGCCTGCTGAGCCTGTCCGCCTCCAAGTTGGACTCCCCCGGAAGGTGGACGGCCGTGAGGTAGATTTTGGTCTGCAGGGCCCATTCCTACATGCTGACGGCTAGTCTGCACAGTGGAAGGGATCTAGTACCCCCTGCTTGTTGACATAGTACATGCTGGTGGAGTTGTTTGTCTGGATGAGGACAAACTTACCCCCAATGATGGGAAGGAAAGCTTTGAGTGTTAGCCAGATGGCCTTCAGTTCCAGCCAGTTGATATGCGACTCCTGCCGGAAACTGTGGCTGTCCAGAGTGGCCCCCAGCCCTCGAGAGAGTAGTCCGTAGTGATGGTGACCTGCAGGGCTGGCTGCCGGAAGGGCTTGCCCGTCCGCAGTTTGCATTCCCTGGACCTCCATGTGAGATTCGAGTGTGGAGAAGGAGGAACGTTGAACAACTCTGATTGGGAGCTCCGCTCCTGATTCCACGATGCTGCGAAGTGCAGCAGTACTCTCCTCATCCTGAGTCTCATGTGGGGGATGGCCAGTAGGACTGCCGCCATGAGTCCCAATAAGTGTTGGTACCACCCAGCCGATGTCACTTATCGGGTGATCTGGTGAGGTAGTGAGTCGTGGCCCTCTTGATGGCCGTGATCTTGTCCTCCGAGGGGAAAACTGTCTCGGAGCACGTGGCCCAGGTGAGCCCAAAGAAAGTCCGTCTCTGCGTAGGTTGCAGCTGAGACTTCTTGAGGTTGAGCGAAAATCCCAGGTCATGGAGTGTGCTCATAAGAGTGGAGGAAATGTGGTGCACCGCCTCTGGTGATGTCACCCTAATGAGCCATTTGTCGAGGTACGGGTAGATGTGGTGGCCTGGGCTCTGAGGAGGGTCGCCACTGTATTCATGAGTCTGGTAAACACCCTGGGAGCCGAATTGAGGCCGAAGGGTAGCACCTTGTATTGGAAGTGGCAGCCCATGTTCCTGAACCATAGAAAGGAGCAAAGCCGGCTGCCAAATCGGGATGTGAAGATAAGCGTCCTTCAGATCCAGGGAGCATATCCAGTTCCCCTTGCACAATGTCTCCGCTATGAGTGCTGGCGTAACCATCTTGAATTTTTGAAGAGGGAGGGAGAGGTTGAGGGTGGAAAGTTCCAACACAACTCTCAGGCCAGCCTGGTTCTTCTTCTGTATGGCAAAAATCCTGGAATAGAAGCCCAATCCTCGCTGGGAGGCTGGGACTTCTTCCACTGCCTGGCTCTCAATGAGCGACCGAATCTCTGCCAATAAAGCTGCTGTCCCAATCTGTGGGGGTGGAGGTGAGGATGGAGGAGACAAAGAGATCTGTATGGGGTACCCCATGGATACTACAGAGAGGATCCAGGGGTCCACCAAATTCTGATGCCAGAACTGTGTGTGAAGGGCAAGCCTGCCCCCCACCAGAGACACGTGGACCCGAAGGGGCACGTCAGGCCTTCTTTCCTTCTCAAGCTGTTGTGGAGGAAGGGGACTGGAAAAAGCCCTTACTCCCACCCCCTTTTGTTGGTTGCACTGGTGTTGACTTGGCCGTGGAACCCTACAAACGTCTGCCCCTTGTCGGAGCATTGAGGTGACTGGGTGTACGCCTTGGGCATGGCCTACGTAAGGATAGATAAAGACTTTGCAGTTTGTGAACTGTTTTTCTTCTTATCTAGCTCCTCGTCGGTGGTGGAGTGAAAGAGGTACTCACCTCGAATGGAAGGTCCAATATGCATTCCTGGACGTCCAGATTAAATTTAGTCACCTGGAGCCAGGCTTTCCTTCTCATGTCTGTGGCGATGCATATGGCCCGGCCATTGGTGTCATTGGGGGCCATGGTGGATTCCATGATGTCCTGCACCGCCATTTTTGCCTCTGCCAGTCCTGCCTTGAAGCGTGATTGGCTCTGTACCGGAAGTTCTGGAAGGCAGTTGGTTATTTCCCGCCAAAGCCTCTGGTTAACCCTGCCAGCATGGCATCCGCATTGGCCTAATGAAGATGCAGCGAAGCGTTGGAATAAAGCTTCTTCCCGTATGCCTCCAAGATCTTCTCCTCCTTGCCTAACAGCGCCGAGGACGAGGTGGCCGAGGACGACTGAGGCTCTGAGTTGGGTGACGCTGCAGCAATCACTGAAGAGTGTGGTTGAGGGTGGGACAACAGCAAGTGTGTATCCACCTCCATTTGCCTATACTTGGCGTCCAGGCATTGATTGACCGGCTAGACCGGGTGGGGTTTCAGCCACCCCTTTTTAGCCAAGACAACGTCTTATTGCATCGAGATCCCCAGTCTAGCCGAGGGGTGTAGAGTGAGGACCTCAGCGAGCACCCCTGCTTGTGCTTGTTCGACTTCGGGCTGAGGAAGGCCCAGGTACTCTGCCAGCCCTGCAAGTCGTTCTTGGAAGGCTTTGGCTGACGATGGTGTGTCGGGGTCTTCTTCCTTGTCTGTGTCCACCTGGGCATCCGGCTCGTCTGGCGCGGGAGGAGTGCTGGGTGCCGAGGGCTGAGGTGTGGAGAGTGGAGTCAGAGGCTGCAGTGGAGGCTGGTATGGAACCACCTGAACTGTGGGAGGCAGGGGAGCTGGAATCGAAGGAGCTGGCGCGGGCAGCGGTGGCTGCAATGGGGCCAGTGGTGCTGGAGCCATAGGAGGAATGACTATGGGCATGGGCGATGAGGCCGGAGGGAGAATGTCCCTGATAGCATCCCTGAGGATGGCCCCCATCTGAGGAGATCTCATGAGTGTGAGGAACCTTTCAAAAAACCTGTCCTTTCAGGGCAGTGGGGTGGCAGGTGATATTGATGGGATTGCTGGCGCATGCTGGGGCCGATGCATATTCTGTCTAGTTGGTTGCAGCGGCAACCTGCTCTGCGCTGCTGATGGATAAGCTGTAGGCACGTACTTGGTTGACCCCAGTCCCACCTTGTAACTCATTCACCCACCTGCCCCGTTGCTCGGGGAGGTATCGGAAGAGCGGCCAACTTGTTTGGCACATCAGCCATCTTGTCGAGCTGCATGCCACGTGCCGAAGTCGTGGTGCTTGGTTCACTGGGCCCAGCCTCCTTCAGGACTATTGATGGTGGAGCATGAGACCTGCCCTGCACCTCTGGCCAAGGCTGGTAGGCGTGTCACCCTCGGCAAAATTACTGGTAGTGCTGCGTTTAGGTGCCCCCTCGGCCATGTTGCCGGTACAAGGACGTAGCCCCTCGGGTGTACACTGGTAAAAGAACCTTCCGGTTCCGCAGCACTGTCTTTGGGAGGATCTACGGACCCCTTGGCCTGGCGGCTGGTAGCTGAATTAGCCTCCGTACTCGTGCTGGTATGAGAACCTGAGAGGTTCCTCCCACTCTGGCATTTCCTTGGGAAGTTGTCGCTCTTGCGAGGTGCGCTGGAAAAGATCGGCTCTACCTTGGGCCTTGATCGATGCTTGATGAAGTCCTTCAGGTTCTCCCTCCACCTAGCCAGTCTATTTTTCAGGGCACGCGAAGAGAGTGTGTTGCACGCGGTACAACCTTCCCATCCGTGGTCAGGGCTAAGGCAGCGGAGGCTAAGAGCGTGGGGATCTGATGTAGGGAAGAGCCCCTCGGAGGCTGGATACCTGCTGAAGCCTGCTGAAGTTGACATGCGCCAGGGAGGAACCAAGTACCTGATTGATAAAAGAAGACAAAAAGACAGAAGAAAGTATCTGGGGAAGAGCGCGTGGTATTACATTGCCGAAGCCAAACCCAGGAGCGCTGGTGAAATCGGGCCATTCCCGACAATGCGCAAAAGGGGACTGAGGTGTAGCGCCGGAGGGCGGAGCCAGGGGAGCGCATGCTCCTAGGGCTGCACCCCTGCGCTCCTCTAAATTTAAAGGGGAAGGAGGTTTTTTCTGGTGAAAAAGGTTCAGTCTCCCGTCCCTAGGAAGGGACGCCCATGCAGTATGCAGGAAAGGGGGCGGGTCGTAAGAGTATGGCCAATTCTCAAGAGGTGGGACAGTTTATCCTCCAGCATGTAGCTCACAAGCTAGGGAAGGGTTCTCCAAAGATCAGACAATGTATCAGGCACAAGCATCGCAAATGCAACAGGCACAGCAACCACAGCAACCACCATTGAATCCACCACAAGGGCAGTCACAGCACACCCCCAAGCAGATACAGCAGAATGCAAACACATAACAATTATTGACACCTAGAATAGGGGGTGTCACTGTGGTAGGAGGGAATCCTTTGACAGGTACAGGGGTATGCATGTATCCACAATAGGACAGCTCAAAGGGCGACTTGATTTGTTCAGTACTATCTGTGACACCAGACCCCCAAGAGGAACCAAGGGTTGATGTGATGATAGGAGGCAAATCTTTTTCATTTCTAGTAGACACTGGTGCAACTCATTCATGTACACGAGAGGGAAAATATCCAATGTCGGAAAATGCCATGAATGCTCAAAGGTTCTCTGGGGCTACAAGTCAAGTTCCTTTTACTGATGAATTAACAATCCCTATAGGCAAGTGTGACATGTCTGTTCCATTGTTGTATTCACAACAGACACCAGTAAATATTCTGGGAAGAGATTTAATGACTAAACTTAACATGACCATTTCTTTTACTGATGAGGGTATAGTGTGCTCCACTCCTGGGATACACTATATAAATGTGGGTGAATTTATATTGGCATTTACAGGGCAAATGGCTCTGCAAGGTGTGCCGACAGAACCAGAAATGTTCCTTTATAGGGTGAGCATTCTGTTAACATGGCTACCTGGCTTAGTGGGAAAGCCTATGAGGATACCTGATGAATTTTTATTTAGACCACAGATACCTATGGACAAAGAGGGGGTGATAGACCATCCCCCTAGGGTTAGATGCAGCCATAGTACGAGGGGAAACAGCAATGCTCAAAGGAACAGATGATGAGGGTAGGCCATGGAGAACAGTGATTGCCATTGGGGAAGGGTGCAGATTGACTGACGTCACTGACGATGACATATTTGGAGATGATCCATCAGATGATGAATTGGTGTTCTTTATGAGCATTACATATTGGATTAGAGTAGAGAAAAGGGAGATCCCACAGCACATGGCGATAATGCAGCAACACCCAGTATTTTTTGACTAAGACTTGGAGAAAGTGCCAAGCGCTTTATGGACTACAGGCCCCTATGATGTAGGCCTATTGAAGGGAGTAGGGGAGGCTACAATAAGCCTGAAACCAGGAGTGATTTTACCTCACGCAAGACAGTACCCCATGTCTTGAGAGGAAGATGAGGGCATTTTTTAGACTATGTCAGGAGTGATGGAACAAGATATTCTGGTACCATCAGAATCATTGTGTAATACTGCGGTGTTCCCTGTGAAAAAATCAAAGGGAAGGTTGTGGAGATTTATACAAAATATGAGACCAATCAACCAGATTGTAGCGGCAGAGTTTCTTGTCGTTCCCAACCCAGTGACGATACTGTGCAGTATACCAGCAGTATTTCACAGTGATTGATTTGAAGAATGCGTTTTTCTCAATCCCGTTGCACAAGGACTCACACGATTTGACTTAATTTACGTTCCGTCAAATCCGTCTGAAACATACTAGGCTGCCTCAATGGTACTGTGAGTCAGCATCGATCTTCAACTGAGTCCTACAGATGGATCTAGGCAATATTGATTTGAAAAACACTGTGATACAGTACAGTAGATGACATTTTGATTTGTAGCACAACAGAAGATGAGTGCATACAAGACTTGATTCAGTTAATGACTATTCTAGCAGAGAAGGCATACAAAGTAGACAAAGAGAAGTTACAGTATTGTCAAGAAGAGGTGTTGTACATAAACCAGTTGATCTCATATGAGAGAAAGAGGGTAACCCTTGAAAGAGCTGAAGCAATCATGAAAACTGCAAAACTGCACACGGCAGAACAGATACAACAGTTTTTTAGAGTATGTAATTATGTGAGAGCATGGGTGTTTGACTATAGTTCATACACAAGACCCCTTTTGCAGGCTTTAAAGAAAGCACAGGTGAATAAGGAGAAAATAGAATGGACTGAGGAAATGGAGGGAGTGTTTGAAGAATTGAAGAAAGCAATTTGTAAAGGTCCTGTTTTAGGAATTCCCAATTATACTGAGGGGTTTTTCTTCTTTTCACATACAAATGGGACAGTTATGAAAACAGTGCTTACACAGAGTATTACATTAGGGTACAAACCTCTGGCATATTCCAATGGGATTTTAGACCCAGTTATGAAAGGACATTTTCCTTCATGACTCATTGGCAGCTGCAGCGTTCACAATTGAGAAATCTACAAGTATTGTAATGAGTTGTTCTATGGCGCTTTTTGTGGTACATGCTTTGATTGCCATTTTGGAAAACCCCAAGGGTACATTGACATCTCAGAGAGATTCTGTATATAAAATAATCATATCAAATCCAGCGATTAAAATTGTCAGATGTAAAATAGTGAACCCTGCCACCTTTGTAGCTGAGCCAGCGGAAGAGGGCGAGCATGTGCATGACTGCACAAATTATGTAGAGTTTGATGATGATATACTGTGTGTAAAAGATAAAGCACTGTCAGGAGGGGATTATGGTTCTTCGAAAATTGATGGAACAAGTGGAGAAAGCCATTCTGGCGCAGCTGTATTGAGGCATAGAGCAAATGGTGAATTTGGGGTTGTAGCAAGTGCAAAACTACTGTCTTACTTTTCAGCGCAAGTGGAGTGGCAGAATTGGCAGAGCTTATTGTCGTGCTCGAAAAACATGAAGGACAGGAGGTGACGGTGTACAGTGACTCTGCCTATGTGATGTCACGCAGGACTAGCACATTGCAAAAGGAGGGGCTACCTCTGAGTGGACGGTACTCCAGTGCAACATGCATCATTATTGGACAGACTTATTAAGGCACTACGACTCCCAGTAGCCATAGCGATATTTAAATGCACAGCGCATACTTAACAAACTGACTTTATCTCTTGCAGGAATGAAGCCGCAGATGCAGAAGCCAAAAGGGTTGCAGATTCTTCAGATATTTTAAGTTTTGATACTCCAGATGTCAAGGAGAAGGTAGTTATGATTATGGTAGTGAATTAATTAAGGATTTGATCATTTACCAAGAGCCCAGTTAATGGAGATTCAAGGCAGTGCACCACAGGAAGAGCAGGTGTTATGGAAGCGAAGGGGGTGTTCTTTATCCCCCACAAAAGCATCATGGCGACAGGACATTACTGGAAAGCCAGTGATGCCAGTAGCATTGTTAAAGGTAGCGCTTGAACAGCTGCACTACCCTGCGCATGTAACTAGGGAAAGTCTTGAGGCAACAATTGCAGAACACTGGTTTGTGCCAAACCTATTAGAACACATTGCATTGTATGTAGTAAACTGCATCGTATGTCAAAAGTTTATGGTTGGGCATACACTGTGAACGATTAGAATGAGTATTTCCTCAACCAAATGGTCCTTTTCAGCATTTACATATTGATTATCTTGATATGCTGCAAGTATGTAATGGATACAGGTATCTGATAGTAGTGGTGTGTCCCTTCTCCAGGTGGGTCAGAGCAGGTCTTTGTACACACCCTGATGCCACTTGCAGAGCAAAGTTTTTAGTACATGAAGTCTTTCCAAGATGGGGGATGTGTGAGGTGATGAGATCCAATAATGGGCAACATTTTGTTAATGAAGTATTTGAACAAATAGGATTATTGCTGAACATTAAACACAAGTTTTCTTCTGCTTATCAACTGCAAGCGAATGGAATATGTGAGAGACTCAACGGCCTTCTTAAGGAAAGGGCTGCCAAGCTTAAGTTGACGCTAAAAAAGGGATGATTATATTGCCTACCCCTAGCTTTATATGCCCTAAGGAATCAGTCTGGGTCGGACCACCACCTCAAACCCCACAAGCTAGTGACAGGAAGACAAATGAGAATGCCTTTAACTCCTCCATCGAGGAGTAGAAGGGATGCCCAGAGTACAGCAAAAATATTAGGAAATGAATGAAAAGAATATTTGACATGTATGACCATTAGTATTTCTGTCATTTCAGATCAACTCAAGCGTCAGGGGAATCCGTCTCAGAACACAGATGAAAACCATTCAGCAACCGGATTTTCAGAATTGCTATTAGCAACAAGACTGTTTGCTGGTGACACTGTGCTGATCAGAAACTTTACTAGGAAGTGGCATGAGCCAAGATTAATTGGACCTTATATTGTGGAGGACATTACTCCCTCAGCAGTAAACGTTCAAGGAAGACAAGCTGGGATCCACCTGAACGACATCAAGCTCTACACTGGCGAGGCCGCAGCACCGCCAGCCATCGGTACAGAAGCAAGACAAGAAGAAGAATTTCAGCGTGTGCAGACTCGCTCGATGACAAAGAAGAAAGACGATAAACCAACGGATTGACCGATAAATGCAGATTTGCATTTGGACTGTAGCTCTCTCTGGACACTCCCTATAGATATTATAGAAGGCGTGCAAACTCATTGCTTGAGTCACAGAATTCTTTAAAAATGAACTTTAGAAAGTTGTTGGTGCATCATAAGTATGCCTGAACTGGATTTCAAATTCAGCTTTGATAACTGGAAGCGTGAGCAGTACCCTGATGAATTTCTTACTGAATACTTGTTTGACTGAGTTTATGGTTTTCTCCGAAAGTAATGTGCATAGTATCATGCTTGCTATTTTTGTGTTTATTCTTCAAACTTATCCTGCCCTTGTTAGAAGCGATGTGGATATCCACACGTTTTATGGCCCTATAATAAGGAGGCTGCTTATAGCAATCGTAGAGGAGCTGCTACAAGTACCAAATATGTTACAGTTGCCGGGGAGCAGTGTTTTTCCGTCCTTAAACAATTTAAAGGTTAAAATGAGAAATATTGAAAATGGTACGATTTCAGAAAATGAGCGTGCTCAAGAGACACCAGAATGGCACAAGTGGTGGGAATTAATATGCTGGTTTGCATTGTACATATGCACTATTATGCTTTGTGCTTTTGTGTTCCTTCTGATTTATTATTTTATTGATCCAAAGAAGGTAAAGGTTCCTTTGATTCTTCCCACTCCGGTAACTCATGTAGATTTGCCCATTAACGATGAGCCAAGGTCTCAAGTGTTTTCTTCCCAGAGCAGAGCTTCTTTAGAGTTGTTTCCATGAGCTGCTAACATTTTAGGGGGAAGACACAGGAGAAGTGCAGAGGAAGGCGATAATGGGATCAACACATATTTAGACAGTGCAGCACACTTGGGTAATAATATGTGGTATCAGCACATGAAAAAAGTGGGAGATAGAACTTCCAAGGAGAGTTGCTATATTTGTGCTCTCATACCGTATGGTATGGGGACCTCCAAGATATTCATAACTACAGAGGTACCAGTGCATAAAGTTCATTGTCTACTGCATCTCGCACTCTGCCAGACATGAGGACAGTTCCAGGGTCGAACAGCATCCTTGATATAGATAACTGAAAAGACATCCCAAAGAGAAGATAACTATGTGCAAGATCTGAAAACAAGAGAGAAACCAGCAACCCAGAATTTAGTGATAACATATGAACAGCCTGGAATGAACGGAGCAGGAATCAGAAGTGAAGAAAACAAGATGCTAGATTGTCAAGGTAAGAATCAAGAAGAGATACAGAGATGTAAGGAAAGGGGTCAATTGCAAATCATAGGAACCGTGTTGACTCTGGAAGGATGGACGGAAGGCCTGATTGTGTGTAAGGCAGCAGCACTAACAGGATATTATGAGCCAGTTATAGATAGTGCAGAGAATGAATGTAAACACCACTGGGCGAAAATTGTGAAGTTGTTGACATTGGTCGACGATAAAGGAGGACCATTGCAGATGGTACCTCTGGCTAGTGCAGCTCTGTGTTTCAGAAACAATGGCACGAGGAGTGTTTGTGTAAATCATCAGTGTGGCCGAATATTTGATGTACCAGGCATGAAGGATGGGACAGTAGTTCTGATGGGCCACTACTGGGCCTGTGGGTCCAGAGCTTACATGTAGTTGCCCAAAGATTGGGGAGGGATGTTCCCCATAGTGCTTATTCACATTCCGGCATTAGTGATTCCGAAAAGTGACCTGAACATTGTAGAGTTTCCAATAGCAGGTGCTCATTTGAGGAAGAGAAGATCACCCAAATTCCTCAACCGGACACGGAGGGAGAATTATTTCTCTGCTAAATCGATAGAAGCCTTTGATTCTATTCCATATGAGCACAGGTTGTTCAGCCACAATTCAGCAGTAGTCAGGACTATTTTTATGCCTGGGATCCAGACGATGGCCAACGCCAAATGGTCACAGATACCAGATGGGAGCTCCTGCAGACAATCAACACTAGCATAAAGGGATTCAATGCAATCAAGGAAGAATTGAGGGCCATAAGGCTGATGACCCTCCAGAACAGATATGTCCTTGATATGATCACAGCGATGGATGGAGGTGTTTGCACCAAAATCAGAGAATTATGTTTCACGTTCATACCTTCTCACGATGACAAGAATGGGACCTTAACAGAGGCTATAACGTTGCTAACGAAGCTGCACGACAAAATGGAAGATGAGACAGAAGATATTGCAGATGACAGCTGGTTTGCCTCTATCTTCTCATGGGTTCCACAATGGATGGCGAATATCTTCAAATTCCTGGGAGCAATACTGGTGATGGTGATGTTTTGGATTCTGTGATAATAATCGCACAGTGTAAGAAGACAGCAAAAAAGGCAGTAGGAATGACGATCATGATCGATGTCGAATCAGGGTTTGGACCCAAAGAGTTGACAGATGAAGAAATCAGAAAATACCTGAGGGAACAAAGTTCCTGAATCCACAAAATCACAGGAAGTAGGTGGGCGATGGATCTACTGTAATTCAAATGGACAATGCAGCCACATAACCTGGGGTGTTGATGAACATGTAAAATCCAGCAGGATCCATGAAGGGAGTGGTGAAGGTCTGGACTCCAAAGAAAGGATACCAAGATGTGGAGACTGGTGAAGGAGTGGTCGATAAATCAACCAGAGGGGAGAGTGTAGAGGAGTAACTGAATGTCTCTGCAGGAAGTCCCGCCCCTATTCTACCTATATGTTGAAAACTGGAAATTGTGACATGTGAGATGCCAGTAATGGTGCCTATCCCAGGAAGAGCCTTTGAGACAAGGTACCCACTGAGAAAACCCTATATGATGTAACCCCAAAGAGATGACGGTGTGAAGATCTTAAAAGGAGAGACTGGTGATGTCACAGGAATGAGCCTGACGCACTGAGAAGGGTGACTGAAGAAGAGAATGCATAGACCTTATAGAATCTGATGGCGAATTAAAGAATCGAGACGACTTTCATGTCAGGAATGAAGATTGCACGTGTGAAGAAGTACTGCAGAAAATGCAAGTTTTATAACTATACAGATGCTGTAACGCAAATAGACTAAGTAATTGTAAAGGCTGGCTATACGTAGTGAATAGACTGCAGGTGGTGCCGCCATTATATAGATGCCGTTATATAGATGCCGTTATATAGGATTTGGATATTCGATGTCACAATTTTAGTATGCTCAACCGTGGAGAAAGGAGGATTGATAGCTATGTGTATGTCGCTGCAAAGAAATAAGCTGAAGCTCAAAGATGGACCAAAGGAAGGCTTGAAGAACAGTGAATGTGAGACACAGAGGCATTCCTTGTTAAGTTGCAAAGAGAGAACACCACGAGTGCCAAGTTTCTTTATTGAAGACAATAAAATGCTATAAAATAGACTGATTCACGGTCTCCTGTCATGTGAGTCCAGGATGGAAATAGAAGTCGGCATGCAGACCTGAACCGTGATAAGAACATGCTCACACTCCCTTGTATTTCCAGAGAAGAAAAGCTACTACAAGGCCAAGTTCAAAGACAATCTGAATGGCAGAAGGCATGAGTGATGAGAGATGGTGGGCTAATTGGGTGGGGAGGTACGGTCAAGTCCACCCACCAGCACCTGGGGTACCAGCTTACATGCTACTAGTGAATTGAATGTTCCAGAAGGGTACAAGAGTGTCAATCAATTATAGGAGGCCATGTAACGAAGGGAATTATAGTTTGAGAGCCAATGATGTACCGTGTATCTAGTAACTGATGAGGTTGACTTGCATTAGGGGTGGGCATAAGTTGTCCACCTGACTGTAGAGACCCAATCACAATCCAATCCCTTATAGAAAGTATACTTAGATATTCCCCTTGAGCCAACCACAACCCCACATAGGTTTTCTTAGTTTGCCATGTAGTATGATATCACATATGACAAGTTTTTGTTATATAAGAATGTTTTTTATTAAATACTTTGAGACTATGCTGTGTGACGTCCGTTGATGTCCATTGTAACTCCCTGTTTTAGATAATTGAGAATAAAACAGAGAAATGTTGCCAACTTCTTGAGTGGTCTTATTATTTGGTGTAAGAGTTATTCTGCATCACATCCATCGTACGATGTGTTACATCAAATGGCAATCCTTGGGAGTAATCCCCTCCAGAATCTTGTTGGCCAAGTGCAGCAACAAAGAAAGCACTGCCCAAGTGTTGCAAGTGAAAGGATGAATATCTTTAGCTCTACACCAGCTACAAAACTTCTTCCAACTGCAGCTGTATGTGATATGATATGGTATTTATAACATGCCTATACACAAGTGTTTCAATGTGTGACGAGGCAAGTGAGGGGGAACAGAGGCAAGACAGAGACAGTGATACTACCAGGCCAGGTGACATTGAGATTGCGCAAGTGCGGGGGGGAAACTGCAGGGGGAAGGGGAGAGGGGGCAGTGCAGTGCATAGGATAACAGTAAATAAATAAAGACAATAAATAAATGAATAAAAAGTGCAGCCAGCTGGTAGCAAGTGAAAAGGCTAAGTGCGGACATCAAGTGCTGGTAGGAGGGCTGTAGGGATAGAGAAACATTCCCCAAGTGCAATGGTTGCGGGGAGGCGACCTGGGCCCGAGATCAGAGGGTAGCCAAGTGGCCAGTGCAGTTTCAGTTTCAGCCAGGAAATCAGCAGGGGAGAGGAGGAGAGAAAGCAGAAGCAAAGAGGAGGGTCTTGAGGGGCTCCCGGAACCGGAGATGCTTCTCCTCAAGTTTTAGAGAGGCAGGGAGGTTGTTCCAGAGGGACGCCCCAGCGGAAGTAAGCGATCTACCATCAACTTGTTGCTTGGAGAAGCGACTGACCCTGAGGGAGTTGGAGGGGGATGAGCGAAGACCTCGAGAAGGAAGATATTTAGGAAGAGAGTTGAAGGTATTGAGGCGCCAGGCCCCAGAAGGCCTTGTGTACAATGCAGAGGATTTTGAACTTAATCCTCGCCGCCACAGGGATCCAGTGCAGAGATTTCAGTCCTAGAGAGATAAGATCCCTGGGCTTGAGGCCAAGGACAAGTCTTGCAGTCCTGTTTTGGATGAGTTGCAGAGGGCGGAGAGTAGAGGCAGGCAGATTTAGAAAGATGCTGTTGCAGTAGTCCAGGTTAGAGAGAACCAGAGCTCTTGAGACAGTGGGGGGAAGGAGGGGGAAGGGAAGAATACCTCTGAGGAGGTGCAGCTGGCAGTGTGACTTCTTAGAGACGTCAGAGATGTGAGGAGAGAAGGAGAATGTGGAGTCGAAGATGACCCTGATGTTTTTAGCCTCCAGGTGGGAGCAGGAAGAGGACCAAGAGAGGCCGGCCAGAGGGTGACAGGAAAGGAGGGGGCAGGTGTGCCGATTAGGAGAATCTCGGTCTTACTGGCATTAAGGCAGAGATCATTGGCGGCACACCACTCCTGGATAGCAGACAGACAGTCGGAGATGAGAGAAGGAGAAAAGCTGGCAGAAGGGAGCCTGAAAATGAGTTGAGTGTCATTGCATAGCACTGAAAGTTGTGGCAGAGGGCGGCAATGTGGTGGGCAGGAAATGCCAGGTATTGGTTGAACAGCCAGGGAGAGAGATTATACTTTTTGTGTTTTGTTGCTGGTTTTCTGGCTGAAAGCAACACCTCCATCACATCTTCCATGAGGTCCCAATCTTTGTATCTCATCCTCTCAGAAACCAGGTGCGAAGGTTCAGAGTTCTGATTTCTGGGTGAAGAAGTCGGCCTCCCTCTTGTGAGAGTAGGTCCACTGTCTTGGGAAGACATAATGGAGGGAAGATGGACATGTCTAGAAGTTCCGGGTACCATGTCCTCCTGGCTCATTCGGGAGGTTCATGGACTTTCCGAACTTCCTCAACCTCCTGATGGCATCAGGAATGAAGGGGACCGGTGGAAACATGTACTGGAGTTGAAATTCCCAGTCCACTATAAACACATCCCCTAGAGCTGCTCTCTGAGGAAATTCCCTGGAGCAGAATAAGTTGCATTTCCTGTTGATACCGGATGCAAACAGATCCACTTGAGGGGTTCCCCAAAGAGTGAAGATCTCCCGAAAGACTTCCTGAGCCAACTGCCCAAAACTAGAGCTGAATTGCCTCCCTGCACAGTGGTAGTGACCCTACACCTCCTCCTTTGTTGAGGTAGTGCATGGCCACTGTGGTGTCCGTCATTATCAGGACATTCTTCCCCTGTATGGACCACAAAAGGGCCATCAGTGCCAGTCTGATTGCCCTCAGCTCCAAAAGGTTTATGTGTAGTCTGGATTCTGATGAGGGCCAAAGACCGGTGATCGTGAGATCCCTAATGTGAACTCCCCATCCTGTGAGGGAGAAATCTGTGACTATTTTTATCTCTGCTAGGGTTGCCAAAAGGGTTCCCCTACTATCAAATTCTCCCTGTATGCCCACCACAGATGTTCTTGTTTGATGTTTCTCAGGACCTGAAGAAGGTCTGTCATTCTGCCTGAGAATTGTGACCATTGAAATCTGGGGGACCTAATCCTTAAGTGGATTTCTGGCACCAGAAAAATTCAGTAAGCCATGAGTCCCAGCAACCTCAGAAAGTCAAATGCCAGTAGATGTTGGGTGTTCTGAAATCTTAGTCACCATCTGGAAGATATGTTGCACCCTCAAGTCGGGAGGCAAAGCCTTACCCGGGGCATAGTCCAGGGCTACTCCAATGAATTGCAGCTTTTGGGAAGGTGTCACCTGGGACATCTTGAAGTTGAGGGAAAAGCCCAGATTGTGGAGAGAGTGGCAGGTGCTGTTGAGATGTTCCAGAGAATGTTCAACAGAACTGGTTGTGATCAACCAATCATCTAGATAGGGAAAGATGTGGAACCCTCCCCACCTCCTTAGGATCACTGCCACCACTGCCATCAACTTGGTGAAGACCCCAGGGGCAGAGGTCAGCCCGAAAGACAGTACTCAAAACTGATAATGAGAACTTCCAATGACGAACCTCAGGTACTTTCTGTGCTTGGTATGCATGGGCACATGAACGTAAGCATCCTGAAGATTGAGCGACATCATCCAATCCTGGAAGTGAAGGGCCTGGAGGATATGCGAAAGAGTGACCATCTTGAGTCTGTCCTTCCTGAGGAACTTACATCTCAGGTCCACAGTCGGTTGCAGTCCACCGTGTTTCTTGGGAACGAGAAAATAGGTGGCGTACTAACTTGGTATTGCTTTGTTGCAGGTATGCTTTCCAGGTCCCCTTTCTCCAGCAGGGAGAGAATCTCCTGTAGAAACCGCAGGTCGGATTCCTGAAGAGATTGCTTGCCTGGGGTCAATCTGGGGGCCTTTTTAAAATGGGAGACAGTAGCCTTGAGCTACTGTTTGAAGTGCTCACACATCCAAAGTAAAGTAGCGCCATTCTTCTAGATGCTGGATCAACCTTCCTCCCGCCGGAATCCTGAGCATAAAGCACTCAGAGGGCAAGGAGAAGGTAACTGCTTCATCTGACCTTCCTCCACAATCCCTAGAGCCACTTGGAAATCTCAGTTGCCCTCTTTGGGCCAGATGAACTCTACCTCTTTGTCCAAAAGAAGAGTAGAAGTGAAAGGAATGCCCTTGCCAAGTCTGGGAAGTCGGATGCTGCTGCTGAAATGATTTTCCATCCACTTTAGAAGCCTGAAGCGTCTCTAATCTGTCATCAGATTATGCCCCAAAAAGAGTAGACCCATCAAATGAAATGTCCAAAGGTCTTGAGTGAGCAAATGGACAGAGATCCATCAGGAGCAAATTCAGATTTGCGTAGCAATGCAAATCTCCCGACTGCACTTGAGCTAATAGAGCGACCAAGGAAGTCTGATGCATCCAACCCGGATTGGAGTAATTGACATGCTGCTTCCCTACCATCAGTAATTCACGAATGATGTTGATAAACAAACCCTCATTTCTCGCTCAGGAATGTTATCAGCTGCTTGTGAAATTACATTCCATAGTGTGAATGTGTACTTTGCTAAGGCTCCTAACGATTTTGCAGCCACTTTGGAAGCCTGAAGCGCCTCTAATCTGTCATCAGATTTTGCCCCAAAAAGATTAGACTCATCAAATGGCATCTCCAGAGGTCTTGACTGAGCAAATGGACAGAGATCCATCAGGAGCAAATTCAGATTTGTGTAGTAATGCAAATCTCCTGATGACTGCACTTGAGCTAATAGAGCGACTAAGGCAGTCTGATGCATCCAACCCGGGTTGGAGTAATTGACATGCTGCTTGCCAACCATCACTAATTCACTAATGATGTTGATAAACAAACCCTCATTTCTCGCTCAGGAATGTTATCAGCTGCTTGTGAAATTACATTCCCTAGTGTGAATGTGTACTTTGCAAAGGCGCAATATGCATTACTGGCCATACTTCCAGCTAAGAACATCCTTTTGGCTAACATATTATATTTATTGTCATCCCTATCAGGTGGGATGGGTGGATATGCAGCTGCCTTAGTGGTGGAAGTAACCACCAAGCTCTCAGGAGTAGAGTGCCTAGAAAGAAACTGAGGAGCAATAGCTGATGGTCTATATTTGTTTACCAACGTTTTATTGACAGTGGGAGGGATGTCATGCTTTTGTCAGTTTTACAAGATGGTATTGTTAAGTGCTGAATGGAAAGGCAGCACATGTTCTTTGGGAGGGTCTTTGTCAAGGATATCCATGAGGTCATCCTGTTCTATGTCCTTTGCAGGACGTCCCCAACCCAGATACTCAGTGACCTTGATCACTGTCCTAGATGCAGCACTTGGATGGGCAGTAGTGTGAGGTGAAGCACATTTCGCTTCTGGGGAAGTGCCTAATCCACTGGCTTCCTTAAGGCAAATAGCCAAGTCCTCTAAATGAGATTCCTCAGAAATGAGCTCCCCAGTGTTAGGGCTCGCCTGCCTCGGCACCCGCCTCCTGTGCTTTCCTCACATTCACTGAGAAGGAGAGCTCCTCCTCCATTGTGGTCCGCGTCCTGGTTCCCAACTAAAACATTGACCAGGAAGTTTGTATTGCGTTCCAGCTGGGGGTTGCTAGGGAAACGCTGGAAAGCAATGTGTCACTGCAGGAAATCCCGGAAGTGTACCTCACGGCGTTGTGTGCCTCCATCAGGACAAATACAGGCCTGTTACTACACCCTTCACTTTTGATTAAGTTCATTTAGCTGGTGTGTTTTCTTGTTGACTTTGGATACTTTGTACTTTTGACCCCTTGGCGTGTATTACCGACTGCTCCTGCATTCGTTTTGTCTTCGGCGCTGCTCCCACGGATTCCGACCTCGCTACATTACAAGGATTGCCTCTGCCTTCGTTTTGTCTTCGGCGCTGCTCCCACGGATTCTGACCGCTTCGTTGCAAGGACTGCTTCTGCCTTCGTTTTTGCCCCAGGTGCTGCTTCCACGGTACTGATCTGGGTTAGTACTTTCTCCCGCAGCTCCATTTGTGCTATGTTACGCTCCATGAACTGCTCCTGACTTTCCTCTCTTGTTATCTGATACCCGCCCGGAAAGCCTCTATCTTCACTGGCATTGTCTACTCAAGGAAACTTGGTTTGGATATCTCCATAGGAGTCTTCGTGCCATCGGGGTGGGTTCCTTTGGATTGTTTTGGGACTTGATGGATTTCCGTCTGCTGCACCTTACCAGAACATTTCCCTAATAGGGGTGGATTCATCATTCCAGGAATTTACATAACACGGGTAAGGAACACTTTAATTAGAGTTTGGGTTACTTGATTGACTATGTGAATTGACTCTCATCTTAGGGTTTATGTGTTTAGGGAAGATTACTGGCCTTCACTGCTCCAGAATATCTACACCCTTAAAACAGCTCTTGATAACGAGAGGTGAGCCTCTTGTGCTATTCTGTTTTACACACTATTACTGTGTTGTGTATATCTAACCTCTGGTCTTTATTTGCATCCAGCAGTGTTCTGGTTGTGTCCTCCCTTCTTTGCATTAATAGACTGCTCTGCTATGCATATTTGACTATCAGAGTGGTACATTTAGGAAGAACTTGTCCCCTACACGACTTGTTCAAGTTATCAGGACCAAGTTCTTACTGTGGGTCAGATAATACAGTTCTAACAAAATCAAAAGCCTTATTATGGACACAACCGATCCCCTGGTGGCATTAGCCCAATTAGTGGCTGACCTCAGAACCGACATGGTGGCGGCCCATGCTGCCACACAAAGTCAGATCACAGAATTACAGTCTGGCTTACAACCTCCGGTCGCCCAACCCATGGCCGTGGCCTCAATTGCGGGCCCCAGTTCTTCCATGCCTTGGCGGGATTCAGGCTTAGTGTATATGGCGGCCCAGTTTCCATTAGCTCCTCCGGAGCAGTTCACGGGGATACGAAAACATTTCGGACCATTATTAATCAGTGCCGTCTACACTTCTTGTGTCTGCCCACTTCGTTCCCAATTCCACTACTAAGACCGCCTTTGCGCTATCGTATTTGGCTGGTACAGCCGCCATATGGGCCAATCCTCTGTTAGAGCAAAGCAGTCATTTGTTGTATGATTGTGACGCTCTAATCACCGCATTAGGACGCGTGTTTGACACCCGTTATAGAACACAAACCACCGATTTGGAGCTATTGAATCTCCAGCAGGGGAAGACAACACTACTATCCTATGTAGCCAAGTTCCATCAACTAGTCTCAGAGACTGGTTGGCCTGAGGAAAAAAGGGCCACCCTGTTCTACAAGGGGATTTCAGATGATCTGAAAGACACCCTGTCTACAGTGCCAGTAGTTCCAACGTCTATTCTGGAATTACTTGATCTTGTTCTACAGATTGACGCCCGTAAGACTGAAAGAAAAGGAGAACACAAAGGAATTCCATCACATCCTTTGACCCTCTTAGTTCCATCTACAGGAAATGGGGAACCCATGCAGATCGGGCCCTATGTGGTCCTCTATCGGCTGACGAAAGGGAACATAGAAGAAAGAACAATTTATGTTTTTACTGTGGCTCAGCCGAGCATTTCCTGCGTTGATGCCCAAAGAAACCCACTAAGAAGCAGGGAAATGCCAAAGCCCGGCAATGAGGGGAGTCCAATTGCCGGGCCCATCATCTCTTGACTCCTGATTCTCCAGCCCTTGTTCTATTCCCGTCGTTTTCTCAACACCTTCAGGTAGCGAGTGGACGACTGATGCTATTATTGATTCTGGTGCCACAGGAAATTACATCAGTACAAATACAGGCCTGTTACTGTCGAAAGGGGGATCCAGTTAGTCCCCAAACCATGTCCAGAACTAGTGAATGCGGTCGATGGTACTACTCTTCTTTCAGGTTTTGTCACAGAAAGAACCATTGATTTAACCATGATCGTTAATAGTTGTCACTGTGAAACTATTACATTTGATGTAATTATGGCATCACAATACCATCTTATTTTGGGTCTTCCCTGGCTTCGTTTACACAATCCTTTGGTGGATTGGAAATCGGGCATATTGGAATTTCGCTCCTTTCATTGTCGCCAGCATTGTCAGACGTCACTGCATCAAGAATTAAGTCCCTGTAGATCCATCTTGAATTCGGCTAATATTATTGGTGCTCTTACTCCTGTGACGCTACCCGAGGAGTATTTTGAATTTAGGGAAGTCTTTGATAGGGGGGGCACTGATATCTTGCCACCACATCGTCCCTATGACTGTCCCATTGAATTGGTACCAGGAGCTAAGATCCCCTCGGGTCGAGTATACTCCCTCATTCAGAAAGAAGATCTAGTTTTAAAAGAGTACATAGATAAATCTGTACAGACTGGTTACATCAGGCCATCAAGATCGCCAGCAGCGTCCCCTTTATTTTTCGTTCCTAAGAAAGAAGGGGACCTGAGGCCATGTATCGATTATAGAGAACTGAACGCCATTACAGTTCATAATCAATATCCTATTCTACTCATCTCCGTGCTCCTCGTCCAAGTAGGGACCTCAGTCATATTCACCAAGTTGGATTTGCGAGGGACATATAATCTTGTTTGCATTCGCGAAGGAGATGAATGGAAGATGGCGTTTAAGACAAAATATGGGCTTTTCGAAAATTTAGTCATGCCGTTTGGACTCTGTAATGCCCCAGCTACGTTTCAGAGTTTCATGAACGATACCTTCAGAGACATGTTAGACCAATATGTCATAGTCTACCTCAATGACATACTGATAAATTCACCATCCTATGGCATCCATGTACAACACGTTAAAGCCGTGTTACAACAACTACGGGAAAACCATCTCTATGCCAAGCTAGTGAAGTGTACGTTCCACACCAAACAAGTCGAATTCTTGGGTTATGAAATCACTGATCATGGTGTGCAAATGAGCCCATCTAAAGTACTTGCAGTATTGGAGTGGCCTATTCCTACCAACCGCAAGGCCTTACAGTCATTCCTTGGCATTGCCAATTTTTATCGACGCTTCGTTCAGTCATTTTCAGCTATCGCCACCCCGCTTACCTCTCTTACCAGTAGTAAGCGTGAGTTCCTTTGGAACCAGGAGGCACAACAGGCTTTCGATAAACTAAAAGAAGCGTTCACGTCAGCTCTGGTCTTGCACCACCCCGATCCTGCCTCGCCCTTCTTTGTCGAGGCAGATGCATCGGACTCAGCTGTTGGGGCGATCCTATCACAACAGTGTATGGATACAGGGTTTTTGCATCCGATAGCCTACCATTCACGTAAGTTATCTCAATATGAAAGGAACTACACTATAAAAGAGAGTGAACTTCTTGCAATACGTGATGCATTTCTGGTTTGGCGTCATCATTTATTGGGTACCTTACTTCCTGTTCCTGTTCAGGTATTTACTGAGCATCGAAATCTGTTAGCCTTACAGTCAGTGAAGTGTACAACTGCCCGCCATGCAAGATGGCACAAGTTTTTTCGATATTTGATTTCACGTCACCTACCGGCCAGGCTATTTAAATTCCAAACCAGATGCTCTTTCTTATATCTATGACCCTACGAACACTCGCTCCCCTGACACGGCATTAGTACTACCCAACCAAGTAGTATGTGCCTGCACATTACAGCCTTCATTGAAGACCTTAGTACAGGAGTGGGTCTTGTCCAATCCACCAGAAATAACAGACTTCAATATGGACATAGTACATGGTCTCCCTTACATTCAGGGTAAGGTGTTTATCCCTAATACGAATACCAGGCATATTGCCCTACAATGGTGCCATGACTCATTGTTAGCTGCTCATCCTGGCAGGAGAAAGACTCTTGACCTTCTTCAGCATTGGTGTTGGTGGCCATCTATGTACAAGGACGTATCTCAGTACATATCTTTGTGTGCCGTTTATGCTCAAAGCAAGAGGGCCAAATATAAACCTATGGGTCTTCTGCAGCCCTTACCAGTTCTGGAACGTCCATGGGTGATGTTCTCTATGGCTTTTATTGTGGAACGACAGTGAATGGCTTCGATACTATATGGTTAGTTATCGATTATTTCACTAAAATGGCTCTCTTTGTTCCATGTAGAGGCCTCCCGTCGGCTCCTCAATTGGCTGATTTATTTCTGCATCATGTGTTCCGCTTCTTTAGCCTTCCTGACATTATTAACGCGGACAGGGGGTCGTAATTTACCTCACATTTTTGGAGGGCACTCACATTTGCTCTAGGAATTGAGGAACGATACTCTAGTGCATACCACCCACAAACCGATGGGCAGATGGTGAGAGTGAATGCCACGTTGGAACAGTACCTGCGCTGTTTGACATTGCAGCACCAGGAGACGTGGTATGCGGTCTTGACTATGGCTGAATTTGCATATAATAATACATTACACACAGCCACGGCTACGACTACGTTCTTTGCTTTGTACAGTCAACATCCCCACTCTCTTCCATTGGAGACCATCTCCTCCACTGACAGCCCCGCCACTCAATCATGTCTTCGTGACTTAGCTGATGTGCAGCAGTCAGCCAAACGCCACCTTACGGATGCACATGACCGTATGAAATATTTTGCGGACCAGCACCGACAATCAGCCCCAGTCTACCGGGTAGGAATGAGGGTTTGGTTGTCTTCACGTAACGTCCATTTGGTGGGCCGTCGATCTTTGCTACTGAAGTTTGTGGGCCCTTAAACAATTCCCGACCTGATTGGTGCTGCTGCAGTCTGATTGGACATCCCGGTCCGATGGAAAATACATCCAGTATTCCATGTCTCATTAATAAAACCTTGTGCCCCGAATACCAAGTTGCCCACTTGTCCATGCTCTTTAACTGTCCAAGACTCTGATGAATACAAGGTCCAAGCCATTCCCGACACGAGGGTGAGGAGGGGAGTGCGCCAGTTCTTCATCGACTGGAAAGGTTATGGACCAGAGGACCGTACCTGGGAGCCTGCGGATAAAATACATGCCCCAGTTCTGATGGCCTGTTTTTTGGCTTCTCGGGGAGTGGGGACTCCTTTGGGGAGGAAACTGTCAGGACTCGCCTGCCTCGACGCCCACCTCCTGTGCTTTCCTCACATTCACTGAGAAGGAGAGCTCCTCCTCCATTGTGGTCTGCGTCCTGGTTCCCAACTTAAACATTGACCAGGAAGTTCGCGTTGCGTTCCAGCTGGGGGTTGCTAGGGAAACGATGGAACACAACGCGTCACTGCAGGAAATCCCGGAAGTGTACCTCATGGCGTTGTGTGCCTCCATCAGGATAAATACAGCCCTGTTACTACGTGCTTCGCTTTTGATTAAGTTCATTTAGCTGGTGTGTTTTCTTGTTGACTTTGGATAGTTTGTACTTTTGACCCCTTGGCATGTATTACGGACTGCTCCTTTCTTTTATTTTGTCTTCGGCGCTGCTCCCATGGATTCCGACCTCGCTACATTACAAGGATTGCCTCTGCCTTCGTTTTGTCTTCGGCGCTGCTCCCACGGATTCTGACCGCTTCGTTGCAAGGACTGCTTCTGCCTTCGTTTTTGCCTCCGGTGCTGCTTCCACGGTACTGATCTGGGTTAGTACTTTCTCCCGCAGCTCCATTTGTGCTATGTTACGCTCCATGAACTGCTCTTGACTTTCCTCTCTGATTATCTGCTACCTGCCTGGAAAGCCTCTATCTTCACTGGAACTGACTACTCGAGGAAACTGCTTAACAGAGACTAGAGACTTGGTTTGGACATCTCCATAGGTGTCCTCGTGCCATGGGGGTAGGTTCCTTTGGATTGTTTTGGGACTTGATGGATTTCCGTCTGCTGCACCTTACCAGAACATTTCCCTAATAGGGGTGGATTCATCATTCCAGGAATTTACATAACACGGGTAAGGAACACTTTAATTAGAGTTTGGGTTACTTGATTGACTATGTGAATTGACTCTCATTTTAGGGTTTTTGTGTTTAGGGAGGATTACTGACCTTCACTACTCCAGAACAGCTACACCCTTAAGACAGCTCTTGATACCGAGAGGTGAGCCTCTTGTGCTATTCTGTTTTACACACTATTACTGTTTTGTGTATATTTAACCTGTGGTCTTTATTTGCAGCCAGCGGGGTTCCGGTTGTGTCCTCCCTTCTTTCCATTAATAGACTGCTCTGCTATGCATATTTGACTATCAGAGTGGTACATTATTAGGAAGAACGCGTCCTCTATACGACTTGTTCAAGTTATCAGGACCAGGTTCTTACTGTGGGTCAGATAATACAGTTCTAACACTCAGGTACATTAGGCGTGCTGAAACTTTCGTACCCGAAGGGTACAACATCCGCACCTTCAGCTTCTTCATGAAAAATTTAAGTATTTCTTTTTATTGTGACTTAAAGCTTTAAGATGGATTTGATGTTGACGGCTTTGATGTCGATCATTTCGGCGTGGAGTCCTTTGGACATTGAAGCCTTTGGCTTTGATGCCCCTTCTGCGGTCTCCACTTTCAACGCTACTCGAGTAGGCATCTTAGAGGCCTCCATCGCAAGTTAAAGCCTTTGACGATTCCCTGCCGGATTTTGAAGGCATGGTGGGATCGGTAAGCTTTTTTGGCTCTTTCGAGGGACCAAGAGGGGCCAGCTTCAAAAAGATTTCCATCATTTTTTGATGGAGCTTTTCCCTATCGACTGCCAGGGCAGACTTATCTGGGACACATACCTGCTCTTGTCGGGCGAGGAGTCAGAAGACGAAGAACGATGGCGTCTCTTCTTTGATTTTCTTGGAAAAGATGAAGAATGATGCAAATCGCTCCTACACATTGACCGCTTAGAGTGTTTGGAGCATTTGTAGGCCTTTGAGGTGATTTGTCCCTTGAAGGAGTAGAGAACAGAGATTTTAACACGACCGACCTAGAGCAAGTTTTGTCTTTCACTCTTTCAAGGCCTTTCTAGTTATCGACTGCCAGCAGCCTCACTTGATCAACATAACAAAAGACTCCCGACATATATAAATTAATTTGCTGAATTTAAAGCATTTTTCCAATTGCCAAGTGCAAATTCATACAAAGGAAGCAAAGTACTAATAAAACCTTTCATTTATTATCAAGACCTAAAACCATGGGTGCAAAACATATATTAAAAACAAATTGACACACATTCATCATATAAAACATGTAAATTCAAATAAGCAGAACAAAACATTCCATTTCATTCCAACACAAGTGTCCTATAGTGAGAGACCATACACCTCCACCTTATTTACCTCTATTCCTGGGTTAAGGTGCAATTAAAAGCCTTTAAACATTTGTTGGGAGCTTACTTCTCACCCCCTTTTCCAGAAATGTATTCAATGTAAAAAGAGTCAGTGCTTCAATCATTTTTAATTATGAGCAATACAGCAATTCCTCATCCAACCTATAAGACTAATGCATATATAAACAAAATTATGCAAGCGGTATGAAAAAACAAATAAATATGGGGTTTTCACAGAGTTTCTTTTCCTGTATTCCTAACCCAACACACACCACTCCTTAATCTGGCAGTGCATTACTCCCTGCTGTAGCTGTGTTCAAATACCAGGGCCTACATCCAGTATGTAGTTTGCCAACGCCGTCATTTCATGAACCTCAGTCCAAAGCTCTGCTCTACCCTTTGTGCACATATCTACACAGAGGTGTGGTGAGAAAATCCTTATCGTGGCGTTTCGGCAGACAATCCATTCCCAAACTCCTCCTTCCAGGCAAGTCAAAATTCTAACCCCTGCAAGTCAATATATATAGATTATTGATTCTCTCTCATATATTGAATATTCACTCCCAACCCTTGCTTCACTTGTACGACATTTTCCAAAGCCCAAAACCGTCCTTATCAGTGTAGTACTTCCAAAATACCCAATTCCTGGGGCCTTGTCCCACACATCCAAACAACTTCATCTTAGACAAACTCCTGAATAGCAACCATAAAGTCTGTTAAAGTCACAGTGCCGGTAGCGGACCTCAAATAACACAACCATCGACACATAGTTCTTACTAGAGAAGGCCCAGGGTTGTGCTCCCCCAATCTACTCCCCAGGAGGAGACTGTGAGGGGCACACATGCTTCAAAATGGAAGCCTACCCCGTCCTCCCCCTCCTACGAAATTTATGACAATGAAGAAGGCTAGGAAACACCGCAATCACCTATTCTATTTCAGACTGATTCCCAGTGGTCCCACGATTGACAAATATGTCGAGAGATATCCCCTCAGCCAACCATACTCTCTCAACCAGCCTTAGAGACCAGGGGCGGTGCAAATTTACCCCAGCGGGGACGAAGAGCCACAGACCGTGATCAAAGACACCCGTATCGATAGCCTAGACTAAGCACTAAAATGCCACGTTGCTGACGTCGTTAGAGACACCACGACATAGCAGTGTTAATACATGAAGCACATGTGTCGTCCGCATTTCGGGATAGACACACACTCGAATACATGAAGAACACGAGCATACAATTCTATAATTAAGAGGACAGACACATGTACATACTGTCATTACTTTTATTATTTTTGCCATTAGCTAAAACATGCCATGCAGAAACCGCAAGAAGCAAGAGATCCTGAACCAAGCCTGCAGATGCTTACATGCGAATAACACCATGGAACTGCAGTAGCACCTATGGGACCTTACAGCACCACATGTGACTAACCCATGGAGAATGTAGTGTAGCATGGACACGCTAGAAACATCATTAGAAGAGTTGAGGGAAATTACAGCAGGCCACAGGCCTCTCAGAGCCTGAGACGAGCTGAGCTTATTCAGCCTGGGCAAGGAGCAAGACGCTTGAGACAGGACCTGTAGCAAAGGCCATGAGATATGGATGACATTCCAACTCACAGATGACAAAGGCACGAGATTCAGTAAATGCAAATCCCTCTTCATAATTCAGAGTTGCACAGCTCACATTCCTGGTGGCTGAACATGTGACACGGCCAAAGCAGACAATGGACAGCTACCAGCGGTGAGAAATAGAGCCGGTCTCAGGCTACCAGACATAAGACCGCAACAAATATGCTACAATTTGAGACAAGTGTTGCACTCTCATAGACTAAGGTGGCATATACAAGTTACAATGTAGACACATGGGGGGTCATTACGAGGTTGGAGGTAAGTAACAACCATTACCGGTATGGAGCAAATATGTGTCCGTGTAGTAAAGAGCCCGCTAATAGAGGGCTATTACGAGTTCGCGAGCACAAGCTTTGCACCATGCCAGTAACGACATTACTGGCATGCTGCTAAAGTCCAAAAAATGGCCCTTTGCGGCATCATGGAAAGCGCAGACAGCACTACCGGCATCAATGGAAACGGCATTAGCGGGCACTGCTATTAGCGGTGACCGCTAATAGCAGTGAACGCTATTAGCGGTGCCTGTAAACAAGCGGAACCCGGAAGTAGCGTCATCGCACAGGAACGGGAAAGAGCACGGCGGCCATCTTGAAAAACACAATCCATTGCCAACCTCAGCACACAGGACCTGGAGCACATTGCTGACTACAGACATCAAACTTCCACAACAAAATCATGCCCAAAGCAGTAAAAAAAGGCGCCTCCCGCCAGCGCAAAGAGAGCTTTAATGAGGATGAACTAACTGCTGGCTGAGACCCTGGCTGACAATGCCGATGTTGTTTTCGCAAACAGCCTCAAGAGAGAGGCAGTGATAAAGAAAAAAGAAATCTGGCAACTTGTTGCCCAAAGAGTCAGCGTGGTAGGCAACACCCCCGCACAATAAGGGATGTTCAGAAGAGATGGGATGACCTGCGCCTGTGAGTCAGGAACATCCTGGGTGCTAATCGGAGCCAGACCATGGCTACTGGAGGTGGACCCAGCTCACTGATCAAGCTTAGCCGGTGGGAGGAGATCTGCGCCAACACGATTGGCATTGAGGCCATCGAAGGTGTGGGCGACATGGAACGTGGTGCAACGTCATTGGCGGATGGAGGCGAGTGTCCTAAGAAAACACTGTAATGCAAAGTATGATGATAGTCCATCCAATCAGTCCATCCAAAGAGGCAATGCATGGCCCAATACATATACATTTGACGCATCCCTGCCTAGATGCCGTCTGCAGCACAGACACATGCCCATGCATGCAGCATGGCAATGCCATACCTGACACAGACCACACAAATATGAAAATGGCTTAACTCACACTGCACGCAGTCCACAACAGAAATGCATGTCGCATAGCATACACCAGCTCCAACATGAGTGACCCTGAAAGATGCCTGGATGCTCCACCCATATAGCAAGCAACGTGATAATCAAAACTCCACTTCCTAATCCCCTCTAATGTGTAGAAGAGCAACAAAACCAATGTATGCATGTAGCTTGTCAAACCATCACTTACGTCATCCCTCTCTTGGTCCTGCACATGCTCAGATCCTGACAGCGAGGCCCAGGACTCACCCCCACAGGCAACCACACCCCGGAAGAGGGCCACAGAAGAAGGCAACAGGCCTTCCACTTCGAAAGGCCTAGCCAAGTCATGACAGCCACTCAAGGGGCAAACGGAACAGGATGCCATGTCCTGTACTGCCCTGGTGCAGCCAAGGCCCATTGCTGCAGTCTGCACAACACCTGTGTCACCTGCACAGGACACAGTGGGCGTTGGGGCACAATCAGCAGAGAGCAGCTCTGTTGGGGAGGCAGCAGCTATGGCAACCCAGACAGGTGATGATGTGCAGGGCCAGGTGTGTGTGCCTTTCGAGGACGACTTCTCGGACCTTCCTGCAACACCCAGTCCTGCCGCATCCCCCCAGTTCACACCTGACTACTATCACGACACCACACCGGAGCAGTCTGGAGGGGAGGCTGTACAAGGGAGCTTGAGTCCCACAGTGGACCCACATGTATTTGGTGACGTCACACAAGCACTCTCCACCTCCATTGGTGTACAGGAGGTAGTGCAGGAGCCAGGACATGCCCTAGTGAAACAGTTTTGCGCAGACAATGCCCAGGCAAGGCAGGATGGGCGCGACAACGCTGCTTCCCTGAGGCAGGCCATAGAGGCAAGCACCATAAGACTGTGCGAGGAGGTGTCTGCACTGAGGCATGTCCTCTCACGCATTGGCGATTGCATGGAGGCTGAGCGTCCGGCCCCCAGACTGGAGCAACCAGCCACCCCTTCTTCTTCCAGCTCTACCCAAACCAGCCCCCTACGCAGGTCCGCGTGCACTTTGCGCTGCTCAGACATGCCGCCACCAGGTGCAGGAAGTGGAAGGATGTAGACGGGGAAGCCTGATTAAGGCAATAGACACAGACACATGAAGCATTTGCTTGGACACCATGTGTGGGGGAGTTGTGTGGGGAGGGGGAGGGGGAAGAGGGTGTGTGTGGGAGTTGTGGGGGGATGGGGAGGGGATAGAGGGTGTGTGGGGGAGTTGTGGGGGGAGGGGGACGGGGAAGAGGGTGTGTGGAGGAGTTGTGGGGGTAGGGGAGAGAGGGTGTGTGGGGGAGTTATGGCGGAGGTGGAGGGGGGAGAGGGTGTGTGGAGTGGAGGGTTAGAGCACTTACATTTTCCTGGACAGTTTAATACACCCGTTGTGTGAAAAAGAAATCTTGTGTGGACATTCCTTATTGCATATGTGTCATTTATTGATATACAGTGCATAGTGTACATGTACTCCCACACCCAGCGCCCTCTGTCCCACTTTTATGTCACCCTCTACACCCATGTGTGTTAGAAATATTGTGCAATCACTGTCTGATGCACAGCACGTCCCTCCTGTGCATCGGCACAGCGATGATGTGCACCCACATCTTCTTCATCCCCTTCATCATCACCAGGTGGTTGCAGTTAAATGTCAGGGGGCAGGGGCACGTTCCGTCGAATACACATGTTGTGCAGCATAACACTTGGCCACCTTCTCAAGCCTGTAGATGAGTGCCCCACCCGACTGGCTAAGGCAGCGAAACCGTACCTTCAACAGGACAAAGGTCTGCTCGATGACCACACGGGTACGGGTATGTGAACAATTGTAGTCCTCCTCGTGCCTGTTCTGTGCATTTCGGACAGGGGTGAGGAGCCACGGCTTCAAGGGATAGCCACTATCACCTGCATGAGAGGAAATTAAAGGTATATGTTAGTCAATTCATGATGGACAGCTGTACTTGTCACACATGCCTATTGAGAATTGATGGTCACATGTACATGTCCCTGGTTGTATGCACACATTTCTCATGCCCTCAATGTGTTCTGTGCCATGGACTTATGGTGTGTGTTGCATCTTCAAGATGATACACGGTGTAGACTGTCTTGATGTTGCTTATGCATTGTGGACGCATACCAATGTGTTTGTGTCGAATATGTGATGTGTAGTGTTCTGTATGATTTACCAACTGCCAGCGTTGGCAGTACTCTCTGCATTATTTGCCATGCTGCACTCCTGTAGTGGTGGCGGCCCTGTGACAGGCAGGGGATTCCCTTGGTGGTTTTGTTCAGTGCACTCCCATGGATGCTTGTCCTGTGTGGTGATTTTCTGAAGACAGCGACATAGTGAATAGTCGCAGCATGTTGCTGGATGGTGTTACGGAGGGTGAGGTACGAGGATGGGTGGTGCACGTGTTGTGGGATGTGGGGTGGTTTTAAGTTTGGCATGTTGTGATATGTGTCTACCTTACTTCATTCCGATGGGATTTGGTTGTCATGTTCAGTTTGGGATGCTTTGGGGCACAGTGTTTTGTGATGTGCACATCGTGCTGTCACATCAACAATGACACCATGGTGGTGTGTGCATCTATCCCCCCATTTCACTGCCATGTGCCTGTCATGCAACTTACCAAGCAGCCAGGCACGTCGTTCTGCATGTCGCTCCATGTAGCGTGATAGCGTGGAGTACTGCAGGACCATTGAGTCAGGACTTGATCCGGGACATCGGGCACAACAATGTGTGATGATCTTGCTGGCGTCACATACTATCTGCACATTGATGGAGTAGTATTGCTTGTGGTTGCGGTACACCACCTCCATGGCATGCGGGACCACCAACTCCACGTGGGTGCAGTCGAGGGCACCTATACAATTTGGCATGCCTGCCAGTGCATGGAAGCCAACTTTTGTATCAAAAATCTCCTGGGGAGTCCGTGGTAGGGATATGTAGTCCCTTGTGAGCTTCAGGAGGGCACCAAGCACTTGGTTCAGAATGCGAGAAAATAAGGGTTGTGATATGCCATGCATGTGCCTACTTTGTGCTGGTAGGTGCCTGTGGCAAGGAAGTGGAGCACCGACACTACCTTCAGTAGAGAGGGGATGGCGGTGCGTATTTCAATGAGGCTGACAATGTTGTCATGTGTCATGTCCATGATGGTGGTGATGGTGTCCCGGTCCAGACGGTACAGGGTGTGTATCTGCTCAGGGGTTAGGTTGAATGGACTTGCGCTGATGCGAGGGATTGGGGGCTGCCTGCGTGGTACCGCTGGCTACACTGGTGGGGTATGCTGGGCCTGTCTCACCCTCCTTCTCCTCCTGCATCTCCTCTGTGGTGCCTGCTGTTGTTGTTGCTGGTGTGGCAATGCAAGCATGTCCTCCAGCCCCAGTATTGCTACTACTAGTGGAAACATTTTGGTGTGGGAAGGGGTGTGGTGTGTGGGTATGCTCCTTTTGTGCTGGCCCAGACTCCATTGCCTCCACCTGTGCTGATTGTGTGCACCCGTGGCAGTTCGGAACACTGCACATAGCAGTTTACGGGTGCTTCACGATGCCGGTATTGCCGGCATGCCGGTATCCCCTATTAGCGCCCTCATGATGCCGGTATTTGCATGTCCGCCTGACTTGTGATGTCCTCCTGTTAGCGGCATCCCAGTATTGCCGGCCTGAAGGACTGCTTACCCGCGCCCTTCCCTCTATTAGCGGCACCGTTATTAGCGGTGCCTCTAATACCAGGTTCTTAGGTTGGAATAGCCCGGAGCAGTATGCGATGTGGTGATCCTTTACCGGCATCGTTTTTCCATTACCTCCAACCTCGTAATGACCCCCATAGTCATTCATATTACCTGCAAAAGGTACACAGAGAGCTGAGAATCTTTTCAGATCCCAGTCCAGGGGACGTCAGATCTAGCCAATCACAGTTTAGTATCCTAAAGGTGGGTAGCAACAGCCAAGAACCAATGGTAAGCCCACCACACTGCAACATTTTTACAGATAGTAGCTCAGAGATGGACCAGACACCTGACATGCGGGGGGCAGTAGGATAACATGTATAGTGTCCACTATAGATGGTAAGGTGCTCAACATCCAATTGTGGAGCCCGATAGGTTTTCTGGAGAGGGGCCAGGTTGTGACGTCATGCTGATGAAATATCACAGTAAAACTGGCCTGCTAGCCGAGGAAGTTGGTTGTTGTGCATGGACTTTCTTTGTCCCTGTGCTGATCCCTGTTGGTTTTGCCTGTAATATAACACAGTTTGATCTTGCTGTTGACTGAGTCCTCTGTGTGGCTGTGAAGGAGGGAGTTGGGCTCTCCAAGTCCGAAGACTTCCAGTGTCCCTCTGGCATACCTGGGAGGTCTTCCCAACAAGTTGATAGCAGAGGTGATGGTTGGCTGCGGCAGCCCAGCACCTGGTCATCTACTTCACTGCTGAACCTGAGAGGCTGCAGGACCCTCGCATATTTTGAGAAGATGGGAAAATGTGTGCCCATGTAAAGGCCCTCAGGAGGCCCTTGTGAATCATCCTGCCCGAAGTCAGCCAGTTGTCCAGAAAGACCAGGACAGAGATGTGAGCGCCTTGAGTAGGAGTCGGCAGCCGAGCAGCACCAGCACACCTCAGAGAGTAAGTATTGAACCAGTCTAACAGCAACTGTGGGTGTGGGAGGGCATTGAGTATTGTGAAGTATTGTTTATTAGTGTCGAGTATTGTCAAAGTATTGTTTAGCATTGTTAAAGTAGGGTCAGGAGCAGAGGTAGAAGTCATTTTTCTATGTTTAGGGCAAATCCGGTCTTACAGGTAAAAAATTATGGTGAATAACCTAGACTATTGACTCAAGCGCTTCGACGACAAAAGCTATGTAAATAAAGGTATTCCTGTGGGTTGGGCATTTTAGCTCGGGTCATAGATGACGGTATCCCACGTAAGGGTTAGCAAAGGAGCTGGCCTAGATTGAGGAAGGTGAGTCGACTGGTAAAGTCTCCTAGAGTGAGATGTTTCGCACGCTAGGCGACGCAGCGAGTGCAGTTCGATCACAAGAGAATCTTGGTATACTCTGCCTGGAGTGCGGGAAGACAGCTGTGGGGTTTGGGATTAATGGGCTATTACAGTGTGTACGCAGTATTTGATTGTCCTGTACTACCTGGGTCAATAGATGGGTGACGTCACCCGTAGGTTTGCACATAGGACACAGAGAGCATGGGACCGTGACGAGCTAGTATTGGAAACTTGGGATTGGTAGATGAGGTGAACAAGCAGCGGTGCGTGGAAGGCGCATGCGCAAGATTGTGGGTGTGCCTGAGGAGGCAACAAGTGTGAAGGAGGGGCGGTGTGCGGAGCACACCTTTTAATTTGTGGAGCTCGAGAGGCTCGAAGAGACTAAGAAGTATTGTTATTATATTGTGCCTCTCTCCCTTAACAGTGGACTGTCGAAATCCTTAACTCAAGGTCAGGCAAAAGGTGCTGAAAGATGTATCAGGGTGAAGGCGGGGGGACACTCCCCTTCAGTACTTGTGTAAGACATTACCGCCTTACAAAGAGAAAATCTGTAAATATAGCATACAGTGGTCCAAAAGTACAGAGGGCAGAGGGGAAGTTAACCAAACCATGGGCACCTTGTGGAAGTTTCTCCAAAGACATGCAGCAATCACTACTTAGACACATACAGGCCGCCTATGAGGGGAAGAAACTGACCAAGCGCATGGCTATATTCGAGCTATGGCGCATGTTCCAGGAGTGTACGGGGATGCCACGAGGCATTAGTGGATGCTGAGCTAGCAGGAGGTGAAGGACTCATTCTCCTGCACCTCCTCCTGCCACTCAGAGTGTAGCATCAGTCGATACAGATGATGAACAGGGAATGTTTCGAATGTGGGAATTAAGTGCAGCAGAGGGGTATTCGGATCCGACCTATAAGCCGCCACCATATACAAAAGAGGAGAAGCCGAAAGGCGCAGGGCAGCCAACTATTGACCCAGAGGCAAGCAGTGAGGCGCAGCAGGGCGCGAAGGAGGTGCTGAGGGCATAACTACGAATGAATGGATAGCAGCACAGGTACTCTTGAAACTTCGAGGGAAGACACATGGAGAGGCAAAAGGGACGACCAGAGCGATAGAAGGCCTGAAGAGGAGCAGCGAAACAACAAATTGGGCAGAAATAATGGACGAGGAAAATAGGAGGGAGAAGGATAGGGAAGTGAGATTAGAGCGCGAGGACAGGGAGAGAAGGAGCGAAGAGAAGCTGGAAAGGGAGGATAGGGAACAAAGGAGGGAGGAGGAAAAGGAACACATGGAAAGGGAACTGGAAGAAAGGATCGAGAGAGATCTCAAAGAAAAGAAGAGAGCGGAAAGAGAGATGAGGGAGAAAAAGGAAAGGGAGCTGGAAAAGGTAGAAAGACAGAGAGAGAGATAGAGCAAGAAAAACGCAAGTTAGCAGAGAGGGAGCAGAGGAAGTTACAATTGCACAGACTGGTAAGGGAATGAACACGCAGCAAGAGGCAAAGGGCGAGCAAGCAATAAGGGCGGTAAAGACACAAGTAGCACTATATACGGGAACAAATAGACTTGAGGAGGACAGACGGACAGCGCCAGACAACACAATCTTGGGCAGATGCACATCAGAAAGAGGAGGAGGGGGAGCAGGCCTAGGGGCCTAGGCGAGAGGATGTAGGTACGACTTGAATCGACCTCAGCATAAAGCCCAACACAGACTTGACCTGAGGAGACTGAGTTTTGCAGATGATTTCTGTAGCAACATGAATACAGGATCTGAAAATGAGGACAAGTACAGTGGGGACGAGAGGGGGGAGCAGTTTCAATCCCAGCCAGCTGGGACGGGGACAGACAAACTGGTGTCATGGGAGTTTAGGACGGATAAACAGGGAGGAGTGGGCAGCTCGGGGGAGCTGATACAGCAGGCGAATTACTTTTGCACTCACACAGCACCTATATAAACACACTAAGGGATCTCCCGGGATGAAGGAGATGGGAGATAGCCATAGCTTGTTCAAGGAGACGATGACTACAGTGTATGACGACAACAGGAGGGTGCCCATATTTGAACCAATAGATGTATGTGCAGGAATAGAAAGCGAGAGGGGGGCGGCAAGTGAGGCAGATCAGAAGGACACACAAGGAGGCAGCATTCACACAGATGCCCTTATTAGGGAGAGGAGGGGTGCAATCTCAGTATGTGCCATGGAAACACAAAGACAAGGAGAATCTGAAGTGTAGGTTACCATCGTTGAGTGCAGGAGCTGGGAAGAGGATTTATGAGATGGAGAAAATTACAACTGGCCATATGCTAGCAGTGGGAGATGCAAAGTAACTATTAGTATCGATCTTAGGAGACGCAGCTGATGACATATGGAAGAGGGCAGGGTTACCAGGTGTGATGCTGGAAATGCATTCGAGGGACAGGGCCTCCGTATCCTTGTCCTTTGTTGCTTTTTATCATGTGTTCTGTCTTGTTTTCGGCACAGGGGTTCACGTGGGACTCCTGGCAGTGCGGCGCTATTAGCGCCGGATCACGGGTTTGGCGGAAGGGTTATTGCCCATTCCCCATTGGGCCCATTCGGGAATTCCTCATTCCCCATTGGGCCCAATGGGGAAAATTCGGGCTATTACCGCGGTGGATTTCCCGCCGGCGGTAATCGCGCCAAAAATTGGCAATTTTGCTGCGGATTTCCCCCAGCTCAGAACAAGGGGGAAATCCACCAAAGCCATGATCTGACGGACCCTTAAATGCGGCAGTAATAGCACTACCGCCGCATTTAAGGGTTACCGCTAGACTCGTGATGAGGCCCTATGTCCCTTCCCTCTGACTGGCTGTTGGGTGGAAGTTCCATATATGGTGTTGTGGGGAAGTCCAGGCCAGACTGGCTAGAGCCTTCCCAATGACTGCATGTTGTGGGTACGCCCATGGGATGGGACCTGGGTGAATGGAGTGTGTGACGAATACACATTTCATGTTGTGGGTGTCTTATTTATTTATTTATGTATTCAGATTTGTAGACTGCACGTCAGCCCATGGGCATCGTGGCGCTTGTTACAGACAACACATTAGCAGAGCAGTATATTTACAAGGATTCCTGTAAGTTTCCTATTTTTTTGCAAGGAATGAGGTTTTCAGTTTCCTGCGAAAAACAGAGTGAGTTTTCCACTCTAATGTCTGCAGGAAGAGCGTTCCAGGTCTTGGCTGCAATGTATGGGAAGCTTAGACCTCCGGCTTTGGCTTTTTTGATGCGTGGGATGCAGAATAGGTTGGAGTATTGCGTCCTGGTGGGACGGGAGGAGGATGGTTTGAAGATGGTTTCTGATAGATAGGACGGGTGGAGAGAGAGAGGCATTTGTGTGTAAGTGTGAGGATTTTGAGAGTGATCCGCTCTTTGACCGGAGCCATTGGGCTGAGTGCTTGGCATGGGTGATATGCTCTCTTCTTGGGATACTGAGAGCGGCCCGGAGAGCATTGTTTTGCGTGACTTGTAGTCTGTTTAGGTTTTTGGCTGATGTGCCTGCTAGGAGTGCATTACAGTAGTCCAGTTTGGCTCCAATGGTTGCTCTCGCTATAGAGAGGCAGTTGGGTTTGGAGAGGTAGGGCTTGATGGCGTTTATGAGTTTGTTGGTGTGCGCAGATGAGGAAGTGATTGCGCTGACTTGTCTATTTATAGATAGTGAGGAGTCAAGGTATACTTCCAGAGTCTTTACGGTAGTGGATACGGGGATGATGGAGTTGTCAATGGAGAAGTTAGCGTACAGTTTGTCAAGTTTGTCTAGGGTGTTCTGTTGACCTAATATCATGATTTCAGTCTTGTCTCCATTGAGGCAGAGTCCATTAACTGCCATCCATGCCTTGATAGTGGAGTAGATTGTGTGGAGAGCCGTAGCGTCTTCGTTGTATGATCCTGATAGAGGTAGAAGTACTTGTGTGTCGTCTGCGTAGTTCGTGTATGCGATGCCGTTAAGAGTCGAGTTTGTCAAAGAGGGGCTTGGTGAATAAGTTGTAGAGTGTGGGTGCAGTGCATGATTCTTGAGGGACCCCGCAGTGGATTGTCGTAGGGGTGGCGTTGGCGATATCCGAGAAGACTTTCATGGCTCTTCCCTCTAGGAAGGAGGTGATCCAGAGAGCTGACTCTTTAGAGAAGTTGGCTGAGTGTGTGAGGTGTGAAGTGAGAGTCTTGTGATCAACCAGATCGAAAGTGGCTGAGAGATCTAGAAGGAGCAGAAGAGCAGGCTTGCCTGTGTCCATAATTTGGGTGATCTGGCTCTTCAGATCCACCAGGGCTGTTTCTGTGCCATGTCCTTTTCGGAAGCCTGATTGCCTAGTCCCGAGGATGGAGTGGGTTTCCAGGAATTGTTGGATTTGGCAATGTGCGGCTTTGTCCAGTAATTTCAGGAGGAATGACACTGTGGCTATAGGTCTATAGTTGTTTGGTTGTAAGGGGTCGAGAGTAGGTTTTTTTAGGAGGCCGGACCCAGGCCTCTTTGAGGTTAGCTGGGATGATGCCGGTTTTAAAGGACGCATTGATGAATGCCGTGAAGAGCGGCGCAAAGCAGTCTGCGCAGTCTTTGACGAGTTTAGGTGGGCAAATATCGCCTTTACATGGGGAAGGTTTGAGATTTTTCAGTAGGTTGATGACTTCTGATACAGTGACGTCTCTGAAGGAGAAGTCAGGTATGGTGGGCTTGGGCGAGGTGGGTGGGGTGTTGGTGGGTTTGGTTTCTGTCTGTTGAGGAAGTGCTTTGCAGTGGTCTTTGATTTTTTTTTTTTGGAGGAGGTCGATTTTATGTAGCATGGCAGCTTGAATGCTGGTACACCAGGCTTCATCTTTGATTATTTCGTCTGGTGTATTGGGGGGGGGAGATAACCTCATTAAAAATGGCGAAAATCTCTTCAGAGTGTGATTTGGCATTAGAGATTCGGGTGTTGAAAGCGTTGGCTTTGGCCTTGGTGATAGCTATCTTGTATTGGTGGGAGATTAGATTGAAATTGTTTTTGGTGCTAGTGCAGGGGTCAGATTGCCAGTTTTTTAGTGCTGCTCTTTTGTCGGATCGCATAGATTGCAGATCTTCAATAAACCAAGAGTTGGCGTGTAGAGATTTCTTTTCTTTTTTCCATTCGAGTGGTGCTATTTCATTGATAGCTTTGGTGATGACATCTTTGTAGATGTCTGCTAGAACATTGGGATCATTAGCGAATGGGGGAGCTAGCTCGGGGGTATTGAGGTAAGGACGCAGGTTATCCTCTGTGAGTTTTTTTGAGCTTCTGACTTGTGCAGCGCTAGCAGGAGTCAGAGTTTTGTGGTTTTTGGTGATGGGAATAGAGAACTCGATGCAGTTGTGGTCAGTCCAGGGCAATGAGAAGTTAGAGATGATAGTGGAGAGGCAGTTATGGTCTGCAATCCAATCAAGGATGCAGCCTTTGGCGTGAGTAGGACTTTCTACTTTTTGGGTGAAGCCCAGGTCGATAAGTTCCTTGGTAAGAGTGACTGCAGATTTGTCTTTAGTATCGTTGAATCCGAGATTGAGGTCCCCTAGTAGAAGGGTTTTGGTGGAGCTTTTGATGTTATTGCTGAGGATGTGAATTATGTTATCCTGGGAGTCTGGGGTGTTGCCTGGGGGGCGGTATAATAGCTGGATGTTAATGGTGCTGTTGGGTGACAGTATGAGTTTGGTCGATAAGAGGTCAGAGTTGTTGGTCGAGGGGTGACTGACAGGTCAGAGCTGGAGGTTTTCCTTGTAGATGAAGGCTACTCCGCCTCCTATTCGATCTGGCCTGTCTTGTCTGAGTATGGTGAAGCCAGGTGGTAGTGCAAGAGCAACGGCAGGGCCTGATGCTTCATGTAACCATGTTTCAGTGATGGCTAATAGGTCTATGTTATTGTTGACTATGAGGTCATGAATATCAGATGCATGAGCGGGGAATGATCGGACATTGAGGAGGGCACATTTGATGTGAGGTGGGTGTGGTTTGTTTGTGGGAATGTGAGTGGTGGTTGTAGCTGATATGTTGAGTGTGGTAGTATTGTGAGGTGTGGCGAGGTTAGTGGGAGGTGGACTGTGGGAGAGTGGGTGTCCCATGCAGAAGTAGCGTTTGGAGGTGGTGCGGGAGCTCAGTCTATAGTTTCTGTGTTCTGTGGGAAGGGGTCGTGTGCTAAGTTCTGTGGTTTGTGTGCGAGCTCTAAGCCTTTCTCGTCTATGTATAATTGCGACACAGGGTGTGTGAGGTGGCATGGTTAGTGAGGTATCTGCTAGTCTAGTATCTGGTGTTTGACACAATGGCCCTCATTACAAGTCAGGCGTTAAGGGTTTAACGGCGCCGTCAGCGCTGTTAACCCTTAACGCCTGATTCACACTTTAACGCCTGCTTTTTGCAGGCGTTAAAGTCCAAGGCGCTAAGCGACCTTGGTGCTAATTACGGCACAGTAATTTACGGTGCCGTAATTAGCGCCTTCCCCATCCCCATGATGCCCTATGGGGCAAAAATGGGGAAGGAAAAAATGTTGAATGGTCCACCACTGACTTGTAATGAGGGCCAATGACAGAGACAGCCCTGCCCGAAACTGGTATGAATGCAGTGTGTAGTGCTGAATGGCAGAGTGCTTGTCCGAATCCACATTCTGTGTTGTGAGTATCTGGGAGGCTGCCTGACTGCCTGAATGCCCTTTGGAGTGATTGGTTGCCAGAGTGTGACCCAGCAGACTGAATGGGAGATGAACAGTATATCTGGGGCCTCTCACTGCTAGAAATAGTTCAGAAGCTGAAGTTGATACTTGATGCTTACTCTTGAAGCCGAGCTAGAAGAAGAAGGTGAACCGCTGTTCCCTTTGTTGCAATCTGGAAGCTGCTGTGCCTTGAAGAACTGATCCAAGAGAGGACCTGGATAGGAGACCTCTTCTCGAGCTACAAGGGACCATCGTGCACCAGCTGATCTTTGCCAAAGCTCACTGGCAGAGAGACCTACGAAAGGCTGCCGACTAGAGAAGGGGACCGCCGAGGAAAACGAAGAGAAGCACCGGACAGCCGTCCACCGTCGCCGACCGGAGTCACAGTGCTCCATTTGCCTAAGAACATTTCGATCCAAGGACTCCCTTGCTCATCCTCGTCGACCGCTTTCGTCCTGACGGCGAAAGACAAGGCCGCTGATGACCAAGTAGAATTCGCCTGGTGGGTTTCCCACCATGCGAAGATCTCAGAGACGCTGACAAAGCTACTGAAGCCAGCCATGGTCCTGTCCCGTTCGCCGATGCCAGACACCGACGACTCAATGTCCTTGCTGGGCCAAAGTTCTTCATTGACTCTTTACGGCAACGAACACTCATCGTCGAGGTGCACCGCACGCCTCTACTTCACAGGACGTTCACAAGCTTCCGTCAACAAGCACTGCGAAGATCGAAGCTGCTCCCTCTACGACAACGTTCACCCCTTTCTTCACTGAATCCCGACGGCCCGCAGCTCCTTTTATAGAATGAGATAAGACTCTAATAGACAATACATGGACTGTACTTGCAGTGCATCTTCATTTACAGGTTGCCCAGTTGAGGGGCTTCTCATAGAGAACTGTGTCTAGGTATCGGGGCCAGTATTCTGCCAATTGTCTAACCAACTTATCTTTCTCCTAAGTCTATGGTTGATATTGGTTTGCTGTGTTGATTCAGATGCTATTTGAACTGAGTACAGTTGATGCATTTTAATGGAATCAGAGTAATCGTGGTACAACCTAGAACTGTATATATTTACCATTTTAGAATTGTCAGAGCACAAAGTGTGTTACTGTGATTGTGTATTTAACGTGAACCTTATTTATATAAAGAGCTGTGTTTTAACTAACATAGTGTGTGGCTATTCCTTTGTTGGTGCTTGGGGACTACACTGTACTTAAGAGCCAGCCCGCATCACCTCCTGAGAAGCTAGGCCTTGATTGCTTGTCACGTTTGACCAAAATAGAGAATTTTGGCTGTCTTCTGTGCCTCTCCTCTACCATACAGAGAGCTTGAGTACAGACGCCCCCCTCCAGTGCAAGTCTTTACAACAACCCACTGAAAACATGCCGCCAACAACACTTGACCTACCTTCCCGTGTTGCCACAGGTGTCCCGGCAAAAACAGTACCTCACATGTGTGGGTGCGCAGATTTCGAGGGATTTTGCTCTTGTGGACAGCCTACAGATTTGGGCCTGGGGTGTCGAAACCACCAAAAAAAACAGGGAACCCCATGCATTTCTGAAAAGAAGACACCCGTGGGAATCCAAAGAGGTCTGACTTGTGCTAATCGCCCGAGAATGTATTACCCACAATCCCTGGAAAAGTCTGAAATTTGGCGAAAAAAACACAATTTTCAGACATTTCACCCTGCTACCCCACCGAAACACGCTGCCAACAACACATGTCCTATCTTCCCGCATTCCCACAGGTGTCCCAAAAGAAACGGTACCTCACATGTGTGGGTGCACCTACCTGGTCGCAAAGGGAAAAGGCTACACCAGTGGTAACCCTAAGACTTTCAGCAGAGCAGATTTAGCAGAATTTTGCTCTTGTGGATAACCTACAGATTTGGGCCTAGGGTGTCGAAGCCACCAAGGAAAACAGGGAATCCCATGCATTCCTGAAAAGAAGACACCTGTGGGAATCCACAGAGATCAGACTAGCGTTAATGTCCCAGAATTTGTTACCCACAATCCCCAGCAAAGTCAAAATTTGAAGAACAAAATACAATTTTCAGACATTTCCCTCTGCCAGCCCACCGAAACACGCCTCTAACAACACATGCCCTACCTTCCCGCATTCCCACAGGTATCCCAACGAAAAGTGTACCCCACATGTGTGGGTGCACCTACCTGGGTGCAAAGGAAAAAGGTTAAACCACTTGTAAGCCTAAGTCTTTTGGCAGAGCAGATTTTAAATTATTTTGCTCTTGTGGACAACCTACAGATTTGGGCCTAGGGTGTCGAAACCACCAAGGAAAACAGGGACCCCCTTGCATTTCCAAAAAGAATACACCTGTGGGACTCCACAGAGGTCTGACTTGCACAAATCGCCCCAGTATTTATTATCCACAATCCCCAGCAAAGTCCGAAATTTGGTGAAAAAATACCTACATTTTCAGACATTTCCCCCTGCTAACGCACTGAAACACGCAGCCAACAACAGGTGTCCTACCTTCCCACGTTTGCACAGGTGTCCCAAAGAAAACAGTACCTCACAAGTATGGGTGCACTTACCTGGGCGCAAAGTGAAAAGGCTAAACCACTGGTAACCCCAAGTCTTTCATCAGAGCAGATTTCGAGGGATTTTGCTCTTGTGGACAACCTACAGATTTGGGCCTAGGGTGTCGAAGCCACCAAGGAAAACAGGGAACCCCATACTTTTCCGAAAAGAAGACACCCGTGGGAATTCACAGAGGTGCTGGCTCGCACTAATCGCCCCAGAATTTATTACCCACAATCCATGGAAAAGTCTGAAATTTGGCGAAAAAACTCAATTTTCAGACATTTCCCCCTGCTAACCCACCGGAACATGCTGCCACCAACACATGGCCTACCTTCCCACATTCCCACAGGTGTCCCGACGTAAACGGTACCTCACATGTGTGGGTGCCCATACCTGGGCGCAAAGGGAAAAGGCTAAACCAGTGGTAACCCCAAGTCTTTCGGCAGAGCAGATTTTGTGGGATTTTGCTCTTGTGGACAACCTACAGATTTGGACCTCGGGTGTTGAAGCCACCAAGGAAAACAGGGAACCCCATTCATTCCCGAAAAGAAGACACCCGTGGGAATCCACAGAGGTCTGACTAGCGCAAATGTCCCAGAATTTATTACCCACAATCCCCGGCAAAGTCCGAAATTTGAAGAACAAAATACAATTTTCAGACATTTCCCTCTGCCAGCCCACTGAAACACGGCTCTAACAACACATGCCCTACCTTCCCGCATCCCCACAGGTGACCCGACATAAACAGTACCTCACATGTGTGAGTGCACTTACCTGGACGCAAAGGGAAAAGGCTAAACCAGTGGTAACCCTAAGTCTTTCGGCAGAGCAGATTTTGCAGGATTTTGCTCTTGTGGACAACCTACAGATTTGGGCCTTGGGGTGTCGAAGCCACCAAGGAAAACAGGGAACCCCAAGCATTCCTGAAAATAAGACACCCATGGGAATCCTCAGAGGTCTGACTTGCGTGAATTGCCCCAGAATTTATTACCCACACGCACCTGCAAAGTCCAATATTTGGTGAAAAAAACACCATTTTCAGACATTTCCCTCCGACAACCCACCGAAACACGCTGCCAACACCACATGTCCTACCTTCATGCGTTTCCACAGGTGTCCCGATGAAAACAGTACCTCACATGTGTGGGTTCACCTACCTGGGCTCAAAGAGAAAAGGCTAAACAACTGCAATCCCCCAAAGGGTTTGGGGAGACAACCTACAAATGTGGGCCTGTGTTGTCGCAGCCACCAAGGAAAACAGGGAACCCCACGCATTTCCGAAAAGAAGACACCCATGGGAATCCACAGAGGTCTGCCTTGCAGGAATCGCCCCAGAATTTATCACCTACAAGCCCTGGCAAAGTCCCACATTTATGGAAATAAACTCAATTTTCAGACATTTTTCACCTGGAAACTACTGAAACACGTCACCAACAACACATATCCTACCATCCCACATTCCCACAGGTGTCCGGATGAAAACAGTACCTCACATGTGTGAGTGCACCTACCTGGCTGGTAAAGAAAAAGTGACGACCGTCCACAAGTCCAACGGCAGTCCCATGTAGCCCCAGCAGTGTCCCATCCGTTCCCCGGGGGAAATTCTGTAATGCTGCCTAGCCAGAGTTCCAGGATGGCCGAGGGTGATGTCCCTGGCCTTGGGTGGCTGGCTTCCATGTGGGTCCACCATCCCCAAGTGCAGGGGCAGTCCCAGGGAACCCTGGCAGGGTCCCCGACCTTTCCCGGAGCGAGAAGCTGCAACGCAGGACAGCCAGAGCTCCAGGATAGTCGGGGGTAATGTCTCTGATCTTGGTGGGCTGTCTTCAATATGGGGCGACCACCTGTAACTGCAGCAGCTGTCCCAGGGAGCCCAGCAGGGTCCCCCTCCCTTCCCAGAGGTAAATTCTGTAACACATTGCAGCGAGAAGTCCAGGATGGTCGAGGGTGATGTCCCTGGGCTTGGGCACCGGTCTCCCATGTGGGTTGACCATCCCCAAGCACAGCTTGGAACTCTGGCTGGGCTGCTTTACAGCCTTTCCCTCCGGGGAACAATGGGGACCCTGCCGGAACTGCCACTGGACTTGGGGACGGTTGACGCATATGGGAGATAGCCAGGCCAGGGACATCACCCCCGACAAATCCTGGAGCTCCGGCTCGGCTGTGTTACAGAATTTCCCTCAGGGAAGCGATGGGGACCCTGCCGGGTCTCCATAGGACACCCGCTGCACTTGGGTGATGGTTGCCCCATATGGGAGACAGTCCACCAAGGCCAGGGTCATTACCCCCGACTATCCTGGAGCTCTGGCTGGCCTGCATTGCAGCTTCCCCCTCTGGGGAAGGCCGAGACCCATATGGGAGACAGCCCACCAAGGCCATGGACATTACCCCCCTGACTATCCTGGAGCTCTGGCTGTCCTGCGTTGCAGCTTCTCCCTCCAGGAAAGGTCAGGGTCCCTGCCGGGTCTCTGTGGGACTGCTTCGGCACTTGGGGATGGTCAATCCACATGGGAGACAGCCGCCCAGGGCCAGGGACATTACCCCCGACTTTCCTGGCGCTCTGGCTGACCTGCGTTACAGCTTCTCCCTCTGGGAAAGGTGGGGGACCCTGGTGGGGCTCTCTGGAACCGCTGCTGGGCTTGGGGATGGACAAACCACATGGGAGACAGCTGCCTCATTACATAAGTCGCTGGTGGTTTGGGATGCCCCCACCAGATTTTTGTTTTTGTCTGCCCCTACCCTAGGGGAAGATGGCCACATTACTCTGCCCATCTCCCCTAGGGTGGGCAAAACGTACTGCCCCATGCTTGGGAGAGCCTGTGTCAAGACTTTTGGCAGCAAATGGATGTGGGGTGGCATCTCATGTAGCCCTCCCTGGGGGCAGATAGAAGCAGAAATCTTTGGTGGGTCACCCCCATTTTCATTATATATGATCACTGGTAGTTTAGTGTTTCCCCCGCCCCACCAAATAATCTTTTTTTTGCCCCTTCCCTAGGGGAAGATGGGCCCCCGAGGTGAAAAAATGTACTGCCCCAGGCTTGGGGGGGGGGGCCTGTGCCAATGTTCCTGGTGGCTCTCACCAAAAGGATGGGGGGGTATCTCATGTACCCCTCCCTAGGGGCAGAAATCTGCCCCCCGGAGGGCTACATGAGGTGCCTCCCTTTTAGTCTGACATCCGGTGGTAACCGCTGAGTATTGCAACTTGTCTTTCGAGGATCGAAAGGGGACGTCGACAACGGCATGCCTGTGACACTATCCCTAACGTGACGTTTAGTGTAGCCAAGATCGCTCACGCGTCGAGGTCCCTCCGGTTGTATTTTTTTCTGCCATGAGGGAGCCTAATGACTATTTTGAGTGAGTACATAAAAGAGAGAAATCAGTAAGACGTCTATGTTCCTTCCACCCGAGCGGGGAGGAAGGGTGGGCGCATGTGAGTCTAAGCAGATACAATCATCAGAAATGCTATTACGGTGAGTAATGCATGTCTTCTGATGCGTGTTAGTCTGCTTAGAATCACATGCTGTGCATAGACCAGCTTTACGCATAGAAATCAGAGTGAAAGCACACTTGTTTACCACAAAGGTACTTCGAGTCAACATCCATGTTTAACAGGGTGATGGAGATGGACTTGAGCTACATACAGATGTAGAGCACAGTTTTGCAATATGTAGATGACATTCTGATTTGCAGCACGACAGAGGACCAGTGTAGGAAGGACTCAGTGCACATGCTCCAGGCAGCAGACTATGCACACAACTACACAAAGAACACAGAGATGTTCAGCAAGACACACAAGGTAGAGGAGGACGCACATGAGGGGGGAGACATGCTCTAGATTGACGGTTCTTCGACAATTGATCAAACTGATGGGGTCAGACATACTGGGACTGCAGTGTTAAGACTGAAGGAAGACGGGACAAGTGAGGTGGTCACAAGTGCATGACTAGCATCTCAATATTCAGCACAAGCAGCAGTACTAGTGGCTCTTACAGTGTAGAGAGAAGTGAAAATCTATTCTGACTCTGCCTACGTGACATCAACAGTACATTCAGGACTGGCACGATGGCTCAGGAGAGGGATCAGGCGAGCAGATGGGACTCCAGTGCAGCATGCGCTATTATTGGACAGATTAATCGAGGTGATTGCTTATCCAACAGTGGTGGCAATAGTGAAGTGCCAAGCCCACCCAAAAGGGGGAGACCGTATCTCCAGAGGGAATGAAGCAGCAGACTTTGGGGCAAAATGCACAGCATATTTCAGGGAACTATGGGAACTAAGAGAAAGACACGGTGCACAAGGAGGAGTGTGAACCATGGTATTAAAGGACGGTTACAACATACTACCAGAGACGCAAATCATGGAGCTGCAGGGAGCTGCATCAAGGGAGAAGGAGCTATGGGTGAAGAGGGGGTGCTCAATGACTCCGACAGATGCCTTATGATGACAGAACAACGCAGGAAATGTGGTCATGCCACTAGAACTATTGAAGACAGCATTAGCACAACTGCACTATCCAACACACCCAGGGAAGGAGGTCATTGCTGCATGCATTGGAGAAACATTGTTCTGGCCTGGTTTGACAGAGCACATGGCCGAATTTGTACCTAATTGCTTGACTTGCCAGCAGTTTACAGCAGGTCATACTTTGAGAGTTGTGAGGAGCTATACCAAGACAAGTGGGTACATTTCTGCATTTACATGCAGATATGATCCAAGTTTGCCAAGGATACTACTACATGATAGTGGTTGTCTGCCCATTGTCCAGGTGGATTGAGGTAGGTCCCTGTTCATATGCTGACGCCCTTATAGCGGCTAAGTTTTTGGTTAGGGAAGTTTTCCCAAGATGCGGCGTGTGTGAGGTCCTGTGGTCTGACAGCGGCCCTCACTTCGCCAACAAAATCTTTCAGCACATCACAGCACTGCTAGGCATTCAGCATAAATTTGCCTGTGCATACCACCCACTAGCAAATGGTGTGTGTGAACGCCTATATGGACTCCAAAAGGAATGCATAGCCAAAACGCAGCAAAGCACCAAGAAAAAATGGTTGCACTGTTTACCTCTTGCACTGTTTGCATTGCACAATAAGACAGGCTCTGACCACCATTTAATGCCCCATGAGGTGGTGACAGGATGACGGATGCAACTAACCCTGGCTCCCCCCAAAAGGACACTGACAGAGTGTGAGAATAGTGCAGATGTGTTAGGAAGGAAATTTATGAATACATCAGTTCTATGGTGGCTAGCGCTACTTTTATCTCTCGCCAGATACAGCTGGTCCAGGGGGCCCAGAAGACAGCGAGGAGATCGACTGCGACAAGGCACCACAAGACTGTTAACTTAAAAACACTGTGAAGGTTGGTGACATTGTCCTCTTGCAAAATTGAATTGGGTGCTGGAACGCACCCCGGGTATACCGGGCCACACATGGTCGAACAGGTGGCAGACCGTGCTGTCAAGTTAGTAGGCAAGACGGTCTGGAACCACCTGCAAGACGTGAAGCCCTACAAAGCAGTATCCTCGCGTGGCAACAAAGTCTCTGTGACCGACAAGGCCAATGTGCAGGACCTAGAAGAACTACAAGTGCGTTCTGAACGTAAACGTTTAGGGAGACCAGGACACCCCATGGTCACACGCTCTCAAAAAGCAGAAGTGTCAAATGGAACACTTGTAGACATCGATTAAGGATACACTGTCTGTTTGCTATTTTTCTCTTCCGCACACACAGGGTCTACGCGAAAGCCGAGGAGACTGTACTGTTTGTGTATATTCATGCTGCCTTCTACCCACCACCCAGAAACATTCTCCAAACAGTTTGTCCATGCTGTAAGGAGACCTAACAGATTCCGATCCTGATCCCATGGAGTATATTATCTTGCCTTTATAGAGTATCTGGCCGAAACATACGCTCAGCTCGAGCACAGTGATCCCCCAGTACTTGCTATTCTAAGAGACCTATCAGTAAGAAGGCTGTGGGAAGAGTTGTTTGCCTTCGCCATCAGTGATTATTTGGTCTGTGCGGCTTAAAAGTGGTTTTACAATGCTAACAAAATAACGCATTTATTTGTGCATTTCATGCAGGCAACTATATCTTCAGGCTGCCAGGATCCAGAAGCGTAAGTGGAAATGAGGGAAACAATAAAAGAACATTATTATGTCCTGTCTGTTGCTTTCCAGTGGGTTGATGGGATTAGTACTCTGGGAATTGTATATTGTTGTTGCTGATACCGCTCTGCCCTATACTAACAGTCCCCCGATCCAAGCAGGAGGAACGACCACGTCAGGTAGACGAGAGAACACTGCTGATAAGGTAAGGAGAGGTAAGTGCAGTGTTAACACAGACATGAAGGGAGTTCACATGTATCTCACCGACACTTCTCGAGTGTCTAATAACATGTTTTACAAGCACATGACAAAAGTAGGAAACCACCAGGGAGAGCTGTTATGTCTGCTCTTTAATCCCCTATACGATGAGTGCCTCCAGAACGTTCATAGCAACTGAAATACTCGCAGGAGGGTGACTACAGGGAGACTATTGTAAGAATTCCAGCTCTGGGGATGTACCCAGAACAATGGTGTCTCATAAATCCACCACTAAGTATTAGTCTGCAATCTCCACATGCTCTGAGAAGGACTCCTCAGGGACGGGTTCATGTGCCCCAGACATAGGCTCAAGGCTGTATGGGACACTATCCCCTTTCTCATCCAAGATGCTCTGTGTTGTCTGAACGAACTGATTTCTGGGAGCTGGAATACATGAAGAGACACCAATTGGTGCCAGGGGTGAAATCGGCTACAGAAGCTCTAGCACCAAGAGCTCAATGTTCGTAGTCAACTGAGTCAATGTTGATCCTCAGCAATGACAGGCTCAGAAGTGCATTCAGTAGCAAAACAGAAGCAGAGGCTTCAAGTGCGTGGGTGCTCACTTCGGAGGAGGTGCCTGTGCCTTCCTTTGAAGGTGCACCCCAGACTTCACCAATGCTTCTGATGTAGTTACCACTGATGTTGCAACATTTGCAAAGATATGCAGTACCTACTTTTTTAACAGCTCCTACCGCTCTTAAGAGGAAGAGATTGTGGAGAATTCTTTATGGTTCTGTGATCAATCAGAAGTGTCCTCAGCCCTATCATTCCTTCTGGAAAGCTACTGTTTGTTCACATGCAAAGAGGAGGACATATGATGGGACTTGATCCTTGAATGGGGATAGCTTATGTTTTTTATGTGATTTTGTCTCTCTGCTCCAGATCTCAGACAAAATGTTATCAGGACTGGACTCTACAGGATCAGAAACTCTCCCTTCCTCCGAAGATATACTCTTGTAAAGGGTATCTTGTGGTGAATTTGTCCAGGGCCAACTGAGTATGCTTCGCAACTCAGGGGTAACTGGGTATGGAATTTTCGATAAGGGCCTGATAGCCAGAGATGTGCTCCAATGTTGTTGTGGTGAGCCTGGTGCTGCATGCTATGTGTGAGCGATCAGGAGAAGTGTGTCAGGCTGTGAACTTAGGATGCACAGAGATTCTTAATGCACACCGGTTCTTGTGTGTGTTCGCTGTCATCCTAAGTAACCAGAGGTTCCCTGTAATGGAGTTGTGTTGCTGGCTGGTTTGGCTGATGATACCTAGAAATGGAAGGGACCACTGATTGCATGATGATATACTGAATTGCAGATGGGGAAAATAGCTAGGTTTTAAGGGTCTTCTATAAAATTAAGAGAATCTGAAAGTAGTGGATCTGAAATGAAGAAAGGTCGAATGATTGGCGGTTTGAATGGAAAAGGTAGCACCCTACAGCCAGGCTTCAAAGAATCAGTGGATTTCAACTAAAATTCTAGATGCTGATTTAGGGTTGGTAAGAAAACGTTTGGACTACAGGGACTTGGGGCCAAAACCCTGGGGTACCCAGGATGCAAGGCATACAGCAGGCAGTGGGTTGTCAATCAAGAATATGCAGGGCTAAAGAGATGTGACCCTAGGGATCGAGAATGAGAAAATGTCTGTCCACAGAATGTATTAATACGATGGAGTCCGATAGCAGGGATTTAGATGTGCCAACATAAAGGCCATTAGTAAAGTTAAAGTGGGAGGAGAAAAGTGCAGTGGTGGCCCAAACTCAAAGAGCGAACCTCCAAGAAGGCGTAATTGAGCTTCAGGATCTTCATCTGGTGAAAGAAGACTACATCACCTAGTTCATTTGAGCTGCTAAAGGGAGATATAAGCTTAAGATGACAGCTTAGTTTTTCTTTGACTGGCTTCTGGGGAGTACCCAGAAGGCCCATCTATGGGGCAGTGATAAAGTGAGCAACCAGTTGCCACTGATTCTAATTTCTTTACAAAGGCACTTCATGTCCTATTGCCCTAAAACTGCTGCTGTGATATCATATTTGAGTTGCTGCGATACACCCTCTTCGTGCTTATCTTTCATGTACCCCGCTTGTTAAATTGGTTGTATTTGTTTTGGATTTTCCTTTAGCCGTTTGTATTGCCAAAATGATAAAGTCCTTATTTATTTTTCCTTTATTTACATTATGGTTAACACATAACCTTTTGCAAAGGAACAAGTATACAAACACATCACAAGTACATACAGAAATACTGATAAAAACAATCCATACGTTTTACAAAATCTTTAAAACAGAATCAATATAAAGATACTTCATTAGAGTTTAAGACCCGGTTCCAGAAATAATCTTTGGCGAATAACATGTCATAGGGCCTCATTACGACCCAGGCGGTAAGTTACCGCCTGGGCCGTGACTTTACCACCATGGCGTAAACTACGTTTACGCCATGGTGGTTGGCGGACTTACCGCCCCATTCCGAGGTCGGCGGGGCGGTAAGTCCCCAATCCCCATTTACCCTTCCCCATTCCCATTTTTGCCCCATAGGGCATAATGGGAGTGGGGAAGGCGTTAATTACGCCACCGTAAATTACGGTGGCGTAATTAACTCCATGGTCCCTTAGCGCCATGGATTTTAACACCTGCTAAAAGCAGGTGTTAAAAGCGCCATGGCGCTAAGGGACCTCGTAGTTGGCGGTAAGGGGTCGGCGCAGCTAACGCTGGCGTTAACCCCTTACCGCCAGGGTCGTAATGAGGCCCATAGTCAATAAATCTTGCAAACATTTGCTTTCTCAGAGGTGTAAGACATGGATATGACACCACCAGATGTTTTAATGTCTCCACCTCTGTCTGGCAAAACCTAGGTAGTCTGGAATGTCTCGGAACACCCAGTCTCACGGCAGACACTTCTTTTGTTTAAAAAAAAGATTTCATTTAAATCTTAAAAGTTCTCTCTAAAAGTATGGATGGGCGTTTGCCTAAATACAACGGTAGTATGTTAAAAGACCTGTTATCAAATATTGGCCAATGAAACACATGGTGTTCTGAGACCCTGGCCCTGGTTGAGATCCAATCCAGTTAGTATAATTTGCATTTAACCTTACCAGGTGAAAAAAACAACTCCATAGAGGTGCACTGCAAACCCTCTAAAATATGCATGCACTTGTTCGCCCAACTAGACAACACTTTGCAATTGTCAAATTCCAGTTCTACCGTAAACCTTCCTAATAATGAGCAAGATAGAGCCTTCTTCGAGTATAACTGTAATAATTTGCAATTTATGCACGCGTCTATCAAAATCCAACCCATTTTGAGTCTGATTGCACTAACCGGTACCCCCTGAGGGAGTGCCAAAGTTTTTCTACATACAGTTGCATCGATCTTAGCCCAATCTAAATCACACCCAAATGTTTGATCTCCATAGGTCATCTTTGGAAGATTTTTTTGCTGGTAGCACTGCACAAGTGAGAGAATCGAAAATCTCCCAAATTGTTTGTCCAAAAGCCGTAATTGGGCAGATGCTACCCTGGCGTGCAATTGCATATTTTTCATTAGATCCTGTTTATTTGGAACATCTTGGACTATTAATCCCAAGTATTTAAACAGAGCCATGGTCTTGATTTTTACATTATCCACCTTAAAAGTGAATGCACTACCATTTATCTGAAAAAATGTCTTTCGGATCATCACCATCACCTTTGTTTTTTGCATGTTTGTAGACAGGTCCCACTCTTTTAAATACTGACGCACTGCATCCAACCCCTGCTGCAGTCCTATTGCGATAAGGTAACAGATGATAACATCATGAGAGTAAGCCATGTACTGCAGGGGGAAGTCGTGGGGATATTTACGGACGTTAATAAAAGCTGATGCAATATCATGTATACTAAAAGAAAATAAAAATGAGGCTAAAACACATCCTTGTCGCAGCCCATGACTGACCCTAATCCAACGTCTAAAATGTTCCTGCTGGCCCATCCTTACCCGGACACTAGTGTTCGTATGCAGTGCAATTAAAATATCAAGAAGGTGCCTAGGGCAATTCCTTTCCAACATCTTCTCCCACAATTTCCTTCTACAGACGCAGCCAAAAGCCTGGGAAAGATCCAAGAAGGTGATTTATACAGTTGTCCCCTGTACCCTTACTTGGTTTTATAAAAGTTGCAGTCATAGACAGTGTTGAGCTGCACCCACCCCCTTCCTGAATCCTGCTTCACACACATCCAGCACATTTTCCTGACTAGCCCATATTTCCAATTCTCTTATTAACAGGGTGGAAAATAGTTTGCTACTTGCGTCCAGCAGGGACATTGGGCAATAGTTTCTGGTGTCTAATCTATCACCCTTTTTGAAAATCAATATTACATTGGCCCCAGACTAAGAGAAAGAATTTCCCTATCCCTAAGTACTTTAACAAACACATCACACTGTACCGCAGACTAAAGTACAGGGCCTGTTTTAAATGTGCAATTTTAAAGAACGTCAGGTCCGGGGGCTTTTCACTATTTACATTTAGTAAAACAGTTTAAAATATCTTCCCCCATAAACACCATGGGTGAATATTATCACAAGGGGGCACAACATCCACACGCTCGTCATCATACAACTGCGTAAAGTGCTTTTCCCAGAATTCTACCTCTATTGGGTTGGACTGTAGTACAAGGTGGGTGCCCACAACTTAAATATCGTCCAAAACGAGCTGGGGTGCTTATTTGTAACCTCTCTAAGCATTGTTTCTGAGTCACTTTGCGACATTTGACCATTGTGTCATTTTAACCAATTTTAAAATGCTTGTTTTATATTTCATACCTCACACTCATAATTCAGAGGAGACAACTTCCCTAGCATCCTCAAATCTCGACGCATTTTTTTCTTTTTTTCTTGCACTTGTTTGTCGAAAGTATGGGCATGGCTTATTCTGAATGATGGAATGGATGGGTCCAGCCCCCCCAGGAAACTGGATAGCAACCTCTGCACCACATGAATGTAATTTTGGTGATCTGTTAAATCGGGATTGTTTGCTTGCATTATTGAGGCAAGGCCCCTATTAAAAAGGCAGCCATAGACGTGTTTCCAAATCACAGCAGAGCCTTTTTCACAGACCTCCAGAAAACTCACCCTTTGGTCTTTCAACCAGAGAATTAGTTTGTATTGCGAACTCCAATGAAAGAATTCTATGATCATTTGCCTCTCCCGCCACCAGACAGGCAAGAGCAATACTGGAAAATCTCACATAATACAAAGATGTAATCTAATGTGGATTTTTGCTCCCTGAGTACCACCTGTATTTGGGTGGGATATCACCCGAAACACAGCTGTTCAAAATTAGCAAGTCGCACATATCAACTTCACACCTGATAAGAGTGCTTTGCTTCCTCAGGCCTGACCCCCTTTTATTGTGACGGGGGACTTTGAGTACAAAGAAGAATCAAAGCATTCGCTATTAATGTCCCCCAAAACAATCAGGCGTGATTTACATTACATTGACCAATGAGCTAAAAGATTGGATAAGGTTGATTAAAAGCTCTCTAGTGTAGATTTCCCAGGGTTAAAGTATACATTAAATTATATGCAGGACTTACTAATACCCATATTCAACTGTGTCCAATCTAACCTCGCCTACATTTTTTTTTTAAAAGGCACTCCATGCATTTAGTTTCAGATGGGTCAGAGTCTTACAGCAGTCCATATCAAGTATAGAGATCACCCATGACTGCCAGCATTTCATTCTGGAATCTTGTGGTGGTTTTGGGTTTGATTGGCATAGTTGTAGCAAGTGAGGCTAAATTATTGAACCAGGGGAGAGGGGTGGGGGGGCTTATAACAGAAGAGGCGAGAGGGTAGAGCCCAATGGAACTAATGAGCGAGTTCAATGAGGGATGCAGTAAAAAGGAGGCACAATTTGTACTTGCTATGAGAGAAAGAAGGACATGTATTCTCAAGCTCAGCCTCGGACTCCCATCAGGGTGAGTTGGTTAATAAAGGTGTTTGGTTTACTGTGTTGAAAGTAGTTGAAAGGTTAAGTAGAATGAGGACAATCCCTCTCCTGATGGCCACCTAATTCTTGGTAGTTTCAGGAGGTGATGAGTGCTGATTCTGTGTCCGGTGTAGGCAGTTAGTTTGGTAAAGGAACAGGAATTGGCTCTCAGTTCCTAACTGTTGGCGCCATTAAGTTCCAGGCAAGCTTTGTTGACTAGTGGTTGAATCAAGGAGATTGGAAGTTGTGCTCTGAGAGTTTGTGGTTTAAATAAGGCCTGGAGAATTATGGGTTACCAATGCATTTATAACAACATGAGCAACAGTTATTGTATTTTACCAGAACTTGTAAAGCGCAACTAGGGCCGGTAGACGTCTAGGCGCTGAGCAAAAAAGGACATTCCGGGGTATAAAAATGGCCAAGTGAGCAGAAAAACTGTATTAAAACAGATGGGTTTTAAGGGCCTTGTGGAAGTGCTGATAGTCCTCAATTTCCCCAAGGAAGAGAGGAAGCCCATTCCAAAAAGTGGAAGCCATAACCGAAAAAGAACAGTCCCCAATCGAGCATGCTAATAACGAGGCACTTTCAAAAGCACCCAAGAAGATGCTCGGAGGAATCTGGCGGGGTAGTAGCACTCCAACTTATTGTTCAAGTAGATGGCACCTGTGCCATGAAGAGCCTGATGCGTCACACAAAGAGTTTTAAATTCCACTCGGGATTTCACTGGTAGCCACTGAAGTTGTCGTAACAGGCCCACTGACAGGGTCAACCTGGGAGCATTAAGGGCTAGCCTAGCTGCAGAGTTTTGCAATACTTGCAGCCGCTGCACCAGTTGTTTCGGCTGTCCCAGGTAGACCCCTTTGCAATAGTCCAAATATCCCATAATCGCTGAGCTAGCTACCTTAGTCTGGCAGTCACTGGGGAAAAGAGGAAGAATCTTCCTTAATACTTAAAGTTTCCCGAACCCAGTATTGCAAACTGCCACTATCTAGGCTTCACAGGAACCAGACAGCAGAAGCCCTCACTCTCAGACTTTTCACAGACATACGGGGGCAGGGCATTGGCTGAGGGAGTCTGGCCAAAATTGGGAGCTCTAAGTATTAGTAGCGGTCTGGGGACTGAACACAAAAACTTTGTTTTTTTCCCGTTGAGCCTCAACCAATTGGCAGGCATCCATTTGACAATAGAGGATAGTCAATTTCTCAATTTACAGGGAAGCTCGTTAGTGGGGGAGTCAAGCCGAACACCAACTGAGTACCATCAGAATATGTGTAGAAGTGGACCCCAGACTCCGAGATAAGGTCTGCCAATGGGTGTAGATATAGGTTGATCAAAAGCGGAGTGAGGGATGATCCTTGCTGCACCGCACAAGAAAGAAAAGAGGGAGAAGAGTGACAGGCCTGAAAAGAAATAGTCTGAGTGTGCTCTGCAAGAAATGAGGCGAACCAGATAAGAGGAATCCCTCCTGAAATTCCTGCCTGCTCCAACCGGGTAAGGAGAATACCATGGTCCACTTTATCAAATTCCAGAGAGAGGTCGAGGAGAATCAAGGCTCCGACCCCTCCACGATTCAGAAGCAAAGCTAGATCATCCAGAAGAGCGACTATGACAGACTTCATACCCATCAAGGACCTAAAACCTGATTGGTATGGATACAAGCAGTTGTTGGCTTCAAGGAAATGAGAGAAAAGCAGGGAAACCACAGCCTCCATAATTTTCATCGGCAACAGGCATATAGGCCGGAAGTTGTCCACTATGGTGCTGTCAATAACCCTGGAAGCAATTTAAAGATAACATGTCTATTGTGTCACAGCCTGACTTGCACTCTTCAAACCTACTCTACTAATCAATTCCATGTGTTTAAAAAGACAAATGAAGATTTTTCAGAGTCCAGCTTAGAACAAAAAATTAAGGTTTACTTGTACCACATGTTATGCACATACAGTGTCAGTTGTTACAGTGCATGCCGCCCATTCACAAACGTTTTACCCCATACATTTGATGGTGTATACTGCAAATTTGGCAAAATGAATTTCAATGGATGAAAAACACCACAGGTTATTGTTTTTATTACATTTTTTTATTTGCAGTATCCCCGAGACAGAACAAAATTGTAACCCTTTTTACACTGACAAGGCTCTGAAAGAAAAGGTAGTGAAACCAGGGGAGAAAGGAAAGGCAAAATAGCAAGGAAAAGAGAGAGAAAGAGAAAAAGAAAGGATACAAAGCAAATCCACCGTCATTCATGTAAACAAACAAACAGGCCTTTCTGTTTATCTCATATATATATATATATTTATATATATTTATATATTTTCTGTTTTTTAAAGATCATGCAGAAAAAGAAAACACCCCAAAATAACCTCCCACCCGCCAAACTTGACAAATAGTGAATACTTTAAAAATGATCATAATGCTCCTTTGCACCCTTCAATTCCCCCCACACCCACATCCCTAACTCACCACCGACTGGGGTATTTCCAAGGAGAACAAAGTAAGCCACATTAATGTTTTGTTAAATACATCAGTTAGAACATGCTTGCCAGTTGTTTGTAATTTGTTTTAGATAATTGTCTTCCACTGAAGACTTTACAAGCGTGCCACAAGTTGGACGGATCCCAACCTCCTTGGTAAGCAGTGACGTCTAATCTGCAAACTGCCTGCCCCATTCTCCCTTTTAGACCATAAGCACACATGATGGTATAAGGGGGCACTGGTGCCCCTTGTTCCACTGATCTGATTTTGTTAATTTTCTGTCTGTCCTGCTGCTTTACCTTTCTACCATTGCCCTCTACAGTTGTGAATTTCCTCTGCTAACAAATAGCAATTTCGGAGGTTTGGGCAGGATTGGGGAACAGAATAATAACCCCCAAGAGCACCCTAGTACAATGGGAGGCTATAAGCTGATGCACTTGCGGAACCACTTCACCTGCTTCCTTGCCCTTAACAAGGCTGCATCCTGGACCCTCTTGGTTGCCCAAAGTACTAGTTAATGTATCATTCAGGAAGACATAACATAACCAGCTAAAATGGGTATGGAAGAACAATATTTATTTTCAGCAAAGAATACTGATACTAAATCAAAGGCAGGTGGTGGGGTGGGCTAGAAAGAGAGAAAGAGAGAAAGAGTAGGGCTGGGGTGCCCAGGTATACCATCTTGTATATGCAGTGAACTAGCCATCAACGTTGATAGCATGACCCATTGTTTCCAGTGCTTCGACTATCTGGGGAAGTCTATCATACATGTAGTTCCTATTTCAGCTCTCCCACCACTGGGGGGAATTTATCATGCACCAATAGCCTACTTTAGTCACCCTACTACGAGAAGGATTGTATATACTGATGTCCTATGCCTCCCACCACTAAGGGGAGCAAAGAACTCAGTGATAGTCTATTAAGGCTCTCTTGCCATTTGACACATTTTGTTAAGGCCAGTGCCAGACTACAGTGTGTATTTGTGACATACATGCCTAATAATAAAGCTTTTTCCAGTCCCAATACACAATGAAGAACAATATATTCCTTCCAATCTTAATAGGCCAGCCAAAAAACATACTGCTTGTGTTGAGATTCCAAAGACGTGTGGGGGGGCGCTAAACGAAAGGGAGTTTATAGAAACCTGATAGGCTCTCTTTCAGTCTCCAGTCCATGGAGAGTGTTATTCAAACATATAAATGTGTAAATAGAACCTAGCCTGCTCAAAGGCGTAAAATGTCTGCCATCCTGTATGCAACCATCGTGGCAATTGGCTGACAAAAGGTGGACGATATTTGGAGGTGATCCAACATTTTATATCAAATCAGTAAGAAAATAGGGTCGTTTTCAATAGCACATTAAGTAGAACAATTACCAAATAATGTTTAGAAGTTAAACTCTTGCTTTTGTAAACTATTTCTGAGTGCTGGGTCATCAGCAAACAGATTGCCTACATTCATTTAAAAAGAAGTAGAGAAACTGTTAACATGGAAGGCTACCTGTTACTCTTGCAAGTAAAAAACAAGATGTGTTTTGTCCCAGTGGACTCTCACCACAGTGGAGGAAAAAAAATCCTTTCAAGATGGCTGCCACACATTTGCTATTGATCTATTTGCGGATGGCCCAGTCGGACTCTTCATAATACTCCAAAAGTGTGTTTCATGTATCTGGAGATATAATTACTCTCAAACATCTTGGTAAAATGATGTTAAGCCCTCCACTGTCTCCCCCCTTGGGAAAGTTGCTAAGCCTTGGAAATAGTTATATCCAGTAATGGACAGAAATCACTGGTTGCCTCATGCACTCTGTCTGTCTCTTAGTGGTAGAATGTGGAATGAACAAACGGCCCTGCAGAGGCTTTAAAGACTGGCACTTATAGAGGAGGAATGATGTATGGTCCAAAACCCTGGCGCCGGTCCTACAGCTTTTCCCAAATTGCTAATTTCAAATGCAGGCTTTAAATATGTAGAGCTGGGTGGTCCACATCTGATGAACACAAATTTCGAAACTACAAGCTACTCAATGGTAGCCATACACATGGAAGTCTCTAGTCTTCTCTAAGGTGTCCCTGAAAATAAGAACCTCCCCAGAGTCTGGTCCTCACTGGTGTGAGAGAAAACGTCATGTCATTGGAAACACGTATGTTGTTAGAAAATTAGGTCACAAGGAATAAATGAAGTGATACTCCACTGGCTGTCTAATGAGTTTAAACGTTCACGTTCATTAGAAGTGGACTGTTCCTTTTTAGCGTAACTAGAGAAGGCTCTGTCACTAGAAAGAGGCAGTTAGGATTACAAGCCAATGCTCATTGCTAAAAGAAGAAAATGGATCTCTGTAGGGATCCTAGAACAGGATGTTATAAGAACAGGCTGGGCCTCCTGAACAAAACGAAAGACATCTACAGCTCTAGAAACAGACAGCTCCCCTTCCTAGTTGGCTAAAAAAGTCAAGTGACTAGAGGGAACTCCACTCACTCGACATTGTCACATCTCTTCAGAAACATGCCATTATTCCCTAGGCTGGGACCAGAGCTGCATAATGCCATTATATAGCTGTCCTGCTTTCACATTAGGAAACAATAAAGGGGCTACATACCCTCAAACCCCTAGAAGATGGGAGTCCAGTAACAAAACAGGTCTGGATCCCAGTGACAGAGGCACAAAGTTACCCACAGCCAGAAAAGGGAGAAAGTGAAACAAATAGAAAGCAAGGAAAATCACATTTCAAATATTCAGAACTGCATCCGTTGGTGCAACGGTAAAAACGGGCGACAGACTTAGAAGCGCAAAGTTACAACCACTGACGGCGCACACGGTTTCAAAAGTCCATGCTTTGGCATTGAGAATGCAGGTCTACCGTGCTATTTTTTCTTTTTTTTTAATCATTTCATCTAACAAAATCTAACACTATCAAACAATGAGACTACAACGGAGGAAGGTGGAGCCTTTTCATAAAATGAACAACATATTCTTTAGTTTTTTTTGTCTTTTTTGTTTCTTTAACTCGTTTCCACATTCCCATCACTGACGTCTGACAGATACGAAGAAACGGCGCCGTTCCCTTCATTCCTTTTCCAAGCCCTGCACGTGCGTGTGAGAGGTTTTTAAAGTTCTTGTTTCTTTTCAGGACAAAAAAAAAATCACAAAAAATCTCCCCTCCCCAAAAAGAAAATTATCGCCATCTCGTCTCTTAGATTTCTTTCCCCACTGTTGATTTTCTGGGGAAAAACACCCCCACAGGCACTGGAACTAAAGAAGAGGACGAAGGGAGGGAAAAGACAAGACATGAGCATGCTGACACATGCTTGTCATCGCAGCTGCTCTCCGAAGCAGCGGCTTCAGCTCAAAACACCATCATCCTGCTTTCTCCGGATGAAGACAGGGCAAAATGTTGTGTTACCTAGAACAAAGAGCAGAAAAGTCATCATATAAAGCTGTCATGTGATGAATGATGATTCATTTGTGTCAAGTAGGAGATATTGTAAGTGCAGACGACGTATTTGTTACTAATCATTCTCCAGTACAGCCATCAAACTCACATTGATTATCTTTAGAAAAGACAACGCTATTGGTCTGTCATGGGAATACTTTTTTAAGTGTAATCTTTCAAACACAGAATTCTACAAGGCCTGAAAATAGACTCAGCACTTTCTTTTCATAACTGGATTTGTATTGGTTTTTACACATTTTAACAATACACATCTATTTATTATATTAAAGTTACTTTAAGCAAAAGATAAAAACAGTACTCTTCCCTGCACTCTCCCATTCCCCTCTCCCTGTCATCGCCGGTTTATGCATATGTCCTGTATCTAACTTATTAGCCCCTCCTATCATGTATCATTGATCCATTTCTCTCATATCTTTTGATGTTTAACCACACACCCTCTGTTTGTATACGTTATGTCTTCCAGAGTACAGAATCTATCCATTCCCTCTTTCCAGAATGAGAACGTTGGGATCTGCCATTGCGACCAACTTTCTTCCGGAGGGCGTGCAATAATTTCCCCCCCATATATGTAGTAATGCCACTTTAAGGCATAACGGGATTTGTTTACCAAGTAACTTGCTCAGTGTCCCTAAAATCCAGTTCCAGTATGTTTGAAATCTTGGGCACCCCCAGATTAAATGGAAATATGAACCCGCCTTCCTCCTGCATTTAAGGCATGATCCATCCGGGATTCTCCCCAACCTATATAGCCTATCTCTGGAGTAATATGTTCTGTGTATGATTTTGTATTGCACTTATCAAAGCCTGCTCGAGATACTGCACTCCCGTACTGTGATGTGTACCTCTACCCACTCTTCGTCCTCCAGTGCTCCCAGATCCGTCTCCCAGTTTCTTCTCAGTTTGGTAAGAGGTGGGGAGGTGAAACTTAGTATTGCCTGGTATAGTGTTGAAACTGCCTTCCCCTCTAGCTGTCCACTCAGAAAATTCATCTCTAGTGGCGTGTGCTCGGAGATATCCATATCTCGTCCAGACTGTTTCTGCGTAGTGAGTCTTAATCTGAGGTACATGAATATGTGCCTCATTACGACTTTGGCGGTAAGGGCATGGCTGCCACCAAAACCGGGTCCGGGTTCCCTGAATGGGGAATTACGGGGCCATTCCGAGTTTGGAGGGCTCGGTAATTCCTCCTACAGGGAGCCCGGACCTTCCCCATTGCCATTTGAGTCCCCATAGGGCTCAATAGGAATGGGTGCGGGAGCTAACAACGGGCCGATTACGACCGGCCCGTTGTTAGCTCCCTGGTTCCCTCGCGGGACCCGCTATGGTCCCGCTATGGACGTCTAGTAAAACCAGACGTCCACATCGGGTTCCGTGAGGGAACCTCGTAATCTTGCGGAATGGGATTAACTGGTACGACACAATTAGCGGCGCCCGTTAACCCATTACGCAAAGGTTATAATGAGGCCCTATGTCTTTTGGCGTTAGCCCAAAGTGTTACACCGTGTCTGAAATGACCCAGATTTATATTGATGTATGATATCTGTCACCCTTCTTCTTCCTCTGCTAAACCATGTGGGCTGGGCTTCCATCTTGAATATTTCGGGGATGTTTGGGTTCTCCCACAGGGATGCCCATCTCGTTATCTTCCCTTTCCATCCCATGGCACTGGTGACCGCATTACTGGTCTCTATAATTCTCTGACCGGCTGTTGGCAGGTTTCCCTGCTTGGACTTCCATATAGTATTTGTATTGAAGGTTTCCCATACAACACTGTTACTTCCAGTCTTGTGTGAGAAATGTTTTGCCCTCCGTCTGCCCACTCGTTTGCCACCACCAGCTGCGACGCCCAATAATATTTATGCACATCTCGTACTCCCAGTCCCCTTGCCCCCCCGACCCTCCACACCGACCTCATCAAGGTCTTGTGAGGGTGTGAAAGGAGAAGAGACTGAAATGCAAGAGGCATGTTTTTGGGCAAATACGTTTATTTTATACAAAAAGAAAGAAACCTAGAGGGGTTTCCCCACCTCAACTAAAACAAAGGAAATGGCAGAATGTCTGTAACTAAGAAGTCCACCGTCCTGTGTCAAAATCCTACTTTTAACACTTATTTTTTAATTTTTTTAAACTTTATTTATTAAGAGTCATATCAGTACCAACAGATTACAATTAAATCAACGTCAGTGCAATATGAGCGCAATATTATACACATGGGAGAGAAAAAAAAACAATAGATCATGGCGTGGAGGTTGGAGAAAAGTCGCTGTCAGATAACATCACACAGATTGGGCTTCATTATGACCCTGGCGGAATGGGTTAACGGGTGCCGCAAATGGATGCGGACCCGTTAAACCCATTCCGCCTGATTACGAGGTCCCCTCGCGGGACCCGGTAAGGACGCCTGGTAAAACCAGGTGTCGTTACCGGTTCCCGCGAGGGGAACAGGGAGCTAACAATGGGGCGGTCGTAATCGGCCTGTTGTTAGCTCCCTGCACCCATTCCCATTGAGCCCTATGGGGGCTCGAATGGGAATGGGGAATGTTCGGGCCCGGGTTCCCTGAGGGAGTAATTACCGGGCCCTCCAAACTCAGAATGGCCTGGTAATTCCCCATTCAGGGAACCCGGACCCGGTTTTGGAGGCAGCCATGCCGCCAATAGCGGCATGGCTACCGCCAAAGCCGTAATGAGGCCCATAGTCTCTAAATGGTGCCCAAATGTCCTTTGGGCTGCTTATTACAGGCATAGTCAGTACATATTGCTCTTTGCATTCGTTAACAAATTTAAGTTCACAAAGGAAATGACATGCATTACTTACCGTAAAAGCATTTCTGATGATTGTATCTGCTTAGATTCACATGCTGTGCATATAGTCCGACATCCAGTGGTAACCAGAGTATTGCATCTTGTCCTACGAGAATCGAAAGGGGACGTCGACATTGGCGTGCCTGTAACGCTATCCCTACGTGACCTGTAGTGTACCCAAAATCTGTCACGCGTCGAGGTCCCTCCGATTGTATTTTTTCTGCCGTGAGGGAGCCTTATGACTACCGTGAGTACAGAAAAGAGAGAAAGTAGTAAGACGTCTATGTTCCTACCATCCGAGCAGGGAGGAAGAGTGGGCGCATGTGAATCTAAGCAGATACAATCATCAGAAATGCTTTTACAGTAAGTAATGCATGTCTTTGGATACTTGTTAATCTGCTTAGAATCACATGCTGTGCATAGACTAGCGAGCAGTACCCGGAGTTGAAGGAGGGTTGTGAGAAGGAATAGTAGTGAATAGATGTCTTAGTACTGCTCGTCCCACCTGAGAATCAGACCTAGAATGAGTGTCTAGGCAACAGTGTTTTGCAAAGGTGTGTACACAACTCCAGGTTGCAGCTTTGAAAAAGGACTCTAGGGGAACATTTGCAATGAATGCTATGGAAGCCCCAGTGCCTTGAGTAGAATGCGCTCTAGGCTTGAAGGGCAGTTCTCTCTTAGCAAGAGTGCAAGCAAGAGTGCAACAGAGTGTGACACATTTGACAATCCACCTTGAGATTGCTGATTTAGAGACAGGATCCCCTTCTCTACCTTCTGCCACTGAAACAAAAAATTGGTTTGTTTTTCTCAGTGGTTTAATTCTGTCCAGGTAAAACATGACTGCCCTACGGACTTCTAATGTGTGTAGGCTTCTTTCAGCCATGTTAGTAGGGTTCTGGAAGAACGTAGGCAGTTCTATTGATTGGTTCACATGAAACTTGGAGATAAATTTAGGCGCAAATCTAGGATGAGTGCGCAGAACCACCTTATCTCTGTGAACTGTAACGAAAGGATCTAGAACTGAAAGCGGCAGTAGTTCACTAACCCTTCTAATAGAAGTGATAGCCACTAGGAAGGCTCTCTTATAGGTAAGATCCTTGAGACTTGCTTTATGTATAGGTTCAAAAAAAGACCCCATAAGTCTGGTTAATACCACATTCACGTCCCAACCGGGAGCTGGATTAGAAATGGAGGATTCATTCTATTGACCCCTTCCATGAAAGCCTTAATAAGTGGTATCTTCCACCACAACACCTTCTGTTGTGACGTGGTGTAGGAGATAGCAGCTAAGTGAACCTTAAGGGAATTAAAAACCAGGCCTGAGTCAAGTAAGTGAGTCAGGTACAATATAATGTGTGTGGGGGAGCAGTCAATGGGATTGATGCCCTTGAAATTGCACCAGATAATGAAGCGCTTCCATTTGCTGGAATAGTAATATCGGGTGTTCGGTTTCCTCGCTTCCCTAAGTATGTCCATGCATCTCTGAGGGAGTTGCAGGTGTCCGAACTCTATCACCTCAGGAGCCAGATGTCAGGTCTCCTCCTTTATTATTACTGTCAGGTTTCTTTTATTATTATATTACCCCTTTATTAGAGGTTTTTAGTTTAGTCTGTGTGGGTAGGAAGTTTTCTATTGTGGTTGGTTTGGCCTTAACATCTTAATACAGAATCCTGGTTCTAGCCCAAGGAAAGATGGAGTTTCTCAATAACAGCTCTGATTGGCTAGAGAGCACTTGATCACATTTAGGGAGACAATGAATTATACTTCAAAGTTTTATCCAAAGTGTTACTTAGGACAATATTTTTAACACACATGAACACTTTTTGGAATCCACTTTTTTCAGTGTGGAGGCGGATTCTTATTCTGGTACCAACCATCATCATAGCCCCAGCTGAGAGGTTGTGTGTAGTAGCTGTTCCTGCTGAAGACTTGGGCCTTGTTGATTTAAACTTTCTGGCCCTAGCAGTCGAGCGGCTACTCTTCTGGGCTTTCAGGAGAAGAACCTAGTTTGTCAGGAAAATGATTTAGAGACTGGAAATCCTGAAGTTCATTGAAGATTCAGTCAAGAGATAAGTGACTTTCATTTGGATTTTGAAACTTAGCAATTCATCTAGAGTCATTTGAAGTGAAAAAACGTAAGATTTGTGCTTTAAATTGTAACTCTGAACTGTTTATTAGAGTGCGTGAACTTTGGTGTTCATTTTTAAAGTAAGCGCAAGATTTGACTTGTGAACGCTTCGTTCGTAACACGTGTGACGTGTTTATCTTAGGCGCGCGGTTAGTCTCGTGCGTAACCTCCTCTACAGCTACTAGTTTTCTTCAGCGCATGCGCGTGCCAGAGATTGCTATGGAATTTCCAGCGCACAAGTTCTTCAGCGCGCAGGACCTACAGTACATGTGTTTTCTGGCGCGTGTGTTTTCGAGAGCATGTGTTCTTAGCGCGAATGTTCCAAGCGCTGGTATTCTTCAGCGCGAGAGTTCTGCCGCGTGTGTGTTCTTCAGCGTGAGGGATTTTCAGTGTGTGTGTTCTTTGGCTCACGGGTTCTTCAGCGCGTGTGTTTTCCCAGCGTGTGTGCTTTTAAAGCATGTGTGTTCTTCAGCGCGGGTGTTTTTTCCAGTGCGTGTGTTTTTTGGCGCGGACGCTTTTCAGCGCATGTGGATTTCAGCGCGTGGATTCTTCATAGCGTGTGTTCTTCAGCGCGGGTGATCTTCAGCATGTGTGTTTATTGTGTGCGCGTTCTTCAAGAATCCACGTACTCATTCACAGTGGGAACTTGTTTTGAACTCAAAAGAAAATAAGGAAGAACAGAATTCATTAAAGACAATCTTTACTGGAACTATATTCAGTTTTAAAAAGACAAAGGTCAAGGCTTTCCAGGTTGCTAAAAATAAGGAAGTGGCTGCTGATTTCAAGAAACTCAAGTAAAGAGGTAGAAATTTTAGGAGAAGAACCAGGTATGATTCTTCACACTTTAGTTATGGATTGAAAGTGTTTTACATCACATGGTTAAGTAAGTAATGTGAGGATTTGTGTCTGTTTATGTATTCACTGCAGGTTCAGCATCGGCTAGTCCTGAAGCCATCAACCTGTTGTTTTTATGTTATCCACTTCCCCCTTTCCCTTAGGGGTGCAGTTAAAATAGCTGAGTTTTATTTAGCTCTGAGAATTACATTTCAGGGGGATTGTTGGGGGTTCAGCAGCTTCCGTGGACACAGGAATCCTCTCAGCCTGACAGAATGAAAGGCTAATAACCTTAGTCCGCCTGAGCTGTCATGAACCCCGACGAGACTTCCATGGAGGCTTTAGGATTTTTGATCAGGGAGTTACGGGAGGAGTTGAGAATATCCCGTGATGAGAACGCTTTACTTAGTCAAAAGGTGGGGACTTGAGTGTTAAAGTAACATCAATTCAACAGACGGGAGAGAGGAGTGAGGATGAGGTGTCTGGGGGTGCTGGTTGTCCGCCTGAGTTAGAAAGGGAGGGAGGTGACCGGTTACCTCAAATACAACGGACTTCACAAGCTATTGAAGGAGTTAGAAGCTTAGTTATGCCGGTTCCCTTGGCGCCACCAGAACGTTATCAAGGGGACTCAAAGAGGTTTAGGGTGGTTTTGACTCAATGTGAGTTACATTTTATGAGTAGACTGGAGATCTTCCCTACGGATGCATCCAAGTTAACCTTCATGTTGTCATATCTAACTGGTGAGGCTTCTGCTTGGGCCGGGTTGTTGGTGAGTCAAAGGAGTGCAGTTCTGGGAAATTATTCCAGTTTTTTAGAGATTTTCAGAAATATGTTTGACAGAAGGCAGATATCTCTGGAGGTAGATGGAGAACTTCGAGAGCTGAAACAAGGTAATAGAGATTTGGTTGCTTATATTATGCAATTTAAGTCCCTAGTGTTAGAAAGCAGGTGGCCCGAGGATAAACAGGCCTCTTTGTTTTATAGTGGTCTTAGGGATGAGTTAAAGGATGCGTTGTCAGGAGTTGTAGAACGCCCCTCTTCTTGTGATGCTCTAATTAATTTGGTTATCCAATTAGATTTTCCTTTGAGTGAAAGGAAAGCAGAGCGGCGACATAGTCTGAGTGATTTTAAGTCCCTAGTTAAAGTGGATAGACCAAAAGTAGAGATTAAGACAAAAGGGAATGATCCATCTCCCAGGGTCCGCGGTCCTTTAACTAAGGAAGATAGGGCTAGGAGTAGAGAAAACAACCTGTGTTTATATTGTGGAAGAGGTAGACATTTTTTAGGGAATTGTCCTTACACTCCAAGAAAGACTTCCTCTCCAACGACCAAGATACAGCAGATCGCCAACACCGTGCAGACTGCTGTTCCTCATATCACGATGAATGTATTCTTGTTCTTTGAGATGGAGTGTAAGGGAAATGGCCCAGTTATGGTTGACTCAGGAGCCACTAGGAATTTTATGGATTGGGGCCTTGCAAAATCGTTGGGGATCCCAATAATTCGGAAGGAGGCGGTAGAGCAAGTTAGGGCTGTTGATGGGACTTCCCTTTCTTCAGGTCCTATCACACACAAGACTGGTTCCTTGATTTTGGAGTTAACACAGGGTCATAGAGAGAGGATATCTTTTAAATTGATAGATGCTCCATTGTTAAAGATAATTTTGGGAATGCCTTGGCTTACTCTTCATAATCCCTTGATGGATTGGAGTGCTAGGACAATTAACATGCAGTCTGATTTCTGTCAAGAGAATAGTTTCTCTGGAAGGCTTTTTGAGGAAGATGTCAAAAAGAGTAATTCTGTGTCTAGTTTTCTGGATGGGATGAGTTTGGAACTGGAGGTTATGATGTGGGAGCGGTGGTTGGACAACTTCCACAGTGTTACCAAGATTTCTGGGATGTTTTTGATGAGAAAGTGGCGGGTGAATTACCGCCCCATAGGCCCTTTGATTGTAAACCCTCCGAACTTGCATAGATTTTCGAGCAGTCAACAGAGTCACAGTTAAGAACCGGTATCCTCTTCCTCTCATCTCGGAAATGCTTAATAAAATACAAGGAACCACCATTTTTTCTAAATTAGATTTGAGGGGAGCTTACCATCTAGTGCGTGTGCAAGAAGGAGATGAATGGAAGACATCTTTTAAGACCAGGTTTGGGCTGTATGAATATGAAGTGATGCCATTCGGTTTATGCAATGCTCCGGCGGCTTTCCAATTTTTTATTGACAACGTTTTTAGAGAATTTTTGGATATTTTCGTTGTCGTGTATATAGATGACATTTTGATTTTCTCTTCAGACTTGGATCAACATCAGAAACATGTTTGTCTGGTGTTGCAAAAATTGCGTGAAAACCATTTGTTCGCCAAATTGGAAAAAAGCCAATTTCATACAGATTCAGTGGAATTTTTGGGTTTTATAGTTTCGCCCAAGGGTTTGGAAATGAATCCCAAGAAGGTTCAAGCAGTTCAAGAATGGTCCACCCCAAATAAGGTTAAGGAAATACAGAGTTTTTTTAGGGTTTGCAAAATTTATAGGAGATTTATCGAAGGATTTTCTCGGCTAGTTGCTCATATAACTAGACTGCTGAAAAAGGAGTGAAGTTTGTTTGGGACCTTGAAGCAGAAAAAGCTTTCCAAGAGTTAAAGGAAAGGTTTACTACCAGTCTGATTTTCATTCATCCAGATATTTCTAAACCGTCTTTTGTGGAGGTGGACGCTTCAAATTTAGCTATGGGGTTGGTGCTTTCACAAAGACATGAAACTACAGGTTACACCCAGTAGAATTCTTTTCTAGAAAGTTTTCTGCGGCGGAAGTGAATTATACAAATTCAGATCGTGAGCTGCTAGCTATCAAGTCCGCTTTTGAAGAATGGAGACATTTTCTTAAAGGGGCAAGACACACGGTAACAGTACTTACTGATCATCGAAATTTATTGTTTTTAAAATCTGCAAAAACATTGTCTCCACGACAACTTTGTTGGTCCTTATTCTTTGTGGAATATGATTTCGTAGTGACATTCAAACCCGGAAGTTGTAATAAAAAAGCAGATGCCTTATCCCGTCAATTTCCTGGAAGTGAGGCAAGAGAAGTTCAGGAGCCAAAACCTCTTATTGCTCCCGAATGTTTTTTGTTAGCCGGAGTTATTAAAGGCATGGATTTACTGAACGAAGTTCGCCAGTCTATGTCCTTGCAGAAGATGGAGGAGTGGGTGAAACTGGATCCAGCAAGGAGCTTAAAGGACGGTCTACCATTTTTTGATAACAAGCTGTATTTGCCTACTGAAGAGTTAAGAGAAGAGGTTTTGAGGAACTGTCATGAATCCATCTTATCAGGACATCCTGGTTTTAGGAAAACACTGGAGTTAGTTCTACAGAACTTTTGGTGGGAAAGAATTCGTCAAGACACGTTGAACTTTGTCAAGACGTGTGCAGTTTGTGCCCAGGCAAAAAGTCAAGTTGGGAAGCCGCCTGGTTTATTGGAGCCGTTACCTGTTCCTTCTCGTCCTTGGCACACGATTTCTATGAATTTCATCGTTGATCTTCCCCTGGATAAGGGTTGTTCAACTATTTTGGTTGTGGTGGATCTTCTTACTAAAGAAGCACATTTTTTACAGATGGAGGGAGAGGTTACTGCAGAAAAACTGGCTCATAGTTTCTTGCAAGAAGTGGTTAGACTGCATGGGCTTCCTAGTCAAGTTATCTCTGACAGGGGTTCTCAATTTATCTCACAATATTGGAGGGCATTCGGTAAAAAAACTTGGGGCAGAGGTTAGTTTAACATCTGGGTATCATCCTGAGACTAATGGACAAGTTGTGAGAGTTAATCAGGAATTGGAGAAATTTGTAAGGTGTTTTTTACAAGCCGGTGAGGAATGGGTGGATTTGGTATGGTTGGCTGAATTCTCTTACAACAATTGTGGTAAGGATGCTACTTCTATGTCTCCTTTTTATTTGGGTCGTGGGTTTCATCTTCATTTTTTGAGTTTTGAGGTGTTGGGGGATTCCGGGAATCCTGGAGTGGAAGAACGTTTGCTGATAATGAAAAATAATTTGGATAGAGCACAAAAGGTGTTGGGGGAAAGCAATTTGAAATATAAAAAGTATGCAGATTTGAGAAGAAAAGCTGGCCCTACATACAAGATAGGAGACTTAGTGTGGCTTTCTACGCGGTATTTAAAAATTAAGGGGAAAAATAAATTCAGTCCTCGATTTGTAGGTCCTTTTGAGATAGAGAAAATCATTAATCCTTTGGCAGTGCGTTTGAAGTTACCTAAGCAGTTGAAAGTACATCCCACTTTTCATGATAGTCTCTTAAAACCAGTTAGTCCAGGGACCAGATTTAGAACCCCTCCTCCTCCTGTGATTTTGGAGGATTCATCTGAGGAGTTTGTGGTGAAATAGATTTTAGATTCCAGGAAAGTGAGGGGAAAGTTGCAATATTTAATTGATTGGGAGGGATATGGACCTGAAGAACGTACTTGGGAAGATTCATCTGATGTTCATGCTCCTAAGTTAGTTGCTAAGTTTCATGCTAAAAATCCACATACAATAGGCCCAGGGACTGGGCATTAGGAGGGGGGTACAGTCAGGTTTCCTCCTTTATTATTACTGTCAGGTTTCTTTTATTATTATATTACCCCTTTATTAGAGGTTTTTAGTTTAGTCTGTGTGGGTAGGAAGTTTTCTATTGTGGTTGGTTTGGCCTTAATGGAATGGTTCGGTCAGAAATGTTTATTGTCCCTACGGGTCGGCCATGTGTTTTTAAGCCTAAGTCGCTCGATATTAGAAATATTTCCTATGGACCTTACCCGAGTTTTCGTCATTAAACGCCCATGAAGTCAGGCAGCAGGGCGCAGCCATTTTGTGATAATCCTATCACTTGCCCCATTGCCCTGGGTGACCTGCTTTTGCGGCACTAAATCATATCCCCCGCCCCTGAGTCTGTCATCAGCAGACGTGTACCGCCCATACAACGCCAAAACAAGTCTCATGTCAACATTCGCTGTGCTTCAGCTATTGACGTGTCGCCATGGAAATGGCAGGACGCCTCTTTACTCAATAAGTATAAACAGACCGTTTGACAACACACAGCAGCAGATTTTCGATTCCATTCCTCTCTCTGTGTTACTTTGAGTATTCTGTGACTCGTTTCTGTGCTCTGGTCAGCTACCTTTGCCGCTTGTAGCCCGTGTGAACACCTGTACCATCGCTATACATTATTTTAGTTTGTTTACCACACAATGGCTACAATAATGCCCTACATGTACAAGCCCGAATATACCGAGGAGGAACTACTGGAAAGGGAAACATGCGAAAATGATGGGGCTTCGGACGGCAGTTGGCAGGATGAATCAACAAATGAAGACACTGGACCTAGTCACATGGACGGTGTTTCCACCTGGTGCACATGCAATCGGTGCGAGCTAATGCCAACCGAGGACGAGAACTGCTGCTGCTGTGAAAACTCGGGATGCGTGGCCTACATTTCGGAAGGCGAGCCACGGCCGCAATGCACCACCGAGCTGCCAGAATTCAGGGCAGCCTGCTTTACACGGTCCGTGTTGAGGATAATGATGGTGCTTATGCATGAACTTCGCGCAACTGTTCGTAATCCGAGTAACGAGTAAGTATACTCTGGTTGTGATGCCGCTACTATTTCATGGTCGTCTCCTATATTCAAAATTACATCTACATTTCATTGTAACGCATGAAAGTCGTTCAATAGTGTGCAGAATGCCATTAGTTACAAGAATTGTCATTGACAACAAAGGTTTAATACATTTATCTTGGTCATTTAAAACAGTTTGTATCATTCTTTTTCACAGGTGGTACAGGCTGGTGGCCTTTCGTTCCTTTACATGGTGGTTTCATGGGAGGCTTGGACACCACGTTCGAAGAGTAATACCCGCCTGTGCTGTTGCTGCCATAAGACAAACTTTCCCCAGTGACAGCGGTCAGTACAGGGGATTTTCCCTCGCTGTGCTGCAACCTGACCTGTACAATGTGTACATTTTTTTTTTTTTTTTTTTTTTTATTGAACTTTACACAGTTAAAACTGCGTTTTGTCAACGAAAACAGTAGCAGATCCGACCAGGGCAAAACTCTTCAGGGATCAGCAGAAGGAGAGAAGAGAGAAGAGAAGGTAAAAGAGACGACTTCCTTTTTGTCATTCTGCCATTGTTGAGGCCAGTGAGGAGGTGGTTTCCACGAACTCATTGGCATTAGTCTGCATGATTTTTGTAAAGACTAAATCGATCAGTTTAGACAGTGCCTGAGACCATTTGGTACTCTCCCCGGAAATTAATCTGTAGCGGTTGTTTTGATTTTTTAAATGAATCAAGTGTGTCTCCATTCAAGAGTCTTCATGTGCCTTGCCTGCACACCCACCGGCCCATCCACCCCCCCCTATCAAAGGCAGTTCGCACCCGGGGATGAGCGCTGCCATGGTGTGCTGTCAGGGGCGCAAACGGCCAAGATGCCAAACAGAATGTACACTTCAAAAGGTATCCCACGGCCATGGGCCATCGCTCCCATGGCCTCCTCAGACCCTGTGTCTCCAGCAGGCAGGCCTCCCCTGACACTGGTCGCCCCCCTGCAATCCACATAAGTGTCTCTCCATTCAGCAGTCTTCCTGTGCCTTGCCTGCACGCCCACCAGCCCATCCACACCCCTCCCTATCAAAGGCAGTTCGCACCCGGGATGAGTGCTGCCATGGTGTGCTATCAGGGGTGCAAACGGCCAAGGTGCCAAACAGCATGTACACTTCAAAAGGTATCCCACGCCCAGGGGCCATCGCTCACATGGCCTCCTCAGACCCCGTGTCTCCAGGCAGGCCTCCCCTGACGCTGGCCGACCCCTGCAATTCACATAAGTGTGTCTCCATTCAGCAGTCTTCCTGTGCCTTGCCTGCATGCCCACCGGCCCATCCACACCCCCCCTATCAAAGGAAGTTCGCACCCGGGGAAGAGCGCTGCCATGGTGTGCTGTCAGGGGCGCAAACGGCCAAGGTGCCAAACAGAATGTACACTTCAAAAGGTATCCCACGCCCAAGGGCCATCGCTCACATGGCCTCCTCAGACCCCGTGTCTCCAGGCAGGCCTCCCTTGACGCTGGCCGGCCCCCTGCAATCCACATAAGTGTGTCTCCATTCAGCAGTCTTCCTGTGCCTTATCTGCATGCCCCAGGCCCATCCATCCCACCCCCCTCTATCAAAGGCGGTTCGCTCCAGTGGATGCGCGCTGCCATGGTGTGCTGTCAGGGGCGATAACGGCCAAGGTGCCAAACACCATGTACACTTCAAAAGGTATGCCATGCCCAGGGGCCATTGCTCACATGGCCTCTTCAGACCCTGTGTCTCCGGCCAGGACCCCCCCTCATGCTGGCCGCCCCCCCGGCAAACCACATAATACCACGACATATACATGTCATTCATTCATAAACACACCCCTGTTTCTAATACTTTATAAACCACTTGATATGTCTCATGAGAACATCTTTGTGCTTTGCAAGCCAACTCCTGAACGTGCTACCCGAGAACCACTGAGATCGATGCTAATCTGCTCGTCGTCGTGCTATCTGTGAACTTCTGTGAGCGCTTCGAGCAAACTCGTCAGTGTGCTAGCTGCGGCCATCTACCTGTTCTCCTGCCACAAACTACTGGGCTTGCTGAATCTAACTGTTGGTTGGTCAAGGTAAGGCCATGTATCACAGTCATATTTCGGTAATTTTTAAATTTCTATCTATTTGCGAGTAGAGTACTCAATAGTACCATGTTCATTGGTCTCGTTGCTATTGACTTGAGTTTCAATTGTTATGCTATCAATAGATCTATTTATTTTCATCTGTGTAAATTGTCATCTAATTGCATCCTTCACGGTCCTGTCTATAATGTAAGCATGTTTCCTTCTCGTGCAAGACAGTACATCCAAGGGACGAGTCACATGTTCAGAGTTTAGTTCCATCATTTTTTAATTTGTGAAAGTAATGCAAATACTAAGCCGCACTTGATGAACTGGTATAGTTCAAGCGACCAAAACAAACCTTGCATTGAACATGATATGGTTCATTTACTTTTTTATGACATTTTTATTCATCAAGGTTTTATAATAATCTTGATATTTACTTTTCAGAATTTTCAACAATGCCTGCCTGTTCAATTAACGGTTGCCCTTCGAAGACCCATGCTAAATCTGAAGGCACTACAATGCATGTATTCCCTAAAACTGTTGATCGAATAAGAGAATGGGTCAGACATTGCGGATATCCACTGGATGAGCTTGAAAGTAGAGTCCAACAAGTCTTTGAGGACAAGAGGGGTGATCGATACCACATCTGCAGCCAGCACTTTTCCTCCAACATGTACGCCACATCTTGGGTAACAAAGAAGAATAAACGGCGAACGACACGAAAATTGCTCGCAAACGTTGTTCCCACTCTATTCGTCCACATTCCGCCACTTGTGAGTCAAGTGTCCGGATTTAGCTTTAGGCCTTGCGGTAGTGTGCAGGTAGCCGAATGGATTAATTGATATTTTAGGTGTTGTGTCCCTTGTAATACTTTCGATATTGATATGAGTGTATAGCTTTTTGAATAATGACATTTATCAATACATTATTTTTCGATTTTATAACCCCCAAAGGAAATCTATTTATGGGCACAGGGAACTGTGCTATATTGCTCGTTTTCAATAGCATTATTCTCAAGTATTCTGTCGGCTTACATGGCAATTGTTAATATTGGCATTTCATTATCAAACAATAATTTACCTTTACAACTGCTTGACTATCCACTGAATCTGAAGCAAGAACATTCTACATCCGTGACGTGCCCGCAGTTATCAACCACTTCTAGCGCGTATCAGGTAATCTTACTTAGCCATTCCGCTACAGACTTGTTTTATGCATGTCAAGCAATATTTTTTATGTATCGTGTAATTATTTTACCGAATGTTTGGTTAGTAATTTCCAATTGATATACACCCTAGTTGTCGTCCCCTGGTGTTTGTTTTCAGTTATAATTAGTGTTATCCATACTAATGCAAGTACTGTCTTTCAGGGAGATGCTGAAGCGTCCACCACATTGACAACATCCATAGATATTCTTCAGCAGCACGAGGTATGGATATTGACAGCTCCATCGAACTAGATCATCAGAGCTGGAATACTTGTCGTTTGATTGTTCTACACAATGTTTCATTCGTGGTTAGCCATTGATATGTACCTGTGCGGTCGACCCCAAGTGTGTGTTATGTTTTCAATTTTGTAATCCTTACTAATGCAAGTACTATGTTTCAGGCAGTAGATGGAGCATCAACCCCTGCACTTGATGCAGAGCCTGGCATTCAAGTACTATACTTTTATCATGTGTTTAAACTGAACATCCCTTTTCCAATCTGTCTTCTAGTTACCCGTGGGTGTACGAACTATACATACACAAACAGTGAAGCAAATGATAGATGTTGCTTGCCAGACCATTTACACTATGGAGGAACTATTAATTCAGGCGCGGCATGTTCAGACTCGAGATGCTCATGTCCAATGGCCAGAACATGAATTGAATGTGTCCGGAGAATCCAGTAAAGTTTTATTGGACCATTGCTACAGTGCGACTGCACCACCACAAGAAGATGGATGTATTGAAGATAGCTCTGAAATAGTCGCAGATCAATTCACACAATCTACACCAGCAAAAAAAATGCCACCCAAAAAGCTGTCGACATAGTTGTGTTCTCCCATCAATGTTCAAGTAACAGATGTTGAAATGACAGAGAATGAACCAGCAGCACTATTCACCGACGCATCAGAACCTGATATCAGCGATATTAGTTTCAATTCTGGTGATATGTCCGCAACGATGCAGTCCGAAACAACTGTGATGCAGGATGACAGTCTAATGAAAGGGGGCAAATACATAGTATTCAACTGTTGTTTGATGGATATTATAAGTATGCTGAAATGTGGGCATTCTGTTAGAGGGGAAGTATGTGGGAAGCCATTGATTCATGTGACTCGTCAAACACAATGCAGTAACGTCAAAATACATGCCGCCTGTACATTACATCATACATTCTCATGGTCTGCACAACCGATGCTGGGGAAACTGCCAGCAGGCAATCTACTGTGTGCAGCTGCTTCACTTTTTAGTGGGTCCAGTTTTAGAAAGTTTTAGTTTTTCTTTCAGTTTGTGGGACTCCATTTCATTTCTAAAACGCAGTACTACAAATTCCAACATGATTATCTATTTCCGGCCATTAGTGATGCTTGGAAAATTGAACAATTGTCTCTAGAAAGTACATTCGAAGGCAAACGATTTAGGCTAGCCGGCGATGGACAGTGCGACAGCCCTGGATTTTCTGCCGAGTACTGCACCTACCACTTTCAGGACATGGATAGTAAGAAAATTGTGAGTTCGGTGGTCGTGCAGGTGTCCCAATGTAAATCCTCAGTGGCCTTGGAGAAACTAGGATTTATAAAATCATTGGAATATCTACAATCGAGGGGAATGCACATCGACCTCATAGGCACGGACAGACACGTTTCAATAGCCAAGACAATGAGAGAGCAGTTCCCACATATTAAACATCAATTTGACGTATGGCATCTTGCTAAATCAATCAATAAGAAAATCTTGGCTGCAGGGGAAAAAAAAGGTTTGGAAAGTACTTCACAGTGGTCCTAGTCTATCAGCAACCATCTTTGGTGGACCACCAAAACTTGTGAAGGGTCAGTGGAAATCCTACTTGAAAAATGGCGGTCACTGATGCACCAATGTACCAACGTTCACTGCAGGACAGAAAACCAACATTTCCACCAATGTGAACATGGCCCTTTGTCCACAGAGGAGGCACGTAAGAAGAAGTGGTTGATTCCATCTTCACCTACACACAAAGCCATTGAGAAGATTGTTTTTGATAAAACTCTATCAAGAGATTTGAGGGGACTGACAGAATTCTGTCACACAGGAGGTTTGGAGGTGTTCCACAATATGTGCCTAAAGTACAGGCCAAAGCGATTACATTTCGGCATACAGGGCATGAAACACAAGACTCTACTAGGGGTCTTGGCCCATAACGAGAATGTGTGCCGTGAACAATCTAGAACTATGGGAAATGTAGGGATGCTTCGCTACACTACGGCCTTTGCAAAAAGAAGTAAGAAATGGGTGGTGAAACCAGTATATGAGGAAATGGTGTTCGACTTTGTTAAAGGCCTTATTGTTAATGTACTAGAGAAGCACAGACATGGAATTTTGAGCGATTCTGTGCAGACCACTGATGCATTGTCACCAAACATTGCCATTGTGCCATGTCCACCTAAAGAAAAGCTTGTTGACAAGTACAAATCCCAGTTTAAATCATTGTAATCTTTTTGAAAAAAATGTTATTGTACAGTGTACATACAAAGTATGCTAACCCTAACCCCTCTCTTCACCATCCTGGGTGGCGAACAACCTGGGTGTCATCTTTGACTTCTCTCTCTATTCACCTCATATCGCTGACCTTGTCAATATGTGTGTGCATATTTCTTTTGCTGCAACTAAGCTTCGCAATCTCATGTAAATGCTGTGCACTGTTAACTGAGGGGAGGCTTGCGCATTGCAAATAATAAAACAAACAAACAATAAATCTCATTTTCAACTCAACTCCTTGGGTGCTTTATACTTTTCCTGACCTTCCCCCAAAAAGTCAAAGGGCCTCATTACAAATCAGGCGGTCCGGAAATAACAGTTGCGGTAAACCTGCCGCCACTGTTGTTTCCGGACCGCCTGATCCCGACTCCTGCAGGCGGGAGGTGATGTTCCCGCCAGGTTTGACCTGGCGGGTTTAACACCGCCCGCCTGCAGGCGGATGAGGAAACACCGGCAGCATTACGAGATGCTGCCGGTGTTTCCATTATCCCCATTCCCATTGAGTCCCATGGGACTCAATGGGAATGAGGATTAACACCATTCCGCCTCCGTGATTCCCAGAAAACCGGGGTTGTAATGCCCCGGTAATTCCGGGAATCACGGAGGCGGAATGGTAATACGAGTCTGGCGGTAACCAGGCAGTTTTACCGCCTCGGTAACCCCGGACTCGTAATGAGGCCCAATGTCTCCATAGTTATGGTTCTCTAGGGCTGCAAAGCTCGCGGACAACAAGGACAACATTGGGGGCCTTACAACGCACCAAGCGAGGCGTTGCAGATGGGAGAGAAGCCAGTTCGCATTAGCACATTGAGGCCTAGTAGAAAGATGGAGTCGAAAATTCAAGTTCTCACAGATGGCTTTACACGGGATGTTGCAAAGTAAGAATATATGCTTTGATTTTTTGCTTGCGGGCTGAAGAAGCCCACGACTCGCACTGGCAGTATAAGGTTCTATTGTTTTTTGACCTTGAGAGACAGGGACCATGCCGAAAGGACTTCATTTGAAGGAGGGGTGCAATAATGTAAGAGACGATAAGGCTTAAAATTCTGAAATTACACAGAGTTTCATGTTAGTTCAGTATATGAAAAATCGTTGGCACAAACAGAGTGGGCTTTACGGACTGCATTACGCCGACACAATGGAAATGGCAAATATAATGTAAGTAACTCTTTAGATGATTTTATACCTGAATATAATACCAATAGCGTACCGTTAAAGGCAGGTTAAGTTGTACTTGTTAGTTCTGTGTGGCATTATTACAATGAAGAGCAAGTAAAACATTTGTGGGATCGTCTTTCTTCCGGGCACATGGGCATGCATGTGCCCATTCGACACGCATGTAGACAAACAGTCATTTCTCAGTGGTTCAACGCTAATAAATCATTACATTGGCCCTCATTACGACCCTGGCGGAAAGTGACTGACCGGAGCGCCACAGCGTAAATAGCGTTTCCGCCATTGCACGAAGGAGCAAAGTGCGGCCCATTCCGACCCATCGGGCACGAGCACCACGCCACGGCGGAAGTGCAAAGTCTGCGATGGCGGAAATGACCCCAAAACGGCCCACACCGCCGCCGTACGGCGCCCTAGGTGCAATACCGCCACCCCTCTTAGCGGTCACCGCAGTGTGCGCCTACCGGAAAGTACGGTGACCGGAAATATACGGAAACGGAAGTAAAAACATGGGCCCGGAACGGGAAACATCCCGGCGTACACCTATAAAACCACTAAAACCACACAACCACTAAAATCACTACCCTGAAACACACCCCAACCCGCCACCCACCCTAGCGAAACCAAGACAAATGGGAAAAGTAGCGAAGAAAGCGTGCGACCGCAAGCGGCAGGTCCACTTCTCCCGTGAGGAACTCACCGTGCTAACAGAGACCCTCCAGGAGAATGCTGCCGTCGTCTTCTCCACGCAAATGACCAGAACGGCACTTGCAAACAAGAAGACCATATGGGCTCTGGTGGCACAGCGGGTAAGTGCGGTGGGGACCGCACCCCGCACCCCACAGCAATGCCGCAAGCGATGGGACGACCTGCGGATACGCGTCCGCAGCATACTCTCTGCCAACCGCAACATTGCCACAGCCACCGGGGGAGGTCCTGAATCACCCATCAAGTTGACCCCCTGGGAAGAAATCTGTGCCTCCACCATCGGAATGGAGAGCATAGAGGGAGTCGGAGGGATGGAGAAAGGAGTGCAGACATCCGAAGATTCAGGTAGGTGGGCCAGATAAAACAATGCCAAATCCACACAGTCCATCCATGTGAAGTACCATGCGTCCACATAGTGCAACAGAAACACATGTCCAGGAGAACGTCCACACACATCGGCCTGATAGCGCACGTTAAAACCCACAATAAATACATAAATAATTAAAAACCCCTAATACACGCACTACACGTGCAGCAGGCACACCCAAACTGCAGGCTGCCAAACAACTGCACCCTCACTCCACACACAAATCAAAGCACCTCCAAGGACCCGACCCAAATCACCCTCAGGTACCACCCCAATGCATGTGATACAATGCCATTCCAATTCCCACAGACCCATCAATAACCCTCGCCCTCCTTTACTCCACCACAGGGTCCGATCCAAACGACGAGCTACAGGACACCCCTAACAGCACACCTGCAAAGAGGGCCAAGACCAACGGCCAGAGACCCTCCACCTCAGCTGCACGCATCAAGACACGGCAGCAGCACAAATCAGGTGGCAGCACAGAGGAGGGAACATCAACAGGCACCCCAGCAGCCAGCATGCCCACAACGCCACCACCACAGGTCCCCCCAATGGATGCCACAGAAGGCACTGCCTCTGGTGGCAGCAGCACCATAGGTGACACCCCATTGATGGCAGCATGCTCGGACACAGAAAACGGGGATGCCGAAGTCAGATCCATCCATGACCTGTCCCAATCCCCCTGTCTGTCCCATCCCGTACAACATGAGGATACCACGCAGGGGCACCCACAAGACGACGACTGGCCATCCCCCACAAGCCCTGTGGCAAGGCAACATGAGGACAACAGCCCCTCTGTGACACCCCCGCAAATGGCCATGGCCCAGCAGAGGCAACAGTCCCTCGACCAGTTAATCGTACAACAGCAGCAACTGGCCACACTCCTCAAGGACCATGCCGATGAATGTGGGGGCACTAAGGCAGACATAGAAACATCAACTGAGACACTTAGGGCAGAAATGGAGAGAGGTACAGAGACGCTAAGGGCACAAATGGAGAGTAGCACCGAGAGCCTGAGAGTCCAAATGGAGAGTAGCACCGAGAGCCTGAGAGTCCAAATGGAGAGTAGCACCGAGAGCCTGAGAGTCCAAATGGAGAGAAGCACCGAGAGCCTGAGGGGGGAACTGCATGCGACGTCCAAAGACGTATGTGCCGAACTTGCCGCAGTGCGCCGTGTGCTCACTGAGCTCTCGCAAACCCTTAGGGACATGCATGGACGTGAGCAGGCAGACACATCATCCGTTGCAAGTTCCGTCCAGGGCAGCCCCCAACGTAGATCTGGAAGGAACCTGCGCTCCACAGGCAGGGGTGCCCCTGATACCCGCAGAGGGGGCTTGCAATAGCGACAGCCCACTGACAATGAGCATCTTTGGACACTGGTGTTCGGGGGGGAGGTAGGAGGGTGGAGGGGGTGTGTTGGGCTCACTTGGGTGGCGGGTCGATAGGGTGTTCAACATGACATCACATATGCCATAAAAAGTGCACGATCAACCAATGAGATGTGTGGACATTGATCTTTGTGTACTAGGCCATCATAGGCGTACAGTCCATATTGTGCATGTCCCAGACACACACAGTGCCACGAGTCCCGTGTCCATGTATCAGCCACCAGGCGTGAGTGCTAGAAGCATACATCAATGAGATGCTGACGAATGTCACGGGCCTCCGGTGCCTCGCAGACTCCATGAGGTGCTGCCACATCCCCACCCTCATCATGACCATCATCAGGTGCTTGCAGTTCTGCGTCAGGGGGCATGGGCACATTTCTACGTACGCACATGTTGTGGAGCATGACACATGCCATGACCATCTTTGCAACCTTCTCATGGCGGTACAGGAGTGCCCCGCCAGACCTGCTGAGGCAGCGGAAACGAGTCTTCAGTAGGCCGAATGCCTGTTCAATGACTACACGGGTACGTGAGTGGGCATGGTTGTAGTCCTCCTCATGCTGGTCCCGTGGGTTCCGGACTGGTGTGAGGAGCCATCTCTTCAGTGGATATCCAGCATCACCTGTATGTGGACGAGAAACGTATGATGTGGAATGCCATTGCTACGTACGCACACCCCCGCCCCTTCCTGCCAGGTCATTGCCAAATCACATACCCCACATAATCATGCATGTAATGAGACTCACCGAGTAGCCAGGATCTGTTCCCTGCGTGTCGCTCCATGTAGCGTGGTATTGTAGAGTTCCTCAAGACCATAGAATCATGGGTTGATCCAGGGAATCGGGCACAACAATGTGTAATGATCCTGTTGGAGTCACACACCATTTGTACATTCAGGGAATGAAATTGTTTTCGGTTGCGGTACTGGGCCTCCATGGCATGTGGGACGACCAATTCCACATGGGTGCAGTCGATGGCACCAATGCAACCCGGTATGCCGGCAAGTGCATGGAATCCCACTTTTGTGTTGGTAATTTCCTGCTCCGAGCGTGGTAGAGAGATGTAGTCGTCTGCGTGCTGCAGGAGGGCATCGAGCACTTGAAATAGTGTCCGTGAGAACAGTGGCTGAGAAATGCCATGCAACTGTCCGACTGTGTGCTGGTAGGTGCCTGTGGCCAGGAAGTGGAGTACAGACACCACCTTCAGTAGGGGTGGGATGGCGGTTGGGCTATCTATCATGCTGACAAGGTCAGCCTGTGTCATGTCCACAATGGCGGCTATGGTGTCCCGGTCCAAACGGTAGAGGGTGTGGATCTGCTCAGCAGTGAGGTCGAACGGATGTGCTCGGAGGCGTGGGATTGCGGGCTGCCTGCGTGGTGGTAGTGGCTGTGCTGGCGGCCCTTGCTGGCCCTGCCTTGGCCTCCTCCTCCTCCTGCGTCTCCTTCGTGCGGCCGGTTGCAGTTGGTGTTCGTCTTCTTCTTGGAGTTGGAGTAGTTGCAGTGCTATCAGGTCCCCCAGGGCCAACATCGCGAGTCCTGCCGGTAGCATTTCGGTGTGGTTGTGGGAGGAGACTGGCTGTGCAATTTATGTGTTTTCAGGCTGTATGGCCTCCACCTGTGGTGATTAATTCCACCTGTGCAAACTGCTCTCCCCTTTGGCCGAGCACGTCCCGCGCACAACGCTGCAAATCGGGGAATGGCATCTTGCTATTGCAATCATGTATTTGTACCCGATGGCCGTGTAACATTGGTTGACATGTTCATTCTGCTGTGGTCCCATTGTTGCACATACTATCTGTGCAGTCGCGAACAGACTTGTGAAGGGTCAGTGGAACGTAGTACTCGAGTAACGGTGGGCCCTCATGCATCACTGTACCGAGTTGCAACGACGGGCGGGGCGTCCCATTTGTGGGTGAAGGCAGTTGCCATTTTCACACACAGCCGCACTCGATGGAATAATTAGTGATTTCAAACGGCCACAGATGCCTTTTCGGCGTGATGTTGCAAATGAGGAATTCGAAGGGCGGCGCTTTCGGTTTCCAGCTAGCGGCGAGGAGATGCCCACAGGTCTGACTGCAAATATAACGTTCTATTGTTCAATGTCCTTGAGACAGGGCCCATGGCGAGGAAGCAATGATTGATATGAATAGTTTGGGATGCGCAATTGCTACGTGGGCGATGAGGCCGGACGTTCCCAAATACATGTTACTTCACTACACTGGAATTACGGGCTGGGGCACTGTGGATTTTGCAGGCTGCATAACGCACAGACTCAATGGATGTTTCTAATGTTATGTGAGTAATTATTCAGGCGTTTTGATTCCGGGATGAGGGAATGATGAATGGATGCAGGGGCAGGTGATTTGATACAGAGTTTGCCATGTACAGGGCTTCTTGGGATCTATCCGCCTCCCCTACGCTATGTGATGCAGGGCTGCCATAGTGGGACCATCGTCTATCTGGCCTTGTTGAGCCCTCCCTGTCTCGACGCGCCCTCAGACACTTGTGTCCATGCACGTTAACATTCCCATCTGATGGATTCTGTTTTGACAGACGCATGCACAGGTACACTCGTTTGTGATGGTGTTTGCACCTCGATATAGATGGTTATGAGTCGCAAGTGGTTTTGGGGTGGTGATGATCCTTTGGAGTGGGCTAGCATGCATATGGCTGTGGATTCCGTGTGATCATTGAAGTGAGTTGTTGGAATGTGGTTCTGATGGCCATTCTGTTCTTTTTCTTTTCTTTTGGTTGACAGGTATCTCCTCCCCTTTTGCCACTGCCATCTGTATGCCACTCCTGCAGATGGGTTTTACTCCCGACACCTGCTGCTTCGTGTTAATCAGTGGAGCAGCATTACGATCTTATGGGACGATCGCCAATGGCCCACATGCCCTTACGCAGTACTGGTGGCTCGGAGCAACATTTCGGCCTTTCAGCTGGACTAGTGCCTCCCCATTGGGACGGCCCTGCGGTTCTGTGCGCTTCCATGTTGCCTTTTCGTACGTGAATGTGGCTCTGTGTACCATGAGGGAACAGGGCGACACACAAGTAGTGGCTGGTCATTTCTTGCGGATGCAGCCCACAATGGTGATTAGTGTTTTGGAGTTCATGGCCTGATGGCTGTATGGGCTTGGTGACTTTGATGTGCATTAAATTTCTATTCTGATTTGGCCCGTGTAGCGTTTTTCATTGCAAGTGATGTGGCATATGCCTATTTGGGGGGCGATGTATTGTGAGGAGATCTGCATTGGGTTCCAGCTTCGGAGTTTAGTTGCGTGGTACTGTACTGGGCGCGTTTGCCTACTAAGCCCGTGAGGTCAGGGATGGGGGCTGCCAATATGACAGTTTGAATGTTGTCATGCTCAGGGGCAGGGGATTGGGTTTTGTGTAACAGATGCCGGTCAGCCAGGTGGACTGGTGGAATGATGTGATTCTCGGAATATTGCTGGTCACAGGTGCCTGTGTTTGCGTGCGTTTCTTGGTGGGGGACTGTGGTCATGTCCATTGGGATGGCTTCTGTATTCGTGCCATCTGTGCCCTGCAGCTCCCATTGGCCCCTCTTGTGTTTCTTTTGTTTGTTGCCATGCATGGGTGACTTGTACATTTCAATGGTTGCATTGTGACTTCATTGCACCTACGGGGAGTTGTACTTTGTGGGCAGGGAGCGGTGTACAGGCACTCAGTGGGGCCGTTTACGGTTGATTCGCGATGCCGTACTTCTCACCATGGCGGAATGGTACATTACGCCATGCCTGATGGCGTTAGGTACATGTCCGCTAGGGTCGGAATTGGCGTACCCTTGCGCCATGGTGGTGTTTGCGGTTTCGCATGGCGCGCGCGCGCGTGCTTGGTGCAGTTAGCGTTGGCGTTCACTACGGTGTCGCTAATGGCTTCGTACTTTGCGGTGACGGGTCATAGTCGCACCGAGCGCTATTCGATGGCGGTATTGCATTTCCGCCATCGTTTTCCGATTTCCGCAAGGGTCGTAATGAGGGCCATTGTGTGTTATCCTCGATTTCTTTCATCAGTTTTCGCATTGCTTTTATAGCCGAACATATTCCATTGCACTATCCTCGCAAGCAAATAGTTTCAGCTCAGCCGTAATAAATAAAATGAATAATAGTAATAAAGATCGGCTGGTGAGACTAATTTCAATTTTTATGTTTTCAAAACAAGTACATCCTACCCTACTGCGACTGTCATCTATTCCAGACCCCGTCCGAAGGATTCTTTAATCGCCAGCTGCAGCTTCTTGTAAACAACTGTACTAGTTTGACTATTTTATGGGACGACCGCCAAGGGCCCATATGCCCTTACGCAGTACTAGCGGCTAGAAGCAACATATCAACCTTTACGGTGGCCTAGTGCCCAGTTGATGGAACAGCCTTGCGGTTCACCGTGCGACCAAATTGCTTCTTTTAACGAAAACCAACACTCTGTGTACCATAAAGGAACAGCGTGTGACTCACAATAAACTTTAGAGGATTTGCGGATCGAGAGCAAAGGAAAAAAAAAATAATTCCGATTTAATATGCCAATTGCTGAATATTCTCTAAACATTTAATGTCAAATAAATGTACTTTACCAAATGTATCGTATTGCTGTTTGATTTTAAAGTACAGTTTCATATTCCGAATTGTGGCGCGCTGTGTTGTGAGTTGATCTGTGTTGGTTTCTGGGCTCTGTGTGAAGTCGCATAGAAGACGACTGGGCGTGTTTGCCTACGCAGCACAGTAACGTCACAGAGAGAGGCGGGGAATATGAATGTTTTGATAATGTCAGGCTCAGGGGCGGGGGATATGATTTAGTGCCGCTAAAGCAGGTCACCCAGGGCGATGGGGCAAGTGATAGGATTATCACAAAATGGCTGCGCCCTGCTGCCTGTTTTCGCGTGCGTTTAATGGAAGAAAACTCGGGTAAGGTCCATAGGAAATTTTTCTAATATCGAGCGACTTAGGCATAAAAACACATGGCCGACCCGTAGGGACAATACAAATTTCTGACCAAACCATTCCTTTAACTTCTTAATACAGAATCCTGGTTCTAGCCCAAGGCAAGATGGAGTTTCTCAATAACAGCTCTGATTGGCTAGAGAGCACAGCAGGACAACAATGAACATTCTAAACTGTCACTCTCTGCCTTTCATCATCATAGCCCCAGCTGAGAGGTTGTGTGTAGAAGCTTCTCCTGCTGAAGACTTGGGCCTTGTTGATTTAAACTTTCTGGCCCTAGCAGTCGAGCGGCTACTCTTCTGGGGTTTCAGGAGAAGAATCTAGTTTGTCAGGAAAATGATTTAGAGACTGGAAATCCTGAAGTTCATTGAAGATTCATTCAAGAGATAAGTGACTTTCATTTGGATTTTGTAGCTATTGCTTAGCAATTCATCTAGAGTCATTTCAAGTGAGGAAACGTAAAATGTGTGCTTTGAATTGTAACTCTGAACTGTTTATTAGAGTGCGCGAACTTTGGCATTCGTTTTTAAAGTAAGCGCGAGATTTGACTTGTGAAAGCTTTGTTCGTAACACGTGTGACGTGTTTACCTTAGGCGTGCGGTTAGTCTCCAGCGCGTGCATAACCTCCTCTACTGCTACCAGTTTTCTCCAGCACGTGCGCGTGTCAGAGATTGCTACTGAATTTCCAGCGCGTGAGTTCTTCAGTGCGCGGGACCTACAGTACATGTGTTTTCTGGCGCGTGTGTTTTCGAGCGTTTGTGTTCTTAGCGCAAATGTTCCAAGCGTGGGTATTCTTCAGCGCAAGAGTTCTGCCGCGTGTGTGTTCTTCAGCGCAAGGGATTTTCAGCGCGTTGTTCTTTGGCTCGCGGGATCTTCAGCGCGTGTGTTTTCCCAGCGCGTGTGCTTTTTAAGCACATGTTTTCTTCAGCGTGGGTGTTTTTTCCAGCGTGTGTGTTTTCTAGCGCGGACACTTTTCAGCGCATGGATTCTTCATAGCGTGTGTTTATTGTGTGCGCGTTCTTCAAGAATCCACATACTCATTCACAATGGGAACTTGTTTTGAACTCAAAAGAAAATAAGGAAGAACAGAATTCATTAAAGACAATCTTTACTGGAACTATATTCAGTTTAAAAAAGACAAAGGTCAAGGCTTTCCAGGTTGCTAAAAATAAGGAAGTTGCTGCTGATTTCAAGAGACTCAAGAAAAGAGTAGAAAGATTTTCAGCAACTTCAGCAGTCTTTTTTTAGGAGAAGAACCAGGTATGATTCTTTACACTTTAGTTATGGATTGAAAGTCTTTTACATCACGTGGTTAAGTAAGTAATGTGAGGATTTGTGTCTGTTTATGTATTAACTGCAGGTTCAGCATCGGCTAGTCCCGAAGCCATCAACCTGGTGTTTTTATGTTATCCACTTCCCCCTTTCCCTTAGGGGTGTAGTTAACAGAGCTGAGTTTTATTTAGCTCTGAGAATTACATTTCGGGGGGATTGTTGGGGGTTCAGCAGCTTCCGCGGACACAAGAATCCTCTCAGCCTGACACCAGACCACTAAGTTCAATGTTTGCAGGCATGGGTGGAGTGTCTGCCCTTTGACCTGTGACAACATGTTGTACGGGCAAGGTAGCTTCACTGGGGGTGAGAGAGACATCTCCATCAGATGAGCGAACCAGGGTTGGCAGGCCCACATGGGGGCCACCAATATCATGGTGATTGGTTCCTGGTGCATCTTGTGCACTATCTTGTTGAGTAGGGGAGTCGGGGGGAAAAGTGTAAACAAATTTCCCTGATCATGTGATTCAGAGTCCGTTCCCCTTGGAACGGTTCTGGGGGTACCTGGAGGCGTAGTCTTGGCATTGAGCGTTCTCCAGAGTTGTGAAAAAAGTCGATCTCCGGGAACCCCCATTCTGCAAAAACGTTGGAGACGATGGGCCTCATTACGAGTCCGGCAGTAGCCGTGCCAGAATAAAACGGCAGGCTGCCGCCAGCCCGGTAATACCATTCTGCCTTCGTGATTGCCGGAATCACCGGGGCATTACAACCCTGTGACTCAGTAATTCCGGAGGCAGAATTCTGTAAATCCCCATTCCCATGGAGTCCTATATGACTCCATGCGGATGGGGACCATGGAAACACCGGTTCCGTCTATGACAGAGCCGGTGTTTCCATGTCTGCCTCCAGGCAGGTGGTGTTACTTCCACCAGGTCAGACCTGGCGGGCGTGACACCTCCCGCCTGCAGGACTCGAAATCAGCCAGTCTGGAAACAACGGTGGTGGCGGATTAACCGCCACCGTTGTTTCCGGACTGGCTGATTCATAATGAGGCCCGATGTCTTCGTGTAATCGCCATTCGTACTCCATGGGTAGTGGGAAATCTCCGCTGAGTACGTCTGCCAGAAGATTGAGTTCCCCTGGAACATGTTGAGGCAACAGGAACATGTTGTGTTTGAGAGCCCACTTCCAAATGTTCTGGGACAGTTTGGACAGCCCTGGAGAGTGAGTTCCCCCCTGTTTGTTTAGATAATACATGGCTGTGGTGCTGTCTGTGAGGATCAGGAACATCGTCCCTTGCAGTTGTGTCTGAAAAGCTTTCAGTGCCTTGAAAACTGCCAATAGTTCCAACAGATTTATGTGGTTGGATGCTAAGTCTGATGACCAAACTCTGTGCGCCATTTGTTGAAGCAGGTGAGCTCCCCACCCTGTGAGAGATGCATCTGTAGTGAGAGTGGCCTCCACTGCAGGGGTCGTGAATGATTTTCCCTTCAAGATTTTCTCTCTTGACCACCACTGCAGCGAGAGAACGAGGGCTGGCGAGACAACCACTAGATCGTCCCCTTGTCCACTGGCCTAACATCACTGGCTGTTGAGCCACTCCTGCATTGGACGCATGCGCAAGCGCGCGTGAGGAACCAAATAAATGCATGATGCCATCATTCCTAACAGTCGCATAGCCTTGCGTACCGTCACCTCTCGACTGGCTACATAGTGAGGGATTTGAAACAACATGTTTTGGACCCTCTCATTGGAGGGGAAGACAAAGCCATCCCTTGTTCGAATTAGAGCCCCTAGGAACTGCTTGACTTGACTGGGGACTAAGCTGTATTTCTTTCCATTAATGGAGAATCCCAGGCTGAATAAAAGCTCTATAGTCCTTTGGGTATTTGACAGGCATGTCTCATAAGAGTCCCCTGTTATGAGCCAGTCATCGAGGTAAGGATAAACCGGGATGGATAGCCTGCGCAGGTGTGCTGCTACCACTGCCAGTACCTTTGTAAATAACCTTGGTGCTGAGGCTATGCCGAAGGGTAGTACTTTAAACTGATAGTGCTTGTCTTATATCATGAACCTGAGGTATTTTCTGTGCGCCGGCAACATTGAAATATGAAAGTATGCATCTTTTATGTCCAATATTGCCATGTAATCCCCCTGTGTGAGCAGGGGGATGACCTCCTGCAGAGTGACCATACGAAACTTTTGAGGTTTCACAAATTTGTTTGCTGGGTGCAAATCTAGTACATGGCGCATGGTGAGATCCTTTTTGGGTACAAGGAAGTACACTGAATAAATACCCTGTGCAAGAGGTATGTGCAAGAGGTATGACTTCTATGGTGCCCTTTTCCTGCAGGGTCTCGACTTCTTGTAGCAGGATGCACAGATTTTCTGGCAACAGGTGTCTCGAACGTGGAGGTCTGAATTGGGGGGTAGAATTCCGTCCCCTTCCTTTCCCACATCATTGACCTCTTGGGGGATACGGTGTGATGTAGCTAGAGGTTCCTTGGGGAGAGGACCAATTATTTCCCAAGCCGTGTTGGTTCTGAGGGAAACGTTGGCCACGAAAGGAACGTCTCGATCCGCACCCCCTCCTTGGGGAAGGCCTCTGGGTGATCTGATCCAGGGTCTTGAGGGTGTCATGCTCTTTCTTAGCAGTTTCGAGTGCTTCGTCTACTGCTTTCCCAAATAGATTACTCTCTTCCACCGGCTTATTTATTAGTGAAGCTTGAGTTTCTGGTTTGAAACCAGAGTTTCGTAACCATACGTGTTTCTTGATAATGATAATGATAATTATGTGTTATTTATATAGTGCCTTAATCCAAAGCACTTTACAGAGCACATATTTGCATACAATATCAACCAACTGAAATTTAGGAGGGTACCCTGAGCCAAGGACCTGCCAGCGATCTCTGCCGTATCCAAAGTATTCTTTAAAATACTCTGATTAACTTGTCTGCCTCCTGCTACCATGGAGAGCAAGCGAGCCCACAGCGGTTCAGCGACTTCTTGAAGGCCCTCCTGTAGCATGGTCCATTGTGTGTCGGCATAACTAGCCAACAAAGTGGTGTGATTTGCGATGCGAGTGGAAAAAGCTGCGGCAGCCGTGACCCTCTTCCGCAGAGCATAAAGCCTCTTGCACTCCTTGTCCGGGGGTGCCTCCCCAGTTGATAGGGGAACTTTTTCTGGTTGTAGTTACCACCAGTGAGTCTGGAGTAGCACGGCCCCTGATGTAAAGGGGGCCAGAGGGGGCAGGTCGAAACTATTTTTCTACTCTAGGATTTACTGCTCTAGTTAGGGTAGGTGTTAATAAAGAAGAGGCCAACCACTTTTTGATCGAATTAAGCAGAGGAATAGCTTGGCTGGCCAGTGGTTTCCTTTTAAGATGTCCTCGACACAATCAGCCTCTGGAACAGCTTACTGGGTAGCAATGCGGAAACGTTCCGCTGCTTTCCTTAATATGGCGTTGTACCCCATTTGGTCCTCAACCGGTGAGGCCTGTCGAGTGGGTGTGGTGGGGGGGGGATCCAAGCACAGGGCATCAGGTTCCAGTGTTGGAGTAGGTGACTGCCAAGGCTGAGGATCACCCAGGTCGGGGTTGTCCCCTCAACAATCTGTGGGGTCGATATGAACATCCTCAGTGTCAGCAAAGGGATATTCATCCTGATTGTATTGGTCCACATGAACCTCATCTTCAGTGAGGTCATAAGTATATATCTCTTCTTCTTCCTGGGAAGGATCAAAGACTTTTTGAAGTTTAGCCACAGGGGGAAAGGGACTCACTGCATCTGGTTTGATATAATTAGGGTGCATCCTCTCTTCCTCTCTTCAGCAGCCACTCCCCAGCGCAGCTGAGCGGTAAGCAACGAGTTGTCAGGGTGCAGGATTGTAGCACTGGCGTGGGGTCCAACATATGGACCGAGACTTATGATGTCAGCCTTGTATCTAAAGTATCAACCACAGGATGGATCAGTTTTAATTCAATTTCTCGCCTGCATATCAGCGCGTACGAGTTCAGGACGTGGCTCGTGATTTGTTCAGGCAATGTTGTCAACAGTGTGAGGAGTCACTATTCGGCCAACTAGGATGAACTGATGCACCAATCGGATATATTCATGCGTTTCAGTTACGGTATCCCTTACTCGGCTACCCGCTGAGTCCGGTGTGTTGTCTTTGGCGCACCAATATGTAGAGCCGGCTTGTAGTATGTAGGCCAGCCAAAATTAGGCACCTTATTTTTCTGTACTATGCCTCCTCCAGTGTACACTGTTTGAAAGGATGGATTGTGCTCCCCCACGTCCAATGGTATTGAATGCCTCTCTGGATCAAGCACCAATATGTATACAGTGTTCTACATCCATGCTTCCCCCTTATCTGGCTCGGAGCACGTTGTGTAACACCACTGCATTTTGTATCATCGTATATCTGTGAACGCCATTGCATCTCTGATCGTGTCCCAGGTGTTGTGCTACCAGGGCCAGGCAGAGTTAGTAGACAACCCGGGAAGGGGCACTTACATGAGAGCAGACAACCGTTTCACGCGCCATAAGCTCACACAGCCGGTAGGCTTCAGAGTTTCTGTACCAATGTAAAGGCATGGGTGGGATAGCCCCCTATTCCTGCTGCATTCGTAGTACCAGCGAGTGGCGCTGCCACGTGGCTCCATCCTCAACCCACGTATGCAACATGCCACGTTTGAAAACTAATATCGAGTGTTGGGCACGGCAATGTCACCAATGGACAGTAATCAGTCATAAGCAGTCCAGCAAACATCAAAGTATGAGTTTCAGTAACCACCTGGGAATATCCTCATTTCGGGGATCGGGACGGACTGTGGCCTCTCACGTATCAGTCAATATGATTGTTATGCCAGATGTCCATCGAAGCGGGCGAGGCGTATCAATTATTGTTTCTTTATTTGACCAGACTCTCTGTTCTGCTTATTTATGGTGATCTAGAGGTTGGCTAGGCTTACCAGATAATTGTAGCTCGATATTTTCCCCTCCATGTTGAGGGGATCCAAGTTGGGTTGTGTGTCGCGGGGTGCTCGCTCCCGATCTGGGTTGTAAGCTTCTGCCACAGGAAGCAGGGAATTTGGGCAGGCCAGCAGGCCCTGCACCCGTCGTGTGTCCAACTCTGCAGCAGGCTGACCTTCGAGGTTAGTGCAGGGGATGAGATAATGCCGGTTCACCTCTGCGATCACGGATCTCAGCCGGGCCATTTCGTCCTCCAGGTCTAGGGTCAACGGCGGGGCTGGGGAGGACCGAGCAAATGTGTTGAGTGCACGTTGCTGGATTCAACTCTTCCTTCCTACTGCTGCTGCAGCGCCCCCCTCAGCCCGTCGGAGTCCTCGCACAGGGGCCAAGGGCGCAGATGCAGCCAACCACAACACGGCCAAACAGCTGGCCACGGCCCATTCGTTTCCGTGTAGCCCAGCATATCGTGTGTGGGCCCACTCCAGTTGCATCCTCAGCGGGTAGTAAGAAACACGTCCTCCTCAGCTGGTGTCGGCACGCTGCTCCAACCCCTTAGGATGCTACATGTGGGGGCCGCAGGAGCAATAACGTGGCCTCACTGCACAAGGGGGGAGGGCCCTCCACGCTCACTTACGAATTGGCAACCTTCTGGGCTCTTCCCTCTGCACAGTGCAAGGGTGCAGCTCCCCCTGCGGGTTAAAGTGGTTTCCTTATGGTACCCGTGGCCAGCTTCCACACCCCTTCTCCTTCACCCAGTTCTTGTGCAATGAATTTCTCGGTCAAATGTCGTCGGATTAGCTTGATTTTTTTGCCGGCAGTCTTCAACACTTTACGAGCTGATATCAAGCTGAGTCACTTCTCTGGGTGGCTCCAAATTAGGATTTTTCACAAATAAGGATCTCGGCCGGAGCGGAGATCGACAGCTAGGCAGCCATTACGTGTGTGTACAACATCGCTCCCCCCCTTCTCAACCCTCACACTTATAACAAAACTAAAATGGATATTCTTTTGAAGGCCCAGATGAATGACTCCCTTCTTCTGAACGGTATGGGTTGCAAAGTAGGGGGAATGTCTCCCTTCCCCAAGCCTTTCTCAGGCTTCTCTTGACAGTTTTTTGTGGTTGGGGGAATGTCTCCCTTCCCCGGACTTTTCTCAGGCTCCTTTTAACAGTTCACTGTATTTGGGGGAATATCTCCCTTCCCCAGGCCTTTCTCAGGCTTCTCTTGACTGTCAATGGAAAGCTCTGGTGTACTCTCCTGCCAGGGGCTGTCTTTCTCAAGTGCGGGTCCCAGGCCCCTTCTTACACTCCTCTTGGTTCTTCACTAGGCAGCCCTGGTGTACCCTACTGCAGGGTCTGCCTTTCTCAAATGTGGGTCCCAGACCGCTTCTCATATTTGGGCCCCAGACCACCTTGTATTGGCTTCTTATCTGCAGGTCCAAGACCCTTAAATACATGTCTGCAAAGCATTTGTATTGGTTTCTTAAGTGTGGTTCACAGATTCTTTCACAACAGCTTTCCTTAAGTCCCAGATGTCCCCAGGCAGTCCCGTACCTGCTTTTGGGGCTCCCTGTCCTTTGCCTCCTTCTCGGGTTTCCATACGTCCTCTTGCAGGTCTTCCTAGCTTCTTCTTGTTGTCGCGCTGGTTTACGTGGCTCTGTCACTCTTCTGTGGAGCAGCTCAGCATGTACCTGTTCGTCTGTGTGAGGCGGCGCTTTCTTGCGCCCGGACCTTCTGTCTTGCTTGATTTCGGCACATTGGTCTTCTGCAAAGCAGGTAGGGACTCTGGAACTCTCCTGGTGCGGGTAAGGACCTTTGCTTGCGGTACCTCCGGGGATGGACTGAAAGCAGTATTAGTCCCTCTTCCATCTTTAAGCTACTTGACAGTTGATAACTACAACGTTCACTTTGGTTTTCTGAGAGGTTGTTTAGGGCTCTGTCTATTTTCTTCATCTCAGTACTTTGGGGGATTACTCAATGGAGTTGGTGCTGATCTTCCTTGTCTCAGTACTTTGAGGGGACAGCTCAGTGGAGTCAGCCCTAATCTGAATTTGGTTTAGCAGACATGGTCAACTGTTTTATAGGATGTCTATCACTTTTATAATGTTTCGCACACATTCTACAGTGTGATGTATTTAGCCCAAAATTCTGACCATTCATTTTCAACTGAGGTGTGGTCCCCATGAGGGGCTGCGGTCAGGTTGTCCATTCTATAAATGTTTTGGGCGAAACCTAACCATTCTGTTTTGGTAGGGAGCATAGCCCTCTTCCACACCATAGTGAGACAAGCTCTTGTGGCCATCAGTAGGTCTTGTATCATTTTGGGTGCTTTAGTGGTCGTCTCTTCTGTTTCGATCAGGCCAAATAGAATCAGCAATGGTTGTTTCTCCCTTTCATCATCATCTAACTCTTTGATCCAACTGAGAACTTATGACCAGTAAGCTTGGACCGCCCCACATCCCCACCACATATGCCAATAGTCAGCTTTCCTGCCACAGCCCCTCCATCAGTATGGGCTTACTCCTTGATACATTTGAGCTAATCTAAGTGGGTCGTATTGCCATCTGTATATCAGCTTGATGGCATGTAGCTTGTATTGGCGGATATGGATGATTTCGCTGTTCTCCTACATATTTGTAACAATAGCTTCTGTGAGATATGTCTACCCATATCTGCTTCCCATTTGTTCTTCAGCGTGAGGGATGGTGTGATAGACACCTCAATCAGCGCTGAGTACATTGTGCTTATTAGGTCTTTAGAGCTCGTACAGGTATCAAGAATTCTTTCGAACGGGGTGAGGTCTCTTTGTAGTTGGCTCTTCCATATCGCCCTTGTCATAACCCCCTTAAGTCTCATGCATAAGAACACCGAGAGTGGGCCTATACCGAGTGCCTCTTGTAGCTCCTGAATGTTGATGAAGGTATTATTCCTCCACAGCTGCCCAGTTCTTTCTAGTCCCGCCTGATAACAGTCCTCAAAGCTCCCGGGGTACGGGATCGCGTCTCGGATTCCTGGTGCCCACAGGTGTCCCAGAGGGGAGGGCCAAGTCGTAATTCCCTCCATTTTCTTGCCAGGTGTCCACAGTGCCCATATTGTTCCAATGATGAGGTGAGTTTTAATGCTGTTCCGTAATTGGGGCCCTGGGACCCAAAGCCATTCACCTAGGATGAATGGGCAAAGATGGTAATTATCTAGGGCTATCCATTGCGGGTCTGACTGTTGCCTGACGTGCGGAATCAATACGCGCAATTGGATCGCTCTGTAATACGTTTCTATGTCTGGGAGGCCTACCCTTGCATTGTCCTTTCATAGTTGGAGCAAGGATCTGGGGACTCTGGGCTTTTGATTTTGCCATAGGAAGGTTAACAGGGACTTCCTAGTGTCAATGAAATATTCTTTGGGCATTCTAATGGGGAGCATTTGAAACAGGTAGAGTATTTTGGGCAGTATCAGTATTTTTAAAGCGTTTAGGCGGCCAAACCAGGAGACGGTGAGTCTGGACCACCTTTCGATATCTTTTTGGAGGGTAAGTGATAGCAGGGGGAAATTAGCTTGGTATAAAGAGCCTAGTTCTCGGGTAACATTAATGCCCAGGTATCTGAGTGCGGAGAGGCTGACCTTCACCCTTAGTGGAGCGAATCGTTCCACTTCGGAGTCCTTGCTTTTATCAATTGGGAGGAGGATTGACTTTCCTGTATTAATTTTGAGGCCGGCTAATTGGCCATATTCTTCAATTATACATAGTGCAGCTGGGACTGAGTTTAAGGGATCAGTTAGGTGTAGGAGAATATCGTCAGCATAAAGGCCCAGTTTATATTCTCGTTCTCCCACTTTAATTCCTCTAACCCTGTCATCGTGTCTTAGTTTCTGCGCCAGCACAAACAGTATTGCGGACAGTGGTGTTAGGAAGAATTCTCTGTTTAAGCTGAATTTCTAGTGAGTCCCCCAGCAGCTTTGCTGGATTTCTGGAGTTTGTTGTTTTCTCCTGCCAAGAGTGAGACTCTTTTTACCCACTCCTCGACATGATTTGTGGTGTTTCTTTGAGTGTTCATGTGTTTTATGGGCTATGGGGTCTTTCACTCCATAGGGTCTCATGTGTTTTTTACTATGTGTGTTACACAGCACCCTCCGTGCAGTAACACAGGGGTGTCATAGTGACCCCCCCCCCCATAGACTGCATACCCTGGGACTGACTACTGTCTCCCAGGCATGTAAAGTCACCATTGGCTTTACTAGTCCCAAATTACTAACAGAACCAGTACAAACCATCCTATTGTGGACGTACTGGTAGGGGCAATTCGATTGCCCCTGGATCTGTTGTTCGAGGGGTCACTGTCCCGTCCCCCCTCGTCAAGTTTTGGCTGGTGGCAGTGGATACTACTCTTTATATTCGACCGCGAATATATCTCTATGGGATTTTCCCATTGTTCGAGGCTAATACTTTTTAACATAGCCTCTAACATACCGCCGGTTTATATATTTAATTTTAATTCACCGGTTGGTATTTTCTGCCAAAACTCGGTTTTAAAATGGCGTTTGTGTTCGCCTCTGTAACTCCAAACCAAAGGTCGAGCCCTTTGTTCCACTTTTGGCGGGCTTCTACACAGAAGCCCTCCAAAGTGGTGCCACTCTGTCTGGGTACCACAGGGTGGGTGGGAGGGGGTTTAGGCACCTTGGACTAAGTTGCCTTGCCAACTCAGGTCGCACTCTTGCGTGATTGGCCCAAGTGGTGGGCCGCCCCGCTCACCACTTAGCATGTGTGATTGACAGCTAGACTGAATGAATGGGGGTTTCTTGCATAAAAGCAGGGCTTTTGGGACTGGAACTTCAGAAGTCGCCACAGGACCTGAAAATCTGAAGAGGGAGAAGCTGAGCTGACCTGCTACGACGACACCACTGGTGGAGCCCTGCTGAACCGACTCACCACTTCCCAACGACAGAGGAGATCTCCGTGCTGGAGAGTCTTCGTCCCTTGACTGGTGGGCACAACCAGTTTACCTTCTTTTTCGCTTCCAAGACGTCCAAGTGGTCGAATTGCCCGTGCCAAGCACCCCGGCAACCGGGTAGCCACTTACCCTTGCACCGCGAATAAAAGGACCGCTCCTTTTAATTGAGAACACCGCGGCTGGTTTCTTCCCCGGCAGTGCAACAGACTCCTGTTTTCCTCCACAACGAGATCCTCTCTTCCCCCGGACGAAGCACTGACTTGCACCAGCTGCCAGGAACAACTGCCCCCACTGGAGCGTTCTCACCATTTTAAGGTACCGTGTAAGCCAGGCCTCCCTTTCTAAAGATTGCTACAAGGTAACAATAACCCCTTAACCTTCTGGACTGGGCTGGCCACCTTGACCATCTAACTGGTCCCTTTATTTTGGTCCAACTCTTTCTGAACCTTTTGCGAGACTTTTGTGCACTTTTCAACCGTGTGAACTTGGACACATTTCGTCCGGAGCCTCTTAAAGTGGGTCCGGCCTCTTGAACTTTGACTTTACGGTTTTAACCTGCCTTCTTCTCCTACTGTGTTCTTCCGAAAGTGTTGGGATCTGTTTCTATCTTTGCTCTGCCTTTCTCTCCCTTGTGAACCAAGTTATTAGAGTGCCAGCTTCGTTAAGCGCTCACCGTTGTCTGAAAATAAGTGTTGCTTTACTTAAGACTTATCTAATAACCGTTTAAGGGAGTGTATATCTTTTAGTGACCGTGTTTTTGAACTGCTTGAAATTAGTGCCATTGTGATTACTAGATGTGTTTTTAAATAAATAATTATATCTCTTTTACACCAAGCTCTGGTCAGTGTTTGCTTGTTCTACTGTGTTCGTTTGACCTATTGTAAATACTCTGTATACTGCCTAACTCTTCTTGAGAGAAGTCTGACTGCTCAGCCACAGCTACCAGGTAAATCTGGGTGGTACAGACTGCTACCAATTGGGTTTACTGCCTGTGGTCTTAAATCTTTTGCAGTGGTCCCAAAGGGAACTGCACAGGTTTCTGCCTAACAAGTGGACAGCCTTATCTCGTTCCCCTTTCCAAAGGAAACCACCTTGAGTAGCCTCCGTTCACTGTCACAGATGTCGTGGGAGATATGTACAGTGCCTTAATGGCGCGACAGAGTTTTGGTCCCAACCCATTCCAAACTAATACTCTCTCCAGGAGGTCCCAGGCCACCCTGTCAAAGGCCTTTTCGGTATCTAAGGACAGAAGAGATGGGTCTTCTCCCATTCCTTGTGCTTCGTGTATCAGATGGAGTGTTTTTCTCATCGTGTCAGCTCCCTGTCCCCCGTTGACGAAGCCAACTTGGTCAGAATGTATACGTCGCGGTAGATACATTTCAAGCCGGCCTGCGATGACCCTTGCGTATATTTTAGCATCGATGTTAAGAAGAGAGATGGGTCGATAGGAGCTGCAGTGTTTAGGGTCTCTGCCTACTTTTGGAATGACGGCGAGGAGGGCCTGAGCAGGGCCTTTCCTGTCTTTAAGCACTTTATGGCAGCAGTAACTTCTCTTCTGTGACTGGAGTGTCTAGGGATTCAGCCTCCGTGTGTGTGAGTGTAGGGAGCTCTGTATCCTTAAGGTATGTGTCAATACTTCCTAATGGAGGGGGGGGGTCGCAAGTATACAGGTAGAAAGAGGCAAATGCTTCTTGTATTACCTCCGGAGATGTTTCTATCGTGTCTCGGAGGGTGCCATCCGTCCTCTCTATAGAATCGACCCATCCTTCTGTTTTTTGCGCTCGAAGACGAACCGCCAGGAGGGCATCTGCTTTATCTCCTTTTTCATAGTATTTCTGTTTTAAATATTGCAGGTTTTGAGCTACTTTGCCTACAATGAGTATTCTCAATTCCTCCCTGAGTTCTCTGGCTTCGGCAATATACTTGGATCTGTCATACGGGGAAGACAGCGCCAGTTTTTCAGCCGTACAAAGCTTTTCCCTAATATTCTTTTCCAACAGGGCACATTCCCTTTTTTTCGGGCACCTTCTCTATTGAGGACCCCCCTCCATGTAGCCTTAGCTGTCTCCCATACGGACACCTTCCCAACCTCGCCCGTGTCATTGGTGGTGAAAAATTGTTTAATCTCGTTCTCAAGGTCTTCTCTAAAGACTGTGTCGGACCATAAAGATTCGTTGCATCTCCATTTAGTGTTCCGGGGGCAAGGTCATTCCAGCCTGTATCCACAGAGACCATGGGCATCATTACGACCCTGGCGGAAGACCATGGTGCTATTAGCATCATGGTCCATGCCGGTAAGTTACCGACTCCGCCATGGAGAAAGGGGGAATTACCACGCCATTACAAGGTTGGCGGGCGGTAATTTCCCCCTTCCTCCATGGCCCTTCCCCATTCCCATTTTTGCCCCATAGGGCTCAATGGGAATGGGGAAGGCGCTAAGTACGGTGCCGTATATTGCAGCACCGTAATTAGCACCAAGGTCCCTTTGCGGGTCCCTACTTTAACGGCTGGTCTACACCAGCCGTTAAGGTCGGGTCCCGCAAAGGGACCTCGTAATTAGGGACTAATAGGTCAACGGCACCACAGCCTTTTACGGTGCCGTTAACCCATTAGCGCCTGGGTCGTAATGAGGCCCCATGTCATGATCTGACCATGCGGCGGGATGTATGTCTGCAGTATGAAGCACTCATAGCAGGCCTTTGGAGAGGAAGATGTAGTCAATATGCGTGAGAGTGTCATGGGGAATGGAGTGGAAAGTGAAGCCTCCATCTACTGGGTGTAGGTGGCGCCAACTGTCGGTGAGGCCATATAGGTCAATAGTTATTCTGATTTCAGCTTGTTCTCGTGACTGTGGCGGGTTATGTGCATCTGTTTTAGTTTGCCTATCCACAGAGCTGTCCATCCACGTATTAAAGTTTCCTCCAAGAACTGTGTGCCCCTGTGCCATAGTGAGAACTTTCTCTGTAGTTTTGTGGAGGAACCTGTTTTGCCCTTGATTGGTGCATAGAGTGTGTTGAAAGTAACAATTGTGCCGCGAATGTTTCCCACTACTACCAGAGCCCTTCCCTCTGTGTCAGGCCAAGACCCAAGAGTTGTCATACTAAGGCGAATTAGAATCCCCACTCCCGCCTTTTTTGAGATTCCAGAGCTCCAGAGGGAGAGACCTACTTCGCGGCATGGGATCGCTTTCTCCTCCCCTCTTTGATAACGTGTTTCTTGAAGAAATAGAATATCTATGTTGGATCGCCATAGATCGTTTTGTGGGAGAGTTCAGGCCCTTTACATTAAGTGTGTATATGCGATGCGTAGTGTATCATTTCGGAATGTGGGTGACATCTTGAACTATGGCTGTGTGCTTAGATGTCCAGAATGTTTGCTTCAGCGCCTCTGTTATGTTGGGCGGCCTTGTATCTGATTCGTTGCCACTGGGTTGGGTCCTAATAGGCCCTAAGAGGGTCACTAATCGACCCGTGGGGTTCCTATCTTGCTCCTTCATGGTCCCGTTTTGTATCCCTCTTCTTTTCAACCCTTCCCTTTTATGAACTCTGAGTTGTTCCCCCACCCCATCCCTCCCCACCACCCTTTTCATTCGGCGTCCGATCCGGCCAGGTTAACATCACCCAGTCGTTCTCGGACCACCAGTGGGAACCACAAAACAAGCGGTCCTATTTTAATATAACCATATTAACAATGAGCCCCCAACATGTTGCTCATGATTCAAGAAAAAAGAAAAACCCCATTTTATAGGCTGGAGTTCCGACCCCGTTCTTAGTCATCATTTTCGTGTCTGCCCTACATCAGGTCCCCATCAGCACATCCGAAGACTTTCATCAGAACCAGCGTTTTCCGTGTCCCAAATGCCTCTCCCTTCCCCTTTCCAACACCCCTCATCCTTCAGAGTTTCCCAGTGTTGGGCCCAGTCCCTCGCATGATCTCCAGTGCCCAGCTACGATCTTACCCTGATCTCATCGTCTGATGTTTGTTGTATAGACACAAAGGGACAAATGGGAGGGAAGATCAATGCTCCTTGTTTGGAGAGGCATTCATTCTCCTAAACTTACTGGATCCCTGGATCCTCTTTTGCCTCGGCCCCTTGGTGTGCCATTCTCTGTCCTCATCTTTCCGTTCGCCCGATGATGTTCCTTTTAACTGTGCGCCTAGTAAGTCTGATATGCAGCTGGCGATCCCTTTCTCAAGGGGTGATTTTCATTGTGGATCCCTCCCACTCAAATGTGAGTGAGAAAGGATAGCCCCATCGGTATCTTATACCTTTGTCCTTGAGCATTCTTGTGATCGGTAAGCACTTTCTTCTCAATGCCAGTGTGAGGGAGGGTAGGTCTTGATAAATAGAAATGTCTGAATCTCCCAGTGCTAGCTGCAGTGTGTGTCTGGCCTTCTCCAGGATTCACGTCCTATCCGAATAATTGTGAAATCGAGCTAATACTGGTCTTGGGCCACCAGGTCTGCCACCGGCTCTGTGAATGCGGTCGGTTATGGGTTCATCCACTGAATCATCTTTAAAGAGGAGCTTCAAAATGGTGTGTAAGCTCTGTTTAAGATCGAGCTCGGTTTCGCCTTCCTTTTACGGAATGCCAAACACACGTATGTTGTTGCGGCGTTCCCTGTTTTTGAGATCGTCGACCTTTAAGCGGATTTCTTCTTCTTTGTGTTCAATCTCTGCTATCCGAAGGTCCATCTGAGTCTCCTGGGTTTTCAGGGAGGTTTGGTTATGTTCGACTTCTTCCAACCTGTCCTCCATTTTATCCATCCTGTGTGTGATTTTGTCTTGTTTCCGATGTTGGCTCTCATGCTTCTCATTTCGGTAAGTAAGTCAGCAACGTCCGCCTTGGTCGCAGCCGCGTCAGATCCCTTTGCTGACATTTTGCTAGCGCCGGATGACTGCAGGGATTCGTGAGGTGGTGAGAATTTGTATTTCGCCAATTTATTCTTAATGTCCATGGGCAGCGTGTCCTCAGTAGTGAGATGAACAGGTGTCCGCTGCGCGCGGTAGAGGCCAATGCTACCTGAGGTAGGGGAAGTTTAGAGGAACAGAGGGGGGCCACACCCTATACCACAGGGGTCCGGCTCACAATTCCACGTTCTTGAGATGCCCCCTGAACTCAGGCTTGGAGCGTACCTAGGTTGAAGTCCCTTACCGTGGTTGTGTAGTATTCAACAGGTTGGAGAGGTTTTCTGTGGCTCTGGATGTGGGGATCGGAGGAGGTACGTGGTGCATCTGAGGAGGGCACACGCCCCAGACCATGGGGGCCCAACCCTCAGGTACACGTGCCAATATGTCACCCCTTGTGATATCCTGGGATGTACGGCACAGTCATGAACTAAGGTCCTCATGCGTTGGTATATGACAGAGTGCCTCTGACCTGCGACCCCTGCGGTTGGGCAAGCTATTGCAGCTTGGTAGGCTCAATTGTGGTATTCTGGTGGTGTCGACCTACGCAGCCGCGGAGGTCTGGACCCTGGGGGGTGGGGGGGTTGCATATTGTTGAATTGGATGTTCCAGGCCCCAAATGGCCCTTGTGGAGGCCTGTGTTTGCCCCTCTTTGACTGTAATCTTGCCTCCCTGGTGTAACAGCCCCTGGAGTTTTCCAGGTTTAAGTATCAGGTTGGTGGCAGTGTGTCACGCCATAGGAGACCACGAGGGGTATTTTTCTTTTAATTGATTTGTCCCCCTCCCCTTTCTCTTCATGCGCGTGTCCGCCTGGGAGTTAAAATTGTCGATGGGGCGGTGTTGTAGGTGGGTCATATGAAGGCCCCCGCATCAATCAATCAGGACCTGCGCCTAGTCTGTCAGGGGCCGGGGGCCAAGTTGAGGCGAGCCATGCTGGTGATCTGTCGGGTAGCGGGCCCAGTGATTGAAAGGGTTGGGGCTGTGGTTACCTGAGCTCTGTGGGGCCTTCTCCGGTTTTCCGCTCCTCCGTAGATCAGGGCAGGCAGCCCTGGCACAGGTCCTTTGCAGATCGGATGGCCATGCCACTTGTCTGCGGGGGTGCTCCGAGTGTGTGTGTCACCAGCTGGGGTCCATCCATGCAGGGCCGAGGGGACAGTGACGGCGTCTCCTCCCCTGGCGCAGCAGTTCGTTTGCGCGCGCACCGGGGTCCCAGGCAGTGCGGGAGCTGCGTTTGTGGGCCTAATACGCAACGGATCACCAGGTTTCTCAGTCGCGTTTTCTCGGCGAAGATCACTCCGATTTTCGTCAGGTTTTCTCAAGGGGGTTCCCGGCTCCTTCAGGCATCCAATTTTAGTGGTTGGTAGGCCGAGGGGGGGAGGTCTCGAGGTGGGGGCTCAGTCCACGTTAACGGACCCAGGAGTGGAGCTCACATGAAGGGTGTCTCCATTCACGCGCCCCCTGGTGGCCAATCTCCATGTTGTTTTTTAAGGATTTAAGGATTTCTACCTCGCTTGTGTGTACTCTGATGCACAGGTAGTTGAATGGACCTGTGGAGACATGCAGGGGACAGTTTACTGGGATGATTTTGGGTCCTCCAGTGACTGGTACTATCACTGACTTGCTCCAAATAATCTTCAGCCCCCTATATATACACCACATTCACTGATCAAGTCTATTGCTCTCGAACCCGACCTTGGAAGGTTTCCAGGTAGATCAAAAGGTCATCCGTGTATAGCGATATCCGGTCCTCCCATCCCCCCCGGCCACGGAAATCCCTCAAGTGTTACGTTAGTTCTGATTACTATAGCCAGAAGGTACAGAAGTGGGGATAATGGGCACCCCTGTTTAGTGCCCAGTTGGAGCAGAAAGCTGCCTGAGGTGAAATCATTCACCATCACTTTGGCTACGGGACTGGCATACAATAGTCTCACCCAAGACATGTCATATTCTTCTATTCCTGCTTTCTTCATTACTGCCCAGAACAAGTCCCATCGCACTGAATGGAAGGCCTTCTCCAAATTCATCGACATAATTGCATGTGGCCATTGCAGCATATGTGCTTTTGCCAGGGTGTTATGTACTCTTCTCAAGTTCATTCTAGTGGCTCTCCCGGGGACAAAACTGCATTGGCCTGCATTGATCAATTGGGCTATAGTGTTTAACAGTCTATTTGCCAGGTGTTTTGTCAGGATTTAAAGGTCCTGACAATATACCAATATACCCCAAACGTGCTAGCTATTTGGTAACCTCTCGTGCAATAATCTGTTTCCGCTTCTATGCCCTTGACCCACCTGGACTCTTCCTCTCTTTTTTCCAGCAATGCCAGCATTTTCCCAGGTTTATCCCCCGACTCGTATACTCTGGCTTTTGATTCCCAGTGTGCCTGTTTAGGTTCATCTTCAACCACTGAGCTGCATTGGGCTATCGGTAACCGCAGCTCTCTTTTTGACTCCTGTGAGTTATTTAGGATGTATTCCCTTTCTTTGTGAGCTATGTCCCTTTCTAATTCCTCAAGCTTGGGTTTCTCCGCCAACGTGTGTCGACCTATCACTGAGATTGCCCGCCCCTAACCACTGTTTTGTATGCTTCCCAAGTCATTCTGCTGCATTCTAAAGAACCTTCATTAATTCTGAAATGTTCTGTTGTTTCTTCTTCCATGGCTCCTTCCATGACTCTCACAATTTCTATATTGACCAGGTAACAGGCATTAAGCTTCTTTTCCTCAAGTCCTTTATGTTCTTTTCCTTTTATCGTAATGTACAGTGGGGCATGACCAGAGATCCCTCCCTCTAGATATTTCACCTTGCTCACCCTTACCACCATCGTACATGGTAGGAAAATGTAGTCGAGTCTGGAGAATGATGCATGTGTCCCTGAATAATATGAGAACCTTCCACCCCCAAAGTGCAGGTACCTGCACATGTCCCTGAGCCCCTTTCCCTCTACAACTGTGGCCAGTTTTGTGTGCACACTGTTGGGGTTGGTGACTCCCCCCCCCCCACACCCGGACGATCTATTTGTCTGCTTATGCATGAGGTCATTGAAATCTTGTCCCAATATCGTCACTTCTGCTGTGCGTGCTGTCAATAGTGTTTGGACAATTCTCAACATAACTGCCTCTAGGTGTGGTAGTGCATACACATTCAGCAACATCATTGATTCTCCCCATAACTCCCAAGTGACCAGTATGCATCTCCCTTTGGGGTCTTTTAAAAAAAAGTCTTTTAGAAATTTAGTACAGCGACTCAGAGAGCCTCCAAGGGGACTTACAATCCAGTATTGTTATGACACATTTATATAATAACCAACAGTTGTACAATTGAACCTTCATTTCAACATGTATATTCTATCCATCCCAATCTTTGGGGTCTCGTTCAACCATATTGATCAAATGAGGATAGCCCCCTTGTAAAAGCCTGCATGTTCTACCACTTTATATTGACCCCTTCCCAGGAAGGTACATGACGTTCCCATCAAGTTTGTTTCACATAACAATATGTCTGCTTTATGCCTGTTAATGTATGTGGAGACTGTCCCCGCTTTGATCTTATCAATCAACCCATTTACATTCTAAGTTATACATTTCAGATCTTGCCTATCACTGTTCTGTTTGTTTTATATTAATTTCCCGGGTCTGACGTGGTCTGGAGTTTCCCTACCCCCTTTTTTTACTTTTCTCCCTCCTGCAGCGTCAGACTGGCTAGTGCCCAGGACCTGTTTGATTAACCAACCTAACTCAACCCTTAAAACTCCCCCCACTCCATAATTCTCCCAAAATGACGCATCTGTCACCCTTCCCGAACAAGAAAACGTATAACCCCACCCAGTCTGTGGGGGCTCTATGGTCACCTGCTCCGCTCCGACGCCCCGCCTGGTGCATCCATTTTAGCTTCTGAGGTTCCAGGCAGTTAAATCTTAACCCGCGACTGCTGTTGGCACTGCGTCGTGTTCTCCTGTTTCACTCCATCAGTTCTTTGTGGTGCGGCTTTGTCTCCAAGCTCCCACACCCTTTAGCTTTGTCGGCTTTCGTGGATTCCTTCAGAGCCCCGGGAGTCCCTTTCGTTTTCCCTTCTCTATTCGGGCTCATTTGCTCTACTCATTCCCATGCCTCAGCTGGATCAGTAAACAATCTGACGCCCTGTGGGCCGATCACTTAAAGTGTCGCTGAGTCCATCACTGCATATTTAATGTCCTGTGCTCAGAGCTTTCTCTGTGCCATATCAAAGGATTGATGCACTTTCTGAACCGCCCTCAAGAAGTCCAGAAAAACTGCTACTTTAGCTCCGTTGACCATGATTGGTCCTTTTTTTCTTGCTGTTGGCAGGATCACGTCTTGATCTCAAAAGTTCAGGAGTTTCACTATGACCAGTCTAGGCGCGCTTCCTGGAGGGGTTTTCCTGCTTGCACCCTATGGGTCCTCTCAACAGAAAAGAAGTTTGACAGACTGACCGGGCCCATCCATTCTTTAATCTATGGATTCTAGATATAGCTCCATTGACGGACCTTTGATTCTCTCTGGGAGTCAGTTTATTCTTATATTGCTCCACCTTGCTCTTCCTTCTGCATCCTCTATTCTACTCTCTAGTCGTTGCAGGTTTGTTAGCAATGCTTGAATGTTCTTTTTCATTGGGCCCATTGCGTCTCCCAGGTCTGATATTCTTGCTTCTGCCTCCTCAACTCTGTCCGATACCTTATGCGGTTCATGTCTGAGAAGTCCCACATCTGCACCAATGGCATTGTTATTTTGCTCCAGTATAGTCCTGGCATCTTGTATTGCCTGTAGAATATGCTGCATCATGTGGGACTGATTGTCCTCCCCAATGGGCTGTCTTTTGGCTGTAGTACTATCTTTCTGTGTGCATTTCCCTAATGCCCACCTGTTGTGTAGACATCCATTTTTGATTGGCTTCCTGGTTGTCCCCCTCTTCTTGTCCTTAATTATGTGGTTTTGCCTTGGGCTTTATGTGTCTGGATGAATTTCCTGGCTTAAGGGTTTCACGGGTAACACTCCCCCTGTGTCTCTTCGACAGATTCACGTTCTGTATGACTCTCCTCCTCAGGCACCATTTCTGGAACAAGATGCTCCATCCCACACCGGGGATCTGTGTGCCTCGACGCCTCACATTGCTCGAGCCCTGTTGTGGTCGTGCTGTGCACCCTCCATCTGGCTCTTTCACGCATTTCCCCAGCCCAGTGGCTGCCGTTACTCTCAGTGGGCGCGGTCCCGCTGTGGAGTTGGACTTTCTTCCTCTTTGTTCTGGTGCAGCATAGGAGATGGGGGTGGGGGAGGAGAGAGTTGGTTGACTCTCCTATCCTTCCCTCTCCCGCTCTTGTACCCCGCATTCCAGGGGCCACTGATCCTCTTCTATCGCTCCCGTCGGGCCCCACCGTTATTTGCCATCTTGTTTTTCTCTGCTCAGGTCCCGGCGTCGCCTCTCCCTCCTTTCTATGTTTATCCTCTTAAAAGACTCAGTGGCTCAGAATCTGAGGAGGGAGCAATTCTAGTAGAGTTATTCTGTTTATGGTGGCGTGTCGGAGCAGATGCAGCTGCCTCTACTCCATCTCGGTGCACAACAACGCCACCCAGCCCCAACTCTGCCCCTTTAAATATATCAAGCTCCCCAGAAAGAAAATCCAGCAATACAGAACTCCACCAGACCCGCCCAAGTTCCTTAATTTAGAAGCAGGAAGTAACAGCACACCACTCTGAAAAGGTATAAACGATTGAGGATGGGCATATTCAGTTATATGGGGAAGATGCAATGTCAAAAGTAAATAACTTTTCCTTCCTTATTTTTCATAACCTTAAGAAACAGAATGCAAATCAGGAAGAACTGGTTGGGCAGGCTCATGAAAAATAAACCCTAGTCAAAGAATCCTAGTCGCTGATACATGTCTAGAACTAACTCCATGCTTTTGCCCTCTTTTTTTTTACTGTGATATAGTTTATAATAAACTTTCTACAACAATACAAATATAAATACAAATACATTTTCACACTAAAAAAATCTTTAATCTTCAACATATAAAAGTTAAGCTCTTAAAACAACTTCTAAATCAATAATTCTCTCAACAATGTTATCAACATACCAAATATGTCAATATCATTATCTTTCCTTTACAATAAATAAGGAAAAGGAAACATTATCAGCAAATTATTGGAATTCATAGGGGGACAGTTCCAGTATGTTATGTCATCTCATTTCAGTCCAACCTTCTATTTTTTGGGAAACACTCCCCAAGCTAAATATTTTGTAATATGTTCCCAATACTGTGTAATCGCTATAACTATGGTGATTTGGTTCGCATTAGGTGTTCTCAAAAATCACCCGTATTAAAATATTTCAAACCATTCACAAAACGCACGTCTTCAAAATGTTCCCCACTGCAATACTTTACTTATGTGCTGATGTTGATGTCTCCTGTCTCTTGTGAAAGAGAACATAGAATCTGATTGCCCTCCAGTATGAACACCTTCTCTCACCATACGCAAAAAGGAGTGGTAGATGATCATTAGACAACCCCAGGATGAAGTTGAATTGACTTTACAGAATGAAAAAGGAAATATTGCTGCATGGAAAGGTTATATGAGATTTTACGGACGAAGAAGTAAATATAATTGCAAGCCTCAAACCTTCTAATTGTCAAGATGACTCATGCTCAGCTTTAGTTATCAAGGATGGTGCTAAAGATCTAGCACCCTTTATTACTACCTTGATTAACTCCTCCTTTAAGAACTCCTCAGACCCTAGCAACCTCATGCCGCTACTCAAAAAACGAAATCTAGACCCCAACATACCGACTAACTACAGACTTATTACGACTGTTCCATTTCTCCTAAAGATACTAGACAGAATGGCATATCTCTAAATACAACAATATTTTGAAGACAACCTACTAGGTCTGCGACAATCTGGCTTTAGACCCAGGCATAGGACTGAAACAGCCCTACTGGACCTAAAAATCAAAATCGACGAAGCTAAAGACAAGGGCAAGCTGGCCATCGTGCTCCTGTTGGATTTCTCTGCAGCCTTCGAGCTGGTTGATCATCAAATCCTGACCAAACACCTCTCCATGGCTGCAGCATTCTCTCTAAATGCCTCTAACTGGATTCAATCCTTCCTCTCTAATAGAACGACTATCCAATGCAGAGTCCCCCAAGGGTCCTGTGTTTCTCCCATGCTTTACAATACCTTTACTAAGCTCCCGTTTGATCGCCTTGACGACCTGGGTGTCACATGCACAAACTACACAGACGAAACCCAGTTCCTCATTACCGTTCCGGTTGCTGTGAAAAAGATTCTGTAAAATTAAATGAAATTTACCTTGAAATCCAGGCTTGGATGGCTACACACAGCCTATGCTTAAGCAACGACAAGACTGAATTGTTGATCGTCGGATCCCAGGCCGTCTTAACAAGCTTGACCCCTGCAACCAGTCATTCACTATTGACGGCAACATCATAAAGGTCGCCACTGAAGTCAAAACCCTGGGTGTCTATCTCGACACCACTCTATTGCTCAAAAAGCCAATACACTGTACAGTTTCCATTACTGCCTATACTAATAAACTTATCAATGCATGTAAACCCCTTTTGTCCACTAACAGCTGCCTCACCCTAGCGAGGGCACTGATTCTGTCCAAACTGGATTACTGTAATACATTATTTCTCGGCTCCACTAATCACAACCTGAACAGACTACAAGTTCTCCAGAACAATGTCCTTAGATGCGCCCTCAATTTACCACGTACAACCCACAGCTCCACCTTCAGAAATGATGCTCGGTGGCTTCCAATACGTGATAGAATTAAACTACGTACCATTGTCATCACTCACAAATGCCTGTCCCTGACAGCACCCCAATACCTATCTGACAAATTCTCAAGACAGTGCTCCACCAGACCTACCAGAGCCCCATATTTACACCAACTGAACATTCCGAAGTTTAACCTGAAAACAGCTGGTGGAGCGAGCTTCCCTGTGCTAGCAGCAAAGTGCTGGAACTCGCTCCCCACAGACATTAGAGCTGAAACTTCCGATTGGTCTTTTAGAGCCAAGGTGAAGGATTTGCTTTTCACCCAGCAATGATAAGCCGTTGCATCTCAGACTCGCCATCTCTGAAGCCAGTCTAGAATGGCCTGCCTGCTCCAATTACTGTATATGTAACATATGTGTTGACATTTTGCAATGACAACTCTGCAACTTGGTCTTCACAATGTATTTATACTCATCACTTGTAACCATTCTCTCTCATTGTACTCTGTATGTGTAACCTGTGTTATGTTTTAAGTTTAATGCGCCCAGATACCTCAGGGTTAGGCTGCGCTATACAAATAAATAAACTTAACTAAACTAAATACTAACTCCTATTGAAAAAAATTACACATATTTTATTATTATTATGTATTGTGACAATGTAGCAAGAGAGAAGATATTAAGAGGGATCTGTGGTGCAGAGTCCGATAGGAAAGTGTGTGGCTAGATGAGCCTGGCAGGCCTTGTTAAAAAACAGAAAGTCATTGTGTCTGCTGTGTCACAATTTGGTCTATTTTTAATGCGTTGAGAGCTACATTTCAAAGAAGGAGATGGAAGACGAGGAGGATAGTGTAGGAAATAAAGCTGGGGATTAAGACTTTAAAAAATAAGTAAATAGGCAGGTTCTGCAAGGTTGAACTTCCATAACAAATAAGGATACCCAGAACAGTTACGTAATTCACTGCACGAGTTGCTGAGATGGCATGAGAGCAAATGCTGCAGAGAAGTCTCACAACGGACGTACCTTCACTGAAGTGGTGCCACTGGTGCCCCTGAGCAGTGGAAGTGCACATTCTGCCACTTGCCATCACGGCGATGCCAGACCCTGGTCTCCTCAGACTGGCTGGTGCGCGGGCGTCCCTGGGTATCAATGTACTGCGTCAGCCGAATATAGGCAATACAAGCAGCGTCATCACCCACCACGTGGACGTGGGGGTTCAGGATGGTCGTGTGGATGGGTTTGTTGTTTTTGGATAGCACTACAAAGTGAGAGAGGGAAGTGAAAAAAAGCAGATGTAAAAGAACAGTCTGTAATGGCTGTACCGAGTAGTGATTGCTAGCGCCATATGGGACATACATAAAACGTTGACTACTTGTCTAGTTGAAGTTTTGTGGCTTTGCTTTTATCCTCCACACATACACATTTAGTAAAGTTATAAAAAAAAAACAGAGGGTGTATTTAGATATACTTTCCACTGATTGCCAAAATCTGCAGAGTTATATACAATATGATCTATTAGTTGATCTAATAATACATGTAAATGCATACCTTGCCAGTTGTGTTACATGCAGAGAAGACACACTTTAGTTCATATCCCCCAATATATTTTGTGCTATCACTTATTAATTATTCCTGATATTTTCAGGAACAATATCATACCTACCAATGCTGCGCCTTTGAAAGTGCAGATTCAATGTCTAAAACATTCAAAGAGACTGTAAGCAAAACCTGTGAAGGGGCCTTTTTCCATGGTCTTACATGCTAGGGCACTCCATACATAGTTACCCTAACACTATTTGGGCCTCATTATGAATTTGGCAGTAATTTGTGATTTGTACAAAGAATATAGGGCAGTACTGGCTCCACAACTACTGCAGGTATGGGAGGAGTCCCTGGTTGTGGGCTCCCTCCCGCCGTCCATGCGTGAGGTGATAATAACAGTACTTCCGAAACCTGGTGAGCCTCCCAGTAAAGTCGCTTTGTATCGGCCACTGTCGTTGATAAACGCTGACACAAAGATATTTGCCAAAATCCTAGATTCCAGACTACTCCCTTATATGGCCAATTTGGTTCAGTGGGGATTCATTCCAGCTAGGTCCACAGTGTTAAATCTCTGCAGACTATTTGGTATAATTTCCCAGATCGACCCAAGGGACAGGGGGGTTGCATCATCCTTGGATGCCGAGAAAGCCTTCGACACTGTATCATGGAAGTACTTAATGAGAGTCCAGCAGAGCTATACATCTGGGGCATACTTCCTCAGTTGCGTACAACTACTCTATTCCCGCCTGACGACCAAAGTGTGGACCAACTCCACACTGTCAACAAGCATGGGGTTACACATGGGGAATGTGTCAGGGATGCCCCTAACCCTATTGTTGTTTGCATTGACCATAGAACCTCTTGTAGCTGTGATAAGGTTCAAGCATGGACATAGCGAGATACTTAAGTACAGCTTACCACAAGTTATATCCTTGTATGCTGATGATACCTTATTATATGTTCCGGATCCGGAGCTGACCCTTCGCCCTGTGATGGAATTATACTATTTGGTGTCACAGGCGCAATGTGCAGGGTACTGGTACTCTTCAGGGCCTGAGGTGGTACATCTGACGCTTGAGAGGCTTAGTGCCACCCCTCTAATCTGAAGGCAGTCATGCTTAATGGTAGACACGTAGACTCCATTACATTTGATCCAGTACTTACCACGGTTAATGCCTGGGCTAAGTTATTTCAGACAAAGGGTCGCGCAGTGCCTTAACATTCAAAAGTCCCACTGTGGAATTTCCCGGGCTTGTACCCCACCTTTGATCTTGACTTGCAAAAATCCTGGGGAGCTAACACCGACTTGACGCTGGGTGACCACTTTCCAAGTGGGCACTTTGTGTCTCTTGAGGACTATATGGCAAAACCTGGCAGCGGTCCAATGGTCACCCTGCAATGCTGTAGAATGATGGCTGCTGCAAAACGGTTGTGGCCAATGTTTCTGCAGGAACCTGAAACCCATCCACTCATAGACGCCATTATTATGGGAGGCGAACCTCAGCGAGTTGGGTCTAGACTGCGTTAGATGCTCAGGCACCAAGGATTACTGTACGAGCAAATTGGGAACGCGACCTGGGAGTCCAATTCTCAAATGTCCAATGGCTGAAATGCTGTGCGCATACTAAAAAAGTGTTCTTGTGTGCCCGATATAAGCCGATCCAGTTTAAACTGCTAAACCAGCTACATTACACACCAGCAAGGCTTGCTAAATTCACTGACGATGCTTCCGATGCTTGAATGAAATGCAGCCACGCCCCGGCGGACACAGTGCACATGTTTTGGAATTGTCCCATTATACACAGCTTTTGGGAAGGCGTGGCTGCAACTCTGCATGAGATTCCCCCTACATTAGCACCAGTCAAGTACCTTCTGGGGGGCATAGGCAAAGTGTCAGTGGTGTGGAAATGACTTTTTAATGTAGCATGTGTCATAGCAAAGAAATGTGTTTTTCGATCCTGGAAGTCAAAAAGTGGACTGACGCATGCAGAGTGGTTGCATGATCTCATATATACCTCTGACAGGGAGGAAATGTACATAGCCTCAGTCTCTCCAGTGTGTAGGCCCAAGAACATTTGGACACCCTTGCAGATCTTTTTGGCATCTAAGGGCAGACCAGAGTCGGGAGCGCGGTGATTGGACAAGGTGGAGGGCATCTCAGTCGAATCTCTAATGGTAAAATTTTTGGGATCTCCTTTCTTCTCTACTTATTTTCACACAAAATGGTTTATTCAACTATACTTTGATTCTTGAACATGCCTTTCTCACTGTCTGTACCGTGTCACTACAGTGCCTCTCATGTCTCTGCTTACTGAATGGCCCAGTGTTGTTTGCCTTTAACTTTAAATAAAGTAAATGGTAAATATTTAGACTTGGCGTGTAGCGCAACAAAATGGGATATGTTTCAGGCTCCCTGCGGATGTGATACAAATAATGTGCCCCCTGTGCTAAAGGGTCTCCCTTAAGACATCATGTGTATTTTTCCCTATGCCATGCCTGTCAAAACTGTAATACGTCACTTGTAATGCAAATAAATGTAAAACAAATGTTAAGGAAAAAAAGCATTAAGAGTTAAAAGTTGGTAGTAATACTGCTTGGTGTGTGTCTTAACTATATTGTGTTTGTTTTTCTGTCTGACGGCAGGGTTCAACCAACCCCCATGATTATAAGGCCAATGCTTTACCCACTGTGCTAACAGGTTTATCTCCCAAAAATCGTTTTTAATTGTGATTTAGTTTATAATATAAACATTTAAAAAAATACAAACTTCATATAATGAAACATTAACATGGAAAACAGAATAAACAAACAAAAATGGATTGTGTACACATTTCACACACAATCTAGCAAGAAACAATTTAAAATCTTTCTAAATAATCTTCATCTAATAAAAAAAACTTTTGCATTATTCTTATCAAACGTTCATAAAAAGTTCATAAAAAAGGCCTCCAACCCAAGGTTAAACTGCCAAAGAGGTAATGCAAAACTGCTATTGCCTGAAATAAGTGCAGACTGCAAGACTGCTGTGAGGGGTCAAAAATGAAATATGGACACAAGTTGTAACATTTTCAACATTAGAAATTTTATTAAAATAAAAGAGGTCGGATAAAGGCCTTTCTGTTCCTATCCTAAAGCGAGTTTCCCTACATATAAAACCAAAACTAAAGATCAGTCTGTGTCTTGTTGTTAAAAGTAGGCAAACTGTCGTGTCCAAAACATATCTGACCCACACATTAAAAATGAACAATAAAATGTGCAAGGTAAATGTCTCTGCTTTAAATTTACTAAAAAGTGTGTAACAACCAAATATGTAAATCCAACCAAACAATCCTTTTATCCCGGGGATGATTCCCTTCCCCTGAACTGTTTCAGGTAGAATATTGAAAATGTTGAGTTCAAACAATATTAAGAGCGGTAGAAATGTCTCTTCAAATAACACTTCCTTAAGATGATGAAAAGTGTCTCTCCCAAACAATTGTGATTTAAAGATGGCAAAGTATCTCTTGGCAACTTAAGAAATGATGGTGTAACACCTTTTTAAGGAATGATGAGAAAATTGTCTTTTCCAAACAATGGCTCCCCAAGAGTAGTAGAAATGTCACTTTTGTACAACACCTTCTTAGGAATGACAAAGAGTATCTTTTCAAAGTATTGGTGATTTTGATAAGAATGGCAAAAAGTGTCTCTTCTACGCAGCACTTTATTAACCCTTTAAGTGCCACCGACGAGCCGGCTCGTCAGTGGAATGCGCTCCAGGTTGCCACCGACGAACCGGCTCGTCAGTTTTGGCACTCTGCTTTGCTCGATCCCTGCAATGCAGGGATCGAGCAAAGCTGTAATCCAACCCCAGGGCTATGTGAGGGGGAGGTCCCCCCTCACTGCCAGGGGGCTGGATTACCTTCAGTTTCACGTTGGCGTGCGTAAAGCACGTCGGCGTGAAACCGAAAGTAAATTCACTCAGCAGCCATTTTCGGCTGCTGCAGTGAAAGAAGGTAAGAGCCCTTCTTTCTCCGCATCGATCTCCGGCTGTATTTCAAGCCGGAGATCGAGGCGGGTATCGTTGGAAAGGGGAGATTCTCCCCTTTACAACGATACCCATTGTGTGGCATTGCTGCCCGCGTCATTGTGTGGCATTGCTGCCCGCGGATCGGGCGCAGGGCGCGATCCGCGGGCAGCAATGTCACCGGATCAGTACAGATCCGTTTGTGACACGGGGGCAGGGGGGCTGCTTACTAGGTAAGCGGCCCCCTTCCCCCCGTGGCCCCAAAGCATGGCGCCACAGACCCCTGGGGGCAGATGATCACTGCCCCCAGGGGTGAAAAGAAAAAGAAAAAGAAATTTGAGGGGAGGTGGGCGGGGGTTTGGGGCCCTGGGGCCCAGTAGACCACCAGGTATATGGCAAAACGTGGTGTCCTTGGAAAGGGGAGATTCTCCCCTTTCCAAGGACACCATCTACATGAGGCATTGCTCTGCGCTGATCCGTGACCAGCAACCCACTTGGACCACCATGGATCCGTTTGTGAGAATTGTCTGCATTTCCAGCCAATTTCAGAGACATTTCCCTGTGTCCACTCACCGAAACACATCGCCGGCAACAGATATCATACCTTCTCGCGTTCCCACAGGTGTCCCGACGACAAAGGTACCTCACATGTGTGGGTGCACCTACCGGGGGCACAAAAGGAAAAGGGTAACCCGCTGGTAACCCCAAGCCTTTCGGCACAGCACAATTTGTTCATGTGGGCAACCTACAGATTTGTGTCCTCAAATCGTTAGGTTGCCCACATGAACAAAATGGGCAGTGGCGAAAGGCTTGGGGTTCCCAGTGGGTTACCCTTTTCCTTTTGCGCCCCCGGTAGGTGCACCCACACAGGTCGCCAACAACAGATGTCATACCTTCTCGCGCTCCCACAGGTGTCCCAACGAAAAAGGTACCTCACATGTGTGGGTGCACCTACCGGGGGCGCAAAAGGAAAAGGGTAACCCGCTGGTAACCCCAAGCCTTTCGCCACAGCACAATTTGTTCATGTGGGCAACCTAAAGATTTGGGCCTAGGGTGTCGAAGCCAGCAAGGAAAACAGGGAACCCCATCCGCAGAGGTCTGACTTGCGCGAAGCTGCCCAGAATTTATTACCCAGAACCCCAGACAAAGTGAACATTGTGTTTTTTCCCCACCAAATATCACAATTTGTCAGGGATTGTGGCTAATAAAAACTGGGGCAATTTGCACAAGGCAGACCTCTGTGGATTCCCACGGGTGTCCTCTTTTGGGAAATGCATGGGGTTCCCTATTTTCCTTGCTGGCTTCGACACCCTAGGGCCAAATCTGTAGGTTGCCCACATGAACAAAATGGGCAGTGGCAAAAGGCTTGGGGTTACCAGTGGGTTACCCTTTTCCTTTTGTGCCCCCGGTAGGTGCACCCACACATGTGAGGTACCGTTTTAATCGGGACACGTGTGGTGACGCGGGAAGGTAGGCCACGTGTTGTTGGCGGTGTGTTTTGGTGGGTGGCCAGAGCGAAATGTCTGAGAATTGTCTGCATTTCCAGCCAATTTCAGAGACATTTCCCTCTGTCCACTCACCGAAACACGTCGCCAACAACAGATATCATACCTTCTCGCGATCCCACAGGTGTCCTGACGAAAAAGATACCTCACATGTGTGGATGCACCTATCGGGGGCGCAAAAGGAAAAGGGTATCCCGCTGGTAACCCCAAGCCTTTCGGCACAGCACAATTTGTTCATGTGGGCAACCTACAGATTTGGGCGTAGGGTGTCGAAGCCAGCAAGGAAAACAGGGGACCCCATGCATTTCCCAAAAGAGGACACCCGTGCAAATGCACAGAGGTCTGACTGGCGCGAAGCGGCCCAGAATTTATTACCCAGAACTCCAGACAAAGTGAACATTGTGTTTTTTCCCCACCAAATATCACAATTTGTCAGGGATTGTGGCTAATAAAAACTGGGGCAATTTGCACAAGGCAGACCTCTGTGGATTCCCACGGGTGTCCTCTTTTGGGAAATGCATGGGGTTCCCTATTTTCCTTGCTGGCTTCGACACCCTAGGGCCAAATCTGTAGGTTGCCCACATGAACAAAATGGGCAGTGGCAAAAGGCTTGGGGTTACCAGTGGGTTACCCTTTTCCTTTTGTGCCCCCGGTAGGTGCACCCACACATGTGAGGTACCGTTTTAATCGGGACACGTGTGGTGACGCGGGAAGGTAGGCCACGTGTTGTTGGCGGTGTGTTTTGGTGGGTGGCCAGAGCGAAATGTCTGAGAATTGTCTGCATTTCCAGCCAATTTCAGAGACATTTCCCTCTGTCCACTCACCGAAACACGTCGCCAACAACAGATATCATACCTTCTCGCGATCCCACAGGTGTCCTGACGAAAAAGATACCTCACATGTGTGGATGCACCTATCGGGGGCGCAAAAGGAAAAGGGTATCCCGCTGGTAACCCCAAGCCTTTCGGCACAGCACAATTTGTTCATGTGGGCAACCTACAGATTTGGGCCTGGGTGTCGAAGCCAGCAAGGAAAACAGGGGACCCCATGCATTTCCCAAAAGAGGACACCCGTGCAAATGCACAGAGGTCTGACTGGCGCGAAGCGGCCCAGAATTTATTACCCAGAACTCCAGACAAAGTGAACATTGTGTTTTTTCCCCACCAAATATCACACTTTGTCGGGGATTCTGTGTGTTATTTTCCCCACATTTCGGACTTTGCGGGGGTGTCTGGGTAATAAATTCTGGCGCGATGTGCGCAAATCATACCTCTGCGGATTCCCACGGGTGTCCTCTTTTCGGAAATGCATGGGGTTCCCTGTTTTCCTTGGTGGCTTGGACACCCGAGGCCCATATCTGTATGTTGTGCCGGTCGGCAGAGCGTCTGAAATTCCGGTCTGAAAACTGACTTGGGGTTACTTGTGTTTTAGGCTTTCCCCTTGGCGGCCAGGTAGGTGCACCCACACATGTGAGGTACCGTTTTCATCGGGACACGTGTGGGAACGCAGGACGGTAGGCCATGTGTTGTTGGGGGCATGTTTCAATGGGTGAGCCGAGCGAAATGTGCGGAAAATGCGTTTTTTCCCCCACATTTCGGACTTTGCGGGGGTGTCTGGGTAATAAATTCTGGGACAATTTGCCCAAATCATACCTCTGCGGATTCCCACGGGTGTCCTCTTTTCTAAAATGCATGGGGTTCCCTGTTTTCCTTGGTGGCTTGGACACCCGAGGCCCATAGCTGTATGTTGTGCCGGTCGGCAGAGCGTCTGAAATTCCGGTCTGAAAACAGACTTGGGGTTACTTGTGTTTTAGGCTTTCCCCTTGGCGGCCAGGTAGGTGCACCCACACATGTGAGGTACCGTTTTCATCGGGACACCTGTGGGAACGCAGGACGGTAGGCCATGTGTTGTTGGGGGCGTGTTTCAATGGGTGACCCGAGCGAAATGTGTGGAAAATGTGTTTTTTTACCCACATTTTGGACTTTGCGGGGGGGTCTGGGTAATACATTCTGGGGGGATTTTCCCAAATCATACCTCTGCGGATTCCCACGTGTGTCCTCTGTTCGGAAATGCATGTGGTTCCCTGTTTTCCTTGGTGGCTTGGACACCCGAGGCCCATATCTGTATGGTGTGCCGGTCGGCAGAGCGTCTGAAATTCCGGTCTGATAACAGACTTGGGGTTACTTGTGTTTTAGGCTTTCCCCTTGGCGGCCAGGTAGGTGATGTGAGGTACTGTTTTCATCAGGACACCTGTGGGAACACGGGACGGTAGGCCATGTGTTGTTGGGGGCGTGTTTCGATGGGTGAGCCGAACGAAATGTGCGGAAAATGCATTTTTTTCCCCACATTTCGGACTTTGCGGGGTGTCTGGGTAATAAATTCTGGGGCGATTTGCCCAAATCATATCTCTGCGGATTCCCACGGGTGTCCTCTTTAAGGAAATGCATGGGGTTCCCTGTTTTCCTTGGTGGCTTGGACACCCGAGGCCCATATCTGTATGTTGTGCCGGTCGGCAGAGGGTCTGAAATGCCGGTCTGAAAACAGACTTGGGGTTACTTGTGTTTTAGGCTTTCCCCTTGGCGGCCAGGTAGGTGCACCCACACATGTGGGGTACCATTTTCATCGGGACACCTGTGGAAACGCGGGACGGTAGGCCATGTGTTGTGTTTGTGTGGTTTTCATAACGTTTTGACCCATTTGCTGGTGCCCTTTGTCACACAACCCTTTAATTTCCCAAATGTGACCTACATTTAGTAGCTGCTTTAGGCACCATACTCTTTTGTAACCTGCACAAGTCACCTACCCTTGAAAAGTTCTGTCTGTGCTCTTTCAAAAAATGTATGCTTGCCATTCCTCACCACATTGGTTTTCCTGATGTACACATGCTAAGTGCGTCTGTTCAGGCCGTGAGCGTAAAACTCCTGTGTACCATGGCTCAGTTTTTGGCTTGTGGTGTTGCTTTTTTTGTAAAACACTACAAAAATTGTGTGCTCGCCTAGCTGCAAGAGTCGGGGGAATGTAGCGGAGCATTGCTTTTCTCAAAATTCATAGAAGCCATTGCCGTACCAAGCCAACCATGTCCAACACATACCGTTTTTTTCAGTCATTTTCCCGCTTTTCCCCCAATCTATGGCAGTTTCCCCTACCTAGTTGTTGCCTGATCTACGCAAATCACCCCTTCCTAAACTTGGAATTTTGTCTACTTTTCAGTAATATATGCCTTTCCGTCCTCCAAATCGGATTTCCTACCCTTTTCTTCCATTCCGTCCATGCATGTCCAATTGGCAAAAATGGCCAAAATCGCCTACCTCACACAAAACGGTTGATAACCACATCAAAATATTTTTATTCCGTTTCCACTCAACCTGTTCTTGAAAGCCAGGAAATTGGGGAATTCAGCACAGCAAACCATTCGTTCCCAACTCTTACAAGGAAAAAACCGCAGGCTACTTTGTACATCATTTTATTGGAATTTTTTGAAAAAAAAACACATTTTCCCCCTTTTTGCTTATTTTCTCTCACCCCCTACAGCAACCTAGGATTCCTGGGTGGCGTTACGACCACCTACATGTGGGAAAAAAAGGAGCCAAATTTGGCCGAGATATCTCATGTAACAAAAAGGTTACAAACCATTGAATGGCCACATACCGAAATCACCAAAAAAGGACCTGGCACTGGGGAGAAATACTCATGGCACTTAAAGGGTTAAAGAAGGTCTCCTGGTATACTCTCCTGCCAGGAACCCCTTTCACAATGTATTTTCTCTTTACAAACTCTATATGTATTTTCTGGTGTACTCCACTGCCAGGAATCCCCCTCTGGGCTTTGTAGATCCCCTGGTATACTATCCTGTCAGGTATATTTCCCCCAAAGGCTCACTGCTTGATGCACTTCTTTTGCCAGGTTTTCTAACAATCTTTCAGTTCTCTTTCTCTTTAAGTATAACACAGTTGTGTTCCTTCACTGTTTATACTCTATTGGCTCCAGGTAACACTTGTTTCAACTCCCCCCATATTGGCATCCCTTATATATGGAGACTTGTTCAAGTTTTGATATCTTTATAGTTAGAAATCATTGGCTTTTGGCAACACTTGTTCCAATCTTCCCTATATTCACTTTTCATAAATGAAGATTTATACAGATCTTGCCTTTCAATTGCTTCATTATAGTTAATTTGCTCATGACAACATTTATTCCAGCTTTCTCCATGTAGACACCTCATATATGGAGACTTGTGTAAATTCAGTCTTTCTATGTCACTGGTTTGATATTTAAAGTAAGTTCCCAATTGTTTGTAAGCCTGTCGGCATGCGCTTTGGGCTCCCAATGCTCTTGGGCAGACTCACCAGTGTTTGCTGGCATGTCCGACCCGTGGCGTATGGCTGCAGCAATGTTCGTGCCTCGAGGAAGCGTTCCCCGCATTGCAGACCCTCTCACAGTTCTCCTGTCGGATTCTCGACAGCCTATCCACTGTTATTGGTTGGTCAACGGTTCTACTGCGGCTGTGATTTCTCCCAATCACACTATTCTCCCTTTCTGCGAAATAGCCAGGGAGAGAATAGGGTTTCCAGGGAAAGCCTCTGGGGAAGAAAACTCTGGAGATCTTGTTCTTGCGTGTTTCAGAGCCCTTCTATCTGCAGGATTAGGTTGGGATGATCCTTTGGGTAGTTACTGCGGGATGGGTTCTGACAGTGCTGCAATATACAAAAAAAAGAGTAAGCAAAGTTTCCTGCACTGGGGCAATGGGTAATGCCACGAGCTGAGGAGGTGTGTGTTTACCCTTCGTCTTTCTGTACTTCAATGAAGGACTGGATTCCTCTAGCGCGTTCATGATTCCTTGTGGGAAATAAGGGCTTACGGGATGGCTACTAATACGTTCCTAGCGGGCTGAAAACAAGGAGGAAGATACTAAGGACGTGACTGAGCTACGGCGACCGATAGAATACCTGATACAGAACCTGCAAGGACGTATTCTTTGTTGCACGTTATGCACAGCTGGCGTGTGTATGAAGGGAAGGTTGCCGGGTTCTGTGTGTGTAAAGTAGAAATGTCAGAGAGAGAAAATGAGGGACAGCAGGAGTGAAACTGGCATTTAGCACTAAGAGGAACAACACCACTGAGATCCTGACTCGGAGAACAAGAGAGCCGCAGATGGAGGGCGGGAATCTAAGTGTGTGAAAGGAAATAAGGGATATGATTAGCTTGAGAACTGCAGGACAACATGAAGACAAAAGCGCTAGAAAACAGGGTGTTGCTTAGCGCCATGGCGGTTGGTCTGGCTCTGTAAGAGCTCCCGGCCGTGGCCAAGCGTCCAAAAGAATAGGCCCCAGTGAATTTGTATTCCCAGCAGAGATTGATGGTGATTCCTGTAGCGGAAGTGCTGCTGCACACAACCATCAATTTTTGGCTGCTGAGTTCGTCCGCAATCCATGGTTAGTGCTGAGTTCCTCCTGGAATGGGACCGCAACGGACGCAGTGCACCCAAAATGGCAGGCGCAATCCTGGCGGGAGAGCCCTGAGAGGAGGTCCGCACAGAGGCCTTCTGATGACTAAACACTGACCTTCCGGTGAATGTCTGCTCTCCTGAGATGCCCACCCAGCTGGAGCCTATCAACACGAAACGGGAGCGCCTGTGGCTTCAAGAGCTCTGGGGGCCCGCACCAGCACCTGGCAACCCCCACCGAGCGGCCCTCATCCCGGCAGCTCAACTTGCCACCGCACGAGGTGCCTGGCCAGCCCTCTCAAGCGGAGTGGGGGTAGAAGGGACCCTGCAGCAGCAGATTCTGGTAACAAGTGCAAGAAGAATACACCCGGACAGCACCTCGTCCCACTCCCTCCCTACCTTCAGCAACTCCTTCAGCGGGGGATCCAGAACCCACCTGACAACGTGGTTGCTGGTCCTTCCCGGACTTCATCTGAACCCCACTGCAATCCGGAGGAGCTCCTGCTGCCCCACACTCGTTTCTAGGAGCAGGCTGGTGGAGCAAATATGCCGAACGTCGCAGAGATTGGGGCCAGCTGAAGGCGACTCTGAAGGCGACTCTCCCCCTCGCCAACACCCCGATTTCACTCCTCAGCCACAGCATCCGCCGGGAAGCCTCACACCCGTGCCAGGTAGCCCAGGGTCGGCGCAAGGAGTCGGCACAGAGGCACGAGCTACTGGCTACCCGTGTGGCGTTGGGGCTACCTGAGCTCCTGATCTAGCCCGGAGTGGCCATCCAAGGTAGGGTGGCTTCCGCCACAGCGCTCATCGCACGATCCCAAGCAGAGGGCTGGATCTTCCCACAGTGCCGCATAGTGCATCAGCTAAATCTCCAGCAGGGATTCAAGCTCTCCCCCCTCCCATCCTCCCTCGGAAGGCTCCATTGGTCTGCTGCCACCTAATTTCTCCCAGCAGTGGTCCCACGGAAGGAGTCTGGTGCTCTCCATAGCCACGGGTGCCCCCAAACAAAACCTACCCCCACGGTGCAGCACCCCACCTGCTCCTGGAGAGTCAAGCAGCCCGATCCCCTGCACACTGTCCCAGTCCAGGGGAAGGCGACTGGGAGACGGAAGACCTAGTGACTACTCAGGCAATCCGGCAGCCAAATCCTACCTAGGGTGATCTGGTGCCTCCTACAACCTAACTCCTCCACCGAGACGCGCTGGCAGAGAATTAAAGGAGCAAACAGGCACCATTCAAGCAGGGGCTTGGGGTGAGGGGACTACAACTGTGGGAAACCCGGAGGCCCATACCACCGAACCACAGGGCAGGACACCAGCAGCCTAGGGTCCTCCCGGGTGCCACCACAGCAGCCAGCACACAATGTCCAGAAATCTAAAGCTCACGAAACAAGCGGACATTGCCACCCTGTTATTAGCAACTATGACAGAGAGAACAAAGAGAGGAGAGCGCAACGAAGACACAGATCCGGGACCACTCACAGAACCTGGCTCTGACCAATCTGCACAAGCAATTACCAAAGAGAACCGCCAAGAACTCCTATTGGCTATCACCAAGGAATATCAAAAAGGGACCGAAAAACTAAAGAGCAAGATCTCAACCCATGACAAGCGGGTGGGGGGAAGTGAAACCTGAATAGAAGAAATAGAAACCACACTCTTCGAACAATATTTTGAAACTGGGGAGGGGGCAGATAGACTTACAGCTCTGGAGGCCAGGTGTGACGCCCTCAAGCTCAAACAAGAAGATGCAGAAAATAGATCCAGGCACAACAACATCCACCTGAGGGGAATCCCCTCGGCCATCTCTGACGAGGAACTGGGGGCCTATGTGAATGACCTTCTCCGCTTAACACTCCCAGATGAAGCTCCGTTACAACTCGACAGAGAGCACAGGACAAGAGCCAAGCAAAGCACTACCCCCCCCGATGTCCTAGTAAGGGTTCACTTCTATAGAATCAAGGAAGAAATCATGCGTGAGGCCAGAGGCTCGGCCCGCATACACTTCCGAGATGCCGCAATATCTTTATACCAAGACCTAGCAGCAACCACTCTGGCAAAGAGGAAAGCCCTGAAACCAATGGCTGAATGGCTCTGTGAAAGGAAGATTACATACCGATGGGGCTTTCCTACAGCTCTCTCCTTTACATGGGAAGGTAAGCTCCGGCACATTCACTCCCCCAGTGAGGCGAACGCTTTATGAGCCCGGAAGACGGACCTGATGAATCCGACAGACCCACGCTTAACACACAGAAGGGGCAGCGGGAGCCCCTAAACACTCCTAGTCCCGGGTCGTAAGGCGTCGCAGATTGAGGGCCCCCCCCCACTAAAAATAAAAAGAACATTGCCCGCTGAACAGGAGAGCCACTCTTCCGAGCATTCGGGTCTATTGAGTTCCCGAGCCCCCAGCACACCTATCGCCTATGCAGAACCAATTACATTAGGGGGCAGTTGCACCAGAACTTGCACCAGATGAAAACCTGCAAAGTCTTCAGACTCTCTAGCCAGCCTGCTATTCAATGGATTACACACTGTAGCATCCAGAGTATCCCGGGGGGCTCAGGCTCTATTCTGAACACATGGGATTTCTGGGCCCGAGAAGACCCGAACTACGACTGTCTTATCCTTCACTGAAAAAACCAGAGGCACCGTTACCTCAATCCGAGTTGGTGCGTTGGCCCGGCCGTTTGCCCCGTTGGCTGAAGGCTGGTTGGGAGGTTCTGTTATGACCTGGGTGGAGGGGGGATGAGGAGGGAGGGAAGTCCCGGGAGGGGGGAGCAGAAAATGGGAGGGGGGCAGAACAGAAGAAAGGAACACAAAGCAAGACCGAAACACGACCAAGGGAGAAAAGTGAGCACACTCTCATAGGTTCAGATGATGAGTCCCCAAGATAAAATACTCATTCTAACGACCTGGAATATGCAAGGCCTGAATGCTCCCAGGAAGCAGAAAACAGTGGAACAGAGGCTCTCCCAACTTGGGTCCGACATCATATGCCTCCAAGAAACTCACCTCCTAGCGTCGGACGAAACATGGATAAACTTCTGACTTTATCCGAAATGCTATTTCACCTCAGCAAACCAGAAAAAAAGAGGGGTAGCCATTCTACTCAGCCGCAACTTGCCACTAACCCAGGTCACAGTTAAGAGGGATCCATAGGGGCGTTTATTGCTACTAAGGGGCCTCCTGGTAGAACAACCCATCACCCTGCTGGCACTCTACAGCCCTAACAAGGAGCAAGGATACTTCCTCCGTAAGCTCTTACCAGTCATAGCATCATTCGCCAAAGACCAACTATTGATCGGGGCGACTTCAACCTCCCTCTGGACACGAATATAGATAAAACCCTTCCACCATCAAGAGAAGACTTCAGCAAAGCCCTGGGCATGGCTGAATTTCTAAGGGAAACGGAAACTATCGACATGTGGAGATTATGCAACCAGAGAGCGAGAGACTATGGGCCTCATTACATGGTAGGCGGAGGACCAAGGTGCTATTAGCACCTTGGTCCATGCTGGTAAAATACCAGCACCGCCTTGGTGGAAAGGTGAATTACCGCCCTATTCCAAGGTTGGTGGGGCGGTAATTCCCCTTTCCCCCATTGCCCTTCCCCATTCCCATTTTTACCCCATAGGGCTCTATGGGAATGGGGAAGGCGCTAATTACGGTGCCGCAAATTGTGGTACCGTAATTAGCACCCTGGTCCCTTTGCGGGTTGGTTTTTAACGCCTGCAAAAAGCAGGCGTTAAAGTCTCCAACCCGCAAAGGGACCTCGTAGTAAGGCGGTAAGGGTTAACGGTCACCGGTACCATTAACGGTGACCGTTAACCCTTACCGCCGTTCCGTGTAATGAGGCCCTATATATTTTTCTAGCAGGGCTACTCGAGGATCGACCTGCTACTGGCCGCTAGCTCCATCGCCCCCTGTGTGGAGGATATCCAAATCGGGCACATCGCTATCTCGGACCATGCCGGAGTCACCTTGAGCCTCCGGATGCTGGGTTTCCTGAAGCCTCTCCAAAAACAATGGAAAATTCAAGATCAGATCCTATCTGACATCGCAATTAGCGCAGAACTCACTGAAACACTTACAAACTACTTTAATGAGAACACTACCTGAGACACTCCTACGGCAAAGGTGTAGAACGTAATGAAACCAGTCATCCAGCGGGTTGCGATGGACGCCAAAGCAAGGCTCTGCCGGCAAAACCAGCTACAAAACAGGCTGGAGCAGAAGGTAGTGGAACTGGAGAGCCTCAAGAAGCATCAGCCAAGACAGTAGGTTGAGAACTCAAAAGAGAGAAAGCGGCCTTAGAGATGCACCTGACGGACTGGGCAGCTAGAGCTTTGACTTACACCAAGCAATTCGACTACCTAAACAGTAACAAAGCAAACCGCCTCCTGGCGCATAAACTAAAGAAGCTGCAATCAAGAAACCATATCCAATGCCTGCCCGACAGTTCCAGCACCCTGCACCATTCAGAGGCAGAGAAACTGGAGCTAATGATGCAGCACCACGAGAAGATCATGACCGGGCCTCCAACAGCCATGCCGTTCCTCTTACAATTCTTGGCCTCCGTCCCGAAAGCCCCACCACGCCCGTCACTGGGAACTCTGGAGCACCCGATAACTGTGGAAGAAGTGGGAGACACGATCCGCTCCTTGAAAAACACAACACAGGGGCCGGATGGGCTTTCTACGCAATTTTATAAGAAGTTTGCCTACATCCTGGCGCCACGATTAGTGAGCTTATTCAACTCGTTCCTAGTGACAGGGTCCACCACCGCCTCCATGGAGGAGTCAACAACTGTCCTTATCCCGAAGCCAGGGAAAGACCACACACAATACGCATCATATAGAACCATAATGCTACTAAACAACGATGCCAAACTATTCACAAAAATATTGGCGAACAGACTAGCCCCAATTCTTCCTGATATAATCCACCCGGATCAAACCGGCTTCATCCTGGGCCAAAGTACCCAGGACAACACCCGAAGAACCATAAATATAATTGAGTCGGCAAACAGGATGGGTTCAGAGCTGATTGTCCTTTCCCTAGACACACACAAAGCGTTTGACATGTTGGACTGGGGCTACATAAAAGAAACCTTACTCCATTACGAATTTGGCCCAAACTTTGTAAAATGGGCACTAGCTAACTACTAGCATCCTTCTACAAACCGGAGGCTGAACAGAGCCAGATCTGAGAAAATCAATATTAGCAGAGGCACTAGACAAGGCTGCCCCTTCTATCCTCTCATTTTCGCGCTCTCCATGGAGCCATTTGCTAGCAGGATTTGTCGCAAACTCGGCAATTCATGGCCTGGAACTGAAAGGAGAATCCTACAAAGTGGCTCTCTACACTGACGACGTGCTACTAACGATAACCCAAGCAACGGAATCCATGAAGGCCCTATGGCACAAGCTCGAAGAAATCAGAGAAGCCTCCGGGTTCACAGTAAACATCTCGAAGTCCACGGTAATGGGTATCAATGTGCCGGGAAAACTCAAGGAAGACCTGCAAGCTAAATACCGGATTCCTTGGGTAAAGTCGCAAATTAACTACCTGAGGGTTCAGATCCCGAACAAAACTGAAAATATATACAAAGTAAACTTCTCCCCGCTCCTAAAAGAACTAAGAAATGATCTATGGCGTTGGCAGAAGCAAGAAATCTCATGGTTTGGCCGCATCACGGCCCTGAAGATGAACTTGACTCTGTGACTACTCTACTTCGCCCTCGCTCTTCTAGAAACCATCCGGAAACAAGCGCTCCAAAAACTGCAGGGGGAGGTCCTGAAATATGTCTGGGAAGGAAAGAAATCGAGGATTCCGAAGTGCATCATGTTCCGGGGCACTACGACGGGCGGCCTGGGGGTCCCAGACATTGCCAGGTACTGCCTCGCAGCTCAGCTCTCCCAGGCCTTTACCTGGAAGATCACCACCAACCTGCTGCGTTGGTTGAAGCTGGAGGAAGATTGGTGCAAGACCCCAATAGATGCACTCTCACACATGAGAGAGCTCAACTCCTCTAGGGATATAGGCCCACTACTGGCGACTAGAAACACAGTGACAAGCTGGAGAAAGGCAGCGCGCCTATGGAAATGCAAGAGTACGATGGGACCTCTCTCTCCAATCTGGGACAACCCAGACTTCTCTCCAGGTACTGCAACAAACAACTTCGCCAGGTGGAGGGAGGGGGGTGGGGCTGAGGATCATGGCTGACTTCTTTGAGAATGGAAACCAACTAAAGTTCGAGGACTGCAAAGCTAAATTCCAAATCCCAGAGACAGAGAGGTTCCGATACACACAGCTTAGGCACTGGCTGTCGAGCGCGTCCATCAAGAAGTACGCCAGCAGAGAACTAACAGCTCTAGAACGTATGCTTACCTCGAGTCCCCCCAAGGGTAAAGTATCTTCGCTATACAAACTACCGGACCGATCGGACCCGACTAAGAAAGAGCCCTATATGCTATAGTGGGAAAAAGACATAGCATCGAACCAGAGGAATGGAGCCACATCTGGGCCTGAGCGCACAAAAGCTCAAAAAGTACGACTAACAGAGAAGGAGCCTTTAAAGTATGCTTCAGATGGTACCGTACCCCAGAGATATTGAACAAATGCAATCCGGCCATCCCCTCACAATGCTAGAGAGGATGTCCTGACACGGGCTCAATGTTTCACCTCTTCTGGTCCTGCCCAAAGGCCACCCAATTCTGGAGGAATGTCCTTGATCAAATCAAATCAATAACTGGCCTCACGATTCCATGGGATCTGGCAATTGTCCTTCTGGGAGCCACTGGGGAAGGCCAATTTCCACTAACTGGCCGCCTGGTATTCTTATGCTCTCATCTCTTAACAGCCGCAAAGATCTCAATCGCCAGACTCTGGTAAAACCCTGAAGGCCCATCTACCCAAATGTGGTGGGCCAAATGTTGGAAAATAGTAGTGGCAGAAAGAATTACAGCCCTCAGATTCGGTAATGGACCTAAATTCGATCAGATTTGGGCCCCTTTCCTGGATTACACACAGCAATTCCCAGGAGTGGCGAGACAGCCGCCGACCCTTCGTTGGATGGGGAGCCAAGACTGAAAATACAGGCCGAAGGACAGGAAGCACTTAGCCTCCGCAGACTTTTGCCTTGGCCTAAGATTGAACCTAGAGAAGCAGTGATGCTCTCCCCCTCGGACTAAACTAACTGTGAAAAACTCAATCCCCCTGTTCCCCTCTTCGCTCCGTCTCCCCATGTTCCCAATGTCATTTTATGTTAATTGTGTTACTCAGTTCTTGTTCTGTTGTCCTTTTCTCCCTGCTTTATGCAAGTTCTTAATAATGTTGTGTCAATGCTTGACTCGTTTGCTTGTATGCTCTAAAACGAATAAAAACAAACTTTGAAAAAAAAGCGCTAGACAACAAACCTATGGAGCGTTTGCAATGAAGAGTAGCAACGCGAAGCTGCTCCGTTCGTGGCTCCTGATATCCTCCCTCTGACACAGGGGGCGGAGCCAGCATCGAGAGAGCATCGGGAATGTCTGAAAGGCAGCTGATGCTTAGTGGCGCCATCTTGGGGTTACTCCAGCAGGCAGCACCAATCTGCTTCCATCAGTGCCACACGGCCCATCGCCGCCTGTGATTCATGACAGTATGCCCCGGCTTACCAGGGGGAAAGAGGTGAAACCGCCTAACCTGGCGAGGGGCATACACCACAGTGGCGGGCTCCCAGGTCCGTTAAGTGGGGGAGTACCCCTTCCAATCGACCAGATACTGCAGGGACCCCCTGTAATAACATGAGTCACAGATTCCTGAAACCTCAAATTCCGGATCTGATGCAGTAGACACAGAGGGAGGCCTTGCAGTACCACCCTGACAAAAGCTGTCCCGGACAGCCCGCTTGAGTTGCGAATATGAAATACCGGATGAATCCTGGCCCAAGAGAGGGGCAGTTGCAGATGAAAGGCCGGCGATCCCTTCTGACCCAATCCTGTGAAAGGACCAAAATATCGGGAGGAAAGTTTCAAAGGGACTAAGTGCCGAGGCGGAAATCGGAAGCCAACCAAACATTGTCTCCAATGTCGATCCTGGGTGCCGGAGTTTGTGACGGTCCGCAAAGTGTTTGACTTGATCTTGTGCCACCTGCAAAGCTGCGCGAGTAGACTTGTGGCCATGTTGAATACACCCAACCAAGCCATCAATGTCTGGTAAGGGTTTGGCGGTGGGAATAATGATCGGGAAGCAGGTAGGCTGAAACCTGTATGTATAATAGAAGGGGCTGGTCTTGAGAGAGGCGTTCAATGCATTGCTATATGTGAACTCAGCCAGGGGGGGTAGTTCCGACCAGTTGTCTTGGGCAGCTAAAATGTAACACCGGAGGAACCCCTCAAGGGTCTGGTTAAGTCTCTCGGTCTGGCCGTTCCTCTGTGGGTGGAACCCAGAGCATGTCTGATTTAAGGATGGAGCAGACCTGTTTTCAATAATGGGAGGTGTACTGAGAACCTCTGTCAGGAATAATTGTTTCAGGGAGGCCATGATGAAAAGAAATGTGTTTGATGAAGGTTCTCGCCATCCGTGCGGCCGAAGGAAGCCCTGGTAGTGGTACAAAATGGGCTAGTTTCGTAAACGAATCCACTGTGACCATAACTGTAGTACAACCTTGTGAAGGGGGCAAATCCACTATGCAATCTGTGGAGATGATCTGCCAAGGTTTATCATGTAAGGGCATCCTAGTCAAGCTTCCTATGGGATGAATGCGAAGAATCTTGGTTTGGAGGAAAACGGTACAGGATGAAACATAGTCGTGAACATCCGCCATTAGAGAGGGCCACCCAAAATGCCTTTGAATAAGCTCTGCAGTGTTGGCAACTCTCCGATGTCCAGCAGCTCGGGATTCATGACACATTCGAAGAACCTCTTTCCGGAGGGAAGCCGTCGGAAGAAAAACCTTCTGGTCTCGGAAATAACATCCCTTCTCTTTCGTGAGGTTGTATTTAGAGACCATTTGTGGACATTCTGTTTCTAGATGCCTAGACTCAGATTCTACCTTATGCAGGAAGTCAGTGATGACATTAATGAATAGAGTGTTTGGAAATATAGGTTCAGAATGGAACCGGAAGAGCCTCATAGGCTCCTTTCTGGACAATGCATCCACGCAGAGTTTGATTCTTCCCCGAATGAATGTAAAGATGATATTACCCAGGGACATTTCTAGTTCTAGTATGGGCATATTTCAAGGCCTTTAAGTTGTGGTATTCTGTTCTTACTTCCACAGGATACTTAGCTCCCAACAACAGATGCCTCCATTCCTCGAACGCCCTTTTTATGGCGAGCAGTTCCTTTTCAAGGATGGTGAAATTCAACTCCGAAGGAGTTAGGGTCTTAGAGACGATAAGCGATCGGACATTCGATTCCCTCTGTATTTTCTTTTAGAAGAACTGCTCCTAAGGCATGATGAGAGGCATCAGACTCCAGAATGAACTTCTTGTTCTGATCCGGGGAGATCAATATCAGGGCGGATGTGAAAAAGGCCTATAACCTATCAAAGGCTTGTTGGGTTTCCGCTGACCAGAGAGACGGAACTCCCTTGTTGAGGAGGTAGGTCAATGGACGAATGATGGAAGAGAATCCGGGTATGAACCGACAACAGAAGTTTGCAAACCCCAAAAATCATTGTATTTCCTTGCTTGAGGTCGGTGAAGGGTAGTCCGGAACTGCTGCCACCTTCTCAGGATTCATGGATACACCTCCTGCTGACAATACGTAACCGAAATAGGAAACCTGATTCTGGTTAAACTTGCACTTCTTCAACTTACAGAATAAGTGATTTGTCTTGAGCCGACTCAATACTTCTTGGACGTGAAGTACATGCTTGTCTGCAGACGAGGAGAATATCAGGCTATCATTTAGATAGACTACAATGTACTGTAATATAATGTCAGCAAAGAGGTGGTCCATGAACCGTTGAAATATGGCCGGGGCATTAGACAAACCGAATGGCATCACCCGATACTCATAGTGCCCAAAGGGTGTGCGAACTGCAGTCTTTCACTCATCACCTGGTTTTATCCTGATTAGGTGATAAGCTCTCCGTAGGTCTAGTTTTGTGTATATGATGGAGCCTTTAACTGCATTGAGGATGTCTGGGATGAGGGGCATGGGGTAACGGTCAGGAATCGTGATCTTATTGAGTCCGTGAAAGTCAATACAGGGACGTAATTCTGCGGAATTTTTCTTAGGGATGAAGAAAAGGGAAGCCCTATCTGGGGAAGTGGATTCAGTTATTAAACCGTTCCGGAGGTTGACCTGGAGGTATTCTTTCAGGACTTCCTTTTCCTTGGCCGACAGAATGTACATTCTCCCAAATGGTAGAGGTTGATTGGGGAACACAGGAGACCTCATCCTTCAGCTCCTCCGAAAGACCCCTGCGAAAGAGTGTAATAAGGGCATCCTCTGGCCAGGCAGTATCAGCGGCGATCTGTTTGAAAAGAGTTATATAGGTCAATAAGTCTTGAGAACCTTGTTTTAAGTCCAACAGATGTTCTTGGGATGCCACTGTGATCTCCTGTCGACCAAACATAGCGTTGAGGCTATTAACAAAGGTGGGATAAGAATGCAGGAATTGGATTATTAGTTGTTACCAAGGGAGTGGCCCATGCCAGGGATGCACCGGTCAGATGTGAAATCATGTGTCCCACTTTATCCCTATCTGTTGGGAAGAAGGCTGCCATAAAGGTAAATTGTACCGTCCATGCCTCAAGGAATTCTTTTAGCTTGTGGGGGTTACCGCCAAACCTAACTCCTAGAAGAGGACCAGGAGGCAACTCCGAGCTCTGTGGGGACTGAACCATCTGCTGCCTCAGGACAGCATTTTCTTGCTTAAGAGTTTGGACTTCTACGGTTAGGGACTGGACGGTGGCAACCAACTGCTGCATCTGATCCGTGCCGGTGGTGGGCGTTGCAAACTGTGATACTGGTGCAGATCTGGCACCAAATATAGCACGCAAATCAGAATCCACTAACCTGGATCGGAGGTAGCAGCTTGAAGAAATGGAGAATTCCCCTAATCATCCTATTCTCCCTTTCTGAGAAATAGCAAGTAAGAGAAAAGGGTTTCCAGGGAAACCCACCAGGGAAGAAAACCCTGGAGATCTTGTTCTTGAGTGTTTCAGAACCCTTCCATCTGCAGGATTAGGTTGGGATGATCCTTAGGGCAGTTATTGTGGGCTGGGTTCTCGCAGTGCTGCAATATCCAAAAAGAAAGAGTAAGCAAAGGTTCCTGCACTGGGGCAATGGGTAATGCCATGAGCTGAGGAGTTGTGTGTTTACCCTTCTTTTTTCTGTACTGCAATGAAGAACTGGATTTCTCTAGCATGTTCGTGAATCCGTGCGGGAAAGAAGGGCTGATGGAACAGCTATTAGCCCGTTGTTCCGAGCAGGCTGAAAACAAGGAGGAAAATAGTAAGGAAGTGACTGAGGTACGGGTGAGGGACAGAATACCTGATACAGAACCTACCAGGACGTGTTCCTTGTTGCGCGGTATGCGCCACTAATGTGTGTATGAAGGGAAGGTTGCCGGGTTCTGTGTGTGAAAGGTAGAAATGTCAGAGAGAGAAAATGAGGGACAGCGGGAGTGAAACTGACACTTAGCACTACGAGGAACGTACCGGTAAGGGAGACGCCACTGAGATCCTGACTTTGTGAACAGGAGAGCTGCGGATGGAGGGTGGGGATCTAAGTGTGTGAAAGGAAATGGGGGATATGATAGGCTTGAGAACTCCAGGACAACACAAAGACAAAAACGCTAGACAACAAACTTATGGGGCGTTTGCAATGAAGAGTAGCAGTGCGAAGCTGCTCCGTTCGTGGCTCCTGATATCCTCCATCTGACACAGAGGGCAGAGCCAGCGTCAAGAGAGCATCAGGAATGTCTGGAATGCAGCTGATGCTTTGTGACTGTCAGGGACATCAGGGGCCAAGTGGGTAAGGCTGGGCATGGCTCTAAAGTTGGTGGGGCTGGTTGTATTCTAAAGCTGGTGGGGAATGACTTTGGGAGAACTGGAAAAAGGTTATCAGTTTTCCTTAATCTCTTCGCTCAGAAATCATCTGAGCTTAGTGCTCAAAATGGAGGATTGGGCTTGAACCCAGGACAAAATGGAGGTTCAGTTCATCAGGGTTCTACTTTAGAATGTTAAGTGCTGATTGTCTTTGCTGGCCATTCTCAACTGCCATTCATCACTTTCCTTTGTAAGAGCAGTCACGTTTCTTTAGTTCCCCTTTGGCCCACAATTTCTTGAAGAAATACAAGGCAGAACCATCAAACAAGTGTGGAAGAGAACTTCAATCAATCTATCTGGTGGGAGCGCAACCTTTTGATAAGCTTTAAGAAGCTGCTTAGTATTGTTTAAAGCTGTATAGTTTGTGAGTGCTGCGTAGCAGGTATCTGGTAATAACTCATGAAAGAACTCTGACTGTACTCTAGTCTACTAATCTGAGGCACTTGAGATTTAAAGTGAACTACTAACTTTTGAAAGTAAAATATAAACTTGAATACATGTGAACAGGAAAGTACAGCTCGCGTTAGAATCGTGAGTAAATGGAGTATGGGCCGAGTAATCTGAAAGCATTATTTTGTCGCGTAGTGGGCAAGGTAAAGAATTGTATGTTTTCTCCGCAATAAATAGCTTTTGGATTTCTTATCTCCGACGCGCTCACTTTCCCTTTTTACTGAGCACAAAGGAGAGTGAGAACGTTAGCTGCACTACGCAGTTCTTAGTCAGACTGCGAGCAGCGGCGAACGGAAAGAAGCATCAGCATTGATATGGGATACATTACTCACCGTAATCGTATTTCTGATGCTTGTATCTGCTTAGATTCACATGCTGTGCATAGGCCGACATCTAGTGGAAGCTGCAGAGTATTACAGTTTGTTTTTCGAAACTCGAAAATGGGCGTCGACACAGGGCGTGCCAGTAATATTATCCCTAGTGTGACGTCCACTGTACCCAAGATCCCTCACGCGTCTAGGATCCTCAGATTGTATTTTTTCTGACATGAGGTAGCATGAGGAGTAGCGTGAGTACAGATAATCCAAGCAGATAGACAGAAAGGTAAGACTACAAGCAATCATGCGCCTTCTCTCAGAGGGGAGGAAGGGTGGGTCGCATGTGAATCTAAGCAGATACAAGCATCAGAAATACGATTACGGTGAGTAATGTATCCCTTCTGAGGCTTGTGGAATCTGCTTAGATCACATGCTGTGCATAGATTAGCGAGCAGTACCTGAAGAAGGAGATGGGATGTGAGAAGGGTCATGAGCAAATAAGTGTCTTAGAACCGCTTGTCCCACTTGTGTATCTGCCTTGGAATGGGTGTCAATGCAGTAATGCTGAGTAAAAGTGTGAATAGAGCTCCAAGTAGCTGCTTTGCAAATGGTGTCAAGGGGTACATTTGCAATGAAAGCCATAGTGGCCCCAATGCCTCTAGTAGAGTGGGCTCTTGGCGTGAAAGGCAGAGTTATTTCAGAGAGTGAGTAACACAGCTGGATACAGTTAATAATCCACTTCGAGATGGCACCTTTAGAGACGCGATCCCCCTCTCTGCCTGTAGCTATGGAGACAAACAGTTGATCTGTTTTTCTTAGCGGTCTGGTTTTATTTACATAGTAGAGGACCGCCCTACGCACATCTAGGGTGTGTAGTTTCACCTCAGCCGAGCTTTGCGGGTTCTGGAAGAAAGCCGGAAGCTCGATGGACTGGTTTACATGGAATTTTGATATAAATTTAGGTGAGAACCTCGGGTGTGTGCGTAAAACCAGTTTGTCTTTATGGACAGTAAAGAAGGGATCCTGCACTGACAGAGCCTGAATTTCACTGACCCTTCTTATAGAAGTAATCGCTACTAAGAAGGCCGTTTTATAAGTCAGGTGTTTGAGACTGCTTTTATGCATGGGTTCGAAAGGGGGGCCCATGAGCTTGGCTAGCACCACATTAAGGTCCCACCCTGGTGGTGGGTTTGAAATAGGAGGGTGAAGTCTCTTTACTCCTTCCATGAAGGCTTTAACTACTGGTACTTTCCACCACAAAACTTTGCTATGGGAAGTGGTGTAAGCCGACAGGGCTGCCAGGTGTACTTTCAGTGAGTTAAAAACCAATCCTGCATCTAGCAGGTGGAGCATGTATGTAACAATAAAGGAAGGAGTGCAATCAACCGGGTTGATTTGTCTACTCTGGCACCAGATAACGAACCTCTTCCACTTGTCAAAGTAACAGTGCCTTGTGTTTGGTTTCCTAGATTCCTTTAGGATGTCCATACACCTCTGTGGCAAATTGAGATGTCCAAACTCTATGACCTCAGGAGCCATGCTGCCAGGTTCATTGAGTTGGGTTGCTGGTGTACTGTTTGACCTTGGTGCTGGGACAGTAGGTTGTACCAGGCCGGAAGTTTGATGGGCTTGCACACCGCCATCCTGCGTAGGTGTGGGAACCACGGTTGTCTTGCCCACATGGGAGCAACTAGGACGAGCGTCATCGATTCCCTGTTCATCTTGTTCACCACTTTCCTGATGAGAGGAGTTGGTGGAAAAGCGTACGCAAACATCCCTGACCAGTTCATCCACAGGGCGTTCCCCTGGGAGCCTGGTTGGGGGAACCTGGATGCAAATCCTGGGCATTGTCTGTTTTCGCTTGTGGCGAATAAGTCTATAGTGGGGAAACCCCACTGAGAGAAGATATCTTCTACGACCTCTCTGTGTAGAACCCATTCGTGTTCCTCTGGGAGGGAGTCTCTGCTCAGAGCATCCGCTAGGGAATTGAGCTCCCCTGGAACATGTTGTGATGACAGGAAGATGTTCCGTCTGAGTGCCCATATCCAGATTTTCTGGGCAAGCTTGGACTGATTTGGCGAGCGAGTCCCTCCTTGCTTGTTCAGGTAGAACATGGCTGTTGTGCTGTCTGTCCGGATTTGCACTGACAGGTTTAGTAGGTGGGGCTCAAATGCCTGAAGCGCTCTGAATACTGCCAGAAGCTCTAGCAGGTTGATGTGGTTCTTGGCCACTGAGTGAGACCAGAGACCCTGAGCTGTGTGGTGGAGATGGTGAGCTCCCCACCCCGTCAGACATGCATCTGTAGTGACTACTGCCTGTACCTCGGGATCGTAAAAGGGTTTCCCCTGTGCGAGATTCTCTCTTGTCCACCAGTGAAGGCTTTGTACCAGTGTTGGCGAAACGACCACTAGATCGTCCCACTGACCACTTGCCTGAGACCACTGTTTCGCCAACCATTCCTGCATGGGACGCATGCGCAGGCGCGCGTTGGGGACCAGGTAAATACATGACGCCATCATGCCCAGTAAACGCATTGCTTTGCGTACCGTTATTTGTTGACCGGACTGATCATGCAGAATTTGCAGTAGTATATTCTGAATTCTTTCTTCTGAAGGAAAGGTCAACCCCTCTTGGGTATCTAGGATTGCTCCTAGGAATTGTTTTGAGGTGCTTGGCACCAGGCTTGACTTTTTCTCGTTGATTGAGAAGCCTAACTCGTGGAGGAGGTCGATAGTCCTTTGAATGTTTGTCCTGCAAATTCCTGGGGTTTCCCCCGTTATGAGCCAGTCGTCCAGATAAGGGTACACTGGGATCGTCTCCCTGCGTAGGTGTGCAGCCGCCACGGCCAGTACCTTGGTGAATACCCTTGGTGCTGAAGCTATCCCGAAGGGCAGTACCTTGAATTGGTAGTGTCGACTGTCCACCTTGAAGCGCAAGTACTTTCTGTGCGCTGGGAACATGGAAATATGAAAATAAGCATCTTTCATATCCAAGGTTGCCATGTAATCCCCCTTTTTTAGGAGGGGGATCACCTCTTGTAGCGTGGTCATACGAAATTTTTGGGGCTTGACATACTTGTTGGCAGGCCGTAAATCCAATACTGGGCGCAATATCAAATCTTTCTTTGGCACAAGGAAGTAAGTTGAATAAATACCCTTGTTTACCTGGTGTCCCGGGACGAGTTCTATCGCGTCCTTTTCTAGCAGAATGGCGATCTCCTCGAGGAGAATCTTCTGATGTTCTAAGGAGTGTACTCTTTGTCGTGGAGGATGGTTCCGGGGACGCTGCAGTAGCTCTATACAATATCCTGTGGATACTGTTGACAGCACCCATCTGTCTGATGTGATCCCTTCCCAAGCCTGGGTGAAGTTGGAAATGCGTCCCCCTACTGGGGTTGCGTGAGAAGGGACCCTGAACTGAGCGTCACTGCTTTGGTGGAGGCGTGCCGCCTCCTTTGCTGGGGCTGCCTCTGCCTTTACCACGACCTCTCCTATTACCCCTGCCGTAACCCTGGGTAGACTGTTGGTTGTTGTTCCACTGTGTACCCTGCCCCTGGGAATAGTTAGATCCTCTCTGGGAATTTTGGCCGCGTGGGCGACGAAAATTACTATTCCCTCATGGTTAGGGGGTTTATTGGTTAACTGGCCAAGGGACTTGAGTGTTTCATATTCGTCCTTGGCATTTTTCAGTGCGTCTTCGACCGCCTTACCAAACAACAGATCGGTTTCCACCGGTTTGTCCAACAATGAAGCCTTAAAACCAGACTGCCGTAACCACGTATGTCTCTTGATAACAGTGCCTTCTGCTATCAATCTGCCTGCGTTGTCCGCGGCGTCAAAAGTTGCTTTCAAAATGCAACCAGACACGGCTCTACCCTCTGCGGAAATCCGAGCTAACTGGCCCTTTAAAGGTTCAGGAGCAGAGGTTATGAGTGCCGTGACTTCTTCCCACTGATGGCAGTTGTAGCTGGCCAACAGGGTGGTGGAGTTAGCAATCCTTGCTTGATAGGCGGACGTTGAGGCTACTTTCCTGCCGAAACCGTATAGTTTTTTGCTCTCCTTGTCGGGAGGAGCTTCGGACGATGACAAGGGTGTTCCAGCCCTCTTACAAGTGTTGGTGACAACTAGGGAGTCTGGCTTCAGATGTTCTCTAATATAGAGAGGTTCAGACTGGGCCGCCCTGAAAAGTTTTTCAACCCTGGGACTGACTGCTCTGGTGAGGTTCGGGTTCACCAGGGACGGATCTATTCTCCACTGAATGGACTTAAGGATAGGGATGGTCTGGGCAACAGGCCTCCTTTCTCCCACTAACTCTTCTGCAAAGTCCCTTTCCTCCTGGACACCGTGGGTGTCAATGTGGAAATGTTCTGCTGCGCGAGCGAGAACCTCATTTAGGAGGGGTTGGTTATCGACCGGGGAGTCGGTAACCGGGGCTTCGTTCTCTACCGGGGAATCTACTGTGTATGTTTCAGGGTCATCCTCTTCTTCTTCCTGGTCCTCATCATCCCCATAGTAGCCCGTCCCGGTTTGCTCTTCTATCATATCAAATTCTTGGTCCTCACCAAAGGAAGCCTCTCCTTGATACCGTGAGTATGGTCTTGCGTAAGTCTGGACCTCGAACGGTTCTGACCTCATCGGAGTTTCAAACCGGGGCTTTTTACTCGGGGGGATAGGATCAGTAGAGCCTGAGGGTGTGGCCCCTTATGGATCATACGAGAGGAAATGTTCTGGATTTTTATCATAAAAATCAGCCAAAGAAGACATTCTTGACATGACCCTATCTATGTCTTCACTGGACCATTTTTTGGAACTGGGAATGACTCTCTCAGCAAGTCTATGGGATTTATCTTGTGTAGCTTTGCTGGTTGTAGACCTATCAGCAGACCTGGTTTTGTCTGTCTGTTTAGGGGGAGTGGAGTGTTTCAGAGGTGTAGAAGAATGTACAGGTAGTTTCTTCTGCTGTTTTTCCCCCCTCCCCGTGCGTTGAAAAATGTTTTCCCTGTCCTTTAGTGGCTCTGGAGTTTTTCGACGCCTGGCGTCGAGGATCGGGGGTGGTGTCCCTATCCTTCGAGCGTGGGGCCTCGCTGGCTTTAACTGCGGGCTCCGACTCCTGGAGCGCGGCCTGGGGGTGGAAGTCGTCTTCGTCTTCCGACGATCGAACTTCTGTTAGCCTAGGAAGCGAGGCACTCTTGGCAAGAGTGGATGATTGCCTGGAGTCAGGCAGCGATCTAGATCGAGAGCGCCCAGAGGACACCGAATCGGACCGTTCTGTTTGTGCCTCTTTCCGAGAGCTCGACGTTGTCGAGTCTCGGTTGAACTTAGTGTGTTTAGTGTGTGTAGTATGTGAAGCGCTTGTGTCGCCGGGGGTCTTCCCCATAGCCGCCCTGCCGGACGACCTTCCGAGGTCGGGGACCTGCGCTCGGCTGTCTTTCGATGCCGTAATGCCCTCGCCGTCCGAAAGTACGGCGCCGCTGCCATCGCTGAAGGCGCCCTCCGCTGCCATGGCCGCCTGACTGGCGTGGTGGGCCCAACGCTTCGTCGAACGGTCCTTAAGTGTCTTAGGTTTAAACCTACTACACGCTCTGCAGTTCGCTTCGGGGTGGTCCCTCGGCAAGCATAGATTGCACGTGGCATGCCTGTCGACCCAAGGGTATTTGCGATTGCACTTGGGGCAGAATTGAAAAGGGGTACCCTCCATACGCACCTTGAGGCAGCGGGCAGTTAAGTGTAGGAAATGTATAAGGTGTACCTATATACCAAGAGTGTAGAGTATGTACCACCCCCCACCCTCCCTACTTGCAGGGCCGAGGCCAGAGGCCTTCCAAGGCCTGGGCCGAGGCCTGCGGCCTTCCGAGGCCCAAATCCGTTGTGCAGCAGCCGACGGTCGATTTCTTCTCCAGCCGGCGTCGAGTTGTCGAAGTTCGACCTTGGGGTGGGGAAGGATGTCAATAGATTAATCTTTTTAAATTTTAGCAAAAGTATGGCTAAGGCCAGGGGACTCCGCAAAATGCTTCCGACCAGTATGGCGGAAAAATACAATCTGAGGATCCTAGACGCGTGAGGGATCTTGGGTACAGTGGACGTCACACTAGGGATAGTATTACTGGTACGCCCTGTGTCGACCCCCATTTTCGAGTTTCGAAAAACAAACTGTAATACTCCGCAGCTTCCACTAGATGTCGGCCTATGCACAGCATGTGATCTAAGCAGATTCCACAAGCCTCAGAAATATATATATTCCTGTTTATGGACTTGGATTGGAAACTTACCCTGCACTATGAACTTATGGAATCCGCTTCAATTGACACACTGCAGAGTCGGCTTGTGAATGAAAGTTTATTTCTTCATGTTGTTTATTATGTGCGTACGAGCGTTTGAGACAGTTCAAGCATTATGGGAAATGCAGTCTTCAACTGAGTTTTGAAATTTAGGTATTTAGGTTGTTGTTAAAGTTAAGAAACAATTTAATTTCAACAAAAGTAATATAAACACGTTTACAAGAATACTCCAGTGTGAAGGTGAAAACTGGAAAAGTAATTTGAACTACTGAATGTTCTACAGGCTGGTTAGGAGAACAATTAAGTTTCTTGCAAGCAATGTTCTGGTTGTTACGTCCGATGAGAAGGCAAAAACAACAAGCAAGTAGAGTTTAGAAATTCAAAAAACTATGTGCACAGTGGATAGAAAATGAATTCTGAATCTAAGGTTAAAAGGTGAAAAGCCCTATATTAAGTAAGAAAACTGATAGGTAAGTAGTTGAAAAAGTAAAGTCAAGGCAATGTTTATTCTGGAAGGATAACAGAAAGTAGTTTTTACAGCAAGAATTAAACCAGCTAAGAAGCCATAGCCTCCTGTCAATAGGTGGAGGAGACACAGGTGTAGTGTGTTTTGTTGTTAAGCTTCATTCTAAATGAATATTGAAATGTATTAGTTTATTAACCATTTACTCCTATGCAGGGAACAACTAAAGAAGCAAGAAGAGCTCCAGTGTTGTTTGTTGTTTTGTCCCATTTCCCCTTTCCCCCTCTGGCTCGGCTGAGCTCCACTGTGTTTAGTTGGTGGGAAACTGAACAGCTGGTGAAGGAGTGTGGGGTCCAGCAGCTCCTACGGAAGGCTTGAAGAGAACATGACAGTGGCGCCATCTTGGGGTAACTCCAGCAGGCAGCACCAATCTGCTTCCATCAGTGCCACACGGACCATCGCTGCCTGTGATTCATGACAGTGGCAACCGGTCTGCTTCTCCCGGGTCTCTCGCTTTCCCAGTGGTAAGCGCATGCTTTCCTCCACAGAGATTGCTTGCAAATGTTGCCTTCAGTTCTGCTTCCTGCAGCGCTCGCTCTGCATCTCTCTTCTCCTTCACTGCCCTCATGAAAAGGCACACCATTTTCAAGTATCCTGCACAGCTGATGGGCATTACAACTAGCCGGCACATTGGTGTTTCTTCGGCTCCATATTAACTCTTTCTCTTCTTCTTTGTCCCAGTACTGAGGGTTTTATGGGAGTTGGAGTCCAGAGGAGTTGTGGACCATTTAAAGCTATGTTGCTTTAGGTGTTTGTTCACATCAAAACCAACATTAACAGGAGATGTTAAGTGAGCATTATGTACCTATGAAGTATGAATGGTACCCTGCCTAAGGTGTTTAGCAATAAGGGGTGTTAGGGTTTGAACACTGGAAGGATTGGTATAATGATAACAGGCCACCAGTAATCTATGCAATATAGGGTCATCTTCGAAATTAAAGGAATTATACCAGATCTGTCCTGCTGGGGTAATCTCATCGACAGCCATCTCCTCCCATGAGACCCTCGCTCATAATACTACACCCACGGTCAGGATCAGATAGCGGCAGATGTTCCCTGGCTACATGGGAGGAGGTTTTAGACTGGGGTTCAGTGATGACTCCACAGGATTCTTCAGAGTGCCCCCTTATATCAATCCACCCAGGGATGCAAATATAGCCTGTAAGAATTTCACCATGGCCAGGGATAGGGACAATTATTTGGTGACATACATCTAGCTCACGGAGGTCCTCTATGTAAGGAGTCTTCATAGTGTACCAAACATATGAAGGCTTTACGCCTTAATACCTCAATGGTGTCACACTCTATTAACAAGTGTTTTAAGTTTTCCTGTGTGACTGTATTACTGAGTCTGCTGTGTCTCTCTGAGTAACTCAGCCTCCTACTCGGCCCAGTATACTCAAGCGTGTTCAGAATATTAAATCCAAATCTTAACAGCCAGTTCCTGTACACGGGACACAAAATAAAATCAAATCTTTATTCCTTTTGGCATGACTGTCAAAGGTGTAATGAGTGAAAATCCATCTGCATACTATAAATACCAGTTGAGGTGTGATGAAAATAAACACAAACACATTTTGTGTACAGTACAGAGTATTAGGAACTATCCATGGTAGGCATTTGTGCTTGTTGTGCAGTGTAACACCAAGGTACACGTTTCTCTTTCCTGAAGGTGGGTGTTCAATAAACTACACATTGTGCCAAAAGTCACTCTTTAGAAGCTATACATTTTGTCTTTATGACATAACAGTCAAACCTGAACTAAGTGGTGCTCCATTTGCATAGTATAAATGACAACTAGCATCACAGTTTCAGTGATTATTTACAAGTCTCTGCAAATAAACAACCATTGTTGATGAAAAAAGAAGGAATTAAGAGGTAAAAATCAGAAGAATTATTACTTGATGTGTGGCTCAACCATATTTTACATGTTTTTCTGAATCACTGCAAGCTTCAACTAACTCCCTGTGGTTGGAAGTCTGGTGCTCTACCCACTGAGCTAACACTCTCTCACTCAAAACCATTACTTTTTCCTTATGACAAGACTGTCAAAGACGCAATGAGTAAATAACCATCTGCAAGCTAAAAATGACAATTGGTATCAAGGGGTTTCCTTTGCTGCTGTCTACAGGTCACCTGCATAAACCAACTTTATGTAGAGTACAACATATTAAGAACTACACAATTGTTGTATTTTTACTTGGTGTACAGCGCAACTATAAGGTGCAAGTTTGTCTGCCTGACATTACAACTTACTTGTATTGGAAATTGTGAGAAACCAAAGGGTGTCTCACCTATTAGTCCCTGGGGATCACTCTATCAGGTGGCCAGGGCACAGCCATCGCCTTGGGATCCAGACCCTGGGGGTGGACCAGTGCGGGAGGATCACCTGGATGAGGGGTCTTGGGGGAGTTTGGGTGAGGCAGCCAATGGTGAGATGTGTTATTCCTCCATTTCCCGTACCCATGATACCTGCTATTTCATCGGATTCTCTGATGTCCCAACTCCCCCCCTTTTCTACACAAACACTGGGCTGAGGAAGAGGGCGACTAAGAGTAACATGGCTAACTCTTACACATCTCATTGGACTAGTCTTGCTAATCACATCAGGCAAAGTCAGGCACTTGACTTTAAGGACATACATCTGATACAAATGAGCTCTCCTCACACAGATAAAAGGTGGAACACAAGTAAGAGCAGAACTTCTTGGGCGAAGGTGAACCTACTGCAGCAGAGCAATGGACCGAGGGACGAGAGCAATGGGTGGAAAACCGAAGGAGTTCCCTGCAGGAGGTTGTTGCCTCCAAAAGGCAGCGAAAGACACATGGAGAACGCCAAATCCCAAATAAGAAGGCTGCATTGTGTTTGAAGGAACCCAGCGACCCTCCCGTGTGAACGGAACAGTTGGGGAGGCGAAGCCAAGCCTGTGGTACCAACCTTGACTCGTGAATTGCCAAAGCTGTAAAGACAAAAAATTAATGCACACAGCCTGTGAGTTGGCAAGTGACATGAAAGACCGGTGTGTGTTAAGGAAAGATTGAAGTTGCAACATTATATCGCACAATTGAAGGCTGCATGCATGTGGATGAGACGTGAAGAAAGGCAGACCCGTGAATGAACTTGGAAGTAATGATAGCTGTAAAACTAGCGATACTGAGTAACTGAGTGGTCAAGCGAAAGGAAGTAGCCTCCCGAAAGTCTCAGTGAAAGGTGAAATGTTTGTAGCGATAAAGTGAATGAACTGTAAAAGCAAAGTGATCAAAATTATCCCAGAGAAAAGGGGAGAGTAAAAGGTTGAACGTTGAACTTTGGTGCTAAGGGCAGTGAACTACCCAGACCAGGAAGCACTGGGGCAAACAACACAAGAGTGTGAGTCGGAAGGAAAGTCGAAGTGGTCCTGTGGAGGTCTGTTGTAAAAGCCATGCACATACGAAAGTCTTCGACATCAGGAAATGGTCTGAGCCCGACAGAGGGAGACCGGAAGTGTAAGAAGTTAGGGGACGGGAACCCCTAAAGAATGCGACTTGGGCTTGGGGAAGGGAACCCCTGCAAGCGTTGTGAACTTTTGCTTTGAAAGGTATATGCCCGACTGAGAGGGACCGGCGTGAACTTTTTGTTTAATTGTGTTTTAAAAATCTGGAAATAGAGACTTTAACGTGGAAGGTCAGGCGGAGCTCGATCCACGTTTTGAACTGACTGTGTGTTAAAAACCTGAGCCAGAGTGTGTCATGCTGCCTACGGGGACCGCCTTACTCTGTGCTTTCTAACGTGGGAAGGAGAGCTGACTCGACCACATGTATTCTTTGTATTTGAACACTGATTTTCCTTTGCATACATATTCTCCTTCACACACTTTTGTAAAAGAGATAGGGCAGGCATTAGGTTTTGTTAGTATAGGGCATTTTGATTTGACAGACTCAACTAGGAATGTTTTATTTATGATTTGATGGTAGAGTCTATTCCCATCGTAGTTATAGGGCAAAGTAGGAATTTGTACAAACCCAGAAACTTTAATAAAGGTTTTACAAACTGTATCTTTTGTTTCAGTGTCATACTTGTGATACCATGCCTCCCTTACAAAATACACATAAAACAAATGTATTATATAGACCAATGCATTATGAACTAAAGATTGGAAGCAGTTGGTGCGCAGATCAATTAAACATGGGATGTTTTTCTGACTGGGGCCTTGAGCACACCACCATTATTTTGGGAATCCACTCCCTAACCATTGTACTAGCTGTTATTCCTTTACAAATTATTGATGGATTCCCATATGACATAACTGTCAGACCTAATGAGTGAAGCACCATCTGCAAACTATAAAGGTCAGTTGGGTGTAAGGTTTTTGCGGATACCCACAAGTCATGTGTAATGAATGTAGTAAAAACTAAATATTTAGTATTTGTACAGCTCAACAACATGGCATAAGGGTCTCCCTATAGAAACCATTGATTTCTTCCTTATGTTACGACTGTCAAAGTTGTAATGAGTAAAACTACATTTGAAAACTATGAATAGTGTTGTATATATGTATTAATTGCAAATCCAGATTCCATGGAATTGTATGCATGGAATGTGGAATGCTGGATAGCCCGAGCTGAATGTGTGAAGAATGTTTTAGTCTGAGAATGGGTGTTGAGAGAGGGGAGAGCTGAGAAGAGGAGGCCGCTAGGGCTGCTGTGAATATAACTTAAATAAAAAAGCTCTTCTTGAAAAATTACCTGAAGTGTGTAACTTCAAGAAGTGGAGACATAATACTGACAACGAAGGTGAGATGTTCTGAACCTGCCAGCGGCCCCACATGGAGGTCGGCAGCATCATGCCTGAGGAGGAATTTCTGGTGCCCATTGGTGCCTAAGAGTACCGAGCACATTCGCTCCCCAACTCAACTGTGAAAAGCATTTTTTGAGGCACCCGTTACTCGTCTCACGCGCTGATAGGGCACCAGGCACGCTGCGGGGGCACCTCCAGGCGGCCTGCAATGTGCGCCCTTGAAAACAAGAATGCTACAAAGTGAAGAGCTGCAGCCGCTGTACCGGCCTGAGCCAGCTGGAGGCGGGATAGTGCACGCAAATGCCCTAGGAGGGACCGGAGCGGTGCTGCAGTCCTGGAGGAAGCAAGGTCATTGTAAGACGTTCTCTGGAAGAGGACTACTCTCAACCTCTGCAAGTGGTTGGGAGAGTGTGTCAGAGAGGACACGCCTATAAGGGAATCATGAGACCCTCACTGGCAGAGGATTTCCCCAACCCCTGCAAGTGAATGGGAGAGAGTGCAATCAAGGGCATATGTAAGATAATAAAGCCATGTCAAACATTTCAGGGCCCCCTCTCTTTTTGCCCTTGTCTGGAGACCCAGCTATCAAATGGCAAGACTGGAAGGAACCGTTTCTCTGATACTTGCATGGGGTTTATGATTTAAATTTTGCTCCTGATCAGAAGGACTCCCTCTTGCACCACTGCCTGGGGCAGGAAGGTCAGTGCATTTACAGGAGACTCCCAGAACTCCCAGAACTCATCACAGCAGAGATATATGAGATAAGCATCATCAAACTGGACACATATTTTATAGTAAAAGAGAACAAGATTTTAGCCAGGTATCACTTTGCTACTGGAGATCAAAGAAAGAATGAGGAATTCATAACGGTCCTTCGAGGTGTGGCCATCAAGTGCAGATGTTATCAATGCAAATATGAGCACCTTAGGGACCAACATGGTTGAACATACCAAGACCTGCATGAGAGAGTTGAAGGCAGATTCGGAAAACATAGTGGCAGTGTCACGAATCAGGTCGAGTGGGGTGCAAAGCAGAAGGATGAGAGTAAGCAATAGCCTATGAGGCGGTTGGAAGTGAAACAGAGGTCTGAATGAAGACCCAGTAGAATACGATATTTTAGTTTCGGCAGTTCTGAACAATTTGCAAATGATAAGGAATGTTTTGCACAGCACGTGATCTGCCGGGAGTGGGGAAGAAAGGGACACTTGGCATGGTGTTGCAAGCAATGGATGAAATATGGGATGGTAAAGATGTATCTTCCTCGGTGAGTGGGTGGTATGACCCTGATGATGAGGTTTGCATGGTTACTGCAGTAGATGCCAGGACGAAGAGAGTTAAGCCGCATGCAGTAATCAAGATAGCTGGTGTTGGTATGAATTTGTTGATTGATAGCGGGGCAGACTATACCCTCATGAATGTGAATACATGGAGAGGCAGGTTTGAGTGTTGTGACCTGCAGGAGATGACAGTAGCAGCACATAAGTATGAAAAGTTCTCATTGACATTGTGAGAGAGTTTGAGGCACAATTTGGATTGAAGGGGCATAAGGCAATGGGTGTGGTGAGAGTTACGACTAAAGGGGTAACCTGTTATCGTGGGATACACAAGCAGATTTAGTCATAAGGTTGGACCTGGAGCACCCTTCACAGGTATTGGTAGTGGAAGGGAGAGATGTGGCATGGCAACAGGCCATAAAGCACTGGTATCCCGGTGTGTTCAAAGAGATGACTGGATGTCTCCATTGATTTGTACATTGCATTAAGTTGAGAGTGGATGCAGTACCTGTTAGGGACAAGGCAAGGATGAGTCTGGTTGCTTTAAGGTCAGAAATAGAAGAATTTAGCCGCATGATGAGCGAAGGTATCATAGAGGAGGCGAAGGCGGTGGAGTGGATTAGTCCTGTTGTGGTGGTGCGCAAGCCTAACAGTGACTTGAGGCTCTGTATTGATTTGAGGGTGCATAATAAAAGTGTGGTCCCGGAAAGATTCACTTTGCCAAGGATAAATTATCTATTGATGGAGATATCTGGTGCTGGGATATTCTCTACTTTAGATTTGAGAGCAGCATATCATCAAGTTTGTGCACTTGTGAGGAAGTACCATGTGAAGTACCGCTTGGCCGCTGGGGAGCTCTGATTTACGGCACGCTGAATGCTTTCATTTTGGACATTGGGAACTTTCTGTGTGAACAGTGTCTCTAAACAAGATTAACGTGTCGGCAGTGGACATGCTTCTTGTTTGTGACGCTTGGCGTTTACATAGCGAGAATGCTCGCGCACCTGCGCATGTGCACTTGTGAGGAAGTACTGTGTGCAGTACTGCTTGGCTGCTGGGGAGCTCTGTTTCACGGCACGCTGAATGCTTTCATTTTGGACATTCTGAACTTTCTGTGTGAACTGTGTCTTTAAACAAGTTGACTACAGCACTAGGACAGAGATAACAAGGGTATATATGCTTCAAGTACAGTTATTGATGTTTGTATTTGTATTTTATTTTAGATTACTGTGTCAGCAGTGGACATGCCTCTTGTTTGTGACACTTGCCGTTTCCTCTACATAGCGAGAACGCTCGCGCACCCGCTCACGCGCACTCGTGAGGAAGTCCCGTGTGAAGTACTGCTTGCCTGCTTAGCCGCAAAACCGTGGGCCAGCGGGCATACTTCCAATTACTTTTGTTTGTTTGCTTTTAATTTCCTCCTGATTTAGTGTTTAAAGACTTTTATAAATAGATGCATGGTTCACCCTCTTTACTCGTTGAAATCTAGTATGCCTGAACATTTACAGAATTTATCTGTAATGACATCAACTGACTCTGCAAGTGCCACACGCTCGTCCCATAAATCTATCATGTTGACTCGATTCAGTTCTCGGAATACATTACGGAGCGCCAGCACATTACCATTCTTTAAGATGCTGCAAGCGGAAGGGAATACTCCAGCTACCTCTAGCAAACAACGCATGTCGGCCTTTCCACCTCGTTATGAAAGTCTGTTACAGAGGCATCCCGAGACTGTGGCCATTATATCCGAGCCCCACTCGCTTTCAGATCATACCATCCTTCATTCATCAGAAAGCAGGACGCTAAGTACTGCGGTGATAGAGTTGACATGCCAAGATCATCAGTCATCCCCGAGTCGGGATGGTTTGGATATCTCTATATTCGCAAATCAATGCGAATCGCCCATTTCTATCTATAGTGAACAAACCATTCGTCATGAAAGGTGTTCAATATATTCCTCCATTCGGTCAGTTTCCTTACCTTATGCTCACCCAACTCCATGTCAAAAAAGGAATGCTCTGAACACCTAAGTTACCAAGGCCAATACAACCATGATTGAGTTGGCACTAGCAGCGATTAACACCACAATGCTGAGTCTTTTTAAACTTTTTGAATCATTAGACGCCAAAGTAGCGAAACAATCTGCTCAACTAGATCATCTTTCTCGGTGGTTTGATTCTAATTTAAAAGTCTCACTCATGTTAAACAAGTGTGATTCCAATTCAGAGATACCATCTACGGACATTGTTTCTATCCCTGTCACAAGTATATCGTTGGTGAAAGAGCATGCTGCATTTCTTCCAACATTTTCAGGAATTATTCGACCTGTATCGGAGCCCATAGTATGTCTGTCTGAGCAAGAGCCTAATGATTTGTGGGCTAGCGTTGAGAACATTGCAATTAGCCCTTCGAAGCATAATCCCCCTGAGAGCAATTCTGCTTGGAGCATAGTTAATTTGGGTGAGCCACACACCAAAAAGACAAAAAAAGGCCCCCGTTGTTTTGTAAAAAAAAAACAAAAACATGGCGGCTATTAGAAACACTAAAGATGCACTTAGTTCCCTTTTTCAAGCCATTACTGCATGCCGAAAAGTCTCAGATGCCGCCATGGAAAAAACTGAATTACCAACTATTTCTAGAGTTGATGTGGTAAACGTGCAAGATGTTATCATCATCAAAGACTCTGCATCCAGTATGACAGACCACCCATCCCAAAGATCATCTGGACATGTTACGGTACCCAAATCTCCGCTTTCTTATCCACCGTTAAATTACCTAATTCAAGTGATTCAACAAAGTGAGCAAAGTGGTCCTATAGTGACCACAAATAAATCTGTTGAATCAGTGGCTTATGTCAAATCTCTAACAACAAAACCGATCTAAACATCAGATCCGGAAATTACCTTCTCAATGGTGAATCTAAAAAAAGCAGTTGATGGTTAGCTACAAAACCGCCCGTTGACACTACCTGCCAAAATAGCTTCACAGACACAATCCGAGACATCTGTACAGGCAAAATTGGCACACACAAATTCTGATCAAGTAGCTGGACATTCTGACATTTTATATACACAAAGATTATCCAGTAATCACGTAGCCTTTCTTCCTAATTCCATCCAAGTCACCAACGCAGGAAGTCATCAAGCAGAAACAACCAAATATCCAGTAGTCGATCACAGAACATTGCATCATCCACAGTGCCATAAATCTGCTTATTACTCTTTAATTATGAAGTGCTGAGATGGTCCGTTCAAGACGTATAACCTTAATAAGTGAAGAGTTGGAAGACATCACATCAGGAGACATAGACCGGATTGAATTTCTTTCAGATACAGTCTGCTCTTTTGTGAGGTTATGAATTCCCTCTGGCATCGTATTAAACACCATTTGGAAGGCTAAAATGGTGTTGTTCGACATGGGATTTTCGATCGCTCAAGATTCTGAACGGTTCACAGTGAGAGCTGAATATATGAACTCTAAATCGCATATCAACCCAGGGGAATCAACAGGGGTTCGAACGTATTCTAGTGTACTACATCCAGCTGTGGCTTAACCACCAAAACAGAATTTTCTGTGCTCCCTCGCCATAGCTAGTTGGAATACACAAGGGCATACTCACCTTCAGACATCTGTAAGCAATTTCACTACTACATATGATATAATAGCATTCCAGGAGACGTGGCTCACCCAGACTCCTATCTGAGATAATTATGAAGTTGCACTTTTACCAGCAATTGCCGCTGATAAAGAAGACCGTCTTCTGGTCTCCTAGTGGCGGTAAAATGAGTCACGGTTATTCTATCACCCCGTGGGATTCAGTCAGTTCCTTCATCCAACTAGTGAAGATTTTGTGTCCACATCACAACATTGCATTGGTAAATATATACCGAAATACGGTAGGTTTAGTAGATGAGGCATTTTACCTAGGCCTAGTGAGATTATTAGATCTGGTTCTTATGAGTCCAGATTCAACAGTCACTATGCTAGTGGGTGATTTAAATTTAGACTGTATGAACACAAAACAAAACCGTAAGCTAAAAGAAGTTCAAAGATGGACCTCATTTATGGCAGAAAAGAATTTCTGTATGGTCAAAGGATCGGTATTTGGTGACATCCCTGCTCAGAAAAAGTGGCACAGAGAGGCCGCAACTAGCATTATTGATTATATTTATGCAAAACAAGGGGGGTCTGGAAAGGGGCAGTGAGCTAAAGACTTGGTAGAGTCTCTCCCAGGGGTTACTCTCCCAAGTACAGGTCATTGTGCTGTGTTCGTGCTGGTAGAGAGATTCCCAGACCCCCCCCCTGTTTTGCATAAATTAACACTGGGTCTCACCCTAAGTTAAAAGGGCAATCCAGACGTGGACCCCTTGCTCACTGTTCTTAGAGAGGCGCAGCTTCACCTCACTGATGATGCCCAACAAGGCTGAAACACGTGTATGGGCTTGCTGTTTGTACTCTTATTCAGAGGAGAATTGCCTAGTATTTCGGTGCTGGACTGCCCCTAGGCAGGACAAAGACTGATATGCAGGGACATTTCTTCTCTGTGAAAGGGACAGTGAGCTAAAGACTTGGTAGAGTTTCTCCCAGGGGTTACTCACCCAAGAACAGGTCATTGGGCTGTGTTTGTGCTGGTAGAGAGATTCCCAGACCCCCCCTTGTTTTGATTATATTTATGTTGATTTAAAAAATTCTACTAGGTTACAATCGTTTGAAATAATTTTGCAACATCAAAGTGATCATAACTTATTGTCACTGAAAGTGCTTTGGACATCTGACATAGTAAATAGTCAAAAATATAGGACGCGACAACAATTAGTAATCAATAATGCTAAGTCACGCTTTTGTTGGTCTGAACCTAAATTAGCAGCCTTTAGTTGAGTAATCAACGTCAATTCAAAGTCACAGTACTGAGGGTTTTATGGGAGTTGGAGTCCAGAGGAGTTGTGGACCATTTAAAGCTATGTTGCTTTAGGTGTTTGTTCACATCAAAACCAACATTAACAGGAGATATTAAGTGAGCATTATGTACCTATGAAGTATGAACGGTACCCTGCCTAAGGTGTTTAGCAATAAGGGGTGTTAGGGTTTGACCACTGGAAGGATTGGTATAATGATAACAGGCCACCAGTAATCTATGCAATATAGGGTCATCTTCGAAATTAAAGGAAGAATACCACATCTGTCCTGCTGGGGTAATCTCATCGACAGCCATCTCCTCTCATGAGACCCTCGCTCATAATACTACACCCACGGTCAGGATCAGATAGCGGCAGATGTTCCCTGGCTACATGGGAGGAGGTTTTAGACTGGGGTTCAGTGATGACTCCACAGGATTCTTCAGAGTGCCCCCTTATATCAATCCACCCAGGGATGCAAATATAGCCTGTAAGAATTTCACCATGGCCAGGGATAGGGACAATTATTTGGTGGACATACATCTAGCTCACAGAGGTCCTCTATGTAAGGAGTCTTCATAGTGTACCAAACATATGAAGGCTTTACGCCTTAATACCTCAATGGTGTCACACTCTATTAACAAGTGTTTTAAGTTTTCCTGTGTGTCCGTATTACTGAGTCTGCTGTGTCTCTCTGAGTAACTCAGCCTCCTACTCGGCCCAGTATACTCAAGCGTGTTCAGAATATTAAATCCAAATCTTAACAGCCAGTTTCTGTACACGGGACACAAAATCAAATCTTTATTCCTTTTGGCATGACTGTCAAAGGTGTAATGAGTGAAAATCCATCTGCATACTATAAATACCAGTTGAGGTGTGATGAAAATAAACACAAACACATTTTGTGTACAGTACAGAGTATTAGGAACTATCCATGGTAGGCATTTGTGCTTGTTGTGCAGTGTAACACCAAGGTACACGTTTCTCTTTCCTGAAGGTGGGTGTTCAATAAACTACACATTGTGCCAAAAGTCACTCTTTAGAAGCTATACATTTTGTCTTTATGACATAACAGTCAAACCTGAACTAAGTGGTGCTCCATTTGCATAGTATAAATGACAACTAGCATCACAGTTTCAGTGATTATTTACAAGTCTCTGCAAATAAACAACAATTGTTGATGAAAAAAGAAGGAATTAAGAGGTAAAAATCAGAAGAATTATTACTTGATGTGTGGCTCAACCATATTTTACATGTTTTTCTGAATCACTGCAAGCTTCAACTAACTCCCTGTGGTTGGAAGTCTGGTGCTCTACCCACTGAGCTAACACTCTCTCACTCAAAACCATTACTTTTTCCTTATGACAAGACTGTCAAAGACGCAATGAGTAAATAACCATCTGCAAGCTAAAAATGACAATTGGTATCAAGGGGTTTCCTTTGCTGCTGTCTACAGGTCACCTGCATAAACCAACTTTATGTAGAGTACAACATATTAAGAACTACACAATTGTTGTAGTTTTACTTGGTGTACAGCGCAACTATAAGGTGCAAGTTTGTCTGCCTGACATTACAACTTACTTGTATTGGAAATTGTGAGAAACCAAAGGGTGTCTCACCTATTAGTCCCTGGGGATCACTCTATCAGGTGGCCAGGGCACAGCCATCGCCTTGGGATCCAGACCCTGGGGGTGGACCAGTGCGGGAGGATCACCTGGATGAGGGGTCTTGGGGGAGTTTGGGTGAGGCAGCCAATGGTGAGATGTGGTATTCCTCCATTTCCCGTACCCATGATACCTGCTATTTCATCGGATTCTCTGATGTCCCAACTCCCCCCCTTTTCTACACAAACACTGGGCTGAGGAAGAGGGCGACTAAGAGTAACATGGCTAACTCTTACACATCTCATTGGACTAGTCTTGCTAATCACATCAGGCAAAGTCAGGCACTTGACTTTAAGGACATACATCTGATACAAATGAGCTCTCCTCACACGGATAAAAGGTGGAACACAAGTAAGAGCAGAACTTCTTGGGCGAAGGTGAACCTACTGCAGCAGAGCAATGGACCGAGGGACGAGAGCAATGGGTGGAAAACCGAAGGAGTTCCCTGCAGGAGGTTGTTGCCTCCAAAAGGCAGCGAAAGACACGTGGAGAACGCCAAATCCCAAATAAGAAGGCTGCATTGTGTTTGAAGGAACCCAGCGACCCTCCCGTGTGAACGGAACAGTTGGGGAGGCGAAGCCAAGCCTGTGGTACCAACCTTGACTCGTGAATTGCCAAAGCTGTAAAGACAAAAAATTAATGCACACAGCCTGTGCGTTGGCAAGTGACATGAAAGACCGGTGTGTGTTAAGGAAAGATTGAAGTTGCAACATTATATCGCACAATTGAAGGCTGCATGCATGTGGATGAGACGCGAAGAAAGGCAGACCCGTGAATGAACTTGGAAGTAATGATAGCTGTAAAACTAGCGATACTGAGTAACTGAGTGGTCAAGTGAAAGGAAGTAGCCTCCCGAAAGTCTCAGAGAAAGGTGAAATGTTTGTAGCGATAAAGTGAATGAACTGTAAAAGCAAAGTGATCAAAATTATCCCAGAGAAAAGGGGAGAGTAAAAGGTTGAACGTTGAACTTTGGTGCTAAGGGCAGTGAACTACCCAGACCAAGAAGCACTGGTGCAAACAACACAAGAGTGTGAGTCGGAAGGAAAGTCGAAGTGGTCCTGTGGAGGTCTGTTGTAAAAGCCATGCACATACGAAAGTCTTCGACATCAGGAAATGGTCTGAGCCCGACAGAGGGAGACCGGAAGTGTAAGAAGTTAGGGGACGGGAACCCCTAAAGAATGCGACTTGGGCTTGGGGAAGGGAACCCCTGCAAGCGTTGTGAACTTTTGCTTTGAAAGGTATATGCCCGACTGAGAGGGACCGGCGTGAACTTTTTGTTTAATTGTGTTTTAAAAATCTGGAAATAGAGACTTTAACGTGGAAGGTCAGGCGGAGCTCGATCCACGTTTTGAACTGACTGTGTGTTAAAAACCTGAGCCAGAGTGTGTCATGCTGCCTACGGGGACCGCCTTACTCTGTGCTGTCTAACGTGGGAAGGAGAGCTGACTCGACCACATGTATTCTTTGTATTTGAACACTGATTTTCCTTTGCATACATATTCTCCTTCACACACTTTTGTAAAAGAGATAGGGCAGGCATTACCCAGAAATTTTAATAAAGGTTTTACAAACTGTATCTTTTGTTTCAGTGTCATACTTGTGATACCATGCCTCCCTTACAAAATACACATAAAACAAATGTATTATATAGACCAATGCATTATGAACTAAAGATTGGAAGCAGTTGGTGCGCAGATCAATTAAACATGGGTTGTTTTTCTGACTGGGGCCTTGAGCACACCACCATTATGTTGGGAATCCACTCCCTAACCATTGTACTAGCTGTTATTCCTTTACAAATTATTGATGGATTCCCATATGACATAACTGTCAGACCTAATGAGTGAAGCACCATCTGCAAACTATAAAGGTCAGTTGGGTGTAAGGTTTTTGCGGATACCCACAAGTCATGTGTAATGAATGTAGTAAAAACTAAATATTTAGTATTTGTACAGCTCAACAACATGGCATAAGGGTCTCCCTATAGAAACCATTGATTTCTTCCTTATGTCATGACTGTCAAAGTTGTAATGAGTAAAACTACATTTGAAAACTATGAATAGTGTTGTATATATGTATTAATTGCAAATCCAGATTCCATGGAATTGTATGAATGGAATGTGGAATGCTGGATAGCCCGAGCTGAATGTGTGAAGAATGTTTTAGTCTGAGAATGGGTGTTGAGAGAGGGGAGAGCTGAGAAGAGGAGGCCGCTAGGGCTGCTGTGAATATAACTTAAATAAAAAAGCTCTTCTTGAAAAATTACCTGAAGTGTGTAACTTCAAGAAGTAGAGACATAATACTGACAACGAAGGTGAGATGTTCTGAACCTGCCAGCGGCCCCACATGGAGGTCGGCAGCGTCACGCCTGAGGAGGAATTTCTGGTGCCCATTGGTGCCTAAGAGTACTGAGCACATTCGCTCCCCAACTAAACTGTGAAAAGCATTTTTTGAGGCACCCGTTACTCGTCTCACGCGCTGATAGGGCAACAGGCACGCTGCGGGGGGCACCTCCACGCGGCCTGCAATGTGCGCCCTTGAAAACAAGAATGCTACAAAATGAAGAGCTGCAGCCGCTGTACAGGCCTGAGCCAGATGGAGGCGGGACAGTGCACGCAAATGCCCTAGGAGGGACCGGAGCGGTGCTGGGACATTCCTCAGACTATAAGAAATAGAAGGAGGGAGAGAACAGGAGTGTATGCAGTCCTGGAGGAAGCAAGGTCATTGTAAGACGTTCTCTGGAAGAGGACTACTCTCAACCTCTGCAAGTGGTTGGGAGAGTGTGTCAGAGAGGACACGCCTATAAGGGAATCATGAGACCCTCACTGGCAGAGGATTTCCCCAACCCCTGCAAGTGAATGGGAGAGAGTGCAATCAAGGGCATATGTAAGATAATAAAGCCATGTCAAACATTTCAGGGCCCCCTCTCTTTTTGCCCTTGTCTGGAGACCCAGCTATCAAATGGCAAGACTGGAAAGAACAGTTTCTCTGATACTTGCATGGGGTTTATGATTTAAATTTTGCTCCTGATCAGAAGGACTCCCTCTTGCACCACTGCCTGGGGCAGGAAGGTCAGTGCATTTACAGGAGGCTCCCAGAACTCCCAGAACTCATCACAGCAGAGATATCTGAGATAAGCATCATCAAACTGGACACACATTTTATAGTAAAAGAGAACAGGATTTTAGCCAGGTATCACTTTGCTACTGGAGATCAAAGAAAGAATGAGGAATTCATAACGGTCCTTCGAGGTGTGGCCATCAAGTGCAGATGTTATCAATGCAAATATGAGCACCTTAGGGACCAACATGGTTGAACATACCAAGACCTGCATGAGAGAGTTGAAGGCAGATTCGGAAAACATAGTGGCAGTGTCACGAATCAGGTCGAGTGGGGTGCAAAGCAGAAGGATGAGAGTAAGCAATAGCCTATGAGGCGGTTGGAAGTGAAACAGAGGTCTGAATGAAGACCCAGTAGAATACGATATTTTAGTTTTGGCAGTTCTGAACAATTTGCAAATGATAAGGAATGTTTTGCACAGCACGTGATCTGCCGGGAGTGGGGAAGAAAGGGACACTTGGCATGGTGTTGCAAGCAATGGATGAAATATGGGATGGTAAAGATGTATCGTCCTCGGTGAGTGGGTGGTATGACCCTGATGATGAGGTTTGCATGGTTACTGCAGTAGATGCCAGGACTAAGAGAGTTAAGCCGCATGCAGTAATCAAGATAGCTGGTGTTGGTATGAATTTGTTGATTGATAGCGGGGCAGACTATACCCTCATGAATGTGAATACATGGAGAGGCAGGTTTGAGTGTTGTGACCTGCAGGAGATGACAGTAGCAGCACATAAGTATGCAAACTTCTCATTGACATTGTGAGAGAGTTTGAGGCACAATTTGGATTCAAGGGGCGTAAGGCAATGGGTGTGGTGAGAGTTACGACTAAAGGGGTAACCTGTTATCGTGGGATACACAAGCAGATTTAGTCATAAGGTTGGACCTGGAGCACCCTTCACAGGTATTGGTAGTGGAAGGGAGAGATGTGGCATGGCAACAGGCCATAAAGCACTGGTATCCCGGTGTGTTCAAAGAGATGACTGGATGTCTCCATTGATTTGTACATTGCATTAAGTTGAGAGTGGATGCAGTACCTGTTAGGGACAAGGCAAGGATGAGTCTGGTTGCTTTAAGGTCAGAAATAGAAGAACTTAGCCGCATGATGAGCGAAGGTATCATAGAGGAGGCGAAGGCGGTGGAGTGGATTAGTCCTGTTGTGGTGGTGCGCAAGCCTAACAGTGACTTGAGGCTCTGTATTGATTTGAGGGTGCATAATAAAAGTTTGGTCCCGGAAAGATTCACTTTGCCAAGGATAAATTATCTATTGATGGAGATATCTGGTGCTGGGATATTCTCTACTTTAGATTTGAGAGCAGCATATCATCAAGTTTGTGCACTTGTGAGGAAGTACCATGTGAAGTACCGCTTGGCCGCTGGGGAGCTCTGATTTACGGCACGCTGAATGCTTTCATTTTGGACATTCTGAACTTTCTGTGTGAACAGTGTCTTTAAACAAGATTAACGTGTCGGCAGTGGACATGCTTCTTGTTTGTGAGGCTTGGCGTTTCCTCTACATAGCGAATATGCTCGCGCACCTGCGCATGTGCACTTGTGAGGAAGTACTGTGTGAAGTACTGCTTGGCTGCTGGGGAGCTCTGTTTCACGGCACGCTGAATGCTTTCATTTTGGACATTCTGAACTTTCTGTGTGAACTGTGTCTTTAAACAAGTTGACTACAGCACTAGGACAGAGATAACAAGAGTATATATGCTTCAAGTACAGTTATTGATGTTTGTATTTGTATTTTATTTTAGATTACTGTGTCAGCAGTGGACATGCCTCTTGTTTGTGACACTTGCCGTTTCCTCTACATAGCGAGAACGCTCGCGCACCCGCTCACGCGCACTCGTGAGGAAGTCCCGTGTGAAGTACTGCTTGCCTGCTTAGCCGCAAAACCGTGGGCCAGCGGGCATACTTCCAATTACTTTTGTTTGTTTGCTTTTAATTTCCTCCTGATTTAGTGGTTAAAGACTTTTATAAATAGATGCATGGTTCACCCTCTTTACTCGTTGAAATCTAGTATGCCTGAACATTTACAGAATTTATCTGTAATGACATCAACTGACTCTGCAAGTGCCACACGCTCGTCCCATAAATCTATCATGTTGACTCGATTCAGTTCTCGGAATACATTACGGAGCGCCAGCACATTACCATTCTTTAAGATGCTGCAAGCGGAAGGGAATACTCCAGCTACCTCTAGCAAACAACACATGTCGGCCTTTCCACCTCGTTATGAAAGTCTGTTACAGAGGCATCCCGACACTGTGGCCATTATATCCGAGCCCCACTCGCTTTCAGATCATACCATCCTTCATTCATCAGAAAGCAGGACGCTAAGTACCGCAGTGATAGAGTTGACATGCCAAGATCATCAGTCATCCCCGAGTCGGGATGGTTTGGATATCTCTATATTCGCAAATCAATGCGAATCGCCCATTTCTATCTATAGTGAACGAACCATTTGTCATGAAAGGTGTTCAATATATTCCTCCATTCGGTCAGTTTCCTTACCTTATGCTCACCCAACTCCACGTCAAAGAAGGAAAACTCTGAACACCTAAGTTACCAAGGCCAATACAACCATGATTGAGTTGGCACTAGCAGCGATTAACACCACAATGCTGAGTCTTTTTAAACTTTTTGAATCATTAGACGCCAAAGTAGCGAAACAATCTGCTCAACTAGATCATCTTTCTCAGTGGTTTGATTCTAATTTAAAAGTCTCACTCATGTTAAACAAGTGTGATTCCAATTCAGAGACACCATCTACGGACATTGTTTCTATCCCTGTCACAAGTATATCGTTGGTGAAAGAGCATGCTGCATTTCTTCCAACATTTTCAGGAATTATTCGACCTGTATCGGAGCCCATAGTATGTCTGTCTGAGCAAGAGCCTAATGATTTGTGGGCTAGCGTTGAGAACATTGCAATTAGCCCTTCGAAGCATAATCCCCCTGAGAGCAATTCTGCTTGGAGCATAGTTAATTTGGGTGAGCCACACACCAAAAAGACAAAAAAAGGCCCCCGTTGTTTTGTATAAAAAAAACAAAAACATGGCGGCTATTAGAAACACTAAAGATCCACTTAGTTCCCTTTTTCAAGCCATTACTGCATGCCGAAAAGTCTCAGATGCCGCCATGGAAAAAACTGAATTACCAACTATTTCTACAGTTGATGTGGTAAACGTGTGAGATGTTATCATCATCAAAGACTCTGCATCCAGTATGACAGACCACCCATCCCAAAGATCATCTGGACATGTTACGGTACCCAAATCTCCGCTTTCTTATCCACCGTTAAATGACCTAATTCAAGTGATTCAACAAAGTGAGCAAAGTGGTCCTATAGTGACCACAAATAAATCTGTTGAATCAGTGGCGTATGTCAAATCTCTAACAACAAAACCGATCTAAACATCAGATCCGGCAATTACCTTCTCAATGGAGAATCTAAAAAAAGCAGTTGATGGTTACCTACAAAACCGCCCGTTGACACTACCTGCCAAAATAGCTTCCCAGACACAATCCGAGACATCTGTACAGGCAAAATTGGCACACACAAATTCTTATCAAGTAGCTGGACATTCTGACATTTTATATACACAAAGATTATCCAGTAATCACGTAGCCTTTCTTCCTAACTCCATCCAAGTCACCAACGCAGGAAGTCATCAAGCAGAAACAACCAAATATCCAGTAGTCGATCACAGAACATTGCATCATCCACAGTGCCATAAATCTGCTTATTACTCTTTAATTATGAAGTGCTGAGATGGTCCGTTCAAGACGTGTAACCTTAATAGGTGAAGAGTTGGAAGACATCACATCAGGAGACCTAGACCGGATTGAATTTCTTTCAGATACAAACTGCTCTTTTGTGAGGTTATGCATTCCCTATGGCATCGTATTAAACACCATTTGGAAGGCTAAAATGGTGTTGTTCGACATGGGATTTTTGATCGCTCAAGATTCTGAACGGTTCACAATGAGAGCTGAATATATGAACTCTAAATCGCATATCAACCCAGGGGAATCAACAGGGGTTCGAACGTATTCTAGTGTACTACATCCAGCTGTGGCTTAACCACCAAAACAGAATTTTCTGTGCTCCCTCGCCATAGCTAGTTGGAATACACAAGGGCATACTCACCTTCAGACATCTGTAAGCAATTTCACTACTACATATGATATAATAGCATTCCAGGAGACGTGGCTCACCCAGACTCCTATCTGAGATAATTATGAAGTTGCACTTTTACCAGCAATTGCCGCTGATAAAGAAGACCGTCTTCTGGTCTCCTGGTGGCGGTAAAATGAGTCACAGTTATTCTATCACCCCGTGGGATTCAGTCAGTTCCTTCATCCAACTAGTGAAGATTTTGTGTCCACATCACAACATTGCATTGGTAAATATATACCGAAATACGGTAGGTTTAGTAGATGAGGCATTTTACCTAGGCCTAGTGAGATTATTAGATCTGGTTCTTATGAGTCCAGATTCAACAGTCACTATGCTAGTGGGTGATTTAAATTTAGACTGTATGAACACAAATCAAAACCGTAAGCTAAAAGAAGTTCAAAGATGGACCTCATTTATGGCAGAAGGGAATTTCTGTATGGTGAAAGGATCGGTATTTGGTGACATCCCTGCTCAGAAAAAGTGGCACAGAGAGGCCGCAACTAGCATTATTGATTATATTTATGCAAAACAACGGGGGGTCTGGAAAGGGGCAGTGAGCTAAAGACTTGGTAGAGTCTCTCCCAGGGGTTACTCTCCCAAGTACAGGTCATTGGGCTGTGTTCCTGCTGGTAGAGAGATTCCCAGACCCCCCCTGTTTTGCATAAATTAACACTGGGTCTCACCCTAAGTTAAAAGGGCAATCCAGACGTGGACCCCTTGCTCACTGTTCTTAGAGAGACGCAGCTTCACCTCACTGATGATGCCCAACAAGGCTGAAACACGTGTATGGGCTTGCTGTTTGTACTCTTGTTCAGAGGAGAATTGCCTAGTATTTCGGTGCTGGACTGCCCCTAGGCAGGACAAAGACTGATATGCAGGGGCATTTCTTCTCTGTGAAAGGGACAGTGAGCTAAAGACTTGGTAGAGTCTCTCCCAGGGGTTACTCACCCAAGAACAGGTCATTGGGCAGTGTTTGTGCTGGTAGAGAGATTCCCAGACCCCCCCTTGTTTTGATTATATTTATGTTGATTTAAAAAATTCTACTAGGTTACAATCGTTTGAAATAATTTTGCAACATCAAAGTGATCATAACTTATTGTCACTGAAAGTGCTTTGGACATCTGACATAGTAAATAGTCAAAAATATAGGACGCGACAACAATTAGTAATCAATAATGCTAAATCACGCTTTTGTTGGTCTGAACCTAAATTAGCAGCCTTTAGTTGAGTAATCAACGTCAATTCAAAGTTAGAATCAGCTGAAAAATATTCTAATCTATTAAATTCATTTAAAAATACGGTCACGACCATTGGTTCAAGAGCATTTAGTCATTCACACACATTTGATCCGGGAATTAAGGCCAAATGCGCCGAATATCGAAGAGAAAGAAAGTTCATTCTCTCCTATCCGAAGTCAGCCCGTTTTGGAGCGCCTAAAAACGGGGAAATGCAGATACAAAAATTGAAAAATTGGATATGGGTGCGAAAAGCCCTCCTATTCCAAAAGGATAGTGACGCGATGCTGAAAGCCATGGCTAATAAAAACTTGGCAGAGATGTGAGCCTTATTTAACAAACGCATGTATTATTCTCAAGCAGATGCACAATATAACGGTCTGCAAGAACATCAGTGGGTTTCTCATTACACAGAATTATATTCTGATGTAGATTTTGATAAAATGAATTATACCCAACCATCAACCTCCAATTGGTCAGTTGAATGCTCGAATGTTATCATTGAAGACTTGATCAAAAAAGCCAGCTCTTCTTGTGCGGCTGGCCATGATGGGCTTAACAGTGTAATGCTAAAATCTAATTCCCACCTGTGGGCAAATATATTGAAGAAGATCTTTCAACAGATCTTGATCACTCGTGTCATACCTCTATCATGGAAGACCTCATTAATTGTTCCGGTCTTTAAAAAAGGAGATTGCATGCTTCCACAAAATTATAGGCTGATTGCGTTATTGGACGCGCCGGGAAAAATCTGCGCGAAGTTAATCTTGCGAGATTTTAATGCATGGACGCAATCATCTTCGCGATCCTCGACAAACTGGCTTTGTAGCTGGAATGGGCACCAACATCAATTTGCTGTGTTTAAACAGAATACAATCACAATGTCAGACAACAAAACAATCCATCTTTTTTGCGTTTGTAGATCTACATTCTGCATTCGATTCCATCTCGTGAGTGATTCTTATGTCAAAATTATGCAGAGACGATTGTCCGTCCACATTATGTGATATTATCTATCAACGTTTATAACAGCGGTTGGCTTGTATAGGTGTAAGAGAATGCGTTTCGGTCTGATTCCTGCCTGAAGTGTTTTCCAAAGAATTATGAGCAAGTTGTTTAATGCCATAAAAGAGGTGCGCTGCTACCAAGATGACATTTTAGTGTGGGGAAAGGATCAGAGGGAGCACGAATTGAGGCTGAAAGGGGTCTTAGGGAAGCTGTGTGAAGCAGGCCTGTCGATTTCTTTAGAGAAATGTAAATTCTGGATGTTCAAAGTGCAGTATGTGGGACATGAGCTGTCGGCTCAAGGGATCAAGGCAAAACTGGATGCAGTGGAAGCTGTGATGAAATTGAAAGCTCCCGGAAGCAAATCAGAATTGTCCTCATATTTGGGTTTGATAGAATATTATGGGAAGTTCATGAAGAATCTGGCCTAGAGAACCAGATGCATGAGTGAGTTTACTAAGAAGAATGTGAGATTTGTGTGGGATGAGAAATGTGATACAGAGTTTGAGGTTATAAGGAGGAGTTTAATGGATGCACCCATATTAAAGGGTTTCTAGGAAGATTGGGAGGTTCACGCGCATACGGTGAAAGAGGACATGTAACAGCTGTAATATTTAAACGAACACTGACCTGGGTTAGTTTACAAGCCCAGAAGAAGTAGATTAGCAATGCCTTCTAAACGAAACCTGACCTCCTGAATTATTATTATTATTTGAAAATGTATAAAGCGCATCTAAGGCCCAAAGGTGTCTAGGAGCTAATATCAGCAGAGACGCATAGGAATTTCATACTCATCCCCTGCAAAGAACTGATTTCGGGCAGGAGGGTTTTCAATGCTCTACAGAAAGGGAGATACTCATCAATTGCTCTTAAAGATAGCAGGAGTGCATTCCATAGACTTGGGGCCAGGACTGAGAAGGAACAACCACCCATTCATTTCCACTGGTACCTTGGTATCTTAAGGAGTAAGTGTGAGGCGGAGCGTAGTTGTCTGGCTGGGTAGTAACGCTCTATCTTACTTTTTAGATACTCTCGGCCAGCATGTGCCCAGCCCGATGGGTGACACATAGCATCTTAAACTCAATCCATGTTGCCACTGGCAGCCAGTGCAGGTGATGCAGAAGAGCAGATGAATACCAACAGGTAGGCCGTGTATCCCAAAGGAAACACCCAAGGGAAACCATTTTGGGGAAGAAAACCCTTGTAGACATGGTATCACAATTTTCAACAGCTTTTATATCCCAGCAGCTGTCTGGAAGGCGAACACAGGGCCGATGGTACAGGAGGGTCCTAGAAAGGAAGCCATGAAAGAATCCAGCCACAAGAGCAGGAAAAGAGGAAACGGGGAGCAGAAAACTGGACAAGTAACAGAATACAGAATAAAACAGCAAGAAGAAAATAACTAGTAACATCAGGGCTCAAGAGAGCATAGCGAGGCAATCTTCCTACCTTGTACGTTCCTTAAATTCTCAATGCAGCCACATCCATTTCCTGAATGCGTCGCATAGGGAATTCGCATCATACCACACATGGAGCATGGAAGGATAGACTCAACACCATCTTGCAGGTGGTGAATGCGGCAGGCAATGTGACGTCTGCCCCAGCATTGCCATAACGACCAGAACGGGCCTGTTTCCTGACAGGACTTGGATGTGTGCTCATGCAACAAAATGGGCAAGAGCTACAGAAGGTGGCATTTGCATTGCGTGTCCTTAGAGATCCAGAGATGAAGTATTTGGTTGTGGAAAGGGACGCACTGGCATGTGTTTGGGGTTTGAAGATCTTCAAAAGTTACGTGTGGGGTAGGATGTTTTTTTGTACGGAAGGGCTGGCCTACTAACAAACTAGCGAAAGAGTAGAATCAGTACAGGAGGATAAAGAATGAACTGAATGTGGAGAAGGGGATGTTGGTCATAGGACACCTCATACACCTGGTACCAGAAGGATTAAGAGCATCTGCCATGGAGGTTGCTCCTGAGGGGCATTTGGGAATCCGCAAGACAAAAGGAATGTTCAGAAAGTATTATTGGTGGCCAATGATGGACTCAGATGTATAGCAGTTGCTTAAAAGATGTGAAGAGTGTGGGGATAGTGATAAGGTGTTGAGTACTAGGATTCTCCCAATGAAAGTGGTGGAGAGTCCCAGTTGGTTGTAGGTCACTTGGTCGAAAACCAAATGATCGAATGCCATTTGATCGAGAGTCAAATGGTCGAAAAAATGGTCGATTTTATTTATTTATTTATTTTTTTTTTTTATGGGGGGGGGGTTCCCCCCAGCCCCCCTTTTTCTATATTAATTTTTTTTACCAAACAAAACGAAAAAAAATATATAAATAAATAAATAAAAAAATTCGACCATTTTTTTTTCGACCATTTGACTTTCGATCAAATGGTCATTCGATCTTTTATTTTCGACCATTTGACCGGACACCATCCCAGTTCTCTGTGGGATGTTGTGGCTGCAGACATTTTGGGTCTGTTGGCGGTGAGAGGAGGTCAAGGGAACTATATAATCGTGGAGGTGGACACGTTGTCTAAGTGGCCTGAAGGTTGTGTTGTGAAAGATATCAGTGGACAAAGAGTGGTGCATTTTTTGGAGTCGATATTTTGGAGAGAGGGTTTTCGTGGCAAACAAAATAAAGGTGTTTTTGCTACAGAATAGAGTACAGTATGCCACCACGTTGTTATATAATTCTAAAGGGAATGCCACAGTGGAGACATTCAACAGGGAGTTGATGGACGCTGTCAGGATAGCTGTGGCAACAGGCAGGGATTGGGTACATGCTGTAATAGAGAGTTTTCCAGTATAGATTAGCTCCTCATCAGAAGACAGCTGTATTACCTTCTGAGGTGTTAAGGAGAAGAAAGTTCAACACGAAATTTAGTTGAGGATGGTTGAATAGGTACAAAGAGAATACAGAGGTTGTGCGAGAAGAAGATGTTAAGAGGAGAATAGAAGACAGTCGGCAGCTGGCAATAGAGAGGTACGATAGAAAGAATTGTTTGAGAGATGTGTTCATGCGAAAAGGGACTATGGTGACAGTGAAGTTGGAGAGGCATGTGGTAAGGTGCGTTGAACTACTCAAGAGACATGATGATTGTGGAGGACATGGGAAATACTGTCAGGTTGATTAATTGAGAAAAACGGTGACTGGAGAGGTTGGCAGTGCTAGCTACCAATAGTGAAAGGGCAGAGCATTCGTAGCAGGTGGCGGTAGACATTGTTAATATTACTAATCATAAGGGAAGGAGGTGTGTTGTATATATGTATTAATTGAGAATCCAGATTCCATGGAATTTTTTGAATGGAATGTGGATAGCCCCAGCTGAATGTGTGAAGAATGTTTGGGTTTGAAGAATGGGAGTTGAGAGAGGGGAGAGCTGAGAAGAGGAGGCAGCTGGGGCTGCTGTAAATAGAACTTAAATAAAAAAAGTTCTTCTTGACAAAATCCGATATGCAACTTCAAGAGGCAGAGACATAATAAATAGCAATTGGGTTCATGATTTCTGTGGCTATCTACAAGTCACGTATAATGAAAAACAGCAAAAACTAAAATGTGTGAATAGCACAAAGCCTCAAAAACAAAAAAAATAATGACTATGGGTTGGTTTGAAGCTCAGCTACATTTTGCATGCTTTTCTAGCTGACTACAGGTTGTATCCATACACCCTGTGGTTGCAAGTCCAATGCTTTACCCACTGGAATAGTGGGTCGCCCTTTAGAAATAGTAGAATTTTTCCATAGGACATAACTATGAAAGGTGTACTGAGTGTATCTCCATCTGCAAAGTATAAATGCCAATTGGGATCAAGCTTTCTGCTACTATCTACAAGTCACTTGAAAGTAAAATAAACCAAAAACATTTCTGTGTCTAATATAAATCATTAAGAACTAACATGTGGAAGAATGATTACTTCTTGTGTGGCTCAACTGCATATAGCAAGTTTTTGTGCCTGACTGAGAGCTTCACACAACCACCTCGGTGGACACACTTGTGTATAGGCGCATAATAAATAACAAATCAATCAATAAGTCAATCAATCAATGCTTGTCCCATTCAGCTAACATATCTCTCTTTAGAAGTTGTTGTTTTTTCCTTATACATATTTTAATCAACAACACACACCACGACTGTGCAAAAATGTGACCCACCTTCATACTTTAGATTTAATGCGTTCCAACCTCATATTCAGTGCAAATTTGTTCAGTTCAGCTTCCAGAGCAAACCTCAAGAACAGTGGAAGGCTTATTAGATACCCAGTAAACAGATTAGCAATGCGTACGGGGCAATGGTAATGATAGCATGGAATTCTATTGCCCACATGTTTGCTCCTTCAAAGGACTCTGCACAAATTGAAGAAATAAGACTACTTACAATTCTCAAAGTAAAACCGATGAAAGTCCATCCCCTCTACTAGGTTGCCCAGCGCTTCGGGTTCGAACGACGTTAGTCCTGGATCGCAGATCTTTCTAAGAGAGGGAAAGACATCTCAAACTTAGCTGGTCTCGTGAATTAACTAGATGTTCCTCATACCCAAATGGAAATTGTATTATTTTATTTATTATGTATTGGACATTTGTATGACACCTATACAGCAGAAAGTGTTTCCAGGTGCCACAAGACTAAAGGGGGGTGGGTGGCAGAGGAGAAAAACAACATAACTGTCTTACTAGGCCTTGTGACATTTGGATTCTGAAAGTGCAGTATCAGTAAGTGCAGGGCATGGGGGCAGATCAGGGTGAGAGGGAGGGATAGGGAGAGGGTGAAGGAAGAAGTAAAAAGGATGCTCAGGAGGTCATGTGCCTGGGGGAGCCAGGGGTAGGGGTCAAAAGTGCAAGGGAGGAGGGGTGGAAGGGCCTCAGAAGGCTAGTCAGGGAAAGGTGTCCGAGGGCAAGTGCAGATGAACAAGTTACTTTCCCCTGGTAATGTTCTTTCGACTGGATTTTCCTCCCACATATTCCACATCTTTGATATTCGATATCCAGCTTCAGCTGCTTCGCAATTTTTTTTTCAGCAGAGGTCATTGTGCATCGATTTGCGTCGACTCGATGTCCCTCGAAGGCCTCTGTCTCGAGGATGATGTCATCGAAGGCATATATTGCACGCACAGCACCCGTTGGCTCCAGTTCTATTTTTTTCTTACAGTAGAAATGCCCACATAACCACAGGAATGTCCATACACAGCCTTGAAGGAATGAAAGCTGTAATAGCATGGGAAATTCTACTGTGGGGTAGGTTGGGATGGCGATGAGGAATAAGTGGGAGAAACATCCAGTCGAAAGAACGTTACCAGGGGTAAGTAATTTGTTCTTCAAATGGGTTGTGTCCTCCCACGTATTCCTCATCTTTGATAGACTCCCAAAGCAGTGTTTGATTTGGTGGAGGGAGTAGAATTTAATTTTTTATGGTTTTCATAAACCAAATGCATGGCTGCTTTTCCAAAGCACCCATCCTGACTGAGGGAAGATTCCAGGCAGTAATGCTTTGTGAACGTGTGAATAGTGGACCACGTTGCTGCTTCACAAATACTTTTTATCGGTACACCCCTTTGCAGGGCTGTAGAGGTAGCCATGCCCCTGGTGGAATGGGCCCTTAAATCTTCAGGAGGATCCTTCCCTGCCAGTCTGTAACATTCTGAGATAGCCAGAATGATTAATCTGGATGAAGGCTGTTTAGTAACAGCCTGACCCAGTTTGTGGCCTGTATAGCCAATGAAAAGTTGGTCATCAATGCAGAGTTTTGACAGTCTAGATATATAAAAGCTTAAAGCTCTGCGAGGGTCTAACCTATGTAACCTCTCCTCCTCCTTGCTAGGATGAGGTGGGGGATAGAAAGAAGGTATAAAATGTTCTGTTCTATGTGGAAATCAGAAATGATTTTGGGTAAAAATTAAGGTTTAACCCTTAGAACAACCCGATCCTTATGAAAGATAGTAAAGGGTGGCTTGGATGAAAGTGCCTGAAACTCACTCACTCTACGGGCCAAAGTTAGAGCTAACAAGAGAATGGTTTTAAAGGTTAACAACCTTAATGGACATGAATGTAAAGGTTCAAAGGGGGCACACATTAGAAATTTGAGTACCAGATTAAGGTCCCAAATTGGAACCTGCAAAGGAGATCTAATCTTGAAATATGAACATTCTTCTGACGAGCGTTTAAAGATGAATAGCACTGCCAAATAGCCCTTAATAGGTCCAACCTGGAGCCCCAGATTGGCTAAGGATAGTAGAAAGGTTAACACTACTGGTGTTTTGCAAAGAAAGGGATCTACATTCCTTTCCCTGTACCAGTTGCAGAATTTGTTACAACGGCAACAGTACAAGGACTTTCTTTCTGGCCTTCTGGCCGAAAGCAAAATCTCCATTATGCTATCTGGGAGGTCCCAATCCTTGAATCTCAGCCTCTCAGTGTGAAGGTTGAGTGTCTTGACGTCTGGATGGAGAACCTGACCCTTCTCTCACGAGCGAAGGTCCCCTCTTGTTGTAAGACGTATTGGATGGCAGATGAGCATGTCCAGAAGGTCCGGGTACCACTTCCTCCTGGCCCAATCCAGGGCAATTAGGATCATGTGTTTCTCGAACTTTCTCAACCTCCTGATCACATGAGGAATGAGGGGAACTGGAGAAAATGCATAGTGGAAACTCCCAGTCCACTATGAACGTGTCTCCTAGAGCTCCTCTTGGGGGAAATTCCCTGGAGCAGTACAGTTCGCACTTCCGGTTGATACTGGTTGCGAACAGATCCACTTGAGGGGTTCCCCAAAGGGTGAAAATCTCTTGAAGGACATCCTGAGCTAGTTCCCACTCGTGGGATACTGTGCTCTGCCTGCTCAGAGCATCCGCAGCCGTGTTCTCTTCTCCGGCTAGGTGAACTGCCGAAAGAGAGATTACTTCTGGAATTGCACAGTACCAGAGCTGCATTGCATCTCTGCACAGTGGTAGTGACCCTACACCTCCTCTCTTGATGTAGTACATGGCCAATGTGTTGTATCAGGACATTCTTTCCCCGTGCAGAGCACAGGAACGCCTTCAGCGCTAGTCTGATTGCCCTCAGCTCCAAAAGATTGATATGTAGTTTGCATTCCGATGGAGACCAGCGACAGCCTACTATCAGATCATTGCTGTGGGCTCCGCACTGAGTTAGGCGTCTGTCACTACTGTTGTCTCCGGCCCTGGTTGCCAAAATACTTCTCCCTTCCGAATGTTGTCCTCACAGGCCCACCACAGAAGATCCTGTGTGACCCTGCTTGGAACCTGAAGTAGGTCCGACATCTTTCCCGACAACTGGGACCATTGAGTCCTGAGAGCCCATTGAAGGGAACTCATTCTCAGGCGGGTCTCTGGCACCATAAAGATGCAGGATGCTATGAGGCCGAGCAACCTCCATAAATCAAAGGCTGGGAGACGCTGGGCACTTAAATATTTGGTGACCATCTGTAGAATGTCTTGAGCCCTCACCTCGGGTGGCGAGCTCTTTCCCAAGGATGTATCCAGAACAGCTCAGATGAACTGGAGTTTCTGAGAAGGTGTCATATGGGACTTCTTGAAATTGAGGGAGAAGCCCCATCTGTGAAGAGAGTGGCAGGTGACGTTGAGATGATCCAGGACTTGTATGGGAGAATGCGCCCTGATCAGCCAATCGTCCAGGTAAGGGTAGACATGAATCCCCCTCTCCTGAAACTCGCTGCCACTACCGCCATCAGTTTGGTAAATTCCCTTGGGGTGGAGGTCAGCCCGAACGGCCGAATTAGAAATTGATGAGAACCGCCAACTGCGAACCTCAGGTATTTTCTCTGCTTGAGATGTATTGGCACATGAAAATAAGCATCCTGAAGATCCAATGACACCATCGAATCCTGGAGTTGGAGGGCCTGAAGGATCTGAGAAAGTGTGACCATCTTGAACTTGTCATGCCTGAGGAACTTGTTTAAGTATCTCAAGTCCAAGATGGGTCTCAATCCTCCGTCTTTTTAGAGTATTAAGAAATAAGGGGAATACCATCCCGTGTTCCTCTCCGCTACAGGCACCGGTTCTCTAGCAGGGTTAACATTTCCTACACAAGGAACGGATCTGGAATTCTCAAACAGTGGTTCCCCGATGGATTGCTCTGATGTCTCTGTATGAAACGAAGGCAGTAACCGTGGGCTATGGTTTCCAAGGCCCAAGCATCCGAAGTAATGTTTCGCCATTCTTCTAGATGCTGTGTCAGTCTGCCCCCCACTAGTGAACTGTGACTCAAGAGCTCAGAGAGGTTTTGAGGTGGCTGATGCAGTGGCAGATGGTAAAGATGCCCCTGCTTGAGCTGGCTTTGCACCTCTCCCTTGTCCACCACGAGGGACTCTTCTTTAGCCCCTTTGACCAGCCATTCCTCTTGCCCTTCCAACTGAGGAGTAGTAGCGAAAAGATCTACCCCTCCAAGGCTGTCCACTAAGTCGAAAAGGCTGAGGTTGCCTAATAGCAGCACCTAAAGATTTGGCTGCCGCCTTTGACGTCTTTAACTTCTCAAGGCTCTTGTCAGCCTTGTTTCCAAAAAGATGAGACCTGTCAAAGGGCATGCTGAGGAGCCTGGATTGCACATTCGGTGCAAAACCTGACTTCCTCAACCACACAAATCTGCCCATAACGGTGCTAGTAGCCATGGCTCTGCTGATGCTCTCATCAGACTCCAGACCTGACTGAAGAGACTCACACATGGCTTCTTTGCCGTCTCTAACTATGGCTAAGAACCCGTCTCTTTCATCCCCTTCGGGAATGTGCTCTGCCGCCATGGACATGCAGTCCCATAGAGTGAATGTACATTTTTCAAGGGCACATGGGGAGTTGGCTGATTTGAGCGCCATACTCCCTGCAGAAAATACCTTCCTTGCCCTTCCATCTAGGGTAAGCCGCTTGCTTAGAAGTTGCAGTAGCTGCCTGTATCACCAGACTCTCTGGAGTGGGGTGTTTTGACAGGTAGTCTGGGTCAATACTGGAAGGGCGGTACTTCGTGTTCCAAGTTTTTATTCACAGACGGATTGGTTTCTGGTGTTTTCCAATTCGTCGCCACCCTATTTTGCAGAGCAATGTGAAAAGGTGATATAGGATCTGACTGAGGAACCTTATCCATGATGTCTGTCAGATCATCCTGTTGAATGGCAATGGAGGCTTATTCCACCCCATGTAGTGCACTACCTTGGACATGAGCTGTCTGTATGACGCATCAGCATGCTCCCCCGCCTCTGGCCTCACAAACTCCAGCTCAGGTAGTTGTCTACCCCACTGGCCGTCTGCAGGTTGTCATAAAGGTCTCTCAACATTGACTCCTCTGAGATAAAACTTTCTGGTACATTTGGCGTACCAAATTGGAGGCCAGATGGTGCCTCGTTATCTGAGGGCTCATTCTCCTCATATATAGAGGTAAGAGACTTAAAACAGTTCTTTCTTGGTAAAGGCACATAGGGATTTTCAAGTATCAAGTGTTTAATGAATGCTGGAGGAGCCGTCAAAACTTTTTTCACTGGCACCATAGGCTTTGATGGGGCGCTCAGCAACAATGGTGCAGCTGGCAATGATGGCGCAGCTGGCGTTGATGCCTTCGGCGTCGAAGTGAACGTCGAGGGTTTGGCTGGATTCGAAGGTGCCAGCGGGTTGATGGTGTTAATGACCTCGACTTATGCTTGTGCTTTCGGCCCGACAGATCCTTCGATGACACGTCATTGGACAGAGGCCTCAGCGGCTCCCATTGAGGGTCAGGCCTTCGTCCCGGGCTCGAGGACCCGCAGAATTTAGGTCGAGCCCTTTCCTTCCTGGCTTATTTCAAAGGCGCAGTAGGATGATGGCTTTCAAGCTTTTGTTTTTCAAATATCTTTAGCATCTCTGCTCTGAAAGCCTCTCACTCAGCAGGAGTGGATTTTTTAGTGGGGTCAGATACCCTCTCAGGGGAAGCGTCCGACGATGAAGTCGACCTATGGGGCCTCCTCTTGGACTTCTTCGACGATGATGAGGAGTGATGTGAACCGCTCCTCGATCTCAACCTCTTAACCATCTTCATCCGAGGAGAGTCGCCTCTCGACTCGTCTGTCGAAGATTTCTTGGTCGGGGTAGATGATTTGGGGTCTCCACCTACTGTCAATTTTCCCTTTTGTTCCTTCAAGGCCTTTCCTGTCATCGACTGGCACTTGGAGCAGTTCGAGGTGTTATGGTCTACCTGAGGCACCATAAACATATTCGATGAGGATCGGTGATTGACATTTTCAACCCACAATCACGACACTTTTTGAACCCGGTCTTCGGGGTTGTCGGTGTCGACGAAGAAGACATTCTCGATTTTTCAAAGTAATGAAGTCGTCACAAAGTAAAGAAGCGTGCCGTATTTCTCAAAGCGATAGCCTTCACTGAAAAATGGAGCCGAAGCAACGGGCGCTGCACGTGCTATATATGCTTTCGATGACATCATCCTCAAGACAGAGGCCTTCGAGGGACATCGAGTCGACAACATCGACGCACAGCGCCCTCTTCAGAAAACTTTTTGCCGAAGCAGCTGAGGCTGGATATCGAATATGAAAGATGAGGAATACGTGAGAGGACACAATCCATTTGAAAGACCGGGATGCAGGGGGGAGACTGGTCGAAGGAACCCTGACCCCAGTGAGACTCAAAAGGGACACAGGCAACCAGTTGCAGCGGCAGGAGGAGACTAGAAGGGGAGGGAGAGAGAGAAGGAGGAGAAAAGGAAGGTCTTGAGGAGTTTCCAGAACTTAAAGAGATCCGGCTCAAGATAGAGAGGGGCAGGGAGTCTGCTCCAGAGGGAGGCACCTGCGGCAGAGAGAGATCTAACACCCACTCTCTGCTTGGGGAAACGTCTAATTTGCAAGAGAGCTGGGGCTAGAGGATAGGAGGTCTCTAGGTGTGAGGTATTTAGGGAGAGAGAGTTGGATGTAGGGAGGTCCCAGGCCCCGGAAATCCTTGTGAATGATGCAGAGGTCCTTGAATTTGATCCATGCAGCCACCAGGAGCCGGTGGAGGGATTTTAGGGCTGGAGAGATGCAGTCCCTGGGCTTGGGCTAAGGATAAGTCTTGGGGCCTCCATACCGGCCCCTCGCGGGACCCAGAAAGTATGTCTGGTTTTACCAGACGTCTGTTCCGAGTCCCCCTAGGGGACCTCGTAATCAGGCATCCCGTAATGAATGGTGCCAGTCCCGAACGGGAGCCGTTCATTACGGGACCGCCAGGGTCATAATGAGGCCCTTGCAGTCCTATTCTGGATTAGTTGAAGAGGGAGGAGTAAGGAAAGTGGCAGATTAAGGATGAGGCTGTTGCAGTAGTTAAGCCTTGAGAGAAACAGAGCTCTGGAGACATTAGGTTTCTGGGGGAAGATGAGGAAAGTGAGAATCCCTCTGAGGAGGTGAAGCTGATAGTGGGCCTTCTTGGTAGGGTCAGCGATATGAGGTGAGAAGGAGAGAGAAGAGTCGAAGATGACACCCACATTTTTAGCCTGGCACGAGGGCGAGGTAGGGGGCCCAAAGAGGGCAGCCAGAGTGTAGGTGGGAGCGGGGGGGTAGGAGTCCCAATGAGAAGGCTCAGTCTTACTGGAGTTAAGGCAGAAATCACTGGCAGCATACAATGTTGGGGGGATGAGGGCAGAAGGGGCTTTAAAGTCGGGGTCTGCGAGCAGGTCATCACGGGTGTTCAGGAGAGCAGTTTCCGTGCCTCTGCTGCTCTGAAGCCAGACTGGTGGTCGTGGAGGCAGCCAACAGAATCAGTGTGATGGATAAGGTGGGAGATAGCCACCTTCTCCAGGGGTTTGCCCAAGAAGGGGGTAGTGGAGATGGGACAGTAGTCAGTTGGGAAGAAAGGGTCTGCAAACAGCATTTTTGGAGGGGGTGCACAAGGGTGTGCTTGAGGGAAGAGGGGAAGGAGCCAGTGGTGAGAGAGGGGTTACAGAACTCTGCCAAGGAGGGAGCAAGAGAGGCAATGTTGTCCTTGATAGTTCTAGAGGAGCAGGGAAGCACCTGTTTGGAGGAGACTTTCATACAGCAGACTATCTTGGTAACCTCATTAGGTGCTATGGGTGAGAAGGCGGAGAGAAAGGGGAAGGGAAAGGAGGTGGCAGAGGGAGGCCTGCAAGCAGGCGGGGGATTGAGGGGGTTAGAGAAGAGAGAGAAGACAGGAAGCCCTGAGTTATGATAGTGAAATGGATGGCTAACGCATGCAGAGGGCCTGAGAAGGAAGAGGAGAAGTGGATTGGCAAGTAGGATTGGCAAGTTTATTATAGATTTTGAAAAGTTCAGCCGTATTATTAGTGGCCCCAGAGATGCAGGATTAGATATCGGCCCATTTCTTGGAGCGGATGGAGTGTCTGTATTGCCATTGGAGCTGGCGAAAGGCCAATTTGTCTGTGGATGTGCTAGAAGGCAATCATTTCCGTTCTGCCACTTTGCACCTGCGTTTCAACAAGGCTAGGTCGGAATCATGCCAACTATTGCACTTAGATGCAGGCTTCATGTGGATCCTGATGGCTGGGGCAAGGATGTCAAGGGTGTTGGAGAAGGAGAGATGAAGGTTAGAAAGAGCTGAACCAGTGTGGGAGAGGAAAGCGTGGTCGGACTAGGAGAGAGGAGTAGTGATAGGGTCGGAGAGGGAGATATCAGCAGAGATGAGCGCATCCAGGGTGTACCCAACTGAGTGGGGAAGACCACAGGGAAGAATACTGAGGGCGAGAGAGTCGCAGAGGTTGTAAAAGTGTAGAGTGGCCGCATCAGGAGAATCAAGATGAATATTGAAGTCTCCAAGGAGGAGAAGCTTAGAGGTAGATGTCAGAAGAGAGGAGGCCGAGGTAGGCCCACTCCAAAAGGAAGGGGGAGATCGGCCCAGGAGTCCTGTAGATCATAGAGAGAGTGAGATAGAGGGTAGGAGAGATGCAACACTTGCAGAAAAGACATTCAAAGGAGGAGTAAGAGTGAGTGGGTATGATGGAAGCAGGAACCCATTCAGAGTAGATAAGGGCCACTCCCCCTCCAGACCAGTTTGACCTGGGCTTGGAGAGGACCTTGTAGCCCTCAGTAAGGAGAGTATCAAAAGCAGTAACAGCTGAAATGTAACCACGTCTCAGTAAGGGCGAGGACGTTGAGGTCAAAGTCTTCAAGGAGGAGGCAGATGTCAGAAAAGTGTTTGACAGCAAAGCGAGAATTGAGGGTAGCTAGGTGGAGCTGGTTACCACCTTTAAAGGTCTTCCGGGGCAGGGTACAGGGGCATGATGCATCTGTCAGTGGGGACAGAAGGCCAGAGGGGTGGCAGCCAGAAAAATGGCAGGAGAAGGCAGGAAGTTAATGAGAGACAGAAGACGTCGGTCAAGAAGGAGGAGGTTGGGCTGAGAGTTCTGGGCCATGATAGTGCCATTCTGGTAGACATTGATTCACCTGGATGATAGGAAGAGCACCAAGATAACTTCCCATCTGGTTCAACCGTTAATGGGCAAGGAGGAAAAGGGGAGAGGATAGAGACCATATGGGGAGTTCATAGGTCAGGAGAGGGGACAGTAAAGAAGAAATCAGTAATAGTCTGCCTGGAGGAAGCATCAACGTAGGTGTCAGCAATGGGCAATCCTGGATGGGAGAGCAGGAGTGCTTTCTTACGTTTTTCTGTCCATGCTTCGAGAGAGGGGTAGGAATGGTAATGGAGTAGCAATTAGATTAGATAGGAAAGATGGAGAGAACCATGGTTGTAGGTGAGAGAGACTGAGAGCAGATGAAGGGGCTGCACAATGCACAAGGTCTCACTAGGCAGCCTAGCAGCAAGTCAATTGAGGATGAATCACATGCAACAATGCAAACAGTAAAACAAGAATAAGGTCAAGGTTACAAAAGGCAACAGGGAGAAAGAACAGTTCACAAATGTGGAAGCGTCAGTAAAGTGAACATTCAGAAATGGTACTCAAGGTAAGATAAAAAAGACCTAGCAATTGGCAAAGCAGTATTTTACATATAGAATTCTGGTTGATTTACACAAATAGGTAGAAAGGCCTAGCATTCTAGCGCAGTCCAAGGAGTAAGGGCAACAGGATTAGATTTTTCATTTTCATTTTGACCACAACATGGAGAAACACAGTACGCCCAGGGAGATAAAATACAGAGAGATTGGGCTATACAGCAAGGCAGGAGCAACAAATGCAAAGGTCCCACAGCAAACCAAGTGAGTAATGCAGCAGAAACAAGGAAGGCCAGAGAATGTGGGCGCAGGCAAAGAGCAAGGTAGGCTCCAAAGTCACACATTTCAAGAAAGTCAGGCAATGTCTAGCAGAGTCATTGCAATATGCACAGAATACTGGTGCTGGTGGGGCTGCTGCCAGCAGGTTATATCATTTGCCTGTTCACGCAGGGCAGCTGTGCAAAATTGGGGGTGAGGGCCATAGAGGTTGTGCCACTCCCAGTCCAAAGGCATTTTCTGTGGTGCCCCCCAAAGCCTACCATTCCTCTACTTTATGTTAGTTTCCAGAGTTCATGCAATGGCCACACACATATCCCGTCTCTCCCAATTTCCTTAACATCTGAGTTGAGTAATAACAACGTCTGTTAAGTGCCCGGGAGACAAAAAAGCTTGTTGTGTGAGCTAGAAAAAAAGGCACTATTATTATAATTATCTGCTATGTGAAGCCCTGCACACACTGGGAAGCTCTCCCAAAACAAACAGGTACGTAGCATGGCAATCTGTTCTTGGCAAACAAGATAAAGCACTCTGAGCTGGAGGTAAATCCTGCCAAACCCGTGATTTGGCAGACCCTTAAATGCGGCGGTAATAGCATTACCGCCGCATTTAAGGGTTACCGCCAAACTCTTGATGAGGCAAAAACTCTTGACTTTGGCAAGAGTCGCCAGGGTACAGTCAGCAATTTGGATTGAACAGTAGGCAGTATCCAATCTGCATAGTTTTGGTGCTGTGTTGACAATCATAACTTTGGTTTTGCCGTTGTTAAGTGCTAGCCCGCTACTTGTATCCTCCCGGGACATGGTCTTTTTCCAGATCCGTAGATTTTTCTAGAGTTTTATTTTCTGAATTTCAGTACTAAACCACGCTTTAGATGGTTGTGATTTCATAAGTCTAAGTTTCTGCAGGGCCAATTTATTTATGGCTAGGGACAACATGTCATGGTAGACGGCAGCCAGATCAGAGGTTGACTCATGGTTTGCAAGATGTTCTAGAAAGGGAGTAAAGAGAGGTAACATAGACACTGGGGTCAGTTTCCGCAATTACAACACATCACTTTAAAAGGAGGGCCTCTGGATTTCCTTGAAGGAACTATCCATGGACGTTGGAATTGAATGAGGTAATTGGTCAGACCAGGGACATGCATCTATTTCTACATTATACACCATTACCCTGTGAGAGGCCACCCAGTCCAGGATTCTGCCTCCTTTATGTGTGGTTTGCATAACATGCTGTAGAAAATCAAGTTCCCCCAGAGTAGTGTGCACAGCTTTGGCAAAAGAGTCTGAGGAGTCATCCAAGCCCAAATTGAAGTCTTGCCCAACAGGGTGATAACACTTAAAGGTTATTCAAATGCTAGTACAGCCCTGCCGACACCAGAAGGTCTTGTGCTTTAAGGATAACACCTAGATGGCTGGGTATCATTGGTGTGTGTTTACTGTGATAGCGTTCATAAACAGTCCAGGCTTCATGGTCAATGATAATTGTATAGTGGCTGAAAAGTTGAATTTATCATCACTGCAAGTTTCTTTCGCCCGACACGCCTGCAATGTATTCTGTCTTTTTTGTGGCATTTTGACATAGGGTCTCTCAGTATTAATGACTATTATTTTCTTCTAGTAATATTATAACAACAGCCTATATGTGTACATTTTAAGATCTCTGATCATAAAAATTCACAGACTAAAAAATGCAGCAGAACAATTATTATACAAACAAATGTAGGGGCACACACCACTCCATCTTGTACTACCTTGCACTGGCTTCTTCTGACCCAATATGCCAGGGTTAAGTCTCTCAGTGCAACAAGATTGATTTCTACCATTTGAGTCAGCCTTTCCTTGTTTACATACGGCAAAATGATTTGCTAGTGTGCTCTCTTGTAGACGCTTTTTAAAGTACTTCGATTTCAGAAGGGAGGGGGAAATGGAGATGGTTTGCTTTGTCCTGGTACCTATATTCTGGACTCTGAATAATGCAATTTACGCCACAGCCCTCAAACCGCCATGTATTTTTCAGACTAGTCATGACATACCTCTTCCCTGATTTTTTTTAATAGTAGGTCAATGTGCGCCAAGTAAACTATGTCCTTTGCCAAGAAGCCATCCTGATAGCAAATTTGCATTCTAGAAGTTAATCAACGTAAACACGAGTGTCACTCACTCATTCACAAAGACCTGAGGACTTACGCATAGGCTTCAAAGTCTCCGTTATTCACTGCTTCAATAAGCTGTTCTGTGATCTTGATGATCTCTTGCTTGCGAGCTGGAAAGAGAGAAGTAACAGGAGGGACAGTGAACAAAAATGCATAAAACGATAATAATATAACGATGATGTAAGTTGCCGTCCAAGAAGCATGAGTGTAATGAGAGGGCAACAAGAGGAAATGTTCCTCAGGGAAATGGTGTAATAACTAAAATTAATTCTATGGGGAGGGGCATGCTGGAGCTGTGGTGAGATGCTCTCATTGGAAAATGTTCTTATTATAGGAACTGATTCAAATGGGTGGTTCACCCTGGCACTGTTGAGAGATGCCATTATGGGAATGCTTTTATATCAGGAAAGTAGGGAGGGCACATTTGTGGCGTATGGAAACAAGAGGACATTAATTATCTGATACTATCAATTTCTCCAGTAGGGATAGTGATGACAAAACAGAAATCTCACATTATCTCCTGTGGACTGCATTACCCTTTTTTTGTTCAATAAGAGACAAGTGATATTGCAGGCATACATTGGCAGCATAGGTGATGGGTACGTAATGTTGATTCTAAAATCTTAGTAGTAGATAACATATTTTGGGATCCTCCATGAGCAATGGAAAGGGTGGGTTTATGAGGGTGGGTTTATGAGTCGGCATAAGTGTAAATGTGAAAGGGCAGAGGAGCCTTTTCATAGAACAGATTTGGGAGACGTTTTGTGCTTTAACGTCACGTATGAAACACCCATAGTGATTTCGTTCTAATTATACAGTGGAGAGAGACAGGACATGAGGGGTGCAACAGGAGGAAGAGCATTTTTTCTTATGCAGCACCCTGCCCAGCCACTGCATTTCTGAGACTGTAGTTTTGAGTGAGAATGTGCGTTTAGCGCCTACGGCCCTGTGGTGTCTGGTTGGCCCAGATCAGTGCAGGGAAAAACCTCCTCATACAGTGAGAGAGTAAAAAAGCACATATTCTGGCAATTTAAAAAATTAAAAAGCAATTTGGGGTTATTAAAGGACTGTGGTAGTGTATTAGCTTGAAGGATGCATTTACCTAACCTCTCTCCCTCCTTCATACTTTATACCATGTAACATAATAAAGCTTCATCTACTTTCATACTTACCGGCTCCAGCGTGCTTCCTGCATTTTACCTGTGATTCCTGTGAACCTAGATACTACATACACAAAGATATTTTATTTTATACTTGTTGTGCAGTGCCAGAGGAAAATAGAGCCAGTCATCTAGGGGGCATCTTATTGTTAAGAAAATATATTTCTTGGGGTTTGTACAATTATGTAGTGGCTGCCATATTGATTGCCTGTTGGACATATTGTTTGAATGCAACCAGAATGTGTTGCAAAGCTTCTTTTTTATTTACTGAATATGTCTTTTCTCAACAAGGATAAGCTGCAAAAAGACAGAGCGTAGTGATTTTATCAACATTATGCCTGTTAAGTTATCATTTTTTTGTTGTTGCAGCTTATGTTTCCCTTCAATTGTAATATCAATTAGGTTCTGTTTTGGAGCACACATTCAATTCCATGCAAACAGAGCACTGGGTTTACGCCTGGTATTGTAATGATACCTTACTGCAGGGAGCAAATCCATCACTTCTTTTTTTAAAGGATGACCTTTTTAGAGTACGATTTGCGTCAAAAGGAGCTTCTCCTATGGAAACCTCAACAGCCAAAAGTTGCCGGCCCCGATAAATAAGCTGAATGCTGCTATGCCCTCTAATGACACAGTAGGTATTGCTCATCCGTGAGGGAGGGGGGGGGGAATTGGAGTAGAATTCAAGGAGGAAGTCAGTTGTGGGAAGAGATGAGAAGGAAAGGACCCATGAATAAAGGTGGGTTTACAAACACACTGGCGTTTAATAGAAATGATCTTGTTGATGGATGTTCCTCTCATGGATTCCTCCTCTATGATAATCCTATCTGCAGAGCAGCTGATCTGCTGAAACTTTTCTGCAATCAGGGGGTGCAGCAGGGCTCTGCCCAATGCCTCTATGCGCCCCGCTTTGGACATGACGTTGGACCTGTATATATTGAGGCGCTGTGTTCCATGACTACAGTTCTACCATTTTTCCCTAGCACTTTGACGCTGAGGGACAGGGAACCCATGGTGTCCTGGCTCTCCGGTTAGAGGGGCAGTTTGGGAGGGCAATGAGGAATCCGTGGGAGGAACATTCATCAGGAAGAACATTACCGAGAGGTAAGTAATTTGTTCTTATAATGGATTCCTTCCTCCCACTGAATCCTCATCTATGATAGACTCCCATAGCAGTATGTAGATCTGGAGGAGGGAGGAGAGCAAGGAAACACTGCAAACTAGAAAACTCTGGAGAACCGTCGTATGAAAACAAGTGCCATGTCCTTACTGGCTATCCAGTCAGTAGTGTTTGGCAAACGTGGGCAGCAAGGCCCACGTAGCCGCCTGGCAATGTCCAAACCAGGGACCTCTCTCTGCAGCACAGAAGTGGCAGCCAGACCTCTGGTGGAATGCGCTTTGAGACCATCAGGTACATCCTTAATGGCCAGATCATAGTATTCTGAAATGCAGAGAATGATCAACCTAAACAGGGTCTGCTTGGTCACAGCCCTACCAGCTTGGGCAACAGCATAACCCACACATTCTTGGCATCCCTCTTTCAAGAGACGTGGTATTTGAGGGCCTGCCTCTGATCCAGCCGATGGAATCGTTCCTTTGCCTTGGAATAATGGGGAGGAGATGAAAACACAGGAAGACGGATTGTTTAAGAGGGATGGAATTCAGAGACCACCTGCAGGATAAAGGAAGGTCTTACTGTCAATGTCACCTTCTCTAGGAGAAAACCATAGGGAGGTTTAATAGACAAGGACTGGAGCTCACTCACCCATCTGGTGGAAGTGATGGCAATTAGAAAAATCCCCTTAAGGGTGAGCAATCTAATAGAACAAGAATGTAGGTGCTCAAACGGAGCACCCATAAGAAATGTCAACATTACATTTAAATCCCACTTGGGTACCTCAAACTGGCATGGAGGAGTGATTGCTTAACCCCTGTAAAGGCTGCATAACTGTGGGCATTGTGAAGAAATAAACCTGCTCAGGGGATTGTTTAAAAACTGAGACAGGGACCAGGTACCCATTTGCAGTGCCAGTCTGCAGACCTGAACGGGCCAAACACAGCCGAGAAACCTGGATAAAGGAAAAAGGACATGAAATAGGGTCCAGCTCCATCTCCCGGCACCAAGTCAAGAACTTACGCCATCTACAAGTGTACATTTATTTAGTGGCGGGCCACTGGGCCGAATGGAACACATCCAGGGCATTGCCTGATCAGTCCCACACCTTGGATCTTAGCCTCTCAGTAGCCAAGCATGAAGGATCAGGCCGCTGAAGTTGGGATGGAAGACCCTCTCCTCCGACTGGGAGAGCAGGTCCACTCTTCTCAGAAGGCGCCACGGAGGGCAGATGGACATATTAAGCAACTCCACATAATACATTCTTCGGGCCCAGTTCGGAGTGATCAGAATCAATATGGTCCCAAAAAGGAAGAGTCTCCTGAGAACCTGGGGAATGCCAAGGATCAACCAGAACGCATAAAGGAGGTTGAATGGCTAATCGCACGTCAATGCATCCTGCAGAGCTCCCTGACAAGAAAATTCCCTGAAGCAGAACAACTTGCACTTACTGTTTAGACTCGAAGCAAAGAGATCCACTTGAGGAGTCCCCAAGCAGGAAATAAAATCTCTTCTAGAACTTCCTGGCAGAGCTCCTACTCGTGGAGGGCTGAGGTCTGTCTGCTCAAGGAATCGGCCAAGATATTCTCTCTTCCGGCAAGATGGGCAGCCATCAGAGAGATGCCGTTCTCAAGAGCCCAGAACCACAGTCGCATTGCTTCTCTGAAATGAGGTAAGGACCCCACACCAAGTTGCTTGTTGAGGTATTCTGTTAACTGTGTTGTCATAAGGATCAGCACACATTTCCCTTTCACTGAGGGGTGTAAGGTGGCCAGGGCCAGCATGTTAGCCCTCACTCCAGCAGGTTGATATGCTCCTGAGACTAGAGGGAGACCACAGTCTGATCTGAAAGAGGTGCATCTGTGACTACCGTCATCTTAGGCCAGGTCTGAGGGAACAATGCACCATTGTACCCCAGGGACCACCATGCAAGGTTTCGAGCAATTCGACTCAAAACCGGCAGATCTGACATGCAGGCATGAAACAGTGGGCATTGTCAAAGGAGTAGCCACTGAAGTGGCCTCTGGCACCACAAGAATACAGGAGGCCATGAGACCCAGCAGACACAGAACGGCTGGGGCAGGACCATGTTACGGGAATTGTAGGACATGTGCCATTTGAGAGATGTTCTCCACTTGGTCTTTGGGTGGAAAGGATCTGCACAGGCAAGTGTCCAAGACCACCCGATGAACCGGAGGGACTGGTCAGTGAAACATGGGACTTTTTGAAGTTCAGGGAAAAACCCAAGATATGCAACTGGCTGCATGTGAAGAACAAATGTGTCAACCTCTGGTGTGGGGAGCGAGCTCGTCCGAGCCAGTCGTCCAGGTAGGGAAAGACATGAATACATTCCTCATGGGGTGAGCAGCTACCACTGCCAGCAGCATAGTGAAAACCCTGGGTGCTGAAGAAAGACTGAATGGCAGCACTCTGAATTGGTAGTAATGTTGGGCCATAACAAACCTGAAGCACTTCCTGTGCTTTAGATGAATAGACACCAAACAGTCCAGAGGATCGAGGGCTTGAATGATTTGGGCTTGAGTTACCATATTAAATGTGTCCTTTCACAGATACAAATTCAGAAGCCTGAGATCGAGTATGGGAAATAAGCCTCGTATTTCTTCAGGAACAGAAAATAAGTTGACTGCCACCCCTTTCTCCGTTCTGAGCGCGGTGCCAGTTCTATCGCACTCTTTGAGAGAAGCAGATGGACCTCCTCCAAGAGGATGGGGTCCAGAGATGAGGGAGTGGTGTGAGAAAAAGGTTCCGGAGGACACTGAATGAAAGGGAGGCAATAAACCTGCCAAACGGCCTGTAAGACCCACACATTGGACGTGGTTCAAGACCAATCTGTGATCAACAGGGAAATTCCCCTCCCAGAGGGGACTCATGGCAGAACATCACACAGAGATTTTGTATGCTGGGTGGCAGAAGGGACAGTAGCTGTAGGTGTTCTACCCCTGGGGCACCTAAGGGAAGTGTCTGCCCTGCAGTGTTCCAGGGGCCGTCTAACCTTCACCCGGGGGCGTGGGGGCATAGGAGATAGAAGAGCAGAAACCCTGCCCACTTGTAGATGGAGCAGATGGTTGTTGTACAGCCAAATCCAAAGACTTTACTGTCACGTTGGATGACTGAAACTGTTGTAGGGCGTTATCTGCCTTGACCCCAAACATGTTATGTCCTTCAAAGGGCATGTCTATAAGCTTTTCCAGCACATCCTGTGCAAAGCCTGATGTCCTCATCCAAGAGTGATGTCTTATGACCGTGCTTATGGCCATAGAATGCTCAACAGAGTCAGACGTGTCGAGTGCCAAGTAAAGGTTCTGGCACGCAACCTCCCTGCTGTCCTGAACCATGGCAAAAAATCCTTTTCTCATGTTCTCTTCAGGGATGTGGTCTGCTGCATTGCCCCCTACAGACAAAAGACCAATAGATAACTTAGCTGGGGTGCAGGAGACATTCATTGCGCTAATGGCACAGCTGCCCAAGACAAAGACCTTTTTTCCCCAAGCTTCCAGTCTCTTACTTTCGTTAAGGTGGGAGGGATGGAAAGATGGACGTCTTCAAACCAGCAGTCGTGGCCTGTACCATCAAGCACTCAGGGGAGGCATATATGGATAAAAAAGCTGTATCCCGGAGGCCACCAGGGGGCGCACAGGCTATGGCTGCCTAATTTCCGCGCTCCGCCACCAGCCAGGTCTTAACTGGGATTGAGACCCCCCAAACACCCCCCCGAGGTGAAAGAGAGGGCCGCAGAGCAGGGAGAACCCCTGGTGCCCCCGCGGAGCGAAACAGCGGGGTCGAAGGACCCAGGGAGAGCAGAGATCCAGGGCCGCGGATCCAGCAGCGGGAGCGCCGCAGAGGGCCCGGGCGGCGCGAAGCCGGAAGTCGGAGCCGAGGCCCACCGCACGGGAGACTGGGAAGGGAGAGTCCCCCTCCGACGCCGCGGCGAACGCCCGTCCCCCGCGGCGCCAACACAGAGCGGGAACCGGCGGGACCCTCCCTGGGGAGAGGTCCGCCGACACCTCCCAAGTGGAGTCGGCGGGGACCACGCGGGAGACGCGCCCGACCCGGGGAGAGGAGCGCCAGCCCGAAATAGGCCACTGCGAGGTGAGAGCTCCGGGGCGGACTCAGAGGCCCCCGGTGGGGGACGGCGGGCTGCCCGTGGGGCGGGCATCAGCTCCCCCGCCCCCTCAACCCCATAGTGGGCCACAGACAGCGGGGGAGGTGCCCCCTCGACTAATAACACGCGCAGGCCGCGTCCACGGCTGGGCACCCCACCCGCGGTAAGGAAGACACAAAGGGCAAGGAAGGCCCAGAGGACGCCGGGTGTGAGGCCCCCGCCGGGGAACGGCGGGGCGTGTGCCCACCCAGAGGGGTCCCCCAGGCACAGCAGAGACCGATGAAAGAAGAAAGAAGCGGCCTATCCCCTCGGGCCCCCGGCCCCGCCACCGGAGAGGGCCTTGGGCTCAAGCATCACGATAAAGGGCACGCGGCCCACCACCACGCAGTGATCAACGCGGCAAACAAGCCCCCCCCCCCAAGGAAGGCACATAGAGCGCAGAAGGTCCGGAGGACACCGGGTGAGAGGCCCCCGCCCGAGACCGGCAGGGCGTGTGCCCGCCCTTCCACCAATACAGGTGGACCCGCAAAGTGACCCACCAGGAGCTCCCCCCCACCCCAAGTACACCCAACGGAGCGCCCAGGGGGGGACTGAATGGACTGGCAGAGGAACTTGCAGAAATACCGCTACCGAGTCCCAGGCCCATACGGAATAGACCGTGTCCGGGAGATGGCCCACTCAGGGGCCGCTGCCCCCGCAACGGAGGAAATGGAAAGGGGCTTTGCATCTATCTTGCAAGAAATTAGAGACATGCGCTCCGACATAGCCCAGAAGTTTGAGAAGATGGACCGATGGGTTGACAAAGTTGAGGACAGACTCCTACAGGTTGAATCCAACCAATCCTCCTCGACAACCCTGGAGATAGAGACTAACATGAGGTTATCAGCCCTGGAGAAGAAGGAGGAAGAGAGGTCCAGACAAATGGATGATTTCGAGAATAGGGAACGAAGAAACAACCTCAGGGTTTTTGGGGTCCCGGAGGCAGAGGGGGAGACGGAGAGAGAGCTTACCAGAATGGTGCGGAACATAATCGCCCTCCTCTTCGAAGAGGAGATGACCGCTGAACTCACATTTGATCGGGTACACAGGGCGGGAGGACGAGCAAGGGGCCCTCGTTCGATCCTGGTACGGTTCCACTACTACCTGGAGAAGACACGGGTACTGGAAGAAGCCTGGAAAACCCAAGAGATAACGTACAATAACTCGCAGGTCTCCATCTTTCAAGACCTCTCTGCATACACACTAGCCAAACGCAGGATGTGCCGCCCCCTCACGCAGCTGCTGAAAGAAAAGGGAGTACGATATAGATGGGGCTTCCCCTTCTCCCTAACCTTCGAATATCAGGACCAACGGACGACGCTGACCACGGAGGAAGACATCAAAGGAGCCATCCAGGACTATGTGGTGGACACCCCCCCCCCCGAAGGAAGCCTTCAGGACCGGCGACGGGCGGAGCAAGTGGCCCGGGCCCAGCGAGCGAAAGGAGGAAGAAATCTGGGGCACGAAAATTTAGGAAAATGAACACACCCTCACCAGCGAAAGAGGCAGAGCGGAATGACTCGGAGGGATGATCACCAAGGGGTCCCAGCCAGCACTGGCGCGAAAGAACGGTCTCCCGGGATGACCGGAGTTAGCCGACTAACTACAAGACAGTAATCCGGGGATCGCCGAAAGGCAAGAACGGTACCAGAATCAGGCTGAACAGCAAGTACAAAGGGGGCAATTATGGGAACGATATCGGGGGGGGGGGGCTCACACGAAGGAGGCTTTGCAATGATCGCCTGGCCGAGAGGGGCAGGCTGGTGGTCCGGCCAAAAAGCCAGCAATGGCGGAACTATCTGGCTGGACGCCGGGGGAGGGGGTGGGGGTTCATGACCAAGTTGGGGTTTGTTTATTGGGGAGAGGGTTAGGGGGGCAGTTGGGGGCACATTTCAATAGCGTCCAACCGGTGAATCAAGGGGGGCGAAAAGGGAGAACCGATGCGAAGTTGTTGACCAGTAGGACAGGAAACACTGATTATGGCACCCTGAATGCACGGGGGCTGAACACCCCCACAAAAAGATCTCTGATTTGCAGAGAGTTTAAGCGGGCAAAATTAGACTTACTGTTTGTGCAAGAGACACACTGGGCTAGGGGGAAGGAGCCCAGGCTGCGGGGGGGAGGAATTGAGGAGGTCTACCAAGCATCCCACAGGACTAAGAAAAGGGGGGTGGCCATATTAATAGGAAGGAACGTAGGGTTCGAGAAGGAGGCGATCTTGAAGGATCCCGAAGGCCGTTACCTGCTGATACGGGGCGCCCTACAGGGGTCCCCCATCACCCTGGCGGTGGTGTACGGCCCGAATGAGAACCAGGCCCAATTCTGGGAGGAAACTAGAGACAAGCTCAGTCTATTCACGCAGGGGCCACTGGTGGTGGGGGGTGACTTCAACATGGTCCTGGATCCCACCACGGATAGGAAGCGGATGGGCCCCCTCAACCCCAGGCCCATAGAAGAGGCCATGGCACAGAGCTTCCGGAGAGTGAATGAGGACCTGGGCCTGATAGATACTATCCCGACCCCTAGGACAGGGATCCCCTCCTTCACTTACTACTCAGCCATACATAATTCATTTTCCAGGATAGACTACATCCTAACTGACGAAATTCTTTGTCCGTATGTGACAGGCTACAGGATAGATAGACCCAGTCCCCTGGTCGGACCATGACATGGCCCGAGTTATCATCACAATGGGCTGGAATAGGGAAAACAGAGGGCGCTGGAAATGCAATGACGCCCTGCTAAAGGATGAGGTCATTGCTCAGGAGGTCCTGGACTCCATAACAGAGTTCTTTGAGCTCAATGACAACGGGGAGGTGACCACGCACATGCTCTGGGACGCCTTCAAGGCGACCCTACGAGGAGTCCTTATAAAAATAGGCGCTCTAAAGAAGAGGGAGAGAGAGGCCCAGGAGAAAGCCCTGCGAGAAAAAATAGCCCGTCTCCAACCGGGGGGATCCCCGACCCAGCCCCTAGACCGTGACCGGGTGGCAGCACTGGAGGACTATAGGCTCCAACTAAAAGACCTCCTCCTACACAAAACGGAGAGGAGTCTTCAAATGGTTAAGCAAAAATATTATGAGAAAGGGGACAAGGCGGACAGGATCCTTGCCTGGAAGTTAAGGGAGGTACAGAAAAGCAGGAGGGTAAAGGAGGTGAGGGACTCCCGGGGACTCATGGGCTGCGACTCTCCCCATATAGGAGAGGCTTTCCGACAATACTACAGAACCCTCTATTCTTCTGAATACAATGGGGACGACACCCAGATAGAAAACTTCCTGAACTCCATACAGATTCCATCCCTCTCCGGGGAAATGTCCGAGGGGTTGGAGGGCCCGATAACCGAGGAGGGGGTGGACAAGGTGATTAGTGGGATGAAGGTGGGCACTACCCCGGGGGAGGACGGCTTCTCCATCCTCTTTTACAAGAGATTTCGCTCCTCTCTGGTCCCTTACCTAGCAAGGGTCTTCAACGCGGTGCTAGAGGGGGACATCCTCCCAGAATCTATGATGGGAGCCGTTATAGCGGGCTTGCCCAAAGAGGGAAGGGACCCAGCGGATTGCTCTTCCTATCGCCCCATATCACTATTAAACATTGACGTCAAGATCTTGGCCAAGGTGGTGGGGAGGAGGTTGGAAGGTATAATGCCGAAGTTAGTACATGGGGACCAGGTGGGCTTTATCAGAGGAAGGCAGGGGTCAGATAACATCCGCAAAACAATAGACCTTTTCCACTTCGCCCAATCGTCGGAATTGGATGCCTGCGTCCTTTCCCTGGACTCCGAGAAGGCCTTTGACAGGGTGGAGTGGCGCTACATGGAACTCCTCCTCCGCAGGATGGGCCTTGGAACCCACATTATGCTTTGGATAACCGCCCTCTATCGAGCCCCAATGGCAAGGGTACAGGTGAACGGGATATTATCTGAATCATTCCCCCTCTCCCGCGGGACAAGGCAGGGATGCCCACTCTCTCCCCTGATATACGTCCTCACGATGGAGGCGTTGGCAATAGCGGTCAGAGCCAACCCAGATATCAGGGGTATTAAAAGGGGCGAGGTAGAATTTAAGCTCTCCCTGTTTGCGGACAATGTCCTGGCCTACCTGGTGGACCCGGGTTCCTCGCTCCCCCCCTTCCTGGCCCTGGTCTCTGCTTTTGGTCGCTTTTCTGGCCTAAAAATCAACACTGGGAAATCTGTCATGCTACCAATGAGAACAATAGACCCAGTGCTAGACCCCTTGGCCAGGTTTCACAGGATTAAGGTGGGTAAGGTTGCCATAAAATATCTGGGGGTATTTCTCACCAGGGATCTAGCGAATTTGGGAGCAGCCAACTATAACCCCATGATAGCGGTGATCACTTCAGACTTGAGGAGATGGGGGAAGATGATCCTCTATTGGTACGGCCGAATGACCGCAATCAAAATGAACGTACTGCCTCGGCTCCTGTACCTCTTTACTGCACTCCCGACTAGAGTCCCAGCACAGAGCTTCAGAGATTTACAAAACGGGGTACGAGACTTTGTATGGCAGGGGAAAACCCCGAGAACCGGAAGGGCTACGCTGACCCTGCCAAGGGAGGAGGGGGGATTTGGGCTACCGGATTTCCACTTATACTTCTGCGCGGCCCAACTGCGTGTCCTCCTGGAGCATATGAAAGAGGGGCTGGGAACGTACTGGTCTTACTTAGAGGACATGGACGCCCACCCCCTAAAGGTCAGAGATTTCCTATGGGCCCCACGCAAGACGATCCCGAAACACCTAAGATCCCATCCGATCCTGGGAGTCCTTTCGGACATCTGGAAAGAGGGCCCCAGCACCGCTCACCTTACCACATGGCCGTCTCCAATGTCCTCTCTCTGGGGCCACCCCATCAACCTGAGAGGGTAGGGGTTCAGGCACTCTCAGATCTGGTCAGATAAGGGCCTGGAGTGGGCTGGGCAGATGTTCAGAGAAGGCGAATTCCTGCCTTACGAGGACTTGAAAGATGCTCTCGGACAAGGATCACTTTCCATCTTCGAGTACCTCCGCCTGAAGGGCATCCTTTGCGCTCAATCATGGGGCCCAAACCTGAGGAGGCAGTTGACTCCTTTTGAGAAGCTTCTAGACTCTGCGACGTCCAGGAAGGGGGCGGTGTCCAGTGTGTATAAAATACTGAATACCTACAACCTTCAAGGAAGAAGGAGCTTCCGCCGTTTCTGGAACGACCTGGCAGGCGAGGAGATCTCTGAGGACGCCTGGGCCAAAATATTTAACATAGCATTCCATGGGAACCTATTCACCTCGGACATGGAGCATAACTTTAAGATATTACAGGGCTGGTACAGAGACCCTGTAAAACTGTCTAAAATGTTCTCTGGGGTGTCCCCGAGGTGCCCGAGAGGTTGCGGTCAGACGGGATCTAGAAGCCACATGTGGTGGCACTGCCCGAAAGTACAGACCTACTGGGAGTCGGTGAGGGGCTGTAAGAGGAAGTAACTGAGGAGAGTCTGCCGCTAAACCCCTTAACAATGCTGCTGGGCCTCCCCCCGGAGGACACGGAGCTCCACCGATACCCAAGGATGTGGGAAACCATGCTGAGAGCAGGCAGGGTAGCCCTGGCCCAAAAATGGAAGCGTCCCGAACCCCCATCCAAGGAGGACTGGCTGAAAAAAGTAAAAAACATGTTTTTGATGGACAAACTAACTGCCAGGGTGAACAATGACACTAGCTCATTCCTCACAGACTGGTATGGGGTGCAGCAATCCTGGGGATGGGATGTCCACTGAACCTAAGGGAAGGTGCCTATCCATAAAGGAACGGGTTAAGCCCCGCAAGACAGAACAATATGGACTGGGTCCCCACGACCTGGGGAACGGAGGCATTAAGCCAACCAAAGACGCAGTCACAAATCGCATCGACCTGGAGGCTCAAGAGATAGAGCCAACACAGGGAGTCTCCCATGAACGAATCACCGGAATGGACACAGGGAGGGGGGGAGGGGTTTGGGGGGGCTACAAAGGGAGGGGGGGAGGGGTCGTTCAGTTTTTCCTTTGTTGTTTATCATATAAAAATGCAAATAAAAACTAAAGTTGAAAAAAAAAAAGCTGTATCCCAGGGAGAAGGACGATGTTTCTTAGCTGGCTCCCTGTTGACTGCAGGTACAGAGACAGGCCTTTCCCACACCACTAGCACTGAAGTTTCCACCTCTACATTCAACAGTAGCAACCTCTCCATCTTGGAGCCCAATGGTTGGAAACCAATAGGTATTGGCTCACCTTCCTTATCATAGATTTGTCTTGTTTTCGATATGAATAACCTTATTGGAAGAGGGGCATACTTCAGAGGGGTTCCAGCGCCTTTGACACCGATGTCGAGGATGAGGGCAGAACCGGTGCCAAGGATTAGACCCTGAAAGCGGTACCCGTCAGGAGACAGCGTCGTCCTCGGTGTCCAGGCCTAAGCCCGTAGGTGTGCGGGAGTGTTCCCCTGCAGGCATCCTGCCGGTTTGGGGTAATGTGGTGAGTTCTGTTGGAGCCAGTGGTGATGAAGGTGCAAGAGCCTTGGCGAAGATGTCAAGAATCTTCAAGCAGAAGCTCTCCCATTCCTCCAGGGTGGAGGATTTCGGTGGGAAACGGTAACTGCAGCGCCACTTCTGGGGAGGCTCTGGAACAATGATTATTCTTCTTTGAGGACAATAAAGAATGCCGTTGTGAGGAACCGACAGGGGAGAGGGATCTCTTTGGTAGCTTCTTCTTCTTCATGTCCTTTCTTGCAGGAGACCTGACCTCAGGGAGATGCTCTGTACCATGAGAACCCGCGCCTTCACCAAAGTGAGGTAGGTGAAGGATATAGCTGCCCTTTATCGGAGGATCTTGGAGTGCATGGATTGGCACGATCCGCAATCGTTGATGTTGTGCTTCTCCCCCACACAGTATAAACATATACATTGAGGATCCGAAGCCGACATCTGCCGTCCACTAGCCATGCAAGGTTTGAAACATGTGGCCTCACCAGGGTTGGGCATTTTTTCATCGAAACAAAGCAGCGTGTTCTCAAGCATACCAAGTGAGCAGAAAAAAGGAACTGAGTCATCTGGTGTAGCGCCTCGATATATACTGGCCCCAACATCAAGTCTGGTGTGAGAAGCATTGAGTGGAGCTGAATGGACTCGAACTGACTACTCCCAGACCTTTCTGTGCATTTTTAGGAACTTTGGGTTTCACCCTAAGCTACCCAGGGTAATCCAGATGTGGACCCTTTGCTCACTGTGTCTTAGAGAGGCTCAGCTTCACTTCACTAATGAGGCCCGACTGGGCTGAAACACGTGTCTGGGGTTGCTGATGGTACTCTTGTTCAGAGGAGATTTGTCTAGCATTTAGGTGCTGGACTGCCCTTGTGGGTGGGACAAAGACTGATATGCAAATGGCTATTTCTCCTCTGTGAAGGGTGCAGTGAGATAACCATCCCAACCCGCAAAACAAACCATAACGGACCTCAAAGGTTAAGCACTGCACCGGTATTAATAAAAGGGTGTCAGAGTAGAAAACCACTGCAGAACCATGAGGTCACTCCGGGTCCTGAGGCGAGGCCTGTCTCCGGCCGCCTCTGTTCCTCGAGGGACCAGCCGCACCATCAGTAACATCGAGGAAGTCACTCAGTTCTACCAGAGTTTGAAAGAACACGGCCTTGCCATTGTGCTCGACCTTCAAACGTGCAGAGAACAGCATGGCATATGTGAAACCTTTATCTCTGACATGTTTGTTTACCCCAAGAACATTTTTCCACGAGACCTGCACTTCGTTTGAGAAACCCGGGAAGAGAGTCGGATCTGTATACCTTGATCACTAATGGAGCCCAGCTCTGTGGAGCATCGCAGGGGATGGTCCCTGCCTCTGTAATTAAAGAGTTTAGCGATGATGAGCCTGAGTGGTGCCCCAGGTACGGAGCTTGGCCGCCGCAATACGATGGGCTATCTCAACCACAAAGGCTTAGGAAAACTTTGACTCTCTAAGCGCCACCCGCAACAATGTCTCCACCATTAGTTCCATAGGGCTTTTATCTGTTGCCTACGGGCCCCAGACAATCCTCATGTTATTTTGGCAGGACCTAGATTCCAGGTCATCCTGCTTCTCATGGAGTTCCTTGACCACCCTATGCAGCTGGGCCACCTCCTCAGAGGTTGCAGACGACACATCCTCCACTGCAGATAAACGCTGTTCTGCTTCATCTAGCCTGTCCCGGAGTTGATTGAGCCGGACATGCATATGGTCAACCTTGCAGGTAAGTGTGTCCATCTTGTTGTCCAGAGAAGTAATGCCGCTTTGTAGCTGAGTAAGGATGCATTTGATGTCTCTAAGTGTGTCTGGCGTGGGCTCGGCTCTCTGTTCAGGTATCTCCTCGGATTGCGCAGCTCCACGCGCCGATGCCTTTGACTGCGATGGGGTACCAAATGGAAGTTTGGACTGCGATTTATCGTGCTTGGCCATCCCGACACTAAAGATTTTGCACCAAAGAGGCACAGCAGTACTGAATAAGGGCTGCAAGTTTCTCAGCAGGCTCTCTTCTGCTGTTAATGCTCTTCGCCGAGACTGCCCTCCAGGATACCCGCAAACTGTTACCTTGATCAATGCAGTCGACGTTACTGCAACCACTCAGAGCCATGAAACACTCCCAATTGAGTCATGGACCACCCTTGCCATGGCGTGGAATTCCTGTCAGCCACCCGCAGCAGGCCAACTCCAGCTAGACATAACTAGATTAAGCACCTTGCAATGTAAGTCCACATAACACGATGCCCTCTCAGTCCAAATGCACTGTTCCCGGCAGCGTCCAGTTCAGTGACTGCCAGTTATGTGTGGACTCCCACCTCAGCCCGATTCAGCAGCGGCCCCCCCACCGCAGCACCCACCTAACACACCGACTTGGTAAGGGGTATGACCTTCCAGTTAAGGCCACACCGTGTGAGAGGAAACCATTGCGTTACAGCAACATGGAAGCGCTCACTGCCAAGAAACAGTATGCGCTTGTGAGCTGGCAGCTGTCCCCAGTAATTCTTCTCGGCTAGATTGCAGCAACCAGGGCTTTCCCGCACTCCAGGTGAGTGCCTCTGACTCGCACGCAAAGGTGTGCTCCTCTTTCACAATGGCTTGTGGCCGCGGATCACAGCCTTCGGCTCTCCAGGGGGGACACTGCGGGCGGTCCGCTCTACATTATATAAATGGAATGTACATCACTCCTCCTCTGGGCATCCAGTCCCTCGCAGTCCAGTCGTGCTGCAGGACCCCAGGCTGCACCAACCTTGGGCGCTGGCGGCAGACCTCACAACGCGGTCCCTGCCACCGGATGTATATGGAGCCTACTCAGCCCTGGTGATGATTTGGAGCCCCCAGCATCTGGCGACCGGTGCAGTGTATGATGTGTGGAGTACCCCCAGCAGAAACGACACATCCGGGGACTTCTTCTTCACTGTGCCGGGCTCTGCAGTGAGCAATGCAGCAGTGGGTCTCCACTGCATGCCTCCCGGGCAACGGCCATTTCGTGCTTGTTGGCCATGGCACAGAAACTCAGCGTTTGCAGCCAAGCGGCTGCACTCAGGGATATAGCAGTCAGCAGGTCGGACCCAGACGCCTCAAGCTTTATACACCAGGCTTCATGGGGCAAATCAATCTTTCGAGTACAGGATTGTTCATGGATATTCGGCGGGTTGCCGGGAACTCACATAAGAGGGGTCATCTTGGCATTGCTATCAATCACACCACCTACCCCCCCAGAACTGGAACATTCTAAAGTAAATTGGGCCTAGCAGGTGGATTGAGTCTGCCCTGCTATGCTTAATAATATAGCAGGAATTAAGTCAAGGCGATATGAACTGCTTTGAACACCAAAAGGTGTACAATAGGCAGGCTCTTTTAGGGTGACCATAGGGAACACAACATATCATTATCATATAGACAAAGAGGAATCAGGGACACAGTGTGCTTGTAAATTCGATAGTCTCACACATTCCCCTGACTATTGAGGATCCCTAAGTATAGTCTTGGAGACTGTTAACAGATCAGAAAGCGGGCTGGCAGGCTGAGACCACCCCAGTATTAATAACCACTGTAAAGAGATCATACAGAATGCAGGACGCAATGAGACGCAGCGAGCTCAAGAACTGCCTTGATAGTAAGCCACTGTTTAGATTAGAAAGAGAGGCTGATGCCCCTATACTCAGATCCCCTTGCGGAAGAAGATATGCTTTTTACAGGACAGTGCCTATTTCTGCGTCTTTGAAAATATTCCCTGTTAGAATCAAATGTGACTAGGTTGATGTAAATTTGCAGTGCATTTAGAAGTGACATAGTATCATGCCTTAGCGGCTGTTTTCTGTAACTGAATGTCCCACTAAGGGTACACCATTACCTTTTAGTTTAGTTTAGTTTATTATTTATATAGCGCCACCTGGCCCTTGGGCATCCAGGCGCTTGGCATGGTTACAAAGTAGCCAAAATATTACAAGCATGGTAAACATAGGTAGGCATTACAGCTAGTGTGGACATTATAAAAACAGTAGTTGATAAAAAAGCACATTATGACGTATGTACAAGGTTTGAAATTGTGCAGATTATGCAGGCAGTATGTACATTTGTGTGGAAAAAGTTGGCGTTTTAGACTTCTTTGGCCAGTAACCAGGTTTTGGCACTGTGTCTGAATCGGTGAAAGGATGGTTCAGATCTGAGATCGGTTGGTAGTGAGTTCCAAAGTTTAGCGGCGAGCACAGGGAAGCTTGTGCCGCCTGCTTTTTGGAGCTTGAATCTGGGGATATTTCGGCAATGTGTTTGGGCTGATCTAGTTGGGCGAGATGGGGTGTGATGCGTGAAGTTGTCCAAGAGGTATCTAGGTGCTTGGTTGGATAAACATTTGTGTGTGAGAGAGAGTGTTTTGTATTCGATTCTCTGTGGTATAGATAGCCATTGGCAGGAGCGTCTGGCGTCAGAGATGTGCTCTTGTTTGGGTATGTTCAAGGCTGCTCTTAATGCATTGTTTTGGATAACTTAAGCTTGTTGATGTTCTTTTTGCTGGTGCCCAGGTAGAGAGCGTTTCAATGGTCGACTTTAGAGAGTGCAAGTGCTCTGGCTAAAGTGGTGCAGTTGGAGGTCGAGAGGTAAGGTCTGCTGGCATTGATGAGCTTACATGTGTAAGCAGTGGCGGATGAGATAGCGTGGATTTGTCTTGTCAGGATAAGGGAGGAGTCAAGGTAAATCCCAAGAGTTTTGATGCTGTTGGAGACAGAAATGATGTTGCCGTCAATGGTGAATGTCTAGTAAAGTTTGTTGAGTTTGTTGAGTCTATATTCGGAGCCTAGGAGAAGAAGCTCGGTCTTGTCGTCGTTGAGGCAGAGGCCATGTTTGGCCATCCATTCTTGGATAATGGAATAGATGTTGTTGAGTGCTATATTGTCGGTGGAGTAGTCGCCTGTTAATGGGATATGGGATGAGTATTTGAGTGTCATCTGTGTAATTTGTGTAGATAACACCCAGATGATCAAGTATGTCGAAGAGAGGTTTTGTAAACACATTGGGGGTCATTACGACCCAGGCGGTAATTACGCCAACTTTACCACCATGGTGTAAACTATGTTTACACCATTGTGGATGGCGGATTTACCGCCCCATTCCAAGGTGAGTGGGGCGGTAAATCCCCATTTCCCATTTTCCCTTCCCCATTCCCATTTTTGCCCCATAGGGCATAATGGGAGTGGGGAAGGCGCTAATTACGCCACCGTAAATTACGGTTGGCGTAGTTAGCATCATGGCAGGTTAGCGCCATGGATTTTAACGGCTGCTAAAAGCAGCCGTTAAAATCGGAATCAGGCGTTAAGGGTTAACGACTGCGTTAACCCTTAACGCCTGAGTCGTAATGAGGCCCATTGTATAATGTGGGGGAAACACAGGAGCCCTGGGGGGCGCCACATGTAACAGGGGCTGGTTCAGCAGAGGCTGTGGGAGAAAAGACCCTCTTGGATCTGTTTTCTAACCTAAATTGTCTTACACTATGGCTAAATGTTAGTGAAGATGCAAGGAGCTGAACATTGAAATGAAAATGCTGCCCTGAGACCACAAACCCAAGGATGTTCCTGTGCATATGCATCCTTGAGGTTCAAGGGCACCATTTAATACCCCCTTTTTAATGGCCCCCAAGATCTAATCCCAAAGTGCTTGACCATGTCTATTTGTAAGAATGCATTATTTAACCTCTTAGGATCTAAAATGGATCACACATTATCCCTTCCTTTTGTGTTTTTCACAAAGAACCACAAATATAACCTGACATGGCATTCTCTTGAAGGAGCCCTCTCCATCACAACTTTTGTAAAATTTGACTTACTTTTTTACCAGCAACTCCTGACACCATTACACTGGGTGGAGGTGGAGGAGGATCTGGAGGAAACATTTCAAATTGAAGAGTAAACCTCTTTTGTATGATCTATAAGACTTACTGGTTTGAAACCAATACTGTCCATTTCAAGATGAAATACCCAATACACCGCCCCACCAGATTCAGATGCTGTAAGAAAGTATTAAAGTGACTTCTAAGGAGTAGCTGACCTTCCGAGTTACACAGCCAGTTTTCTAGACTTTCCTTTACCAAAGACGTCCACCTCTCCAATGGTTACCAATGGTAACTGTATTGGTGCTTCTATTGCTGCAGCCCTTGCCCAAAATGGCTATCACTAGGGAGTAGGCTGCATTGTCCTAAACTGCTCAGGGCTATTATGCTGAGATGTATTATAAAACTAATAATATCTGATTTGTATGTAGTGTTTCATACCAGATTTCTCCTGTTTTCCGTTCAAGTGGTGCATCAATTGTAGTTATTATTACTCGATTCAATGGTTCTATCGAACTTAAAAGTATGAAGGGCTGAGTCAACCTTCCTGTGTTTCAGATCTCTGGCTGCAGATCTGATGCAAGTGTTTTGACTGAATACTACTTGTATAGATTTGTTGTTTGTATGGAGAAAAAAAATCCGAAATAAACATTTATTTTGGAAAACTATAAAATGGGTTTGGTATTGCTGACAATCCTAAAAAGTGAGCAGTGTGTCTTACATCCGATCCACTTTATCCCGACGCATTTTTCACTTTTAAAGGCATGTTTAGAAACTTTGCTTGTACATATGGGGAAAACCACAATGGTAAAAAATAACCTATCATGGACAAGGCTATTGTATAAACTGCACTCATTTTTCCCCAGGTCATATACATTGAGGTCTTATACCCATTTTACCTCAACGTTTCTGGTTTACTAGGCAAACCACCACTGCTGTCTCTCGCTAGCTGTGAAACTATGCGCTGGTAAATGGGAAAATTATTCGCTGAATCCGCAGTCCGTAGGATTCATGATTGAGATGAAAAAAATGTCTTTGCCATATTATCAGGGAATGAAAACTCCTTGTTTCCCTTGTATGTGCACCATTGGCAAATAATACATCTACAATAGGACTGCATTAATGGACTGCATTTTCTTCAGTTATTACTTAGGAATTACAGAATGGAAGCTAGCAACAATATTGTAAAGGTATCAGCAAAGGGAAGAACACAGGAAACATTTCTAGAACCCTTATGTAAGATGATCTGTACCCCACTAGCAATGTACATCTTTTTGTGACTTTTATCTGAAAAGTGTAGCAATATGCATAAGGTACAGTCATAAGAAAGAATCTACTATATCATCTGCCCGATTCACCTCTTGCACATGTTCGCAGAATTTAGTGTGAGGAGGCAGGAATGAAACTGGGACACACGTTAATCATGATTTTGGCTAAAGACTTTTATTGGAAAAAAAGGGATTGGGAAAATGCCTCACTGACCCTGCTCTAAGAGGACTCTCCCTACCTAAACCAAAACTAAGCATCGGTTGGTGTCACAATGTCCAAACAAAAACTGTCCTGTATTGTATTCTGATTCTGATACTATAAACTTACCTCTAAGGTGAAGATGGGAATGTCTTATGCTTGGATGGTTTAGAAAAGGGTTCATAAAGAAAGAATAAATGTCTTCAACACAAAAGGTTCTTCAAAAATAAAGGACCATACTCCCTTCCCTTGGATTCTTCTTTCCTTTCTGAGGTTTCCAAAAACAGTGTTTTGGGCCTCTCTTGGCCTGCAACAACACTTGCACACAAAAGGATCTGACTTTGTATTTTTTTCTCTTTCATTTCTTAGTCCTGATATTTCTTCTCAGGGTTTCTTGGAATCTAATCAACACAATCCTTTAACTGCGTGGTGTACTTAGTCACACACTTGAAATTGCCTGGTATTCTCTCCTGCCAGGGCTTCTTGCTTCCCATGCTTGTAATTTTCTGGTGTACCCTCCTGCCAGGGCTTCTTGCTTTCACACATTTGTAATTGCTTGGTATACTCTCTTGCCAGGGCTTCTTTACATTCAGGGTCTTTGCCCATTCCCCAAGTTGTATGTGTATCTGGTTGGATAATGTCTCATGATATATTATGCTATCCTTGTTTCCCATGCACTTGCACGGTGTGCTTTCACATAATTGTAAAGGGTGTGTTTGTAGTTTAATTCCTCCTTTAACAACATGTTAGTTTTCTCTCTCTAAATTACGTTGTTCACAATTATTTACCTTCAGCGTGGTTGCTGATACGCCTCAGGGTCCTCTCTGCCTCTTGGTGGACTCACAGGCTCTTGCTGGTGTCTCTGGATTCTCTCGACATCAACCGTTGAAGGGTTTCCATCTGCATCCTTCTCGCAGCTACCTCTACTTCGTTCTCCTGTCTCTCACAGCTTCCACTTGTCATGTCCGCTTCCTACTTGGCTCCGGTGCGGAAAGTGCTGCCTGCTATCACCTGTGAACACCCAGTAGTCTCTCATCAGATCCTGGTGTTCCCAGAGTGTTTTCCTGGTGCAGCAGCTTCTTCCTTCTTCATCAGTGAGCCGCTAGGACCCACCACACTGGTCCCAGGCTCTGTGTCTCTCGTTCCTCGTGTAACGGTGCAGCTCTCTACCTCCAGTAGCCATAGTAGCAGACATCAACTCTTTGCTTTTCCAGCTTAAATTTCTCAGTCACAGGTGTATGTGAGCAAGTGATTGCTGGGCTTTTGGCCACCTGCGCTCTGCATTGCTCAATTTCTCTTCCTGGTCCCAGTATTTTGAGAATTCTGGGAAAGGAAGTCCATTGTTGACAATTGATTCAAAGATCTTGGATAAACATGTTAAAAGGTATTCAATGGCAAGTCAGTTTTGGATGCTTGACACATGCAATTATAAAAGGTGTTTTTATAAGTTTGGCACACCAAAGTTGGAAGATTGGTCTGTGAGCTTGGTGAAAAGGTTTTATCTATTCTTTATAGGAGTAGAGGCATGACAATAGGCCATGGGGGTTTTGGATATGGGAGGGTTGTTTTCAAGGGAAAATGAAGCCGTGACATCCTCCCATAGGCTGTCTGCTCCCATGTGATCTTCTCTCATATAGCCGCCCCGCCGGGAAATCAGTGACGACTCCATCAGATTCATCACGTAGCCTTCTAGTCTACTCTATCATATGATCTTTTTCATCAGTAGCTGAGCTGCATGCAAATAAGTTCAAATAATCCTTTCTAGTCATATCAATGTTTCATGCTCTCAACGTTTGAGACCATGGGGGTCATCATGGGTTGGGCACAGCGGTAATGATATTTCTGCCACATTACCACTCTGCCCATTGGGTGGAAAGTTGGAGATTTACCTCAAGTTTTTAGCTGGAGGTAAATCTGGCCACTTTCTGATCATTTACAGTGCTGCCGCAGCAATACCACCCAAAATGCCCCATTGGGTCCAATGGCTCCAATGGGAATGAGGACTTAGCACCCTCCGAACCCAGCACAACACAGGATCTGGTGCTAATAGTACCAGAACGAGTTGCAGTGACGCAATTTGCGTTGAACTGTTTCTCCGCGGATTTACTGACCGGGATACCGCCCACTCGTGATAGAGCCTATATACCTTACATCAGGCATCAATTGGCATTTGCAGACATTACAACAGTGAATCTTGCCATATTTGTCCTTCACAGTATTGTGCAGGTACACACAGCACTGAATTCAACAAGTAGGGGACAGTCAGGGGGCGCTTGAGAGCCTGAGCAAGATGGCCATGGGCTACTAAAGCTCTGGCTACTAAAGCTCTGGCTACGCTGGAGGAATGATGCAGACTCTCTCCTGCTGTAGACCCTAAGTGAGCGTGATTATGGAAGCAGCTTGCTGATGAATATCCCAGGAACCTCCGGTGCGGAAATTGATGGCTGGGATCCCCTGACCCCCAAGATATGCTTGCATACGTAGCGAGGGACACCTAAAGCCAAGTGTGGCACTCACGCTCATAATCCATACCCGCAATCACTGACAGGCTTGTATCTGACAGCGTAGTGGAGGCGGGATGCCTGCTGTGTGGTTAATGAGCCCGATACTGCCATTGTGGCTCATACAGCTGTACGTGGCCACAGGTGCATCCCATGAGAGGAGACGATGCCAACGCCTTAGCGCCACCCCCGGAGCCTGCCACGAAGTATACGGGGCTAGCCAGCCGAGGCGCTGGCCGGCTCTCCCCTCTGGCGGCCACACCTCTGAATATGCATCGGAACTGGCATGGCTCCCTCATACACCAATGCATGCCAGGGAGGAATAAAACAGCGAGCTCTACAACAGGGGCATGAGGGGGCCTCCGCTCACTACACTGAAGGCCACCATTCCCATGGATATGTGCATGGTTCCCGGCCTTTGCCACAGGAGTAACGGCTGGGCTGTGATGGCGATTCCCCCTGGGACTGCAACCCCGGGAGACTGAGAGTCACTTTTCTGCCACCGGTGAGAGGAGTGGGTGTGGGCCCCACGAGTGTCCGCTGACTGGGTGCCTGGAACAACCAGCCCAGACACCCTACACCATTGGGAGACATTGAAGGCCCCAACAACACAACACCACACAGGATGAAGGCGGAGGCGGTAGAACTGGGGTTGACCAAGCACAGGATGACCCCTCCCACCCCACAGTAAGCACAACGTACCAGCCCCACTGATGGGGGCGCGACTCTGAGGCCACTGATTCCATCTTCTAGGCGCCACCATATACACATCGGCCCTGTTACACCTGGCACAGGCCCACCCACAACATAACGGCCCATCAGTGGGCAAAGCCTTCCTCCGTGCCTTCTGGCGCCCACGCTGGCCTGTGACTGGGATATAGGGCTATGAGCCTGCATGTCCAGCTCGTATAGAGGACCTTAGTGATATGCTACTGGAGCAGCTGGATGAGCCAATTCACACTGCGCCTACGCTACCAGGGACCACCAGCAACTTCTCCCTACCACGCCGATCTGCGCAACAATGGATATACCGGCACAACTTCAGGCCATATTGGTCGAGATGAAACTCATTGGACAACGGACCCAAGAGACCAACACGACTGTCCACGATATCAAACGCGACCTACAAGAGGTCCAGACGAGGCTAAACACACAAGTCGAGAGAACGACAGACAACGAACAGCGCATTAGCTTCCGGGAGGACAATCATGAAACCACATTGACAATTGACAGAGCTGGGCGGAGTTATCCGGGAAGTGCAGCATCTGGGTGCTAAGCTGGAGGACCAGGAAAATAGGTTGAGACGCAATAATCTCCAGATGGTCGGCCTGCCCGAGAACGCAGAGAGCCCAGACCTCGAGACATTTATGTACAATTGCCTACAAGATGTGCTTGACATTGAAAACCCCTGGGATTATGTAATCGAGAGAATCCACCGGGCACTGATCCCTAAACCAGCCCCGGGAGACCGACCCAGAGTGATAACGCTCCGGCTTCTGAATTTCCAGCACAAGATGGCCATTTTGAAAACATACAGGACCGTCGGCCACGTGAAAATAAGGGAAGTTCCAAAACGCCTTTTCAACGACTACTCTGCATGGGTCTCCAACTACCAGAAAGGTTTCAATCCTATATTCGAAGCACTCAAAGTGAAAGAACTCAGGCATTATCTTAAGTTCCCAGTGGTGTATCCAGGTTGATCATCAATGTGTTACGCTCACCTGGTATCCACGGAGATGCCCTTATGCCCTGGTTGCCGGATTCACCCTGGACCCTTCTCGATTCCGGATGGTGCCTTCTATGGACGTCGGGCCTGAAAACACTGGAGGACTGGAATTAGGAACAGATTTTGTTTCCTCCCCCCTGCACCCTGGATTCGATCTGATGGCCCACTCCTCACCTTGTTGTGATGTCTGGGGTGCTCTCCGTCCTTCCTTCTGTGCAGGGGCACGTTGTTTCCTGCGGGTTTGAGCGACCGAGTTAACTTCACTGGTGCTAACCCATTCAAGTGTCTTTAAGGAGGTAAGTCTGTATAGTAGTCTTAAGAGGTACTTGCTTTCCTTTCTTGCGATTAATGTCTTTGCTTTATTTTTTCCCCCTTAGGTGCACGGAGGTTTGGTGGATGCGCAGCTTGGAACGGGCTCCTACCAGGATGATGGACGCAGGAGTGTATGATGGATGGTAGGTTAAGCGGGAAGTGCGGCGGGGTAATGTCTTCTTTTGCTAACCTGTTTTCTTTATTTCTTTTCAGGTCGTGAAGGTCTTTCTGGGTGTGTGAAGATTTCCGGAGCGGAGCCGGCCAAGAAATGCCCAGCCAGGTGAGGTTCTCGTGATTATTGCCGTAAATGCCGTGAGTAACCTGTTTTAACGTTGTCCTTCTTTCTCTCTCCCTCCAGGTGCTTCGCTCGGTGCGTGCGTGGTGTCCCGATGATGCTGCCCGCTGGATGGAAGACCGCGAGCAGCCGGAAGATGAATAATCGACGGATGGAAAGTTGCAGGTAAGCAGAGACTACTAACGATGTTCTTTTGTCTCCTCTGTAGGTCCGCTGTTCAAGGATGGCCGGATTCTGGTTTCTGGACACGATGAGCGTCACGCTGCTGGCTGCAGAATAACGCGAAGCACGTTCTGTAACTTGGGTGTGGTTTATATAGCCCTCCAGTAACGTAGTCCGGGCTACCACACCCACAACACTGCACCGCACAGTCTGGTTCTAGGAACTAGGCTGTGTGGGTGCCTCCATGTTGGCTACAGGCCTCCAAATGAAAAAGTAGTCCCTTCAAGACAGTGTTCCAATCTGAACATGAGCCTGGCGCCAAAGGCGCCAGGACTTTCTCGAGGATAGTCCATGAGGATAGTGCAAGGCCCTGGGGCCCCAAATGAACCTTGAGTCTTAACCCTACCTGGCATGTGACCATGCCAGTGGGGTTTTGGGTCACGGGTCGTGACAGAACTCTCCCCCCCAAGGCCCCTCCTAAAGTGATTCTCCTGCCTGGTCCAGGTTTGGCTGGAAAGTTTCGATGAAATATTCTAATCAAACGCGGTGCATGAATGTTCTCACTAGGTTCCGAAGACCTGTCTTGAGGGCCGTAACCCTTCCAATCGACTAGATAGTATAGTTTGGATCTGGTATATTTGGAATCCACAATTTCTTTCACTTTGAATTCGGGTTCTCCATCGATCATTATGGGTTCAGGTGGTGGCTTAACTCTTGTACCGGGTTTCACTGGTTTTAGAAGTGAGAGGTAGAATACAGGGTGAATTCCCATGTTGGCTGCTAATGCTAGTTTAACAGCTGCTGGGTTGATGATGGCTTGAACAAAATAAGGTCCCAAATAGCGAGGACGAAAAGTCTGGGTTCCTTTTAGAGGTATATATTTTGCGGCTAACCAAACCTTGTCTCCTACCTGATAGGGGCCTTTTTCCGATGTTGTTCAGCAAACCTTTTTTGCTTGTTTTTGGCTTGGATTAACTGTTCTGTTGCATTTTTAAAGGCTCAAGTGATGTTTGCATGAAGAATCTTTACTGCCGGCATTTCTAGACTGGGAGGGCTGTCTAGTTCAGAAGTACGTGGATGTCTGCCGTAGAGGGTGTAGAAAGGTGTTTGACCAGCACTGGAATGCAATGAATTGTTGTAAGAATATTCGGTTATCCATAATAGATCTCTCCAGGTTCCTTCGACTTGGTGCAGCATGCACCGTAGGTATTGCTCGAGAGTCTGGTTGGTCCTCTCTGTTTGACCATCCGTTTGGGGGTGATGGCTGGTGGATAGTCGATTTGAGCCATAGAGCAGCACTTTTTCCAGAAGTTAGATACGAATTGGCTGCCCCGAACAGAGACTAGGACTGAAGGGAATACATGCAGTTTGATTATGTTTTCCAGGTACGCTTTTGCTAGATGGGATGCATCAGGGAGGCCTTTGAAAGGGATAAAGTGTGCCATTTTAGAAAATAAGTCCACTACTACTAAAATGGTGTTGAACCCTTGGCTGGGAGGCAAATCGGTAATAAAGTCGAGAGAAAGTGTGTGCCATGGTGCAGGAGAAATTTCTAATGGTTGCAGGAGGCCAGCTGGTTTTTGTGCACACACTCCACATGACTGAACATATTGGATGACGTCTCGATGCCAAGTGGGCCACCAATAATTGCATTTCAGTTTGGCTAGGGTTTTGCCCATTCCGGTATGACCTTCTATCAGAGAATCGTGATAGTCTGAAATGATTTGTTGTTGTAGCTCTGTTTTAGGCACATACAGGCGTTCATCAAAATATGGCAGTTGATTTTTAACGGTTTATTGTTTTCCTTTGGTATGCCATTCCAGTAATTTGTTAGGGGTTATTTCACGTTGGATCAAGTTTCTAAGCTCAGTTTGTCTTAAAGCTGCGGTGAGGCCTAAAAGCTTGTCCTCAGGAATATGGCTACTGGATCTGGGGTTGCATACACTTCCTCATCGATGCCCATGCGAGAAAGTGCCTCAGCTTTCCCGTTTCCCATGCCTGGTCGATAAGTGATCACGTAGTCATACTCGGCGAAGCAAAGGGCCCATCGTAATTGGCGTGAGGATTGTGCTTTTGCTGATTTTAAATATTGTAGGTTCCGATGATCTGTGATTACTGTGACCGTATGCCTGGCCCCCAAGAGGTAATGTCGCCATGCCTTGAAGGTGGATTTTATAGCAAGTAGTTCCTTATCGGTAATGGCATAATTGAGTTCAGGGGTTGTGAATTTTCACGACCAGAAGGCCACGGGGTGCAATTGGCCAGTTTCAAGGTCCCTCTGAGAAATAACCGCCCCCATAGTCATGCTGGAGGCATCCGTTTCCACGATGTAAGGAAGATCCGGGCGTGGATGTCGTAAAATCGGGGCTGAGGTGAACTTTTCCTTAAGTTCTTGGAAAGCCTTTTCGGCGTCTTCTGTCCACATTAATTTTTTATTGTTTTTTCGTAGAAGTAACGTGATCAGATGCACAATCTGAGAGAAGTCTGGAATGAACCGACGGTAGAAGTTTGCAAAGCCCAGCATGCTCTGGACCCCTTTTAACAAGGTCGGAGAAGGCCATTTAAGAATGGCATCCACTTTGTGTACATCCATTCGGATGCGTTTCGGAGTAAGAATGAAACCAAGAAATTCTACTTCGGTTACGTGGAAAAAGCATTTTTCAAGTTTTGCATATAGTCGATGTTGGCGCAGTTTGACAAGGACAGCGCGGACATGCTTGACATGGTCTTGTTTCGAGGTTGAATACACCAGGATGTCGTCTATGTAGACCATGGTGCAAACATCGATCAATTCCCTTAGGACGTCGTTCATAAAGTATTGGAACGCCATCGGGGCATTACAAAGTCCGAAAGGCATTATCTGGTACTCGAACAACCCATATTTGGTACGGAAGGCCGTTTTCCATTGATCTCCTTTTTTAACTCAGACCAGGTGGTATGCTCCTCTGAGGTCTAACTTAGTATAAATCTGGGCATCTTTGACTTGATCCAGCATTTCGGGAATAAGTGGCAGGGGGTAACGGTTCTTCACGGTGATCTAGTTCAATGTGCGATAGTCAATACAGGTTCTCAAGTCTCCTTCCTTCTTAGGTACGAAGAATAGGGGATTGGCTGCCAGCGATTTAGATTGGCGAATGAACTCATTTGCCAAGTACTGGTCCAGATAGGATTTTAGATGCTGGTTTTCTGGTTCTGTGAACGCATAGATTCTGCCACAAGGGATCTGTGCACCAGGTATGAGGTCAATCTGACAGTCATAGGACCTATGCGGTGGTAGTGTGTTAGCTTGTTCCTTCTGGAACACATCCTGGAAATCTTGGTATTCTTCAGGGAGAGTACTAGTTGCGCCAAGTGTAGATATACCGATTCTAGGACTCATAGGAACATTGAAACTGGATTTGTTTTCTTGGAAATAACAGGTGGAAGTGCAATCACGAGGAAAAGTCAATTTTCTTGCACGCCAATCTATCCGAGGGTTATGAGCAACTAACCATGGCATCCCTAATATTAGCTGAAACTGAGGTGCCTTGATGAGATCAAAGGAAATTGATTCCCGTGTCCATCCTGGCACAGCAGGGTTATTCCTGCTGTACATTGGGTTACTGGTCCGGAAGCAATTTCTGTCCCATCCACCGTGGTTACCTTTTCTGTGTTTGGCTTAAAACATAGGGAAGCCTCATCCGTGCGGCCAGATCTCGATCAATGTAATTCCCATCTGCTCCGCTGTCTATGTAAGCTTCAACGGTATGCATCCTTGATGGTTGTTGGTGATTGATTAGGATCACTGGTATTGCAAAATGTGAGGTCGGTGGCTCATTCTTCTCACTCGACAAACTTACCTCTACTTTTGTCGAGCTAGGAAGTTTTCCGACTCCGCACACTCATCCTTTTCTGTAGCTCCCACAATCCGCTTGGGGGGTTTTATCAGACAGTCGTTTAGGAAGTGCCCTGATTGTCCGCAGTACAAACACAACTGCTGTTGCCTTCTCTTGTCTCTTTGAGCTTTTGTTAACGGTGGTCGTATGCCTCCGATTTGCATTGGTCTGTGGTATTATCTGACGTGCGTGGAGTTGCATCCTTGGTCCGAAGATACACGGCCCGTGTATCTGATCTGGACCGATCTGCTTTCCCATCTTGTAGTCGATGATCTAGTTGCACCACCAGGTTGATAAATTCACTTCAGTCTCTAGGTGGATCAACCACCTAAGCCAAGACGTCCTTCAATTCCCCTCGAAGGCCTCAGTGAAACAATGTGGTTCTCTTGTCTTCAGGCCACCTGGTTTCAGCCACTAACCTATTGAAGGTTGCTATGTATGTTAGTAAGTCCTGATTCCCCTGCCGGAGTGATAAGAGTTTGTTGTCTACAGCTTGTTCATGGGTGTGTCGAGCAAAGAGCCTTTCCATTTCCCTTCGGAAATCCCCAAAGTCACGTAGTAACGGATCATCATAGCTCACAAGCGGCACTGACCAGTCTGCTGCAATACCGCTCAGATATGACACAACAAATGCTACTTGTACCTGGTTGTTAGGGAATGCGCCCGGTCTGCAGAGGAAATGAAGACGACATTGATTCATAAATGCAGCATACTTCCTTGGGTCACCTAAAAACCATTCTGGCGGTGCTAACGGTATTGTTCCGGGTAAGGTGATCTGTACTGGAGCGGCAGATGACGTGGTTGGCTGTGCCGGTGGATTATTCCCGGGTAATGGAGTTTTTCCGGCCTGTGATTGCAGTAATTGCCTGCTGATTTCTTCGGTGATGATCCTTGGTGACGACAAGATCCCTTCGCAGGGTATTAGTCTCTTGCCTAGCCGAATGCACTTCAGCACGTATTTGTCCTAATAACTGGGCCAGTTGGTCCATTTCTGAAGTCTCCATGGCGCCCAGGTGGATAATGTTATAGAGGCTTTGCGTTCTGTTACGCTAACCTGGTATCCACGGGGACGCCCTTATGGCCTGGTTGCCGGATTCATCCTGGACCCTTCTCGATTCTGGATGGTGCCTTCTATGGAGGTCGGGCCGAAAACACAGGAGGACTGGACTTAGGAACAGATTTCGTTTCCTCCCCCCTGCACCATGGATTCGATCTGATGGCCCACTCCTCACCTTGTTGTGATGTCTGGCGTGCTCTCCGTCCTGCCTTCTGTGCAGGGGCGCGTTGTTTCCTGCGGGTTTGAGCGACCGATATAACTTCACTTGTGCTAACCCATTCAAGTGTCTTTAAGGAGGTAAGTCTGTATAGCAGTCTTAAGAGGTCCCTGCTTTCCTTTCTTGCGATTAATGTCTTTGCCTTATTTTTTTCCCCTTAGGTCCACGGAGGTTCAGTGGATGCGCAGCTTGGATCAGGGTCCTACCGGGATGATGGACGCAGGAACGTATGATGGATGGTAGGTTAAGCGGGAAGTGCGGCATGGTAATATCTTCTTTAGCTAACCTGTATTCTTTATTCCTTTTCAGGTCGCAAAGGTCTTTCTGGGCGTGTGAAGATTTTCAGAGCGGAGCCGGCCAAGAAATGCCCAGCCAGGTGAGGTTGTTGTGAGTACTGCCGTAAATGCCGTGAGTAACCTGTTTTAACGTTGTCCTTCTTTCTCTCTCCCTCCAGGTGCTTCGTTCCGGTGCGTGCGTGGTGTCCCAATGATGCTGCCCACTAGATGGAAGACCGCGAGCAGCAGGAAGATGGATAATCGACGGATGGAAAGTTGCAGGTAAGCAGAGACTGCTAACGATGTTCTTTTGTCTCCCCTGCAGGTCCGCTGTTCAAGGATCGCCGGATTCTGATCTCTGGACACGATGAGCGTCACGCTGCTGGCTGCAGAATAACGCGAAGCACGTTCTGTAACGTTCTGTGGTTTATATAGCCCTCCAGTAAAGTAGTCCAGGTAAAGTAGTCCGGGCTACCACACCCACAACACTGCACCGCACAGTCTGGTTCTAGGAACTAGGCTGTGTGGGTGCCTCCATGTTGGCTACAGGCCTCCAAATGAAAAAGTAGTCCCTTCAAGACAGTGTTCCAATCTGAACATGAGCCTGGCGCCAAAGGCGCCAGGGCTGACTCCAGCAGAGTCCATGAGGATAGTGCAAGGCCCTTGGGGCCCCAAGTGAACCTTGAGTCTTAACCCTACCTCGCATGTGACCATGCCAGTGGGGTTTTGGGTCATGGGTCGTGAGACAATGGCACTCCTTTGAAGACCCGGAAGATGCCTGGCACTTTTTACAACAGCAGGACCTTGTTCCATGGATTTTCCACAGGCCGGGGCACAAGAGGCAGTAGCTTCACCCCCACTCCCAGGACCGAATAAAAGGTATTCTAGTAATGCAGGTAAATGCCAACGGCCCGGGAGAAGCCTCTGAGGTCTGGATCATGCGTGAAAGGAGACCTCGAAGTGAGCATGCAGCCTTCAGATGAACAAATGGGAAAGGCTTCAGTAGCCTCACGATGGCGGAAGGCCTCGCAGGTACAACCACAGTCTGCATGCCTGTCTCTGTCCATTGGGATGCCCACCAAAGGAACACTCAACCACCTGAGGCCTTCCAGACCAGCGCTGAATGGCAGAGAGAGACATTATCGCACAGGTACGTCTGGGGCTCCAGCTCTCGCCGGTCACAGCGGCTCCCCTTAGATGTTGACAACCAATCTCAGACTGACACTGTTGCTCGCTCTATCGAACTGGCCGAACAGCCTACCCAGTATTGGATGTTCCCTATGTGTTGGGAGGTTTCAGAAAACAAATCGACATGAGCATAGTGTCCTATTCGACCACTATGGGTTCACACCCCTCAATAGAGGGACTATGGAATGCATGGGACTATATGTGGGCCAATCTGCCTGCGCCCAACAAGCCCATGAAAGGGCTTTATTGCCATGTATTGGGAACAATTTGTTAGTTCCTAATGTTAATGAGGGATGTTTACCCCTCTCTGTTTTTCTCTTTGTGTTAAACCATTGCCTGGATTTGGGTAATGTTAAGGGTTTAAGGGGGAGGGAAATGCTTCAAGGAGAGGGTTATATGCTCCATAGCAGAATGTGGAGGGACACGGTGCTTAAGCTAGCAAACATTTGGTTCTTGTGGGAGGTCCCCATCACTTGACTGGATGGCTGCTCTCACTTTGGTGACTCTTAATGTGTAGGGGCTGGTGCACCCTATAAAACGGTGGCAGGTCTTGAATCATATGCAAGATCTCCAGGGGGATGTGATGTTCCTGCAAGAAACGCATCTGAATGACATAGAATCCAAAAAACTCGAACGTGGCTGGATAGGCGCTGCCATTCATGCACCGTTCCATGGTAAACGGGGAGTGTCCATTCTGATTCACAAGCTGGTCCCCGTCCAACTCCAGGACATGATCACAGATAAGGAGGGCAGATATGTGGCTGGCAGGGGACAAATCCACCATCACTCGGTCACCTTTGTTAATATCTACGCCCCCACGACGGACAGACCAGCCTTCTTCACTCACACCTTCATTGCCTGTGCACCTATCCTGGGGAACCTAACATTTGTTTATGGGGATCTCAATTTAGCGATCGACCCCACATTGGACAGCTGTAGTACCGGCACAGATGTCCAGATAAAACTGAAAAATCGATCTGTCTTTAACTCAATGTTATTAGACCTGGGCCTGAGGGATGACTGGAGCCACGTACAGTGTTCTCTTAGAGACTACACATTTTACTCCAACAGCCATTTTAGCTACTCTAGGATCGATTACTGGTTTATTCCAACCCACAACCCTATATATGGTGGATGACTGTGCTATAATGCCCATTACCATTTCCGGCCCCACGCGCCTGTACTGCTCCGAATGACACTTCCGGATACTCCCCGTAAAGTTATACCATGGCGTCTCAACATGAGGGCACTGACACACCCAGACTTTGTAGACACATTAAGAATGACATGGCAGGGCTCTGGGACACTAATCTAAACCAATCATACAAAACCTACAGATGCTGGGATTGCTTCAAAGCCTTTGTGAGAGGCCAGTGTATATCTAGATGGTCGTACAAATTAAAACTTTGGACGGAAAAGGAAATGCAACTCATGAAGGACCTCAGCACACTTGAGAGAGCAGACAAGCAAACGCCTGATCATCAGACCCTTACTTAGAAACAATCCCTTAGATCACAAATCACTTAGATAACAACCACCAGAGTTCCGAAATCCTATTCGGGATGGTCTCAGAAATACTACCTCGAGAACGATAGACTGTTACGCCTAATGACGCTCACCCTGAAACAGCGGCAGGCCTCACAGACGATTGTGACTATTGTGTTCCATCACACTACCCAGACTCGCTAGGGCCCAACAAGACTCTTTGGACACCCCAATCTCGGTGGCAGAAGTGGACCAAGCTATTCACTCTCTTTTGCCGGGGAAAGCCACTGGTCCAGATGGAATTAGGATTGATTTCTATCGAGCCATGGGCGATGAGACCGGCTCTAGACTACCAGAGGTTTTTGCAGGGGTGACACAAAAGGGCCGCCTGCCACAGTCAATGTTTGCCGCAAATATGGTGATGTTTCACAAGAAGGGACGTCCAGTCGATAAATGCAGCCCATTTTGCTAATAAACTCTGACGCAAAGATCCTGGTGAAATGTCTAGCGCAAAAGACAGAGGTTGTCCTTCCACACCTGATAAGGACCAGACTGGCTTTATTCGTAAATGACACTCTGGGGACAACGTGCGCAGATTACTACACATTATCGCAGATGACCCGGAACCGGAGAACGCAATCCTTGTGATTGACGCCGAGAATGGTTTCGATAAAGTCCAGTGGGACTTTATGTTCCTGGTTCTTGCAGAATACGGCTTCCCCCCCCTGCCCTAATCAATCTGATCCGTCTACTATATAGCAACCCGACGGCAATGGTGACCACTAATGGCACAACGTCGGCATCGTTTAGTCTTCACTCGGGCACGCAACAATGCTGTTCGCTCTCTCCCTTACTCTATGCCCTATCTATTGATCCAATCACAATCAAGCTACGCACAGACCCCCACTGCATAGGCCTTCTACAGGGACAGGAGGAGCACCGGGTCTCCCTTTACGCTGATGATCTTTTTCTCTACATTGGAGGAGCCCGACTTTGGTCGCGAGTGTTCAACACTTATTAGGGGAATTTGATCCAATGGCCGGATATTGTGTTAACTGTGAAAAATCTGAGATTCTCTCCATGCATCAGGATATTCCCTGGGATCCAGGCAGGGTAGTTCCCTTTCCGTCTGCAAACGCATCACATCACGTACCCAGGGGTCAAAATTAGCGCATGGAGTGGTGACCTGAGGGATCTCAATTACCCCCATAAGGTGGTGCGAATTCGGGCTGATCTGCAAAGATGGGAAACGCTACCCCTATCCCTAACAGGCAGGATAAATGCTACAAAGATGAATTCAATGCCAAAGCTTATCTACCTGGCAATGATGCTTCCCTGTAATCCCACCCAAAACTATATAAATAGCTGGACATTGCCATCTCCAGGTTTATATGGCGAGGGAAAAAAGCACGCTTGCAGACACCTATTTTGAACGCCAGTAAAGCAGACGGGGTCTTGTCTCTTTTATCATGGCGGAGTTACTCTTATGCCGCACAGATTTACTGGGCTAAACAGTGGTTGAATGTGAGTGACACCACGAGCTGGAAAGGAATAGAACTAACCCTGTTGGCCCTGCAGCTGGCCATTGATATTCTAGCCACTCCACCGGCACGGCTCCCACCCCATATTAAATCCCACCCAATATTAAGCCTGACACTAACTCAATGGCATAAGTTGCGTTCCCAGAAGGGTATTAACGTCAAAGTAGCACACACATGGATGAGTATGGGTACTCTTAAGACAATTGGGGGGAAGAGTCGGCTCCACCCGCGACAAGATGTATTGTGGTCACGGGTAAGGATTTTGGATCTATCTAATGGCCCCCAAACAATAGCCTTTCATGAGGGCCGCCAACTGCTAGATCTTAGGGCCGGACATTGGCTGCAGTACAGGACGCTCTGTGCCCTAATACTGCAACACACCACAGACACCTCCCGTCAAACTCCACCAGCCCGGGGCAAGCTAGAATTGGAACAGCAACAAGAAAAACACCCCTGTCTCTGCACCTTTTAGAATATGAGCATCCCAAACAATGTAGCTAGGAACAACGCCCTTGCGACAACCTGGTCCACAGACCTCGGCCTTACCAAAGATGCGGGGGCTATATATGACTACTTCTCAGCCATACCGGGGACATCTGTGAACATTACAAATAGGGAAATTCAATTTAAGATAATTCAGCGCAAATATTACACTACAGCCGGACTACACAGGATGGGCTTGATCTCCACCCCTAACTGTCAGCATGGGTGCAAGGACCTGGGCACGATGGGTCACGTATTATGGTCCTGTCCCAAGCTGAAAAATAACTGGCAATGTATATATAAGCAAGTGACCTCAGACTTCCCAGAATCCGACATAGCATTCTCCCCCGATTCCATGTTGCTTGGGGCCGGCCACAGAGAGTGGCACTCTAACGCTCTCATCTGTAGGGCCATAGGCATCATGTTTTTCATTGCCGGAAGCTTCTGGTCATACACTAGAACCATCCGCGTTTAAACGTCAAAATCCCAGTGACAACCCACCTGAGGACAAGCTCTGGGAACTACTCGACCCATTCACATAAGACTTCATATAAGAATGATGTAAAAAACAAGGGGCCCGGCGCCCCCCATGGGATACCATCAATCACTTAAGGGCTCCAATCCGACCGACGATACACCTGCACCTAAGTCCCGCTAACCCTGCACAAGACGACCTACGACCAATATCTGTATCGACCTCCACATCTAACTCCTATCTAGACAGACAGGCCCTCACAATAGATAGCTGAAGGTGGGTGGGGGGAGAGATAGGCCTGGTTGGCCAAGGGGGAGGGATTTAGGTTTTGTTCTGGGTCATTCTATTCTAGTGGGGAGAGAACCAATATCTCTGGCAGGATGTTATCGACATGACTATAATGTTTGTACCTCCAGCAGGGGCGGGAAGTGTCCCATAGGCACCCCGCCACTAGAAACGTTATGTGCTAATGTTTGCTTTTGGTTTCTTTCTCTCCTGTTATACTGAGGCTAGATCTCTCCTCGTGACAATGTCTGTATGCTTTATGTTGGAAAATCAATACACAGAAGTAAAGAAAACAAGTAGGGTGAGTCACAGATTTCAGTTGCTGATCAGGCCAGTTTGTCTAAAGCGCTGCAAGGTTTCAAATAGTCCACACTATAGTAATAACTGGTGCCACAAAGTCTTAAGTATCTTAACTCCAAAATGGGCAGTTTGTGAGTTTTATGTGGCAGATGCCATTTCAATTTCAACATTCTGAACATGGTGACTAGCATAAATGCTTAGAAGAAAGGCTCTGAAGTGGCAAGAGTTGTCAAAACATCTGGAACTGATGACTGCCACTTTCCAACCACCTCTGAGGCCATTCCCAAAAAGATATTAATGTGCTTGGAGACTGAATCATATGCTGAATGTGGTCCAACCCTCAGTACAGGAGAATAAGAACATGATTTTCATTTTTAGATGGTGGAATTTTGAAGACCTTGCTTCCCTCCCAATTATTTATCTGTATGTTTTGTATGCCTACTCTTAAAGAACAGTATGCTTTGAGTGCAGAGTACAAGCTATAAACTCATCTGAAAAAGCCCTTGTGAGAAATTGCAGGCTAACAAAATCATTAAAAATAGGTTATGGTATTCTCCCTTTAGTCATCCTTACATAACAAACTACTGCAAGCTTTGTAGTTATGGCTGTCACACCAAATACTTCTGGCACCTCAAAAAACTTGCGCCAGATTCCTTTACAAACAACTTCATAATGCCTCTGCTCCGCAGCCAGTCCTTCATATCACAACACATCCAGGGAAAACCTCACACCAAAATCAGCAAAACCCTTGATATTGTCACCCCAAAGATGCATAACCAAATAAACTGGCATGTAAACTAAAATAGGGAATGTTAAAATAAGCATTCTGTAGCTCTATTTTGGAAACATGCCATCCGGCCCCTTACCAGTTACCCATATACAGCGCAAAAAACACATTTTATCGATCAAGAATCTGCTGAACCTCCAACAAATCCTCAGAAATGCTCAACAGGTACAAAGAAATCTTAAACCCTGAGGGACTTAAACCATCTCAAACATTTGCAGATGAGTTATCCACCTTCCTCCTGAAGAAAGTCCTGCCTATAAACAACTCACACCCTCCTGCCAGTCCTCCTATGCATAACCCTACTTCCACCCATCTCAGTATCCGATATTCTTAAGAACATTAACTATACAAAAACCACAGGCTCTCACCATTCCCCAGCCTCCTCTATTAAACAACCATTAAAGACATTGCGCCAAGCCAATACGTTATTGTGCAATGATTCACTTAAACTGTGCATAATCTTGTCAGCACTCAAAAAGGCCTGCAACAAGCTGATTCTAAAACAAAACAAAGACGATGAAAAAACCGATGATGACACTACTAACATAACTATGAGCGGCTTCTTGATTGAACGTTCAGAAGCAGTGCGGCTTCATACGTCCTTGCACGCTTGTAGGTCCTTTCCACAAGCTCTCCTGCATGCTTTCCTGCCTGCCGCTTGCTGTCTCCGCCATCTCTGCCAGAGAAAGAGCCTCCAACCCCCACGATCCAGGCAAGGCTAGTGAGGTTAAAGGACCCAGGTCAGAGGCTGGTGAGATGCTAGTCTGCAGCACACCTCCCACGGAGCTCGGGAGCTCAGATAAAATATAAAAAATAAAGAAAACGAAGCGCAAGGAGTTAGGGGGGAACCAGATTAGCCTGGGTAGTACGGTGGAGAGTGCAGACTGCACCCCACCTAGCCCACGGTGCGAGGCAGCCTCCCCTCCCCTCTCCTCTCCTTCCCAGCAGCCCTCCAAGCAGCTATTTGCAATCTGCGTGAATCTTTAGGCGAGGGCAAGGAATGTTGGGGTTGTGGTCTGTGTTGACTGTGAGACCGGGAGCCCGTGAGTACTTGAACACTGATGTTGGGCTCCTTTTCCATGGATCCGGCGAATGGTTTGCTCTGCTTCTTTCCTATGCCGTGGACTCAACAGCAATTAAAATCACAGGTGAGCTCTTCGGCTACTGTAGCACCCAAACCTGCTCAATCCCTGCCTGCCTCCCTAAACCAGCCCAAATCCTCTCGGAAACATGCAAATGCAAATGAGGCTGCTACTAGAGCTATTGCGATTTGGCTACATGATTCCAACGGAGGAGTAGGATGTATGGGGTTGGCAAACGTACTTAAAAAATGAAAGCCCCGCTATTGCATATGGGGCCTCATCTATCTGAATCTGCACTCACTAACTCTCCATAATGCTTGACTTCGATGGCTTCTGTGACCCTTTGGGGAAACCCAGCCGGGTGATCTCATGGATGCAGAGCTGCTACATTCTGAGGTTGCCTTATTGGATCTGGACCAGGACTTTGGCGTCCAGACCGACTCTGAGTTGCGCCTCGATCCCATCATAGCAGGAAAACTTTTAAAGGGCGGCGTGTACACCAGTGGCAAGTTCGGTCTCTTATCGTGACTTATTCACCAGTCCTATTAAGCCACCCAGCGGCTTGGCCGTTCCCCCTACAGCAGACGAGAGGTATGCAGGTACAGAGATTAGCAACCAACTGGTGGACGCTCTTACTCCGGGGCAGTCCAATTACTCTCCTTCGCCCCTGAAAGGCTCACTAGAGCCCAGTGATCAAGCTAAAGCTGACCTCCCTTCATGTGCCTCTGCTGCGACTGTCAGTCTCAAAAAGGGGGCGGTACCTCAGAATGAACACGATGAACACACATAGATAAAAAGGACATAGAAAATCTACTGTAACAATTCGGGAAACTTGACGAAGACAGACTTAAGGATTTCACAGCGCCTCTCTTTCACTTGAGCCTGAGGGCTTCCTACCAGAATAAAAGAACAACAGAAGTCTTCTGTGGCTTCCTTACTTAGCAAGGCAACATTCTCACCGATACCTACAGCAGAGAGTAGACATGATGCGAATTCCACTTCACTTAACGCCCACTGCAATATGATGCCAGCTCTGACCATCTCGTTGGCTCCATTTATCAAACTTTATGAGGCAATAAATGAAAAGACCAAGCAACTCTTTTAGCGATGATCAAATCCAAAATCATGTATATTGAATCCTTTATCACGTTTTTACAAACAAAAGTGGAGCAAGAATCGGAGTGTGCTAATGTGGTATGTAGACAGCTACAAGACACCCTAGAACTAGAGAGGGCAAACAAGAAATGTCTGCTGAACTCTGTAATCAATCTACTACACTTGAAGCATCTGATGCAAAACAAGAAAAAGGGCCTGTCTGATGTCATGTCGGAACTGCCATCCATGCTCATTTGTGAAGGGGCTGACTGCCCCCTTCTTCAACCGAGAGCTGTCACACAACCTACTGAAGCGAGGCAGTACGCTAAAGACACAAAAACTACTTATCCAGTCTCCCCCACACCACCGGCTCTTGTGTCTGACCAAGATCAGGGAAATTAGCTTGCTCTGACTACGACGAGCATGACAACCAACCAATCTGTGCCTATAAACGAAAAGTCCCTTCCAAAAATTCCTCTGCCTTTCAACGCGACTGATAGCTGCCATCTCTTTTTTATGGGCCAGAAAAGGAAGGAGAGAAAGCTGAATCAAACAGCATCAAAAGAGGGCTCACAGGACAAAATAAAAATCAAAGAATCAGCCTAGGCCCAGAAGTAGAAAGTCCAACCAGGCACCAGTGTTTACTAGAAATCTGCCAAAACTGTGCAGCGATTATTCCCCACTTTCAATGGTTCTATGCCCTAGTTCATCAAGGCCTCTGAAGACTTCTCCTTTAATGGTTCAACCACAATACTCAGAGGAAGCTGTTATGATAGTGACAAACACCCGTAATCTGATGAGGATGAATTCTTAAACTATTTGACCTACACATGGAGGATGACCACCCCGTTCAGAGCGGGCAAAAAACTGAATTACAACAGGCTTCATTACCTGATCAAGCCCAGAAAGCATCACCCTTGGACCAGGAGGACTTGTTAACATCTAAGCAAGATGTCTATGCCGCTTGTCGGTGACTGCTACACATATCTCCCTTAATTCTCTGCCTTCTAAAGCTACAGACCTGTTCTTGACATTAGCAGAGAAAATGCAGAAAACTATTGCTCATACTCAACGTAATAAGTCACAACGTAGCGACAGCATGAGAATACAGAGTACGTGCCCCACTCAGAGATACCAGGGCGATCGTACAACCCTCTCAGGCTTCTCCATACCCCCTCAAAATCAGAGAGGCTGGAAGATCGAAAAACATTTAAAGACCCTAAGAAGGATGCCTACTTGGTTAGCCTAGAACAGCTGCTGACAATGAACAACGGTCTCATTTTAAACCGGGCCAACGTCCTTAGGCTACCTCACAATGTTCTGCTGTTATGATTTTTGCAGACAGAGGATATTATGATCGTGGACTTTCCACAAGAACACATCACAGACAGGGTGATACTCCATCTGAGGTCAAACTGGGTCAGATCCTCACTCCTGGAAATGGCGCACCTCCTGTTACCGATGGGATTTGAATGTACAGACTTGCTTTCCTGAAAGACGTGATCCTTGGGGCTACACCACGGCAGGCCTGCCCCTTATGAGATTGAGAACAAGACAGCTGACTTAAAATACAACAACCAACCTCGGATAGCCTCTCTAGGGAAGGACTTAAGATGCGCCCGAAACTGGATAGAAAGACGCTGGTTCATGTAAGCCATATTGGGGGTCATTTTGACTCTGGCGGTAGCCGCGCCAGTAAATACCGGCACAGCTGCCGCCAGAGTCATGAATTTTCCGGTGCCTGGGAATGGGCAATTACTGAGGCATTACAGCCACGGCAGACCCGGTAATTGCCCATTCCCGGGCGCTGGAAAATATTACTCCCCATTCCCATTTGAGTCCCGTTGGACTCCATGGGAATAGGGAGGACGGATGCACCGGCACCATTCATTCATCCATTCATTCATGAATGGTGCCGGTGCATCCGTCAAGGTCCTGCGAGCGGGTTCGTTCCGCACGCCAGGTCAGACCTGGCAGGCAGAAAGGCACCCGCTCGCAGACTTCATAGTTTGCCAGTCCGGTAACAACGTTGGCGATAGCTCACCGGCACCGTTGTTACCAGACCGGCAAACTTGTAATGAGACTCTCTGACTGGTTCAAACCTCTCAACATCACATGCCCTAATGACAAGATGTCAACTAGGGTCATCACAGTAGGCCGAGAACCTGATAAAGTCTCCAGTCACCTGATGTTCCAACAGAGAGGCGTTAAACCTCCAGTACAAAAGAACAATTAACAACAGAAGGCCCGACGGACAATGGCCTTCTGGAACACCAGCGGTCATTCACATTTGTCTAAAGATACTTGTCTATCGTCAGGAGGCTGGGACATAATCTGCCTCCAGGAAACCTTGCTATTATGTCTTCCAGCTTTGGACGGATACACCTCGCTCCTTAACCCTGCATACAGAGGTCTAAAAGGTGGTCCTGCCTCTGGTTTACTAACAATGTAACATTTTTGAGGGTAGAGGAATTTGATTATCCAAATCCTTTCATAAGGCTATTGGCTTAGTTTTCAAGGCATCGAAAAGTGGTGACCCTCAGCGCTGCCTCCTTCTGAATATATATTGGAACTCGACCGCCATCTCTACGAACGACTTTATAAACGCGGCCAATGCCTTAATTGACAAATGGGTTTTAAAATTTGCACCCCATTTTATCATAATTGGGGGTGATTTACACTGCCTGTGTATTGATAAAGGACTGACTGTCCGTCATTCAAAAGGTGAAGAGAGAGCGGCGGAATGGATGCACATGTTGCAAGATAAAGACCTTCATATTTTAAACGGCCAAACCTATAACGACTGTCCTCCTAGACCCACCTGGTCTATTGGCACCTCCTTTAGTATCCTGGACTATGTGTTTGTTTCTAGCACATTAATACAGGATACAACATCACTGGAGGTCATTAAAAAAACAGTGAGTGATCATGCTCTACTCAATCTCACCTGGTCCGCTAAACCCAACATGTAGCAAGACAAATGGACATCGGACATAGAACTAACTCAATGTCTAAATCGCCTACGGCTAAGAAGACAAGATATCCAATACTTTCCCCAAAATAGGGGATGTGAACTATCTACCTCTACTACTTTAATTCAAACCCAGAGCAAAAAATTCTTTGTCTAGGTCTCGGTCTCATAAACATTCTTATGATGCAAGAATAACTCTAGAAAAGAAACAGCTACACAAAGACCTTAGACAGATAAACATATTGCATGGGATACAACAATTGCTTCTGAGCAAAAAAAAGAAAACAAAAATATAAAAACTGGTTGCTCACTACAAAGCAGAGGTCATGCAAAAAGAAGCAGAATGCATGCTTAGGGCTCTTGCAAAAAAAAGATGGGAGAGCGATATGGCAGATGATCAATGGATCCGAGTCTTTACGCTCAGCGGTCCTGATAAATGTGATTTCCGAAGATACATGGACGTTGTTCTACCGGAAGATATTTGAAGCAAAAGTAACAACTTTCTGTCATTCCTCGATCACCTCAACGTCTGGATGATGTTTTTCGCTCGACATTCTAGACGCAGAGCTCCTAATTAAAAAGGCTAATCATTCTAGGGCTCTGGGTCCGGATGGTATTTCTAACTCCATGATCAAGGAATCCCCGGAAGCATGGGCGCTGTTTATTCCGGAGCTTTTTAAACAAATCCTGAAGACGAGAGAGATCCTGAGTTCTTGGAGATCAGCTATAATTGTACCCATCTACAAAAAAGGAAGTAGAGCTGACCTGACAAACTTCTGAATGATTGCCTTGTTGGATTCATTGGGAAAACTCTTTGCAGCTTTCCTCCTGCGCCAACTGTAGACATGGATCGTCCGAGAGGAAAGAGATGATCCGCTCCAAACAGGCTTTGTGAAAGGCGATGGAACGGACTTAAATTTGTTTCTGCTGAATCTTCTGAAAGGCAAAGCCTACAAGGACAACACCACATGGCCTTTATTGATTTAAGAAAGGCCTTTGATAGCATCGACCGACACCTGTTGTGGTCCAAAATAGAGGCGTGGAATTGTCCGCCAGACATATTGGAGGCGATTAAATCACTTTATCATTCAACTATCATGCAAATACGCCTCAATGCTCAAGGGATTCTAACCTTCTGCATCAACACATGTGGGGGCCTAAAGCAAGGCTTGCCATTGGCCCTGACCGTGTTTAATTTATTCCTGGCAGATATCCAGGCTCATATGAGCAAGGCATGAGTATTTTCCCCAAAGGTAGGGGGACATCTTCCAAGATTGGTGTGCCAACAACGATCTCTGACTGAACGCCAGCAAGACGGAGATCCTCCTCATCGGCACACCTTTACCCTCCTTTCCTGTCACTCTCTGGCTGGCCTCCCTTGGCCCTCCTCCTACCCCCATCAGCGAGGCTAAGAACCTCAGGGTAATCTTTCACTCGATGCTTTCTTTCTCTGCCCACATCTTTGGTGTCTCTAAAAAGTCAAACTTCCTACTGCACCTCCTCAGAGGTATTCTGCCTTTCATCTCCTTCCCCCAGAAGCTCAATGTCTCTCGAGCCCTGGTTCTCTGTAGGTTGGATTATTGCAACAGCCTCTTTCTTAATCTACCTGCTTCTACTCTGCGCTCTTTGCAACTTATCCAGAACAGGACTGAAAGACTTGTCCTTGGCCTCAAGCCAAGGGATCGTATCTCTCCAGCCCTGAACTCTCTTCATTGGCTCCCAGTGGCTGCAAGGATTACATTCAAGACCCTTTGCATTGTCCACAAGGCTTTCTGGGGCCTGGGTCCAAAATACCTTCAGCTGTCCCTCTGTAAATACCTTCCCTCCCAAGTTCTTTTCTCCTCCACCTCTAACTCCCTCAGGGTCGGTCGTTTTTCAAAGAAACAATCTGGGGGTAGATCTCTGTCTTCGGCTGAGGCCTCCCTCTGTAACAGCCTCCCTGCCACTCGGAAACTTGAGGAGAACCATCTCCGGTTCCCGAAGCACCTCAAGACCTTCCTCTTTGCTTCTGCCTTTGCTCCTCCTCTCCCCTGCTGACCTGATCTGTCTTGGCATTGTGCACTTGGTTACCCTCTGATTTTCAGGCCCAGGTACCTGCTCACCCTGCCACCCCCCGCACTGCCTCCGGCAATCCCTTGCACTGAGGTCTGTATCTGTAACTCTATAGTCCCCCCGCCCTGTTATTTTTCCATTTTGTTCCCTGCACTTATCTGACATAACCTGTCTGTTGCCTTAAACCTAGCACTTGCCACTTACTGGCTGCACTACCACTTTTTTCAGCTTTTTATTATTTATTTTATTTTTATTATTTTTGCTCAGCACTTTCCACTTCTCCCCACCCCCATGCACTTTTCACCTTTTCCCTCTCCCATGCACTTTCTCAATGTCACTGGGCCTAGTAAGATCATTTTTTTGTACCACCCCTGCTCCCCTCTCTTGCCTCCTCGCGCTCTGAAACAATTGTGTACGAGCGCAATACAAATTGAAATGTCAATATCAATATCAATGGTATGCTGAAAAGCAGCCCTTGCTCCAGGTCAAGGAGGTGAATTATCTAGGATTCATGATCAATAACATTAAGGTGGACCTCCCTCGCCAGATTGCATTGAGGACTAAACTCGGGGCCGCTTACGACGTTTGCGGAATGGGTTAACGGGCTCCGCTAATGGAGGCGGACCCGTTAAACCCATTCCGCAAAATTACGAGGTCCCCTCGCGGGACCCGGTAAGGACGCCTGGTAAAACCAGGCATCCTTACCGGGTCCTGTGAGGGGACCAGGGAGCTAACAACGGGCCGGTCATAATCGTGCCGTTGTTAGCTCCCGCTCCCATTCCCATTGAGCCTACGGTGGCTAAAATGGGAATGGGGAAGGTCTGGGCCCGGGTTCCCAGTAGGAGGAATTACCGGGCCCTCTGAACTCGGAATGGCCCGGTAATTCCCCATTCATGGAACCCAGACCCGATTTTGGAGGCGGCCATGGCGCTAATAGCGCCATGGCTACCTCCAAAGTCATAATGAGGCCCTTAGATCTTTAGTAAGACAGGGTTATTTGCTAAACAAGAAATTTGGAATATTCTCACTACACCCTATTCTGATATTCTACAAAGCCAAAGTCACGCCCTCTTTATTATATCGTACGGAAGGGTTCCCTTATATATCCTAGGAAAATGCTGCCCTCACTGGAAGGGAGCTTCTGGAGGAAAATTCTCAGGCTTCCTAATTTAATTGCGATCTCCATTATTAGATATGAACTGGGCTTGATCTCGCTACCCAGGAGGTCAATATGGAAATCACTGGCACTGTACAGGAAATGCATGCTGCCCTCTCTGACTAAGCCATATCGAGTTTTGGGAGAAACTCTGAAGAATGATAGCAACCCGATGCTAGTGCAATGGAGGAGCGTTTGTCATAGCCACTTGAAACATCTGAAAGCCAAACTAAAAGACTTGATTAACAACTGTGCGAAGGTAAAATAGAAGCTCTGGCAGAATAACTGGATCAAGACTGTGGGATGTTTTTACCCATGCATCCGAACCCTACCTCAAAAACTGTGCAGTACTGGCATTGAAAACATCATGATGGCCAGAGCTTCCCAGAAAATGCCCAGGGAAAGGCATGAAGAATAGGCTGCCACCCATTTTTGCCGATGTTATGGGCACAGAAGGGCACTGCCTAAAACCACCATTGGACTACCCACACAGTAGCCTGAAACCATTGGGAATGGAAATGCTGATTGCCAAAACCAACCTAGAATTGTGGGGAATTCATTTTCTTAAATCCCAAAAATGGGTGCATTACCAGTACTCACCACTATCAGAAAGCCGGCGTTTTAAAACAACACCAGACTTTTTTGTGTAAAACTGAATAAATGAACCCAAAGCAGGCCAAAGAAAGACTTACTGAGAGGTGGATCCAATGTAAAGTTATATTCTGAAGTGACTTGAAGGTTTATAACAAGACTGGCTGAGCTGTGGATTTCAGCAGTTTAAGTAAATTTGGACTGAAAGACACTAAAAATCTAAATGTTTAAAAGAAATGAGTGACCTACTTTGAGTGTCACATAGGTTGCAATTGTTTAAATGTCATAGTTTTAAACTTAGAATCAGCATTCTAGCTGCATATGTAAAAATGGTTAGTTTTATTTGAATGCAGAAAACTGGGTAACTAAAAGTGACATTAGCTGGGGCCTGGCTTAAGGAACTGAATTCTGCCCACCAGCTACCCCCGACAGGAGTTGAGACTTGCACAACAGCTGTGTTCCCAGGCCTAGCTGCCTTTTGCTGTTCCCACCAAAAGGGATATGACACTTCTCTGATTGAATTACCTGGGCTCTGCAGGAAATTGAACAAAGCCCTGTCCTGACTCAGGCAAATGTTTTATTGGTGGGAGTCGTAAATGTGGCTTCCTCCTGGAAGGAAAGGGGAGGAGCACTGCCTGTGAGAGCAAGCTGGCTTGGCAGAACTGGAAAAACCAGAAATTCAACCTTGTTCTGGGGGGAAACCACACCCCTTTGGGGCCAGAACATAACTCTAAAAAGATAGATCATTCATAGAGCGGACTTGTGAAAATGTTATAAATGATACCATAATTCTTGTGATTTTTCTGCCCACATTTTAAGAGGTTTTTAGAACCGGTGGTATGATCTGGGGGCAAGCTAGCAGTTAAGAGGGTATTACTTAAAATGTATGCATGTTAAAAATCTGACACTTCATCAATTAATGTCCATACTCCTTGCACACATGTGTGTAAATTTGGGTTAATGTCCGATATTGCAAAACCAGTTAAAAAGTGCAAATGTTGCCATTTCTCAATGCAAGCTCTCAGGAAGAGCAGATTTGGACAGGGTATACCTCCTGTGATATGTGATGGGTGCATGTAATTTTAAACAAATGTGTACCTGTGCAAATATGTCTTTTGGGTCAAAATATAGATTGTGTGTAATTTGACAGGGGTGGGTTCTCTGTATCATAAACAGACCTCATCATGATGACACTTCATTTCATTCCCCCAATCAAGGGGAAGAGGATGAAGTGGCCAATGACAAGTGTAGAGGGGTAGGGTCTAGAAAGCTAGCCCCTCCACCCACTTTCAAAACACATAAAAGCAGACAGTCAGGACAGATAGGGACATTCAACTCCATTTGCTGCAACGCGCTCTGCCGGACCACACAACATCCAGAAGATACTAGATTCAACACTTAGACTTTAAAACTCCAAAGAACTTGATTCAGAACTCAAAGCAAGGGCCTAAACCCACAAACTGAGAACTCTTCTCAATGGGCCTCAGCATCCAGCAAACCTAACAGCGATAGCAGCATCCAGGAGCCATGCAGATCAGCGCTGGGTCCAGAGAAAGCTGTGCAGAAAGATCCAGAAGCAGTGCTGTACCCAGAGAAAGCAGAGCAGTATCCAGAACCAGAGGCAGAGCAGAGCTGACCCAGACCGCTGTTCGCAGAACCAGAGAGCTGACCCAGACCGCTGTGCGCAGAGACCGTCCGTGGCGAGTGAAGAAAACCTGATCAGATCCGTGGCGAGGCCCATTCTATTTCTAAATATATTGTGAGTACCTAGCAGAACTGTGCAGAACCAATCTCTTAGTTAAAATAATATAATTCAATCTATTTTAATCTAACCAGAACTGTCTCCTAACTGTCACCTGTCATTTGCAAAGCTGTCACCTGTCATTTCTAGTTGCTAGCTGTAACTTGTCACTTTGAACTTTTAAAATTTCAAATCTGAAAAACGACCTTTACCATATCGCTCATATCTCCGTGACCGTTTGTCTTAGAGACTTGCAGTAACTTTCCTCTGAAAGCTGGGAATCTTGGCTTTTCAACGAACATAGAACCGCATTCCTATTCCCTATACTTTTGCCGCAATCGCGAAAAACGCACTCGCGAATTTTACCGCGATTTGCAAATTTCTCCACGTGTGAAAACAGCAGCTTCCTTGCTTTCATTTGCCAAAAATTTGTTTAACCTGCCAATCATTCCTAGAACATTGCTAAAGTAAGCCTGAACTTATTTAAACCAACTAATCCTCAACCTGAACCTCCAGAGGGAATTAAAATCATTTTAGCACATTTTCCAATATATTGCTATCACATTTTAAAGCATTTTGAGCCTGTGTAAAACTCATATCTATTCTCCTCTAAGCTTGCTGGGAAACTGGAACTCTGTATTACATTGTGATTGTATACCTGAACTGTGTGCTCTTCCTTCCATCTCCTTACATTGTATAGGGGGGGTGAATTGCCACAAAGGGAAAGTGATTACCTTGTCTTTTGTGAAACCCTATCAGTTTATCTTCTATACTGCATTTCATTCATTCAACCTTGCATTTCCTTGAACCCTATAAAGCATTCTCTACCACATTATTCTTCTGTCCCTATTTACCTGTGTGCTACCTTATCCATTTCATGTCAACTCCTTAGTGATTATAAAGTGGGCTAGTGCCAGATTCTCTGTTGTTAATCTTTATCATATCAGATTAAGTGTGATATTCAATTATTAATTTATTATAAAATGTGATATATATATATATATTGTTTAAATTCTCAAATAAACCTTTTAACTTGCAAAACAGAACTACTTCTTGGCTCAGTGGGGTCAGGGGGATTCCAAGAGAGGGGTGTTATATAGGGGTAGTCATCCAGAACGCATGAACTGGACATAAAGATATATCAATAAGGGTTTCCATTCAGTATCCCAGACTAGGCATTGACTTAGCTGTAGTGTTGAATTGAATCCTCTTACAAGACCGGACACAATATGAGCTCCTACAAGCTTCTGACAGCAATGAGGGCCGAAAGCAAATCGTGGGGCACTCTGCCAAAATACCTGATCAAATTTCCTAACACCTGGTACAGGAATCAATTTCTGCGCTTCAGGTTAAATCACTTCCGAACGAACCAGATAAGACAGATCTGCAATCTATTTGATTCCTCTGACTTCTGTTTTTGCAAGATTTCAGGGATAAAGGGAACCTTGATACATATTACATTGTTCTGTACTGGTCTGACAGATCTAAGAACATCCTACTTCGGAAAATGGGTGGAGGCGGAACAGCAAAGAGACTCAGAAGTCCTGTGGACACGCCTCAGACACGGCCAAAATTATGTTTGGCCTAATATAATGTTTAAAGGAGGTCTTTGAGGGGATCTAGTGCGACTCAGGTTCTCTGACTGATTCTTGAAAACATGTCTCCACTAGACCTTCGAAAGACTATATGATTGATGAGCTGTGCTGTACTCTGTGGTGCTGGAGGCTTTTTTCCCTTGTTTTCTATGCTTTTCTCTTTTCTTTGACGCTTGACAAAGGTTTGTAATAAACCATGAGTCATAATAAAAAAACAAAAATAATAAAAAAAACAACTATACACCCATCACTAAGATTCCAGTTGCAGCCAAGATCCTTGAAATCGTCACTCTTGCTAGCATATTTACTAAGTTCTTGCAGTAGAAGTCAATGGGCCTCATTACGAGTCCGGCGGTAACCGTGCCTGAAATTCCGGAAGGTTACCGCCAGACTCATATTACCATTCCACCTCCGTTATTCCTGAATTACCGGGGCATTACGACCCCGTTGACCCAGGAATTCCGGAGGCGGAATTCGGTAAATCCCCATTCCCATTGAGTCCAATAGGACTCAATGGGAAAGGGGAAGTGTAATGGTGCCAGTGTTTCGACGTCCGCTTGCAGGCGGTGTTAAACCCGCCAGGTCCCGCCTGCAGAACTCGAGATCACCCGGTCCGGAAACAACGGTGGCGGCGGGTTTACCGCCACCGTTATTTCCAGACCGGGTGACTCGTAATGAGGCCCAATATGTGGCATTCACAATTCTAAGTGACTAAGCAGTTATAATTTAAGAACTATCCTGTCTGAGTCAGGGGTACAAAGCTGTGATAAGAAATGTAGCGTAGGAGAGCGGCAATAGGATACAGGATGATCAGACCTGTACTACGAATTCTGAACATCTCAGAGAACCCAAGCTGCCTGGTCCAGTGTTGGGTTATTGAAAAGAGTTGCTCAGTTTCATTTTGCATCTTATGTATTACCTTTGGGATCGTGTTTACTTTGACAACTCCAGAAAGGTGCTGGAACACTATGAATATGCTCCAGCAAAGGTGAAACAGCAGGCTATTCCAGAAGAGCAGGGATGACATTGTACTGTCCTAGATCTATATGCAGAACATCAATGCTTTCACTGGCTATTTCCAAGGGTCAACGTTGATGTAAAGCCTTTGAAAATGGAAAGTGTCATCAGTAAAACCTTCACTTAGTAAAAATACAAACAAAGTATAGGTTACATTTTGTTCTTAATAGTCTACCAAATAGGATGCAAAATGATTTAAATTTCCACTTTCCACTTTAAATTCTTATTTTCCTGTTTGAATAAAAATGGAGCATACTAAACCAAACTAAACTATGTGCTACAAAAAGTAAATGTTAATCTCTTATGAATCTTAATTGTGAATATGCACAGCATATGTGTATACAGTTATCACATTAGGCTACTTAGTAACTTGTAAGTAATTGCGCATCTGCTCACTTGCGCCCAAAAAAGATGCCAAATTTCCCCCTTTTGCGCATTTGCGCCGTTTCTGGGCATTTCAAAGCACACTCTGAATACACAAATGGGGTATGGTTTTAAATGCGTTAAAAGGAGGTTCATTCGCCTGCGCCTTTTGAAACAGGCGTGGGGAGGAGCAAATCATTCACAGTTATTCCTGACTGTGTCATGATTTTCTTTTAAGTGGGACAGCTACAGTTTCAACCGCGGTTGTCATACTTGCATTTCCATCCCCAAACATAAACGCTTTTTTGTCGGAACATTTCACTGAGACGCTCAAATGTGCTCCCAGAATCCACGTGGTTGCTGGGAATCTGTCATACATTAGTGTCGGGAATGCATGCAAGGGGCCTGCATACAACGCATCTTTGTGCTACTGTCCAGCCCCTCCTGAAATGCTCAGATCACCTTCGAGAATAAGGTGATCTCTGCATTTCAGAAAGTAAAGCCAATGAAACGAGAGCATTCTCTGCGCTCCTTTCATTTGTGCTGCTATCTGGCCCAATGGCATTATTGCTGGAGCAAATGCGGGTGCCAAGTTGGACTATGCTAATGCTGTCTGATGGGGGCATCTACATTTTGAATACAGCGACTTCAAAAAGTACAAAATTGTGTTGCCAAGATAGTTTCAAGCTTGCCATATAGGGCTGACGCCACCCCAATTCTTTATCGTCTGCACAGGCTGTCTGTTGAAGCAAGAAAAAAATCAAGAGGGCCACTTTAGTAAACAAATGTTTACACAATACTCCTAAGGCTTACCAAATTAATTTCTATAAACATTCCTGCACTATATCTTCCTAACACTTACTAACTACACCCCAGATTTAATTTAAAATCTTTGAGTGGCAAATGTTCTTCTGTTCGGATGCTATCGTTTGAAATTCTTGTCCGGAATTTTTCAGAGCGGAATCTAATTTGCTTAATTTTTAGGAAACAACTGAATACATTTCCTTTTAATCCTTACTTACACTTTTGTGTCGGGCCTGACATTTACAGTCGTTGTTTCAGATTCCTCAATGTGTATTTTTATGTCTTTTGGTTCAAGAGGTATATAGAAACCCTTAGCATAGCATATTTCTTGACATACAATATATAAAATAGATAATGAGTAACGTGCATCATGGTCCAATAACGCCATCTCACATTTCGGGTGACTTTTACAAGCCCCTCAGCTTTTCAGCCTTGCGGTTTATTATGAAGCTGTGGTTCATCAACACGAGTGCAGCATAAAGCGAACAGTGAAAAGGACGCAGTTGCTTTAAACAACTCGAGGATTCCCTGCAGTGACGTGCAAGTCACATGACCATCATTGGGCTATATCTGCAGAATTAATCTGCCCTTGCGGCGTAAGCCCTGTGGCAGAAGGGCTGTGCTACACCTGTTTAGCTGTTTGGCGGCTTTGGCGTGTGGCGGGTACCATACCCGGCGCAAGAAGCAGAGGCTGCTGGACCCGTGAAACGTTCAGGCATCCTGATGAGCCCGGTATCAGAGTTTCGCCTGTCTTCTGTCTTTCGATTTTTTTTTTTTTTTTTTTATCACTTGAGGAGGTGCACGACGAGACACTGCTCGCCCCCTTCCTCGATAAATCATTCTCGAGCATACTTGCGGCGTTCGGAGTACAACATTTGATTCTAGTTGATCCCAAATCGCCCCCAAGCGTCCTTGTATCTGCGCTGTGGTTCATCTGCAGTAAGATTCATTGATGATGCTGACTGCTGAATCCACAGGCCCCCAGACACGGAAAAAACTCTCCAACATCGGCGCATGCTTAATCCGTGGACGGCGATGAAAGCCTCAGCCTCTAAAAAGGTAAGCAAAACTGCAAGCCGTATCTTACTTGCTTCACCCATTCTCCCTGCAGTTTTCTCACATGGCACATCGGTCTGTTCTTTAGGACTACAAACAACAAACTCTATACAAGATGTACAAAACACCTTAAGTTCAACTGAAGAACTACTTCCCTGCATTGAAAGATGTACATCCCAACTAACAACTGACAATTTATCTGTCACTGACACGGCAGTCTGGGATCTTGTACACCAGATCCATCAAGGGAAACATATGAATTCTTCCATAACGCCAACTCATGCTCAACAAGAAGCAAACAAAGGTGATGGACTTGAAAAAGAGCTTGTAAATTCCGTGCCCATAATACTCTCTCATAGTCACCCCACCAACTTGATGTCAGCACCTCCGGCCAGCGTTCCGGATGAAGATGCGGCTCCCCAACTTGGTAAGCTTCCATTACCTTCAATTGCCACTCACTCAAATTCCAACTTGCGTACTACAACACAACTGAGTACAGACGTGACCCGTGTCTCGCAACAACAAGCACATTTAGTAGACCATGACATAGTTCAGGTCGAAAATGCAATGACTTTATTTCCCTGCGAACTAATGGACTCTAACAATCATGTAATGTTGCCTTTTGTGGTGAGTGATGATGAACTACTAAACATCTCAAACGCGATGCCTCCTCACCTTCTTCCGGCAAATGTCAACTCTGCAAACCCAACATCTTCACTTTTACAGACGAAGTCTTCCAGGGCTGTAACATCGGCAAACTTAGGCTCTTGCACTTCTACTTCTGTTCCTTGCGGCCAGTTCAACCCGCCTCAGTCAAATTTATTTTCAAAAGACGCCGAGTCCTCAAATCACCATGAACGGCCGATAGTGCCAAAGGAATCTTCTTCTGACCTAACCCACAAAACCTCCAATCCTCTGGCCCGATTGACTATAACGCCCAAGATGATTTATCCGGGAACGAACCACAAACCTGAGGCCCCTGTACTAGGCAATAATAGTGGGTATTCATGTCAGGCGCCAGAGGTTTTAAGTGCGTCTCCGAGCGGTCCACACCGGCACCCCTCTGACTTGATCCCCCAAACAGCAACAGCAAAAACATCCGACCTGGATCCAAGCTCTCTTGCAAGAGCGCATCGCCTAAAAAGAATTGCAGAGTTAAAATCCAAAATGCACTTTCCGCAAAAACCCGACGACCAGCATGCTAGTCACGCAAGTACACCTCACCGGCCGACTGAGGTGTACTTGTATGGCGATACTCACCTACCAAATCTAACAAAAACTCTTTCACCAATTAAGGCAAAGTTCAACCTGAATTGCTCTTATGCGTCTTCAATCGAGGAACTACCTTTAGCCGGCAAAGTCAAATCCGTGAATATATCAATGGAAGCTTTATCACAAATTCACAATAATGTTTTAGCAGCATCAGCGGTAGCCTTAGCCCCGTTCACCAAATTATATGAAGCTCTACATGGACAATTAAGTGATCAAGGTGCGATTATTCAAAACTTGAAGCAAAAAATAGAAAAAATCGATCACTTTACGAATTTTCTTCAAACAGAAATGGAAAAAAATGCTGATATTTCCACAAGATGGCAAGAGCGGTTAGGTGACCTGGCAACTAGACACCAGTGTCAAAACGACTCTCTATCAGAAGGTCTTCTAGAAGCACTGAAATGGATGAGAAAAAATGCAACCCAATATCCCCAAACGCTAGTCCCTCTAGTCCCGGCTTCAAGTTCTCCGGCAACTCAAAATGTGGACGTAGGATTACCAAACGCAACAACTCCGGACTCTAATGCTGCTGCATTAAATTCGAACGAGGTCCAGCCCCCTTCACCTCACACCCACTTCTTGCAACCTACAGCTGAGCATCTTAGCTCAGCTGAACGTATTAGTGGTCGTGACGAACAATTAAAAAATGCTCTTCGTCATACAAAAGACACAACTGAGAACCAAGAAGTATCCTCTGGTTCATTGATCTTTAAACCCACTTCATTTAACATCTTTACTGGCCCTGCCAAAACTCTAGATGTAACCAAAACTCATAAGAAAGGCTCAAAACCCGATGGGATACCTCTAATTAAATCGGGTCCAAAAGAAGCATTACAAAAAAACAAACGAACGAATGTCAAAAAATTCATAAGAACTTTGACGACCCCGAAAAAAACTAGTCTATTTGTACGTGACAATGTAAAACCTCACGATGATCTTACACAATCTCATGAGCTAGTACATGCAACTGACCAAAAAGAAATCATGACCAAATTACCAACCAAACGCCGTCGCCTGAACACAGACTCTGATATCTCAAATATGTCCGGCGAAAACGGCTCTGTCGACCTATGCGATTTGTCTACGTCCTCCATTAGAAGCAAAACTAATATTGACTCTTCTCCTGTAGTTTCGGCACCAATCGACAAAGGAAACCAGGCAAGGAAGAAATCCCTCTTGAAAGAAAATGCGTCTAGACGTCACGTTAGAGATTCTATAAGGACGGTTCGGTCCACTTCCTTAAAGATCCAGTCTTCACCTGTTAGCTCAAAACTAGACCCGAAACAAACAATAAACCAAAGAATAAACGGTTCACACTCACACTCGCGAGTATCCGACAGACTAAGTGCCAAACCTGTAACAAGTTCATGGAAGCTTTGTCTCCAGAATATCGACTCTGACGGAAAAGAAGTAAACCTGAACAGAGCGAACGTCCTAAAACTATTCTCCTGTGTTCCCCAACTCAGATCAATAAATACAGATGACATCAAGATCGTAGAATATGCAACAGAAAAAACAACTGATCAAGTACTATTACACATCAAATCGTCTGCAGTGAAAAACATCCTACTGCAAGCAGTCGAAGAACTGCTAGTTTATGGATTCGATATAACCCTAGAACCCGACTTGAAAACTCAAAAAGAAGTTTCAACTAATTTACCAAATTCAGGAAACTTCGAAAGAGCAATCTGTCGCACATCCCTACGGAAGTCACTATCCCTCTCGCACAGATTACAAAATGATATGGATTACAAACCCACCATCAGAGGATTCAGACAGAAGACTCAGTCTATTCACAACAATCCTCAATAACCAGGAACGACACGGACGAAGTTAAGGTTACTCTCCTGGAATACTCGCGGATTCTCTCATCTGTTTGATAATTTTACAGAACCGCTTGATGAGGTCTTCGCAATTTGCCTTCAGGAAACATGGTTGCGCGATGCTCCGAACCGTGACGGATTTACCACTCATCTGAATCCAGCCAAAAGAAATACTAAGGGTCGTCCATATTCAGGCTTAATCACCTTACTGAAAATTCAAAACTGGATGACTCCCCAGGACGCGATTAACCCAAACCCGTTTGTTCAGGGTACGATCATTCTAATTGGGAAGGAAAACTCAGGAATTTCAAAGTATCTCCTTATAATCAATTGCTACTGGAACCCGGCAATGATTTCCACCACAGAATTTATCGACTCAATAACAACTCTCATTGACGATGCTTTTCTTAAATACTGTATACTAATATCTATCGCTGTTAATATGTGGTGACTTGAACTGCAGCTGGTATCGATTTAACCATCACACGTTGGGAAACAATGCTATTCCTAAAGACGAAGTTACATTACGAGGTAAACTATGGACACAAGCACTTTCGTCACGAAACTGCAAGATGGTTAATGGCAACGCCAAAGGTGACCAACCCTCCAAGACAACCTGGAAGCAACTTCTATTTAAAAAAAACTCTTGACTACATTTGGGTCTCTTGTAACCTATTTGAAAGAATTGTTTCACTAGAAGTAGTTCAAAAAGATGCAAGTGACCACGATTTGCTTAGTTTATGTATGGACTTCGATACTTTTGCTCATCTGAAGACCTACAAACTCCCACTGACAATAACTGTGGCCGGAAATCGGCTAAAAACCACTGGCTCGTCAATAGAGAAATTAACCCTCCATATCGAAGCCTCAAATAACGTGGACGATGTTCCTTTGCTGTTTGCATGTTCACAACAACACGCCAACTCAAACACACACGGTCCTACATCGAAAAATCTATATTGCTCAGAAATAGCAGCGGCCAGAAAACTGTTGAGGAAAGACCTTCGAATGTTAAGGAAAACACATGCTGATCCAAATGACATGCGAAGAAGCGCAAAGGCACGACGCCAGGAATATAGAAATTGGCTTAAATCCCATTCTGTCATAATAGAGCAAAACAGAGCTGAAATTATGTTAAAAATAATTATTACAAAGAACTCACGAGAAATTTGGACCATCCTAAATAAAGGAAACACAAGAACCAATCCATTCATCTCGAATGCAATCTCAAGCTCTTCATGGGTGGATTACGTTACCAAAATTTACGAACGACCTTATCAAATCCCCCAAGTTCACCGTCTTCCTTCCACTAAAGTATGGGATATAACTCCATCATTTGCTGACCTTGAATCAGCAATTAAAAATTAAAAAACTCATGAGCAGCAGGACCCGACCAAATAACTAACATCATGCTAAAAAAACACAAGCACCATTGGGCCAAACTTATGGAATCTTTGTTTCGACAAATTTCAACCTCGAGGAAAACACCTGAGTCTTGGGCTAAGGCAATTGTGGTACCAATTTACAAGAAGGGTAACAGAGATGATCCATCGAACTATCGTCCAATTGCCCTGCTTGATACCATGGGCAAAATATTTGGCTCATTTCTCCGAACGAAGTTGACTGCTTGGGCTTCAAAGGCTAATCAAGTAGATTGTCGACAAACAGGTTTCACGAAAAATGTAGGCGTTGATGCCAATTTAACTATATTAACCATCCTAAAACTTGAAGCCCTGAAAGCTAAAACAAAAATCTTTTTTGCTTTTGTCGACTTAAAACAAGCCTTCGACGCAGTCCATCGCGAAAAACTGTGGGCCAAACTAAGCGAGTGGAACTGTCCATCCCAAGTTCTTGATCCTCTAATAGCGCTTCACTCCAACACTTCTGTTCAAGTAAGAGTAAATTCCCAAGGCGACTTGACCGATCCAATTCCAATGTATAAAGGGGTCAAGCAAGGATGCCCACTGGCGGCTGACTGGTTTAAAATATTTATCTCTGACCTACCGAAATGGATGGAAGCCACACACTGTTTTCCCCCAAAGATCAACGCCAAACCTGTTAACTGCCTTGTGTATGCTGACGACATTGTGCTGATTGACCACACTCAGATAGGTTTGCAAAACCTGTTGTTGAAGTTGAACGAATATCTAAAAATAAACGAACTGCAACTGAACACAGGGAAAACTAAGATCATGTGTATTGGGAACATTGTCTCACGGAAGGACAAAAATTTTCGATGGGCAATTGAGAACACTCCGCTTACTATTGTGTCATCAATACGATACTTAGGTATAATGGTTAACACCTCCATTTGCGAATCAGCCTGGACGAACGACCTCATGGCAAGAGCCAATACATTTGGTATTCAAGGTACGAAAATTAATAAAGACTATGGCAAATTTTCAATTGAACCACTAATAACATTCTATCTGCAGAAGTTCATTCCCACTATATCATTTGGTGGAGAGTCAGGATGGAACCTCAATCATCGGTTATGGCAAAAACTCGAAGGAAGGTTTTGGAAACGGGCATTGGGGCTTTCAAAGAACATCTCAATGGTGGCTCTGAGATACGAATTGGCTCTGACCTCACTTCAGACGACAATTATTTGGAAATCCTTATCCACTCTGAGGAAAATGAAGCTTGGTCAACAAATTCCAGCATATGAAATCCTTGTCAATAACACTGCTGGTATACACTCGGGCCTACTTCAATCATGGCTTTCCGCTCTGACAAATATCATGGAAGCCGCCAATATCAGCATTGAAGAATTAATTGATCGCCCACAACATGCGAAAAAAAAACTCGAGCTATGGGACTGGATTCTCACCTACGAACATCGCACATCTCTTAAATCCACTCTACCAGGTTCCAAGAGCATGATCAAATTACACTCTCCTCCCAAATACTTATTCTCTTGCCCCTCTCGCCACCATCGGACTCAATTCCTGAAATTCAGACTGAACGCCCTTACAACAAGAGAAACACTCTGGCGACGACGAGATACTACAATCAACTCCGATAAATGCAGGTTCTGCAAGACAGGAGAAACTGAGTCATTAAAACATCTTATAACTGAATGTACTCAGCTCAAGACCGCTCGCGAACTACATCTTGGTGCTTACAAACCGTTCTTTTATGATGCCGATGGCTGGTGGGACACTGTTTCGATTGGGAGAAATACCATGCTCACATGTAGCTTAATCAACTTCTTAGACATGATCTTGCCCACTGACCGAAAATCTGTCTGTAACCAAAGTACTTAATCTGAGGTGTAAGGAATCTTTTGTTCTTCCTCTTCTTTTTGAACACCTCAAAGAGCTTGAATGCCATATTATAGGTGTGACTCAAACATGCGCTCTTAATGGGAACCTAACAGTTGAATCTCAGGATACTGTAATGTAACAAAAGTTTGATCTTGTATTAAACTGAAGTTTTACAATAAAAAAAAAAAAAAATTATGTCATCCGAACCCCTCAATGGCATTATTGGATGATAAAGCACTGTAAATGTCGTGTATATCTCTCTTTTTCCCTCGTTATCACATAGCCACCTATGGGGGCAAAGCATGAAACACTTTCATCTCATGTGGTGATGGATACGAAAGAACCAATGAACACTTTTCATAGTTCGATTCCCCCCACATTATGGTACATCTGAACATGGAGAAGTCACGGGAGAGTTGTACAACAATCATTGTTTAATCTTGACTTTGTAATACATGGCCAAGACTGCGTTCGCCTCCGCAACACTGTGCACACGGCAGCTTCACTAGCAAACACTTCATTTTTCTAGGCCAATAACTACAACTAGCCATTATCTTATTAGTGGGAGGAAGGGTAGGCCATATGGAGAAAAGGGAAGAATTGGCTAGGAGTACAAGAGTCACTATGTAAATAACGTTGTGCCCCTTCCTCACTTCTCTATACTTATGATTCTCAACTAGAATTTGAGAGGCCTATAATTTCCAGGTTATGTAGGAGCCTCTTGACTTCTAAAGGGGAGTTGGAATAAACATGAGCAAACAGGTTTCCTGGTTGATGTGGAACCTCTATGCAATTTTAGGAAGAATCAATGGATTACACTCTGCTGAGAGTGCACATAGGTCGTTAACCCTTCTGGATGAAATGACAGCCACTAGAAAAGCTGCTTTCCAGGAAACTTACTTAAGGTTTGTTGACACCACAGCTTGAAATGTTTTGTGAGCTAACACCACAAGAAAAACATTACTATCCCACAAATTGGGAGGAAAAAGGAAAGATGGAGAAGTCCTTAAAATGTCTGTTTACCACAGGATTGGTCGAGGAGGATGAATTACAATCAGAGTTTGAATAAACCCTGAAAGCTGCTGCATAGAAGGGACAGGGGTAAATCTGTATTCCAAATCTACTCAGACTGGAGAGAATAGAAAGAACCCTCTTAAGGGAGGCTTCCAGCCCACTGAAACCATACTTCAAAAACAGTGCCAAAATGTCCTACTTTTCATTTATACACTTATGTTGCTATCATTTTTTACTTTTCATATTTACACCAGGACCCTCTCTATTCCAGCTCTTTCTCTTTCTTCTCCTCTTCCTTCTTCGATTATTGCCTCGTTCTGATACTCTGATAAACATATTTATCCTCGAATAACATGTTTTCTTCCTCCCTGCTCTTTGGAATGCACCTTTTATGTGCAATAGGCTTCTTCCACCGTTGATCTTTATGCTTGACTTAATTCACAATTTCCTGACTTTCTTCTTTCAATACTTCTAACACTGCTGCCCTCGCTACTACTCAAACATCGTTATCATACTCCCAGCATTTGTCAGATACTGGTGGTGGCGGCACAGCCATTATTTTTCACATTTATTTCATGAATCCCATCTCCGCCCACCTTCTCTCTAACAGCTTTTTCTTCTTTCAAATATCATTTTAACTTTCTCTAAAAAGTCACCTTATTTCTGTTCTAATTGTCTGTCGTCCCACTAGTCTTCTTTCATTCTGTGACAATATTGATTCTTTACTGAAGCTTCTTTTCCATTCTGATGCAACCTTCTTTCTTTTAGGTGACTTTATTCTTCTTTTTCCTTCTGCTCATGCCTCCTCTTTTCATCCTATAATCAACTCTTATCGCTTGTCTCCAATTTCTCCTCCGTCTTAAATCTCATCTTCCTCATTTAACATAATCTTTGCTATCCACCGTTCGGACATTCCCGTTTCAGCTTTTCCTTTTCCCTCTGCTGATCATCTGTTTCTGTCCTTTTTCTAAAAAGCCCTTTTCTCCTCTTTTTCACACCATAACTTCTACTACCTTGGTGCTTCCTCATTTGCTATAATATTAATTTATCTCTTCTTTCCCTTCATGAGTTCTCCATTCTCCATCCTGATTCTTCTTCTGCTCTTCTTTCATTAGTTATGCCCTCCTACCTTGATCATCTCTACTCTACTTTCTTTTGTTACTTCTCAGAAGCCTCATTCACCATGGTTGATCCCTTCCCTGCAATCTTCCTGTTACTTTTTACATAAACTGGAAGGGGGTTGGAAGAATTCCCACTGTTACTCTGATCTTGCGGCACTATCTTTGCTTCATACTTCTTATGATCTTGAGCTATCCTGTGTGGAATCAGCCAAAATGTTTGAAAGAAAATGGCTCAATGCGTGATTTGGCTGAATTTCGGCTGTTCCGAATCTTTGACCAGATCACGCATTCGGTGCTGGGGCATGCGGGGGTGTCACTATATTGTGAGCGGGGGATGTTGGGGTGTCCCCCCCAGCTGTCCTGAAAAAAAAAGAAAAGGACCCTGTGGTGCTGGTTCGCGATCACGGAAGTGAAAGGGAACAGGCGTCGCAGGAACACAAGGTAAGTAAGGGTGTGTGGGTGTGTTGCAGAGGGTGTGGGTGGGGGTGAGGGCCAAGTTGTAAATGTTCAGGGGAGAAAAGACCGAAGATTATTTTGGAAAAATAATCTTCGGTCTTTTCTCCCTCGAACATTTGGATCGCAAGCTTTCAACCCTGATCCAATCTTCCAACTCTTAAGAGATCTTCTTCCGATCCCTTTCCTGCTCATGATTACTAACCCATTTCTTTCATCCCTTTCTTTCTAAACTTCTTGATTGTGATGTCTATTCTCTATTCTTTTATCTTGCCACTCATTTTCTTTTACTGGACAATTGCTTCATTCCTGAACACACTCCAGAAACTGTTCTTTTGCACTCTACACTTCTCCCCACTAGTCCTTCTAAGTAGTCTTCTCTTCTTGGACATGTCTGTGGTCATCATTATTTTCTCCGGGTATTGTTGGTTAAACTTTTTTTTGGCACTCCTCTTATCTCTCTGATTGAACTTACAATTTATTGGGCCGGCAGTCCTCTTGCTCCTTACCCTTTTTATTGGGATTCAAGTCAACATAACCGAATCCAAATGACCTACACCACCAAATTACCGAAAATAGATACTACTAAATTTCCTGACTAAATGTTCGTAGGACATTTTGTAGTAGCTATTTGGTGGTGTAGGTAATTTCTTTTTTTTTTGGGTCGGAATAGCTGTCTCCGCAGCTGACCCGACCAAAAAAAAAAGAAAAAAAGGCTGCAGTGGTATCCCCCGCAGCTGACCCGACCCAGAAAAAAAAAGGCTGCAGGGGTTTCACTTGCAACACCCCGCTCACTATACTATACAGTAAAGTGAGCAGGGGTTGCAGGGGACACCCCTGCGGCTGACCTGAAGAAAGAAAAGGACCCTGCGTCGTTGGTTCCCGATCACAGAAGTGAAAGGGAACAGGTGTCCGACAGATCGTGAGCGTGACTGACTAGCCTTCCCACATCGTTGTGTGGGATGGCAGGCACGTGCTTGGGGATGTAGCATGGAAGTTACATTGGTGTTAGGGAGGCGGGTGTTGAAGGGAAGTCCCCGCGCATCTCGAACTCCACATTGTCGACTAGGTAGATGGACGCACGTGGAGCAGGGAAGAAGCTTCACCGGAGTGCGTAGAGCTGAAGATGGGTCTGGAGAATGCTGTTGGGCATTGGCAACGCACGTCGACGCGCCTCCTCACTGTAGGCGCGCCCCTCCCCCACTAGCGGCAATGGCTGCAGCACTCGCCACAAGAACGCAGGAAGGAGGAGGGAAGCACCCTCTCTCCACAGCACGGGCCCATCCTGGCAACAGGCCCGCCCCTCCCCCAATAGCAGTAAATCCTACAGCCTCTGGTGCAAGGACACGTGAGGGAGAAGGGAAGCACCCTATCTCCTCAGGCCAGTTGCCACCAGACAGACACAGCGCAAGCTGCCCGCCAGGGAAGCCACAACAACACCCAGCAGCAAAGGGGAAGGTGTGGAGAGGGGTAAGTAGACAGAAGGCCACAGGGCGGAACCTAAAGGGTGGCCCAGCACACTCAAGGGAACAGTGGTTCCTGGGCACCCACAAGCCTACGAACTCAGAAGGGAGACGTCATTGAGCATGCAAAAGGGAAGTGTATAGTCAGTGAAGAGTCACCTAAGGAATGGAAACTAGAGTAAAAGCCTGAGGGCGGCCTTCATCGCCTCCCACCATGTCCGATCAGGAGGCCTCCTCTGCATCTGCTGATGGCGCGACGGGAAGCGCGGCAGGACCAGCAAACCCATCCCGGGGCGCCTCGCAGGTACTACACCTGCCCCATGCCTTTGACCTGCGAGATACCAGCAATCTGCGGCCCGATGGGCTATTTGGTTGAGGGATTTCAAGTTTTATGTGGGGGCCATTGGGCTCACGGACAATACCTGTTTGAAGAATACTCTGTCCATGGCAGTTGGTCCTGCAGTACGAGACATTGCAGAGGAGCTGCTTAACCACAAAAATGCGTCATACCGCAACCTACACGAGAAACTGTCTGAATACTTTGCACCTCACACCAATATCGATTATGAGAGGCACATCTTTTATACAATTTCATCATGAGGCTCTGCATAAAACTCAAATATTGTGAATTCCACAGATACTCAGATACTCCAACGAGGAGGCCCTGCGGTCTCAAGTCATTGCAGGTTGTGAGTCACAAACATTCAGGAAGAAGCTACTTCAGAAACAGCGGTCGCTGGAGGACATCCTAGCGCTGGCTTGGATAGAAGCGGCGGTAGAGTCACAACTTGACAACCTAGGAAAGATCACCATACAACACAAGCCAGCAGAGACAGATTCCTAAACAAACTGTCGACCACACTGAACCAACCCAGCCAAAGATCAGAAGCCACGTACAAGTATCCCCAAACGGGTGATTGTTCCGCCCTGAGGCAGCAGTGTGCCGCATGCAGGGGTGATGACCATTTTCAGGCTGTCTGCAAGAATGCACCAGTCATCATGCCTAGCAGACCAAGGATTCAGGAACGACGAAGAAGCGCCCAGGGCAGCCCGCCAGGCACCAGACAAGAAGGGCAGCCCAGAAACCAGAGGCGGGAGGAACGAGAACGCAGAAGCACATACACTAGAGACAACGGGCAGCCTCCCAACGGTTCCAGGCGCAGCGGCAGGAGAAGATTTGTCCGATACATAGAGATGAGGTCTCCCTCCAGCAGCGAGTCCCAGTTATTGGGAGAAGACCAACCAAAAAAGGACAACGTGTGGGCCCTGAACAATAGTACAGCCACTCAACACAGCCCCGTCCTGACGCTCCACGTCACCGATACCTCTTTGGAGTTTCTCATCGTCATTGGGGCGACGGTCAATACCATAGGTGAAGAGGCCTACAAAGCCCTCGCTCGGCCCCCAAAGCTCCGAAAGTCGACAGTGGACATCTACCCCTATGGGTTGACAACGCCCTAACCATGCAAGGACACCATAACAGCCTGGTGCACACATAAGGCCCACGCAGCGAAGATCCCGCTACATGTCCTAAAAACAGAAGCCAACAGTGGTTGCATCCTGAGTTTCAGGACGGCGGTCGACATGGGGCTGGGACATATCCTGTACCAACTAATAGCTCACAAGTATTTTGCCATGTCGGAAGACGTGGAGGCGCGTTGCCGAAGCTGTTCAAGGGGCTGGGAAAGTTGAAACACAGGAAGGTACAATTGCACATTAACCCTGAGGTCTGTCCAGTGGCCCAGCACTACCGGGGTATACTGGTCAACATACAGCACCATAGTCCCAGTACCCAAGAAATCACTGGATGGATCTCTACGACTATGTGTAGACATGAGGAGAGCCAATGAACGTGAATGACATCAAGCGCTAAGGATCACTTAGACATGATCCATTTACTTCACACAGCGAGAGTGTTCTCCAAACTGGATCTCATGAAAGTCTACCACGAGATGGAGATTGCACCCGAATCTCGATACATCACCGCATTCGTAACACATCTGGGGTTGTTCCAATACAAACAACTCAGTTTCAGCATCTCGTCGGCTGCCGAGATATTTCAAGAAGAGATCCACAAGGTCATGCAACATGTATTCAATTGTCCCAACTACTCGGATGACGCCCTGGTGTTTAGAAAGACCAAAGAAGAACATGACGTGGCCCTGCACAGGGTGTGTTCCGCACTTGAGGCAGCAGTTCTGACCCTCAACAAATCCAAATGTGAGTTTGGGAAAGGGTTGCTTGGTTTCTTTGGGCACATCTTTTCTGAAAAAGGAATACGGCCTGATCCGGACAAAGTGGCAGCACTGAATACGGCACACCTTCCTCAAAATGTGTCTGAATTACGGTCTTTCCTAGGCCTTCTGCTTCAGATATCTCTTAGACTATGCCACAGTAAGCAATCCTCTGCGACCGCTCACCCGCAAAGACCAACCATTCAAATGGACAAGAGACTGCCAAAGTGCATTTGAAACAATTTGCAACAACAATGCCAGAGCGGAAGACATGGCATTCTTCGACGGGCGAAGGAAGACCGAAGTAATAGTGGACGCCAGTCATGTGGGATTGGGAGCAATTCTGACACAAAGAGACACGGCCGACCCCTTCGATATATATTCAAAGTGGCCTATGCCAGCAGGAGCCTCATGGCCACAGAACAGGCCTACACTCAGGCAGAGTAAGAGTTTGGCGGTGGTATGGGCCTGTGAGTATTTCCACCTGTTTCTATGTGGAAAAGCATTCACGATCATAACGGACCATCAGGCCCTCATAACGATCTATGGGGACCCAAAGGCCAGAATGCACCCCAGGATAGCCTGATGGGGTTTGCGCCTGCAAGACTACAAGTTTGACATAAAACATTGCTCGGGCAAGGAAGAGAACCCAGCGAACTGTCTCTCCCGCCACCCAACGGGCCCGGGCCACGTGGGGCCATCCATTGCAGACGCGTATATTAACTACGTCGTGCACCATTTGCAACCGCTCCCAATAGACTGGGCTGTCCTTGCTGACGCATCCGAGCAGGACAAGGCCTTCAGCATCGTGACCCACTGCATCAAGTCGGAAAGAATCCTGCATCTAAAACATCAAGCCAAACATGACACGAGTCCGTAAGTGACGACATTCGATGTTAGACTTAAGGACGAGCTGTCCGTCGTAGATGACCACATCGTCCTAAAAGGGTGCAAAGTGATCATTCAGGAGGCACTGCGAGAGACGGTAGTCAGGCTGGCACATGAAGGTCACCGGGAGGTGGTGTCAACGAAGCGGCATATTCGGCAGAAGGTGTGGATCCCCAAATTGGATGCCTTGGTAGAGGAGATCGTAGCGGGGTGCCCAACATGCGCTCAAGTGGTGCCACCTCCTCATCCCAATCCACTGCTAATGTCCCCCTCCCCGAAAATGTCTGGGACGACCTGGCGGTGGACTTCTTTGGCCCTCTTCGCAACCACACCTATGTCCTTGTGCTGATAGATGAACATTCCAGTTGGGCGTGGTCGGAGGGAGGGGTTAGGGTTTCTTTAGATTTGGGGTTGTTTTACCTTGCATGACCGAATGGGAAATGTACGAACAATTTTGCATTACGTACATTTCTCATTCACTCATTTCCGTCGCGGTTATTTCTGCCGCGGTAAAACAACCCCAATTCTTCTGGTGTCCCACAAGGCTCAGTTACTGGCCTTTTACTAATTTTCCTGTACACTATCCTTCTGTCCTCTTGTTAGTTTCTCTTTTGGTCTTGCGTGTCATTTCTATGCTGATTTTTCTCAGATTGTCCACTGTTTCCTCCTTTTCTGATCATCTCTATTCATCGTCTTTAACTGCCTTTCTGGCATTAAGCAATGGATGTGCACTCTCTCTTCACCTTAACTCTCCCAAAACTGATATTCTCTTTCTCGCTGCAAACTTCCCTCACAGTTGTACTACACTTTCTTCTATTTTTTCCTTATGACTCTCTTCGCCTTTCTTGATTTGCCTGGAATCTTGGCTTCATCTTCGAGCCTTTGCTTACTTTTTAAAATAATATTTTCCTCTCTTTGTCATTCTATTTGTTTTCATTTCGTTTTATAATATTCGTAAACTCCAGCTTTTTAGTACCTTTTCTGCTACCAAAATTCTTATCCACCAACTAGTTTCCTCATGCCTAAATTACTGTTCCACTCCTCTTGTGTGTGGGAATTCCAGCCAATGCTCTCATCTTCAATCTATTATTAATTATGACATTTGTCGTATTGGTTGCTTTTGCCTCGCTCTTACAGGTCTCTTCTTCCTTCTGTTTTTTCAATGCCAGTCTGCATTTGCATTTCCTATGTATTGTGTTTAAATTCTTAGATGCCCTTACGCCTCACTATCCTTCTTTCATCTCAATGTATTCCACTTATCGTACCCTTCATTCATATTCCTTTTTTCTACTGACAGTTTCTCGCCCTTCCAGTGCCCAGTCCTGCTTTGACTAATTTTCTCTTCTTGCATCCTAACTTTGGAGAGCTCTACCTCTTGCTCTACATTCTGCACCTACTCTTGCTTCCTTTGGATGTTTTCTGAAAGTGTATCACTTATCAACACCCCAGCACTAAACGTACCTTGTTGATTGCCTCTGTTCATCATAATTCACTTTGTTACCGTTGACCTAACTTGGTTGTACAGCACTTCGGCCAGTGCGTTTTATTCCATACAAAATAAATAAACAAACAATACATATTTGATCTGATTGATTTTGTATTGCTTCATTGTGAAGTCTTTGATTGCAGTCATTATGCTTTTCATCATATTTTCTTGGGGCAGGTGCCAATGACTGATTCTCAGGAACTGGATTTCTACGTTCACTGATTGAGGGTGCAGGTGGAAATCTGTCATGACTGTTTAGTCAAAACAGTCTTCTTGAGAGGAAGCTGAAGAGGAGGAAGCTTGAACTGACAAAGGAGGTCCGAGGACCCACCATGTAAGGCCAGTAAGGGGAAATAGAAATCAGAATGCAGTTGGGGCTTGAACTGAATTTGAGAGAAGAGAAAGAGGGGAAATATGTAGGTACTCATGTGGTTTCGAAGAGGAATGGTGCATCCTATTGTAAAGGAGGCATTAATCCAGGAGTGGTAAAGCAAGCATTTGGGTAGCCACTCTTATTGCAACCGAGTGATCAGGAAAAATACATGTACCAATACAATTTCAAGTAAGACTTTGTGGTTCAATTCTCACTAGTTGAGGTTGCATACAGGACAGCTGAAAGAATCTACCCTGAGTTCAGAGTTCTTAGAACAAGAACGACTTTCAATAATATGTTGTGCCCTATGAGAAAGAGAGAAAAGGTCTTCGTCCACCTCTGTTGATGTAGAACATAACAGAAGTGTTATCAATGTAGACCTGGATTTTACGATCCCCATGTAGAACAGAAAAATCACCTTTCATTACAGTTTACTGTGAGTACATTCACACAGGCTACATGTTCATGGTTGCACCCCAGCTGTTCACCAAAGTGTATCAGATTATTGAGGCTGTCTCATCTGTGGAGATAATGGAGACACCTTTCAGATTTTCTTGTCTTTTACTCACCAACACAAATCACCCAAAATCGTCTCTGTAATGCTTACCATTATGGACTGGGGTTGATGGAGTTGAACCAAGACATTTGCAAGGGTGAGCTGCAATTTCCCCCTCCTCCACAGGAATCAATGAACTGCTAGTATACAGGAGAACATCAGTCTGATAATCTATTATAAGTCAAGAGCATGTGACATGAGGTTTGATTGGTAGAGATGTTTAATGGCCTAAAGCAAAGATCCTTTTTGTTTAGAAAGCACTCTGCCTGATGCTGAGTTCCTAATGTAGTCAAAGAAACGATAGGATGGAGTTGAAAAAACAAAAAAACAGTTAATTTCCTCTTGGTGACTGGCAGGCAAGAACGTATAGCAATAGGAAAGATTTGATTTTAGTTGGGAAATAAAAGGGTTGACAAGAGAAAGGGCGAGCATTGTCTGGAGAACGGCTGGATCTTTCTTCTACACTGTAAATACACCTGGAGGAGAAGCCTTTGAACTCTTCTGAGGGGGAACGTCGTTGATGGCTTGTAAGTAGTGACGTTTAGACACTTCCTTTAGAAGGGGTTGACACATTCTGTGATAGAGGGAGGGAAGGATGGAGGCTGTGGGAGGAAGCAGCATTGTATTCCCTCTTGTCATCATAGAAAATAGACAAGGGTATTGCGTGGTGGACTTCAATCTTCCAGGTGAAGAGTAATACACCCTCTTACAAGGGTTCAGCGAGCTATAAATGCAGAAGCATCAAACCTTGAGTTTGCGATCAAAAGAAAACCCCTAACAAACAAAATCTGCCTGTCTTCTGCTGTTTCCTGAGAGAGGTCCTAGGAGAATTGTCTTGTCTGTTGCATCTCTCCTGAAGAACCGTTACAGTCTCTGAAGGAATGTGTCCTGTCTTGTATCTGCAGAGCAGATGATGAGAAAGGTTTGGCTGGTTGTTTGTGATGGAGAGCGGAGACCTCACTGTCCGTTTGACCATTGTTAGCTCATAATTTGTGGAGGAGTGGAAAAGGCCATTTGTCACAACCCGCATCCGGCAGGGGTCATTCTGGCACAGGTGGAGACGGATCCATAATGTGGTGCTTCCTTCTGAGCTGACTCGCTCCAACATGGTGCCTGATGTGGCGAGTATCGGTCTAGTCTCTACTGGACCGCAAGCCGTGTCACGTGGTGCTGTACTGCGACTTTGGCTGCTGAACAAGGAAGCCTACATAGGAGGTGCATCTGAGAAGAACATTGTCTTGCTACTTTGTAAGCATGATGCCCTGTGAGTTCACTTTCTAGATCCTCTTTGCTTTCCTAGTCTTTCTGTTTCTCAGTCCTCCTTCTGTTGCTAGTAGGGCTCCTTCATCTGTATTGACTCTGGTTTCTTTTCTAGCACCTCCCTGCTTAGCCTGCCTCGCTATGTCTCCTTTGATGCCGTGCACCTGACTGGCATAATTCTACTCTGTTTACCTGACCTGATCTGCCCCCTTTACTGCTGCGCACTTGTCTGACACAATTCTGCCCTGCTTACCTGATTCCACTTCAGACTGCCTGAACAGCGCCTATCTCCTCCATTCTTTATAGTGCATTACTGCAACTATACAGATTCAACTCTTCTTCGTCTCCACAAACTGGATCTAGCTTCACCAACGACTGGTACGTTTCGCCAGCAGGCTTATTTCCCCCCGAGGGTTTCCCTAAGGCATCTGTTGTCCCTGCTTTTCTACCATCAGCTTAGCAGAGGTCTTGGTCCATTCTTTACTGAGTTCTTTGCCACTGTGCAACATATCAGGTTAGTACATATTGTTTGCATCTTAACACCATCTCTAAATAAAGCAGGTACACAACCTTCCCCAGTGCTTGGTAGATCCAACGTAATCCTCCCTTCTCAAATCTAACCTTGGTCATTCAGATTCTTACAGGGCACCTTGCCCTACCCTACCAGTCTACCCCTGCACTTGGTCTCCTTTGCCCCCTCCCCCAGCGTGTACTTGACCATCTGGACTCCCTCCGCACTAGCCTTGCTGGGCCTGTACCCCCCTTAGCCCTTCCAGCCCGTTCCCGCGGATTTAGCACGTGGACCTTTTTTGCCCCTGCACTCTCTTCTCCCTGGGCTTTGTCCACCTGGCCTCCCCGGGCACTCCCCACTCCCTTCTCACCTGCACTTCTATTACAGCACTTACACAATCCAAATGTCATAAGGCTTAGTAGGCCTGTTTCTGTTTTGTCATCCCTTTCCCCCCCTTGTCTTGTTGCGCCTTGAAACACATTTTGTATAGGCACATTATAAAACCCCAATAAATAAAACCCAATAAATCAATAAAAATAGAAAAAAGTAAGTGTGCTTTCAATAGAGCAACAACCATAGGTAATGTTCTGTGCCTGCAGAAGGAGAATGGCAAAATGAAACCTCACCAAATGTGTAAGGCATATCACCTTCAGATTAATTCCATGTATATGTGCGGCGTCTGTATATCCCGATCAGTTGAACTTTGCATATTCGCATTAAAAATAAACTACTATGAACATTGTGAGAGGGGGGCAAGAAGGAAGACATTTTGTGGTCTTGTAAACATTCAAGATGCGGTGACACTGATTGCAAAGAGTGCTACGTTTCTGAACAGAGGTACTTATTGATGGCAATTAGCACTAATGCCTATGACACTATCTGCAGGGCATAGCCGTAGACCATGCTCTGTGGGTATTGCTTGGAGCTGCCTGGTGTCCTACCAACCGCAGGGCATGCCGGCAGTGGTAGTGAGCCTGTTGGGTGCACAACAGTGGCTGCCACTACCCACAGCAAACTAATCACAGGGCAATGCCAGTAGTGCACCCGGGCCATGGTGATGGTCATACCTCGAGTGCACTTTGCACATAACATGGCTGAAGTTGTGCAATGTAGCTTAAGGTCATCTGTGGTATGACCGCAGGCAAAGACCTGAGTGTTCCACCTGCAAGGCATAAACAAATTATACACCCTCTGCGTAGTGCTGGTAGAAGTAGTGCACATAGGGCATGGTCACAGGCCATACCATGCATGTAGTGTCAGAAGCACTACTTTACTCAGGGTATGACAACATGCCAAATCATAAGTGTAGAGCCTATATAGGTAGCATGCCCTTGGCATTTCCTGTGGGTAGTATCAATAGTGGCAGGACACCAGCGGCATGATTGTAGGCTATTCTCCATGGATCGTGTTGGATGCCGGAGTGTGCCCAGTGGGCAGTGCCAAAGGCATTGGAGCATGCCTGCCATGCCCTGGTCGTTCTAATTTGAGCACACCTCGAAAGGGCATGCAGGTAGTGCTGATAGAGGCAGTGCATATCATGCATGTCTAGTGGCTATAGCTCTGCTGCATTATCCACAGAACCTGGCTATATGGCATAGGTGCAAAATGTCTGCAGGGAATGTTTGCAGGTTATGCCTTGTAGGTTAATGCAGGCAGGAGCAGTGCACCATGGGCACGGTCAAAGCCCATGCCATGCAGGTAGTGTCAGCGGTTGTTGCTCCCGGGGCAAACAGAATGCCATGTCCTGAAAGTAGTGCCAGAATGGGTGGCACTCTGTGCCATGGCTGTAGTGCACCTCCTGCAGAGCATAACCATGTGTTATGCATTTAGGTTAATGATGGTAGACATAGTGCCCAGGTGCTGTACTCACAGTGCATTGCCAAAGACCTTACTAATGCCAAGATATCTTGGCATATGTGAGGACAGGAGAGGTGTATGGATAGGAGTTAATGTTGAGGAGCTACTATACTTTAACTGGAACATGTTGCTGGTTTAGAGTTCATGTAGCTGTAGCCAATCTTTTCAAAGTGGTTATCATTGTGTTTTTCTTATAATCTTGAATTCTGTATATTATGAGAAACCTTATCTTTATCTGTTTGTTCAGTGAATCTCTGTGATAAATGTTACTTAACACTAATAGTTTTTTGCAGTGTGTATCTATTTTAAGATCACATGCTAAGCATATGCCTCATACAGGGGCTGGGCTGGAGTATTACAACTTGTTTATCAAAACTGAAGGTTAGTAGTAAGGCCGTGGGGATGTCTGTAATAGTGTCCCTGTGAGGACTGTTGTGATTTAGTACATAAATGTACAAATAATGTATGCATATATCTTTACATAATGTCATATCTATTTTTGTTACTACCTGTATCACTTAGAAGAGAGGTTGGGGTGGGCACATGTGACTATAAAACAGATAAAAGCTACAAAATAAACTATGGGCCTGTTTATGAGTTTGGTGGTAATTCGGCAGTAAATCTGCCAAATTACAGCCAAGCTCAATTACCATTACCCTTGGTCCTGTGAGTTTACCACCAGATTACAAGTGGTGGTAATTCCCCATTTTTGCAGTCCATAGGACATAATGGGTAAATCTGTTGATTTTTGGAGGTGAAGTGGAGGATTAGCTTGAGGTAAATTCTCCACTTTACCTTCGAAATCATAATTCTGCTGTGCATGAAAAATTGCGGTAATTATGATAAAATGGCAGTAATGGAATTACTGTTTTCTCCCCACATCGAACTTGTAATGGAACCCTACGACTGATAAGTAAGACTTATCTTTCGCAGCTTGTAAATCAGTGTTATATTCATAAACTAAGCATATATTTGCTTGCTGTATTTTCTATTTTTTGGGTGGGATGAGGCAGGGACAGTATTAAATAAATGGTTTAGTACCGCCTGTTCCACATGTGAGTCTTCTCTTATTTCTGTGTCTATACGATAGTGTTTGGTGAATATGTGCACCGAACTCCATGTTGCAGCCCTGACAATGGTATCTAGAATGGTATCTACACTGTCTAGAAAGGAATGTTGCTTCAATTGCCCTTGTAGAATTTGCCCTTAGCTTTGTACGCAGATGTTTATTGGTGAGAACACTGCATTTCCAGATGTTTTCTGCTACTCATCCTGCAACGCCTCACTTGCTGCCTGCTGTGACGGGGTCAGGGACTTGACCCCATCAAGGGGGAGCAGGGACCGCTCCATCCTTAGGTAGAAAGCCTGCCAGAGTTTTTACCAGCCAGTCCTGCCCCTGAGTGGGCTAGGGAGTCGGGGGGCCCTAGCCTTTACCCCTGCGTATGTACACTGATTACTACCACTTGTACCATTCTCCATCTCCCAATGCCTCACTGCTTTGATTCTGTCCCAGTTTTGTTCTCCTCTATTTCAGAACTTAAAAGTACCAGCATGCCTAGCAACCACTGCTGACCATAGAAGAAGCAACCACTGCAGACCATAGAAGAGGAGAGAGAGAAACTGGCAATCCTAGCTCTGATGCAGAAACACCTGCATTGAAGAAACAACACAGCTTACAACCTCAGCAGCTCTAACTGCAATGAATAGAAACAATGACCCAGCACAAACACATTTGAAAGACCATGGGGGGCCAACAACAAAGGAGAATCCTGTGTGGGAAAAGGGGTGGGCCAACAAAGGCGTACAAAGACTTGCTGTGTAAAGTCTAATCCCCTGTGAAAAAAGCAGAAAGAGAATGGCCATTAGGGTCAGGTGAGACGGCAGACCAGTACAAGGGGAGAGGAAGCAGGAAGAGAGGAGTATAAAATGGCAGCAAATGGAAAACAGGGTGAAAGGTGTTTGCGTGAGTCAGCTGCAGTGAATGTGTGTGCGCCTGTAAGAGTGAATGAGAGTGAGAGGCTGTTGAGAAGCAGGGGTGAGTGAAATGAGTGAGGAGCACAGAGAAGAGAAGAGGATGAGGCAGAGAAGAGATAGGAGTGGAGAGGACAGCGAAGCAGAGTGACAGGAGGGGAGTAGGAGAAGGGAAGAGAGAGGGAGTGTGATCATCTGAGAGAGAGCGACAGGGTAGAGGAAGAGGAGAGGTGGAGTGTGAGACCATTGGAGGGAGTGATAGGGAGAGGAGAGTAGCACCCTTAAGCCTGCGGGTCTATGGTCTGCACAATATACATTTATAAAAGTAAAGTAAAGGATAGAGAGAAAAAGGGATAAGAGGGAGGGTGTGATCATCGGAGGAGAGCTGGAGAAGGGAAGTGTGGGGACGAGAGAGAGAGGAGGTAGAAGGCATAAGACAAGGATACCAAATGGAGGGAGAATTGAGTAACAGGCACGTTCAGGGACAGGAGGGAAAGGGACCCAGAGGGGGGGAGAGTGAAAGGAAATAGGTGTTTGTTATTGGCACAATCAAAAACATTAGCATTGATATCAAACCTGGGAAAGGAACTTTAGGGTTAGGGAACTCTTAGGAAGTCCTGCAGGGAGATAGCAAGATATGGCTGCAGCCTTTAGGCCCTCATTGCAGCTATATCTCTGCTGATCTCTAGTCTGAAGTCAACCTGGGGTTGTAGGGAAATCTGACTAGGGTGGAAGAAGCCCATAGGAGGTTGAAGATGATAAGACATTTAGAATGCCTCACAGTGAAAAAACCCAGTAACATACCAAATTATACTTCAGTGTATTCAATAAAGATCTTTGAACTTTACTTTGGAGTCTGGAGGTTTGTGCAGCCATCCATGGCATTGGGTACCCCTTATACAATTTCACAAGCCATGAAGTACAGTTTGGTCTTTCTAACGTCTCTTGTTCTATCGAGGAAGAGTCCAGTATACAGAAAATCTTTCCTGCATTCGAATGTGGTACTTGAAAAAACACTTGTAATTCAATATATGGGTTTAAATAAAATGTACAGATTAATTTTGATGAAAACGTAGTATGTGGCCTAAAAACACCTTCTTAGTTTTGTGTATTGCTACAAAGGGTTCCTCAATTGCTAGGGTCTGTAAATTACTGACTGTTCGTTCATATAGAATGAACATCAATTGAAAAAGTACCATTTAACTCAGATGTTTTAGGGAACATTTGTGTATGGGTTTAAAAGGCGGAAGCATTAGCAACTGTTGAACAATGTTCAGATCTCAATGTGCCTAGTCTGCTTACCACAAGGTATCATTTTTGAGTCATATGGGTGCCATTAAAATATATGAATGAAAAGCATTTTCTGAACACGTAATCACAACAATACCAAACAACAAAATCAAATCGAAACGTGGGAGGATGAAAAGTTCTATGGAGGGGGCAGGTTTCAGTTAAGGGACAACAACAAGGGGTACGGCAGAAATATCCCTCATACAGGTAAGGCAAACAAAGGCAGTCTGTGAAGTTGAGATTGTGCAACTTCTTAATTCACTAATTGATCTGTAATACTGTGATTTTGTCTATGATTTTGTCTATGAAGCTAGTCAGACCCATAGAAAAGTGGCATATCGACTAGTTCGACTCCTTAAAAGCAGGCACATATTGCCAACACAAATAATTGGTAATGAAAATCCTCTCAAAACAAACAGGAAGCAAAAGGTAAAGGATGCTGGTCCCTGCTTACAATCACACAGCTCCATTGGTATCCTTGGATTAATGGAATCAGCTGAACAGTGTCACCGGAAGGATATCTGCTATTATTACTACCAGATCTGACAAGTAATGTAGGGGAAAATGTATCTTTAATTTGAATGCATTGCTAAGTGCAGAGAAGTAGGTTTTGAAAAATGGTACCTCTCAGAGTGCAAAGTACCTCACTGGGAATTAGGTTATTACTCTCTAAAAAGTAACTTTACTTACAATTTAAGAATAATGGAGTAAACTACTCTCACTTCAAAATTGTATCTAGAGCTCAGCTACTAGTACTTTGCATCATGAAATAATTTGATGTGATGTGATGTATGTAGCCAAAGCTATGTATCAGACAATGGTGGGGTGATGGAATAGATAATTTACCACATCTGATTATCTACATTGCATCAGATTCACCCATGTTTGCTGCACCAAAAACCTACATCTTCAGCTTATTGATGTAGCTGCAGCTTGAGTTAGGCTTATGTGATTAACTTAAAATGTTCATCCATTGTTCAGCAAATTGTAAATGTCCAATCTCTAAGACCTTGAGAGCCATGCTGCTAAGTTTAGAGTGTGTGGACTGGTCTGCTATGATTTTTTGTTGTGCGTAGGAGATGTAAATAACCTAACTGCCTTGCCCATGTTGATGTGGTTAGAATGAATGTTTGACACGCCAATTGCATCTTTTGTACCACCTGGTGTGTTGATGGTGTCAGGAGAAAAAAGTATGAAAATATCCCTTACCATCTGATCCAGTGTGTTGCCCAGCAAGACATTTTCTGGGAATTTGGATGCAAGGTTTGGACATTCTGCAATGTGCTTGTTTATCAATATTGATGTACAGATCGAGTAGCAGTGTAATTGAACACTTTCAATGTTAGCAATCTGATCAAACTGGTTGATAAAAGTTACTGTTGTAAAAACGTTGCTATCTTGATTGAACGTGTTATTGACATTTAATATTGATTAGAGATTTTTGAATTAAGAGATGTCTGTGATTTTGGTTTATTTTAGCAACCTGAAGACGATCCATTCGGATCGAAATATGTACATGTCATGGCTGACATTTTAGAACTAACACTGCCTAGCGCAAAAGCTATCATGTGAATACAGAAATTAAAAAACATATAGTCAAAATTGTGAACGTTTGGAATTTCTAAGAAAGCAAGCTGGTCGCACCATGACAAGGATACAATAGTCTAATTGGACAGCAGGATAAAAGCTGTTCTTATAGATACATTGATTAGTGACTGACCAGAAGAAATGGCTGAGACTTCCACGTAATTCAAGAAAAAGCAGTGCTTATGCTATATCTTTATCATTCTGCAATGTGCTTTGTAGAAAACAGGTCTATATTTGGTGTTCGCCATTGTCGTAAAATGTATTTGAGTCTGAGTATGCTTTGTTGTGGTGCAAGATCTATTGCCATCGACTCCAAAACATTGATGCCCATTTTATTTTGTTCCTAGGTTCATATTTCCTATATTTTTAAGGACTGGATATATTTTCCCCCTGGTAAAGGGGGAAAATCACTTTTACCATCACTGGTAAAAGTGATGTAGCCATAATAAGGGTTATTTTCATGTGAGGGTCTGAAAAAGGATATTGGTTTGTGTGACAAGACCTGCTTCCAGGCCGTGTCAGGGAAGGGAGGCAGTCCACCCCAAACTTTCAATGGTGGATGCGCTAGTGTGTACAGATCCCCCTCCCATCCCCACCTTACCTATGATGATGGCGAACATTGACAGGGGAAATCCACAGTGGCAGGCAGAAGGGGGAAGCCACCATGCAGCAGCAGTTCGCACTTCCTCACAGCACACAACCGGCAGCCTAACACCAGCCACGCGAGAAAGCGGTGTAGCAAAGTCTCCAGAAATCTACACAGCATTCAGGTAGAGGCCTTATTAATGAGGCTCCCACCAGCTCAATAGAGCTATTAAGACTGAAAAGGCCCATTAGAGGGCTTTATGGAACACAGACTCCAGTTTCTCAGGAACTCTTCCATTCTCCTTGCCAGAGATGCTTCCAGAAATGGGGGCAGTGCTTAAAAGCCCTGTTTGAAGCCTCCCTAAACACTCCCCTTGCTACTCCCCCTTGAGCCAGGTAAGTGATTGGACAAGGCGAGTGGCCCATCCTGTGAGGTTGTGTGGTATGTAAGAAGGTGTGTGTGGCTTGTGTGGTGTGGGTTAGTTGGGCGAGGTCAGGAGACGGAGGAGGACGTCCAAGGGACCAGAGGAGGTGAGGGTGACTGGCGTGCAGAGGCTATTGTTAAGGAGGAGGTCTGTGGAGTCTTTGAGTGAGAGAGAGGAGAGTGTGAGTATAAGTGGTTGACTAGGAGTAGTGATGGAGTGGGGTAGTAGTAGACACAGAGGTAGCAGCAGTATTTGTTCTGAGTCAAGGTAGTAGGTGGTGGTAGTAGTGAGTGAAAGACAGTGGTAGAGTAGGAGTTAGTAGTAGAAGGGTGAGCAGGGCACCATATCCCTGGAGATCCCTGAGGGTTGAACGGGGGCTAGTAGGGCAGTGCATCATATCCCTGAGTGTCTTGGAGCAGTAAAGGAAGTAGGTAGGTAGTGGTAATAGGAAAATAGGAACAGTAGTAGAACGGGAGGAACAACAGTGGGTGCGAGAGTAGGAGGGGATATTGGCATTAAGTGAAATAACAATTATAACAAGGGGAATAGCAAGAGGTGGAGAAGTAGAGTTAGAGGAAGGAGGGGAAAAGGAAGCAACATAGAGGGATAGTTGGAAGTATAAGCAGCAGTAAAGAATAGGAGTGGGAAAGGAAGTAAAATTGAAGGGTGGAGGTGGAAAGGCAGAGTGAGAGATTTGGAGGGACAGTAACATGCTGAGAGGAGAATACATTAAGGAATCAGTACAGGAAACGGTCAAGTGTGAGAGGTTGTGAAAGGAGGATGTGCGTGACGCTGGGTGAAAGAAGGCACCATTCCATATTCCCAGAGACTAACCAGTGATAGGAGAGGGAAAGCTAGAAGTTCCCTAGGGATTCAGGTAGGGCAAACATAAAGTGTAAAGAAGAAAGATAGATAGGTGTTACCAATAGGTAGTGACTAACAGACCGGTAGGGACGTCTGAGGCTGGGAGGTGGGCCCCGGCCCAGAGAAGATGAGAAAGGAAAGGGACAGCCCTAGTGCCAACCATCCCCAGTTCCTTAAACTCCAAAGGATCAAGACCAGAAACAGCCATTCCGACCATTATGTTTTTAATGAACACCTTTGGACTATTCATAAGAGTCAGTGGGCCTCATTACGACCTAGGCGGTAAGTTACCGCCTGGGCCGTGACTTTACCACCATGGCGTAAACTATGTTTACGCCATGGTGGTAGGCGGACTTACCGCCCCATTACAACCTTAGCGGGGCGGTAAATCCCCATTTTCCCATTTTCCCTTCCCCATTCCCATTTTGCCCCATAGGGCATAATGGGAGTGGGGAAGGCGTTAATTACGCCACCGTAAATTACGGTGGCGTAATTAACTCCATGGTCCCTTAGCGCCATGGATTTTAACACCTGCTAAAAGCAGGTGTTAAGTCCGCCATGGCACTAAGGGACCTCGTACTCAGGCGGTAAGGGTCGGCGCTGTTTACGCCGCCGTAAAACCCTTACCGCCTGAGTTGTAATGAGGCCCAGTGTGGTTATTTGTATCAGGCTGTCCAGGCCCATTTCACAAGTTCTGTTTGTTCCACCATTTGAGTGACTACACGTCCTTTTGTTGATCAACCACTAGATCTTCCTAGTCTGCACATGCTTGTGACCTATGTGCACTGATCCATTCCTGGAATGGTCACATCTGTATTTGTGCATTTGGCATCAAGTGAATGCATACTGCTTTCATTCCCAACAATCTCATTACAGTCCCCACCGTCAGACACTGTGACGCAAAGGGGAAATGTTATTTCCAACAGTTTCATTACAGTCCTCAGTGTCAGACACTGTGATTCTTATTAAAGGGGAACTGTTGCTAGAAAGGCATCTATCCTTTCAGTGATGAGTATGCCAAAGCATGTTGGAGTTCTGAACAGTTTCAGGAATTTCTTTGTCTATGTTTGAGTGGGCTTGATTTTTCTACATTTATTATGAAACCCAATTGATTAAATAGTTGCACTGTGCTATGCAAGTGTAGTTTGCACTCACTAGCATTGTTCCCTGTAAGCAGCCAGGTATGGATACACATGTACTGATTGTCTGTGTGACATGCTGCCATGACCAATAGCACCTTTGTCAACACATATGATGTTGCAGCTATTCCGGATTCTAGCACTTAGGTATTTTCGGTGATTCTGGGGCAGCACAGAAAAATGAAGTTGATATTTTTCTTGTACTCTCCCTTGTTGTATTAGTGGGATGATCATCTGAAAAGGTGTGAGTTGAAATCTTTGTATAGTCACAAATCTGTTCAGGCTCCTTAAAGCAATTGTATGGGTTAAACTCCTGTTTTACTTTGGCACAAGGTACTTTGTTGAATAAATACACTTGTTTTGTTCCACAGTTGGAACTTTCTCTATGGTCACCTTTGTAAGTGAGTGTCTACTTCTGTGAGGAACAGAGTGGGGTGCTGGACGTCATGGGAGATACGTTGACTGGATTTCAAGTGAATTTGTTGAATTTGCCACTTTGAACTTTACATTCCACCCACTTGTCTGAGATGCTCTCATTCCCATTTGAGATCATACTGTGAAATTCTACAAAGTATTCGATTGAACCCCCTTAGTCGAATCATTGTTTGGTTATGGGCTTTCCCTTGCGGGTCCACCGTGGCTTCTTCCTCGAGGTAGCATGTTCTGATATTTGCTCTGACTTTTGTGACAGAGTCCCATGCCTGGTTCTGGGAACCACTGGGTCAGTGACTCAGAGTGCCAGGAACCACCCCAAGACATTGGATGTTGGGCCCATGGAGGCATGGAGGAGATACACAGGTCACTAATCCCTCGTCCACAGTACATAGAAGAGGCTAGTCCCAAAGGTGCAGCGCTTCTCCAGCACACTGGCTCATTTGGACAGACCAGCCCTTGAGAGATAAGCCCCGATAGGGACTCTAATAATAACAGCACGCTAGTGAAAAAGGTCCACCTCCGCAAGAGACAGACCCTAAACCATACCCTCCAATACTGAAAAGGGCAGCAATCCCCTTAAGGAAAAGCCTTTCCTTGTGACCAGTGAAGGTGGTGCAAACAATACTACTGTCACCAGTTCACCTAGCACATCAAAGGAATGATGCTTCTGGGGGTGTGGCCTGGAGCGCCAGCGATGTGGCAGCTCCTCTAATGGCCTCCGCGCGGGACCGCGGCAAAATCAGTTATTTCCCTGGTTCCTGCTATGCTCAAAGAGCAGGAATGATGGCTTGAGGCGGCGGAAGGTGGGGGGCCGCGACCACAGTAACCTGGGTGCGGAACGGTGGCATTCCCCTGGAGGATCCAAGATGGTGGGCGCCCTGCGGTAGCCCTGCTTCTGCAGTCTTCCGGCAGCCTACGCCGGAACCGTAATATCCCTGATGTTGGACCTCCATTGGGGCTCGCCTGCGGAGCCCAAGATCCTCAGCTCTGTTGATGGTGCCCTTGCTACGGCACTCGGAGGCCACCCGGGCGCCCAACTCGGCGTCAGAGACATGCACCCCCTGCCCTCGCTGTAGCGGCCGCCCCGCTTTCCGCCGGGGGACTCCGGAGAGTCTTGGCGGCCTCCTCCAACGCTGCAGCACTGAGCCCGGAGCCCTGGGATGTCCTTCCCTCCACCGTATTCCTGCGCCTGGCATTCTTTGGAGAGCGGGGCTGCTCTCGCTTCATGCCAGCGGGGGTGGACCTCCTTCCCAGACCACAGCCAGCCGCCTGGGGAGGTGGCTCATCCGGGGCTGCTCGGGCTTCTCTGCTAATGCTGATCCCGGGCCCTCGGGGGTCGGACACCAGCCTTGGCGAGGCGGGCCCCGATCTGGGCCCCGGCGGCCTGGACCCGACAGCGCTTTTCTTCCCTGGCTTCCTGGGACGCCCCTGCCCACGTCATGCCACTGCCTGCTGAGACACCATACCAGTGGCGGCCCACTCACCGGCATCCCATAACATCAGACCCCCGCTGAGGCCCTCCTGGAACCTTCTGGCAGAATCGTGGCCCCCGACCCTTGAGTGGGGGTCACGCCCATTATTCAGGTGAGCCCACCAGCCCCCTCAATTTAGGCTTTCCTGTCTATTCATATCCACCTTGGTGGGGACCCATACCGACTACTACCCTAAGGCCTTCTGTGTCACCTGGAGCCCCCCCCTGACAAGGGCCCTGGAGTCCCTTACTGTTGGCCCTCAAGGCGTGGAGTGATGCCTCCTCCGGCTTCCTGGGGCGTCCCTGCCCACCTCCTCTTTTCTTCAGCCGGGGTGCACCTGGCGTCGTCATCTGCTCTCTGGACAATCTCTCTATCTCGCTGATTTGCCCCACTACGGTGCACCTCACCTTCCCCGGAGCTATGTCGTCCAAAACACCGAAGCCCCCTAAATCAGCTGACATTTCAACCATGCTGCAGGTATTGGAAAAGGGGTAGAAGATCGACCCCCCTAAACTCACACCCCAGAAGGCGACCGACGACAGAGGGACGCTCGCAACTAAGGAGGACCTCCAGGCCTTTATGTCTGACATCAAGTCGGAATTTAGGACCTGTATGACGGGACTCTCGGCCAAACTGGAGCAAGCAGAACAACGGGTCAGCAGCATTGAGCAAAGGGTAGGGGAAGTTGAGGACCTGATCACGGACCACACCAGCGCACTAACGGAGATGCAACGCGCCGTCCAGTCGTTATTGGAGAGAACCGAAATTCTTGAGCATAAACAGGAAGACATGGAAAATCGCTCTCGCTGCAATAACCTGCACATCAGAGGGGTGCCCTCTTCCGTTACCGACAAGGAGCTTCCCGAATACGTCAGCACCCTTTTTCAGTCTCTCCTCCCGGATCTAGATGAGGCCCAGCTCTTGCTAGACCAAACCCATAGACTGCGCCCTCGCCGGGGGGTGGACACAGACCCCCGCCGGATGTAATCACAAGGGTCCATTTCTACACCACCAAGGAGGCCATTGCGGCGATAAGTCGCTCGAAGGACGAGCTCTCCTTCCAAGCCGTCCCTCTACAGATCTTTCAGGACGTCTCCCCACTGACCCTTCAGAAGCGCAGAATGCTACGCCCGCTCTCACTCTTCCTTCGAGATCAGCAGGTTCGCTACCGATGGCTTTTTCCCACGGCGCTGCAATTCTCGTACAAGGGCAGCCCATGCACCATCAGCCACCTCGATGATGCAGCATCGATGCTCTGTCCGGACTCCCCTGGGACTTCAGACCCATCCTGCCCGGGCTGTACGAGCCCGACTCCAAATACAACCTCCCCAAAGCCAAAACAGGCTCCCTGGTCAAGAGTGCAGAGAACCCGCAAACCCAAATGATACGTGAGGATGCCCGTATAGGGCATATAGGACCGGAACCCCCCTAAACCCTTTGAAGCTTGCCGCGGATCCCATGCGGTCCATACCCCCCTCCAAAGTGGATGCCATCACGTTACCCTTGGTGAGACCCCCAACCATGTTGGTTCTGCCGAAGTACTGCCTGGGTGCCCAGGGGCCATGCCGATAGTTCAAAATCGGCCCCCCTGGTCGCAGTTTGGGCCTCCCATTGGAGGCCGTTGTTGGATGTCTTGAGTGTGAGTACCTCCCGCTGGAGACCAGTTCAAAAGCCTTCAACCACAGGAGAACCCGAAATAACCGTGCTTTCATGTCCATGGCTGACGTGACTCCCCCACAACATTCCCCCTCCCCCCAGCAAGTGAGCAAGTGAATCTTCCGGACCAACCCTCGCATCTGAAACTTAAGTTCACCACCTTGAACGTTAGGGGCCTGAACTCCCCCCCGAAGAGGAAATCAATCCTACAAAGGCTACAAGACGACGGGACCTCGATCGCCTTCTTGCAAGAGACACATTTAATCCCAGGGGACTTTCCTCGCTTGCGGAGCAGACTCTTTCTGCTACAATTCCTCGCCTCTAACGGAACTAAGAAGGGAGGCACCGCTATTTTATTCTCAAAGGATCTGAAGCCCCAGATCCTTGACTCGAGGCGATGCCAGGAGGGTCGCTTCATTGCAATCAAATGCTCCATTCATGGCCAGCTCTATACCCTCATCTCGGTGTACGCTCCGAACGAATATCAGGAGGGCTTCAACCAAGACATGGAGGACTCCCTTCTTCCATTCATTGAGGGACATATCGTCATGGGAGGAGACTTTAACGGGGCCCCGGACCCCCTCAAGGACAGATCCCACCCCCCGACACCCGGAGACCTGAAGTTGGCCACTGGCCTGCTCCACCTATTCCGCATGCTGAACATTGTAGACTCCTGGAGGGTGCTATCCCCGGATGAGAGGGACTACACCTTCTACTCATATGTGCATCGTACTTTCGCTAGGATCGACCTGATCTTGACCTCCCCGCAGATCCTGACTTTCACTGATGATGTGGTAATCGGCCCACGGATCCTCTCGGATCACGCACCAGTTACATTGACCCTGTGGTCCCACGACCCGGAGCCCCCTCCACGCTGCCGGTGGTGCCTATACAACCCTATTCTGGGGGACATGGCAGTGAGAGACTCAATTGCCAGCTCCATAAAGCATTTCATCGCTGAAAACCAGGATGAGGACACTTCCCTGGCCAACACCTGGGATGCCATGAAGGCAGTCCTCAGAGGGGAGCTGATTGCCCAAGGTGCCGCATTTCACAAAAGAAAGCAGGAGACTCGAGCCATCCTGGAAGCTGAGGTCCGTGAAGCTGAAGCTATTCACAAAAGGAAGGGTTGGGCCCCCAAATCCTACAGGATCTTACAAATGGCCAGGAAAAAGCTTGAAGCTCACTACGCCGAGGGTACATCGAATTTGCTGACCAGAACCAAGCAATGGTACTACGCCCGTAACAATAAGGCCAACAAACTCCTGGTTAACAAACTGGCAAAGGTGAAGAGTCGGAATTCTATCCTGGGCCTTTGCGATCCGCAGGGGGTGATCCACCACACAGACCATGAGAAAATACGCCTGGCAACCGCTCACCACTTGGAAATAATGACGGCGGCCCCGAAAGACCCGATTAAACAGCATTCCTACATCCGAGAGGCGGCCCTCCCACATCTGACCCTGGCGGCCAGGGAAGACCTTGAAGCGCCGATTACGACCGAGGAGGTGGAGGCAACCATTAAGAGCTTAAAACCTAGAGACCCGGGCCCTGATGGATTCTCCACCCGCTTTTACAAAATCTTCCGTCCCCAGTTAGTGACCCCTCTGGCCCGCCTCTTTAATTTGTTCGTGGCCACCGGAACGGTCACTCCCACAATGCAAGAATCTATCACAGTTCTTATCCCCAAGCCCGGGAAGGACCCCCATGACATCAGCTCGTATAGACCCATCGCCCTACTGAATCTGGATGCCAATATATATTCCAAGATCCTGGCCAATCGCCTAGCACCTATCCTCCCAAACATCATAGACCCGGACCAGACGGTGTTCATAAACCACAGGTCGACAAAAGATAACATCCGCAGGGCTCTGGACCACCCGGGACTCTCAACAACTGGCCTTACTGGCGCTGGACGCAACCAAAGCGTTCGACAAGGTGGACTGTCTTACCTGCACCTCACTCTAGAGGCCTTTAGCTCCGGGCCGACTTTCCGGAAAATGATCTTTGCGAACTACCAGGCCCCTAGGACTAGGCTGAGAATCAACGGCCGCTTGTCGGACTCGATCTCCCTCACATGCGGAACGAGACAGGGATGTCTTTTGTCCCCTTTGCTTTTTGCTTTGGCTATGGAGCCGCTGGCTCAACGAGTTCAGAGAAACCCCGGAATCACTGGCCTGAGGACCAGCTCTGCGCAACATAAAGTGGCCCTCTACGCGGATGACGTTCTACTCACCATTACAAACATTGAGGGATCCATGAGGGAGGCCTTAACTGAAATCCACAGTTTTGGGATGGTCTCAGGATTTGCGATTAACTTGCAAAAGTCAGCGGCACTGGGAGTGGGCTTGACCCCGGCTGAACGAGAGTCCTTAGAGGGGAGAGGCCCCTTTCAGTGGAGCATCAAATCGATCCCCTTTCTGGGGGTCTAGATCCCCGCACATCCAACAAAAGTTTATCGGGCTAACTTTCCGCCACTCTTCGAGGAACTAGAAAAGGATCTGACCCGCTGGCAATCGCAAGAGATCTCCCTCCTAGGCCGTATCACGACATGCAAAATGAACTTACTTCCCCGCTTCCTCTATGCCTGTGCCGCTCTCCCGACCACCATTCCGCTTCCCCCCATACAGCGGCTCCAAAGGAAGATGGTGGACTTCATCTGGAGGGGGAAGAAAGCGCGCATCCCGAGGAGAACAATGATGGCCAGCACGAGACTGGGAGGCCTGGGGGTACCCAACCTCTGAAAAATACCAAATGGCGGCACACTGGCCCACCTTCAAGCATGGGGGCTCGCTGCAGGTCGGCCGAAATGGGTGGGGATCGAAAAATCCTGCCTCTCTCTCCCCCTTTGTTTTCTCCCGTTCCTACCCACAGCCTTACGCCGAAGCTGGCCGGCAACACTAATGGCCACAAAACAAACGATAAAGGCCTGGGAGTGGGCTCGCAGGTACCGGGGTGTTCCAGGAGACCTGAGCGCGCTCTCTCCAATCTTCTTCAACCCAGCATTTGACCCTGGGGCCCATCCTCGAAATTTCAGAAACTCGGTCGCAAGAGGCCTGGCCACTCTAGGGCAATTCTTCGAAGGGGACTCCCCCCTACCCTTTGAAAGCTGTAAAGTGACTTTTCAGTTAGCGGAAACAGATAGGTACTCCTACGCCCAACTCCGGCACTGGTGCTCCCACCCGCAGACCCGTGCGGCGGCCACTAGGCCCCTTACCTCACTAGAGCTGATGGTGAACGACCTACCGGCCCGGGGTAAGATCTCTGCCCTATATAGACTGCTGCAGGAAGACCCCCTCCAGTTTAGGCCTTCATATATGTCTCAATGGGAAACGAACCTCGGGCACACCACTGAGGATCACACTTGGGTGGACATTTGGACAAGAACGCGTTCGGCATCCCGCTGCGGAGTGTGCCCATAAGCTACTCCTGCGCAGGTATTACCCCCCTCTACGCCTTCACCACTTACAACCGGCACTAGACCCCCACTGTTGGCGACTCTGCGGCCTCCCACGATCCTACTTCCACATGTGGTGGACCTGCCCCCGAGTGAAGGAGTTCTGGACTCTCTGTTTAGCCACCATACAGAACGTCATCCAGGTGACCATTCTGCTCACGCCAGAACAGGTCCTCCTGGGGATCCCACTGCCAGGCTCATACCCAAGGTGGGGAAGAAGAGCTGCCCTGGTGTCCCAGTTCTTGTTAGTGGCTAAAATCACGGTGGCCCGCACCTAGAAGTCTGCGGACGGACCTCTGATGGCCCTCTGCTGGGTCAAACTCTGGGATATTTTGATAGCTGAGAAGGTCACGGCAGCCAAAGCGGGATTGCTTCACCGATTTCGAGACATTTGGGCGCCAGTACTGGATTATGGCCTGAACTACCCGGCCTTGACCCACAAACCACGCCTGATTGCAAGAGCCCTTCACTCTATGGACAACCCGCAACCGCCACCAAACCAGTCCGACTGAGGCCCGAGAACTATGCCCGCCGGGGAACGCAGGGGGAGGGAGAAGGGGATCTTGTGTCTGTACGATCTGAGAAGCTACATGTGATGTGATTGTATAATTATCCTGTGTGTTGATTTATAAATAAACACATTTAAAAAAATAAAAGGAATGATGCTTCTGAATCCACTAAATCTATGACAAACACAGCAGTTCCAATGCTTTATTGAACGCAGAGCAACTGAAAAAGGAAGCAGTGTTACTACTGCAGCGTTCCAAGGCAACAGAATCTTACACTAGGGAAATAAAGTATCCCGCTCCCATCTCACACAATAATAAAGGTGCTGGTGTGATTTCTACTCAGCAGGTGAGTCTTTCTACGGTGTCATTTGGCAGAGGAGGAAGACTCTACTCTATTCCTCCAGTGGAGTGAAGTTGAGTGTCCTGGTGTTACTGGTGTGTTTTCTACTTGTCACAGAAGTCTTTCTACAGTGTCATTTGGCAGAGGAGGCGGATTCTATTCCTCCAGTGAAGTGAAGCGGAGTGAAGTAGAGTGTCCTGGTCTTACTGCAGTGATTTTTACTCAGCACAGAAGTCTTTCTACAGTGTCATTTGGCAGAGGAGGCAGACTCAATTTACTCTATTCCTTCAGCGACACAAAGCACAGTGAAGTAGAGTGTCCTGGTGTTACTGGTATGATTTCTACTCGGCACGGAAGTCTTTCTACAGTGCCATTTGGCAGAGGAGGCAGACTCAATTTACTCTATTCCTTCAGCGAAGCGAAGCAGAGTGAGGTAGAGTGTCCTGGTGTTACTGGTATGAGTTCTACTTGGCACAGAAGTCTGTCTACATTGTCATTTGCCAGAGGAGGCACACTATATTTACTTTATTCTTCCAGCGAAGTGAAGCAGAGTGAAGTATAGTGTGCTGGCGTCCGGGTGACAGGGTTGAGGAGAGTGGAGAGGAACCTTGGCTGCATTAATAACAAATCCTCAAGGAATGCCGGTAATGTGGCAGCTGTCCCTGTAAGGGTAGGTGCCACTGCATGAGCTAACCCTTTCCTGGTAGCGAAAATCTCTACAAGCTTTGCAATACGGACAAAGCCCATTAGTCACCTCTCGCTTGCTGTGTTGGCCATTGCAGAACATGCAGAAGTACCAGGAGCCAACGTCCATTACAGCAGTCACAGCTAAGTGTACAGCAGTCACAGCTAAGTGTATAGCCTTGGGAAAGAGACAGCTCAAATCCAACTTAGCCTTAACACCAGTGCAAAACCTAGTAGCAGAGGCAGTCCACACTAATGACGGCATGTCCACAACAATTCTGGAAATAACTATGGGCGTTATCCCCTCTTGCACGATTAAGAAGGCAACCTCTGAACGAGGGTGCCCATAGCGTACTGTAAATCTGGGCAATACTGTTGGCATCGCCCTAGCAACAACAAAAATGACTGACTATTTTTCACCTCGAGGGTGTGCAGACAAGGAAGTGTTAATCGACTTTGCCACGATCTAACACATGATCTGTTGACTTCTGTCCTCTGTTTGGGACCTAAAACTATCGACACGGTTGTTCAAGTACTCATAATACTGCTCTCATTACAGCAAATAGAGTTACTCACTAGTTCCCTTGCTTCCAACGAAGCTCTGTTCCTCTTACCAGCAGGTTCTGGCCAACTGGAATGGGTGGAAGAAACCAATGGGGATAATCTGGAAAGGCAGATTCAGTCGTGCACAACGCTGATTCTTCCTGTCCAATTTCACAAGGCGTCAATAAGTCCCTGTTGGAGGCAAGTGCGGCCAGCACAGAGCACCGGCTCCACTGCACCTCGATCCACTCTATTCCGGAATTGTTTAGGTCAAATATCTCCAGGGTGGAGAGGGGGGGGGAAGAACTGAGCATACAGACTTAAGATGAGCAGAGCTATCGGTCACAAGATCTCGATGACAGCAATTCTTTGGCAGCAATGTTCTCCATACTGGAATCCCTGCTGGTTCAGCTGCTGGCCAAAATGGATACCATGGCCTCCAAACTTAAATCTCTTGACAACAGGGTGGACAAGATAGCTCAACCTGTCAGTGAGCTTTCGAAAAACCTCCTACCTCCATAAGAGGAATAGGGATAAGATCACCCATGGTCTGAATACTATTTCTGAAGCTATCCAGGCAATTCCATCCTTGCTATTGAAAGAGCAAGGGATAACACACTGAAAAACGGTGGAAACACCTTCTACTCTTGATTCAAATAATTGGTATCAAAGAGAGAAGAAGAAGGTAGTCAAGCAGGCCGCAATGTATGTAGACTAGTGAACGAAGAAAAGGAATAGTGCAAGGTCTACAAAAACAAAGCCTCCTCAGGTAAAACCTCGGGGTGGAGGGTGTAGAAGAGGGAATCTGTGGTCTCAACTCCTGCACCTCTAAATCATTGTCTAATTGTGCAGTGATGGCTGTCATGGAGGGGTAAACTGCAGTAAAAAATGTGCAGATGCGGACACAAAGTAATAGTAATCCTGAAGACTTCCAGACATGCCACTGTGGTAGCAACAAGGCAAGTGTGCAGGCTGGTAGCCTGGGAAGAACTGTAAGCGCGAATGTGCCCACTCGCACTCCACGGGTGACCACAGTAAGTGAAACCTTCCCACTTTCCGTCTTGAAGCCATCCGGCCATGTGGAACTGAAATCCACCACAAAGCTGAACCAACGTGCAGGCATGTCTTGCACCAGCCGAGGCAGATGAAGCCCATAAGGAAGATGGAGCTCCGGTCAGCAATGGGGCGAATTGTACCCCCATACCTGCGCAGACTTCTAAGGTCCTGCAGATCCAAAGTTTATTTCATAAGGGACCTAATTCTTATATGAACCGCTTTCGGTTCTTCGACATCTATATGCAATTATTCCTCTGCATCACATCAATAGCAGAGATATTAAGATTGTGGATATTTGTGAGCAACTGTAGTGTTCCTCTTCCTACATACATTTTTATTCTGAGCCCACTTTACGTTTTATTTTGGATCAACAAGAGGCATTTCACAAATTGGGATACGACTGTTCAGTATCTAATCTGCTCTCTCATAGCAAGTACGACCATTTGATCTCTGGGGAAGAGTCGGGAATCTTCTCACCCCTCTTGTGGGAGGGGCACAGGCTTTCAAACACATTGACCCTTCCAAGGCTGCTATACATCTGAATCAAATGATGAATAAACCCTCAGTGTCCTCCACCATGGGTCAAGATCCGCGGGGCGAGGAGTCCCATTGGATGTGGCTGGACAACCTAGTGGAGATGAGGGGGCGCGGGACTCCTAACCCAGATAATTGTTGCCCCGTACAGAGCTTATTTTTGAATTTCAGGGGCCACACTCACTTGTTTTCAAAAGAAGGTCTATTTGAATATAATGATGGCTTGAGTATTGTAATTCTGCAAGAGACCTGGTTGACGGCAACTTTGACAGTAGATGGTTGGAATTTAACTTCACAAGTGGCAGAGAAGGGTCCAAGAGGGAGCCCCAAGGGAGGCCTTGCCTTGGGGGTAAAAACACTATGGGGCTGAATGAGATTAGCTGTTCCTCCCCCAATATTCTAATGGGCAGAATGTCTAGTTATACATCGGGCACAGTGGTGGACACATCATTGCCTGATCATTACTGATCATTGTAATTTATGTTCCTCCCTATGAGGCACAACTTACCATTGTGCTTAAGGAATTTGGAGTGGGGTGAAGTTTGAGGGGCCCATTATCCAATGTGGGACTTCAATGCCACCATTACGCTCTATGATATTACTTCAGAGGGAGATTATTCTGAAAGAGGGTGGACAGTAGGCAGCGACGCCACGTTAAAAACCCACCGCTGGGGGCCTAAGATGGGCCAGTTTACTAGCAAGGTATGGTTTTGTGGTAGTAAATGGGGCACTTCCTTCTCATAACCCAGCTAATTACAAGCGGGTGGGCAACGGTAGAAGCAGGATCATGGATTACATGTTTGTGGCCAATAGGGCCTCCTTTGTGTTGGACCTATGTGTCCACCTGTGTATGGAAAGTAATCATTATCCGATTGTAGCTCACCTAGATCTGCTGCTGAAGGGGGAGGCTATGGGGTCCACAGGTCAATTAAATATCAATAAGGCTATGAACCGCATTACCTGGAATGATAAGAATTTAACCAGGGCCATTCCGGGGGCATGTAATATTCTGAACGCCTTTGTCCAAGTGGAGGAGGAAAAGGTCTTAACGCTGGTGTCCCTATTTGAGAAAGCCAATTGGTCATTTGGCCTGGACCCCAATGACATCTTGGGATTGATAAGGAGTAGCAAGGCCTTGAGAGTGCCCGGCCCTGATGGGATATTTAGCTCCATTGTGAAGTCAGAACCCGGACTGTGGTCGTTGGCAATACATTGCCTATTTAAATATATTAAGATGTTATAGACAATTCCTAGGTCTTGGCGTGACAGCATAACTGTGCCAATACTAGAAAAGGGTAGGCAGGAAGATCCCAACAACTATCGTCTACTTGCAATGTTGGATGTACCTGTGAAAATCTTTGCACGGGTGTTGGTGAAAGATTTCGAAGCCTGTGCGAATGATGCTAACATTATACCCTTAAACCAGACTGGCTTTCCAAAAAACTCTAATACGAACATCAACATCCTTGTCCTGACTACGATCATCCATCAGCAGAAACCATGAAGCTCCCTATCTACGTGGTGTTTATTGATTTCAGCGTAGCGTTTGACACAGTTGATTGCATCAGGTTATGGCGCAAATTGGAAAAAACACAATTCCGCCGGGGCTATTAAAAATGCATACCTTATTATATTCCAAACTAGGGTTAAAATTAGACTGGACAATCAGGGTGGCACCACTGCATGGATACCCACGTCCAAGGGCCTCATACAGAAATGCACACTGGACCCCATATGTTTTAACCTATACCTGGCTGTCCTGTGTGAGGCATTGGGAAACCTGTCCGCTATCCCTCCCATCCACATGTTTATGCCCACCCCGGCTCTCCCCTTCCATCTGCGATGTATCTTCATAGTGCAATACCGAATCGGTGGCTCTCTGCGTTACACTGAGCCCGATTTCACGATCAGAATCACTTCCGATGGCCCCTGCATCTGATGGCTTCCTACTCACCTTGGTGCTGCAGCACACTTGTCTTGCACTGACCCTGACACCTGATAGCACCGTGATGCCTTTGATGCCCCCCTCCCGCTTACGATGCTACCCGCAACGCATCTAGGTGTTTTCAGGCAGATCTCACCATATCCTGACTCTTACAGCTTGCCACTGTGCCAGGCTTCTTATCTGCAACACAGACATTATTTTTATTTTCAAATCTATTTATTGGCATTTGTTATTTATTACAAACATAGGAAAATTACCATTACTGCCATCAAACAATAAATCACATAGCGTCTCATATTATTAACGTTTACAACTTAACATGAAACTTTAACTATCTCCAAACGTTTGTTTCTTGAGAGGCCGGTGCCGAGTGGGGGCACAGGGGGGGATCAAGACCCTCAGGGGGGGGGGGGAAGCTTCCCTTGGCAGGGTTCACATGAGGTAGTGATTGGGCTGCCTCGAGGACTCCAGTTCTATCCATGGGACTCCCTACTGTGGGTCTGTGGTGGTTCATGGGGGCTTATCGTCGGAGGGGTAGAACAAGGGGTCTGTGAGTCCCTTCCAGGCGTCTAAAGTCATACTCGAGGCATCTGTGGATCTAGCCACGCTCTCCTTCCAGGCTCTCGTTTCTGCCTGCACCCATCGTTTCAGTTCTCTGTGCCAGATTTTCTGTTGTGGTCCCGATGGTTTCTTCCAGGACATTGCAATTATCCTCTTAGCCAGAATACACATAATGTCCATTAGTCTAACTAGATGCTTTAGCTTTGCTGGTCTGGGGTATGTGCCGAGTAGGCACTCCGCAGGAGTCCATTCGTATCTGGTCAGCCCCAGATTTTCACTTGTCTGCTGTATTGAAGACCACAGGGATTGTGTCCTGGCACAGCGCCAGAATGCGTGAAGCAGGTCCGCATTGTCCATTTCGCACCAGGTGCATTTGGAGCTCTGAGTTTTATGGAGTCTGGCCAGCCTGGATGGGGTTAGGTATGTCCGATGCAGAAGGTTCAATTGTATTTGTCTAAACCTATGGTTTCTAGATACTGTTTTAGGAAATGTCAGAGCCCTTTCCCATTCCCCGTCTGTTAATTCTCGGCCTATGTCAGCTTCCCATCTGGATTTGAGTCCAGCACTGCGTGGGTTGGGAGTGTCATTTAGGTGGCTATAGATCTGAGACACTGGTCTCCCTCCCTCTCCCAGTTCGTACAGTAGCGTGAGCAGGGGGTTTGTGTCTGGTTCCTCTGGCCATGTCGACCATCTGGCACGTGTCGTGGATCTTAATTTTTGATACCACAGAAACTGGCCTGTGTGGACCTCATTTTGTTCTTGAAACGTTTCAAATTCTTTGAACTCCCCTTCCGTGTATAGGTCCCCCCATGAGTATATCCCTTTCTGTTCCCAGAGTCTGAGTTGAAGTAGGTCCGCGGGGGATTTGCATAAGTCCGAGATAAGCGGGATGTTCGGGGAGTATTGGTGTTTGACATGGGCGAGGGATTCGGTCCTACGCCAGATTTTGCGTCCAAGGGTGACCATTAGGGGGGCATTTCTTATCAGGTGGGTGGGGGCCCAGGGAAGTTCTTTCATGTACAACGGGGAGACCAGTGGCTGCAGGAGAGGTGTCTCCGACGTGGCATCGTCCGCCAACCATTTGGTAACAAAGCTAAGCTGCGCGGCCAGATAGTATTTTTCAAAGTTTGGGAGTTGGATTCCCCCCTGAGTATACGGTAATGACAACGTGGTAAGCGCTATCTTACGTCTTCCCTTCCCCCACAAGAAGTCTCTAAGCATACTTTCCAGTAGGCGAAAGAAGGGCGCTTTGATGTAAAAGTGTACGTTCTGAAATCCATACAAGAATCTAGGAAGGACAATCATTTTAGTTATGGAGGCCCTGCCCATCATGGATAGGGGGAGTTTCGCCCAGAAAGCCATAGATTTCCTCAAGGTCGGGAGAGCAGCCTTAGTGTTGCGCTCATGCATTTGTTCGGGGGAATGCATTATGTGTATGCCTAAGTATTTGAACGAGGTGTGTTCCCACCGTATTCCCACCGAAGGAAGCTCCGATGTTTCCTTTCCCTTAAGGTTTGCCAGTGGGAAGAGACAGGATTTGGCTCTGCTGAATTTTATTCCGGAAACCTTTGCGAAATTGTCTAGGACATCTAGCAACGTAGGCACATTGTAGTATGGGTCCTTGACAAATAATAGAACATCGTCCGCGTAGAGAGAGATAATGTGGTCAGTGTCTCCCAGCCGGATCCCAGCATCAAAAAATTGCTTTCGAAAGTAGATAGCAATGGGTTCCAGGCCTAGTACGTGGAGCATGGGAGAGAGGGGACAACCCTGTCTGGTTCCTCTGCATATGTTCCAGACCTCCGATACGTGCCTCCCAGTTTTTACTCTGGCTCTAGGTTTCGTGTATAATATCTTGATCCACCTAATGAACCTCGGGCCGAAGCCGAACCCCTCCAGAACCGCCAATAGCCACTCCCAAAAGATCGAATCGAACGCCTTAATGGCGTCCAGGGACAGTAGTGCATATGCTTCTGTGCAAGCTTCAGTTTGAGCAATGACATGCTGCACTCTGCGCAAGTTCATAGTTGTGTTTCGGGCTGGTATAAAGCCGCATTGGTCTTCGTGTACTACTTGCCCTATAACTCTAGCCAGTCTATTTGCTAACACCGTTGTCAGGATTTTCGCGTCATAGTTGATCATTGCTATCGGACGGTACGAGTCACACCTGTCAGGGGGTTTATTAGGCTTAATTATCGGGATCAGGAGGGTCTCTCTCATGCTATCAGGTAATATCCCTGTCTCGTGTGCTTCTTGAAAAACCTCGTGTAGCAGGGGCGTTAGGGTGGGCTCGTACGCCTTATAAAACTCTGTGGGCAGACCATCGCTCCCAGGCGTCTTGCAAGTGGCTAGCGATCTAATGGCTTCTGTGATATCCTCAGTTGTGATGTCTGCATCTAGGGCCTCCGATTGCTCTGGGGGCATCTTGGGGAGTCCTATCTCTTCAAGGGTGTCCATGATTTTTTCTATGGGAATCTGGTCGCTATGAGAGTAAAGGCGTTCATAGAAGCCCTTAAAGGTATCGTTTCTGGCTTGCTGTGTCTGTGCTAGCCCCCCTTCCTCGGTTTGTACCCCGGTGATAGTGTGCCTGGGGTGCTCTTTCTTGCAGAGCCAGGCTAGCATTCTGCCTGGTTTGTCCGCCTCCGTGTGTATTCTATTAGTTTTGGTAGCATAATCAAATTTGGCGAGCCTATTCCAAGCTAAGGTAGAGTTAGTTCTAAGTACTTTGAGGTTGTCTTCCCTTTGTTCTGTGGCAACCGGGGCTGCTTCCAATTGTTCTATTTGCTGCTCCCAATGGGTCAGCTCGCCCCTGAGTTGTCTTTTAATGCCCCCTGCCTTTGCTATTATTTCCCCCCTCGTCACTACTTTTAGGGCGTCCCACATCGTGCTTAAGCGGTCTACGCTTCCGGTGTTTCTTTCTATGAAGGATTCTATGAATTTGTGCAGGTCTTCTCTAAATGTTGGGTCTCCCAGGGCATCTATCGGCATTCTCCACATTGGAATAGGAGGTCTGGGGCCAGTGTGATTCCAGCCCACCAGGAGTGGCGAGTGGTCAGAAATGGTTCTGCCCAGATAATGGGCTTCTTCTATTTGTGGCATATGCTCATTGCTTATGAAAACGTAGTCCAATCTGGTGTGTAGACCGTGCGGGGCGGAGAAATATGAGTACCCTTGAGCGTCAGGGTGACACTCTCTCCAGGTATCTGCCAAGTGTAACCTATCGACTAACAGGGAGAGAGCCGTTGTAGCCGCTGAGGGCCCTTTTGGGTGCGGGAGGGACCTATCGAGTATCGGGTCGTGGACACAGTTGAAGTCTCCCCCCCAAAAAAGGATTTCATGCCGATATGGCGCAATCTTAGCGTACATGGAGTTTAGGTATGATGGGATGTTGGTATTGGGGAGGTAGGAGTTCACTATGCAAATATCTGTTTGTTCTAGTCTGCCCCATAGTATTACAAACCTTCCCTCTGGGTCTGACTCGGTCTTAGTTATCTGGAAAGGGAGTTGTGGGTGAATCCAAGTGTATACCCCTCTTGCATACCTAGAGTACGAAGTTCCGACCCCCTGGCCTCCCCAGTGTTCACTTAGCCTCTCTAGGGATTCAGCCGTGCAGTGTGTCTCTTGCAATAACGCTATCTGTACTCTCTTTCTGTTCAAATAGGACTTGACTCTATTCCGGCGTAGGTATGAACCCAGACCCCTCACATTCCAGGTCAATATCTTAATATTTGTTTCAGCCGCCATGATATGGTAATTGAGTAACACTCACAGTTGTCCAACCCCTGTTGGCCTCGTTTGTCCTTCCGTCCTGTCTTGGTCTTCTCCCCACCTGTCCTCTCGTTCCGGGCCCAGATCTTTCGTTGGTTGGAGATTTTCGAACTTGTGTAGATCCCATTGAGTTGAATGGGGAAAAACTAAACACAACTTTCCAAACTGACCCTAGCAGCTGCTTATAACTTGCAGCGCTCAGGGGCTCCTGAGCCTTCCAGGCCACTCCTGGCCTTCCGGATCAGGTTGTGTGTGAGCAAACTGCTTACACCTTTTCTGGTGGGGTGGGTTGTTTGTCCGCCGCTTGTATGCTCCTCCGATCTCGCGTCCGGTGTTGCGAGACTAGTAGTAGGACCTACATAATGGTTCGTTCGTCTACGGTTCGTGTTCATTTCCTTTTGTTTTCTGTGGGGATTGCCCATTGCTTGTGTTCACCGGGGGTGGGTGGTCATCTCCGGTCTGAGTTCGATGATACTTCCTTGTCGTCCGCCAGATTTTTATGCTCAAGCCACATGTTAGCTGCGGCTGGGGTCTCTAGGAACGTCGCTTTCCCTTTATATAGAATCTTGAGACGTGATGGGTATAAGAGCATATATTTCACGTTGAGCTTCCTCAACCGGGCTTTTATTGGAATGTAAGAGTTTCTGGCTTGTTGTACTGCAGGGGTGTAGTCCGGGTATATAACTATTATGGAGCTGTTTCTTTTTATCTCCCCGCCTTCTCTAGAGAACCGCAGTATGGTTTCGCGGTCTCTAAAATTCAAAATCTTTGCTATGATTGGACGTGGGTGAGATCCAGGTGGGGGACGTTTCTGGAGAGACCTGTGGGCCCTTTCGACGGAGAATCCCTGGGAGAGGTTTGCCACCCTATTTCTTGCTATAGGAGCGTTTCAATGAAGGTCGTCGGGTCTGGGCCTTCTAGATCTTCGGGAACCCCCAGTATGCGAATGTTATTGCAGCGCGCCCGACCTTCTGCGTCCTCAGAGCGGACCTCTAGCCTTGCTACCTTTTACTCCAGATCTCTGACCGTCGTCTGTAGATCTCGGGTGTTCTCAACATTTTCCTGCAGGGCAACGTCAGTCTCCGTAACTCTTTCCGTTAGGTTGCGGGCGTCCTGCCGCATGAGCTGCATATCTGACTTCACCTCTTCAAGCCGTCCCTCGAGTGATGTGCGGAGGGCAGCTATTGCTTGGAGAACTTGCGTGTGTTTGAGGTCCTCCTCTTGTTGAGGCGGATCGTCAAGGAATTCTCGATCTTGTTGTGATGACTGCCTTTGGGGTCTGACTGTCGTAAAGGAGTCCATCGTGACTAGTTTCGGCTTGGTCCTGGGGGGAGACATCTCCTGGTTTGAGGTCTATAAGTGCAACCCCCTGCAGAGTGCAGATCTGTCGACGACCCCTGTATCAAGAGTTTTGTGTGGGCTACGAGGGAGCTATGGGCCCAGGGATCCCACCCTAGTTTTTCGGTTGTTTCCGGCAGGTGGTGTCTGCACAATTAGGTTTCAAAATCTTGACCAGTGGCTGTGGGCTCAGGTTGTGTGGGGAGGCTTGTTCTGGGAGTCGCTGTGGTGCCAACAGGTCCCGGGCTGCGCCTGCGATGAGCTGCCGGCAGGCTGATGTCGTCCCACCACCTATGGGTCAGGCTCCCAGGGGCTCCCAGTCACTGTAGTAGTCACTCTTCTCCCTCTCGGGCCTTAGTGCCGTGAGTGGGTTCCTTCCGCTGGGGACTGCCTCCCTCGAGTCTTCTCGCGTATCAGGCAGCCTCTAGGGCGACCGCAGCCCCACAGGTCCAGGCCGGACCTCCTCGCAGGAGCCGGTGATGGGCCCCAGGGCCGACCGAGCTTTACTCCCTCAGGCCGCTGGGGGACCGTATGAGGCGTTTTCAGGTGGTCCCGTTAGGGAGCGTCGTGAGGGGGGACCCGGCCCCGCTTTTTGCGTTAGTGAGGGGCCCGCCGCCTTCTGTACTGTTCCCCGTAACTCGCTCAAGTGGAGGCTGTGAGCGTGGACAGTCTCACCTTCACGCCGCCGGGACTGCTAAGTACTCCCAGTTCCAGCGTCCGCGGCGGACACAACCTACTCCCGACCGCGCCCATGCAGCGGTTCCTCCAATTTCTGCGGCAGTCACCGGCGCCGGTCTCCCCCCGTCGAGTATCCACCGGCGGGGCAGGGAACAGGCTCTTCCGCAGCGGCCACCCCAGCTGCAGCGGTCCGCAAGATGGCCCAGGGGGCCGAGGCTGGCTTCGTCCTACTCCGCGGCGGGCGCCGCCATCTTGGAGTCCCAGGGGGCTCGGCTTCGAGCTTCCCGTTTTCGTCGTCCGCACTCTGATTCAGCCCAATATTGTTGCCGGGTGTTGGCAATCGGTTCCCCCACGATATTCTGGCCTCAGGTCGAGTCGTAGACCTTAATTCAGCGAAAGTAAAGCATTAGTTTCAGGATCACGGACGGAGCTCCGTGGAGGTCTGTCTTTACGGCATGCGTGCTGGCCACGCCCCTCCAACACAGAAATTATGACTTTAGGTTCACGTTGCTGCTTATGTACTTCACCAGTATCATTCTAACACGGCAACTACCGGATACGACCTCTAGCCTCTGACTCATGTATCTGCACGTATCTGCTTGCCCTATGTAGCACCCTGTACCATGAGGCGTGGCTATGGTGATCCCTGCATTTACCCTAACTGTGGACTCATGTATCTGTTACCCTAGGCAGCCGGTCTGGCTTTGTTTGTCCCTGCATTTACCCTAACTTTATTGTTACTTCCGTACTTGTATCACTGATGTGCCCGCCAGCAACATGAGGCATGGCTTTGCCAGTAAGTGCATGTACTCCTAGACTTACCAACCCTGCGCTGTGCCTGAATGCATACCTGCCTGTAACTACCGAATGTGACCCACACAGCCCTGTGCTGTGCCTGAATTCTACCTCCCTGTAACTACCGAATGTGAACCACCCAGCCCTATGCTGTGCCTGAATTTTACCTGCTTGTAACTACTGAATATGACCTACCCAGCCCTGCGTTGTGCCTGAATTGTACCTGCCTGTAACTACCGGATGTGACATACCCAGCCCTGTGCTGGGCCTGAATTGTAGCTACCTGTAACTACCGAATGTGACCCACCCATCCCTGCACTGTGCCTGAATTTTAGCTGTCTGTAACTACTGAATGTGACCATGCACTTTCTGTAACTAGCGGTTTTGTGTGCTGAAATAAATGTAAAAATAAATAAATAAATAAGTTAGGACCAGTTCCGATCCAGTGGTTGGGCTCCGCAGACGACTTGGCAATTCTGGACTTGACCCCGGGCGGCCTACAAGCCTCATTCAACAAACTAGCGGCCTATGCAGAGGAAAAATCCCTTGTGAAAAATATCTTAAAACCAAAAATAATGATATTTGAAACAGGGAGAAGAAAAAGAAGAACGCAAACCTGGGAGGTTAACGGGGAGGCACTTCAGGTGGTATCTTCCTATAAATACCTAGGAATGCAATTGAACAGTAGTCTGAGTAGTACAAAGCATTTTGAGGAAATGAGGCTGAAAGTTAATGCCACCCTAGGGGGAATGCGCTCCTTCGCTCAGAAGGGGATGGGGGAGGGTTTTGATTGGTGCACTGATTCAGCTGTACCAATCCAAATTAACCTCATTGGTGCTTTATGGTGCAGAAGTCTGGGCGCCTCCAGTTTTGGTGGAGCTGGGTAAATTGGAAAGGTGCATCTTAAGAAGTCTATTGCAGCTCCCACGGGGTACTATGATTGAGATGATTCACTAGAAATTGAACATACTCCCCATGCAATCTAGAGTGATAATGACTGTTTAACAACTATGTGGAAACTGACTAATGCACTGGCAGATACTCTTTTGGCCCTGACGGCCATGCCTCCTTCTCTCGAGCACTTATGATGGCACTTAGTAAAGGGGGCAGACTATGCAGTTTGGCTCGTAAGTGGCTACCACGGGCACCAGAGAACTTAATAAATATGCCTTTCCCGCTATATAAAAAAACCATGAAGAACATATTAGCTCTGTATGACTACAAACAATCTATGGTAAATTTAGATACTAAAAATTCAGCCAAAGAATTTGTGACGTATATGTCATTTATATTGGAATTACCCTCATATGATGAGCAATTTGTGAGTAACTATTTAATATGGGACTATTTGCAATTAAAATTCAACACAGTTAAATCTGGGAAAATTGAAGGTGCTTGGCATCGGCTCTCTTGAGCTAGCAGGGACTGTCGCTTATGTGGGACAAGTGCACTTGAAACGGTTTGATATCTGTTACATGAATGTAGCTCTTTGACCTAAGAGTGGGTGCGATGCTTTCCACAGGGATAGCGGGTGATCTATCTGAAAATACACTGTGGAGGGAGAGTAACACCTACACATGCATCTGACTCTGCTGTGGAGAGACGTAGAGAAGATTTTTAAAATCTTAATGTGAATGTTAATTTAGTTTGGTGTGGAAATGTATTTGGATTGCTGTTGTGAAAAGTTGAATAAACTATCACAAAATAATAATAATAATAAAGCTGGAGCTATAGAAAGTTTACTCAGCAAATTTGTACACACATAATTCACAACCTGGATACATTACAGCCATAAGCTCAATGCAAGCAGTCTCAGGGAGTTTCGGAGGAACACATCTGCAATCCAAGATGGTGGACAGGCCAGAAGTAGGTTTGGTACCATCCCCCGAGGCCAGATCAGCCCCAGGTGCCCTCATGGTAGCAAGCCAATACAGGCTCCGAATCTATAAACACCCACAGGCTCTGACTTCAAAGTAAGACCCAGCCAGGGGAGGGGAAATCACTGTATAAATGCAGCAAGCAACAGTTGCTGGATGTGGGTAGCAAGAGTCTGTGACTCAAATTTGGAGAATGCAAGAGATTGTAAAGAGGTGGAAGAAGAGGCTGGCTGGAGAAGCACATCACATAAGGCTGGATGTGTGGCAGCAGAGGAGAGCAAGAGAAAGGGGAGAGTGAACAGAAGGAGGTGATGATAGTAAGTTGTTAGGAAAGATTTTCTTTTTGTAAACCTTCCCTCCATAGTTTCCTATGGAACCCCATTCTTTTTGCTTTGCTTTTATCCTGACCTGACTTTTTGAAGTGAATATTTATAGTCCTTTAGACTATTAGTACTGGCAAACTATGTTTCCCTTTTGAATTGTACTTTTTAAAATTGCACATAGCATCTTACAGTTGAGTGCAGTGGGGATACCTTTGTATCACCGTAGCTTTTCACACATGGGATGTTTGGTTATTTTTATATGTGCCTAAAGGCAAGCTGGTGGCAGCAGTTGAACAAGTTACTTTCTTACCTGGTAACATTCTTTCGATGGGATGTTCCGACGACATATTCCAAATCTAGGACAGGTAATCACCACAGCGGTGCTGCTTCGGAAAATGTTTGGCATCTGCGTCCTGCGTCGATTATGTCGATACGCCCCTTCGAGGACCTCCTTCGATGGCTGACGTCACCCAATGTTATATGTAGGATGCACGACGACCGTAGCCTCAGTTGTAGTTTTTTCCCAGAACGTGTGGCACCAATCTTCTGCCAGTATTACTACAGAAAGCCTTGCGGAAACAAAAGCTGCAATCGCATAAGAAATTCTGTAGAGGGGCAGGGTGGGAGTGTTCGATGTGGAATACGTCATCGGAACATCCCATCGAAAGAACGTTACCAGGTAAGAAAGTAACTTGTTCTTCGAGGGGATTGGTTCCTCCGATGTATTCCACATCTATGACAGACTCCCAAAGCAGTACCAACGTATGGAGGTGGGAAAAGAATTTTGAATTTTAGAATGCCCAATCAAATTGCAGAATAGAGGACTGCCTTACCAAAGGTCAAATCTTGCCCATGGATAGAATCCAGGGAGTAGTGTTTGACAAAAGTAGAGCTGATCGTGACACCCAAAGCTGGTCGTCCACTCTGACCCGGGACATGCGTGAGATGTAGAAACTTAACGCTCTCCTAGGATCCAACCTATGGAGCCTCTCCTCTTCCTTACCAGGATGTGGAGGAGGATAGAATGCCAGAAGAATGACCTTCCGGCTCAAATGAAATTGTGACACAACCTTTGGAAGAAAAGATGGACGAACCCTAAGGACAACCCTGTCCTTATGGAACACCGTGAAGGGTGGCTTGGTGGATAGTGCCTGCAACTTACTCACTCTTTCAGCGGAAGTAACTGCAACTAAAATTACAGTTTTAAAGGTCAACTGTCTCAAAGGACAAGAATGTAAAGTATCAAACAGAGCTCTCATTAGGAATTTTAGAACCAGGTACAGATCCTAACCGGGCACCTGGAAAGGTGACGGTGGGAACACATTAGTGAGCCCTTTGAAAAACTGAGAAATCAAAGGAATCTTAAAAAAAGAACACTCCTCAGACGAGCGCTTAAATATGGACAGCACCGCCAGGTAACCTTTAATGGTACCCACCTGCAGGCTCTTGTGGGCAAAAGAAAGCAAAAAAGACAGAACCACAGGAATGGCACATGAAAAAGGATCCACATTCTTAACCCTGCACCAGTCGCAGAACTTTCTCCAACGGCAACGGTACAGGGACTTTGTTGTGGGTCTTCTGGCCGAAAGCAACACCTCCATCACGTCTTCAGGGAGGTCCCAATCCTTATACCTCAACCTTTCAGAAGCCAAGCATGAAGGTTGAGGGACTTGACCTCTGGATGGAGAACCTGACCCCGCTCCCGTGAGAGCAGATCATCTCACTAGGGAAGACGGCGAGGAGGGCAGATGGACATGTCGAGAAGGTCCGAGTACCACGTTCTCCTGGCCCATGCCGGAGCAATGAGGATCATTCGGGAACCGAACCGACGTAACCTCCGCAGCACTTGTGGAATGACGGGGACTGGAGGAAACGCATACAGCAGTGGGAAGGACCACTCCACTACGAATGCGTCCCCCAAGGCTCCTCTTGGAGGAAATTCCTGCAAGGAGAATCTTTCGCACTTCCGGTTGACACTGGTGGTGAAGAGATCCACTTGTGGGGTCCCCCAAAGGGTGAATATCTCCAGGAGAATCTCCTGAGCCAGCTCCCACTCTTGAGAGACCGTGCTCTGCCTGCTCAGAGCGTCCGCCGCCTCGTTTTCGTCTCCAGCCAAATGAACTGCCGAGATCGAAATTTCCTGCTGGATGGCCGAGAACCAGAGCTGCATCGCCTATCTGCACAGAGGGAGAGACCCTGCCCTCCCTTTTGTTGAGGTAGTGCATGGCCACTGTATTGTCCATCAGAATCAGGACATTCTTTCCCCGCACAGCCGTCAGAAAAGCCTTCAGGGCTAGCCTGACGGCCCTCAGCTCAACTGATTGATATGAGTCTGGACTCCGACAGAGACCAACGACCGCTGACTATCAACTCATTGGCATGAGCTACCCACCCCGTGAGGGATGCATCCATCATGATCGTCACCTCTGGCCAGGGTGGCCAAAATGGAGCCCCTTTCATCAGATTGCCTTCGACGGCCCACCACAGAAGATCCTGGGCGACCGAGGGCGGCACCTGAACCGGATCTGACATCCTGCCGGAGACCTGCGACCACTGCATCTTGAGAGCCCACTGCAAAGATATCATCCGCTGCCTGGCCTCTGGCACCAGAAGAATGCAGGATGCCATGAGGCCGAGCAACCTCAAGAACTCGAACGCCGGGAGACTCTGGGCATGTTGAAACTTGTCCACCATCTGCAGAATGTGATGAGCCCTCACCTGCTGGATGTACTGGAGCCGCTGGGTAGGTGTCAAGTGGGACTTATTTAAGTTGAGGGAGAAGCCCATCTTGTGAAGGGAGTGGCAGGTGACTGAGATGATCCAGGACTCGCTTGGGAGAGCACGCCCTGATCAATCAATCGTCCAGGTAGGGGTAGACGTGAATCCCTCCTTTCCTGAGATATGCTGCCACCACCACCATGAGCTTGGTGAAGACCCTCGGGCGGAGGTCAATCCGAACGGCAGGACCCGAAACTGAAAATGCAAGTCACCAACCGCAAACCTCAGGTACTTCTTGTGCTTGGGATGAATCGGCACATGAAAGTAAGCCTCCTTCAGGTCAAGAGACACCAACCAGTCCTGAAGTTGAAGGGCCTGGAGGACTTGAGAAAAAGTAACCATCTTGAACTTGTCCTTCCTGAGGAGTTTGTTCAAACCACGCAAGTCAATGATGGGTCTCAATCCCCCGTCTTTTTTCGGGATCAAAAAATATGGGGAATACCATCCCTTGTTCCTCTCCCCTACAGGCACCAGTTCTATGGTGCCTTTCTCCAGCAGGGATTTGATTTCCTGCCCAAGGAGCGGATCAAAACTGTTCAGAGAGAAATTCCCTGGTGGATTGTTGTGAGGCCTCTGCCGGAACGGAAGACAGTAGCCGTGGGCTATGATCTCCAGAACCCACACATCTGAAGTACTAGCATGCCATTCTACAAGATGCTGCGCCAGCCTTCCCCCAACTGGCGAACCATGGGACATGGCCTCATGACTGAGCTGAAGCGGCTGAGGCAGTGCCTGAGGTCAAAGAAGCAACTGCCCGAGCGGCTTTGACACCTCGATTGCCTTGTTTTCCACCTCTGGTACTCCTACTTTGGCCCCTTTGACTGGGCACTCCCCTCGATCTACCAAAAGACGATTAGTATCGAAAGGAACCTCCCCTCCATTGCTGTCCCCTAGGACGAAAAGGCAGAGGTTGGCGGACTGCAGCGCTCAACGACTTCGCTGCAGCTTTGGAGATCTACAACCTTGCTGCCAAAAAGATGTACACCATCAAAGGGCATGTTGAGAAGCCGGGCTTGTACGTCAGGAGCAAACCCCGACTTCCGCAACCACGCAAATCTGCACATCACGGTGCTCACCGCCATGGACTGGCTGACACAGTCAGCCATGTCCAGACCCGACTGAACGGATTCACACACGGCATCCTTGCCATCCTGAACGAGGGCAAGAAAACGATACCGTTCCTCCCCTTCGGGAATATGTTCAGCCGCCAAAGATACACAATTCCACAGAGTGTGAGTGAAACTTGCTAAGGCACACATGGAGTTGGCTGCCTGTAAAGCCATACCCCCTGAAGAAAACACTTTCTTCGCTGAGCCATCAAAAACGTTTATCGTCCCTATCAGGAGGGACGGTAGGGTACGACGCCTGCTTTGCCGGGGCCGTAGCCGCCTACACAACCAAACTCTCCGGAGTGGGGTGCGTCGTCAAGTAGCAGGGGTCGCTACTGGCTGGACGGTATTTCTTCAGCAACGACTTGCTCACTGCCGGGAGACTCTCTGGAGCAGTCCAAGCGGCCGCCACCCTTCTTTGTAAAGCCATATGAAATGGCAGCACCGGGTCAGTGGGTGGACCTTGGTCAAGGATATCTGTCAGGTCATCCTGCAGAAAATCCACTGGTGGCGCAGACCACCCCGAGTACTCCATCACCCTCGACATGAGACGCCGGTATGAAGACTCGGCGTGCGTGCCAGGCTCAGGCCTACCAAATTCAACCTCCGGAGAGGTGTCCAAACCACTGGCGTCGTGCAAAGACTGACACAGGTCTTCCAACTGGCTATGACCAGACAAGAGTTCGTCAGGAAACTCATCAGGAACCAAACCTTCATCAGACCCTTCATCCACCTCAGAGATGTAATCCAGAGGCTGGAATAAATCCCTGGATGAAGGCACAGAAAACGGTTCAAATACAGGCCTCACTGACTTCTTCAGGGCCTTCCTCGGAGTTTCCACCAACGCACGGGGTACCTCTGGTAAAGCCTCCACAAAAGGCATTGAGGGCTTTGACGGCCTCGGTGCCGATGACTTCCTCAGAGGCGGAGCCTCGAAAGAGTCCCTCGAAAGACATGGCACCGATGGCGTCGACGTCTTCTTAGAAGACCTCACAGGCTCCAACGGTCTCGATGGCGAGATGGACCGGGACCTGGAACGGGCATGTCTAGAGCGGTCGACCTTGTCCGATTGGGACCTCGACGGCTCCCGATGATCACGCCGACCGCCCGAGCCTGAGCGGCGGCCCTAGCGCGTTCCTTGCCGGCTTCTTTCGAAGGCGTGGAAGGAATGGAGCCCTGCTATTCAAAAATCGCCATCATCTCCTTGCGAAATGCGTCCCATTCCCCCAGAGGTTAATGCTTGTTGGGACAAGCTACCCACAGTCTGGCGGAGTCCTCGGACGAGGACAGGGAAGGTGACTGGTGATGGCGCTTCCGCGAGTGCCTAGAAGAGGCAGAGGAATGGCGGGTACCACTCGGGGACCGAGACCCTCTGGACTTACGCCGAAGACGAGAGTCGCCCCTCGAATCGTCGGTCGAAAGCCCAGCAGATTTCGACTTCCGGGGTTTGGAAACCCTACCTACAGATAACTTCTTCTTCTGCTCCCGCAAGGCCTTCGAAGTCAAAGACTGGCAATCGTCACAGTCATCAGTGGCGTGGTCCTCGCCGAGGCACCAGAGGCAGACGTTGTGCGGGTCCGTAAGCGACATCTTGGAACCGCAGTCCCGACACTTCTTGAAGCCCGACCGCGGGGTAGAAGAAAATGAAGACATGATTTTTCACAAAAACCAAGAATGAAGAACCGATTCAAACAGCAGAAGAACCAAGGCGCGTCGAGATTCCGAAGCGAACACGTTCGCGGAAAAAACAGAACTGAGGCTATGGCCGTCGTGCATCCTACATATAACATGGGGTGATGTCAGCCGTCGAAGGTGGTCCTCGAAGGGGTGTATCAACGTCATCGATGCAGGATGCAGACGGCGAAAGTTTTCCGAAAGCAGCACAGCTGTGGTGATTACCTGTCATAGATGTGGAATACATCGGAGGAACCAATCCCCTCTAAACATTATTACTGTTTTTGCATTATTTTGGTGTGCACATTCGCGTTTACTACTTTTGGCTACTTAACGTGGCTAGTGCCCTAATATGGCTGTGCCACGCGAATTTCACCTGTTTCTTGGCCATTTTGTAGTTTGGCCTTCTTCCTGACCTCTCAGGTCAGTAAAGTCTTTATTAGGTCATGCACTTGCCTGGGAAAGCTGCTGCTGTCGCAGCCTAGTGAGCCTGTACGTGTGTGTGTGAGGACCAGGAAGAGGGTTGGAACTGTCTAGTTTCAATTTACATCCCTGGTGCCAGAAAGTCTGTGTTTGGGACAAATGAGAAACCAATGGTTGTCCCTGATTGGACAACTACTGACTGTTTGAATGGTGCAGATCTTTACGATTGGACTTGTTTCCAGCTCAGATTTTGGATAAGAAGAGGACCTCTGCAGTCATTTCGTCAGATCATCATTGAAGCCAGGAATCCCTCACAGAAGAGCAGCCTGCTGAAAATCCAATGACAGCTCATGAATTGCCTTGGCTTCCCTTCCAGTAGCCAGCCTGGTGAAACCCTGCTCCTCTGTCTGATCTCTGAAGACCCTGAGCGGTGCTTTAGCACTTGAACTAGTGGGACCAACTAGTCTGAACGCCTTCTCAATGAACAAGCCCTTCAGAAGTGTCCCTGGACTACCCAGTGGACTGGCCAGCTCTCTCGTTGGTTACCTCGCCAGAACTGTCACTATTCCGAATTGAAGTCTGGAACGTTGGTGGTCGTAAGCTTGTGTCGCAAGTACCCTTCTCCCGGAATTTCAGCTTTCCAGCATCAAGGGAACCTACCCTGGAACAGCTTCAGTGACCGTGACTGGAAGGTTGCCTTTCGTCGCCTGTTTGCAGGGACCATCCCTGGAACTCCCCTTTCTCTCCATCTGTGAAGTGTCCTGAAGGGGCTTGCATTGATGGATTCTGCATTTCCTCTCTGAAAAGGATGGCATCTTGCTTTTCCATTTAACCAGAAGACCCTCGAACCTGCAACTCCTGGGCATCTCTCCCTGGAACAAATGGCGGAAGATCAAGCTCCCAAATGATCCACAAAGTCATCTGGGGAAATCGGAGTCAGGGGGGTAAGTAAACACAGTGTTCCTGTTCCCCACTGTCCTCTATAGGATGACACTGGGAACAAGTTCCTTTGTTTTCTCATTACATTCCACTCACCTTTGCCCCTGGGTTAGCCTTTGGTCTGGAAGAAAACAAAACTCTTACTTACTTCTGGGGAAATTGTTGTAGAACATTAGAATTATCACCAACACAAGCCTACTACAACCTACCTATAGAGACCTTGTTCTGGTTAGATACATTGTGGCTCCTGTGAAATTTGGGCACAAGGACCCATTCACCTTAGGGTTTGGATGTTGTAAGTTAGGACATTGTCTTGTGATCTGGTTCCCATCCTTTACTGCATTTAAACTACTTACCTGCTTTGCTAAGTTATACCATGTATATTTGAACCTATGGCGACTGTATATATTTGTATCAGAGTGTTGTGCGGTGATACGGACTGTTAGATTAATGTTGCATTGTGTTCAGAAGGCCTATATTAAATAGCTGTATTTTTATACTTGACTGTCTAAATTGAATTATTGTGTGCCATACTGTGCGGACTCATTGAGTGCCCTTAGAAAGATAAACGTTGCTCCTGTAAGCCGTTACTGCTCATCCACATACCTTGACTGGGTTTTGGCTAACCTCTCAGAGCTCCCTGTTCATCATAACTATGGTGGACTCCTAAAATCTGTCCACCAGGCCAGTTTCTAGGAATCCATATTAACATAAATGAGATCAAGGCAGACGTGGGACCATCAGGAGCAGAAAGTGAACAGAGGTGGTGGTAGTAAAAGAGATTAAGGAGGTGGTCATAATGCAAGGAGGGAAGTGAACAGAAGGTGGTGGTGGTAGAGAAAAGAAAGTAACACCAGGAGTCAAGAGTGGTGAGAAGGAGGTGGTGGTAGTAGTTAGGGAGGCAGTAACATTTTCTAGGCGAGAGTGTTCAGAAGGAGATTGTAGTATTAAAGGATGTTGTAACATTTGAATTTGAGGGCTTAGAAGAAAGAGGTTACAGAAAGGAAGAAGTATAAGGAGGAATTGGGGACAACAGAGGTGACAAGATCAGAGAAGGTGGTGAGATAAGGAGGAGGGAAGAGTAAGAGGAGGCACTATCATGACCAAGACATACAAAGGAGGTGGAGGAAGACAGTGCTTAGGAGAAAAAGGTTGAACCCCGGGTACAGAAGGAGGTGAGGACACCAGGGTCTGGGAGTGATACAGACACAGCCATAGCAGAGTAAGAGAAGATCAAGCAGTGAAGGAGAGACTGAGGCAGGCAGGGCCTAATGAGTCAGAAGCGGAGGTTTCTGGCAGGCTAGGTTGGCCATAGGTAGGACCGGACAGAGGGGAGTAGAGCAGGCAAGGTGAGGCAATCTCCAGTGCTCTCCAAGGATTCGGACATCGTCTGTAGAGGCCTGAAGGACGCACTACCTGCATCTGATGGGAGCAACATTTCTTCAGAAAAGACGTCGTCATTAGTGTTATTATTTCCTGTGGACGATTCCAGTTTTGCATTTCAGTTGATCACTTTTTGTACTTTTTGTACACAGTCCTCAAATAAAAATAGTGAACAGAGAACACTTGATTGTGGCAATTTCTTGAGCCCATGTGTCCTATATCACACCATGCTGACCCTGTCTGTTTGTTTGGGGGTGTTGTTGCCATGTTTGTGTTGGCACACAAATGGACTGCCGTTAGCTTGTAGAGGTCTGACCGCTATTACCAGGTCAATTTGAAAGTGCATCCTCTTCTTTTGAAAGGTCTGTTGAAAATGGCACTCAATAGATCTTGCTCCGTCATTTCCTTTGTTGACCTTTCTAAAGCTTCATTCACCTACCTGCTAAATGAACCCTCCCCGCAAATGGCATGTTGGTGATGTTGGCATAAGTCTTTTGACAGATCTCAGCTTCCCTCCTGCACAGGTATCGCTTGCCAGCCATGACAGTAACTGCCTGCCTTCCTAGAGTCTCCACCACATTTATGCTACTCTGAGTAATATTTGAAGCTAGCTGTCTTTCCTGTACTAGCTGAAGCATGTGCTATTATTTCTTCAGGGAGAACATTTATAAAAAGCTGCATTTCATTCCACTTTGAACAGTTTTAGGGACCTAAAAATGCTGCACAGTTTGCTATGGTTATATTATACAACAGGGTAGTCAACATTTATCTTTCTAAGGCCTGTAGAGGTCTTAATTTGTTTGACAGTTGGAGCTTATGAAGTCAAGGCACACATCTTTTTCTGGCAGTTATGACTATCATGGAGTTCCCCCCAAGAAGGCCTTTAATATACAGTGGGTCATGAGTTGTTGGATTGTGCTTTTTTCTATCCAGAAGTTAACATGCCTGGGGTGAACATAGTACATTTAAGATACTTTTTGACAGGTTCCATAATTAGAATGCTATGAGATATCGTTTTAGGCTCATCAAGTGCTTCTATGAGGAATACTTTGCCTTCTTTCTGTATTTTTATATTTAATCGAAAGGCAAAATTCCACTGGACAGCTATATATTTCATTGGTCCTCAGTGGAGAAGGGCAGAGATGGCTCTTTATTGGTGGACAATCTATAAGTTAATCATCGCAGAAACTTTCTGCCTCGCCTTGCAAATGCTCCACCTCCTCTTGTAAGTATTCCTCATCCTCAGATTCCTGCGTCAGTGTCCTTCTGTACAAAGGGTATTTTATATGGAGGAGCTGTCTCTTGTCTCTGTACTCCTCTCATTTACTTATCATGTCTATCTTTCGTCAAGAGTTTAACATAATCCAAAGCGTGTTTAAGTGTGAGCAACGTTGAGCTCTTCCATAGATGTGAGTGGTCCAGTATTGAGGGTGTTGTGGAGTCTACCTCCATGGTAAACATTATCATGTCATCCTCGAATTGTTTTGCTAATCATAGTAATTTTGGTGCTAAAAATACTGCTGTCGGTGTCATGTACATATGCCCCAGCATCTTGCAGCCTTAATGTCCTCCTCATGGTTTCTTGCAAACCCCACTCTGTCTATGAATATTTTGCTGCATCCTGTGTTCCCTGAATGTCGGAGCCTTTCGGTACAGTGAGTATTTGATGCACTCTAAGCAGATGCGGTTTCATTTCTCTTTTTGGTTGTAATGCTTTTTTCGGTATCGACTCCATTGAAACAACTTTCTCTGCCACCCCATGTGTTTTTGACATCACAGTATTAGGGCCAGCTTTTTATGCATCCTGTATGTTGGTCAACTTCTCTGCAGCACATTTCAGGGACATCAGTGCTGATGTGTCTTCTGGTGCAGTAGCAATCTTTTGTGTCTTTTCGTTAGCCATACTGTATGCTTTCCTCTTGCCTTTATTATGAGCCATTTTGGAGCTGGGGGGTGACTTCAAAAGAGCACTGTGTAAAATCACTATAATGGGACCAGTGAACCTCGCTGCAAGTGGGGTAGATTGTCTCTTCCCTAATTTGGAAAACTCTTCAGACCCGGTCTCACCAGAGTCAGGATCAGGCTCCGAAGTAATCTCAGTCTCTAGGTCCTCTGCCTCGTGTCCCTAGAATATATCAGGGGGTTTTGCCCTATCTTCCTACAAAGGATTCGCAACCCAATCTTTTTGCTTCCAACCTTCAAGAGTCTTTGCTTTAAACCTTTTGCAGTCCTGGAAGGTCACTCTTCATAGAGTCTAGGAAAGCAGTCGCTGCCCCGAGGGAACATTTAAAGAGAGTATTTTCCTAGACGCTGAAACATCTTGAGATCAAAAATATTCAAAAGGATCAACTTTCAATTTTATAACCTGTCACTGAAAAAATGTCTTCTAATCTCTACACCAAAGGATACACCAAATTCTTCAGAACCATTTTCTTTCCTCTGCTCTTCACTCCATGACTGAGCCAATAATGGGAAAAAGAACAATCGGAGGGGGTGTTGACTGGAACGAGAATTGGGGGCAGTCTGTACATGGGATCTGTGGGATCTGTGAGAGGAGCCATCCATCAGAATCACCATTACCCCAGGTAAGTAAATTGTTGTTCTAATGGATAGAGTCCTCCCACAGACTGATTAAACAAAAAACTCTGAAGGACTGCTCATCCGATCCGAGCCCCCTAGGACTCCATGGAGTCAAGACTGTAGTGCTTCGTAAAGGTATGTAAAGAATCCCATGTTCTTGCTGGACAAATATCTAACACAGGCACACCCCTTTGCAGAGCTGATGTAGCTGCAACACCTCTGGAAGAATGCACATTGAAACCTGAAGGGATTTCTTTGCCTGCAATTTATAACATTCTGACACACACAAAACCTTCTGCCCAAAATAGTTTGTTTGGATACGGAAGAGCCCTACCTAGACCCTGGAAAGGTGACAAACAACTGTTCATCCTTTCTGAAATCTGTAGACATGACCATTTAAAAACACAAGGCCCTTTTGGAGTCAGGTCTTTGGAGACGTTCATCTTCCTTTAGAGGATGCGTAGGAGGGTATTACACAGGCATGTTTATCTTTTGGCTAAGATGAAATTCTGAAACCACTTTCGGAAAGGTTAGTCTTACCCATGAAGTGACTTGCTCGCTGTAGAAAGACAAATAGGGAAGTTTGACTGAAAACACCTGACACATGCTCTCCATTCTGGCTCATTTAACTGCCACAAGAAACATTGTCTTAAGTGTCAACAGGTGTAAAGAACATGACTGTAGCGGTTCAAAGGGAGAGCTCATGAGGAATATAAGTACCCAATTTAAATCTCAGAAGGGTACGACAAATTGTTTTAGAGGGAACCTATTTACCAGCCCTCTGAGAAACTGGATCACGGAAGGAATTCCAAAGTAAGAGCCATTGTTCAGGGCTCCTTTTGAACACTGAAATCGCTGCTGGATAGCCCTTAACTGTGACGATTTGAAGTCGTCTTCTGATAAGCAACAAAAAATGTCTGCACTGAGGAGGTAGAACAAAGAGGATCCAAATTCTGCTCTATGCAGTAAGAACAACATTTCTTGCAAGGGCAGTTGTAAATTGCTTTGGACACCAGTCTTTGGGCGAAGGGGAAAAACTCCAAGACCCCACCTGACAAATCCCGATCCCTATAGCTCAAACTCTCAACAGCCAGGTATGGAGGTTGAGGGTGCTGAGGTTGGGGAGAAGGACCTGCCCTCTCGAATGGGAATGAAGATCTGCTCTCTTTGGGAGGTGTTCAAGAGAACTGATGGTTATGGCTAGGAGATCCCGATACCACCCTCTCCAAGCCCAAACTGTGGCAATCAGGAGCACCTATGTGCTCTTCAGCCTTATGAAAGCCTGCGGGATGACGGGAATCAGCAAGGATAGTCAACTAACAACGCATACATCAGTTGTCCTCTCGGGGGAATTTCCCTAGAGCAAAACTACTCACACTTCCTTTTGACACTGAAGGTGGACATGTCCACCAACAGGTTCCCCAAAGGTCAAAGATGCCCACAAGACCCTCTTGACACAACTCCCACTCACAGGAGACAGAGCTCTGCATGCTCAGGGCATCCACCACCACATTCTTCTTCCTGGAAAGATGGGCTGCTGACATGTAAGTTTTCTCTAAAGCCCAGAATCACCAATGAATTGCTTCCTTGCACAAAGGCAGTGACCCTATACCCCATCATTTTTGCAGTAGTACATTGTCACTGTTTTATCCATCAGTATCAAGACACGTCCCGTCCCCTGATTGAGGAAGGACAAGCCTGATTGCCAGAAGCTCCATCAGGCTGATGTGTTACCTGGTTGCTTCCAAGGACCAAATCCTGCTCATCCTGAGATCCCTCATATGAGTACTTCAGCCTTCCAGGGAAGCATCCATAGTGATAGTCCCCTTTGGCAAAGGTTGCTAGAATGGATCCCCTGCCTTTAGGTATCTCTCTGAGCCCACCATGACAGATCCTGCATGGTCCAAGCCAAAACTCAAAGGCGGTCTGACATACTCCTCAAAAACTGAGACTACTATGATCTGAGGAACCATTGTAGAGATCTCATTCACAATAAGGCCAATGCAGGATGCCATGTACTTCGAGTTCTGGAGTCTTTAGACCATCTGTGAAATATTCAAAACCCTCAAAGACTGCTCTGGTGAATTGACGCTCCTGAGAAGGTGTCACCAGAGATTTCTGGAGGTTTATGGAGAAGCCCAGGCTGTGAAGAAGGTTGCATGTGCAGTGAAGATTGGAGACCACCTGGGAACAGGACCTGTTTAGCCAGTCATTCAGGCAGGTGAAGACATCAATCTTTTCACACATAAGCCAAGATGCCACCAATATCAGCTGAGTGAAGACCCTCGGGTGGTGATTAGCCTGAAAGGGAGCATGCAGAATTGATAACGCATTACGCCATTCGTTAAGATCTATGGACATCACCTACACTTGGAGTTTTACTGCTTGTAAAATCGGGACCAGCGGCACCATCTTGAACCTGTCTCTCCTTAGGAACTTGTTGAGAAGCCTTTGGTTCAAGATTGGACATATGCCCCCATCCTTTTCAGAGATCAAAAAGTAATAAGAATACCATACCTTTCCTCACTCACTCTTGGGAACCAGTCCTATAGCCACATTCAGTTGTAGAGTGTTCACTTTCTCCAACAGGCAGGGTTTTGGGTAGGGGAGTCTCCACAAATGGGGTGCTCAGAGGGCTTCTTGAGGCAAATAAGACACCTGAAGGACCCAGGCGACTGAAGTAGTGATGTTCCATTTGCTAAAAATAATCCCCAGACCATTCCTCCCACAGGTGCTGAATGAGTCAAGGAAAACTCAAAGAAGTTTTTTGGTTTACATCCCTGACGGCATGGCAGCTTCTTTGCTTTGGGAGTTTTGTGCTCCTTGTCCTCTTCCTGCCCTTGAAAAGCGTCTCTGGAAGACCTTGCTGGTTGTAAAATGTAAATTTCCACTTTAGGTGAAAAACTGAAAGAGCCTGAAGCCACAGCCCCTACTAAAGATGAGGTAGATGCAGAAAAAGACTGGGCTTAAATCTGGTGGATGCCTAATCCCAAAGACTGAGCCATAGCCTTCAAAGCTTTGCATTTTTCTATGGATTTGTCAGCCTTGGTTCGGAACGAAGGGCATATCAAGTAGCTTAGCTTGCAAGTCTAAAAAGCCAGAGGTTCTCATTCATGAGTCTCTTTGAAGCACTGTTGTTGCCCCCATAGCCCAAGACACATAATCAGTTGTGTATAGACCCATCTGCAGTGCCTGGCACGCTGCCCCTTTCGATCTTCCACTATGCCATTGTACCCATCCATTACCTGCCTTTTTGCAAGTAATTTGCCCCCTCCGAGACCACTTTCAATGGGGGTTACCATTGAGGCATCACTTAAAGCTGACGTTAAAGTTGCAAATGTGACAAGGAATATTCACTACTATTTTAGGCTAATTCACCAAATAAAACCTTTTGTCTCAACAGCTAAATGCACCATATTAGTAAGAGCTCTAGTCTTATCAAGATTATGACTGTACTGCCCCAACGCTTTATAATCTATTCACAAAGCCACTCTTTTCGATAAACTGGATGCACTTGGGATTACATACACAAACTATGCTGATGATACCCAGGTGCTCCTTCCCCTCATGGGGAGCTATTTCAAAGACGCTTCTACCCTTCAACAAATTTACTCCACAATCCAAGCCTGGATGGCCACCAATGGATTATGCCTCAACGGGGATAAAACGGAAATCCTCATTCTAGGACACAAATCCACACTAGCCAAACCGAGTCCAACCTATCAAAACTTCTGCATTGACAACTGTATCATCCCAGCCCTTTCATCAGTTAAAACGCTTGGAGTCCACATTGATGCTACACTATCTATGGATAAGCAAGTCAGCGCCATTGTATCAGCCTCCGCTCTGAGTACCAAACTAATCAATGCCATAAAGCCATTTCTAACAAAAGACAATTGCCTCTCCATTGCAAGAGCTACAATTGGAGCTAAATTGGATTACTGCAATTCCCTCCTAGCGGGGACATAAAAAAAAAACTTAGCCAGACTCCAAACCACTCAAAACAACTCTCTCAGAGAAGCTCTAAGTATTCCCAAAAGAGAGCACATCTCCCAAGCAAGAAAAAACGCTCACTGGCTACCAGTTAAAGACCGTATCTCCTTCAAGATTCTTGCCACCGCACACAAATGTATCAACCTAACAGCACCCTCTTACTTATCGGACTCTCTAGCCAGAACACAATCCACTAGACCCACTAGACTCGAGTACACCAACCAACTCACAGTGCCACGAATCACCAGGGCCAAGGTAGGAGGTCTAGGATTCCCCTATCTGGCACCTAAACTCTGAAACACGTTACCCACAGCCCTCAGAGCGGAAACCTCTCTTCAGGCCTTCTGAAAAAATCTAAAAACTACACTCTTCAACTAGCTGCTAGCTCACTTTATATACTTGCGCATTACTATGATATCTGCACCTATGCGCTACAAGCTACATGCCATCTCATGCTGTATGTATTTACGTGACTACTGTAACTAAGATATGAATATCCACTGTAACCAGCGCCACAATGCCCACGGGCTGCTGTGCGATTAACAAATGTGAATAAATAAATAAATATTGTTGCAATGCGTTATTGGGCGGAGCAAGCAAACACTGTATTAAGAGACTATAGATCCTTCAAAATGATGCCACGCGAACGGTAAAAAGTGTGGTCAAGCATGAGCACATCTCACTACATAGGTGAGACCAGCATTGGCTTCCTTTGGAAGCAAGAATTGAGTTCAAAATCAATGTCTTCATCCACAAATGTTTGTTTGGTGATGCACCGAGTTACCTTAAAACATGTATCACTGTACAATACTCAGTTGGAAATACTAGGTCTAAAAATACTATGTGCTTGCAACGTCCAAGAGCATGTCGTGTGAAGGTGAAAGAGAGTTCCTACCCAGTTAAAGCGGCAATTGCATGGAATAAGTTGCCTACAGATTTATGATGTGAGAGAAATCTGCTTACTTTTAAAAAAGCTATGAAAACTGTTCTTTCCTTTTAAACTTAAACTTAGCCTTCCATGTCTCCTTACTGGACCACATTGCTGCACTACTCAAGCTTTGTTTCTCCGTGCATTGATGCCTACGGACTTTGGCGCGTTATAAACTAACAAATACAAATACAACATAAATGTATTTATCAAGGGAACATGAAGTGTTACCAATTTTGCCGCCCATAGTCGAATCACTTTGGAGTTCATAGCCTTGCCGTAAGCACACTCCAAAATGTTGTGGTCTGCCCCAAAACACCAGTCGCAAATAGTGTTGGGGTCGGCTATTCACATTTTTAGTGCAGTCTCTCTCTAAGAGCACAACACAGTCAAAACAAGCATTGGCAATGTCTGCCTTTTTGGCTTTTGTGTAGGTATGAGATAGGCATTTGCCAGGCACTGCCACGCTAGTACTAACTGGTCATTAATTATAGTAGCTGAAAACTGTTGTGATTACCTGGGCATCTAATAACAGTGCCTGGAAAATGCCCGATTCCTACACACAAGCCAAAACTGACGTTTGGCTTTGCCAATGCTTGTTTTTAACTGGACAGCCCTGAAGGAAATGCATGCTGCTTCTAAATGGAGTGACTGAAGGAACACCTGGTTAAGGCATTTTCATTACACAAGTAGCTATCATTTACAGCTCTAGCTAAGTCATTAACTATAAAGATGCCATTTAGATAACATTGGCAGGCACTTTGAGCAGAACATTTGATGTTACAGCTTGACAAAGCTAACGCAAAGAGATCCCAGAAGGGTGTGTGTTGGGCAGGAGTGGCAGGAAGTGGTTAGGAATGGCCATGGCAATTAGTTTGGCCATGGGCAGTCAATGGGTGGGTAAATAACCAAACAACACCTACCAGCTATGCATATCCCATCGACTCCCTAGGTGTACTTGAAAGCAATAGTTTTGATTTATAGGTGCCACTTTAGTACCACCTAACAGTCAACACTAGAAATATTAGGAAAAACGTGTGATGCAGACAATGTTTCCCAAATAGCGTGCTGACTGCATGGAAACTAGGAACTGAGGTCACGGGGCTTTGTGGGCCCCATATAAACTCTGGGTGCTGTAAGTTCCAGATGGAAGGAGTGCTATGTCGGATAGACTCAGTGCCAGGGTACCTCCACCTGCAAGGGAACAAGTTACCCAGGGCAGTTGATTCGGGCCAGGACAAATCTAAGATGAGGAATCTGTCAGAGGATTCTATTGATTAGGGCTATGCTTGAGGGATTTCAACATTATGATATTCTTACTTTGCTTAAACACAGATAACTCGCACATTTGGTCACATGGAAAGGTATGAAAATGTAAAGTATCATGCATTGTGTGACGGGTTTAGCAAAACTCAATAACACACTTGAGAGCACTCTCATTCTCTGGAAATACCACGATTTTGAGGTGTATTTTGCAGCCAGGATAAATAGTAAAACAACTTAATTTACTCAAAGTCAATAGAAGGCTGTATATTAGACGCATGCCAGTCTGCCCTTAGTGAAAGAAGGGATGACTGTTGTTAGGAAAGATTTCATAATTGTAAGTAATTTTCCTTCCATGTGGCAACCCCTAAACTTTTTGCTGTTGTTTTTCACCTTGTTCTTGACTTTGCCAGAGAAGTGCAGCCTTCTGCCGCACTCCTCTGGGCTTTCGCTCCTTTTCTTATGGGGAAACTGACATGCCCTTAAGACAGTCAGTACCGGGGAACGCCTGTTTCCCGTAGTTTCTTTTATCGTGTTGCGGCTTTAGTGCAACATGACACAAGAGGGCACTGTAAGCTAAGTTACAGCTCTCTTGGGTCTCTAGCCTTCTACAGGCCCTAGATACTCTTTTAGGATGGTATTTGATCGGTGCAAGTCATTCAGGGACTCGAATGGTGGCAGCGATCGTTTTGTTTATTTTGAGCTCCTTTTGGCGTTCTGAGCACGTTTTTCGCACTGAACCCAAAATGATGGCCTGGCTCCCAAAATGGCCAGACCACGAGGCTCCTTTGTCTTGTCCACTGACCGTCTTGCTCCCTTCACCTTCCCCAGGTCGAGCGACCCGGGGCCTTCCTTATTTGGGCATGTACTTTCCCGCGAAACGTGGTTGCTTTCGCGGGCTTCTACATGTCGTTTGTGTGCCTCCAGGGTGTGGGCTGGGATGTCTGGTCCCAATACACATCCTGGGTGCCAGAGAGTCTGGGGTGGTGTGAATGCCTGGGACCACCGTGGTCCGTGATTGGTCCACGTATGGTATGTGTGTTGATGAGCGGATCTCCCATTGGCTCCCCTCCGTTTTGGCGCGAAGGGAACCGTGGATAAGAGGGGGCTGGAAACACCACTACCATGTCGATCTCCTGAGTTCTCACGAACGAAGGAATACAGGAGCCAAGTATCCTGCAACCACGAGGCTGGACCGAGGAATCGCTGGTGACCCGCTGAAGGAATCCTCCTTTGCACTGCTGTCGTCCTGTGAAACCCTTTCCTCCTTGGATCGAACCAGAAGGCCTGTACTGGTGCTTCGACCTTTGGAATAGCAGGAACAGCTATTCCCGGCGACTTCATCAACTCCTGCCAAGTAAGCCTTCGGAAGTGTCTCTGGGCCATCCAGTTGACTGACCAGCTTACAAGGGAGTCCTGCTCTGTAACTGCCGCCAGGTTGTGTTGTATTCCGAGTCCTTGTCACTCTCCCACGCTTCGTACACTTGGCGTTCCCAAGTCTGAAGGGAGGAGTGTACATTTGGCTCGAATACACACGGCCGCTCCGTTGTCCTGCTGCGGCAACAAACTGTGCTGGTTTCGTCGATTGGGACGTCTTTTTGCTCTACACGACTATGAGGCGTTCCCTGCTCTTCTGAACCTGCCAGCTGCTGAAACTAACGTGGAGAAGCCTGGGTCTGCTTGCTTCGGGGACCGGTGAGTAGTTTAGCTAGGATCTGGTCGCCCTCCTGCAGTATCCCATTGCTTTTCCCTGCTGTGTAAAAACAGCACCCTTTTGGCCGTACTCGCGCTCTGCTTCTGCCCGCTGTGGAGGCTGCGCTTGAGTTGCGGAACCTGTTCTCCTTCTGCTGTGCACTAACCCGAACTGCCTGACTTCCTCCGAAGAGCTTCCCCTTTTGCCCGTTGGCACCGGCGTGGCAGGTACTTTGAGCACAAGGCTCCACTCTTCGCAGGGCTCGGACTTCCATCTAGTTAGGTGCCTCTGAAGGCGAACTGAGTCTAAAGCGTTATCGCACTGCCTGTTTTCCTTTCCTTTCAGGTGGACTACATATTTCGTGCTTTAAACGCTTGCGACTGTGTATTTGTATATATATTGTGTTGATATGGTATGTGTTGGTTTAATATTGTGATATTGTGATTTTCTCGCTACGGTCATTATTTTAAAGGCCTTAAAATAAATGTGTATCTATTTTTGATATAACAACTGTTTGGAGTAGTTTGTAAGCGCTCTTGCTTTGTGTGCTCATTGCGGGCTTTCAGTCACCCTCACCCCTCTTGAGACCTAGTCTTGACCGCCGCGATCGCTACCTTGATTGGTCTGGCTTGTCCAGAGGTTACCCTGTTCCAAGTAATTAGGTTGGCCTTCTGAACTTCTGCGCCACCAGGACAGAGTTCAGAAATCCGTCTTAACAAATTGGTGTACAGCGGTGGGATACGACTGAAGGTATCCAGTGTTGCGCTCGAACTAAGGCATTTCAGGTTATTCCAAACAGTACACGTAGTGAATTGTTGTAATATAACTTTAAAAAGGCCATAGTCCTATCAAACAGTATGGAAGCAAATACCTTGTTAACTTTAAATGCTTCCAAATCAGAAACGCTGAAAAAGATGTGTGCGGAGAGAGGTGTTTCCTCTCAAGGCACAAAATTGGAAATGATCCAGAGAATCGTGGCGTGGCAAGAAGCGCAGCTTGACGCTATAACTTCCGAGGACAGTGCAGAAGGTGGCGGGGCTGCTCTCATTGGTAGAACCGACGGTTCTGCCGCTGCACTGATCCATCGCGACCACGAGGACAGGGAGGATGTAATGTCTAATGTTTCCTCTGCCAGTGTTGATGGGGAGGCTATGCTTGAATTCAAGAAGCAAGAGCTGCGGTTTAGGCAGCAGGAGCTTGAATTCAGCATAGCCAAGCTAAAAATCGAACAGGCAGAAAAACAGAAAGACAGGGATCACCAGTTGGAACTGGCCAAGCTTCAGGTTGCAAATGGGTCCAAGGATCCTGGACATGGGTCTGGGGCTTCCTCTCATCCACGGTTTCCGAAAGATCTGCTCAGTGTGTATGAAGAAAGGAATGACATTATGGACTGGCTGAATGCGTTTGAGTATGCATGCGAAGTTCAAGAAGTTGACAATGCTGATAAGATTGCGTGGTTGCTCAGTAGACTGCCCCATTCTGGCTGTAGTGCCATTATGGAAATGTCGAAGGCTGAGCGGGCTGATTTCGCAATGTTAAAGCAAACTCTCATTTTAAAGTTTGGGAAGACTCCGGCCCAATATTTAAAGCGTTTTCGAGAGTATAAGAAAAAGGAAGGTGGTACTTGGGTATCTTATGTCGCTGAATCTTTGAAAAACTTAACTGGCTGGGTTGAAGGTTATAAGGTTTCTACCTTCGAAGGCATGATAAATCTTGTCATGCTGGAACATATTTTTGCTTCTTCTTCCCCGGAGCTTAAGCAGCATTTGGCCGATTCGAAGGAGATAGATCCTAAGAAGCTGGCCATTGCAGCAGACTTATGGGTGTCACATCGAGTGTCCCATAAGGACAAAACTCATCCTGGTAAGCAGGAGGAAGGGAAAAAGTCCAAAGAGATGGAGGGTGGGGAATCTGCTAAATCTTCCTCCCATAAGGGCCACAAAAAGAAAAACAAGGGTAAGACACAAGAGAACTCACAGGGTAGTGGAGGTCAGCCTCCGAAACAGAACTCTGGTTACAATAAGCCTCCCTACGTAAACAGACCCACTGGGGCTTGTTTTTCTTGTGGAGCAACTGACCATGTGAAGGGGGATCCCCGTTGTAAGGTTAGACCTTTGGGGGTCCACTCCGCTAATCTGGCCTTCTCCTCCTACGAGGAAGAAGAGATTACAGGAGCATCCTTCTCCTCAGACTCATTTTCCAGCGGAATAGAGGCTGAGGTAGTTTTAGTGTCCCTGGGTTCCTGGGAGCCTAAAGTCGCAGAGGCTTATGCTAGGATTCCGGATAATACCACGCACTACTTTAAAGACAGTGTGCTGATCAATGGAGTGGATACTCCAGCTCTTAGGGATAGTGGGTGCAGTCGCACTGTAGTGGATTCTACCTTGGTAGACTCAGAGGAAGTTGCCAGAGCTACTCTGATGCCCACTAAGTTGGCTGACGGCCCCCTCCGTATGTTTCCCGTGATCCCTGTAAATCTTACTTTAAATGGTACAGCAGTCAGGATTCCAGTGAGCATTCAGAGAAACGTCCCGGGAAAGGTCTTGTTAGGTAATGATCTCAGAGCTTTAGGGCTCGTAGGAGACACTGCCGAAAGACCCTACACACGGTCTCAAGCACGGGCAGCATTGGCCAAGTCCAATACGCCGCCCCAGCCGAAGGGGAAACCCAAGGCGAAAGGAGTCTACAAGTCAAAACGAGGGAAAGAGAATATTCCCCCGAGCTCGCCTACCACTGCGGTGGAGGAAGTTGGTCAATCGCCCGGGCCTGACGAGGAGGTGGCGATGCCTGAAGTATTCGACCCCAACGATCATCCTGAACTAAAAGACTTGTTAGTTGAAGGAGGTCCTAATAGGGACGAATTCAGTAAAGGCCAACGTGAGTGCCCATCTCTGGAAGGCCTAAGGAGACAGGCCTGCTCCCAGCTTGAGGGTGAACCTCCTGGGAAGCATAGGATTTATTGGGAAGGTGGACTCCTGTATAGTGAGCCCACAGAGTCTACAGAAGGAGACCATAGGAGGTTGGTGGTTCCCCTTGCTGTTAGGCCCTTCCTCCTGCAGTTGGCGCATGAAGTTCCCCTTGCTGGTCACCTTGGTATGAAGAGGACCAAGCAAAGGTTATCCATGCACTTCTACTGGCCCAAGATGGGGGGTGCAAGTAGAAAGTCACTGCAGGAGTTGTGCCTCCTGCCAGTTGTCTGGTAAGGTTGGCGCGACAATCCAAGCTCCGTTGGTACCGCTCCCAGTTGTGGGGGTACCATTTGAAAGGGTAGGGATCGACATCGTTGGTCCCCTTGACCCGCAAACATCCTCGGGCAATAGGTTTATCCTGGTGCTGGTCGACCATGCAACCAGGTATCCTGAGGCCATCCCATTGAAAACTGTAACTGCCAAGTCAGTTGCAAAAGCTTTACTCGGCATATTTACTAGGGTTGGCTTCCCTAAAGAAGTGGTGTCAGATCGTGGCAGCAACTTTATGTCGAAGTATATGCAGGCTATGTGGAAAGAATGTGGGGTCACCTACAAGTTCTCTTCTGCATACCACCCCCAGACCAATGGTCTGGTGGAACGTTTCAACAGAACGTTAAAGAGCATGATTGGGGCTCTGGAGGAGCCCCAGAGAAGAAAATGGGATCTTCTGTTACCATGCTTACTGTTTGCCTACCGAGAGGTACCACAGGAGGGTGTTGGCTTCAGCCCCTTCGAACTTCTGTTCGGTCATCCCGTACGGGGACCCTTAGCCATCGTCAAAGAGGGATGGGAGATGCCCACTCCCCCTGTTACTACCAACGTAGTTCATTATGTGCTAGGGCTCAGAAAACGGATGGTACTTCTGATGGGCTTGGCTAGTGATAAATTGAAGGCAGGGCAAGCGCTGGTGAAACATTGGTACGACCAGAAAGCTTCCCTCATCAACTTTACACCTGGTCAGCAAGTCCTGATCATGAATCCCATAAGGCCTCGAGCTTTACAGGACAAATGGTCAGGCCCTTACACAGTGGTGGAGCCCCTGGGTGAGGTGAACTATTTAGTGGACCTTGGAAGGCCTGGACAGGCTCCAAAAGTGTTTCACGTGAATAGGCTGAAGGCTTTCGTCCCAAGAGTCGAAATCGCAGCACTGCTACTGGCTTCAGATGTTGAGGAAGAGGAGTCAGAACCTCTCCCCGACCTGTTCCAAAGCGGTCCTTCAGATAGCTCCGTTGGGGGTGTCCGAGTGGCCCCTCACCTGACTTCTGATCAGCAGGCTGAGGTGAAAAGTTTGCTTAGGCAGTTTTCCCCCCTGTTTTCACAGTCCCCTGGTTTGACACCTTGGTGCAAACATAACATTGACACAGGAGACAGTGTACCTACCAAAAGTAGGGGATACAGGATGTCAGATAAAGTACGGTTTTATATTAAGACCGAGGTCAACAAGATGTTAGATCTTGGGGTGATTGAACCCTCTAGTAGTCCTTGGTCCAGTCCTGTGGTGTTGGTTCCAAAGGCAGGCACTTCTGAATTGAGGTTCTGCGTGGATTACAGGGCTCTGAATGCTGTCACCAAGACAGATGCACACCCCTTGCCTCGAACAGATGAGCTGGTGGATACTTTGGGTGCCTCCAAGTACCTCAGCACGTTTGACCTCACTGCTGGCTATTGGCAAATAGCTTTAGCAGAACATGCCAGGGAGAAGACGGCATTTTCTACTCCAGACGGCCTTTACCAATTCCGGGTAATGCCGTTCGGGTTGAAGAATGCACCTGCCACTTTCCAGAGGCTTGTGAATCATGTGTTGAATGGGTTGGACGAATTCTGTCTTGCATATCTGGACGATATAGCAGTTTTCAGTGCCACCTGGGAAGACCATGTGAAACACCTCAGGATTGTGCTCCAGGCTCTTCAGAAAGCCCACTTGACCATAAAGGCTAGTAAATGCCAGATTGGACAAGGCTCAGTGGTTTACCTTGGACATGAAGTAGGTGGAGGGAGGATACAGCCTCTACCCAGTAAAGTACAAGCAGTACAAGACTGGCCTACCCCCACTACGCAAACCCAAGTGAGAGCCTTCTTAGGACTCACGGGGTATTATCGCAATTTTGTGGCAGACTACGGCACCATAGCTGCTCCTCTGACTGCCCTCACAACTCCGAAGAAACCCAAGAAGGTAACTTGGACCGACGAGTGTGAGAAGGCCTTCAATGGCTTGAAAGACTCCTTGTGCCAGGCCCCTGTGCTCAGGGCCCCTGATTATCAAAGACCTTTTATCGTGCAGACGGATGCCTCTGACACTGGGATAGGAGCTGTACTATCACAAGTAGATGAGAAGGGTAAGGAACACCCTATCGGTTTTATTAGTCGCCAGCTTAAGGACAGAGAGCTCAGATGGTCCACGGTAGAGAAAGAATGTTTCTCTGTTGTGTGGGCCCTAAGGAAGCTGAGGCCCTACCTCTATGGGACCCACTTCACTGTGCAGACTGACCATAAGCCGTTAAAGTGGCTAATGAACATGAAGGGGGAGAATCCAAAGTTGCTTAGGTGGTCCATAAGTCTACAAGGCTTCGACTTCACTATTGAGCATAGGCCAGGTGTCCAACATAGCAATGCTGATGGGTTGTCCAGAATGTTTAACCGACCTGAACAAGAGACTCATCCAGGGGTGGATTAGTTCCCCCTGTCCATAGTCTGGGAGGGGCGAGTGTTAGGAAAGATTTCATAATTGTAAGTAATTTTCCTTCCATGTGGCAACCCCTAAACTTTTTGCTGTTGTTTTTCACCTTGTTCTTGACTTTGCCAGAGAAGTGCAGCCTTCTGCCGCACTCCTCTGGGCTTTCGCTCCTTTTCTTATGGGGAAACTGACATGCCCTTAAGACAGTCAGTACCGGGGAACGCTGTTTCCCGTAGTTTCTTTTATCGTGTTGCGGCTTTAGTGCAAAATGACACAAGAGGGCACTGTAAGCTAAGTTACAGCTCTCTTGGGTCTCTAGCCTTCTACAGGCCCTAGATACTCTTTTAGGATGGTATTTGATCGGTGCAAGTCATTCAGGGACTCGAATGGTGGCAGCGATCGTTTTGTTTATTTTGAGCTCCTTTTGGCGTTCTGAGCACGTTTTTCGCACTGAACCCAAAATGGTGGCCTGGCTCCCAAAATGGCCAGACCACGAGGCTCCTTTGTCTTGTCCACTGACCGTCTTGCTCCCTTCACCTTCCCCAGGTCGAGCGACCCGGGGCCTTCCTTATTTGGGCATGTACTTTCCCGCGAAACGTGGTTGCTTTCGCGGGCTTCTACATGTCGTTTGTGTGCCTCCAGGGTGTGGGCTGGGATGTCTGGTCCCAATACACATCCTGGGTGCCAGAGAGTCTGGGGTGGTGTGAATGCCTGGGACCACCGTGGTCCGTGATTGGTCCACGTATGGTATGTGTGTTGATGAGCGGATCTCCCATTGGCTCCCCTCCGTTTTGGCGCGAAGGGAACCGTGGATAAGAGGGGGCTGGAAACACCACTACCATGTCGATCTCCTGAGTTCTCACGAACGAAGGAATACAGGAGCCAAGTATCCTGCAACCACGAGGCTGGACCGAGGAATCGCTGGTGACCCGCTGAAGGAATCCTCCTTTGCACTGCTGTCGTCCTGTGAAACCCTTTCCTCCTTGGATCGAACCAGAAGGCCTGTACTGGTGCTTCCACCTTTGGAATAGCAGGAACAGCTATTCCCGGCGACTTCATCAACTCCTGCCAAGTAAGCCTTCGGAAGTGTCTCTGGGCCATCCAGTTGACTGACCAGTTTACAAGGGAGTCCTGCTCTGTAACTGCCGCCAGGTTGTGTTGTATTCCGAGTCCTTGTCACTCTCCCACGCTTCGTACACTTGGCGTTCCCAAGTCTGAAGGGAGGAGTGTACTTTCGGCTCGAATACACACGGCCGCATCGTTGTCCTGCTGCGGCAACAAACTCTGCTGGTATCGTCGACTGGGACGTCTTTTTGCTCTACACGACTACGAGGCGTTCCCTGCTCTTCTGAACCTGCCAGCTGCTGAAACTAACGTGGAGAAGCCTGGGTCTGCTTGCTTCGGGGACCGGTGAGTAGTTTAGCTAGGATCTGGTCGCCCTCCTGCAGTATCCCATTGCTTTTCCCTGCTGTGTAAAAACAGCACCCTTTTGGCCGTACTCGCGCTCTGCTTCTGCCCGCTGTGGAGGCTGCGCTTGAGTTGCGGAACCTGTTCTCCTTCTGCTGTGCACTAACCCGAACTGCCTGACTTCCTCCGAAGAGCTTCCCCTTTTGCCCGTTGGCACCGGCGTGGCAGGTACTTTGAGCACAAGGCTCCACTCTTCGCAGGGCTCGGACTTCCATCTAGTTAGGTGCCTCTGAAGGCGAACTGAGTCTAAAGCGTTATCGCACTGCCTGTTTTCCTTTCCTTTCAGGTGGACTACATATTTCGTGCTTTAAACGCTTGCGACTGTGTATTTGTATATATATTGTGTTGATATGGTATGTGTTGGTTTAATATTGTGATATTGTGATTTTCTCGCTACGGTCATTATTTTAAAGGCCTTAAAATAAATGTGTATCTATTTTTGATATAACAACTGTTTGGAGTAGTTTGTAAGCGCTCTTGCTTTGTGTGCTCATTGCGGGCTTTCAGTCACCCTCACCCCTCTTGAGACCTAGTCTTGACCGCCGCGATCGCTACCTTGATTGGTCTGGCTTGTCCAGAGGTTACCCTGTTCCAAGTAATTAGGTTGGCCTTCTGAACTTCTGCGCCACCAGGACAGAGTTCAGAAATCCGTCTTAACAAATTGGTGTACAGCGGTGGGATACGACTGAAGGTATCCAGTGTTGCGCTCGAACTAAGGCATTTCAGGTTATTCCAAACAGTACACGTAGTGAATTGTTGTAATATAACTTTAAAAAGGCCATAGTCCTATCAAACAGTATGGAAGCAAATACCTTGTTAACTTTAAATGCTTCCAAATCAGAAACGCTGAAAAAGATGTGTGCGGAGAGAGGTGTTTCCTCTCAAGGCACAAAATTGGAAATGATCCAGAGAATCGTGGCGTGGCAAGAAGCGCAGCTTGACGCTATAACTTCCGAGGACAGTGCAGAAGGTGGCGGGGCTGCTCTCATTGGTAGAACCGACGGTTCTGCCGCTGCACTGATCCATCGCGACCACGAGGACAGGGAGGATGTAATGTCTAATGTTTCCTCTGCCAGTGTTGATGGGGAGGCTATGCTTGAATTCAAGAAGCAAGAGCTGCGGTTTAGGCAGCAGGAGCTTGAATTCAGCATAGCCAAGCTAAAAATCGAACAGGCAGAAAAACAGAAAGACAGGGATCACCAGTTGGAACTGGCCAAGCTTCAGGTTGCAAATGGGTCCAAGGATCCTGGACATGGGTCTGGGGCTTCCTCTCATCCACGGTTTCCGAAAGATCTGCTCAGTGTGTATGAAGAAAGGAATGACATTATGGACTGGCTGAATGCGTTTGAGTATGCATGCGAAGTTCAAGAAGTTGACAATGCTGATAAGATTGCGTGGTTGCTCAGTAGACTGCCCCATTCTGGCTGTAGTGCCATTATGGAAATGTCGAAGGCTGAGCGGGCTGATTTCGCAATGTTAAAGCAAACTCTCATTTTAAAGTTTGGGAAGACTCCGGCCCAATATTTAAAGCGTTTTCGAGAGTATAAGAAAAAGGAAGGTGGTACTTGGGTATCTTATGTCGCTGAATCTTTGAAAAACTTAACTGGCTGGGTTGAAGGTTATAAGGTTTCTACCTTCGAAGGCATGATAAATCTTGTCATGCTGGAACATATTTTTGCTTCTTCTTCCCCGGAGCTTAAGCAGCATTTGGCCGATTCGAAGGAGATAGATCCTAAGAAGCTGGCCATTGCAGCAGACTTATGGGTGTCACATCGAGTGTCCCATAAGGACAAAACTCATCCTGGTAAGCAGGAGGAAGGGAAAAAGTCCAAAGAGATGGAGGGTGGGGAATCTGCTAAATCTTCCTCCCATAAGGGCCACAAAAAGAAAAACAAGGGTAAGACACAAGAGAACTCACAGGGTAGTGGAGGTCAGCCTCCGAAACAGAACTCTGGTTACAATAAGCCTCCCTACGTAAACAGACCCACTGGGGCTTGTTTTTCTTGTGGAGCAACTGACCATGTGAAGGGGGATCCCCGTTGTAAGGTTAGACCTTTGGGGGTCCACTCCGCTAATCTGGCCTTCTCCTCCTACGAGGAAGAAGAGATTACAGGAGCATCCTTCTCCTCAGACTCATTTTCCAGCGGAATAGAGGCTGAGGTAGTTTTAGTGTCCCTGGGTTCCTGGGAGCCTAAAGTCGCAGAGGCTTATGCTAGGATTCCGGATAATACCACGCACTACTTTAAAGACAGTGTGCTGATCAATGGAGTGGATACTCCAGCTCTTAGGGATAGTGGGTGCAGTCGCACTGTAGTGGATTCTACCTTGGTAGACTCAGAGGAAGTTGCCAGAGCTACTCTGATGCCCACTAAGTTGGCTGACGGCCCCCTCCGTATGTTTCCCGTGATCCCTGTAAATCTTACTTTAAATGGTACAGCAGTCAGGATTCCAGTGAGCATTCAGAGAAACGTCCCGGGAAAGGTCTTGTTAGGTAATGATCTCAGAGCTTTAGGGCTCGTAGGAGACACTGCCGAAAGACCCTACACACGGTCTCAAGCACGGGCAGCATTGGCCAAGTCCAATACGCCGCCCCAGCCGAAGGGGAAACCCAAGGCGAAAGGAGTCTACAAGTCAAAACGAGGGAAAGAGAATATTCCCCCGAGCTCGCCTACCACTGCGGTGGAGGAAGTTGGTCAATCGCCCGGGCCTGACGAGGAGGTGGCGATGCCTGAAGTATTCGACCCCAACGATCATCCTGAACTAAAAGACTTGTTAGTTGAAGGAGGTCCTAATAGGGACGAATTCAGTAAAGGCCAACGTGAGTGCCCATCTCTGGAAGGCCTAAGGAGACAGGCCTGCTCCCAGCTTGAGGGTGAACCTCCTGGGAAGCATAGGATTTATTGGGAAGGTGGACTCCTGTATAGTGAGCCCACAGAGTCTACAGAAGGAGACCATAGGAGGTTGGTGGTTCCCCTTGCTGTTAGGCCCTTCCTCCTGCAGTTGGCGCATGAAGTTCCCCTTGCTGGTCACCTTGGTATGAAGAGGACCAAGCAAAGGTTATCCATGCACTTCTACTGGCCCAAGATGGGGGTGCAAGTAGAAAGTCACTGCAGGAGTTGTGCCTCCTGCCAGTTGTCTGGTAAGGTTGGCGCGACAATCCAAGCTCCGTTGGTACCGCTCCCAGTTGTGGGGGTACCATTTGAAAGGGTAGGGATCGACATCGTTGGTCCCCTTGACCCGCAAACATCCTCGGGCAATAGGTTTATCCTGGTGCTGGTCGACCATGCAACCAGGTATCCTGAGGCCATCCCATTGAAAACTGTAACTGCCAAGTCAGTTGCAAAAGCTTTACTCGGCATATTTACTAGGGTTGGCTTCCCTAAAGAAGTGGTGTCAGATCGTGGCAGCAACTTTATGTCGAAGTATATGCAGGCTATGTGGAAAGAATGTGGGGTCACCTACAAGTTCTCTTCTGCATACCACCCCCAGACCAATGGTCTGGTGGAACGTTTCAACAGAACGTTAAAGAGCATGATTGGGGCTCTGGAGGAGCCCCAGAGAAGAAAATGGGATCTTCTGTTACCATGCTTACTGTTTGCCTACCGAGAGGTACCACAGGAGGGTGTTGGCTTCAGCCCCTTCGAACTTCTGTTCGGTCATCCCGTACGGGGACCCTTAGCCATCGTCAAAGAGGGATGGGAGATGCCCACTCCCCCTGTTACTACCAACGTAGTTCATTATGTGCTAGGGCTCAGAAAACGGATGGTACTTCTGATGGGCTTGGCTAGTGATAAATTGAAGGCAGGGCAAGCGCTGGTGAAACATTGGTACGACCAGAAAGCTTCCCTCATCAACTTTACACCTGGTCAGCAAGTCCTGATCATGAATCCCATAAGGCCTCGAGCTTTACAGGACAAATGGTCAGGCCCTTACACAGTGGTGGAGCCCCTGGGTGAGGTGAACTATTTAGTGGACCTTGGAAGGCCTGGACAGGCTCCAAAAGTGTTTCACGTGAATAGGCTGAAGGCTTTCGTCCCAAGAGTCGAAATCGCAGCACTGCTACTGGCTTCAGATGTTGAGGAAGAGGAGTCAGAACCTCTCCCCGACCTGTTCCAAAGCGGTCCTTCAGATAGCTCCGTTGGGGGTGTCCGAGTGGCCCCTCACCTGACTTCTGATCAGCAGGCTGAGGTGAAAAGTTTGCTTAGGCAGTTTTCCCCCCTGTTTTCACAGTCCCCTGGTTTGACACCTTGGTGCAAACATAACATTGACACAGGAGACAGTGTACCTACCAAAAGTAGGGGATACAGGATGTCAGATAAAGTACGGTTTTATATTAAGACCGAGGTCAACAAGATGTTAGATCTTGGGGTGATTGAACCCTCTAGTAGTCCTTGGTCCAGTCCTGTGGTGTTGGTTCCAAAGGCAGGCACTTCTGAATTGAGGTTCTGCGTGGATTACAGGGCTCTGAATGCTGTCACCAAGACAGATGCACACCCCTTGCCTCGAACAGATGAGCTGGTGGATACTTTGGGTGCCTCCAAGTACCTCAGCACGTTTGACCTCACTGCTGGCTATTGGCAAATAGCTTTAGCAGAACATGCCAGGGAGAAGACGGCATTTTCTACTCCAGACGGCCTTTACCAATTCCGGGTAATGCCGTTCGGGTTGAAGAATGCACCTGCCACTTTCCAGAGGCTTGTGAATCATGTGTTGAATGGGTTGGACGAATTCTGTCTTGCATATCTGGACGATATAGCAGTTTTCAGTGCCACCTGGGAAGACCATGTGAAACACCTCAGGATTGTGCTCCAGGCTCTTCAGAAAGCCCACTTGACCATAAAGGCTAGTAAATGCCAGATTGGACAAGGCTCAGTGGTTTACCTTGGACATGAAGTAGGTGGAGGGAGGATACAGCCTCTACCCAGTAAAGTACAAGCAGTACAAGACTGGCCTACCCCCACTACGCAAACCCAAGTGAGAGCCTTCTTAGGACTCACGGGGTATTATCGCAATTTTGTGGCAGACTACGGCACCATAGCTGCTCCTCTGACTGCCCTCACAACTCCGAAGAAACCCAAGAAGGTAACTTGGACCGACGAGTGTGAGAAGGCCTTCAATGGCTTGAAAGACTCCTTGTGCCAGGCCCCTGTGCTCAGGGCCCCTGATTATCAAAGACCTTTTATCGTGCAGACGGATGCCTCTGACACTGGGATAGGAGCTGTACTATCACAAGTAGATGAGAAGGGTAAGGAACACCCTATCGGTTTTATTAGTCGCCAGCTTAAGGACAGAGAGCTCAGATGGTCCACGGTAGAGAAAGAATGTTTCTCTGTTGTGTGGGCCCTAAGGAAGCTGAGGCCCTACCTCTATGGGACCCACTTCACTGTGCAGACTGACCATAAGCCGTTAAAGTGGCTAATGAACATGAAGGGGGAGAATCCAAAGTTGCTTAGGTGGTCCATAAGTCTACAAGGCTTCGACTTCACTATTGAGCATAGGCCAGGTGTCCAACATAGCAATGCTGATGGGTTGTCCAGAATGTTTAACCGACCTGAACAAGAGACTCATCCAGGGGTGGATTAGTTCCCCCTGTCCATAGTCTGGGAGGGGCGAGTGTTAGGAAAGATTTCATAATTGTAAGTAATTTTCCTTCCATGTGGCAACCCCTAAACTTTTTGCTGTTGTTTTTCACCTTGTTCTTGACTTTGCCAGAGAAGTGCAGCCTTCTGCCGCACTCCTCTGGGCTTTCGCTCCTTTTCTTATGGGGAAACTGACATGCCCTTAAGACAGTCAGTACCGGGGAACGCTGTTTCCCGTAGTTTCTTTTATCGTGTTGCGGCTTTAGTGCAAAATGACACAAGAGGGCACTGTAAGCTAAGTTACAGCTCTCTTGGGTCTCTAGCCTTCTACAGGCCCTAGATACTCTTTTAGGATGGTATTTGATCGGTGCAAGTCATTCAGGGACTCGAATGGTGGCAGCGATCGTTTTGTTTATTTTGAGCTCCTTTTGGCGTTCTGAGCACGTTTTTCGCACTGAACCCAAAATGGTGGCCTGGCTCCCAAAATGGCCAGACCACGAGGCTCCTTTGTCTTGTCCACTGACCGTCTTGCTCCCTTCACCTTCCCCAGGTCGAGCGACCCGGGGCCTTCCTTATTTGGGCATGTACTTTCCCGCGAAACGTGGTTGCTTTCGCGGGCTTCTACATGTCGTTTGTGTGCCTCCAGGGTGTGGGCTGGGATGTCTGGTCCCAATACACATCCTGGGTGCCAGAGAGTCTGGGGTGGTGTGAATGCCTGGGACCACCGTGGTCCGTGATTGGTCCACGTATGGTATGTGTGTTGATGAGCGGATCTCCCATTGGCTCCCCTCCGTTTTGGCGCGAAGGGAACCGTGGATAAGAGGGGGCTGGAAACACCACTACCATGTCGATCTCCTGAGTTCTCACGAACGAAGGAATACAGGAGCCAAGTATCCTGCAACCACGAGGCTGGACCGAGGAATCGCTGGTGACCCGCTGAAGGAATCCTCCTTTGCACTGCTGTCGTCCTGTGAAACCCTTTCCTCCTTGGATCGAACCAGAAGGCCTGTACTGGTGCTTCCACCTTTGGAATAGCAGGAACAGCTATTCCCGGCGACTTCATCAACTCCTGCCAAGTAAGCCTTCGGAAGTGTCTCTGGGCCATCCAGTTGACTGACCAGTTTACAAGGGAGTCCTGCTCTGTAACTGCCGCCAGGTTGTGTTGTATTCCGAGTCCTTGTCACTCTCCCACGCTTCGTACACTTGGCGTTCCCAAGTCTGAAGGGAGGAGTGTACTTTCGGCTCGAATACACACGGCCGCATCGTTGTCCTGCTGCGGCAACAAACTCTGCTGGTATCGTCGACTGGGACGTCTTTTTGCTCTACACGACTACGAGGCGTTCCCTGCTCTTCTGAACCTGCCAGCTGCTGAAACTAACGTGGAGAAGCCTGGGTCTGCTTGCTTCGGGGACCGGTGAGTAGTTTAGCTAGGATCTGGTCGCCCTCCTGCAGTATCCCATTGCTTTTCCCTGCTGTGTAAAAACAGCACCCTTTTGGCCGTACTCGCGCTCTGCTTCTGCCCGCTGTGGAGGCTGCGCTTGAGTTGCGGAACCTGTTCTCCTTCTGCTGTGCACTAACCCGAACTGCCTGACTTCCTCCGAAGAGCTTCCCCTTTTGCCCGTTGGCACCGGCGTGGCAGGTACTTTGAGCACAAGGCTCCACTCTTCGCAGGGCTCGGACTTCCATCTAGTTAGGTGCCTCTGAAGGCGAACTGAGTCTAAAGCGTTATCGCACTGCCTGTTTTCCTTTCCTTTCAGGTGGACTACATATTTCGTGCTTTAAACGCTTGCGACTGTGTATTTGTATATATATTGTGTTGATATGGTATGTGTTGGTTTAATATTGTGATATTGTGATTTTCTCGCTACGGTCATTATTTTAAAGGCCTTAAAATAAATGTGTATCTATTTTTGATATAACAACTGTTTGGAGTAGTTTGTAAGCGCTCTTGCTTTGTGTGCTCATTGCGGGCTTTCAGTCACCCTCACCCCTCTTGAGACCTAGTCTTGACCGCCGCGATCGCTACCTTGATTGGTCTGGCTTGTCCAGAGGTTACCCTGTTCCAAGTAATTAGGTTGGCCTTCTGAACTTCTGCGCCACCAGGACAGAGTTCAGAAATCCGTCTTAACAAATTGGTGTACAGCGGTGGGATACGACTGAAGGTATCCAGTGTTGCGCTCGAACTAAGGCATTTCAGGTTATTCCAAACAGTACACGTAGTGAATTGTTGTAATATAACTTTAAAAAGGCCATAGTCCTATCAAACAGTATGGAAGCAAATACCTTGTTAACTTTAAATGCTTCCAAATCAGAAACGCTGAAAAAGATGTGTGCGGAGAGAGGTGTTTCCTCTCAAGGCACAAAATTGGAAATGATCCAGAGAATCGTGGCGTGGCAAGAAGCGCAGCTTGACGCTATAACTTCCGAGGACAGTGCAGAAGGTGGCGGGGCTGCTCTCATTGGTAGAACCGACGGTTCTGCCGCTGCACTGATCCATCGCGACCACGAGGACAGGGAGGATGTAATGTCTAATGTTTCCTCTGCCAGTGTTGATGGGGAGGCTATGCTTGAATTCAAGAAGCAAGAGCTGCGGTTTAGGCAGCAGGAGCTTGAATTCAGCATAGCCAAGCTAAAAATCGAACAGGCAGAAAAACAGAAAGACAGGGATCACCAGTTGGAACTGGCCAAGCTTCAGGTTGCAAATGGGTCCAAGGATCCTGGACATGGGTCTGGGGCTTCCTCTCATCCACGGTTTCCGAAAGATCTGCTCAGTGTGTATGAAGAAAGGAATGGCATTATGGACTGGCTGAATGCGTTTGAGTATGCATGCGAAGTTCAAGAAGTTGACAATGCTGATAAGATTGCGTGGTTGCTCAGTAGACTGCCCCATTCTGGCTGTAGTGCCATTATGGAAATGTCGAAGGCTGAGCGGGCTGATTTCGCAATGTTAAAGCAAACTCTCATTTTAAAGTTTGGGAAGACTCCGGCCCAATATTTAAAGCGTTTTCGAGAGTATAAGAAAAAGGAAGGTGGTACTTGGGTATCTTATGTCGCTGAATCTTTGAAAAACTTAACTGGCTGGGTTGAAGGTTATAAGGTTTCTACCTTCGAAGGCATGATAAATCTTGTCATGCTGGAACATATTTTTGCTTCTTCTTCCCCGGAGCTTAAGCAGCATTTGGCCGATTCGAAGGAGATAGATCCTAAGAAGCTGGCCATTGCAGCAGACTTATGGGTGTCACATCGAGTGTCCCATAAGGACAAAACTCATCCTGGTAAGCAGGAGGAAGGGAAAAAGTCCAAAGAGATGGAGGGTGGGGAATCTGCTAAATCTTCCTCCCATAAGGGCCACAAAAAGAAAAACAAGGGTAAGACACAAGAGAACTCACAGGGTAGTGGAGGTCAGCCTCCGAAACAGAACTCTGGTTACAATAAGCCTCCCTACGTAAACAGACCCACTGGGGCTTGTTTTTCTTGTGGAGCAACTGACCATGTGAAGGGGGATCCCCGTTGTAAGGTTAGACCTTTGGGGGTCCACTCCGCTAATCTGGCCTTCTCCTCCTACGAGGAAGAAGAGATTACAGGAGCATCCTTCTCCTCAGACTCATTTTCCAGCGGAATAGAGGCTGAGGTAGTTTTAGTGTCCCTGGGTTCCTGGGAGCCTAAAGTCGCAGAGGCTTATGCTAGGATTCCGGATAATACCACGCACTACTTTAAAGACAGTGTGCTGATCAATGGAGTGGATACTCCAGCTCTTAGGGATAGTGGGTGCAGTCGCACTGTAGTGGATTCTACCTTGGTAGACTCAGAGGAAGTTGCCAGAGCTACTCTGATGCCCACTAAGTTGGCTGACGGCCCCCTCCGTATGTTTCCCGTGATCCCTGTAAATCTTACTTTAAATGGTACAGCAGTCAGGATTCCAGTGAGCATTCAGAGAAACGTCCCGGGAAAGGTCTTGTTAGGTAATGATCTCAGAGCTTTAGGGCTCGTAGGAGACACTGCCGAAAGACCCTACACACGGTCTCAAGCACGGGCAGCATTGGCCAAGTCCAATACGCCGCCCCAGCCGAAGGGGAAACCCAAGGCGAAAGGAGTCTACAAGTCAAAACGAGGGAAAGAGAATATTCCCCCGAGCTCGCCTACCACTGCGGTGGAGGAAGTTGGTCAATCGCCCGGGCCTGACGAGGAGGTGGCGATGCCTGAAGTATTCGACCCCAACGATCATCCTGAACTAAAAGACTTGTTAGTTGAAGGAGGTCCTAATAGGGACGAATTCAGTAAAGGCCAACGTGAGTGCCCATCTCTGGAAGGCCTAAGGAGACAGGCCTGCTCCCAGCTTGAGGGTGAACCTCCTGGGAAGCATAGGATTTATTGGGAAGGTGGACTCCTGTATAGTGAGCCCACAGAGTCTACAGAAGGAGACCATAGGAGGTTGGTGGTTCCCCTTGCTGTTAGGCCCTTCCTCCTGCAGTTGGCGCATGAAGTTCCCCTTGCTGGTCACCTTGGTATGAAGAGGACCAAGCAAAGGTTATCCATGCACTTCTACTGGCCCAAGATGGGGGTGCAAGTAGAAAGTCACTGCAGGAGTTGTGCCTCCTGCCAGTTGTCTGGTAAGGTTGGCGCGACAATCCAAGCTCCGTTGGTACCGCTCCCAGTTGTGGGGGTACCATTTGAAAGGGTAGGGATCGACATCGTTGGTCCCCTTGACCCGCAAACATCCTCGGGCAATAGGTTTATCCTGGTGCTGGTCGACCATGCAACCAGGTATCCTGAGGCCATCCCATTGAAAACTGTAACTGCCAAGTCAGTTGCAAAAGCTTTACTCGGCATATTTACTAGGGTTGGCTTCCCTAAAGAAGTGGTGTCAGATCGTGGCAGCAACTTTATGTCGAAGTATATGCAGGCTATGTGGAAAGAATGTGGGGTCACCTACAAGTTCTCTTCTGCATACCACCCCCAGACCAATGGTCTGGTGGAACGTTTCAACAGAACGTTAAAGAGCATGATTGGGGCTCTGGAGGAGCCCCAGAGAAGAAAATGGGATCTTCTGTTACCATGCTTACTGTTTGCCTACCGAGAGGTACCACAGGAGGGTGTTGGCTTCAGCCCCTTCGAACTTCTGTTCGGTCATCCCGTACGGGGACCCTTAGCCATCGTCAAAGAGGGATGGGAGATGCCCACTCCCCCTGTTACTACCAACGTAGTTCATTATGTGCTAGGGCTCAGAAAACGGATGGTACTTCTGATGGGCTTGGCTAGTGATAAATTGAAGGCAGGGCAAGCGCTGGTGAAACATTGGTACGACCAGAAAGCTTCCCTCATCAACTTTACACCTGGTCAGCAAGTCCTGATCATGAATCCCATAAGGCCTCGAGCTTTACAGGACAAATGGTCAGGCCCTTACACAGTGGTGGAGCCCCTGGGTGAGGTGAACTATTTAGTGGACCTTGGAAGGCCTGGACAGGCTCCAAAAGTGTTTCACGTGAATAGGCTGAAGGCTTTCGTCCCAAGAGTCGAAATCGCAGCACTGCTACTGGCTTCAGATGTTGAGGAAGAGGAGTCAGAACCTCTCCCCGACCTGTTCCAAAGCGGTCCTTCAGATAGCTCCGTTGGGGGTGTCCGAGTGGCCCCTCACCTGACTTCTGATCAGCAGGCTGAGGTGAAAAGTTTGCTTAGGCAGTTTTCCCCCCTGTTTTCACAGTCCCCTGGTTTGACACCTTGGTGCAAACATAACATTGACACAGGAGACAGTGTACCTACCAAAAGTAGGGGATACAGGATGTCAGATAAAGTACGGTTTTATATTAAGACCGAGGTCAACAAGATGTTAGATCTTGGGGTGATTGAACCCTCTAGTAGTCCTTGGTCCAGTCCTGTGGTGTTGGTTCCAAAGGCAGGCACTTCTGAATTGAGGTTCTGCGTGGATTACAGGGCTCTGAATGCTGTCACCAAGACAGATGCACACCCCTTGCCTCGAACAGATGAGCTGGTGGATACTTTGGGTGCCTCCAAGTACCTCAGCACGTTTGACCTCACTGCTGGCTATTGGCAAATAGCTTTAGCAGAACATGCCAGGGAGAAGACGGCATTTTCTACTCCAGACGGCCTTTACCAATTCCGGGTAATGCCGTTCGGGTTGAAGAATGCACCTGCCACTTTCCAGAGGCTTGTGAATCATGTGTTGAATGGGTTGGACGAATTCTGTCTTGCATATCTGGACGATATAGCAGTTTTCAGTGCCACCTGGGAAGACCATGTGAAACACCTCAGGATTGTGCTCCAGGCTCTTCAGAAAGCCCACTTGACCATAAAGGCTAGTAAATGCCAGATTGGACAAGGCTCAGTGGTTTACCTTGGACATGAAGTAGGTGGAGGGAGGATACAGCCTCTACCCAGTAAAGTACAAGCAGTACAAGACTGGCCTACCCCCACTACGCAAACCCAAGTGAGAGCCTTCTTAGGACTCACGGGGTATTATCGCAATTTTGTGGCAGACTACGGCACCATAGCTGCTCCTCTGACTGCCCTCACAACTCCGAAGAAACCCAAGAAGGTAACTTGGACCGACGAGTGTGAGAAGGCCTTCAATGGCTTGAAAGACTCCTTGTGCCAGGCCCCTGTGCTCAGGGCCCCTGATTATCAAAGACCTTTTATCGTGCAGACGGATGCCTCTGACACTGGGATAGGAGCTGTACTATCACAAGTAGATGAGAAGGGTAAGGAACACCCTATCGGTTTTATTAGTCGCCAGCTTAAGGACAGAGAGCTCAGATGGTCCACGGTAGAGAAAGAATGTTTCTCTGTTGTGTGGGCCCTAAGGAAGCTGAGGCCCTACCTCTATGGGACCCACTTCACTGTGCAGACTGACCATAAGCCGTTAAAGTGGCTAATGAACATGAAGGGGGAGAATCCAAAGTTGCTTAGGTGGTCCATAAGTCTACAAGGCTTCGACTTCACTATTGAGCATAGGCCAGGTGTCCAACATAGCAATGCTGATGGGTTGTCCAGAATGTTTAACCGACCTGAACAAGAGACTCATCCAGGGGTGGATTAGTTCCCCCTGTCCATAGTCTGGGAGGGGCGAGTGTTAGGAAAGATTTCATAATTGTAAGTAATTTTCCTTCCATGTGGCAACCCCTAAACTTTTTGCTGTTGTTTTTCACCTTGTTCTTGACTTTGCCAGAGAAGTGCAGCCTTCTGCCGCACTCCTCTGGGCTTTCGCTCCTTTTCTTATGGGGAAACTGACATGCCCTTAAGACAGTCAGTACCGGGGAACGCTGTTTCCCGTAGTTTCTTTTATCGTGTTGCGGCTTTAGTGCAAAATGACACAAGAGGGCACTGTAAGCTAAGTTACAGCTCTCTTGGGTCTCTAGCCTTCTACAGGCCCTAGATACTCTTTTAGGATGGTATTTGATCGGTGCAAGTCATTCAGGGACTCGAATGGTGGCAGCGATCGTTTTGTTTATTTTGAGCTCCTTTTGGCGTTCTGAGCACGTTTTTCGCACTGAACCCAAAATGGTGGCCTGGCTCCCAAAATGGCCAGACCACGAGGCTCCTTTGTCTTGTCCACTGACCGTCTTGCTCCCTTCACCTTCCCCAGGTCGAGCGACCCGGGGCCTTCCTTATTTGGGCATGTACTTTCCCGCGAAACGTGGTTGCTTTCGCGGGCTTCTACATGTCGTTTGTGTGCCTCCAGGGTGTGGGCTGGGATGTCTGGTCCCAATACACATCCTGGGTGCCAGAGAGTCTGGGGTGGTGTGAATGCCTGGGACCACCGTGGTCCGTGATTGGTCCACGTATGGTATGTGTGTTGATGAGCGGATCTCCCATTGGCTCCCCTCCGTTTTGGCGCGAAGGGAACCGTGGATAAGAGGGGGCTGGAAACACCACTACCATGTCGATCTCCTGAGTTCTCACGAACGAAGGAATACAGGAGCCAAGTATCCTGCAACCACGAGGCTGGACCGAGGAATCGCTGGTGACCCGCTGAAGGAATCCTCCTTTGCACTGCTGTCGTCCTGTGAAACCCTTTCCTCCTTGGATCGAACCAGAAGGCCTGTACTGGTGCTTCCACCTTTGGAATAGCAGGAACAGCTATTCCCGGCGACTTCATCAACTCCTGCCAAGTAAGCCTTCGGAAGTGTCTCTGGGCCATCCAGTTGACTGACCAGTTTACAAGGGAGTCCTGCTCTGTAACTGCCGCCAGGTTGTGTTGTATTCCGAGTCCTTGTCACTCTCCCACGCTTCGTACACTTGGCGTTCCCAAGTCTGAAGGGAGGAGTGTACATTTGGCTCGAATACACACGGCCGCTCCGTTGTCCTGCTGCGGCAACAAACTGTGCTGGTTTCGTCGATTGGGACGTCTTTTTGCTCTACACGACTACGAGGCGTTCCCTGCTCTTCTGAACCTGCCAGCTGCTGAAACTAACGTGGAGAAGCCTGGGTCTGCTTGCTTCGGGGACCGGTGAGTAGTTTAGCTAGGATCTGGTCGCCCTCCTGCAGTATCCCATTGCTTTTCCCTGCTGTGTAAAAACAGCACCCTTTTGGCCGTACTCGCGCTCTGCTTCTGCCCGCTGTGGAGGCTGCGCTTGAGTTGCGGAACCTGTTCTCCTTCTGCTGTGCACTAACCCGAACTGCCTGACTTCCTCCGAAGAGCTTCCCCTTTTGCCCGTTGGCACCGGCGTGGCAGGTACTTTGAGCACAAGGCTCCACTCTTCGCAGGGCTCGGACTTCCATCTAGTTAGGTGCCTCTGAAGGCGAACTGAGTCTAAAGCGTTATCGCACTGCCTGTTTTCCTTTCCTTTCAGGTGGACTACATATTTCGTGCTTTAAACGCTTGCGACTGTGTATTTGTATATATATTGTGTTGATATGGTATGTGTTGGTTTAATATTGTGATATTGTGATTTTCTCGCTACGGTCATTATTTTAAAGGCCTTAAAATAAATGTGTATCTATTTTTGATATAACAACTGTTTGGAGTAGTTTGTAAGCGCTCTTGCTTTGTGTGCTCATTGCGGGCTTTCAGTCACCCTCACCCCTCTTGAGACCTAGTCTTGACCGCCGCGATCGCTACCTTGATTGGTCTGGCTTGTCCAGAGGTTACCCTGTTCCAAGTAATTAGGTTGGCCTTCTGAACTTCTACGCCACCAGGACAGAGTTCAGAAATCCGTCTTAACAACTGTAGCTAGCTCTTCTTCTGGAATAAATAGCTATGTAGAAATCTATTTGGCATGCATGGAAATGAAAGCATGCTTTGCAGAGGTACAAAAGCCTGTTCTTTCCAGACAACGGCTGAAAGAGCCCGGAGTTTGCCAACTGCTGGAACAATGCCCCTCCTTTTGGGATAATGGCTGGATGAGCCATGTCTTTGCCTGCCACTTTGCACAATGGATAGTACTGAATAAAAAGTTCTATCAATATGCTTGATTATGGAAATGTGTTAACAAAACAAACATTTGCTTTTTCATGGAAATACTTGCGCCAGGAGATTGTTTAACAAAGAGGGACGACATAGGGTCAGTCCCTTTTATGTAGTAAGGAAGTTGTAGAAAAATAAATAATCTTTTGTCAAACTGGCTTAATCCATATTAAAGTAATGAAAAGGCGTGCACCTTTTATTAGAAGTTTCAAGATTGTTATGAATAATAGTCTTGAGGGAGTGCTACAGTTGGTGTAGGGTAATCAAAGCTGACCATTAATTCCTAAACTGTTTAGTAAACATCTCAAAGAGCATAGCAGTGACACAGATTTTCCATTCCAAAAAGAGAAATGTAAAAAGGGTTATGGGATTGTACGAGTATTGGATGCCTCCTTGTCATCCCCCAACCAGGAATGCAGTTGAAATGGAATTAGTTGTGCAAGAGATCCAAAGATGAATGTAATGTGGGAACAAATAAATACATTAATTACTTTTATATTAAAATATGGACAATGGTGAATTTACACTTCAAAGAGGTCAAAGCACAAAGGCAGTGTTCAGTAATCCTTTTACAAAACATGCTTCTACATTTCTATGTATTTTAGTCAATGCAACCGAGTGAACAGTCAGACTCTTAGTTTATGGTTTCGGTGGCAGAAGCAAATAAAAAGCATGAGAAAAGACAACGCCAAAATGGAACCCTTGCAAATAAAAATCACCTTTCTTTGATCGGAATCACAATTCCACCATCTGTGGATGCACACACGAAGGGATTGGCCTTCCTTTGTAAACGGTGTTCAGATTAAATACATAGCAAATGTATGAATTTGTAGAGGTGAAATTTAACATATAAGACTAATTTCGAATGAAGCCGCTCTTCTTATTTCCTTTTAACTCTTTAGAACTTGTCACCATAAATATTCTTGATGCCCGTATGTGCGATTGATATCATGACAACTAAACTAATCTTGGATCACTTACTCTAAATGACACTCAACTTGGAAGGATTTCTGTCCATCTCTCTTTTAGTAATTTGGTTGCCTGCCAGGGCTCTTCCTGTTTGGCTTAATGTCTACCATAAGTTGTTGCCCAAGGTGCAGGCTTTAGCTCAGTTCTCTTCTCTGATTACACCATTCTGCTAGCATCTACCCTCTAGCAATGCTATCTTGCTTTGATGCTGATCACAAAGTTACTTTCACTCACTTTCGCTACTATATCAATCAACTCTTGACTTATTGTGTGCCTCCCTGTAGTTGCCCCCTGCAAAGGGGATTATTAACTCAGTCACAAACCTTCTAAAACAGAATTGCTGTTCTTTCCAGCTACACCATCACCTGCATCTTTCGTTCTTCAATTTACTTGTTTCGCTTTCTACTCTTTACACTTTGCATCTGTAATTAACATTGGATTTCTTTTCAATGATTTCCTTTTGATCCCAAAGATTTTCACAGTAATGCAAATCAGTCGCAGCGAACTACTTAGCCTTGGAAAACCGTGTCCATGCATACACTTAACCAAGCTATGTTGGTCTTCCCCTTTATGCTATATTGCTTTTTAAGCTCATTCTACAAATAGATATTTGTATTCTATTTCAGGTTTCTTATATTACTCATGTTGGATTCTGCCCTACATTCCTAACTGACCACTGCGCTCATCAAAAAAACTTTTGTTACATGTTCTCAGATTCTCTCGCGCCAGAGCTGGAGGGAGATCTTTTTCAGTTCTTGCCCCTACACTCTGGAACACTTTGCCTCTAGATCTTCGCACACTCCATGAGTTGAGTGTCTTCCTTTCCGTAAGTCTTTAAAAATGCATCTGTTTTAGTATTTTCTCTTCAGCCCTCTCTCACCTCTAACGCCTCGATACCTCACAGTCTTTTTGCGCTCTACAAATACCTTACATAGATACATCCCCCTTTTCATAATCTATTGGTTACCTACAAGGCATCTCATGATTTGACCAGATGTCTGCCGTAAGTTGTTGCTCAAGGAACAGTTTAGCTTGATTCTCTTCTCTCATTACATCATTCCTCTAGCATGTACCTTTTCACCACTAGCCATGCTTTGATGATAAGAAAAGTAGTATTTAATTCACTTCTGCCACTATGCCATTCAACCCTCGTCTATTTGTGTCCCTCCTTGCAGCAGAACCCTGGGTGAGGGATTAGTATCTCTGCCACAATCTCTTTAAAACAGAAATTCCTGTCTTTACAGCTGCACCGTCACCTACATCTTTCTGTCTTCAATATATTTTTCTCTTTCGATTCTTTCCCTCTTTGAATCTGTCATTAACCTTTGATTTATTTCAATAATTTCCGTATGATGCCCCCATATTTTCACAGTAATGCAAATCAGTTCCCACCAAATATTTAACCTGCGAAAAAAGTGTTGATGTCTTTCTTCTCCTGCACATAAAGGGGCTGATTCATGGAATTATTTGTGCCGAAAAACAGGGATTTGTGCGCCATTCCGCCCGCAAATCCCTGTTTAACAAATGGGGATTTGTGGGCAGATTGGCGCACAAATCCCCGTTTTTCGGCGCAAATAATTCCATGAATCACCCCAAAAGTCTTTACCAAGCTCTTATTTTATCTTCCTTGACTATTGCTCTTCCCCTTCTGCTGGCCTTGACACCTGTATTCTTTTGCTCTTTAAACTCATTCTCCAAATTAAAGTTGTGAGCTATTGTTAATGACTGATTAGCGGAGTATTCCTTATGTTGCACTGTGTATGTCGTTCCATACATATTTGTTTAGGCTTGTTAAGTTATACTCAGTACCTTGAATAAAATCTCCTTTGAAATACAACACATTAAAATGAATATACTATTAATACCAAACATGCAGTGTGAAAGAGCACCTTTGATTCAACCACAATACTGATGAACTAATTATGCTCTTCACTAAACATGCTCTGTAATAGGCAATTTATAGTTCATATGAAGGCCAAATACTGTTTCAAAGGGTTGTAGGTGAAAGGGCCGACTGCAATTGATTCGAATGCAATAGTTTCGAGTCAAAAGGACTGGAAAAAAAAGGTAGAATGTTTTTTTTTGGTGTAAAAACCACTTTTTTTTCCTATACAGAAGCCAAAAAATAAAAATACATTTTAAGGCATTCAACCTTTTTTTCGGTCCTTTTGACTCGAAACTATTGTAATTCTAATCAGTGTATTCGACCCTTTGACTGGACACTGTTTCAAAGTGCTGAGGTTATTGGTGTGAGGCAAGGTCAGTGATTGCTATGTCATGTTGGTGTCTCCATGCAGTTGAGCGAAACGTTATAACTAAAAAAGGCAACTGGAGTATGCTTTTCCAGCACATATTGCGAGAGGAAACACCTCTGCGTGCTAGGGCATTAAGGTGGCAGCTTGGACATTAAGGTCGTCCGTAGTAGCTTGCAATATCTCACCATGTCTCTCCATGATCCTCATGCCACATATGACAGGGTGAAAGGTAGAATCTCTGGGGTTTTGATAATGCCCAAGAGAGGGTAGGGTAACACCCTACTTAGTCACTTAGCCCCAACGTCTACCATAATCCCCAAAACACCAAGTTCTACAGACATGTTAGAAGAGTGGGGCAATGGAATTCTTCAAAAGAGGTTGGAACTGAGTCTGATGGACTGTTCAGTGCAATGAGATTAACCTGGACACCTGGAAGCACAAAGGTCCTTCAAAATGCTTTTGTTTGTTCAATTAGTGCGCTTCATATAGTGCCACAATTTTCACCATACTGCTACTTCTACACATATGTATGAAAACTAGAAACAAAAAGCATACGTAGGAAAGCAAAAAGGCAATGTGAGAAGAGAGGATAGCTACAGAGAAAAGGGAAAGGGTAAAGACATACCGACTTAGTATAGGACTTTTGACATGGCATTGAGGAGTGAGGTAAATATTACAGACAGAACGCAGACAACTGAATTAATGGAAGATGAGTAGAAGGGGGAGAGGACTATGGCAGGTGGAAAAAAGCCAGTCAGTTAGATGGAGATGACTAATGTGCTGTGGTGGCTGGGACCGCCTAGGCCAGTACAAGTGTCCCCTAGGAATCATCTTCAAAACCCAGTACTTTCTACTCTTCCTTCCTTTGATATAGGTGCACTCTCCAGAGGCCAAAGGGGTGAACATAACGACTTCAAATTAGCGTATCAAGAAACCCCATCTTTACAGGGATTTGGGCTCAACCACAAGGCTCTTGACCTGCTAGGGGAACTGGTAGGTATCATAGAAATGTTCAATTTGAAGGTTGAACAATAGCTGAGAATGGGTGAGGGAATAATAGTTGTGGAGATGCAGTTTAGCAACCTGCGGTAATAACATATAACTTAATCCCTGTGGTTATAAAAAGATGATGCTGAAAAAACGTAGAAGATTTAACTAACAGTTAATTCTAGCCGATATCCTACATAAATGGACCCCATTTGAATGTTCATGCAACTCCTGCTCTCTAGCTGAAGCTTCAACCCCCATGTGTGTTCGTTAGGTATAGCTCCCGCCACCATGGAGCTCCTGGTCTGCAGGCTGGGCAGCAAAAATGCACCATGCCACCTGGTCTCCAGGTGCAGACTGTTCGTCCTCTCAGGAATTAACATGAAGAGTGTTTTCCAAGTACAGGCCCCACACCCTTGTTGACCAAAAAACAGTTTGTCTGTAGGTGTAGCCTGACTGAATTCACACCCCACAAAACTCCTGGTGTCTTTATGTAGTCCACTTCCCCCTCCCAATTGGGCCCACTACTTAATTTAAGACATTTAATGGTAAACTACTTCACTCTATAGGGCAGCCAGAGAGGTCTGGTCTTTTAGGGGTGACTAGATTTTTAAGGATAAGAATACAAAGCTGATCTTCTGTCGGGTGACCATAGAATTCCATCTGATTGGAAAGGCCCTTTCTAAGGTAGCTACAGAAGAACCTATTCGTTCCAAGATGCAGTATCATGCTCTCCTGCAGCTCAGTTTGTCACCCGTAGGAGAAAAAGTGACTACAGAAACTCTGAAGTACAAAAGTACCCCACTATGACTTGCAGACATGTGGTAAAACGGGTGTACACTAGTCTTAGTCTGCCCCTATGTCTTGTATCTCTGCGGCACTAGACTACATACTTTAGGTTGTACCCTAGTGTCAAGGAACTTTCTCCCTGTAAGTAAATGTCTATGTGATTATGATAAAGGTGAACCCAACAAACAGACAGACATATCAGAATGGAAAACACATAATGTGCCCAGAGTATGGGAGTGCTCCTGAGTGCTTAGGGAGCTTAGCTCTGTAGACTTGCTACTTACGCTGGATAAACGGAGAGTTAACGTGCGGTTGCGAGAGCCGGTGTTGGGTGTTGGCGTACTGTGCCCCTTCCACTTCTGAGCCCCGTCTTACTGTGTTAAATATGTCAGTGAACCTGGCAGCTGAGGAAAGCAGACGAAGAGAGAAAGGGAACGAGAAGGAGAGAGAAGGAGAGAGGAACAAAGAAAAAACAATAACAGAATGAAAAAAATGAGAGATAAAAACACGGACGAACAAGATACGTACACTTACGTAGGGTGATCATATGGCTTCATCTCCCTAGAACATCATATTTCCAATCCTGGGATTTCCTTTAAAAATCTATGTGTCCTGGGATTTTTTATCTTGGCTTTCAGTGAAACCAACTGGAAGGCAAACATCAAAATATAACTGTTTGTTAAAGGTAAGCCGAGGAGTAGATAGATGAATACTAATGACATGGAGCCGTAGGATCACCCTACACGTACATAGCAACCAAGAGGTGTTCAGTGAGGACGGTGAGAGACGGGAAACCATGTAGCGCCAAGCCAGTTCTGGTTTTTGGTTTGCCCAGTCCCAAAAAGCATTGTGGGAGTTGCAGTCCGGGATATGATATGGACTACAGATCACAGAATCCTCCTGGGACTGGGACCAGAACACCTGGTCCCTGCCACCTAGTGACCCAACAGCAGGTAAACATTTTTGACTCGGACTCCAAAATAACAACACAGACTTTAAATAAAAGGGAGGACACAACTTTACTAGACACACAGGGCACACACAGCCAGGAATATTTAACAATGTTCATCCTATGGAAGGACATTATTAAAAACAATCTCTACAGGGATCAAAATGCTGTGGGTCACAGACATGTCTCCTCCACTTTGTACCTTATGGCAAATGCCAAATCCATCATCAGAATGAACGGCTCAGTTCCCCTTCCTTCATCATTCAAGTCTTTTCTCTGCTCTCCTTACCAGACACAGTCAACAGTCCCACAAATAACCAGCACCGAAGAGGTCAGGCATGGGCCTGAAATTCTAAGCCAGCGTCTATTCTAAGAGAATCCCAAAATGCTACGTAAGCGGTGCCATAGCAAGTAAAATAATCTAACAGTTCTTTCTTGCATGATGAACAAACTGTTTCATATAATTCTGTGACTTGAGGAATCTTCCTAGAATTCCAATTATAATGGAAAGTTGCAGGCATGGTGACCAAGGAGCTCTTTCCAGAAGGCCAAGCTAGCAATACTCAAAGACCGAAGAACTCACTCTAGAATGTGATCCAAGTGTGAAAATAAAATGGTTTATGAAGAACCTTCACTAGAATGTCTGAGGACTTTCTAAACGAGAAGCAGTCTGTGGCATAGCATCACAGTGGCTAAAGAATTTTTTCTAGCATGAGATGCAAGCTGTGACAGAGCAATAACTAAAGGCATTTTCTAACACTGAAAGCAAACTGTGAGGTATCATCCACTGTAGCCTTCTCTAGAATGTTTTGATAAAGCAGGCTGGTTAATGCAGGGCTCTCAGTAAATGGGATCATTTTTGTCATGGCGAGGGGGCAGTGGGTCGTAATTCCCGTAATGTGCAATTTTCGGAAATGTTCGGCACAGAGCTGGATGGCGGGCAGTGTACAAATATGCCTCCCCTTGCCACTCAGTGCAGAACGCTCACATGCAACTCTGCCCGCATTGAATTTTCATGTGGACAGAGAAGCTAGAATTTGCATGTAATTCCACCTAGATTTTGCACTGGCAAAAGAGGCAGAATCCATTGGGATTAAATTAAGTGTCATTTGCACTGGATGGCCAATATTTGGTGCATGTATGATTGTTTTTCGCGATTGGTTGTAAAACAGCACAGTAACCTGGGGCTGCCTACATTTCTGTGCTGATTTACACACAAAAAAAAAATCAAAATTGCATTAAACGAACTGATTACATGTAAGGCTAAATGCAAGCAGTGCTTTCCGTGCATTTTTCTTTTTTTTAACATGAGCCTCAGAATGTTAAATCTGCAATGGCATACTAGGCATAGCGACATAGGTACTCTTTCTAGAATACTAAGCACAATGCGATTTTGCAAGCAGAGTGAACGCAGACCCTTCGAACGCTTAAAATACTAGCATGGCATGCACACTGTCATAAGAGTTATTTCCAAAATGCGAACCAAGCTGTTCCAAACAGACATAATTATTCTTTTGAGCTCTTTAAGACTCGCTCGCAGGTGTCTCTTTGCAGAATGGACTCACAGTGATTAACTAATCATCAGAATTAACAGAACAATTCAGAGGTCAAGTGTACCTGCCATGCCAAAATTGGATGATCTTACTGGGAAAGTACAGTCCAAAAATAATTTATATTGAATGGATAACAGACATCGGTCTCACTACCTATTGTCTAATTTGCTCATCCACAAACTATAACACATACCACTTTAAATATGGAACAGTGTGGTTACTGAAGTGACTTACCTAAATTGCAGCAGGCACTTAAATGGAAATATTTGAAGAGTCAGTTGGCTCCCCACAGCGTTTAGTTGTGAGCTATATTGGCTTCTAACAATTGTTTACATTACGGGTCAGCCTACATATTGACAATACGTTGCTTCTAGCAAAGCTTGATACTTTATTGGATTCTATGGTGCTCAGACACAATTACATGTTCCCTGATCCAGAAAAAATGACGGTAAAATTGCCGGTAATTCCGGCACCAGCATTTTTTCTGGACCAGGGAAACACAAGTTTGCCAGTGTGAACTCTGACTTACCACCAGGCCTGACCTGCTGGTAAATCAGACCCCCACCGGCAAATAAATGCCACAATTACTGGCACCGGTACTATGGGTGCCGGTAATTCTGGCAATCCCCTCCATGGAGACCTATGGGACTCCATGGCATTGGGATTTACCGCCTTAACTGTTGCTTGTAATAATACCATGATATAAGGCGGCAGAAACGGTAGGGGTAGTTTGCCGGTATTCCGCCGAAATTACTGGTGGGATACCGGCAAACTTGTAATAAGCCCCAATGCGTAGCTTTTAGCCATGGCAACTCCAACCAATGCTAGTAGTCATCCAGATAGGGGATCCATACTCCTTTACTATTTGCTGGTCATTAAAAATACGGTTTAGTAGTAGGCCAGACTGGCTGGGCATAGACAATGCTAAGCTGTTGGCTAGATGTACTTGTGAAAATACTTAGCCTGTTAATGGGCCTGGCATCCACAAAGCTCATACATTGCACAGATCAATTTCTCTTATTGCTAAATGGTCAGCAAGCCAATTAGACACAGAATGTACTACAGGCTAGGAACCCATTCAACTAAGGGATGTACATGATTATTTCGTAACCGAAAATAACAAATTTGAAATGTTCGAATTCGAAATGTTCGGCACGCCATGATCACGTACATCACCCCACCCTGTATCCCCCACAATCCACCCCCACACCCCAAAATCTCACTTACGGTGGCCCACTTACCTTCTGTCCCTCTCTGCGGCTCTTTCCCTGCGACGCAAGTTCTGCCTCCCTATTGAGAGGCGGAACTTCCGCCACAGGGTCAGTTTATTTTATTTTTTTAACTTAAGTTGTCCCTCACTTTGATTTATACGGAAGCGGGGGACACCCACTCAACGCCTGAATTCCCTTAATGTCCGTCAAGGGGAGCGTGGGGCGCTCCACTCCTCCCCCCGCAACTCCTGCTCCCATTATTCAATATTTTCGGAATGTGTCTTTTTTTTACACTGCTGTATTTGGCATTTTGATGCATTCGTTTTTTCCCCAATCTTTTTGGGCAATACCCAACTAAGCTGTTAGCCAGGCCAGTAAATGAAATGTTAACCAGGTTGGCTACACACACAACACTGATCGATTAGTCAGGTTTTATTGAGTTCCTATCTACTCTTTCACACTACTGATCCGTTAGTAAGAGTGGTAAAGGTATACACACACACACACACACACACACACACACTGTTAACCAGGAAGGTTAGGATACAGGCAGACACTGCTGAGTTATTAGCCAGGCTAGTTAAACAGGCAGATCACAAAACGCTGCTGAGCACTTAACCAAGCCAGTTACCAATACTGATCAGTTGTTAGGTAGGGCAGTTGACTCCACTGCTCAGTTCTTAGCCAGGCAAAACCACACACACTTCTGAGCTGGTGGAGGAACTCATTATGCACAGTGTTGGACTATTAGCCAGGCTGGTTACTCACAATGCCGAGCAGTTAGCCATGCTGGCTACTCACATGGGCAAGGTAGAGAGTTAGGAATGGAAGGAGCCACGGGTGGGTTTGGCCTGGGAGCGGCAGGGCGTGCTCCTTCAGACTCTTGGGGGGCCCTCCGGGCCATGCTGAGAACATCACTAAACCTGGCAGCTGGGATAAAACAGAGAGATGAGGAGAAGCGATGGTGGAGGTAAAACAAAGGCAGGAGAAGGGAAAGAAAAAAGAGCGAACAAATGTATAGAAAAAGCAGAAAGTACTAAAGTGGAGAGAAAAAGCTAAAGTCTCTTAGTCCTTCAGCCTTTCAGTTCTACATATGAGCTATCCACCACTGTCCGTTATTAGAGCATGTGTATAAAACACTGAGAAACAAGAAGCTTGAGAATAGTTGGCTCTGCCCTTGCCCAGGCTCCATGCTGCCATTCTTATCCAGCACCTTCACATTCTACATGTTCTTTTTCTCTCTCTCTGTGAGTGTTAGTGCATTAGCGCAGGGGCGGAGTTGAGGGGATGGAAGGCGGGTCCCATGACTGGAGGAGATGAAAGACTAACGCTGCTTTATTTACTACAAGAGTATAATTTGCTTCTCTTACGTCCCATCCTATCAGTCCCAGGTATGCATGATTTCCAGCGGATTGGGCAAAAGTAAAACATCCAGCTTACAAGTTACAGTAGGCAAATATGCTTTTCCGCTTGACCTGGCTAAACTAGTCATCAACAATTTTGACATAGGGGGGGAAGTTAGGGACATGTTATGTTATGTTGATGAATATCGTGCACCGCTACCGCACATGGGCAAAGCCAAAGTCTTTGAATACATGCACCTGGATATCTTATAGTGGATGGCATCTTCCTGTGAAAAAAGACAGAATAGAGCGGGTGAGGAATTCGTAAGTTACCACTTTAGCGAGAATGGATACTATATAGGAAAAAGAAAAGGCCTTTGTGCCTGCAAGGTTCAAACGGAGAAGGCTCCTTACATCCCGACAATAGAGTTCTCCTAGCTTCTGGATTCTGAAATCGTATTAGCAAACACATCTCTTGGTTTGTAAGAAAATCTGTAACATTTTAGGTAGGAAAGAAGGATGTGTTTTAAGAAATAATGTATTTACTATAAAGACAGTGTGCGGCTCTTCACCCTTCAGTGCTTGTAACTCACTGATTCTTCAAGCTGTCTCTATGATTAAGAATGGTGAAACTCATGAAACAAGTTTACGGTCACTAGAAGCCATGATGGGTTCAAAGGTTTTATCAGCTAATGCATCCAAAACAACATTTAAACTGTTGGGCTATTAAGCAGTCCTGTGGAAATAGGTCAAACATACTAACCATTTGCCAGTTAGAGGGTTAAGGCCCTCACCTGATCTGGTATCCTGATGGTAGGTTGGGTGGGGCTAAACACATGAAAGAGGGCTTCAAAACCCCTATGAATTACTTCTTTCTGAAACAAATACATCTATTCTGAAGTGTTACTCTAGAAAACAACTGACAGGAGGCTGCCAGGCCTTAAATAAATAAATCTATATGCCCAAAACAATTAAAGCGAATCGAATCACAAAACACTGTTAAAAGGGCTTTCTTCAAAGGCTTATCTAATTCTCTGGTGTCTGAGGACAAGACGTGAGACATTTTCTACTAACTATAGTGTTTCCTAGTTGATGGCTTTCTGGAATAACCAGATTTGGTTCATAAACATTGAGGTGTCAATGCGTTAAACATATAGGTGCCATTCAATCAAATTTAGAGAATGGGAGACGTGGAGCAGCCTTACTTCCTGGGACAACAGGTCATAAATGAAAGGAAGAGACAAGCAGGCTCATCCACCACGTTCACAAGGCCGAATCTAGAGTCCGGTTGGGCCAGAATGGAGTCATAGCATAATCCTGCAGCGATCTCCTGTTGAAATCTGATGCAACCACAAATAAGCTGAGTAAATAGGTAAATCTCAAATTAAAACTTGTCATTCCTTATTCACAACACATATCTATGGGAGTGAAAATTCTCTTGTGAAGCAAAAAGATTGATGAGTGCGAATCCGGTTTCAGGGAGAATGACTATCACCTGTTATGGAAAAATGTGAGCTATCAACCAAAACCTACTGAGTCTGTCTGTAGCTTGGTTGACGTATTCCAATAGATATGATAAGATTGGTTATTTATAACACACTTAATACCCAGAGGGTTCTAAGCGGGGACCCGGTGATCGAACCAGTGTTGCTCTGTGTCATCTTGCTTACAAGGCGAGCACGTTGCCCTGGAGCTATCCTCCCAAGACAATTGAGCTGCAGATAAAAAGGGTCTATTCTCCAGGACCACCTAATATTAAGCCTATTAAGGGATGATGTCCCGCACACTGATGTAGAAAGCAGTGGTGATAATCTGTGTGTAAATGGGCATTTTCTTCTGTTTCACAAATGGCAGGAAGGCGGACATAGATAAAAAGAAATGGCATCAGCTTAAGATGTTAAAAAATCTGATAGCATCCAGGTGGTACCAGAGATTGTGCTTTACCACTGTCTCCAATGTTGCAGCATATCTATATTGTGATGAATCTGATGTTATATAGACACTAGGACGTGAAATGGAGTCACTCGTGGCAAGCTGGTCTCTAAACACCACTAGCTGAGCATGTCTTGAAGGCAGTTCTGTATTGTATTTGAAGAGCCCAAGGGTACTCTACTAAAATCAGTGGTTTGATAGGTGCGTTTGGACCAATTTGATATGTACCTTGTCATTGGGACCAGCACTATGATGGAGGTCAGTAGTTCTTAAAGTGCCCGAAGCCAGTGGTTTGATGCATGGTTTCTCATAAATCAACATGACATAACATCTAAAAAAATAGGAAGTAGTGCCTCTTGACGTGTCTCTTTGTTCTGGGGGAGGAAGTCAGTGTTTAAATTAGTTGGTCAGTGATCTGAGGTCAATATTAATAGTTTTCCTCCTTAGATGTATTAGACAGGTAGTCCTGAATCTTCTGTGATCAACTACATAAGCAACATTTGCTTATCAATTGAATTAGGGAGCAAAATGTGTATCTGGAAAGAATGTTGTATTGTGGTGGCAAAATGATTGCAGCACACATTTATAATAGTAATATATTGAATATTAAGAAACAGTTAATATGTAGCAATTAAGAATAATCTAGTAGATGTGCAAATCTAGCCTTGGCACATTTCCAATAGATTTTAACTTAATTTGAGATGTTTATAAATAATACAACTGTTAAATGTGGCATTTGTAAGCACAGAAGACAATTAACACTGGTCAAACCAGTGTTAAATAACAGTTTACAGGAGCTTTAGGGTTATTCCTCAAGGAATATTTTGGAAACAGTGGCCAATTGTGCATTTATATTAGGCCCATAATATTGGTGACAAATTGGTGCTGAGTGATATCTGGAGGAATGCATTGGCATTTCAATTCAAAATTATTAACAGTAAATTAATTTGATTGTAATTGTCTTTTAAATCAAGGACAATTTGGCATGCATCTTGCTTATTTGCCCATTATCCAGATACCAGATGGACAAAAGTATCAGACTGAACACTTTTTTAAATGGAACACTGCAAAGAGCCGACCGCACAAACCGTGCCACTACAAATTAAGCATATACAAGTAATTTAATGATGGAAAGTTGAGTATACATTCCACCTACTATTCAATTATCCACCAACTAGCTGTGTATAGGAACAGAAGATGACCACTGCATGTGGGTATTTTAATTTGCTGGACATTTCTAACAAATAATGTGAATGATGTCTAAAATATACCCTGCATGTACACAAAAGCTAACTGGAACCTATGTAATTATGGACAGTTGGGCATTCATGCCACTCATTTGTCCATTATGCATTTGCCAAGCTTCTGCTAACAGCCCTATTACACATTACCAGAGTGCAAAAGAGGAGGCACAGTTGTTTGTAGTGGTGGTTGAACAACATAAGTACCTGCTCCAGCCAGTGCTCTTGACTCCAAGTGGTGGAGATATTGTGAATGGTTGCCTTGGCATAGTGGCCCAGTAAATGCAGGTTCATCAGTGGACCGTTTTACTGCCGATTACAGCTTCAATAGATTTCTTCTCCCCTAGGCATGTAAGGCTGCCCTAGTGTTGGCCACCCAGTCCCCCCTCAATTGCCAACTCATTAGGTCAAAAGACATTGCACAGCCACATGGCACAGACAGTATGGTAGTGTAGTAGGACTTGGTTATTGCTTCTGATTTTAAGTGTTCGGTCATCATGAAGCCTGCCTGATCTGAAGCCTCAAGGTACACATCATTAGCCTCTTACCTAGCTCCCTGTGCACTGTAGGCCCATCTGAAATTGCATTGTGATAGTTGCAATGACAAGTTGTGTATGATTTAGTCCATCAGACTCCCCCAATCCCCACCCTCCAGAAACTGCGACAAATAATATGGCGTGCCTATCTGCCAGTAGAGGCTGCTTGGCTAGATTTCCATAACGTTACTGGCTCATCCTACACTGCTGTTGTTGTCGTCACATTACTCTAGCACCACCTCCTTCTTGATCTCCACACAGTGCTTCAAAGTAACTTGCAAGCACCATTTTAAGGTGCTGTGAGCAACATGTTGCTCCCGAACTACACGTTGGAGATCACTGTATTAGATATACTGCAGAGTCTTCACCAATATAATGGCAAACACTGCTACTGTTATATTAGTGAAGACTCTGGAGACTTTGGTGAAAGCAAAAAGGGGGACCGGATATTCACAGACCGTGCCGTTTACTAGATTGGGAAGATGTCTTTTTTCCACATGCCTTCATGCAAACTCCTTATTTTCTTGTAATGGTAGAGCCTTAAAACCTTCAGTTTTTCCCATATCTACAGTGAACATCTTGCCAATATTACATGCACACTGGATTGGCAAAATACTAATGTTGATTTATGATCATACCTTTTACCCTGGAAATCTACAAATGTATCTTCCTTGTAAGGAAGGGTGGCAAAGGAGGTGGTGGAGCCCGAGCTTTCGCTAACACTGGTGGTAACACACAAGTCTCTATGTTTTTTAAATTAATTATAATTGTTTTTTTATAATGCACTTAATACCGAAGAGGTTTCTAAGCGCAGACCCGGGATTTAAACCTGTGTTGCTCTGCTCTATCTCCTTCCAAGATAAGCAGGTTGCCACTGAGCTATACTACCATAGCTAAAAGGTGGGTGCCTTGTTTTTTGTATTTATAAACTCTAGTAACTGTGACTGCAACTTGTTTTTCAACATGACTGGGGCAGAAAGAAACAATTTCCTCTTGAGGAGGGAATGGGGGTTCTTCTGGAAGAATAGGCTCAAACACACCTATTTTTTGGGACTAAAGGTTGGAATTTAAAGCCCTGATGGTATAAAACATTTTCCACCATGGAACGGAATACTCTGATAGGAGACAAACCACATTCTATCCCAGAATCAGTGTTTAAAGCTAGCGTTCAGTCGGCTTTTGAGGATCCAACTTTCAAGAAAGTGAATCAACGGAAGGTGCTTGAGATGGTGCCAGTTGGTCTGGCACTAGAGCACACGGCTGTGGTTTAATTAAAGGGTCTGACGACTAAGTGTTCTGAAGGCAGCTGATGGAGCAGGTATTTTGCTATTAGGCTTCTGAAATACTGCTGCATAGAGAATGCCAGTAGTATGTCAGTAGTATGTCTACTGACTCGTGCCAAAACAGTGGTTTCTGCTACTCCCTGTTACAAAGCTTTTGTAGGTTGATATAAGTAAGACTGAAAGTGTACCTCCAAGTTCAATCCCAGCTGCACAACAGGGAAGACGTTTAACCGTCCTAAATACAGAGATCTCAACACCACAATGTGGTTCTACCATGGTGTCAGCATTAGAGCATTGGTTGACTGAATTTCCAAAGTTTCTTTCTCTTGTGGGACTACTGTGATTTCTGGTTGTATCACTACTACAACCACTACTGTTACTATCACTATGAGACTATGAGTAGTAGGACAGGTGGTATCATACTACTACAAGCAAGACCACGATCGGTACTACTACTATTGATAATTGTAGTCTTTCTTGTTTTAACAGTAGAACAGTAGTGCTACTGCTAGCACTAATTGCAATACTAGCACAATAGCTATTGGAAGTACTGAAATGACAGGTGCTACTACTTCAACTACAACTACTACTACACTAGTACCTCCACTATACACTAGTACCCCCACTACTGGTAGTACTACTGTAACTATTAGTATTGCACATGTTGATATAGGTTGGGTAGAATTATTAATGTATTTAAAAGTGTTTGTGTTAAGTAAATGAAAAGGTCACATTGCTCATTGCATCTTTGCTGCAAAAACAGATCAGCGTCACTTCCTCCACCTCCTTTGATGTCCCTTACTATTTCTGGGGTTGGAAGCAGATCACAATGAACCTAAGTAACTGACATTACCAACCTGGGAGGGGCCGCTGTCCAATCAGGATGCTCGGAACGCAGGCTGTATTCTATAGTGCAAGCCCACGTTCTGAGTAGCCTTGGTGGGCAGCGCCCCCGCCCTTCCCCACTCCCCCTTCTCCACTTAGCACCCGTGTATTTACCTATACGGGTGCTAATAGTGACTTTAATTTGAAAATAAATAAAGATACCTTTCTTGCGCGGCATGGCGCTACAGCAGTCTTGCTCTCATGAAGTCTGTTTCCATGTCGATGACATCAGTCATCAACATAAAAAATTGACTTCCTGTCAGCAGCACTGCTGCAGCGCCGCGCAGCGCAACAGCGTGAGGTTTAAAGAAAAGACACGATTAGCACCTGTGTAGAGTACTACACAGGTGCTAATGCAATATGCCTCTCAGTGGTGTGCCGACCCTTTCGGTAAAGGCACTGCCACACTCGTTAAGGGACCGTCGCTGCGCTTGGGCAGGCTCTGCACGGATGTCAAAGTGAGCGCTCTACAAGCTGTGCTATCTGATCGGCATTAACCAGCCATAACTTGGGCAGCGGGCTGTTACCTACAAGGTTGACCCGCCATATTGGGGCACATCGCCTCATTCTAACACAAATACTTAGCAAAGCCCACAGTTTTCCCTTGTGTATGGGCATGGGCTAGGCTTTTGGCAGGCACTACCATAATGGCAGTTACCTGACGATACGACAGCAACAGCTGTGATCTGAGCACCTGGGCATACGACAACAGTGCCTGGCAAATGCCTATAAAAAAACAAAACTGATGACTGTACGAATGCAAGTTTTGACAAGTATTCAATGCAAGGGACAGATGTGAGGAACACAAATTACTTAAAAATCAAGTGCTGAAGGCGCACTTGGTTAAGGCATTTTTATTACACTAGAGATGATTTACAACCACAATAGTATGCTAGAGATGACAATGACAGACCCATAAAAGCCAATATTTTGATCTAACTGCATGGCAGCGGTAGTTCAAAGAGATGCAAGGATGTGGTGCTTTCGGACATAGTTCAGGTGGCTGCCAGGAAACCTCAGGAGATCCTCCCAGGATTTGAACCTGCAAGTCACAGCAGAGGGTGCTCAACCCACTGAGCTATCTCACAGGCTATAGTAAAATCAGCAATGTACATGTCTGAATGTAAACAGAGATTTCTGGAGTTGCGAATGAATGTTTTTGGGTCTATTTCTCCATAGATGTGCATTGGCATGTCAGGGATTTCCAGTAAGGGAAGGAAGAATATTGACATAATTTTACAATTAAATTCGTAGTGTCACAGATTAGGTAAAGTGGTATGACTGTTCTATTCATAAAGAAGAAGAATGCTGTTTTAGGGCTGTTTACTCTGAGTTATCTTCATATCTAGAATCAAACTCTCTTTTATCCCTTTGACAATCTGGGTTTTGTACTGCTCATGGGCCAATTAATCATCTTGTTCTCTAACTCTGCATTTTGGGGTTCTGCAAGCATTTTGGGTTTGCAGGGCCCTTTCCTTGACCCTGCACCTGTATATATGTATATGGAATACATTACTCACCTTTATCGTACTTGTGATGCGCGGATCGGCTTAGATCCATATGCTTTGCATAGGCCGACATCTATTGGAAGTTGCAGAGTATTATACATGACGTTTTTCAAAATTCGAAAGGGGACGTCGACAGGGCGTGTCTGTAATACTATCCCTAGTGTGACATACCCTGTACCCATGATCCCTCACGCCTCGAGGTCCCTCAGATTATTTGCTTCTGACAAGAGGGAGTGTAAATTGTAAGCGTGGAGTGTAGGTAGAGACCATTCTGTCAAAACCTAGACGGTTATGTATACTATACAATTCACTCTTAGTCTGGAGCAAAGTGCAACCAGACTTTCCCCACAAGAGTGCAGTCTGCAGGAATATAGTACACCTGACAGACCAGGGGCTTGAGTGAAAAGGCAGGAGCAGCAGCAACAGAGCTAGTGGAAAGAACAATAACAACAGTTCAGTACAGTAGTCAAGGATACCAACCTTGGCAACCACCACCCTCTTCTTCCCACTCTTACCTGCTGCGTGAAGGAAAAAGACCCAGAACCTACTTGGCACCACAGAATTCAGCAAGGTGAGAAAAGGTGTAGCAAAATCCACAGAGTGAGTTCAAAATCTCAATTAGTCAGTGTTGAAGCACCTGACCCGGACGGCACGAGGGCGCAATCTAAAAGGGTTTCCAAAGCAGTCATTCGATATTCTGCATAGCGTCCTAGAGGTAAGTGAAGGATGGGTGACCAGAGGTGAAATCAGGAGGGCGTCCAGAGTGGTCACCGGATGTCCAGGAAGAAGGTCCTTGAAAGTTCAGCAAAGCGTCCTAAAGGTATGGCAAGGAATAAAATAAATGAAAATAAGAAATGGGATTTCACAAGAGGTAAAAGAGAAAGCAAGGCTAGGTAGTATGTGAAAGTGGAAAAGGCTGAAGGAAGAGGAACACAGGTAAGTGGAAGGGTAAAGGTCGTAGCTGAGACGGGAGTAGGAAACTGCATGACAAGCCCTAGCAGTTTTAAACACCGGGTAACTGGAATCCAAATATCAACGTAACAAAACACGAGGCAGCAAGACAATCCAAGTAAACAATGCAGCGTCGGGGAACCGGGGAATCAATCCAAAGGAGCTGGGCACCAAAAACCAAGGGGTAATCCAAGAGAATAGTCCGTGATAACAGGCAAGGGATCAGAAACAGGAATCAGGATGGAAGTAACGGAGTTCAAAACACTTCAAAACTGGCACCAGATACACAGTTAAGGAGCACCCGAGCCGCAGTTAAGTTGTCTACTAATAGTCTACTATGGTGCGGACGCGGAAAGACGTTACGTGCTCCTCACGTGACCATGGTTCCCAAAAACATTACTGACACAGAATGCTGGGAATTGTAGTCCGAACAGGACCGCCGAAACTGCGGCGTTGGCCAAGACACCAGGGCACTTTCCAGGTGACATAAGGGGTGCCCAGACGCTGTCGCTGCCGCACATGGGGGCAGGGCATGACACATGAGGTGTGAAAGATCTATGTTTTTCCCAGGAACCTTCAACTCCAAGAGGGAAGGTAGGGTGGGCTCATGTGAATCTAAGTAGATACAAGCATCTGAAATACGATTACGGTGAGTAATGTATCCCTTCTGAGTTTTGCGGATCTGCTTAGAATCACATGCTTTGCATAAATTAGCAAGTAGTACTTGTAGAAGGAGGTGGGTTGTTTGAAGTTAGCGCTGCAAAGAGATGTTTCAGCACTGCTTGTCCCACTTGTGTATCACCCTTGGAATGTGTGTCAAGATTGACATATGGAAGAGATTGGGTGGGAATGAGATAGCTCTGCGTCTACTCAAAATATTCCTACTCTATAAAGAACAAGGGACCCTCTCCCCTGATCTCCGTAAAGCAGTATAATCGTAATTCCAAAAATAGGCAAACCCCCGGAAAGGTGCAGCTCATATAGACCAATCTCTTTAATCAACGGCAAAACTAAAATCCTAGCAAAAGTGCTTGCGAATAGGCTGCAAAAAGTAATAACCTCTCTGGTCCATCCAGACCAATGTGGGTTCATGTCCAAGAGATCCAAGCGCATGAACCTCCGCAGACTCCACCTGGCGCTGGAAAGAGCCCCTACCCTCCAGGAACCCTTAGCACTTCTAGCGATCGATTTCGAAAAAGCCTTCAATTCTGTTTTCTGGGAGGCCCTCTGGGAAATCATGCATTGTATGGGATTTGGGGAAACCTTTAAGGGATGAGTCCAACTCTTGTATAAATCTCCTGAAGCAAAAGTCAGGGTGAATGGATGGCCCTCGAGACTCTTCCAGCTGGGCAAAGGTACAAGACAGGGGTGCCCCCTATCAGCGCTGCTGTTTGCGCTGATTATTGAACCCCTAGCTATAATACTAAGAGACATACCATCGTGGAAAGGCTTCTGTTGGCGGGAGGGCATGGAGTATAGAGTCTCCCTATATGCTGATGACCTCCTAGTATATTTGGGGGATCCGACACACTCTTGCCCAGTGGTCACTGAGATACTGCAACAATATGGGTCCTTCAGCGGTCTGAGGGTGAACTGGTCTAAATCCATCCTGTTTCCGATCAAGGATGCAGAGCACAACATCCTGACGAATCGCCCGTACCGCATTGAAACGGAACACTTCTGCTATTTGGGCGTTCAGATCATGGTCAATCTCTCTGATTGCGTGAAACACAATTTACACCCGATTACAGAGAGATTCATGAGGGACGTGCGACACTGGGTACTGCTTCCATTGACACTGCTGGGGAGAGCAGCACTTTTTAAAATGCTGGCTCTACCACATTTTCTATATATCCTGCAGAATGCCCCACTCTACATACCAACCCTAGAATTCCACAAAATTGACATCACCCTGAGAACGCTGTTGTAGGGCGGAGGACACCCACGAATATCGCTCCAAATACGTCAACGTTCCATCTGTGAGGGTGGTATAGGGCTACCACACTTGCAATCCTACTATTGGGCCAGTCAAAGGGCAGTGATCAATGATGCACTACATGGAGACAAGAATTTACCCGACATCAGAGCAGAGATCATCGCGATGCAGGAGATGTCCCCATTAGAATGCCTCTACTAGAGACTGAAACCCGTACAGCCACGCACTATGTCAACACACATAGCGTTCATATGGTGAGACTCTCACAAACATACTGGCTGGGGCAAAAAGATCACCCCAGTGCAGGCACTATGGGGTAACGGTAACCTGCCCGAAGTGTGCAAGCTCCCGACATGGGCGAAGTGGATAGCATTGGGGATCACTAAAGTTGGGAATGTATTGGTAAATGGCAAATTAGCATCCTTCGAGGACCTAAACACTCAATTTGATCTTCCTGACACTGAGCGTTATTGCTACATCCAACTAAAACATGCACTGCACGCACATCTCCCCTTACTGTCTGTCATGCCAGAGTGCACACAGATAGAAAGGAATATAGTACTTGATCAAATTGCTAATAAGGTTACCTCTGTCATTTATAATGCTATATCCACTTTTGCAACACCTGATTTCTGCAACTTGAAATTAAAATGGGACAGAGATGTCGGCCTGATACTGCCTGAAGACTGGGTTGCGGTTCTGATGTATCCACTGGAAACAGCGATTTCTGCCAGGCTCAGATTGATACAACTTAAAGTGTTAAACAGAGTCAGACTTTATTACCCAAGGGTGACTCTCCACTGGTGGAACAGAGCCACTGACCCTAACTGCTTGCGCTGCTTGCAGGAAGAAGGCACCTTCTTTCACATACCATGGGACTGCCCTTGGATCCAGGAGTTCTGGCAGCATTGCTGTGATAGGTTGTCAGTGGTCATGGGTCGCACTATCCTTAGAGTCCCCAAACTGATACTGTTGGGAATTGAAGGTGAGGGGGAGGCGACATGCTTTGAAAAAAAAATTCTTTCCACAACCACAGGGCTAATTAAATGCAATATAGCACAATTGTGGGGGTCCAATACAGCCCCACACTACGCACAATGGGGGATGTGAACATTTGTATGTTAATGGAACGGCGTATCTATACTGCCAGAGGTTGCCCACGGAAGGCAAAGAAAATTTGGCAGAAGTGGGAAGATGCACAATGATTACATTAAATTCTGTATAAATTATGTATATGAGAAGTTTACGAGCTGTGGATGCGACAGACTGTAATTGCTCCATTAGATATACTGGATCTGTGTTTGTATTGTTTATTTCGGTCTGTCTGCCATGTAATGTTCAAAGTGTAAGTTACACCAGACACCCTTAAAACTAATAAAATGTGTTATTAAAAAAAAAGATATACATGTCCCGGGAGGATAGCTCAGCGGCAACGTGCGCCCCTTGGAAGCAAGACCACACGAAGCAACACAGGTTCGATCCCCGGGGCCGTGCAGAAACCGCTGGGTGTTTAAGCGCGTTATAAATACGCAACTAAGACAAAAACATTGCGCAACCAACAAAAAAAAACAATTCCTGTAACAGCGCCTCGATTCCCGCGGGCTGTGTGAGCGCTTTAAAAATGTAAAATAAATAAAAAATCAAATAAAACATGTTGGGTGGAGGTGTGTATGGAACTCCAACTGGTAGCTTTGCAAATGGCATCTAGGGGTACATTTGCAATAAAGGCTAGAGTTGCCCCTGTTCCTCGAGTTCAGTGTGATCTAGGCTTAAATGGCAATGTTCTCTTAGCAAGAGAATAACAGATTTGGATACAGTTGACAATCCATTCAGAAATAGCTGATTTGGAGATAGAGTACCCTTATGTTTCAGCAGCTATAGATACAAAAAACAATCTGTTTTTCTGATTGGTTTAGTCTTTTGAAGGTAGAGCATGACAGCTCTATGTACATATAGGGCCTCATTCTGAGTTGGGCGGTAAGGGTTAATGGTCACTGATAATGATGCCAGTGCCGTTAAACCCTTACCGCCCAATTCTGAGGTCCCTTAACGGGACCCGCAAAGGACGTGTGGTCTGATCGGCCCATCATTTGATGGCAGGGGTTGCTGTGCCTCTAGAGGCAGCAACTGTGCCTCTTCCTTTTCCACTGCGAAACCCTTGCTGCTGGTATTGGTAGGACGATTGCCCTTGGGGGCTGTAGAAGGAGGCACCAAGCGTTCCCGTGCCTGATTGGCTTGATCTGCTGAATCCTTGCACCCGGAAACTCTGCCGTGTAATGAATACTCCCTTTTGTATGCAGGGTTTATTTGACATTTGAACCAGTGTTCTGATGGTCTCATGCTCTTTCTTTGTGGTTTCCAGCTGTTCCCCCACAGCTTTAGCAAAAAGGACAGACTCTACGATAGGCATGTTAATGAGGGATACCTGTGTTTATGGCTTAAAGCCTGAGTTTCCGAGCCAAGAGTGCCTCTTTAGGAGAGTTCCCCCAGCGATGACTCTCCCTGAGGTGTCAGCAGAATCTAGAACGTGTTTTAGGATGTTCTGTGACACTTGCTTTTCCTCCACGCCTACCACAATCAGAAGACATGTGAAGCCGGATTCTCTGGTGGTTACTGCTACAAGGATGAGAGCTGGTGTTCCACTCTTTACTGCCAAGAAGCCTTCGAACAAGGAATGTAAAAGGCGTTACACGCTAGGCAGGAGTATCACTACTTCTGGTGGATTCATGACCAGAATAGCCAACAATACGGCCCTGCTCGCTAGCTATAACAGCACCCAATGGGATGATGTCTTAAAACATCTAGATTCCGTGCCAGAACCTGTCACAGTACTGCCGGAGTGTCTTCATGAACGCCTTCTGGTAGGCACGGAGGAGGAACCACAGCGGGCTTAGTTGGCAGTGGGTCGAGAGATGCCTATTGCCGGCGTGTGGCCTTCCATCAACGGATCTGTCGAGGAACGGCTTTGGGGTGTGTGCTTATGTGTAGTCATGAATGCGTGTACGCCGGTGTCACCAGAGGCCTTACTCATAGCAGTGCGCTGTGACTGCCTTTCGAGGCTGGTGATAGGCGTATGGGAACTGGTGCGTTCCTCTGTAATGTCTTTGAGCTCCAAATCAGAGTTTTGGCTGCCTTTGCCTTCGTGATCTGATTCGAAGATCCCTGGAGTGGTCTCCGACTCCGCCATCATGGCGTGTGCAGGCCACCGCTTTGTTCGGCGCTCTTTAAGGGTGTCAGCCTAAAGAGTTTGCACAATGATCACATGGAAGGCAGTGGTTACACACTCTGTGTGTGTCTTTCCACAGAAACTTCCTATTACACTTGGCACAACATTTAAATGGAGTATGTTCCATAATGGAAGGTGGCCATAGAGGTAGCAAGACAAAGGCAGTTAGGGCAGGCATTCTCTAAACAGACAAGATCAGTCCCCCCGCTCTCCCCACTGATAGGCCAAAGCCAGGTGTAGGCCAAAGCCCGTCAGAACTGACGTCTGTTTCGATGTCTGCAATCAGGCATTGAGATGGTTCCATTGATGAACTGCGTCATCAGAAACAGGCAGTTGAAAGTAAACGTAATTAACTCCTAAGTAGCTTTTGCTAAGGACTCCACGAGAATACAACTATCCACGATGGCAGAAAAAAAGAATCTTAGGGACCTCGAGGAGTGAGGGATCATGGGTACAGGGTACATCACACTTAGGAAAGTATTACAGATATGCCCTGTTGACGTCCCTTTTCGAATTTGAAAAACTTCATGTGCAATACTTGCAACTTCCACTAGATGTCGGCCTATGCAAAGCATGTGATTCTAAGGAGAACCACAACCCTCAGAAATATATACATCTCATTCTTTTTGTGGATTTATTCAGTCACCTGGCATTAATTGCCATTTTTATGTTGATAGCTCTCGTCTTTTTTCTTCCTTTATGATAAACTTTACTCTTCTAGCTCAGACTGTCCCTCAGTAGTCAAATTATGGACGCTTTCTAATCGATTTCATCTCAATACTTCTAAAATAGAGATCATTTTTTTCACTGCTCCCTCTCCTTAAGAGTTTTCCCGGGCTTCATCTATTTTGACTCTGGCTCTCTTTCTTCATCTGCTCCTAACCATGGCATCATTTTTTAGATTCTTCACTCTTCTCATCTAATCACATTTCCTCGTTTGCCTGTTCCTGCCGCTTTAAACTTTATAATATTTGTAAAATCTATGCATGCGGTACCTTTTCTGACTAAAACTCTTATTCTTACACCTTGGTCTTTTGACAATCTGATTATAGTTCTTTTTTTCGTTGGCCTACATGCCTATGCTATCACTCCTCATTAGTCTATGTTTAATTCTGCTATTCATCTTCTTTGCTTGCTTCCACGCCATTACTGCACTTCTATGGCTTTCATTTTGCCCCAGTTCCAGTTTCAGTTCTTATGAATTCCTTTTAAGTTCATTCATGTTCTTGCTCCCTCATACCTTTCTGCTTTCGTAATAGTCTATGCTCTGCCAAATACCCAACAGCTAGGACCAAGAAGGATACCAAGACCACATATTTTTGTTCAAAGGTTTGTTAAGAATTGTACACAGGGGGCGAACTTAAAGGTAACAGAGAACTTCCCCAACCAGAAAATGCAATAAAAATCAACAAAACTAGTTAGGATATTCTTCTCCAAATAGTTGTTCTTCCCACTGGTTGGGGATGTCAAGACCCTCGGAGCTTACGTTGAAGTCTCGGTCCTTGGGGCAGCCGGGAGGTTATGCCACCTCCTTTGCTCTAGAGTTGCTGCGTCAAGGGGTTCTAGAACCCGCCCGTTGCTCAATGGCGTAAGATCCTTTTAGGTTGCACTACCTCCTTCTTTCCTTGTGTTGCAGATTTGCAGAGCTTGGCAGGGCACGACTGCCCAACCTGACCAAAGCTCAGAGACCTAACTCTTCCTCTACCTAAACTGGTTACATTCTCGCTGACCCTGTCTCATTCCTCCTCCCACCGACCTGGCCTACCTCAACCTGCCTATTCTGGCTGGCTAAACTCTGATCTTCCTCTTGGTTATACCTTTTTCTAAACTTCCTTAACCTTCGTTTCACGGCTCCACACCACTCTGCCCTGATGTCACTAGTAGTTCAATCCTACTCCCAGTTTCATGTTATTATCTCTCTACTCTCATCTTATTACCGCCTCCTACCTTCCTGCCTCAGTTATTATTGCTTCCTTCTTCCTTCTGTCTGTTCTAACCCCCCTCTCCTTTCCTCTGATGCTAGTCCCTCTTTTCACTTCAGCCCAGGTTTTACCACCTCCCTCCTTTGCGCCGATATTACTGCCTCCTTCCACTCCACTCCAGGTTCTACCTTCTTTCATCTGATGTTACTGCCTGCTTCACTTCCCCTCCAGGTTTTACCTCCTTCCATTTCACTCCAGATTTAAAGCCTGCCTCCCGTCTTCTGATGTTACTGTTTCCTCCCACTTCACTCCAGGTTTTACCTACTCCCTGTCCTTTGATGTTACTGCCTCCTTCCACTCTGTGCTACTCTAATTCAGGTTTTGCCTCCTTCCTCCTCTGAATTCCATTAGCTCTCACGACCTCCTCCTGCTCTCCTCTGCTGTCCTCTCTCCAGACTCCTCCGCTTCTATCATGCCCTGGTCTTCATCCAGTCTCCAGCCTTCACCAAAACCAAACCTCCTGCAACACACACTGCCATGCATGGCTGCCTGGCGTATATAGTGTTCTCCCTTTGCCCCTTTGGTGGGACTTTCAATAAAGGCAGTTACCTGTAAATGGTCAGGCTTAGATTGGCTGTGGTCCTTGACTTCCGGTGGGTGAGAGTGAGGCTGCAGGGCTAGGCCTAAGTCTATAAAGACCCAGACTGTAATTTTGGAATACTCATGTATATGTAATGGGCCAGGGCGAACTGGCTGCATTTGGGGTCTGCATGTAACTAGGTTCTCGCCAGATAAGGTTATTCTGGAAGGGATGTGTGTTTACTTTGCCTTTACCACATTATGCATATGAATTACATTTTACCAACATGTTTGCAGACTTTTCATGTCTGTCTGAGAACTCTACGGGCAGGTCTATGGACGGGCCCCATGAACCTCAAGGAATGCACAAAAAGTGTCCTTGTGGTGCTATAGGATCGTGGGGGCCTGATTCAGCACCACTCCTCATGCTCTAGGGAAAAGAGGGGGTTGTTACTTGGCATTAGTGTGGGGGATAACATTATCCAGCACAGTCTCCCCAATGAGCTTTGTCCTTAATCCTTACCGCTAGCATGGGGTCCTCAGGAAGGTGCACTGATTGTATCTGCAGAGCGCCCTACAGGGATTCCAAAACAAATACCAGAGGACTAGTGTGGTCAGAACTCAAACCTCTTACATTGTTGAAGACATAGGCAGCAGCACACTTCCAACAAGCTGAATGATAGAAATTATGACAAGGGATAATAGTGATTTGTAGGCAGAAAGGATAAACATACTTCCACCACGAGCCACTGCATATGTCTGGGCACTTTGGAAGTGCAGACCTTTCAAAAGAAGCTTACAATAGCATTCCCACTTACCACAGGAACATACTGGGGAAAAGGGATATGTTGGCATAGATGGCATGTCAGCTGGCAGATGAACATTACGAGCAGCAAAGCTGCTCTATGCTCTTTTGATCATAGGGGGAGCAGAGAAAGACACACTCCTTGAAGCATTCATGCAGGTAGAAGCTTCTGAGACCCTGGGAAATAGGAGTTAATCCTTGCAGCAGTGTATATCCTGTTGCTATGGTGGTTGTGGACATCCAATTCAACTGGAACGGATCTCTGTGTTACTGTTAGGATTGTGTATGCCGAGCACCATTATCAGCACAATGTACAAAGTCTCACCTGAGGAATAGGTAGACAAGCTGATGCAGGAAAGGAGGACTAGGGTCAAGGGGAAACCGCCCCAAATAGCTCAAGGATGCAAAAAAAAGGTAGGTAACGCAGGGGAGCTCCCTGGCAGTATGAGGACGATACGTAGAGAGGTGCATCCAGCAGAAAGAGTTCCAATCAGGTGGGACGTAGGAGTAGTTCACAGGTAATTCACAAGGTGGGTTACATGGGAGAAGCACCATGAAACCTCAAAGCAGTAGAAAAAAAACAGGGAAAATCCAAAGGGAATCCAAGGAAGCACAACGGGTCAAAACCAAAGGACAGTCAAACAGGCTTCAGAGAAAAGGGAGATCCGTAGGCAGGTCAAGGGGCAAGACGGGTCAAAACCAAAAGTTCAGTCAGGATAGGCTTTAGAGCAAGGGGGATCCGTAGACAGTCCAAAGGCAGGTCGGGTCTGGGAATCAGAGGCTACGAGGAGGAGGGAAGGAAAGAGGCACAAAGGCCAAGGAAATGGGCTACAATGGGGAACAAGGCACAAGAGCGGGCACAAGACTCACCAATGGTTTGTGGTGCGCCGCTCATTTGTGTCTCTGGCCTTAGGTTTCCTCTGCTCATCACTGCAGTGCAGTGACACGTTGCCATGGCAACTAGCAACATGTCTGCCAACGTGTGAACTATACACGCCGCCCGCAAGGTGGTATTATGTGGCGCTGTACGGTCACGGTGCTCATGATAACTAACCAGTCATTTCTGGCTGTCAGGGTATAGATTAGCACAACACTTTCTAATCTAAGCTCATTACATTTCAGTGGGCCAATATATCTCTTGTGATGTTTTTAATAGTTGGACTTCATTTGCTTAGTGGAGACATTTTATAACACACAATAAATACATTTGTTAACTCTTCAAAAACAGAGGTCATCTTTCGCACAGCTTCCAATGCCATCCCTCCCCTTTTTCTCCCTGCTTCCAATTCCACCCCTCCTCTATGTTCTTACGGCCTGACCTCCTTGCTCCCTCATCCAGGGCTCACACCCTTAGGTGTCTCTTTAATAGCGACCGATGAATGCAACAATTCATCACTACCACTTGCTCTGTTGCTTGTATTAACCTTCTTAACATTCTGAAAATGTGTCAATTTCTTACCAACTAATCTAGGGAAACTCTAATCCCCACCCTTTGTACTCAGCAACTTTTACTATTGCTTAAGCCTTACTCTTTGGTCTTCCTCTCTACTCATTCCTCCCTCTAGACAAAGTCCTCAACTTTGCCTCCCATACTCTTTACAATTCACCCATACCATCTTCACTTCTACATACTGACAGCACGCTGGTTGACTCTCCATGAACAACCACTCCCATATAATATTCATTCTCCTAGACTACAAAGCTATCAATGGTCTGCTCCTAGGATATGGGTTTGTAGCTGTTTGATTGTATCTCTTTTTACTCACCATCTTGTTCCATCCACTCCTCCTCTGTACTCAACCTCACTGCCCCATTCTACCTGTGCCTTCTCCCGCTTCCACTCTTTCGCCCCCCGCTCCACTGGAACCTGCTGCCCATCATAATCAAAGCCAGACCAACTGGGGATCTCTTCAAAGCTAGACTTAAACTCCACTTACTTGCTAATGAGGGGGCTGCTCCTACCCTCTCCCCCATCCTCCCTAGCTGACCCCACCACTCTCTACAGTGACTCTTAATAATGTAATTTTGTATATTTATAAAATATCCCTCTATAGTTTGAAGCACTTGCCCCGTTGGGTTAATGTTACCTTTGTCGGTGAACTGTTTCTTTGATATATTTCTTTCTGTTTGTTTTGTCGCTGGTCTACGTCCCTGTTGTGATATATGCTCTGGCGCTATTCTCAAGTCTCCCCACAGTTCGAGAACGATGCCAGAGTCAGTTATGAAGACGCCTACGTGGATCACACCGTGCACTGGGGGCTCTCGAATTAAAGCATATCTTAACAGTTTTACCTCCTGCTTGTCGCACCTGTATTCATAAGAATTGGCAACGAGGAGGCGTGCAAAGGTGAGAGAGCCCTCATGAGCGAACTGCTGCCTGACACCAGAGAAGAGGGTTGACGGCCGACAGCTGGCGTTTGTCTCATTACACAAGGCATCCTGAAACACCCCAACAAGCCACTCCGGCAGTGTAACCTTCAAAGACAGGCTCACAGAAGTGGGGAGAGAGATTGAAAAGAGAACCTGCAAACAGGTGTGCATTTTTCAAGTAAGGAACTGCACGCGTGCGGCATCCGCTCAAAATAGCTAAAGGAAAGGACCTCATGACGCCACACGATGTGTGGCGGCCATATTGATTGTTTGCTGTTGCTGTAGATATGCACGGCACAGAGCATAAAGGCCCTGAATGAAATAAACTGCGAACTCTCGCAGGCAACAAACATCAGAGTTCACGAGCAAATGTGAATATAGTGCACAGCAATACTCAACACTTCTCACAAAGGGAGAAAAGCATGCAAAACACACCCTACCCATCCCCATGTCAATTTCTTGCAAACCCAGGCAGCCCCATCACTCCATGGGAACAGTGGGAAAACATTTTCCAAGTATACCTGAGAGCTCTAGGTGGCGCAAAGTTCAACAACGATCTTAAAGAAGCCACTTTATTGAAGTGTATTGGAGCAGAAGCTCTCAGGATTTTTTGCACTGTTCCTAATGAAACAAGCAGTGATGGGGCAGGAGATTGGACTGTAACCGCGCAAACAATCACTATGAAATGGCCCTTTGCAAGCTAGAGAAACACTTTGGAAACAAACCAATGTAGTTCTTGAAAGATGCCATTTTTTTCCCAAGGAAACAGAATAAAGGGGAGTCAGTGGATGTATATATATATATATATATATATGGGATACATTACTCACCGTAATCGTATTTCTGATGCTTGTATCTGCTTAGATTCACATGCTGTGCATAGGCCGACATCTAGTGGAAGCTGCGGAGTATTACAGTTTGTTTTTCGAAAGTCGAAAATGGGCGTCGACACAGGCGTGCCAGTAATACTATCCCTAGTGTGACGTCCACTGTACCCAAGATCCCTCACGCGTGTAGGATCCTCAGATTGTATTTTTTCTGACATGAGGAAGCATGAGGAGTAGCGTGAGTACAGATAATCCAAGCAGATAAACAGAAAGGTAAGACTACAAGCAATCATGCGCCTTCTCTCGGAGGGGAGGAAGGGTGGGTCGCATGTGAATCTAAGCAGATACAAGCATCAGAAATACGATTACGGTGAGTAATGTATCCCTTCTGAGGCTTGTGGAATCTGCTTAGATCACATGCTGTGCATAGATTAGCGAGCAGTACCAGAAGAAGGAGGTGGGATGTGAGAAGGGTCATGAGCAAACAGGTGTCTTAGAACCGCTTGTCCCACTTGTGTATCTGTCTTGGAATGAGTGTCAATGCAGTAATGCTGAGTAAAAGTGTGAATAGAGCTCCAAGTAGCCGCTTTGCAAATGGTGTCGAGGGGAACATTTGCAATGAAAGCCAGAGTGGCACCAATGCCTCTAGTAGAGTGGGCCCTTGGCGTAAAAGGCAGAGTCTTTTCAGAAAGAGAGTAACACAGCTGTATACAGTTGATAATCCACTTCGAGATAGCGCCTTTAGAGACGCGATCCCCCTCTCTGCCTGTAGCTACGGAGACAAACAGTTGATCTGTTTTCCTTAGCGGTCTGGTCTTATTTACATAGTATAGGACCGCCCTACGCACATCTAGGGTGTGTAGTTTTACCTCAGCCGAGCTTTGTGGGTTTTTGAAGAAAGCCGGAAGCTTGATGGACTGGTTTACATGGAACTTGGATATGAATTTAGGTGAGAACCTAGGGTGTGTGCGTAAAACCAGTTTGTCCTTGTGGATAGTAAAGAAAGGATCTTGCACTGACAGAGCCTGAATCTCACTGACCCTTCTTATGGAGGTAATGGCTACTAAGAAGGCCGTTTTATAAGTCAGGTGTTTGAGACTACTTTTATGCATGGGTTCGAATGGGGGTCCCATGAGCTTAGCTAGCACCACGTTGAGGTCCCATCCTGGCGGTGGGTTCGAAATAGGAGGGTGAAGTCTCTTTACTCCTTCCATGAAGGCTTTAACCACTGGCACTTTCCACCACGAGACCTTGTTATGGGATGTGGTGTAAGCCGAGAGGGCTGCCAGGTGTACTTTCAGTGAGTTAAAAACCAACCCTGCATCCAGCAGGTGGAGCATGTATGTCACAACGTTGGAAGGAGTGCAATCAACCGGGTTGATTTGTTTATTCTGGCACCAGATAACGAATCTTTTCCACTTATCAAAGTAACAGTGCCTTGTATTTGGTTTCCTGGACTCCTTTAGAATGTCCATACACCTCTGTGGTAATTTGAGATGTCCAAACTCTATGACTTCAGGAGCCATGCTGCTAGGTTCATAGAGTTGGGTTCCTGATGCACTGTTTGACCCTGTTGCTGGGACAGTAGGTTGTACCAAGCTGGGAGTCTGATGGGTTCGCACACCGCCATCCTGCGTAGGTGTGGAAACCATGGTTGTCTCGCCCACATGGGAGCAACTAGGATGAGCGTCATCGATTCCTTGTTCATCTTGTACACCACCTTCCTGATGAGAGGAGTTGGTGGAAAAGCGTACGCAAACATCCCTGACCAGTTCATCCACAGGGCATTCCCTTGGGAGTCCGGTTGGGGGAACCTGGATGCAAATCCTGGGCATTGTTTGTTTTCGCTTGTGGCGAATAGGTCTATAGTGGGGAAACCCCACTGAGAGAAGAGATCTTCTACCACGTCTCTGTGAAGGACCCATTCGTGTTCTTCTGGGAGGGAGTCTCTGCTTAGAGCATCCGCTAGGGAATTGAGCTCCCCTGGAACATGTTGCGATGACAGGAAGATGTTCCGTCTGAGTGCCCATATCCAGATTTTCTGGGCAAGCTTGGACAGATTTGGTGAACGAGTCCCCCCTTGCTTGTTCAGATAGAACATGGCTGTCGTGCTGTCCGTCCTGATCTGCACCGACAAGTTCAGTAGATGGGGCTCGAACGCCTTTAGCGCTCGGAATACTGCCAGAAGCTCTAGCAGATTGATGTGGTTCTTGGCTACTGAGTGAGACCAGAGACCCTGAGCTGTGTGGTGGAGATGGTGAGCTCCCCACCCAGTCAGGCATGCATCTGTAGTTACCACGGCTTGTACTTCGGGATTGTAAAAGGGTTTCCCCTTTGCGAGATTCTCTCTTGTCCACCAGTGTAGGCTCTGTACGAGTGTTGGCGAAACGACCACTAGATCGTCCCAATGACCACTTGCCTGAGACCACTGTTTCGCCAACCATTCCTGCATGGGACGCATGCGCAGACGCGCGTGGGGGACCAGGTAAATGCATGACGCCATCATGCCCAGTAACCGCATAGCTTTGCGTACTGTTATCTGTTGACCTGACTGATAATGCGGAATTTGCAGAAGTATATTCCGAATTCTCTCTTCCGAAGGGAAGGTCAATCCTTTCTGAGTATCTAGGATAGCTCCTAGAAATTGTTTTGAGGTGCTTGGCACCAGACTTGACTTTTTCTCGTTGATAGAGAAGCCTAATTCGTGGAGGAGGTCGATAGTCCTCTGAATGTTTGACCTGCAAATTCCTGGGGTCTCCCCCGTTATGAGCCAGTCGTCCAGATAAGGGTACACCGGGATTGCTTCCCTGCGTAGGTGTGCAGCCGCCACCGCCAGTACCTTGGTGAATACCCTTGGTGCAGAAGCTATCCCGAAGGGCAGTACCTTGAATTGGTAGTGGCGACTGTCTACCTTGAAGCGTAAGTACTTTCTGTGCGCTGGGAGCATGGAAATATGAAAATAAGCATCTTTCATATCCAAGGTTGCCATGTAATCCCCCCTTTTTTAGGAGGGGGATTACCTCTTGTAGCGTGGTCATACGGAATTTTTGGGGCTTGACATACTTGTTGGCAGGCCACAAGTCTAATACTGGGCGCATTGTCAAATCTTTCTTTGGCACAAGGAAGTAAGTTGAATAGATACCCTTGTTTACCTGGTGTCCTGGGACGAGTTCTATCGCGTCCTTTTCTAGCAGAATGGCGATCTCCTCGAGAAGGATCCTTTGATGCTCTAGGGAGTGCACTCTTTGTCGTGGAGGATGGTTCCGGGGACGCTGCAGTAGTTCTATACAATATCCTGCGGATACTGTTGACAGCACCCATCTGTCTGAGGTGATCCCTTCCCAAGCCTGGGTGAAGGTGGAAATGCGTCCCCCTACTGGGGTTGCGTGGCAAGGGACCCTGAACTGAGCGTCACTGTTTTGGTGGAGGCGTGCCACCTCCCTTGTTGGGGCTGCCTCTGCCTCTTCCACGACCTCTCTTGTTACCCCTGCCGTAACTCTGGGTAGACTGCTGGTTGTTATTCCATTGTGTACCCTGTCCCTGGGCATAGTTGCCTCTTTGTGAATTTTGTCCGCGTGGGCGACGAAAATTACTGTTCCCCCTCTGGTTAGGGGGTTTGTTGGTAAGCTGGCCAAGGGATTTGAGAGTCTCATATTCATCTTTGGCATTTTTAAGTGCGTCTTCGACCGCTTTCCCAAACAATAGGTCGGGTTCCACTGGCTTGTCTATTAAAGAAGCCTGGGTTTCTGTCTTGAATCCCGACTGCCGTAACCACGCATGTCTTTTGATAACAGTACCTTCTGCTATCAATCTCCCTGCGTTGTCAGCGGCGTCGAAAGTTGCTTTTAAAATGCAACCAGACACGGCTCTCCCTTCTGCCGAGATCCGAGCCAGCTGGCCCTTTATTGGTTCTGGAGCAGAGGCAATGAGCGCCGCGACCTCTTCCCATTGATGGCAATTGTAACTAGCCAACAGGGTGGTGGAATTCGCAATCCTTGCTTGGTAGGCGGACGTTGAGGCTACCTTCCTGCCAAACCCGTAAAGTTTTTTGCTCTCCTTGTCGGGAGGAGCTTCTGATGAAGATAAGGGCGTGCCAGCACTTTTTCTAGTGTTGGTAACCACTAGGGAATCTGGTTTAAGATGTCCCCTTATATACAGAGGGTCAGACTGGGCTGCCCGGAAAATCTTTTCAATTCTGGGGTTGACAGCTCTGGTGAGGTTCGGATTCACCAGGGAAGGATCTATTCTTCGTTGGATGGATTTGAGGATAGGGATGGTCTGAGCGACTGGTCTTCTCTCTCCTACAAACTCCTCCGCGAAGTCCCTTTCCTCCTGTACACCGTGGGTGTCGATGTGGAAGTGTTCCGCTGCTCGGGCGAGAACCTCGTTAAGGAGGGGCTGGTTATCAACTGGAGAGTCAGTAACTGGGGCTTCGCTTTGTACTGGGGAATCTACTCTGTAAATTTCCTGCTCATCTTCTCCCTCCTCCAAGTCCTCATCCTCCGCATAGTAATCTGTCCCGGTTTGTTCTTCCATCATGTCCAACTCCTGGTCCTCTCTAGGGAAAACTTGTCCCTGGTAACTGGGGAGTGGAGTAGAATATGAAGTGGAGTAAGGCTGAACCTCGAAGGGTTCAGGTCTTTCGACCCGGGGCTTTTTACTTAGCGGGATGGGATCGGAGGAGCCTGAGGGTGTGGCCCCTTGAGGGTTATATGAAAGAAAGTGTTCTGGGTTCTTATCATAAAAATCAGCTAAGGAAGACATCCTAGACATAACCCTGTCTATGTCTTCACTGGACCATTCCCTGGAACAGGGTATTACTTTAGCAGGTGATTTATTTTCAAGGGTAGACTTGTGTTTGCTTGTCTGCTTAGGCTTTACAGGGGTGGAAGGCTGTGCTTTCCGCTGTTTCCCCCCTTCTCCGTGCGTGGAAAAATGTTTTCCCTGTCCCTTGGGGGCCCCAGAGACTTTCGACGCCTGGCGTCGAGGGTCTGGAAAGGTATCTGTGTGCTTCGGGCGTGGGGCCTCACTGGTGTTAACCGCGGTCTCGGTATCTTGGAGCGCGGCCTGGGGGTGGAAGTCGTCTTCGTCTCCCGACGATCGAACTTCCGTTAGTGTGTGTAGCGAGGCACTCTTGGCAAGAGTGGATGATTGCCTTGCGTCGTGAGGCGATCTCGATCGAGAGCGCCCAGAGGACACCGAGTCGGACCGTTCTTTTTGTGCCTCTTTCCGGGAAGTCGACGTCGTCGAGGTCCGGTTGGTCTTAGTGTGTTTAGTGTGTGTTAGGTGTGTAGCGCTTGCGTCGCCGGGGGTCTTCCCCATAGCCGCCTTGCCGGACGACCTTCCGAGGTCGGGGACCTGCGCTCGTCGGCTGTCTTTCGACGCCGTAATGCCCTCGCCGTCCGAAAGTACGGCGTCGCTGCCATCGCTGAAGGCGCCCTCCGCTGCCATGGCCTCCTGCCTGGCGTGGTGGGCCCAACGCTTTGTCGAACGGTCCTTAAGTGTCTTAGGTTTAAACCTACTACACGCTCTGCAGTTCGCTTCGGGGTGATCCCTCGGCAAGCAGAGATTGCACGTGGCGTGCCTGTCGACCCAAGGGTATTTGCGATTGCACTTGGGGCAGAATTGAAAAGGGGTACCCTCCATACGCACCTTAAGGCAGCGGGCTGCTAAGTGTAGGAATATATATAAATGTAACTATATATCAAGAGTGAAGAGTATGTACCACCCCCCACTCTCCCTACTTGTAAGGGCCGAGGCCAGCGGCCTACTAGGCCCGGGCCGAGGCCAGCGGCCTACCGAGGCCCAGATCCGTCGTGCAGCAGTCGACGGTCGATGACTTCTCCAGCCGTCGTCGAGGTTGAGGGTCGACGTTGGGGTGGGGAAGGGAATGAATAAGAATTAAAATTATAATAACAGCAAAAGTATGGCTAAGGCCAGGGAACTCCGCAAGATGCTTCCGACCAGTATGGCGGAAAAAAACAATCTGAGGATCCTACACGCGTGAGGGATCTTGGGTACAGTGGACGTCACACTAGGGATAGTATTACTGGCACGCCTGTGTCGACGCCCATTTTCGACTTTCGAAAAACAAACTGTAATACTCCGCAGCTTCCACTAGATGTCGGCCTATGCACAGCATGTGATCTAAGCAGATTCCACAAGCCTCAGAAGTATATATATATATATATATATATATATACACACACACACATATACATATATATGTATATGTTCAAAGTTGGGTGATTTCTTGCATCACACGGATTGAGCAGCACTCTCCATAATGTCCTTAATAAAAAAAAACAGATACTTGGTCCATTTAGCAAAACATTTCTTCCATTATTGTATTTCAGGGAAAAACACGGAAGGTTCATGAAAAGATCATCAGATTAGGATCCTCCCATAGTATAGCAAACAAGTTTGCTGAGGGGTCTATGCCTTTTGCGGCTTTTCTCGCCGCTTGTTCATATATATATATATATAAGTGGGGGTATCAGCTTCCCGGTCCTTGCCACTAAATTGTGGAACACCCTGCCCACCACACTCAGACTTGAACCCCCATTCCATGTCTTCAAAAACAAATCCAAACATTGTCTCATTGAGCAGGAGTTGAATAGACTGTAAATATACCTGTACGTGACATTGCTTGTCTTGCCTTGTAACTTCATAGTGATAAGGCTCATGCCACCCTACCTGTAGATTTTACTCTAAGCTGACTATGTATATCTGGCCCTGCAACTGTATAGTGTTGATATTCATGTAATCCCTGCAAAGATTTAAATGTAAACTGATGTGTAAGTACTTGACGATGTATACCTTACCCTGTACCTGTATATTAAGTATATGTAACTAAGATATGCGTCCAGATGCCTTCGGGCCAGGTGCACTATACAGATAAAGAAATACAAATGAAATACAAAATGCATAAATCGCAGCATTAAGAGGATTTTTGACAACATGCAAATACACGGGTGTCGCAGAGGAATACCTAAGACACCAACTGGTGCTTCACACTGCTGATCCCCGTATCCAACGAAGATTGTGGCAAGCAAAAGATCCCACGTTAGACCGAGCTATTGAGATTGCCAGGACGATGGAATTGGGCGACAAGTGTATGAAAGCTGTACAAACCAAACAAGAACCAGTGGAAATCAAAAAAGTACAAATTGAAGAAGAGGATGACAATGAGGACGCCATAGTAGCACTGATAAGGAAAATGTCCACAATTACATCCACGATGAGGCCATCCGATAGAGGAAGGAGAGAGAAGGGCGGGAATGCTTTCACCCAAAAGACACAATGGAAATGTCACAAGTGTGGACAGAATAGACATCCCAATGGCGAAATAGATTGCCCAGCAAATGCAGCAACAGAGGGCATTACGGGAGAGTTTGCACATGCAGCAGAGGCATAAGAAGAATGGGCCACAACATCAGGTCGATTGAGGAGACCAATGATCCAAATAATGTCAACATCAGAGCACTGGAGGAAATAGGCAGCCTGAGCAGTCTTTTGACCATATCAAACGATGTGGAAGAAGAGGTCATACAGATCCTGAAAGTCCGTTGCGAAGGGAAGGGTCCATGGGAAAACATGAGAATAAATACCATACCTGTGCTTATGATGATAGACACTGGATCCCCATATACGATGGTGGATGTCCACACATATGAAAAAGAACTGAATGGTCGACTTGAAGATTTAAGAAATACCAACATCAGAGCCAAGAGGTATGGCAAGAACCCAATCAACATCATATGATACAAGTGGGACCACCTCAACTCCAAAGACAGAGAAACATATTGGAAGTTGTAGCAGAGCATAGAGCTATGTGCGTCAAACCAGGATTTTAAATCCAATGAAGGTTTGGCAAAAATATTTCCCCTAGTATTCAACCAAAGATTTGGGATGCTCAAAGGATTCAAACACAGCATTGTGTTGAAAAGAGGTGCTAGGCCAATTGTGCATGAAACAATCCTGTGGGCACAAAAGACGTGTTGCAGCAAGAATTAAAGAGACTTTGTGAGCACAACATCATTGAACCCATAGAATCTTCAGAATGGTCATCGCCCATCGTTATTGTGCTCAATCCTGACAACTCCATAAGAATGTGCGTGGACCTCAGAGACCTTAATGCCAACATTTGGATAGAGAGACATCATTTACCAAATATAAATGAAATGCTAACAATGAAGCCAGACAAATATTTTACCACACTCGACTTGTCATCAGCATATCATCAGGTGGCATTAGACGAAAGTTCAAAACATTTTTGGTGGTCTTGATGGTGTATACTATTTCCAGGACGACATTCTTATTGCAACCATAACAGAAGACAAACATGATGCTAAACTGTTGGGTGTGTTGCAAGCAAGGCAAGAAAAGGGGCTCACACCGAGGATTGACAAATGTAGAATTAAAGTGAAGGAATTTCATAAATGGTAGCAGGTGCCCCTCTCCAGAAAGAACACAGCATGATAACCTGTTCAGTGTTTTTGTCCCACTGTGAGAGTTCGCAGCCATCTGCTTTTTGCTCACTGTACCTTTCACAGATAGGAAATTTCAATTTGCATATCAGTCTTTGTCCCACCCACATGGGCAGTCCAGCACCGAAATGCTATGGCAATTCCTTTCTGAACAAGAGTACCAAAAGCAACCCCATACATGTATTTCAGCGTTGTTGGGCCTCATCAGTGAGGTGCAGTGTGCCTCTCTGAGCACAGTAAGCAGGGAGTCCACGTCCGTTTGGGTTCCCCCAGGTAACTCAGGGTGACCAACCCCAAGTTCCTTGCAAACATTTTTCATAAATGGTAGCAGGCGCCCCTCTCGAGAAAGAACACGGCATGATAACCTGTTCAGTGGTTTTTTCCCCACTGTGAGAGTTCGCAGCCATCTGCTTTTTGCTCACTGTACCTTTCACAGATGGGAAATTCCCATTGGCATATCAGTCTTTGTCCCACCCACATGGGCAGTCCAGCACGGAAATACTATAGCAATTCCTTTCTGAACAAGCCAAGTTTAAGGAAGGAGATTGGGTATGCATGAAAGAACCCAGGAAGCTCCAGAAGGCTTTGTCCAAATTCAGGGATGCACAGATGGTGGAGAAGGCAACAAAAGAATTTGTGGTTCTGGACGATGGGAAAAGATGGTCGTGTGATGATGTTGTGCAATCCTCCAGGATCGGATGACCAACTGATGCGACTTTCAGAAGTCCAACTCCCGTACAGGGACTGCCGACAGAAGAAGCAAGTCCACAATTATGGGGCAATGACAACTTGGTCAGAGTGATGCCTACAAGGAGCAGAAGATGTGCTCTGAATTCTAAGAGTGACTATGTGTATTATTGATCATATCCTTTCACCACTCTTACCCTTCCCTGCTTTCCCTTTCTCCATTTACTTCCTTTTCATCTTTACCCCATGGAGAGGAGATGTGTGGTATATGCTCTGGTGCTGTTCTCAAACCTCCATAGGGTTCGAGAATGACACCGGAGTCAGTTATGAAGAAGAAACCTGTGCGGATCACACCGCGTCCTGGGGGCTCTCTAATTAAAGTATGTCTTACCAGTCCTACCTCCTGCTTGTTGTGCCTTTGTTCATAACAGTCCCACTTTCTTAAACACCCTCATAAACTGGCTCACCACTTGTTCTCATCTTTGTGCTATTGTACAGACACCCTTTGGGGGGAAAGCCTCCACCATCTGTAAAACTCCTTGAGTTCGGTATTCAATAATGCTTGCTTTATCTTTGAAGGCTTTCCTTTCCTTATAGTTCTGCATTTGCTCGATATTCAAAACCCCTCACTTTGTGTTCACCATTACCTGCACATAGTTTCCAGTTCATCCGGCAATAACATATGCCCCCTTGTAGCCTCAAGAGCACCCCAGTACGAGTGTTCCCTTCAATTCACTCACTGGTTCTTGGTGGCTCCTCAGGACGTCCTCTCTCTTCTTTCTCCTGGCTTCTGTAGGCTCTGCGCACACTGTTCAGGAACTGCATGAGCAGCGTACGCATTCAGCAATTTTGGTTGTGGGTTCCGGGTAGCTCTGCTCTTCACACACAGACACGAACGGTGACCTGCAGCACTCAGGAGTCTTCCATGGGCACAAGGCATTGGAGACTCCAACGGCTTTGCCCCTCTCACGGTCTCATCTCTGCAGTAGCTGAAGTACTGTCCTCAAGGCAAGACTCTCCTCGGCAGACCCCTTCTGGGTAGGAATTCGCCCCTCTCAGGCCTGTCTCTCGCAGCCCGGCTTCCCTCCTGCTGGTTTCCCCTTCCTTACGGGTGGCTCCACCTTTCATACACCTGTGACCTGTTAACAGGTTGCAGGTGCGAGCCCTAGAGTCCAATTGCCTAACCACCATTACTGGTGTTCTCTGGACATGCCTGACCCTCACAATTATTTCCAGGCCTCTTCCTCGTCCCAGTACCAGAGTGGTGTAACTGCATGTTAGTTTGTACAACTCTTAGTCGCCTCCTCCTTGTCCCAGTACTAGAGAGGTATGACTGAGGAGAAATAAGAGGGAATGATTGGCAAAAACCTATGAAGGTAGGGGGAGGGTAAGGTTTTTTATCACAAGGGAAAGGGGGATACCATGTCTCGCCTAAAGATACTCATCCCCACTGAAGGACCCTACTCCCAGGTGATCCTCCCTCGCATCTCCACCCTCAGAGTCAGGATCAAGGAGCGATGGCCTTTTCCTGGCCACCCGAGAAGAGGATCCAAGGGGAGTAGGTGGAACATGCCTTCAGGTTTTTCGCAGTAGTGACCATTCATGAAGCAGCTGTTATACAGATTATATGGCTGAAGATGTCTTAATAAGTGCTATGGTGTGGAATTGTCTGCCCTGATAACTTTCCTAGTGTGGTATTGGATGTCCCGGTGAGGCTCATAGTGCTGTGGTGAGTGAGGCGCCCATATCCAATCTGGATAGCTTTCATAGTGCACATCATGGTGTGTTTTTTGTCATGTTGCAAAGATATTTGCAACCTTAAATGCTCAACACAGTACAGAGTATCTGAGTAACCTCATGTATAAACAGTATTTAGTCACCTCACTCCGAGCACAGCACCTCCCATGTTCTACACAACATGAGTCATCCCACTTCCCCTTTTAAGTAAAGCAAAGGGTATGTGGGTTACCTCATCTTTCATCTCCTTCACAGCGCTGAGTATGTGCATTTTGTCAAGGCTGTTGCCTATCGCAGGCTGAATATGTGTTAGCTCACTTTCCATGTCATTGAATATCAGTACCCTAACTGCATACATTTAGCACAGAGTATGAATCACCTCACATCCCAATTACAGCACAGCAGTGTAAAAGTTAATTCGTCCCATATCCAACAAAGCATTAGGTCCATCAATTGCCACATCTTCCACTGTACAGCAATGGGTAGGTGAGTTACCTTATCTATCATGTCTTGCATGGCACCAAAAACAATTACTGGACAGCACAGTTTACAAATCACCTTAACTCCTTTCATGTCTTAGGGAGCAATGAGTGTGAGCCATCTTGCTTGTATTTCATAAATTAAGAAAGACGTTGGCCCTATGGTCCTGTGACAACTCCTCCAATAGGCCTGTCAACTTCGTTCACGAACATCCATCCGATGAAACGAGTGGCAGCTGTTGCCTTCACTTCCACCATCATTCCCCCTGCCCACCCAACTCAGACTTTACCCCTGAATCGGCTCTCAGCAACCTTTATCGTTCCATTACCAACACCCTTGACATCCTTGCCCCAATCATGAGGATCCGCCTGAAAGCTGCCTCGAAACCTAACACCTGTAATGACTCTGAACTTGCAGACCAAAAACGTAAGTGCAGTGCTGCGGAATGGAAGTGGCAAACTTCAGGTTCACCCTCTGACAAACTGGCCTGCCGCAAAAGCATTACAGACTCTCTGGGGGCCCACATTCAGGTACGAGTATCTGGCTCGTCCAACAACACAGCTGAACTCTTAAAAATCTGCAGGGAACTTGCCAACCCATCCACAGTATCCTTTGCCCCTACTCCTTCTCAGGCCCTTTGCAATGCACTCGCCACTCACTTCACCTCCAAAACCCAGAACATATTGAACAGTCTTGTCATGCACTCTTCCAACACATCCCTCCCCCTTCTGCCTCCCCTGACCACTCACCCTCCTCCTTCATCCTTTTCCTCCTTCGCCTCTGTCTCCCCGGAAGAAGTCACCAGAGTTGTCAACCCCATAAAGGCCTCATCCAAACAGGTTGCCCCTTGCTCATCCAGAACCATCATGGACAACATTTCCTCTCTCGCCTCTGCTCTCGCTGACCTTTGAAACCAATCCTTTGCTACTGGTTCTTTACCATCCTCCCTCAAGCACTTTCTTGTGAGCCTCCTCCTTAAAAAGCCATCAGCAGACACTTCCTGCCCGGCCAACTATTGCCCCATCTCCATCACCCCTTTCCTGGGTAAAGTGCTCGAGATGTTGGCCCTCCCCCAACTTAACTCCCACAATGAACTTGCTAGCGGTCTTCATTACCATCAGTCTGGATTCCGAGCAGCCAGAGGCACGGAAACTGCTCTTCTGAACACCCATGAAGAACTGCTTGCATCCATTGATTCTAACTCCCCTGCTGTCCTCATCCTCCTTGATCTTTCTTCTGCATTTGACACAGTGAACCACTTCATCCACATAAAAAGGCTCCATGACACGCTTGGTATCTCGGAGCGCACTGGACTGGCTTACCTTCTTCCTAACTGATCGCTCTTCCAAAGTCATACTGGCCACTTTCTCCTCTCCTACTTCCGCCTCCACCTGTGGTGTCCCCCAGGGCTCCATTATTTCCCCTTAGCTCTTTAACATCTACCTTACTCTACTGGCACGCCTCACTTCCTCCTTCTCCCCCAACTTCCAGTGCTATGCTGATGACACACAACTCTTCTTCTAACTTCCTACAGACTCCCTTGCACCCTACTTCATCCCTGACTGCCTCTTGGCAACCCAGGCTTGGTGTACCTCTAATGATCTTTGCCTCAACACCAGCAAAACAGAGATCCTCCCTATTGGGACCCTGGTACTTGACTTCTTCCTTTCACTCTGGCCTTCCTCCATGGGCTCTCCCCCAGGTCCCTCTTCGGAAGCCAGAAACCTTGGATTCATCTTCGACTCCTCTCTCTCCTTCCTCCCTCATACTCAGGACATTGCCAAGAAGTCCCACTTTCAGCATTTCGATCTGAAAGGAATTCTACCTTTCCTAACCTTCCCCCAGAGACTCAATGTTACCCGGGCTCTGTTTCTCTCTAGGCTTGACTATTGCAATAGCCTCCTCCTTAATCTACCTTCGTCCGCTCTGCAACCCCGCCAGCTAATCCAGAATAGGGCAGAAAGACTTATCCTTGTCCTCGAGCCCAGGGACTGCATCTCTCCTGCCCTACAAAGTCTTCACTGGATCCCGATTGCAGCACAGATTTAATTAAAATCCCTCTGCATCATCCACAAGGCTGTCTGGGGTTGGGGACCACTCTCTTTACAACTCTTTCTGACCAAATACTCCCCCTCTAGACCCCTGCATTCCTCTGGCACAAACTCCCAGCGTGTGAAGTGGTTTGCTAAACAGAGAGCAGGTGGTGGATCATTTTCCTCAGTAGGCTCTCTTCTTTGGAACAGCCTCCCCGTCCCTTTTTGTCTTGAGCAGGACCTTCTTAAGTTCAGGAAAAGCCTCAAGTACTCCTTTTTACCTCTTCCTTCACTCCCTCTCTCTCCTGCTAATCGCACAGTTGCTTGACTGGTGTGCAGGACCCTTATGCATCCTTGGGACCCTGACCTCCCACATCTTATCATCCAAGCTGCTGTCCATCCTCTGCACATGCTTTGGCCCACCCTCCGCCACTGGAGGTTGCACTTACCTTTCTTCCTAACACTTCATCTGCTGCTCTCCATGAGCACCACAGCAAATATCCCATACCTCTCTCCCCTTGCACGTTCTGAACACTCACAATGCATAGTAAGTTTGTCTTCCCTGTATCCATTGTCTCTACTTATTTGTTGTATTTAATTATTTAGCATTGTTGTAATTAGATTGTCTATCATCCCATGTCCCCTCCCTGTTGCCATGTGGGCGCTTTGAAACAGTATTTGCTTCCTGTATAAGTGCCTAACAAGTGAACTAAAAAAGAAAAAGTGCATAGCATAGCTGTGAAAAGTGAATCACCTTAAGGCACTTTCTTACTGAAGAGGAGAAAGAATGCACAAAGAACTTCTGGAAAAAATAAGAAGAGTATGTTTCAGAAAGGAGAGGTGCATTGAGTTGTCTTTGTGAGAATGTTCAAAAGCTGTGCATTCCATAGGAGCTGTCACTGAACTTCTGGGTAAGCTTAATTTTTTAATTGCAAGTATTAAGGGGTAGATGGTGGGGTATACAGTAGGCGTTGGCCAGATGGAATGCTTTCCGGGAGGGATAAGGAACAATTGTAGGTAGGTTGAGGTTTTCGGAAGGATGCAGAGTGTTGATTGGTAGAATTATGGTTCCTGGGAATATGAATAGGATCTGACCAGATGAGGTTTCCAGGAAGTGGGGTGCAAGATATGCATTGGATGGTTGGGGAGTTCAGTAGGTGGTGTATGAGGTAGGCTTAAGTCACTTGAGATGACAGAGGTTCAAGAGTAGGCATTAGGTTTTTGAGTTTTGCGTATCTGGCGCAGCATTTGACTAAATGCAGTACTTTGGAGGTGGGACATAGAGTAGGCTTTAGTTTGATGGGGTGTCTTTGGACAGGTACAGTTTTCTGATCTGATGTGTGTTTTAGTTTTCGCAAGATGTTGCAGTAGTTCTTGGTAGGACATGTTTGTGGACATTCAGTAGGCTTCAGTTGGATGCGTGTTTCTAGGGGATGTGGCCTTGGATTGAACAGGTTGAGGCTTTCATGCAGATGTGGAGTAAGCTTTGGTTGCATGCAGTGGTGGGAGAGTTATATAATAGGAAATGGTCTGTTACGGTGTTGAGGATGTGGGGTAGTGGATGGATGTATGTGGAGGAGTCATTGGTAGGATGAGGTCTTGGAGTGAAGTGCAGAAGGCTTTGATTGGTTGAGGGGTTGGTTGAGGGGTAGAAGGGATATTAAGGAAGATTTACCTAACAGAGGTGTTTGAGGGATGTTTAAAGGTCTTGGTTGGTTATGGTGTTGAAGGTGTGTGCTGGAGGCTTTGGTTGTTTTGAGGTGTTGGAGGGACCCAAAAGAGGCATTTATTTGGTAGCTGTGTTGAATGGCAGAGCAAGAGGCTTCGGCTGTGTAAAGTGTTAGAGGCTGTTTAATAAGGGCATGTATGTTCGACCTAAATTCCCATAAGGAATCATTGTAGGCTCTGCCCACTCCTGCAGTTATGTGGTTAATGGATTTGATTTGTTATGGTATTGGATTGGTAAGTAAGAGGTTTTGGTTGTTTAGAGGTATTGAAGTGATACGAAGAAGGCATTGTTTGGTTGAGTTACTGTTATCCCTACCTGATAACTTGCTTAATACGCAGTACTGTCACCTAGGTTCTCAGGTTTGGAGGAGGCTTTGGTTAACTGAGGTGTCCGACGGATGTGGAAGAAGCTTCATTTGGTTGAAGTGTTCAGAAGGTACATGCTTTGGGAGAACACAGTTTTCCTAGGTTGAGGAGTGCACCATTCTTTAGATGAACACAAAGTCCCATTTAATGTAGTATTACATTGTATGGCTCCCTGGTGGATGCATTTGAGGTTGATGAAGAGGGCTGTAAAGGAAACCAGTTTAGTATCTTTTTTCCTCTCAAAATGGCTACCTTCTTCAAGAACATATCACTGAGCACCGAGCAGCACGATGGATGCAGCCTATCTACTGTCTTGTATGCCACTGCATATGTGTGCCCCAGCTCATGTCCTGAATAGCACTGAGTACATGCGCACAGTCTCTACCTCATGATTTGTACAACATTCAGTACTGTCACCTCCCTTTTTCACAGTTCTGAATGCATGAATATTAATCTGGCCTTTGCCCTGCACAATGACATGACTATCTACCACCTCATATGTCCTGCAAATTACCGAGACAGATGTTGCCTGTGTCCTGCTCTTCGTGGATACATGCCCTTCCTGAAAAGGATTGTGCTTGCCACAGCATTACTGCATGCAAACCCTGCATGGAATGGGGAATATATGTGTCTCACTTCCCCTTTTAGGTCCCTCTTAGGTCCTACGCAGTACTGAACATATCACACCACTTTCCATTCATGTAGAAAATGTACAGTCCCCTAATGGATATGCATATATTCTGAATTTATCCATTGATGATGTGCAAAACGATTGATGTCGGGAGCCCTGCAGGTAATAGGTACAACATAGGTGACTTTGCAAGCAATAAGCAGTAATTTTGGTCATATGGGGTTTGACGGTTTTATAAGTCAAACATGGCAACAGAGAATGAAAATATGAAAACTAACAGAACTTCACACACGTGCAGAGGTTACGCTTTCCTTTACTTGCTCCAGCATGAATTCTTAATAAATACTTATAAAGCATTTCTTCATTCCTGTTTCTTAGCTGCTTAAATCTAAAAATCCCTAAATCTCCAGCTCTGACTGATTACTAATTGTATCTATTTTAAATGCTCTTTTCCAGAATGCTAAGCAAGCTGTGTCATATAGTTCACTGTGACTAAATCGTTTTTGTAGAATGCCAAGAAAGCGATGACATAACAAGCACTGTCACCTATGCGTTCTCAAAATAATTATATGTAAGCGATGACATTATAGACACAGTAACCTAGGCGCTCTTTCTAAAATGCTAACCCAGGCACTGACAAAGCAGGCTCTGGAACCTAAGATCTGTTTCAAGCAAGCAGTGGGATAGAAGGTGCAGTAACCTGAACTGCTCTCACCCCTACATAATAACAACAGGATGATATAAGGAAATATTATGTACAACAAGAACTAAAGTAGAAGAGAAGGGAGCCATAGCTGCTATATCAACCCTTATTGGCATTGCAGGAAAGTGCTGTTAGAAACAAATAGCCTGTGAAGCATATTGAAGAGGTAAGCTCTAAAGTAATGAACATTGCAACGAGATGATCATGAACGCATGCAGAATCACGCAAGATTTAGATTTCTTTGGATTTAAACAAAAGGAACATACTATACACACACACTAAAGCAGCCAAGCGTATCTAGAGACACATTAACCAGATTCACTTACTGGAAGGGGCTACTCACATTGGGGTGGCAGAGGGTTTGAAAGAGATGGAGGCAGAGATGGAGATGATGGGGTGATGGCAGATGGTGGCCCCCCAGCATCTGGGGGTGCAGGAATCCTCTTTACTGAACTGAAAATGTCAGAAAACCTTGCGGCTACAGATGAAAAATAGATGAGAGAATGAGGAAAAGAAGAGCAAATGGAAAACGAAAAACACAAAAGAAACCTAAGGAATCCATCCCAGAGAGCATTGCGCAGCCTTGGGTGCAAGTAACGAAGACATCACAGGCACACTAGAAAGCATCACGAAACCTGAGTTATTGGGGTGCAAGTGGTCACCCCAAATGGCAAACACCCCAGACAGCTTTATGTCCTCTCACTAACGGTGACATAACATGACAAGAATCCCAGACAACACCTGCATACATGCGGTTTTAGCACTTATCAGTAACCTGCCGACAGAAACCATCCCAGGCGGCATTGGGTGGCCTGGTGTCTTGGCACTTATTGCTCCAGTGATCTACATAAGGAACCCACCTCTAAAAGCATAGGTCGCCCTGAAATTCTGACAATGACCAGTGGTCCAAACAAGGACACCATTCCAGAAACCATTGAGACTTTGTACCCTTTGAAGACCCACACAAGAAACCATTGCAGAGTGAACCAACCATGGGGCCTATGGTCTTTAACATACCCCCCTCCTGCTCGCCTACAGACACACACACACAAATGCGACCCACACAGTAACTACTACAGATAGCACTGTGCTGCCCCTACTTGTTGCTTCACACATAGGAACCACCACAGACAGCATTTAGTCTTGGTCCTGAATAATGACTCACACAGGCAGCCATCACTGACAGCATTAGGCAGCCAGGAATTCTGGCACTAACTGGTGAACCACTCATGTAACCCTGCCAAACAGCATTGCGAGTCATGGCAGTGACTGATGCCTTACACAAGAACACCATCCCATACAATCTGGCGTTGGGGCATTAGTCAATGGCTCATATGTCAGTATTACAGGCAATATCTTGCTTTCTGGGATCCTAGCACTGACTGGTGTCAACACAAGAAAACAGCTGTACAGGGCCCCGAGAGTAGTACCAAAGCAAACCTGCAGAATCCCATGTACAATGCCACTGTGACATCTACGTACTATATGGAGATGTCAAAAATATTTCTCGACATGTTCTTTAGCACATATTGCATACTTTCTTCACTACAGATTCAAATGTAATGTAGTTTCTGCGATTCCTAGTCCATGCATTCAATTCTTACTTTATTAGGTTGAAAATATGGGGAACTGTAAAGTGAATGGGAGTTCTGTTTTCATTGTAAACGTGTGCTTCTACACCCAATGACCCTGCTGCACTGCACCATACCTCTGCCTCACTGAAACCCAGACAGTACGTCCTATCTCTCCGAAAGCATTGTGTTGTAGGATAGATGGATGCAGACACTATCTTTAATTTATGGGTTTTATGCAATATCAGCACAACCTTTCTTCCGCATCTGCAGCTGATCTGCCGCCACTAACTGAATATCTTTAGCTGTGGCAGCTCTAACTGCAGTGCCTTATTACTGGATTGAAATTTATTCCAATATGCTATTTACTAGGCATTTCTTAATTAGCGTTTGTCACAGATGGGCTCAAGAACACACCAACTATTAAAGACGGTTCAGGCAATTTTATTTGAATGTGTTTATCGGATCTCACTAATGGCAGTCCCTAAATCCTAAAGTGGTCACTAGAGATTGGTCAATCCTACTGCTTATGATCTGGCTGAGTACTCTACTCGTGAGGGCAAAAAGGCAATCGCCTCCTCTATCCTGGAATTCCTAGGTGGATCCTAACCATGGGCTCTCAAAGACTAAATGATCTTAAGAAGCGGGTGCTTTTCAATCACCCAGGTCTCACTTAGCCTTGCCCTTTCACACCCTTGTACGCCTCTACCCAATGCTCTCTCCTTTCAGTTCCTTTCTTCTACTCTCTTCGCTTCTATTCTTCCCCCTCTCCTCCTTCCGTCTCTCTACCCTCTTCTCTACTCTCCACTACTAGTTTCCCGGACAATTGCTATCCTGATCTTCCTCTCTGTTTGTGGCATATAGCTGTGAAAATGGAGAGACATTTTTTGGGATTAATAATAGGATTACTATAATGGGACATTTGGCCTGGTAGCAAGTACGGCCCCTCTCAGACTAACAGTGGATGTGTACAAAATGTCACCATTTCGTTTCTGTTCAATCAGTGGAACTGCAAGCAAACGTTTTCACATTTTGAAAAGATCATAAACGTGTACAGTTCGTAATACCAAAACAGCTGTGGTGGGGAATAAACTGCAGGGTTTGCAGACTGTAAGTTCGAAAAACATTTGTTTGCAAATGAATTTTCAAAATACTGCAGTGGAATGCGTGACAAAACGTACTATTGGCAGAGTTGTTACCTGCAAATAAGTAGGAGGATGATTATACACACATAACTGTACCTGTATGGTTTTCTGACAACATACAATAACACTAATTACAAGAATTATTAGGGGTTCAGATATCTGACCTTAAGGTTTAAATGGGTACAAGCTCTCTCAAACGCATTTTGCTTCAAATAGGTGTTTCGCAAATTCATTGTGTGAGGCAAAGCTGGTCTTGTAATGTCTTTTGCAAGCATTTCTCCTAGCGCTGTCTCTCATGCTATAAGTGACCACAGAGAGAACAGCTAACAATGCTTTGCAAAAATCACTATTAGGGCTATATGTTCATCAGAAAATAAAATTGCATAGAATTTCTGTGTTAACCGTTTTTTACTCTCATACATTTTTGCATGGACTTGCATTTCAACGCTTAAGATACGGAAGAGAGAGTCTACAGTATACACAGAGTATGTTGAATCCTGGTGCTACTCATAGGTTGTGATTTCTACTCATCGTGGCCAAAAGACAGAAACATGTATGCTTTGTTTCGTTGGTAATATGCTTGGTTTTACTGGTAATATTTAAGGGAGGATGGAGGAATCAAGTTGGCCGCCTTCATGAGTCTTTCTTGCTGCAAAAGGTTGTTAACATTCCATCTGTGCTAAGATTATGTCCGCAAAATTAACATTGAAACTAAATATTGCACATTGGTATTTTTGCAGGGGACTTATGTTGTACATATTGTTGCAGTGGAAATTGATTTCAATGTTGTCCAACTTGCCTGCAGGAATTAAAATTGTGCAAAGATCTAACTAAAAGTTGGCTGTAGGTTTAGTCATTTTGTTTGACATATACAAAATGATACTTTTTCTACTATTGATAAAATAGGATATATAGATATTCCTTGCCTTCATGTCATTCCTACGATTAAGAATGTTCTACAAGAAAGTTCTAGAAAACTTCGTAATCTTCACAACACAAATTTCTGCATTGTGTCTGGGATATGTGCAACGTGGTGGTCTTCCACTTCCCTCTTCCCTGCCCACAGGTACAGAAAACAGAAAAGCATATGTGCTACATTCACTTACAAGCGGCAGCAGCAGCGGGAAGGGGTGTGGCTGGCAGACTTTGTGCTGAGGGAGTGGGCTCACCAGGAGATCCAGAACCTGATTGGCTTTTTGTTGAGCCACTTTCATTGCTTTTGGCTGAAATGAATGAATGAAGATGGTTGGACGATGGGACGGACAGAGGAGAAAAGACCAGATGATGACAAAGACAGAAAAACAACACAAGGAAAAAGAGGAATACAAGGTGGGTCGATTGAATGAGAAAAGGAATGGTAGGAAGGGAACAGAGAAAGGAACATGGGAGATATGAAGGGACAGAGGGAACAGAGATGCATAGAGATTAGGAAGGGGTTTGTAGGAAGAAATACAAATAGAACCATTGAAATGGGTGAGAGAGATAGTAACAAAAGAGAGGAATATAAAAAAGAAAAGGAAGGGGTAACAAATTGGAAATAGGGACATAGTAAGGGGGTGTTAGGAAGAAGACACAAAGTGAGGGCAAGGGTTTTGAAGCCGGAGACACAGTGAACACGGTAGCAAATCACAGAAGTTGGAACGAGAAAGTACAATGATGTTGATTTCAGGATATTTTGTGCAGATTAAAGTTATATGGTAACATAGAAATACATCAGTCACGCTATGAGGTATGCAACTGTTGGCTGCTTCTGTTGTGTGGTGCACAGATACAAGTGCTTTGATAAAGTGAAATGCAATTAAAGTTGATTTCGAGATGCAGCATTCACTAAAGCTGATCTGGTGATGTGGTTTACATATCAAGCTGATTTGTCGTGCTACTTAAGGTACTTTTGTTGGTGGGCTATGCCAGTGAATGTGAATTGATGATCTAGTGTACAATAAAAGGGGCTCTGTTGTGAAAATGAAGGCGATTTCTGTAGTCTGTATGTAAAGGAAAGAGGGTGGCAATGTGGTGTGTATATAAAGGGATTTGGCAATAGGTTTTGAAAGTTAAGGTTATTTGGTGTGCAATGAAGGTGATTTGGTGATGTGGTGCGCAAATTGTATTTGTGTATTTGGAGTTTTATATAGCACTCACTCCACCATGAAGTTGGTAATGAATCCCCACAGAAACATGGTGATGGGAGGGACAGCTATGGGTTCTGTGGTAGTTCAGGCTTATGACCTACAGGTGGATATTCAGCAGTCTTATGAAATTTCGGGGTTTACACTGCTTTCATGAGGCTCTACTTTGGAATCTGCCTTCCTTTTAATGAGTTAGACTCTAATGATATGGCATTGAGCCTAGTGATGGGCCTTAAAATAAACATGATTTTTCATTGGCAGCTGATGCAGTGGTCCTATATAAAGTGCTGCTGAAGATGACAGCACAATTTTAGCCTATTTGCAGGTGAATCTAGGATTAGCATGCAGAAGCCATTGCAGTGGTCGAATCTGGACTTAAATACAGCAAGGACTAAAGCTAACCTGTGTAAAAGAAGTAAGAGAGCGAAGACAATGCACAAGTAGAAAGCTCTGTGTCAGAGGTGACTCTGAAATTTCAGACTTAATGTTGGGGAGTTCAATGGGAGTCTTCGGTCAGCAACAAGAAGAACGGTAGTGTACCTGAGCTTCATTTCAGAGCTTGTAAAGGTGAGCAAGTTTACGTTTTCATTTCAAGAGGTTGGTGGAATACTTGAACACAGTGCTGGTGACATTCATAGATATTCAATTTAGGTGAATTATTAATGACTAAATAAAAGTTGAATGTTGTCATGTGCTTATATGCGCTTTGCCCTAAAGCAATTTTCTTCGAGGCATTGATATGACACAAAATCAACATTGCTTCTCTATTGTTACACATATCATAAATCATACCATATCGAAAGATTGTCATAGCACAATTTTAGACATAAATGGTTTTAATTATTTTGCATCATTTTTGATAAATATGTATGGTATCAGTCCAGTGTTCAAGGTGTCCACCACCCTTGTGAAATCATCATTTGGTTGACGGATTAATCACTGCAGGAGAACCACTTTTGAATTACATGCAGCTAAAACGCAGATCTCACACACCAACTGTTTATTATTTTGTATTTAGATTCAGTTCTCATTCATGCAGCTTTTGACAGGGAGGAGATACGTAGTGATTGGAGAAAGGAAGACTTCTAGTTTGACCTGATGGGTGTGGGTGGTTCATAAAAAAGAGCGGCAGTTCAATTCAGTGCCGTCCATTTCAAAAGTCAAGTTGAGATCATGCTGGATAATAGAGTGGTCCACAGTAATAAAGGTATAGACACATTTAGAAGAATAAAGGTGTCCAGCAGAGAGCTCTCCTTTACATATGAGGATTATGGTATTTTAATACATTTTTCCATCAGGAAACGAGACTGGTTATTTGTTCAGCAGGCTGTTTGATTTCATATGTATACAGAGGTGTGAGGTGGTCAGTGTCCCAGCAGCTTTGGCTGCTTAGGGGAGAATGGATATCAACCTAAAAAGTGGCTGTGCTCTTAGAGTCTGTGTAAGGTTTTTTAAGAAGTGTTGTGAAAATAACATCTATAGCTTGGTGATGTACTGTGGAAACTAAGGTGCCTTGATGATTTTGTGTGGAAATGACAACTTGACATGCAAACAAAGTTCATTTGACAACGTGGTGTGCAATTAAATGTGAATTAGTTATGTAGTCTGCAAATTAAGGGGGGTTATGTAGTGTAAGAATGGAGCTAATCTAGTGGGGCGCTGTGCAATTGAAGTAACATGATGAGGTGGTGAGCAAATAAAGGATATCTGATGATGATTTAAAATTATTTCGATAGCTTGGAGCACAAATAAAGGATTTGTATGGATGTGTTGTTAGGGTAAAGGTAATTTAGTGATTTGATGTGCACTGGAGTTTATTTTATGGTGTGATGTGGAAAAGGATGTTGTTTGTGTAATCCAGTGTGAAAATAAAAGTTATTTTGTAATATGGTGTGCAAAGTTAAGTTCCAAATTGTGTAAATCTGGTGATGCAATGTGCCAATGTACATTATTTGTCTGGTGTGGTGTGTAGATGAAGGTGATTGGGAGATGTGAAGAGCAAACAAAAGTAATTTAGTATTGAAAACATTTCTATAGGCAATATGTATTATGTATTAAATTGTTTTAATGTTTAAAGTTAAAGCATGCATTGTACGGTGATGTAAACCATTGAAATTAACTTTGAATGTTTAGAGTGAATATCCTTAGTCCATTGTCTAAAACCATTGAAATTCCGCCCTTTTCTATAATTCTTCTTAAAATCTCCCTCTCTGAAATGTTCAACAAGGCTTTAATTTTGGGAGCATGTTACACAGAATACAAAAAAAAAAAGATGAAATAGCAAGGAGAGTACCTTCTAAGTCACGGTTAGTGTTATTGAGCATTTACACACGAGAATCGTGTCATAGTCCATTTAATTTATTATGAAGATTATTTAACGGAAATCCTAAAGTTAATGGGCCAGTTACTCTTGCCACAACTTGACTACCCCCTCTAACCCCCACCCACCCTATTCCATTCTGGGGCAGCCGGAAGCAAAGGGGGCCACAAGAAAAGGGTGCCTCATTTACAATAACAGAACAGAGCAAAAGAACACTTGGGGTTGGCAGCTGGAATATAAGATTCCTTGCCCAGAAGGTGTTATAAATAAGAGCCAGAATCAATGCTGCCACTCGTTTGAGACACCACTCCCTAATAGGGACGGAAATCCGATCATGAAGCACCTGCACTATTAGGTCTAAGAGTGCTTCCAGCCTTTAGCATTATAGTTAATTGTTTTGAAAAAAATTAATGCAATGTTGAACATGTCAGAGATTAAATAGAGTAGGTTGTGCATGCATTATACTTACCAAAAGATGTACATGCCATTAGATGAAACCAAACCAACTGAACAATCTTGGCACTTTAATTCTAAGAGAAACAAAAGAGCCACACACTTCTTGAGCAGCAATAGCAAGGGTTACTTGCTGGAATTGGCTACTCACATTGAGCTAGCAGGGAGTTTGAGAGAGATGGAGATGACGGGGGAATGGCAGGCGGTTGTCCCACAGTCTCTGGGGGTGCCGGGGTCCTCTTTACGGAACTGAAAATGTCAGAGAACCTGGCCGCTATGGGGGAAAAATTGTTGACAGAGGGGAGATCAGATCAGGAACCACTGAAAGAGAAAGGCAACTGCAGCTTGGGTGGGAATAGGACCCCATCCCAGACAGCATCTAGCAGCATGGGGTGGTGACAATATCCAGGACCCCAACATGAAAAACATACAGCATCGGGCAGCAAAGGGCATTAGCGCTATGTGGTCGTACAAAATGGAAACCATCCCAGATAGCATCAGACAGAATGGAGTAAGCAGTGATCCAATATGCAAACACTTTGAACCCCTCTAACCGCTATAAAACAACAAAAAGCCCTGTGAGATCACACTACTCAATGGAATAATGCTATTTGGTTTGCATGGACTTACATTGAAATAGGGGGGTAAGGGAGGAAGCCTTTATAACACATACATTTTCGGAGCTGCAATATGCATCACATTTACAGTGAAGATTTTGTAGACTTTCCCCAAAAATCTTTTTCTGCTGAACATAATTGTAATTCCATTGAAACTGACAGACCAATCATTATATAACATCCACACTCTGTTGATTGACTGACAGAGGTATCAATATTAAAGCTTGATAGTGTATCCTACAACTGATATCTTTGCTCTAGAGCCTGACCCGTCTGTTTCTTAGGTAACTGCATTCGCCTTCTTTGCACACTTGAGGACCCTCAAATGGAGACTTAAGGGAAGGTCTTGATGATAGCTAGACAAGGGGTAGTTGCAACCAATTACTCTGAATTCATGACATGGATAGTCAACTAGTCCAACCAAGTGAACTCTATCAAATTGAAATGAAGCTCAACATAAACAAGAAATATATAATTATTCTCTTTTTATGACACTGTCATTTAAAATAGAATGCAAATACTGTAGCAGTCCTCATTCACACCCTCTTCTCTATATGATTATCTGTCTGGATACATAATCTAGATACAGCAATTGATAGACTTGTATAAGTGGTGCCAGGGGGAGAGGCACACGTGTGATAGTCACTCTTTTATTCAGATATTTATTGTTACAGTTTCCCATGCTAAGCATAACTTCTAATTCAGCCTGCCGAGTTGGGTTGGAATGCTTAGCTTAAATACAACACCAGGTAAGAAACCAAATGGAAAAGGTCTGCTAAATCTGCGATCAGCCCTAATGTTAAAGACCACATACTGATGCTTAGTGAAAGCCCTAGTCGATGTTGCATGTAAACCTATGGACACACTCATTACACGCCTGTACCAATTTGAAATGTAGTCTGTCCATTCGCATATTTGACCAGTACGAGTCACTCACCACGCAAGGAAATACCAGACACAAAGCTTCCGAAAATTACAGATACAGTAACCATGTTTGATCACACCGCAAAATACTGCATGTGAAGAGTTGCCAATAATGGATGAGATATTTTACCACGTTATTTCGACTACCATTACGGGGAAGAATAACGCATGAAAAACCACAAGAAATTACTGTCATGAAAAAGCAGGCCGTAAGGAGGAGCATGTGTTAATAAATCAATCAGAGGTGCATATAATCAACCCACCCAATAAAATAAGTCTTATCCAAACTACTCCTAAGACCATTAGTAACATGCAGCCCATTGAAGCCCTATAAATATAACTATGGTAGCTGTACCTGCTATTTGATGCACAGAGGAATGCTGCAATCAGGCATATGTTCCAAAAAGGCTGGAGAAGGAGTCACAGGCCCCCAATACCCATGATCAGAATAATCCCAGGGCCATGAACAGAAGCATACATTCTAAGAACTTATCGGCTGGATAGGTCAACCATATTTCATTTACTGCAGCTCATTCATAGTGACCTTGAGAGCCAAATTGGCATACAAACTGCCCCCGCCCCATACTAACGATATTGGCCATATCTTATATTCTAGCAATAGGCAGCTATCAACACACTGTTGGTATGGTGCATGGCAATGCCCAACCCACATTTTCTAGAACAGTCACACAGTAGTTGGCTGCCCTACTACGCCATGCAGCAGCACACATTTATCTTCCAACTACACAAGAGGCTATGAATGTCACAAAAGGACACTTCTATAATGTCGCCAAAATCCCAAATATGACACATCTGCCATTAGTGCATCCATGCAACAGAACAAGTGTACAGGAACAAGAAACAGCAGCATACCCTGAATGTGCAAATGACTTGTGTAACGTCCAGCGAGTGCAAGGGCCTTTCAGCCGGTGACGAAGGCTCCAGGAAAAAAACAGGTAACACCAAAGGCTTGTTGAGGTGGAACTCCGAGAGAACCTTCGGCATGAAAGAGGGGTGCATCCGCAGCACCACCCTCGTCTCGTGGAAAGTCAGGTATGGTTGTTTGCAGGTTAGGGCCTGGATCTCACCTACCCTCCTGGCAGAGGTGATGGCCGCAAGGAAAGCTGTTTTCCATGAGAGGAACTTGAGAGGAGCCTGATGCATAGGCTCGAAGGTGGACCCATGAATCTCGTCAGCACCAAGTTGAGTTACCACAGGAGCCTTCACTGGCAGGAAAGATCGAAAAAGTCCTTTGAGGAACTCCTTGACTAGTTGATGAGACCAAAGTGAAGACCTTGTTGGAGACCTGGTGTAGTGGGAGATAGCCGCCAGATGTACCTTGATAGAGGTGTGTGACAGTCCGGCCTTGGCCAAGGATAGCAAGTATGGAAGAATCTGTGGGGCCGTGACCCTCAGCAGGGTAATCTTCTGAGAGCAAAACACTTCCACTTGTGACCGTAGCACTTCAAAGTCAACAACGTCCTGGCCTTGGCGAGGACCTCCCTGCAGTCCACAGGTAACGCATATCCTCCAAACTCCAGGGCTGCAGGAGCCAAGCCCTCAGGTTCAGCGATCCTGGCTCATGATGAAGGACTTTGCCTCTTTCTCTGGTGAGAAGATTCAGAACCACAGGCATATTTACCGGAGGTGAAGCTGACAGGCTGAGACGGTCTGCATACCAAATCTGCCTCGGCCACACTGGGGTGAATAGTATCATCCTGCATTGGCACTGTTTTGAGTGTGTTGATGACACGTAGCAGGAGAGGCAATCGAGGAAATGGGTACAGAAACATCCCTTCCCACAGGAAGGATAACGCATCCCTCAGGCTCCTCAGTTGGTGGAATCTGCAGGAAAATATCTGGCATTTGGAGTTTGCCGTCATCGCAAATAGATCGATCTGGGGCCTGCCCCACTTGACAAAGATGCGGTCCACATGGTCCTGTGAAAGTTCCCACTCGTGGCAGGAGCGCAATTCCCTGCAGAGAAAGTCTGTGATGGGGTTCTTGACTTGCGCCAGATTAGGAGGAGGATAGCTCAATGACAACGTCCATTCCTTGGAAGCTAGATGACATGAAGCAACACATGTTCGATCCCCTGGTCCGCGCTTAGAAACCTCTCGGTATTTAAGCACATTATAAATATGCAACAATGACAAAAAAAACCAATTACGCAACTAAAAAACAAACAATTCCTATAACAGCGCCTCGATGGATGCGGGCTATGTGAAAATGTAAAATAAATAAATAGATAAAAAAAGAGGGATGAGGAACATCTTTTGTCTGACAGCCCAGTGTCACAAGTCCTGCGCTTCCCTGGAGAGTGCTGGGGATCAAGTGCCCCCTGTTTCCTGATGTATAACATGGTGGTGGTGTTGTCCGTGAAGATCCTCACTTCCTTGCTCTTCAGAAACAGAAAAAACGACTTGATGGCCCAGAACACTGCCCGTAGCTCCAGGATGTTGATGTGGAAATCATTCCCCCCCGGCAGCCACAGGCCTCTGGTGTGTAGACCTCCGGTGTGGGCTCCCCAACCTTCCAGGGAAGTGTCTGTGGTGACCGTCTCCTGGTATGGAGGGTTTTGAAGCCCTGTGCCCCGGCCGATGTTGGAGCGGACGACCCACCACCCGATCGCCCAACGGAACTCCTCAAAGAGCAGGATTTTGATCACAAAGCTTATGTACACATGTATCCAGCGAGCGTCCAGGAACTCCTAAAGGGGTCGCATGTGCAACCTACAGAGCCGGATGAGGTAGATGCAGGACGACGACATGTCGAGCAACGACTTGATGGTCCACACTGTGGCTATCTTCACCGACAACAGCCGTTGCGCCTTCCCTTGAATGGCCACTACCCTCTCCTCCAAGGGCGAAGCCAGGCAGGACACCATATTGAGTCTATTGAGTCTTGCTCCTAGGAACAGTATGTTCTGTGATGGTGTTAAGCAGGACTTTGGATAGTTGATGGACAATCCCAGATCCGCCAGCAGCTGGATGGTCGCCTCCATGTGTCTGACGGACAATTCCCTCGAGTGGGCCCGGATGAGCCAGTCGTCGAGGTACAGGTATACGTCTATGCTCCGTAGACATAGATGGGCCACCACCGGTGCCAAGCATTTCATGAACACTCTGCCGACTTCAATCCAAAAGTCAGAGCCTTGAACTGGTACTGCTGACGCTGCACCATGAAACACAGAAACTTCTGATGTTTCCCATAAATGGGGATGTGGAAATAGGCATCCTCCAGGTCCAGCGATGTCAAGAAGTCTCCTTACCCCAGTTGGCCAAGCACATGCTGCAACGTGAACATCCTGAACTTTTGGGACTTGAAGTATTTGTTGAGGCGTTGCAGGTCTAGGATGGGCCTCCAGCCCCCTGTCTTCTTTCTGACAAGAAAGTATCTGGAATAGACGCCGGAGCCCCGGAGCCGTTGGGGTACTAGCTCTATCGCCCCTTTTCACAGCATGGACTGTACCTCTTCCAGGAGCTGAGGGATGTGCTGTTCCTTACGGGTAATCACAGGGATCCACGGACAACTGTGTTGAAACTCCAGAGTGTGCCCCTGGGTGAAAGCGTCCAGCACCAATCTGTCAGTGGTGATCTTCTTCCACTCGCTGACGAATTTCATCAGCCGGCCGCCCACCGGGGTGCATGCGTGGGGGCCCAATGTCTCGGCGGTTCAGGCCTGTTTCAGTGCCGGCGTCCTGCCCTGCGGGCGACGGCGATGCTGTACTCTGCTACTGTAGGCCTGGGAATCGCCTCTGTAGGCTTCCTGAGTCCTGGATCTGGAAGGCTGAAGGTACGAAGAGGAGAAACAGCTCGACATTCCCCTGAAGGAGTGAAAAGAGCGCTTCAGCTGGAGAGTGCCCAGGGAACGGGCCGTCTCCGTATCCGGCATGAATGCATGTAGGGACTCGTCGATGACCTTCTCAAACAAGTTCTCTCCGTTGAAGGGCATGTCCAACACCTTCGCCTGGACCTCCTGCTGGAAATTCGTGGCCTTCATCCAGCCTTGTCGACGAAGGCAGACACTGTTGTCCATCGGCCAGTATCCCATGTCAGCGACGTCCAATGGCACTGAATGGCGTGATTAGACGCTACTTCCCGCTCCTGGAAAAGAGCGATTGCCTCTATACTCTTATCGTCAGGGAGGAACTCCAGAATAGGCCCTAGCTTGTACCACAGTTCCCTGTCATACGTGGCTAGGAACGCCAGTGTTTTAGCCGCCTTGATAGTGGACGCTGCAGTGTAAATCACCTTCCTCCCCATGGCGTCCATCTTCTTCCCCTCGCTGTCTGGAGGGACCAAAGATGATGAGGACGGGTTAGCAGACCGTTTCCTCGCAGCCACCGATATTACCGAATCCGGCGATGGTTGCGACCTCAGGCACTTGGGTGCGGAGTCTGGCACCAGATACCTCTTCTCCAGCCTATCACATTTGTCTGGAGCCATTCCAGGGTTCTTCATGAGGCCAGGCCCTCTTCCCACACGTCGTCTAGAAGGGGCACCGCCATGATTGTCTTGCTCTTGGCCTTGCACCTCTGATACAAGAAACCCTCCTTACTGGTTTCTACGGGCACAAGCTGGAATAGCTCGGAGGCTCTGGCCATCATGGAGTGGAACAAGCCCACCTCGTCCGGTGGGGATGCCCTAGGTGGCACATCCAAATGCAAAGACTCGCCGTCCACTGTGACGATATGGAACAAGTTACTTACCTGTAACTGTTGTTCTCCAGCATGGGTCTGGCATGGATTCACATGCTCATGAATATTCCCCGTCGTCAGGCTGGGAATCCTCGGTAAAGAAAAAACCAGTATCAGTTTCGTTTCTGATCTGTCTTTCGTAGTAATAACCAATCACTGGTCTCTGCGTCATACTGACCACAGCCAATGACTGCCCTCTACCTAAGCACCGCCTCTGGCAGCCATCTTCAGATTTGGAAGCACGTGAAGTGGCAGTATGACCAAGTGAAGAGCCGCAGAGGGGTCGGCGGGAGGGTTCGCATGTGAATCCATGCCAGACCCATGCTGGAGAACAACAGTTACAGGTAAGTAACTTGTTCCTTCTCCAGCATGGGGTCTGGCATGGATTCACATGCTCATGAATAAAGAATACATAGCAGTACACACATGCACAACCACGGGAGGTGGCAAAGGCTCAACATTAAGCATTACATCAAACTCAACATTAAGCATCTTACCTCCTCACCAGGCTCACCTCAGGCGAACAGGTTGCGCAGCACTGCTTGGCCGACCCTGGACTCCTCCCTGGAATCCCGATCGACGCAGTAGAATTTCGTGAAGGTGTGCGTCGACCTCCACGTAGCAGCCCTGCATATGTCCAGCAGGGGCACACCAGAAAGGAACGCTGTGGTAGCTGCGATCGCTCTGGTGGAATGGGCTCTCGGACGGCCAGGCAGCGGTCGGTTTGCCAACCGATGACAGTACATGATACAGCCGGAGAGCCATCTGGAAATGGAAGCCTTCGAGAGAGCCTTCCCCTGATTGACAGGTCCAAAGTTCACAAAGAGTTGTGACGTCTTCCGAAAACACTTTGTGCGGTCCACGTAGAACTTCAGCGCTCTAGCCACATCCAGCGAGTGCAAAGTCCTCTCAGCCGGCGACGAAGGCGACGGGAAGAACACAGGCAACACCAAGGGTTGGTTGAGATGGAAGTCCGACGGTACCTTGGGCATGAAGGAGGGGTGCGTCCTGAGCACTACCCTCGTGTCGTGAAAAGTCAAGTACGGGGCCTTGCAGGAAAGGGCCTGGATCTCTCCCACCCGTCGTGCGGAGGTGATGGCCACAAGAAACGCTGTTTTCCACGACAGAAACTTCAACGGGGCCGAGTGCAGAGGCTCGAACGGAGGTCCCATGAGCTTGGTCAGCACCACGTTGAGCTCCCACGCCGGGGCCGGAGCCTTCACCGGCGGGAACGATCTGAACAGTCCCTTCATGAACTCTTTCACCAGACGATGGGACCACAAGGACGTCCGCCCCGTGGTTCTGGTGTATCGGGAGATCGCAGCAAGATGAATCTTGATGGACGCGTGTGCCAGTCCAGCTTTGGCCAGCGTCAGCAGGTACGGCAGTACCTGGGGAGCCGTAATCCGTAGAGGGTTAATCTTCTGTGCGTGGCACCAGACAGAGAACCTCTTCCATTTGTGTCCGTAGCATTTAAGAGTCGAGGACGCCCTGGCCTTTGCAAGAACCTCTCTGCAGTCGGCCGGTATGTCGTATCCTCCAAACTCTAGCGCTGCAGGAGCCAGGCCTGCAAGTTCAGCGATTTCGGGTCGTGGTGGAGGATGGCGCCTCCTTCCCTGGAGAGTAGATCCGCGTCCACCGGCAGCTTGATTGGCGGGGACGCTGACAAGTCCAGAAGGTCCGGGAACCATATCTGCCTCGGCCACGCAGGTGCGACGAGGATCATCCTGCACCATGACCTCTTGAGCTGGTTGACGAGCCGGATTAGCAGTGGCAAAGGAGGGAACGCGTAGAGGAACAGGCCCTCCCAGGGGAACGAGAAAGCATCACCCATGCTCCTCGCCTGGGGAAACCTGCTGGCGAACCTCCGGCACTTGGAGTTCGTCGCCGTCGCGAACAGGTCGATCTGGGGTGTGCCCCACCGTCGGAAGAGGCGATCCGCTAGATCCTGCCGTAGTTCCCACTCGTGGCACGAGCGCAGTCGGCGATGGTGTTTTTTATCCCTGCCCGATGAAACGGCACCAGAAACATCCTTTGGGCGACGGCCCAATGCCACAGGTCCTGCGCCTCCTTGGACAGTGCTGGGGACCTGGTTCCGCCCTGTTTCCTGATTTAAAACATGGTGGTGGTGTTGTCGGTGAAGATCCTCACCACCTTGCCCTTGAGGGACGGAAGGAAGGACCTGAGGGCCCAGAACACTGCACGGAGCTCCAGGACGTTGATATGGAGGGACTTCTCCGTCGGGAGCCAAAGGCCTCTCGCGTGCAGATTTTCGGTGTGCGCTCCCCACCCTTCCAGGGAGGCATCCGTGGTCACTGTCTCCTGGTGGTCTAGGGTCTGGAAGTCCATGCCCGCCGTCAGATGCGCGCGGGTGCCCCACCACCGGACCGCTCGGCGGAAACTCTCATCGAGTGTGATCCTCTCCTCGAAGCCGCCCGTCGTTTGGATCCAGCGCGCGTCCAGGAACTCCTGCAACGGGCACATCCGGAGCCTGCACATGGGAATGAGGTAGATGCAAGAAGACATCATTCCGAGGAGGGAACTTGATGGACCTCACCTTGGCCGCGTCGGAAACCAACATCCGCTGTACCTTGCCCAGGATGGACCTGGTCCTTTCCTCCGACGGGGAGGCCAGAAGGGACACTGTGTCGAGCTTCGCTCCCAGAAACAGTGCGTTTTGCGCGGGTACCAGGTGGGACTTGGCGTAGTTCACGGAGAATCCCAGGTCCGTGAGAAGTTGGACGGTCCTTGCCGTGTGCTCCACGGCGAGCTCCCTCGTCTTGGCTCGGATGAGCCAGTCGTCCAGGTAGGGGTAGACGTGGATCCCCTCGCGGCGCAGCTGCGCCGCCACCGGTGCAAGGCACTTGGTGAATACCCTGGGTGCCGACCGTAGTCCGAAGGGGAGGGCTTTGAACTGGTAGTGACGCCCTTGGACCACAAACCTGAGGAATTTTCGGTTCCCCTTTAGGATGGGAATATGGAAGTAGGCATCCTCCAAATCCAACGACGACAGGAAGTCTCCTTCCTCCAGCTGACCCAGGATGTGCTGGAGGGTGACCATCCCGAACTTCTGCGCCTTGATGAACTTGTTCAGACGTCGCAGGTCTAGGATGGGGCGCCATCCTCCCGTCTTCTTCTTCACGAGGAAGTATCTCGAGTAAACTCCGGAGCCCCGAAGCCTCTTTGGGACCAGTTCGATGGCGCCCTTCCTGAGCATCTCCTTTACCTCCAGGAGAAGCTGAGGGACGTGAAGCTCTTTCCTGGCCACGGGGGGGACGCGCGGGCACCTTCTTTGAAACTCAAGCGCATGGCCCCGGGCTAAGGCGTCCAGCACCCAACGGTCGGTGGAGATGGACTCCCACACGCTGATGAAGCTCGCCAGCCGGCCTCCCACCGGGGTGCTTCGGTGGGGGCCCGACCCCACGGCCGGTTCAATCCTGTTTCGACGAGGCTTTGCCGCCTTGACCTCCTTGGCGACGACGGCGGGGTCCGCCAGACTTGCCTCGTCCTCTGTAGGCCTCCTGAGACGACGAGCGGGCCGCTTGACGGTAGGTGGAGAAACCGCCGCTGGAACCTTTGGAGGCGCCCTTGCCTCCGCTGCTCCGAAAGGGCGTCCGTCGTTGCTGCAGAACCCCAAGGGCCCGGGCCGTCTCAGTGTCCGCTTTAATGGCCTGAAGGGAATCGTCCACTGTTTTCCCAAACAGGTTGTTCCCATCGAACGGCATGTCCAGGACTCTGGTCTGTACGTCTTGACGGAAGTCCGTAGCCTTGAGCCATCCACGCCGCCTAAGGCACACGCCGTTGCCCAACTGGCGAAACCCAGTGTCGGCGATGTCCGTCGCAATAGTGATGGCGTGGTCCGACGCCACCTCACCTTCCTGTAGGATCTCCAGGGCATCCGCCTTCTTGTCGTCCGGTAGGAAGTCCAGCAGGGGAGCCAGTTTGTACCATAGCTCCCTGTCGTAGCGGGCCACGATAGCCAAGGCGTTGGCCGCTTTAATCGTCGTCGCTGCAGACGAGATGACCCTGCGTCCCATAGCGTCCAATTTCTTTCCCTCACCGTCCGGTGGGGAAGTCGATGTGGAGGCCGCACCCCCCCCCCGCTTTCTTCCTGGCCGCCGCGGAGACGACGGAGTCTGGGGTAGGCTTCCTCTTGGCCTCGCGCCGTTGATAAAGGAATCCTTCCTTTTTCTTCTCCTCAGGGCAGAGTTGGAAAAGCTCGGATGCCCTGGCGATCATGGAGTGGAACGATCCAATCTCGTCGGGCGGAGAAGCCCTAGTGGGAGGTGACGACGGTAGATCCTCGTCGTATACCTCGTCGTCCGTACCCGTCGCTGCCGTGTCAGTCCCCGTATCATCCCCTCGGGTGGACGGGGAGGAGGGCTGGACGGGGCGTGACGGCTGAAAAGGAGGTGGAGGGTGAATCCTTCTTTTCTTGGGCGGGGGAACACCAGAAGGTCCCGGTTCAGGATCCCCCGCCGGGAGAGGTTCCTCCGTCGGCAACGGTAGTCTCGTCCTTATCTCTGAGCATAAGGACTGTATAGCCAACAAAATGGCCGCCGAGTTGTCTTGCGGCGCTGGCAGAGGGGAATCCGACGGGCGATCAGGGGCCCCGTCGGCACCCTCGACGATGTCGTCGTCACCTGCGTCGGGATCCATCCCGACGGGCCGGTCTTCTTCCACGCCAAGGCCGTGGCTTAAGACCTCGATCAGCTCTTCCTCCGAGGTTGAAGCCGAATCAACGACGACGCCCTGCCCCCCCTTTTTCTTCCCTGCCGGGGATTTCACGGGGGTCCTATCGATGGGCACAAAAGAGGACTCCCTCCGAGGAGGCAGGGAGACTCTGAGCCCCGAGGTCACCACCACTGGTGTAGCCTCCACAGGCTGAGCCAGGGCCGCCGCGACAGTATCGATAGAGGGCTTGGCCGGATGGATTAAGGCCTTCACCACCTTAGGTGCGCTCACCGCCTTATCCTTGAGTGGGGGGACACTGCCTCGCTCCCCCTCCGATGGGGCCTTCGAGCTCGACCGGGTCCTCTCCAGGAGCTTCGCCGGGTGCTCGCCCTTCCTCTTACCCGACCCAGAGCGTTGGCTCGTGGCTGAAGGTGCCGGGGAGGGTGCGCCCTGCCTGGCGCCCGTAGAGCCCGACCGTTCGGCGCTCCCGGTGCCAGCGGACTCGCGGTGCTTGGCCTTGTGTTGGACCCCCGTCGCCGGGGCGTCCTCAAAGGTCTTAGAAGACCGCTCGGATTTCTTCCTCTTCTTCTCGCCTGACAGGCTCTTACCTTCCAGCCAGTTGGCGAGACGTTGATGGCGGTCCTTCATGGTCCGCTCCGACATATTGCCGCAAAACGCACAGTCCTTCTCCACGTGCGTCTTGTCCTCATGTAAGCAGTAGAGACAAAAGGAGTGTTCGTCCTCCTTAAAGACGTTCTGCAGCTGGCATCCAGGGCAGACCCTGAACAGCTTTCCGGGCGTCGAGCTTCCCTTCTCCTGGGCCATGTCCGGGCCTGAGAAGCTTCTGGAGTCCTCCAAAAGCGTAGCTCGACGAAATCTTCACCCTTGAGGGGCGCAGACGAATCCGACACGGGTCCCCGTTGATCGGATGGAGAGTCGGTGGAGCTTGAGGCTCTTTTGACCGAAAAAAACGAAGTTTTTGAGAAAAAACGTGAAAAGAAAAAAAAAAAGCACTAACGCTCGAGAGCAATCGCACGAGGATCCCAACACATGAACGTGCGGTAAAAATCTGAAGATGGCTGCCAGAGGCGGTGCTTAGGTAGAGGGCAGTCATTGGCTGTGGTCAGTATGACGCAGAGACCAGTGATTGGTTATTACTACGAAAGACAGATCAGAAACGAAACTGATACTGGTTTTTTCTTTACCGAGGATTCCCAGCCTGACGACGGGGAATATTCATGAGCATGTGAATCCATGCCAGACCCCATGCTGGAGAACCTTGTCATCGTCCGTCATGGCCGCATCTGTCCCTGTACCCGTGGTTGTGTCTGCTGGGAGAGAAGGGGCTCAACATGGATGTGGAGGCTGAAATTGGGGTGTCGGATGACGCTTCCTCTTCTTCGTTGAAGGCTAAACTGGGGCCTGGGGGACCACTGGAACCGGGCTCGGTGGTATCCTCTTCTGGATCTCTGACACCAGGGTACGATGTGTTGACAGAATGGGGAGACAAATCCCTTGGCGGAGCTGTCGGGTTGAACCACTAGGCCCGCGCTGTCATCACCGTCATCCTCCTCTTCCACGTCCTCGTGGACCATGTGCAAGGGCTCCTGGTCCTCGTCGTCCGTGGACGAGACCTCCATGGTTCGGACCACTGCCTGGGAGGGCTGCTTGTGGGCCTCCTCGCCCCCTGCAGGGCTTGAACCGGGGCCTGGGCCGGTTTCTCCCCTTCTGGCATGCCAGGAGACTTTGCCAAAGTCACTGCAGCGGTGTCATGCTTTGGGGACAGGGATACCTTCTGCACTGTGGTGGCTACCTTCACAGGGTCATTTCCCGTAGCAGTCGTGATAGCAGCTGCCATCAACTCTATCGTCAACAAAGTCTTATCCTGTGCCAATTGGGCCTGCTTGGGCTGTTTGGCCTTCTTCACCTCCGTCCACGGCTTCTCAGACTTCTCCCGCAGTTAAGCCAGGTTAGATGATTTCCTGTTCGAGGACGAGCTCGATTGCCGGCTGGCACTGGAGGCGAAGAGTGATGTGGAACGTGCCCTGTCCACCTTGGGACCCGCTTCCGCGGCGAACCCGGTGGACTCAGACTTGCGGTTATTGGCCTTGTCTTGGGCCCCCACGGATGAGGCGCCCTCAATGGACTTAGAAGAACGTTCCTCGGACCTGCCAGTCCTGGGTGAGGCATGACCCTGCTCGGAGCACAGGGCAGAGGGCCTGGCGTTCAGCCACACTGCCAGTCTACTGTGCCTGTCCCTCATTGTCTTCTTGGAGAACCTGAGGCATATCTCACATTCCACCTTCTTATGGTCTAGGTGCAGGCAGTAGAGGCATTTCAGGTGCTGTCTTCAACAAACACATTATGTAGCCCGCACTTGGTGCAGGGCTTGAAGAGGGACCTTCCCTCCTTCTTCTCCTCTGTCATGGTCAGAGGGTGTGAAGTACACCCGGTAGCCTTCTGGAATGTTCGACGATCTTCGCCCTTGAGGGACGATGAAATTCACTGACAACGGACCCAGGCAGATGGAGAAAAGAGCACACAGGCTCTTTCGGAACAAAAATAGAACCTTTTTCCATCGAAAACACGTAGAAGTAGCTTGCAGAGCAAACTCGAGGACTCCCAACACTGAAGCACGCAGTAAAAATCTGAGGATGGCTGTCAGAGGAGGGGCTTAGGGAGAGGGCTGTCATTGGATGGGGGCAGTATGACCCAGAGGACAGTGATTGGTTTAAAGGAGAAATACAGTGTGAAAGTGAAACAGTTTTTTCTTTTAATGAGGATTCCCAGCCTGACGACAGGGAATATTCATGAGCATGTGAATCCATGCCAGGCCCCATCCTGGAGAACAAATAAATCACACACCTAGCAAGCATGTCAAGACGCAACCCATCCCTGGTATGTGTGGATAGTCCTAGACCTGGTGGTCAGCACCTAACACATATACATAGGTTTAGACAGGAAAGGGACCCAGACATGTTTTGACCCATCAGAAAAATTGTTAAAAATCTCTAAAGCCTACACCAACACTCCCCCTAAGGCATCCTATAAAACATCATTCAAATTCACACATCATAATCAATCATAGCAATAGATGGTAGGACACATGTCCAGGCCCTAGCCAATGGTTTCCCAGAATTAAAAAGACATTTTAGCGACAGTTGCCTTAAACACATTTCAGTGAAAAATATGTGCAGTGTTACTAAATTAGCTACAATGTTAAAATACATTTACCAGTGGATAAATGCACAGGAGCATTTTAAAAATGACAGGTGAGTACACAAATTATAATGATTGCTCCAGAGCTCAATGGACCCCTTGTGGATCCAGGAACATTGTCCTGGGGCTGGCAAGTATACCCATAGTCAATTTAGGAGAGTACCTAACAGCAGAACAGGTTGAAAGTTCCATAGGGAACAAAGAGGAAGCCAATTGGCCAACTGCATTAACAGAGAAAAGTCAGTTCTACCTCAAAGGTGAAGATTATGTGGCAAACAATCCCAGGGAAGGCCAGAAGAGACCCACACGAAAAAGTTTCAGAGGTCAATGGATGAATCAGAAGACTCAGAGGAAGATGCAGCAGATCCAGAGTGCCACCCTACAGGGCTTCTTTGCTTAGGTGCAGCTTCAAGGATTTGGTACCCAGGGGCTTCCACACTGAGCCAGGCCAGACCCAGACGATGAAGGAAAGGAACAAAGGGTCTTCCTAAGGAGTTGACCATCAAGTCTGAAGTGAGAAAGCCAGCGAGGGATATTTCCGGATGATGGCTCTGGTAGCTCGGTGGACCAAAGATTAAGGCAGCACAGCAGCAAATGATCCCAGGATGGGGATACTAGCTGGAGGAATTCTCCTCAGACATCCTAAGATAAAGATTTGGTGGAGTGGTGAAGTCCAACAACCTTCTGGACACCAGCAGCGACCCACAGCTACACAGAAGATCCTGGCTGGAAACGGCAAGGTGCAGTGATAAATTGCCAAGAAAATAGTTCCAGTGAGGAGGGCTCGGCCTAGTAGATGTGAGCAGACTTCAAAAGCATTTTGGAGGCCAGGACAGGACTTCCAGGAGCAGAAGACCTGAAACAGGATAGGGCCAAGCCACTGCTTTGACAAGTGAGAGACTTAAAATAGGCAAAACGATGGGAGCATAGGAAACCTCCTTCAGCAGATCAGCAGACCTGCCACCTCCAGGTTCAAGAATCCAACCAGCAAGAGACGGAGAGAGGCAGGGCATAACTACTACTGTCCACCAATCACTAAAGAAGGCTGGGACAAAGGTTCAGATGACCAACCATTCTGCTTGGTCAGTAGGACTGCCACTCAGCATCAGAGATCACAACAGAAAGTGAGAGGGAGAGCCATGTTGGCCTATAATGGCCTAAACCAGTTAGGACCAATTCTGAGGCTACCATTGTGGGCTCACAGAGGTACACAGTGGTCAGAATGGCCATTTAAGGCCAACTTGTGGTTACCCTGAACTAAAGAAGCCTAAAACACAAAATGGCCAAGAGCAGGATTTAAAAAAAAAAACACTGGTACCGCAATGGCTACCAAAAGGTTACATTTGGCAACCAATGCGGTAATATGTCTTGCACCCCTGTTGAAGCCAAAAGGTAAATACAGCTGCCACAAAACCTGTGTAGGGTGATCGAATCACTTCGGCACAAACATAGAAAGTTTAAGAGGCAGCCCTCAGACTAGGCAATTTTGGGTCGACCCAGTACCATATACCTCAAGTAAGGTATACAAAAAAAGGGACGTAATGGCAGGGGAACCTCAGGAGACGTCCCTCTGGCCACCAAAAACATGTCAGTGATCCACAAAAAAAGGCGAAAAAAGCAAAAAGCTAATTACGAGCAGTGCAGACTGCCATTGAGAGCAAGGCTTGCATCCTCCTGGGCACATTTTCAGGAGCGTCCTAGATCTAGAGGTAGCTCCAGCGGCCCTAAACGCAGAGTCTTTGAGCCTTATGTATACTGTCTAAACCTTTAACTGTCATTCCCTGATGGCCCAGGTTTCACCTTTCAGCAGTGTTTATCTGCAACAGTGTCAAGATCCAATAGCAGGTGGGACAGATATCTTATGAGGTACCAGTATACCACTGGCAGAATTCTCAAAAATAAATATTATTCCTCAGTGTAGGAAAAAGAAGGCAATAGCAAACGTTGAAAAAACTTTAACTACTTTTAAAAGAAAAAGCGTGTCATGTACAAGTTGCAATTCTAAAATACTAATCTGAGAGTGGGAACACATAATTGTTCTGGCTCCCTTTGTGTTAGCCATTCAGAGACTGAGTGTTGAACTAGATTTATAAAATTGGAAGATGCAGTGAGCCACTCCCAATGGCTTTTAATTTGCTAAGTGTTTCAAAACTAAAGGGAAAGAATTGTTTCAAAGATAAATGTTAAATGAGGCCGGTTCCGGCAGTGTCAAACATGAATTATGGGAGGGGGAATCACTCATTGGACAACAGGGACTATCCCTTTGAATCTGTAAAACTCACATCAGCTTTGCTGTTGGGGGCATGTGCAGAGAAGGAGTCTCTCAAAGTGTCCATACAAACTTTTATCACTGGTAAGAACACTGTATACCGGTACTGCCTCCCAAGGCATGTTGCGAGATGTGTCTGACCCCATACATGACATCAAGGAGCACTTACCTAATTTTCAATGGCAACAGCAGTCACAAAGACTTAACCATAGTAATTCTCTGGCAGGGTCTGTGCAAGAATGTTAAGGCTTACCCCATCAAGCTTCAAACAGACTGGGATGATAACTCACTTACATCGGGAATAGCTGGCCTATGACATTGAATAGGTATGGCCTTGGATTATTTTCTTCGGCTTTGCTTTTGCACTACCATTAGGTGGGTTTCAGGCTGTCTAACCATCCTGTTACACAGGAGTCACTAAAGTTCAGGTAATGAATAAGAAGCACCTGAATCAGAAATCCATTTATAAATTAAATTAAATGGTCTGCACTGCTCCCTGGGTTCAATTATCTAATGGAGATGGCATTAAAGCCTTGTTGCTGGAGAATGCAAACAGAGTGGGAAGGACCTACATACAGGTTCTCAACCAGCGGGATGCAATACCTGACCCTTGCTACTTATAACTGAGTGGACCTGTCCTCTACCTGCTTGGCAGAGAGTATATGTTCCTGACTTTGTATCTACAGGTTCTACTTCAGGAAAGCCCCATCTTAAAATCTGAGTTGCAACAGGTCTACCATAAGGCACCCTCCATGCATTATCCAGGTCCTTGGTGTGGGAACTGCCTATTGAAGTGAGCGCAAGTGAACTCTGCCAGAGATCCAGCTGGTACAAAAGGAGTAGCATACAGAGTAGAGAGGTTTCTGATGGTCCAATGCCTGTGACAGTGAACAAGGTCCTTTTTGTGACTGTGGAGGGAAGAGCCAGTGGAATACTCCAGAATCGAGCCACCTTCAGGGCATCAAATGGCACTTTCCAGGTGGCCAAGCGCACTGCAGGTTTTTGTTGAAGGGACCAGAGCATATGGACACTGGGTAATGGTTCCACCAACTGAAGACTTAAGGTACATTATTTTTTTTAAAACTTTCTTTATTGATTTTCCGACAACAAGTAAACAACAACTCCTGTACCTGTTCCGCCTGTAACCCACCCCTCCCCTATCCTCCCCCCGGCTCACGGCAGTTCCAAACATGGCGCCACATTTGTCAGTTTTGTACCCATTCTTCCATACCATGTGGTTATTACAAGTACACATTCCTTTATACCCAAGTTAGTAGTGGACTTTATTGGGGTCTTTCGGGGGACAATGCCATCCATCTCTTCAGGAGTTAATGATCAATATACAGAGGCATCACTCATAGTACTTGTCTCACACTGATATCACACTTCCTCAGACTGGAACTGGAGGGCTGATACCCCGACCTTAAATGCTGTTTTATTTTTTATTTTTTTCTATGGGGTTGCTTCAGGAGTTTGTGCACTCTGTTGTGTATCTACGTACTATTGATGAAACGGGGCCAGCAATAAAACGGGCGGCTGCTGGCTTGGAGCGTTGAAGCATATCTGGTTTCCCTTTGCTCACGGATCTGCGTGATTTTTCCTTCGCAGAAAAGTCAGTGACGAAAATGTTTGCATGGGAAATGTACGCACTACAAATGTTCGTACATTTCCCATGTGCCCGTTCCACCATAAACATGGTCGTGAGGGGGGTACTGCCTAGGATTTCTATCAGTACGGTTTCCACAGACGTCTCCATGTTGTCGATCGGGGTTGATTCTGGAACACCTAGAATCCGAATATTGTTCTGCCTCGATTGCCTTTCTAAATCTTCATTCTTGGCTACTACTTTCTTGACGGATTGTTGTAGCTCTGCCACATCACATGGAAATGTTGGCCACTTTGTCCTCTCTATCTCCTATTCATTGTTCAGCTTCTGAAATGCGTCCACATAGCTTGTCAATTTGTATGGCGATATGTCCACCTTACAGGTCAGGACGTCGATCTTAGCCCCTAGGTTATCAGTGTTGCTCTTCAGGGATAATAATGTCTGATTCAGAGCTGCAATGTCTATTTGGGATGGTGCTTGGCTCTTTTCCTGGGATGGTGTTGGGTGCGACTGATCCATGTGCGCAATTTGATCCATTTTGACCTGTTTTTTAGGATTGACCATGGTAGAGCGGTCTTCTGGTTTGCACTAACCCGGGAGTCACAGCTGGTGTCTCTAGTTGCACTACTCGGTAGCCGTTCAGTGTATCTCACTTTGCAATACTCGTTGCGTTTTTATATGATATCTGCTTTAGGGTTGTCAGTATTGGACCAGGGCGCAGGGTTTTTATTGCCTTTATTTTGTTTTCGGGTTAGTAAGGTTCACACTGGGCACAACCCTTCTTCCTAGTGGTGGACGTCTTATCCTATGCTTATATGATCGCAGACTGAGTTTTGCCAGTGGTTAAGGGGTTATTCCGCTAGTTATGCTGTTAATGATGGCTGTTGCAGCGTCCCAGATATAATGCGTTGGTGCCCTGCGGTGCGGTCTCTGCCCTCATCCCTGGGGCGGTAAGGTTGTGGGCCAGCAGTCGGGTAGGGAGGGAGAGTCCCCGGTCTAGTCGTGTTTGTTGTGCTCACTCCCTTCTCCTCTGGCTCCCCAAGTATTGCAGCTCGTATCAAATGGGTATATCTGTGGTGCCACACCATAGGTCGTAGGGGGGGCCTGTGGGTCTGTGTCCCTCAGGCAGTCTGTGGTAGTGGCGACCTTTTAATCCTCTGGTCTTGGATGGGGAGCCCCTCTCTTTGTCTGTTCTGTGACCGCCTTCTCATGCGGGGGTGGCCAGGAGCCCTGTGCACCCGTGCCGGATGAGGATGGATCAGGCATGTAGTTTGTGGATTCTCCCCTGCCTCTTCACCCACTACTGTGTCGCTGTCTAATTCAATAATGCCTTGGGCCGGTTAGATCCTCCTAGGGCTATATATTGTTAGCACGGTGTGGGTCTTCCAAGCTGTGCCACGTATTGTGTCCTGTAAAAGTAGCCTACAATGACCACCACCCCCGCTTTCCGATTTATTTATTAAGGTGCTTCCTACCTTGCGGGAAGTGGAATTCAGCTCCCCCGCAGGGTAGGTTGTTTGTTCTGATAGTGTCCCTATGCAGGGCCTGAAGGCGCGCTCCTCATCTCAGAGGTGGAGAGCCGCCCGGGGTCCTGCTGTTCCCCTTTGGTGTTGCAGGTGTGTTGCAGATTTGCTCATTCCGTTCGGAGTCCGGCCACGAGCCGGTGGGGTGTGTGCACTGGCAGCGAGCCCACAGGGGAACAGTGGTGTCCTCGGGTTATGCGCCTCAGTGGTGGGCGTACAGGATCGCCCTCTGGGCTCCACTGTAGATGGGGATCCGGCGGGGCGAGTGCGCGCTGGCAACAGCTGGTGCTTACCGAATAGTTGAGCAGTCTCCCCTGCCATCTCACAGGGCCCCTTCTGTTCTCCGGCTACGATCACTCTTTGCTTGCTGTATCACTTGTCACCCTGGGACATGCCCCGGGTTCCGCCGCAGTGCAGCGCTGTTACGGCCAGGTCTCCGCACAGATCTTGCCATCGCACACGCTCCCTGGCATCGTTATTGGTTCACGGGCGATGATGGTGCCCTGCGCACCGATTACAGAGTTCGTCCCACACAACAGCACACGGACGGGGAGTCGAGGCTGCGGCTTGGGCACCAGGTGTAGCTTCAATCTGCCGAGGTGTTTCTCTGCCTTCGTGCCACAAACCGCCCCTCCCCCAGCAGGTCCACGGGAGCCGGGCCAGGGCCGCTGCAAAAAGGCGCTCCGTTCTGCCCACAGGGTTGTCACTCTGGGCAAATATTTGCTTCAAGAGACAACAAACTAGTTCACGCATATATGGTTCCACAAGGTGAACGAGGCCGCAGAGCAAAGGATTTCTTACAGGATATGGACGCCGTCGCCGGAACTTCTCAGGTGGCAGCCATTTTGTTAGCAGCGCCACAGCGCCCCCCCACTTAAGATACATTCAACTTGTCCTCCTCGTGTCATGGACAGCTAGATTGCTGCCTTACCCCTTCACATACCTGCCATGCAGATGTTGGGATTAAGGAGGACACCAAGACCCTAATTCTCATTTCAAGTGTTTTTAATAGACACATCTTACAAAACTCTGCCAAATGAAAATCCCTGGGTATTCCCAAGTAAGCAACATGTGCAAAGATGCATTTCTTCCAGTCTCTGGGTATTTCTAATAAACAATATGCAGGAATAACTCTCTTTAAATCTATAAAATAATGGATGTGTTAGAATGCTTCTCCTCTAGTCTCGGGGACTGCTCTGAGATGGGCCAACGATGTCGACATGGTTTTGTCACTTGTCTGAGGAGGTCCCCACAATGTCCCACCTGGTTCCTTTTAGGTTCCATGGAGCTTTCAAGCCTTCAGAAAAGTTTAAAAGATCCTTCCCATATTGCCAGACCAAAAGGGGTTTCCTGGCCCCCAGTTGGCGGCTTCTGAACAAGTCTTTCGATGGACTAGTTGTGGCCTTACCGGGCTCCCTACCAAAGAGCTACTTTGTTTCTTTAACAAACGGGCCAGTGAGACCAGTTCTCAAGGAGTGACTTTGGGAGGGATGTAGAGGGGTTCCCTCAGGGAAACTCTACTTAGGAGTCCTTGGACCTACACCCCACTTTCCCAACAGAGCTAACGTCCCAGACCCACTTTTGTTCCTCCTCCACATGTCTGGTCCTGCCTAGGGCCAACCTGGCTCACTGGAACCCACCTGCTCTGTCTGACTAGCAACGTCTTAAATTGCCTTAATTCTGATATCTCTCTTCCTTACACTACCCCCTCCTACCGACAAACAACTCTAAAAATACCACCTCTTCCGGACTGCCATCTCAATCTGATCTTACTCCAACTTCCAGGCTACAACTCTGGTCTGTTGTTACCACATCTGCCTCTCTTCTGCTTGGAGATGAAGTCACTGCCACCACCTCACAACCTCCTGCTACTTCTACCACCACTTTTCTCTTGTGGTCACCACCACATTCCCTTACATTCCCTTCTGTCATCACAGCCTACACCTTTGTAATACAATCTCTTCCTGCTGTGATTAACTTAGTACCCACTGGGCTCTTGTTGACACCTCCAACTTAATACCACTTTGGGCTGTTGTTCTTGCCATCATCTTGCTAACACTTTGAGGTGTTGTTGTTGCTTCTACCACGGAACCACTGTGTCCCAATGCTGCCACCACCATGTGACTACCACCATGGGTAGTTGGTATCACCTGCTTCCCCTCAGCTCTTACCACCTCTTTCTCTTCGCCTCTCTCACCCTCAAACTCTCCACTGCTGCCACCTCTGCAACCTCCTTGGTCACTTTTTCAGCAGCCTTCGCCAATGGTCCTCCGTCGTCAGCCTCATGCAACCCGCGATCCCTGACTGGGCTGCTTGGCTTATACACATATATATCCAGTTGCACCCCACCCACAAGTAGGTCCTTTCAGGTGAGGGTCTGCACTTGGTGTCCATCATTGGAACTTGGCTGGGAATGGCTACCTGTAATTGCTGCAGACGTTGGTATTTTGCTTTCTGAAGGCAGCACAATCATATAAAGGTTTAGTCTGTCCTCCTGGACTTGTTTTGCATGCTGCTTGAATGCTGCACGAGTGAGCAGTGGCTCTCAGTGCTACTTTGCTACTGTACAAGTAGACAGCATGTGTATTGTATTCCAGAGGTTGACAAATAAATCCACGGCTTGCCGGGAGGCTTGGGGTAAGTAGCGCTCTCTTGTCGGATGTGCCCCACGATTCACTCAAGTCACTAAGAGGTCTCTGTGAGGAAAACTATGAACCTACCTGTGGCTCGCTTGGAGACATGGAATGAGCCAGGCAATTCTTTGCGCATGCTTCTGTGTATCCCTCTCTGTAGCTCTCTATGTTTTATGGATGATTGTGGTAGTGGTTACTATTGGGGAGGGGTAGGGTTGCTCTGTCCCCTGTGGGGTGGTTTAGGTTTTACCTCCAAAAACTGCATTTGGATACTGGGAGGCTTGAGCTTGTGTAATGACAGGGAAAAGAGGAGGACAGTTGAGCTGTCTTGGCTCTATGGGTCGTCTTAAGTTTTGAGGAGGGTCAGGATGTGTTCCAAGTCCAACTCCTGCTTTGAACGCTGCTCTGCACAGGGAGCTCACCCTAGGGTGGTTTATTTAACTGGTTTGGGCTGGTACACTGGTTCAACAAAAGTGATTGCCCCCTGCCAAGTGGCAGCCTCCAAGGCTTGGTGCCCAAGGGATCCTCCCAATAACATCACTGGGTCCATCATCCACGAGCTCTGTGAGGTACTTAGCCCCCTGATTCAGCACATTTCTGGTTCGAAGAACCAGGCCGGGGATGTCATCACAACACCTAATCAGTGGGAGTTGAAGAGGTTGGTTGGGTTGTTGTGCCCATGTCTTAAGTAATTTGAAGAAAGGAGCCCTGTTTACATGTTTATATTGTTGCCTTGTTTTGCACTGTCTACTATCCCAAATTTACATAAAAAGAAACACATAAAATCAGTATTGATGTTTCATGTGTTGCAGCCCTTGTGTTGTACTGCCTTTCAAAGGCTTGCCAAGATGGGCTCTAATCCCCCAGATGGAGGTACTTTGATTACCACATCCAGCCACTGATCTGAAATGTTTCAGGTGGTATACCTTTGAGGTTACTCTGTCCCACTCCTGTCCCATCTAGGTGTTGTGTAATTTTGTGTTCCAAAATGAAATCTAGGAAAGAAAGGGGCTACATTTAGGTACTGCAACAAAGTCACATGGGCTCTGGCGAGAACCAGAGCCAATCAGGTACTTACATAATTAGTAACACTCTGGGGCTGAAGAGACCAATTTCATCTGGGACAAGAGTGGACTGGGAGATGGTTACCAGCAAGCCAGTCTTTGGGGCTAAGCGCAGTCCGGGAGTCCAAGTACTTGGGAACTTCTGCTCAGGTTGACAGAGGGGGTCAAAGGACCGCAGGTGGAGGCTGGTGGTGGCGTTCATATCAGGTTTAGTAGTATGCCAATAAGCTGGTGATTAGCTGGTCAGATGTACCTGTTTTGGCAGTGGCAGAGTGGAAAGGAGAGTGAACGAGTCACAGAGTGATCGAAACCAGCCTTCCATCAATCCACGGGCCCCATGGAATTCAAGCGATCTTGGCTAGTGGGAAGGGCGCAGAAGCAATGCTGGACTAGAAATGAGCAAGCAGCAGGGCACTCCCTGTCAGTCACTCCCCCAGGCTAACCACTCACAAGAGGTGCAGCTTGTAAAAGGTGAGGTACTGAGGAGGGCTTTGCACAGTGCTCAGCAAGGAGGGAGAAGGAAGTGCTTCTGTGAATAGATAAAGAGATCTATAGAACCAGAAGGAGGCGAAAGGGAAGTAGACCAGCAGGAGCTTGGAGATTGGAATATAGACAGTGACAAAGAGCAGTACCATATGATGCCTGGTTAGAATACTAGGTAACGTTGCTTTAGGAATGAAAGGGGAAAAGACTAGGATGGGGGTTATAGCTGAATAAGAACCAAGCTGGACCAGAGGGAGAAAGGTAGGAGTGGAAGGAAAAAGATGGAACTATAGAGGAGTGGGGACCCTAGTGGAGAAAGCCAATGATGCAGCCGCTGAAAGGACAGAGGTCAGAGAGGAAAAAAGAAAAGAGAGGGAGCTAGTTGTAAGAGACTACAGAGTGGAGTCCAATCAGGCCTTGCAAATTCTTAAAAATCCCACTAGACCTGCAGGGGGAGTTCCTTAATGTATATACTCAACCTAAAAGAAATGCACACGCCCCATCATGGCAGGTCACAAAATATTTACTGCCACTTGCTTACTGTAAAATGATGCATGTTACCATAACCACACTTAATATATGGTGTGATGCTGCCACTCAAAGGCCAGGTCATGGACAGAAAAACTTTTTTGCCATTTTCTGCAATGTATGTTTGCATTAAAAGTCAAATAAAAGTTTCAAACATCTCTATACTCGCCAGGAAGAGCGAAGTACTATGAAAATGGTGCTCGTCCTTCATAAAATCTCCTCAACAAAGCAAATGTGCTAGTAGATTTTGCCAGCCCTGCTGGTGATGATAAACTCACACAGCTTGACAACCGTAAAAGTGGGGCATGGAGACAGAACCTGATACGATATTCTGAGGAGGTAAAGAAAGACACCTTGTGAGGGAAAGCAAAAGAGAGAAAATAAACCCAAAAAGAAGGTCACACATATGCGCAGAGAAGGAGAGGATACAGGAGGAGAGGAAGAGAAGTGAAGGGGATAAAAGAGGAGCAGCAAGGAGCTGAGAGGACATTAGAAATATCAGGAAAGGAGAAGATGATAGTGTAGCAGAGGAGTCGAAAAGATGTCCTCGAAGAAAGATGGCAGAACCACAATGAGGGAAAAGGGCATGTGGTAGAAAGGGTGAGAAAATGTGGCGAGTGGAGGAACGTGGAGAGAAACAAACAAACAGAAAGTAGAGGAAGGTGACATGAAAGACGCAACCTAGAGAGCAGAGGAAGGTGGAGTGAAAGAGAACACCTGTGGAGGAATGTGGAAGCGGAGAACACCAAAAAGAAGAAGAATCAAGTTAAAGGGGGAGTTTAACCAAAGAGGAGAAGGTGGTGAAGAAAGTGAGAGGCTTTGGTCCACAATGAGGGAAAAGGGCAAATGGTAGAAAGGGTGAGAAAATGTGGCGAGTGGAGGAATGTGGAGAGGAACAAACAAACAGAAAGTAGAGGAAGATGACATGAAAGACGAAACCTAGAGAGCGGAGGAAGGTGAAGGGAAAGAGAACACCTGCGGAGGAATGTGGAAGAGGAGAACACCAAAAAGCAGAAGAATAGAGTTAAAGGGGCAGTTTAACCAAAGAGGAGAAGGTGGTGAAGAAAGTGAGAGGCTTTGGTCCATGGCCAGGAAGAGACTGTGGCCAGTGGAAAGGCAGCAGAAACAAAGGCAGAGAGAAAGGGACACACCCCAGCCCAATCAGAGCACTGAATTGTTGAAGCTCTGCACAAAGAAAAAGTGGGCAGTGACAGGCTTTAATGCAGACGAAGCGAAAGGCAGATAAAGAAATGGAGGAGGCACTAATCATGTTTCAAGCAAATGCTATGTTACAGAAAAATAAAAATAAATATTTTAAAAGTAAGGTAAGTTAGACTAAGGAACTGAGTAGGGGTGTACTGAACTTCGGCTTCGAGTAGGTATTCGGCCGAATTTCGGCTGAAAACCGGCTATTTGGGTTTGGCCGAAGGTTCCTGGAATACTTACTCGAAGCGAAGTTTTTTTTTAAAAAGTGTTCTTTCTATGATTGCCAATCTTCTCTCAGTGTGAGAGACGATAGCCAATCCTAGAAAGAGAACGCAAGCAAAAATACCCATACCCTGCACAACAGCCAAGAAAGGAGCTGGTTCCTACAGGAGGGTCATGCTGAAATGAAATGGTACTACACTCATTCGGTAACGGCCTGTAAAGTGCCACCTGGAAATATTCCTCTTTGCGTTCCCCAATGAGGCGTAGTCAGGGGGGCAAACAGAGCACCCACGAAGGAGTATCGATCTCTCACCAGCACAGCCAAGACATTAAAGTCTGTTTTCAGTCCAGCAGCACAGCTCGGGACACCTCTGCCCGAGAACCTTAGAAGAACTAAAATGGCGGTTCTGCTACCAAATCGACTGGGACATGAGCAGGGAAGTGAGAGACGGATGGAATAAGGCACAGCCGTGAGTAACAAAGAACTCCTATTCATTTCCCAAAAACAAACTAAAGGCTTTTTAATCGACTTTTGCCGTCTTTAGTGTAAGGCCAGGGAAGGACATGGTTTGCACAGTAATAGGTAGTGGTAATAGGTCTGGACTTACTTTCACTTCTATAACCTCCCAATCCATTCATCCAGTTAGAAGGAATGTTGAGGGAAATAGTTACAAACTACTAAGTCCATAAGACTGCCAGATCCCTGGGAGGGAGAAGATAATTCTCTCCTTGGACCTTCAGGTCCATGTACCTCCTGATCTAGTCACATATTTGAGCCTGAGACAGAAGAAAGGGCTGAGAATCCTACCACTCTTCCCATGTGGCCAAAACATTAAGTCATAGAGTTACAAGTTTCAAGGGAAAGTCCACAAACCATCCTACAGGACCTCTCACATGAGGCTTGGACACAAGGTACATTTTTTCATCACTCAGAAGGGGAAGCTGAGCTCCACTCTAACTTGGAGTATGATCCTGCCAAGGGCGAGACCGCATGGGAAAATATCAAAATTCCCAATTCACTAACCTTATGGGAAAGTTCATCATCCCTGAGTAGGGAGCATGAACAAGTCGGGAACTCTATCTCCCACCTTGAAAACCTGGTAACACCCACAATTATCGGCAGCATAATTGCATTGACACATACTGAGGGAAACTACATGGCCGAAGCCAAACCCAGGATCGCTGGTGAATTTGGCCTATTCCCGTTGATGCAGAAAAGGGGACTGAGGTGTGGTGCCAGAGGGCAGAGTCTGGGCAGCGCATGCTCCCAGGGCCGCACCCCCATGCGCCTCTAAATTTAAAGGGGAAGAAGGCTTTTTCTGGTGAAAAAGGTTCTGTCTCCCGTCCCTTGGAAGGGACGCCCATGCAGTATGGAGGAAAGGGGACGGGACGTAAGAGTATTAAGGGTTGTTCCACCCATCCCCAATTTGTGCCCAAAGGCTGGAAGGGAGTCTTCCGGAAGGAAGTACAGTGTGTACATGGCCATAACGAGGCTTGCACTTGTACCATGATACCGGTAACCATTCTGGGGAAGGAAGTATGGATCACAGTGGCAATAATACCCAACTTACCGGCCCAGTTAGAGCTAGGAAGTGACAATTTCAAAATGTGATCAATGAGTTTCCCACATGGCTCAGACAAGGATGAAGATGAAAACATCAATAGGTTTAGAGGCAACCCTAATCAACTCCTACTCGAGGAAAGCTCAAGGGACCCTGTCATTTCCTTTAGATGGGGAAACAACTATCCGACGTGGAAGGGTATGTGATGAATCTTTGGATGTTGTCCATTCTCCCCTAAGGGGAGCTCCTGTTCATGAGGCCAGGTAGGTGAGGCTAGTAACTGATAGTCCCTGGAGGGTGGTACTCAGTGGGAGGAAATCACAGCGAGGGATCCCCCACATGGGATTAGGAATGCTTGTCTGAGGAGAACACAGTTTTCCCAGCCAGCACATGACCCTGGTGCCTCTTTTCAGAATTACCCCACCTTTCCTCCCTCTCCTCATGCCTCTTCACTCTTACCGTCACATCCTATCTACTTTGATAAGGCAATTCAAAAAGAGAGTACTGAGGCAAGGTGGAGTACTAGTGGGTTACCATCTCAATACTCACTTAGTACTGCGACAACGAAGAGTAGTAGTGAGTTACCATCGCAATACTCATATAGTAATGAAATGAGGAGGGAATACAGAGCAATACAGAGTACGCATTGGAACTACTTTCACCAGTCTAGTGGTTGACGACCAGTGATTAGGAGAACGAAGATAAAAAACTATGAATCGAGTCCTTACAGGCGGAACAGCGAGAGGAGAGACAAGCCTGCCAAGCAGACGGGCGCTGACCGGGACACCGTGCAGAAGGAGAGTTCGGGGCTGGTCCAGGATAGGAGGACCGTGTGGCCCAGAAGCAGACCAGGACTCCAGGCGACCCAGATACCGATGGAATACAAAAGCACACCAGCATGCCTTCCTGAGCAGAAGAAACCTGTGGAGCTGCTGCACGAGGAACGAGGCTCTGGAAAGTTACCAGAGTAGCACAAGTGAGTCCAGCTGTCTCGAGGGAGCCAGAAACGGCATATCCATAACACCAGGAGGTTGTTGCAGAATGCTGGATGGGCAAGTCTGGGACTCATACACATATCATACATGGACTTGTACTATGGCTTGGCAGGAGAGTGAACCAAGTCTACAGAAGGGGAGAAAAAAGCCAGAAAGGAAGGGCTGTGACTCACACCCAAATCGTACATGGGCTTGTACTAAGGCTTGGCAGGAGATTGAACCAAGTTTACAGTTTGGAGAGGGCATACGGGGCAAACGCTTCTTCTGTGCAACACTTGATGAGAGGGAACCTGTTCTGTACCCAAGGGTTATGGACCCATACAGTTAGCTTAGTGTGTAAGGGACAGAGTTAGGATTTTGACACTGCACAGTGGGACTGTTACTTTGGACATTCTGACACTAGTTAGTTTCGATGAGACAGGGAAACCCCTCTTAGTGTTAGGAAGAGTTAGGGTTTTCTTTTCCTTTTGCACCTTTGAAGAAAAGTTTATATCCAACACCAAGACCCCTCCATGTCAGAGTCTTACTTCTGCACCCTTACACCACATATTGAACACTAACAGTCATTTTGGATTTCAGCATATATTAAAAGTGATACAATGGTAACAAAAGAGTGTATAATCTACAAAGGCATGTGTTTGTACTTGTATTAATTGAATTGTACTATACTATAATCACTCAACAGGAATGTGTTGGTGGAAGAACTGAACAACTTGCTGATGTTTTCCTTAAGGGTATAGAAAAAACAAGATCACAGCTAATGACAACAGTATAAAAAGCATATAAATATTCTGGAATTTCAGCACAGATTTCTCCATGTGGAGGTTTTGCCAGGGACAGGTATGAAAGAATTCAATAGATCGGACTCTACAGCACTGGACAAAAGGACATCCTCTTCTACATCTGATAACTATAGAATTGCAGCGCTCTCTTTCCCAAGCTCTACCTACGCAGGTGATTCAGCATGTTATTTATCTGTTCCATAGACAGGTACAACATTTCCTGCACTGTCACAGATTGTGTCATATACAATGACTCTCCCATAGAAAGGGTAGTGTCTTTTGTTGGTACCAGCACAAGTGATGTCCCTGTCTCTTGAGCTAGACACATTCTTTTTCTTTAATACTTGTTCTGTGTCTCCTTCATCTGATGTCCCTACCCTTTGGACAGACACAAATTATTTTTCTTTGGTACATGAGTAGTCTCTTCCTCGCCCACCGATTCTCTTCCAGGGAAAGCCAGACCTATTTTGTCTATGTGCACTGTCTCTGCTATACCTAATGCCTCAAACCTAAAGGTAGGCAAGACTCCCTCTTCGGTTCCTTGGCTGCCTCCTCATGCCAGATTTTGCTTGTAGAGACAGACATGCCTCACTCTTTCATCTGCAAAAGTGCTTTTAGACTGATCTACTGATTCAATGATAAACTGACTTCTCCCTTTGGTAATTATAGACCAAATGTTCCTAAACATTTGGTCTATACAAGATGGCTACAAGATCCTCTCTGCTCCCAGGCCCAATCGCTCTGGGGGTGGCGTAGCGCTTATCTTCCCTGAGTGGATTCCTGCCTCTGTCATCCCTACGCAGGCCTACTCCTCTTTTGAATGCCTCGTCTGCAGGCTCTCTCTTTCGCCTAGCCACTCCCTCACTGTGGCTACCATCTATCCGCCACCTGGTGAGGTTTCTTCCTGACCTCTCCTCCTCATTCCTGGCCTCAACCACTCAACTCTTCCTTCTTGGAAACCTCAACATCCACCTGGATGTCTCCTGTCCCTCCTCTGAACTCTTTCGTGACCTCTGCGACTCTCTCTCACTCACCATTCTCCCCTCTGGCCCGACTCATTCTGCAGGGCACACTCTTGATGTTCTGCTCTCTTCAGACCTTCCCCTCTCTGTCCCTCTCTCCACTCCTCTCTCTTGGAGTGATCACTTTCTCCTATCCTCTCACCTCACCCTCCCTACCCCGCAGGCCAAGCCACCTCCTTCACTGCCACCCACCTTCTCGGTCACCCGACCCATGAAGCGTGTGTCAGTTGAGGCTTTCGCCGCCACCTTCTCACCCCCTCCTCCTCCCCTGGCTGACTCCCACCCTGACACAGCCCTATCCACGCTCCACTCTTCTATATCTGATACTCTCGATATCCTTTCCCCTGTCATGAGAATCAGCCTGAAGCCCAAAGCCAAGTGTAACTCCTGGCATGACTCAGACCTCGTCACCCTTAAACGCAAGTGTAGGGTTGCCGAGAGGAAATGGCGTCCTTCAGGATCATCCTCCGACAAACTGGCATGCCGCCTGCTACAAAGGCAATACCGGCTCTCCGTCCTCACCAAGAAGAGAGCCCATATCCAAGCCTGCGTCTCTGTGGCATCTAATAACTCGGCTGAACTCTTTAAAATCTGCAAGGAACTTGCCAATCATGCCGCATTCTCCACCTCTCCTGTCCCTTCCCAGGCCCCCTGCACGGCACTGGCTTCTCACTTCATTTCAAAAACTCAGGACATCCTGTCCTCACTCTCCCTCTCTCACCCCCCTCCCTCAATTCCCTGCTCTTCCTCCGGCCCTTCTGCAGCCACCCCTCCTCCCTCCTTCTCTGCCTTTCCCCTTTTCTCTCCAGACAAGGTTTCTAGACAAGTCTGATCTATGAAAGTCTTGTTGAAACAAGTTCACCCCTGTTCGTCCAAAACTATCAAGGATCACATCGACTCCCTGGCACCTGCCCTGGCAGATTTCTGCAATCACTCCTTCGCCATTGGAATCTTCCCTTCCCCACGGAAGCACTCCCTTGTGCACCCTCTTCTTAAGAAACCCTCTGCCGACCCCTCCTGCCCGGCTAACTATCGCCCAATCTCCATCACTCCCTTCCTGGGCAAGCTCCTGGAGAAACTGGCCATCTCCCAGCTCAATCTCCACGCTGAATCTGTTGGTTGTCTTCATGACCATCAGCCTGGCTTCAGAGCTGCCAGAAGCACGGAAACTGCTCTCTTGAACATCCGTGAAGACCTGCTCACCAACCTCGACTCTAACACCCCTTGCGTTCTTATCTTGCTTGATCTCTCTTCTGCCTTTGACACGGTCAACCATGCCATCCTGCTCAACAGTCTCCGTAATAACCTGGGTATCACTGGTCAGGCTCTGGCGTGGCTGACTTCTTTCCTCTCCGACCGACCCTCCCAGATCCAACTGGGGTCCTTCCTCTCCGACATCTTTTTTCTCTACCTGTGGTGTCCCCCAGGAATCTAACCTCTCTCCCTGGCTGTTCAACCAATACCTGGCACTCCTTTCCCACCGCATCGCCACCCTCTGTTCCAACTTTCAGTGCTATGTGGATGATACCCAGATCATTTTCAGGCTACCCTCGGCCTCCTCCTCTCCTTCCCTCATCTCTGACTGTCTGTCTGCCATTCAGGAATGGTGTGCTGCCAACGACCTCTGTCTTAATGCCAGTAAGACTGAGATTCTACTCATCGGCTCACCCACTCCCTCCTTCCCTGCAGCTCTCTGGCCGGCTTCTCTTGGCCCTCCTCCCACTCCCACCTGCAAGGCTAAAAACCTCGGGGTCATCTTCGACTCTGCACTCTCCTTCTCCCCTCACATCTCCGACGTCTCCAAGAAGTCACACTACCAGCTGCACCTCCTTAGAGGTATTCTTCCTTTCCTCTCCTTCCCCCAGAAGCTCACTGTCTCCAGAGCCCTGGTCCTCTCCAAGCTGGACTACTGTAACAGCCTCTATCTAAATCTGCCTGCCTCTATTCTCCGCCCCCTGCAACTTATCCAGAACAGGACTGCGAGACTTGTCCTTGGCCTCAAGCCCAGGGACCGTATCTCTCCAGGATTGAAATCTCTGCACTGGCTCCCAGTGGCTGCGAGGATTAAGTTCAAAACCCTCTGCATTGTACACAAGGCCTTCTGGGGTCTGGGACCGAAATACCTTCAACTCTCTCTACCTAAATATCTCCCTTCTCGAGCTCTTCGCTCATCTGCCTCCAACTCCCTTAGGGTCAGTCGCTTCTCCAAGAAACGAGTTGGTGGCAGATTACTCTCTTCAGCAGGGGCCTCTCTCTGGAATAGCCTTCCTGCATCCCTGAAACTTGAGGAGAACCATCTCTGGTTCTGGAAACACCTCAAAACCTTCCTCTTTGCTTCTGCTTTCTCTCCTCCTCTCCCTTGATGAATTCCTGACCGAAATTGCACTGGCTACCTGGCCAACCTTTTGATCTCTGGCCCAGGCCCCGTCAATTACCCACCTGCACTGCCTCCCTGGCAACCCCTGCCCTTGGGGGCCTTTTTCTGTATCCCTTCAGTCCCCCCCTTCTAGCACTTACGTCTGCACTTCCTTGCACTTGCCACTAGCTGGCTATTTATGTGTCATATTTATTCCACTTCCCATGTACTGCACTTCCCCTCTCCCTTCCCCCTTCGCACTTTTCCTTTTCCCAACTTCCCTTGCACTTGCGCAATCTGAATGACACCTGGCCTAGTAGGATCATTGTTTGTCCTCCCATTGTTCCCCCCCCCTTGCCTTGTCGCGCCTTGAAACACTTGTGTATAGGCGCGTTATAAATGCCACATCATATCATATCTAATCATATCATAAAGTACGGGCATCAAGTCTTCCTTTTTGTGACCTGCACTGCGTGTCAGACATATGATGTGTGCACTTTAGAGGCAGTCAGTTCCCACTCTACAGTACCTGGCATGTTTCCCACTTCCAATGTCGCTACTCTAGAGACATATAGGTCCTCTTTGGTACACATGCATTCTCTCCTACACGTGATGATGTTGAGGCCATGTATGCAAAAAGAACACTCATCTTGCAGACTCTACTGGACTAGAGAGAGACAGGACGATATCACAACTCACTCTGCTTTTCTACCTGCATGTTAAAAGTGTGGTTTCTAGAAAGCAACAAGTACTTGTAATGTTGCAATGATCAGTTTACCTCTGATTCCCAAACGACATGGCTGAACTTTGATGACTACCACACATAAACTACCAAATTTTCCCAGATCCAAAATTATTGCGTGTTTTGTCCTAACTACAATTCTAAACCAGAATATCCAGTGGCACGAATGACAATATCAATCCAAACAGAAGAGCATGAGTATCATTGTAACTTACAGGCAGCAGCGGCAGCAGCAGCAGCAGGTATGGGGGGGCCCATTGGCATACGTGCAGTGGAGGCAAGCTCAGCTGGAGATCCACAACCTGATTGGCTCTTTGGGGAGCCACTGTCACTGCTCTTTGCTGAAATGAATGAATGAATGAAGATGATTGGATGAAAGGAGGCAGGGAGGAGAGAAACAGATGGTGATAAAGGCAGGGGAAATAACTGAAAGTGAGTTATCAAACTATAGGAAGAGAAAGACGGAGACAAAAGAGAACAATGGAAAGTGGTACATGAAGACGTATGACGGAAAATGGAGAACAAAAAAGAAAACAGACCAAGGAAGAGAGAAAGAAAAAGGGAGAGATTGGAAAGGACAACAGAGAATAGGATGACAAAAATAAATGTCCCGAGAGTCAAAATTAGAAAGCGAAAAAGGTAGTGATAAGAAGAGAGATAGAAGGAGAACTGGGACAGTCAGCATGAGAGGGAGTTGCATGAATGAATTAATGATAAGGAAGCGGGGAGAGAGGGAGGAGAAAATATGAAATGAGAAACAGGAGCTCTGGATAATTTAGGAAAACAGAGAGGGAGGGTGTGATGCTGGAAATGCATCAGGGGGACAGGGCCTCTGAATCCTTGTCCTTTACTGCCTTTTATCGTGTGTTCTGTCATGTTTTCTGCCCATGAGTCCATTTGGGACTCCTGGCAGTGCAGCTCTCTCTTTTGGTTTGGTGAACAGACCCATGGGATACCCTTATGGCACCCATGGGTAGGGGTACAACCCTGTGCCCCTAGTGTATGTTTTTGGGCACCTGTGGGTGGCCCACAGAGCAGGGTATGGGCTGGTGGCAGCTCCATGTTGAATTTGACAGGTGCTCTGGGTGTCCTCCATTTTGGGATACCCAGGCCCTGCCATTGGAATCAGTTGATTCCTGATAGGAAACAAGATGGCCCCTGTGGCCTCTTGCTTTCTATTGCCTGTTATCTTGTTTTTCCCAAAGTCCTGGGAAGCCCTGACTCTGTCCCTTCCCCCTGACTGGCTGTTGGGTGGAAGTTCCATATATGGTGTTGTTGTGAAGGCCCAGCTAGACTGACTGGAGCCTTCCCAGTGACTGTATGTTGTGGGTACCTCCTGTGGGTGGGACCTGGGTGAATGGAGTGTGTGACCAATATACACTCCTTGTTGTGGTTGTCTGGTTTCTGGCATGAGAGACAAAGACTGAGACAGCCCTGCCCGAAACTGGCCTGAATGCAGTGTGTAGTGTTGAATGGCTGGGTACTTGTCCCAATCCACATTCCTTGTTGTGAGTGTCTGAAAGGGAGGAGTGTGGCCTGAATGCACTGTGTGCCTGATTTGCTGACTGACTGCATGAATGCCCCTCTGTATGATTGGCTGCTGAGTGTAGGCCAGCAGTGTGGATGAGAGACAGAATAGTATATATGGGGACCTCTCACCATTGGAAATTGTTCAGAAGCGTTCAGAAGCTGAGTCTCCACTCAAGAGTAACTGGAACTGCTGATCCTCGACGTCCAGCTAGAAGAAGAAGACTTGCTGCTGCATTTGCTTCGACAGATCTGAAGGTTGCCAAATTCGTCGAGGACTGACCCGAGAGAGGACCTGGTAAGGCACCCTCTTCCCGTGCTCCGAGGGATCATCGAGCACCGCTACATCTTCGCCGAAGCGCCCTGGAAGTCAGACCCTCGAAAGGCTGCCGACCCGAGACGGGACCGCCTAGGAGATCGAAGTGAAGCACCCGGACATCGACGCCGTCGAAGTCCATTGCCGTCGACCAGGGTTCGCAGGTTTGTGTAACCGCTGGAGGCCCGTCGAAGTTGTGTTGCCCAGCCGTGGGAACCACTTGACGCCGTGCCGCCGACGACCGGAGCCGTCCGCTCCGTTGCCTAAGAACATTCAATCGAAGGACTCCCTCGACCGCATCGTCGACTGCTTATCCTGCCGGAGAAAGTCGAGGACGACCAACGCGCCGAGGAGAAACCTGCCGGTGGGTTTCCCGCCACCCAACGACCTCAAAGACTCGGACGACCCGACGCCCTTGCTGGGCTTCCGTCTCTACAATCTTTGCGGTCCAGAACTATTGTCATCGAGGTGCCCCGCACACCTCCGCCTTGCAGGACGCCGGCGCCCCGACGCCGACGAGCACCGCTCGGACGAAGCTGCCGCCTCTTCGACATCGTTCTACCTCGTTTGTCGACGGACGTTCGACGCCCCGTGCCTCCCGCTTGAAAGGGAAGGCATTCAAGAAGGGCCGTCGATTCCCCGTCGCCGAACCCCGAGGTCTTCGACGTTTCTCGACGCCTCTCGAAGATCCGTGACTCCCGCTTGAAAGGGGGTCGCTCAAGAAGGATCCGTCGACGCCTATTCGAAGGACTCGACTCCACCAGGTACATTGGGGGGGTAAAAACATTGTAGGAGAGAATAAGACTATTGAACAACATATGGACTGGGCTTGTGTTAGATCTCTTTCTTTTACAGGTTGCCCAGGTGGGGGGATCTCCACACAGAACTGTGTCTAGTGTTAGGGGCCAGTATTTTGCCTATTGTTCAACCACCTTATTTTCTCTCTTCTCTCTATTGCTGGTTTCACTTATTGATCTGTGTGACATTTTTGTGGATGCACTTTAATGAGGTCTAATATTAGTGGTACCACTTTAGAATTGTAGATATTTACCATTATTGATTTTCCTGAGCACAAGGTGCGTTATTGTGATAAGTGTACATAACCTTTGAATTAATTATATAAATACTGTGTTTTCAGTAATACAGTGTGTGGACATTCCTTTGTGGGGGCTTGGGGAATACACTGTACTTAAGAACCAGCCTGCATCACCTCCTGAGAAGCTAGGCCTTGATTGCTCGTCCATTGCTACCGTAATAGAGAATCTTGGCTGGGGTCTTCTGTGCCTCTCTTCTACCATATAGGGAGCAGAGGTACAGACACCCCCTACCGGTCTTTACAGCTGGTGGCAGCGGTGGGATGCTTATGGTTTTAAGACTCAGTGTATAACCGTGCCACTTACAAAATATCCGCACTTTATTAGATTAAGGTTTGGGTGTGTACCAAATAACTGCATTACAAGCAATGGAGCCCATTGCAAATGGTAAATTGACTCGGATGAGCTTAGAGGCTCTCCAGAGTGCTTGTGAAGCCAGGGAGCTAGACTTTGTGGATACGTCTAGGGCTGAGCTGATAGCTGCCCTGGTGGACTACCAGACGGATGGTGAAACTCTTGATGAAGGGGGGGATGCAACCAATGAGGACTCTGCCCCTGGGGTTGTCGCTGAATCTGTTTCTGGGAATGCCACCCTTCCTGCTGCCTCTGTTCCAAACCCCAGCAATTCCATGGAACTTGAGTTATTAAGGATGAAATTGGCCTTTGAATATCGCAAGTTGGAAATAGAAGCTGAGCTTAAGAAAGAGGAGCTGGCACAGCAAGTGGAACTCAAGAATAGGGATCTTGCGCTCAAAGACAAGGACACTGAATGTCAGAGGATCCAGCTAGAGAAAGCTAGAGTGGAGACGTCAGCTAGACCAATTGAGAATGGCAGGTCCCCAGCCACCAAGTTTATGAAAGATTTGGTTGGTGTGTTTGTGGAGGGTTCAGATATCCTCCAATGGATTGAAGCGTTTGAAATGGCTTGTGCAATTCATGATGTAGATAAAAGAGATTGGGCTAAGTGTTTGTTAAGCAGAGTGCCTCAAACTGGATATGACTGTATTCTGAAGCTGGGTGTGGAAGAAAGGGGTCAGTATGAGTGTATGAAGGCTGCTTTGATTGCCAAGTTTGGCAAGACACCTACCCAATATCTTAAAAGGTTCAGGGATTTTAAGAAAAGAGAGAATGTGTCTTGGATTGACTGGGTGAGTACTGCGCACATGAACATGATGGGGTGGATTGATGGTTACAAGGTGAAAACTTTTGTTGAGTTGTCCCACCTCTTGTTTTTTGAGCATTTTTCTGAAGCCTGTTCACCGGAGCTGCGTCAGTATGTGGCTGACCAGAACATTTTGGACCCCTTTAAGCTGGCTAGGTTGGCTGACAAGTGGGTCTCCCACCGGGTGTCCCCTAAGGACTCCAGTGGGAAGGACAAGGACAAAGAAAAGGGGGCCTCTCCAAAAGCTGAGGAGTCCCAAAAGCAGTCACAGTCGGGCAAACCTAAACCTTCCTCTCCCAAGACCCAAAAATCTAGTGGGGATAAGTCCTCTGTGGGTGGGAATAAGAGTAGTGGTCCACCTGCTGCAAAGCAGGCTCCCAGTGGTTCCAGTACCGTACCCCGCACTCCTGGCACTTGTTGGGATTGTGGGGCTCTGGACCACAAAAGGGGTGACTCCAGGTGTAAAGGTAAGGCACTTGGAGTACAGGCTGTCAGCCTGACCTACCCTTACCCCGTGTCTGAGGTGGAGGCCACTGTCCTCCTCTCCTCTACCGGGATCACATTTGGTGCTCCGGTAGAGATTTCCCTAGTGTCCCTTGGGGCCTGGGACCAGTACGCGGAAGTACTGACGACTATCCCACAGAACACCCGTAGGTTTTTGAGAAGTGTCCTCTTGAATGGCCAGCCTTCTACTGGCTTGAGAGACACTGGGGCAAGAATGACAGTGGTGGACAGGACCCTGCTCAAGCCAGAGGACTATGTAGGTGCTCCTCTGAGAACCACCAGGTTAGCTGGTGGGCCTCCCAAATTATCGCCTGTAGCCTTAGTCACACTCATGATTGGAGACAAGACAGCAAAGCTTCCTGTCCTGGTTCAGGACAATGTCCCTGCTAACATTTTGTTAGGGAATGATCTAGTAGAGTTGGGGTTGATCTCGGATGGTCTTCCCATGACTGCTGCTGCAGTCACTAGGTCACAGGTGACACCGGGTCTGGCTGTGGGTCAGATACCCGAGCCAAAGGCGAGGCCTAAGGCAAGAAGGCGGAAGACCAAGAAGGCCACCTCTGTGGAGGGAGCACCTTCTCTTCCTGCTGCACCCATTGGGATCCATGCTCCGGACGGGCTGGGTCCAGTGGAAAACCCAAACTCAACTCCTTTGGGAGAAGAGGCAGAAGACTCTCCTGTGGGAGAGGTTCTCAACCCGGAGGATCATCCCGACCTTCAATGCTTGTTAGCTGAAGGGGGACCCTCCCGGGCAGACTTCTGTAGGGGACAGAGGGAGTGCCACTCTCTCGAGGGTCTGAGGAAACAGGCCCTGTCCCAGGGACAAGGAGAAGTGCCTAGGAATTTCCGGATTTATTGGGAGGGTGAGCTCCTTGTTAGTGAGCCCACTAAGCCTGAACCTGGTGCCCGCAAGAGGTTGGTGGTACCCCAGGTTTACAGGCCCTTCCTTCTGCAGTTGGCGCATGAGGTGCCCTTGGCTGGTCATCTTGGGACCAAGAAGACTAAGCAGAGGCTCTCTGCCCATTTCTACTGGCCACGGATGGGAGTAGAGGTGGAGTCCCACTGCAGGACCTGCCCCACTTGTCAGTTGTCTGGCAAGACTGGAGGCAGGGTCATTGCCCCACTGCAGCCATTACCAGTGGTTGGCACACCATTTGAGAGGGTGGGCATCGACATCGTCGGTCCCCTTGACCCTCCCACTTCAGGTGGACATCGGTTCATCCTGGTCTTGGTAGATCATGCCACCAGGTACCCTGAGGCAATACCCCTTCGGACTGTTACTGCCAAGGTGGTTGCCAGGGCTCTCCTGGGCATTTTCACCAGTGTTGGATTCCCCAAGGAGGTTGTCTCTGACCGAGGATCCAACTTCATGTCTAGTTACATGAAAACCATGTGGAAAGAGTGCGGGGTAACCTACAAGTTCTCCACCTCTTACCACCCCCAGACCAATAGTCTGGTTGAGAGATTTAATAAAACTCTCAAGGGCATGCTAGGGGCTTTGGAAGAACCCCTAAGGAGGAAATGGGATCTCCTCCTGCCATGCCTGCTGTTTGCTTACAGAGAGGTACCTCAAGAGGGTGTTGGTTTCAGCCCCTTTGAGTTACTCTTTGGACATCCCGTGAGGGGGCCCTCGCCTTGATCCGAGAAGGCTTGGAAGCCACCCCTCCCGGTCCCGCCAAGCAAGTGGGGGACTATGTGTTAGGCCTCAGGCGGAGGATGACACAAATGATGGGTCAGGCAACAGCAAATCTCAAGGCCAGCCAGGAATTGAATAAGTACTGGCATGACCTTAAAGCTTCGCAAGTGGATTGGACTCCGGGACAGGAAATCCTTGTGATGGAGCCTACCAAGCCTAGAGCTTTGGCAGACAAGTGGACTGGACCCTTCAGGATCATCTCCAAGATGGGCGAAGTCAATTATCTGGTTGACATGGGAGCCTCTGGGGTAGCCCCCCAGGTATTCCATGTCAACAGGCTCAAGCCTTTCCACAGGCGAGCAGAGGTCTCATGTCTCTTGCTAGCTTCAGGGCAAGAAGAGGATGAGAGTGAGCCCCTTCCTGATTTGCTGCATAGCAACCCTCAGGATGGCTCAGTGGAGGGAGTACATCTCTCTCCAGATTTGACAACAGAGCAGCAGAGGGCCTGCAGGGCTTTGCTCCAGCAGTATGCCTCTCTGTTTTCACTGACACCGGGCCTTACACCGTGGTGTAAGCACGAAATTGACACTGGTGACAGTGTGCCTGTCAAAAGCAGGTGCTATCGTATGTCAGATACCGTCAAGAACCACATCCAGGCTGAGGTCGCCAAGATGTTGGATCTGGGTGTTATTGAACCCTCAACCAGTCCCTGGTCCAGTCCAGTGGTCCTTGTCCCCAAGGCAAGTTCCCAGGCGGAAGATTGGAGGTTCTGTGTGGACTACCGAGGAGTCAATGCCGTCACCAAAACTGACGCGCACCCATTGCCCAGGGCTGATGAGCTCGTGGACACCATAGGTGCTGCCAAGTTTGTGAACACCTTTGACCTTACCTCAGGCTATTGGCAAATAGCTCTGACGGACCATGCCAAGGAAAAGACGGCTTTCTCAACACCTGAGGGACTCTACCAGTTTAGGGTCATGCCTTTTGGGTTGAAGAATGCCCCTGCCACCTTCCAGAGATTGGTCAACCATGCGCTCAGTGGGCTGGAAGCCTTTTGTGTGGCTTACTTAGACGACATTGCCGTCTACAGTTCCACCTGGGAAGAGCATTTGACACATCTGGATAAGGTGTTGCAGGCCTTGAAAAGGGCTAACCTCACTATCAAGGCCACCAAGTGCCAGATAGCTCAGGGGAAAGTTACCTATCTTGGTCATGAGGTAGGAGGGGGTCAAATCCAACCTCTCTCCAGTAAAGTACAGGATGTACAGAACTGGGAGACTCCCACTACTCAAACCCAGGTGAGAGCCTTTTTGGGCCTCACTGGGTACTATCGCAATTTCATGGCAGACTATGGAACCATAGCTGCACCCCTGACAGCTCTAACTTCACCCAAACAGCCTAGGAAGGTTAATTGGACCGAAGACTGTCAGAGGGCCTTTGATGGCTTGAAAGAAAGTCTGTGTAGGGCACCTGTGTTGTGTGCACCTGACTACAGCCGACCCTTTATCGTCCAGACGGATGCCTGCGACACCGGAATTGGAGCTGTCTTGTCCCAGTTAGATGACAAAGGGAGAGAACATCCTATCATATTCATCAGTAGACAACTCAAGGGTAGAGAACTTAGGCGGGCTACTGTTGAAAAGGAGTGTTGAAAAGGAGTGTTTTAGCATAGTTTGGAGCCTTAGGCGTTTTAGGCCCTACCTTACGGGGTCTACCTTCAAGGTCCAAACAGATCATAAGCCCCTGAAGTGGCTTATGCAGATGAAGGGTGAGAATCCGAAATTGCTCAGGTGGTCCATTAGCCTGCAAGGGCTAGACTTCACCATAGAGCACAGACCAGGGAAGAGTCACGATAATGCAGATGGCCTTTCCAGAAGGTATGTTGACCGTCTGGATGAGGGTGTCTATCCCGTGGGAGATTAGACACCCTCCACCTCAGTCTGGGGGGGGCGACTGTGATGCTGGAAATGCATCAGGGGGACAGGGCCTCTGATTCCTTGTCCTTTACTGCCTTTTATCGTGTGTTCTGTCATGTTTTCTGCCCATGAGTCCATTTGGGACTCCTGGCAGTGCAGCTCTCTCTTTTGGTTTGGTGAACAGACCCATGGGATACCCTTATGGCACCCATGGGTAGGGGTACAACCCTGTGCCCCTAGTGTATGTTTTTGGGCACCTGTGGGTGGCCCACAGAGCAGGGTATGGGCTGGTGGCAGCTCCATGCTGAATTTGACAGGTGCTCTGGGTGTCCTCCATTTTGGGATACCCAGGCCCTGCCATTGGAATCAGTTGATTCCTGATAGGAAACAAGATGGCCCCTGTGGCCTCTTGCTTTCTATTGCCTGTTATCTTGTTTTTCCCAAAGTCCTGGGAAGCCCTGACTCTGTCCCTTCCCCCTGACTGGCTGTTGGGTGGAAGTTCCATATATGGTGTTGTTGTGAAGGCCCAGCTAGACTGACTGGAGCCTTCCCAGTGACTGTATGTTGTGGGTACCTCCTGTGGGTGGGACCTGGGTGAATGGAGTGTGTGACCAATATACACTCCTTGTTGTGGTTGTCTGGTTTCTGGCATGAGAGACAAAGACTGAGACAGCCCTGCCCGAAACTGGCCTGAATGCAGTGTGTAGTGTTGAATGGCTGGGTACTTGTCCCAATCCACATTCCTTGTTGTGAGTGTCTGAAAGGGAGGAGTGTGGCCTGAATGCACTGTGTGCCTGATTGGCTGACTGACTGCATGAATGCCCCTCTGTATGATTGGCTGCTGAGTGTAGGCCAGCAGTGTGGATGAGAGACAGAATAGTATATCTGGGGACCTCTCACCATTGGAAATTGTTCAGAAGCGTTCAGAAGCTGAGTCTCCACTCAAGAGTAACTGGAACTGCTGATCCTCGACGTCCAGCTGGAAGAAGAAGACTTGCTGCTGCATTTGCTTCGACAGATCTGAAGGTTGCCGAATTCGTCGAGGACTGACCCGAGAGAGGACCTGGTAAGGCACCCTCTTCCCGTGCTCCGAGGGATCATCGAGCACCGCTACATCTTCGCCGAAGCGCCCTGGAAGTCAGACCCTCGAAAGGCTGCCGACCCGAGACGGGACCGCCTAGGAGATCGAAGTGAAGCACCCGGACATCGACGCCGTCGAAGTCCATTGCCGTCGACCAGGGTTCGCAGGTTTGTGTAACCGCTGGAGGCCCGTCGAAGTTGTGTTGCCCAGCCGTGGGAACCACTTGACGCCGTGCCGCCGACGAATGGAGCCGTCCGCTCCTTTGCCTAAGAACATTCAATCGAAGGACTCCCTCGACCGCATCGTCGACCGCTTATCCTGCCGGAGAAAGTCGAGGACGACCAACGCGCCGAGGAGAAACCTGCCGGTGGGTTTCCCGCCACCCAACGACCTCAAAGACTCGGACGACCCGACGCCCTTGCTGGGCTTCCGTCTCTACAATCTTTGCGGTCCAGAACTATTGTCATCGAGGTGCCCCGCACACCTCCGCCTTGCAGGACGCCGACGCCCCGACGCCGACGAGCACCGCTCGGACGAAGCTGCCGCCTCTTCGACATCGTTCTACCTCGTTTGTCGACGGACGTTCGACGCCCCGTGCCTCCCGCTTGAAAGGGAAGGCATTCAAGAAGGGCCGTCGATTCCCCGTCGCCGAACCCCGAGGTCTTCGACGTTTCTCGACGCCTCTCGAAGATCCGTGACTCCCGCTTGAAAGGGGGTCGCTCAAGAAGGATCCGTCGACGCCTCTTCGAAGGACTCGACTCCACCAGGTACATTGGGGGGGTAAAAACATTGTAGGAGAGAATAAGACTATTGAACAACATATGGACTGGGCTTGTGTTAGATCTCTTTCTTTTACAGGTTGCCCAGGTGGGGGGATCTCCACACAGAACTGTGTCTAGTGTTAGGGGCCAGTATTTTGCCTATTGTTCAACCACCTTATTTTCTCTCTTCTCTCTATTGCTGGTTTCACTTATTGATCTGTGTGACATTTTTGTGGATGCACTTTAATGAGGTCTAATATTAGTGGTACCACTTTAGAATTGTAGATATTTACCATTATTGATTTTCCTGAGCACAAGGTGCGTTATTGTGATAAGTGTACATAACCTTTGAATTAATTATATAAAGACTGTGTTTTCAGTAATACAGTGTGTGGACATTCCTTTGTGGGGGCTTGGGGAATACACTGTACTTAAGAACCAGCCTGCATCACCTCCTGAGAAGCTAGGCCTTGATTGCTCGTCCATTGCTACCGTAATAGAGAATCTTGGCTGGGGTCTTCTGTGCCTCTCTTCTACCATATAGGGAGCAGAGGTACAGACACCCCCTACTGGTCTTTACAGAGGGGTCAGGCACAAGGAAAGGATGAATAAAGAGAGAAGGTGACAGAGGAGGAAATAGGAAAAGGAAGAGAGACAAATAGAAACAGCTGAGATAAGAGAATTAACAGTAAGAGAAATGTGGATAACGGTAGAGAGAGACCGGGATTATGGAAATAGGGAACCATGGGAGACATTAAGGAGGGAAAAGGAAGAGAACAAGATAGATAGAAAATGCAAGGAGGACGGGAAAGCATATGGAGACATATTAACAAGGGGTGTAGAGGTAGACAGATGTCTGAAAATAAAGGCAGTGGTGAAAATGGAAAAATACAGACATGAGAGAGATAGGAGTAGGAAGACAGACACAAACAAGAGGGAAAGGATGAGGTGAAAACGAGAATGGAGAAACAAAAAACGCATAAACAGTAACAGGGTTTGAGATGGTGTAAGAGTGGTTATGGATCCTTGCAGAGATGGGGTTGGCCAGGGCACTATTATTTCTTTGTATCAACCCCTCCGCCAACCTGCAAACACTTTAGACATCGGAACCTGTATTCAAACATTGATTAGCAGAGCCCAGCAAACATTGCAAACCAAAGTTTGATTGGTCAATACAAACATCCAGTCATTCTCCCGACAGGCATCTTTGCTTAGAATCCCACATGCAGTTTTTGTGGCTACTAATACTATGCTAATTGCCTTTTTACACTGAGTTATTCTCCCTGGCTATAATCTTTTAAAATAATAACAGCAGGAATGTAGTATATGCAGAATGTGAGATACACTGGTGTTCATGATTAACACGTTAATAGCTTTTAGTTTATAGCCATTGCCCAGACAGCCTATTCAATAAGTCACTCCATATTTACACAGAAGAACTGTTCACCAGGAGCCAATGGGTATAGCAGGACAACCACGATAAGACCTTTGCATGTTGCATGTTTCCATAAAAAAAAAGAAACCTTGGGCAGATAAATAAACATTTCTGGACAGTGTAAAATGTTTGGTTGGCTGGTAATATGCACCTAAAACTGTGTTTTGAGCAGTTATCTTTTCTGGGACCTTATAACGTGAAAAATGGAACTATAAGCCCCAGAAAAGATACCTGCGTAAAACACAACCTGAGCAAAATACGACCAGCCAAACATAAGCGTGTGGTAAAACCTACAGCCAACTAAACATTTTGCATCAACCAAAAGTGTATCTAATCCGATGCAGAACACTTCCCTTACTGAGGCCAACCCAAGAATGGGTAGATGAAGGTAACTATAGGGAAAAAATGGGCCTCATTAAAAGTTCGCCGGTCCAGATTCAATGTAGCCGGTAAAACCGTACCGGCACCGTTTACCGGACTGGTGAATTCTGACCTTTGATCCTGGAAACACCACCACACCGAAACCGCCACTATGGAGACAACGCACCCGATCACTGCGTCGGCAGACACAGTGGGACGACACCCCCAGTTACCGGCAATAAGTATCACTGTGCGCATTACGAGTATCATGGACACGGAAACTCTGCCACAAAATGGCGGTAAAACCGTGAACACCGTGGCTGTGCCGCTGCCACCGCAGAGATGGCATTAAACAGTGTCAGGTGAGCTGAATAAGGCCACACCTGCACCAAATGAGCCCAGCTGGACCCAGCAGGCCACTGGGAGCCTACAAAAGGGCCAAACCCACATCCAGTCCAACTCCGAACACAACTATGCAGGCAGCTGCTGTTGCAGCATTGGGTCTCGGGCTATTGAATCTACAGGCAGCAGTGCACATGGTGGCAGCAATGGTGCAGAGGAGGAGGAGGCGGAGGTGGAGGAGGCGCAGGCGGCAGATAGCAAACCCGGCAACCATATCAAACCCAAACCTTGCAGCCGGCACAACCCTGCAGCCTGCAATACCCCGCATCTGGGCCTCACCCTGGAACCTGACCCCAGGGCAGATCCACACATTATACCGGCTGGACCGTCCAACAATCATGTCCATTGTCACCATGATTGAGGACGACATCAGCAGCCGGTGAAGGTGGTCTTGGTACTGCATTTTATTGGAACTGGAACATATCAGCACACTGTCGGTGAGCTGCACAGGCTGTCACAACCCTGTTTCTCAAGAATACTGGACCAGGTACTGGATGCCCTGCTGCGCCATGTGTCAGAACACATCGCCCTCCCCGTACCCTTGCCCAGGTCATTGCCACCAAGCTGGCCTTCCATGCCATTGCCGGTATGCCAAATTGCATTGGTGCAGTAGACTGAACCCACAAAGAGCTGATAGTACCACGTGCAATGGAGATGGTGTACCGCAATAGGAAACTATACCACTCACTGAATGTACAGATGGTATCTGACGCTGGGCAAGTGATAACACATTGCTGCGCACATTTTCCGGGGTCAATACATGACGCAATGGTCCTGCGGAATTCTACCTTGCCACGGTACATGGCACGTTATGATGGAAAAAGCACATGGCTATTGGGTGAGTACAACTGCCAAAGCACGGCCCCTGTGAAAGGGGGGGTGTCCAGGGCAATGACCTGTGTGTCTGGGTTGCTAAAACTGCCACTGCATCACCCCTTGGCCAATGTAATGGACAGTAACCACAACCCACACATCTCAAAGCTACACATTAGAGGTGGGCACAGTGTGCCCGTACACACCCTGACTAAGGAGATGCACAACCAATACATTTTCCTGTAGCACATGCCAATACGACATGAGGCAGTGAATCCACCCACCCACCCAAAGCACCATTGCCCACCAATGCACATGATGAGTGCACATCCGACATTGTGCATCGACCACTTCATCACAATGTCCATTGACTGACTCCTCCATGTGTGTACATCACTGCACAATGCAAAAGTTACAAACCACAAATGAGCACAAGGCCAACTACATATGCACAGAAAGTCGTTGGACAATGTCCAAGCGCCAGTGTGGGCAACTATGACCCAGGAATGGTATTCACACACTGGCCACACCACTGCTTGCCCCATATGGATGATTGGCTGATGACACATGATTGCACTGCATCTGATCAAGACATCGATATCACAAACACTGACATGTCCCCTCCATTTACATCCCATGTAAGTGATGCAGGATATGCACTCACATCATGGCTGATGATGCCCGTACGGAAGCCAAGGAACAGGCATGAGGAGGCCTAAACAGGGCACACGTCTGCACACGTGGCATGATCGAGAGGACATTTGGCCTAATGAAGGCCAGGTTCCACTGCTTGAGCAGATCTGGCAGATCACTGCTGTACAACCCAGTGAAGACGGGTAAAATAGTGCTTGTGTGTGCCATGTGGCACAATATGTGCATGTGCAGGAACGTCCCTCTGCCCCCAGACACAGAGGATGATGATGAAGTGGATGATGAAGATGACGATGGGGATGGGATGGCAGCACTCCCTCGCAGGGGGGCACAAGATGGTCAACATGCACGGGATGCACTCATTCGCATTTACTTTTGAGAGACTGTACATGAACAGCATTGCATAATTATGATGATGCATGTCAATAAATGGATTGATAGCAAATTAAATCATGGATGTCCACTCGTAAATTCATTTTCAGAAGTGATTTATTGTCAACAAAGCAGGAAAGAAGGTGCAATGGATAGGAAAGCTGTACACCCGTGCCCACCCACCACCCAAATGTACCCAGCCCCAACCAGGCCCCAAACCACTTACCCAATAATGGACCTCCCCCACCACCCAAACGTACCCATCCCTAACCAGGCCCCAAACCACTTACCCAATAGTGGACCTCCCCCACCACCCAAACATACCCACCCACATACACCCAATGTGTCCCAGAATGTCGTGTGGACAGTCATTCCCAAATGGCACTATTTATGGCTGCGCTTATGTGCATGAGCATCCTTGCCAGAGGGTCCAGACAGCCGACTGGAGCACCTCCGTGGGCTGCCAGTGATGGAGCTTGATGGGGTGGTGCTGGTGGATGGCATGTGTGGCGTGACTGGTGACATACGTCCAAAAAACTCCTGCTGGGCCACAAGCATGTACTCAGCGATGGTGGATATGACACTGTTGCCCTCCCAGACATGGCGTGCCAAGTTGACATTGGTTGTGGCGAAACGCCCGATGGCCCTGGAAAGCCGGCGCACAGATGTTGCATTACTTTCTCGCTGCAGCCTCGCTTCCTCCCGCTGCTGCATCGCCTCCCGCTGCTGCCTCAATTCCTCCAGCTGCATTTCCACAAGCTGGGAAAGGGTGGCCTGCTGTTCCTCCATCCGCTGCATGCGTGCACTTATCTCTGCTGTGGAGGGTGTTGGTGACCTCATGGGGCTGTGTAGTGTGGAGGGGCTGTGTAGTGTGGGGGGCTGAACTGCAGGTTGTGGAGGGATGACAGGTCATCCATGTTGTCCTCCTCCTCCTGTCCTCGATCTTCGGACTGCATGACTGGGGCACTGTTGCCACTGGATGCAACGTCCTCCGCAGTGCAGACGGCCTGCAGGATGGTTTCTGTGGCCATGGTGGGAGTGTGTGCCACTTGTGTGGCAGCAGCCTATACAGGGATGGACACGTGGTCTGGTGCATCCGTGCAAGATGCAGCTGGTGCTGGTGCCTGTGTCCCGGAGGTGCTTGCATCCTCGTCCCGGGCAGGACGGCTGTGTCGCCCACGTGCAGATGGACGTTGCGACACCTGTTGGGCATTGTCGCTGTCACTTGTTGTGCCTGTGGGGAAACAGAGGGCATGCCGTTAGTTGTGTGGTGGTATTTCAAGGGTCAATCACATGCATCACACTGAATGATCTGTGACCACTTGCATGCACACACATTTGACTGTTGATCCACTCGGGTGCTTGTCTCAACTTGTACTCAGTCACGCACTGTGTGCATGTCAAGGGGGAATGTATTTAGTGCGTGTTGCTTGTCATCTGGGTGTTTGGTGGGTGTATTGGGTCACTCCTTCCCTGGCTGGGGTGGGGGGTTCATCAGTGGGTGTATTGGGTCACTCCTGCCCTGGCTTGGGGGGGTTCATTGGTGGGTGTATTGGGTCATTCCTGCCCTGGATGGGGGGGGGGGTTCATCGGTGGGTGTATTGGGTCACTCCTGCCCTGACTGGGGGGGAGGGTTCATCGGTGGGTGTATTGGGTCACTCCTGCCTTGGCTGAGGGAGGGTTCATCAGTGGGTGTATTGGGTCACTCCTGGGGTCCATTCACACTCATGGCTTTGTACTTTGTGCACTTACCCCCTTCAACAGGTGCGCTCACTCCTGCCTCTGCATCGCCAGTGCCCTGTATGCCCTCAAGGTGCAGTACACTGCTGCACCGCTCCTTCCACGACTGCAATTTCAATGGGGATGCTGGGCCTCCACCAGTGGCAGTGCTGCGCTGGCGGTGTGTAACGATGAGATTACGCACTCTCAGCCGGAGTCATCCCATCTCTTGTGGCAGTCCTTTACGGTGCATATGGTCACCCCTACTGCAGTGCACTTGCATGCTGCTTCGGCCCAGACCGCCTCATGGCGTAGCGCCGCTGGTCTGCACTGAACAGCATTTCAGCATGGTCCACTATGTGCTCCACAAGCACTGTGATCTCTGCCTAACTAAAGCTCTGCTTGCGCTGTCTTATTCCAGGAATCCTTGATGCCATTGTGGTGGATGATTTTCACAGCTCAGGGAGGTGATGTGGCCTGTGTTTAAATAATGGCTGCCTCTCTCTTTCCGGTTTTCGCGATCACAGTGTTTCTGCTTCCGGTGATTCTGTGTCAGTGACGGCGGGGGGGGGGGATTGCGGTTATTCAACTGCTGTTTGGGGCGGTATGTCCGTGTTTGTGCATGTTTACGTGCCGGCGGTGACACCGTTTCTGCGTTGGTCTCGTGCACGCGACCGACAAGCCGTAAACGACCGTTCATTCCACAACCTTGCGGTCACAGAAACGGCGTCACCGTCGTCAGGGAATCAACGGATTCCGGACCAGCAAACTCGTAATGAGGCCCAATATGTGCATAAAAGAGCAGAAGATTCAATTGAGTAACTGCCCCACCATCTGTCGCTTCTACCCCCAAACTGTTTACCGCCAATGCAATGTGCGACAAATGGCAGGAATACATGCAAATGCATGCTTAAATCTATGTTGATTGTAAATTGCAAGTGAATTTGGTGTGGGATTCCCTTTTAAATCCTCTAGAGCAAAGAACAAAATGTTTGCAAAATCTACTTATCATTTATAAAATTCTACGTGTACCACATTGCTGCAACATGTTTTACAAAAGTTAAAAAAACAAAAGTTCTCTTGACAAACATATTTGTCTTTCTGCTGCTCAACTGCCTTTGATTAAATATATTTAAAACACTAACTATGCAATTGTTTCCACATGAAATAAAAACGTGATTAAATAGATCTACATTACTAAACAGCAAAGTTGTTACATTCGGAATCTCACGTTGTTTTGATGAGTTTACTATCAAATTGAACTGTTAGTTATCCTTCCATTAAAACATCGCTCCTTTATCACCAGGTCCTAACCACATCTTGCTCGAGAGCAATGTACAGTATGTATAGGCAGAAGAATTTCAAGGGGAAAAAGTATTGTGCTGGTTTTATTATTGTCTAAAACATCGCCTTTATCTATACTGCAATGGGTGCTCTAATTAACTATACATTCGATTGATCCAATGCTCTTTGTTCTGGCATTCCCGAGTATCAATTAGAACTCCTTCAATATATCACAATTTCAACAGTGGATCTCTACAATCATTCTAAGTACCATGCTGTGTCCAAAATTTCGAAAACATCCCATTGGGTGTTAGTTAAACAGAGGATCTGTTTTAAAATGATTTGCCTTGTTTTTAAATGGCTACACAGTCTTGGCTCCATCATGGCTTATCAGTAAGATCTCCCATTATCAACATTCCATGGAGCATTGTTCCAATAACTTAGGACTACTGACAGTCCTGATAACCTGATTTAAAATCAGAGGGGACCAACGATTGTTCGGTTGATGGCCCTCATCAGTGGACCTCTCTCCTGTTCAACAGCCGATCTCTTTCCTGGCTTTTCAAAGTCTGGAAAACTTTCTTTTCTGCTGATTCGCTCCATATTTTGGTGTACATTATTTTATGTCATTTTGCTCCCAAATGCAAAACAGTCTGCTTGGCTCCGTGCAATATAAATACAAATGAAATAAAATATATAATCGGACATCAGAAAGATTTGCTTAAATGTGTATACTGCATACGTCAGTAGATTGAGGTTAAAACACATGCATGTTTCTATTCCAAATATACAATTGCTGAGTGAATACACGTTGGTAATTCCATATGCTAGATGACCCATCTCACTGCTGTGATAATGTTCAGAGGAATAGCCTTTTGGTAAGGCAACAACAATCCTCTTGCAAAAATTGTACCTGAATGCAGACACTGTCACGCTAACATTTTTATTTATTTTATTTTATTTATAAATACCCAATAAATAAAATAAAATAAATAAAAATGTTAGCGTGACAGTGTCTGCATTCAGGTACAATTTTGTATATTTGGAATAGAAACATGCATGTGTTTTAACCTCAATCTACTGACGTATGCAGTATACACATTTATGCAAATCTTTCTGATGTCCGATTTTATATTTGATAAAAGCCACCTATACACAATGCGTTTCGAGGCACAACAAGACACGGGGGGGGGGGAACAGGGAGGACAAAACAAAAGCAGTCCTACTAGGCCTTGTGACATTTGCATTGTGCACGTGCAGTAAGAGAAGTGCAGGGGAGAGGGGAGTGCCAGTCAGGGCAGAAGAACCCAAGAGGAAACGAAAGCGAATGCCAGGGGAGGCCAAGTGGACAGAGCCAGGGAAAGCAGAGAGTGCAGGGGAAGGAAAGACCACAAGCTAAGTGCGAAGAAAGGGGCTGGAAGGGCGACATGGGTGCAGGCGGAGGGTCCCGGGAAGGCATGTGCAGGTTGAGAGGGGGGTCAGGGAGACCATGTGCAGGGATAAATTGGATTAGGGGTCCTGGTGCCCTGTAAGACTCTAATGAAACCAGGCAGACAGTCAAGAGGCAGGCAGGGAAATTAGCAGTGGACCGGGAGAGGGAAGGATGAGGAGAAAAAGAAGGTCTTGAGAAGCTTCTGGAAATTAAGGAGAGCCGGTTCAAGTCTGAGAGGGGCAGGGAGGCCATTTCAGAAGGAAGCACCTGCTGAAGAGAGAGATCTACATGTCTCAGTACATATAAATGATTGGGCAAAGACAATCTGCTTTTGACCTAGCACATCACATCACACATGCATTTGCAGGCATCGTAGTTCATAAGCTCAGGCACTGTGTTTTACCAAATATATAATGCAACTATACAGAAGTAGAGACAACTAATAAATATGGAGATGGTGATTTTCAAAAGATGACTACCTGGTTTCAGAATAGGGATGAATCTTAACTCACAAATGTCTCGCTCGACATTTAGAGCCTTACTTGCAAGAGTTGAGTCTGTTCTTGGTGACAGAGGAGCTTTTCATGCCTGCCCACCGGTACCCTTATGTTGAAAGATACAATCTAGCCGTGGAGATATGTGAATACACCAGTGGTGCCATCCAGCTTGTTCAATTAGGCAAGCTGCCAACACAAGGATTCAGATATTTGAACACTTGTGTCTGGTTGTAAGATAATTAAGTTTTTAATAATATCTACATAATTCACTACTTCTTGGACAACCTGATCGCAAATCAAAGGGACAATTGGAAGTAGCTTGCCTGCATTGGAGAACTTTCCGGACTGCTAGAGTATGTTTGCTTTAGTCAGGGGGAGATCAAGGGAACATCGGCTTGGGTCTGAGGGCCTAGATGGTTTGTAGGAGAGTGAGCCTCAGAGGAACATGCTGCAGGAAGTAGACAGATATAATGGTCATACTTCCAGCTATTTTAATTTCTGTAAACTGTTTAGCACCTTTGTGTTGACTAGAAGAACCTGCATGCATCTGAGTGTGCCCATTCCATTATGGCATGCAGCTTTCTTTTGCAATGTGAGCTAATGCCCATTCCTTATGCGGTTATCAGTCAATTGGTCGAAAACATTTGGTCGACAGGACAACTGGTCGACACCATTTGGTCGAATGCCAAATGGTCGAATTTTTTTTTTTTTTTTTACCCCTTTTTTGGTTTTTTTGGGGGAGGTCCCCCCCCCAACCCCCTTTTTTTTCTTTTTTTTTTTTCCCCACACGAAAACCCACAAAACACATATATATATATGCTAGAGAAGGGCGATCTACCACGATGTAAACCTGCCTGAGGTCATTGGAACTAGATCCATCTAAAGCAAGCCAATGGTGCACGCTAGCTAATCACTCCAATGAGCATGTAATTATTTTCAGGAACCTCCCGCGAGAATTCTTTTGCATCTACACAGGGTCACGGACTACACTCACTCCAAGGAGTCCAATGTGTACCCTCACTAGCATCTAAAATTAAACTGTGGTGAACCTCGTCATTCAATTAATTGAAATGGTGGTGCAGATCTGATTCTGCTCCTTCAAGAATGACTGGGAGTAGCAGCTTCTTTGCAAAAATAGGCTGACCAGATACCCTGATTTGCAGGGAGTTGCAATATCTAGTCATTTTTCTGTACATAAAATGTGCTTCCAAAAATGCAGTAGGTAAACGCAAAGGGAGTGTAATCCCTAAATTGCCAACCACGTTTATGTTGGTGGCATGACTCTGTTTTTCAGTTGAAAAACTGGTCACCCTAACAGAGTGGTCTGTTTAATATGCTAAGCCCTTTCAGAAATTGAGAAATGAAAGGAATTTTAAAATAGGAACACTCTTCAGACGAGCGCTTAAATATGGACAACGCCGCCAGGTAACCTTTAACGGTACCCACTTGCAGGGCCCTGTGGGCCAAAGAAGCAAAAAAGACAGAACTACAGGAATGTCACATGAAAAAGGATCCACATTCTTAACCCTGCACCAGTCGCAGAACTTACGCCAACGGCAACGGTACAGGGACTTTGTTGCTGGCTGTCTGGCCGAGAGCAACACCTCCATCACTTCTTCAGGGAGTTCCCAATCCTTATACCTCAACCTTTCAGAAACCAAGCGTGAAGGTTGAGGGATCTGACCTCTGGATGGAGAACCTGACCCCCCTCCTGTGAGAGCAGATCGTCTCGGTAGGGAAGATGACGTGGAGGGCAGATGGACAAGTCGAGAAGGTCCAGGTACCACGTCCTCAGGGCCCATGCTGGAGCAATGAGGATCATCCGGGAACCGAACCTCCGTAACATCCGCAGCACTTGCGGAATGACGGGGACTGGAGGAAACGCGTACAGCAGTGGGAATGACCACTCCACCACGAACGCGTCTCTTAAGGCTCCTTTCGGAGGAAATTCCCGCGAACAGAACCTCTCGCACTTCCGGTTGACACTGGAGGCGAAGAGATCCACTTGAGGGGTCTCCCAAAGGGCGAAGATATCCAGGAGAATCTCCCGAGCCAACTCCAACTCGTGAGAGATCGCGCTCTGCCTACTCAGAGTGTCCGCCGTCTCGTTTTCGTCTCCGGCCAGATGAACTGGCGAGATCGAAACTTCCTGCTGGATTGCCCAGAACTAGAGCTGCATTGCCTCCCTGCACAGAGGAAGTGACCCTGCCCCCCCTTTTTGTTGAGGTAGTGCATGGCCACCGTGTTGTCCGTCAGGATCAGGACATTCTACCCTCGCACAGTCGGCAGAAAAGCCTTCAGGGCTAGCCTGACGGCCCTGAGCTCCAACAGATTGATATGGAGTCTGGACTCCGACGGAGACCAACGACCGCTGACTGTCAACTCGTGGACATGAGCTCCCCATACCGTGAGGGACGCGTCCGTCACGATCGTCACCTCCGGCCAGGGAAGCCAAAATGGAGCCCCCTTCATCAGATTGTCTTCGATGGCCCACCACAGAAGGTCCTGGGCGACCGAGGACGGCACCTGAACAGGATCCGACATCCTGCCGGAGGACTGAGACCACTGGAGCTTGAGTGCCCATTGCAAAGATCTCATCCGCAGCCTGGCCTCCGGCACCAGAAGAATGCAGGATGCCATGAGGCCGAGCAATCTCAAGAACTCGAACGCCGGGAGACTCTGGGCAAGCTGAAACTTGTGCACCATCTGCTGAATGTGATGAGCCCTCACCTGGGGAGGAAAACACTGCCCCAGGGATGGGTCGAGCACTGCTCCGATGTACTGGAGCCTCTGAGTTGGTGTCAAATGGGACTTCTTTAAGTTGAGGGAGAATCCCAGCTTGTGGAGGGAGTGGCAGGTGACGGACAGATGATCCAGGACTTGCTCTGGAGAGCACGCCCTGATCAACCAATCGTCCAGGTAGGGGTAGACGTGAATCCCCCCTTTCCTGAGGTGTGTTGCCACCACTACCATGATCTTGGGGAAAACCCTCGGGGCGGAGGTCAATCCGAACGGCAGGACCCGAAACTGAAAGTGCGAGTCGCCAACCGCGAACCTCAAGTACTTCTTGTGCTTTGCATGTATCGGCACATGAAAATAAGTGTCCGTGAGGTCGAGAGACACCAACCAGTCCTGAAGTTGAAGGGCCTGGAGGACTTGAGAGAGAGTAACCATCTTGAACTTGTCCTTCCTGAGGAGTTTGTTCAAACCGAGCAAGTCCATGATGGGTCTCAATGTGGGTTGTACATTCGGTGGTTACTGCCATCTTGATGCATTTCACCAATGTGTTTGCAGGCTCTAGAAATACATTTATGGACAGTAATATGCCCTTTCCATTTCTAAATATCGATGTGCATCATCAATATGTTAATTTTCATCCCGCAGGAGGAAACAGTTGTGCTTACTTTTATGACAGAAACATTTGACACCACTGAAGGGGGAACAAGTATGTTGCTCATGTTTGCTTTGTGCATATTCATGTGTAGGGATTACAGGCTTGTTAAAAGCCACAATATCACAAGTAAAAGTTACTACTCTCGCCATAGGCAGATTACAATGTGTATCTGTTACAATAATGCAGCTTTCTCCACTTCTCTTATCTTTTCTTGTTCCAAAGCAATCTATCTTTTTGCTCACTCTAATGCCAGCACCATTGACGCAACCCAAGGAGGACAGGTATACCAGGTGTAATGAATTTGTGTTTTTCAGGTGGAACTTTATACATGGAAATAGTTTGACATCATAGTTGTCTAGGTATGCCCATTTTAATATAGTGTCATGACCTGTACTTGTGTAATTATTCTTGCTTTATATGAAAACGCAGTTCATTCCTTTTACTGTCGATCACATGACACGACTCAAGGAGCTTTAGGAACCTATCCAGCAGCCAGTGAAAGAAACTCTAAAAGATATTCTTGTTTCATATAATATTGCTATATTGAACATCATCAAGCTCCCAATCAACGTCAAGCAGCTTCATCTGCTCCGACATCTCCTTCGGAAGGGCAGGTCCAATTTCGCAGCCCAGATTTTTCTCTCAGTGAACCGTCTGCGATATGTGGTAGACTGCTGATATCTAACATTTTGGTGCCTCACCCACAATGTGTACATCTACTTTCCAAGGGTTTTCTAATACACCTTCATGAGCTGACACTTTAGCATATTCTTTAAGACAGTTTCCCAGGTAACATGATGTGCACGCACCATAGATTTCAACACATTTGCTTCACAATATACATGAGCATTCTGTGAAGTTTCAAGAATATCATGTGATAATTGTGATAATCCCACCTATGCTGATCTTAACCAGTTGCTATAAGCTGCTATTCCTGCCGACAAGTTACGTTGCAATAAAAGAGAAGAAACTGGCCATTACAAGAAGCCCAGAGAGCTAATTTAAAGGAGTTCAATAATACAGGTCTCTGTAGATTTGTGAAACACTGCCCCAAGTAGCCAGACCAGACAAAAATAAATTAATGTAAGAACACAAGTGTGAATATGGCTGATTATCTCAAGAGCCTTAAACAATGTTTTGACCATTAAGGTTTTGGTAGGCAGATTTAGAAGTCTATGTACTTGCACTGATCCTAATAAATCACTAAATTGTCTTATTTATTGAGATGACTAATAAAATATATATATATATTAATTTTATACTGGCTGCCTCCTTCGATCAACTTCAAAAATGGAGGAGAAAACCTGCCTACACTGTGTGAAAATGCTAAAAACAGACTCTATTTGTTTTGGGGCACCAAATAAACAAAGTTTTAAAAATGTTTATAGTAGCTCAAATTATAATCAAATACGATCAATTTTAAGAGAAAACTAAATGCAAAATTAAAATAAATTAAAGGTGAACATGTTTGTATTTTGTTTTTAAACAAATAAACATGAAAAGTAAACGTAAATAAAATGTATGAATAAATGTGAAAGTAAACAAAATATGGATCGAAATTCCAGTTACAATAAGCAAAATATTGGTATAAAGCACAGATCTAAGTGTGAAATCATTTAACATCCAAAATATGTCTGGAATTCTCATGCTAAACAACCTTGAACAGAGTTTGTACTATACTGTGCAAATATGAGTATTAAGAAGTCATAATTTAAAATCAAAATTGTTAATCTGCAATCGTCATACTAAACAGATATGAACAGAGTTTTCAATACAATGAACACATCTGGATATTAGAAAAGCTGTATAAATATATATGCAAGGAAAGCCAACACATGGCCATTGTTTTGCGTATTAGCACTTTTTCAAGGTTAAATAAATTCAGTTTATTTGAGAGTGTGCTAAAATAATGCAGATCAGATGTATAATCAGAGAGTCTTTAGCATAAGAACTATTTTGAGTATGTGTCACTAATGAGTGTTGCCAGAGTGGCTTCCAAAAATATTTTACAAATTGTATCAAGATTTGGAATACATTTTATACTTGTCTACTAATTAGTTTCACAATCTTCATAATAGCAGCCCCATTTTAAAACCATTACTAAATATGACTCATGTAGCAAAGTACTTATTGTTTTGTTAATTTCTGGTGGTATTCGGAGATCCTCAACGTGACAGAAACCATGGAGCAAACTATAGTCTCTGCATTCGTAATGGACTGCAGTCCAAAATTGCAGATGGAATAAAATATGTATTCATTGGTTGGGAAGGCAAGAAGGTATATGTGTATATGTGATGTTTGCTGTACTGCTTGTCCATGAGAAGGCAGAAAGACAGAAAGTGACCTTAGAGAAAAGAATAAAGGCACTGCAAATCCAGCAGCTACTGCCGTCACAAGAAATGGTAGCGCACAGTTTAGGACCTAATCCCTGGAGAAGATGAAGGAATAGGTGAAGAGGAATTACTGTCAACATGGAAGAAAGGGAAGTTCAGGATAGCCAGATGTCAAACTTGTATAATGGTCAGTGTAATTACTGCAAAGAGTTTGGGCGATGGAAGTCTAAATGCCCAAATGTACCTGCTCGACAGACTGCTCAGCTGCTGTAGCTCCCACCTTCATTTTCACAATCAATTCCACCACCTCCACTGCCTGCTTGTCTTAATATGTAATTGGACATTCGGGGCAACAGTAATATTGCTGCACCCGTGATTCTGCTTGGTATTACCCAAAAAGTCTGAAAATAAAAGTCTGAATGTGAACATTTCAACGGCTCAAAGATTTGACCAAATGCCCCATTTGGTGGCATTATAGGGAACCCCGCTCCTTTGTTCACTATAATGTCAACAGGGTTTGCGGGGGTGCCCCAAAACCTGTTCGCAGAAAGTACATTTTTAAAAAAGAAAGAAAAGGACCTTGCAGCGCCTGTTCCTGATCACGGAAGTGAATGAGAACAGGCATTGCAGGGCCAAGGCGTGTCGGCGGATTGTGCCGCCGACGGGTAAGTAAGAGGGTGGGTGTGAGCTGGTTATCCGAAATGGCTGCAGGAGAAAGTACTGAATGTTATTTTCGAACAAATAATATTCGGTCATTTCTTCCTCAGTCATTTCGGATATGAACAAAAGCACCCAAATTCATTCTACTTAATATTTCTGCTCCGTATGCGAAAGATTTCTTTAGTGGAAAGAATGGACATACTGTAGCATCAATCTCAACCCGAAAAGCATCTGAATTTGTGCATGCTCCTTGTTCAGATAAAGTGGTAAATGCACTCAGTATGTGAGGCCAATCAATAACCCACCTGGTTACACAAACTATGACTGTTACCATAGGTCCTATTTCTGAATATGTATTTTTTGCTTAGCACTTCGACACTAGTTAATTTACAAGAACTGGGTTGCCTGTGTATAATGGGTAGCGATCTTTATTTTTCCGCTGACGGTTCCTCTGACAGTATTTATTTATTTATTTATTTAGATGTTCCGGTACCTAGAGAATTGGAATGTTTGGCTATATTTTAAGCGTCACCAAATTAGACAGATAAACCATGGAATGGCAGTTCCTACGCAGTTATGTTCCATGCATGCAAAAAAACCAGACTCATATTGAATGTGGAACCTGTACATTACTTACATTACTCTGAACCCAGCTACCCTCTTCTGTGTATCCCACAATATGCCATTACAAAAGAAGTGGATTAGGGAATAAAAACTGTTATTGAATCCTTACTTCAACATGGAAGTATGCTCATACTAACAGTCTTTGTAATATAACCGTTTTACCTGTGAAAAAGACTTGTAAAGGAATGTATCAATTTGTTCAGGACCTCTGTGCTGCTAAGGAAGTTGTTATGCCTTCTTTTCTTGTTGTACCTTCTTTTCCTGTTGTACCTAAAACTATTTTATCTTGTATTCCCACAACAAAAACGAATGGCAGATTCAAGTTCAGCCTGGTGATGTCACCCTGGCCGGCTGGTACGGATCATTGTTCACCAGTCCAGGGAGGGATAACTAGAAACACCTTCCAGCCTCCACCCGCAGACCAGCTGGAAAGGTACAGGCGTGCTAGGCAACCTATGAAGACCCTGGATACATATATATCTCTAAAAAGTAGAGATTTTGTAATGATATACAACCTGGAGATAATAACACCAAAATAGTAAAAAACGTTGGACATTTGAAGACAACTTCGTGGTCCTATGTATCCAGTTTATTTAGTTCATGTACAACTTTATATGATTTTAATGTGTTTTCTTTTTTGATTATGATTGGTTATGTTATGTCTGTGTGTGGTATGCAAGAGTGGTGTGAAAGCAGGTGTGTCTGATAAATGGTAGGCTAGTAGTGTCAAACTTGCATTGCTAATTAGTACTGCAAAACTATGTTTTAGGTGAATTATGCCATGTTACTTGTGAACTCGTTGGAATAACAATACAGATAAGAATAAATAATGTTTTGTTTTATAACCATTGAAAGATTGCTTTTTTTGAAAATGTTGTTATACATGGCCAGAGGGCATTGCACGTATTGTGTGTGTAGGCAACCTACAATATACAGGATGTTATAGATGTTATACCATACATGTTATCCCATTACACAGTTGATGGACTATGTCTTGAGTTCCTAAACTATACACTTCTTGTTGCTGTCTGTTTCTTATAATAAACACAAGAGGAATGGAATTTTGGGTTTGCAACTGCGACATTTTTTGAACAACATCATAACGGTGCACAAATGTAGGCCTACCAGAGTTTACCTCTCCACTATAATTTGCCATGGCGTAACTCACATATGGAGGTCCTGCTCAGTGTAACTGCCTACTCCCAAAGGGGTCATAGGAAAACCACCTGAGATGGGCATTCAGAGCAAACCCCTTCAACAGCCCTTTCCACAGCCACCTAACTACTTATGGGGCTAGAAGATAGCCTCTTCGGTGACCCCTCCCTAGATGGCCTTAAGTATACCTGCCAAACTTGACTACCCACCAATCCCACAGATTTTATCCAAAGAGACCTACATCTGGAGACCGTAAACACGCTCTCATCCCTTCAATCCTATATACCACAACCTTAATCACAACTATCCATTAATTCATATATGCACAACCATTTATCAAAGAACATTTGTGCAAACAAATATATAGCCATGTTTATTTTTAGCCAGCCATGACACACTACATGCAGGCGTTGCCATTTTTGCTGGGAGTCGGTGATCATACAGTAAACAATACTTTCATAGCTATGCAATACCTGTTTCCCTTTGTCTAGTCATCAGGGGCTGGTTTGCACACTCTATGCAGTGTCCTTGTTCTAGAGAATGCACTGGGTAGTACTCTTCAGCACGGCACCCATTCCCAAGGTGTGGTGGGGGAGGCGCAGCGATCGCCCATGCCAGCCTGTAGCCAGAGTCCTCATGGCACTTCATGACCAGGGTGCGCCGCCACCCTCGCCAGAGCAAGGGGGGGTGTTCTCCTTCACTGAAGTACTCCATACCCAGATGGCGGGCCACCATCACCGCCATGGCTAGGAACGTTGTGCACAAAGGCGGGCACACACTGCTTCCACGCTCCTTACAGGGAGCAGGAGCTGGGTCTGCCCACTCTTTGAGCTGTGCCTTTGCAGTACTGATGGTAGGCCCTGCCCCACCCGTCACATTCACAGCTCATGCTTTGGCACAAAGGTCTACTCAGGTGTGCTGGGGCCGTAACACTTGCCTCTTCACTGGGCTGCACTACCCACCCAGCCCAGGAATTATAAAACCACAGTGAGCTCTGATTGGCCCTCGGGCGGGTTGCTCCTCTGCAGGGCATTTCTTCACTAGGGCTGCTCTTGACATGTGACTCAGGGCTTCAAACTTCTGCGCCTGCCCAGACTGGCCCTGGGGTTGGCGTTTGTCTTCCAGGCCACACTGTCTGGTCGCAAGCCGCACTGCTCATGTGGCCATAGTCAGCGGATACCAACTTTTAGGGCTCTCACTAACTGGCCCTGGGACAGACTAATAGCACACAGGCCACCTTCTTTCTTCTCTTCCCTGTGGCGCTCCGTACACACAGCCCAGAGCTGCCGCTCCATGCTGGGCCATCCCTGGAATATGTGGCCCAGCCTAATGGTTCATAGAGCCCCAGGAGCCGCCTGATGTCACTCCCCCACCCCCATGGAGCCACACATGTTTTTCCTTCCCCTTCTTTGTCTCTCTGTCTCTCTCTCTATCTGTCTCCATTATTTAAAAAAAAAGTCCTCTCTTCTCTAGTGCCTTCCCCTCAAGTGTACTTCAGTCCATTCTCCCAAGCTGGGGGGTGGCCTGTCCATTGTCCATAGCCCCAACATTCTAATACCTCCTTTATGTGAAGGGGGCCTTGGTTCCTCCAGTAGAAAAGGTAATGGTTACAGGTAAGTGTAGTAAATGCCCAATACACATATCAATGCCGTTCTTCCACGGTCTACTCATGGAGAGCTGCAACCCCACCAGACTGGGACCTAATTGGGCCAGGGGATGGCTTACACATATATCCTGCTTGTCATTGTTTGTTCACTTTTACTTATAAAAATCTTCAATTCAAATTCCTGAGACTCGCACGAGGATATGCGAACAGCCCAACTATTTTCTTAAAACACGAGCTTGATTAATTTGTGTTGAAAGGAGGGGTATGTTTTTATTCAGCATGCTGACAATCTTTTATTAGTATCCCCCTCATTCTAAACATGTTAATAAGATTCTTTTGATCTGGTGAAAGCACTTGCTTTGAAAGGACATAAAACCTCGAAACAAAAAGCTTGAATTGTGTCAGACCCGAGTCCATTATCTTAGTCACGATCTCGCCACTGGCAAGAAACACTTGTTGGAAGTCTAAATCAATGTGGTTCTCCAGGTACCCAAACCCCAGAACTGAAAACAAATAAGACTACTGGTTACTGCCGCCAGTGGATAATCAGCTATGCCTCGATTGTGAAACTCTTACAGGACCTTACCCTTGACTGAACTCTTGAACACCTTTCATTGCCCACTGAGGCAGTGAAGGCATTTATTAAGATCAAGAAAGAACTGTCAAAATCTCTGCCGTTAGTGTTGGCAAATTACCAAAACTCTTTCACACTATGTTGTGATGAACAAGATGGGTTTGCTATGGGAGATCAGAAGCTTGGTGACAAATATTGCCTTATTACGCATTATAGGACCACACTGGATAGTGCATAAACTGGTTTGCAGCCTTACTTATGTTCAGTGGCTGCGACTGCTCGATTAGTTGAAGAAACCGATACTTTAGTTTTGGGCCACTCTGTTACTGGAGCAGTACCTCATGTTGTTTTAGCATTACTTCTGAAAAGGGAAGACAACATATTTCTAATTGCTGAATGCTGCTGAAAATATAGCTGTGAAGCAATGCCCCATTCTAAATTCTGCTTCAATTGTTATGGTATCTTCTGGTGGAGAATCCCATCGTTTGTGACTCCCAGAGTTGATCTGAAGAATGTACCACTGCAGAACCCACGAGATTATTCCTTTTGTTTACAGATGTTGTTTGATGAAATCTCAGGTAAGACTAGCTTTGTGTGATGCAGTTTGTACCTAAGTATGCATTCTGGTGAAGGGTAAATCTGCCACAATCTACACAGACTATCGCTATGCCTATGGTGTTATTCATAATTCTGTTGATTATGGAAGCAATGTGGCTAACTGACGTCAGCTAGTACACCTATATGCAACAGTTCTTATTTTTCAACTTTGCTGGAAGCCTTATTGTTGTCCTCTGCACTGTGTTTAGTGAAGTGCAGAACACACAAAATGTTTGACTCAGCAGTGTCAATATGAAAGTCTTTTTCTTACACATCAGCTCGAACTGTGGCCAGATCCATATTTGAATGGTACGGATTCTAGCCTGGCCATGCCATAGGACTAAACACCTAAACATGAAAGGGAACACTATTACCAGAAACAGTTCATTGCAGGGTTCAAAATTGAGATTCAATGAGCAGGAGCTAAAACCAGCTCCTGGGTGTCGGGCATCACCCATTAAGCAGGAGCTACCGCAGGGGGACCAGGAGCTACCAGAGATGCTCATTAACTTTTTGTCAATTTTGTATGAACCATTGTGTTTAAATGTGTATTAGATGAATTCTAATTCCTCTTTATTAACATTCCCAAACACTTAAAGTTAATGTCACATTTACATGTTTGGAAGGCACCGGTTTACCCTAGCAGAAAAAAGTAGCTCCTGGTAGATGCTGGTTTCAAGCTAACCAGGCTCTACTATGCTAGAAGCAGGAGCTAAATAGCTCCCAGCTCCCCTCAATTTCAAACCATGCGTTATATAGAGATACCTTGTGGCATAGTAGAGATGGACAACTGGTTGCACCTACACTGCGTGTTGCCTTATCTCACCTGTCGAGCCCATTCAGTTGCCCACCCTGGAAAGAATGTGATGATTTCATCACCAATAAAGACTGGTTTGCACCTTATTTTCCTACTGTTACAGAGAACTATTGTAGAGCTTGCTTAGTGTGCTTAGCCCGCAGTGTGGAACAGGCTGTGAGGACTTTGCCTTCTGCACATCTTGGAAGAAGACTGTCCATTCGGAAAGGCAAAATCTTACGCTGTGGCAAAGACAAATCATCCCGAATGTACTGCTCTATTTGCTCTTCCTGCAATAACATACATTGACAGAGTCACACACATTACCAGCCAAGGTGTCAAAGATATTTTCAGAGCTTTGAATATTTCCCAATTATTTCATTGTGCTTATTATCATCAATTTACAGGGCAGTCGAACGCTGCAAAGGCCATATAAAAAAAGGTTGTCCAAGGTCTGCCAAGAGACTAGCATTAAGTGGCCTGAAGTCCTGCCATTAGCAATGCTTCAAATTCGAAATATTTCAAGTAGTAAGCATGGAGTTTCACCCCATGAAATTCTGACTGGATGTTAGGGGTCCCATGGTACTTTCTGACTGTATGATAACCTACTTGCCAAATAGAGGCATACCGCGGTTATCACAGTATATAAAGCACACATTTTCTAACTGTTATCTGAAATATTTTGCTTATAATTGTCTCAAACTGTCATAGACTCACATCACAAACACAGAAGCACCAGGATATTGCTTTTTTATACAAGTATATTCCAGTTTAAATAAGCTGAGCCAAATTTACACAGAGTCTGGTGGTCCAATTTGACCACACCTCTCTGAAGGCAGTTCAGTAATCACAGACATTTTTCATAATTTTGTGTGGGGACAGTAAACACCCTTGGAGATTAGTGAAGTTTATAATGTGGCTCACATTATGAAAATTCAATGGTAAAACCAGGGAATTCACCTACTGTGATATGTATTTTGAAACATTCTCCATTTCTGTCTAGACACCACATAGCTACCTCTCCCAAAGGAAGCCCTTTTCCTATATTGTGCTGAATTCATTCTTCATATTCCTTATAACATATTGCTGTGATCAGTTATGTCTGGTTTGGGCAGGCAAAACTGCTCTGATGAAAACTACTTGTATCCAAAAACATTTGTAAGGTAGAAAAAGGGAAGGGGGCATTTTAAAATTGCTCTCTAAAGAACACCTTGCCCTGTTGAAATCTGTAGTAAAATTGAGAAATTGAACGTTCATGACAATCACTCACTGATCATAAGTTCAAGAGAGGACCGTGAGTGTGGGTGTATGCATTCTCTGTCAGACTATCACTTTCAAAATAAGGCAGGGTTGCAATGTGTTAACTAAAATGTTGGGACCCTGGAAGAGATGCCACCGCTTTGCATCAATCAGTCAGAAACATTTTTGTTTTGGTAGTGCTGTATAAGGGCACTTATATGGAACAAAGTCCCTCACAGAGTGTTGCTTGCCCACATACCTGGATCTTTCTCTGCAAACTCAAGCTTGTGGGCCCATGTTTATGGAGAGAAAAGTTGTTATCCAAAATATTATGCATTTAATATTTTGTTTAATTAAACATTCTAAGGCTGGGTGCTATTTAAATCTATATTAAAAGTTGGCCAATATAGGAGGAAGGAGGGGAAACCTTAAAAACATGCTTTTAACATTAAACACGTCATTGATTTTCATTGTCAGATTGTAGGTAGGCGTTTGCTATATGAGATTCAGCAGTGGTGGCTATTTAAGAAAATTGCCACACTCTTGGATGGGCACCTCGACTTACTACAAAAAACAATCAAAATATATTGGCTTGGAAAAAACAGAGAAGTAACACACTTTGGCCGTGCACCAAATGAAAATCATAAAGTAAATGGATATTGTCCAGGTTAAGTATTGAACTTCAACACAATCGAAAAATATGAAATTAGTACGTATCCTATTTTCCAGGCATCTATAATTTGGCAAAGAAAATATACATGGCACTAAGGAGTAGTGGCATAGTGCCTCTGTGGAATATCTCTTCTATAACAATTTTCCTGTATTAACAACCAATGTGCCAAGACTGGTTGTCATCGTCAGACCCGGATCTGCGTGATTTTTCTGTCTGCGACGGAAACATTTGCATGAGAAATGTATGCACCACAAACGTTTGTACATTTCCCATGCGAACATACATTTAAAACCCCTACAAAGCCACACCTCCACCCATACCCACAACACACCCCCACCCAAACCCCAAACATACCCCCATGCACACCCTACTTACCTTTCAAGACGCGCTGTGTCCCTGCAGCGCAGGTTCCCTTTCACTATCGTGATCGGGAACCTGCGCTGCAGGGTCCTTTTCTTTTTTTTTGGGCATCTGCAGGGGTTTCCCCCGCAACCTCTGCTCACTATACTCTGTAGTATAGTGAGCGGGGTGTTGCGGGGGACGCCCCCGTTACTTTTCTTTTTTTGTCTTTTCTCGGGTGTGCTGCAGGGGTGTCCCCCGCAACGCCCGCTCACTATACTGTACAGTGTAGTGAGCCCCCATTTATTTTGCTCGGGTGTGCTTCAGGGGTGTCCTCCGCAACCCGCACTCACTATACTGTGTAGAATAGTGAGCGGGGTGTTGCGGGAGACACCGCTGCAGTCTTTTTTTCTTTTACCTACCTAAAATGCATGCCACCAAAGGTTCAAACTTTTGGTGTTCGAACCTTTGGTGGCAAGCATTTACAACCTTTTTGTATAGGTCGGAACTTTCTGTGCGGTCATTTTGGCCTATACCGTCACACCCTGCTAAACACGCCTCAAAGGGACTTATTGTTTTTACATCATTACTAAGGCAGGACTTAAAACACATTATATATGACTGCATATTGTACAAATTCTCATGCCATCGTTCATTCTGTTCAAGAGGTCATATGTGCTATTGTGTCATTACTCAGTCACTTTCCAATTCAGGTTTGAAAGAGGAGCATAGGGTTATTGAATATCGTGTGAGAAACTTGAAGGTGTCTCACCCGCTAGTCCCCAGGGATCTGTCATCCAGGTGGTCAGGACACGGCCATTGCTTTTGGATCCAGTTCCTGGGGGTGGACCAGCGCGGGAGGATCACCTGGATTGGGAGTTGTTGGGGAGTGGAAGTGGGACACCGGAGGGTGAAATGCAGTATCCCCTTCACAAAAACACCTCTTCCCCATCCTACCATGTAGGATACCTAGGAATTCAACACGCCCCCTTTTCCGACACAAACACTTTCTCACGGACAGTTCACTGTGAGCGACAATGGACTAACACCATAGCCGTATACCTGACATGTCCCAACACCATGGACAGGCAAGGTCAGGCAATTATGGATTATTACACACACCTGACTTCCATCACACTTTCCCACATAGATAAAAGGCGGAGCACGAAAGCACACTCTGAGCAAATCAATCCACAGGACGAAACAGCAGGTCTAAGATGGCAGTTTAATACAAGGAGAAAGACGGCGAGACCAGAGAGAGTCACAAGGAGGGAAGTACCCGTGACCTCCAAAGACTGTTACTTTCGTGAGCCTTGGAAAGTAAGAAATCAAAGACCAGGAACTAAGGCTGATCAAGCTTGCACAGTGTGTCAGAGGTACCCGGGGCTCTCCCGCATTGATAACCAAGGCGGGGAGGAGCGATTGCCGCTGTGGTACTGTCTTAGGCTCCTACAACAAAGCAGCATCAGAAAAGACAGCACAGCCAGTGAGTCAGAGAGACTGATACCAAACCAGCTTGTGTTTTGAACCAAGGCTGCAAGTGGCAACATTGTACAAAGAGAACAGTGTGTGAGGCATTTGCAAAGAGCAACGCAGATATAATTGGAATTAAAAAAGTAATTGAACTTTGTGATTGAACTTTGGGAGGCAACCCAAGATACCATACACAGAATGGTCCGGTGCCACGTGGGCAATCATTCGAAGGTCTCTGTTAGATATCCAACTGATGCTGAGTGTGAGAAAAAGGAATACTGAGATTGAAGTGGTCATGCAACGGGTCTTGCTAAATCCTGTGCACATTCAAAAGTCTTCAATAGTTTAAAGTACATCAAAATTGGTCCGTGTATGGCTGAGGGAGACTAATTGAGTGGAAGAAAGGGATATGAGCCCGGCTGAGGGGGATCCGGGGTGAACCATGAGTCACCCAATAAAGAATTAACTGAACATAGTCTGAAAGGGATCTGAGCCCAGAGGAAGGGGATCCAACATAGAACTTTTTGGTTTACAAAGGGATCTTAGCCCGGCTGAGGGGGATCCAGGGCGAATACCCAAATTGAATATTGATAAGAGGAAAATAATGTTTTTGTGTTGTTTTGTGTACACCAGGCCCTCTGAGTAAAGAGACTTGCAAGAAGCAGAGAGACTTGGACACAGAAGGTCTTGAACTGTGAGAATAGAACTGTATCCATGTGCCGCGGAAGCCAGAATGTATACTTTGCTCAAGTGAACCGCCTTGTTCTGTGCTGAAAACGTGGGGAAGGGAGGCCAACAGCCCAAGCATCCTGACTTATTATTGTGTGAACACTTCTTTCTTTTTCATGAATATCACCCCACCTTATTTTGTAAATGAGTAGTAAGGATTGGCAATAGTTTTTTTTTTAAGTATGTTGACATGACTCCACTAGGACTGTGTTCTTTATTATTTGATGGTCGTAGCTTGCTCCCATCTTTAGATTTAGGTTTAGATAGACGTTTATCTCACCCTTGTGAAAGTTCAATAAACACCCTTGAACTGTGGTCACTTGTGTCTGTCTTACTGTTGATACCATGCCTTCCTTACAATCGCCACAGACAAATTCAGTCTCTCAGTGCTACACGGTTTTTTTGGAGCTCCATCAACGCAGCAGATTAGTGACATCAATGTATGCTGAAATGGTACCTTAAATGCCTCTCACAAATGTGCACTTCCCACCCCAATTAAAAACGGCACAGATCCAGCTTCAGCCCAGCAGTAGTACCAGATAAAATCTCACATTACCTGTCACACAAAAGAACATTTTACCAATAACTACAATGAGACACAAATCTCACTGATTACAGTTGAAATAATTCTAGGGCAGGTACCCAAAAAGCAACTAATATTCCATCAAATCCCAGCTCAACAGAGAGTAGCTGATTCTAAAGCAGCCAGTGAAAATGAGGGGTGTCAACTGAGAATAGTCCATAGCAATGCTGGCCTCACCCCACCCAAGATACCTTCACAGCCATCCAGTGCCTCTCCTATCCTCTTTCCTCGAGACCAGCACAGCGCACCGTGCTGCAGTGAGAGGTGAAGTGCAGGAACAACTACTCTTAGGGCTGTCACCCAGACCATGGTCCTAATCTGCAAATATGCGTTTGCGCAGGCCAGAAAGCTCTTTACTTAGGCACTGCCAGGTAGGATGTTAGGAGTCCAGTGTCCACACACTCAGACCCGTGGCACAGTGACGACAGAGAGCCTACACTTGTCATCTTTCCCAGCTTTGCCCACCAAAGCAAAGCTGCTCAGAATAAGACCCAGTCTTGCACTTGTCACTTGAGCCGAGCTCTTGCAAGTTTGCTCAGTGCAGGCGAATGTACACTACTGGCACGTACTGCGGCCTGGGAAAAATTGACACATGTAGGTGCCTACTCATTGGATGGTTGTTTAGCAACATTGCTACTCACTCCTGGCGGCTCTTGACTCTCACATAACCTTTTTTACACTTGATTACTATCTTACACGAACAAGAGGAAAATGAAATACAATGCTCACTTTGACACCTGGCTGCTCTGAACAAGTGCAAAGCCCTCTGGCACTCTCCTCTTGAGGGCACTGAGCCTTGCAAAGTACACCTTATCTGTGGCATTTTGCAGTGTTACTGCTGAGCAAACAGGTTAGTGATCTATAAGTGGGTTGTTTTGCCCCTAGCAAGTTTGTAAAAGTAAGTTAATTTAAATAAAAGTTAAAATAAGACGAAATACCTTGACCATGCAATTCTATTTCGATGAATGCAAGTGGGGTGATCTTTGTTCATGTCTGGACCGAAAGCCCTGTGCGAAACTACTTTGCTGCCCCTTGTTTTCTACATGTGCATCTGACAAACAAGGCAGCCCAGCAGACTGTGCCTCATAGGTTGCGAGTGAAGCTATGCCACACTTACTCACTGCAACTTCTGAAAACCTGATTTTAAAAGCACACTTAGCAATAGCAGCAGGCCCCTTATATTGTAAACTCGTAGGAAAAAAGTGTCAATTTCTATGGTTTATTGAAGGAGTCAACAATATTTATAATGGTGCACTATTACATCCCTACTGGACGCCCCATATTGTAAAGGCTATTAGATTTCTCAATTCACATGTCAAGGAAGGACTGTTGGAACCTGTTGATGGGCCAAGCCACTCCCTTGAACTCAGAAATTCGGTTTACCTGCGAGTGCACCAGAGGAAATCAGCGCTGCTACCATGCTGGTGGGGACCGTATCAGATCCTACTTACAACTCAAACGGCCATCATGTGTGTCGGGCATCGGACCTGGGTCCATGTTTCCAACTGCCAGAAAGTGCAGCCTCCAACTGGACCTTCAGAGTCGACTACTGCATCTTGCAAACTCCTGCTTCACTCGCTTCTGCTGAGATTGCCTCATCAGTGACATCCACATCCAAATCTTCTTTTGTATGCGATATTGTTGCATCAATTGCCATGTTTTCAACAGCTTTTCAGACTAGTGATGTTGCTTCAGCTCAGACTTGATCATCAATTTCAGTCGACAGTGAAGTTTCATCACCAGTGAATGCTTACACAGAAGCTAAGGTTGAGCAACAGCCTGCTTATGTATCTTCATTTAAATGCAAGTATATTTTCTTTCCATGTAGAATACGGTGCTGTGAACTGATTACAGGAAAACACTACTGGCTGCTCTACTAAACAGGATAACCCTATTGTCATATAGCATGATTCCAATTGAGCAGATGGAGCTTTAAGGAACTTATTTTGCACCCAACATTCTGGCACCCTCTCTATAACGTCATTACTAAGGTATTCCTATTCAGTTTGCATTCTAATTTTGGTGTGAATGTACAGTTAGTTCTGAACAATCAAAGACATTATTGAGTTTTCTGTTCTGCCAGATGGTCAGCGATGTGGTTATTTCTGCTGCTAGGCTTGTACGTAGCATGCGAATACAACAGAGAATGTTACCTGAGTTTGTTGTTTGCCTTGACTGTAGAAGCCTTTATCACTTCTTGCCACCCATCACAGAACCCTATTGCTCATACTTGGATTGAAAGAAAAATGTTTCCTGCACACTAACTGCCAATGTGCATGTGTACAGAATGTGTTCGATTTCTGTGTCTGTGCCCATCTTCCGCATGATAATGATTCTGGGTCCCTATGACATCAGTTCCCTTTGATGGGAGTAATATCGGTAGGGTCTTGAGACTTGTCTCTATATGTTATTGTTATAGTTCAAATCGTTCTTACAGATATTATTAGCATTTGGGTATACAGGTGTGCCAAAATGTTACCCTCCGGATCAACTTCAGAAGAAATCTCCTGCTACTTGTTTATCATCTCCTGGCAGATGCCTTCTTTGTTGTACTAATAATTATGATTCTTTCTTCATGGGCAAAAGTACTCACAAGTACTCTTGTTTACAAGGAGCAACGGTGTATCTTTCTCCTTTGATAATGGATTTTCTTTAATTGAATCCAGCTATAGAACTAACCAATGAACCTATTTCATATGTGGAGCTGCAGCCTAAAGCTGGCTTACAATGAATTGTGATGTGCGTTATGTGAGATATGTGCTACACGGCAGTTGGTACTTTACTAAATTGCTATCTTCTCCAAGTGATAACAGAGAATCAGACTGGGAGACATTTGTTGAAGGCATGGGTTATCTGATTCCAGGAGTAGGTATTAAACTTACTTGCAACAAGATTTAAAGGGTGCCATTGTTGTTAGAAAAAGTAGCAAATGACACTTTAGAACTCCTTTCTTTAATAGCCCATGAACAACGTGCATTATCCACAATAGTGCTGCTGAACCGTATGACCCCAGACACCATGCTGGCCTCCAAATGAGGCAGTTGCTCCCTAATTGGATCAAAATGTTGTACGTGTATCCCAAATTACTCAGGCAACCTTACTGATATTGTTACACACATTACACATTAGGACATCTGCAGCTATACTACGAAAAAAGAATACTTACACATGGTGGTCCCTTTGGTCATGACTCACTGACTTCACTGGGTCATTAGAAGTCTCAGTAATCTATTGTATTTCATTAGTGTTCCTATTATTTTGGCATATTTTTGTATCAACTAATCAGATGTGTATTTAGTTGAGAGGAAACATATGGATTCAACCCTACATGAGAGGATGACATTCTGTGAGGATTCTCACAGATGGTTAAATAACTAACAATAAGATCTACAACCAGTGAGTAGCCACCTGATGTTATTTCTTTGGATTCATTTGCAGAACGGAGCTGGTGGAGGTCAGCACTCAAGCTCCCTTACGTTGCAATGCACGGCTTAATCATAATGGCCTAAAGAAATCAAGAAAGAATTTAAAAGGCTGGTTTGAAGATGTTACTGTGAACATGTAAATGGCATTATTAAGTATATGCATTTGTTGTATAGGTAGAGTACTGGAACCTAGCACCCTAGATAGGCTAAGAGGGTGAGAAGATTGTAAGGCTCCTTGTACATAGCACAAGAGTGTTGTGCCTTATGGAATTGGGCAACACATAAGATAGTATCCATGCTTTATAAAGGTTAATTAGCCCCTGAATAAGTTCTACTGATTTATTCAGATTAAAGAAGAATGAAACATGTTGGGCAAATGAAGGTATGATAGATATTTAATAAGATCTACAGATTAATTAAAAAATTCACACACTTTAGGTGTTATATTGACACTGAATCGAACCGAGCACAACTTTTGCACTTTATTACTTTGGAATCTGGTTTTATCATTGTGCGGTTTTTATATGTATGATTGTATTTTACATGATTTTAGATGTTTGTTAATGTACCTTCTGCTTGAGATGAATTCTCTGGGTATGTTGTGATTCAACAATTAGGTAATAAATATTTCGAGTCAATCTGGCTGTGTTTGAGTAGTCTACACTCTACCTATGTCAGCAGTCCAAAGGGGTTTCATGTATATAGAGTCTTGTTGGACCAGGGACAACCCCCCTCCTGCTATATTAAAGCCCCTGGTATTTCCCAAAGTATATGCACATGCCTGGGAAGGCACACCATGAAAGTTCTGAAAGTCCAGCAGAAGTTGACACTTAAGAAGGTAACTGAAGAGGTTTTCAGAAATGATGATAGCTACTTGGAGCTGATTATTCAAAACATTGAAGACTGTGATCTTAGTGCTCGATAGCCACAAAGAGATCATCTGCCAGGGAAAATGCAAATATATACAATTGTATGGTTAATAAATGTTGATGGCAAATAAAATTAGGGAAGACTGAAACCCTACCTAGTGAGGTCATACACATTTTCTACTTGTTCCATTTAGACCAATGTACTGAAAAATGTATAAATATTAGTGGATTTTGGCGTAGTCTAACAGAGTCTGGAACTGTACAGGGGGACTGCATGTTCTTTTTGGTTGTGTGCACCCTAAAGTTGTTGAACCATCCCCATCCAAAACAGAGCACTGCATCTGCTTTCCACGACACAAGGATATGTTCCTAAGCAATAGGACCACTTCAGTTAGTGTGTATATTGATGTCACAAAACATGTTGGAACCTACTGCATAGAATTCCACCACACTTTCTGCAATTCCCCGGTTAGTGGCAAAGGTTCATAATGTGCTGGGAATGATTTGTTAGAAGGCAAAGCTCACTGTGCCTCTGAGGTGTACTAACAGCTCATTATGGGAATAGCTTCTGAGGGAAGGGACACTGAATTCAGCTTTGGTTTAGTGCTTTGAATGGTTAGTTTGTGATATAAGGCTCACTCCTTCTGAGTTGGGCTTTCATGGGATGGGGTCTAAGGCAGTTATTTTGTCCCTGGACCTGCAATATAAACAGGGTCTCACAGTGTGAAGTGAGTATTGTTTTCTTCTTTTGGTGGGCTAGCCATATCTTCTGCCCCAGGCTCCAAATATGACGGCATTCGGAGCTGCTGGTACTTTCTCTCTGCTGCCTCTCAGTCTTCTGATTTGTTTCAATGTCTGAAGGCCCTCATGCCGAGCCCACGTACCAGGCCAGTCTCACGTAGCGAACAGTGGCACAATTCAATGGAGTACAATTGCAAGTATCAACAGCTGTCTGCAGCCATATTGCCTAGGATCCAGCTTAATACACACGTTTTTCTTCCTTGCATTTGACATTCAACTTTATAACATAACACATATGCATTTCTAATGTTTTAATCCACCCATTTTACTAAACTGCCTCTTCTGTATTAATTTCTCCAGTGAAAGTACACCAGGCTTGTTTTGTCTGACATCTATATATATATATTTGTGAAAGTGTGTTTGTATGTTCAGGGTTGGCTCCAGCCCCATAACAGTTGGTGGGTTGAGATTTTGGCCCAAGGTCGGCATACCAATCTGGGGTGTACGGGTGATAGTGAAATTTGACCAACCCCACCCATTGACCCTCCACAGTGCGAGGGCTGGCCCTGTGCTATCAGTATAGGCGATTTTGGGAGATTGGCGATTTTGTGACTTTTCCAAAAATAGTAATTTAAGACACAAGGTCGGCATACCAGTCTGGGGTGTACTGGCGATAGTGAAATTTGATCAACCCCACCCATTCGCCCTGCACAGGGGTGGAGCGGGGTCCAGTCTCTGCTCTCGGTATTGTCAATTGTGCAAGCTTTCAAAAATAGGAAGCTATGACACAATAAAACATACACGAGGCTACAGCAGACCCCCAAGTGCATGCAAGCTGCAGACCCGGGCAATGCCGGGTGGTACTGTTAGTGATTCTATAACCTTTTACATATTTTCAGGTTATCTTATGAGTACTGGTTGTTTCACAGAAAAGTCAAACAAAAGATAGGCTACAACGTTTGGTGGGTGTGTAAGATTTACCAGGGGATGGGTCTCTGAAAGATAGATTATATCCTGTCCTCAGGTTAAACAATCAAAGTTATGCCAATAATTTCTTACCAATGCAAAAGACATACATGAGTGGGAGGCTTGGTAAGTTTGCTTGATATGACAATTCATATTTGTGGCAAACTTTTGTAGGCATAGATGTATAATTTGGAAAGAGGGGAGCTGGATTTCCCACATTACCAACATAGTGTGATTCTAGGTAAATCACCTTCCCTCTCCCTATGCCTTAGTCCACTTAACTGTCTAAACTACAAGAGCATAAAACTGTGGCCACCTTAAGAACTACTATATGAAAACTAAAAACAACTTTGCCAAAGCAACCAGATTTGGCTTTAGCATAGGCATTTCAAAGAGGGTCTAAGATGGGTGAAGCAATATGGGGTTGTGAGGAGTAAGGGAAAGAGGGTGTGAGAAAAAGATCAGGATGAGGGAATGAAGGGTGAAGAGTGGAAAGGGATAGAGGGTTGGTGATTAGCAAGGGAAAAAACAGAGTTTTCATGGCACTTTCTGCAGATGTATGGTTTGGAGAAGGAAGGGCTGTGCAGTGCACAGGGATTGGAAAAAATCACAACTAAAACTGTTCAAAGCAGTTCTGAAAAAGTATAAAACACAATCTGACAGCAACTGGATGCAGTAGATACTATTTGGAAATAGTAAAGTGTAATTATTAACAGGAAACTGCCTTCAAGTGCAGCATTTGAGACAGCAGTGTCTGGTTATGACATGGTGGAATATTGCCAAGTAGTTCCACATCATCTGTGAGTACACATGCTAGTGCACTTCTGACTGACTGTATCCACTTGAAGCAAATGGAGATTAATAATGAAATTACCTCATACAATAAAATCACTCCTGGAACTTTCCTGATAGTGATTGAGGTGATATACAGACACCCACATCCAACCAACGTTATTCATGAGTAACCATATGCTAGTAGGACACCCTGTTTTCTGTTAGCCTGGGGGAGAGGTTGAGACAGGTTAAGATCTTGAACAGAGTCTTTTGGTCGCCGGGATCATTTGTATAAGCGTGGTACGACTGATGCAGATATGTGCTGGGGGTGTTCTCATAGGGCAGGAATGTTAGAACACATGCGATGGGAATGTAATAAAGTGAGACACTTCTGGGGAAGGTTGCCCTTGATATTCAATAGGGTGCTGAGAATGCCACTTATGACGATGATACCTTGATTCATCCTGAAAAGAGCACATGGATTGATATAATGGGCAAGCTTTCAATGACGCAGAGAGTTCTTTACAGGCATCAGAAGATAAATAAGTTGTTTGAGGAGGTCTGGGCAGATTTCGGGAATTGTACTAATCTCTGTGACACTGTTAAGGAGGGTAGGAGTGGGTGGGTTTTCTGCAACTGTTATATACATTTTTATAAATTGTGAAAAATCAATAAAAACGAAACCCTTGAGTTAGAAGAATTTACTTTAAGCAAGACTGGGATATGTCAATTGGCTTCTAAAGGATCCAGCCATGGTCTCCTCTGGGCAGGGAATCGATATTCACAGACTTGTCAAGGGATGGGGGAGGGATGTGCTTGTTTTCTCTCTAGAGCACCGGGAGTATTGGGGATTATTGATGTCATGTAGGACAAAGCTGTATTTTTCTCTACAGATAGCTATGTATTACCGCCATCACGTTTGTATTCAATATTAACCATTTGTAGTGATACAACCTGATGGTACAGATAATAGAACATGCGTTAAATGTCTCTTAGACATATCTGACAATTGTGCATGCAATTTGCAGCATGTGACTGCATGTTATTCAGTGTGCATATGTTCTGCGTGTGATGTATAGCATTGATAGACTATTTTCCCCCTCTTGCGTGTCCCACAAAAAATGTTGTCGAGCTGTCAAATAGTCACCGACATAGCAGTCAACTCTACACCTCAACACAATACTCATGAGTTTTATAAAGTTTTAGACTAGTCATCTCTGCTAGTAATTGAATAGTCACCTTATTCTAATTGCTATTTGGATGAAATGCAATGCTCTTCATATTTTCATGTTTGCACAGACTCACTCTTCTGAAGGGCCTTCCACCCCACAGTGCTTCGAAGCCACAACAATGTCAGTAGGCAGAATGCAAATATCACATAACATAACATATATTTTATTTGACAGTTAGGTAACTTTTTATGCACCAACACAAAATTATTGATTTTGTAATACTAGACATTCACATTTTGTTAACTAAAAACACAATGCACATACGCTCATATCCTACAACTGGCTCCACATTAAAAACCTTTGTTGTTTCTACTCTAAATAATGACTCTTTGGATTTACACGCAGTTTCAAAATTCATTTTATGAAAGATTTAACGTTTTACTCGTGTCTATTTTGTGAACCTTTTTACAGTTTTGTTCCTGTTTTAACACATTTTTCTTGATTCTTGAGTTATGTTTGTTTAAAATACAGCATTGGGCGGTAAAGACAATCAAACCATGGCTTGTCATGTTTCTATAAAATGTCACATGTAGATGTGCACAGTCGTTTCAGTTAGCAATCGGGGTCAAATGACTGAACTTTAGGCAAGTTTAGCTATAACACTAGCATTAGTGAGATTATTAGACACTCATGGAGACTGTTGAATGATAGGAGACTTTGGGTCCTATACATTGCAAGATTTCAATTATATATTAATCATGACATAAATAATCTCTTCTCCCAGTTGCACCCATCCGACATACTAGCACAAGTGCCACGGTCCCTCTGGTATCATTTCTCAGGCTTTTTCCACCAACCACTGTGTGGAAAGCATGCAGAGGAGATGTATTTCCACTGGATGTTGTGTGTAAAATGGATCTATGTGATTTTAATGAATTAAAAAACAGAATGAAATAACAAATAAACTAAATCTTTTTTATTTGGGGGTCCCCCTCCAAGCCCCCATTCCCCATGCTTTTAAACCCACACCAACACCCTGCCCACCCGTTTTAACCCCTTACCCCACCCCCATATATATAAATATATATAAATATATATATATATTTAAAATTCGATATTATTGTTTAGTTATTGATGTTATTCTCTGTTTTATATTGGGTAAAATTACTCAATACCGTGTGAAATGACTGTCCTCCCTGCTGTCATCCACGAGTGATTCGTACACACACACAAGCTTTTTCCTGTAATGCTTGTTTTTTATGAGATTATTTTCATTTAGAAATGCGGCCTGACCCGCTATGTCAGAGGATTCAAACCATATCAGTGAGTTAGACTGGCACGAATGCAGAAGCCAACGGCAGGAATCTGCCAATTATATTTGGCGACCAATCCTTACCTATGCAAAAAAAGCTTACTGCCGGTGGTCAGCATCTTTTATACGCATTAAATCACTGTATTATATAGCACCCACACAATATGCTAAAAACAGCATCTTTGGGGCACATAGGAGTACAAAAAAAGGGATTGTTGAGTTTATATAGTGGATATTTAGGTCCAACTGAAATATGTACATCCACTAATGCGTGCATTATGTGGTGCAGACGATATGTAAATGTTAAAGGATATTTGTACCGTGCACTAGCACCACCGGAGTGGTCCCCTGGCGCTCTGGTGGCTCTGACAAAAAGGGACGGGGGTAACTGGAGAGACTGTCCTCCTTCCACCTTGGTGGAAATTCCAGACAACTAGATAAACATGTACTTACTGGGTCCATTTGCTGACATGTGGGTTTGGTCACCTTCTGCGCTACACACAAGAGCTGATTCCAATTTCATCTAGAAACTGGCTATTGGGGTTTAATATTGCCTGATGCTATTAAGTGTCAATTGATTGACATTTCTATGCAGCTAGTAGCCTGTCTCACGATTGTTGGCTTGAACATGGCTTTGCTTTCTTTTATTTGCAGTTATGATAATAAACCACATTTCGGTTGGTCCATCTATAAAATCAAAGGAGAGTTCTGGTGTCTCCTGTTGGTGGCGCCACTGGGCCAAGTAAAAACAGTACCAGCCCTGCAACTTAGGTTTACTGGCACAGACTACATTAGGTTCTGGTGAAGGGACTGGTTTGAAAAAGAGTTCAGCTCCATGTCACCAAGATCAGCAGACGCACTGGATTCGCCTCTGATGGCAGAAATGGTTAGTGAACAAAGCTTCCCATCTCTGTGCTACACGACACACGGCATTGGGCTCTGCTACTGGGGATGGTGTGTTGATGAGAGCAGATTCCTGCTATTGAGGTGTCACAGACGAAATACTGTTGTCCGTGGTACTGAAAGTGTTTATGTGTACTCTTCTCTAGCTTTTTATAAAGCACTATATGCTACACATGGCCTCAAGCCCACATACTGAACAACTGTCACTAATAACTAGAAAGCGGTCTGGGAGGAGCCCCAGATTATATTGCAAGAGTCCGTTCTATTAGACCTTCCTTATCTAATTGTGTTTTCTTCCTTGTTGTAGAGAATTCAAAACCAGAGACGCTGTTTAATTGAAAGCTCTTCCTATGTACATTAGTGCCAGGCAATCGCCTTGACTTTTATTGGCAGCAAACACAAAGGCCGTCTTGCTTTCATATCAAGGCTCAGTAGCAATTTACAGGTAGGTAGATAGTGTACAAAAAAAAACGTGTGGGAATAGAACGCCGTCACAGTACCTTTCATGTCTTCGTCTTCAATGGTGGTGTTGGAGCTGTCGGAAGATTCCTAATGAGAGAAAAGGGGGGGTGGGAGACAGATGGAGAAATAGAAAGTGAAGTACACGCTGTGGATATAATCATCGCGCAACAGCTGTCAAAAGCGCCGAAGGGCTCAGATTCCCAGGGACAAGGACACCAAGGTTTAGGCCAGATATAGACACCAGTACCCACAGAAGTCAGCGGCCATCTTGGTTTGGGAATTATGTTAAGCCTCACATTCTGTATATCTTGCCACACTGTCCCTCCATTCGTCAAATGTTCTCCCTTAGTTTCATTCATCACATACCATCTCTCCTTAACGTTCCTGCCTGCCTATGCTCAATTTTCCATATGCACTTATCACTTCTTACTGTCTGCTTTAATCATTGTAAGTCCGGTTCACGTTCCCTGTGATACTCTCATCCCATTCATTACAGGCTTCCTGTCTCTCCTTGCCGTGCTTCTGCTTTCCCCACATGCTTTATGACTCCCATTCTACCTGTGCCTCTCCATTCGCTGCTCCAGTCCCCTCTCATTTAACCCTGTTTCTCAATACACAAAGGACAGCTTCTAGTTATTCTCACTCCTTCTCGCACTCCCTTACGTTTTTACTCTGACGACCGGAGTCTCATCCCTTTCAAAACCTGTGTTTTGAAAGGGAGGAGACTGCGGTCGTCTGAGTAAAACCTGCTTACATGTTCACTTTACCCGTTCCTTCATCAGATACATTTTAGTATCCCATACCCCCCTTTCTCCCTTGTAGTTTCTTCTACCCTTCTCGATTTGGCCCTGTATTCATCATACTCTCTGGTCTTTCCTTCTCAACCCCCACTGTCTGTTCACAGGGCTTGACAGCATATGACTGATTTTTCTGTAGCCGAACTGGCCTGTCAAAGGGACCAGTGTACTGAGGATTCCAAAACTTCCTTGACAGGCCTGTCCGCTTCTACTTCAGGGGCAGGATGTGGACAATACAGCCCAAAAGATTGCTAGCCAGTTACACTGCTCCATGACCACCGCCAGTAGACGTTCATCCTTTTGCTTATGTATGTACATTGGTTTGTTCATTTATTGGGTATGGTATTGTACTCATGTGTATATGTTTTCTCCTTTTTCCTTTTTATATTTTTTTCTTACCTTCACTTTGTCAGTCTTTTTAATGTCTGTACTGTGTCTGTTGTAAGAAGCAATGTGTGCGAACCCCTCGAGATCTAGCTCTTAGGATCAAATAAAAGGTTTGTATTTGTATTCTGCATGCAGCCGCTTGCGTCATTAGGACATAATGATGGGGTTGCATGCCACTCTGCCAGGCATAATAGGTGGCTTTCAGGATTTACAAGCTACGAAGGATCCTTTGTTAGAGACCTTGCAAGTTAACACATTCCATGACTCCCTTTGCTCTAGCCTGCACTGGCAATAAGGGGCTTCTTCTCTTCTTTTGACTCTTCAGTGGTATGGAGCAGCAGATGACAAGTGAGGTGCAATGGGCGGGGCCACCATGCAGACCAGAGGGTGTGTATGTGTGGGCGGGTGAATAGTATCCAGCTCTCACTTGCCTGTCTCTGCTGGGTCGAGTGTGGCTTTGAGGATCTGGATTCTGGACTTGTATGCTTTAGAGAAGCAGCATTTATTGTATTCATATTTTTGCTAAATGAAGGCTGCTCCCATTTACTATAGCAGCTGGTTTTATGGTATGCCCACAAAAGCAGTTTCAAACACTGGCAGACACTGCGGATAGAGACAGTGAAGATACTGGCGATGAGCAGACAGGTGCTGTAGGCGCAGAATCTGTGAAAGATATTTCAAATTGGTGGGAACCAACCACTTAAAAAAAATAACTGGACGTGTGAAGACTATCCAAGGGTTTTGGATTTGCAAACTTTCCATCATTTGATGAGAAAAATGCAGAAGGGGTTGATGCATTATGTAAATTGACTGTGGACGCCAATTGTGGCTCACAGCAACTAACAACCATAAGAAAATAGATGATAATCTCAGTCAACATCAATTGAAAGTTAAAGCAGGCAAGGTGAGTAAGTTCACGAGAAATTAGCCTGTTTACAAGCTTCGCCTCATCTACACATTTGCAAGTAAGCATGATTATATAGACAAAAAACATGTCCTCCACTCAACAGCATTCCGACTTCAACAGCCTCTTGTTCGGACACAGAAACTTTGTGACATAAATAAGGCGGCCCAACAACTAAACACTGTAGGGTGAATTTCCACTTGAGCAACAGGCTAGACTAACAAAGATCCAGAAAAGAAGATGTACGTAGTTCAGTAAAAGAGCAGGGTGCCACCAGAGACAAAGAAGATTGGCTGCAAGCAAACTCATTAGCGAGGAACTGAAAACAGGCACCGACAAGACGCTAATATTTATGTATCGTCCCATGTCCTCACAAATTTTGAGATTAGTCTACTCAAGAAAGAAATGTCTGTCTGTCCAACAGCAAAAATAGATAATACAGAAAATAAGAATTGCCATTTTGTTTTGTCAGGAAACCTAATTAAAATGGTGATTTGCCATGCATCTACATATACAATCTCACAATCATCAGGGTTGATCATTACTAACACCCGTGTTTAAGGTTTTTAGATTAAAACCTTTATGAATTTGGACTATGCAGAGATAGAGACTGATGAAGTACAGGATCACACACCTTGGGGGTCACACTCTAGATATTCATGTCAGTTGTTATCCGCAGATGGCCGTTCGACCTAAGTCAGTCTTTACAACCACTTGACCCCTTGGCAGTACTATAGACACCTTTCAAAAAATACATGAGACAAAGTTCATTCTTGATCAGCAAGTTGCTAAAGAAAGGTGATATTCAAGATACAACTGTAGTTGGGATGAAGGTCTGCCACTCAATTCACATAGTAACAACCTTAATCTGGTGAGCAGGGAAGCATGCAAGGGGGACAATATGGTATTATTGATTTTGAATAGAGTAGATTATCTGAAGGCGGGGTTCAGACAGCTAAGCAATACCAAGTCGTATGTCAAACCTACTAGTAATCTGATCCCTGAAAAGGCTCAAGCATTACTTACACCTCTCGAAGTGTGAAATATCCATGGCCTGCGCATTGTAGAAGAAATGCAGTATTTGGAATGTACCAGTTCAACTACTCCAGCATTGTATATATTACCCAAAATTCATAAGGAATTTCGGCCTGTTGACCAGTTATTTAGGGCATTGGGTCTGTGACTAAAAAACGTAGAATTCATTGCTTTTTTCATCCTTATGTCACAGCCTTATTGGCCTCCATCAGCGACACTATGGATATAATATAATATCAAACTTCGATTGACAACCTTAGGACCCTAGATGTGAAGACCTTGTATATTTCCATCTAACATGAAGAGGATATCTTGCAAGCTAAATCATTCCCAGATTTGCGTTTGGCCTCATAGTTACTGATCAAGCTCACCCTGAAAAATAATGCATTTTTGATTGGTAGCGACTATTACAGACAAAGGTGCAGTACAGCGATGGGGGCTAAATGTGAGCTCTTGAAATACAACTTATTTATGTTTTTAACATAATCATTTTTGAAACAGGGGCACCACAAATTATTCAGGACACATAAGTATATGGATATGTTACATAGATTATGTCTTTATGATTTGGAAAGGATATGAAGATTCCATACAGACACTTTTAAGACATCATGATAATAATTGCAATCATGAATTTATAACCCATTATATCAAAACCAGCACAGTGTTTCCAGATATGTAGATTTTAACTCGATTGAGAGCATGCTATTTAGAAAACCTACAGCATGCAATTTCACATTACTGTCCACCAGTACACACTAATCCAATCAGATCAAGGGTATGTAACCTTTAGGGAATTACTCTGGCTTTGTTGCAAATGTAGTCAACAAAGTGGATTTAATATGGAAACATCTGATCAGATGATACAAATAAAGGCCTGAAAGACACATACTTGGAGCGGTCAGAGAAACAGAGAGAAAGTCTCCCTTTATACCTAAACAGAAACATTAATTCTAATTCAGAGAATACTCAGAGTGGTGAAGAGATTATTAACTTTATCAACATATTTTCTAGCTGAGTGGTCAATTGTGTGGCATTACAAAAAAACATTGCCATTTGTTTGCTCTGGACAAGGACTTGAAAAACTCTTATTTGATATAATTTATAAAAGGTACCTCACTCTATTTAATCATCAATGTTTCAGGGAGATCAAACCACTCCCCTTTGAAAATACCACTTGGTTGCCTCCATTCCCTAATGGATTCTTCACATGCTGTAAATGCAGAGTATGTAAATATGGCAATCATATACAAATCTCATTAAAATACAGTACCAACAGAATGCATTACATTAAGATTTTCATCAATTGCTACTATAGTTTTCTAATTACACTGTAACTGCGTGAGAGTCTGAATACATATGTGGGCAACAAAATTGGACTGTTAAAGGTAAGAATTATGAAATATCGGCTTGCCACTAGAAAACAAATTATAGCCATTCACCAGTGGTGGTTCATGTTCAAGAAATCAATTCAGGGGAAGCGGGGGGCATGTGGTTTAATGGCATGCAGCACATCCCAATGCCAAAATGTAGTGATCGTATTGTGGAAGGTTGTTGGATCTTGAATTACAGACTGTGGAACAGGGTTTTAATAAGGACAGGGATCTGCAGGTGTTTTTTATAACATTGATTGCCCTGTTCATTAGCATTACGTTTATACTTTTTTCTGTGTCTGCATGCGTTTCTGCTATTCCCCTCTAATGTTTAGGACTGTTTCTTAGAGATTCTTCACTTTTGAAGATTACCATTATGAAATATGCGCTTTCTGATATATTTATCTACCATTCCACTTGAAATGTTAGTCCACCAACTGAGGATGTTGTCTTTAACATGCATTTCATCTCTTTATAGGGCAGCCATATCCAATATGTATCAGTGTGTTTTTAACATAGAGTAGGAACATTGATCATTTTGCGAAAGCATATTGGTTTGTTTGTTAATTGGCTTTGATGTTGTACTCACATGCATTTTTTTACTGTTTTTCAGTTTTTATTTTCCCACTTTCATGTTTACCAGTCTTTTTTCATTTCTTTAATCATACATCTTGTAGTACTTTCGAGCTTAGTAGTCCATCTTTTTGTTTTAGTTGTCATTAAGACTGTCTTTTTAAATACTGTTTGGCATGGAATGAGCTTGTCTTTGGATTAACCACTGTGCGCAAAAAATGTTGTGATCTACCTCATAGTATCGGGCGCTGTGCCTCATTGAGTCGTGGCCCTCAGCAGCAGCTGTCCTGTCTTCGACGGTGATGTCGATGCTTGTATAAGTAGCTCGTGTGGCCACCGTGGCCTCAGTTCTAGTTCTTTCCCTTCCAATGCTCAGCCGTCTCAAAGTGGTGACCCAGACATTGAAAGAGAGGAAGGTGTAAAATCACAGAAATTCTCAAAAACTAAGAGGGGAAGGATGGGAGGGCGATGAGGATTACGTGGGTGGAAAATCCAGTCGAAAGAACATTACCAGGGGTAAGTAATTGGTTTTTCAAATGGATTGTGTCGTCCCACGTATTCCTCATCTTTGATACACTCCCAAAGCAGTATGCATAAGCAGGTGGCCACAGAAACGTATTGTTAATTAATGCTGTGAAGTACAGCCTTGCCAAATCTGTCCTCCTGACCTGACATAGAGTCCAGACAATAGTATTTCCTGAAGGTATGCAAAGAGGACCAAGTTGCTGCACTAAAGATGTCTGGTACGGGCACCCCTCTTTGAAGAGCCAAAGAAGTAGCCACTCCTTGGGTGGAATGCGCTCTGAAATGCATAGGATTTTCTAGGGTGAGATGGTTTCTCTGGTAACCGCTTGTTCCATATTGTGACCTGAATAGCCCACAAAGAGCTGTTAATCTTTTTCATCTTTGCTGACCTTGGACATTCTGGAAATATCAAAGCTTAAGGCCCTTCTAGGGTCTAAGCGACGCAATCTTTTTTTTGTTTTTGTTTTTTTGTTTTTTAAAATGTTTTTTGGTTGTACTTAAACACAAGAAGTAATTTAACCATTTCAATTAATGTTATTCTTTCCACAGTACATTAAAAAGAAAAAGAGGAGAGTTCCAGGATTTCCTCACCTGAATCTTTCTTCATTTAAAAACAACAACACAATCTTTACATCAATCTCATTTCAAAGAGTAAAACAAGAGCCCAGGCCATCAATGTGTGTCTAACATCTGAGCACTCTTAACATCAGCCCAAGAAGTCCAAGATATCAACTCATTCAGGCACCTTAACACGGTTTACCACAGCTTCTACACATTTTAGCACCACTAAAAATAAGATTGCTCTCTCTCCCAATATCCACTTGCACCACTGTCTGTCCATTGATGTCAACTGATAGACCTGATGTTCTTGCAAAAAATGTGAACGCAACTCTACAAGGGCTGTACAGGAAGTGACAAGGCATAGAGTCTCAGCCTCCCCTAGCGGCCCACAATATCTACAATGAGAGTCTTCTTTGGAGATTTGTTTTCTTGCCAACTCAATCTCTCCTGTTGCCAAGATATTCAGTCGGCACCCGAGTAGCAAATCCTTATAATGCAGAGATGGACATTTCAGGAGGTACAAGGGCGGTTGATTCAGGCCCTTTCTTTCTCTTCCCAAAGAAGGGTCTCCAGATGTCTACATTTCTTTGCCTTATAGTTTCAACCCAGTCCTTTTCTTGAAGTTGTTTTTTAATTTTCCTGGGGTTAGAGATGACCTCCTCCATTACCACTTCTCTCTCTCCTAGGACTGCCACGATCTTCTCCCACCACCTCAAGAGAGTCTTGTCTGGAGATCTTTCCATCAGCTTAAATATTTCAAATGGGGTCACTGGTTCTGCCAGCCTGCATTTCCTATAAAGTACAATAGATTTCCAAAGAGCTATCGACTCAAATGACTGCAGTCTAAGTTTATGTCTGATGATAGATATCGCCAGGGAACCAGGCAGTTTGAGATTTCTATGCCAAAACAGGCCCTATAATAGGTCCCAGAATTTCCAGGACATGTTCAAAATGCCTTCAGTGGCATAGGCTAGTATGGGCAACACTTTTTGTCGATATAATGTTAACATGGGTGAGAGCGAAAATTAGCAATATTTGCAAAATATTTTGGTACCCTGAGCCACAAGACATTTCGTCTTTGTGCGAAGGGAGAGGTAGGTTTTTATTAATTGTTACCCACAGATAGACCATACAGTCCACCATTACCATTTCTTAACTTCCTACGAGCAGACGACATGCTTAGGATCTTGGATTTTTTTACATAAATGTTCATGTCGTTGGCCTCGAGATAATTCTTAAACTTCTCAATTCGCCTCTGTAGACCAACTGGGGGTTAGATCCATAAACACCAGATCGTCTGCGTTAAGGATCCAGGGAATTGGCCGTTCCACCTTAAGTGGAAATGCCCTGACTGTTGCCTGTGATTCTCCCAGATCTGAAACATATAGGCTAAACAGTAGGGGGGCCAAGGCACAGCCCTGCTTCAATCCACAGTAGGTCATAATTTTTCTGGACAACGCCCCCATAGCTGATAATCTAATTTGGACAGATGTGTGGGTAAAGGACGCGGATAGCCTCCAGCAGGTCAGCTGGGCACTGCTAGTTCTTTTATTTAGTCCACAGCTTTTCCATGTTAACATAATGGAAGGCCAGTTCCAGGTCCATAAAGGCCATATGTATACAGGTCCTTGATTCAGGAGCTCCATGTTTGAAGACGCCAATTACAAAGAGATTGCGGGAGGTCCTCACGCCCCTCACCAATCCCGTCTGTTGGGGGGTCGAACCTCCATGCCTTAATTGACCAGGAGGTCAGATCGCGCAGCAAACCTGAGGCGAAGAGTTTCCCCAAAGAATCAAGAAGGGCAATCTGGCAATAGTCCTGGGGGCCACTACGATCACCCTTCTTGTAGATCGGGACGATGATGGCTTTGCGCCAAGACTCAGGTATTTATTTCTTATGTAAAATCTGGACAAACACCAACATAGCCAGCCGGCTCCACGCAGCAGGGTTTTCTTTAAGCAATTGATTGGATATGCCATTCGGGCACCCGCTCTAGAGGAGCTGAGTCCCTTAATCATACCCTCCAGATCTTCCCTCTCAATTTTGCTCGCACACTGTTGGGAGGCCTCTCCCACCTCAGTTCTCACTGGGTACCCAGGGTCACCGAACAACCGGGAATAATGGATGATCCAGTTGGACTTGCTCACTTGACCCAACATGTAACATGTTCTAAAGGTCCCCCCATTATTCAGCAATTCCCAGAGGTCCCTTGTGTTTTTATTACAAACCACCTTTAGCATTTGCTCTGCATCAGTTTGTAGTTGTTAGCTTCTAGTTGCAATAAGTCAATTCTTGCTGGATTACATTTTTCTCAGGGTTGCACGTAATTCTTTCTTAGCCCTATGTACCTTAGGGTCGTAAGCATCTTTCGGTGAGGGCCCTAGCTTTTTACTCATTTTAGATGGAACATTGAAACTTTTAGGGCCCTAATGTATTCAACACACGCATTATCCTTTTCAACTGTAACCTCATATAGCCCATAAATGATACTAATCTCCTTCTTACCAACCCATAACCGGTTCTTAGCCCAGGTTGCTTTCACCAACCCCATTTTCTTCCTTTCTTCAAAATTCTTGCATACCCCTAGCGCAATAGCAACTAAATCATGGTCGCTAAGGGACTGCTTGATTATTTGAAATTTAGTCCTGGCCCCTGCCCCATGTGCAAGACCCCAGAATATCTCCCACTGTCTGGCCATTAAGCATCTGTCGATCTCGGATTCTAATCTCTTGGAACCACTGTAATGTTCTTCCATCCAACTCACTCTCTTTTTAAGGCCGTCCCCTCTCATCCAACAAGCGTCACATTCCACTCCTCCCATTCACGCATAACCTGATTCACCACTTTTATTATTGATTCAACAAACTTAACTTCTTTTCAGGAGTTCACCCTCCAATAGACATTCATTAGGAGGAAGAATTCCTGCTTTCCAGACGCTGTCCGAATGAGTTTTAGCACCTGAAAATATGGATTTGGGGTTTCACGGCTGACTAAAGTGAAACCAGCATCCACTTTTATCAGGGTCAAAAGACCTGAGAAGGGTCTTCCCATAACCCCCCTTCCTGCTGGATTAAGAAAGGGTTCATATCCTTCACAAGAAGGAATCGTTCTGAGCCATGTCTCCTGTGGACATAATATGTCATATTTGCTCAAGTTCCTTAAGGTTGTCCGTGAATAGTGGTTTAAACCCTCTCGTATTCCATAATCGGATCCAAACTGTGGAGACTACGTCATGAGAGACAGTGTATTTCTGGCTACTGCTGGCCAAAGCACCAGCCAACCAGTCCCAGTTTGCCTGATCTTCACTATTTTGAATTCCGGTCCTGCTCATTGGACTGGATTTCCAGACGAGGTTGCTGCTGTCGACTGTAAATTTTAATTTAATCAAGTCTGCTTTCCCAAAGGATTCTGCGAATCTCGGGCAGCACTAGAGGGCAGTGGTACTTTAGGAGCCACAGGCGGCTGTAAGGCACTTTGTCTCAACCAATCGGCAACCCTTGCTTCAACTAAGTCTCTTAGCTCCCACAGGGGCACCTCAGTTCTATTTTGCAACGGTGACTCCACCAAAGAGGGGCATCCTACATCTCGGAAATCTCTTATATCGTATCCCAGTGGCAGCAGCTTTTCACTTTGCAAGAATATTAAGTCTTTCACCTCCCTGGATACTAAGTGGAGGACTACGCAGTCCATCTTCTTTTCTGATACAAATTACACCACTCTGATGTCCTCGGTGGAAACATGGCAGAGTCCTGGAACGTATTGGAAGAGGTTCATCATGTTACTACGGTTCAGAATCGGCACTTTTACGCCGTTCACAATTCGCTCCAGTTGGATTTTGCATACTTCCTCCTTCAAGGCTTTAGGCTTAGCTAGGTTCTTTATATATTTGGGCCTGTTGTTACTTGTCTGCGTAGCACTTCTAGAATGACCCAGTAGATCCTTCTTCTGTTCCATAGTCACAAAGACTTCTTCTGATGGTTTAGGGTGTGTTTTCTTAACAAGAGTTCTTATAGCCGACTTCGGCCTCATTAGGGGGTCCAATTCCACCTGGTGGCCAGTCTTTCAATTTCAACCCACTCTGAGCGAGAAAGGTTGTTCCAAGCATTGTCATCCTCCTCTTGATCTATGACTTCCAGCAGATCATCACTGAGGCAAGGGTCATCAATTAGTTCAATATTCTCCTCAAAATGGTCCTTACTCAGGGCCAGTTGTAGTGCTAGTTGGTTCAATTTTCATAGGGCCACAGCTGGCAGTGTCAGCTCTTTCTTCGATTTCTTTTGGGACTGTCTTATTGAAAGAGGTGGAGGGGTCCTTAAGTTAGAAGGCCCTCGATCCATTTGATTTGTTTTTCCTAATAAGCACTTTTTACTTTTTTTCCCCTTTACTTGGTGTATTTCCTTTACATCTTTCATAGCCACTATGGCTTTCCCTGTAACGATGGAGAACATGTTTCCAACTTCGATTGAGTGTGATCCTTTAGTCCGTGGGTAGCTGAAGCGTCCAACACTATAGGATCTTGCTGGGGACTTCCTGTGACTATTATTAACTGAGTAGGCATCTGATCTTTTTCCCAGGTCGCTCTCATCCATTTACAGTCCTCAAGGATAGCTTCCATTAGCGTTGCCCTATCGTTGATTTCCTTCTTGCCATATCGCAAAGGCGATATTGCCACTGTTACGAGGTTTCAACCTCTTTATTGAGGCGTTCCTCCACTTTCATTGCCAATCCTTCCAAGGCACCAAATTTTGACTGAAACATTGCGATCAAGGTTGCCTGGTCTTGCATTGAATCATGGATGGGCTCATAGAGTTTTGTAAACAGCACCAGTGAGATAGAGAGGGAGACCAAGATCACCCTCTGGAGGTCATTCAGATCTATAATCATAGGTTGAGTTTTCACTCGAGCACTCAGATTTCCCCATACAGAGTCATCGTGGCTTGACCCAGAGGAACTGATGGAATCGCTATCAGAAGACTTTCTGTGGCCAGTGAGGGGTTGCTGGAAACGGGTCTTCTGCGCCGGAGGGAGAGTTGTCGGAACTGGGTAATCCTTTCCGAATACCTCTTCTGTTACTTTCACATCCAAACTACTTCAAGGGGGATCACCACAGGGGCTATTCTGTGTTTGTATTATATTCAAGTCCTCTTGTGACAAATTAGCTTCTAAGGCCGAGAGCCTGATCTGAACAGAGGCAAGACTCTGTTTTTTTTATAAGAAATTCTTTCTGTTAGATCATTAAGGTCACAGGAGAGTTGAGCAGCGAGGTCTGAATTTTTAAGTGTACTAGAGAGTGGCGGAAGCCAAGTGGCCTCAGCCTACGTCCTGATATTAATATGTCACCCTCCGGTTCCTAATTATCCAGCCTACCAGCTGATGATGTATGTCTGTCATCATTTACCGGCCCATCGTCGCAGGTCTTAGCCTCACCCAAGATTTTGTTGTCGGATGTTACATTAACAACTTGGTTCATACACTCACCCAATTTTAATCCTCTCAGGGCTTCAGTCTACGTTATGTTCATTTTCCCCTTTGGATGTTTCTTATGGTCCTCCTTAGAAGGATGAGGAGGTGGATAAAAGGCAGGAACACTATTTTCTCTGCTAAGTGGAACTTAGATACCACTTATGGTAAGAAAGAAGGACTTACCCTCAAAACCACCATGTCCTTAAAAAAGGTAGCAAAGGGTGGTTTAGCAGAAAGAGTTTGAAGCTCACTGACTCTGCGAGGTGATGTTATTGCCGTCGGAAGAACAAATTACTTACGCCTGGTAATGTACATTCGACTGGATATTCATCCCATGTATTCCTCATCTTTGAAATATTCGTAAGTCTGCTTGCAGCTTTGGAAAGGTTTTCATATTTTCGGGCGCTGTGCAGCATCGAGTCATGGACCTTGATGGCCTCTGTCCTGTCCTCGACCGTGACGTTGATGCTCGTATAAGTAGCTTACGTGGCGACTGTTGCCACAGTTCTTGTTTTTTCCCTTCTTGATGCTCATCTGTTTTTAATGGGTGAACCAGACGTTGAAAGAGAGGAAGTTGTAAAATCACATAAATTCTCGGCAAGTAAGAGGGGAAGGATGGGAGGACGATGAGGAATATGTGGGAGGAACATACAGCCGAAAGAACATTAGCAGGGGTAAGTCATTTGTTCTTCGAATGGGTTGTGTGCTCCCACGTATTCCTCATCTTTGATACACTCTCAAAGCAGTCAGTTTAGGAGGTGGCCACAGATAATTTTTGTTGATTGATGCTGTGGAGTACAGCCTTGCCAAATCTGACTTCCTGACCTGACATACAGTGCAGACAATAATATTTTGCTGAAGGTATGCAAAGAGGACCAAGTTGCAGCGGTACAGATGTCTGGCACAGGCACCTGTCTTTGAAGAGCCAAAGAAGTAGCCACTCTTTGGGTGGAATGCGCTCTTAGGCCATTAGGTAAATCCTTGCCAGCTAATGAATAGCATTCTGAAATTCATAGGATTATCCAGCGTGAACTTGTTTGCTTGACAGCTAACCCCAATTTATTACCTGAATGACCTATAAAAAGCTGGTCATACTGCCTGACCTTGGACATTCTGGAGATGTACAAACTTAAGGCCCTTCTAGGTTTTAAACAGTACAATCTCTCCCCCTCTTTAGAGGTGGTGGATAAAAGGCAGATAATAATTTTTCTTTACTAAGTGGAATTCAAATACCACCTTAGGAAAGATGAAAGTGCACCCTCAACACTACCTTGTCTTTAAAAAGGGTTGTAAAAGGTGGTTTAGCAGAAAGAGCTTGCAATTCACTCACTCTGCAGGCTGATTCTATTGCTGTCAAAAAGACCATCTTAAGGGTTAGCATTCTTTGTGGACAAGTAGATGCCTTAACACTAAGTTAAAGTTACAAACTGGTACATTAAAAGGGACCAGGGGAAAGATGTTTGTTAATCCTTTTAAGAATTGGATTACAATGGGCACCTTGAAATATGAGCCTTCATCAGGAGAACGGTTGAAAATACAAACCTGCCCCAAGTATTCCTTTACTGTGACCTGAAACCCTAGTTGGGCTAGACAGAGCAAAAAAGACAATACTTTATTGGTATTAAATGTAAAAGGATCAAATCTCTTTTCCCTGCACCAGCTGCAACACTTGTTCCAACAGCAGTGGTACAGAAATTTTGTTGCTGGCCTTTCAGTGCAAAGCAACACCTCCATTACGTCCCAATCTTTTTATCTTACCATTTCAGAAACTAGGCGTGAAGAATCAGAGTATTGATTTCTGGATGAAGGAGATCTACCCTTTCTTAAGGCAAGTCCTCTGTTTAGGGAAGAAGAATCGAAGGGCAAATGTCAATAGTCCAGAAGATCCAGGTACCACGTTCTCCTGGCCAAATCGGGAGCAATCAAGATAATGGATTTCCCGAACTTCTAAACCTCCTGATGACATGAGGAATGACGGGGACTGGTGGAAACACATACAGAAGTGGACATTCCTAGTCCACCACAAACACGTCTCCTAGAGCTCCTCTCAGAGAAAATTCCCAAGAGCAGAATAGGTTGCACTTCCTGTTGACACTGGTTACAAACAGATCCACTTGAGGGGTTCCCCAAATGGCAAATATCTCTAAAAGGACTTCCTCCACCAACTCCCACTAGTGGGAGATAGTTGTTTGCCTGCTCAGAGCGTCCACCACTATGTTATCTTCTCTGGCTAGATGAACTGCCAGCAGAGAGATTCCTTCTCTTAGTGCCCAAAACCAGAGCTGCATAGCTTCTCTGCAGAGAGGCAGTGATCCTATACCCCTCTTCTTGTTGAGGTGGTACATGGCCACTGTATTGCCTTATCAGGACATGTTCCCACTGTAGCAAGGACAGAAAAGTCATCAGCGCTAGCCTGATTGCTCTCAGCTTTAAAAGGTTGATGTGAAGTCTGGACTCCGACAGAGATCAGTGACCGCTGATTGAAAGTTTGTTCATGTGGCTCCCGACCTTGTGAGGGAGGCATCTGTCACAATTGTCATCTCGAGCCATGGTTGCCAAAAGGGTTCTCCTTTCAGCACATTCTCTTGGCATGGCTACCACAGGAGATCCTGAGCGACCTTGTTCCAGACCTGAAGAAGGTCTGTCATTCTGCCAGAGAACTGAAACCACTGGGATCTGAGAGTTCACTGGAGGGATCACATTCTCAAACGGGCTTCTAGAACCAGGAAAATGCAGGATGCCATGAGGCCGAGCAACCTTAGGAAGTCAAAGGCTGTAAGATACTGGGCACATGAAACATTTGGACCATCTGTGAAAGATGTTGAGCTATCAACTTGGGAGGGAGGGGCCTTTCCCAGAGGACAAGTCCAGGACTGCTCCAATGAACTGAAGCTTCTGTGATGGTGTCAAGTTGGACTTCTTGAAATTCAGGGAGAAGCCCAGCTTGTGGAGGAAATTGCAAGTCTGACTGAGATGATTCTGAGCCTGCTCGGGAGAACAAGCTCTGATCAGCCAATCACCTAGGTTGGGGAAGATGTGAATACCTTCGCTCCTTAAACTGGCTGCCACCACGACCATAAGCTTGGTGAAGGCAGAGGTGAGCCTGAATGGCAGAACTCGAAACTGATAATGAGAGCTACTACCTGGGAACCTCAGGTAATTTCTGTGTTTGAGATGAATAGGCACATGAAAGTAAGCATCCTGAAGGTTCAATGAGACCAACCAATCCTCGAGAAAGGGGCCTGAATTATCTGCAAAAGAGTTACCATCTTGAACTTGTCCTTCCTGAGGAACTTGTTCAAGCGTCTGAAGTCCAAGAAGGGTCGCAATTCTCTGTCCTTCTTGGGGATTAGAAAATAGGGAGACTACCAACCCTGATTCCTCTTTGCTGCAGGTACCAAATCTATTGGACCTTTCTCCAACTGGATAAAGATCTCCTGTAAGAGGAGCAGATCTGGATCCCTCAAGGATTGGCCTTTTTGGAGGACAATCTGGGGGTCTTCTTAAAAAGGGGAGGCAGTAGCCAGGGGCCACTATCTGCAGTGCCCAAGCATCGGATGTTATGCCCCGCCAACTCTCCAGATGCTGAGTGAGTCTGCCCCCCCACCACAGTCCTTTTAACAAAGGACTGAGAGGGGTTTTGGAGTTGTTGCTGAAGCTGAGGGCAAAGAAGGAGAGGCTGAGAGAGAAGCTTTCCCTTTGAAACCATGGGGAGCTATTCTTTAACCCATCTGCATGATCTGGCCTCTTTTCTTTGCAATAGATGAGTAAACACGAAACAAGTGGGGCCCTCCATCCCTGGGAAGACCCCTGGGGCTGATTAGGTTGTCAAATCGCTGCTCCCAGAGGTTTCACTGCGGCCTTGGATGCTTCCAATTCTTCTAGGCTCTCATTGGCCTTTGAGACGAAAAACTGGAAGCCATCAAATGGCATATCCTATAAACATGACTGAACGTCAGGTGCAAACCCTGACTTCCTGAGCCAAGCAAACCTCCTGGAGACATCACTTGCCACCATAGCCCTGCCAACAGGATCTGCTGAATCCAGGTCAGATTGTAGAGACTGACACATGGAAGCTTTGCCATCCTGCACCAGGTTCAGAAAACCTTCTCTCTCCTCCCCCTCGGGATATGGTCCAGAACCAAAGCTATAACATCCCACTAAGTGTGAGTATACTTGGCCAGGGCACAAGTTGCATTTATGGATTTGAGGGCCATGCTGCCTGCAGAAAATACCTTTTCCTAAGGCGTCAAACCTTTTGTCATCTCTATCCGGGGGATAGATGGATAGGCTACAGACTTTGAAGTTGATGTTGCTGCCTATACCACCAAACTCTGAGGAGTGTGGTGTCTGGACAAGAATGTTCTATAGAGGCAGCCCTTCATTTGTTGGTCAAATTCTTGTTGACCACCGGTGTAATATCTGGTTTTAACTAGATTCTAACTCCCTAGTACTTACCTAAGGCAGTGTGGAATGATAATACTGGCTCTCTTGGAGGTCCGCTGTCAAGGATGTCAGTTAGATCATCTTTCTTCAATATTGCTACTGACTTTCCGCATCCCAGATATTCAGTGACCTTTCCCATCACTGGTCTGTATGAGGGGTCAGAATGACCTGAAAGTGTGGCTAAGTCTGTCTCTGGTGCGATGTCTAAGACACCAGCCTCCTTCAGAGTGTCAATCAGATTTTGCATTCTAGATTAATCTGAACCAATTATTCAGGCACATTTTGAGTACCATATACATAACCAAAAGGTACATCCTAGTCTTTAAAATGGACCCCATGTTCCTAAAGAAATCAGCCTTATTCAAAGCCTTGAAAGACTTTGATCCCTCGACTAAAGGTTTCGAAATCCTCGAAGAGGCCAAAGGCTTCTACAGAGGTACTGTCTCTGAAGGGTTAGGTACCTGTTCCATCACAGGAGTCGCGGAGGAAGGCTTTGACTTTTCCTTGTGTCGAGACGAAGACTCCTTTGACAAATGTCAAGCAGACTTACTGGCAGGGCTCTTTAGAGTGCAAGTAGTGATCTCAGTAGACATTCTGCCGGTCTTAGCAGACGCGGTGGGCCCAGAAGCCTTCTTTGGCTCTTTTGGAGGGGCACTTTGAGCCGCCTTCTGAAAAACCTCCAGTATTTGAAGACAGAATTTTTCTCAGTCAGCAGAAGATGCTGAATTGCTTGGGAAATTAACTCGTCTGTCAGGAGAGGAGCCTGACGAAAACAACAGCGATCTAAGGTGTAGTTTCTTCACCTTTGTGTGATAGAACAAGGAGGACGAGTGACGAGATCTGGATCTCGAGTGCTTTAAGTGTTTTGTTTGCTTTCTTTCCGGGGAAATGTCCCTGGAATCGTTCGATGACCTTCTTTTTTAAGCAGATTTTACCAGCCATGAGTTTCCCGTCCTCTCCCTCAAGGCCTTCACTGTCATCGACTGACAGGAGCCGTAGTTGTTGACTCTGTGCTAAACACCCAGACACCACAAACAGATCCGATGTGGGTCCGTAATGGGCATTTTAGCCCCATAATCAGAATACCGCTTGAAGCCAGTCTTCGGTTTAGACATATTCGACTTCGAAGAAAATATGCAGAAAGAATTAGCTGAGGCAAAGAACTGTCCAAAGCGTGCTAAGTATGCGGAAAAAATGGAACTAAGGCAACAGTCGCCTCGCAAGCTACTTATACCAGCATCGATTTCATGGCCCGAAACAGGACGGAGGCCGTTCAGGGCACGACTCGATAACACACAGCGACCAATACTATGCAAAATGCTTCCAAAGCTGCAAGCAGACTTATGAATATATCAAAGATGAGAAAACGTGGGAGGACACAATCCATTTGAAAAATGTTTTAGTTTTCCTCTCCAGGATGTCACCCTTCTATTTATAGTCACTCACTTCGGTGTTCAATACATTTGATTTCCATGTAATCATTTGATTTCCATGTAATCAGGAGAAAATATCCACCAATGTAGCTTTTACTGTAATTTAAGCAATGTCTTAATTGGAGAAATTCTGAAAAACAACCTTTAGGAATTGTACTGCTTCCTAAAACTTCAACTGCAATGCTAAGCTCCTGGGTCTCTATCAGTGATTCTCTCCCTTGCTATACCTGCTATGAGAGAGGAACCAAAGATGTTCCCTTTTAAGCACCCCAGAAAACCCCTTCATGAAGCCGCGTCTCCCACATGTAAATGTGGAGTCTCCAGAAGAGCAGTTTGCTAATGACATCCTTCTCTGGTGGAGGTGTTCCCAACCTGGGAAGGTGTTTAGAATTATGTCTGCATTCACTTTTTGAATTATCAATGGTGAACGCCGGGATTTGATGCTTGAGGGGAAGGGACACCTGAGAGTGATGTTCTGATCCGTATTTTTGCATCTTTGATCATTCATTCTTCCTTTGCCTGTTTATTCTCGAATTTAATTTCCCTCCCCTTGCTTGTTTTTCTCTTCTTCATCCTTTTGGGAAGAGGTTTACAAAGGTATTTGGGCGGATGATGGTCTGATCCCTAGGTTTCGTGGATATACTCATGTCAAAATAACTGGAATGGCTCTGGCTTTCAACTCTACTGGTCCCCATTACATATTGTGCATTTCGAGAGACATATTTTCTTTTTGAGATTTACTTTCATAACTTTGTCGATCAATTCGTTTTAAAGGCCTGCAGTTTTTTCAATTATTGTACCATTAATATGTTTCAGTACTTAGCTTTGCACATGTCATAGCGCTTATTGATTAAAATATGCATGAGCATTGTCTCTGAGTGCATTCAACTGGACGTTCCATGACAGCCAGGCCTTATTCGTCTGAGAGTGATAACTGCTATAGTATAACATTAATAGCACATTGTCTATAGGAGGTACTATCACAGACATACCTCTCATATGTGCACCTCAACACTAGCTCATGCCAGTGATGAGAGATGACTAAACCTCAACCTAGGGTAGGTGTAATAACCCCAATTATGAAGTCGGAGTCTGATTCTGAGCTGTAAAATAAGAAAAGTGTCATTCCTCGATTTTTGGTCATGTTCTGTGTCTTTACAAATATAGGCACAGAATATGGAGCAAATAAGAAAGGTGTTGTTTCATCGAGTAATATCACTTTGCATATATTTTATGAAGCTCAGAATCAGGCACTGGAAGAAAAGAGTGACATTTAAATATGGTAGACCTCAAAACTGTATCTGATAAAATGAAGGTCTCCAACCGGGCCATTTTGCAACAGCATTGACTCTTCTACTGAGTTTTGATTGGGTGATGTAATCGGATGCCTGGGATGGCTTGGTCACAATGTCACATGATTCCATTCTCAATATTTGTCAGGCATAACATTTTAAAGGCTGCATTTATGCACAGGACCATGTGTCAGTGGCTGACAGAGGGGGATATTGATATTTCATTTCTGTTGCGCTCGTACACAAGTATTTCAGAGCGCGACATTGCAAGGGAGGGGAACAGGGGAGAACAAAACAACGATTTTACAAGGCCCAGTGACATTGAGAATGCGCAAGTGCATGGGGACACAAAATATGTAACATGAATTAACCCTTTTCCAAAAGAGCCATTTCAAAGATGAGGGGTAGTGTTTAATCGCCAAATAATTTAGTCCTTGATCTCTCTCTGGAGAATGATACATTTTTATTTCCTAAACAAACAAATGATTTGGCACACATCTCACAACGGAAGGAGACTCCTGTCTTTATGTCCTTTCAATCTTTGGCCTATTTTAGAGGGACAACCTGCGCTGAGAGGGGAGGTAAGCCCCACACCCATTTAATCCACACCCTCTATTTGAAGGAAACACTCTTAGATGGTAGAGAGGTGTTATGTGACAACATTCCCACAAACAGTGGACTGGCATGGGCTGGCTTGCATTCGGGGCATCCCCTGGAGTCTACAGGGTGGGCCACATACCAACCTCTTTCCAGAGTTCTCAGCAGATACAGACTGGCCTATCGACTAATTTATATAGAAATTAACAGAATTTCAAACAGGCTGCTACCTGAACAAATGTACAAGTACAAATGCAGTAAAATGAATAGCTTGAGATCCACAATTACATTGAATATCGAGCACAGCAGTAAATTAAAAACCATGTATTTAACTTTTTTTTATAAAGGGTGGCAAACTGGGTGAATGCCGGACATGTCGCTGGTTCTGGCCGACAAACATTTTACAGGTACCACCTTGGTAGAAAATCTCCTTATTTCCCTAGGCTAGTTCACTGCAGCACTGAGAGAAGTTCAAAGACATGCAAGTGCCAGATACTGGTTCCCACACCATGGTTCATAGTCTGGCGTTTTACACAAGTTTACAGATTCACCTTCTAACCTTCTAATGGATGCATCTATATAATGGACTGCCTCTAGCCTGGTGAGTACCCATGTAGACCGCCTCTCATTCAATTGTGGTGCCCTGTGAGTGACGGAACCCTCACAGAGTTCTATCTGTGGGATGTGGTGGTTTGCAACCAGTGACTGTCTCCTCCAAGCTCCACAGTGTCCCTTGGAAGGTGAGAGTTAGGATGCATGTTTCCGTTCATGTACAGCCACATCTCCTCACTCAGCACCTCTGGATCCATCCTTACAGCAGGGTTTGTCATCTACTTGTATTTCCGAAATAAAATAGTATTCAACAAAGCCTGCTAGGCGTGGTCACTGACATTTATTGTGCAGCAGCTACCAGAAAATTGATGCCAGGACAGAACACATCTAAGTTGAAGCACAACAAAGCAATAGAAGCGCGTAAATGAGCAAATAAAGTGGGCAATTATGTGATAGGTTGGTAACAACTTCTCCATAGAAATCGAGGCAAAGGAAAAGAGAGGGAAAGTGAAGATGGAAATACCTTAATGCCATCCAGAGGGTTATGGATAACGGTTGTTTGAGGCTCCTGGAACGGGAGAAAGAACGACAAGAAGAAAAAAACAAAGAAGGGGAACAAAAAATAAAAAAAACGGGAATGGGACAAAAAAAGAGGAGAAAGACACAACAAGTGAACATGTGAACAAGAGAGTGAAACAGGCAGCAAGATGAGAATGAAAAAAGGATAGACAAAAGAGAGATGAGAGAAAAAGAGAGCACGAGTGAGAGAAAAAGTGAAAGAAAGAAAGAGATAGAAATAGAAATATAGATAGGAAGAAAGAACGAAAGGAAGTACAGAGAAAAAGACAACAAAAGAAAACAGATAGGGAAATAAAGAAAGCAAAAGATGGAGAGAAGAAGAGAAAGAAAAGAAAAAGGGACACAAAGAAAGACAGAAGGAGATAAACATGTGAGGGAAGAGAAGGAAATAGACCAAGGTTGAAAGCAAAGGAAGGAGATTGTTAAGGCGGTAAACATGAAGAGAGGAAGTGGATGGAGAGAGGGGGACAAAGAGAACAGCGCAGACAGAAGGGGCCATAAATGGAAATTAAGAGGGATGGAGAAAGAGAGAAAGGAACAGACTCCAAAGGAGACAGGGAGACAGACATGGAGGAAAAAGGCAAAAAGTAATTAGTTCAGCGAAAGGCGAATGACTGAAAAAGAAAACCAAAGAGGTAGCGAGCAAAGAATTCAAAAAGAAACATGAATTTGAATAATGTGAGCGGAAAATTAGAACTAAACCATATGATCAAAACCATTAAAATTTCTAACATCCCCTGCTTCCTACCCACCAGCAGATTCAGAACAAAAAAGGGACATCTGGGCATGGGGAGAGGTTTCCCAATCTGAAAACATAGGTGGTCAGATAAAAAGGTAATGCAGTCTAAAGTCAAAAGAAGGCCCAGTTGAAGGTTATCCCAATTTGAAGCAAATGCGGCTCCAGGTCGAGGTTCCTTATGCCTAAGTTACAGAAAGCAGGGGCATAGGCTGACCAAATTAAATACAAAGGGAGTTCAGAAACATTTTCCTTCAACTTGAAGCCATGGTTTGCTTAGGAGGAGTTAACCATAATTTGAAGCTGCCTGCAGGAGTAAGTAAGAGCGTCTTTATGACCCAGGGGACCCAGGAAGAGATCACACACATTTTATGGCACACAAGGTCCAACAATAATTTACCCCAACTAGAAAGTGCTTTTAATGTCACAAAGGGACCAGGGAGACTTTACACAAATGTAAAGCACACACGGTGCAGAATATGTTACCATTTTCTGTTCTTGAATCACAGAGTGGCAAGAACGAGGTTACTTTAATTTTAATTTCAATTTACAGAGGATTTGGTGAATGCTATCTCAATTGGAAGCTGCAGAGAGTCTGGAAAGAGGTACTTGAATTTGAAGTCACAGAGAGTCTGGAAAGAGTTTACCCCAGTTGAAGTAATACACACTCTTGCAATAGTTCAGTCCATTTTGAAGACACCTGGAGAGGCTACCCCATAAGTAGCCATAGAAGTTACAGAAAAACATTATCAGAATCTAAAGGCACAAGGGTTTTGTGAATATTTTAACCCAGCCTGAAACCAAAAAAGGTCCCAGAAGTGTTAGCCATTAGTAACAACCCAGGAGCATATGAAGAGCTTACTAGGTGTGAAGCCTATGAAAGTGTGCCACTGAAGCCCAGTTAGCTAAAGTCAGGATATCTGAGCTTCAATCTGAATTTCTTTTCCATAGAGCAATGAACAATTGCTCTGTGATTGGTACACATTTTTCTTACATAAGGAATGGAACACATGTGTTTGCCTAAGTTTTCATGGGTAATTATTATGACTAAACACAGAACTAAATAATGTGCTCGATTCATTTTAAACTGGTTAGCAAGAATGTTGAAAGATTCAGAAGGAAAATGAACACTTCTCTTCCTCCCCAAACAGAATTCTGGGGAAATCATGCTTAATTGTTCATTACCCTATTTTCTTTTAAAAGCTATTGCATTGCATCTCATAATTTCATCCACGGATGCTAAGTAAGCCACAATTTCAAAGGCACAGTGAGCTACTGGGAAACATCACGCCCCCTCCAACTTTATCGCAAGCAGTTGTCTGAAGGAGCTGTGAAATAAAAGAAACATATGGTGGTCGGAAGGACTCCCTTAGGCCAGCTCCTCTGCAAAAGACTAATATGGACACCATGAATTTCTGTATTTTCAAAGATGTGAGCAATCTTGAGGATGTACTTTGACTTTGAGAATAATAAAAGTGTATTAGTAAAAGTGTGTTCCTAAGAGCCATAGAGCCACTATCGCAACTGCATTGACAACCAACAAAATATTAGCTCTTGAGGGAGAGGATTATGTATATTATACATAATCCTACTCTCTTGAGCACGGCAGTACGTCAGGCATGGCGGACCGTAAGGTGGTGCCACTCTTCCACCAGTAACTCCAGTTCCTACTGATCCAAGGTAACTCCTGCAGGAAAAAAACAAATATAGACTAATGTTCCACCCAAAAGAACCTGGAGACTGTATCACAAAAAAAGAGGAGGTCTTTGTGGGCAATCAATGGGCTTACTGTAATTCCTGCACAGACAAGACCTATTGCAGGCCAATAACCATCAACGGGCATCTTGGGTAGCAACTGTCTCCCCTATCAATTACCTTGTGGCCTAATACAGTAATCCAGGTTCCTTAAATTCGCCTATCAGGCCTTAAATATAGCAACACTAGTGGTAAGTGTGAGATGAAAAGAAAGCAGAGACCACACACCTCAGCTATATAATGCTCTGCTAGATCTATGGAAGGACACCAGCTGACTTCAGCCATGAACGCAAATTAAATTATACTAGTTTAATTAAAAAAGGTATATTTATTTATTTAATTTATTTAATGAACATTACAGGGGAAACAATGCATTTTTAGCACAGACATACTTACACCACTTTTTAGCATTTAGCAGAGTACCAGTGTCCTTAACAATGGGCTGAGAGTATGTGGATATAAGACCAGAGTATGCAGTGGGATGTAGCAACATGAAGCAGGGACAAGGAGAGTAGAGCATGATATAGGAGCAGAATAGTAGAGGAAGTGCTAGGGTTTAGGATGAAGGGGTGAGGGACAAATGCCGTGGGATTGTCGTAGAGAGCTAGGGGGAAAGGAGAACAGATTTGGTGCTGTAGAATGCTATGCAATTGGTTCTTCAGAAAGGAGGAGAGGTAGGAGGTTGGATTTAAATAGAGATAGAGTGTCAGTAGTGCAGAGAGGGAGATCATTCCAGAGTAAGGGAGCGAGGAGAGGAAGAGAGCGGAGAGGGAGCACAAGGGACACGAGAGATGGCAAGGAGGTGACCCAAGGATGATCGTAAGGAGCGATGGGGAGAGTAGGGAGTGAGATTGGCTGATAGATAGAATGGGACAAGTCCATGTTTAGTTTTGAAAATGAGGAGAATGAGTTTATACTTTGACTTCTGTCTTATAGATAACCAGAGGCTTTGCTAGAGGGGTTGGGGGATGAGTGGGCTATAGCCCCGGATAGAAGCTCAGGAGCTACAACCAAAAGACTAGCTAGCCCCGAGTCTCCACAGCCCCAACATTAGTTAATCCCCAGATCTTTTCCAGACCTAGCAACACCCCTGTAGATAACCAGCTTAACTGATGACAGGTTTGAGAGCTGATGGTGAAGCCGGGAAGGTTAAAGAGTTTATGGACAGCAAAGTCCTCCAACAGGTGAAAAAGGATAGCTGGGAAGGCCATAGAGTGGACTGGCGCAGTAGTCAGATCGATGGGGAGATAGGTGCTTAGCAGTGTTGAAGGGAAGAAGATGTCTTATTTTTCTGATGTTGAGGAAATTAAGTCTGGCCGCAGTGGCCTATTTGGAGATGAAGAGCAAGAAGTTGTGAGATGGGTCGAAGACGACACCAAGATTGTGAGCAGAAGCAGAGTAAGGAAGATAGTCAGAAGAGAAGAATAGAAGAGGTGGAGAGGAAGAAATAGCTATTTGGATGGGAAATAGAGAACGCCAGTCTTGATGGAGCTGAGCGAGTGAGATGCCATCCGGTATTTGATGACAGAGAGAAAGTTAGACATGTTTTACCATTGCTCGTCAGATAAAGAGGGAAAGGAGAACAATATCTGAGTGGCATCAGCAAAGAGTAGATAGGAGAAAGCATTGGAAGAGCTCAAGGTGCCAAGAGCAGAGATGTAGAGAGTGAAGAGAAGCAGACCCAGGACTGACCCTTGGGGATCACCAGTAAGGGGTGTGAGTTTGGAGGTAAGACTGTTCCAGAATACCTGGAAGTGTCTGGTGGCAGGATATGGAGCAAACCAAGTGAAGGCCTTGTCTCTGATGCCTAGGAGAGATAGTGTTGAGAGAAGGTCAGAATGGTTGACGGTATGGAAGGCACCATACAGGTCAAGAAGAATAAGAATAGATGAACGGTTAATATGAAGAGCGGAAGAGATGCAGTTGCTGACATTGAGGAGAGTTGAGTCTGTAGAGTGCAGAGGCCGAAAGCTAGATTGAAGAGGATCTTGTGGTTTTGTGTATCAAGGAACTCAGTGAATCGGTTGAAAACAACATGCTCTAGGAGGAAGAGTGCGTTGGAAGTATTAGAGATTGAGAAAATACTAGGGAATGATCAGAGCGTACAGAAGAAGTGGTGTAGATATTAGAGTTAAGAAGAGATGAGAATAAGGTCAAGGGAGTTACAATTTGAATTGGTGTGCAGAGAGTGGACAGGCTAGAGTCAGTGGTTAAGGAGAAGAGAGCTAATCAGTGGATAGAGGAGTGGAGAGAGCGGGGAGGTTAAACTCAACAGTGACAATGAGGTGATGAAGGTGAGGAAGGGTGTCAATTAGTTGGGAGAGGTGGTCAATAAATTGACCAGCGCGACTAGGTAGGTCATAGAGAGATTTAATATGAATACCATAGGAGCAGTGTTTGTGGAGATAGTGTATTCGAAAGAGGGAGAACTAGCGGGAGATAGGGGAGTAGGAGAGAAAGGATGTTGGGAAGATGCAATGAGTCGTACACCACCACCACTACCAGTTGAGTGTAGGCAGGGTCAAGAAGGGCAGCAAGGGTTGCACAATCAGAGGATGAAATCCAGGTTTCAGTAAGGGTAATGAGATCAAGAGAGGGGCATTGGAAAGAAGGAAGCTAGAGGTAAAGAAAGTCTTGTTACAGACAGATTATGCATTCCAAAGAGCAATATAGAGTGAGATGTAGGAGCATCCTGATGTTGAGTCTGTGAAGTAGAGAGGTGCTGGGGGTAAATGGGAGAAGAGGAATTGTGATGAAACTTAGGGTTGGAAGTTTGTGAATAGAAAGAGTATGTGAGCGAAAAGAGATTTGAAATGGTTTTGAGCAGAGGAGAATGACAGAAGAAGTAGAAGAGAGGAAGAGATAGTAAGAGCAGTGCAGGATGAGGGTGGAGCTGAGCAAAGATGCAAATGGTACTAACAAGATAAGACACAGCAATGCAATAGCTAAGGGACGAATAGGCAGGAGCAAAGGCTGGTGGTTGGCCCCTTGGATGTTTGCCCTTTACTGGGTCCCCCGGGGCTTAGTCGCAAAGCAAAGAGTCAAGTACTGGAAGTGGTGAGGAGCATCCAATGGCAAGAAGGGGGGGCGCCACCACAGCCTGGAATCCTTACTCGGCGGCCCTGTTCATCGCTTGAAGGTGGTGCAGGTGGCTGACGGGAGGGGGATGGAAGGAGGATGCCGCGCTCAGATTAGCACCAGGAGTCAGTGGGGGAGTCAGGCAGCCTCAGGTGGATAGAATGAGTGCCTCGGGTGCTGTTCTGAAGAGCTCTTTGTTGCTCTCAGCCCAGTTGAAGACCATTGTGGATGTAGAAAGACCTTTCAAAGATGGCGGTTTTGGGGTCAGAGGTCACACGAGCAGTCTGAAGATCGATCCCGGATGCTTCTTGTAGGTCCCCTGACCTCTGCAGGCAGGGTCAGGCAGATGGAACGAGTGCCTCTGGTGCTGTTGTTATGGGCTATGTGTTGCTCTCAGCCCAATTGAAGCCCCTTTTGGAGGTGGACATGCCCAAACTATGACGGGCCAAAATGTATACTGCTCCTCAGTAGGCCATTTACATGAATTAAAAGCTTCAGAGGTCTTGGTGTCCCAAAGTTATCAGTAATAAGCTCCCTAGAGGAGTAGGGACTGCCACATCAGCAGGTGGCATATTGGGAAAGTGCTGTGTGTGACTGGAACACAAAAATGACATTGTATACCAGCCTCAAGAACAAGACCGATGTAAAATGTGTTAAGGGGAAAGATCTCAAAGTGCCATCAACCTTTTCCCAACCCACGAAGATCCGGCAACATGGAGTCAAAACTGAAGACACTGTGGCCTATTGCAAATGGCTCCTTATTGGCAACCCAGGGCATAGAGATTTACTTTAAAGGCATCAGAAAAGTTACTTTAGGAGGAAAGAGCAAATCACCTAACTTCGATTATCTTTCTTATAGATGTTCCTCCCATAGATTCCTCATCTTAGATACAATCTCCAGCTTCAGCTGATCACAGAAACTGTGTGCTCAGGAGGGGGTGCAGAGCAATGCCTGCATCAGGATTAGTTGACATGCTCCTTCTTTGATGCTGGATGTGACAATAGCGTCCATATATGGAGCCTGCACCGTGCCCTGTGACCTCATTTACTATCATTTCTTTCCCCTTGCTCAGCCGTGTTGACCATAATAGTATTAGGAGAGTGAGCTGACAGTCAGGAGGGTAGGATGGGGGGACAATGAGGAATATGAGGGAGGAACATCCATCAGAAAGAACATTGTTCACCTACTGGATTGTGTCATCCAACAGATTTTTCATTTTAGATAGCTTCTCATAGCATTATGTGTGTTCTGGAGGAGAGGAGATAAAATTTTAACATTTTGGAGAGCTGAAGTGGCAGCCATCCCCCTAGTCGAGTGTGCTATGAGACCCTCAGGCACTTCTTTTCGTGTGATGGAAAAGAATTCAAAATGCATAAAACTATTCAAATGGTCAATCTTTGTTTTGTCACAGATTTACCAAGTCTAGCGGCAGTGTACAAAAAGCTGCTCCTCTACTCTGAAATCTCTTGTTATGGAAATAAAGAAGCTTAAAGCCCTTCTTTGGTGGGTGAATCTTCTGGGAAAAGTTACATTTTGAGACCACATTTGGTCAAAAAAAGTCGGTCTTACCTTAAGTGTCACCTTATTCTTAGAGAACACTAAATGAGGGAGAAGGGGGTGGCAGGATAGGCCTTGTAATTCACTAACTGTTTGTGCAGAAGTAATTGGCACCAAAAATAATACTTTTCATGTAACCAGTCTGAGTGGGCAAGAATACATAGGTTCAAAAGAAGCCCCCATTAGAAAAGTCAATACTAGATTCAAATCCCAGGCCAGTGGAAAGGGTTGGGGGCACATGTTTGTTAGTCCTTTGAGAAATTGTATTACCATGGGAATGGTAAAGTACATCCCTTGTTCAAATGCAGACTTGAAAATGTATAGCCCAGCCACATTCCACTTAATAGTGATCACCTGAAGACCGTGTTAAGTGAGGTGCAAGAGAAAAGACATCATTGCTACTGTCTAGCAGAGATAACAATCAAGTTGTTTAGCTCTGCAACAGCTGCAAAAATCTTTCCAACTGCAACTGTTGTCAGGTTCCCACTTTACACTGTCAGGTTTCCATATTACAGTTCACGACTTAAACACTGAAGTTGGAGGTGTAGGAGTAGTGATCAGTTTTAGATTAAGGTAGGTGGCTGGGAATTAGTCTTGTTTCTGGGGGTCATTAATTGGATATGTGATATTCTTCCTTAATGTTTCTGTGAGGATGCCTTTGTTTCCCCAGGGCAAGATGGAGGGACAGTTCAGCAGCAATGATTGGCTGGAGGTGAGGTAGTTTGGAATTCTTTTAAGAATTCTAAACTGCCTTTCATTCTAGTTTCCCAAGGGGCAGGTCGCCGTTTCCATAGTTCAAGAAAATAAGTAATAAAACCTCCCCAAGAATATAATTTAACCAGAAGAAGAGTCAGTGTGAAAACTAAAGAAACTACAGAGAAGCAAGTGGCAATTCAAGAAGCAGAAACAGATGAACAAAGTTAAGTGCAAACAACTCAAGTTATTTATTACGTTAGTATACTTTTTGAAGTTAAAAGAAAAGATTTTAATCAACTCTTTCAAAAGTGAATGGTATGAATGCATGTTACATATTGTAAATCCGGAAATGTTAAATGTAAAGAGCAAGTAACTGATTGCTGGCGGCATTGCGCGCATGGTAAAAAGTAACTCGTTGCGATCCAGTTCGCGGTGTAATGCACTAACTAGGCGTGCGGTCAGTGGCGGCCGTGTGACACTAATCTGTAGTAAATAACAGAAGTTAATTACTAATATTAAGTTTTCCTTTGTTTGCGTTTAATACGCGTATCTCGTTGGCTATTGTTAGAATAAAGGACCTACGGACGTAGCATAAGTGCAGCATGCGTCGCGTCTCCTTCTGAGTGAATATTTAAATCTGCGGGCCAACAGCTGTTCCTGTTACGCAGCGGGCCGGCAGAAATGAAGTTTACAAAGTTTAGTTATAGAGGTATTCAGCTGAGAAGAAGTTTTGAAGATGCCTGCGTGCGCAGACCCACGCCAGGTATAACTACAACTCAAGGCAAGTGTTAGTGCGTACATGCGCATATGTATTTAGGAACTCATGTATTTGAACTGAAGCAATAGCAGTGCCAAAGCTAACGCGCACCTTCTCTCACATGGGAAAACGAAAAAGTATCTGAGAGAGGTAGCGTGTACCACGAACCAATTTTAAAGAGACAAGAGAATGCCTTGGGCTACTGCAGTCTGCGCCAAACTATGGCACCCATGTGGAACTCGGGTGCTCCCACATTGCTGGTGAGTGGCTCATGGCCCCTGTTGCGCACTGGCTAGCATTATGGTCAAATCAGAAAGCCGTCTTGTCACATAAAATTATAACTACATTGGTGAGAAGCCCGGCTGTAAAAATAAATTGTGCAGGCCTTATCTGCCCTCCAGCTCTTTTGACTCTGTGTGTTGTAAGGGCCCATAAGCAACTGTTTAAATCTATCCTTGAGTCAAACAGACAGTCCTCTGACTTAGGTATTCCCGCAAACAGAAGGCACGTTGTCCTTACCACTGCAGACTCTATTCAGCCGTATTTGCTACATAGTGACAAACCTTATGACCATTGGTCACTTACAAGAGCGCGATTTGATTGTCTATGGCTGGGGGCTCAAACTAAAAACTGGTCTCACAATGCACAATCTCTGGCTTTCCCCTGCTGTCGGTGCCCTGTGGAGGATCTTTTGCATTTTGTGATGTTTTGTCCAACATATGCGGACCTAAGGAGAAACACACTTTTGCCCCTACTTAGGTCTGCTGGTATGTCTCAAGCCAGACCGGCCCTTTGTTATCTACTCTCAGCTGCCACGCAGCCCGTGGCCTGGGGCTCGGCGGACTATTTGAGAAAGGCCTGGCACCGGAGAACTAAAATCATTTCTCAAAACCTGATTGGACATTGATAAGCTAATGATTACCCTGGTACCTTTCTGGATGATACTAATTGGTCTACACACACGCACTTTTTAACTTTGTTATCCTATGTATGCATTTTTACTTCTGTGTTTCGTATTTGTTTTATTGTATTTTATTTTGTGTTTGCTGTTTATGGAAAATGTGTTTCCGAATGTGTTTCCGAATAAACGTATTGTTGTTGTCTTTTATTATGCATCAGTTGGAGTCTTTAGTGGTTTAGTAGAAATAAGAATTTCTGTACAGAGACTGTTGGGCAGGCAGACCTGGGGGGTCTGGTGGGCCATCATCACTCCTGTAGGAAATCTCAAGCTGGACCTGACAACTGTACAGAGACTTGGTTGCTGGTTTTCTCCGGCAACACCTCCATGACGTCCTTTGGGAGGTCCCAGTCCTTTTATTCCCTCCTCTCAAAAGCCAGGCTTGAAGGTTGAGTATGTCGATGCTCGGGTGAAAGGCCAAGCATTTTGCTTGTGAGAGCAAGTCTGCTTTCAGAGTAAGACGCCACAGCTGACAGATGGTCATGTCCAGGAGGTTTGGGTACCACATGCTGCTAGCCCAAGCAGGGCAATCAGGATCATGGTGGGCCCGAACCTCCTCAACCTCTGAGAATGTGAGGGATGACAGGAATTGGTGAAAATGCATAAAGAAGTGGAAAGTCCCAATCTACCATAAACACATCATCCAGTGCTCCTGTCGAAGGAAATTCACACTTCCTATTGGGACTGGAGGCAAAAAGATCTAGCTGATGGCAAAGATCTCTGAAGAAACTGAGCCTTGCCTAGTCAGGGTGTCTGCCATTGTATTCAACGTCCCCCGCCAGATGTACAGCCAACAAGGAGATTCTGTTCTGTGATGTACAGAACTAGAGACACATTGCCTACCTACACAGGGTTAGTGACTGCACACCTCCCCTCCTATTGAGGGAATGCATGGCCACCCTGTTGCTTGTCATGATCATAATAGTCTTCCCCTGTAGCAAAGGCAGGAAAGCTATATGCACCATTCTAATAGCCCTTAGCGCCGAAAGGTTTATATGAAGTCTTGCATCAGTTCATTCAGGTGTGCACCCTAGCCTTTCAAGGAAGCATCCGTAAAGAAAGTTGTCTCTGGCCATAGTTGCCAAAAAGGTTCACCACTCATCAACTTCTCCCTGCAGCACCACTAGCTGAAGGAGATCTGTCATACTGTCTGACAACCATAACCACTGAGTTCTGAGAGCCCATTAAAGTGATTGTATTCGCAGTCCAACCTCTGGCACCAGAAAAATGCAGGATGCTATGAAGCCTAGCAACTATAGAAGGTCTAGAGCTGGCAGAGTGAGTGCGCATTGGACTTTCATGAGAATCTGTTGAATGTGAAGAGCTCTGCCCTTGGGAGGAAAAGCCTTCCTGAAGAGGAGCCCAGGACTGCTATGATGAATTGAAGCATTTGTGAGGATGTCACATAGGACTTATTGAAGTGTAAGGAGAAGCCCAGTTTGTGCAAGAGGTGGCAGGTGTGGCAGAGGTGATATTGAATTGCTCTGGGGAATCGGCTCTGATTAGCCAATCATCTTGGTAAGGGAAGATGTGAATCCCCCCTCCTTAGACTGGCTGCCACCACCATCAACAACATGGGGAAGGGCCTCAGGTGGAGGTTAGCCCAAAAGGTAGGACCTGAAACTAGTAGTCGCTACTGCCAATGACAAACCTCAAGTACTTCCTGTGCTCGGGATGGGTAGGCACATGAAAGTAGGTATCTTGGAGGTCAAGCAACACCAATCAATCCTGTAACTCCAGAACCTGGAGTATCTGCAGGAGTGTTACCATCTTAACTTGTTCAAACACCTCAGGAGAAGGCTTACAGCCCTCTGTCCTGTTTTGGTAGCAGGAAGTAGTGGGAGTACCACCTCAGGTTCCTTTCCACTCTGGGCACCCACTCTATGGCAACCTTCTCCAGCACTGTAGCAGACTTGGTGGCCCAAAATGTTGTGGGGGACAATCTGTATGCCGTTTTAGGAATGGTAAGGCAATAAGCTTGCATTAGCAACTGGTGTACCATGCAACTGAAGTAATGTGTAACCATTCTGTGGAATGAAGGGCTATCCTCCCTTTACACTGGCGAGGATATGGTATCAAACCCTGAGGGGACAGTCACTGCAGTTGTCTGTGTTCCCTATTCACCTCTGCCACTACCTGTTTTAGATAACCTTCTTTCACCTTGTTTTGCTGAGGGTTTTCATTTGCCTCTGGCTGAAAGCACTGAAATAACAAAAAGGTCAGGCACTCCACACCTCAGTCATTGCCTGTACTGGTTGTTGGTGTACAACAGCTGCTCATAACTTTGCGGCAGCTTTGGATGCGTGAATCTTTTCCAAGCCTTCTTCAGCTTTGGGTCCGAACAAGTGGTCGCTGACAAAGGTTATGACAAGAAGCTTGGACTGGACGTCGGGGGCAAACCCACACTTCTTATGGCAAGAAAACCTACTGGTGACCTGGTGCCCACTACTCTTGCAAATCATTCTGCACCGTTGAGCCCATGCTGTAATGCTTGTAATGCTGCCTCCTTTCTGTCTGTGACCAGGTCAATTAAACAATATCTCATCTCATCTTCGGGCATATCCTCAACTGCCCACAAAGTGTGGGTGTACTTTGCAATGGTGCAAGGTGCATTGATGGCCTTAAGCCTTAACCAAAAAAGTGATGGGTGGAAGATTTTGAATAAATCAGAACCACTGGCAATGTTCAGGGCAACCTTCCACGCCACTTTTTTTTTTAGCCCATCTGCACCATTGCAAAAGGTGTTCAGCCATATGCAAATCAGTCAGCCACTAATGGGAGCAGCCCAGCCTGAACTGCTAGGCCAGTTCCCATCTGCACGGAAACACAAGCAACCCCAGACGTGTTTTGGCATTGTATGGCCCCTTCAGTGAGGTGAAGCTTGGTTCCGTATGGCACAAGCTACTCCCCACTAAGGACACACAATGAGGCCGAAACATGTCTGGGGATGCGTGTGGTCTCGTGAAGAAGGGATGTGACTCAGCAGTTCAGGCTGGATTGCCCCTTTGGGGGTGGGACCAAGCCTGATTTGCATATGGTCTTTTCCCTTTCTGTAATGGCTTGGCAGGCGAAGAAGAATGGTCTGAAGGGATGCTCAAAGCAATTGCCAGAGGTTTAAGATTAATTCTAAACCTTCCAGCATTGGCTGGAAGGTTTAGAATTAATCGTATACCCCTGGTGGTCCTCTATGTTTTGCTTTGCTGGTCTTAAGCAACATATTACATGACACAAACACTTTCTTTGCGAGAGCATCATATTTTATATTGTCTCTATCTCGGGGAAGAGATGGAAAAGAACTCGGTTTTGCCCCCGAGTGACTGCCTGGACCACAAGACTCTCTGAGCTAGGGTTTTTTGCCAGGAATTCCAGATCTGTAGATGCTGGTCTGCCCTTCCTCACAGCTGGTGTGGGGCTAGGTTTACAAAATATTTCTAGAATTGGATCCTTTAGGGCTGCATCGAAAGGTAACACCCTCCTCTTTCGGTGGGCCCTTGTCAAGAAGATCTGTAAGATTGCACTCAATGATTAGTTTCATTGATGACTCCATCCCAGAGCCTCTTACATTTTCAACATAACTTGTTGCTGCAAAGTGTTCGAGTGGGTGTATAAATTCGACTGCATCAAGTAGAGTTCCCGGGGAAGTGTTTAGTCCTTTTGTGTCCCATAAGTCACTCATCAGATCCGCTATTCTTGCCTCCACTGATAAAAATGATTCATGGAACTTCAAATGTATTCTCTGGAGAGGCTCAAACCACAAAGGGATCTGGTCCCGAGCCTCGTCGAAAATCGACTGGAAAGTTTTTATGAAGTCCAATCTCAACGTCCGGTATGCATCCTGAACTCGATGGCCCCTTCCACGCCGACAGGTCCTTCGAGATGGACACCAAGGCAGTATCGAAAGTTGGTGAAGGACCAGAGGCAGTCGACGACATCAATGCTGCCCGAGGGAACATTTGAGGAAGGCATTGTATCCAACCTCTTGGGCTTGCGGGAATGTGGTTCTGTGTAGGCCCAGACAGCTTTTGAAGGCATGATAGTGTCTAATAAGTTCTCAGGTTCCACAGGTGCCACCTTGTTAAAAACATCAATCATGTTTGGATGAAATTCTATGTTTTCTACAAATCTTACAAATTCTTCCCACTCTTCCGCCGAATCAAACTTAAATGGGAAGTCTACCTGTTCTCTGTTGGGCGAGGAAGCAGATGATGAAGAATGTTTGCAGCTTCTCCTTTTCATTTTCGATAAAGAGGAGGTTGAATGGTAGGAGACACTCCTCATGTGCAACCATTTAAGGTGCTTTTTTGCTTTCTCTTTGGGACTCACTGAGGATCTCTCAGCTGTTTTGTAGCTTCTTTCCTCTGAAGATTTTCTCTTCGGGAGAGTGCTACTCTGCAATTTATAGGCAGAGCGTTCCAAGGGCAATTTGGACAATCTTTTTTCCCATGTCCCAGACTGAAATGATCTACAAGTTACCAAAGACAAGTGAAGTGCAGGTAGGTAAGTGACATTGTAGCGTCGCATCCCTTCAACCCAGACAGCTTTGGCGATTTATGAAAACGGCAAAGATTTTCTGAGGTGTTATCAAATGTTCTGTGAAGCATCCTGAGCATGCGGAAAAAAGGAACCAATGTCACGTGGTATGGTGAGAGCTATACATGAGGACGCTGAGACATCCAGCATCCTAATGGGGACACGGCACAGCGCCACCTGCTGAATAAAATGTGAATCTGTAGAATATATCTAAGATGAGAAATCTGTGGAAGGACACAATCCATAGGAAAGAGGTATTTTCTCTTACTTTAGCAAGGGGCCGTTTTCATACTGCTACCCTCATAGTAATGCATATCAGCGAATCAAATTAATCAAGTGTTTTGTGGTGTTCTTGCTTGAACTCTTTGGTGCACAAACACATGCAATTAAAGGCATCAAGTTAAACTAGAGAAAACTAGAGAAAAGTGCAACAACTTAGGCATGTTTCAGCTATCTTAGGAAGCACCAACATTGCAATTCTGAGATGTTAGACACCATGTAGCGCGCCACCATGGGAATCCTATCCGACAAGCTAAATTCTTACAAGGTGGTGACAGTTCGGTAGCCCCTACATCACAGATATTTATTCAAACCCTCACACCACCAAATGCTATTTTTGAGCTTTTCATCATCTGTGAACAAAAACTAGCAAGCAATGTGTTATTCTAGCATTAGTGCAGTGCAGGACAAAAGGCCCTTAGTATTCTATATGCTGGATGAACATTTAAAGTTAATTTGTACAGAATCTTAAAACAAGTGCACCTTTTGTACCACCTTTGGTCGATGTAGCATTTCTATTTCCACAATTAGAATCCAGTTTAAAAAGAAGATCCTTGCAAAGCACAGCAGGGCGAAACATACAACTAAATAATGTAACTGGTCTGTTTGATAAGTCATGGCTACAGTGTCATCGCAGCACTGCACAGTGAGAAATGGTATGCCATTTCATGTTTCTACTTTACACATGTTGACTACAGGAATATTCCAGGTGAAAGTACCGGGTGAATGCTGTTGTTGTTCTAGGCAAGTAAGCCTTGAAGGTTGCATACAGATACTCCTTTGCAACCTCATTGCAATGAACAATACAATGGGCAATCAATCTGAAAATTAGCTTCTTAGTGACAGTCTCCATGCCCTAATGTTTGAAAACACTGTATTGGTAATTACAGCAGATATTTGAAACTCAATGACTGATCATGCAGGATTAATTGCAATAAGGAAACGTTCAAAGATTCTAAACAAAGAGGCTTGATAGATTGTATATAAGAATGTCTGAAATTAAACGTAGTCTCCAGGATTATGAAGACTGTGAACATGCCCTGCATACACTTCGTAGCCATTGCAAGAAAAGTCAGAGATTTCTGTATGTTGTCTTCTATAAGACAAATACGCCACTCAAGGTATTGCCTATTCTGGTACTGGTAGGTCTGGGTATCCAGTCCCTCATCTTGTGGACCAGACGCACAAGGCAGAATGCAACCAGGAGCCACTCTCGTGCCCTACCTTGAATCGGACTGTCATAGAGTATTGGCCTAGCAGTATTTTGGGGAACAGTATAGTTGGGGACATTCAGAGCTTTTCCATTTTGATAATAAATGTACCACAGGATAATCACAGAGGCTGAATTATACTCAAGAAGTAACTGCTTCCATTTCTGAGTGTTCTCTGGCTTCCGACACAGAATGTCTGCTTGAGCATCGTGCTCCCCTGGAAATTACAGGCAAATAGCATCCCCATGCACGGTCCTCAGTCCATAGTGATATGTCCTGCCTTTACATGTGTCATGTGAATAACGATCAATTGTTGCCCATAGAAAACCTAGTAATTAATTGGGTTCTGGAGATCAAGGGTGGGTTTCTATCAAGAGACAAACAAATGGCCCAGGTCTTTATCAAACTTCTGTGCAGTGTATGTTCCTATGGAATCTGCAGGCTATTTACTGATGGATAAGTCTGCCATGTCAGCTTGTCAGCTATAAAAGACACACCGTGTTACCAAAACATACTGTTCTAGTGTTCTGTAAAACTGTTCCCCTCCAAATAATAGCATGCTTCCCTTTATAACCATAATAAGAACATAAATCAAGCTGAGATTCAGGTTTCACCTTGTAGATAATTGTCATTTTTGCATCTTCTTTCGAGGAATACTAAGACTGACACATTAATAACATGTCTACTGTTGGCTAGCTTACTGTGCAGATGTGTGTGTGTGTGTAACCTGCAGGCCAAAGATTACAATCCTGAGAGAGCCTACCTAGCATTATACATCTGTAAGGCCTATGGAATGGATATTATTGAGTTGGCAAAAAGCATTTATTATTTAGGAGATAATCCACTTTGTGCTGTGAACTTTATAAATGCTGTTTGTTATTGAATTATTAAAAGGTATTTCAGCAGCCGAATGGCGTCAGGAACACAGATCTCACGAAGAACCTTGAATAAAGCCAGGTTTTCGGACAGAAAATTATATATGCAAGTATGACAGTGGGAAAATGCTCCTGCTCATGGATAGCCATGCTTTTTCATATGTAGCATAATTCCTGCAGATGTGACATTTCAGTTGAATCTAGCTGGGACTGCTCTAGATTAACTTGGAATATCAGAACAAAACATCCTCCTTCAATATCACAACAGTGTTTTTATGAACTAGTCATGCATGAAGGAGCCTACAGATTTAGCCTTCTAGCATCCTTCACAGCTTGTGATTGCCCTTTGTGCTGAACTAAGCACAAGGGTGAAAACCTTCAATTGGTAGAGGTTTTGGGCTATCATTAAACCCTGTAATGTTTGAAGGAAGGGGATTTTGTGGGATATGCAATCAACCATTGTTTGGGTTGAAAGCAAAAGTCTAGTCTCCTTCTCATATGGTGAGATAGCAGAGCCCTTCAACTTGTCCACTGTGGACATTGACTTTCTGTTTAGTAGTGTGAGAAAGAAATGTGATACTGCCTCTGTATCAGAGCCACATACTCTGTTTCTATTATGGCTGGCCTGTCCTGCAACAACAATGGCAGTTGACATTTGTCTGGCCAGTAAGATAGTTGATGGGTTAATGCACCCTTTGCGGATATGCATGCATAACATGAAAAGGACAAGTTCAAATTCTGGTGAGTGCGCAAAAACTTTAATTCTTCCATTGTCAATGACACGAGCAATACTAATTTGAGCAGTCATCACAACTGTTGCTTAACACAACATCTACCACAGTAAGGGCTATCAACCATCAACTATCAACAAAGACAAGCATTGAAATACATGGTTTAACTCTAGGTTTTATGGGATGTCAACTACACAAAAGAGGGCCTCCAGATGACGCAGAAAGCTTCCAACAATGTATGTGATTTTCCAAAAAGCATTAGAAACTACTTACATATGAAGGACCTTCAACCACAATGATCTACCCAATGCCTGAACAACGTCATGTCCATTTCCAAGGCACAGATTGGCTCCATTTAGGTAAACATTTAGCCAAACAGGGAATGCATAGGAAGATTTAATGTCAATGAAAGTTGCATGTGTGTTAATAGTGAGGGAAGTTTTGTGGTAGGCTAAACAGAGCCTCGCCCACTGACTAAGCACAAATAACACCCTACCTCCCACGGGGAATTGATGAGATGAGACTTCATGCACAATACTTCCATGACATCATTGCTGATCTGGTGGCGAGTCTTCAGCGGCAGGAGACTTCAAATTACTTTCAAGCACTTGTTTGTGGATCTATTTTGATTTTTGTGGAAAGGTCTCATAAGATCCTGGTGTGGGTGTTGCAGAGGTTGTCAAAGCCTTCTGCTTCTGAACAGTCTCATGGAAGAGGCAGTAAAGTGTAGTTGTGTAGTCAAGTATTTGTATTATCCTCAAACACAGCAAGGAGTGTTTCCTCTCTTTAGTTATAAAATAATGTAGACCTGTACAATTGCTGAATGTCAGAATGGCATCTCGAACACAACAAGGCTGTTCTGAGTCAAACCTACACATTCAACACCCTGGTGCCTTTATAGTTTCTTAAGTGGTGTCTAAAGGAATTTTAACACCTGTCAACTTTACCAGAGAATAATGCACATACTGGCGGTAAACAGATACCATCACACTAGTACAAGCCGTTCTCAGTTGGAGGCAGGCTGGAGGGTAATCCTCCCACCAAAATGTATCACATTTTCTTATAATTGTAGGTAGGAACTGCTGGAGCAAGAGCATTGGGGTGTTGAGCACCCGCAAGGTTTCTAACCCGCACTTCCTGCTTTGGACACAGCATTTCAGACTACCGCCCCCCCCCCCCCAGTTACTTTAAAGGCTGGCACTCCCTGCAGAGTGAAGCCTGCTGGAGCAAGGGCCCAGGGGTGTTGAGCACCCGCAGGATTTCCAGTCTGCACCTCCTCCTGTGGACACAGCGTTCCAGGCCACACACCCCTGGTTACTTTAGAGGCTGGCACTCCCCGCAAGGCGAAGCCTGCTGGAGCAAGGGCCCTGTGGTGTTGATCACCCGCAGGGTTTCCAGCCCGCACTTCCTGCTTCGGACACTGTGCTCTAGGCCACGCCCAGTGGTTACTTTAGAGGCCGGCAAACCCCGCAGGGTGAAGCCCGCTGGAGCAAGGGTGCTTGGGTGTTGAGCACCCACAGGGTTTCCAGCGTGCAATTCCTTTGGACACTGCATTCCAGGCCACGCCCCAATTGGTTACTTTAGAGGCCAGCTCTCTCCGCAGGGTGAAGCCCGCTGGAGCAAAGGATCTGGGGTGTTGAGCACCTGCACGGTGTTTGGCACAAGCGGGGTGTGAGTGCTCTATGCAAGCAACCTCTGCACTGCAGACCCCTGTTAAACAACTGAAGAACAGAGAAGGTCCCTAGCTCAAGGTGAGGAGATGTGCTAGTGTCTGGGTGTGTGGGGGACTGTGGACTGCTCCGTTTGCTTGCTGACCTGTTTAATTTACAACTGAACGCCTTTTCTTCTATCCACTACTGCCTAGCACTGCTACCGTCACTGATCCTGTTCCCATCTGCTTTCGCCTCCCTACTCTAGTAGTACCCCACCAAGCGAGATATTTCTACAATTACTGCAAAATTTGCACATGATTGGTGCGGCCGGCGCACCCCACAATCCCCATGTAGTTGCCCAGTGTTTCATCGACATATGAGGAAAATCTTAACTGTTAAACGGAAAATGCTTGCCCAAGGTGTCGATATGGACAATTCCAACGTACAGCCCCATATGTCCACTATGCTTAAAGGGGACAACTAACAGCGTATTAAAGAAATTAATAACTTTCTTGGGAGCGCCCTAGATGTCACAGGGTGTAAACTTACTGGTTCTCATGAAGCAAGCGATCTATCCACCAGGTACAATGTGAGATGTGTTAGTGGAACCAACACACACAGTACAAGGAGTAGTGAGCTGGATTGGCCTGCAGTCAGCTTGGCCACCCAAAGCACTACGACAGTAGAACCATTGGAGAAACTGGAGGACATATCGAAAAAAGGAGGGGGACTCAAGCAAACCCTCCCCTTTGCAACACATTTAACCCCTAATCTTTCCAGGGCCAGGAACCCCCTTCTATCATCTGCTCAGGACAGGGGTGATGGTGATGATGCACTAAATCTCCCCACATCGAGTCCTGATGATGGTGATGTTGGTGATATCTTGGAAATCAAAACATTTTTAAGTAGCCCACACACAGGTTGGATGAGGGAGGGCTTCTATCACCAAGTACTGTACCGCTTAGATCAGCACCAAGGGTCCCTGAGGTTCAAAATGAAAAGATGCAGGCCACATGCATGGCAAAGGGCCACCACCCGAGGTCTAAGCCCTGCTGGATACCACCTTCCATGACAGCCTTCCCCTAAGTCACCCCGGCTCAAGTAAAGAAAGGAGCACCAATGGAATGCAAATGTAACCATGTCTTAAACGAATTGGTAAAGTCAAGAAGTTGCTCATGCTCATCCTAGAGGAATTCAGGGGTGGTGGTGTTATGAGGGAATGACACCCGAGCTTGGATGCCCTTGCAAGGGTCCTTCAGCCACCAACTGAGAAACCGCATGACACCCGGGCAAGTGCGTCAACTTTGACCGCCACAATTGAGACCAGAATCCCCCAGCTGGAGAAGGGGCCAATAACACAAGCGGACTCTAGCATTCACCCTGAATTCCCCCACAGCAACATCAATCTGCCCAAACATTATCACAGGACGTGTATGGGTAGTCTGACTGTGGGCCGAAAAGTTTGCTTCGGGGTAACAAACAGGGAGGAGGAGACTTGCCACTCAAATCTTATAGTGGACTCAGCCAAAGTTAGTTGAAATGGCTCAAGATCTCAACGACGGTAAGGGAAAAGGTGTGAGAACATGAGATGGCCCCTTGGGGTGGAGGGGGTGGTTGACAGGGGAGGGCAGATATTCCTGCACAGCGTCCCCAGAGGTGTATGTGATCATCCTGAATCAAGGGTTTCTCTTATCAACAAGTGCACACACTGGCTATGGACGGTGTGTGGTTGCCACTCCCTAATTCGAGAGGACATACTTAGCTATACGAGAACCCATTCCAACGGAGGAGCCCCTTTTGACTCTATATCCATCGATCTTTGTAATCCTAGAATGGCCAATGGAATTCTGTGAATGGCCGTGAGATGGAGCTTATCACCGCAAAGTATGATCTAAATCAGTGCTGCCCCCTACCCCAACGATAATAGTTCTGGGAAAAGTCACCAGTTCCCTCTGTGTCCTGGTGCCAATGCAGTCCTATTGGGGAAAATAGCTGGGGGTGTCCTCAGAAGGTGGAGGGATTGCAGCTTGCATGCCCAATTGACCAAATGGGATATGGGTTGCTACCAGGCTTGGCTTGGGGGTTATTACTAAATGTAGCAACATGGCTACTGCTAAAAAACTAGGAAGATAATTAGTGCTACTGTATTGATTTGTAATGATAATTGTGTTTTGTATTTGTTGCACTTTGATGGCCCTATGGCCGAATAAAGTTAACAGAAGAAGATATTCATGATGCACACCTCATATCCTTTCTCTAGCAGATGTTGGACCACCTTGTCCACTCCTCCCAGAACCACTGGTCGAGGTCAAAAACAGCATCATTCACTGAAAGTAAAGCATTTGCCACAGGCTAACTCATATTAACATGCAGTCTGCCTGTTCAGGATATTAACTGGTTCAAGCAACCATACACAAACACTCACTGTCAGCTCCCTGTCATCTGTTGACGAAGCAACCTGTGGTTCCAGCCGCTACGTTAGAATAGAAAGGCAAGTCTTTATTTGCTCAGGATATAGGGAAGGGGGCCCTGTACATTTCATCATGCATGTAGCCCATAAGTCGAGAAGCTGAAAGAATGTCCTACACACAAGTCTGGCTTCCCTTCCATCTGGATCAAAAATAGGTGGCTGCGTCATAAACTGGAGTTTGGCCATAGAGTGACTGTGAAGAGAATGGAATTGCTCTGGATCTAAGATCCCTCAGTTATTTAAAATATCCCTAGTACAGCCCTCCCTATAGTAACTGGCATGGCTTACCTGAGAAGGATCACAAAGGCAAAATCATCCTGATGGGTAAGAAACGGAATCCCTGAGAATATCAGAGGAGGCCAAGACATTAAGTTTGAGACTACATTTCACCTTCGGGAGTAGAGCCACATATTGAGGGATACCACATTGGAGAACTGGAAGCTTTTGTGAAGGCAGATGACATTGTGTAAACAGAAATGGCACCAGTATCATTGCAGGTACAGATGAAACAATGGGGTGACATCAAGGGGGGACAGGACGTCAGTGCCAACTTTCCATTAGATAAACAAGTTACTTACCCCTGGTAATGTTCTTTCGATTGGATGTTTCTCCCACGTATTCCTCATCTTTTGATATATTCGTCTCCAGCTTCAGCTGCTTTGGAATTATTTTTCCGGCAGAAGGTGCTGTTTGCCAATGCAGTTGCCCAATGTCCCTCGAGGGCCTCTGCCACAATGTCGATGTCCTCACTGGTATGAATAGCACACCCAGAGCCCGTTAGCTTCAGTTCTGTTTTTACGCTCCTTTTTTTCTTGCAGAATTACCGGCATTAGTGTGCCCATTGCAGTGTAAGACTTTGAAAGCGCGTTAAGTGTAATACACGGAAATTCTACTGTGGGTTAGGTTCGGAGGGGCTGTCAAATGAGAAAGTATATCGTGCCTCCTATTGCAATGAATATATGTATATTGGCCTACGCCAAGTTGCTTATAAGTCACTTGCGAAGAAAATCCGTGTTGCAAGGTCCTGACCTTAAAATCAATGTAAGCTGCCATTTTAGGTCAATCCGCCATTTTAGGTTCGCTTTGTAAAGTCACCTTGTGAGTTAAAATGGTGGACAATGTCATTCCGAAATACAACATGGCTGTCTTGACCTCTGTATGTAGCTAATATGTAACTTGCCTGCAGGCCACTTGTTGAGGACGTGAACTGAGACCTTGTCCTTCATTGACCTGTGTGTAAAGGATTACTCATGCAAAGAAACAAATCCGCGAGCATATGTTAAGAACAATGTATTCAAATACTGAACGTAGAACACTTCTTTAACTACATTGTATTAATGTTTGAGAAGACCTGCATGGGAAATCCCAGTTGCCGTATAGGCTTGTTGATATATGTATTAAAAGCAAACCAATTACATGTGGATGGGCAAAACTCGGCATGAACCCTAGATCGGTGATGTATTAGCGGAATATTAACCCGCAGTAGGGCTGGCCATCATGCTCACGAAGAGTATAAAAGACCAATGCATTCTAATGTACAGCGTCTCTCACTGAACCACGCTGGATTTCGTTGTGTTGCACTGAGGGCCGATAGCTATCTGATTTTGCTCTGTTCTTCGTAATTGGATTCAGTATAAAATAAAGTACTTTGTATGTTCCTTTGTAACGCGTGTTCGGTGTATTTCCTTTTGGGGTACTCAGCCTCGATATTTTGATTTTGTTTTCACAGTTGGCGCCCGAATAGGGACCCTCAAGATTGATGCCGGATTGTTGAGGGTTGACGCAGGCTATCGGACCGGGATCGGACTGTGTGACAAAAAGGGGCCCCACTGAACGAGACGCGACACCTCAGCAGTGCTGCACGGCCCGATCCCTGGTCGATTAGCTTGTGGTCCGAGACGGCATCTTGACGAGGGTCCACTTATCGAGGCGGGCAGATTTGCCGAAATCACCATATACGAGGTAAGATTAGTTAGGTAATATTCTTTGAAATCCGATCGGACCTCCTTAGGTTTGTTCCGGTGAGTCATGACCCGACTCTTAATTCAACCCTGATAATTTGAATTTTGCGCATTGTTTCTGCAGACACAATTATTGACCAGGTAACACCAATAATTTGATATGCCTGGGAAATTGTCTACCTGCTTCAGGGCTGCAGCGATAGACAATCTTTGGAATTTAGCCGTCCCGCACCACAGGAGGGGTCGCCGGCATGTACTATGTACTGTAAGCATGGCATTGGAAGTATAATATTTAATGACATTTGGCACAGACAAACCAGACATGCCTCCGAACTTCAGTGGCCAATCAATGGTAGTTTTGAAATCCCTCGTATTGAGTATTTAGAGTCAATTCTATTTAAGAAAAAGGCTAGACCTGCAGCATTTGATGTTTTGCAGAATTGGAAAAAAAAAAGCATTGTAGCAATTTAAAAGTAGAGAAAAACATGCGCGCCGTCATAAGACGAATGCCGAAAAGGCATTATTGTATGACCAAGATACACATTCTGAATCGACTTGGAATATGGATAGGGTTTTCTCACTTGGAATTCAGAAAATCTATCCTTTCAAAGACCTCCATGCTTTCGATGAATTCATAGACAAATTGTTAAATGAACGAAAGCCTGGTGCGTCTGCGCCACCTCCGTATGTTCCTCTTCCTGCTGCTTTGCCTCTTCCTCCTGCTATTCCTGCTCTACCTGCTGTTGTTCCCGTTGTTCCTGCTCCTCCTAATGTTCCCCTTCCCCCAGCTCCTCCACCTCTTCTTATCGCACCAGTTACAGTACTTCCATTGAATTTGCCTGCTCCCTCTCTTCCAAGTAGTCCTGAGCCGCTTGTAGTCGATCAAGGTCCAGGGTCTAAGGTTGTCACTCGCACTAATGTACCACCAGAGAAGAAACGTGATTTGATTTCATGGGATAAGCATTTTATGGAGAGGGATGATCAAGCTAATGTTTTGCCACACTTTGTAATATGGATAATTTTCCTGAGAAAAATGTTTTTATTGAAGGTTTAGGGATTCATTTATGTGTAATGTGGGGAAAATTAAATAATACAGATCTCCCGCAAGGGTTAAGGGATCTAAATACTTTAGAATTTTCTAGAGACACTGTGGAGAAAGTTAATGAGCATGTCGAGAGGTTATTTGGGTATTGAAAGGAGTTAGCAAAGTTGCAGAATGAGGATGACGAGGGGGAAAGTATGTATGTGCAGAAACAGTTCCTTCCTTGTCGTAAATCGATATCTGAGGAAGCAAGAATTTGTACGAAGGACGCGCTTAGATGGATTTCAGATATGTCTATAACTCCAGTTGAAGTATATGACACATATAGTCAGTATACGCCAGAAATGCAGAGGAAGGTGATACAGGTAATGAGAGAGTGCCTACAGGATGATTGTGTAAAAAGAAAGATTAGTTGTCCCACAGAATTATTGAGTATTTATAAGAGAGCTTTTTCACTTGACACTTCTTCGACTGCTTCAGTGCTCGACTTAGCTCTGTTGCTTAGTAAGCGTTCGGAGTCACCTACTTCTCAGTTGCCTATGAGATAGGTTCCCCCGACATTTGTCCCGAAGGTTGAGATTGCGGCTGATCCTGCAGCAAATGTAGTCGCTGTGAACATTCCTGCACATTATGTATCACAGTTTGTTCACGTCCCGTTCTCAAGACAGGAAGTGAATACTATTAGGCAATCTATTCCTGATATTAGGAAAATCCGACAGGATTCTATAAAGAAATAGAGTCCGTCTCGCAGTCCTCAGTGTTCACCTTAGGAGATATTGATCTGTTATCTCCTGTACTCCTGCCCGTAGATTTGTGGAAACAAGTTAGAACTATAGACGACGTGCCAGGGTTGGGAGATACATGGGTGAATATAACTAGACTCGATGGAGAAAGGCCAGCTGGTGAAAGACCGCCTCAGGTGATACTAACTTTGCCTGATAGAATCTTTGCAAAATTGAAAACTATAATTCCAGAGAAAATAATTATTTGGGACAAACTTACAGCTTGTGTCCAAGGGAAGTCTGAGGGTGCTACCCAGTTCTTTAATCGATTCAACCAGGTATTCTCGGATTTCAGCAGACAAGACCTAGGCACAGAGTCTGGGAAGAGGTTATTTGTGGACAAATTCGTGCGTGGATTGCTGCCTGACATCCAGTCACAAATTATGTCTTCTGAGAGCGCTTTGCAGGTGAAGTCCCAATCAGAAGTGCTGCATATGGCTCAGTACTACGAGAACCGTGTCAATAATGAAAAAGATAGAGTTGAAAACCGAAAAGGTGATTTGAAGACTAAAGTGCTATTACAACAAATTGTTAGAGGCCCCAGAGGGGGTAGTTCTCAGATTATAGGTCAGTATGTCCCGCAAGGGAATGTGCCCTTGGGTCCTGTGAACATTAACCAGTGCGCCTATTGTCGTCAAGAGGGTCATTGGCGTGCACAATGTCCTGTCCTTCGACAAAGGTTGAAAAAAACATTTGGGAATATGGGTAGACGATCCAGAGGTCGACTGGGTGTAGGGGGCCCTGGTAGAGGTCAGTTTACACAGGATCCTCAGCAACCGTTTTCACAGGATAATCAGACTCCGAGTGTGGATTCGAGGAACATATTTGATCATCCTTCTGCTGCATATTATCTGAAGAGCTTCCTTTTGATGACATTCTGTTTCGTTAGGATTTCCCGAAGCAGGGTTTGGAACCTACACCTACTCCCGTCAATCAGAAAGGTCCCTACGTTGAAATGATGGTGGGAAATAGGAAACATCAGTTTTTGATAGATACTGGAGCACAGAAGTGCTCCATTGATCATTCACGAGTTCCAAACATTCCACTGTCAGGGCAAACCAATGTTTCTGTAGGGTTTTCTGGCATGCCAGGTGTTTGTCCGGTTTCTTCTCCGGTACCCATTCCTTTGGGTCCCTTTACGGACCACTGTCTATTTCTGTTGACTTCGAATTGTGGAGAAAACTTGCTGGGGTTGAATCTGTTAAAAGAATTAAATGCAGTGATTTATTGTTCTTCTGATGGAGTGCGCTTGACGATTTCACCACAGCAAATTACTGTCTCGCAATTCTTGACTAGACCTTTGCCGCCAGAATTCATTAATGTACTTGAGAGCTTATGGGCTGTTTATGACAATGATGTCGGTGTTTTACAGATTGAACCTGTTAAGATAGTTTTGAAACACGGAATTGAGCTGCCACGCATTCCCCAGTATAAGATTTCAGTTGAGGGCGAGCGAGCTCTGAAATGCATTGTTTGCGATTTTGTGCATCGCGGGGTGATTGAAGAAATTTCAGGAAGTTTGTGCAATAGTCCGATTTTGCCTGTGTACAAAAAAGGCGATAATGCAATTCCATTCCGTTTCATAATTGATTTACGTGCCATTAATAAGGTTGTCGCTCCGCAATTTCCAATTGTGCCTGATGTGACAACGATATTAACCATGATTCCAGCTACAGCTACTTACTTTAGTGTTGTGGATCTAAAGAATGCTTTCTTTAGTATTCCTATACACAAGGATAGTAGATACTTGTTCGCGTTCACCTTAGGGGGATGCTCGTTCACATTTACTTGTGCACCTCAAGGGTACACAGAGTCCTAGCATCTATAGTAGGGCTTTGAAAGAACAGCTTGATACCCTTGAATTGCCCTCTACTTGTACATTGCTTCAGTATGTTGATGACTTGCTTTTAGCCGCTGACTCTGAGAGCGCCTGTAAGGAGGGCACTGTGTTATTGCTTATCCATCTAGCTAAGCATGGTCACAAAGCTTTGCTTAAAAAGTTTCAATATTGTTGCCAGGAGGTCGCCTATTTAGGCTATTTCCTGTCAAAGGAGGGAAGAAGATTGACACCTGAAAGAATAAAACACATTTCTGCCATGTCTGTACCAAATACACAGAAGGAAGTTAGAGCCTTGATAGGTATGGCTTCTTACTGTAGGTTGTGGATCCCAAATTTTTCACTAGTGATCAAACCGATGTTGGCTTTGACAAAGAAGGGCATTTCTTCGCCATTGCCGTGGAACGCGGATCTCCAGCAATCGTTTGACTTGCTTAAGACTGCATTATGCTCTGCACCAGTTTTGGGCACAACAAACTATGAAAAGGCCTTTGTGTTGTTTGTGCATGAATGTGATGGATGTGCTTTGGCTGTATTAACGCAGGAACATGGAGGGAAGAATAGGCCGTGCAGTTACTTTTCTTCCGCCCTTGATCCTGTAGCATGCGCTTTGCCAAGATATTTGCGAGCTGTCGCTGCTGCTGCTGTGTCTGTAAAACAGAGTGAGGGAATGGTCCTGGGCCATGATCTAACCCTGATGGTGCTTCACTCTGTAGATGTTCTACTGAACCGAACCCAAATGCAACACCTCACTTCTGCACGGTTGACAAGATATGAATTGATCTTGTTTGCTCCTCACATTCAAATTAAGAGGTGTTGTGTTCTTAATCCGGCGGAACTCCTACCTTTCCCGCAAGATACTACTTGCGGCGATAAAGAGTCACATGATTGTTTGTATACTACCGAACAAGAAACAAAGGGTAGAATTGATTTGAAAGACACTCCTTTGGATAATCCGCAAGGAGAGCTGTTCTGTGATGGCTCTTGCTTAAAACTTCGGGATGGTACATCCACAGCTGCTTATGCAATCAACACATTAAGCACGGTCGTGGAAACCAAGAGAATCACGCATAACTCTGCGCAGGCCGGAGAGATTATAGCATTGACCCGAGCTTGTGAACTTTCCGAAGGGCTTGCAGTAAACATATATACTGATAGTCAGTATGCCTTTGGGGTGGTTCACAACTTTGGGAGACTTTGGTCAGAGAGAGGGTTCCTAACTTCACATGGCGCTAAAATCCAACATGGCTCCCTAATAGTACAACTACTCTCAGCGCTTGCGCTCCCTACTTTGTTAGCTGTTTTGAAATGTGCAGCACATCGAAAGATTGCAGATGACATAGGGAAAGGGAATGCTTTCGCTGATCAGATAGCTAGACAAACTGCTACCGATCCCTTACGGAGATGTATGTTTCAAGGGAGACTGTAAATGCTTATGCAATGGATGAGGGTGTTGGTTCTGTACGAGATATCCAAGCTGATGCCACGTTAGAAGAATCCAAGAGTTGGGCTGAAGGCTTGGGAAAACTTGATGATGACGGGTGTTGGGTGGGCATAGCTGAAGGGAAATGGCTACTCCCTGATGCGTATATAATGATGATGGTCATCATGGCCTATGGTCCTACGCATGTATGTGCCCAGAAGATGACAAAGATGTTAGAAAAAGTTTGCGCAAATGACAAAATTTTAAAAATTGCCCAGCGCTATGACCAGGATTGTATGATTTGCCTACAACACATTGGGAAAGGGGACAGCAACTCCAAGGGAAAGTTTCGGGCCACCATCTGTCCCCTTTGAAGTTATCCACTTTGACTTTATTGAAATGGAACGATGTAACAATAAAAATATGTGCTGGTGGTCATCTGTGCTTTTAGTAAATGGGTTGAGGCTTTCCCCGTTAAAGATGCTACAGCCATGACTACTGCGAAAACCATGTTAAGGGAATATTTTCCACGGTTCGGGCTACCAAGAGTCATCTGGTCGGACAATGGTCCACATTTTGTCGCTGCTGTAATTCTGCAGATATGTGCGGCATTACAGATCAACAAACTGTTCTATTCGGCCAGACATGCTCAGAGCGCCGGACTAGTAGAAAGACACAACGGTATCATCAAGAACAAGCTCGCTAAAACGTGTGCCGGCACTAACTTGAAATGGCCGGATGCCTTACCGATTGTGTTATTATCCATGCGTACAACCCCTCAAACTAAGACTGGGCTCTCTCCATTTGAGGTGGTAATGGGGAGACCTGCCAATATCTGGAACCTTCCTAAATGTAATTCGTTAAGCAATGTTGAAAATGTATTACTGTCAGATTATTGCAGCCAGTTGACTAAAAACCTGTATTTGATTTATCACCTGGTACGAGAGGCTTTACCTGTGCGATACGAGGGCCCGGGCCACAGTATACGGCCTGGAAGTTGGGTACTCATCAAGGCATTTGAGCGCTCTTCCTGCCTTGCACCTCGCTGGCGTGGCCCGTTCCAGGTCCTGTTGGTCAACCAAACAGCGGTGCGGGTCTCTGGAAGAAAGAACTGGATCCACGCGTCCCATGTCAAGAAACTTCCTCACCCAGTGCCACACGTTACAGAAGAAACAGAACCCCTCACTAATGCTGCAACCAATGATCCCAAAGCAGTAAATAGCGCAGAGAGTGTGTCGGAGAATCTTTCTGAGCCTGTGAGGCTTGGGGAAACAGCCATTTTGTCTCCACACTCTCCAAAAGTTTTGCATCCGGAAACTGCTGTTCCAAATTCGGCATCTTCACTTGTCTCTGATACGTTGCTTCCAATGGGAAGTGACGACACATTGTTTCCGGATCAATCAGTACCAGGAAAAGCAAGGTACAAGCTGTGTCCAAGAAAATAGACTTACGCCACGGTTTTGCTGTGCATCTGATAGACTTACGGCACGGTTCGGCTGGACATTCGAAGAAGGAAAGGATCATCGAGGGCTTGTTTTTGCCCAAATTTGAGAAAGGGGATTCTGTTGGCTAGGGTTGTGGAAGAACTAAGAAGTCGCGCGGCCGGGTAGTCTCCAGCAACGAACATTGGGGGTTTCCGTTTGAAGACTACAATGCCTACCAACGCTACCACTCATATGGGACTTGTAAATGATGGGGTGACCAACCGGGACAATGGACAATATGCCTGGGTCCCGAAAACGTATTGCTGTGTTTTTATAATGATATTTGGGTTTTTAATAGTCACTGTCTTAGGATTGTGGTACCTTGAGGAAACACATCCTTTAGAATCCTTGTTGCCCACTGAAAATGTACCTACTGTTCCTACTCCCTTTGTACATTTGCATACTCTGTCCTCTAGGAACTCTCAGCATAGGCAAAGGTACCACAATAATACTCTGCTACTTATCATGAATGCTACGCATGCCATTTTTAATAAGTCTAACTGTTGGGTCTGCTCACATTTGCCGCAACACGGGGATAAGGGGCTAGGTTGGTATATTCATCCTTTACCTTTGACAACCGCTTGTTATGCCTCTCTTAGAGCACTGTTCTTTGGCCGTTGGAATGATAGCATCTCCGGGAACTTTGACGGCACTAATTTGAATAGTTTTGAGAAACGTGTTTTGACTCCCCTGGGATGCTCGCTTTTCGCAAACAAGAGTAAACCTAACGTTGCTTCTATTAGGCCTTCTGATAGACTGTCTTGTCCTTTTCAATCTTTGATTTCCTTTAAGATGGCTCCGATAGGCAATAAGGATGCCATGCCTCCTTCTTACACTGTTAATCATAGCCCCGATTCAGTTTCTTTTTGCATACAGAGGAATGGAACTCAGTCAATGGGACATTTTCTAGGTTGTGCCAATGTTGCAAATTTGACTGAGGAAAACAGACCTTTGTATGTAGGCGAACCTGTCTACTTCGTCTGCGGTAATATAGCATTCCCATGGTTGCCCAGGGATTGGCAGGGAACCTGTTATTTAGGGATCCTGTTACCTGGGGTGTTTATAGCTAGTACAAAGGAAGTTTCAAAGACTCGTCCATGGCAGGACAAGAATGGTGACACTCCAGCACAAATCTTGGGAGATATAGCAAAATCAGTTGTGCCATTTTCGGGGCAGATAGCGAATTCCGAAGATATCAGAAGACTAGCGAGAGTACTGGAGAGAACCATCAACCGGACCACGGACATACTCTATAATATGACATTAGAACAGAAGGCGATAAGACTAGTAGCACTTCAAAACCGGATGGCATTAGAGTCATTCTGGCTGAACGTGGTGGAGTGTGTAAATTAGTGGGGTCCGCTTGCTGTGTTTTTGTGCCAGATTCCTCCCCAACCATCTTCAAGGCAATACAGAATCTGCACGTCCTTAGTTCAGAAGTGCATGTTCCCGAGGGAAACAGGGATCTTAGTGCTTGGTTCTGGGACTTCTTGCGATCTTGGGGTTGGAAGGTACTTTCGGTCTTGCTGATTATTTTTGGAATCCTGTTGTTTCTTTGTTATTGTATTCAGTGTCTACCTAGTATATGTTCGATGCAAGGGGGATGTTGTGCACAAGCGATAGGTACGATAGGACATAAAGCGTATGCCCCAGATAAAACTTCCAAAGAATATGTGTTGAAAGAAATTTTAGCGAATGACCTAATGGCAATAGATATTTCCGACAGTGATTCAGGGTGCATGGACGATGATGCATGGAGCTATTTGCAAAAAGATCAGAAGTAGTTTAGCACTTACCATAGGCCAAAAGGAGGGTTTGTCAAATGAGAAAGTATATTGTGCCTCCTATTGCAATGAATATATGTATATTGGCTTACGCCAAGTTGCTTATAAGTCGCTTGCGAAGAAAATCCGTGTTGCAAGCTCCTGACCTTAAAATCAATGTAAGCCGCCATTTTTGGTCAATCCGCCATTTTAGGTTCGCTTTGTAAAGTCACCCTGTGAGTTAAAATGGTGGACGATGTCATTCCAAAATACAACATGGCTCTCTTGACCTCTGTATGTAGCTAATATGTAACTTGCCTGCCGGCCACTTGTTGAGGTTGTGAACTGAGACCTTGTCCTTCATTGACCTGTGTGTAAAGGATTACTCGTGCAAAGAAACTAATCCGCGAGCATATGTTATGAACAATGTATTCAAATACTGAACGTAGAACACTTGGTTAACTACATTGTATTAATGTTTGAGAAGACCTGCATGGGAAATCCCAGAATACACAGTTGCTGTATAGGCTTGTTGATATATGTATTAAAAACAAACCAGTTACATGTGGATGTGCGAAACTCGGCATGAACCCTAGATCGGTGATGTATTAGCGGAATATTAACCCGAAGTAGGGCTGTCCATCGTGCTCACGAAGAGTATAAAAGACCAATGCATTCTAATGTACAGCGTCTCTCACTGAACATACTGAACCATGCTGGAGTTCGTTGTGTTGCACTGAGGGCTGATAGCTATCTGATTTTGCTCTGTTCTTCGTAACTGGATTCAGTATAAAATAAAGTCCCGTGTTCGGTGTATTTCCTTTTGGGGTACTCAGCCTCGATATTTTGATTTTGTCTTCACAGGGCGATGTGGAATACATGGGAGGAACATCCAATCGAAAGAATGTTACCAGGGGTAAGTAAGGAGTGTATCCTTCCACGTATTCCTCATCTTTTGAAAGATTTCCAAAGCAGTGTCAGATTTGGAGGAGGGAGTAAAAATTTTGGAAGTGCTCTTAAGATTTGTCATGGGCAGAGTGTAAAACCGCCTTCCCAAATCCTCCTTCCTGGCCTGAGGATGAATCCAGACAGTAATGTTTAGTAAAAGTCTGAATGGAAGACCATGTGTCTGCCACACAAATATTATGTATCGGCACCACCCTTTGTAAAGCAGAATCCGTTGCCATGCCCCTTGTGGATTGGGACCTGAGGTCTTCTGGGGGATCTTTCTTAGCCAATCTGTGGCATTCTGTAATGCCCAATATAATCCATCTAGACAAAGTTTGTTTATTGACTGCAAGTCCCAACTTGTGACCTGTATACCCAACAAAAAGTTGCTCATCTTGGCGTGACTTAGCCACCCTAGAGATGTAAAAGCTAAGAGCGCATCTTGGATCAAGTCTATGCAGCCTTTCCTCCTCCTTCCCAGGATGTGGAAGTGGATAGAAAGATGGTAATACAATTATCTGGGATAAATGAAAATCTGATACCATTTTTGGCAGAAAAGTTGGTCTGACTTTAAAAACTAGCCTGTCATTAAAAAAAAAGGTAGTATATGGAGGCTTACAATCTAAAGCCCGAAGTTCGCTCACCCTGCGGGCTGATGTTAACACAACTAAAAGGACACAAATCTTAATGGGCATGAATGCAGTGGATAAAAAGAAGCACACATAAGAAATTTTAGAACAAGATTAAGGTCCCAAATTGGAATCTGAAATGGAGATGGAGGGAACATGTTAGTAGGTCCCTTTAGAAATTGTATGACTAACGGTATCTTGAAGTATGACACCTCTTCCTACATGCGCTTGAAGATTGAAAGCGCTGCCAAGTATCCTTTAATGGTCCCGATCAGAAGTCCCAGATTTGCCAAATGTAACAAAAAGGACACCAACATAGGTGTACTGCACATAAAAGGGTCCACATCCTTTTCCCTACACCAGCTGCAGATTTAGTTCCAACGGCCGCGGTACAAGAATTTTGTAACTGGCCTTCTGGCCGAAAGCAAGATCTCCATAACATCATCCAGGAGATCTCAATCCTTATATCTCAACCTCTCAGAATCCATGATTGAAGGTTGAGTGTATTAACCTCTGGATGGAGAGCCCAACCCTTGTCTCGTGAGAGAAGGTCCTCTCTTTTCGGAACATGCATTGGAGGGCAGATGGACATGTCCAGAAGGTCCGGGTACCACATCCTCCTGGCCCAATCCGGAGCAATTTGGATAATGGATTTCCCAAACTTTCTCAACCTCCTGATCATGTGAGGAATGATGGGGACTGCAGGGAACGTTTCCGGGAGTGGAAACTCCTAGTTCACTACGAACGCGTCTCCTAGAGCTCCTTTTGGGGCAAATTCCCTGGAGCAGAACAGTTTGCACTTCCGATTAACACTGGTCACGAACAGATCCACTTCAGGGGTTCCCCAAGGGTGAATATCTCTTGAAGGACTTCCTGAGCTAGTTCCCCTTTGTGGGAGACAGTGCTCAGAGCATCTGCCGCTGTGTTCTCCTTTCTGGCCATGTGAACCGCTGATAGGGAGATTCCTTCTTGAATTGCCCAGAACCAGAGCTGCATCACCTCTCTGCACAGTGGAAGTGAACCTACGCCTCCTCTTTTGTTGAGGTAGTACATGGCAACTGTGTTGTCTGTCATTATCAGGACATTCTTTTCCTGTGCAGAGGGCAGAAAAGCCATCAGTGCTGGTCTGATCGTCCTCAGCTCCAAAAGGTTGATTTGTAGTTTGGACTCTGATCGTTGGCGTGGGCTCCCCACACTGTGAGTGAGGCATCCGTCACTACAGTTATCTCCGGCCATGGTTGCCAACAATGTTCTCCCTTCAGAATGTTGTCCTCCCAGGCCCATCACAGGAGATCATGCGCGACTCTGCTCGGAAACCTGAAGAAGGTCTGACATCTTGCCTGAGAATTGAGACCACTGAGTCCTGAGAGCCCATTGGAGGGGTCTCATTCTCAGGCAAGCCTGTGGCACCAGGATAATTCAGGATGCCATGAGGCCAAGCAACCTTAGAAAGTCGAAGGTCGGAAGACGTTGGTCACTCTGCAATTTGGTGACCATACGCAGAATGTGCTGAGCCCTCGCCTCGGTGGCGAGGCTTTTCCCAAGGATACATCCAAAACCGCTCTGATGAACTGGAGTCTTTGTCATGTGGGACTTCTTGTAATTGAGAGAGAAGCCCAGTCTGTGGAGAGAGTGGCAGGTGATGCTGAGATGTTCCAGGGCTTGCTTGGGAGAACATGCTATGATCAGCCAATCGTCCAGGTAGGGGTAAACGTGAATCCCCCCTCTCCTGAGACTCACTGCCACCACAGCCATCAGTTTGGTGAAAACCCTCGGGGCGGAGGTCAGCCCAAATGGCAGAACTTGAAACTGATAATGAGAAACGCCAACGGCGAACCTCAGGTACTTTCTGTGCTTGTGATGGATAGGCACATGAAAGTAAGAATCCTGAAGGCCCAATGACACCATCCAATCCTGGAACTGGAAGGCCTGAAGGATCTGAGAAAGTGTGACCACCTTGAACTTCTCCTTCCTGAGGAAGTCCAAGATGGGTCTCAATCCTCCGTCCTTCTTGGGGATTAGAAAATAGGGCGAGTACCACTCTTTGGTCCTCTCTATTACAGGTACTGGTTCTATAGCACCTTTCTCTAGCAAGCTCAAAATCTCCTGCACAAGGAACAGATCTGGAACTTTGAATACGTGGCTCCTCAGTGGATGGTACTGAGGCCTTTTTAGAAAGGGGATGCAGTAACCGTGGGATCCTGTTAGCAACACCCACCCATCTGAAGTAATACCCCGCCATTCTTGCAGATGCCATGAGAGTCTGCCTCCCACCGGGGTCTTTTGGGTTAAGGCCTCAGAGAGGTTTTGAGGCGGCTGAAGCAGCGGTTGAGGGTAAAGTAGCCGTTGCTTGGGCGGGCTTTGCAACTCTTCAATGTCCACCACGAGGGACTCATCTTTGGCCCATTTGACTTGCTAGTCCTCTTGCTCTTCCAACTGAGGAGTAGAAACAAAAGGACCACCCCTCCAAGATGATTCGCTTGGGTGAGATGGTTGTGGCTGTCTGACAGTGGCACCAAGGGATTTGGCTGCTGCCTTTTGAGGTCAGCAGTTTCTCTGAGCTTTCATCAGCCTTGCTGCCAAACAACTCGGTGCCGTCAAAGGGCATGTTGAGGAACCCGCTCTGCATGTCTGGTACAAATCCTGACTTCCCCAACCACGCAGACCTGCATATTACTGTGCTTGCTGCCATGGCTCTGCTGATACTGTCAGAAGAGTAAATTCTTGACTGAAAAGACTCACAAATAGCCTCCTTTCCGTCTCTTAAAATATTCAGGAAGCTGTCTCGCTCTTTCCCTTTGGGAATATGCTCAGCCACCATGCTATACAGTCCTACAGGGTGAACGTACAGTTAGCTAAGGCACAAGTGGCGTTTGCAGATTTAAGAGCCATGCTCCCAGCAGAAAACACTTTCCTTTTCCAAGCATCGAAACGGCTTTCTGGCGTAGGATGTTTAGACAAATAGTCAGGATTGCTACTGGATGGCCTGTCATTTCTGGTGAGGTTTTTATTCACCGCTGGGCTTGCCTCAGGTGCCTCCCAGCTTGCTTTAACCCTTTTTGCAGGGCAATATGAAAAGGAGTACTGAACCCTTCTGAGGACCCTTATCAAAGATATCGGTCAGGTCATGCTGCTTGAACGGGGGTGGGGGCATACCCCATACTAGAAACTATGTTACCCTATACATAAAATGTCTGTATGGGGCATCAGCATGTTCTGCCAGGTCCAGTTTACCAAATAAAAAGTTCTGGTGAAATTTCAATCTCACTGGCTGACTGAAGGATTGCATATAAATCTTTTAACCTGAGATTAGGGCTTCTGGGACGTTTGGCATACCATACTGTAAACCAAAAGGAGGGGTATCTGTGCCTGAAGGTTCATGTTCTTCATAAACTGAAGACATAGGGCGTCATTGCACGGTATGTGGTAACCATGACGCTATTAGCGCCACGGTTGCCGCTGGTATTTTACCGTGTCCACGTTGGTGGATGGTGGAATTACCGCCCCACTCCAAGGTGAGCGGGGGCGGTAATTCCACATTCACCAAGGCACTTCCCCATTCCCATTTTTGCCCCCATAGGGCTCAATGGGAATGGGGAAGGAGCTAATTACGGTACCGCAAATTGCGGTACCGTAATTAGCACCAAGGTACCTTTGCGGGACCCGACCTTAACGGCTGGTTTTACCAGCCGTTAAGGAATGGGACCGCAAAGGGACCTCGTAGTAAGGCGGTAAGGGTTTACCAATAGCTATCGTGGAAAAACGGAACTGAAGCTAACGGGTGCTGCACATACTATTTGTGCCAATGATGACGAAGAAATCGAGGCAGAGGCCCTCGAGGGACATCGGGTCGACTGCATGGACGCACAGCGCCCTCTGCTGAAATCTTTATTCTAAAGCAGCTGAAGCTGGAGACGAATATATCAAAAGATGAGGAATACATGGGAGGACACAATTCATTCGAAGTCAGGCTTGACACTGTCTATGCACGCTTTGATACTCTATTATAGAAGCTGTTGCCAGAGTATGGTGGGGCTACTCTGACAGAGATAAACTGGCAAGCTCATGACAGGGGATGAAACCAAACCACAGGTCACAATGCAATCCTTCCATGTGCTTGCGGCCAGTGAGGAAGTCAAGGAAGATTTATAAGATGTTTATTAGCTTTGGTGTCAGGTACAGATAAGCTGTCTCCTTTTATCTGAAAGTCCATGGTAAGATGTTCATGTATCACCCTCAACCTAAACCAAGATTCATACACTCCGTAGTGCCCAATAGGGGCAGTGAAGTACCAACTTGGGGCCTCCCTTATTTTCTTCGCCATTAATAGCGTGGTTGTTCTTTGTTAGCCCTTCTACCATTCTGTGAGGGGGAGGTCAGTGTGTGTGTTTTACCTTTGGCAGGAACCCGAAGGTATCCCTGCCTAGACTCCAGTTTGTCTGGGCAGGCAGGAAGTAGGGGAGGAGTTTTCCACCCCCCTGTCGTTTGTCTGCCAGAGTGCCTGAATAGGTCCAACACTTACAGGGGGTCTGGCTGTCCTGATTGGACAGCCAAACTCCTTTTTCTGTGAAATGCTGAGAGAGATTTCAGAGAAGTGTGTGCTGGAGGCTTCTGGAGTGAAAAGCAAGTTGACCACTGGAAACAGAAGTAACCGAAGAAGAAGACGACCAGAGACACAAGCAGATCCTTTGCAACGCCATGAAGCAACCACTGCTGTCCTGACCCCGTATTCTATGAGACCAAGTAGCTCCGAAGAGGACGACTCCTTTGCTTTGGCTGATTGGAACAACCAGTTCCAAGACAAACTTTGAAACAAGCCATCTCCCAATGTCCTAGGAGTTTCCAGAGCTGCAGAACCCAATACCAGGAGACCTGCAGCCCATTTAGAGTGCATCCCTGTGGAAAGGCCAAGTCAGTCCAAATCCTTGTTGAACCTGTAAGGACACTCCAGAGATCCGATCCAACTTGCCCAGAGCCCCTCACCAGAGTGTGGGACTGCAGGAAGCAAAGAAGATTGACTGGGCAACCTGTGTCCTTTGCTGGTGCCGCAGAAAAGGAGGTCAAACCGCAGAGTGAACCAGGAAATTGCTGAAAGTCGTGCCACAGGTCCTCCCTCAAGACTGCTGCTGAGAGATCCCGTCCATTGTCGTGCCTTCAGTCACCAGACCAAGGAATCCGGAGGTGGGTTCCAGAGCTGCAACATCACAGAGCATCCAGCACAAACATTTTCTTCTAACCTAAGGTACTGTGGGGAAAAAGGTATTGCTTACCTTATTCCAAGAAGTCACTCCAATGCGTTGGAATGCACATAGAGGTATCCAGGGCAACTCACTCTTACCTCCGACCCAAGCCTTTGCTTGTGTACCATTCTCAAGTCCGTTTTAAGGTCTCCCTTGTTAGTTGTTCACTTGCTGCTTCGATAACTAGACATTGGAAGACATCCACAGGAACTCTTCGTAATTCGCTACTTGTCAAGACTTCAAGTACTCTCTGAACTGCCTTTAGCTAGGGTTGTGTTTTTGGACTTAAAATACTTTCCAAGCAAAGAAACTGTGTCTAGAACCTTGAACTAAGCTTGTGTTGCACTAGCTAACCATTCCCTTTAAGTGACTTTACTATATGTGTTTGTAGAGTAAATGTACTACCGTATAACCCGTTGAAAACCGCATGAGTGCGCAATAACCGATAATACGATAACATTGTCTTGTCCCCTTCTAAAATTGCTACAAATGTAACCGCGAACAAACAAAAAAAGGAAAGGGCCCTTTGTAGTGTATTATCAGGTAATCCTAAGTGTTCTTGTATAAACGTCTAAAGTATTTAAGGTGATTCTGGTGTAAATATAATAAACATATGCTTTTTATATATCTATATGTGAAAGTGCTTCTTTATTGTGCCTGTCTAATTAAGATTCAGTGTACTTACCTACAGCTCACATCGTCCTCATAAGATAAGCTTGGCTGCTCTGCCACTTTTCCAAGGTCCTGAGCTAGTACAGACTGATACTAAGAGTTGGGCATCTACAAACCACTGGGATAGCTTACTAATGTTTTACTGCCAGTAGGGCTTTAGGAAAACTCCCTTAACAGTATTGATTGGCCAAAACAGGTGCATGAAATGTAGATTTTGGGTTTAAGTTTTCACTTTCAGCATTTAATCATTCTGTGGAAGTTACACACATTTTGGTGGCGCAAATATTGTTTTCGGGCTTGGACCCCTGCTTGGTTACTGACATATTTATCCACCACAGATAGTGATGCTTCTCCCACAGCAGCACTCTCCAGGTCATCTCAGAGTGTTCAAACAGGAAGCAAAGTGTTGGGAAGGCTATTCAGGCTATGATAGGAATCCAGTATAGTAATCTCATGGTCACAGCAATGGTGCCACATGCCTTCTTGCCAAGTAGTAATCTTGCTGCATAGTTCTGGGTCATTTCTTGTGGTTGGAGATTTCAGACTTGGATAAATTCAGGTAGCATGAGTTGGCATTTTTCGATTCAGGAATTACCAGTGCTTCCCACTATAATTCAGCTGCCCTTAGGGAGGATAAAAGAAACAATGAGCCAGAGTAGACAGAGGTAGGGGTGAAATGTGGTCACCATTGAGTTGATGGCAGCGTTAAATATTGTTTTTGAGACAAGATTAATTCCTAGACAAGATACGGATACCCTCAATGGGTGAAGCTTAGTGCTTTAATAGCTAATGGGAAAGGTTCTGAAGATGCATTCCAAGCTTGCCCTACCTTCCCGAGGGCCTACCCATTTGAAAGCAAGGCTTCTGTTGCATGTGATGCATGCAAAAGTGAAGTACTGACAGCCATGGGGATGTATATTTTTACTCAAAATCTCCATGAGCAGAGAAATAAAATATATTAAACAGACACTTCACTGCACATTCCAGCTCACCCAGGTTTGCTTAAAAATATGTTATGAGATACACAGGCAAAGATGGGATCAAGCATCATGGGAGGGAAGCACATTCTCCTTGGTTCTAAAATACATATAGGTTTGAAGTTTGTTTAATTTTATTGGATTGTCATGGGATGTCCCTATTTCCGTACACAGAGAATAAAGGAAGCAGGAGGAAAGCGATCCGGCAACTCACACACTTTTACAAATCATATAGAAGTCAGAAACATCTCCAAATGCATGACATGGATCATTAACATTTCTGTAAAAGGCCTTGCACAAACAGCAGCATTTCCAAAAAGCACGTCAAGTCAGGCAGTACAATGGAAGTTAACGAAAACCTTCAGAGGATCAAGAAAATCAATGACAAGTCAGAGGGAAGTATCAAATCGATTAAACAACAACGTGTATTCACAGGTCACAGTGGAGTATGATACCGTCTACAAAACACAATGTTACTGACAACATTTCGAGGGTCATGGAAAACCCAGAAAAGTCGCAGAGGGCCAAGGAAGTTGATTACATGTCATAGAAGACTGTGGAAGCCGATGACAAGCCACAAAGGCAACGAAAGACAACGGACAGTGGTGTGTTGTGGAAGTCAATGACAAGCCATAAAGGACCTTGACAACATAAATTGATGACAAGCCAAAGTGACCGTGGAGAAAAGTGGCCAGCTGTAGAGGAATATATGTATCAAAGACAAGCCACAAGCAGCCGTGGATCAAATTGACCAGCCATAGGTGACCATGGGAGTCAATGGCAAACCATAGAGAATGATATCAGTTACCAACAACCCACAGAGGAACATGAAAGTCACTGCTAGAGCAGAGAGAGGTACAAAAGGTAAGCCACATGGTTAAACGGAAAACAAGAACCCACAGAGAAAAATAAAAGGAAGTTAATGACAAGCCTGAGTGCTGTAAAAACTCTGTCACAAGCAATCATAGAACTGAATAGTAAGCAAAGTAAACCTTAGATGCCACTCGAAAAGCGCAGACAACACTGGAAATCACGGACAGATGTCATGGATTCATGGCAAGCAACGAGTTGGTGGCAGATCTCTTTCTTTGGCTGGGGCCTCCCTCTGGAACAGCCTCCCTGCTTCCCTGAAACTTGAGGAGAACCATCTCTAGTTCCGGAAGCACCTCAAAACCTTCCTCTTTGCTTCTGCTTTCTCTCCTCCTCTTCCCTGCTGAACTCCTGTCTGAAACTGTACTGGTCATCTGGTCACCCTCTGATCTCGGACCCAGGTCCCTTCCCCTACCAGTTACACACCCGCACTGCCTCCCTGGCATCACCTGCACTTGGGGACTGTTTTTCTGTATCCCTACAGCCCCCCACCTGCACTTGACACCTTTTGTCCGCACTTACCCTTTGCACTTGCCACAAGCTGGCCCTACTTCTCTTATTGTTTTATTTATTCTATTACCCCCCTGTACGGCACTTTCCCCACCCCCCTCCACTCCGCACTTTTTCTCTTCCCTCTTCCCCCTTCCCCTGCACTTGCGCGATCTGAATGACACCTGGCCTAGTAGGGTCGTTGTCTCTGTTTTCCCTCTGTTCCCCCTCCCTTGCCGCATCTTGAAACACTTGTGTATAGGTGCGTTATAAATGCCATATCATATCATGGAAGATAATTACAAGCCATAAAGATCCGTAGGCAACATTGAGAAGCAATAGGGAATGAACTCATCTTAAATTAAATATCTATCAATACTGACATGAGGTTGGGCTTCCCATCCTACAACTCTACTGCAGGTTAGGGACTGTGGCTACGGAGTGCACTGAACTAATATTAGAACTCTAACATCTTTGCAATGTAGGTGGGTTAGAAAGCTACGGAGATTTGGTTATGCTTGATCTTTCATGTAGGTGGGTTAGAAAGCTACGGAGATTTGGTTATACTTGATCTTTCAATCCTAGACTCTGCAGAGGCTGGATGGTGGCTTGGCTGCTAACTACAGAACACTAAAGGTTGAGCCAGCTTAACACTAAAGGTTGAGCCAGCTTGGCTACCATCAGAGATCTCTTTAGGGGTGCTGTTCAAAGCAGGTGAACAGACCAATTAGATAGGTATGACGTGAGGCAGCTATTACTCTGAACTGAAACTTAATTCAACGTGCACTCCCAGGGAGGGTCACTCCACAAGCTACTATACTACTTTAGCAAACGCAAAGTTGCTTATTTTGTGATACCAATAGTGCATGTGCGAGTCTGTGTGACTACGTGATGTATGATAACCTGGTTTGCAAGATAGTCTCTCAATAATACATAATAGACTAGATGCTTTGGGCATCGCGTGACAGAGGCTTATATTCTCTGCCTTCTCCCCTCCATGCCCAGAAAGCATAACATAGCTGAACTTGATGGAGGGAGGTAAGAGCTCTACTGCCCTTCCAACAGCATAAACGGCAGACAAATGAACATACCAGTGTGGCCGGTGGAATGGATCCCTTGGGACTGGTCACTCCGGCATTGTTTTTGGTGCTGTTGGTCTGAGGCTGGCAGGGAGAAACAAAAAGTGAGTACAAAAATAACCATTGTACAAGAAAAACTCTGTCCTAAAGGCTTCCAGACCAAGAATATATCAAAGGAGGTAACAAAATGTAGGTGATGGGGAGCAGGAGGGCAGCATTTCTGGAGAGCCTGATAGGGTATCAAAACCTCAGTGATAGTTACACTCAGCGGGTTACCTGGTTCTCCCCACAATGCCATTTGCACCCTATCGGTTACCCTCTCTTCCACTCAGTCGAAGCTACCCCCAAAGAGGTTACATCTTTCTAACTTCAATGGTAGTAAAACCCAATAGGGTTACCTTTGTCTGAACTTGGTAGTTCTTACCACAAATGTATAACCCTTTCCCGTTATTGTAATTAAACACAACATGTTATTTTCTTCTCCAGCTTGTATAACGTAGTACCAGTCCACTCATCCTTGCACTATGCGCACGCATAGAGACATTATGGATATGCATATCTCAAGTGTACCCAAAACAACACACCTAACGACATGCCAGTACAAAAAGCAATGTTAGCTCAGATTGCCACACATCAACACGACAGCAAAGCAATCTGGCATTGTGTTTTCTGTCCCTTTTAAACAAACCCAACTCATGACTCTTGCAAATCCCATAGTGCCAGGAGACCGTTAATGAAGCAATGGGAGGTATAACATCCAATAACAGTACATCACCTCCTTTCAGCAGTAGCTGCAGTCAATGCATTACCTGTTTCTAACTTCACTGGTAATTGCACTGGGGTATCTTTTTCTAACCTCATTCTTATTTACACCAAATGAGGTTACTGTTGTCTATACTTTCTTCTAGTGTCTGACCTCCTCTTATAAGTTGTAGTTACATGGAATGTGTTACATCAGTAGGACAGTTACAAACTATACTTGTAGTGTGCTGTTTACTATCACTGGCATCTCTATGCTCAGATTCCCTCCTCTCAGTGGCAGTTACACCCAATAGGTTAGCTCCTTCTAAACTCAATGAGGGTTACAAACAAGAGGATACCCATTGATACCCCCAGTAATAGCTACTGTTAAAGTGTAGCCACGGCATCTTCTCAGTGAGGATTACTGTACCCCCAATTCATAGCATTAACTGCCCATTCAAATGCTGTTCCAGTCATGGAGCTATATGTTTAGGGGCAATAAACCCTATGCAACCCCTTAGGCCGATTAACAAAGGTAATTTGTATTTCTGTTTCCCATTGCTATTGAAAATGCTTTTTACACATGTGCCTGTTAAACTTCTTAATGGGGAATATGTGCTTTTGTGAGCATGTGTTCCTGTTATGAATTTGCCCCAAGTGCATCCTTTGAAGGGTGGAGCACGGGGGGGAAAGCAGAGCATAGAAACCTCACAATGTTTATGGCAGTTACTCACCTTGCTTCCGTCCGTTTTCTTGTTCAGCAAACTCTTAGCTGCTGCATGGGAAAAGCAAAGAAGAGAGAAAACAATGAACAGCGAGCAGATGGAGGAGAAGTTTGATGGGGACTTGCCATTTGTTGTGAAATGTAATCAAATATTCAAGAACAGGAAATACACATTTATTTTAGAAAGAAAGAAAGAAAGAAAGAAAGAAAGAAAGAAAGAAAGAAAGAAAGAAGGAAAGAAAGAAAGAAAGAAAGATAGCAGAGAAGACAGATCCATGCAAGACCCAGCTAAAACAAAACCCATGATGCGGCTAGGCCCATAACCTCCAACCGAGACAGAACGCACGTTTAGCAAAGTGAGTGTTTTCCAAGCAGGCAAGTGTTTCTGAGTGGCCATTTGGGTTGGGTAGAGTCGGCCACATGCCAGGCCAGACACATATGTGCCCACCTCTTCCTTTTCAAAATCATGGGGCTGTTTGAAAGGCTCCAAATAGTCGTACATGCCAGTATGTTTCTATTTGCCCTCAGCTACTTCCCAACAACACCCCAAGCTCAGAAAATGAGAATGCTATCACTGGGCATGGAGTATGTAGATGACTTTGTCAAACATCTCAGAATCAGACAAGTTCTAGAGGAAAAGATATACAAGAAGAAAAACGATTCTAAGGAAATAAGTCTTCAAATGGTGGAGATAACTAGGGACATTCCGTACTAGGAGCGGTCGAGGGAAAGAAATGAAGTTTACAGAATCCAAAAGACACGGACTTACAGAGAAATGCAAAAAGCAACAGAAATATGAAGCAACACGTGAATGCTGACATTTCAACAGAAATGTGGGACAACGTTTCATAGATCTCTAGAAATCACCATTGAGGAGTAGGCAAATATTCCCTCTGTTGGTGGGAAAACGAAATCTATACAGTAATAACAGTGCTGGATGTTTTCAGTTCTTGGCATTGAATTGTTGGCATTAAATTGCTTCTTTTCATGTGGATAAAATAAAAACGGTCTGACTTTTTTAATGCAACAATGTGTTCTGGGCTCGTGCCCTGACAAGTGGGGTTGTTTGAACAGCATGTTACTTTACATAAAACTAAAATCTTGAGGAATTGATTAACTGGGCAGAATAACACCTGGTACCCGTCAGGGAAGTTAGATCATAACTGCAGTTGGTGAGGCTTTGCCCAAACTGATGGTGGGCACCCTAGACAGCTGAGTTCCTAGCCCTAGCATCTTCACCTGTATGCACATATATTTCAGCAGAGCTATGTAGGAATTAAATGAATACTCCTGTAGTAGTCTAATTAAGTGACCTATCTAGGCTGTTCAGAATTAAATACTGTAGTTAGAGTTTCACATGAGATGTTTGACATCCATCACTGCAGTGGCTCACGATCACCTGTGCTTCACATTTCGCTCTTTGGCTCAGTTTTAGCATTGGCTTAGTGTGCCTCAAACACACATGGGTGTCCAGTTGTTAAGAAGATACTGTATATTTCCAACTCTCTTTTTTTGCTCCTCCAGACCTTATCCAACATTGGCTGTGCACCCAAAGTAAATGGTAAAGCTCACAAACTATCTGTGCAAACCCTCTGCGCTGTGAATGACACTCAATGCATATCTGTATATTTTCATCAACCATCAAACTGTTCCCTAGTGAAAATATTAGTATGTGCATGGCCACAACCATCATCCAGTAAGACACTATGCTTCAAAACCATCCCTAATGTTCATCAAGTCATTAAACCATCTCCCCATCTGTTGATTTAACAACCAACCTTTACATGTAAACCAACAATCAAGCCAGCACTGTGATCAAAAAAATCAATCCAACTCCCTTATTCATTAACCATCTACAACCATAGTTCCTAAATGGTCTTCGGCCATTACTTCAGCCTGTGTTAGCATCAATATAACCTTCTAATTATATCATGACTATTTATCAAACCAACACCCTGCACCACCCATCAATCAAATCCTCTACATGGTTACCAACCATAAATAACACCTCCAATGATGTAATTTAAATTCAATCCAAACCCTTATTTAACTGCCAATCATCAATCTATCCCTTTATGTTGTAACCAGCCAGTCACCATTGCAAACTGTCAGTCATCAAGCATCAATCGAAACTCATACAGTTGCTAACAACATTGCAATTTTGAATGTGCATCATACATCAATAAAAACGTGTTTCCAAAACCACACATCCATCTTCTGAGCTGTCATCAAGCAATAGTCCAGCCCTCTAAGAGGGCGCCATCAATCAAATGTCGAAAGCAGTCATCAAGCATCATTCAAGCCCATAGCTGGTCATTACAATTTAACTCAATCCCCTATAACGACAACCTTGACAGGCATAAAGATCAACAATCCAACAAGGCATTGTATGTTGCCCATCAACCCTTCAAACAGGATGCTATTCTACACACATATTCCTCCAATGGTATCCCCTTTACTCCTGCAGGTCCTCTTCAGAGGCTACACGAATAAAATGTTAGAGGTGAGCAAGAAACTTCTTTTCTGTACAATGATAGCTGCTAAATGGGGAAAAGAAATTGTACAAATAGTGTACAACTCTTTACAAAATATGCAGTTTATCAATTGCCATAAAGTATGAACAACTCTCACATCATGCCTAGCATTGACAAATCCCGCTCACCCTTTCAATGTTTTTATGTGTATGTTGATTGTTTCTTGTTTTTTTCTTTTGTTTCTTATATGTATTTTCTTACTCACTTGAAGCTACAGTAATGCAGTGTTGTTTGCATTTTATAAACAATGAAAAAGAATCATGAAAACAGTTTTGTATGATCCCATCGGCATGTTTGAATCCAACCAGACCATAAATTAAGGTCATGTTAAAAACAGTCTGAAGATGCATTCACTCTTTGGACTAAATGACTCAGTATATTGGCACAGGGGTACAGATATCACCACTTAAAGGTTCTAAGCACTGACACATATACACAATGCCTCTCACCTCTAAGACTCGATGGTACAGGTCGCAATCAGAGTTACCTTTGACCTGGCTTATTTGTGATATTGAAATTTGCTGTGCCATCTCCATTCCTTGCTGCAACTGACTGGCTACTCTATTCAGCTCTTTCACTTTGAGTCACTTCCTGCATTACATGGACTTCATTGGCACTCGGCTGGAAGAAATGTGGGAGAGCGTTTCGTAGGCCTCTAGAAATCACCATTGTGTTGGTGCTGCATCCCACCTGGACTGGGACATTTCCCTTATTCAAAAAATCCTTACAAGTCTGTGTCACAATAGGGCTTGGTGCATGAGTTATCTAAATGGCATATTAGAACTGGATAACAGCAAGCTCAGGCCTCACCCCCATGCCATGCCAAGGGGTCCTCATTTATTTTGTACAGTTTTCTCATCCACCCCGACCCTTGGGCACTCAAATCCCTGAGCAAGGCCACCCCAGACACTGAAGCACTGTCTCTTTTTCTTGAGGCCATGGGGCCAAAGCAGGCACAACAACTTAACAGTGTACACAAAAAACATAACTATGTGTGGGGGGTTTTCCTCTAGTGTCTGCTAGACTGAGCACTGGCTTAGTTTGTTTAAGGCATGCACTATCCTTGTAATTGATATTTTGAAGCAGACTGACCTTTAGGAACTGGCAGATATTCTGGAAGGCTTTTGTTTCTGAAACACTGAACCAGCCCTTTCAACACCTTACATTTGTCACACTTTGCTATAGGCCATTTGCCTTTTTGAAGATATAGTCTGTCTGGAAAATCGTTATTTCATCCTTTAGGCTATTTATCTATCTTCCTGACTGTCAAGCCCATCATTCTGATTTACACACAATTTTAAAAAGAATACCAGCATTTATGTTGGTGGAAGCTGTATTTTCACTAAGACATTCATAGTTACAGGTGTTCTTCTATTTGACTCTGGCAATGAACCTCTTCCACGCCCATGAGTTTTGGGTTTATAGATGTTACTCAAAAGGCCCCGGGTTGGAAATGGATCCTTACCTTACAAGAAATGGATAGAAGGGCAAAGTCAGATAGGGAGACAGGTGCACAAGATGGGGATGCGAAAGAGAGAGAAAGGAAGGAGTTTGGGAGAAGAGAAAAGAGAAATCACAAGTCAAGGTTCATGAAGGTAAAGACAGTAGACATGATTTTCTTGGAAGCATGCCACTTTCTCTTGCAAGAGGGGATGCAAAGGGTAGGCATCAGCAGGGGTCAGCGTGCTCAGGGAAGAGGTAATTACAAAACCACTCATGTGACGGGAGAACATTCACAATTTCTTGGCCCTTTCTGCAACCCAATCAAATACCAAGTGAGCTGAAACAGAGTGACCTTTCAGAAAAACTGGAGAAAGGCTTTATTGGCTGGGGCAGAGCCTAACATATGGCTTAGCTTTCCACAGTTCAATCAGCCTTTCTGAGATACAGACCTACAATGAAGCCTCCCAATTTCCCTACCGGTCACTCCACCTCTTGGTCTTGGCACAACTTACCAACCAAACCACAGTAGGCAGGTCCAATGGCTTTTCCAGACCTGCATTTTTCAGTAGACAGGAAGATCGTTTTTACTCACATTCTGTTGATCCATGGAGAAAGCTAGATCCCCTTTCAGAAACCATCCTTCATGTTCTCATCCTTAGCTCTCACTCTCTAGAGTTTGACATTGATGCTTGTCATAAAAACAGGCAGCTGTGTGTGTGTCTATGTGTGAGTATTTGTGTGTGTAGGTGTGCAGTGCATTTGTCACCTGAAACATCATCTATACTACCAATCCCCTAAAATATTACTGCCAATCACATGACTTATTAGATCTCAACTTTAATACTGATGAATGAAGAATAAGAAAGCAGAAGAATAGAATTCAATATTTAACTTTACACTGAAAGTGAACATACTATTTCACAAATGCATTTGGAAGAAGTGGATTAAAGTCCATAATTAAAGCTATGTACCATATTTACTCTGGCATCCCTGGACCGGAGGTACCTCCTCAAGATTACTGTGTTTTAGAAACGTTAGGCAAGAACGCGAAAGCAAACACAACCACGCTGCTCACCCTATCTTAGGCATTAAACTGTCCATAGTCCCTTGAATCTCTATAGCACCACACACCACATAATAAAGGATCCAGATGATTATTGATCTAACTTCACAAACATATCTAAGCACGGAGGCGAAAATGGCCATTGGAAATGGGAAGAAACCTACAGACAAGAGCTGGAGAAACTAGCAGTGTAACATTTCACTAATTCGTCCTCTGCATCCTCTCCATTTCCAACATTTGGGAACAGATAACCCAGCATAAAAGAAAGGGGGTAATGACATTGTGAGGTTCAAAAGGCAGGCTTCCCTTTCCTTAGCGCTAGGGCAACTGGTCTGTGGGAAGCCACATATGCTGGCTTATATCTAGTGGAATGAGAATGGGCACCCGCGTGAAAGAGTACCCCTTGGATATTGTGGTAGTGGTAAATGCAAGACACAATCTAGGGAGAAATGGGAATCAAAGGAGCATGTCTGCTGACAACTGTTGGTGGTTGTCCCAAATAAATATGTGGGTGCAGACATTCTGTAGATTCAGAGACGAAAGCCAGTCCGCCTGTTGAGCACATTTCCCAGTGACACCATATTCAACCGATGTAGCTCTATAGATTACACTCTGAAATGTGTTAGGACTGGTCATAAACCTCCACTGATGTTGATAGAGTGAGTGTGAACGCGGATGTGCCATAAGACTAGCCTCCTTGCTCTAGCTTTCTGGAGGTCGTGAGTTCTGTCTAGCGCACCAAAGAGCTTCTTTAAGTTTGCAATGCATGGTATATGTGGCATGTTTTCCTAGGTAAGTGAAATCATTTTAGCTTTTTTCTGTTCTCTCAGACATAAGAAATGACAAAGCTAATTTACGGACTACTGAAAATAAAATTAAACTTTGGATGAGTCATCAAATTATATGTGCCTGAGCACATTGAAGGGCAGTTTTTTGCAGTCTGTGGTCTGATAATTTTGTCCTCGAACGTTGTAGTTGGGAAACAAGTGGAGGGCTGAAAATTGGCTGGGGGTTTTGTGTGGAGCAAACATTTGTTTGCTACAGGAAATATAACTAGAGTTATTATAGGCCCGAGCTTCACAATCTTCTCAGCTGCGGCCATTGGGGGTGAGTGGGGCCCACCAAAGTTGTCTTGATGTTTTATTGGGCGGAGTGGTAAAAATGCCAAACGTAACACTACTACTGCCAGGCTAATTGCACTGAAAAATACCCATTGAGTCAAATGGATCAAAAACAATGTGGATATACTGCGGTACCGCAACTTGTGAACCAGCGCTAATATCTAATTGTGTTGGGTGGTATCCCAGCAGATTTACCGCCGGGATACTGCCCAACTCGTGATGATGTCCATAATTTATTGCAGGTATTATTGACTCAAATACATGTAAATACATGTAAAGGATCTCAACCTGCTGGACCTTTCCCTTAAAACTCCAGTCTGGCTTAACCTCCATTTTATTAATGTGTATGACCTTCTTGGTACCTCCCGGTACAGTAACCATCTTAGAAAAAAATATATTGTCCCTCATTCCAAGGTGGGCGGTAAAGAATACCGGGCACCGGTAAGGAGACCGGTGCCGGTAATCCCTTACTGCCCTACTATGAGGTCCCTTAGCGGGTCCCTCCATTAACAGCTGGTCTGACCAACCGTTGTGGACGGGACCCATTAAAGGACCAGGGTGCAAATAACGGGCTTGACATGTGCGAGCCCGTTATTTGCGCCCTCCCCATTCCCATTGAGCCCTATGGGGGCTCAATGGGAATGGGTAATGGTTGGTGCAATGGGGATTTACCAGTCCCGCCAAGGTTGGACTAGACCGGTAAGTCCCCATTGCACCAAACCGGACACGGTCCCGTTATTGGAATGAGGGCCATAGTGTTGTATTAGAGTAAGGGCACCTCAGATCATAGTAGGGGGTGACTTTAACACTCATATTAAGAGGAGAGATTTTAGCCTCTATGGAGACGAGCAAGAAGATCAGATTGCGCTTGGATAGAAAAGAGGAAGTGTTATTAAAATCTACATTGTCAGCAGTTTTCCACTTTGTAAATGGTGAGAATATCTCCATTTTACAACGTAATCCTAAAAATGTAGCTCGAGTACAATTGATTACTTGTTTGTGGAAGATGCTTTGTGGGATATTGTTATGATGTGCATGATGTGCATGGTCAAAAAGAGCAATCATGCCACAGTCATATGGTTCTGTGAATATAGCCAAATCTGGGATTATCCCACCACTTGTCTCTAGTGTGATAGACTCAGTAGTAAGGGGTGACAGACAGCAGTTGAAGTGGTCACTTGTAGAGAACAATGAAATACAAAATTAGATATCAAGAGATTTCCAAGATGGATCCATGGATTTTGCCCAAGTTCCCCATGATTATTTCTGACTTGAGATGGACCTGGGAGTGGCCCACGTACTTGTGCCCGTGGTTTAATGGGAATGCAAGCAAGTGAAAGAGCACCTAGTAAAAATGCCAAACGAAATAAGGCTGTTCTTCCACTAAACTAGCAACCCATCTCAGAGCTTGCAATAAAACATTGTTTTCCAATAGTGTTGCAGTAGTTCGAGAGAAGGCCTGGCAAATGCTGAAAATGGCACCTGCAGGCAAGGAAGCAAGAACTTTCTGATTAATTAATCAGAACAGGCGATTATTTGCAGATCTTCTAGCAAAGCCACTTGTTGGGGGGGTGGGTTGTTTTCCTCAGTAGGAACAATGAATGGAGAGGAGTCAAAAGTTTAGATGATCAAAGCCTGGGTCTTGGAGGGGACACGGACCCCGTTTACTGTTGTAGAAGACAAGCTTGCTCTCCTCATCCAATCAACTAATAAAGCTGCTTCCCCAAATGCCATCCCTTCGCACCTATACAAAGATACACTGGAGAAAAGGATACCTCCATTATGGCACAAGACCAATTCAGTCTTGGTCCTAGGTGTCATCTTAGAAAGCTGGACACAAGTTTTTACTATCCCATTTTTTTAAAAGGGATCTTGACATGATACAGATTGCAGGGGTTTGAGAAGCTTTAGGCACACAAGATCACTGTTGTTTATTGCAACTGATCTTTTGAAAATATCTGGTCACCAAGGGAGCATCTTTGCTCTCTGCATTTATTAACCTCCTCCAGACCTTCAATGCAGTAAGCATATCTTTACTGTGGAGGTTGTTGTAGAGCTATGGCATTGATCCATTACTTCTTGGAGTGATTGTAGCTTTGAACTGTGCTGTGAGAGATTGCTGAAACAAGGAAATGGTAAAATGGTTTCATGTACAAAGGTGGGCTAGCCATGATTGTTCTTGTTTCACAGATCTTTAATCACTACATTAACAGGCTGGTAGAGGGCCTTCTGTAGATTCCAGTGACATATGCTGGATGGAAGGTGCCCATCCTCTTGTTTGCAAACAATGATGTTGTGTTTGTCAATACATGTTTTGGGCTACAAAGGCTTTATTTGGGGTTCATGTAATTCTTCAGAAAGAGGTAACTGATCATAAACCAGACACAATCTAAGTTGCTGGTAATGGGACCAAAGCCCAGGAAGGTAAGATAATTGTATTTCATGGTGAAATGTATAGAAAGTCACATAATTCATATACTTGGCACTAAATTCACCTCTTCAGGCTCTGAGCTGGGCCAGAAGAACAAGGCAGCCCTAGGTCTTTCTTAGACAGACAGTGGTGTGCTGCGTCTTATTATCAATTTTGCCTTCTGTGAGAAACCTGATGGTATTCTCCCACGTACTCCCCCAGGATCTTCCATTCAGGTGGCCAGGGAAGGGCCGTCGCTTTTGGATCCCGACCCTGGGAGTGGACAAGCGAGGGAGGATCACCTGATTCGAGGGTCACGGGGAACTGGGAGGAGAAAACCCAAGGGCGAGACATGGTATTCCCTCTTTCCCAATTATGCACCAACCCATTCTCCCTCAGCCTTAGTGAGGTATTTCCAATCACACCCCATCTCCCGTCCCCAGTTCCAATAAGTACTGGGATGGAGAAGAGGCAATCAAGAGCAATGAGGATTACCATGGGAATACAAAGTAAGGCTTACCATGTAACACCTTTGAGTTGTCCCACTAATAGAGTCAGGCAAGGTTAGGCACTGTATTCTGACTATTCACACCTGACTCCACTTGACTCTTTACACCAGTATAAAAGGTGTGGTTCTGCCAAAGAGTATGAGCGAACTGGAGTTGCTGATGAGACCAGGAGAGTTAAGGAGCAGCAGGGCTCAAGTCGAGGGTACACGCAGGTGGACAGAGTACACCCACTTCTTTCAGAGGGTCAACTCAGTCCCCACACGCTGAAGTGAAAAACATTGAACATCTTCTTTGAATTTATGAATTAAAGCCAACCTCTGGGATTGAACCGCAGTCGTCAGGTTTGCAGGGTGAGCACTTTACCACTGCACTATATAACCTTATGAAGAAAAAAAAAACAACTAAAGGTGACATTTCCTATTTCGGTGCTGCATGTTCCAGGGAAAACATTTGTATTTTGCTTGGAGTTTAAAACATGCACACATTTGAACTCTTTCAAAAACATTATTAGAAGAAAATATCCTCTCTTGGTTTTGTGTGTGTGTTGATTTTATGAAAGGCAAATGCCACTCGTCCTGTGCAATCTGGGTGGTTTGCAAAGCCAATTTAAAGAAATGTGCATATTTCACCTTGATATGCTAATTTCTGGCAATGTCACATCCCATTGCGTTGGTTGATGAGACCCCCACATTTATTTTTAGGACTTGAATTCTGAGAAGCAGTGAGCTGCAGTGGGAGAAGCCTGGCTAGTCTGAATGAGAGCAGCATGGCGAGACGATGGCCTGGTGTGTTTGAAGGGGCTGCAGCATGGCTAGGGAGCCGTGTCTCCAGAGAGCCGGAGTGAGGCAGACTGTGACCTCCTGGCCGAGCCCAGAGAAATGCTTGTTCCCTTGAGACGTGTGCCGGACCCAAGAGGGTCTGAGGAGCAGGTGGTGAGACCCTGACCTCGACCCTGTGTATCCCGAAGAGATTGCTCGCCAGCGCAGAGCTTCCCGTGAGTTTCGTGAAAGTGAAGATAGGAACTCAGGAGCGTCCGGGTGGTTGGGGCAGGAGTGGAAACAGACAAGATTGATAAGCAGTATGAGGTAAAGAAAGCAGAAAGAAAGAGAGAAAGTAAAGAACGTGGGAAGCAAGAGAAAAAGCACATAAAGAAAGAGGCGCTAGCAGCGCGGAAGTAAAGAGAGTAAAACGAAAGTGAACTTTAAAGGATATAAGGGAAAAGGGTGCGAGCAACCCAACAGATTGAAAGTGAGAAAATGAGAGGAATCCAAGAGACGGTGAAAGGAACCTGAAACAGGAAAGAGGGTGCGAGGGACCCACTGGAAAAGTGAAAGTAAAAGCGGGAGAAAGAAGAGAGGGTGCAGGCGACCCAAAAGCAGGAAAGAGGGTAGAAGCGACCCAAAGGCTGAAAAGGGAAAGTGCAAGAGACACTACAAAGAGAAAGGCAGGTGCAAGGGTGCACAAACAAAGGAACAGAGTAACAGAGTGTGCCAGGGGCATGATAAAGACAAGAGGAGTGTGCAAGAGGCACAAGAAAGTGAGAAGAGGGTGCAGGTGTGCACAGAAAATGAAAAGAAAGATGAAAGAGAAGAAAAACCAGAGTGGAAAGGGCACAGGAGAGAAAGGTGCCAGAAGGAAGAAAAAGAGTACAAAGAGAGGGGTCAGAGGTCAGCATGGTCACGCAGGGGAGGAGCCAAAGTCCAGCGTTTTCAAAAGTCCCTGACACTACCCCATGGAAAGAACTGTGTTAAAACGGTGTATCTTGACAAGGTGAACATTTTGTGTGAAACCAGAGGACCCTAGTCTTGGGGAAGGGAACCATGAGAAGCCCACAAAAGTAATTGTTGAACTTTGTGAAGAGAGGCCTAGACTTGGGAAAGGGAACTCTGAGAAGCCTAACAGGAACTTTGTCTTTTTTGTTTAGAACTGGAAGGATCGACGCTTGGGGAAGGGAACCCCAAGAGACCCAGAGACATTGTGAACTCTATTGACTTACTGTAAGAGCCCTATGTGGAAGGTTCCAAGGCCAACCCTTTTGCGTTGAACTATTTTGAACTGGCAGAACTACACCTACGGGTAAGACTACCTGAAACCAGCTATGGTTTACATTTCCTTTTTTGTGAACCACTATTATATTTCTTTAAGAAGACTTCCTATCACATTTTGTCAAAGAGTGAGGGTAAGCCTAGGTTTAAACAGTGGCGGATTTTGGTTTTGGACTTACAGATATCAATAGCCCTTAGAAACATCAGTTGAGGGAGCAATCCCTTTAGAGTTAGGGCCAGTTAAATATTACACCAACCCCAGAACATTATTAAATAAAAGTTGAGTCTGTATCTCTCTTGATGGCATGCCTGTCTCACATATGGTGTCAGGCATGGGATTCAACTCAACTGTACCAGGTTGAGGGACCCTGAAATATGAGAAATTAAGTACTTGAGCCTCCAACCACACAGTGGCCACTAAAGGCTCTGTTGGGTTTGATCTTTGTAGAAGACATTCAGAAACCTTCCCACCAAAAGAAAGATGTCTCATCCCTACTGACCTTGTCCTTATTCCACCTCCCGGAACTTACATCAGGCTGGCACTCATATCAGGACTTGCTTGGAAGTTTGGCATCAATGACCTGGCATGGGTGATCAACCCTGATTTTAGAGGGGATGTGGAAGCATTACTCGACAATCAGGGGTAAGAGGCCTTTCAGATCTAGGCAAGGAATCAAATATCCCAGGGGATACTTGAAAGGATAATGCTACCTGTGCCCAAAGAAGAGGCTGAGAAAGATACCACTGAGAGAGGTGTATTAGGCTTTAGGGAAGCTGATGCCCAACCTAGTTCTATCCAACCTCCGCCTATCAGTGACGAAAGTTCTGACATGCTTCCAGATTTGGCCGTTTGCTCAGCTAAATTATCCCTTACTCGCTGAAGTACTCCTAACAGTTGTACCTGAGTCTGAGGGTCGGAAAGGAGGGGGCATTTTTCTTTTTAAAGAAATGACACCTGAATAGAGGGGATGTTACTTTGGAAGGGATACCAAAAACACACCTAGTGGTTCCCCGAAGTCACAAACAGATAGTGCTCGAGATTGCAAACTTATATCTTACAGGAGCACATCTGGGTCAGGGCAAAACTCAGGCTCACCTAGCCAGTAAATTCTACTGCCCAGGGATACATGTTGACACAAAAAATGTCATCCAGACTTGTGAATGATGTCAGCGTACAAGCACTCACTTACCACCACCAGCCCCTTTAAATCAATTACCCATATCGAAGTACCATTCTCGAGGATTGGGATGGATATTATTGGGCCCCTTGAAAAAATCCAAGTTAGGCAAGCTAGTAATACTTGACTAGGCCACCCAATACCCAGAGGCATTTCTACGGTGCAATAATACCACCCAGCAGATACTTAAAAATGTACTTCCCTTCTTCTCGCAAGTGGACTTTCCTAAAGAAATCCTAACAAACCAGTGTACCACCTTTATGAGTAAGCTCATGGGGCAGGTAAAAGAGCTGCTTCATATAACCACCTTGAGGACGTCCGTTTACCATTCCCAAATGGACAGATTACCTGTTCAACTAATAGTTGTGATAATGTTTCTGAAGGAATTCATAATGCACTAAAGCAGTGCATTTTGCATATTAGTACCCGGTGAGAGACAATTAGATTGTAACATGCAATCTCAATGGTCCTCGCCGGGGTGTTACCCGACCGAGAATCCCTCTCCCCATTACGTTCTTTCCTGTCCTCCGCAGAGGGGTGTGGCAGCCACTCAGCCAATGAGGATGCTCGGAATGGGGTAATGCCCACTCTGAGCCACCACATGGCTGCAGGCTGCCATCTTCCCCTGCCGGGGATCGAGCTAAGTGTTTTCCCTCCCACCGCTTTGCCCGCAATCCAAACAATCCCCTCCCCACCCTCCCAACCCCACTTTCCTTCTTTTTGGTCCATTTCGGGAGCAGATGCGCTGGGAACACTTCTGTCCCCAGCGCGTCCGCTCCCGATCCCCGAAAGGCTGTCATGGAAAGGAAGAAGGGACTACATGTAGTCCATTCTCTCCTTTCCATGGCGGTCATTTTCTTTGTTTACATTTTTCCATTCATTTTTTTGACTTTTTCTTTTTGTCTGTTCCGAAACACTGGAGTAACTATGGGCCCCGGGGCATTACCTGAAGTCGTAATGCCCCCCTGCTCGGGGCCTATTGCTTAATAAATATTGTGATTCACATGTAGTTGGACCTTGCCTTTCATTCCTTTACTCTGTTCCAGCACAACACTCAGTATTATCTTCTTATATTTCTACCTTATTCTCCCTCATTATTTCTTTCAAATACTCTCTTTCTGATGGTTACATGAAAATCTCTGCTCTCTCATTGCTCTGTGTTGGATGGGAGATCTCACACCTAATGCTCTCTACAAAAGTCTCCTGGGTGGTCTTGCTCCTAGATCTTATTCTTGTGTGTTCTTGGGCATTATGCTCATAGAATCTGTTTGTTGCAATGAGCTAAGATGTTAGACATGCATTCCTCAGTCCTGAACAGAAACAGCTGTTCCATTCATTCCTCTGTATTATGGGAATAAACATGTCAAGTATTTCAACTGTCAAATACCATGTATAATTATACTGCTGTATAGGGGCCACTGAAGCGAGCATGTACACCTTGCAACACATTTGTCCCCATTACCCAGGCCTCGTCACCATGCTGGAAATGTCTGCCTGTCCCGGCTGCCTGGCAGGTACACGGTGGCCACTTCTGACATACATGCCCACTGCTTCCAATATATGCAGCCACTGCTTCCGCCCAGCCAGACCTCCACTCCTTTTCCTTGGCGTTCTTTGTGTTCCACAGTTTTAGCTGTCACTTCTGGCATGTGCGGCCACTGTGCCACCTCCTCTGCTCTCAACTTCCCAGGTAGCTGCCTCTAACATGCTCTGTGTTGGATGGGAAATCTCACCCCTTATGCTCTCTACAGGAGTCTTCTGGGTGGTGTTGGTGCTAGCTCTTGATTCTTGTGTGTTCTTGGGCATTATGTATGATGTTAGACATGCTTTTCTCAGTCCTAAACAGAAACAGCTGTTCCATTCATTCCTCTGTATTATGTGAATAAGCATGTCGAGTATTTCAACTATCAAATACCAGGTATAATTGTCAAACGTCATTGGCATGCGGGCCTGCAAGCAGATCTGCAGCCAGGTACAAGGTGATGTAGTCCGTATACTGCCTTAAAGGGGCCACTGAAGCGAGCGTGTGCACCTTACAACACACTTGTTCCCATCACCCAGGCTTCGCACCATGCTGAACATTTCTGCTTGTCCCGGCTGCCTGGCAGGTACACGGTGGACACTTCTAACATACACGCACACTGCTACTACTGCTTCCAATATATACAGCCGCTGCTTTCACCCTGCCAGCCCTCCACTCCTTTTCCTTGACCTTTGTGTTCCACAGTTTCAGCTGCCACTTCTGGCATGTGCGGCAACTGTGCCAACTCCTCTGCTCTCACTTCCCAGGCAGCTGCCTCTAACATGCGTAACTGCCATTTCAGGGTATCCTCGGCCCTCCTTCTTTCCCTCTCTTTGTGTGCAAGCCTGTGACTAGACGTGTGAAGCTTCCCTTACGTTTTGCAACCTGCAGAGTCTCGACTCTGATCTGTCTGCTTGCATTCCAAACAGGAAGTTTAGAACCTCACTGCTTATCTTGCTACAGATCTTGTGTCTCTTTCCAGTTCCCTGTTTTTCCATTGCCCTATCCCTGGAAGAAACTTGACCAGAACCTGACGAACAATCAGTCTGCAGTCCTGATCTTCTTCCAGTTAGCGTGGCTGTCTCCCATAAGCGCCCACTTAGCTAGGTGCCTGTGTGCAGGGGTGGTTCTGGGCCCAGGACGAAGGAGAGGGGTGCCAGCGCTCTCAAACCCAACACTAATAGTGTTCCATTGTCTCCATAGCACCACTAACTTGCTGATGTTGTCTGTCTTCCTCAGTATTTTCTTCAGCTGCTAGCTGGCTGACTCCTGTTCCAAGGATGTTCTTTGTCTGCGGTTCCAGCCCTTTAGCAGGCTTCACCTCCTTAGTTTGCTAGGTACAGTCAAGCCTAGAAGTTTGATTGCCTTAGCATAGAGCCCTGTGCACCTTCTGTTCAGTCTATTTGTAACAACAATGCACACAGATTGTGTTGCACAGTGGCTGATCTTACATTTTGGAAAATGTGATGAGATTGTTTATCCTGAGCCCGAAGTACAGATAACATAATTCCTTTAATATCTAAGATTACTATTCCTAATCGCCACAGTCACAATTCTTCATCAAGAGTTGTGGTGGTTTATGAGGGCCTACTATGAAGCCGATTAATGCTTTATTGTAGGGGGATGTCACCCTCATTATGACCTCAAACTGGCTTGTTTCTTACATTTTTGAAACTACAAAGAAGATATGGGCCCTGATTATTAGTATTACCAGCGGCATATTGTCAAACTGCAAGTACCCTCCTTGCCGCCTGATATTACCCATGGAGTTTCATAGTACTCCATGGGATAGGATTTACTGAATCACCGGCCCTGTTAGTAATGGTGCTGGTGATTCAGGCATTTGTTTGCTGGTTAAGGCCTGTACGACCGACAGACCTGCCGGGAGATCTGTGGCCCCCACTGGCAAACTTGTACTGTAAAAATGCCAGCGCCAGAATTACCATCATTTTTACCAGATTGGCACACTTTTAATGAGGCCCATGGCCTTGATAGAAAATATGATTTGCTTTGGGTGAGGTTTCAAACAGTGAAACTTTAATTCTATGGAACCAGGCATTTCACTGTGACAATCATGGCATCTTCCAACTAAGTTTTGCATTTGGTGGCTATAAATTGTGATTCCTTGCTAGATTTAATTCTATGGAACCAGGCATTTCACTGTGACAATCATGGCACCTTCCAACTAAGTTTTGCCTTTGGTGGCTACAAATTGTGATTCCTTGCTAGATGTTAGCATAATTTTGGGCTGATACACAAAAGAGTACTTTTATAATTTCCATTAGAGCGGGCATTCTACTAGGATAAGTATGACGTTGATCTGATGTACTAAGTTGATGTGATTATTGGCTAACACTCACTATAGGTAGAGAGTGTTTCCCATGGCCAGCATTCTAATTTGATGCTGAGCAGGAAACCAGGCTAAATATTTCTAAACTGACAGGGATGTTTGATGGCTAGTACTTTATTGGTGCTTAACCTTCAGTTAGCATTTCTGTGACTGCTCTGGAGGCTCTAGTTTTTGCTCCATGTTATGCCTTATATAGTTTGTTATCCCCATAATTTGGACAACATTGTATTTTTCTAACTATAAGAACATTTTTATTTTTATTTAGATTGTGCTATGGTTCAAATTGAACCTTTCACATACCCAAAGTATGACATGGGAAAACATTCATAGTTGATTTAACCGCAGTCCACAAAATGCATAATCATAAAAATAAAAAAAATGTGCATCTTTTCACAGTACTAACAAATGTCCTATGTAATATGATAATGGTGAATAGCTAAATGGGCACCAATACATCATACGCAGAATTAGGTCAGAATAAATACTTCCAATTGCTAACATACTTATACGATCCTTTAAAAAAATCTATTTTAATTTGTTACTGTGACATGATTATACATCTACATTTGTCTTCACAACTGTTTGATTTCTACATGTTGCTCTATGCTAAGGTGTCCAGTAACATACTTGAGTTATTTAGTGGTTTATATAACCACAGATTACTCTGGCCCTCATTACGACCCTGGCGGAGAGGGGTTTACGCCAGCGTAATGCATGGCGTACCTCTCCGCCAGATTACGACTTTCCGTAGCGCCATGGTGATTTTTACGCCCGGATTTTCCGGGCGGAAAAATCCATGGCGCTACGGGACCTCTTGTTAATTACGCCACCGTAATCTACGGTGGCGTAATTAACGCCTTCCCCACTCCCATTATACCCTATGGGGCAAAAATGGGAATGGGGAAGGGTAAATGGGGATTGGGGACTAACCGCCCCGCCAAGGTCGGAATCGGGCAGTGAGTCCGCCAACCCCCATGGCGGAGTTGGCAGCTCTGCGCCATGGACCATGGTGCAAATTGCACCATGGTCCTCCGCCAGGGTCGTAATGAGGGCCTCTGTGTTTATTTATTCTGCAGGCACAACCCACATGTCGGCTTTTAACTGTCCACTGCACAACACATTGTCGTCAATTGGGTGGAAAAATATGGACTTATTTTTGTTTTATATTTCTTTTCGTTCCATCTAATTAATGTTTCAGCTTGGTCATTCGGTAAAACTTGAAATAAGAATTGAAAATAATAAACAATAATCTGAGAGTGCAACCATTGGGGTTGCTGGTACATTTGAATGAGACAACAGCTCTCAGTGCTTTTGTTATGGTGCTGTGCAATATTAATACATTATGGCTGCTGGCACAGCAAACACTGATTCTGCTGTAGGGCCCTGGTGCTGGTAAACAGCACGGGACTTGGACTTTCTTTTAGTAGTTCTAATTAACGTTTCCGCTTGGACATTTAGTAAAACTTGAAATAGACTTGAAATTAATAAAAAATATTCTGGGAATGCAAACATTGGGGTTGCTGGTACATTTAAATGAGACCACAGTGCTGTTGGTACTGTGCTATCAAGCCTTAAGACATTAGGGCTGCTGGTACCATAAACACTGATTTCGCTGTAGAACCCTGGTTCTGGGAAACAGCACAGGACCTGGACTTACGAACAACAAAGGAGTGTGTGTGTGACATGGGTTAGAAGAAAGTTTTTGTTACCCTGGGATTCGTGGAAGGTGGATGTAGCTCCAAGGTTACTGCTGAGTCTGGACATTTCATGATGGTTAACGTCAAATGATCGCAGCAGGTGCACAGAAGAACAAGTTACTTACCCTGGTAACGTTTTTTCAACTGGATGTTCCTCCAACGTATTCCTCAACTTTGATATTCGATATCCAGCTTCAGCTGTTTCAGAATTTTTTTTTCGGCAGACATCGCTGTGCATTGACTCGATGTCCCTTTAGGGCCTCCGTCTGAGGATGATGTCATCGAAGGCATATATAGCACATGCAGCTATATATGCCTTCAGTTCTGTTTTTTCCCCTTACAGTAGAAATATCTGTATAACAACGGGAATGACCATACTTAGCCTTGAAGAAACGAAAGCTGTAATAGCATGGAAAATTCTAATGTGGGGTAGGTTGGGAAGGGCGATGAGGAATACGTGGGATGAACATCCAGTCGAAAGAACATTACCAGGGGCAAGTAACTTGTTCTTCGAATGGATTGTGTCCTCCCACGGATTCCTCATCTTTGATGGAATATGTAGGAGGAACATCCAGTCGAAAGAACGTTACAAGGGGTAAGTAACTTGTTCTGCGAATGGATTGTGTCCTCCCACGTATTCCTCATCTTTGATAGACTCTCAAAGCAGTATTTGATTTGGTGGAGAGTGTAGAATTAGATTTGAATGGTTTTCATGAACCGAGTGCAGGACTGCTTTTCCAAAGCTACCAGCCTGACCGAGGGAAGATTCCAGGCAGTAATGCTTTGTGAACGTGTGGATAGTAGACCATGTTGCCGCTTCACAAACTTTTTATCGGTACGCCCCTTTGCAGGGCTGTGGAGGTAGCCATGCCCCTGGTGGAATGGGCCCTTAAAACTTCAGGAGATTCCTTCCCTGCCAGTCAGTAACATTATGAAATGGCCAGAATGATCCATCTGGACAAGGTCTGGTAGTAATAGTCTGACGCAGTTTGTGGCCCATATAGTCAATGAAAAGTTGATCATCAATACAGAGTTTTGACAGTCTAGATATATAAAAGCTTAAAGCTCTATGAGGGCCCAACCTATGTAACCTCTCCTCCTCCCAGGATGAGGCGGGCGAAGGGGATATAAAGAAGGCAAAAAAAGTTTTGTACTACGTGGAAATCAGAAATGATGTTGGGTAAAATGAAGGTTTAACCATTAGAACAACCCTATCCTTATGAAAGATAGTAAAGGGTGGCTTGGACGAAAGTGACTGCAACGCGCTCGCTCTATGGGCTGATGTTAGAGCTACCAATAGAATGGTTTTAAAGGGTAACAACCTTAAGGGATATGAGTATAAAGGTTCAAAAGGTGCACACATTAGACATTTTAGAACCAAATTAAGGTCCAAACTGGAACCTGGAACAGAGATGGAGGGAACACATTGGCAAGTCCCTTTAGAAATTGTGTCACCAGTGGAATTTTAAAGTATGAATATTCCTCTGATGAGAGCTTAAATATGGACAGTGCTGCCAAATAGCCTTTAATAGTACCAATCTGGAGCCTGAGATTGGCTAAAGATCGCAGAAAGGATAAAACATCCAGCGTTTTACATAGAAAAGGATCTACATTCTTTTCTCTGCACCAGTTGCAGAATTTATTCCAATGGCAACTGTACAAAGACTTTGTTGCAGGCTTTCGAGCCGAAAGCAAAATCTCCATTACGTCAACCAGGAGGTCCCAATCCTTGTATATCAGCTTTTCAGAAACCAAGCGTGAAGGTTGAGTGTTTTGACGTCTGGATGGAGAACCCGAACCTCCTCTCACGAGAGAAGGTCCTCTCTTTGTGGAAGAGGTATTGAAGGACAGATGGAAATGTCCAGAAGGTCAGGGTACCACGTCCTCATGGCTCAATGTGGGGCAATTAGGATCATGTGTTTCATGAACTTTCTCAACCTCCTGATCGCATGTGGAATGATGGGGGACTGGAGGAAACACATACAGGAGTGGAAATTCCCAGTCCACCACAAACGTGTCTCCTAGAGCTCCTCTTAGGAGAAATTCCCTGGAGCAATACAGTTCCTGCTTCCGGTTGAGACGGGTCGCGAACAGATCCACTTGTGGCGTTCCCCAAAGGGTGAAGATCTCTTGAAAGACTTCCTGAGCTAGTTTCCACTCGTGGGAGACTGTGCTCTGCCTGCTCAAAGCGTCCACCGCTGTGTTCTCCTTTCTGGCTAGGTGATTTGCCGATAGGGAGATTCCTTCTAGAATTGCCCAGTACCAGAGCTGCATTGCCTCACTGCACAGTGGTAGTGACCCTACACCTCCTCTCTTGTTGAGGTAGTACATGGTCACTGTGTTGTCCGTCATTATCAGGACATTCCTTCCCCATACAGAGGGCAGAAAGGCCTTCAGCGCTAGTCCGATTCCCCTCAGCTCCAAAAGATTGATATGTAGTTAGGACTCCGATGGAGACTAACAACTGCTGACTGTCAGATCGTTGGTGTGGGCACCCCACCCCGTGAGTGATGCGTCCTTCACTACTGTTATCCCCGGCCATGGCTGCCAAAAAGGTTCTCCCTTCAGAATGTTGTCCTCACAGGCCCACCACAGAAGATCCTGTGCGACCCTGCTTGGAACCTGAAGTAGGTCCGACATCTTTCCTGAGAACTGGGACCATTAAGTTCTGAGAGCCCACTGAAGGGATCTCATTCTCAGACGGGCCTCTTGGCACCAGAAAAATGCAGGATGCCATGAGGCCGAGCAACCTCAAAAAATCAAAGGCCGGAAGACACTGGGCACTTGATGACCATCTGTCGAATGTCTTGAGCCCACACCTCGGATGTATCCAGAACAGGTCCGATGAATTGGAGTTTCTGACAAGGTGTCATATGGTACTTCTAGTAGTTGAGGGAGAAGCCCAGTCTTCAAAGGGGGTGGCAGGTAATGTTGAGATGATCCAGGACTTGTTCAGGAGAACGCACCCTGATCAGCCAATCGTCCAGGTAGGGATAGATGTGAATACCCCCTCTCCTGAAACTCGCCGCCACTACCGCCATCAGTTTGGTGACAACCCTCTGGGCAGAGGTCAGCCCAATGGCAGAACTCGAAATTGATCATGAGAATCGCCAACTGCGAACCTCAGGTATTTTCTGTGCTTGAGAAGGATTGGCACATGAAAATAAGCATCCTGTATGTCCAATGGCACCATCCAATCCTGGTGTTGGAGGGGCTGAAGGATCTAAGAAATGGTGACCATCTTGAACTTGTCCTTCCTGAGGAACTTGTTCAATTAGCTCAAGTCCAAGATGGGTCTCAGTCCTCTGTCCTTTTTGGGTATTAGGAAATAAGGGGAACACCAACCCTTGTTTCTCTCTGCTACAGGCAGCGGATCTATTGTGCCTTTTTATAGCAGGATTAAAATCTCCTGCACAATAAGCGGATCTGGAATCCTCAAAGAGTGGTTCCCCAGTGGATTGTTCTGAGGTCCCTGTAGAAAAAGAAGGCAGTAACCGTGGGCTACAGTTTCCAAAGCTCAAGCATCCTAAGTAATTTCTTGCCATTCTTCTAGATGCTAAGACAGTCTGCCCCCCACTGGTGAACTGTGACTCAAGACCTCAGAGAGGTTTTGAGGTGGGTGATACAGTGGCAGATGGGAAAGATGCTCCTGCCTGAACTGGCTTTGCACCTCTTCCTCGTCCACCATGAGGAATCCTTCTTTGGCCCCTTTGACCAGCCATTCCATTCGTCCTTCCAACTGAGGAGTAGAAGCGAAAAGATCTACCCCTCCAAGGTTGTCCACTAGGTCGAAAAGGCTGAGGTTGCCTAATAGCGGCACCTAAAGATTTGGCTTCCGCCTTCGAGGTCTGCAACTTCTCAAGACTCTCGTCAGCCTTGTTGCCAAAAAGGTGAGACCTGTCAAAGGGCATATTGAGAAGTCTGGATTGCACATACAGTGCAAAATCTGACTTCCGCAACCACGCAAACCTGCGCATAACGGTGCTAGTAGCACTGCTGATGCTGTCAGCAGAATCCAGACCTGACTGAAGAGACTCACACATGGCTTCCTTGCCGTATCTAACTATGGCTAAGAACCCGTCTCTTTCATCCCCTTCGGGAATGTGCTCTGCCGCCATGGAAATGCAGTCCCATAGAGTGAACATACATTTTGCAAAGGCACATGTGGAGTTGGCAGATTCAAGTGCCATACTTCCTGCAGAAAATACCTTACTTGCCCATCATCTACTGTTTTGTGGTCCCTAACTGGGGGGATGGTAGGGTAAGCTGCCAATGGAGGCCTACTACACCCCATGTAGTCAACTACCTTGGACATGAGTTGTCTGTAGGATGCATCAGCATGTTCCCCAGCCTCTGTTCTCCCAAACTCCTACTCAGGTGAGTTGTCCACCCCACTTGCTGTCTGTAGGTTGTCATAGAGATCTCTCAACCTTGACTCCTCTGCTATAAAACTCTCTGGTACATTTAGCGTACCAAATTGGAGGTCAAATGGAGTCTCGTCATCTGAGGGGTTCATTCTCCTCATATTTACAAGTAAGGCACTTAAAGAACAAGTTACTTCTTACCTTGTAACGTTCTTTCGACGGGATGTTCCTCCGACGTATTCCTCATCTTAGATATCTCCTTCCAGCTCTGCTGGCCTCGGAAAAATTTTTCTCTAGAGGGCGCTGCGCGTCGACGTCCTCCGAGTCGATGTCCCTCGACAGCCGCCGTATCGACGTTCGACGTCATCCTGCCTATAAAGGCCGCGCGCAGCGTCCGTTGCTCAGTTTCGTTTTGTAGCCCACAGTATTACTGTCTGGACTAGACTAATCACCCTGAAGGAGCGTAAGCTGCAACAACAAGGGAAGAAGAACTGCGGGGATGGATGGGAGGGTCGATGAGGAATACGTCGGAGGAACATCCCGTCGAAAGAACGTTACAAGGTAAGAAGTAACTTGTTCTTCGAAGGGATTGTGTCCTCCGACGTATTCCTCATCTTAGATAGGCTCCCATAGCAGTATTCTATATTCGGAGGAGGGAGTACTGACTTCACGCTGTCTTCTATTGATGAATAGAATGCAGTACAGCCCTTCCAAACCTAGTCTCTTGACTGGAGGAGGAATCCAGATTGTAAAAACGTGTAAAGGTATGGACAGAAGGACCATGTAGCGGCCGCACATATGTCTTTAACCGGCACGCCTCTTTTGAGGGCCGATGAAGCTGCAATACCTCTGGTCGAATGAGCCCTAAGGTTTTGAGGGGGCTCTTTCCCTGCCAGTTTATAACATTCCAGAATGGCTAGAATGATCCATCTGGAAATGGTCTGCTTAGTTATTGGTAACCCCAGCTTGTGACCTGTGGAACCTACAAACAGCTGGTCTGCCTGTCTTATCCTGGCTAGTCTACTAATGTAAAAACTTAAAACCCTCCTAGGGTCTAGTCTGTGTAACCTCTCTTCCTCTTTCCCCGGGTGAGGAGGAGGATAGAAAGATGGTAGGGTAATCTTCTGAGTGATATGGAATTCAGAAACCACCTTTGGGAGGAAATTAGGCTTCACTTGCAGGACAACTTTGTCTTTGTGAAAGATTGTATGAGGGGGTTTACAAGAAAGAGCTTGTAATTCGCTCACCCTTCTAGCAGATGTAAGTGCTATTAATAAAACAGTTTTAAGGGTAAGGAATTTTAACGAACAAGAATGGAGAGGTTCGAAAGGTGTACCCATCAGGAAAGTTAGTACTAAGTTTAAATCCCATAGGGGAACTTGGAATGGTCTTGGGGGATAAACATTGGTTAACCCCTTTAGAAACTGTATTACCAAGGGTAATTTGAAATAGGATGGTTCTTCCGCAGTACGCTTAAAGATGGATAGCGCTGCGAGATAGCCCTTAATGGTGCCAATTTGAAGGCCTGAATTTGCCAAATATAGTAGGAAGGACAAAACCATTGGTGTACCACATGAAAATGGGTTGATATTCTGTTCTCTATACCAGCTGCAAAATCTGTTCCAACGGCAGCGGTATAAAGACTTTGTTGCTGGCCTCCTTGCCGAAAGCAACACCTCCATAACATCATCAGGGAGGTCCCAATTCTTGTACCTCAGCCGTTCAGAAGCCAAGCGTGAAGGTTGAGGGTTTTGATGTCTGGATGGAGAACCTGACCTCCCTTCTGTGAGAGTAAGTTCTCTCTGATTGAAAGTCGAATTGGAGGGCAGATGGACAAGTCTAGAAGGTCCGGGTACCACGTTCTCCTGGCCCAATCCGGGGCAATTAGGATCATGGTTCGCCGGAATCTTCTCAACCTCCTGATCATTTGAGGAATGACAGGGACCGGTGGGAACGCGTACAGAGGCGGAAACTCCCAGTCCACTATGAACGCGTCTCCCAGAGCTCCTCTCGGAGGAACTTCCCTTGAGCAGAACAGGTCGCATTTCCTGTTTAGGCTGGTGGCGAACAGATCTACCTGAGGGGTTCCCCAAAGGGCGAAGATCTCTTGAAGGACTTCCTGAGCTAGCTCCCACTCGTGGGAGACTGTGTTCTGCCTGCTCAGAGCGTCCGCTGTCAAGTTCTTCTCTCCGGCTAGGTGAACTGCCGATAGAGAGATTCCTTCTTGGATTGCCCAAAACCAGAGCTGCATCGCCTCTCTGCACAGGGGTAGTGATCCTACGCCTCCTCTTTTGTTGAGGTAATGCATGGCCACCGTGTTGTCTGTCATTATCAGGACGTTCTTCCCTTGTACAGCTGGCAGGAAAGCCTTCAGCGCAAGTCTGATGGCTCTCAGCTCTAACAGGTTGATGTGTAGTCTGGACTCCGATGGAGACCAACGACCGCTGATGGTCAAGTCGTTGGCGTGGGCTCCCCACCCCGTGAGTGAGGCATCCGTGACTACTGTTATCTCCGGCCAGGGTTGCCAAAACTGTTCTCCTTTCAGAATGTTCTCCTGACAGGCCCACCACTGAAGGTCTCGAGCCACCCTGCCGGGAACCTGAAGAAGATCTGTCATTCTCCCTGAGAATTGTGACCACTGAGTCCTCAGTGCCCACTGGAGGGATCTCATTCTCAGGCGAGCCTCTGGCACAAGGAAAATGGAGGATGCCATGAGGCCTAGCAACCTCAAAAAGTCGAAGGCTTGGAGACATTGGGCATGCTGGAACTTGGTAACCATCTGTAGAATATCTTGAGCCCTCACCTCTGGTGGCGAGGCTTTTCCCAGGGAAGTATCCAGGATCGCTCCTATGAACTGGAGTCTCTGCGATGGTATCATTTGTTACTTCCTTAAATTGAGGGAGAAGCCCAGTCTGTGAAGGAAGTGGCACACGTGATTTAGCTGGATCTGAGCTTGTTCCGGAGAAACAGCCCTGATCAGCCAATCGTCCAGGTAGGGGTAGACGTGAATCCCTTCCCTCCTTAGACTTGCAGCCACTACCGACATTAACTTGGTGAAGACCCTCGCGGCGGAGGTCAGCCCAAATGGCAGCACTCGAAATTGATAGTGAGAGTTGCCAATTGCGAACCTCAGGTATTTCCTGTGTTTGAGATGGATAGGCACATGGAAATAAGTGTCCTGAAGGTCCAGAGATACCAACCAGTCCTGGAACTGAAGGGCCTGGAGGATCTGAGAAAGTGTGACCATCTTGAATTTGTCTTTTCTGAGGAATTTGTTCAATTCTCGCAAGTCCAAGATGGGTCTCAGTCCTCCGTCTTTCTTCGGAATGAGAAAGTAAGGGGAGTACCAGCCCTTGTTCCTCTCTGCTACAGGTAGCGGTTCTATGGCACCTTTCTCTAGCAGGTCCAAAATTTCCTGCAAGAGGAGCGGATCTGGAGCTTTCTGAGAGCTGATCCCCGGTGGATGACTCTGAGGTATACGTAGAAAAGGCAGGCAGTAACCTTGGGCGACTGTTTCCAATGCCCAAGCATCTGACGTGATAGCCTGCCATACCGTCAGATGTTGAGTCAACCTGCCTCCTACAGGTGTCCTGTGAGGGGAGTCCTGAGAGTGGTTTTGGGGCGGCTGATGCCGATGGTAAAGAGGCACCTGCTGTTGCTGCGGCTTTAGAATATCTACCCCGTCCACCTCGGGTAGTTCTTCTTTGACCCCTTTGAGCCGGTCGTCCTCTACCTCTTCCGAATGCGGAGTAGAAGCGAAAGGACTTGCCCCTCGCAGAGGTTCCTGTGGGACGAAAAGGAGTCTGACGGATTGCAGCTCCTAGGGATTTTGCTGCAGCTTTTGAAGTTTGCAGTTTCTCTAAACTGTCATCCGCCTTTTTCCCGAACAAAGAAGAGCCATCGAATGGCATGTTCAAGAGCCTGGCTTGCACATCTGGGGCAAAACCCGACTTTCTCAACCAAGCGAATCTCCTGGTTGATGTACTTGCCGCCATTGCTCTGCTGATACTGTCAGCCGAATCAATGCCCGTCTGGAGGGATTCGCACATAGCGTCTTTACCGTCCTGTATAATATTCAGGAACGCATCCCTTTCTTCTCCCTCCGGGATGCAGTCAGCCGCTGTAGAAGCACACTCCCAAAGTGTATGGCTGAACCTAGCAAGGGTGCAAGTAGCATTAACAGACTTTAACGCCATGCTACATGCTGAAAAGACTTTCTTTGCCATAGCATCATATTTATTATCGTCCCTGTCCTGTGGGACTGTAGGATAAGCCGTCTTGACATCGGTAGAGGATGCTGCTTGTACCACCAGACTTTCTGGGGATGGGTGTTTAGACAAAAACTCTGGGTCTGTGGAAGATACCCTGTACTTTGTAGACAGTTTTTTATTTACTGCTGGTATTACATCTGGGGTTTCCCAGTTTGTCATGATCTTTCTCTGAAGAGCTTTATGAAAGGGCACCACAGGATCCTCTTGTGGGCCTTTGTCAAGAATATCCGTGAGGTCATCTTGTTGGAAAGATTGTGAAGGTGCAGACCACCCCATGAACTCTGTAATCCTGGCCATTAAGGCTCTGTAGGGGGTTTCAGCATGCTCCCCCGGGTCTGGCTTAGCAAACTCCACCTCAGGGGAAGTGTCTAACCCACTTGCCTCATGTAAAGAATCATGAAGATCCTTTAATCTGCGCTCTTCAGAGGAAAATTCCTCTCTAACTGGGGTTACAGGTCCCTGTAACTCAAATGTGTCTTGTTCAGACAAATCACCCTCTTCTAAAATTGAGGATATAGTTCTCAATTGTTCTGAACTCATAAAGGGAGTAAATCCCATTTCCAAGGCAGAGGGTGCCGAACTTGTCATTATTGGCCTCGAAAGCGTCGACATCGTCGACGCCAACGTCGAAGGCTTCGAGCGTGGCGTCGAAAACAGAGGTGGAGGCCTCGAGGACCTCGACAGAATTGGAATTCTACTCGACAATATCGAAGCCATCGACGTCGAGGGCCTTAGGATAGTCACTGGATGTGTGGTAACCGTGACTTTTCTTGGCGTCGACGCCGGTGTCGAGGCCGGCGTCGAGTCGACAGACCCGTGTGTCGAAGGTCCCCTCGACAACGGCGTCGAAGACATCGACCTCGACGTCGACGGGACCTTCGTCGACGGCGTCGATGGAACCTTCGAGGAAAGTTTGGAGGTCATAGTCCTGCTCGAGGGTTCGAAACGCGCTCGAGAGGTTTCTTTCGCCGGGTACTGCGACTCGCGGCGTTTTTGACCTTCGGGTCTTTCGACCAGAGCATCGCTCTCGGCAGTCTTCGAGGGGGTCGAGGCCGCTTTCTCGAAGACGCTCATCATATTCTTTCGGAATTCCTCCCATTCAGCCCGGGAACTATGTTTCGTGGGGCAAGGGATTCTTTTTGGTGAAACAGAGGAAGAGGAAGACGGAGAAGGGGATCTTCGACGTCTCCTCTTCGAGTGCTTCGATCTCGAGGAGTGATGAGACCCACTCCGAGACCTGGAGCGCGAATGGTGACGAGGAGACGAATGTCTCGACTTTGTCGACGAAGAAGAAGCTTTAAAAGTCTTACCTTTCTCCAGCTTCCCCCTACGCTCCTTCAGGGCCTTAGCTGTCATGGACATACAGTCCTCGCATTCCGAACAATGGTGTTCAGCTCCCAAGCACCACAGACAAATTCTGTGAGGATCGGTCAACGACATCTTTTTCCCACAATCTCGACATTTTTTGAAGCCGGATCGAGGAGTTGTCGGTTCCGACGAGGAAGCCATCGAGTACGGATCGAATAACTCGAGGTAAATAGGATTAATCTGACTAAGAACTGAGCAACGGTATTCCGAGGCACTGAGTAAGCGCGGAAAAACGGAACTGAGCAACGGACGCTGCGCGCGGCCTTTATAGGCAGGATGACGTCGAACGTCGATACGGCGGCTGTCGAGGGACATCGACTCGGAGGACGTCGACGCGCAGCGCCCTCTAGAGAAAACATTTTCCGAGGCCAGCAGAGCTGGAAGGAGATATCTAAGATGAGGAATACGTCGGAGGACACAATCCCTTCGAAATAGTCTTTTCTCAGTAGAGGTGCATAGGTCTTCTCAGGTATGAGAGGTTTTATAAACAATGGATTCAACTTTGGAGGAGCCGTCAAAACTTTCATTGGCGCCATAGGCTTTAGTGGGGCACTCAGCGTCGATGGAGCAGTTGGCAATGATGGCGCAGCTAGCGTCGATGCCTTCGGCGTCAAAGTGGACGTTGGGGGTTTGGCTGGCTTTGAAGACGCCGCTGGCATTGAAGGTGTCATTAATGTCAACCTCGACTTATGCTTTCGGCTCGAGTGATCTTTCAATGTTACATCATGGGATCGCGGCCCCGACGGCTCCTGATGTTGATCAGGCCTTTGTCCCGGGAACGAAGGCGCACAAGGTTTTGGTTGAGCCCTTTCCAAAGGCGTGGTAGGAGCCTGACTTGGAGGCTTGTTTTTTTCTAATATTTTGATCATCTCTGCTCTGAAGGACTCCCACTCAGCCGGAGTGTTTTTTTTAGTAGGGCAAGATACCCTCTCAGGGTAAGTGTCCGACGAAGTCGAAGAAGGCGACCTATGGTGACTTCTCTTAGACTTCTTCGAGGACGATGAGGAATGGTGAGAGCCACTCCTCGATCTCAACCGCCTAACCTTCTTCCTCCGAGGAGAGTCGCCTCTCCACTCATCGGTCAAAGGTTTCTTGGCCAGGGTAGGAGACAGGGATTCAACCTGCCTCAATTTCCCCTTTTGTTCCTTCAAGGCCTTTCCTATCATCGACTGGCACTTGGAGCAGTCTGAGGTGTTATGGTCTACCCGAGGCACCACAAACATATATGATGAGGATCGGTCAATGACATTTTTGACCCACAATCACAACACTTTTGGAACCCGGTCTTCGGGGTTGTCAGTGTCGACGAAGAAGACATTTTCTCGATTTTTCTTTCAAAATGACGAAGTCGTCACGAAAGTGAAGAAGCGTGCTGCATTTCTTGGAGCTAAAGCTATCGCGGAAAAATGAAATTGAAGCCAACGGGCGCTACATGTGCTATATATGCCTTCAATGACATCATACTTGAGATGGAAGCCTTCGGGGGACATCGAGTCGACGCCATTGATGCACAGCATCCTCTGCCGTAAAAAAAATTCAGAAGCAGCTGAAGCTGGATATCGAATATCAAAGAGGAGGAATACAGGGGATGACACAATCCATTCGAAAGGAGATGGACTAATGAATAAAGTAATAACAGACTGAATGGCACTCACCTCCTAGGCAGTTGAGAACATCTTCCAAGGACAAAAAGTCCATCATAGGCCATATCTGTTCTAATTCTACGTTGATAATCAAGTTATTCGTCATTCATAATTTTCCTGTAAAAGGGGATTTGGGTGAGGGAAAGTTTAGATTGATGATGGACGTTTAGAAGATGTACTACTGTAAAAAACTGTCCAAGACCTGGCTTCTCCTTGAAAGTCCATTGTGTGGGGTCTGTTTACACCATAATTGTAACTATAAATACATTGGAAACTACAGTGACTAATTCTCAGCATAGGATGACTGGTTCCTGTTATCTATTATGCTTTGAGTCTTACTTCAGAATATGTTAAATTACAGATGGCGTAAACAGCTCATTGTCCTGCTTATGTATTTTATAACATATGGAATCGGAAAAGGAAAGCAGTGCCTTTTACTTGGTAGAGTATCAAGTTACTTTTCTAGAATAATTAAGACAATGGGGTACAATGTAATTTTAATAATTGTAAACAAGGCTGTGATACGTGTGACACATTCACACACTTCTTGTTAAACCCATTTATAAAATGTTATGCAGACTTCCAAAACTCGCCATGACCCATGTCCTTTTTAGCCTTTATAAAAAGTAAAAGGCTAATTAGCAACATCAAAGTAACTGGTCTCCTTTTAATCAAATGTGTTAACACTCTAACACTAACACTCTGTGATGCTTGCATACAACCAGCTCTGTGTAGAAAGCAAGATTATTTTTATGAAGAGCTTTAGTCAAATCAAATGTTATTCATCTTGAGGAATTTTCTGAAGACAGACCAATGTAAAGTAACACCATAAAGTTACTGATATCACTCGCCTGTAATGGCAACCTCATAACTAATTCAGGAGTATGTAGGTTGCACAGCTAGGTAGAGACAGTCTTGAGACCTCATGGTGTTCCTAATGGAGAACTACATTGACAAACTTAGAAGAAGATCCATTGAATGGAGGTCAACTATTGAATGGAGGTCCCCTTCACACTAAAACCGCTCGCCCTTGCTGATCGAGTCAATGCTCAATGATGTATTATTAATGAATTGTCTTCTCCAATTTAAAAAGATATTGCAAGTCTCCCAGGGAACCAGAACACTATTTTAAATTGGCCTCAATAAGCATATAACAGAAAGCCAGTCTATATCAGCAATCAAAGGAAAGGAGCTGACTTGGTTTTGTGAATAGAGGGGGCAAAGAACAACCTCTCACACATGTGCAATCAGAGGCTAAGCAAACGCAGCAGCAGCCTGACCACCACAACGAGTAATCAAATTAAAGAAGAAAAAAAAACAACTTGCAGGAAAAGAAAACCCTCATATCTTGAAAGATAATCACATTAAAGAATTTTCCATAGGCACTGCACAGTCACATTTTAAAAGTTGATGTTTCTTGGAAATGGGAGGTAGGTGAAGCCAGGAAAATGAATGAACTGGAAGCCCTATGTTCACTGCTGTATACACATTTCCTTTTGGCCTAAATAACTCCATATATTGTGATGGTAAAGAGGACAAACATAAAAAAGCAAAGTAACAAACGGAGTTCCCATTCGTTTCAGCTTATTGCTTCACTAAAATGAGTAACAGAACATATATGCTAACAGTGAGGAGAACTAAAAAAATAACAGGCATATTATCATCAAATCCCTAATGAAATGGGAACAAAAGGGATAAACAAATGATTCCTATCCTGATCAGCAATTAATTGCAATCTGTTTAATCGTTCCTGTCTCATGCTCTCTGAGCTTTGTCGTTGCACTATTTTCACTAAACCACCTGTTTCGCCTGCTTTTGCCATGTTCTTTTTTAAAATTAAATATTTTTCTTTGTGAGGTTTTACATTTCAAGTTGGCAAAGCCAACTAGAATGCGATTCTGCTCTGACCCTCCTCAATCATTTTGGTGTGTTATGGGAACGGTAATATCAAAGTTCAGAAGCCTCTTGGATGTGGACTTGAGATGTAGGGATGAAAAAGATGACAACTGTAATGTCAAATAATGATTTCCAGCTGAGCAATTGAATTCTAGCGATTAGAAATTATTTCGTATCGAAGTGCATCGAGTAGGAGGCAATCTCATGAACTTCGCACACAATTCTGTCATTCATCTCCAGTCAAGAAAATGTTTTATTTACCTATTTCACGTTGAACAGTAATGTCTGGTGTTCATCAAATGATTTCAAATGATTTCAGACAAAAATCATGTGCTGAAATTAAGATTCTGCAAATTGATGTCGAATTATTACTTGAAAATAATTTGCTATATTCAGACATTAATGTTATAATTACACAGTTGTCAGCAATAAATAGTGGTACTAGGGAAACTCGGAAACACACGTTTGCGAGTTTTTATATTGTTTTTATGAAGTGTGTTTATATGAAATTCTGAAGTTTAGTTATAAATTAACACTATTCGGTTTGTTTGCAAATTTGGCCAACTATTATGTATTTGGGCAAATAATAAAATTGCCAGTCGCGACCCTTTTAGCAACAGTCAAGTATTTCACTCATAAATGGTTTGCATTGCCCAAACAGCAGGTTATTTTTTAGTCCTAAATACACAGATTAAACAAAGGTGACCAGGAGTGAGGCTGAGTTACAAAGGGTAAATTTCAATGAGTGAGAGTTAAGGTGTGTTTGTGGGTAATGCGTCACTGTTGCTGGTTATCTTGAAAATCGGGTGTGGTTGGGGCTCTTAAGGTCTGGCCTGGGAGACCCCCTGTTGTATGGGAAGGGAGCCCCACTGAGGACAGGTTGGCTGAAAAACTGCTTACTGTAGCTTAACTATAATGGGCCAGAAGCACCTTAAAATGGAGCAGAGCAGGACTGCCTCCTACACACTAGTCTGGGGGATTCTGCCAGTAAATAAAATAAACAGGAGTAACATCTCTTTTGAGTGAAAGAGGCATTTCTGAGCAGAGTACTTACCCCTTTTCTTGTGTTTGGTGCCAGGGTGTACCTAAGTGAGTTTTATTGTGGCTTTGTCAGGGGGTTCCTTTTGCTGTCAACATGCAGGAACAGCCCCTCTGCTTCATGCAGCGAGGGAGCACACATACACACGTACAAGGGGAGCAAGAAGCCTAGCTGGTTAGTACAAAGTGAACTATGCAGCGCTTTGGGCATGCAACAAGGCTTACAGATCCCATGCATTGCTGACAATTCAACCCACAGGCAAGGAGGCAGGGGTTAGGGGAGCAACAGCAGCATCAGGCCAAAGGAGGATATAGTAGCACATATGGGACAAGAAAAGTCAAACCTGGATATGGAGGTGGCATACGCTTTGCCCCCACAAATTACGTGCTCTGCATGCTCTGTGAATTTGTTTGCGTCTAAAGAACCTAATGTTGAAGCATTCTAGGAATCGACTTTAGTAGATCATTGTCACTGTTGGGAAACGGGCCAAACCCATTTTAAAGACTGTGAACTTGGACTCCGGCTCCTGCCTGGTACTGGCCTGGCAGACAAAGTTTTGTTGCGCTGGTTTCTATTAGTAAACTCATGCCCGTACTGCTCATACTTCCCATTCCTTGCCACTTTTTGGTTATTCTTTTGCTAGTGTAGGCTGGAGCCACTCATTGAGTACAGTATCTGATTTGATCTGGGGCTCCAAGATGGAACAGGTAAGTCTGGTGTACAGAGTGTCAGGGGAGTCAGGGGAGCATCACATGCGATCTGCAGTCCAAGGAAGGGGGAGCAAACCGAGGAAGAAGAGGGAGAGAAGGTCCCTTAAGGACACATCTACCTTGTTCCACCAACCCCATGCTGCTGCCGGAAGAAGCGGCCGTCATGGTGGCCGGAGCTGTGGTCTGTCTGCCCACTGTAGAAACCACGTGAGGACAGGCGGGAAAGCAGACAGGGTACAGGGAAGGGAAAAAGAAACAGTGGAGGGGGAGTAACAAACAGAGAAAAGAAGGGAAGGAGGTTCCGAGAGAAAGGCAAGGAGAGAAGAGAAATGGAGTGAAAGAAAAAGAAATGAAGTGAAATATAGGCGAGGAGGGAATTATTAGGAAACAGAAAAAGTAGAGGGGGGATTGAAGTAAGAAACAGAATGAGACATTGGGCAAAGAAGATGGTGCAAGAGTGGGAGGGTACGGTGAGAGAAAAGAAGGAAAAGACAAAGCCAGAGAGTAAGATGAAGAGGGGAATTTATAATATTAAAAAGAAAGTAAAAAGCGAAAACAATAGAAAGAAGGTAAAATGAGCAGGGACGTACCAAAGGAAGAATACACAATTATTGATATGAATAGATAAATAAAAAGAAAAAAGGAAGAAAATTAAGAAAGAGTGAATCATATAGACGAAGAGTAAACGTGAGCCAGGAAGAGAAATGACAGCGACAAATAGTTAAAAAATTGTAAGAAATGCAGAAGGAAAAACAAAATAAGAAAATTAAGGGAGAAAAAGAAAGTGAGAAGCAGAAAGAACGAATGAGAGAAAGAAAAGGAGGAAAATAAAAGAAAAACGAAAGGACAGAAAGGAACAAAGAAAAGATAGAAAAAAGTAAGAAAGGATTAAAGAAAGGAGGGGAGGAGATGGATTTACAGAGGACAGTGAGGGTACGACAAGGAAAGAAAAGAAACAAAGTAAGCAGAAAAAAGATTAGAAACTCAAGTGTAGATAAAGAGCCAGAGACTGCTGCCCTAAGAGTATGTGCGCATTGGTTACACATCACATTCAACATAAAGAACCCACCTTTCGAATCGGTGCGTAATCCGCCCACTGTGCTAAACATGCATTCATTGACTGACACTCCACAAAAACAAACAGCAGCGAGGCTGTGCAGTCATGTAACAACCAGTATCAGCCGGCTTGCGATTACATTATTCATTAATTTGATGGCATGCCCAAAACACAGAGCAGATATCCGTCTGTTTGTCTTTAAAATATTCATCGCAGGATGATATGCCAGAGTAAGATAGGGTGTAGCTCTTCATCTACCCCTATCAAAATGTCTGTTATTTAACCATTCATACATTGGTTGGCACGCTATATACAGGTATAGGGTGTGGACTTTTATCTCCCCATATCATACTGTCTGTTGACAAGTCATTCATCCATTTGCAGACAAGTCAGACAAGCATCAGATATAGTGTGCAGCCCTAGAGCTACACCCATCAGCCTGCCTGGAAGTATACAGTTCATCCCAATGAACACAAAGACAACAGAGACAATGTGCTACTCTGTAACTGACCTTATCAGCCAAGCTGTGAATAAACCAGCAATCTATAGGCTCACATGCCATGTGTAATGGACGGATAGAATTAGTCCTGTAACCATTTCTTTAATTTCTATCATCCGGTTTACAGTTAAACCATTCATCGACGGGGTGGCATGTCCCAGGTAATTGAGATAGTGTACAGCTGTGTAACTATTACTAATGGCCTGTCTGATTAATCCATTCAAACATCATGCCACGGCCAGAAAGTAGAGATAGTGTGCGGCCATGTACCTGTCCACTAAGTCGGTCTGCCTGTGACTAAACAATGAATGCATGCAACTACAGGCTTACATCTCAACAACAAGCAGAGATAGCTTGTAACAGTGTAATAACCCCAATTGGCTTGCCTGTGATTAAACAAATCACCCATAAAGTAACCTGCCCCAGACATAAGGCAAAGACAGTGGGAGGTACCACAACCTTAACCTGCAACTATCAGTATGTCAGTGATTAAACTATTCATTCGAATGAGCGCAAGGAGAACAGAGGCAAGAACATGTGAAGAGAGCGTGTAGTCTTTTTACAAATGCTGTTCTTCTGTTATTGGTATTTGTGATACGTTTTACAATCACGTGAACCTGGACAGGGACAGATCACCAGAGTATGAACCCACATATGATCACAGTAGGCAACTGTCACACTAGATGTCAAGGCTGTCCAGACCTCCCGGCAGGAGGCTAAGACATGCCAGTGTGGACTCAGAACACTACTGGTGAGGCAGGACAGAGAACCATAGCAGAGCCCAATACATTTTCAATAATGCCTCTCTGGGGCCGGTTCTCTGCAGCATGCATACCATCCCGTGACATCTAGGAGGCGGCAGTAAACACCTCTGCAGCAATTTATTTTGTATAGACGGTTGATCTCTTTCATTCCTTGCTCAAAACATCCTGGCAAAAATGGCCATTCCCATTGTTCTGATTATGGCCCAGATTTTGGCTAGCTGGCACATGGAGCAACAGATGCTCAACCCACAGCGGGTAGGTGAGAGGGCAGCTGATGCACCCTGTGTTGCACTGACCTCCAAAATACAATGTTACAGAATTCCAAGGAAAGCATAACTTTTCCATCTCCTCCAATCCCATCAGAACACAAATCCTGGACTCCAGATTCTGAAGCCACAAAGGTGCATTTGACAACAGTGCTACTGAGCCATATTGTCTCCTGTTGAGAGGGCTGCATCTTTGGTGATCAGCCAAAGTCCATCTACTTATAGGGAAGGAACTTCGAGCTGAAGGCATTGCTGCAGACAGACATTTGTTAGAATAGGCCACTGCATAGTGTAAGGGATTTAGGGGAAAATTCAGGGATGATCTGCATGATGTCAGATCCAGACATTCTTCAAAACTAAAGGAGATTTGCTTTCATGGATTACCTCTTAAAACAAAGAGGTAGGAAGCATGCACGTTTAGGTTCAAGCATAAACTACTTAATTAATCCAAGTTCACACACAATGAAGAATTTAAAGAAACAAATTAGTTACTATCAAATAGTTCAGAGTTCTTAGACAGCAGGTGGGAAAAGCTCACTATCCTAGGTAATGAAGCAGGATAAAGGTTTTGAAATGACAGTGCACCATGCCTGTGGCTCTTTCTTTATAAACAGAATCTTACTAGACGAATAGAATAACGGGATGCACTTAGTTGGGCATAGCTTCATCTGCTCTAGCATTTTCACATGTCTGAAGAACTTTATTCTCCAGGGCGTTTGAAGGAATCCACTAGCACTGCAGGGCATATAACTGCAATACTAACACATTAGAAGGCATCCTCGTGTTTCGAGGCTGCATCAAACTGCAGAAATATGATTTGGCATGACTGGCACATAAACAGGAGCAGTAAGTCATTTTAGTGGTCTACAATCTGGTTAATCGTTGTCAGTGAATCCTGTTGATGTGCTTTTACGCCTTAAAATTGGAACTCAGAAGGGTGTTTTATTTATTTTGTATTATTAGGTAGAAGATACATTATACTGTACAAGGAAATAACATAATTAACATCAGAACAAATAACAAAGACTAATCATGGCCCAACCTAGGCAAATGCACTATTCCTAAAGCACATGAAATTCACTCTGCTTTTTCCCGTTGTACTCTAAGACCATACTCCCCAGCCATATCTCAACAAATTCATTAAGAAAAAAAGTAATGCATTTGTCATTATCTTTGTTTGGCTATTTTGCTGAATAAATACATATAAAGACACCACACCATGACATAAAACGATCTTTCTATTTTCATAAAACAGATAATCTAGCAATTGGAAGCATGTAGAAGAAATTTTTATTTTTTGCAAAATTGATTTCGAAGGCATAGTATAGTAACAATGACAATCAGAATCTTTAATTAGAAGGAAATGTAGCTAGTTTTGAAGATGTTGATTATGTTTGTTTCATGTATGCGTGGACAAATTTTGTCATGTATATAAGTTATCCAGACATAGACATTCCCAACGCTTAACACAAGTGTTGAATACAACATCTAAAATACCATTATACTTAAAAGACAAAGACAAATGTGATGGCATTATCCTATGTCACTGTGAAGATTGCAGAAGATGACCAGATTTGAAGGTCATTTAAAAGATCATTCCTAATGTGATAAAATGGCTCTAATATGATCAATTTTATTTTTGTATTTTATTGTTGTGAGATTTTATAACGTATATTGTTTCAAAGCGTAGGACAAAGAGCGTGCAAAGAATCAAAGTACACGTGTACATTCCTATTTCAAGGATAAGAATAAGGGTCAGAGAGAAGAGTGCAACAAAATCAGGTGGCTACAGCTGCCTTAAGAATTAGTTGCTATGTGGAGTGCATGTTAGAGAATATTAGAGAACCAGAAATTAATTGGAATCTATTCATTGTGTGCCACAGCAACATTTTAGAACTCTGGGACGGCCGGACTAAAGCAGGCCCTTTGAGACTTCCTTTAAATCTATTGTAATGGTTCTAAACTTGAGTGTTTTTGGTAGGTCGTTCTGAAATGTAGGGCCTGGGCCTCAAAGTAGGGTCTAAGCTGCAATGGATCTACTATTTTAGCCCCATGCCCCATTTCTCTGCTTCCTGAATATGGTGCTCTTCAGTGAGGTCTCAACTGATATCAGATTCCTGGGGGTGTATTGGGTGAGTAGTGTTCAGATGTATTTAGGGCCACGTTTATGTAGTCTTTGATAGGTTGGCCAAAATACTTTGAGGAAACTCTGAACTCAAAATGCAACCAGTGTAGGCCTTGGTTGTATACAAATTGTTCGTATTACAACTGTTCGAATGACAATTGACCTTTTCACAATTGACCGAATTGTGAAGGTCAATTGTAACATATATGCGGGGGGAAACCACCCCGCAACCCCCCACCCAACCCAAACCCGCCCAAAACCCTATATATATATATATATATATATATATATATATATATATATATATATATATATATATATATATATATATGACATATATATATATATATGGTCAATTGTGAAAAGGTCAATTGTGACCCTTTAAATTCGGTCAATTGTTCATTCGAACAATTGTAAACAAACAATTTGGGTAATACCTAGGCCTTGAGGACTGCTGATATACAATTGCATAACTTGAGTCCTAGTATGTGTCTGGCTTTTTGGCTCTGTATATATTTAGGTTGGTGTGTTTGCAATTTAGTGAGGCCCAAATAGATTGAGTTGCAGTAGTATGAGTAAGCAATGCCTGAGGATTTACTTAGCTCACTCTTTTGGGTCATTTTCGAGGCACGACATGATTGTGCAAAGCATATGTAATTTAAAATATGATTTGCAGGTAATTTAATCGATTTAAGGAGAATATGACAAATACTTGTCAAGGGTGATGTCCAGGTTGTTAAGTGAGTCTGCAGCCTAGTAGGCTGCTTAGATCGTCTGGCCAGGTAAAAGGAACAGTACTAGGCTTGAATTTTCTATGTGAAAACATCACACCTACTTAATGTGGCTCAATGGTAATGAAGAAACAATGTTTTTTTTTTAAATCTCACTATACAACCTTTCTAACATATTCTAGGACTGGTATAATAATGTAAATAAACTCTGGTACTAGATTATGTGGGGAAATTGCTGGATAGTGACAGAAAACCCCCCACCATTCTCATAGATGTTCTAAAACAGGTGCAATGTTTGCACATCTTACTGGTTTGGGGATACCAAACGCCAGGACCTAAGTTTTTGTTGAATTGAGGCAGAGTGTGAGACATTTGTGGACTGATTAGAGACAGGTGGCAACAGTGGCGTGTTGAGAGGTGTTTTTGTTAAGGTTAAATGCATTTTGGCCTGATCAGCATACCATTGGAATTTAGGGGAGTACTGGGATAGCAAGGATGCCAGAGGTTTGGTGTAATACGCATTAAACAACCAGTTGGGGAGGCTAGAGCCTTGTCATAATTCTAGGTTGAGCAGGACATGTTAAATCTAAGTCACCTTTATTGAGCTGGATGTCAGCTGGTGTGCCCTGTGAGAAAGACCTCTGGCCATTTGAGAGCAGGACCTTTGCTGCTCATAGTTGATTTTAATCTGCCTAGTAGTGCACTGTTCTAATGTGTCATAAGCTGCAATGAGATCCGGGAGGGTGAAAACAGACAGCTCATTGGTGTACACATTTAAGGTTATCTTCCCTTATAAAGATAAGGACTATGTTCATGCTCCTCGAGGATCTAAACACCAACTGGTGATCGTGTAGGAGCTCAGAAGAATCGCAGTGTTCTGTTAACTGAGATGTGAATGGCATATTGAAAATGGGACCATAGTTGTTTGGTTCATTACAATCTAAGGATCCCTTTTTAGGAAAGGAATCCTAGTAACTTAATTTAAAAACGTCACGATTTTTGCTGATTCTTGCAAATTATGGAATTGAAAAAACCAACATGTTGCCATTGTCCTTATTTAAGGTAACAGGACCTGGCTACCATTTTTCCGTTGACGCCTTCATGCCCCTGAGGATGTCAATAATGAATGCTGATAAAAAGAGCATATTTTCTGTGGATCCTGTGTGGGGTACTCAGATAGAGGTTTTGACTGAGTCGATATTAGCTTAGATTTTCATAATTTTTTCAAAGATGGACACTGATAGCATGACTACCATTTCTTGGGAGTGTACAAGATTAGACCAAGTCTGGGAAGGGGAACTCAATTCTTTAGAGGTTTGGAAGCCTGCCATTATAAAGTGGTGTGCCATGTGTACTCTGGTCTGGATCCATGTCTTCTTTTTCTTCTGAAACATGGCTTGGTAAGCTTCAGCATATATTTTTTAAAGAAGAGTTAATCCTCTGGGGAGCAGGTCTGTCTCTATATGTGTTTCCATTTCCCATGTGTTCTTTTTTGGATATTGAGTTTGTTGTCATACTATTTGTTAGCCCTATTGTGTTGAGTTTTGGGTTTCTTGAGGGTAATAGGAGCTAAAATGTCCCATGACCATGCCAGTTTGGTATTGAAGACATTCAATAGGTTGTTAGGGTCTTGCAGAGTTGTAGGATTGATGGTAACTGGATTGAAGGGAACGAGAACATTGGACTGCTATCTTTTTTAGAAGCATAAAAGCAAGCAGTTGGGTCTGTGGCTTGGATTGGGTGGGAGGTTTTGGTGCAGCCAGTTACTATGCATGCACTATTTTATATTTTGACAAGGGAACTGGAGTATGCAATGCCACAGAAAGTGGTATGTTAAGTGACGCGATAATGGCAAGGGTGGCTCGACTTCAGTGGGATGATGCATTGGCCTAGGATTAGAAACAAATCATTCATGAAAGTCTTGAATTGAATGGCTGTTTTAACGGAGGAGGAATCCAACCGCAGGTTGATGTTCCCTAGTATAAGGATCCTGTCTGAGGTGACATGGTACTACTGATGAGGACAGACCAGATCTCCAGTGTTGTGGCCTTGAGGGCCGTAGGTCACAATGTGCATGATGGCGATGGATGGTCAATTATGCATTTGCGTATGAGGGTTTCAGAGAGAGGTTGGGGGACTAGTCACGGTGGTGGCTCGACATTTATCAGGGTAGATCAGGGTAACCTTTTCCTACAGGTCTGTTGGCACTGTTATTGGTTTGTATACTTAAGTTTTCAGGTAGAAGGATGTTGAGGGTCGTAGTGACACCAATGGGGAACCAGGTACCAGAAATGCTTAATAAGAAAACCTTGGCTCTTCATTTGTAAAGTAGAATGGTATTGTGCACTAGGACCCCAACCGGCCCATAAAGCTGGGGGTTGCCCAAAAGCACTTTAAGATGAGTAGCGGCACCCGTGAGATGGATGGGGATGCAGATTAGTACTCTAGCATCAAATCAATAATGACAACTCAATAGTTTGGCAAAGGGAGTCTGTTTAAAGACAAGCACAAAAAACGGGGAGTTCATGAACATCAGCAATCGCTCAATCTTCCTTCTCGCACATCTTGTAAACTGAAAACTCGTCATCACTGACGTGTAACGCTTAAAATGTTACATGCAATTCTATTGGTTATAGGAAGGTAACTTTAATATAAGTACTATATCTGTATAGGGTAACGGAGTGAGGGGATTGGACGAACACTGTCAGGTGGGGCATGTAAGCCCTACCTTCAAAATGGCTACTCTAGACGTCACTAAAAGTACAACATCTTATTGGTTCTACTAACTATAGGACCCTAGATTACTTAGTCCACTATTTTTGGTTTAGCAACAACCCCACTCATACTTTTCCACTGGCCTAGCAGCGTGCAGAATAGCCGGCCAGGTGCAGGGAGTTCGTCTGCTCCCCCAGCCTCCCTCCAATTATTGCAACAATCAATCATCACTTCAGTGGTCATGTGTCAATTATTTCTTTGTATTTTGGCCTCGAGACTGCTTCTTGGTCTGGAAAAGCTAAGGCGTCTGGGCATGGCACCAATCCATCCATAGGTGTGAAAGTTTCATCCCTTCTGCTTGCTTGGTCATGTGATTTCGACACCGTGAAATCGTCTTATTCTCCATGTAATTCGTGTAGTTCATTTGATTTTGTCAGCCATCTGCCTTCTGTGGCATATCTTGACCTTTCAGAATAGGATACTCTGTCCTTCTTTTCATTAATTGTATCCACTGTTGGGCTATTTCAACTGGTACGACCTTGGCTTCTTGGCATGACTTGCCTTCTTCTGAGTTTTCTCTCTGTCCTTAATTCTCGATTTTCCTGCTGCGAAGCTCTCCTCTTGAAACCTTAAGTAACCTTTAGTTGGTTCTGCTCTTGTGCATAGTGGAAGTATGCTTGTATAAAGTGCTCGTTTTGAGTTAGATATGTATATAAGTGGCGCATGCCGCAATCTATCTTACTACTAAGCATAAGCAAGCCTCACGATTCTTTGCTTCTTGCAGTTCCATGCATATGTACAAATGTAAACTAAATGAATATCTCCATCGTGCTCATGGCATAAACTTCTAACATTTGACATCGTTATTTCACCTTTAGGTTCAAGATGTCCCTTATCCATGGTGTTTCGTCTCTTTTCGTCATTTGCAGGTCATCATATCTTTTATATGTGAGTCAGGCCGGGTTCTTATGACGTCACCATTCGTCTTCCTTTAGTATCTTTTTAGCTTCTTCAGGCACTGTGCTTTGACATTCTTCATTTTACTTAATTTGTCGATATGGATTTCTCAATGGTTACCTTACTGTCCAGGTTTTCTTAGGTGTTGATACTTCGTAGGTGCTGTCAGTCTGATAGGTACTGGACAGAGCCCCACTGCGGCTCTCTGCTCGTTTATTTGCTCATCATACGTCACATATTTCGGCGTGAAAGTTCCCAGAACTTCAAAATGAACGGTTGGAGTGCAGGTCGTGCTTGGGACCTCCTCTACAGTACCCATGCTTTTGACTGCTGCTCTCACGTTCATAGTACTAACTGCTAATGTCGGGGGAGGTTTAAAGTATTTGGGATAGCTGCCATGGAATGTAACTGATTCAGATGTGAAAACAGTAGAGAAACCTACGGGGCTGTGAGGAAGGTAATTAATGGGCTTGAGGCAAGGGAAGTAGTAGACTCTGTCAGGTTCGGTAAATTGATTAGGGCCAGGATGTCATGTGGAGCCACCTGGGCCTAAGTAGTCATCTACCTCTTGTTGTTATTACAAGGATGTCCTAGTATGCAGTTGTCATGAGGGGGGGGGTTGTTGGATGACATGTGGTGAATGGGCAATGATCCGTTCTCATGGTGAGGGAAGAATATAGTCTAGAGGATGGTGGATTGTGTGCTTAGTTTGAATTATGATGGTTGCATTGTTTTAGCCATTGATGGCGATTTCCCTGCGTTTGAGGTTAGGAATGACATATTGCCCTCTATGCTGTCAGTTTACTGGGGTGTAGGTTTACGTGGAGAAAAATGTTTTACCACTTAGGTAGGTGATCGATAATAGTAAGATATGTGCAACCCATTCTCTGCAGTTTAAGGCCCATACCTATCTGTAAAGGGGATATTGGAATTGCAGCCCAATTATTTATTTTTATTTCAGCTTACCACTTTTGGTGTTAAGGTCCGAAGCTATGTTATTGTTTAGCAATCAGTGAATTATTAGGATCTGGTGAAAGGCATGATGAGACATTATGCTAGGACTTGGTGGTTTGGTAAATTAAAAAAACTTCTAGGAGACTTGAAGTGCTTTAGTGATAACTCAATGAAGTCCTAGACTACCATATTGTGTGTAAAAAAGGATCACCTGGCTATAGGTGACCATAATGCTTTTGATGTAAATTTCATGTACGAGTGGGGCAGAAGGTCCCAAATGATTAGTGATCCCATAAAATGGAAGCTTTTATGAGGCCCCAATGTGTGTGGCTCAGGCTTCGACAAGGTTGTTAAGAAGAGTAGGTATTTAAAAACAGTTAGCACAGATACAAATCTTGAAGATCAGATGTAACAGGCGTTGCTGGCCACACAGCATATATCGGGTTTAACAGACCATAGATAGTCACAGGGCACATATATCACATTTAAGAGCCACTAGATAGCCATAGAGGATATATATTGGGTTTAGGAAACCTTAGACAGCAACAAAGCATATGTTACGGATTGAACAGGCCCTAGATGGCCACAATACATATATATATATGATTAGAAAGGCCATAGGATGCCCCTTTGCACATATATCAGATTTAGCAGACCCTTAGTAGCTATAATGCATATGGATAAGATTACACAGACCGAAGGTGATCATACAGGTAAGTGACTAGGATAGGAAGTGTTGTATATGAGACAGGACAAACACAACACAAAGAATGATGGCTGGAGGGTTCTGAATGAATCAAAACTCACTGGCAAAACTCTGGGAAAACTTCCAGACCATTGCCTTTCAATTTTCCATGCCATTACAGAAGGGGAAAGACCCATCTGTCTGTGGGATTCGGAGGCACAGATACCAGTTTTTGGGGTGTAAGCTTTAATTAAAGGAAAAACTCTTTTGGGGTTTAACAAAAGAAATGGGAAAATCCGGGGCTCTGTGTATCATCAGGCACTTCCATCTACTTGGTAGCATAATAAGGATGTGCTCTTCTCTGAACACGGTTCATTGTTGCTCCCTTAGTACGACCACAGTAATTCACGGTCGCCTGTCTCGGCATCTGACTTTTAGGAAGAGTAGAATCGAAAAGACACTTAGTATTGGCCTTTCGATGTCCTCAGCACACCCCCCCCCCCATCCCCTTCCATCCGGACACTCACTCCTGGGCCCTTGTATGGCTCCAGTCCTGCACGGGTAGGTGACATGGCTTCAGCCGCCGTTTCCAACGTTGGTTGCGCAGGTAAGAACAACCAACTCTCCCGGTTGTCAGTGATCACTCCAGTACTTGCCTCCGCTCTTGCTCTCATGGGGACTCGTCCTAACTCCACAATGTCCGAATGAGACACCGCTCCTGCGGTCACCTTCAGTCTCGGAACGCTGCTCTTGGCCCATTGCTCTGTCGCTGTGGTGCCCTTCTCTTGAGTGTTGGGTTAATCCTCACCCTGGGGTCAAGCCGTTAGGGCGGATCAGAGGCACGGGACAAATAGTCGGCCACCACTTGAAACCTGTCATTTTTGTGCAAGGTCTGGAACATAAACGGTTGCAAGATAAGAAACCATAGTAACACTCGATGGTTAGAGTCCTTTCGAACCGCTAACCACTGCAGGGGAGCATGGTAGGTGAAGATCGTAAACGAACGGCCCAAGAAATCATACTGAAGGGACTCCACTGCCTACTTGATATCCAAACATTCCCTTTCCATTGTAGAATAGGCCACTTCATGTGCAAAATAACAGCCTTGTGTTGGAATGCTGTGACCGCCTTGTCATCTGTCATCAGATCTCCTGTGTGGGTTGATTTGGGGGCATCCGTGAGGGGTGCTGCTATGGAGGAAAAATGGGGTATGAAATGTCTATAATAACCGACGAAGTCCAAAAATGAAATGATACCCCCTTTAGTTGTAGGAAGCGGCAGTTGTTGGATTGCTTTTACTTTATTCCACTTGTGTCCGTATCTCACCCTTACCGACAGTGTATCTGAGGTATTTCCTCTGGGTAGCCCCCAGCGCGGTTTTCTTTGGGTTTATATGTAAACCCACATCTCCTCATTTCTTCACAAACTCTCCGTGATGTTCCAGATGGGCCTCCCACATTTGACTGAATATTATGATATCATTCAGATACGTTGAAGCATATGATATGTGGAGATGGTCCATCAGAGACTGGAAGGTGGCTGAGGCTCCCTGTAGGCCAAACAGAAGACAGTAAACTGATACAGATCGTGGGGTCTTGCAAACACTGTTTTCGACTTATCTTGTTCCCATAAGGGTAGTTGCCAGTACCCCTTAGTCAGATCTATAGTACTAAGGAGGCAAGGTATGGCCAGTTTCTCTATGAGTTCCTCTATTCTGCGCATGGGATAGGCTTCCTAAGAAGAGATTGTATTAAGTTGGCGGAAGGCCATACAAAATGTTGTGGGTCCATCCGTTTTAGGCACCAGGACAATCGGAGAGCACCATGGACTTTTGGAGGACTGATGATGTTTAATTTTAGCATCTTTTCTATCTCCCTTTTTACTTCTTCTCTTTTTGCCTCTGGTATGCGATAAGTTCTTAGGCGAATAACCTACCCAGATGTTGTTTCAATGGAATGTTTGATTAACTTGGTTCTCACAGGTAGGTTAGAAAACACATGCATGAAGGGTTCAAGGGTTGTTAACTGTTTTTTTTTTTGCTTCTTGTTCGTTAAAGCTTTTCCGCTTTGCACATTCTGTATACCTGCTTCTTCCCCTCAATGGAACTGTTCAGTGGATGAGTTATCCACGAAGGTGATCATGGCTATAGAGGTGGACAACTCTTTCCACTACTTCAGCAAGTTGATATGGTAGTTCTCCTTTTGGTTTATTAAATAGATAACCAGCCCAAGCACTTTCTCCACCCAGTAAGGAGCCCTCCATTTTGCCAGCATTTTATTCTCAGTGGTTGTTATTAAGACCAAGACCTTATCATCCACTTGGAAGCTTCTCATTCGGCTGGTTTTGTTATATTGTTCCTCTTGTTTTTGTTGTGCCTGTCCCAGGTTGGCTACTGCTAGGTTTCTCAGATGTTCTAAGTATATCCTCAGGTCATTTACATATTCAGATAGTGATTTCTCTTCTTGACCTTTCAGTCTTACTTCACCAAGTCCAGTATGGTCCTTGGATGTCTTCCAAAAAGAATGATGGCATAAGTTTTCTGAATGAATCAAAAACCACTGGCATAGCACTCAGCAACCCTCCAGACCATGGTTTATCAAACTGCCATGCCATAAGAAAAGGAGAAATATATACAAATCAGTCTTGCTACTACCCCAAAAGTGGCATTCCAGCCCAAACTGTAGATCACATCCCTTCTGCACGAGACCACAAGCAGTCCCAGAGACTTTGACCTCATTGGGCCTTGTTAGTGAGGTGTAGCTTTGGTCTCTCGGTTTGGCAAGCTCGGGAGCCACGCCTGGGCATATCTGCCCCACTCAGGTTCTAGCATTGGACATGGGCCTGTTTAGTCTCCTCAATCCAGATGATTTTCTGGCTCCCTTCTAATGGGCGCTTTGAAACACAATTTCTTGTTGTATAAGCGCCTTACAAATGCACAATAGAATAAAATGAAATTTTAGGGCCTTCCAGAGACTGAAGATCAAGCTTCTCTACAAGGGCTCTCTTACAGTGACTTGGTGCCTAGGGACCAAGACGCAGAGTTGCACTGGTAGGGGGATCACATTACACCCTGGGACGGTTGTGCCATTTTAAGCTTGGTGCCAAATCTCATTTTCGAGTCAGATGACTGCAGGTCAGGCTGGGCACCAGAAAAATCAAGATCTCAGGTGGGAAATAGACTCAAGCTGAAATCTCCCCAGCAAATATCTGATGGGACACATGGCAAAGTCTTTAGCAATCTGGTCTCTGAGCAGTGACAGAGTAGGTACCTGTATCTTTACCAGGATGGAGAACATGTCTGCAGTGTGCTACACCAATCATTTGGGGGCACAAAGTCAAGGTTATTAGCCAATTTGGTGAAAGCCCTGGTCAAACAGAGCATGGTTGTGACTGCAGAATACCTTCCAGGCCTCCCCATTGTGACGGCAGATTGGAATTGCTACTAACTCATGGACCGCTCTGACTGGAAGCTGAACACAATGTTTTCTCAGCTTTGCACGACGTCTTGGGTTCTTGCACACAGATTGTGTTGCCTTCTACCTCAATTCCCAGCTACTCCACTTCTTCAGCTGGCTTCTGGGTCCCCTTGGAGTGGCTACAGGTAGTTTCTGACATTGCTGTTGATAAGCTCCCTTTGAATGACCAATGCATGTTTTCCAATCCATGTGAAAATGTCCTCGGCTTCCCCAATCTAACCTCCCCGGGCACTATCACTTTTAATGAGCTCAATGGGTGCGGGCTTACAGAGAGGGTTCAGGTCCCCGCTGATGGAGGGTGTGTCTCAGGTGTGCTGGAGGGGTTCAAAGTCTGCTGGTCCATTCTGGGCCCATCCCGATTAGCTGTTGTCCCCATCAAGGACTACTGGGTCCCTTCCACAGCAAAGAGTTTTGAGGGGGCATTGCCAGTCATGGTAGCTTGAGTGTGGAATGGGTGTCCATCTTGTTTCTGCTCCTCTGGTGATGGTGACTAATTTTCTAGTGAAGTTGGTAGAGGAAGGCAGAGACTTCTATACCATCTGTGTATACAGATCTGCTACCTAAGCGCTCTATGATACAATGGATGTCTCACTTGTTGGTGAGTACCCAATGGTGAGTGAGCTGATGAAGTGTGTAATTTCCAAAGCACTGTGGGAGATGGGAACAATTTAAGAAATGCATTAATAAATGAAAAAACGTTTATATAAAAATAAATATTTCGGTCACACTCCCAGTGATCCTGCATTAAGTGGAGCCCTTGTGATATTTCTTTCCTTTTAGCAGACAATGTGATGCTTCAATGTTTTAGTAAAGTTGACTCAGCCATTACTTGTTTTCTAGTGGACTCCTGAGCATGCGTATAAAGTAGGGCTGGAAAAATGCTGTCTAGCAGACACTCCAGCCAAGGACTCTTAGGCCCATGTGACTGCATACGCTGGTCAAGTTTGGTACAAACTAAGGTTCGCTCAGGGAGTGATGACATGATGGGTGGAGTACATACACCGCTTGGGGGACACCTTTGAGGAGGGCTTGTCATGTGATGTAGTAATGAAAGGTTGATACCGAGAGAGCTCTAACTGTGAGTAAAAGGTGGTAATTTATTGGTGGAAGGCGGGGTACGGATTTTCAGAAGGGTCTTAGGTTTAGAAGCTGTTAGGTGACTAGTAGCCTATAAAGGGGAGGAGTCTGGAGCACAGGTCAAGTTAGAGCAATTTGTTCCCGAAAGACGTAGGATGCTGTGTTTCTGGTCATACAGGGCAACAATAAAGCTGTCTCTGTCATCGCCCAAAATTGATATGTCAGCTTGGTTTCTCTGACTGCACCCTTCTCTCATGAATTTGTTTATCCAGGACACAAAAGTGGTTCTGCAATTGTTTACTGATTGGGGGTATAAGGTCTCCCTTTCTCCATTTGAGCAAGAAGGCCATCCTGCTATGTGCCCATTTCCTACAAAAGGTTATTTGCTATTAAGCCCCCCGATTGATCTAGCAAGACCTTTTCTCAACAAGAGTTTTATTTTTTAGATTTCCCGGCAAATGTTGGTCTTGTATCCTGCCTTTACCGAATACCCTGCATCTGTGCATGATGTGTTGCCTAAATTACACAAATATATTAAGGGTTCAGACAGGCATGCTGGCTGGACCCAATTGCTCTTGGGTTGGCATAAAACATGCAAGCCGGTATCTGCATAGACATTCCCTAAACCTAGTATAAGGGAGTTCTGATTCTCTTAAAGATATTATTATCCCTCCCTGGTTGAACAAATGTGGTTCAAACATGTTCTGTGTTTCATCTACTTTACTGGTTGATTGGAGTACATTTGTTACCCACCTGTGATTTACATTGTTGTCTTTCTTTCTGGTTTGTGTTCTGTTATTTTCTGCTGAAGGTTTTAGGAGTAAAGAAAGTGACACATAATGCTCATCGCAATGTTTTTATAATAGAATCAGAACTCACTTATACTCATTAAGGAATGTGAATTCCTATTCTTTTACAGAATAACAAGGTATGTTTTAAAATACACAAATGGCTTGGTACCAACTTTATCTCCTGCAGATAATCAAGCCCTTGATCCTATAAAACAACTTCGGATCTGCTGTCCAAGCCTTTGTACTCTCCCATCTGGATGGTGGCAATGCCATTTTGGGAGGCCTTCTGGTGACTGCTCTGGCACCACTGGGGAATGTGTCCTTCAGCTGCAGCATGACACAAAGGACTCTGAGAATTCGGCCACATCACCCCAGCCCTCATCGAACTGTACAGGCTCTCTCTGCAAACATGTGTCATCTTGAAATCCTGCTGTATCATCTACTAGGCTGTCGCTGTGAAGGTCCCCAAACTACCTCACTGAGAAACTCAACATCTCTGGAGGCCTACGATCTACCAGAATTAAAGACCTGTGCAGACTTGAACTCTGCTAGAGTAGGAAGGAAAGCACCAGAAGACAGGCCTTCTTTTTTTATGCTCCCAGACCGTGGAACCTCGTACCCATCAACACCAGACTCCACCCAACACTACATTTCAGGCAGGAGCTCAAGACCCTCCTTTTCAAGGAATTGCTCCTCCCCAACACCTAAGTCCACACACTCTGCACTCCCCACCTAACTTGAGGCTAGGTGATCTGCTCCCCCCTTTTTTCCTCACCTGATTGCTTGATTGCTGTCAAATTGGCCTCCCTCTCCCTCCCCAGCTGCTATCTCCCCACTGCCTTGCAACTCTGCTTCCCTCACAGTTCCCTTCCTCCTATGATTGTAAAGCGCTCCGTTCCTTCCTGAAGCTAGGTCTGTGCGCAATAGGTACCCTAATAATAAAGATAAAATGATATTCAGTAGTAACATTCAGAGACAAAATGGGTCAACAGCAATCTTTGACAAAAAGATTGTCACACACATCAAGATTACAGGCAGAGCTCTAGTCATTTCTTTGAAACAACTACAATGATTACAAAATTGGGTTATGGAAAAGAACAGATTTCAATTTGTGGAGAAATTAGTTGTTTATGCTAATGCAAGTTCTGCAATGAAATAAGGGTATATAATATACTATTGCTTAAAGGTAAAGCATTGTGCATCGGTCTACACAGAAATGTAAAATCATTTGCAAAAATCTCAACCAGGTTGTTTATAGATTTAAATAAACTGCTATTCTGCTAGTTAATAACACTTAATAACAAAAGGGAAGTGCTACAGATAAGATTGTGAAATGGGAGTATTTTACTCCATACTTTTAGAAGTGAGTATACTTATTTTTAAGGGAGTAAAAAGTCCCATTGCCAATGGCAACATTTTATAAGTAAATAATACAAATATGTTTTCACTGTAAAACAGAAAGGTTTTTTAAATACACATATTCTGGTATTTAGTTATTCATGCACAATAAAAAATAAATGTTTACCTCTTTGGATCTGACAGTAATAATAAAAGTTCTTCTTGTCGCACTATGTTTACTACTAGTTCAGACGTATCCATGGAGCTGTGTGGGTGAAAGCTGGGGGACAGGCTCCTGTGTGTCTATTTCCTATTTTTTAGCTGGGTGTATTTTAATTCCCTAGTTTTTTCTGAGTGTTGCTCTATGTTTAGGGAGTAAACGTGGCTGATAAACTCTTACCTGAAGAGATGCTAATGGAACAATTATTCAGTAGTTGTTATCACTAGTGTATATAAAAAATAGCTTTTTAAAAAAGATTGCACAATTTACAAAACATACAGTATTACAGTTAATATCGCAATGCAGAAATAAAAACATCTACAAAAAGAGAGGTCTCATTTCATCAACGGGATAGCAAATGTTGCCACAAAGCCACAAAGATAGAAAAACACATATTCTGATGATTTCAACCACATAGATTCAATATACATATTTTAGTGTGTATATAATATGTTTATTATGCCTTGTCAGGAGGGCGGACATGGCCTTTAACGGCCCGCCAGCCCGTGCTAAGACAGGCACCAAGTGAGTGAGCACCTCAGCTTGGGCTGTGGGCCATTAAAGACCATGTCAGCCCTCCTTGCAGGGCATCAGGGGTGTTGCTAGGTCTGGAAAAGATCAGGGGCTAAACTAATGTCAGGACTGGCGGGACTCAAGGCTAGCTAGCATTTTGGTTATAGCACCTTCTATCTGGGGCTACAACCAAAAGAGCCGGGCTATAACCCCCTGAAATCTCCCCCTAGCAACGCCTCTGCAGGGCATGAAAGTCATTCGCATCCTGGGGTTCATCAGGGGTGCGAATGGCTTTCACAATTTTTGATCGGTAGATCTGCACTGCAAGCACAGCCGATACATTTGTAAAAAAATAGACGGCTGCTAAGTCCCTTTTCAATGTCTATGGCGGCCACACGGGTGGAGCAGCGGGACCGGAGCACCATACTCCAGTTCCGCAGGCAAGTGGAAGGAGTGGGGAGGCAACAGGGAGGGACTACAAAAAAAAAGGTTTAAAAAATCCCCACCTGTGTAAGGGCCTTGGGTGGCTTGGACAGCGGGCAGGGATTGTGTATTCTTGACTGCTGTTCCACCCACCTGATTGGCTGAGTGCCCATACCCGGGTGAGAATTTTCTTGCCTCAACAGTAAAAACCCTAACTTAGATCCACTCCATCCCAACATGTTTCGAACTACACTGTGACATTGCTAGGTATTCATCAGGGGAGATATTAACTCAATTGCATTCTATATATCATGACAGTCTGCCTCTTCACCAATGTGTAAGGCTGTTCATGTCCCTACACTTCCATATGTAGAACAGAGAGCAATACACCACCAAATATTCCAAATTTTTCCAATAATTTCCTACTGCCATAATCATATGACTAAAACAGTTAATGTATTTACACCTATTTGCAAATAATACCTTAAAAGTCCAAATTGTGTTTTCTTTTACTTGAAATGTAGTTATTTTTTATCTGTTCCTGTAATATAACAGGTCAGATACAGGGTAAAAAAAAACACTTTATATATGGAGCTATCCGTGTCTAAGAATTATAATGTTGAACGAGCATTGCTTTCATCGTAGCATGATAGATATTTCATTTTCTATTGATTGGCAGTCCGTGTTGCTTGTGTTTTTGTGTTCATTGTTTGAACATTCTGAATGTCAATTTGTTTTTTATAGAAATATTTATGTTTGTATTATGATTGTTACTGGAAAGATGTATGTTTTATAAATAGTAAATATATATTACATTTGCTGATGTTCGATGTGTATATATATGTATATGTATATATATATATATATTTATATACTATAGTGATACTAATATTATAGCAATGAATATCATTTGTGAATAATTGTTACATTAGTATGGAAGTGTTAGTAACTAATAGTTCATAAGCCTTTTTGGTGCAAAGCACATATTTAACCTGGTATGCCTAGATAAACTTTAAATCCGGTAATCCTTATTTATTAACACTGTAAATAAATATCGAACAGGGTTACCCATTTTATCATAATGTGAATGCAAATATGCACACGTTCACAGGCATTTTCTAAAAATGTATTAAATAGTAGAACTCTTAAATATATGTTTACTGGTGAATATGTAATACACAGATTGGATCTCATTCACCAATAATTTTGTACTTGGTTACCTGATATCATTTTTTTTTTTTTTTATTGTTTAATCACATTGGATTTTTACAATACAGGTCTTCTCATCATTTCATACGATTATTTATCCGATCAGTTTGTCGCTTTCTGTGGGCAATTTGTGATTTGTCGGTTCATTTGATGGATGTTGTGGTCACTGTTGTATTTGTTCTTGGTGACACCCATTGTTGTTGAGTAGTTGTTGGTCGATGTATTCTAACATTTTTGCTGCTGCAACTTGCCATGTGATTCTATCATCCCCAATGAGCCTGCACCACCAGGTATTTTCCTCGTATAGTATGTTAAAACCGGGCATGTGTGACAGATACTGTTGTCTAATAAAATTCGTTGCTGGGCATGACATTAGCAAATGTCTTATTGTTTCTTTGACAGGATGGCTGGCATTATTGCAAAAACGACAATCGTTAGTTGCTGTTTGTCCTCTGATATGAAGTATCTCATTTGTTTTCATTATGTTGAGTCGTGCTCGTAAAATTAGATTTTGCGCCTTTTTATTTGGAAATTGGTTTATGAAGCCTTGCAACTCATTTCGTTTCAATATATTATGCGGTAAGTGAGCCATGAGTTTCGATCTTGTTGTAACGTCGATCGTCGTTGCCCAATCTGCATCTTTAATTTTTTGTAGAACTTTACATGGATTTTCAATCAGTTCTTGTTCGTCCGATGCTATATCACATAATACACCTAGATTTTCCTCTTGCCATGTTATTAGCATCTGACAGTTTCTGGCATCCATTTCGCATTTAATCATGTTGAAGATTTTATTGCTGGTGTCCATTCTGCTTTTCCTAAAGAGCATTATGGTGTTGCACACCACTGTGCATTTTAAAGATTGCAGGCTGAGTTCTCGGCGTATGGCCACCCCTGATGTCGATTTGGGTAATTTCAAAACTTTTCGCCAAAATCGGGCCTCTAGTTTAGCCCATATTTGCTTTGGCATCATGGGCATCGCTTCCATCCCATATGTCAAGGTAGGTACGACCTTCATTTTATAGAAGTTTAAAACTGGGACAAGTGAGTATTTCCCAAATTTGCCATCGATAGCGTTTGCTTGGGCTGCTAGTTTGTCTGTCTTTCCAAACAGTTCCGCTTGCATTGTGTTTTCTTGGCGTGAACTGTCTAGGAATACTCCAAGATATTTGAATGAGGTGACAGACTCGATTTCAGTGTGGCCCAGCCGCCATCTGAAGTTGCTGTTTTTTTTCTCACGATTTTGGAAGATCATAACTTTTGTTTTGCTTATATTAATTTCCAGGTGGTTACTTGTTGCATATTGCTGTAGGGCACTTAACTTTCTTTGCAGACCTATTTGTGTTTGATCAAAAAACGTTAGATCGTCCGCATATAGGAGATGGCCGATTTCTGTGACTCCGATTTTTGGCGGGAAAACCCTTATTGTTTGCCCAATGTCTTGAATGTCTCCAATGTAGCTGATAAACAGCGCTGAAGCCAGCGGGCATCCCTGCTTGACTCCTCGGGTGCTCTTGACTTCGTTAGACAGGTCTCCTTCTCGGCTGAGACGCACTCGCATTTTGGTTTCATGATGCAGAGCCTGTATCGGGGCTAGTATGTCTTCCGGGCAATTCCATTCTTGTAGTTTTCTCCATAGGATCGGCCTTTCAATACGATCAAAAGCTTGAGTGAAGTCAATGAAGACTACAAACAGACACTGTTTGTATTGCAGTGCTTTGCTTTTTAAGATGTTACACGCCAGAATGTTACACGAGGTTCCTGCGTTTTTCTTAAAGCCAGTTTGATAATCATCATTGCATTTTGCTGATGCAGCCCATGTTTGAAATCTTTTCATTAGTAACGTTGCGTATACTTTGCCTATCACGTCCAATAACGCAATCGGACGGAAATTTGCTGGATCTGTAAGGTTCCCTTTTTTGTAAATCGGAACTATTATAGCTTTTGTCCATGATTCAGGTATCGACTTTAGTTCTGTGCAGCGTCGAAAAATAGCACTTATGAAGCTTGTCCATTCGTTTGCATATTTTTTTAATTCAGCGTTGGTGATGCCGTCTGGACCAGGTGCTCTGGAGTTCTTTAAGTTCTTGATTATATTCAAAATGTCTTCTTTATTTTCTACGTTGACCCAGTTTATTGCTTTCGATTGTGTCTCAATGCCGGTATATGGTTCTTCTGCTTTGAAAACTGTTTCAAAGTGTTGTTCCCATGCATGTTGACTAATGTTGTTCAGAATTTGTCTCTCAAGGGTTTGCTCTGTATCTCTTAATAGAGTCCAGAAATGTCTGCTGTTGTTTGTAATGAGAGCCTTGATAATTTGTTCCGCGTCAGCTTGATACAATTTATATCTATGGGCTCTTACCCATGCTTTGTATCTTGATTTTATGTTCCTGATATTTGCGGGTGTTTCATTGATGGATTTTTTGCGTGCGTTACGTAGCGCTTTTCTATATTCACGTCTTTTTGCAATAAGTTCTTTGTTATATGCATGTTTTGTTTCTGTTTTCATCATGTGTCCTCTTCCTTTTCTCGGACATATGTGCGGAATTAATAGTGGTTGATAATCAATGTCGGGCACTGTTGATGTCAGTGCATCTGCTTCGTATTTTGCTGTCGCTTTGATGATCTCATTCGCACTTATTCTTATTCGTGTTCCTTGTGCATTCGGTTCGAGTTGCAAATTTCGGCCACTTTTGTTGTTCTCTGCCAGCCAAGATATTACCAACATGTTGTGATCGCTCATGGACGTGCGTCGCACATTAAACTCTTTGATGTCATGATATCATTTTTATCTGACATCACTGAGAAATTCCTGGCAAGTAATCAAAATCTTGAATTGTAGTGCACCATGAAGCATCAAAGGTTCAACGGTAGTGGTAGCCAGGGATTACATGGGATGGGCATAATATTTACCAAGCAAAACAAATTCTGACAAATCATCTTCAGTACAATAAATAATACATCATATGATTAGTACATATGCTTTATATGGCAGGCCACGAGGATTTACATCTTGTTCACCTTCTCATTTATTTCACTCTGTGCTGTTTCTATAGGAGCAAGTCTTGCTGTACTTGGAGAGAGGTGCTAAAGGACATTTCTGTATCTCAATTGCAAAGATTAAACAATGAAATGGAAGTTTTATATTGCTTACAGAGGCGAGCTATAACCTGGCCGTTGAATATGTTGATCACATTATTTTCCATATATTGATAATTGTAAGTGACAAAGATTAGGATTTGAAACTTATTCTCAGGCTGGTGGCCATGTGCACCATTGCACAAAGAAGAACACAACTATCACTTTTTCAGTTAATGACAAGTAGATACATTATTGTGCCTGTGTACTGCACTGCCATAAAATACAGAAAGCTATTTACTCATTATATAAATCACACATAAATGTGCAGCCACTATAGATGACTCTCTACTACTTTGACATCAAGAAAGCTATTGAACTATTTTTGCGAAGAAATCACATATCTTTTGGTCACTGGTATCAGCTGATTGTAGGGAACCTAATGCTGTTAATGGTTTAAGTTCTAACATTCTGAAGGCTGATTGGATTAACCACTTCCAGGCCTTACATGGCCCAGTTTCCAAGGAAAACTCTGATCAGAATAGGGTTGATATTGATAACCTACTCCCAGATAAGGATAGTTTAGTGTTTGGCCAAGCAGAGATAAAAAAGGCTATTTTGACAGCTGTGTCAGGAAAGAATCCGGGTCCTGATCATTGCCCTGTGTATATCTTTAAACATGACCAACCAATTTGGATCCCTACCATGCTAGCATTTTTTAACTCAATTGGGAGAACTTTTATGATCCCTCTTGCTGGAACTCAGCAATGGTTATTCCAATTTTTATGAAGGGGAGCATACAATACCCTCCATTTTAGAGATCAATCTCTCGATTGGACGTTAGAAGTACATTTTTTGGGAGAGCTCTCTACAAAAAAAATGCTTAATTGTTCCACCTTTTCTTACCCGTGTCTGACTTTTGATTCAGTTTTTGAGAAGGTTTGAGAACCTTGGAGCAATCTTTGAATTTGCTTGTTTTAGTTAGCAAGGTATGCACTGGATATAGATAACACATCTATTTGGTCTTTATGGACCTACCCAATTCGCTTGACTGTGTAACTATGAATGTTCATTCATTGGGTTTACTGAAAGCCTTGTATACTGCCCTTTATAGATGCACATGCTATGGATCATCAAGTGAATTGTCATTGTCTTTTCCCTCTGTTGGACAGGGGTGTCTACTCACCTTCTTGCTATTTAATCTTTACATAAACAGTCTGGCGATCAAATTGAATAATATAGCTGGCACTCCTATTAATGCTGGCTGTGGTCCTCCTCCACTTTTATACGATGAAAAAGCTGCTTTACTGGTAAAGACAACCAGGGCCTTGCAAGCCCTGGTAGATAATTAGTCAATATTTATGGATTAACATGGTTGATCAATTAATAGATCTAAATCAAAAGTAATGGCTTTGGCCTTAGGAATCCTCCTTCTAGAATGTTTCTCTATAAAAAGTAAAGTTTAGCATGGGTCCAATTCTACGACTACTTATGTATTTCCTTTTCTAAAAATCTAAGCTGGCACAAACATATAGATAAGGATTCTACCTACATGAGAACAAATTGGCTTTGTTCCATTTTGCCAAAAAGACAGGCAGCATCTTGGTCCAAACAGTTATTCAGCCATACCCAGCAAAGACATTAGGCATAGCATTAAATGGAACTGGTGTATGAGGACATGCAGACTTGAGACAATTATGGATCATTGAAAACAGATTCCTTTAAAGGATTCTGAATTTTCTGCAATCAGTATCAACCTTTGTGACTCCTTATGGATGCTGTATCTAGAGGACCTTATGAAGATGCAACTGTTGCTCCTGTGGCTCTCAGAGTGGACAAATCTGGTGGCTATCCTGACTAGGCCCCTCCTAAGGAACTTGCTGTCAACTGAGTTAGCTCACAGCATTGAATCGTTAATTTTTGTTAAAAAATAAAACAATTTACCAATATTGGTCTGGATGACTAGTTTACTAATCCAGAAATTATGATAGGTAGATCTAAGTCCATAATTAAATCCTGCCTTATAGACAGGCGGGACAATTTAAGAGAGGGTTCAGAAATTCAGAAATGTGCAGTTAGAAGTTACTATTCTGTAAAAACACTTTCAAATCTGAACCGTATCTCTTATGAGTTAAAAACATCTTTGCGTGTATGCTTTTAACCAAATTCAGACATGTCTCCCCCTAAGCGAGTAATCACTGTACATGCAATGAATTAATACCAGAAGACCTACTGCATCTTATGCTTTTTAGTCCCAGATATTCTACTATTCTCCAAAAAGACCTAATACCTATATTAAAGAAATCTAATTTTAGAAGTTTGCAGTTAGATTTCATATGCTTTTAAGTGATCCTCTATACGCTGTTCAAAGCTTTTTAATTGGTGCTTTTTAAAATGCGTTTGTATTAATGATTTCTTTTTTTATTGTTGTTTGGACTTTCTATATTTTCAATTAATTCTTTTTTGAATGATGCGCACATTTGCTTTCATGAAAATTACATTTTCCAATATAAAGTGATTTGAGATTTAGATTGATTGATGTCTACCTGTACAGTTTTTACTGTGGCCAGGTAAAGGAGAGGATGTTTTTAAGGCATTCGCCTGGTGCTTAGCAAATCAAAGATACTATGTCGTCATTGGCATACCAAATTAAAATCCCACAGAAAGTGAACTAATGGGTTTGAATTTAAACAGATACACAAAATCTATAAGGGCCTAATAACCTGAAATAATCAATAACTGCATTCAATATTTTTGGCTAGTGTCTGGTCGCTCTGTGAATTATTTTCATATTTCACAGCTTGACTCTTCTCACATGGACACACTTGGCATTTTAATGTGGTAATAGATTAAACCAAGTATACACTGATATTTTAATTTAAAGTTTGGTAAGTATATAAAGAAAAGGGTCATCTCAGATTATTTGGTTAAAGAAAGTGTGCCTCTGCTTACTTATGCCAGTCCGCGCTCTATGGCATATAATCATTCACCTTGATTCTACAAATCCTTCAATCGATTTCCCTACTCTCACTAATATCACTCCAGCTGAACTGGAGCATCCCATATCCCCAACATTGTTCTATTGCACCCACTGCCTCAACAAAATAAAAGTCCTATATAATGTAGCACATGGCTTACTCTGCCTTACCAACTCTACCCAAAGTGTGCCTCATTACATGTTTGCCGTTATCCCGCTGTAATACGGCAAACTGTAATACCGTTACCACCACTTGGTCTGCTAGAATTACCAGCAGATTCCAAATGGCAGACACACCGGTAAATTCCCATTCCATGGAGTACCATGGGGAATGTGCTGATATTACTGCACAGGTATTATCGGATCGGTAATACTGGCAGTTTTCCGGTGCGGTAACATGCTGGTATGTGGTAATACTGGCATGTTATTACTGCAGCGGCACACTCATAATGAGTCCCATTCACCTGTCGCGCTATCACCCACTTTCTGTGGAGACACATATGCCTCAAGAATAAAGATAAAGGTCCTTAAAGAATATTTCAAAAGCTCTAAAATTAACATTTCTGTGAACAACAGAGTGCTACGTACGTGAAGAAAATTTACAATTTTAAAATGGTATCATTGCAGCGCAAATCTGCAAACTACAATTGAAACCACTCTGGGAAAATGTAGCTGCTGTTCAAACAGATCATTCGGGGCGTTTGAAAAAAATTCTTGTAAAAATTGCAGATACTTGATGAACACCAAGAGTACAGAAAATGGTGACCAATCATCCTGCATACTCAGAGGCAATCGCTTCTTGGAAGTAACAGTTTTAAGAAATGTAGTCGAATGCCTCCCGCTCTGACAACATATGGTTTAGGCCTGGTAACCACTGGGTAAATGACCCCCTTCTCAGAGTTCCAGACAAAAGTAAGAACAAGAGGGGAAAACAGTGTTGTTGCTTTCTCCATGGCCACATTTATGTCACAGGAAATAAATTCATGATGTGCCCCTCCATGTCAGAAGATAGAGGACAGATTACTCAACAATGAATGCCAAAAATATTCTGGTCCCGCAGACATACTACAATGTAATGCTCCAACGTCAGTGGCATTTCCACTGCTGGGAGCATGTCAAAAGCTTGCATGAATAAACACATAGCCGTTATAGTACTACCTTACTTTTACATGTAGCACAGCACCATTGCGGCTATGCACACATGACAGAAAACAAAGACTCATTTTTTTAAGAATACATGGTATGATTCATTACAGAGCTAAAAGTACCAATGGCTAATAGAAGGTGTTAGATCTCTGACTGCACTGGAAGGCCCCAAAAGTGGCCCTCAGGTGAGGATGAACTTGGACAAGGACTGTCCTTGTTCAGCCAGGCCTGACTTTGGATTGCTATCAGCTGGTTTCCTGGCCCGATTTGTGCATTCTTTGAAAATGGAAAATAGAAGGCTTGTCAGGATTTAACAACCTCACAAAACACCTTTACACATGTGCAAAGCTCATGGTTCATTCTCGTTGTTTCTCACTGGATTTAAATACTCACACATGGATCCAGACCCTGTTCTGCTACAAAATCTCTGTTTTAAGACTGCCAGCGAAGGGAAAGATGTTGCAGCCATATTAACCTCAAATCCTAATCCTTTGAAAGTCCGAATGAGTATGACGTACTTTACTTACCGTAATCGTATTTCTGATGCTTGTATCTGCTTAGATTCACATGCTGTACAGAGGCCGACATCTAGTGGTAGTCGTGGATTATTGCATGACTTCTTTTCGAAGTTCGAAAAGGGACTGGGCCTGTATGGAATACTATCCTTTGTGTGACAAGTACTGTACCCATGGTCCTTCATGCGTCGAGGTACATCAGATTGTTTTGTTTCTGGCATGAGTGTTTTCATGAGTACTGAAAGGTGTAAGATGTCTATGTATCTTCAACTCCAAGAGGGGAGGAAGAGTAGGTACATGTGAATCTAAGCAGACACAAGCATCACAAATATGATTATGGTAAGTAATGCATGTCGTCTGAGGCTTGTGGATTTGCTTATAATCACATGCTGTGCATAGACTAGCAAGCAGTACCTGGAGAAGGAGGTGTGATGTTTGAAGGTAAAGCAACAAATAGATGTCTTAATACCACTTGTTCCAGCTGGGAATATGCTTTTGAATGTTTATCTAAGCAGTAGTGTTGTGTAAATATGTGAATGGAACTGTGAAGTAGCTGCTTTGCAAATTGCATCTAAATGGAACATTTGCAATGAAAGCAAGAGTAGCTCCTGTACCTCGAGTAGAGTGGGCTCTTGTCGTGAAGAGTAAGGTTTTCTTGGACAGTAAATAGCAAATCTGGATGTATTTGACTATCCACCCTGAGATAGCAGACTCCTTCTATACCAGCTGCTATGGAAACAAAGATTTGATCTGTTTTCCGCAGTGGTTTAGTTTTGTCTAGGTAGTACTTATTTACTCCTTACGTCCAGAGTATGGAGGCTTCTGTCAGCAGAATTAGTTGGATTCTGGAAGAAGGTTGGAAGTTCTATGGACTGGTTAACATGGAACTTAGAGATGCATTTGGGTGAAAAAGCGAGGATGTGTTATGAGAACCACTTTGTCTTTGTGAATAGTAATTAAGGTTTACAGTGACTTTTTCGAATGCCATATTTTCGAAATGCCATTTTGTTGGCACAAAATTGCTGTAAAAAAATGTTTGAATGTTTTTTTTTTAATTTTATTTTTGAAATGGGGGGGTTCCCCCTGAACCCCCTGTTTTTTTTATTAACACTTTTTATAAATAAATTCAAAAATGTTTTTTTCGGCAAATTGTTTTCGACAAAATGGTATTTCGAAAATATGTTTTCGAAAATATAACCGGATACCAGTAATTAAGGGATCTTCAACTACAAGGGCTTGTAGTTCAATGACCCTCCTTATTGATGTGATGGCTATAAGAAAGCCAGTCTTATATATTAGATGTTTAAGACTGGTTTTGTGAATTAGTTCAAAAGGAGGACCCATGAGTTTTGAAAGTACAACTGTGGGGTACCACCTAGGAGGAGGATTTGAAATTGGAGGGTGTAACCTCTTTTCTCCTCCCATGAAAGCCTTCATCTCCCACCATGACTCTTCGCTCTGTGAGATGGTGTATGCAGAGAGGGCTGCTAAATTCAACAATGCCCAATGCTATCAGCGTTATCGCAACTCAATTTGATGCAGAAAGGGGAGATTTGTACCTCCAGCAAAAAGCTAGAGGTAAAACTCCCACTTTCCACCCAACTCGGTAACTGCTGTGGTAATAGCATTACAACCGCATTTTACTGCTCCTCCCAAATCATGATGAGGTCCTAACCCTGAGTCGAGAAGCTAAAGAAGATAGTGTACTATATGTGAAGTGGAGCAGTCAATAGGGTTGATGTTGCATGCTTGGAACCAAATGACAAATTGTTTCCATGTTAAAATAGCAGTGTCTTGTGTTAGGTTTTCATACTTCCTTCAGGATGTCCATACACCTTTGTGGTAGGTTTAAATGTCAAACTCTATGACTTCAACAACCAGGCGACCAAGTTCAGAGTTTGAGGGTATGGATGGAATGTTGTCCCCTGCTGTTGGGACAGCATGTTGAATGGGCACAGATGTTTTATCGGTTTGTTTTCAGTACGTGTGGAAACCATGGTTGTTTTGCCCACATTGGTGCTATTAGTATTAAAGTAACTTGTGCATCTTGTGAATAATCTTGTTGATGAGTGGTGTTGGGGGAAAAGCGTAAGCAAATTTCCCTGACCGGTTCATTCACAGGGCGATCCCCTTGGATCCGGTTTGACGAACCCTAGACATGAAGTCTGGGCATTGTGTGTTTTGCAGAGTTGCAAACAGATCTAAGCCTGGTTGCTCCCAATGGCTGAAGACATGTATAATATTGGTGTGAATTTGCCACTGCCGGTAGCTGCAGATTTCTGCTTAAGTTGTCTGCTACTGAATTGTGTTCCCCTGGACTGTGTTGCGATAGTTGGAACATGTTGCATTGGAGAGACCAATTCCAAATCTTTTGAGCAAACTTCGACAGGCTTAGAGAGTGCGTCCTGTCCTGCTTGTTGAGAAAGAACATTGCAGGGGTACTGTCTGTGAGGACTAGAATTCTTTGTCCCTGCCAGTTGATGTTGGAATGCTTGCAGAGCTTTGAGGACTGCTAGCAACTCTAGTAGGTTGATGTGATTTGTTTTGAATGTGTCCACACACCATGCACAGTATGATGTAGGCAATGTGCCTCCCACCCTGAGAGTGAGGCGTCTGTTGCAAGAGTGGTTTGTACTGCTGGGTTGCAAAACGGTTTCTCCTTCGACATATTTTCTTTGGACAACCACTGCAGTGCTTGTACTAAGGGTTGCAAAACAACCACTAGATCATCCCACTCACTGCTTACTTGAGACAATTTTTTCGCCAGTCAGTCTTGCACAGGATGCTTGCGCAGATGAGCATGTGAAACTAAGTATCTGCATGAAGCTATCATCTCGAGAAAGTGCATTGTCTTGTGTACAGTTATCTGATGATGGACCACATAATGAGGGATTTGGAACAGCATGTTTTGAACTCTTTCATCTGATGGAAAGACTAAGCCTTCTCGAGTCTTTATTAATGCTCCCAGGAATTGTTTTATCTAACTGGGGATGAGACTTGACTTTTTCTCGTTGATTGAGAACCCCATTAGATGGGTTGTTGTTTGAGTGTTTCGCCAACACATTTGAGGTGTGTCTCCTGTTATGAGTCAGTCGTCCAGATAAGAGTACACTGGGATGGATTTCCTTTGCAAGTGTGCTTGTACCACTGCCAGAACTTTGGTGAACACCCTTGGTGCTGATGAAATGCAGAACGGGAGCTCTTTGAACTGGTAGTGAGTATTCCCTATTTGGAAGCGCAGGAATTTTCTGTGTGCCGGTGACATTGAAATATGAAAGTATGCATCTTTCATATCTAATATTGCTATGTAATTCCCCTGTTTTAGTGTTGTCATACGAAATATTTGCGGTTTGACACATGTGTTGGCTGGACGCACGTCCAACAAAGGCCACATAGTTACATCCTTATTTGGTACTAGGAAGTACTGTGAGAAACCGGAGGGTATTCTCACTCCTGAACCCCTTGGAGCCTCTATGCAGGTGGGCAGGGAAAGGCCATCACTACTGGATCTCGATCCTGGGGGTAGACAAGCGAGGAAGGAACACCAGGGTCCTTGGGGATTGGAAGTGGGGTGCCCTCAGGCGAGACATGGCATCCCCGTTTCCCTAGTAATGATAAACCCAAACCTTCCCCCCATTTTCTTGGGCTGTTATAAGATAGTTCTCATCAGCACTCTCCAATTGACATTTGACAGTACTGAGACGAAGAACAGTCAACCAAGATTAATGAAGACTATGCTCTTTGACCACTCTGGTTCTGGGACAAGGAAGCTGCCTGTTAGGATCTGTGAGGGTTAGGCATGTTGCCTTAACCAGAGTTGGATAAACTTAAATGAAGCACACCTGCACCCTGTTGGAGGGCTGCAGGTGTATAAAGGGAAAAGAAAACAGCAACACAGAGAGAGCGCGTATGAGGAGAGAGATCAGAAGCAGCAAGAAGGCCTGTGCAAACAGTCGGAAACCATATGGGAGCAGGATGCTGAGACGCTGGGAACCACAGAGAAAGGTGGTTCATGGAAGCGCAGTGCGAAAGCTGTGAATCCCTGCAGCCGACTGAACGAGCTAAAGGGAGCTGGGCAAGAAGGCTGTCCCCTTCATTTCTGCTTGAGATGCTTGTTCCACAGTGTTGTAGGAGCATCACCGGAGTGGCTAAGGGGCAAGAGGTGGAGCCCTGACACAGAATACAGAAGGCTGTGTGATCCGCGCTGCAGCCCGAACTCTCCAAGCGACCAGTGAGTTTCTAATGAAAGTGAAACCCAGTGCGTGAGCATGTGAAGTCTGTTAATCAAGAATATTTTGTATCGAACTGGTCGCGAGGCTCAACCAAGCATGTTTTCAAAAGTCTCTGGCCCCTTTGTTGTCAATTTCCAAACTACTAAGAAAATTTTGTTTCGGAGTGGTTGCATGTATCAAGAAACACGCTTTCGCAGGTCTCCAAACAACAGGCAAGTCAATTTAAATGAAACAAACGAATATTAAGCAACGGATAAAACGAACTGGAACTTCAAATGAAATCTGTAATCCTTAATTAAAGAAATGAAACAAAGCTTTATAAACAATTATAAACAATGAAAGCTAAGATATTGTGAATCCAAATGAGAACGGAATATCAACAATAAGCAAATCATGTATGTTGAATTTTGAAAGGAACACAACTTCAAAGAATACTCAAAGAAAGAATATAACTCTAAAGAACACAAATGAAATAATGTGGTGCTCTGGAGTGAATGCAACTTCAAAGTGTAAAATAAAACAAAGGTGTTAAAACTTGTTTACAGTGGAACTTTAAAATTTAAATAACAGAAAGGAACCTTAATAACAACTTGTGTGAAAGCTACAAAAAGGAAACATTTACAAGAGCAGAAATAATTGGAACTGTGGAGATAAAAATTCAGAAAACCAAGAGACTTTGCTTTTTGAATTGTGGTGCTCAATAAAATTAACCCTTGGGGAAGGGAACCCTTGAGTATTGAGACATTTTTATGGAATGAGAATGCAGTCTCAAGATTCCTTTGTGTTTGAACAATTGTGCTTGAAGCTTGGGCAAGGGTACCCCGAATCTTGATTTTAACTATATCTCCTTGAGTCCAAAGAAGGTAACTCTGAGTTGTTTTGGGGAACTGTCGCATACTTGGGAAATTGAGCTGAAAGTAAGCTGTGAGCTGGAAGAAGCTCAGGAATTTAAGTTGAACACTGTTCCTGTTGACTTTGACACCCCTACACATTGTATAGATGTTGTTATGAGGACAAGTATAGGTTTTGGACACAGACAGCTTCCTAAGTTGAACTCTTTGACTCAGACTTTTACTTAGGTAGGGAAATTCCACCTTAGTATTGTCACGACCCTCGCCCAAAACCCCCTCTGGCAAACCCATTGGCCAGGTGGAGTCAGGACTCGGGCCTCTAGAGCCTGGCATCCTCTTCAAAAGCCCTCATGCGGCCAGTCCTGGCGCCTATGGTGCCAGGCTCATACACCATGAACAACAATGTGCTTGGGAACTACTTTATTGTATTATCAGCCAACATGGAGGCATCCACATAGATTGGTTCCTGAGAACCAAGCAATGCGGTCTAGTGTTTTGGGTGTGGCAGTCCTGGAATTACTTTCCCTGGTACTACTTTACCTGGGCTATATAAACCACACCCTGACTGCAGAACATGCTTCGTGTTACTTTGCAGCTTGCAACGTGAGGCTCACCGTGTCCAGCTATTCCCTCGAACCTCGGAGAAGCAGAACCTGCAAGGAGACAAAAGGAACATCATTAGCAGCAGCATCTTACCTGCAGTCTTCATCTTTAAACACTCGCAGCTACTGAGAACAGCTTCCTCGAATCTGCACGCCCCCCGGACAGAACGACCTGAAAGAGGAAGATAGAGGCAAGAGACATTTACAAATTACGAACTGCTCAAAAGGCTTACCTGGCTGGTCGCCTCTCGGCTGGCACCACTCCGGACATTCCACTCGCGCTGAAGAACACCATGACCTACAAGGAAGGAAAACACAGGTTAGCAAAGGCAAGACTTTGCAGCGCTGTGCATAGCGCTTACTTACCGCATCATAGCGATATTAATGCGCCATCATTTACCAGCGGGGCTCAACCAAGCCAGGTTGCCGCGCTGAAGCTCAGCATACCTAAGGGAGAAAAAAGAGACATTTTAAACAAAGAAAGGCATTCAGGATAGCAACAAAACTAAAGAACAGCAATAAGACCTACCTGAACAATATCAAACGGGCCAGCATCAGTGAAGTAACTGGCCCGCACTCGCCCATGAAAGACAACGCGCCCCTGCAAAGAAGGCAGGACGGAGAACACACCTAATTCTACCACATGGCAGAACCTTCCCTGTAGACCACATCAGGGCAAAGCTGAGAAGCATACCAGCGAGTAACCCAGCTGGGTGGCATCCCTGTGGATACCAGGTGAGCATAACAAGTATAGGGTAAATTAGGTGTTCAATCATCCTGACATTTAAGTTAATAAAGTATTTTATTTTGAACTTTGCAACTGTTGTCTGTGTCCTGCTTGATGATGCCTCCACAGTACACTGAATAGATACCCTTGTTTACCTTTTGAAATGGAACCAACTGTATTGCGCGTTTTTCTGGTAGACTTGATCTGTTTGTAGAATTTCCTGATGTTCTAGAGACATCTTCATGTGTCTTGGTAGATGATGTTGGGGTTTTTCTAGAAACTCGATTGTGTACCCCTATGCCACCATCGCCAATACCCATTGATCAGATGTAATTTCCTCCCATGGGTGGGCGAATAGACAAATGCAACCTCCTACTGGGGAGGCATGGGAAGGATCCTGGACAGGAATGTCATCTAGCAGTGGCAGCTGTACTTCTACCTCATGTTCTTTTGTAGCCCCTTTGAAAGATTGACTGATGAGGGGTGGATTGACTCTCTGAGGCAAACCATGAAGTGGATTGGCCTTCATTATAGTCTGTTTGAGATGAGCATGGGAACCCTTGACAGAGAAAAGGACAGTGTCTGTTAAACACTCCCCGTTGTGCATAGGGTCTATTAGATATTTGACCTAATGTTTTCAGGGTTTCATGTTCTTCTTTAGCACTTTTGAGAGCATCGTCAACAGCTTTGCCAAAAAAGAATATTAGGTTTGATGGGCATATTTAATAGAGTTGCTTGTGTTTCTAGCTTAAACCCTGAATGGCATAACCATGAGTGAGGTTTTAAGAGTGTTCCCGCCGCTAGAATGTGACCAGTGTTGCTTGCTGCGTCTAAGTTTCTTTAATGATGCTGTTGGCAACTTGTTTGCCTTCAGCCACTTTTTTAAATTTGGGACTGTAAGGGTTCAGGAACTGATTCTAGTTGTTGATGTACATTATCCCATAGATGACTGTTACAGCTAGCTACCAAGGTTACATCATTTGCAATGTGTGTTTGATACGCCACTGATGTAGAAACGTTCCTGCCTAGAGAAAACCGGTTTTAGCTTTCTTTTTCAGGAGGTACCTCAGCAGACGCTAATGGAGTGACTGCCGTTTTCCTTTGGTTGTAACAACCAAGGGGCCTCATTACGAGTAGCCCGGTAAAAGTGGGTTAATTACCGGCATGCCGGAATGAGCGGGTCCGTGCTCGTATGAACCCGCTAATAGCAGGTGATCACGAGTGCGCAAGTACGCGCGTTCCCCGATGCCGGTAATGGCAATACCGCCATGCCGCTAAAGGCCCTCTAACCCCCTATACCGGCATTGCGGGACACGCCCATAGCGGTACCGCCTCATACCAACCCCTAAATACCGGCACGGTAATACCACCATGGTAATACCGTGTTCGCAAAAAACGGACCCGGAAATTACGTCATCGCGCAGGAAGGCGGCCATCTTTAAAAACACAATCCATTGCCATCCTCCCCAACCACTAGTCCATTTGTGTTGTGCTGTGGCAGAACATACTCAGGATGACCCCCCGGAAGCGCAAACAGAGTTTTTCTGACGCTGAGCTTAATATGTTCACAGACACCCTGGCCCAGCATGGAGAAATCATCAAGTCTACCGACATGAAGCATGCGGCCCAGATGAAAAAGAAGGAAGTCTGGCAGGAGGTCGCCCAGATGGTGTCAGCAGTGGGAACCACCCCAAGGACTGTACGCGACTGACGCAAGCGGTGGGATGACCTCCGCCTCAGGGTGATGAACATCCTGGCAGACATCAGGAGGGCCGCCATGGCGACAGGCGGGGGGCCACACTCACCAGCGAAGCTGATGCCATGGGAGGAGACAGCCAGTACATTCATAGATCCCGAGTCCATAGAGGGATTCGGAAAGCTGGAGATGGGCGCCGCATCATCCCCAGAAGAAGGTGAATGACCCATCACATCCCTGAAGGGTGAACCATGATGTGGCACAAGTGACGTGGAAGTGAGACTAGGCAAGGCAATGCATGTCCCAGGCCCACATCAACATATCCAGTCAAGAATGTGTGCCATACCCTGCCACACACAAATGCATGCTGAGTGCCAATCCCAATCCCAACACATGTGCAACATGACTCGACCGTGCCCATGTAACTCACCGCACAGACACCATACCAATGCCATGCCACCAGCCATGCATTGATTGCCCACATGCCCCCTCAGAACACCAAATATCACACGACTGTAATAATTGGATGCATGAATGTATGAACATATCACAGCGCTATAGATCATCGCTGCCATGTGACACCATCGCTGATGACCTGCATCTCTTCTATCCCCCAGGCTCCGATGAGGAACATGGCAGGCAGGACAGGGGTGCAAGTGCATCTACATCACGGCAAGGGACCAGGGCCACCACCACCCCCCATCCCAAGAAACTGCCCAGACCAACAGGCAGTGTGCCTCACCGGGCAGAAACCCAGCAGGAAACACTTGCAGCCAGAGTTGAGCAGCAGCCACCCACAACCGTGGGAGGCGTTTCCGTTCCTGCTCCGCCAACCACCATGGACGTTGCAGATGCTGATGTGGAGAACGAGGGTGACACAGTCGTGTCCACCACACCCACCCTAAGCCCCTTTACCAGCCTCCCCTCCCTATAGAGGCCGAGAGCAGCGACGATCACTGCCTCCACGACTCAGACCTCGGAGAGTCTGACATATGCCTCTTCGAGGAGGACAGTGCCCTGGATGTGGGCCCCACGCAAGTGCCATCCACCACCCTAGCTACCACCACCCTAGCTACCACAAACCTGGCTACCACCACCCTGGCTACCACCACCCTGGCTGCCACCACCCTGGCTGCCACCACCCTGGCTACCACCACCCCGGCCACCAGCACTCCCGCTGCCAACGACTCCTTTGAGGCTCGCCTGTCGAGGGTTGAGGCACGACAGGAGTCGATGCTAGACCTACTGCGCCAACAAATTGCCGATGGTCATGACTCCATGAGGGCCATCTCTACAGCCATCGCTGCTAACACTGCAGCCGTTGAGGTGTCCACAGCTGCCATGAGGGAGTGTCTGGGGGCACTTATGCAAGCCCTGATGTCCAACCTGCCTCAAATTCAGCGCCCACACCTTGGAGCAGGCATGGACCGGCCACTGACACGTCCACTGCCACAACCCCTTCGACCTCAGACCACTCAAGCCCCGTGCGGATGACCCGGAGGAGTGCACGGCGCTTGGACATGGCACCCCCGGATCCCAAAAAAACAAAGAAGTAGAGTGGGCAGACAATGCCGTTGGACAAATGGACGTTGGTCAAGGGAACAGTGTTTGGGGGACATTTGGGGACATTTGGGGTTTGTAGGGTGGCTGAGGGAGTTCACTGGGGTATTTTTGGGGTTTGTAGGGTGGGTGAGGGAGTTCACTGGGGGTTGTGAGGGGAATGTTTACATTATTACGTGTCTGAAAAATACGCTCATTGTTTGCAAGAAAATCAATAGCTGGACATACTTCATTTTGTGCATGTACATTTAATGTGTGATGGTGTACAGTGGCGAACTTCAAACAAAACAAGTGTGCATGTCCACATGCAGCCAGTGTGTTACTGGCACATGACTTTCATGGTCCCTGCATTTCAGAAGTATTCGTGGATTAGTGCTTGGCGTACAGCATGGCCACCCCGTGCATCACGTACTGGCAGGGGGGCTCCTTCGCCTCCGTCTCCATCCCCTTCATCCTCACCCGGCCCATGCATGTCAATGTCAGGTGGCAGTGGTACATTCCTCCGGACGCACATGTTGTGCAGCATGACACAGGCCATGGGGATCTTTGCCACCTTCTCAGGAGTATATAGGAGTGCCCCACCAGACCTGCTTAGGCAGCGGAACCGCGCCTTAAACAGGCCAAAGGTCTGCTCAATCACAACACAGGTACGGGTGTGCACACGATTGTACTCCTCTTCATGGCTGTTCTGCGGGTTCCCCACAGGGGTAAATAGCCACGGCCTCAGGGATATCCTCCATCACCTGCAAGCAGCTACAAATAGGTGTGTGTCACTCTGAACTGCCACCTTCAGGGAGCATAGTCATGGCGGCAGCTATTTAGTGTGGGCATGCACATGTCCCTGTACGTATACAAAATAGTCACCTAGATGCAATGTATACTGTAATGAGGTGTGGTAGTCTGGATGGGGTTAAATAGATGATGCAGGGTGTAATCATGCATGCTGAGGCAGATGTGCTGTGGTAGTGCGACAATGTTTAGCCTCCAATTCATGGTGTATATTCTTCACTATGCATGGTCACACTAGCCACATTGCCACAGTTGCCATCCTGTTCAGTCATGCATTGCTTGCCATCACCATGGTGGCCTGGTTGTGCCTCTTACTTGTTGTCATCCATATGCATTATTTGTGATATGCGGCCCAGTGATGTGTCATGTTCCGTTTGGCTGGTTCAGGTGAGGAGTGTTTAGCTCTGCATGCATTCTCCAATCACTGGCTATTGCCACCCCGGTGCACTATTCCCCCCCTTCCCACCCAGGTGCACTATCCCCCCCTTTCCCACCCAGGTGCACTATCCCCCGCCCTTTCCCACCCAGGTGCACTGTCCCCCCCCCCTTTCCCACCCAGGTGCACTATTCCCCCCCCTTTCCCACCCAGGTGCAGTATGCCCCCCCTTGTGCATCCCCACACATCAGTACCCCACAGCACAGCCATGGGACAGTTGTGCAACTCACCAAGCAGCCATGCACGAGGTCCAGCATGTCGCTCCATGTGACATGGTAGCGTGGATTTGCACAGTACCATGACATCATGTGTTGATCCTGGAAATCGGGCGCAGCAATGGGCGATGATCTTGCTGGAGTCACATACCATTTGCACATTGATGGAGTGGTATAGCTTGCGATTGCGGTACACCGCCTCTATGGCATGGGGGACTACCAATTCCACATGGGTGCAGTCGAGGGCACCAACACAATTGGGCATGCCTGCCAGTGCATGGAAGCCTACTTTGGTTTTGGCTATCTCCTGGGCAGTTCGTGGTAGGGATATTTGGGTGCTTGCATGCTTCAGAAGGGCATCCAGCACTTGGTTCAGCATGCGTGAAAATAGTGGTTATGAAATGCCATGCAGCTGGCCCACTGTGTGTTGATAGGTGCCTGTGGCCAGGGAGTCTAGCACCGACACCACCTTTAGTAGTGGGGGGATGGCAGTGCGTATTTCTATGAGGCTGGCAATGTCGTTCTGTATCATGTCCACTATTGTGGTGATGGTGTCACGGTCCAACCGGTACAGGGTGTGGATCTGCTCAGGGGTTAGGTTAAATGGGCTGGGTCTGGTGCAAGGGATTGGTGGCTGCCTACGAGGCACTGGTGGCTGCGCTGGTGGTAATTGCTGGGCCTGTCTCACCCTCCTTCTGCGTCTCCTCTGTGCTGCCTGTTGTTGCTGCTGTAGTTGTTGTTGTTGCTGCTGTAGTTGTTGTTGTTGTAGTTGTTGTTGTTGCTGTTGTTGTTGTTGCTGTTGTTGCTGTAGTTGTAGCAGTATGGGCATGTCCTCCAGCGCCATGATTGCAACAGTTAATGGTAGCATTTTGGTGCTGGAAGGGGTGTGGTGTGTGTGTGCTCATTTTATACTGGCCCAGCCTCCATTGACTACACCTGAGGGAATTGTGTGCATCTGTGGCTGTTGCCTTGTATCCTGATTGCTGTTTGCGGGAGGTCCGCGATGCCTGTATGGCCGGCATCGTGCAGCCCGTGATTACCGGCTTTGCGATGCCGGTATTTGCATATCTGCGTGGGTGTGAATTTCCCCCTATTACCGGCATGCCGGTATTTGCTCCCTAATGGGGCGCGTGTACACGCCTATGCCGCTATGAGCGGCACCGTTATTTAGGGTGCTGCTAATACCGGGTTTGCGGGTCGGAATTCAACGGAGCGGTACAACGATGCCAATATTACCATACCGGCATCGTTTTTGCCTTACTGTCAACCTTGTAATGAGGCCCAAGGAGTCTGGTTTAAGCAACCCTAATATAGAGGGGGTCTGTAGGTGAAGATTTACATGTTTTCTTTAATCGAGGCTGGTTAAAGAGGGAGTCAGTAAAGAGGGCTGAATATGTCTCTGAACTGATTGAAGTAACAGATAATATTGTTGACAAAGTCAGTGGGCCTCATTATGATTTTGGAGGCAGCCAAGCCCTTAATAAGGGCATGACTGCCTCCAAACCCGCGTCCGGGTCCCTTGAATGAGGAATTACCGGGCCATTCCAACCTTGGAGGACCCGGTAATTCCTCATTCAATGTACCCATCCCCATTCCCATTTGAGCCCCCATTGGGCTCTATGGGAATGGGGAGGGAGCTAACAACGGGCCCGTTAATAACAGGCCCGTTGTTAGCTCCCTGGTCCCCTTGCGAGACCCGCAAAGGACGTCTGGTCTGACCAGACGTCCAGAGCGGGTCCCGCAAGGGGACCTCGTTATAGGGCAGAATGGGTTTAACGGCTCCGGCACCTTTACCGGCACCGTTAAACCCATTCTGCCAGGGTCCTAATGAGGCCCAGTGTCTTGCAGGACCACCTGTGTTTCAATCTTGAAATGCTCTGCTGCTTTAATGAGTACATCATTATATTGCAACTGATTATGTATTGGAGAATCAGCAATGTGCTGATCTTTGGCGTCAGGTGAAGTTAACACAAATATCTAGATCATCAGCATCATAGCAATGATCCTGTGTATACTGATCATCTTGAGAACACTGATCATCATGTTGGGCTTGGTCATGAACAACGTAAACGTCATCTGATAATCCTTGAATATCTGGTGTTTGCGGATCATTATCTGTGTATGAAGTAGTTGGAGCGTGCACTGAGTGAAACCTTTGGGCATTAGGGGAGGTTTGCCCTCTTGGTATGCCATTAATTGGTCAGGATGTTTGTCCATGATATCTACAACACATGAGATTTTGTTCAAAGTTCTTTCAAACTTTTCTCTAGTTCAATGACTTGAAATGGCAACATTGTGAAAATCAAAGGGATCAGACTGACTTTTTTCTTCATATCGTAAAGCCTCTGATAAAGGAGACGTGGAAGAGGTGCACTGAGATTTTTTCAATGCACTCTGAGCGCGCATGGAAATCGTGGGTTGTTTTGACAGGCTTTCAGTGGAAATAGAAACTGTATGCAAAAGCTGTTTATGTTGGGTTACTTTGTATTTCGAAGCACCGTGCAAAAGCCTGAAGATTTCCATTTCAGCGTTTGTTGGTCAACATGCGAAATAAAAGACTGTTTAGGTGCAGTATCATTCGTTTTATCGCCCTGTGTCTGTTTATGTTGTTTGCCAAGCGGTGATCGAGCATACGAGGGTCCAGAGAACAAAGGATATGTTAAGCTAGAAAAAGTTTTGACGCTTTCGTGTGATACCACGTGGCCGTGTTTGTCTGATGTAGAGGTAGGCGAATGGCTTGGAGTTGTGTGTTTAGCTTGGTGTGAATGAGTGCCCTTGTCGCCAAGTGTGGTCTCCATCACAGGATCGCCGGTCTACTTATCAGAGGCGGGGACTGGCACTAGGGATTCGGTAGAACCCATGTCGTCTTCGGCATAGCTACCTTGTTCCTACTCAGACTCTTCAGTGCCTGTTGGGTTATCGACACAAGCCTCGGCCTGCATGGCGTAGGCTACCCAACGTTTTTTGGTGTTTTTGGTTTAAATAATGAACAGCTCTTTTCAGAATGATCTCTGGGGAGGAAGTGATTGCACACACGGTGCCTGTCCTTCACACAGATATTTCCGATTGCAGGACAGGCTACATTTAAAAGGTGTATTTTCCATAAATTATGGAAAAGGCAATACGGCGGCAAGTGTAAAGGAGATAGTCAAGAAAAGAAATTCTTTAAGTGAAAGAAGTATAAGAATCCCCCACTCTCCCTACTATAACAGGACGAGGCCTGGTGTAGGCCGAAGCCAATGGGTCGTTGAGTAGTGAGGAGCTGTCGTCGAAAGCTCTGGATCTTGAGATGTTCGCGAAAGCCGCTGAGAGATGGTCATCGAAGGATGAGCAGACTTTAAAGTTAATAACTTTCTATAATAATGTCGTTAGCCAAGGAACTCCGCAAAGAGCAACCGACTACGATGGAGGAAAGAAACAAGCTGAGGGACCTGAAAGGTGAAAGACCATGGGTACAGTACACGTCACACAAGGGACAGTATAACAAACACGCTCAGTCGATGTCCCTTTTCGAACTTTGAAAACAAGTCATGCAATGCTCCACGACTACCACTGGATGTCGGCCTATGCACAGCATGTGATTCTAAGCAGAGCCACGAGCCTCTGAAAAATGGTTTATAGTTAAACATTTTAATGTTACTGTGAGTGTTGTGAAAATGTAAATGGGCACCAAGCCCACTGTATATTATTTACTTAGCCATTCAAGCATTTACCCCTTATATCACAAATGTTTTGGTCAAATATTATATTCTCAAAAGGCTGTGTGATATTATACAATGCGGTATTAATTCTCATTGGTTCTATTTGTTTTATTTCCCGTTCTCATAAGATATTTTGAAAGAGTACAATGTGAGTGTACCAGACTGACCCCGGGTATATGTAATACGTTTCTAAAAGTCTACTCCACCTGCTGTTGCTCAAGCCATACATTTTAGGAGAACTTTCCCATAATAATTTAAAAGCTCTGACAAAAAAGACGTTTAATTTACAGTGACCCTGGTCATCACAGGTCTTGACCTCACATTTCAAATGTCACAGACCAACTCAGAGAGCTTAATATTCTTTGAAAGCTATCTGAAACTGATACTATTTGTGTAGAAAGGAATGGCTAATTTGCACAGAGAAGGGATGGTAGATGTATGCATGGATTTAGACCCTTTGCTTCATTGATGGCTCCCAAGACAAGGGGTACTTGCTAGGCTCTGCAAGGGCATTAAAGGGAGTCTCATTTGATTTAATACTGTACACATTTACAATTAATGCACATCTGAGTGCAGCAAGGACTATGTAGAAGCATCTTTTTGATATAAAAAATTGGACGACCAACATCTTCCTCCATCTCGTCTCACACTCGTTAGGTTTTGGTGACACGTTGAGTATTCCATCGGCATAAGCATGATGGCAAAATACAGAACTGTTACAGATGAGCCCAGCCTGGCCAACTGCCTACAAGCACATGCCATGTACTCAAACCACAGTGTGTTTCCATCTCATTGCTATTTAAGTATATTTTCATTACATTTTAAGTTCAAAGTTCACTTGTGGATACTTACCAGAAAAATTTCTTGTCGCTAACATGGTGGTGAGAATAGCCCCCTAGGACAGAGGAAAAAGAAGAGAACATTTTTAGAATAGAAATGAGAGTCTAAGTTTTTAATACAGGAAGGCTTCACATTCTAAATAGATGAGGAGGAGTCCCTGTGTTGAATACAAGGGCTAAAAAGACGAATAAAAAGAGACAGGATCCTCAAGCGCATTAATTCTGTTACAATGTGCATTACTACCACATGGTATCCCCATCGACTAGAAAACAAGCATGGATTATATTTTACAGTCCATCCATAAATTAACGCTTGCCCCGCTCCATTTCATACATTCTTTTAATGGTTTGATGCTGCAATTACGCCCAACCCCCACCAAAAGGGTGTGATAGTAAACCTTATAGTTAATAACATATTTTTAGGTTGGAAACAACAGATAAGTCGGAAACACAAGGAATATTAGGACAAGCCAAATTGAAGAAATAAGGAAGGGAAGAACTTGAAACATGATATTTGTTCATTTATTTATTTATTTATTTAGGTGTTGTGTAACATGCACTGTCACTATTGAGATCTCTTTGAAGTTTTGTAGAATACATTGTTGGCACTAAGATTAAATCTCATATTCTACTGGTACAAACAATACAATAAAATGATATGGTGGAAGTTACAATATGCCATAAGTATTATAATGATGAAGGCAGAAGAACAAATTACTTACCAACTGTAACGTTCTTTCGATTGGATGTTCTTCCCACGTATTCCTCATCTTATGATAATTGTATCCCAGTTTTAGCTGCTTCAGAAACATTTTTCACCCGAGGGCGCTGTGTTCGAGACCGCAGAGTCGAAGTCCCTCGAGGCCGCCGTCGGGCGTCGACGTCATCTGCTGTATAAATGGCTCGAGCAGCGCCCGTTACCTCAGTTCTATTTTTACGGTGTTCGTGGTTGCATCAGTTGATCAAGCTTTAAGTCTTCAGGCTCTTAAGGAAGTCAGAGTACAACTGGCGTAAACTGTACAGAAGGGTAGGATGGGAGGGTTGATGAGGAATACCTGGGAGGAACATCCAATCGAAAGAATGGTACAGTTGGTAAGTAACTTGTTCTTCGAATATATTGGGTCCTCCCGCGTATTCCTCTTCTTATGATAGACTCCCATAGCAGTGGTAATTTTGGAGGTGGCAGTACTAGGAATAATAAATATGGACTGAATGGAGGACAGCTTTTGCAAATAGTCCTCCTTGGTATGAACTAGAGTCCAAGCAGTAATGTTTTACAAAGGTGTGCATTGACGACCAGGTGACCGCAGCACAAATATCCTGCACCGGGACACCCCTCTGAAGGGCCATGGAAGTTGCCATGCCTCTGGTTGAATGAGCCCTTAATCCACCTGGAGGCTCTTTCCCAGGTAGTTTATAGCTTTCAGAGATTGTTAGAATTATCCATATGGATAGAGTTTGTTTAGATACTGCAAGGCCCAATTTATGCCCAGTATATCCAACGAATAGTTGGTCACATTGTTGGAGAATTCCCAATCTGCAAATATAGAAACTGAGTCCATCCTATGTAATCTTTCCTCTTCCTTACAACCGTGAGGTGGAGGATAAAAGGAAGGTAAGACAATCTTTTGTGACAGATGAAAATCAGACACTATTTTAGGCAAGAATGATGGCTTGACTTTTAAAATAACCTTGTCCCTATGAAAAATAGTGTGAGGAGGCTTACAAGACAGTGGGCCTCATTCCGACCCTTGCGTTAACCATGGCGCTATTAGTGTCATCGTTGACGCCGGTATTTTTTCCAACTCCGCCATGGTGAATGGCGGAATTACCGCCCCATTCCAAGGTTGGCGGGGCTGTAATTCCCCATTCACCATGGGCCCTTCCCCATTCCCATTTTTGCCCCCATAGGGCTCAATGGGAATGGGGAAGGAGGTAATTACGGTACCGTAAATTACGGTACCGTAATTACCTCCAAGGTCCCTTTGCGGGTTCATTTTTTAATGCCTGCAAAAAGCAGGCGTTAAGTACCAACCCGCAAAGGGAACTCAGAATAGGGCAGTAAGGGTTTAACGGCACCGGTCTCGTTACCGGTGACCGTTAACCCTTACCGTCCTACTCGGAATGACCCCCAGTGCCTGCAACTCACTTCCCCTGCGGGCTGATGCTATAGACACTAACAGAATTGTTTTAAGAGTAAGCAGTCTTAATGGACAAGAAAGTAAAGGCTCAAAAAGAGCACACATGCAAAATTTTAAGACTAGATTTAAATCCCAGATGAGCACCTGGAAAGGTGTCAGAGGGTATACATTTTTAAACCCTTTCAAGAATTGAATGACTAAAGACATTTTAAAATAGAACACCTCTTCTGAGGAGCGCCTAAAGATAGATAGCGCTGCCAAGTAACCTTTTATCATTCCAACTTGGAGCCCCAAAAGTGTAAGAGAAAAGAAAGTACTGTTGGAGTATTACTAAGAAATGGATCCACATTCTTATCCCTGCACCAGTTACTGAACTTGTTCCAACGACACTGAAACAGGGATTTTGTTGTTGGCCTTCTGGACGAAAGCAAAATCTCCTTTACGTCATCCGGGAGGTCCCAATCCTTATATCTTAGTCTCTCAGAAACCATGCGTGAAAGCTGAGTGTCTTGACCTCTGGATGGAGAACCCGACCTTCCTTTTGCGAGAGAAGATCCTCTCTTTGTGGAAGACGTATTGGAGGGCAGATGGACATGTCCAGAAGGTCCGGGTACCACGTCCTCCTGGCCCAATTGGGGGCAATTAGAATCATGGTTTTCCTGAACTTTCTCAACCTCCTGATTACATGAGGAATCATGGGGATTGGAGGAAAGGCGTGAAGGATTGGAAATATCCAGTCTACTACGAACGCGTCCCATAGAGCTCCTCTTGGGGTAAATTCCCTTGAGCAATGCAGTTCGCACTTCCGGTTGGCCCCGGTCGCGAACAGACTCTCCCACTTGAGGGGTTCCCCAAAGGGCAAAGATCTCTTGAAGGACTTCCTGAGCTAGCTCCCATTCGTGGGATACTGTGCTATGTCTGCTCAGAGCATCTGCCGCCGTGTTTAGCTCTCCGGCGAGGTGAACTGCCGATAGAGCGATTCCTTCTTGCATTGCCCAGAACCAGAGCTGCATTGCCTCTCTGCACAGTGGAAGTGATCCCACGCCTCCTCTTTTGTTGAGGTTGTACATGGCCACTGTGTTGTCCGTCATTATCAGGACATTCTAGTCTGATTGCTCTCAGCTCCAAAAGGTTGATTGTAGTTTGGACTCTGATGGAGAGCAACGACCGCTGATTGTCAGATCGTTGGTGTGGGCTCCCCACCCTGTGAGTGAGGCATCAGTCACTACCGTTATCTCCGGCCATGGTTGCCAAAAAACGTTCCCCCTTGAGGATATTCTCCTTGCAAGCCCAACATAGGAGATCTTAAGCCACTTTGGTCGGGACTTGCAGAAGGTCTGACATCTCCCCTGAAAACTGGGACCATTGAGTCCTGAGGGGCCACTATCATTTTGGTGTTCCATTGGCATTTGTTTTCAGGGTGGTCATCCCACTCCTGGGTTTTTGGACATGAGGGTGTGGGGTTTTGCTTCAGGGTTTCGGGGACCTGTTCGCTCATGGACGTTTGGGTGTGGGTTATGATTCAAAGGGTCTGTTCTGGTAAATACTTGGGGTGCATTTTTGGTACAATGTTGGACATTATGATGCTTTAACGTATTATTTTCAGGTACTGTACTTTTTGGACTTATTTTTACCCCTGGGTTTTTGATCATGCAGGGGTTAGGAGGGTAAAGAAGGGTCATTCATTGTTTGGTGTTTGTCCTGTGCAGTGTGCAGAGAGGTGCTGCGGGGTCATGTGGGCATGGATGGTTTCAGTGAGGCGCGGCAGGGTTTTTCAGCCAAAGGTTTTGGTGTCATGTTTAGCAGCAAGATGCTGCGGGTTAATGTGTCCAGTAAGGTGCTGTGGGAGTATGGGTGCAGTTAGGTGCTGCAGAGTTTTGGAATCATATGTAGTCAGGTTCTTTTCCCTGTTTTGATTTTGGTACAGTTAGGTCTTTCTGCTGGGTTTTGGAGTCAAGTTCTTTTTCCTGGTTTTTGATTTTTGGCGTAGTAAGATGCGTGGTTATTCTGGAGACAGGTTTGTTTTATCATGTGTTTTAGGGTGCATTTGGCGGCTGCAGGTGCAGTGGTGCGTTTTTCTTTGGTCTGTTACAACTGGTTTTGGCAGGGTGGTTTTTGGTGGGTTGCAACATGTTTTGGTGCATTCGTTTCGCAGTCTGGACAACTGGGAACTGTTGTTTCCCGTGCCTTTTAGTTGTTGCCTAGTTGGTATGTTGTGGTTGGTTGCCTCATTCTGCAGGTGAGGTGGTTGGCCATTTATACAATGATTTTTGTTGGTGTGCACCATAGGATGTCTAAGTGATAGTTTTTTTTTGCTGCTTATTGGTTGATGGTTTACATTGCTTGTTGGTGGTGTGGGGTTACATCGAGTGCTGTCTGCTGTCGGTCCCTCTACTGTTTTTCTCTACTGTGGTGGTGTTTTATTATTCCAGACTCTGCTGACCCCTTCTAGATAGCACGCAATACTGTGAAGCGAATGAAAAAACACCATCCATTGAGGGGAACAAACTTTATTCATTTCATCGGCTGCTACGTGTAAGTCCCACCCGGCCGACAGGAAGCTGATAAAAGTTGTGTGCCGCGCACCCTCAAGGAGTGCCTCAACGAGTGCTGTCTGCGCATCAGCACATGAAGTGTACCCAAGTAAGTGGATATTTAGAGTGACGTAGTGATCAAGACATTTTTAACTCCATTCCCTCCTTCCTCCACCAGAGTTCGCCTGCAAATTATAGAATATTATAACTTTTGGTTGTGACAGGGAAAATCTTTTCGTCATTGCTCATGAAGGCCCTGCAGGTATGGGTGGATGAAAATCACTTGGTTCTATTTGCCCAGATTGGATTTCGGCCTGGGAGTCCTACCACCCATAATCTCAGGGTCTTGGATAGATTGACACAGTCGGCAGCCATCAAAGGAGGATCTGCGTTATATACAATCTTTGTAGACTTCCAGGCTGTGCTCGACTGTGCTCGAAAAGCTATGGAGCAAAATTGAGGGATTGGCATAGCCTAAGTGGTTGTCGTGTATCTTGAAGGGTCTTCACCTTAACATGGGGGGCGGGTGAGGTTAGATGACTCGGGTACCACGACTGCACACGTTTTGATCACAGGGGAGTCAAGCAACAATGTGTTTTGGCTCCCCTGTTGTACAATATCTACCTGGCAGATCTGCCCCCACGCTTCTCCAGTGTTGTTGGTTGGTGTCCAAGAATTGGAGGTGTGTCCATACCCTGTATGTTATACGCCAACGATTTAGTGATGTTTAATTACACTTATCGTGGCAGAAGGGGAATGTTTGATGTACTTAATTCATCTGCATTCAAAAACAATGTGTCGATTAATATGGATAAAATGCAAGTAATGTTCGCAACTGCAGAGAAGGTAAATTGACCCACCTTTCTCTACATGTTTGGGTACCCTGGACTACATTGAAAAGTACATTTATCAGGGGCTAAAAATGATTGGCTGTATGGATTACGTACATATAATAGAGGCCAAAAATGGGAAGGCCCGGCAACTGTTGCATATGATTGATAAATTTGCTAGCCAGACGGCTGGATATTCTATAGAGGGGATAATTATGCTGTATACGCAAAGCTCTTGTCCCACGGTTTTATACGGTTTTGAGGCAGTGCTATGGGCAACTTAAGTTGGCTCGACAAGTTGGAGGGTTATTTCTGGAAAAGGGTTTTAAAACTGTCCCCTTCCATCCCAGTGGAATACCTTAGGTTGAAATTGGGTGTAGTCTGCTTGAAGCGTCTATTGTTGATAAAGCGAGGAGAATTATTTTTGGAAGACAACTCTTATCCTAAATGCCAAGTATTTTCAGTGGTGGGGAGGGATAGGAGGGTTGCATCAGTAAAGAGGGGAGGTGAGTTTACACTCCTGAATGAAAGGTTATATGAGAATATTAATTGGCACACAGATTTTAGGCAGGGTACAACTTATGATACCTTGAAGACCTTATTCAGGAGGAAGGTCGAACAATGGGACTGGGTTAATATTTACCTACATCTATCTACCCTCTGATCTTATAGATTACACCTTTATGGTGACACATTGTTACCTAAAAACCCAAATTTACCTCCGGCAGAGCTCTAGCCCAGCAGTCCGTAATTTAATCCTCAGGTTGCACACACATCAGCTTCCACTTTTTATCTTTAAGGGAGCATATATCAAGATACTGTTAGAACAAAGGTTATGCCGCATCTGTAAAGTACCAGGATTGATAGAAACACCACAGCATATTTTTACAGAATTGTAAAATACTGGGGCCAGTTTATATGCTCATTCTTGGCCAATATGTACATAATTACGACTCAATTAAAACAGAGGCTTTCTGGGCTTATTGCCTAAATTCGGAGTCAGAGAAAGTACACATTGTTCTCTATTGGCTGTGGCAACATATTGTAAAGTTACTATCATTCTATGAAATAGTATACTGAAACGAGTGTTTTATTTGTGAAGCACAATGTTATTGTTAAAGGTGACTTGTACCGCACACTGTCACCACCGGAGTGGTCCCCTGGTGCTCTGGTGGATCTGAAAAAGGATGGTGTGAAACAGGCAGGCTCTGGGAGTGATTAGTAGGGTGCAGTGGGAATAGGAAAGTGAGATATGATGTTCTGTTGGCAGCTTCAGTTCGGTTTGCACCATTCACTGAGCTTAGGTGCGATTTTCAAGTCTGAGCAATTCCCATGTGCTGTTGTGCATGGTTAAGTGATTTTTTGTTGTTGTTGCAGTGTGGTTAAGTACGTGCGGTGTGCTGTGCAGGGATGTTGTTGTCTGAGTTTCTGTAGGAGAAGAGTTTCCGGAAAAATTAGGTTTTAGTATTGGGTCAGCAAGGGTTTTTTTTCTTACCTCTTTGATTTGGTTTCTGTGGTCGGTATCTATAATCATCCTCTGTGCTCTGATATTGTTTGGCATCCTAGTCGACAGGAACGTTGCTGTGTGGTAATTAACTTCTGTAGAAGTCTAGCGGTATGTGAACATGGGTCATGCCGGTGTGTCCCCCCCACCCTAGTGTTAGAGATTGTTAGGTTAGGAAGGTTATGGGTCTCTCCCTTGACCTCTTGGGGGTGGGGGGGGTCCCTGCCTTCTGTGGTATTCCTCTGTAAACTTGCTGTTGTGTGTGTCCTCCCTACGCCCACCAGTTGGGGATGGTTAGGCAATGGATTGTAGGTCCCTCCCTGGGCTTCCTGTTTCTGCCAGAATTGGTTGACACTTTACCGTGATTGATTTAAAGAATGCATTTTTCTCGGACCCCTTACACCCAGATTCTCAGTACCATACTGCGTTTACGTATTATGGCCAGAGATTCACACACATAAGTTTACCTCAGGGGTACTGTGAATCTCCAAGTATCTTTAACAGGGTGGTTCAGATGGATCTGTGAAATTCACATGTGCCGAGTACAGTAATCTAGTACGTGGAAGATCCACTAGTTTGTAGCATTTCAGATGAGTAGTGTTTAGGAGCTTCAATAACACTCCTCACCCTGCTTGCGGAGAAGGGCTACAAAGTGGACAAAGACAAATTGAAATACTGCTAGACAGAGGTAGTATCTTTGGGGCAAGTAATATCGCCTGTAGGAAGGCAAGTAATGCCTGAAAGAGCCTCTTCAGTTCAGAATACTCCCAACCAGTTACTGTGAGACAGATGCAGCAGTTTTTGGGACTCTGTAACTATTGTAGATTGTGGATCTTTGACTACTCTAGTTACACGATGCCCGTATTGCAAGGATTTAAGCGAGCACAGAAGGTGAAAGGTCCAATTGAATGGTCAGATGAAATTTGTATTTGTATTTATGGCATTTTTATATAGCGCTTTACACCAAAGCGCTTTACAAGAGGACAATAGAGAATACAATAAGCATCACAAAACAACATGTGAATCAAGTAACAGAAAACAGTATGTGCAACATGGTGACTTGTTTTCAGGAGCTCAAGGCTGCGATCAGCAATGCTCCGGTCTTGGCAACCCTGGATTGCAAGAAGGCATTTTATTTATTCTCGCATTCGAATAGGCAGGTGATGACAGCGGTCCTGATCCAGAAAATATAAATGTATTCATAAGCCTTTGGGTCTAGAAGTCCACTATACAATGTGGGTTTTAAGAAAATGTAAATTTAATGTTTTACTATTTTCTATATTTTTTAACTTTTGTACTTTTGTAATTTGTAACTTGAGATTTTAAATTAATGTGTGGAATGAGTTTTGTTATGCATTACATGGTAAATGATGGAAAATTGTATCTAAGTGTATGTATTAAATTGTGATTTAATTTTATTTTTGTAAAAGTTCTTTTAAAACCAAATACAAATAAAAAAATACATCTTGTTCTTGGTCAGGTTTCTTCTATCAGGGGTTGCTTGACCTATTTTCCCTTACAGGGTATGTTTTGCCAGTCTCAATTTTGGTGCATTTGGTAAGGTATTGGTTATGGTGTGCTAGGGGTTTTTGCATGGTGTTTTGTCTGGCAGGGGATTGGTTGTTTGCATGTTTGCTAATGGATGAGTATTTTTGGTTTTTGTGCTTAGGTGTGGCAGACGGATCTGTGTGAAATTACCGAATACAAAAGTTCGGACCTCCAAAGGTCCGATTTTTTCCCCCCATCTTTCCGCAAATATATATGTGGGGGAGACCCCCACAACCCCTCCACCTTACCCCAATACATTTTTATTCACTTTACCCCCCCACATATATATATGCAGAAAATTGGGGGTTGAACTTTTGGTATTAGGTATTTTAATACAATACTGTGGCAGACCTAGGACTTCAGGGTGGCAGTACAGAGTAGGAGGAGTTCTGTTTTTCTTTGGTGGTCTCGGTGTGTTGTCGTTTTTTTTGCCCGGTGCAGAGCAAGTCTGTGCCTGGGGGCGGCAGACCTAGGAACCTGGGGTGGCTTCCCGGGGTGGAAGGAGATTTGTGCTTTTTTTGGGTGGTTGTCTTCCTGTCAGTTTTGGTGTGGCGGTTCATCGGCTGGTCCTTTGTTCATTTCGGTGGGCTCTGTTTACTGCCACTGTTGGTGTCTATCCGAGGTGTGTCATTAGGGTTTGGTTGGTGTTTTGGAAGTTGGTTTTGACCAGTAGGGTTTGGTTGGTGTTTTTGGAGTTGGTTTTGACCTTAGGACTTACTGTCCACCTTTAGGGTGTATACGTGGCTGTGGGGATGTGGAGTAAGGTAATTTTGTTAAGGTGTTTCAGGTTATTATTCACTGGCTATGTGGAAGTACCCGTTCGGGGCCATGTGTTCCCAGTTTATTGGTTCTGAGGGCTTACATGGAGGAGGTGTAGTATTCTGCTTTGCAGGTTACTAGTCACCTGTGTGTCTGAATGTTGGTGTGCGTGCCTGGAATGTGGAGTGTTCGGCCTCTGGGGTGTTCTATAGAGTGACAGTTGGTCTTGAAACTGGCTTGGTGCTGGATGGCAGTGGTTTCACACTTGGTACTAACTTACCTGTACCTGGCACAATAAAGCCAGTTATCAATCTCATGTGTCCAGGCGTAGTACTTCAGAACCAGGAAGGACCCAGCAGCCCCTTAGCAGAGTGGGCGAGTAGGGAGTCTGGGGTGGATGTTTGTACTTTTATTCAAAGGAGAACTGCCTAGCATTCCAGTGCTGGACTGTCTTTTTAGGCAGGGCAAGAGGCATATATATTCGTCCTCTGGTATGATACAGAGTACTAACATGTATATTAGACCTTTATAGGGGTGTACCTAAAGAACAGGTTCTAGGGTAATGTTTGTTCTTCTCAGAGGGGCTCTTCCATTGTTGGTAAATGACAACTTACCTGCTTCTTCTGGGTCACTCCTCGTTTCCGTATTATCTTTGTCGGTTTATGGTCTTTGCATTGAAAGAAATGCATCGAAAGACAAATATCAAAGCTGAGGGATATGTGGGAAGAGCATCCAGTCGAAAGAACATTACCAGAGGTAAGTCATTTGTTCTTCGAAACCTTTACTTTAAAGTAACAGATTAGGTGGAATGAGCTCCTTTAGAGACTATGGTTTTCTCCTAAAACTCAAAAGGTAATAGATGTTCCACAGTTCGACTCAGAGACCAGGGATCTCCACCTCTTATGTTTCTGTCTTCGGGAATCACCAAGTATGAAAGCAGTCAGGAGGGACTTTGAGCAAATAATTTAAACAGAATCTAAGTAAGGTCATCTGTTCTCTTCCGGAATTGCTTGTCAAATGCACAGCCATCGTCATATAAAAGCAGTTTGCTTCAAAACTCAATTTCATTTTTTTTAGTACCTAACTTTGTTCTTGATTTCTCAGGCTCCAGTTCATAAGGCCCAACCCTCTTGATTCAAATCTCACAATCTTAATGATGTAGCGGCCAGCTTGCTTCTTGTCTTCTCATTTACAGGCTCTAAGTGGCTCTAGTGGATCCTGGCTCTCCCACTCTGTTAACAGGGTCTGAATCTATCTCTGGGTCTGGCTCTCTCCCAGGCTCTGGTTCTCTGCTATTGTCTGGTTTTCTCCTTGGGTCAGACTCTCACGATAAGGTATCGTCAAAATATAGGATATGTAGTGCCCTTGCCTTTTCAGTCTCTCCAAGTCCCAGATCTCCAGGCATCTTCTCAGCTAATCTGGTTTTCTCACTGGCTCTGGTCCCACATCTCTCCAGTTTACGGATGCTTTCCTGCATTAATGTTAAGAGTGCAGCATCCAGCTTGCTTCTTGTCAATCTCAAGGTTAGAGTGCCCAGCATGCTCCCTGTCCTCTTCGCCCATGTTCTGGTCTCTTTTAATGTCTGGGACATAACCCCATCAGCTGCTGTCTGCTTCATCAGTGTCTGGTATAAAGCCCCAAGATGGCCCTCTGTTCTCTCTCCTTTATCCTGTCTCACTTGTGTCTGGAATAAAGCCTGTAGAGTTTCATTCTGGTGCTCTAGCTTTCACCCTCTGTCTTCTCTCCCAGGGTCTGGGTCTATCCCTGGATCTGGCTCTCTCCCAGGCTTTGGTTCTCTCTCAATGTCTCATACTCTCCCTGGGTCTGGCTCTATCGCCGAGGTCCTGGTTCGCCCCCTGTGTCATCTCTTTCACACAGTCTATTATATTGCAAGGGGTAGGGTTCCCTTCTCACAAAATAGTGATTATGGTGTCTTGACCTTTGCCATCTCTCCAAGTCTACTCAGCTTTCCTGGGTTCTCTTCTGGCTTTGGTCCCACAGCTATCCAGCTTATGTCTCCCAGACTGTGGAAAAAGAGACTTTTATACTGCCTGGGCAGGTGTCTTCTATCTGATTGTCTGGGGTGAATGGGTCATTCCTTGCAGAGATCTGATTGGGAGTGAGGCTTTGCAGTTCAGAAATTAGGCGTGGGTGGAAGCTTTAAAAAGGCATGGGGCATATTGAATTCACCGTGTCCTTGGTACAAGGGTTTTGCGGGAGAAGTCCTTGCTTTCCCTTTTCTTGAAAATTTCGAGTGTGTGTTTCCCCTGTGGTTCTGGGGCCAGATAGGTGCTTTCTACGTCAAGCCATGCTGCTGAATGAGGAGGGGGTAGGAGGTTTATTTCCACTGCAGTGTTGTGTCTTAATGATCAGTGGTACTCTTGGTGTGTTAGAGAAGTGTCAGGGTGTGTTTTTCTTCCCCTCAGACTGGTGTTTGGTGTACCCCGACCTCTGCCTTTCAGTTAGCAGAGCTGGTGGTTCCCAATTGGGTCAAGGGAGTGGGTCCTTTCCAGATGCTGGAATTGTGAAGAGGGTTTTTTCCAGGACCATGACAGGATCTTGGATACATGAAGCATGAAGAAAGGCTCTAGAGGATCCAACTTTTACTGCCTTTGGTAGCTTTTCATTAAATATTTGGGCATCCTCAACCCCCAATGTCCCCTGTGTCTCTATAGGAGGCCATGGTAAAGTGACTTTGTTACAGTGTCCATAGGTTGACAAAGATGGTATCTAGACTTTACATCGAAATCCAATTCATCTAAGTTGTTTCCATCTAATTTTATTCATCGAAAATAGTTCTATCGAAATGCATTTTCATTTAATAAAACTCGATGGATTTCGATAGATTTTAGGGTTAGGGCAAGGGTTAAAAATAGGGTTAAGGTTAAGGCAAGGGTTTAGAATAAGGGTTAGGGCAAGGGTTAGAATTAGGGTTAGGGCAAAGTTAGAATTAGGGTTGAGGCAAGAGTTAGAATTAGGGTTAGGGCAAGGGTTAGAATTAGGGTTAGAGTAAGGGTTGGGGCTAGGGTTAGGGTTACAGTTAGGGTTAGAGTTAGAGTTAAGGTTAAGGGGGGTGGGCGTGGGTGTTGGAGGGAACCCCCCCAATATACAATAAACATTAACAAGTTACAAGGAGCCGGCCAGTGCCGAAATTTCAGCACAGGACAGCTCCATGTAACGTTTTAACATGGGAAAGAAAAGCATCGAAATGCTATCTTTTACATTTAAAAGCACATATCCATTGAAACTTTTACATCCCTATATTAGATGGACAAGTTTCGATGGAAATGTTCTTTTACATGTAAAAGATTGCATTTCGATAGATTTCCATTCAATGGATTTGCATCGATGCATTTGTCTTTCGATGCATTTCATTTGATGCAAAGACCATAAACCAGTCTCTCTGATGTCTGAACAGAGTCACTAGGTTAGTGCCAAGGAAAATTGTACAGTGTCTTGGATGACTAAGTGGGCTCTCCAAGCGAGTGCCGTACATTCAGGAGGACTTCAATGGTGTCTAATCCAGTGTTTATTTTCCGTCGATGAACTTGCATTATTTTGTCTGTGGAGACCAGTTCCCTTAAAGAGACCCTGTTTAGTATTTTCTCTGCTACAGGACTAAATTAAATACTTTCTTTTGGGAATGGGGAGAGCATTGCCTCATTGGTTCCCTCGCGGTGTGACCTTCTAGGTACAGGGACTCTCCAATTTAAAGGGGCGATATATGTGGTCTCTCAACATTAGGACTAATGCAATTCCTTTCTTTTTTGCCTGTGGAAAGCAAGGCATTACTATTTCCCAGCTGTTCTGGCTTCCCAGAATTAAAGGCTGCCTCGCTTAAAGGGTCAATATAATGGAATGCCCAATGAGTCCCCAAAAGTCTATTGTCTTAGTTGGATGCATTATCTTGTTGGAGTAGGTTATGGGAAAGGTCTTGCTAGGTATAAGGTTCAGGTTTGACAAATGGGGCCCTGCTGGGGAAGAGGGAGGGAGCATAGAACTGTTCTCTGTCCGGTATCAGGGACTAAGTGGGGGTGAGCGGAGGATCCTCCCCTCCCCATGAATACCAAGAGCTTCTGGATCCCTCTGCCAATCACCTGTAGTTTGGTAAAGCACTTGGCCCCGGGAGCATCCCACTATATGTGCCTAGAATCAGGCAGGGGTGTTCGTCACAGGGTAAATAGTTGTTAATAATAGCTTCCCGTAATATAAAATTATATAGCCTGTTACCACCGTTTGTGCCCTCTCCTAGCACTGAAGATTGTAAATAAAATACCTTAATATTAACCCATATAACGGTAGTCAGTTTATCAAACTTAGAAGAAGGATTAAACGAGTTGGCATTGCTAGGATGCTGGGACCAGCAGTTTCTTTTATAGGTTAATTGATTTTTCCAATGAATAGACTAGTTCCATTCAAGTTTTTGAACAACAAGATTTAAGACTCCCTTGCATCCATCAGAGCTTAAGAAGTTTGAATCGGCTATAAAGAACCAAACCCACGGTCAGATTAAATGGGTACAAAAATGAAAATAAATGGGAAAAGAAACAGACTACCCTGTTTGATCCATCCTTCATATCCTGTATGCTCCCCAATCCTTCTCCACTGTCTGGTTCAGCTGTACAGTCTTGAACCCACACATCTTTTGCATTGCCCATATAGGGGGACTTCCAGCCAATGGCTAACCAGCTCTACCATGCAACCCCCTCATCCAAAACGATTGATAATATGAAATCAACGTGGACATGTTAATGGGTTGTGGACTGTGGAGAGATACCCCACAACTGGATGCCAGCTTTTAAAAAATGAAACATGAGAAGTTCACGAGAAAGTAATTTGTTCCATCACCATGAATACCCAGAGCTTCTGGATCCAAATCATATAAGGTGGGAGCTGCTACTTTCAGCCACGGTGCAGTATTATTAGGATAGAGTCTGTTAAGCTTGACTGGGGCTAGATATCACTCAAAAATCACCTTTATCAATGACCCTTTCTGGAATAGTGATTTAAAAAATGTATACGCATAATTATATAGTTGTGACCATTCCTCATCCATTATTTTTCTATCTAATTGTAATTGTTTTTTTTATAACGCGCTTAATACCCACAGGTCTCTAAGCGTGGACACGGGGATCGAACCTGTGTTGCTCCGCGTCATCTTGCTTCCAAGGCGAGCGCATTGCTCCTGAGCTATCCTCACGGCCAAACGCCCTTTTCCAGTGAAATGCATAATTCCAGTGCCTGTTAACCATGGAGTCATCATAAACCTATCAAGTGATGTTATTCAGAAAAAAAACGTATTTACAAACAAAACAAACAACAAATTCAATGGCAGGTGTCCATGATATATACATATCATCATTGTGTTGAACGGCCAATCTTCAATACAAGTGTTCTTCGTGCACCTGGCACTTTAACCCAACCACAAGGAATCTGTCACATGCACAAGGGTATGGTTATCATTTAGTGTAGTTTATAAACAATTAACTGCAACTCTTATGGTTCCTGGTGGTATCCCCCCTTTTCCGTAACAGATGTCTTTCCTTGGCGGATGTTATTATCCAGGCGAACATGCTCACAGGGGCTTATTATCATAAGAAGGGAACATTGCCTGTGTCAATGTCACCACTACCCTCCCTCATCCAGCTATATGCTGCTCTGTACCACACTGCGGTCTCAGTCATCGACCAGCGCTGTAAGTCTGCCTACCATGCTTCAATTCTGGGTCACTCATCCAACTTCCAGGCCATTGCCATTCTGCGCTTGACCAACACAAAAATGAGGTCCTTCATCCTTGTATGGTGTGCAGTATTCTGGGAACCTCTCCAGCAAGCATGACTCCGAGGGTCATGCATGCATCTGTATCTGTCCCTTGGTCACCCTGTCCGCTACCGCCTGCCAAAACTAGGCAGGCCCAAAATATGTGCATAATCTCTGCCACATCATGAGCGCATCTAGGACAATTCTGAGCGCCTACTCCTTGAAACAGTGAAATCTTGTGGGGGGTCATGAATGCCTGGTATGTAATGTATAGTTATGTAAGTTTAAATCTGGAGTTCCTGGAGACTTTATGGTGTGTAACAGAAATCTTTTACCTTTCAGTATCTGTGAATGCCTTAGCCAAGTCCTCTACCCACCTCACGCACACTGCCAGAGCCGATTCGCTGAGCCTATTCAGGAACAGTTCATACAACATAGGGATGACATGGCCCTCCTCCGACACATCGCACATAGTGTTGAGCACCGGATCACCATCAATGCCCTCCCGGAAGTTTGGCCATCCCCCTTCTATGTACCCTACTATGCCCAGATATAGAAGGAATCGGCCAGTCTGTATGCCAGAATCCTGTCTCAATAACGTGAAGTCCATCAGTTTCCCTTCTTGTAGTTAGTCTCCCAATGTAGCTCCCCTGTTGTTCTCCCAGTATATCCTAATCTGTTTAACCATATCCGGCTTTTCCGCAAACAGTCTGACCAGTGGGAAATTTGTGGAATAAGGGTCCGAGGTTCCATGATTTTCCAAGCTCTACGTCAAAATTCCCTGCCAAGTACCAGAAGCATTGTATCCAATGAGGTCTTAGACACTAGCCAACTCATAACAAATTGCAGCTGTCCCTCTAAATAATATAACTCAAAATTGAGTATTCTGATCCCTCCATTACCACAGTCCCTCTATAGAGTGCTTAATGCGATCGTATTCCTCTTCCCACCCCTTAGGAATCCTCTGACTATCGAATCTAGTGTCCTAAAGAACCTCCTTGGTATGTTGTCAGCTATGTTGACAAAATGGCACAGGAGACGTGGCAACACAACCATTTTCAGTAGGGCAGCTCTGCCTGCCATTGACAGAGGCAGCTTCTTCCAGAACGACATGGAATTTATAATGTTGTCTAAGACCCTCTGAGTGTTGTGCTCATATGAAGACCAAAATCATGCCACACATTTACACCCAGGTATCTAAAGGTATCTATTTTCTATTCCCGTCCCACATCTGTCAGTTGATCCCATCTCAGGCCTTTGAGGCCTGTAAGCACAAACAAGTAGGACTTTTCATGGCTGATATTGATGCCCGAAAGCTCAGCAAAGCCATCATTTATATGCAGGGTATGCAGTAAATTGACTTTGGGTCGATTAACATAAAGCAGCATATTATCTGCATACAATGAGACCAGGTGCCCATCCCGCCTATCACGATGCTTGCTTCAGCACAGTCCGATCTAAGGAACCCAGCTAGTGGTTTGAGGGCAAGGATGAACAGCATCGGGGACAGCGGGCAGCCTTGTTTGGTACATTTGGGCAGTTCTCACACCTTAGAAATCGGCCTCCCAGTCCTCACTCTGGACATGGGTGTGGTGTAAATTAGTTTGACCCACCGTGAGAAACCAGCCCAGAGACCGAAAATGTCTCAATGTCTCATGTAGGCAGTCCCATCTAAGTCAAACACCTTGACCGTGTCTGGTGAGGCCACAGCAGTCCACCTGTAGGTGTCCAGCGCTGTCTATCATGTGGTGTAGTCTCCACAGGTTCCACAAATTGCTCTCCCCGGGATGTACCCAGTTTGGTCGGCGTGTATCTGGTCCTTGATCACTCTCTTTAGTGTGTTTGCCAATAGAGCTGTAAGGATCTTGCAGTCTTGATTAACCATGGAGAGGGGCCTAGAAGAACTACAGTTTAGCAGGGATTTACCGGGTCTTGAAAATGGGCACTATGATTGATTTTCTCAAACACCAGGCAATACTCCCACCTTATAAGCCCCTTCTAGCATCTCTAGGAGTCTAGGCACCAGTATGTCTGCTGCATATGTTTTGTAAAATTCCCCAGGCAGTCCATCCGGCCCCAGGGTTTTGGCTGTCAGTAAGGTCATTATACGAATTTCATCAATGGAGAGTGAGGTGTCCAGCATCTCTGCCTCCTTCCTGTATAGCCTGTGCAACTTATCTGATCCAAAGCCTTTCTAATGTCTCCCCTACATCTTTCAGTCCCCGTAGAGTACAAGGTTTTATAATATCTTGAGAAAACGTTGTTGATATCGCCCTGAGTTTTCACAGTAATACTTCTCTCATCGTTAATGGTAGTAATAATTTCCCTCGCCTCTTCTCTACGACACAACCACGTCAACAGACTTCCAGGTTTGTCGTCTTCTGCGTGTAATGTCTGTGTGTATTTGGCAAAGTAAAATCTGCCCAGCCATTCCCATTCTCTGATGCATGTCTGACGCAGTGCTGTTACATCAGCCATTCCCCCCTCCGTCCCTTCCCCTCTTCCTCCTGCTTCTGCAATAGTGGCCTCTGTGTTTGTGAGTGTCTCCAGTATGTCTTTCCTGAGACCTCCCATCTTCCCAATGGTTGCCCCATACCACTATCTTAGAAGCGTCCCATAAGGTGCCAACTCTATCAATGCTGCCTGTAAATGCAAGTAGACCCGGGCGTCACCATGCATTGTTCTCCAAATGTCCACCAGCTCCAAATGTCTGAACAAGGAACCTAAGGCTTTGGGTGGGGGGCAGGTTTCTTGGACTTTACATCTGATCTGTCCGTAAGGGCTTAAGAGTACAATTAAAGTCCCTCCCCAGATCCACATGGCCCCCCTGTAAGCAGTCGCTCTTGTGTAAAGTGAATTCAAAAAGACTCTGGCGTCATAGTTTGGGCAGTATGTGTTTATGAAGCACACCTCCCTATTTTCAAGTAACCTGAGTACCAGCACCAGCCTGCCCTCATCATCGCATTTGGTCTCCTTCAATTGAAAGGGGACAGATTGTGCGACCCATGTGAGAACGCGTCTAGCGTACATCGAGAATGGAGAGCTGTACAATATCCCATCCCCTTTTCTTGGTTTTAAGGCTTGCCTGTCAGACGGGAGGTGCGTTTCCTGCACTAACGTGACTTGTACCCCTATTCTTATTAAGTACGTGTTCACCCTCAGTATTTTTATGTAACTGGTAAGGCCCCGGACATTCCTGGTGATGACTTTCAAATCACTAGCCATTTGCTGCACCCTCTCGAACCCCCATCTTTCCCATAGGTCCACCTACGCTTTGCATTTTCATGCTCAATGTCAGCATTCGAGTACACATGATCCAGAGATGTTAGTCTATGTACCCACCACACATCTGTTGAATGTGCGTTAGCCACATAAGGGGAGCTGTGATAAACAAGAAGATTGCCCATACCTGTGCCGTAACTACTCAAACCCACCATTAAACAAGTCAGGAATTCCCAAAAGGTGCAAAGAAAAAGGTAAAACAAACCAAAAAAAACAAGGGATATAAAACAAAAAACGGTCTCCCCAACCATATAACAATGACCCAGCAGTAGATCGCATACTCACGCACAGCTGCCTATCCCGCCTCTCCACCTTCAGGTAGCATGCAGTAGCGTGTTGCCATAAAATGGGCATCTTCATTTGTAGTGTCATCTGGGGTGTTGTAGCCGCCTGCTGTGATGGCTGTCAGGGCTCAAGTCCCATGTACTATATTCCCTTCTTCTCTAGAAAAGGCCAGAATCTGCTCCGTCTTTGCAATTCATGATTTTCGCAATCAGTGGTGTAAGAGTGGTGCCTGGCGGAGGTCTTAGCGCTAGGGACCAATGCACACGCTGAACTGTAAAACTCTGACCCACTTCTTGCAACAGCAGGTTTTCCACATAAGCCGTAGGGTTGTTGCCCTCCTTACCTTCTGGAAGACCATGGATTCTGATGATATTTCTCCTGGCCATCCGCTCCGCATATTCAACTCGATGTTCCAGCACTCGCACTTTATTAATCAGTTCAGTCACCTGTGACTGAGTATTAGTTATGCTGTTCTTATTGTCCTGCACCTGTGATTCTGCAGTGCCTAAGTGGTCTGCAAGCGCACGCAAATCTTGTTGCAATAAGCCAACATCCACTGTCACTGCATCAATTGTATGTTCTAGTGATGTCTGTAGTGCTGCAATTGCTACAAAAATATGACACTCCCTGTTGGCCCAGGTACGGCGGGTTTGGTACCTTCTGCAGCATCTTTGGGCAGCTCAATATTGTTTCCGCCGTCTTTACGCGTAAAGGCCTCCATGACTGACTTTTTAGCCTTTCCCCTGTGATGCCTATCTGGCATTGGCGACTGGGGTTGGAGCAATAAAGTACTAACCATGCATCGATGCAAGTGATAGATGTATGCGCCCAATCCTAGAAGTAAGAAAGGGTGGCAGCCCGGACGGAGCATTGTCCAACCTAACCCATTCAGCTCACAACCAGCCACCACCCAGGATCTTTATGTGCTGTGTCTGGACCCAAACTGGGTCTCGGCCCGTGCGTATAGCCCCAATGTGAGGCTGTATTCAAACTACTAGGGCTTCCTTTGTCACTATGTCGTTTTGGAGTGTGTTGCCGTCTTGCGCACAGCACCTACCAGCACTTTAGAAATTGTAAATAGGAATCCTCTTCTGAGGAGCGCTTAAAAATGGAAAGCGCTGCCAGGTATCCCTTTCTGGTTGCAATCTGAAGCCCCAGATTGGCTAAATGCAATAGGAAAGAAAGCATCATAGGTGTGCCACATCGGAATGGATCCACATTCTTATCCCTGCACCAGTTGCTGAATTTATTCCAACAATAACGGTACAAGGATTTGGTTGCTGGCCTTCTAGCCGAAAGCAAAATCTCCAGTATGTCATCCGGGAGGTCTCAATCCTTGTATCTCAGCATCTCAGAAACTATGCGTGAAGGCTGAGTGTCTTGACCTCTGGATGGAGAACTCAACCTTCCTCTTGCGGAGAAGACCCTCTCTTTGTGGAAGACGTATTGGAAGGCAGATGAACATGTCCAGAAGGTCCGGGTACCACATCCTCCTGGCCCAATCCGGAGCAATTAGGATCATGGATTTTCCGAACTTTCTCAACCTCCTGATCACGTGAGGAATGACGGGGACTGGAGGAAACGCATACACCAGTGGAAACTCACAGTCTACCACAAATGAGTCTCTGAGAGCTCCTCTTGGGGGAAATTCCCTGGAGCAGTACAGCTCAAACTTCCGGTTGGCACTGGTCGCGAACAGATCCATTTGAGGGGTTCCCCAAACGGTGAAGATCTCTTGAAGGACATCCGGAGCTAGTTCCCACTCGTGGGAGACTGTGCCCTGCCTGCTCAGAGCGTCCGCTGTCATGCTCTGCTCTCTGGCCAGGTGAACTGCCGATAGAGAGATTCCTCTTGTATTGTCCAGAACCAGAGCTGCATTGCCCCTGCACAGTGGTAGTGACCCTACACCTCCTCTCTTGTTGAGGTAGTACATGGCCACTGTGTTGTCCGTCATTATCAGGACATTCTTTCCCCGTACAGAGGGCAGGAAGGCCTTCAGCGCTTGTCTGATTGCCCTCAGTTCCAAAAGGGTGATGTGTAGTTTGGACTCCGATGGAGACCCAAGACCGCTGATCGTCAGATCGTTGGAGTGGGCTCCCCACCCCGTGAGTGAGGCATCCGTCACTACCGTTATCTCCGGCCATGGTTGCCAAAAAGATTCTCCCTTGAGAATGTTGTCTTTGTAAGCCCACCATAGAAGGTCCTGAGCAACCCTGATCGGAACTTGCAGTTGGTCTGACATATTTCCAGAGAATTGTGAGAGTTCTGAGAGCCCATTGAAGGGATCTCATTCTCAATTGGGCCTCTGGTACCAGAAAAATGCAGGATGCCATGAGACCGAGCGACCTCAGAAAATCGAAGGCCGGAAGATGCTGGGCATTCTGGAATTTTGTTACCATCTGCTGAATATGTTGAGCTCTAATCCAGGATTGCTCCAATGAATTGGAGTCTTTGGAATGGTATCATATGGGACTTCTTGTAATTAAGGGAGAAGCCCAGTTTGTGAAGGGAGTGGCAGGTGACACTGAGATGTTCCTGGGCTTGCTCTGGTGAACGGGCCCTGATCAGTCAATCGTCCAGGTAGGGGTAGACGTGAATCCCCCATCTCCTGGGACTTGCTGCTACCACTGCCATCAACTTGGTAAAAACCCTTGGGCGCAGGTCAGCCCGAATGGCAGAACTAGAAATTGAAAATGAGAACCGCCAATCGCAAACCTCAGGTACTTTCTGTGCTTGAGATGAATTGGCACATGAAAGTAAGCATCCTGAAGATCCAATGATACCAACCAGTGTTGGAGTTGGAGAGCCTGAAGGATCTGAGAAAGGGTAACCATCTTGAACTTGTCCTTCCTGAGGAACTTGTTTAAGTTTCTTAAGTCCAAAATGTGTCTAAATCCTCTGTCCTTCTTGGGAATCAGAAAGTAGGGGGAATACCATCCCTTGTTCCTCTCCTCTACAGGTACATGTTCTATTGCACCTTTCTCTAGCAGGATTAACATTTCCTGCACAAGGGGCGGATCTGGAATTTTGACAGAGTTGTATCCCGGTGGATGATCTTGAAGCCTTTTTTGAAAGGGAAGGCAGTACCTATGGGCTACCGTTTCCAGTGCCCAAGCATTGAAAATAATGCCCCACCATTCATTCAGATGCTGAGAAAATCTGCCTCCCACCGGGGTCTTGTGGGTCAAGGCCTCAGAGTGGCCTAGAAGTGGCTGCAGCAGCGGTTGAGGATAAAGTTGCTGCTGGGGCTGATTTAGCACCCCTTCCTCGTCCACGAGGGAATATTCTTTGCCCCCTTTGTCCGGCCTGTCCTCTTCCTCTACCAGTTGAGGAATAGAAATGAAAAGAATGACTCTTCCAGGAAGATGAGCCTGAATAGGGTTGTTGAGTTTGTCGAATGGAGGCGCTAAGGGATTTAGCCGCCACCTTGGAGGTCTGCAGCTTCCCTTTCATCCGCCTTGCTGCCGAACAACCTTGAGTCGTCAAAGGGCATGTTGAGAAGTCTAGCCTGCATGTCCAATGCAAACCCTGACATCCTCAACCACGCAAATCTGCGTAGAACAGTGCTAGCAGCCATGGATCTGCTAATGCTGTCAACAGTATCCAGACATGACTGGAGACATTCTCCCATTGCCTCCTTACCATCCTTAACTATAGCCAGGAATCTGTCTATTTCTTCGCCTTCTGAAATGTGATCAGCCGCCATGGCAACACAGTCCCACAGGGTATAAGTGAATCTGGAAAGAGTACGAGTGACATTGGTCGATTTCAAGGCCATGCTGCCTGCCGTGAAAACCTTACGTGCCGAGGCATCTACCCTCTTGTCATCTCTATTTGGGGGGGATAGAAGGATAAGCCAATTGCCTGGATGATGTGGCAGCCTGAACTACCAAGCTCTCAGGTGTGGGATGAGCAGTCAAGGCCTAGCTCTCAGGAGGTGATGCAGGCTGGCTCTTAAGTACAGTGTTGTCCCCAAGCACCCACAAAGGAATGGCCACAGACTGTATTACTGAAAACACAGTTCTTTCTATAATTAAGGTTTAAGGTTATATACACAATCACAATAACGCACTTTGTGCTCAGTTATTCTACAATGGCAAATATAAACACAGTCCTATGTGGTACCACGATTGCTATCAGATTTCATTAAAGTGTATCAACTGTACTTTGGTCAAATGTCAAACAAATCCAGTAATAAAGAGAACCAACTATAGACATGGGAGGAAAAGCAGTTGGTTAGAACAATAGGCAGAATAGGGCTCCTACCACTAGACACAGTTCTGTGTGGAGATCCCCCCACCTGGGCAACCTGTAAATAAAGATATAAAACAAACCCAGTGCATATATTGTTCACAAGAGTCTTATTTCCTTCTAAACAGTTCTACAACCCCGATGTACCTGTAATAGAATTCAATGTCGGGTCGTTGACAGATCCTTATTGAGCGGCTTTCTTTAAGGCAGGAGCCACAGATCGTCGAGATCCCCCGAAGAAATGATGAACAACAACGTTGAGGCAGCAGCTTCGGTCCTGGCGGTACTCGTCGACGATCGATCGTGGACGTCCTGCAAAGACGAGGCGTGCAGGGCCCCTCAATGATGATAGTTTGTTACCGCACAGAGTCTATGAAGACCTTTGGCCCAGCAGGGGCATTGAGTCGTCCACCATCTCTATGGTCTTCAGGTGGCGGGAAACCCACCGGCAGATGCTCCTCGGCGCTCCGGCGGCCTTGACTTTCTCCGGCGGGACAAAGCGGTCGACGGTGCAGGTGAGAGCCTCCTTGGATTCAAAGTGTCTTAATCAGGTGGAGCGTTGTGGCTCCGGTCATCAGCGGCCCGGCGTCAAGCTGTTCCCGCTTCTGGCTAACACAGCTTCGACGAGCCTCTGGCGGTTATAGCAAACCTGCAAACCCTGGTCGACGACGGTGGATGGCTGTCGGTGCTTCTCTTCATTCTCCTCGGCGGTCCCCGTCTCTGGTCGGCAGCCTGTCGAGGGTCTGACGTCCAGGGAGCTTCAGCGAAGGTTAGCGGTGCACAATGTTCCCTCGTGGCTCGGTAAGAGGTCTTCTAGCCAGGTACTCTCTCGTATCAATCTCGGCATCACAGCGGCTTTCAGATTGCAGTGAAAGTAACAGCGGTTAACCTTCTTCTTCGGGCTCGGTGTTCGAGATCAAGCATCAGTTTCGACTTCAGCTTCTGAACGATTTCTAGCAGTCAGAGGCCCCCAGATATACTGTTCTGTCTCTCATTCATTCTGCTGGGTCACACTCAGGCAACCAATCACTCTGAAGGGCATTCAGCAGTCAGGCAGCCAATCAGGCTAACTGTGCATTCAGGCCATTTTCCTCCCTCTTAGACACTCACAACAAGGAATGTGTATTGGGACAAGTACCCAGCCATTCAGCTCTACACACTGCATTCATAGCAGTTTCGGGCAGGGCTATCTCAGTCTTCGTGTCACATACCAGAAACTAGACACCCATAACAAGATGTGTATATTGGTCCTCTACTCCATTCACCCAGGTCCCACCCCACGGGCGTACCCACAACATACAGTCATTGGGAAGGCTCCAGCCAGTCTGGCCTGGACTTCCCCTTAACACCATATATGGAACTTCCACCCAACAGCCAGTCAGGGGGAAGGGACAGATCAGGGCTTCCCAGGACTTAGGGAAAAGAAGGTAACAGGCAATAGAAAGCAACAGGCCACAGGGGCCATCTTGTCTCCTATCAGGAATCAACTGATTCCAATGGCAGGGCCTGGGTATCCCCAAAATGGAGGTTACTCAGAGCACCTGTCAAATTCAGCATGGAGCTGCCACCAGCCCATACCCTGCTCTGTGGGCCACACGCAGGTGCCCAAAAACATACACTAGGAGTACAGGGATGTACTCCCACCCATTGGTGCCATAAGGGTATCCCAAGGGTCGGTTCACCAAATCAAAAGAGGAAGAGCCGCACAGCCAGGAGTCTCACATGAACTCCTGGGCAGAAAACAAGTCAGAACATACATGATAAAGCAATAAAGGACAAGGATATGGAGGGCCTGTCCCTCCAATGCATTTCCAGCATCACACTGCTCCAACCCATATACTCCGTGACGCTAGTCATAGGTTTTCTATAGGACAAATCTGCATACTCAGAAGGGTCCGGCCTGCCAAATTCCATTTCAGGCGAGGTGTCAAGACCACTAGCCGACTGGAGCGAATCATAAAGGCCTCTCATTTTCGACTCTTCAGAAATTAGTTCTTCTGGCACATTCTGGGTGCCAAATTGTAACCCAAAAGGAAGGGAATCCTCTTCAGAGGGATGTTCCTCCTCATAGACTGAAGACATAGGGCCTCATTGTAAGTATGGTGGTAAGGCAACAACGGCGCCGGTATCGCTACTTGCACCGTTGCTACCGTACTGCCATACTACGAGTTTTGCTTGCGGGTCTCGCTCTGCCCGCCAGGTCCGACCTGGCGGGCAGTGCAGCACCCATGAGCACAACTCGTGGATGCACCGGCACTGAGCTCTCCATTCCCATCCAGCCCTATGGGGCCAAATGTGGAGTCCCTTATTGCCGGCACCTGCGAATGGGCAGTTACGGGGTCTGCCAAACCCGGTAATTGCCCATTCGCAGGTGCCGGTAAAATCACGGGTTCGGCGGCAGCCGTGCCTTTGTTACAGGCACAGCTACCGCCAAACCCGTAATGAGGCCCATAGACTTAAAAAAGTCCTTCTTCGAACAGGTTTCTAAACCTTGTATTGTATGCCCTTAGGGCCTCGACAAAGTCGGTTTACTCAGCATTGCCTTTGAGAGGTCTGACTCCGATGGAGTCGACAAAGTCATGGAGTTCTTGAACGCTTTGTGTTTCTTCAGTGGTACCGAAGAAAGACTCGGTTCCCAAGTCGATACTCTCGACCACTTCTCGCCGGGTCGAGAACTTTCTCGACGTATTGCCGGCTTCATGCTCGGCTTTGAAGAAGTAGCCTTCGACTTCCCTTTGTCGTCCAAAGGAGCGACCGGGGTATGGCTCTTGTGCAATTCTTTCGAGGGGATCTAGGCCGAATTCTCAAAAATACGCATCATCTCGTATCCCACTTCCTTGGGGAATCGGATTCTTATCTATCTATCTATCTATCTATCTATCTATCTATCTATCTATCTATCTATCTATCTATCTATCTATCTAAATATGTTTGTTTTTATATAGAGCTGTTCGCCCCCAGGCCTCAGAGTGCTCACAAGGACGGACACAAAGTACAAAAAACATAAGTACAGCAGAGTTCTGGTATCCTAAGAGCCAATTAAGTTAGCAATTGGTTAAGCTGTTCCTTCATCGAACAGCCAAGTCTTAAGTTGTTTTTTAAACAAGTTAAGAGAGACACAGTTCTAAAGGGTAGGCGGAAGGGAGTTCCAGACCATTGGTGCCCAGAAATTGAAGTTAGTTCCACCAACTCTTTTGAGAATTTGTAGGAGTTGATACAAATCATGATTGTAGTTGGACCGAAGATTTATTCTGATGGGTGCTTTCTTTATCTTATCAACTAGGTAAACCGGTGCAGTGCCAGCTAGGCATTTAAAAACCATAACTGCACTCTTAAATTGTATCCTTTGTTCAACCGTGAGCCAGTGTAGCTTCCTCATTGCTGATGAGATCTTGGAGCGTCGGCTTAGACCAAAGATCTTCTTTGATCGGCTTAGATCTTCGCCTTCTTTGAGGAAGAAGACAAGGATTGCCTCGATCGTCTCCTTGATCAGGAGTCTCCAGACTTTTTCTTGCAAAAAACAGAAGCGCACAGTTAATAACTCGAAGCGTAAGCTCCGAAAAACAGAGCTGATGCCAACAGGCACTGCATGCGCTATTTATGCTGACGATGACATCGACGCGACGACATTGCATACAGCGCCCTCTGTAGAGAGAACATTTTTTCTGAAGCAACAAGGCTGGAGAGAAAAAATATCAAAAGATGGGGAATAAGTGGGAGGAAACAATCCATTCGAAGTGTAAGGAGGAGAGAAGAGGAAGGTGATTAGAGAGGAGAGGAAGAAATGACAAGCCTCAGGAGCTGAAGGAAAAAGGAGGAGGAGGAAGAGGGTGAGAGGAACGGAGGGAAGAAGGAACATCAAACACTGGATGAAACAGCCGACGAACAAGGGTGAGAAGAGAGATGAGGAGAAAAAGAAGAAACTGCAGGCACTGGAAGGATGAGGAGGGTAAAGGGAAAGCAGAGGTAGGAATGATAAACAACAAGTGGAGAGAGGACAGGGGAGAAAGGAGAAAGGAGTGGTGGTATTTAGAAAGTGGTGGCGTCAGAAAGAGGAGGGTGCTTAAGAAGGTGAGAAAATTAGGTGGATGAAGAACCTGAGGAGAAATTAGCGGTGAAGAGGAGAAACAGTGGGTAGCAAATAGCAGAAGAGAGGGAAAGGGGGCAGAGGGGCCCACCAAAAGGGGGGAGTCATACCCTGAGATTGAAAAGATGTTCCGTAATTGAGTGGAGGAATGAGCACATGACGGCGGAGCATTGAGGAGGTGTTGGGATAGGCCAGTGGCTAAGGAAGAGGAGAACAAAGAATAAATGAATGTTCCTGAAGTAAATGTATGTGGAGGGCATCGAGGAGGCATGAGGGATCAGACTGGTGGGCAGAAAAGCAGGATACTTGGAAAGGGAAGTTGTGAGGGATGTAGTAGAGAGCCAATACAATGTCAGGAACAACCTCCTTTCTTCCTGTGTCTCCAGGCACTTCAAAGAGATCAGTGAAGGACCGGCTGTAGCCTAGCAATTCTGGTAGAGATTGTTAGGATGGATTTCGAAAATCAGCTCTAGTGGACAGATTTTAGGAGGCCACCCTAGTTATGGTGAACAAGGAGCTCTGAGAGTTTAGCCAAACCCGAATAAAGGTAAAGTGGAGAGCAGTCAAGGCTTAGTATCAGGAGAGTGTGATTGTGTTTCTCAATGAGTCCACACAGATTAGCACACAAACTAATTCAGCTTAGGCAGTCAGTTATAAAAATACAGTTATTTATTTAGACCTTTAGAACACACTGAAAATTAAACTAGCGTGCAATGTTATCACACAATACTCTATAATACAAATATAAAATCACAATTATGTTCATTCACAATACATCATCAAATAGCCAACCATGTAACACAGTAAAGCAGATGTAGTTCAAATGATGAGAGCCGGTCACAGGTTCAATTCTCTAAACTTTAGGCGTCCAACCCTAACATGTATGGCCGTAGTGCCCAAAGGTTCCAAGTTACAACACATGGTGTCTCACAGATATGTATTCTCTAAAGGGATGCAATTGGCTTGTGGCAGTGATTCAGAATAGTGTCAAACTATTTAAAAGTTCAACAACAATTTACCAGGAGACAAGTAAGCTCTCTTCCAGTCCCAAGGCTAACCCAGGGGTAGGGTACTTGACCCAGGTTCGACTACCAAAGATAAGTAAGAGGGAGACGGGACACAGAGGATTGTGTTCCCAGTGTTATCCTATGGAGGACAGAGAGGACAGGCACAGGTTTGCTTGCTTATCTCCCTGATTCTGATTTTCCCAGGGATCACGGTGGGTCGACTGGACGTCACGGGGAGAGCATTCTTCCGTCCTTTGTTCTAGTGAGAGGTGCCCAGGGGTTGCAGGTTCGCGGATTATTCCTGTCGGGTACAACTGCAAGATGCAATCCCTGTTGATGAAAAAATGCAGATTCCAACTTCCGACAATGGAGACTTCTTCACGACACTTCACAGGATGGAGGAAGGCGATTTCCAGCATGATCACTGTTTATAGGCAACGACAGGCTTCCTTCCAGTCACGGTCACAGAAGATGCTCCAGGATAGGTTCACATGAAGATAGGAAGCTGGAATTTTGGGAGAAGGCGACTTGTGTCACGAGTTGGTGACCACAAATATTCCGTGCTTTAATGTAGAACAGTGACGGATCAGGCGAGGTAGCCCACAAGGAAGCTGGTCGGTCCACCGGGCAGTCCAGGGACACCTCTGAAGGCTCTGTATCCTCGAGAAGGCGTCAATACTAGTTGGTCCCACTAGTACAAGGGCTGAAGCACAGACAAGGGTCTTCAAAGATCAGGCATAGGATCAGAACTTCACCGGGCATGTCACTGGAAGGGTTGATGTTCCACTGCAGAAGTCGTCCTAGGGTCATCAATGGGCTGCTCTTCATGGAATTATTCATGGCTCTAACGTAAGTCTGAAGAATGGCTGCACGAGTCCTCCTCTTATCCCCAATCCGAGCTGGAAGCAAGCCCAAGCCCACCAATGGTGTTCACCATTCAAAAAAACACACACACACACACACACACACACACACACACACACACACACACGCGAAAGCAACAGATTTTTCAGGCAAGTGCGTGACCTTATACAGACTTTCATGACCTGAGAAGGCAGGAAGAAGGTTAAACTACAATATTATGCAGACCAAAAATAATGTAAAACTGTAAAAGTAATACAGCAACCTAAAACTCACCTACACTAAGAGTTGGAAGGTAAGGCAGGGACCCCCTAAGAAAGACATTGTGCAATGAAATGCTGAGTTTCCTAAAAAATAGTCTTGTCTCCTAGAGTTTGGTTCAATGTATCTTCCCTAAGAGAAAACCATACCAAAGAGCTGTTAAAAAAATACTTTTAGCATTGTTGGCCTTGTCTTGATCCCATGGTCACTTTAGGAAAAGGGGCAGATGGCATCCTATTTTAGTGCCATAAGTGAGCCTAAATGGTGTCAGAGCTTTGTCCATTACCTATCAACCTAGACACCACTCATCAATAGCAAGCCACTATCATGGTTATGAAGCTGTTATCAAATTAAATGGTCTCAAGGTATGAAACAGATACCCTGACTTGCACATAGAAGGCCTTTTCAGTAGGAGGCTGGCATATTGTAATGAGATGTTTCCACCAAGTGATGTTGTCAAACATCTGTCTGACTGATTGTTCAGCCTGAGTTAACAGTGGTAAAAACACCTCAATTCTAAAAGGCAGAATAATCATGGCAGTATGTCCTGAATGAGGTGTGTTTAGTGGGATCTTTATCAGGACAATAAAGTTATTTTAGATACTGCCAAGGGCTCTGTGATAACACCCACAACTCCAAAAGAATTGACTAGAAAAGTGAAGTTCGGGAGACAGTTTGGAAGCATATGTATTATTGAACTTCCTAATACAGCCATCTGAGCCCAGAGCTCTGCTAATTCTGAGAGATTTGAAAGCCATCAGAGATTACTCCACTGTTATTTTCGAACTAGTATATACTTTCAGGGGGTTGTTAGTTTACAGAAATCAACCCCTTTCAGATAAGTAGATTGGGCTTGCACATCAGGGTTATCAGTTGAGTTTAGGGGCTCGCAAAACATGGCCAGTTTGGCACAGGTTTGTCTTACCCCTGTGAACAGGGTGCCGTAATATTCCCTAAAGCCCACATTTTCTTTGAAGATGTCTGCCCACTTAGTCTTGTGGCCGATTCAATTTCATATACAGTTTTTGTCTAAAATAAAGAAGGACCTTTCAATCGTTCTTATTGTGGAGTAAATCCAACTGCCCATTAACCACACAAAAACTGCTGGTAGTGTTTAGAGTTATATTCTCCCTAAAGGTCACTCAGTTCTCTCAAAAGATTTGTTTCCACCAGTATCATCTCTATAAGTCTGTCATCTGACAAAGGTATTGAACCCCCTCTACTACAGCCTTAAAATTGTCCCATTGTATCTCTCAGAGACAATCAAGGGTGTGTTTTGGTAAAACAAAATTTTTAAAAATCATTATTTAAAGCCAGTTCCTTGCACAGCAGTGGGTCTTCCAAAATTTCTTTTGACAGCTACCAGTTTCCTCTGCTTGTCAGGTTATCTGATAAGCCGGTTAACAGGGAGACAGGAGGCATAACGGTATCCAATGATTACAGAGAAAACAATTACAAAGAAAATGTATAACGAAGCAAAAACAGCAAAAAACACTGTTTTTTGTGGTAACATAGATGGGGTGGAGTAAGGGGATACAACTGGTGGGAGGGGGTTGGGGTGGTCTTAAACACATAGGGAAACAGGAGGTTTGGGGGGAGGACCCCCCAGATATAAGGGAAAAAAATATATTTTTTTCGCTGTTTTGGTTTTAGGTGAAACATCCCGCTCTGTAATGTATTCAATATAATCATACAGAACCGAGCATAACCTGTGGGTATGATGGGATTAATTAGGGCCCCAGCAACCATATCCATGCAGGGGTCACTAAAGAATATGAATTTCTATGATGAAATAAGTTAGGGGCATATTTGACATCAAGGTGTAATCAGATTCATCAACAGAAATCTCCCTACATACATCTAAGTACTTATGTTCTATAAATGTATTGTTTAAAGGTTTAGACGCAGAATTTGCACTGTGAGTTCCGGTGTTTTGATCTTTTGATTGTTGAAATCTCCCATGGAAATCAAGCTCCTTTCAGAAAAGTTAGTAAATATATCTCACATCTACAATCTCATATCTACAAATATCAAAGGTTTGCCTTTTGCAAGTTCATGCCCTCATTACGACCCTGGCGGAAATCGAAAAACGATGGCGGAAATGCAATACCGCCATCGAATACCGCTCGTTGTGACTATGACCCGTCACCGTAAAGTACGATGCCATTAGCGACACCGTAGTGAACGCCAACGCTAACTGCACCAAGTACGCGCACGCGCGCCATGCAAAACCGTAATTACCACCATGGCGCAACGGTACGCGAATGCTGACCCTAGCGGACATTTACATAACGCCATCAAGCATGGCGGAAAGTACCAATCCGCCATGGCGAGAAATACGGCATCGTGAACCAACCGTAAATGGCCCAACTGAGTGCCTGTACACCACTCCCTGGCCACATTGCACAACACCTCGTAGGTGCAATGAAGTAAAATGCAACCAGTGAAATGCACAAGTCACCCACGCATGCCAACGAACAAATGAATGTAGGGGCTCCAAGTGCCTTGTGAGTGGCCATCCATATTTGGCATGTCACCATTGCCGTACTGATGCAGCACAGGCATGCGAAGGTTCAAGTACAGCAAAATGAACTGAAAGATGAGACAAAACAACAACAGGCCCCCATCGCCTGACACCAGTGTAAGGCAACATTCAAAGCAGTATCCTTAGGGAGACTGCACCAGCCCTGTACACATGCCAGTAAACAAACCAACCATCAGCATAAGCATGTACCACACAAGTTGGCAGAGTGACTGAGCAGCCAGGCTCATCTCAAGAGGGGCCAATGGGAGCTGCAGGGCACAGATGGCACGAATACAGAAGCTATTCCAATGGACATGACCTAAGTCTCCCTCCAAGAAACGCACGCAAACACAGGCACCTGTGACCAGCCATTATCTGATAATCACATCATTCCACCAATCCACCTGGCTGACCGGCATCTGTTACACAAAAGCTAAACCCCCGCCCCTAAGCATGACATCATTAAAACAGTCATGATGGCAGCCCCTATCCCTGACCTTAGTGGGCTTCATAGGCAAACGCGGCCAGTACAGTACCACGCAACTATACTCAGAAGCCGGAACCCAATGCAGATCTACTCACAATACATCGCTCCACAAATAGGAATATGCTACATTACTTCCAAAGAATAACGCTGCACGGTCAACATCAGACTAAAATTTTAATGCACATCAAATTCACCAAGCCCATACAGCCATTAGGTCATGAACCCCAAAATATCTACATTACTGTGTGCTGCATCCGCAATAAATGACCAGCTACTCCTTGTGTGACGCCCTGTTCCCTCATGGTACACAGGGGCTACATTCACGTCCAAAAAGGCAACATGGAAGCGCATAGAACCGCAGGCCCGTCCCATTAGGTAGGCACTAGTCCAGCTGAAAGGTAGATATGTTGCTCCTAGCCACTAGTACTGCGTAAGGGCATGTGGCCCATTGGCGATCGTCCCATAAGATCGTAATGGTGCTCCACTGATGAACTCGAAGCAGCAGGTGTCGGGAGTAAAAGCCATCTGCAGGAGTGGCATACAGATGGCAGCGGCAAAAGGGGAGGAGATACCTGTCACCCAAATGAAATGAAAAAGAATAGCATGGCCATCAGTACTTCATTTGAATCACTCACTTCAATGATCACACCAAGTCTACAGCCATATGCATGCTAGCCCACTCAAAAGGATTATTTCCACCCATGAATCACTTGCCAATCATAACAATATCAATCGAGGTGAAAACACTATTACAAACGAGTGTTTGTGTGCATGCGTCTGTTAAAGCAGAATCCATGAGATGGGATTAGTAACGTGCATAGACACAAGTGTTGGAAGGCGCGTCGAGACAGGGAGGGTCCAACAAGGGCAGATAGACGATGGTCCCACTATGGCAGCTCTGCATCACATAGCGCAGGGGAAGGGGATAGATACCAATAAGCCATGTACATGGCAAACTCTCTATTAAATCATCTGTCCATGCATCCATACATCATTCCCTCATCCCGGTATTAAAACGCCTGATTATTTACTCACATAACATTTGAAATCTCCATTGAGTCTGTGCGTAATGCAGCCTGCAAAATCCACTGTGCTCCAGCCCGGAATTCTAGTGATGTGAAGTAACATGTATTTGGGAACGTCCTGCCTTATCGTCCACTACGCTATTGCGCATCCCATACTATTCATATCAATCATTGCATTCTCGCCATGGCCCCTGTCCCAAGGACATTAAACAATAGAACGTTATATTTGCAGTCAGACCTGTGGGCGTCTCCTCGCCGCTAGCTGAAAACCGAAAGCGCTGTCCTTCGAATTCCTCATTTGCAACATCACGTCGAAAAGGCATCCGTGGGCGCTCGAAATCACAAAATCATCAATGTAGTGCGGCAGTGTGTGAAAATGGCAACTGGCTTCACTCACAAATGGGACGCCCCGCCCGTCGGTGAACCTCGGTACAGTGCTCGCCCAAAGGGGATTGCAGCTGGCACAGGTGGAATGAATCACCACAGGTGGAGGCTATACAGCCTGAGAACACATAAATTGCACACCCAACCCCCTCCCACAACCACACCCACTCCAAAATGCTACCGGCAGGCCTAGCGATGTTGGGCCTGGGGGACCTGATAGCACTGCAAGTACTCCAACTCCAGGAAGAAGACGAACACCAACTACTACAACAACCGGCCGCACAGAGGAGACGCAGGAGGAGGAGGAGGGCAAGGCAGGGCCAGCAAGGCCCACCAGCACAGCCACTACCACCACGCAGGCAGCCCGAAATCCCACGCCTCCGAGATCATCCGTTCAACCTCACGGATGAGCAGATCCACACCCTCTACCGTTTGGACCGGGACACCATAATCTCCATTGTGGACATGACACACGCTGACCTTGTCAGCATGATAGATAGCCCAACCGCCATCCCACCCCTACTGAAGGTGGTGTCTGTACTCCACTTCCTGGCCACAGGCACCTACCAGCACACAGTCGGACAGTTGCATGGCATTTCACAGCCACTGTTCTCACGGACACTATTGCAAGTGCTCGATGCCCTCCTGAAGCACGCAGACGACTACATCTCTTTACCACGCTCGGAGCAGGAGATTACAAACACAAAAGTTGGATTCCATGCACTGGCCGGCATACCGGGTTGCATTGGTGCCATCGACTGCACCCATGTGGAATTGGTTGTCCCACATGCCATGGAGGCCCAGTACCGCAACCGGAAGCAATATCATTCTCTTAATGTACAGATGGTGTGTGACTCCAACAGGATCTTCACACATTGTTGTGCCCGATTTCCTGGATCAACCCATGATTCTATGGTCTTGAGGAACTCTACGATACCACGCTACATGGAGCGACACGCAGGGAACAGATCCTGGCTACTCGGTGAGTCTCATTCCATGCATGATAATGTGGGGTATGTGATGCGGCAATGACCTGGCAGGAAGGGGGGGGGATGCGTACGTAGCAATGTCATTCCACAAACATCCTTTCTTGTCCACATACAGGTGATGCCGGGTATCCACTGAAGAGATGGCTCCTTACACCACTCCGGAACCCACAGGACCAGCATGAGGAGGACTACAACCATGCCCACTCACGTACCCGTGTAGTCATAGAACAGGCATTCGGCCTACTGAAGGCTCGTTTCCGCTGCCTCAGCAGGTCTGGCGGGGCACTCCTGTACCGCCATGAGAAGGTTGCAAAGATAGTCATGGCATGTGTCATGCTACACAACATGTGCGTACGTAGAAATGTGCCCATGCCCCCTGACGCAGAACTGCACGCACCTGAAGATGGTCATGATGAGGCTGGGGATGTGGCAGCACCTCAGGGAGTCCGCGAGGCACAGGAGGCCCGTGAAATTCGTCAGAGTATCATAGATTCATGCTTCTAGCACTCACGCCTGGTGGCTGATACATGGACACGGGACTTGTGGCACTGTGTGTGTCTGGAACATGTACAATGTGGACTGTACGCCTATGAAGGCCTCGTACACAAAGATCAATGTCCACACGTCTCATTGGATGATTATGAAATGTTTATAGCATATGTGAAATTATATTACACACCCCATCGACCCGCCACCCAAGAAAGATGATTGATGGGTGATTCCGATCCTCCCCCGGTAGCTGTGGCAATGTTACGGTTGGCTGATAGTATGCTCCGTACGCGTATCCACAAGTCGTCCCATCGCTTTCTGCATTGCTGTGGGTTGCGGGGTGCGGTCCCCACCGCACTTACACGCTGTGCCACCAGGGCCCATGTGGCCTTCTTGTTCGCAAGTGCCGTCCTGGTCATTTGCGTCGAGAAGACGACGGCAGCATTCTCCTGGAGGGTCTCTGTGAGCACGGTGAGTTCCTCATGGGAGAAGTGGACCTGCCGCTTGCGGTCGCACGCTTTTTTTGCTACTTTTCCCATTTTGTTTGTTTTAACTGGGGTGGCTGTCGGGTTGGGATGTGTCTCAGGGTCGGATTTTTAATGGTTGTGTTGGGATTCTGATTTTATAGGTGTGCGGCGTGCTGTTTCCCGTTCCGGCCCCATGTTTTTACTTCCGTTTCCGTATATTTACGGTCACCGTATTTTGCGATTGGCGCTCATTACGGTGACCGCTATGATGGGTGGCGGAATTGCACCTAGGGCGCCGTACGACGGCGGAGAGGGGCGTTTTGGGGACATTTCCGCCATCGCGGACTTTGCACTTCCGCCATGGCGTAATGCTCGTGCCCGATGGGTCGGAATTAGCCGCACTTTACTCCATCGTGCAATGGCGGAAACGCTATTTACGCTATGGCGGTCGGGTCAGTTACTTTCCGCCAGGGTCGTAATGAGGGCCAGTGAGGCAAATGTGACCATGTCCCTCCACGCTTCCATTTGAGAATTATCTATCTCCATTCTTAATTCAATGCATGGCCTAGCAGATAGAGGGGTACAGCTTTATGCCTATTACTTGAGGAGGCATGACAAATCTATGGGTAGCCACTGTGTCTGAATATGGCCTGGGGTTTCTAGTGCAGATGGGTTTCCTGGGCATCTGGGCATTCATCAATCAGATAGTGCTATGTTTTTCTCCATTTTGATCTTCTGGGAAAATAGTTTAGCCATATTAGGGTGTGACAAATGTAACCCCTGAGTCTTCTATCCATCTTTCCGCTGTCGATGAACCCTCTATTTGGTACGCATCATCTCCATCTATTAGAGTATGGTGCCCATTGGGTCTTACTTGTGTTTGTAACTGTCATGTAACTAGAATCAGTTTTTTGGACCACCAACCTTGTCCCCTCATTCTACCACACTAAACAAATCAAACCTCAAAAACCCAACAAGAGGAAAAGAACAGTCCAGAATTTTAACCCCATCACTAGGGGTACAATTTAGACAGCATGTGCGCTTCAAGGCACTACTTGTGCCAATCAGGTAAATAATGCTCCTAATATCTTCATTAAATATGTTTAATATTTGGTATAATATGACTCTTTACAGATTGAATCTGGCAAGAAACAGTCAACCGTGAGAGGTTCCGAAATATTGTTCTGGGAGCAGTAGCTTTCAGTACTAGATTGAAAGGTAATACTGGACACCTTGGAAATCACAATATTGTATACGTACACACCAGTTAGTGAAACGATGGCAGCAGTTACTGAAGACTTGGATAAAGAAAAACACTTACCTCTGTAGATCATTATTGATTTCTTGTAAGCACCTTTAATGTTTGTTTTCCTAAGTAATTTTGCAGGTACAATCACAACTTTTGGTATGCTCATCATCTCCCGCAACCAGAGAGTAGGCTCTTCTTGTAGGAAGTGAGCCCATTTTTATAACACTACTTGGGTACAATGTTTGCTATTTTTCAGTTATTCCCATGATAAGTCTTCTCTGTTGAAGAGCTGTCTAAGGTCTCTATTGAGTGTTTTTCCTAGTCATGATATTAATATCAAATTGTTTTTGAAAATATTTTTTTCAAACTCCCATTTAAGAGGTACTGTTACAAGTTCCTCGGTTGTTTGATGAAACATTGACCATTGTATTCCAGCAGAGTTTCTCTTCATCTCACTTGGCAATGGCTGAAAAGCAATTGCCATTCTCTAATCCGCAATAGAAGCAATTGGTCTTTCAAAACACTGATATTAGAATGAAGGAGCAAAATGGGGCTCATATCAATAAAAATTAGATGCAAACACAAAAGGGTGTTGAGGACACAGGCAAAGGTTAATGAGTGAGAAGTGACATTTGCAAACATGTTCATGAAGTGGAGATATTTAACATGCATTTTCAGTAGAGCTCCTCAGTAATAATGTTCAGGTGTGCATGTAAGTGGAGCACCTCTATTTTAGGCTTGATGAGTGACTATAAGTACAGCCTATTGGCCTTCAGCTTCAGGGAGTGCATGTAAACAAAATCTGCATTACAAAGGAGGAATAACAGTTTGCCAGGCAATTCAGGAGCAAAGCCGTAATATTATGGGAGGGGCTGTCTACATTCAGGATGATGGCAAACATTTAATACATTTTGATTGTTTACAAAACGTAAGCTTTGACCAGTTTGCCTGCTAGGCAACATTCATATACTTGCTGGGAGAATGGGGAATGCTGGCTACCACGTCAATGTTTTCACTACAAAGGCAGGCAGCTTATACTGCAAGCAGACATGTGCACATACATATGTATATATATGGGATACATTACTCACCGTAATCGTATTTCTGATGCTTGAATCTGCTTAGATTCACATGCTGTGCATAGGCCGACATCTAGTGGAAGCTGGGGAGTATTACAGTTTGTTTTTCGAAACTCGAAAATGGGCGTCGACACAGGGCGTGCCAGTAATACTATCCCTAGTGTGACGTCCACTGTACCCAAGATCCCTCACGCGTCTAGGATCCTCAGATTGTATTTTTTCTGACATGAGGTAGCATGAGGAGTAGCGTGAGTACAGATAATCCAAGCAGATAGACAGAAAGGTAAGACTACAAGCAACCATGCGCCTTCTCTCAGAGGGGAGGAAGGGTGGGTCGCATGTGAATCTAAGCAGATACAAGCATCAGAAATACGATTACGGTGAGTAACGTATCCCTTCTGAGGCTTGTGGAATCTGCTTAGATCACATGCTGTGCATAGATAAGCGAGCAGTGCCTGAAGAAGGAGGTGGGATGTGAGAAGGGTCATGAGCAAATAAGTGTCTTAGAACCGCTTGTCCCACTTGTGTATCTGCCTTGGAATGGGTGTCAATGCAGTAATGCTGAGTAAAAGTGTGAATAGAGCTCCAAGTAGCTGCTTTGCAAATGGTGTCAAGGGGTACAATTGAAAAATTGGTTCGGGAAGATATCTCGCGCTCACACCTGTATTTAGACAAAATTCCTCTATAAATAATATGTCAATACAACATCAGATTAGTGCCAACAATATAGTGATTCATAGAGAAATGTGTAAATTTCTTGATTTGTCAAAGAAAAAGCAGCCTTTAATATTATCAAAGAAAGAACCGGTGAACAGCCGACACGTGTTTCGACCTTAGGTCGTTATCAAGGCCCACTGATGAATCTCTAGAAGTCTCCTTATATTGAAATATAACACACCACTTAGTATGTGTCCGGTCCTGATTTATCAGTTCAAATGTTCAAATCAGCTTTTAGCGATTTGAATTTCTTAGAAGAAAAGTTTTTCTTATATATGGCTGAATGCTAACACCAAACTTTTCAACACATAAATGTGTATCCAACAAACAAAGTTCTCCATTCAAGGGGTTAAATCCCACGTTTGTTGTGTTTCTAAAAACAGCCATATATAAGAAAAACTTTTCTTCTAAGAAATTCAAATCGCTAAAAGCTGATTTGAACATTTGAACTGATAAATCAGGACCGGACACATACTAAGTGGTGTGTTATATTTCAATATAAGGAGACTTCTAGAGATTCATCAGTGGGCCTTGATAACGACCTAAGGTCGAAACACGTGTCGGCTGTTCACCGGTTCTTTCTTTGATAATATTAAAGGCTGCTTTTTCTTTGACAAATCAAGAAATTTACACATTTCTCTATGAATCACTATATTGTTGGCACTAATCTGATGTTGTATTGACATATTATTTATAGAGGAATTTTGTCTAAATACAGGTGTGAGCGCGAGATATCTTCCCGAACCAATTTTTCAATTGTATTCTTGTTACAAACTTTGTGGGAAGTTTGAGGGCTAGATATAACTCGCTGCCGACCCATTTTTCTATCATATATATATATTTTTTGGTGGTAAATAGCGCACATGACCTAATAGCGATCCCACAAGTGTCTGGTAATGTGTCAAGGGGTACATTTGCAATGAAAGCCAGAGTGGCCCCAATGCCTCTGGTAGAGTGGGCTCTTGGCGTGAAAGGCAGAGTTCTTTCAGAGAGTGAGTAACACAGCTGGATACAGTGAATAATCCACTTCGAGATGGCACCTTTAGAGACGCGATCCCCCTCTCTGCCTGTAGCTACGGAGACAGACAGTTGATCTGTTTTTCTTAGCGGACTGGTTTTATTTACATAGTAGAGGACCGCCCTACGCACATCTAGGGTGTGTAGTTTCACCTCAGCCGAGCTTTGCGGGTCCTGGAAGAAAGCCGGAAGCTCGATGGACTGGTTTACATGGAATTTAGATATAAACTTAGGTGAGAACCTAGGGTGTGTGCGTAAAACCAGTTTGTCTTTATGGACAGTAAAGAAGGCATCCTGCACTGACAGAGCCTGAATTTCACTGACCCTTCTTATATAAGTTATAGCTACTAAGAAGGCCGTTTTATAAGTCAGGTGTTTGAGACTGCTTTTATGCATGGGTTCGAAAGGGGGGCCCATGAGCTTGGCTAGCACCACATTAAGGTCCCACCCTGGTGGTGGGTTTGAAACAGGAGGGTGAAGTATCTTTACTCCTTCCATGAAGGCTTTAACTACTGGTACTTTCCACCACAAAACTTTGCTATGGGAAGTGGTGTAAGCCGACAGGGCTGCCAGGTGTACCTTCAGTGAGTTAAAAACCAATCCTGCATCCAGCAGGTGGAGCATGTATGTAACAATAGTGGAAGGAGTGCAATCAACCGGGTTGATTGCTCTACTCTGGCACCAGATAACGAACCTCTTCCACTTGTCAAAGTAACAGTGCCTTGTGTTTGGTTTCCTAGATTCCTTTAGGATGTCCATACACCTCTGTGGCAAATTGAGATGTCCAAACTCTATGACCTCAGGAGCCATGCTGCCAGGTTCATTGAGTTGGGTTGCTGGTGCACTGTTTGACCTTGGTGCTGGGACAGTAGGTTGTACCAGGCTGGAAGTTTGATGGGCTCGCACACCGCCATCCTGCGTAGGTGTGGAAACCACGGTTGTCTTGCCCACATGGGAACAACTAGGACGAGCGTCATCGACTCTCTGTTCATCTTGTTCACCACTTTCCTGATGAGAGGAGTTGGTGGAAAAGCGTACGCAAACATCCCTGACCAGTTCATCCACAGGGCGTTCCCCTGGGAGTCTGGTTGGGGGAACCTGGATGCAAATCCTGGGCATTGTCTGTTTTCGCTTGTGGCGAATAAGTCTATAGTGGGGAAACCCCACTGAGAGAAGATATTTTCTACGACCTCTCTGTGTAGAACCCATTGGTGTTCCTCTGGGAGGCAGTCTCTGCTCAGAGCATCCGCTAGGGAATTGAGCTCCCCTGGAACATGTTGTGATGACAGGAAGATGTTCCGTCTGAGTGCCCATATCCAGATTTTCTGGGCAAGCTTGGACAGATTTGGCGAGCGAGTCCCTCCTTGCTTGTTCAGGTAGAACATGGCTGTTGTGCTGTCCGTCCGGATTTGCACTGACAGGTTTAGTAGGTGGGGCTCGAACGCCTGAAGCGCTCTGAATACTGCCAGAAGCTCTAGCAGGTTGATGTGGTTCTTGGCCACTGAGTGAGACCAGAGACCCTGAGCTGTGTGGTGGAGATGGTGAGCTCCCCACCCCGTCAGGCATGCGTCTGTAGTGACTATTGCCTGTACCTCGGGATCGTAAAAGGGTTTCCCCTGTGCAAGATTCTCTCTTGTCCACCAGTGAAGGCTTTGTACCAGTGTTGGTGAAACGACCACTAGATCGTCCCACTGACCACTTGCCTGAGACCACTGTTTCACATGCGCCGGGTGCGCGTGGGGGACCAGGTAAATACATGACGCCATCATGCCCAGTAAACGCATTGCTTTGCGTACCGTTATTTGTTGACCGGACTGATAATGCGGAATTTGCAGTAGTATATTCCGAATTCTTTCCTCTGAAGGAAAGGTCAACCCCTCGTGGGTATCTAGGATTGCTCCTAGGAAATGTTTTGAGGTGCTTGGCACTAGGCTTGACTTTTTCCCGTTGATTGAGAAGCCTAACTCGTGAAGGAGGTCGATAGTCCTTTGAATGTTTGTCCTGCAATTTCCTGGGGTTTCCCCCGTTATGAGCCAGTCGTTCAGATAAGGGTACACTGGGATTGCCTCCCTGCGTAGGTGTGCAGCCGCCACCGCCAGTACCTTGGTGAATACCCTTGGTGCTGAAGCTATCCCGAAGGGCAGTACCTTGAATTGGTAGTGTCGGCTGTCCACCTTGAAGCGCAAATACTTCTGTGCGCTGGGAACATGGAAATATGAAAATAAGCATCTTTCATATCCAAGGTTGCCATGTAATACCCCTTTTTAAGGAGGGGGATTACCTCTTGTAGCGTGGTCATACGAAATTTTTGGGGCTTGACATACTCGTTGGCAGGCCGTAAGTCCAATACTGGGCGCATTGTCAAATCTTTCTTTGGCACAAGGAAGTAAGTTGAATAAATACCCTTGTTTACCTGGTGTCCCGGGACGAGTTCTATCGCGTCCTTTTCTAGCAGAATGGCGATCTCCTCGAGGAGAATCTTCTGGTGTTCTAAAGAGTGTAATCTTTGTCATGGAGGATGGTTCCGGGGACGCTGCAGTAGTTCTATACAATATCCTGTGGATACTGTTGACAGCACCCATCTGTCTGATGTGATCCCTTCCCAAGCCTGGGTGAAGTTGGAAATGCGTCCCCCTACTGGAGTTGCGTGAGAAGGGACCCTGAACTGAGCGTCACTGCTTTGGTGGAGGCGTGCTGCCTCTCTTGTTGGGGCTGCCTCTGCCTTTACCACGACCTCTCCTATTACCCTGCCGTAACCCTGGGTAGACTGTTGGTTGTTGTTCCACTGTGTACCCTGCCCTTGGGAATAGGTAGATCCTCTCTGGGAATTTTGGCCTCGTGGGCGACGAAAATTACTATTCCCTCTCTGGTTAGGGGGTTTATTGGTTAACTGGCCAAGGGACTTGAGTGTTTCGTAGTCGTCCTTGGCATTCTTCAGTGCGTCTTCGACCGCATTACCAAACAACAGATCGGTTTCCACCGGTTTGTCCAACAATGATGCCTGGGTTTCTGCCTTAAAACCAGACTGCCGTAACAACGCATGTCTTTTGATAACAGTGCCTTTCACTATCAATCTGCCTGCGTTGTCCGCGGCGTCGAAGGTTGCTTTCAAAATGCAACCAGACACGGCTCTACCCTCTGCTAACTGGCCCTTTAAAGGTTCAGGAGCAGAGGCTATGAGTGCCGCGACTTCTTCCCACTGATGGCAGTTGTAGCTGGCCAACAGGGTGGTGGAGTTTGCAATCCTTGCTTGATAGGCGGACGTTGAGGCTACTTTCCTGCCGAAACCGTATAGTTTTTTGCTCTCCTTGTTGGGAGGAGCTTCGGACGATGACAAGGGTGTTCCAGCCCTCTTACGAGTGTTGGTGACAACTAGGGAGTCTGGCTTCAGATGTCCTCTTATATAGAGAGGGTCAGACTGGGCCGCCCTGAAAAGTTTTTCAACCCTAGGATTGACTGCTCTGTTGAGGTTCGGGTTCACCAGGGACGGATCTATTCTCCGCTGAATGGATTTAAGGATAGGGATGGTCTGGGCAACAGGCCTCCTTTCTCGTGCGAGAACCTCATTTAGGAGGGGGTTGGTTATCGATCGGGGAGTCGGTAACCGGGGCTTCGTTCTCTACCGTTCTCTACCGGGGAATCTACCGGGGAATCTACTCTGTATGTTTCCGGGTCCTCCTCTTCCTCTTCCTGGTCCTCATCATCCCCATAGTAGCCCGTCCCGGTTTGCTCTTCTATCATACCAAATTCTTGGTCCTCACAAAAGGAAGCCTCTCATTGATACAGTGAGTATGGTCTTGCGTATGGTTGTACTTCGAAGGGTTGTGACCTCATCGGAGTTTCAAACCGGGGCTTTTTACTCGGGGGGATAGGATCAGTAATGCCTGAGGGTGTCGCCCCCTGTGGATCATACGAGAGGAAATGTTCTGGATTTTTATTATAAAAATCTGCCAAAGAAGACATTCTTGACATGACCCTATCTATGTCTTCACTGGACCATTTTTTGGAACTGGGAATGACTCTCTCAGTAAGTCTATGGGATTTATCTTGAGTAGCTTTGCTGGTTTTAGACATATCAGCAGACCTGGTCTTGTCTGTCTGTTTAGGGGGAGTGGAGTGTTTCACATGTGTGGAAGAGTGCAAAGGTTGTTTCTTCTGCTGCTTTCCCCCCACCCCGTGAGTGGAAAAATGTTTTCCCTGTCCTTTAGTGGCTCCGGAGTTTTTCGACGCCTGGCGTCGAGGATCTGGGGTGGTGTCCCTGTCCTTCGAGCGTGGGGCCTCGCTGGTTTTAACTGCGGGCTCCGACTCCTGGAGCGCGGCCTGGGGGTGGAAGTCGTCTTCGTCTTCCGATGATCGAACTTCTGTTAGCCTAGGGAGCGAGGCACTCTTGGCAAGAGTGGATGATTGCCTGGAGTCATGCGGCGATCTTGATCGAGAGCGCCCAGAGGACACCGAATAGGACCGTTCTGTTTGTGCCTCTTTCCGAGAACTCGACGTCGTCGAGTCTCGGTTGGACTTAGTGTGTTTAGTGTGTGTAGTATGTGAAGCGCTTTTGTCGCCGGGGGTCTTCCCCATAGCCTCCCTGCCGGACAACCTTCCGAGGTCGGGGACCTGCGCTCGGCTGGCTTTCGACGCCGTAATGCCCTCGCCGTCCGAAAGTACGGGTCGCTGCCGTCGCTGAAGGCGCCCTCCGCTGCCATGGCCGCCTGACTGGCGTGGTGGGCCCAACGCTTCGTCGAACGGTCCTTAAGTGTCTTAGGTTTAAACCTACTACACGCTCTGCAGTTCGCTTCGGGGTGGTCCCTCGGCAAGCAGAGATTGCACGTGGCATGCCTGTCGACCCAAGGGTATTTGCGATTGCACTTGGGGCAGAATTGAAAAGGGGGACCCTCCATACGCACCTTGAGGCAGCGGGCTGTTAAGTGTAGGAAAAGTATAAGGTGTACCTATATACCAAGAGTGTAGAGTATGTACCACCCCGCACTCTCCCTACTTGCAGGGCCGAGGCCAGCGGCCTTCCGAGGCCCAAATCCGTCGTGCAGCAGCCGACGGTCGATTTCTTCTCCAGCCGGCGTCAAGTGTCGAAGTTCGACGTTGGGGTGGGGAAGGATGTCAATAGATTATTATTTTTAAATTTTTAGCAAAAGTATGTCTAAGGCCAGGGGACTCCGCAAAATGCTTCCGACCAGTATGGCAGAAAAAAACAATCTGAGGATCCTAGACGCGTGAGGGATCTTGGGTACAGTGGACGTCATACTAGGGATAGTATTACTGGCACGCCCTGTGTCGACGCCCATTTTCGAGTTTCGAAAAACAAACGGTAATACTCTGCAGCTTCCACTAGTTGTCGGCCTATGCACAGCATGTGATCTAAGCAGATTCCACAAGCCTCAGAAATATATATATTGTTTTATATAAATACACTGCCATTGGTGCTAACATGTCATATGGAAGCCATCTTTTTAAATAGTTGTGTTTTTGTACATGTTTGAGAAACATATTTTTGCCAGATGTTAGTTCTCATTCAAATATTGTTGATGAAAGATCTAGAACACTGAGTAACTCAACAGATACAGTGTTTTGTTGAAACACATGACTTACCCATAGAAATCAGCTTATTTTTAGACCACAGCTCTACCACTGTCAACGTCCTCACTGCAGCACAGAACTTGTTGCCACATACATTAGGTGCCAAATGAGAGTAGATTGGCACTGTTGAAGCAGGAGCCCTAATCCTGTTGGACTTTTCGACTGCATTTGACACCGCAGAACACCCAATTCTCCAAAGACATCTTTAGATGTCTGCATTAGGTAGCATAGTACTGAATGGACTAAAATACCTTCTATGAAACTTACAAGTGGTGAAAGTTGCTCCCTTCACATTTACATTCAAGTCAATGAAGTATTTTTGTAAAATTATGTTTTTATTGGATTTTCTTTGTACACATATAGCAACAATACACGAGTAGCAGAGAACCACACTGTACAACAAAGAGTGTGTCAACACATCTCACAGGCCGATCAGGAACACTTCTGACAGTTATCCTTGCAATTACCTCTAACCCTCCCCCGACTGCTAAATGCAGGTACCACCAACATGAATCCAGTATATGGGGGAACAGAAGAACATACAGTAACCCACAACAGCCTGTAATCTTTTGCAAGCATTTCGCTGATTGGAAGGAAGTATCAATACAAATGTCCACACCGGAAAACAGACATTGCATCAGGGGGACCCACCTTGACAACCATCCACGGTTATACCCCCGGGCATTGACAGCAGATATTGTATATAAGGACCCCATACATGCATGCAGAGTCATAATACACACATAGGTTGTGTCCATGTCGTGACAACATGCATACATCTTTCAGCCAAGCCTCCACCCTAGGCCCCGGTCCTCTTCCACCACACTATTACCAACCCTCTTCGATTCAAAACCAAAAGGAGTCCAACCAGCCTGCACACATGATTTGAGATTTCTCGAGTAAGACCCATTAGAGCAAGCAGTGGGTCTTCTTTTACTTGTTCCTTTACGATAAGGGATACATCTTTGAAAATCTCACTCCACATTTCCAGTATCGCAGGCCACATCCATGCCAAATGGGCAAATTTTGCATAGTTTTCCCTACAACGTTCACGCTCACGTGATGTACTGTGATAGTATGTATGCAGTTTACCAGGGGTATAATATATTTGATCCATAAAATTGAAATGGATTCATTTATACCAAGCATTCAGCGAAACCCTCTTGGTATGGTCATTATGTAGGGCCAATTTTCCTCAGAAAACTCTCTGCCCAAGCTAGTTTCCCATCTCTCTTTCTAGATGAAAGTCTCCTTGTGGACCCCACAGGCAAACCTTACATAAATCGTGGAGACCAGCCCCCCCTCACCTTGGGCTTTGATGACGTCTTGTAGTAATTTGAATGTTGGTGGTTGCATAGGAAAGGGCAGAAAGCGTGCTTTGAATATATTCCTGACACTGAAATACATAAATATGTCCAGCAGGGTGGTACCTCTCATTCCTTTAAAGGCATCTAGAGTCAGAAACTTTCCTTCTGGAAAGTAATCTCCAAAGGTAACCAGGTCAAATTTAGTTACAAGTATGATATGTACCCGTTCACGCGTTATTCCTATTCCAGCCACATATTAAGCTGGTATCAGGGGAGAGAACAAGATATCTATCCTATGTTTAATGGCTATCCTCGACCAGGACCTGCATGTACACAAGACCACACTCACTCTCTTACCCCTTCATTTAGCCCCACTTATGATCACCGTACACAACAGCGTTGATGCAGCCACCACCCTCTCTATCTGCAGATGCAGTGTGTTGAGGGTTGTAGGGTACCAGAAAGATAAATAATGCGGGAGTGCGAGGCTCTCTCTGGCAAGCAGTTATAGAATTTTATCCCACTTAATTCTTGGCTGTTTCCCTGCCCAGAGAAGCCCAAGAGGAATGCCCGAAGGCCAGTAAAGGACTGGGCTGATAGAGAAAGGGGAACATTTAGCAAGAGGTAAAGGAACCGTGGCATGACGATCATTTTGACCAAAGCAATCCTTCCCATCAATGATAGAAGATGGCCTCTCCACCTCTGGACCTGACCTTTTAGTTTATCGATTGCTCTAGCATAGTTTTCACAAAAGAGCATGGCAAGGTCCCACCAGAGCCCAATGTCTTCTTTAAAAACGGTTGTAATCCCGGTCAGGGGGAAGATCACTGATTTACCTTGGTTAATGCACAGACCAGAGTGCTCTCCAAATAGGGTCACCTGATTTATCACTGGCGTCAAATTTTCCTGTGGATCTTTTATAAATAACATATTACCATCAACGTACAGTGACATGATCAGTTCATGGGAATACAGCTGAATGCATCTCTGTATATGCTGTTCCCGTAGCAGGGCCGGCAAAGGTTCCATATCCAGGGTGAACAACAGAGGAGAAAGGGGGCAGCCTTGTCTTGTCCTCATCGTCATCAGCAGATTTTCTGACAACATTCCATTTACTGCAATCCGGGCCATCAGAGAGTCATAAAGCAGTGCCACCAGAGACCTGAACCCATTACCCAGGCCCAGTTTCCCCATTCCTGCAAATAGATACAGCCATTCGACAGAGTCAAATGCCTTCTTGGTGTCTAAGAGCACTGTGACAGCGGAACTTCCTGGTCGATGATATCTAGGAGCCCAAAGAACTTGTGCAGGTCATGAAAGTTCCTTCCAGGGATATTTGGGGGGAGTGTAAAAAAGCTGTAGAAACAGGGGGGTTAGGGGGACCCCTCCAAATTAAAAAAGAGAACAATAACTGTGTCAATATAGCATGGTTTTCTGTCCATAGTGAGCATCTTCACTAGGATTGCTACAGGTTTCCGACCCTCCCCATACTGTCGTACCTTGTGGGCTCTGTTCAAATATTTCACTCCCTCATGGCGTGCTCCCTGAATGTATCCAGTTCCTGGTGTATTTCAGCCAGCTTCTGCACATCATCGGTTATTTGAAAACCGTCCTCTAAGCTCCACAATTTAGCTCTGTTAAGTTTGAGATCTCTCCTAATCATCCAAATGACCCCTGCCTCCTTTGCAATACACCCCCCGTATGTAACATTTTAATGCCTCCCACAGTGTCCCGTATGTTTCAGCAGAGCCCTCATTAATGGTGAAGAAGGAGCTAATTTCTTCATGTAGTTCCCTGCGAAAGACCTCATCCGTAAGGGCTTCCACCTTAAATCACCATCCTGCACTTCTATGTCTTGCCTCAGGGGTACGACACTCCAGCATCACTGGCGAATGGTCAGATATTGTGTGTTGAAGGAGTTTGCAATCCCCAAACTGTATAACATTAGACCTTGAGACCAATATATAGTCTATTCAGGCGTGTTATGTACTGTAAGGAAGTCATGGCATCAACAGTAAAATTGACACAAGTGACCACAGTTCAAGGGTGTTTATTGAAATTCAAATAAGGGTGTGATAAACGCCTATCTAATCCTAAATCTACAGATCGGATCAAGTTATGACCATCAAATAATAATAACGTAGTCCTAGTCGTGTCTTGTAAAAATAAAACGGCCTATACTAAAACAAAAATAACTATTGCTAATCCTTACAAAATGATATGTCAGGATGTTCAGGCCATTGGCTTCCCTTCCCTCTGTTTTTAACACGGGACAAGGCGGTTCACTCGAGCATAGCACAATCTATAGCTTCTTTAGCACGAGGATACTGTTCAAGCAATGGCATCAGGGCCTTTGACACACAAGTCTCCTTGTTCTCAATGTCTCTTCACCTCGAGGGCCTGATGTAACCAAATAATCCTTCAACTTATCTCTGCCTTCATTTCCACCATGACTGTACTTGCCACCCTATGCCTGCTAGGCCTGCTAGTCCTGCCGCTCTTAATGTATCTGCCACCTTTGGCCAATCTTGTAATATCTATATGTAACCACTTGTCTCTTGTAAACTATGTGGCAGCAACTTGGTCTATTTTTCTGTATGTATGTACCATAATCATCCTTGTTGGTCTATTTTTCTGTATGTATGTACCATAATCATCCTTGTAACTAAGCATTAAGTATACTTGTAATGTTTGCGCCCAGTTACCTGAGGGTTTGGTTGCGCTCTATCAAATAAACAAACAAACAAACAAACATAAACAACAAGTTCCTCTCTCCCTTAGATTCTCACAAGTACTCCCTTTCGTTGATTCACTATTCACCCCGGATCCCCCTCAGCTGGGCTCAGACCTCTTTAGCACAATGTTTGTCACTTTGGATGTCCCTCAACTGGGCTCAGATGCCTTCTATACAATGTCGTAGGTTATTCCTCTTTCGGGTGACTTACTATTCACCCCGGAATCCCCCTCAGCCAGGCTCAGATCCCTTTAACACAATTAGTCTCCCTCAGCCGGGCTTGGACCAATGTCAAATTTGCATCAAGTATCGAAGACTTTTGAATGTGCACAAGGTTTGGCTTGACCAGTTATGATATTATATGATATGGCATTTGTAACGTGCCTCTACACAAGTGTTTCAAGGCGCGACAAGGCAAGGAAGGGGGAACAGAGGGAGGACAGAGAAATGATTTTACTAGGCCAAGTGCAGGGAGGGAAAAAATGCCAGGGGAAAGGGGAGGGGGCTGTGCTGTACATGGGATCACACAATAAAATGAATTGCGGCCAGCAGGTGGCAGGTGCAAGGTTAAGTGCAGACAGCAGGTGTCCAAAAGTGCAGGAAGGGGGACTGTAGGGTTACAGATACAGACTCAAGTGCAAGGGTTGCCGGTAGGCAGTGCGGGGGTGCAAGTGGGCGGGCAGGGACCTGGCCCAGAAATCAGAGGGTAGCCAGATGGCCAGTGCAGTATCAGATAGGAAATTATTAGGGGAGAGGAAGAGAGAAGGCAGAAGCAAAGAAGAAGGTCTTGAGGTGCTTCCAGAACTGGAAATGGTTCTCCTCAAGTTTCAGAGCGGCAGGGAGGCTGTTGCAGAGGGAGGCCCCAGCCGAAGAAAGAGATCCACCACCAACTCGTTGCTTGGAGAAGCGACTGACCCTGAGGGAATTGGAGGTGGAGGAGCGAAGAGTTTGAGTAGGAAGGTATTTATACAAAGAGAGAGTTGGAGGTATTGAGGACCCAGGACCCAGGACCCAGAAGGCCGTCTGGACAATGCAGAGGGTCTTGAACTTAATCCTTGCAGCCACTGGGAACCAATGCAGAGATTTAAGTGCTGGAGAGATACGATCCCTGGGCTTGAGGCGAAGGACAAGTCTCGCAGTCCTGTTGTGGATGAGTTGCAGAGGGCGGAGAGTAGAAGCAGGCAGATTTAGAAAGAAGCTGTTGCAGTAGTCCAGCCTACAGCGAACCAGAGCTCTAGTGACAATAATCTTCTGGGGGAAGGAGAGGAAAGGAAGAATACCTCTGAGGAGTTGTAGTTGGTAGTTTGACTTCTTAGAGACGTCAGAGATGTGAGGTGAAAAGGAGAATGTGGAGTCGAAGATGACACCGAGGTTCTTAGCCTCACAGGTGGGAGCAGGAAGAGGGCCTAGGGAGGCCAGCCAGAGAGTGACAGGAAAGGAGGGCATAGGTGTGCTTATGAGGAGAATCTCCATTTTACTGGCATTAAGGCAGAGATCGTTGGCGGCACACCACTCTTGGATAGCAGACAGACAGTCAAAGATGAGGGAAGGAGAAGAGGTGGCAGAGGGGAGCCTGAAAACAAGCTGAGTGTTATCCGTATAGCACTGAAAGTTGGAGCAGAGAGTGGAAATGTGGTGGGTGAGAGGTGCCAGGTATTGGTTGAACAGCCAGGGAGAGAGGTTAGACCCCTGGGGAACACCACAGGTAGAGAGTGAGATGGAGGAAAGGAAGGACCGAAGTTGGACATGGGAGGTTTTATCAGAGAGGAACGAGATCAGCCAGGCCAGGGCCTGATCGGTGATATCCAGGTTATCACAGAGACGATTGAGCAGGATGGCATGGTTGACCATGTCACAGGCAGAAGAGAGATCAAGAAAGATAATGACAGAGGGGAGATTAGAATCAAGGTTAGAGAGCATGTCTTCATGGATGATCAGGAGAGGAGCTTCCGTACTTATGGCTGATCTGAAGCCAGACTGATGGTCATGGAGACAACCAACAGATTCCGTTGAAGATTAAGATGGGAGATGGTCAGCTTTTCCAGGAGTTTGCCCAGGAAAGGAGTGATGGATATTAGGCGATAGTTAGCCATGCAAGAGGGGTCGGCTGAGGGTTTCCTGAGAAGAGGGTGCACAAGAGAGTGCTTAAGGGGGGGAGGGAAGGCTCCAGTGGTGAAGGACTGGTTGCAGAATTCAGCCAGGGCAGGAGTGAGGGTGTCAATGTGGTCCTTGATGGTTTTAGAAGAACAGGTGAGAACCTGTTTTGACAAGACTTTCATAGATCAGCATTGCCTAGAAACCTCATCAGGGGAGAACAGAGGAAAGGAAGAGGGAGGAGCGGTGGCCACAGGGGGGCTGAAGGTAGAGGAGAGAGTAGAGGTAGGAAGAGAGGACGAGAGGGTGGACAGGATGTCCTGGGTTTTAGAGATGAAAGGAGAAGCCAGGGCCGCACAGAGAGCCTGCAAGGGGACAGGAGAGGTAGAGACTTCAGCAGGATTGGCCAGCTCCTTGCTGATTTTAAAGAGTTTGGTGGAGTTGTTAGATGCTGCAGAGATGCGTGCTTGGATGTGGGATCTCTTCTTAGTACGGACAGAGAGCCGATATTGCCTTTGGAGCAGGCGGCAGGCCAGTTTGTCAGATGATGCGCAAGAAGCTAGCCATTTCCTATCAGCCACCTTGCATTTGAGTTTAAGGGTGACGAGGTCAGAGTCATACCAGGAGTTGCACTTGGCTTTGGGCTTCAAGCGGCGCCTCATGACAGGGGCAAGAACATCAAGAGTATCAGAGACAGAAGAGTGGAGCATGGAAAGGGCTGTGTCAGGATGTGAGTCAGCCAGAGGAGGAGCAGGGGGAGAGAAAGTGGCGGCGAAAGCCTAAACTGAAACACGCTTCATGGGTCAAATGACCGAGAAGGTAGGTGGCAGTGCTGGAGTTGGCTTGGCCTGAGGGATAGAGAGGGAGAGATGTGAGGAAAGGAGAAAGTGATCACTCCAGGTGAGAGGGGTGGTGAGAGGGATCGAGAGGGGGAGGTCTGAAGAGATCAGAACATCCAGGGTGTGCCCTGCAGAGTGAGTCGGGCCAGAGGGGAGAAAAGAAAGAGAGCGAGAGTCGCAGAGGTCCCGAAAGAGTCCAGAGCAGGACCATTTCAATTAACTCCTTTTCTTTTAACGTTCACTAACTTTCAGTTGGATACTGACAGACTTTCGAATGAGCATCCATGTGATGCCGGACCACTCTGTCTACAGTATCTCATTTTAGCGTTAAAGTTCAGTCACACTTCTGCTGTTATAATTCTATTTGAAATTTTTGCCACATATACTTCATACGTTGTTCTTATCACTTTTCTTCATACAATGTTGCTGCTTGCAACCTTGGTTTCCACACAGACCGGTCTGGTATGAGTCTCCCAACTCAACGACTGTGCTGACTTCACGGGTGCTGCTTTGTTGTAGGAGCTAAGGACAATACCACAGTGGCAAACGCCTCTTCCCACCTTGACTATCAATGCAGGAGAGCCCCGGGTACCTCCAACACACAATGCATGGTTATGCAGCTTAAATTCCAGGTCTTACGTTTCCTATTCTCTAAGGCTCATGAAAGATATGGTTTTTCGGTGAAAAGGTCAAGGGCACTTCCCTTCTTGCAATCATCTTTGATCTCACCGTCTTCTGACTCATATTAAACTGCCATCTTGGAACTACTGTTTCCTCGAATGCTTTGCCTTTTATCCGTTTGGGGAAGCGTGATAGAAGTCAGGTGTGTGTAATGATCAGTAATTGCCTGACCCTGTCTGACCATTGTAGTGGGACATGTCAGGTATACGGCTCGGGTGATAGTCCGTTTAAGCTCATAGTGAGCTGTCCGTGAGAAAGTGTTTCTGTCACAAAGGGGGGGAGGGGGGTGAGAGGGGGGCTGGAGGGTGGGTTGAGTCCCTGCGTATCCTACCTGGTAGGATGAGGTAAAGGTGTTACAGGGAAGGGGATACCGCGTTTCGCCATCTGGTGTCCCACTTCCACTCCCCGAAGTCCCCCCCAGCTAGGTGATCCTCTCACACTGGTCCACCCCCAGGAACTGGATCCATAAGCGATGGCCCTGTCCTGGCCACCTGGATGACAGATCACGGGGACTAGCGGGTGACAGTAACCAAAAGTGTAACGTATAGCCCCTCTGCTTCTGGTGTTTGAACCTCCAAATCTCAATCAAATTGTAATTTGTACAGATTTCCTGTATCATTTGTGTGGATTTGGAGCTTGTTTTGGACTCTACCCCAGACCTATCCAGCATGAGGCTGAGGACAGTATTGAAGTCACCTCCCCAAATCACCACTGACTCCCCTGCTGCTGTCAGACTGCCCAATAGCCAATTGTAGAATCCTGGACTATCTTGGTTGGTAGCATAGCTATTGACTAGCGTAACTGGAATCCCATTAACCTGACCCCTTACCATCAATGCTCTACCCTTCCCATCCTTCAGTACATCCAGTAATCAAACCTAAGGGACCTATGAATCAGTAAAGCAACCCTCCTAGCAAAGGAGGAGAGTTATGAATAGTACCTGTGACAACCCCACTGTGATCCCCAACTGCCCTCTGAGGTTTGTGTTAGGTGTGTCTCCTGAAGAAACACTTTAGTTATATTGTGCCACTTCAGATACATAAAAAGCTTCTTAGCTTTGCCCCCTCTTATATTCCAGGGTCACACCTTAATTGCCATCAGGGGGCACACCGATTTGTTCCTGCCCAACCGACCCTCTGCTATGAGAGATTTGTACATACAGAGAGCTCTAAGAGTGCGGGCTGATAGTTTGTACTCGAGTTAGGATGAACTTCTGAACCAACTTCAATACCCAGTGGATCGGCGCCCACCAGGAATGTGTAAATTGAGCATGAAGTTTCAGGTTGGAGAAGAGGGCCTCTGAGGAGATGTAATATGGTATACTAGAAGGGTGACTGTAGAGCAGCCCCCTGAAGGTAATGAGAAAGGCAATCAGGGGTATGTTGAGGGAACTGTCCGACACACATGCAATTAAATTGTGATCAACTTTGTAACAGCAATGTTTGCTTTGAAATCAACTTGCCAGTTAATGTTTTAACAGTTGTAACTTTGTTATTACCAATGAAATTTTAAAAAAAGATACAATAAAAAATAAAATAAGAAACTATCCCAATGCCCCTGCCCTCCACATTCCCACTCAGGAAACTCCAATTTGCCCAGATCACAACCCCCCACCCCCATCCAAGAAAGCCAAACTGAGGTGGAACACATATGGGGGTACACCGTCCGTCCAAGACTCCAGCCCACAGACATGTTTTACCCTTAGGAACTTTAACACATCATCGGCTCCCCGAGCCGGGCCATCTGACCACAGCTGGTCCCCGCTCAACCCATCCTACCATTCATACCACAAGACCCCAAACATAGTCCGAAAGCATACAGAACCTCTGATTCAGGTGGTGTCTCTCAGCCCCTGTTTCAGATGTACACAGGGTGTTGTATGACTGAGTCTCTCGACAAAGGAGCCAGCAACTTCTGATGAAGTGAAAAACTGAATCTTGCCATCATGTTGAACCCGAAATTTAGCAGGGAACAGCACAGAGTATTTCCTGTATTTATCACTAGGTGCCCGCTACACACCTGCAAATGTTCATCTTGGTGCCTGCACCGCTGTTGAGAAATCTGGGAAAACCTGAATATAATCCCTACCGTATGACAGATTACCCTTCATCCTGGACGGCCACTTTAAAACCATGACCACAAACCCGTCTGGACCTTTACTTTTTACGAATCTCCTTTATTCATATAAACACTGCATTGCCTGCAGTGCCTAAAACAAGACTTGTGGGCTTTCCCACATACAGAGCATTTTGCCAGAACTTTGTCTGTTTGCATGCTGTTTGAGGGTGCTGGGCACTGCGCAGTTCTCCCAAGACACACTGGTGTAGTTACTCTGAATTGGAAGAATCTTTTTATTCCCTGAAAAATGATGCCACTATTTTGGTTGATCAGCGCAGAGGGTTTTGACGCTTTCCCTAAGCGAAGTTCTAGGCCTGGGGAGAGGACATCATCTGCTGTCCGAGGTGTCCAATGCTGCTGCATAGCCCACCTATATCCACCCTTCTCATTTTGTTGATCAAATGAGGGCAAATGCACTGACAGATTCCAATACACTTTCTACACCTTTCACTCCCTTATCAAGTCCAAATAGGACCCTAATTGGCACACATATAGTGCAGGGCCAAGTTGTACCAACCAGGGCACAAACCACAAACAAAAGGAGACAGGCATTAAGCATTTAGGGATGGGCTGAAGGATATTATGTACTGCAACCCCAGATGTTAATTGTAATCAAGGTAGTCCCCGTTACATGAAGAAACCCAACACACAATAGAACAGCGCACTGCTCTTAAGACCCATTCCCTACATTTTCCACGTCTTCCATTGACAAAGGGATGCCCTTAAAAACAAATGTATTCACTGGTTAAGGCATATGGAAGGATGTCTATCAGTTATATGATCTGACATTTTAGCGGCAGAAAGATTTCCAGACAAGGCAGATACATCACAGGACTATATTAAAATAAAGTTGGCACATGAGGATTTAGCAAAGGGATTACTTTCAAATGAATGCCAAAGCATACTGCCTGGGGGTTCTTCAATCCAACTGCGTCAACACCCTCAGTCTTTGCCATTACTTTTCCGATGTGAGCTTAGGACGCCCCTACAATTTTCCAAAGAACGCCCTAATTTAGGTTCTCCTCAGCCCCTGCCTCAGGATATGTCCATGGGCTCTGCCCATAACTGACAACAGATGCCCTTGCCTGCCCATGAACACACTAACATGGCCCCAATTAACTCAAATCTATCCTGTCTCGACATAAATCTGTCTGCAAAAATGTCTTTTATCTCTTGGAATATACAGAGAATAAATAGCAAAATAGAGGACCCAGATTGCTGGAAATTTATTGGAATACGAAATTATCTGTTTCTAGGAGACATGGGAAATTGCCTTAGCTGATCAGCCAGGATTCAAGGTATTTAACATTCCAGCTGGAAAAAGTTAAAGAGGTGGGCCGAAAGAACAACTTTCTATGTGGGTCAAGCTTTTTCTTCAAGCTAGATGCACTAGATATGCAAGCCATTAGGATTGACCTCCCAGGTAATTTCAAATACTTTCTTATTCATTTGTATCTTAGACCTGACCATATCACCATTGATTAATTGGAAAATTATTTAAAACTTTTACTTGACCATATGAATCTGTATGATATATTATTAATCACCAGTGATTTTATTATGCAACTAGAACCCTTCCCCGGCGATAGACATTCTAATGCTGGAACAAGATGTAATATGGGGAGTCCTTTACACTTCTGCCAATCCTCCACAGACTCCCTACCCCAAGGTGGCCAATGCTGATGTTCTCTCTGGGAGAAAGGGATTACAATGGGAGATTTTGGGTAGACAGCCCCGCCCAATTGACTTTCAGAGTCCAATCTAAGTCCTCTCTGATTTACTATACATTCATATATTTAAGTCACTGGGGTGAGGTATCACATTTTCGGGTGCTAAGAAGAGTGAAATGTGACCACGATCCCATTTTATGCTTATTTTTTTCACCGAGATAGTAATTGAACAAAGCTTGTCAAAACCAATACATCCATTCTTAGAAGGCTGCATTGGTCAAAACTGAAGAGGGATCATAACATTCCAGTCTTATACAACAGTCTGTTCCCTGGTATTAACTGATTATGCAGTGGCTTCAGTCTCGTTTTTTTAAAATTCAGATCCAAACAATTATATAAAGTTCATTAATATAAACACTCCTCTACATCTCGTAATACTCATTGATATAAAATATTATAGAATAGATGGTAATGAAAAATAATATTCTCAAAAATGCTTGCCATAGAAGCACAATGTAGAATTCTGCGTAAAAACAAAGTACAACAATCCAGTTAATAAGCATATTATACTATTAATCCAATCAAACCCTATAGATGTATTATTACTGACACCTTTTAAATATGTAATAATGGACTTACTAAGCGATCCTTGTAAGAATATGATCAAATCGAAAACTAAAGAGTACTCAGGACATAAAGGAAAACATAACATGGTGCTCAATCTGCGTACCACCTATGCCCAACCATGCATTGAAAACCTAAGAAAATGAAGTCTACACCATTCTTACCTGCCCTAAAACATAATGCATTGGACTCAACCATCAGGCCCACACACTTCCTACCGAAATTAAACTTAAACCTTAACTCACAAAAATTACATCCCTTGAGTAGTGAGTTTCAACCTTCAACATTACCTATCAGGTACTTAAACGGATCCCATATCAAGTTGAGGCCCCTAAGTCATCCTTGCCCAACACCAATTAGAAACCTCAGACTTGGCGATAGACTCCAGTCATTATATCAGGATAAGGGAACTTATACCAATGCCGAAGCCTCAACCCATCCTTGTCCGACCTCAGATAGAAATTGGAGACTCGGAGCCAGACTCCTATTTTAGTGAAACACACCCCACGCTAATCTGCCACCAGTTAACCCCATAAAAGGTACAATTGTACCCAGGAAAGTCTCAACTAAAAATACAACCAACCATAATAAGTCACCAAAACAGCATATACAAAGTACCATCCCAATTAAAGCTGGTACACAGACTATTAAGGGCGGGTTAATCAATGCCAGATCGCGAGTAACGCATGCAACAGACATTGCTGATCTAATCACTGCTGATAACCTAGACTTCCTGGCTATTACAGAATCCTGGCTGCATGCTGCAACAGAACCGTGAATCCTACTCGCTGTACCAGACAATTACACAATTGTAACAGAGAACAGAGTAGTTGCAGGAGGCGGCGGAATTGCCATCATAGCCAAATCAAACCTAGACCTTAGATTAGCCACCTTTCATAAACTCTCATCTTGCGAACTACTGGCTGCCAAAATACCAACTGACAACTCCCATACCATAAAAATCCAGCTACTATACAGACCCCCGGTCCTATAGGCACCTTCGAGGAGGATCTGATGCTACTTCTGACGGATAATGTCAAAACATCATCCCAAATCCTAAAACTGGGTGATTTTAATCTGGGACTGAACGACCCTAATGATCTCCAAGCACTAATAATTGCCAATACAACCAATACAATGACAGAACAAGGCTTTAACCTAAAAGTTACTCAACCTACCCACAACAAAGGTAGGACCCTTGATTGGGTAGCCAACCTTAATTGTGACGTCTTAGTTACTTACCTGTAACTGTATTTCTCCAGCATTGGTATCTTTCATAGATTCACATGCTTGAATATTCCCTCTCGTCAGACCGGGAATCCTCAGTGATAAAATAATAATATATATATTTTTTAATATACATGCATTGGCATTGTTACATAGAAATGCATGTACATAGTCCATTATGGCCTATGAGCCATTCCATTGTGTAGTCCCTCCACCTCACTTTGGTCCTTTATGACCCCAAACAATGAGGTGGCAGGGCTTAAGCTCCGCCCAGGTCAGCCATCTTCATATTTTGAACCACAGGAATTACAGTATGATGGAAGCTGAGCATAGGAGCAGCCTCTCAGGGGAGGCGGGTGGGCGCATGTGAATCTATGAAAGATACCAATGATGGAGAAATACAGTTACAGGTAAGTAACTAAGACTTCTCCAGCATTGGATCTTTCATAGATTCAGATGCTTGAATAGAATAACAAGCAGTTAAAAACATGCCACCATCATATACATATATGAATGAATACAGTAAACATATTTCTGATCTAAACTTTACCATGCAGCAACACAATGGTTACATCCTCAGGGAAAGGTGGGAAAAGGAGGCTGGTCCTACCTTATGCAAAGAGATGGCAGAGCACTACCTGTCCAACTGCCGTTTCCTTGTTAGTATCTTCAGCCAGGCAGTAGTGTTTAGCGAACGTGTGCAGAGTGCTCCATGTGGCGGCTCTGCATATGTCCTTCAAGGTCACCCCTGTGTGGAACGCTGTTGACGCCGCTCTCCCTCTGGTGGAGTACACTGAGGGTGGTTTGGGAAGGGGGTCGCCTTTCGCTTGATGGCTGTGGGTGATGCAAGAAGAAACCAAGCGCGCCAGACCTTGGTTGGAAATATGCTGGCCCTTTGAGTGGGCAGAGAAAGCGATGAACAATCTATTTGAAGAACGGAACTCCCTAGTTCTTTGCAAATAAAACTTTAATACTCTTGCTATGTCCAGAGAATGCAACGTTTGTTCTGCTTTCGAAGAATGATTCTGGAAGAAAGTTGGCAGGACAATGCGTTCTGTGAGCGTCATTTCCGATACTACCTTCAGAAGGAACTTAAGGTGTGGTCTTAAAATGGTATGGTCCTTATGGAACAATGTGAAGGGAGGTTCAGAAGATAAGGCTTGTAACTCAGTGATCCTCCTGGCTGAAGTAATGGCTATCAAGAAAGCCGCGTTCAAGCTCCAAGTTGGAACCGGCGTGGGCGTAGGTGGGTATGTACGCAAAAGTCCTTTAAGGAAGACCTTGACAGCCGGAAGGGAGAGCAAGGACTGCGTCTCCGGGGCCGTTGTGTATGCCGAAATGGCTGATAGGTGATAGGTGGACCTTGATCGAAGACAGTGAAAGACCTGCTTTGGCTAAGTGTAATAAGTAAGGAAGTACTTGCTCCACTGAAGCGATGAGAGGATCAATAGCATATGTTTCGCACCACTTGGAAAAACAAGTCCATTTCCTAGTGTAGGTGATGCGTGTAGAAGGAGCCCTTGAGGCCCTGATTATATCCCAGCATTCTGCAGGCAGATTGAGATTCATCAGCTTACGCTGCTCAGGAACCAGGCCTTGAGAGACAGGCTTGCTGGGTCGTGGTGGAGGACCTTGCAGTTCTGATGCATCAATAGATACTGTTGCGCTTTGAGGCGAATCGGGGGCCATCGGGATAGGTACTGTAGGGTCGAGTACCAGACCTGTCGTGCCCAGTCCGGTGCAATTAGGATCATAGAACACTTCTTCTCTTTCAGTCTGCGTAGTATACTGGAAATGAGGGGAAAGGGGGGAAAGTCATATAGGAATTTCCCCGTCCAACCCACTGAGAAAGCGTCTCCTACCAACTGACTCTCTGGGTACCTGGAGGCGAACATTCTGCATTTCTTGTTGGCCCTGTTGGCAAAAAGATCGAGATGTGGATGGCCCCATAAGGCGAAGATCCGTTGGGCTTCCTCTTCGTCCAGCTCCCACTCGTGAGACGACATGTAGTCCCTGCTCAGTTTGTCCGCTAGGACATTGTCCACTCCCGGAAGGTGTTCCGCCTTGATTTGGACTCTGTGATGCAAGGCCCATGCCCATAGTAGTTGAGCTTCTTGAGATAAGATCTCTGATCTCGTGCCTCCTTGCTTGTTTGTGTAGTGCATGGAGGTTGCGTTGTCTGTCTGGACAGTGAGTACCTGCCCCGCTACCACAGGAAAGAAAGCTTTCAGGGCCCACCGTATGGCCCTGAGTTCCAACACATTGATGTGGAGTTGGGACTCCTGGGCTGACCAAGAGCCCTTGGTTTGTAGGTCTGCAAGATGAGCGCCCCAGCCCGAAAGATATGCGTCCGTCCTCAAGAGAAGGGTCGGCGTTGGTGCCTGAAACGGCATCCCTTGTAACAGGTTCTGCGGAGCATTCCACCATCAAAGAGCCTTGTGCAGCGTCGCTGGAATCTGGACGATGACCTCCCAAGAGCCGAGAGCTTGTTTCCATTGGTGGTCCAGTGCCTCCTGGACAGGCCTCATGCGAAGCCTGCAATTTGGTTTGAGGAATATACATGAAGACATCATGCCCAGGAGGGATTTGTAAGAGCGCACCAATGTTGTCTCTCTTACTAAGAACCACAAGGTCAAGCGGAGAATTGCTGCTGCTCTTTCTGCCGACGGTCTCACCCTGGGAATGTTGGTATCGAGTTTGGCTCCCAGAAAAGAAACTGTCTTGCTGGGAACTGGGCAGGACTTTGCGTTGTTTATGGAGAAACCTAACCTTCTTAGGAGATTTGTCGTCTTTGCAACTGCCAAGCGTGCGCTTGAGGCGGAATTTGCTCTTATCAACCAGTCGTCCAGATATGGAAAGACTTCTGTTCCTGTCCTCTTGAGTTTTGCAGCTACTGGTGCCAGGCATTTTGTAAACACTCTCGGTGCTGATCTCAGACCAAACGGGAGCACTCAAAATTGAAAATGAAGATCGTCTACAGTCAACCTGAGGAATTTTTTGTGTGCTGGGTGGATTGGTACGTAGAAGTATGCATCCTCCAAGTCTAGAGTGGCTAAAAAATCATGCATGTTTAGCCAAGGGAGCACTCCTTGCAAAGTTATCATCTTGAATTTGATGCGTTTGATATATTTGTTCAGCGCTCTCAGGTCCAAAATGGGTCTCCATTGACCATTCTTCTTTTTGATGAGGAAGAAACGGGAGTAGAAACCCTTGCCCCTTAGAGAGTAAGGTACTGGTTCTAATGCTGCTTTGTGCAGTAGTTTTTGGATTTCGGACATGACTTGCTTTAACATGTGCACCTTGCATGGAGTCGGGGGAAGGAAAGGGGGCTGGACTACAAATTCTAAGGTGTGTCTCTCGCGAACCACCTGTAACACCCATTCGTCTGACGTTATGGACTGCCAGTGTTGAAAGAACTGGCTCACCCTTCCCCCCACCGGGGTGTGACGTTGAGGGGGGGGGAGCTGGACTGTAAGTTTTGTTTGCTCTGCGACTTCCCTTGAGCGGAGCTCCGCCTCCCTTTCTGGGTGTACTTGTTGGAAGACTGGTACTTGGTGTCCTGGTATGAACTAGCTTGCGGCTTCTGACCATAGGAAGAACGGTTAAAACCTCTGTACTTAGAGGATGAACCCCGAAAAGGACGAAAAGACCGGCGATCCTAGTCTTTGGGCCTCATTACACGGTAGGCGGTAAGGGTTTACCGGTATTTTACCGGTACCGGTAAACCCTTACCGCCTTACTACGAGGTCCCTTTGCAGGTTGGTGAATTTAACGTCTGCTTTTTGCAAGCGTTAAAAACCAACCCGCAAAGGGACCAAGTAGCTAATTACGGCACCACAATTTAGCGCCTTCCCCATTCCCTTAGAGCCCTATGGGGCAAAAATGGGAATGGGGAAGGGCAATGGGGGAAAGGGGAATTACCGCCCCGCCAAACTTGGAATAGGGCGGTAATTCCCCTTTCCACCAAGGCGGTGCCGGTATTTTACCGGCATGGACCAAGGTGCTAATAGCACCTTGGTCCACCACCATCCGTGTAATGTGGCCCTTTATCTTTCAAAGAGCTGATGGCACATGCCGTGCCCATGTCCGTTTTGATTCCTTTGAGGTGGTCATCAATCTTTTTCCCAAAGAGTTCTTGACCATCGAAGGGCATGTCCAATATCTGAGCTTGGACCTCAGGCCTGAAATTGGTAGCCTTCATCCAGGCCTGTCTTCTCAGCACTGTGTCATGGGCCATCTGTCTGAAACCTGACTCCGCCACATCAACTGCTGCGTCAATCATGTGATCCGGAGCTGCTTCCCCATCAGCGATAATCGACCTGGCTTCTTCCTGGAGATCTACAGGTAGCTGTTTGGCCAGCTTGGACATGCGGAGCCAAAGCTCGTGGTCAAATCTCGCCGCCATGGCCAGCGCATTGCCCGCTCTAATGGTAAGCAATGCTGATGCAGACACTTTCCTGACCATACCCTCTAGTTTGCGACCGTCCTTTTCCGGTGGGGCTGACACAGGTGATGCTGGATTGGTCAACTTTTTCCTGGCTGCTACTGTGATGACTGAGTCCGGTTTTGTATGACCTCGTAGACAAAGAGGTGCAGACACAGGAGCCTTGCATTTTTTCTCAGGCCTGGAAACTAGAGCCGGAGTGTATAAAGGTGTGGCCAATATCTTGGATCCAGACTACCAAATGGTGTTGAGGAGAGGAATGGTAGTAACAGTTCTCCTACGTTTGTCCCTGTGCTCATAAAGCACCGACTTCTCCTCCGACGTGACCTGTAACTGGAACAATTCTGCAGCTTTGCCGATGATAGCATGAAAAGATACTAGATCATCCGGCGGTGAAGAGCCACCCGGAGAATCTTTCTTTCTAGGCTTTTCAACAATGTAGTTGTCCCATTCGCTAGTATCAGGCTCTTGCGTGATCTCGCCTTCTTCCGGTTCAGAAAAGTTTCTGAAAGGATCTTCCTGCCAGTCTGAGACTGAAACAGAAGATGGTACAATCGTTGGATCTCTAGCTGGACATCTTGTCCTACGTGACGATGCTGGAGAAGGGACCCTTGTCAGTGAAGAACTGAGTGTCCTGCTCCTGGACCTGCGCGGTGGCTCCGGTGAACGCACTCTTTTCTGTGGCCTACTCCTGGAAGGTGAATGTCTTGGCGTTCTTTGTCGAGGTGAAAAATCCCTCTGTGGGAGGTTTGGCTCCCTCTGTATAGCTGACTTGCTCTTTTCATTTTGACGTCTGTTGAACTCCTCAATGATCCTTTGCATTTATAACAGGAGTACAGGGTCATAAGGATCAGCAGGCACCTCTGTAGTAGGTTACCAAGGAGGGCTGTGTTCCTTAGGTGTAAGACAATGATGTTCTTCAACAAACTCAGTGTCTGAAAACTCCTCCTGTAGGATGATGACAGGTAGCTCTGGCATTTCTCCTAAGGGAGATAATTGTGTTCCCTGTGGTTCAAGAGCGTCTACAAACTGAGGCGGTGCTTCCATAGACTCAGGAAGACTGTCTTCATTGCATGGCGTAACAGTGGTGTCAGTGAGGTGCGTTTTGGGCCCTAATTCTTCTGTCTGTAAAGTTGCTTACGAGGCCGTCATCGGGACAAGTGTTTCGTGGACGAGTGATGAGCTTCCTTCGTCGACGATTGCTTCGTGGATGATAAACTCACCAACGAGGACTTAGTCGTGGACGATGCGGTTTGTCGCGTGGTGGTCGTCGGTGAGGGTTTCGTCGATGGCTTGGCGGATGATGGGCCTCTATCTTTACTGCCGCTCTTAGACGGCTTTTCCGTGGATGACTGCCCCCCGCCCCCTGGTTTTTTGCAAACCCCTCTTACCTTTGGAGGTAGTTTTTGCCATAGAATGATTCATTTTATGGCTTGTAGAGTCCAGGGGAGGTGGGAAAGGTATAATTTCTAGCTTCCTCTTACTCCTGGGAGTGGGAGAGGAACTCCTTTCCACTGAAGAGGCCCTTCTTTTAGAAGTTTGCCTATCAGATGATTTGCTGGAGTGATTTGCTTCACCTCACTGATGATGCCTAACAAGGCTGAAATACGTGTATGGGGTTGCTGTTGGTACTCTTGTTCAGAGGAGAATTGCCTAGTATTTCGGTGCTGGAGTGCCCCTGGGCAGGACAAAGACTGATATGCAGGGAAATATCATCTCTGTGAAAGGGACAGTGAGCTAAAGACTTGGTAGAGTCTCTCCCAGGGGTTACTCACCCAAGAACAGGTCATTGAGCTGTGTTTGTGCTGGTAGAGAGATTCCCAGACCCCCCTTGTTTTGCTCAAAGAACATATGTTTAAATCAGCCAGTTTCCAAATAACATGAGCAACACAAATCATCATTTGAGAATTTAGCCTTAATTAATTTTAACGAAGTTCGAAACGCTGTATGGACAAAATAATAACGAGTTTGCCTTAAATTTGTGGACGTTGAAACCACCTTAATCTTGGGCCAAATAATGGACCGTCTCAATTCATTGAACTGTATTTCACAATCCGCCCCCCATTGTAACTATGGCGACTATTTAGAGTTTGAAGGTTTCCCTTTCTTCAAATTATTTTAGAAATTAGATGCTTTAAATAAATAAAGGGACTCCATGTATCAAAGTCTGGTTGGGTCCATGACTAATCTGTCTATTACATCCATATTTAAACAATCCAAACAGACCTTTGTCAGACTACAGTAGTGATTAGATGTGAAGCCCGGAATAGCAACATTACATTTAAATTCTTCATTGGTAAGAATATTAGATCTAGTTAGATTCATATATCTTACTCCCTTATTTAACCAGGTTTTCCATAGTAGTGGTCTGCCATTTATGGTTATATTTTTATTACACTATATAGTGTAATAAAATATAGAGCTTTTGATGGTTTATCTATTTGACAGAAAACTAATTCCCTTGAATAGGAAATTGTCAAATTAATCAATTTGGAATAAACTAATTTAGATTGATTAACAATATATGTTATATCTTTAATATCAAAGGGTGAAACCAGCTCTTTTTCAAATATCAACTATTTGGGTACATGGTCATGTTCAGTTCAGAGTAACCAGTTTTGAGCTTGCTTGAGTATGAAGATCTTGTGATAACACTTGAGATCAGGAAATCTAACACCACCATTTTCATATAAGTTTTTTTAACTTAGTGAAAGAGATTCTCTTCTTTTTCTTGTGACCCCACAAAAAGTGTACAAGAATCATGTTGATAGATTTAAAAGCAGAAGCTGGCAAAAGAATATTCCCATTAAGTTCTACAACGAGTTGGTTAACATAATAAAACCACACCGCCAACTGCTACGACGCAGAGTGTCGAGCAGCTAAGAAGACCCTCACTGAGGCAGTCAAAACGACCCAAGGGGAGCATAGACAATCAGTGACCAGGCAAAGGGTGTCATATGAAGAACTTATAATACGGAAACAAGCTGAACAGGCACAGGTGGCCAGGTCCAATCTGATCACAGCCGCTCATTTAAATAGCAAGAACACCTGTTGGAATTCGGTACACAACTGCCAGAAAGGTGCAGCTCGTTTTAGCAACAATGAGATAACCCTGCAAGAGTGGTATTGCCATTTTAGTTCCCTATATAAAAAGGAGGAAGATGACAATATGCTGTTAAGCCAAAACATTGTCCCATTAGATTCTATTGATATCAGGCTAATTCCATTCTCACCTTCTATGGTTGAGGTAGCTGACTTTGCGCCAGCAGATATATTTATGGAGAAGCTCAATATTTGGGTCCGCTCCGCTATCTCATAAAGCTCTTTAACTAGGTCAGTCAAGCCGATGTAATCCACAAAGCTAGCAGGGAGCCATTTTAGTCCCTTTTTACAAGAAGGTGGCTATTACTCTGCCCCCAAATGACTGGCCAATTTCCATTCTCGACACTTTGTGCAAGACTTTCAGCAAACATTTACAGTTAAGGCTGGAAGACTGGTGTGCTTTGTCCCTGCAGTCTGGATTCAGGAAACGGGTATTGACAGCTGATCAGGCATTCCGTCTACTATTAGTACTTTGTACATTTGTTGTTCTTAAAAAAGAAGCCACTTTATCTTGCCTTTGCTGACCTTGAAGCAGTGTTTGACAGCGTTTCTCGCCCTGGGTTATGGAGTGCTCTGGAGCAATTAGCTGTCCCGGCTCCCCTGCTACACATTTATTATACTCTGACAGTTATGCTTGGGCAAGGGGAAAGGTACACACGGGGCCAAGTGCACCATTCAACATCGGCATTGGAGTACACCAGGGGTGCGTATTGGCATTCTCATTGTTTATAAATGATCTAATAGCCAAAATATCAGAACTATCTGCGTATGCTTCGCAAACGGGAGATCAGAAAATTGCAACACTTTAAGCTGACGGTATGCAAAATGCCAATGAGTTTACAGCTCCAACTGCCAACTTTTCATAAAGACACAGACAACAAGGATTTAAGATTAAATACATCCAAAACGAAGATCCTTGTATGTCACCCCCAAGATATACGAAACACCAAAGGCTGTCATTTAGACTTGATGGTGAAAAAGTAGATATTGTGGATTCCTTTCATTATTTAATTGTTATGAGTGGTTCATCTCTCACCTGGAAGCCAAAAGTAATGAAGGGCAATACCATCCTGAGGCCTATGGTTCAAGCAATGCTCAAATTCTCCAGACATTTTGAGTACAGAATAATATCAAATGGCCTTGAGGTCTACATCATACAGGCAGTTGTGGCAAAGACTTATGGAGCTGAGCTATGGGGCCACAGAGATGTTACACCAATATAAATTAGAGAGATTCCAATTCTTAAGAAGCTGCTCTCCCTGCCATATAGTGAACGGTCAATTCCAACATTGCTGGATTTGAGCTTGAGAGAAATAACCTATAAACTGAAACTAAACCATTAATGCAATGGACAGAGATCTGGACAAATGAGTCCATTAGTGACTATCGGGTGGGTTAATCAATCTTCTGAAGTCCAGCTACTGTTCATAATCCAGGAGAATGACTCCCTTGTCCTCGATGTAAAGCATTCAAATACCTCTGAGATTGTTTAAAGCAGAAGTTGCATAAAAGTTCTGGTTTCTCCATAACCCAACAGTCTCTATGGAACGCGCTCTGATGCCCGCAGGCTGTAGCGCTATATAAATAAATAAATAAATAAACAGAAAATAAACAATCGCATAAAGTTCATGTGGGGCTAGGAGAATGACTCCCTTCGTCTAGCTGCCTTATGGAGTTTTTTTATAAACTCTAGGGTTTTCCACAATTCTTGATCTGCCCCACTGGGAGGATGAAGCTGTTCCCCCGGAGTCCCTCTCGATTCTCCAGTACCACAATTTTGTGGAACTGACCTGGGTATTGTCTCACAAAATTATTTTTTTAATGGTTTTATATATTTCTTTATGGTTCACAGTCTTGTAATTTCCCGGCCCCTTCCCGGGCTTGACTGTGTTCCCCTTACCTTTTTCAGGAGGAAGTCTTCATCGGTTTCGCCAGTGGTTGCAGGTCCACACTTCTTAGTTCAACTTCTTCCTTTAGCAGTCCTCTGTGTCTCGCCTCTCTCCACCTCGAGTTATTGTTGACTGCCTCGGCATAGCTGTCGGACCGCTCGGTCCTGCTGTGACAGGATACACCTCCACCATAGTCTCTTGCCCTCTCCTGGTGGTCACCTACACGTCTTTACTGTAGGTTACAGTAGGCAGTCTCTGTACCAAAAGGTCCACCCACTACAGGTCATGCCACCACCTCTCAGTTTCTGCAGGTTTATCAAGCTGGTTCCCAATCAACTCATAAGACACGTCTCGGGTGTCCCGCTTTTCCTCTTCTCAGCACTGGAGACAAGCCTTGCTGCAGTCTCCTGAAGCCCTGCAGCTTTCCAGGGTTTGAATCAGCCTCCTCGGTCACCTGGTTCTCCCTCTGGCTGTGTCACAGCTTCTAGTTTGCCAGAACTCCATGTGCCATTGCTGGGCGAGTCAGAGGATGGTCGAAGAACACAGTCCTTCTTTGCTGTTCAGTTTAACTACCGGGGACAACCCCAGCGTAACGTCCTTCCAATTGACATCAGCTGCTCGAGCCTTTGTCCAGCTCAAATGTAGAGTTTTGAACACTTCTTCATCTCAGTAGTTATGTCATCGGGTGAGTTCTATATTTCACAATAACACACATTTTTGGAGGTGATCTTATGTTGATGAGATTTGGGCATTATCATCAGCCTATGTGATGACAGGGATTGTGCCTGCCAATTGCATCCCTGTCCCTAGGAGGGGAGTCCACCCTGCAAGTTACCAACCCTAGGGGGACTATTGGTTAGTGGCCTCACCTCCCTAGATTCATGGAAAGGGGTTCTCCCCAGGGGAGAAGTGACGCCATCTAAAGGATCATCACAATGGGTACACAAGTTAAAGCCCATCTAATTAAAGCCTTTGATCTCTTGGCAGATCTGGAGATTCGCAGTCCAACTGGAATGGGCAGTATTGCCACCAACTACATGCACACTAAAGACATTAGTGACTTTGAGCCTTATCTAGACAGATGAGATCATAAGAATCATATGTTTCTGCTGAAACTCTGCCTGGGGATTCTGCCAGTTAGGGTGTTTGCATCAAAATGGGGAGCTAATCAATAAATGAAATGTCATCATTGTAAAATAACTGATGAGACAACAGTTAATTTCCTTTTGTTTTGTCCACTGTATAAATAATTGAGACCCTGCTGGACCAAACCGATTTTTGTAATTGAAAGCATAAGAAATCCACAAACTGCACACAATTATTTTTAAAAAGTGTAACAATCCGCCCAAAGAATATACATTAATTAATTATATAAGTAGCGCTTAGAGGAAGAGAGCAGCCTCTAAAGTGACGAATGTTTAAGGTAGTCCTCGTAAGTAATTCTGATGCCTTTTAATTGTCTTCCTTAGGGTATTTGCTGTTATTGTAATTCGATTAACAGTTGCTATTTATTGATTGTTTATGTCATTTAACAGAAGATTTGATGCTATGCTTATTTTGTTTTTTGGTCATACTGAAATAAACTATTTTGATGATGATATCCATCTCTATGTGGTCAAACAATTATTAACACACAAAATAATCATTAATCTGCTTTAACACAATCCTCCACACAATTAAAATATTTTACAACAATTCAATACATAATTAATCAAACAACTTATATATCCGAATGCAATGAACGGTTATAGGTGAAAGGATCTAAAACAAAAGAATCAAATGCCTTTTTTTCGACACCAAAAGGACCGAAAAAAAGGGGCGAATAATTATTTTGTTTTTTTTTTGGTGGGGGATCCCACCCCAACCGCCCGTTTTCTTTAAAAAAAAAAACTTTTTGCACACTAAACTAAAAAATATATAAAGAAATAAGTAAAAAAGCATTCAACCCTTTTTTTTAGGTCCTTTTGGTTTCGAAAAAAGGGCATTCGATCCTTTTTTTTTCGATCCTTTGGCTGGACACCGCAAAGACCATATGTTGGCTGATCATAAGCATTGATTCTATGTCGAGACAGGAGGCGAGCATTATGCTTATCTTTCTTTATTACTTCTCAAACAGCAATTTCAAATCAAACATTTTGACATTTTCCAAACTTAACAACACTTTTTTTCGTTTGCTTCTGCGCCTTTCTGCGGGCTTAAAACCAAAAAAGGGGTGTTAGTTTCTATCGAGCTGAAAATGTTTCTTAAGAACTACAAACCCCCACAACTCTTAGCTTTCTTGTAGTTCTGGCTTGCCCTTTTGTGTCCAACCAGGCTCTGTCCATGCCTATCATGACAGAAACCTCCTCTTTCTTTGTTGCTGCTATACAGAGATATTATAAATTACTCACCATAGTGACTAACGTACTCTTAGTCCATAGTCCCCTTTCTTCCATATTGTATAGGCGTCCCTTCCAAGGGACAGGAGACGGAACCTTTTTCACCAGAAAAACCTTCTCCCCCTTTAAATTTAGAGGCGCACAGGGGCGTGGCAAAGGGAGCATGCGCTGCCCTGACTCCGCCCTCCGGCGCCACACCTCAGTCCCCATTGACGTATCGACAATAGATTTAACATTGCCAAATGACACCAGTATTATTAGGGGGGAGGTTGGTGGGACGTGTGGAGGAAAGGGGACTATGGACTAAGAGTACTTTAGTCACTACGGTGAGTAACTTATAAGTACTCTTATGTCCCGTCCCCTTTCCTCAATACTGTATGGGCGATTATAATTGATTGTAGCCCCAGGGTGGAGAGGAGACCCTCCTTAAGCAAATAGGTTCCTGAGAACCGCCTGTCTGCAAGCCGCATCAGATCTAGAGCCGGCGTCCAAACAGTAATGATTGCAGAAAGCCGAGGCAGAGGCCCAAGTGGCCGTCCTGCTTATGACTTGCCAAGGGACATGGCGCTGGAATGCGATGGCGGTTGTCTTGGCGCTGACTGCGTGGGAATGCATGTTGGCCGGGAGTGGCTTGTGCTGGCCCTCATATGCTTCTTTGATGGCAGAGATCATCCAGCAGGATTTGGAAGCATTAGAGGCTTGATAGCCTGGTCTTGAGCCTCCGAAAGTGATGAACGGGGTGTCCGATTTGCGGAAGTCCTTGGTCCTGTCCAAGTAGAATTTCAGGGCAGGCCTGACATCCAGGCAGTGTAGCACTCTTTGTGCTTCATCCTTGGGATTGGGAAACAAAGTAGGAAGGACTATTTCCTTGTTCAAGTGGAAAGCAGACGGAACCTGGGGCAGAAATGCTGGGTGTGTCCGCAGGACTACTTTGCCCCTGTGAAAGGTAGTTTATGGTTCCGAGGCGACCAGCGCCTGGATTTCGCTGACTCTACGAGCCGAGGAGAGGCCGACTAGTAAGGCCGTCTTGATGGTGACCAGCCTGATGTCCATGGATGTCATTGGCTCAAACGGTTTCTGCGCCACGGCGCACAAGACTATGCTAAGGTTCCACACCGGGTGCAGTCTCTTGACCGGCGGGTAGAGCCTAGAGCGAGTCCCGTCAGATGTTTCTATATGATAGGATTGGAGGAGGAGACAATGCCTTCCTCCAAGTTCCTGTAAGCCCCAATGGCTGCGAGGTATGTGCGGCTGGTGTCCACCTGCATGCCTGAGTGGGCGAGGTGCGCCAAAAAGGAGAGCACGTCGTTCAAGGTGCATGCCAGGGGGTCGATTCCCCTGGAGTCTGCCCAGTCGCAGAATCTGGTCCATTTGCTTTTGTACTAGGCCCTGGTAGCCTTGCTCCTGGCGCCCTGTATGATCTCCAGATTGGTCTGTGAGAGGCTGAGATGCCGGAGTGTTACCTGCTCAGGTACTACACTGTGAGGGCTAGTTTCCCTAGTGCGGGGTGGATGTCTCTGCCCCCTTGCTGCACCAGAAGATGTGCTGGGCCCATCGGGAGGTGAATTGGAGGCACTTCTGAGAGACTAAGCAGCTCTGAAAACCATGGCCTGGCTGGCCACCATGGAGTTGTTAGAATGATGAGGAGTTGGCGAGACTACTTGATTTTGCAAATTACTTTGTGAATCAGGGGTGTGGGCGGAAAGGTGTAAGCTTTCATGCCGGTCCACTGGAGGTGAAATGCATCACCCAGAGAGCCGAGGCCCTGACCTTGCCAGGATGCGAACTGAGGACCCTTCTTGTTGTGCCAGGTGGCAAAGAGATCCACCTGGGGGTGACCCCACCTGTTGAAGATCTCCCGAATAATGAGGTTGTTTAGCTGCCACTCGTGATTGCCCGCTCCCAGCCTGCTGATCCTATCCGTTTCCAGGTTGGATTCCCCCGGGAGGTGGACTGCTGTGAGGTAAATGTTGTTTTCCAGGGCCCACTCCCACATGCTGATCGCCTGTCTGCACAGAGGAGGGGATCTGGTGCCTCCCTGCTTGTTGACGTAGTACATGCTGGTCGAGTTGTCCATCTGGAGGAGGACAACCTTGCCCGTGAGAAGTGTTGGCATGCCCTGAGCGCCAGCCAGGTGGCATTCAGCTCTAGCCAATTGATGTGGTATTCCTGCTCCTGTTGAGTCCAGGTGCCGTGGACTGAGAGATCGTCCAGGGTGGCTCCTCAGTCATCGAGCGAGGTATCCGTGGTGATGGTGACCTGTGGATTGGGCGCCCGGAAGGGCTTGCCCCTCTGTAGGTTGCAGCCTCTGGACCACCAAGTCGGGTCCTGGTGGAGAGATGGAGCAACGTTGATCATCTCAGATTGAGAGCCCTGCTCCTGGTTTCATGAGGCCGCGAAGTGCAGCTGAATCCTCCTCATCCTTAGTGTTCATAAGGGCATGGGAAGATTGGTGAACCGCTCCCAGAGATGTAGCTCTGACGAGCCAGTCGTCGAGGTATGGGTAGATGTGGAGGCCCTGCTCTCTGAGAAGGGTCGCCACTGCATTCATGAGCCTGGTAAAGGCTGAGATTGAGGCCAAAGGAAGGACCTTGTATTGAAAATGGTAGCCCATGATCCTGAAACGTAGGAAAGAACGATGGGGCTGCCAAATCGGGACGTGTAGGTACGCGTCCTTCAGATCCAGGGAGCACATCCAGTCTCCCTTGTCCAATGTCTCTGCTATAAAAGCTGGCGTAAACATCTTGAATTTCTGCAGGGGTAAGGAGAGGTTGAGGGTGGAAAGGTCCAGCAAAACTCTCAGGCCCACCTGGTTCTTCTTCTGTATGGCGAAAATCCTGGAGTAAAAGCCAAAGCCTCGCTGGGAGGCTGGGACTTCCTCCACTGCCTGGCTCTCTACGAGCGACCGGATCTCCGTCAAAAGAGTTGCTGTCCCAACCTGTGGGAGTGGAGGGGATGAAGGAGGAGAGGCTGGGATAGGGAGGCGGTACCCCATGGATACTATGGAGAGGATCCAGGGGTCCGTGAAATTCTGGTGCCACAATTGTGCATGGAGAGCAAGCCTGCCTCCCACCGGAGACACATGGCCCTGAAGGGGCGTGTAATGCATTCTTTCCCTCGGAGGCTGTTGCGGAAGAAGGGGACTGGAAAAAGCCCTTACCAACCTTTTTTGCCACTTGCACCAGTCCTGAGATGGCGAGTGGTCCGTGTTACTCACCGGAATGGAGAGTACGTAAACAGACCGGACCTCTATTGCTGGGGAGTTGCTTGAAGGAGCTAGGGTTGGAGCCTCCTGCCCAAGCCTCCTCTCTGTGAGGGAATGAGCTCTTTAAACCGATATGACCACCTGCTGAACTGTACAGACAAGGGGACCGATCGATCAAAAAAGCGGGGAGAACAGACCGTCTCAAACCCAGGCTGTAAAGGAAAGGATAACAAGTTAATAATCTGCCAATAATGAAACTGGTTTATTCCCAAGACTATTCCCCTTTAGTAGTACCTGGTTTAATCTCCCCTTAAGCCAAAGGAACCGGAGTAACCTATAAAGTAGAGAGGTCTTAGTATATGGCTAATGTATAATTCTGCAATATGGAAAAACCAAGAAAAACTATACTTTACCCCTGATGGAAATAGGATTGACGTAAAGAGTCCTGGGAAACAACGAAAGTATAAAATAAAAAATAGGGAGGTTAGTAGGGTAGCTATCCCCGAACGGAACGAGGGTCGCACTGGTTTCGGGATGGTGCACCACAGCAAAGCGTTCAAAAGATGCACTTAGGAATGAAGTCGAATTCCACAGAATAAGGGATTCCAATTAGAGTCTTTCTTACCGGAGTAGTTACTATCTCAGAGTCCAGGAAGCAGGCAGGGGTCTGGTACACAGGCGGTCACGAAACACAGCAGAATCAGTGTCCAAGAGTTCCGGAAAGCAGGCAAGGGGTCTGGTACACGGGTGGTCAGAAAAACAGTTCAATCGGGGATTCAGAAGAAGGTGTCCGTGTGCAGGCAGGGTCGGTACACGGGAAAAACAAGGACTTCACAATTCAAGATACAGGGAGAGCACTTCGGAAAGTATGCCGGTTGTAACTTTAAACAGAAGCAGCGTTCTGTATGCCGCGGTGGAATAAATAACAACAAGAGGCGTATCGTTTGAAAATGAGGCTCCCCTCTCAACGCCGAGAACTACAACGTAGCAGGTTTTCTGGATGCTGTAGTTCGTGTAGAAATTTGCCATGGCAGCTGCCAGCGCGATAAGAAGGGCGCATGCCGGCGCCGTAACCCTTTATGAAGGGCGATCACTTTCCTGTCCCTTATTTTAGTTTTAACCGGAATTCCCCAATTGTTCTTGCTCATACGAGAGCAACGAGGCAGAACCCTGGAAACGTGGCGCGGCCGAGGGCGAGGTGTAACAGTCCGGCTGTCTGGATCTGCGTTCCTGGAAGCTGCGGAACCCTCCGTACTTATGACCCTTTTCTGAGCGCTGCTGAGTGTACGATTTGTGCGTGGTTTTTGTAAGGATGGATAAAGACTTAGCTGTTTGTGCGCTGTTTTTCGTCTTGTCCTGCTCTTCGTCCGTATAGGAGTGGAAGAGGTCCCCCTCCTGGAACGGTAGATCTAGTATGTGTTCGTGGACATCCGGGTTGAATTTTGTTGCCCCGAGCCAGGCTGTCCTTCTGATGTCCGTGGCAATACAGATGGCACGGCCTGAGGTGTCAATATGGGCCACTGTGGATTCCGTGAGGTCATGCGCCACCAGCTTGGCCTTGGCTAGCCCTGCCCTAAAGCGTGATTGGCTCTGGGTGGGGTGTACCGGGGAGAAGTCCGCAATTTCCCACCATAATCTTTGGTTGGCGGCTGCCAGCTTGGCGTTGGCCTGACGTAGATGTAGAGAGGCGTTGAAATAAAGTTTCTTGCCATAAGCCTCCAAGATCTTCTCCTCCTTGCCTAGCAGCGCTGCAGAGGAGGAGGCTGAGGATGACTGAGGCTTGGAGTATAGTGATGCTGCAGCGATCACCGAAGAGTGTGGCAGAGGATGGCCCGAAAGCAAGAGTGTATCGCCTTCTATCTGCCTGTACTTGGCATCCAGGCGTCGATTGACCGTCTGGGCTGAGTGGGGCTTGAGACAACCCTTCTTGGCCAGGGAGACTGCATCGGTCTGCATAGGAATCCCCAATTGGTGGAGCAGCGTCGTGTGAGGACTTCAGCCAGAAGCCCCTCTGCCAGCTGCTCGACCTCGGGTTGGGGGAGGCACAGGTACTCCACCAGACCAGCAAGACGTTTGTGGAAGGTCCTGGCTGAGGATGGCATGTCCGGATCCTCCTCCTCATCCGTATGCTGCGGATCTGGACGATCCTGTGGAGGAGGAAGAGCAGTTGGCGCCAGAGACTGGGGTACAGAGACCGCGGCCGGAGGCTCAGGAGGCGGCGGAAGTTGAGGAGTTGGCTGTGGAGCCGGAGGAGGCGGCTGCATCGGGGTCTGGGGCTCCAAAGAAGGCATCTGTGGTGCTGCTAACATGGCAGGAATGACCTCCCTGATGGCGTCTTTGAGGATAATGCCCATCCGAGGTGACTTCATGAGGCCGAGGAGCCTCTCGAAGAAAACCTCCTCACTGACTGAAGTGGTGGCAGGGGGTGCTGACGGGTTAGCGGGAGGCAGCTGAGGCCGCTGTGTACCCTGCCCATACGGAAGCAAAGGAAAGCTGCCCTGCGCATAGGAGGGGTAGACTGTAGGCCACGTACCTGGTTGAGGCCAGTCCCACCTTGACACTTGTTCTTCGCCGAATTCCTGGAATGGCGTCGGACGGGTACCTCTTTCTGGCATGGCAGCCATTTTTTCTGGCTGCATGCCACGTGCCTACGACGTGTTGCTCGGCCCGCTGGGCCCGGCCTCCTCCAGGACTCTTGTGTGTGGATCACGAGGCCTACCCTGCTCGTCGGGCCTAAGCCCAATAGGTGTGACGCCCTCAACCCGGGGGTTGGTAGAGCTGCATTTAGGCACCCCCTCAGACGTATTGCCGGTATTAGGACGTAGCCCCTCGGCCATGGTGCCGGTAAAAGGGGCGGAGCCCCTCGGGTGAAGATCCGGTAAAAGAACCTTTCGGTCCCTCAACACTGGCACTGGGAGGATCCATGGATCCCTCAGCCTGGTAGCTGCAGCAGCCTCGCTGCACTTGCTGGTAGAAGGGCCTGAGCGGTCCCCCTCGCACAGGAGAGTCCCTGGGAAGGAGTCTCCCTTGCGGGGTGCGATGGAGAATATCGACCCTACCTTGGGCCTGTTTCAATGTTTCACGAAGTTGTTGAAGTCCTCTTGAGGCGACTTGTGGAAAAGCTCCCTCCACTTGGCTAGTCTGTTCTTCAGCGCTTTTGAGGACAGCGAGTCACACGCTGAACAAGATTGCCAACCGTGGTCTGGGCCAATGCAACGTAGGCAGAGGGCGTGGGGGTCTGAAGTAGGGAAGAGCCTGTTGCAGGATGGACACCTGCTAAACCATGTAGAAGTCGACATGCGCCGGGGAGGAGTGTGACGCCTGAGGGCCGAGTACCTGAATGATAAAAAGACAAAAAAGAAGACAAAGAGAAGAAGTATCTGTGCATGGTATTACATGGCTGAAGCCAAACCCAGGAGAGCTGGTGAATTCGGCCCGTTCCCGTCGATGGGGAAAAGGGGACTGAGAAGTGGCACCGGAGGGCGGAGTCAGGGCAGCGCATGCTCCCTGGGCCGTGCCCCCGCGAGCCTCTAAATTTTAAGGGGAAGAAGGTTTTTCTGATGAAAAAGGTTCCGTCTCCCGTCCCTTGGAAGGGACGCCCCAACAGTATGGAGGAAAGGGGACAGGACGTAAGAGTAAAGTACTTCACTCATGACTATGCGTGTGTAGCATGATTTAGTAGTGGATTGATGAATGCTTTGACAAAATGATAGATAAATGAATGGTATGACGTGAGATAACGCATGACGGTTGTATGAGTTCGCCGCGCGTAGCATTAGGAGCGCGAGCACCGTTTACTGCTTCATTTGTTTCAGGAGTTTTGTTTCCGACAGATAATTGCATCGGAGGTTGGGGCCGAAGCCACAGGCGAACGCGCCTGCATTTGGCAGCCACCCCTGCATCCTCCATAGAACATTCACGTTCCCGTGTGGCTCTCGGCGGGCTTTAGGACCCGACGTGCTCCGGCGAGTGAGGAGGTTTTCTCCCGACTTGCATTGCGCATAACAAATCTCTTCAGAGAGATATCAACCACACATTACGACTAACTCAAATCCGCTGATCGCTCATGCATCCCCCAGGCACTCCAAATGCACAAAATGATTAAAGGGCGCTGGTGGTCGATTTATGTGTATGTCTAGTGCTAAACCCTTAGACCTAACTATTAAAGTATATCTGAGCCAAGCCCTCTCAGTTACAAAGTGTGGTATGGAATTATGGGATTTTGGCAAGACGAATGATGTTCAAGTGTGTGAGAATAGCTTTTTTTAAGCTTTTTTAAGGAAATTCTTGGTTTACCACGATCGTCAGCAAATTAAGGGGTAGACGTAGAATTAGGTGACCCTCATATTAAAGATAATTTTGCAGCTCTACCGACTCTCCACTGGAACCGCTTATGGAGCAACAAAAAAAGCGAGTCTTACACAACATCTAATAAAAACCCTCTTCGATAAGGACAAGGGCAGGCCGATGCCATGGCTAAGACACAAAATGTCCTCTTGCAGAAATTAATGCACTAGATACTGTGAATGCACCCCGACATTTTATCACGTGTTGTGGCAACACAACTAAATAAAAATACCTCTGATGGGTTACCAATTAAGGTCAGCGTGTTACGATTACAAGGCAAGATTTAATTGTCTGCTCCTGAGAGTGATCCACTCTACATGGTTGAATAACTAAACTGATAAATCATGCCCTCTTTGTCAAGTACCCAAGGAAGGTCTTTTACATTTTGTATTATTCTGCCCTGCCTATATAGATATCAGAAACCACACTTTAAAAATAATCTTAAGAGTGTCAGGTCTGGTACAATGCCGCCCAGCACTACTATACTTACTGTGGCCAGATAACCCCAAAGTTGGCTGTTCCTTATTAATTTACCGCCAAATAGCATTGTGCAAAATACCTGCTGGGCATAATGGGGCCTTATTTGCCTTTTTTTCTTGCAAACAATGCTTTCCTTTCTTTTGACAATAAGAGGTTTTTGAATTTGTACTGAATATGGTCAATTAATATCTGCCTACACTGCTGACATATGTACCAGATATTTTAAATGTTTGAACTCCACTATTTATATCTTATTTATATGGCTGATAGGTTTACTGAATTGTCGTATTGAGATGTTATACTGTATTGCATTTAAAATGTTTTTCTAATGGAATTATCTGTTTTCCAAAATAAACATATTTGATGATGATGATTAAAGATTTCAATCGGAGGGCATGGCCCAAAAGACTACTGTGTTCTTGACTTGGCATTAGACCTATTAACCATGGCCAAAAAATATTGTAAAAGCAGCCAAGAGGTAGTAGAGAAATATCATAGCCCAAACCTCTAGGCAAGTTAGAATTAACTAGAAAACGTATTAATTCCCACTTAGCAAAGGAAACAATCACACAATCACCAGACCATAGCTTTTGCTTGGGCCATGCCAATTAACCTGTCGTATCCATGTACGTTTGATTCCCTGTGGAATTTTTATCATGTTGCAGAGTTCAGGCATTATTAATTAGGCTCTGTGGATATCAAGCCAAGCTGACAAAGGACAAGTGGGATCAAATGTAAAACAACTTTTGACTGTAAAATCACCCTTGTTGGCAAATAGTTTGTAACTATTGGTTGAGCCATGAATGTTTTGCTTTCCCTGTGGAATCATACTACTGATGTGAAACATAATTAATTACATATGTGGGCATTAGCAAAAAATAAGAATGGCAAATGGGATGCAATATAAGAAGTTTAGATATGCCGAGTACATTTGTAAATCTGTCTGCAGTATCAGACAGATTTGTATTCAGAATTGGCTGAGAGGAGGCTAGACTCTGCGACATTAGGAGATGGAGTATCATTTACTATATTGTGTAATACAATGGAAATCCAATTCACAATTGAAGCCGTAAACTACATCACCCAGCTTTTGTGGCCCGTGGGGCGCGTTGGCTTTGGCGTGCGTTTTGTGACGTCACGCGCATATATTACCGGCCATATGTGAAACAGGCCACCCGCTTTTTTCTGAACACAAGGAGTAGAACCGCTGGTGGTCGCCAGTAAAATAAAAATAAAAAGAGTAATTAACATTCTTCTGAGTGAGGACATTAGTTAAAGACCCATTGGTGGAGGTCTAATATGAGCTGTCATAATATCATACTCATTGGGTCACCACTATCCCAATTTCTTGACAGGTCTAGGAAGTTAGAGGTGGAGAAGCAGATTGTGAACTCCGCTGAAATTTGGAGCACAGATATTACTCTCTGTTCTGTTCCATAGCATCTGTTAATACAAACCCACAAGTAAAAGTGGACTGTAATTTGACCTCTGTATGGATGATAGACGCTTCTTTGTAATAGAACAGAGTGAATACTGATATAAGCTTTGTTGCTTGTTTACAGTCATTTTAATGACTGGGAAATGGGATGACCACTTCGCCAACAATTGTATTGATGAGGATGCCATTTCCAAAGTCTCATTGTGTATGGGTAAGATGGAACACCAATAGTAGAGTATGAATTTGCACAGGATTTTTTTGGTAGCCTAATTTGGAACCGTTTATTACAGACTAGAATGGGAAAAAAGAACAAAGGCAAGAATCTCCAAAGAAATAGGAACTTGACGACTAAAATCAGCCAAGGTTGATAAGAGAATCAGTCGACGAAGTATGCGAGTAATAGCATGCATCACACCCTTATGGGGATGAGGGTAATGTAAAAATGGTCAAAGTGAAAGACCTTCAGTATAACTTTTGGTATTTTGGTATTAATATAGTGCCCCCCCCCTTTTTTTGATCAACAGGGTACCATACCTTGGTTCTGTAAGAAGAATACTAATACAGAGTCCAGTTCTTGTTTGAATAGAACAGACACAAGACAACTTATGCCCCTGAAGAATGTTCTACATTTTCATGTTGAATGGATTGTAACTTGTACAAGTCAGGAAATTATAAAGTATAAAAAAATAACATGCAATAGTCTGAATTGTTACGGCAATAGGACCACAGTGTAAATGAGTCACACTTTTTGGTCTACAATTTTTGATGACAAGATTTTCCCAGATTAACCACAGTTATACAGGATGATTTTAGAAATGAATCTCTTGGCAAGTAGTTTGTATTGTTCAATGTCAGTCATTTTTCTTTTTTAATACTAAAAGCCTGGTTTTGAAAAACCTGTTTGGCATGCGCTTTGTGCTGGGACAGGAGAACTTAAATGACATTATGCTTGTCTTGCCCATGCTTGAGTGGATGGTTTGCTGTTGGAAAATTAGCTGGAGGAGAAATATCAGGTCTGCTAGTCTATCAGGGTATGGGTTAGGGCTGATATAGTACAGTTGACTTCAATGGCATTCACTTAGAACTTGGTTTAATGCACCTCTGACAGGACTAAAGGTTTGAGAGAAGCCAAACAATTAATTAGAGACATGAGCATGGATATTATCAGGTCAAGAGCTTTTGTAGTCATCGCCTAGTAAGGAAAGCGCTCTCTCGTCAGCTAGTTCAATATAGGTGGCAGCTCTAGACTTGCTCATAAGGATGTTATTGTTATTAAACCAACAGACCCATGTATTCTTATCCGCCAGAGGTAGTTGTGTTTTTTGGTATTCACATATTTATTAACATATTTGTTTCTTGATAAGATTAGTCTGTATGATATATTTTTTCTCAGTTGGTTCACAGATATTAGTTTCCTGTGTAGCGACTTTCTCAGTAATCATAACAGATATGGTACGACCGGAAAGAGGATTATTGCCTAACCAACACGCCAACACCAACCCTGATGTCAATGTGAACACCAGAGCACAACCACCTGATGGTAGATTTGCATGGGTGTGGGCACGGGCTAACATAGGTAACAAAGACGGTTCAACCGTCACTATTTGAGCTTCTACGGGACCCACCACTTCGTTCCAGATGCATGTCAAGGATACACATAGACTTAGTTGTTAATTGCTTTGAAGCAATAACAGCTTTCGGGGAGACAGCCACTTTTATTTTCCCCATGGTTTTCAGAAAATAAAAAAATAAACAGACAAAATCTCAAGAACTCAAACTAAAACAGAAACTAAACAAAGTGACAAAGCACCTTGATGAAATACGTTGTGCTTGGCTCACTTACTAGACTTCGGGACACAGCCCCCAGCTGGCAGACTGCACTTCCTGCACTTCGCAGAGATTACAAGTACTGACATAGGTGATCCAATCCAGAAACTGCAAGGTCTCCCGAGTAGCCAGCCTGCAGTCCTGCAGACTGTCTTCACCACCATTTTGCTCCGAAATGGGTCAGGTATCATAGACGCTGATAGAAACTTCAAGTCCCTCCAGCTGGTAGCCCGCAGTCACTCCTGCAAACTGCACTTCCCTCGATTTGCTGCACGGTTACTGGGGGACAGGGATTATAAACGCTGAGACAGTAGATCCAAACCAGAAATTCGAAGTCCCTCCTGCCAGCCTCTTACAGCTCTTCAGACTGCACTTGCCACACTTGGCCACAGATTCACTGTGGGGCAGGGATTATAAACACTGACACAGGCTATCTAAACCAGAAATGCAAATCCCTTCAACCGGCAGTCCATACTGCTGCATTCTGCACTTCCCGCATGTATCAATGGTATTTTTGTTTTACAATTTTCAATTCAGTTTTGCTTTTTCCCCTTTGCATTCTGGGGCACGCCGCCCTACTGCAAGTTGTAGAAAGCATGGCATCAAGCCACGAGTGAAATAGCTAATTCCACTTGTCATGTCATATTCCCAGCCCTGGGGTTGGCTGAAAACATTCATCATTTTCTTAACAAATCCTAAGGAAAGTGTATTTACGTGTAAAACATTGCCAAGCTTTGAATCATTTTATGTGGTCTTGATGGGAGATCTCCACAGGTAATAATAACTCAGAAAATCTCAACAGGTAAAGGTCACTGCTACAGATTGGAGCCTCCAGCCAGAAAAGATCGACCTACAAACATGCCAGATTTCGTCCAACGTACTAACAACGACTGCATCAGAAATGCTGAAACAGAATCCGGAGAATCAGCCCCGGGGCAGATTCAGCAAGTGATAACTGCACCATCTCTTGCTCCATCACTGAGACTTAGACAGTGTACCTTTATTGAGGACATGCTCCACAACATACATATATTCAATTAAAACCACTAAACCAAGGCCACTCTGAAACTGGCCATCAACTCTTTCCGTTATTTTCATCATTTTATTTAATAAAAAAGCAGTCTGAGGTTATTATGGATTTCTTTGAAGAGTCAGAAAAAATATACCAGGTTTCCACATTCATCTGATAAAGGGGACGAAACTGCCTTCTCAGGGGATACAATATCAGACTGAGAGAGGGGAGCTTACATGGAGGGATGCTGCTTAATCAGCTTTTCTCATAGGCATGGGGCCTGCCCACAAGGGAGCCATTGACTTGCTAGAGGTCTGGTAGAATGTTTAGCCCTTTCCTTGCAAATTGGTTGACATCCCTTCTAGCAGGCCTCTGCTCTTTCTTCCCTTCTTTTTAACATGCATATGTGCCCTTTCATTAAACTCGTTAGAGCACATCGTTATGAACGCTACTTTTATGCAGATGATAAGCAGATACTGGTACATCTGGAGGCTGATAATCAGAAACCTGCATGCTTGCTACAAAGGTGTGGCGTGTGCAGTGCGGATGATGAGCCACTTGCTAAAGATCCATCCAGATAAGATTGAGTTCTTAATTGTTGGGGGGTGCTAACACGTACTGGAATCAAGCTTTTTGATACTCTACTGGAGGTGTGTGTCCCCATCCTTTGTTCATTGACAAAAAAGGGTTTTCAGGTGGATAATGCTCTTTTCCAACTTCCCACAGGTATATGCAGTAGGCTAGCAGCTGTTTCTTTCATCTGAAAGTCCTACCATTTTTGCATGACCGGCGTCAGTTTTCCCTGTTGTGATATCTTCTACACTCGATATTGTTAACACCTTATTTCTGTGGTTGTCTGCATACCTTACTTAGAGTCTTCAGTTAGTACAGTATGTGACCACCCAGCGGCTCACTAGAAGGGGATACAGAGAGCATATTTCGCCAGTGCGTAGGCATTTCCACTGGCATTCCGTACAGATACATATTACTTTCATGTTCCTTTGAATGACTTATAAAGGTCTTCTATGGGCAGAGTGCCTGGCCTCTTCAAAATAAAATCGAACAATATTCACAAGTCTCAACATTCACTCTTCTCCCAGTACTTTGTTGTGCATCTCAACCTTTTGAAGGAAAGAAATGAGTAGAGTCATGCTTTTGGTAAAAGCACCAAGTCCTTTAGAATTTCCGGCCCCGAATTTCGAAATAGATCAAAGACCATTTACATTTTCAGAAGGGCTTGCAACCTGGTTGTGTTCTAAGGCAGGCTAGAGGTTTTACTCTCTCACTCTAAATTCAAGATCGTAACTCCAACTGGAAGACTACACTTCCAGTCCCTTTTTCACCCCAATAATGCTGCCAGCCCAGAGATCTCAGCTCTGGTATTTGCCTGTGGCTTGTAGCAGAGACTGAAGCAGACCCCCATAGAAATAAGTCACTGAACAACACCTGTCCATAGAAGAGAGGGGGATTTGGTGTCAGTTCAAGGCACCATAGAAGAGGAGCTAGACAATTTGCAAGAAGGGTGTGGATGAGTTGACTTGTTAAGAGGGCCGTTTCATGTCCAAAGTAAAGGAAAATGTAAGGGACTGATCCTGTTATGCTTCATTTTTGAGTGCAAGTGCTACATCGTTATTTGAGAACTGCATGCAAAATGAAATTCCTAGGCTCTTTAGGCGGCCTTGTCCCTCACACTGCCTCTGGCACTACAGTTCTAACTGGTAGTCAAACGCCTGTCTACCTGTGGTGTTTAAGATGCCAGCTTCATCGGTGTGTGGTCTTGTGCACAGGGTCCAGGCTTTGCACCCTGGCTTACCTACTCTGCAGTTTCTTGCATTGCTTCTTGTGGCTCCTGTGTGAGGGACGCATACGTGCTGCCCATTACATATAATGGCTTCTGTGCTCCAGCAACGTTGTGCAACTGCTGGTGGTTCTAACCTCTTCTGCTTCCACGCACATGGAGTTTTCTCAGTGGCAATGGGTTTTGAGAAGGCTCTGGAAGCCTTGGGTGTTGTTTTCTGGGCTGGGAATGCTGTGCGACGGAAAGGAATCAGGGCACACAAGTGGCAGGCAAAATGGTGCCTTCTGTATCCCACGCTTCTGTAATGATTGATTAGACTCTTGTGCATGGACAGCACTAAATAGCATTCATAGGCATAGATTGAGAGCACTGTATTTGGTGATTCACTGATTGGGGTGTCTTTTCTTGACTTCATAACAGACTTCAGAGGGCCTTGAATGCTGATATGTTTACCTGCATGCTGCTATGTTTGGGTTTGCTTCCTGCACATTCTTTTGCTTATAATTTTGGGCGCTGCCATCTAGAATCTTGATCCTTCTTTGGGGACTCTGGAATTCCTGCATAAAGGCTGTTCCGGCCTTGCTTCCTGGTGTTTCTAAATAGACAGTGTCCATGAGGGCACAGTCTATTCAGATTTTTAGAAACGTTCGGATACATGTCGATCCCCCATTCATAATATATTACTATTTAAAGCTGTACATCCGGCTATCCTTACAAGCAAGACACTCTTGAACACATCCCCACCAACATGTTGCCTCCTTAAGAGCCGCTGTGAGTGATCGCTGCACACGACATTAGCACACCAGACACAGATTCATAATGGAGGCGCTGTTCTGGCCAAGGGACTCCTTGTAGATGTTATAAAATCCGAATTCCTACTGGTTGGCGACCTCCTGACTCTGAAGTCAACAAGGGGCCATATTATTGAAACTTTGCATTGGGCAAAAAATAGAGCAAATTAATTTAGCACAAATGTTGCTGCTTAGTTCATATAGAATGGGACAAACAGGGTTTGTCCCAATCCGTATTACCTACAAATAGATTAATTGGAGAAAAATGGAGCCAGACTGCTGTGAAGGCATCACGAATGAGACACAGACAACAGATTATAGCTGGACCAACAAACGTTTATTAACTTAAAAGGCGGGATGGAATGAGGCCTAACTTGCCCTATGCTAAGGTGGGATTTCCTTACCTAAAGAAAACTAAGGATATTCTGCGCCAACCTACACTTGCCCTCACATCTAAATGTATGCAATGTGCATAGATGTCAGCATAAAAATAAGTAGTGTTCAAAGAAGAGTTTCAATAAGAGTTCGGAGCTGCTTCCGTCTCCTGGCTTGTAACCAGCTTCCCTTCCCCAAGTTCAAGATAGTTCATAAGACACAGGGGTTTGCTTCCCCAAGTGTTCATTTCTTTCAGCTTTTCCAAAACAACGCAATTCCTTGGGACACTTCCCAGCTCTTCGTATATTGCTCCCTTTCACCAATTCACATATGTAGTTCATTTCCTTGATTTCAAATCACATAAAACCTGACCTGACCTACTGTACTAAAATCTTCAAAATGGCGGCACAGTTTGCAGCGCGATAGGCTGCCCACCTTTGTTTGTTTGTTGCTGTGGTTGCCTAGCGACAGGTAAGCAAGCTCTATATAGAGCCAATCATAACGTCGGCAGGCGTTAGACTGCCCCTGCAGTCAAGGTCCTGTAGAGAAGGCCCCTGTCTGTGTCTATATCTGGAAACCCCAACTCCCATTGTGCATCTTCCTCTCTGTGTGGGCAGGAGCCTGACACACCATTGTGCTGCAGGAGCACGCAGATCTCCCGAACACTCGCTAATTCATCCATGGCAAGACAGAGTGAGTTTTATGTGAATCTAACTTAACGAGACTGGTAAACATTGCCGCATTATGCGACCATAGGGTCGACCCGGTTTATCTTGTACATATTGCGGTTAGAAATGTATCTCTGTCCTGCCTACCATTTATAAACCTTGTGCCATAAGTTGTTAACTGGACTGCCTGAGCTTCAACAGCTCTCTAGCCTGAGTCCTGCTTAATCATCTCCGCACATCCATATCATTGTGTCTCTAAGCCATTAAGATAGCTCAGCGGCGGGTTGAACGTTCGCTGCTGTGATCTATGTGTGATCTGCAGGTCGCAGGTTTGAATCCCAGCAAGACCAACTCAGCCTTTCATCCTTCTGAGGTCGATAAATGAGTACCAACTTCGGTTGGGATGATAAATGTATGTAAATATGTTCTCTGTAAACCGCTTTGGCTTAAGGCGCTATATAAATAAAAAATCATTATCATTTGTTATCATTATCATTAACTATTATGTCAGTAGCGTGTGCTACTGTGTGAGTGCTGCCTACAATCCCAGTCTTGTCGCTAGTGTTTGCATGTTACGCTAGATTAGTCTGATACCGGCTTACCACTGGCTGATCACAGCCTTGTTCTGGTATCTATAATGTACTAAATACTATGCCAAAATTGACTATAATGCTAACTACGCTGTAAGCAATGCTAGACATTAGGCTTGTTTGGCTACTGATCATTGTTACTGGTAGGGATTCTGCAGTACTACTATTGTGCCACTTCTCTAACACCCACCACTACCACACCAACTACTGACTAGGTAATTATATTCTTGAACTTGACCGCAGACGTAGACTCCTCTATGAGATGGAGATCTCAAGCCCTAAGAACACTGTTAGCACTTGTCGTTACCAAGACATGCCTAACACTTACCATGTAACCTTAACTATGTCTACTTCACTACCACAAGCACACCTTATACTGCGTACAAAATTCCTCCCCGCTCTACAGCACATCAATACTACAGCCAATACACAACAAGGATCCATGCTGAATACGAATTGCCCACTCACACCTAACCAATAGATCCTGCAATATGCCACCCGGCCGACACAATCTATCTTGTCCACTCACCATCAGGAACACTAGACTTAGATCTCGACTCAAGAAAAACCAGCAACTGTTGACCTTTCATAAAAAAAGGTCTAGTATGAAGATCACCTCCTCTAGGACCAATATGGACTACCTCAATGCCTTCAAAGTTTGTAGGAATGTCATACAGAACGTTAGTTTAAAGGACTCCCTTTCTAATCCTGAAAATTAATGTAGGCCTATATCTATGGGGGATAGCTTCTCAACTAACCAATCTAACGACATTACATGTACTGCACCAACTGCTCAACTCCTACCACCTACACTAGACTCTGATCTCTACAAGACTCACCACCATCCTAAATCAATACATATACCTTCTCCCACAAGCAATAGTCTACCTATGAACTTACCTAACCTTGATACTCCAGTAATCAAGGGTGTACTCATCAACGCACGCTCGCTGGTTGCTCACGCACTAGATATTGCAGACCTTATCTTGATAAACAACCTGGAATTTTTAGTTATCGCTGAAACCTGGCTCCACGCAGCAGCAGGTCCAACTCTCTTTCTCTCTGGCCATTCCCGAAAATTACACTATTTTCAGAACGGATAGAGAAGTCACTAAGGGTGGAGGAGTAGCCTTCATTGCCAAAAATAAGTTGGGCTTAAGAGAACCCCACAACCAACCTTTCCTCACTGGAGAACTCATCTCCATCAAACTACCTCTTACAGCCTCCCGTACACTGACCATGCACCTTATCTATAGACCGCCAGGTCCAAAATCATCACTTGAGGAAGATATCACACAACTCCTCACTTGGAACGCTAAACCAGGCTCCCAAATCATGCTGCTTGGAGACTTAAACTTAGGCCTTAACAACGCCAATGCCTTATCCCTAGCTAATACTGTCACCAAACTGGGCTTTGTGCACCGCATCACCAACCCTACTCAAAACAAAAGTGGAACACTGGACTGGCTAGCAGATTTAAACACTGCAACACTAAGATTCTTTCGTATACACCTTACGCCTGGTCTGACCATAATGTTAACTTCACCATCCAGGATTGTAGACCTTTCCTGTCATCAGACAGTTGCATTACATTAGCCAGAACCCTCATACTATCAAGACTAGACTATTGTAATGCCTTGTACATTGGTACAAACAGTCAAAACCTTAAAAAACTACAGGTGCTACAAAATAATGCTTTGAGAGCTGCACTTAGTATTCTGAGAGCCAACCACATGACTTCTGCTCGACGAAATGCACACTGGCTCCCAGTGCAACACAGAATTGCCTTCAAAACACTCTCACTTACTCACAAGTGTAGTTCAAAATCAGCTCCAAAATATCTAGTAAATAAAAAATTCACAAAAAATCAAACCAACCGACCCACCCGGTCTACACAGGGACACCTTCAGATACCTTATGGTTATGTGCACTTTACAAATTAAAAAATAAATAAATAAATAAAAGTTCTTTGCAACTTAAACACAAGATTTTTGGGTGTGCTTTCAGTGGCTTATCCATTAGGGTTGCACTCGGTCTAGGCTGAGTTGTCGGATCAGACGGTCCACCCATCACAGGTCATGCAAACGATACACCTTACTGGCTGCTTTTGCATCAACACGTTGCCACTACTTCAGCTTGACAGTGGTGCTTGATTCATTCACATATATCACAATCATGGCATGGTTTGCCACCATGCACTTGTTACACTTTATTTTTTTCTCCTGGCTCTTGCCAATACTTGTTTACTCATGATATGCAGTTTCTTAAATTCTCTTGACTCTTGCCAATGCTTGTTCAGCAATATTCTTTTGACTCTGACTCATGATTGTTCACCAATATTTCTTTTGGCTCTGGGCAATGCTTGTTCAACAATATCTCTTTTGGTTCCGGAAAATGCCTGTTTTCTCAAATTATACAGTTCCTTGTATCAGGAAGTTTCAAAAACATGCTTTCACCCCGATTGGTATTCAAAAGTACTTAAACTTGCTTTCACTCAAATCTATATTCAAACAAATACTTGCTTCAATTCACATCAGTGTTCATTGCTCGCTTTGCGTGCTCGCCTGCCATCCCGGTGTTCCCCCTGCTTGGTAGACTCACCGGTTGTAGTTTACGGCTTTCCTGCAAGGTCTTCTGCCTCCACAAGCTGTTTCTAGTGCAGTGTTTCCTGTAGTCCCCCAGCAGCTTTCCGTGGCTCCGCTCACCCAGCGATGCTTCTCCTGCAGTTCAGAATTCACACGACCGCTTTGCTTGTCCACACGTCTCCCTCTCGTGGTCCACCACCTTCCTCCAGCATACTTCAGCTTGGCTTCCGGCTGCATACACTCTACATCTTCCAAAGGGTCCTGAGCGCTCTGCTTGCCACGCCGCTTATCCAGAGAGGTCTGCTTTCGTCCAGCAGTCCACAGCCCTGCTTCCACATCTGAATCTATTTCCACAATACGTCCTGCTTTTAAGGTTCACACCACCATCACTGTTGAAATGGTAATCCTGCATTACTCTTGCTTGCCTCCCCCTCGTTCCAGTACACAACTGATGTCTGTATGTGTGTGTTAAAAAAATGAGGATGTGTTCCTCTAGCTGGTCTTTTCCCCGTCCCAGTACCAAACAGGGTTCTTGGGGTATGTTTTAAGGGAAGAACAGGGAATGGACTGACAATAGCCTACAAAGGCTTGAGGGACATAGGACCCGTTATGAAAGGGAAATGGGGGATACCATATCTCATATAAGGACATCTCCTTCCCACTCCCCAAGTCTCCTCCACCCAGGTGATCCTCCCTCGCATATCCACCCCCAGGGTCAGAATCCAAGCGCGATGGCCTTTGTCTGGCCACACGAGAGGAGGATACATAGGGCCTCATTACACGGATGGCGGTAAGGATTTACCGGTACCGGTAAAATACCGGTACCAGTAAATCCTTACCGCCTTACTACGAGGTCCCTTTGCGGGTTGGGGGATTTAACGGCTGCTTTTTGCAGGCGTTAAAATCCAACCCGCAAAGGGACCTTGATGCTAATTACGGCACCGCAAATTTGCCCTATGGGGCAAAAATGGGAATGGGGAAGGGCAATGGTGGAAGGGGGATTTACCGCCCCTCCAACCTTGGAATGGGGCGGTAAATCCCCTTTCCACCAAGGCGGTGCCGGTATTTTACCGGCATGAGCCATGGCGCTTATAGCGCCATGGCTCACCGCCTACCGTGTAATGAGGCCCATAGGGAAAAGAAGTGAGGACGCCCTCAGGTCCTTCACACTGCTTTATTTACTATGTTTGCGGCGTAACATGAAAAGAAATGTAGTAAGCATGTTTATTTTTGTTATACAACAAGCACAGTACAAAACACAGTCCAATGCTCGTTTGTGCTAGTGAACACTTTGTTAGATAATACAGATTGTGACAAAACCTATTTTCTCCATTCTGTACTATCTAAGTGTGGGTGTAGTGAAGAGCAAAAGTTGTATTAGGCCAAATATGAATAATTTGTTAAGCATTCGGCTAAAGCCGAATATGAAGCCGAATAGTTGTTTTGTTTAACGTTTTATTTTTAAATGTTTTCAGCTCGAAGAGCCTTTACACTATCATTCACAGCATAATAAAATATCATTCAAATAACAATCATGTTTACAATAAAAGTCAAAGGAACACATAAGAAAAAAACATAAGTCCATAGTACAATTCAAAAGTACACAAATCAGAAGCAATAATTCATAGTAAAAATAAGATTCTGCACAAAGATGTGATCAGTGGTTATACGGTCAATTGTGGTTACATAGTTTCCATAACCCTTATATACAGATGTTCTAGTGTCTTACAATGAGTCAATAAGTGTCTAGCAGTTTCAATTTCCACACCACAGTATCTACATTTCGGGGTCTCAAGTGGTATATCTTGCCACCCACCTACATATTCCATGGTAGGTAGCACATTTAACAGGCCGATTCATGGAATAATTTGCGCGGCGCAAGTGGGCAAAAACGTGCGAATCGCAGTGGAATAGCGAAAATCGCAGTGCAATTGCGAAAATCGCACGAAAAGCAGCGCACGTCGATTCATGGAAGGCCGTGCGCGAGAAAACCAGCGGATGTGCGATAAAAAAGTGCGCGGCGCACGTTGGCGCACAGGCCATCTAACAGCATGCGCTAGGTCACAGCGAAAATCGTACAGGCCACAGCGAAATTCGCACATAGCGCGGCGCACGCAACAAAAGTAGGCGGAACACGGGCGTAACACTCGGAATGGGGAACAACTTGCCAAAACGTGGGCGTCACGGGGGAAGTACAGGGCACAAGTGCGCGGAACGCCCACACGCTCGCCTACAACACGTATTCATGGAATAGAATAGGGCAAAGAAGCGCACGCTCAAACCAGCGCACAGGCACAAACACGACCGCCACAAGAAAGCAGGCGGTAGCGTCTCTGCGGCTGTAAGAAATGTGCGCCAAAAGGTGCGCCAACAAATAGCACCTATATACTGCCATGATGAATGTCCCATACTGTGGCCCTCCAGGAAAAATGACGTGCAAAGGGGTACCCACAAACACGGACACCCGCTGACAAAAAATACGTGTGCGTGTATACCGGGGTGCGCGGGAAGTCTAACACGCGATTTCAGCAGGGTACGTGCATCACAGGGGTTCGCGTGAAGTTATTCACGCGATCGGGCCTGGGGGAGCGGGCTACGTGTATTTCAGGGGTTCGCGTGAAGTTTCACACGCGATCGGGTCTGGGGGAGCGGGCTACGTGTATTATAGGGGTTAGCGTGAAGTTCCTCACGCGATCGGGCCTGGGGGAGCATGCTACGTGTATTTCAGGGGTTCGCGTGAAGTTCCTCACGCGATCGGGCCTGGGGTAGCGGGCTACGTGTATTACAGGGGTTCGCGTGAAGTTCCTCACGCGATCGGGCCTGGGGGAGCGTGCTACGTGTATTTCAGGGGTTCGCGTGAAGTTCCTCACGTGATCGGGCCTGGGGTAGCGGGCTACGTGTATTACAGGGGTTCGCGTGAAGTTCCTCACGCGATCGGGCCTGGGGGAGCGGGCTACGTGTATTCCAGGGGTGCGCGTGAAGTTCCACACGCGAATAGCCTGGGCGCGTGTATTTCAGGGGTGCGCGGGAAGTTCCACACGCGAATAGCCTGGGGGCGCGTGTATTCCAGGGGTGCGTGGGAAGTTCCACACGCGAATAGCCTGGGCGCGTGTATTTCAGGGGTGCGCGGGAAGTTCCACACGCGAATAGCCTGGGCGCGTGTATTTCAGGGGTGCGCGGGAAGTTCCTCACGCGAATAGCCTGGGCGCGTGTATTTCAGGGGTGCGCGGGAAGTTCCACACGCGAATAGCCTGTGGGCGCGTGTATTTCAGGGGTGCGCGGGAAGTTCCACACGCGAATAGCCTGGGCGCGTGTATTTCAGGGGTGCGCGGGAAGTTCCACACGCGAATAGCCTGTGGGCGCGTGTATTTCAGGGGTGCGCGGGAAGTTCCACACGCGAATAGCCTGGGCGCGTGTATTTCAGGGGTGCGCGGGAAGTTCCACACGCGAATAGCCTGGGCGCGTGTATTTCAGGGGTGCGCGGGAAGTTCCACACGCGAATAGCCTGGGGGCGCGTGTATTTCAGGGGTGCGCGGGAAGTTCCACACGCGAATAGCCTGGGCGCGTGTATTTCAGGGGTGCGCGGGAAGTTCCACATGTGATTTGACAGTGTGGGTCCTCCCAGGTGTACCCTGTACACCCTCCATGGCCCCTGCAGGCAGCCCACACCACAGGGGACTACCCTGCATCCCTGGTCATGTCCCGCAGGCAGCCCACCCACCATGGGCATGCCCCCCAGCAAAGGCACATGTCTCCTTGAACTAATGAACACCAACTCATGTCCCCTTGCACCCCCACCCCCCAGCACTGTGGGGCACCTGCCAGCAGGCCCCCACCCATGTCCAACTCATGTCCCCCACCACCCCCACCCCCCAGCACTGTGGGGCACCTGCCAGCAGGCCCCCACCCATGTCCAACTCATGTCTCCCACCACCCCCACCCCCCAGCCACCAGGGTCACCCTCCACCAGGCCCCCACTCATGTCTCCCACCACCCCACCCCCCAGCCACCAGGGGCACCCTCCACCAGGCTCCCACTCATGTCTCCCACCACCCCCACACCCCAGCAGTGCAGGGTCACCCTCCACCAGGCCCCCACTCATGTCACCCACCACCCCCACCCCCCAGCCACCAGGGGCACCCTCCACCAGGCCCCCACTCATGTCACCCACCACCCCCACCCCCCAGCCACCAGGGGCACCCTCCACCAGGCCCCCACTCATGTCTCCCACCACCCCCAAACCCCAGCAGTGCAGGGTCACCCTCCACCAGGCCCCCACTCATGTCACCCACCACCCCCACCCCCCAGCCACCAGGGTCACCCTCCACCAGGCCCCCACTCATGTCACCCACCACCCCCACCCCCCAGCCACCAGGGGCAGCCTCCACCAGGCCCCCACTCATGTCACCCACCACCCCCACCCCCCAGCCACCAGGGGCACCCTCCACCAGGCCCCCACTCATGTCTCCCACCACCCCCAAACCCCAGCAGTGCAGGGTCACCCTCCACCAGGCCCCCACTCATGTCTCCCACCACCCACACACCCCAGCAGTGCAGGGTCACCCTCCACCAGGCCCCCACTCATGTCTCCCACCACCCCCACCCCCCAGCCACCAGGGTCACCCTCCACCAGGCCCCCACTCATGTCTCCCACCACCCCCACCCCCCAGCCACCAGGGGCACCCTCCACCAGGCCCCCACTCATGTCTCCCACCACCCCCACCCCCCAGCCACCAGGGTCAACCTCCACCAGGCCCCCACTCATGTCTCCCACCACCCCCACCCCCCAGCCACCAGGGTCACCCTCCACCAGGCCCCCACTCATGTCACCCACCACCCCCACACCCCAGCCACCAGGGGCACCCTCCACCAGGCCCCCACTCATGTCACCCACCACCCCCACCCCCCAGCCACCAGGGGCAGCCTCCACCAGGCCCCCACTCATGTCACCCACCACCCCCACCCCCCAGCCACCAGGGGCACCCTCCACCAGGCCCCCACTCATGTCACCCACCACCCCCACCCCCAGCCACCAGGGGCACCCTCCACCAGGCCCCCACTCATGTCACCCACCACCCCCACCCCCCAGCCACCAGGGGCAGCCTCCACCAGGCCCCCACTCATGTCACCCACCCCCCCACCCCCCAGCCACCAGGGGCACCCTCCACCAGGCCCCCACTCATGTCTCCCACCACCCCCAAACCCCAGCAGTGCAGGGTCACCCTCCACCAGGCCCCCACTCATGTCTCCCACCACCCACACACCCCAGCAGTGCAGGGTCACCCTCCACCAGGCCCCCACTCATGTCTCCCACCACCCACACACCCCAGCAGTGCAGGGTCACCCTCCACCAGGCCCCCACTCATGTCTCCCACCACCCCCACCCCCCAGCCACCAGGGTCACCCTCCACCAGGCCCCCACTCATGTCTCCCACCACCCCCACCCCCCAGCCACCAGGGGCACCCTCCACCAGGCCCCCACTCATGTCTCCCACCACCCCCACCCCCCAGCCACCAGGGTCACCCTCCACCAGGCCCCCACTCATGTCTCCCACCACCCCCACCCCCCAGCCACCAGGGTCACCCTCCACCAGGCCCCCACTCATGTCACCCACCACCCCCACACCCCAGCCACCAGGGGCACCCTCCACCAGGCCCCCACTCATGTCACCCACCATCCCCACCCCCCAGCCACCAGGGGCAGCCTCCACCAGGCCCCCAACCATGTCACCCACCACCCCCACCCCCCAGCCACCAGGGGCACCCTCCACCAGGTCCCCACTCATGTCACCCACCACCCCCACCCCCCAGCCACCAGGGGCACCCTCCACCAGGCCCCCACTCATGTCACCCACCACCCCCACCCCCCAGCCACCAGGGGCAGCCTCCACCAGGCCCCCACTCATGTCACCCACCACCCCCACCCCCCAGCCACCAGGGGCACCCTCCACCAGGCCCCCACACATGTCTCCCACCACCCCCAAACCCCAGCAGTGCAGGGTCACCCTCCACCAGGCCCCCACTCATGTCTCCCACCACCCACACACCCCAGCAGTGCAGGGACACCCTCCACCAGGCCCCCACTCATGTCTCCCACCACCCACACACCCCAGCAGTGCAGGGTCACCCTCCACCAGGCCCCCACTCATGTCTCCCACCACCCCCACCCCCAGCCACCAGGGTCACCCTCCACCAGGCCCCCACTCATGTCTCCCACCACCCCCACCCCCCAGCCACCAGGGGCACCCTCCACCAGGCCCCCACTCATGTCTCCCACCACCCCCAACCCCCAGCCACCAGGGTCACCCTCCACCAGGCCCCACTCATGTCTCCCACCACCCCCACCCCCCAGCCACCAGGGTCACCCTCCACCAGGCCCCCACTCATGTCACCCACCACCCCCACACCCCAGCCACCAGGGGCACCCTCCACCAGGCCCCCACTCATGTCACCCACCACCCCCACCCCCCAGCCACCAGGGGCAGCCTCCACCAGGCCCCCACTCATGTCACCCACCACCCCCACCCCCCAGCCACCAGGGGCACCCTCCACCAGGCCCCCACTCATGTCACCCACCACCCCCACCCCCCAGCCACCAGGGGCACCCTCCAGCAGGCCCCCACTCATGTCTCCCACCACCCCCAAACCCCAGCAGTGCAGGGTCACCCTCCACCAGGCCCCCACTCATGTCTCCCACCACCCCCACACCCCAGCAGTGCAGGGTCACCCTCCACCAGGCCCCCACTCATGTCACCCACCACCCCCACCCCCCAGCCACCAGGGGCAGCCTCCACCAGGCCCCCACTCATGTCACCCACCACCCCCACCCCCCAGCCACCAGGGGCACCCTCCACCAGGCCCCCACTCATGTCTCCCACCACCCCCAAACCCCAGCAGTGCAGGGTCACCCCCCACCAGGCCCCCACTCATGTCACCCACCACCCCCACCCCCCAGCCACCAGGGTCATCCTCCACCAGGCCCCCACTCATGTCACCCACCACCCCCACCCCCCAGCCACCAGGGGCAGCCTCCACCAGGCCCCCACTCATGTCACCCACCACCCCCACCCCCCAGCCACCAGGGGCACCCTCCACCAGGCCCCCACTCATGTCTCCCACCACCCCCAAACCCCAGCAGTGCAGGGTCACCCTCCACCAGGCCCCCACTCATGTCTCCCACCACCCACACACCCCAGCAGTGCAGGGTCACCCTCCACCAGGCCCCCACTCATGTCTCCCACCACCCACACACCCCAGCAGTGCAGGGTCACCCTCCACCAGGCCCCCACTCATGTCTCCCACCACCCCCACCCCCCAGCCACCAGGGTCACCCTCCACCAGGCCCCCACTCATGTCTCCCACCACCCCCACCCCCCAGCCACCAGGGGCACCCTCCACCAGGCCCCCACTCATGTCTCCCACCACCCCCACTCCCCAGCCACCAGGGTCACCCTCCACCAGGCCCCCACTCATGTCTCCCACCACCCCCACCCCCCAGCCACCAGGGTCACCCTCCACCAGGCCCCCACTCATGTCACCCACCACCCCCACACCCCAGCCACCAGGGGCACCCTCCACCAGGCCCCCACTCATGTCACCCACCACCCCCACCCCCCAGCCACCAGGGGCAGCCTCCACCAGGCCCCCACTCATGTCACCCACCACCCCCACCCCCCAGCCACCAGGGGCACCCTCCACCAGGCCCCCACTCATGTCTCCCACCACCCCCAAACCCCAGCAGTGCAGGGTCACCCTCCACCAGGCCCCCACTCATGTCACCCACCACCCCCACCCCCCAGCCACCAGGGTCACCCTCCACCAGGCCCCCACTCATGTCACCCACCACCCCCACCCCCCAGCCACCAGGGGCAGCCTCCACCAGGCCCCCACTCATGTCACCCACCACCCCCACCCCCCAGCCACCAGGGGCACCCTCCAACAGGCCCCCACTCATGTCTCCCACCACCCCCAAACCCCAGCAGTGCAGGGTCACCCTCCACCAGGCCCCACTCATGTCTCCCACCACCCACACACCCCAGCAGTGCAGGGTCACCCTCCACCAGGCCCCCACTCATGTCTCCCACCACCCACACACCCCAGCAGTGCAGGGTCACCCTCCACCAGGCCCCCACTCATGTCTCCCACCACCCCCACCCCCCAGCCACCAGGGTCACCCTCCACCAGGCCCCCACTCATGTCTCCCACCACCCCCACCCCCCAGCCACCAGGGGCACCCTCCACCAGGCCCCCACTCATGTCTCCCACCACCCCCACCCCCCAGCCACCAGGGTCACCCTCCACCAGGCCCCCACTCATGTCTCCCACCACCCCCAACCCCCAGCCACCAGGGTCACCCTCCACCAGGCCCCCACTCATGTCACCCACCACCCCCACACCCCAGCCACCAGGGGCACCCTCCACCAGGCCCCCACTCATGTCACCCACCGCCCCCACCCCCCAGCCACCAGGGGCAGCCTCCACCAGGCCCCCACTCATGTCACCCACCACCCCCACCCCCCAGCCACCAGGGGCACCCTCCACCAGGCCCCCACTCATGTCACCCACCACCCCCACCCCCCAGCCACCAGGGGCACCCTCCACCAGGCCCCCACTCATGTCACCCACCACCCCCACACCCCAGCAGTGCAGGGTCACCCTCCACCAGGCCCCCACTCATGTCTCCCACCACCCCCACCCCCCAGCCACCAGGGGCACCCTCCACCAGGCCCCCACTCATGTCACCCACCACCCCCACACCCCAGCCACCAGGGGCACCCTCCACCAGGCCCCCACCCATGTCCAATCCATGCCCCCCTGCACCTGGGTCCCAACATTCCCCAATCATGTCCGTAATGCCCATCCTCCCCTGCCAAAAGGCCCAACCAACTATCACACCCACCCACATATCAAAGGCAATTACATGTTACACCCCCAATTTAAATAATGCAATTGAACACATGTCTGTCACACACAATGGCTGCAAGTGAATGACAAAACACCCAACACGACATGCCTGAAAGCAATGAGATGATACGACACATTGAAGAATCAAAAAAAATATGTATTGAACAGCAAGTAGAATGGAAATGAAATAAGAAAAAACACAAAGCAAATCAAACAAAACAAGATGAATGTCCAAGAAAATAATCTGAAAAATTAAAATAAGCCAATGAAGAACCATGAAGAAGATCATCCTGGGTCCATGAGCCCAACCAAATTAAACCTAACTATAACTACTAACTAAAAACTGAACGATATATAAAAAAGTGGTGCATTGTCCAATCGCAACCAAAAAAAAATCAAAAAAACAAAGGAAACCTAACCCTAACTATACAACTATATACAAAGGCAGCGGGCTATTCGGACGGCTCACTGGTTGTTGTCATGGGCCAGGGCATCATCGAACTCCTGGTCAATGGCTTGGAGGCGGGCATGTTCCCTGGCCCCGAGGTCCCGCAGGGATAACGCAGTGTCAAGCTCAAACTCCCTGCGAAGACCCTCGAGGCACTCAGCCCGCCTCAGCGCCCTCCGCATGGAGTCCTCCGCCCTGACCATCGTGAGCCGTTCCTCCTCTGCCCGCTGCCGCTCCGCACCTATCCGCTGGCACAACCGCTCCCACACGGAAGCCACTCCCATTCCAGGGTTCTCCTGCCCTCCGGCCGATGCCTGCACCCCTGATGTTGATGGCCCCGAGCCATGATGCCTCCCACGTTGAGCCTGCTGCTGCCTCTGACGCAACTGCCTGTGCCAGCACGACGGCATCCAGGCTGATGGAAACCACCGACGCCGTCGTGCACGTGCCCTGCCCGATGATGCCGTCACATCCTCCATCTGCTGGGGTCTAGTTGCTGTGGTGTCCACCCCTGCTGGATCTCTGACTCCCGACTGTGGCAGGGATGGGATCCCCACCGAGCTGGCTGCATTGGTCGGGGCAGGTCCACAGGGGGCCCTGGTGGCATCTGGGCTGGAAGACGGCAAGGAGAACGACTGGTGGATAGCCTGCACAGAGGAGGAGAGGGCCGCCACATTGGCCAACACATGCAGGAAACCCCCGAACATGGCCGATCCCAATTGGGCCACGTCGGCACGGTGCACTTCGTGATGACGTGCGTGCTCCTCCCGGGAAGCACGCACGGCATCACGAATCACAGTTGTGCGCATCGCGACCCCAATCAGGACCTTCTCCGCACGGCCAGGGGTTCCCACGTCCGCAGGTGGAGGGGAGTCAGGTGACATGGACATCCCCTCTACCTGCGGACAGGCCTGGGACGGGGCATCCCTTCTGGTGCATGGTGGTGCACTCACAGGGTCAGGGACAGCGACATGCACAGGCCCCTCCACGGTGACCTGTGCTGCCTCCTGCCCCTGGCCCTGGACTGCACCACTTGCACCAGCAGGGATGCCCCCACCAGGCCCCATGTGTGCCCCAGTGGCGGCCTCCTCCTCCTCTGTGCAAACCACCAACCTGGATGGCTCCTCACCGTCTCCCACCGTAGCAGGCCCCTGTGGGGGCTCACCCACCCCTTCCGCTGCAGCCGCGGGGGCATCCCCGCTGCCTTGCTCCACAGCGCCGTCTCCGCCCTCTTCTTCACTAGCCGCTGCGTAGAGGGAGACAAAGAACACAAGCATCAGGGCACTGTACAATGGTCCCCTAGACAGGAAGCAATAGCAGATGAGCACCACTGTCAAAGTACACTTCCATCATGTCCCTCCACAACACATGGGTCAGTCCAGGCAAAACACACACAGTAACAGGCATGGTGCATGCCATGGACATTTCCATGCATGTCCAATGGACTCTTGAAACATTCAATGATATGTAACTCACATGCATCATGGCTCATGCCTATCACATGCACACACTTCACCTCAGTCACATCCATCTGGCCCCAAACACACCAAACACAGCGGATACAAGGGTAATTTGGCTGCTTCACTGAATCTGTGCATTGTCACACACATGTGTCATGCATCCATGGCATGCACAAGTCACAGACACGCAGGTCAGGCACACAGACATGGCTACCATATATGTACCTGGCATCAGCACCCATCCCTCACCCCCACCCATGTCCAGGTACAGAGACTGGCATGCTCTCATGTTCAAAATCTGCATAGGGCTCCCCATGCGGCATTTCAACACATGCAACAACCATGTGCATCACACATCACTGGTCGCACATGCATAACCATGATGTCCCTGCACACATACATGCATACATGGCCTATGGCACACATACAGGCAAGTATCATAGAACCAGCACACCGCAACATGCCCTGTCTCACACAGTAATGCATGGACACTTACCGCTCAACTCCAGACGGGCCTCCCTCTCAAGGATCTGGGCGTGGAGCGCTGGGCGTACGCGTTCCAGGACCCTCATCTGGATGGAACTCATGCGGCCCCGGCCCCCCTCCACGAGGCGCCGGGCCTTCACAAGGGTCCTGGACCTCAAGTCCTCCCAGCGCTTCTTGATCTTCAGGACGTCGCGGGTTGCCACCCCCTCCGCGTTGATGGCAACCACACAGTCGGCCCAGATCCTCTGCCGTCCTTCCTTGCTGGCGCGGGACGATCCAAAGAGGGCATCATACTGCCCCAGGACATGCTCCACCAGGACACCAACTTCGGTGACAGTGAAGCTGGTGCCCCTCTGCCCCTCTGGCCTGGGGTTGCCACTGGTGCCAGATGTGGAAGTGCCCGACATGGCAACCCCAGAGGCAGGTGTGGGTGGGCAACTGGGTCCTGGGGCTGGGCTGTGGAGCGATGTAATCCCAGTCGGGAGTCTTCAGTTCCAGCAGGGGTGGACACAGCAACTGGACCCCTGCAGATGGCTGATGTGCAGGCACCAAATGGCAGGGCACGGTGGCAGCAGGCAGGCAGGCAGGCAGCAGCAGATGGCACGTGGGAGGCTGCTCGGGGCACTGGGGGGCAGTAACTCGGCCTTCTGGGCAGGAGCGTGGTCTTCCGTGTGTTTTCGCGTGGCCAGCTTGATACGGAGTGATTTGGCACGTGAAAATCCTGCACGTCAGCGTGAAATCCGAGGAAAGGCCCTTAGCGCGTAAGTGCGTCAGCACGCATACGCGATTCTATTGGACCAGAGTCCCTCAGCGCGTAAGCGCGTCTGTGACGTGGCCCGCACGGGTGTTCCCCACTCAGCACGTGATGACGGGGCACACGTGGAGATACTGCACGTCAGAGTGTCACCGCGTGTAATTGGACAAAAGTGCGCGTACACGCGATTGGCCTATGTACGTGTATTTAATGGGTGCGCGGGCACTTACACACGCAAGTACGTCAGCGAACCTGTATCCCGTGGTGCGTGTGAATTTCCACACGCTATTGGACTGGGAACTGGATTCCAGGGGTGCGCGGGTCACACGCTGTATCCCGTGGCGCGTGTGAATTTCCACACGCTATTGGACTGGGAACTGGATTCCAGGGCTGCACGGGTCACACGCTGTATCCCGTGGTGCGTGTGAATTTCCACACGCTATTGGACTGGGAACTGGATTCCAGGGGTGCGCGGGTCACACGCTCGCCTAGAACACGCGCAAAGCATAAATTTGCGGACTTTAACAAGAACAAGCTCAGACGCCAGGATGAACATACCGTTCCTAACAGCAGTGGCAGTGGGCTACCAAAGGAGGAGGAGGAGGATAGTCAGGGCCAAAATATTCACACCCAGAACCAGCCTTTTCGGGATGCCTGATGACCAGGTGTATGGGAGGTACAGGTTTCCACCACACATTATACTGGACCTGGTGAGTGAGTGGGAGGATGACCTCACATCACCCACCCTGTGCTCCCAAGCACTCAGCCCCCTGGAGAAGGTCCTCAATGTACTGCACTTCTTAGCCACTGGATCATTTCAGAGTGCCATAGTGGGTGGGGTGTCACAGGCCACCCAGTCACGCTGCCTACACCAGGTCTTGAACATCATCACTGCACACCCATCAGTCCGCAGGCACATATACCTGCCCAGAACACCTGCAGAAAGGCATGCTGCCGCCCTGGATTTTTACGCTGTGGCACGATTCCCCAAAGTGCTAGGTGCCATCGACTGCACCCATGTGGCTCTACGTCCCCCCAGGGCATCTGAGCACATCTATAGGAACCGCAAGCACTGGCATTCCATCAACGTGCAGGTAGCATGTAATGCCAAGGGAATCATCACCTCAGTATATGCCAACTATCCCGGCTCCACCCACGACAGCTTCATTTACCGAATGTCCACCCTAAGCCGGGACCTAGAAGCTGGGCGGCATGGCGATACATGGCTGCTTGGTGAGTATGTATGCCACTGCACATGCATGCATGTTGGATACTGAGCAAGGTCACAACCCCACCAATGATACCAATCACCACCTCCACAGGGGACAGTGCATACCCTCTCAGCCCACACATGATGACGCCAATTCGGAACCCCACCACGCCACCCCAGGTAAGATATAACACAGCCCACATTACAACCAGGGGCATAGTGGAGCGCACATTCGGAGTGCTAAAGTCACGCTTTCGCTCCCTTGACCGTTCTGGCGGGCAGCTGTTATACGCTCCCCCAGTAGTGTGCAGGATCATAGTGGCAGCATGTGTCCTGCATAACGTTGCAACACGCCGGGGCCTGGCCGTGGACATGGTGGTGGCCCCACATCCCCAACCACATGCACAGCCGCTGCGCATGGGAGGGGAAAGGGCACGGGGGGAGGCAGCCCGTACACAGCTAGTGGCTAATTACTTCACATAGAAATCACACCCCTGTGGAGTGCACACTGCCCTGGCACATTCCATCTGACAATCAATGATGACTCAACCTGACACTGATCCTGAATGTCTGGAGAATGAACCGGGAATACCATGTCAGCCTGAGATTGTTCACCTGGAAGTGTCACAATGTGTGCATCCCTACCCACACAGACACCACCAATGCAGTTTTGTGAAGTTACACATTGAAGCAGCTAAAATGAATACCCACTTGCAAAATGCAACAAGAGGACAGTGCCATGTCAGCCAACCCAACCCCAGCACCGCCACACGACACACCGTGCATGTCATGCTAATTGCAGGTAAACAAAGTAATCCCCACAACATGACATCAGTCTCACTATGTACAGTGGCACTATTAGAAACCTGCAACACCTGAAATGCTCACAGCAATGCCGGACCAACAACATACTTGAGCACGTACTACCATTAACATGACATCACAAATGTTACATATTAGTAGTCTCACCACCTGGAAATGCCTGCACTCCCACCACTACCAACTGTGCAGTGTTGTCGCCATGTAGAGTTGTAGGTGCACTGCTGCCAACATGGACCCCATCTCCAGACTAGAGGTCCTTGTGTGGACATGAGGAAGGGACCTGCAAATTGGGAGGTAGACACAGAAGAAGAGTTACACATCAATGCAACATGCAGTGTACAACACAACAGCAATATGCACTAGGAATATATACACAGTATTGACTACAGACTGGCCACACAGCTCATGGGAGTCCAACGTCACTGTGTAATTCACTGTCACTTGGGCACACCCTTTGCAAGCCCATGGAAATGGGAAGCAGGAGGGGTGTGTGTGACTCAAACCCAAGCATCTGAACCAAATACATTACAAGCATGCATGTGCACAGCCAAATGCAGCGTATGCCCACAGGAACCACGGAAGCCAACAGATCGTCCCAAAAAAATTGGGAATAAAAGAAATCAAAATCAAAATAAAAATAAGAAACAATCAAAAATGGCCATTGATGGGGCCGGGGGGGTTGGGGAGGCCACCCAGGAGGACCGAGGACAGGATGCACACCAGAACCCACCTGCGTGGATCCTGGGAAGATAAAACACCTCCATGGGCTCATGGCCCACACGGCTACCCTATTGTGGGAGTATCACTGCTGTCGCTATTATCACCCTGTGCAGCTGCATCCGGAGGTGGTTGCACTATGGGAGGCAGCCCACGCAAGGCCCTAGTCTGCTCCTCCATGGCTGCAAGCATGCGGGTGTGGTAGGTCTGGTTCTGGAGGATGAGTGTGCGGAGGTCCCCATGCAACAACTCACGGGATGCCCGGACCTCCGCCCTCGTTGCCTGCATCTCAGCTGAGAGCGTACGGGTGAGACGCTCCAGCTGCTGTTCTGTCCTTTGGTGTGTTGAAGCCTCAAGCTCAACAAGAGTCGTCCTGAGGTGAAGGAGCTCCTGCCTCAGGGCTTCCCTGTGGCCCTGGGACTCAATGGAGATGGCCTCCTGCAGAGTCGCCAGTGCCGCCCGCCTGTCCCTGTTGGACCCCAACATGTCCTCCCTGTGTGACTGGCAGATGGAGTCGGTTGCCTGCTCTAGTCGCTCCATCAGCCTTTCTGGGGGGACAATGGAAGTGGCCACCCTATCCATGGCCTGAGCCATCATCTCGGATGATGCAGCCTGTTGGGTTGCCATACCGTAAATGGATTGCTCCCATGCGGTATTGCCGGGTGGCGTACGGCCACCATGTCGGCGGGCACCACACCTGTCTGGGGCAAGGCGAACTGCGCCTTGCTGTGCCGGCACTGCCTGAGGCTGCAGGACTGCATTCCCCCTCTGAGCTGCTGGCCCAGGAACAGGATCAGATGTCGCGGAGTGTGACCCTGCATCCGTAACCACCGAAGGCGTAGCTGCCAACACTGACATCCCCATGGAGGGTTCTGACCCTGGTGCAGGTGGGTGAGACAGAACAGAATCCCTCCCTGGTCTCATCCGAATCAACACCTGAGTACAGCTCGGGGGAGGTGCAGCCAGAGACACCCCTTGAGAGCACGAACTGCAACACTTGTGGGTTCTCCCCCACCACCACACCACGTCCCTCACTGGTGGTTGGTCGGCCCTCGGACCCCTCCTGGGTCTGCACCATCTCCACAACCCCAGCAGTATCAGGTGCGTCTTCCCCTGCAAAGACATGAAAACAAAGAAATGGAAACAGGTATTAGCACCATGGCACACATTGAGGGCTGAGAAGCAAGAGAACCAGTACTTGATTGACACATGTCCCACATGACTAAAACCCTCCCATGCATGCACCCTCACTGCGTATGAAGTGCAGGCAAATGGCACACACTGATGACACCAAGATGGAAGATGAACACATTTTCTGCATGCTGCCTGGCAGTGGCATCACACATTGGCCTGTGATTGGCAGGTGAAACACACATGCCATCACACAGATGGCATGTACCATTGCTATTGAGTGAAGGTGGAGAGGAGGGCAGCACCAATTCATTCAGTCCAGTTCCCGCATGTAATTGCTTTTCTAATTCTAACAGGTCAGATTTTTCACCTGGAGCTGCCAGTCTGAAATGGTCCAATTGCACAGGGACATGTGTGTACAAATGATATCCAGGTAACAAAGTCACTCCACTTTACCATACCCATGTCAGACATGTGACTAGTGGACAGCGACATGCCTAGTGAAAGTGGTGGAATGCAAACAAACTGACTGAATGAACAGTGAAAAAGAAGCAAATATGTTGTGGCAAGGTGACACTTCAAGGGCAACTGGCGTGCAGTTGGGCTAGATGTCTACTGTTGGCAGAAGGGATACTGCTATGGCCAAATGCAGCTGCGCAGGAAGGATTGCATGAAGCACATGGCTGACCCATACGACTCAGGCGCACACACTCTCACCTGGCACCCGAACAGAAGCCCTCACACACACACCATGCACATGGATGACACACACATGCATGTGCACTCACCGGACAATGCCTCGTAATCAGCCAGATCTCCCACGCCTTGGATCTGTTCCTCCGTGACGTAGGTCCCAGCGACTGACTCATGTGGAGTGAGTTCCATGTCTACTACTGGAGACCCATCTCCAGTCACTAGAGTTGCGGCATGACTTGAGGCCAGCTTACTCTTTGCCCTGCGCTTTAGGTCATTCCAGCGCTTATAGCAATCATTGGCTGTGCGCCTCACAATTCCAAGGGCACTTACGATGTCCGCAACGGTCTGCCAGTGTGCCTGGCGTTGTGCAGGTGTGGTCTTGGATCCTGCAACAATGACCATCTCGTTGTCATGTCCGGACACATACTCGACAAGTGCATTCAGTTCGTCATCCGTGAAGCTGGGCTTCCTGGACGGGCCGGACTGTGTAGCCGTGTCTGGGGCATCAGCCTGTGCCGGACGAGCACTCTTCCTCTTCCGCTTGGAAGGTGGTGGTGATCCTGAGTGTCCTGCGCCGCTCTGGACACTAGGGGCAGGAGCCCTGGTGGACTCTGTATCAGGAGTGTGGGATTGCACACTCAGCATGGGAGTTGGTGCAGGCATTAGCTCTAGTGTGATGGTGTCAGGGGGAATGTCAGCAGCATGGACTAGGACCAACACTGTCCTGGCTGGGTGTGTGAGGGCTGGGGTGGATGGAGCCGCAGCTGCCCCTGCAGCCTCTCCGCCCTGCCTCCTTGGTGCAGCAGATGACCTTGCTGCCCCAGATCCACGTGGCATGATGGCATCAACGTGCACCAGCGCACGTGTCGTAGCCCTGCTGACCTGGAAGTCAGCCATGGAGTCAGCCAGGTCTGGTGCCACAATGGGCTGGTCCAACAAGGGCTGAGCATGGATGGTGTCAGCCACATCAGCCTCAATGGGAGGGGGGGGGGGATTATGGGTGCCCGTGACTGGTCCTCCACACATGGGGGGACAGGCTCACCCTGCAAGTTACGACCACGTCCCCTACCGGATCCACCACGGCCACCACTTGTGGCTCTTCCACCTTTGCCACCCTTACGGAATCCTCGCCTCCCAGCCATGGCACTGATGTTAATGTGCGTATGGGAGTGGATGTAGACTATTGTCCTGGGCAATTGGGGGTCAAAGGGGTTGGGTACCAGATGGTAATTGTACCCTAGTGCTCTAGCAAGGCTGAATGTAACCCCTGGGGAAAGATGACGGGTCACGCAACGCACAGGAGGCCCAAAAAAGGGAGATGACGTGCACGCAACCCCTCCTAGACCACGTGTGCAGAAAGAAAAACCTGCACTACGCTGTGGCACCCAGAAACACAAGAATGAACGTATGCGTGTCACACGCAGCCTAGAATGACCTCTGAAGGGGTAGGCTACACACGGGGCTAGCACAGATGTTAGATACGTGCGTGACTCACCGTCTGCCAGGTAAACGAGCGTGTAAAAGGAGCACGTTTGGTTGGCAACACCCCCGCCAAAAGAAGATTTGTACGCTGTCTGAGGAGACAGGACAACAGTAGAAGGGAACACTGTTTGAGGGAACAGGCCCAGGTAAACCAGTAAAAGAGAGAAAAGAGAAAAAGCTGTCAGAGGTAACAGGGAATACGAACTAGAAACGCCGTGAAGTAAATCGCGTGTGAAACGACAAGAAGTACAGAATTCACCCACTCGCTCTCCACGAAAAGCACGTACAAGGCAAACGTGTTCTACACGTACCTTTTATACAGGCCCACACGTCCAGCGTCACTTACGCGGCGTGTACGCGCTAGGGCCATTTCCACCAATCACACGCTTTGTCACTTCTGCGTGTAGGGCCATTTCCACCAATCACACGCGATTACACTCTGACGTGCAGTCTTTCCACGTGTGCTCTGTCATCACGTGCTGTGTGGGAAACACCTGTGCGGGTCACGTCACAGACGCGCTTACGCGCTGAGGGCCTTTCCTCAGTTTTCACGCTGACGTGCAGGATTTTCACGTGCAAAATCACTCCTTACCAAGCTGGCCACGCGTACGCACACGGAATACCACGCTCCTGCCCGGAAGGCCGAACTACTGCCCCCCAGAGCCCGAGCACGCTCCCACCTGCTGCTGCCTGACTGCCTGCTGCCCCTGCACTGCTGGGGGGTGGGGGTGATAGGGGACATGAGTGGGGGCCTGGTGGAGGCTGCCCCTGGTGGCTGGGGGTTGGGGGTGATAGGGGACATGAGTGGGGGCCTGGTGGAGGCTTCCCCTGGTGGCTGGGGGTGGGGTGGTAGACATGAGTGGGGGCCTGGTGGAGGGTGCCCCTGGTGGCTGGGGGGCGGGGGTGGTGGTAGACATGGGTGGGGCCCTGGTGGAGGCTGCCCCTGGTGGCTGGGGGGTGGGGGTGCAGGGGGACATGAGTGGGGGCCTGGTGGAGGGTGCCCCTGCACTGCTGGGGGGTGGGGGTGGGGTGGTAGACATGAGTGGGGGCCTGGTGGAGGCTGCCCCTGGTGGCTGGGGGGCGGGGGTGCAGGGAGACATGAGTGGGGGCCTGGTGGAGGCTGCCCCTGGTGGCTGGGGGGTGGGGGTGGTGGTAGACATGGGTGGGGGCCTGGTGGAGGCTGCCCCTGGTGGCTGGGGGGTGGAGGTGCAGGGGGACATGAGCAGGTGTGCAGGGTAGTCCCCTGTTTTGTGGGCTGCCTGCAGGGTCCGTGGAGGGTGTACAGGGAACACCTGTGAGGACCCACCCAGCCTAATCGCGTGTGTAACTTCCCACGCACCCCTGTAATACACGTACCCAGCCAAATTGTGTGTGAGAATTCCCGCGCATACCTGAAATACACGTACCCTGCTGAAGTCGCGTGTAAAACTTCCCGCGCACCCCTGAAATGCATGCGCCCAGGCTATTCGCGTGTGGAACTTCCCGCGCACCCCTGGAATACACGCGCCCAGGCTATTCGCGAGTGGGACTTCCCGCGCACCCCTGAAATACACGTAGCACGCTGGGAGACATGAGTGGGGGCCTGGTGGAGGCTTCCCCTGGTGGCTGGGGGGTGGGGGTGATAGGGGACATGAGTGGGGGCCTGGTGGAGGGTGCCCCTGCACTGCTGGGGGGTGGGGTGGTAGACATGAGTGGGGGCCTGGTGGAGGCTGCCCCTGGTGGCTGGGGGGCGGGGGTGCAGGGTGACATGAGTGGGGGCCTGGTGGAGGCTGCCCCTGGGGGGTGGGGGTGCAGGGGGACATGAGTGGGGGCCTGGTGGAGGGTGCCCCTGGTGGCTGGGGGGTGGGGGTGGTGGGAGACATGAGTTGGACATGGGTGGGGGCCTGCTGGCAGGTGCCCCACAGTGCTGGGGTGTGGGGGTGGTGGGTGACATGAGTGGGGGCCTGGTGGAGGCTGCCCCTGGTGGCTGGGGGGCGGGGGTGGTGGTAGACATGGGTGGGGGCCTGGTGGAGGCTTCCCCTGGTGGCTGGGGGTGGGGTGGTAGACATGGGTGGGGGCCTGGTGGAGGCTGCCCCTGGTGGCTGGGGGGCGGGGGTGGTGGTAGACATGGGTGGGGGCCTGGTGGAGGCTTCCCCTGGTGGCTGGGGGGTGGGGGTGATAGGGGACATGAGTGGGGGCCTGGTGGAGGTTTCCCCTGGTGGCTGGGGGGTGGGGGTGGGGTGGTAGACATGAGTGGGGGCCTGGTGGAGGGTGCCCCTGGTGGCTGGGGGGCGGGGGTGGTGGTAGACATGGGTGGGGGCCTGGTGGAGGCTGCCCCTGGTGGCTGGGGGGTGGGGGTGCAGGGGGACATGAGTGGGGGCCTGGTGGAGGGTGCCCCTGCACTGCTGGGGGGTGGGGGTGGGGTGGTAGACATGAGTGGGGGCCTGGTGGAGGCTGCCCCTGGTGGCTGGGGGGCGGGGGTGCAGGGAGACATGAGTGGGGGCCTGGTGGAGGCTGCCCCTGGTGGCTGGGGGGTGGGGGTGCAGGGGGACATGAGTGGGGGCCTGGTGGAGGGTGCCCCTGGTGGCTGGGGGGTGGGGGTGGTGGGAGACATGAGTGGGGGCCTGGTGGAGGGTGACCCTGCACTGCTGGGGTTTGGGGGTGGTGGGAGACATGAGTGGGGGCCTGGTGGAGGCTGCCCCTGGTGGCTGGGGGGCGGGGGTGGTGGTAGACATGGGTGGGGGCCTGGTGGAGGCTTCCCCTGGTGGCTGGGGGGTGGGGGTGGGGTGGTAGACATGGGTGGGGGCCTGGTGGAGGCTGCCCCTGGTGGCTGGGGGGCGGGGGTGGTGGTAGACATGGGTGGGGGCCTGGTGGAGGCTTCCCCTGGTGGCTGGGGGGTGGGGGTGGTGGGAGACATGAGTGGGGGCCTGGTGGAGGGTGACCCTGCACTGCTGGGGTTTGGGGGTGGTGGGAGACATGAGTGGGGGCCTGGTGGAGGCTGCCCCTGGTGGCTGGGGGGTGGGGTGGTGGGAGACATGAGTGGGGGCCTGGTGGAGGCTGCCCCTGGTGGCTGGGGGTGGTGGTAGACATGGGTGGGGGCCTGGTGGAGGCTGCCCCTGGTGGCTGGGGGGGTGGAGGTGCAGGGGGACATGAGCAGGTGTGCAGGGTAGTCCCCTGTTTTGTGGGCTGCCTGCAGGGGCCGTGGAGGGTGTACAGGGAACACCTGTGAGGACCCACCCAGCCTAATCGCGTGTGTAACTTCCCACGCACCCCTGTAATACACGTACCCAGCCAAATCGCGTGTGAGGATTCCCGCGCACCCCTGTAATACACGTACCCAGCCAAATCGCGTGTAAAACTTCCCGTGTACCCCTGTAATACACCTACCCAGCCAAATCGCGTGTGATTATTCCCGCGTACCCCTGTAATACACGTGCCCTGGCTAATCGCGTGTAAAACTTCACGCGTACCACTCTAATACACGTACCCTGCCCAATCGCGTGTTAAACTTCCCGCGTACCCCTGTAATACACGTGCCCTGGCTAATCGCGTGTAAAACTTAACGTGTACCCCTCTGATACACGTACCCTGGCCAATCGCGTGTTAAACTTCCCGCGTACCCCTGTAATACACGTGCCCTGGCTAATCGCGTGTAAAACTTCACGCGTACCCCTCTAATACACGTACCCTGCCCAATCGCGTGTTAAACTTCCCGCGTACCCCTGTAATACACGTGCCCTAGCTAATCGCGTGTAAAACTTCATGCGTACCCCTCTAATACACGTACCCTGCCCAATCGCGTGTTAGACTCCCGCGTACCCCTGTAATACACGTGCCCTGGCTAATCGCGTGTAAAACTTAACGCGTACCCCTCTGATACACGTACCCTGGCTAATCGCGTGTACAACTTCCCGCGTACCCCTGATATGAACGTTACCCGCTTTGCGTTCCTTGTTTGGCAGCCCTGTACACTGGTCCAGGGTTAGCGCAGCCCTTTGCGATGATTTAGCGATTTTGATGGCTTTTCCTTGCGCGAGGGCGTTCTTGGGGGCGTTACTGGCGCTGCTGCAGGGTCGCTGCGATACTCTGCGCCACGGCTGGTTTGGGAGCCTAAAATCCATGAATACGCTGTGCGCGGAAATCGGTTTTAGCGCACGTGCCTGGCGCAGACAATCGCACGCGGACACTCTGCGCCAGCCGCTTGCGACACTTTTCTGCGAAATTCTATGAATTACCCTGAAAGTCTCAGGCATAGCATAAAACGTCTAAGATCTTCAGGGCAAGGCTTGGTTAGATAGCTACATGGTTTTCCTATATCAAAATGTTCATTATAATATATGATATATCGCTTTTTCTTGGCATGGGAGTTAATGTTCTTGAGTATATCCCATTCATCTGCCTTTTTTCTTTTAGATGTAAGGAAGACACCCAAGTTATTCTTTTAAGGGGATTCCAAATTGATGTTAATCAAAAAATAATTTACAATCTTCTCTAATTCCAAGACACGTCCTTCACCACGGTTATTCACTATTTCATTTTTTAAAAACTTTATTTAGTGCAGTGTAAGACATATAGATCCTCAGAAACACATATGTATAGCAGTATGTTGACATCAAACTTAAGCATAATGACAGGCATATAAACAAACATTATAAAGCTTAACTTAGAATATATTTAACGTCAAGTCACGACACATTTACTGGGTTGACCGCAGCTTCTGCAGGTATTCCCGGAATGGTTCCCAAATGTCCTTAGGCCTGCAGGTAAGTGTCATCAGGGAAACATAGCCCTGCTCCCCCTCATCAGCATATGTCAATTCTTTAATCCACATTTTAATATCTGGGGCAACTTTAGATTTCCAATGGTTCAGTTTACATTTTTTGCCCATCAAACGTCACAAATTGAAGAGGCGACGTATTTTGACAGATACCTTGCCAATGTCACCAAACAAGTATTTGGGGGGCAAAAGTGTGGGAGGGATGTCTGTGATCTCATGCAGACAATTAGCAACCAACTGCCAGAACTGGGCTATCCATGGGCAGTTCCAGTAAAAAGAATCTGTCAAGTCGGCGCCACACTTAGCGCAGCTGCCACAAGCCGCGGGAGCGGACCATGCGATTCGTGAGGGGGTATAATGCAACCGATTTAGTATCTTGAATTGTATCAGCCTGTATCTAGCATTAAGGGATACCTCCTTGGTTAGACGACACCAGCGGAGCCACTGAGCATCATCTATCGTCCTGTTTAAATCTGTTTCCCACCTTCCCTTGACATCTTGATTGGGTATCTGAGGACCCTGACATTCCCTATACAGCCTGGACACCAGCCCTTTGGGGTTCCCACCAGTTAACACAGTCCCCAGGATTTCACATTTGCTGGACTCAGCGGGGAACGATAGTCAACGCCTCCCGATCGCAGCTCTCATCCTGTAGTATTGTAATGATTTAATTGGATTATTAACCAGTTTTTCGGAAAAGTCTGCTATCTGGAAATAGATCATATAATGTCAATGTTCCAGTTCCAGAGTGGGAGTGCACCAAAGTAGGGGGTGAAGGCACCGAGTCTCTTGAATATTCGAACCCATGCGGCCCGGGTCAAATGTGCATGTGTCCGCATGTTGGCTCGCAAGAACAATAGCACCCAAGCTCGAGGGGGATGGGGGGGTGCTGTATTTCTCAAGGTCTCTGTGTATCGGCCGTTCTTGTGGGGAGAACCAGTAGCCGGAGAATTGTGCCTGCAACACCTCGTAGCATAGTTCAAAGTCAGTGGCTTGCAGGCCACTCTGTTCAAACGGCTTGGTCATACCCTCCTATCTCATCCGCGGGGTTCCAGCGGCCCAACCAAAGCTGATTGCCAAGGATCGTAGCCTATCAAAGAACACGCAACCAGGTCAAACCGGAATGTTAGTAAAGTAATACAATAATTTGGGGACAACGATAATTTTGAATAAGGAGAGCCTGCCATATAAGGAGCTATATGGCAGGGACCCAATTTGTCCGCTAACATTTGTAAATATTTCTAATGATTTTCAGCCAATAGGAGCGACACGTTCAAGAGACCACTATGCCTAGATATTTAAATTTGTCCGGGACCCTCTGAATCCAGTCAGATCCGCCGGAGCGTTCGTAATATCGGTCAGCAGAAATAGCTTTGACTTAGATTTGTTAATACGATATCCTGAGTGGGTAGAGAACTTACGCACCTCCTCTAATAGCGGGGCCAGGTTTAAAGCCAGATTTCATATGTATAGCAGCGTATCATCGGCGTAAAGAGAGATTATTTGTGGCGGGCTAGCTATATGTAAGCCACTGTGTATGTGCTTGAGACGCATTATGCATGCGAGGGGCTCTATTGTGAGCGTGAATAGTAAAGGGGACAGCAGACAACCTTGCCTCGTGCCGCGCCCCAGTAAAATGTGGGAGAAAGTGTGACCCCAGTGCGAACCCTGGAAGCCGGAGAAGCATATAGCAGTTGGACACATTGAATAAAGAAATCCACCAATCCCATCCATCGTAGCACCGCAAATAAAAACTGCCAGGAAACCAAATAAAAAGCCTTCTCAGCATTCAGTGAGGCAGCAACCGCCTGCGCTCGCGGGTTGAGCTGTGAAATGATACCGAATAGCCTTCGCAGGTTAAATGCTGTTGAACGTCTGGGGATAAACCCTGATTGATCCAGGTGGACCAACTTCAACATATATGGGAGGAGTCATGAGGACAGCAATTTATCAAAAATGTTAGCATCCAAATTAATTAGGGATAATGGCCTCTAGGAGCCCATGTCTGCGGGGGGTCTGTTGGGCTTCAGTAGCACCGTAATTACTGCTTCAGAAAGGGAGGAGGGCAGTCGGCTAAGTCAGAGCGATTCCTCCCATACTCTCAGTAGGCTAGGAGCAAGGGTGACTCGTAGCTCCTTGTAGAATTCAAAACCTAAGCCATCAGGGCCAGGTGCCTGGTCAGACGGAAGTGACATAATGGAGTCAGTAATCTCCTCGGGGGTGAGCAGCTGATTAATTGACAGTTGCGCCTCTAATGGCAACACATAAAGCGGTATTTCATCCAAATAGCTCTCCACCTCTACAGCAGAACAGCCATTCTATCTTGAATAAAGAGATTCATAGAACCCATGGAATTCACCATTTATCGCCTCTGGGGTAGTAAGAATGAGACCAGAGGAGACCCTAATCCCTGTGATATGCTGCACACCCTTCTTGGATCTAACCGCATTAGCACAGAGCTGGCTTTTTTTCCGCTCTACCGTACCGTTGCGCTCAAATGGGATAATATAATAGATGGACCTCCCTATCCGCCAATTACTTGAACTTCAGAAGGTTACCCTTAATAAAACCGAGCAGGGCTCGATCTTGCGTGTTGCTGTATTCGTTTTCAAGCTTCTTGAGGTCTGATTCTACTTTGCCCAGCTCCTGTCTAGTGTCCTTCAGAGCACCCGAAGAAATAAAAATCACCTCCCCTCTAAACAACACCTTGAAAGCTTCCCAAACCGTGCTGTGATGCTGCACAGTTCCTTCATTTCTATGGAAAAAAATCGACTCCTTCACTTTGAAGAGTCTCCGGGAAACCCGAATCTGACAGGCATGCGGGACGCGTGTGCCATGGGGGATGAGGAGGTGGCCAGTCCATCCCACAGCAACGTCATGGTGATGGGGGAGTGGTCAGAAATTGTTTGAGGGAGAATCTTACTATCTTTTACCTGTGTCATCAGTGTGGCCAGAATCAGCCAATAATCGATCCTTGAATGGGTGTCATGGACCGACGAATAGTATGTGTGCTCTCGTATACCAGGGTTGCGGCCTCTCCATATGTCTATAAGATCAAGGTGTTGCATTATGTTCAAAACTGTGCAGCCTGCATTCATGAATTCACGTTGAGTGGATCTGGATCTATCCAACACACAGTTTAGTATTAGATTAAAGTCACCTCCCAAATAATGCACGTGTGGACCCCTCCTAATAGGACATCCAAAACATGACCGTATCACTCAGGGTCATCAACATTTGGGCCATATGTGTTCACCAAGGTTGTAGCGATACCTGCCAATTCACCCCATAGAATAACATACCTCCCTTTTGAGTCTATGCAGCGTTTGGTTTCTTGAAAAGGGATAGAGCGGTGTATCAGCGTCATTACCCCTCGGGATTGCGATTAATAATTATTGTAACCTCGTTGAAGACCCCAGGTAGCAGCAAACCCATCATTAAGTACCCCTTGAGCGTGCGTCTCCTGAAGTTTCATCACCCCTGGGGCTTGACCGTTAATGTACGCCACAACCTTGCACGATTTAATAGGGTGATTGAGTCCACGGATGTTCCATGACATGAATGAGATATTATTATTTATTGTGCCTTAGCTATAACAAATTAGTGCCCAAGTTTGGATGGGAGAGACAAAGAACAAGACTGTAACGTGCAGTCGAGGAGCAGTCTGCACTAATTTTCAATAATGTATTTAACGACATTAAAACAAAACTTGTGAAAACTATACACCCATGATTTACTTGTGTGTCATTAACCCGAAACTTGACACATTCCCTCCCCACCTCCCTCATCATCACCCCCAACTCGACAATGGAACCCAAAAAACCCCCCCAGAAAACACTTAAAAAAACGTTACTTTTCAGATGGCCGCCCTGTAGCAGCCCGCCCTTCTTTGCAGAAATTTTGTGTACCCACGGTTCATGAAGGGGGATGACATAGGACCATGTGTGATGATCAGTTATTGTCCATGATACCGGGCTTGCTGTTGCACGCGGGGGGGTTGCCCCCAACCCCCGGGCTCTCCTCGGGAGTGGTATGGGAATGGAGGATTCGATGTAGGCTGTTGCTTCCGTCGGGTTCTCAAAGAAATGCACCCATCCACCATGTTGTATGCACAATTTTGCCAGGTATAGTAGTGCATATGGGACCTGCCTCATGCATAGTAGCTTTTTAACTGAGTCCTATGATTTACACTTAGCCTGAACATTGGCGGAGAAGTCAGGATATATATGGATATCCGAGGATTCATACAGCAGAGTCCCTTTTTCTCTTGCCATGCGCAAAATGAGGTCCCTGTCTCGATAGTTCAGGAGTTTAGCAAGGGTGGTACGGGGAGGAGCCCCGGCTTGGGGACAGGAGCCAGAATGCGATGCGCCCTCTCCACAAGGAAGTGCTGGGAGAATTTAGATGGAACAAACACTGATTTCAATATGTTTTCTATGAAGTGTTCCATCGGGCCCTTACAGGCCGCCTCCGGGATCCCAATGATACAGATGTTATTGCGTTGGGATTGCAAGTCGTAACATTTATTGCGGATCTTGCTAATCTCATGTTGCAATGCGTGTTTATCGACTTTATGCTCCGTCACGCCAATTCTCGTCCCCGCCTCAGTGATACAGGCACCCTCTTTCTCTAGTTTGGACTTCAGGGAGACTATGGTTGAAACATTGTCATCCAGTTTCATATTTACTGACATGAATCCATTCTCCATCGCCGCAAGGAGGTGGTCGTCCCTGGTGGAGTTAGAAGCTGAGGGTTGTTCATCATCAGTTGGTGGTCCAGTAGGCCCCGGAGTTTTAGCGGGGGTATTAGTATACAAATCCATTGGGCCTATTTTCTTGGCTCCAGAGCCCTTTGTCATATTGCTTAACCACAGAGTAAAAGCAGGATACGCTATTTTAGAAAAGATGCCAACAGGTTTCCAGATGTCCCACTGTAGGATCCTTGCCCGGAGGGGCTATGTGCCAGTTATATGCCAGTAGAATATCAACCGAACGGTATCTTGGATGCCGCAATAGCAGGAAAGAGGCCAGATAGGTTCCGCCTGCGAGTCGCATGTGCGGGAGGCAGATGTATCACAATGTCCAATGAGGGAATAGGTCACTTCTAAATAGAGCGCCTCTAGACCCGGCACACGTCCAATATCTCAGGGTATCTCCTTGACATGTTCTTAGTCCTCAGCCCTGGATTGACAGCCCAGTGTAGGCTCCTCAAGACATACCCCTCGCGCAGCGGGCTCCGCACCCCAGTGCATCCTACGGGGATACTTGTTTGTTTTGGTAGGCATCAGCACGGGGGCTAGGCCCGCACACCCTTCAGATCACCCCACTCCGTCACACATATGGTTTAGCAATGGCACTGGGACCACCACAGTACTCCCAGCAGAGACATTTGTATGCCTGATCAGGGACCACTCCAGAGGGCCATGCAGTGGTTTAGGTGCTACTATATCACTGAGCCCAGCTCTGTGAGGCGGTCTGGCGTTTAGTACAAGGCCCCCGAGTCACTCCAGTGTCTGCCCAATCACCAAGTATCCAGGGGTTTCACTGGTCACATTCTATGCATGGTGGCCTATGTGCGCCAGGCGTAGGGTCGCACTGAAAAGAACAGTTTCTCCCCAGGACCCCACATACCCTCACATCGCAGTCCCAATGCACAGGGCAGCGAGAAAGCAGGTTCCTCCAGGGTGGGGGGAGACAAAGCCCCACACTCATCGTAGACCCGGCCCTAGTAGGAGAAATGGCCCAACATCAGCAGCAGCCGCCTCGAATATGGCCTCACATTGTCCAATGCTCCGTAGGAAGCAGCAAGCGTCAGCAAGTGGCAAGCATCAGCATGTCTAGTATGCAGGTGCAACACCATGTAAGAGCAGTATTCATTTCAGGATGCAGGACCGATCACTTCAAAAATTGAAAGGGTAACTCTGTGTTTCTCAGGTCTGCACCTTGAGCCAATGTCCTGAGCTCAATGTTCAGCTGATCTTGTGGTCCAGGAGCAGCCTGGAACGGGCAAAAGCTGTGGGCAGCCAAGGCACATCCGGCACCGCAAACCACCCCACCGTCGCACCTCAGCAGCCTCGAAGTAGTATGTCCAGGAGAGCTGGCGCGCCCTTGCCGCAGCCACTCCCGGCCCCCCTGCGGCACCCCCAAACACGACTGGGGGCACAAGCAGGTTGAGACTAGAAGTAGCAATCACCGGGTTAGCAGAAGCTTCACTCCGGGGGCGCTGCACCAGCCGAGCCCACCGACACACAGCACCCTGATCAGTCATCCCCCGCCGACATCATGGATGGTCCATAAGGGTCAGCGGCTCTACGATTCACGCTCCAACTCCCCCGTCCAGGGAGCTCACTGCCACGTCTGCCACACAGGTTCGCTCCAGTACTCGCCATGCATTCCGGAGTCAGCCGCTGGTGACCCGCCTTAGGGCCACCCGTATAGCGCAAGGCTCCACGCACCAACTCCATCACGGCCTGCCAAGCTGAGTCAGAAATGGTTTTCGTAGAAGCCGACAGGCCGCCAAGACCATGCAGCATTCGCCGCCAGTGGGCGCTCAGATGCTCATCGCTCCTCGGACACATGTCGGTTCAGACTATAGATGTGGGCAAATAAGAAGTTATTAAAGCTCAGGATATCATGGGAACGGAGCTCCTCAATCAGGCGGCCATCTTGCTTGACTGCTCAACAGCACCCCCTACTATTTCATTATTCACATGACTCAAGAGGGTAACCTCCCCTGGATTATTCTACAATATTTTCATGAATAGTTTAGTACATCACACTTTGCATAAAGTGATTAAGGATGTGAAACCCAGTTCACAACTAATGGCCTCAATTGGAATTGCCCTGGGAATTCTGAGTACCTTTCTACAAATGGTCCCCTCTAGTCGGTCAAGCCATTTCATAAATTTGAGTTACAGTACCTCAATCCCATATAGTACCCCCAGGATGATGCTCATATTATAAAGATGAAGGTATCCTTCAATCGAGTGACCACTCTTCCTCGTAATTAAGCCTCGAACGACATTGCATTTTTTGTAAAGCTTTCATTCCTTCACATAGTTCATAGAATTCCTGAGTAGGGGTATTATAAATAGACACACCCAGATAAATATAGGTGTCAACGATCCCTAAGCGAGTATCTCCAATTTTCCAGTTATGATGGGACTTGTTTTTACTAATTCGCCTGCCAATGGTCATAATCTTAGTTTTATGAAGATCGATCTTGAAATAATTACCATCAGCATACTCCATTATGGCGTTCAAAGATCTCTGAAGACCCAGAGGAGTGTGGGACGACATAATTGTATTGTCCGCATATGAGAGCCAGAAAACAGGTCTTTGGCCAATATTAGGAGGGAAATTACGAAACCCAAATAAGCATTGTCCAGGTCGGCAATGTAGAGGTTATATAGGACAGGAGCGAAGACTCATCATTGTTTTAACCCAAGGACCAGTCATAGTACCTTCGACGTTCAACCTGACCTGGACAGTTGTGTTCATATACATAGACTTTATGAAGTGTAATAAAGTGGGGTCAATTTTCTAGCTTTCCAATTCATGCCAGAGTTTCTCTCTGTTAACAGTGTCAAAGGCCCCAGAGTAGTCAATAAAGTAGATGTTTGGGTTTCAGATATAATGTCATGTAACACCCATATGTTGTGCAGGGTACTATACCACGCATGAAAACCGGTCTGTTTCAAAGGAATGAGATGCCTTTCCCGAAACAAAATAACCTTCTGGAGTAGTAGTGTCGTGAAGATTTTAGCACTAGAATCAATCATGGCCAACAGCCTTTAACTTTGGCCAACATTCCTACCACACTTGTATTAAAACGGGACCAAGACTGATTTTTTCCAGCTAGTCGGGATATTACCACTATACCTGATGGAAGTAAATGCTTTCAACAGTAAAAGGGCCCAGAGCTCAGGATTGTGCTTAATCTCAACATTTGCGATATGGTCACGACCAGGGGCCCTAGATGATGTCAAATTGTTTACGTCTCTGGTAGTATCTTCTAAATCAAAAGGGAAATCGCCAGGAGAGTGTTTGTACTTACCAGATGTTAAATTAATAGATTCCCCTTCATTAATGCAATGGAGCTTGTTGATATATTTTACCCATTCAGATTCACAGATGGGATGGACCTCTAATGCTGTGTTTTCTGCAAAATGTTTTCTGTATTCATACCAGAATTTGTTATTATCATAACATTTTTGCAGCATAACAAAAAAACAAAATTAGCATTATTAACGTCCTGCCTATGGGATCTCAACCAGGACTTATATTCAACGCGCAATTGGCTGGATTGTTTATGTTTTTCCGCTAAGCTCAATGACGCCATACCACGTATGTTGCGTAAACTCCTTCTCAAGCACTTATTTTCCTATTAATAATGATATCAAAGGCACTGTCATGATTCTTGACACAAGTGCGAGTCACAACTGTTCTTATACATGGACTGTAGTGTTTCATTCAAGGTTCTAAATATTTCAGTAATATGAACTAGTGTAAGTAAGGAGCATTGGGTTAAACGAGCAGACAATAACAATAATAAAAATTATTATGTTCATTCCAGTATATTCCATTGATTTGTAGATTCACTCTCATGCGATAATAACCATCAGTAGGTTAAGTATAATTTCCACCAATAATACTAACCCATAGCCTACAATGGTCACTAATGGCAGTGTGTTCTATATGGTAACACTTGATATTTTAACCCATTTTCGTATTCACAAAAATAAAATCAATGCGCGAACAGGCGTTCCCACTGGTCCAGGTGTCAGAGGCACAGCCCATTTGATCAGGAGGCTGATTCAGATACGTCATCCCATAATCAAAATGCAGCCACTTATAGACATTAATCAGCTGTAAATAGCCACCATCCCTATAACAATTTCTAGAAAGCAGCACGTTAGAGCTGGCCGATAATTTATCATCATTTTCGATTCTAGTCAATTCATGAGCCAGTGCACAGTAAAAGTTCCAAATCCCCAGCCACTACAATCCCAGACTTAGGATATTGAGACAGCCACTCGTCTATTGTGCTCTCTAGAAGGTTGATTATAGAATCGGTTGCGCACCCTCCTGAGGGATCATAGATGATAACAATAAGCATCTCCCCAAGTGTGGTGCCCTTCCAAGATACCCTACCCACTAGAACAAAAGGGGAAGGAGGGCCAATATCCAACTCATTAAGTGTGACGGTGCTCCCAACTCCCATACCAAGACCTCTTACAGGGTGACCCCTTCCCGCATAAGTGGCAGTTTTAACAATTGTTTTAAAGCCATCAATGTGTAAATCATCACGTAGCCAAGTCCCTTGGAACACAAAAACGTCAGAACATTTTAACACCCTCTGTCCTTCGATGCTTAGTATAGAAGAGTGGCCTTCCAAGAAAGGATCTGGATCGTCCTTTTTCGTTGTTGCCTTAATTCAATTGTTATGTGACGATAAAGATTCTGGAATCCATCGCATTAGGTCACCTTGTTTAGGGAAAGTATTTTTGTTTATTTAATAAAACACTTTCCAAACTTAAAAAAATACCCTTTTTTAAAACAATGAAAGCACTATTTTAAATATGTGTTCCAATGTTTCATTTACTTCTCATGATTTTAATCAACATCTCAGCACACAAGCCAGGAAAGAACAGATTAATAAACAAGCATGAACGATATGTACTGGAGGATGTTGCATATGCAAAACCAGTGCTATACAAAGTGGCAGGCCTCACAAGTGCAAAGTGCTAGGTTACAATCAACACAAGGGATGCTGCAATTTGCAGTTGACATTCACACATATTGCAACTTGTAAGGTAGCTTAGGTGGAAAGTGAATTTCGATCCTTCCCTGCAGTCCACATACAAATGCATACATATTTTCTGTCCGCTCATGCAGGATACAAGTTGAAGGTAAATGTAAACTGGGTTTACTTCATCTACCCACTATTCTTTAAAGAGGTGACTCCCTCCTCGATATCCCAAACATGGGATGGGACTCTCAGAGACGCTAATAGGGTTGGAGCGGGGGTAGGAAAGCCTGAAGTGTGATTGAACATGTCAAAACCCTACAAGCTTGAAGAAAGCGTTTGGATGAGGGGCAGCTGCTCACATCGACCAAATCTCAGTTCATGTCCAGTAACCCCTAACTCGTTTCCACCACACTAGAAGATGCAGGTTTCTGTAGCTTTTTCTATGTCTCTCCCTCTTCAAACTTCCAGTCCACAACATCAGTAGATAATGTGTTTTCTAACACTCTGTCCGCACTCACACGTTTCCTGTTGGACAGACTGGCCTTTACTGTTATTAAAGAGATTTCCCAATAAGCAAGTTCTCCCAATAGGCCAAAATGGGTTGGAAAATGTCAGCTGCATCTTGTGCTGCCTGACATGTTACTGACTTGCCCCAGACCTTTTTGACTTATAAGTGCCAGGACATCTTTTGGGAGGTGTCTGAATTCCAAACATCACGTTTCTCCATAGTCGATTCCCATAGGAACAAACCAAGCTCACCTCTCACTTCTTCTCACCACTCCTCTCTTCTAATACACAAACATATTCAACTTAGTCTTATATTTAATCAGGAATGTTTTCAGACAAAGTTTAATTTCATTTTCTCTGCAATCTGCACTCCATATTTGATTTTCTGAGTTGTAGGAGGAGGATAGCTCAGGGGCAATTGCGTTTGTCTTGGCAACAAGACAATGCATAGCAACACAGGTTCAAATCCCCGTCTTGCGCTTAGACGTTATAAAAGAACAATTATAATTATAAAGTTATAGTGCCATAGCCAAATAGCTATTTTTCAGCCGTAATTGGCTGAATACTTACTCAAAGCTGAAGTTTGGAACACTCCTATATCTAAGGGTTTAAAAAAAAATGTATTTGGTTATTTATATCATGCTTTATGCCAGAATCCAGCCTCTAAGAGTGGGACCAGGTATTGAAACCATGTTGTTCACCATTGTCCTGTTCCCAAGATTAGCGCTTTGCCCCTGAGCCATGCTCCTGGGACATTTGCTCAATGTTAAGCATTGCTGCAAATTTGAGAGGAATACTACAAAAATGTCCCCCTCGTTTGTGCACCTCTGCAGTGACTGCGACTTTGGAGGTACACAAAATGAGGGTGACATTTACTGCGTTAAGCGGGGGACATGTACGAAAAAAAAAGAAAAGCACCCAGCGACGTCAGCTCTAACCCATGTTAGTGGGAGGAGCTGACGCCGAAGGGATAGCAGCGCGCAGGCGGTACACACAGAAGTGTGCCGCCGTATAGGTAATTGGGGAGGGGGGTTGGGAAGGGTAATACAGGCCGGGCGAAGCGAGCACAGTGAATTATATGATCACTGTGCTGCGCCGTAACTGGCGTCAGCATTTTCAGCCGTCACAGTTAGAGGCGGCACAGTGATCACATAGATTCAATTTGAGATAATATTGTCCCAGGAATCTGGCTTTTTGAATGCACCTACTATTACCCAGTGAGAGACCAACACAATTGTGCCACATTTCATCTATGGCCCTATAATTTCCGTCCAGCCAGACCCCTGAGGTTGAGGTCTGGCCTTTCTATCAGCACTACTTGATGGCTATGGCAGGTACGTGGCATGCTGACACCCACTGCCCAACGGTAGCAGGTCTGTACTTTGTTAGCCTTCATCTTCATTATCTTGCACTGTCAGGTCCAAGGTCAATCTTGCAGGGAGGCAAAGCTGTGATATGTCATCATGTCACTTAGGGATAATGCGCATTGTATCAACTGAACTGAGCGTACCAACTGGGACCCGGAGCCTTACCTCATGCCAAGTTACTGCAGTTGGCGGATAAGCTTTGTGATTGGTTTAACACCCTGTTCCTTTACCGTGAAGTGAGTAATGACCTTTATCAGAACATTTCTTTTTCAGTAACTATTATTTAACATAGTGCATTTATATTGCCTTGTTGTACACGTGAGTTGGCCAGGCGTGTCTCCCTCTGAACAGCTGCCTTGCCATGTGTCATGTCCATCTGCAGTGTGGCATCCTTCAATTATGAAAAACATGCATCTAAAATAAGAGCAGTGAGCATGCTTTTTTAGATGGCTGATTTTTGGAAATGCACAGGTCACCTTACCCAGGGGACTGCACTAGAAATGTTGTGTTGTCCAATCCCCATGCATACATTAGTGTGTAGAGCATCATCACAACATTGTCTCGGTAGGATAGCTCAGGAGCAATGTGCTCATCTTGGAAGCATGATGACACAAAGCAACACAGGTTCGATTCCGGGTCCGCGCTTAGAAACGTTTGGGTATTAAGCGCGTTATATCACTCCAATGTACGATGGGCGCCCAGCACCTCTGTGTGGGTGGTGGGAGGGTATCTCATAATGACGGGCCTTTAAAAGGCCAGCCATTTTGACATGCTAAAAAAACAATGTATCTATCCCTGTCTCAGGGATAGAGATGTAAGTGGGACAGCAGCTGTCCATACCGCTACTGGGTCAGAAATGACACTGTTGTGTATTGCGTATCCCACTGTATTTGTTCCAAAAATGATTTCGGGAAAGTGTTTGTTTTCGGTGCATTTAGGAAATTCAGGATGTGTTTTAAAATCCCAGGAAACATCCCATTATTTGTGCGATAGGTCAAGAGGGGTGAATAAAGATATTTGAATGTGTGCCTGTTTGATGTGCACATTCGGAGTCTCTTTGTGAATGGAGCAGCCCATCTTCTTTTTGTGCAAGTGAAAGCGATGCGCTTGAGCATCCCATAACTTGAGAATAACTTGAGAACTGGTCCAAGGGAGTCTATCCTCCTCTAGCTCTATTACCCCCACAGAGGGCGGTATGGGAACGTTGGTAAACACAGGGAAGGATTATGGTTGCACCAAAGGCCATCTAATGATCCCAAGAGATGCTGCCTCAAATGACGCACCCTTTCTGTCATCTAGATAGGTGTATCAGCCTTCTTTCGGGTTGCAGTCATTGGTAAAACAGGGACTCTGCTATTAAAGGCTATATTATTGTATCACCCCATGCCACTCTAGCAGAGACCTCACCTTCAACTTTCTCCTTGCGTTGAATTTCTTCAAACACTCCACAGTCTCCTGTCTGTGCATCATGGAAGCCACAGTTGATCGTTGCTGCAAAACAAAAGTACAAATTAAAAAATGTAAACTGCTAAATAAACAAAGTCAAACTCTGGGTGCATAGAACTCCCACACTCAAGCTCTCTCAGTTATCAGGTCTTTCCAATCAGGTTCAACCCAAACTCCCAAATCGCGTATGCAATAAAAATTGGTATGGCATTACTGCAGAATTCGAAATACACATCTTGAACAATCTAAAAGCCTCATTCAAAAAGTTTTGCACTGGAGTATAAGCATCTCAAATTTGTACCTGCTACATGATTTACAAATCCTAAACGCACAGCAAATCTGGAGATACCTTGATTACATAATTGGGAATCTCATGTGCATCAGATTTAACGAAAGAAGTGCTAAACTGAGATACTCATGGGAATCTTCTCATTTCACTACAGTGTCTGACTCCTCTTCATGAAAGAAGGATCCCCCAACCCCCGCCGAACCTCTCCACATCCCCCACCATAATTAAATACCTAATTGCCCCCACCCCCAATCTATATTTGCGAGGAAATGTGTTTAAAAAAGGAGTACAAATGGGCCTTGAGCAAATTGGAGTTGGGTGGAGAGGACTACGTCTAGGGCAGTATTCTGCCACTGCGTTGTAAACCACTTTTTCCATCCCAGACAGTGATGAAAACCTGGCAAGAGTTGGAGGAAATGTTTGCATGGTAGCACAGCTTGCATCATGATACTGTGAGAATGTGCAGTTTAAACTGGCCTGGTGCACACATTCTACTTGCACCATGTAATAGGTGCTTGACGGAATAATCAGAAGAGAGCTCAGACGGATGTACTGTGCCGGTTTATGTTGAGGGCATTGGGCCACACTGCCAACTGCCTTTCTGACCTAAGAATAGGGGGCTAAGCACTCACTTTAGGCTGCTTAATTCCTGAGGCTGCTGCCAGCCAGTGCGTGAAGATAGAAACCCTTGTATGCCCGTCTTAATGGCTGCCCAGCACAAGGCCTTGGAGGCTGCTATGTGTCAGAACCACCCTTCCCACTGAGTGCCTAACCCTGGCAAACACAATGCAACTACCACTGCATGGTGGACTGCAAAAAGTCAATGCGGTCCCTAGCCAGGCTTGGGTAGCATAATTGGTAAGTCCACCACTAACAATGGCAGATGGCAGAACACCCCTTCCCCCAATTTTCTAATGAGGCTACTCTATGCTGAAACAGAGGAATAGAGGTTGACAATGTGGCTTAAGAAATCTTGTCTCTGGAAAACAGATGCCAGTAGAGGCAATGTTGAGATTACTTACACAGACCCATGGGTGCTTAAGTGCCTCGTGTGCCGTGATTCGTTTGGCAGGATTGATGGTGAGCATCTGGTTGATAAGATTTTTGGCTTCCGGTGTGACGGTGTCCCACTCAGGAGATGGAAACTTGGGAAAGAGCAAGATACAAAGAGACAGTGAAAAACAAAAACAATCAAACAAGTAGATTCATTCACATTGTCAGGGAATAAGTTGCTGTGCAGTGAAATTAATCTAAGACACAGAGAGGTGAATGTATGCAGCCTCACATGGCACACAGAGTGTGCATATAGTTCAGTGGTAAAGGGATATGTGCCAACCCTAAACAAATTCAAGGTAAAAGACAAATACAAGAGGCAAACCCCCTCCGTTCCTATAGTTAATGCAATATCTACAGACAAAGCTTGTATGTACAAAACAAACATGGCCTCCTTTCATGGAGCCATATGACCCAGAACAGGTGGAAACAAGCACACTGCCTGTTGTTTTATTTACGGATCATTTTGGTAGGTATTTCTGGATGGAGCTGGGGCATGGAGTGGAAAATCTGCTCCACCTTTTACCCCTGCAACAAGCAGGAAAAACGCTAGCATCTCCACCTGCATTCAATTTTGATGTGGGCGAGAGGCTTGAACCTGTTGTACAATGCAAGCAGAATCCATGGGAATTCATGGTAATGCCATCTGCTATACAAGATACCTACAGCCGGCGTTACCATTTCTTTTCTGGTCAGAGTGTAAAAATAAAAAAATCACTGGAGCCTGGGCATGCTTTTTTGCACATGCAGTTCTTTGTGGGAGATTAACATGCAATTATAAATGAGGTGCAAACCCGAAAACCCGAAGAGGGAGCAGGTGGCAAGATGGAATTTATGAATCCTCCTTCCCCACAATCAATGTTCTAACTACCTACAACAAATCCCATGTGACCCAGTCAACTATAGATGCATCCTTTGTCACCTATATCTGGCTCCTTCCTACCCACCTCCCTTTTTAATAGAACCCTACAATCAAGTGCTCCCCAAAAGTGTAACCTACAAAAAAAACATCCTGCCATTGAACATCCGTTCCCTGAGCATTCCCCCACGCAGCACCCAACCATTAAACACAACCCACACTATGCACCCTCCCACACTGCTGCTCATGAACCATATCCATTAACCTAGCACCCACTTACCCAACACTGTCCCAGTGTCCGGTCTGTGCTAGGTAAACTCACCAAATGAGACAAAGGGCCATATGCTCATTTAAGGGAATCTCATTTATTCAGATAGCATAATGACATCCAGGCCCTAGCGCAGAAGTTATGGGGCCAGGTATTTCGGGTTCCACGCATGGCTACTTGTGAGCACACATGTCCTTCGTACTGCTGAGGAGCACCTCTGTTTGGTGGAAGGGTAAGGAGGCCAGGTAAGAGTAGATGTGCAGAGGTGGGTAACTGAGCAATGTGGTGATGTCAGGAGGCAAGATAAGGGATACTACCTGATCTCATCTCTATGTCGAGAATACAGATTCCTTGAGCTCAGTAGAGCTCAACTTTTGCAAACGTCTTGGGTGTTGTTTTCATTTTTGTGGCATGGCTCTCCCCTAAACCGGTGTTTTGTATGCTCTCAGACCTTTCCTGTTGGTGTTCTGTGATGGGGCAGATTCATCCGTGATCCAGCCGTTGCTTCTGCTCTTTCAGTTGTTGTCTTGTGAACATTTTAAGGTGGTTCTATCAGTTGGTGTCTTTCCTGTGGTTGCTGGAGTTCAATTTCAAAGGTATTCTTGCTCAGGTTGGCGTCTGAGCTTTCACGATGCCACCTATTGATTCCTGGATGCTCTGGCTTGTTAGAAACTTCCCCTTTCACCCAGGAATAAACAAGGTAGCATGCCTGGCATTCAAATTGTCTTTGTTTGGTCAATGTTTACAGTGTACCTTAAAGCTCATCTCCTTCTCTGGTGTTCTTTTGTTTGTATCCACGGTTGTCCTATGCAGATGAAGGATCTTAGTATCTCTATGTACTATTATCATAAAAAAGGTTGCTCTCTGGACAACAATGGTATCCTGTACTGTGTGCCTTTTCCCATGATGGAGTGCTTCTTTGCTGAAAAGGACAGGTTCCTTTGACCATTTCCTAAGGCGTGGTCGGAAAGATGCTACTCTGTAGTTTATACCATATATGCAAACATTGGGATATAAACTAGACACTATGGTGTGATATAAGCACTGTGGGATATCCTTTCATCAGGGAAAATTCTTCAAATGCTGCTATGGTAGAGGTTAAAGGTTATTTCCCCCATGAGAGCTAGCTCCAACCATTGAGATGTGTAATCTGTTAAGATTAGAAAATGACTTAATTGTAGGTCTAATAAATCGAATCCAAAAGGTCGAATGAAGGCCGTCTCTATCATTTCGAATACTCTGGTGGCCCATTCAACATTTTGCATTCAATGTGTGGTGGTTTTGAGCCCTTTGTTGTTTTCATGGTCAACTGAATCACTGCTGACATGGTTCTCAACCACGCGCACATGACTAACAACAAGAGTGTTCTCGAAGACAGCATTTTGTGAATTTCATCTTTACAATTTCATCTCTACATGGGACCCATGGGCTAGTGAATGGAGACTTTCCGTAGAGTGGTGGGAGGGCTAATTGTGAGGGCTACAACTACTCTTTGTATTGTTTCACTGCCATTATGATGAGGTCTGTAGCTGTACTGGGAGTATCTTCGATTTCCTTAGTAGCATCTGAAACAGTCTCTTTTGTGCCCCTCTTTGAGCAATGGCCCTCATAAGGAGATGTGAAAGCCACTCTGCCTCTTTGATGCACCACTCAGCTAGGTTCACAACCTCCAATGTGAACTCATGGATTTATTTAAACTATTTTATACACTAACCTGGCCAGCCTGGAGGAAATCCTCCTTGTTCTACCCAGTGTTAGGAGGTGGACCAGCAGCTCGTGGTCTGTGCATAATCAAAATATATTGCCCCATCGGCCGCCAAGCTGAGTATAAACAGATGGCAAAATGAAATGGACAGATGCGCATCCCTGGAGAGACGGATTTATGAAGCTAGAGGGTGCCCTGGGAAGTTCTGTAAGGTTTGGGGGAAATGGGAAGACTTGTGATGCCTTGTGCATGCTCATTGCTTGGGCACCAGTAGACCCATGATGTTCTTTGAGGCAGCACCAGATCTAGATTCTGGGAAGAAAGCCCCAGGACCCTCCCGGATTGGGCTGATAATGCTTTGTGCTCTCACTTGCTGTATACCTTCCTTGACAGGTGACCTATTGTTTGTTTAACGTTGATTTTCATTATGTTGTGTTGTGATTCAATAAAAAGAGTTTTATAAATATATATATGGGATACATTACTCACCGTAATCGTATTTCTGATACTTGTATCTGCTTAGATCACATGCTGTGCATAGGCCGACATGTAGTGGAAGCTGCGGAGTATTACAGTTTGTTTTTCGAAACTCGAAAATGGGCGTCGACACAGGGCGTGCCAGTAATACTATCCCTAGTGTGACGTCCACTGTACCCAAGATCCCTCACGCGTCTAGGATCCTCAGATTGTATTTTTTCTGACATGAGGTAGCATGAGGAGTAGCGTGAGTACAGATAATCCAAGCAGATAGACAGAAAGGTAAGACTACAAGCAATCATGCGCCTTCTCTCAGAGGGGAAGAAGGGTGGGTCGCATGTGAATCTAAGCAGATACAAGCATCAGAAATACGATTACGGTGAGTAATGTATCCCATCTGAGGCTTGTGGAATCTGCTTAGATCACATGCTGTGCATAGATTAGCGAGCAGTACCTGAAGAAGGAGGTGGGATGTGAGAAGGGTCATGAGCAAATAAGTGTCTTAGAACCGCTTGTCCCACTTGTGTATCTGCCTTGGAATAAGTGTCAATGCAGAAATGCTGAGTAAAAGTGTGAATAGAGCTCCAAGTAGCTGCTTTGCAAATGGTGTCAAGGGGTACATTTGCAATGAAAGCCAGAGTGGCCCCGATGCCTCTAGTAGAGTGGGCTCTTGGCGTGAAAGGCAGAGTTCTTTCAGAGAGTGAGTAACACAGCTGGATACAGTTAATAATCCACTTCGAGATGGCACCTTTAGAGACGCGATCCCCCTCTCTGCCTGTAGCTACGGAGACAAACAGTTGATCTGTCTTTCTTAGCGGTCTGGTTTTATTTACATAGTAGAGGACCGCCCTACGCACATCTAGGGTGTGTAGTTTCACCTCAGCCGAGCTTTGCGGGTTCTGGAAGAAAGCCGGAAGCTCGATGGACTGGTTTACATGGAATTTAGATATAAATTTAGGTGAGAACCTAGGGTGGGTGCATAAAACCAGTTTGTCTTTATGGACAGTAAAGAAGGGATCCTGCACTGACAGAGCCTGAATTTCACTGACCCTTCTTATAGAAGTAATAGCTACTAAGAAGGCCATTTTATAAGTCAGGTGTTTGAGACTGCTTTTATGCATGGGTTCGAAAGGGGGGCCCATGAGCTTGGCTAGCACCACATTAAGGTCCCACCCTGGTGGTGGGTTTGAAATAGGAGGGTGAAGTCTCTTTACTCCTTCCATGAAGGCTTTAACTACTGGTACTTTCCACCATGAAACCTTGCTATGGGAAGTGGTGTAAGCCGACAGGGCTGCCAGGTGTACTTTCAGTGAGTTAAAAACCAATCCTGCATCTAGCAGGTGGAGCATGTATGTAACAATAGTGGAAGGAGTGCAATCAACCGGGTTGATTTGTCTACTCTGGCACCAGATAACGAACTTCTTCCACTTGTCAAAGTAACAGTGCCTTGTGTTTGGTTTCCTAGATTCCTTTAGGATGTCCCTACACCTCTGTGGTAAATTAAGATGTCCAAACTCTATGACCTCAGGAGCCATGCTGCCAGGTTCATTGATTTGGGTTGCTGGTGCACTGTTTGACCTTGGTGCTGGGACAGTAGGTTGTACCAGGCTGGAAGTTTGATGGGCTCGCACACCGCCATCCTGCCTAGGTGTGGGAACCACGGTTGTCTTGCCCACATGGGAGCAACTAGGACGAGCGTCATCGACTCTCTGTTCATCTTGTTCACCACTTTCCTGATGAGAGGAGTTGGTGGAAAAGCGTACGCAAACATCCCTGACCAGTTCATCCATAGGGCGTTCCCCTGGGAGTCTGGTTGGGGGAACCTGGATGCAAATCCTGGGCATTGTCTGTTTTCGCTTGTGGCGAATAAGTCTGTAGTGGGGAAACCCCACTGAGAGAAGATATCTTCTACGACCTCTCTGTGTAGAACCCATTTGTGTTCCTCTGGGAGGGAGTCTCTGCTCAGAGCATCCGCTAGGGAATTGAGCTCCCCTGGAACATGTTGTGATGACAGGAAGATGTTCCGTCTGAGAGCCCATATCCAGATTTTCTGGGCAAGCTTGGACAGATTTGGCGAGCGAGTCCCTCCCTGCTTGTTCAGGTAGAACATGGCTGTTGTGCTGTCCGTCCGGATTTGCACTGACAGGTTTAGTAGGTGGGGCTCGAACGCCTGAAGCGCTCTGAATACTGCCAGAAGCTCTAGCAGGTTGATGTGGTTCTTGGCCACTGAGTGAGACCAGAGACCCTGAGCTGTGTGGTGAAGATGGTGAGCTCCCCACCCCATCAGGCATGCATCTGAAGTGACTATTGCCTGTAGTTCGGGATCGTAAAAGGGTTTCCCCTGTGCGAGATTCTCTCTTGTCCACCAGTGAAGGCTTTGTACCAGTGTTGGCGAAACGACCACTAGATCGTCCCACTGACCACTTGCCTGAGACCACTGTTTTGCCAACATTTCCTGCATGGGACGCATGTGCAGGCGCGTGTGGGGGACTAGGTAAATACATGACGCCATCATGCCCAGTAAACGCACAGCTTTGCGTACCGTTATTTGTTGACCGGATTGATAATGCGGAATTTGCAGTAGTATATTCCGAATTCTTTCTACTGAAGGAAAGGTCAACCCCTCTTGAGTATCTAGGATTGCTCCTAGGAATTGTTTGGAGGTGCTTGACACCAGGCTTGACTTCTTCTCGTTGATTGAGAAGCCTAACTCGTGGAGGAGGTCGATCGTTCTTTGAATGTTTGTCCTGCAAATTCCTGGGGTTTCCCCCGTTGTGAGCCAGTCGTCCAGATAAGGGTACACTGGGATTGCCTCCCTGCGTAGGTGTGCAGCCGCCACCGCCAGAACCTTGGTGAATACCCTTGGTGCTGAAGCTATCCCGAAGGGCAGTACCTTGAATTGGAAGTGTCGACTGTCCACCTTGAAGCGCAAAAACTTTCTGTGCGCTGGGAACATGGAAATATGAAAATAAGCATCTTTCATATCCAAGGTTGCCATGTAATCCCCCTTTCTTAGGAGGGTAGTCATGCAAAACTTTTGGGGCTTGACATACTTGTTGGCAGGCCGTAAGTCCAATACTGGGCGCATTGTCAAATCTTTCTTTGGCACAAGGAAGTAAGTTGAATAAATACCCTTGTTTACCTGGTGTCCCGGGACGAGTTCTATCGCGTCCTTTTCTAGCAGAATGGCGATCTCCTCGAGGAGAATCTTCTGATGTTCTAAAGAGTGTACTCTTTGTCGTGGAGGATGGTTCCGGGGACGCTGCAGTAGTTCTATACAATATCCTGTGGATACTGTTGACAGCACCCATCTGTCTGCTGTGATCCCTTCCCAAACCTGGGTGAAGGTGGAAATGCGTCCCCCTACTGGGGTTGCGTGAGAAGGGACCCTGAACTGAGCGTCACTGCTTTGGTGGAGGCGTGCCACCTCCCTTGTTGGGACTGCCTCTGCCTCTACCACGACCTCTCTTATTACCCCTGCCGTACCCCTGGGTAGACTGTTCCACTGTGTACCCTGCCCCTGGGAATAGTTAGATCCTCTCTGGGAATTTTGGCCGCGTGGGCGATGAAAATTACTATTCCCTCTCTGGTTAGGGGGTTTATTGGTTAACTGGCCAAGGGACTTGAGTGTTTCGTATTCGTCCTTGGCATTCTTTAGTGCGTCTTCGACCGCCTTACCAAACAACAGATCGGTTTCCACCTGTTTGTCCAACAATGATGCCTGGGTTTCTGCCTTAAAACCAGACTGCCGTAACCATGCATGTCTTTTGATAACAGTGCCTTCCGCTATCAATCTGCCTGCGTTGTCTGCGGCGTCGAAGGTTGCTTTCAAAATGCAACCAGACACGGCTCTACCCTCTGTGGAAATCCGAGCTAATTGGCCCTTTAAAGGTTCAGGAGCAGAGGCTATGAGTGCCGCAACCTCTTCCCACTGATGGCAGTTGTAACTGACCAACAGGGTGGTGGAGTTTGCAATCCTTGCTTGATAGGCGGACGTTGAGGCTACTTTCCTGCCGAAACCGTATAGTTTTTTGCTCTCCTTGTCGGGAGGAGCTTCGGACGATGATAAGGGTGTTCCAGCCCTCTTACGAGTGTTGGTGACAACTAGGGAGTCTGGCTTCAGATGTCCTCTTATATAGAGAGGGTCAGACTGGGCCACCCTGAAAAGTTTTTCAACCCTGGGATTGACTGCTCTGGTGAGGTTCGGGTTCACCAGGGACGGATCTATTCTTCGCTGAATGGACTTAAGGATAGGGATGGTCTGGGCAACAGGCCTCCTTTCTCCCATTAACTCTTCTGCGAAGTCCCTCTCCTCCTGGACACCGTGGGTGTCAATGTGGAAGTGTTCTGCTGCGCGTGCGAGAACCTCGTTTAGGAGGGGTTGGTTATCGACCGGGGAGTCGGTAACCGGGGCTTCGTTCTCTACCGGGGAGTCTACCCTGTATGTTTCCGGGTCCTCCTCTTCCTCTTCCAGGTCCTCATCATCCCCATAGTAGCCCATCCCGGTTTGCTCTTCTACCATGCCAAATTCTTGGTCCTCACCAAAGGATGCCTCTCCTTGATACAGTGAGTATGGTCTTGAGTATGGTTGTACCTCGAAGGGGTCTGACCTCATCGGTGTTTCAAACCGGGGCTTTTTATTTGGGGGGATAGGATCCTTAGAGCTTGAGGGTGTCGCCCCTTGTGGGTCATACGAGAGGAAATGTTCTGGATTTTTATCATAAAAGTCAGCTAAAGAAGACATTCTTGACATGACCCTATCTATGTCTTCACTGGGCCATTTTTTGGAACTGGGAATGCCTCTCTCAGCAAGTCTATGGGATTTATCCTGCGTAGCTTTGCTGGTTTTAGACATATCAGCAGACCTGGTCTTGTCTGTCTGTCTAGGGGGAGTGGTGTGTTTCACAGGTGTGGAAGAGTGCAAAGGTTGTTTCTTCTGCTGTTTTCCCCCCTCCCTGTTAGTGGAAAAGTGTTTTCCCTGTCCTTTCGTGGCTCCGGAGGTTTTCGACGCCTGGCGTCGAGGATCGGGGGTGGTGTCCCTGTCCTTCGAGCGTGGGGCCTCGCTGATTTTAACTGCGGGCTCCGACTCCTGGAGTGCGGCCTGGGGGTGGAAGTCGTCTTCGTCTCCCGACGATCGAACTTCTGTTAGCCTAGGGAGCGAGGCACTCTTGGCAAGAGTGGATGATTGCCTGGAGTCATGTGGCGATCTTGATCGAAAGCGCCCAGAGGACACAGAATCGGACCGTTCTGTTTGTGCCTCTTTCCGAGAACTCGACATCGTCGAGTCTCGGTTGGACTTAGTGTGTTTAGTGTGTGTAGTATGTGAAGCGCTTGTGTCGCCGGGGGTCTTCCCCATAGCCGCCCTGCAGGACGACCTTCCGAGGTCGGGGACCTGCGCTCGGCTGTCTTTCGACGCCGTAATGCCCTCGCCGTCCGAAAGTACGGCGTTGCTGCCGTCGCTGAAGGGGCCCTCCGCTGCCATGGCCGCCTGCCTGGCATGGTGGGCCCAACGCTTCGTCGAACGGTCCTTAAGTGTCTTAGGTTTAAACCTACTACACGCTCTGCAGTTCGCTTCGGGGTGGTCCCTCGGCAAGCAGAGATTGCACGTGGCGTGCCTGTCGACCCAAGGGTATTTGCGATTGCACTTGGGGCAGAATTGAAAAGGGGTACATTCCATACGCACCTTGAGGCAGCGGGCTGTTAAGTGTAGGAAATGTATAAGGTGTACCTATATACCAAGAGTGTAGAGTATGTACCACCCCCCACTCTCCCTACTTGCAGGGCCGAGGCCAGAGGCCTTCTGAGGCCCAAATCCATCGTGCAGCAGCCGACAGTCGATTTCTTCTCCAGCCGGCGTCGAGTTGTCGAAGTTCGACGTTGGGGTGGGGAAGGATGTCAATAGATTATTCTTTAAATTTTTAGCAAAATTATGGCTAAGGCCAGGGGACTCCGCAAGATGCTTCCGACCAGTATGGCGGAAAAAAACAATCTGAGGATCCTAGACGCGTGAGGGATCTTGGGTACAGTGGACGTCACACTAGGGATAGTATTACTGGCACGCCCTGTGTCGACGCCCATTTTCGAGTTTCGAAAAACAAACTGTAATACTCCGCAGCTTCCACTAGATGTCGGCCTATGCACAGCATGTGATCTAAACAGATTCCACAAGCCTCAGAAATATATATATATATAGTGCCCCAAATGTAAGTGCAAAGGTACTTGGAGATCTAAGACCCAGGTACACACCTGCATTTCATGCTCTGTAAGTACAATTTGCTCAGAGGTCTCTAAGGCTTCAGAGGTAACGCCAAACTGGTGTTGTGTTGCATACGTGTGTTGCATGGACACTGTACGAGGGCCTGGAAGCCATAGTCATCCTTTACTGGTAAAGTCTGTGGCAAGCTTGGTGTAACTCTCCAACATGCCCTAAAGAAATGCTGTTGTTCCATGGGTTCCACTATGTCAAATAGCTGTCACCTTCCAGCTGAACATGTGTAGCCTCCAGACTCCAATCCCCTCCCCGCCCCCACTAGGTATTTTAGCCTCCAAGTGAAATGTGCCACTACTAGATCCTACTGTGTAGGGAAACAAAGCAAGGGTAGGTAAGGTTTTTCTTCACAGGATTCCCTATTACGAAGAAACAGAAACAATGATTAATATCAGTGATCTCTGTTGCCTTGTCCCTATGCTTTTCCTACGATGTTCCAGTATCACTTACCCAGTAGCAGGCTTGAGGCTGCGTTGCCCTGCCAACACCCACCAATCCCCTCTAAACCCTTGTAATGTATGAATTTCAGAAGGTGTGAAACATTCCTGAACCAGGGTTTATTCTAGCTGAATGTAACCAGCTGATGCAGAGGTTTCGGGAACAGGAACAAATCCGGGAGATTATGCGAAAAACCTGTCACTCCAAATGCAGCCCTATTAATAACAGGGGTGGGCACAATGCAAAAGTCATGCGCAGCCGGCAGCACTAGGTCATGCAGAGACTGTTGACCGGGAGGAGAGGAAGCTCTGCTGTGAATGAGGAGCAGTGGAATCAGAGCCAGGACCAGTCTAGGCTGAAGTGAGATGGACGGGAAGGAGCGCCTGTGGGGAACAAGTGCTTGGAGAAGAAAGCAGACACAGTGGGAAGTTGACCATGGGAGGAACGGAATACTGGAGCAAAGCTGTAAGTCATCTTGCAAAGAAACGAAAAAGTACACTGATGGAAAGTCAGTCACCATGGGCCTGACACTCTGCACAAGACAACATTTGCCAAGATTTCTAATCCTTGAGCTACCATTTTAAAGGCCATTCTAACCCTTAAGTGTCAGTAGTTCTAGCTCTATTTCATTCCCTTCTAGTACCCTTCAGCGCCCATCTTGGAATGGTGCTATGTTCTGTCAATATTCCTAAATAATTGGTGGCAGACCTATTTATTTAGGGTCTTCCCCATTTTCACCTAGAGCACACCTTCGGGTGTCCCAGTGCCATTGCTTGCTGTTGAATCAAGCTGCTTTCTTCCTTGGATCCTAACAGTACCCCTTCCTTGAAGCTCGTAGTGCCGCTGTTGGGGTTTCGTGGGGAGCCTCCTATGATATTCTCTCACTAACTGCAGTGCCTCAATGGATTCTGCTGGTTACAATGACCTACCCTGCGGGCCATAACCTTTCCATCCAACTAACTACGGTAGATGACACCTCCATATTTGGGAATCCAAAATACTCTGTATCTTAGTCTTTGAGGAGCATGTGTTGATGGGCCCAAGATGCTTTTCCCCCATGCTGATGGTACAGCTGGTTGTAGCAATGAAACATGGAACACTGCATGTATATGTCATGTAACTGCTGATCCCAACCTTAGTGCCACTGGGTTCACATTTTGAATCACTTTTAAGGGACCTGCAAATCCTGGTGAAAATTTAAGACATAACCCTGGGATCTTGAAGTGTTTGGTGGATAGCCATACGTCCTGCCCTAACTCAGAGAGTTGTTTCCTTCCTTTACCTATCTGCGAGTTTCTAATAGCTTTCTTTCACTTTGCTAACACATGTTATTACTCTTGGTGCTATGTATTGTAAAACCTTCAGTAATAATTGTTCCTGTGCTAGTGGTATTGATGGCACCTTGCTTACAAACATTCTCGGCTGAAACCCCAAAGTGGCAAAAAATGGTGAATATTTTGCGGTTGAATTTGTCAGATAATTATAAGCAAATTCAGCTACTGGTAACCATAAGACCTAATAATTCTGAAATTGTGTCATGAACTATTTCAAATATTGATCTAATGGCTGATTCACCAATTCGGTTTGACCTTCTCCTCGTGGTTGGATGACTAGTTGCACATTGTATCTAATACTTTACAGAGTCCATAGCAAAATGTACATATGAATTGGGATCCCCTATTTGAAACGACGAGCTCTGGTAACCCACAAAGTCTTACAATGTCTTTCACAAAAATGCTTCCTTAAGCCATTGGTCATTTTCCAAAGCAATAAAATGTGCCATTTTGGTGAATGCGCCCACCATTATTTAACACTTCGGTAACTTTACTATGAAGTCTAACAAGATCTTCCGCCATGGTTTACTCTGGTAACCCACAAAGTCTTACAATGTCTTTCACAAAAATGCTTCCTTAAGCCAATGGTCATTTTCCAAAGCAATAAAATGTTCCATTTTGGTGAAGCGCCCACCATTATTTAGCACTTCAGTAACTTTACTATAAAGTCTAACAAGATCTTCCGTCAAGGTTTACTCTGTGTAGATAAAGGACGAAATAACCTCTGAGTGGTGAAGACATTTATATTTTAGCCCTCGGACATGTGTTAAATGACTACATAGATTGTTGCATATTTTCTCATCTGAAGCCACCTCACAAACATGGCAACAATTCTTTGGTTGGTGTGATCCCTTGGTGACTGCCTATCGTGGCATCAGAGCGCCATGTTAATGCCAAGCTTCCAGAGGTTATAAGGGCAAAACCATGGCTTGATTCCTCAAACATTGACTTTCTTGCACCCTCTTGTCTGGTTATTGAGCTATCTAGAGTTCGATATTGACAGCCCCTTAATCTTTTCCCATGATTTCATCAAAGCCAGACAATCATTTACCCCCGCAACTACTGCAATATTGTCCTCAGTCAGCATAGTTGGTTCAGATTTGCAAGCTTTGTTTTTAACCCCAGTCCAGTCTGAACAGCGCATCTGCCTTTCCATGTCTGTTCTAAGGACGGTAGGCTACTATAAACCGGAACCTCAAAAAAATTACATTCAAGGAGAATGACGATTGTTGGAACACTTTATGGTTCTGAGAAACTCTGGGTTTTAAATCGTGTAATACAGCTCAGAACTTGAAGTGGTCTACAAATGAATGAAACTGAGTGTATCTCATTGGAAACCTTGGGCTAGATTCTCATAACGTAGCGCAAACTAAAGGAGTGCAGCAGAGGCATTGCTGGGGGTCGGGGGGCTGAGGGAGCTATAGCCCCGGGTCTTTTTTGTTGTAGCCCCCGATAGAAGCTCAGGGGTTACAACCAAAAAGGCTAGCTAGCCCAGAGACCTGTCAGTCCCAAAATTAGCATAGCCCCAGATCTTTTCCAGACCTAGCAACACCTCTGGAGTGCAGAGAATGCACTTGTTTCATTTGCACTACTTTCAGAAATGCGCAGGTCACCTTATTCTCAAAGGTAACCTGGGCATTTCAGGAGGGGCTGGACAGTGGCGTTAAGATGCGTTGTCCAGTCCGCTTATATATATTACTATTGGGAGCACATGGTTGCTGGAAGCACAGTTCAGAGAGACGGCCCATTAGAGGGCCGTCACTGTGAAATGCTTGAAAAGAAAAAAAACACCTCAATTGCTGTTTGGGGGATACAAATGCAAGTGTAACAGCAGCGGTTTAAATCGGTCTGTCACACTAAAAGAAACTATCATGAGAGGGTCAGAAATGACCCCAGTCATGATTTGCCCCCCTCCCCCACACCCTCTGCGCCTGTTTCCAAGAGGCACAGGGGGATGACCATCCTTTCTTCACATTTAAAAGCGCATCTTGTTTGGGAATTCGGGATGTGCTTTTAAATACTCAGAAATGCCCCCTGATATGCACAACTGCAAAAGGGGCGAAAAAGGGCATCTGAATGAGCACATCTAAAAAGGAGCGGGCAGATTCTCAAATGGCATGATTTGAGAATGAACTTGCTCCCTTTTTGGCACTACCGCATCTCATCACTTGTGCCTAAAACATTTTTTCAAATCTGGCCCCTTGCCTTTTTGTGAGAGAACAGCACCAATAGCAGTGGCGGAAGCATCTCGGTTTCTACTATGAAGTTTTCTAATAGGTCTAGATGAGGCAGAATAGGTTCAGGCATAAATGTCTTTTTAAACCAGGAGAACTCCTGTTCCTGTTTTGGTCCCCTTACAAATTTTGAATCTTTTTTGGTCAAACGCGAGATGAGTTCTACAACAGTCAAAAAATTCTGAAGTAATTTACAATAGAAATTTGAAAGCCCCAAAATCTCTGTAGCTACTTTACGGTTGTGCGGGCAGGCCATTGCCATACTGCTTCCACCTTTTGGGAGCCCATCTCAATTCTCTTTGCTGAAACTGTAAACCCTAAAAAGGTCAATGAGTCCACCTCAAATTGACACTTCTCTAATAGTGTGAATAGCAGTAGTCTCTGATTCTAATTGGTACTTCTAGTAAATGTTGTCCATGCTATTCCAAAGTAGCCAAAAGACCAGAACATCATCAAGGTATACGTTCATACAAGAATCCAATAGATCTCAGATTTGTAGTTAGTCTGAATCTGGAAAGTTGTGGGGGTATCACACAATCCAAATGGTATCACTAAATATTCAAAGTGGCCTATCTGGTATTAAAGGCAGTTTTCCATTTGCCGCCAGGTCTTATTCTCACTAGGTTGTCTACACCCAGCAAATCTAACTTGGATAAAATCTACAGTTTTTAACTGGCGCATTAAGCCTTAAACTAAGGGCAATGGATGCCTATGGTGCAGTGTAATTAAATTCTCTGAAGTTCACACATAGCCTAAATGACCCTGGTGCCTTAGGTACAAAAATGTGGGGCCCCCATTTGTGAGCTACAGTGTATCATAAATCCTTCCATAAATGTTCCACTAAATGTCTCCTATGTTCAGCATCTTCTTTAGTGGTTAACGCATAAATGCAGCTATGCAGAATTTTAGCCTTGTGCACTAATTCAATAGAGCAATCATAAACTCTATACAGGGGAAATAGTTCTGCTTCTTTCCCTGAAAAGGAGTACTGAAATTCCTGATACTGTTTATGGAACCCCTGGAGCATTTGCTTACCTATGAGATTCGGATTCTCTTCTTCTTGTTTAAGGGCCCCAAGTCTTGGTTGCTGACGGATCTGGCTGGGATGAGGGCTACAACTATCCCTAAACTAAACTGACAAAAAGGGTTCACAATTTGTTTCCCCAAGTCAATAATCCTCTTGGGTCTATGTAACCAGGATGTTGCTAAAATAACACGGAAATCCAGGGAAGGTATAACATTAAACTGGATCTCCTTGAGGTGACCCGCTTGCATCCCCATTACCAGGGCTTTAGTTTCACAGCAGCCATCCCCTGAACTTAGTGGTCTCTGTTCACCTTTTTTGTAGCATGGGAACATTTTGGCAGGCTGCAAAACATTAGTCAATAAAGTCCCCTGGTCACCTGAGGCCCTTGAATCTAATAAAGCCACTATTTCCAATGGTCCTAGCACCGGAGACAGAAAACACTTCAAGAAAAAATTTAGAATGGAATAAAATACATCTCGCCTTAATTTATTTATTATTAATGTGTTATAGTCGGGTTTCAAAACAATTCTCAAGAAATAACAATTTCAAAACAATTTACAAAATACATAAAAACATACGATTTGTATTAATTTCCCAAACGCCAATGGGTCTTCAGAATTTATTATATGCCTTATCTAAATATGCTCTGGAGAACCAATTGATTGTAAATCTTGAAAAATCGCAGATTATGGTCTGTAGGCCCCCGGGGAGAGCAAACTTACGAAATACTGTTTGGTACCTACAACAAGAACCAATGGACATAGTTCTGGAATACAAATATTTGGGATTATTTATCCAAAATAGTGTGGGTGACTCTAGATACTCGAACATGTTGCGAGCAAAACTTTTGTCTCTTACATCACAGGCTAAAATTCTACTATTTACAATTTATAATGAATAAAGATGTACAAAGAAAACCAAACCATAGTTACATTAATTTTTTTACAACACATGTCTTCACGATAAGCAACAGTACACCCAAATCAGGGCACACTGAAGACATATAGGAGTTTCACTCACTCAAATACAAGAAACACAAAGGAAATGCAAAATCTTATTTTCCAATAGCAAATGGTAAGTAAGTATTATTCTTTGCTATTTAGAAAAATAGAGATGTAGAACTTTCTGCCTAAGAATTAATTTCATCCCTTCAAGGAAATTAATTCAAATGGATATTTCCAATAAGCTCTCAATACGTAACCATACATTGTACATAGCCAAAAAAAGATTGATGTTCATTGAATTAATACTGCTGTGCCAAAAGGCTGTTGTTGTTATGTACTCACAGTTGTGACCATATTTACCATAATGGGTCAGATAAATTAAGTTCGCCTTAATTAATGTCTGTTTTCTCTTGGCTGTGCTCTGGCACTTATCTCCAAATTAGGGCCTTTGTTACATCTACCGCTGCTATGTTGGTGTTCTCTTTGGTAACTTAGACATTTCTTGTACCGGCACAATAACCAATACATCTGAAAGCGCTGGCCTCCATTAACTCGTGGTCGCCAGCACTGCATGAAAAGTTACACTAAAGCGCAGGTAAGATAGAGACCTTTCTAACATCTTTGAAGAACTATATCAGCATCTTGTGCTGATCGCACGGGTTTCAGTACCTGACACGAACGTGTGTTTCTTTATTCACAGCACAGATATTCCACTATTGTTAGTCTCTGCAGCGCTGACACTAATGATATGATATGATATAATGGTTTATTTATATAGCACCTATACACAGTGTGTTTCAAAGCGCTTCATAACAAGGGAGGGAACAAGGGAAAAAATCCAAAACATGCTTACAGGCCATGAACAACAAGAATGTGAAAAAACTATCATACTCAGCCTAGGGCCATTTCAGATAGTGCAAGTGCTAAGACACAAATAGGAAGGAAATGGGAAACAGACAGGCAACTACAGTACTAGGCCTGAAGACATTTCTGGTAGAGCTGGAGAATTACAAAAGGTGAGGGGGAGGAGAAGGGGAAGAGGAACAAAACAAGCGACTATCATACTAGGCATGACGACATTTCAGATAGTGCTGGAGGGGGAGGAGGGGATAACAAATAAGGAGGAGGGGAGGAGACGAACAAAGTGACTATCATAATAGGTCAACGGACCAATCAGATAGAGTAAGTGCATAGAAAAAAGTAAGTGGGGGGAGAGAGAGAAGGGGGGACGGGAGAGGAGAAGAGAACAGAGAATAAAACAATGAAAGGAGCAGAGAAGCAGAGGGGAGAGTGAAAAACAGCTGCAGAGTTCAGTGAGGCACGTTATGTTGTAAGGGAACCAAAAATGTAGGCAGGATACATGACGCCGAAGGGCACAGCATGATTCAGGGCCAACCTGAGTGGGAGGTCCAGCATGAGAGTTGAGGGGATGAAGCCCCAAGAGTCAATGCGCCCAAAATTTCAATCCAAGCGTTGGCAAAAGTCGTTGATGGTGACCCTACCTGAATCAAGACAACTCCAGAAGGAAAAGCGGGGGAGTGGACAAGAGGGTCGGGGGGCACACAGCAAAGACAGGGGGGGAAATGAGGGGGACAAGGGGGGGGTCATACGTGTCATGTGGGGAGAGAGGGGGGAGGGCGGGCATCAAGCCATCACAGGGGGCGGGGGGGTGGGAGGGCAAAACAACCAACACGGGGGGAGAAAAGGTGAGGCAAAACAACCATCACAGGGGCAGAAGGGGGTGGGGGCACACAACCACCACAGGGGGCAGAGGGGGATGGGGCAACACAACCAACACAGGGGGTAGAGGGGGGTAGAGGGGGCAACACACACATCATGGGGGGCAGATGGGGGTAGGGGGCAACACAACCAACACAGGGGGCAACACAACCATCATGGGGACAGAGGGGGTGGGGGGCAACACAACCATCACAGGGGGGGCATCGGGGAGTGGGGGGGCAAAACAACCATCATGAGGGATAGAGGGGGTGGGGGGCAACACAACCATCACAGGGGCAGAGGGGGTAGGGGGACAACAAAGCCATCATGGGGGAGCAGAGGGGGTGGGGGGCAACACAAACTTCACAGAGGGATAGAGGGGGTGGGTGGGCAACACAACTATCACAGGGGACAGAGAGGGTGGGGGGGCAACACAACCAACAAGGATGGGCAACAAAACCATCACAGGGGAGAGAGGGGGTGAGGGAGCAACACAACCATCACAGTGGGCAGAAGGGGGTGGGGGTAAGGCAACCAACATGGGGGCAACACAACCATCACGGGGACAGAGGGGGGTGGGGGTCAACACAACCATCATGGAAAGGCAGAGGGGGGTAAGAGGTCAACACAACCTTCACAGGGGGATAGAAGGGGTGGTGGGGGCAAAACAACCATCACGGGGGACAGAGGGGGTTGGGGGCAAAACAACTCTCCCAGGGGGAGAGGGGGTAGGGGGACAAGACAACCATCATGGGAGGCATAAGAGGGGGGTGGGGGAGAATACAACCTTCACAAGGGGATAGAGGGGGGTGGGGGAGCAACACAACCATCACGGGGGCAGAGGGGGGTGGGGGGCAACACAAACATCACGGGGGGCAGAGGCGGGTGCGGGGCAACATAACCATCATGGGGGGCAGAGGGCGGTGGGGGGGCAACACAACCTTCACGGGGATAGAGGGTGGGTCCGGAGCACCCCTGTAGCTGACAGGGAGCAGACAGGGGCCTTAGGATCAGGCCTTGTGAGGAGGGCCAACCAAGCCTGCCGGCCTCCTGATTGGCCAAGATGTAGAATGCCACGGCCAATCCTGGGCTCCATGAACACCAGCCCCAGCACTCCAGTGCACAACAAAGGGCACAGCCATCTTGGAATGGCATTTCAGCAAGGATTGAATGAGCGCTCTCACACAGTACAACAAAACAGAGCGTTATTAGGCCCAATAAAGAACAATAGTCACAATGAGGATGATAATCATGTCCATATGAAGTAAATGTACCTTGATTTCGTTTTTTTGCGCAATCGTGCGCCGCTCGCTGCAGCCCAAGGGGGGCATGCCATGCATGGTGGAGGTGCACCCAGTGCACTAGCAGGGCATCAGGTGGAGGCAGGAGACCGCAGATGCAGCCGCTCAGGTGGCGGTAACATGAAGAAAGGAGCAGAGGGGGCCAGGATCGTGCCTTGTGAGGAGGGCCGGCCAAGCCTTCCGGCCTCCTGATTGGCCAAAATGTAGAAGGCCACGGCCAATGCTGGGCCCTATGCACACCAGCCCCAGCACTCCAGTGCACAACAAAGGGCACAGCCATCTTGGAATGGCATTTCAGCAAGGATTGAATGAGCGCACTCGCAGAGTACAACGAAACAGAGCGTTATTAGGACCAATAAAGTACAATAGTCACAAGGAGGATGATGCTCATGTCCATATGAAGAAAATGTACCTTGATTTCGTTTTTGAGCGCAATTGTGCGCTGCTCGCTGCAGCCTAAGGGGGGCATGCCATGTATGGTGGAGGTGCACCCAGTGCATTAGGAGGGTATCAGGTGGAAGCAGGAGCACTGGATAATTGCGCCTTTCTATAGATATACATCATACCACACTACTCGTAGTTACCCTCTTTTACAGGAATATCTCTTCTGTGCACGTGCAGTACTAGCCAGAGACATTAGCTTCACGACAGGATTACCATTGCTTTGAAAGCCATTAGGTAACATTGTGCTTCAACTTAAACAGGCCATATTACCACATACCAGATGTTTAGTTTTAACATACTTTGCCGGCATTCTCCTGAGCTATAAATGATTGCTTTACAGGTAGATCACAAGATTATCACTACAGATGATTTTTTTTAGCAGCTTTCAAACAAGGCTATATTTCTATAGTCCGCAACGGGTGCCAGCCTTCTTCTTTATTGCAAGATGGGTATGACAGTCTTTTAGCGCACAGTATCTATATTGCTTAAGAGATCCATTATGAATTATAAGTGTATATAAGAGGCTAGACCCTAATTATATGTGTCACATTGTGGATTTATAGAGCCTGTCCTTAAGATTGACGTTTCAGTCTGAAAATGCATCAGCGTTGGTCTATGGAGCCGAACTTTGAAAATAAAAGAGAAGCCCGCACACAGAAAGAATTATGATCATTTATTAATCTCACAATGATTAATTAAATATATTAAGCATGTAGTAGTATTCACTACACCCCAGGTGTCCCCAGATCTAGTGAATGTTATCACTAAATATTCTTTGCTTTAGACCAAAACCTAACCTTGCTCTTCCCTTCTTTTGCGCATCATCCATTTATGACCATACCCAACTTGGGATGGCTTCACTTAAGGGACACCAACAGCCTAAGCCAATCCAGGCCCAGCAGAAGACGAAGCGAAAACCATTCACGTGACCTCACAATTCATGCCTTCTGCCCACTTTACAATGCTGACAACTCCCACCCTAGGCTTCATTTAAGCAGTGTCACCTAGGTGTCCCCATCACTGGGCCTCCTCTGCAAAGGATGTATAAAGACCAGGACACCGCCTGTTTGCACCTGTATGGGCATGCCAGGGCCAAGGGTCAGACCCTGTGCACCTCGGTATTAGTAAGACAAAAGCATTAGTCTTTCACAAGCCCAGCTCATCATCACACTCGCCAGAGACCACCGTGACAGACAATTTGTCCACATAGCACATTTAATCTGGCCAGCCTTCTGCAAATTCCCCTTCTCACAGCTCCCACTTCCTCCTTGCACTGTACATGTTCTTTAATGCTGATTAATGCCCAGTCAGCCGTCCTACATGCAGCAGACATTTTGGACTTGATCACTGTCAATAAATGTAATGCTATCTTCATTACCAAAACCTGGCTCACAACAACCTCCCCTTTGTCCTTATCCCACTCAGTTACAGCATCCAACATGTTGAACAGTCAGGTAAAACGGGGAGGAGTGGCCTCCAGCCACAAAATAAACTGGCCTCGTATGGTACATAATCAATCACCATTAGATTCAACAGAAACTCTCACTTGCCAATTCCCTTTATGACGCTAGGACCCAGCAGTGTTCCACTGCATCTATAGGCGAATTTATAGTTGTGGTACCTTCATATGGGATACATTACTCACCGTAATCGTATTTCTGATGCTTGTATCTGCTTAGATTCACATGCTGTGCATAGGCCGACATCTAGTGGAAGCTGCGGAGTATTACAGTTTGTTTTTCGAAACTCGAAAATGGGCGTCGACACAGGCGTGCCAGTAATACTATCCCTAGTGTGACGTCCACTGTACCCAAGATCCCTCACGCGTCTGGGATCCTCAGATTGTATTTTTTCTGACATGAGGAAGCATGAGGAGTAGCGTGAGTACAGATAATCCAAGCAGATAGACATAAAGGTAAGACTACAAGCAATCATGCGCCTTCTCTCGGAGGGGAGGAAGGGTGGGTCGCATGTGAATCTAAGCAGATACAAGCATCAGAAATATGATTACGGTGAGTAATGTATCCCTTCTGAGGCTTGTGGAATCTGCTTAGATCACATGCTGTGCATAGATTAGCGAGCAGTACCCGAAGAAGGAGGTGGGATGTGAGAAGGGTCATGAGCAAACAGGTGTCTTAGAACCGCTTGTCCCACTTGTGTATCTGTCTTGGAATGAGTGTCAATGCAGTAATGCTGAGTAAAAGTGTGAATAGAGCTCCAAGTAGCTGCTTTGCAAATGGTGTCGAGGGGAACATTTGCAATGAAAGCCAGAGTGGCACCAATGCTTCTAGTAGAATGGGCCCTTGGCGTAAAAGGCAGAGTTTTTCCAGAAAGAGAGTGACACAGCTGTATACAGTTGATAATCCACTTCGAGATCGCGCCTTTAGAGACGCGATCCCCCTCTCTGCCTGTAGCTACGGAGACAAACAGTTGATCTGTTTTTCTTAGCGGTCTGGTCTTATTTACATAGTAGAGGACCGCCCTACGCACATCAAGGGTGTGTAGTTTCACCTCAGCCGAGCTTTGCGGGTTCTGGAAGAAAGCCGGAAGCTCTATGGACTGGTTTACATGGAATTTAGATATAAATTTAGGTGAGAACCTAGGGTGTGTGCGTAAAACCAGTTTGTCTTTGTGGATAATAAAGAAAGGATCCTGCACTGACAGAGCCTGAATTTCACTGACCCTTCTTATGGAGGTAATGGCTACTAAGAAGGCCGTTTTATAAGTCAGGTGTTTGAGACTACTTTTATGCATGGGTTCGAAAGGGGGGCCCATGAGCTTAGCTAGCACCACATTGAGGTCCCATCCTGGCGGTGGGTTCGAAATAGGAGGGTGAAGTCTCTTTACTCCTTCCATGAAGGCTTTAACTACTGGTACTTTCCACCACGATACTTTGTTATGGGATGTGGTGAAAGCCGAGAGGGCTGCCAGGTGTACTTTCAGAGAGTTAAAAACCAAACCTGCGTCCAGCAGGTGGAGCATGTATGTTACCACGTTGGAAGGAGTGCAATCAACTGGGTTGATTTGTTTATTCTGGCACCAAATAACGAATCTCTTCCACTTGTCAAAGTAACAGTGCCTTGTGTTTGGTTTCCTGGATTCTTTTAGGATGTCCATACACCTCTGTGGTAAATTGAGATGCCCAAACTCTATGACCTCAGGAGCCATGCTGCCAGGTTCATTGAGTTGGGTTCCTGGTGCACTGTTAGACCTTGTTGCTGGGACAGTAGGTTGTACCAGGCTGGGAGTTTGATGGGCTCGCACAGCGCCATCCTGCGTAGGTGTGGAAACCATGGTTGTCTCGCCCACATGGGAGCAACTAGGATGAGCGTCATCGATTCCTTGTTCATCTTGTACACCACCTTCCTGATGAGAGGAGTTGGTGGAAAAGCGTACGCAAACATCCCTGACCAGTTCATCCACAGGGCGTTCCCTTGGGAGTCTGGCTGGGGGAACCTGGATGCAAATCCTGGGCATTGTTTGTTTTCGCTTGTGGCGAACAGGTCTATAGTGGGGAAACCCCACTGAGAGAAGAGATCTTCTACGATCTCTCTGTGAAGGACCCATTCGTGTTCTTCTGGGAGGGAGTCTCTGCTTAGGGCATCCGCTAGGGAATTGAGCTCCCCTGGAACATGTTGTGCTGATAGGAAGATGTTCCGTCTGAGTGCCCATATCCAGATTTTCTGGGCAAGCTTGGACAGATTTGGCGAACGAGTCCCTCCTTGTTTGTTCAGATAGAACATGGCTGTCGTGCTGTCCGTCCGGATCTGCACCGACAAGTTTAGTAGATGCGGCTCGAACGCCCGAAGCGCTCGGAATACTGCCAGAAGCTCTAGCAGGTTGATGTGGTTCTTGGCTACTGAGTGAGACCAGAGACCCTGAGCTGTGTGGTGGAGATGGTGAGCTCCCCACCCAGTCAGGCAAGCATCTGTAGTTACCACTGCTTGTACTTCGGGATCGTAAAAGGGTTTTCCCCTTGCGAGATTCTCTTTTGTCCACCAGTGTAAGCTCTGTACGAGTGTTGGCGAAACGACCACTAGATCGTCCCACTGACCACTTGCCTGAGACCACTGTTTCGCCAACCATTCCTGCATGGGACGCATGCGCAGACGCGCATGGGGGACCAGGTAAATGCATGACGCCATCATGCCCAGTAACCGCATTGCTTTGCGTACCGTTATTTGTTGACCTGACTGATAATGTGGAATTTGCAGTAGTATATTCCGAATTCTCTCTTCCGAGGGGAAGGTCAACCCTTTCTGAGTATCTAGGAGTGCTCCTAGGAACTGTTTTGAGGTGCTTGGCACCAGACTTGACTTCTTCTCGTTGACAGAGAAGCCTAACTCGTGGAGGAGGTCGATAGTCCTCTGAATGTTTGACCTGCAAATTCTTGGGGTTTCCCCCGTTATGAGCCAGTCGTCCAGATAAGGGTACACTGGGATTGCCTCCCTGCGTAGGTCTGCAGCTGCCACCGCCAGTACCTTGGTGAATACCCTTGGTGCTGAAGCTATCCCGAAGGGCAGTACCTTGAATTGGTAGTGGCGACTGTCCACTTTGAAGCGCAAGTATTTTTTGTGCGCCGGGAGCATGGAAATATGAAAATAAGCATCTTTCATATCCAAGGTTGCCATGTAGTCCCCCTTTTTTAGGAGGGGGATTACCTCTTGTAGCGTGGTCATACGGAATTTTTGGGGCTTGACATACTTGTTGGCAGGCCGTAGGTCCAATACTGGGCGCATTGTCAAATCTTTCTTTGGCACCAGGAAGTAAGTTGAATAGATACCCTTGTTTACCTGGTGTCCTGGGACGAGTTCTATCGCGTCCTTTTCTAGCAGAATGGCGATCTCCTCGAGAAGGATCTTCTGATGTTCTAAGGAGTGTATTCTTTGTCGTGGAGGGTGGTTCCAGGGACGCTGCAGTAATTCTATACAATATCCTGTGGACACTGTTGACAGCACCCATCTGTCTGAGGTGATCCCTTCTCAAGCCTGGGTGAAGTTGGAAATGCGTCCCCCTACTGGGGTTGTGTGAGAAGGGACCCTGAACTGAGCGTCACTGCTTTGGCGGAGGCGTGCCACCTCCCTTGTTGGGGCTGCCTCTGCCTCTTCCACGACCTCTCTTGTTACCCTTGCTGTAACTTTGGGTAGACTGCTGGTTGTTGTTCCATTGTGTACCCTGTCCTTGGGCATAGTTGCCTCTTTGTGAATTTTGGCCGCGTGGGCGACGAAAATTACTGTTCCCCCTCTGGTTCGGGGGTTTGTTGGTAAGCTGGCCAAGGGATTTGAGAGTCTCGTACTCGTCCTTGGCATTCTTAAGTGCGTCTTCGACCGCTTTCCCAAACAATAGATCTGGTTCCACCGGCTTGTCTATTAATGAAGCCTGTGTTTCTGTTTTGAACCCCGACTGCCGTAACCACGCATGTCTCTTGATAACAGTACCTTCTGCTATCAATCTTCCTGCGTTGTCTGCAGCGTCGAAAGTTGCTTTTAATATGCAACCAGACACGGCTCTCCCTTCTGCCGAGATCCGAGCCAACTGGCCCTTTAACGGTTCAGGAGCAGAGGCTATGAGCGCCGCGACCTCTTCCCATTGATGGCAGTTGTAACTTGCCAACAGGGTGGTGGAGTTTGCAATCCTTGCTTGGTAGGCGGACGTTGAGGCTACCTTCCTGCCAAACCCGTACAGTCTTTTGCTCTCCTTGTCGGGAGGAGCTTCTGACGACGATAAGGGTGTCCCAGCCCTCTTCCGAGTGTTGGTAACCACTAGGGAGTCTGGTTTAAGATGACCTCTTATATAAAGAGGGTCAGACTGGGCTGCCCGAAAAAGTTTTTCGACTCTGGGGTTGACGGCTCTGGTGAGGTTAGGATTCACCAGGGATGGATCTATTCTACGTTGGATGGATTTAAGGATATGGATGGTCTGAGCGACCGGCCTCCTCTCTCCCACCAACTCTTCTGCGAAGTCCCTTTCCTCCTGTACACCGTGGGTGTCGATGTGAAAATGTTCTGCTGCGCGAGCAAGAACTTCATTAAGGAGGGGTTGGTTATCAACTGGCGAGTCGGTAACTGGGGCTTCGCTCTCTACCGGGGAATCTACTCTGTAAATTTCCTGCTCATCTTCTACCTCCTCCAGGTCCTCATCCTCCGCATAGTATTCAGACCCGGTTCGTTCCTCCATAATTGAAAACTCCTGGTCCCCTTCAGGGAAAGGTTGTCCTTGGTATCTGGGGTGTGGAGTAGAGTATGGAGTAGAGTAAGGCTGCACCTCAAAGGGGTCAGGTCTTTCGACCCGGGCCTTTTTACTTAGGGGGATAGGATCAGAGGAGCCTGAGGGTGTGGCCCCTTGAGGGTCATACGAAAGGAAATGTTCTGGGTTTTTGTCATAAAAATCCGCTAAGGAAGACATCCTTGACATGACCCTGTCTATGTCCTCACTGGACCATTCTTTGGAACAGGGTATGACTTTAGTAGGCAACTTAGAGGACTTATCAAGGGTATCCTTGCTGGATGTTGATGTCCCAGTAGATTTATGTTTATCTGTCTGCTTGGGGTGGAAGGATGGTCTTACAGGAGTGGAAGGCTGAGCTTTCCGCTGTTTCCCTCCCTCCCCGTGCGTGGAAAAATGTTTTCCCTGCCCCTTGGAGGCCCCAGAGACTTTCGACGCCTGGCGCCGAGGGTCGGGAGAGGTATCTTGTTTCGAGCGTGGGGCCTCGCTGGTGTTAACTGCGCTCTCGGTCTCTTGGAGCGCGGCCTGGGGGTGGAAGTCGTCTTCGTCTTCCGACGATCGAACTTCCGTTAATCTAGGGAGCGAGGCACTCTTGGCAAGAGTGGATGATTGCCTTGCGTCATGAGGCGATCTCGATCGAGAGCGCCCAGAGGACACCGAGTCGGACCGTTCTATCCGTGCCTCTTTCCGAGAAGTCGACGTCGTCGAGGTTCGGTTGGACTTAGTGTGCTTAGTGTGTGTAGGTGTAGCGCTTGCGTCGCCGGGGGTCTTCCCCATAGCCGCCCTGCCGGACAACCTTCCGAGGTCGGGGACCTGCGCTCGGCAGTCTTTCGACGCCGTAATGCCCTCGCCGTCCGAAAGTACGGCGTCGCTGCCATCGCTGAAGGCGCCCTCCGCTGCCATGGCTGCCTGCCTGGCGTGGTGGGCCCAACGCTTTGTCGAACGGTCCTTAAGTGTTTTAGGTTTAAACCTACTACACGCTCTGCAGTTCGCTTCGGGGTGGTCCCTCGGCAAGCAGAGATTGCACGTGGCGTGCCTGTCGACCCAAGGGTATTTGCGGTTGCACTTGGGGCAGAATTGGAAAGGGGTACCCTCCATACGCACCTTGAGGCAGCGGGCTGGTAAGTGTAGGAAATATATAAGGTGTACCTATATACCAAGAGTGAAGAGTATGTACCACCCCCCACTCTCCCTACTTGCAGGGCCGAGGCCAGCGGCCTACTAGGCCCGGGCCGAGGCCAGCGGCCTTCCGAGGCCCAGATCCGTCGTGCAGCAGCCGACGGTCGATGTCTTCTCCAGCCGTCGTCGAGTGTCGATGGTCGACGTTGGGGTGGGGAAGGATGTCAATAAATAATTGTAAATTGCAATAATTAGCAAAAGTATGGCTAAGGCCAGGGGACTCCGCAAGATGCTTCCGACCAGTATGGCGGAAAAAAACAATCTGAGGATCCCAGACGCGTGAGGGATCTTGGGTACAGTGGACGTCACACTAGGGATAGTATTACTGGCACGCCTGTGTCGACGCCCATTTTCGAGTTTCGAAAAACAAACTGTAATACTCCGCAGCTTCCACTAGATGTCGGCCTATGCACAGCATGTGATCTAAGCAGATTGCACAAGCCTCAGAAATGAGATTACAAATATACTTTCAACAGGTTCAGTCTCTCATGTGACCAATATCTTCTTTGGAGACTTGAACCTCCCCAAGATCCAAGCAACCAAAAACAGCAAAGATGCATTCCCGTACCTGGTAGAATCACTGGACATAATCCAAGGCGTATTAGCCACGACACACATTAGACATAATACTCTATACCACACCTTCTCCTCTTACCTCCTTCCAAACCGCACAAAACCCATTGTGCTCGACTGGACAGAACATGCAGCCATCCCATTCTCCTTATCACACTCTCTGACAGCCCACAAGGGTGATGATAAATGTCTCATGGTAGCACTTTGCTCCTTCAAACCCTTTGCAGTAGAGTTGCTGGTGGAAGGCCCGCATACAGGAGGCCCTTCAATTCCCCCAAGGCCGTCTAAATGGCAGACTGTGATATCTAAAGCCATTGCTGCTTACTACACCACCACCATTATTGCAGCCTCTAACAGGAGAAAAGCCCCTTTCACAGCAGTCAAACACTGCTGGAACTCCACACCTGATCCAGAGGTACCAGAATCCTAGGAGACGTGTGAGGCTATCAATATGTATCTAATTGAAAAGATGGATATCATCAGGGCTCCAAATCCTCTGATCCTCCTCCCTATATGCCCCAACGGACCGTTCAACCGGTGGCCCGACTTCTCCCTTCTCTTGCATAATGGCCTTTAGTACTCGCTGGCATCCTTAAAACCGACTTCTTGAACCGCCACATCCTCCTGGCCACAACATAAAAAAATGTGCCGGTCCTGCCTTTACTGCTCTTCTTAGGAGAGTCAACGCCTCCCTCTGTAAGGGCACATTCCTAGACGTGCTAAGAACAGGGCTTATAAACCTGCTCCTGAAAAAATCCTCCTTCGACCCTGAAGGCACACTATTCACCCTCCTTCCACACAGGTGGGATTCTCTGGCACTGTACTGAAATCGTTCACAGCCGTCCTATCTGGCAGATACCAGGGTGTCTAGATGGGGATCCTCAGTTCCAAAGACCGCCCATCACCAGTGGAGACCCTCAGGGTTCCATTCTCTCCCTGCTCACTCATAGATGTCCCCAACATCACGATACACTAATATGCAGATGCTACATACATACATTAGTGATGTTTCATATCAACGGGGGGAATGTCATTCTTCCGGGGCTCCCGGGTGCTCACCTGGCTTCCCCATAAGCAGCCCGCCACACCACAGCTCGCCTCTTCACCAGCTCCAAAGAATTGGACTACATCACCCCCCACCTTGTATGTCCTGCACTGTCGCCTCATCCCGACTAGTGTAGGGTAACTCCCCAACAACCAGACAAATACAAAAAACCCACAGGGGAAAAAGGCACAGTGCACCCTTTTTTCGAGAAGAACAAGAGCGTTATTTTGTGTGCAAAAAGGAAAATGGTGACAGGGTATTATTATAAGTCCGCTGCTGCAGAGTTGTCTCTCGTCATCAAAATGGAGTTCATTTTATAAACGTACAAATCGTCATTCATGATGCATTCAATATACAGTATTCATCCCCCACCCTCATTGGCTGCCGCCTATTTACATGCTAATAGTCAAATAGGGGCCCGTCTCCAAATGGTTGTATCACCTTCTCCTCCATCTTCTTCACACGTGGGTAACAGCCTCTTCGCCTCAAAGCACTGCAAGGTAATTGGTTGGACTATGAATTGAACCATCCTGTCTTTACTCCTAACCACGTGACGTGCACCTGGTCGTCAACATGAACTCAGCAGATAAGTTCGAGATCAGCCTGGTCCTTGCGAACAAACCAACTCTGTTCTCATCCCAGACACGCAGGCGCACCCATCATGCCTCCCTGCTGAAATCTTATAATTATTGGCATCCCCCTTTGCTCTCCCTGGTGTAAATCACAGACCTTGTTCTCTGCTGCCTCCAGTATCAGTTAACCCTCCCATGAGATAGGTCTGGTGTACCACTAATCCATCCACTTCGTGAAGTATTTAAGAGTATTATTCCTATACATCTGGTAGTTCAAATGGAATGACAATTATTCTGGGGGGCGCAAGTGTCCTAAATCTCAGTTCATGTTTTGGCAGCTCAAGACCTATGCCCCGGTTCCCATGAGTGTGGTCTTCCTACTGGGCCGCAGACCTTCTCCCATTCTCGCATTCCTATCTAATTGTTCAAAGGTCTGACTTGATACATTTATATGTGGGTGTACGTGCATGTTCCTTACCGCGCCTGGGAAATGGAATGTGCTAATCAAGCAGGATATGAGACCTAGTTGTTCTGTGTCTCCAACATGGCCTGCGAGGATTCACACCTACTCTTAAATGCAGCATTAGTTCATGTTATGAATGTGGTGCACATGCAATGTATTCTATGTTACCTTTCACAAAGCAAATAGCTAGTTTCCCCTATATGAATTTCCAAGATAAATGTGTCTCCCACCAGTTGCTTCCACCCATAAGGTGTCCCCCTCCCCCTGCACCACCCTCTACACTTTCCCCACATATTAATAAATCGTTTGGGAGGGGCAGTGATTTGAAAACGCATCCCAACATCCCCCCCTTTAGTTAATCTTCCATTAACTAACTACTTCTTTTTTCTCTCTCTTTATCAGATTCATCCTTGGGAACCCATGCCCTACACACATGACGTGAACTCACCCCTTCCCGCACATATTTCTCTGGAGTGCACGTAAGATGTATACAATTCCCATCACCCGCTAAGTCCACCCAGTGTTCGGTGTAGTTTTCTGTATCTGGTGGGGGTGATGTTAACGTCCCTGGAGGTTATAAAGGGCTCTCAATCCTAACCATGTGTGGCTTATTTGGGTCCTCCTTTTGAGTCTGCCCATTCTTTGTACCCGAGAGAGCCATTCCTGCTCCGATAGTAACCATCATTGTACTGTTCGGAATCTTGGCACAACATTGAAGTATCATCTGGTACATGAAGAACAACACCAGTAGGAGAACCACGATCAGAACCAGTATCTTCACCAATGTCCTAAGCCAGGATGGCGCCCATGAGAACAACGTGTCAAACCAATCTTAGGCCTGCATGCCTGCTTCACTTTCCATACCAGTCTTTAACTTGTGCAAAGCCCCTATGATGTGCGTCAGGGACCCATTCTCTGTGTCCTTTGGGGGTTTGTACATGCAGCAAGATAACCCTATCTTCTTGCACATGCCCCCTTCAATCACCATCAGGAGATTCAGGACATACCGGTTTGGAGGCGTCATCAACCGGATCGCCCTCAGCTCACTCTTGATAGCATTTAGACCTTGTTGATTGATTGATTGCTTATTTATTATGCGCTTATACACAAGTGTTTCAAAGCGCAACCATGCATGAGAGGGGAAGACACAGGGAAGACAAGACATGATCTTACTAAGCATGGTACATTCAGATCATGCAGGGGAACAGAACAGGAAGTGCAAGGCGGGGCAGTAGGGACCAAGTGCACCCAGTCCCATCAGAACATGGGTTAAGTGCAGAGAGATACCACTAACATTGGTCGTAACCGAAGTGCAGTAGTGCTGCAGCAAGTGCAAGGCCCTTGTTCAGTGTCATTTGCCAACTGGATCACTTCCCACTGAACAGTCTGCAACCACTCTGCATTTGCTGCAGCCTGGATCCCTGGTGTTAGGAGAGACGCAAAGAACACCTCTGTTTTAGGGCCTGATTCATGGAAATGTGCGCAGAAATCCCACAGGGGCAGCGCCCTGCGTATTCATAGAATTATTGCACAAAATAACCGTATTTGCAAATCATTCCCGGAACGGCCCCGACACGCCGCCACGCAAAGCAAAAAAAGCCAGATCGGCTACCTATGAATGCCTCCTCAGGTGCGGATACACGCACCCTCCAAACAGTGCGAGGGGGCGTCTGCATCTCAGGGACCCTGCGCAGGGTACCCGGTAACTGTATCCGGCACCCCTACAACATGCATATGAAAAATCGTAACTCGGTTGAAATATTGAAAAAGCTGTGTGCGAACCCCCGTAAACCATTCCTGTACCCCGCTACACAGCGTACGCGCACCCATAAATTGGATTGGTACCCCGGTTGTATACACGCACCCCTAAATCCGACATGGAAACCCACCTCAGTGCCGCGATTCCTATGCGCCCATGTACTTACACCTGCCTTCGAATGGTGGATAGTATGAAGGACTTGCGTGGCCATTTCCTGGCTGAGAGGTTGCGTGATCGGATCCATAAATACGTCTCGTGCCGCGCATTTGTGGGTGTGTGAGGGACTGCCTGCAGGCCGTCCCTCGGAACGCCCACTTTTTTATCAAGTTCTTCCCCATTATTGGCGTTCCGCCCGTTCCCAGCCCTCTGCGCAAGCCACCTCCACACCCCTCATGGAGTCTCGCACAAGGCCCTCGATGGCTTCCAGATACGTGCCGATCCTGTGTGAACTTCACGCAAGTTCAGGAAAAGTACAGCGCATTCGATTCTATTAATCGACGAATGCGGATTTGCACACAGTTTGGTGCGCAAGTATCCTATTTTCCAGGTAAATGATTCCATGAATCAGGCCCTTAGTGTACATCCGGTATTTGTCTGGAATCGCTTTGAACAACTTGGATGTCTCTTCCGACAGATAATTTGATCTCTTCTTTCTCTGCTTCACCGACCGCTTCTTCCCGGGGATTTGAACAGAGGCTGGTATAGCTTGCGACACCCATACTTGGATACTACTGTCAAGTGAGATCCAGGATAGCCGAGTGCAATGTTGTTAATGCACTCGTGCCTCGCCAAGAAGGAGAAAGATGCATATATGCTTGTTGACCGCATAACCAGTATAGGTCCATCAGAGATGCTGTTCCTTTTACAAGATCTGGAATGAACATTGTCTTATTGCACTTCGTATTAGTACTTACAGGAACAGTCCGATGCACTTGAAAACAGAACTAATACGGTTCTGCTAGTTGAACTTTTACTGGGGTTTTGTGTGCTTCAATCCATGTTAGTTTTGGTATATATGAAGTCCATGCTGTGAAACAGTTCTTATTTATATTCCATATAACTTCTTCTCCGAACCCTGCCATCCTCCATGCTGCACAGCTCACCACTGCTTTCTACCATCTGTTCGACACAAACAATACCTCATCCAGTGTCAACGTGGGCTGAGGTTGATTGAGTGATTTTTTATTTATTATGCACCTATACACAAGTGTTTCAAGGCGCAACAAGGCAAGGGAGTCGGAAACAAATGGAGGACAAGATAAACTATCTTACTAGGCCTCATGTCTTTAAGATGGTGCAAGTGCACAATAAGAAGTGCAGGGGAGAGGGTAAAGGGACAAGTGCACCTAGAGCAGCAGGGCACTGAGTTAAGTGCAAAAAAGGCTGGGAGTTCAGGGGGCAATCCCAGCCCAGTAGTGCAAGGTGTGCCAGGCAGCAAGTGCAAGGGGACTGGTCAGGGGGGGCCTGGTGTCCTGTAAGACTCAGAGGACACTGAGTAGCCAGTCTGCAGAGGAGCAGGAGCAATGGTAGGTTAGCAGGGGAGAGGGAGCAAGAAAAAAAAGGCGAAATGAAAGTTCTTCTGGAGCGTCCGGAACTTAAGGAGATCCGGCTCAAGGTGGAGAGAGGCAGGGAGGCCATTCCAGAGGGAGGTACCTGCAGTGGAGAGAGATCTACCCCCCATTATCTGCTTGGAGAAGCGACTCACCCACAGAGAATTAGATGTAGACAAGCAGAGGGCTCCTGGAGGAAGTTACTTAGGAAGAGAGAGTAGAAAGTAGTGAGGGCAACGGCCCCAGAACGCCTTGTGGACCATGCAGAGGGTCTTAAACTCGATCCTTGCAGCCAATGGGAGCCAGTGGAGAGATTTCAGGGCCGGAGAGATGCAGTCCCTGGGCTTGAGGCCAAGGATACGTTTTGGGGTCCTGTTCTGGATGAGTTGAAGAGGGTGAAGGGTAGTTAGGCAGATTGAAATAGAGGCTGTTAGAGTAATCCAGCCTAGAGAGAACCAGGGCGCTGGAGACAGTGAGCTTCTGGGGGAAGGTGAGAAAAGGGAGAATACTTCTGAGGAGGTGCAGCTGGAAATGGGCCTTCTTGGCAAGATCCATGATTTGTGGAAAGAAGGAGAGAGTGGAGTCGAAGATGACCCCAAGTTGTTTTGCCTCACAAGACGGTGAGGGCAGAGGACCCAAGGAGGGCGGCCAGAGTGAGAGAGGAAAAGCGGGAGCGGGGTCCCAATGAGAAGGATCTCAGTCTTACTGGCATCAAGGAAAAGATTGTTAGAGGCAAACCATGCCTGAATAGCGGATAGACAATCAGGGATGAGCAAGGAGGCTGAGGGTAGCCTGAAGGAGAGCTGCGTGTCATCTGCATAATGCTGAAAGTTAGAGGAAAAGGTAGAGCTCAGGAGGGCCAAAGGGGGCAGATAGACATTGAAGAGCCAGTGCGAGAGGGTAGAGCCCTGGGGAACACCACATGTGGAGAGAGGCGGTGGAGAGAAAAGACCTAATCTGAGCCTGGGATGGTCAGTCCAGGAGGAAGGAGGTCAGCCACACCACAGCTTGATCTGTGATGCCCAGGGTCTAGCAGAGATGAGTAATCAGGATGTTGTGGTTCACTGTATCAAATGCAGAGGAAAGGTCGAGGAGAATGAAGACAGAGGAAGAGTTAGAGTCAAGATTAGACAGAAGATCTTCACAGGTGTTCAGGAGTTCAGTTTCTGTACCTTTGGCTGCTCTGAAGCCAGAATAATGGCCATGGAGACAACCAACCGATTCAGTGAGGAGTGCTTGCTGGGAGATAGCCAACTTCTCCAGGAGTTTGCCCAGGAAAGAAGTGACATAGATCGGGCGATAGTTTGCTGGAATGGAGGGGCCAGCAGAAGGATTTTCAAATAGGGGGTGTACAAGTGAGCGCTTAAGAAGACAGGGGAAAGATCCAGTGGCAAAGGAGTGATTAGAGAAATCAGCCAAGGCTGGAGCCAGAGAACCAATATTGTCCTTAATGGTTCTGGAGGAGCAGGGTGGTCACCTGTTTGGATGAGACTTTCATAGAACGGACTTGTCTGGAAACATCATGAGGTGTAAGAGGAGAGAGGGAGGATAGAAGGCGAGGGGGTCGACCGAGGAGGGCCTGAGAGAGGTAGAGGGAGAGAGAATAGAAGAGGAGTACAGACAGGACATCCTGGGTTTAGTGGTGAAATGAGAAGCCATAGCTGTGCAGAGGGCCTGGATAGGTGTAGAATAGGTAGAAAGTGCAGTAGGATTGGCCAGCTCTTTGCAGATTTGGAAAAGTTCAGCCGTGTTGTTAGAGGCCGCAGAGATGCGGTCTTGATTATGGGCCCTCTTCTTAGAGAAGATGGGCGGTCTGTATTGCCCTTGGAGCAGCCGGCAGGCCAGTTTGTCAGAGGATGCACCTGAAGCTCCCCACTTCTGTTCAGCTACTTTGCACTTGTGTTTCAAAGCAGCCAGATCAAAGTCATACCAAGAGTTGTACTTGGTGGCAGGCTTCAGGTGGATCCTCATGACAGGGGCAAGGATATCCAGAGTGTTAGAGATGGAAAGGTGAAGGTTGGAAAGGGCTATGTCAGGATGGCAGTCAGCCAAAGAAGTAGGTGAGGGAGGGGAAGTGCAGGCAAAGGCGGCCACTCACACTCACTTCATAGATCTAATGACTTCAAAGGAAGGTGGCAGTGCTATGTGGGCCTTTTCCAAGGGCACAGGAAGCTTCAAGTGAGAAGAAAGAAGAAAGTGGTCAGTCCAGGAGAGAAGAGTGAGTAGTGAGAGGATTAGAGAGGGGGATGTCTGAAGAGATGAGAACATCCAAGGTGTGTCCGGCAGAGTGAGTCGGACCGGAGGGTAGAATGGAGAGGGAAAGAGAGTTGCATAGGTTGTGGAAAAGTTCAGAGGAGTCTGGGGAATCCAGGTGGATGTTGAGAACCCCAAGAAGGAGAAGCTGGGAGGTAGAGGAAAGGAGAGAGGAGGTGAGGTCAGGGAGGAAGAGGGTGATCTGGCCAGGTGGCCTGTAGACGATGGCCAAGGTCAGAGAGAGGACAGGTGAGCTAGAGAGCCTGCAGTCCAGGCATTCAAATGATTAATAGATCTGAGTGGGTAATGAAAGCAGGGATCCACTCAGGAATGATCAGGGCCACTCTGCCTCTGGCCTATTGGACCTGGGTTTGGAGAGGATATGGTAGCCCTCACGGAAGAGTGTGTCAAAACTTGTGACAGAGCTGGCCTTGAACCATGTCTCCATGTCTGTAAGGTCCAGGAGTTCAAGGAGGTGGCAGATGTCAAAGGAGTGTTTGACAGCAGAGCAAGAGTTGATAATAGCTAAGTGGAACAGGTTGCCACTCTTGAACATTTTCCAGGGAGGGTTCCACGTGAGAGGACTACCCGTTGGGAGAGGCAGAGGAGCCAGAGAGGTAGTGAATGGCAAGGGAGCCATAGAGGTGGCGGACAAAGGTGGCAGAGGAGCCACAGAGGTGGTAAATGGCAAGGAAGCCAGATGGTGGAGATGGTGGAGACTGGAGGTGGCAAGGAGGAGGTAGCTGGCAAGGTTGCCAGAGGGGAGGCAGTTGGCAACGAAGCCAGAAAGGTGTATGACGGAGGTGTATGACGGAGGTGACTGAGGGGCCAGAGATTAAGTAGATGGTATAGGAGTCGTAGCAGTAGAAGAAGGAGCCGGCAGGGGAGCCACAGAAGTGGTAAAAGGAATAGCAGGAGAAGGAAGGAAGATGATGGGGCGAGGGAGGCGCCTATCAAATAGTAGGAGATTGGGCTGAGGGCCCGGACCATGACAGTGCTGTTTAGATAGACATTAACGATGACTCTGGAGGACTGGAAGGAGGCCAAGAGAACCTCCCATCAGGTGCCACAATTAATGGGAGAAAAGGAGGAAGGAGAGAGAAGTGCGACCATATGAAGGGTCGATATGTCGAGAGAAGGAACAACAAAGACGATATCGGTGAGAGTTTGTCTGGAGGAAGGGCTTACATAGGTTTCAGCGATGGGTTGGAGACCAGGGTGTCCTTCTTGAGCTTTTTCCCAAGTCCTAGTTTGAAGAGTAGGATGGGAGATATAAAAGCAGTTAGAGAAGATGGGGGAATTGAGAACACCACAGTGGGTGTGATAAAAGAAAGAGAAAGGGCAGGTGAGAGGAGGAGAAGAGAAGGAAACACTGCACAGAGCTACACCACACATTGTACAAGAAGGGGAATTGGGTGGAATTGGGGGGAAAAGGGGTCGTTAAAGAGAGATAACAACGGGCAGCAACAGAGTACAGACAGGGACAAGTAAACAAAGGCAGCAGCAGGCAATGAGTGTAACAGCGGTGGAAGCCGACCAGGCTCAGCTCAACCTAGAGAGGAAAAAGGCCTGCAGGGCAGCAGTAGTGATCACAGAGTAAGAGGGAACCTAGAGAAGGGGAGAAAGGCCTACTGGACACAGCAAGCCATGTGCAAGCACACCAAGGTACACTCGCCTAGAGGAGAAATGCAGAGAATGCAGGACAATACATAGAAAAGTGATAGAGACCAATATATTTAGCTAGAAGGGAAGAAATGCAGAAAAATGCAGCAGAATGCAGAGAAACAGTTGTAGAGACAAAGTACGGCTACCCGGGAGAGGGACAGCCTAATGTACGAGTAGAGTGCAGGGTGAGATTCGCATTGAAATGGAAGTAAGTGCGAGGTAGGGCAGTTTAGTAGGACACATAATGGGTGCATGCTCCGCCGGTACCTGTCTTACCTTGCGGTCACTGCTGGTTGATGGCTGCGCTGCATGCTCGCACTCAGCGTTCCGACCCCTTTTTCAACAAAAACCTGCGTCGCACAACACTGCAGCCTTGTCCTCCGAGGGCTTTGCTGCAGAGTTTCCGATCCTCAGCTCTTAAAGGTTTGGAAGCGTGGATGTAGCACAACGTGCTACGCAGCTACCGGCAGCTTCTCCTGCGGTCCTTCATCGCACAACATTGCAGCCTTGTCCTGCGAGGGCTTTGCCCTAGAGGGTCCGATCCTGAGCTCTTAAAGTTTCAGAAGTGTGGACGTAGCGCAATGTGCAACATATTGGTGGGCAGTGTCTCCTGCGGTCCGGCATCACACAACACGGTAGCCTTGTTCTGCGATGGCTTTTCAGCAGAGGGGCTGATCCTCAGCTCTTAAAGGTTCAGAAGCATGGACATAGCACAACATGCTACGTATCGACAGGCAGCGTCTACTGGGGTTCTGCGTCGCACAACACGACGGCCTTGTCCTGCGAGGGCACTGTCGTCTTTGGCACACTTCTCTCCATCTTTGTTCATTAGTACAACTTGTACCTTGTGGACCCGACACAGTGCTAAAAGCACCAAACACTCCAAGGGCGATATTTCTTGGAATACCAACATTTCGGGTGCCCCAGCTGCGTGGAGGATGAGGGAGCAGACATAACAACTCCCATTATACCTCTGTTTCTCTACCGAGTTCATATGACTGTACGACATGTTACTAAATTCTGGGTGGTGCACCTCAGACATTGTATCAAATACTACACCTTTGTACTGAATATAAACCCCTTTTAACTCACAACTTTAGGTTCCATATTATTGTATCTTGCATTCTCATTTGTTTAGAATTCACTACCGTGGTCATATAATCATCACTTGGTGTTGCAGCCTCAAAAAATGTGTTGTTTTCAAATCTGTTTTATTACACCCCTGCACCTCATTTATAAGACCTAACCATATAAATTCACTAAATAAATATAAAAATATACCACAAACAAATCCACACATAAGTGGAACAAGTATCCTTCTGTAAAACCTCTTAAAACATATCACGTTAATACCACCAAAATGTGCAGAAACTGGCAAACACAATAGTAGAAAACACACAACCCCAAATATTAACAAAAATATTCAGCAAAGAAATTGTAGATACTTCCTCAAAAAACATTCTGCAGCAAATGTTGTTTACACATAAAAGAATCACCTAATTAGAAACATTCGGATAAAAAACTTGTTGTCTGAGGCATTGTTCGCGATGCCTTCCAAACATTAGACAAATGCATTCAATACCGTAATTCTTTCACTTTGACCACAAGCAGAGTAGCGTACACCACGGTGTAAGGTCCACTGTATCGAGGCTCACTCCACCTGCAGACAAAGTTCTTTATATACACCCTGTTACCAGGGAACAATTGTAACCATGGTGAGCTTGTAGATTCTGGTGCAGCGCTGTTTTCACCTACTTCTGTTCGACGTTGATACATTTTGTTAACTGAGTCAAATACAAATGAAACTCATCCCTCAAAACTGATGTAGCCCTGTGAGTATCAGATGCACTATGCACAGGAGACAATGGCATATGCATATGTCTTCCCGTCACTATTTAATGCAGGGAGAGGTGATGGTCCATACAGGGCTGAGGCCTGAAACTGAACAGGGCCAGCGGGAGGTAGTGCACCCAGTTCTGTTTCAGGGTACCACACAGTTTAGACAACTTTGTCTTCAACAAATTGTTCATCCTTTCCACAACGCTGTTGGTTTGATGGTGATAAATGGAACACATCCTGTGTTTTATTTCCCAAAAGAGCTGCAATTCCTTGAAAAGCTCATTAAAGAAGTGGGTGCCATTGTCACTTTTAAGCATCTTGCACACCCCCATAGGGGGAACACTTCTCTCACCAAAAACCTGGTGGCCGATTTGGCATCAGGATGTGCAGAGGGTACAAGCTTCAATCCAATGGGAGAAAGGACATGCTACAACCATGAGGTAACGGAAGGTATTACAACTTTCACCCGTATCTGCAAAATGTATATGGAAATCTCAAAAGGGGCCAATTGGATCAGGGAGTGTTCCTCTCAAAGTTGTTAATGTCTGCCCAGTCCTATATGTCTGACAGACAACACAATTAGACGTAAACATAGACAACAATTCCTGAAACTTGGGTACATACCAATTTTCTTGTATGTCTGCGGCACTATGCTATTTGGACACATGGGCAGGGTAATGAAGTTGATCAAATGCCACTAAGGCCAAATCTTGGGGCATCACCACCTTGACTGTACTAGTTTGCCTCCACACTAAATCAGTTGGGGACTTTGCACTCCCCCTTCTTTGCCACACCAACTTCTCACTTTGCGGAGCCTGGCCTTGTATCTCCATTATTTCAGTGACAGGAAGTGCAGTATATGGACCACCAACTGCAACAGCATTTTTACAAATGCTGGATGCTCAGGGATATCTAGTACTGGCAGGAACACAGCCAGTTTTGCTGGTGTGTCTGCTGCTTCGTTCCTGAGGGTGACAAAATCTCTGCCACTTGTGTGGGCTGCACACTTGACGACTGCGGCAAGTGTGGGCTGTGAAAGGCATGGACCAACTGATCCAGCAAGGCTGCATGCTGCACTGGGGACTCATCAGCTCTACAAAACATTCTTCTCATCCATCTTGACAATCCTGAATGCACAGTGGTAGTAACATAATCAGAGTCTGAATAAATTGTAACTCTGCACCCTTGCTCTCCCTCAAGTGCTTCAATTCCACTGCCTCTGCAGAAAAATTGCCCTGAAACCTCTGCTGCAAAAATACCTTGTACTCCCCATCAACCAGTCTAACCACTGCTGCACCAGTATGTCGCTGGTGTGTCTCCTGGTCAATAGTTGAGGACCTGTCAACGTAAAACACCTCACCCTCATCTAAAGCATAGTCACGTGCTTTGGGAATTTCATACTCAGGACCCTTGTATGTAATACAGTCATGCACCTCATAATCGTCAGTAATAGGGTCAGTTAATAGGCTCAGTCAAAAAAGTAGCAGGGTTCACTGTTTTACAACGAACAATATGGATAGATGGACTAGAGAGAATTACATCATAAGCGGAAGCCCTTTGTGTAGTCAATGTAGATGTGGACCTCTCCAATATTGTAAATACAGCGTGCTCGACATACAGCATCAATGAACACCCCATGACAATAGAAGCAGGCTTTTCAATGGCGAAAACAGCATTAACCAATGCTTGTTTGCATAGAAACTTTCCTTACATGACAGAATCCAGCATACCACTATAATATGCTTAGGGTTTGTGACTCATAGTGCTGTGTTGCATCAAAACTGCAGTCATCATCTGGCCTTTAGAATGTGAAAAAAGATAGAACTCTTTAGTGTAGTCAGGAGTTGCCAGTAGAGGAGCAGTGGAGATAAACATTTTCAGCTCCTGATAACTGGGCACCATCTCGTCAGTCCAAATGATAGTATTTTTTGTCCGTTGTGTTCCTTTAAGGGCCCTTAACAATGTTCAAGTGTATGACGTTTAGTCAAAGTTCCATGCGCTACAGTAATTACACAGACCAGGAAAATTGTCCATATCTTTAACTGTCACTGGCTGGGGGTAGCGTGGACTGCTGCTGTGCGCTCTGGAGTCACTCTTTTGCAGTTCACTCCAATCAATTCACCCAAATACAACACTTCCTGCTAGCAGTATTTCAACTTTGCTCTGTCCACCTTATATCCTTTGTCTGCCAATAAATGTAACAAAGAAATAGAGTCTTCCCTGCACTGTTGTTCGGTAGTACTGCCCACCAACAAATCGTCCACATATTGAATAATGTTGCTGGGAACATCAATATTTCCTAGATCCTCATGTAAGACTGTGTTAAAAATACTCTGGGACTCACAGTACCCTTGAGGAAGTCTAATATGTTGGAATCGGCAAGTGGCAAATGTAAAAGCTGTGAGATATTGTGAGTCTGGATGCAAGGGTACTGAGAAAAAGGCATTCTTCAAATCCACCACAGTAAAATGGGTTGACTCAACAGGTATATTACACAGTATTGTAGCGGGATCCAGAGGGGGTGCACATCCTGAATCATCAACTAGCCCCCTTTGGGGTAGATAGCTGTGTTACACACGAATAGGATGGTACTATAATACCCTGATGCAAAAGAGTTTTATAGTGTCATAAATCCCTTCCTCCACTGCCTTTGATAAGGGATACTGTTTAACTATGTGCAAAACAGGGCCAAGTTTCTGTGATACGTATTGGCACAACACTCCATAAGAGCCCTACTTCAAGCAGATTATGGCTATCAACACAATCCTATCCTTTGACACTAGAATTCCTTCTATATCAAGCATGATAATTGTTCCTCGCCAGTACTTATTAGCCACCTGGGGCGCTGCACTGGGTAGTATTGTGATACCGTATATGAACAAATCGGGGCTTACAGGTATTCCTCTCGCTGCAGATTCAATGCCCAATGTGTGCAATGTCAACATTACCCTCACGGTACACATACCGGGTGTCGAATAAACCATGCCCCTTTCAGTGAACGAGATGGTCATGTTGCGCTTAGTCAAAATGTCCCTTCCCAACAAGTTGATCAGTGTTGTAGTAGAGTACAACAAGGGGGCCCACACCTCTCTGCCCACTACCTTAATGGGTAATTATTTCATAAAAGAAACTGATTGAACAAACCCAGAGAAGCTGTGTGTATCCATTACCTCACTAATGCATGATTTGGTTGCACCTGTATCCACCATAAAAATGAATGCTTTATTGCCTATCTCCATGCCCAACATGGGTTCCTCTTCTGGATCGGCAGTGACCAATAGGACTGGGCACGCTAAGGCTTTCTGTGGGCTGTCCTAGTCCGGATATATGTTTGTCCCTGGAAAAACAAATGGATTCTCACTAACAATTCTGGCCCCCTGATAGTGTGTCACAGTACTGTTAGGTACTGTGTTATCTGAGGGCCCTGCTGTTGTCCTTGATGCACTGCATACACTGGCATATTACTAGAATTTGGAGCTGACAACTGTAGAAATGATGGTGGGGGAACAGGCGGGGCAACAGGGTGCACTGTCCATAAAATTGGGGATATGGTGCCTTGAAAAATTACCCATTCATCCACACAAACCTGCTCCTCCTACTGCAGCCCCAGGCCTCCAAAACCTCCTCGCCCTCTGTGGGGCCTTGAGAACCCACCTCTTCAATGCTGAAACCCTCTAAGGTACTGAAGCTGATACCCACCTGCCCAATCGTTTTTACCTCCCCACACAGGTGCTGCTCACACATCAGCCTGAACCGCCTTAAACTCTGCTGGTTCTTCTGTCTGCGCTGCCACTACAGCCACTTCCAATGCAACCTTTGCTAATTTCTTCTGAACCAGTTCCGCTTCCTTAGCTTGCGCTCATTCCAATGCTTCCTTGTACCTTTCTATCAGCCGTTTACAATGGTGCATATTAATATACTGAATTTCCGGCTAGCCCATTGACTCAATCCCCACTATCTTATCGAGAGCTTTCTGTACCTTCTTCAGAAGTCCCCTTTTTACAACAAAATAAAAGAATGGAATCGCTCAGTTCTGCCTTCCACATTCCCTCTATCTGCAATATGTACTGAGCAGGATCCTCATCATCTGGCATCGTCCTCTGCATGATCGATTGGACCGCCCACACTTGGGGCCTAATGTCATTAATGAGATTGTTTTTATACATATGAGCCCATGGTATTTAGTGCGCTGTCCCTATGGGAATTGTGCTCCTACCCTTGTCCCTACTTTCTTTTTTCCCATCACTGATCTCTTAGCCACTGCCATGCGCCCGTATCTATTAAGTAACCTAGGTCCCCACAAGCTTTCTACTCATGAAGTGATAAGAGGTGGGTGTTTCTCTTCTTTCAACTCATCTACAGTGTCCCACTTCTCTTCTCCCACTCTCGTATGACCATATTCCATCCGACCATACCGTGCCGTGCCGTAATCCATACTCTCCTCTCCTCCTCCTCTCCTTCTCTATATACACATCCTTAATGGCTGTGCTGTCTATCCGGAACAGAATATCGCCCAATCTCCATTTATCTATTCTTACAGGCATGTGCTGCCATCTCACCTTTCTGATTTTAATCGGGCCAGTTCATCTTCCACCTTCCGTAGTGCATCTACTAGCTCCTTCTGTGGTTTTGTGTCAATTCCTTCTGGTGCTTTACCCTTCGCAACACCAGATGCTGTGGGGTTAGGGAGATTATATTTGACCGGCGTGTGTGGTGGGGGAACTGTGGTGGGCAACAGAACGAGGTGGGATTCGTATATCCAGAGGCAGGACGAGTAGGATAAAAATCTAACAGAGAACACTGAATGACCTTGGTGGGGGCACAGGGGCACTCCGGGCAGTGTTGTAGTTATCGTTCACCATCTTAAGGGATTCTGTGGAATCGTCCTCCAATCCTCCACCATCTTCCAGAGCTCTAATACCTCCTTTCTATTTTTCAATTGTTTTCCCTTTATATTTGGCCGCCAAAAATGTATACATGTGACTTAGTAGTTCTCTGTTATTTGTCCCCTGTTCGAGCCATTACTTATACATCTCTCCTGTTGTTTCAGCTAGTCATTCCGTAAGATACTTGAGAATTATTTATCGATAAAAAAGGAAGGGCTTTGCACATATATTCCAATAGGGTTGCCAGCTCAGTTGAAGCTGCCCCTGTATCACTGTTTTACAAGATTACAAATACCCTCGCTCCAACCCAGCAAACTATGTCCCTGCCCAATATCCGTTCCCCCCTTTACCACACCCCCGCCATCAACATCCACTCCTTCCTTCAATATTTGCTCCCTTTCACACATCTACTCACTCCTCACAAACATCCTATTACACAATGCAATAGGCCCTCCCTTGGCATCTGCCGATCACAACAGAAATCACAATAAAGTCTAAGTTTCGGTCCAACACCCTTCTATATCAGGTGAGGAGATCCCAGGCCCACATGGGCCTTTACCACAACTATTTCTCGTACTCATGCCCCCTTATACTTAGCAGAGAAATCCCAGACCCACTAAATATATGGGATATCTATCCGTTTTCATTCGTTACACAGCGCTGTCTTCTTCCTTAATACTATAGGAGATTCCACAAGCCTCAGAAACATATATATATATATATATATATATATATATATATATATATATATATATATATATATATATATATATATATATATATAACCAAAAAACAACTTCACTTATATACAACACCACATGGTTTTCCAACCTACCAACCCACACCACACACACACCTCTTCACACCTTCAAACACTCACACTCCCTGCGCATATTCCACTTGTTTTTCTCCGAAAAAGGAACACTTACTTCTACGTGTTCACCCAAAAGTCCTCCGTCGCAGGGTCCCTTTAATGGTCTGCACAATCCGGGGACAGCACCTCGCTCCAAAGAACCGACAAGAATTCTGACTACACAGCTCCTGTAAAGCTCTCGGAGATGTGCACAAAGGGGACTGGTCGCTGCTGGTTTGCGCGGACCCTCTGGATGTGTGGGCAGGAATCCTCCATATTCGTGGGGGAGTCTGGGATCACATTGGTGTCACCAATAATGTAAGGTAACTCCACAACAACCAGACATATAAAAAACAACCCATTAGGGAAAAAGGAAAGTTCACCCCTTTTTCGAGAAGAACAAGAGCTTTATTTTGTATACAACAAGGAAAATGGCAACAGGGTATTTTAAGTCTACTGCCACAGAGCTCTCTCTCATCATCAAAATGGAGTTTGTCTTATAAACGTACAAATCGTCACTCATGACGCATTCAATATACAGTAATCATCCCGCACCCTCATTGGCTGCCGCCTATTTACATGCTAATAGTCACACCAACATGTTACTTACCAAATGTAACATTCTTTCGACTGGATGTTCCTCCCACGTATTCCTCATCTTTTGATATTCGTATCCTGTCAGCTTCGCAGTTTCAGAAAAACAAAATCTCGGCAGAGGGCGCTGTGCACGAGGTCGTGGCGTAGATGTCCCTCGACAGGCTCCGTACCGTATCGACGTCACCATCAGTATAAATAGCTTGTGCCGCACTCGTTGGCTTCAGTTCTGTTTTTTCGAGGAAATATTCGGGGAACACCCATGCGTGCTTCATGACTGATAGACCCTTCGTGAGAGCGGGAATTGTAACTAATGTAAACTGTACTATGGGGTATGATGGGAGGGGCGATGAGGAATACGTGGGAGGAACATCCAGTCGAAAGAACATTACAGTTGGTAAGTAACTTGTTCTTCGAATGGATTGTGTCCTCCCACGTATTCCTCATTTTATGATAGACTCCCATAGCAGTGGTCATTTTGGAGGTGGGAGTACTAATTATTTTTCTCATGGACGGAATGAAGTACCGCCTTGGCAAATAAACCTTCATTGGAAGAAGAGGCATCTAAGCAATAATGCTTGATGAAGGTATGCATTGATGCCCATGTTGCAGCTGAACAAATATCTGCTGCAGGAACTCCCTTCTTCAGAGCCGCAGAAGTAGCCATCCCCCTAGTGGAATTGGCTCAAAGCCCATCTGGTGGGTCCTTTCTCGCCAATCTGTAGCACTTAATTATAGCCAGAATGATCCAGCGGGATATAGTCTGTTTTGTCACAGCTAATCCCAAATTATGGCCCGTATAACCTACAAAAAGTTGGTCATCTTGAAAAGTAAAAACTGAGAGCCCTTTTAGGGTCCAGTCTTTGCACTCTCTCCTCTTCTTTGCCCAAATGAGGAGGAGGATAGAATGTTGGTAATATGATTTTATGTGACAAGTGGAAGTCAGAAACTACTTTTGGTAAGAAAGAGGGTTTAACCTTAAGAACCACTTTGTCCTTGTAAAAAGTAGTATATGGATGTTTAGATGAGAGAGCCTGTAGCTCACTAACCCTGCGGGCTGATGGTAAGGCCACAAAAAGGACAGTTTTTAATGTTAGAAGCCTCAAGGGACAGGAGTGCAGGGGCTCAAAAGGTATACAAGTTAGAAACTTAAGTACCAGATTTAAATCCCAAATTGGGACATGAAAGGGGACTGGAGGGTACACATTAGTAAGCCCTTTGAGGAATTGAATTATTAATGGAATTTTGAAGTAGGAAAACTCTTCCGAGAAGCGCTTGAAAATGGACAGCACATCCTTTAATTGTCCCAATCTGGAGCCCCAGATTGGCTAGATGCAATAGGAAAGAAAGCACCATTAGGGTGACACATTGAAAAGGGTCCACATCCTTACTTTGCACCAGTTACTGAACTTGTTCCAACGACACCGGTACAAGGATTTTGTTGCTGGCCTTCTGGCCGAAAGTAAAATCTCCATTACGTCATCCGGAAGATCCCAATCCTTGTATCTCAAACTCTCAGAAACCATGCGCGAAGGTTGAGTGTTTTGACCTCGGGATGGAGAACCCGACCTTCCTCTTGCGAGAGAAGATCCTCTCTTTGCGGAAGATGTATTGGAGGGCAGATGGACATGTCTAGAAGGTCAGGGTACCACGGCCTCCTGGCCCAATCTGGGGAAATTAGCATCATGGTTTTCCTGAACTTTCTCAACCTCCTGATTACATGAGGAATCGCGATAACTGGAGGAAATGCGTACAGAAGTGGGAACTTCCAATCCACCACAAACACATCTCTTAGAGCTCCTCTTGGGGGAAATTCCCTTGAACAGAACTGTTTGCACTTCCGGTTGTCCATGTTTGCGAACAGATCCACTTGAGGGGTTCCCCAAAGGGCAAAGATCTCCAGAAGGATTTCCTGAGCTAGCTCCCACTTGTGGGAGACTGTGCTCTGCCTGCTCAGAGCACCTGCCGCCGTGTTTTGCTCTCCAGCTAGGTGAACTGCCGATAGAGAGCTTCCCTCTTGTATTGCCCAGAACCAGAGCTGCATTGCCTCTCTGCACAGTGGTAGTGATCCTACGCCTCCTCTCTTGTGGAGGTAATAGATGGCCACTGTGTTGTCCGTCATTGTCAGGGCATTCTGTCCCTCTACTGAGGGCAGGAAGGTCTTCAGCGCTAGTCTAATTGCCCTAAGCTGTAAAAGGTTGATGTGTAGTTTGGACTCCGATGGAGATCAACGACTGCTGATTGTCAGATCGTTGGTGTTGGCTCCCCCCCCCGTACGTGACGCATCTGTCACTACTGTTATCTCCGGCCATGGTTGCCAAAAAGATTCTCCCTTGAGGATATTGTGGTTGCAAGCCCACCATATTAGATCCTGAGCAACTGCGCTCAGGACTTGCAGAAGATCTAACATACTCCCCGAGAACTGGGACAACTGAGTTCTGAGGACCCATTGAAGAGATCTCATCCTCAGTCGAGCCTGTAGCACCAGAAAAATGCAGGATGCCATGAGACCGAGCAACATCAGAAAATCGAAGGCCGGTAGATGTTGGGCATTCTGGAAATTTGTTACCATCTGCAGAATGTGGAGAGCGCTCACCTCTGGAGGCGAGGCTTTGCCCGAGGAAGTATCCAAGACTGCTCCGATAAACTAGAGCTTTTGGGATGGTATCATGTGAGACTTCTTGAAATTGAGGGAGAAGCCCAGTTTATGAAGGAAGTTATAGGTGATCGACAGATGTTCCTGAGCTTGTTCGGGAGAACGCTCTCTGATCAACCAATCGTCCAGGTAGCGGTAGACGTGAAACCCCACTCTCCTGAGACTCGCTGCCACAACCGCCATCAGTTTGGTGAAAACCCTCAGGCAGAGGTTAGCCCGAATGTCAGAACTCGAAACTGATAGTGAGAACCGCCAACCGCAAACCTCAGTTACTTTCTGTGCTTGGGATGGATTGGCACATGAAAGTAAGCATCCTGAAGGTCCAATGATACCAACCAGTCTTAGAATTGGAGAGCCTGAAGAATCTGAGAAAGGGTTACCATCTTGAACTTGTCCTTCCTGAGGAACTTGATCAAGTTTCTTAAGTCCAAGATGGGTCTCAATCCTCCGACCTTCTTTGGGATGCAAAAGTAAGGGGAGTACCAACCCTTCTTCATCTCCGCTACAGGTATATGTTCTATTGCACCTTTCTCTAGCAGGGTTAACATTTTCTCCAACAGCAGCGGATCTGGAATTTTGACAGAGTTGGTTCCCGTTGGATGGTCCTGAGGCCTTTTTAGGAAGGGAAGACAGTAACCTTGAGTTACTGTCTCCAGTGCCCAAGCATCTGAAGTAATGCTCCGCCATTCTTTCAAATGCTGAGAGATTCTGCCTCCCACCAGGGTTTTGTGTGATAAGGCCTCAGAGTGACTTGGAGGCGGCTGCAGGAGTGGCTGAGGGCAAAGATACCATTCCTGAAGCTGGTTTTGCACTTTTTCCTCATCCACCACGAGCAACATTTCTCTTGCCTCTTTGTATGGCCTGTCCTCTTCCACTCCAAAAGAGGAGTAGTACCGAAAAGAACGACCTCTCCAGGAAGATGAGCCCGAATAAGGTTTCTGAGGCTGTCGCATAGAGGCGCTAAGAGATTTAGCCGCCGCTTTTGAGGTCTGTAGTTTTTCTAAGCTTTCATCAGCTTTACTACTAAACAGCCTCAAGCCATCAAAAGGCATGTTGAGTAGCCTGGTCTGGCCAGACGTGCATACTGGCACCCGCGTCATTAACAAGTCAGTTGTTAGCATCCTCCCCATTCCCATTGAGCCCTATGGAGGCTCAAATGGGAATGTGGACGTATCAGGTCCGGGTCCCGAAAATGGGAATTACCGGGCCCGCAAAAGTCAAAATGGAGGTAGCCATGCCGGTAATGACAGCATGGCTACTTAAAGAAGTCTGACTTAGGTAAAGGATTAAATCTCCTTTCCTGTACTTGAGTTTGGATCGACGGAATCGAAGGAATCTTCGATGGTATCAGAGGAGTCTTCGAAGACACTGATGAGGTCTTCAACAAAGGTGTCGAAAAAGCCTTTGGCTTCGATGTTGAAGCCGTCGGCGCCGAGGGATTAAACGACTTATGTTTTTTAGTCAGTGTCGGGGAAACACTCGACTCTCGATGAATCTTGGACGATTTGCCGTCGACTCGAGATTTTCGAGGTTCACCTTTACTACTGGATCTTTCCACAGTAGTTCCTGACTTCCCTGTGTCGCCCAACAGAGCGACCGGGGTCTGGCTCTTTTGAGGCTTCTTTGAGGGGGTCGAGGCCGCATTCTCAAAGACCTTCATCATCTTCCTTCTAAATTCATCTCATTTACTTGGGGAATCCAACTTATTCGGACATCGTACCAATTCGTATCAGAGGAAGAGGAGGGATATCTATGTCTCCTCTTAACCTTCTTTGAAGAGGAAGATGAAAAGCATCTCGATCTACTGCGTGATCGAGACCTCTTAGAATGTTTACGGTGATCCGATTCTTTCGAATCGTTCGATTTCCTATGTTTTTTTGACGAGGCCTTCGAGGAGACCTTGGAAGCTTCCCGCCCCGCCACCAGTTTACCTTTCCTCTCACAAAGGGCCTTCTCCGTCATCGACTGACAGTAGCCACAGTCGTCGGTTCGATGGTCTGGACCTAGGCACCAAAGACAAATGCGGTGAGGATCAGTATTTGACATTTTAGATCCGCAGTCGATACATTTTTTGAACCCTGTCTTGGGAGTAGAAGGGGTGGAAGAAGACAACCTTTTCTGAAGAAAATTTCAAAGCGCGCTGTTCTCGAGAGCGAAGCAATCAGAAAAACGGAACAGAAGCCAATGGCCGCGGCACAAGCTATTTATACTGATGGTGACATCGACACAGTACGGAGCCTGTCGAGGGACCTCGACGCCACAACCTCATGCACAGCGCCCTCTGGTGAGAATTCTTTTTTCCGTAGCAGCAAAGCTGCCAGGATACGAAGAGATAGGGGTTGCTCCTCAGACAATGTGGAAGGGGCACTCCTCAATGTAATATATGTTTCCTCAATGTAATGTATATTTGTTTGTTTTTGCACGCCCTAAGGGCCATGTCTTGGTTTTCATGGAATGGGAATTCCCTTGTCTGTGCCATACTGCTTTCTCTCAGAATCATGTCTTGCATCATGTCCAATAAGGTTCTACGTTCTTTGTGTTATACTGCACTAACCTCCATGATATGTGATTCCATGTTGTGTTCAGCTCTGCCGATATAAGATCTATGGTATATGGGCTCAACAAGCAGGGTAATAGTATTCAGGTGTAGGTAGGAATGGTCAGGTTTTGAAGTCTAGGATTAAGGTGTACAGGGTAGTGACAGTTTTGACTGGACTGTTTATGCATATGTGCTATTTTTTCCCTGACATCCCCCAACCCATCCAATAGATGTTCCCCTTATCCTCTTTCCGGTTTCCTTAACTCCCCCTTACCTATCCACAACCTCTTCCTAATCCCTCCTCCCCCAATTGGCTGCCACGTGGTTACCAGTTTCACTAATATTCAGGCGCCCGCGCCAACCACAGTGGGAGGGTCGATCTATTCAGCTTCTGTGGTTTGGGAGAGGTGGTCGATACCCTCTCCTTCCTCATTTTGTGACAGACCTAATTGTTCAAAGGTCTGACTTGATACATTTATATGTGGGTGTAAGTGTGTGTTCCTTACTGAGCCTGGGAATTGGAAGGTGCTAATCAAGCAGGAGATGAAGCCTCATTGTTCTGTGTCTCCAACATGGCCTGCAAGGATCTAGACCTACTCTTAAATGCAGCACTAGTTCATGTACTGAATGTCGCGCACATTCAATGTATTCTATGTGACCTATCAAAAAGCAAATGGTTAGTTTCCCCTATATGAATTTCCAAGATACATGTGTCTCTCACCAGTTGCTTCCACCCATAAGGTACCCTCCTCCCCCTACACCACCCTCTGCACCTTCCACACATATTAATATATTTTCCATAATCTAAATTGTTTGGGAGGGGTGGTGATATGAACATGCATCCCAACACTAGGATCTCATTCAAAACCCCTTCCCTCACCTACAAGGCAAACATCACCGGTGCGCCGACCTACCTGATCACCAAACTAAAAACACTGGGTGGCACACAGGCATCTCACAGTAAGATCATCAACAGACTGTAAACTGGACTAGTGTGAAAGGAGAAAACTAGGAAACAGTCATTCTCATGCTATGCTCCGGTCCTTTGAAATTCTTTTGGACTGGCAATCTGGACTGCTCAAAATCTTCTTAAGTTTACGAGAGAACTGAAGACCTGGCTCCTCCAACAACACCTTAGTTCAACCTAGATTCAGGCTATCTTGTGCACACCCCCATCCTTCTATTATACTGTGGTAATAATTACTAATGCTCATTTGATAACTGGGCTAGGTTTGCGCTATACAAATTTATAATAATCATAAAAATACAAATTTCATGTTCAGTGGTTCGTTCGCTAGCTCTACCATTGTGCCTGCTAATCAATCTGTACGGTCAGACAATTGATTCTTCTAACATAATAGGGTGATTGACTAACATGGATAAGAGGTATTTTAATTCCTTTCTTAATCCGGCACAGAAGGCTGTGGCTGCTGACGTGTTCATCCATTGGGATATGGTTTGTAACTATTGCAACCAAGTAATGTATACAATATGTTATATGCAACCCTGCCTTAGTTTTAAAAGCACCATGTGTGCACTCTAGGTAATTAGTTTATGTTCAAACACTGTTTTGTATTGGTTCAGGAAGGAACAAGTTACTTACCTGTAACTGTTGTTCTCTAGCATGGCTCTGGCATGGATTCACATGCTCATGAATATTCCCAGTCATCAGTCTGGTAATCCTCGGTAAAGAAAAAATCAGTTTCAGTTTGACCTCTGAACTGTCTTTCGCCTAACAACCAATCACTGGACTCTCGGTCATACTGCCCCAGCCAATGACTCCCCTCTACCTAAGCCCCTCCTCTGGCAGACATCTTCAGATTTGGTAGCACGTAAAGTGGCAGTAAGACCAACAGAAGAGCCGCAGAGGGGTAGGCGGGAGGGTTTGCATGTGAATCCATGCCAGACCCATGCTGGAGAGCAACAGTTACAGGTAAGTTACTTCTTCCTTCTCCAGCAAGGAGTCTGGCATGGATTCACATGCTCATGAATAAAGAACACATAGCAGTACACACATGCACAACCACAGGAGGTGTCAAGGCTCAACATTAAGCATCTCAACATTAAGCATATCTTTCCTCCTCACCAGGCTCACCTTCAAGTGAACAGGTTGTGCAGCACTGCTTGGCCGCCTCTGGACCCCTCCCTGGAATCCCCGTCGACGCAGTAGAACTTCGTGAAGGTGTGCATCGACCTCCACGTATCAGCCCTGCAGATGTCAAGCAGGGGCACACCAGACAGGAACGCCGTAGTTGCAGCGATCGCTCTGGTCGAATGAGCTCTCGGACGGCCAGGCAACGGTCGGTTTGCTAACCGGTGACAATGGGTGATGCAGCCGGAGAGCCACCTGGAAATGGAAGCCTTGGAGAGGGCCTTCCCATGGTTCACACGGCCAAAGTTCACAAAAAGTTGCAATGTCTTCCGGAAACTTGTGCGGTCCACGTGGAACTTCAGCGCTCTAGCCACATCTAGTGAGTGCAAAGTTCTCTCAGCCGGCGACAAAGGCGCCGGGGAGAATACAGGTAACACCAAGGGCTCGTTTAGATGAAAGTCCGACGGCACCTTGGGCATGAAGGAGGGGTGCGTCCGCAGCACCACCCTCGTCTCGTGGAATGTCAAATAAGGTGGTTTACAAGAAAGGGCCTGGATCTCTACCACTTGTCGTGCAGAGGTGATGGCCACAAGAAAACGTGTGTTCCACAACAAAAATTTCAGTGGCACCGAATGCATAGGCTCGAATGGGGGACCCATGAGCCTAGTAAGCACCACATTAAGCTCCCACGCATGGGCCGGAGTCTTCACCGGCAGGAACGAGCGGAATATTTCTTTGACAAACTCCTTGACCAAATGATGCGACGATAAGGATGATCGTCCAGGAGATCTGGTGTATCAGGAAATAGTCGCCGGATGCACTTTGATGGAAGCATGGGCCAGTCCTGCCTTGGCCAACGACAACAAATATGGAAGCACCTACGGAGCAGTGACCCATTGAGGGTCGATCTTCTGGGTACGGCACCAAACTGCAAACTTCTTCCACTTGTGCCCATAGCATTTGAGATTAGATGAAGCTCTGGCCTTGGTGAGCACCTCCTTACAATCCGCTGGGAGATCGTAAGCCCCAAACTGTAGTGTTGCATGAGCCAGGCCTTCAAGTTCAGCGATCCTGGGTCGTGGTGCAGAATCACGCCTCCTTCCCTGGCGAGAAGATCTGCGACCGCCAGAAGCTTGACTAGAGGGTACGCTGACATGTCCAGAAGGTCCGGGTACCATATCTGTCTCGGCCACGTCGGTGCGACGAAGATCATCCTGCCCCGGGACCGTCTGAGTTGATTCACTAGTCGAAGAAGCAATGGCAACGGAGGGAACGCATACAGAAACATGCTGTCCCAGGGGAAAGAGAATGCGTCCCCCGTGCTCCCCGGCTGGGGAAACCTGCTGGTGAACCTCCGCCACTTGGTGTTCGTTGCGTCGCAAACAGATCAATCTGGGGATTACCGCATCTGCGGAACAGGTGATCTACTTGGTCCTGCCGAAGTTCCCACTCGTGGCAAGAGCATAGCTCCCTGTTGAGAGTCGGCAATGGTGTTCTTCACTCCTGCTAGATGAAATGGGATGTGGAACATCCCCTGGGCTACGGCCCAGTGCCAAAGGTCCTACGCCTCTTTGGGGAGCGCCAGGGATCTGGTTCCCCCTGCTTCTGGATGTAGAACATAATGGTGGTGTTGTTTATGAAGTCCCGTACCACCTTGCCCTTGAGAGACAGAAGGAAGGACTTCAGGGCCCAAAACACTGCCCGCAGCGCCAACACGTTGATGTGCAACGACTTCTCGGTAGCCACAGGACTCTTGCATGAAGCTTTCCGGAGTGCGCTCCCCATTCTTCAAGGGAGGTCATGACCGTCTCCTGATGAGGTGGGGTCTGGAAATCCGCACCTGCGGACAGATGTGTGCGCACTCCCCACCACCGTATCGCTCGACGGAAACTCTCGTCGAGTGTGATCTTGTACTGGAAGCTACCTGTCACTTGTATCCAAGGGGCGTATATGAACTAATGCAGCGGACGCATTCGTAACCTGCACAGCTGAATGAGTTATATGCATGACGACATCATGCTGAGTAGGAACTTGATGGACCTCACACTTGCAACCTACAGGGCCAACAACCGTTGTACCTTGCCTAGGATGGCTGCGATCCTCTCCTCTGACGGAGACGCCAGATACGACACTGTGTTGAGTCGGGCTCCCAGAAACAGTGCGTCCTGCGATGGAGTCATGCAGGACTTTGCAAAGTTTATCGAGAACCCCAGGTCTGTCAGGAGTTGGACTGTCTTTGTCGTGTGGTCGGCGGCAATGTGCTTTGAGTTCGCCCGGATGAGCCAGTCGTCTAGGTACGGGTACACGTGGATCCCTCATAGACGCAGCTGTGCCGCTACCGGGGCCAGGCACTTGGTGAACACTCATGGCGCCGACTTAAACCCGAAGGGAAGGGCCTTGGACTGATAATGTTCCCCTTGAACCACGAAGTGTAGGTACTTGCGGTATCCCTTGTGTATGGGGATGTGAAAATAGGCATCTTCCAAGTCCAGCGACAATAGAAAATCCCCCTCTTCCAGCTGTCCTAGCACGTGCTGAAGAGTCACCATACAAAACTTTTGGGACTTGTACTTGTTCAGACGGCAGAGGTCCAGAATGGACCTCCAACCGCCGGTCTTCTTTCTGACGAGGAAATAACGAGAGTGCACTCTGGAGCCCTGGGGCCTCTTTGGGACGAGCTTCATTGCCCCATTTTTTAACATGGCCCGTACCTCCAGCAGCAGCTGAGGGACGTGGTTTTCCTGACAGGCCACTGGTGGTATCCGTGGACACTTCAGTTGGAACTCCTGGGTGTGTCCGTGGGCGAGAACGTCCATCACCCAACGGTCGGTGGAGATGGTCTTACACACGCTGACAAAGTTCGCCAGCCGGCCTCCCACTGGGGTGCACGGGTGGGGGCCCGACTCCACGGCCGGTTCAATCTTGTTTCGACGTCAAAGTGCCTTTGGGGGCCTTGCCGACGACAACGTCCACCTCCAGACTTGGCGCGGCCCCTGTAGGACTCCTGGGCTGATGAGCGGGAGGGCTGACGGTAGGAAGAGTCACCTCCTCTGAATCCTTTAGAGGAATTTTGGGATTTCCCTCCAGAAGTCCGAAAGGACAGCCGTTGTTGTTGAAGCATGCCGAAGGCACGAGCTGTCTGTCTCTGTGTCTGCTTTGATGGCCTGGAGAGACTTGTCCACTGTCTTTCCAAACAAATTATCCCTGTCGAAGGGCATGTCCAACACCTTCGACTGAACATCCTGGTGGAAATTAGTGGCCCTCAGACAGCCTCGCCGACGAAGGCAAATGTTGTTGCCCATTTGGCGGAATCCTGTGTCGGCAATGTCCGTGGCCACTGTAAGGGTGTAGTCCGAAGCCATCCCCCCTTCCTGTAGAATCTCCAATGCCTCAGCCCTCTTGCCGTCGGGAAGGAAGTTCAGGAGGTGGGCCATCTTGAACCAAAGTTCCCTGTCGTAATGTGCCACAGTGGCGAGGGCGTAAGCGGCCTTGGTGGTCGTCACTGCCGACATGATCCCTCTTTGCCCCATGGCATCCAACTTCTTCCCCTCACCATCCGGGGGGGGGAGGAGGCCGCTGACAAGGATGAGCCCGAAGACTTCTTCTAGGCCGCTGCCGAAACCACAAAGTCTGGAGACGGCTGGGACCGTAAGCACTTGGGCGCAGAGTCTGGCACTCTGTATTTCTTCTCGTAGCGATCCCTCTTCGCCAGAGCCGAGAAAGGGTTCTTCATGAGGGACAGCCCCTCGTCCCAAATGTCATCCAATAGCAGGATCGACAGCATGGTCTTCCTCTTCACCTCCCAGCGCTGGTAAAGGAAACCCTCTTTCTTTTTCTCTTCCGGGACGAGCTGGAACAGCTCTGAGGCCCTGGAGATCATGGCGTGGAACGAGCCAATTTAGTCAGGCGGTGAAGATCTGGCCGGAGGAGATGGGGGATCCCCCAGGCCGCCGTCGTCGTCCGTTCCAGTGCCCGTCGTCGCCGTGTCCGGTTCTGTGTCACCCCTTGGGGGGGTGAAAGGGAGGCAAGGGGTGAAAGGGCAGAGGGGTGAACTCTCCTCCTCTTGGCTGGTGGTTCCTCCGATGGCCCCGGTGCCGGGGGCTGGGATGCCGGCGCGAAAGGCTTCCTTGTCTAAATTTCCGAGCACAGGGTATGCAGAACCGTAAGAATGTTCATTGAGATATCCCCAGGTGGCTGCTGGGGAGGTGGCGAAGGGGACAAGGGCGTTTGTGGCTTAGGTTGGTCTGCTCCGTCATCACTGCCCTGTTACTCCTCGTCGGTCTCCTTGTCGTCACCTTCATTGTCACCTTCGTTGTCACCCTCGTCGGGGTCCCTCCCGTAGGGCCTGCCCTCAACGCATCTCCCCTCCTGGAGGACAGGGAGGTTGGTGAGCTCTTCCTCTGAGGAAATATGTCCATGCCCTGGAGGGCTACCATGCCCCCTCCCCTTCTCTGTGACCCAGGGAAAAGGTTTCAGTGAGATGATGGGCATCACCTTCTCCGTAGTCTTTTCAATGGGCTGGAAAGAGGACTCCCTCCTGGCAGGCAGGGATACTCTCGCCTTCGTGGACTTGCCCTGCGAATCCGCCCCGGCGGCCTTCGCGAGGGACGCTGCTACTACTTCGATGGGAGAGTGGATCTTTGCATGATGCACCTGGGCCTTCGCGGTCATGGCCGAGTCCACAGCCTTCACCTTAGGGGGAGGCTCGGGGTGCTTCCCCTTGGCCTTCTCCGTCAGGCCGGTCTGGATCTTCTCCAAAAGCTTGCCTGGATGGTCCAACTTCCTCTTCTTTGAAAAACCTGAGTGTTGGCTCGTGGTTGAAGGTGCTGGAGATGCTGAACTTGCACTGGCCGCCGAGGAGCCCGTCGCAATGGCGCTCCCAGAGGCAGTGGACTTGCGGTGCTTAGCCTTATGTTGGGCCCCCGCGGGATGGGAGGCCTCAAAGGTATTAGAAGACCGCTCAGCTTTCTTCTTCTGGGCAGGTAAGGCATGCTGCCGGGACTCACCCAGAGCAGGGGCCTTGGCCTGCAGTCACTCGTTGAGGCACATGCGTCGGTCGGGCCACATGCTCGCCACCATCTCCCGACAAGCCATGGAGCAGTCTTCCACATGAATCCAGGCAGTTAATGCACAGGGAATGTCCATCGTCCAAAAAGACATACAGTAGGTTGCAGCCGGAGCAAAGAGAGGCACTGAGTACTTCTTTTCCTCCACCATGTCCACGTGGTGTAGGCCTTGCAGAAGCTTCTGGAATCCTTCAAGAAGAAACTCGATGAAAATCCACCCTTGAGGGGCACTGAAGAATCTGAAAATGGGTCCCCGTTAATCGAAAGGATGATCGATGGAGCTTAAGGCTCGACTGACCAAAAAAATTGAGTAAAACTCTTAGAAAATCGCACAACGCAGTAAAAGCTCGAGAGCTACAGCACAAGGACTCCCAACACTTGAACGTGCGGTAAAAATCTGAAGATGGCTGCCAGACAAGGGGCTTAGCTGGAGGGCAGTCGTTGGCTGGGGGCTGTATGATTGGTTGTTAGGAGAAAGACAGTTCAGTAGTGAAACTGAAACTGATTTTTTCTTTACCGAGGATTCCCAGCCTGACGACGGGGAATATTCATGAGCATGTGAATCCATGCCAAATGTGTCAGCAATTCCATTACCACCACTTTTCTGGGAGCATCCAATTATACATTTTCCAGATTTACTGCCGGCGGAATTGGCGTTTTTGGATCAAAAGTGGCAGATTCACCTCCAGCTTGTTGCTGGAGGTAAATCCTCCAATTTACCTAAAAGAATCAGCAAATTTACTAAATGGTTATTCCGTGGGTGGTAAATTGACCAGAAATCTCCATGGAGTTCTATGGTAACTCCACAGGACCAAGTGGTGGTAGCAGTAATTGAATTTGGTGGTATTCTGGCAGATTTCCCACTGCCAAACTTGTAATGAGGCCCATAGTCTTGGAACCAGGAACTTTTGTCTAAGACCAATGGTGTAGCCCCTTCCAAAGCATCCTTATGCAGGAATGAGACGTTTGCTTTTCCTGAATTAAATTGCTGGGGTTTTGCCATGAAATGTAACTGACAGTGAGCCAAAAAAACGAATACATGTTCTAGGAGCTCCTGAAAATTGTTCTGGGTTGAACATTGTCACAGCCTGGGTGTTTGGAAGTTTGGTGGAGATGTGTTACTTACTGATGCCACTGTATCCCCAAGTTGCTTGGTATGTACTAGAGGTAATCTTGCTTATAGTGATGTAATTGTATCTACGCTTATTCCTTGCTCTGTTCTAGCTGTTTTCAACACTGTCTACATTTTCTGAATAGCTTCTGTCATCCTTACTAGGGGATTGCTGTGACGAATTCCCTTATGTGGCCAGGGAAAGGCAGAAGATACCTGACTCTGGCCCTCGGGGTGGCTAACTGCAGGAGGACCATGTGAGGGGGGGCAAATTCCAGGGAGGCAGAGTTAAGACACTGGATCAAACCAATTCTTTACTTTGATCCCTTGAGGACCACATGAGGGAGAACATTCCTTGGAGAGTGAAACCTCTATGTCAGACCAGACCCCTACCTGGATTCCTTGGTGACATCCATGGACATTAACCCCATTCTTGTATGGCATATTGTAGAGTGGATAAAGAATCTCCATCTTTTTCGGACCATCGGTCCTACTTACATCTCCCTTCCTTTAATGATACTGAGATGAGGAAGGGGGATGGAGTAATAAGGATCACTAGAAGTGGTAAGCCAACGCTGCGTTCTAGTCATTGGAGGATGTTAACAAGTGACGGGACACCTGAACAGAGAAGGAGACTCACTTCTCCCAACGTTGGTTGGGATGCGGGAGGAGAGAAAGCTACAGACCAGAGCGAGGCTGTACAGAGCGACGTGAAGGAAAGCCGGGCAGAGAAGGGTTTGCTGCACTGTTGTCACAGACAGCAGGAGCAGCTGAACAAAGGAGAAGGCAAAGCATGAACCGATAACCTTACAAGACCTGCTGCCAGTCAGCAAGAAAGCAGTGAAGGAAACGGTGAGGCGCATGGGACGCTGAAGCCACCAACAAAGATCGGTAAGCCCAGCGAAAGAGATTGGGACACAGGGACACTTCAGGGCAAATGCTGCGTACCGTTAATGGGGCAAGTGAGCCCAGGTAAGGGAGCTGGGACATTTGATACAGAGTTTGAGACTGTTGGAAAAGTGTCGGTGACCCGATAGGTGAGTAAACCAGGCAGGAGAGTAAACCAGGCAAGCAGCAAACCTTGGGACCTGCACCAAAGTAGCAAAATCATAAAACCATGGCATGGGAGTAAACCAGGGATAGAAGAAAAGGGGGAGGAAGTTTCCCAAAGGTGAATTCTGGAATAAGTACAAGTCTGAAAGGGAAGGATCATACCACTTTGCAAAAGTACATTTGAGGTCCGGAGAGCAAGAAACTGATTATCCGAAAGAACTGTGTGAGTGAAGCAAACTCAAGGAAGGGCGGCCCCCTTGAGATTGTGGAGTATATTAAAATATTGTGTGATCATAGAAAACTCAAGGGAAGAAAAGTCTTTGACCATCACAAAAACTGTTACTGTGTCAGAGTCTTAATCTTGATCCCTTACACTACATATTGTAGGTTTGGCAATCTGTCATACTCCAGGGAAATGTGTGCAGCCCCAGACAACAATTGTTTCCTCTCCACCCCGAGTCTTGTTGCCCTGGAGGGTAATATGATACCTCTGGGTCCCAATGCCCAGGGGAAGAAAGGGAAACAGAACAAGTGTAGGTAAGGAACTGGTTCTTCACAGGATTCCCTATTATGAAGAAAAACAAAGATTAATATCAGTTATCTGTCCTATGTAGTGTGACGAATCCTTGTATGTCGTCACTTCTCAACGAGGGGGAACTTCTTCCCATGAGGCCAGGGAGGAAAGGCTGCTACTCAATTGTCCACCTGCGGAGGCACTCAGCGAGAGGACCTCATGGAGTGGAACCCCCCCATGTGGGAGCCCAGAACCATGACACCTGTGTGTCAGTCTCCTCCTTCTGCACCCTTACACTAGTTTAAAAATGTTCCCCACTATGCTGCATCTTCACTTACCCAGTAGAGGGCATGAGGCCGCGATATCCTGCTGACAGTAACCAATTGCCCCCAAGCCCCGTAATGCACGAGATTCCAGGAGATGAGAAAAATCCCAGAAGTGGTGTAAACCCCAGCTGGATGCAATCAGCTAAGGGAGTGGTTTTGGGAATAGGAGAACCCCCTGGAGATTCAGGAAAAATGTAGCCCTAATAACAGCAGTGCGCAGAAAGCAAAAGTTGTGATCTGCCGCCAGCATGGGGATGCACACTTTGCAGACAGGGAGACGAAGTGCTGCTGGGAGCAAGGAACAGTAGAATCAGAGACCCGGGCTCGGCCGACGCTGAGGCAGGAAGGACAGAAAGCACAGGGAACTCAAGCTTGGAAAAGGAAGCAGATGCAAGATGAAGATCCCTTCCGGGCGGATGGAATACTGTAGCAAAACTTGAAGTTTTCCAGCACAGACACAAAAGAGTGCACTGATGGAAAGTCAGTGGTCACAGTCATGCAATGCTGCACAGGATATCCCACTACCATAAATCATTGCCAAGAAACTTTCACTTCCCTGTGCTTCCTTTTTAAAGGCCATGAAAGCCTGAAAGTGTCAGTAATCCTACTTCTATTTCATTCACTTTTGGTCCTCCTCAAAGTGAACAGTTTGAATTTAGTGAATTACCTACATTAGTTGAGAGTTCAGATCAAATTACAATAATGAATAGTTCCCATGCATAAGGTAATCATTAACTGAATCCCTTATAATTCTTTAGCACTTGTGCCAGTGTTGTTTGGATTGCATTGAAAAAGATTTGCTTGGGTTATAGGGATCCATGTAATTTGGCCAAATGTCAACTGGTCAAAATCTATTCTGCCATGTTTTTTGCCATTTTTTTACCACACCCCAATCTTGCTCCCCTTTCGGCATGCCAAAAACTCACCACCACTCTTCTTTTTAGTTAAAAAAAAAAATGAACAAATGTAGTAACAAAAATTTGATCAGTTACCATTCAATCAAAACGCATAAAACCAGTCATATGCCTTTGTTGACCTGTTTACCACAGACAGGAAAGGTCATGCTCTTCTTGCAGTGACCTATACATCTGAATGATGTCCTGGAAGTAGGCTACATTTGGACCAGACTGATATGCAAATGGATCTTTCTCCTTTGTGAAGGGTGCAGTGAGCTAAAACGTGGTTGGAAACCCTCTTCAGTGGAAGAAATTCCACAGAACAGGTTATTTGACCCATGTTCATTCTCAGTAGAGGGGCTTCCAGACTCTTGTTTAATTTGTAAAATGGGGTTTCTTAGAGAGGCTCAGCTTCACCTCACTGATGTGGGCCAACAAGGTCGAAACACGTGTCTGGGGTTGCTGATGGTACTCTTGTTCAGAGGAGAATTGCCTAGCATTTCAGCGATGTATTGCCCTAGTGAGTGGGACCAGAGCGACAAGCAAATGGATATTTCTCCTTTGTGAAGTGTGCAGTGAGCTAAAACGTGGTTTTAGACCCTCCTGAGAGGAAGACATTCCATAGAACAGGGTATTTGACCCATGGTCGCTCTCAGTAGAGGGGCTCCCACACTCTTGTTAACATTTGGTATGTGCTTTAGTAAGTGTTCCATTAATCATTTGAAGACTGTGGAAGCGAAGGATATTCCGAAAGGCATGTGCCTTCTGGGGTGATGAAGCTAACAGGTTTTTTGAGGCTGGGTGGAGCATGATTTGATGATGGACGTTACCAAGGTCAAATCTGCCATATATTGCTGTGCCACCTGAGGTTCCAGCTAAGCAAGATCACAGAGAGAGGGGCTGCTTTCAATCAGAGTGACCATAAGTACTTTATGGCTACACCATTCACTGACTTGAACTGGGTGGATGCTGTAAGGATACATCTAGTAGTGTTCTGAGGTATTTCCTGGTGGTAAGTGGAAGGGGTGTGGCTCTGTGCTTGACTGGAACAGCTCACACATTCAACAGAAACTTGTGCATTTAGCCTCTCGTGGTACCTGTTTCATAGTACTTTTTTAGTAGCTTGTCACAAGTCAAACTCTATGCCGACAAGACAGGATCGACTGTTCAGGGTTGCAGATTTATTTCTAAAGACACCATAGAAATGAAGTTCCTCTGTTTGAATGTAAAGGTTTCAGACAGCATACAGACCTTTAAAGCTTATCGCCTCCACAGGCTAATGGATTTATGTCATACCAGTGTAGATGTTTAACAGAGCTGGGAAAGAATGACACCTATATGTTTCCAGAGATTATTGCATAATAATTTCCATAGACTACCATAAACTTTGCTGTTGACTACATTCAATTATATTTCACAACATAGTTATGTATGGTTCTCTTGGTGTGAATGGGTCATTACATATCAAACTTGTTATTTAATCTTGTCCTCCAATTTGTTTAAGTCATCATCTCTGTCCAAGTGCACTGCTCTTATGATTTTGCACTCACAGCACACTTTGCAAAGAACAAGTTACTTACCAACTGTAACGTTCTTTCGACAGGATATTCCTCCCACGTATTCCTCATCTTATGATATTCGTATCTTGCCAGCTTTGCTGCTTCGGAAAACATTTCTCGGCAGAGGCCGCTGTGCACGAGGTTGTGGCGTTGATGTCCCTCGACGGGCTTCGTACCGTGTCAACATCAGTATTAGTAGCTCGTGCCGCGCCCGTTGGCTTCAGTTCTGTTTTTTCAAGGAAATATTCGAGGAACACCCAGGCGTGCCTCATGACTGAAAAACTCTTGAGAGATAAGTGTAACTAACGTAAACTGTACTGCGGGGTAGGATGGGAGGGGCGATGAGGAATACGTGGGAGGAACATCCAGTCGAAAGAACGTTACAGTTGGTAAGTAATTTGTTCTTCGAATCGATTGTGTCCTCCCAGGTATTCCTCATCTTATGATAGACTCCCATAGCAGTGGAAAATGTGAGGTGGGAGTACTAATTATTTTTCTCATGGATGGAATGGAGTACCACCTTAGCAAATAATCCTTCATTGGAAGAAGAAGCATCTAAGCAGTAATGCTTGATGAAGGTATGCATTGATGCCAATGTTGCAGATGAAGAAATATCCGCTGCAAGGACTCCCTTCTTCAGAGTCGCAGAAGTAGCCATACCCCTAGAGAATGGGCTCGAAGCCCATCCAGCGGGTCCTTTCCCGCCAATCTGTAGCACTCAACTATGGCCAAAATTATCCAGCGGGATACGGTCTGTTTTGTCACTGCTAATCCCAATTTATGGCCAGTATAACCTACAAAAAATTGGTCATCCTGACGTAATTTTGACATTCTTGAAATATGAAAACAGAGAGCCCTTTTTGTGTCCAGTCTATGAAACCTCTCCTCTTCTTTGCCCAAATGAGGAGGAGGGCAGAACGTTGGTAGTAGGATTTTTTCTGACAAGTGAAAGTGAGAAACTACTTTTGGTAAGAAAGAAGGTTTAACCTTCAGTACCACCTTGTCACCTTGTCCTTGTGAAAAAAAGTGTATGGAGGTTTGCATGATAGAGCTGGCAACTCACTAACCCTGCGGGCTGATGTTAAGGCCACAAGAAGGACAGTTTTTAATGTTAGAAGCCTCAAGGGACAGGAATGTAGCGGCTCGAAAGGTATACAACTTAGAAACATAAGTACAAGATTTAAATCCCAAATTGGGACATGAAAAGGGACTGGAGGGTACATATTAGTGAGCCCTTTCAAGAATTTAATGATTTTTTTTTTTTAAACTTTGTTTTATTGACATTTTCATAATATAACAAATGGGCGCAAGGCATTTTCACAAGTTGTGTAAATAACTGGCCCAGTTACCCCCCCCCTCCCCAAACGAACCCGCCTCCCCGAAGAGAGAGAAGAAGAAAAAAGAGAAAAAACAAAAAAAAAACAACAACTTAGTCCCCGTTGGAACTTCTTGCTGGGGAGCCACATTGAAAGCTCCGAAAGTCTGGAGCTCAAGAAAGAGCGAGAGCGTTGACTACGTGAATGGCTGATTGTCTACCATCGTCCCCTGGGCCGTGGGCCCTGTCCGCACCTTGTTCCCCCCCTGAGGATCAATGCACATCCCAACCCCATATCTGCTGTACCCCGTACGAGTTTGCTTGGAATGAGCCCAAGTCATTGTTCATCATAGCCGTCAGTTTATCCATCAGGAACATGTTTTTGACCTTTTTTAGCCAGTCCTCCTTCGATGGGGTCTCCGGGCTCTTCCATTTCTGGGCCAGTGCAACCCTTCCCGACCTCAACATTGTTTCCCACATTCTAGGATATCGGGGTATGTCCGTGTCCTCCGGGGGGAGGCCCAGCAGCATTGTCAGAGGGTTCTGGGGGAGAAGCTCTTCAAAGACTTCGGCGATCCAGCCCCTCACCTTCTCCCAGTATGCCTGAGCTTTCGGGCAGTGCCACCACATGTGCCCTCTCGTGCCGACCTGGTCACATCCCCTTGGGCATGCGGGGGACACTCCCGTGAACATTTTAGACAACTTAACCGGGTCTCTGTGCCATCCCTGTAGGATCTTGAAGTTGTGTTCCATGTCTGCTGTGAATAAGTTCCCATGGAAAGCTATTTTAAATATCCTCGACCATGCGTCTTCCGAGATCTCGTCCCCCGCTAGGTCATTCCAAAAAGTGCGGAACCCCCTTCTATTCCCCAGGTTAACCATGTTCAGTAGTCTATACATCCCTGATACCACACCCTTCCTGGAGGTAGCCGAGTCCAGGAGTTTCTCGAAGGGGGTCAGCTGTCTTTTCAGGTTCTGGCCCCAGGCCTGGTCACATAGGATTCCCTTCAGACGGATGTATTCAAATATGAAAAGGGACCCCTGACCGAGGGTGTCTCTCAGTTCCTCATATGGTCGGAATTCCCCCTCCTTAAACATTTGCCCCGCCCACTCCATCCCCAAGTCGGACCACGACTGGGCGTTGCGGAACCCCCTGCTTCCCAGATTGAGGGGGTGACCCCAGAGCGATGACATCGGTGACGGCCAAGACGTTAGGTGTGCCGTCTGGGGGCTTTCCCTCCAGATTGTCCAAAGAACTCCCAAGGTTGGATGAGATTTGAGTCTGTTCGGGATGAACTTGCTAGGGGTCCACAGGAGGTCCCGAATCTTTAGTGGGTGGGCGTCCATATCTTCTAAGTAGGACCAGTAAGTGCCCATCCCCTATTTCATGTGTTCCAGGAGGACACGCAGCTGGGCAGCCCGGAAGTAAAGTTGGAAGTCTGGCAACCCGAACCCTCCCTCCTCCCTCGGTAAGGTCAAGACCTTATTTGCGGTCCTCGGGGTCTTGCCCTGCCATATGAACTCACGCACCGCATTCTGGAGGACCCTGAAGGTCCGGCCGGGGACAGCTGTTGGGAGGGAGGTGAAAAGATATAATAATCGCGGGAGAATGTTCATCTTCACTGCCGTCATGCGGCCGTACCAAGACAGGATCATTGACCTCCACCTCCTTAAGTCTGCGGTGACTCTTGACACAACGGGGTCGTAGTTGGCAGGGGCAAGATTGGATAAGTCCCGGGTGAGGAGGACTCCCAAGTATCGAATGGAGGCCTTCCCCACTGTTATTCCTTCCAGGCTGTCCAGAGGGTCTAAGCCCGGGCCCGGGTTCTCATGGGGAGCAGGACTGATTTGGAGGCATTGATCTTGAGTCCTGAGAAGCGCCCGAACGCGGTCATCAGGGACAGGAGTGGGGGAAGCGAGGATCTCGGGTCAACCAGATAGGCCAGAATATCGTCTGCGAACAGGGAGAGATTGAATTCCACCTCCCCCCTCCTAATCCCCTTAATCTCCGAGTGTGCTCTGACTGCTATGGCCAGGGGTTCCATGGAGAGGACATTAATTAAAGGGGAGAGTGGGCATCCCTGCCTTGTCCCCCGCGAAAGGGGGAAGGGCTCCGACAACCCACCATTCACTTGGACTCTGGCCTTTGGGGGCCTGTATAAAGCCGCCACCCAATCCCTGATGTGTGGCCCAAAACCCATTTTCTGGAGGGTAAGTTCCATGAATCTCCACTCCACCCTGTCAAGCGCCTTTTCCGAGTCTAGGGACAGGACACTCGCGTTCAGATCCGATCCCTGGGCATAGTGCAACAAATCTATGGTTTTCCAAATATTGTCTGAGCCCTGTCTTCCCCTAATGAACCCCACCTGGTCTCCGTGGACCAGTTTCGGTAGGACCCCCTCCAAGCGCCCCCCAATCACCTTGGCTAGAATCTTTACATCGACATTCAATAGGGAGATGGGTCGGTAGGAGGAGCATTCCCTGGGGTCCCTGCCGTCCTTGGGAAGCACCACAATAATTGCCTCCATCATGGAGTCCGGGAGGGACCCCCCTTCCAGCACCGCGTTAAACACTTTTACCAGATGGGGAGAAAGGGTCGAGCGAAACCTTTTGTAAAAGTAGACCGAGTAACCATCCTCACCCGGGGAAGTGCCCACCTTCATCCCACTTATCGCGCGCTCCACCTCGTCCTCGGTCACAGGGCCCTCCAACCCCTCCGCCATCTCCCTGGTCAAGGCCGGCATCTGGATCGAGTTCAGGAACCCCTCCATCTCTGCCTCATCCCCATTATATTCAGACGAATATAGTTTCTCATAGTATCAGCAGAAGGCCTCGCCAATGTGGGGTGTATCATGGCCCACCTTTCCCGCCTCGTTCTTTATCGCTTTCACTAATCGGCTTCTCTGCGCCTCCCTCAGTTTCCAGGCCAAAATCCTATCCGCCCTGTCCCCTTTTTCATAGTACTTCTGTTTGACCAGTTGAAGACTCCTCTCTGTCTTGTGGAGAAGAAGATCCTTCAGTTGGAGTCTATAATCGTCCAGGGCGGCCACCTGGTCGCTGTCTAGGGGGACCGTGGGGAGACCCCCAGGTTGGAGTGGGGCGATTTTCTCCCTAAGATACCTTTCCTGGGCCTCCCTTTCCCTTTTTTTCCAGGCTCCCATTTTGAACAAGATTCCCCGTAGGGTCGCCTTAAAGGCGTCCCAAAGGGTGTGTAGACCTACCTCCTCGTTATCATTGAGTTTGAAAAATTCTGTGATGGCCTCGAGGACCTCCTAGGCTAGGACTTCGTCCTTTAACAGGGAGTCGTTGCACTTCCATCTCCCCCTGCGTTCGCTTAATCCCCCCCTTGCTATAGTGACTCTGACCAAATCGTGGTCAGACCAGGGGACGGGGTCGACCCTGTGGCCTGAAATAAATGGGTGTAGGGTCTCATCCACCAAGATGTAGTCTATCCTGGAGAACGACGTGTGGATGGCTGAATAATATGTAAAAGAGGGGGAGTCCGATCTGGGGACGGGGATCGTGTCCATCAGGCCCAATTCTAGGTTAACTCTTTGGAAATTACGTGCCATGATCTCGTCTGCTGCCCTGGAGGACTGCGGATCTACACGTTTCCTGTCCGAGGCAGGGTCTAGAACCATGTTGAAGTCCCCCCCCACCACCACCGTGCCCTGGACGAAGTACTTGAGTTTGTCCCCCACCTCCTCCCAGAATTGGCCTTGGCCTTCGTTTGGGCCGTAAATGACGGCTAGGGTCAGTGGGGCCCCCTGCAGGGACCCCCGCACCAGCAGATAGCGGCCCCCTGGGTCTTTCAGCGTGGCTTCATTCTCGAAGCCCACGTGCTTCGCCACTAAGATGGCCAGCCATCTCTTTTTGCACTTGTGGGATGCACTATAAACCTCGCCAATTCCCCCCCCCCCCCCCGCAGTTTGGGCTCCTTCCCTTGCGGCCAGTGAGTCTCTTGCACGAAGAGGAAGTCTAGGTGTGCCCTTCTAAATTCCCTACAGACCAGGGACCTCTTAGTGGGGGTATTTAAGCCACGTACATTAAGTGAGCCCACACCCAGGGCGGGCAGACCGTCAGCCATGATCTCTATGTTCCTCTCTCTCGGTCAACGTCTTCCCAGAGCTCTTCCCCGCGTGCTCCGTTATTTCAGCTCTGTGTTCCCCTTCTCCCCCCGCCCCCTCCACCGGGGTGGGCCTAAGACAAAACCCCAACTGCCCCCCTCCCCGAACCGTAACTGAACTTCCCCAACTCCCGTGTTCCCCCCCACCCCCCGCCCCGGCGTCCAGCCAAGTAGTTCTGCCATTGCTGACTTTTGGCCGAACCACCAGCCTGCCCACCTCGGCCAGGCAATCTGCGTAAGAAGCTCATCTCCTTGAGCCCCCTAAAATCCCCCCGCGGCTGTGACCCCTCTATGGACCCCACCTACTTGCTGATCGTAGGGACGTTGTTTGTAGTAAGTCCTCTGAGGCTGCGTCCCTCCGACCAGGGCACTCGAGGAGCCCCCATGTTCAGCCCTCGGAGTCATTACGTTCTCCGTCCTTTGATGGGGAGGGGGTGTTCATTTTCCTAAATTTCCTCGCACCGGTGCGCCTTCTCCTCTCACTGGGCGGACCAGATCCATTGGGTCTACCGTGCTCTGGCCCCATCGGGCCCCTCCGGGGGTTCGTGTCCACCGTGTACTCTTGTATGGCTCCCCTTATGTCCTCTTCCGTGATCAGGGTCGATCTTTGGCCCATGTATTCAAAAGTCAGGGAGAAAGGGTAGCCCCATCTGTAGCGCACTCCCTTATCCTTAAGCACCTGTGTAAGAGGGCGGCACATTCTACGCCTCGCCAGCGTATAGGCGGAGAGGTCTTGGTATATGGAGACCTGGGCGTTGTTATAGGTGATTTCCCTAGCCTTTCTGGCCTCCTCCAGCACCTTTGTCTTCTCCGAGTAGTAGTGGAACCGGACCAGAATCGACCGGGGGGCCCCGGCCCTGCCCCCCGCCCTGTGCACTCTGTTGAATGTTAGCTCTGTTGTCATCTCCTCCGCAAACAGGAGGGTGATGATATCTCGTACAGCACGGGTGACGTCCCTCTCCGTTTCCCCTTCCATTTCGGGCACCCCAAAGATTCTGAGGTTGTTCCTCCTCTCTCTGTTTTCGAAATCATCCATTTGCCGGGCCCTTTCCTCGTCCCTCTTCTCCAGGGCCTCCAGCCTCATGCTGTACTGTACGTCTTGGACTGCTGTTGAGGATTGGTTGGATTCGACCTGTAGCAGTCTGTCCTCGATCTTATCCACCCTTTGGTCCATTTTAATTTTTGGGCGATGTCGGAGCGCATGTCCCTGATTTCCTGTAGTATCGAGGCAAAGCCCCTTTCCATTGCCGCTGAGGAGGGGGCTGCGTCCCCAGATTGGGCCATGGTCCTTTCACGGTTCGAGCCTATGTCTCTTCTCACAACCTCTTGGAAGCGGTATCTCTGTAAGGCTTCCCTCCAGCTCATGTGGTACTTTCCTGTGTCCTGTCGTCTGGATCCCGCGGCTCTGGCGAGGGGCAGAGGGTCCCCTGCTGGCCAGTCCCTCCTTGCTTGGGTTGCACGCCCCTCAGATGCCCCGAAGCGGGTGTCGAAGTCCGGGGGCGTGTGCACGCCCCACCTGTTCCCAGGCGGGGGCCTCTCACCCTTTCTGAACACCTTGTGTTAGTCTGAGGCCTCCTCTGGTCTCCCCGTGGAGGGGGGGTGACGATTCGAGAGAGCCCCACTGTCCAGGCCTAAAGGGCTCTTCCTGCTGAGCTGGGGGGGGAGGGCACCGTGGCTCTTGCCCCATGGCTTGTTTGGGGGGGCACTTCTGGGCGGGCACACGCCCCACCAGCGGCTGGCGGGGGCCTCGCACCCAGGTCACCCCCGCGTCTGGCTGTGCAGGCTCTGTATACCAAGGGGGGAATCCACACTGTTCCCGGGGTTCTTCTCCGATCGAGCGGGGATGCAGGGGAGCCCCCGCCCCGTCGTCTGCTCACCCGTGGGGGGCGAGTCCCTGGCCCTCCGGGACTTCGCCAACCCTGCTTCTCCAAAGTTCCGGCGGGCGCCCGCAATGAAGACCCCCGGGGGGGGGGAGACAGTCCCGATCCCTCCTCTCACTCCCCGGGGAGGGGGGCGCCAGGTCCCTGGGGGCGCCGCTCCAGACCCCCGGATGCCAGGCACGTGTTCGCCTCCCGGCCGCAAGGGAAATCTTTGCGTGTTGCGCTCTGGCTCTGGTTGTGAGGGGTGGGGCTGCAGGAGCCGACCCCCGCGCTGCTGCCGCGCCTCCAGAGTCTCGGGGGCCCGGACCCCGACCTGGTCGCTCCTCGCACACTGGGGGGGGGGTAGTCTCGGGGAGGGTGAGGGCTGGTCGGGCGGCGAGGCCGTGCGCGCCCGAGGAGGGACCGCTTCTCATGCGGCGCCGAGGCCGTTCCGGACCTGCCGCGTCTCCCGCCCAGGAGCCACGGCTTACGAGCTCAGGTTCCCGGGGGAGCTCAAGCTCCGCTCTTTCGCTAGTTGGGGGACCAGGGGGGTGCCGATTCAGCCTCTCGAGTTGGACCTGCGGGGGTCCTCGGGGGGGGCTCAATCCCCTCGGATTCCCGGGTTTCGGAGGGAGCTGTGCACTCAGGTAGCCATTGCCTGTGCGCCCCCTGGTGGCCTCAAGAATTTAATGATTAATGGAATTTTGAAGTAGGAAACCTCTTCCGAGGAGTGCTTAAAAAAGGACAGCGCAGCCAGATAATTGTTTCGATATGGAGCCCCAGATTGGCCAGATGCAATAGGAAAGAATGCACCATTGGGGTGCCACATTGAAAAGGGTCCACATCCTTATCCCTGCACCAGATACTGAATTTATTCCAATGACACCAATACAGGGATTTAGTTTAAAGCAAATTTTCCATTACGTCATCCGGAAGATCCCAATCCTTGTATCTCAACCTCTCAGAAACCATGCGTGAAGGTTGAGTGTCTTGACCACTGGGTGGAGAACCCGACCTTCCTCTTGCGAGAGAAGATCCTCTCTTTGCGGAAGATGTATTGGAGGGCAGATGGACATGTCCAGAAGGTCCGGGTACCACATCCTCCTGGCCCAATCCTGGGCAATTAGGATCATGGTTCTCCTGAACTTTCTCAACCTCCTGATTACGTGAGGAATCACAGGGACTGGTGGAAATGCGCACAGAAGTGGAAACTCCCAGACCAGCACAAATGCGTCTCCCAGAGCTCCTCTCGGTGGAAATTCCCTTGAGCAGTACTGTTCGCACTTCGGATCGACCCTGGTTGCCAACAGATCCACTTGAGGGGTTCCCAAAAGGGTGAACATCTCTCAAAGGACTTCCTGAGCTAGTTTCCACTCGTGGGACACTGTGTTCTGCCTGCTCAGAGCATCTACCGCCGTGTTCTGCTCTCCGGCTAGGTGAACTGCCGATAGAGAGATTCCTTCTCGTATTGCCCAGAACCAGAGCTGCATTGCCTCTCTGCACAGTGGTAGTGACCCTACTCTTCCTCTCTTGTTGAGGTAGTACATGGCCACTGTGTTGTCCGTCATTATCAAGACATTCTTTCCCTTTACAGAGGGCAGGAAGGCCTTCAGCGCTAGTCAAATTGCCCTCAGCTCCAACAGGTTGATGTGTAGTTTGAACACTGATGGAGACCAACGGCTGCTTATAGTCATATCATTGGTGTGGTCTCCCCACCCCGTGAGTGAGGCGTCCGTCACTACAGTTATCTCTGGCCATGGTTGCCAAAAAGATTCTCCCTTCAGAATGTTGTTGTTGCAAGCCCACCAAAGAAGGTCTTGAGCAACTGTGCTTGGAACTTGCAGAAGATCTGACATATTCCCAGAGAATTGGGACCACTGAGTCCTGAGAGCCCATTGAAGGGATCTCATCCTCAATCTGGTCTCTGGCACTAGAAAGATGCAGGATGCCATGAGACCGAGCAACCTCAGAAAATCAAAGGCCGGGAGATATTGGGCATTTTGGAACTTTGTTACCATCTGCAAAATGTGGAGAGCTCTCCCCTCGGGAGGCGAGGCTTTGCCTGAGGAAGTACCCAGGACTGCTCCAATAAACTGGAGCTTTTGGGATGGTATCATGTGGGACTTTCTGAAATTGAGGGAAAAGCCTAGTCTGTGAAGGGAGTGACAGGTTATTGACAGATGTTCCTGAGCTTGTTTGGGAGAACGCGCTCTGATCAACCAATCGTCCAGGTAGGGGTAGACGTGAATCCCCCCTCTCCTGAAACTCGCTGCCACAACCGCCATCAGTTTGGTGAAAATACTCGAGCAGAGGTCAGCCCGAATGGCAGAACTCGAAACTGATAGTGAGAACCGCGAACCTCAGGTACTTTCTGTGCTTGAGATGGATTGGCACATGAAAGTAAGCATCCTGAAGGTCCAATGATACCAACCAGTGTTGGAGTTGGAGAGCCTGAAGGATCTGAGAAAGGGTTACAATCTTGAACTTGTCCTTCCTGAGGAACTTGTTCAAGTTTCTATAGTCCAAGATGGGTCGCAATCCTCCGTCCTTCTCTGGGATGAGAAAGTAAGGGGAGTACCAACCCTTGTTCGTCTCCGCTACAGGTACCTGTTCTATTGCACCTTTCTCTAGCAGGGTTAACATTTCCTGCACAAGGAGCGGATCTGGAATTTTGACAGAGTTGGTTCTCGGTGGATAGTCCTGAGGCCTTTTTAGGAAGGGAAGGCAGTAACCCTGAGCTACTGTCTCCAGTGCCCAAGCGTCTGAAGTATTGTCCCGCCATTCTTTCAGATGCTGTGAGATTCTGCCTCCCACCGGGGTCTTGTGTGATAGGGCCTCAGAGTGACTTGGAGGTGGCTGCAGGAGCGGCTGAGGGCCAAGATGCCGTTCCTGAGGCTGGTTTTGCACCTCTTCCTCGTCCACCACAAGGGACAGTTCTTTTACCTCTTTGAATGGCCTGTCCTCTTCCTCTACCAAAAGAGGAGTAGTATCGAAAAGAACGACCTCTCCAGGAAGATGAGCCCGAATAAGGTTTCTGAGGCTGTCGCATAGAGGCGCTAAGAGATTTACACGCCGCTTTTGAGGTCTGCAGTTTTTCTAAGCTTTCATCAGCTTTACTGCCAAACAGCCTCAAGTCATCAAAAGGCATGTTGAGTAGCCTGGCCTGCACATCTTGTGCAAAGCCCGACTTCCTCAACCATGCAAATCTGCGTAGCACTGTGCTTGCAGCCATGGATCTGCTGATGCTATCAGCAGTATCCAGACCAGATTGGAGACTTTCCCCCATTGCCTCCTTGCCATCTTTTACAATATTCAGGAAGCCTTCCCTTTCCTCGCCTTCCAGGATATGATCAGCCGCCCCTGTGATGCAGTTCCACAGGGTATGGGTAAACCTGGCCAGGGTACAGGTGACATTTGCTGACTTGAGAGCCATGCTACCCGAGGTAAAGACCTTACGGGCCCAAGCATCCACCTTCTTATCCTCTCTATCCGGCAGGATAGATGGATAGGCTGTTTGTCTTGATGAAGTTGCCACCTGAATAACCAGACTTTCAGGCGTGGGATGCTTCTTTAAGTAATCAGGGTCACTACTAGAAACTCAGTATTTTTTGGGAAAGTTACTATTAAAAGCAGAAGCAGTCTCAGGAGCCTCCCAGTTTTTTTCCACTGTACTCTGAAGTGCCCTATGGAAAGGGAGAACTGGGTCCTTCTGGGAGCACTGGTCTAGGATATCAGTCATATCATCCTGATCAAATGTGGGTGAGGATCTACCCCAGCCCATGTATTCAACAACCCTATTCATCAAACTCCTGTACCCTGAATTTGCATGTTCTGCAGGGTCAGGTTTTGTAAATTCTAGCTCTGTTGCCGTATTAATGCCACTAGCAGAGTGAAGGGTATCACACAGGTCTCTCATTTTCGATTTTACATCGATTAATTCCTCTGGCACATCTCTGGTTCCAAACTGTACTCCAAAAGGAGAAACGTCTTCTGAGGCACTTTCCTCTTCAAAGATAGAAGACATAGGGCCTCATTACACGGTAGGCAGTAGGGGATTACCGGCACCGGTAAGGGCACCAGTGCCGGTAATCCCCTACCGCCCTACAACGAGGTCCCTCAGCGGGTCCCGTCCTTAATGTGTGGTCTGCCCAGGCGTTATGGACATTTCCCGCTGAGGGACCTCAGAGCTAATAACGGTACCGCAAATTGCGGTACCGTTATTAACTCCTTCCCCATTCCATTGAGCCCTATGGGGGCTCAAATGGGAATGGGGAATGGTTCCCCGGAATGGGGACTTACCGGTCCTGCAAAGGCCGGAATAGACCGGCGGCGGCTAATAGCGCCATGGCTACCGCCTACCGTGTAATGAGGCCCATAGACTTAAAAAAGCTTGATTTAGGTAAAGGAGTAAATCTCCTTTCCTGTGTCTGAATCTGCCTCATAGAAATCGAAGGAGTCTTCAAGGCGTTAATAACGTCTTCGAAGAAGGTGTCACAAACTCCATCGGCTTCGGTGTCGATGGCGCCGACGAAGTCGTCGAGGGCATTCAATGACTTATGTTTCTTCGTCGGTGTCGGGGAATCACTCGATTCTCGAAGAACCTTCGGCAATTTGATGTCGGGTCGAGATTTTCGAGGTTCACCCTCAATACTGGATCTTTCCACAGTAGTTTCTGACTCTCCTGCGTCGTCCAACGGAGCGACCGGGGTCTGGCTCATTTGAGGTTTCTTTGAGGGGGTCGAGGCTGCATTCTCAAAGACCTTCATCATCTTCCTTCTAAATTCATCCCTTTTCCTTGGGGAATCCAACTTAGTCGGACATCTTACCAATTCGGTAGACGTATCAGAGGAAGAGGAGGGAGATCTATGTCTCCTCTTCATCTTCTTTGAAGAAGATGAAGAACGTCTCGATCTACTACTTGATAAAGATCTCATGGGATGTTTACGTCGATCCGAATCCTTCGATTTGCCCGACTTTCTATGTTTTTTGACGAGGCCTTCGAAGAGGCCTTGGAAGCTTCCCCCCCTACCGCCAGTTTACCTTTTCTCTCACGAAGAGCCTTCTCCGTCATCGATTGACAGGAGCCACAGTCGCCGGTATGATGGTCCGAACCCAGGCACCAAATACAAACGCAGTGAGGGTCTGTAATCGACATTTTCGATCCACAGTCGATCCATTTTTTGAAGCCCCTCTTGGGAGTAGAAGGGGTAGAAGAAGACAACATTTTCTCGAAGAAAATTTTGAAGCGCTCCGTTAACTCGAGAGCGAAGCAATTGGAAAAACAGAAATAAATCCAACAGGGGCGGCACAAGCTACTTATACTGATGGTGACGTCGACACAGTACGGAGCCCGTCGAGGGACATCGCCACCACGACATTTTCTTTTCCGAAGCAGCGAAGCTGGCGAGATACGAATATCATACGATGAGGAATACGTGGAAGGACACAATCCATTCTAAATGGCCTTTCTCTGTAATAGAATTAGCTATATTTGTCTTCGGCATAACAGTGCGTACTCCTGGTCAGACATCACTAACAGAAGTCATTGGATCCATCCATTGGGAAAGTGTCAGCAGGTTGTGGAATGATGGGGTGTGTTCTATCTCTCGGGTCAGCTGTTGTATTGCACACAACTCAATAACTATACCATGGATGTGAGCTTCCTAATATTTAAATCAAGTGTTGTGAAGAAGTGGTGTTATGAGAATTAGCAGTGTGATGGACTTTGTATTAGGGAGATAGCTCACTTGCACTGACTGTTTGAGTATACCATTGCCAGCCATTATAGACTTTACATATGGTTACATTTGAACTGTGTGTACCTGAACTCTGGAATTCCCAACATTTGTAGACTTTTTTTAATAGGTAGTAATTTTAGCTTATTATTTAAAATATGTTTTTACTGATTTCCTTTGTTTTTATGTTAAGCGTGTGCTTGTGTGTTTATTTGTGTGCTTATGTACGTGTGTGTGAATATACTGAGCATATTCCTTGTGCTTCTGCACATTCAGAGCATATCCTGAGTTTCTTACCCATGCTTATAGGCATTCTAAACATAATGTAAATGTGCATCATGTAATGTACAATAGATAAGAAATCAGATTTGATGGGAAGCAGTGAGTTTCTTACAATGGGGTGAGTTCCAGTGACATTCTGACCACGTTGTGGAGGGGAGTAAATGGAACGCAATACATGGGTGTGCTTACATAGATCAAGGACTATCAGCATTAGATATTTTGAAGTGCAGGTAGGCGGTACAGCTAGCTGTAATAGGGTTGTGAACATGATGGATGAAGTTCAAGAGTGGAAGCAGAGAAAGTGAGGTACAAAGGAAGGTAAGACGCAATGGAAAATGTTAGAAATAGAAGGCAGATGAGAGGCAGGCTTTAGTATGGTTTTGAAAGATTTGGTGTGGACCATTTCTCGTAGGTCCGCGGGAAGAAAACTCCATGTAAGGGGAGTAAGGTGAGAGAAAAAGCAGAAGCAAGAGGAAGCGCAGGGAGGGCGATGTGCCACAAGGATATTTGAGGAGCGAGAGCAGAGATTATGAGAAGGCTTCTAGAGTTGGACAGAGGAGGACAGATCCAGTGGTGCCTTACGGTGGATAGATTTGCGAACCAGGACAATACATTTAAATCTGGCTCTGATTTGCATCGTGATTCATTCAGCTTAGTGACAGTACAGGGAAGTAGTTGTGAAGTGAGGGAGTTCGAAGAGGGGCTGGTAGCGAAGTTAATGATCTTGTCGAGAGGACAGAGAACATAGTTGGGGAGACCAAAGAGCATGCTTTGAGAAGAAAATAATGGTTAATGGTTAAGAGAATCTCGGCGGTGTTCAAAGGAAGGATGTATCTGATTTTCCCCGTTGAGGCGAGCCGCTGCTTCAGGTTGAAAGTAGAGAAGGTGTGAGAAGGGTTATAGAAGACCCTGAGGTTTCTAGCTGGCCATTTATTTTAAGACTTTTTAAGCCCACCATAATTTGGCTGGTTTTTGTAAAACATGCCCCAATGCACCAACCACATGACTGTCAGACCATACTACACTGATGATCCCTAATAAGGGTACAAAACAGGTATGTAGTTGTCTGCTGTCTTGAGAAATGTCTGACTTGAGTTGATTAAGGTATGGACAGGACTGCAAGACTTGTCCTTGGCCTCAAGCCCAGGGATCGTATCTCTCCAGCACTGACATCTCTGCATTGGCTCCCAGTGGCTGCAAGGATTTAAGTTCAAGACCCTCTGCATTATCCACAAGGCCTTCTGGGGCCTGGGTCCTCAATACCTCCAACTCTCTCTTTGTAAATACCTTCCTACTCGAGCTCTTCGCTCCTCCACCTCCAACTCCCTCAGGGTCAGTTGCTTCTCCAAGCAACGAGTGGTAGATCTCTTTCTTCGACTTGGGCCACCCTCTGGAACAGCTTCCCTGCCTCTCTGAAACTCAAGGTGAACCATCTCCAGTTCGGAAGCACCTCAAGGCCTTCTTCTTTGCTTCTGCCTTCTCTCTTCCTCTCCCCTGCTGATTTCCTGTCTGATACTGCACTGGTCACCAGGCTACCCTCTGATTTTGGGCCCAGGTCCCTACCCACCCAGTTGCACACCCACATTGCCTCCCGGCAACCCTTGCACTTGGGTCTGTATCTGTAACCCTACAGCCCCCCTACCTGCACTTTTGGACATCTGCTGTCTGCACTTACCCTTGCACCTGCCACCTGCTGGCTGCACTTTTTGTTATTGATTTGATCCCATGTACAGCACTGCCCCCTCCCCTTTCCCCTGGCACTTTCCACTCCCTCCTCCCCGCACTTGCGCTATCTCAATGTCACTCGGCCTAGTACGATCATTGTCTCTGTCCTCCCTCTGTTGCCCTTCCTTGCCTCATCACGCCTTGAAACATTTGTGCATAGGCGCGTTACAAATGCCATATCATATCATATCATATCATGTATAAAGTAACACTGCCCTGTAAGACAAAGGCAATTTTCTGGAGCAAATGGCTTGCTTTTGTGCTAATTTGCATACCCACAATGTCTCAGAGATAGCCAGCACAAAGTCCCAACTCAGGACTGGAAGATATAATCAGGGATGGGACACACCATTGAGTCGCTATATCAGTGACAAAGACGAAGAGGGAATTAAGAACTTCAAGATGGGGAGCAGGGTTCTTGAAACTTCAGACCAGCAGTCCCAAAGTACTACAACTCCCAAGTTCCCCATATGAAGCCTGCACACCTGAGTTCCCTTAACCCTGAAAGAGGCTGGAAGGCAGGGACAGGGTGTGGAAGGCAGAAGAGAACCATCAAAGTGGAGTGAAGAGAAAATCAAATTCCCATACCAGCGCTGTAATCAATCCTCAGGGGCAGAGCCCAACAGTCATTCCCCAATTCACCAACCACACTTGGGTCTCCTTTCACCAGAGGAATAGCGGGAGGCAGGACAAAAGCCCTATAAAAACCCAAGATCTCAATCTGAGATTGGAAGGAGTTGGAGTAGGACTTGCATATTGGGGACAGAAGACAGATGTTGTTTTGGAGCATGCCTTAGGGAGAGCACAGGAGAACGGTTATTCAGAAGGCTGGGCAACAATGGCCCCTGTGAGCTTAAGGAGAGACCCAAGAGACCTAATTGAGGGCCAAATGAACTAGAGTGCCGGCAAGAAGTGAGGGAGTAATGACAAAATATAGTAAGGGTGGCCTGAGAAAGGGTGACAATGAGAGGGCTAGAGAAGGTGTGAGAGGTGGTTGAGAATTGGGGAAGATATTTGAGGAAAGGGCTGGTGCCCTCAGGGGTGAGGAAGTTGTGATGGACAGTAGTGAGCAGAGGAGATTAAAATGAAGAGGGGGTGAGAGAGATGCAAGAGACATTTGTGTTTTGGAGAGGGGCTATTAAAAGATGGGTGGTGCCAAGAGGGACGAAGAAGGTGGGAGAGATAGCAAAGACCTGGGGAACATTGAATACAAAGCAGAAGGTGCCCAAAGGTGTGAAGAATCTTGGAAATATAGTGGTTATTTAGAGATTTGTCAATGGGAAAAGGAAAATACCAAAAGGTGCACAGTAAGCAAAGAAGGAAACAAAGACTGGACAGGCAAACACAGAGAAAAACGGTGGTTAAGAAGGAAGAAGGAACTGGAGGAAAGGAATGAGGAGTTGGCACAGGAGTAGACTTCAGATGTGGAGAGCAGGACAAAGTTCAGTAGACCAGAAAGAGGATTTTGTGTAGGGATGGCGGGCCGGGAGACAGTTACTAAAAGAGCTGCACCAATTCTGGTTGAGAGAACATGAGACCCACTGGCGTGGGGTACAAGCTGGTGAGAAGAATGAAAGGTGCAAAGAAACCATAAGAAGGGTAGTTATAGTAGTTGACCACACTTCTCTCCTATCACGCTGGCCGAGTCCACATCCAGGACTTTGGGACTTGCAGCACCTGCTTCCCAAGCCCAGAAATATCTGCACTTGAGATTCAGAGGCTCCCATAGAGGTAGAGCACATAGAGGTGTGTTAGGCAGAATCCTATGCAGTGCCCTTAGGGACCACTACACACAATTAAGACTACAAGTGGTAATACAAGTTCACCTTTGGTACAACCCTGTACTACTATGTTAAAGTGGTAGCAGTAGCGGAGCAGCCAGGCTTATCTCAAGAGTATATGAGCAGTAGCACAAAGGGACCACAATGACTGTGACTCAAGCAAACACTGACTCAAGCTTTCAGGTAAAAAAATATAAGTACATTTATTTTTAAACCATTTGTTAAAACACAACACTTCTATTAATTCAAAACCACACGTAAAATACACTACAACCAACCAATCCACTTAGCACAGTATAATTCAAGGTAAGTACCCTATGTTTTAACGGACCGGTGTTGTGAAACAAAAGACGTTACCGGAAATACATATGTGATCACTTTTTGACAGTAATGTCAGTTCGGTTTTACTAAAGATATGCTTATCCGTGGCAAGAAATGTTACCAGGGCAAAAACACACTTAGCACCTGAGTTAACTAGAGAGAGTTGGGGGCAAAAATCATAGGCAATACTTTTGTCAAGGCAGACAGAATCAGAGGACACTCGTTGAGAGAAATTCAAGAGTCAATAGGCCGGAGCCACTGTCAAGTGGAACCAGGTTCCTGTTGTCGAGGATCACACAGTCGGACAGTTCAAGATTCAAAGTAGCCAGGAGTACTTAGATATTGTCAATAGAGGAAGCAAAATGTATAAGAAGGAGGGAAGACAAGAACAAGCCTTGGAGGAGGAGAAAAGGGATTCACCCTAATTCCTCAAGCAGAACACAGTACCTTATTCAATGATGAAGCTGGTCCCACGGCAGGTGTTCCTGGTAGTTTCCTGCAGACCCACGGTTCCTGGAGCTTCGGCACGAAGAAGGACGTCTGGAGGGGTCTGCACCACACAGGGATGAAGCCGGCAGCAGCGACAGTGAATAAAAGGTGCACTCCTTAAATCAGGAGAGGCTCTTCAGATGGCTATCCGGACCACTACAGCAGTGTGCAGCGATTTCGACCAAGAAGAGGATCCTCTGGCTGTGGAAGATGAGCTGGTTATCCCCACCAGGCTCAAGGGAAGAAGACTCCGGACTGGATCTTCTCTGGTCGTCAAAGGGTAGATAGCTGAGGACTGCAGCAGGGCTTCACCGGGACGGGATAGTTGCAGCAGCCGTCTTCTTCTCCGCTTCTCTTCGGTTCCTTGTAGTTCCAGTGGCGACTCTGACTTCCAGCCCAAGAGTCCTGCCTTTTATGCGAAAATTCCCCATTCACACAGCCTGGCTGTCAATCACGCAGCAGGGGGGTTGTCCAGCCCGGACAACCACCTCAGACAATCATGGCAAAGTGCGACTTGGGTTTCCTAGGATACCCTGTGCAGGGGGTGACTACAACCCTCCCTCACATTAAGACCACCTAGACACCCAGGCGCCTAGAGGAGGGCTTCTTGGTAGAAGCCCGCCAAAAGACAGTGAACAAAGAAGGCAAACCTGGTTTGCCGCGCAAAGTAAAACACAAGAAGGACTTAAACAAAAAGAAATGGCGAATAAACTCGACTGGAGCCAAAAGAAAGAGTATCTGGTCAAGCGGGTTTATGTTCGAGGCTAATATAATAGCCTAAAACAATACCACATTTGTATAGTATAATCCCAGTAGACATGTTAGGGTAGATACCACTGCCACCAGCCAAGTCTAAATGTTAAAAGAGTGCAACAATGCTCTAGGAGGTGCAGATAAAAAGGGCTAAGGATTAACCCTTTCCAGTACTCCATGTAAGATGGGGTGTACTGGATCTGTGGTATTTTGACTAAGTAAAGTAAATGGCAACTTTACCCTTTTCTGGGGGACTGTAGTCAGCCTCAGAAATGGAGTCGGTGGGAAGTCTAAAAGACAACCCTGTGTCACTGCACTGAAGGTGCTGGGTAACACACAAAAGAAGGGGGCTGCTAAATTGGTGTACTCCAGAGTCCACAATCATAAAAACAGATGAAATACACATGGCAAACCACAGGTAAGAGTGGGAAAAAGAGGTACACTCTTACCAAGTGGAAAAAATAAACTCCAGAAATCCAGCAAAGCTGTTGCGGGACTCACTAGGTGAGGGAAATTAGCCATATAATGAGAATTCTCCCTAACACGGTGCAGAAGGTAGAGATCCTGGAGGAAGAGTCGGCTAGTAATAGCAAGACAAGGAAGAAGGTTAGTAAGAAAGGAAAGACGTCCCTGTGAATACCAGGATTGCTGAGGGCTATCCACGAATCCTCGGAGAAGGCAAGTCCCAGATACTGAGAAATCTACTTATTTTGTTAACAACAAACTGTTGACCCTAGAAGGAAAAACCATTGCATTGTAAGGATACAGGAAAGACATTTTTTACTTTTAATTGTCCTGCAAATTTTAAACCTGGAACTTAGAGCCAAGGAGAAGAGACTTCATGAGGACCAGAGAAGAAATGTGCAGGAACCCCTTAAACAAAGTCTATGAACCAAACAGAAAGACCCCCCAAGAAGGCCAGAGCAGAAGGGTATAGGAACCCCTTTAACTCAACACTATGAACATAGAGGTCATTATGTTAACTTGCTGGGAGAGACAGGTGCCCCGAATTACTGAACTGGGAGAACTTCTTTTTGGCCTCTCTTTAACTTTCCTGAGAGCCTGTTTTTTTTAAAGTTGTCCTGGAGCACTGCCCACTTCCTGGATAATCACCATCCTGACAATGGTCATTTGGTTAAAAGCTTCCCTGTTTGAGCCCTTATTAATGCTTTTGTTAGTGGCATTTTTGTGTTTGGCCCATTGCCTGTCACACACACACACACACACACACATGCCCGCACCCACACACACACACACATTAAGAATAAAAACACAATATTTTCCTTGATATAATTGAGATTCACTTTTTGGGATTTGCAAAATGCTATCTGCGTGTAGAAGTTATGTAGGCCTACATGATTCCAGAGACTGAGAATTTGACATTCAATCCAAATGCATTTGAGAAGTCGAGGTTGGTACTGCATAGCAACTAAACTCTGAGACAGTCTGGCTACTGAATGATAGAAACTCTTAACAACAAAATATGAGGTCAGTGACAGACATCTCTTATGGAGAGTTGGAATCCATGTAGTGTTCAAGTCACTTGTACAGACTGCTTGATCTTGCACTGAATAGTCAACTTCACCATTTCATGGAATCATGCTAGGTTTATTACTTACATCATAGGCTCCCGCCTTGATCTGCTGGTACAGCTTGTGCTGGTCTTCATCCCAAAACGGGGGATACCCCACAAGAAGTATGTAAAGGATCACACCTGTAGAGAGAGAAAAACTGATTGATTGAGTGAGTGAGAGAGTGAAGAGAGAGATAAAATGAAGAAGGGGTAAAGGAGAGAGAGAAAGGTAGCGAGAGAGCCAAGAGTGTGATACCATTACACTCATGATAATACCAATTCTTTCCCCTTGCATACAAATGTACCCCTAATAGTCCTAGATTATCATTACACAGTTTAATGAACTAAATGTAATCTACATGTATTAATAGCAAGTCATTCCTATTACACTCTTTGCTGATGCCCAACGGATCACTGGAAAGGGTGTTATAAGAAAATATACATATATTTTAGGACAATGGCCGCCGCACTATAGTTATAAATTTAAACCTAAGGTTCATTGACCTTTTTGAAAATTCTACTGCTAATAACTTTTAACTTATTTGATGCATCTGTATGAACCTTTCTAAAGATGTTTTTTGGCACGCCCCCCAAGTTTGCAGCAAATTTGCCCAATGGTGTAATATTTCAAAAACGTGAAAAAGGGAGTGTTTTGCAGCAGCTTCCCCATGGGGAAAATATGCAGTCATTGAAGAGGTGCACATCCCAAACCGCTGACAGATTTGCTTCATATTTGTTTCAGGAGTGGCACACAGTAGGTAGATGTGTCTTTTGTTGGTTTGGTGCAAATCCATCCAGCCGTTCTTTTTTATTTGGCAGAGAGCTGTGTGCCTCTGGTAGTGTTGTATAAGTGTAAGGTGTATTAGTGTATTTGAGTATGAGTGCATGGTGTATGAGCCTATGCTCTATTTGTATGAATTGTGTGCGTGTGAGTGTATATAGTATGTCTGAATTACATAGGGTGTGCAATTGTATGGTTTATTTCGTGTGAGTTTTTGGCACATATGTTTATCATATATGTGCTTATGTTACATGTGTTTATGTTGTATGTGTGCGCATGTCGTATGTGTGTATGGCGTATGAGTCTATGGCATATGACTGTATGGCGTATGAGTGTTTGGTATGTGAGCATCTGGCAAAGGAGTGTGTGGCATGTGAGTGTATGCCATGGGTTTATGACATTTGAGTGTATTTTTCAGCAAACTGTTATACATGTTAAAGCTCAACATTTTGGTGAATTTTTCCATTCGAATTTCCCTTGTAGAGAAAATATTTCCCTATTGTTTAAATTATTTTTGTATGCACCAATTTCATGTGAAATTATAAAATCTTGCACATCTGTAATTCACTGTCTTGTTTAGCACCACCAGAAACCACCTATGGGCTACAAGATGGGTTTTTCAGCATCACAAATTTGTGTATCTAGGAAACAGTTACAGGTTTGTTTACTGACAGAGCCCGGGACTCACTCACCTATCGTGCAGTCAGAATAGCCATACAAAATTCCACTTGCCGAACAATGTATTTGATGCGGCAGACGCAGCTTCCATGCATCATTGGTTGGTTTCCAAAACATGTTTTATATACCTTTTTGGCAGGCGGAGCCAAGTCTGAATGTTGCCATTGAGGAAAATGTGGCCAATGAATACGTGGCCAATGAATTTCGGACCATAGGCCCTTCTTCAGGACGGACTCGCATTAAACAGTGGGGTTAGACTATTATTCAATAAAGATCCTTATCCAAGAAAAGAAATATCTCAGTATCATAGTTGAAATCTTAGTCAGACCTGAGAGTGTTTCGTGCTTTGCATTCAAGGTATCCAAATGGTCCATCAACACGAAAAACTGAATTACTCGTGCATGTAGGTGTCTGTATCAATTGTGCTTTAAGAGATGAGTCCATCAGTATCTTAGCCTAACTTAGATTTGAAGTCTTACATTCATGAAAATAAAGAGACTATTACGTCACAGTTTGTAATTTTTCCCAATCTGAATACTTTAATAAAAAATGACAATAGTGTGCATTCAGGTAATTATGCAGGTTAAACAGCAAATTGCATGTTTACGGTTCTGGTACATTTGGTTCCAATTTGTTGTTCTAAAATTAACACTGTTAACATGAATCCTGTTACATCACAGAGAGATTCACATTAGCTTAATGAATTCCAGTTTGTTATAAAATGCTGTCTTCTTAATCACTGTTACTTCACAGTTTAGGATTCCATTTGTTAAGTAACTTGGATGCACAAAGGTAATTGTTATAGGTCTGTGCCCTCTTAATCACTGTTGTTTCACCCATGAACTTAACAAATGGAATCCTAAACTGTGAAGTAACAGTGATTAAGAGGACATTTTCATGAATGTAAGACTTCAAATCTAAGTTAGGCTAAGATACCGATGGACTCATCTCTTAAAGCACAATTGATACAGACACCTACATGCACGAGTAATTCAGTTTTCGTGTTGGTGGACCATTTGGATACCTTGAATGCAAAGCGCGAAACACTCTCAGGTCTAATTAGTTAATATTTTCAGTACTGTTTCCCTTTACAGTCTAAGGGTAATAGACCTTTGTTACGCGGCTTTGCATCTACTTTATTCGAATATTGTGAGGAGCGCCGGAATCAGCCCAAGACTGTTCATTTTTTGCGTTTGAAATCTTAGTCAGCATACATGTGTCTGTGCTCAATGCAATATGTAAAATAAAAAATAAAAAAGAACACTAGTACCATAAATATTACTGAAATCTGAGTAAAAATCATAAAAAAACATTGACATATTCTGACTTACAATGAGAAGAATCGGTAGTTATTGAATATATGACCTACATTTGCTTACAAGAGAAGCAGTAACATGAAAGATTTGTGATGAACATTGGACATACGATTCAGGAGGGTACTAACAGAATAGGCACATTTCCATGCCTCCATTGTATTAACTGTAACAATATTGTTAAAGAAGCTAAAGTTTTGCCCTCCACGGGGTGCATGAGCAACACAGATAGTGGTCATGCCTTCCTTCGAATTAACCAGTAAGGTCAATATCACGCTTTTGTCATGGAATGTTAGTGATCTAAATAATCCCATAAAGCAGTGCAAGATAACGGCTCATCCAAAAAGGCATCAGAGCAGCATAATGATGTTGCAGGAGAAGCACCATATACAAGCGGGGCATGCCAGGTTTTGGTGATCTAGAACACACACAAAATGGTCTTCCTTACTCTCAGGGTGTCATAACCATTATTCAAAATTCCAATGGCTTTCAACAACATAAAGCAATACTGTACCCCAAGGTGAGGTTCGTTATCCTAGCAGGAAGCTTCTCTGGCCATCGTATAGTCTTAGTCAACCTAAATACACCCAATATAGATGACTGTATTCTTTTTAACAACATCTCCATTAAGATACAGGAGTTCCTGGATTATGCACTAATCATGGCGTGGGTCCTGAATACTGTTACTGACCTGTTGATTGATAGATCCTCGGATAGGGTAAGGCCTCTGGGCAGCGTAGCCAGGGCGATTTTCGACCTAAGCGACAAATATGCCTTGTAAAATGTGAGGAGGAAAGCTCACAAAACCCAATGAGAATACATGCATTACTTATTTGTCCATGACTCTCACTCCTGCGTAGATAAATGGATCGTCTCCAGGCAAATGGCTATCTGGTCAAATTTCCTCCTTCCTCTCTGAGTGGGCAGACCTCTCCTCCTCACTCCTGTCCTCAACCACTCAACTCCTCTTTCTTGGAGACTTCAACATCCACCTGGATGCGTCCTGTTCCCCCTCTGGACTCTTTTGCGACCTCTGCGACTCGTTCTCACTCTCTATTCTCCCGTCTGGGCCGACTCATTCTGCAGGGTACACTCTTGATGCCCTGATCTCCTCTGACCTTCCCCTCTCTGTCCCTCTCTCCACTCCTCTCTCCTGGAGTGATCACTTTCTCCTCTCCTCCCACCTCACCCTCCCTGCCCCACAGGCAAAGCCACCCCCATCACTGCCACCTTCCTTCTCGGTCATCCGACCCATGAATCGCGTGTCAGTTGTGGCTTTCGCTGCCACCTTCTCTCCCTCTCCTCCCCCTTTGGCTGACTCCCACCCTGACACAGCCCTCTCCACTCTCCACTCTGCTATATCTGATACTCTTGATATCCTTGCCCCTGTCATGAGAATCCGCCTGAAGCCCAAAGCCAAATGTAACTCCTGGTATGACTCGGATCTCGTCACCCTTAAACGCAAGTGCAGGGTGGCAGAGAGGAAATGGCATGCTTCATGTTCATCCTCTGACAAACTGGCCTGTCGCCTGCTCCAAAGGCAATACCAGCTCTCCGTTCTCACCAAGAAGAGAGCCCTTATCCAAGCCCGCATCTCTGCAGCATCTAACAATTCGGCCAAACTTTTTAAAATCTGCAAGGAGCTGGCCAACCCTGCTGCTGTCTCTACCTCTCCTGTCCCCTCCCAGGCCCTCTGCACGGCACTGGCCTCTCACTTCATTTCAAAAACTCAGGACATCCTGTCCTCACTCTCCTCCTATGGCCCCCCCCCTCTATTCCCTGTCCTTCCTCTGGCCCTTCTGCAGCCACCGCCTCCTCTCTCCTTCTCTGCCTTTCCCCTTTTTTCTGCTGACGAGGTTTCAAGACAAGTCCGATCTATGAACGTCTCGTCAAAACAGGTCCACCCCTGTTCCTCCAAAACTATCAAGGACCACATCGACTCCTTGGCTCCTGCCCATGCTGACTTCTGTAATCACTCCTTCGCCTCTGGAGTCTTCCCATTCCCTCTCAAGCACTCCCTTGTGCACCCCCTTCTTAAGAAACCCTCTTCCGACCCTTCCTGCCCAGCTAACTATCGCCCAATCTCTATTACTCCCTTCCTAGGCAAGCTCCTGGAGAAACTGGCCATCTTCCAGCTTAATCTCCATGCTGAATCTGTTGGTAGTCTTCATGACCATCAGTCTGGCTTCAGAGCTGCCAGAAGCACAGAAACTGCTCTCCTGAACATCCGTGAGGACCTGCTCTCGAACCTTGACTCTAACATTCCATGTGTCCTCATTTTGCTTGATCTCTCTTCTGCCTTTGATAATGTCAACCATACCATCCTGCTCAACCGTCTCCGTGATAACCTGGGTATCACTGGTCAGGCTCTGGCGTGGCTGACCTCTTTCCTCTCCAATCGACCCTCCCAGGTCCAACTGGGGTCTTTCCTCTCTGACATCTTTTTCTCTACTTGTGGTGTCCCCCAGGGATCTAACCTCTCTCCCTGGCTGTTCAACCAGTACCTGGCACTTCTCACCCACTGCATCGCTGCTCTCTGCCCCAACCTTCAGTGCTATGCGGATGATACCCAGCTCATTTTCAGGCTACCCTTGGCCTCCTCTTCTCCTTCCCTCATCTCTGACTGTCTTTCTGCTATCCAGGAATGGTGTGCCGCCAACGACCTCTGCCTTAATGCCAGTAAGACTGAGATTCTACTCATCGGCACTCCCACTCCCTCCTTCCCTGCAGCTCTCTGGCCGGCCTCTCTGGGCCCTCTTCCTGCTCCTACCTGCAAGGCAAAAAACCTCGAGGTCATCTTCGACTCCACACTCTCCTTCTCTCCTCACATATCCGACGTCGCTAAGAAGTCACACTACCAGCTACACCTCCTCAGAGGTATCCTTCCTTTCCTCTCCTTCCCCCAGAAGCTCACTGTGTCTAGAGCCCTGGTTCTCTCGAAGCTGGACTACTGTAACAGCCTCTATCTAAATCTGCCCGCCTTTACTCTCCGCCCTTTGCAACTCATCCAGAACAGGACTGCAAGACTTGTCCTTGGCCTCAAGCCCAGGGACCGTATCTCTCCAGGACTGAAATCACTACACTGGCTCCCAGTGACTGCGAGGATCATGTTCAAAACCCTCTGCATTGTCCACAAGGCCGTCTGGGGCCTTGGGCCAAAATACCTTCAACTCTTTCTTCCTAAATATCTTCCTTCTCGAGCTCTTCGCTCATCCGCCTCCAACTCTCTCAGGGTCAGCCGCTTCTCCAAACAACGAGTTGGGGGCAGATCTCTCTCCGCTGCAGGAGCCTCCCTCTGGAACAGCCTTCCTGCCTCCCTGAAACTTGAGGAGAACCATCTCCGGTTCCGGAAGCACCTCAAAACCTTCCTCTTTGCCTCCGCTTTCTCTCCCCCTCTCCCCTGCTAATACTACTGAAACTGCACTGAATCTGCAACTGGTCCACTCACCATTCTCGGTCCTTGGCCCAGCCACTCTCCCCTGCACTGCCCCCCCGGCAACCCCTGCACTGCGGGACTGTGTCTGTATCCCTACAGCCCCCCTTCCCAGCACTTGTCTGCACTTACCTCGCACTTGCCACCAGCTGGCCCTTGTTATTTATCCTGTATGCTGTATGCTAATAACCCTGTACTGCACTTTCCCCTCTCCCTTTCCCCCATGCACTTTTCCCTTCCCCTCTACCCTTGCACTTGCGCGATCTGAATGACACCTGGCCTAGTAGGATCGTTGTCTGTCTCCCCTTGTCCCCCCCCCTGCCTCGTCACGCCTTGAAACACTTGTGTATAGGCGCGTTACAAATGCCATATCATATCATATCATATCAATCCAATGTCCTGCCCTGTACGTTGTCGGATCACTCGCCAGTCACCGTCAGGTTCCTTCTCCCTAACAATAAACTGTTTAATAGAAGTTGAATGTTTAAACCAGACTCCCTATTGATATTGATGTTTTATTTAGATCACGCTCATACACAAGAGTTTCAGAGCGCGACAAGGCGAGGGAGGGGAGCAGGGCAGAACAAAACAGCGATCTTACAAGGTCCAGTGGCATTGAGAATGTGCATGCGCATGTGAGAGGGAGAGGAGAAAAGTGCATGGGGTGAGAAGTGTAAAGTGCGGAGCAAAGGAGAAAAACAGATAAATAATAATAAATAAATACATAATACAGGCAACAAACAGTGGTAGTGCAGCCAGCAAGTGGCAAGTGCTGGGTTTAAGGCAGCAGACAGGGTATGTGTGATAAGTGCAGGAAGGAGAAAAGGAGGGGGGCTGTATGGGTCCAGATACAGGCCCCATTGCAAGGGGTGGCCTGGAGGCCGCGCAGCAGGGTGGCAGGGTGAGCAGGTACCTGGACCCGGAAGACAGACGGTAGGCCAGGTGCACGGTGCCGAGAGAGAACAGATCAGCTGTGGAGAGGGGGGGCAAAGGCAGAAGCAAAGAGGAAGGTCTTGAGGTGCTTCCGGAACCGGTTCTCCTCAAGTTTCAGAGAGGCAGGGAGGCTGTACCAGAGGGAGGTCCCAGCCGAAGACAGAGATCTACCCCCAGCTCGTTTCTTTGAATACAGTGTTTTGAAAAGACTTTAGTTTAGATATGTCACACTTCCTAGATATAAACAGAGGATTAGTAGATGAGGTAGTAATGCTGTGGGAATCATAAGAGAGGAGTCTGTCTGTCTAAGGAGAATGGGGTTCTTAAGGTGCTGAAAGGCACATTAGACAGAACTAAGAAAGAGCTTAAGGAGTTAGAGGGTGCATACATCAGGGATCAGGCCAGATGCACACTAGCCAAGATTAAGGACAAGCTGGATGAATGCAGCAACAAAGCGAATAGGGAGATCAGGGTTCTGGGCCGTAAGGTGTCGGTCAGGAGATATGGTGAGGGCGATAGACCTGGCAGACTATTTGCCTTCGCTATACGCTCAGCACACGCCCTGGTACTGATATCTGAGGTAATTGAAAATGGAGCAGTGCACAGAGACCAGAAGGCTATTATGAGGGCGTTTGTAAAATACTATGAGCCTCATAATGGGTTTGCTGGTACAGGAAAAGCAAGTAAAATTGCTGGTCATTCCGTCACCAGCACTTTTCCCGCACCGGCAAAACACAAGTTTGCCACAGTGGGGGTCACTGATTTACCTCCAGCCTAGAGCTGGAGGTAAATCAGGCCCCCACCGGCAAATAAATGCCAAAATTACAGACACAAGTATTAAATTACAGACACCGGTATTACCGGTGCTGGTATTTCTGGCAATCTCCTCCATGGAGTACTATAGGACTCCATGGAATGGGGATTTACCGCCCTTTCCGCTATCTGAAATATCACGGAAATTCCGGGATATCAGGTGTCAGAAAAGGTAGGGTCAGTTTGCCGGAACCCAATACCGGCAAACATGTACTAATGACAAATTGACGCAGGATCTTGACAAAATCAAACTGGCATGAATAGTTGAAGGACATAATAGTCTATTGAACGCACGCATTACAGTCGAAGAAGTTGCCAAAGCAATTTCAGACTTTAATGGTAAGGCCTCAGGCCCTGGTGGTATCATAATAGAATATTATAAGGAAGTCTGCCCCGCTGTGGCCCCCCTACTAATCGAAATGTATCGCGAATCATTGGGCAAACAGATGCTGCCATCTACAGTGAAAGAGGTGGTCATCACACTAATTCCAAATCGTGGGAAGGATGGTAAACTATGTGCTTCATACGGACCCCTCTCCCTATTGAACAGTGACAATAAAGTGCTTGCTAAGATGCTGTCAAACAGACTGTCTCTACTGATGAGCAAACTGGTCCTTCCAAACAGTCAGGCTTTATTCAAGGCAGATCCACACAGTTTAATCTATGCAGGCACTTTGCGATCCTCCCCCAAATAGATCCTGAAATTCGGGCAGTGGCAATGCTACTTGAAGCGGAAAAGGCATTCAACCTCCTGTGCTGGTCATTTCTCTTTGCAGTCCTTCAAAAAAGGGGTGTGGTAGCCTATCTCCTATCACTAATCAAGCTGCTATATGCTAAGCCTACGGCCAAATTGGTAATTAACAGTATTGCCTCATCCCTCTTGAGCTCCACAGAGGCACTTGACAAGGATGACCCCTGCCGCCATTCCTTTTTGCTCTGGTCATTGAGCTCCTGACTTGTGTCCTTCTCACATAGCATATGCATAGGGGTATTAGCTATTACACCAAGAGGGTAGTGGTCTAACTAGACTTCGATGACTTCTTGATCTACATATCAGATCCGGTGAATAATCTGGACCCCATTGTGTGTGCCATTGTAGTGTTTGAGGGAATACTCTGGGCTCAGAATAAACAGAGACAAATCTGAACTCCTCCCGCTCAAGCCCACTACATCGCAGCTCTCGACTGATTGGGGATTTAGATGGTGCCTGGAAGAAGTAAGGTACTTGGGCGTCCAGGTCTCAAAAAGTGCACAAAAGCTGTTTGTGGATAACTATTGCACAACCAGCTGCTCTATGGAAGCTAAGCTAGATAGATGGGGCAGCCTGCCGTTATCCATCAAAGCTTGCATATCAATCATCAAAATGGTGGTCCTTCCCAAATTTCTCTATATATTTTTAAACATCCTGATTAAGCCACTCATACTTTGACAAACTATGATCCAGGCTGCTTAAATTCATCTGGTTGTGCAAACAGGCGAGAGTAGCCTGGAAGGTCTCCATACTCCACTTGAGGAGTGAGGCCTTGCAGTGCCAGATTTGGACATTTACTATAAAGTGGCACATGCAAGCCACATCAAGTATTGGTATAGTGCAGCCCTTTTAGCTCAACAATTTGCTTTGGAAAGAGCCATTATGACACTGAATAGGCTCACTGGGGAATGGTGGAGAAAACGACACCATGTAGAAAAATATTAGATGATTAAAGGTAATGGGTTCGACAGATATACCTGTGCACTTATTAAACCACCTAACAGGAAAGAGGAATGATAGCAAGCAGCATTCACCCTTCCACAAAGCCCACCCAAAACAGCCTTGATGTTGTAATAGAGTCAAATTAGGTTGGAAAATGGTGATTCGTGCGCTACCACGATAAATTGTCAATAATATTGGTTGATCTATTCAGACTTGGCCTTACAAGTAAGTATATACAGAGTAAAGTTTATTCTTGTTGCAATCAGCCGATACGTGTTTCGACCACAAAGGTCGTCTTCGAGGCCTTTCCTCTTCAAAACTCGATATGTTAGCCGTTGGTGACTGTCATCACGTGAGAGATAGTTGCGAAATGGCAAATGATCAGTAACTGGTTGTTACAAAGGTTTGATGTAGCTAAAGTTCTTATGTTTGAGGAGCCGTTGCAACACTTGTGTCAAAAAGTGAATGGGTATCTTATCCCGAATTGTTAGTGCCGAAATTCACTGCCTCAAATGGCATGTCCCGCAACATGAAAGGGGTAAAATCCCTGCTCAGCATCCCTGTTGCGGGACATGCCATTCACTTTCTGCCACTCCATGGCATTCAGCATCGCTTTGGCTGCCCTTGAGCGCCTCCTTATTATGTAGGTGTGCAAGAATTTTTGGCAGTGCCCTAATAGTGTGTTGAAAAATTCGGGATCATCCACATTTGGCCCGTATATGTTAACTAGTGTGAGCGTCATATTACCTATACTTCCCTAGACTATGACAAACCTCCCTCCTGGGTCAATTACGATGTCACTGACCCAGAACCCCAAGTCGCTGGGGTTGTGTACCAGCGTCATTACCCCCGCTGAGTATGCTGAGTATGAGGTGAAGTATTTGCAGCAACCCCAGCTTCTAGCTACCCCTCCGTTGCATTTCCCTTTGAGAAGGGTTTCTTGTAGCATTACCATATTTGCCCCATGCCTCTCGCAGTATTCCATCACTTTACGTGCTTTGCGTGGGTTGTTCAGCCCCCTCACGTTCCAGCTGACTAACTTATATGCCATGGCTTGGGTGGGGACTAAATAGTAAGGCCATTCTACTCCATACTCCCAGTCGTGCAGTAGACTGACTCATGGTCTTTCTGAGGAGATGTGAACCTTTTTTTAATACTCCAACTTTACTGCGACTGCGGTTTGCCCCATTTTCCCCCCTCCGTGCCCCAACTTGCCACAACTCTACCTGCCACTTCCACACTAACCACCCCCAACCTGCATTGGGTACAACCCTCCCCACAAATACCACAACACCTTAAATTGCATGAGCAACAGCCCGGGGCCACCGGACACCATCGCCCAGGTGGCCTCTAGCTCCTTGAACCTTGAGAGGAGGACTAGTTTCTGGAAACCTATATCGATCGCCGCAGGGCTGATTCATTACATTTCTAACTCTGTTTTGTCAGTTCCCATTGGGACGTCCATACACTTCGCTGCATCGTGTACTAGCCTTTGTCCTCAGCATCTGTTGGGTGCCACATAGCTGCCAAAAGTCAGCGGCTAAGATCAAGTTTGCTCTGCTTTGATGCATTAGCTCCTCATTTCGGCAGCGATTCGATGAACTCGCGCACAGCTTCCGGGCTGGTAAAGAAGTGCGCCCTTCCATTGTACTGTACTCTTAGTTTGGATGGGTATTGCATGGATATTGCAGCTCCCTGTCACGCAATGCCCTCTTGGCCGCTGCAAAGGACATGCAAGCTTTCTGAACAGCTGGGGTGAAATCCGGATAGAAGGGCACTTTACTGTTCTCAAACGTAAGGTCTCCGAGTTCTCTTGTCCTCCTTAGAATTCCTCCTCAGAATAGCATCTCGGTGCCGGTAGTTAAGTACTTTTGCTATCACTGGGCGTGGGTTTTGGCCCGGTTTCGGGGCCAGCTGCGATATCCTGTGTGCTCTCCCGACCAAGAATTGAGAAAACAATGATGGCCACTGTAGCACATCTCTAATGTAAGTTTCTATGAATACTTCCATGTTCTTTTGTGGCACCGTCTCTGGAATTCCCACTACCCTGATGTTGTTTCTTCTCCATCTTGCTTCGAGGTCCTCGTTCTTGTCCTTTATCGCCTTCACCTCTCTCCGCAGCTCTTGCACTGCCTGTGTAGTTTCATTGCTAGTGTCCTCCAAGGTGCTGACCCTGGTTTCCACTTCAGAGGTTCTGCTACTCTCCTTATCGATCCGTTCCTACAATCTGTCCACCAAATACGTCAAGCCTTCTAATTTGGTGTTGATGGAGGCGAAGCCAGAGTGCATCTCTGCAAGGACCAGACTCAATTCTGAGGCTGGGGCGTCCCCACTTGTACCTGTTGATGCTCCTGCGTGGGCAAGTCAGTCGCCACCATAGGGGATCTGGGCTCGCGTTACCAGTCTATCGTTCTTTCGTAGCCCTTTTTTCTGGATAAATGGTAGGCAGGTCTGCTTCTTGTTGCCCTTCGTCATAAAGCTTTTGCACGCCTCCGTCCCCCCAGGCCCAGGTTCGGTCACTTGCCACTGTATTTATAGCTAGGCCAGTCCTATACACCTTGCAGACATCTGCCCGGTCTTCTCACGCTTCGTGCTTCTGTGACCTCTTTGGGCCTAGGCCCTGTTGCTCACGGTGCTCACACAAATTCAAGTCTACTTTCGGTTGTGCTATCAAGTGTAACAAGGGGAGCTTCAGTCTCCCTTCAACTAGCCCCTGGTCTGGCTTAATCCCCTGTGCACCAATCGTCATTCATCATGCGCTCCACGAATGTCCTGCCGGCGATTTGAGCCACTCACTGTCCTGGCTTTCTGCTGGAATCCCCTTAACTCCTGCAATGAGCAGAGACTCCCTCAGTTTCTCTTCTTAGTGCACTTGCCCCTCTACCATGCAGCTATTCTCCTCAGACGGTGTATGCAGATGTTCACATATGGGTGCGCAGGTTTGATGGGGGTTGCTTCGGGATGGCGTGCTCCACTCCATGCTCCAGGCCTGTGCCTGGCAGGGGTCGCCCTGCTGATCACAGCACTGAGTCCTAGTTCCCAGCGTCCCTCATCGCCTCCCTGTTTCACGGGGAGACGGCTCCATGCTTTTGATTATGGCCGCAGGTCTTCTAGCCCTGGTGGGCCCACTGACTGTTGGGGCTTCCGCTATTCTGCTATTCTGGTGGCTCCCGGCTTCTGCCTTGCGCACCTGCTCCCTTCTCCCTGGGCCCACCTCTGACTCTGGCTGCGCTCGTTACTGTGATCTCTTGCCAGGGGGCCATTGCAGCACTTGTTGGGCTCTTCCAAATCTCCATGGGGCAAACGACTTACTTGTGTGGGCCTCCTGGCCCTCTTGCCGGATAGTAGCACCAGCAGGCTCGACCTCGCTCCCTCCGTTCGTCGTTCTTCCACCCACCGCTGCTGCGTCCCTCACAGCTGGGTCAGCTCATCTACTCTCCTTCCAGCTCCGGTCGTGCAGCCTGGCTGTTCTGGTAGGTCCTGCAGTTTTGTCCAGCTGCTCCGGTGCGCTCCGATTCCAGGAGGGGGTAGAACTTTCCTGCACTGCACCTCCAGGCAGCACCATTCTTGCCTCCCTGTGACTGTTCCCCAAGCGACCCCCTCTAGTCGCTGGACTCCGGGGCTTAGGACCCATTACTCCTACTTCAGGCGGACTTTTCTGGAGCCTCTTCTGCCCGCTCTTGCCCGTGCAGGCTGCCTCAGGTGTCTGTGGCTGTAGCTGCGCACGGTGGTTCCTCCACCGATTCACGCACAGGCACCTGTGTACAATGTACTCTGAGCTGCGCTCTCGGCCTTCCTCCGTCCACAACGCACCACACCACTGTGCACGTTCTGGTGCTCCAAGCCCTTCCAAAATCGACCCTTTACACCACCAGGCTCTCTGAAGGGCTTTTACTCCAGTGTTAGCAGTTTTATTTCGCCTCTATGGGTCTACATCCAGCCTCCTCTCTTCCGAGGCTACGCAGGAGCTCACAGGAACATGGCCATCTTGCATTTGGGCTCTCTAGAGCTCCCAAATAAGAACAAGGTTGGCCTGCTCAGAGACACAGACCACACTTAGTGAAATAGATGTTGTATTGCTCCAAGAAACATGGCGGGTTATGCATTTTGGTCAAAACACACCTAGAGAGTGTGCAGGTGGCTTTGACAACACCAGTGCCATATACATTAGTGGGTAAAATTCTCAGACCAGGTAAGGTGGACCTCCTAGCAGTTCATTTCTATAATAGTCCCCACAAACGGTATGAGAAAAACTGTTTGGGTGGTTTGGCTCTCGCATTGGAGGAACTTTATGTCAAGTTCATCTGTACCCACCCAGCAGTTTGCTCTCTCGGGGAGAAATAAATCGATGGACAGCATGCATCTATGAGTCCCTGAGCATGGACAGACAAAGCCCAGAAATTGAGAAACCAGAGAACCGTGGGTTGACGACAATTATGTCACTGGTTGTCCAGTGTTATTTTCTGGATCGTGTCCTTGTATCTAGGGCAAGGTTTAACTGCATCCACTTAAGGGAAGGGCTGTGGTGGCAGCATGTTACAAGGGGTGGGGGGTGCAAATCGATCTTGCCCGGTATGCGAAGCACCATACGAGGATCTAGCACACCTGATTTATTTTTGTCGGGCGTATATACAAGCGAGAAAACACCTCATAAGACCTTTACTGAAGGAATTGGGCTTTGTATAATATCGGCCTACACTAACATATTTGCTGTGGGTGGATTCACATTGTGTGGGTTGGTCATTACTTTCATATTTGAAAACAGCACTTTCTCTCAGGAAACGACTGTCAAGCAAATTGCCTTGAAATGAGATTATATATACACTATGGAATGAACTACATTTGTAATTTTTGTAGATGTCAATTTGAGGTGTAGTTTTTAATATTGTATGTTTTACTGTGTTATAGTTGCCATATATCTTTGTATTTTGTATTGTTTTTATGGATTGTTATACAAATCCGAAATTAACTTGATGATGATGACAATGCAACTTATACACAATAATAATACATGAACATTTTATAGTACTTTGAAATGGAGACTATTGTAAGATTAGAGATTTTCTTAGCAAACAAATATGATAAGGCTCATACAGATGACACGTACTGTTTATAGAGACATCATGCATTTGTCATTAAGATGAGTCAAATAGAATGTGATGTTATTCAATAAGTTAAATGACGCATATTTCACAATAGTGAAAATAACTGAATGCAACTGCTCGGTTGTAGTTATACTTTTGGGTCTAATCCTGTATTTATTTTGCAATGCAATATAGCATTCCATTTACCAGATAAGGTAAGACATGTTCGACCCAAATGACACAGATTGTTTACGTGACGTTATGTTCATGTCATCATACAGAGACGATCGGTAGCGGACTTATTAGTATCATTGCTAATACTTTTTGAAATATCACTTGAGGAAACACCCACTTAATATATAGACACCTCATGTATATTTTATATTGCATATTGTTTACAGAGGGTGGTTCTGCGTTGTGGTCCCTAACGTCATCATGCTTCACATGGTGACGGCCACGCACAGAACAAAGATGTTACTGGCTATATAACGTAATGCGGATACCCACGCCGGTCTTTGCTTATTGAAGACTCTTGTGTAGAAGCGGTTTCACTGTCACCTGCACCCGCTAAGAGAGACAGCGTTGTCTGCCATGTAGCAGTTTTAGTTAGCGCATTCTTTACTAGATGCGCTTTATTTCTCTACATTGTTTCAGTGCCAGGATGCAGCTATAACTATTACAGGAGCCAAGGCTGCATGAACGGTTTTGTGAATGATCCTCACTATGGTAATTATGTGAACATGCAAAGGATGCCTGTTGATATTTTTTTTTGTTTTTGAATTTTTTTTACTCAGATTTTACATTTGCCCTAACAGTCTGTCTCTGCACAAGCTTTGAAGATGTATTTTATGAAGATGGACCATTAAAAAATACATAATTTGGATGAAGCATTATATTTTGAAAAACACAAGTCTATGAACTTTCGGTGGCTTTTGTCCACTTTTGTGTGCAATAAGGTCTGGGGAAGTTTTACTCAGTTTAGCTTTTAAAAAATAGAATAAGCCCATCTTCTATTCCGATGAACAGAAGCAAAGGGAGAGGCACGCCCGGGGCGTGACGGAACAGAAAACAATGTGGCAGCATATACGTTTATTAATATTTCTTTTGTAAAGGGGGAGTATGAGATGTTTGGGGAAAAACAAACATCATAGAGCTAAAAAAACAGGCTTGTATTAGCAAATATAGGCCACATTCCAAGCCACTAATTAGAAATAAGCACTTTGCACAAACACACAAGCCTAGGGCTTTGTCAAGTCTAATATCTTTGAGGTAACCACGACATAAACAAGGAAACCAAAAAATTAAAATGGTGTTTTGTTTTACTCAGTTTTTCGGGAATTTGTAAACATGGCAAATTCACATTTCTGTTATGGAGCTCCTCCCAAATGTTGTTTACTTGGGCATGGTTTCAAAAGGTCTAGTCTCACCATCCCACTGTGAAAGGCTCAAATGTTAACCACTGCTGAGACAAAGAGTCTTTGTGTCCTTATGCACTTTGCACAAATGCACAAGCCTAAGGGGTTCCGAGAGAGACTACTGTGGTGGTGGCTTGGTCAAGTATAAAATCCTTGTGGTAACCATCAGAAAAGAGTTTTGCTAACTTTTCAGGGATTTGCAAACTTGGCGATTTCTCATTTCTGAAACATGGCCCTTCCCAAACGTTATTTTAAAATATTCAAACAATTTCCAGATGTACAAGGTGCTGGGACACAATTTCTCTTACAAAAAAAGAGAAATTGCCTTGAAACACTTGTGTGTAGGTGCGTTATAAATACCATATCATATCGAAAGACATGCAGCCATACCACCACAAACATTCCCCTTACTATTCCCCCACTAAATTGGTTCTGTGTCATATAACTAACCCATCTGTATCTGTTAACTCTGTTTCTATCTTTACTTCTATATCTTTCTCTCCATCACAGCTATTTATTACTATTCATTGCTACCAACCGACTATGGTCGGGACATACCCTGGTGGAGTCTCAATACAGCGGTACCAAGACGAGGCAAGGCACCATAAGACCACTATAGTGGTGATGTGCTCAGTCTAAATATAAATATATATACATTACCAGGGTACTAGATTAGGCGTTTCGACTATACCTGCAGGAAATACTGACTGGAATAGGCCCAGAAGCCCAAGATAAAGGCCTGAGGGAAGCCATGTTGGAGAATGCTCTCTTAAGGCCTTTAACAGTTGGCATGCCTCGCAGGTGTGGGCTACAAGCTTTTTAGCACCTGGGAAGGTAGGCTTGGGTGCTACGTAAGCCGAAAAGAGAAGGGTGAGGGTACTACAAAAAGTAGCCATTCGAAGGGTGCTCAGCTTCACATAAGTAAAAGATTAAAACTGACCAAGACAGCTGCAATGTACAAGGGAAATTGAATTTCTATCTGAAAATACTGCGCCCCCTTTCTCTATCCATGGAGGTGTGCATCGGGGAGGAGGGTGTCAGTAGAGAGGAAGAAGCCATGCAGGGTCTGGGGCACTGTGGAAGAAAGACATAGGAAGCATTGCATGGCGAGCGATGTAAGGGACATGAGGCAATTGGGGATTTGCAGCTACTCAGAGGGCTGAGAATGTGGGTTAATGCTGCCTGTTAATGTCTGCATTCTGATTGTGGCAAGTAATTGCGCATATTGTCTGGCTTAGTATTTAGCAAATGTGGAAAATGTGTTAAGATGATTGATGTATCAAGAAAAATAAACCATCTCCACAGTTCATGTGCATTACTGAACATGTTAAAAGCACATGCTTTCTGGTGGTTGCATTTGGTCAGATTTCCTAATAAAGAATGCTAGAACAGAATGCTGGGACTGGCATGATGGTCTTGAGTTCTAAGGCATAGGTCCTCATTACGAGCATGGCGGTCTGTGAAGTACGGTACCAGTAAGCATGCCGGTAGCGTACTTCCCGGACCGCCATACTATGGGCTCTGCTCGGGGAACCGTTTCACCCACCAGGTTTTTCCTGGCGGGTGTAACGGCACCCGCGAGCAGAGCACGTCGGATGCACCGGCACATGCAGAGTTGTGCCGGTGCATCCGACGTCCCCATCCCCATTCAGCCCTATGGGGCAGAATGGGGATGAGGAGGCCCTTGTTTCCGGCACCCGAAAATGGGCAAGTACCGGGGTCCACCTAACTCGGCATGACCTGGTTCTTACACATTCATGGGTGCCGGAAAAAATGTAACTCCGGAGGCAGCCGTGCCGTTTTTAACGGCACGGCTACCGCCAGAGTTGTAATGAGGGCAATAGAGTCGTATTCCGTGTTTAAAAGCCATGAATAGATAAACCTCCCTGGTGGCTCCCTATTGTTAGTACTACACCTGTCAACAAGATGAGGTTAAAAAAGACCTGCATACATTTTCTTATATTGTCCTTGCGTGAAGTCAATATTGCGGTTCATAGTCAAGGCATCAAAATCGATGCATCGACATACCAACGCATTGAAAAAGATGCATCGACTATAAAAGCGTCGACATGCCATCGAAAATATAAATGGACTGGTTTCAATGGAAATGCACTATTACATGTAAAAGCATTTTTTTGTAACGTTAAAACGTTACATGGAGCTGTCCAGTGCTGACATTTCGGCACTGGCTAGCTCCGTGTAACGTTTTAATGTTTTTTTTGTATATTGGGGGGTCCCCTCTCCCTGCCCCCCAAACTCCCACACCCACCCCCCTTACCCTAACCCTAACCCCAATCTAACCCTAGCCCTAACCCTACCACTAACCCAAACCCTAACCCTAATGTAAACCTTAATCTAACCCTTGCCCCAACCCTAACCCCTAACCCAAACCCTAATGTACCCCTTAATCTAACCCTAGCCCCAACCCTAACCCAAACCCTAACCCTAATCTAACCCTAGCCCAAACCCTAACCCCTAACCCAAACCCTAACCCTAATGTAAACCTTAATCTAACCCTAACCCACACCCTAACCCTAACCCTAATCTAACCCACAGTTTTATATTACTAATTTTGATGGATCTATCGAATTATATTCAATGAAATGGACATTCGATGGAATGGTATTTCGTAGCTTATAATTCGATGGTATGGTGTTATATGCATTAGTATTCGATGGATTGACCAGATACCCAATATGGCACTTTCTGTGAGTGTGTATGATATGATATGGCATTCATAACGCGCCTGTACACAAGTGTTTATAGGCGCGACAAGACAAGGAGGGGGAAACAGAGGGAGGACAAAACAAACAATCTTACTAGGCCTTGTGTCATTCAGATCGCGCAAGCACAGGGAAGGGGAAGGAGAGAAGTGCAAAAAGAGGGGTGCGGGATGGAGAAGTGCAGGTAATCAAAAGTGCAATGTGCCGGTAATCAGAAAGTGCAGCCAACGGGTGGCTCATAAGTGCAGAGAAAGCAGACTGTAGGGTTACAGATACAGACCTTAAGTGCTAGGATAGCCAAGAGGCAGTGTGCGGTGCAACTGGACAGGCAGGGACCTGGGCCCAAGTTCAAAGGGGGGGTCAGGTGACCAGTGCGTGGAACAGACGGTCATCAGCATGGGAGAGGAAGAGAGAAAGAGGAAGCGAAGAGGAAGGTCTTGAGTTGATTCCGGAATCGAACAGGGTTCTGTTCAAGTTTGAGAGAGGCAGGGAGACAGTTCCAGAGGGAGGATACAGCCGAAGAAAGAGTTCTGGCCCCAACTCTCTGCTTGGAAAAGCGGCTGACCCTCAGAGAGTTGGAGGTGGATGAACGGAGAGCTCTAGAAGAGAGATGCTAAGGAAGAGAGAAAGAGAGAGTTGGAGGTAGTGTGGTACCAGGCCCCAGAGAGCATTGTGGACAATCCAGAGGGTCTTGAATGTAATCCTTGCCGCCAATGGGAGCCAGTGAAGAGATTTCAGAGCTGGAGAGATACGATCAATGGGCTTGAGGCCAAGGACAAGTCTTGAGGTCCTGTTCTGGATAAGTTCTAGAGGCAGGCCAATTTAGAAAGAGGCTGTTGCAGTAGTATAGCCTTGAGAGGACCAGAGCTCTGGAGACAGCGAGCTTCTGGGGGAAAATGAGGAAAGGAACAAGTTACTTACCTGTAACTGTTGTTCTCCAGCATGGGTCTGGCATGGATTCACATGCTCATGAATATTCCCCGTCGTCAGGCTGGGAATCCTTGGTAAAGAAAAAATCAGTATCAGTTTCATTTCTGATCTGTCTTTCTTAGTAGTAACCAATCACTGATCTCTGGGTCATACTGCCCCCAGCCAATGACTGCCCTCTCCCTAAGCCCCGCCTCTGGCAGCCATCCTCAGATTTGGTAGCACGCCAAGTGGCAGTATGACCAAGTGAAGAGCCGCAGAGGGGTAGGTGGGAGGGTTCGCATGTGAATCCATGACAGACCCATGCTGGAGAACAACAGTTACAGGTAAGTAACTTGTTCCTTCTCCAGCATGGGGTCTGGCATGGATTCACATGCTCATGAATAAAAGAATACATAGCAGTATACACATACACAACCACGGGAGGTGGCAACAGGCTCAACATTAAGCAATACAACAACTCAACATTAAGCATTTCTTACCTCCTCACCAGGCTCACCGTAAGCGAACAGGTTGCACAGCACTGCTTGGCCGACCCTGGACTCCTCCCTGGAGTCCCGATCGACGCAGTAGAATCTTGTGAAGGTGTGCGTCGACCTCCACGTAGCAGCCCTGCAGATGTCCAGCAGGGGCACACCAGACAGGAACGCCGTGGTAGCAGCGATTGCTCTGGTCGAATGGGCTCTCGGACGGCCGGGCAGCGGTCGGTTTGCCAACCGGTGACAATGCATGATGCAGCCGGAGAGCCATCTGGAAATGGAAGTCTTCGAGAGAGCCTTCCCTTGATTCACAGACCCAAAGTTCACGAATAGCTGTGACGTCTTCCGAAAACTCTTCGTGCGGTCCACGTAGAACTTCAGCGCTCTAGCCACATCCAGCGAGTGCAAAGTCCTCTCGGCCGGCGTCGAAGGCGACGGGAAGAAAACTTGTAGCACCAAGGGCTTGTTGAAGTGGAAGTCCGACGGCACCTTGGGCATGAAGGAGGTGTGTGTCCTAAGCACTACCCTTGTGTCATGAAAAGTCAAGTATGGAGGCTTGCAAGATAGGGCCTGAATCTCTCCCACTCGTCGTGCAGAGGTGATGGCCACGAGGAACGCTGTCTTCCATGACAGGAACTTCAAAGGCGCCGGATGCATAGGCCTGGTCAGCACCACATTAAGTTCCCACGCCGGGGCAGGGGCCTTCACCGGCGGGAATGATCAGAATAGTCCCTTCATAAATTCCTTTACCAGGCGATGAGACCACAAGGACGCCTGTCCCGTAGTCCTGGTATATCGGGAGATGGCAGCCAGATGAATTTTTATGGAGGTGTGAGCCAGTCCAGCTTTGGCCAGCGACAGTAAGTACGGTAGCACTTGAGGGGCCGTAATCCGCAGAGGGTTAATCTTCTGTGCACGGCACCAGGCAGAGAACCTCTTCCATTTATGACCGTAACACTTGAGAATTGAGGACGCCCTGGCTTTTGCAAGAACCTCTCTACAATCAGCCGGGATATCGTACCCTCCAAACTCTAGTGCTGCAGGAGCCAGGCCTGCAAGTTCAGCGACTGTGGGTCGTGGTGTAGAATGGCACCTCCTTCTCTCGAGAGAAGATCCGTGTCCGCCTGCAGCCTGACTGGCAGGGACATTGACAAGTCCAGAAGGTCCAGGAACCAGACCTGCCTCGGTCACGCCGGTGCAACGGGGATCATCCTGCACCTGGACTTCTTGAGCTGGCTGATGAGGCGGAGCAGCAACGGCAATGGAGGGAACGTGTATAGAAACAGGCCGTCCCAAGGGAACGAGAAAGCATCGCCCATGCTCCTCGGCAGTGGGAACCTGCTGGCGAACCTCTGGCACTTGGAGTTCGTCGCCGTCGCGAACAGGTCGATCTGGGGTTTGCCCCATCGTTGGAAGAGTCGATCCACTTGATCCTGGCACAGTTGCCACTCGTGGCACGAGCGCAGCTCCCTGCTGAGTGAGTCAGCGATGGTGTTTTTTATTCCTGCCAGGTGGAAGGGAACCAGAAACATCCCCTGGGCGGCGGCCCAGTGCCACAGATCCTGGGCCTCCTTGGATAGGGCTGGGGATCTGCTGCCCCCCTGATTCCGTATGTAGAACATCGTGGTGGTGTTGTTGGTGAAGATCCTCACCACTTTGTCCTTGAGGGATGGGAGGAATGACTTGAGCGCCCAGAACACTGCACGGAGCTCCAAGATGTTGATGTGAAGAGACCTCTCCTCCGGGAGCCAAAGGCCTCTTGCGTGGAGATCTCCGGTGTGGGCCCCCCAACCCTCCAGAGAGGCGTCCGTAGTCACCGTCTCCTGAAACGCCAGGGGTTGAAAGTCCATGCCCGTCGTGAGGTGAGCCCGGGTGCCCCACCATAGGATCGCCCGACGGAACTCCTCGTCGAGGAGGATCCTGTCCTCGAAGCAACCCCCCTGCCTCAAACCAGTGGGCGTCGAGGAACACCTGCAGCGGACACATCCAAAGTCTGCAAAGGGGCACCAGGTAGATGCATGAGGACATCATCCCGAGAAGGGACTTGATGGACCTCACCCTGGCCACGTCCGTGGCTAACAGTCGCCGTACCTTGCCCAAGATGGTTTTGGTCCTCTCCTCTGAAGGGGAGGCCAATTGCTCCACTGTATCGAGCTTCGCCCCCAAAAACAGTGCTACTTGCGACTGAACCAGGTGGGATTTGGGGTAGTTGATGGAGAACCCCAGCTCCGTGAGCAACCGGACGGTCCTCGCCGTATGATCGACGGCGAGTTCCTTTGACCTTGCCCGGATGCAGGCGAGCCGCACCGCCACTGGTGCCAGGCACCTGGTGAAAACCCTGGGTGCCGACTTTAATCCGAACGGTAGGGCTCTGAATTGGTAGTGGCGTCCTTGAACCACGAACCTGAGGAACTTCCTGTGCCTTTTTAGAATGGGGATGTGGAAGTAAGCATCCTCCAGGTCCAGTGACGATAGGAAGTCGCCTTCCTCCAGCTGCCCCAGTACGTGCTGGAGGGTGACCATCCTGAATTTCTGCACCTTGATGTATTTGTTTAACCGACGCAGGTCTAGGATGGGGCGCCAACCGCCAGTCTTCTTCCTGACAAGGAAGTACCTTGAGTATACTCCGGAGCCCCGGAGCCTCCTGGGGACGAGCTCGATGGCACCTTTCTTGAGCATCGCCTTTACCTCCAACAGCAGTTGAGGGACGTGATTCTCCTTCCTGGCCACGGGAGCAATGCGAGGGCACTTCTTTAGGAATTCCAGCGAGTGCCCGTTGGCCAGGGTGTCCAACACCCAACGATCGGTGGAGATGGACTCCCACACCCTGACGAATTTCGTCAGTCGGCCTCCCACTGGGGTGCTTCAGTGGGGGCCCGACCACCCGGCCGGCTCAGTCTTGCTTGGAAGCGGCCTTGCCGCCTTGGCCTCCTTGGCGACGACGGCGGGAACCCCCTTGCTTGCCGTGACCTCTGTAGGCCTCCTGGGAAGAGGAGCGGGCCGCCTGACGGTAGGTGGAGGAGCCACCGCTGGATCCTTTGGAGGCACCCTGTCTGCCTCGAGAGCTCCGAAAGGGCCGTCGCTGCTAAAGCACCCCAAGGGCCCGGGCCGTCTCCAAGTCTGTCTTGATGGCCTATAGAGACTCATCCACCGCCTTACCAAAGAGGTTGTTGCCATCGAACGGCATGTCCAACACTCTGGTCTGGACGTCCTGGCGAAAGTCTGTCGCCTTGAGCCATCCTCGTCGTCGGAGGCATACTCCGTTGCCCAGTTGGCGAAATCCGGTATCGGCAATGTCCGTTGCCACCGTAATGGCGTGATCCGACGCCACCTCGCCCTCCTGCAGAATTTCTAGGGCCTCCGCCCTTTTGTCATCAGGCAGGAAATCTAGCAGGGGAGCTATCTTGAATCAGAGCTCCCTGTCGTAGCGGGCCACAATCGCTAAGGCATTGGCCGCCTTAATCGTCGTCGCCTAGAGTCCAACTTCTTACCCTCGCTGTCTGACAGGGAAGTGGAAGTTGAGGCCGCCGCGCCCACTGCCTTCTTCTTAGCCGCTGCCGAGACGACCGAGTCCGGCGTGGGCTGGGCCCTGAGGCACAAGGGGGCAGCATCGGGGACTCGGTACTTCTTCTCGTACCTGTCCCTCTTGGCGGGTGTCGTGGCAGGGTTCTTGAGGACAGCAAGCCCCTCGTCCCAGATGTCGTCGAGTAAAGGCACCGCGAGGACCGTCTTCCTCTTAGCCTCTCGTGGTTGGTACAGAAACCCCTCCGTTTTCTGTTCTTCAGGGCAGAGCTGGAAGAGCTCAGATGCCCTGGTTATCATGGCGTGGAAAGAGCCAACCTCGTCAGCTGGGGACACCCGCGGGGGGGATGACGACGGGATGTCTACTGCATCGCCGCCGCCATCGTCCGTCCCCCGTATCCGTCGCCGTATCCTCTCCCGGCGAGGGGGGTGAGGGGTCCACCGGTTTCGCAGGCACGAAGGGCGGAGCGGGGTGGACTCTCTTCCGCTTGTTCGGAGGGCTTCCCAACCGGCCTGGTTCTGGCTCCTCCGTCGGGGTGCGTGGTAATCTTGTCCTTATCTCGGTACATAAGGATTGGATTGCCAACAAAATGGCCGCCGAGCTATCCTGGGGCTCGGGCAATGGCTGCGACGGACGGGATGGCCGCTCCAGTGGGCCCTGTTCGTCGTCCTCGTCGCTATCCTCGATCACGTCAGCAGGGACCGTCCCCTGGGATCGAACCTTCTCGAACCTCTCGTTCAGGCCTATGGACCTTACGTTGAGGCCCTTCTCGGTCACCAGTTCCTCCTCAGAGGCTGATTCTGAGTCTGTAACGGCCACCACCCCCCCCTCTTTTTCAGCCGGGGGCTTCACGGGGGTCTTAGCGATGGGCAGGAAAGAGGATTCCCTCCGCGGCGGCAGGGATACTCTGGGCCCAGAGGCCGTTTCCATTGGCGTAGTCTCAGCCGGCTCCGCCAGGGTTGCAGAGACCACTTCCGTAGAGGCCTTAGCTGGGTGGATCAAGGCCCTCACCACCTTAGGTGCGTCCTGGGCCTTCGCCTTGGGGGGAGGGTCAACGCCTCGCTCCCCCTTCGAGATCGACCGGGTCCGCTCCAGCGGCCTACCCAGGTTCTCGGACTACCTCTTCCCCGACCCAGAGCGCTGGCTCGTGGTCAAATGTGCTGGGGAAGTAGCGCCCTGCTTGGCAACCGAAGAGCCCGACCTTTCGGCACTCCAGGAGCCCGCGGACCCGCGGTGCTTGGCCTTCTGTTGGGCCCCCGTCGCCGGGGTGCCCTCAAAGGACTTAGAAGCCCGCTCAGACTTCTTCTTCGCCTTCTCACTTGCTGTGCCCTTTTCCAGCCAGGTGGCGAGGCGGGAATGACGAACTTGTTTGGTCCATTCAGAAATGTTCTTGCAGAACGCACAGTCCTTCTCCACGTGCGTTTTGTCCCCATGGAGGCAGTAGAGACATCGTGAATGCTCGTCCTCCTTGAAAACGTTATATAATCCGCATCCAGGGCAGTTCCTGAACAGCTTGGATCCGGGCGTCGAGCTCCCTTTGTCCTGGGCCATGTCCTTGAGGTAGGCTGCAGATCTTCCGGAATCCTCCGAGAAGTGTAAACTCGATGAAAACTTCACCCTTGAGGGGCGTAGAAGTATTCTGAAACGGGTCCCCGTTATCGGAAGTAGAAGCAGTGGAGCTTGAGGCTCGATTAAACCGAAAAAATTAGTAATTCTCCTGAAAAAACGTGAAAACGCAGTAAAAAAAACTCGAGAGCTAAACACGAGGACTCCCAACACTTGAGTGTGCGGTAAAAATCTGAGGATGGCTGCCAGAGGCGGGGCTTAGGGAGAGGGCAGTCATTGGCTGGGGGCAGTATGACCCAAGAGATCAGTGATTGGTTACTACTAAGAAAGACAGATCAGAAACGAAACTGATACTGATTTTTTCTTTACCGAGGATTCCCAGCCTGACGACGGGGAATATTCATGAGCATGTGAATCCATGCCAGACCCCATGCTGGAGAAGGAAGAATAGCTCTAAGGAGGTGCAGCTGATAGTTTGACTTCTTAGAGACGTCGGAAATGTGAGGAGAGAAGGAGAGGGTGGAGTCGAAGATGACCCCAAGGTTTTTAGCCTCACAGGTAGGAGTGGCCAGCCAGAGAGAGAGAGGGAAGGAGGGAGCTGGTGTTCCGATGAGGAGAATCTATATCTTACTGGCATTAAGGCAGAGCACATTAGCTGCACACCACTCCTGAATTGCAGACAGACCGCCAGTAATGAGAGGAGTAGAGGCGGCCGAGGGGAGCATGAAAGAGAGCTGGGTGTCATCAGCATAACTCTGAAAGCTGGAGTAGAGAACAGCAATGCGGTGGGCGAGAGGTGCCAGGTATTGATTGAACATCCAGGGAGAGAGGTTAGACCCCTGGGGAACACCACAGGTAGAGAGTGGGACCTGAGAGGGTCGGTCAGTGAGAAAGGAAGTCAGCCAGACCATGGCATGATCAGTGATACCCATGTTATCAAGGAGGCCGTAGAAAGGGATAGCATGGTTGACCGTGTCGAAAGCAGTAGAAAGATTGAGGAGAATGAGGCCAGGAGGAAGGTTAGAGTCAAGGTTGGAGAGCAGGTCTTCACAGATGTTCAGGAGATCAGTTTCCGTGCTTCTGGCCGCTCTGAAGCCAGACTGATGGTCATGGAGACAACCAACAGATTCAGTATGAAGGTTAAGCTGGGAGATGGCTAGCTTTTCTAAGAGTTTGCCCAGGAAAGGAGTGATAGAGATTGGGCAATAGTTAGCCAGAGAAGAAGGATCGGCAGAGGGCTTCTTAAGGAGGGTTGCACAAGGGAGTGCTTCAGGGGGGAGAGGAAAGTTCCAGTGGCAAAAGGGTGATTGCAGAAATTGGCCAGGGCTGGAGCAAAGGTGTCGGTGTGGTCCTTGATGGTTCTGGAAGAACAGGGAAGAACTTGTTTTGACAAGACTTTCATAGATTGGACTTGTCTAGAAACATTGTCTGGGATGAACAAGGGAAAGGAAGAGAAGGGAGGTGAGGAGGCTACAGGCAGGCCAGGAGTGGAGGAGGAGGAGAGGGAGGAGGAGAAGGCAGAAGAGAGCGGGACAGGATTTCCTGGGTTTTAGTGATGAAATGAGAGGCCAAGGCTGTGCAGAGGGCCTGGAGGGAACAGGAGAGGTAGAGACGGCAGCAGGGTTGGCCAGCTCTTTGCAGATTTTAAAGAGTTTGGCCGAGTTGTTAGATTCTGCAGAAACATAGGCTTGGATTTTTGCTCTTTTCTTGGTGAGGGCCGAGAGTCTGTACTGCCTTTCGAGCAGGCGGCGGGTCAGTTTGTCAGATGGTGCACCTGTAGCGCTCCAATTCCTCTCAGCCACCCTGCACTTGCGTTTGATGGTGACGAGGGCAGAGTCGTAACAAGAGTTGCACTTGGATTTAGGGAGGGAGCGCACCTGGCCTAAGATGAGAGGGAGCAAGCGCGGCCTAGGGTGCGAGTGAGCGCACACGATCAGGGATTGCGAGGGTGCAAAGTGAGCGGGGGCAGGGGGAAGCCAAGAACAGGTCGCAGAGGAAACAACAACGCGAGTGCAAGAGTGAGACGGGGCACCAGGTCAGGGGGTTCCGTGGAGTAAAGCAACCTAAAACTTTCCCCTGCAACTTCTTACTTGGCGGCCGCAGCCAGGAGGGTGAGTCGTCCACACTCACTGTCTACACTGAATCGCCTTTGCAGCCAAACACCAGTTGCGCTCAACACCGCGGCCTTCTACTGCAAGGGCTTTGCTGCAGAGGGTCCATACCTCGGTTCCTATAGGGGCTGAAGCGTGGACGTAGTGGAGAGTGCTTAGTTTCATCGGGAAGTATCTCCTGTGCATATGCTTCGCACAACACCGTGGACTTATCCTTCGAGGGCTTTGCCGCAGAGGGTCCGTGTCTTGGTTCTTATAGGCGCGGAAGTGTGGATGTAGCGAAGCATGCTACGTTTCGTCAGGCAGCATTTCCTGTGCACCTGTGTCGCTCAACACCGCAGCCTTGTCCTGCGAGGGCTTTGCCACAGAGGGTCCGTGCCTCGGTTCTTATAGGTGCGGAAGCGTGGATGTATCGAAACATGCTACATTTCGTCGGGCGGCATCTCATGCGCACCTGTGTTGCTCAACACTACGGCCTTGACCTGCGAGGGCTTTGCTGCAGAGGGTCTGTGCCTCGGTTCTTATAGGCGTGGAAGTATGGATTTAGCGAAGCATGCTATGTTTCATCAGGCAGCGTCTCCTGCGCACCTGCTTCGCTCAACACTGCAGCCTTGTCCTGCAAAGGCTTTGCCGTAGAGGGTCCGTGCCTCGGTTCTTATAGACGTAGCGTCGCTCAACACTGTATCTTCTTACGCAATCGTGTTGCCTTACTAGTGTGGGGACAAGTCTGCAAGGGAAACATGTATGGGGGGACCAAGAATATCCAGATAAAACATCTGGAAGGAAGCCACCACTTTTCTGACCAACAGAGAAGCATCCTTGTGAAACTCTGAAATATTCTTTCACTATGCAAATTGGCTGCTGAATAATACAGGATTACCTATGATTGTACCAACGATGGAAATACTGATTGATGGAATGGTGTTTGATTTCTTTAGCTTATACAGAACTCCAGATGATTCATTAATTTAACTGTAGTTTAGTACTGTTTGCCTTATAGAGTGAGGTGTAGGTGTCTTAACAACGGTGGTGGCTGGTGACTTTTTTAATTGGTGGGGTGTAAATCTTTCCCACGAAAATGCGTATGTGACAGAGTAGTGAGGGAGCCCAAGCCAACAAGCAGCGGTTTGGGGAGTCCTCCCCAGCAAAAATGTAAAAAATAAAGGGTTAAAATGGTGCATTTTGAAAAAATACTTTCTGTGCAAAATTGGGTCAAAAGTCACACAGTTTACATTTGATTGTGTAGGGCAACAAATGAAAACATCTAATAGATGCCACTCACCAACAGTGCACAGAGCATTTCTCAACTCGGTATTCTTTGCCTTCAATATATGCCAGCATAAAACATGTTTATGCTGGCTGTGCCCATCTATGTGCATGTAGGTAGCACCAACACAAGCCAGAATTACCATGATAGAAGATTCTTCTGTTGGCTTTGCCAATAAAAATATATCCAGACCAGCTGAACCAATGGCCACGTAATAACCCTCATGTTTAGTTTACCCTCGAGTCCCAGTACAAATGCCATGCTACGGGAAGAAAAGTTACAACCATTTTGGCCCATCTAGCCACATAACAATGGTTCCATGTCATTTCATCGTGGGATGTTTTTTCACTGGGTTTTTTACCGCAATCATTTTAACGAAAAACCCCATCAAATTTTTTTAATTATTTCTCGGGGGGTTGCCACCCAACCTCCTCATTCCCTTTAATGGTTTATGTATTCCTAAACACCCACAACCCAAATATATAATTTTCTAACCCCCCCTAAAAAATTTGATGGGTTTTTTCATTCAAAAATGTGGTTAAAAAACCCAGAGAAAAAACATCCTGTGATGAAAGGACGTCGTACCACAACAATTCTGCTTGCTTTAGCCCTGATGCTCAGTGAAAAATGCTTGATAACGGTAAAGTCACAGACTGCTTTAGAGTCGCACAGCACAGCCAGGAAGCATCTTCTGCCTGAGTTCAAAATGGCAGATCAGGGTTTTAATCCCTTCGTCTGCCCCATGAGGGAATTGCAGAGAAGCAATCGCTAACAGGTGGGAGAGTGAGGTTGAACACCTGAGTGATTTTATTAGGGGAAACGTAACACCTGATAGAGGTGAGGGAAACTTTTATTACAGCCAATCTCAAGGCAAGGATGGAAAGAAAGAAATGAGAGGGCAACCACTCCTCCACTCCCAAGGATAATTAGCTAATCAGATTAATTCAATGCCCTCTAGAAGACCTAAAGGGAGAGCAGGAGATGTCACCGTCAGGACAGTGATCCAGGTAAAAGAAGAAGGTATGACCAGAGTGCCAGTAAGAAAGATGGAGAGAGACAGAGCATGAACCACAAGCCTTCTGAGGGCTATATCCCATACTCTGTCAGGAACCAGTCCAAGGAAGGAAAGCAGATCCCGCTGAAGGTTTGAGCCCAAGAGGGTAACCTTGAGCTGTTGGGCAATAATTACACAGCCAGACAAAAACTTATACAAGGGGGAGAAATTCTTGCCTGTAAGGTCACTGTACTATTCTGGGAAGGGGTGGACAAAATTCTTGCGGGGATAATTGCAGGTAAGGTAAATCCCACAGAGGGAGGATGAGGTACTCACGGAAGGAAGTGTGTTGTCTACCGATGAGGGAGCCTGGGAAGACAACCCACGGTCAGAGTGTAAGAACATCTCGCCGATAGAACCAAAGGAACACTTGTACACCGATGAACACAAGAAGAGAGCTATGGGCGCTATATCCCTGTGACTGAGAAGTAAACCAGTGAGATGGATGCTTTCTCTGAGACTGTGCATTGAACAATGAAGCAAGCTTGGTGCTATAAATCTGAGGCGGTGTGTATGAGTTTAGGAAACCCAAATCAGGACAATTAGTCATTTTGGATAGGCTGCACCTAATTAGTTATACGTCCTGACACTTTTAGTAAAGCTGTTTGCACTTGATACCTCTAGGTCACTCAGGCATCCATTCAACACCAGGAGCAGAGTTCCCTCTTGTGGTGTGCTCTACTCAACACACAATTCAATGTATGTATGGTTTGCACACAAGTAGATTTATTAGTTTGATATGTTTAACAGAAAAGGCAGAAATATGTAACAAAGGGAATTCAAAATTGAAAAATGCATAATCAATGCTACCTGACAACACAAGACAATCTTGTCCTCCTCCCTGGTCTCGATACCATAGAAATGGGAGGTGTGAATCACTTAAGGTGCCCAACCCCTCTCCGCCACCATATCGTAGATGAGAAAGACGTTACTCACTAAGTCAACCCTACCAACCTTACCCAATAGGAATCGAAGAGGAACTGAATTTGCAAGATATGGAGTATATGAACATGCTGTAACAAAGACGACAAAAGGAAATTATGTCATTGCTGGAACTGACACACGTGACGCATTAATAAGGGCTAGAACCCTACTAAATGCTGAGCAGAATAATCCAAAATGTGGTCTCCACACACGTGACCTGCAAGTGGATAATAGTGGCTATTTATTAGCTTCAGGGACAGACTGGCTGAGGCCTTCATTCCCATCGAGCTTTCAGACAAAAGGACAAAACTATGCCGAGACCTGGCTCGTGGCCTAGAGAATCAGAGATGGTATCCAACTTGGGAAAAGTAGCACCTTGGTGCCATTCTCACCATCCCCTATGATTGCTCATGTGTTGATAACCTTGCAAATTGCCATGGCTGGGAATGTTGACCAATCCCTACCCCCACACACAACGATATCCTATAACTGTTGCACTGGGCAATAATATTGTATTGCGATGACATGTATTCACCTGTATCAATTTAGTAGGTGGTCTCAGGTGAAGACACCAGATAAAGTGTAACCAATGAAAATACTAACCACTATGGAAAATATACTTAGATGGTTCCCTTAACCAATCCCTCCACCTCATAGGTTTTTGTAATCTAGAATATGATGACACATCAGTTGTGACATAATTCTCGTTTTTTTAAACTGTTGTCAAGCCTAAGACTGACCGACAGCTCAGAGATGGTCTTGATGTCCACAGCTGACCCTGTTTTATGTGGATCACAAATAAAACAGTTTTTTGTCAAATTGTTTGAACTCTTTCATTATTGGGTGCGGGATTTCCTGGCCTGTCCTTTATGTTTACCCCAGCGATTTCCACCCCTCCTCAACAAAACACAAAACAGTGCTCTTATAAACATATGAAACACAACATAAATATTTTCACTGAAATTTACAAAGCAAATGAAAGTAAATCTTCAACACGTGTATGGTAATTCTCAATTATATCACACCAAAGGTTTGCTGTATTTTTAATATGACAACAGAATTAGATTAATGAAAACGGTGCAAACAAAAAGGTGATGCGTGGTTAAAAGCTGGAAATACGTCGACTTAAGAAACCTGAGATTCAGCTAACTGGGTCGTAGAATGCAAGGACGCCCATTCTTCATCAGGACCAAGATACGTTTGAGGTAGCAACACAGTTCTGGATTGTGTAAAGATTGATGGCAAAAGAAACCCCTCTGTAGAAATAGGACACAGAAGATGTCCTGTGTATGTGCAAGTAAATTATATTTAATTACGGTGCCCATGAGTTGTATGCTATTACTAAAAGCTATTACTAAATGGAAGGATACCTGTTGTGGGCTACATTCTGGTCATTGGACAGGCTGCAAGTTCCATATTGATAGTTTGCGTGTTCCAATGAATGTAATCGTGGATTTGAAAAAGGCATTCCTGATTGGGGCCCATATTTAACCCCAACCTGTTTGGTGATAAAGTAGTTAGGCCATGAGGGTCTTGAGTGTTCTGTTAATTCGCTATTGTCACAGTGAAAATGTATCTGATTGGATATATGCCTGTATGCTGTGCCTTTTGGCACTAAAGGTGAGACTCACTCTTGACTGGAAACTACTGCTGTAGTGTAGTAGTTCGGAGTTGCCCATTTCTGCTTTACTAGAAGTGAGGAACTGCCCTTCTTCTACTGTTGGCCTGCCAGCACCTGGTTGTTCAAGGTATCATTTTCCTGAGGAAACTGTGCAGCTTCTACACTTGATAGAGTCCAAACAAATTCCCTCCTATCGATGAATGCAGGTTGCTCACAAGAGTCCTCCTATCCGCAGAGGTTTGTGCACTTGCTCTAGAAAGAGAATGTTGCTTCGCGGCACCCGTCTAAAGTTATCCCTGAGGAAAATGAACTATCTGTCCACTTTTAGAAGCCAGACTACTTCCTCATACTAAGAATCCACCTTGATTAAAAGAAGCCCACCCAATGCTGGCAATGTATTCACTTGCTGAGAAGAAGTGTTTTCTCTTGGCATCTCTTTGAAATGTCACCCTATGGGGGTCTATATAAGTAAAGCAAGCTGGAATTATTTGCCTCGGTGCAAAGGTCTGTATAGCAGCAATCCTTACATGTTGTTTGGGAGTGGGTGTCTCTTTGTAGGGCTTTGTGAGGGAGTATTATCATACTAACTGTAGTCAAAAATATAATCTAGCAAGGTTCAGTTATATTTGAAGCTGCCAGTGTGGATAAAACAGCATTGGTAAAGAGATGTTGTCCAGCCACAAGATGGTTTGGTGCCAGATACAGCCTGATACACATCCCAAGTGCCTATAAGTCCTAAGTGTGCAACACAGCCCTTTCCACGAAGGAGGAGTTGAGCCCCACCCCTTTTGATATGATCATTTTGCTGACATTGATAAATGTATTACAGTGATGCTGCAAAGTCCTGTAAAGCCTACGAAAAGATATGGCTTTTCCATTGCCTGAAGAGCAATGCAGGTGCTTAGCCTCGGGACTTCAGGCTCATTCCATCTTGGCCTAATACCAAGTCGGCTTTCTGTATGCGTACCTACCACTCAACCTGAACTGTTGCAAGAATTTGAACACTCCAACATGACTAGGGACTTAAGCTGCCCAAAGTGTTAGGGAGGAGAAATACTCAACCCCTGTTACTTGAATGTAATTCAGGAGTGATATACTTATGTTCTTTTTACTATAAGCTCATGCTTGTCATTATCATATGACCTGTTACCATTTTTCTACTCCGATGTCTTTCATTAATTGTAGCATTGCTTAAATACAATTTGACCTTAGATTAAGGATCGAATACTGTGACAACAGCAAATTTCAAAACGGACCACCTTTGGGCATCACCCATTCCCCCTGGAGTTTAAAACCAAAGCTGGCCTCACAAAGTGAAGATAGTTAAATCTTGATTGGCTTCCTTTCTGTAGAACTTGTTTTCTTTGCTCTTACAGTATTCTATCAAAGGATGCTTGCAATCAACGCTGCATATTGTGAAAATGGGAAAGGGAAATAGGCAGTTCTAAGAAGTGTGTCAATTCAACTCTGGACCACTCCTGCGTAATAATATGTGCAAGGGTTTAGCTTCTGCTGAATAATGGGCAGAAGAACAAGTTACTTACCAACTGTAACGTTCTTTTGACTGGATGTTCCTCCCACATATTCCTCATCTTATGATAACTCGTTGTCCCCAGCTTAGCTGCTTCGGAAAAATTATTATTATTATTTTTTTTCTCTCGGCAGAGGGCACTGTGCTCAAGGTCGTGGTGTCGATTGTCCCTCGACGGACTCCGTACTCTGTCGACGTCACCGATGGTATAAATAGCTCGAGCCACGCCTGTTGCTTCAGTTCTGTTTTTTCGATGAAACACATAGGAGGAACACCCAGGCGTGCCCCATAACTGATGCACTCATCGTGAGAGGAAAGTGTAAGAAAACGTAAACTGTACTGTGGGGTAGGATGGGAGGGTCGATGAGGAATACGTGGGAGGAACATCCAGTCGAAAGAACATTACAGTTGGTAAGTAACTTGTTCTTCGAATGGATTGTGTCCTCCCACATATTCCTCATCTTATGATAGACTCCCATAGCAGTGACAATTTTGGAGGCGGGAGTACCAGTTTTAGTTTTCGTGAACAGAATGCAGAACTGCCTTGGCAAATAATCCCTCATTGGAGGAGGCAGTATCCAAGCAGTAATGCTTGACAAAAGTATGCATTGTTTCTGCTGGATGTGGAGAGCTCTCACTTCGGGAAGCGAGGCTTTTCCCAAGGAAGTGTCCAAGACTGCTCCGATAAACTGGAGCTTCTGCGATGGTATCATGTGGGACTTCTTGAAATTGAGGGAGAAGCCCAATTTGTGGAGGAAGTGGCAGGTGATCGAAAGATGTTCCTGAGCTTGTTCTGGAGAACTTGCTCTGATCAACCAGTCGTCCAGGTAGGGATATATGTGAATACCTCCTCTCCTGAGACTTGCTGCCACAACCGCCAACAGTTTGGTGAAAACCCTCGGGCGGAGGTCAACCCGAATGGCAGAACTCGAAACTGATAATGAGAATTGCCAATCGCGAACCTCAGGTACTTTCTGTGCTTTGGGTGGATTGGCACATCAAAGTAAGCATCCTGAAGGTCCAATGATACCAACCAATCTTGGAGTTGGACAGCCTGAAGGTTCTGAGAAAGAGTCACTATCTTGAACTTGTCCTTCCTGAGGAACTTGTTCAAGTTTCTCAAGTCCAAGATGGGTCTCAGTCCTCCGTCCTTTTTTGGAATGAGAAAATATGGGGAGTACCAACCCCTGTTCCTCTCCGCTACAGGTACCAGTTCTATGGCACCTTTCTCTAGCAGGGTTAAAATTTCCTGCAACAGGAGCGGATCTGGAATTTTGATGGAGTTGGCTCCCGGTGGATGATTCTGAGGCCTTTTTAGAAAGGGGAGACAGTAACCTTGGGCTACTGTTTCCAGTGCCCTAGCATCTGAGGTAATGCCCCTCCATTCCTTCAGATGTTGAGAGATCCTGCCTCCCACTGGTGTTTTGTGCAACAAGGTCTCAGAGGGATTTGGAGGCGCTGCAGGAGTGGCTGAGGGTACAGATGCCGCTCCTGAGGCTGATTTTACACCTCTTTCTCGTGCTCCACGAGCGAAGTTTCTTTTGCCCCTTTGAGAAGCCTGTCCTCTTCCTCTACCAAAAGTGGAGTAGTATCGAAAAGAATGACCCCTCCAGGAAGATGAGCCGGAATAGGGTTTTAGAGGCTGGCGCATAGAGGCGCTAAGCGATTTAGCTGCCGCTTTCGAGGTCTGATGTTTTTCTAGGCTTTCATCAGCCTTGCTGCCAAACAGCCTCGAGCCATCAAAGGGCATGTTAAGGAGTCTGGCTTGCACATCTGGTGCAAACCCCGACTTCCTCAACCACGCAAATCTGCATAGCACAACTCTTGCAGCCATGGACCTGCTGATACTATCAGCAGTATCTAGTCCAGACATTGCCCCATTGCCTCCTTCCTGTCTTTGACTATATTCAGGAAGCCTTTCCTTTCCCATATATGTTGTTTCTTAGCTTTTGACACACTTGGTTGTGCATTATGTGTGGCGACCTATCACGTGCTCCTGCTGGAGTCTGGTCTGCTCTGCGGATAGCCTTATGTATAATAACTGCTTAGACCTGACGTCTTTCAACTCTTGCTACATGAAATCCTGTCCGCTTGTTTTTATAATATATGCAGGGACCACAGCTTCTATTGCATAATATGTGCAGAGATCTGTTGTACAATAGGTTCAGGGGAATATCTTAAGGCGGCCCTTAGTGAATATAATAATGAGAAATAGAGCTCCGAACGGTTACTTTTGCATTCATATGTGTAGGGACTTTTGTCTGAAGTGCACCGCCTGAATAATCTGTAAACTGACCTATAGCTGGACAGCTCATGCAGAATAGATAGAGCTGAGACTTAGTCCTGCTACAAGTGCAAGGGTTGGCCTTTTGGTGAATAACATGTCCAGGCACTTAGCTCCCTGTATGTCCCGCTGTATACCGTGTGCAGAGGATGATGCCATATAATATGTGCAGGGACTCCGAGAATGACGCTCCTGCTGTGTAACATGCACAGGTAACCTTGTGATAAAATATGCGCAGCAGAGACCCAGTTATTCAGTATTTACTATTGTACGCTAAAAAGTTTCTGCTGTATAATAAGAGAAAGGTTTTATCTGCTGAAAAGTTCTCATCCTAGATCCTCTATAAGCAGCACATTTCTCATGTCCGCGTCCCTCAGCAGCCCCTAACATAACATAAAACCTCTGAGCATTTTTCAAAGCTGAGCCAATTTATCTTCCCAGTTACAAGACTCAGCAGATCTGTGTTTCAGCTCTAAAATTATCCGTCCCAGGAGGCCAAGCGTCACCCCATTCTGCTGCGCTTTTCCACATTATTAATGTTCTTCCCTGGTCCGCTTCACACTACACAGGTTTATATTGGGACTGCAGAAATGCAGAAAGTTCAGTAATACGTCTGCCAGCTCAAGCGTCTGAAGAGTTAGTGTGTACCCCAAACCTCCTACGAGGGGGACCCAATACATGTAAGAAGTATAGAATAACCCTTTGGCAGTGAAGGAGCAGTTGTAGAAAGTCAAAAGATGAACATGTTGGTTTGGCAGGGAAGATCAGGATGCCAAAAATCTAACTGTGATGAACAATGGCGATGTGTCCGAGAAGACCAAAACCTGTTTGGCCACCCTTAGGCAAAGCTATCAAAAAAGTGATCTCGGCAGAGAGCTTACTCATCACTGCCTCAAAACATGCAGGTCTGCATGGCAGTTCAAACAAAAGAAGAGGGCCTACTTATGGGATCTATTCAGCACCCATGTAGTTTAGTTTGTAGGCACAATTTTCCAGCTCGCATTCATACTCTCTGAATAACTTGGGAGACAATGGACTTGATACCAAGAAGGCGTATAGGAACAAACACTGTAAGGAACTTTATATAATGTAGAAGTACCTCTATTTCTTTTTCGAAGTCATACACATTGCAACCAGGTGCCCATGCCAGGAGTGGACCTGTTTCATTGACTCGGCAATCTAGTTATCCATCTCTCCTAGTGTATATATACACTAGGATATCCTTTTTCTGTGTGAAAGGGTGCTTTGACTTCTTGTAGTAAGACATTGGAGTCTCTGGCTTTTTTTTATTCTGTCACAGCTGACATGTGTTTGGATCAGACTTGGGCCATTGAAAATGGGATGCCAGTAATGTTTAAAACTGAGATGGTCATGGCGTATGAAGCTGATTGGTTTGTGGCCCATTGAATATTTCATTTTTTTCCTGAGCCTGAGGGTTAACTTTATGCTACTTTTCTGCATCATTACGAGTCTTCTGGCTTGGGTACATGGTTTTCTGAAGTGTGGACAAATGGGTCAATAAGAACGAAGGAATTATATATTAACTGAAGAGATTGGCAGATTAATAATGACTTTTCTTTGTGTGGAATAGGATTGAGATCATGATGGTATAATTATGTCATGACAATTTATAAGAAATGCAGACGACTCAAAGGGAGGTGCCTGTTCTCCCGAAGAAGGGATTTCCTGAAACATGTTGAAAAATATTGCAGGACACTTAAGGTGAAGAATGTCATCATTTGTTAAAGATAAACTTTTAACTTGTTGTGCTAATAAACGTGTTATATAATATTTCAAGAAACCGTAAGCGGATGAATTTCATTATTAGAAAAAAAAATTGTTAGTTTTTGGGAATATAATGTTTTAATCGAATTATGTAATTGATGTTTTGTAGGAATACTGACTGGAATAGTGTAATTACAGTAAATGTATTAATCTATGGGACTTCTTTAGCACAATTAATTTAAATGACCTTTGATTCTATAAAAAACCACAAATATTTGATGGATGTAAATAGTGTTTTCATGAGAGGATATGTTTTTATTTGACATATTTATATACAATTCACTTTGTTGTCGGAATCTATGGTAATAATGTAATTGACTGTATTTTATGTAATTCATTTATTGTTGGGACTGATTGATTATTGTTCGATGAAATGTTTATGTCAATGGTTTTATGGCTTATGCCGAAATTAGCCTAAAAAAATTTAAATGGAATTTACTCCCATTGCATATACTGACATTATAAAAGCTGTAAGTAAAATGAAGCCACCAGCCACACTCTGCTGTGGCACCCTGTTTAGCAAAGTTGTACAACACAGTCTTACAGGAATATTCCATGACTCTTTTAAGCAAGCCATCCTGAGATCACCCTTAAAAAGGAAAGCTGATGACCAAGAGGTGCTAGCCAACTACAGGCCTATCAATAATGTACCTTTCCTGGACAAGATGCTGACATGAATGCCACTATCCAACTACAAGAACACGGTGGAAAATCAGATTTATTCCATGACAGACTCTTGGGTTTCCAGCATAACCGCAGCACCAAAACCACTCTATTCTACATTTAAGAGGCCATATTACAATTTAAGAGGCCATATTATAATCACTGGATAAAAACAGAAAAGGCCATACTGGATCCCAGGGTTCTCCTGAACAGACTGCACAAGAACCAAAATATTCAAATAAAATACTTCAAAGCAGCCTCTTCAATTCAGAGTGTTCTGCCCCACAGTGCGACTTAATTTCACCCTGGCTTTTTAATGCATGTATGGCTCAATCACAGATCTGATAAAAAATTGTCACTGAATCATTCCAACTATATCTGGGGAACACTCAGTTCGTTTTTTAGGTGCCAAAGGCTAAGCTGTTGACCCTTATGTTGTGATCTCCATTATTTCTTCCCTGCAGATGTGGAAATCCTCCCAGACATTGGATTCAATAGAAGAATCACAGCTTCCATTGAGTCCTACGGGTGGAGGGATCCCCCATTTGATGATGCTCTAATTTGTACAAAGTATTTTGCAATGATGTTTGCTGCTGTCCATTCTGCAGTTTGAAACAGCCTTTTCACAACATTCCGGCTCACATATGCTCCTCTGAAGTCGAAACTTTCTCTACAAGAAATATCTGCTGCAGGAAGGAGTGGCTGGTGCTGGCTAAATAGCTACATGTACATGTACAAACTGCCAGGATTGTCACGTGACAATGGGTCCACATTGTGACCGTGAATGGGTCTGAACACTCTCAGCATGTCTCTATTATGACTGCCTCTCTTGGTGCTGCTCTTCATTTACTCCCAAGGTGGGCTCTTCAAGGTGATGGAGGGGCGCTGGCAGGAGGCTGTGCTACCACTGCTGCTTAAGCCCTCCACCTTCAACACTCTGTGGACACTATAGCAGTCTGTGCACCTGTCTACAGAAGTGTTTCACCTCGGTCCCACCACCTTCCAGACTGTGCATTGACCCATTCTTCAACTAGGCCAGCCTATGTCATCCAACAGTGCACCTGTTGAAGGTAGAGTAGGGAGTCAGTACATGAGGGCACATGCTGGCATGTTGGAGAGTAGCCATCACAGGTATGTTCTTACAGGGTCTATTGATGGCATGTTGAGGAAAAGCAGGTGTATCCTTACAGAGATAAATGCTAGCATGTTGACAGCAACGTAATCACACTTATGACATTAGAGGTGCAAATGGTGGCATTTTGGGGTAAAACCATTACAGCTGTGTGTTTCTGAATTAAAGTAATTGATGCATACTAGTGGCATCGCTGCTTTGATTCAATATGATCCAACGCAAACAATGGCAAAATTACACTGTCCCTTGCATCAATACAAAGATGAATTATGGCACAGAAAATCTACTTCCATGTCGAAAAAAACATGCTGAATGTAGGCTCTAACCCTTGCCCAGAAATTCCTTTCAACTGGTGTGACGAATCAAAGGTATTTGTCTGTTCGCCCCAAGGGGGAGCCTAACCCTTTGATGCTAGGGAGGTGAGCCCCATGTGCAAGACCTTCCCTAGGGATCTGGGCAAGTGGGACCTCACAGGGAGAGGCTTCCCTTAGTGGACACGGACTCCTGTTCCTCTGAGTAACTCCCTAAGCCACCTAGCCTAGTAGCATACATGGGACTAATTGCTACAAGGACTGATGTTCCATATACCTGTTTGGCTGATGGTAATGCTGCAACTTGCCAGCCTGAAGAGGGAAATGAGAATATCTCTTTAAGCGAAAACACATACTTAACTTGGACGAGTGGAGGATTCTGGAATAGCAGAGAGTAAACTACGCTGGAGAAACCCCTTCCGTGAGCATGCCTGGAAGAGGCAGACCAAAGAGTAATCATGGAACCCACGACTTTCGGAGAGTGACTGAAGGGCAAAAATAGATTCTGGAAGCCTGGGGTATTCTACAACCGGAGAACCGTTGTAAGGCAAGAAAGCAGAGCCCTACAGAAGGTGGTGGCAAGACCAAGTCCTGACCGCGGTGGGCAGGGCACCTGACAGAACATGGCGAGACCAGCTAGTAAGGCAACTGGAAGCATGACCAGCTCCTGAACGATAAAGCCCATATTCAGCATAAGGGAAGCTGAGAACGGGAAACCAACAACCACAGAGGAGAGAGGCACTGGGAACAAGAGCAGCTTCCCAGCAACATACTCCGTGTACTGCAGAAGGACAGCCAAGGACGAGGGAGCAATGCAGCAAAAGGAGGAGAGACCAAGTACTGGAGACTATCACCCGATCAAACGCAAGAACCTGCAACGTTGTTCAACTGGCAGAGAGCTAACGGGGAGAACGGGAGGTCACCAGAAGACGAGATGAGGAACTCGTCCCAGTATTTATGAGGATTTTCTTAACATAAACCTATGTAATTTGAACTGTATACAGCTGAGAAAGAGGGGACTGAGTAACCCTGGCTTAAAAGAAGATTCCAAATCAAAACCTAATAACAAAGGCAAGATAGTATGTGAGCAAGAAGCTTCAAGCATAAGTGCAGAAGAATGGAAAGCAAGAGAGAATCTATAAATGGGGAAATACAAAGCTGAAAGAAACCCCAGCCAAGCTGAGAAAACCTGGATCAACAGACTATGTGAGTCCTAAAAATCCCAACCAACAAGTGAGGAAGTATCTCAAGGAAGGTTGCCATAAATGCATCACCAAAGAGAATGTCAAACTCTGGAGTGTTGTGAAGGAATTGCAATTACTAACGAAAGAAGTAATGAGAGACTATAAACGAAGGTCCTACAGGACAAACACTAACGAGATATAAAGACATTGATAAAAAGAGGCCATCGGAAAGATAGGTACATCAGGAGAATCAAGTCAATCTCCAGAAGTCGTTTAGGTTTAGTTTCTAAGTGGTAGGGTCAGGACAGAACTAGCTTTGGACGGAGGAGATCTCTTTCTTTGGAACTTCCTGATGACAGACAAGCACCTTTAGTTCCTTTAAATAGGTAGGAAACCCCCTTTAGAATGGGGAAAGCTAGGTTGTTTTCTTATCATGTAATAAAAGTAATTTAGAAATGTACTCAAAGAGTCCAACTCGTTCTTCCAAACCACCACACTTGTAAGATACCCCATGTTCCACATTAGCATCAGCAAAGACAGCAAAAAACCCTGTCGATAATTTTTCATTCCAACATGTCATTCAAACTACAAGTCAGCTCACTCATCAAAAGCACACGCTTATAGCTTCACATCACCAAGAAAATCCTCCAGCTATTACCCTAAGATCATAAACCAAGCTGGTGCCATCCTGCCATCCTTCGTACTGAGAAAGATAGACTACTTTAACACCATCTAGCTGGGTCTCCCAAAACAAAGCTGCAAGTCTCATATACGGCTAAAATTAATTTGACCACATCTCTTGAGAAAAGAATTGACCTCAGGGTATGCCACTCACATGCTTATGGAAAACAGGCCCACAATACCTTTTTAAACATTTCACACACAATAAATCCCAGTGAGAACCCTGGAATATTCATCCTCTAAAACTGTAATCTGTCATTTAAAACAAAAACACAAGGAGCATCTGTTCTTTTTTTAACTCAAGGACCACTACTCTGGAATAGAAACCCATCTGTATTAAAAAAAGAGCAAAATCACAATATTATTCAAAAGGGCCACAGAAAAGGAACGGCACAATGAAACAACTCAAAAGAGAAAGGAACCAACCTCGTGATAGATGACTATGAAGCACTTGAGGCACATTGGGCCTCATTACTAGTCTGACGGTAACCCTGCCGGTGCTACCGGTAGGTTGCCACAGGACTCGTAATATTTTACTTGTGCCTGACTTCCCGGTGCTATAGGGAGATTACAAGTCCGGTGGCCCGGGAAGTCAGGCGCTGGGAAAAGTAAGTTCCCATTCCCAAGTGCCGGCAGCATTGTTAACGGTGTCGGCACTTCCGTGAACGATCTGCCTACCGCGGCCGTTGCGCCGGCCGGCCACAGTGGCCATGGCAGGCAGACACGTAGTTTGCTGGTCCGGAAACAAGGGTGCCGGTGAGCTTAATGGCACCCTTGTTTCCGGACCGGCAAACTTACAATGAGGCAGTCCTGACAGAGACTTCACGCTGCAACGCTCCTTCTATTTCAGGTAACAATGCGAACCATGTCACACAGAATCTTTAAACACTTACATTTAGAGCTACATACAATTTAGTTTTATTGTTTCAGATCTACAATCAAGCACCATTTTGGATTACTTTCTCTCTGTGACATTGCCTCATGGATTTTCGTGCATAAGAGTAGCAGGTCAGTCCCTTGGCTGGTTTTCCAAGCACAGTTACATATATAACGAGTATCAATTGTGGCAATATGCTTATTTTTTCCTTTATTTTTTCCTTTATTATTATTTATCTTTTCGGAAAACTTTCTGGCAACGTTATAACCCTTCACTAATGATGAACACCTTGGATGATGACAACTAATTACTAATTTTTTAACACAACATGGGTAATGTATGTGAATCTCACTATTGCAACATGAATCTCCAATCATGCCTTTGCTCATTCTGATAATGATTATGCTGTCACTTGATGTATGATTTCTCGATACTCCAATTTTGGACATTGTGGTTGACTTGTTTATTGTTATAATCACCTAAGAGATTTAACCAGAAGGCAGATATTAAAATATATATATGTTCACAGGCCCTGAAGAAGGGTTTTACACCCAAAATGCATAGGCCCTAATGTGACATTTCAGCCTCATAATTCTAATTCCCCGAGAGGAATTACAATTATGGAAACAATAATCAAACTAAGACTTAATAAACCTATATTTGTTTTCAAAGTATACTTTTGTTGAATTTTAAATTACCGCATGAAACCACACTCAAGTGGTACATAGGAGTGCAGCCCGCATCCCTGGGGTCACAGCCAAGGTCTCTCTTTTGCGGTTCGTATAGTGTTCTACCACGGAGACACTTCTTCCAGCGGGTTTGCACCCTAAATTTCTAAAGAAATACTTTTTTTACTTTTTTGAATTTTTTATTCTGTTGAAACAGACGTAGTGCAACGCTCACTGTCATAGTATTGTGAACTTTCCTCATCCGTGATAACACTTGAGCGAGTGCACACAGAGATGTTGTATGAAGATATAGAATTTCTTACAGACGTCAGAGCTACAACACTCGGCTTCTCAGCCGAAAGAGGCAGATGCCATACTGGATCTCGTAAAAGAAACAGTTAAAACCACAACTAATAAAGACCCTCAAAGCAAAATCAAACTATTGGATTATTCAATAAGGAAACTTATTAATCGTAAACTGCATGCGGTCACCCTCAGCCGATACTACAAAGCACAACGCATTCCCAGAGGGCTCAGAATATCCTTACGACCAACTTTGTGCAAGGAAAGCAGAGAATTTGTTGAGAAATGGGAATACATTTTAAATAAATGTTCCCTAGATCTTATCCTTCTTACTATCAAAGAATTATCAAGCAACATAGAAGTACTAGAGAAAGAAATAGACACTCTGTCTAGAGATATAACCGAACTAACGGATGCAGAATCATTTGCCGAGATTTTGATTGATATCAACAACAAATTGGACAGCTACAAACAAGACCTAGAATCCCGCAAGATTAGAAAATTTAAGAGAGACACTTACGATTATCTTAACAACGAAGTGTACACCTGGGCTGATAAATACTCCAACCAGACACCTAGACCATACAAACCTACAAGCGATCAAAGCAGCTCCGAATCAGACAATGTAGAAACCACAGACGACCAAACAACAGATAACCCAATAGCTAGTGCGTCTGGAATTAATTTAAGACCTAGACAACCAGCCAATCCTCTGAGGAAAGATTTTTTAGGAGGAAGAGGATAAGAAGGGGAAGGAAGAAGAGGACCAGGAATGAAGACACGATTGCAAACGAATCGGAATTAGTGGTGAAGCTTTCTACTCGGAACTTAACATCCAAAGAAATCAAAATGCTAGAGAAAGGTTAAAATGTGTACCAATTTACAGCAATAATATGTTTAATACCAAAGTCGAGCTATACAAATTAGTTCGCAAACTTAAATTGAAGACATTTTTCTCAGAAACAGCCAACACCTCTGACATTTCTAGTCAACCAGAGACAGAATATATTCAATTCAAGGCCAAGAGCACATTCAATCCACCAGTACAAGTACCAGCCATTGATATCTTCCATAACATGGTAATAAGTGACATCAAAAAGATACAATTCCACCAACCCAAAAGGAAAAATTTGAATCGTGGAGAACTTTCCATTATTAAGAGCCTATTCACAGATGACTTGATAACTATCAGACCGGCAGACAAAGGTGGCGCAATCGTTATACAAAACACTGAACAATACAATGCAGAGTGCATGAGGCAATTATCAGACACAGCAACATATCAAGCCTTGACACAAGATCCAACTAAAGATATTAAAGCAGAACTTAATAACATACTCGAAACAGCACTAGAAAACCAATGGATTAACAGCAAAACCAAAGCATATTTATGGACTCCATATCCCAAGATGCCACATCTGTACATTTTACCAAAAATCCACAAACAACTTATCAATCCACCTAGTCGACCAATTGTAGCCGCTACAGAGAGTATCTTACAACCATTAGGTACTTATATAGACTATTTTTTACAGCCAATCATTCAACAAACCTCAACATATGTGAGACCCACGCACTTCCTACAAATCTTGGAAAACGTAGAACTCGCACCAGAAGATATCCAATTTACCATTGATGTCGCGAGCCTGTACACAAGCATCCCTTATGATTTGGGACAAAGAGCAATCGAGAAACTATTACTAGACACAGGACCAATAGGAGCCAACAAAGAATTTTTGATGATTCTCCTGAAATTCATTTCGGAAAACTCATGTTTCAAATATAAGGAGACCTATTATAAACAACTAACTGGAACCGCCATGGGAGCCACCATGGCACCCTCCTACGCTAACACATTCATGTTTGACTTCGAAACCAGATACATCATCAATAACACGATTGGAGCACACATCTGAAAAAATGGAACAGATATATTGACAACATATTTGGAATATGGTCAGGGAATTGAGAAGAATTGAACAACTGTCTTGTATATTTGAATAACATCGACAACAGGCTACAATTCGGAATGGAAATTGGCAATCCGAACATTCACTATCTAGACGTACAAACGTCTATTGAGGGTACAATAATCTTGACAAAACTTTACTCGAAGCCTACTGATAGAAACAACCTCCTTCATAGAATGAGTTTTCATCCACCCAACATTTTACGCAATTTACCTTTCGGGCAAATGCTAAGAATCAAAAGAATCGGAAGTGATCAAGCAGAATGTGACCTGGAACTCAACAATTTGCACATGAAATGAAAAGAAAGAGGATATCCAGATGAAGATCTTACTGAAGCCAGGATCAAAACAGATGCACAAGATCACACGCAATTGTTGACAAAAAAACAAGAACGACCAAAGCCAGAACTGGTCTTTGTCACTAAATATTCGATCCAGCGTCGACAAATTAGGGACAGTGTTCTCAAAAGATGGACCATCCTACAGAACGATCATAGAACTAAAGAGCTCTTTGCACAACCACCGGTCTTCGTGTATCAGAAAAGCAACAATTTATGCCATTTATTGGTTGACACACAGAACAGAAAATCGAAACAAAAAGCAGCTGACAGATTCCCCGGTACACATCCATGTATGAGTTGTGGCAATTGTAACAACATCATGAAGGGACCTTGTATATCACACCCAAGAACAGGAGAAAGAATACAACTCAAACAACATGCGACGTGTTTATCAGAGAATGTTATCTACGCAATCAAATGCCCATGTGCCAAGTATTACGTGGGGGAGACCGCGTGCAAAATACGCGCACGTATTAACGAACACAAATCTTGCATCAGAACAAACAATCAGACGTCAGCAGTAGCGAGGCATTTCCATCAGAATGGTCATACAGTGGCACAACTTCGGTTCACAGTACTTGAAGTGATACCTACTAAAGGACAAAATGTAAACATGAAGAAGTTGAGAGCCCAAAGAGAAGCATCATGGATTGAGAGGATTGGTTCTCTAACACCCAAAGGGATGAATGAAGAACTAGATTTGAGTTGTTTTTTATGAATGATGCTCTATCTTTTATAATTTGTGTTCTTTCCTTGATATTGTTTTTGTATGAACAATTCATCTTGTTGCATTTTTATAACATAAGCATATTCTATCTCCACAATTACATATCATAATGAGGATTTGCTTATTTTTGCCGTTTTACATTGCATATATATAGCACATTCACTTACAATAGTCACCATCTTTAAATAAATATGGACAACATCACACGTCTTACATTACACTAACAATTATGGTTTATCATTTCGAACCACATCCGAGTCCATTTTATACCTTTCTCTCTTTCGATTTTTGTTATTACTTTTCTTTTTTTCCATACATCTTTCATTGCTTTTATCATCTTCCTCCCGCATTTTATTTTTCATTATTCACCATTCCTTCTCTATGATAACGGAATACGTATTGGGATTACCATGTTAATCCGTAACATTTAACCGTTCCTTACCTTGAAACGGGCTGGTTACATCTTTCCAAGATGTCCGCCCTATTCAACACATACGCTTTGCAGCGTATGCTGCCTCACATTGATATGTATGTCTCCATGGCAACCTGCTAACAACAGAGCCAACCCTAGTTTAGACGCGAGTCGCGCAGCGCTCGCACATTTCCATAGCGCACTGAGATTTGACTTCACAGGTAATCGTAGCGATATGCAACTCTTATACTTTTCACCCACGGACACAAGAGTTCAACCCTAATACAACTATATTACCCATTCAGCATAACAATCGTACGAAGGCGGCATCGCCCTTTAGACTTGTCCACCTCACGTATTTCACACGCACGACATCACAGCGCTCGATTTGGCAGTCCTGACAGAGACTTCACGCTGCAACGCTGCTTCTATTTCAGGTAACAATGCAAACCGTGTCACACAGAATCTTTAAACACTTACATTTAGAGCTACATACAATTTAGTTTTATTGTTTCAGATCTACAATCAAGCACCATTTTGGATTACTTTCTCTCCGTGACATTCCTTCATGGATTTTCGTGCATGAGAGTAGCAGGTCAGTCCCTTGGCCGGTTTTCCAAGCACAGTTACATATATAACGAGTATCAATTGTGGCAATATGCTTATTTTTTCCTTTATTATTATTTATCTTTCCGGAAACCTTTCTGGCAACGTTATAACCCTTCACTAATGATGAACACCTTGGATGATGACAACTAATTACTCATTTTTTAACACAACATGGGTAATGTATGTGAATCTCACTATTGCAACCGGAATCTCCAATCATGCTTTTGCTCATTCTGATAATGATTATGCTGTCACTTGATGTATGATTTCTCGATACTCCAATTTTGGACATTGTGGTTGACTTGTTTATTGTTATAATCACCTAAGAGGTTTAACCAGAAGGCAGATAGATATTAATATATGGGATACATTACTCACCGTAATCGTATTTCTGATGCTTGTATCTGCTTAGATTCACATGCTGTGCATAGGCCGACATCTAGTGGAAGCTGCGGAGTATTACAGTTTGTTTTTCGAAACTCGAAAATGGGCGTCGACACAGGGCGTGCCAGTAATACTATCTCTAGTGTGACATCCACTGTACCCAAGATCCGTCACGCGTCTAGGATCCTCAGATTGTATTTTTTCTGACATGAGGTAGCATGAGGAGTAGCATGAGTACAGATAATCCAAGCAGATAGACAGAAAGGTAAGACTACAAGCAATCATGTGCCTTCTCTCAGAGGGGAGGAAGGGTGGATCGCATGTGAATCTAAGCAGATACAAGCATCAGAAATACGATTACGGTGAGTAATGTATCCCTTCTGAGGCTTGTGGAATCTGCTTAGATCACATGCTGTGCATAGATTAGCGAGCAGTACCTGAAGAAGGAGGTGGGATGTGAGAAGGGTCATGAGCAAAGAAGTGTCTTAGAACCGCTTGTCCCACTTGTGTATCTGCCTTGGAATGGGTGTCAATGCAGTAATGCTGAGTAAAAGTGTGAATAGAGCTCCAAGTAGCTGCTTTGCAAATGGTGTCAAGGGGTACATTTGCAATGAAAGCCAGAGTGGCCCCAATGCCTCTGGTAGAGTGGGCTCTTGGCGTGAAAGGCAGAGTTCTTTCAGAGAGTGAGTAACACAGCTGGATACAGTTAATAATCCACTTCGAGATGGCACCTTTAGAGACGCGATCCCCCTCTCTGCCTGTAGCTACGGAGACAAACAGTTGATCTGTTTTTCTTAGCGGTCTGGTTTTATTTACATAGTAGAGGACCGCCCTACGCACATCTAGGGTGTGTAGTTTCACCTCAGCCGAGCTTTGTGGGTCTTGGAAGAAAGCCGGAGGCTCGATGGACTGGTTTACATGGAATTTAGATATAAACTTAGGTGAGAACCTAGGGTGTGTGCGTAAAACCAGTTTGTCTTTATGGACAGTAAAGAAGGGATCCTGCACTGACAGAGTCTGAATTTCACTGACCCTTCTTATAGAAGTAATAGCTACTAAGAAGGCTGTTTTATAAGTCAGGTGTTTGAGACTGCTTTTATGCATGGGTTTGAAAGGGGGGCCCATGAGCTTGGCTAGCACCACATTAAGGTCCCACCCTGGTGGTGGGTTTGAAATAGGAGGGTGAAGTCTCTTTACTCCTTCCATGAAGGCTTTAACTACTGGTACTTTCCACCACGAAACTTTGCTATGGGAAGTGGTGTAAGCCGACAGGGCTGCCAGGTGTACCTTCAGTGAGTTAAAAACCAATCCTGCATCCAGCAGGTGGAGCATGTATGTAACAATAGTGGAAGGAGTGCAATCAACCGGGTTGATTGATCTACTCTGGCACCAGATAACGAACCTCTTCCACTTGTCAAAGTAACAGTGCCTTGTGTTTGGTTTCCTAGATTCCTTTAGGATGTCCATACACCTCTGTGGCAAATTGAGATGTCCAAACTCTATGACCTCAGGAGCCATGCTGCCAGGTTCATTGAGTTGGGTTGCTGGTGCACTGTTTGACCTTGGTGCTGGGACAGTAGGTTGTACCAGGCTGGAAGTTTGATGGGCTCGCACACCGCCATCCTGCGTAAGTGTGGAAACCACGGTTGTCTTGCCCACATGGGAGCAACTACGACTCTCTGTTTATCGTGTTCACCACTTTCCTGATGAGAGGAGTTGGTGGAAAAGCATACGCAAACATCCTTGACCAGTTCATCCACAGGGCGTTCCCCTGGGAGTCTGGTTGGGGGAACCTGGATGCAAATCCTGGGCATTGTCTGTTTTCGATTGTGGCGAATAAGTCTATAGTGGGGAAACCCCACTGAGAGAAGATATTTTCTACGACCTCTCTGTGTAGAACCCATTTGTGTTCCTCTGGGAGGGAGTCTCTGCTCAGAGCATCAGCTAGGGAATTGAGCTCCCTTGGAACATGTTGTGATGACAGGAAGATGTTCCGTCTGAGTGCCCATATCCAGATTTTCTGGGCAAGCTTGGACAGATTTGGCGAGCGAGTCCCTCCTTGCTTGTTCAGGTAGAACATGGCTGTTGTGCTGTCCGTCCGGATTTGCACTGACAGGTTTAGTAGGTGGGGCTCGAATGCCTGAAGCTCTCTGAATACTGCCAGAAGCTCTAGCAGGTTGATGTGGTTCTTGGGCACTGAGTGAGACCAGAGACCCTAAGCTGTGTGATGGAGATGGTGAGCTCCCCACCCCGTCAGGCATGCGTCTGTAGTGACTATTGTCTGTACCTCGGGATCATAAAAGGGTTTCCCCTGTGCGAGATTCTCTCTTGTCCACCAGTAAAGGCTTTGTACCAGTGTTGGTGAAACGACCACTAGATCGTCCCACTGACCACTTGCCTGAGACCACTGTTTCGCCAACCATTCCATGCATGGGACGCATGCGCAGGCGCGTGTGGGGGACCAGGTAAATACATGACGCCATCATGCCCAGTAAACGCATTGCTTTGCGTACCGTTATTTGTTGACCGGACTGATAATGCGGAATTTGCAGTAGTATATTCCGAATTCTTTCTTCTGAAGGAAAGGTCAACCCCTCTTGGGTATCTAGGATTGCTCCTAGGAATTGTTTTGAGGTGCTTGGCACTAGGCTTGACTTTTTCTCGTTGATTGAGAAGCCTAACTCGTGAAGGAGGTCGATAGTCCTTTGAATGTTTGTCCTGCAAATTCCTGGGGTTTCCCCCGTTATGAGCCAGTCGTCCAGATAAGGGTACACTGGGATTGCCTCCCTGCGTAGGTGTGCAGCCGCCACCGCCAGTACCTTGGTGAATACCCTTGGTGCTGAAGCTATCCCGAAGGGCAGTACCTTGAATTGGTAGTGTCGGCTGTCCACCTTGAAGCGCAAATACTTTCTGTGCGCTGGGAACATGGAAATATGAAAATAAGCATCTTTCATATCCAAGGTTGCCATGTAATCCCCCTTCTTTAGGAGGGGGATTACCTCTTGTAGCGTGGTCATACGAATTTTTTGGGGCTTGACATACTTGTTGGCAGGCCGTAAGTCCAATACTGGGCGCATTGTCAAATCTTTCTTTGGCACAAGGAAGTAAGTTGAATAAATACCCTTGTTTACCTGGTGTCCCGGGACGAGTTTTATCGCGTCCTTTTCTAGCAGAATGGCGATCTCCTCGAGGAGAATCTTCTGATGTTCTAAAGAGTGTACTCTTTGTCTTGGAGGATGGTTCCGGGGATGCTGCAGTAGTTCTATACAATATCCTGTGGATACTGTTGACAGCACCCATCTGTCTGATGTGATCCCTTCCCAAGCCTGGGTGAAGTTGGAAATGCGTCCCCCTACTGGGGTTGCGTGAGAAGGGACCCTGAACTGAGCGTCACTGCTTTGGTGGAGGCGTGCCGCCTCCCTTGTTGGGGCTGCCTCTGCCTTTACCACGACCTCTCCTATTACCCCTGCCGTAACCCTGGGTAGACTGTTGGTTGTTGTTCCACTGTGTACCCTGCCCTTGGGAATAAGTAGATCCTCTCTGGGAATTTTGGCCGCGTGGGCGACGAAAATTACTATTCCCTCTCTGGTTAGGGGGTTTATTGGTTTACTGGCCAAGGGACTTGAGTGTTTCGTATTCGTCCTTGGCATTCTTCAGTGCGTCTTCGACCGCCTTACCAAACAACAGATCGGTTTCCACCGGTTTGTCCAACAATGATGCCTGGGTTTCTGCCTTAAAACCAGACTGCCGTAACCACGCATGTCTTTTGATAACAGTGCCTTCCGCTATCAATCTGCCTGCGTTGTCCGCAGCGTCGAAGGTTGCTTTCAAAATGCACCCAGACACGGCTCTACCCTCTGCGGAAATCCGAGCTAACTGGCCCTTTAAAGGTTCAGGAGCAGAGGCTATGAGTGCCGCGACTTCTTCCCACTGATGGCAGTTGTAGCTGGCCAACAGGGTGGTGGAGTATGCAATCCTTGCTTAATAGGTGGACGTTGAGGCTACTTTCCTGCCGAAACCGTATAGTTTTTTGCTTTCCTTGTCGGGAGGAGCTTCGGAGGATGACAAGGGTGTTCCATCCCTCTTACGAGTGTTGGTGACAACTAGGGAGTCTGGCTTCAGATGTCCTCTTATATAGAGAGGGTCAGACTGGGCCGCCCTGAAAAGTTTTTCAACCCTGGGATTGACTGCTCTGGTGAGGTTCGGGTTCACCAGGGACGGATCTATTCTCCGCTGAATGGACTTAAGGATAGGGATGGTCTGGGCAACAGGCCTCCTTTCTCCCACTAACTCTTCTGCAAAGTCCCTTTCCTCCTGGACACCGTGGGTGTCAATGTGGAAGTGTTCTGCTGCGCGTGCGAGAACCTCGTTTAGGAGGGGTTGGTTATCGACCGGGGAGTCGGTAACCTGGGCTTTGTTCTCTACAGGGGAATCTACTCTGTATGTTTCCGGGTCCTCCTCTTCCTCTTCCTGGTCCTCATCATCCCCAGAGCAGCCCGTCCCGGTTTGCTCTTCTATCATACCAAATTCTTGGTCCTCACAAAAGGAAGCCTCTCCTTGATACAGTGAGTATGGTCTTGCGTATGGTTGTACCTCGAAGGGTTCTGACCTCATCGGAGTTTCAAACCGGGGCTTTTTACTCGGGGGGATAGGATCAGTAGAGCCTGAGGGTGTCGCTCCCTGCGGATCATACGAGAGGAAATGTTCTGGATTTTTATCATAAAAATCTGCCAAAGAAGACATTCTTGACATGACCCTATCTATGTCTTCACTGGACCATTTTTTGGAACTGGGAATGACTCTCGCAGCAAGTCTATGGGATTTATCTTGAGTAGCTTTGCTGGTTTTAGACATATCAGCAGACCTGGTTTTGTCTGTCTGTTTAGGGGGAGTGGTGGGTTTCACAGGTGTGCAAAGGTTGTTTCTTCTGCTGTTTTCCCCCCTCCCCGTGAGTGGAAAAATGTTTTCCCTGTCCTTTAGTGGCTCTGGAGTTTCTCGACGCCTGGCGTCGAGGATCGGGGGTTGTGTCCCTGTCCTTCGAGCGTGGGGCCTCGCTGGTTTTAACTGCGGGCTCCGACTCCTGGAGCGCGGCCTGGGGGTGGAAGTCGTCTTTGTCTTCTGACGATCGAACTTCTGTTAGCCTAGGGAGCGAGGCACTCTTGGCAAGAGTGGATGATTGCCTTGAGTCATGCGGCGATCTTGATCGAGAGCGCCCAGAGGACACCGAATCGGACCGTTCTGTTTGTGCCTCTTTCCGAGAACTCGATGTCGTCGAGTCTCGGTTGGACTTAGTGTGTTTAGTGTGTGTAGTATGTGAAGCGCTTGTGTCGCCGGGGGTCTTCCCCATAGCCGCCCTGCCGGACGACCTTCCGAGGTCGGGGACCTGCGCTCGGCTGTCTTTCGACGCCGTAATGCCCTCGCCGTCCAAAAGTACGGCGTTGCTGCCGTCGCTGAAGGCGCCCTCCGCTGCCATGGCCGCCTGCCTGGCGTGGTGGGCCCAACGCTTCGTCGAACGGTCCTTAAGTGTCTTAGGTTTAAACCTACTACACGCTCTGCAGTTCGCTTCGGGGTGGTCCCTCGGCAAGCAGAGATTGCACGTGGCGTGCCTGTCGACCCAAGGGTATTTGCGATTGCACTTGGGGCAGAATTGAAAAGGGGTACCCTCCATACGCACCTTGAGGCAGCGGGCTGTTAAGTGTAGGAAATGTATAAGGTGTGCCTATATACCAAGAGTGTAGAGTATGTACCACCCCCCACTCTCCCTACTTGCAGGGCCGAGGCCAGAGGCCTTCCAAGGCCCGGGCCGAGGCCAGCGGCTTTCCGAGGCCCAAATCTGTCATGCAGCAGCCGACGGTCGATTTCTTCTCCAGCCGGCGTCGAGTGTCGAAGTTCGACGTTGGGGTGGGGAAGGATGTCAATAGATTATTATTTTTAAATTTTTAGCAAAAGTATGGCTAAGGCCAGGGGACTCCGCAAAATGCTTCCGACCAGTATGGCGGAAAAAAACAATCTGAGGATCCTAGACGCGTGAGGGATCTTGAGTACAGTGGACGTCACACTAGGGATAGTATTACTGGCACGCCCTGTGTCGACGCCCATTTTCGAGTTTCGAAAAACAAACTGTAATACTCCGCAGCTTCCACTAGATGTCGGCCTATGCACAGCACGTGATCTAAGCAGATTCCACAAGCCTCAGAAATATATATATATGTTCACAGGACCTGAAGAAGGGTTTTACACCCGAAATGCATAGGCCCTAATGTGACATTTCAGCCTCATAATTCTAATTCCCCCAGAGGAATTACAGTTTATGGAAACAATAAGCAAACTAAGACTTAATAAACCTATATTTGTTTTCAAAGTATACTTTTGTTGAACTTTAAATTACTGCATGAAACCACACTCAAGTGGTACATAGGAGTGCAGCCCGCACCGCTGGCTTCACAGCCAAGGTCTCTCTTTTGCGAAATGTACAATGAGGCCCATTGTCTTTACCTTGTATTCTTTTTTCCTACGATTATCCTATGGCTTTCTCGTGCTTATAAGGATAAGCACGAGAAAGCCATAGGATATGCTAAATCATAAACTTATGTAGTTCAATAACATGCTATCTCAACCTGTGGAACTTGTAGCCTACCCAGGTACACCTGTATCTGTAATGCCTGTGTTACATGTTTTGCTGTAAATGCCTTGAAATTAGTAACATTGAGAGAAGTTCATTTGTTACAGTAAATTATGATATATGCTTTTTGGGAGCGTGGCTGAGTTCACAAACAAATCCCATCTAGTGGTCAGAGCAATAATCAGATCACGCTGTGATTCAAACTGATAAGCGAGAGGTCTGCAAAAATGGTCCATTTCATGATGAACCACCTATGTTCTGATGTCCAATTCTCTTAAGGCAGACTTTAATGTCTTGTTGAGATCAGGGACCCAAGGGCTCCAATTTTCCATCTTCAGTCTTTTGTGATAACTATACAAAACCATGAATCTGACTGGAAGTCATTGTGCCTCACATCTAAGGGATGCTTTGTGTCAAACAAAGAGAACAGCACATATGAATCTGGAACAAAGCAACTGAGCAGGTGTACTTAAAGCTTCAACCACATTCAAAGAGGAACAAATGAAAACCAACCATCAGGACTTACCGCATGCCCAGATATCCACTGGTTTTCCATATGCCTCCTTGCGCAACACTTCTGGGGAGAGATATCCGGGGGTGCCAGCAAAGCCTGCCAATGAGATGCAGAGAAACGCAAATTAGGTGTCAGAGAGCTAATTCTGGGTAGCAAGGTTGCGAGCAAGGCAACCAGAGAAAACTGCAGATGAGCTCGAGCAAGAAGGCTGCGGGGCAAAGACACACACTGAGGAAGGGCAAGAAATCTACCGCTGCCGAAACAGAGAACAAATACAAAGTGTTCACCTCAAAGGAGTCACTCTCACTGAGGCATGACTGGCTTCATGCACTTCAATAATGACTCACTCAAACCCACAACACTATTATTATTATGATTATTATTGTTCTTTTATAACGTGCATAATAGCAGAGATTGGTTTCTAAGCGCAGGATCGGGATTGGAATCTGTGTCGCGCTGCGTTGTCTTGCTTCCAAGATAAAAGCGTTACCCCTGACCTATCCCCCCACCTTCTTGTGCACTTAATTGAAGTCTGACTCCCCCATAATCTACATACGCTTCACTATAGTCTTTTTAATTCAACTTTGTAGGCCTCAGACACATCAATGGGGTCTCACTCATTTGAAATCGCAAGGCTTGACTCGTTTACCTCAATGGCTTGCCCCCTCTTTCCACATCACTAGCCTCATACGCTTGAACAAAGACTCACTAATTCAACATCACAATCTCAGACACTTCAATTAAGTCTCACACATTCAACACCTTTATCATGATCCCACTGTATTACAAAACTTAGTCAACATCACAGACCAAAAACTAAAGAGGAGTTTCACTCTTTTAGCATCAAAGGTCGCATGTACTATAATAGAGACTGACTCAACCCCAGGTCAATTCTCTTACAGATAAAAAGGGATGTATACCCCTGAGATGCCGAAACCGTGGAGGATGTACTCACCGAACCAGGCCTGTTGCTCTCCTTGGACCTCGATCGCCAGGCCGAAGTCCGCCAGTTTCACGGCTGCGCCTTTGCATTTACTGGCCAGGAGCAGGTTCTCTGGCTGTCATCAGCAACCCATTTAACACAGAGGTCATTTATATTGATTGACATGACAGACAGAGAGGACAGACACAGAAACGCTGGGTACGCACAGGAGAAGGGGCAAGGGGATTAAGAATCAATACATACATTAGACCGTGGAGGTCCCAGAGATCCCTGCCTGTGCTAAATAGGCATGACTGCTTGGGAACCATAACCAATCCGGACCGTACACCTAATGATTCCCCTAAGGTCTTGCAAAGAGAAGTTCTAAGGAAGGTTCATCCCACCTCTGAAAAGGTCTGACACCATAATGAAGACGTCCCTTCCATTTCTGTATTGAGAAGGTTAAAGAAGATACTTTTATTTAAGAGCTGGCTTGCTCCATAACGCTACTCCCAATCTTCCTACAGTGTGAAACAAATGTGTTAAACCTTAGGGGTTGCACTCCAACTCCTCACCAACCAGGGCCTAATCCACCTCCAAAAACCAATCAATAGCCATTTGTTGGCTTCAATTTTGAAACTGTCTACCAAATAGCCATAAGAACCACTGGTAATTTTGGTGGATGCCACCTAATGAGTACAGAAACTTTGTTTGCGTGAAAATAAGAATGTATTGGCATCTGGACATTTGTCAGGCCTTTCAGCGCACACGGTAACTATTCACACACAGAGCCGCTGCCTTCAAAAAGCAACCACAGTTCCTGGAGGCCTCAATTCCACCTATCCTTTTCTCTCCTGTAACCTACTCTTTCAGTATGATCTAGTACTTGGGTCACAGCAATTTCATCGCCAGTCAGTCAGCGGGCAGCTCATCACCCTCTTGCACACTATGGATTGCCATTGATTTTCTAAACGTTGTTTTCTCTATGTTAATTAAGTAAATCAAGAAAAAGAAAATATATTAGTGAAATGAATGATCAATCCTAGAATTTGAAGAATTGCCCAAATATGTTCCTAAGAATCTGAAAATAAGGTGTTGTCTAGGCGAGGGAGGGAGACTAAAGTTGTTTATTCAAATCATATTGGAATCCATGTTGTCTCTTTAAAGCAACACATCCGGCAGACTACACGAGTAAATAAGCCCAGGGCAATCTTCAGAAGGCATGAAGTTTTATGTTACTGCTTTGTTGTCTGAATAATATGCATTTTGCCTTTTTCCCAGGTAGCATGCTTTAAGATATATGTCTATTTTGATATTTTCATACAGACGTGGTCAGCCTCTTGTGCTCCCTGAACTGTCTTTGCTCCCTGTAACCCTTTAACTTTTACCCTTTATATATACTGTTAGGTTCCTGTTATGTTATAACTATATAATTTATGGACTTGGAAATGAGAGGCGGGAAGTTGAATCTATTATCCTAGTATTCCTGCTTTATTTGCACTTCGAGCTCAGGGTTCCTTTTTATTGATCCTTCTACCTAACGCAATGGACCATAATATTGTACCGATTTCGAAGAGGCATCTGACAAAATAGAAAAAGTGTTTGTCTCATTTTACTACTAGAGTTACCACCTGGCGTTGCACGGGTCTGTAGCTGACATGCACGTGGGGGTCTGCTATAGCCTTGTCTATGTTTTATTGTGCCATAACTTGCTATTTTTGAAAATCACAAAATTGGCAAACTCACAAAATCGCTTATACTGATAGCACAGGGCCGGACCCCGCTCGACCCCTGTGCAGGGCGAATGGGTGGGGTTGGTCAAATTTCACTATCGCCAGTACACCCCAGACTGGTATACCGACCTTGTGTCCTAACTTCCTATTACTGGAAAAGTGTAAAAATCGTCAATCTCCCGAAATCGCCTATACTGATAGCACAGGGGAGGACGAACGGGTGGGGTTGGTCAGATTTCACTATCGCCAGTACACCCCAGGCTGGTATGCTGCTTCATCGGTTCAATCCTGCACTGTAAGAGAAAGTGGTTTCACTGCATTAAAGGACTCCAGCTAGATAAAGCCCCCGATAACGTGGTGGGAATTTGTTATTTTTATCAACCAATGTATGATATGTGAATGCAATCCACCTCTCAAACCTAGAGGTGTGCACTATAACTCTAATCTTCAATGATATGAGTTTTTTTGCAACCATAATATTTTATTGTACAGTATTCCTTACACTACTCCTCTGGTCACTGGGTTTTAAAAGAGTGGGGGTACCTTTGTATAGGGGTGGTTATATAACTGTTTTTGGTGCCTTTTGTGAAAAGGAGATATGGATTAACATACTTTATGGTGGTTTTAAAACATCCAGCCAGGAGCGTGGAGGGGCCAGGCACTTGTACCATTTTTACTGGTGGCCTGCAGCTTCTCTTCTCTATATTAAACAATTCATCGGAGGCACGAGACAAAAGGACTGGCGGAAGTTTGTACTCTGAGATGAAAAAGGAAGCAAAGTAAAGAAAGACAGAGATGGTTGTAAATCCCTGTGTTTCTTAAAAAATGCATTTCTATACTACTAGGGGTATCAACTACGTTTCTGCACAGGTCGTGTTTAATTACTGCGCTCATCAGGCTCAAATACAGTGTATTACTAAATTAATACCAACAACACCTATCAGGTGGAATCACCCAGCTATTAAGGGAATCATGTGATAATGTCACTAAAAGGTACTCCAGCATCGTCAGTGCAGACAGGCTAGTGCACGTACATATTGCTTACAGGGTCAATGGTGATCAGGAGAAGTCATAAACTTCACAGCTGCTGGACGACAGAGTGGGATTGAAACTGCATAATGAGAAGGATCCCAAGGACCGAAGAAGATGTCTAATAGAGGCAGATACCCGTATTATCCACAGAAAAAATAATGATAATGAATATAAAGAAAATAAAAGGCCCAGTCCACTGCCAAGGACAAGCCCTAGAGAGATGCAGAGCACAAGAAGGTGCACCACATCACTGCATGCCGTTGGCTAGTAATGCAGACGATGCTCTCAGTTGCTGAATTTGTTGTCACTATGCAACACAGGAGGCTTAGTGGAGCACCAGAAATGACTGAAGCAGCACTTGCAGACATCACCACATGTAATCCAAGTGCAGCAAGAGACAGAAGGAACAAAAGCAGCCCAGAAACCGGGAGGAGGGCATAAATAAAACAAAGCAATGCTGTAAGACACTCTTAAGTAAGAGATTCAAGGCAGCAATCACCACTGTATAGAGCTATCAGACTGCATGGGACTGGTGACATTTTCCACACGGAAAAGAAGGAAGACTGATTCACAAAAAAGTGGTGAAGAGTATTGTGCAGTTAGCATCACTAGACTTCACAGGGAACAAAGTCCCGAAGGAGAAAACATGCAGAGTGTACAACCACCACATTTCTGCCTGGCTTCAAATAGAGATAAACCAGTCCCATGAAAGAGATGGAAAAAATGATTTACATGTATGTGCAGGCAGCCTATAGCACTAGCTATGGGGTAAAAAGAAACACGTCCTTGCTCGTACACGGCCTGGAGACAGTAAGTCAAGACAAATTTGAAAATGTGCCATTTCTGAACCATGAAGAAGCAAGAGGAAACAATGAGTTTGTAAAATGCCAAAAAGTTTGCACTGGACTGCTCTTGCTGGGTTTGGACAAGCCTGATTTGTATATCGTCTTCCCCTTCTGCAATGGCATGGCAGGCTGAAGAACAATGGTCTGGATCCTCGCCCAGAGATATGCTAGTGTTTAGATGTATTTAAAACCTTCTAGCCATCACTTTTTTCGTGTTGTTTATAACAAAATGTTGGGCAAGCACTAAGAAAACAGTGTGAAAATGGTGTTATAGAGGTGCCGCTTTGGGAAAAGGATGCACGGGGTAGGAGAAAGCGCAGAACAATACATAACAGCGCTAAGGGGTCTAGCAACAACATGCAATTTTGGCACCCAAGTGGAGGAACGACCGTGGGGCCAGTTCATGCTGGAATGCATGGATGGCAATGTCCAAGCTACATCGTAGTCCACCTTGAGCTTGGGTGTGGTGCTACATGTTGTTAAGGAGGTGCCACACACTTCACAGTTCTTCAAGGATCCTGAAAAGAGACGCCAAGAAAAAAAAACACTGAAACAGTTTATGGCAGGAACCAGTACCACCTTCTCCTCGGAGTCGGTCAAGTGGCACAGCGAGTAGAGCGCTCGCTTTGACATCAGTGCGGAGTCTGCTAACGCAGGTTCGAATCCCGGCGGGGCCAAACTCAGCCTTTCATCCTTCCGAGGTCGATAAATGAGCACCACACACCGTGGGTAATAATCAGCAGCGCTTAGATACCTGAGGGTTCGTAGCGCCATATAAATGCCAAATTATTATTTATTTATTATTAAATCCACCTGATACAGCAAAAATCAATCTCAACATGTAGAACCCTATGGAAGGCTAGTTGGTTAGACCGGACTGAGAAAAGAAAATGAAGTATTTTAAGGGTGATAGCCAGTACCATTTATCCAGAAGTGAAGTGTGTCCTACCATCAGGATGATCTACAGGGGGTGCAGGAGGAGAGGCCACATTGCCAAGTGCTGTAGGAGTCTGAGCACAACAAATACAGTACAGGAGATATGCTAAGAGTTTGAGGAAGGCCTGTTCGCCATCGAGGATGAAGAAGAGGTGGGAAAGAGGCCCATGCTCACATCATGGTAGAATGGGAAACTGTTGAGATAGTTGTGGACTGAAGCCCAAAACATACCGTACTGCCAAAACATTAGGACAAAACAAAAACTCTGATACAATGGTTCCATGCAGAACGACAGACTAGCGGCAAGGTATATATATACCAGAAAGGAAGCAGCCCACTCCTGAGCCAATAAAAACTGGGAATAACATTAGATCCAAATATGGAGGAAGTGGTGATAGCCTGTGAAGATGGAAGTGTTGTAATAAAGATGTGTTCAGAGCTGGTCTTGGATGATTCATAAGATCCTCGCACCACATCAGGAACACCACATAATGCCAGGTATGCAACTGGTAGTACAGAAAGAGTGCAGCATTCCAGTCACAACACAAGAGGATTTCAAGGCCACTTTACTAGCTATGGAACAACAAGATATAATAGAGAGTGGAGGCAGTGGATCGGGCATCTTTGGTGGTGGTCATCAGTAAGCCTACTGGCAAAATGAGACATGTGCTCCCTGAATAAATGCATTTTGACAGATCACCATCTGCTTCCCAATGGAGTAGAGTTATTAACTAAGTTAGGGGAAACAAAACATTTCTTCACTCTAGATTTAACAGCAGCATGTCATCAGGTCTAATTGCACAGGACTCCAAACAGCTAACAGCTTTTGTAACACTAGAAGGCCTGTTTCGATGTGTAAGTATGCCATTTGGATTAGTATCCACAGCAGCACTCTTCTAAAGGCTCATGTATCATCTATTCCCAGGAGAGAATGGTACTGTATTCGTCCTGGATGACATAGGGATCTATGGAAAATACCAAAATGAACATAACGGATGACTATAAAGTGCTTTGGGAAAAATTGCAAGGTCAGGCCAGATGCTAATGAAAGCAAAGTGCAGGCTAAGTAGGTGAGAGATTGAATAGCAAAGACATATTATTTCGTAAAGCTGAGTGGAGCCCAAGAAGGACCTGGTGGAAGACCCTTGTGCCAGCTGACAAAGAATAAGTGCTACCTTGCCTAGCCATGACCGAACATTATGCCACACTAGGATTGTACACAACTTTGCAGACAGCATGACCCACATGCTCAAATGAGCGAGGAAAGGCGAGAGCTCTATGTGGGACCATAATTGCAGAAAATAATCTGAACAAATCAAATGAGCACTCTTACTGCAGAATTACAAATGTGCATAGAGAACATTCATGTCAATGAAGCAAGGGCAGTCCTGATCCAGGTAGACAGAAGCCAAGAACTGGTCGCAGACTTTGCTTTTCGAGTACTGAAGGATGCAGGACCACAGAGAAAGAAATGCTTTCAATTAATATGGCTGCCTAGAAATGTATCTAATTTATTTGGGTTGTACGATTGGAGGGCTGAACAGACCACAAGCCCTTGAAGGAGTTACTCTCCATAAAAAGGATTAGGCAGAATGTCATTGCACACACAAATTGATAACCAGCATGCAAGAGCACACATTTGATGTGGTATATAGTCCAGGCACCAAGAACAAAGAGGTTGACAGCCTTATCACAGCTCTCAGGAAACGCGGACAGGGAGGATGTGTCCGGGGAAGAACAAGTCATGTCAGTACAGCAGGACACACTGTCCAAAGAGGAATGGGAGGAAGTCATGAGAAAAGACCGGGTAGAAATTGAGATAACAGAGTGGTTTGAAAAAAAATATGTGCAACCGTATCAATTTTAAGCAGTTGGGATGTGGGGCATGGTGTGCAGTACGTGACAAGCTGTACATACAAGCAGGCATAGAAAGGAGGGGTGACAGAATAGGGCCACTTATGGGTATTCACAAATGCATAATATTGTTGGTCCATTAGGGACACAAAGGATTACAAAAGAAAATAAAAAGACTAGAGTAGGCTATTGGTGGCCAAGCTGCGACCTCCAAATAGGAAGTGTAATGATTGATGTGTGGGAACAGTGAGAAGGGTGGCAAGTCAAGAAGGCCACCCATGACAACGACAGCTTCTAAGATGTTGGGTCAGACACAGTTGGACCCATTTGCTGTGTGGGAACAAGCTTTTACTGCATTGTATTATTAGATTTTCTTACAAGTTGGGTGGAAGTCGCACAGACCACTAACGTGTACAAAGGAGAATAAAAGGTTTCTGGAAGATATAGTCAGGAGACAAGGGTCTCATACGGTTTTGCTAAAAAACAATGGATTCCAGATCAAGTCTGAAGACATGTGCACTTTTGTGAGAGAGAAAGGGATAGAGCACTGCACCAGTGTATTCTATCACCCCAAACAAACCGTGAAGTGGAGCAGTTACATTGAATAATTAAAGCTTGTGTCCTTGGTTCCTTTTCTGGGAGTAGAGAATGGAAGAGAGGAATTACCAGGTTACTCACCGTAGTGACCACCTTACTCCTAGTCCATAGGCCCCTTTCCTCCATACTTATGGGACATCTCTCTGTCCTCTGGGATGGGACTGGAGCACTTTGTAAAAAGCATCCACATTTTTCCAAAAATGTGTCCTTCCTCTCTTTCTTGCGCGGGGCCCGGCACGCGGCCGGAACCCCGCCCACCTTGGCTCCGCCCCGTGCATGGCCCATCAGTCCTTTTCTATCACCGGGTCAAAGACCCATTAGCAATAACAGAGGAACCTTATTAGAGGGGACGGCGGGCGGGCATATGGAGGAAAGGGGACTATGGACTAGGAGTAAGGTGGTCACAACGGTGAGTAACCTGGTAATACTCCTACATCCCGTCCCCTTTCCTCCATACTTATGGGAGATTCCCAAGCACTCCTTACAGGAACTATGGGTGGATGGAAATACCCCTTACTGAAAAAGGTTCTTCAGCACAGCCTGACCAAAGTGAGCGTCAGCTCTTGAGCTCATGTCGAGACAATAATGCTTACAGAAAGCAGATGGGGAGGCCCAAGTAGCTGCCCTAGCAATGGGCTCCCAGGGGACATATTTCTGAAAAGCAACCGCGGCTGCCTTACCCCGCACCAGGTGTGCATGAATACCCTTAGAAGGTTTCAGCACTTGGACGGTGAAAGACTCTGTGATGCAGGCGGCGATCCACCTAGAAATAGTTGCTTAAACGCCTGCCTGCCCTGAGGGTTACCGAAGGTCACAAACAGTTGAGAAGAACTCCTAAGCTTGGAAGTCCTGTCCAGGTAGAACTTAAGAGCTCTTCGGACATCAAGACAGTGTAGAACCCTCTCCGCCTCAGAGGCAGGGTTCGGAAAAAAGACTGCTAGGTAGATCGACTGATTCAGATGGAATTCGGTCACCACCTTCGGTAGAAAGGCCGGGTTTGTCCGAAGGACTACCTTGTCCTTGTGAAAGACCAAGAAAGGATGCTCCACCGACAATGCCTGGAGCACACTTACTCTCCTTGCTGACGTAACGGCGACCAAAAAGGACACTTTCCAAGACAAGTATTTGAGGTCCACCGTGGCCATTGGTTCAAAGGGTTTATGGCACAACGCCGTCAGGACTACATTTAGGTCCCACGGCGGATGCGGACTACGAACCGGAGGGTAGAGGCGTGTCAACCCTTCAAAATGCCTCTTAACCACTGGGTTACTCAGAGAATAACAGCACTGGTCTGTAGAAAGATAAGCGGAAACCGCTGAAAGGTAAGTCCTGCATGACAGAAAATGAACCTCTGACTTTGCTAGGGAGGACACGAAGGACAGCACTGTGTCAATCGTGGCCACCCTTGGATCCAACTTCTTCTCCAAACACCAATGACAGAACCTGAGCCATTTACTCTTGTACTGAGATCTGGTCGAGGGTTTCCTGGCTGCCTGGATAATGCGCATGTTATCCGTAGAAAAATTCAAATGCTCTGACTTGAACTCAGGCACCATGCCGCCAAGCTGAGCAATTGTGGGGAGGGGTGCCACATCTGCTGTTCCCCTTGGTGAAGAAGATCAGGAGTTACTGGTAACCTGATCGGCGGATACACCGACAGGTGTTGAAGTTCTGAGAACCAAAACCTGGCCGGCCACCACGGAGCTATGAGTAGAAGGGAACAGTTCACTGAGTTCTTCAACTTCCAAATTGCACGGTGAACTAGAGGCAGAGGCGGAAAGGCGTAAGCTCTCATGTTGTGCCATGGAATCTCGAGAGCATCCCCCAGAGAGGAGGCTCCCAGCCCCCCTCTGGAGGCATACTGAGGAAGCTTCTTGTTCACCGCCGTAGCGAAGAGGTCCACCTCCGGTGTGCCCCAACACAAGAAAATCCATGAGAGGACCTCCGCCTTCAATTCCCACTCGTAGCTGACCACTGTCCGACGGCTGAGGGCATCCGCTGTGACATTCAGCTGGCCCGGGATGTGCACTGCAAGCAGCCAGACACCATGAAGCACGGCCCACTCCCAAATCTGGATAGACAGGTCCACGAGGGGGGGAGACTTCGTTCCCCCTTGCTTGTTGATGTAATACATTGACACCACATTGTCCGTTCTTATGTGGACCACCTTGTTGACAATGAGCGATCTGAACGCCCTGAGCGCTAGGAAGATCGCCAGAAGCTCCAGATGATGTGCCTGTCCTGGGGCGACCAGAGGTCCGAGACCTGAAGAAGATCTAACGTCGCACCCCACCCCAGAAGGGAGGAGTCCATCGTGATTGTCACCCTGGGGACCGGGTCCTGAAACCCTGCGCCCCCAGACAGGTTGCTGAGAGATGACCACCAATCCAGGTCCACTCTCATGGAATCCGGAATCATTATCCGCTTGGAATCCGGATCCACTGCCTGACGCCATGAACTTCGAAGTGCCATCTGGATCCATCTCATTTTGAGACGAGCAAGAGGAAGAGCCAGTACACACCAGGTTCCATGAGGCCCAGAAGCCTCTGGAACCACCAGGCCGACATGCTCTCCGACTGCGCAAACATCTGACACGTGGCTAACAGATCCGCCATTCTGTCCGCGGTCAGATACATTCTGCAGTCGATCGTGTTCCAACGAAAACCCAGGAAAATCAGGTCCTGTGAGACCGTCCTGGAGGATTTCCACCAGTTCACCGACAGCCCAAGATGGAACAGGAGCTGAAGGAGAGACTGGAGATTGCCCGCTGCCGCCAGCGGACAAGGGCTGCGTAAGAGCCAGTCGTCCAAATATGGATACACATGGATACCCTGGAGACGAAGATAGGCCGCAATCACCGACATCATCTTCCTGAAGACACGCAGCGCCGAGCTGAGGCCAAAAGGAAGCACCCGAAACTGTAAGTGCTCCTCTCCCAAAGAGAAGCGGAGGTACCTCCTGTGTGGATTCCAAATCAGGATATGCATGTACGTGTCCTGAAGATCCACAACGCTGAGCCAATCGCCCCTCTGTAAGGAGGAGCGTATCTGGCAGGGCGTGATCATCTTGAATTTCTCTTGGGGTATGAAAAGATTGAACTGGGAAAGGTCTACGATGGTGCGCAGGCCAGCCTGGTTGGGTTTGGGCACTGTAAACAGTCGGGAGTAGAAGCCCTCCCCTCGCTCCCTAAGGTGAATGGGTTCCACAGCTCTGAGGTCCAGAAGTTTCTGAACTTCGGCCTTGAGGGAGGGTGAACCTGACAGCTGAAAAGCAGGGTTGAGGTGAGGGGTAGGGGGTAAATGTAAGCGGAAGCCCGCTCGAGGGACTGACAAGACCCATCTGTCTTCTGTGATGGTCTCCCAATGAGACGCAATACGTCCTCCCACCCGGGTCTTGTGCGAGCGCGGAAAACCCTCATTTGGCAGGCTTATCGGTGGCAGTGCCACCTGAACCCGATGAGGAGGCTGAGGAGCGGGAGAAAAACCACGTGCGCTGTTGTCTACGGCGGTTATTCCCTGCAGGAGTATCCACTCTGAGAGATTTGAGGTCGAGGAAGCCTCTAAAACCAGAGGAGGGTTGACTTTGAGACAACGGTTGCTGGGATTTGAAAGGAGCTTTGACCAGAACAGACAATGATATAGCCGTCTGAGTGCTATCCTTGGTCTTGGTGAGCTCTACATCAGTAGTAGAATGAAAAAGCTCCTTACCATCGAATGGAAGGTCCAACACCTTGTCTTGCACTTCCTTAGAAAATTTAGTGGCATGCAGCCACACCTGCCGTGAGGTATCAACCCCCAGCATCAGGCCCCGAGCCGAGGTGTCTACGTGATGAGCCGCAGCCTCCAGGAGATCCTGGGCCAAGACCCTGGCATCGGAAAGGCCTCCTTTAAAGTCTTCCAACTTCTCGACCGGGATGTGCTCCTCAAACTCCGACAGACCTTCCCACATCCGCATGTTAGCTCCCGCCAATATCAACTCAGCATTGGCCTGCCTGAGCTGCAAGGCTGAGTTGGCAAAGATTTTCCTCCCTAGGGAGTCAAGGAGCTTGTCCTCCTTTCCCAAGACCTGAGTAGAAGTCATCGAAGAGGATGCTGCAGGTCTGGATTGAAACGTAGCCGCAGCCACCACTGTGGAGGAGGGAGGCAGACAAGACGACAGGGCCACCTCTTCCGAAGAATGTAGCCTGTACCGCGCGTCAATCTTCTTATTGACAGAAAGTCCCGAGTGTGGCTTTTCCCAGACTCTTCGGACCTCGGCCAGAACGTCCTTCTGCAGGAACAGGCCGGTACACTCCAAGGGAGACAGGGTGAATGCCCCAGAAAGCACGCCCTCCTGCGGAGCGGGTGCCTCGGCCACCGGAACATCTAAGAAACTCATCATGTCCAGTACCCGGTCATGAAAGGCTCTGATAGAGCGGGGAAGGTCCTCGTTGTCCTGATCGCTTTGAGGATTATCTGACAGGTCTGGATCCTGCTGAGCCGTGTCAGGCACTGCCTTGTCCACTGGGGACAATGGAGGCAAAGGCGGAAGAGCCGGGGGAGGCACCACGGGCAAGGAACGTGCTGGCGGAACCACCGGAGGAACGGGTGGTGCCAGAGGCGTAGGTGGACATATCTCCTTGAAAAGCCCTTTGAAATATTCCCTCATGGGGTTTGTGCGCATAAGTGCTTGAAATTTACCGAAAAAGGCGCCCTCTGGAGACTGTTTCGAAACCTGAGGAGGCCTCTCATGAGGTGGGCAAATCCAGGGACATAACGGGGAAGGGTGCCACACCAGCCCCTCCACCGACATATCCACATAAATCAAAGGTGCCGTCTCCGCGGGCAACGACACATTGTGCGGAAGAGGCATCCGGGCGTTCCAATCATAAACCGGCCGGTAAGGATGCACACAAGGAACTTTAGGTTCACCCAAGGGACCAAGCCCTACACCAGAGGCCGATGGCGTAGTTGTAGGGGTAGCACCTAAAATGGCCACCGTGGTCGTGGCGGGAACGGGCACCATTTTGTCCTCATCTGAGGGGAACTGCGGCATGTGAGGAAGTGAGGCAGGGGTCCCCGTCGATGGGCCAGGGGTCTTAATCTTAGCCTTAACATAAGAAACCTCGGCAGAGCTGGTACCATGAGGCCTGGAATGTTTTTGAGACATACCAACCGCCAACTGAGGCTTCGAAGGAAGGACCTCGGCACTGCCGGCAAAAGAAGAACTTTGCTTCTTTGCCCCCTCAACAGGTCTGGTGTCACCACAAGAGCGGGAACGGTGAGCAACCGCTTTCACCGACAAAGCCTTGACAGGCCTCTCAGAACTGTTGGTAGCTTTAGCCTCTGAACGAGGGACCTCGGACCCAGGCCCGGTAACAGCCTTATCTGCGCACGCCTCGAACATCCGTTCGGTAACAACAAGCCCAGCCAAGGCCTCGGGGCGCACCCCGGTCTTGTTTTTGAGGGAAGCCGACACAGAGGCCTCAGAGCGAGCTCCGGTACCCCACGATTCAGTAGAACTGGGTCTACAAATAGCCCCCACAGGAGGGGCCTCAGAGCGTACTCTGGTATTCACAGGCCCCTTACGGAGATCCTCGGACAAAACTCTGGTAGAATTATTAGGCCCAACGGGCACCTCAGGGCGAACCCCGGTGACAGAGCAATCATTGCCCCTCCCGGACCGAGAGGAACCCGGGAAGGTATCCCCCGGCCAGGATGCTCTGAAAAGTAAAGAACTTACCAGGCGTTTCTTCTTCTCGTCGATGAACGCCTGAAAATGCAAAGGAGGAGTTCGTCGGAACACCTCCTCCCACCGCTCCAACCGACGTTGAAGAGCCCGGACCGAAAGGGAGTCACAGTAAAAACAGGAGTCCCAACAGTGTTCCGGACCCAAACACTCTAAACAAAGAGGATGGGGATCTGCCCTTGCGAAGCGACGGTGACACGATGAACAATCTGTAACGTCTAACTTGAAAGACATAGACAGACTAGTAAACGAACGCTAGCGAGAGCCAGAGAGGAAAAAGAGAAGAAAATCTTCCGAGGATGCAAGTGCGTCCGGCCCCGATCGAGTGGAGAAAAGGACTGATGGGCGATGCGCGGGGTGGAGCCAAGGTGGGCGGGGTTACGGCCGTGTGCCGGGCCCCACGCAAGAAAGAGAGGAAGGACACATTTTTGGAAAAATGTTGATGCTTTTTACAAAGTGCTCTGGTCCCGTCCCACAGGACGGAGAGATGTCCCTTAAGTATGGAGGAAAGGGGACGGGACGTAGCAGTAAGAGGGATATAGTTGAGACTTGTAGATATTCATACCATATCTGACCACAGAATCTCACCTTTTGTAATGTTGTGAACTAGGAAACCCAACAACAGGCTGGGGCCGCCGTGGCTCAAAAGAGATAGTAATATAGCTTTCAAACACAGAGTTGCAGGAGGTAGAATAAGATTGGGGCAAGCAAGGGACAGAGTGGTGTATGACCTGCATAAAGCATCAGGGAGACCACTGTGGGTTTAGGAGAAAGGGTAATGATTCCATTGTCCCCAAACTGAGTGGTCCATCCAGTGAATGTTCTAGGTCCACAAAGGTGACAGTAGTCATACATGGTGCCATCGGAACGAAAGATGGGTGGGCATGCAATGCTAACAGAGTAGGAAAGTGTAAAAGCCCCCAGAGGACAAGAATGTGTTGGGTGAATTCTTCCAGGGTCCTTGATCCCCCTCCACCCTGCCTGTCCCAACCTCTTTTCCTTGTAGTTAGTGTAAAAAGGGGAGTTCTGTGGTACTTTTAGTTACATCAAACAATATTGTGATGTCACCAAGCAAGGATTCAACAGTGTCACCTGGGACAGGCTGACCTTGATTGCCAAGAACTGCAACCATGGGATCCACTTCTGGGTATATTTAATTAGGGGTTCATATCCCAATAATAATGTCTTCATCTCCTGTGTAGATTCACCTTTTCTGGAATATAGGGGTTACATGAAAAAGAATCTTCCTCCAATGAGACTGAATAGAGTTTCCGTCGATAGGGGACTGCCATCCCTGTAGAGTGGAATTATATTATTACAATATTCAGCTCCTGAAAGAGACTATGGCCCTCATTACGACCTTGGCGGAGAACCATGGTGCTATTAGCACCATGGTCCATGGCGCTAAGTTGCCAACTCCGCCATGGTGGTTGGCCGACTTACCGCCCCATTCCGACCTTGGCGGGGCGGTAAGTCCCCAATCCCCATTTACCCTTCCCCATTCCCATTTTTGCCCCATAGGGCATAATGGGAGTGGGGAAGGCGTTAATTACGCCACCGTAAATTACGGTGGCGTAATTAACAACAAGGTCCCTTAGCGCCATGGATTTTAACGCCTGCAAAAAGCAGGCGTTAAAATCACCATGGCGCTACGGGAACTCGTACTCAGGCGGTAAGGGTCGGCGAAGTTTACGCCGGCGTAAACCCCTTACCGCCTGGGTCGTAATGAGGGCCTATGTCTTAGTTACTTACCTGTAACTGTATTTCTCCAGCATTGGTATCTTTCATAGATTCACATGCTTGAATATTCCCCGTTGTCAGACTGGGAATCCTCGGTGATAAATTTAATAATACATATATTTTTTTTTTTTTTTTTAAATATATACACATTGCTACCTAGCAGTGCATGTACATTGCCCATTATGGCCTATGAGCCATTTCATTGTGTAGTCCCTCCACCTCACTTTGGTCCTTTATGGCCCCAGCCAATGAGGTGGCAGGGCTTAAGCTCCGCCCCCGGCAGCCATCTTTAGATTTTGAACCGTAGAGATTACAGTATGATGGATGCCGAGCCTAGAAGCAGCCTCTCAGGGGAGGCGGGCGGGCGCATGTGAATCTATGAAAGATACCAATGCTGGAGAAATACAGTTACAGGTAAGTAACTAAGACTTCTCCAGCATTGGATCTTTCATAGATTCAGATGCTTGAATAGAATACCAAGCAGTTAAAACATGCCACCATTATATATATATATATATGCATAAATACAGAAAAAACATATTTCTGATCAAACCTTTACCATGCAGCAACACAACGGTTACATACTTCGGGAAAGGTGGGAAAAGAGGCTGGTCCTACCTTATACAAAGAGATGGCGGAGCACTGCCTGTCCAACTGCAGCTTCTTTGTTGGTATCTTCAGCCAGGCAGTAGTGTTTGGCGAAAGTATGCAGAGTGCTCCACGTGGCGGCTCTGCATATGTCCTTCAATGCCACCCCTGCGTGGAATGCTGTTGACGCCGCCCTTCCTCTGGTGGAGTGCGCAGACGGCGGTCTAGTTAAAGGATCGCCTTTCAACTGATGGCAGTGGGTGATGCAGGACCATACCCAGCGTGCCAGACTTTGTTTAGATATATGCTGACCCTTGGTACGGCCAGAGAAAGAGATGAATAGCCGGTTTGAGGAGCGGAACTCCTTGGTTCTTTGCAAGTAAAACTTCAACACTCTAGCAACGTCTAGAGAATGTAATGTTCTTTCCGCTTCAGAAGCGTGATTCTGGAAGAAGGTTGGTAAAACAATACGCTCAGTGAACGACATCTCCGAAAGTACCTTGGGGAGGAACTTCGGGTGAGGCCTTAAGATGACGCGGTCCTTCTGGAACAAAGTAAACGGGGGTACAGAAGACAAAGCTTGTAACTCACTGATCCTTCTGGCTGATGTAATGGCTATCAGGAAAGATGTCTTCCAGGACAAGAATTTCATTTCGCATCTGTGAATGGGTTCGAAGGGAGGTTGCATGAGGGCTGTTAAGACGGTGTTGAGGCTCCATTCCGGAACTGGTGTAGGTGAGGGCGGATAAGTACGCATCAGTCCTTTCAGGAAGATTTTAACCGCTGGTAAGGAAAGTAAGGCTTGCGTCTCCGCGGTTACTGTGTAAGCCGCTATGGCTGACAGATGGACCTTGATAGAGGACAGTGAGAGCCCTGACCTAGCCAGGTGCAACAAGTAGGGCAGAATCTGATCAACCGAGGCCGTGAGGGGATCGATTGCAGAGGTCTCGCATCATTTGGAAAACCTGGTCCATTTCCTGGTGTAGGTGACTTGCGTGGACGGGGCTCTAGCGGCCCTGATGATATCCCAGCATTCCGATGGTAACTTTAGGTGCATCAGTTTGCGCTGCTCAGGAACCATGCTTTGAGAGACAGGCTCCTCGGGTCGTGGTGGAGGACCTTGCGGTTCTGTTGCGTCAGTAGATATTGATGCGTCTTGAGACGAATCGGGGGTTGACAGGATAGGTGCCTCAGCGTCGGGTACCAGACTTGCCGTGCCCAATCCGGTGCAATTAAAATCAAAGAACAATCCTGTTCTTTTACCCTGCGAAGTACCCTCGACATGAGGGGAATGGGTGGGAAGGCATAGAGGAACTTCCCCGACCAATTCACTGAGAACGCGTCTCCCAGTGATTGGTGCTCCGGGTATCTTGAAGCAAATCTCTTGCATTTTTTGTTGTTCCTGGTGGCAAAAAGGTCGATCTGCGGATGGCCCCATAAGGCAAATATCCGTTTGGGTTTCTTTCTCGCCAGCTCCCATTGGTGGGACGCTGAGTATTCTCTGCTTAGCCTGTCCGCTAGGACATTGTCCACTCCTGGAAGATGCTCTGCCCTGATCTGCACCCCGTAGTGCAAGGCCCATGCCCAAAGCTGTTGGGCTTCTTGCGACAGGATCTGTGACCTCGTGCCTCCCTGCTTGTTTGTATAGTGCATGGAGGTTGTGTTGTCTGTCTGGACTGTAAGAACTTGGCCAGCTATAACCGGTAGGAAGGCTTTCAGGGCCAACCTTACGGCCCTGAGCTCTAACACGTTGATGTGGAGCTGGGACTCTTGTGTCGACCAAGAGCCCTTGGTTTGGAGGCCCGCAAGATGAGCGCCCCAACCTGATAAGGAAGCGTCCGTTCTCAGCAGAAGGGTCGATGTCGGTGCTTGAAACGGCATCCCCTGCAGAAGATTCCTCGGAACATTCCACCATCGAAGGGCCTTGTGCAACGTCGATGGAATCTGGACAATGTCTTCCCAGCCTCCGAAAGCTTGTTTCCATTGGTGGTCCAGAGCTTCCTGCACAGGTCTCATGCGAAGCCTGCAGTTCGGTATGAGGAATATGCATGATGACATCATGCCCAATAGGGATTTGTAAGAGCGTACGGATGTTGTCTCTTTCTGTAGGAAGTTTGAAGTTGAGCGTAGAATCGCTGCTATTCTTTCTGCGGATGGCCTCACTCTGGGAATGCTGGTATCGAGTTCGGCTCCCAGGAAGAGAGCTACCTTGCTGGGAATAGGGCAGGATTTTGTCTGGTTTATGGAGAAACCTAACTCTTTTAGGAGGTTGACAGTCCTCGACACTGCCGAGCGAGCCTTTGCAGCGGAACTTGCCTTTATCAGCCAATCGTCCAGGTATGGAAAAACGCCTGTTCCTGCCCTCCTGAGACTTGCTGCTACCGGCGCCAAGCATTTTGTGAAAACTCTCGGAGCCGATTTTAGCCCGAACGGGAGCACTCGAAACTGAAAGTGAAGCTCTCCCACCGTGAACCTGAGGAACTGCCTGTGCGCTGGATGGATCGGTATATGGAAGTATGCATCCTCCAAGTCTAAAGTGGCTAAGAAGTCGTGCTTGTTTAACCAAGGTAGCACCCCTTGTAAAGCTACCATCTTGAATGTTATGCGCTTGATAAATTTGTTGAGTGCCCTCAGGTCCAAGATGGGTCTCCATTGACCGTTTTTCTTTCTGACGAGGAAGAATCGGGAGTAGAAACCTTTTCTCCTCTGAGAATAAGGGACTGGTTCTACTGCTGCCTTCTGGAGCAGTTTTTGCACTTCGGACATGACCTGTGTTAGCATATGCACTCTGCGAGATGTTGGAGGCAGGGAAGGAGGTTGGTCCAGAAATTCTAAGGTGTGACCCTTTTGGATCACCTGTAACACCCATTTGTCCGATGTAATTGATTGCCAGCGCTGGAATAACTGGCTCACCCTTCCCCCCACCGGGGTGTGGTGAAGAGGGGAAAAACATTGGTCGTCAGTTTTGTTTGCCTTGTGACTTCCCTTGGGCGGAGCCACGTCTGCCTCTATGGGCGTATCTGTCGGATGACTGATATTTATTGTCTTGGTACGTGCCGCCTTGTGCTTTTTGACCATACGAGGAACGACCGTATCCTCTGAACTTGGAAGATGAGCCTCTAAAGGGACGAAAAGACTGATGGTCCTTACTTTTGTCCTTTAAAGAACTGATGGCTCTGGCTGTGTCTGTGTCTGTCTTGATTCCCTTCAGATGATCGTCTATCTTCTTTCCAAAGAGATCTTGTCCATCAAACGGCATGTCTAATATCTGCGCCTGGACTTCAGGTCTAAAGTTAGTAGCCTTCATCCAGGCTTGCCTTCTGAGCACTGTGCCGTGCGCCATCTGCCTAAAGCCTGATTCGGCCACATCAACCGCTGCGTCGATCATGTGATCCGATGTTGCTTCACCATCCGCGATTATCGATTTTGCCTCCTCCTGGAGCTCTGGTGGTAATTGTGTCGCCAATTTAGACATGCAGAGCCAAAGCTCGCGATCGAACCTTGCGGTCATGGCCAGCGCATTGCCCGCTCTGATTGTAAGCGATGCAGAAGATGATACTTTCCTGCCCATGGCTTCCAGTTTACGTCCGTCCTTATCCGGTGGTGCCGACAACGGTGAGGAGGGGTTGGCGAGTTTCTTTCTGGCCGCCACTGTGATAACCGAGTCTGGTTTCGTATGACCTCTCAAACAAAGAGGTGCCGAATCCGGAGCTTTATATTTCTTTTCTGGCCTGGACACCAGCGCTGGAGTCGATAAGGGTGAGGATAGGATCTTGGATCCGGAATCCCAGATGGTATCGAGGAGAGGAATTGTGGTAACTGTCCTCCTTCGTTTGTCCCTGTGCTCATAGAGCACTGATTTCTTTTCCTCAGAAGAAACCTGAATTTTAAACAATTCTGCGGCTTTACCTATAATGGTGTGGAAAGAGACGAGATCATCCGGCGGTGAGGCCTTGCCCGGCGAGTCTCTCCTCCTTGGCTTCTCGACTACGTAGTCATCCCACTCACTGGATGCGTCTGGCTCCTGTGTTATTTCTCCTTCTTCTGGTTCCGAGAATTCTCTAAAAGGATCCTCCTGCCAGTCTGATACCGAAATGGTGGACGGTACCATAGTGGGGTCCACATCCGGAGATCGCGGTCTGTGCGATGACTGCGGCGACGGGACTCTTGTAGGTGAAGCACTGTGGGTGCTGCTCCTTGGTCTTCGAGCAGGTTCCGGTGATCCCATCCGTTTTTTGCGGTCTACTCCTGTGAGGAGAACAACCAGATGTGCCTGGAATCGGAGATGACTCTCTAGGAATAATTCCTGATTCTATGGGATCAATCGAAATCTGCTTCTCCTTTTGCCGCCTGTAAAATTCTTCTACAATCCTCTGCACGGATAACATGAGTATCGGGTCATGAGGGTATTCGGATTCTCCCGTGGACGGTTGCCAAGGAGGGCTGTATTGTTTAGGTAAGGGACCGGTGGACTCTTCCATCACTTCCGCATCAGAGAATTCTTCCTGAAGAATTACATCCGGAAGTTCTGCCATGTGACCCAAAGGTGAAAATTGCTGTACCAGTGGTTCAGTTTGAGTATTCTTCTCAATGACATTGCTTTCAATGACAGGAGTTTCAAATGTGGAAGGCCGCAATTCCTCCGTAATTTGCGGTGCTATCTTCGTCAACAAGCATCCCGTATGAGATTTCGTCGACGACTGAGATTTTCCCGTCGACGAGGGCTTCGCCGTCGACGACTGAGATTTTCCCGTCGACGAGGGCTTCGCCGTCGACGACTGAGGGTTTGCCGTCGACGAGAGCTTCGTTGACGAATGTGGAATGCGTTTCGTGGACGACTGCGTCATGGATGAATGCTTCGTGGACGAGTGGTGTTTGCTCGTCGACGATTGCTTCGCGGTCGACGTGTCCGATGACGATGATCTTATTGTCGACGATGTCTTAAGCGTGGTCGTCGTCGTCGCTGGTTTCGTTGACGGTATGGCCGATGACGGGCCTTTACCTTTCCCTTCATTCGTGGGCGGTTTCCCCGCCGACGACTGCCCCCCCCCCCGTATTTTGCAAACTCCTCCTTACCTCTGGAGGCAGATTTTGCAGACTTCTTCTGGCTTGGTAAGTCAACTGGAGGCAGAAAGGGTATCAATTCCAGCTTCCTCTTTTTGTACTTGGGAGAGGAACTCCTTTCCACTGGCCCTTCTCTTTGAAGTTTGTCTCTCAGATGAAGTGCTGGATTGGACAGGACCTGTTCTGACAGACTCTTCGTCCGAAGATTGATCCCTGGATTCCAGGTAAGAAAGGAGTCTTCTATGCCTGTCATGAAGGGTCTTGGTGGAAAAAGTTCTACAAATCTCGCATTTTTTAATGTCATGTGGGTACAGACAATAAATGCAATGCTCGTGGGGGTCTTTGTTGTAAACCAATTTCTTTTTGCACCTCGTGCAGTCCCTGAACAGGGAAGGCTTCCTGACAGCCTGAGGTGCCTCCATTTCTGAAGAGAAGTTCAGTTGATGATTTTGAGAGGAAAACAACAAGTTTTGTCTCCCAGGTTAAATGGAAACAAAGCCCCTGAGAAGGGGAACAAAATGGAATATATTTACTAAATATATTCCACACAAAAGTAGAAAGAATTTGAAAAAGCTCAGAGAGCTTGAGGATTCCCTGTGTCTGTTAGACTGCGGTGAAAAATCTAAAGATGGCTGCCAGGGGCGGAGCTTAAGCCCTGCCACCTCATTGGCTGGGGCCATAAAGGACCAAAGTGAGGTGGAGGGACTACACAATGAAATGGCTCATAGGCCATAATGGGCTATGTACATGCACTGCTAGGTAGCAATGTGTATATATTTATAAAAAAAAAAAAAAAAAAAAAAAAAAAATGTTATTATTAAATTTATCACCGAGGATTCCCAGTCTGACGACGGGGAATATTCAAGCATCTGAATCTATGAAAGATCCAATGCTGGAGAAAAAATGTTTGTCTCCTATCAGATTTAATGTGTGGCATGGAACTAGCACGGATACAGGACATACAAGGTTACAGTTTCCTGTTCGATCCACCTCCCAGGTGATTTACTACAAGCCATGGATCATGGCTTCACAACCTCCAAGCGTGACATAGTCTCTTGGAGGGACAACCCCATCTCCACTACAAGGTCATAGAGTCTATACAGAATACAATCTGGGGTATAATTGTGATGGAATGGATGGTCTATGGAATACAGGGAATAAAAGGTAAATTCCATCAAGACTTGGGAATGATTATTGACTATCTTCAGAGTGATTATATGCAACAATGATGCCTTCAAAAGGTGAGATTCCTAACACATACTGTAGAGGACTGGACGTTCGTCAGAGGGTTATTCTTCATGCAAACCTATGTAGAACTCGATCAGGCATGAGAACTGGGAGGGACAGAAGGGGTATGGTTGTTTATTTGTGCCCTTTCTTTTTTCTTTTTCCTTATGTATATTGGTGAATAATGTAATAAAAACAAATACAAAAAGAAAAGACCCCTGTCTTTGTTTGTCGGTCCGCTACTAAGAATTTGAGTCAGATTTTGGGGCTTTGTACCTCCACTTCAATAGGTCTAAATGGGCTTTTTTCCTGACTATTGTTTTGATTGAAAATGGACCCACTGGCAGTCATAGGGTCAGCACCTGTCTGGGGATGCTTGTGGTCTCGTGCAGAAGGGATGTGACCTGGCAGTTTGGGCTGGACTGCCACTTTTGGGGTAGGACCAAGCCTGATTTGCATATGGTTTTTCCCCTTCTGTAATGGCTTGGCAGGCTGAAAAAGGATGGTCTGGAGGGTTGCCTAGAGCTTTGCCCGTGGTTATGATTAATTCAAAACCTTCCAGCCATCACCTTTCTGTTTTGCCAAAGTCACCCCGAGTGGGACAGGTATGCTCAGACGTGGGTCCCTCGTCTGCCGGGCCTAGAGACCCAAGCTACTCCTCACTGATGACGCCCAACAAGGCTGAAACATGTCTGGGGATGCTTGTGGTCTCGTGCAGAAGGGATGCGACCTAGCAGTTCGGGCTGGACTGCCCCTTTTGGGGTAGGACCAAGCCTGATTTGCATATGGTTTTCCCCCTTCTGTAATGGCTTGGCAGGCTGAAAAACAATGGTCTGGAGGTTTGCCCAGAGCTTTGCCCGTGGTTATGATTAATTCAAAACCTTCCAGACATCGCCTTTCTGTTTTGCCAAAGTCACCCCGAGTGGGATGGGTATGCCCAGTCGTGGGTCCCGAGTCTGCCGGGCCTAGAGACCCAAGCTACTCCTCACTGATGACGCCCAACAAGGCTGAAACATGTCTGGGGATGCTTGTGGTCTCGTGCAGAATTTGGGGCAGTTCGGGCTGGACTGCCACTTTTGGGGTAGGACCAAGCCTGATTTGCATATGGTTTTTCCCCTTCTGTAATGGCTTAGCAGGCTGAAAAAAGATGGTCTGGAGGGTTGCCCAGAGCTTTGCCCGTGGTTATGATTAATTCAAAACCTTCCAGCCATCACCTTTCTGTTTTGCCAAAGTCACCCCGAGTGGGACGGTTATGCACAGACGTGGGTCCCGAGTCTGCCGGGCCTAGAGACCCAAGCTACTCCTCACTGATGACACCCAACAAGGCTGAAACATGTCTGGGAATGCTTGTGGTCTCGTGCAGAAGGGATGTGACCTAGCAGTTCGGGCTGGACTGCCCCTTTTGGGGTAGGACCAAGACTGATTTGCATATGGTTTTTCCCCTTCTGTAATGGCTTGGCAGGCTGAAAAACGATGGTCTGGAGGGTTGCCAGAGCTTTGCCCGTGGTTTTGATTAATTCAAAACCTTCCAGCCATCACCTTTCTGTTTTGCCATAGGGTCAGCACCGTTGCCATTTGTGTGGGGTCATTGTTGAGTGCACACTGAAACTGTTTGCTGAATGTACAGAGGTGCGCCCCCCAGTCCTTCCAGTGTCCTAGCAGTTACACTATTCTTCATACAAAGCTTTAGAATTCCCTGCGTTTCTAAGAAAGAAATGCATTCCTACACTGGTATGGCTATTGGCCATATTTCGGCACTGGTTGTATTTAGTTCAAGTGCATTCATGAAGAGCAAATACATTTTTACTCTCAAACAATACCCACATCACCTATCATGTGAAACCCAAAGGTTATGGAGGTGACATTTCTGTTGATTTTAATTCCTGTTCATTTGGTGCCTGAATTATTGCCTGGGGTGACTAGAGTTAATTTAATGTTCATTTGACACTTTATGTGGGTAAAGTTGGAAATCATAGATAGAATGCTAGGATGCCTGTTTGTGTATTCATCACATCTTTTCTCTGCTTTTCTTTCTTTCCCATCTCTGAGCATCAACTCACTTTTATCACCTCTGACTAAGGGATTATCAGGGAGTGATCTGGAGACCATATTTTGTTGGAAGGATAGTGGATCTCAATGATAATATTTATATTGTATTTATTGATATAAAAGCACAGTGTTTCAGTTAGAAAAACTTAACAATAGGCCAAAACATTTCAAAGCAGTTCAGCGATCAGGTGCTTTACAAAGAGATAATTCGTAGTAGACTGTGGTCACTTAGTATGGTGGTAGCAGAGGGACAATATAGTTTAATGCAGTATAAGTATATACCGTATGTTTATTGCAGAACTATCCTTAAACAGTTATTAGCATTATGTACAACTGGGAGGGGGTTGGGAGTCAGCTGGGAGATGTGATGAGACAGATTAGAACAGGGGACCCTGTGAAGAAGGATTGATGAGACATAGTTAGCCAGACGGCGTGGAAGAGGTGTGGGACAGGAGTAATGGAGACTATAAAGAGTAAAACTTGAAAAGTTTAGAATGTTATTTAGAGATGCTTAAGAAGCATAGATGGGAGGCACAGGATGAGGATGGAATGGTAATCGAGTTGCTGAGTACAAGAGTAGGGGTGAGAATGTTATTTGAGAGGATAGGTGGTGGATGCAGATCATCCTAATATTTAACTGTTTCAACGCTGCAGCTGTGGCAGTGGATGTAATGAATTGGTGGAGCATGAGTTTTCTGTCAAAGAAGACTACATGGTTGTGAACCTTGGGGCTGAGATAACACTGTCACGGGGAAGGATATGGGTAGGTGAGAAAGAGTGGTGTATTAGAGGCATAAAGATATATGACTTTGGTCTTGGAGGAGTTGTGCATTAGACATCAAAGTGCCAAACAGTGAGGGATGGCAGCAAAACAATTAGAAATAGGAGTGGATAGTTCAGGGCTAAAGGGTTGAAGGTTTAAGTTACTTACCTTTAACTATTGTTCTCCAGCATGGGTCTGGCATGGATTCACATGCTCATGAATATTCCCCGTCGTCAGGCTGGGAATCCTCGGTAAAAGAAAAAACTGTTTCACTTTTACTTTAAAACTGCATTCCTCCTCACTGTCCTCTGGGTCATACTGACCCCACCCAATGACAGTCCTCTCCCTAAGCCCTACCTCTGGCAGCCATCTTCAGATTTGGTAAGGATGTAAAGTGGCAGAAGGACCAAGGAGAGCCACAGAGAAGCCACAGAGGAGCCAGAGGGAGGGTTCACATATGAATCTATGCCATACCTTTGCCGGAGAACAATAGTTACAGGTAAATTACAGGTAAGTAACTTAAACCTTCTCCAGCATGTGGTGTGGCATGGATTCACATGCTCATGAATAACGAATACACAGCCGTACACATTACACAACCACAGGAGGTGGCAAGGCTCAATAGAAACAATTAACACTTACCCCTGGAACAGACTCACTTCAAGCAAACAGGCTGCATAGCACTGCCTGGCCAACTCTGGACTCCTCTCTTCAATCCCTGTTGATGCAGGAGGAAAACTTTGTGAAGCTATGCATGGACCTCCACATTGCAGCCCTGCAGATGTCGAGCAGGGGCACACCAGAAGGGAACCACGTCGTCGCAGCGATCACTCTGGTTGAGTGGGCTCTCGGAAGGCCTGGCAGAGGCCGGTTCACCATCCGAGGACAGTGCATGATGCAGCCGGAGAGCCATCTTGAAATGGAAGCCTTGGACAAGGCCTTCCGATGCCCTCTCCGCTGGCGACAAAGGGTTTGGAAAGAAAAAAGGCAACACCAAAGGCTCTTTGAGGTGGAATTCCGACTGAACTTTCGGCATGAAAGTGGGCTGCATATGCAGTACAACCATTGATTTGTGGAAAGTCAGATACGGCTGCTTGCAGGATAAGGCCTGGATCTCCTCCACATGTCTGGCTGAGGTGATGGCCACAAGGGATGCTGTCTTACACAAGAGAAACTTGAGTTGGGCTTGATAGATAGGTTCGAAAGGTGCCCCCATGAATCTTGGCAGGACCGTGTTGAGTTCCAATGCCGGGGCAGGCGCCTTCACCGGAGGGAAAGATCGAAATAGCCTCTTGAGGAACTCCTTGACGTGTCTGTGGGACCACAGCAATTATATTCCCGGGGATCTGGTTTAGCGTGAGATGGCTGCCAGTTGTACTTTGATGGATGCGTGAGCCAACCCAGCTTTTGCCAAGGATAGCAAGTATGGAAGAAACTGTGACCCTCAGAGGGGTAATCTTCTGCGACCGGCACCATGTAGCAAAATGCTTCCACTTAAGGTCATAGCAATTTAGAGTCGGCGAGGACCTCCCTGCAGTCTGCTGGCAACTCCCTGGCAAGCAGATCAGGAAGTACCGGCAACTTGACTGGAGCGACACTGACAGGCTGAGGTGGTCCGGATACCAAATCTGCTTCGACCATGCCAGGACAATGAGTATCATCTTGCACCAAAACTGCCTGAGTGTGTTGATCACACGTAGCTGGAGAGGAAAAGAGGGAAAGGCATACAGAAACAGACCTTCCCACGGGAAGTAGAATGCGTACCCCATGATCCTCGGTTGGTGGAACCTGCTGGCAAACATCTGGCATTTTAAATTCGCAGCTGTGGCAAAAAGATCGATCAGAGATCTGCCCCCTTTTAGATGAACAGATGGTCCACCTGATCCTGATGAAGTTCCCACTTGTGGCAGGAGTGCAGCTCCCTGCTGAGGGAGTCGGCGATGGTGGTCTTGACACCGGGCAGGTGGAACGGGACAAGGAACATCCTCGGTCCGATGGCCCAATGCCACAAGTCCTGAGCTTCCTTGGAGAGCTCTGGGGATAGAGCGCCCCATTTGTTTTCTGATGTAGAAAATGGTGGTGGTGCTGTCTGTGAATATCCTCACCACGTTGCCTCTCAGAGGCAGGATGAAAGACTTGAGGTCCCAGAATACTGCTTGTAACTCCAGGATGTTGATGGGCAGATCCTTCTCCTCCGGGAGCCACAGACCACTGGCGTGTTGATGTCCAGTGTGTGCTCCCCAACCTTCCAGAGAGGCGTCCCTGTTGACTGGCGGAGTTTGAAATCCCGACCCTGGACGATGTGGGAGCGTACCCCCACCACTCTATCGCCCACCGGAACCCTTGTTGAGGGGGATCTTGTCCGCATAATTCCTGGACACTTGTATCCAACGTGCATCCAAGAATTCCTGTAGAGGTTGCATCTGCAACTTGCAGAGACGGATGGGGTAGATGCAGGAGGACATCATGCCCAGCAAAGACTTGATGGCCAGAACCGTGGCCATCTTTGCCGACGACAGCCTCTGTACCTTCCCTTGGATGGCCGCAAGCCTCTCCTTCGAGGGGGATGCCAGGCAGGCCACTGTGCTGAGTCTGGGCCGAGGAACAGCGCGTTCTGCGATGGCGTTAAGCAGGACTTCGGATAGTTCAAGGAGAAACCCAGCTCCGTCAGTTGCCGGACAGTCTCCTTCGTGTGCTCGTCGGTCAGTTCCCTGGAGTGGGCTTGTATCAGCCAATCGTCCAGGTTCGGGTATACATGTACGCCCTGCAGACGCAGGTGGGCTGCCCCATTGGCCAGTCATTTTGTGAACACACTTGGGGACCACTTGGGGACGACTTTAGGCCGAAAGGTAAGGCTTTTAGCTATTAATGTTGGCTTTGTACCACGAACTGTAGGAACGTCCAATGTTTCCTGTGGATGGGGACATGGAAGTAATCAACCTCTAGGTCCAATGACATCAAGAAATCCCCTTCCTACAGTTGGCCAAGCACGTGTTGTAATGGGACCATCCTGCATTTTTTGGATTTCAAGTACTTGTTGAGACAGCGCAGGTCCAAGATGGGTCTCCAACCCCCTGTCTTCTTTCTGAACAGAAAGTATCTGGAATAGACTCCAGAGCCCCGTAGCCATTGGGGAATTAGCTCTATCGCCCCCTTCCCTAACATGGCTTGCACTTCTTCCAGGACCTGAGGGATGTTCTGCTCCTGACGGGGGAACCAATGGAATACGTGGGCACCTGCATTGGAACTCCAAGGTGTGTCCCTGGGCAAGAGCATCCAGCACCCATCTGTCAGTGGTAATCTTCTTCCACTCGCTGACGAACCTTGTCAGCCGGCCTCCCACCGGGGTGCACGAGTGGGGGCCCGACATCTTGGCCGGTTCAGGCTTGCTTGGGCGCCAGTGCCCTGCCCCGTGGCTGACAGCGACCCTGACCTCTGCTACCGTAGGCCTCGGAGCGACCCCTATAGGCTTCCTGCATGGAGAATTGGGGAGGTTGCCTGTATGATGTGGAGTATCCCTTGGATGATCTGTTTGATTTTCCCCTGGAGGAGCGAAAAGACAACGAGCAATGCTGCTATAGAGTGCCAAGGGAACGTGCCTTCTCGTGTCCATCTTTATGGCTTGAACAGATTCGTCGACCACCTTCCTGAACAGATTTTCACAGTCGAAAGGCATGTCCAGCACCTTCGCATGAACGTTCTGGCAAATATCCGTGGCCTTCAACCATCCCTGCTGACGAAGGCAAACTCTGTTTCCCATCTGTCGGAAGCCCGGGTCTACCGCCACTGTAATGGCATGGTCCAAGGCCACCTCCCCTTCCTGAAAGAGGGCGAGAGCCTCTGTTTTCTTGTCGTCAGGGAGGAATTCCAGGATATGGCCCAGCTTGTACCAAAGCTCTCGGTCATATCGGGACAAGATAGCCAGAGCATTAGCCGCCTTGATCGTATGTGCCACCATTTAGATGACTCTCTTCCCCTTGTTGTCCAGGAGACTGACGATGCGGAGGCCTGGATGGCCGAACGTTTCCTCTGGCAGCCGACACTACGGAGTTCGGCGACGGTTCTGAACCTCAAGCACTTGGGTGCGGAGTGCGGTACCCTGTATTTCTTTTTCAATCTTTCTCGTTTGGTTGGAGCCGTGCATGAGTTTTTCATGAGGGCTAGGCCTTCATCCCAAATGTCATCCAAGAAGTGTACCGCCATGATCGTCTTCCTTTTGGACTCCCGTTGTTGATATAGGAAGCCATCCTTCTTGGTTTCCTCTGGCACCAGCTGGAACAGCTTGGGGGTCCTGGAGATCATCGAGTGGAATGATCCCACCTCGTCTGGTGGACAACATCTATAAGGAGCATCCAAGTGCAGTGATTGGTCGTCTGCCGGGACGTAGTCTTCATCCTCGCGGTGTCCGTGACTGTCTCCATACCAGTGTCCATGTGTGTATCCAGGTCCACTGGTGGAGTCGGGTCCTGACACAGTGGAGGAGGCTGATGTGGCAGCGTTGGATAACATTTGCTCTTCTTACGCGGAGGGGCCTTCGGTACGACAGGTGCTGGAGGCAACCTCTGATGGATCTCCGTCAGTAGGGTGTGGAGAGTTGACAGGATGTCCATGGATATGTCCCTCATCTGTGGAGGGAATGATGGAGTGCTAGGCCTTGCTCCGTCGTCTTCCTCGTGGACTGTATCAATGGAAGCTTGGTCGTTGCCGTTCGTGGATGAGATGTCCATTGGCTGAACACAAACCTTGGAGGTCTGCTTTGGGGCCTCGTCGCCTTCCCCCTTTTTCCTCCTGAGGGCTGTGTACCTGAGCCAATGCTTTCCCCCCACAGGGGTGCCCGCAGTCTTTGCCATTGCCTCTGGGGTCATGTTATGCCTGGCAGGCAGGGACACTCTCTGCGCTCTAGGGACCACCCTCGTCGGGTTGGTACCACCCACCCTAGCAGTCGCCCCAGTGGATGTCGACAAAGTGGTCAACGGGGTCTTCGGCTGCACGGGATGAGCCTGCCGTGATTCCTTCTTATCTTCCACCGGCCTATGTTTCTCTGATTTGTCCCATAACTTGGCCACGGTGGAGGACTTCCTCTTTGAGGAGGAACCAGATGGCAGGCTGGCTGATGAGGCAGACAGTGATTGAGGTCTATCAGTGGCGAACCTGGCGGATTCGGTCTTGCGGCTCTTGGCCTTCTCTTGGGCATTGATGGATGGGGTGTCCTCAAAGGACCCTGACTTCCTCCGGGTGGGGGACCGCTCCACGACCAACCAGTCATGTGTGAGGCATGACCCTGCTCGGAGCATGCATCAGGGGCCTTGTTTGACTTGAGCCATGCCGCCATACTGCTATACCTGTCTTTCTTCATTTTCTTCGAGAACCCAGGCATATCTCGCACCCATCCTCATTGTGGTCCGGGTGCAGGCAGTGCAGACACCTGTGATGTTTGTCTTCCACGAAGACGATCCTTAGCCCGATTAGGTGCAGGGCCTGAGAAGTGTCCTTCCCTCCTTTTTCTTCTCTGTCATGGTCAGAGATTGAAGGGATTCCTGCATGGCCTCCTTTCCATCTCTAACAAGGGCTAGGAATCCTTCCCTTTCATACCCTTCTGGTATGGTATGTGCTCCGTCGCCATTGCAATGCACTCCCACAGAGTGTACGAAAACTTTGCCAAGGCACATGTGGAGTTGGCTGATTTTAATGCCATACTCCCAGCTGAAAATACCTTGCGTGCCCAGCCATCCACACGCTTATCGTCCCTGTCCGGAGGGATAGAAGGGTACACCATTTTGTTTGAAGCTGTGGCTGCCTGTACCACCAGACTCTCGGGAGTGGGATGTTTAGACAGGTAGCCAGGGTCTCTAGTGGCAGGGTGGTATTTTTGAAGTAAGGGATTTATTCACTGGAGGAATACAATTCGGAGTCTCCCAATTCTTGGCCACCATATTTTGCAAGGCTACATGAAAGGGTAGTATTGGATCTTCGGTGGGACCATGGTCCAATATATCAGTCAAATCATCCTGGATGAATTGGGTTGGTGGTCTAGCCCATCCTAAATATTCAACCACTTTTGTCATTAGTTGACGGTATGAGGGACTGGCATGCTCTCCTGGATCTGGTATGCCAAAGTCTGTTTCAGGAGATGTATCAATGCCACTTGCATTATGTAAGGATTCCATCAGGTCCCTCATCCTGCTTTCTTCTGAAATCAGGCATTCTGAGACATTTGGGGTGCCATATTCCAGTCCAAAGGGTACACTCTCCTCATCACATCTCTCCTGTTCCTCAAAAATTGAGGTCAGGGACTTGAAAAATTCCTTCCTAGGAAGAGGTTTAAAAACCTTTTCTGGGAGAGGTGTGTTAGTGGGCCCTGAAGGCATTACAGGCTTTGCAGCCTTCTCTTTCCCCTTTTCTGGCTGAATTGGCTGAACTGGAGCCTTTGGCACTGATGGCTTCGGGGTTGACGTCGACAGAGGCGTCGATTGCGTCAACGTAATAGTGGTTGTTGACGGTGCCAGCTACGAGGGTGTCGAGGCGCTCTTTGAAGATTTGCCCTTCGAGGTGCGTTGGGTTTCGGACGGTGTCGGTGACCTCGAGCAGTCTTTCTCGCTCAGTGTCCTGCAAGGTTCTCTATCCTTCCTTCTTCGATCACCCGGACTTGTCAGCATCGATGACGAAGACATATCGACATATATCAGTAATATTCACTGCGTCACAGAACTCGAGGCGCGCCAAATCTCCGAAGCAACTTGTACTGTGGAAAAACGGAACTGAGGCCAACGCGCGCCACGCGTGCTACTTGTATACCCGATGACGTCACCCTCGACGGGACCATTGACTCGACGACATCGATGCACGGCGCCCTCTGCAGAAACTTTTTTCCGAAGCAGTTGAAGCTGGATGGAATACATCTAAGATGAGTAATACGTTGGAGGACACAAACCACTCGAAATACAGTTTTAAGATGAAAGTGAAACAGTTTTTTCTTTGACTGAGGATTCCCAGCCTGACGACGGGGAATATTCATGAGCATGTGAATCCATGCCAGAACCCATGCTGGAGAAAGTAGGAGATGTGTGTGTCATCAGCAAAAAGGTGATAGAATAAATCAAAGGAGGAGATGAGAAATACTCTTTTTTTTTTGTTTTTGTTATTTTACTTGATTTAATTGTTTAAAAAAGAAATGATTTTTACAAGGTTGTTCCTGAATGTCCTAAAATAAAATAAAGAGTCCGGATCTTGCCAGCCTCTGCTGTGAAGTGGAGATGCAGTTTTATTTCTTCGCAACGTCGCCTCCTCTAGTTGTATTGTTTGCTTTGTCCTGGTCCTGACGATTCAAAAGGCCAAGACTTTCGAAAAACCCCACAACTGCTATTGTCCATTTAGTATTCTCTCCACTCATCAAATTGTTCCATTTCCCCTCATCGTCCACAAAGTCAAATTTGCCAAATAAATGCCCCAAATACTCATTTTAAGAGAGGACACATAGTGGATAAAGATTAGGGGGCCAAGTACAGAGTCCTGGGGTACTTCGATTGGATGAGGTGTTCAAATAGATGTGCTTGTATTCCAGGAGATATAAAAGGATTGGGCTGATAAGCAGGAAGTGATCTAGCCCATGATGCGATTGGTTTCTGACCAACATACTATACATATTATGGGGTCGTTTTCTGGTCTAACACAGATGTAGAGACTGGGGATGGGGTAGAGGTCAGAGGGGAGGTTGACAGTGCAAAAACAGCAAAGAGATCAAGAAGGATGGAAATTGAGAAGAGTTTCACGTGTTAAGCAATAGTGAGAAAGTTGGAGATGTTGTTCAGTTCCATTGACATGGAGGTTGGCTGCAGAACCCAGATAGAAGGGTAGTCACAGAGTCACTTGGTCTCCAGCTACCTGGTGATCCTTTGAACACAACGCCACCAACATTTTAGAGTAGTTTGGGTGAAGGGAGAGAGGCTGGTAGTTGGCAAGATTATTTTGGATCAGTAGAGCACTTTTTGGGATGAGTTAAAGAGTAACTATTTGGAAGCAGTTGGTGAAGATCCCACTATTAAGCGGGATGGTAAAGAGGCTGGGGAGGTAGCAACACATAAGAGGTATAAGGGCTTTGAGAGTTTGCAGGCATGAGAGCAGAGGAACAAGATACAGTTTGTATAGTAACTGGACATAAAAGCATCCAAAGCAGTGGATAAAGGAGTCGTTGTAGGAGACAAGGAGTGAAGGGGACTGAGACCTGCAGCACCATCGTTTTTGGAGCCGCATGACCGTCTGGAGTTGGCGACTCTCAGAGGTGCTGTTAGGCTGGGAATGGAAGAGAGCGAAGATGAGAGCTAGGTAGTCATTTTCAAAGGGTGATTTTTTGGACAGGGTTGAATCAAAACGACCTGGCTAATGGTGGAGGGTTAGAGTCGAGAGAGGGTGTCACAGTAATTAAGAAGCCAGAATCAGATGCAGATTTGTGTTTTGTCAGTAGTGAGGCATGAGAGAGAGAGAGAGGGAGGCAGAGGTGAAACAGAAAAAGAGAAATGGGGCAGCAGCATTGAAGTACAGGTGAGAGTAGTCAGAAGCAGAGGATTGATGGAGAGGACAGACACATTGAAGGATGATGGCCCATGCGCTTTAAGGGCCATACCCTAGATTTGATTTTTGCTGCTGTTGACACTGTCAAGGTTCAATATGTTATTCCTCTGGTGGGGTCAGACCATTGTCTGGTGCCTTTTACCTTATTAGGCCAACAGTTATCTAAATCAGTTAGCCAAGTAGCACACCTCAGTCGGGACTGGAGACAAGTTAATTTGGCTACTGTACCTTCACGCATTTTTGAATGTTTTAACCACCCTTGTTCTTCAAACACTATTCTTGATCCTCTAACAGCACTTCAGGATGCTCGCTGATGAGGTTGCAACTTTAAAATTAGAACAGAGACCTCAGGAGAGAGACCTCATAGGTGCTCCGCACTCTGGTTTACATCTTCGTTGCAGTCTTTTAAGCTCTCATACAAACAGGCTGAGGGCACTTGGCGCTGCACCTTCCATCAAGCGGATACATTTATCTTGAAAACGTTCCACCTGAAATACCATCAGGCTATCAAAGAGGCAAAATCTGTTCATTTTGCCACCTACATTTCCACGACTTTGAATAAGCCTAAAGAATTGTTTTCAGTGGTATGGGAGCTGTCGTCTCCTGACGTAGTCCCAACACTGATTCGCTCTTCACAGGTTCTTTGTGATTTCTTGTCTGAATTCTTTGTCTAGAAAATCTCTAATATTAGGGTGAACCTTCTGGTTCTCGCTCATAGGGCCGCGTCTTCTACCTTCGCCTTTGTCCCATCACCTGTATCACAGGAAGGACTGTTTTCCTAATTTGTCGATATCACTGAGGAATATCTTCCTGGGTTGATCTCACACCTTAAATCTTGTTCTCCCCTGGACCCCACTCCGCTACAAGTGTTAAAGACAATTGGCGTTGAATTAGCTCCAGTTATTACCTCTGCTGTAAACATCTACCTGAGTCAAGGAGTTGTTCCTGCAGCTCCTAAACACTCCTTCTTAAAAAGACAAAACTGGATCTTAAATTGCCTGCACAATTTTACCCTATCTCATTCTTTAGGTTTTTAATGAAGGCACATGAGGCCATAGTTACCTAACCAACTCAGGAACTTCCTTGAGGATGCCTGAATTATTGACCCCTTTCAATTAGGCTTCCGCCCTTTGAAGGGCACACAGTCAGTTCTTGTTTCAGTTATTGACGACCTCACTCTTATAAGGGACCAGTGGGGCCAGGGTAGTTTGGCTTTTTGATATTACTTGACCTGTCGGCTGCATTTGATACCATGAACCACCACACACTGTACCGTCAACTTCTGGAGGTTGGTATCACTGGAACAGCACTCCACTGGTTTGAATCCTTTCTTTCAGATCGTTCTCAGACACTCTTTCTTCTTGCCCTTTAGGTCTGTGTCATCACCTCTCACATGTGGGGTCCTTCAAGGCTTGTTGATATCGTCCCTTCTTTTTAATATTTATGTCTGGCCCCTTGACAGTCTTCTCCACTTTCATGGCTTCTGATTCTATTCATATGCTGATGATACTCAGCTTAGTCTTAAAGTTATTCAGAATCCGAAGGAGTCAGCATTCCGCTCGAAAGCCTAACTTCGGGCCATAGGCGATTGGATGAATACCAACTTGCTTAAGTTAAACAGTGATAAGACCAAAGTCTTCGTTATTGGCCGCCAACTGTACACTCTCTTTGGACCCCAAACTGTTGGGTCACTAATCTAGCCACTCTTCCCATTCCGGTATACTCGGTCAAAAATCTTGGGAGTCAAAATTGCTGCCTGCTTGTCACCAGAGTTGCAGGTTAGTACTATGCATAGTGCTGGCTTTTCAAAACTAAAAACTTTAAAATCGGTGGTACCTTTCTTACCGTGCCCATTGAGGGGATCAGTGGTTGCTTCCGCGGTTTCAGGTATTGTCAATTATTTCAACCCTACTTTTCAGACCTTAGCGCCAGAATACCTTCGGGTGACAGCACGCTTTACAAGTAAATGCTAACATAACATAACATGATGATAGGAAGATGAGCACCAGGGGGTTGCCACAGTTATGTTGGTTGTTTGTGGAGGCTCTCCAGAGAGTGGTAGTAGAGGACAGAGTCAAGTTCCATGCAGTGACCAGTTCAGATTTTAGGAAGACTGAAGTCTTCCATCTGAGCAATAAGGGCTTTGTGGGTAGAGAGGAAGGACGACCAAGTCAGGGAAAAATGGGCTGATGGGGGCAATGGGGCCTATAGATTATGGGAAGAGTCAAATGAGTGGGATAGAAGCAGAGTTCAAAGGCAGTGGATGCAAGAGTTATTTCAGTCTGTAGCTCAAGCAGGATTGATAGTTAATCCGAACACAGCATGTTGTAAAATACAATGAAGTGTGTTAATCAATATTGCTTAGCCAGTAGGGTTATCAGGAAACAACTTCTACCCAATGGGACTCACACTCGCCAATGAGAAAAGCAGCGTGCGAAGCAATGTGTCTGGCTGAGGACGTGAGGACAGACCTCTGCCCATTTCACTCTTCGTCCTTCGTGGTCTGCAAGGGTTGCAGTCCACTTTTGATCTCCATTGACTTATCCACAGAACTTCCTACTTATACATCGCGCATGCGCGGAGCGCTGCACGGTGTGCCAAGCAGTGTGTCTGGCTGAGGACGTGAGGACAGACCTCTGCCCATTTCGCTCTCTTCGTCCTTCGTAGTCTGCAAGGGTTGCAGTCCGCTTTTGATCTCCATTGACTTATCCATAGAACTTCCTACTTATACACCGCGCATGCGCTGAGCGCTGCGGGGTGTGCGAAGCAGTGTGTCTGGCTGAGGACATGAGGACAGACCTCTGCCCATTTCGCTCTTCGTCCTTCGTGGTGTGCAAGGGTTGCAGTCCGCTTTTGATCTCCGTTGACTTATCCACAGAACTTCCTACTTATACACCGCGCATGCGCGGTGCGCTGTGCGGTGTGCGAAGCAGTGTGTCTGGTGTCTGGAGACGGGAGGCGAGGTAAGAGGGCCACCCTCGCCACTCCTGCCACGTATTGTCAAGAACTGTTAAGAAATGTGTGTATCGCGCACTAGTACCACAAGATTCAACAGTACACAATTCACACCACATTAACTACAATTATAGTCGGCACGATGGCGCCACTTTCTCCCACTGAAGCTGATTCCGGCCGTTGGCTACGAAGTAGCAAATCCCAACTGGAGCTCAGCACAAGGAAAGCCTGCCCCATGACAAAGACTCAGGCTAATAATCGGGGAAATCCGGAAGCTCCACCTCTCCAGCCAAACACTCCGGCCCGTTTCCCAGCTCCGACTACGGAGCTTTGGACCCCAAGAAGACTGTGTCAGCCGCAACCTGTTTCGCCTCAGACTCAAACAGAAGAGGAGGTCGCGAAGGCCTCCACAAACCCATCATCTAGTGCCTCCACTAATGCGCCCCTGGAAGCGCAGGCGGTGTCGGCAGAGGAGGCCTCTCCAACCAATCCAGGAAGAGATGCTCTCAGTATTTCGCCACGATCGCCCACTTCGTCACTGCCCGGCCGTCTTACCGTCATGACGAGGGACTCCCCGCCGGAGACTGTCGGAGGACGGTCGTGGCGGGGGTCTAAACGGCCGGGGGCTGTTTTCATCGACCGTGGCATCACAAATGTGCATCTTCCAGCAGCGGCCGGCCGCGACCCTTGTCTTTGGGAGGCCAGGACTAGCGACAAAAGTGAGTAGAGATCAGCAGCGGCCGGCCAAGGTCAAACGACCTCTGCGCAAATTCACCAAAGTCTCAACCCACCAGTAGAACAGCTGAAGTATCTACAGCGACACAAGGCTAAAATCACACCAATAATGTCAAATTTAAATGATTCCTGGGCCACAGACAACGAGGACTTGGGGGGTTCCCCGAACAGGAGGTCTGAGGATGATTCGGTCTTCGAGGTGACCACGGAAGGGAACTCGACCCATCAGGACCTAGCTGCAGATCTAAGTGAACCTCAAGAAAAAACTATCAGCCAGGGTCGAGGGGGTAGGCGAGGATCAAACCCCCTCCTCTTTGACCACAACCTCAAAGTTAAACCCGGCCATAGACCTGCCTGAATCCTCTGACAAAGTCCTGGCGACGGAAAAGGGGCCCTTCGCTGCCGTACCAAAGAACTCTAACAAGTCGTCTAGGAGCCTAGGTACTAAGGGAAGCGCCAAACCGAAAATCATGGGCAACAAGCTGATCTCCAAGAAATATCGGAAGACAGGCCTAAAAATCCAGGGGGGCTTTAAATGTCCATCAGCTCTGTTGATATCGTCCTCTTTGAAAGAATACTTTATAAAACAACACAAAAGGAAATTAGAACAAGATCCAGAGCTGTCGGGCGCCGAAATCTTGGAAGCTATCTAAGATCCCTCCCTGCTGAGTAAAGCTCAGAAAATGGACCTGAACCCACAGAGGCCCAATCCAAGACTGAAATGTCATGCCCACATTGGAACCAATACAGACCTGACTACAGAGACAGAGAGCCCAGCGACCCCACGTGATAGTATGCCGAAAGAAATAGCAAATCTCCGGGCTGCATGGGGCTCAAGAGATAAAGTTAGCGAAGAACCCAAAGATTCCGCAGTCCTTGAACCAGTGAATGAGCTAGTAATCGCCCAAAACTCAGATGCAATAGCGTGAGATAGGATTAAATCTATCCGCAGACAAGCACAAGCCGAAGACCCTCACGCATGGACCCGACCGCTCATTCAAAATGTGGGAAGAAGTCCCTGTGATAACACAAGACCCAGTGACACCAGCAGAGTTAAGATCATCGGACAGACTATCACAGCACCAAACTGAAAAAGCTTCAAACACCCCGCACAAAAATAGACGGCAAAGCGACATCTCAGGTCTCTCTGAAAAAGAGAGCCCGTCAAAAAAAAAAAACAGACCTGCTATCAATTATGTCTGCATTTATGATAGCAATGAACCCATTTGGAAAACTCTACGAATCTATACACGAGGCATTAAAAGACAACCCCTCAATGATAGCCTCAATGAGGGACAAATTGACCTTCATCGAAGGGTACCTAATGGCAGTAGAACGTAATTCAAACAATATACAAGTGAATTTGGAAGAAAAAATCACAAATCTGGGGGAAGATCTCATGAATAGAGGCAAATTGACCCAAGCCGTCAAAATCTCGCACTCCATTGCCACACAGACCGCAGAGGTGGAAAAGCAAAAGGACTTGGCCCCAATCTTCGCAAAAATTCCATCAAAGCCCTCAGCTCCTCCAACGTCTTTGAACCCAGTACTTGTGCCCACAGGGAACTCTAAGCAGCAGAAGAAGAGTTCTCCACTCAGCACCCCACGCAATATTCAAGCATGCCCACCCGAAAAACCAGCCAGAGGTGTACAGGCGCGTTTTACCAGCCCCTTGGTTGACATACCAACAAAGTCAAAGGAAAAAAAAAACAACAGACCTCAAACGGCAAATATCCAGCCTCGGCCTGGTCCGTCACTCGTTCTAAAAGGAAGCGATGACTCGGCCCCCTCCTCAGATCTGCTGAACTTGTCGCTGCATCCAGATCCTGTAGAAGTGTTATCTCTACTAACTACAAGACCAGTGGCAAAACTCTCGAAAACGCTCAACGCTCCCTCTGAGCAAGTGGTGCAGCCTTCACAGAGAGAGGAAAATCAAAAGGCGGAAGCCTCGCTTCGCCTCGACCAAAGGACCCGCTCGAACACGCCAAGTGCTATCACTGAGGCAATAAAAACCCTAAAGCAAACAGAACAGGCTTCTAACCCCAGAGTAGAGCAGGATAGTGGCTCAAGACATAGGCGGAAGTTCCAGTTGGGTAGATCCCGAGTATCATCGTACAAAGAGGCCCAAAGACTCAAAAAGGCCGAAACCAAGAAAGAGGCAAAGCTTGCAGGAACGTCACTCTTCAAGCTAGAACAAATCTCTTCAAGAGACAGCTACACGGTCCTGAACAGACGGATGGTGTTACAAATAATGGAGAAAGTCGATAAGCTCTACCACCTATCGACGGACGACTTTACTCTTGTAGAACACTATCATAGAGAGCATAAAGCCAAGGCATACCTGCATATAAGAACAAAGGCACTAAGTGAACTGCCTCAAGAAGTGTCGAAAGACCTGCACCGTCTAGGGCTTAAACTACAACAACTACAGACCCCCGCCTCTGCTTTAGAAGAGTCTGGAAGAGAAAAGAGGGGTACATCAAGAACACGCAAGATCAGAGGTTGCCCCAAAAGATTGCAGATGGGAAGAGCTCTGGAGGAGAAGAGACAGAGAGTGGAGGGACCAGCCAGCTGATCGTTCTCAAAATTGGACCCACAGAAATCACTCAACTGCCACTACTCCAAAAAGACCAGTGGAATGATCCCAGGATGGCCAACACAGGAGAGCTGAGGTGACACCCCCCAAGACAGAAATGAATGAAGCAGGGGCAAACAAACCATGGAAGTGGATCGCTGATACCTTCGGTCGCAAGCAGAAGAACTAGCAGCGAGCGCATGATGCCGTCAACTACAACAGGCAGACGGAGAACCCACTGGTTCACTGCAGCAGGACCGCTCTGCAGATGGCATCATGGAACACAAGGGGCCACCACCACCTTACCAGAACGAGTGACGTAATCCTAGGCTCATTTGATCTGATCTGTTTCCAAGAAACATGGTTACTGGAAAAACCAGCATTGGATGGTTTCACAATCAAAGTTTCGCCAGCAACCAGGCCCATGTTGGGCAGACCATCAGCGGGGTTACTGACCGCTATACGCATGGGCTCAGGGATTTCCCCGAAGGAAAAAATGAAAGAAGAGTACGGCATGCTGGCTATCCTAACCACATGGCATCACCAAGATCTGGACCAAGACTCCTGGGCTAGTTCTGATCTAGCCATAATCAACTTGTATTGGAATCCAGATAGACCATCCTCCAAAGCCTTCTTTAACTTAGTAACCAATACTATTGACAAAATCAGAATCAACCGTGATGTGCCCAATATCATCGTCTGTGGAGATCTAAATGCAAAATGCGGGATAGCTGTACAGATGACAGTGCCCCTCCCAACCTGGTGATGATTGATGAAAGAGGCCGTGCTTGGTCTAACCTAATGAATTCGAGAAAGTTATACAACGTGGCAACACTGCAGGATTGGGGCATCCAAATGCCAACCTGGGAAAGGGCGAAATTGTCCGCTAATTTGGATTACATCTTCATCACAGAAGGCCTGATTCCGTTCTTCCTCTCCTTCAAAGTCCAAAAAACCAACGAAAGCGACCACAACCTCTTACACATGTCGTGGGGCGGAGCATCTCTAGAACGACTCCACTATTTACCCGACATTAAGTCCAACAAACAGCAAAACCGTCTACGGTTAACGTCCGAAAACGTAAGAACCTTTGAGGACAAATTATGCAGAAAACAAGGACTCTCAAGTAGAGGTATGGCAGAGACAAGACCTGAATACGTATCCCTATTGGCCCCCAACAAAGTGAGTTTTGCCGGAAAGAAACAGAGCCAAGAAAAACACATCCACACGTATAACACCACGGTGGTCGCAAAGCGGAAAGAATTAAGAAATCTAAAAAGACTGGCACTGAAAATGAATACCAAAGAATCTTCGAACGCCTTCTACATTGGAGCAACAGTTTACAAAACTTGGCTAACGCAACAATGCCAGGCTCTATATCAGAATGATGCTGAAGCCATGCAAAACGCCTGGTCCTCAAGGAATATGAGAGACTTTTGGTCACTTCTGAAGAGCGCAAATGGCCAGAATGCACAACCGCTTTCCAACTCGGTCGCCGAACAAAAGTGGATTTTGTATTTCACTGAACTCTATCGCCAGCCCCCTACTGTGGTGCCGCAGCTGATACCTATGAATGGCGAACCCTGGATCGACTTATCAAACGTGGCAAACATCCTCAGAGTAATTACCAACTTAAAATCATCAAGAGCCCCGGGCCCCGACGGTCCGACAAATATAGACCTGAAAAAACATCTGCATGCTTGGGCAGTAGCGATTGGTGAGCTATTCAATCACTGTGTCTAACAGCAACAAATTCCCGAGACTTGAACGGAAGCAGTTTTGGTGCCGATCTTCAAAAAGGGGACAAGAGACAGTCCGGCCAATTGCAGACCAATTGTCTTACTCGACGTTATAGGGAAGATTTTTGCGGCTCTTCTGTTGCGGCACTTCAAAGACTCGGCCATGAAATCTCCGGCCGCAGATATGTTCTAAACTGGCTTTCAAAAAGGCGCCCGAACATCGATCAACCTCATAATCCTCAACATCCTTAAAGCCAATGTGAAGGGAGGGGCGCCCAAAGTCTACATGGCTATGGTAGACCTGTCTCAGGCTTTCGACACGGTGGACCGCATCAAACTATGGACTAAGCTAACAACTTGGAAGTGCCCTGGCCCGGTACTAGAACCGATAATAGCTCTCCATACAACAACATCCCTCTGAGTTCGTCTAAACCAACAAGGAATTCTCTCTGACCAGATTTACACGGAACGAGGAGTCAAACAAGGCTGCCCCTTGGCACCAGCTCTGTTCATAGCCTTCATCGGTGACTTCCATCAGTTAGAAAAAATGGTTTGTTCCTTCCCGCCGAAACTGGGAGACTGCAAAGTGTCAAGACTGTGGTACGCCGATGACTTGATCCTTATGGATCAGACGGCAATAGGTCTGCAAAGACAACTGACCAATTTATCCACATACATGGAAAGTAACAACCTGCAAATCAACAAAAAGAAAACCAAAATTTTGATTTTCACCAAATCGGCCAAGGAAACCCAGAACATCCCGTCCTGGTTTCTCGAAAAGACCAAAATTGAAGTAGTAAAGGACTACAAATACCTGGGCATCCTGTTCGACAACTCTCTGTATGGCAATTCCCTTCAGGACTCACTATGGGGAAAAATAAGAAACTTGACGGCTCAAACCCGTGCAGTGGACAAAAAATTTGGCAAATTTTCATGGAGACTAGTACTTCAGTTCTACAAGGCAAAAGTAGTACCAGCGATAACCTATGATATGGCGGGTAACCTAAATCTGCCCTCAGAGATCTGCAAAGTTGGAGGGCTTTTTGTGGAAATCAGTGCTGGGCTTGACCAAATCTGCCCCTATGCCAGCAATTTGGCGCGACCTAGGCCTTCCATCTTTAGCCTCGGTGGTGGCCCTAAGTGCAGTCCAGCTATATGGGAAAATCCTGTCCGCAAGCTTGCTGCCAATTTTCCAGGTTGTGGCATCGTAAATCAAGAAAGGTACTTGTAAACCATAAGATGCTTGGGTGAAGAAAGTTCTCGAAAAGCTCGAAGAAGTCGTCTGCTCGGAAGAAACACTAATTATGAATCCAGGACGAGTAAAAGAGAAACTCGAGTACCAGGATTGGATAAATACCAATGAGAAAACTCTGCTATACAAATCTCTAAAGCACTTACCTCCGTCTCATAACCAGTTGAAGGTCCCATTGAAGTACTGTGAAAAATTCCCAGAGAAAGAACTTAGGAAAACCTTCATGCGTGCACGATTGAATCTGTTCAACACTAGAGAAATCCTGGCTATTCGAGCATGTTCGACTATATCAAATTGTGGACTGTGTGGAACTGCAGACTAGGTGGAAACCATTCGACATCTTATGTCATGCCCAGTACTAACCGCTGAAAGACAATTGTACTTGGCACCACTTACCTCTGACGTCTCCGTCCTAGACGGAGAAACTGGTTGGTTTCGACTGATGGCAGGCGATTCTGCTAGATGGTCCCGGATGGCAGCTAAATTTTTAGTAGTGGCACTAAAAAGAGCCAATTCGTCAGATACCATCTTGCCCCCTGTGACCCTAGGAGCCTGCATTTAGTCATGCTGAACCCGCACGACCAAAAGTGGTGTCCCAAGTACTCCACAAATACTAATAATGAAAGTGATGAATTTCTTTTGTAAAAACCAATTTGGTTAAACACAAATAAAAAGAAAAAAAAGAAAAAAGAAAAGTGGTTTGGATGCCTTATTCTGTGCGAAAAATATTCAACTGTAGGGACTGGAATAAAGAGTTACTTTCTTTCAATATGAGATGGTGGATTGCATTGACATTTACAGTGGTTGGAAAAAAGCATATTCCCTCACATATACATGGGCTTGATCTAGTGGGAGGTTTCTAACTCACAGTACTCCTAATCTTTCTTGAAGGTGGAAGACAGCCACAGATACAAATAAATCATTTATAATTAAGTAGATCCCATGTTCGCACTACACAGAGCAAATTAAATAATAAATACAATTCTTCCTGTATATTTTTATGTGAGACGTATGTTACTATGCTAGAATTTGAATTGGCCTTTCACCAAATGTATGCCAGCAACATGCATGTAGCCACTTTTGCAGTGGATAGCATTACCCACGAGTGTGAACCTCCTTCCAGGTTCAGAAAAGCACAGCATGTAAGTCTGGGTGCCAAGGCACAGGCAATTAAGGAATTTCCCCTTATGTTACTCTTGGCTGCAGGACTTCGGTCTGCTTAAATGATGAACTTGGACTGTTCTTGCTTGCAGATAACCACTCTGGGCAATAGAAGTGTGGCAACAATGACCAGGGCCAAACTCAGGGCCCTTTTAAGTTAATGGCATCTGGCATTTGCTTTCAAGCTAGCCTTCAATTAAGAAAGCTAGCATTTAATTGAGAAATGGGACAAAGGGTTGTTTTAGTTCCTTAGAACGAAGACAGGGGCTATTTCAATAGTGTTGTGCTGGTCAGGAAAAACAAAGAGCCTCTCTTTACACATTGATATAAAGATGTGGGAGACTTCAAGGCACACTGTTTGTAAGCATCCCGACACTAGCAAGCCTCCCCTACTGCTAATCACCACTTACTTTGCTTTCAGTAGGAACCACAATACTCGTCCTGTGGTTGATTAGCAGACTGCAGTTCTCCATGATTTCGGGCAAATCAAACTGGCCACTGGGTGTCACTGCTGCACTGGTGGCGGCTCCATCCTAGATCTCAGCAAATGCCATCTTTGGCTGCCCACTGGTTATCACTGCTGCAACCAGCAGAAAATCATCGCATATCATAGAGTAGGGTGTCTGAATGAACAATGAGTACTACTACTGCACCAGTGTCTGTCTGGCCCCTCCAAGACCTCAGCCAATGCCTAAATATTGGTTGTCACTGCTGGACTGGTGTTGCCTCCCTCAAAGGACTTGGAAAATGGCATACTCTAGATGGATACTGGCAAACACTACTGTACTGGGTATGCAGTGAAAATGTAGCCAGCGAAAATGTAGTCAGTGAAAAGTCATAGTGAAAATACCTCTGAAGTGAAAAGATAACCAAGCAAAATGTAGTCAGAAAATGCAGCTGAAAAGTAGCAAAAATGTAGTGCTGCTAGGGTAATAGTTAGGGTTAAGAACGGTTTAGTGGGCTTGCGATTGCCTAGTTTAGGGTTATGATATGGATTGGGTTAAGGATAGGGGTTGGATTGGGGTTTGGTTAGTCGTTAGAGTAGATTAAGTGTCAGGATTTGGGTTAGGTTAGGGGTAATTGTACGGGTAAGGCTAATAGAGTAACTGTTTGGGTAAGTGCAAAAGAAAGGGATAGGGAGGGGAGGTTGGAGAGGGCTGGTGATGTTGGCATAGGATAACGTTTAGGATAACCCTAATGGGGTATAGAGTAAGCATTGTAGTAAGTGGGAAAGTTGCAGTTAGGGGAAGGCTAGTATTAAACCAAGGGTTTGGATTAAGGCAAGGTCTATGTACTTTGTGGTGCACTGGTGATGGGGTTGGAGATAGTTTCACTGTTCATTTTCTATTTATTATGTATTGAGTAACATTCCAACTAAACGCTTTAGCGTGCTGAAGGCTTAGTGTTCTGTAAGAATTCAGGGTGGAATAAGGGTTGTAATTAAGAGTTAGTGGAAGTTTTAGGAATGGAGTTAGGGTGATTGTGGAGGTTTTGTTACAGGTTTGGGTCATATTCAGGGTTCCAGCCTTGTACCTTTGTGTATTTAAACATAGCTCTTTTGGCGACCTTATTACTGGAAACATTTTCACACTGTGGATTGCTTGTATTAAATAACGACATTTTTTAACGATTTTTTGCTGACTACCTTTTCACATGGCTACATTTTCCTGGGGACATTTTCACAAAGAGCCCTGTACTATGTATGTCTGCTCCCTCCAGGACCTCAACTAAATACATGTCTTATTGGACTCTGACTTTTTAACCCATTTGAAAACTAGTCACTACTATGCTATCGCAAACCAGTGGGTGACACTGCTGTGTCACATCATGTCTGGCTTATCCAGCTCCTCCATGTCTGCCATACCTGATTGGACGTGGGATGTCAGGGATGCACTTACGTCGCATGCTCTTTATATTCTAGGGCCTCCTCCATTGCACCCTGACATTAGACACTGTCCGTCCAGTGTTTGCTGCATCCTGTACATCAGATAATGCAGTACTGTAACTTGCCATTCCAGTTCTCCGCCCCATGAGTGTCAGCATGCGCCCCTCAGGATCATAACCAAGGCAATGCAGTGACTGGCCCCAGGTACTCCCATTAAATGTCTCACTGCATAAGCAGCTGTCTGCTCCAGAACCTCAGCCGATGCCATATTGTGACTGGACACTCACTGAGTAATTCGCAACTCTGAATGTGCGCTAAGTGCGTCTCCTCATACCAGTCTCTGCACATTCCAGAATGCTGTCCAGTGCCACACCGGGGAGTCACTACTGTTCTCTCCGCGACAGCAGCTGTAATTTCAATCGACACTGCGTGTCCCTGCTGCACCGGTAGCGATCTTTCTCTTCTCTTTCCTCCCTCCAATTAACCGGTCTCGCTTTCTTGTCTTCTGTGTTTCTCTCATGCCTTCTTTTCCTCTCTACTCCTCACTTGCCCAGTTCAATCTGGCCGTCTGCCTCTTGCTCTCCCTTTCCCTTCCTGTATTTTTTGGCGAGCTGAAAGCATCAGAGATATTGGCTGTTTGGCTCCGGGTCCTCCCCAGATCTTTCAGTTGACCAGGCAGCAGAACCTGCCTGCGAGCTTTCATTTCCTTTGGAGTTTTGTTAGAAGAGCTCGCGTAGAGAAGCTGTCCTTCCTTAGGACCAGGCTATTAGAAGAGCTCGCCTGCAGAGTCTCTACCTCCAGGCTGGCAGAATCACAAGAACAGATGACAAATAATACGCCCTCTGCCACCTAAATCCAGGCATCTAATCGCACAAGAGTCCTCCCGAAGACTGCCACGCTGATACCTTAAAGCAGATGCTGGAGCAAGAGCATGGCCCAACTGAGCCACGAAGGCCCAGCTTGTAGTTTATCCATCTGCTGCTGATAGGCAGTCTAGAATGAGCTGTTCCCAAAACACGGCAAGTTTAGAAAAAAGCTAGGAAAGGACTAGGCCGAGCATTTGAATGGGACAAATAGGTGCAGGAGCCGAGCAGGGAAACGGAAAGGTCCCTGCCACGGAACCAGGGAGCTGGTGACACAAAAAATTTCAAGGAGCGGGTTCCAGCAAACACGTAAACAGGAGCAGAAGGGACATGTAGCTGGCAAACATAGAGACCAAGGGATTGGCAAGCGACATTCCATCAGCAAAATCACAGATCACATAGATGGATGACAATCTAAGCGCTACAGGTTAACATACAGGGAACTGCAACGTCAGACAACAGGTGACCGTGGAGCACACAATCCAAAGGAGGGGCCCTTTGTGAACGGGTGTTGGGGGTGTAGGCACGTAAATGGCAACGAACAGGCCAATGGCCATAACGCAGAGCAAAGTAAAAGCAAGCAATTGGCGAATGGGTGGAGCACAAGAAGTTCAAGGAATGTGCTATCACTATGTGGGTGGAGAACAGGAATGGTAAGATGACCATAACCATACAGCTGCGGCACACGAGTGGATGAGCCACAAGTTAGGGGTGAATTTGCAGAGAGCGGGAACATCAAGAAATGGACCAGCAGCGTGCACCTGGAACATATCCACCTACCGTCTTGAAGTTCTGTAGAGCACTGAAAATACCCACAGCAGTCCCTGCTCCACCAGCTCAACAAGCTCGATATGTTGACCTGTCACTTAAGATCATCCCAGCAGCTGCCACACCACCCACAATTCCCAGTATGCAACCTCTGGTGGGTGATTATCCTCATCAATCATTTTATGACATTTTGGATGGACTCAAAATGGGTCTGGTTAAGCATTGCTGCCTTGAATCCGTTTGTGCTATAAGGAATCTGGCATGCAAATGTTGTCCCATACTCAACAAGTCTGTGAGAAAGGCCCCACTAATCCTAAAGTGCTAAAGCGCGCCTGCCGCCTGTTATGCATCTTGGGAATCCACTGAATGTATTATTCCCTTCATCCTTGTTCTCGCTTCCTGCAAATGCCTTGTTACACAACTGGAGAGTGACAAGTGGCGCTTTAAACAAATAAACAAGAATCAGAAGTAACCAACCACTGGTGGAGGCGCATGGCATGGCACCTGGACGACATGGGTGGGCGACCGTGGAACAGGGTCAGCACACTAAGGCATGGAATGGAACACCACTGCACGGACGCCTCATGGGAACGTCAACAATCGCCACATCAAATAACACATGGAGCAAAGGGTTGGAAAAGCACTGGCCAGCAACGAATGGGCTTAGCAAGTAAATGGCCCAACTCAGCAAATGGGCCAAGATGGAAAAATGTTAAGATTTGAACGAGCAATTTACGAGCCAGGCAGAAGACTGACAGGGTATTCCATTCTAAATATCGTTGAAATTCCACCAAAAGTGGAATAGCCTGCAGGGGATTTATTGATACGTTGATGTCTCTAAAAGGGGTAGCTCTATAGCACATTCAGCCACATGTCAGACAAAGCCGTGACCTGACCCAAAAGTCCCTCACAGTCATGGATGCAGTAGGCATGGATGCAGTAGGCAGCCGTCTCTCAAAAACATACAGTACCAAACAAATATAGGGACTGCAGGATAAGTGTGAGTAATTAATTCCAATTATTTATGGATTAACCAAACTACACATAATAGTCATCTACAGACCACCGTCCCTATTATCGGAATTCAATGATGAACTAATCACCATCCTTGATAATCTCAAATCCACCAATACGGAGACTATACTCCTGGGGGGCATTAATAGATGGAGGGGCAATCACAATGACCCACAGGTCATCGCCCTAGAGGAAGACCTAGTTAATTGTGCCTTTACTGTAATCAACAATGGTCCCACCGCTACCACTGGGAATCAGCTTGGATAATCAAAAATAACGCAGAAGTGGCGCTGCTAGGAACCTACCCATGTATATGGACAGACCACTATAAAATCAATATCCTCCTCACTCTAAAACAAAAAACGGTGAAAATAGACAACTCACCCAAAATAGTACTCGACAGGAATCTGAAAAAAATCACCAGTACATTGCTAGCAGAAGAAATGGGCAAAATCATGACTGAAATTAAAGATGATGATTCATGCGAAAATATCATATCGATATATAATCGAGGCATGAAAGAATTACTCGACTGCCAAGCCCCATTGAAAAATAAATAGGTCTGGTCAAATGTAGATCACCAAAAACGGTTCAACAATGAAGCTATTGAACTCAAAAAAGAAAAACGGAACCTAGAAAGGAAATGGTTAAAAGAACCAACAGAAACAAATAAAATGAAATGGAAGAATGCTGATTACAGATACAAGACAAAAATCATAGACCTTAAGAAAAATCACTACAATTAACTTATTGACACCGCCTCCAACTCCACTGGCAAACTCTTCCAAATTCTCAAATCCATTGATAAACCTAAGGCACTCACCCCACCCTTTCAGCCGACAGAATTAGATTGTGAGAAGGCTCAAACGGCCTTCCAAAACAAAATCATTAAGGCCAGAGAGAATATCCTTAATTGCCAGAGTTACAGCCCACCGACCCAAGACAAACTTAACGAAAGCAAGGCCGAAACTGAAACTACTAAATTTCAGTTTAGACCTATAACAATCGAAGAGATGAAGAAAACGCTCTCTAACATCAGAAGCACTACATGCTCAGAAAATGTACTGTCACCTAAACTAATATTAGAAAACCCAGACATTTTTGCTCCCTTCCTTAGAAAAATGGTAAACTCATCTTTCCGGGATCAATCAGTACCTACTATAATTAAAACAGTCACGGTTACCCCATTGCCAAAGAAACCTGAACTAGACCAACAAGACCCTGCAAATCTAAGACCTATTACAAAGTGCAAACTGTTGAAAATATTAGATAAAGTAGCCACTGAACATCTCCATAACTATGTAGACGAGAACAACGTGCTGCACGCCCAACAGTCGGGCTTTAGGACAGGCCACAGCACCGAATCAGCCTTACTAGATCTGCAGACTGAGATGCTAGGTATATTGGACAAAGGCAAATCAGGTCTCCTGATATTACTGGACCTCTCGGCAGCCTTTGATCTGTTCGATCACAAGAGGCTTTGAGAGGCCCTAGAACTCTCAGGAAACTGCTCACTAGAGGAAACAGAATGGATATCATCATTTCTACAAGACAGACAATCCAGGATTGTCTGGGGAAATAAGGCCTCCGGAACCAAACCAGTGGACTGTGGAGTCCTGCAGGGAGCTAGTTTCTCTCCCCTACTGTTTAACCTGTATATGCAATGCCTATGTACCATGCTAACTCAACTGGGAATATTCTTCACTAATTTCGCCGACGATACTCAATTGGTATTCGAGCTTAGTGGAGACTATAATCAAGACAGTGAAAAATGTACGACTATATACGTCGTCGAGGGCTGGGTGAAAGACAACTGGATGTGTTTGAATGGGACCAAAACGGAACTAATGATCTTTGGATCCAAACACGCCAGGAAAAAACGAACTCCTTCATACTCTGCATTCAGTTTAAAAAATGCCCTAATTCCAATATCCGAGAAAGTAAAGACACTGGGAGTCTACTTACAAGCCTAACTAGGAGCAGAGGCCCATACAGCATATTTAAAAAGGAACTGTCAATACCACCAAAAACTCCTGAGAAAAATTAGACCCTTGCTCAACCAAAAAAACAGCATTACCATAGCCAGAGCAACTATACTGTCAAGACTGGACTACGGCAACTCCTTGCTTCTGGGAGCTAATATGAAATGCCTGAAGCAATGCCAGGTAATTCAGAATAATGCTGTTAGGACAATCACGGGTAGGCCAAGGAGGGAACACATCACAGGCGATAGAAAAGATCTACACTGGCTGGCCATGGAGGAGAGAATTACTTTTAAATCCCTCATAATGGTCCACCGATGCTTTTATGGCAAAGCCCCAGCATACTTGAAGAAACACTTCAAGTGGCATGAACCATCTAGAAATTTAAGATCCTCCAACAAAGGTCTTCTCCAGACAACCCCAGCTAAAAAGCAAAACGGCCTGGGCAAGGCCTTTCCAAACAGAAGCATCCATAAATGGAATGAACTGCCCGTATCCTTGAAATTAGAAACCAACTACATACTCTTCAGAAAGAAGTTAAAGACCCTACTCTTTAAATAAACTGGACTAGCGACCTCTCTCAGCTCCCCATGATAAGATCTTCTGCGTGTCTATTCTTGTCCCGTTTTTGTAATCACTGTCCTGTCTTTTTGGAATGCGGTCTGATGCCTGCGGGCTTTAGCGCTTTATAAATAAATAAATAAATAAATAAATATAAAATACATAGTGATTGTACCGTATACGTGACACTAGTATGAATGGGCCATCAATTACATACATTCCTTGACCCCTCTATTTGTGGGGGGATGTTTCCAGAGGGTGGTTCTGGAGAGGTTCACCCTCCAGCATCTCGTTACCAGTAACCCTCTGAGCAGATAATTCAGAAGTGACCCCTTTTGCAGCAGTGGTTACTAGGTTGAAAGCCATGACACATGAGCAGAGCCCCTTAGTTTACAGTGAGTAATGAGGGTGGGGCAGAGAAACCTTCTGTATGTTTGGTGTTTATCTCTGGCGTTCCCCTTTCGGAAAGCCACGCTGGTTGAGGGAAAGGCTGATACTATGTATCTGCTCTGGGAATTTCCACAGAAATGAGGATGGTTCAGAATGTTACTGACAGCTGCCCATGTATGGCTGGGGAGGATGCCACCATAAGGAAGTTACAGGCCCTGCTTACACAAGGGCATACACTTGCCTAGCCGCGAGAGTTGCGGCCCAACAAAAGTATGTCTCAATATATAATATTTATCATTTTCACTGCATAAGAGGCTGTGCATCACCTCCTCAAAACTGTGATGTAAAATTGTCTTCCTATGCACAGTACTCCAGTACTGCAAACATAGTCTTCCATTTAAATCGCTATTTTGAAACGTAGGGGTGCTGAGATTCTGGTCTTTATTTCCTACAAGGCAGTGTCTTTCTGCTTTACCTCTTCCCCCATGAATCATGCTCATGCTCAATTGCTCTTGGAGTTCATTACTGCAACTCTGTTTTTAAAGACCCGGGAGGAATATCTCTGAAGACTTGCATTGATATCCCTCTAAGTACACAGCAAATGGTAGAGGGGAGGTTCCTTGGGAGGACCCCTCCTGAACCAGTTCTTTGGCTCAGGTCATTTCTAGGATCCTCGAACAGAGTGACTTTTGTTGCTGCACTCCATGAGTCAGGGATTGCCTTATAACAAAATCAAGAACCACGTTCCGAGAACCCAGAAAAGACCCAGACAAACTACTGCTTTTCTTTTCCAGGAGTTTCTCTGCATTTCCAGTGAACAAGCTGGCTTAACAAAGATTGTCAACTGCAGGCACACCTTTGGGGTATCTTGTCATTTCTGCTTTTCATCATTTTCCTTCCCTCATTTCTTAAATGTATTAATGGCTGCATTCAGGTGATGTTTATAAATAAATCAGCATTTTAATTTTGCCGAACCAGAATTGTTTGCTTACTCAGCTTCACTGGGGAAGACACATGATAAGAGTCCTGGGAATTCTCTGGTTCTATAGAATCCATATTCCATTTGCAGTCTTGTGGAGGAAATGATTAATCCATTTACACTTCTCGGAGGATACCAAGTGTATCTGGCCAGGGAATTCCCTGCACTTTAACTTCCCCAACGTGGTCAATCAGGGAATGCTTATAGTCAAATAAGATTACATTGAAAGGCTCAGGGGTCAAGAGTGCACCAAAGAGCCCTACATCACATTTGTGTTAAGTCCTTCGTAACCATTAACTCTTCATAAAAAGTGAGATCATGTGACTTGGAACTGATAATTAGCAAAGGCCATCAATTCCTTTGAATCACAGTTGTTCTCTAACTTGTTATAGACAATGGTTTGGGGGAAGAGGGAAAGGATGCAAGGTTTTAAATCTCTCGTACCCAAAAGGGTCAAATCCTCACCACTGGTTCCAAACAGAAATGCAATTGTTTCGTTATGTGCTTTGGCATTAATGCTGCTGTTTACTTGTGACAATCCATAGTGCCTAAAACTACAAATCTAAACTCGTGAGGAAAGGGTGGTATACATAGATATGCTTTACCGAAAATGGACTGCCTGCATATTGGTGTGCGCATTGCTCTAGAGAAAAAAGCTGTTGATCATGACAAAAGTGACTGAGACCGAGCACTGAACTTCCTGTGACCCACCCTTATGAAACTTGCCCAGAGAAAGGTACATCTTTGTATCTCGGTTAAATCCCCAGCTACCTTTAGTCGGGGTCTATCTATTAACAGAGGTGCTATGCCTCCTGAGCAGACATTATTGTCTTAGTACTGCGCCCCACTTTCCTTAGTTTTGGATTCCCTTGTGTGAAGCCCTCAGGCCCCTTCATTGCCCCCCCCCCCACCCATCACTCAGCACAACGCTCAGGTCCTCTCAGTTGGTGCTTGCCTTTCATTCTTTTTTGCATGAAAGACTGCTCCCTGCACAGCTAACTCTCAATGGCTTCTTACTTCTTTAGCTCTCAATACAGAACCCTCATCTATGCAAGACCTATATGCAAGACCTATAACTCTCGAATATCAACCCAACCTCACTACATCTTTTATGAACCTTGAGTTAGGAACCCACAGTTTTTTCGATACCCGGGGCAAAGAGAAACATGAACAAATGTGGTTTATCTCCAGCTGTGTCACCTGTGGCTGCCAGCACATACTTCCTGGACTTACCCTTTAAAGACTGCATCTCCATGGGTGTGAACCCCGTGGCCCTGTAACTCTTCTAGTCCCACAATTCATCCTAGTTTTGCATTAACCATGAGCATACCAGTGTACCTTTGCATTTAGCACACCCTGAAAATGGCTGATGAGTAGGTATTGCCACAGACATTGTAACTGCAGTCGTCAAGGAAGGAGTAGTTATCTCCTTCATACAAAAATGTATCATGTCACCATGAAACAAAACATGCATTCCACTGTATTTGATCTATCTATACATGTATTAATCGAAACACATCCTTCAAACAGTTTAAAAACATCACAAAGAAAAAAGTAAGACACCAATGCAGTAATAGTGAGGTGTGTTTGTATATTTAAGTGAGAAACCCTGAAAAAAGCACCTTGAACCCTGAGAGCTCACAGTCATAATAGGTGCTGGGGTCACACAGAACCTGGATAACCCATTGGTCTTTAAACACTAGATAAAAAACCTAAACAAAAAACATATGCAAACATTAAACATTTTCTAGTTTGATATTGCCCCTCTGTACCCTAACTCCATTTTATCTTTATCTTATTTGCAGCCATCTTTGATTTGGGAAGGGAAAAAAGTCCTTTCAGGGAGTAAGAATTTCATTTTCAAATTTATCCAAAGAGTGGAATTAAACTAGAAGTGCCATTGTTCATTTATATTGGTTCAACCAGTGGATCATCAAGCAACACTGGCATTGACAGGTCAGATACAAACAAGGTATTTATGGGAACCTCATCGTTTGATAAGACCATTACCTCGTTTCTCCATAATATGACAGTTGGCACTTTTCCCTATTTCCTGGAACTACGCTACCAGGGTCTCTGTGTTCTCGGTACCAAAGGCTTAAGAAATATGTTGGTGCCCAGTGGTTTACTGGAAAACCAATTGACAAATTTCTTTGCATGTGACGAGTTTCTGAGGATTGATGAGAGACATTAATAAGACACCCCATAAAAGAAAACAGATACATCAAAACGAAATCATTTGTACAATGGACGCATGTCTTAATACATTAGGTACGTTATCGTCAGATACATTTTTCCTGAAACTTTGGTGAGAAAACCAAACATTTTTGAATGGAACTGCAAAGTCCACAGGTTCGTAACCACTCAGAATAGTTCTGTGTAGCCTCACATCCCTAATTTCTTCGCTCATCTGTGCCCTTACCAGAGTGGATCAACAATATGCAAACCAGACTTGACCCTCGCTAGGCAACTTCTCAAATGCTCATGCCCACTTAAAACCTGAGAGGCATTTTGTCCTAGTTGGGGCTTCATTGATGGGGTGCATCTTGATTGCCAAGGACTGCAACCTTAGGATCCACCTCTGGTGATACTTAGAGGTTCATATGCCAATATTAACGTCTTCATCTCTTGTGTAGATTCAGTTTTTGAGAATAAAGGACTTACATGATAAATAATCTTCGTCCAATGCGGCTGAATGGAGGTTTTGGTGATAAGGGACTTCGATCCTTATAGAGTGGAATTAAATTATTAAAATATTAATCTCTGAAAGAGACTATGAAATGTTTGTCTTCTATCAGATTTAATGTGTGGCATGGAACTGTCATGGATACTGTAGAGAGGAAGTTGCAGTTTGCTGTACGAACAATCTCCTTGCTGGTTTACTACAATCCAAGGATCATGGCTTCACAACCTCAAAATGTGACATAGTCTATTGGAGGGACAGAATCATCTGCACTACAAGTGCAAAGAGTCTATAATGAAAACCATAAACTACCCCAGCTTTTCGGTGGTAGTCTGCTACCAGGAATTTGAGTCAGATTTTGGGGCTGTGTGCACCTCCACTTCACTAGGTCTGAAAGGGCTTTTTTTCCAAACAGTTGTTTTGATCAAAGATGGCCGCCAAGGGCACCCCATGCGTAGTCATGGAGTCTGCACCCTTGCCATTTTTCCAGTCTTTCTGTCCCCATGACATCTTCAGCACCCGACAAGCAGGCCCATGATTAGCTGTGGACTCCAGCAGACTGTGTGAAAAGACTTTTTTTTTCTTTGGCCCTCATGCCATGTAAAACTTGCATTTTATTTAAATAGGGGGTTAGGGGCGAGGGCAACACATTCTCATTAACACAAGAGTTGCATTCCTTGACACAGACCCAGACCACAGTCCCAAGGCATGCAGAGGCCCAGAGGCAGACTGGTACATAGGGAAAGCTGGAGATTACATGACAGACTGGTGCCTCTGGAAGGTCATTGAACTGCCGCTACCCCAGCCCGACTGATCTTCCAGAGGCAACAGCCTTTTGGGGAATCTCCTAATTTCCCATTAGGACAGCCCACCTCAGCACAGGCCCAAAGACAGACAGCGCTGCAGGGCTCGAACACTCACCTTGAGGTCTCTGTGCACCACCCCCATTTGGTGGCAATGGAGAACAGCCTCCAGGATCTGCTGGATGCAATGACTGCATGCAAACACCAGGGGGCGTGTTAGTTCACAAGTGTGAGTGGTAACAACCATACAGGCTGGTCGGAGGGAAGGGGGGAAGAGGAGGGGATGTGAAGGAGGTATAGCGATATATAACTGGTTCTAATCTCAATCTGTCCACCCCTGAAGCCCCTGTAGAAAACCTCTCTAATTATTATTCCAGACTGACCTACTCAGATGGAGATATGTTCACTCTTCTCTTCCCCAAAATCTATAAAAGGCTGTGACTGAGAACAATGAGAAAGATAAATATAGAGAGAGGCCAGGACAGAAAGCACAGTAAGAAGAGAGGGAGAGAAACTAAGGCAGTATAGAAGGAGATCAAGGGAAAGAGACAATAAGGGTAAGAGGTGGTGCAAGGGACAACAAAGGGAATAAAAATAAAGATGGGAGGGTGCTATGGAGTGACTATGGGAGAAATTATGGTGTAAGAGATGGAAAGGCAACAGAGAGAAAGCTAATAAGAGGAGGGAGATTACGATAGGTATGTAATAGAGAGAGCACGGAGAGAAAGAAATACAAATACAAATTGGTGTGCTACAGAGGAAGACAGAGAAAGAGAGCTTTGGGGAAGGCAGCAAGGGAGAGTAGGACAAAAACAAAGTGGATAATTGCCATTGACGGAGGGAGATAGAAGATACGAAATGGAAACAGTATACATTGCGGCAGAGATTCATTCTCGTTGATGGCAGGTGCACCACCACTGGTGGTAACCCTGGCGCAAACCGAGGATGTGGGGTACTCAGAGGTGAGAGTGTATAGGGTTCAGAGGTGTGGGTGCTCTAGTTCACAGTACAGACTGCAGAGGGCTCAGATAATTACCAGGTTACTCACTGTAGTGACCACCTTACTCCTAGTCCATAGTCCCCTTTCCTCCATACTTGTGGGACATCTCTCCGTCCTGTGGGACGGGACCGGAGCACTTTGTAAAAAGCATCCACATTTTTTTCAAAAATGTGTCCCTCCTCTCTTTCCTGCGCGGCGCCCAGCACGCGGTCGTAACCCCACCCACCTTGGCTCCGCCCCGCGCATCGCCCATCAGTTCTTTTCTATCGCCAGGTCAAAGACCCATTAGCAATAACAGAGGAACCTTATTAGAGGGGACGGCGGGCGGGTGTATGGAGGAAAGGGGACTATGGACTAGGAGTAAGGTGGTCACTACGGTGAGTAACCTGGTAATACTCCTACGTCCTGTCCCCTTTCCTCCATACTTGTGGGAGATTCCTAAGCACTCCTTACAGGAACTACGGGTGGATGGAAATACCCCTTACTGAAACAGGTTCTTTAGCACAGCCTGACCAAACTGAGCGTCAGCTCTTGAGCTCATGTCGAGACAGTAATGCTTACCGAAAGCAGATGGGGAGGCCCAAGTAGCTGCCCTAGCGATGGACTCCCAGGGGACATATTTCTGAAAAGCAACCGTGGCTGCCTTGCCCCGCACCAGGTGTGCATGGATACCCTTAGGAGGTTTCAGACCTTGCATGGACGGTGAAAGACTCCGTGATGCAGGTGGCGATCCACTTAGAAATAGTTGCCTTAGACGCCGGCTTGCCCTGAGGGTTACCGAAGGTCACAAAAAGTTGAGAAGAACTCCTAAGCTCGGAAGTCCTGTCCAGGTAGAACTTAAGAGCTCTTCGGACATCAAGAGAGTGTAGAACCCTTTCAGCCTCTGAGGCAGGGTTCGGAAAAAAGACCGGAAGGGAGATCGACTGATTCAGATGGAATTCGGTCACCACCTTCAGTAGGAAAGCTGGGTTTGTCCAAAGGACTACCTTGTCCTTGTGAAAGACCAAGAAAGGATGCTCCACCGACAATGCCTGGAGCTCACTCACTCTCCTTGCTGATGTAACGGCGAGCAGAAAGGACACTTTCCAAGACAAGTACTTGAAGTCCACCGTTGCCATTGGTTCAAAAGGTTTATGGCACAGCGCCGTCAGGACTACATTTAGGTCCTATGGCGGGTGCGGATTACGAACTGGAGGGTAGAGGCGTGTCAAGCCAGCAAAATGCCTCTTCACCAATGGGTTAGTTAGAGAATAAGAACACAGGTCTGTAGAAAGGTAAGCGGAAACCGCTGAGAGATAAGTCCTGCATGACAGAACATGAACCCCTGACTCTGCTAGGGAGGACACGAAGGACAGCACTGTGTCAATCTTGGCCACCCTCGGATCCAACTTCTTCTCCAAACACCAATGACAGAACCTGAGCCATTTACTCTTGTATTGAGATCTGGTCGAGGGTTTCCTGGCTGCCTGGATAATGCGCATGTTATCCGCAGACAAACTCAGATGCTCTAAAGACTTGAACTCAGGCACCATGCTGCCAAGCTGAGCGATTGTGGGGAGGGGTGCCGCATCTGTTGTTCCCCTTGGTGTAGAAGATCGGGAGTTACTGGTAACCTGATCGGCGGATACACCGACAGGTGTTGAAGTTCTGAGAACCAAAACCTGGCCGGCCACCACGGGGCTATGAGTAGAAGGGAACAGTTCGCCGAGTTCTTCAACTTCCAAATTGCACAGTGAACTAGAGGCAGAGGCGGGAAGGCGTAAGCTCTCACGTTGTGACATGGAATCTCGAGAGCATCCCCCAGAGAGGAGGCACCCAGCCTCCCTCTGGAGGCATACTGAGGAAGCTTCTTGTTCACCGCCGTAGCGAAGAGGTCCACCTCCAGTGTGCCCTAACGCGAGAAAATCCATGAGAGGACCACCGCCTTCAATTCCCACTCGTAGCTGACCACTGTCCGCCAGCTGAGGGCATCCGCTGTGACATTCAGCTGGCCCAGGATGTGCACTGCAAGCAGCCAGACACCATGAAGCACGGCCCACTCCCAAATCTGGATGGACAGGTCCACGAGGGGGGGAGACTTCGTTCCCCCTTGCTTGTTTATGTAATACATTGACACCACATTGTCCGTTCTTATGCGGACAAGGTTATTGACAATGAGCGGTCTGAACGCCCTGAGCGCTAGGAAGATCGCCAGGAGCTCCAAATGATTTATGTGCAGGAGCTTGTCCTGAGGCGACCAGAGGTCTGAGACCTGAAGAAGATCTAACGTCGCACCCCACCATAGAAGGGAGGAGTCCGACGTAATCGTCACCATGGGGACCGGGTCCTGAAACCCCGCACCCCCAGACAGATTGCTGAGAGATGACCACCAATCCAGGTCCACTCTCATGGAATCCGGAATCATTATCCGCATGGAATCCGGATCCACTGCCTGACGCCATGAACTCCGAAGAGCCATCTGATCCGTCTCATTTTGAGACGAGCAAGAGGAAGAGCCAGCACACACGAGGCCATGAGACCCAGAAGCCTCTGTAACCGCCAGGCCGACATGCTCTCCGACTGCGCAAACATCTGACACGTGGCTAACAGATCTGCCATTCTGTACTCTGTACTCTGTATTCTGTACTCTGCAGTCGATCGTGTTCCAACGAAAACCCAGGAAGTTAAGGTCCTGTGAGACCGTCATGGAGGATTTCCTCCAGTTCACTGACAGCCCAAGACGGAACAGGAGCTGAAGGAGAGACTGGAGGTTGCCCGCTGCTGCCAGCGGACAAGGGCTGCGTAAGAGCCAGTCGTCCAAATAAGGATACACATGGATACCCTGGAGACGAAGATAGGCCGCAATCACCGACATCATCTTCGTGAAGACATGCCGCGCCGAGCTGAGGCCAAAAGGAAGCACCCGAAACTGGAAGTGCTCCTCTCCCAAAGAGAAGCGTTGCTATCTCCTGTGTGGATTCCAAATCAGGATATGCATATACGCATCCTGAAGATCTACAACGCTGAGCCAATCGCCCATCTGTAAGGAGGAGCGTATCTGGCTGGGCGTGATCATCTTGAATTTCTCTTGGGGTAGGAAAAGATTGAACTGGGAAAGGTCTAGGATGGTGCGCAGGACAGCCTGGTTGGGTTTGGGCACCGTAAACAGCCGGGAGTAGAAGCCCTCCCCTCGATCCCCAAGAGGAACGGGTTCCACAGCTCTGAGGTCCAGAATTTTCTGAAGCTCGGCCTTGAGGGAGGGTGAGCCCGACAGCTGAAAAGGAGGGTTGAGGGGTGGGGTAGGGGGTAAAGGTAAGCGGAAGCCCGCTCGAGCGACTGACAAGACCCATCTGTCTTCTGTGATGGTCTGCCACGCCTCCCAATGAGACGCAATGCGTCCTCCCACCGTGGTCTCATGCGAGCGCGGAAAATCCTCATTTGGCAGGTTTATCAGTGGCGGTGCCACCTGAACCAGATGAGGAGGCTGAGGAGCGGGAGAAAAAACGCATGCGTTGTTGTCTACGGCGGTTATTCCCCGCAGGAGTATCCACTCTGCAAGATTCGCGGTCGAGGAAGCCCCTAAAACCAGAGGAGAGTCGAATTTGCGACAACATTCTCTGGGATTTGAGAGGAGCTTTGACCAGAACAGACAATGATTTAGCCGTCTGAGTGCTATCCTTGGTCTTGGTGAGCTCTACATCAGTAGTAGAATGAAAAAGCTCCTTATCATCGAATGGAAGGTCCAACACCTTGTCTTGCACTTCCTTAGAAAATTTAGTGGCATGCAGCCACGCCTGCCGTGAGGTATCAACCCCAAGCATCAGGCCGCGAGCCGAGGTGTCTACGTGATGAGCCGCAGCCTCCAGGAGATCCTGGGCCAAGACGCTGGCATCGGAAAGGCCTCCTTTGAAGTCTTCCAACTTCTCGACCGGGATGTGCTCCTCAAACTCCGACAGACCTTTCCACATCTGCATGTTAGCTCCCGCCAATATCAACTCAGCGTTGGCCTGCCTGAGCTGCAAGGCTGAGTTGGCAAAGATTTTCCTCCCTAGGGAGTCCACGAGCTTGTCCTCCTTTCCCAAGACCTGAGTAGCCATCATGGAAGAGGATGCTGCAGGTCTGGATTGCAACGTAGCCGCAGCCACCACTGTGGAGGAGGGAGGCGGACAAGACGACAGGGCCACCTCTTCCGAAGAATGCAGCCTGTACCTCGCGTCAATCTTCTTATTGACAAAAAGTCCCGAGTGTGGCTTTTCCCAGACTCTTCGGACCTCGGCCAGAACGTCCTTCTGCAGGAACAGGCTGGTACGATCCAAGGGAGACAGGGTAAACGCCCTAGAAAGCACGCCCTCCTGCGGAGCGGGTGCCTCGGCCACCGGAACATCTAAGAAACTCATCATGTCCAGTACCCGGTCATGAAAGGCTCTGATAGAGCGGGGAAGGTCCTCGTTGTCCTGATCGCCTTGAGGGTCATCTGACAGGTCTGGGTCCTGCTGAGCCGTGTCAGGCACTGCCTTGTCCACTGGGGACAATGGATGCACAGGCAGAAGAGCCGGGGGAGGCACCACGGGCAAGGGAGGCGCCGGCAGAACCACCGGAGGAACGGGTGGAGCCGGAGGCGCAGGTGGACATATCTCCTTGAAAAGCCCTTTGAAATATTCCCTCATGGGGTCGGTGCACATAAGCGCTTGAAAAAGGCGTCCTCAGGAGATTGCTTCGGAACCTGAGGAGGCCTCTCATGAGGTGGACAAATCCAGGGACGTAACGGGGAAGGGTGCCACACCGGCCCCTCCACCGATGTATCCACATAAATCAAAGGAGCTGCCCCCGCGGGCAATGAAACATTGTGCGGAAGAGGCATCCGGGTGCCGGTAAGGATGCGCACAAGGGACCTTAGGTTCACCCAAGGGACCGAGCCCTACACCAGAGGCCGATGGCGTAGTTGTAGGGGTAGCACCTAAAACGGCCGTCGCGGTTGTGGCAGGAACGGGCGCCATTTTGTCCTCATCTGAGGGGAACTGCGGCACGTGAGGAAGTGAGACAGGGGTCCCCGTCGATGGATCAGGGGTCTTAATCTTAGCCTTAACATAAGGAACCTCGGCTGAGCCGGTACTATGAGGCCTGGAATGTTTTTGTGACATACCAACCGCCAACTGAGCCTTCGAAGGAAGGACCTCGGCACTGCTGGTAAAAGAAGAACTTTGCTTCTTTGCCCCCTCAACAGATCTGGTATCACCACAAGGTCGGAACGGTGAGCAACCGCTTTCACCGACAAAGCCTTGTCCGGCCTCTCAGAACTGTTGGTAGCTTTAGCCTCTGAACGAGGGACCTTAGACCTAGGCCCGGTAACAGCCTTATCTGTACGGGCCTCGAACATCCGTTCGGTAACAACCAGCCCAGCCAAAGCCTCGGGGCGCACCCCGGTCTTGTTTTTGAGGGAAGCCGACAGAGAGGCCTCAGAGCGAGCTCCGGTACCCCACGATTCAGTAGAACTGGGTCTACAAACAGCCCCCACAGAAGGGGCCTCGGAGCGTACTCCTGTGTTCACAGGCCCCTTACGGAGACCCTTGGAGAAAACTCTAGTAGAATTATTAGGCTCAACGGGCACCTCAGGGCGAACCCCGGTGACAGAGCGATCAACGCCCCTCCCGGACCGAGAGGAACCCGGAAAGGTATCCCCCGGCCGGGGTGCTCTGAAAAGTAAAGAACTTACAGAGCGTTTCTTCTTCTCGTCGATGAACGCCTGAAAATGCGAAGGAGGAGTTCGTCGGAACGCCTCCTCCCATCGCTCCAACCGACGTTGAAGTGCCCGGTCCAAAAGGGAGTCACAGTAAAAACAGGAGTCCCAATGGTGTTCCGGACCCAAACACTCTAAACAAAGAGGATGGGATCTGCCCTCGCGAAGCGACGGTGACACGATGAACAATCTGGAAAGTCTAATTTGAAAGACATAGACAGACTAGTAAACGAACGCTAGCGAGAGCCAGAGAGGAAAAAAGGGAAGAAAATCTTCAGAGGATGCAAGTGCGTCCAGCCCCGATCGAGCGGAGAAAAGGACTGATGGGCGATGCGCGGGGTGGTGCCAAGGTGGGCGGGTTACGGCCGCGTGCCGGGCCCCGCGCAGGAAAGAGAGGAGGGACACATTTTTGAAAAAAATGTGGATGCTTTTTACAAAGTGCTCCGGTCCCGTCCCACAGGACGGAGAGATGTCCCACAAGTATGGAGGAAAGGGGACGGAACATAGGAGTATGGGGTGCTTTGACAGCATGGTGCAAAGAGCTCAAACTATGGATGTGCAGAATGCTCTGAAGGCAACTTGCCTGTATCCCAAATAATGGGGGTGCAGGATGCTCTTACAAGCTCTGCAAAGCCCCAAATGTGTGGGTGCAGGTTTTCTGCAGAGATCACAGACATTGTTGTGTGTGATGTTCTAAAGCTAGTCTGCATTGAGCTCTGATAGTGTGATGGGTGATGCTCGATGGGCAGTTTGGAGAGCTCAGACAGTCTGTGTGTGTGATATGCTTGTGGTTCTTTATACAAAGCTCTGAGAGTGGGGCATGTGAAGTTCCAAGGGCAGGTTACAGAGATTTCAGACATTAAGGAGTATGATGTTCTAAGGGCAAGGCTTAATATTCTGCTTGGCCTACCTCGGGCAGCCTTCAGAGATCTCAGACAGGAGAGTGTGAAGTGTTTTAAGGGCAGACTGACAAAAGTTGAGACTTTGCAAGTGGGTGTTGCTCCAAGTAAAGGATATAGAAAGATCAGAGTTGGGTGTATGGTTCTTTGAAGGGGAGTCGGCAGAAATCACAACCACCCTTGTTTGTAGTGCTCACAGAGAAGGCTGCAAAGTATTCACACAGAGTGTCTATGTAACTTTGCAGGTAGTCTGGAGCAGGACTGATATTGGGAGTGTGGTACTGTAAGCGCATGCTGTAAAGTGCTCATATTTTGTGATGACTGTAGTGTTCTGAGGGTTAATGCAGATATCTCACACAGTGAGGTGAGTGGAGCTATGAGTGAAGCTACAGAGTGTCAGATGTGGATGTGTGGTGTTCGGAGGACAGGCTGAAGTAGCACAGCTTGTAGGTATGTGGTTTTCTAAGTGCAGATTGCAGGGAGTTTAGGCAGTTCTGTGTGTGATGCGTGAGATAGTGGATTATGCTTTAGCTTTGTTCCCCTATATTGTTTTGAGCTTTACTCATGGTTTTCATGAGGCCTTTACACTGCTATTGCACCTCATACTTTATCCGTCTGATGCCAATTGATGTGAATAGATACAAGTTTACATTTGACAATGTGGTGCAGAGATGTAAACACCTAGTCTTAGATGTGTAATCACTTTTTCTAGATCTTTGCAGTGAGCTGGTGGGATTAAAAAGAAATCACAGGATTTGTGCTGTACATTTTATTAAAGAAAGGTCAAAGCATTTGACTCCTGTGACATCAAGGCATACCTGCAAAACTGTTTTCAATTTGCTTTTCCTTCACTTGGAAAAGATTGGGAAAACAACCTTTTATGAATGATCATTGTAAACTGGCTTCATGAAAGGATGGGACTTCCCTATAGAAATCCAAAAGAGGCCACATGATAGATGACTGAAGTGGTCAGTGTCAAGTGAAATTCCAGAGCTACAGTTGCAAGGGAGGTCACACCTCTTTATTAATTAATTCTGTTCTGCTGACAGGTGAGCACAAAAGACACACATCTCTGTTTTAAAACTCCACTATCACCTGAATTAAGTGTTCCAGATTATCTGCATTCTGTTTCTTCCCCTTTGTAGATGCAATATTTATGTGGGAGTTGATTGAATGTCTGACGGTTGCACTATAAAGTATGTCCAGTTTTGAATGAAATTGCCGAACACTAGAGTGGCAGGAGCTGCTCATCTCAGCTTCCTTAGCAGTGGTGAACCTCTTCCTTCCATTCTTGGACTGCCAGCATCCTGATTATAGAGAAAAGACAAATCCATTGCATATGGCCACATGACCCTGAGAATTCTTGGCTGCCAGTACATATACGTCCAGCCTAGTGAAAAAAGCCATGTTGACCAGACACTGGTCAGCCAGCAAGAATATGGTGCTACATAGTGCCTTGAACTTCCCACTTGCGTATCACAGCTTCACTGTAAAAGGGAAGATAGCATGCAGCCCATTTGGTTGAAACCATTTGTTTCTACAGTCTGATAACATTTCTGCTATGAGATACATTTAAGAGACTTGTGGAAATGCTGTCATGGCTCCTCTTTTTGTGTACATTATTTTGGACCCATTGTCTAAGGTGGCACAGGATTTAGTGCAATGTGTTGCAAAGATTCTGAGACATGTACGTGTACACTGGGTTTTCAGTTAAATGTCTCACTGTGTAGATCCATAGCCTCTGTACTTTGAACTCTCTCCATCTTGGTATAATACCAAGCCAGCTCACTCTGGGAGTACTTTTGAATGAACAGAACTGTCACTAAACGTTGCGCTTAATCAAAGACTACTAGGAGGCTTATCATTGCCAGGGAAGACATTTTCAACCACTGTTACTTGGTTAGCATTTACTTTACATTCAAAGCCTTGGTTTGCTATTTTTTGTTAAAAGGAGTTTTATTAATCTATAATCTTCGAGAAATAAAACATTTTACTTTAAGAGAAACCTGCTACGATCCTATGTATTTCCTGAAATTGCATCTGTGTCCAATGCTGTAATTTAAACTTTCTACAGATTTTGTCCATTCTCACTAACAAATTGTCAGCCAAGTGTTCTAGTAAATCCCTTGTTTGACTTAAGAGTCAGTGCTGTTCATCCTTAGGCAAGAGGGATCTTGAGGAGGACCTCCCAAAATCTCCCTGATTCTTACAAACCAACCCTGGTCTCACGTTGTTCTCAGGCCCAGTTGCATTTTTATGTTATGTTGATTTATATCGTGCAACGCTACCACCCGAGGGCATTGTCCAGGCACTCACATGGTTCTCTGCAAGAGAAGAGGGCGGGGTGTGCTAGTGAGGATAGGAGAGGTTCAGAACCAGGGGCAACTGGCATCTCTGTGTGTTGTGTTGTGTGTGGGAGTTGGTTCGATTAGATTGTTGTAACCGTATGGGCAGGACTCAGTGTCTCGGATGTGTACTAGTGTTTGTGTTGGGTGTGTGGATCATAAGAGGTTAGAGTGGGGTTGTACACATGCACACTAGTTAAGTGTATCCACAAGGGGGTCCAGAGACTGTTAGGTGTTTTAATTGTATTGTGTTGGTGTGCATTTGTGTAGTGTCTGTGGATTTATGCACTAGTGCATTGTCACTAATAGTTGGTGTGTGGTGCTCTCCTCTGCTCGGTGTGTGGTGCTCTCCTCTGCTATAAAACTGAGGCTTTATTATGAGAGGCGGAGCTGCCACAAGCTCTGAATGTGGGTTCTGAGACAGAGCTGTGCACACTAGTGCGACGATGTGCAAGGAAATATGTTTGAACGAGCTTAGAGGTGCTCCATTGAATACTAATGTGCACCAGCTCACGTGTAAACAGAATGTACTATAAGGTGTTTGCAAGAGTCTCAAATATGCCATCCGAGAAAGCTACAAATAAGTGCAAATGTAGACATGTGTATGGTAATGTGTTCCTTTAGATTTATCTGTCTGTGGAATAAGGTGGGTAAAATGTCAACATATAATATGGGGCCTGATTCGTAAAGATTTGCACTGAAACAAATCAGAGGATGCCTGTAAGCATCTAAGATTTGCACCTGCAGCAAAACCTGTTTCAAAAAGTCTTAAACTGGAGCTTGTTTAAAGAGGTTTAAAGCCTCTCGAGATGCCTTTTAGAAATGCTTTGTGAAACAAACGTTTATCTAAGCATCTTAAATATGCCCCAGGCATCCCCAGGTTTACTCTAGAGTTGGACTGTGTGAATCAGGCAGAGGATAGCTGGTGCATGTCTCAGATGCTCAGTGGCAGCTCTGACTTGCTTCGGTGACGACCTGTGCGAATCAGGTCCAACATGTGTGTGTCTGGGAATGTGGACAACTGTAATCATTGACTTCCTAGGAAAGCAGCAGTTGGAGCTTTTTGAGGCTTATTTTTACCCAGGGAGGATCTGTTATAACTGTTTGTTCTAAGAAAGCTGCAGCAAGGGATCAGGGCGCATGTTGTGTCCTATGAAGAAGATTTGTAATCTCTAATTATCCAAATAAAGTTGCAGCAAGTGCTTATGTGGGACTGCTTTATATGGGGACTGCATAGTTAGCTCCATTCTGGCAAACATTTGAATGTCTACTTGCAAGCATGGGAAGCAGTGGTAAGGGTTGGGTGCTGTCAGAGATAGTGAAACCTTTCAAGGGTGACTCAGACTGTATGTGAAAGAAGTACATCAGATGATTCTGATCTGTCCTAACTTTACCATTGTGATGACTTTTGGGATTTTCCTGTTTTTCGTGTAACATTACTTAAGGTTCAGAGCCTAAAGGGATAAAGATTAAAATGCTAGTCAAAGGTTAACAAGGAGAACTCAAGGGAGTTATATTGAATTAAAATGATGACCCAGAGAATCAGATGGCTGTTCTATTAGAATTTTGGGAGAATGCTTTACAATTACCCTGCCTCTGAAAAAAGGGTGAGGGCCATCACATGATAGTCTTTGCAGAGACAAGGGACATCATCTGCAGAGGTAGTGGGGCAACACATCAGCCGACTGTGAAATTAACTAGTTTCCACTGCGTTGCGGGAGTCCATTAAGATGGCAGTGCGAATATTTAGGGGAATAACCATGCAGGAAGTCAAGAAGCAGAGCCAATCATAATTATTTGAAAAGAAATATAATCTCTTAGAATACTCAGAGACTCATGGCCATGGGACAGTCAATGTGCAGACTGTCGGTAGGCCACTAATCTGCCCTTTAGGCCTTAACACCTGAGAAGCACAAGCAACGGGAGAAGCATTTACATAAGAAGAAAAATCTTTAAAATTAATTTGGATTTCTACTTTACAGTGAGCGTTTTTTGCTTTCCAGTTTGTGTTGTTTTGAAGAATTCTACTGGGAAATGTGAAGTTTTATAAGGGATTGAAAAATGCATCACAATAATAAGCAAATTGAAGAGTTTCCAGTTTTATGAAAAAAAAAGATTTGGGGTATAAAGCTATCTGTGGGAAGTAGAAGGGGTGTGGCTATAAAACTCAAAATAATATATGCTAACTTTGGCATGTACAAATAAAAAAAAACGGAGTGTCGCAATATGCCAATAAAAGAATACCGATACTAGCAAAATGTAATATTAAAGTATGTTAACATTAAAAAAGACCAATTAAAAATAAATGCAAATGTTACTAAGGTACCAATATATGTTAATATAGGTTATGTAAACAAAAACATATCCTAATATTAAAATATTTCTATTAATACCAATATTACCATAAACATTGATATGTGAACATTTTGTAATATAGCTGTATGAAAATATGTGAGTAATGAAATATTTTAGCATTCAAATATTTATAAATTCAAATAGGACATCCTTTTGGAATGAAACGTGTCTCACAGGGACTGACCGGCCCAATGCAGATATTGGAAACAGTAAACTGTACGTCTGCCCTGGCTAATATGCCCAGAATAATTATGATCTCTGAACAGCTTAAAGCTAATATTAGAGAACTGCTCAAGCCATGAGAAAGTTAGCACACCACAAAACATATGTTGGCGCTTTGTGTACTTGGCACTACAAAATGACTTGTTAGTGTACCAGACATATGAATGGATGAACAATAAAAATACTATGAAACACTTTTAAGTGACTCCACCTCCATTTTGCTTGGTGTAAGAAATGTAAAGATTTTTTGAGAAAATAAAATCAATACATTAAAATAGCTAATAAACACAAAAGTGTAATGTATAAATATGCAATTTTCTAATTTTGCAATATTGATATTTATATTGACAATGACATAAGGAAACCTTAGAATCGGCTGTTATTAACGTTGGTGATAATATCATAATGCTGAAAAAGATGTAAGGGTTGTCAGAAATGAAAGACATATTGTGTGACATCTGAGAAGCGGAATAGTCTATTGACAAATATGGGCATTTCATCTAAGGTACATGCTCTTTTGGGAGTAGATGTTGAAAATATATGTGAGGTAGGAACTGTTCAAATAGTAGGGAAACTAGACATGACACAGAATTTCAGGTGATAAGTATGTGCCACCTATATTTCACACTGTAATAAGCACAGCAAAAGTAGTCTGAGAGAGAGAAGAAAAAGGCCTCACACAAGCATCACATAGTCCAGCCAGAGTTACCAGAATCTGAGTGATCTCTAGTTCAAATATGGTGCAAACCCTGTACTAGGGTTCTGATGAGGAAGTTCCCAGAATGTATTGGATTGGTAAAAAGCCTTAGAAAAGGAGGTCCCATGTTTCTCAAGCCTGTGCTCCCATTATTTAATTACCAACAAATGATGGGGTTTGCCTACTGAGCTCCTATTCTGAACACTGTCCAGGCAAATCTGCCACTAGACCCAGTCATGTTTTCATGCTCTTAAATGCGCACCCCAACTGCATTTTGACATCTGCAACTCTCATTTCCAAGATGAGAGAATGTGACTGTAAACCAGGGGCAGTCTGGAATTTTGGTTTCATTGCCCCTGAGTTCTTGATGAAATGGAGACTGCAACTCCATACCCACCTCTTTTAGTGCCCAGATTAACATTTTCATCCCACTTTCCATCCTCCATCATATTCTCTCATGCAAGCCTGGACCCCCATGGCTCCCCCATCCCTTTGCAATCCTTTGACGGGGGTCACCACATAACCCACTCCTCCGATACCAGCCTGTTGTAGAAATTAATTAATAGGGACAGACGTCACATCTACTACAGCACAGTAGAGTGGGTGCTGGTGATGAGGAATGAGAGGTACAGACATGAAATGAGGGAGGTGGAGTGATTTTCTGAGGGTATATTCGGGTAGGAAGTGGTGGTGATGTGAGGAAGAAGAGGTCACAAAGAAAGAGTCCACTATTTTTCCATTGCCTTTGATATTTCGTTTCTATATTGTTTTGCTAATCCTCTACAGAACAAATAAACCCTCATCCCACTCTCACTGGAATGTGACAGAGGTCAAGGCTGCACACTATGTGGCTTCAGAGCATGGAGCATTCCAGTTATTCTCTTATCACTGTGTTGTTTGTAAGGTCTAATAACAGTAAGGTGTTCAGCCTAAGGAAAGTGAACCAAGGTTTCAGCTGGCAGAACTAACCAGTTGTTGTCACTTAATAGCCACACACGTCCGCTGTCTGTTTAAAAAGCTTTTCTATGTCTGGAAAATGCAAATACCTGCACCTTACATTGCAGTACCTTCATGAGGAATACACTGACCTTCTTATTTCTTGAATCACTTCAATAAACTGCTTCCCTTTTATCCTTCCAACATCATCATCCAAACAACTAAAGGTGAGATGCATAGACCAAACACCACAGTACAGACAATAGAACACATGTAGATTCCCAGGAGCACCCTTCACAGCCGCACATATCTATTAGACTCTCACTAATACCCAGATATCACATTTCTCGCGTTCTGAAACACTTGTGTAGGAGCGCAATATAAATAAAATATCATTTCATTTCATTTCATTTGCAAACACTATAAACTCCAAATAGCAGGCTCCTAATTGGACTTCTAATATACGTCTAATATCAAAGTATCACCAAACTAGCCGTCTAAAGCAACAACCTGAATTACTAATATAATCCTTATGCTATCCTTCATAATGAAAATAGCTCTTTAAAAATGTTTTATAGGACTTGCAACTTATAACTCAGTCTGTCAGAACTCAAATGAAAAATCACTAAATACCCCCTCTGACAAAGAACTCAGAGTCCTCCCTGCAATAAAATAAGGCATACCCTTAAAAACAAGCCAAAGGCTCATTCAAAAAGCACCCCATAAAAATAAAGAGCACCAGGAAAACTAGCACAAATGTACCCAGAAAGACAGAACAGAAAAGTTAACAAGTGCACAAGATTAAAATCACCAAAATTAGAAGAAAAGCAAACCCTGCAAATAACCCAGTCAATTCCTACAAATTGGCAGGAAACCATATGACAAACACAAAGCAAATAACAAAAAAGTTGATGAAAAACATTGAAAAAGCATCCAATAATGAAAAGACACCAAAGCACTCAAAACAAATACAAAAAGCGACGGAAAATGAAAATCCACCCAAGCACAACCAGACAGCACCTGGAGAATAAATAAATAGCACTTCACAAACAACACCTAAAACATCTGTTAAACAACCAAAATTAACTCACAACTAAAAGTACTTGGTAAAGTACTCCAATGCACTCACAATCAGCCAGAAATGAAAGAGTAAACAATCAAAATGTATGCGAAAAAAAACTAACCAAGTAAGCACCATATGGTATCCAGAAGGAAAATACAAAAATTGGCAAGCCAATAATCGAAATGCTCCTGCCACAAATCACAATCATCCAAAAATCACCACACAAACAACCACAAGACTCCAACAAACAACAAAGGCAGCTAAAACAACAACAACAAAAACATACAACTCAAATGTATGCCAAACACACTAAAAAGGCCCAGGAAAATAAATACATTACCCAATAAACAATATTAAAGCATGCAAGAAGCAACCAAAAGTACCAGGTGATAATCAAGCAAAAGTCATCTGACAAAAATCCTCAATCCACGCACACACAAAACCAAAATGTAACTACAACGAAGAACTAAAAATCACCATGTGAAAGACCAAAAAGACCCCCTAATTAACCAAATGTGTGGTGAAACAAAAGAATCACCATGTGAACAACCAACAAGCACTAAGCTATGTTCAAAAACAACTAAAAGAAACCCATACCACCAAAAGCACACAATAAAATAGAAACAAAATGCACCTGGAAAATAACCATAAATGACATAACAATCACCTAGAAAGCTCTTTGAAAGCTATGTAGACTGCTGAAAAGCACACATAACCCAAAAGACTGGCTATGTTATCAGAATACAACCCACATATTACCAAAAAGTACCTGTCATCTACCCAATACGCAACTGACAAAACACTCAGCAAGAAATCAAAAAGCACCCACCCAGAAAACAAGAACCATTTTGAAAATGTTCAAAAGGTACCAAATTAGCAACCAGCATACAATACAAATAAAAATAATCAAAGCACCAAAAAAACTGAAAGCATAGTGGTTAATAAGTTGCACATCCAAACACTACAAAAAAGCATGTGATAAAATACTCCCTCCCTTTCACTCCCACGTGGCAAACAACTAAAATTCCCCTGCAAATGATTGAAAAACACCTGCCAAACAAGCAAAACAGACGTAGCCAATATCCACAAATAGGAATGAAAAAAAGAAAAACCACCTGACAAACAACCACAAGCATTCTGTGCACCAGAAACATCACCAACATGCACACAAAAATGGCCAGACACATTTTACAATGCATGTGGCCAACTACCAAAAACAAATACAAACTATCCAACAAATTACTAACATTATTTTGATAAGCCACTGAAAAACATTCAATGACCCCCAAAACGACCTAACAAATTATGAGTATTTGAAAACAATTAAAAACACTGTAAAACTATGCAGCAAACTAACTAAACGTTCCCGACTACCACAAAACATACCACTAAAGCACAATACCAAAAGGTCGCCCAGTAAACTAACAAAACCACCTAACAAACAAATGAAATGCACTTAAATAACTATCAACATGTACTTGTAGTTAGCAAATAGCAACAAATAACAACCTAAGTCACCACCATCACCAAAGAAAGGAGAACAAACTACAGAACCAAACAACAGACAGCAAAGTACCCCAAAATTAACATGCTAAACTAACCAAATGATTCATAAAGCTCCAATACACATCTGAATTTGTAAAATTCCCACTAGAATGTGGTTAACAACGTAAAGGCTTTTGAGCATGCCTATACAACATGTAGCACCCACTGTGGTCCGTTTAGTAGCAGTTGTTCAGCACTTTAGATAGGATGCTTCCTCAGTCTCACCCTTGGGTACATATTCTTTGTGACCTCTGACCCAGCCATCATGTATTACTGCAACACTCAGCTCCATAGGACTGATAATGAAGCCATGCATAACATGCAGAAGGAGAGTGAGACCTAAGGGCAACACAGGTAAGGAGTGCAAGCACCAACAATAGAGGCCACAGTGAGGGATAGAGAGATGAGCAATACTGAGAGAGCAGAAAGGGATATTGAAAGGGTGAAGAGAATGTAATGTGAGAGAAAGCAGAAGGAAGGGCACAAAGATAGCGAGAAGATAAGTAGAGTGGATAGAGGGTGGTAGCGGAAAAGGAATCCGAGTCTCTGAGATAATTAGAGAAATGTAATAGGAATGAAGGAAGAAAACAAAGTGCAAAAGAGATAGAGGAGGAACGAAATGAGACAATGAAATCCTACCGAACAAATCATCAATTTTTATTCCAGGTGTGCATTTACAAAAATGTGTCTTTCAAACTTTCTCACAACGCTGAGAAAAGGATTTCCAGTAGTAGAAAAATCACAGTGAAAATATAAGGGGATGAAAGGTAAGGGTCTCCCGTGATTTTAGAACGAAACAGAGAAACGAGTGATGGTTCTTGAATAATGATAGTCAGAATTTGCCTTTCAAGACATTGGAAGCAAATTTAGTATTCCTTCAATTCCTGGTGCTGCTGAACTCCGGCACCAACAAGCAAAAGAACATGGCACTCTGGAATCGCAGTGCACCCTAATTAACAGAAGTTCCAGAACCACAGTGCAGCCTAATTCACAGGGAATGCTGGAACTGTCCATTGGCCTCCATCCCAGGACATTTCCAAAACTACAGTTCATATTTCTGGGGCATGCTCGAAACTGTAGTTCAATTGTATTCTTAGGGCATGCTGGGAACATCAGTTTAGCTTCATTGTCAAAGGCATGCTGGGATCTGCCAGACAACCTCATTTCTATGGCATGCTGAGAAGTACAGTTTGGCTACATTCCAAGGGTATGCTGAAAGGTGCAGTTTTGCCTTACAACAAAGGCATGCGGGATGCTTCATTTTGGTCTCAGCCTTAAAGCATGCGTTGAGTAGTAGCCCTACCTCTTTCCAGAATATGGGATCTGCTGTTCTACTCAATCTTAAATGTAGTCACTTGTACCCAAACGCATTCCAGAAAGCTTGGTGATGCTGTCACCTGCTCAGTGGAAGTCAGGCTCATAGGCTGTAATAGCAGTGGGTGAAATTGACGGAGCATCCCACCCTAAGACTCAAAGTATCAAGTCACGTGAGCAAAGAGGCATTGGCCTATACAGTAATAGGAAGGTTTGACCACAGGTAGCTACCTCTAAAAGGTTAGGGAGAGGAAATACAGTCATAAAACAGGTACATCTGACAGATGACTGACACTGTCCCAGTCCTATGAAGATACCTGTCTGAGTGGACCATATCCCCATTTATCCACGGACCAGTCTATTTCTGTTTAGACAGCTCTAGCGACAAGAGTTACAATCTTTTAGGCTAGAGAAGCAAAAATGTCTCCCTTTAGCTCATAACTCACCACTTCTTTCTTCTCTGTCCCTTAGACCCTGTTTCATTGTTTTCCAGATGCTTGACATTGTGTGATGTGAATTTAGCTCATGCAGGGTAATGTGAAAGGCAGATCCCTTTTCCTTTTTTTATAATGAAAAGTCAATTGGAGGAAGCTTTGACTCAGGGATTTGTAGGTGGGGTCAATACTGTTTCTGGCCAAGCAGGATTTATACTCCCCGACCCCTTCCTCCACGTCATTCGACCACACCCCCACCCCAAAATCATGTCTGTGAATTTGAAAAGGTTGGTATACTGACCTTGAGGTCCCTGTGCACAATATCACAGTGATGTATGAAAGAGACACTTTCTAATATCTGATGAAGACAGTGACTGTAAAACAAAACAGGGAGACGGGGATGGGAGCGGCAAGGGGGTAGAAGGGAAGGAGACAGGAGGAGAGAGGAGAATAAAGTGCAGAGAAAGAAAGTAATAGAAAAGAGGGGAGAGAGATAAACAGAAGGGAAGGAGGAGGGGAGAAAAAGAGTGAAATACCGAAAGTGGACAAAGATATAAAGAGGGCAACATATGCAGATAGTAGAAGGACAGAGAAAGGGATACACATAGAATGAAAGAAATGCAGGGATATACAAATGGGGGTTGAATACCGAGAGATAGAGAAGGCGGGTGAATTGAGAAGGTGAATGAAGAAGAAAGAAGAGATACAGTGAGGGCAGAGTCATACACAGATGACATGACCATAGCCCAGAGAGGGAGGGATGTCAGAATAAGGAGGAGAGGAGAGGAGAGGAGAGGGAAGGAGAGGAGTGGAAGGGAGAGGAGAGGAGAGGAGAGGAGAAAGCAATAGCGTGGAATGTGAGATACAGATATGATATGGGTGCAGAAAAAGAGGGATATGGAGAGAATGATAAATAAAGCACAGAGCAATGCATACAAACAACACGATACAGTGTAGGGAGGGAACAGGGTGGAAACAGATACATAACAAGTTAAAAAATACAGAGGGTGGATGGATAAAGAAGTGAGATAGGGAGATGGGTGAGGAGAGAGAGGAGGCAGTGGAAAGATGATTATAGAGGTAGTGTCAAAGGGATAAACAGAAACAGAGGTGACAAGAGTCAGAATAGAAGGAATGGGGAATGGAAATGGGGATATAGGGTGGTGATAATAGAATGGAGGCATGAAGGAGCAAATCAACAATAGAAATAAGGCAGATAGAAGAACGCAGAGAGCAAAACAGCAGCACAGCAAACAAGATTGGGGTTTGACAGAGATAATTGAGGTAAAAGGATGAATGGAACAAGGAGTACAGAAAGCGAGAAGGGACACAGAGAAAAAGAATGAAAGAGAGTGTGGTCAAAATAAAGGAAATGAGAAAAAAGAACAGGTCCATGCAAACGGGACAATGGATTGAAATAGAAGAATTGAGTAGTACATTGAGGATGGACAAAATATACATAGAGAAACCGTAGTAACGGAGAGTAGTCAGAGCAGAATAAGTGTGGGGTGAGATCGAGTTGTGGGATTTGGATGCAGGATAGACAAAGCAATGAATTAGGGAAGGTGGTTTCAAGGAGGAAGGGAGAGAGTAAGGATGCGGGAAAATGAGGGAAAGGGAGGACCACTTTGGGGAAGAGGTGGAAAGGGAAAAAGGAGTAAGAAAAGAAACCAAGATAAAAGAGAAGAGGAGATCAAGTGACATAAAGAGAAAGTAATTGGAGACAGGTGGAAATTGGGGACATTTCAAACCCCAGAAGGAGGAGGGAAGGGACGGAAGGGATGGGCAGGGCAAGACAAGGAGAAAAACAGAATGTCTTGAAAGGTTGGACAAAACAATGACTTCTTACTGGCGTACAGGAGGGAAGGTATATGGAAAACTGCGAAGGATGTGAAACATGCATTTCTTTCTCAGGTATGTACATATTATCCAAAAGAGGCAGGCCATGAGCAATGAAAGTGGAGGAATGGGGAAGAGATCTGGGGTTGAAGTGTTAAAGAACAAACATAAAAATCCCATGACCAAAATGCATGATCATTGCACTATGAGGGTGTATGTCCAAGAGCATCTGGTGTGGGTGAGTTAAGTTACCCATTATATAGACTAAGACGTGATCGCACTCAGCATGATTTTGGTTCCACATGCTGTTGCTGTGCTGCTTTGATTCCACCATGCACATGGGCAGGTGTTCTGGCTTGTGGGGCACTATGACAGGGGATTCATATTTTAGACTAATACAAATATGTAGGGAAATAACTAGTTTCTTTTTATTTTTTTATTTTTATTGGGTTATGTTGCAACCCTTTAAAAAAAAAAGAACAAACACAAGCCAAGCCTTAACATTCATCTCGAATCAGTGCCAGCCCTCATCGCACCATCTATTTCCCATAACATGGGCTCGGGTATGGATCTCAGAACGACCCAACGATCGAATCCACCGAGACATCGTGTAGATGATCTTTTATAATACGAAGAAAAGAGACCAGTGCATATAGCATCGCTCTGTTTGATCCATCAAACAGGGCTCTCCACCAATCATCTCGGGTGAGGAACTGAAAGTTCATTGTTATTGGGCTAAAGATGTTAACTCTTTTAGACTCAAACACAGGGCACATTAGGATTAGATGTTTCAGAGTTTCTTTAGAGGAAGCGCAGAAACGACAGGTAAGGTCCAAGTCCGGGGATTGTGACCAGTAGCAGAGGCGTTCTTTAGTTGTCATAACATTCAGTCTAAAGTGGAGATAAAGGGCCCGAGCCCACTGGTCCGGAAAACAAGCCAAATACAGAGGTACACATCCATATGCCCTTGCCTCGGCCGGCGCTTCCAGCATGGACCTCGATTTGGCTCGTTTATCACAGGTCTGAATCCAGTCATTTCTCCAGATCTTTAGTTTTGCCGCATCTGGATTTTCAAGCAGCAGGGAAATAACTAGTTTCAGAACTTTGTTCCTAAAACTTTGGTTGAGGTCTTTCGAAAAATGGGACCTATCATGTCCATTCAATAATGTGTGCACCAATGCAGAGCTTTGCAAACAAGTGGTAAATAAACCAAATTGAAATTATTTTTTTAAACTACCTTATCTCAAAAAGAATACTTGAAGAAACTTTAAATGATATAAGACTATTTCCAAAACGTAATGTGTAGGGAACACTGTTTTATGTTCTTACAAGGACAGCAGCGTAAGTGGAAATAGAAGGTTGCTGATAATCCCAGAAAATATAAAATGAGGATTTTTCCTACAGGTTAAGGAAATTAAATCTTTAAATGTATGCCCATTGCTTGTTAAATATCATAAAAGTATGCCTTTAGGGATGAACTGTTGGAAGGTTTTATGTTGCCAGTCCAATGAACATCAGGCCAGACTCTGAGGCTGACTTAAAGATTTTAAAGAGCTATGCTCTCATCCTTCAGCAAGAGACCAACCCATTACTGTCACATGGTCGTGTTTTCATCCTGTTTCATCACACCAGTCAATTAGTGGCAAATTACAGCATTCTACTTTATCATGTGGACAATCAATGACAGCCCTGCCAGGGTTGTGATTTCATCACGCCAACTCATGTATTCAACCAAGGGCTGTCCACAGTTCTGATCTCGACCTACTAACTCATGTGGTCAACTAATGCTCAACTGGCTGTTTAACTCCTGTTACATGACTAGGATCAGATACTGCTATTACATATGTTCAACCAATAGCCATTGTGGGACTGTAATCCCATGCTGCTAACAAGCAATGATTGCCACAGCACTATGATCTCACACATCTACCTCACATGATGACCCATTAACTGTCACAGAACAGTGATATCATTCGGCTCTCTAATATGGGCAACTAATGACTGTCACAGGGCTGTGGCACCCACATACTGCAATCTTATGTGACCAGCTAACCACTATCAGAGGGCTGCGCCATATACGTACAGTCCATGGATGGCACGCAGCTGTGATTTCATGCTGCTATTCCACATAGTCAGCTTATGTCTATCAAAGGCCCGTGATCGCATCATACCATAAACGGCCATCAAATGTCCAGCACTGGGTATAAGCACACACTGCTTTGATATTGTACAGTTATATGAATGGACCCTGCAGAGGTTTGTTGTAGGTGATCAGAGCATAGCTTTAGAAGGGGTGAGTTCTGGGCCCCCATTGCACAGCTCCACAGAGAGGGCAATTGCAGCCAGGTAAAGCAGAAAAATCTACGGCAAGCACCCCTAGTCTCTTATTTGATTCAATAGGGACACTTTTGCATTCGTCTACGACTAGTAAAAACTAAACGAGTGGTGGTGGGGAGGTTGCATCTCGTAATGCCCTTTTTAACATTCAGCGACTGTGGGATTCATTATAAGTTTGGCGGTCCGGAAATAAGGGTGCTGGTAGCAAGGTACCAGCACCATTTTCAGACCGACAAAATATGAGTCAGCCGGCAGGGGCACGGTACTCACGGCAGGCCTGACTTGCCGGGAGTTCAGGCCCCTATCGGCAGTGTTTTCACTGAAGCACCTCCACCGTTAGCAATGGTGCTGGTGCTTCAGTGTCTCCATTCCCATGGAGTCCTATGGGACTCCACCGAAATGGGGATTTACCGTTCTGCCGCCATCGGTGGCACGGGGATGTCAGGCGGCAGAAACAGTGTTACGGGGTCGGCGGTAGCTCGCCGCCTACGGGCGGGGTCTACCACTGACCTCGTAATGAGGCCCCACTAACAACATGATGGGTGAGAATAACTTTCCTCTAACTTCACACCATCACTGTTATGTTTTGTGTATAGGACGTACGTCTGTGCCAGTAAGAGAGTAAACGCCATGCGTATTCCCCTGCCTTGAGAGGGATTGTATGTAAGTAATTCAGCACTTGCATACAGCACTGCCTAATTCGTTTAGAAGAATAAGGTTATATCATACCAAACTCAGCTACTAATGGTCTATACAATGAATTTTTGATTGTGTCAAAACAGTACACATTGAAAGTAGTCCGAATAATTTACCTACTTTTCTAAATAATATCTCTAAAAAGGTTGATTCAACAATACAACTGTCACTGTTGGGATTGTGATCTCTTTATCTGTACTTTCAGATGTATACTTTAGCAGCTGTCAAAATATTACTGAGAAAGGGGACATGATTAACACAGCAAACAGGTGTGGGCGAACAGCCTTGTCCAAGGTACTTAGCTCCCCTCCAAATGCTCTTTGGTACTTCCTGACTTGTGTGCCTACTAATTCAGTAACACTAATTCAGTAACACACTCATACAAACTATGATGGCCCCAGTAGCTATTCTATAATTTGTTAGCAATTCCTAACAATTCCTAAAGAACAATAAATGCTTAGTTCATACAAACCTGCATCTATAGTACATTTGTAAAATGACCTCAACCCAGTCGTCCTCGTCTAAGTGTGAATGACTCCATAATTTGAAGTGACAATGTTTTAAACTATTTGAAATAGCATGTCAACGTTTTGTATTTCAATCAATGAGTCAAAGGGGATATATTACAACACACTTTTGAAATAAGTACAAATATCCTAATTATGGCTATGTTACCAATTCATATTTTTTAAATCCCATCAAGAATGAATACACCAACCTATTTACTTGTGTTTAGCTAAATTCAAGTCTCTTAAGTTGACAATCTTCTTTTTCACATTTCAGTTTAATGTCCTATATTTCCATATTTAACCAATATCAGTCCCTCTATGTGGGAACATATGTAATTAGTATCTTAATCTACAATACATACGAGTATTCTTTAAGGGAACACTGACATCACAATCTCATCATTAAAACCATCTGGCCATCACCATGTTTATATTCGTCATGTGAAGTCTTACATCAGTCAGCTCTTTTGGGAGTCAATTAATTCCTTGAGCCTCTTTTTAGAAATATTTAGTAATTGCATAACTAAATTTAAATCATTAGCCTTATTGCGTTTGCTGATCTACTCATATTAGTTTTAAATCCTCTTTTAATCTTCCTGCATTAACATTGATAAATTGATGTGTACATGTCCACTTACATTAATTCATAAAAGATTACCGAATTCCTTTCACACAACACATTTTCTGTGTTTTAATAAACTTTTAAATTTTTCTTCGAAGTATGTTTTTTGTGTACATTTCTTCTACAAATCTGTGAACTGGCCTTTCTACAAGTTATGAAGCAAAAATGATCACTAGCTCTATTTTTACCCAAACAGGAGGTCTCAGCACTGCACAGCTGTGGTATCGTTGTGTTTTGCCTCTGCATCTATGTAAACACATCAACGATACCAGCACTTATGCCTTATTACATGCCAGCATGTGTTAATGGGTTTAGCTAAATATTTGCAGGCCAAAAATGTTATTTCATCAGGAAAAATGGACAAGTAAATCCAAAATATTCTGCTATAAATGTATGGCAAGCTTCCGTTCATGTCTGTTGGAGTCTCATGTTCACATATACTCAACTTTAACATAGTTGAACGCGGTTAATATAAAAAATTACACACTTCAGGAAACCAAGAAAAGAACAAGTTACTTATCAACTGGTAACGTTCTTTCGATTGGATGTTCCTCCAACGTATTGTATTCCTCATCTTAGATGTATTCCTTCCAGCTTTAGCTGCTTTGGAATTTTTTTTTGGCAGAGGGCGCCGTGCGTCGATGTCGTCGAGTCGATGGTCCCTCGAAGGCCTCCGTCAAGGGTGACGTCATCGGGTGTATAAGTAGCACGCGCGGCGCCCGTTGGCCTCAATTCTGTTTTTCCCCCTTCATTATTGATTTTTCACTGTGTAGACTGTGCCAGGCAGACAGGTATTTGCCTTGCGAGAGTTGGAGTGGCAATAGCCCGGAAAAATGTACAGAGGGGTAGGATGGGAGGGCGATGAGGAATACTTTGGAGGAACATTCAATAGAAAGAACGTTACCAGTTGGTAAGTAACTTGTTCTTCAAGTGGATTGTGTCCTCCAAGGTATTCCTCATCTTAGATAGACTCCCAAAGCAGTATGGACAATTTCTCTGGAGGAGGGATTAGATTTTTTCCCGATACCCTTAGATGGCTGAATATAGTACTGCTTTACCAAAATTCAGCTCCTTAGACTGGGAAGCATCCAGGCTATAGAATTTGGAAAAGTATGCAGTGAGGACCAAGTTGCTGCTTCACAATTGGACCTTATAGGAACACCTCTTTGTAGGGCTGTCGAAGAGGCGATGCCTCTGGTGGAATGAGCCCTTAGACCTTCTGGTGGGTCTTTTTGTGCTAATCTGTAGCATTCTGAAATACAAAGCACAATCCAGCGTGATATTGTTTGCTTTGTCACTGACTGGCCCAATTTCTTTCCTGTGTAGCCAATAAACAGCTGATTGTCCACTCTAAGCTTAGAAAGCCTAGGGATGTAAAAGCTTAAAGCTCTTTTCGGATCCAACCTGTGTAATCTTTCCTCCTCCTAACTAGGATGAGGTGGAGGATAGAATGTGGGTAAAACAATTTTCTGACTTAAATGAAAATCAGATGCCACTTTTGGTAAAAATGAGGGTTTAACCCGCAACACAACTCTGTCCTTATGGAACACAGTACAGGGTGGCCCAGAAGACAGTGCCTGCAATTCGCTCACTCTTCTTGCAGATGTTAAAGCATCTAGGAAAGCAGTTTTCCATGTCAGTAATCTTAATGGACAAGTGTGCAAAGGTTCAAAAGGAGCACACATTTAGAATGTTAGGACCAGATTGAGATCCCAAATTGGTACTTGAAATGGGAAAGGAGGAAACACATTAGTGAGTCCTTTTAAAAATTGCACTACCAAAGGAATTTTGAAATAGGAGCATTCTTCCGACGAGCGCTTCAAGATGGAAAGCGCTGCATGATAACCTTTACTGGTTCCAACATTTAGACCTCTATGTGCTAGGGTCAGGAGGAAGGACAGTACTTCCGGAATAGAACATAGAAAAGGATCGACATTCTTTTCTCTGAACCAGTTGCAAAACTTTTTCCAATGGCAACGGTATAGAGACTTTGTTGCTGGCCTTCTTGCCGAAAGCAACACGTCCGTGACGTCATCTGGAAGGTTCCAATCCTTGTACCTCAGCCTTTCAGATATCAAGTATGAAGGTTGAGCGTTTTGACCTCTGGATGGAGAACCTGACCCTCCATTTGAGAGAGAAGGTTCTCTTTCTGAGGAAGATGTACTGGGGGACAGATGGACATGTATAGAAGGTCCGGGTACCACGTTCTCCTGGTCCAATATGGGGCAATTAGGATCATGCGGCTCCGGAAGTGTCTCAGTCCCCTGATGACCTGAGGAATTACGGGAATCGGAGGAAACGCGTACAATAGTGAGAAATTCCACTACACCACGAACTCGTCCCCCAGGGCTCCTCTCCCGCCCACCTGGTGCCTTATTTGCTGCTCCTTTTTCCTAATTAAGGAGCCCTCCAGCCTCTTTTCCTTTGCAGATAGGGAGCAGGTGCAAGTGGATCTAGGTCACCTAGCCTAAGCCCCGCCCACCTGGTGCCTTCCTGCCTGCCGCTCCTTTTCCCTACTTAGCAAGCCCCGCCCACCTGGTGCCTTCCTGTTTGCCGCTCTTTTTCACCACTTAGCAAGCCCTGCCCACCTGGTGCCTTCCTGTTTGTTGCTCCTTTTCCCTACTTAAGGAGCCCTCCAGCCTCTTTTCCTTTGCAGATGGGGAGCAGGTGCAAGTGGATCTAGGACACCTGGCCTAAGCCCCACCCACCTGGTGCCTTCCTGCCTGCCGCTCTTTTTCACCACTTAGCAAGCCCCGCCCACCTGGTGCCTTCCTGTTTGCTGCTCTTTTTCACCACTTAGCAAGCCCCGCCCACCTGGTGCCTTCCTGTTTGCCGCTCTTTTTCACCACTTAGCAAGCCCCGCCCACCTGGTGCCTTCCTGTTTGCCGCTCCTTTTCCCTACTTAATGAGCCCTCCAGCCTCTTTTCCTTTGCAGATGGGGAGCAGGTGCAAGTGGATCTAGGTGACCTGGCCTAAGCCCCGCCCACCTGGTGCCTTCCTGTTTGCTGCTGTTTTTCACCACTTAGCAAGCCCCACCCACCTGGTTCCTTCCTGTTTGCTGCTCCTTTTCACCACTTAACAAGCCCTGCCCACCTGGTGCCTTCCTGTTTGCCGCTCTTTCACCACTTAGCAAGCCCCGCCCACCTGGTGCCTTCCTGTTTTTCCGCTCTTTTTCACCACTTAGCAAGCCCCATCCACCTGGTGCCTTCCTGTTTGCCACTATTTTTCACCACTTAGCAAGCCATGCCCACCTGGTGCCTTCCTGTTTGCCGCTCTTTTTCACCACTTAGCAAGCCCCATCCACCTGGTGCCTTCCTGTTTGCTGCTCTTTTTCACCACTTAGCAAGCCCCGCCCAGCTGGAGCCTTCCTGTTTGCAGCTCTTTTTCACTACTTAGCAAGCCCCGCCCACCTGGTGCCTTCCTGTTTGCCGCTCTTTTTCACCACTTAGCAAGCCCCACCCACCTGGTGCCTTCCTGTTTGCCGCTCCTTTTCCCTACTTAAGGAGCCCTCCAGCCTCTTTTCCTTTGCAGACGGGGAGCAGGTGCAAGTGGATCTAGGTCACCTGGCATAAGCCCCGCCCACCTGGTCCCTTCCTGCCTGCCGCTCTTTTTCACCACTTAGCAAGCCCCGCCCATCTGGTGCCTTCCTGTTTGCCGCTCTTTTTCACCACTGAGCAAGCCCCGCCCATCTGGTGTCTTCCTGTTTGCTGCTCTTTTTCACCACTTAGCAAGCCCCGCCCACCTGGTGCCTTCCTATTTGCCGCTCCTTTTCCCTACTTAAGGAGCCCTCCAGCCTCTTTTCCTTTGCAGATGGGGAGCAGGTGCAAGTGGATCTAGGTCACCTGGCCTAAACCCCGCCCACCTGGTGCCTTCTTGCCTGCCGCTCCTTTTCCCTACTTAGCAAGCCCCGCCTACCTGGTGCCTTCCTGTTTGCCGCTCTTTTTCACCACTTAGCAAGCCCTGCCCACCTGGTGCCTTCCTGTTTGTTGCTCTTTTTGACCATCTAGCAAGCCCCGCCCACCTGGTAGCTTCCTGTTTGCAGCTGCTTTTCACCACTTAGCAAGCCCCGCCCACCTGCTGCCTTCCTGTTTGCTGCTCCTTTTCACCACTTAGCAAGCCCTGCCCACCTGGTGCCTTCCTGTTTGCCGCTCTTTTTCACCACTTAGCAAGCCCCGCCCACCTGGTGCCTTCCTGTTTGCCTCTCCTTTTCACCACTTAGCAAGCCCCGCCCACCTGGTGCCTTCCTGTTTGCCGCTCTTTTTCACCACTTAGCAAGCCCCGCCCACCTGGTGCCTTCCTGTTTGCCGCTCCTGTTCCCTACTTAAGGAGCCCTCCAGCCTCTTTTCCTTTGCAGATGGGGAGCAGGTGCAAGTGGATCTAGGTCACCTGGCCTAAGCCCCGCCCACCTGGTGCCTTCCTGCATGCCACTCTTTTTCACCACTTAGCAAGCCCCGCCCACCTGGTGCCTTCCTGTTTGCCGCTCTTTTTCACCACTTAGCAAGCCCTGCCCACCTGGTGCCTTCCTGTTTGCTGCTCTTTTTCACCACTTAGCAAGCCCCACCCAACTGGTGCCTTCCTGTTTGCCGCTCCTTTTCCCTACTTAAGGAGCCCTCCAGCCTCTTTTACTTTGCAGATGGGGAGCAGGTGCAAGTGGATCTAGGTCACCTGGCCTAAGCCCCGCCCCCCTGGTGCTTTCCTGTTTGCTGCTCTTTTTCACCACTTAGCAAGCCCCGTCCACCTGGTGCCTTCCTGTTTGCTGCTCCTTTTCACCACTTAACAAGCCCCGCCCACCTGGTGCCTTCCTGTTTGCCGCTCTTTCACCACTTAGTAAGTCCGCCCACTTGGTGCCTTCCTGTTTGCTGCTCTTTTTCACCACTTAGCAAGCCCCGCCCACCTGGTGCCTTCCTGTTTGCCACTATTTTTCACCACTTAGCAAGCCACGCACACGTGGTGCGTTCCTGTTTGCCGCTCTTTTTCACCACTTAGCAAGCCCCATCCACCTGGTGCCTTCCTGTTTGCCGCTCTTTTTCACCACTTAGCAAGCCCCGCCCACCTGGAGCCTTCCTGTTTGCCGCTCTTTTTCACCACTGAGCAAGCCCCGCCCATCTGGTGCATTCCTGTTTGCAGCTGCTTTTCACCACTTAGCAAGCCCCGCCCACCTGCTGCCTTCCTGGTTGCTGCTCCTTTTCACCACTTAGCAAGCCCTGCCCACCTGGTGCCTTCCTGTTTGCAGCTCTTTTTCACCACTTAGCAAGCCCCGCCCACCTGGTGCCTTCCTGTTTGCCTCTCCTTTTCACCACTTAGCAAGCCCCGCCCACCTGGTGCCTTCCTGTTTGCCGCTCTTTTTCACCACTTAGCAAGCCCCGCCCACCTGGTGCCTTCCTGTTTGCCGCTCCTGTTCCCTACTTAAGGAGCCCTCCAGCCTCTTTTCCTTTGCAGATGGGGAGCAGGTGCAAGTGGATCTAGGTCACCTGGCCTAAGCCCCGCCCACCTGGTGCCTTCCTGCATGCCACTCTTTTTCACCACTTAGCAAGCCCCGCCCACCTGGTGCCTTCCTGTTTGCCGCTCTTTTTCACCACTTAGCAAGCCCTGCCCACCTGGTGCCTTCCTGTTTGCTGCTCTTTTTCACCACTTAGCAAGCCCCACCCAACTGGTGCCTTCCTGTTTGCCGCTCCTTTTCCCTACTTAAGGAGCCCTCCAGCCTCTTTTACTTTGCAGATGGGGAGCAGGTGCAAGTGGATCTAGGTCACCTGGCCTAAGCCCCGCCCCCCTGGTGCTTTCCTGTTTGCTGCTCTTTTTCACCACTTAGCAAGCCCCGTCCACCTGGTGCCTTCCTGTTTGCTGCTCCTTTTCACCACTTAACAAGCCCCGCCCACCTGGTGCCTTCCTGTTTGCCGCTCTTTCACCACTTAGTAAGTCCGCCCACTTGGTGCCTTCCTGTTTGCTGCTCTTTTTCACCACTTAGCAAGCCCCGCCCACCTGGTGCCTTCCTGTTTGCCACTATTTTTCACCACTTAGCAAGCCACGCACACGTGGTGCGTTCCTGTTTGCCGCTCTTTTTCACCACTTAGCAAGCCCCATCCACCTGGTGCCTTCCTGTTTGCCGCTCTTTTTCACCACTTAGCAAGCCCCGCCCACCTGGAGCCTTCCTGTTTGCCGCTCTTTTTCACCACTGAGCAAGCCCCGCCCATCTGGTGCATTCCTGTTTGCTGCTCTTTTTCACCACTTAGCAAGCCCCGCCCACATGCTGTTCCCATCTTCATCTTGTATCCTGACTTGCAAAATTATGTGTTACTACTGACTTCTGCAATTGTATTCACTCTCCCCTCTTGCTTCTCAACTCTTTTGACTGCTAACTGTCTGTGTTCTCCATCTTTCCCTTCTCCCTTTTCCTATCTCCTCCCCTTACTTTCTTCTTACTTACTGTAACAGAATTGTCCCTGGACCTTGTATGATAGCAACCTCGTCTGTCTCCTCCTCCCTCCCCTTACTGGTTTTTTCCTCCCCACCACCCCCTCCAGAACTATCTGAAATGTCATCAAGCATAATATGATAGTCGCTTGTTTTGTTCCTCCCCTACCTTTCCGCACCCCTCTCCCTCACCTCTTGTTTTTTTTCCAGCTCTACCAGAAATGTCGTCAGGCCTAGTACGGTAGTCGCCTGTCTGTGTACATTTCCTTCCCACTCTCCCCTTCCCTTCCTTATCTATGTCTTAGCTCTTGCACTATCTGAAATGTTGTCAGGCCGAGTACGATAGTTAATTTCACATCCTTACTGTTCATGGCCTGTAAGAATGTCATTGTTTTTTCCCTTATTCCCACATTATGTATAGGCGCTATATAAATAAACTATCACATCATATCATATCACTGTGTTGTCCGTCATTATCAGGACATTTTTTCCCCTGACAGATGGCAGGAAAGCTTTCAGCGCTAGCCCGATTGCTCTCAGCTCCAGAAGGTTGATGTGTAGTTTGTACTCCGATGGAGACCAACGAATGCTGATTGTCAGATCGTTGGCATGAGCTCCCCACCCCTGAGTGAGGCGTCCGTCACTACTGTGATCTCTGGCCATGGTTGCCAAAAAAGTTCTCCTTTCAGGGTATTCTCTGAACAAGTCCACCATAGAAGATCTTGACGGACCTTGTTCGAAGAAGATCCGTCATTTGACCTGAGATCTGGGACCATTGAGTCTTTAGAGCCCATTGAAGGGATCTCATTCTCAGACATGCCTCCGGCACCAGATAGATGCAGGATGCCATGAGGCTGAGTAACCTTAAGAAGTCGTAAGCCTGAAGATTTTGGGCATTTTGGAATTTGGAAACCATCTTAAGAATGTCTTGAGCACTCGACCTGGGAGGCGAGCTCTTTCCCAGGGATGTGTCTAAAACAGCTCATATATATTGGAGCCGTTGAGAAGGTGTCATTTGTGACTTCCTGAAATTGAGGGAGAAGTCCAGTCTGTGGAGGAAGTGGCAAGTGACTTTCAGGTGATCCAGTGCCTGTTCGGCAGAACCTGCTTTGATCAGCCAATCGTCCAGGTAGGGGTAGACATGGATCCCCGCTCTCCTGAGGTGCGCTGCCACCACTACCATCAGTTTGGTGAAGACCCTCGGGCGGAGGTCAATCCGAATGGCAGGACTCGAAACTGATAGTATGAGTCGCCAACTACGAACCTCAGGTATTTTCTGTGCTTGAGATGAATCGGCACATGAAAATAAGCATCCTGGAGTTCCAATGACACCAACCAATCCCGAAGTTGAAGGGCCTGAAAGATCTGAGAAAGGGTAACCATCTTGAACTTGTCCTTCCTGAGGAACTTGTTGAAGTTTCTTAAGTCCAGGATGGGTCTCAGTCCTCCGTCCTTTTTGGGTATCAAAAAATATGGGGAGTACATCCCTTGTTCCTCTCTGCTGCAGGTACTGGTTCAATAGCACCTTTCGCCAGCAGGGTTAGAACTTCCTGCTGTAGGAGCGGGTATGAAAACTTCAAAGGGTGTCTCCCTGGTGGATTGCTTTGAGGTTGCGTTAGAAAAGGAAGGCAGTAACCATGGGCTATTATTTCTAGAGCCTAAACATCTGAAGTAATGGCTCGCCATTCTTGCAGATGCTGTGACAGCCTGCCTCCTACAGGTGTCTTGTGATGCAAGTCCTCAAAGTGGTTTTGTGGCGGTTGCTGCAGCCGCTGATGGCAGAGAGGCTGTAGCTGGAGCTGGCTTTGCACGTTTTCCTCGTCCACCGCGAGTGGCCTTTCTCTGGCCCCTTTGACTGGCCATTCCTCTTGCCTTTCCATATGAGGAGTAGTAACGATAGGATCGTCCCCTTCAAGATTGACCTGGTGCACGAAAAGGCTGAGGTTGCCTAATGGCAGCTCCCAAAGACTTGGCAGCTGCTTTTCAGGTCTGCAACCTCTCAAGGCTCTCGTCAGCCTTGCTGCCAAAAAGGTGAGACCCGTCAAAGGACATGTTCAGGAGACGGTTCTGCATGTCTGGTTGCAAAGCCCGATTTCCGCAACCATGCAAATCTGCGCATTACCGTGCTAGTGCCCATGGACCTGCTCACACTATCTACATTATCCAATCCAGATTCAACTGATTCCTGCATAGCCTCCTTTCCATCTCTAACGATGGCTAGGAATACTTCCCTTTCGTCCCCTTCTGGTATGTGCTCTGCCACCATCGCAATGCACTCTCACAGAGTGTACGAAAACTTTGCCAAGGCACATGTGGAGTTGGCTGATTTTAACGCCATACTCCCAGCTGAAGATACCTTCCGTGCCCAGCCATCCACACGCTTATCGTCCCTGTCCTGAGGGATAGAAGGATACGCCAGTTTGTTAGAAGCTGTGGCTGCCTGTATGATCAAACTCCCGGGAGTGGGATGTTTAGACAGATAGCCGGGGTTGCTACTGGCAGGGCGGTATTTTGAAGTAAGGGATTTATTCACTGCTGGAATAGAATCCTGAGTCTCCCAATTTTTGGCCACCCTATTTTGCAAGGCTACGTGAAAAGGTAGTATTGGGTCTTCAGTAGGACCATGATCCAATATGTCTGTTAGATCATCTTGGATGAATTGGGCTGGAGGTCTGGCCCATCCTAAATAATCTATTACCTTTGTCATTAGCTGACATTATAATGGACTGTCATGTTCTCCTGATGAATGTTTAGTGGGACATTTCATCCTTTATGGGGATTCGTCCGAGGAGGAGGGGGACCTGTGGCATTGTTACTTCGATTTTTTCGTCGAAGACGCCGAGTGATGGGAATCGCTTCGGGACCTGGTTCGATGCCTTTCGCGTCAAGGAGATTTCTCCTCACGGGACCTCGACTCGAGGCTTTACGGTCGGATTTGTGACCTACCTGTAGTTTTCCCCTCCTCTCTCGCGAGGTCTTCCCCTTCATCGCCTGACACTTCGTTCAGGCCTCCATGTTGTGGCCTTCTCCAAGGCACCACAAACACTCTCGGTGCGGGTCTGTGATCGACATTTTTGAACCGCACGACTTGCACTTTTTGAAACCCAATCTCGGGGTCGTGGTCAGCGTCGATGACGAGGACATATTCGTATTATTTGCTATTCTCACAGAACTCGAGGCGCGCAACGAATCTCTGTAGCAACGTATACTGCGGAAAAACGGAACTGAGGCCAATGGGCAATGCAAGTGCTACTTATACACCCGATGATGTCACCCTCGACGGAGGCCTTAAAGGGACCATCGACTCGACGACATCGACGCACGGAGCCCTCTGCTGATTTTTTTTTCCAAAGAAGCTAAAGCTGGATGGAATACATCTAAGATGAGGAATACTTTGGAGGACACAATCCACTCGAAATAAAGGTATCGATCAAAAGCCACCAACTCTACTGATCAGTGCGCTAGATCAATATACACAGAATATAAGGCATTTCAAGTTGAGAATTTTTGTAAGAACCTATTAATCATGAGGAGAGGGGGGAGGCAGACAAGCCTCGGGCATGCTGGCACAGGTTGTATGTTTCTATTGGCCATACAAGTACAAGGGTAAGTAAAGGTATTCAGCCAACACCCAGGAGAATTAGGATGCACAAAGAAGATTACATTATGGGGCAGATAGGTGCTCACTGGAAAATGTGTCAAAGTTAATTTACAGGAATGATAAGTAAAAAGCAGTATTTTGTATAAACGAATTGAATACAAAATTGGATAAGACTTAACTCTTACGAATATGATCAGAATCAAATTTCCCAACAAGCACAAATGTGCACCATAAGGTACTATTCCCTAAACAACTCAATTAATGGTATAGTTATGGGAAGTTTCATTTCCTAGTTATGCTAATTTATAGATTGGTTCCAGTTTTGCTAATTTATAGATCGGTGCCTCAAAGAGAAGTGAGCCTGAATGCTTTGTCTGTGTTCTTTGCTTCAAATTAGGAATTGATGAATTTTACAGATCAATGTTACTGCCATGGCCACTAATATTTTGGAACCCTAGTATTTTGTCTCATTCCTACTGTAAATCAGGAGAGCTAACCGTTACCCGCCCTTTCTCCCCTTGTTATAAAGAATTGCATATTATTGAACAAAACGGCAAATCATATTAAGCAAACTTTGTTTGCTTGTTTTGGCGTGGGGCGGGGCGGTTTCTGATTTACTCAGAGGGTAGCTTCTCTGTGACACAACCTGATCAAATTTACCATGCTGGTTGGATCGTCAAGCAACACAATTCTTTATATGGGAGAACAGAATGTAATCTTAAAACGTGCAACATTTCTGGGTACTAAACATCCAAAACGAACTTATTTATTTATTTTATTTATTGTTCAATTATCAATTTTATTGTGAAACAGCACATAAAAAATAGGAGGGTCTGGAACACCACTATTTGGGTAAGAGTGTGAAATCCAGTATTTAGGACACTGAATTTAGAGATGAAATTGAAAAAAAGAGTGAGCAATCTCCATTCTCACACCTTGTGTGATCTTGAACAAAACATATTAACTCGATTTTTTGGCACTTAACACTATATTCGTAAGGGTTTCTTAGGACCAGCTATGTTCTACACTCAGATATAGCCATACATCCGTGATCCAGATGAGATGAAATGCATTGCTTCAAAAAAGCTCTGATATGTAGTTGTGGGAATGAAGGGGTAGGTAAGTAAAGTGAGTTTGCAAGGTCACACTGTTTCTCAAATGCAGAAACAAAAACTTAAAGCATAGTTGTCCCGGTTCCAAATCTTAATAACCAAACCAAGGTCTTCTTCCTCCACACATATGTCTGCTCGTTTATGAGCGACAACAAATGTGAGCTTAAAAAGAAAGAACAATTATGAGACAGAAATATGATAATAAAGCTCAAGGAACTATAAAATAATTGAAGTAAGGGGCTTGGGGATTGTTTACATAAGTCCAATTCAGAAACATGAAGTTGTGTACTAACAGTGTAGAAAATTTATATTTTGAATATTTCTAACATGAAGGATTAAAACGCAAGAGAAAATAATGCCTGGCTGTTTGAGTGATGACACATATCATGTTTTTTGGCCAGTCATGGACTTATCTCTACATTCTAATACATGTGTGTTGCTTTTTCTGGGCCAAATTATATTTGTCTTAAAATTATGGAGTAGAAGAAATTCTAAAGAATGAACTAAAATCAAAAAAAGTGGTCAAAGGAAAAGGTACGCAGAGCATGTGAAGCATAGCTGCATAGCCTAAATATGATACAGAATCAATTATGAATTGCAAGGTACGAGATCAGTGCAACAGGAATTCTTACCTATTTTTCAGTATTGTTTTATAATATTCTATTGTGCTCACTTGATGTTTTATTATGTCACTTTAAATTATGGACACCAAGATAGAGGAGGACAGGTTAACCCCGGACATAGACTTATTTAGAGAGTCAAATCTTCCAGTGCATCTCAATGTGGCAGAACACTGTCCCTGAAATCACACAACTAATGAGGGTGTCTTTTTTTATCTGTGATCATTCCTAACAAAGTCACAAAGCGCAGAATCTCTCAGCGGCTTTTTGGTAGTAATCATGGAAGAGGAACTCTTGTGGCAGCTGGCTCACAACCTCACACGCAAATTTCTTTTTGTATAAGCTTCTCTCTGAAATCTCTTTTGAGAAGAGAGAACACTGACCACCTTACATTCTGAACGCTAGGTGGCGTGGTGTTTAATCCTGACCTTCTTGCCATTAATGATGAGAGTATGTTCCACAGACACAGCACTTGAGTCGGCTTAGGGTAACATCAGAAGCACATGGTGAGGCTGAATGAGAGGATATGGGGAAGGGCAGAGGCAATGGAGAATGGGTGGAAGGAGGAGGAGCTGAAGTGGTGGTAGGAAAGGTAGATTGGGTCTTCTACTCACCTTGCATCCGCCTCACTGTAATATTCCCTGGCGACAATATCTTCAAACAGCTCCCCACCAGTCACCCTAAGAAAAACAGAGAGATTTTCAGACACTGCAGTGCCATGTGCCTGAGTATGAGCATGAAGAATGACACAGAACCCAGAACAATGTGAATGGGGAGGAGCTCACAGGTGCACCAAGTACATAGTTGTATACAAATATTTAGTGGGAGCGAATAAGCAGGGTCACGTTAGTTAGATAAAGAAGACACCCCACAGGGAGTGTTTTGGGGAGGGATAAGTGGGGAGTGGGTAGGAATACACAGGTGGATTTGCATGGCCATAAATGGATGGGTATACACCAAAGGATTGCTGCAAGCTGGGTGTCTCTTCCCATATGTCATTTTCCCTCTAACTCCATGCCATTTCCCTCACGAGGGGACGCTTACATTCTACGGTTTGAAAAAAACATTTTTTTTGTAAACAATACCATGCCACCCTTTTTTTTACAACTTTAGTAGCAGCTCCTGATATCATGAAGCATGGGTTATGGCTAAGTGACTAATATGAAGACTGGGGAACCAGAAAACCAAGGTGATAATTGTGTTCTCCCTATTTGAACAAACTGTGTACTGTAGGGCAAATCAATGCATCTACAAGCTAACTTGTAAGCAATGTCATCAAGGTACGGGGTGAATTCGGAAAGTAAACATTCAAAAGTCCATAAACATACGTCCGTTGGCATACAATCTGAAATCCAAATGGGTTCAGGGTTTATGATTTGGAAGAAAGACCCCATTAGAGCATTTGTAATTCTGGCGCATCACTACATTGAATCAAGACCAGATGTCTGAGAATGTGGCACTTAAATACAATCATTAATTGACATTATCATGTAGTTAAAATGATCACTTATGATTTTTAATGTAAACTTAAAATGCTGAGTTTTGGGAGCATGAACCTAAATTACCAATACCCTGAATATTCACATGTCTCAATCATCCGTGTTCAAGAGGCCATGTGTATAAATATTTTGTCATCAGCAACTTTCCAGCCAGTGTAAATAACGTCATCAGTGAATGAGCTCACCCTACTCAGCATATTTTCCCAATTTTCTGTCACTTATTTTGAAGGCCATCAATCGCTTTGAATAGCCAATGTAGTCATCTATTGTTCGTGCAATTAAACCTATATTTGAAACTGGCCTCATCGCAGTTTCACCCATCCTGTTCTGAAAATGACAGAAAAATGCATACAATTTCCATTGCTAATCTATGTACGCTCGTTATTCACATATGGTGTCTTTGTGGAAATCGTGAAAACGCAGAGGAGCTTCCACTGAGCCGCAGAGGAGCTTCCACTGAGCCGTAACGTGAATAGAAGGCGTAAAAGCCCTGAGTAAGGCTGTAACACCTTCCAGTCACGCCAGAGCTCCTTTTCAATATACGGCAGGAGGGGCGGATCACAACTAATGCTTCAGAGAGCTTGTTCCTCTCTGTGATACAAATGCTTCAGCATTTTGCACCAGCATGGATTTTCATGTCGGTGCAAATGTTCAGTATGTAGTAATAAAATCGCTGCAAAAATGTTGCTTTTACAAATAAATCGCAGCAAAAAATTCTGTGTTTTGACCCAGTAAAGGTGTACCCCATTATACCATTTAAGGGGAGCGGGGGTTGCGGGGCTGTCCCCCACCCCCATTAAATGATAATGGGTCTGGGAGTTGCAGGGGTGTCCTCCGCATCCTTTACATGTATTGCGGTGGCAAAAGCACTGCCTTTTTGCTGCAATTGTTTGTGTAAACTGCCATTTTTGCTGCGATTTTAACACATGGAACCAAATGCTCGAGATCCCTATGGAGTCTGCAGGCTGTATGTAGTAGCATAAAGCAGGCGGACCCCATAGGGATCCATTGCACATACCGCCTGCAATGCGAGCATGGCAGGCACTGTGTACAATTAAATGCTTGCATATTGGGGAGGGTTTAATTATTATAAATATAATTGTGAATGCTGCTTACCATGGCATTGCAGAAATACGTAGTGACTGAGTGATTTGCTCCATAATAAAACACCTTTGCTACAGGTACATTGAAGAGATGTTATGTTAGGTTGTCTTATACCATGCACCGTTACCATTGGCATGGTCTCCAGGAGCTCACTGGTTCTGCAAGAAAATGGGTTGGCTAGATTAGTGGAGGAAGAGGGAGCAGGATAGAGGTTGTGCTTTTCTGTTGGTGCTTGTAGAACCAGGAGGAACTGGCGTTGTGTGCAAGTCTGCTTTGTTTGGATTGTGCACACTGGAGTTATTGTGGAAGGGCAACGTCCAGTGATTTGGATGTTTGTTTGCAGCAGTTAGTTTCATGGTGGATGTGTGGATTGTGTAATTAGGTTGATTCGTTAGGTCCTGTGAGGTAAGTGTGGGGTGTGCTGGAGAGGAGTCAGGAGCGGATAGAGTTAGTTGTTGGTGTGTTGATTTAGTTTTATTCCGGAGTTTGTGCTGTCATCGGGTTATCGTTGGTTCCCCTTGCTATCACTGGCAGTGCCCATTTAATGTTAATCATTTTGAGTTGAATAGCCAAGGTTCTAGTCATTTTCTGAAGGTAAGTTGGTCTTATGTTGTTCTTATTTCCTTCGGGATTGTGTTCCATAGAATGGCGATGAGTTTGCGGTTCCTCTGAATTTCCTTTTTTCATATTGTTTCATTTCGATTTGGAGGTTGTGACTTGATCTTAGGTTTCTTCACGTTTTTTAGTAGTGGTTGATGTTGGCCTGGAGTAATTCAGCTCCTTGTCAGTGCAATGTATTCACAGTGGTGATGGACTGTCAGCAGAGGTTGGATTTGTGGCTGGTTGTATTGGGTTCAGAGTGGCGAAAGCCTCCTTGTGGTCGCCCAATACTGCTTTACAGTTGTGAATGCCTCTCTGTGGAGGCTGGGCTTCGCGCTAGTGTTGGGTACACAGATTTTACAACCGCTTTGTGTTGGTCCAGTGCTAGGGTTGTAACGTTGCAAGGTGTAAGCAGGATTCTGTTAGAGTTGCACTGTGGGGAGACGTGTGCTGCGATGTAATTGAGCGTAACAGCGATGGGTACAATCTGAGTCTGGTGGCGTGTTTGTTGTGGGTGGGGGAGCGAGCTGTGGGGGGAATGCAGCATTATATAACCTTACCTCTGTAGCGAGGGAGCTTTAACCTTGTGTCGGTGTAGGCAGCTACTTCTGTGCTTTTGCGAGGATGATGGTGTGGAAGCAACAAACACTCAGGGTGCAGTAAGATTTTGGCAGGGGATCAGGGATCAGCAGTGTCTAGATCTCTGAGCACAGGGAGATTTTAAACAGTGGCAGGAGTGAACAATAGCTAAACCTCTGATTGCAGCAAGATTTGAACAGTGGCAGGAGTTTGCAATAGCTGAACCTCGGACACAGCAGGATTGAAACAGTGGCTGGAATTAATGGTTATTGCTCTCTGGGCACAGCAAGATTTGAACAGTAGTAGGAATCAATGGTAGTCAACCTCTGAGCACATCAGGATTTAAACGGTGGACAGAATCAACACAGTAGCCGAACCTTTGAGCCCAGCAAGATTTGAACAGAGGCTAGGATCCGCACAGTAGCTGAGTCTCTTGGGGGCAGTAAGATTAAACAGTGGTAGGGATCAACAGTAATTAACCTCTGAGCGCAGCAAGATTCAAACAATGGCAGGAGTCAGCAGTAGCTACACCTCTGAGCGGAGCAAGATTTATAGCAGTCCCAATGTTTAAAGCAATCACAGTGTGTAACTTCTGAATGCAGCAAGGTTTAGAAACAAAGGCAGGCATCAGCAGCAACTAAAACCTCTGAGCGCAGTAGGATTCAAACAGGGCAGGAGTCAACGAAGTAAGCACTGGCATGGGCTGACACAGTAACAAAACCTCTGGGCGCAGCAAGCATTAAGCAGTGGCTAGATTTCACCTGGTGGCTGAAATGTCTGGCGCAGCAGGATTTAGACAGTGGTAGGTATCATCAGTAACTAACTTCTAGGCAGCGCCAGATTTAACCAGTGGCTGTAATCAATAGAACTAAAACCTCTGAGCGCAGCAGGATTTAAAGCTATCACAATCTGTGATATCTGCATTCAGCAAGATTCAAACAGTGGCAGGAATTAACAGCAGCTTAAGCCTCTGAGCGCTGAAAAATTTAAAGCAGTGTCAATGTGTAGCATGAACGCAACTAGATTCAAATAGTAGCAGGAGCCAACAGCAACTAAAACCATTGAGCGCAGCAAGATTTAGAACAGACTCAATTTGTAACGTTCAATGCAGCAAGATTTAAACAGTGGCAGGAATCAACAACAACTTGAACCTCAAAGCACTGCAAAAGATTTGAAGCAATGTCAATGGGCAACCTCTGAATGGAACAAGATTTGAACAGTGGCAGGAATCAACAGTAACTAAAACCTCTGAGCATAGCGAGATTTAAAGCAATGTCAATGTGCAACGTGAATGCAACAAGATTCAAACAGATGCAAGAATTAACAGTAGCTAAACCTCTGAGCACAGCAAGATTTAAGCAGTGGCAGGGGTCAATACAGTAACGAAACCTGAGAGTCAGAGTCAGCTTTATAGTGATAAGGATCAATAGCAGCTAAACATCTGATCACTGCAGTATTTAAAGCAGTCACAATGTTTGGCTTCTGAACCGAGCAAGGTATAAACAGTGGAAAGCATCAGCAGACGCTAGACCTTTGAGCATAGCAAGTTTTAAAGCTGCCACAATGTATGACTGTGAGTGCAGTGAGAAATGAGCAGTAGCGGACGACAGTGTAGAGAGATTGGTGATGGCTAGCTAGGCGCAGCAGGGTTCGACACAATTGCAATTTCTGAGCACAGTAGAATTCAACACAATGTTAGAAGTAGGTGGTAGTAGAGTAGAAGTAGCATGGCTTTAGAGGCACAGTGATGGCTGTACTCCCAGCCCTGGCCACCCCACCTGCTTGTAGCTTTAGAGTGTTTTTCGTCAGGCTTCCAGTGCAAACAGGGGATGGGAGCTGCCCTAAGGAGCTGCCCTTTGCCTCTAGCCCTTTGCTTGCTGCCCGGGCAGGCTGCCTTGGGGGATCTTGTGAAATCAAGTTCCTTCTGGTCATGTGGGCTGCATGTCGACCAATACAGGGACAGGGGCAGGCCAGGGGAGAGGCGAGAGGCGGGAACTGAGAAGGAGAGGCGGTAGAAGACGGAGAAGGCTAGAGCGGGTTAGGGGGCAACCATGGAGGGAAAGCCTACTTAGAGACTCAGCTCTGCTTACCAGAGCGAGGTGCAGCACTGCAAAGATGTTCTGTAAAAGGACAGGGAGATTCCTGTGCGCCGAGAAGGCACTCAGGTGCTCCAAGTTCCTTCTGGTCACGTGGGCTGGAGGGTCTGGCAAGGGGAGAGGTGAGAGGCGGGAACTAAGAAGGGAAGGCGGTAGAAGAGGGAGAAGTCTAGAAGGGGTTCAGGAAAACAACAAGGGGAAGCCGAGTTAGAGAGACAGCTGTGCTTAGCAGAGCGAGGTGCAGCAATGCAGAGATGTTCTGTAAAAGGATTGGGAGATTCTTGTGCCCCGAGAAGGCACTCCGGTGTTCCGAGTTCCTTCTGGTCATGTGGGCTGCACGTTGACGAATCCGGTGGCAGGCAAGGGGAAAGATGAGAAGCGGTAACTGAGAAGGGGAGGCAGCGGAAGAGGGAGAAGGCTAGAGCGGGTAAGGGAAACCAAGGAGGTAAAGCTGAGTTAGCGGCTCAGCTGTGCTTACCAGAGCTGGGTACAGCAATGCAAAGATGTTCTGTAAAATGTTCATAAACTCTGCACTTGAAGTTCTAAACCCTTTATCAGATTGTCAGGGAAAAGGAATTATTCAGCATCATTTGGGTAAAAGCAAACTGCTAGAAGTGAATTAAAAAAACGTGGTTGGTGCAATGGGGCAAGGTTCAAGAACTCACACAGGCTAACGTTGCAAAATGTTTTGTTTACAATGCACTATATTGCAGAGGTATAATGGGCTTTTAGGCCCAATATTGCTCATCTGTTACTAGCATAATGATAGCAATAACTTATTTTTGTATAGCGCTTGATAACACGGGTTTGGCTGTTCAGTGAAAGAACGGGAGCACGCATATTTCCTGGAGGGAGAGAGAGCCATTTGAAGAAAGTATGAAAATATTAAAAGAGTCAACGTTTGAGGAAATGTTAATGTCAAAATTACGATTTTGGACTTGCTGAGTGCAAGGGGTGATTCATGTTAGTAGAATGCAGTTAGCATCATTGAGGTAGCATGATGGTGCCTCGATTACTTAACACAGTCAACTCACTTTAAAAAATACACCCATGCACATTTATGCTCTGGGTGAAATACAATCTTTTGACCGAGTGTTCGGATTGGTATGTCTTGGTATGTCTGAACGTGGGAGCGATTTAATCCAAGGCATAGAAGGATGTCAGACTTGCCACAGAATAGCTGGTTAAAAACTGGAGCTGTGCGTCTGATAATACAATCACAGGAGCAGTGATGTGTCTCATTGAACGAAAGTTAGAAAGAGATACTATTGATCCAGTGCTTCCAGTTTCTCACACCGCTCACAAGGTGAGAAATGAAGACTTGGTCCATTCAGATAGGTGGAGTAACCATGAGACTAATTATAGGCATAGGAAACACAGGGAACCCCTAGGAGGTCTTCCAGGCAGACTCGGTTCTGACTGTAGACACTCTCACTCTCATTCTCTAAGGGATGGATGCAGAAGAAAACCTCAGAAACAAATCTCTTGGGGTCATTTTACATGGGGAAGTGTACAAAAGTAAGAAGTAAAAGCAAGGAGTATAATTTTTTAAATCTTACTTTTAGACTCCAGGGGATCTTCAATGTATTCCTCCTACTTCAAATGCCTTCTGGTTTAATGCTTGCACCGGATTTTCATGCAGGTGTAAACTTAATGGATTCTTTGGTGGTCATTTTATACTGGGTGGAATGGTAAAGCAAAGCATGAAAGCAAAGCATAACGCATTTAGATCTTAGTTTACCACTCTGGGAAATATTCCTTCCCTCTGTACGCAAAGAAGGGGCACGAAGCGGAATTAATGTTTCCGCCATGTTTTGCTTCTCTGCTCAAAGTGCAATTGATTTTACGCCTACATGAGATTTTAATGCAGATGCAAAACAAATGGATTCCTATGGTATCAGCATCCATTTAGTACCTGCTAAAAGCAGGCAGATTCCATAGTAATGAAAGAGTAAAGACGATTTCACCTGTTTTTTGTCTTTTATTTCCCACTATGTTTTGTAAACGTTTGCATGCAGAATTGAATGCAACAGACTCAACAGCACATAGGTGTTAACGTTGTTGGTTCACTGCCAGTGCCTTAAGTGGCATGGTAAAATCAGTCGGGCCCCATCAAGTGGGTGTAGCCTAATGGCGGTTATGGGTGGCGGCCCATTAGGCCATGCCCCTTAAGAAACCCCTGCTTATTGGGCTACTGGCACCCCCGCCAGGCAGCTCTTTGCAGAGATCAGCACCCTCTCCCATAACGGGAGAGGGTGCTGATCTCTGCATCTCTTAACTAAAGGGGTGCCTAGTGGGGGTCCACACCACCCATTTTCTTCTTTAATGGTGGCGCCAACCCCTACCAGGCATCCCTTTATAGGGAACATCAGCCTTGCACCCAAGGGTGCAAGGGTCATGATCCCTGCATCTGTTATATAAAAGGGATGCCTGGAGGGGGAGAGCACCAAATGCTTTCAGCCTTAATGGTGGCACTGCCCCTTACCAGAAATTCCTTTAACTATGAGAGGCAGCGATCACGCTGGGGTGATCGCTGCCTCTCTTTGTTAAAGGGATGTCTGGCGAGCAACCAATCCAACCATTAAGGATGAAAAGGTGAGGCCACTGGAAGCCTAAGCCTTTTTTTCCTAAACACTGAAGCACCCGCGAATGAATTGAGAGATTCAGACTTTAGAAAAAAAGGCATTGGCTTTCAGCAGCCTCACCTTTTCTTCCATAATTGTGGCACCAGCTCACTGGCATCTCTTGGTTAAAGGGATGCTTTGCAGGTGCTGATACCACCATTAGGTAGAAAAGGCCTTTTTTTCGAAAGCCAAAATCCTTTGCGCATTAGCGAGAGCTTTAGGCTTGCTTTAGAGAAAAAAGCCCGAGCCTCTAGCAGCCTCATCGGCTGGGGCTACCAGGGGACACTAGTGAGCCCCGGCAGGGCCCCGTCTTAGGACCATTATTCGGAGCCTGCCTGGGCTCTGCCCGGGATAGCCACGGCCCACTTAAAGCCGTTTGCTGCATGCAACTTTCTACTTCCTACTGCCTTTTTACTAAATGACCTTGTTTCTGTTGTTTCCACTGCATCTGTCTCATTGTTTACAGATTCCCCACACAGAAACTCTGAACCGGAGTGTAGGCATGGGGTTTCTTGAACTATGTATGTGTGGCAGTCTGGAAGCCTATCTGCTGTGGACAGAATGTGCATTCCAGTGAAGAGGCTTGCTTTTCTTACAAGAGGAAAGAGCAGTCACGAGGGGAAATATAGATTCACTGCAGTGAAACGCACGGGAACCCTTCTACTGCTACATGCAAATAATACAATCGAAGGAGGCACCCCGTGGACATAGTATTTGTCGGACTATTTACAACTGCCATGACACACCACACAACATTTATTTTTATTTATTTGTGTATACATTTGTATAGCGCGCTTAATCCTTGGGTGTCTAGGTGCTTGCTGCATTTTAGTATGTTACAGATATTTGGCAGGAAGAGTACTGCAAATGAAATAGCTTAGAATGTTACATATATATATAGCAGGAAGTGTTCTGCTAATCACATAGAGACATTCAAAATGTTCCTTGTGCACACAGTCACAGACTTGCTGCCCCATACATATCTTGTGTTGTCATACTTGGTCCTCGTCTACAAGTGGCCAGACTCAGTTGCTGTCATGAATACAATTATGCATTTCAAGTAATTTACTCTGGCAGGCTAGAGTAATTGAAGAGGTGTTGAGGCTTAATTTTCAAAAGAAATGTTCATTGTTATGTTATGGCGAATTGCACATTTGAAATAGTCACTGCAGTAATTACAAGTTATCTGTAGATTATGACTTCATCGTTCGCGGTTTAAAATGCCAAACACACATTTTATCATTACTGTCTCCACGTCAAAATATAGGACATCTTCTTTGCTATTATTTTTCACAACAATTGAGGAGGATTCCAGGATTGGCACAACCAGAGCTCTTGATCGTAAATGGAAAAACTGTGCGCATTGAGCTCTATTGTCTGTTTGCTATATTCTATCACTTGCACTAAAATAGTTGTGCCAAATTCAACAAGGGAATCTAATGTGAGTACATAAAGCCACATCTGTAGATGCCTCCTGCCCCATTGAGAAACTGCGCCTGACTGCAAATTAAATATCAAATTCACAAACAGATTGCACTTTTCGATTGGCACAAAACAAATTAATTCCCAGTGACCTGTTTGGAACATTTCTGACCCATTCATGCATTTTATTAAGTGGAACACCTGCAATAGTATTTCAATCCCTGACAGAGGGATAGAAATATGTTGTCTTTTTTCTGCATTTCGCAATGATGAGCCCTGTTTGGTAGTGTGACAAAATTACTACTGCTCTGCAGGAGAACTGGGATGAGTACTGGCTAAAGTGCCCTAATCAGCTACACCACTACCAAACTAGCAGTGATCCTCACCACAAAGGTGTAACAGAAATAGCCTGAATGGGATAGTTCCTTCGCCTTTTAAAATAGCACAAGCAGAGGGCAGGCTATGCTCTTCAGTAGGGGTGTGCGATGGCGAGAAAGAATCCCAACCAACAATAGTACTGTGGTACGAAAATAATGAAATGCTCAATCAAGGGTCTATAAGCATACAACATGTTCAGCAAACTAAAAGTACACACAACTAACAAGAAAACTACTAACTCACCCCTGTCAAGAAAGGCAAGTGAACTGACCAATCTGTTTGGGTTGATGGTGTGATTGGCAGAACACACATGCAATTTATTTGCTTAGGCACTTCTTGCAATTTTAAATTCAGCCCTCCAGATACCGCGCAAATTAGGCCCTTTTACACACTTAAGTCTTGCGAATGCGACACCTTTCATTTTTCCACGTGTTTGATTTACACAGGCTATACTTGGCAGCACCCCTATAAGTAATTAATACACTTCAGAGAGCTAGTTGGGATGAGTCATGCTCTGCTTATTTAACATTCTCCTCTGTTGACAATTATTTAAATAATACTTTTAGCGTTTGAAAAGTTGTCTACTGTTCAATCATTTTGATGGGGAGATTATGTGTGGCGCTTGGAAGTGAATTAGTAAACTTTTTTACTTTGTTCAACGGCTTGTATTTTCTGTGTTACAGTGTTATTCAAACATGTAGCATCCCTAATATGTTTTTTCCCATTTCTTTGTGGCACATTGGGGAATATTATTAGAATTGTTATTTTTATTTAATCTGATTTGGAAGACTGTGTGCAAAATTGTGTCTTAAGAGAGGAATGCATTTTTGTTTTGTTTTTCACTGTTATTTTACTTGGCTTTTATAGAGGCAGCCCTGCAGTAGCGGCATGTTTTGCTCAGGTTTGCAATGTTGTTAAATTAATAGTTGGGGATGTGATCTGAACTTAAACCACTCCTTCCGTAGCACCCCTTCCCAACACGACTAGTTGATATTCTTTTAATGGGTCAGGGTCAACACTTCTCAGCGGTGATGAACATATTTTTTGTGAGACTGATCATACTGCTCAATAGTTCTATATTTTTAGGCACATCACACTCATTTCTCAGCAGAACTCGCAAACCCTTTCCATAGGGGAAAGCCCAACTATTCGCAACAGGGCTGACGTATGTTTAGAGGCATCACAGCCACATTTCATAGCAGGACTGCTACGTTTTGGGACAGTTACTTAATTCCCATCAGATGTGTTGTAATGATAAAGTATCAACATGTGTTAGTAGTTTCAGTAGGGAGCTAAAGTACTGAACAAGAATAGTGTCTGAGCTCTTCCCTCCACTCTCCTGAGAAGTTATGACGGACACAGGGCACCAATGTGAGAAGACTGAATTGCTGTTAGACTTAAAGCCATCCTGCTCTCAATATTGCACTTTTCCTAGATTCTGCCTCCCCTATGTTTGATTAGTGAGTGACACTGCCAAAAATCTAGCAACTTTTAAAGGCACCTGTCTCATTATAAAACCACCTGATTCATGTGTAGAATAGCCCATTCAGTCACGTTAGGAAAGCCTTCAATGGCACTATGAACCCTGCAGGTCCTTCTGAGTAAACCACCTTTTAGGACATTTAGCTCAGTGGGTTAATAATCCGGCTGTGTAGTTCAATGTTTAACATGCTGATTCCAGTCTTATGGCAAGCTCAGTGAGTTAATGTGTCAGCAGCAGAGATATGTGTTTAGAAGCAGAAAGCAGGTTTGAATTGTAACATAACTGACTGAGCTTTCCACATATCAACAGAACAGTGAAATGCTTTAGAACTCACACGGCTTATCTGGGCTGCTATACATATAATGGCATACAGTGCATGTAAAACATCTCCATGGAAACAAGTGCAGCATCTGCTGAGACATAACTCCATTCAGCGCTCCAGATAAGATTTGGAAGTGGGACTATTTTACACTCTATTTTTTAAAGTTGGGATAAAATGATGTTTTAGGGAGTAAAAATGTAATTCGAATTCACAATGAGAGTATTTTATAAGTGGGAAAAATGTATTAACTGGAAAAATTATTTTATTTAGTAATAATTATTTCTTTGCACCGATTTATGCATGCACATTAAACGATACATGTTTACTTCTTCTAATAAGGCAGTTATAACACTAGTTTCTTCCTGTGGTACTGCATGCACTACTACTCCAAACATATCCATCGAGTTGTGTAGGTGAAAGCAGAGGCACAAGGTCTGTTTCCTATTTTTTGTTGTGAGTATTGTTACTCCCTATTATATTTTTTGGGAGTATTTGCCTAGTTTCAGGGAGTTAAAGTGGCCAATACATCCCTTATCTGTAGGGCTGCCTCTACTTCTGTAATTTCCAGCCTAACTCTCAAAAGCAGGTTTGCACACATTGTTCAAGCTCAGTGCTGAAGTATGCATTGTCAGATTTTTGAATATGTATTAGTGCTATGGCAAAATCCAATTAGAAGAAAAAGGAAGGAAGAGCAATTCCAGACCTGAGAGATATATGGCAACAAGGCAGCAAAGGGGGGCAGATCGAACAACAAAGAATGTGATAAGCATGACAAAATCGCAGGTTGAGCAAGAATAAGAGAAAGAATGACCAGAGGGAGAGCAGCAAAAAAGTGACAGTAAGAAAATGTTGGAAATTAATAGGATATAGACACAAATACCAGCAATAAGAGTAAGGGGCAGATTCAGATCTAAGGGGAAATCGAAAGATATGATAATTAGGAACTGCAAATCAGTATCCGGTGGGAGAGAATGAAATGGAAACAGTGAGACAGGAGAAAGGAAGGTCAGTAACAAGAGACATTGGAAGAAACTCATCAAAATGAGGAGAGGCTGCAGCAGAGAAAGTGAGAAAGGAGCAAAAGATAGATGCATTACAGCAATGGAGATAGCAAAAGAGGAGAGAAACAGCTCAAATAGAATGAAGAGGCAGGAGAGGCAGAAAGACACAGATCACTAGACCACAACTGGTGGAATAGAAACGCTCAATAGTGAGAGGCAGTGCAACAGAAAGAAAGAAATAGGTGAAACAGAGCAGCAAAGCGAAGAAGAGCTAGAACAGAAATGTGATCGAGAGTCTGTGAAACACACATGTAGGGTTCGAAATTGAGGGGAGCTAGGAGCTGTTTAGGTCCTGCTTGTAGCCTAGAAGAGCCTTGTTATCTTGACACCAACAGCTGCCAGGAGTTACTCTTGGCTCCCCGGACCAACTCATGGCAAACAAACACACCTATGTAAATTTAACTCTGTGTTTGGGACAATCTAATAAAATACATTAGGACACCTCTATATGACATTTAAATCATATGGGGTCATAAATAATGGACACAAATATATGTTTGCATCATATGAGGAAGTTCCATTTACGGAACACTATGTACTACCTTTTTGTTCCACAGTTGTAGCTCCCGGTCGCTGATTAATGCTGGATAGCCAGGAGCTGTTGTGAGCTCCTGCTTATCCAATTTGAATTTCAATCCTTGCACATAGTGCCAGGCAGCAACAGTAGGAAGCAGAGGCCGAAGAGTGATGCTGGCAGAGAGGGGGACTTGATTTATTAATACCCAATGTAACTAGCTAGTATCTGGGGCTGTATCTGTAGTAGTTAATAAGAGTCCCTGTGTCCATGTATAATGAAGATGCAGCTGTGTATCACACGCCTACAAGTTATTGTGTGGGAGAACATTTTCCACAGGTGTAATACATTATGTGAAGCCAGATACATCTGATTATACAACAGTTTTGTTTGTAATGTTTTCAAAACAGTTTTATCTTAATTGATGCAATGTCGAATACCTTTTACTCTTTTGCAGAGAAGAACACTCCATTTTACTCTCTTTAATTTGGATTTACTCTCTATGTTTTCTTACTGTATATAATTCACCTGAATATAGTTCTCATTGGATCCAAGACCTAACTTCTACTTTTGATGTGTTTACTGCTTTCCTTAGTACTAAATCTATACTTATTTCCAGCTGATGTAATGATTGCCATATTGCAGTTAAAAAAACAGATATAAGACATTCTATAAGAATAATTGATAAAGCTGCAGATTTGAATCTCATATAAATAAAAAAGTATAGCACAAAAACATTACAGGAATTGTTTAAAACATCATAAAATAACAAGTATCAACAATAACTGGCAGTAGATGTTATAAATTCTGGCTAATCATAATACTTTTTGTTCCTATTTTAAGAAACCGTCTTTCAGTATACAGATAGCCTAACCTAATCCAATAGTGGAGAAGATATAGCGTAATTATATCAGAATTATATATGATAATTGGCAGAACCTTTTACATTTTGTACTTGATAAACGTGAGGTTCGTTGCCAAAAACATAACATGTGAAAATGTTTATGCCTTGGTGTCCAGTGTAAAAAAGTCTTCGGCTAGCTGTACTTCTAAGACAGTCTAATATTTATTCCGAAATCTTATTGAGGTTATTTCAGGAGATGGTCCATTAATGAAGCCTTCCACAATCTCAGAAATAGTCCTTACTAATCCCTGTGTATAAAAAAGGTCTGAAAGAGGACCTCTGGAATTATCTTCTTGCCCTCATGGATGTGCCCAGTTGCTTCCCTGCTATTAAAAGATCTGCAAAAGTGGGTGGAAAAAGAACATCTGCTTTCCCCTTTCCAGACCGACTTAACAAAGGGTTCATCCACAGTTCGTAATTGCTTCGTTTTTTGTCTCCGTAGTGGTAGGGCCTTGAGGACTGGTAATTCTCCTTTGTATATTGCTTTCCTTGACTACTCAGCTACTTCTAGCCGCATAGCTCAAGGTAGGCTATGCAGGAAGCTAGAAGGATAGGGGAAAGAGCGAGACACTTGAATCTCCCGATAATTTTTCAGCCCAGCACTTCGGTACACATGAGGCTTGATAGCAGAGGAGAATTGTCAAAATCAATTAAGGTCCCTCGCAGACTTAAGCAAGACTATGGGCCTCATTATAACTTGTGCGGAATGGGTTTAACGGCGCTGGTAATGGTGCCGGCGCCGTTAAACCCATTCCGCACAATTAGGAGGTGCCCTCGCAGGACCCGCTCTGGACGTCTGGTTTTGCCAGGCGTCTAGAGCGGGTCCCGCGAGGGACCAGGGAGCCAACAACGGGCCTGTTCGTAATAGGCCCGTTGCTAGCTCCCTCCCCTTTCCCATTGAGCCGTATGAGGGCTCGAATGGGAATGGGGAAGGACCGGCCATGGGTTTCCTGAAGGAGGAAATACCGGCCCTCCATACTCGGAATGACCCGGTATTTCCCCATTCAAGGAACCCGGACCCAGACACGAAGTCGTAATGAGGCCCTATGTTTTGACATCTCTGTTGTTCACCCTTTGTACGGCAGAGCTGCCCATGTGATTTCAGCACGTTAGGAATTGATCACCTAAAATGAGTAGATCCCATATCGGTTGAGGTACAGTGATATGGTCCTGATGGATTATAGACAAATAGAATTAAGTAGCAATTAAAAGTCTTGAATACAACCAAACTAAATCTAAGATAATGAGCATTTCCTCAAGGAAAGGCAAGGAAAGATTTACCTAGAGATTTCATGGGAAAAGTTTGGAAATTGTTAGGGAATATATTTGTTCGCGGTTATCATTTTGATTGTTAGAAAAGTCCTTGTTGCCAGAATAAAAAACTGGGAAGGTCGTCAAATCCCATAATGGCTCCCTTTTAGGGCTTTGACAATTCATTTTTTTCTCATTGGCTGCCCATCACTGTCTTGTAAATGTAAAGTAACTCCAACAATCTAATATGGTGTGGAGACTCGGCTATGTGTTACAATTATGAATTTTATCAAAAATTAAAGGGCCCTTTATGGCATCCTGCACTGTCTTTACCCTCTTGTACCCTGATACAAATTATAAGAATGCAATTGGGCCTTTCATCCCTTACAACCTTAGCTCAGATTTGTTATTTGTGTTCTACCTAAAAATGTTGCTTCACTGCCCAAGTTTTTTGCTGGGCTTGATACATATAGCATTGAAAATGAAAGTTATCTAGAAATAAAAAAAATACACAGATCATAATTTGATTTTTTTAAAGAAATTCAGTGGAAACTTGATTGGTCGTTAGAACTGTACATTTTTTGCATTGCATTCTTTGTGATGTACTATATCATATGCATGAGCATCCTTTGGAATGATGTACCCAATTAACTTCAATTTCCATTGTCTATTTTCACTCAATTGAACAGCATAATACATCTTCTGAATTGCATCTTCAGGGAAGGAGTGTCCAATTCATCAATGCAGCATCCTACCGTCAGGTGTATCACAGAAGAAGCCTGTAAATGTGTTTATAATCACAGTCTTGACAAATTTCAAATTCACACAGCATCAAGTAGTTTTTCAGTAGACTTTTTTAAACTAAAATCTCCTTTTGTTGATGTTAAAACAATAAACACAAATGCAAATATATACTGCCCAAGTTTTTCCACAATGAGTATTGACTTATTTACTTTATACATGCCATGACTTCAGTGAAATGGTTGTGCTAGAAAAAGATAACTAAGATAAATAATTGAACAAATAAATACTAATGATGTATTTGCATAGCTGCAATGCAAATATGGACATTTTTGAGACACCACTGATTTCAGCGTAAATGTCAGAACCACTTTCTAGGCTTTCAAAAACTTTCAAATGAGCCCTTAGAAATTAAATCCATCCATGAAAAATGCCATTTGATGACGTCATCAATAAAAAAATGCTCAATTTTGCCACGCTTAACTCTCGCTCTGCTGTCAAACACTCCTCTGACATCTCCTTGAACTCCTGGACATGGATATTCTTGATCTTACTGATACATGGTTTAGGAACAGCTTTGTCAAAAGCTTTGACACACTTCTCACAGAAAGCTACAAGATCCTCTCTGAACCCAGGCCAAACAGGCCAGGAGGTGGAGTAGCCATAAACTTTCCTGAGTGGATCCCTGATTCCAACATTCCCACTCAGGCCTACCTTCCTTTGTATGCCTTGTCTGCTGGCTCTCCCTCTCGCCTGTCTCCTCTTTTACTCTGGCCACCTTCTATTGGCCGCCATGCCAGTCCACCCTTTTTCTCTCTGAATGGGCTGACCTGGCCTCTTCTCTACTTTCCTCCTCCTCTTAACTCCTCCTGCTGGGAGATCTTAACATCAATCTTGACTCCCCTGACTCTTCAGGACCTTTTCGCAACCTGTGCGACTCTCTTTCTCCCTCCATTCTACCTTCTGGTCCGATGCACACCATTAACCACACCTTGGATGCTCTCATCTCCACACACATCCCTCTCTCCATCCCTCTCACTACCTCACTCACCTGGACTGATCATTCTCTTCTCTCTTCTCACCTGAAGCTCTCTTCTCCTTTAGCACTGGCACACCCTGCACTGCCGTCTACCTTCAAGGTCATCAGACCCATGAAAAGAGTGTAAATGTCTGCATTTGCCTCCACCTACTCTCCTCCTTTTACTCCTGTGGCTGACTCCCACCCTAACACAGCCCTCTCTAACTTTCACCTTTCCATATCCAACACTCTTGACATTCTTGCCCCTGTTATGAGGGTCCGACTGAAGCCTACAAAAAAGTGCATTTCTTGGTAAGACTCCAATCTGGCTGCCCTTAAACGCAAGTGTAGAGCAGCGGAATGGAGAGCAGCGGAACGGAAATGGAGATTGTCAGGTGCACCCTCTGACAAACTGACCGGCCGCCTTCTTCAAAGGCAATATAGACTCTGCATCCACTCCAAGAAAAGAGCCTATGTTCAAGCCTGCATCTCGCGGCATCTAACAACACAGCCAAACTTTTAAAAGTCTGCAAGGAACTGGCCAACCCTACTGCAACTGCACCCACCCAGGCCCTTCGCTCTGCCCTGGTGGCACACTTCAACGCCAAAACAGAGGACATTGTGTCCTCTCTTTCTTCTGCACCTCCTCCGTCACTAACAACTCTTGGGGCCCCCCTCAGCCTCTCCCACTCCTCCACCTGCCCTTCTCTCCTCCCTCTCCCCTGTCACTCCTGATGAGGTTTTCCCATTGTTCGAGGCTACTACCTTTATTTATTTAATTACGATAGCCTCGAACATACCGCCGGTTTATTTAATTAATATTAATTCTCCGGTTGGTATTTTTTGCCAAAACTCGGTTCTAAAATGGCGTTTGTGTTCTCTTCTGTGACTCCAACCCAAGTCGAGCCCTTTGTTCCACTTTTTGGCGGGCTTCTCCACAGAAGCCCTCCAAAGTGGTGCCACTCTGTCTGGGGTGGAGGGGGATTTAGGCACCCTGGACTGAGTTGCCTAGGCAACTCAAGTCGCTCTCCGTCCTGATTCGCCCAAGTGGTGAGCCGGCCGGCTCACCACTTAGCATGTTTGAGTGACAGCTAGGCTGAGTGAATGGGGGTTTTCTGCATAAAAGCAGGGCTTTGGGGACTGGAACTTCAGAAGTCGCCACAGGACCTAAGAATCCAACGAGGGAGAAGCTGAGCTGACCTGCCACGACGACACCATCGGTGGAGCCCTGCTGGACCGTCTCACCACTTTTCCCAACGACAGAGGAGATCTCCCGCCAGAGAGTCTTCTTCCTTTGACTGGTGGGGATAACCAGTTTCACCGTCTTTTCGCCTTCCCGACGTATCTTGTGGCCACCTTGCCTGTGCCAAGCACCCTGGCAACTGGGATACCATGTTTTACCACGACCGCAAATTAAAGGGTAATACCTTTAACCGGAAGACTCCGCGGCTGGTTTCTTCCCTCGCAGTGCAACGACCTTCGTCTTTCCCCCAAGTCGAGATCTTCTCTTCCCCTGGATGACAACGAGACTTGGACCCGCTGCCAGGAACAACTGCCACCGCTGGAGGATCCTTCCCACTTAAGGTACCGTGTCCCGCCTGGCTTCCCTTGGCACCGACTGTACGGGGTAGATTTAGCCCCCGGCTTTCGAACCTGGGTTAGCCTGGAACACCCTGGCTAAACTTTTCTGAGCCTCTCTAAACTCTTTTCGAACTCTCTGCAAGACTTTCTAAACCTAGTGTAACTGTGTGATCTTGGGCGCATTTGTGCTCTGCTCTCTCTAAGAGTGGGTCCAACCTATGGACTTTGGCTTACAAAGTGACTTTTGCTCTTCTCTTCTGCCTTGCTAATAGTGTTCCTAAATCTTAGAGTGGTGTACCTTCCCATATTCTGTCTTTTTCCCTCCCTTCTTCATAAACTTATTGGAGTGCCATCTATAGTTAAGCGCTCACCTCTGTATGGAAATAAGTGGTGTTAACTAAGACTTCTCTGATAAGGAAGAAGGGTTTTTATATATTATAACAGTAACTGTGTTTAGAGTGTTTTACCATAAGAGTGCTGGAGTGTTTCAAACAGTGTGTTTTTAAATAAATAATTATATACTTTGATACCAAAGCTCTGGTCAGTGTTTGCTTGTATTGTTGTATCTGAGTGCCTATTGTGTATACTTTGCATACTGCCTAACTCTTCTTGAGGGAAGTCTGACTGCTCAGCCACAGCTACCAGGTAAATCTGGTTGGTACAGAATGCTACCAAGTGGGTTTACTGCTAACACCTGTAGTCCTAAATCTTTTGCAGTGTTCCCAAAGGGAACTGCACAGGTTTCTGCCTAACAACAAGTCCGGTCTATGAAAGCCTCTTTCAAACAGGTGGACCTCTGGCCCTCAAAAACCATCAAGGACAATATTGACATTCTTGCTCCAGCCTTGGCTGACCTCTGCAACTTCTCCTTCGCCACTGGAGTCTTCTCCACTTCTCTCAAGCACTCTCTTGTGCACCCTCTGCTAAAGAAAACCTCTGTCGACCCTTCTATTCCGGCAAACTACCGCCCGATCTCCATCACTTCTTTCCTGGGCAAACCCCTGGAGAAATTGGCTATCTCTCAGCTTACTCTTCACACTGCATCTGTTGGTTGTCTCCATGACCATCAGTCTGGCTTTAGAGCATTCAGAGGCATGGAAACTGCTCTTCTGAACACCCTTGAAGACCTGCTCTCAAACCTTGACTCTAACTCTCCCTCTGTCTTCATTCATCTTGACCTCTCTTCTGCTTTCGATACGATAAACCACAACATCCTGATCTCCCGTCTCCGTCATACCCTGGGCCTCACAGATCAGGCACTGGCGTGACTCACCTCCTTTCTTTCCGACCGTCCTTCCCAAGTGGAACTCGGGTCCTTTCTCTCCCTTATCACTCTCTCTACTTGTGGTGTTCCCCAGGGATCCAACCTATCCCCCTGGTTCTTCAATGTCTACATGGCCCCCTTGACCCACAGGATCTTTACTTTTACATCTAACTTTCAGTGTTATACAGATGGCACGCAGCTCTTTGTCCGGCTACCATCGGACTCCTTCTCATCCTCGCTCATCCCCGACTGTCTGTCCGCAATTCAGTCTTGGTGTGCAGCAAATTATCTCTGTTTCAAGTAATATAGAGATCTTCCTCATTGGGACCCCTGCACCCGCCTTCCCCCATTCACACGGGCCGGCCTCCCTTGGCTCTGTGCCCTCACCTACTAATGTGGCCAAAAATCTGGGGGTAATCTTCGACTAAACTCTCTCCTTCTCCTCTCACATCTCTGACATCTCAAAAAGTCTCATTACCAGCTGCACCTCTTCAGAGGTACTCTAGCGTTTCTCACCTTCCCCCAGAGTTCTCACCTTCCCCCAGAGTCTCACCATCTCCAGAGCCCTGGTTCTCTCTAGGCTGGACTACTGCAACAGCCTATTTCTCAATCTTCCTACTGCTACTCTCCGTCCTCTACAACTCATCTAAACAGAACCGCAAGACTTATCCTTGGCCTCAAGCCCAGGGACCTCATTGCTCCAGCTCTGAAATCCCTCCACTGGCTCCCCATGGCTGCAAGGATCATGTTCAAGACCCTCTGCATAATCCATAAGGCTTTCTAGGGCTGGGCCCACACTATATTCAACGCTCTCTTTCTAAATACTCTCCTTCTAGAGCACTCCGCTCGTCTGCCCCTCCAACTCCTTGCAGGTGAGTCGTTTCTGAAAACAGAGATTTGGGGGTAGATCTTTATCCGCTGCAGGTGCCTCCCTCTGAAACAGCCTCCCTGTCTCTCTCTGTTTTAGCCTGAGCACCTTAAGTTCCGGAAATTCCTCAAGACCTTCCTCTTCCCTTCCTCCTCTATCCCTGTCCCTTGCTAACCTCCTTTCCTTTTCTCCCCTGCCTCCCTCTTTTTCCCTAGCTCTGTTCATCTGCTGACTGACTGGTCGCCTGGTTCACCTCAGAGCCCCACAGGTCTGAGGCCCCCCTGCCTGTCTTGCACTTGGCTCCGGGACTCTGCACTATGTTCAGCATTACTGCACTTCAGCTACGCCCAGAATAGGGGTTACCTCTCTGCACTTAACCCAGAGCCCTGCTGGACTGGGCACACTTGTTCCCTCTCCCCCCTTCCTCACACTTCCGTCCGTACGCTTGCATGATGACTAGTAAGTCTGTTTGTCCTGCTCCCACCCTCCTTTTGTCTCCCCTCCCTAGCTTGGTCACACCAGAAACACCTCATGCACTTGCACTGGGAGAAATGCTGTCAGGCCTTGTACTCTAGTTTTTTGTTAGATCATTTCGAAACTTCAAGGCCTAAGAATGACTACTCTATTCCCTTGTTCCCTTGTTTCCTTCATGCCTGGAAGAGCTTTGAAGCACTCCACTTGTGTATAAGTGCTATACAAATAAACAATTACAATTACAATTAAAATTACATGCCATACACCATATAGTGAAACAATGAAAATCATGCATCTATAGCTAGTTTCTGAATCCACAAAACGGTGCCGACCTATCGTCACTAAAACTGCTGCAGAACATGTTATAATATGCTTCTGCAACATTAGCGACCAGCCTCTTACTGACAGGGGGTAAGGTGGTGTGGGGTATCTATCCCAAATGCTCCTGACCTCCTTGAAGACATCCGGCTATATCAGAATCCCTGTCTTATTTAATCAAGATTTTATTTATTCAGAGGAGGAAATGGTGCGAGAGGGGGAGCAGTCTAGTTGAATAGAGTAGTTTTTAGGGCTTTCCTGAATGCTGAAAGGGAGGGCTCTGCTCTGAGTGAACTGGGTAGTGTGTTCCAAAGTTTAGGAGCTAGGTGGGGGAAACCAATATACCCCGCTTTGGCCCTTTTGATGGGGGGATGCTTAGTTTGTTGGCATGGCACGTTCTATTTGGACGTGTGGAGGTATCTTCAGCAATGGTATCTGATAGGTATGGTGGAGTGTCAAGTGTAAGACACTTATGTGTAATGGTAAAAGTCTTAAATGTGATCCGCTTCTTCACAGGGAGCCAGTGTGCGTCTCGCCTAGCTTGGGTGATGTAGTCCCATTTAGGTATATTAAGGGCTGCTCTGAGGGCATTATTTTGAATGACCTGAAGTTTGTTTAGATTTTTTGCCAAGGTCCCTACTAGAAGAACGGTGCAGAAATGGAATTGGGCTCCAATTGTGGTCTAGCTAAGGAGAGGTGGTTTTGTTCAGCAAAGAAGGGTTTTACTTTGTTGATTAGTTTAGTGGTGTAGACAGAGGCAGAGGCAATAGTGCTGACCAGTCGCGTCATAGAAAGAGTGGAATCTAAGTAGACACCCAATGTCTTAACTGTTGATAGAACCGGGATGATCGAATTGTATATGGTGAAATTTCAGTACTTTGATCCAATTTGGCTAGGGTATCTTTGGGACCGATAATGATGATCGCAGTTTTGTCTCCATTTAAGCGTAGACCATTTATCGCCATCCAAGCTTATATGGTGATATAGATGGCAGGAGTATCTGAGTATCCTTGGCATAGATCATGTATGCTATGCTGAGGGAGTCCAATTTGTCAAAAAGGGGTTTGGTAAACAAATTATAGAGGGTGAGGGTTGTGCAGGAGCCCTGCAGGACTCCACAGTGTATATTAGTGAGAGCCGCATTAGCCTGGCTGGAGAAAACTTTCATGGCTGTTCCATTGATGAAGGAGGTGATCCAGGAGGAGGCCTCTGCAGTGCTTTGTGCTGAGTGGATGAGATGTGACGTGAGGATTTTATGGTCCACAAGATCAAAAGCAGCCGAGAGGTCGAGAAGTAGGAGGAGGACAGGCTCGCCTTTGTCCATAATTGTCGTTATTTGATTTTTGGGATCAAGGAGGGCGGTTTCGGTGCCATGACCTTTTCGGAACCCTGATTGCCGCTTGCCGGGGATGGCATTGGTTTCAAGAAATAGTTGAATTTGATTGTGGGCCACTTTGTCCAGAATTTTTAGGAGGAACAGGACTGTTGTGATGGGTCGGTAGTTATTGGGCGATGATGGGTCGAAAGAAGGTTTATTCAGTAGAGGGCGTACCCATGCTCCTTTAAGGCTGGCAGGGACGGTCATGGAGGTAGATGAGGCATTGTAGAATGCCGCGAGGAGAGGAGCGAGTGAGTCGGCACATTCCTTTATGATAGTAGGTGGGTATTTGTCTCCTTTGCACATTGAAGGTTTAAGGTGTTTAAGGAGATAAAGGACATCTTGTTCTTAGACATCGTGGAGGAGAAGAGCTGGTTAGTGGAGTCGTGGGGTGTGTGATGGGGCTGAAGGGGCTGGTCCTGTTTAGGCAAGTTTTTGGAATGCGCTTGAATTTTGTTTTGGAGCAATTCTATTTTATTGAGCAGGGCAGATTGTATACTGGAGCACCAAGCTTTGTCTTTAACAATCTCGTCAGGGCTGGTAGAAGAGGTCATGAGTTCTCTAAAAACGGTGAACAGTTCCTTCGGTCAAGAGTTGGCCTTGGAGATGCGTAAGTTAAAGGAGAGGGACTTAGCAAATGTGACTGCTTTTTTGTTTTGTGCGGATATCCGTTTGAAGCTATCTTTAGTGGTGAGACTCGAGTTTGTTTGCCAGGTAGTTATGGCGTTACGCTTGATGGTGCGTAGGGCAGATAGTTCATCTGTGAACCAGGCATTAACGTGCAGAGATTTGTTCTACTTTTTGTTTTCTAAAGGTGCTATGGTCTCAGATGCATTGGTCAGCGTATGAGCATAAATGTTAGCAAGAGTAACAGGGTCATTGGGGAAGGGGGGCTTGAGTTCAGGGATATCCAGGAACGGAAGGAGATTGTCCTTAGCTTTTTTGAGCTTCTCACTTAAGCTGGTGGGCATAGGTGAGAGCTTTAGTAGGTTGGACTGAAGGGATGGTGAATTGAACACAGTTGTGGTCAGTCCATGGGAGGGCAGAGATGGAGCAGATAGAAGTGTGGCAGTTGTGGTCCGCCACCCAGTTGTGGATATGACCTTTGCAGTGCTTTGGGCTGGTGACAATTTGGAGAAATCCCATGTTATTGAGTTCTTTGGATAGGACTGCTGCTGTTTTTTTCTTTGGGATCATTGTGACCTAGGTTGTTTTAGTAGATGTGTTTAGTTTGTCTCCTAATAGATGGAGGTTAGTGTCCTTAGAACTCAGGGGCATGGCCCGGTGGCCAATAGATAGTGTGAATGTTTATGGTGCAGCTTGGCGAATGTGACAGTTTGGCAGATCAGGTCAGCATTGCCTTCCCATGGCAGGATGCATTGTCTGATGGGGTGCGAGTCTTTAGTTATGAGGGCTACTCCTCCTCCACTAAGCAGTTGTCTATCCTGGCAGAGGATAGAGTAACCTGGAGGGAGGGCTAAGGAGATGGCAGGACCAGAGGCTTCGTGGAGCCATGCCTCAGTAATGGCAAGTAGGTCAAGGTCGTTGATGGTTAGGAGGTTGTGGATTTCGAGAGTGTCGGCAGGGAGAGAGCGTACATTAATGAGTGCACATTTAAGGTCAGGTGGGGGTCGGTAATTAGATTTGTTGAGGCTAGTGGATTGGGGGGGTGGCAGTTTTCAGAGCTGAGTGTGTGCTAGTTGGCCTGGCGGTTTGATGTTTAAGTGTGCGTGCGCGAGTGGTGAGGGCAGTGGACGACTTGGTGTAGGTGGCAGCAGAAAAGTTAGTTTTATAAGTTGGGGTAGACTTGGTGTAGGTGTGCTGTGAGCGACTGCTCAAGCTGAGGTTCCTAATAGCAGCGGGCTTTGGGAGGCTGAGGAATTGTAATGGATCGGTGCGAGATCTGAGCCTAGTGAGTCTTAGTGGTATGTCTGCTGACGTGCAGGTGTAGGCAGGTGGGCCGCTGTAGGTGTCTAGGACAGTGGTGTGAGCATGGTGTGGATGTGAGGCGGTGATGGCACCAGCTTTCCCTTGGTCGGTATTGACAGGTGTTGTCATGGTGCAATTAGTCATAGTGGGCAGTGCATAGAAGAAGTGGATAATGAGGATTAGAACTATTGCTAGCACTATGTGACATGTAAGTATCAAGTGAGGGGCATTCTGCATAGTTGAAGGTGGAGCAATCACTGTGATAGATAAAGGAATGTTGGGCAACACAATTGATAAGGCACAGTGGGCAGCACAATAGGTAATCAATGGGCAGTACAATAGGCAATCAAAAGGCAGTACAATAGGCAACGAATGGGCAGCATAAGAGGTCAGCACTCAGTGGGCAAAACAGTTGATAATGCACGTTGGGCAACACAATAGGCAATCAAAATGCAGTACAATAGGCAATGAATTGCCAGCATAAGAGGTCAGCACTCTGTGGGCAAAACAGTTGATAATGCGCGGTGGGCACACAATAGGCAGTCAATAGGTGGTAATCAGTGGACAACACAAATGATAATGCGCAATGGGCAGCAAATAAGTGATCAATGGGCAACATAATAGACAGAAAGTCGGTGGGCAATGAGAATAAGGGCAATCATTGGTCGCAATTGTACGTGTGAGCGGTGGGCTACGTCACTGGCGGGAGAGGCAGTTGACCTTCAAAATAAGCAATTATGCACATGGTTAGGTCTGAGCATGGTTAACGTGGGCCCTGACGAGTACGCATGCTATTTTGGGCAATGCGGTCACAGCATATTGGAGTACCGAATGATAGTGTGGATGGTGTGCATTGACAGGTGAGCAACGCGCAGAGGAGTAGTGGAGACAGAGTTCCGGTGCCGTGCGGCGGGGCTTCGGGGTGCCCTTAGGATGAGCGTGAGTGTCATTCATTCAACATTCTGCTTTTGTGGTTGGCTCAGAGAGAGAGGTGAAGCTGGATGTCTGTAATGTGGAGTGAAGTACTTACAAGAATAGGTGGCAGGTCTCAGTAGTAGCAGGTCCGGCCGACGTACGGCCACGGACACGCACATACAGGCGAGTGCCTTATAGGGGTGCCTTAGGGGAAGTGCCGGCTCCTGACTTCCGGTATCGCCGGTCTCCTGATGTAAGTAGAGCTTGCTAATGAGGAGCGAGCAGGTTGCTTAGCAACCTATAAACATTAGCTGGTGGTGGCCATTTTCTGTGTGGCTGCGAGTATCTCCTTGAGGATAATGGCGATTCATGTGGCAATTAGCTGTTGTGGTGGCAGTCAATGCCTGAAGACAGATGTGATGGCCTTGGAGGGGCTTCCCTGATCGACGGGGCTCAACATAACGGTGTAGGGACACGGCACACTAAGTGTGTTCAGTCAGGTCATCTTACCCTGAACACGGCGAGGTCCTGATGATCAGCTGTTCAGGTCGGAGATGAGCTCCTGCCCATCCGGAGAGCGAAGCGAGAGCATACAGGCACAGACAGGCGAGTGCCTTATGGGGGTGCCTTGGGGGAGGTGCCGGCTCGCGCCTTCCGGTATCGCCGGTCTCCTGATGTAAGTAGAGCTCTCCAATGAGGAGCGAGCAGGTTGTTTAGCAACAAATAAACATGATCTGTCGCGTCCATTTTTAATACGGCTGCGAATATCTCCTTGTGGATAATGGCGATTCATGCAGCTATCAGCTGTTGTGGTAGTCAATGCCTGAAGAAAGATGCAATGGCCTTGGGGGGCTTCCCTGATCGATGGGGCTCAACGGAGCGGTGTAGGGACACGGCGCGGTGTGTTCAGTCAGGTCATCTTACCCTGAACACGGCAACGTCCTGACGATCAGCTGTTGAGGTCAGAGATGGGCTCCTGCCCATCCGGAGACCGAAGCAAGATGTCAGTAGTGCCCCGAGAATTCCAGATTTCACTGGTGGAATCTGGGGTAAATGGGGGCCTTTATCTTCATGAATTCCATTATCCCCACAGGCCTTTTGGTAAAAGACTTAATGGATGAAGGAAGATATTCAGAGTCCATGTCATTCAATGAAGCACTCACTGAGTCTGTTCTAGGATTCTCTGAGGTAAAGGCAGAGGTTGCAGCTATAGTTTCTGTTCAGTAATGGCCATTGTTAGCCTGCTCTCACAGTACCTCAGGACAAGTCCCAGTGAGAGGCGGATTTGCTGGAATTACTGTATTTAGGACTACTGGACATCTTGAGGTGAACTCCGATGGACATTGCCTTGCGGCACAGGAAAGCATCTGAAGTCCTCTTCACCTTCTTTGACATTATGCAAATTCTTCAATTCCGTGCAGGACGCCAATGGAAGACCTCCTCCCACATCAAGAGTTGTACTCGAAATGCATGCCCCAAGAGTAAGTCACAAAAAGCACAGAGTGCCTCAGCATGTCCTCTGCCCAGGTAAATGGGGGTCTGCAGCAGAAAAATGCTTGCTGCATGACATATTCATCCTAAACCCATTTCCTTATTTTCTTTTGTTATTCTTTATTTAGGTTTGGCATGCATAAGCACTGGAAGACATGCATACATTATTACATTTCAGGAATACAGTATTTAGCAAGGACAGAGGGTCATTGATACCAGGGAACATACGATACAGTTCTGCCTATATAAGGATGCAGTAGCGATTTGGAGCACTAGACACTGGTAGGCATGCATCAAAGTCTGTTCATGGAAACATGCCGGTCTGTACGAGCCATTCGTCTTGGGATTGTCTGGCCAAATAGGAACGAAATTCTATTCTTTGGGCATATGTGCAGGGAGGTAAAAAACAAAAACAATGTCGATTCCCATTGCCGCAGCTACCATGTAGAGCTCCAGCCACATCCGCTCAGAGAAAAAGACTGCTGGTTGGGGTGGGGAGCAGGCACACGGGAGGTTCTCAATTGGAGATACGCATTTATGTGTGCACATTCACCCGAATTTATTTTTTAAATATCAAAATGCTGCCGCAGGACATGCTGCTTTCCTGTCCCCGTTCTGGGGGTAATTTCCTCAAAGTATGGAGGAAAGGAGACAGGATGTATGCATTCAGAGGTAGCTTTAGGTTAAGTAAACCTTACTGCGTTGGAGAGGCCAGGGAAAGAGACACGCTCATGCCTCTCAGGTATTCAGACTATTGCTCCACACCCAACTGATGAAAATGTTTACTGAAATGTTGTTACTGTTTTTAACACACCAAAATGTAGATGATAGGTTGGGGATCATGCAATATTGGTGGGATGATGAGTGGGTAGGGGCAGTGGAGTGTTGCAGGGAGCTGGAAGGTGGGTAGGGACAGTGGGGTGGTGCAGGGGTCTCCACTGTGTTATGCTGTTAAAAATGTTGTAAAAAGAAAGATCAAATATAATTCGAGCAGTTACATTCGACCGATAGACATACATTCGCCTCTCATCCTTCTTATCTTCGTCAATGTCTATTTATCAATGCATTGTACAATATACAACTGCTTTGTTGCAAACGTACAGTAATTATGCTCTCCAGTTCTATCTCTCAAGCTAAGCTGTGTTGTTTAGATTACCAAGGGGAATGTACCTTTTCTAGTACACCAGTTATAAATAATAATAATAATATTAATTTATTTGTTTTTAGCTCAAATAATGACATTTTACAAAACCATTTCATCTATCATTCAATTCAATTTAAAAACACAACTCAAATCATTTACATTTAACATCACTTGAATTTGTCACGGCTTTACAGTCGATCTCTTCGGTGACTATCCTCTAGGTCATTCATCATTTAACATTAAAATGTACTAAATATCGACATTTAAAATTCACTTAATTTTGTACAAAAATGAGTATGGTGTAGTACAAACTGAGCGTGTGTATCCTCTACTAATATACTGCTCTCTTCGACTAAGACACTTTGTCCAACCGTGTTTTAATCTGACACAATAGTCGATACAGTGCTATCTGCAACGACTCCGTGTCTGTATTTAAGCAATAGGTCCAGAAAGCATCAGTTTTAATTGAGTCATATCGACTTACAATCACCCAGTGAACACACACACCACGTGCTCATAGCTGCACATTGGGTCAGAACATGCCTAGCTGTCTCTGGCATATCCTGATGTTTACACATTCAGCAGGTCTGCTGGTCGGTGGGGGTTATAAATAAAGACATCATTCCTGACACAAGCTGCTGTTTGTCCTTTTCTTGTAGCACTTTTTAAACCCTGCATGCTAAGCAATGCACTCCTTTCTTAATGAGGAAAAAAACGGATACCAAGGTATGAAATAGCTAATCGAGAGAAATAAATATAGATGGATTGCAACTGGCTTGGTCAGATTCCTCATCCTATAGTATTATTCGGATTCGCAAAAGGTATTTGGCATTAGAAAACTAAAGCACACTACTCTTTCTACTACATTCCCTTCCACCTCCCTCCATGGCATAAAAGTCTTCAGCTGAGGAATGGCATAGCAAATTATGTTCTATTCCTGATGTACAAACATCAAAGAAGGCCCCACTGGGCACAGCAGTTAAGCGACATACAGAGATTTTGAGATGATGATGAGTTTTGAGATGGCACTCAGTCTCCCATCCAACACATGTTGTTTTACATTTTTATATGCCTTCCTGCCTTGTACTGTATTGTCACGCCTTGTTATGCCATGTTACATGTAGCTTCGGGATTGTTTGCACCCTCACTAACTTTGCCACCATTCTACTTTCCACCTTATACTACATACATCAGTTAGCGAATCACACACTATGGGTGACAGCAACTTGTGCCCCTCTAACCCTGCACACACTGACACTGTCTGAACTCTACACCTCCCCCACGAACTGCTAACACATATCCCTCATATTAACCTTTGACCCATATTTAGTCACAGAGACTTTGTTAGTAGAAAACCAAGCAGGCCACACCTAAGGCCCCCCTTGTGCATTCACATACCTCATGTACCCTGTGTGAGGCATCATAAATGCAAGACAGACACAAAGGTAAAGTTTTCTCAAGGTTTGACATTTATTAAATGAAAAAGGGTGGGATAAACACATATCTTTCCCTATCCTAACAAGGAGGTCCCTACCTGGCAAACTAAAACTAAAGAAAAGGGACCTACTGTCAAAAAGGTCTCTAACCCTCACACTAATACATACAATAAAATTATACTTGGAATGTATGGCTATTTTTTAGTTCAACAAAACAATTTGTCAGATCATACTTAAATGTTTTTGAAAGCACTCCTTACAACCAGGGTTGGGCTCCCTTCCCCTGGATCCATTCAAGAATATTTTGAGCAAAGTTCTGATTCCACAAAGTTCTGTTCAATGCAACACAAAATGTCTCATCTATCCACTGTGTCTTTCCCCTTGACACCACAAATGTCTTTTCCACAAATGTTTGTTCACAAATCAAGACCACTGTTGTTATCCACAGTATCCTTTTGGAAAGGCAAATGTCTTTCTTTCAAAACACAAGATAAACAACTAAGGCAATAGTTCTTTAAAAAAATGTCCAACAATGATTGACATATCACACCTTATTCAAGTGAAATACTTTTGCCAGAATAGCACAGCAATTACCTTTGGCGATGCCAGTTTATCAATCAAATTTTAAGGTTAACAAGTTATTTCCACCACACCTTTTTGCCACAAATATACTTCTTTAAATCATCTTCTTCTTTCCTGGTATACTCGCCTGCCAGGACTAACTACTATGGTCCCTTTCCTGGTATACTCGCTTGCCAGGAAGAAAACCCCTACAACTACAATCAAACTTGAGGGCAATATCGATTCAAAGATTCTCCACACCAATATCTCTTGGAAGAAGGGCTGAACAATAACTGCCTTTTATTTTAAGTCTACTGACTCTTGGTAATTTGTGTTCCAGTTTAACCCAAACTGGAAATTCAATACTGATGCATTGTTTTCAGATTGTCTTTTAACTACTTCTTGGCAGGCTTTTGACTATTGGCACTGTGGGTTACAAGTTTCCCCCCAGTTGATATCTCAAAAAGGGAGAGTTGCACCCTTGTCACCTCTGTATGATTTCACAGTCCCTTGGCTGTTGGCAATGCTGGTTATAAGCTTTCCCAATAGATATCTGCTATACAGCGATGTATGCCCTTGTTGCTTTAGGGTCTTTTTTTCACAGCCTCTTGGCTGTTGGCAGTGCTGGTTATAATCTTTCCCAATTGCCCTCCCATAAAAGGGAATTTACGATCTTTCCAATTTTGGTCTGCTTCTTTAATCGTTCATTATTCAAAGTTATATGGTTTCTGCTTTGTGTATTTAATGGTTCAATATGCAAATGTGTGTGCTTTTAACAATTGTCTTATTCGGATCAGCGTTAGCATTTTGCCAACTCAACAGCTTTCTTTGGCGTCTCCTTTTCGAGGTTGGCTGCTGCGGCTGACCTGTGGCGTCCTGTCCGCTCTCTCGCCAGCTTCGGCGTACATCCGATGGGCTGCACGTCTCTCCCTTGGAGCGCTGACTCCTCTGTTGGTCTCTCACGGCTTCTCGCTCACCGACACAATGTGTGCTGAATTGGGAACACGTCTCCTCATCAGCAGGGCTTCTTCTAAACACGCTGCATTCCGCTGTGCATACTGTGCAATGCCATTTGCCTGTACTCTTCGCGGCGGCTTCCACTGGCGTTTTTTTCTCAGTGGTTGTTCCTGCACCTTGGACAGCCTCTCCTTCAGCAACGCCTTCTGTACTGCCTTCTACAGCTCCTTCACCTCCTTCCTCCAGCTGGACCTCATTTTGTGATTTAAATGTCTCGCTTGGGTAACCTAGTCTGTAACAACTAGGCCACACCTTTTGGTTAGTAGCATTCTTAATCCTCACTGCCTCTGAGCCCTTCCTCCTCGTCCCAGGAGGCATTATGGGTGCTGAAGTCCACAACAGTATTGATCTTGTTATACTCAGTTAAGTGTGACTGGTTTATATATTATGAGTTATCAGGGTGAGAGGAGGTTGTGAGAAGGGTTTGTGATACTACATTGGAGTGAGGCATTCTACCCAAGACAGAATCATGACCATTAAAAGATTTCACATTTGATTCTTGAACCCCTGAGGTGCCAACCTTATTCTATCTACATGATTTCCCATGTCAGATTCTTGAGTAGTTATATAGGAGGGACTTGTACACGCCATTGGGTATCTGGGAATAATATGACTCTCGTCCTCAGAAGATGAATACTGCGTTTCTCCTAGTGGAGTCACCACTTCTCCCTGATAGCCGTCTCCTCCCTTGTGATCCTCCCTCCTGATTCCACCCCCCACAGTTAGGACCAGGTAGCAGCTACCTTTCTCTGGCCACATGGGAGGAGACTTTAGGCTGGGGTTTGGTGATGACTGTGCAGGATTCATCACACTGGCTATCAGTCACAGCCCAGAACTTTCCAATTTGCATGCACAAACACAGCTTCAGGAATTCTTGCACTGTTCCTTCTACTCCTAATAACCAAACTCAGCCCACTCTTTGCAGGTTCCAACATGCCAAAAGGCCGTCCAAATGGCAGCAGTGCACAATATAAAACCCAACAACATAACATTAACATCTACCTCTCAACCTCCCCTGCAAGGTCTCCCTGCTGCATTTTCCACCCAGCCTTCTTCACCCAGCACCTGTAAGGCAGTTCTAATTGTGTTCCCAATTAGGACTCTCTACCTCCACCCACCCACTTGTAGTCAATGCCAAGTGGACAAAGGTGTATCAATAAAAAACCCAGAAATGACAAAAGAATGTTTGTTCAGGGAGGTTGTGTCACATTTCCATTGAAATATAATAAGCTACATTAAAAAACTTTAAAAATACACAGAAATAACATAATTTGCAAGGACATTGTGGTTACAATGGAAACCTAAAAAGCATTACAATTTGCCAGCCCCTACTCGGCACTGCTCATGATGTCATACATGGCATCACAGATCATCATTTATAACATCACTCATTTCACCTTCATAACCTATAAACTTGTATAATTGCCCACTGCTGCCTTTGAGGGGTTCTGTTAAGGAATGAACCATGAGTGATGTGAACCACAAGATGTTATTTATTTTATCATAAATCACGTTACATGTCATGTTTTTTTTTTAGAATTCTAGGATTCCCATTGGTTGTGTAAGAGTGTACTATTAATAGGAGCATAGAAAAATTTGCTATTATTCTATATTGCCTAAATGCTATATAGCCTAAAATCACCACCAACTCGAGGAGTGAGTCACAGAGTGTGGCGAGTGTGAGGCAGTCTGGCAGTCCGGCCAGCCAGGCCAAGGGGGATAAGATACTGAATTAACAACAAGAGTACTATAGCTTCTTGGCTGCCAGTACCTCTTTCGCCTGCGCAGACGCACCGCTGCTCGGTGAGTGAAAGCCGATTGTATCACCTTGTATACAAAACTTGAATGCGTGACTTATATGAGCAGGGCATTTATAGTTGGCTCTAATCCTAAAACAAACGCCAGTCCCTCACTCGTCCCATTCATTCAACAAGCTTAATAGGCACACAGCACAAATGAAGCACTACGCTTCCCATAAATCTACATCACGAAGCGCAAGCACATGAACAATAGGTGCAGCAAACAAGCGACCTATGGTTTCAAAACGGAAGCCCATACCGGCTAAAAGAATGGCAAGTAAAACACCTAAGGAGTTGCAGCCGGCAATCAAAGGCTTTTTTTCCCACCATCAATGTCCTCTATTGGCTCACTTGACCGAACACTCTCTAACACCATTGACAACAATAATTCCTTACTTAAATTGGTGGAGGAGCTGCAGCGGGCCTCACTGGGTGCCGAACAACTTACAATTACCCAAAATCACGAGGAGGACATACTAGACATGAATTTGTCTAACTCACCGGGCTTGGCTGCCCTAGTTTCATCCTCTGATTCATCAGAACCTCACGAATAGAGCAGTGCAAGTGAAGAATCAAATGGTGTGGAAGAAACCTGGCACAATGAAAACAACGTGCCCAAAAACATAGACGTCATTCTCGCTAAAGTAGACGCCTTTTCCGCCCCACTAGCCACAGTTGCCAAAGACAAACTGGGAGTCAAAAGACGTTTGACTAAACTCCTCGACATAATTCAGGAAATGGCAGAAAAAATTCTGCTGCCTTCAAATCCTGCTGAGACAAAATTTGCTGAAAAGCCCCCGAGGAAGAAACAGTCTAAACGGCCACTCTCACCATCAGATGAAGGTTTTAGTTCACACTCTGTCGCACCATGTCCGTTCATCCACGACACTGATGACCCCTCCGCTAATTGGCACTATGAGGAGATTCATATTCCACCGGAAAACAGTGAGTGTCTAAAAACTGATACAACAACAACGGCCAAGGTGAAAATGGCCAAATTGGTCACATTTGAAAACAGCAGCAACAAAAACCAACTCACTCTGCTAAGGAAGTTGAGAAAGCAGACCATCAATTGTTCGAAGCCAAAAATGAAACCCACATGAAAAAATACACAGTCATTAATAAGCTTCCTGATGGCTCGGCGCACCGAGTCCAACCGAATGGCTACACCACCACAAAAACTGTGCCTAAAACTGTTACACCACCTCCAAAAGCAAATCCTGCTAATTGTGATGCAGAGGCAAGATGTTTCTGCTCCAGGCAGCACTCTTGCAGACGTTTATCTGAAGAGATCACAACCAGTACTAGTCACCAATTTGCCCATCAAAACCTTGAATCGGATGGCCATGCCAACATTAGTTCATCAACTGGCAAGTTGGATACACCTTTGCCTATCCATAAAGAATTGGGGAAATGGATCGTATTGGAAGAAACAAATCCAAAAGAATACAGTCCTAAAAAGGACTAGGTTATTGCACCTGTTTAAGCAACTACCATACTTTGAAATTATTCTTTCAACAGGCATACTGAAAATTGAGCTGCCGAGTGTGGGTAGCTCAACCAATTGGGCCCTAGTTGAATCCTCTGATTGTTGCTCTCCTTAAAGCGCATTCTGGATCGCTTAAGCAATTGGAGCTTTCAATAATTATTTGCCACGAAGCAAAGAAGTTAAGCCCATCTGCGTTCTTACCTAAAATCTCGAAACATGGCCATCAATACAAGGACATTCAAGCCTCCGAGAGAGCGACACTATGAGGTCTTCAAGCAAATAGTGAACTGGGAATAAACAGAGGCCAAGCAGTAGAATACTGGAAAGCAGAATGTGCCACTAATGGAGCCAACTGACTTGTATCCAAGAAAGATAGCTTAAATTGGCTAAGCTGGAACACTCATGGCTATCGCTCCTTTTTGTTTCATCCGTCGGGGGTCAAGGTGCTAGCTTTAACAGATATATTTTTATTACAGAAGACATGGCCTACCAGGGAATTTGAAATAGATGGCTTTCAGACCATACATAACATTGCTGCTCCATATAATAAGGGCTGTGCTAGCGGTGGATTGGCCATTGGGGTAAAATCTCAACATACCCTTATACAGTTTCCTAAGCACCTACTTTCCCCTTTTGTCTTATCGGGAATCTTGAAACCCCTCGAGGGGGGTTTTCATCCTATCTTAGTTATAAACATCTACAATCCCCCAGGGGGTACCCAGACTACATCACTGGTCACAACTCACGGGTTTCTTCGATCTCCCATATCTTAGCTTTTCTGTTGAAAAAACAGGAATTACCATCTGAACCTGGACAAATGGCATAGTAGAGTCACATATAGATTATGTCATCACCGACTTAATCCAGAAAGAAAGATGTGGTCTCCAATTTATTTTTGGTTTTTTAAAATGTTTTATTTTTATTTGGTTAACAAAGTAACCTTTAACAAAAACATACAGATAAAAGCATACAATTATTGCATTACATTGCATTAATACCTTAATGCATTACGTTAAAAGAAAAACAGAAAAAGACACAATAACCCAAAACTAAAAACTGGACTAAACAGCAATATAAACATTTGAATGAAATGTCAACAAATCAAGTTATTTTTTATTTTGTATTTATTTAAATTGCAAATGGGTTAATTAAAACCATATACACTAAAACCATCTTGTAAAACAAATCAGAATTAATTCAAAAAGTTACAATTACATTACTTTAAAAGAAGAAAATAATAATTAATTTCATTTATACACTTATCTTATACTTTTTATATCCGCAACCCAATTTCCAATAAAAACAATTTTTCCCAACACCTTCATTTAGTCCTATCCTATAATTGGCATACATATATATGTTCTTCAACATCTTTTATTTGGGTTATGTTCCTTATAATGCTTTAGCGAATTCTACCATCACCCTTTTCCAAATATAAAAAGCTGCCCCTATGTATACCAATGGATCGGCTTTATATATTAATGACCAAAATTGGTCTGTTACAATCATGTTAATATCACTTGTCAGGTCCCTATATCCTCTCATATAATACTCTTGTAGATCTTGGCATTCTTTTAGCAGATGTCTCGAGGTTTTTTATTTCTTTGCAGCCATATGTACACAATCTTTCCTCTTTTAATATACCTGACCATGCCCCTATATATTCATGGCAGGGTAGTATATTAAAACGCAACATCATTATAAATCTCACAAACTCCCTGTTTCTGACCTTTATTAAGTAGTTTCTGGGGATAGAGGGCTTTAGCCCTTGGGTTGAGTACATCTTGCACCTCTGTCTTTTACTCAAAATAGTGAGATTTTCACTTGCATCCCACATATGAGCTTTCTTTTTCAGTTCTTTATACATTGGCCAAACATCACTGAAAACTGTGGGTAGTTTCACATCAACAGTATTAGGGCTGTGATTTTTAGGCCTTGACTAAATACATTCCCCTTCGTTTTTATTTACTAATGTCTTCCCCAATAACACTCATCAGGGTTTCATCTTTGTTACTCCTAACCACCATTTTTACATATAACTTACAGCAATTAATTTTCCTTAGTGTTTCCAAAGATGTTATGCCCAATTTACACCCGATTGCTTCTATAGGCACGGCTCCGGGCAGACATAATGCTGTTTTCCACATTTTCCCTTCTATCTTTCCAAGATGTGGTCCGTGGAAATTACATATTATAATTTATGTTTTTTTTTTTAAATGTTTTGTTGTTATTTGGTTAACAAAGTAACCTTGAACAAAAACATACAGATAAAAACATACAATTATTACATTACATTGCATTAATACCTTAATGCATTACATTACAAGAAGAACAGAAAAAGACATCTTAACCAAAAACTAAAAAGCAATGTAAACATTTGAACAAAATGTCAACAAATCAAGTTATTAGTTCACCAGGGTCCTGAATTTTCTTTAAAAAGTGAATAGTGGCAACCATCCATTTATTATGCCATGAGAATGCATAATAAACTGCCACACTCTTTCAGTATGGATCTGGGCATTAGGATGGATAAAGTTGCCAACATAAAACATATACCTTTTCTCTAAGGTTCTACAATGCAACAAATTGTGACGCAGAGTTTCAACCTCTGCTGCTACAGTGCAAAAGCGACACAATCTCGAGGATCTAGGAACTTTATTCCTGGCACCCAGAATTTCTTTTGTTTGAATCAGATTTAACCGCAGCCTCTTTACCCTAGACTGCCATAATCTGCTAGATGACTTAATCAGAAATTCTGGGCGGATTCCAAGAGGTCTGCCATCAACCAGCAGGTCAGCAGATAAACGATATGTTCTGACCTTAGTGATTGTGTCAATCCAGTCCCATTCTCTCAGTATCCTTTTTAGTCTAGTCGGATTCTGGCAAACAATTTCTTTTGATATTCCATACCTTTCACAAATCAAGTAGCATTCCATTTCCCAGGCACTTAGAGCAGGCCAGGACTTCTTGTGCAGCAATTGCTTTAACAGCCACCATATAGAGCCTTCTCTAGCGCAGAGTACATTTCTCAGTAGGGAAAGATTCTTCCAAACAAGATGACATTGTATGGAAGAAAGGCCTAACTCATATCGTCTGACTGATGCAGAAACACCATTGGGCAGGCGTAGTACCTTCCTCCAGAACATACCCTCCGCCGCATCACAATCCAGTAAAGTTGGAAGACCCCAATTCTCACCCCCATATGTTATGGATGGTAACACCGTAGCTTTATAAAATTTCAATACTGGGCTCAGGGAGAAATGACCAAACTTCTGGTTCACCGCACAAGCTTGAGTAGCCAGCACCAGCATTTTGGAACAATGGTATTTTTGGAACTCCATTTTGTTCTTTAGCTCCCATAATCTGCAACCCAGATAACAGAAGTTCTAGACACCTTTTCTAACGGCGTACTGTTGATACTCCAGAAAAAGTTGTTATATTTCTTCTTCAACCCTGGTCTGAATGTCAATATTTTTATATTGATACGTAGATGGTTCAGATGAGCATACTTAGCCAGGGCATCAAGCTTGTGTTGCAACCCTACTGGGGTATAATTAAACAGTAATCAAATAGAACTAGATTGTCTGCATAAAGTAAATAGTGCAAACTAGTATCCGCCGAGCTTGGCGAGAAGCTACAGATACCTTGAAAGATCTCAGCCAATTCCGAGATAAAGAGGCTAAAGAATAGAGGGGCCAGTGCACAGCCTTGCTTCAGTCCACACCTAGTCATATCGGTACTGACAGTTTACCCTGGGCATTAAGGCGTACTCTAATAGTAGTATCCCAGGAGGATAGCTCAACGGCAACGTGCTTGCCTTGGAAGCAAGATGACACGGAGCAACATGGGTTCGATCCCTGGGTCCGCGCTTAGAAACCTCTGGGTATTAAGCGCGTTATAAATAACCTATCATATCATATCATACCTATCATAAAGCAATAAGAATTGCTGATAGATGGGCAGAACAATCCAATTTCCTGAGTTTTGACCATAAACTAGATCGATTTATGCTATCGAAAGCATTGGCGAAGTCGATAAAAGCCATATAGACGGGTCTCGACTTCGCAATTTTTTCTTTTTTAAGCATCCCCAGGGTAAAGATGTTGGCATTCGTGCCTGTCCCCTTGTTGAAGCCTGTTTGAAGAGGATCCAATCTACCTGCACCAGACGCCCAGTCTGATAACTCGCTCAACACTATGCTTGCATAGATCTTAGCCGGCATATCTAAAAGTGCAATGGGCTATAGTTAGCAGGGAGCCAGCGTTGCCCCTTCTTAAAAATCGGGACAATAATGTATTGAGTCCATGTTTCCGGCATGGTCGCTGCCAAGTTAATAGTTTTTAAAATTACACCCAGAATATGTGTCCACAACTTGGGCTCAGGTTTCATAACTGCATTCGACAGGCCATCGGGCCAAGGTGCACAAGCGTTCTTATTGCGCTTGATTAAAGCTACTATCTGCTCCAATAAAAAAAAAGAGATGCCATAAGCCTGCTCCTGGTTCAGTGAAGCAGCCTTCCTCCCCCTTGTCCTCTTCATATATTTTTCTGCTTTGTGTATTTAATGGTTCAATATGCAAATGTGTGTGCTTTTAACAATTGTCTTATTCGGATCAGCGTTAGCATTTTGCCAACTCAACAGCTTTCTTTGGCGTCTCCTTTTCGAGGTTGGCTGCTGCGGCTGACCTGTGGCGTCCTGTCCGCTCTCTCGCCAGCTTCGGCGTACATCCGATGGGCTGCACGTCTCTCCCTTGGAGCGCTGACTCCTCTGTTGGTCTCTCACGGCTTCTCGCTCACCGACACAATGTGTGCTGAATTGGGAACACGTCTCCTCATCAGCAGGGCTTCTTCTAAACACGCTGCATTCCGCTGTGCATACTGTGCAATGCCATTTGCCTGTACTCTTCGCGGCGGCTTCCACTGGCGTTTTTTTCTCAGTGGTTGTTCCTGCACCTTGGACAGCCTCTCCTTCAGCAACGCCTTCTGTACTGCCTTCTACAGCTCCTTCACCTCCTTCCTCCAGCTGGACCTCATTTTGTGATTTAAATGTCTCGCTTGGGTAACCTAGTCTGTAACAACTAGGCCACACCTTTTGGTTAGTAGCATTCTTAATCCTCACTGCCTCTGAGCCCTTCCTCCTCGTCCCAGGGGGCATTATGGGTGCTGAAGTCCACAACAGTATTGATCTTGTTATACTCAGTTAAGTGTGACTGGTTTATATATTATGAGTTATCAGGGTGAGAGGAGGTTGTGAGAAGGGTTTGTGATACTACATTGGAGTGAGGCATTCTACCCAAGACAGAATCATGACCATTAAAAGATTTCACATTTGATTCTTGAACCCCTGAGGTGCCAACCTTATTCTATCTACATGATTTCCCATGTCAGATTCTTGAGTAGTTATATAGGAGGGACTTGTACACGCCATTGGGTATCTGGGAATAATATGACTCTCGTCCTCAGAAGATGAATACTGCGTTTCTCCTAGTGGAGTCACCACTTCTCCCTGATAGCCGTCTCCTCCCTTGTGATCCTCCCTCCTGATTCCACCCCCCCACAGTTAGGACCAGGTAGCGGCTACCTTTCTCTGGCCACATGGGAGGAGACTTTAGGCTGGGGTTTGGTGATGACTGTGCAGGATTCATCACACTGGCTATCAGTCACAGCCCAGAACTTTCCAATTTGCATGCACAAACACAGCTTCAGGAATTCTTGCACTGTTCCTTCTACTCCTAATAACCAAACTCAGCCCACTCTTTGCAGGTTCCAACATGCCAAAAGGCCGTCCAAATGGCAGCAGTGCACAATATAAAACCCAACAACATAACATTAACATCTACCTCTCAACCTCCCCTGCAAGGCCTCCCTGCTGCATTTTCCACCCAGCCTTCTTCACCCAGCACCTGTAAGGCAGTTCTAATTGTGTTCCCAATTAGGACTCTCTACCTCCACCCACCCACTTGTAGTCAATGCCAAGTGGACAAAGGTGTATCAATAAAAAACCCAGAAATGACAAAAGAATGTTTGTTCAGGGAGGTTGTGTCACATTTCCATTGAAATATAATAAGCTACATTAAAAAACTTTAAAAATACACAGAAATAACATAATTTGCAAGGACATTGTGGTTACAATGGAAACCTAAAAAGCATTACAATTTGCCAGCCCCTACTCGGCACTGCTCATGATGTCATACATGGCATCACAGATCATCATTTATAACATCACTCATTTCACCTTCATAACCTATAAACTTGTATAATTGCCCACTGCTGCCTTTGAGGGGTTCTGTTAAGGAATGAACCATGAGTGATGTGAACCACAAGATGTTATTTATTTTATCATAAATCACGTTACATGTCATGTTTTTTTTTAGAATTCTAGGATTCCCATTGGTTGTGTAAGAGTGTACTATTAATAGGAGCATAGAAAAATTAGCTATTATTCTATATTGCCTAAATGCTATATAGCCTAAAATCACCACCAACTCGAGGAGCGAGTCACAGAGTGTGGCGAGTGTGAGGCAGTCTGGCAGTCCGGCCAGCCAGGCCAAGGGGGATAAGATACTGAATTAACAACAAGAGTACTATAGCTTCTTGGCTGCCAGTACCTCTTTCGCCTGTGCAGACGCACCGCTGCTCGGTGAGTGAAAGCCGATTGTATCACCTTGTATACAAAACTTGAATGCGTGACTAATATGAGCAGGGCATTTATAGTTGGCTCTAATCCTAAAACAAACGCCAGTCCCTCACTCGTCCCATTCATTCAACAAGCTTAATAGGCACACAGCACAAATGAAGCACTACGCTTCCCATAAATCTACATCACGAAGCGCAAGCACATGAACAATAGGTGCAGCAAACAAGCGACCTATGGTTTCAAAACGGAAGCCCATACCGGCTAAAAGAATGGCAAGTAAAACACCTAAGGAGTTGCAGCCGGCAATCAAAGGCTTTTTTTCCCACCATCAATGTCCTCTATTGGCTCACTTGACCGAACACTCTCTAACACCATTGACAACAATAATTCCTTACTTAAATTGGTGGAGGAGCTGCAGCGGGCCTCACTGGGTGCCGAACAACTTACAATTACCCAAAATCACGAGGAGGACATACTAGACATGAATTTGTCTAACTCACCGGGCTTGGCTGCCCTAGTTTCATCCTCTGATTCATCAGAACCTCACGAATAGAGCAGTGCAAGTGAAGAATCAAATGGTGTGGAAGAAACCTGGCACAATGAAAACAACGTGCCCAAAAACATAGACGTCATTCTCGCTAAAGTAGACGCCTTTTCCGCCCCACTAGCCACAGTTGCCAAAGACAAACTGGGAGTCAAAAGACGTTTGACTAAACTCCTCGACATAATTCAGGAAATGGCAGAAAAAATTCTGCTGCCTTCAAATCCTGCTGAGACAAAATTTGCTGAAAAGCCCCCGAGGAAGAAACAGTCTAAACGGCCACTCTCACCATCAGATGAAGGTTTTAGTTCACACTCTGTCGCACCATGTCCGTTCATCCGTGACACTGATGACCCCTCCGCTAATTGGGACTATGAGGAGATTCATATTCCACCGGAAAACAGTGAGTGTCTAAAAACTGATACGACAACAACGGCCAAGGTGAAAATGGCCAAATTGGTCACATTTGAAAACACCAGCAACAAAAACCAACTCACTCTGCTAAGGAAGTTGAGAAAGCAGACCATCAATTGTTCGAAGCCAAAAATGAGACCCACATGAAAAAATACACAGTCATTAATAAGCTTCCTGATGGCTCGGCGCACCGAGTCCAACCGAATGGCTACACCACCACAGAAACTGTGCCTAAAACTGTTGCACCACCTCCAAAAGCAAATCCTGCTAATTGTGATGCAGAGGCAAGATGTTGCTGCTCCAGGCAGCACTCTTGCAGACGTTTATCTGAAGAGATCACAACCAGTACTAGTCACCAATTTGCCCATCAAAACCTTGAATCGGATGGCCATGCCAACATTAGTTCATCAACTGGCAAGTTGGATACACCTTTGCCTATCCATAAAGAATTGGGGAAATGGATCGTATTGGAAGAAACAAATCCAAAAGAATACAGTCCTAAAAAGGACTAGGTTATTGCACCTGTTTAAGCAACTACCATACTTTGAAATTATTCTTTCAACAGGCATACTGAAAATTGAGCTGCCGAGTGTGGGTAGCTCAACCAATTGGGCCCTAGTTGAATCCTCTGATTGTTGCTCTCCTTAAGGCGCATTCTGGATCGCTTAAGCAATTGGAGCTTTCAATAATTATTTGCCACGAAGCAAAGAAGTTAAGCCCATCTGCATTCTTACCTAAAATCTCGAAACATGGCCATCAATACAAGGACATTCAAGCCTCCGAGAGAGCGACACTATGAGGTCTTCAAGCAAATAGTGAACTGGGAATAAACAGAGGCCAAGCAGTAGAATACTGGAAAGCAGAATGTGCCACTAATGGAGCCAACTGACTTGTATCCAAGAAAGATAGCTTAAATTGGCTAAGCTGGAACACTCATGGCTATCGCTCCTTTTTGTTTCATCCGTCGGGGGTCAAGGTGCTAGCTTTAACAGATATATTTTTATTACAGAAGACATGGCCTACCAGGGAATTTGAAATAGATGGCTTTCAGACCATACATAACATTGCTGCTCCATATAATAAGGGCTGTGCTAGCGGTGGATTGGCCATTGGGGTAAAATCTCAACATACCCTTATACAGTTTCCTAAGCACCTACTTTCCCCTTTTGTTTTATCGGGAATCTTGAAACCCCTCGAGGGGGGTTTTCATCCTATCTTAGTTATAAACATCTACAATCCCCCAGGGGGTACCCAGACTACATCACTGGTCACAACTCACGGGTTTCTTCGATCTCCCATATCTTAGCTTTTCTGTTGAAAAAACAGGAATTACCATCTGAACCTGGACAAATGGCATAGTAGAGTCACATATAGATTATGTCATCACCGAATTAATCCAGAAAGAAAGATGTGGTCTCCAATTTATTTTTGGTTTTTTAAAATGTTTTATTTTTATTTGGTTAACAAAGTAACCTTTAACAAAAACATACAGATAAAAGCATACAATTATTGCATTACATTGCATTAATACCTTAATGCATTACGTTAAAAGAAAAACAGAAAAAGACATAATAACCCAAAACTAAAAACTGGACTAAACAGCAATATAAACATTTGAATGAAATGTCAACAAATCAAGTTATTTTTTATTTTGTATTTATTTAAATTGCACATGGGTTAATTAAAACCATATACACTAAAACCATATTGTAAAACAAATCAGAATTAATTCAAAAAGTTACAATTACATTACTTTAAAAGAAGAAAATAATAATTAATTTCATTTATACACTTATCTTATACTTTTTATATCCGCAACTCAATTTCCAATAAAAACAATTTTTCCCAACACCTTCATTTAGTCCTATCCTATAATTGGCATACATATATATGTTCTTCAACATCTTTTATTTGGGTTATGTTCCTTATAATGCTTTAGCGAATTCTACCATCACCCTTTTCCAAATATAAAAAGCTGCCCCTATGTATACCAATGGATCGGCTTTATATATTAATGACCAAAATTGGTCTGTTACAATCATGTTAATATCACTTGTCAGGTCCCTATATCCTCTCATATAATACTCTTGTAGATCTTGGCATTCTTTTAGCAGATGTCTCGAGGTTTTTTATTTCTTTGCAGCCATATGTACACAATCTTTCCTCTTTTAATATACCTGACCATGCCCCTATATATTCATGGCAGGGTAGTATATTAAAACGCAACATCATTATAAATATCACAAACTCCCTGTTTCTGACCTTTATTAAGTAGTTTCTGGGGATAGAGGGCTTTAGCCCTTGGGTTGAGTACATCTTGCACCTCTGTCTTTTACTCAAAATAGTGAGATTTTCACTTGCATCCCACATATGAGCTTTCTTTTTCAGTTCTTTATACATTGGCCAAACATCACTGAAAACTGTGGGTAGTTTCACATCAACAGTATTAGGGCTGTGATTTTTAGGCCTTGACTAAATACATTCCCCTTCGTTTTTATTTACTAATGTCTTCCCCAATAACACTCATCAGGGTTTCATCTTTGTTACTCCTAACCACCATTTTTACATATAACTTACAGCAATTAATTTTCCTTAGTGTTTCCAAAGATGTTATGCCCAATTTACACCCGATTGCTTCTATAGGCACGGCTCCGGGCAGACATAATGCTGTTTTCCACATTTTCCCTTCTATCTTTCCAAGATGTGGTCCCGTGGAAATTACATTTTATAATTTATGTTTTTTTTTTTAAATGTTTTGTTGTTATTTGGTTAACAAAGTAACCTTGAACAAAAACATACAGATAAAAACATACAATTATTACATTACATTGCATTAATACCTTAATGCATTACATTACAAGAAGAACAGAAAAAGACATCTTAACCAAAAACTAAAAAGCAATGTAAACATTTGAACAAAATGTCAACAAATCAAGTTATTAGTTCACCAGGGTCCTGAATTTTCTTTAAAAAGTGAATAGTGGCAACCATCCATTTATTATGCCATGAGAATGCATAATAAACTGCCACACTCTTTCAGTATGGATCTGGGCATTAGGATGGATAAAGTTGCCAACATAAAACATATACCTTTTCTCTAAGGTTCTACAATGCAACAAATTGTGACGCAGAGTTTCAACCTCTGCTGCTACAGTGCAAAAGCGACACAATCTCGAGGATCTAGGAACTTTATTCCTGGCACCCAGAATTTCTTTTGTTTGAATCAGATTTAACCGCAGCCTCATTACCCTAGACTGCCATAATCTGCTAGATGACTTAATCAGAAATTCTGGGCAGATTCCAAGAGGTCTGCCATCAACCAGCAGGTCAGCAGATAAACGATATGTTCTGACCTTAGTGATTGTGTCAATCCAGTCCCATTCTCTCAGTATCCTTTTTAGTCTAGTCGGATTCTGGCAAACAATTTCTTTTGATATTCCATACCTTTCACAAATCAAGTAGCATTCCATTTCCCAGGCACTTAGAGCAGGCCAGGACTTCTTGTGCAGCAATTGCTTTAACAGCCACCATATAGAGCCTTCTCTAGCGCAGAGTACATTTCTCAGTAGGGAAAGATTCTTCCAAACAAGATGACATTGTATGGAAGAAAGGCCTAACTCATATCGTCTGACTGATGCAGAAACACCATTGGGCAGGCGTAGTACCTTCCTCCAGAACATACCCTCCGCCGCATCACAATCCAGTAAAGTTGGAAGACCCCAATTCTCACCCCCATATGTCATGGATGGTAACACCGTAGCTTTATAAAATTTCAATACTGGGCTCAGGGAGAAATGACCAAACTTCTGGTTCACCGCACAAGCTTGAGTAGCCAGCACCAGCATTTTGGAACAATGGTATTTTAGGAACTCCATTTTGTTCTTTAGCTCCCATAATCTGCAACCCAGATAACAGAAGTTCTAGACACCTTTTCTAACGGCGTACTGTTGATACTCCAGAAAAAGTTGTTATATTTCTTCTTCAACCCTGGTCTGAATGTCAATATTTTTATATTGATACGTAGATGGTTCAGATGAGCATACTTAGCCAGGGCATCAAGCTTGTGTTGCAACCCTACTGGGGTATAATTAAACAGTAATCAAATAGAACTAGATTGTCTGCATAAAGTAAATAGTGCAAACTAGTATCCGCCGAGCTTGGCGAGAAGCTACAGATACCTTGAAAGATCTCAGCCAATTCCGAGATAAAGAGGCTAAAGAATAGAGGGGCCAGTGCACAGCCTTGCTTCAGTCCACACCTAGTCATATCGGTACTGACAGTTTACCCTGGGCATTAAGGCGTACTCTAATAGTAGTATTAGAGTGTAAAGCAATAAGAATTGCTGATAGATGGGCAGAACAATCCAATTTCCTGAGTTTTGACCATAAACTAGATCGATTTATGCTATCGAAAGCATTGGCGAAGTCGATAAAAGCCATATAGACGGGTCTCGACTTCGCAATTGTTTCTTTTTTAAGCATCCCCAGGGTAAAGATGTTGGCATTCGTGCCTGTCCCCTTGTTGAAGCCTGTTTGAAGAGGATCCAATCTACCTGCACCAGACGCCCAGTCTGATAACTCGCTCAACACTATGCTTGCATAGATCTTAGCCGGCATATCTAAAAGTGCAATGGGCTATAGTTAGCAGGGAGCCAGCGTTGCCCCTTCTTAAAAATCGGGACAATAATGTATTGAGTCCATGTTTCCGGCATGGTCGCTGCCAAGTTAATAGTTTTTAAAATTACACCCAGAATATGTGTCCACAACTTGGGCTCAGGTTTCATAACTGCATTCGACAGGCCATCGGGCCAAGGTGCACAAGCGTTCTTATTGCGCTTGATTAAAGCTACTATCTGCTCCAATAAAAAAAAAGAGATGCCATAAGCCTGCTCCTGGTTCAGTGAAGCAGCCTTCCTCCCCCTTGTCCTCTTCATATATTTTTATGAAATGGACAATATGAAATGGACAATCCATCCTTTTTCCCCAATAGGGTTAGGCAGAGAGCTAGATCGTGGCGACACAAGGTTATTAATTGATCGCCAAAAGGAGGACACATCTCTTGCACTAACCAGTTGCAGCATCTTTTGGGCATCTAGCAAAATATCATACTTATAGAATCTGAGCCATTACTTGTAGTTCAACTTCAATAATTTTCTTTGAGCCCCTTCTAGTGGCTGACAAAGTCAAAGGGTCAACGGTATGGTAAGGCCAAAGGCATGCTATCTTACAATTTTCCCTCTAGTACTAGGGAGAGGCATCACTTTGTAAACTTGCTCCAGCATGTCTTCATAGGGAATATCAGAGAGCGCCCATTCCAATTTAGCAGGAGGAAAAAGACAATATAGGATGTCATGAAACTTCACCACATTCAACTTATTCCAACAGACCCTATTCTTACCCTGGGTAGCCACTAGTTCCTGATCGTAAAAGTGGCTAGAGTTCCTTTTGCCACCTCAACCCCAGAAACGGGATTGTGGTCGCTAAGGTCAGAGTGTATTATTGTCATTGATTACACATTCTGCAGTATTTCACCTGATACAAATAAATAGTCCAGAATACCATTAGACGAACCTCAATGCCAAGTAGGATTAAGGGGAATGTCCCCTGACACCATCCCATTCAACATATTGAAATCCCACGCACTAACTAACTCCAACCAGAAAATCTCCCTATTTTGTCAGTCAATTCTGAGCTCAATATTCAATCAGAGATTACAAGAGCCTCCCAGCCACAGCCATTTCTAAGTATAACTTGTTCTGTGGATGGGCAGGTTGGTAGACACGCAATAAAAATGAATTGGGCAATGTGGAGTCAAGGGATGATATGGACTGGAATTGGGTAGCGGCCTGGTGAATATTATAGTAAAACTTAAGGCCTCACTAGCATCTGGCTCAGAATCCCTACTGTGGTGCTTAAACGACATCCAGAGCTCTGGGCTAAAATAAAAATGTGATCACATTGAGCTAACAGGATCTGTAGCTACAAGTTGGCGCAAATCAGTGCTGGTGCCCATATTGAAAAAAGGCCATAGGTTGGTGGTACCTTCCAACTATTGCCTTTTGGCTATAATCGACACCAGCCAGAAAATGTTCTCAAGCATCATACTGGGTGAATTGAGAACTTGGGTAAAAAATAACCATCTATGTAGTAAATTCCAAACAGTCTTCAGCAAAGCGTACAGCACAACCACTAACACTGGCACGTTCCAGTATCTAATTGGGGAGTATAGCAACAAGGTCGGCAAGACACTGAACTGCTGTTTTGTTGTCTTTTGCAAAGCCTTTGATTATATATCTCGTCCCATTTTATGGCAAAAACAAAAACAATTAGAAGTTGACCCAAGACTATATACAGCAACTTTATACGAATATAATAAAGTTACTCACCATATTGACTACCTTACTCCTAGTCTATAGTTCCCTTTCCTCCCTACTTATGGGACATTCCTCCGTCCTGTGGGACGGGTCTGGAGCACTTTAGAAAAAGCATCACATTTTTCAAAAATGTGTCCTTCCTCTCTTTTTACGCGGGGTACCACACGCGGCCGTAACCCCGCCCTCCTTAGCTCCGCCCAGCGCATCGCCCACCAGTCCTTTTCTATCGCCAGGTCTAAGACCATTAAGCAAGCAATAACAGAGCAAACTTTTTAGAGAGGACGGCGGGCGGGCGTATGGAGGAAAGGACACTATGGACTAGGAGTAAGCTAGTCACAACGGTGAGTAACTTTTTTATACTCTTATGTCCCGTCCCCTTTCCTCCATACTTATGGGAGATTCCCAAGCACTCTACACAGGAATTACGGGTGGATGGAAACTCCTTACTGAAACAGGTTCCTAAGCACAGCTTGACCGAACTGAAGATCAGCCCTGGAGCTCAGATCCAGACAGTAATGCTTACAAAAAGCTGATGGGGAGGCCCAAATAGCCGCTTTCGTGATGGTCTCCCAGGGAACATATTTTTGGAAGGCAACGCCAGCCGCCTTGCCCCGCACAAGATGAGTATGAATTCCCTTTGGGGCCGAATACTCTGAATGGTATACGCCTCAGAAATACAGACAGCGATCCATCGGGAGAGGTTACTTTCGAGGCCGGCTTTCTTGCAGATTTCCGAAGGTCACAAAAAGCTGCGAAGAATTCCTAAGCTCAGATGTTCTGTCCAGGCAGTGCAGAACCCTTTCGGCATCTGAGGCCGGGTCTGGAAAGAACACAGGCAATGAAATGTACTGATTCAAATGAAAATCAGAAACCACCTTCGGAAGAAAGGAGGGATTTGTCTGCAGGACAACCTTATCCTTATGAAAAGTAAGGAATGGATGCTCTACTGACGAGGCCTGAAGCTCACTTAACACGCCTTGCCGAAGTCACAGCAATCAAAAAGGACACTTTCCATGAAAGGTACTTAAAATGGACAGTAGCCATGGGCTCAAAAGGCTTATGACACAAGGCGGTAAGGACCACATTCAAATCCCACCTCGGATGCAGGTTACGAACAGGAGGATAAAGATGCATCAGGCCCGCAAAGTGTCTTTTAATGACTGGTTTAGACAGTGAAAACAAGCACTGGTTAGTGGACAAATAAGCGGCAACAGCCGATAAATAAGTCCTGCAGGACAAGACATGAATGCCAGACTCTGCCAGATGTGAGACAAAAGACAGGACCCTGTCGATAGTAGCCTTCCTGGGGTCCATCTGCTTAGCCAAACATCAGTGGCAGAACTGTAGCCATTTACTTCTATACTGAGATCTTGTAGAGGGTTTCCTGGCCGCCTGAATGATGCGCATGTTATCTGTGGACAAATTGAAACGCTCTAAAGATCTGAACTCAACCACCAGACCCCCAAGCTGAATGATTGTGGGGAGGGGTGCCACAGCTGCTGATCGCTCTGATGAAACAAATCTGGGACCAGCGGAAGCTTGAGCGGCGTGCACACCGATAGATGCTGAAGCTCCGAAAACCAAAATCTGGCCGGCAACCAAGGGGCTATGAACAGCAGGGAGCAATTCACTGTGTTCCTTAGCTTGCAAAGCACCCGATGGATCAGAGGAATGGGTGGAAAAGCGTAGGCCTTCATGTTGTGCCATGGAATTTCGAGAGCATCCCCCAGTGAGGAGGCTCCGAGCCCGTCCCTGGAGGCATACAGGGGAAGCTTCCTGTTTGTAGACGTTGCAAAGAGGTCCACTTCTGGAGTGCCCCAACAGCGAAAAATATCCGAGAGGATCTCCGTGTTCAGTTCCCGCTCGTAGCTGACAATTGCACATCGGCTGAGGGAATCTGCAGTGACATTCAGCTAGCCCAGGATGTGTACTGCAACCAGCCAGATACCATGCTGAATGGTCCATTCCCAAATCTGAGTGGCAAGATCCACAAGAGGAGGAGACCTGGTACCCCCCTGCTTGTTGATATAGAACATGGACACCGCATTGTCTGTGCCGGCACGGATCACCTTGTTGACGATGCCTGGTTTGAATGCTTTCAGCACCAGGAATATCGCCAGGAGCTCCAGATAATTTATATGAAGCTGTCTATCCTGTGGCGACCAAAGATCGAAAACCTGAAGATGATCCAGCGTCGCACCCCAACCCAGAAGGGAGGAATCTGTGGTGACAGTCAATAGTGTGCAAGGGTACTGGAAGGTAGCGCCCACCAACAGATTGCTGAGAGACAAACACCAAGGTGGATCCAGTATCATTTTGGAATCTGGGTCCACTGCTTGAAGCCATGAACTCCAAAGAGCCATCTGCATCCACCTCACCTTGAGACGAGCAAGAGGAAGAGGCAGGATGCATGAAGCCATGAGGCCCAGAAGCCTCTGGAACCACCAGGCCGACATGCTCTACGACTGCATGAACACCTGACACGTGGCCAACAGATCCGCCATGCTGTCCCCAGTCAGGTACACTCTGCAATCGATCGTGTTCCAACGAAAACCCAGGAAAATGAAGTCCTGAGAGACCGTCATGGAGGATTTCCGCCAGTTCACCGTTAGCCCAAGGTGGAACAGGAGTTGGAGGAGAGACTGAAGGTTGCTCGAGGCTTTCAGTGGATAAGGACGGCGCAGCAGCCAATCATCCAAATACGGATACACATGGATACCCTGTAGCCGAAGATAAGCTGCGATGACCGACATCATCTTCGTAAAGACACGCGGTGCAGAGCTGAGACCAAACGGGAGCCCACAAAACTGGAAATGCTCCTCCCCCATGGAAAACCATAGGTATTTCCGATGAAGGCTCCAAATGAGGATAAGATATGAGCATCCTGAAGGTCCACCACGCTGAGCCAGTCGCCCTTCTGTAGAGAGGACTTTATCTGACAGGGGGTGATCATCTTGAATTTCTCTTGGGGGAGAGAAAGGTTGAACTGGGAAAGGTCTAGGATGGTGGGCAGGCCAGCCTAGTTGGGTTTGGGCACCGTAAACAGACAGGAGTAGAAGCCCTCCCCTCGCTCACCTAGGGGAACGGGTTCCACCGCCTTGAGATCCAGAAGCTTCTGGACTTCGGCTCTGACGGAGGGCGTCCCCAACTGCTGGATGGGAGGATTGACGGGTGGGGTAGGGGAAAGGGGCAAGCGGAAGCCCGCCCGAGCAATGGACAAGACCCACCGATCCTCGGTGATGGTCTGCCACGCCTCCCAGTGAGACTCAATGCGCCCTCCCACCGGGGTCTCGTGCGAACGCCGAAAAACCTAATTTAGCAGGTTTCTTGGTCGCGAGACCCCCAGATCCTGAGGAGGCAGAGGACCGAGAGAAAAATCGGCCTTGCTGCATGACGCCGACGGGAGTTTCCAGCTGCAGGATCGACTCTACATGTCTTTCGATCCAGAAACCCCTGAAAACCAGAGGAGGACTGGGGCTGTGAGGGCGTTCTGTGAGCCCTGAAAGGAGGTTTCACCAGAACAGACAGGGACTTGGCTGTCTGGGTGCTGTCCTTAGTCTTAGTCAGCTCTACATCCATTGACGAATGCAACAGTTCTTTGCCGTCAAACGGAAGGTCCAGAACTTTATCCTGAACCTCCTTGGAAAACTTTGTGGCATGAAGCTAAGTCTGACGAGAGGTGTCCAAGCCAAGCATGAGGCCCTGAGCCGAGGTGTCGACATGATGCACAGCAGCCTCAAGCATATTCTGCGCCAGGACTCTGGCATCTGACAAGCCAGCCTTAAAATCGTCCAGCTTGTCCGCAGGAATGAACTTCTCAAATTCCGACAGACCTTTCCACATTTTCATATTCGTCCCCGCTAATATGAGCTCTGCGTTCACCTGGCGCAACTGCAGGGCCGAATTAGTAAAGATCTTCCTCCCCAAAGAGTCAAGCAGCTTGTTCTCTTTGGCCAGAACCTGAGCCGATGCTGTAGACAACGCTCAAGCCAGTCTAGATTGTAGTGTGGCAGCTGCCACCACTGTGGAGGAAAGGAGCGGGCAAGACGCGAAGGTTACCGCCTCCTCTGAAGTATGAAGCCTATAACGAGCGTCAATATTTTTGTTAACGTGCAGTCCAGAGTGTGGCTTATCCCAGACCTTGCGGACCTCGGCCAAAACATCCTTCTGGAAGAACAAGCTGGTGCGCTCCTGAGGAGACAAGGTGAACGCCCCCGAAAGCACCCCTTCTTGAGGAGGGGGTGCCTCAGGTAATGGAACATCCAGAAGAGCCATCATGTCCAGTACCCGGTCATGGAACGCCCTAACAGAGCGGGTCTGGTCATCGCCATTCTGATCCCCTTGCGTGTCATCCAACGCGTCCGGATCGACCTGCGTCACATCTGGCTCCACCGAAGACTTGTCTATTGGAGACAAGGGAGGCAGGGGCAGAAGGGCTGGAGGTGGGCCAACCGGTAGAGGGACCGTCGGCACAGGATTCGGCACTGGAGGGCAGATTTCCTTAAAAAGGTCTCTAAAATACTCCTTCATGGGGTCAGAGTGCATGAGCTTCTGAAATTTTCCAAAAAAGCCATCCTCCGCCAAAGGCTTAGACACTGGAGCGGGTAGAGGCCTCTCATGAGAGGAGTAGCTCCAGGGGCACAAGGGAGAGGCCTGCCAAGAAAGGCCCTCTCCAGCCGGATTAACATAGATCAATGGTGCAGACGCTGCAGGATGCGAGACCGTGTGCAGTAATGGCATCTGAGCGTTGCAGTCATAAACTGAACGAAACGGCGCACAAGGAAATCGATGTTCACCTGAAAAAATGCTCCCAGCACCCATCACCGATGGCGTAGGTGGAAGGGAAGAGTCCAAAATGGCCACCGTAGTTCGCATGGTAATGGGCGCCATTTTGTCAGCGCCTGATGAGAACAGTGTCACATATGTGAGTGAGGCAGGGGTCTCCACAGACAGGTCAGGGGTCTTGACTTTAACCTTGAAAACAAGGAACCTCGGTAGAGCCGGTACTGTGTGGCCTAGGATGTTTCTGAGACATACTATCAGCCAAATTAGCCTCCAAATGAGGAACCTCGGCCACGCCGGTAACAGAGGAATTACAGTCAGCGCCCTCACTCTGTGCCCCCTTGACAGAACCGGTATCACCACCAGGGTGGGAACGATGAGGAATCCACCTCACTGACAAGACCCTAACAGGCCTCTCAGATCTGTCGGTCACCTCAGCCTCAGACAGAGGAACCTCGGACTCGAGTCCAATAACAGCTCCCTCACGAGGGGCCTCAAACCTTGGTTCGGTACAAAAAGCCTCTACCGAGGCCTCAGGGCATACCCCAGTATCTATATGGGAAGCTCCAGACAAGGAGACCTCGAAGCAAGCTCCGGTACCCCCAGCCTCAGTATAACTGGGCCGTTGAATAGCTCTCACAGGAGGGGTCTCAGATTGAAATCCGGTGTAGGCAGGCCCCTTACGGAGGCCCTCTGAGAAAACTGTGGTACCTTTTTAGGCCTGAAAGGCACCCGAGGGGAAATCCCGGTAACAGAGCTTTTGAAGCCCCTCACGGACCGAGAAGACCCTGAGAAGGAGTCACCCTAAAAACGTAAGTACTTACCGGGCGTCTCTTTTTCTCGTCGATGAAACTCTGAAAATGTGGGGGAGGTGCGCGCTGAAACACCTCCTCCCTTCGCTCCAGAAGACGTTGAAGTGCCCGGACCGAAAGGGAATTGCAGTAGAAGCACGAGTCCCACCGGTGATCCAGACCCAAACACTCTAAACAAAGAGGATGGGGATCCGCCCTAGCCAAGCATCACTCGCAAGGAGAACAAGAAGGAAAATCGAACCGAACCGGCATAGACGGACTACTACACGACTGCTAAACCGGAGCAGGAGAGAAGGGCACTGGAAGGAAAAAATCTTCTGAAGATGCAAGTGCGTTCAGTCCTGAACATGCGGAGAAAAGGACTGATGGGCAATGCGCTGGGCGGAGCTGAGGATGGCGGGGTTATGGCCGCATGCGGTACCCCACGTAAAAAGAGGAAGGACACATTTTTTAAAAATGTGATGCTTTTTACAAAGTGCTCTTGTCCCGTCCCACAGGACGGAGGAATGTCCCATTAGTATGGAGGAAAGGGGATGGGAAGTAGGAGTACATCTGTCACAATTTGATTTAATTCAACAGGAGATCACACCGATTATTTTTCAACCAACAGAGGCCTATAACAAGGATGCATCCTGGGCCCGATCCTATAAAACACCCTGTATACGGCTCATCTAGAGGAAGATCTGCAACAGCCGAAAAATGTCCTCCCAAAAATAAATGGTGAACAAATGTGCCTATCGTACGCTGACGATACAATCCTTTTTGACCAAACTCCAATTGATCTTCAGAGGATGATAGACACGTTGGCTGAATAGGCACAAACAAAAATGGTATGATTGTGAACACCACAAAAACGAAAACGATGTGTTTGAGAAGCAGTAAGTCAGGGACATATTTGTTTGTGTGGAAATTCCAGAACACTGACTTGGGGAGCACTAATGCCTTTATGTACCTAGGCTTTCCTGTAATAGTTAATCCAGCCTCATTGTACTCGGCAGAAATGATCGCCGAAAATATTTGGAAAAAACGGTTGGCCCTGAAAAATTATGTAGCGCATCATGGGGGACAGAACATCGAGAGTTTGCTCGAGATCTATCGCATGAGCATCGTTCCATAAATAATATACGCTCTGGAGGCTCTTCCATTTGCACAGGTATACTGGTTGGACACATTAGAAGGCAAATTACTCCATTCTATCATGAATCTACCTAATGCAGTACCTGTCGAAGCATTAAGATTGGAGTATGGCCTTTTGTCATTAATAAGAACGTGGCTTATACGTAGAACACTACTTTATGCCAAATGCCTAAAAATGAATAACAACTCAAACTAACTATATAGATTCTGGGTAGGCAAGATGAAGGAGGAAGGAACAAAAATATATTCATGGCAGAACTCCAAGCCACTGCCTTAGCGCATCTACGTGCATTGGATTATGACCCAAACTTTCTTAGCTGCTATTTTACAAACAAAAGCTTTGTCCCGGGCTTAGGAAAACTGGAAATATTTTGAAATATTTGTTAAAAAATGAAAACGCTATTAAAAAAAGCATAAAATGCTGTTTTCAGCCTACTCCCATTGATTTTCCCATAGAGAAAAAGTCAAAATTTCTGCCCACTGGAGGGCAAAAACCATTGGATGGAATTGGACCAAATAAGAAACAAGTTGGACACGAAGCGCTGACTCAATTTCCAGGAGGGATCTGGGTTTGTCCGTCCAGTAGTTATTAAAATATTCGACTGGGAAGGGGGTGCCCCATTCTCCCACAATTATAGCTATATCTCCCTTGGTGCTTTGCAGCAGAGAGACTTTTTAGAAAGGAAAATCGATTACCCTGGTACTATCAGGGGAATGCGAAAACGGTACAAACAAAGCTATTTGGAGGAGGAAAAAGGTGCCAATCACATCAGGCTAGAGGTGGGGAAGTGGTAAGAGGACATCATGTGAATTTGGGGCTGGTATGGGGAGCCAGTTATAATTCAGACATTATTGCATTATTGGGGGAATTTCAGGGGTAATCTCGTAACATTACGGCGGTAATAACAGAAGTTGCACTTGGAAACAAAAATGCATTACAGGCACTTTATCGCTGTAATTGGCTTGTGATTACCGCAGTAATTATTGTGGGATTATTGGGGTAATGGAAACAGAGGGAAAAAATAAAAGGGGGCAACTGTTGTGATCACATCTACTAGGCTGGGGTAAATGGGTCTTTGTGACAGTGAACCTGGCCAGTGGGCCCCAAAGAAACCTATTGGTGCAAGATGTACAGTGGCCACGGATGAAGGCCATGGCTAGTGGGCACCAAGGAAACCTATTGGTGCAATATGTACAGTGGTCATGGTCAAAGGCCATGACTAGTGGGTATGAAAGAAACCTAGGGCCTCATTACGAGAATGGAGGTAGCCATGGAGCTGTTAGCTCCATGGCTGCCTTCGTTCCGGGTTCCTGCAATGGGGACTTACCGGGTTACTCCGAGATAGGAGGACCCGGTAAGTCCTCCATGCAGGAACCCATCCCCATTCCCATTTGAGCCCCCAGAGGGCTCAATGGGAATGGGGAGGGAGGTAATAACGGGCAGAGTACAACTTGCCCGTTATTGCCACCCTCTTCCTCTCGCGGGACCCGGAAAGCATGCCTGGTTTTGCAAGGCATGCGATCCGGGTCCTGCGATGGGAATCTCGTAATCGGCGCTCCTGGATTGGCGGGGGCCGGTCCCGTACCGGCCCCCTTCAATCCGGGAGCGCCAGGGTTACAATGAAGCCCATAGTGTTTTAAAATAGACAGTTGGCATGGCTGAAGGCCATGCTTATGGGCCAGAGCCGAAGGCAATGGCTAGTGGTCTCCAAGGAAACATATAGGTGTAACATGTACAGTGGCCACAGCTGAAGGCCGTGGCTAGTGGGTCCCAAAGAGACCTATTGGTTTGGCTGTGGCCACTAGCCATGGCTAGCGGCCCTTGAATAAACTATGGTATAACAAAAACCCTTGAAATTCACTGAAAAAAGCTTTAGTTAAGGGACAGTTAAGGTGATTGCAACAAAACCCTTGAAATTCTGCAGATATGGGAAGTGATGATCATCTTAAATCGGCATCCCCCCATTAAGAATGTTTTTTTTCCCAGTGAAATTCAACTGAGTAATCAAAATTCCTCTTTAAACTATATAAAAGAACCATAGAGTTCCTTTAACAAAGATATTTTTTGCAGAATACATTGATCATTGATGTGTGCCACTTTGAGCAACGCATGCTGGGGGTGCAAGTTACGGCTGAATTGCCTGCGGCATGAGGTTCAGTCATGTGGCTGGTTACACCAAGCTACTCGCAATAACCACAGGACCTGTCCTGAAGCTTGACCCAGTATTTACTAAACCCCCATAATGGGTTTTTGGGCCACTCTCCCTGGCATGTGGCCATGGCGAGTGGGCACAATCCTGGGGGACTGGGCTTCAGCCATGTTGCAGGCCCCACCAACCAACCCACAGTACAGATTGGCAGGACAACCTAACAATAATGTACCTTTAACAAAGTTTTTGTGGAGTGAATTTAAATTGTTTATAACTAAAGACTTTTCGTGCTGTTTCAGCACTGTATGTTAGTTATTAAAAATCCCTCTTAACATATATGACAGAGATAGTGTTTTTTAAACAGCATGTTTTTGCAGTGCATAGTCATGTGTTCCAGCATTGTATGTTAGTAATTACACATTCTTTTTTTCATATATATGAAAGAAGGAACAAGTTACTTACCTGTAACTGTTGTTCTCCAGCATGGGTCTGGCATGGATTCACATGCTCATGAATATTCCCCGTCGTCAGGCTGGGAATCCTCGGTAAAGAAAAAACCAGTATCAGTTTCGTTTCTGATCTGTCTTTCGTAGTAATAACCAATCACTGGTCTCTGCGTCATACTGACCACAGCCAATGACTGCCCTCTACCTAAGCACCGCCTCTGGCAGCCATCTTCAGATTTGGAAGCACGTGAAGTGGCAGTATGACCAAGTGAAGAGCCGCAGAGGGGTAGGCGGGAGGGTTCGCATGTGAATCCATGCCAGACCCATGCTGGAGAACAACAGTTACAGGTAAGTAACTTGTTCCTTCTCCAGCATGGGGTCTGGCATGGATTCACATGCTCATGAATAAAGAATACATAGCAGTACACACATGCACAACCACGGGAGGTGGCAAAGGCTCAACATTAAGCATCACATCAACTCAACATTAAGCATCTTACCTCCTCACCAGGCTCACCTCAGGCGAACAGGTTGCGCAGCACTGCTTGGCCGACCCTGGACTCCTCCCTGGAATCCCGGTCGACGCAGTAGAATTTCGTGAAGGTGTGCGTCGACCTCCACGTAGCAGCCCTGCATATGTCCAGCAGGGGCACACCAGATAAGAACGCCGTGGTAGCTGCGATCGCTCTGGTGGAATGGGCTCTCGGACGGCCAGGCAGCGGTCGGTTTGCCAACCGGTGACAACACATGATACAGCCGGAGAGCCATCTGGAGATGGAAGCCTTCGAGAGAGCCTTCCCCTGATTGACAGGTCCAAAGTTCACAAAGAGTTGTGACGTCTTCCGAAAACCCTTCGTGCGGTCCACGTAGAACTTCAGCGCTCTAGCTACATCCAGCGAGTGCAAAGTCCTCTCAGCCGGCGACGAAGGCGACGGGAAGAACACAGGTAACACCAAGGGTTCGTTGAGATGGAAGTCCGACGGTACCTTGGGCATGAAGGAGGGGTGCGTCCTGAGCACTACCCTCGTGTCGTGGAAAGTCAAGTACGGGGCCTTGCAGGAAAGGGCCTGGATCTCTCCCACTCGTCGTGCGGAGGTGATGGCCACGAGAAAAGCTGTTTTCCACGATAGAAACTTCAACGGGGCCGGGTGCAGGGGCTCGAACGGAGGTCCCATGAGCTTGGTCAGCACCACGTTGAGCTCCCACGCCGGGGCCGGGGCCTTCACCGGCGGGAACGATCTGAACAGTCCCTTCATGAACTCTTTCACCATACGATGAGACCACAAGGACGTCCGCCCCGTGGTTCTGGTGTATCGAGAGATCGCAGCAAGATGAATCTTGATGGACGCGTGTGCCAGACCAGCTTTGGCCAGCGTCAGTAGGTACGGCAGTACTTGGGGAGCCGTAATCCGTAGAGGGTTAATCTTCTGTGCGTGGCACCAGACAGAGAACCTCCTCCATTTGTGTCCGTAGCATTTAAGAGTCGAGGACGCCCTGGCCTTTGCAAGAACCTCTCTGCAATCGGCCGGTATGTCGTATCCTCCAAACTCTAGCGCTGCAGGAGCCAGGACTGCAAGTTCAGCGACTTCGGGTCGTGGTGGAGGATGGCGCCTCCTTCCCTGGAGAGTAGATCCGCGTCCGCCGGCAGCTTGATCGGCGGGGACGCTGACAAGTCCAGAAGGTCCGGGAACCATATCTGCCTCGGCCACGCAGGTGCGACGAGGATCATCCTGCACCGTGACCTCTTGAGCTGGTTGACGAGCCGGATTAGCAGAGGCAAGGGAGGGAACGCGTAGAGGAACAGGCCCTCCCAGGGGAACGAGAAAGCATCGCCCATGCTCCTCGTCTGGGGAAACCTGCTGGCGAACCTCCGGCACTTGGTGTTCGTCGCCGTCGCGAACAGGTCGATCTGGGGTGTGCCCCACCGTCGGAAGAGGCGATCCACCAGATCCTGCCGTAGCTCCCACTCGTGGCACGAGCGCAGCTCCCTGCTGAGTGAGTCGGCGATGGTGTTTTTTATCCCTGCCAGATGAAACGGCACCAGAAAAATCCCTTGGGCGACGGCCCAATGCCACAGGTCCTGCGCCTCCTTGGACAGCGCTGGGGACCTGGTTCCGCCCTGTTTCCTGATGTAAAACATGGTGGTGGTGTTGTCGGTGAAGATCCTCACCACCTTGCCCCTGAGGGACGGAAGGAAGGACCTGAGGGCCCAAAACACTGCACGGAGCTCCAGGACGTTGATATGCAGGGACTTCTCCGTCGGGAGCCAGAGTCCCCTTGCGTGCAGCTTTTCGGTGTGCGCTCCCCACCCTTCCAGGGAGGCATCCATGGTCACAGTCTCCTGGTGGGCTGGGGTCTGGAAGTCCATGCCCGCCGTCAGGTGCGCGCGGGTGCCCCACCACCGTATCGCTCGTCGGAAACTCTCGTCGAGCTTGATCCTTTCCTCGAAGCTGCCCATCGTCTGGATCCAGCGCGCATCCAGGAATTCTTGCAACGGGCGCATCCGGAGCCTGCACATGGGAATGAGGTAGATGCAGGAAGACATCATCCCGAGGAGGGACTTGATGGACCTCACTTTGGCCGCGTCGGCCACCAACATCCGTTGCACCTTGCCCAAGATGGTCCTGGTCCTCTCCTCCGACGGGGAGGCCAGAAGGGACACTGTGTCGAGCCTCGCTCCCAGAAACAGTGCGACTTGCGCGGGCACCAGGTGGGATTTGGCGTAGTTCACGGAGAATCCCAGGTCCGTGAGGAGTTGGACGGTCCTTGCCGTGTGGACCACGGCGAGCTCCCTCGTCTTGGCGCGGATGAGCCAGTCGTCCAGGTAGGGGTAGACGTGAATCCCCTCGCGGCGCAGCTGCGCCGCCACCGGTGCGAGGCACTTGGTGAATACCCTGGGTGCCGACCGTAGTCCGAAGGGAAGGGCTTTGAACTGGTAATGACGCCCTTGGACCACGAATCTGAGGAATTTTCGGTGCCCCTTTAGGATGGGAATGTGGAAGTAGGCATCCTCCAAATCCAACGACGATAGGAAGTCTCCTTCCTCCAGCTGACCCAGGACGTGCTGGAGGGTGACCATCCGGAACTTCTGCGCCTTGATGAACTTGTTCAGACGTCGCAGGTCTAGGATGGGGCGCCATCCTCCCGTCTTCTTCTTCACGAGGAAGTATCTCGAGTAGACTCCGGAGCCCCGAAGCCTCTTTGGGACGAGTTCGATGGCGCCCTTTCTGAGCATCGCCTTTACCTCCAGGAGAAGTTGAGGGACGTGAAGTTCTTTCCTGGCCACGGGGGGGACGCGCGGGCACCTTCTTTGAAACTCGAGCGCGTGGCCCCGGGCCAGGGCGTCCAGCACCCAACGGTCGGTGGAGATGGACTCCCACACGCTGACGAAGCCCGCCAGCCGGCCTCCCACCGGGGTGCTTCGGTGGGGGCCCGACCCCACGGCCGGTTCAATCCTGCTTGGACGCGGCCTTGCCGCCTTGACCTCCTTGGCGACAAAGGCGGGGTCCGCTAGACTTGCCTCGTCCTCTGTAGGCCTCTTGCGACGACGAGCGGGCCGCTTGACGGTAGGAAGCGAAACCGCCGCCGGAACCTCTGGAGGCGCCCTTGCCTCCGCCGCTCCGAAAGGGCGTCCGTCGTTGCTGCAGGACTCCAAGGGCCGGGGCCGTCTCAGTATCCGCCTTGATGGCCTGAAGGGAATCATCCACTGTCTTGCCAAACAGGTTGTTCCCGTCGAAGGGCATGTCCAGGACTCTGGTCTGGACGTCCTGCCGGAAGTCCGTAGCTTTGAGCCATCCACGACGTCGAAGGCAAACGCCGTTGCCCAGCTGGCGGAACCCAGTGTCGGCGATGTCCGTCGCCACGGTGATGGCGTGGTCCGAGGCCACCTCACCTTCCTGCAGGATCTCCAGGGCCTCCGCCCTCTTGTCGTCCGGCAGAAAATCCAGCAGGGGAGCTATCTTGTACCAGAGCTCCCTGTCGTAGCGGGCCACGATAGCCAAGGCGTTGGCCGCTTTAATCGTCGTCGCCGCCGACGAGATGACTCTACGTCCCATAGCATCCAATTTCTTTCCCTCGCCGTCCGGAGGGGAAGTCGATGTGGAGGCCGCACCCCCCCCCCGCTTTCTTCCTGGCCGCCGCGGAGACGACGGAATCCGGGGTAGGCTGCGCCCGGAGGCATAGGGGGGCCGTGTCAGGGACCCGGTACTTTTTCTCGTACCGGTCTCTTCTAGCTGGCGTGGTGGAAGGGTTCTTGAGGAGGGAAAGGCCCTCATCCCAAATGTCGTCCAACAGAGGCACTGCGAGGACCGTCTTCCTCTTGGCCTCGCGCCGCTGATAAAGGAAGCCTTCCTTTTTCTTCTCCTCAGGGCAGAGTTGGAAAAGCTCGGAAGCCCTGGAGATCATGGAGTGGAAAGATCCGATCTCGTCGGGCGGAGAAGCCCTGGTGGGAGGCGACGACGGAATATCCTCGTCGTATGCCTCGTCGTCCGTACCCGTCGCTGCCGTGTCAGTCCCCGTATCATCCCTCGGGTGGACGGGGAGGAGGGCTGGACGGGGCGCGACGGTTGAAAAGGAGGTGATGGATGGATCCTTCTTTTCTTGGTAGGGGGAACACCAGAAGGTCCCGGTTCTGGATCCCCCGACGGGAGAGGTTCCTCCGTCGGTAACGGTAGCCTCGTCCTTATCTCGGAGCATAAGGACTGTATGGCCAACAAAATGGCCGCCGAGCTGTCTTGCGGCGCTGGCAGAGGGGAATCCGACGGGCGAGCAGGGGCCCCGTCGGTATCCTCGACGATGTCGTCGTCGTCACCCGCGTCGGGGTCCATTCCGACGGGCTGGCCTTGTTCCACGCCTAGGCCGTGGCTTAAGACCTCGATCAGCTCCTCTTCTGAGGTTGAGGCCGAATCTACGACGACGCCCTGCCCCCCCTTCTTCTTCCCCACGGAGGGTTTCACGGGGGTCCTATCGATGGGCACAAAAGAAGACTCCCTCCGAGGAGGCAGGGAGATTCTGGGCCCTGAGGTCGCCACCACTGGCGCAGCCTCCACAGGCTGAGCCAGGGCCGCCGCGACCGTTTCGATAGAGGGCTTGGTCGGATGGATCAAGGCCTTCACCACCTTAGGTGTGCTCACCGCCTTATCCTTGAGGGAGGGGGCACTGCCACGCTCCTCCTCTGCCTTAGAGCTCGACCGGGGCCTCTCCAGGAGCTTCGCCGGGTGCTCGGCCTTCGTCTTACCCGACCCAGAGCGTTGGCTCGTGGTTGATGGTGCCGGGGAGGGTGCGCCCTGCCTGGCGCCCGTAGAGCCCGACCGTTCGGCGCTCCCGGTGCCAGCGGACTCGCGGTGCTTGGCCTTATGTTGGGCCCCCGTCGCCGGGGCGCCCTCAAAGGTCTTAGAAGACCGCTCGGATTTCTTCTTCTTCTCGCCAGACGGGCTCTTACCCTCCAGCCAGTTGGCGAGACGTTGATGACGGTCCTTCATGGTCCGTTCCGACATGTTGCCGCAAAACGCACAGTCCTTCTCCACGTGCGTTTTGTCCTCATGAAGGCAGTAAAGGCAGAAAGAGTGTTCGTCTTCCTTAAAGACGTTCTGCAGCTGGCATCCAGGGAGACCCTGAACAGCTTTCCGGGCGTCGAGCTTCCCTTCTCCTGGGCCATCTCCGAGACCGGGCCTGAGAAGCTTCTGGAGTCCTCCGAAGTGTAGCTCGACGAAATCTTCACCCTTGAGGGGCACAGACGAATCCGACACGGGTCCCCGTTGATCGGATGTAGGATCGGTGGAGCTTGAGGCTCTTTTGACCGAAAGAATTGAAGTTTTTTGTGAAAAAGCGCGAAAAATAGCACTAACGCTCGAGAGCAATAGCACGAGGATCCCAACACATGAACGTGCGGTAAAAATCTGAAGATGGCTGCCAGAGGCGGTGCTTAGGTAGAGGGCAGTCATTGGCTGTGGTCAGTATGACGCAGAGACCAGTGATTGGTTATTACTACGAAAGACAGATCAGAAACGAAACTGATACTGGTTTTTTCTTTACCGAGGATTCCCAGCCTGACGACGGGGAATATTCATGAGCATGTGAATCCATGCCAGACCCCATGCTGGAGAACTAAAATGTTTCCTTAACCAACATATTTTTTGCAGTGCATATTGATGTTTGTCACTTTGAGCAGTGCCTGCTGGGGATGAATGATACGGATGAATTGCGTGATGCATGAGGTTCGGCCATGCTCACCATATCAACCAACAATAGCCACTGGACCTGGTCTGCAGCCCGTTCCAGTGCCAACTCTACCATAATGATCGTGGACCACTGTCCACAGTTTGTAGTTATGGCCACTGGCTTCAGACCATGGGGCATGGGCTTCAGCCATATTGCTGGCCTACGAAGCAACCTGCAGTACACATTTGGCCTGGCCTCTGGCCTGGCCTCTGGCCTGGTCCAGTGGACACTTTACCCCAATGGATCACTGTAGGCCACTGGCTGCCATGCCTCAGGCATCAAAGTATATCACTATTTTTTTGTACCTAAATTTTGGCATTAAAAAAAACAGAATGGTTTAACACAAAACTGATGAAAAGCACACTGTCCCTGCTCCTCTTGCAAATTTGTTGAAAATCCATCCAGCAATTCGTTTTCTAATGCAAGTCATTTGGGATTTAACAACGTTTGGGCTCCCTGTAACTTTGCCCCTCCTGATGAAACCAAATGTAACTTTCCCAATCAATTCTGTGTTGGGTCCGCAAGAATTTCGAACATCACAGTAATGTCCATGAACATCTGAGATGTTCGCACACATTGAGAGGAAACAAAAAACTTTTAGCCCTTCTCAAGTCATAGTCCACCCCATCCTCACCAACCTTCAACTCCCTAGAGCTTATTCTATGTATGTAAGACAAGCGTAATTGGTGTCTTTACTGCGCTGTTCACGGACTACAGGTATAGTTTGAGAATCCAACTAGGGGGCCGTTTAAACATTTTTTGAGACTCCTCATATTCCTCAGTTGACCTATCGGCACCTTTATGCAATTTCTGCAAATGTTGCATGGCTCCCTAATTGGTCCAGAGGCATCCGTGGACACAGAATCAGGGAATTGTATCTTGGTTGGGGTGCTCTTTGCAGAAGACATCAGGAGATGACATGAAACAGTCACCTGGGACTTTACATTCTGGAAATCCTCCCTGCTGAGAATTCATATCTCCCATTTCCCCTTGATCCAAATAGGAATCCTCTTGGGTGTGAAGAGTATGTCTCCAATCTTGCCCTCTTCTTAAGTGGTTCCTCGAGAGAAGTGTTTAACTTTTTCTTCTGTCCATTTTTTGTTCATGTCGATCCATGAAAGACACCATTTTAGACATGGTCTCTTTAAAATTCTTCATGGTCCTCTCCTTTCAAAGTTACTGAGTTCCCTCTGACGCAGCTGACAATTAAATGGATGTACAAACCTGGGTTTCGGCCTTGAACATTTCAACTCCTTGTGTCTAAGATGTCAATAAGAGCCTTTTGCTGCATAGATGCAGTATGTGTTGGCCTCCCTCAATGTAAGTGTCCTTTCCTGGAAAGAAAGAAAAGAGGCTTGATTTCATCCCTGCATGAGGCTGTGTTGAAGACCACAAAAGCGTGTGAATAAGAACCAAAGTTCTTTATTCACACGCTTTTGTGGTCTTCAACAAATTAAGGTATAATTTTTTTTTCTATCAGCACTCTAGTCTATCGTTGTCTAATACTGTACATGCCCACTCAACTTAAAATATGGAAGTTACCTACGAGGACTTGTACACGGCAGGGGCAGGAGGTCGCGAGGAGAACATTGAGGAAGCGCTGGTTTAAATAAAGCTGCCCAGACTGGACAAGGGGCGTGCGGCGGCAAGGAACGCCCCACTCAAAGTCGATGAGATTGTGTCAGCAATAATGTCTCTGCCAACTGGGAAGACCCAGGGTCCTAATGGGCTTCCCGGGGAATTTAATAAAGCACATGCAGCAACGTTGGTACCAAAACTTCAGAAGATGTTTGAGGAGGCCTACGCAGATAGTGTACTTTCCAGCAGTCTGAGAGAGTCCATAGTCGTGCCTGTACTCAAGTCGGGTAAACCTCATTTGGATTGCAGCTCTTACAGGGTGCTAGCCATGATTAATCAGGATTATAAGATCTTTGCCGCCTTGTTAGCTAATAGGTTGAAAAGTGAGATAGGAGACCTAATACCTACTGATCAGACGGGATATGTGACGGGTAGGAGCACTGCACGGAACTTGCAACGACTGCACCATGTGATTGATCAGGTTGGGCAGCTTGGGGTGGAATTTGCAGTGGCCTCACTAGATATGGTTAAGGCATTCGATTCTGTGAGGTGGGATTGGTTGTACAAGACTCTGCAGCACTTCGGAGTGGGACCTGGGTTCCAGCGGTGGCTGAGACTCCTTTACATGCAACCCCAAGCTAGAGTGAGGACTGGGCCGAAGAGCCAACCCGGATTGATGGGGTTACACACTTGTTCTAAATGTATAACGGATGATATGCTCCTCTATGTCCACTCATCTGATGAGAATTTACCACATCTTCTAGATGTAATAGATCAGTTTGCTGAGCTTTTCGGCATAATATGGATTACCTTGGAGAAATCATCCTTGTTTCCAATGGCAGAACCCGTGGGCCGGAGCCATACACAGCTGCAGGATTTGTGATTACGATGGCATCTGAGACCTTCAGATATCTTGGGGTGGATGTAAGGCATGACATGGCAGCTTCCCATGTGCAGAATACATGAGTGTGCGACGGTGCCCTCAGGTCAATGTTGCTCTGGCAGCAACTGCCCCTGTCAGTGACGGGCTGAGCGGCCCTACTCAAGATTGTGGTACTAGCCCGCTTGTTTGTTTTGCTCTGGACTCGGTGGTCCGGAACTTTCTGCAGGGAATGAAGGGGAATAGGATTGCACTTCACACCCTGCAGAGGGACTTTGATAAGGGAGGCATAAGACTACCCCTCTTCGAATTATATTACCTGGCGGGTCAGCTTCAGTTTGCGTTGGGCTTGCTGGCAGACGAGACCACACTTGATTTGATGCTTCTGCAGCCGGCTCTTCTGAGGTGTTTCCTGAAGGAGGTCCTGTGGGTCACGGAACTGGTCTCTCGCCTGAGCCTTGGATCCTCCAGCTGGGGAGAAATCTTTGTCGTACAGTCTGGAGAAAGTTGGGTGTCCCGGACCCTTATTCTCCCAATATCCCGCTTGTGGCGCTTAATGGGAAAGGGCTTGACTGTATGACTAGGGTAAGGAAGTATTGGGAGGGCCATGGGCTGGTCACACTGAGGGATTTGCTAGAGGAGGAGAGATGATGTATTTTGAGACAAAGCTCAGGCATACAGACAGGCCAATTTTTGTTGTACTAGAGCTTGGCGAGGAACATTGAAATACAATGGCTGGATTTCTCGAGGGGAATGGAGGGAGACCGAACATGGGAGTCCATGTATGATGTGACAGAAGGGAGTCATACGGTTTTTAGATTGTACAACTTACTCCTGTACAAGTACAGGGAGACGACCCTGGGTGTGCGTACACGATGGGATGTGGATTTAGACAGATCTCTCACTGACAATGAATGGGCACGTGCACTGGAGTACATCAAGAGGGTTTCGAGGAACTCCAGATTTAAGCTTACGCTGCTGTATGCACAGGGCTTATATGACCCCTCATAAGAACTCTAGGGGCCGAGAGGCTCGGGTGACTGAGATGCGCGCATGAGAAGACCCTGAGAAGGAGTCACCCTAAAAACGTAAGTACTTACCGGGCGTCTCTTTTTCTCGTCGATGAAACTCTGAAAATGCGGGGGAGTTGCGCGCTGAAACACCTCCTCCCATCGCTCCAGAAGACGTTGAAGTGCCCGGACCAAAAGGGAATTGCAGTAGAAGCACGAGTCCCACCGGTGATCCAGACCCAAACACTCTAAACAAAGAGGATGGGGATCCGCCCTAGCCAAGCATCACTCGCAAGGAGAACAAGAAGGAAAATCTAACCGAACCGGCATAGACGGACTACTACACGACTGCTAAACCGGAGCAGGAGAGAAGGGCACTGGAAGGAAAAAATCTTCTGAAGATGCAAGTGCGTTCAGTCCTGAACATGCGGAGAAAAGGACTGATGGGCAATGCGCTGGGCGGAGCTGAGGATGGCGGGGTTATGGCCGCATGCGGTACCCCACGTAAAAAGAGGAAGGACACATTTTTTAAAAATGTGATGCTTTTTACAAAGTGCTCTTGTCCCGTCCCACAGGACGGAGGAATGTCCCATTAGTATGGAGGAAAGGGGATGGGACGTAGGAGTACATCTGTCACAATTTGATTTAATTCAACAGGAGATCACACCGATTATTTTTCAACCAACAGAGGCCTATAACAAGGATGCATCCTGGGCCCGATCCTATAAAACGCCCTGTATACGGCTCATCTAGAGGAAGATCTGCAACAGCCGAAAAATGTCCTCCCAAAAATAAATGGTGAACAAATGTGCCTATCGTACGCTGACGATACAATCCTTTTTGACCAAACTCCAATTGATCTTCAGAGGACGATAGACACGTTGGCTGAATAGGCACAAACAAAAATGGTATGATTGTGAACACCACAAAAAAGAAAACGATGTGTTTGAGAAGCAGTAAGTCAGGGACATATTTGTTTGTGTGGAAATTCCAGAACACTGACTTGGGGAGCACTAATGCCTTTATATACCTAGGCTTTCCTGTAATAGTTAATCCAGCCTCATTGTACTCGGCAGAAATGATCGCCGAAAATATTTGGAAAAAACGGTTGGCCCTGAAAAATTATGTAGCGCATCATGGGGGACAGAACATCGAGAGTTTGCTCGAGATCTATCGCATGAGCATCGTTCCATAAATAATATACGCTCTGGAGGCTCTTCCATTTGCACAGGTATACTGGTTGGACACATTAGAAGGCAAATTACTTCATTCTATCATGAATCTACCTAATGCAGTACCTGTCGAAGCATTAAGATTGGAGTATGGCCTTTTGTCATTAATAAGAACGTGGCTTATACGTAGAACACTACTTTATGCCAAATGCCTAAAAATGAATAACAACTCAAACTAACTATATAGATTCTGGGTAGGCAAGATGAAGGAGGAAGGAACAAAAATATATTCATGGCAGAACTCCAAGCCACTGCCTTAGCGCATCTACGTGCATTGGATTATGACCCAAACTTTCTTAGATGATATTTTACAAACAAAAGCTTTGTCCCGGGCTTAGGAAAACTGGAAATATTTTGAAATATTTGTTAAAAAATGAAAACGTTATTAAAAAAAGCATAAAATGCTGTTTTCAGCCTACTCCCATTGATTTTCCCATAGAGAAAACGTCAAAATTTCTGCCCACTGGAGGGCAAAAACCATTGGATGGAATTGGACCAAATAAGAAACAAGTTGGACACGAAGCGCTGACTCAATTTCCAGGAGGGATCTGGGGTTAGTCCGTCCAGTAGTTATTAAAATATTCGACTGGGAAGGGGGTGCCCCATTCTCCCACAATTATAGCTATATCTCCCATGGTGCTTTGCAGCAGAGAGACTTTTTAGAAAGGAAAATCGATTACCCTGGTACTATCAGGGGAATGCGAAAACGGTACAAACAAAGCTATTTGGAGGAGGAAAAAGGTGCCAATCACATCAGGCTAGAGGTGGGGAAGTGGTAAGAGGACATCATGTGAATTTGGGGCTGGTCTGGGGAGCCAGTTATAATTCAGACATTATTGCATTATTGGGGGAATTTCAGGGGTAATCTCGTAACATTACGGCGGTAATAACTGAAGTTGCACTTGGAAACAAAAATGCATTACAGGCACTTTATCGCTGTAATTGGCTTGTGATTACCGCAGTAATTATTGTGGGATTATTGGGGTAATGGAAACAGAGGGAAAAAATAAAAGGGGGCAACTGTTGTGATCACATCTACTAGGCTGGGGTAAATGGGTCTTTGTGACAGTGAACCTGGCCAGTGGGCCCCAAAGAAACCTATTGGTGCAAGGTGCGGAGTAACCATGGCCAAAGGCCATGGCTACTGGTCCCAAAAGAAACATATTGGTGCAAGATGTACAGTGGCCACGGATGAAGGCCATGGCTAGTGGGCACCAAGGAAACCTATTGGTGCAATATGTACAGTGGTCATGGTCAAAGGCCATGACTAGTGGGTATGAAAGAAACCTAGGGCCTCATTACGAGAATGGAGGTAGCCATGGAGCTGTTAGCTCCATGGCTGCCTTCGTTCCGGGTTCCTGCAATGGGGACTTACCGGGTTACTCCGAGATAGGAGGACCCGGTAAGTCCTCCATGCAGGAACCCATCCCCATTCCCATTTGAGCCCCCAGAGGGCTCAATGGGAATGGGGAGGGAGGTAATAACGGGCAGAGTACAACTTGCCCGTTATTGCCTCCCTCTTCCTCTCGCGGGACCCGGAAAGCATGCCTGGTTTTGCAAGGCATGCGATCCGGGTCCTGCGATGGGAAGCTCGTAATCGGCGCTCCTGGATTGAAGGGGGCCGGTCCCGTACCGGCCCCCTTCAATCCGGGAGCGCCAGGGTTACAATGAAGCCCATAGTGTTTTAAAATAGACAGTTGGCATGGCTGAAGGCCATGCTTATGGGCCAGAGCCGAAGGCAATGGCTAGTGGTCTCCAAGGAAACATATAGGTGTAACATGTACAGTGGCCACAGCTGAAGGCCGTGGCTAGTGGGTCCCAAAGAGACCTATTGGTTTGGCTGTGGCCACTAGCCATGGCTAGCGGCCCTTGAATAAACTATGGTATAACAAAAACCCTTGAAATTCACTGAAAAAAGCTTTAGTTAAGGGGCAGTTAAGGTGATTGCAACAAAACCCTTGAAATTCTGCAGATATGGGAAGTGATGATCATCTTAAATCGGCATCCCCCATTAAGAATGTTTTTTTTCCCAGTGAAATTCAACTGAGTAATCAAAATTCCTCTTTAAACTATATAAAAGAACCATAGAGTTCCTTTAACAAAGATATTTTTTGCAGAATACATTGATCATTGATGTGTGCCACTTTGAGCAACGCATGCTGGGGGTGCAAGTTACGGCTGAATTGCCTGCGGCATGAGGTTCAGTCATGTGGCTGGTTACACCAAGCTACTCGCAATAACCACAGGACCTGTCCTGAAGCTTGACCCAGTATTTACTAAACCCCCATAGTGGGTTTTTGGGCCACTCTCCCTGGCATGTGGCCATGGCGAGTGGGCACAATCCTGGGGGACTGGGCTTCAGCCATGTTGCAGGCCCCACCAAGCAACCCACAGTACAGATTGGCAGGACAACCTAACAATAATGTACCTTTAACAAAGTTTTTGTGGAGTGAATTTAAATTGTTTATAACTAAAGACTTTTCGTGCTGTTTCAGCACTGTATGTTAGTTATTAAAAATCCCTCTTAACATGTATGACAGAGATAGTGTTTTTTAAACAGCATGTTTTTGCAGTGCATAGTCATGTGTTCCAGCATTGTATGTTAGTAATTACACATTCTTTTTTTCATATATATGAAAGAACTAAAATGTTTCCTTAACCAACATATTTTTTGCAGTGCATATTGATGTTTGTCACTTTGAGCAGTGCCTGCTGGGGATGAATGATACGGATGAATTGCGTGATGCATGAGGTTCGGCCATGCTCACCATATCAACCAACAATAGCCACTGGACCTGGTCTGCAGCCCGTTCCAGTGCCAACTCTACCATAATGATCGTGGACCACTGTCCACAGTTTGTAGTTATGGCCACTGGCTTCAGACCATGGGGCCTGGGCTCCAGCCATATTGCTGGCCTACGAAGCAACCTGCAGTACACATTTGGCCTGGCCTCTGGCCTGGCCTCTGGCCTGGTCCAGTGGACACTTTACCCCCAATGGATCACTGTAGGCCACTGGCTGCCATGCCTCAGGCATCAAAGTATATCACTATTTTTTTGTACCTAAATTTTGGCATTAAAAAAACGGAATGGTTTAAAACAAAACTGATGAAAAGCACACTGTCCCTGCTCCTCTTGCAAATTTGTTGAAAATCCATCCAGCAATTCGTTTTCTAATGCAAGTCATTTGGGATTTAACAACGTTTGGGCTCCCTGTAACTTTGCCCCTCCTGATGAAACCAAATGTAACTTTCCCAATCAATTCTGTGTTGGGTCCGCAAGAATTTCGAACATCACAGTAATGTCCATGAACATCTGAGATGTTCGCACACATTGAGAGGAAACAAAAAACTTTTAGCCCTTCTCAAGTCATAGTCCACCCCATCCTCACCAACCTTCAACTCCCTAGAGCTTATTCTATGTATGTAAGACAAGCATAATTGGTGTCTTTACTGCGCTGTTCACGGACTACAGGTATAGTTTGAGAATCCAACTAGGGGGCCGTTTAAACATTTTTTGAGACTCCTCATATTCCTCAGTTGACCTATCGGCACCTTTATGCAATTTCTGCAAATGTTGCATGGCTCCCTAATTGGTCCAGAGGCATCCGTGGACACAGAATCAGGGAATTGTATCTTGGTTGGGGTGCTCTTTGCAGAAGACATCAGGAGATGACATGAAACAGTCACCTGGGACTTTACATTCTGGAAATCCTCCCTGCTGAGAATTCATATCTCCCATTTCCCCTTGATCCAAATAGGAATCCCCTTGGGTGTGAAGAGTATGTCTCCAATCTTGCCCTCTTCTTAAGTGGTTCCTCGAGAGAAGTGTTTAACTTTTTCTTCTGTCCATTTTTTGTTCATGTCGATCCATGAAAGACACCATTTTAGACATGGTCTCTTTAAAATTCTTCATGGTCCTCTCCTTTCAAAGTTACTGAGTTCCCTCTGACGCAGCTGACAATTAAATGGATGTACAAACCTGGGTTTCGGCCTTGAACATTTCAACTCCTTGTGTCTAAGATGTCAATAAGAGCCTTTTGCTGCATAGATGCAGTATGTGTTGGCCTCCCTCAATGTAAGTGTCCTTTCCTGGAAAGAAAGAAAAGAGGCTTGATTTCATCCCTGCATGAGGCTGTGTTAAAGACCACAAAAGCGTGTGAATAAGAACCAAAGTTCTTTATTCACACGCTTTTGTGGTCTTCAACAAATTAAGGTATATTTTTTTTTTCTATCAGCACTCTAGTCTATCGTTGTCTAATACTGTACATGCACACTCAACTTAAAATATGGAAGTTACCTACGAGGACTTGTACACGGCAGGGGCAGGAGGTCGCGAGGAGAACATTGAGGAAGCGCTGGTTTAAATAAAGCTGCCCAGACTGGACAAGGGGCGGGCGGCGGCAAGGAACACCCAAATCAAAGTCGATGAGATTGTGTCAGCAATAAAGTCTCTGCCAACTGGGAAGACCCGGGGTCCTAATGGGCTTCCCGGGGAATTTAATAAAGCACATGCAGCAACGTTGGTACCAAAACTTCAGAAGATGTTTGAGGAGGCCTACGCAGATGGTGTACTTTCCAGCAGTCTGAGAGAGTCCATAGTCGTGCCTGTACTCAAGTCGGGTAAACCTCATTTGGATTGCAGCTCTTACAGGGTGCTAGCCATGATTAATCAGGATTATAAGATCTTTGCCGCCTTGTTAGCTAATAGGTTGAAAAGTGAGATAGGAGACCTAATACCTACTGATCAGACGGGATATGTGCCGGGTAGGAGCACTGCACGGAACTTGCAACGACTGCACCATGTGATTGATCAGGTTGGGCAGCTTGGGGTGGAATGTGCAGTGGCCTCACTAGATGTGGTTAAGGCATTCGATTCTGTGAGGTGGGATTGGTTGTACAAGACTCTGCAGCACTTCGGAGTGGGACCTGGGTTCCAGCGGTGGCTGAGACTCCTTTACATGCAACCCCAAGCTAGAGTGAGGACTGGGCCGAAGAGCCAACCCGGATTGATGGGGTTACACACTTGTTCTAAATGTATAACGGATGATATGCTCCTCTATGTCCACTCATCTGATGAGAACTTACCACATCTTCTAGATGTAATAGATCAGTTTGCTGAGCTTTTCGGCATAATATGGATTTCCTTGGAGAAATCATCCTTGTTTCCAATGGCAGAACCCGTGGGCCGGAGCCATACACAGCTGCAGGATTTGTGATTACGATGGCATCTGAGACCTTCAGATATCTTGGGGTGGATGTAAGGCATGACATGGCAGCTTCCCATGTGCAGAATACATGAGTGTGCGACGGTGCCCTCAGGTCAATGTTGCTCTGGCAGCAACTGCCCCTGTCAGTGACGGGCTGAGCGGCCCTACTCAAGATTGTGGTACTAGCCCGCTTGTTTGTTTTGCTCTGGACTCGGTGGTCCGGAACTTTCTGCAGGGAATGAAGGGGAATAGGATTGCACTTCACACCCTGCAGAGGGACTTTGATAAGGGAGGCATAAGACTACCCCTCTTCGAATTATATTACCTGGCGGGTCAGCTTCAGTTTGCGTTGGGCTTGCTGGCAGACGAGACCACACTTGATTTGATGCTTCTGCAGCCGGCTCTTCTGAGTTGTTTCCTGAAGGAGGTCCTTTGGGTCACGGAACTGGTCTCTCGTCTGAGCCTTGGATCCTCCAGCTGGGGAGAAATCTTTGTCGTACAGTCTGGAGAAAGTTGGGTGTCCCGGACCCTTATTCTCCCAATATCCCGCTTGTGGCGCTTAATGGGAAAGGGCTTGACTGTATGACTAGGGTAAGGAAGTATTGGGAAGACATGGGCTGGTCACACTGAGGGATTTGCTAGAGGAGGAGAGATGATGTATTTTGAGACAAAGCTCAGGCATACAGACAGGCCAATTTTTGTTGTACTAGAGCTTGGCGAGGAACATTGAAATACAATGGCTGGATTTCTCGAGGGGAATGGAGGGAGACCGAACATGGGAGTCCATGTATGATGTGACAGAAGGGAGTCATACGGTTTTTAGATTGTACAACTTACTCCTGTACAAGTACAGGGAGACGACCCTGGGTGTGCGTACACGATGGGATGTGGATTTAGACAGATCTCTCACTGACAATGAATGGGCATGTGCACTGGAGTACATCAAGAGGGTTTCGAGGAACTCCAGATTTAAGCTTACGCTGCTGTATGCACAGGGCTTATATGACCCCTCATAAGAACTCTAGGGGCCGAGAGGCTCGGGTGACTGAGATGCGCGCATGAGGTTGCAGATTTTCTTTACATGTTTTGGTTCTGCCCGGTCATCGGCAGATTTTGGCTGGGGTGGACAAAGCAGCTGATGGCGGAGTAAACAGATGCGTGCCTGGCAGGCGGAGGCCTTTCTGCTGAGCCTTTATCCAAAGGGGAAGAAGCACGCAGCACGTCTCACACGCATGAAGGACCTCATCTGTGTACTGGCTAAGCGAAGGATCGCAATGGCTTGGAAACAGGCTGAGGGCCCCAGAATCGAGGCTTGGTGGGCAGACATAGAAAGATGGGCTTTGGCAGAGTCAGCCATCTGGCGCAGGCCAGTGCATGGTGGGGTGGGAGATAGGTATAGATGTGGAAGCTTAGGATGGTCTGGTACAGGCTCTGTTCCCACCGTCAGATGTGTATCCGCCATGAGCGCGCATTTTGGGGATGCAACTGACCTGGCGAGAAGCTTTAGGTGTGTGGGATGAACTGGAGTGCCGAGCAAGGGGCCTCGTGGATGGTCGATATCCCCTACCTGAAAGAGCGGTCGACCTCTGGGTGTCCACTGTGCCGCTCTGGGGCACATTCGGGAATCCATTGTCTTGTTACACAGTGCCTCTGTTTACTGATGGTTCATTGACTGGGACTAAGCATGATACTGACTTATTGCTATTGGAGGTGCTGATTGATGCTGAGTGGCCATCGGTGGGGACTCTGAGGGGTCAAGCCCGAGAGGTAAAGTAGGAGCACATTCGGTTACATCCCAAAACTTCGGGATGATGTGTAGTCGATGTCACCATTAGATGCCTCTGGATCATTCATACTGTAGTAGGCCACTGGGCATGGCACTTTGCTGAAGGCCTAGGTGATGGACATTGAGTCTCCTGTGATGGGCTGGTGTGCAGATTTGAACTTTGTTGGGTGGTGGTTGGGTTGGGCAGATTGGGGAGGGCTGTTGAGATTGGTGTGGTTTGGATATGGGTGAGCTGTCATTGTATGCTTTCAAGGCTTGCTTCCTGGGGGTTAAAGGGTTGTGCTTTCCGTTTTCTGTTTCCCAAATGCCAATAAAAATGTTTAAACAAAAAGAAAAGAAATGGCTGAAGATGATTTTCAAGCACATATATGTTGTTTGTCTGTCTGTATGTATGCATGCATAACTGTTTGTATGTGTGGGATTAATAAAGTGGAAAGCTAGCGGGAAAACAACAGAGCGCTGTACCTAGGGAAAGCACATAGGGGGTTACACGCAGTGTTCTTTAATATGTACTTTTACAGTCAATTTCATAAGGTTTTATAACAGAAGGTTAACGATAACTTAATTTAATAAAGTTGATTTAGTGAATTTATTTTTTTTGTTTGTTGTTTTTTAATCATGGACTGCAGGCAAAGTGATACTCTCTGCACTGCTCTCTTGTCATGTCCTGTGTCCATGTCAAGCTATCACTCTATCTGGAGCCTGGCATATGGCCTTTGGCCATGCCCTACACACAGTGACCAAACCATTGGTGTCTGCTGGGGATGGTCTACTGCCATGCCCAGAAGACACCAAGGCCATGTCCAGGGCACAATAAACATTGCAGCACTGGCCAGTGCCCTGCACACAAAGACCCTAAGAAACATGTCTAGCATGTTATATAAATCTCCTTTTGATTTCAAACCATGCCTCAGCCACAACGATTATGCTAACAGTGCTCAATGGACATGGTCAGTGGTTATGCTCAGGAGGCGCTCTGCAAGAGGATCTCCGAGACGTTGATCGTGCCAACACTGGCCACTGGGAATGCATGTAGCCATAACCAGCAGCCACTGTGTTTGGGGGGGACTTTTCACCATGCCCTATGCACAGTGACCATATACACAGTGGTCGAAGTGTATGAAAAGAAGTAATTGAACTATGTTCCCTGCTGGCCTGCCCCGCTCCCACAAACCCCATCGTTATGCCCCCTCTCACGCACAATCCAAACCCCCAAACACATGCCCCTGATGTTTAAGGGAACGTTCAGTGCAGTGACTAGGTTTCAACTGCTTCCTACACTTTTATTTTAAAACAGAACCATTCCTGAACGTTTTATTTTTAAAATAAAATTATAGGAATAGTAAAACTTCATTTAAAAAAAGTATAGGAGCACCACTCCCAATCAGTCCCGCCCTCTTCGACCCCTGATACACACAAGGTCCAAATGCAAAAACTGTTTCTGGGACATGGCCTATGGCTGTGTCGGTCATAGCCATACAAACACTACCCAGTAGGCATGGACATTTGGTATTGTGACTCGCCATACCATATGCACAGTGATAATACCAACAGTGCTTGCAACTTATGGCACGATGCTTAGCCCACCAGCCCCTTTGCACAGAGCCTGACCTTTGACCATGCCTCTGGCCACAGTAACCTTACCAACACTGCCCGCTGGGCATGGCCTCTGGCCATGCTCAGCAGATACCGGGTCTGAAGCACCAATAAACACATTTCCACCACGCAGTGACCCTAAAATCTTTCAGAATACCTGTTTTAAGGAAAATGTCACAGATATGTGAATCTGGATCAGCAGACCAGATCCGCAGATCCCAGGCTCAATATTGCAGTTGTTTCTTCTTTCCAAGACCATATTCCAGCCATGTGGACCATGCCTTTGCACCGTCTAGGGCCAGGACATTCCCTAGGATGGTGTTATAGGCCCATTTCACAACGTTTTCAGCTCTGGGTTCCGCAGACAGCCAACGCCAGATTTGGCATTATTTTGTGTTGGAAAAAGGCATTTTCCGTCACCCTGATCCATGCTTCTGCTTTTTACACAGTGAGAGCATGCCCTTGTAGGCTGCTATGTATCATTTTTCAAAAGAGCTGCAGTGAGGGGTCTACAAACACCTTTCCGGGTCCACAGACCAAGAAGGGTGTAAACATAATACCCATTGCGTTTTGGCCCACTTTTTCTTTTTTGTATAAGCCACTGGAAGGATTTTCACATCACAAGAGCATGACAATGCTCCCAGAGGCCTGTTTCTACAAGAGTTTGAAAGAGAAGTACAAGTTACTTACCAACTGTAACGTTATTTCGATTGGATGTTCCTCCCACGTATTCCTCATCTTAGATATTCGTATCTTCCAGCTTGCTGCTTCAGAAAACTTTCACTAGAGGGTGCTGTGCTTGAGTCCGAGGCATCGAATGTCTCTCGAGGGCAGCCGTCTCCCATCAACGTCATCCGTAGAATAGAGGGTTTGAGCCGCGCCCGTTAGTCTCAGTTCTGTTTTTACGATTTATTATTAATGCATCAGCTGACCAGGCTTTATTGACATTTGGCTCTGAAGGAGTTTCGATTGCAACTGGCGTAAACTATACGGCGGGGTAGGCTCGGAGGGTCAATGAGGAATACGTGGGAGGAACATCCAATCGAAAGAACATTACAGTTGGTAAGTAACTTGTTCTTGGAATGGATTGTGTCCACCCAAGTATTCTTCATTTTAGATAGGCTCCCATATCAGTATGAATTTGAAGGAGGGAGTATTAGATAGAAAATGTTAGTCATCCACAGTGTGTAGGACTGCTTCAGCAAAAAGACCCCCTTGAAATGATGTTGTGTCCAGGCAATAATGTTTCACGAAGGTATGCATGGACGACAAAGTGGCCGCTGCACAAATGTCCTGCACTGGGACACCCCTCTGAAGAGCCGTTGAAGTTGCCATGCCCCTAGTTGAATGAGCCCTTAGTCCATCCAGGGGCTCTTTTCCAGCCAATTTATAATATTCAGAGATAGCTAAGATTATCCACCTGGATAGCGTTTTGTTTTGATACCGCTAGGCCAAATTTGTGCCCGGTATATCTGACAAAATGTTGGTCAGATTGTCGGTATTTAGCGATATATTTGGAGATATAGAAACTGAGAGCCCTTTTTGGGTCCATTCTGTGTAATCTTTCTTCCTCCTTACTTGCATGCGGAGGAGGGTAGAAAGAAGGCAAAGTAATTTTCTGAGACAGGTGGAAGTCAGAGATTATTTTCGGTAAGAAAGAGGGTTTGACTCTGAGGATTGTCCTTATGGAAAATGGTGTGAGGAGGCTTCCAAGAGAGCGCCTGCAACTCACTCACCCTGTGGGCTGATGTAATTGCCACTAGCAGAATTGTTTTCAAAGTAAGAAGCCTTAACAGGCAAGAATGTAGTGGTTCAAAAGGTATACATGTAAGAAACTTTAAGACGAAGTTAAGATCCCAGACGGGTACATGAAAAAGTGTCGAAGGGTACACATTTGTCAGCCCTTTCAGGAATTGGATAACCAAGGGCATTTTAAAATAGGAAACATCTTCTGAGGTGCGCTTAAAAATAGATAGCGCTGCTTAGTAACCCTTTATAGTACCAACTTGGAGCCCCAAATTGGCCAAATGTAACAGGAAAGAGCGCACCATAGGAAGGTTACAAAGGAATGGATCCACATTCTTGTCTCTGCACCAGTTACTGAACTTGTTCCAACCACACCGGTACAAGGACTTTGTTGCAGGCCTTCTGGCCGAAAGCAAAATCTCCATTACGTCGTCCGGGAGGTCCCAATCCTTATATCTCAGCCTCTCAGAAGCCAAGCGTGAAGGCTGAGTGTGTTGACCTATGGATGGAGAACCCGACCTTCCTCTAGCGAGAGGAGATCCTCTCTCTGTGGAAGATGTATTGGAGGGCAGATGGACATGTCTAGAAGTTCCGGGTACCACGTCCTCCTGGCCCATTTCTGGGGCAATTAGGATCATGGTTTTCCTGAACTTTCTCAACCTCCTGATTACTTGAGGAATCGCGGGGACTGGAGGAAACGCGTACAGCAGTGGAAATTCCCAGTCCACACGCGACTCCTAGAGCTCCTCTTGGGGGAAATTCCCTTGAGCAGTACTGAACGCACTTTCGGTTGATCCTGGTTGTGAAAAGTTCCACTTGAGGAGCTCCCCAAAGGGCAAAGATCTCCAGAAGGACTTCCTGAGCTAGTTCCCACTCGTGTGACACTGTGCTATGCCTGCTCAGAGCGTCCACCACTGTGTTCTGCTCTCCGGCTAGGTGAACTGCTGACAGAGAGATTCCTTCTTGTATTGCCCAGAACCAGAGCTGCATTGCTTCCCTGCACAGTGGAAGTGATCCTACGCCTTCTCTCTTGTTGAGGTAGTACATGGCCACTGTGTTGTCTGTCATTATCAGGACATTATTTCTCTGTACAGAGGGCAGAAAGGCTTTCAGAGCTAGACTGATTGCCCTCAGCTCCAAAAGGTTGATGTGCAGTTTGGACTCTGATGGAGACCAAAGACCGCTGATTGTCAGATCATTAGTGTGGGTCCCCACCCTGTGAGTGAGGCATCCGTCACTACTATTATCTCCGGCCATGGTTGCCAAAAAGATTCTCCTTTGAGGATATTGTCCTTGCAAGCCCACCATAGTATATCTTGAGCCACTCTGGCTGGAACTTGCAAAAAATCTGACATATTCCCCGAAAATTGTGACCATTGAGTTTTGAGGGCCCACTGAAGGGATCTCATCCTCAATCTGGCCTCTGGCACCAGAAAAATGCAGGATGCCATGAGACCGAGCAACCTGAGGAAATCGAAGGCTGGTAGATGCTGGGCGTTCTGGAACTTTATCATCTACAGAATGTGGTGAGCTCTCTCCCCCGGAGGCGAGGCTTTGCCCGAGGAAGTATCCAGGACTGCTCCGGTGAATTGGAGCATCTGGAGTGGTATCATTTGTGACTTTTTGAAATTGAGAGAAAAACCCATCTGTGTAAGAAGTGACAGGTCATGGTCAAATGTTCCTGGGCTCGTTCGGGTGAACCCGCCCTGATTAACCAGTTGTCCAGGTATGGGTAAAGGTGAATCCCCCCTCTTCTGAGACTCGCTGCCACCACTGGCATCAGCTTGATGAAAATCCTCGGGACGGAGGTCAACCCGAATGGCAGAACTCGAAACTGATAGTGAGAATTGCCAATCACGAACCTCAGGTACTTCCTGTGCTTGAGATGGATCGGCACATGAAAGTAAGCATCCTGAAGGTCCAATGATACCAACCAGTCTTGGAGTTGGAGAGCCTGAAGGATCTGAGAAAGGGTTACCATTTTTAACTTGTCCTTCCTGAGGAATTTGTTCAAGTTTCTTAAGTCCAAAATGGGTCTCAATCCTCTGTCCTTCTTTGGGATGAGAAAGTAAGGAGAGTACCAACCCTTGTTCCTCTACGCTACAGCTACATGTTCTATTGCACCTTTCTCTAGCAGGGTTAAAATCTCCTGCACAAGGAGCGGGTCTGGAATTTTGGCAGAGCTGGCTCCCAGTGGATGGTCCCGAGGCCTTTGTCGAAAAGGAAGGCAGTAACCATGGGCCACTGTTTCCAGTGCCCAAGCATCTGAAGTAATGCCCTGCCATTCGTTCATATACTGAGTGATCCTGCCTCCCACCTGGGTCTTGTGGGTTAAGGCCTCAGAGTGACTTTGCAGCAGCTCTAGCAGTGGCTGAAGGGACAGTTGCCACTGCTGGGGCTGATCTAGCACCTTTTCCTCTTCCACCACAAGGAAATTTTCTCTGTAGACCTTTCTGACTGGCCTGTCCCTTACCTCTCCCAAATGAGGAACAAAAGCAAAAAGGACAACTCCTCCAGGAAGATGACCCTGAGTAAGAGTGTTGCTGAGGTTGTCTTATAGAGGCACTAAGAGATTTAAAAGCCACTTTTGAGGTCTGCAGCTTTTCTAAACTTTCGTCTGCCTTGCTGCCAAACAACCTCAAGCCGTCAAAAGGCATATTGAGCAATCTGAATTGCACATCTGGTGCACACTCTGTATCTGCGCAGAACTGTGATAGACGCCATGAACCTGCTTATGCTATCAGCAGTGTCCATCCCTGATTGGAGGCATTCCCCCATAGCCTCCTTTCCATCTCTGACAATTGCGAGAAAACCTTCCCGTTCCACGCCCTCAGGGATGTGTTCAGCCGATGCTGTCATACAATCCCACGGGGTGTATGCAAACCTTGCAAAAGTGCAAGTCACATTTGTGGATTTTAAGGCCATACTGCCAAAGAAAAAGCTTTCCGGGCCCAGGCATCAATCCTTTTGTCGTCCCTATCCGTGGGGATCGAAGGGTAGGCTGATCGTCTCGTAGATGTGGCTGTCTGCATCACTAAAAACTCTGGCAAAGGATGTTTTGATAGATATACAGGGTCAGTTGAGGAAGGCCTATATTTCCCCACAAATTTCTTATTCATGGCATGGCCAGAATCTGGGGTCTCCCATGTGGCCATAACCCTTTTTTGCAATGCCCTATGAAAAGAGAGGACATGATCCTTTTTAGGGCCTTCATTAAGGATGTCTGTCATGTCATCTTGCTCAAAATCTGGGGAATTTGCATTCCATCACATTAATTCATTTACTCTATTCCTCAAGTTTCTGTACCCTGCATCTGCATGGTCTGCAGGGCCGGGCCTATCAAAATCTACCTCAGGGGAGGTATCCAGGCCACTGGCCGTCTGAAGGCATTCATATAAATCTGCCATTTTCAAATTAGGGTCTACTAATTCTTCTGGGACCTCTCTAGTCCCAAATTTTACTCCAGCCGGAGTAACATCTTCCTCAGAGGATTCTTCCTCGAAACTTGAAGACAATGATCTGAAGAAATCCTGTCTAGGCTGTGGGTGGAACACTTTTTCATCCAGCATCGCTCTTGGCTTCGAGAAGGGTGTCGATTTTGGTACCGGAATTAGCGATGGCTTCGATAACGTCAAAGGAGGCTTCGATGCCGTCGCGGGAGGCGTCAACGTCATCTTCGAGGTTGGCTTTGAGAGCGCCTTTGAAGGATGCGTCGAAGTAGCCTTCGACATCAATATCGATGGCGGGTGAGTTCCCGACGCCATAATCTTGCCCAACGTTACCTCTGATTTATACACCGGTAGGTCTGATTTTTCACTAGGTGTCGGGGAAATATCCTCCGATGACACCCTCGATGATTTATTCCTGGATCTCACGCGTCTGGTCTTTGACCTGTCTCTGTCACTTTTGGAGTGAGTAGGGGCATGGGCTCCACGCGGTTTTTCAAGGGGGTCTGGGCCGCATTCTCAAAAATCTTTAAAATGGAGGTTCGGAAAGCCTCCCATTTCTCTGGAGAATCATGTTTGGAAGGATAAGGGATGACTCTTGTGTCCGCCGACGAGGAGGAGGAAGAAGGAGATCATTGTCGCCTCTTCTTAGATTGGACAAGGACGAGGAAGATTTCCTCGAGCGACTTCTCGATCTCGATTTCCTCGACCTATGTCAAGACTTCCCATTCGATTGTCTCGATCCCTTACGTTTTCTCAAAGAAGACTTTGAGAATTCCTCCCCCACCGTTAGTTTACCTCTACGTTCCTTCAGAGCCTTGTTGGTCCTCGCCTGACAGGAACCACACTCGTCGACCCAATGGTCAGGGCCCAAGCACCAGAGACAATTTCGATGGGGGTCGGTGATCGACATTTTCTTCCCGCACTTCTGACATTTTTTAAGCCAGTTTTAGGCATGGAAGGATTTGACGATGAAGATATAATCGATTGAAGAACTGAATAACCTTTCTCGTGTAAGGAAGCACAATCGGAAAAACGGAACTGAGGCTAACGGGCGCTCCAATAGAAGACCACGACACACTGCCCCACCGGGATGCTGAGGTCAGAATCTTCCCTTTCCCTTATGCCCACCAGGTGCAGGTTCGGTGGCAAACTCTAAAACACAGCTGGAGGCCTAACTGTGCAACAACCTACCTTTCGCTCTATGGCTTTAAGAGCTCTAGTCAATCACTTATTGTTCCACAAACTACTGAAAAGCCACTGTTTCAAGTTGTATCCAGCTCCTGGAACAGGGTTAAAAGGCCTCCTCTTACCTAGTGGCCAGACCTTCTGGCTCACTACACCATATGCTGCCCCTGGTGGGTGCAACCATGTATTCAGTCCGTGCTTTCTGGTGTTTTCCACCTTCCTCCCTGGCATTTATGTAGCTCTCCTGATCTTCAGTTATAGCAGCATCCTTTTGTATGTAATGTTGGTCTCTTCCTGTAATGCTCTTCTAGTCCATCCCTCTTTCCTTTGCCACTTAACTGTTGCTGAAGGTTCCAGAGCTTTTGAGGTTACGACCCTTCCCATTCTCCCATCCTCCTCCTTTCACTTGAGGCGATTCGAAGCACGTGTATTCACGGTCGGCAGTTTACAAAACAATAAATAAACAAATATTGAACATTTGCAATTTGTAAGATGTTAAGTTTGTTAAAATTTCACTAAAAGGAGTGCTTCTTTGCTATATGTTTTTTGGTAGAAGACGGTACATCTTTCAACATTAGCACATCTTTTGCCCTTGTAACATGGTGCGCCATCTGGTTTGCACCCAATCCCACCACAGACCTCTAAAACAGGGAGCAGGGGTCACTTTATGAGAAGGGCATACTTTGGTGGTCATCAGCCTTTACCCTCGCTGGTGACGCTAAAGGAATGCGCCCATGTGCATTAAAATACAGACCTTTGTCTGACACTGATGTACCCGCTTTACACAGTGAAGTCACCAGCATTTGCCACAGCACCTATTTCAGGGGTAGCCACAAGGCTGGGGTTAAATGACAAGGCAAAGGTCTAGGAAGATAAATGAAAGTACGAGAGACAGAGTGGGCGTGCTAATTTTAAGTTTATAGGGCAAGGTAAAGGCATGGGACAAGTAAAGAAGATTGTTAAATGAAAAAGGAGGCAATTAGAACAAGTGGGCTAACTGGGCAAGGCAGGGGTCTCCCCTACCGATGAAAAAACTGCAAGGCAAGGAAGACAACCTAAAAAAGAAGGGGAATGGTTTTAGGAAACCAAGGAAAAAGTAGAAAGGCATAAAGGGAGGAAAAGGGTGAGGGTTGAGAGGTCACAGTCCACACACAAATAGAAAGAGCACAACAAAGGGATACACAAATCTTCAAAACAATCAACAATTTGTCAAAGAAATGCATAAAAACTGCACTTAAAACGCCATAATAAAAGAGCATTAAGCCTTCTTTAAAGAACATGTGACCACAATAATTGTCACAGAGCTGAATAATCATAATATATAGAATTGTAGCTGCCTAACTATCAGCAATGCAAATGTATTCCTCAAAGGGGCTCTGAGCAACACTTGATAGACAATAAGAGGGAAGCTTAAGGTGGGTATGATGTAACTCCGAACGCTGAGGATAAATCCCTGTGCGATAGTTGCCCATCTACATTTGTATGTTGTGTACAGCACCAACAGCATCCATTTTCTATCCCCTGCACTGTCCAAATGGACCAGCAGGACTGGCAGCTGGTAAGGGAATCACGAAGAAACAATAGACAATATGGTCGAAAAAATAAATAACTGGGATCCTGCCCACGTGCTTCCACCTCACTCTAGCATTAATGGCATAGTGGGGGAATACAGCATTGAGAAACATCAATACAGCATTGAGAAACATCTGCATGAGCTGATGGCTAGCTATATCAATATTAGACATATTCAACAATATAATATCCTTTAACTTACTGACTCACACACCTTCACCTTTAAAACACCACAGAAACATCTGGAAGACCTGGTCTAATGGTGGTCATGATCTGACAGGCTGAGGCTTCACTTTAGTTGAATCATATCCCCGAGTTCCCCCTCCTACCAGAAAACCAGGGCACCCCTTTCAAAAGCCTTGAATCACTCACCAGCAAATTATATTGATTTAAAGAATATGCCCTTCCCCTTATCATTACATTCTTTTGAATTTTGCTACAACACAATTGATTTGCTCAGAATTAGCTCCCTTCTCCCCTTATAAGTGGACTAAACCTCTATGGTCACCCAGGGGGCGATTTCCCTCAAAAATAAACTAGGAAGTGTTTAGATGGACATATCTGGGCATTGTGTCTCACTAGTGTTATTTTATAGTTTCAGCACAGTTTTGAGAAAAGGTCCTTAACATGGTGGGGAAATGCAGGAAGGAGGGGCAGCAGAAAGGGTTAGCAATCTGGAGGGGCTACGCTTAGATCCATAGGAGGTTTAATGCCATGGAAGGCATAACGAATATAAAAAGACAGATCAAAGCAAAGAGGGCAGCCACATTAGATCAAAGAAGAGATGATTTGCCAAGGAGGATTGGCACTAAAAAGGAATCAAAAGAGGGGTCAGGATCACCATGGGAAAGTGAGTCTGACCTAGCTGATGAAGACATTTGTGTACTGCACTGTGGCTGAAATTAAGAGTGAGCAGAAGTTGGGAAGGACGTGGATAAAGGTGTCGTTTGACAAAGGTTTGAGATTAGAGATGAACATGGAGAATGGGAAATAATATTGGGATAGCCTTTAAAGAAGACTGGAATGGAGGGAGCACGTACCACACAGAAATAAGTGTCTAAGACTCCATAGAGAGGGAAGGAATGAAAACAAGTCAGGGCGTGTGTGGTCTGTGCACAGTATAAATATGGGAGTGCACAAGCTAAACACATGGCTATGAAAATAGCCACTAGGGTATGAAGAGAGAGATCAGCCTAGATGGAAATCAAACAGGAAGGACAGTAGCAGGAAAATGGCCAGGTGTGTTAGTGCATTTGGGCCTTTTAATGGGAACTAATAAGCAGAATGTTAAGGCAGGGAAAGGTTGTGGATTTGGAAGCAAATATCAAGCATGACTTTGAGGAGACTAGCACGAGCAATGGTGGTATATGGGGTGGTTGAGAAGTGGGGGACCAAGACAACAAAGGGAGTGAGGGACTTCAAAAGGGGAGGAATTAGCATCTGTCAGAGACATTAGGTCTTCTGCAGGAATAAAAACAGTGAGCAAAGCAATCGAAAGAAGGGCTAAAAAAGGGTGAGATGCAAAACAGAAAAATGGATTGTGGTGAAGAGAAAGCAATTAACTAACACATTTTGTATAGCACGGGCCCAAGAGAAAGTTGTGTTTTTCCCCTCCAATGATGGAACAAGAAAAGAATGCCCAACAAATGTTTCCCAATAGAGTAGACAGTTAAGGAACAAAATGTTGTGGTCAAAGTAGGGTTCAATGTCTGGACTACTTCCTGAAGATGAGGTAGATAGGAGGTACCAACAATGATTAAAGAACTGAGTTGATCCGGAGAACAAATTAACCTGGTCATGCTCATCTCTAACAATCCAAAACTGGAACAGGTAGGTAAGGATCATTAGCACCCTGCGGGTGGGAGCCGGCAAATCAGGAGGCTGGAAACGCTGGCTGATACTCCTGATCTAGCCCGCGTTCCAAGCCGCCTGATGGCTAGCTCTGCAGCATGCCATCTGCCCCCCACCCTCCATTCACTTTTCCTTTATTTAATCCCAATCTCACTACCTGATTGTGGGCGCTGCAGCTTCCCTACCTCTTCCTTTTCCAGGGGCTCGTCTTCTGCTACCATGGCAGCCATCTTGGCAAAGCATTTTCATTAAATGAACAAGACGCGTGCGGCACCCCTGCATGTGATATGAACCACTATAGCCCGCAGAATGGTTTGAATAACTCACACACTGTTCCGAGCGCTGCCTTCTAAGACTACGGCAGCACGAGCATACCCACAGTCAGATTACTCATGAGCATCCAGGGGGATTTATGTACTAACAATTTCTATATACTTATATATGTAATATATACACTTTAATAACTCATTAGGTGGGCCACCACATGTTTTGGATTACAAATTCCATGATCCTTACAATGAGGCAAGTGGGATTTAAAAAAAAAGAGGCTGAGGAAAGAGGTGGAAGGTGCACACCTGGATAGGGCAAAGGGCAAAACAGGAGCAGAAATAAATTACCCAGGATACAAGGTGGAGGTGGTGGGGTGGCTCACTGTCTCTGAATAGCCCTGCAGACAACCCACAACCGTACACAGAATAAAGGAGGGAGATCCTCTGTCCCCCTGGAGCACCACAATACATAACACTAGCACGGATGTGCATCAGAGGTGGCCACAGCGTAGGAGGTATGATGGGACCACTAACCAAACCCACTAATAATCTCATCCCTCTGCTCATACCTCTCAAATTCTTTTTTTTTTTAACATCTTTATTTAACATTTTCAAAATAAACATACGGAAGAATACCATAATGAGTTCTTTGAACAACATAATTAACACACTATATATCACTATATTGATGATCATTAAAACATCCTTCACTCTTCTGAATCTGTTATAAATCTTTTACCCACTGAGACAAAACTCTTCCTTCTTGGATAATCTTAATACAACAATAAACCTTTTTACATACTAAACAGAAATACAGAACAAACATTTAAACAAACAAAATAAAATAAAAAAATAAAAATAAAAAGAATTACCATCTCTCTCCCATTGCAATTTATTGAAAATACTCTTAATTCAATCTAGCGCTCAACAACCATATAATCCATTAAAAGGCGTCCAAAGATCCAAATATTTGTCCTCCCGTTTGTCGTCATGACCCTGCCTCTGGAACATAACTCGCTCAAAATTTGACAATAATAATGTATCATTTATCCAGCTCTCAACTTGCAGATTTTTCCTTGTTTCCCACACTTTCAAAACCTGCTTCGCTGCTATCACTAGTACTTTATCAATCCAATTTCCGTACAACCGAGCGGTTATACATCGCCCACTATCCAACAATAGCAGTACCTGCAACAGACCCCATGGGAAGCTTATTTACAAGATTACATCCATTCTATCCAGCACTTCACTCCAGAATGTCTGTGTTAGGGAACAATACCATAAAATATCAGTAAGCGTCCCTTTCCCTTTCTCTTTTCTGCACCCCCGGCATGAGATTCAGATATGTGGAAACCATACGCGGTGACATGTGAAAAATAGCACAACCTGCCATCTCTTTCTCCAGCATAGACAACATATTTAATCTCTGGCTCAACGGAGACTCCAGTTCTCTAAATCTACTCTTTTCTCTTTTATCCAGATGAAAATTCCTTTGCAGCTCCTCAAATGTTACAATTTGTCCATCTCGCATTATATCCCCTATGATTAGGATCCCTTTTGAAATCCAACTTCTCCAATTTATTGCCAAATAGATGCCTTATAATTTAGGGATAAACTTCCATCAAAATTAACAAAGCACCATACTATCATTTCTTTAATCACTGTAATTTCCGGCAATTTAGCTGCTTGCTCCCTTTGGGAGCTTTCCCATTGAATAAATACTGTACAAGTGAAATTGAGAAATCCTATCCCTTTCAATTGTCAGCCAAGCTGGTTCACATTCAGTCTCTGGTGTCATATGGAGAGCTGCCTTTTTTAGTATGAATCCTCTATAATATTTTTCTAGGTCTGGGTATCCAAACCCCCTTCCTTAGTAACACGTAACAAAATAAATCTTGGAATTTTTGGGTGCTTCTCTTCGCCCCAGAGGAAATTTTGAAAACTTCGGTCTATTTCCTAGATTATTTTTTCTTTGAGAAGTTTAGGGGTATGGATTGCATAATATATACATCTTTTGTCAAAAGAGACATTTTAATTGCATTTATCTTTGCCCAAATTCCCAATCCCAGCCGTTCCCACTTTCTCATATCTCTCTTGAGAACTTCCACTAATTTTGCCACATTGAAATCCACCATCTTTCTCATCTCCTTAATCAGATAAATCCCTAAATACTTTACATGCACCTCACACCATTTACAATCCCAATTGGAAAACTCTCCTCTCCTATAGGAAGAAGAGAGTGGAAATACCTCAGTCTTATCCTAACCAACCCTAAGTCCCGATAGTTTACCCACTCTTTCAAGGAGTTCTCTAAGTATGACACTGCCATCTGGTTTGATAGAATCACCACCATGTCATCAGCATAACAGAGTACTTTAATTTCTTTGAGCTCAAACTCCATCCCCCTAATTCCTTGTTCTATGCATATTAAAGTAATCAACGATTCTAATGCAATATTAAATAGAAATGGTGACAAAGGACATCCCTGTCTTGTCCCTCTTCAGAATTTGAATGCCTCAGATTGATTTATTTATTTATTTATAATGCGCCGGTTTATCGCGTGTCTCGGGGCGCAGAAACATGGACACGAAGACAAACAAAAATGAGACGCGACAGTTCCTAATGAAATCAAAGGTTTAGTATTTCAAGGTTGGCTAGGTCAGTTAAAGAGAAACGTTTTCATTAACTTACGAAAGCATAAGTAGTTAGGTTATTTCCTTATGTGGACTGGCAGGTTGTTCCAGATACCTGCTGTTATGACTGGGAAGGATTTTCCCAGTCCAGACCTACGTTTGTCTGGCATCACTGCGATCCTGTTTTGGTACGAGGATCTTAAGGCACGGCTTGGGACATGGGGACGCACTTTGGATTTTAGGTAGCCTGGCGCCTTCCTGTGGATGCATCTGTGGGCTATTGTAAGCGCCTTGAAGTGGGTCTACTCTCCACTTTGAGCCAGTGTAATTCTTTCCTGGATTTACTGATGTGGTCTGATTTAGATTTGCCTTTGATTATCCTGACTGCGTTATTTTGGATAATCTGGAATGCTTGTATGCTTTTTTTGTTGGATCCTAGCATGAGTGTGTTCCCATAATCTAAACGAGAGAGGATGGTTGCTCTGGCCACTGTGGCACAGTTGTTCTCTGAAAGGCACGGTCTAATGGCTCTGAGGAGTCTCAAGTAATAATGCATGTTTTTTTTTATGTACTGAGTCTGGGCTTCTGCTCCTAGGGATGCTTCCATCATCATGCCCAGGGTTTTTACCTTCTCAAGTACTTTGATGTTGACGTCTTTGATCTTAAAGTTTGCGTAGTCATGGGGCAGTGAGTTTCTGGCTTGGGTAGATCCGAAAACCATCAGCTCAGTTTTGCTGCCGTTCAAGCACATCCAATTGGAATCCATCCATTGTTCTATGATGTTATATATTCTGATTAGATGGTCATTGTCAGTTTTATGGTCCCCGCTAAGTTCCAGTACCAACTGCGTATCATCCGCATAATTGGTAAAGAATATATCTGCATGATCTAAAATGTAGCATAAGTATCTAATGTAGAGGTTGAACAGCAGTGGGGACATGATGGCTCCCTGGGGAACCCCGCAGAGGATCTCCCTTTCCATGGAGAATGTGTCTCCCCAGTGGACTCGAGATGGTCTATTTTTTTAAAAAAAGACATTATCCATGTTTTTGCCGCTTGTGAGCAGTTTGCCGTTTTGCCTAGAGCTACTTCGAGTAGATTATGATATAGTAGATCAAAGGCGGCACTGAGGTCTAACAAGATGAGAAGTCCTGTTTTTCCCTTGTCTAAGATGCTGAGCATCTTTGTCTGTAAATCCAGCATAGCTGATTCTGTGCTATGAGATGGAACCCAGATTGTTGTGGGTGTAGTGCATCAGAGGCCTCAATGTGTGCTTGTAATTGTGCGGTGGCTAATTTGTCCATGATCTTAAGCAGGAAGTTACAGTTGGTTATTGGCCTAAGGTTGTTTGGGTCTCTTGGATCCAAGCCAGGTTTTTTTATTAGTGGGGTAACTGTGACTTTTTTTATGGCCAGGGGTACTAGTTGGTTCTTAAAGGAAGTGTTGAAGATTCTAGCAAGGATAGGGGCGAAGATGTCTGGGTTTTCTAAGATTATTTTGGCGGGTAGGATGTTTTCCGCGCATGAGGTAGGTTTCATAGAGACAAGTGTTTTTTTCATCTCTTCTGAGGTGATATATACGAGAAATGAAAGGGTTCTATGCTCTCAAGGGGTTTTTCTGCTGGCATTTTAATTGTATTAGATTTGTTTAGTTGTGCTTTTGTGATTTTGTCTCTGGCATTTTCTAGTTTCTCAAAGAAAGCTTTTTGGGTGTTGTCGCATTCCTGTTGTGATGGTGAGAAAGGTGGCGAAATGGCAGGGGGTTTGTCTAAGGATTTCAAGATATTAAAAAGTTTACTTGAGGCATTTTCTGCTGCCATGATTTGTTTGTTGAAGTACTGTTTCTTTGCCTCTATTATTTCTTTTATAGGGTTGTTTTTCCAGGTGTTTTCAAGGTTTTTTCCGTTTTCAGATAGTTCATTATTAACCCAAGTACATGCTTTCGCTGTTTTCTGAAGATATTGAACCACTCTAACAAAGTTATTCCCAAATCCCATTTTCCACATTGTGAATTTCAAGAATGTCCAATCAACCCTATCAAACGATTTGTAAGCATCCACGAACACTAATGCTGCGTTTGAATTCTTCACTCTGATGTAAATTTATAATGTCAACTAGCGTTCTAATGTTATCATACCCAAATCTCTTCTTCATAAACCCAACTTGCGACTCATGAATTATTTTCCCAACACAATTTTCCAGTCTGTTTGCCATTATTTTAGCAAATATTTTTACATCCACATTCAGCAAGGATATTGGCCTGCAGTGGCCACTTTTATTGCTGTCTTGGGAAAAAGTGTAATCATGGCCTCACTCATTGATTGACATATCTCCCCCAGTCCATGAAAAAATAAAAAGCCTACATAAAATAGGAGCCAACAAAGTACTAAACTTCCTATAGAATTCTATCGGGAGGCCATGCAACACTGGGGATTTCCCCACCCTGAGTTGTTCAATCGCCATTAAAACCTCACTTACATCGACCGTGCTCTTCACCGACCCCAGAGAGGCATGGAACTGGGCCGAACGGCACATAGAAGGGAACTGGAACACGGAGGGAAGAGGGAGGGATAGACGCAATAGTCCTCGCCCAGAACGACCGCCAGAACAGGACCAACAGCAACAGCCACAACCTGGAAATCCGCTGCGGGAGGAAATATGAAATGGGTGCAGTTTTGGGCAGAATGCCAAGGCTACTAAACCTAGGAGCACCACAAATTTCTCGCTCCCCACGCCAATCTACTCAAGGAATACAATCAGGCCAGTGGCCGAACAACCACCCGCCCCACGAGCTAAGACTAAGACTAAAACTAAGAAGTCTGCGACGGCACCACGGACAGGTGCTGTGAAGTTTACGAAGTTCATGTGCCACTGAGGGTGGTTTAGTTAAGGTTTACTTGTTCTGTTTAAATTTCGGGCGACAGATACTCCAGGTTGGGTGGGAGTATAGGGAGGGGGGTCAGGTAACACTATATACTACCGAGGCAGTAGATGCCTCCAGGGGAACGAGGGACGGAGCTGGGGGCAGGGGGAGTTCTTGTTTTTGCTTTGGGTTTTGTTTTTATCTCTGTTCATGTATGGTCCGACAACACTAAACACTCACTCCTACGAATCCGCACCACACGGCGAAACAACAGACTGGGTTTCTTCCTGGAATCCTACATATACTGCCCAACAGTAACCCGCCCCCCACCCAGAGGACAAGAGCTGGATCTGATACAAAATCACTACGTCTCCTGACATGGAATGTCAATGGGTTGGGTAGTGGGATAAAACGCAGATTGGTCACCCAAGCGTTAAACAGGCAAGCGCTGGATGTGGCGTTGCTCACAGAAACACACCTGGCGGGCACCACATGCAATCTATTTAAACGTGGTAACTATCGCACAGCACTGCATTCAGGTTTTACTTCAGGCTCAAGAGGGGGCCTCATACTGATTCACAAGAAGCTGCCTCTCACACTTTCCAGTGTGTCACAGGACACAGGAGGCAGATTTGCGCACATGACAGGAACCCTATGGAATCAAACCATAACAATACCAGCCATTTACGCACCCCCCACGTTGTTGCCAAATCTCATAGAAGAGATAACTCCCCTGATAATGAAGGACTCCTCAGACACACTAATTCTCAGTGGCGATTTTAATGATGTTATGAACATGGGAATGGACCGCACACACCTAAGGGGCAGGAATCCTGACACTCACAGAAAGCTAGCCACCTTCACATAAGCACTGGGGCTGAAGGATGTGTGGCGCGACCTTAACCCCAAGAATCGAGAATACTCATTCCACTCGGGCGTCCATGCATCCCTCTCTAGACTTGACTACTTTTTCGTTCCAACCACAGAGGTGCATAGAGTACTTAACGCCACCCTACTCCCGTGTGGCATCTCTGACCACTCGCCGCTACTAATAGAATTATCAACGACAAGGCCAATTCCTCCACCTTCATGGCGCCTTAACAACTATTACTTAGGCTTCCTGGAGCTTGTAGAACACATTCAAGAAACTACAACCAATTACTTTGAACTAAACGCAGGGTCAATCGATAACCCAGGATTGTTATGGGAGGCGTATAAACCAGTGTTGCGGGGAGAGATTATCTCCTGGACAACGGCGCACAAAAAACCTCAAATACAAAAAGTAAAAGAGGCTGAAGAACAGGTGGAGCGTGCAGAGCACGCACATCTGGTGCGAGAACTGGCTGAAACGAACCCGAGCACTGGTCCTTGCCCAAAAAAAAATGCACAATGTAGCCCTAGACAACGCTAAACAGGCACACACTACAATGCGCGCCAGATTATATGAGACTGTAGATAAAGCGGGTAAAATGTTAGCCTGGCTGAAGCACAGGGATGAAGGGCATAAGCAGGTCAGGATGATCAAATCCGATAATTCGGAACCGCTGTGGACAGATCAGGATATTGCAGAAGGTTTCGCAGCTTACTATGCGACACTCTATGGGTCACCGGAAGCCCCCACCAACCTCTCCGTATTAAATGGGATTGGGATTACCCTCCCTAGCCTAACGGGCGCACAGAGAGAACTACTGGAGGCAACCATTACTAAAGAGGAGCTAGGGTTGGCCATGTCACAACTACACCCTGGGAAAACACCGGGGCCGAACGGATTCCCGGTGGAGACATGGAAAAGGATAGAACCAAGCGCGATACTTCCACATCTCCTGCAGATGTACACACACTCGAGGGAGCAGGGACAGGTCCCCCCAGACCTACGGAGAGCAACCATAATAGTGATCCCCAAACCAGATAGGCCCCCAGAGAAATGTAGTTCGTACAGGCCGATTTCGCTAATCAACACTGAAACCAAGATCCTAGCGAAAGCATTAGCAAATCGACTGCAGAAAGTTATCCTGTCACTGATACATCCAGACCAGTGCGGTTTTATGCCCCAGAGGTCTACGCGTATGAATATACACAGACTTCACGCTGCACTCGAAAAATCCTCCCTCCTGCAGGGTCCCTTGGCGTTATTAACAACAGACTTTGAGAAAGCCTTCGACTCGGTGCACTGGCCAGCACTGTAGGAAATAATGCATCGAATGGGTTTCGGTGACCAATTCCTGGGATGGGTGCAACTGCTATACAAGTCCCCAGAGGCCATGACCAGAGTAAATGGGTGGCTCTCGCAGCCATTTAGATTGGGCAAGGGGACACGACAGGGCTGCCCCTCGTCTGCAATGCTTTTTGCGCTTGCCATAGAGCCATTGGCGATTCTGTTAAGAGAATCACAAATGTGGAAGGGTTTCCGGTGGACAGATGATTGGGAGGATAAGGTCTCATTATATGCAGATGACCTGCTCCTGTATCTATCAGACCCCATAACCTCTTGCCCTACAGTAATACGCTTACTGAAGGAATAAGAATCTTTTAGTGGTTTGAGGGTAAACTGGTCGAAATCCATACTGTTTCCATTGAAAGAGATGGGTAGCATAGGGATACAGAATTGCCCCTTTCGTATAGAAGTTAACCAATTTCGATACCTGGGGGTTCAGATAACAACAAACAAACGATTACGTAGAGAAAAACCTCCACCCAATCATAAACCGCTTTGCAGAGGACGTCAAACATTGCAACGCCCTTCCACTGACCCTACTGGGGAGAGCAGCACTATTTAAAATGATGGCACTGCACCTTACATACTCCAAAATGCCCCGTTACACATCCCCACACGGGAGTTTCACAGAATCGACAGAATCCTCCGGAAACTCCTTTGGAACAATGGACACCCGAGAATAGCGCTCCACACCCTGCAGCGTTCCATCTGGGAGGGAGGCATAGGATTGCCGCATATACAGACGTACTATTGGGCGAGTCAGATGGCAGTAATAAACGACCTATTACACGGCAATCCCTCGCTACCTCACATTAAATCCGACACCCTAGATGGAGCGAACATAACCCCACTAGAGTCCCTATACCGGAAAACTAATACCAACACCACCAAAACAATGGCTGCTCACCGGGCACTAATCTGGGCAGAGGTGCATAAACATATAAACTGGGAAGGGAAAACCACACCGGTACAGCCACTGTGGGCAAATAAACATATCCCTGAACTGGACAGGCTCCCAAAATGGCGGAATTGGATAACTGCGGGAATAACAAAAGTGAGGGATGTGATTCGGGATGGGGGAATTGTGCCATTTGAGGGGTTGGTGGATGAGTTCAACCTCCCTGTCACTGACCGATACCGACATACGCAATTACGTCATGCCCTACAGCGGCACTTGCCTGACCTGCGTCACATGGCAGACTGCACCCCTATAGAGAGGAACCTGGTCCTAGATAGCATAGATACCAAAATTACCTCAGTGATGTATAATGTTCTCACCTCATTTGCCACACCGGAGCTATCGAGTCTAAAGTCTAAGTGGGAAAGAGATGTGGGGGAGATACTGCCTGAAGACTGGATAACGATCCTAATGTACCCGAGAGAAACTGCCATTTCGGCCAGATTACGCCTTGTCCAGCTCAAAATCCTGCATAGAATTTACTATCCAAGGGTCGCATTGTACCGATAGGGTAAAACCACAGACCCAAATTGCCTGCGTTGCCGCCAAGAAGAGGGCACCTTTTTCCACATCATATGGGACTGTCCGCACATCATGCTATACTGGCAACGCTGCTGCGACACACTTACTAAGGTACTGGGTCGGATCGTGCCCAGAGATCCGAGATTGATGTTGCTGGGTGTCGAGGACGAGGGTGAGATGTCTCGCACTGATAACATACTGTTTGCAACCACAACAGCACTGATCAAACTCAACATTGCCAAGCTATGGGGTTCGGGTGTAACCCCTGAGCATGCACAATGGATAAATGATGTAGATGCATGCATTGCGATGGAGCGAAGAGTGTATGCGGCCAGAGGATGTCCTGGGAAAGCGGGGAAAATCTGGGAAAAGTGGGAGAACGCACAATAAGACCTTTGTACAACACAGGCCTGTGGCCGGAATGTAAATGAAATGTAAGAGTGTACATGTAATCGCTAACATAACCTTGCGTTGCTGAATTCTGGACCTTATGTTCTTTTGTGATGTTTTTGGTTGCTGGACCCCTTCAGGGTCATTGTTTTTTTGTGTATTATGCAATAAAACCAATAAAAGTGTTTAATAAAAAAAAACCTCACTTATATCAATTTCAGCCTCTAAAGATATATTATCGTCCGATGTTTGCTTGGCCATGTCTATAGGTTCATATAATTCTTCCAATTCTGGTTGCGAGACAGATACCTCCTCCTTATATAAGGTCTCGCAAAATTCTTTAAAACATTTACAGATTTCACCATTCTTCAACACTAATTGGCCAAGATCATTCTCAACTCCCTGAACAAACGCCTTCCCCTCTATCCCATTTAATTTATTTGCCAATAGCCGCCCACTTTTATCTCCACCTTCCCAATATCTCTGTCTCATAAAAAAGCCCCTGTTCTGCCATCAAGTTTGTTTCACTTGCCAAAGTTTCTTGAACATGATTCATCTCTAACCTATCCTTTGCTTTCCCTTATTGTGCATACTGTTGCTGAAGACATGACAACTTTGTTTCAACTGCATTCAATTCACCCATGCATTTTTTCCTGAGACGTGAAGTTCTATTAATCAACTCTCCCATTATCGTGGCCGTAAAACTATCCCACACTATTTTTTCATCCGCAGACCCTTTGTTTTCCTCAAAGAATAATTGTTTACTAATTTCTCCTCCAGTATCCCTTTTTTTCCAAATGCTATCTATGAAAAGATGGCTCCTTCCTATCAATCTCAACTAACGTGTGATCCGAGATGTGCCGCTGCCTAATATGTACATCAATGGTTCTACCTATTAGTGTTTTAGTGATCAACATATAATATAATCTAGAAAATGAGTCATGAACAGGAGACGGATGTGTCCCTCTCCATATATCCACCAGATCAAACTTCTGAAAAAAAACTCAAACTCCTTACATGCACTTATATTTGTCTAACTGCATTAACTGACTCTATCCAGTGTATGATTGCGAATACAGCTAAAATCACCTCCTAGAATGATTGTGTCCCCATGCATCTCATGTAATAGTCCTGAAATTCCATCAAAGAAGAGCTTTCCGGACGTGCATGGCCCATAAACACACCCTAATGTGACTGTCTTCTCATTGTAAATTATGTCCGCAAAAATCATTCGACCTTCCCCATCCATTGTTACCTTAGCAATCTTGGACAACTCCCTATGATACCTTAAGTAAGTCAAGAACTGCTTAGTTTCAACTGTTAAATGATTTTCTTGTAAAAACACTATGTCCGCCTTTGCCTTCCATAACAGCACCATTACCTTTCTACTTTTTCAAGGGCAATTTAAACCCTTTACATTCCATGTTACTAATCTTAGGTCGCTCATCTCCCTTTCCCTCCAATAATTAGTTTTCCCTTTCTATTATTTTATTGCAATAAATACTCATAACGTCGGCCTTATCTACCATGTATCTACCACATGGACCATCACCACCACTGCAGCAAGCGTAGCAATGTAGTAAAAGTCTTAACTTTCTCATACGCTAAATAAATGAGTAGGGATATGTAAACTCTGTCAGAACAAAATAATATTAAAAAGAAACAGACTAAAAACCAAAAGACAAGACAACATAAACACATACAACATAGCAATGTATCAACAATCTCCAAGCATCCACTGAGTATCAAAGATCTCCACATATTCCGTGTTCCAAACCCTACCCCCAGTGGCCAGTGCCCATACCAAATTAACCTTTTGTTTTATTCTTCAAGTTGATGCAACTGTCTTTTACATGTCAAGAGATATTATTTCACCTAGCATACGATCAGGACAATGTTACATTTCTCGAGTTCTATTTGACATTCAAAACTGACCACTTAATTCTTGGTCACTTAGGCTTTCCATCCCCATCATAATTTAAATGTCATTAGCATTTCCAATCTTCTTGTTTCCTAGTACAAACTCAAGTTAGAGGATTATAGTATTCCCAATTCATCCAATCCATTTTAACGAATGCATCTATAATATGATGTCAGTCAAATGTTCAATATGTCTTCCCAGCCAAAGTTATTCCTCTTTGGTCTTGGACGCATCCAAGAACATCTATTTATCAGTATCCTATAATCCTTAACTATCTAACAGAACAATCCCACTTATCCTGAACTATTTAAGGATGATCAATGTATTTCTCATATTATTCTCCCTTTTACTAATAGCAGCTACTCTAAACCTTATTCTATGAGAGCAGTTACACCATGTGGTATCACTCCCTAACCCTCCAGGCATCCGTTATTACCTCCCATTTATACCCCCATCTCCTTAACCATTTGCACTCGACTATCCCATCCTGCACACCCCATCATAATCATTGCTCATCTCCATAACCAGCTCCCAGCTCTATCATCACTTCCCCATTGATCTATATCCATTCAACAAACCTCCCAAGAGCCCAAAAGCAAGAAATGACCAACCTCACGGCGTGGATGTCATTTATGCACTTTCCCTTACCAAAGTGGCCCCATAAACACCTCTCAAATTCTAAACATAACACAAACCTACTTCTACTACACAACGAGCCACACACACTTCACTACATCACAACAATGAAACAAATCACACATAAACTCGCACAACAGCACACAACGGCGACCGACCGAAAAATCACACCCACGCTCAGCGAATAGTGTAAACCGAACTGAAGCTGCCAACAGCACATCACAGCTCTCTGGAGCCTGTTCCTGTTATGTCCTACTTACTTAACCTACTCCTTCACTTTTCAGATCCGCCAGAGCACCAGGGGACCAATCTGGTGGTAATAGTACACGGTATAAATATCCTTTAAGATAACATAACATCCTTGACCACTGAACATGCTGGTCAGAGATCACAGGAGTTGAAGTCCAAAACATCTAGAGGGCCACATATGAGTAATCATACTATAGAGTATCACGAGTGATGCGGGCTACATTAGGTTTATAGACTCTACCCTCGGCCCGTACTGGATGTTACAGGTCCGTAAATCTCATTAATGGCTCTTGCTGAACTCAGGCCTTAAACTCGGTGTAAACTTAATTACAACCCTTGGAATATTCATTTGGCATTCCAATTGGACAATCTATGGGCTCTAAGAACCCAGCAGATTGTCCAAAATGCAAAATCCCAAAGCTACCCACTGCACCTGTAGCCAACTCCCCATGACCGCCCAGGCAGACATTTGTACTGGCAACTGGCCCTGCCTATGTCCCTGAAGCCAATTCCTCAAGAGTGCCCAAAACAGATTTAAAATGTAGCAAAAGGCCCCTGTCTGCCCATGTTATTACCAAAAGCAGAGTGGGCTTTACCCCCAAGAAATAGACAATGCTAATTCACCTGCTATATGGGCCCATAAAGGCATTACTTGCATCAACACTTTATGGGCCTCATTACGACCCTGGCGTTAAGGGTTTAACGGCGCCGTAAAAGGTGTCGGCGCAGTTAAACCCTTAACGCCTGATTACGAGGTCCCTTTGCGGGACCCGACCTTAACGCCTGTTTTTAGCAGGCGTTAAAGTAGGTGCCGCAAAGGGACCTTGGTGCTAAGTACGGTGCCGCAATTTGCGGCACCGTACTTCGCGTCTTCCCCATTCCCATTTAGCCCTATGGGGCAAAAATGGGGAAGGGCCCATGGTGAATGGGGAATTACCGCCCCGCCAACCTTGGAATGGGGCGGTAATTCCGCCATTCACCATGGCGGACCCCAGCATGGACCATGGTGCTAATAGCACCATGGTTTAGCGCCGGGGTCGTAATGAGGCCCTATGTCTTTTTTACTCAAAGCGATTTATAATTGCTTTATAGACCCCACCCTCCGGCTCTACAGGGTGAGTGTTAAATGACCGACCTCATTTAAGTCAATCTTTAGGGTGCATAACACCTGGTAGGGCCCTCAGGTGGGTTCTATAAAGCTTAACCATAATAATTGGAACATTGGTGGGCCATTGTGAACAATGGGCCTGTAAAAAGGCCATTAACCACTGTTACAGAGCTTAATGTTTCTCTCCCAACATTCAGACTCATTGCTCTGTGTCTTCTTAATCTGACAATCCACGAGGATGATGCGCACTGTAAGGTTCTGAGCACCTTCTCCAAACTGTTTTGTGATTTAGCAATTCAATGTAATGACAATACAGCAGTTTTATGCACTCAGCTTTGCCTTGTCCCATAACTAGGGTGTGGGCAAATAACAACTATTATTGCACTCACACCAGCACTGGAATGCCTCATGAGAAATATATTGGATGAAGATGTCCTTTCTTTGAGAAGGGGAATTGGACAAGTACCGGGAAGAAATGCAGAGTTTGCATGTCTTTCACAAGGGACATGTGCGTTGTTCCTAATAAAAACATGGATGTCCCAAACAGAAAAATCCAGTGTATAGTTGGGTGAAAATACATAATGAATGTATGGTGGAGGTAAGGGGAAGGTCTGAAGATCAGTCTTTTGGGTTATCCCTCTCATAGAGGCGCATGGATAGAGGGGAAGGTAGAGATGGTCAGAATGGAATGTTTTTGGTGAACATTTGACATGGGCCAGTTACATTGGGGAAAACGTTGTTGATGTATGCACCAATGCAGCCTCTGTGTCAGAGGTCATGGCAAGATTAGCTGGAGAGGTCGCTCAGATTGGAAACCCCAGGAATGGAGATAAAGCGGAAAGGGTCCCTAGCAAGGAAGTGCCCCAATGACAGTACCAGTACAATGACAGTACCAGGCTCATCCAAAGGAAAGGGTGGACAAATTGACATGGTCTGAGACAGATGTCTCTTGCTGAGCCCATTAGAATCAAGAAACTGGTAGAGGCTCTTGTACAGTAGCCAGATGAGGGTAATAGAAGGTGTTAAACGAAATCTTTCCCAGAAGGACGTAGAATTCCATATATTAGGCAGAGGCTCAATGGCAAGAGGATTAAAATCAGCAAGACTGCTACTTAGGGTTTTGCTAGATAAAATAAAAAAGGAATGTGATCAGTGGAGTTTGGTAGGGCCATACAACACTTTATGGTATCCACCATGGGTTTGGTCCCAAGAGGGTTAAAGGGGAATGTTTATATTTATAATTGATTATTTACAAAGTGCTTAATACCCAGAGGTTTCTGAGCGCAGACCTGGGGATCAAACGTGGGGATCGGACCTGTGTTTCTCCGCTTCGTCTTGCTTCCAAGGCGAGTCATTGCCCCTGAGCTATCCCCCCGAGCCAATAAAGTTATACATAAATCAATTATGAGGGTAGCGCAGGCCACAAAAAAAGCACTCGGCACTAGCCATTGGCAAGTGAACATTCGTTCGTGATGTGTAAGAAATTATATGCTGGGTGTATGTGGATAATTGGCATTCACACACTTATATGCTTGCCTACAAGAGTCAAGCTTAAAGTTTCGAAGAGGCGTTCTTAAAACAGGTGGTATTTTAAATGCTTGTTTTTACCAACCACGTCCATAATGTGGAATTTTGAAAATACTGCATGCATGATTATGAAAATCTGAAAATCAAAAGTACTGTCATAATTTCACCTCCAACAAAAAGATAGAGGTAAAGGTTTCCCCATTGCAAAAAATACTTTTTGTCCAGTAAGTGATCGGTTGTGCTAGTGCCTCCCTTTCAATGGCAGTCCCAAAAGACGCAGGTGAGTAAGAAACGGGACGAGAATGTGAGCACCTCAAACGCTCACATTCTCACCAATTTGTGCATGTTGATGAACAATTGGCAGAGTGGTTATTAATGACCAGTTTGGAAATGTTTTCGAAGCAGAAAAGTAGCAGTGTAAAACAGAGGTGCACGTTTTTTTTGATTTTTCAATAACCGTACGTGGACTATTTTAGACACAACACTTACAGCATTCGTTTTACTGCATATAGGGGTGGGGATGGCATGGACACCCACAAACAATGGTGAATGTCCACTATTTGAATTCAGGGGTTGTCGCTTGTATTGTGACAATAGCTAATACTGTGCCTATGTTTGGCATTTGGCTCTTAAATACTGCTCATCAGAATCCTTAATTAACTTAAAAACAGGTGGAAAAACTGTGTAGTATAATTGAAATAAATATGTGGAAAAGAGTATAATTGAAATAAATATGTGGAAAAGCCACCAACACTAATGCATCCTGCAAGAGATATGAACGAACTGATACCGCCAGGGTTGAATGTGCAGTTCCAAGTCACACTACACTGGAACTCCTCTGAGTGGGGCACACAGGAGAAAGGCCATGCAAGTCACTTCAGCTGGTAGTGGGAAGGGAAGTCAAGCAACTGGGATTTCCCACCTCTCACTTGGTATTTAGAGTGGGGAAGGAAACGTATTTACATTTTGAAATGTGGCACACAACGAGTGTGCTACACAACGAGTCGCATGTCCAGAAAGTGTATTGGGAATTTTCAATAGGCTAGCTAGTGGAAGACTGTCAGCATCTCAAAACTGGTCAGCAATCGCAGTTCGTTTCTGATGCCCATCTTAGTGCTCATTCTATTGCTGTGCTCGGGTCAGTGCAAAACGTGTGATCTATTAACTTTGATTCTGATGTGCTCAGCACGCATCAGAGATTCACCACACGAGTATGGTAAAAGGAATGATAATCCGAGATTGTGTCGGGTTGTGTGTCTTTCACCGCAGGCGTGCTGTCAGTAGTTGCGATTACCAATGTATGTGCTAATGCGAACAGCATTGGCAACTATAATGGCAAATATGGCAGGTATCAAAGCCCGATTTAGTTGAAAGGGTTGCACCAGCTTACTTCATGGTGGAGGAAAATCGGGCACAATCAATGGAAATATAGTCACTCATTCCATGGGAAGAATGAGATTCCTGGGAGCTTGTAAAATATAAACAGAGACGTCTGTGTGGGGTATCTGTATAGACTTTACAAAGCACAGGAGATCAAAGTATGGGATGAGAAGAATAAGCTTGAAAGTATCATTTCTCGTCTTACTCTCCATCGACAGGAGTCAGAATCAGGATGTTAGTGCCCGGATTTGAAGAGATTCGGCGAGAATATGTCACCACTAAACAATAAGGACAAATTCATGCTCACACAGGGAAGATTAAAAAGGAGTCCATGGGTCAGCAGTCTTAAATACTAGTTTGCTGCTTCGTGTTATTGGAACAGGGTATAAAGGCATTTTAAAAAAAACGCTACATGTGAACAGTGAGAAGCATATTGACGAGAGAGGAGGCATTGTGAAACCAGTTCTTAGCTGTCCAACACTGCAGAAAAAATAAATCTTCGCCATGAATTAGCTTTCTGGAGATGTTGGTAGCTTGTAAGATGTCCTTGTTTTTGTTCCTTTATTCGTGAAAGTGTTTTGTTAAGCACATATACAGGTCTACTGGCCTAATACGGTTTTGCGGCTAATTTATGTCACAGAAGTGTGGGCCTACGAGAGGGCGACTGTCTCTCTAAGGTAGAAAGTGTGTTTTTTAAGTCACTTGTAGGTGTTCCAAAGTCTAAAGCCAACGCAATTGTGTATCACGAAGTTAAAACCAGGCTACTTTAAAGTGAGCCAAGAGCTTGGGTGAAAGTCTTGCAGAGAAGCACAGTCCAAATGTCGGACAATCATCAACGACCTCTTCTGCTCCCAGAGTAGAAACAAAATAGTATGGTTGTCAGACACAACAAAGGTCCTCACTCAGCTCGGGAAAAATTACTGGTTTTGTGACCCAGCAGTCATTTTGGCAAAAACACAGGCTGTAATTAAATTGGTAGTGCAGGAGAGGGAACGTCAGCCTGGGTGGATTGACTACTAAAATCCACAGTGTGGAGTTAGTCTACCTCTATAAACATGGAGGGGCCTCTGAAATACCTTAAAATGGTTGGTCAGAAGTTCAAAGCAAGATGATGAAGAGCAACACAGGTTCGAATCCCGGGACGCGCTTAGAAACCTTTTCGGTATTCAGCGCTTTATAAAACATCAATCATTGTGACCAAAGTACGATGTGACATGTTACATCTTAGAAGCAAGCTAGCAAAGTGGTGGCCTGACCATCACCAATCTGTCCTTATTTGATGAGTAGACACAAAGTAAGTGCTATTTTCTCCTCGTTTCCCCCGCTACTAAGATTTGAGGAGAAGGTGGTTGATTCCTATAATAAGGTCAATGAGCCACAGTGATTGTAAGTGCTTTTTTGTCTCCCTCATGAATTTAGGAAACAGGCATCACCTGTACAGATTGGCAACTTTTGTCAGGTTGGCTCTGCTATACAGAAATCGACTAAAGAATCTGACTTGAGATGATGGGTATAAGTATATGTTTTGTTTTTACTTGTCTGTGATGAACAGGTACCATAGAATTTTAAGTTGCCGTACATATCTTATCGTCCCAAAATATAATGTATAAAATGTCTGTTCTGTTTTATGTTAAAATCAGAAATAAACACAATTGATTGATAAGCACATATATGTTGCCTTGTGTCCTCGTGGTAGTGCTATAGTCTACTTATGAGCCTCACTGGGTGGCCGCATCTTAAAGTTTTCAAGTGATGACTGCTGACAGATAACTGTGGAATGTCAATCTTTATACACTCACTGGCAGGAAGGGGATAATAGATAGGAGTGAGATAATTATGTTACTCATGTGTGCTAATCAGGGACTGCATTTAAATGCCACATCCATAGTCCATACCGTTGCAGGCTTCTGCAAGTTATTCACTCTAAAAAGCAATTTCTTAAATCAGCTCAGCAGCCTGAAATAATAGCAGCATGTTAAAGTTAGTACAAGTTCAGTAGGGAATGCCTAGCGAGGCAGCACTGGGAGTACTGACAGGAAAGACAGAGCATCTTCTCAGAGCAACTGCTCGCCTACGTGCCACCCACACATATTCAAATATGAAGCAATATAGCTTCTGAATCTCTTCCATCAAAACCCGGATCCCATGCTCAGTCACTTAATCTCTCACCCAGACCCTGAGTCTCTCCCTTGGTCTATGGTTATCTCAACCGGTTCCTAAATCCCCAGATTCCCAAGATTTTGGAATGATATTACATCATACTCTTATCTGGTCCGAGTTTCTTCCTCAGAAATGAGTCATCTCCTCTGGTCCTTGAATCCCAACCTGTACATTAAATTGAACCTTTTTTTCAGAATCTCTTGCCTATTTCGTGAGTCTCTTAGCTAACAATCATTCATCTGATTCCATAGTCTCTCAATGGTGCACAGAATTCTTATTTAAAGTCTTGAGTTTGTCTCTTAGTCCCAGAGTCTCTCGCCTGGTCCCTGAAACACCTGCACAGTCCTGAGCCTTGGACAACAAGTCCAAGAAGCTTCAAACACATATTTTAGTGTTTTACAGGGGCCATGAAACCTTCACTGAGCCCTTGAGATCCCCCAGCCTATAACTCCACCACACATTATATTCCTGACTTTCACAACTGAGTTTCTTACCAAGACCCTTACTCATTCATCTTTTCATGAGTCTTTCGCTCTTTCCATGTCCATACTCTACTCACCATGCCTCTGAAACTCTCACATGATCCCTTAGTGTTTCATCTTGCCCACAAAACCCCCTCTCGTTAACAACCCTTCTCCATCACCCTGCCTCTCTCACAAACTAATGTAGCTAATGGACACTTGATTGTCTAAAACACTGCCAACATTGCCAACCTCATCACCACACACAAACCCAATGCCATTTCTATGATGGAAATCTGGCCGATTACATGGGGAAGGTAGGTGGAGGTGTGTCACTTACACTCAAATCAGACCGGCACCATGCTCTCAAACAGCTTTTAACTCAGGGGCGCTGTTGAGCGCTGAAAAAGATAGCCGCCTAACCCGAGAGCTCCGTAGCTGAAAAAATCCTGATTGCAAAATCCTGCGTAAAGGCGCTACTATCATGAGCCATACTAACACTGAAGTATGTCTGAAATCTCCTGGAACAAGCGGGGTCAGTTCTGTGGAAAACAGCCCCCCCCCCCGAACCTGAGAAACACTGTCTGGGAAACTGGGGATCCCTGCTAACGGCTGCGCGCCAAAATTGCTTCAGGGCCGTACACCCTGCACCGGGTGGTGAGGAAAACATAGCCCGGGCAACTGCCAGCCGAACTCGGATGCTATAGCCCAGCTGTACCCCTCATCCCAGACAAACGCTACTGAAACTCCTGGAGGTGGCAGGGAGTCTGATGGAAGCCAAGCCCCCCTCCTGTTGCCAAGACATCTCGATACCACAGTCGCCACTGCACCCTGGACCAGAGCGCCCGGAAGAGTCGAGTGACCTGAACCACTGCCCCCTTGAAGCACGAAGATATCCGAAAAGAGCTGTGCAAGCCCCGCTCTGGGTAGAAGCGGGCGTACAGAGCGACAGAGACCAACGAGTGCGCCCGGGTCGCCCCACTCCCCTGCTGCGCAACAATCACCAGGGCAGCCTGACTCATCCAGCATTAACGAGGCACATGGGGGGAAGGAACACCATCGACCATTGGGGGGATACAGCCCTCGCCCACCCCACCCCTCTCATCCGACTCTCCGGTCGTGCAGTCTGAGACAGTTTACACATGCTGCCCCCGCTACCCGGCCACCCTGCAGCGACATAACATTCAAGCCGCCAGTGTACTGGGAAGAGGCACCAACAAATTGATTCCCATATTGTGATAAGGAACTGCAGCTAGATCGCCCCCTTCCTGATGCAATCCTCATACGAACTCTGAAGTAAATACGATTTACGCCCCCCTCCCGCATAATCCTCCCTTCACTTTTCAAGCATTCCTATGCCATGGCTGAACAATTAATCCACCTGCTGCACATGGTGGTTTTTGAGGCATGCTAATGCACTTGCACTAATTTCTTCCACCCTTCATTGCACCGGAAGAGCGCATACCACAGTAAGGGCGACATATCCCCGCCACTACACTCCATAATCCCCGTGCTGGGTGCAATAACCAACAACCAGAGTGAAGCCATGGTGGGAGGCGCTAAAAGCAAGAAAAAGGGGCCCATGGATGCCTTTTCTAATGCTCCCATATAGGACCGCGATACAGAACCAGAAGAACCCCCCATGCCCCCACATCAGACTACCCAGAACAGAGTATGGCCGCATACACGGCAGCCATGGAGAAAGGATTTGCATCAATCAACACCAAACTAGATGACATTGGCGATAACATAGCCTCTATCCGAGCAGATATTAGGAAAGTTAATACCAGAGTGTCAGAGGCGGAGGACAGAGTCTCCACCTTGGAGGACACATCAGCTACACAAAGCAAAGCCATGGAGAAAATCCAAAAAGATGTCAAAGCGCTCCAGAACAAATGTGAGGATTTAGAATCCTGATCACGATGAAACAACATAAGGGTGGTCGGGGTGGCAGAACGCAAAACTAATGCTTCCATGGAGCCCTCCCTTGAACACATGCTCCGCTCTCTGTTCCCGGATGCGCAGTTTTCAAAACAATTCCTGGTTGAGCGAGCACACAGGGCACTAATCCCCCCCCCCAAACCAGGGGCACCGCCACAAACAATCATAGCAAGGCTTCTCAGCTAGTGTGACCGAGATCTCATTCTCCGCCTAACGCGTAAACAAGGCCCCCTGTCCTATGAATCTAACCGTATACACAGATACCCGGATTTCTTAACGGCGTTCCTTTGACCCTGTGAAGAGAGCATTAAGGGAACGGAAAATAATATATGCAATGCTGTTCCCCGCCAGACTGCGTATCCAACACGCAGGCAGAACACAATTTTTTGAGACACCAGAAGACGCTATAACGATGACAACACATCCCGGCTGCGCCAAACGCAACCTGAACTCCGCAACCCACTCAACTGAACCTGGCGCGAAGTAAGGCGCTCACACATCAAACCAGAAAGGACATAACAACACATCGTTCCAAATAACTACTGAAGCTACAGTTCCAGAAAAGGCATCGGGCCATCCCGCCCCCGCTTTGCAAAGTTGCAGTTGGTTCACTGGGTTACACCGCCCGTTTGGGGGGATGGTGAGGGTGGGGGGTGCAAGGGAAAACAGGCCAGTGGCCTTAATGGGATGGAGACCACTCAGACTCACAAAGGAGAGTCCACGGCTAATTACAAAGAACCACGTTGGGGAAAAGTTTTTACAGTTAATGATTGCTGTTGTTATAATAAGAAAAACCTGGCATCAACACAATGGGAGGAAGAACATCTTAACACCAAAGAAGCAATGTCCTTACTAATAAGTTTCATATATGGCGTCACAACAAGTAACTAAAAGTACTAGACTCCTCTCCTGGAATGTCCGGGGGTTACTCAACCCAATTAAGACCAGAAACCCCTAGCATGCCAATAGGCACATAGTCGATATCCTTCTACTACAAGAGACGCACGCCACTGAACAAATCTCTGGCTCATTCTGTCGCCCCTGGGGCTCACAAATATTCACTACAAACTACTCATCACAATCGAGGGGGGTGCTGACACTGGACCATCGCAGACTTGGGTTCCAGGTGACTAAAACCAAAGTGGACACAGATGGCAGATTCGTAATGCTATGGGGCACGCTACAAAGTCAAGACATAATTATAGTCAATACATATGGACCTAATATCGATACCCCGGAATTCTATCAACAGATTATTGCACTAATAACACCATCAGGGGAAGCAAGAGTGATATGGGGGGGGGGATTTTAATACCATGCTGGACCCTCTACTCGACAGAACTTCCACTGCTCAACGGACAGTCTCAAAGGCGGCACTCACCATAAAGCAGGCCATGACCTTACTACCACTCGCTGATGAATGGAGGGAACTACACCCCCCAACCAGAGACAACACATTCCATTCATATGTCCATGGGTCGAGCTCCAGAATCGACTACTGGCTCTGCTCCAGCAACTGTATCCCAGACTTGAATGAATGCACTGTACTACCCAGAACCCTCTCGGACCACTCCCCGGTAGTACTGGATATCAAGATGGGGATACCCATGCCGGACCACCGCCTATGGAGAATGCCACCGGATCTCTTGCAAGATGACTCCCTCCTGGAACCGCTCTGGAGAGAGGTGACTGAATTCTTCGAACGCAATCGAGACTCAGTGAATTCACACAACACGATTTGGGAAACCTTCAAAGTTTGGCTAAGAGGGCAACTGATATCCAAGGTACACGGTACGCTGCGAGAAATACGTACCCAATTAACCCTGGTCGAAGGTCACATTAAAAAGGCAGAAGAAGCATACACAAAATCACCAGGGCTAAGAACTCTAACCCCGCTTCATAACACCCTGGCTGAATTTACACTGGCAGAACGTGAGGTCTGGTACGTGACACAACCAATCAAAGCCAGAAAATATGGAGAAGGCAATAAATCTGGCAAGATGCTGGCCAACCTAAACAAATCTGAACAGGGCCACCAACAAATTAACATGATCATCAATGAGCAGGGCATAACACACGTAGGCCATCTGAAAGTGAACGAGGTGTTCCAGAGCTTCTAGACCAAGCTCTACACGAATACAGATCAGGTGTCATCAGAAGAGTTATAAAAATATCTGGACTCCTTCCCACTCCCCGCACTTACCCCGGAAGAAAGATTTGCCATAGACCTTCTCCTGAGCCTAGAAGACTTAAAACAAGCTATTAAAGACCTCAAGGCGGGCAGGGCACCAGGTTTGGATGGTCTACCTGCAGACCTCTACAAAATCCTCAGCGAAGAACTTGCCCCGTGGCTCCTAGAAGTATGGGAAGAATCCTTGGATAGTGGAATACTTCCACCATCAATGAGAGAAGCCATTATCACAGTCTTATTGAAACCACACAAACCCCCTCACTATCCCTCCTCGTATAGACCGTTGTCCCTTATAAACATCGACACCAAAATCTTCGCAAAAGCCAGAGCCACTAAGTTGAACCCATATATGCCCAAACTTGTGCACCTGGATCAATCAGGCTTTATACCTGGCCGCTCCACCGCCCTGAATCTCAGAAACTTCTTCGCCATTACCTCCCAGTTAGATCATCAGGCAAAGACGGTAGCAGTTACCTTAGACGCAGAAAAAGCATTCGACTCCATCTCATGGAAGTTCATGTATGCAATGTATGGGATTCGGCCTAGGATTCCTCCAATGCATAAGACTACTGTACCGCAATCCCACTGCTAGAGTACGGACCAATAAGATGCTGTCATCCAGCTTTGATCTACTGAGAGGCACTAGGCAAGGCTGTCCACTCTCCCCTCTAATTTTTGCGTTAACAATAGCATGAATGGCAGCATACCTATGTTGCAGACATGCCTGGAGAGGGATTAGTATCATGGGAACCCAGCAGTTCATCTCTCTCTATGCCAGCGGTATTCAAACTGTGTGTCGCAACCCCCCAGGGTTCTGCGGGTGCATCCCTGGGGGGCCCTAAGAGCTCAACATGAAATTTTTTTTTTAAAAAACTTTTTTTTTTTTTAAGATTGGAAGAAATGGGCAGGGGTGGCTCACATGGTCGGGCTGAAACATGAAACTGTCTCAGGCAACAATGAAAATGTGGCCCGCAGTTGTAAATGGATACTGATTCCTTTAGTCACAGACTGGGCCTCATTACAACTATGGCGGTACGGTAACAACAGTGACGGTAAGCTACCGGCACCGTTGTTACCGTAACGCCATAGTACGAGTTGTGCTTGTGGGCTCGTTGGATGCACCGGCACCATAAGGTGCCGGTGCATCTGAGCTCCCCATTCCCATTGAGCCCTATGGGGCTCAAGTGGGAATGAGAATCTACCGGTACCGGCACCCGCGAAAGGGCAATTATCAGGTCCACCTAACTCACCTGTTACTCAATTACTCAAATAGGTAAGTGCCCATTCGTAGGTGCAGGACCCGTATGCAACTCCGGTGGTAGCCGTGCCGGTTTTACCGGCATAGCTACCGCCAGGGTTGTAATGAGGCCCCACTGTTTCAATAGTACCCAAGGGGGTGCTTTGTGTTAAAATGTAAGTAAATTGTGATATATTCAGCAACAATGGTCAAAATTACTAACTGCATAGTTAAGTAACTCATCAAACTGGTCCACATTGGCCAAAATGGTGGCCCATTTTGACTGGCCCACATAAGCATTTTACCTTTTTGGTACAGGCATTGCCCTGTAGGCAAGTCTGAGCCTGGTGGCTCATCCATAATGGTGAGGGGGCGCTCACCCAGTGGCCCCTCCCCCATTATGGAGGAACTAAGGAGCCAGCCCATTGAAACAGTGAGCACGCACACAGCTGCTTTTTCCAGCTGATGGAGTTCTCCTGGGCTGGCTGAATTGTCAAAGGGAAACAATTTTTTCAAAGGGAAACAATGTTTCCCTTTAACAGTTCAGTTTAGTTCCCCAGCCGCACATGCCTACTAAGCCATGCAAGTGCTGGGGCGTTTTGCTTCGCCAGCATTGCATAGCTCATTGGAAATGCTGGCTGGGGCACTGCATGTCTGTATGTCCGAGGGGGAGCTTCTGCGCCTCCTCGCACATACGGACAGAGCAGCGTGGAGCAGGGCGTTTGAGCACCCACACGCAGGCCAATACAGAAGGTATGTTTATGTTCATTGTTTTTATTTAAAGATGTGTATGGATGCGTGTATACTTATGTTATGAGTGAGTGTATGGTGATGGATGCTCTTGTGAATGATAGAGTGATTGCTGTATGAATGTGCAGCGCCTTGCATACTCACATAATCATGTTGATTGTGTTACGCCCATGGGGCCTAGGGGACAGGGATGGTATCTTTTTACTGGACATCTATCATAAATGTCCAGTAAAAAATGTCATGCCTGCCCCCTGGGCCCCCCAGCACCAATTGCAAACTGTTTGGCTATTTACCCATTTTTTTGTTAAAAGTATGCTCTACAATGCAACATTTTAACCCATTATTTAAAAAAATTCACAGGGGGAAACCCCCCCGAACCCACCCTTTATTGGTTCGAGCTCCCTCACTATGTTCCGTCGCTATGGCATTTTTGGGGAAATAGTTATGCCTCTCCACTTAAAAAAATCACCAGCTGCCACTCACCCTCAGACTGTGTTGGGAACGGGATGGAGGAACCCAGGGACTATGGTGGGAGCACAATGGGCGGGAACCATGGGGTAGTGGTGGGAGCAGAGAGGGGAGAGCCCAGGGTGTGTGATGGGGAGGGAGAGACCATGGGCTGGGTAGGAGTGGGATGAGGGAGCTCAGCGACTGTGATGGGAGCAGGTGATGGCACGCAATACATACTGTCCATTTGGCATTTCTGGGGGGTCCCGACCTGCCCAAATTTTGCGAGGTTGGCCCCGGCCAAAAAAGTATGAAGACCACTGCTCTATGCAGATGATACGATGCTATACATCAGAGACCCAGAAGCTCACTTACCACAGGTGTTGCGGGACATAGCGAAATTAACAAAGCACTCAGGATACAAGATCAACCAGGCCAAGTCTGAGATAATACCTCTGACTAACTCCACAACCCAGACTGCAGACATGAATGGCCTTCATTGGTCCCCCACCACAGCACGATACCTGGGCATCATAGTGACAACAGACAAGCGGACCTTGTACGCCAATAACTACGCTCCGTACTTGACACAACTGGAATACAGACTCAATGCGTGGGTTAAGTTGCCACTATCCCTGTACGGGCCTATATCCCGATTAAAAATGCTGGTGGTACCGAACCTACTATACCTTTTCAGCAGCATACCGATCTGGCCAGGTGGAACATTTTTCAACACACTACAGAAGCTGCCCTCTCGATTTGTTTGGGGTGGACGCACAGCCAGAATCAGCTGGTCTAAACTATGCGAAAGATATGATACAGGGGGTCTGGCGGCCCCAGACTTTCTTCTATACTACTATTCTGCACAGGCGCACTTTGTTAAATACTGGAACAATACCGCAGAACAATTTGCACGCATACATGCAGAAGAGTTTGTGGCATCTCCCCTGAATCTTAAGAGCATGATATTCGCCAAGGTAGCAGAGGAAAAGATACTGACGAATCCAATATCATCGACAGTGCGGGCATGGACACAGATCCTCAAGAGAGTAGTATGTAATACTCCATATTGGCCACACCTACCCCTATGGCACTATCATGAACTTGAACCTACCATGGACCGAATGATACAAATGAAGTGGGATCCAGAAAAACAGGTCAGAGTTGAGGACCTCTTCCCTGAGGATAGATTCCTCACAGTTGCAGAGATCCAGAACAGGGTGGGAGCCGGACTATCCACAACGTTACAACACCAGCGTCTAAAATCAGCCTGCAGGAAGAAAAGGCCGTCCTTCCCGATGGCACCACCTGTGCACAAATTCCTATCCAACATCCTGACACAGGATGGCTTCACAGGCAGCGTCTCCACACTATACAGAATAGTACAGAGCAACACTCCATCCAAGAACAAGATGAAAACCAAATGGGAGAGAGATCTGAACATTGAGATTGACGAGCAACACTGGATGAACTACTGTAGATACACTAAATCTATCTCCCAATGTGCTAACTTCAGGCTTATCCAGTCATTTTTTTTAAACCATATACATATCACCCCTAGCAAAATCTCCAAGTTCGACCCTCTAAGCAATCGACATGCCCGAAGTGCAGCACAACGACTGCAAACGCGATCCATATGTACTGGGAGTGCCCACCAATAAGGCAATTCTGGGAGGGAGTAGCAGAAACTATGAACGATATATTGAATACAAATATCCCGGCTACACCACTGAAATACCTACTTGGGGATATTGGGAAGGCATCGTCAAGACCCACAGACTATTCTCAATAGGGGGTGTCGTGGCTAAGCGGAACATTCTCAGGAGATGGAAATCCAAGACCCCCCCTCACACACGAAGGCTGGCTCCGAGACCTGATAAATACAAGAAAGTGAAGAGACCTATATACGAGGTATCCAAACAACCTCTAGACCCAAGGACATATGGAGCCCCTTCAGAGCATAGTTACAGAACACGGAAGAGACATAAGACGAAAGAAGAAATCAAGCTAATGCCTAATTAACTGACTGTATCTCGTCTCTCCCCTCCCCCTCCCTTCCCATACCCTGTGGCTAAAAAATCGTGATCGATCTTTACCCGCGACATTCTTGCTACCCTTACTGTCTTGGAGATAATGTGACGATCTCTGTGATTTGATATGCCAGTATTTAATAAAGTTTTTTTTAAAAAACAGCTTTTAACTCATTATAGCTTCTATCATACTACCTTTCAGTATCACATAAACAGACCTCCACATTCCTCAATGACATTTCCAGCCCCAGCAAATTCAATAAACATCTTGATTGGCGACTTCAAACTGCCAGGGACACAAGCCACTGAAAGAGCCAGGGATGCTCTCTTCCACCTCATTGATTCTTTGGACATTGATGAACAAGTTACTTACCAACTGGTAAGGTTCTTTCGACTGGATGTTCCTCACACGTATTCCTCATCTATGATAGTCATATCTCAATAGCTTCGCTGCTTCGGAATTTCTTTTTTGGTAGAGGGCGCTGTGCACGAGGTCGTGGCGTCAATGTCCCTCGAGGGCCATGTGGCGTGCCGACGTCACCAGTAGTACAAATAGTTTGTGCCGCGCCCATTGGCTTCAGTTCTGTTTTTACGTTATAATTCCAGCAACCTTCCAGGCGTGCCTCAGACAGTAAGCTCTTCGCAAACGGAAGTGTAAATCACGTAAATTGTACAGCGGGGTAGGTCGGGTGGGGCGATGAGGAATACGTGGGAGGAACATCTAGTCGAGAGAATGTTACCAGTTTGTAAGTAACTTGTTCTTCGAATAGATTGTGTCCTCTCACTTATTCCTCATCTATGATAGCCTCCTAAAGCAGTAAGAAAATAGGAGGTGGGCGTACTATTTAGTTTGATCATGGATGGAATGAAGTACTCCTTTAGCAAACAGGCGTTCTTGGGAAGATGAAGAATCTAATCAGTAATGCTTAACAAAAGTATGAATTGACGCCCAGGTTGCAGCTGACCAGATGTCAATTACGGGCATCCCTCTCTGAAGAGCCGCTGAAGCAGACATGCCCCTTGTGGAATGAGGTCTAAGCCCTTGCGGTGGATCCTTCCCTGCTGGCTTGTAACACTCCACAATAGCTAGAGTAATCCAGCGGGATATAGTTTGCTTTGTCACCGCTAATCCCAATTTAGGACCAGTATAACCTACAAAGAGCTGGTCATCCTGGCGTAATGTTTCCATTCTCGCTATATAAAAGCTCAGAGCCCTTTTTGGGTCCAATCTATGCACCTCTCCTCCTCTTTACCCAAATGAGGTGGCGGGTAGAAAGTTGGAAGTATTATTTTTTTACGACAGGTGAAAGACAGAAACTACTTTCGACAAGAAAGATGCTTTTACCTTAAGAAGTACCTTATCCTTATGAAAAATAGTATAAGGAGGTTTGCATGAAAGAGCCTGCAACTCGCTTACCCTGCGGGGTGATGTTAGTGCCACAAGAAGGGCAGTTTTCAATGTCAAGGGCCTTAATGGGGAGGAATGAAAAGGCTCAAAGGATATACCAGTTAGAAACTTTAACACAAGATTTATTTCTCATGCCAAGACATGAAATGGTACTGGAGGGTACACGTTAGTGAGTCCCTTCAGAAACTGGATAACTAATGGAATTTTGAAGTAAGAAACCTCCTCAGAGAAGCGCTTGAAGATGGAAAGTGCAGCCAAGTATCCTTTTATTGTAGCAATCTGGAGCCCCAGATTGGCCAAATGCAATAGGAAGGACAGCACTATAAGAGTGCCACACTGAAAAGGATCCACATTGTTGTCTTTGCACCAGTTAGTGAACTTATTCCAATGACACCGGTACAAAGATTTTGTTGCTGGCCTTCTGGCCAAAAGCAAAATCTCCATCTCAGAAACCATGCGTGAAGGCTGAGTGTTTTGACCTCTGGATGAAGAACCCGACCTTCCTCTTGCGAGAGAAGATCCTCTCTTTGTGAAAGACGTATTGGAGGGCAGATGGACATGTCCAGAAGGTCCGGGTACCACGTCCTCCTGGCCCAATCCAGGGCAATTAGGATCATAGTTTTCCTCGAACTTTCTCAACCTCCTGATTACGTGAGGAATCACAGGGACTGGAGGAAATGCGTACAGGAGTGGAAATTCCCGGTCGACTACGAACACGTCTCCTAGAGCTCCTCTCGGAGGAAATTCCCTGGAGCAATACTGATCGCACTTCCAATTGACCTTGGTCGCGCACAGATCTACTTGAGGGGTTCTCCAAAGGGTGAAGATCTCTTGAAGGACTTCCTGAGCTAGTTCCCACTCGTGGGACACTGTGCTCTGCCTGCTCAGAGCATCCGCCTCTGTGTTCTGCTCTCCGGCTAGGTGAACTGCTGACAGATTCTTGTATTGCCCAGAACCAGAGCCGCATTGCCTCTTTGCACAGTGGTAGTGACCCTACGCCTCCTCTCTTGTTGAGGTAGTACCTGGCCACTGTGTTGTCCGTCATTATCAGGATTTTCCCCGTACAGAGGGCAGGAAGGCCTTCAGCGCTAGTCTGATTGCCCTGAGCTCCAAAAGGTTGATGTGTAGTTTGGACTCCGATGCAGACCAACGACTGCTGATTGTCAGATCATTGGCATGGGCTCCCCACCCCGTGAGTGAGGCGTCCGTCACTATAGTTATCTCCGCCATGGCTGCCAAAAAGATTCCCCCTTGAGAATATTGTGCTTGCAGGCCCACCATAGAAGAACTTGAGCAACTTTGCTCGGAACCTGCAGAAGGTCTGACATATTCCCCGAAAACCCGGACCACTGAGTACTGCGGGCCCATTGAAGGGATCTCATACTCAATCTGGCCTCTAGCACCAGAAAAATGCAGGATACCATGAGGCCGAGCAACCTCAGAAAATCGCAGGCCGGTAGACGCTAGGCACTTTGGAATTTTGTTACCATCTGCAAAATGTGGAGAGCTCTCACCTCGGGAGGCGAGGCTTTGCCTGAGGAAGTATCCAAGACTGCTTCGATGAACTGGAGTCTTAGGAAAGGTAAAATACAAAGAGTCCCACAATACAGCTTCCTTCCCTTGCTGATCAGAATGAGTCACCATAAATGCATGTAAACTTGCTTGTGCTCGCCCCTTATCCAAAAAGACAAGCGAAAAACCATGTACTTATCAAAAATATACACATATTTTAATGTCTATCATTCTCTGGTACCTGATGTGTGAAAAATCAGGTACCAGAGAAACCCCTGGTATCACACTTTAAGAGTGTCGGCCATGGGGTGGATGACATATACTGGTTCATCATTGAGATGGTACTTCCCCAACCTAGAGGGGATAACAGAGATCTGAAATTAAGACAGGCCGAACAGAAATGGATTTATTCCCTAGACAGTGTAAGGAATGGACTTAATATTTCCATTGAATGGTCCCTATTTATTCATCATAAAAAATGAATATAAATGTAGGGTAGTTTTGGAAGAGAAGTGTTGGAATATATGCAGTGTTCCAGCGCCACTGCTTTAATCATGAAACGTCTATTCCCCCCAAGGAATACATGCAGCGATCCCGCTAACATCTCGGGTATATTGTCACTACAACAACATGGCCGCGGGTCACGTTAGCGGCACACAAATGCGGCTACGTGCGTACGCAAGTTAACAAGGCTGTCTATTTAAGACGGTGGAGGGTAGGCATCATTTGTTCGACCGCTCCGAGACGAGAGCAACGTGTGCGAGTTCTACTGCAAGGACACGACTGAATTGCGAGGTAAGACGGATGCGCAATAAGGGAATACTTACTAACGTACTGTGTAAGGGAATCTAATCATTCCTTGTTTCCTTCTTCTCGTTTCTGGCTATATAGACTTTGCAGCAAGAAAATATTGTTGTCTGTAGTGGGTAATCCCCTATTTCCCGATAATGAGGTTATGGGTGAATGATTAAGAGGTAAGCCCCAAGAGCTAATAAGTACAATTACAGTATTATTCAGGAATAAAACCCCGTTTTTCAAAACGCATTTTCGTTTTGTCACAGTAGATTGGTGAAGGCGTCTAGATAGATGATTCCTCCGCCGTCCCAGCTGTAAAAGCACAGCAGATATCCTTCGAAGCTAGGATCATAGAGGGATATAATTACAGAGTTCCCAATAGGTAAGCTCTTACTTAGTGTGATCGTTGGGATAGTTGCTTTCTCATTACTCGAGGGGAAACATAGAATAAGAATTGTTCCCTGTAGAATCTATTCATGATAAGGAGAATCGAGATAGCAAATAAGTGCATAGTCTACAAAAAATCTTTGAGAGACAGACATTGGCAATTCCCGTTTTAGGATTAATAAACTAAATGTGTAGAAAGAGGCGAATTGGGTAAACACTTTGTCTAAATAATGTTGTAACAAGAAAATTGAAATATGCAAAACTTGCAAACATTTATTAAAAATGGGAAAAGAAATAGCCCGTTAAAGTCATAATTCCCTGCGGTTTTCATGGAAAATAGAGATGAAGTTGGAATAGATGCTATGTATTACTTGTGATGCACAAAAGAATAGAAACCATGTTTTTAAGTATCAATGTCTGTTTGTTTTTTAGAATTGTTGAGATTTTGGCAAACTGAAATGTGATGGGAGAATACCAGAACATGTATAAATACTGAGTGCCCTGAGGACAGCACCAACAGAATATACAGAGTGGATGAATTTCTATGTATATTTCACATGTTTAATTCTATGTTGGTTCTAGAAACACATTGTTGAAGTGTTGGCACAGCCTTGGTGCCCGTAGAAATTAAGGAGGGCATGAATAATAGTGGTGGCTAAAATATAAAACATAAAAATACCCCACATGGAGGCATAGAAAAGGTTTCTCTGGAAGTATCAGTCTCTATGCCAGTTGTTAAATATGTATACACGGATATATGTGGTTCATGATGTGTCTAGACCACAATGATGTGTTACTTTTAAGAAAATTCATTTGTGAATGTGATGTGTTTTTTGATAGACATTAAAATATGTGTATATGTTTGATAAGTACATGGTTTTTCGCTTGTCTTTTTGGATAAGGGGCGAGCACAAGCAAGTTGACATGCATCTATGGTGACTCATTCTGATCAGCAAGGGAAGGAAGCTGTATTGTGGGACTCTTTGTATTTTGGTTTTCACTGTCCTCACCCACACAGCCCCTAAAAAGAGGACTTTTGTAGCTCTTTGAAGTCGATGTCTTAGGAAAGGTATCAAATGGGACTTCTTGTAATTGAGAGAGAAGCCCAGTCTGTGAAGGAAGTGGCAGGAGATCCTCAGATTTTCCTGGGCCTGTTCGGGTGAACGAGCCCTAATTAACCAATCGTTCAGGTGGGGTAGACGTGAATCCCCCCCTCTCCTGAGACTTGCTGCCACCACCGCCATCAGTTTGTTGAAAACCCTTGGGGCAGAGGTTAGCCCGAATGGCAGAACTCGAAACTGATAATGAGAGTCGCCAACTGCGAACCTCAGGTACTTTCTGTGCTTGAGATGGATTGCCACATGAAGGTAAGCATCCTAAAGGTCCAATGATACCAACCAATCTTGGAGTTGGAGATCCTGAAGGATCTGAGAAAGTGTGACCATCTTGAACTTGTCCTTCCTGAGGAACTTGTTGTTCAAGTTTCTTAAGTCCAAGATAGATCTCAGTCCTCCGTCCTTCTTGGGAATGAGAAAATAAGGGGAATACCAACCCTTGTTCCTCTCCGCTACAGGTACATGTTCTATTGCACCTTTATCTAGCAGGGTTAAAATCTCCTGCACATGGAGCGGATATCGAATTTTGACAGAGCTGGATCCCGGTGTATGATCCCGAGGCCTCTTTAGAAAAGGAAGGCAGTAACCTTGGGATACTGTTTCCAGTGCCCATGCATCTGAAGTAATGCCCCGCCATTCGCTCAGATGCTAAGAGATTCTGCCTCCCACCTGGGTCTTGTGGGCTAAGGTCTCAGAGTGGTTCAGAGGTGGCTGCAGCAGCAGCTGAGGGTAAAGATGGCGCTGCTGAGGCTGATTTACCACTCCTACGTCACAAGGGAATTTCCTTTGTCCTTTCTCTACAGCCTGTCCTTTTCCTCTACCAAAGGAGGAGGAGTAACGAAAAGAACGACCACTCCAGGAAGATGAGCCCGAATAAGGTTGCTGAGGTTGCTGAATGGAGGCGCTAAGGGACTTAGCCGCCGCCCTGGAGGTCTGCAGCTTCTCCAAGCTTTTGTCCGCATTGCTGCCGAACAACCTCGATCCATCTAAAAGTATGTTGAGAGGTTTGGCCTGCACGTCCGATGCAAACCCTGAGTTTCACAACCACGCAAATCTGTGCAGTACCGTGCTTGCAGCCATGAACCTGGTGATGCTGTCAGCAGTATCCAGCCCTGCCTGGAGACACTCCACCATCGCCTCCTTGCCATCCTTAATTATATTTAGAAAGCCTTCCCTTTCTTCGCCTACTGGAATATGTTCAGCCGCCCCTTTAATACAGTCCCACAGGGTATGGGTAAACCTGGCTAGAGTACAGGTGACATTCGTGGATTTTAGAGCCGTACTGACCAGATTAAACGCCTTGCGGGCCCAAGCATCCACTTTCTTATCCTCTCTATCTGGGGGAATAGAGGGATAGGCTGACTGTCTGGAAGCAGTCGCAGCCTGGATCACTAGAGTCTCAGGTGTAGGGTGTTTCCTGAGATAATCAGGGTCACTGGAAGGTAGTCTATACTTTCCAGTAAAGCTCCTATTAATTGCTGACCCAGCCTCAGGAGTCTCCCAGTTAGCTTCTACCTTCCTCTGTAGGGCCCTATGGAAGGGTAGAACTGGGTTCTTTTGTGGACCCTGATTCAGGATGTCTGTCCTATCATCCTGCTCGAAGGTTGGTGAGGCCCTGCTCCGACCCATGAATTCAGTCACCTTGTAAGGTTCCTGTACCCTGAATCAGCATGTTCTGAACGGTCTGGTTTTGTAAACTCCAACTCTGGTGACGTATCTAGACCACTGGCAGAGTGCAGGGAGTCGCAGAATCTTTCAATCTTGACTCAGGGTTAATTAGTTCCTCAGGAACTTCTCTAGAACCAAATTTTACTCTTAACGGAGAAACATCCCCTTCAGAGGCACTTTCCTCTTCAAAAAAAGAGGACATTAACTTAAAAAAGTCAGACCGCGGTACAGGTTTGTAGATTTTTTCCTGTACCGGAATTTGCCTCGAGGGATTTGAAGGGACCATCGAAGGCATCAACGGTTTCTTTGATGGAGATGCCTTTGACTTTGGCGACGAAACGATCAGCGCCAATGGCATCGATGAAGACATCGATAAACTCAGCGTTTTATGTTTCTTTGACGGAACCAGAGATCGACTCGATTCCCGGGTCGAAGCCTTCGACTTTTTAGTGTCGGGTCGAGAGTGTTGAGACTCCGACTTACTACCTGCCGAAGTAGTTTTTGACCTGCCTGTGTCGTCGAAGGGAGCGACCGGGGTCTGACTCTTATGAGGCTTTTTTGAGGGGGTTGTGTCCACGTTCTCAAAGATTCGCATAATTTCCACCCTGAAAGCATTCCACTTGCTGGGGGAATCCTACCTAGTCGGGCATTGTATCACCTCAGGGAAGTAACCAGGCCACTGGCTGTTTGAAGTCATTCATATAAGCCAGCCATTTTAGAATTAGGGTCTACTAATTCTTCAGAGACATCTAGTCTGTGGCTGGTAAACTTTTTCGACAGGCATCGATCTCGGCTTCGACAAGGGTGTAAATTTTGGCACCGGAATTAACGATGGCCTCGATAACGGCGAAGGAGGCTTCGATGCCGTCGAGGAAGGTGTCGACGCCATCTTCGAGGTCGGCTTCGAGAGCGCCTTCGAGGGATGCGTCGAAGTATCCTTCGACATGGACTCCGATGGCGGATGGATTCCCGGCGCCATCTTGATCGATGTCACCTCTGATTTATGCAACAGCTGGTCTGATTTTTCATTAGATGGCAGGGAAATATCCTCCGATGGCACCCTCAACGACTTGTCGTCGGATCTCGCGCTTCTGGTCTTTGACCTCCCTCTGTCACTTTTGGAGTGAGTAGGGGCGTGGTCTCCACGTGGTTTTTTTGAGGGGGTCTGAGCCGCATTCTCAAAAAATGTTAACATGGAGGTTCTGAAAGCCTCCCACTTTTCAGGGGAATCATGTTTGGATGGGTAGGGGATAACCCTTGTGTCGGCCGACGAGGAGGAGGAGGAAGGAGATCGGTGTCGTTTCTTCTTAGATTTTTTTCGATGAAGACGAGGGAGATTTCCTAGAACGACTTCTCAATCTCGATTTCCTTGACCTATGTCGAGACTTTCCACCCGATTCCCTTGTTTCTTTTAGTTTTCTCGAAGAAGACTTCGAGGATTCCTCCCCCACCGCCAGTTTATCGCTACGTTCCTTCAGAGCCTTGTTGGTCATCGCCTGACAGGAACCGCACTTGTCGACCCGATGGTCAGGGCCCAAACACCAAAGACAATTTCGATAGGGGTCGGTGATCAGCATTTTCTTCCCGCACTTCTGCCATTTTTTTAAGCCAGTTTTGGGCGTCGAAGGATTTGACAATGAAGACATAATGACTTCAAAAACTGAAGCGCCGTTTTCGTGTCACAAAGCAAGCTATCGGAAAAACTGAACTGAAGCTAACAGGCGCAGCTTGAGCCCTTTATACTACGGGTGACATCGATGTTCGACGGCAGCCCTCGAGGAACATTCGACGCCACTGCCTCGAGCACAGCACCCTCTAGTGAAAAAATTCCAAAGCAGCAAACTGGAAGATACGAATATCTAAAATGAGGTATACGTGGGGGGACACAATCATTCAAAAGGGGCAGGGAGTCCCAATGCTTAGGATCCAACAAGGAAGAGGAGCAGGAATAAGACTGTACACATTGTGGTTTAGGAGTAGTTAATAGAAAAAGAGAATGAGAGCATAGTGCTCCAGCTGGGACACAGAAGGAGACTAGTGAAGAAAGATACAGAGGGGCAAGACCATGTATGCATTCATAGACGATGCATAAAAAAATGAAAAAGAAGCTGAGATTCAAAGGAGAGCCAGGAGATGGATTGAAGAGGGGAGGAAATAGAAGTATGAGCAGAAAGAAGAAAAAGGGTACGAACTGGTGAATTGAAAATGGATCAATGGGGGAGCAAGGCAGTAGTCAGGGAGACCAATCAGGAGAGAAAACTAAAGTAGGAAAGAGGAGTTTGGAAGGTGAGAAAGTGACAGGCGCGATAGTCGACAAGACCAGGTGGTGTTGGAAGTATGGGTGGAAAATGAGAATGAGGAATCAAAGTTTGAGAGTGTGTTGAGATACATGAGTTAGAGACGGAGGAAATGGAGGAGAGGCGAGATGAACGGATTGCAATGTAGAGAAGGGAAAGTATAGAATTTCAGTTTTAGAAGAATTGAGATTCATGAAAGGAGAATAAAGTCAAGATTGGATGGAAAGTAGGCAAGCAGTAATAGTAGTAGGAAAGGAGTCTTGAATAAGAAGAAAAAGATAGATAGATCTGAGAATCATTGGGTAAAAGTGGCAAGAGAGACCAATGGAATTAATAATGTCAGCAAGAGATGTATAGCCTGAGAAGAGGAGGGGACAAGAACCAACTTTTAAGGGACACTATGATACATTTGAAGGGTGGAAAACGATTTGTAAGCTCAAGTGATTATAAAAGAGCGATCTTAAAGGTGAGATTGGACCCATTTAAGAGCTGAACAAGAAAGACCTAGAGAAGAAAGAAGTAGATGGTGGTCAACAGTGTCAAAAGCCACAGAGAGCTAATAGAATCAAGATGGAAGATTTTTTAGCATGGCAGGCTGAGAGCAAGGAGCTATAAACACTAAGGAGAGCTGTTTCTGTAGCATGAAGAGGACACAACCAAGAATGATAAGTAGAATACATTAAGATCGAGATAAGTGATAAGTGAAGAGTTAGGCATTGACGAATCATTGAAAAACCTTTGAGGGATAGGGAAGAAGAGTGATACGAAGAAAATTAGCATTGAGTCGAAGAATCAAGAGAAGGATTTTAAGAATGGGCAGAACCACTGCATGTTTAAAATAAGAAGGGATGCTTGTGGAGAGAGAAAGATTAAATATAAAAGTTCGAATGGGAGAAGGGAGGGAAAAAGCTTGGGAATCAGAGAGGAAGGAATGGGTTCAAGCGGAGATGCACTAGGGTAGGCATGAGCAATAAAACAAGCAGTATCAGAATCTGAAAGAAGAGAGAAAGATGAAAATTCAGATGTTACTGGACTGGACTGGATGCTGATTAAGTGGAGAACCATAAGAGAAGAACTATGTCATTATAGGAAAGAGCAAATTTGATGGGGGGTAGGAGATGACGAAAGGGGTGGGTTAGGTCAGGTCTGGGGGAGATCAGAACAATATTGCTTCTGAGCAATAAATAGAGAGGAATCATATGTAGAATGTAAAAAGGAGAGAGACAGAAGATCAGTAGACAATTGAGTTTTTTCAAATGTCGTTTAGCACGACCGAGTGAAGAGTGTAAAGACGAGAGGTCAAGAGTTAGCCACAGTTAAGGAGGTTTATGTAAAGGGCAAATGGGACGGCAGGGACTATGTAGGTCAAGAGTAGAGATGAGACCAGTGTTGCGAGAGATTAGGGCAAAGTCAGCAGAGAGTTGAGAAAATTGTGACAAAGAAGGTTGAGTGCTTGTAACTATTTGGAAAATGTGAGGGGAGTTAAACAAGCACAGATTGCAGTGGAAATAAGTAGGAGAGGGGGTCAAAGAGAAAAGGAAAGGGTAAAAAAAGGTAAATTAGAAAAGAGAGTGATCTGAAGAGAAGAAAGGAGAAAAAATATTATAGGAGGCTAAATGGAGTGAGAGGAAAATTTGAGCTCAAGCGAGGATCCAGAAATGTGAGAAGGGAGAGTATGGTATTGGAAAAGATTATATGATTGAACTAAAGGATGGAAGGTAGAAGATAAATGAGTTGCTAAGAGATGGAAGTTAAAGTCACCAAGAAGGAAAAATGGGAGGTCAAGAGGTAAAAGTGAAGATAGGAGAGAGTCGAGGTCTGACCATTCTCTTCTTAAGGCCTAGGAAAGCTTGCATACCAACTGATGCAAACCAATCAGATCTTGTGGGGCTGACCAATAAGAAGAAAGTGTCATCTGATCAGGTTGACCCTTGTCCTGCCAAGACTATCATGAACAATATTTTCACCCTGATGCCTTCCCCCATGCTCAGATGAACACTAAAGTCTCACATCACCCAAGGAAATCCAAAGCTGACCCTAGTATCCCATCCTATTGCTAGCATGGTGGAATCATAAAAAAGGTTGTTACACTGCATTTGATTGGGATCAGTGAGGCCTGCACCCTTTGGCATGATTACAATACTGCTTTAGGGCAGCCAGAGTACGGAGTGTGCAATGTACTTTATAAGGGATGAGATATTTATGTATGTGGATGCCAACTCACCTTAAAGTCTCATTCTCCTTGAACTCTCTGTGGCATTTGACATGGTTAACCACAAAACCCTCCATCACCGCTTAGAGGCATCCTTTGGCACTTCTGGTTCTGCCCTTCAATTGAGTTGATCCTTCATGTCTGTCAGAAAGATTCTGGTCAGGTCTGACTCTTTCTCTCGATGACCAGCATACAACCCTATAGAGTCCCACAATGCTCCATCTTGTGCCCATGTGATTTCAATGGATATCTGAAATCTCTCACCGACCTCATCATTCCACACACCACCATCTTCTAAAAAAAAAACCTATACGGACAAGATGCAGATGATCCCTTTCAGTCTTCGTGAATCTGCAACTCATTTTTACCAAATCTCTGAATGACTACTGAAGATACGGGACTGAATGATTGATGATAGTCTCTGTCTGAACGCAACATAGACTGGGATCATCTACTTTGGCAATTCCATTCGGACTGCCCTTCACTTGGTTACCCTTCCTCGGAGCCAGCACACAACTCCGTTTGTCTCTGCGGAGAACCTTTCATTTGTTTTTGACAATCCTTTGTCCTTTGCACCTCAGATAGATTAACTTACAAAGAATTCCCATTTCCAGCCTTCTTTCCTTAGAGGCATCCTCCCACATCTGAGTATGACTCAAGAAGTTCAGGTGACACCTACAATAGTTATCTCATGCCTTGTCTATGGCAATAGCCTCCTGTTGGGTCTTCCTAATAACAGAACACAACAACTACAAGAACAAAGCAGCCAGACTATTTCTGGGACTCACACCTAGGGGTCACATAAGGTAAAGAAATGCCGTCCTTCTAGGCACCTAAGATCAGCAGGATCTAAAGTATTGGTTGTTGATGTGTTCAGGAACAAGAAGGAGGCAGTGCAGTTATACCCCCCCCCCATCCCAGAATGGCCTTCCACACACAATCAGATCTGTGGAGAATCATCTTCACTTCTGCAAAAGACTGAAATCCTTCCTATTTAGGAAACTGTCTGGACATGAATCCTAAACATTCACTGCATATGAACTACCTGGCCTGCTTGAACTTGCTCTTCTCTTCTTCTGGACCACTACTGGTCGAGCCAAGTTCTACTTACCTCTCCAATATGTTCTATTAGTTATCCTCTGTTTTATTGAACTGCACTCTTAAGAACCCGCTTTGTTCCTGGTTCTTATCACACTTTGCCCTGGTGTAAACCTTGAAGTTTTTCTCTATAGAGTAGCCCCTCAATGCTCACACCACAAAAAATAAAACCCACTAAGGAAAAAGACCCAGCACACCTCTTGCAAGGAGAACAAGTTTTATTCTCATAAAAACAAGTACGCAATAGCATAGTACTATGCTGCCACGGAGCGCTCTAGCAAAATTAGCACACACATCAGGTTATAAAGGTACAAAGCGACCCTATAGATAGGGGGCCTGCTCCATATGGGATGCCAGACCATTGGTGCCAGCACACCTGTCCTGCTTCTCCTACATGGGATCCTGCTTCGTACGTCAACCGCCGGGCTCCTGGCTAGCAATTATAAAAAATTATTCAGCACATCTTCTATCTATGGCCCAATGTGCACCTGGTACTTCAGACTTGGGCACAGAGGCTACTTTCGAGGTCACATTAACGCTAAACCCCTGCTTGAACCCAGAAGCATCGGCGCTGTTGCAGTTCTTCCTGCCGCAGGCTTACATTTTTTACTTTCCCTCCCTGGCACCTCACAGCAAAAACCACAGGGACCCCAGGTGCGGTGAACTCTTTCTGCTATGATCTTTCTGATGTATTAGCACACTAACAGTTTTTTGATCAGTGGTCTGGGATTGACGATACACTGGAATGCTGGGGTCTTGGGACGGGGCATCTGGGCACTATAACTTAGGGTTTAAACTTGTGAAGGCCGGAGGCTAGTGCCCTCCTTCTCGTGGGATAACGTTTCGCGAGGAGATCTTGGCCCCCTCATGGCCTTGCTGGGCGCATTCCTTCAGAGATACAAATGCTAACAGTATGAGTCAATGGAAGGATTATGTGTCTCTGAGGGTTTTACCGACTTTACAATCTAACTCTGGGCATGAGCCTGCTGCTCTGGTTATGGTGCGGTGCTAGGCCTTGATTCCACCATGGCTACTATTTTCTAAGATGGCGTCTCACTCCTGGCACGAACTACGACAAAAGCGTATACTTTGGTGACTGTAGGTCAACATTATTGTGCAACCCTCCCCCCTATGGGCTCCCTGATACCCTACATCAGACCATTATGTCTCTACTTTGTGCAGAATCTCTTGGGGGACTGGGACGATTGTCCCCGCTCCCCAACAATCCCCCCTTTCGTTAACTTAAAATTAACAAAATACCCTGCCAATCCATTCTTCTCTTCCTCCTGTATTCTTTCCTATTCCATTCTTTCAGCTTTCTCATACGGTCGTGATCCCTTCTATGGTACCCATGCTTTTCCTACTGATCGTAAACTTTCTCCCGCTTGGGCATGCTGCTCTGGGGTGCATGTCATATAAATGCATCCCCCATCTCCTGCAAGATCTACCCAGTGCTCTTTGTAATTTTTGGGGTCTTGTGTGGGGAACAGTGACAGTACCTGGTGTTACGCTCACCTAATATCCCCGGGGGCGTCTGGAAGACTCTGAGATCTGGAATCCTGGATGCATAGTTGCCCAGTGCTGAATAATGAATCTTAGTTATTTGTAGGGTGAGCTATCCGTCCTGCGTTTCTTGTGCAGGGGCGCTTGACGTTTGTTGGCGAGCTGCCCGAGTTGCTTCACTGGTGCAGTACGCCTTCCTTGGGCCCAGGCCTGCTGTGACCCCGAATCTGCTGGTAGGCAGGTAGGTTTGTTAATTGTAAGTCTTTGTTCTGTTTATGGTGGGAATTAGTTAATGTCTTTATCTCCTTCTTTTCGCGTGCGAAGGTCTTGATGCTGGCGTGCCAGATGGACAGGCACATTTCTAGGTAAGAAAAGCACGAAGCGCAGCGCCTTTATTGTCTTTTAAAGCTAACCTGTGTTTTCTTCTTCTTCTCCTCACAGGCCGCTGTGGTGCTGCGAGTGGATGAGAACGTGATGAAAAACAGGCCCCCGGAATCCGTTAAGGTAAGTACAGTGCTGTGCGGTTGTTTAATATTGAAAGCAAACTTGAATATGTCTCTTTTCCTTTGCAGATGTTGCTGTGGCGCTCCGGATGGAAGCGTGGCGTAGCGTGATGGAATTCTGGTAAAACGGATGGAGTTCGATGTTTTGGAAGCGCGCGTTCTAATATTGTTTTTCCCCTTTCTCGTTATTGCAGGTCGCAATGTTCAAACAGCAGCTGTGGTAGCGGTTCGCCGGAAGTTCTTCAGCTAGTACTCACAGGTGAGTGATGTTTCTTCTTCTCTCGGTTTCCACAGATTGCAGCCCAGTTGAGATGCTGAGTGCTGGATGGTGTTTTCTCAGGTAAGACAGAATAATCTTGTTCTTGTTCTTGCAGGTTTACAGGAAGATGCTGAAGACCAGGAGCTGGACACGGTGAGCGTCACGCTGCTGATAGCAGAATAACACGAAGCATGTTCTGCAGTCAGGGTGTGGTTTATATAGCCCAGGTAAAGTAGTAGCAGGGAAAGTAGTTCCAGGCCTGCCACACCCTAAACACTAGACCGCATGGCTTGGTTCTTAGAACTAGACTGTGTGGGTGCTTCCATGTTGGATTTAAAGGCCCATGTACATAAATGGGACCTAGTTTGAACAGCCCTTCCTTCCTACATATGAGCCTAGTGCCAAAGGCGCCAGGACTGGCTCCAGGAGCCCTTTTGCAGTGGTTCTAAGGCCTTCAGGGTTCTGGTGGGAGCCTGCTTGTGGCACAACTTGTGCCCCCTCACAGTGGTCATGACACCTGGGGGGTGGAGACGCTACTCTGACCTAACCATGCATGGTTTGTCAGGGTCATCAGTTTGTACCTTGCTGTCTTTTGTACCACAAGGTGCGCTATGTGCCCCAATTGAAACCATCATCATTGCGCTGCTAGGCATTGCCTTGGCACAGCATCAAAGCCCTGTTTGGAATGTGCAGAATATCACCAACATGAGCACTATCACTGGTACCAGTAGCTTCACGATCGCCCCCATCCATGATGGTGCCCATAAAAACAGGTAATCGAACCAGCCACTTCTCTAGATACCGGCCTCTGTTTGCATGTGGGTGCCGAGGGTGTGCACGGCCTCTATCATGTGTGTAAGGGACCAGTTGTCAGAATCATTTGGGGGTACGTACGTACAGCACAAATCCCCAATCTTTTTGCAAAGCCCAGCTTCCATGGTTGTACGCAAGTCCAAAACATAACGATTCTAGAAGGTCATCAGTTGAATTGCCCGCATCTCCATCTATATGGCATTGAGTCCCTGCTCTGTGCCATTTGCCAACTGTATAACCTCCCAGCTGACAATTTGGAGCCATTTGGTATTGGCAGCTGCTTGCAATCTCAGCAGTAACAGTGATGTGAAAAAATACTCTTCATTGCTATACAGTCTGTACTAGTCTGGTATTTCTTTGAGCAGCTGTGATGAGTCTTGAGACAGGTAATTGGATCTTCTCCTTCTCCGCAACTTTTCTTTCTTTTCTTTCTTTGGTAGGATACGAAATACCGGCCGCTGCGGCGGAACTATGGTAGGGACATTGACCACAGGTGCTCTTGTTGGTGCGGACAGCTCGCCTGGTTCCACTATCAAGTGCTTTTCAGGGACTACGAGGAGAGAGGACTGCAATGAGGCCAGCGAGCAGGTGCCCCTCCATAGTGGCGGGAGGTGCAGAAATCCCTGCCAGACGCAAATTCAATGATTGTCCATTACTGCAGCTGAGCCTTTTTAGAGGTCTGGGATGTAAAATGTCTTGTTGCACTTGCTGTTAGCCCCCACACAGAGGCTTCCTTCGTTGTAAAAGCACAGTTCATATTCTTCTTGTTTTTGCACTTTCACTGTTTTTTCCATCGCCTCAATCTATGTGAGTTTGGCCACATGCTCATTCCAATAGTTTATGCATACAGTATTCAGCCTCTGCACAACTTCTTCTCCGAATCCCACAAGGCCTCCTGCCATGCAGTTCATTGTAGTCTCTTGCAACCAACTTTACACCTTGCAACTTCATATATGGCCTCTGCAAACACTGTGTCCTTTTGGTATTCCAGGCACATTGTTATTCGTCAGGATTAGGATAAATTGTATGCTAGGTGCCTGAAAAGTATTTTGCAGTCTGCACAGTGTAAGATGGACCAGACATTGGGCCTCCAAGAGTGGAACCTCTTGTGGCATTAAAACCTTGGGGGCCCAAGACGCGTGTTGTATCAAGGAACAGATGTAACAACTCCCATTAACCCTCTTTTCCCCCCACCAAGCTCATGTCTGCGTGCAAGCTATTACTTAACTCCGGGTGGTGCACATCCTCTATTACATCTAACCCTAGTCCCCTATAATCGTCGCATTTACTTCTTCTCATTTAACTTTTAAAACGCTTAAATGTACTTGCATTTGCAATCATGTCACAAAATATATTTGGGAATAATAATGTCATGGCAAGTTTAGTCAAATTTGTCATTTCCTTTTGACCTGTATTCATGTTAGTACCAGCAGTGTCATTCGTCCATGTACCATTCAATACTGACACATTTGCTTTCAGTGATGTAGGAATAATGGTATTTAGCAGTGAAGAAATATTGACATTTCCTTGTTCCCCCCTTCTATATGACCTCCTCATATAAAACTACACCCCAAGTATATCCCTAATGCAAACATAGATATGCTAAATAATCCAATAATACAATGCACCACACACAAGTATAAGGGGAAGAAAATGCATTTGTAACATAGCGCTGATGAACAAGAGGTTGTGAGTGTTCATTAGGCCCATCTGCAGATATCTGTATGTTTATCATGAGGAAAAGGCGGAAAAAGATAATGGGAAGGGTGCTGAGGAAGATGGGGTAGTAGAGAGGAGGGGAAAGATATGAAAAAAAAAATAAAAGTGCAATTGTGCATAGCAGCGTTGAAACAATAAGGTATGTACAATTATGCGTAACACAATAAGAAAAATGCAGAACAAACGTGTTGTTATATATAAACAGTTATATAACGCTTCTATCAGACCAATAGGTATATACATGTGTACACCTAAAACGAGTTAATTGAACATATTTTATCACAGTATTCACACCTCTATTTCTTGTGTAGGGGTGTGATATTGGGAGCTTTATCCAAAAGATGTATCCCAATACCGCCGGTCCAATTCATTCCGTAAATGAAAATACAGATAACATTTAGAGGTTGAGAATCTGACCTAGTAAAACATGTAATACCTCATTTCAAATGTGCCTAAACAATTCATTCATTCATAGCACTTGGTCTGTAATCATATCTGAAAGTGACTCCCTTGAAGATGAAAGAGAGGCTGGAAATCCCACTCCTCAGCGGGCTCTCTCCTATGGAACGCAAACAACTCAAGACCTTTCTCTTCTCCACCTCCTTCCCTCTCCCCCTTCCTTGCTAACCATCCACCCTGTGGCTGAGTTTTGCGGCCTGACCCCTCAGGAGTCCAACAGGATCCTAGCCCCCTGCCCAATCGCCACCAGCACCCCCCCCTGCACTGCCATAATGGCCAAACCCATCTGTAGGGTTGGTTCACCTTCACACTGCACTTACCTGTTGGGCGGTAGACCTCGCCCCTTCGCCTGGAACGTCTCCGCCCATGCACTTACCTGTTGCCTTTCAACAGGCACCTCTGGCACTTCCTCCCCAGGGCGGGATCCTAATAACACTTACTCTCCACCAGTTTTTTCCCTTTCTCTTCACTGCACTTGCACGCTCTGAATATCACAAGGCCTAGCAGGACCGTTGTTTTTTTTTCTTTTATTCATTGTCAATTTTCAATGTTTATTTTCTCCCTTGTTTCCTACCATTTTGCCTTGTGGTGCTTTGATACACTGTCTTGCTGTATACCTGCCTTATAGATAGCCAATACAATAAAAAAAGAAATAGCTACTGTCTTATATATATTTTTGAATGTTTCTGTAGAGCTTACCCCTAAAAGGGCACTCAATCTCTATGTACAATGAATATGGTGCACCAATCCACCAAACACGGTTGCAAATATCTGATACATGCGTTCTACTGAAGGAATGTCAAAGCTCAAAGGAACTAATTGTAACAGTGGCAATGAAAAACACAGTATATAGTCCAACCTGCTTCAATCTTCCAAAAATACTGTTTTCTTCTATAGCATAAAACAAACTTTCCTTTTCTCATCAGCTTTCATCTTATCCCTGCCCTCTTCGCAATCTTCTCTCTCACTCCCTTTCTCGCACACCATATCGTTTTTCATTCATTGTCCTCACTTACCCATCTGGGGTACGTGTGCCCACTTATTACCATCCATCATACCATCCGCTCATTACGTCTTCTGTCGTATCTGGTTGCTCTTTAGCCATATCTGTTAACGTATCAACGCTACTCTCGTATGTCTCGTATGTCTCCAACTATAATCAGGCCTCTCTTCATTTATCTATATCGCATTCTTCTGTTCCCTGGCTTTACCTACATCATTCTCTCATGTCTTGTTTCTGTCCGCCTCCTTTGCTCTCTCCCCCCACCGCTCCCAGTTAACTCTCTTGGCAGTCTTTATCAACTATTTTTAGTTTTGGCTATTAGCTGGTGCTTTAGCGCCACCTATAAACCTAAATTATTTAATTGGAGCACATATTGGTGCGAGATGTGCGATGAAGAGGTGTTTGTTTGGGGTTTAACCCACCCATTGACTGCCCATGGTCATGCAAATCCCTATGGCAATTCCCCCCATCTGTCTGCCCTTCCCCTCACAAAACACACCCTCCTGGGATCTCTTTGAGCTAGCTCTATCATGCAGTAACATCAAGCTTTGAGCTGTGCCGGGCCTGCCATTGTTGCTTCTAAGCAGTCTTCTGAGGGTTAATGACTTGATTGCAGATGTAAACAGCTCGTAGTGTAATAAGTGTAATAGAAATGCCTCCATGAAGAAATATGGGTGTCAGTGCACATATTCCTTACTCTGAAGTCCTGTGAAAAAAACGTTGGAAGAGCCAACGGGTTTGGGTTGCATAGGCATTGCCAGTCACTGACATCATATGCACAGGTACTCACAATTGTCCATCCGTTGATATTCTATAGCCAAGTGTTACCATTATGGCAGTAAATGTATTATAACTATTCCATGCCTGTACATACACCAAATCAGTTGTCAATTCTCGTTTATCCCACATTTCCCCTTCCTCTGTGCTGTGTCTCGGTCTCATCCCTCTCAAAAGCCCATCGCAGGCAGCATCTCTCTCGGGGCCCCTCACTACTGACTGTGAAATTAGATTGAGTGTGCTCTGATCAGCAATGGGATGGGGGTGTCAGAAGCAGAATAATGAGGAAACTAATTAGAGGCAAACAAATCAGACAGAAGAGCTCAGATGAAAAGAATATATAAGCTTCGCATCAATCTCACGGAGCTTAAAGTAAGAACATTATCCAGGCTGAGAACCTGGAGGGATAAAAAACAGGTTGAGTTTACCAGCCACCACTGACATAAAGTGAAAAGGACGAATACAGCAGAACCCTTACAAATACTGACACTGGGCATTTCACCAAGAGTGCGAAGTGGGCTCGACTTTACAAGCATTGGACAAGGTAAAGGTATAGCCAATTGTGCTATTACACAGGCACACGTGTTAAGAACAGAGCCAGAGAGCCATCAACATATTCCAGCCGAGCCAGAGAGCCATCAACATACTCCAGTACTTCGAAGTACCACCTTCTCTTTTCCGCCATAAATCAGACTGGCACAGTAGGTCTGTCATCGGGCAGATACAGGATCTTTTTTTAAATTGTGGTAAGGTCGTAAAGCTTGTTCCCTTCTTTTGCTCAGGCTTGGGAGTATTACCCTTTACGTTTGCTACTGTGTTCGACATCTCCCAGACATTACTGCTTTGTCTGTTTCACACTCAGTCTGAATAGATTATGTTCCAGGTAAGAAGGGAGGCACTAAAAATTTTGCCGGATGTGCAGGTGAAAATGCAAACAGTCTTGCTGGGTCGGGGCGGAGGGATTAGGACATTTGGAAGTTGCAGGAGTAGGGGCACATCCCCAAGAAGCGAGAAGAAGGGACATAAGTAGAACTTCATTCGGTCAGGGACTCATACCGACCCATAAAACGGGTTACATCTTGTACTCCAAGTGGAACCCCCATTAAAGGAAAGTACTGAAGATATTTTGGACCTGTAGAATCTGGCTATTCTTATTGAAATAATCGACAGGCGAGGGGCTAGTCCGAAATCCATTCAACCGCCAACGTATCATCAGCATACCCCAATACAGCCAATGGAAGGCCCATTTATGCCTAAAATGTGAGCTCAGATTTCTAGGCTCTTTTTCTTATCCTCAGGAATGTTTGCCGTATTTCTGTATACTACTCTTAACAGCGTTTGTGTATTCCCACTCAGACAGGTCCCGGGAGGAGGAGGAGATACCCTAGTGACTGTACATGCCCCATGGAGTGCTACTGATTTATCATTGTTCAAATGTTTCCAAAGATACAAGAAAACCTTGTTAAGTTTGAGGAGGAATTTTTGACTGTTAACACCCCACTTGTGTTGTTCTGAATCAGCAGCTATGAGCAGCACTGCCCACACATACATTTGCACAAATTGACTGATGTTTAGGATTGCCAAGGGTCCCTGAACTTGTTGCACCACTCATTTTAATTGATCCTACTGCCCTGTATGTTGACTGTATTGTTGCAGGTCAGAAAATGTAATGTTTGGTTTACACTGGGGCATCATGCTGCACTTTAAAAGCTTCTAAGTTTCCACGAACGATGCATTCTGCTGAAGTAGTTAACGCAGTGGGCATAGGAGGGACCCCAATACCTCATCCTGTGTCCACTCCGCTTAAAGTTACGATAGGTCCCATTTCCGACCAACATGCTTTACTGCTGAGCCTTGTGAATCTGTTTGGCTTATACTTGTTATGTAAGCTGAGCTGCTCTTTTTACTGTTCCCCGGATGGTGTATATCTTGACATTCTGACTCACAGGGAGCACAAGGTGCTGGCAGTATTAGAGGAGATCACCCATTTGGACTCTGAGGACCGGCATGCCACCTCCTGTCCGTGGCAGGTGCTGTTAGACCAAGTCCCAATCAAATTATGGTCAAACCAAGAGAATGATACTGGATATATGGTCAACGTGGAACCAGTCAAAATTACCCTGAATCCTGCCAAGCCCTTCCGCTGTGTACCACAGTATCCCATTTTCCTTCTCCAGGAAGGTATTATTGTCTCAACTCACAGTCCCTGTAATAGACAGGGACTGTGAGTTGGACGTAAGAAACCAGGCAGAGAGATTTATAGTTTTATTCCGTTTCTCTGCACAGTTAATGCAGCAGTGTTGCCTGCTTTCCCGGTTGTTCCCAATCCAGCTTCAGTTTTGTCGTATATTCTATGTAAAGTCAAATATTTGACTGTTGTGGATTTGTGTTCAACATTTTTCTCTATACATATACATCCTGACAGTCAGTATCTTTTTGCATTTGCCATTAAATCAACTCAGTACACGTTCACAAGGCTTCCTATGGAGTATGTTTAAAGCCCTACTTTGCCCAACTTTTGAACAAAGATTTGGATTCCGTTCAGTTTCTAGGGGGGTCAACACTGTGCAATGTGTTGATGATTTGGTCATTGCTTTCCCCTCCTTGGAAGCATGTGAGGAACACACACTGGTTATGTTGACAGCGCTAGCTGAAAAGGGTCACAAGGCATCTAAGGATATATTACAGTTATGTCTGTACGGAGTGTGGTATCTGGGCCATGGGATTTCTGCAGGAGAATGACATTTGTCCCATGATCGAATTGTAGCGATCCAGAAGATCCCTAAGCCCCAAACCAAAAAGCAGATGAGAGGGCTCCTCGGCATAGTAAGTTTCTTCAGATAGCGCATCCTGGGTTATGTATCTATAGTTAAGCCCCTTCAAAACCTCACACATGATTCCATCCCCGAACCCCTGCCATGGTCTCATGAAGCCAAAGATGCCTTTGTCACAATTAAGCATGCGCTCACAATGGCTCTGGCTTAAGGTTTGCCGGATTATAGCAAGCCCTTTGTTTTGTTTTTCAATGAATGAAAGGGGTTTATTTATTTATTTATTTTTATTTATGCATTCGTAAAGCACCTTAAGCCTTAGGTAAATGGGAGCGAACAACAAGTACACAACCTCAAAAGGAAACATTCAGAGTAAAAACAAACACACAATAAAACCAAGGAGTAAAATCTGAAGCAACACATAAAATAAAACCATAACAATAATAGAAACAACAAAATACAACAAGGCATATACAAACTAAGTTAAAAAGAAGGGTTTCAATGTTTTCTTAAAACCATCGAGGGAGGTCTCAAACTGTAGGGAGTTCAGTCAGGGTATTCCACAATTTAGGGGCAAGAAAGTCAAAGGAGCCTTTACCTGCTCACTCAAGATTGAACCATGGTATCGTTAGAAAATTACTTTTATTCAATCTGAGCGCCCACCTGTTCTGATACAAATGTAGTCTTTGTTTCAAGTATGCAGGAGACTTGCCAAAAAAGCATTCACAAATAATAGAGAGTAACCTAAATTGTGTGCGCTCCTTAATTGGTAGTCAGTGTAAAGATTGCCTGGCAACAGTAACATGGTACCTCCTCTTAAGGCCTGCTAGTATCCTAACAGCTTGATTGTGGGTCATTTGTAGCTTGGAGAGATTACATTGTGTAATACCTGCCATTAGGCTACCACAGTAATCTATTATTGCCCCAATAATGGCCCTAGCCAGTGTATCACAGTTTTCAGCAGAAATGAGGGGATGGATCTTACTGAAAAGTCTAACTAAGGCAATAGCCAGAGGAAGACACAACATAGCTGACATGATCATTCATGGATAAAAGTGAGTCAAAATAGACTCCCAGAGTCTTGACTTTGGAAGCAACCTCAATCGCACAACCGGTAATGTTAGATTTGTTACAAGTCACCGATAAAATGCTAAGTCTAGGTTGAAAGCTGGCCAGCAATAGCTTAGTCTTTGCCTCATTAAGGGCGAGATGATTGTGGGCCATCCAACTCTGTATAATATTAAAAACATCATTAATCCTTGCAATATCTTCATCATAAATACCAGACAGTTTGAACATTACTGGTGTGTCATCTGTGTAATTGGACACCAATTTAATCAAATAAATCAAACAGTGGCTTTAAAAATATATTAAACAGAGTAGGTGAGAGGCACGTCCTTTGAGGTACACCACATAATAAAGGAACAGGATCAGCTGCCACATAACCATAAAAAACTCTCACCTCTCTCAAATAAAAAAGATAAAATTCACAAGACAGCAGAATCTGAAAAAGAAGTCTCAGAGCGAACTCTATTAAAAAGTAAGTTAAAATCCACCAAATCAAAAGTGGAGGATAAATTCAGAAAAAGCAGCCGAGAAATACACCTTGTATCTGTATTGGTAAGCAAATAAGCTTTTAAATCTAGCAGAGCTCTCACTGTTCTATGAGAAGCATAAAAACCAGATTGATTATGTGTGCTCAAATGGGCTTGGATTTGAAGGTAAGATACTCGGTCAAAATGTTTAAAAGAAAACAGACATTAGTTATAGGTCTATGATTAGAGGTAGAGTAGGTTTCTTAATTGAAGGGGTAATTCAAGCTTTTTTGTATGTCACACAACCTGACCGGTAGCCTAAGCAAAAGAGTAGGCACATTTCTTAACAACACCAGAGGGACACCAGGGGGACAAGGATAATTGGGACAGCTTGTGGGCTTAAGGCCACAAAGAACTTCAATAATATCTTCCTTAGACACCTTTCTAAACCCAAAGGGGGGGCACACTAACATAGGAAGGAGGCAGGATCTCCACAGGGGGAAGTGAAGAGGCTTTATCAGATGCAGAAATTCTGAGATTGTTGACCTTCTCAAACATTGTCTTTTGAATGTGTGTGCACCATACTTTATCCTTCACGACGGTTACAACAGGGGAAATATCAGGATTTTTCGATTCCTTAAGGATCGTAAATAATTCTTTGGAATTGGACGACACATCATTAATTCGGCCATCAACAAACCTTTTTTTAGCATTCAAGACAGGCTTCCTATACACAAATGAAGCTGCACTGTATCTGGCTTTATCGTTCTCCAACTGAGACTTCTGCCACTGTCTATACATCTTATTCATAGTAGACCTAAAAACTCAAAGTTCTTGAGTGAACCAAGTTTGACAACGAACTAGATTGATGGTCACTTTATATGCCCTAACTGAAGCAATATTATTAACCGCCTCACTAAGACATTTGGAAAAGCAAACCGCAAGTGCGTTAGGGTCGGTGAACACGGATACAGCTTTTAATGGTTCTAAATGTGGAGCAATCGTTTCTGGAGTTAATTTATAAATAGTAAGTTTCATAACTATGTCTTTCTTCAGATAAACACGAGGTAATGAATTAGGCATAGGAATAGTAAAAAGAAAATAAAGAAATGGACAGTCCATAGACATTCTGCCACTTTTAAATTACCTATAGTTACATCATGTGTACATAGCCAATCCAAAATGTGACCCCATTATGTGTGTGGGTCAGAAACGAATTGTGAAAATCCATGATAATTAAACATTTGAAAAATGACTGCAGCCAAGGTGTGTTGACTCAGTTACAAAGTGATAAGCATCACCCTGTATCTTATCATAGTGTAGCGTTAGACCCTGTAGCTGGAGGATCCCCAGCATGTCTGCGACCTGTAGTTGCTGCTGCACTTTTGGTGGAGAAAACAGACTCCCTGGCACAGGGCCATCCTGTGATGGTTTCTGTTCCTCATGCAGTATTGTCACTCTTACTTAAAGCAAAGACACAGAATGTGTCAAATTTCCGCCTTACAATCTACGAGAAGTTGCTCATCTCTGGTGCCAATGTCAGCCTGAATCATTGTTCAGTTCTAAATCCTGCTTCACTGTTACCTACCCCGTAGGACGGGGAGCACCGCGACTGTCAGGTTGTTGGGGAAACACTTTTGTCTCCCTGTGTGGACTTGTCGGATGTGCCCTTGCTTAATCCTGAGCTGATTCTGTTTGTGGACGGCATGTGCATTTGTGTGCCGGAGACGGGGGAATTGGTTTTCGGGCATTCGGTATGTAACCCCATCCTGTACTAGAAGCAGACCTGTTACCTGTGACTAAGTCAGCTCAAGTGAACGAGCTTGTGGTCATCAACCATGCGTGTACTTTGGCACGGGGTAGATCAGCCACAATCTACACTAATTCCAGGTATGCCCAGAGAGGGGCCCGTGACTTCAGAGTTTTGTGGAAGTAGCAGGGATATTTAACGTCTACTGGTATCTCAATCCTAAATGGAAAATATGTGCCAGCATTCCTATTTATTTATTTATTGGATATTTGTAAGGCGCCTATACAACAAATGGTGTTTCAAAGTGCCAAAAGACAAAAATTAGGCAGGGGACAGGGAATATGAAAACAATAACGGGCCTACTAGGCCTTGTGACATTCGAATCGTGCAAGTGCAGTAACAAGAAGTGTGAGGCAGAGGGCGGGGTAGTGCTGGTCTGCGCAAAATGCCAAGTGCTAGGGTGGGAAGGGAAGTGTAGGGTAAAGAGGAGAGAGTGTAAATGAAAAGGGGAGGGGAAGGGCAACAGGGGCTAGGCGAGGGGGGGGAAGAGGGCCACAGGGGCTAGCAAGTGCTAAGGGGAGGACAGGAGGGCGAGTGCCAGGACTTGCATGGGGCGCAGGGTCGGAGGGGCCACATGCTAAGTGCGAGGAGGGGGGTGGACTGAGCGGGGGGCCTGGTGCCCTGTAGAACACAGAGGGAACCAGCCAGCCAGTCACTGCAGTAGATGGGGGTGTTAGCAGGGGAGTGGGAGAGGGAAGGAAGAAGAGAAAAGGAGGGTATTGAGGAGCTTCTGAAACTTAAGGAGATCCAGCTCAAGCCTGAGGAGGGCAGGGAGACCATTCCAGAGGGAGGATCCTTCGGAGGAGGGAGATCATGCCCCCCCCACTCTCTACTTGGGGAGCCAGTACCGGCACGGTTACTGCCGGACCCGTAATGAGGCCCATAGTCTTAAAGGAAGTATCCATTCACCTTCCACTACTCTAGACGACAGGGAATACTATCAAGTCCCATACTTGTATGCCAGTATGTCAGAAGTACAGAGTTACCTACCGAGAGGGAAAGCTATCCCTTTAAATAAAACCAAGGCTAGAGGGTTTTCCTATATCCCCTGTCAGCCACCTACTAATGTTTCACTAAATAAATATAATCTACAGTCACATTTCATCTCCCCCTCCCCGTTTTCAACATACTGGGACGAAGAAGTGGGGATCAGGAGCAATGAGGATAACCCATAGAAACAACATAGGAATACAAAGTAAGGCCTACCATGTAACACCTTTGAATTGAGTCAGGCAAGGTCAGGCACTTTACTCCAACTGTGCACACCTGACTCCAATAAAAAAAGGGTGGTTCTGCTAGAAGCGAGCTGGGGATGCTGACTGGACCAGAGGAGCCAAGGAACAGGGAGCCGCAGGAAGGGAGGCCTGGAGGATCCAGAGGAGAACGGATTGCCGGGACGCTGGCTTGGTGTTCGTGAGGGGATACAGCGTGGTTAGGGAGCTGTGTCTCCAGGGAGCCGGAGCGAGGCAGCCTGTATCCTGCCGGCGGTGTTCAGGGAAATGCTTGTTCCCTTGGGTTGTGTGCCGGTCCCAAGGGTATCTGAGGGGCAGGTGGTGAGACCCTGACCTCGACCCAAACCCATTTTACTCGCACGCCAGCAGTGTTCTACTGTTGGTGAGTTTCATGAGACAGAGAGAAACTCAGTAACGTGTGAGTTGCTGGAGCGGGAGCAGGAGGGTTGTTGAAAGAAGAGTCCGGTGAGCGAAAGCGGGACAAAAGCAAGCAAAAAAAAGAAATCAAAGCGAAGCAAGAGAAATATAAAAGCAAAGCGAAGCAAGCAAAGCTGGAAAGTGGTGAATGAAAACAAAGCGGAATGACAGAAAAGGTGCGCTAGAGGCGCGGAAGTAAGGAAAGACAGCAAAGTGCGTTGGCGGTGCAGAAACAGCCAAGAGTGGGTGTGAGAGAGACCCGAAACGAGAGGGGTGCAAGCAACCTGACGCCTAGAGAGACAGCAAAGAGACAGTGAGAAGGAAAAGGGACAGTCAAGATAGGGTGCAAGCAACCCAAAAGTGAGAAAGAGGGTACACGCGACCTGAAAGAAATACAGAGAGTGCAAGAGACACGTTAAAGGGCAAATGAAGGTGCATAAGAGCCCGGTGAGAAACTGAAGGTGCAAGAGAGCACAGTGAAAAGTAAGGAGAAGTGTGGAAGAGGCACAGAAAGGTGGAAAGAATGTACAAGTGTGCATGACAGAAAAAGAAGGTGTGCAGGAAGCACAGTAAAGTGGAAAAGGACAGAGTGAAAGAGGCAGAGACGAGGAAAAGGTGCCAGAGAATAAGAGGGGTTAGAGGTCAGAGTGGTCGCACCTGGGTGGAGCAAAGAACACAGAGTTCTCGAGAGTCTCTAACACTACAGCAATGAAAGAACTGTACAGCGAAAGGTACATCCTGACAAGAGGAACCTTTTTGTTTGTTTGAGACCAGCGGTCCTAGGCTTGGGGAAGGGAACCCTAAGAGGTCCACAAGAGACATTTTTGAACTTCGTGAGGAGGGGGCTAGGCTTGGGGAAGGAAACCCTAAGAGGCCCACAAGAGACATTGTTGAACTTTGTGAAGAGAGTGCTAGACTTGAAGAAGGGAACCCTGGGAGGCCTAACAGGAACTGTGTTTTTTTGTTTGGAACTGGAAGGACCGAAGCTTGGGGAATGGGACCGCAAGAGACCCACAGACTTTGTGAACTCTATTGATGTGCTGCAAGAGCCCTACGTGGAAGGTTCCAAGGGCAACCCTTTTGAGTTTAACTATTTTGAACTTGAGGAACTACACCTATTGGTAAGGCTACCTGAAACCAGCCGTGCTTTACACTTCCGTTTGAATCACCATTTGTCCTTCAAGAAGACCCCCTATCCCTTTTGGTTTAAGAGTGAAGGCAAGCATATGTTTGAACACAGGCAAACTTTGGTTTTAGACTTACGGACATTGACAGCCCTTAGAAACATCAGTTGAGGGAACAACCCCCTTAGAGTTAGGGCCAGATAGGCATTACACCAACTCCACCAAGTGTGATAATAACATTTTTCAAACTGCTACTTTTTAGTCTGTGTCTCTCTTGATACCATGGCTGTCTCACAATGGCCAGAGAGTAGGAGGGAAGGAGTGAGCTGGGGTCCCAATGAGAAGGATCTCAGTCTTACTGGCATTAAGGGAGAGATCATTGGCAGCACACCATGCTTGAATTGCAATAAAACAGTCAGGGATGCGAGAGGAGAAAGAGAAGGAAGTAGAGGGAAGCTCGAAGGAGCGCTGAGTGTTGTCTTCATAAAACTGGTTAGGGGACAAAGAGATCAGGTGGGCTAGAGGTACAAGGTAGATGTTGAAGAGCCACAGCGAGAGGATACAGCCTTGAGGGAAGCTGCAGGTGGAGAGTGGGGTAGAGGAGAGAAAAGGGCTCAGTTGAATCTGGGAAGGTCGGTCAGAGTGGAAAGAGGTCAACCAGTCCAGTGCCAGGTCTGTGATGCCAAGGGTGTCACAGAGCTGATTTGTCAGGGTGGCATGTTTGACCGTGTCGAAGGCAGAGGAAAGGTCCAGAAGGATAACAATGGATGGAGAGTTGGAATCGAGATTTGAGAGCAAGTCTTCATGGGTGTTCAGTAGTACAGTTTCTGTGCCTCTGGCAGCTCTGAAGCCAGACCAGTGGTTGTGGAGACAAGCAACAGATTCAGTGTGTTGATCATTTGGGAGATGACCAGCCTCTCCAGGATTTTGCCCAGGAAGGGGGTAATGGCGATAGGGCAGTAGTTAGCTGGTCAGGAGGAGTTGGTAGAGGCGTTATTACTTCCTGCATCAGTGGCCATTGTGAAGTGTGAAGGGCATGATCTCTCACGGTCACTTCCGGCCCATGGAAATGATTTGGACAATGGTGCCGCTCGTTCAGCAGCTTTGAGAAGGCCTCTGGTTCCAAGTGCATGTCTTGTTTGTGATGTAACTCCACGGTCACCTATACCTTCCCTGGGCAGTCTGGCAATACTCCAAGATCAAGCTCCTGAAGCTCAAAATGTGACCCGAACGCAATATAGGTGTATACTGGGAGGGGATTCCGTGTGGCGTTCCCCAGATGTCTGCCTGCCGGCACCCAAGGTACTTCTCCCCTACTTAGTCCGTAAAGCTCACGGCATGGCCCATTCAGGTATAAATGCCATGATTGTACAGTTACAACAAGACTGGATGGCCACTATCACTCATAATTATTGCGAGAATTGTATTATATGTTTAATGTCTGGAGAGCGGTGCCTACGAAACTGCCTGCTCGTACTGTACCAGAAGGTCAAGTTTTACATGTGCAAACAGACTTCATATAGCTCCCCATGTGCATGACATATCTCTATTGTCTGGTCATAGTGGATGTGTTTTCTGGGTGGGTGGTGGCCTATCCTTGTAGGAAAGCAGAGACAGTCACTGTGGCCAAGAAATGTTAGCCAAATGTGCTTTTCAAGCAAAAGTGGACAACGCACATTCTAGAATTAGGATTGAGTGCTCTCTCCCCATCGTGCAACAGACACTAAAGATAGCACAAATCCAGTATTACATCCATCACTGTTTCAAACATGATGAACATTCTGTCCTCATTACATCCCACCCAGTGCCCGGAAAACATTGTCCGGCCCAACCTTATTTTGGATCATAAAGAAATCTTCGCACCTTTCTTTGTTCAACTAGTTAACTCGTAATTTGCTAACAATCAGATCTCCGATTCCATTAAAATGGCCACCATTACTCCATTAAGAAACCCAGCCTAGATTGAAAAAAAAACAATCTGCGCCCCATCACAAATTGTAATTTTCTTTTAGAAATACTGGACAAATGCACCACCACCCAAATTCAAGCCTTTATTAAAAAATCTAATATCTTGCGCCCTTGGCAGTCTGGTTTTCAGCCCCTCTATGGCATATATAGAATTTTCACATCACAAGAGCATGACAATGGTACCAGATGCCTGTTTCTACAAGAGTTTGAAAGAGAAGAACAAGTTACTTACCAACTGTAACATTCTTTCGATTGGATGTTCCTCCCACGCATTCCTCATCTTAGATATGTCCTTACCTTCAGCTTTGCTGCTTCGGAAAAAAATGTCTCTCTCTCTCCACCAGAGGGCGCTCCCTCGAGGCCGCAGCGTCAATGTCCCTTGGCGGCATCCGTCGAGCACCAACGTCATCCGCTGTATAAATGCCTCGAGCGCGCCCATTTGCCTCAGTTCTGTTTTTTCGTCTATTATAGTCCACAGTTTATAGTTAAAGGGTGTGCCTTTTATGACCCAAGCCTTAAAAGAATTTAGAATGTAAATCACGTAAACTATATTGTGGGGTTGGCTGAGAGGGGTCGATGAGGAATACGTGGGAGGAACATCCAATCGAAAGAACGTTACAGTTCGTAAGTAACTTGTACTTCAAATGGTGTCCCGGGAGGATAGCTCAACGGCAACGTGCGCGCCTTGGAAGCAAAACGACATGAAGCAACACAGGTTCGATCCCCGGGTCTGTGCTTAGAAACCTCTGGGTGTTTAAGCGCGTTATAAATACGCAACTAAGACAAAAAAAAACAATTATGTAACTAAAAAACAAACAATTCCTGTAACAGCGCCTTGATGCCCTTGGGCTGTGTGAGTGCTTTACAAATGTAAATCAATAAATAAATTGTGTCCTCCCACATATTCCTCATTTTAGATAGAATTCCAAAGCAGTTTTGTACTGGAGGTGAGAGTACAAAATTGTTCTAGTCATGTACAGAATGGAGTACAGATTTAGCAAACAGACCTCCTTGAGAAGAAGTCAAATCTAGAGCATAATGTTTTATAAACGTATGCATGGATGACCATGTGGCTGCTGCACAAATATCTTGTACAGAGACACCCCTTTTTAGTGCTGTCGAAGTTGTCACGCCCCTGGTCAAATGAGCCCTCAGCCCATCTGGTGGTTCTTTCCCAGCCAATCTATAACATTCTGTTATAGCCAAAATTATCCATCTAGATAATGTTTGTTTAGTTACAGCAAGTCCTAGTTTGCGGCCAGTGTAACCCACAAAAAGTTGATCACACTGACGTGTTTTTGCCAATCTTGAAATATAGAAGCTAAGAGATCTTCTGGGATCTAGTCTATGTAGCCGTTCCTCTTCCTTACTTGCGTGAGGAGGAGGGTAGAAAGTAGGCAATGTTATTTTTTGTGACAGGTGAAAATCTGAAAATTTTTTTGGCGAAAAAGATGGTTTTACCCTAAGGACTACTTTGTCTTTATAAAAGATGGTGTGAGGAGGATCGCTAGAAAGCGCCTGTAACTCATTTACCCTGCGGGCTGATGTCAGTGCTACAGGAAGTATTGTTTTCAAAGTAAGGAGCCTTAGTGGACAAGAGTGTAAAGGCTCAAATGGAATGCATGTGAGGAATTTCAGAAATAAGTTTAAATCCCACACAGGAACTTGAAAAGGTATTGGTGGAAACACATTATTTAGACCTTTTAAGAATTGAATTATTAAAGGTATCTTAAAATAAGATTTTTCCTCTGAGGAGCGCTTGAAAATGGGCAGCGCTGCTAAGTATCCCTTTATCGTACCAACCTGGAGCCCCAGATTAGCTAAGTGTAATAGAAAAGATATTATTGTGGGAATATTACATTGAAACGGGTCCACATTCTTTTACCTGCACCAGTTACTGAACTTGTTCCAACGACACCGATACAGAGATTTGGTTGCTGGTCTTCACGTCATCCGGAAGGTCCCAATACTTATATCTCAACCTCTCAGAAGCCATGCTTGAAGGTTGAGTGTGTTGACCTCTGGATGGAGAACATGACCTTCCTCTCGCGAGAGAAGATCCTCTCTTTTTGGAAGAGGTATTGGAGGGCAGATGGACATGTCCAGAAGGTCCGGGTCCCAAGTTCTCCTGGCCCAATCCAGGGCAATTAGGATCATGGTTTTCCTGAAATTTCTCAACCTCCTTATTACTTGAGGGATCACAGGGACTGGAGGGAATGTGTACAGAAGTGTAAACTCCCAATCCACCACAAACGCGTCCCCTAGAGCTCCTCTCAGGGGAAATTCCCTTGAGCAATACAGTTTTCACTTCCGGTTGGTACCGGTCACAAACAGATCAACTTGGGAGGTTCCCCAAAGTGCGAAGATCTCTTGAATGACTTCCTGGGCTAGCTCCCACTCGTGGGAGACTGTGCTCTGCCTGCTCAGATCGTCTGCCGATGTGTTTTGCTCTCCGGCTAGATGAACTGCCGATAGAGAGATCCCTTCATGTATTGCCCAGTTCCAGAGCTGCATTGCCTCTCTGCAAGGTGGCAGTGACCCTACTCCTCCTCTCTTGTTGAGGTAGTACATGGCCACCGGGTTGTCCGTCATTATCCGGACATTCTTTCCCCGTACAGAGGGCAGGAAGGATCCCCCTTAGCTCCAAAAGGTTGATGTGTAGTTTGATTGTGTAGCTGATTGTCAACTCGCTGGTGTGAGCTCCCCACCCCGTGAGTGAGGCGTCCGTTACTACAGTTATCTCCGCCATAGTTGACAAAAAGATTCTCCTCTGAGGATATGATGTCTGCAAGCCCACCATTGTAGATCCTGTGCTACTTTGGCTGGAACCAGCAATAGATCTGACATTTCCCCTAAGAATTGGGACCATTGAGTCCTGAGAGCCCATTGAAGGGATCTCATTCTCAATCTGGCTTCTGGCACCAGAAAAATGCAGGATGCCATCAGGCCAAGCAACCTGAGAAAATCGAAGGCCGGTAGATACTGGGAATTCTGGAATTTCGTTACCATCTGCAGAATGTGGTGAGCTCTCTCTTCGGGAGGCGAGGCTTTGCCCGAGCAAGTATCCAGGACTGCTTCAATAAACTGGAGTTTCTGTGATGGTATCATGTTTGACTTTTTTAAATTCATAGAAAACCCTAGTTTGTGAAGGAAGTGACAAGTCTTGGCCAGATGATCCTGGGCTTGTTCTGGAGAACGTGCCCTGATCATCCAATCGTCCAGATAGTGTCAAGGAGTTCCCCCCTTGTCACCTGGGTCCGTTGTTTGCCTGTGTTTTTGATCGCTGCCTTCTTGCGAACGGACCTGGTCTTGAACAGTGCTGCTCGAGTCTCGTCTGGTTCCAGGTTGCGTTTAGTTCCGGGAGCGCGAAGTCCAGGAATCCGTGAGTCTGGGAAATGCTAGTAAGGCTCGGAATCAGGAAGGGGGAAAGGGCAGGAGTGGGTAATAGCACTGGGACAAAGGAAACAATACCACGAGCTACGAACACATGTCTGAGGGCTACTTTGCAATAGCATTGAGACGCGCGGAGCCGCGGAAGGCGTGGTCTATAAATAGATCACGCCGCGTTCAGCGCATGGAGCGAGCAAGGGCTTCAGCTCTGGACGGCCATGTTGGAAGTAGTACGGAATGTAAGCCCCGTTGAGACAAGGACCAGGAGGTCCAAAAGGGGCGTGATCTGAAGTTCATGACAGCATGCCTCCTCCGAAGGCCTTTTCCTCCAGGTTTGCCCGGGTGTATTAGGTGAAATCTTCTGAGCAACCGAGGAGCCTTGATATTTGAAACAGGTTCCCAGGTCCTTTCGCTAGGAGGATATCCTTTCCACTCCACTAGGTATTGAAGAAGGCCCCGCTTATACCTAGAGTCACAAATCCGGGACACCTCATATTCCAGTTGGTTGTCAACCAGTAGAGGAGGAGGTCTACTGGATTTTCGAGAGGATTGGATGTAGGGCTTCAATAGGGATGTGTGAAAAACTGGATGAATTCTTTTCCAGGAGTCAGGTAGCTTGATTCGATATGAGACAGGATTGATAATCTCCTTGATGGGAAATGGACCATAGTAGTGGGGAGCCAGCTTGTTTGGTCGCAAGTGTCGGGAGAGTAGTTTTGATGACAACCACACTTGGTCACCAACCATATAGGAAGGACCTGGTCTTCTCTTGGAATCCGCATACCTCTTGGTCTGTAATCTGGCTTTCTCTAAGTGTTCTTTAGCCTCCCGGTGAATGTTGATAAGAGTTTTGAAACAGGAGTCAACAGTAGGTACTGGTGTAGGGTAAGGAAGAACCGAGGGTAAAACCGATGGATGGAACCCCTGACTACAGTAAAAAGGGCTGGTCTGTAGTGCTGAGTGTTCGGAGTTCTTGTAAGCGAATTCCGCAACGGGTATCAGTAGAGACCAGTCATCCTGGACCTTGGTGGCGAAACATCGGAGATATTGTTCCAGGGTCTGATTTGCACGTTCTGTGGCTCCGTTGGTTTGGGGATGATATCCTGAAGAGAGGGCACGTTGGATTCCTAAAATCCGACAGAGGTGTTTCCAGAATTGTGAAATGTATTGGGGACCCCGGTCAGACATGATCTTGGAAGGAAGCCCATGTAGTCGGAATATGTGTTCCAGAAATATTCCAGCTAGCTCTGAAGAGGAGGGTAGTTTCATCAGTGGCGCAAAATGGGCCATATGGGTGAACAAATCTATGGTGACCATGATGGTAGTATATCCTCGGGAAGGTGGTAACTCCACTATGAAGTCTGTAGCGATGATTTCCCATGGTTTAGTGGGTAGAGTGGGCTGCAGAAGAAGACCCGCCGGTCTTTTGTTATCATGTTTATTTTGGGCACAGATCACACAAGCCTGGATATATTGCTGTACGTCAGACTTCATTTTAGGCCACCAGAACTGTCTCTGTATAAGACGGAGGGTGTTGGTGATACCTTGGTGCACGGAATGTAGTGTGTCATGACAAAGGTTTATTATTTTCTGCTGTAACTTCCGTGTAGGAATGAGCAGTGCATTGTCCTTGAATAAGTAGCCTTTGTTGGCTCTTAATTTCCACTGGTTTCTTCTCGAAATGTCCTTCCATATTTCCGAGGATTCGGTTTGCGATCGGACTTCTTCCAGGAGGTTAACTGCTTGGGCTACGAAGGTCGTGGGAGAAAACATTTTAGGATATGCCTTATCTTCAGTGGTCACGTAGTCAGGACGGCGAGACAAGGCGTCAGCGATCAGGTTCTGTTATCCAGGGACATGAGTGATGTGGAACTGATACTGGGCAATAAAGTAGGCCCAACGTGCCTGATGACTGTTCCTGCACTCCAGTGACTGTAGAATCTGAAGGTTTCGATGATCAGTATGGACTTGGACAGGATATCTGGCTCCCAGAAGTAGGTGTCGCCATTCAGTGAAGGCTTGACGAATGGCTTACAGTTCCTTTTCCAGGACGGAGTAGTGTGTTTCACTTGGAGTTAAGGTTCTTGAAAGATAAGCAACGTGGTGTTCCAAGTCGTCCTCCATTTTCTGCTTCAACACTGCTCCTATACCGTAATTAGAGGCATCCGTTTCCACTAAAAAGGGTCGACTTGTATCGGGTTGAGCCAAAATAGGAGCTTGTGTAAACTCGGTCTTCAAACGCTGGAATGCAGTTTCTTGTAATGTTGACCAGACAAAAGGGGTATCCTTCTTTAGCAGAGCCACTATAGGTTGTACAATCTCGGAAAAGGTGACTATGAACCTTCGGTAGAAATTGGCTAGTCCTAGGAAGGATTGGACTTGTTTCACGGACATGGGAGTAGGCCATGCGAGAATGGCTTTTACTTTTGAAGTATCCATGCCAATCTCCTCTGGACTAAGATAAATCCCAGATAGTGCACAAAGGTAACGTGAAACAAACATTTTTCAGGCATGGCTAAGAGGTGATGTTCCCGGAGTCTTTCTAGAACTGCCTTTACATGTTCTTCATGCTTCAGAGGATCCTTGTAAAAAATCAATATGTTGTCCAGATAGACAATGACAAAGAGAAACAACATGTCAGAGAACACCCTATCCATAAAACGTTGGAATACTGCTGGGGCGTTGGCTAGTCCAAAGGGTATGACCAGGTACTCGTAATGGCCAAAGGGTGTTCTAAAGGCGGTCCTCCACTTGTCTCCTTCCCGGATACGGATCAAATGGGAGGCACACCTGAGATCCAATTTGGTGAATATTACTGCACCTCTCACGGCTTCCAGGATATCCGATATCAAGGGTAGTGGGTATCGGTCCTTAAGAGTGCATTGATTTAGGCCACGATAATCGAGGCAAGGTCTGAGTTCCTGGGTATCTTTCTTAGGAACAAAGAACAACAATGCGCCTGCTGGTGATTTTGAAGGTTTTATGGTACCGTTTTCAAGGTTTGTATCCAGATATTCTTTGAGGGCCTTTTTCTCGGTTTTGGAAAGTATAAACATCCTACCGAAAGGGATCACTGCCGAGGGTTCCGTTTCAATTGCGCAGTCTTCGGGTATGTGTGGAGGTAAGGCCTGGACTATGGCAGTTGAAAATACATCAGTGAATCCTTGGTAGGCCTCCGGAACCTGTATTATATTGGAAACCATGAGTGGAGTTTCTTGCTCCTTAGGTTGTTCCTCAGGAGGTGTTACAGGAGGTTCCAGGGATAGAAAATGAGACATACAAAACTCAGAGCCTAGGAATAGTGATCCTGCTGTCCAGTTTATATACGGATTGTGTTTTTGTAACCAGGGCATACGCAATAGCATGGGGTAGTGGGCGGACTTAATGATATCGAATCTGATTAGCTCTTCATGGTGGTTTATTGAGAGCTGGATTTCCTTGGTCTGTAGGCTTATGGGCCCTGAACTGAAGGGTCTTCCATCAATGGCTTCCACAGGCTGCATGGTGCTTCGTGCCTCATATGGGATTTGATGACTGACAACCCATTCCTGATCTATGAAGATTCCCATAGCTCCGCAGTCAACCAAGGCGAGAATGGGACAGATCTTACTCTTCGAGGGTGAAAGAAATGCCTGGAGAATGACCAGTTTGTTTTGTCCAGGAGAGTTCAAGGATGAAATTGATGTGGAGCAAACATCTCTCTCCCGAATCTCTGCTCCATTTAAGATCGGGAGCTGGAGTTTCCCGAACGCCGAGGAGGTGCCAGAGGACATTCCCTGACCAAATGTTTGTCTGAAGCACAATACATACACAAACCCGTATGAATCCTTCTCAACCTTTCATGAGGTGATATGGGTCCACGAAAGGCTCCAATTTGCATGGGTTCTGATTCTGGGGCTGGGCTTGGGTTTGCGTCCGTTCTGGCTGTGCTCTCAAAGGACGTCTTGGGTGGGTTTCCCCTGGATTTCTTCTTTTCAGCCTTCCTTTCCTGGATGCGAAAGTCTATTTGCATGGCAAGGTCCATTAGTGCTTGGAATGAATTTGGTCGAGCCACCCTGGACAGTTCATCCTTGATCTCATCGTTCAGGCCTCCCCTGAACAGGGTAAAACTAGCCTCAGAGGACCAGTCTGCTTCCTTAGCCAATTGTTTAAATCTGGTCACATAAGTGAGCATATCTTGGGAGCCCTGTTGAAAGTCCAGCAAACGTTCTTGGGCAGTATAGACCTGCTCTGGACGGTCAAACATGCTCTTAAGGGCCTGTATGAGCCCATCATAGTCATCTAGGAGGGCATCGCCAGAGTTAACAAAGGGTGTTGCCCAAGTTAAGGCGTTGCCGGAAAGGTGGGATATGATGAAACCCACCTTAGCCCTAGGAGTCGAGAAATAATAAGGCTTAAAGGTAAAGTGGACCAGGCATGAATCCAGGAATCCGCTAAGTGTTTTTGCCGAACCATCATACTTGTCAACAATACTGCCCAACAGGACACCCTCCATTGTGGCAGAATCCCGGGATAAGACCAATTGTTTGAGCGCAGCGTTTTCCACCTTAAGATTTTGGACCTCGGTTGATAATTCTTGCATGCATCGCATCAGGTCCTGCACGGTGGCTTCCATCTCGTTTTTAGGTTCGATCGGGTGGCGTCTCAAACTGTCAAGGAGTTCCCCCCTTCTCACCTGGGTCCGTTGTTTGCTGGTGTCTTTGACACTGCCTTCTTGCGAACGGACCTGGTCTTGAACAGTGCTGCTCGAGTTTCGTCTGGTTCCAGACTCGTTAGTACCGGGAACTCGGAGTCCAGAAATCCGGGAGTCTGGGAAATGCTAGTAAGGCTCGGGATCAGGAAGGGGGAAAGGGTCAGGAGTGGGTAATAGAACTGGGACAAGGGAAACAATACCGCGAGCTACGAACACACGTCTGAGGGCTACTTTGCAATAGCAGTGAGACGCGCAGAGCCGCGGAAGGCGTGGTCTATAAATAGATCACGCAACGTTCAGCGCATGGAGTGAGCAAGGGCTTCAGCTCTGAACGGCCATGTTGGAAGTAGTACGGAATGTAAGCCCCGTTGAGACAAGGACCAGGAGGTCCAAAAGGGGCGTGATCTGAAGTTCATGACAGATAGGGGTAGACATGAATCCCCCTCTCTCCTGGGACTCGCTGCCACCACCGCCATCAACTTGGTGAAAACTCTTGGGGCGGAGGTTAACCCGAATGGCAGAACTCGAAACTGATAGTGAGAATTGCCAATCGTAAATCTCAGGTACTTTCTGTGAGATGGATTGGCACATGAAAGTAAGCATCCTGAAGGTCCAATGATACCAACCAATCCTGGAGTTGGAGAGCCTGAAGTATATGAGAAAGTGAGACCATCTTGAACTTGTCCTTCCATAGGAACTTGTTCAAGTTTCTCAAGTCCAAGATGGGTCTCAGTCCTCCGTATTTCTTTGGAATGAGGAAATATGGGGAATACCACCCCTTGTTCCTCTCCGCTACAGGTACATGTTCTACTGCACCTTTCTGTAGCAGGGTTAAGACTTCCTGCAACAGGAGCGGATCTGGATGTTTGACAGAGTTGTATTCCGGTGGGTGATTCTGAGGTTTCTTTTGAAAAGGAAGGCAGTAACCTTGGGATACTGTTTCCAGTGCCCACGCATCTGAAGTAATGCCCCGCCATTCTTCCAGATGCTGTGAGATCCTGCCTCCCACTGGGGTCTTGTGGGTCAAAACCTCAGAGTGGATTTGTGGCAGCTGCAGCAGCGGCTGAAGGGACAGATGCTGTTGCTGGGGCAGGTCTAGCACCTTTTCCTCACCCTCGAGGAAATTTTCTTTGGCATCTCTTACTGGCCTGTCCTCTTCCTCTTCCAACTGAGGAATAAAAATGAAATGGACGACCCCTCCAGGAAGATGAGCCTGTGTAGGGGCGTTTTTGAGGTTGTCTTATTGCGGCACTGAGTGATTTTGCCGCCGCTTTGGAGGTCTGCAGCTTCTCAAACTTTCATCCACCTTGTTGCCAAACAACCTTGAGCCGTCAAATGGCATAGTAAGAAGCCTCGATTGCACATCCAGTGCAAAACCCAACTTTCTTAGCCACGCGAATCTACGTAGCACCATGCTAGACGCCATGGACCTACTGATACTGTCAGCTGTGTCCAAACCTGATTGAAGGCATTCTCCTGAAGCCTCCTATCCATCCCTTATTATGGCTAGAAACCCATCACGTTCCTCACCTTCTGGGATGTGTTCAGCTGCCGCTGACATGCCGTCCCACAGGGTATATGTAAACCTTGCCAGGATGTAAGTTACATTAGTGGATTTTAAAGCCATGTTCCCTGACGTAAAGATCTTCCTGGACCATGCATCAATCTTTTTATCATCCCTATCCGGGGGAATTGTGGGGTATGCAGCATTTCTAGTAGAGGTAGCTGCGTGAACTACCAGACTTTCTGGAGATGGGTGTTTGCTTAAGTACTCTGGGTCAGAAGTACAGGGTCTATATTTTGACACAAACATTTTATTAACTGTTGGAATGGCTTCCGGATGTTCCCATTCAGAATTAACCCTCCTTTGCAAGGCTATATAAAAGGGAAGTATGGGGTCTTGGTGAGGTCCTCCTGAAAGGATATCAGTCATGTCATCATCTTGATAGACAGGTACATTTCTACCCCATCCCATGAATTCAGTGACTCTACTCATTAATTTTCTGTAGCCCGCATCAGCATGTTCTGCTGGATCCGGTTTTTCAAATTTGTATTCTGGAGAGGTATCCAGACCACTTGCTGATTGCAAGCATTCATGTAAATCGTGTACCTTAGATTGAGGGTCAACTAACTCCTCATGGACTGGTCTTGTGCCGAATTTAACACCAGCAGAAGAAATCATCTGCTGATGACTCTCCCTCATATATGGATGACATGGTCCTAAAATAATCATGTCTACTTTCAGGATGAAAAACCTGTTCAGGTGGTATAGGTTTTCCATTGGTATAGGCATGGGCTTCGACAAAAACGTCGATAGCATTGATGTTGTAGCAGCAACCTTCGATATTGTCGAGGTAGCTTTCGATGCCCTCGATGTAATCATCTAAGGAATTGTGGAGACCAGCGACCCTGTCGAAGGAGCCTTCGATGATGTGGACTGTATACTCGACGTGACCTTTTTAGGTTGAGTCGTTGACGCCTTGTACTCGACTACCTTCGATGGCTTCAAGGGCATTTTCGATGCTGACCTCGATGACGCTTAAGAGCCTGACAGCATTTTGTTTCTTTCCACCTCCAATTTATGCACCGGTAGTTTTTTTCATGAGGTGTCCAGGAAGAGTCCCTGGATAACACGCTCGACAATTTCTTGTCGGATTTCCTTGTTTTAGATCTTCCTCTGTCACGTTTCTCGTGAGCAGGGTCATGGTCTTCTTTAGACTTTTTTGAGGGGTCTGGGCAGCGTTCTCAAATTTTCTTAACATAGAAGCCCTAAATGCTTCCCATTTCCTCAGTCATGTCTTGAAGGGCATGTTATCACTTCCTCCGATGATGTCGAGGAAGAAGAACAAGAGGGAGATTGGTGCAGTCTTTTTTTCATCTTTTTGGAGGACGAAGAAGAAGACTTCCCGGATCTGCTCCTAAACCTATATTTTTTATGGTGTTTTACCGAAGACTCTTTTGAGTCTTTTCTCCCATTCGAAGAAGACTTTGATGAACCCTCCCCCATCGCCAGTTTACCTCTTTGTTCTTTTAAGGGCTTATAGGTCATCGACTGACAAGAACTGCAGTCATCAATACGGTGGTCGGAACCGAGGCACCAGAGGCAATTTTTATGTGGATCAGTCAAAGACTTTCCACATTTCTGGCATTTCTTGAATCCCGTCTTCGTTGTGGAAGGGTTCGATGAAGACGACATTTTTCTCACGAAAACTGAAGCGCCGTTTGTAACGATCCGAAGCAAAGCTAATGGAAAAACGGAACTGAGGTAAATGGGCGCGCTCGAGGCATTTATACAGCGGATGACGTTGGTGCTCGACGGATGCCGCGAAGGGACATCGACGCCGCGGCATCGAGGGGAGCGCCCTCTGGTGGAGAGAGAGAACATTTTTTCCGAAGCAGCAAAGCTGAAGGTAAGGATATATCTAAGATGAGGAATATGTGGGAGGACACAATCCATTCGAAATAGCACTTTTGGACCTTCAAACTATTATGTTGAGAATCTGACGTAGGTCACACCAGGATGCTGGTTCTATTGGACTTACCGGCCGCATTCGACCTCCTAGACCACGATCAGCTATTGCTTACCTTAGAAAAAACTGGCCATTGCAGCCCAGACACCAACTCTGGAGTATGCTGGGGCAATACCACTTCATCTTTTGCCCCCATCTCTTGTGAGGTTCCTCAGGAAGCTTGCATGTCTCCTCTGATGTTTAATTTGTACATCCACCCTTTTTGCGACCTTCTAGACGAGCTCAAAGTGTTTTTTTACTAACTACGCTGATGACACCCAGTTGGTTGTTGAACTCGCAGGAGATTACCATCACGATGCGACCCTACTTCAGATCATCTATGGTCGCATTGAAACCTGGGTGAACATCAATTGGATATGTCTCAATGGCAATAAAACTGAACTGCTGATATTTGGTACTGCACTTTCTAATGTAAGCTTGACCCCCAAATACCAGTCCTTTCACATTCATGGATTCCCCATCCAGGTCTCAAAGAGTGCTAAGACTTTAGGTTTTTACCTGGACTCTCTACTTAGCGCTGAGGCCCACGTTAATCAGGTCCTGAAAAACAGTACTTATTACCTCAGGTTACTGAGGAACCTCCACCCCTTTCTGTCTGATTCCAACTGCTCATCTGTGGTTTGGGCAGTTATTACACCCAGACTTGACTATGTAAATGCGCTCCTGATTGGGGCTCATAAGAAGAATATCCAAAGTGATCCAAAACAATGCTCTACGCATTGTAAAAAGGAAATCTAAAAGAGACCACATCTCGGACAGCCGTGGAGATCTCCATTGTCTTCCTGTTGCTGCGTGCCTAGAATTCAAAGCGGCCTCACTTGTTAACAAGGCCCTACATGGCACGCTCCCATCATACATCAAAGAGCTTGTCCCTCCTTATGACCCCCCAAGAAAACTGCACTCATCGGCCTAAGTGCTGGTTAAACACCCTAAATTCAACCTTGCTAACAATTTAGGGAGATCCTTCCCTTTTGTGGCTGCTAAATTCTGGCACGCCCTTCCCTTAGATCACAGACTTTTGAAGGAATTCAACATGTTTCTTTGGAAATTTAAGACTGTTATATTCAACTAAGCCACTGTGTTGACTCCACCTGCCGTCCTGTTCTGCCTATTGTCTGTGTGCTTATGTTCCAGCACCCTGATGCCTGGGGGCTTCGGCGCCTTACAAATATATACTTAATAAATAAATGTACACCTCAGTTTGGATTGCCCTTACATATAGACAGTGGCTGAGCTACCCACTTCACGAGTCAGGGTATCATAGAGGTGTGTAAACGGTTAGAGTTAAGACAGCAATTCTACTGTGCTTATCATTCTCGTTCGAGCGCACATCAAGAACGCCGAAATGGAGACCTCACATTAAGGCTGACTAAAGTGTTTAAAGAGAGTGGGTTGAAATGGCCCCATGCTCTGCCACTGGTTTTGCTTGCTATGAGAAACAATCCCCAGCGTAAACATAGGCTGTCGCCCCACAAGATTCTTACTATGAAAATGGCAACTGTACCTCCAGCAGTCTCCCATATATAGTGTCTATCACTGGAGGATGATACCGTGAGTAAATATTGTAGCACGTTAATTAAAACTGTTTGATCTGTTAATGCTCAAGTTTGCGAAGCACTGCCTAAACCGGCTATGGGACCTTGCCACCCTCTGCGCCCCAGACACTGGGTCCTGGTGAAAGTCTATCAGAGAAAGTCTGCACTTCAGCCGAGGTGGCGTGGTCCCTTTCAAGTTTTGTGAACCATCAACTCAACAGTGAAGTGCACCAGCATCCCGGCCTGGATTCACGCAGCACATTGCGCAAGGTCGCTGTACCAGCTGATGACATCCCCTCATCGGCCACCAATCTTCTGCAGACTGGCTCCAGCTCCACCACGACCACCAACACCACCGCCAGTGATGCTGTCAAGTGTGTGTCAGTGTCAGATATTTCCTGGGTTCCTGGAACAGAGCGATCAGTATCAGAGAGCGAGGGCACGGCCCTCGATCAGACAATATGCTTATGTACTGAACCGGAATCTGCAGCTGCTGAGTCTATTTTTCACAGTAAGATCTTAGAGGGAGCTGTTGATAAGATTCCTCTGACAGGCGGTCAAGACCCAGGAAGGGGTGAAAGGGTGACGGCAAGCTGCTTTCCTCTGTTGGCCTACCATCTCCAGTGGCGCTTCCACTGGACCTCCCAACACAACTATTCAGAGGTATGAACTGCTATCCTATGGAAAATATCCGGGAGACAATAGTTCTGATCAAAATGACAACTGACCGAGTTACTCACCTCTGGATTTGTCTCCCCAACGACGAAGAGTCCCTCTGAAAAGGTGGAGCAATGGCAGAGTGCAGATGCCACTGCTGACAAAACCCTTAGCATCTGTAGGTTATGGACCTTGCTATCATGTAATAGTCGTGTTGTTCGTTACCATGACTCTGATATTTGTGTGGCTCTGGTACAATCAGTTTATGTAGTTCGGAATGGTAGGTGGATCCGTTGACCATTAGTGGTGAGCTGTGGATTTCGCTGCTGGACACTTGACAAGCAAGGTGGAACTTTGGAATATTGAGATTCGTACTATAGAACCTAAGGATTTTTGATGGAAGGGAAAGTCTAGAAAACAGTCAAGCTTGTGTGTTGCACCTTAGCTACTTCAACGTACTGGTAAAGGAACCTTGTCTGCAACCCGCAAACTATTGTCCCTGAGGACATGGCACAAAGCCCGAAGAAGACCATCGACGAATATCACTGGGGGAACGATGTTGTACTATATCTCTGCTAGCATAAATCTGGTTTGGATGCTGATATATATGCATTATACAGTCACTGAGGCTTTTCGAACAACATGTCACAGAGTGTATTGCAAAACAAAAGGGGTGATGGCTGGAAGGTTTAGAATTAATCTCAACCTCTGGCATTGCTCTGGGCAAACCTCTAGACCATTGTTCTTTGTCTGCCATGCCATTATAAAAAGGGAAAAGACCATGTGTAAATCAGGCTTGATCCCACCCCAAAAGGGGCAGTCCAGCCCAAACTGCTTGGTCACATCCCTTCTGCACAAGACCACAAGCATCCCCAAACATGTTTCGCATTATTGGGCCTCATCAGAGAGGAGTAGCTTGGGTCTCTAGGCCCAGCAGGTACGGGACCCACGTCTGGGCATACCCGGCTCACTCTGGATGACTATAGCAAAACAACATGAAATCCAATCACTGACAGTGTGTGGGTTGAACATTTTGAAATCCTATAGAGGCCTGGAGAAAGATGAGAGACAAGCCAAGCAAAAAGAGTCATGGTCAATCCATTTTGATAAAGAAGAAATTCTGGGCATTATAACAAGTCATTCCAGAGCACCAGGGCTGGATGGATTAACAAACGTCATGCTGAAAAAGGCCCTGGAAGCCTGGGCAGATTTCTGTGTGACTCTGTTTGAAACGATTGCAAGATGCGGCAAAGTACCAGCCTCATGGAGACAAGCAGTAGCGATTCCTATTTATAAAGACGGTGATAAAGGGAATCCTAGGAACTATCGACCGATCGTCCTCTTAGTACTGGGAAAGATTTTTGCAGGCGTCCTGCTCAAGTGTCTAAAGGAATGGGTAACAAAGTCAAAATCATACGACCCAAGGCAAACTGGCTTCATCAGTAATGTAAGCTGTGATTTGAACTTATTGCTAATTAACCTTCTCAAGATGAAGACCCAGAAAGCGAAAGGAAACGTATACATTGCATGCATTGACATGAAATGCGCCTTTGACTGCATCGACAGAAACCTGCCATGGGCTAAAATGTTAGCGATGGGGTGCCCTAGGGATTTAATAGCTGCAATTAAAGACCTATATACCAGGACTGCCATTCAGATCAGACTTGACCAGGGCGGGTACCTAACTAGGGAGATAAAAACCTCTCGAGGATTGTAGCAGGGCTGCCTCTTAGCACCTATCCTCTATAAGCTATTCATTTCAGATATGAAGGAGGTCTTAAAACCCTTGAGATCTTGTCCCCCAAGGATCAATGGAAATTCGACTGGATGGCTTCTTTATGCTGATGATTTGTTCCTTTTGGACAAGACCTCCATTGGCCTCCAGAAAAAGCTGGACACATTACAGAAGTATGTGGGCCAAAACGGACTGAAAATCAATATTGGAAAAACAGAAATATTGAAGATGGAAAACTCGAGAACAAGAAGTAAGAGATCAACAAGCTGGTCGTTGGGCCCAAATAAAATAAGATCTGTGGCTGAAATAAAATATTTATGGATAATTAATAAGTACAAGCAGGTGGGAGAAGTCTTAGTTACTTACCTGTAACTGTATTTCTCCAGCATTGGTATCTTTCATAGATTCACATGCTTGAATATTCCCCGTCGTCAGACTGGGAATCCTCGGTGATAAATTAAATAATAATAATATTTTTTTTTTAAAAAAAAAATATATATATATATATATATATATAAATATACACACTGCCACCTAGCAGTGCATGTACATAGCCCATTATAGCCTATGAGCCACTTCATTGTGTAGTCCCTCCACCTCACTTTGGTCCTTTATGGCCCCAGCCAATGAGGTGGCAGGGCTTAAGCTCCGCCCCCGGCAGCCATCTTCAGATTTTGAACCGTAGAGATTACAGTATGATGGATGCCGAGCATAGGAGCAGCCTCTCAGGGGAGGCGGGCGGGCGCATGTGAATCTATGAAAGATACCAATGCTGGAGAAATACAGTTACAGGTAAGTAACTAAGACTTCTCCAGCATTGGATCTTTCATAGATTCAGATGCTTGAATAGAATACCAAGCAGTTAAAACATGCCACCATAATAAACAGATATGCATAATTACAGAAAAACATATTTCTGATCAAACCTTTACCATGCAGCAACACAACGGTTACATACTTCGGGAAAGGTGGGAAAGGAGGCTGGTCCTACCTTACACAAAGAGATGGAGGAGCACTGCCTGTCCAACTGCAGTTTCTTTGTTGGTATCTTCAGTCAGGCAGTAGTGTTTCGCGAAAGTATGGAGAGTGCTCCACGTGGCAGCTCTGCATATGTCTTTCAAGGCCACCCCTGCGTGGAATGCTGTTGACGCCGCCCTTCCTCTGGTGGAGTGAGCAGACGGCGGTCTAGTTAAAGGGTCGCCTTTCAACTGATGGCAGTGGGTGATGCAGGACGATACCCAGCGTGCCAGACTTTGTTTGGATATATGTTGGCCCTTGGAACGGCCAGAGAAGGAAATGAATAGCCGGTTTGAGGAGCGGAACTCCTTGGTTCTTTGCAAGTAAAACTTCAACACCCTAGAAACGTCTAGAGTGTGTAATGTCCTTTCCGCTTCCGAAGCGTGATTCTGGAAGAAGGTTGGTAACACAATGCGCTCAGTGAAGGACATCTCCGAAAGTACCTTGGGGAGGAACTTCGGGTGAGGCCTTAAGATGACGCGGTCCTTCTGGAACAAGGTAAATGGAGGTTCCGAAGACAAAGCTTGCAACTCACTGATCCTTCTGGCCGATGTGATGGCTACCAGGAAGGATGCCTTCCAGGACAAGAATTTCATATCACATCTATGTATGGGCTCGAAGGGAGGTTGCATGAGGGCCGTTAAGACGGTGTTGAGGCTCCAGTCCGGAACTGGTGTAGGTGTAGGCGGATAAGTACGCATCAGTCCTTTCAGGAAGATCTTGATCGCTGGTAAGGAAAGTAAGGCTTGCGTCTCCGCGGTTACTGTGTAGGCCGCTATGGCTGACAGATGGACCTTGATAGAGGACAGTGAGAGCCCTGATTTAGCCAGGTGCAACAAGTAAGGCAGAATTTGATCAACCGAGGCCGTGAGGGGATCGATCGCAGAGGTCTCGCACCATTTGGAAAACCTGGTCCATTTTCTGGTGTAGGTGAGTTGCGTGGACGGGGCTCTAGCAGCCCTGATGATATCCCAGCATTCTGATGGTAACTTTAGGTGCATTAGTTTACGCTGCTCAGGAACCATGCCTTGAGGGACAGGCTCCTCGGGTCGTGGTGGAGGACCTTGCGGTTCTGTTGTGTCAGTAGATATTGATGTGATCTGAGATGAATCGGGGTTTTGCAGGATAGATGTCTCAGCGTCGGGTACCAGACTTGCCGTGCCCAATCGGGTGCAATAAGAATCAAGGAACAATCCTGTTCTTTCACCCTGCGAAGTACCCTCGACATGAGGGGAATGGGTGGGAAGGCGTAGAGGAGCTTCCCCGACCAATCCACTGAGAATGCGTCTCCCAGCGATTGGTGCTCGGGGTATCTTGACGCAAATCTCTTGCATTTTTTGTTGTTCCTGGTGGCGAAAAGGTCGATCTGCGGATGGCCCCATAAGGAAAAGATCCGTTGGGTTTCTTTTTCGTCCAGCTCCCACTCGTGTGACGCTGTGTATTCTCTGCTTAATCTGTCCGCTAGGACATTGTCCACTCCTGGAAGGTGCTCTGCCCTGATCTGTATCCCGTAGCGCAAAGCCCATGCCCATAGCTGTTGGGCTTCTTGCGACAGAATCTGAGACCTCGTGCCTCCCTGCTTGTTTGTATAGTGCATGGAGGTCGTGTTGTCTGTCTGGACTGTAAGAACTTGACCAGCTATAACCGGTAGGAAGGCTTTCAGCGCCAACCTTACGGCCCTGAGCTCCAACACGTTGATGTGGAGTTGGGACTCTTGTGCCGACCAAGATCCCTTGGTTTGGAGGTCCGCAAGATGAGCGCCCCAGCTTGATAAGGAAGCGTCCGTCCGCAGCAGGAGGGTCGATGTCGGTGCTTGAAACGGCATTCCCTGTAGAAGATTCCTCGGAGCGTTCCACCATCGAAGGGCCTTGTGCAACACCGATGGAATCTGGACAATGTCTTCCCAGCATCCGAAAGCTTGTTTCCATTGGTGGTCCAGAGCTTCCTGAACCGGCCTCATGCGAAGCCTGCAGTTCGGTATGAGGAATATGCATGATGACATCATGCCCAATAGGGATTTGTAAGAGCGCACAGATGTTGTCTCTTTCTGTAGGAAGTTCGAAGTTAAGCGTAGAATCGCTGCTATTCTCTCTGTGGATGGTCTCACTCTGGGAATGCTGGAGTCTAGCTCGGCTCCCAGGAAGAGAGCTACCTTGCTGGGGACGAGGCAGGACTTCGTCTGGTTGATGGAGAAACCTAACTCTTTTAGGAGGTTGACCGTCCTTGACACTGCCGAACGAGCCTTTGCAGCTGAACTTGCCTTTATCAGCCAATCGTCCAGGTATGGAAAAACGTCCGTTCCTTCTCTCCTGAGACTTGCCGCTACCGGTGCCAGGCATTTCGTGAAAACTCTTGGCGCCGATTTTAGGCCGAACGGAAGCACTTGAAACTGAAAGTGGAGCCCTCCCACTGTGAACCTGAGGAACTGCCTGTGTGCTGGATGGATCGGGATGTGGAAATAAGCATCCTCCAAGTCTAAAGTGGCCAAGAAGTCGTGCTTGTTTAACCAAGGTAGGACCCCTTGTAGAGCCACCATCTTGAAAGTTATGCGCTTGATGAACTTGTTGAGCGCCCTCAGGTCCAAGATGGGTCTCCATTGACCGTTTTTCTTTCTGACGAGGAAGAATCGGGAGTAAAAACCTTTTCCCCTCTGAGAATAAGGAACTGGTTCTACTGCTGCCTTCTGGAGCAGTTTTTGCACTTCGGACATGACCTGTTTTAGCATATGCACTCTGCGAGATGTTGGAGGCAGGGAAGGAGGTTGGTCCAGAAATTCTAAGGTGTGACCCTTTCAGATCACCTGTAACACCCATTTGTCCGATGTAATTGACCGCCAGCGCTGGAAAAACTGGCTCACCCTTCCCCCCACCGGGGCGTGGCGAAGGGGGGGGGGGAGATTGGTCGTCAGTTCTGCTTGCCTTGCGACTTCCCTTGGGCGGAGCCACGTCTGCCTCTATGGGCGTATCTGTTGGATGACTGATATTTATTGCCTTGGTACGTGCCGCCTTGTGCTTTCTGACCATAGGAGGAGGAACGACTGTATCCCCTGAATTTGGAAGATGAACCTCTAAAGGGACGAAAAGACCGATGGTCCTTACTTTTGTCCTTTAAAGAACTGATGGCTCTGGCTGTGTCAGTGTCTGTCTTGATTGCTTTCAAATGGTCGTCTATCTTTTTCCCAAAAAGATCTTGACCGTCAAATGGCATGTCCAGAATCTGCGCCTGAACTTCAGGTCTAAAGTTAGTAGCCTTCATCCAGGCCTGCCTTCTGAGCACTGTACCGTGCGCCATCTGCCTGAAGCCTGATTCGGCCACATCAACTGCCGCGTCGATCATGTGATCCGATGTTGCTTCACCATCCGCGATAATGGATTTTGCCTCCTCCTGGAGCTCCGGTGGTAATTGTTTCGCCAAGTTAGACATGCGGAGCCAAAGCTCGCGATCGAATCGTGCGGTCATGGCCAGTGCATTACCCGCTCTGATTGTAAGTGATGCAGAGGATGAAACTTTCCTGCCCATGGCTTCCAATTTGCGTCCGTCCTTATCCGGTGGTGCCGACAAAGGTGAGGAGGGGTTGGCGAGTTTCTTTCTGGCCGCCACTGTAATAACTGAGTCCGGTTTCGTATGACCCCTTAAACAAAGCGGTGCCGAATCCGGAGCTTTATATTTCTTTTCTGGCCTGGACACCAACGCCGGAGTCGATAAGGGCGTAGATAGGATCTTGGATCCGGAATCCCAGATGGTATCGAGGAGGGGAATTGTGGTCACTGTCCTCCTTCGTTTGTCCCTGTGCTCATAGAGCACTGATTGCCTTTCCTCCGAAGAAACCTGAATTTTAAACAGTTCTGCGGCTTTACCTATTATGGTGTGGAAAGAAACGAGATCATCCGGTGGTGAGGCCTTGCCCGGCGAGTCTCTCCTCCTGGGCTTCTCGACGACGTAGTCATCCCAATCACTGTGTGCGTCTGGCTCCTGAGTTATTTCTCCTTCTTCTGGTTCCGAAAATTCACCAAAAGGATCCTCCTGCCAGTCTGATACCGAGATGGTGGACGGTACCATGGTGGGATCTACGTCCGGAGATCGCGGTCTGTGCGATGACTGTGGTGACGGGACTCTTGTAGGTGAAGCACTGTGGGTGCTGCTCCTCGGTCTTCGAGCAGGGGATCTCATCCGTTTTTGCGGTCTACTCCTGTAAGGAGAGCAACCCGATGTGCCTGGAATCGGGGATGACTCTCTAGGAATGGGATTAATCGGAACTTGCTTCTCCCTTTGCCGTTTGTAAAATTCTTCTACAATCCTCTGCACGGATAACATGAGCACCGGGTCATGAGGATATTCGGATTCTCCCGTGGACGGGTGTCAAGGAGGGCTGTATTGTTTCGGTAAGGGACCGATGGGCTCTTCCACCACTTCCGCATCAGAGAATTCTTCCTGAAGAATTATATCCGGAAGTTCTGCCATGTGCCCCAAAGGTGAAAATTGCTGCACCAGAGGTTCAGTTACAGTATTCTTCTCAATGATATTGCTTGTAATGACAGGAGCTTCAAGAGTAAGAGGCAGTAATTCCTCTGTAACTGCCGAAATTTGCGGTGCCTCTGAAGGCGTTATGGATGGTGTTATTCTCGTCGACGACTGAGATTTTCCCGTCGACGAGGGCTTCGCCGACGACTGAGATTTTCCCGTCGACGACTGAGATTTTCCTGTCGACGAGGGCTTCGCTGTCGACTGAGATTTTCCCGTCGATGACTGAGATTTTCCAGTCGACGAGGGATTCGTCGTCGACGACTGAGATTTTCCCGTCGACGAGGGCTTCGCCGACGACTGAGATTTTCCCGTCGACGACTGAGATTTTCCTGTCGACGAGGGCTTCGCTGTCGACTGAGATTTTCCCGTCGACGACTGAGATTTTCCAGTCGACGAGGGATTCGTCGTCGACGACTGACATTTTCCCGTCGACGAGGGCTTCGTTGACGAATGTGGAGTGTGCTCCGTGGACGACTGCGTCATGGATGAATGCTTCGTGGACGAGTGGTGTTTCTTGCTCGTCGACGATTGCTTCGTGGTCGACATGTCCGATGACGATGATCTAACTGTCGACGATGTCTTAAGCGTCGTCGTCGTCGATGCTGGTTTCGTCGACGGTATGGCCGATGACGGGCCTTTACCTTTCCCTTCATTCGTGGGCGGTTTACCCGCCGACGACTGCCCCCCCCCGTTTTTTGCAAACTCCTCCTTACCTCTGGAGGCAGATTTTGCTGACTTTTTCTGGCTTGAAAGGTCAACTGGAGGCAGAAAGGGTATCAATTCCAGCTTCCTCTTTTTGGATTTGGGAGAGGAACTCCTTTCCACTGAAGAGGCCCTTCTCTTTGAAGTTTGCCTCTCAGATGGAGTGCTGGATTGGACAGGAGCTGTTCTGACAGACTCTTCGTCCGAAGATTGATCCCTGGATTCCAGGTATGAAAGGAGTCTTCTATGCCTGTCATGAAGGGTCTTGGTGGAAAAAGTTTTACAAATCTCGCATTTTTTAATGTCATGTGGGTACAGACAATAAATGCAATGCTCGTGGGGGTCCTTGTAGTAAACCAACTTCTTCTTGCACCTCGTGCAGTCCCTGAACAGGGAAGGCTTCCTGACAGCCTGAGGTGCCTCCATTTCTGAAGAGAAGTTCAGTCGACGATTTTGAGAGGAAAACAACAAGTTTTGCCACCAAGGTTAATTGGAAAGAAAGCCCCTAGGAAGGGGAACAAGATGGAATATATTTTACAAATATATTCCACACAAAAGTAGAAAGAATTTGGAAAAGCTCAGAGAGCTTGAGGATTCCCTGTGTCTGATAGACTGCGGTGAAAAATCTGAAGATGGCTGCCGGGGGCGGAGCTTAAGCCCTGCCACCTCATTGGCTGGGGCCATAAAGGACCAAAGTGAGGTGGAGGGACTACACAATGAAGTGGCTCATAGGCTATAATGGGCTATGTACATGCACTGCTAGGTGGCAGTGTGTATATTTATATATATATATATATATTTTTTAAAAAAAATTATTATTATTATTATTATTTAATTTATCACCGAGGATTCCCAGTCTGACGACGGGGAATATTCAAGCATCTGAATCTATGAAAGATCCAATGCTGGAGAAGCCCTGGATTCTCAATCTGAATGTACAAATAAAACAACTGACTGTGCAAGGCACAATGATAGTAAAGAAATATGGAACATTTTCTCTACTCCCTGTCATCAACTTTTATAATCAAAAGGTAGTGCCAACACTGACCTACGCAGCAGAGGCGGGCCTGGGGCTGCATGTGACTCCTGGGAGAAACTAGAGAGCAGTTTCTGGAAGAAGAGCCTAAGATTGCCAAATGCGATTTCCATGGCGATCCGTAGACATGAGCTGGGTCTCCTATCATTGCATGTGCAAATCGTTTGGAGAGCCCTGTCGACTTTTGGCAAACTTAACATTGTGGATTGCCCACCACAGTACCATATTATATGGATGAAAGAAGAAGGTATGACAGACTGGGCGTTAAATCTATGGAGAGATAGATGTCTGGGAATACTCTCTAAACTGGGTCTGTCAGTTGATATCCTCTGGAGAAATCCTTTAATGATTAAAAGAGCACTATGGACATCAGATTGGAATGAAACAGAAACAAGAAGATCAAATTCAAAGATTCACACCTTATCAAGATCACTACTGGACAACTTAACATCACTCCAAAATATTTGAAGAAATTCCTGCATCCCAAATATAGCGACCTGTTTTTTTGAGATTTCGATTGAACATTCTACATACCAAAGTCACCCTACTTAGATACGGTGATATGGTTGTATGGTTGAAGATGATAGATGTCGTCTATGTAAGACCCAATAAGAGACCCTAAAACATCTGATTCTTTTTTGCCCGGAACTAAAAATTGAGAGAACACTCTTCTTGTACGAGCACATGAAGAGAACGTTTGGGACAGATGCCTGGTGGAGTGTCTTCACAGGGGAACCAACCTAGGCCTAATGGGATCTCTGGTAAAATTATTTGAGCAAAGATTCAGAGAAACTATCAAATCATAATGAGAAAGCGATAAAAATGTTCTGGCTTTTGGATGTAACAGGTCGATATAAACCCTCTGGATAGACCACATCTATCTCTTAGTCCTTTATGATCCCAAATGGGAATCATCACTGAGAATTGAGCTAATTGAAGATTTGATAGATTTGCAACTAGTAATTCATCTGTGATTTTCATTTTCCTTATTTTTTCCTTTTTTGCACTTTTACCTGTGTATTCTTTAGACCTTTCATTTTCCTATTGATCTTTCCTAAAGCTAGTTGTTGTTTTTCTAGGCTGGTATTTTTATATTGTTAAGGATTCGATTGGAATAGCGAAAGTTTGTAATAAACTAAATGCTAATGCAATTTGTTTAAAAAAAATAGCAAAACAAAAGGTTGTGATTGCTGGAAGGCTTAAATGAATCACAACCTCTGGCATTTCTCTGGGTAACCCTGTAGATGATCATTCTTCACCAGCAAAGCCATTAAAAAAGGGGAAAGACCATATGCAAATCAGGCTTGGTCCCACCCCAAAAGGGGCGGTGCAGCCCAAACTGATTGGTCACATCCCTTCTGCACGAGACCACCAGCATCCCCAAACATGTTTCTGCCTTGTTGGGCCTCATCAGTGAGGAGTAGCTTGGGTCTCTAGGCCCAGCAGGCACAGGACTCAAGTCTGGGCATATCCATCCCACTCTGGGTGAGTATAGAAAACTTTGCATCCTCTCCTGGCAGCAAGTGTGTATCTTTAACATAACCAACTGATCGGTGTATGCCCACTTGCCCTAGGATTTGTCATCACAATTCCCTATTGCACCAATCCCCTTTCAGTGGGTGATCTATGTTTGGACCTTGAGTTGATCTCAAGGCCCAAAACCCTGTAGGGATGTTCAGTCCCTGTTGGGATTCATGGGCCCCCAAATTTCCCTGAGCCGAACCTAGTACACCGAAAACCCACTGCTATTCACCTATCATCTCGGTCAGTGTGTCTCCTGTGTTATACAAACCAAGGGTCTGTGTTGATGGGAACCAGCAGATGCCAGTATTACCTGTCCAGTAACACTAATGTGGTAATTAATAATGTTACATTTGCCTTTGATTGGAATTTCACATTTTCCCAGGCTGGATATGCTACTTATCCCGGAACGTATTTCAACTGTGGAGATAAAGCATACCCTTGGTTACCCATCAATTGGGTAGGGAGTTTCTACATTGGATATGTTCTGCCTGCAGTGTGTCACACCTCTACATTCCACGCACCGGCTCACCCTAAGCAAAGCTTTTCGTAGTAAGACTTTGTCGCGGGCCAGGGTTATCTGATACCAGCACTGAGGATTAAAGTAAACAGAAATCGGTTAACACAGCTCTTACTGTTGGTGGAGGATATTGCCAATGCGAAAGCCTCCTCATTGTCTATGCTGTCCCGGGATCAGGTAGCCCTCCGAATCATGGTTCTTCAGAACTGTATGGGGTTAGACATGGTGCTGGCCTTCCAGGGAAGAGTCTGCGCAGTCATAAAAAGTAAATACTGCACTTTTATACCAGATTATGCAAGCAACATTTCTGACATCATTATGAACATTCAGCAGGCCGTAAGCCTTGTGCACACTAGGCCGGAGGCATCCTGCTCCTTCAGGATGTGGATCGAGGGGAAACAGAGATCTCTGGGGACGTCTATCAGACAGATCCTGCTCATAGTCATAGTCATAATCTTGGGGCTGTATTGTCTGTCAATGGTGGACAAAACCCTTTACTATTGGTTATGTAACACCTGTTCTGCAGTGTCACAACCTGTTCAAGTACTTTACTGTCATATGAGAGTGTGGGTGCTCCTCTATTGAGAATGGACAGGGGTCAAATACACTTTTCTATGTAACGTCTTCCTCTCAGGAGGGTCTACAATCACGTTTTAGATCCCTGCACCCTTCACAAAGGAGACTTATCTATTGGCATATCAGTCTTTGTCCCACCCACAGGGGCAGTCCAGCACCTAAATGCGAGGTAAATCTCCTTTACTGTCATGTTAAAGAGGATATGAAGTATTGCAACTGTGATGTCTGTCCCTCTAGAGATGATTGTAATGAGACTGGAGTGAAGGTCTCATAGGAGGGGACTGTGAGTAAAATTGGGAAATGAAAATGTTATGTACTCCCGGTGCATGGCAATGCAGTATTATAGTGACTAGGCCCTGTAACTTGCCATGTTCAAACAATGTTTCTTGATTATGCGAGACGGACACTGTAGGACGTAGTGTGCATGTCTTTGCAATTAAAGCCTCTCGCCTAGCTTGTTTGAATACTCACTTCCTCATCTCTAGCTTCTGACGTGTTTCCATTTTGGCCTGAGCAAGAAAAGCAGCACAGGGGAGCGGAAGATGTCATACATCTAACACTCTTGCTTGCCTCAAAGTGTACGGGAATCTTTAAGGGGTATTGTAGTTACAACAGGGTGACCTCACTGATAACACTGGCTTACATGAAAGAGTGCCGTTGGTGTCAACGGCTGATAAAATTAAGCTTTGTTCTTTCAATCAATCAATCTGATATATGTAGTGCACGCTATCACCAAAGGCATCATGGTGCAATTTGCTACAAGTGAGAAAGAAACATCCATCACACAAACAGGTAGGTTTTAATTTCACGTCTGAACTGCTCAAAATCCACGGTATGGCGCAGGGCTAACGGCAAGGAATTCCAAAGTTTCAGTACTGCAATGGAGAAGGCTCTACCACCCATTCTTTCCTTGCGATAGGTAGGTACACACAGTAGTGCCACCTCCATAGATCTAATTGCCTGACCTGGACTATAACACTGCAATTTATTCCGAATGGCCAGGCAACCTTTCCCATTCAAGGCTCGGTGAATAATACAAGAGGCTTTGAACTTAATTAGAGCAGAGACAGGTAGCCAATGCAAGAAACAATGAGCCTTCGTCACATGTTGACCAAACAGAATGCCTTTAACCAGGCCAACCACAGCATTCTGTAAAACCTGGAGGCGATGGATTAGGTATGCCGGTTGAGAAAGATAGATGGCATTCCAATAGTCAATACTGCTGTTAAGGCCAGCAGCGACGACATGAGCATAAAGATCCCTAGGGATAAGAGGAAGAACCTTTTTCAATTGTTTCAGTTTAAGGAAGCCAAGACCACAGACAGAGATAATCTGGCTGTCCATCGCTAGTGAGGAAGAAATCTTAACGCCAAGATCTTGGACCATCGGCGCCGGAGTTGGCAGCGGTCCCAGCGATGGTGGCCAAAAATTTGATGTCCAATCTGCTGAAGCACCAGAGGGGCCCACAATCAAAACTTCGGTTTTATCGCTGTTTAGCTTTAGCCAATTGGCATCCATCCAGCCCTTGACAGCATTGAGGCAAAGCCTCAACTGGGTTGCTGTCCCCCGTTGATCCAGGTCCATCCTAAACAAAACCTGGATATCATCAGCATATGAAGAAAACTGAAACTCAAAAGACCGGATGAGTGCTGCGAGGGGCTGGATGTACAGATTAAAGAGCAGCGGGAACAGGCCAGAGCCCTGTGGAACCCTGCATATCACTGCAACCGGGGGTGATCTAAAAGGCGGAAGAGAGACCATTTGAACTTGGGAGGCCAGAAACACACAGCACTAGTCCAGCACTGGCCCTGATATCCCTGCACTACAAAGCCTAGATACAAGAATCCCATGATCAATGGTGTTGAAGGCGGCCAGCAGGTCCAATAAAATGAGTCCTGCCATACCGCCTCTATCCCTGACCATGGTAAATTCATCGAATGCTGCTACAAGAATTGATTCCGTCCCCATTAGGGGACGAAAATCCATTTGACAGGGATCAAGGACTTCCTGTCCCTCCAAAAAGAGATCTCAACTGGGGAATAACCACTGCTTCCAGTACCTTCATCAGGATCAGTAGCAGAGAGATGGGGCGATAATTGGACAAAACTGTGGCATCCAGTGATGGCTTTTTAAGCAAAGGAATCACTAAAGCTCTATTTACTACAACTAGGATCTGCCCAAAAGACAGTCAAGAATTCACCGCTTCAGCACTAATTTGACAAAGGTTCTCCGGTGCCTGTTTAAATATCGGAGAGAGATATTGTGAAGAGGTGAAGCTGACTTAAAACCTGCCATAACGCAACTAAATTCAGAAGAGTTGGTATCGGTAAAAAGGTGGAAAGGACTATTCACTGTCTTCCCGAGTAAAGATTGTGGCGGAGTCTCCGCTGAGCCCTGTCCAGGCCTTCAGGTTCCCATATTTATAATATCCGCCCTAATCCCTTCAATCTTTTCAATAAAAAATGTAGACAAACTGTTTCATTTATCGTCTGTCCTGTGCTTCTATTGTGAGGCAAAAATACCAGTGTCTAGTCTAGCCGAATGATGAGAGTTTGGGGAAAATAGAACTGGATCTTTGCAGGTGAACGTCTTCTGAGCTGACACTGACTGTAGTTCTTTCTGGAGGAGGTGGGGGGCGAAGCACTCACAATTTTATTTTCTGGTGTGCCTGGCCCCTGTTCTCTAGTGCCAATATTTATTATGGCTGAAATTGAGTATAACCTGGCGAGGATTGTAATGAATGTATCTTTGGTTCAGCATTTTCTTTTGTTTGTGTTACTGCTGCCCATCTTCCAACCGTAGAGCATTTGAGAAAGCCTTTCTTAATGATATTTTGGAGCTTGTTCTACATTATAAGAACCTGCCAGTACTAGGGGACTTTAATCTTTGGGCCGAGGTAGACCCAAACCAAACTGACAGTCTATTTTTGACAGGCATGAACCAGTTGCTGCTAGTGCAGCATGTTCTGGGGGCCACTCACATCAAGGGTGCCCACAACACTACTGGAGAAAAGGGCAAGATTAGTATATTCTGCTTGTTTCTGAGGGTGAGTGGGAACACACCCTGTTGCATGGGCTTCTGCCTAGTTGTCGACCCTGTAAAGCACCCTACAGTAGACATTAGGTCTAGTCTGTGATCTGGCCCGGTGGCTGCTATTCATCCATTGTGGGACTGTGGGCCACTGTTGGTGACTTGCAGCCAGGGCCACAATCCCTGAGGCGTGGCAATTAGCCATGTTGGCAGTCTCGTGAATTAATCCGCAGTAGATATTGGGTATGAACTGTAGCCTGCCCAGAGGCCACTTTTCCCCCATAATGGGTCCGTAGGCCACTTTCCATGGCTTGTTGCCAGGGCCAGTGGCCTTAATTCTTGGGGTATGGAGTTCATCAATGTTGCAGGCCCCGTCAGAGTAGATATTGCCCACTTCCCAGAGTAGATATTGCCCACTTTAACCACTTAGCTAGTACTTTGTGGAAATAAAGAGTTGGCAGATTGTCAGTGACACAGGCCATTCCTCAGACACCAAAGTTATATCATTATTTTTTGTACCTACATTTCGGAATTCTTTGGGGGAAAACACTAGATGCTAAACCATGTGCACCACAGCCCTCCAAGTCACTGGGGAACTCTAGCAGGTATCATTTGAACGTTTTGGGGAGACAGCTACAGCCTTTTGGACGGCCTAAATTATGTCTTTCTTTTTGTAAACATTGCTTTGGATCAATGACTGGTGTGTTGCTGATTCGCCACAAAGTCCTGTGAATGCCCTTTAGAATGCTTGAGTGAGTGTCTGGCTTTTCCACAGACTATTGCTTTGCAACCCTTAGACTCTAAACTAAAAGTAAGCTGACTTGGTAGAAATTGAAGCAAATGCACTGTAGAAAAACTCACAAAACGCCTAGACTGCATTTAAAGATCTGTAGACTCTGTTTTGACTAGTGACTTGATAGAGACCTACAAGTATCAATGCTTAGGTGTATTGCAGGTTTGCAAAATGCACACATTTGTATTTTTGCTATTGTTTGTAATACCAGATATAGCTGTGCTGTTTTATGTCTCGGGAGAATAGCTCAGGGGCAACATGCTCGCCTTGGAAGCAAGACGACGCAGAGCAACACATGTTCGATCCCTAGGTCCGTGCTTAGAAACCTATGGGTATTAAGCATGTTATAAGAACAAGTTACTTTCTTACCTGGTAACGTTCTTTGGATGGGATGTTCCGATGACGTATTCCACATCTATGACAGGTAATCACCAGAGCTGTGCTGCTTTGAAAAATGTTCAGCATCTGTGTCCTGCGTCGATGATGTCGATACGCTGTCCTCGACGGCCTCCGTCGAGCCGATATCACCGGATGTTATAAGTAGGACGCACAACACCCGTAGCCTCAGTTGTAGTTTTTTCTCAGAACGAGTGCAACCAATCTTCTGCCAGTATGACTACCGACAGCCTTGCGGAAACGTAAGCTGCAATCACATAAGAAATTCTGTAGAGGGGCAGATCAGGAGGGTGTGCGATGTGGAATACCATCGAAAGAACGTTACCAGGTAAGAAAGTAACTTGTTTTTGAGGGGATTAGTTCCTCCGACGTATTCATCTATGACAGACTCCCAAAGCAGTACTAACGTATGGAGGTGGGAAAAGAATTTAGAATTTTAGAATGCCCAATCAAATTACAGAATAGGGGGCTGCCTTACCAAAGGCCAAATCTTGCCTATAGATAGAATCCAGGGAGCAGTGTTTGACAAAAGTATGGACAGATGCCCATGTGGCTGCTTCACAAATGTTACGAATGGGAACACCCCTCTGCAGAGCAGTAGAGGCAGCCACACCCCTAGTAGAATGGGCCCGTAAGCCTACCGGAGGGTCCTTACCCACCAAACGGAAACATTCAGAGATTGCCAAGATAATCCATCTAGACAAAGTTTGCTTAGTAACAGCTTGTCCAAAAGGCCTTCCAGTGTATCCTACAAAGAGCTGATCGTCCACTCTGACCCAGGACATGCGTGAGATGTAGAAACTTAAAGCTCTCCTAGGATCCAGCCTATGGAGCCTCGCCTCTTCCTTACCAGGATGCGGAGGAGGATAGACTGCCGGAAGAATTAACTTCTGGGTCAAATTAAATTCTGACACAACCTTCGGAAGAAAAGAAGGACGAACCCTAAGGACAACCCTGTCCTTATGGAGCACCGTGAAAGGTGGCTCAGCAGATAGTGCATGCAACTCACTCACTCTGCGAGCGGAAGTAAACGCAATTAAAAATACAGTTTTAAAGGTCAACAGTCTCAAAGGACAAGAATGTAAAGGCTCAAATGGAGCTCCCATTAGGAATTTCAGAACTAAGTTCAAATCCCACCCGGGCACCTGGAAAGGAGACGGTGGGAACACATTAGTGAGCCCTTTCAGAAACTGAGAAATCAAAGGAATCTTAAAATAGGAACACTCCTCAGACGACGCTTAAAAATGGACAACGCCGCCAGGTAACCCTTAATGGTACCCACTTGCAGGCCCTTGTGGGCTAACAAAAGCAAAAAAGACAGAACCACAGGAATGGCACATGAAAAAGGATCCACATTCTTTACCCTGCACCAGTCGCAGAACTTTCTCCAACGGCAACGGTACAGGGACTTTGTTGCAGGCCTTCTGGCTTCAGGGAGGTCCCAATCGTTGTACCTCAACCTTTCAGAAACCAAGCATGAAGGTTGAGAGACTTGACCTCTGGATGGAGAACCCGACCCCCCTCCCGCGAGAGCAGATCGTCTCGATAGGGAAGAAGGCCTGGAGGGCAGATGGACATGTCCGAGTACCACGCTCTCCTGACCCATGCCGGAGCAATGAGGATCATTCGGGAACCAAACCTCCGCAACCTCTGCAGCACTTGCGGAATGGCGGGGACTGGAGGAAACGCGTACAGCAGTGGGAAGGACCACTCCACCACGAACGCGTCCCCTAAGGCTCCTCTTGTAGGAAAATCCCGCGAGCAGAATCTTTCGCACTTCCGGTTGACACTGGTGGCGAAGAGATCCACTTGTGGGGTCCCCCAAAGGGCGAAGATCTCCAGGAGAATCTCCTGAGCCAGCTCCCACTCGTGAGAGACCGTGCTCTGCCTGCTCAGAGCGGCCACCGCCTCGTTTTCGTCTCCGGCCAGATGAACTGCCGAGATCGAAATTTCCTGCTGGATGGCCCAGAACCAGAGCTCCATCGCCTCTCTGCACAGAAGGAGAGACCCTGCCCCCCCCTTTTTGTTGAGGTAGTGCATGGCCATTGTGTTGTCCGTCAGAATCAGGATATTCTTCCCCCGCACAGACGGCAGAAAAGCCTTCAGGGCCAGCCTGACGGCCCTCAGCTCCAACAGATTGATATGGAGTAAGGACTCTGACGGAGACCAACGACCGCTGACTGTCAAGTCATTGGCATGAGCTCCCGATCCTGTGAGGGATGCGTCCGTCACGATCGTCACCTCCGGCCAGGGTAGCCAAAATGGAGCCCCCTTCATCAGATTTCCTTCGACGGCCCACCACAGAAGATCCTGGGCGACCGAGGGCGGCACCTGAACGGGATCCGACATCCTGCCAGAGGCTTGCGACCACTGCATCTTGAGAGCTCACTGCAGAGATCTCATCTGCAGCCTGGCCTCTGGCACCAGAAGATTGCAAGATGCCATGAGGCCGAGCAACCTCAAGAACTAGAATGCCGGGAGACTCTGGGCACATTGAAACTTGTCCACCATTTGCAGAATGTGATGAGCCCTCCCCTGGGGAGGCAAACACTGCCCCAGAGATGTGTTGAGCACTGCTCCGATGTACTGGAGCCGCTGGGTAGGTGTCAAGTGGGACTTCTTTAAGTTGAGGGAGAAGCCCACCCTGTGAAGGGAGTGGCAGGTGACTGACAGTTGATCCAGGACTTGCTCAGGAGAGCACGCCCTGATCAACCAATCGTCCAGGTAGGGGTAGACGTGAATCGCCCCTTTCCTGAGATACCCTGCCACCACCACCATAAGCTTGGTGAAGACCCTCGGGGCGGAGGTCAATCCGAACGGCAGGACCCGAAACTGAAAATGCGAGTCGCCAACCGCGAACTTCAGGAACTTCTTGTGCTTGGGAAAGAATCGGCACAGGAAAGTAAGCATCCTTGAGGTCGAGAGACACCAACCAATCCTGAAGTTGAAGGGCCTGAAGGACTTGAGAAAGAGTAACCATCTTGAACCTGTCCTTCCTGAGGAGCTTGTTCAAACCACGCAAGTCCATGATGGGTCTCAATCTCCTTTCTTTTTCTGGGATCAAAAAATATGGGGAATACCATCCCTTGTTCCTCTCCGCTACAGGCTCCAGTTCTATGGCGCCTTCCTCCAGCAGGGATTTGATCTCCTGCACAAGGAGCGGATCCGGACTCTTCAAAGAGAGCTTCTCTAGTGGATTGCTGTGAGGCCTCTGCCGGAAAGGAAGACAGTAGCTGTGGGCTATGATCTCCAGAACCCACACATCTGAAGTAATGGCACGCCATTGTGCCAGCCTTCCCCCAACCTGCGAACCATGGGACATGGCCTCATGACTGAACTGAAGCGGCTGCGGCAGTGCCTGAGGGCAAAGAGGCAACTGCCCGAGCGGCTTTGGCACCTCAAGTACCTTGTTTTCCACCTCTGGTACTCCTACGTTGGCCCTTTTGACTGGCAGCTCCCCTCGGTCTACCAAAGGACGAGTAGTATGGAAAGGAACCTCCCCTCCATTGCTGTCCCCTAGGACGAAAAGGCGGAGTTTGACGCACTGCAGCGCTCAACGACTTTGCTGCAGCTTTGGAGGTCTACAACCTCTGAAGGCTCTCGTCAGCCTTGCTGCCAAAAAAGATGGTCACCATCAAAGGGCATGTTGAGAAGCCGGCCTGTACATCAGGAGCAATCCCCGACTTCCGCAACCACGCAAACCTGCGCATCACGGTGCTCGCCGCCATGGACCGGCTGACACAGTCTGCCACGTCCAGACCCGACTGAACGGATTCACACACGGCATCCTTGCCATCCTGAACGAGGGCAAGAAAACCATCCCGTTCCTCCCCTTCGGGAATATGTTCAGCCGGCAAAGATACACAATTCCACAGAGTGTGAGTGAATCTTGCCAAGGCACAAACGGAGTTGGCTGCCTTTAAAGCCATACCCCCAGATGAAAACACTTTCTTCGCCCAACCGTCGAAATGCTTGTCGTCCCTATCAGGAGGGATGGTAGGGTACGATGCCTGCTTCGCTGGGGCCGTAGGCGCCTGCACCACCAAACTCTCCGGAGTGGGGTGCAAAGTCAAGTAGCCGGGGTCTCCACTGGCTGGACGGTATTTTTTCAGCAACAACTTATTCACTGCCGGGAGACTCTCCGGAGCAGTGCAAGCCACCGCCACCCTTCTTTGTAAGGCCATATGAAATGGCAGCACCGGGTCAGTGGGTGGACCTTGGTCCAAGATATCTGTCAGGTCATCCTGCAGAAAATCCAAGGGTGGAGCAGACCACCCCAAATACTCCATCACCCTCGACATGAGATGCCTGTATGAAGATTCGGTGTGAGTACCAGGCTCAGGCCTACCAAATTCAACCTCCGGAGAGGTGTCCAGACCACTGGCGTCATGCAAAGATTGATGCAGGTCTTCCAACTAGCTGTGACCAGACAACAGGTCATCAGGAACCTCCTGAGGAACCAGACCTTCCACATTCGACCCTTCATCCACCTCAGAGATACAATCCAGAGGCTGGAACAAATCCCTGGATGAGGGCACAGAAAAAGGCTCAAACACAGGCCTCACTGACTTACTCATTGCCTTCCTCTGGGTTTCCACCGGTCTCCGGGGTACCTCCGATAAAGCCTCCTCAAAAGGCGTCAAGGGCGGCGACGGAATCGGCGTCAACGCCGAACACGGTGCCGACGGCTTCGACAACGGCTTCGAGGCCAGAGCCCCGAGCGTGTCCTTCGATGGCCTCGGCGCCAATGGCTTCCTCGGAGGCAGAGCCTCGAGAGAGTCCCTCGATGGACATGGCGCCGATGGCGTCGACATCTTCTTAGAAGACCTCACAGGCTTTGACGGTCTCAATGGCGTTGAGGACCGGGACCTGGAACGGGCATGTCTAGAGCGATCTTCCTTGTCTGATCGGGACCTCGACGGCTCCCGATGATCGCGCCGACTGCCCGAGCTCGAAGGCGTGCGAGCGGTGGCCCTAGCGCGTTCCTTGCTGGCTTCTTTCGAAGGCGTGGATGGAACGGAGCCCTGCGATTCAAAAATCGCTATCATCTCCTTGTGAAATGCGCTCCATTCCGCCGGAGAAGAATGCTTGTTGGGACAAGCTACCTGCCGTCTGGCGGAGTCCTCGGACGAGGACGGGGAAGGCGACCGGTGACGGCGCTTCCTCAAGTGCCTAGAAGAGGCAGAGGAATGGCGGGAACCACTCCGGGACCGAGACCCCCTGGGACTTACGCCAATGTGGAGAGTCGCCCCTCGAATCGTCGGTCGAAAGCCCAGCGGATTTCGACTTTAGGGGTTTGGAAACCCTACCAACAGATAGCTTCTTCTTCCGCTCCAGCAAGGCCTTCGATGTCAAAGACTGGCAATCGTCACAGTCATCAGTGGCGTGGTCCTCGGCGAGGCACCAGAGACAGACGTCGTGCGGGTCCGTAAGCAGCATCTTGGAAGCGCAGTCCCGACACTTCTTGAAGCCAGACCACGGGATAGAAGAAGACGAAGACATGATTTTTAACAAAAACCAAGAACGAAGAACCGATTCAATCAGGAGAAAAACCGAGGCGCGCCGCAATTCCGAGTGAACACATTTGTGGAAAAAACGCAACTGAGGCTACGGGCGTCCTATTTGTAACATCCGGTGACGTCGGCTCAACGGAGGCCCTCGAGGACAGTGTACCGACGCAGACGCCGAAAATTTTCCAAAGCAGCACAGCTGTGGTGATTGCCTGTCATAGATGTGGAATACATTGGAGGAACCAATCCCCTCAAAATGACAAATCATAATCATATTACCAAATGTAAGGATGCCATCCCTCCTCTGTGTTTGCCCAGTAATGGTGCATGTTTGTGTACTTTTCTGCATCTTGAGGGGGTGGGGCTACATTAGGAAGCTTAGGCCTCTTAGGACAGGCCTTAGCCTTCTCTATATTTCTGTAACATGACAATTCCTGGTTTCAAAGGCCGGTATTGAGAATACCTGAGGGCTGATTTTATATTTTAGTTATTTATTTATTGGTTATTTGTAATGCGCCTATACTTCGCATGGTGTTTCAAGGTGCCACAGACAAAAAAGGGAGGGGGAACAAAGGAGTGTAAAAAACAAAACAGAAACGATCCTACTAGGCCTTGAGATATTTGGATCGTGCAAGTGCACAACATAAATGAAGGGGAGAGGGGGAGGAGGGGAGTGCAGCTAGGGGAGGAAGGGATGAAGAAAACAAACAAAACAAACGTTCCTACTAGGTCATGAGAGCATTCGGATTGTGCAAGTGCTGTGACATAAAAGAAGGAAAGAGGAAGGTGAAAGGAAAAATAAGTGCAGGTGGAAGGGTAAAACATCACATGGCTGGAATGAAGAAGCAATTAAGTAAGAAGGCACAAGTAGGGAAATGCAACTTTCGAATTCTTAAAGGTGCGAGATCGTAAAGCAGGTTACAAGTGGTTCTAGTAGTAGAATCTGGATAAGACATGCCTCATGGTGCAAAGGGCTACATCAGGTATATAGATACATAATATGTAGAAATTAGGTAAGTGCACAAGCTGGTAAAGCTGGTCTCAGGTGTGAGGGGCTACGTGTCAGGTGTGCAGGATTTGAATGGGTGCACAGTCAGACAGAACAATTAATCAATATATAAGTAAATTGAAAACACAGGGGCTGCAGGTGAAATTCAGAGAAATGTCAATTCAGTGGTTAGGGTAGGTTAAGAGCGAAACACAGCGCAGTTCTGCAAAATGTCAATCCAGTGGTAGAGAGGTAGGTTAAATGCGAAAAACAGCGCAGGGCTGCGGAATGTTAATCCAATGATTAGAGGTAGCTGAATGCGAAAAAAGTGCAGGGCTGGGGAATGACCGACCAGAGGTTGAGCAAAGGGGCGAAATTGGTAGGAGAAAACATACTGGACAGCCTCATGAGATTGTGCGGACTGGCATCTTGAGAACAGCGCAGCCTGTGGGAAGAACAAGCAGAGCAGGCAAGGAACATTACAGGTAGGTGCAAACATGCTGGGAAGCCACACAATGCTAAGGAGCATACGCACAGGCAACTCCAATTTCACAGCCTTCAGGAGTCATCAAGCCGGGCAGGTGAGTAAAACTTATAACCAGCCGCAAGGACGGCGAGCGGTGACCCGGAGAGGCACATGCCGGCAGAGCATTGCCCTGCAAGGCAGAAAGCAGCGCCAATCACATCGGGTCGAGTGTGGGTGACAGAAGGACCCAAGGCCAGACAAACGTTGGAGGCAGTAGCGGCGCCGCGTGGCTGGTGGCAAATCACATCGATCATTAAGAGGGTGAATAAGCAGACCAAGGATGGGAAGCGGGCGGGGAATTAAGGAAAGGCAGAAAGGGCGAAGAGAAACAAGGCAGTGGAGTGACATATCTGCCAAGAAGAAACACCCACTGTGAAGGGTCTTGGGAACAGTCAAACCCCTGTAACTGGTGGAACTGGTGGCAGTGCCCCTCCATGATTGGACAGGCCCAGAAAGGAGAAATGTTTAAGCGTGATCCTTTACTGGGGACTGGCTTCGCCTGCCAGCTCCCCACCAATAAGGTTCAGAAGCAGGCATGTTGGGGTCTCGCGTGACGCTGAAGTTTCGCGAGACCTTGCGCGAACCCGGAAGAGCTGGGTAGAAAGAGCGCAAAGCAGCTACTGAGGCGGCAGAGGACACGGAGCAGGTTGAGCTCCCAGCGCTACTCTTTAATGAGGCATTAACTATTTCTAGAGACACTATTCCACCGTTCTTTCCTGCACACGTGAGGCCAGCTGCCCATGGACTAAATGCTGCACATATTATATGTATTCTGCATTGCTGGTTATGGTTCATTAATAAAGAGTTAAGCCTGCAACTCAAGAGCCTCTGATACATTAATATACAACATACTTGGCGACGAGGATCAAGACTTGAACTTATTTTAGAGAAAGAACTACAGCAGGAAAAAGCCGTCGAGATTGCGAGAGCAGTTGAGGAGACTGCAAGATGACAGAAAGAAAACAGCAGTAGCCCCAGCCCAGTGGAAGTCCAGGCCATTGCCTTCAGGACAAAGAAGGGGAAACCTGTCACCGATGCAAGAGAAGGGAAGTGGGGAAGGAGAGAACCATTGAAGTGCCACAGATGCACCAGCCCAAAGCACTTAGGCAACGACAGAGAATATCCCGCAAGAGACAAAGAGTGCTTGGTTTGCAAGAAAATCAGACATTTTTCGCTGGTATGCAGGTGGCGAAATAAAAAGGTTACAAACGTCAATGCAGAGTAAAAGACAGAGGGAGAATCCTCATCCGAAAGAAGAAGGGAGGCCCACAGTGGTAATGGTGAACAACCCACGAGCCAGGAGAGAAAAGCCCAGCTGTACCATCAGAGTGAACGGCATGGAGACGAGGGTCATGGCAGATTCGGGTTCTGACTTAACTATACTGCCACTTCGCACATACAAAGAGATGATGGGCAACAAAACTGTTGAAATCCTCAGCACCAAAGGGATGGTGGTGTTTAAGGGGAGAGAAACCACCACAAGAATATATTTCAGCCAAAAAGGCCCTGCAGTCCTAGGATGGGATGATCAAGACAAACTCAAAATCAAACTAGATCCCAGCTCGGAAGATCAAGTGTTAACAGTTAGTACAAGAGGAGCGCCGGTTGTCAAAGAATATTTTCCCAAGCTGTTCTCGGAAGGGCCAGGAAAAATTAAGAACTTTGTACATAAGATACTGCTTAAGGCGAATGCAGTCCCCGTAAAACATAAAGGCCTGTGCCAGCGACAGCCAGAGACATACTCGGAACCCAGTTCGACAAAATGGTGAATGAGGGCACCACTGAAGAGGTCAAAGCCTCAGAGTAGTTGAGTCCTGTTGTCCTCATCAAGAAACAGAACTCACAGGAGTTAAGGGTATGGCTTGATCTTCGTTACCTCAACCTGGAAGTCAACACAGATAGTTACACCCTCCCAAGCATAAATTAACTCATACTCATGATGAAGGAAGCCGGAGTGTTCTCCAAGTTAGATATGAGGGATGCGTATCATCAAATTCACCTGCACAAAGACTCCAGACCACTAAGTGCATTCATCACCCCATTTGGCACCTACCAGTTCACCAAGATGCCCTTTGGCCTGTCGTCCGCGGCTTTGGCGTTTCAGGGAATGATGGATTCATTACGAGACATAGGATATGTGTCCTATTTGCAGGACGAAATACTGGTATATGCCGCAGATGAACATACACATGATGTCATTCTAAAGAAAGTCTTCACCAAACTACAAGATGCTGGAGTCAAGCTAAGGTATGAAAATCGTGTATTAAGGGCACGTGAAGTTGAGTATTTGGCGTACAAGATTTCCTCCCAAGGCATAAGTCCCAAACAAAACCTGGTGCAAGCCATTATCAAGACTCCGGAGCCAGCCAACAAGAAAGAAGTGAGGTCGTTTCTAGGACTCAGAGAATATAATGCCAAATTCATCCCCAGATTTTCAGAAATCACGACGCCACTGCGAGACCTACTCAAAAAAGGCACAGAGTCCACATGGCTGGAGACCCAGAAGGAGGCTGTAGAGAGCATAAGAAGACGCATTCTGAAAGCACCGTGCCTACAGCCGTTCAATCCGGAATGGAGTACAATCATCACCATGGATGCCAGTGCGTGCGGGTTAGGTGCTGTACTCACCCAGAAGAAAGGGGACGCAGAACACGTTGTGGCATTCGCCTCTAAAGCACTGTCCATGGCCGAGAAGAATAACTCCACAGTGGAAAAAGAGGTGCTGGCCTGTGCATGGGCTGTTGAACATTTCAGGACTTATGTGTGGGGCTCCAAATTCAAACTGGTCATTCATATGCTCAGTCCAGGAGGGACAAAATCATCGACACCCCGGTTGGCACGCATCGCAGCCAAACTGCAGGAATACACTTTTGAAATTAACCACATAGCAGGGTGGAGAAATGCCCAAGCTGACTGCATGTCAAGGCTACCGGAGGACAAAGACAAGGCCACCACCTTCCTGCAGGATGAGTGTATTGTATTGTCAATTCAAGACCTCAAGGGCCCAGGCTTCCTAGAATTAAGCGAGGGGCATTGGAATGAAGAAGACAGTAAAGACCCCATGATGGTGAGACTCAGGGAGTGGGTTAGGAATGAATGGCCAGAAGAAAGGTCCGTACCGGACGGCATGAGGCCGTATAGGAAAGTGGCAGAATACATTTCATAGGTGGACGGATTGATCATGAAAAGCGATCCAGTGATACCACCGGTGGGGATGAGAAAAGTCATCCTGTGCAGAGCCCACTTAGGGCATTTAGGGAACACCATGACACGGCAAAGAGTGAGGGAGGTGTACTGGTGGCCCGCCATGGACCAAGAAATGTGCGCAATGATAGAGAGATGCCACGAGAGTCTCAACAGTGACAAACGCTTGAAGACCAGGCAAGCTCTGATGATTCCCACAGAGATCCCTGAAGCAGCGTGGTTTAATGTGGGGTTAGATTTGATTGGACCGTTGGAGGCAATGGCACCTGAACATCGCTATGGCATAGTACTGGTGGACTACCTGTCGAAGTGGGTGGAAGCAGAATTCGTCCCCAACATCACAACTGCTACACAATGAAGTACAGCTAGTGTTGAGGGATATGCAGTCATTCCTGCACAAACACAACAAAAATCACAGAAAAGCAGCGCTGTACCATCCCCAAGCGAATGGACTAGTGGTGAGAGCCAATAGGTTAATTAAAGGCGCCATCCATCTAGCAACCACTTCAGGTATGGATCCCTTCAAAACAGTCAAGGAGGCTATTGCGGCCCACAGGTTAATTCCCAACGGCATTACCCAAATTTCGCCGTTCCGAAGGTTTAGAGGGAGGAGAGCAGCGTCCGCACTGGTGCCACCATGGTTGACCAGAGTAAGAGAGGATGATGAAGTAGATATGGCTGAAGTGGTGTGGAGGCTGGAAAACAGCAAAGCACGCATGAAAAGATGGAGCGACCAAAGAAGAACGACCCAAGGTCGCGAGGTCAAGGAAGGAGACTGGATGAAAATACGACTTCCAAGCAAGGACCAAATGACAGGTTCGAAGTTCAGTCAACCAATACGAATTATCCATAGAGGGACAAACCATGTCCGCACTGAGGATGGGCGCATGTCGAACATGGAGCGAGTAGCCATGTTTGAGAAGCATCGCGAAGCAGAAAGGACACAAGAGGAACCCAACACCTGCAAAAGCCTGAACAGAGAGGTTGCCCGAGAACAAGAATTAGAAGCCACTGTGAGAGAGACTGCAGGGGAAGGAACAGAAGGAGACGCATTGGAAGCCTCCCATGAAGCAAGTCAGATACTGGACACAAGTGGCAGCAAAGAAGATCGGCTGAGAAGGGAGCACAGAAGACCGGTGAAGTATAATGACTATGTTATGCAATAAGCTTTAATGTGTTATCAAGGGGAGGTGTGTTGGGATCTCGCATGATGCCGAAGTCTTGCAAGACCTCGTGCGAACCCAGAAGAGCCGGGTAGAAAGAGCACGAAGCCGCGACTGAGGCGGCAGAGAACACAAAGCAGGTTGAGCTCCCGGCACTCCTCTTTAATGAGGCATTAACTATTTCTAGAAACACTATTCCACCGTTCTTTCCTGCACACGTGCCCATGGACTAAATGCTGTACATGTTATAGGTAATAGGTATTCTGCATTGCTGGTTATGGTTCATCAATAAAGAGTTAAGCCTGAAACTCAAGAGCCTCTGATACAATAATATACAACAAGGCAGCAGCCTATCAGGGCAGCTGCAGGCTGGCGCAGGGCCAAGACAGGCCCATTCATCATTTTTGGATGTCCCCTGCACCATCTTGAAAGAGCCGATGCTCTGGTGTGAGGACGGAGGACAATGCAGGCCCTCGATTCAGGGCAGCTCCACCACCATGGCTCTGGGTGATCTTGAGCCTCGTGGTGTGGAGCTGTGGAGAGGGCTGCAGTCCTGTGCAGGTTCGATGACAGTGTCGCCCAGACAGGAGAAATCCTTAACCATGGTCCTTTACTGGGGGCTGGCTTGGCCTGCCGGCTCCCCACCAATAAGATTCAGAAGCAGGCAGCAGCCTATCAGAGCAGCTGCAGGCTGCCCCAGGGCTGAAACAGGCCCATACATAATTTTCGGATGTCCCGTGCGCCATCTTGAAGGAGCTGATGCTCTGGTGTGAGGAAGGAGGACAAAGCAGGCCTTCGATTCAGGGCAGCTCCTCTCTGGGTGATCTCGAGCCTCATGGTGGTGGAGTTGTGGAGAGGGCCGCAGTCCTGTGCAGGATCGATAAGGTCACTGAGGTCATTGGCCGGAGGCTTATTTGCCGCTGCAGGGGGTAACCTGAAGTGTTAAAACAGTTATTGTTCATGATATGATACTTTATTTATATCGCGCTCATACACAAGTGTTACAGAGCACGACCAAGCAAAGGGAACAGGGGAGAACAAAAATATGATCTTACTAAGCCCATGGACATTAAGAACGTGCAAGTGCATGGAAAAGGTAAAAGGGGGAAAGTGCGTGTAAGGGGAGAAGTGGAAACTGCGGAACAGAGGAGAGAACAGAATAAATAATAAGTGGAATAAATAAATGTAGTGAAAATGGTAGTGCAGCCAGACAAGTGGCAAGTGCATGATTAGTCAGAGAAGGTATATCTGATTAGTGCAGAAGAAGAGTGGGGGACTGTATGGGTACAGATACAGATCCCAGTGCCAGGTGTGGCTCGGAGGCAGTGCAGAAGGGAGGCAGGGTGAGCAGGTACCTGGGCCCAAAAGACAGAGGGTGGCCATGTGCACAGTGCAGAGAGAGAGAAACAGATCAGCAGGGGAGAAGAGGGGCAAAGGCAGAAGCAAAGAGAAAGGTCTTGAGGTGCTTCTGGAACCAGAGATAGTTCTCCGTACGTTTCAGGGTGGTCAGGAGGCTGTTCCAAAGGGAAGCCCCAGCCGAAGACAGAGATCTGCCCCCAGCTCGTTTCTTTGAAAAACGACCGACCCTGAGGTAATTAGAGGTTGAAGTAGCGAAGGGCTCGAGAAGGGAGGTATTTACGGAGGGATAGTTGAAGGTATTTCAGACCCAGGCTCCAGAAAGCCTTGTGGACAATGCAGAGGGTTTTAAATGTAATCCTTGCATCCACTGGGAGCCAATGAAGGGATTTCAGAGCTGGAGAGATACGATCCCAGGGCTTGAGGACAAGGACAGGTCTCGCAGTCCTTTTCTGGATTAGTTGTAAAGGGCGAACAGTGGAGGCAGGTAGATAAAAAGGCTGTTACAATAGTCCAACCTGGAGAGAACCAGAGCTTGGGAGACAGTGAGCTTCTAGGGGAGAGAGAGGAAAGGCAGAGTACCTCTAAGCTGGTGCAGTATGAGGTTTGACTTTTTAGAAACGTCAGAGATGTGTGCGGAGAAGGAAAGTGTGGAGTCCAAAATTACCCCGAGGTGCTTAGCCTCGTAGGTAGGGGTAGGAGGAGGGCCAAGGGAGGCCGGCCAGAGTGAGGGGAAAGGATGGTGAAGGTGTCCCAATGAGGAGGATCTCAGTTTTGTTGGCATTTAGGCAAAGATTGTTGGCAGCATACCAATTGTGAATGGCGGTTAGGCAATCAGAGATGAGGGAAGGTGAGGAGGTGGCTGAAGGAAGCCTGAAAATGAGTTGGGTGTCATCAGCATAGCACTGGAAGTTTGAGCAGAAAATGGAAATGCAGTAGGCGAGAGTTGCCAGGTATTGGTTGAAAAGCCAGGACGAGAGGTTAGACCCCTGGGGAACACCACAGGTAGAGAGAGAGATAGCAGATAGGAAGGACCCAAGTGTTACCTGGTAGGGTCGATCAGAAAGGAAAGAGATCAGACAGGCCAGAGCCTGATCGGTGATACCCAGGTTGTCACGTAGACGATTGAGTCGGATGGTATGGTTGACCGCATTGAAAGCAGAGGAGAGATCAAGAAGGATGAGGACAGAGGGAATGTTAGAGTCAAGGTTAGAGAGCAGGTCTTCACGGATGTTCAGGAGAGCAGTTTCGGTGCTTCTGGTAGCTCTGAATCCAGATTGGTGATCATGGAGAGAGCCAACAGAGTCAGAAAGAAGGTTGTTCTGAGAGATGGCCAGCTTTTCCAGGAGCTTCCCCAATAAGGGAGTAATGGAAATTGGGCGGTAGTTAGCCGGACAAGAGGGATCCGCTGTGGGTGTCTTGAGGAGAGGATGCACAAGGGAGTGCTTCAGGGGGGAAGGGAAAGATCCAGAGGCAAATGAATGGCTGCAGAAATCGGAAAGGGCAGGAGCGAGGGTATTGATGTGGTCCTTAATGGTTTTAAAGGAACAGGGGAGGACCTGTTTGGATGATGCTTTCATAGATCGTACTTGTCTAGCAACCTCATCTGGGGAGAAAAGAGGAAAGAAGGAGAAAGGGGGAGGGCGGGCGGCTGAAGGAGGGTCAGCAACCCGGGAGGGAGAGGTGGGGGGGCGGAGGAGAGGATGGACATGATGTCCTGGGTTTTGGAATTAAAGTGAGAGACAAGGGCATTGCAAAGAGCCTGGGAGGCGTTAGGGGGGTGGAGACTGCAGCAGGGTTGGACAGCTCCTTGCAGATCTTAAGGAGTTCAGCCGAGTTGTTAGATGCCGCCTAGATGCGGGATTGAATGTGGGCTCTCTTCTTGGAGCGGACAGCGAGACGGTATTGCCTTTGGAGCAGGCGGCAGGCCAGTTTGTCAGAGGATGAGCAGGAATCCCTCCATTTCCTCTCAGCCACCCAACACTTGCGTTTAAGTGTGTATAGGTCTGAGTCAAACCAGGAATTACACTTGGCTTTGGACTTCAAACGGATCCTCATGACAGGGGCAATAACATCAAGAGTAGAAGAGATAGAGGAGTAGAGCAGGGACAGGGCTGTGTCAGGGTGTGAGTCAGCCTGAGGTGGGGGAGGAGTGGAAAAGGTGGCAGCGAAAGCCTCGATTGACACACGCTTCATGGGCTGGATGTCCGAGAAGGTGGGTGGCAATCTTGGGGAAGGCTTGGCTTGTGGGGAGGAGATGGACAGATGGGAGCAGAGGGGGCAATGATCACTCCAGGAAAGAGGAGTGGTGAGGGGAGTACAGAGGGGGAGGCCAGAGGAGATCAAGACATCAAGTGTGTGACCAGCAGAGTGAGTCGGGCTGGAGGGGAGGGGAGTATAGAGAGCGAGAGGGAGTTGCAGAGGTCACGAAAGAGCGCAGATGAGGAACAGGGAGAATCAAGATGGATGTTGAGATCCCCAAGAAGGAGGAGTTGAGTGGTTGAGGCCAGGAGAGAGGAGGAGAGGTCTGCCCACTCTGAGAGAAAAGAAGTAATTTGACCAGGGGGTCGGTAGAGAGTCGCAACAGTGAGAGAGTGTCCAGGAGAGAGAGAGCCTGCAGACAAGGCAATCGAAAGACGAGTATGTCTGAATGGGGATGATAGAGGCAGGAATCCACTCAGGGAAGATCAAGGCTACTCCGCCTCCAGGCCGGTTGGATCTGGGGTGGAGAGGATCTTGTAGCCATCAGGGAGAAAAGTGTCAAACTCGTGACAGAGCTGCCCATGAACCAAGTCTCAGTAAGACCGAAGACATCAAGGTCAAGTTCTTCTAGGAGGTGGCAGATGTCAGAGGAGTGTTTGACAACAGAACAAGAGTTGAGAGTGGCAAGATGTAGAAGGTTGCCAGCATTAAAAACCTTCCAGGGAGGGTACAAATTAGGGGTTCGCTCTGCGGAGGTGTGGAGGGAGCTTGAGATGAGGCAGAAGGAAAGAAGGGCAAGGTAGCCAAGGGAGGAGAGTAGGGGACAGCGGCAGATGAGAGGAAGTTGATGAGGTGAGGGAACAGTCTATCAAAAAGGAGGAGATTAACCTGAGGTCCTTGCACCATGATAGGGCCATTCAGGTAGACATTAATGATGACTCTGGAGGAGTCAAAGAGAGCCATGAAGACTTGCAAGCGGCTGCCACCATTAATGGGATAGGAGGAGAGAGGACAAAGTACAGAGATCATATGAGGGGTCCACAGATCAGGCGAAAGGAATGGAAAAGAGAATGTCAGTGACGGTTTGTCTAGCAGAGGCACTGGAATAGGTTTCAGTGATGGGGAGACCTGGGTTGGAAGACAAGATCACCTTTTTGAATTTCTTCTTACCAGACTTGGTGAGAAGGGAAAGATAGTTAATAGAGAAGAAGTTGGAGTAGCTTGGAGAAACAGATACTGCCATGAGAAAGTAAAGAGAGGATGGCAGTAGGAGGAATATACAAGAAAAGCAGTAAGGAAAAGTCACTTGTCTAGCAGATTACAATTGAAGCCACAAAAGTAATGTGAAAGACAACCCAAATTTCAATTACAAAAACACACCCAAATTTGACTTTCAAAACACACTCAAATTTCAATTACAAAAACACACCCAAATTTGACTTTCAAAACACACTCAAATTTCAATTACAAAAACACACCCAAATTTGACTTTCAAAACATACCCAAATTTCAATTACAAAAGCACACCCATATTTGACTTTCAAAGGCAATGCTAAGGCAACATAGGTGAAAGAAAAGAGGTATGGGTTAGAAGCAGGTGCTAGGATGTGGGCATTTGGGAGCATACAGGGAGACCAGTTAGAACAAGCAGAGGAAGGAGTGAAGATCACTGAGAGAATAAGAAAGGGTAGGCAGAAGGAGGGAAACTATCCCATGGAGAGGGAAGAGCAAGAGTCTTGGTAGTCCAGAATCATGGCTGAGTGAACTGGCAGTAACCCAGAGGGTCAGATTTTGGTAGTAGCTTCATATAGCCTCCTGGTAGCGGACAGGGAGCAAGCAGGGGCCTTAGAATGGGCCTTTGGTGAGGGGTACGGCTAAAGCCTGCCGGTCCCTAGTTGATTGAAAAAGGCACTCCGGTGGCCAATCAGGGTGCAGGATGAAGAAAGGAGGCACGGCCACAATGCCTTTAGTCCAAAGAAAAGGCAGCAGCCATCTTAGAAGTGCCTCAGGGTGCTTCCGAACCCATGCAGCACAAATGTTGAAACAGGTGTGAGCTGCAAGAAGGCAGCTTGAGCGCAATGGAGACTGATTAAGGCAGCGCACTGGAAATGCGCAAAAAGTCAAATTATTAAAAAGAGAAAAATAAAAGTTTAATGTACTGTGAAACCATTACAGTTGCATCCAAGGCGCATTACAGCTCTAGCGCCCACTTTTATAATTGAACGAAACTGACAAATCTTTATTTTTTTAAAAAGAGAGATGGCAAGAGTGCACAGTTTATTTTGTTGTAATCTTCTTACTTGTATCATCTGTATCCGTATAGCTGATTCAATGTTTATTAGTAGGGTGTAGCCCACTATCAAGTGCCACCGTGTAGGGCACTGCAAATAGACTGTGAGAGAGAAAAGACCTAGGCTTATGAGCCTTCGGTGTGGGCCGCACACCATTGATGCCCACTTAGGGTTAAACAAGTTCTTTGCAAGTACATATAATTAGAATACCACCGTCCCATTCCTACTAAAAATCTTGGATAGAGTGGCTTATTTACAAATCCAGGACTACCTTGAGGCCAATCACCTACTAGGAACTCGCCAATCTGGCTTTCGACCACAACACGGGACAGAAACGGCCCTTGTTGATCTCAAATGCCAGATAGACGAACTCAAAGACAAAAACAAGGCTGCCATCCTTCTACTCCTTGACCTCTCCGCTGCCTTTGACCTGGTCGACCATAAAATCCTGTGCAACCATTTGTCTCTGGCAGCACACTTCTCCCACTCTGCAGTCACATGGATCCAATCTTTCCTGGACAACAGAACCATGCGGGTCTTCTCCCCCCTAGCAGCGGCTGACCCCATCCCCATCACCTGCGGTGTCCCACAAGGATCCTGTGTCTCACCTACCCTTTACAATATTTTCACCAAGCCCTTATTCGACAAGCTGGACAATCTGGGTGTCACCTATACTAACTACGCAGATGACACCCAGATACTCCTCACCCTATCAGGCAACTACAACAAGGACGCCAAATGGATCAATGAAGTCTTTTCCATCATTCAGGCATGGATGGCCACACATGGCCTATGCCTGAATGATGACAAGACTGAATTGCTTCTTGTCGGCTCACCGAACACTATCAGTAAACTCTGTCCCGGCTACACTAGCTTCACTATTGACGGTAACACCATACCCATTGCCAAGAGCGTAAAAACCCTCGGTTTCTACCTAGACACGAACATCAACCTAGCTAAACAAATCAATATGACCGCCTCAGCCACTGCCTACACCGGTAAACTAATCAGGGCCTGCAGACCACTGATCTCCCCTAGCAACTGTCTCATCCTAGCCAGAGCACTCATTCAATCTAAACTGGATTACTGTAATAGCCTCTATGTAGGTGCCAACAAAACAGTAATCAATAAATTGCAAGTTTTACAAAATAACGCACTCCGTGCCGCCCTCAATATTCCTAGAAGGGAACACATCTCCGCCACCAGAACTGCCTGCAAATGGTTGTCCATCCAACAGAAAATTGACTTGAAAACCATATGCCTTACTTACAAAGCCCTCAATCATCTTGCCCCACCCTACCTCTCGAACAAATTTACACTAAGACAGAACACTAGAACCACCAGATCGTCCAACTCATTACAACTAACAGTTCCCAAATACTCCCTCAAAAGAGCTGGAGGATCCAGCTTCCCAACTTTGGCATCACAACTCTGGAATTCCATCCCACTGGATATTAAATCTACACCTACTTTCCAACCCTTCAGAACCAAGGTCATTTCCTGGTTAACCAACAAATAACTGTCCTACCACATATGTATGCACTCCGAATGTCCAATTTTATGTATATTGTTTGAATACTATTATCTATGCCCTATCAATACTGTACTATTGTCTTTTACCTGTAACCTGATGTTCAAAGCGCATATATACCCCCGGGTCAAGAGCGCTATATAAATAAATAAACAAATAAACAAATAAACAAACAAAACAAACAAATATACATTTTCTTTCCACTTTAACCGTTTTCAAATTCCTTTATTTTTTCAGAAGGTAATTTTAGATAATCAAAAATGTATTTGGTTCAGCTTCACCAATTAGGCTAATGATGTAGCTGAGGCAAACAAAAAAACCCCATACGGCTAATGCATTTTGGAATGTTTTCCTTCTTCAGAGCCGGGTTATAAATACTAACATTGTAATATCCACATATCACATTGTATTATGTTGATTAATGAGTTATCACGTTTCAAAATTATAATACAGAGGCATGGTTAGGTAGAAAGCATTAATGCAAAACAATAAATCATTTTTCAATTTTCATTTTTCAATTAGACAGGGCGCCCACGTATACAAACAAGTATTTAACATAGAAGAGAAAGAAAAGAAAAGCAACTTTAATCAGTCCATTTGATTTCTTAATCTCCAAAGCTAGTTTGTGACATAACCTATCCCAAACCTCAATGTCCTCTTTACCCCGTGTCATTTGCGTGCATTCTTTTGAAAGAGACATTCAATATTGTCATCATGTTCACCCCTTAGTTGTCGCATTCATTGGTGAATCTAAGTATACGGTGCGGTGCATCCGGTTCTAATTTGAGTGTTTCTCCATGCTATACCCCGAGCACCTCAAGTGTAATTATAACTTATTGTGACTGCATGCGTAGTGCTTGAAGTCACTGACCTGTTTGCCGTGTTTACTATCATTAGTAGATGCCGTTAATCTCACTGCACTGCGAGACAGTAAATGGAGCCCGCATTAGAGAACTATTGAGCATTATGTCAGAATAACCTTTATATTTGTAAAAACGATCGCTGGTCGTTTCTGCTGGGAAACGTCTTACCTTGTAGTGCCAGTGTCAGGCGCTCGATTCTGCTCCTTCTCACACGAACGGCGAATGCCGGTCGCGGTTCATTACGTTGCTATGACAACGTTTGGTACAAACATGGTCGTGCGCATCATCACGCGTCGGCCATGTTGGTGGGGCCAAATTACTTGTGTTTACGTTTTCATGACTGTTCAAGGCTTCTATATTTCTGCCATGATTAAGTTTAATACGGTTATGTATTAAAACAAATGTAATCCACTTTATGTATTTGTGCAACATATATTTCTTATCCAAAGATTATGTGTGTAATCGCTACTTAAAGGAGTAGACACTTGTATTCGATATGGCAGGTGGTAACTGAACAATACCATCGGGTATTGATTTAGAGGCTTCTATGTTAACCTTATTATGCGAGCAAGTTAGGGCTTGTGAAGTTTAATGTTTGTATGTAATGTGATAATACATTTGCCATGGCTCATTTTGTTTAAGATATAATAGGTCACTGCTTAATATATCTATATATCCACAGTGTTGTGTGCCTGGCATATTTACTGTGTTGTTTAGTGATATCAGACCAGTGCTTAACATATCTACATATCTGCAAAGTTATGTGCTTGGCATATTTACAGTGTTGCTTAGTGATTTCAATGACAGTACAATGTGGGTCATAGTAAGTATAACCATGACGACCTTGTTATTATAAAAAGCAATTAAGATCAAACTCCTCATTGAGTCCTCGTGGGGACAATGCTTCTAGGCGGTCTATCCAGTGCGCTTCTTTTTGTTGTCTTCTTTTTTTCGAGTCCATGTAGGAACCTCGTACTTCAATAGTTTCCAGAACTTGAAACTTAACTTGCGAAACATTATGTTTCTTCTCATTAAAGTGCCTTGCGACAGCGGAGTTCACATTGTGGTTGCGAATGCACGACTTATGTTCATTCATATGAGTTTTTAGTTTTCTTCCTGTCTCTCCTACATAGTAAAGTCCACATGGACACCTAATGCAGTAAATGCAATTTTCTGTATTACAGGTGGCATAGCTTCTAACAGTCATTTTTTCACCAGTGTATGGATGCGGGACTAGTCTGCCTTTGATGATATTATTGCAGTTACTGCAGTTTAAGCAATGATAAGTTCCTATTTTCTTTGGTTTGTTCCTTTTCCTTGTAGTGTCTCTGGTGTTCACTAGCAGGTCTCTTAAATTGCTTGATCTCTGGTAGGCGAACGTAGGGCCATCCGAAAATAAATGTTTAGTTCTTTCGTCGCTTTTTAGTATTGTCCAATGTTTATTGATACATCTCTTAATCTGCACACTTTGTGAGGAAACTTTTGACACGTATACTAGCGTTGGGGGTTGTTTTTTGTCCTTTGGTATGAGTGTGCTCGCTCTCGTTGTCAAAGATACCTTATCTTTTGCTGCTTGCAGATCTTCATTGGGATATCCTCTTTCCTTGAGTTTTTTACTCAGCTTCTCTAACTCCTGTTCACATTCCCTTTGGTCACTGATGATCCTTTTCAAGTGTAGCATTTGTCCGTAGGGCAAGTTCTTCAAAGTGTTTTTAGGATGAAAGCTCATCATACGATGCAGTAAATTATTCCTGTCGGTTGGTTTAGTAAACAGGGAGGATGTGATCTGTTGGTTGTTTACATTTATATTAATGTCCAGGTAGTGTATCCCAGGATTTCCAATTTCTGAAGTAAACTGGATGCGTAGATCTATATTGTCGATGTAGACCATGAACTCATCAAGTGACTCTCTTGTTCCTTGCCAAATGCCAAAAATATTGTCGATGTAACGTACCCATTTTTTCAGTTTGCTTTGCCACTCGGTTTTCTGTAGTATATGAGTTGTTTCAAATCGATGCATAAACGCATTTGCGTATGCAGGTGCCATTGTAGCGCCCATAGCAGTGCCGGAGGTTTGGATGTAGAATTCATCCTTGTATTCAAAATAAGAGTTCATTGATATAAAAGTAAGTAGCGTTAGGATGAACTCCTTCACTGCTCCTATCTCACCTTCCTGTAAAAGTAGCCACTCTACTGCTTCTAACCCTGGGTTGTGGGGAATGCTTGTGTATAAATTAGTCACATTGATGGTAATGAGGATATCCTGTTCAGTAAGCCGTACTTCTTCTAGAATGTTTAGAAAATGAGTACTGTCTTTTACGTAAGTGGTTGTTTTTTGTATTAAAGGCTGAAGAAAGTAGTCAATGTAAGTCCCCAGTGGTTGCAGAATGCCGCCTGTTGCGGCCACTATTGGTCTTCCAGGTGGATTGTTAAGACTCTTATGTATTATTGGCAGCAGATAGAAGTGAGGAGTATTGGGTTTCTGATTGAGTAAAAATGCTTTGGTTTTCCTTGTTATCATCTCTCTTTCCTCTGCTTTAGTGAGCAGTTCTTCCAAATTTTTTCGTATCTCTATAATTGGATTGTGATCAATTTTAGAATAGACGTAATGGTTGTCCAGTTGTCTTCTGCATTCATTCTCATAGTCTTGTGTGTTTTGTAGCACTAGGGCTTCCCCTTTATGTCCTGGTCTTATGGTTATTGTCATGATCTCTGCTTCCAAAAGATCTGGACTTGCCCAACTCCCTTGGAAGCAGACCCATAACCCCGGTTCCGAGTGCCAGCCAGTCCCAATTGGGACCTTTTGGACCCTGTCCTGGCGCCAGTGGCACCAGGCTCATAAAGATGCCCAGTCCCAGCGCTGGAAGCGCCGGGCTCATAATGCTTGGGTGGACTTACCTGCAGCAGACCATGCTGCTTACTTACCTGCCAGTTGAGCCCCTGATCCTCTTCTGTTTGGGACTACTTTTCCTGTTGGGTGGGGCAGGAGCCACTCCCTAGGTTCAGAACACTGGAACTCTTCTGGAAAGCAGGAACTCTTTTCTTACCTAGGCGAGGCTGTGGAAGGAGACACCTAAGCACTACAGGAGGCTATTTAAACCACACCCGATGGATGAATCTTGCTTTGCGTTATTCTGCATTCTCTGCAGCAGAACGCTCATCGTGTCTTCTGCTTCTGATCCTGGGCCTAAGGGAACAAAGGCTTACCATCCTGGAATCCAGTCTTCAGCAGCACCTGTAAAGACAAAGAAAGAACAGGTTAGCACTACGGTCTTCAGTGGCAGCGCATCTCTTACCTGGTCCATCGGCTGTCACCAACGCCTCGCGCTGCATTCCGGCATCTGAAAGACAAAAGCTTACCTACTCTTCGCATGCTCCGGAGGTCTTCGCACTGCATTCCGGCATCTGAAAGAAAAAAGCTTTCCAGCTCTTCGCACGCTCCGGAGGCCTTCGGCGCTGCATCCCGCATCTGAAAGACACAAGAAGGTGCGTTTAAAGACATTGGGCAACTTTATTACTCACGTGCCATTACTCCTTCCCACGCCGAATCCAGTGGGTATTCCAGCACCCTTCAGCTTCTCTAAAGCTCCGAACTTGTACCTGCAAGATAAAAGGGACAGTTAATGTGCATCGTGAAGCAGGCTACAAGCGCTTACTTACGTGCTTCCAGGCGCTTCTATTCCTCATGCGGGTTCGATCCTCAACTCTCATCAGCCCGTCATCCGCCATCGCCGGAACCCTGCAAAACAAGAGATATCATTACAAAAGACTTTTAAGACATTTGAAGTGCCCAGAACTTACCGTTCGTGCAGTTAACGATGGACAGCAGTCCTCTGAGGTCAAGAGGCCTGCACCCTTATCCAGTGAAGAAACTGGTTACGGCACCTTGCCCCGAGGCAGATGGAGAGCTCGGCGTTCACTTACCTAAGGTGAGGGCGTTAACTTTTGGGGTTCTACAGGAGAAGAGAAAGGGAAGAGGAGAGAGGCACCCAATAACCCCAGTTCATTAATCCCATATTTTCTATCTGCAGACATCTTACTCTTCGAGTCAGACATACAGTGCACAGAGGTCCAGCCCAAAGAGCCAACCGTGTGTTACACATCACCTTTGAAGATACGGCATTCACCCAGTCAAGACCGGCGCCTCTGCGGGAATCAGGTGAGCGTTACAGAACACAAAGCCTACCGCAAAACTCCCACCCAGGCGCTATGGAAACCTCGGATACCGACCAGCTAGCCCAGTTACTTGGGGAACTAAGAGCAGAAGTGCATGCAGCCCGTCAGGAAACGAATGCTCTAAGAAGGGAACTGATTATTTCCAAGGAGCGAACAGACGATCTCGCTAGACAATTGCTACAGTCACAAGCCGGACAAACTCCGTTACCCGCATCAGGGGCAAATCTTCCTTCAACATCCTCTACGAACCCAGTGCAGATCAACCTACCTGGGAATGTACCTCTGGCTCCGCCCGAACGATTTTCTGGTGACCCAAAGAGGTTTGCAGTATTTATTAATCAGTGCCGGTTGCACTTCTTATGCCGGCCAGCAGCCTTCCCAACTGATCAAGCTAAGGTAGCTTTCGTGCTTTCGTACCTTAGTGGCAATGCGGCAGACTGGTCGACCCCTTTAGTTAATCAAGATGATCCGGTTCTCCATGATTTTCAAGCTTTTCAGCTCAGTATGGAAAAACTGTTTGCAAGACATTCACAGGGGCAGGCCTTGGACAATGAGCTCCTTTCATTGCGACAGGGTAATCAAGACCTTTTGGCTTATATTGCGTCTTTCAACAGACTGATAGTGGAAACTCGATGGCCTGAGGACAAAAGGATTACGCTGTTTTATAGAGGTCTACGTGGAGAGCTCAAAGATGTGTTAGCCCAAGTAGTGAATCCCCCGCAAGACTGTTCGGACTATATTGACTTAGTCGTTCAAATAGACCACAGACTGCAGAGCAGGAAGGCCGATCGTTCCAAGTTTGATGCTCGAGTATTTTCCAAACCACCAACTCCTACCAAAGGAGTAGACTCCGGGGAACCCATGCAAATAGGGGGCCTGAAAGGACCACTAACACAAAAGGAGCGGGAAAGGAGAAAACAGCTGCAATTATGCCTCTATTGCGGAAACTCGGGGCACTTTCTTCGAGACTGTCCGGTGAAACCAGCCAAGAAGGCAGTAGGAGCTGCAGTTACCAGGGTCACAAACTCTGAGCAGGGAAATGACCTCGCCCGACAAGAATAGAGGTCCTCTTGCCGAGCGTTAAAACCAGTTCCGTGACCTCGCATTTCGTGATACCTATGGTCCTCATTAGCCCTGAACATCCGGATCGATTACATGCGATTGAAGCTTACGTCGACAGCGGTGCCATCGGCAATTATGTGGATCATGAAATGGTTTTGAGGATGAATCTGACTCTTTGTCCAAAGGCTGGAAAGGACGTCATTACTACGGTGGATGGTACGGAGATAGCCTCCGGACCAGTAACGTATACCACCCAAGAAGTGACGCTAGTAAGTCAAGATGGACACCATGAGAAGATCGTGTTCGATGTGATCAAGGCCCCTCAGTTCCAGATTATTCTAGGAATTCCTTGGTTAGAGAAGCACAATCCTCAGATCGATTGGCGAGCAAGAACGGTTCAGTTTCCAGAATGTGTCTCTACTTGTCACCCTCGACCTGGTGTTGCACTGGCAGCAATTTCTTCGGAGGCTCCCCAGTTACCTCCCGAATACCTAGAATTCCAAGATGTTTTCCGGAAGGATCAGGCTAACTCTCTACCTCCTCATAGGTCTTATGACTGCCAGATAGACCTGATACCTGGATCTACTCCTCCTTGTAGTAGAATTTATGCCCTCACCGAGCCTGAGAATCTTCACCTCCGACAATACCTGGATCAATACCTAGCGAATGGGTTTATTCGTCCTTCCAAGTCCCCTGCTTCCTCAGCTTTGTTCTTCGTTCCAAAAAAAGAAGGGGACCTTAGAACTTGTATACATTATCGCGCCCTGAACCAGATCACCGTTAAGAATAGATATCCGTTACCTTTGATCCCTGAACTCCTGGACCAAGTCAGAAAAGCATGCATATATACAAAGCTGGATCTTAGAGGAGCCTACCACTTGGTACGAGTCAAAGAGGGCGATGAATGGAAGACGGCCTTCCGCACCAAGTATGGGCTATTTGAATATCAGGTCATGCCCTTCGGACTTTGCAATGCCCCGGCCGCCTTTCAATATTTTATGAACGATGTCCTCAGAGAGCTCATAGATGTGTGTGTTGTTGTTTACATTGACGACATCCTCGTTTATTCTTCATCGGAAACTGAACATCGGAAACATGTGAAAATGGTCCTCGAGAGATTGCGTCAACACAAACTTTTCGCTAAGTTGGAAAAATGTGTTTTCAACGTGACTGAAGTTGAATTCTTGGGATTCATATTATCACCTAGCGGAGTGTGTATGGATTCAAAGAAGGTCGATGCAATTCTCAAATAGCCATCGCCATCCTCCGTAAAAGGAGTTCAAAGCATGTTAGGCTTCGCTAACTTTTACCGCAGGTTTATCCCCGAATTCTCTCGAATAGTCCAGCCCATCACCGCCTTGTTAAAGAAAAACAAACGTTTTGAATGGTCTACCGAGGCGGAACAAGCTTTCCAGAATTTGAAGACTAGATTTATCTCTGCACCGATCTTAAAACATCCTCGCCCAGAACTCCCCTACATCGTTGAAACTGATGCTTCGAGCCTTGCCATGGGGCAGTTCTATCACAAAAGGACCCAGTAACCAATCAGTTGCATCCCGTGGCATTTTGGTCCCGCAAATTCTCGCCTCCTGAAATCAATTACACTATTACTGATAAGGAACTTCTAGCTATCAGGTCCGCCTTTAAGGCTTGGCGGCATTATCTTCTGGGGGCCCGACACACCGTTACTGTGATGACAGATCACCGAAACCTGCAATATTTGAAAACCGCAAAAGCTCAATCCTCTAGGCAACTCCGTTGGGCACTATTCTTTGCCGAGTTTGACTTCATAATTACCTATCGACCTGGTACAAAAAACGGTAAAGCTGATGCCCTTTCTCGGATGGGAGTGGAAGAACATTTGATCAATCCTAAACCTGTACCTATCATTCCCAAACAAAGAATTCTGGGTGTAATCGCCACACAATCCATAGAGGAAGTTAAGGATAAAGCCAGGCTACTGGTAACTCCAGCAGACATACAGAATTGGCATCTGCAGGGAAAGGACTTTACGGTGAAGGACAACCTATTATATTTCCAAGAACGGTTATACCTGCCCAGCACAGATTTACAGAAAAAGGTAATCTCTTGTTATCACGATTCTTTAATGGAAGGACATCCCGGTATGGCCAAAACCTCGGAAAAGATCAAGCGCTACTTCTGGTGGCCGTCTTGGAAAAAAGATATCAGAGACTTTATAATGTCCTGTGGAGTATGCGCCCAAAACAAGAGTCAAAAGGAAAAACCAGCCGGCCTCTTACGCCCTATTGACATCCCACCTCGCCCTTGGCATACGCTTTCTATGGACTTCATCACCGATCTACCTCCATGCTCCGGATACAATACGATCCTGGTAATCGTGGACCTATTCTCCAAGATGGCGCATTTCATTCCACTCAAAGGCTTACCAACAGCAGCAACTCTGGCCCGAGAATTTCTCGAAAACATCGTCCGACTGCACGGTTTTCCTTCAGTTCTAATTTCGGATCGAGGTAGTCAATTTATTTCTCATTTTTGGCGAAGTTGCTGTCGGTCGGCTCAAATTGATGTGAGACTTTCGACCAGCCACCACCCTCAAACCGACGGACAAACCGAGAGGACCAATCAAACTCTGGAACAGTATTTGCGCTGTATGCTACAACAAACTGAAAAAACTTGGAAAGATATCCTTTGGATAGCCGAATATGCCTACAATAACTCTGTCCACTCGGGAACTGGGAAGACCCCGTTTTTTCTTTTATACGGTAGTCACCCTCGAACCTCGGAGTTGGATCCACTCCAAGATCTTGGAACACCAGCAGTAGACCACCTGCATTCTAAAATCACTCAAGCCTTTAAGGAAGCCGTTTCTCACCTTCAAAGGGCTAAAGAACAATACAAGAAAGGAGCAGACCAACATCGGAAGGAAGCCCCCCAATATCAAGTAGGAGATCAAGTCTGGTTATCCACCAAATATCTACCTCTAAAAGGACCACGCACATTCAACCCAAGATACCTTGGTCCCTATTCCATCACTACCATAGTAAATCCAGTAGCGGTCAAGTTGGACTTGCCCCCTCACATGAAGATACATCCGGTCTTCCACGTCTCTCTATTAAAACCCGTGCAACCTCAAACCCGACTAACTAAATCTCCAAAACCTATTCTAGTTGATGGAGAACTCGAGTTTGAAGTCAAAAGCATCCTGGATTCCAAGATCTCCAAATCTAAACTATTTTACCTGATTGACTGGAAAGGCTACGGTCCCCAAGAAAGATCCTGGGAACCTGCAGAATATGTCCACGCGCCTCGTCTAATCAAAAGATTTCATCGAACATTTCCTAACAAGCCCAAACCCCCGGAGAAGCCCGGTTTGGGAGGGGCCTTGAGGGGGGGTGCTGTCATGATCTCTGCTTCCAAAAGATCAGGACTTGCCCAACTCCCTTGGAAGCAGACCCATAACCCCGGTTCCGAGTGCCAGCCAGTCCCAATTGGGACCTTTTGGACCCTGTCCTGGCGCCAGTGGCACCAGGCTCATAAAGATGCCCAGTCCCAGCGCTGGAAGCGCCGGGCTCATAATGCTTGGGTGGACTTACCTGCAGCAGACCATGCTGCTTACTTACCTGCCAGTTGAGCCCCTGATCCTCTTCTGTTTGGGACTACTTTTCCTGTTGGGTGGGGCAGGAGCCACTCCCTAGGTTCAGAACACTGGAACTCTTCTGGAAAGCAGGAACTCTTTTCTTACCTAGGCGAGGCTGTGGAAGGAGACACCTAAGCACTACAGGAGGCTATTTAAACCACACCCGATGGATGAATCTTGCTTTGCGTTATTCTGCATTCTCTGCAGCAGAACGCTCATCGTGTCTTCTGCTTCTGATCCTGGGCCTAAGGGAACAAAGGCTTACCATCCTGGAATCCAGTCTTCAGCAGCACCTGTAAAGACAAAGAAAGAACAGGTTAGCACTACGGTCTTCAGTGGCAGCGCATCTCTTACCTGGTCCATCGGCTGTCACCAACGCCTCGCGCTGCATTCCGGCATCTGAAAGACAAAGGCTTACCTACTCTTCGCATGCTCCGGAGGTCTTCGCACTGCATTCCGGCATCTGAAAGACAAAAGCTTACCAGCTCTTCGCACGCTCCGGAGGTCTTCGGCGCTGCATCCCGCATCTGAAAGACAAAAGAAGGTGCGTTTAAAGACATTGGGCAACTTCATTACTCACGTGCCATTACTCCTTCCCACGCCAAATCCAGTGGGTATTCCAGCACCCTTCAGCTTCTCTAAAGCTCCGAACATGTACCTGCAAGATAAATGGGACAGTTAGTGCGCATCGTGAAGCAGGCTACAAGCGCTTACTTACGTGCTTCCAGGCGCTTCTATTCCTCACGCGGGTTCGATCCTCAACTCTCATCAGCCCGCCATCCGCCATCGCCGGAACCCTGCAAAACAAGAGATATCATTACAAAAGACTTTTAAGACATTTGAAGTGCCCAGAACTTACCGTTCGTGCAGTTAACGACGGACAGCAGTCCTCTGAGATCAAGAGGCCTGCACCCTTATCCAGTGAAGAAACTGGTTACGGCACCCTGCCCCGAGGCAGATGGAGAGCTCGGCGTTCACTTACCTAAGGTGAGGGCGTTAACCTTTGGGGTTCTACAGGAGAAGAGAAAGGGAAGAGGAGAGAGGCACCCAATAACCCCAGTTCATTAATCCCATATTTTCTATCTGCAGACATCTTACTCTTCGAGTCAGACATACAGTGCACAGAGGTCCAGCCCAAAGAGCCAACCGTGTGTTACACATCACCTTTGAAGATACGGCATTCACCCAGTCAAGACCGGCGCCTCTGCGGGAATCAGGTGAGCGTTACAGTTATTGTATGATCCGAGTATAAATTCTGGATTATAGACATTTCTCCTCTGCTGAGGTTTCTATTCCTTGATGTTCCATACTTGATTTTTTTAAGATCTGCTGTAACCATTTTTTCAAAAATGTCTATTGCTGGGATGCTGATGGGAGGTACAAAAGTGCTTTTAGGTTTGAACTCAACTAGATCTGATGGCTCACGCGTGCGCTCGGTATTCTCCATTTCTGCAAAAAAGACTTTTGAGTTTCACTTTTCTAGTGAGCTTATGTAGCTCAACTTTGGTGTTAAATAAGTTAGTGTTGTAAGTGGGTACAAACTTAAGGCCCTTTTGTAGAACTTGATCTTCTTGTTTAGTCAGTATTCTGTTGGTAATATTCACCACTAAGTTATTATCGCTTGAAATCTCGTCTGTACTCTGGAACCTTTTCCTCTTGCCCCTCCTCGTTCATTTCTTCCTGGTTGATCGTCTAAAAAAGAAGATTGTTGTGATGTGGTGCTGGTGCTTGGGGTGGCCCTACAGGCGTCTCTTGCTCCTTCTGTTCTTTGTTGTTGTGCTTGCGAGGTTTGCTCGTCTCTGCTGGAGTCTGTGTCTGAGCTGCTGTTATCTGAATTAGGGTTAGGATTACGTGGTCTCTGTGGTTGGTTCTGGTATTTTTCTGCCCATGTATACACTTCGTCACGTAGATAATCGAAGGTATCTCTCCTAAATTTTCTGATTTTTCTGGCTTCTAGATCAGCTTTGCATCCCTCCAGTTTTTTGTTGATGTCTACAAGTATCTCTCCAAGTATATCTGTGCTCGTAAGTGCTGTGATTTCTTCAGACAGGACTTGTATTTCCTGTTCCAGATTGTGTAAATTAGCGTAAAGTTCTTTAATGGTCAGCAAGATCAGGTCGAGAGAGCATTTGTTCAATATCTGCTCCCATTTTTGCACAAACTCTTTGTTCTCCTTGCACAAAGTCGGTTTTAGTCCAATTCTCAACCCTCGTGGTATCCTTTGTGCCTTGTAATAACAGCCTAGTGTTACTGCATGAAGTTTGCAGTTGATTGTTTTCCTAATGATATATTCGAGTTGTTTAATATTTTTGTTTGGATCTGTATCCTTTGTGGAGCTACTGGTTTCCTTGATCAGTCGTAGGATTGTATTTGCCTCTTCAGCTGAGAAGCCCAATGTTGTTGCTCTTGTGTCTGTTAATGTTTCAATTTCTTCGTAGGACATAATCGCATGCTAACTCTCAATTTAACACGGAAGTGAAAAATCTTTATTTTTACTCATGGCAGCCATGACACCTTATTGCTATAAAGCTTATGGGTATTTGAATGATCTGCACAGGCTTGAGCGTAATCTGTTAGTAAAGTGCAGTTTGTGAAGGGACCCTTGCACCAACAGGATTCTCACTTATTATACATAGAATTTAGTTGGGCAGGTGCAGTGCACGGCTCACATTTCCTTTTGATGTACCAGACCTGTTGGTTTAACGCTATGAACTAACGAGTTAGGGCTGAGAGAGGCGATTCTTCAATTGGTAGAATCTGTGCCAGGCATCAAAGCTAACTGGAAGGCAGGTGCACTCTCGAATTGTGCAAGGCACACCCATCCTTGTGCTGGAAATCTACTGTACTGGCAGTGGTGACGGGCTCCCAATGTCTATAGGGGAACACTTTTAGCCTTATTCAATGAAGGGTATGACAAATACTGTAGCAGGGAATTAGGTAATCTGGTTGGTGGAAACAGCAAGGGAAAGGCTAGAAACTGATTCCTCTATCTGCCTCCAATTGGGAGTTTATGTAAAGGTGTGAGTGAACCCGGACATTGTAAGATTCGTGCTACTGCAGTGATGGATAGTGGGTCTGAGTGTACATGAACACATGAAGACTGCCCGCACTGGGATGGACTGTCTGACTTGACACAACTACTTACAAAAAGAGAGAACTGCAGACCCACCCACCTTTCCTTCACACAGTGCGACCACAAAGGTTTGCCTAAGAACCGACCTGCTGCAGTGGGATGCCCAAAGCCCAACCTGAAAGTGGATGCAGAGCAAATTCTCACTGCCTAGAAGACTAGGCCTACTGGTCTGAACCAGAGCCGCAAAGGGGTATTGTAGGAGCAAGAAAATATGCAGGACGCTACACACACATACAAGTGCCAGGGGTTGACCAAGACATTGTTGCCTCATGCAGTGAAAACAAGCTAAGCTCCCTATCCCTATACATGGACAGCGACTGAGAGCATTTCCTGGACAGTACCTAATTGGACCCTCTGTGAGCTTTTCATCATGGAAAAAACTACTGACTGGAGAAGCTGCAGGACTAACATACTTTAGGGATCCCTGAGTGAACCCAGCCTGTGGACTTACCTTTTTGGTGAGATTTCTAAACCATGCCAGAGACCATTCATTTTTGTACTTATTGACATTCATTTCAGTGATTAACATTGCTCCCCATAAGAACCCATGTTAACTGTAACCCCATTGACTTTGCTGAAACCGTAGAGGCTGTTTTACACGGGTTCCCTTTTTATTGTGGTGTTTTCCCTCTCATCTGTTTATGGACATTAAATATTATAATCTGATAGTTTTAAAACTTGGTTTCATACAGCAAAGTCTTTTACTATGTTTTCCTTCTGAACTTGAGAAGTGGTGGAACTTCTCACGGCTATTATGAGTAAGTTATGCCCTTTGCCTATGTTACCAAAAAGGCAAGGGACACAATTTGGGTCTGTTGAATTGCCTTTTACAGAACCTCCTACTCAAAAAGAGGCAATGGGCCTCATTATAGGTCAGCCGGTTTGGTATTAAAGTGCCAGTATTAACGTATACCGGCACTTTACCAGACCGGCTGACTACAAGTTTGCCAGTGGGGCACCTGAGTTACCTCCAGCTAAAACCTGGGGATAAGGCAGGCGCCTTACCAGCAAAAATCACTGTTATTACAGGCACTGCTATTACCAGGGCCGGTAATGGCGGCAAATCCCCCATGGAGGCTTATTGGAGTCCTATTGGACTCCATGAATGGGGATTTACACCGTCATTCATAATCCGGCTGTAATTCCACCGGACCGAGTGCCGGAAATGGTAATAGCATTTTCTGGGATCCTGGCGGATTTTACGCCAGGATACCGGCATACCTATTTTGAGGCCCAATGTCTTACATAAGTGCACGTGCAGTGGGATTTTGCACTTGGCAAGTTCATCTAGCAGGAACAGACTGAACATCCAAACCAAGGTCTATTTTAATGTCGATTTTTGATTTTTCAAATAGGGGATTGTTAATCATTTTTCTTCATTTTCCCTTTTGTGATTTTCCATATTTTGGAATGTGTCGTTTTTGTGTTCTAATCTCTTTTGTTTTACAAAGGATAATAACTAGAAAGTTCTGTCTCAGCTACAGCGTCAAAGCTGAGGAGCTTGTGCTAAGAACAGGACCTCACTAAAAGATCTAAATGGAAAGACTTGCACAAGAGCATGCAAACTTGAACAGCATCAAGATCCACCATCCAAGAGACCCCTGACTTTCTCGAGAAAATGCAAGGGGAACAACAAGGGTGCGCCAAGTAGTACCCTCTCTTACAGTGCCCCGCACAGATCATCAAGTCGTACTTCATCTGGGAGCTCATCCTACCTGATGGTGAAGGGGGAGAAGAGTCCATGCAAAGAGACCATGCAGGCTGAAATCCAGACAAAAAGTGCATTTGATGGGAGACGTGTTTGAGGAAAAAAAACCTTGAGAAAGGACAAATTGCACATGAGACACGAATGGAGCAGCCGAGAATTGAGACCAAGTTACTCAGATCAGGTTAGTGTTTCCACCTGCACTGCTAAGCCTAAATCCAGCATTATAGAGTTTTGTGGTAGCAAGGGGTATAATCACCTGGATGCAGGCCCTAAACTAAGTTGTACACTGCACCAACTAGAGCAAGGGAGCAGTGGGGAGCAGTACTGATGGGGAGGTTACCATCACAGGGCAGATATGTCATGCCCGCCTTAGAACATGAGCATACGACAGAGAATGAACACATAAAGGATGTGTCTCATGAGGAACTTAAGGTACTTCTCAGAGGTCAAACTAAAGAAATGTACTGACATCTCCAAGAACAGTAGACAAACCTGGGCTGTTTGGGTGGACATTACAGTAAATAGGCTTCACATATATGGACCTAAGGTAACACTGCAGAAACGTATGGGGTATTGTATAATGCAATTGCTAGAGAACACATCCTAAATAATTGTTCTGTGGAGTTACACCAACATTTGGTGGATGTAAAGTTGACAGACCATAGTGGGCTGCTCAGCGCAGTGAATATGTGTGTCAGCAAGAGGGTACAGAAAGCGACTACAGTGGGGGCCTAAAAGAGTAGAGAATAGTCCCAGACAACCTGCCCGGTATAACACACTATGAAGGTGCCTCTGAAGGATTCCTAAGAGAATTCTATCTCTGGGTTTCCCAGTCCTCAGGGAATAGGGGTGTTTCCAAAGGTGGGAGACAGCCCATCTTTCACAGAGCTTGGTTGGGACTTCAATATCACTGGTCATAAGGGAGGGATCCCTAATTACCTGACGCATACCCTATGTTTGCCAATGCAAAAAGACTCTGCCTCCGAGGGCATGGGGAGTACTGGATTGGCTATGGTTTCCCTAGCACTGTGGGAAATGGGGACAGACAGTCTAAACAATATCCCTCACAGCCGCATACCCATACGTACCTTCAAAAGGCAAAGGCCAGAAAGTATTGAAACAACAATCAATCCCTGACACCAAAATAAAATAATGTCCAGCCAAGGTTCTACAACAATAGGAGCCTTTAATTACGCTAAACATACCAACACACTAATAATAAACAACCCAAAATATTCATAAAGAGGTCTGGGAAACCCTCTACCGGCACAAACACGGCCCATTGACTTGCTCTTGGGTGGATGGCCCCCCGGAGGGTCTCAACCACGCTTTAGCTCACTATACTTTTCACAATGGAGAAATTTCCATACAAATATCACTCTTTGTCCCAACTGTAGGTAGTCCAGCACCGAAATGGTAGGCAATTCTCCTCTGAACAAAAGTACCAACAGCAACCCCAGACGTGTGTTTCAGCATAGTCGGGCCTCCTTAGTGAGGTGGAGCTGTGCCTCTCTAAGCACAGTGACCAAGGGGTCCACGTCTGGATTCCCCTGGTAACTTAAGGTGAGAACCGAAAGTACCCAAAATTTGCATAAACAGATCTGGGAAACCCTCTACATGCACGAACGCGGCCCATTGACTTGTTCTTGGGTGGACGGCCCACGGGAGTATCTCAACCACGCTTTAGCTCACTATGCTTTTCACAAAGGAGAAATTTCCATACACATATCAGTCTTTGTCCCACCTGTAGGTGTAACTAACCTCTGTCAGAGAAGAAACAGAATATGTAGACTTTAAACTAGTTTCTGCAGCAATGGGCAGTTCAAAGTGTATGTCTTTAAGGCGGTCGAGTAGGGTGCTCCCAATTGAGTGGATCAAGTTGGTGTTAAGACAATCAAGTCAATTTGATGCAGACGACCAATGTGGCGTGGTCCTGTAGCAGTGATCTGCTCAAATCAGTTGAAGATAAAAGCAGGCCCAAAGCGGTGCAAAATAATTTGACATGGTCCAGGCAATGCATTGTGATCTAAGCAGCAATCAGCTCGAAGAGGACTGGAGTGCAAGCAGGCGAGTCAGTGGCTAGATTACTCGATGCTGATCTAAGTAATGGTGAGTGTCAAAAGCAGCTGCAAGATCCTGCAGTGGCTCAAAAATTACTTGAAAGCGGTCGGGTTGACATGAAAGCAGTCTGAGGTGGGAGACACAGCCAGGACCTGTTTCTTGGCTTCTTGGTTGCTGGGAGACATAATTCATGGTCTCCAGGGACACAGAGGGTCCTTTTTCTGCCCTTTCAAGCTTGGGAGGTTGCCAGAGAGCACTTGCAAGTGCTGTCACCTCTACTGAGCAGGAACCTGGTTACCAGTGTTGAAGCAGCAGCTGGCCTTGTCCCAACAGAAGTTTACCCCAAATTGTTCTTTTGGATGGGTGAGGTGGGAGTCTTGCAGACTCCTTGAAGTCTTTATCTTCACCTCTGCTGCAAAGGGCTTTATGCAGACTGTACCCCAATAATGTGCCAGGTGAAACCTTCTTCTGATATTCAAAGATGATTCAAAGACAGCTCTCACCCTTTTATTTCCTTAATCTGCCACAGCAAATCAGGGAGTTTCTTGGGCAAGCCCCTGGGCCTGAGAGCTCTGGTAGGACAAACTTTGCCAGAGCTCCATAGCGTCTTGTTCTGGCCAAATACCTACGCTGTAATGCAGTAACCAGGTGGGTGGACTCATTAGCATGGGACGGGCTAGAAATCAATTACTGTACAGCCTCAAATTAGGAATATCAGTTAAGAGTACTGGTGGAACCACTTGTAGGATTCTTGAAGTTGCAAGGAACCCGTTTTCTTATAAAGTGGATTTTCCCGGCCGTATGGACTACCTGTGCATTAATAGCTGAGAACTGTCTGCATGCTTGCAAAACAATGATTACATAAGGGGAACAGCTGATCCCACCACTTATCCCTCATCGAGTAGGGTGGTAATGATGACGATAATGATGTGTTATTTATATAGCGCCTTAATCCAAAGCGCTTTACAGAGCACATATTTACATACAATATCACCCAATCGAAATTGGTACTCATTTATCGACCTCGGAAGGATGAAAGGCTGAGTTGGTCTTGCCGGGATTCGAACCTGCGACCTGCAGAACACGCTCAGATCGCAGCAGCGAGTGCTCAACCCACTGAGCTATCTTACCGGTAATGGGCTGCCTAGGAGCCTACAAGCACCAGGAATACTAGTGTGTCTAATCCAGTACAATGAAGGGGTGCTGTAGGAGATGGGAACATTTATAGGATACTTGGGACAAGACAAACGTAGGGCATAAGAACAGAAACTCAATGGCACTTTGTACCTAAATTCTATATATCTGAGATTAATATTCTAGCTGAGAACTCATTGCAGGGTTCGAAATTGAGGGGAGCTGGGAGCTATTTAGCTCCTGCTTCTAGCCTTAGAGAGTCTGGTTAGCCTGAAAGTAACATCCACCAGGAGCTACTTTTAGGTCGAGGGGCCAACTGCTGCCTTACAAACATGCAAACATGTAATCAACTTTTGAGTATTTGAGAATTCTAATAAAGAAGTAGTAGGACACATCTAGTACACGTTTAAACATAATGAATCATTCCTAATGGACAAAAAGTTAGTGTGCAGCTCATAAATTAGATTGTAGGTACGCCGAGTACCCAGCGTTAACTCCTCCCTACTGGGTGATGCCTGACACCCAGGAGCTGGTTTTGGCTCCAGCGCATCAGATCTTAATTTCGTACCTTGACAGCGTGTGTCCAGGTGGGGAGAGCCGGTGCCCTACCAGTCTCAAAAATAGTAACATACAGTAACAGTAAGCCTAAAACACAACACGCAAGATGGAGGTTTGGCAAGAGCAACGACTTATTTGTCAAGTTAGGATACTTCACATACATAGAAGCGCCAGGGGTTGACCAAGACAGTGTCGCCTCAAAAAGCGGAATTGAATCAGCTAAGGACACTTTCCCTGAGCTTGACAATTGGCAGGGAACACTTCCTGTACACAAACAGATTGGGGCCTGTGTGAGTTTTTTCAACGTGAAGCAACCACTTAGTGAAGCACTGAGAAAGCTGCAGGCCTGGCACTCTTCATGGAGACCTGAGCAAACACAGCGTGTTGACTTAGCCTTTTTTTGGTAAGATTTGTGCACCAAGCCATGGACTGGTCATTTCCATGTCTTAACATTCTTTTTGATTAACATTACTACCCATAAGAACACATGCTAACTACAAACCCATTGACGACTCTGGAATACTGTAAGCTATTTTACACGGGTCCCCTTTCGTTGTCTTATTTTCCCCTTTAATCTCTTTATGGTAATTAAATTAGATAATAAAATGTCATATTTTAATAACTTTATTTACACAGCAATATCATTCAATGTGTTTTCTTATTAGCTTGTGAACTGGTTGCACCTCTCATACCTTTTATGAGTAAGCCTTGCTCTTCACTTATGTTGTCAAAGGGAAGACACGTGATGCAAAGCCTTTTGGGTCTGTTGATTTCCCAACAAGTACAAGCTCCCCAAAAATGGGGGATGTCTTGCATCAAGTTTTGCTCAAGTACAGTGTGTGATATTATTCTATCCACCTTCTACAGAGTGCAGCCTGAGCATGCAGCCTTGCTACAAAATGGTAAGCTAACGGCTCTCTATAGCTCTTGTTTGACATAGGAGTAAGTGTTGTGCATGCTGTGGCTTTGTGGAGCTTATGGAGAAACATCTTTTGACCTCCGTGGAGCTTACTGGTCAGCTTCTGGGAAGGCAGTTGTAAAGGAAAAACCAAGTGCACATTTAAATACAGCCTTGCCCCTCTCCTTTCTCCTCAGGTGTGCGTTTACACCAAGAGGAATCTATTGTTATGTGCCTAATATCACACTGATAATGAGCCCTCGGCCCTGGTGTTAAAGCAGTCCCTAGTGATTTAATAAAAATCTGTTACATAATTTAATAAAAAGCTGAAACCAAGCTGGTATGTCAGTGAACGGTTTGCAAAGTTACATTTCTACATAGAAACAACATAAGATAATTAAAACGTGTTTTCCCGGAGTACCTATAACCTAAAGTAAGAGGTAGATTTGGTACTTCACGTGGAGACTTGCCAAAAACCATAGCATGGCACAACAAAAATAGCAAAGCCAAGTACACCACAAATAACAGGGGAAAGCAGTGCAACATAACCCAACATGACATGACAACATAGCGTAACAAAAGAACATGGCATACTGATCATCCAGACTTCTGTCCGACACAGCCATGACCATCCACTTTCATTTGAGCTCGCCTCCAGTTTGGAAAAGACAAATCTGTGTTTTTCCCAGCATGCCTTCTAGCACGGATTGGTGTATCCTTCTGCTTGTATTACGGCTTGGAGCGTTAATACTAGATAAGTTGCTGCTTTGTGCGTCAGTTGGTTTCACGTTTCTCCTGGTGCCTTTGCACTGCTCTCAGGAACATGAAATCATACTAAATCTGTGATAAAGTTTGCTAAGGGGAACTTCTGCACCGGCTCCTGCTCTGTCCGTTTGGGTAACTTTTAAATGCACCTTGATTTCCAGCCAAGATGTCTCCAGACACTCTTCTTTTACTTTTCTGGAGACCATAGCTTTTATTTTATTTTATTGTTTAAAGCGCTGACCTAGCCTGAGAGCAGCAGAGCGCTGTATAGCGTGTGGGCAGCCAGCATTTGGGTTGGCATCTTTTAACAGTAGCGCAGTACTGTGAGGTCTGTGCGTTGGTATGTGTGTCCATTGGAATTAGTCCTTGGTCAGGTGTTGTTGAAAAAGCCATGTTTTCAGAGATTTGCAAAATTGGAGAATTGTGGGGCAATTCGAATTGGACTATACTTCGGCTATATAGCAAACGAGGTTGCAATCATTTTCTGCCCACTTTTCATCTGTCTCCCGCTCAACTCTGTGGACACCGTTCTGTTGGGCCTTGTGGTTTCTAGCAGTGGTCTCCTTGCCCATTTATTTCTGCCATGGTGTTCAGCCTGCCTCCTAGCAATCACTGACTGATTTGCCCTCAGCCCTTGTCTTGCAGCCTCCTGGCGTGGGTTGCTGAGCCCTCTGGTACCTGCTTCACCTTCTACCTCTTGCTTTCTGTGGTCCACTGAGCTTGTTTGGTCTCCTGCGGTTCCACGACAGGTCTCTGGTTTCTAAGTGATACTCCTTACGTGGAGGGTTGGGGAACGAGGAAGTCTGGATTTGATTGCCTGTCCTTTCTTGGTGGATTCTTGCCCAATGCTAATTGGACGAGGCAGGGGCTAACTCGCTGCATTCCCATGCACAACTCGGGAAATCCACTAGTCTACAATTACAACCACAGCTGCCAATTTACATGTGAGTGGATAAGAGAAATGGTGCGTGCTGGTGGAACCGTGGATGCACAAAACTGGTTGTGTGCGAACGCATGCGTTTGAGAGATGGAGCGAAATCCTGCGTGCATGTGTGTGGTAATAGGTATGGAGGGCATACGTGAGTGTAGCTTGTGTGTGAGAGACGGGCGAGATCGACCCTGTATGTGTGTGGTATAGTGGAAATAGGTCAATAAAAGGTGTGTTTGTTTGCGTGTGTCAGTGAGAGAGCAGGAGACAGAGACAATCATTCTGCGGGAGCTTTGTGGGTACGCACATGTCGTTTATGTGTTAAAGTGCGCGTTGCCCTTGATGCACTGAAGTCTGCATGTGAGAGAGAGAGGAGTGGAGGGGGCGGGAATGCTTGTATGGAATGAGTGTGGTGGTGCTATGGTGCTTTGGGGCACGACTATATATTTTTCTAATTACACCTAGCTTCGAGCCATCCGCTACACCCGTCACTCGCATTCATTCATTACATTATGGGGAACTGTGGAGGTGTTTGCTGTAGCCGCAAACATTTCCAAGGAAGAATAGTGAGAGGAGGATATTTTCCAGCAACATGCTCAGGGCGAGGAAGAGTTAACAATCGAATCGACGAAGTAGTTATGCATTGGACCGGAGGCGGTGCTGCACGACTGGGTATGTGCTCTCTGGTAGAGATACACGAGTTGTTCCAGCACGTCTAAGCAAGAGGTCCTGCGACCCGGTGTATGCATGGTCGCTCGCTGTGCCCCGGCAGAGCTCCGCATCTGTCCAGCTGTTGACAAAATAGGACTGTTGCAGGACCAGGATCGATGGCCGTAATGCCCGTTAAAGGGTGTGCACCGACAGAGCTGTTTGTAGTTCCCGTTAAAGAGTGTTGTGGTTTGGGGTGGAGGTACATAGCTAAGCTGCGTATGTGCCATTTATAAACATCGCACATTCAATCGCTCCAAAAAGCACCGTAATGATATGTGCGGGTCTCGATGGAAAAGCATGGGTGCAGCAGATCAGGATTGGGTTGCATTGGGTGCACAGCGTCTGTAGCCATCGATAATGGCTTGACAGTATATTACACTTCCCGTAGTAATGAACCCATCTATTCTATTATACGGCAGACCCTGCAGCCCAACATACTCATCCTCTCTCCCTCTGGCGCCTCGCTGTCCCACTGGCACAGTCCCTAGTCTGGACCCTGGCTGTCTCTCTGCAGTGATGAAGGGTGTCACGTTCTAACGCTGATTGATAGGACAGAAAATTAATTGCTATATTTACAGATAAAAAAACAGCTCCCTGGTCCTCCCCCACAACCTCTACATGCCCCCTTCTATGTGTGCACATCATGCGCCAAAAATATCTGCAGTGATTTGTTTGCAAACCAGAAATCCCATGGTGCATCGCTGCCTCGGACCTCTGCCCTCAACTTCTCCAGTGCGGTCTTACAGCCTTTAATATCCCTGCGCCAGTGCGAACAATCACCAACCAAACGCCCTCTACCACATAAAGTCTGCCCCAAATCCCTACTATCCGTTCCCCCAGAGCCTCCGCACTCCCGCCACCACACCCCACCTGCTTGCTTCACGATCAGAAACATGTGCTTGCTTTATTCATAAAAGTAGCTATTTCCAAAGCGTCACAAATGAAATATTAGACCAGGAGTAAAATAGCAAGAAGAAAGACACAAAGACACAGAACTGGGTTACAACGTAAACACCAACTTGAGCTGAACCCTATCGCGGCTTGTAACATAAAACATACTTATATCCGTAATCTTAAACATGTAATGCTTAAAGCTAGCCATGACCCAATCCTAAACCGTAAGGCTAATTCTAAGATTAAACACAACTCCACCCAAACACTGAGTATCACTAACCCTAGACATACCCTAACGCGAATTTAACAAAAGCCCACCGTTAAAACGGACCCTACAAGTATACCATTGCTGCTAACTTTAACCACAGCCCTAATCTTGCCACTACTCGTGATGCTATATTTGTCCCCTGCCACAACATTAACCTAAAGCTACATGTGTCCCTTGCCATAACATAACCATTACAAAAGTAACGTATACCACAACACCTCATTGCGCACTGATAGCTGACAATCTACTGCACCCCCTCTGGTTCACTTTGCCACCCTACTCCCCTCTGGCTGTCTCTACTGTTATATCCTTCTCAGCATATAGAGTGCCCCACTTCTCTCTAGCTAGGGTTGAGCTATATAAATACCACTCCTACATATAAAGCTCCAAAACTTAAGTTAGACTATAATGCAAAAACATATATCCCATAACCTAGCACTGGCCCTAACTGTGACCCTTATCATAACCCTACTCAAATCCGTCATCTCATCTCTAACTCCAATGCTTGAGGCTAACCACTCATTTTAACTCGAACACTAACCCTAAAATTAACTCCAATTGCCCCTAACTCTTTGCCCTCCCACATCTCATAGGTTCATTTCACACTCAGAAAAGCTTACATGCATGTTAACATATGCATTTGCATTGCCCATGGTTCACATGTTTAATTAGGTACCAGAGGGAACATGGCCAGGACTCAGAAACAGAGCCCCACAACCTCAATCTGAAGGCTTACCCTAAACCCCAGAACACCATAAACAGATAGGAAACACCAACACTAACACACAGACCCTAACCACGATCCTAAAACAGAGGAGAATGTAATGTTTACCATAACACACAGTGCGCCACTGCTACATCTGTAACACACACGACACCCTAACCATAATATCACAACCACAACACACATGTGGGCTTAACAACAAGTGTAACACAGAGGACAACATAACCTTAACACTAACAGACCTCTAACACATAACACACGCATGCAGAAGTGTCCTGACAGTCTACTGGTAGACACTTGGGAGTAGACAATCGCGCTCTGTAGCCCTTGTCGGACCCTCTCGGTCTCCTCTTCCTTTCCACTAATTTACCCATAGGCCCTTCCCTCTTCCCTCACTCCGTTCCACTCTCTGTCCCTCACTCTTTGGTTCCCAACTCAGTTGGTCCATCTTCAAACGTCTTTCTTCCGTGACCCTCTCTCTATGTTCACTTCTCTCTTCTCTATCTCTCTTCATCCCTATCTCGCTGCCTGCTCCCTCTTGTACTCCCATTTCCCCCTTCGTCTGCGATGATTTCTTCTATTCCCCATCTCCCTCGTTGTCCAATTCTTCCTCGCCTTCTCTGCACCCGATCCACCTCCCCTTACTCTGCCCACCTCTCTGTGGCCAATCGCTGACATATTTCGGCCCTTTGTACATATGCCGTCTTCCGCTCTTGGGGTACTCCTATCATATTGCTCACTTCCCCATTCTCCTTTTGAGGAGACCCCCACTGGGGTACACCTGTTATCGAAGTACAGCTCCCACAGCAGCAGCAGGGCCGTCGCATATCGTGGGTGGCTGGTGGCGGGCGGCGAGTAGGGGTGTCACGGTATTAGTTTTATGACGGTACAATAACCTTCTTGCCAAATGACGGTATATCATGGTTATCGCGGTATAGCAGGTGGAGTTAACTAATCTTAACAAATATTTTCTAAAAGGTCATAAATTGTCAGGTTTATCATCACAAACAAAACCAGGCACCCAGGGCTAGAATTGGGCTTTTCAACATACTTTCCACTGAAATGCCACCCCTTGCTTCCACCAAACACAAACACGTGTGGAAAGGGGGGGGGCTGCTGCAACTGGCAAAGCAAACTGAATAGCTTTTCTTAAGTGGTCCTTTAGGCTTGTAGCTCCCCCCACTGGCTACTGGTGAAGATGAACATGTTGCCATCTTGATAATCTGCATGCCACAGATCAATGGAGTCTGATGGTAGTGTACGCTTGTGCGCATACACACACACACACACGCACGCACACACACACTCTTTATGTTACAGCCTTTAGTTTACTTCCAGGCCAAAAGGTGTTCAGTAATCAGTAATCACAGACATGTTACCCTTTGGTATGGCAGCAGGGAATACCCACAGAGATGATTACATTTCGCAGTGTGACTTATTATATGTAAATTCAATGAAAGAACCAGGCAAATCCCCCATTGTCATATGTTTAGAAAACATTATCCATTATAAATATATAAACCCCAAAGCCACCAACCCAAAGTCCCGGGAGGATAGCTCAGCGGCAACGTGCGTGCCTTGGAAGCAAGACGACACGAAGCAACACAGGTTCGATCTATGGGTCCGCGCTTAGAAACCTCTGGGTGCTTAAGTGCGTTATAAATACGCAACGAAGACAAAAACAATTACGCAACTAAATAAACAAAACCAATTTCTTTAACAGCGCCTCGATGCCCGCAGGCTGTTTGAGCGCTTTAAAAAAAATGTACATAAAAAAAACCCCTCTTCCTTCTTGGCACTGTATTTATTCTTCCTATTGCTAACATATTGCTTTTGTGTCAGGCCCGTGTGGTTTATGGAATGGCATTAAAAACTGCTCAAACTGAAACTACTTAGCAGACGGCACATCCAACAGTGCAAGACCAAGACTGTGCAACACTTGCTTACTGCAGCCTTTCTAAATCAGATTGAAAAGCCCACTTAACGGTATGAACGGTATACCGGTATAAACAATATGACGGTTATTATTGTTCAATTAAGTGGTTCACGGTATCTTTAACGGTATACCGTAATACCGTTACATCCCTAGCGGCGAGTCTCAGCGAAGAGGGAGTGTGGTGAGGGGACGTGAATGCCAAGGTCTGAGCAATTCCAGCTATGGGAACCTGCTGGCTGATGTGAGTCAGAGGAGCTAAATATAGCCTGACTGCTTAACTGGGAGCTGTCAGCATGGAGGTGACATCCGCAGGGGGACGGGCAGAGGGGGAAGAGAAGAAAGAGAGGAGATGATAGGCGAGGGTAGAGAGAGCCAGGGAGACAAGGGAAGAGGAAACGGGGAAATATATTAGAAGCTAAACAGAGCAGTAAGCAGAGCTGTGCGAAGGGGATGGGGAGAAAGATAGGTATGCAGGAAGGAGCAGAGGGAGGAGAAGGGATAGACAAGGGTGAAAAGCGATGACAGGCACAAGGGAGCTGAACGGAAGGGTGGTGAGAAAGTGTCGAGAGCACCAACAAACACACGAGCACACTCCCAATGCTCCTATACACTCATATGAAGCATCCTTCTTTATTCTATGCACGTATAAGACATTTCATCAGTAATCCTTAGACACGTAATACATGGTTTACTCACTTAGAAACATATCTTTTTCTGCATCTCACTTTACTCTCCAACTCGAACTCTCTCTCCCTCTTGAACTCACCACACGTTGTCACTGCACAACCTATTAGTCCCCCAATCCGCTGTTCCTACTTCCGCTTTCACCCCTTTTCACTACTTATCCTGCTCCACTAAAATGGTCTCCTCCAGCCATCAAAGTTATCTCTTCAATGGAACTCTTCAAAACGAACTACAAAAACTCCACCTGCTAGCAATGGAGGAAGACCCCCATATCCCTACACCCCCTATCCACCTCTTCAGGGCCACACCGTGTCATTTGTAAATGTATAAATACTGGCCTATGGCTGTCAATGTTAAAAATGTTCTTCAGTTCCTGTCCCTGGTTCCAATCTTTCCTGTAAACCAGTTCCATGTAATTTTCATAAAATACATTACTTAGTGGTAATTTACTTTGTGGAAATACTTCAAATTGTTACCTTGATTTTTTAAATTTTATTTATGGGGTGTTCCCCCAAGCTCCCTTTCCCCCTACACTACCATCCCTACCCCAAACCCTTCGACACTCCCCTTTACTTTAACCCACAAATATATATAAATATTCAAAGTAATTCAAAGTTATTTCCACGAAGTAAATTACCACAGAAGTAATTTAGTCAGTGGAAACATCAGGAGACCCTGTAAACCACCTGGTATATATCACTCAATCAAACAATGCTCTTATGTAAAGGCACCTCGTCTCAGAACTGCTTCCACTCCTTGTTATTGCCTACTTTGTAAGTATTTCTATCCAAAATGACACCTTAGTTTTCAATAAGTATAAAATATATAACACGTCTGTTACTTGTACCTAAATGCATGCATAGGGTTACTCAGTACTCCTATATAAAGACATACAAGTCTCCCCAGTGCACTCATACACACACACTGTAGGTCTTATAAATGCTTCACACATATTGTCTACCACTGATCATACACAAACACACACACACACACACACACACACACACACACACATAGACACACGCACAGTCCTTCATGATCCTGTACATATGAGTAAGCTCTGCCCAGCGATCATACACACACGCACACGTGGTGTTTTCACTAATCCACCAAATGAGGTCTTTCCAGTGCTCCTACCTATGCACATAAGAAGATTTCGCAGTGTGGGTATACTCATTTATAAAGACATGCCCAGTGCTCCTGTAGACAAAAACAAGGATTTCGGGACGTCTCCTTTAAGTACGTAAAATGAATCAAGTATATGTTATACATGCTATATGGGAGATCTCCAATGAGGAATAGATTTCCTCCTTCGCTAATGGCTGTGGATTTTTAGTCCATTGAATATTTTCGTATAAAGTCAATGGGTATGACCCCCAATCTGATTCTCACAGGACTACACTTCTTTATTTAAATTAAACATCAGAGCCTAAGGTGACACACTATAATTTTGAATTTTTACTTATTTAAGAACAGCGTGTTATTTCGAACATACACGACTTACAAAGTATGCAACAAAAAAGAGCAAAGCTAGACTAGGGCAATGTGCTTTTAAATAAGAGCATTGTTGGATTGAATGACATACACAGGGAAGAGGTATGAATAGGACCATAAACCAGGGACAGGGACTGGAGGACATTACAACATATTTAATTTTGAGAGCCTGAGTCTAGTATTTCGTTATTTACAAATTGCATTGATTATTTATGAAGATAGAATGTCCTATGCATGCAGTTTATGGATAAAGGCACTGTCCAGTACTGCAGGAGATACCACCTGAGAGGGCTGTAATATAGACTCCCAAATAAATGACTCCTTACATCTGGGGCAATTGAACTAAGAGAAAATACTGAAGATCAAGCAGCAAATCTAACAATGTATCTCCTGGCAGCACTGATCAAGCATAGAGCAGAGGTTGCTAATCTCACTAGGAATATTGCCATTCCCAATCAACAGACAGGAAGAAGACCCACTCGTCTGTTTCACAAACTTTAGACAAGATTAACTTTCGGGTTAAACATATGGTGCATAAGCGTTGACGTCATATTGAAAAAGATCGACTATGCACTACAGAGAAAATGCTTGTTGGCCTTCCTATGCAAAAAAATAAATACAATCCAACTGAACGTGGCAGCCAAGAAACACCCCCATGTTAGGCCATTTGAGGTTGCTCACTGCACTGCCTGTGCCTTTAGAGACAACATTGAAACCTTGAAACATAATTGATACACTTGTAGTTTGAACACACACTCAAATTATCAAGACAAAACATGTGGTTTATGCCATCCGGTGACCATACAAATGTCCCTATATTATTGGTAAATCATCATAATATATGCTTTATTCGACATTTGTCATTAGCAATTCGTCACAGTACAAAATTCAAACACTATAGATAAAAATCTACATGACTAAAAATATATATTGATCACATCAAATTGTAAAAACAATTCATTTTCTTTTTAGAGGAAAGTTCCCCTAATAAAATCCTGATATAAAAATCCTCTAAAATGCAATAAGTAAAATGCATGATATAAAATCAAACTCACGACATTATATGGATAATTGCTACTGGTGAATACTACAGTATTGTCTACCCCTATTTCTTATTTTATGTAAATAACTAATAGGCTTTGCGTAGCCATGCTCAAAGCACACATTTTGCTATGAAATACGCATTGTTAATGTTAATGGTGGACTGGCATAATGTTACGGCTTCCATTGGGCAGGAAATACAAGCTTTTCTAAATAGTGGAATAAAATACTGTCTTTTCAAGTCAACAACGTTATCATAGAACAGCAAGAAATGCATTATGGACTCAATGCTCAAACTACAAAGCAGACAACTTTGCAATTATAGGTTTTTCCAATTTCTCATACATTTTGTGGTCTTTAGAGTACCTGTTCTGAGTTCCAAAACAAGCTATGTGCATAAGCAGGTATTATAAGATCCAAATACCTCTCAAAGAGCCTCATTACACGGAAGGCAGTAAGGGTTAACGGTCACTGGTAATGGTACCGGTGACCGTTAACCCTTCCCGCCTGATTACGAGGTCACTTTGCGGGTTGGTACTTTAACGCCTGCTTTTTAGCAGATGTTAAAAACCAACCGGCAAAGGGACCAGGGTGCTAATTACGGTACCGCAATTTGCGGTACCGTAATTAGCACCTTCCCCATTCCCATTATGCCCTATGGGGCAAAAATGGGAATGGGGAAGGGCAATGGGGGGAAGGAGGAATTACCGCCCCGCCAACCTTGGAATAGGGCGGTAATTCCCCTTTCCTCCAAGGCGGTGCCAGTATTTTACCGGCATGGACCAAGGTGCAAATAGCACCTTGGTCCACTGCCTACCGTGTAATGAGGCCCAAAGTCTTTTTCAGTTTTCAAGCACAAATAATTAAAGCCTTGCTTTAATTTTAGGCAACTGTTGATTGCTGTCTCACAATTGAACAGCTTTATAGCAGATTTTATTACATCTCTCATGAAAGTTGATATGCTCACTGGATCATCCCAAGCAGCTTCTAAGCCCAACACTTAATTGTTTTTGACATGAATTGCCCATGGCAGTGCCCACCCACCTCGTGTATTTAATAAAACTCAAACTGCATCTCTAATCCTTATTAGGTCTGGAAATGTCCACAATCTAATCCAATAAAATATCGGTTTCCAGACTAGCTGGGTGGAGATTGGCTCAAAACCACATTCCATCTGCAAAAGTGCATTTGAGAAATTTTTCGGGAGGCGCAACAAGTTTAAACATTATTTTCTTGGTAATGTGAAGTTGGTCTCCTTTACAGTACCATGACAGTTCTCCTCCCTAAAAAGCTGCAGGGATAGATTGAATTTTATAAATGTTTTGGGCTGGGGATCCCAACTTTTCACCATATTTGACATAAAATGTCCTTACTCTTCCACTATTTCTGGCCAGGACAGTCCTGGATTTGCTCATCTGCAGTAACCAAGTACCAATTTCAGCAAATCTATCTCCCAAATAATCATAATAGGGGACTTATTCAGCCCCTTTGACATTTATTGAACATACTCAAGGTTTCATTTTTGTTGGTCTAAAAAACATACCCTTCCTTTTGGATTTATTTAGCTTCAGACCAAGGCGAGAGCAGTTATCAACAAAACAATTCAAGTTCCGCCTAAGCCCCATTGGGTAAATTGCCAATTGTATGGAGTCATCTGCAAAAAATAATGCCGGAATCACATTGTTACCAATTTTCAGGGGATCAAGGTGGCCAATAGGACATTCTTCCAATAGGGCCAGAATGACTTCATTGAAGAACAATGAGAACAGAAGTGGTGCAAGGGCGCAGCCCTGGCGGACACCTCTATCTACCTTAAATTCATCAGTGCATTCTCCAGCAGTTCCCCACCTTACCACCAATACATTTTTGCCATACAATTGCTGAATTATAGTTACCAATTTCACTAGTACACCCCGCTTGATCAAGACATGCCACAGTTGATCCTTAGTGACTGACTCGGAAGTGGTCTGGCAGTCCACAAACACTGCATAGACCCGCATTCCTTTCAATGTTGTATATTCTTGGAGGAGTAGAACCAATCGGAAGCACTGATCTACAGTGCCTACCCCTGTATGAAAACCTTCAAAGTCGTTTGAATTCACAAATTCTTGCAAATGATCTAAGATCATCTTGGCATATAATTTACCTGTTCCGCCCAGCAAGGAGATTGGTCTATAGTTACATGGTAGGCTTTTATCGCCTTTCTTTTTATAGAGGCACAATCAGAGCCTTACGCCAAGATTCTGGGACTTGCGTTGACTTAACAATTGTGTTGAATAACTTTAGAAGAACCAGTGCCCATATATCGGGTTTGTCTTTCATCATATCGAGACGGATCCCATCAGGGCCAGGAGCTTTATGGCTTTTTGTGTTTGAGATAGCACGGTGCACCTCTTCCAGTGATGATATTATAGTAGAACCGGTGCTCTCCTACCCCGCCAACACTTTCCCTGGTGTACTTATTTCCTCCAAGGTCCGATTGCATCTATAAAGCTCAGTAAAGTGACTCAACCAGTCTTCAGGTGGGATAACAGAATGTAGCTTATTGTCATAAGTTTTCTTATTGTCCGGAGCAAGAGTCCAAAATGTTTTAGAATCTCCCGACACATCTGCCTCCTTTAGTTCTTCCCACTTAAGACAGTAGTACCCTTCTTTTTTCCCCATATTAAACGCTCATATGAATTTCTACAGGAGCGTAATTCACCATTGTCTAACTTGCCATTATTCGCAAGGCAATTAAGCAATGCTCTCTTGGATGTTCTGCATTCATCATCGAATCAGGGGCAGCTTTCTTTCCTCTTCCCTTTTGTCCCTGCTGTCGTTTTGATAAAATATGGCACTATGGCCTTTACTAAGTGGTCATATGATGCCATCATTTCCCTCTCTCCAGATTGGGCCTCACAAATAAAAGTGATGTCAGTCAAGGAATCGGCATAAATGGATTATTTTACACCCATAGTAGCTATGTAATTCCACTTAACTATGCGCCTTTGGTTACCCATAATCATTAATGGCACGGACGGCCCCTGCTGAGCTTCTCGCATATCACCTAATTTTAGCACCAATCATAGAGGTTTATGGTCGCTATAACTTTGGTCCACAATAGTGAACTCCTCTACAATTTGCCAGTCATGTAGAGGGACCAAGACAGAGTCGATCTGCGGGGAACAGTCAGTCCCAAAATACGCGCATGGCCCTTATGAGTCACCCTTGCTCCTTCCATTACACTCCCTCAGTTCTAAGCCATACAAAACTCAGGCTATCTCCAAAGCATATTTATGGGATCATTTGGGGTTATCACTAACTCAGGGATATCCCACTCCTGGTCAAACTCATCCCACAATCCCTCCAACTCTCTTATTGGTTCAAATTGGGAGTTTGACGTCACCCCCAACAACCAAATGCAACTTATTTGGTGGAATCGAGTCCCAAGAGGTCATAAGCTCTTGAAGTAATAATACCGTTCTCATTGGGTCGCTTCCAGTTGACCTATTATACAAATTAAAGGATCTATGTGATTATTGAAACGGCCGAAAATGTCGACTTTTTTTTAAAAAAAAACTTTACACCACATATATATGCGGGGGGAGATCCCCCGTATCCCTCCCATATTAATATCATATTCTGTAACCCCCCGCATTTTTGGCCGTCGTCTTTGTGAGGGCAACATTTTGGTATGATTCCCAAATTAAATACAAGCAAAGTCTGGGCCTTTTTATTTTTAGCTATAACTAGTTGAAGGTATGGTGTACTATCCTGACTTTTCTCCGTTACCCATCCTGAATCAATAGTTATCAAAGTAAGGAGTCCCCCCGAAGGTCTCGCCCTGGGGCCCTTGAATGCCATGGTGTTATACGATTTGTACCCCTGTTATTCAATCCTAGTTAAGCCCAGGTTTCCTGTATACAGATAATCTTGCACCAGTGGATCCGTTCTAGCCATCCTGGATCCTTTAAATGCCTTCCAATGCCCACAGCATTTCAAAACAACTTCATCCCCCTTGGATCACTCAGTTCCATCATAGATTATACTCCCGGGGCCAAGGGAGTCAATCAACCCCCTCCAAATCTGCCTCCCAACTGCCCCGTGAGGGTGCTGTACAACTTCCTCCCCACTTCTTAGTGAGCCCGCAACCACCCAAGCATCCCCCTGATATCCACCTAAGGAGATGACCTCAGAGAGATACATGTATCCCTTGGAGGATAACATCTTGCCTCTATAGATAACAATCCCTGTACCAAGACCTTGTTCCACAATGTTATTTGGACGTAATCCCCATCACCATGTGGCATGACACCCCTTGTACAATGGACTATAGCTAAGATGTAGGATCTCTGAACATCTTTCCTGTATTCACAATTGGGTAGTGGAAAAGCAACTGGTGGAACATTTCATGGTGAGAAAACCAACACCTAACAATATTAGATGACATATGTTCCAGGAGATCACAGAAGATATCAGAGGGTGTTCCCCAGTCTACCTGCAGATGGGGTTTTATTTATATGTTTACAACACTATAGACTCAATTCCTATGTAATAAAATTTTCAATGTGATGAAAAACATGTATGTTGCTCATACTATATTTTGATGACTTATTGGACCAACTTTAGACCAACATTGATAATGTATCCTTCTATTCATTCGCACTCGTAAACCCACTCTCAATCTGGAATCACTGACTCATAATGGCATTCTCACCTCACTCCCTTGTGCCAAAAAAATTAGATTGTATTTATACCGCCCTAAGCTCTCCAAAAATATTAGCAAATTCAGAGACTCCTCACAGGGATAAAAATCCCGGGACACATCACATTTCAAAACCGATTGTACTAACATCTCATGTTGCACAAATACTTTGTAGCAAACAACACAGTTTTTTCCGTCCTTAGTCATGACATTTCTATTTCACATATATCTTTATAGCAATTCCAGCTCTACATGACATGTTTCTGTTCATATGATTTTAGTGCTGAACATTCTTCAGGAGCACATAGCCAAAACATTTTTTTAAACCTATGGATATTTTTATGATATAATATGGCATTTGTAACGCGCCTGTACACAAGTGTTTCTGTGGGTTTAATTAGAGAAAAGGAATATCTGTCACCAATAGCAGACTCCTTGTACTTTTATCTCTCTATCTCCTGCAGATTGGGTTTATAGACAGCGGCTGGAAGAATTGTGAACCTATTGGAAACATGGTGAATGGACTGTGATGTTGAGAACAGATAGCATTGTTGTTGCTTCACAAAGAAAGGAGAGCGTTAAGGGCATACATATACACATAGGTGTTACATTTTTTTTGGCTATGTGCCCCTGAAGAATGGTCAGCACTAAACAAATATGAACAGAAACATGTTATGTAGAGCTGAGTTTGCCATAAAGATATATGTGCAATAGAAATGTCATGACTAAGTACAAAAAACAGACAGCGTTGTTTGCTACAAATTATTTGTGCAGCATGAGATGTGGTTACAATAGGTGTTGAAATGTAATGTGCCACAGGATTCTTATCCCTATGAGGAGTCTCTTAATTTGCAGATATGTTCTGGAGAAAGGCTGACAACTGGAATCAACACCATTAAAAATTTCGACAATCCTTTTGGATACACTTCATTAACACCAAAGTAGATGTTGAACAGTTCTGTTCACTGGTAGGTGTCTTTGCTTTTCCTGTGCCTCATTGTGCGATGATTATAAAATTAGTTCTTTAATTGATGTAAACTTGGTCAACTTAATGCAACTCTGGATCTGCGGTCTTCATATTGTAGTAGCGGTCTGCATCATTACAGCTGAATGACTCTGTACAGGCAAGTGAATGTAAAAGGCAGGAAGGTAATGTTTGCTGATCATTGAGGAAGGACACAGTAGCTAGCACCAGCAAGTGAGGGCTTTGGGGATTGGAAGAGACAGATGGTGATGGTAGTGCAAGTGGCATAAATGTCAGTGCACTTGTGCTAGTAAGTGGCAACGCAACAGAAATCTAGAGGGGTGTGCCCTTGGTAATCTGGTGCGAGATAAGGACTGTGGGAAGGTAATCATTTAGTGAATGTAAAGATTTAAATGATAATTTACAGGAAGTGATACGTTGCAGTTTTATGACACTCTTGACATCATTAATGGTTTAACCAACACTTACCTTAAACATCTATAGAAATATACTAATAAACCTTAGACTGTGGAGTTCTGAACCACATTTTAACTGTGCATATAAATCAAGGAATAAATCATTTTAAACATCTTCATAAAATGTGATAATGAATTCTTACAGAGTTTGTTGTGTAATCTATTTAACTGTTGCAAGTCAATTTCTCTTCAAAGACCACAATCCGAATAAAGATATTCTAATAGCTAGTGTTGCTCTTGTTACTTGAGAACTGGCCAATTAAGGAGTGAGATCACATAGATAATGGAAGGGTGGCTAATATTCAAATGTGCTGGATCAGAAGCAAGATGGTTCCACTACCAAATAAAATGAACTCTTCACTGAAGCTCCCCCTAATGCCTGGGCTGAAGGTGAAGAAACTCTTCCCTCCCCATGATATGATATGATGTGATATCATATGGCATTTATAATGCGCCTATACACAAGTGTTTCAAGGTGCGACAAGGCAAGGTAGGGGAAACAAAGAGAGGACAAAAAAACAACAATCTTACTAGGCCTAGTGAAAATCAGATTGCGCAAGTGCATGGGAGTGGGGAGGGGATTAGTGCGGGGGGCAGATGGGCAAGTGCAGCACAAGGAAAACAGGAAACAACAAGAAGTGCAGCCAACAGGTGGCAAGTGCGAGTGATCGGAGTACAGACAACAGGTGTCTGATAAGTGCAGGAGAGTGTTACAGATACAGACCACAAGTGCAAGGGGTGCCAATGGGCAGTGCAGGTATGCAGCTGGACAGGCAGGTACCTGGGCTCGAGTTCAGAGGGTTGCCAGGTGCCCAGTGCATGTAGCAGGCAGGAGATCAGTAGGGGAGAGGAAGAGAGAAGGCAGAAGCAAAGAGGAAGGTCTTAAGGTGCTTCCAGAACCGAAGCTGGTTCTGCTCAAGTTTCAAAGAGGCAGGGAGGCTGTTCCAGAGGGAGGCACCAGCCTGAAGAAAGAGATCTGCTCCCGACGTGTGGCTTGGAGAAGCGACTGACCCTCAACAAGTTGGAGGAGGAGGAGCAAAGAGTTTGAGTAGGAAGATATTTCGGTGGACAGAGTTGGAGGTATTGGGGTCACAGGCCCCAGAAAGCCTTGTGGACTATGCAGAGGGTCTTGAACTTTATTCTTGCCACCACTGGGAGCCAATGAAGAGATTTCAGTGCTGGAGAGATACAATCCCTGGGCTTCAGGCCAAGGACAAGTCTTGCAGACCTGTTCTGTATGAGTTGTAGAGGACAGAGAGTAGGGGCAGGTAGGCTTTTGCAGTAGTCCAGCCTAGAGAGAACCAGAGCTCTGGAGACAGTGAGCTTCTGGGGGAAACTGAGGAAGGGAAGAATACCTCTGAGGAGGTGCAGCTGCTACTTAGAGATGTCAGAGATGTGAGGAGAGAAGGAGAGTTTGGAGTCGAAGATGAGCCTGAGGTTCTTAGCCTCATAGGTAGGAGTAGGAAGAGGGCCCAAAGTGGACGGCTAGAGTGTGAGAGGAAAGGATAGTGCTGGTGAGCCGATGAGGAGGATCTCCGTCTACCTGGCATTGAGGGAGGGATCATTTGCGGCACACGACTCCTGGATTGCGGACAGACAATCCGGGATGAGAGAGGGAGAAGAGGCCGCTGAGGGGAGCCTGAAAGCGAACAGAGTGTCATCTGCATAGCACGGACGTTGGAGCAGAGAGCAGCTATGCAGTGGGTGAGAACTTCCAAGAATTGGTTGTACAGCCAATAAATATTAGAACCCTGGGGAGCAGAACCTGTATAGAGAGAGATAGAGGAGAGGAAGGACCCAAGTTGGACCTGGGAGGGTCGTTCAGAGAGAAAGGAAGTCAGTGAGGCAAGTGATACCCAGGTTATCACGGAACCGGTTGAGCAGAATTGCATGGTTGACAGTATCAAAAGCAGAAGAGAGATCGAGGGGAATAAGGAGAGAGGGATGATTAGTGTCAAGGTTTGAGAGCAGGTCTTCACAGATGTTCAGGAGAGCACTTTCCATGCTTCTGGCTGCTCTGAAGCCAGACTGATGGTCATGGAGACAACTAACAGATTCAGTATGAAGGTTAAGCTGGGAGATGGCAAGCTTTTCCAAGAGCTTGCCCAGAAATGGAGATCAGGTGATAGTTAGCCGGACAGGAGGGGCCGGCTGAGGGTTTCTTACGAAGAGGGTGCACAAGGGAGTGCTTCAGGGGGGAAGGGAAGATTCCAGTGGCAAAAGAGTGATTGCAGAAGTTGACCAAAGCTGGAGCGAGGGAGTCAATGATGGCTTTGGATGAACAAGGAAAAACCTGTTTTGACGAGACTTTCATAGATCAGACTTGTTTAGAAACCTTGTCAGCAGTCAACAAAGGAAATGAAGAGAAGGGAGGAGGAGAGGTGGCCAGATGAGGGCCAGAGGTAGAGGAAACAGTAGAGGAAGTGGGAGGAGACGAAGAGAGGGAGTACAGGATGTCCTGGGTTTTAGGGATGAAATTTTAAGCCAAAGCCGTGCAGAGGGCCTGGGATTAACAGGAGAGGAAGAGACTGCAGCAGAATTGGCCAGCTCCTTGCAGATTTTAAAGAGTTTGGACGAGTTGTTAGATGGCGCAGAGACACAGGCTTGGATGTGAGCTCTCTTCTTGGTGTGGACAGCGAGTGGTTACTGCCTTTGGACCGGAAGTAGGCCATTTTGTCAGAGGGTGCACAAGATGCCTGCCATTTCCTCTTCACCACCCTACACTTGCGTTTAAGGGTGATGAGGTCTGAGTCGTACCAAGAGTTGCACTTGGCTTTGGGGTTAAAGCCAATCCTCATGACAGTGCCAAGTTCATCAAGAGTGTCAGAGATAGAAGAATGGAGGTTGGAAAGGGAGGTGTCAGCATGTGAGTCAGCCAGACGTGTAGGAGGGGGAGAGAAAGTGGCAGCGAAAGCCTCAACTGACTCAGGCTTCATGGGTCAGATGACCGAGAAGGCGAGTGGCAGTGCAGGAGTTCGCTCGGCCTGAGCAGTAGAGAGAGAGAGAGGGATGAGAGGAGAAAATGGTCACCCGAGGAGAGAGGAGTGGTGAGAGGGTAAGAGAGGGGGAGGTCTGAGGAGATCAGAACATCCAAGGTGTGCCCTGCAGGGTGAGTCGGGCCAAAGGGAAGAATAGAGAGAGAAAGAGATTCACACAGGTTGCGAAAGAGTCCAGAGGAAGGACAGGAAGCATCCAGGTGGATGTTGAGGTCTCCGAGGAGGAGGAGGAGATAAGTGGTAGAGGCAAGGAGGGAGGAGGAGAGGTACACCCACTCTGAGAGGTAGGATGTAACCTGGCCAGGTGGCCATTAGATAGTAGCCACCGAGAGAGAGCAGCCAGGAGAAAGAGAGAGCCTGCAGACCAGGCATTCAAAGGAGGAGTAGACCTGCATAGGAATGACAGAGGCAGAGATCCACTCAAGGAAGATCAAGGCTACACCCCCACCGGGACGCTTGGATCTGGGCATGGAGAAGATCTTGTAGCCTTCAGGGAGGAGAGTGTCAAAGTTCCTGGTCAAAGCACCATCACAATAAGAGGTGTATAAGTGAGGGGTGGTTGATTTTCTGCAGGTCCTAATAATACTTGCAGGCATGTTTTCGAAGCCACTGCTGTTCTCCTTCCATCCCCACCCCTCCTGACCCACATGCCCTTAGCACCCACGATATACACTGAAGAATTACCCTGTGTAGAAGCTTACAACTTCCCATCTACAAACCATGACAGAGGCATAGACCTTACCGCTGGAAAACTGCAGAAAGAAGGAGCAGGTCTGCAGTCACCAGGCATTTGAATAGAGAGAAATGAAGCCTCAAGGTTTCTTCTTGGCTCTTCCATCTCTTGTTCAGGCTCACGCTGATCACATAGCAGATCCAAACCCCTATGTCTAATGAGTACACTCTGAAGTAATTTCTGCAAACCCCAACCCACTCTCTGTAGTTTTGTTACAATTGGACTACTGGAAAACACATTTCTACAGAGCTCTTAATTTATTGATCATAAATAACGTGTTGAAACCATACTGCTGTATCACTTGTTCTGTTGGTGTAACACTATAGCCAATTAATAGGTTCAGTGATTTTAAATATTTCTTGCACAAAATATTTAAGATGATCCATATGGCTAGTCAACTGCATGATCTTACTCTCAAGTAATCTTGCATGTTTATGTTTATGAACTTGTAACACACCTTTCGACCCAAAGGCAAACGGGTGCACAAGAGAGAGAGAGTAACATTTGATGCATACTCTTTGCAGTGTGTGGGTCTGAAAATTCCCTTGCTAAAGTTAAGATGTAAGCACTTTGCAAATCTTATATCTGATTTACTGCTTAACTTTCTTTCTGAATATTTTCTTTGGCAGGTCCTAACTATAACATAGTCAAACCAGCGTGCACAAAAAGCTGTTTGGAGGTGTGATAGTAAAACTTTGCCTTAGGAAACGATCAAAAAACAAGACTACTGTCAAAATCGAACTGATTTATTTTATGAAACCTTGAGTTCTCCATTAGTAGACAGTTAACATAACAGATACTAATACTTCACAGTGATAAAATATCAAAAATTGTGTTCTCTTGAAACCAAGACAATAAAAGTGCAGAATACATTCATGCCACCCAAATGGAGCGAAAAAAATAGAACAATTTCAAGCGTGATACATTGTAGTATTTACAATGTAACACTTGAAAAAGTATAAGGATCATATGTCACAGGCAGGCAACAGGATAAGACCGGGAATCCTACCCACATTAACAAAGAAATTTATATGTACATAAACAGACAAAAAAATATTTTCTTTTGTGTTCTATTAGCTTCATTTCGGGTATTATGGCCCCTAGCCAATGGGTTTCACCCCCCTTAGCTCCACCTCCAAAGGCCATCTTCAGATTCTACCAATGCACAGAAAGCACCTAATATTAAGTCTCAAGAGGGGCCACCCACCGGACGTTGGATTCCTCCACTCAATAGTCAATGCAGTGCAACTTTGTATGTGTAACGTTACATTAAGTGGGACTCCTGCAAAAGGGCACTAAGTAGCAGATGCCATGGATTTGGTGTGCTCTGGGCCTACTGGGATGTGGTCTGCTAGCTTTCTTATGGCAAAAAGACTTCCAGGCTGACAGCCACTTGGCAAGACCCACCTTGGATATATCACTGCCTGCACCATTGGGGGTCAAAGGCACAACAACCGAGTAGAATTACAAGCTTCTTTGTCTGGTACACATACTTGGGAACTCTTCTCACGTCCAGTGAGCAAAGTGATCTTTCCACTGGAGATGATGGATTGGCAAATATCTCAGCAAGACCATTGTTTGATTTAAATGAAACAATTAGGTCATCATGGCCCTGTGAAATTTAAGAAATGGTTCATGGACCACCAGGACTTGAGGCTCTCCGAACCTCCTTATCGAGGTGGCAGTAACAAAAAAGACCTACTTGCCTGACAAAAACATATTGGGCCTCATTACGAGGTTGGAGGCAGCCATGGCGCTGTTAGCGCCATGGCTGCCTCCAAAACCCTTCCGACTCCGGCCTTGTGAATGGAGCAATTACCGGTCCATTCCAAGGTTGGCGGGACCAGTAATTCCCCATTCACCAGGGCCATTCCCCATTCCCATTTCAGCCCCCATAGGGCTCAATGGGAATGGGGAAGGCGCTAATAACGATACCGCAAATTGCGGTACCGTTATTAGCTCTAGAGTCCCTTTGCGGATCCCGTCCTTAACGCCTTGAAAAAAACAGGCGTTAAGGAAGGACCCGCAAAGGGAACTCGTAGTAAGGTGGTAAGGGATTACTGGCACCAGCGCCCTTACCGGTGCCGGTAATCCCTTAGCGCCCACCTCGTAATGAGGCCCATTGTCTGATTTATTCATGGTTTAGAATAGCTCACCAATGAACTAAGACAGAGCTGTGTTTAGCTTCCAAAGAGTCCAATTTTCTTAATAGGAGGAAAAAGTCAACAATGATCCTTCCATTAATTCTTTAATAATCCTTTTGAATTCTAGAGAAGAGGAGCAGGAGACAGACACTAGGTGAAACTTGATGGATGAGAAAGCCTAACCTTCTTTAACAAGATGCAGTAAGTATGGAAGGAGCTGATGAGGGTGACTGTTGATGGGAATGGGAGGATGTCCTGTTGACAACCGCACAAACAGAAGTGTTTCCACTGCAGCAAGGATGTCTCGGTATTCCTGAGGCATTGCTATGCCTCCAAAGCCTTGGAACTCAGGAGCCATGCTCTGAGGTTGAGAGAATGAGAAGAATGTGTTTCAGGCTTATAAAGTTGCCTAGAAACAGGTTGTCCGTCTGACGGAGAACAGTATACACCAGGACCGTCTGGCTCATGCTAGTGCAATGAGAATTATTCAGTATGGCTGTTGTGCGATGCTGAGTAGAATCCTCAGGATCAGAGGCAGCATTGGAAAAGCACAGAGAAAGTGGTCCCTCCAAGGATGAAAAAAGCCTCCCCTACACTGCCCATGTGATTGAAACCACCGACATACAACTGGCAAATACCGTTGAATGGAGTGGATAAGAGCGTTATCATGGGTTTGCCCATGCTTTGAAGGTGTAGTCTTCCCTGTTTTGCTCCCACTGGTGGCATGTGGTGAGATCCCTGCTGAGTGAGTTGGCCACAGTATGTGAAGGTGAAACTAGATCATGAACATTTCCTAACTGAACACCCACTTCCACAGGTTTTGGGCTTCTGTCCACAAGATCCAGGAATGGACCTCCCCTTGTTTTCTTATATATAAAGTTGTCTTAGTTTTGTTTGGGAAGCTCCTGATGGTTTTCAATTTTGGGACAGAAATGATTTTGCCATGCAATGAACCCCAATTACTTCTCCTTTGGAGACATCAGTCCTCTGACCTGCAATTCACCCAGGTATGCTTCCTGGTCCGCCATGGATGTATCTGTTGTGATTGTCTCTGTGAACTTTGGGTCTATGAAGATCCTACCCACCCCCAATAGACTGTCTGTCTTCTGCCACCACAAGAGACACTTGTGGAAAATGGCTAACAGGGAGACTTTGTTCGCCCAGACTCCGGAGATATGTCGCCCTCAGGCTTCTGTGTACTTCTGAAGTGTTTACATATGCAATTGGCATTTATGTATGAAGGTGACACAGGAGGGCAATATGCCAGAAGAGAATTCTACGTGCAAACTCTCGAATCCTACTTTAATTTAAGGAGACTACCTTGGAAAGGAGTGCCTGAATGTTGCTGTTGGATGGCCCTGCTCTTAAGACAGTCAAATCTAGCCATGCTTCTAGTTACACAGTTCTCTTGGATGAAGGCCTGAATGATTTTTTGGAGTTCACAGAGAATCGGGATGATCTAACAGTTGTCTGTTCCATAAATTGTTGGCCATGCATCATCATCGAGGCTTGAAGTCAGTCATCTAACTGAGGTTAGACGTGAAGTCCCTGTCCTCTGCAATGGGTGGCCACCGGGGCCGACAATTGCTGGAAATTCCTGTCACTAACTTGAGGGAAAGAGAAGAACCTTGAATTGGTAGTGATAACTGTGATGCTGGAAATGCATTGGAGGGACAGGGCCTCCCTGTCCTTGTCCTGTAGTCCTTTTTCATTTGTGTTCTATATTGTTTTCTGCCCAGGAGTCCATGTTGGACTCATGGCAGTGCAGAACTTCCTATTTTCGGTTTGGTGTACAGACCCATGGCATACCCTTATGGCACCCATGGGTTGGGGTACAACCCTGTGCCCCTAGTGTATGTTTTTGGGCACCTGTGTGTGGCCCACAGAGCAGGGTATGGGCTGGTGGCAGCCCCATGCTGAATTTGACAGGTGCTCTGAGTATCCTCCATTTTGGGGATAACCAGGCCCTGCCATTGGAATCAGTTGATTCCTGATAGGAAACAAGATGGCCCCTGTGGCCTCTTGCTTTCTATTGCCTGTTACCCTGTTTTCCCAAAGACCTGGGAAGCCCTGACTCTGTCCCTTCCCCCTGACTGTCTGGTGGGTGGAAGTTCCATATATGGTATTGTGGGGAAGTCCAGGCCAGACTGGCTGGAGCCTTCCCAGTGACTGTATGTTGTGGGTACACCCTGTGGGTGGGACCTGGGTGAATGGAGTGTGTGACCAATATGCACTTCTTGTTGTGGATGTCTGGTTTCTGGTATGAAACACAATGACTGAGACAGCCCTGCCCGAAACTTGTATGAGTGCAGTGTGTAGTGCTGAATGGGTGGGTACTTGTCCCAATACACATTCCTTGTTTTGAGTGTCTGAGAGGGAGGAGTATGGCCTGAATGCACTGTATGCCTGATTGGCTGCCTGACTGCCCGAATGCCCTTCTGAGTGATTAGTTGCCTGAGTGTGACCCAGCAGAATGAATGAGAGACAGAACTTTATATCTGGGGGCCTCTCACTGCTAGAATTCGTTCAGAAGATTAATTTGATGCTTGAAGCTTATCCTTGAAGCCGAGCTGGAAGGAGAAGATTTGCTGCTGCATTCGCTTCAACCCGATCTGAAAATTGTCGAGTTCATCGAGGACTGATCCGAGAGAGGACCTGTTTAGGCACCCTCTTCCCGAGCTCCGAGGGACCACAGAGCACCGCTAACCTTCGCCAAAGCTCCCTGGAAGTCAGACCCTCGACAGGCTGCCAACCGGAGACAGGGGTCGCCAAGGAGAACGAAGAGAAGCACCAGACATTCGGTCCACCGTCGTCTAACATAATTCACAGGTTTGCTATAACCGCTGGAGGCCCGTCAAAGCAGTATTGCCCAGAAGCGGGGACCACTTCATGCCGTGCCGTCAATGACCGGAGCCACAACGCTCCATTGATTAAGGCATTCGAATGGAAGGAATCTCTCGCCAGCACCGCCGACCGCTTTGTCCTGCCAGAGAAAGTCGAGGCCGTAGACACGCTGAGGAGAATCCGCAGGTGGGATTCCCGCCACCCGAAAACCGCAGAGACGCTGGATGATTCGATGCCCTTGCTGGGCCAAAGTTCTTCATAGACTCTTTGTGGTCCTGAATTATCGACATTGAGGTGCCCACACACCTCAACTTGCAGGACATCTTCGACTCGTCGCCGATGAGCACCGCCAGGACTGAAACTGCTGCCTCGAGGCCACCAAACTTTCCATCGAGGATCATTGACGCCAAGTTCACTTTCTGCGAGGCCCATCGCTGATCCATGGTTCCTGCTTTAAAGGGAGTCACTCAAGAAGGATCCATCAACACCACTAATACAGTGTGTGGACAATCCTTTGTGGGTGGCTGGGGACTACACTGTACTTAAGAACCAGCCTGCATCACCACCTGAGAGCTAAGCCTTGATTGCTGAACTACGTTACCAATAATAGAGAATCTTGGCTGGGGTCCTCTGTGCCTCTCCCCTGCCATATAGAGAGCAGGAGTACAGGTACCCCCTCCAGTCTTTACAATAACCACTCACTACGAAACAGAGAAACCTTCTGTTCTTGTGATGTATTGAGATATAGAGGTAGGCATTTGCCAGTTCTAGAGAGGTGAGAAAGGCGCTGGCATAAACCTGCACTAGAACCTTCTACAATGTGATCATCAAAACTGATTAAAATGTGAGAAACATGCTAAGAAACTAGAGATCCAGAACGGGTCCACAGACGTTTTTGGAATCAGCGAATATCTTGAATAAAGACCTTAATTATGTTTTGAGAGGGGCACACGTTCTATGACCGCTTTGAACAGGAGCGCTCCGATGTCCTTTCTAAGGATATTGAGGTGATCTTCTTTCTTGAGCACTGTAGCTGTTATCAGTGGTATTTGCAGGAATTCTACTGAATTACCAAAGGTCAATATAGACAACACTAAACAGCCTATTACCTGTTTGCATTGAGAGATGAAATCCTAAAGGTGCCACCCCTGTAGGGTGCTGAAGTGTTGGGGCTGCTGATGAAGAAGGGAGTCAAGCCTGTTTGGACGTTTTCCCCATAGACTAAGAGCCTCTGCATCTGTGATGTTCACATAAGCACTGAGAACGGGACTTGAATGGTTTCTATGAGGATGAGAATGGTATGATGACTGTGATTCGCCTTTAATCTTGAATACCACCCTCTGGAGTGAACAAAACTGTACCATCACCTCTGCTGCAGTCTGCCCAGAGCCCAGGCAGTTTCACTGCTGGCAGTGACAGCCAGTAATGTATCATCACCCCTTTTTCTTTTCTTCTCCATATAGTTCAGACTTGCTCGTGCCAAAAAAGGGTTGTGCATTGCCACCAAACCATCCTCCCATGCATTCTAAAGAAAGAAAATGGCCCTGATTTGTCGTTCTCACTTTCTCCCTCCTCTGATAGAAGAAACCTTCATTCCTCTTCTCTGCTGGGAGCAGGTCAAACATTTTAGCAGCATTTGCCGTAGTGGAGTAGAAGGATCTAATTTCATCAGGAGGAAAATCTCTTGGTGGGTGCTCTTCTCGGTCATCATATGTAGGAATGGGGCTGTAAAACTCATTTTATGTCTGAGACAGGTCCAATTCTTCCCCTGGTCTCTGGAATTCCCTTTTCTTCTGATAATGAGGTGCCAAGTTCTCAAGCCCATTGATCTTTAGGCATGTGCCTCTGTTAGGCTTTGTTCTCATTTGTGCCTTGGGGAGGAAGGGGCATACGAGGAACATCTAGCACTCTTGTCTCTGCATCTTTGACACTAGAGTCTTAAATATATGCAGAATGTAAATAAGTAGTGGGACTGAGCTGTTGTGGTGTGTGTGGCGTATGCTTTGGTTGAACAGCTAACCGGGTTCTGCCCTTATCCCTTCAATCTTCTACTTATCATCCTTAGACAAAATGACATTCTGAGCACTCAAAATCTAGGCCATTCTAATGCTCAAACATGTCCTAAGTGGGAACATCTAAGTGATCCTGAAGATTGGAAGGAAGATATGGATTTAGGGAGAGGAAACATTGCTTCTGTTGCCATGAAGTTTGAGGAAACAGCTGTGTGGTTTAGGAGTGCCCCTCTATGTAAACACCAGTGTTCTAGGACACACATTCAGCATCTTCTGTGAAGCTACAGGTGATGGTGCTGCTAAAGATACTGATGGAGTTATGCTACCAGATGAAGGTTTTGCCAAAGAGCGTACTGTCGACAGGACTACTGTCGATGGGTCTGCTGCTGACAAGATGGTAGTGGATGAAGACCCCAGAGAAAGCGTGACTATCGATGGGGTAGCTGATGATGTTCATGCCAGTGACGAGGTAGTCATCAATTCTTGATGACAGGTTTTTGACAGGATCATTGATGACATTGCAGACAGCTTCATTTTCAGTGACGACTGTGTCATTGATGAGTGGCTTGTCAACAGGGATTAGACTTAGATGATCCCGTAGGCTGCTCCTTGTTCATCAACAGAAGTTCAGATGCTGAGGGGTGTAAAAATATCGAGCACCCAGTGTGTGAAACACTTCCAAAACCCAAGTAATATAATGGATCATTTTTTCTAGAAAAGTGTATTCTTTGAAGCGGTCGCTACAGAACAACTCCTGGAAATGTTGGATCAAGGAAGAATTTGAGAGAGGACTTCCAACACCTGAATGTGCGTTAATGAATCTGAAGATGGCCTCTGAGGGCAGAGCTGAGAGGGACTACTACCCATTGGCCAGGGGCTAAAAGACCAGAAATGAAGCAGAAAGAACACAAAAGTAAGCGCAGATGTTTTTGCACATGTAAACGGTTCTGTGGCATTTGCAGGATTCCCAACAAGAACATTGGTAATAATCAACAGCATGTGAATCTATGAATGGTTCACTGCTGGAGAATGGTAGAATATTCAGAGGTATAAGGGGTTACCCAGCGTCTTTGTAGTAAAATTATTTTATTTGCTATTAGTTGTTTAGGGCACAGCTTCAGGATGATGAGTAGAGGGGGCCTTTTTAACCTCTCTTTATCTGATGCATATTTTCCCTTTTTCAAAGAATAACCCTTTAGTATTAGGGCTAGCTACAATCTTTTTATTTTCTTCATTATTACTGATTACATCACATATGTTGTATTCAGTTTTTCATCTCTTCCTTACCGCTTCCTTTTTACTACTGGATATTTTGGAAAGGAATATTTTAACATCCAACCATCAGAAATATGTCAAGAAGCTCTTGATAAAGCAAGGCAAAAAATAAGCAGTGTCGTACAACAATTTGCTATGCAATTCTGTAGGTTTGCTAATTAAATTGACACTTGTGTATCGAAAATTGCTATTTAAGTTACCCTATTCAATGAAAGCACAGCTCACCCTGCATTCCGCTCTTGCCCTCAGGCCCTCTCTCTCCACCCTCTTTCCCTCTATTCAGTGTAGTAATCATCTCCTCCACTCTTAAATGCCAAAGGCCAGTGAGTGCTAGTCAAGAATTATTTTCCTTCAAATAATTTCTCATTAGAGGTAAAGAATTATTTTCCTTCACATAATTTCACATTAGAAGTAATTCGGGATGACACTTATTAAGCCAACTATATCCTGTCTGGCAAAGACCAGTATGTGTTAACTTTAAAAGACAGTCATGCAATTCCATTCCTTATATAATGCATAATTGAAGTATCACTACTGTAATACACTGCAGTGTCTACGTGCGTTACAGTAAAGTTTAGGTTAGTGTATCTAAATCTCAGTGTCAATTAGATTTCATTTTTTGGGGAAGATGCATCATATAGAGGAGTGTAACGCTCACCTGGTATCCACGGGGGCGTCACTCAGCCTGTTCTGACCTCTTACGACCTCAAACCCTTCCCTGGAGGCTATTCGACTGGAGACTGGGCCTGAAACACAGGATTGGTAGAGTTTAACTCCCTTTTGTCTCTGTGTGCTTGAACCCCTTCTTCCCTGGGGTCCAACCCTTCCCTTTGATCCACAGCTCACCTTGTTTTCTTGGATAGTGTGCTCTTCGTCCGGCCTTCAGCGCAGTGGCGCGTTGATTGATGAGGGCTCTTTGCTGCCTAGGTACTTCACTGGCAAGAGTCCGACAGGTAAGTATAATGAGTGTTTTGAACAGTTCTCTAACTTCGTTACGTTCCTTCCTTAGATGATGGCCGGCATCCGGGGATGGCGGCGTGCTGCTGAGATGAGTAGCGCTGAAGGTGAGTGAGAGCGCGATGCACGATGCACCCCTTTTGTATTTGCATTGAACTGAGTTCTTTTTCTGTGTCTTTTAGGTGCCACGACTTTTTCAGTGTGGAAGCCGGTTATGAAGAACAAATGCGGTGGGTAAGCGTGGTATGCGGCGCCTCTAGATGTTTCCATGCTAATCTGGAGTGTCTTTTCCCTCTTGCAGATGGATGAGAAGTTCCGGAGACAGAGTTCCCCCAGAGCGGCTGGGATTCAGGTAAGCGTTTGAAGCTCGTACAGTATTTAAAAATAAGCGAAGATTTGCAGAATGCTTACCAATGCCTTTTTTCTGTTCTTTTCCCTTTTCCTTAGGAAGCGGCGTGCCGGGATGGGAATGACACCGCCTAAGATGCCCGCAGAACAGAAGGAGCGATGACTGATGGGCAGAAGCGCCGCAAGATAAGGCTGTTCCTAACGGTGTTCTTGTTCTTGCAGGAGCTGAGCGCAGAAGAAAGATGCAGGCCTACTGGAGACCGATCCGAACACAGTGAGTGTCACGCTGCAGGTGCAGAAAACGCAAAGCATGTTTATCAGCCTGGGTGTGGCTTAAATAGTCTCTGGGTATCCCAGGTGCCTCTGGGCTGAACCACACCCAAAAGACCAGACCGCACATGCAGTTCTGGGAACCAAAATATGTGGGGGCATCCATCTTGTCCCCATCAATGCATTACAAGTCCAATCCCCAATGTTATCCTATGGGAGTGAGTGAGTTTGGTGCAACAAGCGCCAAGTCTGACTCCAAGTGGGTCTTTGGAGGGATGGAGAGGCCCTTGAGGGCCATGTAGGTGATTGTGCCCTGGCTCCAGCCTGACATCTTGGAGGGCTGGGGACATAAGGGGCAGGAATCATGACAAGGAGTGAACACTTTGGAAAACGTACATCATTACAAAGCCAAATACTTTTCATGGCAAACCTAGTTCTCACACCCACTGGTTGCATACATCTGCAACTCACCCATGAGCTGAAACCATATTCCTGTGCATTCTGTCTTATCGCCCGGTTGTTTTATACCAGCTACCCTGAAAGAGAGATGGCCAAAAACTCAATTTTCCACCTAGTTTGTCCAGTTCTCTGCCTGCTATGCCATCCACTCTTAGGGCCTCATTACACGGATGGCGGTAAGGATTTACCAGTACTGGTAAAATACTGGTACGGTAAATCCTTACCGCCTTACTACGAGGTCCCTTTGCGGGTTGGGGGATTTAACGGCTGCTTTTTGCAGGCGTTAAAAACCAACTCGCAAAGGGACCCAGGGAGCTAATTACGGTACCGCAATTTGCGGTACCGTAATTAGCGCCTTCCCCATTCCCATTGAGCCCTATGGGGCAAAAATGGGAATGGGGAAGGGCAATGGTGGAAGGGGGAATTACCACCCCGCCAACCTTGGAATGGGGCGGTAATTCCCCTTTCCGCCAAGGCGGTGCCAGTATTTTACCGGCATGAACCATGGCGCTAATAGCGCCATGGTTCTCCGCCATCCGTGTAACGAGGCCCTTAGTCTCTTACTTTCCTTCGTCTTACATAATGAATACACAAAACTAACTAGAAATGTACGCAAAGTAGTGATCAATGGTTACGTCCAGTCTGTACATCTACAGATCTGTTGCAATACCATCCACCATATTTAGCCTCCAGAGCTATTTAGCCCCTAGAGCTCACTTTGCTCTATGATTAAGATTGCCTTGTATAATAGCACAAACATTAAAGGTGGTGTGATGCTGGAAATGCATCGGAGGGACAGGGCCTCTGTATCCTTGTCCTTTACTGTCTTTTTATCGTGTGGTCTGTCGTGTTTTCCGCGCAGGAGTTCATGTGGGACTCCTGGCGGTGCAGCTCTCTCTCTTTTGGTTTGGTGAACAGACCCATGGGATACCCTTACGCCACCCATGGGTGGGGGTACAACCCTGTGCCCCTAGTGTATGTTTTTGGGCACCTGTGGGTGACCCGCAGAGCAGGGTACGGGCTGGTGGCAGCTCCATGCTGAATTTGACAGGTGCGCTGAGTATCCTCCATTTTGGGATACCCCGGCCCTGCCATTGGAATCAGTTTATTCCTGATAGAACACAAGATGGCCCCTGTGGTCACTTGCTTTCTAGTGCCGTTACCTTGTTTTCCCAAAGTCCTAGGAAGCCCTGATTCTGTCCCTTCCCCCTAACTGGCTGTTGGGTGGAAGTTCCATATATGGTGTTGTTGTGAAGTCCAGTCCAGACTGGCTGGAGCCTTCCCAGTGACTGTATGTTGTGGGTACACCCTGTGGGTGGGACCTGGGTGAATGGAGTGTGTGACCAATATGCACTTCTTGTTGTGGCTGTCTGGTTTCTGGTATGAGAGACAAAGACTGAGACAGCCCTGCCCGAAACTGGCCTGAATGCAGTGTGTAGTGTTGAATGGCTGGGTACTTGTCCCAATCCAAATTCCTTGTTGTGAGTGTCTGAGAGGGAGGAGGATGGCCTGAATGCACTGTGTGCCTGACTGGCTGACTGACTGCATGAATGCCCTTCTGTATGATTGGCTGCTGAGAGTGACCGAGCAGTGTAGATGAGAGACAGGATAGTATATCTGGGGACCTCTCACCACTGGAAATTGTTCAGAAGCTGTGTCTACACTTGAAGAGTAACTGGAACTGCTGATCCTCGACGCCCAGCTGGAAGAAAAAGAATTGCTGTTGCATGTGCTTCGACCTGATCTGAAAGCTGCCGAATTCGCTGAAGACTGATCCGAGAGAGGACCTGGTAAGGCGCCCTCTTCCCGTGCTCCGAGGGGCAATCGAGCACCGCTATCCTTCGCCAAAGTTCCCTGGAAGTCAGACCCTCAAAAGGCTGCCGACCCGAGACGGGACTGCCGAGGAGAACGAAGCAAAGCACCCGGATTTCGCTGTCATAGTCTATTGCCATTGACCAGGGTTCGCAGGTTTGTGTAACCGCTGGAGGCCCGCCGAAGTTGTGTTGCCCAGCCGTGGGGACGACTTGACGCCGTGCCGCCGACGACCGGAGCCGCCCGCTCCTTTGCCTAAGAACCCTTGAATCGAAGGAATCCCTTGTCCGCAATGTCGACCGCTTTGTCCCGCCGGAGAAGGGAGTAGTTTCTTACCTGTAACTCCATTTCTCCAGCATTGGTATCTTTCATGGATTCACATGCTTAGAATATTCCCCGTCGTCAGACTGGGAACCCTCGGTACACATATATATAGTCATTTCCAATAGGAAAAAACTTCTGCCCTATCCCCGTCTGCGTCCTCTACGGGGCCGCCCACGTACGCCCCGTTGGACGTGATGGTATATAAGCCCCGCCCCCGCGGGTCCCTTCAGATTTCGACCCCTCCAAGATAACGGGGGAAAACTTGCTTACATACCAATCTTCCACATTGCAGTCCGGGGAGGCCGGAGGGCGCATGTGAATCCATGAAAGATACCAATGCTGGAGAAATGGAGTTACAGGTAAGAAACTACTCCCTTCTCCAGCATTGGATCTTTCATGGATTCACATGCTTAGAATAGATTGTAAAGCAGTAACATCAAGAAGGAGGTGAGAGTGCAATGTAACTTACATTCGTAGAGACACCCCCAAACACTACCGTTTACACCATGTATGTAAGCAACAACTTATTATACTGATACGAAACGGATTTCCGCCATACAATGCTATGTCATATGACTCAGTATGCACCCCTTGCGCATATATCTACCCGACCACTTATGTTTAGGTCAATAAACTATGTACATTCATGTATACACTCTGAAAAAACAGCTGAGGCCAAATAATAGGCAGCATTATTCTTGAAACTTTGGCTTACCTCATTGAAAAAGGTGGCGAAGCACTGCCCTTCCCATTTGTACCTCATCCGCGTGCTGCTTTTCCAGGCAGTAGTGGCGCGTAAACGTGTGCGGAACAGACCATGCCGCCGCCTGGCAGATGTCCGTCAGCGGAATTCCTGCCCATAGAGCCACGGAGGAAGATGTCGATCTCGTGGAATGGGCTCTGGGACGATGTAGTAGAGGTCTCCCGGCCTTGGAATGACACAGGGTAATCACCGAGGAGACCCAGCGAGCCAGACCTTGTTTGGAGTTAGCCTTACCCCTAGCCGAGGGGCCGTAGGCGACGAATAGCTGTCTGGTGGCTCTGATATCTTGCGTTTTTTGCAGGTAAAATTTTAGCGCCCTTTTGACGTCCAGAGTGTGAAGAGCCTTCTCCGCCGTCGACGAAGGAGATGCAAAGAAAGTAGGGAGTACCAGGGTCGAGTGCTTATGATAGACCGACGGTACTTTTGGGATGAATGAAGGGTTAGTTGATAAAATAACTTTGTCCTTAAAGAACCTCAGATATGGAGGGTCTATGACCAGTGCCTGTAGTTCCGACATTCTTCTAGCCGAAGTGATGGCAACTAGGAACGCGAGTTTCCAAGATAGAAATTGTAGAGATGAAGAGGACATTGGCTCAAAGGGAGGCTTCATTAAGGCAGCTAGAACCGTGTTCAGACTCCACGACGGTGGGAACCGTTTTTCCGGAGGGAAGGTTCTAAACAGACCCTTCATGAAATGCTTCACTAGCCTGTCACTGAATAGTGGAGGGGACTGTCTTCTTCTTGTAAATCTCGAAACAGCCGCCAGGTGTACTTTGATTGACGATGATGACAGTCCGCTCTCCGCAAGATGAAGAAGATACGGTAGGATTTGCTCCGGAGTTACTTCCAAAGGTTGTATATTTTGTTGTGTTTGACACCATATACAGAACCTTTTCCATTTGCTTACATATGATTTGTTAGTGGACGGGGCCCTGGCCGCCTGCAGAATCCTTCGGCAATCAGTCGAGACTTTTAGGTTCCCGAACTCCGAGAAGTCAGGAGCCATGCAGTTAAGTTCAGGCTGTCCGGATTGTGGTGCCACACGGTCCCCTCGTCCCTGGACAGGAGGTTCGGCACTTTCCTGAATGGTATCGGCTGATCCAGCGACAGATGAAGGAGGTCTGAGAACCATGGTTGCCTCGGCCAGCGCGGGGCCACTAGGATGACCCGGCAATTGTACCTGTGGATCCCCTGGATCGTCCTCCGTATGAGGGGAAATGGAGGGAAGGCGTAGAGGAACTTGCCTGTCCACGGAAACGAGAACGCTTCCCCCAGGGAGCCTGTTTGGGGCCATCTGCTCGCGAACTGAACACATTTTCGGTTTCTTTCCGTGGCGAAGAGATCGATCGACGGGGTCCCCCATCTTTCGAAGATTTCCCCGAGTTGAGTGGAGTCCAGCTCCCACTCGTGTATTTGTGACATAGTCCTGCTCAGGGAATCCGCCTGTACGTTCTTCGCTCCCGGTAGGTGGTATGCCACTAGGGAGATGTGGTGTTTTAAAGCCCAATGCCAGATCTTTTGAGCTTCCTTCGAGAGGGTCCTGGATCTGGTGCCACCCTGTTTTATCAGGTAGAACATAGCTGTCGTATTGTCCGTGAGCACTCTTACTTTTGACCCCTTGATGTGTGGGAGGAAAGATTTCAGGGCCCATCTCACCGCCCTTAGCTCCAGGACGTTGATATGTAGGCGAGATTCGGTCGACGACCACCTGCCTTGGGTTTGGTGACGTGACATGTGTGCTCCCCAGCCCGACAGAGAGGCGTCTGTAATGATGGTGTTCTGAAATTCCGGCTCCTGCAGGGGGACCCCTCTGTCCAGGTTGCGCGCCACTTTCCACCATTGGAGGGCTTTGATAACTCGTTCGTCGTCGACTATTATCTTGTCCGACCAGCGGCCTGTGGCCTGCTTCCATCTGTCTGATAGGAACTCCTGTAGAGGTCTCATGAACAACCGGCAGTTCGCGACTAGGTGGATGCACGATGCCATGGAGCCGAGGAGAGCCGCATATTTTCTTACTGACAACCTGCTCTGTAAACGAAGTTGGTTTGTCAGGTGTTTGATCTTCAACAACCTTTCCAGGGATGGTTTCACTAGTCCCGTGTGGGTGTCGAATTGAGCACCTAGGAACTTCAAGCTCTTCGAGGGCTTTAGTGAAGACTTTTCGTAGTTCACTGCAAATCCCAGACGCTGTAGCAGTCGCAAGGTGGTCAATAGGCTGTCGTTGGTCGACGCTGGGGAGGATCCCCTCACGAGCCAGTCGTCGAGGTACGGGTAAACGTGATGCCCTTCCTTCCGCAGCCAGGCTGCTACGGGTGCTAGGCACTTTGTAAAGGTTCTTGGGGAGGACTTCAGGCCGAAAGGGAGCACAGTAAATTGGTAGTGTGTTTGGCCGACTAGGAACCTCAGGAACCTCCTGTGGTGAGTGCGCACCGGAATGTGAAAATACGCATCTTGGAGGTCCAGAGACGCCAGGAAATCGTTCTTTTGGACCGATCTGATTACTTCCTGTAGAGTAAGCATCTTGAACTTTTGACTCAGCAGGGTTTTGTTGAGGTCCCATAGGTCGAGGATGGGGCGCCACTTCCCGTTTGGTTTCTTTACTACGAAGCAGCGTGAGTAAACCCCTAAGCCTCTCTGCGAAGCAGGGACTAACTCGATGGCGCCTTTTTTTAGCATGAGCGCAACCTCTCGACGCAAGACGCTTAGGTGTGGTTGAGACAGGCGTATCGGTGGACGTCTTGGAGGTCTGGATTTGAATCTTAGGGAATGTCCCAGTCTCACCGTGTCCAGAACCCACCGATCTGTCGTAATTGACTCCCATTCCTCGACGCAACTTGACACTCTCCCTCCTAGAACGTCATTGTTGATCTTTTTGTTTTCCCGTCGACGACGAGTAAGTGGGACGTCTCTTGGAGGCCTGGAAATTTCTGCGTCGGGTCGAGGACTGTGAGGCGCGCCTATAGCCTTGGGACGGATATGAAGACCTCCCGAATGCTCTATCCCTGGATCCCGCAAATCGTGCGTTTCCCGTAGCTCCTCTAAAGGGGCGAAAGGAACGAAAGGGCTTACCGCTTTGGAGAGAGCCCAGTGAGCGCGCCGTCTCAGAGTCCTCCTTCATTCCTTTCAAGGCCTCATCCACCTTTTCGCCAAACAGGTGGTCACCTTCGAAAGGCATGTCGACGACCTTATATTGCACCTCGGGTCTAAAGTTGGTGCACTTGAGCCAGGCCTGGCGTCGTAGAACCACTCCGTTGTTAATTTGTTTGAACCCCGAATCTGCCAGGTCCACCGCTATATTGATAGCATGGTTCGAGGCTTCTTCTCCTTCACGAACCAGGGACATAGCTGATTTTCTGTGTTCTTCTGGGAGGTGGTCCATAATGGGTGCCAGTCTGTGCCACATCTCCCTGTCATACCTGGCCATGATTGCCAGGGAGTTCGCTGCTTTCACTGTTGACGCTCCCACTGACAGGATCTTCTTACCGAAAGCGTCTTGGCGTCTAGCTTCGGAATCCGGAGGGGTAGAGCATTTATGCTGGGCCTTTGCCTTTCTCGTCGCCGCCGCCGATACCACCGAGTCAGGCGTGGGTTGCGCAGAGAGGCATTTTGGCGTCGAATCTGGAACTTTAAATTTTTTCTCTACGCGGCCCTTGACCGCAGGTTCCGAGAATGGATGCCGCATGGTTTGGACGCCCTCTTTCCATACGTGGTCCAGTATCGGTATCGAAAAAACGGAACGCCTATTCTTGCCCATGTGGTCAAAGAGGAAGCAGTCCTTCTTTTCTTCTTGTTGGGTCAAACCGAACTCCTTGCAGGCCTTTTCCATCATGGAATGGAAGGCCCCTATGTCATCCGGTGGAGACGGGTGAATGGGACTTTTCGGAGGATCCACCTCCACATCCGAAACCCATGACGGGTCTCTCGACGGCGAGAGGGAGATACCAGAAGCTGACCCCTGTTCAGAGAGGGAGTCCGAGAGCTCACCTTCTTCCTGGACTGTTGGAGCAGTTGGGCCCACGACCGATCTAGTCGGGCGGTGTGAAGGTCCGGGCTCGTCGACGAGGGGAGTCGTCGGAACAGGTGGGAGCCTTTCGTCCAGGGACTTCAAGAGCGAGTGTAAGGAGGAAAGTACCTCCATGGAGAGAGTAGCCTGGGCGTTTGGAGGCTGGGTGAAAACTTGAGAGCAGGTTGCACCAGAAGGAAATCTGGGCCGTAGCCCCAGGTCTTCCGGGCTCACTATTCTGAAGCCGTCGTCTTCTTTGGAGGCGATCGAAACTGCCTGTTCTTGCAGCAGTGTGTCGGGTAGCCCCATGTCGAACACTTCTGGCCTCCAGGCCTGGAACTCCGTCGACGAGGGAATCGTCGTCGACGATGAGCCCGTTTGAAAGGCGGGGGACTGTGACGGAGTGGGCACTTGGATCATCGCCGTCGTCGACGGAGGGCCTGCAGGTGGCTTAGGCGGTCCCGCCTTCGCGGAGCTCTCCCTGCGTTTATCCGCCTCTCTACTCGTAGCTGATCTTTTCTGATCGCTCGAGGAGGATTTTGGCCTGTCCTTATCTTTCTTCGACGAAGAAGAAGAGGAAGATGATTTCTTCGTCGATTCTTTCGATGAGGCCTTAGAGGAATGACTTCGAGGCACGTCCTTCTCCGTAGGTCGTGATTTTTTGGCCGGAGGTTCCGACGGATGTGAGCGTCGGGGGGCTTCTGATGTTTTCGCTGAGGCGATACTGCGCACCGATCCTACCTCCGACTGAGGGTACGCTCCAGCGCCGTCGTTCAGCCACGAGACCAGTCGCCGATTCCGGTCCTTCAGGGTTTTTTGGGAAAACCCCTTGCAAATATCACATTGGTCCGCCGAGTGGTGGGGGTGAAGGCAGTAGATGCAGTCAAGATGGCCATCCCCTTCATAAACCTTCTTTAGACCGCACGTGGCACACGGGCGGAAAAGAGGCTTACCCGACATTATTGCCAGCCCAACAAACAAAACTCGTAGGAGTTAGAAGTGGACCAAACAGACAAACTCGCAGGAGTTAGAAACAATTCGATAAGTATTTGAAGAAAATACACGAGGAGATCCCACTATCTTTGGAGACGGTTGAAATCTGAAGGGACCCGCGGGGGCGGGGCTTATATACCATCACGTCCAACGGGGCGTACGTGGGCGGCCCCGTAGAGGACGCAGACGGGGATAGGGCAGAAGTTTTTTCCTATTGGAAATGACTATATATATGTGTACCGAGGGTTCCCAGTCTGACGACGGGGAATATTCTAAGCATGTGAATCCATGAAAGATCCAATGCTGGAGAAAGTCGAGAACGACCAATGCGCCGAGGAGAATCCGCCGGTGGGTTTCCCGCCACCTGAAGGCCACAAAGACTTCGACGACTCGACGCCCTTGTTGGGCCACAGTTCTTCTACCCAATACCTTAAAAGGTTCAGGGATTTTAAGAAAAGAGAGAATGGGCCTCATTACGACTCAGGCGGTAAGGGTTTTACGGCGGCGTAAACAGCGCCGACCCTTACCGCCTGATTCCGAGGTCCCTTAGCGCCATGGAGGTTTTAACACCTGCTTTTAGCAGGTGTTAAAATCCATGGCGCTAAGGGACCTTGATGTTAATTACGCCACCGTAATTTACGGTGGCGTAATTAACGCCTTCCCCACTCCCCTTATGCCCTATGGGGCAAAATGGGAATGGGGAAGGGAAAATGGGAAAATGGGGATTTACCGCCCCGCCAAGGTTGGAATGGGGCGGTAAATCCGCCAACCACCATGGCGTAAACATAGTTTACGCCATGGTGGTAAAGTCACGGCCCAGGCGGTAACTTACCGCCTGGGTCGTAATGAGGCCCAATGTGTCTTGGGTTGACTGGGTGAGTGCTGCGCACATGAACATAATGGGGTGGATTGATGGTTACAAGGTGAAAACGTTTGTTGAATTGTCCCACCTGTTGTTTTTTTAGCATTTTTCTGAAACCTGTTCACCAGAGCTGCGTCAGTATGTTGCTGACCAGAACATTTTGGATCCCTTTAAGCTGGCTAGGCTGGCTGACAAGTGGGTCTCCCACCGGGTGTCCCCTAAGGACTCCAGTGGGAAGGACAAGGACAAAGAAAAGGGGGCCTCTCAGAAAGCTGAGGAGTCCCAAAAGCAGTCACAGTCGGGTAAACCTAAACCCTCCTCTCCTAAGACCCAAAAATCTAGTGGGGATAAGTCATCTGTGGGTGGGAATAAGGGTAGTGGTTCACCTGCTGCAAAGCAGGCTCCCAGTGGTGCCAGTACCGTACCCCACATTCCTGGCACTTGTTGGGATTTTGGGGCTCTGGATCACAAGAGGGGTGACTCCAAGTGTAAAGGTAAGGCACTTGGAGTACAGGCTGTCAGCATGCGCTACCCTTACCCCATGTCTGAGGTGGAGGCCACTGTCCTCCCCTCCTCTACAGGGATCAGATTTGGTGCTCCTGTAGAGATTTCCTTAGTGTCCCTTGGGGCCTGGGACCAGTACGCGGAGGTACTGGTGACTATCCCACAGAACCCCCGTAGATTTTTGAGAAGTGTCCTCCTGAACGGCCAGTCTTCTACTGGTTTGAGAGACACTGGGGCAAGCATGACAGGGGTGGACAGGACCCTGCTCAAGCCAGAGGATTATGTAGGTGCTCCTCTGAGAACCACCAGGTTAGCTGGTGGGCCTCCCAAATTATGGCCTGTAGCCTTAGTCACACTTGTAATTGGAGACAAGACACCAAAGCTTCCTGTCCTGGTTCAGGACAATGTCCCTGCTAACATTCTGTTAGGTAATGATCTAGTAGAGTTGGGATTGATCACGGATGGTCTTCCCCTGACTGCTGCTGCGGTCACTAGGTCACAGGTGACACCGGGTCTGGCTGTGAGTCAGGTACGCGAGCCAAAGGCGAGGCCTAAGGCAAGAAGGAAGACCAAAAAGGCCACCTCTGTGGAGGGAGCTCCATCTCTTCCTGCTGTTCCTACAGCACCCATTGGGATCCATGCTAAGGACAGGCTGGGTCCAGTGGTAAACCCTGTCTCAACTCCTGTGGGAGAAAAGCCAGAAGACTCTCCTGTGGGAGAGGTTCTCAACCCGGAGGTTCATCCCGATCTTCAATGCTGCTGAAGGGGGACCCTCCCGGGCAGACTTCTGTAAGGGACAGAGAGAGTGCCACTCTCTCTCGAGGGTCTGAGGAAACAGGCCCTGTCCTAGGCACACGGAGAAGTGACTAGGACCTTCTGGAATATTGGGAGGGTGGGCTCCTTGTTAATGAGCCCACTAAGCCTGGACCTGGTGCCCACAAGAGGCTGGTGGAACCCCAGGTTTACAGGCCCTTCCTACTGCAGTTGGCGCATGAGGTATCCTTAGCTGGTCATCTTGGTACCAAGAAGACTAAGCAGAGGCTCTCTGCCCATTTCTACTGGCCTCGGATGGGAGTAGAAGTGGAGGCACACTGCAGGACCTGCCCAACTTGTCAGTTGTCTGGCAAGACTGGAGGCAGTGTCATTGCCCCACTGCAGCCATTGCCAGTGGTTGGCACACCATTTGAGAGGGTGGGCATCGACATTGTCAGTCCCCTGGACCCTCCCACTTCAGGTAGACACCGGATCATCCTGGTCTCGGTAGATCATGCCACCAGGTACCCTGAGGCTATACCCCTTCGGACTGTAACTGCCAAGGTGGTTGCCAGGGCTCTCCTGGGCATTTTCACCCGTGTTGGATTCCCTAAGGAGGTTGTCTCTGACAGAGGATCCAACTTCATGTCTAGTTACATGAAGACCATGTGGAAAGAGTGCGGAGTAACCTACAAGTTCTCCACCTCTTACCATCCCCAGACCAATGGTCTGATTGAGAGATTTAATAAAACTCTCCAGGGCATGATAGGTGCTTTGGAAGAGCCCCTAAGGAGGAAATGGGATGTCCTCCTGCCATGCCTGCTGTTTGCCTACAGAGAGGTACCTCAAGAGGGTTTTGGTTTCAGCCCCTTTGAGTTACTCTTTGGACATCCCGTGAGGGGGCCCCTTGCCTTGATCAGAGAAGGTTTGGAAGCCACCCCTCCAGGTCCTGCCAAGTGGGGGACTATGAGTTAGGCCTCAGACGGAGGATCACACAGATGATGGGTCAGGCAACAGCGAATCTCAAGGCCAGTCAGGAATTGAACAAGTACTGGCATGACCTTAAAGCGTTGCAAGTGGATTGGACTCCGGGACAGGAGGTCCTCGTGATGGAGCCCACCAAGCCTCAGGCATTGGCCGATAAATGGACTGAACCCTTCAGGATAATCTCCAAGATGGGCGAGGTCAATTATCTGGTTGAAATGGGAGCCTCTGGGGTAGCCCCCCAGGTATTCCATGTTAACAGGCTCAAGCCTTTCCACCGGCGAGCAGAAGTCTCATGTCTCTTGCTAGCTTCAGAGCAAAAAGAGGATGAGAGTGAGCCCCTTCCTGATTTGCTGTATAGCAACCCTCAGGATGGCTCAGTGGAGGAAGTGCATCTCTCTCCAGATTTGACAACCGAGCAGCAGAGGGCCTGCAGGACTTTGCTCCAGCAGTATGGCTCTCTCTTTTCACTGACACCGGGCCTTACACCGTGGTGTAAGCACGAGATTGACACTGGTGACAGCGTGCCTGTCAAAAGCAGGAGCTACCGTATGTCAGATACTGTTAAGAACCACGTCCAGGCTGAGGTCGCCAAGATGTTGGATCTGGGTGTTATTGAACCCTCAACCAGTCCCTGGTCCAGTCCCGTGGTCCTTGTCCCCAAGGCAAGTTCCCAGGCAGGTACCAAGGATTGGAGGTTCTGTTTGGACTACAGAGGAGTCAATGCCGTCACGAAGACTGACGCGCACCCATTGCCCAGGGCTGATGAGCTCGTGGACACCATAGGTGCTGCCAAATTTGTGAGCACCTTTGACCTCACCTCAGGCTATTGCCAAATAGCTCTGATGGACCATGCCAATGAAAAGACGGCATTCTCAACACCAGAGGGACTCTACCAGTTTAGAGTCATGCCTTTTGGGTTGAAGAATGCTCCTGCCACCTTCCAGAGATTGGTCAACCATGTGCTCAGTGGGCTGGAAGCCTTTTGTGTGGCTTATTTAGATGACATTGCCATCTACAGTTCCACTTGGGAAGAGCATTTGACACAGCTAGGTAAGGTGTTGCATGCCTTGAAAAGGGCTAACCTCACTATCAAGGCCACCAAGTGCCAGATAGCTCATGGGAAAGTCACATATCTTGGTCATGAGGTAGGAGGGGGTCAAATCCAACCTCTACCCAGTAAGGTACAGGATGTACAGGACTGGGAGACTCCCACTACTCAACCCCAGGTGAGAGCCTTTTTGGGCCTCACTGGGTATTATCGCAATTTCATGGCAGACTATGGGAACATAGCTGCACCCCTGACAGCTCTGACTTCACCCAAACAACCTAGGAAGGTTAATTGGACTGAAGACTGTCAGAGGGCCTTTGATGGCTTGAAAGAAAGTCTGTGTAGGGCACCCGTGTTGTGTGCACCTGACTACAGCCGACCCTTTATCGTCCAGACGATGCCTGCGACACCGGAATTGGAGCTGTCTTGTCCCAGTTTGATGACAAAGGGAGGGAACATCCTATCATCTTCATCAGTAGACAACTCAAGGGTAGAGGACTTAGGTGGGCTACTTTTGAGAGGGAATGTTTCAGTATAGTTTGGAGCCTTAGGCATTTTAAGCCCTACCTTACAGGGTCTACCTTCAAGGTCCAAACAGATCATAAATCCCTGAAGTGGCTTATGCAGATGAAGGGTGAAAACCCGAAACTGCTCAGGTGGTCCATTAGCCTGCAAGGGCTACACTTCCCATAGAACACAGACCAGGGAAGAGTCACGATAATGCAGATGGCCTTTCCAGAAGGTATGTTGACCGTCTGGATGAGGGTGTCTATCCCGTGGGAGATTAGGCACCCTCCACCTCAGTCTGGGGGGGGGGCGACTGTGATGCTGGAAATGCATTGGACGGACAGGGCCTCCGTATCTTTGTCCTTTACTGACTTTTTATCATATGGTCTGTTGTGTTTTCCGCTCAGGTGTTCATGTGGGACTCCTGGCAGTGCAGCTCTCTCTCTTTTGGTTTGGTGAACAGACCCATGGGATACCCTTACAGCACCCATGGGTGAGGGTACAACCCTGTGCCCCTAGTGTATGTTTTTGGGCACCTGTGGGTGGCCCGCAGAGCAGGGTATGGGCTGGTGGCAGCTCCATGCTGAATTTGACAGGTGCGCTGAGTATCCTCCATTTTGGGATACCCCGGCCCTGCCATTGGAATCAGTGGATTCCTGATAGACCACAAGATGGCCCCTGTGGCCTCTTGCTTTCTATTGCCGGTTACCTTGTTTTCCCAAAGTCCTGGGAAGCCTTGACTCTGTCCCTTCCCCCTGACTGGCTGTTGAATGGAAGTTCCATATATGGTGTTGTTGTGAAGTCCAGTCCAGACTGGCTGGAGCCTTCCCAGTGACTGTATGTTGTGGGTACACCCTGTGGGTGGGACCTGGGTGAATGGAGTGTGTGACCAATATGCACTTCTTGTTGTGGCTGTCTGGTTTCTGGTATGAGAGACAAAGACTGAGACAGCCCTGCCCGAAACTGGCCTGAATGCAGTGTGTAGTGTTGAATGGTTGGGTACTTGTCCCAATCCACATTCCTTGTTGTGAGTGTCAGAGAGGGAGGAGGATGGCCTGAATGCACTGTGTGCTTGACTGGCTGATTGACTGCATGAATGCCCTTCTGTATGATTGGCTGCTGAGAGTGACCCAGCAGTGTGGATGAGAGACAGGATAGTATATCTGGGGACCTCTCACCACTGGAAATCGTTCAGAAGCTGTGTCTACACTTGAAGAGTAACTGGAACTGCTGATCCTCGACGCCCAGCTGGAAGAAGAAGACTTGCTGTTGCATGTGCTTTGACCTGATCTGAAAGCTGCCGAATTCGTCAAAGACTGATCGGAGAGAGGACCTGGTAAGGCGGCCTCGTCCCGTGCTCCGAGGGGCCATCGAGCCCTGCTAACCTTCGCCGAAGCTCCCTGGAAGTCAGACCCTCGAAAGGCTGCCGACCCGAGATGGGACTGCCGAGGAGAACGAAGCAAAGCACCCGGACTTCGCCGTTGTCGAAGTCTATTGCCGTCGACCAGGGTTCGCAGGTTTGTGTAACCGCTGGAGGCCCGTCGAAGTTGTGTTGCCCAGCCGTGGGGACCACTTGGCGCCGTGCCGCCGACGACCGGAGCCGCCCGCTCCTTTGCCTAAGAACCTTTGAATCAAAGGACTCCCTTGTCCACAACGTCGACCGCTTTGTCTCGCCGGAGAAAGTCGAGGATGACCAACGTGCCGAGGAGAATCCACCGGTGGGTTTCCCGCCATCTGAAGGCCACAAAGACTTCAACGACTCGATGCCCTTGTTGGGCCACAGTTCTTCTGAAACTCTTTGCGGTCCTGAACAATCCATCGCCAAAGTGCCCCGCACACCTCATCCTCGCAGGACGTCGCTGATGAGCAGCGCCTGGATGGACGCCGTGGTCTCGGCACCCTCAAACTTCTCATCACCGCCGTTGATGATAAGTTCACCATCTTCGCTGCCTCTCGACGATCCGTGGCTCCTGCTTTAAAGGGAGTCACTCAAGAAGGATCCTTCGACGCGTCTTCGAAGAACTCTACTCCACCAGGTTCATTGGGGGGTAAAACATTATAGGAGGAAATAAGACTATTGAACAATATATGGACTGGGCTTGTGCTATATATCTTTATTTTACAGGTTGCCCACGTGGGGGGATCTCCACACAGAACTGTTTCCAGTGGTAGGGGCCAGAAATCTGCCTATTGTTTCAACCATCTTGCGTTCCTTCCTATCTCTATTGCTGGTTTCCTTGTTATTGATCTGTGTGACATTTTAACCGTACAGTTGATGCACTTTAATGAGATTTGATAACATTGGTGGTACCACTTTAGAATTGTATATATTTATCATTGTTGATTTCCAAGTACAAAGTGCGTTATTGTGATCTTGTAAATACCTTTGAATATTAATTATATAAAGACTGTGTTTTCAGTAATACAGTGTGTGGCCATTCCTTTGTGGGGGTCCGGGGAATACACTGTACTTAAGAACCAGCCTGCATCACCTTCCGAGAAGCTAGGCCTTGATTGCTCGTCCATTGCTACCTTATGGAGAATCTTGGCTGGTGTCCTCTGTGTCTCTCCTCTACCATATAGAGAGCAGAAGTACAGGCACCCCCCCCACCAGTATCTTTACAGGTGGCCAAACTGTTTTCAGAGCCTTTTTATCATATTCATTTGTGTCCATTCGTGGAGCTAACCTTTTACAGACACTCATCCAGGGCACGCAAAGTCTACTCACCCAATTGCATAGTCGAGTAGATTTTCTGAAGAGCGAGTACCAATTGCAGGGGACGTTTGAAACTCTTATTTAATATTTACTTTGTTTGCAGTAAATGCATTTACTTATTTATTGTAATGTTGCCAATGGTTGAATGCATTTATCTTAGGTCGAGTAGGTAAACTAAGTTACTAGACCTGCAGTTCACGTGAATTTTAAACAATTTGCAAGACCTGACTCTTTTGAACTAATGCCTTACTTCAGAGGTACATTAAATGTTGTATTGTTGCTCGTTTTATGTCTTGGGTGCAAACAACTTCTGGTGACATTGAACATATTAGTATACCATTGCTAATCAAATGGGGTTGTGTGCCAATCAAGAACATTTTAACTAGCAAACTCTGCTAATCTATTTTTGAAACATTATTTATGCCTTCTAAATCAAGCAAGCACAATGTGAAATCAGAAATAGAAACATTTACAAGACGAACAAGGTTCTTTCGTTTATTTAGGGCACTGCCTTATAGAAAACATTTGCTTTTATGTTCCAGTGGAAAGTATGAACTTCAATGCTCCTAATGGAAGCTAAGATACAAGATAGAGCGGAATCAAAATATCTCCTGAAAATCACTGACAATGTTCCATCACCCCAGACATCAAAGTGGAAGCATCACCTGTCTGTTTCAAATCTTCAAAAGATCTCATCCGTGATGCTGGTCTATCCTCAGTCGTCCCCTATATATATCCGAAGTGCTTCTATACACATAAATGCTTTTTATCCTCTGCTCCGATGCACATAGATATAAATCTGTGTTGTTTAGACATAAATCTGCCCAGTGGTCCTAGACATATTCATAAGAAGATAAACCAGAAGCTATGTCCACATGTTTAGTTTTCTCAGTACCCTGCTACATATACAGCTACTCTGGGGCCACTATAAACACATATGATGTCTCTTCACTGCTGCCAAACATCCACATATTATGGTGTTGCCTCAGTAAGAGCTATTTAATACATAAATCTCCTCTTGCGTGCACCTGTAAACATATAAAACAAGTTTCCTCTTTTCCCCAACAGTGACATGTTATGAAATGATGGTCTGGTAAGAGCTATGTGCTTGGTTCCCACGTGCATCTTGGCCGGAAATGTTAACATGAAATTGTGCTTTTTATGTACAGCTTCCTTTTGCTTTTATGGCAGGGTCCCGCATTTCCCACCCCCACATACCCTTTGGGGAACTTAACTTCTTCCCTCACTGCACCTATTAAAAGGGAGTTTTACCCATTTTCGTTTTTAAATACTTGTTGATTCATTCAAAAAGTGTGTTTGTGCGCCATTGTGCGCGCACGTGTGTGTTATAATGCAATGGAGGTGTGTTTTGGTCCAAAATGCTTCTATTATAGAAATGTTAACATTAAATTGTGCTTTTGACCTGCACCGTCCTTTTGCTTTTATGGGGAGATATTCTACCCTTTACCACCGCCGCACCAGATTCCTGGTGGACTTCCTCCCTCACTGCACCTGAACCACACTTTTGTTTTATTACCGTCCAAACTTTGCACCACCGCTCCCACATCTAATTTTTTGGGACATAACACTGGTTTTGGTATGCTTACAATTTATAATATGCCAGGTTACGTCATAGGATATTATGCCTTGTTGTGTTGTTTCACATTAATGTCACTTCGCCCTGTAAACAGTCGAAAGCGCTATGAAGCAGCTGTAACATGGCATGTAGCACTCCACAAACGTACAAATAAATAGATAATAGGCATTAGCGGCACTCCATGGCAACGGCCAAAGTAGACCAACAAATCTAAGCTAGTAAGTAGACACTATACCCATCCTGAAACATTCCTCTGCTGCTCTCTTTTACAGGTCAAAGTAACAGCAGCCCAGATTCAGAAAGAGAGACATGGATGGATTATGCCGAATGATTAGCTTCCAAAAGACACCATCCTCAGCCCAAAAGGAACTAAGCCTTCAATACAACTATTACTATGCCGATAAAGAGGTGTCCAGTCAAAGGATCTAAAACAAAAGGATCGAATACAATAGGGTCGAGTCAAAAGGATCACAAAAAAAAAGGTTGAATGCCTTTTTTTTTAATGTATATATTTTATTTGGTTTCTGTATAGGAAAAGAAAGTGGTTTTTACACCAAAAACGGCGGTTTGGGGGAGTCCCCCTGACCCCCCCAAAAAAACCCTTTTTTTCCGGTATTTGTGACTCGAAACTATTGCATTTCCATCCTTTGTATTCGATCCTTTCACCCATAAACCCATAAAGATCATTTGAAGGCCTCTAGAACGTCCAGGCAGTCCCAGCAAGGGAACTGTTCCCAGAGGAACTACAGTTCAAAACTCATCCACATTTAAGAGTGTCCTTAATTCTGCCCAGCTTTCTTTTCTGTGGGACCTGGCCATTTGGGGACTAGGGAATAAGCAGAAGACTTCTTTCGGTCTGTTCTTCGTGCACTGGATGGTCACGCCCATGTAGTAGAGGAAGGTGTCAAAGTTTGATAACCGAGTCAAAAGGTATACCCGCATCAGTGGAACATTTCACCATATTGTCACTGCATATAGACCATATAATGGTCAGTTTCCCTTGAAGATGAAGTATTTTACCTAAGTGACTATTTCCATTGACCTTGCTAGCCAGCTACTTTACAACCCAAGCTATGAATTAATATGTCCCAATGCATTTATCTGCATCCCTCAAGGAGTATAATTAAATGGGTCATACATAACTACATCACTTAGGATAGTGGTGGAAAACACAAGAACAGCACATGAAAGCAGTGCAAATGTGATGCACTGACATCATCTAATTCCCACAGCTTGCACTACTTGCATTAGTGAAACTTCCCTTATGGAGGCCATGCACGTATGACTCGTACAGGGGGATTTCACTTCCTCATCCCTATTCCCACTCTCCCACTGTGGCTTCCCCACACTTTCCTTTTTACACAGCCAATTCTTGGCTTGCTCTCTTTCGACAGTTGGCCTGGAAGCCCCAGATCTTATCCCTGGGGTTTGCATGGGGTGCCTAAAAACTACCTGATATTTCTGGCCTGCACACTTCAAAGGGTTACAGAGTACAACTTGGCCATCACACAACCCTTCTTCCACTAACTCTAGTACTTCCTTCAAAGGTACTACAAACTGCAATCACTTGAAAATTGCTCCAAACCACAAGATTTTTTTATTTTCCCTCATTCATATTCAGCTTTCCGTTTGAGCCACTGTCTACTATCGTGCGTGCCCTCCTAGTTATACAACCACATTCCCTTTACCTCAACCCAATCACATATTTTCAATGTGCTAGTTCTTTGTGTGCCTTTTTCTGTTCCCGCTTTGCTTCTCCCTGCTCCTCATTTTTGCCCTTTTCCCTTTCTTCTTCCTCCATAGACTATGGTCTGTTTACTCCAGGTCAGGCACAATACACCAATTTCTCATGTAAAGTAGCATCGCTGTAAGAACACTATGGTGGTGATTGTCACAGTATAAAAGCTTTAGAGCAAACTTGGATGACCTTCTTGGGAATCCAGTTTCCTCTAATAGGAGTCAAATCAAATACTTCAGTACACATGCACAGGTTAAAAATCAAAGGCTTAGCTGGAGTTCTGACAGAGACCACATAAAGCATCCAATGCTGGAAGATGTGCTACATTAGCTTAAGAATTTGCAGCAAAAAATCTGCCATCAGATAATGTTGAGTCTGGGCACTTGATGCCCAAAAGAAATACTGCACACATGATACTCCACTTCTTTGCTGGTTTCTGAGAGAAGGAAATGGTGCACAGAAACACCTCTTTCCCCACCCCTGATGCGACCAGAGATTGTTGGGAGATGGTCCATATAAAGGATGGAAGTTTCAACTTTACACTCACAAGTCTTTTGTTTATTAGGGTGAGCACTGGGGTGAAACACTACCCCTAAATGGCTATCCTAACACAAGATCCTTACAATCATCCTCTACAAATGCAAGAGTTTTCCATAGAGTATATAAACACATATAGAAGACCTCATCATCTGTCCTGTACACATATGTACTCAAGGGTCTGAGTGGAATTATTTGCAGTACGCCGTCTATATTCATTGAAACAAGAGTGGCTTTGGAACATGGACATCCATTTGCTGTGAAGGAATGGTCCTCTAAGAATTAGACTGATACAACGTTTATGATCTACAGTCCCTCCAAAGATGAGCTCGTTTGCTACTTCGGAGCAACTATTAGTGATGAAATTCCTATTAAATTGGAATTGTGGAAATTACTTCACCCTATGAAAGAAGTGTCATACGTAATTAGCAGTGCATTTTATACCGTTACAAGTGTTTTATGTGAGAGTCCCCCACAGCACAAAGTGTTCAAAACAACAAAAGTTATTGTGAAAGGACATCCCCTGATGAATGTTCTACCAATGTAGTGCGAGAAACGGAAACATGTTGGGATTTTGAAATAAGGATACTCTATTTTGTTTGAGTCAACATTGTTTGTAAAATTGTGTCTGATGTATTGTTTAGTGTTTAGGTATAATTAATGACATGTGATTTAGCGTATATGTGATGCTTTGAGTTTTTTTGTGTATATAGTTTTTACTACTAGGATGTGTCATATTGACAAAATAAATTGAATTGATTCATTTCTTAAGGTATACTGAGTCCGTTTATTCAGGACTTATAGTGGTGAGATAAGAAGGATAAGAGAGAGTTGTTATAAATTAATTCCATCTATCTCTCTTCTTACGTGCATAATTAGGTCTGACCCAGACCGAAGAGATAGATTGACCTTTGGAAAGGATCACTTTGTGGGGTTGAACTATATTAGCTATATTGGGTGTACACATATGTAAAACACCTTACAAGTGCTCTTGTGTGCAAATATATAAACCGTTTTCACATTGCTCTTATACACACTAACAAACACTATATGCTCCTTTACAAATATTTAAGGTATCCTAATGAGGCATACCATTTTATTTAAGAGGTTGACTTTGTTTCCTTACACATACATTGTCTTCAGTGCTCCTATCATATATATCAGGTTAATTCAATGCTATTGTTCACACATATCATGTATTGGGTGTTCAATACATATGAATACGTAATGTTCTCAGTGCTCCCCAGCAAATAAATAAGATATTTTCTGCCACTGCTCGGGCTACACGTGATGCTCTATTCAACCAGCCCCCCTGTCATGCTGTGACTCAATGTACAGCTGCAGTTGGTGTGAACATCCAGCAGCGGCCCATCATGACCAGAGACATCAGGGTCTCTCAGAATATTAATGAACATGGCAGCAAAAGTGATATTTAGTACTCACAGGTCAAAGATGAGATAGTGAAAGCCTTCCTCGGAAATACTGTCATGGAGTCGAACTGCAAAGGAAAGTGGAGAACATTTGTAAGAGGTGAACCCATCGGAAAGCTCCTTCCACACGCCACACTTTCAACTCACAGACCGCTCGGCTGCAAATCAGTGCCAAGATATGCAATGCAGTGGCAAATCAAAAGCACTGTAACCTCACCACAATTTTAAACTAACTCAAGACCACTTGGTGCAACACAGACTCAAAACCACCCAGCCCAATAAAATCCCAAACCACATGCCCCGATCCCAATGCAAAACAACAAGGCATCTGCCCAAATCAAAGCCTGAGAACTGCATTCCAACCTAAAACGGTATCATAACATTACATCGCAATACATTACAACCAAATCAAATTCATCTAATGTCTCCTCTCAAACGCAAAAATATCCAGCAAACTTCCAACCCCAAACTACCCATATTCAAAGCCATAGAGATCCAGAAAAATACAAATACATCTGAGTCGCTTTTTAAAAGCACCTTACCCTAACCCAATTCATGACTATTTGTCATCATTCCAATTCAAAACTATGCCTCTCCACCCGAAAAATTCACCAAAGCTGAACCCCTGCTCGAAACTGTTGTCTGCAAAAGCTGCGTGTTCTACATTCCAAGTCCTTGGAATGCTGAACAAGCAGGGAGAGGGACGTGAGGGCGTGTGCAACAGTAATTGAGCAAAGAAAGTAGTGAGAAGGAGGTTGGATGTGGTCACATGTGACTCCGTAAATTTGACTGAATTAAGTTATAGACTCCTATTTCAAGTCCTCTGTGAAATGTGTGCCCACAAAAACCACCTGGCCCGCCTCAAACCTACACGTATCCCCACATCAATTTATGATAATGGGCTCAACCCAAAACCACATTGTATCATCCCAAATCACCAAAATGCAATGCCAACAGGGCCATCCCACTTCAAAATGGCATATTATTAATATTTTTCTGTTTTTTTTCAATTTATGTTTTATTAAGTTTCTATGTCAGACATGACCTTTACACTTTAAAAACAGATAAAAAACAATTAATTATACAATCAAGTTAAAACAAGTTAAAACAATTACATTTTTGGTTAAAACATTTAATTTAAATTCAGAACATATAAAATGCATCACCAAGAAATGGAAGAAAACAAAATTATTTGGTGGTAATAAAAGAGCAATTAATTCGCAGATACAATACAATTTTGGACGTGAGCCTTATAAAATGTCCAATCTTTTTCCCACCTTTTGCCAGATGTGAACTGCGGCAGCAGTCATGACAAATATTTTGTCCCATAAATGGTACTCCAAGACTGGTCTGATCTATAGTCCACGGTTGCATTATATACCTTCTCGTATAGGTCCTGAGGTTTACTGCATTGCGTGAGCAAGTGCCTCTTCATTTCAACAGCCAGATTGCACACGCAGCACAAACTCTCACTTACTTTTAAGACCAGTCCAAGCCCCTCTGTTTACATAAACAGGCACAATTTGAAGACGCAAACAGAGAATAAAACGCACGAGTTTGGGGGAACAGGTTTGGACCAAATAACCACGTGGGGTACTTATATTCATTCATTCCCTGAGTAGAGTATAGAGGATATTTCCACTTATTTGCAAGATTATTTATTATTTATTAATACTAGTGGATTTATTGAGCACGGATTTAGCTTCAGAAAAGTAACAAAGCGCTTTACAATCATAGGGGGAAGAACATGGTGAAGGAAGCACAGAAACCGGAAAGCTAGCAATAGAGAAGAGGGAGGGCAGGCAATATGGCAGCAAGGGGTCTGTCTACAAGCAAACAGGAACCAAGCAACCTAGCATCGGCCGAACTAAAAGCCACCTGTGCTTAGCCAAACTCAAAATCACCAGGACTCTGTCTGCGCTCAAGCAAAACAACCCATCCCACACCAATGACCTCCCCCAACCCTGCTTAAACAATGTGGCCCCATGCAATTTACAACCATCCAGAGCTACCCTAATTGAAAATCACCTGCCAAACCTCACTTAAAATCCAGGTGGAACAGACAGTTCAATGCAAATTCACCCCACCACAATTCAAAACTACCCAAGCCGATTCTGAATCCAAACCAACCATTCTCACACCAATTAAAAACACAGCACTCACCAATTTTAACTGAAGAAAATCCAGTCATTACAGTTCAATGGCACCCAGCCCCACAACAACTGAAACACACTCTTGTCCCCGAGTACCACCTACCTGTTCAAACTCAAACCCACCCACTTTGCATAAGCCAAAACCACTGATCCCCATACCATCTCAAATGCTTCTGACTTCAACCAAAATCAAAAACCACCTACCCCACCAAAATTCACGTACACCATGGCCCATCACAAAACAAATTCACCTCCATACCTGCAACCGAAAAAAACAAGCTCTATCCCAATGAAATAGACCTGGACCCTTTCGGATCCAAAACGATCTGGGCCAGCCCAAATGTAATGCCATCTAGCTTACACCAAAGTTTAAAACCATGCATGCTAACCTCAGATGCAAAGGCATCAAGGCCCACTCTCAGCTCAAAACCATCTGGCTAGATACCTCACGAATTAAGTGCTTGCCTCTCACAAGGGGTGAGCTGCCACCTCCCATGTTCCAATTCCGCTGCATGTCTGACTAAACCGTTCATACTTCTGAGGTCGATAAGCCGAGTACCCTTAATTGGGGTAACAATATTGCCTGATAATACAGGACTTAGAAGCAGGAGGAATCCAGCATGAAGTGCCAAATAAGAATACAAAGTATTATGATTATGATTATGATTATTATTATTAATGAATAGACTGACCCGAAATCAAAGAATGTTGCACATATCAATTCCAAACTCCGATAAGAACCGACACATCCCTAAGCCCCCCATTTCCATCCCAATTCAAAGCCATCCAGTGACAAAATAAACCTGCCCAGAAAAAAGACTTTTGGGGTCATTTCGAGTCAGGCGGTAGGGGATACCGGGCACCGGTAAGGAGAACGGTGTCGGTAATCCCCTACCGCCCGATTCCGAGGTGCCCTAACGGGAACCACAAGGGATGTGTGGTTGGACCACATGTCCCTTACAGGTCCCATTAAGAGACCAGGGTGTAAATAACGGGCTTGCCATTCGCGAGCCCATTATTTGCGCCCTGCCCATTCCCATTGAGCCCTATGGGGGCTCAAATGGGAATGGGGAATGGTTTCTGCAATGGGGACTTACCGGTCCAGCCAGGGTCGGACTAGACCGGTAAGTCCCCATTGCACAACACCGGACACGGTCACGGTATGGGAGACAGCCATGGAGCTAATTGCTCCATGGCTACCGCCATACTCGTAATGTCCTCCTTTGACTTCCTCCTCTAAAATATCTTTTTGCAAAAGCACCTGTATCTGCACTTTGACAGAGCGCAGCTAATGCACCTCATTCCAGAGCTACAGCATTTCTTAATGGTACCACATGAAGCGCTGCCAAAACATCTCATTTTTCACCTGCTTACCTGAAGGACTATCTCACTGTAGTGTGGGGGCAGTTCTGCACTCGCAGGGTCCATTCGACTCATGGTATCAAGAGCAGACCCCAAATAAGGGAGAAGCCAGGTACAGAAATGGCCCATACATCCCACCTGCACTGCAGGAGTTGGCCAGCATTGGGACAGGTCCATCAGTTCCCACTACAGTCAGGGAGCTACCTGGCACTGGTACCGTTACCCAATAAATAGACTTGTCAATGTAGAGAGAGCTATCTAGCAGTGAGAAAGGGCCATCAGTCGTGATAGTGCTGAGGTAGATGTCCAATGAGGAAACCCACTTCACCCTTTCAGTACTGAGTGAGACTTGTCACAACAAAGGTCCATCAGTCATGTTTGTACTGAGGGAACTGTTCACTGTGTGAGGCACCTACTCTCAATTGATTGGGGCACTGGGAAGCTGCTCCCACTTCCACAGTAGTGAGTGTCGTTGATCAATGAGAAATGTAAAACTAACGTTACCCAATAAATAGACGTGTCTTGCATAGGGAAGGTCCAATCAACTCAATCTGAGTGAGCAGTACAACACTGAGAAAGGTCATCCAGTCTCACATGACTGAGGAAACTATCCAAAGTTGAAATGTCATCCCATTACACTGGACTGGGAGAGCAGAATAGCACACAGAAAGGTCTAGCCACCATTACAGTAGGGAGCAGGTTGTTAAGCATATAGAAACTACAATTACCAATCACTGTACTCATAAAACTGTACAGCACACAGAATGGTCCATCCACCATCACGTTTTTGAGGCATTCATTCCAGCATAGGGAATGCCCTTAAACCCTCACTGCATTGTGATACCAGTACATATCTACCCTCAATGTAGAGAGAGCTATCTAGCAGTGAGAAAGGGCCATCAGTCGTGATAGTGCTGAGGTAGATCTCCAATGAGGAAACCCACTTCACCCTCTCAGTACTGAGTGAGACTTGTCACAACAAAGGTCCATCAGTCATGTTTGTACTGGGGGAACTGTTCACTGTGTGAGGCACCTACTCTCCATTTATTGGGGCACATTTCCATTTGAAGAAGGCACACCACTAAACATTCTGGGAATATTTGTTGGTAAATGTTGGTTCACATGAGTGGACGAATAGGTTAAACACGATCTGTTAAAACAAGGAGCACAGAGGCACACCACAAGACATTGGGTGAAACAGAGGGGTGTTTGGGAAAATCACTACCAAACAAGAGGTACGGGAACCACTGCAGCATGGTCTCCCCAACGCCTGCACTAGGAAGATGACCAATCAAGATGAAACAATAGATAGTGTTGAAAATGCATTTCAATGGAAAGTATTTTCAATGAATAAAATTCGATGGAAATTAATTTTATGAATTCATTTTCGATGGAAAGTCCAGATACCCTGCAGGGAGCATGAAAAAGGGAAGTTAAGTGGGGGTTTATTCCGTACAAACGGTTACTTTGGCTTCTTTGAGCAAGCGAAGGGCAGTCCTGAGAGAATTAAGCCAGTTAGGATAAGAGAAGGGAAACACATCAGAAGTGGGAGCATCTTATTTGCACCCACCCTGTTCTGGCAAGGAGTTTTACAGAAGGGGTTAATCACATCGACTCTTAATTGATGTTAAGGAGCTTTCTAAAAAGGAAGCTACAGCTAGCTTCCCTGGAATTAATGGGCTGACCAGCTTTAAGGGCTGCTATGTCTATCTGCCATCCTTCTACTGTTAGAGTTGAAAATGCCCAGAACATGCAAAGCGCAGTCCACTCTCTGCATGAGAATCAATCTGTTCAGTAGTAAGGGGAGGTATATCTATTCATCTTGTATTGTGAAAATTGACCATCACAATGAAAGCACATTCACACTTTCTTTAATGAGAGAACAGTAAACTCTAAACTTCCTTACTTTAAACAGGTAGATGTTGACGTCAGAGAAGGACCTTCCTCTCTTAATACATTAAGAGAGCTTTGTGTTACAAAGAAAGCCAATGCATCCTTACTATATGTGGTGAACTTGAACAAAGTCCTTTTATCGTCACTATACAGTGTAGGTTGTTCCACAATGGGTCAGTCTTGTCTCATGAGGACTACAATCTGCCTTTAAAGGAAATGCCTAGCGCTAGGGATGTCCATCCACCCTCACTGTACTAAGGAAGCTGTACAGGTGCAAGGATGGTTCATCTGCCTTTAATGTACTGAAGGAACTGTCTAAAAATTAGGATGTTTCTCTACCATCACTGTATGGCAGGAACTGTAAAGGAAGCAACATGTGCATCTGTACCTGCACGATTTACGCCAAGAACATGGTCCATTTTCACCAGTCAACGGCAGCATTCCATCCTGATAGCCAGCAATTCCTCCTGTGAACTTCCATTTTCCCATCTGTCCCTCACCCACAAAAGACACAGGAACCACTTTTCCAGATTCCATCTGCAATCCGACCCCTGACATCAAACTTCCTTACTCCTCTTAGCAGTCGCATCGCCTCTGTTCTTTGCTGCCATGCCGTCATGGTAATGGATGATGGGCTCTTTTGGGAACCCTGGCAGCAATTTTCCTGGTAGCTATCTTCATTGTATTTCTTTTTTGTACGGAAATATGGGTTGTAAGCCTGCTACAGCCCATTGTATCACACAGGAAGGGTCCTTAGAACCCAGGACATTAGCCTGGTGAGCTAATAGCAATAATGTTGTGTTTGGTGGACCGCAAAGGGTGGCAGAGAGCCGCTGCTTTTGTTAAAGCTCAGCTCTATTAACCAGGGCGGCAGACCGTTACCAACCAGCATGGCCCACCAAACTCAACTATATCACTAAAACGGCCAACTATGCGGAAGGGAACTGTTATTTTTGTAATTTTATTTTTGATCTGGATCTGGCGGAATTCTTACCCTTTAGTCAATGGATAATCCAGCTGGATTTTTCAATTGATCGGTTACAAATGGTTTGTACGGTATTCAGTTGCTCGGAAAATTAGCTCTTTTTCTTCCTCACCACTGAGTTGGTGTGTGTTCAGCAGTGCTGCGAGATTCTCAGGTCCGTAGAAACTGTGGCTGTGTACATTTTCTCAATGACTGACTGATTGACTGACTGACTCACTCACTCACACAATGCACTGTTTTACAAAAAGAGTAAGAAAGGAGCATGCTCTTGAACTCAGAGATACAATTCTTCACTATATTCACATGCTGTCCTGAGGATGGACCTTTGCCGAATAAGCTGTGTAAAGGCCGACATTTTGTTGATTGCAAATACGATAAGCTGCAGCTGATAAAGTCGTTTGTGCTCTCTGTGCTGTCCGTTAAGTCACCGAACACACAGAAAAAGAAATGGACTTTCTTCTCTCGAGTACAGATTGTGCCACAAGCTTTTCACATGTGTTTAATGAGAGAAACAACCAATTACTAAGTCGCACATTGCAATTTCACCTCTTACTAACAGTTATAGTACTGCTCCAGTATTTTCTTACACCCACATTCCTATGTCCTCAAACATTCACTTGTGTAGAATACATTAAACATATGTGTATGTGTGGCAATGACATGGCGGGACGTTGAATATGTTCTTCATTGCATCATATAATGAACTATTTATTTTTTAACGTAGATGATATTTGACTAAGAAACTAGCGTACACTAATGTCAATCATTTCACTGCAGAGAATACATATTTTAGTGAACAGCTTAACATATTTCCTTGGCCAGATCACACTTGCCACAGCACTGAAGAAGATCAATCCGCTCCTAATGTGCAGAGAGTGCTGTAAATCTAAAGAAGGTCTCCAGCACCCATGCATTTGAGGATATGAAAACAATGGAAGGTCTACCCACCCTGAATGGATGGCAGCCTGTTTTCCCATATGCCCTCAGTTGTCATCTGCCACCACTAGACTGAGGGAGCTGTAATCTGGGGATGGTCCATCTGCGCTCGCTGTACTCAGGAAATTGTACCCCGAGGAAGGTCCAATCATCCTCAGCAAACATTTTAGTAAAGTCTATCCATTGCCAATTTATTTAGGGAGCTGTAAACTGAGGAAGGATCCCCGCCCCTTTAGAAGACAGTTTAATTGCCACAATTCAGGTGGTCCTGCAAGCGAAGGAAGGTCCGCGCGCCTTCCCTGTACTGTCAGCTGAAATTCAAGGAAGGTCCATCCACACTTATTGTATTCAAAGAGCTGCTATCTGAGGAAGATCCATATGTCCTCGGATGTAATCTGAAGCAGGTCAATCTGCTATCACAATTAATCTCAGATAAGTATATGATCTAAAAAAATGTAATCCGAGTCAGATCCATACATCCTCACTGTACTGAGGGAGATGCAATCTGTCGAATGTCTATCTACCTTTTCCGCACTGAAGGAGCTGTAACATGAAGGTCCATTACCTGAAAGCCGTCCAGCATTGAGGAACTCTAAATAAGTAGACATTGTGCCAAGGAATATGTCCATCACAACAAAGATTCAAAAGCCCTCACTATAATGAGTGTAGCAAGAGATGATTGAGTGCACAGCCTATCCAGAACTCATTGCTGCCTTTTATGACTCACTGATGCTTCAGAGCAGAAATGTATTTACATAACATTGAAGACAGGGACGTATGTCTGAGGCCCTACTTTGAACTGACCTGAAGGGTCCCCGGGCCCTTCAAACATCTGCTTTTTTGTACGGTATTTCCTGATATTCAATGGTATAAAGATGCATGTGTGCACCATTGATTGCTGACACCATCAATGTGAAAAAGGCATGTTTTTGTTTCTTTTAATTTTATTGTTTAAAGCGCGGACCTAGTCCGAGAGCAGCAGAACGCTGTACAGCGTGTGGATTCCAGGCATTTAGGCTGGCATCTTTTAAAAGTAGCATAGTACTGCGTGGTCTATACGTCGCTATTTGCATCCATTAGAATTAGTCCTTGTCAGGTGTTGTTGAAGGAGACATGTTTTGAGCGATTTGTGAAATTGGAGAATTGTGGGGACATTCTGAACTGACACCGGGATCGAGTTAGAGAGGGTGGGTGCATGACAAAAGAAGGAATGTTTGAGGGTCCTCCCTTTGCAGACAAGTTGTGATTCAAGTAGGTTGGTCGATTTGCTGCACGAGGAGCGTGTGCCAAAAGATATGTGGATCTTAGCCGCCAGGTACGCTAGTGTGCTACTCGTGACTGCTTTGTAGATGATAGATGCAGTCTTTAACAGTATCCTGGCTTGAAGTGGAAGCCAGAGTAGCTTGTGCAGGATAGGGGTAATTGGACAAATTTCTAGGGTCCCATATTAAGACGTGCTACAGCGTGGTGGATTGCTTGCAGGGGAGTCAAGTGAGCACCTGGGTGCCTGTCAGGCGAGCATTTCCCCCATCAATGTGCGAGACCACAAGGGCCTGCACTATGGTCCAGAAATCCTGCGGTAGGATCAAGGGTTTGATTTTTAGAAGGGTTGATATTCTGAGCCGGGTATTTGGGCCTTCTTGGCTATGTGCTTCTGGAAGGACAGATGGCTGTCAATTGTGAAGCCTAAGGATGTTGCTGAGTCTTAAAGTTGTGGATCAAATCCTCCCAGGTGCATTTCATTGAGACATTGTTGGACAAGCTTTTTTTAGCAGGCAGACCGATGAGGAACAAATTCGTGCTTGCATGGGTTTAATTTGAAGTAGACAGTCAACATCCAGGACTGGATGATAGCTAGGTAATCGCAGACACGATGTCCTACACTCTATTTACTCTCATGTACAACTGAGTATCATCTGCGTATTGGTGGATGGTTATATTGGGATTTTTGAGGAGAGTGCCCAGAAGTTCCATGTGAAGGTTAAAAAGGATTGGTGAGAAGATGGAGCCTTGGTGGCCTCCGCCGGAGACCTAGTGTCAATTAGTATGCAAAGTGTTCATCTGGAAAGCCTAGTGTCTACCTAAGAGGTAAGAGGTAAACCAATTCAGGGCAGTGCAAGAGACTCCCATTCTGTCAGCAAGGAGGGAAAGAAGGATGCGGTGGTTGACGGTGTCAAAAGCAGCCGAGAGGTCAAGGAGGACGAGAAGGCATTAGTTGCTCTGATCCATGATTTGGAGAGCATCATCCACCACCTGGATGGTGGCTGTCTCGATGCTACACTGTGGGCGGAACCTTGACTGATAGTAATTTTGGAGCTGGAAATGTTCGATTCTGGCAACTTGTTGTGTAGCAACTACTTTTTTCAAGATTTTGCCATTAAACGGGAGGTTTGTAATGGGCCTGTAGTTGGTGAGGTCACTTGGGTCTAGGAAAAAGGGGAATTGGTGAGGATTAAAAATGTATGTGAGTACGCCTAGGCCGTAGCGCTTGCGGTGTGGCAAGCTGAATCTCCAGTACAGAGAGGTTTTACCCTAAACCTCTTGTGATAATTACAAGCTTTTGATTCACTATGCCTGTGTTCGTTGATTCACACAGTGTTCCACAATGCTCTACTTAACAATCCATAAATTAGAAAAGTCCTTTCTTTCTTGCTTTCATTCAGCAGGATCACTGAATGAAAGAACGTTTTTTCTGAAGGACAAATCCAAGAGACCAGGCCATTTTGTAAACAACTTATATCACAACTGGAATGGAGAGATTGGACTAATAAGCCAAGATAGCGCAGACCCTACGGGCAACAATAATAGATGACCATTGCCTTGAAAATGACCCTGTGTCGAAACACGCGTTGGCTGTAAAAAGAGAATAAATCTGGAACAGCAAAATGTATGACTCTTCTAATTTTTGGATTGTTAAGTAGATTATTGAGGAACACCATGTGAATCAACTAACACAGGCATAGCGCGAATCACCAGCACAAATAGCACACTTGGGTCTAGGGTTGGTTTTCTCAAAAGAGGTCTTGTGAGACCAGTCTTGAGGGTGTCCGAGAATTATCCTTCTGCGAGGGAGGCATTGATGACGCTGAGGAGAGCACTGTTTTGATGCAGTTTATTACGCGGTCACCCTCAACTCAGGGAGTTCCTTTCCCCTAAATCAAGGTGACACACAACAAAGCACCATTAGTTCGTTAAGGTTCACTTTGGTAAGGCCTCCAACCCGTCTCGCACCCAACCCCAACAAATATCCGGTGCCACAATGGACTAGGAACCAGGTCGGTGTGTAGTAAGAATATAGATTTATTAATTTATTTAAACCAAATTTGACAAACAGACTAACATCAGCCACCAATGCTGTGGCAACACAAGAACAAAAATGACTTCCCTAATGGCACCAACACAGAGCTAATACTGAGATATGCAATCACAATTTCGCACAGCTTTCTTTTCAACCCCCTCACCAATACAGAAAAAGAACAATTCAAAACACACAGTGATTGCTGATTTGTTATAATACTTTTTTCTCCCAGCAACCCCAACCCTCCAAACATCAATTAGACTTGACCCCTCTGAATTGAAGCCAAGTTGCAGAGAGTGGGAACACAATGGGAAAATAATTTTTGGATTTCTGATAAAAATGCACTCTTTGGAAAAGGGATTAAAGGGAAAAATCGTTTTTCCCCCACTTATTACCACAGATGCAATATGAGAGAAAGAAAAGCAATGGGAAAATGTGTTTTGCCACACCTAAAAAGAACAGGCAGAGCTTTGTGGTTAAGGTCAGAGCAGAATGGGAACACAGAGGCAATTTCGTTTTACCTCCTACACATGTAAAGGAAATACAAGGCTTCACACTTGTGACTTAAAATTAAGTGGATCAATGGGGAATTCGTTTTGCACTCTGCACCCTCACTTGAAAACAGGGTTTTGGGATTAATTCTTTTGGCAAATCTTTAGGTCATTACCGACTCAAAACACACTGGGAAGAGCTTGTTAGTTTCGAATGCTAACAAAACACATCCTGTGATTTCTATACAGGAATTAATTGATTTACTTTAATTAACTAGGCTAAGGATCTATACAGACAAAAGGGATATTTTGCTATGAGGAAATACTACAACAATACTCGAGAAAAATGCAGGGCCTACACAATCTATGGCTTTGGGATAGGTTTACTTACAGGAGAGGTCTTGTAATGGACATCAGGGAACAGCAGGGCACCTCTGGGACAGTAAGGGTGTCAGTCAAAGATAGTCCCCTCTGGCTCCTCCCAGGGTCCCAGTCAGCTTCTATGTCTCCTTGTCCCTGTCTGCAATACAAGATCTGGGGCCTCTCTGCTTGGGTGTTTCTTGCAAGAGTTCAGCAGCAGGTTACCTTCCGGAATAATTGAAAAAAAACTGTTCTGATGCAAACTGGTCTACTTATAGGGCAAATGGCATCACCAACTTGTCATGATTCCCACAAAAGGGATTGGTTGGTTTGATCTACCCCCGCCCACATATGTGCTAATAGGACAAGGAGATGAGGGGTGTGAAAAAGGAAAGCTGTGGGAGGAGAAACCTTTGTCATCCCAAACTGACATGTGGGCTTGGCATGTTCAATCTATCAACATGGCAAGTACCCTAATTTTTTCAAACCTTTACATGTATGGATATGTTTTTAAGAACTACATTTTAAGGCCAATCGGATGATGCTAATCTGAAGTCGGCATGCCCTTTCTATGCAGAGATACAGTTTTTATTAATTTACTCAGGTGCCGTATCAGTGAGAAATATGCCACTTCATAGTTCCCATGTTAATTTTGTCCTTCGCCCTCACACCAACTTTAAAAAAATGCGAGGCCCAAATAAACATTTTATTAATAACTTCTGTTATGTTTATCACACAAAAATAATTTTGGCATGGTTTAAAGGGGGTTACTGTCACCTTTAATAAAAGTATGGAATGACCGTTTTGGCATATACGCTGCCCTTTTTATACGCTAATATTTATTTTTCTATTAACTAAACTCAAGCCTCATCTTTATTCTCTTTAAGTTTCATTTCCCCTTAAGCATGTGATCAGCCAGAGGCGGGCTCATGTTTATCTTCGGCCATCCCTTCTTGGCCTTGTAGTGGCCCTGGCTGCAACTCTAATGTACATTTTATGGGAGTTGTGACCTCAAGGTCACTTCTGCTGAAAGAACAGGCATGGCTTTATCTATTTCCACCGTAGTTTAAATCTAGGCAGTGTATTTCTTTATTTTTTTAAGCACTGGACCTGATTGATGGTTGACAACCAGATCCCCCTCTCCAGGACCAGCAGGGGAAGGGTCTTGGGAGGTTAAGTTTCATTTTCAGGAGAAATGCCCAGCTACATGTAAAAATTCTGCTGCAAGAAATGGCTTTTAAACTCACACATGACATTTTATGAGGCACCTGGGCCTTATATCAATGTGTAATGCACTTCTTTAATCTCACAGTTGCAAAATACATAAGTATCACTTCTGGAGTGTTCATCTCTATAGGGCAGTTACATGAGAAAACCGTGTTCAAACTCTGAAAGTCTAGTAGGCACCCCTCTCTGCATACTGTCTTTGGATGAGGAAAAAGGAAGTTAATTTATTTCCTGGAATTGCAATAAGCTTGGTTTCACTCGAGATTGCTGGGGCACAATATGGTATTACATTGAAGATAAGGTATACACAGCTATATGTCTCTTTAAGTAATGAAGTGTAGCTTTCCATGGATTTAGTAAAACAGCATTGTCAGCAAAATGTCTTTCCCTTGCCTTGCTGAATGCACTACGCATATCTTCGAATTATGGAACTTCCCAGCATATGTCTCCTTCATTTGAGATTTAGGTGTGTCTTTAGTTCAACAGGCCTCATGTCCGACATCACCATTTCTGTGCTGGCTTTAGAATTCAATGGGACTTTACAAATCACTCCGGCCTCTTTATTTCTGGCATTCAGGGGTTATATTTCACCACACAGAGCACCGCGCCCATAAATTGTTTAATGATGGAGGCCGGAATTGTATCATCAGAGTGAGAAGAAGGTTTGAGGGAGGCCATCATTTTTAGGTGATCCGGAGGAAAGAGAGGAGATAATTTGGTCCAGAGGGGCAGTGTGTATGCCGGAGTACAGGGCATGCTAATGCTGTGAGAGGTTGATTAGATGGTCTCTCAGATTTTGACTATTTGTTCGATAAAAAATGTGTTGATTCTGTTGCATTTTTCCTGAGTTGCTGGTACCTCAGGGTCGGGTGAGCGTTTGGTACAATGCTTTACTACATTAACGAGGGCTTTGCTCCTATTAGAGGCTGCCGCAATAGTGGTGGAGTAGTAAGCGTCTTTGGCCTTGGTAATCAAAATCCCTTGGTTTGCGCACAGAGATTTGAGGTTGGTGAGGTCTCCCGAGTTAAGGTCTTTGCACCACAGTTTCTCTAGGGCTCTGACTGATTGTTTGTTGGAGGCTAGCTCAGCAGTGTAGCATGGGGAGGATGGTTTGATTTTAGCCCAGCTGGATTTTAGGGGGGGGGGGGGTGAGTGTCCACCAGTTTCATAGCGAAGTTGCTGAACAATTGCAGGAGGCCCGAGGCATTTGCTGTGGTTGTGAAGTCTGCAAAGTATGCTTCTGGCTCATTGACAAGGACGTTTTTGAAAGAGCGGCATTGAGTGAGGGAACTTTTAGCCTGACCTTTGTGAGCTGTAGTCGAGCAGGTGACTGACAATGGGATGGCGGTGTAGTCAGACCAGTCAAGTGGAAAAGGGTCTACACAGTTTATGAGGGGGATGATGTGAAGACTAAGTCTAGGGTGTTGCCTTTGTTGTGCGTGGGGAAATTTGCTTACGGTCCATGGAAGCGGTCAGTGCGAAACACGTGCTTCGGGTGTGGTTGTCAACCTGTGACTCAGGGACATCTTTTCATGGATGGAATGAAGTACTGCCTTTGCGAAAAGGCCTTCATGGGAAGAAGAAGAGTCTAAGTAGTAATGCTTAACAAAGGTATGAATTGACACCCAAGTTGCAGCTCAGCAGATTTCAATCACAGGGACTCCCCTCTGAAGAGCCGCAGGAGTTGCCATGCCCTTGTAGAATGAGCTTGAAGCCCTTCCAGTGGTTATTTTCCCGCTAGCCGGTAATACTCCCCAATAGCTAGAGTAATCCAGCAGGATATACTTTGTTTTGTTACTGTCAAACCCAATTTAGGGCCAGAATATCCTCCAAAAAGTTTGTTATCTTGGGGTAATTTTGCCATTCAGGATATATAAAAACTCAGAGCCCTTTTTGGGTCTAGTCTATGGGAGTGTTATTTTTTTGTGACAAGTGAAAGTCAGAAACTACTTTTGGAAAAAAATATAAATTAACTCTATCCTTATGAAAAATGGTATAAGGAGGTTTGCATTAAAGCGCTTGCCACTCACTTACCCTGCGTGCTGATGTTAGCGCCACAAGAAGGACATTCTTCAGTGTTAAGAGCCTTAAAGGGCAAGAATGTAATGGCTCAAAGGGTATACCTGTTAAATACTTTAACACAAGATTTAAATCCCAGGCTGAGACATGAAATGGTACTGGAGGGCACACATTTGTGAGTCTCTTCAGAAATTAGATAATTAATGGAATCTTGAAATATGAAAGCTTCTCAGAGGAGCGCTTAAAAATGGAAAGCGCTGCCAAATATCCTTTTATTGTTCCAATCTGAAGCCCCAAATTGGCCAGGTACAATAGGAAGGACAGCACCAGAGTGCTGCATTGAAAAGGGTCCACATTCTTGTCTTTGCACCAGTTACTACACTTATTCCAACAACACTAATACAAACACTTGGTTGCTGGCCTTCTGGCCGAAAGCAAGATCTCCATTACGTCGTCCGGGAGGTCCCAATCCTTATATCTCAGCCTCTCAGAAACCATGCGTGAAGGCTGAGTGTCTTGACCTCTGGATGGAGAACCTGACCTTCCTCTTGCGAGAGAAGATCCTCTCTTTGTGGAAGACGTATTAGGGGAGATGGACATGTCCAGAAGGTACGGGTACCACATCCTCCTGGCCCAATCCGGAGCAATTAGGATCATGATTTTCTTGAGCTTTCTCAACCTCCTGATTACGCGAGGAATCACAGGACTGGAGGAAATGCGTACAGGAGTGGAAATTCCCAGTCCACCACGAACGCGTCCCCTAGAGCTCCTCTTGGAGGAAATTCCATTGAGCAGTACTGATCGCAATTCCGATTGACCTCGGTCACGAACAGATCCACTTGAGGGGTTCCCCAAAGGGTGAAGATCTCTTGAAGGACTTCCTGAGCTAGTTCTCACTTGTGGGATACTGTTCTCTGCCTGCTCAGAGCATCCGCGGCCGTGTTCTGCTCTCCGGCTAGGTGAACTCCACAGAGATTCCTTCTTGTATTGCCCAGAACCAGAGCTGCATTGCCTCTCTGCATAGTGGTAGTGACCCTACGCCTCCTAACTTGTTGAGGTAATACATGGCCACTGTGTTGTCCGTCATTATCAGAACATTATTTCCCCGTACAGAGGGCAGAAAGGCCTTCAGCGCTAGTCTGAATGCCCTCAGCTCCAAAAGGTTGATGTGTAGTTTGAACTCCGATGGAGACCAACGACTGCTGATTGTCAGATCGTTGATGTGGGCTTCCCACCCCATGAGTGTGGCATCCGTCACTACCGTTATCTCCGGCCAAAGTTGCCAAAATGATTCTCCCTTGAGAATATTGTCTTCGCAAGCCCACCAAACTAGGTCTTGAGCAACTATGCTCGGAATCTGCAGGTGATCCGACATATTACCTGAAAATTGGGACCATTGAGTCCTGAGAGCCCATTGAAGGGATCTCATTCTCAATCGGGCTTCAGGCACCAGGAAAATGCAGGATGGCATGAGGCCGAGCAACCTCAAAAAATCAAAGGCCGGAAGATGTTGGGCATTCTGGAATTTTGTAACCATCTGCTAAATGTGTTGAGCTCTCACCTGGGGATGCAAGGCTTTCCCCGAGGAAGTGTCCAAGACTGCTCGGATGAATTGGAGTCTTTGGAATGGTATCATATTGGACTTCTTGTAATTGAGGGAGAACCCCAGTCTGTGTAGGGAGTGGCAGATGATTCTGAGATGTTCCTGGGCTTGTTCGGGTGAATGAGCAGTAATCAATCAATCATCCAGGTAGGGGTAGACGTGAATCCCCCTCTCCTGATACTCTCTGCCACAACCACCATCAGTTTGGTGAAAACCCTCAGGGCAGAGGACAGCCCGAATGGCAGAACTCGAAACTGATAGTGAGAACCGCCAACCGTGAACCTTAGGTACTTTCTGTGCTTGAGATGGATTGGCACATGAAAGTAAGCATCCTGAAGGTCCAATTATACCAACCAATCTTGGAGTTGGAGAGCCTGAAGGATCTGAGAAAGGGTAACCATCTTGAACGTGTCCTTCCTGAGGAATTCGTTCAAATTTCTTAAGTCCAAGATGGGTCTCAATACTCTGTTTTTCTTGGGAATCAAAGCAGGGGGGAATACCAACCCTTGTTCCCCTCCGCTACAGGTACATGTTCTATTGCACCTTTCTCTAGCAGGGTTAAAATGTCCTGAACAAGGAGCGGATCTGGAATTTTGACAGAGTTGGTTCCCGGTGGATGATCCTGAGACCTTTTTAGAAAAGGAAGGCAGTAACCTTGAGCTACTGTTTCCCATGCCAAAGCATCTGAAGTAATGCCCTGCCATTTGTTCAGATGTGGAGAGATTCTGCCTCCCACTGGGGTCTTGTTGGTCAAGGCCTCAGAGTGGCTTAGAGGCAGCTGAAGCAGCGGCTGAGGGGTCAGTTGACGCTGCTGGGGCTGATCTAGCACCCTTTCCCCTTCCACCATGATGGAATTTTCTTTGTCCTTTCTGTGCGGCCTGTCCTCTTCCTCTACCAAATGAGTAATAGTAACGGAATGGATGACCTCTCCAGGAAGATGATCCTGAATAAGGTTGCTGAGTTTGACAAATGGAGTTGCTAAGTGACTTAGCCGCCGCCTTGGAAGTCTGCAGCTTCTCCAAGCTTCTTTCCGCCTTGCTGCCAAACAACCTCGAGCCGTCAAAAGGCATGATGAGAAGCCTGGCCTGCACGACTGGTGCAAACCATGATTTTCTCAACCACGCAAATCTGCGCAATACCATGCTTGCAGCCATGGATCTGCAGATACTGTCGGCAGTATCCAGCCCTGTTTGGAGACACTCTCCCATTGCCTCCTTGCCATCCTTGACTATATTCAGAAAGCTTTCCCTTTCCTCACCTTCTCGAATATGTTGAGCCGCCATCTTGACACAGTCTGACAGGGTATGAGTAAACCTAGCCAGGGTACAGGTGACATTAGTGGACTTTAGGGCCAAACTGCCCGAGGTAAACACCTTGCGAGCCCAAGCGTCCACTTTTTATCCTCTCTATCTGGGGGAATGGAGGGGTAGGCTGAATGTCTGGTAACAGTTGCCGCCTGGACCACCAAACTCTCAGGCATAGGGTGTTTCCTGAGACAATCAGGGTCACTGGTTGATGGCCTGTATTTTCTGGTAAAATTCCTATTGACAGCTGACCCAGGTTCTGGAGTCTTCCAGTTAGCTTCTACTTTCCTTTCGAAGAGTCCTATGGAAAGGTAGAACTGGGTCTTTTTGTGGACCCTGATCCAGGATGTCCGTAATGTCATCCTGCTCGTAGGTTGATGAGGCCCTACTCCAATCCATATAGTCAGTGTCCCTGTTTGTGAGGTTCCTGTACCCCGAGTCTGCATGTTCTGAAGTGTCAGGTTTAGAAAACTCCAACTCTGGTGAAGTATCAATACCACTGGCAGAGTGGAGGGAGTCGCAAAGATCTTTCATTCTTGACTCTGGGTCAATTAATTCTTCAGGTACACCTCGAGAGCCATACCTGATTCCCAATTGAGAAACATCTTCCTCTGAAGCAGTTTCCTCTTCAAAGATAGAGGACACTGACCTAAAAGAGTCAGACTTCGGTAGTGGTATATATTTTTTCCCCTACTGGAATTTGCCTCGAGGGAATCGAAGATACCGTTGAGGGGGTCGTCAATTTCTTCAATACAGGAGTAACTGTCCCCTTTGACTTCGGCATTGAAGCGATCGGTGCCGATGGACTCGCCAAGTGCTTCGATGGCTTATGTTATTTTGGCGGAATCGGGGACCGACTCGACTCTCAGGTCGAAACCTTCGACGCCTTAGAACTTAGAATCGGGTGGAGAATGACGCTCCGATTTACTACTTACTTGCCGAAGTAGTTTTTGACCTTCCTGCGTCATCCAGGGGAGCGACCAGGGTCTGACTCTTGCGAGGCTCTTTTGAGGGGGTTGAGGCCGCGTTCTCAAAGATTATTATCATTTCCACCCTAAAGACATTCCACTTACTGGGGGAATCCAACCTAGTTGGGCATCGTATAACCTCTGTGGAGTTGTCTGAAGAAGAAGAGGGAGACCTGTGGCATCTCTTCTTTGCCCTCTTACTAGAAGAAGACAAAGATTGTCTCGACCAGCTCCTCAATCGAGACCTCTTCGAGTGTTTATGGTGAGTAGACTCTTTGGACTCACCAGATTTTTTATGTTTCTTCGAAGAGCCCTTTGAAGCTTCCCGCCCCACCGCCAATTTACCTTTGCGTTCGCGAAGAGCTTTTTCAGTGATAAACTGACCGGAACCGCAGTTGTCGGTCCGATGGTCAGGGCCCAAACACCAAAGGCAGTCGCAATGAGGGTCTGTGATGGACATTTTTGCCCCACAGTTGTGATATTTCTTAAACCCCGACTTAGGGGTAGAATGTGTCGAACATGAAGACATTTTTCCTTGAGGGGAAAAAACGAAGCGCGCCGTTATCTCAAAGCGAATCCATTGGAAAAACGGAACTGAAGCCAATGGGCGCAGCACAAGCTATTTATACTACTGGTGACGTCAACACGCCACGGCCGCCCTCGAGGGACATCGACGCCACAACCTCGTGCACAGCGGCCTCTGCCAAGAATTAAAGCTAGCGATATATCAATATCATAGATAAGGAATACGTGGGAGGACACAATCCATTCGAAAGACATTACTTGAATGTGCTAATTTGGCAGAGGAGAGAAAGTTGAAGATGTCTGCAATGAAAGATTCACTCCTGTGAGGTGGTCTGTAAATGAGGGGGATGGTGATGGATTCCTTATGCGATAGAGGGAACCGGCTGGAAAGTGATTTAAATGAGCTTGTTCTGGTAGAGGGTATGAAGGAGCATGGACAATCGCTCCCGTGGATGATTGACACGCTGCCTTCTGCCCCTCCTGAACGGTTGATATGTTAGATGCAGTAGCCTTGGGGTAGGAGGATGTTAAACATGTGGGGAGGATGGGGTAAATCATGTTTCGGTGATGAACAGGGCATCAAGGTTGTTGTAAGAGATGACGTCAGCTGGAGCAATTGTTGAACGAGCATTGATAAACATGGGAGAGAGTGCACATGTGGTCCTCGTGTGTTGGATGGGGGCAGGGTAATATTGATGAGGTCCGCTAGAGTACCTTGCCGGGGCTGCCCAGGGTACTTGGCCATTCGAACCCTAGTGAGTGTTGGGATGGCCTGTGGAGGGAGGAGACACATGGTGATGTATTTTGGTGAGTAGCAGTAGTAGCCATTAGTGTGTAGGTGAAATGCAGGATAGGGGGTCAGGCCCTTGGCCCTATCAATCCCAAACAGGCACAAACAAGTGAGGCCCTTGTCTGTGCAACTCTTTTGCCGAAGACGCTGGTGATGGGGATGCCGAATGTCCACTGATTAAATAGGTGGTAGGCGGAGCAACTGAGTGGCAGGGCTTAGTCACGTGACTAGCAGCTTACTCAATGCTGCCTGCCTGGAGCTGGCCTAAAGTCCTTAAGTAGAGGCTTGCAAGGTGCAAAAACTGGATGTGGGCAGATCAACTGAGTGGCAGGACATGGTCACGTGACCAGCAGCCTACTAAATGTTGTCTGCCTGGAGCTTACATACAGTCCTTAAGTAGAGGCTTGGAAGGTGTGAAAATTGGAGGTGGGACGGAGCAACTGACGGGACCAGCAGTCTACACAATAATGTCTGTCTGGAGATGGCCTACGGACCTTAAGTGGAAGCTTGGAAGGCCCGAAAACTAGAAGTGGGCAGAGCAACTGAGTGGCAGGGACTGGTCACGTAACCAGTTGTCTACGCAATGCTGTCTGCCTTGAGATGGCCTACAGTCCTTAAGTGGAATCTTGGAAGGCCCGACAACTTGAGGTGGGCAGAGCAACTGAGTGGCAGGGTCTGGTCACGTGACCAGCAGCCTATTCAATGCTGTCTGCCTGGAGTTGGCCTACAGTCCTTAAGCAGAGGCCTGGAAGTTGCGAAAACTGGAGGTGGGTGGAGAAACTGAGTGGCAGGGTCTGGACCCATGACCAGCAGCATACTCAATGCTGTCTGCTTGGAGCTGGCCTACAGTCCTTAAGAAGAGGCTTCAGAAGGCACAAAAACTGGAGGTGGGTGGAGAAACTGAGTGGCAGGGTCTGGACCGTGACCAGCAGCATACTCAATGCTGTCTGCTTGGAGCCGGCCAACAGTCCTTAAGCAGAGGCTTGGAAGGCACGAAAACTGGAGGTGGGCGGAGCAACTGAGTGGCAGGGCCTGGTCCCATGACCAGCAGCCAACTCAATGTTATGTTTAAGTAGACATTTATTACCCATAATGACATGAGTATGTGTGATCTACATCAGTCAATTTGACAAATAAAATAGTTATTTATGTTAATACAGTTTAGCTCACAGATATGAACACTTAACAATTACTAATTCTTGCATTTGTCATTGTGCTATGAAGCAAAACAGAGATGAATTTTAATCTGCATAGTTTGCTGGCTTTCCTTGAAATAATGTGGCAGATATTCTCTGCAGTGTTCATGCTCCATTATTGTTTTCACTGACCGATTCCTATAAAGATGTCAATGTAGTCAGGTTCACTTAGCAGGTGGTTTGGTGATTTTGAAGTTGTTTTATGGGATGCAGAGTTCTGGACAGCTCTTGAAAGACGTATGCATAAACCATTTTACATTGATGTAGAACTTTAGATGGAAAGAAAGGAAATAAGGTTTACTGCTTTGACAAACTCTAACGAAGCTGTCAGTGACTAAGGTGTGACAGCTTCATGTTCACAAGCGTTGTTAGATGGTCTGAAACCTTACAACACTGTCTCATTGGTTAGCCATAGCACTTGCAATCTCTTGCAAGTTTCTTGGTAAGCTTGAACTAGAAACCTTGACTATGAGTTTCAAGATTCAGTGCTTTGTCAAGTGATTCAGGGAACGTTTTCCTCCATGTTTTCGGATTTTAATGCCCCTGACTTCAATGTCTTTCTAAAGGAAATTCAAAATTTGCTACCAAGCTCCATCATGCAGAGATTCACAATAATATTCAGGTTACATAAACAATGGCTCTAGGAATCTTCCTCATAGGGTTCAGCATGTACCATTTTGCAATTCAATCTCTTTATTCAATCTCTTGGTCTCTCCACACCGTCCTGTGCTCCATGACACTGCACCTCAATTGGGACTCTGCCCCCTCTCCCATACATCTCAGTCTCTTTTCTTTTCTGTGGTGCCATGAATGGCACCAGCGGATCAACGAAAGGGAACACATATATTTATTTATTTACTAGCTGACATATGCAGTGTTGCCTGGGATTTACTGCAGCAACAGATGCAACTGCAGCCTAAACAGACACGGGTCGTACCAACACAGGGACAAGTATCAGCCCAAGGGCGGCTGATAGCTTGATCATAGGGTACTGTACGCGATTCCCGCAGGCACCAGCAAGGACACACACACAAGAGAAGGTGACAATATTGGGACAGAATGAGGTGCCCCATTAGACCAGGGTCGCAGTGGTAGGTGGAAATCCATTCACATCTTCAATCAATATATTTTCCCAATAGTGGTGCCCATGGGAAGTATGAATGTGTCCTGCCCTAGCAGTAACTGAAGACCCAGAAGAGGAGCCTGAGGTAGCAGTTCAAATAGGATGGAGGGACCTTTCCTTTCTAATAGATACTGGAGCAACTAGATCCGGTATTAAAGATGGGGGGTTCCCATTTTCCAACAAGGAATTGGAAATGCAAGGCTTTTCGGGGACATTCCAAGCGGTTCCTCTAACAAAAGATTTACCACTGACAATAGGGATGCAACACATTTGAGCACCATTATTGTATTCAAAAGACACACCTATCAACATATTAGGAAGAGATTTGTTAAGCAAATTGAACACCACAATTTCATTTTCAGAGAAAGGGATGGTGTGCACCACACTTGGGATGTACCCAGCAAGGATGGCAGTGTTGATACAAGCATACTATGCACACAGCACATTGAGAGGGATACTCACGCACACAGAGATGTTCTTGTATGGAGTGCAAGTACTGCTAGGATGGGTCCCAGGGACACAAGGAAAAGTCTTTCGACTGTCAAATGAATTTGTATTCAGACCATGGTGTCCTTCAACCATTACACAAGGCACACCCACACACAAAGCTATACCTAGAGGAAGTAGTAGTGAGAAAAAGTATGGTCATACTGGTTGCTGCAGATGACGATAACATGGTGTTGCGATCCATACTGTGTATCGATCCCACACTAATACTGACAGGAGTAAACGACACAGAGTTGTTTGCTACAAAAGACGAAGAGGAGGGAGAGATAGTGTTTCAGTTGAGCATATGCTGTCCAGTCCAGATAAAGGAAAGAGCAGTTCCCTAGATGACATAACTGGTGAAAAAAAGAGACAAAATACATGCAGGGGGATTTGGAAAAAGTTCCAAAGAATGTATGGACCAAGGGACCCCATGGCGTGTAATATTGAAGGAGCGGGAGCAGTGCCCATTAAGATAAAGGAGCACTGTTGCTGCGAGTGAAGCTATAACCCCTTTCACTAGAAGCAGATGATGGTATATATGAGACACTGCATACCTTATGGAGCAAGGTATCATACAGGAATCTAATTCACTGGGCAATACGGCAATATATCCGATTAAAAAATCAAAGGTTGGGGCATGGCGATTCATACAGGAATCCCTCCCTCTTAACCAAGTCATCGAAGCAGACTTTCCACTAGTTCCAAATCCTGCAACAATTTTCTGCAGCATCCCAGCAGAGGCACGCTACTTCACAATAGTGGAATTGAAGAATGCTTTCTTCGCCGTTGCCCTGCATCCAGACTCCAGGTATCTCACAGCATTTACATATCACGGGACCAGATTTGAAAACACGGGAATGCCCCAGGGGTACTGTGAGGGACCCAGCATATTTGACAGAGTAATACAAATGGACTTGAGCAATTTGCAAGTAGCAAGTACAGTGATACAATATGTGGATGACCTTTTAGTGTGTAGCACAACAGAAGATGAGTGTAGGGAGTACTCAGTGACACTACTAACGTTGCTAGCTGACAAGGGGTACAAAGTGGACAAAGAAAGACTGCAGTAATGTCAGACAGAAGAGGTTTACTTGAGGCAGATTGTATCAGCAGATGGCATAAAAATAACACCTGAAAGGGTTGACGTCACAGTGGTGGTCGAGGGTGGTGTGGCAAGGTTTGCAGGAACCAATAATTTCAGAATATTGTATGTCCCACTATAGGGGAATGACGAAGCTGAGTTGCACTCACTAACTGTGCCCGGAAGCATATCCTGTATCTGAATATTAATTTCATTGACAGAATAATTTATAGCAGCAAGGATGGCTCGTTCACACATCCACTCGTGATTTTTGTAATTTGCCAATATGTTTGGATATACTTTATGTATCAGTTCTGAAACCGATGGCACCATCTCCCAAAAATCCTCTGGAAAATTATTTTCACCTGATGGCGCAACAATTTGGAAACTTCTGGAATGCTACCTGCCTTCACCTTCACCTCTTAAGTCCATCCTTTGATAAACTGGCCTTACGCCTGCTCCAAAGGCAAAACAGACTCTCCATCTGCTCGAGGAAGAGGGCCTATATTTAAGCTGACATCTCTGGGGCCTCTAACAGGGCTGAACCTTTCAAAATCTGCAAGGAACTCGCCAAACCTACTGCAGTCTCCATTCTCATCTGCCTTCCTTGGCCCTCTGCACTGCACTGGCCTCTCATTTCATCACTAAAACTCAGGGCATCGTTCCCACTCTCCTCTACACCACTCCTTTCTCCCTCATCCGCTCTCAGGCCTCCCTTGGCCCTCCTCCCCCCTTCTACTACTTTCCTATTTATCTCCCATATTGCCTGATGAGGTTACCAGACAAGTCCGCTCTATGAAAGTCTCATCCAAACAGATGCTCCCCTGCTCCTCGAGAACTACCAAGGACAACATTGTCTCCCTTTCTACACCCTTGGCTGATTTCTGCAATCACTGCTTTGCCACTCGATCCTTCCCCTCACTCCTCAAGCACTCCCTTGCGCACCCTCTCCACCAAAAGTCTTCTGCCGACCCTTCCTGTCCGACTAACTATAACCCTATCTCCATTAGCCCCTTCCAAGGCAAACTCTTGGAGAAACTGGCCATCTCCCAGCTTATCCACCACACTGAATCTGTTGGTTGTCTCCATGACCACCAGTTTAGCTTCAGAGCTGCCAGAGGCACAGAAACTGCACTCCTGAACACCTGTAAAGACTTGCTCTCTAATCTCGATTCCAACTCTCCTTCCACTCTCATCAGTCTTGACCTTTCCTCTGCCTTTGATACAGTCAATCATACCACCCTTATAAATCGGCTCTGTGATACCCTTGGCATCACAGACCTGGCTCAGGACTGGTTGACCTCCTTCCTCTCTGACCCACCTTCCCAGGTTCAACTGGGACCTTTTCTCTCCTCCATCTCACATTCCACCTGCAGTGTCCCGCAGGGCTCTATCCTCTCACCCTGGCTTTTCAACATCTACCTGGCCCCTCTGCCCATTTGATCTCCACCTTGTCTCCTAACTTCCAGTGTTATGTGGATAACAAGCAGCTATCCTCCAAGCTTCCCTCCTCTGCCTCTCATTAATGTCAGTAAGACTGAGATCCTTCTCATTGGGACCCCTGCTCCCTACTTCCCTCCCACACTCTGGCTGCCCTCCATGGGCCGCCCCCCCAACCCTCCTGTGAGACAGAAATCCTTGAGATCATCTTCAACTCCTCTCTCTCCATCTCTCCTCACATCACAAACCTTGCCAAGAAGGCTCACTTTCAGCTGCACCTCCTCAGAGGCCTTCTCCCTTTCCTTGTTTTCCCCCAGAAACTTAATGTCTCCAGAGAGCAGAATCTTCCTCAATCTACCTGATTCCTCCCTTTGCCCCCTTCAACAAATCCAGAATAGGCATGCACGACTTATCCTTGGACTCAAGCCCAGGGACTTCATCTCTCACCCCTAAAATCTCTCCATTGGCTCCTGGTTGCTGTAAGGATCCAGTTCAAGACCCTCTGCATCATCCATAAGGCTTCCTGGGGAAGGGAACCCCACTATATCCTACACTCTCTCCCTAAATACCTTCCTATTAGAGCCCTTCAGTCCTCTGGCTCCAAATCTCTCCAGATCAGATGCTTTCCAAGCAAAGAGCAGGGGCTAGATATCTCTCCTCCGCAGGTGCCTCCCTCTGGAATGGCCTACCTGCCCCTCTCACACTTGAGCCATATCTCCGTAAGTTCCAGAAGCTTCTCAAGACATTCCTTTTCTCTTCTTCCTTCCCTCTCTCCCTCCCCTGCTAATTTCCCTGTCTGCCTTTGACTGGCTGTCTGGCTCCTTCAGATTCTGACAGGGCACCAGGCCCTCCTCGTCCAGTCTAACCCTGCACCTGGTCTCCCCTGACTCCTCCCCTGACCACCCCCCCTCATCCTGCACTTGCCCTTCTGGCCCCCCTCCCCCTGAATAAGCCTGGCTGAGCCTGCATTCATTGAGCACTTTCAGCCCGTGCCTCGCACTTAGCACATGGACCTTCCTTCCCCTGCACTTTCCCCTAGCTCTATCCACTAGGCCTCCTCTGGCACTTGCTTATCCACTTAGCCCTTCTGCCCTAACTGGTTCTTCTCCCCTCCCCTCTACCCTGTACTTCTTGTTACTGCGCTTGCATGATCCGAATGTCAAATGGCCTAGTAGGACTGTTTTTGTTTGTCTTCCCTGTCCCCCGCCCTTGTCTTGTTGCACCTTGAAACACTTTGTGTATAGGTGCATTATAAATACCCAATAAATACAAATAAAATAAATTTGCCTCATATGCCTTCACCTCCCATACGCCAACACTTCGCCAAGCCACAAACCCACAAACAAATGTTGACTTTTATAAATATAGAAGATATACAGAAGGAACAATGCTCTTTTGATCACAAAAGAACGTACAATAGATACAAAATCAGATTTGAAGGGTGGCAGTGAGCATCCTTTGAGTTTGAGGGACATCCTGACCAGGTTGTGGAGGGGAGTAAATGGAACAGTCACTGTGAACAATAGCTAAGTGGACATACATAGATTAAGGACAACCAACATTGGACCTTTTTAAGTACAGGTAGGCGGCACGGCCAGAGGAAGTGCGAGAAAGAGGCAGGTTAGAGCCAAGGAAAAGTGTTAGCTAGCAAGCAAAATGAGAGGTATGTTAAGAGGGTAACTTGGAGGTGAGGAAGAAGCTTTTTGTTTGGTTTTGAACAAATCTGCGTGGACTGTTTCTTGGATGTTCGGAGGAAGAGCATTTATGCAAGTGGAGAAAGAAGAGAGCAAGAGCAGAAGTGAGAGGAAGCACAGGGAGAGCAAGGAGCCACAAGGGTAGTCGAGGAGGCAGAGCGGAGATTACGAGAATGTTGGTAAGTTGGATAAAGGATAAATACAGTGGTGCCTTACTGTGGATAGATTTGTGAAACAGGAGAAGACTTTTTTACTCTGGCCTGTTTTGCATTGCCAGTCGTTCAGCCTGGTGACGGTATGAGGAAGTAGGTGTGAAGTTAGGAAGTTCAAAGAGAGTCCTGGTAGTAAAGTTAATGATCTTGTTGAGAGGAAAGAAAGGATAGTTGGGGAGACCAAAGAGAATACTGGCACAGTAGTCCACTTTAGGAAAGACAAGAGTGGTTATGGAGTGGATGCTTGATGGTGTTGAAAGGAATGAGGTGCCTGATTGTTCTAATATTTAGGCGGTTGAGGTGAGCTGCTGTTCTAGTTTTGGAGATGAAAGTAGAGAAGGTGTGAGAAGGGTAATAAATGATGCCAAGGGTTCCAGCTGAAGAAGAATAGGGGGAGTGTCAGGTGGGACCTGGATAGGCAAAGGAAGAGATGAGCGAGAGCTTTTAGCAGGGAAGAAGAGCGCCTCTGTTTTGGTAGAGTTTAACATAAGAGATTTTGACAGAGAGATCAGTGGAGAGATCACGAAAAGAGAAGAAGATTTGGGTATCGTCCGCAAAGAGCTGGTACGAAACCCCAAAGCAGGCAATTAGTGCCCCAAGAGCAGAAGTGTAGAGTGTAAAGAGGAGCGGATCCAAGACAAAGCCTTGTGGAACATCAACAGTTGGAGGTGTGAGATGAGAGGTGTTGTTGCTGCAGGAGACAGAAAATTGGTGAGGTGCAAGGTAGGATCAATCCGGGCAAGGGCTCGATCACGAATCAGAAAAATAACTAGAGTATTAAGGAAATCATCGACAGTGTCAAAGGCAGCAGACAGGTCAAAGAGAATTAGGATAGAGGATAGGTTGGCATGCTTAGCAGAGGCGATGAATTTGGAGACTTTCATGGGAGCAGTTTCCGTGGAGTGACAGGGGCGTAACCCTACTTGTAGTGAGTCTCGAAGGGTGTAGCCGTCTAGGAAATTGGTAAGACAGTTGAACACAACCCTTTCAAGCACTTTAGAGTAGTGCAGAAGGAGGGACACAAGGTTAAATTTAACTGGTAGGTTTGGATCAGCCTCTTGCTTTTTTAGGAGAGGGATGACCGTGGCTGTTTTGAAAACAAAGGGAACACAAGCAGAGTCGAAGGACAGGTTGAAGAGTTCATTGAGGTGAAAGGCCACTAAAGGGGCAACAGGCTTGAATAGCTGAGGAGCAAGAGGGCCTGATGCGGCACAAAAGGGGTTATCCGTCATCAGTAGAGATAGCACTTCAACAGTATTAGTGTGACTAAAGTGGTAGCTAGAGGCAGAGAATGATGGTAGGGTAGGGGGAGTGTAAAGTGTAGGAGTAGGGAGTGTGGGGAAGGTCAGCAGAGAGTGCCTCATTTTGCAAAGTATTCAGCTAGGTCATTAGCCGTGACAGTGGAGTTGATAGTCATAGACTTTGGAGGAGTGATGAGTGAGTTTAGGGTGCCCTGTAGCCGGCAAAGATGGTTGGAGGGAGAGTGAATGAGGATTAGGTAGAATTCCCTTTTCACTCTATCAAGAGCGGACAGAGAGGTAGATTTGCAGGTCCTCGTGTGTGTGGGTACGCCTTCATTTGTGCAGTGGCCAATGCATGTCTGTGAGGGGAGAGTGTATGAATGGGGTGACCCATGGTTAAGGATGCTTAGATTTAGGGGTAAAAGTAAGCAGTGGGAAGTGAGGGAAGAATGAGTCATATAGTAGGGATTGGAAGATGGAGAAGGCAGGGTTGGTGGAAGAGGCATCGGGTGTGAAGCAGGAGAGTGAGAACTGTAGGTCAGAAAGAAAGGGGGGATGGCAGAAGGTTTACATTTCCTTTCAGTAATAGGTGAAATAAGTGGTGAGCAAATGTCAGAGAGTGGAAAGGAGATGGTGGTGGAAACAATTGACTGATCAGAAATGGATGGTGTGACAGTAGTATTAGTGGCTGAGAAAAGTGGCGATGAATAAGAGATCCAAATAGTTACCCCCTGTGTGGGTAGGTAGGTTATGGATAGAGTGCAGAGTATGGTCACTAAGAAAATACTGAAGTTCACATTTCTGAGAAGTGGTTGGAGAGGGAAGGGTAAAGTCACCATAGAGAAAGAGGTGATGTGTAGTGGAAAGAGAATCAAGTGGTTGCCCAGGATCATCAAAGAATGGTCCAGTGGGACCAGGAGGTTGATAGATGGAGATGATGTGAACCGAGTGAGGCAGAACAATAGCAGAGATGATTAATTCAAAAGAGGTAGGAGAGGACGTGGCATTGGAGATTTGTGAGGCATTGAGGCAGGAAGAGAGTAGCTGCCCAATGCGTTCACCTTCGCCAGTCAGTCTAGGAGAGTGAATGAAGGATAGCTTGTAGTCGTGTAGGGCCGGCAGAGTGTCTGTGTCAGGTGGAGAATTCCAGGTTTCAGTGATAGCAAAAAGGTCTAGGGGAGGAGAGCTGGAGTGAAAGTAGTCATTGATAAAGGAAGTTTTGTTGCATACTGACTGAGCATTCCAGAGTGCAATGTTCAGTTAATGAAGTATGGAAGAGTAGAGAAGTTGAGTCTCAGAGGAAAGAAGGTGGGGTAGATAGGTATTAGAGGAGGTTTGGTTAGCTTGTCTGCTTTGTTTGTTGGAAGGAGGTGGAAGAGAGATGGAGTAGTGGGAGTTTCCAGTTGTGGGTTTTATAATAGGGATAGGAAAGGGGGAAGTTGTAACGTGATTGGAGAAAGCGTACGGAGTGGTGAGCAGGAGGAGCAGTAGGGGGAGCGGGAGTGAATGCATTATTGGTGAGTAGCAAAGTGTGGAGAGACAGTACAGTAATTAGGAAGCGTAGTGAAATCACAGGTGCAACAGGGAAAAAGGCAAAAACAAAGGCTCATAGGCCAAAGAGGCTGTAAATGGTGGTCTTCACCCTTCAATTCTCCACCCTTAACGGGGACACCCTTGACTGGATGCCACTAGGAAGCTCAGAAAGGATGGCAGACACGCTTATCACCTGACCGCCTAGTCCATCAGTGGTTGGTCTCTCTGATATTGTCCATGCTGTTGCTCGGATGAGGTGATTTCTTCCTGATTGGTGTTCCCAGAACAGCCTCTTGTGACCTTCAGCTGGAGATGGGGTTGATCCAAGAGGGCCGCAGGAAGTGATGTCACCAATCCAAGATGGCCGCTGGAAGTGATGTCACCCAGCCAAGATGGCCACTGGCAATAAAGTTCCAGACAGAAAGTGAAGCCAAAAACCAGAAGGAGTGACACACACTCTTGTCCCTGGCATTTTCAATGGTCTCCCGCGGATCACTTCCCCACTGCACACCGTGGAACAAGCTCAATTGCCAAGATCCCCACTTGAACAAATAAGGTGATCCTTGCAATTAACTTCAATGAGATGTTATTTTTTCCTTAATTCAAGTGATAACCTAGGTGTAGTCTGTGCTGTATAAAAAGCCACACTCAGACATGGCTGCACCAACTACAGAGTACTCCATACATAATAAAACTGACTGTATGTATAGCACACACCATTACTGAATTGTCTCAGCTCACTTAAGGCAACCTTACTATGAAGTCATAGTTCTCACCTCACAGAAAGGTGAAATAAATGACAAATGTAACACTTTTTAGAAAAATCATTGATTTTCCCATTGCACTGTCAGCAATGCAAACAAGAAAATGCAATGCACATATCAAAACATATTAACGTTGGGAATAGATAAAATAAACATTAGTGCCTATCCTGTCCCTCAAAATCACAAACTGTTAATGTGGAACTCTTGCGGCAGAGAACATACATTTAGTTATGAAACGTGGGGAGGCATATCTCGGGAGGATAGCTCAGGGACACTGTGCTCGCCTTGGAAGCAAGACGACATGGAGCAACACAGGTTCGATCCCCGGGTCCGTGCTTAGAAACCTCTGGGTATTAAGCGCGTTACAAATAACCTATCATATAAGTATTTCTTTAAGGAAGGGAAAAAGGGCTAAGAGTCCCAGGCCACCACTTGGACAGCCTGATAAATAATTCATGTCATGATATTCTTTAGTGGGGTGCTGCGGCTCCGGACTAGATAGTGAAGTCTTGACCTGATGGTGCTGAGGCTCTGGACCTGATGGTTTGCTGTTCACAACTAAGGTTCGATCGGAGTAATTAATCCTGTGATGCAATTTGTATGCACCATAGTACATACACTGCGTTCCCTAAAGCATAACTTTCTTTGGTGAATATATTGATGAAATGACTAAAGTTATTGATACGCTGCAATGGTTCAGAAGACAGCTTAGGGTGTTGAACACTTGGGGCATAGATCTGTGTTCATATGTCAGATCACAGTACAAAAGCCTAACACGGTCAACTCAGTCTTTCCTCTATCTGAGTCTGAAAAGAACTTGAGTATATAAACTTTGACAATAGTAATAAGTACTATGCTACAAAACGTATATGCACTAGAAAGTAGAAGTTATAAAATCTAACATAGCATCAGTATGTTGCGGGTCTGGAGCTCATTCCCTCGAATTAGAGCTGTAAGAACTAGGCAACCATCATCAAATCATAGCAAATAAGCATTAGGAAGGAGAGATGATCAGGTAGAGAAATTCGAGACTGTGAAACAAAAGTGTTGGGGCTCATATCCAGGCTTTGCCAATGGACCATACTGTGATCCCAAACAAATCCTCCTATCTCACTATATAGTAACGGGATGCCTTCTATGAAAATGTTTTTCTTCTCACATTCTGGTGGCTTTACTTGGTCTACTCGTTGCTTTTTCTTTTCGTGCAGGGACCTGAGAGAAGAGAGATTGACCAAATGTCACAGGGCCAGTGTCAAGTTCTTATTTGACACAAAAATAATGTCTACACTTTCAAATAATCTTCTTCACATCATGAATAAGATTCAGCAAATCTGTGTCAAACAATAACCCTAAAGAGGGGACGTTATCACACAGTTTCTTTTGTTATGCGTATTTAATGTTTTAACATACAGAAGTAAAACAAAGATGAGCTATTTTAGGCTTGCTTCAATTAGTATTTTGGTATGTAGACTTAAATTTATAGTATGCAAATTAAAGCTATAATTATGCTCCTTTTACATAACATTTTTCTAGAAGGATTTTTTGTAAATATAGTCTCCCATGTGTCTATCATATGATATTTGTATTTTCCAAATCAGGTCTGCAAAGCAGGGTTTTATTTTAGTTCATGAAAGTCATACATTCAAAATTAATTGCACTTCATGTACAATAAAATATGATTAACGATGTCGTCAAGTGGGTAAATTGCAGACTGAGCTCAAATCCCAGTTTCACCACATAACTAAAATGTGTGTTCCCGAGCAACTCATTTAATCTCATTGCACGTAACCTATCAAAATAGTCAGGAACTTAATATTTTAACGTTGTCAGCGCTAGGGGTAATTTAGTTCTCGGGTTATAGTCTTCAAAAAAGCCTCAACCTTGGTTTAACTTGCTAAACTGTTGCTTCATATATAATAATAGTCACCATTGATATACGGCTCACCACAGTCATTTGTTTCCTTGATCAATCCTTGCAACACCACTTACAAAATGTGGACCACTTCAAATCTCACTCTGTTAAAATACATGTACCTTCCTGGTAATTTATAATCCATATCCTTGATCCTCTTTATTGCTCCCGATGTTTCTCTATCCATGCTTGAACACTTTCACATTCTGTGACGCTGTGTCTATCATGTGGTGTGTGTACCGTTTTCCTACGAAGACTGACCTCCTGCATGGCTACTTCAGTCAACACACCATCATCTATGCCATTTAAAGCGGTTTAGTTATCGTTTTGTTATAGTCCCAGGGTATCTGGCCATGACTTTTACCCAACAAACGAATTATGAACTTTGAAACCTATCTTGCCATCCTTATTTGCTGACTTGAGAGAAGATGGCAAATGGACAAAATGGTTTCTGTATGCCTCCACCCAAACGCTCAATTCTAACAGTAAATAAATATAAATAAAATAACAAATGCCATCATTTAGTACTACAAATATTGTCACACACACAAGGTCCGCCCAAACTCTGCCCACCCCAGAAAATGTTCCAATACCACACTTCGCCCACCCAGGCCCGTTTTTGTCATTCTCGTCTATGGGGCTCTGTCTGAAATCAGTCATTGGTATGAGCGAGGAAAAATGGAGGCCTCATGAGTGAAGGTCCGAAGTGGAGTAGAAAGACAGATGACGACTCACACAGGAAGTGGAGGGCCAGGAAAGAATGGCCTTGCAGAGCAATATCGGCATTGGAGAGGAAGACATAGGGCTTAAAACAGGAAGGTCAGAATTGGAGGGGAAAGATAGAGGGCACACCGAGGAAGGTCAGAAATAGAGGAGAAGCAGAGAAGGTAAAAGAGTGATGCCTCATAGACGATGGCCAGAAAAAGACACTCCTCACAGAGGAGGGTCTCAATTGAAGGGGGAAGAGACAGTAATTGCAGAGCAGATTCCGGATTGGAGTGGAAAGAGAGTCCTCACAGAGGAGGGTCAGAATTGAAGAAGAAACTGCCCTCACAAAGGAAGATCAGTAGTCGAGAGGGACAGCAGCCTCACAGAAGATGAAATTGAGATGGTAATGGAAGAAGAGACCTCTCTGGTAATATGCCCGGGTAGGAGAAACACCTTTTGAGACTGTAAAAGCTGGTTGGAAGGTACGTGGGGGGAGCTAGATCGGAAGAAGAGCCCTTTTGGGGTGGGGAACAACAAGAGGGGTAGGGCCTTTGGGGTGGGGGATAACAAGAGGTGCGGGGCGAGCCCTCTTAGAGATCGGGTGGTGTGGAGAGGGAGGGAAGGGGAAAAAAGGAGAATGACAGTTCTATAGTTAGCCAAAGAAAGGGGCCAATGCTCATGTGATAGACGGGAGTACATGGCAGATGTGTAGGCCTCGCACTGGGCAGGTGAATGGATCGTAGTAAAGGCCTCCTAGGAGCAGCTACAGCCATAAGGAAAAGGGAACGAAAATGTCTCCCGTGGGGGAGGGAATTGTTAAAGCTCTCGCTGGTTTGAGGAACGGCCTATCTTCATCAGTCATTAATTGCATTTTGTGCTCATTTTTTCCCTTCTCTTCATTTCTATTTTCGGCCGGCCAGTCGATGTTTCTCTCCGCAGTGAAGGGCTCGACAGTAATTCCCCGAGCTGCTGAGCTAAGGCAATCATAAACACGCTTTTTTTGTTTCCTATTTTAAACCACCGCGAGCCCCAGGGACTCGCCCCAGTTCCCGCCCCAGCGGCGATGGAGGCGAGGACACGGACGGCTTTCCGCGCAGGTAATGAATGCCTGCTGCTGCAGCTCACCTGCTCTGCGCTCCCTAGGAGCCGAGGCAGCTGCTACTGCTGCCACCGCACCCCTCATCCCGCTGAGAGCCCAGAAGCCAGCACATATGATATCTGAAAACGGGAACATGTGGCACAGCCATACAGTCGCACACAGTGTCCCTTTCTCATCTACCCCTTGCTCACGCTGTGTATTGGGGAAGGTGTGCAGGGAAGGGAGCGCTCATCTACTACACTGCCTGTACCAAGGGCCCCCATCCACAGTGTACAAGAGGAGCTGTTCAGCATAGTAACGTCCATCCACCCTTCCTGTACTGAGGGTATTACCCAGCACATGTCCATTACAACCCCTGTATTGCGGGGCTCCCCAGTAAAGTCCCATTCTTCCTCCCTGAACCGAGGCATTTTACAGCACATGCCCAATGCACCTCTCTGAATTGAGGTGCTATTCAATACAAGTCCAACAGCCTTCGCTGTACTTGGGTGCTGTGCTAGAAAAGGTTCCACTACCTCATCGTAGTTTGGTGCTGTCCAACACAGGTTCAGTGCTGCCCTGCCACAGTCCATAAACCCTTACTATAGTAATGGGCTGGCTAGCAAATTTCATCTACCCCCATTCCAGTGAGGCGCTGTCCAAAACAGATCCAGCGCGGTTCAACATAGGTCCATCTACCCTCACCGTAGTGGGGCTGTCCAGCGCAGCACGGTATGAGTAGGTAAGTTAACTCCTATTAGCGAGGAAATTGATTTGTTTAGAGATCCTGATTACATCGTCAGTTGTCAGAATATATTCATTCGATGGGTTCTCTAAAAGAATGAGAAAGGATATTTTACAATTTGAAAACATGCATTGAACTGTTTGCTTATAGTGGTGAGGATTCTACTATTCTGTAACAGCCCTGTTTTGTGCATGATTTGAGGAAAGAGGTGAGCAAGACTTCCTCCTCTGCCGACTCAGGGTTGGATCTCACAAGCTTCATGTGGAGGTTCGAAAGCTCTGCAAACAGAGCCAGAAGGGCTCTTCTTTAACAGTAGCCTTAACACATACACACAAGTGTTTAATGTTAAAGCATGACACATCACCACACATTCAGTGTATACAATGTTGTGCTCACTCTATATGTTGTTAGCCATAATCAGGGCAGGGAATGCTGCATGTTATCATTGTTTAAGAAATATCACAATATCAGAGAACAGTGGCAAATCTGTGTCTGAGACTAACCATTTTGGGTGACTGGTCTTGCTTCCTATGGTGAACAAACACTATGGCTGGGGCAGAGGTTCTTGCAGTGTGACAGATGCAAAGGCCGCAGTGTAATGAGGGTTGGGATCTTTCAAACTTTAAGTCTGAGGAGCTTGATCGTCATGCACTGGTTCGAGAGATGTCATTTAGTAGTCTGCTGTGTGTCCTCCTACTTTCTTTACTTTTTCTATATACAAAGGGACAGAATGTTCATCGATTTCTGTCTCCTATTGGGAGTAGATTTCCTGGACCAAGTGAAGACTAATTTTGACTACCCTAATTCCAGGTAGATTCATTGCAACAATATCCTAGTTGTCACCTTAGTTTCACACGACTATCAGAGGATCCTTTGTGGATCTTTCAATAGTCTCTTTCAGCGACTAGTCAATCATCCCTCTGCATACTATAACAAGGTATTTAGGTATTCTCCTGTGTTTGGCTGAACCTGCCTATGCAACATCGAATGAATATGCCCATTTCTTTCTTTTCTGTAATTATCTTTATCGCCTTTGTAAATAAATCTACTACTGTTTCAAAGGTCTGCCTGCTGTGGCTATTGCTGAGGATGTGGAGTCCAGTCAACTTCTTTCAATCCATGTGACAGAAGCAAGGAGGACATACAATTAATCAGGGCCTGGCAGTCCTAATATGAGTCTCACCACATCTGCTCAAAGCTGGAAACTGATTGTAGGGTCTTAGCTGTGCATGGTAAGAGTGGGGTATGCCACAGTTCAGGAAATGGTAATGAGCAAAGACTGTGAAGTGCTTAAACCTTTTGTTTCTGACTGGCTTTATATTTTAATAAGGACTCCCGCGATCAACGCCAAACATCTTCAGGCTTCATGGAAAGACAAAACTGGGTCGATCAAACCTGTATCTGCCTGAATGGATCAAAATCTATGGCCTCTATGGGCACACTATCACCCACTCCTCCCCAATTTACCTGGCCAAACTCTTTGGGACAACCTACACAACAGGAAAAGAAGCTTAGATTCTTCACTGTTCTGTTCATTCGCAACGTCTCTTTTATGCCTCAAGTTATAAATCCAAATAAATTACATTTACCAGTTACTGCACTCACCAAAGAACACGTTACTTACCAACTGTAACATTATTACGATTGGATGTTCCTCCCACGTATTCCTCATCTTAGATATCTTGTCTTCCAGCTTTGCTGCTTCTGACATTTTTTTTCACCAGAGGGCGCTGTGTTCGAGGCCGCAGAGTCGTAGTCCCTCGAGGGCCGCCGTCGAGCGTCGACGTCATCTGCTGTATAAAGGGCTCGAGCCGCACCCGTTACCTCAGTTCTCTTTTTACTGTGTTCACGGTTGCATCAGTTGATCAGGCTTTTAAGTCCTCAGGCTCTTAAGAGGTCCAAGTGCAACTTGTGCAAACTGTGTGGAGGGGTAGGTTGAGAAGGTCGATAAGGAATACGTGGGAGGAACATCCAATTGAAAGAACGTTACAGTTGGTAAGTAACTTGTTCTTCGAATGGATTGTGTCCTCCCACGTATTACTCTTCTTAGATAGGCTCCCAAAGCAGTGAGAATTTGGAGGAATGAGTACCAGAAAATTCAATTATGGACTCAATGAAGGACATCTTTTGCAAAGAGTCCTCCTTGATATGAAGTAGAGTCCAAGCAGTAATGCTTCACAAAGGTGTGCATTGATGACGAGGTGGCTGCAGCACAAATATCCTGCACCGGGACACCCCTCTGAAGAGCCATGGAAGTTGCCATGCCCCTGGTTGAATGAGCCCTTAACCCATATGGAGGCTCTTTTCCAGCCAATTTATATCACTCTGAGATTGCTAGAATTATCCATCTGGATAGAGTTTGTTTAGACACTCCAAGGCCCAATTTGTGTCCAGTATACCCAACAAATAGTTGGTCACATTGCCGAAGATTTGCCAATCTGGAAATGTAGAAACTGAGAGCCCTTTTTGGGTCCAGTCTGTGCAATCTTTCCTCTTCCTTACTAGCGTGAGGAGGAGGGTAAAAAGAAGGCAAGGTAATTTTCTGTGACAGATGAAAATCAGAGAATATTTTAAGCAAGAAAGATGGTTTGACTTTTAGAATAACTTTGTGCCTATGAAAACGGTGTGAGGAGGCCTACAACAAAGTGCCTGCAACTCAGTTACCCTGCGGGCTGATGTTATAGCTACTAACAAAATTGATTTTAGAGTGAGAAGTCTTAATGGGCAAGAAGGTAAAGGTTCGAAAGGGGCACACATGAGAAATTTTAAGACTAAATTCACATCCCAGATGGGCACCTGAAAACGTGTCGGAGGGTACACATTTGTCAGCCCTTTCAAGAATTGAATGACTAAGGGCATTTTAAAATAGGACACCTCTTCTGAGGAACGCTTAAAGATAGATAGCGCTGCCAAATATCCTTTTATAGTGCCAACTTGGAGTCCCAAATTGGCCAAGTGTAAGAGGAAAGAAAGTACTGTAGGAGTATTACATATAAATGGATCCACATTCTTATCCCTGCACCAGTTACTGAACTTGGTATCTACAACGACACTGATACAAGGATTTTGTTGCTGGCCGCCTACCCGAAAGCAAGATCTCCATTACATCATCTGGGAGGTCCCAATCCTTATATCTCAGCCTCTCAGAAACAATGCGTGAAGACTGAGTATCTTGACCTCAGGATGGAGAACCCGACCTTCCTCTTGCAAGAGAAGATCCTCTCTTTGTGGAAGACTTATTGGAGGGCAGATGGACATGTCCAGAAAGTCTGGGTACTACGTCCTCCTGGCTCAATCCGGGGCAATTAGGATCATGGTTTTACTGAACTTTCTCAACCTCCTGATTACATGGGGATCATGGGGACTGTAGGAAACGCGTATAGGAGTGGAAATACCTAGTCCACCACAAACGCATCCCCTAGAGCTCCTCTTGGGGGAAATTCCCTTGATCAGTTCAGTTCACACTGTCGGTTGGCACTGGTCGCGAACAGATCCACTTGAGGGGTTCCCCAAAGGGCGAAGATCTCTTGAAGGACTTCCTGAGCTAGTTCCCACTTGTGGGAGACTGTGCTCTGCCTGCTCAGAGCATCAGCCGCCGTGTTCAGCTCTCCGGCTAGGTGAACTGCGGATAGAGAGATTCCTTCTTGCATTGCCTCTCTGCACAGTGGGAGTGATCCTACGCCTCCTCTTTTGTTGAGGTAGTACATGGCCACTGTATTATCCGTCATTATCAGGACATTCTTTCCCTGTACAGAGGGCAGAAAGGCTTTCAGCACTAGTCTGATTGCCCTCAGTTCCAAAAGGTTGATGTGTAGTTTGGAGATGTCAGATCGTTGGTATGGGCTCCACACCCCGCGAATGAGGTGTCCGTCACTACCGTTGTCTCTGGCCATAGTTGCCAAAAATGTTCTCGCTTGAGGATATTTTCCTTGCAAGCCCACCATAGAAGATCTTGAGCCACTCTGGCCGGGAATTGCAGAAGTCTGACATCTCCCCTGAAAATTGGGACCATTGAGTCCTGAGGGCCAATTGAAGGGATCTCATCCTCAATCTGGCCACTGGCACCAGAAAAATGCAGGATGTCATGAGGCCTAGCAACCTTAGAAAATCGAATGCCGGCAGATGTTGGAAATGTGGTGAGCTCTCCCTTCGGGAGGCAAGGCTTTCCCTGAGGAAGCATTCAGGACTGCTCCAATGAATTGGAGTCTTTGGCTTGGAATCATTTGTGACTTCTTGTGATTGAGAGAGAAGCCCGGTCTGTGTAAGAAGTGGCAGGTCATGGCCAGATGTTCCTGGGCTCGTTCGGGTGAACTTGCCATGATTAGCCAATCGTCCAGATAAGGGTAGACGTGATTCCCCCTTCTCCTGATATTCGCTGCCCATACCGCCATCCACTTAGTGAAAAATCTCGGGGCGGAGGTCAGCCCAAATGGTAGAACCCGAAACTGATAATGAGAACCACCAACTGTGAACCTCAGGTACTTTCTGTGCTTGAGATAGATTGACATATGAAAGTAAGCATCCTGAAGGTCCAATGAAACCGGCCAGTCCTGAAGCTGAAGAGCCTGAAGGATCTGAGAAAGGGTCACCATCTTGAACTTGTCCTTCCTGAGGAATTTGTTCAAATTTCTTAAGTCCAAGATGGGTCTCAAATCTCCGTCCTATTTGGGGATGTGAAAAAAAGGGCAGTACCAACCCTTGTTCCTTTCCGCTACAGGTACATGTTCTAGTGGGCCTTTCTCCAGCAGGGTTGAAATCTCCTGCACAAGGAGCGGGTCTGGAATTTTTACAGAGTTGGCTCCCAGAGGGTGATTCTGAGGTCTTTGATGAAAAGGAAGGCAGTAACCATGGGTCACTAGCTCTAGCGCCCAGGCATCTGACGTAATGCCCTGCCATTCGTTCAGATAGCAAGTGATTCTGCCTCCCACCGGGGTCTTGTGGATGAAGACCTCAAAGTGGCTTTGAAGCGGCTGCAGCAGTGGCTGAGGAGGTATTAGCCATTGCTGGGGCTGATCTAGCACCTCTCCCTTTTCCACCACAAAAGGGTTTTCTCTGTTGGCCTCTTTGACTGGCCTGCCCCCTCCTTCGTCCAAAAGAGGAGCAGAAACGAAAGGGGCGACTCCTCCAGGAAGATGAGCCTGCGTAGGAGTGTTGCTGAGGCTGTCTTATAGCGGCGCTGAGTGATTTCGCTGCCGCTTTTGAGGTCTGCAGCTTCTCCAAGCTCTTTTCCGCCTTGCTGCCGAACAGCCTCAAGCCGTCAAAGGGCATATTGAATAATCTAGATTGCACATCAGGTGCAAAGCCAGATTTCCTCAGCCATGCAAATCTGCGTAGGACCGTGCTAGATGCCATGGACCTGCTTATGCTATCAGTAGTGTCCAGTCCTGACTGAAGGCATTCCTCCATACCCTCTTTCCCATCTTTTACTATCGGCAGGAAACCATTCCGTTCCTCACCTTCCGGGATGTGTTCAGCCGCTGATGTCATACAGTCCCACAGGGTGTATGTAAATCTTGCTAAAGTGCAAGTTACATTAGTCGATTTAAGGGCCATGCTGCCCAAAGAAAAGAAATTGCGGGCCCAAGCATCAACATTTTTATCATCCCTGTCTGGTGGTATTGAGGGGTCAGCTAATTGCCTAGTGAAGGTTGCAGCATGTACCATTAGACTTTCAGGGAAGGGATGCTTCGATAGGTATTCCGGCTCTGATAAAGATGACCTGTATTTTGTTACAAATGTCCTGTTTACTGCTGAAACCGCATCAGGAGTATTCCAATATAACATCACCCTTTTCTGTGGCACCTTATGGAAAGGAAGGACTGGATCTTTTAGAGGACCCTCACACAGGATGTCCATCATATCATCCTGCTCGAAATTTGGGGAAGCTGCCTTCCAACCCATGAAATCAATGACCCTTTCCATGGGATTTCTATAACTACGATAACTGCATGATCTATAGGGTCTGGTCTTTCAAATTCCACTTCAGGGGAAGTGTCTAGGCCACTGGCATTTTGGGAACAGTCATAGAGATCTGTTATCTTGGTATTTGGGTCCACTAGCTCTTCAGGGACCTCCCTGGCTCCAAACCTAACTCCAGCTGAAGTAACATCCTCTTCAGAGGATTGTTCTTCAGAGATGGATGACATGGATCTGAAAAATTCCTGTCTGGGATGAGGATGGAAAACGTTTTCAGGTAAAGAGGGTGGCATCGATTTAGGCATGGGCAAAGACATCGACTTGGGTATCAGGACTAAAGAATGCCTCGATAAAGGCGTCAAAGGCGTCGATATAGAAGACGCTGGCTTTGTTGTTTACGAAGGAGGCTTCGATACTGTCAAAGAAGGCTTTGATACAGTCAAAGGTGTCGACACCACTTTCGTCGGCGGTTTCAACACTGCAGTCGTCGACTGTGTCAAGTCGAGTTTCGACTTTGATGCCGATGTCAATTCCGCTACCACCGATTTATGTACCTGAGGTTTTGCTTTAGTACGAGGTGTCGGAGAACTTTCCCCTGATGTCACTCTTGACTCTTTTTTGGCTCTCGCGTGTTTAGTCTTTGATCTCCCTCTGTTACTTTTAGAGTGGGCCGGGGCATGATCTCCACCCTCCATCTTCGAGGAGGTCTGGGCCGCTTTCTCAAATATTTTACGCATTGAAGCCCTAAAGGCCTCCCATTTTTCAGGGGAATCGTGCTTGGATGGATAAGCCACTCTCCTCTCAGAGGAGGAAGAGGACGAAGAAGACCTGTGACATCGCTTTTTTGACTTCTTAGACAAAGATGAGGAGGATTTCCTCGAGCGACTCTTCGATCTCGACCTCCACGACCCATGTCGAGATTTTAAACTCAATTCTCCCGAATCTGTTTGTCTTTTAGAAGACTTGTAAGTTCCTCCCCCACAGCCAACTTACCTCTCCGTTCCCTGGTCTGACAGGAACCGCACTCGTCAACCCGATGGTCTGGGCTGAGACACCAGAGGCAATTCCGATGGGGGTCGGTTATTGACATTTTCCTACCACACTTCTGGCATTTTTTTAAACCTGTCTTGGGTGTGGTGGGAGTCGATGACGAGGACATCGTCGAGAAAAAAACCTGATGTGCCATTTCGTGACACAAAGCAGTTGCTCGGAAAAACGGAACAGAGGTAAAGGGCGCGGCTCGTGCCCTTTATACAGTGGATGACGTCAACGCTCGACGGCGGCCCTCGAGGGACTATGGCTCTGCGGCCTCGAGCACAGCGCCCACTGGTGAAAATGTTTTTCCGAAGCAGCAAAGCTGGGAGACAAGATATCTAAGATGAGGAATACGTGGGAGGACACAATCCATTCAAAATATGTTTTATACACCTCAGAGTTACTTTTAGTCCATCCATCCAACAGAATCACAATGATCCTCACAATAGTCTTATCCTGCCCAGACCACTGTAGTTCTGTCTACACAGGGTTGCACCAGAACATACTCACTAGATATCAAAAAGCTCAAACTATGCTGCTAGGTTTCGGTTAGGTTTCTGGCACTCACATCACATCATATCGCACACCCTCTTAAGTCTCCCGAGTGGCTTATGATCAAGGAGAGTACAGAGATAACACAATCTGTGTCTTGTGAACAAATACTTAGGTGGCTGGGCACTAACCTACCTATCCCGACTATTTTACCCTTACCAACTGCCCCGGTGCTTGGGATCGCCACCCCAAATCTTCTGGCCATCAGCCATTCTAGATGAACATATACTTACCAACTGTAACGTTCTTTCGACTGGATGTTCCTCCCACATATTCCTCATCTTGTGATAAATCGTTATCTCCAGCTTCGCTGCTTCGGAAAAAAATAATTCTTGGCAGAGGGCGCTGTGCTCGAGGTCGTGGCGTCGATTGTCCCTCGACGTACTCCGTACTCTGTCGACGTCACCGATGGTATAAGTAGCTCGAGCCGCGCCCGTTGTTTCAGTTCTGTTTTTTCGATGGAATATATATAGGAGGAACACCCAGGCATGTCCCATGACCGATACCTTCTTCGTGAGAGGAAAGTGTAAGAAAATGTAAACTGTACTGTGGGGTTGGATGGGAGGGTCGATGAGGAATACGTGGGAGGAACATCCAGTCGAAAGAACGTTACAGATGGTAAGTAACTTGTTCTTCGAATGGATTGTGTCCTCTCACGTATTCCTCATCTTGTGATAGGCTCCCATAGCAGTATCAATTTTTGGAGGTGGGAGTACCATTTCAGTTTTCGTGGACAGAATGCAGAACTGCCTTTGCAAATAAACCCTCGTTAGAAGAGGCAGTGTCCAAACAATAATGTTTAACAAAGGTATGTATTGTTTTCCAGGTTGCAGCTGCACAAATGTCTGCTGCCGGGACTCCCCTCTTTAGAGCCGCAGAAGTAGCCATTCCCCTTGTAGAATGGGCACGAAGCCCATCTGGTGGTTCTTTTCCCGCTAATCTGTAGCATTCAACTATGGCTAACATGATCTAGCGGGAAATGGTCTGTTTTGTTACAGATAAGCCTAATTTTTGATCAGTGTAACCCACAAACAGTTGGTCATCTTGTCTCAATTTAGCTATCCTAGAGATGTAAAAACTAAGAGCCCTCTTGGGATCTAATCTATGTAATCTCTCCTCTTCTTTGCCCAGTTGAGGATGAGGATAAAACGTTGGAAGTACTATTTTTTGTGACAAATGGAAGTTCGAGACTACTTTTGGTAAAAATGAAGGTTTAACTTTAAGGACTACCTTATCTTTATAAAAAATAGTATATGGTGGTTTGCATGAGAGAGCCTGATGATAGGGCCACAAGGAGGACAGTTTTTAGAGTTAAAAGCCTCAATGGACATGAGTGCAGAGGCTCAAAAGGTATGCAAGTCAAGAATTTTAATACTAAAATTAAAGGCTGGTACATGAAAAGGGACTGGAGGGTATACATTAGTGAGCCCCTTTAAGAATCGAATTATTAAAGGTATTTTGAAATATGAAACCTCTTCCGAGGAGCGCTTGAAAGTGGACAGCGCAGCAAGGTATCCTTTTATTGTTCCTATCTTGAGCCCCATATTAGCTAAATGTAGCAGAAAGGAAAGCACCATTGGGGTGCCACACTGAAAAGGGTCCAAATCCTTGTCTTTGCACCAGTTACTAAACCTATTCCAGCGACATCGGTACAAAGAGTTTGTTGCTGGTCTTCTGGCCGAAAGCAAGATTTCCATTACGTCATCCGGAAGATCCCAATCCTTGTATATCAACCTCTCAGAAACCATGCGTGAAGGTTGAGTGTTTTGACCTCTGGATGGAGAACTCGACCTTCCTCTTGCGAGAGAAGTTCCCCTCTTTGCGGAAGACGTATTGGAGGGCAGATAGACATGTCTAGAAGGTCCGGGTACCACGTCCTCCTGGCCCAATCCGGGGCAATTAGGATCATGGTTTTCCTGAACTTTCTCAACCTCCTGATTACTTGAGGAATCACAGGGACTGGGGGAAACGCGTACAGCAGTGGAAACTTCCACTCCACTACGAATGCGTCTCCCAGAGCTCCTCTTTGAGGAAATTCCCTTGAGCAGTACTGATCGCACTTCCGGTTGATCAGATCCACTTGAGGGGTTCCCCAAAGGGCGAAGATCTCCAGAAGGACTTCCTGAGCCAGCTCCCACTCGTGAGAGACCGTGCTCTGCCTGCTCAGAGCGCCTGCCGCCGTGTTCTTCTCTCCGGCGAGGTGAATTGCCGACAGAGAGATTCCTTCTCGCATTGCCCAAAAACAGAGCTGCATTGCCTCTCTGCACAGTGGCAGTGACCCTACACCTCCTCACTTGTTGAGATAGTACATGGCCACTGTGTTGTCTGTCATTATCAGAACATTCTTTCCCTGTACAGAGGGCCGAAAAGCTTTCAGAGCTATTCTGATTGCCCTCAGCTCTAATAGGTTGATGTGTAGTTTGGACTCTGATGGAGACCAACGACCGCTGATTGTCAGATCGTTGATGTGTGCTCCCCACCCCGTGAGTGAGGCATCCGTCGCTACCGTTATCTCCGGCCATGGTTGCCAAAAAGACTCTCCCCTGAGGATGTTGTCGTTGCAAGCCCACCATAGAAGATCCTAAGCAACTGCGCTCGGGATTTGCAGAAGATCTGACATATTCCCTGAGAACTGGGACCACTGAGTTCTGAGTGCCCATTGAAGGGATCTCATTCTCAACCTGGCCTCTGGTACTAGAAAAATGCAGGATGTCATGAGGCCGAGCAACCTGAGAAAATCGAAGGCCGGTAGACGTTGGGCATTCTGGAATTTTGTTACCATCTGCTGGATGTGGAGAGCTCTCACTTCGGGAGGCGAGGCTTTTCCCGATGAAGTGTCCAAGACTGCTCCAATAAACTGGAGTTTCTGGGATGGTATCATGTGGGACTTCTTGAAATTGAGGGAGAAGCCCAGTTTGTGGAGGAAGTGGCAGGTGATCGAAAGATGTTCCTGAGCTTGTTCTGGAGAACTTGCTCTGATCAACCAGTCGTCCAGGTAGCGATATATGTGAATACCCCCTTTCCTGAGACTTGCTGCCACAACCGCCAACAGTTTGGTGAAAACCCTTGGGGCGGAGGTCAACCCGAATGGCAGAACTCGAAACTGATAATGAGAATTGCCAATCGCGAACCTCAGGTACTTTCTGTGCTTTGGGTGGATTGGCACATGAAAGTAAGCATCCTGAAGGTCCAATGATACCAACCAATCTTGGAGTTGGAGAGCCTGAAGGATCTGAGAAAGAGTCACCATCTTGAACTTGTCCTTCCTGAGGAACTTGTTCAAGTTTCTCAAGTCCAAGATGGGTCTCAGTCCTCCGTCCTTTTTTGGGATGAGAAAATATGGGGAGTACCAACCCCTGTTCCTCTCCGCTACAGTTACCAGTTCTATGGCACCTTTCTCTAGCAGGGTTAAAATTTCCTGCAACAGGAGCGGATCTGGAATTTTGACGGAATTGGCTCCCAGTGGATGATTCTGAGGCCTTTTTAGAAAGGGGAGACAGTGACCTTGGGCTACTGTTTCCAGTGCCCAAGAATCTGAGGTAATGCCCCGCCATTCCTTCAGATGTTGAGAGATCCTGCCTCCCACTGGTGTTTTGTGTAACAAGGTCTCAGAGGGATTTGGAGGTGGCTGCAGGAGTGGCTGAGGGTACAGATGCCGCTCCTGAGGCTGATTTTGCACCTCTTCCCCGTGTTCCACGAGGGAAGTTCCTTTTTCCCCTTTGAGAGGCCTGTCCTCTTCCTCTACCAAAAGAGGAGTAGTATCGAAAAGAACGACCCCTCCAGAAGATGAGCTGGAATAGGGTTTTAGAGGCTGGCGCAAAGAGGCGCTAAGTGATTTAGCTGCCGCTTTCGAGGTCTGAAGTTTTTCAAGGCTTTCATCAGCCTTTCTGCCAAAGAGCCTCGAGCCATCAAAGGGCATTTTGAGGAGTCTAGCTTGCACATCCGGTGCAAATCCCGACTTCCTCAACCATGCAAATCTGCGTAGCACAACGCTTGCAGCCATGGATCTGCTGATACTATCTGCAGTATCCAGTCCAGACTGGAGACATTCCCCCATTGCCTCCTTCCCGTCTTTGACTATATTCAGGAAGCCTTCCCTTTCCTCGCCTTCCGGAATATGATCAGCCGCCGCCGAAATACAGTCCCACAGGGTATGGGTAAACCTGGCTAGGGTACAGGTGACATTTGCCGACTTAAGTGCCATACTGCCTGACGTGAAAACTTTACGTGCCCAGGCATCAATTTTTTTATCCTCTCTATCTGGAGGGATAGTTGGATAAGCAGTTTGCTTTGAAGTGGATGCTGCTTGAATGACTAAACTCTCTGGAGTTGGAGACATAGATTTGAAAAAGTCTGATCTGGGCAATGGAGTGAATCTCCTTTCTTCCTCTTCCATCTGCTTCGAAGGAAATGGCAAATCCCTCGAAGATTTCGAGGGTGTCTTCGAAGTCTTCAAAGTTTTCGAAGATGACTTCGATAATGGCGTCGATGACGCATGTGGCTTTGGTGTCGAAATTATCGACGTCGAGGGCGTCGACGAAGTCGTCAAAGTCTTCGACGATTTGTGTTTCTTGGCTGGCACTGGAGAGGTGCCCGACTCTCGAAGTTTCTTCGACGGTTTTACGTCAACTCGAGGTTTTTTGTATTCCTCGACGCTACTGGTCTTAGTCATAGTAGCCTTGGACTTCCCTTTGTCGTCCAATGGAGCGACCTTAGGGGTATGGCTTTTTCGAGGTTCTTTCGTGGGGGTCGAGGCCGCATTCTCGAAAACCTCCATCATCTTTTTGCAGAATTCTTCCCACTTACTGGGAGAATCCAATTTAGTCGGACAACGAATTTCTTCGGTCGACTCTGAAGAAGAAGATGATGAGGGAGATCTATGTCTCCTCTTCATTTTTTTCGATGACGACGAAGAATGTCTCGATCTACTTCTAGATCGAGATCTCTTCGAGTGCCTATGGCGATCCGATCCCTTAGAATGAGTCGCTTTCTTATGTTTTTTTGACTAAACCTTTTTTGAGGCCTCCCTCCCCACCGACAGTTTACCTCTCCTCTCACGAAGAGCTTTTTCGGTCATCGATTGGCAAGAGTCGCAGTCGTCGGTTCGGTGACTGGAACCGAGACACCAGAGACAAATCCGGTGGGGATCGGTAATCGACATCTTAGACCCACAATCTGCACACTTTTTAAACCCAGTTCTGGGTGTCGAAGGTGTCGAAGATGATGACATTTTCTTCACAGAAAATAGAAGCGCGCCTTTCTCGATAGCAAAGCGATCGGAAAAATGGAACTGAAGCAACGGGCGCGGCTCGAGCTACTTATACCATCGGTGACGTAGACAGAGTACGGAGTACGTCGAGGGACAATCAACGCCATGACCTCGAGCACAGCGCCCTCTGCCGAGAATTTTTTTTTACGAAGCAGCGAAGCTGGAGATAACGATTTATCACAAGATGAGGAATACGTGGGAGGACACAATCCATTCGAAATATACTTTTAGGAAGATGTACACTACATCTGCAACGTACATTCTGTGGAATCCTCGGCCAACCTGCCCCAGATTTAAGAATGACTTCCAGAAATGCTCTGAGGTCATACAGACTTACCACTTCAACAGCACATTTGTCCACCAGGTTTCCTAACCAAACTACCATTCAGCACTCTGATGCCTTTAATTGACCCTCTTAGCTAATCAGAAGCCTGAGACCTAACATTTACCTGCTAATATCCAATTACTTTAAGGCCTAAAATCCTTCCTATTAAGGTTTGTCTATCCTGCCTCTCCCATAAACCTAAAACATCTCACTTCCGCTTCTTTTGATAGATCTTGCATGAGTGCTTAAGGTCTATTTAACATTTCTTTGTTTTTACAGGTTTTTGATGAAGCACAACTATTGCCAAAAGCATTCTAAGCGCTGTCAAAATAACATAGTTTAAAGGATAAAAATAAGTAATACATTGTATATAAAATTAAAAAGGACAAAAATGACTATGTATCTTTCTTCTTAAAAAAGTGCTAAGGAGGGAACAAAAATGCTTTAAAATGTTTTTGGGACAGAAGATATGACGCAAGATGAATAGGCGTACGAGTAATGTCTGCAAATACCAGCTGGTTCACACTGCTGATTCTCTTAACGCATACATTTTCAAAGCGGAAAATAGCTTTGCTTCTTGTTGCACACTGTCAACCAGAAATAATCTGCCGCAGATACGAACCATGCTGAAGGCAAATTATTTTAAAAGCAGTACAGCAACGCTTAAATTAAAGCCTGTCTTCCAAAGGTAGCCAATTAAGTGATTTTAAAATGGGGGAAATGTGATCATATGTTTTTGGTGCGTCAATAATAAGACCAACTGCAGTATGAAATGCGTACCTTAAGGGACAAAGACAATATTTTGGGGACACAGCAGGAGAGCATTTTCTCCGTAAAAGTATGACATCACCAAGGACTGTACTATCAAGCCAAATACTTGAGATGGGAGGTACAGCTTGATTCGGCATATTAAACAGATCTGGTATTGCGTTGCTTAGGTCTTCTTGGACACATGGAGTTTCATAGAAGGTTGGAGATCTAACCCAAAACCCAGTGAGCTAGCAGTGGATACAAGTAAAGATGGAATACCATTCCTACCAAGAATACAGAGTCAACTGTGACATACTGTGGCGTTAAGCCCCTGTTCCAAGGGCTGGAACGAGGAGTAATGGCCAGGCAGCCTAAGTTAATGGCCTGAGCAAAGCAAGGCTGAAACATGTCTGGGGTTGCTTGGTTTCCTGTGCAGAGGGGACCTGACCTAGCAGTTCGGGCTGGGCTTCTACCTTCGGTGGCGACAGCTGCTGACTGATTTGCACATGGCTGGTCCCCTTTTGCAATGGCAGAGACGGGCTAAAAAACGGTGGTGTGGAAGGTTGCCCAGAGCAATTGCCAGTAGTTTAGATTCATTCGAAACCTTCCACCCATCACTTTTGTGGTTACTGAGCAAAGCAAGGGCCATTAACGAGGCCTCCGGGCCGTTACCCCCATTCCAGCACTTAGAACGGGGCTTAAGGCCATTAGCACCCCGGGCAACCAAAGCAGTAACCCTGGGTGCTAAAAAAAGTGAGTGGGGGGTGGGAAGTGGACAAAAAAAAGCAGCAGTACAGAGAGTGTTGGAAGATGGTGGCAGAGGTAGCCGGCCGTCAGGTGGGATGGAACGCGGGCTTGCACCGGCGGTTCAAGCCCATATTCCTAGCCACCTGATTGCCTGGCTCCCCCCGCCAGGGTGCTTATGCTTCTTGATTCCCAAGTGAGCACAGAAGAATATCAGTTTTGGATTAATTGAATTTTAAATTAACAGCCAGCATCCATGATTCAATCAAATTCAGGCATCTCTTCAGGCGAGTAACATGCTCAGCAGCGGAGATCTTAAAATACAACTGTGTACCATCTGCAATTGGTGAATGCCTACCCCATCCATCCTATTTTATTATATTATTATTTATTATTATGCTAAGCTACCAGCCCCTCACCCCACCCCCTTAGGCACCATGCAAAGATTAAGCAAAATCACCTACAAGATAGATCCTTGAGGCACGTCATATTGTAAAGCTAATGGGGGGGTGGAAAGATCCCATCTGAACAGCTTGAGGTCTGCCAGAGAGAAAATATTTCAAACAATTCAATACTCATCCTCCCAATTCCATTTGTTCAGACAGAATAACTTGGAGCGCCCCAATCTCCACTGTTTTAAAGGCAGACGTGGGGTTAAGTAGGACGAGCAAGCAGGCACTGATAGGAGGATATATACGCTACAACCTGAAAGGTGGCGGTTTGAGTGCTATGCTGAGGATGTATACAGGACTGATAAGAACATAACAATTGATGACCATCAATATGAGCCTGAAGGTGCATAGAGACTGACCTCTCCAAGATTTTACCTGGAAATGGAAGATTGGTGATTGGCCTAAGATTACATAGAATATTAGGTTTTGATTAAGCTTTTTTAGGAGAGGAGAATAAGAGCCACATTAATAGTCCTTCCCTTAGGGAGAGATTCAAAATGTGTAGCAGAAATGAGAGAGCGTATGTTGGGAGAAATTTTAAAAATCGAGGTGGGATAGTGTCATCAAAAAATAATATAGGCTGTGGAAAAACCACTATATAGGGAACAACTGAGATGGAAAAAGGAGCATAGTGTGCCCTGTTTGAGGCCTTTTGTTCATTTCTGGAATGGGTGGCATGTGAAAAAGAGTTCCCCTTTGTGGGCAGGAAAGGTTCTCAGGATTGCACTGTGGCATTGGCTAGCTTCCAGCAATTTATGAGTAATCTTAAGGTGCCTCTGGCATGGGCAGAAAACTGTGGCCAGGGCAAGTGTTGACATTTCTAGGAATTGAGACTGATCCCGTCAATGGCAGCGACAGATTGCCAAAGGACAAGTTGAAGGGTTTAGTAGCAGAAATTGATAATTTATTAAAAGATAAGACTACACTGTGGAAACATCTTTGCCTCAAGGGTGATCCCCGCTAGCAGGGTCTTTGCTAGAAGGTGGGCTAGGGCGACGGCAGGAGTGACACAAAAATATCATTCCATTTGGCTTAATGCTGCTCTCAAAGAGGTCCTCCACATGGGGCAATCTTTTCTACTAGGATTTGACAGTGTTAGGTTATGGTGGGCCCCATTGGTTACCAGTGTCGAACTACAGCCGTATATCAATACTTTAGGTCGCTTACAGTTTGGCGTCATTTTGGGGGAACATTGGTGCGCCCCTTGATGCGCCCAGCGGAGGCCCAGCAAGGGGCACAAAAAAGGAAGGACTAAAAACATGATGGCTTTATAACTCTTTCCCATGCTGTGGCCTGTGAGGCTGTTCAAAAGGAAAGTGTGTTTTTGGTCCGACAACAAGGCAGTGGTTCAGGCCATTAACTTGCAGTCTGCCTCTTGTCCAGTGGTTTTGGGTCTACTTAGGAAAATGGTTGAAATATGAATGTACCAGAACATTGAATTTAGAGTGCGCCATATGCAGGGGATTGCTAATAGCGTAGCTGACGCTCTTTCTCGTTTTCATTGGGACAGGTTCCGGAAGGCTTATCCCAGAGTGGTGAAAGCTGGTGTCGTGGACCGGATGCTCTGGGAACTGGGGGAGTGTTTGCTCACAGCAGGAGGAAGGCTCGGGTACCAGCAGAGCTACGGTAGGTTCAGAAGGGTGGCTGCAGAGAGGGGGTGGGGAGGATAGGGGGAGATGTTTGGAGGAGCAGGTACAGGACTTTGAGTCTTGGGCAAGGACCACATGGAGATCAAAAAGCTGAACAGCAGGTCACCTGGCAGCTGTGGCATTTTACACCAAGCTGAACAGTAAGGGGAACCTTACTAGGGGTTTTCTAGTACAGGTGGTGCTCAAGGGCTGGGTTACGTTTGAGGGGCCAAAGAAGGACAGTCACCATCCTATAGATTTTGTAATGATGACAATGCTCTTGGAAGTATTTCCTGAAGTATGCTACAATACCTTTGAGGTGGCATTATTTACGGCAGAATTTGCCATATACCTTTTTGGTGCACTCCGTGTCAGTGAGTTGGTGACACAGAATAAAGCGGATACAAGCGGAAGGGCACTGAGCTTGAGTGATGTCTCCTTTAAGACTAGTGGGTTGGTGATCAGGGTTAGAATGTCAGAAAGGAATGTGTATCAGACAGAATAGGTTGACGAACAAGAGTAGTTGCCATGCTTTTCTGGTAGAAAAGGCTACCAGAAGCAGGTTTTCACACAGAAGGATGTAGTTCACCCGGAAGGAATGTAAACCGAAGTGATGGGTTCACCGGTTTGAAGCCCGGAATGGCAGAAGGCTATCCGGGTAATGTGCTTAGGACCAGTTTCCTAGGGGCCTGGGCATTACTAGGATCGGCCGTAATCTGACTCCTTAATAAAGTGACCTGTTTTTCTTCCAAAGCAATCAAATGTCTGTGTGTGAGTTATTTATGTAAACTATCTAAAGTAACGGGGAGGGCCATAGTGGGGGCTACCACAGCTATGGATGCATACCTCTCAACCTTTTAAGTCCCCATGGCGAGTGAAAAGAGTCTACCAACCGTTATAAGATATGCGGGGTAGGTAACTGTTTACACCACTTTGTCTAAAATTTCATTTATTTCACTGAAACATAATTTTACAGAAACAGGTAGTGACTCAGGAATTGTCATTGCTCTACAGTATGGTTACTTATTAGGTGCCCACCTAGTTTGTTGCTCTTCAACTGCAACAGCCCTAGCCCGCATAGACTTTGGTGAAGGATCATGGGAGGTGTAGTCCGAAATGAGTAACCAGGCTCTACAGAGTGCGACATCAGATGGTGGTGATTGTGCCATGGGGTACAGTGAGGAAACTTCCATACTCCTTCTAATTCGAAGAGAACACAAACCCAAATGGGCAGCAGAATTTTGGATCCTTTGAATTACAGGAACATTCTGTGTGAGAGACTGACAGGTGGACGACTCTATGGATTTTCTGGGTGCTGCACATTAGACTGTACCTGTTCCCCTACCATTTCTAAAGCACACAGAAAGGAAAATTGATATCCAGATTATCTAAGCACAAACAAACACTGCCTATGTTTTCCTCATTAGTCTCTCATGCCTAAACTGCAGTCCTCACAAAGACATACTATCAAAACTAAACACACATTTCAAACCAGAAACCTGGAGACAAGGACTGTGCCACATTGCCACATTACCCCAATTACAGAAACGCATGACTCACCTATGTTGGAATGCTTTAACAGGCGGCATATTCTGGCCTCTCGTTCAAGTTTCTGGTGGTCTGTTAGAGGAAAAGAGAGAGAAAAGCAATCAGATTTCACGCCAGTTTTGTGGCCACATTATCAGCGCCCGTTCCAGACACCAATAAGAGGGCTAGCAACATATAATGCCTCAATTCACCTGCCTATTATTGACTAACAGTGTTTCTGCTCACACACAGGTGCCAGCAGCTTCAGAACCTGCTTTGCCATCATGGGAATTGGATGAAATGTAATTTTCAGTCTGTGGCAATATACTTGATACTCAGCTCCCGTCAATGGGAGGTGGGGCCAGAGAGGCTCTCATGTAGAAATTATGAGAAAGAAGAGGGACAAGGTTCCTCCAGAGAAATACTTGCTCTTCACACAAGGAGGTCATTTATTTCAAATGGCGAGCTAGACGTCTGTCAAAATCAATGTCTTGCATCTCAGCTGAAATTGAGAAGGGCAAGAAAATGTTACTTATCTGAAGAATGGTTCTGCGGCATGGGCAACTTCCCAAATTCATTTGTTGTCAGAATATCTCTCGGCAGATGAAAAGGACCACAAAACACTATTGCCATTTTGTTCATAACAAATATACATTACCACAAACCCAACAGCTAACAAACACCAAAACACACTTGATTGGTTAAAGATATAAATGCTGAGTGCACAATTATCATTTTCTGAAACTTTATTTATTATGCTTGACAATACAGCGGAAGAGCGAGCAGTATACAATGCTTCACAGTCATATATCTATCGAATACAGTTGGAGTACAGTAATAACAAACAGGTGAGTCGGGTAGTACATGTAGAGCAATAATCACTGTAACGGTTCAATTAGAGACATCTGTGGGAACAGATGATACGGAGGATGCATCGTCATCATTCGTTGAGGTGGAAGCAACATAGGAACGGAACAGGGACCAGACATTCCTGGGCTTAGACTGTAGTGGTTGCTGATCAGACCAGGCCTCTTCAGTGTCCAAGGCCCAGGTCACGGCCCTGAACCATTGTGCGTGTGTTGGTGCTCCTGGGAGGAGCTAATGTAACAAAAAACAGCGTACTGCGAGTAGCATGCAGAGCCCCAACAGTTTTTTAGAGTCTCTGCCCATCCCAGGAAAGTCATGAAAAAGGCAGAGCAGTAGAGACGGGGTAACAGTAATTTCAAGAATTTCAGATACAGTAGTACAGATCTCCCAGAATTGGCTCAAGCATTGGCATGACCAAATCATATGTATGTATGTTGCGTTTTCAGACCCACACCTTGGGCATCTAGGGGAGTGGTCCTGTGACATGCGATGTAACCTGAATGAGGTGTAGTGGAACCTATGCAGTACTTTAAATTGAATCAGCTTAAAACAAGAATTAAATGGCACATCATGAGTATGAGTATCATTCCCCGGGCGAGTTTTCTTTGGACCGGTCGCCATGGAGACCGCACGGCCGGTCGGGCCTTCGCAAGGCGGCCTCAGGGACCCAGGACACAGTACTGGGAGAATAGGCAACAGGACACTTTTCACTTTTTGGGGGGGCGGACAGCTTTGCATATAAGCAAGTGGCGCACAATATCAAGCGATGCCTGGTGTTAAAGGCTATAGTAGGTTTAAACTTAGAGTTTGTGGGTTCCCCACAGCAGACCCGTATCCTGAAAAGTATCAAGATGTCAAGGGATGAAGAGTTGCTCCTCGAGATGGAGCTCCTAGCGCTAGTTGAGAAGGGAGCGATAGAAAGATGTTCCGACGGAAGTACAGGCTTTTACAGCAATATGTTCCTAGTCCACAGGAAAAGGAAGTCGAGGCCAGCTATCAACCTGAAGGAGTTGAACAGGTGGCTGATATACAGGCACTTCAAGATGGAGGGCATTCATCTCCTCAGGGACTTATTGTGCAAGGGAGACTGGTTAGCGAGGCTGGTTCGGAAAGATGGCAACCTGACCATTCCAGTAGCTCAGGAGTTCATAGAATATCTCAGGTTTTACTGGAAGGGACTGAGTTGGCATTTTGCGTGCCATCTTTTAGGCCTAGCTACGCCCCCCTGGGCTTTCACGAAAGTGATGTGGCAGTAATCAGAAACAGGGGTATCAGAATTATTATTTACTTAGACGATATCTTAGTGCTCGCACAGAACTAGTCAGCCTTGAAGGAACAAGTGCTCTGGGTGAGCGCTCTTCTGTCCTTCCTCGGACTTCTGATAAATCGACAGAAATCGGAACCCAGTCCGTAGCAACGGGTGGAGTTCCTTGGGTTTGTGATAGACACCAGGAAGGCCACGTTGGAGCTGCCGCAGCAGAAAATAACGGGTTTAAAGAAGGAATTGAGGACATCGATGGGGAAGTCGCATATTTCGCTTCAGAGTCTGGCGCAGATAGTAGGGCTTGTAGCAGCCTCCATTCAGGCTATCTTTCCGAGGCCTCTACATTAAAGAGCACTCCAGAGACTGCAAATCAGACATTTACAAGGCGGAGTAAGGTATCATCAGTTAGTGCCGCTAGACGAAGAAGGGAGAGTGGAGCTACAGTGGTGGCTGCAGAATATGGAGGCCTGGAACGGCAGAGCCATCTTTGGGGATGTGCCGGAGTTGGTCATAGAGTTGGACGCAAGCAGGTCCGGCTGGGGTGCCAGATGCGAGCAATTGCAAACAGGAGGACGATGGTCAGAGGAAGAGCTAAAGTTTCATATAAATTGTCTAGAGCTGCTAGCAGGGTCATTTGCGGTGCAGGCACTCGCCAAAGACAGAGCAAATTGCTGCATTCTGCTGAGGATGGACAATATCTCAGCAGTGTGTTGCATAAACAAGTTAGGAGGAACAAGGTTGAAAATGTTAGCAGAGATAGCGAAGGATTTTTAGCATTATTGCCTGCAGAGGAAATTTGTAATAGCAGCAGAGTACCTTCCGGGGAAGCAGAACGTGATAGCAGATTGGAACTCCAGGCATCTAGTAGACTCCAGCGATTGGATATTGAACAGACGAGTTGTTGCACAGTTACAGAGAGTGCGGGGCCCAGTGGAAATAGACCCCTTCCCTCCAGGTTGAATGCACAGGTTCACCAATATTACAGCTGGAGACTGGATCCCAGAGCTTTGGGAACAGACGCATTTCTGCACAGTTGGGTGGGGGCACTTCACTCTGCCTTTCCCCCATCCATTATGTTGATGAGAGCTCTAGCAAAGGTTCGGCAAAAGCGAGCGGGGGTAGCAGTGGTAGCGCCGCTTTGGAAAGCGCAAGCGTGGCTTTCCTCGGATTTCCTGAGACTGACTCTGTGGGAAGAGGACCTTCTATGTGACCCGAGAGGGTAGAGACACCCAGCTATTGGCATGCAGGATTTCAGGAAACGATGGGACCTGTCGGTCCTTTTGAGAAAGGCTGCAAACTGTATCAGAGAGTCATGGGCCCCCTCCATGCTTAGGAGCTATGACGCCGCATGGACAAAATGGGAAGAATGGTGTGTGGACAGCAATGAGTTCATCCCGTTTCAGCACCTGTAGTCCACATGCTCAATATTTTAGCAGAGTTGGCAGTTAGTGGGAGAGCCTTTCGTATGCTGGGAATGTATCGATCAGTGATCTCCGGAGGGCACGAGAGGTGTGAAGGCCGACCTATCGCGAAGCACCCAGTGGTTATCAGATTGTTAAGAGGAGTAAAGATCCGCAAACCTTCGGTCCCCAGGTACTCATGGTTGTGGGACGTCGAATCAGTGGTCGATTTGGGCGGGAGCGGTCGGGAGCAGTGCTCCTCTACTTCTTTTAATTAGGTTGTACCATTCCTATACTTTTATTTTAAAAAGAAACCATTCCGAAATGGATTTGTTTTAAAATAAAGTGTAGGAAGAAGTTGAAACATGCACTTTCAGTGCAGTGCACTGAACGTTCCCTGAAACGGCAGGCGCGTGTGTTTTGGGGTTTGCATTGTGCGTTGGACGGTGCGTGGTGATGGGGTTTGTGAGGAGCGGTGCAGGGCAGTAGGGAACATAGTTCCACTACTTCTTTCTGTACACTTCGACCACTGCATCAAAGTAGTATTCCGCCTCTTTAAGCAATGGCCAGATAACGAGTTCTTGTCAGTGCAGCGCCTGTCTGGTAAACTAGCTATGCTTTCGTGTTTGGTTTTTTGCAGGAGAGTTTCCAATGTGAAATCTTTACAGGTTAACAGAAAGATTTTCTATCCGAAGGGAATAGCCTTCCAGATTGCACAGAGGACTAAGTGTGTGTCTACAGTAATTTCATATCCTTACTTCCCGGGCGAGCCCAAGTTGTGTGTAGTGCACTGCATTATAGAGTATGAGAGAGTGACTGAAGGTGTTAGGCCAGCGGGGGTTCAGCAGCTGTTCATAGCACATAGGAAGACTTTTCATGTGATAGCTACAACCACCATAGCCAGATGGGTAAGAGAAGTCATGTGTTGGGCTGGAATAGATCTGAACATCTTAGGGGCCCACTCAGTCAGGGGAGTTATGGCATCTAAAGCATTTGTAGCAGGAGCTTTATTGCATGATATATTGAAGGCCTTTTATTCCAAGCCAGTACTGTAGCTAATGTGGTGTTAGAAAGCTTTGAACAAGCATAATGCTTGCCTCCGGTCTTGACATAGAATGAAGATTACTCAGGCTATTAGCGCCGGTAGTCTTGATTCTATTAAAGAAACAGAGGCAAGCATTATCCCACCCTTGGACGCAAGGGGGATTGGTGAAATGATTTGTCGCTGCTATTTCTTCTGTATCATGTTTATGCTTATGTAACAGCGACTGCGTATTCCCACCCTAATTCGGTTTTGATCCTAGGAGACGAGTCCAAGAGTACCTGAGTGGAGCAGCGCTGCATGACTAAATAAGCCAGAGCGAAGGAGTCGGCTTGGTGTCGGAATGGATCGAAAGCTGTTACAGCTTCATGTTGAGAAAGTTGGGGAGTTTTACGGTTTTACAATTTTCAAGACATCAAAGAAAGAGGAAGGAGTTCGAGCAGGATGTGATGTATGGGCAGTGCTGGTCCAGGATTGGTGCTTGAGCTGTGGTCAAAACTACAGGAATACTGGGGACTTTATTGTAGTTTTGTGGATTGTTTTTTTCAGTTTTTCTGTTTACTGGTAGAAAGAAGAAAAGAAAAAAAGGAAATGTTTTTGTTGAAACTGAAGATGTTAAGTTTTGAAAAGAGCTGCTATGAGAAGTGGCATTAAAGAGTTTAAGTATAATGCTCACCTCTGTGTCTTTAATAGAATTAAGACTACCAGCGCTAATAGCCTGGGTAATTTTCATTGGCTGGGAGGACCGCTAACCTCCCGCCGGGTGTTAATGCTTAACAAATGTTACAGTTTTACTTTGAATTTCAAAGTGTCAATTTCCATGTGTGGTGCAGGGTTGTTCTGCATGTTCTTCTTTTTATTTACATTTATGAAGCTGCTTTCCACCTCTAGCTTCCCTTTCATCCTCATAGCATTCCTTACACATCTTTCCCCTCTTTCCTTTTTAATGTAGTTTTTCACACACATTTCTCATTGTCTCATTGCTTCTAGCACACTTTTTTCAACTATTTTGTGCTATTTTCCCTTTGCCCCATTCCAGCTACTTTCACGTGCTAAGCACATTTTTGCAATGTTTTAATGCCAAAATGCAGCAGTTTTTGGGTACAAAACACACATTGCAAATGAAAACATTTTTATTTTTATTTTACTTAGGGATTCTATAAACATGTTCACTGTCCATGCATTAGAATGTTGTGTTATTCTATATTATCTTATATTAGGGACCCTCCGCCATTTGCATGGTCTCTTGGTGCGCTGGCAGATCTGAAAGAGATGAGGGCTGGAATGGGTTAGGGAGGAGAGAGGTAAAATGCAAGACAGCTCTGCTGTTATGTTATTGGTATTGTTGATGTGTGAAGTTTGGAACTAGCTGGGTACTGTGTGTGGGTCTGTTTTTAGGTAGTACAAGCCAAGCACTTTCAGGGATTTGTGCCAATAGGGGAGCCTCTTGTATTGTAGTGTGAGGAGGTGTTGGTCGTAACTGTAATATAAGTTGGTTTGAAAGGTGTAACAACGTGCTGGTGGTTGATGTTTGTTGGGAGGGTGTCCAATTGTAATCTGTGGGTGGCTTAGTTGGTATGGATATACTGTGTTTGCAAGTGTGTTAGTGCAGGGAGCAACACAGTGGAGACTTTGAAAGAACTTTGTAGAATCCATCAGGTGTCGCTGTACTGATGCCCTGGTCATGATGTGCCTTGGTTATTCTGTGAAATCCTGTGGGACCCTGAAGAGGGCCGGTGTCACACGCAGCAGACAGCATGCATTGACTGGTGCGTAATCACATTGGAGCAAAATATACCGAAATAGCGTTGCTCCTTTAAGAAAGCTCTACAGTATGTTTATCAAAAATGCCAGTAGAAGTAAAAGGGGGAGCAAAGGCTTCTATGCCAGACCACAAAAACGTGTCTCAAATGCCTGTCTTGGATAAAAATATGAAAGCTGTGCAGGTAGTAAAGCAAATAAAATAAAGAAAATTAGTGAGAAGAGACAACAAAACGTTTTACTGTGCAATCTGAAAAGTTGCAACACTGAAGCTCCAGCCCAATGTGTGGATAAAAAGAAATGTTAGCAAAGGAAATTGACCTCCCTTACAGAAAGGAACCGTGACAGTAGAGACCTTCTAATGGAGAAATGTCTAGTTTGCACATTGTAATGGGTTGTATTTATGCATGCTATGTGTTTAGCACCGAAGTGACATTGAGGGTATATATTTATGAAAAGGTTGCAGCTTTTTATTTGTGAGGAATGATTCCAGTAAACGGTGCGGAGTAACACAACAAAAACATTACTCCAACATGGTGCTGCCCGGAGATTCATATGGAAGCAGAGGAGTTTCTGAGGAGACCCTTGTTGGAGAAATGAGGACCATCTTTGAATGCTACATGGGGGAAATCCTCAACGCCTCTCCAGAGTCTGCATCCAACACATTGAGGTGTGGTCTGGGAGATGAGGAATAACAGCCTACCAACCGTTATAAGATATGTGGGGTAGGTAACTTTTACACCACTTTGTCTAAAATGTCATTTATTTCACTGAAACGTAATTTTAGAGAAACAGGTAGTGACTCAGGAATTGTCATTGCTCTACAGTATGGTCACTTATTATGTGGCCACCTAGTTTGTTGCTCTTTAACTACAACAGTCCTAGCCCGCATAGACTTTGGTGAAGGATCATGGGAGGTGTAGTCCGAAATGAGTAACCAGGTTCTACAGAGAGCGACATCAGATGGTGGTGATTGTGCCGTGGGGCACAGTGAAGAAACTGCCATACTCCTTCTAATTTGCAGAGAACACGAACCCAAATGGGGAGCAGAATTTTGGATCCTTTGAATTACAGGAACATTCTATTTGAGAGACTGACAGGTGGACGACTCTATGGGTTTTATGGGTGCTGCACATTAGACTGTACCTGTTCCCCTACCATTTCTACAGCACACAGAAAGGAAAATTTATATCCAGATTATCTAAGCACAAAAAAACACTGCCTAGGTTTTCCTCAATAGTTTCTGGGTGTGGTCTCTTTTTTTAATACAATATTGTTAAATATCTTAGCATGCAATGTCAGTATGCAGTAAGCTGTCTACTGACAACTCAGGGGAGGTCTAGCTGCAGTCTGATGAGCCTTAGATTGGTTGTATGCCTGCACCTATTTCTGTAATAAAATGGGAAGGGTATAGTGTTAATATTAGTATTATAGGTATGGTTCTTTCATGATATTGTGATACATGTGTCTGCCTTGCTGTTTCATGCGCACGTTTTTGGAGTACCATTGAGCTGAGTCTGAGGGCCCAATTCTCAAGGTGGTGTTAAGTACCGAAAAAGTTGAAGAAAGCGTTAGCAAACTTTTCAGTACTTAACACATATTCTGAAGGTGGCGCTTTGTTCTGAAGTCGGAATGAATGCGCCACTTTCGTAATATATGTGCCGGTTGCTAGGATGGGGGATAAACCAACCTAGCAACTGGCACTTTCAGTATCTGTAATTTTACATGCCAATTCCTGTGGCACTCCTCCACTTTAGCACATGGCAAAAAGTGGCGCACCACTTTGGTGTTGCAGTTATTATAAGAGGATTCAATTCAACACTACAGCTAAGTCAATGCCTAGTGTGGGATACTGAATGGAAACCCTTATTGATATATCTTTATGTCCAGTTCATGAGCTCTGGATGACTACCCCTATATAACACCCCTCTCTTAGAATCCCCCTGACCCCACTGAGCCAAGAAGTAGTTCTGTTTTGCAAGTTTAAAAGGTTTATTTGAGAAATAAAACAAAATATAGATACCACGCCTTTATATTAAATTAATAATCGATATCGCCCTTATAAATATAATGTTAATCAACAATGGGTAATCTGACACTAGCACACTTCTTTACAATCAATGAGGAGTTAGTATAGGATGGATAAAGTAGCAAAAATACTTTTATGATTTCAAGGGAAAAGCAATGAGGAATAAAATGCAGTACAGAAATACTTGATATGATTTTAGCAAAAGATAAGATAATCACTTTTTCTCTGGCAATTCACCCCCCTCCCCTATGCAATGGAAGAAATGGAAGTAGATGGAAAGAGGAGCACACAGTTCTCAGGAATGCAATCAAATACAATACGAAATTCAGTTCCCCCCCAGCAAGCTTAGAGGAAACAGGTATGAGTTTTAAAACACAGGCCCAAGTGCTTCGAATGTGGTGGCAGTGAAGTGAGAAATATGCTGAAAATGCTTTTAATTCCCTTTAGGAGGTTCAGGGTGAGTGAGAGATACTTGGGATGAGCTCAGGCTCACTTTAGCAATGATTCAGAGATGGTTATTAAAAGGCAAACAAATTTTTAGCAAAGGAAAGCAAAAATTTGTTATCTTTTTACAGGTAAAGAAATCAGGCCAAATCGCAAATCGCGGCAAAATTCGCGAGTGCGTGAATCGTGATTACGGCAAAAGTATAGATTCTAAGCTTTCAGAGGAAAGTTAAACCAAGTTCCTAGGACAAACGGTTCCAGAGATATGAACGATTTTGTAAAGGTCGTTTTTCGGATTTAAAGTAACTCAAATTGACAGGTGACAGCTTTGAAAATGACAGGTGACACGATTTCTAGGAGACAGTTCTAATCACATTAAAATAGTTGGATTAAATTATTTTAACTAAGAGCTTATTTCTGTCACAATCTGATCTAAGTACTCACTCCTAGCTTTGAAAGGACTGGACCTCGCCACGGATTGGGTCAGGATTGGCTGCGGTTCCCTCGCCACGGACGGTCTCTGCGCGCAGCGCCTGGGTCAGCTCCGCTCTGCTGGGTCTGTCAGGCACCAGTTCTGCTCACAGCGTCTGGGTCAGCTCCCCGGATACAGCGGCCTGTGGTTCTCTGGATCTCTGGTCTGCTTTCTGGGTGTCTCTGCTTTCTCTGGGTACAGCACTGCTTCTGGATCTTTCTGGCGCAGGGTTTCAGGCCGGAATCAACAGCTCAGCCCGGCTGTGAATAGTCTGCAGATGATTTTGAGGCCTGCTGAAGAGAACTCAGCTTGTGGGTTAGGCCTGTTCTTTACAAATTCTGAAGTAAAGTCTTGGTCTCTGAAGATTGATGGATTGAAGTCTGAAGTCTCGCGGCAGAGCGTCCCGCGGAAAGTGAAAAAGGGATCCCCACTTGTCCTGCACTGTCTGCTTTTATGTGTTTAGAAAGTGGGTGTGTGCGCAGCATCACTAAGCCAGCCCCTCTCTCAATTTATCATTGGCCAAGCTTTCCTTTCTCCCTTGATTGGGGGAAGGATAGTGTGTCAGAGGGATGTCATTTTATGGCCTGCAGAAAGGACACTCCCCTGTCAAATTGCACACAAATCTATATTTGATCCAAATACATATTCCCCCAAATACACAGTTGTTTTTACATCACCTACACACATCATATATCACATGAGGTAGGCACTGTTCCGACTCTGGCATTTCTAGGAGCTTGGGTAAAGAAATGGCAACTTATTTTCGACTTTAGTGGGTTATGCAACATTGGTTTTTCATTAAAAAATTATACACATATACACGGCCTGTCCATACATACTCCAGTAAATTCCCATGTCTCTAGCTTAAACACAGAGTCTGTAGTATCAATAAATAGCGGGGTTTTGCCCCAGAACATCACACAAATTGGAGTTTGGGCTTGAATTGTGGGCAAAGTGTTCATTTTAAGGATCCCCAAATTTCACATTTCTGTCATCTGGTTACCAAGAGTTATCAGTATTTCTGTAAAATATATATTTGCTTTCAATTCAAAGTACTGCAGTGTTTGAGTCCGCCCCCAAAGTTTGGGGATGACAGTGATCACATGTCTCTCCTGGCTGGCAGATCTTTGATGACAGGAAACAGTCAAAATCACCATATCCTATTCAAGGGAAAAGGTCTTTTGTGTGGGCTCCAGCAAGCTGAGGTCAACAGACCACGGGGCCACTTTGCATTTGGTTAGCATGACCATGTGATAACCTGGGCTTTCTGAGGTGAGAAGGTTTCCCAGCCTTTTGGCCTGTTAATCAAATCAGATTGTCTCTGGGAACAGCAGGTGGTTAGATCTTCCATTACCTAATAAGCTTTGAAGTCCCAATTGTCACAGAAGGCTGATTAGCTTCTGAAGTAGCAGTTCTCCTGTCAGAGTTTAGACCGCTAGCGCCGCCTTGAGTCCAAAGCGGGTACTGCATGCATTTTATTTTTTTGATCAGTCTTGAATTAATGCATTTCAAACAAGAGATTTTACATGGAAGTATATTATCCAGGTTCAGCACATGGCACTGGTGTGGTTCTGCAGTAAAATAATTTTGTGCCCATAATTTAACAATATTTGACCTGAAGAAAATGAATTCCCAATAGTTATGGGTTGCTTTTGGCAATCAGCATTGCTCCTTTTGCAATGGTTTCAGGCTACTGTGTGTAGCCCAATGGTGGTTTTAGGCAGTGCCCTTCTGTGCCCACAACATCGGCAAAAATGGGTGGCAGCCTATTCTTCATGCATTTCCCTGTGCATTTTCTGGGAAGTTCTGGCCATCATGATGTTTTCAATGCCAGTGAGGCACAGTTTTTGTGGTAGGGCTCGGATGCATGGTAAAAACATCCCACAAGCCCCCCCTTCTTGCGATGGTCATTCTGATCCTTCACAGATGGAACTCGCAAGATCTGGGATGTTCTCCTCATCTTCTTCCGGTAGATGGCACAGTTCAGCATCTTTTCCCCCATCCGGTTAGATCGATCGGTTCTCCTCGCCGGTCCTGATGGGAATATTGGTCGGTACCCCGGGCCCCTGGGGTCTCTGCTCCTGGTCCCCGGTCGTCCTCCTTGGTCAGTCTCCAGGTTTTCTTTCTCCTAGGACGACAAAGGAAAAGCGGCAATACCTATTCGTAGACATTTTTCCATCACTACTAATGGTGTGGCAGACATATACATTTTATACTTTAATGTACCTAACATTTTACTTTTGAGATACAAGTTATCATTCAAAGACAGTGGCTTACAAGAGTATAATATTTTAGAGACTTTATGTGGGATATTTTAGGGTCTGAACTGAATTAATCTGGAGCGGTCCCCTCTGGTATTGCAGAGGACTCCTCCAGTTGCTGCAAAGTGTGCCTGGGATGGCAACACTTTAGCTGGTTAATATGGACCCACTTGTCTTCCCCTTCTGCCAGACTGCCTTTGGGGATGCAGATTTTATAGCCAACAGGGGAGATCTTCCATGTAGGCAAGAATTTTCGCTGTTTGGCCTGGTTCCTTTGGATATTGTATAGATAGACCCGATCACCCACCTTATATTCCTTTCGGGTTGTTTTTAAATCATAGTTGGTCTTCATGCTCTCGGCTGATCTTTCTAGATTCCTCTGAGCATAGACAAAAGCATGCTGAAGGTGTTTCCTTAAATTCTCCACATACTCATGAGTTCTGGAGGCATTTATCAACGTTTGCTCTTGGGTTCTGTAGAGCAAATGCTGGGGAAGCACCATCTTGCGTCCAGTCATCAACTCAAATGGTGACATTTTGGTTGCAGATGAAGGGGTAGATCTGATGGCCATTAGGACCAGAGGTAATTGGATATCCCAACTTGGCCCAGAATCTGCCACAAACTTTTTTAAGATGCTCACAATGGTTCGGTTATATCTCTCCACTGCTCCAGAAGAGGCTGGCCTGTAAGCAATATGTAGCTTTCTTTTGACCCCCAGTATCTCCCACATCTTTGTCATTACTTCACTGGTGAAGTGGCTACCTCTGTCTGACTCAATCCTTTGAGGTAGACCAAAACGGGAAAAGATGTGGTTAATCATCAGGGCAGCTGCTGTTTCTGCCTTGCAGTTTGGTGCCGGGAGACATTCCACCCACTTGGTAAACAAGCATGTAACGGTCAACATGTACTTGTTTCCTCTAGACGAGCGGATTACAGGGCCTACAAAGTCGATTTGCAAATCTGACCATGGCAGTGTCATCCCCCTCTTTTGGAGAGGCGCACGGTGTGTGAGGGAGGATGGCTGAAATTGTGCACACACAAGACACCCCTTCAAGTATTGGTCGAGGTCCTGCCCCATGTGTGGCCAGTATGCAACCTCTCTTAAGATTTCCAGTGTTGTGTGAAACCCCCTATGACCGGCGGTGGCCGCATCATGGGCTTGACTTAACATCAGGCTTCGGAATGAGGTAGGAACCACCCACTGATCGTGGCCAGCTTTGGATTTCCTTACCAGCAAACCGTCTTGGATTCGGAACATTTTTGGACATTTCATCAACACTCTTAGGTCTTCTTTCCCAATGTAATCGGTATCCGTCAGGGGAAAGTTCTCAGGGTCCTCAAGGTGTTGGTAAAACTTACCAATAATTGGATCCCCCCTTCTGAGCTGTAATTAAATCAGCATCAGGGGTCTCCTTACTCCATTGTGCAGTTGAAAGATCATTGTGAGCATTTGTCTGGGACCTAGTGATAGCAGTGACCTGGATTTCCCCCAACAGGAACTCTATTTCGATTAGATCCCCTTCGATGGCCCCGGTTTTGGCCAGCTGATCAGCTAAGTAATTTCCAGTTTTGTCTGGTCCCTCTACTTTGGAATGACCCTTGATCTTCTTCAAGTAGATGGTCATCACATTCGAGGTGAGCAGATCATCAATGTTTTGGATTAACTTCCCATGTTTCAGGGGTTTGTTATTAGCACATAACATGCCTCTGGTTTTCCAATTAACCAGGTGCTCCACGAACCCGTTCCGTACATAATCCGAATCGGTGATTATGACCAGTTTGTGGAGTTGATGTTGGACAGCAGTGAGGATGGCCTGATGCACAGCCATCAACTCTGCCACCTGACTACTTCGGGGACCAATTTTGTATCCAGCGGAGGGTTCTGGAAACTCCTTCACCCAGGCATTCCCTACGCCGGCCACCAGTTCTTTCTCCCCGTGGTTGTCAACATGGTACGAGCATCCATCCACATAGACAATGGGCATTCCCTCACACTTGTCTTCTTCAAAGACTTTGTGTGGGGAATTAAGGTATGCCTCCATGTTGTCCTTGATTTTTAGACTTTCGTCCTCGAGACAGTTTTCTCTGGCACAATCATGCAAGTCAGCCAGACCTTGCGCGAGGGGACTCTTCTTGTTTTGGCCATATCTGACCTCCACAGGAAAGCCTTGCATTGACAGAATCCAGGAAGTAATTCGGGAATTACTCACATTTCCGGCCCGGATTCTGTCACTTTGGAGATATTGCAGAGGCATGTGTGGAGTCTCCACTATGATGTGTTCCCCTGGATAAACGGGCGGTAATTCTTCAATGCCCACACCGTTGCCAGGAGTGCCTTCTCACAATCGTTGAATTTTTCCTCCACAGAGGATAAAGTTTTGCTCGCATAGGTGATTACTTTATTGACCTTATCATGCTTTTGGTATAATACTGCTGTCAAGCACGTATTAGAGAACCCCGTCTCCAGGAAGAACTCCTTGTTTCTGATAGGGTAAGCTAGGCAAGGCGCTTGTGAGAGGGTTCTTTTGAGTTGTCTTACCGCCTCGGATTGTTCTGGACCCCATTCCCACTTGACCCCCCCCCTTCAAGAGATGAATCAGGGGTCTAGTGATCTCTGCTTAGCCTTCAATGAACTTTCTGCTGTAATTAGTCAGTCCAAGGAGGCTCCTTAGTTCGCGCAGAGTTGTGGGGTCTTTCAGTTTCTGGAGTGCTTCCACTTTCTTTTCTTGGGGACAGAGACCCTGAGGAGTAATCTCATGCCCCAAGAAATTAACACGGGTTCTACACCGCTATGCTTTCTGAAAGGAAAGTTTTGCTCCGGCGGCCCTCACCTGTGTCAGAACATAACGGATCTCCGCTATGTGTTCCTCCACAGATGAACTTTTGATGAGGACATCATCTACATAAGCCAGGTTACCCCTCGCACCCAGGTCGGGCATGGCCTTATGTAGGAAAATGTTGAATTCATTTCCGGAGTTGAGGTATCCGAAGGGAGTCCGGGTCCATGTGTACTGCTGGCCCCCAAAGGTAAAAGCCAGTTTGTATTGGTCCTCCCTACTGACAGGCACGGTCCAGTATCCATTGGTCAGGTCTATTGCGGTGAATACCTGTGACCCCTGAATCTGGGCCAGCCCTTGGTCAATGTAGGGCAGAGGCCATCGGGAAGTATGGACCCGTTTGTTGAACTCCCTAAGGTCGGCGCAGAGTCTCCACTGGCCGTTTGGCTTCAATATTCCCAGCACCGGATTATTGAAAGTGCTGTGGACTGGACGGATTATTCCCCGGGACTCAAGGTTCTTAATTATTTCAGTAAGGGACTCCATGGATGCGAGAGGCAAACGATATTGTTTCACAAACACTGGAGTCATTCCAGGGTCCGTGGTAATTCTTGTGGTGTGGATGTCGGTGCGACCACAGTCATATGAGTCTACCGCAAAGAGATCTTGGAAATCCAAGAAAACTTGTTTCAACTTTTGCTTCTGCTCCAGAGTCACACAGGCATCAGCTAGGTTGACTCTCTTCCACCATCTGCCTGAAGCCTGGAAAGACTTCTGGTTTGGCTATCTCAGCGGCCTCCTCCAGCTGGGTGGAGAAGTCCCTGGTCAGAGTGCTGATTTGGACTGGAGGCTTCAGGTGGGAAAGGCAGCCCTCATGGACCTGGAAAATCACCTCATCCCTCCTGAAGTCACAAGTTACATCTTCCTTACCATAAAGGCAAGAAGTGTACACCAGGAAGTGCCCCCCATGCCGGGTGAAAATCCTGTCTGGTGTTGTATTGTCCTCACTGTCAAAACAGTCCTTGGGGATTGGTCTTAACAGTTCATTTCCTAAATCAATGGAGAAATGTCGGTCATCAATCGCCATTCCAATAATGGTGACTGCGGCTAGAGTAATACTCTTTAAGTCGCTGTTATCCACCTCTATTGGAATGGTGTCATGTTCTATGTTGACTAATGGTGTTGGGTTTACCCCTAACCCTTGCTTTTGGAGAGAAGCATTTAGATGAATATAATCATCAGGGTTTTTCAATTTTTGTCCTCTTTTAACTTTCACTTCCAGGGAGAATTGTCGGGTCCTTTCTGGGATGGTGACTTCCTCTTTGATCTGAATTTCAACTGCATAAGGTAGCAATTGAGCTGACCTAAATGCTTTTTCTGGATCATCAAAGCCCATGGGATTATCCGCTAATCGGGACCAAGCTTTGAAGTTTATTAGGTCCAAACTAATGGCAAAGCGATTGAGAATGTCACTGCCTAAATAAAAGGCGGCAGTGACGTCTCGCACGACCCAACAATTATGGACTATGCTCTTGTTGCCAATGGAGATTTTGAGCATACACCTGCTTGGCAGGAGATGTTTGGAATTAGGTGCTTCCAGGTCCATTTCCCATTTGTCTATCAGATTGAATGTGGGAATGGCTGGATCTTTTGGCAGTTGGCGGAACATGGCTTCGCTGATGAAGCTCTTACCGTTGTTCACACACACTCGAGCGAGAACAGAGTCCTTCCCATCATTTAACTGAACAGGGATGAACAACTGCTCTCCAATTTGCTGAATATCAGCCAGGCTCTGAGCTGATTTCACATCTTTCTGGACTATAGGAGTGGGAGTTTCTGATTGTGGATTAGTAAAGAATTTCAGGGTGTTTCCTTCCAGTGTGGAATACCACCTTAAACTGGAAGGAAGGTTGATTTTCAGAAATAGAGAGGACCCCCCATCACCAATCTGTTGTCCTACTGCTATTACTGTCACGTCTGGAGTTTGGTTGTTCTGGAAGTGAAATTCTACTTGGTCAGATTTTTGTTCAACCATGTGGCAGGTGCCGTTTAAACTAACATGGTTGACACTCTGTTTTAATTTTATTAGTCGGCTAGTCTGGGTCCAGAGGACCTTGTTTACACAATCTATTAGGGGTGACAACCTTCTCAGGAGGTCATTCCCTAGTAAACAAGGGGTGCCCTCTGGAGTCACTACTATGACCGGGTGTTTCACCTTGTGTCGCCCAATTTTAATGTCCAAGTCTGCAGTCCCCTCAACGGGAATTTCCTTCCCGTCAAAGTTCTGCTGTTGTCCAGGAAGAGAGGTGAGAGGAATTCGGTAATTCTCCCCCCTCCCTGCATTTAGTTAATCAAAGACCCTTTTGGACAGAAGGGTAGCTTGGGATCCAGTGTCCACCAGTGCCAAAATTGTACCCTGCCCCTGTACTTGTACCGGGGCATAATATCTTCCCTCCTTCTCCTCAAGGGGGCACAGATAATGCACATTTTTGGACAACTGGTGGGCTAACTTTCTGGTTTTGGCCATTGCTAGCAAAGAGATTTGGCCAGAATTCTGTGAAGAGCCTGGGGAATCTGAAAGAAAAAGTTGGCAACTGGAGATCAGAGCCATTGTGGGTTCTCCTGGTTCCGGTTCTGGGCCGCCGCCCCCCTTTTTGGAGGCAGTCACCAGGATGGGGATTTCGGTATTGTGGGTTCTGGGATGAGATGATGGGCGGTGGTAGCTCAGTCTCCATATCTCCCCAGTCTGGATTGGAATCCCTTGGGACCCATTTTTCTTTGGGAGGAGTTCCCCCATCTCTGAAGGAGGAGATCCTTTTCCCAGGATCTTCTGAGGATCCCTCTCCCTCAAATTGGAAGACCTGTACTTCCTCCACAAAGAGGGTTTGTTTGGGTCCTTTGTTTCTCCTACCCCCCCTCTGCTCCTTGGGAGGCAGGCTTTCAGGGGCAGGAGTTTTTGTTTCCGGTTCCTGGTTTTCCAGGGGCTGTTTACAAGGTGGGAAGGAAGCTTCCTCCAAGGCTTTACACCCCCCTTCCCCTTGTGCCTCCTCCCTGGGAACCGGTGGGTTATCAGGGTGCTGCCCCCGTCATTGCTCTGGAGCACCAGGCCAGAGTTTGGGGCATTCTGCGGTGGCATGCTCATCTGAGGGTTCTGTTGAGCCCTCAGTATGTGACCCAGATCTCGTGCCATATTTTGGACCTGGCGCTCAAGTTGTGAAACCCGCTCAGGCTGATACGGGGCTCTATTTTCTCCCCTGGGCTGATCCCGGGAAGGGTAGCTATCCCTTCTCTGGTAGTACCCCTGGTTGGGAAGATTTTGGTACCCCTTCACCCTTGGCCTCCCCTCTCCCGGATTAGGTTGTCTGGGCTCAGGGAATTGGGGAAAGAAGGATGGATGATTTTGGGGCTGGAAATTGGGTGGATACCTGGGGAAAAAGTTCTGCCCAGGATTTGGTGAATTTCTGCCCTCCTGTGGGAAGTTGGGAGGGAAGTTCCCTGGGTTAGGTGCTTGGCTGGATCCCCCTCCTTGGGCTGGAGGAGTCCACACATAACCCAGGATTGGTCTGTTTCACTTGTAGCGGGGACTTACATAGTCAGGGGGGCGGAGGAATCCATTTGTGGGACTACCTCCTCGACTCCCTGTCTGTGACTGGCCCGAGGGCCTTCTGGGCTGTGAATTATTTGGTGCAGGCAGGTTTTTAGGCCCCCCCCATCTCCAAATCTAAAACGCGGGCAACCTTTACCTCTGCCACCTTGGCAGCAGCAGGGGTGCTGTTGGTTTTGGGGTTTTTCGGCGCATTATTTTTATTTTCGATGGGCTTCTGCACCTCATAGATCCGGGTAAGCCTGTTCAATGACCCAGTCTAAAGATCTTTTCTCATGAAAATCTCTCACGAGCTGGGTCATTATGTATTTGGGTAAGGCATGGAAAAACGTATTGATAAATTCTCTGCTATCCGTGCGCACCCTTCTGGTGGTCTGCGCAAAAGCACGCTTTAATTCTTGCACAAACTCTTGTGGGGCCTGATCCTCCCCACATTGCAAATTGTAGGCTGCCTTGCGAGCCTCTTGAGGATTTCTGTGCACAGAAAAATGTTTCAAGATGGCCACCCTGTATGTGGACCACCTTGAATGGTTTTGATCCTCCAGCCCTGCAAAGAAACTGGAGTATTCTGGTGAGAAGGTCCACTTTACATATTGAATACAGCTTTGGCTGTCCTTCAAATGGAAAGTCTCCATCATTTGCTCATAGAGCTCCAAGTGTTCCCAAACAGAATACTTGGCGTTCTTATGATAAGGCGTGATGACACTCCTTATTGCCTTTATTTGTTTCAATGGGTCCTTAAGCAGGGCCCTTTTTGCCTTATTGGCCTTTTTAGTTCGGGTAACCCTGGTCCATTCATCCTCCGACTCAGAAGCGCTGCTCCCAGAGGTGCCCGTCTGATCTTCCAGGTTTTCCCGGATTCTGCGGGCCTGGGAATGGCTGGCAGAATGTGGGGACCTTGTCTCCTGTGTCCTGTGACACTCAGAGGAGTCTTCAGATCCCTCCTTGCTACCAGGATTTGCTGGGTATCCCCCCCACTGACCTAACTGGGCAGAGGTTTTCAGGATGCCCTTAATGGGCCTACTCTCCTGGGGTTCCCCACTAAGTTGCACTGTGCTTGGGTGCCCATACCCGGATACCCGCCCATCCATTCCTGGGAGGTACTGGCCTATGAGCCCCATACTTCTAGCTGGATAGTAATCTGCCATCCTCGTGGCCCTGGGCTCGTGTGCGCGAGGGGACATGGGGGTGGCAGAGTCCAGGGACTGGGAGAGATGAAGGCCTCTGGTACTAGGGCTCCTGGGGTTATGCTCAGGAGTTTCTCTTTCCCAGCGAACCTCATCTCTATCCGCCCCTGCTTCCTGTTGCAATGCAAGAGCCTGCGCTTTCAGTTCCTCAGTTAAGGCCTTACTAGACTCTATCAGTCTCCCCTGCATCGCTACCTGTTGCTGGAGCCTATCATTGTGCTGACAGAGAGCCTCATTTTCTCTCTGTGCCTCCTGATTGGTCCTGGAGTACTGGGCCAGTCTCTGCTGCAGGAGGGTTACCTCCTGAGCTGTGTCCCTATTGGCCTGCTCCTTTCTTGCCAGAGCATCCTCCACCCTCCTGGTGTGCTCTAACAAGTTCTGGTGTTCTTTTTGGAGGTCCCCCAGTCCCTGGAGGGCCAGGTGATTTTCTTCCATTTTCCTTTTTAAGTGGCAGACTTCCTGGCCTAAGGTATCCCTTTCCTCATTAAGAGCCTGCATCTGTGCCGCCAGGTCGTCCCTTTGCCTTTGGAAGGCACCAGCTTTCTGGCGCTCCTGATCAAACTCTGCCTGGGTATCCAGGTCTTTCAGAATCAATTTATTGCTTTCCTCTTTCTCTCTGTCTAATCGAATTTGCAGGGTGGCTACCTGCTCTGTGCATGCCCGTTGAAGTCCAGTTGTTGCTCCAGCTTTTTCTGGCTCTGCAGAAGGGAGTCCAAACCTTCTTGTTACTCCTTCTGCAAGGCCAGAAATCTGGTATCCTGGTCCGCCTTTTCCTGTTGTAGCACATCCATATCCTCCTTTATTTTAGCGATGTACTGTCTGCCGTCCTTTTCTGACTCCTGGCTCCTGAGCAGCCTCTGCTCAGAAGAGTCCAGATCAGATTGGGCCTTCTCTAACGCCATCTGTTGCCTATTTGCCAGATCTTGGCCTTCAGCACATTTGTCCTGCATGGCTCCCATATATAGATACAAATATGCCGCTATCCTGGCAATCTTATTATGTTCATCTTTGGCTTTAGGAGCCATATATAGTTCACTCAGGGCCACATGTAGGGGACCCTGATCTCCCCATATATCTGACCCTGTTTGAGCGACCTGTTGCGCGATTGCCCGCAAACAGACCGCTTGGTCCTGATCAGTCCACTCACCTCTCACAAATAGCTTATGTAAGAAGTGCTCTCTGGCTATTTTGATGTCTACCAGTGTCGTCATTCTGGAATTCGAGTTCCTTCCTGATTTACAGAAGTTTGGATTTTATTTTTGCAAAACAGACCGTTTCCTTAGAGCGTTCCTTTGAGGAGTGCTTTACAGGATAACACAGCGTGGTGATCCGACCGGATGTATGTCTCCTGTCAGTTAGCACACTGTATTAATCTGCACAAGTGATAGATCTAATCCGGAATCCCCGGCTACGAGCCCCCAATTTGTAAGAGGATTCAATTCAACACTACAGCTAAGTCAATGCCTAGTCTGGGATACTGAATGGAAACCCTTATTGATATATCTTTATGTCCAGTTCATGAGTTCTGGATGACTACCCCTATATAACACCCCTCTCATAGAATCCCCCTGATCCCACTGAGCCAAGAAGTAGTTCTGTTTTGCAAGTTTAAAAGGTTTATTTGAGAAATAAAACAAAATATAGATACCATGCTTTTATATTAAATTAATAATCGATATCGCCCCTATAAATATAATGTTAATCAACAATGGGTAATCTGACACTAGCACACTTCTTTACAATCAATGAGGGGTTAGTATAGGATGGATAAAGTAGCAAAAATACTTTTATGATTTCAAGGGAAAAGCAATGAGGAATAAAATGCAGTACAGAAATACTTGATATGAATTTAGCAAAAGATAAGATAACCACTTTTTCTCTGGCAATTCACCCCCCTCCCCTATGCAATGGAAGAAATGGAAGGAGATGGAAAGAGGAGCACACAGTTCTCAGGAATGCAATCAAATACAATACGAAATTCAGTTCCCCCCCAGCAAGCTTAGAGGAAACAGGTATGAGTTTTAAACACAGGCCCAAGTGCTTCGAATGTGGTGGCAGTGAAGTGAGAAATATGCTGAAAATGCTTTTAATTCCCTTTAGGAGGTTCAGGGTGAGTGAGAGATACTTGGGATGGGCTCAGGCTCACTTTAGCAATGATTCAGGGATGGTTATTAAAAGGCAAACACATTTTTAGCAAAGGAAAGCAAAAATTTGTTATCTTTTTACAGGTAAAGAAATCAGGCCAAATCGCAAATCGCGGCAAAATTCGCGAGTGCGTGAATCGTGATTACGGCAAAAGTATAAGGAGCAAGTCGGTTTCAGAGGAAAGTTAAACCAAGTTCCTAGGACAAAAGGTTCCAGAGATATGAACAATTTTGTAAAGGTCGTTTTTCGGATTTAAAGTAACTAAAATTGACAGGTGACAGCTTTGAAAATGACAGGTGACACGATTTCTAGGAGACAGTTCTAATCATATTAAAATAGTTGGATTAAATTATTTTAACTAAGAGCTTGTTTCTGTCACAATCTGATCTAAGTACTCACTCCTAGCTTTGAAAGGACTGGACCTCGCCACGGATCGGGTCAGGATTGGCTGCGGTTCCCTCGCCACGGACGGTCTCTGCGCGCAGCGCCTGGGTCAGCTCTGCTCTGCTGGGTCTGTCAGGCACCGGTTCTGCTCACAGCGTCTGGGTCAGCTCCCCGGATACAGCGGCCTGTGGTTCTCTGGATCTCTGGTCTGCTTTCTGGGTGTCTCTGCTTTCTCTGGGTACAGCACTGCTTCTGGATCTTTCTGGCGCAGGGTTTCAGGCCAGAATCAACAGCTCAGCCCGGCTGTGAATAATCTGCAGATGATTTTGAGGCCTGCTGAAGAGAACTCAGCTTGTGGGTTAGGCCTGTTCTTTACAAATTCTGAAGTAAAGTCTTGGTCTCTGAAGATTGATGGATTGAAGTCTGAAGTCTCCCAGCAGAGCGTCCCGCGGAAAGTGAAAAAGGGATCCCCACTTGTCCTGTACTGTCTGCTTTTATGTGTTTAGAAAGTGGGTGTATGCGCAGCATCACTAAGCCAGCCCCTCTCTCTCTTGATTGGGGGAAGGATAGTGTGTCAGAGTGCTGTCATTTTATGGCCTGCAGAAAGGACACTCCCCTGTCAAATTGCACACAAATCTATATTTGATCCAAATACATATTCTCCCAAATACACAGTTGTTTTTACATCACCTACACACATCATATATCACATGAGGTAGGCACTGTTCCGACTCTGGCGTTTCTAGGAGCTTGGGTAAAGAAATGGCAACTTATTTTAGTGGGTTATGCAACATTGGTTTTTCATTAAAAATTATACACATATACACGGCCTGTCCATACATACTCCAGTAAATTCCCATGTCTCTAGCTTAAACACAGAGTCTGTAGTATCAAGAAATAGCGGGGTTTTGCCCCAGAACATCACACAAATTGGAGTTTGGGCTTGAATTGTGGGCAAAGTTTTCATTTTAAGGATCCCCAAATTTCACATTTCTGTCATCTGGTTACCAAGAGTTATCAGTATTTCTGTAAAATATATATTTGCTTTCAATTCAAAGTACTGCAGTGTTTGAGTCCACCCCCAAGGTTTGGGGATGACAGTGATCACATGTCTCTCCTGGCTGGCAGATCTTTGTTGACAGGAAACAGTCAAAATCACCATATCCTATTCAAGGGAAAAGGTCTTTTGTGTGGGCTCCAGCAAGCTGAGGTCAACAGACCAGGGACCACTTTGCATTTGGTTAGCATGACCATGTGATATCCTGGGCTTTCTGAGGTGAGAAGGTTTCCAAGCCTTTTGGCCTGTTAATCAAATCAGATTGTCTCTGGGAACAGCAGGTGGTTAGATCTTCCATTAGCTAACAAGCTTTGAAGTCCCAATTGTCACAGAAGGCTGATTAGCTTCTGAAGGAGCAGTTCTCCTGTCAGAGTTTAGACCGCTAGCGCCGCCTTGAGTCCAAAGCGGGTACTGCATGCATTTTTTTTTGGATCAGTCTTGAATTAATGCATTTCAAACAAGAGATTTTACATGGAAGTATATTATCCAGGTTCAGCACATGGCACTGGTGTGGTTCTGCAGTAAAATAATTTTGTGCCCATAATTTAACAATATTTGACCTGAAGAAAATGAATTCCCAATAGTTATGGGTTGCTTTTGGCAATCAGCATTGCTCCTTTTGCAATGGTTTCAGGCTACTGTGTGTAGCCCAATGGTGGTTTTAGGCAGTGCCCTTCTGTGCCCACAACATCGGCAAAAATGGGTGGCAGCCTATTCTTCATGCATTTCCCTGTGCATTTTCTGGGAAGTTCTGGCCATCATGATGTTTTCAATGCCAGTGAGGCACAGTTTTTGTGGTAGCGCTCGGATGCATGGGTAAAAACATCCCACATTATGGAGGAGTGGCACACTGTGAAACAGCGTTCCTTGTTTTAGAGATTTCTCATCATAGTTTAGAAATCACAGGGGTATACACAAAAAAAGAATTCACTCTTCGTGTATGAACAAATACATGCTATGACCATTTTTACCAAGGGAGTAGTCATTATTGCGGGTTAATTTGCCAACCTGATTTTTGTCGAAATACTTCTACTACAAGTGTTGTTGTACGTTTGTGTTCGGAATTGTGAAAGAGCCCCATCTAGTTCTTGGTACTCTTGGCTGAAATGTTAGTCATACTTCTCTTCCTGACTTATGTTATGAGCTATGACTTTGAATCCAGACAACGAGGCAGGAAATAGTCCTGCGAAAATGACCAATACCATGGTTGACAACACTATTATTACACCATCGTCAGGTTCATTAGTGTGATCAGTGTCTAACTTACCATCAATCAAACCGATCCTAGTAAGACACGACTCGTATGGTAAATATGCACTCGAATAAAGCGGACTGCACTTGTCATCCATCTGTAAAGTCGCCATAATACCTCTTTATTGTTATTGCTTGTAAAGCAGATTTGTACATTCTTGGAAAATCCCTGCATTTGCAGTGCACAGCACCAGCTCACCATCATGTGGTGCTTCCTGTCAAAACTACGGGTGCCACCGTGATGGCAGCACTTTCCAAAAATTACGATTACCTCGTTATTTAAAAAAAGTACTCCCAAGATTCTCTATAGAAACATGCAGATTGCAGGCAGTGCACTATTGTGCATTGCAACGACGCCCAGGCCAATTTGAGAATAAGCGTGGTACCTGGGTGTCAGCAAAGGGGGGCCGGGGGGAACGGGAAGCGTTTACCCCGGGGAAGTTTTTGGCGCTGCACACGGCCAGTGAGTGCCCATGGGGGCAGAGCGCCCCTCTGGGGGTATTTAAGGGGGCAGGGAAGGTTCGGGAGGCAGGCGACGGTTGGACTTGGCGATTGTGAAGTCCTGTCGCCTGCTCCCGAGCCTTCCCTGTAGCTGAGCCTAGGGTCAAGTGAGGAGTGGAATAGGGGATAGCAGGGGTTTAGTGGCGGGGTTAGGTTTAGCAGGGTAGGGTGGAGGTGTGTCGGCAGTGACGTTAAAAAAAGAAAAAAAAAAAAAAAAAAGAAAAAGGGGTGGTGTCTGCGGACTCCGCATATTTGGGGGTATCGTAGATAAGGTACCCCCCCCCCCGCTTACTGGAGCTGCCGTCTGTGGGTTTTAGCAGGGCGGGCGGGTTGTGCCAGCTGGGGCCGCGGTTTTTGTTTGCGTGATTTCGGGTTGCCTAGGAGGGAGCAGGAGCGCCGCTGGGGGTTCATCCCTTGTTGGGTGTAGTGTGGGCCGGGAGGGTTTTGAGGGATCCGGTGCCAGCCCCGCTTTGCTTGTGGGCGTGATGGGGCAGTGGGTCGGCTGGGGGGGGGAGTTGTTTGAGCCCGTGTGTGCCGGGCTTCTCTGGTCCTCGCGTGCGGTGTTGGCTTGCTGCAGTGAGGGGGCAGAGCGGTCCTCTTAAAGGGGCCGCTCTCTCTTTCCTGTAGGAGGCTGCAAGGCACTGCGGTGCGGCGGGTGGGCCACCAGGGGGCGGGCTGTGTAGGTGGAATTGCACGGTGAGGAGCCCAGTTATAAAAAAAAAAAACACACAGCAGGTGAGAAGGGGTTTTGGGTAGGGGTTCTCAGCAGCAGTGGTGGGTTGGGGGGGCCCTGTGTGGGTTTATTATTATTAGCTCGGCAAGAGAGCCAGCAGGAGGGTTGCTATCTAGGACCGGGGGGGTTGTTTAGGTGGGGGGATTGGAAAAAAAAAAAAAAAAAGAATAATCATACATTTTTTATAAGGTTGTTTTTGGGAGCGGGGGTTATTTTATCTCCTTTTGTATTTAGTTGTTAGAGCGATTTCGTTGGGGGGGTTTCTCCGCGTCTAAGGGTTTTTCTGGCCTCGGGTAGGTCCCGGCTCGGGGGCTTAGGTAGCAGGGTGCGGCAAGGGGCATAGTTGGGGTGCCAGAAAGATTGGTGCACGATGGGGCGAGGTGCAAGCAGGGAGGGGTTGGTGGATGCGAGGGCGCTGAGGGAGGCCCTGGCCATAATTAGCAGGGCAACTAAGGCCCCGCTGGAGGGGGCAGTGGGGGAGGTCACGGGTGAAGGGGAGACAAATGGGGTTAGGCCGCAGCGGAGAGCGGCAGCTGACGGGGCTCTCGCGGCAGTGGTGGCTTGCACCCCCGCAGCGGGGAGAGGGGAGGTTTGGGAATCCAGGGGCAGGAAGATGAGGAGGGAGATAGACAGGAGGGCGTCCGGGGAAGAAAGGATTTCGGGTGGGCAGCCACGTGGGGAGGGAATGAGGGATAGCATTAAGGGAGCAGCGAGTGTGCAAATGGAGGTGGCTCAAAGGAACCAAGGTGGGGCTATGGTGGAGGTGCAGAAGGGGGTGCAAGGGCAGCGGGGAAGGGGGGGGAAATACCTACAGAAGAGTGCGGGTGGGAAACGGAGAGGGAGGTCCCCATCAATTGAGGTGGATAGGGCGGGGTGCGGAACGGCCCCCCCGGGTAGGGTGAGTGAGGGCAGAGGGCGCTGCGTGAAATGGAAATAGAGGGTTTGAGAGCGGCCCCTACTCGGTCAGCGTACGGAGAGCCTAGAGGGTACAGCACGGCCCCTAGCAATGAAGACCCCAGGGTGGAGGTCGGAGCACCTCACCCGAGAGAAGAGGACCAGGCAGGGGTTTCCGCGGCCCCGCCGAGAAGACGTCAAAGGAGTGGCGGGGTGGACACCCCGGGCTCGCAAGAGGATGAGCAACTCGACTGGGGCACAAGCTCGCAGCCACAATGGTATTTGATGGGTGATGAAATGGGTTTGGAGGATTATGTGGGGCAGTGGGAGGTGGATGGTTATAGGTCGGCGGGGGAAAGAGGGGAGGAGAGAAGAAGTTGGGCTTGGGATATGGAAAGACAGGTGCAGGGGGGCAAGCGGGAGGGGGAAAGGTTGGCTGGGTGAGTCTGCTGACATGTTTTGTCCCCGCAGTAGGAGCCCGTTAAGGAAGGAGATGAGGAGCATTGGTCTGGACGCAAGGCAGCAGACGGCGGGTGCAGAAAGAGGTGAGCGGGAAAGGTAATGGTCATCTGCATGGCAGAGAGGGGTCCCAGGAGGGGGGACGTGAAACGAAGGGTCGGGTTTGCAAGGGCTGAGGAAAAAGTTGGTGTACAGGCCATTGGAGCCTTGGGGGTTGAGAAGAGCATTTGCTCAGTGGAGATTCAGACGGACAAGGTGGTGGAGCCATTGGGGCTCGAGGTGCAAGGGGGAAAAGAAAAGGAGGTTGAAGTGAAAGGAAAGAAGAAGAAATTGCCATACATGGGGATAACAAAACCGTTGGGGGCGCACGTGATGGCGGCGACCAGGGAGAAGATTCAGGCGGGGGAATTCGTAGACGTTTTTAAATTGCTCCATAGGGAAGTGAGAGCTAAGGAGGGGTCTAAAGAAGAGGAGAGGGAACTGGCTGCGCGACCAAGGGTACCGGTGACCATTGAGAATTGGACGTCGGCATTTATCATTTATGCCAGTGTTTATTGTGAAAAATTTCCTGAGCGTTGTGTGGCCCTACATAAATATATGGATGTAATTAGGAAGGCTTTCACGAGTTCTGGGGGTTTTGCATGGGTGAGGAATGACGAGGAATTCAGAGCGAGAATGGCGGAGGACAGTCAAGCGGTCTGGGGAGAGATAGGCATGGATCTTTGGCTGCAATGGATGGCTCCAACGAGGCCTGCCCCGACATTGCACACAGCAAGTGGGCTGCCGGTGCCCTTCTGACCCTTTCTTGGTTGCCCCGCCCATGAAGGGGCAGGGGGAGGGGGCAGAGGGCAGTCCTCAGCGGCATGTTGGGTGTTCAACAAGGACGGCTGCACTAGGACCCTGTGTAGGTTCAGGCACGAGTGTAGCAAGTGTGGTGGAAAACACCCGCTTACGCAGTGCTTCCAACAGGGAGACAGGGGGAGGGGGAGAGGTTCCGGCAGGGGGGTTGTGGGGAAAGGCTTTTACGCCCATTAAGGTGGGGGTTCTGCAAAAATGGTTGCAATTTTATCCAGATAGGGATGGGGCGAAGATTTTGAGGGAGGGGTTCAGTCAAGGTTTCAGATTGGGGTATCAGGGCCCAAGGCTGTGCCGGTGGGCTGAAAATCTGAAGTCAGACAAAGAAAATGTGGAAGTGGTAAGGCAAAAATTGAGCAAAGAAATAGCGGCGGGAAGGATCGTGGGGCCATTTGATGATCTGCCGGGTGACCTAGTAATATCCCCATTGGGGGTGGTGCCCAAAAAAGCCCCGGGGGAGTTTCGGTTAATAGACCATTTGTCCTGGCCGGAGGGCATGTCGGTGAATGACTTCATTGCCCCCGAAGAATGTGGGGTTGTATATGCAAGTGTTGACCAGGCAGTGGAGCTGGTAAGGAAGGAAGGGCGGGGGGCCTTCATGGCCAAGTGTGACATCAAAGCGGCGTTCAGGTTACTGCCTGTGCACCCGGAGGATTTTTGGTTGCTAGGTTTGCAGTTTGTGGATCGCATATACATAGACAAAGCCTTGCCAATGGGGTGTGCAATTTCCTGTGCGCTGTTTGAAAGATTCAGCTCATTTCTACAGTGGGTTTTTTCATTTAACTCGGGTTGGGAGAGTGTGCTGCACTATCTGGACGATTTTTTGTTCATTAGCGGGGCAGATAGAGAGGGTGAGTGCAGAGGGATGCTCAAGTTGTTCCAGGAGCTAATGGAGGAGTTCGGTGTGTCGTTAGCGGAAGACAAAACAGAAGGGCCTGCAGCGGTATTGACATTTTTGGGAATTGAACTGAACTCAGTGGCTATGACCTCACGCTTGCCGCACGACTAGGTGAGCAAACTGGTGGTGTTGCTGGAAAAGGCAGTGGGGGCCAAGAAAATGACACTGGTTGACATGGTAGGGCATCTGAATTTTGCATGTAAGGTGGTAGCCCCAGGAAGGACGTTTTGTAGGAACATGGCGAGGGCTATGGCAGGAGCAAAGTGCCCACATCACCGGATAAGAGTATCAGGGTCAGTGCGGGAGGACTGCAGAATCTGCCTGCGTTTTTTGGAGAAGTTTAATGGGGTGTCAATGTGGTTGCAGGGGGACCCGGTGACATGGGAGGTACAGATATTTTCGGACGCAGCAGGAGCGGGGGGTTTCGGAGTGTTTTGGGGGGGGAAATGGTGTGCGGAGAAATGGCCTGAACTGTGGTTGAAGGAGGGAAGGAGTATCGCATTCCTTGAGTTTTTCCCACTGCTGGTGGCATTGGAACTGTGGAGGAAGGATTTGCGGGATAGGAAAGTGAATTTCAATGTGGACAATGAATGCGTGGTCCACGTGGTAAACAGGCAGTCAGCAAGGGATCAGAGGGTGGCAAGAATCATGAGGGAATTTGTGCTGAGATGCATGGAACTGAATGTGGTGTTTAAGGCAACACATGTGCCGGGGAAGGATAATGGCATCGCTGATGCATTATCTTGTTTTCAATGGCACAGATTCCATGGATTGGCTCCAGAGGCGGATCAGGAGGGGCAGCAGATTCCCGAAGAGCTGTGGAAGATAGGAAGATGAGAGCGCTGGCTTTGGTGGAGGGTTCATTGGCCGGGGCGTCTAAGGAGGCATACAGGAGGGCATGGGAGGATTGTATTGGGGGGGGGGGGGCGCGTAGTTGGTAGTTGGAAGGGCAGATGGGATGCGGAAGAGAGGAGGAGGGACGATGTCGTGAATTTCCTCCTGAGGTGTATGGACAGGGGCTGGTCAAGAGTGACTATAGCGGGGAAGTTAGCAGGAATAGCTTTTTACGGGAAGTGGTTTTGGGGTTTTCAGCCGAGTGGGGGGAAATGGCGAGTAGGATGTTGGAAGGATATGCAAGGGAAAGTAAGAGGGACAAGGACAAGAGGAGGCCGATATCGGCGGAATTGCTGCAGAGGTTGGTTAAGGCAGTAGGGGGAATTCGCTGGTCGGTATGGGAGTGGGAGCTGTTTGCGACATGTTTTACGTGGTTATTTTTCGGGGCCTTTTGGGTTTCGGAGTTGGTGGTGGGGTAAGGGGGATCTGGCGGTCTGCAATGGGAGGATGTGCACATTACAGAATTGGGTTTGGACATAAGGATTAATAAGTCTAAAACGGACCAGAAGGGAAAGGGTTCCTGGGTTGTGTTGGGGCGGGGGAATAAGGATTTATGCCCAGTGCTTGCAGGTAGGTTGTGGAAGGAGCGGTGTGGGGTGAAGACAGGCTTGGTGTTCAAGCATGAGGATGGGTCATCGGTTTCAGCGGCACAAGTTTTGGGGGTACTGCGGAAGGCTCTGCGGGTGTTGGGAGAAAAGGGTGAGGATTTTGGTACACATTCATTCAGGATGGGCGCAGCATCGGAGGGAAAGAGGCTGGGTTTCGCGGAGGATAAGGTGAAAAGTTTGGGGCGGTGGAAGTCTGGGAGATACAAGGGGTACGTCAGGGATTTTTCATAAGGGGGATTTGTTGAAGGAATGGGGTATAAGTGGGCTGACAACAACGTGGGGTTGGTATTGTATTGTGGTGGTAATTTTGTACTTTCTTTTTCAGATGCTGTGCGAAAGGAGGGGGAGTTGGCGCAAGTGTGGATTGTCGGCCATTCACTTGTTAAATGGGCTGGGAAAGAAGCGGAGAAAAGGGTTCTGGGCAGGCAACTGGGGTGTAGCTATAAGGATGTGGTGGTAAGATGGCACAGGTTAGGGGGCCTGCGCTGGGACCAGTTGCTGCCTATGCTGGCAGGGTTGCGGGAGTGCTACGGGGCGCCAGAGGTGTTTATCATTCACGCTGAGGAGAATGACTTGGTGAGGGATACTGGGGTGGCCCTGCTAAGGAAAATGAAAAGGGATTTGGTTTGGGTGAGGGAAATGTGGCCTCAAGCGGAGGTGTTGTGGACTAAGTTGTTGCGCGTAGAGTATGGAGGGGAGCAAGGAGCGAGGGTGCTATAGAGCGGGCTATAAAAGGGATCAACAGAGAAATGGTGAAGTTTTGTGCCTCTGTGGCAGTACAGGTGATGGATCATAAGGAAATAGTGTATGAGGGCTTTATGATTTTTAGGGAGGATGGGGTGCATTTGTCGGTTTATGTGAACAATCACTATTTGGCGGACTTGTGCTGTTGGCTGGGAGATTGGTTGAAGAGATGGAAATAAAGTGAAGTGGCGGGGGCAGGGGGGGCAGAAAGAACACCTTGGGGGAGGGGTTTTCTGGTGCCGGGGGCATGGCCCCTTTTGATGTGGGGGGAGGGAAGCACAATGGGGGAATGACACAGGAAAGGAGGGGGTGGTGCTGTTTGCACAAGCGGGTCACCCCGGGGGAACAGGTATTGAGTCTGGAGGGGCATGGCCCCAGGGAGAAAGCGGGACGCCTGGAAAAGGGGTAAGGAGATGGTAGGATCCAAGGGACAGTTAGGGAGGAAATGGCTTTATTTAATTATTTAATTGTTGGGGGATATGAAAATGTGTAATTAGTTAATTGGTTGTTTAAATATTTCGTTAGTCTGTAAGGCCATGGAGCCAGGTAAGCGTTAATTGTAAGCTTGGGCCTGTCACATTAAAGCAACCTTTTCCACTTTTAAATGAGTCTGGGTTTTTGTGCAGTAAGCCAAAAAGGCACAGTAGAGCGTGTTGTTTATCATGCTCACTGAGCCTCTTTCAGAATCGGGCCCTGAAAGCTATGAGCCCAGTACTTCAAGACTGGAGGGGCAAAGGGGATTGAACAGTGTCAGGCGAGTGATTTCTTGGCAATGGACTCGAAGCACTGTGCCTGAAGGACAGCAGAGCTGAACACTCTTACCCCATGGCAGAGTAACTCTTAAGTGTTTCCTTAATAGTACCACGAAAATGTAGAGGTCAGAATGTGAGTGTGCCTGATTTGAAAACAAATAATTGTGCAGGAGCTGTGAGTTTGTGTGTGCTTCCTCTGCTTAATTGCGGAGGATAAAGACATCTAAATTCTTAGCCTTACCGAGGAAAGCAGAGAATGTGGACCTCCATGTCTTGGCAGCACCACTAATTAAGCTGGCTGGCGGCACTACAGCAAGATCGCCAGCATTTTCCCACAGGCCAGCCTTCAGAGGCTAGAATGGTGTTTTTAATGTGCCTGCTATTATAGAATCTGCACATTTAGGCACTGCTGTTGCACCTTCAACTTTCCTACCTCTCATTCAAAAACTGCATGCGCCACAAAGATACCAATTAAGCACACACTTCAAACCAGAAACCTGGGGACAAGGACTGTGCCACGTTACCCCAATCAGAGGCACAAATTACTCACCTTATGTTGGAATGCTTTAACAGGAGGCAGACTCTTAGAACCACCCGCTAATTAATCAGGCCGGTACTACAGCAAGAGTTCCTGCCTCATGAAGTGCATTTCAGCATGTCATTCTTTATCATTGCGAGACATGAAATGGAGAAGCTTATCAGCCAGAATACTGACTTCAACCCATATGGTAGCCTTTGGTATCAGGCAGCCTGATGTTGACTGGTTTCTATGAGGTCCTTCCAGTCTAGTTAAGAAGTATGGCTCCCTTGCACTCGCTGGCGGACACTTAAAGGTTCTATAGACGATGTTTATGAGTTTTTCTTTTATTAGCTTTTGACTACTTTCATTTTGAATAATTTGCTGTAAAACGATAATGATTACTTTCATGTTGAATTTGTGAATAGCAAATAGTTGTACGAGTACAACTAGACTAGAGCCTAAGAGGTGTCCAGCTGCTCCTCTAGTCCTACTTCGCATTGCAGTGGAAGCACATCCTCTTCATAAAGTTATGTTAAATCTAATGTAGGTTTTAAATAGTTATCAAATTTAAAAAATAGTTTTTTATTTTAATAGTATTTGGAATTATGTTAATAAAGTACATAAAAACCTCAATTTATTTCAGATATATACATGAGGTGTGTTTTGACCTTAATTACACATGGACGAGGATTACCTGAGGGAAGGTAAGATTGAACAGCAACCCATAGGTAAACTTGAGAAATGGGTCAATACCTTACCACGCCCATTCCAATATTTAGTGCATCCGGGTTAGCCTATGGGAAACTATAATGAGTATGCACCTAATGGCTGGTGTAATTAGTGCCTCCACCTGTGAAAAGAAAACACCATAATGCCATTTTTCATGGACAGGTTAAACATGAATGTACTCTGAGTGAGAATAATGACAAGGCACACCAATGACTTTATCTGCCCTGGGAGCAGGGTGGCTTTTAATACTTATACCATTACATAACTACCTATAGTGATGGTGTGTTAGCAAACAAGTGGGCCAATATGTTGAAAAGATAGTACAGACAATGCATAGGCACTTCATAGTTGATTGGAAAACAACTCCCAGATGGGGGAAATCCTTCATATAAGTAAATAATTTAAGTGTGACTTAGGTTAGCAATACATATAATAAACCCTTCAAGGTACTTAATATGCACCACTATGCTAAATTGTGGTACGTGATAATGACCATCACTCCCTCCATGTTAGCATAATAACAGTTCCATATCCTAACTTGCTGCCATACATTACTTCATAAATAACTAACACATGTTGCCCCTTTTCATGTACTTCAGCAAGCGACATTGGTTTGAACAGTAAGTGGCTCTCTTATAAGTCTCCTCAACTAGTCATGGTGCTTTCATATAAACATGACATGGATGTGAAAACCTCATGGATGTATATATACACACATATATATATATATATATATATGTATATATATATATGTATATATATATATATATATATATATATATATATATATATATATATATACTGAAAAAAACTTTGTTAAAGGGACGTTATGGTTAAGTTGCACTAATAAAAACCCATGAAATTCAATGAAAAAACATTGTTGAAGAGACGTTATGGTTACAATTACAAGTAACCCCGTAAAACCTCAGAAGTTCGCCTCAGAAATCCGCCAGTTATGGTAAGATAAACAACCGTAACTTGTGCCCCCAACGTACACCGATAAGACTAACACTCAGGACAACAAAGATAACATCACAAATGTCATTGACGTCCCGCTGTAGGAAGGATAAACCTTTTCCAAGATGGCCACCATTGAAAGAAAAGGTGGGGCTCCGTACAGAGCCCCTCTCCCCTTTCCATGGCAGCTTGCAGAAGGAAAAGAGAGAATACTCTGACCATATTACCACAAGCACCGTTTTTTCCCTTTCAAACCTATGCCACTTTCGAATAACTTTACCACATAGCCGGTCCCAGGTGGACATGGCCACTTTAACCTCACTTGTCGTCCCTCGTGGTCATGGCCAGAAGCCAGATTTTCCAGGTCATGACTTTATGCCATGACCCAGATAATATGGCCACTGCCCATGGCCACAGGCTATACCTCAGTCATCAAAGGTATATCACTATTTTGTGTACCTTCATTATGACACTTGTCAAAAAATAAAACACGGGCACATTTGCAAAACCATGCTTTAAGGTCCTTGCCAATGCTCCTTATACGAGTTTGCTGGAAATCTGCCCATGTTTTATTTTTTTGAAAGTGTCAAAATGTATGTACATACAATAGTCATATAACGTAGCCGCCACTTGACAAAATCCATTCAGACTCTACACAAACATTCAAGGTTGGGTCTATAATCTGTCTGAAAACCTTTGTCTACATTCGTCAAATGGCAACAAAGTTATAAGCCATCTAAAAATGTTGAGACCACCCTCTAATTTAGCCCCCTCTTGACAAAATTCTATCAAACTTTACCAATACATGTATATCTAGATCTAAAATCTTTTGCAAACTTTTGTGTGGATTTGTCAAATGGCACCACATTTACAAGCCTTTACAATATTTTGGGCCCCCCTCAAAGTTTTTTCCCCTCTTGACAGAATCCCACCAAACTTTGCAAAAACATTTATATCTAGATTTAAAAAAGTTATGCGAACAGATTCATCAAATGGCACCACATTTATAAGCCTTTACAATATTTTTGGACCTCCCCTCTAATTGTTCCCTCTTGACAAAACAGCTCCACACTTTCCAAAACAATTCAAATCAGGTCTAGATTAAAATTACAAATTTCATGCAGTTTCATTGAGTAGCGCCAAAGTTATAAGCCATCCAGAAACTGCTTTTCTTCAACCCAGTAATGCAGAAATAGCATAGATGTACCCGAACATCTGAAGTGTTTGCAAACATCACAGGACTGTACCGGAACATCTGGACTGTTCACTGACTTCGGGGATGAAAAACACCTGTTTTATGGCTTCTTACGGCCATATCGGATCCCATCCTCATCACCTCCCACCTCTGCAGAGTTTGTTTGATGAGTTTGACAAGTGCAATGTTGTGTTTTTTAATAGGTGTTTACCGCGATGTCCGCGGACACCGGCGGATGACAGCGAATCCAACATGGCAGGCGTTTCCAAAAATCTGATGCATTTCACAATTTTTACGATCCAATCAGCGGGCACGCCTGATGTTCACGGACCTCACATCGCCATCTGAACCAATCAGATACCCATCCGCGGACCGAACAGGGAAGTGGGTCCGCGGACCGAACCCAGATATCACTATTTTTTTTTACCTACTTTTGGGCCGTCTTCAAAAAAACTACTGGACGGATTTACACCAAATTTACAGAAGCGTTCGAACCAAGCCACTGCTCCTGTTGCAAATTTGGTGAAAATCCATCCAGCGGTTTGGGCTGTAGACGTGACAAAACATATTTTCCATTGCGTCTATGGGAAAATAAATGTGGGACCCCCTACAACTTTGCTCCCCTTGATGAAACCTCACCAATCTTGTAAAAATAATTCAGATGGGAGCATATACTTTTTTTTTGCAAAGTTTGGTAAGGATTCATCAAAGTTGTAAGCCGCCCAAAAAGTGCTCTTCCTATGCAAGGCATACATTAGTTTTCAAAAATGTATTAACAGAGTTTGCTAATTAAATGTTTCTTGATTAGCAAATACACCCATTTGATTAGCAATGTTGCACTAATATTTTTAATGTCACCAGAAGTTATTTGTGGCCAAGATATAAAATGAGCATCAATACTGTTGGGTGTAATCAAAGGCCCCAAACCAACAGAACTGAAAGGCCCACGGGGAAACTGACCTGCCAGCATTTAGAAACCTGCACGCTGAAGATTTGGGCCTATTTAGGCAAATTATGCAGGTGTCTTTCTGCAAGGGAAAACCAGAGAAGACTAAAACAAAAATGTAATCCGAGTGCAGATCGCAAAAGCACATCACATTGCAGGCTGAGAAATAAACGCAGCAATTTCTCACTGAAATTGTCACCCATCAAAAGGGGATGCACTGTGACAATTCAGACCCATTTTACAGAAGAAAAACAAACAGAAAGTAATTAAATGTGTATTTTGTTAATGACTCAAAGAAACAGCCCTGAACTTTCGGCACTCAAGCAAAGTGAACTCTGATCAGTAAAACACACTGTGTGTCAAAGAATAAAGGCTGATGTTACAAAATGCAGTATGTGAGTTCATTTCAGCCAAGGACAATGGCCAAAATTCATAAGTGGCTTATCCCATTGCCAGCCTGGTTTGTACATCCCAGCTGTTTCCAACAGCAACACAATGTGCCCTGTCTTAAAAGTGTTGAAAGGCTTAGCTCTTGGCAGGACAATTAGCCGTGGCTGGTGCATGGGCAGAATGTAGGGGGGAGGTGTGAAAACAGGGGCTACAATAAAGGGAAGATGAAACTTTGAAAGAAATACAAGAAATAGAAGCCTTTCAGATCGGAATGGTGGCTCCCTTCAGATATAAGGACAGGCCTCGTGACATCACAGGTCTAGCTCATTATCTAAAGTGGGAGATCTCTGTGTAGCAAATACATCTCCCATTTACAATCTGCAACTACCAACTACAAACAGCCAACTTCATACAACAAAGAGACTAATAAATAACGATGGTCACAGGCTGGCCGAGAGAGAGAAATGGCCTGGAGGAAGCAGAGCTCCCATTTGCTGAACATAAAGATTTACAATTAATTTAAAAGGACTATTATAACTCAGGCATTTTTCCCCAGCAAACTTAAGTCGTACTGCATTGATTTATGTGTCATTTGTTAGATAGTTTCCAGGTGATTTTGTTCAAATAAAGATTATCCATCTGAAATTTGGGGCTAAAATGTGTTTCTGGCTGATCTGAAAATGTCCTGAATTTAAGAGTTGGCAAACTGGTGGAGGGTAACATTAGTGATGTGGGGAGTAGATTGTGTGTTCTAATTGTTATGCGTTTTGTTTTGTGTAATCGGCAGAAAATTGACCAACGGCAGTGCAACATGGTGCAGACCCGGCTATTGTTTTGCTAAATTCCCCATGATTAGCTGAAGTAGAATATACATATATTATGGCAGTTACTAGTACATCACCAAGCTTTTGACACACAACTAGATTTGTGCCAAAACTTGTCTTGAGAAGAAAAGAGGATTTCAAATAGAAGTCGCCATATGTCTGTTCCATACCCCTAAACTAATCCATAGAGAGAGGCTGGATTTGGGAGGAGAGAGAAGGGTAACTGGCCAATCCTTGTTGTGAGACCTCTTGCAGGGAACTGCCCAATGGTGTAAACTTTATGGTGTTATCACTGGTATATAAAGTGAATGCACTATGAGGAATAGAGAGAGCTGCTGAAATGTACCTTCTAACAGCCGCAAGGAAACACCAAAAGGAGATTTTGCTGAAATTGCATCTGGGTCGAGTGGCCTATTACTGCGGAGGCCTAAAAGCTGACTGGGTCCTATGGTGAAGAGTTGGAGACCATCCTTGAGAGTGAAGTGACCAGACCTATGCCCTGTCCTTCAAGAGGGTTCTGAAATGCAGCTGGCTTTCCTGCATTTTAAACAGAGGTTTTAAATGTAAGTAGAATTACGCCATTTGAAACCAAAAGATAGGGAAGTCTACTTGCCTTAAGTCCTTTCCCTTTATAGTGGCAGGGGGGAAAAACAGTGTAGAACCTACCTTAGCCTATGTAACTAAAAATATTAATTTAATCAATTCCCCTTGGCAGAACACCATGGCATGTTTTTCGTTAAAACTTCGAAATGAACAAAGCTCATTCCCAGTGTGTGCTGAAAACTACAGACTGTAATTTAATTGGGCAATGCTATGTGTCCAACTTCCCCTAACACAGACCTTTAAGTGGAGGAGGGTCTGAAATCCAAAATTATCAAATCATCCCAATTTCTTCTGCCCAGCTCCCCCAACACTGTCCTTTAAGTGAAGGGGGGTTCTGAAATTCCCAAATTATTCCAATTTTCTCTATCCGACTTCCCCAACACAGATAAAAGTAGGGGTGGGAGTCTGAAAACAAACTGCTAAATCACTGTGTGTTATTTTAAAGCAAAAGTGTGGGTGAAATAATAATTGACATATGCATTTGCACAAATGTGTAAAACTAAACTGGTAGCCTTTTAAGCATGCAGGAAAATCGAAATTGCACAGCATTGCATATGTAAATGGAATTTGGTCATTGACCAGTGCTGATTATTTCTTGAAGTGAACTCTGTAGAAAGAAAAGTATTGTTATTTGTGTTTTTCCCAACCCTTTGGTGTTATTTATTTGTGTAACAAGAAGTTAAATGTGAACCACAAAGAAGGTGGGGTATGTAGTTTAGTGTGATTTCTATTACCTATAATTCAAATAAATACAAATATATTTCCTGTGCACTGGCTGGTTCTTGGCCCCTTGGTAGCTCAGGGGCAGGTATCCAAGGGGCATGATATGAGGCTGAAATGAGGCTGAATAAAAGAACTGACATTAACTGTTTATTGTGTGACACTTAGCTTGGGGAGGGAAGGAACTCCCCGTGTTGATGGTGGCCTCTCAATAAACCGTTACAATACAGCATTTTTTTGTATCGCTGAGGTAAGACATTAGTGACATGAGTCACGCCTTGCAAATTCTTTAACATTCCACTAGTCCTGCAAGTCGAGTAACTCAGTTTACCTACTCGACATAAGAGAAATGCACTCGTCCCTTGGCAACGGATGACAAAAAATGTTAATGTGCTTTCTGTAAAACAGTGCATATCACCACAAACCCACCTTGTTTGGCACTATGCTACCACCCAGAGGTCAGCCATGCACAGTGAAACTTTTATTTGACATTTACTGCACAGTAAATGTTAAATACAGCTTTCAAACATCCCCTGCAAATGGTGCCTGCCCTTCATAAAAGCTACTTGGCACTCTGCTGCCACCCAGCCATGCACAGTGAAACTTTTATTTGAGATGTACTGCAAACAAAGTAAATGTTAAATAAAAGTTTCAAACCTCCCCTCAAATGGTGCTCGCCCTTCATAAAATCTACTTGATTAAGCAAGTGGGCAAGTAGACTTCACATGCCCTGTATGAGTGTCTGCAAAATGTAAAAGGTTAGCTGTATGAATGGACACATAAATAAATAGATATGACAAAAGGCTCTGAAAACAGTTTGTGCAGCTCTCTCCTGCAGGTGCTAATATATAATGCAATCATAATCATAGAGCAAAGCAAGCTCCGGAGGCTAACTACAGTGTATGGTAGTGCAGTAGATCTCTAGATGTACAGACTGGAAGGAACTATTGATTGCTACTTTGCATAAACATATAATTAGCGTTGTGGATTCATTATGTAAGAGGAAAGAAAGTAAGAGGCCAATCCGAATGGATGGAGTTGCAGGCAGTGTACTTGGCAAACTAAGGAGAATATTGTAGTTTGTGGCCATCTCACTTTCAGGGTGAGATGGCCACAAACTACAATATTAGCTGGTATAAAAGCAACAGGATGGTAAGATAGAATATCAAGGGGTATGGCATCGGTTTATGGGTTGATCACCAGTTGCACAGATGAATGCAACCAGCAGATTACAGAACTAGGTTTGCCATCAAAGGCATTTGGCCGTGTGATCATGTACATTTTCAAACGTGTTCACTCGTCAATGTGATGCATCTTCCCCATCAAAATGAAATCTAGTTGACACTATGAGATTTATGGCCTCATTACGAGCTTGCTGGTCCAGATACAACGGTACCGGTAAGCTTGGCAAACTCTGAGTCGTGCTCGCGGGTGCCTTTCATTCCACCAGGTCTGACCAGGCGGAATGAAAGGCACCCGCGAGCACAGCATCCGGCTTTCCCATTCCCCTGGGGAAGACTTTTTTCCGGCCCCCAAAAATGGGCAAATGGCGTATCCGGCAAGGCCGTAATGACCCGGTAATTGCCCATTTCTGGGCGCCGGAAAACAATGAATAACCTAATGAGGCCCTTAGATACACTAACCTAAACTTGAATGTAAAGCAAGGAGATGATGCAGTGTTTTACATTAGAAATACTGTAATTATGCACAATTTAACAACTTCAATTTTTAGGAATGGAATTACAGGACTGTTTTAAAAAATGATGTTAGCCCATACTGGTCTTTGCCAGACGATATAGTCAGCTTTATAAAAGTATCCTCTGTTTACTTCTGGTTTTCAATTATTTGAAAGAGAAAACAAATTCTTGTGTAGCACTCCCACACAGGCATTTGGCAGTTAAGAGTGGAAAAGATGATTACTGGTGTACTTGCTCTCCATTAGCCCCTTTGAACTGGCGTGAATAGAGAAAAGAGGGTGGAGAGAGACCAGAGGGCCAGAGTGGAATGCAGGGTGAGCTGTGATTTCATTGAACATGGGAACTTAAATAGCTAACTTTGCTACACGTGTTTCAATTCAATTAGCAAACCTACAGCATTGCCTAGAAAATTGCTCTGCAACACTGCTTACGTTATGCTTTGCTATGAGTTGAGCAACTTAACCATAACTATAGGGCCGCTACCGCAGGCCCTGTAATATAAATATATATATATATGGGATACATTACTCACCGTAATCGTATTTCTGATGCTTGTATCTGCTTAGATTCACATGCTGTGCATAGGCCGACATCTAGTGGAAGCTGCGGAGTATTACAGTTTGTTTTTCGAAAGTCGAAAAAGGGCGTCGACACAGGGCGTGCCAGTAATACTATCCCTAGTGTGACGTCCACTGTACCCATGATCCCTCACGCGTCTAGGATCCCCAGATTGTGTTTTTCCTGACATGAGGTAGCATGAGGAGTAGCGTGAGTACAGATAGACCAAGCAGATAGACAGAAAGGTAAGACTACAAGCAACCATGCGCCTTCTCTCGGAGGGGAGGAAGGGTGGGTCGCATGTGAATCTAAGCAGATACAAGCATCAGAAATACGATTACGGTGAGTAATGTATCCCTTCTGAGGCTTGTGGAATCTGCTTAGATCACATGCTGTGCATAGATTAGCGAGCAGTACCAGAAGAAGGAGGTGGGATATGAGAAGGGTCATGAGCAAACAGGTGTCTTAGAACCGCTTGTCCCACTTGTGTATCTGTCTTGGAATGAGTGTCAATGCAGTAATGCTGAGTAAAAGTGTGAATAGAGCTCCAAGTAGCTGCTTTGCAAATGGTGTCGAGGGGAACATTTGCAATGAAAGCCAGAGTGGCCCCAATGCCTCTAGTAGAGTGGGCCCTTGGTGTAAACGGCAGAGTCTTTTCAGAAAGAGAGTAACACAGCTGTATACAGTTGATAATCCACTTAGAGATAGCGCCCTTAGAGACGCGATCCCCCTCTCTGCCTGTAGCTACGGAGACAAACAGTTGATCTGTTTTCCTTAGCGGTCTGGTTTTATTTACATAGTATAAGACCGCCCTACGCACATCTAGGGTGTGTAGTTTCACCTCAGCTGAGCTTTGTGGGTTTTGGAAGAAAGCCGGAAGCTCGATGGACTGGTTTACATGGAACTTGGATATGAATTTAGGTGAAAACCTAGGGTGTGTGCCTAAAACCAGTTTGTCCTTGTGGATAGTAAAGAAAGGATCTTGCACTGACAGAGCCTGAATTTCACTGACCCTTCTTATGGAGGTAATGGCTACTAAGAAGGCCGTTTTATAAGTCAGGTGTTTGAGACTACTTTTATGCATGGGTTCGAAGGGGGGCCCCATGAGCTTAGCTAGCACCACGTTGAGGTCCCATCCTGGCGGTGGGTTCGAAATAGGAGGGTGAAGTCTCTTTACTCCTTCCATGAAGGCTTTAACCACTGGTACTTTCCACCACGAGACCCTGTTATGGGATGTGGTGTAAGCCGAGAGGGCTGCCAGGTGTACTTTTAGAGAGTTAAAGACCAACCCTGCATCCAGCAGGTGGAGCATGTATGTTACAACGTTGGAAGGAGTGCAATCAACAGGGTTGATTTGTTTATTCTGGCACCAGATAACGAATCTTTTCCACTTGTCAAAGTAACAGTGTCTTGTATTTGGTTTCATGGACTCTTTTAGAATGTCCATACACCTCTGTGGTAATTTGAGATGTCCAAACTCTATGACTTCAGGAGCCATGCTGCTAGGTTCATAGAGTTGGGTTCCTGATGCAGTGTTTGACCTTGTTGCTGGGACAGAAGGTTGTACCAGGCTGGGAGTCTGATGGGGTCGCACACCGCCATCCTGCGTAGGTGTGGAAACCATGGTTGTCTCGCCCACATGGGAGCAACTAGGATGAGCGTCATTGATTCCTTGTTCATCTTGCACACCACCTTCCTGATGAGAGGAGTTGGTGGAAAAGCGTACGCAAACCTCCCTGACCAGTTCATCCACAGGGCATTCCCCTGGGAGTCCGTTTGGGGGAACCTGGATGCAAATCCTGGGCATTGTTTGTTTTCGCTTGTGGCGAATAGGTCTATAGTGGGGAAACCCCACTGAGAGAAGAGATCTTCTACTACGTCTCTGTGAAGGACCCATTCGTGTTCTTCTGGGAGGGGGTCTCTGCTTAGAGCATCCGCTAGGGAATTGAGCTCCCCTGGAACATGTTGCGATGACAGGAAGATGTTCCGTCTGAGTGCCCATATCCATATTTTCTGGGCAAGCTTGGACAGATTTGGCGAACGAGTCCCTCCTTGCTTGTTCAGATAGAACATGGCTGTCGTGCTGTCCGTCCTGATTTGCACCGACAAGTTCAGTAGATGGGGCTCGAACGCCTGCAGCGCTCGGAATACTGCCAGAAGCTCTAGCAGATTGATGTGGTTCTTGGCTACTGAGTGAGACCAGAGACCCTGCGCTGTGTGGTGGAGATGGTGAGCTCCCCAACCAGTCAGGCATGCGTCTGTAGTAACCACTGCCTGTACTTCGGGATCGTAAAAGGGTTTCCCCTTTGCGAGATTCTCTCTTGTCCACCAGTGTAGGCTTTGTACGAGTGTTGGCGAAACGACCACTAGATCGTCCCACTGACCACTTGCCTGAGACCACTGTTTCGCCAACCAATCCTGCATGGGACGCATGCGCAGACGCGCGTGGGGGACCAGGTAAATGCATGACGCCATCATGCCCAGTAACCGCATAGCTTTGCGTACTGTTATCTGTTGACCTGACTGATAATGCGGAATTTGCAGAAGTATATTCCGAATTCTTTCTTCCGAAGGGAAGGTCAATTCTCTCTGAGTATCTAGGATCGCTCCTAGAAACTGTTTTGAGGTGCTTGGCACCAGACTTGACTTCTTCTCGTTGATAGAGAAGCCTAATTCGTGGAGGAGGTCGATAGTCCTCTGAATGTTTGATCTGCAGATTCCTGGGGTTTCCCCCGTTATGAGCCAGTCGTCTAGATAAGGGTACACTGGGATTGCCTCCCTGCGTAGGTGTGCAGCTGCCACCGCCAGTACCTTGGTGAATACCCTTGGTGCTGAAGCTATCCCGAAGGGCAGTACCTTGAATTGGTAGTGGCGACTGTCCACCTTGAAGCGCAAGTATTTTCTGTGCGCCGGGAGCATGGAAATATGAAAATAGGCATCTTTCATATCCAAGGTTGCCATGTAATCCCCCTTTTTTAGGAGTGGGATTACCTCTTGTAGCGTGGTCATACGGAATTTTTGGGGCTTGACATACTTGTTGGCAGGCCGTAAGTCCAATACTGGGCGCATTGTTAAATCTTTCTTTGGCACAAGGAAGTAAGTTGAATAGATACCCTTGTTTACCTGGTGTCCTGGGACGAGTTCTATCGCGTCCTTTAGGAGCAGATTGTAGACTTCCTCGAGGAGGATCTTTTGATGTTCCAAAGAGTGGACTTTTTGTCTTGGAGGGTGGTTTCGGGGACGTTGCAGTAATTCTATACAGTACCCCTTGGATACTGTCGACAGCACCCATCTGTCGGATGTTATCCCTTCCCATGCCTGGGTGAAGCTGGATATTCGTCCCCCTACTGGGGTTGCATGGGAAGGGACCCTGAAATGAGCGTCACTGCTTCGGTGGAGGCGTGCCGCCTCCTTTACTGGGGCTACCTCTGCCTCTACCACGTCCTCTTCTACTAGCCCTACCATACCCCTGGGTAGACTGTTGTGAGTTGGTGTTCCACTGTGTACCCTGGGTGTGGGAATAGCTATTACCTCTATTGGAATTTTGGCCGCGGGGGCGACGAAAATTGCCGTTCCCTCTTTGGTTAGGTGGTTTTGTAGTTAACTGGCCAAGGGATTTGAGGGTGTCGAATTCCTCCTTAGCGTTTTTTAGTGCGTCCTTGACTGCCTTTCCAAACAGGAGATCACTTTCCACTGGTTTGTCTAAGAGTGCAGCTTGTGTTTCCGCTCTGAATCCCGACTGCCTCAACCAAGCATGTCTTTTGATGACAGTCCCCTCTGCTATAATTCTACCCGCATTGTCTGCGGCGTCTAAAGTTGCTTTTAAAATGCAGCCTGAGACGTTTCTTCCCTCTGCACAAATGCGAGCTAGCTGGCCTTTAAGGGGTTCGGGAGCGGAATCTATTAGTGCTGCCACTTCTTCCCACTGATGGCAGTTGTAGCTGGCCAACAGTGTGGTGGAATTCGCGATTCTGGTTTGGTAGGCTGCCGTGGAAGCTACTTTTCTACCAAAACCATAGAGTTTTTTACTTTCCTTGTCGGGGGGAGCCTCCGAGGAAGATAATGGGGTTCCAGCTCTCTTGCGGGTGTTAGTTACGACTAGAGAGTCTGGCTTAAGTTGGCCTCTAATATATAGAGGGTCCGACTGGGCTGCTTTAAACAGCTTCTCTACTCTCGGGTTTACAGGTCTTGTCAAGTTTGGGTTGACAAGGGATGGTGCTATTCTGCGTTGAATAGATTTCAGGATGGGAATGGTCTGGGCTACTGTCTTCCTTTCCCCTATTAGTTCCTCCGCAAAGTCCCTCTCTTCTTGGACACCTTGTGTGTCTATGTGGAAGTGGTTAACTGCCCGAGAGAGCAGTTCATTTAGGAGGGGCTGATTATCTATTGGGGAATCAGACACTGGGGCTTCCCTTTCGACTGGTGAGTCCATTCTGAAAATATCTGGGCTATTTTCTGGCTCATCCTCGTCTTCGTCCTCCCCGTAATAGTCTGACACTGCGAGATCTTCTGGTGTCTCAAAATCCTGGCCCTCTATAAGGGAAGAGTCTCCTTGGCCTGTAGGGAAAAGGCAAGAATAGGGTTGGACCTCGAAGGGTTCTGAAGCCTTTACTGGTGTTTCGACCCGGGGCCTTTTATTTGAAGGGATAGGGTCCCTTGAACCTGAGGGAGAAGATTCCGGAGGGTTTAAAGCTAGTAGTTGGTCAGGGTGTCTTTCGAAGAAATTTGCTAAGGAGGACATCCTTGACATTACTCTGTCAATGTCCTCGCATGACCAGAGTTTAGAGCTTGGGGTGACCCTGCTGGAACTCTCTAAGGACTGTCCCTGAGAAGACTTGGACGGGGAAGTCAGTTCTATTGTTGTGGGGGATTGCAAGGGTTGTTTCCTTTGTTGCTTACCCCCTTCCCCGTGGGTGGAAGTGTGTTTACCCTTTCCCCTATCTTTCGACGCCTGGCGTCGAGGATCGGATGTGGAATCCCTGTGTTTCGAACTAGGCTTCGAAACTGGGCCCTCCTCACTCCCAAGAGATGTACCCTTTCCCTGGGGTGTGGGCTGGGGATGGAAGCCGTGTTCATCTCCGGACGAGTGATCTTCCGTGATGTTAATGGGCGAGGCACTCTGTGCAAGTGTGGAGGCTTGCCTGACGTCGTGCGGCGACCTCGACCGGGACCGCCCAGAGGACGTCCTTTCGGACCGCTCCTTTTGTGCCTCTTTCCGAGGTTTCGACGACGTCGAATCTCGGGTGGGTTTTTTGTGTTTAGTGTGTGTATGTGTAACGCTCTTGTCGCCGGGGGACTTCCCCATAGTCGCCGGGACGGACGACCTTCCGAGGCCGGGGACGTGCGTTAGGCTGTCTTTCGACGCCTTGGTGCCCTCGCCGTCCGAAAGTCCGGCGTCGCTGCCGTCGCTGAAGGTACCCTCCGCCTCCATAGCTGCTAGCTTGGCGTGGTGGGCCCAACGCTTGGTGGAGCGGTCCTTAAGAGTTTTTGTCTTAAACCTGCTACAGGCCCTGCAACCCGCCTCGGGGTGGTCTCTGGGCAGGCAAAGGTTGCACGTAGCGTGCTTATCTACCCAAGGGTATTTTTTATTACACTTGGGGCAAAACTGAAAGGGCGTACCCTCCATACGCGCCTGTGGGCAGCGGGCAAGTGTGTGTAGGTAAGAAGGTGTTTCTAACCGAGTGTGGAAGTGTACCACCCCCCACTCTCCCTACTGTAGGGCCGAGGCCAGCGGCCCAGGCCCGAGCCGAGGCGGAGCCTCAAGGCCCAATCCGTCGGGTTTCGACGTTGATCTCCTCCCCGGTTCGGCGTCGAGATGCTGGTCGACGAGGGGTGAGAAAATGGGGCAAATTAGAATTAGTTTTAAGTGTAAATATGGCAAAGCCAGGGAACTCCGATGAAGTGCTTCCGACCAGAATGGCGGAAAAAAACAATCTGGGGATCCTAGACGCGTGAGGGATCATGGGTACAGTGGACGTCACACTAGGGATAGTATTACTGGCACGCCCTGTGTCGACGCCCTTTTTCGACTTTCGAAAAACAAACTGTAATACTCCGCAGCTTCCACTAGATGTCGGCCTATGCACAGCATGTGATCTAAGCAGATTCCACAAGCCTCAGAAATATATATACAAAAGCGCAAGGCTGCCGCACCTAATAAAATGTTACTGAAACCCTAAAACGCCAGGTAAATTACCCGTTCACACGTAGGGTGTGGTTACAAAAAAGCACAGTCAATTGTTAAGGATTTCAATCAGGTGACACGCATACCTTGGTCTCGGCCTAGTATGTAGCACCTAACTGAGGTGCTTTTCTCCTTATTCATGTGGATTCAATTTTGGGATGATACATCACTCATATCACACCCCGTTTTCAAATACCCCGGGTCACAATGGAGCATGAACCAGGCTGGTTGGTCAAATGCAATATTTATTTATTTATTTGTTTAAAACTCAAAATAAATCACACACTTTTTAATATGGGGCAGCAATCACCAATGGGGTGATAGTTTCAATAAGAATGTGAGCAATGCACTGGGCTTGACTTTTTAGTGGAGCATATACACAGCACAGCAGAATAGGAACACTTTTTGATTTAGGACAGATAGCACCCAAGTTGGAATTTCCCCCTACAATGTTCCCTCAACCCACCAATGATCAATTCTGAGTGGATACAAAGAGGCAGCCGGTACTCAGGAATAAGAAACTGAAAACGGAATCTAAATCTGACCTTCCCTCCCCTAATAAAAGAGAAAACGGATTTTAAACCCCATGCAATGTGGTGAAATGACACTCGGAAATGGATAAATCAATAATGAACGTGTGTTAAAAACCTTGAAGTAAATACGATTCCTTACTAAAGCAACAATGTAGAGATACTAACAATCACAAAGAATGGATTACCAAAAACATACAGTTCAGAAATGAGTGGAAAGTTTATAATAGATTGCAGACAAAGAACACGTTTAAAATGTACACTTCTGCAATTCCCGCCTAAAAATACCCAAACGGTTTTTAATAAAAAAATTGAAAGAGTTATGCAATATAAAAGGAGGCGCACTTTGAGTAAAATGAAGGGTGAAATTGGAAAGGAAATCAGTTTGTGAAAAGAACAGTTTTACTTTAAACTAGATTTAATGACTAAGAAAAGAGGAACGCCACCCGTGAATTCTCTAAGTTACGCTGCAGATGTAACCCTTTGCGCAGTGTAACCCTTTTCTTTAAGGAAAATTACTTTGTTTAATCAAAATATCGCTGATCACATATGGTCTATGCAAGACAGAACTGAAGAGAAAAGTAGCGCTGATGCTTGGAGATTAATGACAAAATGCACAGAGAATTCTGACAGTTGGACAAGTTATCAGGATAAGGATAGGATGACTTATAGAGTGGGATGACGACAATGCAAGACAAGGGATAAAAGGGATTTCTATGGGGTTATGAAATACTCACAAGCCAGGGACCCTTATTTATAATGCCTAATAACATCATCAAATTATAGGCTGGGCAGGGTTCACTAAGCATGCCCCTAAACTACTTGGATTGGACAGGGGTGCTAATCTCTACCTTGCTCTGAACTGGTTGGATTTCCAGGGGAATGTTGTCAGATCTATGGGGAGATTTTTACAATGTCCAAAAACTCCACATTTACTTTACTTAAAATCTGATTTTGCCAAAAACATACATTTATACAATTGCAATCTCTTAGCACATTATATACACAGGTTAAATATTGTGGGACCTTGTTTCACCCTTCTGATACATTTTGGTGATTTTGAGCATGAAAGATTCGGCCTAAAATTCCAGAACTTTATACACAGATGCGAATTATCCCAAGGGATGTAGGTACAAAAATGTATGTTTGCAACATTGTTACTTTTCTATTTATCCTCAGTACTTTGCACTTTCTGTCCCTGAGGTGTGAGTTCTACCATGTCTCAAAAGAAGGCACAAAAAAAATCACTTTTAGACTGAAACATTTTTTTACAATTTTTCAAAGTTTTGCTTCAGAGATATAAGTCTTTAAAGTTTATTCCTGAAATAGTCTTTGGGACCAAATGGCAGTCCCTTTGTCCCTGGGTCATTTTTTCTTTCTTTCAACTGCTGCCAACTGTCATTTCCTTCAGAGCATGGTGGGGGTTTCTCCCTTGATTAAAGTTATATTGCCCCTTCACACTTCAGACTTTCTTCCCTGGGAGCTTCATTGTCTGTTCGACCCCATAATTATCAGGGGGTTGTCAGTATCTGCTGCGAGAGAGCCCTCATTTTGGTGCCACCCCTCCAAGCAGAAAACATGTTTTTCAACTTTTAAATCCAGCCACCATAGTTTTAACCTTTAATTTCTGATCTTAGATCCAGAATTAAAGCAAGCCGGTTGCATAAAATAACCCATGTTATATAATCTCACCAGCAACAAACTCCTTCATATTGCTAAAGACTGGAAGGCTTTCATTCACCGGTGTACTGTTCTAACATAACAATCAACAGTTTGACTCAAATGCCAATGCCGTTTGTCACACCACGGTAACAAAGCATGATCTTCACATTTATATAAAGGTGCTTGTGCACCATTAATAGAGAGTTACACGTCTAATCAAGGAGTGGTTTTAAAACACCAATGATATGCTGGATAATAGTGCTACAATAGAAATATGAGTGGCTTCAATAGTGGCATTACACACTGTATACATGGGGAATAAAAAGCAATCACCATGATCTAACTAAAAGGAGGATGGGGGGAGGAAAACCTAAGAAAAGAAGAGACAATGGGGAGGAAATAGGCATCCTATACAGCTAAATGTCCTCAACCATTCTATCATAAATGTTAAAGCAAGTGCAAAATAATGCTAGTGCAAAACATGCTAATAGTGAAAACAACGCAATCTACAGTGCTGGACAGACAAAGCGTACCATAACACCCACATTTCGGCATGATTAACTATTGGTATCTAATGCAAAGATGCGAGTGCACATTTGTGCAAATGTAAACAATGATCTTTGCTCAAAGCAAACAATACAGTACCAGATATCAAATGTAAACACGGCTAGATGATGTAATGAACATACATATTTTTGATAGCTCGATAATGTTGAAGGATTCTCAATTTTATATATAAAAATAAGTAACCTAAATAAATAACCTATCTTAACCATCCATTTCCAGCTGACTTGGCTTCAGTGAAATAAGTAAAACACATAGCTTTTTCCCCTCTGTGCCTACAAGGATCCCACACTTGGAACAAGTGATAAAGAGGTATGTACGTTGTCATACATATAAATAAGCATACATAACATATAACATCTATTTTCGTAGATGTTAAAAACATAAATACTTTTGTCACAGAATGAGTCCCCGGTAGTGTCTGCAGAACATCCAACCCTTCGCCTCAAGGTATAGGTTATACAGGTTCATACAAGAGCAGCTCCAGAATATCTTTCTTTCACTATGGGTTGCTGATAAAAGCGCCTGTGATAAATTTCCACGTTTGCTCAGAGCCCCAATATTCAACCCAGAGAAGATCTCCCCTGCTGGCGTAACCCTTCAAAACAGAATTTCCCAGGTAGCTGCAGTCTAGCACATTACAATGGCTGATGTGACAGACAGACATAACAAGTGGGAACAATCAAAGGAACCCCAACATAGACCACTGCAGCGGCATCTAATCAGTACTGCGCACTAGGGACGCAACTTCCCGGCCAAGAACAAATGGCCCAGGCCTGCACTCCACTCAACTAGGAGAGTGCTAGCAGCATAAAATATTGCCAGACTCCCCAAAAGACTCATTGAACACCTTGGGCCACAGTAAAAGATACGCATTAGCCCTGCGCTCCCACATTAAAGGCACTGTTTTCACTGTCACAGAGAAGAAACCTTGTGGCAGGGCGGTAATTTGTTTGTTTTTCCAGGGGTAGCAGCTGCTGCCCCTGGCTCCCATTTTGCTACCCCTACACCTGTCCTTGCAACCCATGGGCCACTGGACAAAGAAGCAGTCCTGAGAGCAGATATCTGTGCTGCACCTGAAAAAGGCAGTTGTAACTGCAGCTAAATGTGCCACAGCTTTTTTGAACCTGGAATCTAGATTTCATTAGCTGGAGAAATAACAGGGATGCAGGAATAACCATGACGCCGCCATCACTAACAAGTTGGCAGTCCATTAGTGAAGCATGCCTGAATGGTTGGGATCAGAGGTGGGGCTGTCTGTGCAGCTCATACCCAGTACTATAGCAACAGGAAGGGTATGGGGGCTAGGTCTAGCTAGCTGGGAATAGGTAAGAGCAGCCTGCAGTACTCTGTGACAGCACAGCATGAACGAAAATCTCATCAGTGTTTCTTATTGTCTGCTTTGTACATCCAGTGAGCCACTGGGCCTATGATGAGAGGGGTGTGCCTCACTGGCTTCTGCCACCAATCCTGCTTGGGCGCTGTGTGACCTGGCCCAGATCTGCCAGACCTGCATCACAGGCACACTGTAGATAGATGCAAGGTGAGATAATTCATTTACATGAAGTTGCCCTCCTCCTTTGAAGTAAACCATCTTTTGCTTCCTCAATGAAAAAAATATATATATTTGGAAGGATAGCTCAGGGACAACACACTTGCTTTGAAACAAGAGGATACAGTGCAACATGGGTTCAGTTCCTGTTGAAGGGCTTAGAAGTTGGAGGAAGCTGGCATTAAGCAAATTATTATGGACCAATGAAAATAATTAAATGGGCCTTTTCCAGGGGTGATGTCATGGAGCTGCTACCACTATCTACATTTTAAAATTAAAAAAAACCTGCAATTAATGTCACGTGCAACACTTATCAAATAAGCAAAACAGAAAGGTGATGGCTGGAAGGTTTCAACTCATTCATAACCACTGGTACAGCTCTCGGCAACACTCCAGCCCATTGTTTTTTCTGGTTGGACTTGTGTTGGTGAGTTGCTATTTCCAGTTTGTGGCCAGACACTTGGCAGGCACTGGATGTCTGCGCTTTGGGGTTTAGGCCTCTTTGAAATGTCCTGTCTGTTTACAATTCAGCTCCAGGTTTTTGTGTTGGATGTCTGCTTACATTCAAAGTAATTTGGTAATATGGGCCTATACACACTGATATTAACGCTACATATGCTGATACATTCTTGTATGAAATATACATCATATTACAGTGATATCATAACCATATTTTTCTTAGTTCACTGAGGAACAATGCTGTGTGATGCCACTTCCGGTTTTGTCAAGGGGTGAAAAGTAGTATGACATGACTTCCTGTGATATCACTTGGGGGTGTGGCCCAGTGACATGACTTCCTGTGATGTCACTTCCGCTACCCCTGGCATTTTGGTGAAATTACGTCCCTGCCTTGTGACAGCAAAAAGGAAAAGGGGGAAAAGAAGAAACAAACCCATACCAAGTGAGAAAAAGGGCCAGACGAAATATCAGAGCCTGATAGGAAGGTGGAGCACTAAACGGCATGGAGACTATTACCGTCCTCCAGCTGTGCGCACAAAGCACACCACAGTAGGGACACCTCTAGCACTGAAAAGATCAAAACCCTGCGGAAAACGCTAACCAGTAAAAACATGAGAGGGACGAATGGATGCTTCTGCTCGTTTCTTACTTTAAATGAGCCTTTCACAGAAGAAGATGAAGAAGAAATTGCTGAGAAGAGAACCCCTAGTTGCTCCACTGACAAGAAACGTGTGTGAGAGGCAAGACACATTAGGATATTATTTGACTCACTGGTGCCCAACTAGGCAGACTTAAAGTTAAAACCCTCGTTATGGCCAAAGGAAGGACAACCCCTCCCAAAAACTGTACCAAAATGGCCAAAGTCCCACTGTCATGCCCTTCTCCTACCTCTTCTGATGCCATGAGTGCAAGTGACACCACCTCCTGACAGGGGTAACGCCACGAGGGAGTTAGACACTCGACCTCAGTGACCCCCAGATGGCGGAGCAGATACCTGTCCCTGAAATGAGCTTGCAACACCCCAAATCACGATACATGGGGCCGGGCGGAAACCCCAGGTCAAATCAACCTGTCTTGAGATACATGAGCAGGAGACAGTGCACTCCCGTTCCGCTAGCTTTCCCTCTTCCTCCGCTCTCCCTCTCTTACCGAAACACGTGCTTCCACAGCCTCGTAGCATACCTTCTCCTCAGGCACTCACATATACCTTCTGCTGGCGGATGGTCTCAATGCCCTCCATTTGACGCTCCAAACATGACACAAAAGGCAAAATGGACGAAATACATATTATTATCAGACAAACACAGATAAGGGGAATAAATACCCACATATCCCAGAATCCCGGAATAGACTCCCTGCTGCCTTCCGTCTTGTGCCTGATCTTCTTAAGTTCCGGGAACTCCTGAAGACCTTCCTCTTCTCCTCTCCCTTCTCTCTCCCTCTACCCTGCTAACCTAGCTCTCTGTTCTTTCCCTCTCTCCCTCCTCTTCCTCACAGCTTGCTGAATGGTCGCCTGGTGTACCTCAGAGTCTCACAGGTCATGGGCTCCCCCGCCAGTCCTCTCTCACACTTGTTTCAAGGCCCTATACCCCATCCACCCTCAATGCACTTAAAAATTAACCCAAGAGAGTGGCTCCCTCTGCACTTACCCCAGTCCCCACCGACCGGGTTCACTTGTACCTCCCCCTCCCTGCTACCGTCTGTGCATTTGCATGATCCGAATGCACCATGCCTGAAGATCGTCTATCCGTTATCCCTGTCTTCACCCCCTAATTGCACTGATAAAACTGCAGAATCACTGTCAGGCCTATTTGCTGTGCCTCAACTGTTAAATATATTATATGCACTTACTCTGCCTGCGCAGACTATTATCATCTCAGAATTTCAAGGGATCTGAGCAACTGTTGTTTTTTTCCCCATGCTCCCAACCTCCTTGAGCGCTTTGAAACACTTGCCTGTGTATAAGCACTTTATAAATAAAAAATACCATACAATACCAGAAATACACAACTGTGAATAAACACCATTTGCTTATAGCCACAGATGCCCTTATACTCACCCATATTAAGGGAGCATGGCAGCATTAATTAAATACGTAGGTCAGTATATGTATATATGGGACACATTACTCACCGTAATCGTATTTCTGATGCTTGTATCTGCTTAGATCACATGCTGTGCATAGGATGACATCTAGTGGAAGCTGCAGAATATTACAGTTGTTGTATTCGAAACTCGAAAAGGGACGTCGACAGGGCATGCCAGTAATACTATCCCTAGTGTGATGTCCACTGTACCCCTGATCCCTCACGCTTGTAGGTCTCTCAGATTGTATTTTTATGACATGAGGTAGCATGAGGTGTAGCGTGAGTACAGTTGTATCCAAGTAGATACGTATTAGACAAGTTCATAAGCATCCATGCGCCTTGTCTCTGAGGGGAGGAAGGGAGGGTCACATGTGAATCTAAGCAGATACAAGCATCAGAAATACAATTACAGTGAGTAATGTATCCCTTCTGAGGCCTGTGGAATCTTCTTAGATCACATGCTGTGCATAGATTAGAAAGCAGTGGAAGAAGGAGGTGGGATGTGAGAAGGTTCATGAGCGAATAAATATCTTAGAACCGCTTGTCCCACTTGTGTATCTGACTTGGAATGGGTGTCAATGCAGTAGTGCTGAGTGAAATTATGTATAAAGCTCCATTTAGCTGCCTTGCAAATACTGTCTAAGGGGACGTTTGCAATGAAAGCCAGAGTGGCTCCAGTACCTCTTGTGGAGTGAGCCCTGGGCGTAAAAGGTAGTGTTTTATCTGATAGGGATTAGCACAGTTGGATACATCTGACTATCCACCTAGAGATGGCATTCTTAGAAATGCGGTCACCTTCTCTGCCTGGCGCTATGGAGACAAACAATTGATGTTTTCCTTAGCGGTCTGGTCTTGTCAACGTTTTAGAGGACCGCTCTCCTCACATCTAGTGTGTGAAGTTTTACTTCAGCTGAGCTTTTGGGTTCTTGGTAGAAATCTGGTAGCTCAATTGACTGGTTTACATGAAATTTGGAGAGGAATTTAGGTGAGAACCTAGGGTGAGTACGTAAAACCAGCTTGTCTTTGTGTACAACAAAGAAAGGATCCTGCACTGACAAAGCTTGACTTTCACTGACCCTTCTTATGGAAGTGATAGCCACTAAGAAGGCAATTTTATAAGTGAGGTGTTTGAGAGCAGATTTGTGCATAGGCTCGAAAGGGGATCCCATGAGCTTAGCGAGTACCACATTGAGGTCCCACCCTGGCGGCGAGTTAGAAATTGGGGGGTGGAGTCTCTTTATTCCTTCCATAAATGCTTTGATGACCGATACCTTCCACCATGAGACCTTATTATGAGAGGTTGTGTAGGCTGACAAAGTAGCCAGGTGGACTTTTAGGGAGTTAAAAACGAACCCTGCATCTAGGAAATGGAGCATATAGGTTAGAATGTGGGATGGAGTACATTCTAAGGGGTTGATTTGTTTAGTCTGGCACCAAATTACGAATCTTCTCCATTTATCAAAGTAACAGTGCCTAGTGTTAGGTTTTCTTGATTCTGTCAAGATATCCATGCATCACTGTGGCAGGTTGAGATGTCTGAACTCTATGACCTCAGGAGCCATGCTGCCAAGTACATTGAGTGTGGCTGCGGGTGCACTGTTAGTCCCTCGTGCTGGGTGGGTAGGTTGTAGTTTGATGGGATCGCACATCGCCAGTTTGCGCAAATGTGGATACCATGGTTGTCTTGCCCACGTAGCAGCAACTAGGATAAGCGTCCTTGGTTCCTTGTGTATCTTGTTCACCTCTTTCCTCATGAGAGGGATTGGTGGAAAAGCGTAGGCAAATATCCCTGACCAGTTCATCCATAGGGCGTTCCCCTTCGAGCCCGGCTGGCCTGAACCTGGACACGTAGTCTAGGCATTGACTGTTTTCGCTTGTGGCGAATAGGTCTATTGTGGGAAAACCCCATTGAGAGAAGAGGTGTTCTACAACGTCTTCATGTAGTCGCCATTCGTGTTCCTCTGGAAGGGGATCTCTGCTCACAGAGTCTGCTTGCGAGTTGAGATCCCCTGGAACATGTTGGGCTGACAGGTAAATCTGACGTCTGAGTGCCCATTTCTGAATTTGTTGGGCAAGTCTGGACAGATTTTGAGATCGAGTGCCTCCCTGCTTGTTTATGTAAAACATTGCAGTTGTGCTGTCTGTAAGGACCTGCACTGACTGGTTCGATAAGAGGGGTTTGAATGCCTGAAGCACTCTGAATACTGCTACAGGTTCCAGCAGATTGATGTGCTTCTGAGCAACCTTGCAAGACCAGAGACCCTAAGCTATGTGGTGAAGGTAGTGAGCTCACCACCCTGTTAAGGAGATGTCTGTTGTGACGACGGCCTGAACCTCTGGGTCGTAGAAGGGTTTCCCCTTCGTTAGATTCTCTCTCGTCCATCAGCGAAGATTCTATACTAGTTTTGGTGAAACGACCACTAGATCATCCCACTGACCACTTGCCTGAGACCACTGTTTCGCCAACCACTCCTGCATGGGTCACATGCGCAGGCACGCGTGGGGAACCAGATAAATGCAAGACACCATAATGCCTAGCAACCGCATTGCTTTGCGCACCCTTATTCAGCTTGATATTGAGGAATTTGCAGCAACAAATTTAAAACTCTTTCCTCTGATGGAAAGGCCATTCCCTCTTGAGTATTTAGGACAGCTCCTAGGTACTGTTTTGAGGTGCTTGGCACTATACTTGACTTTTTCTCGTTGATGGAGAAGCCCAATTGAAAGAGGAGGTTGATGATTCTTTGGATGTTTTGTCTGCAAATTACGGGAGACTCCCCTGTAATGAGACAGTCATCCAGGTAAGGGTACACTGGGATTGCTTCCCTGCACAGGTGCGCTGCAACCACTGCCAGTACATTGGTGAATACCCTTGGAGCCGACGCTATTCCGAAGGGCAGCACCTTGAATTGGTATTGCTGGTTCACTATCTTGAAACGCAAGAATCTTCTGTGCGCTGGGAACATTGAAATATGAAATAGGTATCTTTCGTATCCAGTGTTGCCCATTGTAGCGTAGTCATGCAGAATTTTTGGGGCTTGACATACTTGTTTGCAGGGCGCAAATCAAATACTAGGCGCATTGTGAGATCTTTCTTTGGCACAAGGAAGTAGGTTGAATAAATACCCCTTTTAGCTTGTTGGCCGGGATGACCTCTATGGCGTCCTTTAACAGGAGAGTGGCAATCCCCTCTAGCAGGATCCGCTGGTGTTCCTGAGAGTGTACTTTTTGCCATGGAAGGTGGTCGTGGGGGCACTGTAATTTGATGCAGTAGCTGCCGGATACTGTGGACAGCACCCATCTGTCCGAGGTAATTCCCTCCCATGTGTGGGTTAAAATGGTAATACTGGGGAAGCATGGGAGGCGACCTGAACCACAACGTCACTGTTTGGAAGGTGGTGTACCACCTCTAGCGGGGCTGCCTCTCCTCAGCCCACGACCCCTGCACTGCCCTTATGGGTAGCCCTGGGAAGATTGTGATTGGTTATTCCCCCATGACGAGCTTTGATTCTGGTTATAGCTATACCCCCTTTGGGAATTTTGGCCTCTAAAGGGGCGAGAAAATGACTGCTTCCCCTCTGTCCAGAGGGTTTGTTAGTGAGTTGACCAAGGGATTTATTTATTTTTATTTATTTATTTGCATTTGTATAGCGCACTTACAGCCCAAGGGCATCGAGGCGCTGATCTAAAGTGTCATGCTCATCTTTTGCAGTTTTAAGTGCATCTTTGACAGCTTTGCCGAGTAATACGTTAGGCTCAACCGGCATGTCTATCAGAGTTGCCTGAGTTTCAGGCTTAAATCCTGATTGTCTCAGCCATGCATGCCTTTTAATGATCGTACCCTCAGCGATTATTCTAGCAGCGTTATCAGCCGCGTCAAAGTTAGTTTTAAGGAGGCACCAGACATTGTCCTCCCCTCGGCTGCCACTTGTGGTAACTGGGTTTTTAAAAGTTCTGGTGCAGAGGAGAGTAAAGCAGAAACTTCTTCAGACTTGTGGCAATTATAGCTTGCCAAGAGGGTGGCACTGTTGGCTATCGTAGCCTGATAAGTCCCAGAGAAAGTGACTTTCCTACTGAGGCCATAAATCTTCTTGCTTTCTTTATCCGGTGGAGCTTCTGAGGAAGCAAGTGGGGTGCCCGCTCTTTTTCTTGTGGTGGCGACAACTAGGGAATCTGGTTTTAATTGTCCCCTAATATATAAAGGGTCAGAGGGAGCGGCACGAAACAACTTCTCGACATGCGGATTTACTGCATTTGTGAGGTTAGGGGTTTGTAGAGATGGCTGAATCCTGCGCTGAATAGATTTTAGTAGCGGGATGGACTGAGTTACTGCCCTCTTGTCCCCCAGGATTTGCTCTGCTACATCCTTGTCCTCCTGAACTTCCTGAGTATCGATCTGGAAGTGTTTAGCAGCCTTTGCCAACACCTCATTAAGGAGGGGTTGGTTATCGACTGGAGAATCACTCATAGGGGTGTCCTTAGGAATTGGTGAGTCTAAGGTGTAAGCGTCAGCCTCATCTTCAGCCTCCTGTTCCTCATCATCCCCGTAATAAGGGTCTGCATCCTGGTCCTCATAATATTGAGGGTCAGGGTCTTCATGGTATGAAGTGGGGTCATAAGGCTCCACAACAAAGCGGTCTATGACTAAGCCCTGAAAGGGGGTCTCAGTGCAGGACCTCTTATTAGGGGGTTGAGGAGACACAGGAGTGGCTTTGGAACCAGATGGAGCTGAGGTGGGAGGGGTGGTCATATAACTTTGAAAATAATTTAGATCCTTTTCATAAAAGCTGGCCATAAAGGTCCCCCTCTTCATTACTCTGTCTATATCTGCAGAGCTCCATTCCTTGAAGCTTGGTATTGCAACAGCCTGAGGGGTGAGGCCGATGTCCGCATCCGTGGGAGGTGTAACCTTGATTGTAGGGGCAGACTGAGGTTCTTTAGACTTTTTTGCAGACTTGTCATCCCCATGCTTCTCTTTAGGAGTGTGGGGATCTTTAGAGGACTTTTTATGCCGTTTACCCCCTCCCCCATGGCCAGAAGTGGTTTTCCCAGACTTTTTTGGGCCTCCGAAAATCAATGGAGACTTTTGGAGGCGGTATCCGACGCAGAGTGTCGAATTTCGGATTTGGGATTAGACGCGGAGCATCTAGACTCGGAAGTGGGTTGGGACACGGCATCGTCGTCAAACAACTGGGTCTCAACGGTAGTTTTATCAGCGACACCTTTTCTGTCCGAGGACGGCTGGGCCCTGTCGTGAGGTGACCGCGAGCGGGAACTGCCAGAGGGCAGGGATTCGGTGGACCATTCCCTAGGTGTCGACCGTTGCCGATCACTCGACACGCGTGTCGAGTCCCGGCCGGTGCTAATGTGCTTGGTGATGAGTGTACGTGTTGCGCTCTTACCGTCGGGTGTGGTCCCCACAACATGGCCATTGGTCTGTCCTACAGGGTCGGGGTGTCTGCGCCTGGGTAGCTGAAGCTACCCCGTCGCCCTCGGCGCCCAATTCAGCGGTGTTGCTGCCATCGCTGAAAGTGCTCTCTACGTCCATGGCTTTGAGCTGTCTGGCGTATTGGGCCCATCGCTTCGTGGAGCGGTGCTTTAGGGTTTTAGGCTTGAAGAGCCTACAGGCCTGACAAGATGCCTCTTTGTGGTCTCGAGGGAGACACAGATTACAAGTTAAATGTTTATCTACCCAAGGGAACTTTCTGTTACATTTGAGGCAGAATTTAAATGGAGTACTCTCCATAAGATCGAGGTATGGCAGCGGGGCAAATATTATGTAGGAAAAGGGGAATATAATATATATGACCCCCCCCCCACTCTCCCTACTGACTGGGTCGATGCCTGGCGTGGCCTTCCAAGGCCAAGGGTCCGTCGTGGCAGTCTCCGACGGAAGTCTCTCCAATCCTCACTGGCGTCGATCTTCGGCATTCGGTGGACAAAGGATAGCAAGAAATCTAACGTAGATTATGGCTTTACGCCGAAAGGAACTCCGCACATATGCGTCCCGACTAGTATGGCGGAAAAAAACATTCTGAGGGACCTACATGCGTGAGGGATTATGGGTACAGTGGACGTCACAATAGGGATATTATTACTGGCACGCCCTGTCGACCACCCTTTTCGAGTTTCGAAAACCACAACTGTATTACTCTGCAGCTTCCACAAGATGTCGGCCTATGCACAGCATGTGATCTAAGCAGATTCCACAAGCTCAGAAATATATATACGTTTTTTCCTTCATTTTACGGTGTCTCAATGAGAAATAAACCCAAGGGAACTCACCTCCACTCAGAATAGCTGTACACACAGGTAGATAAATCCAGGCAGTATTTACTGGGTGGTTACATATGGTTTAAATGTGACTTCCCATCGCTGCCTGATTGTGCTCCATAGTAAGGATTAACAATACAGCACAGACAACCCATTATCACAATCTTTTGTGACAGTATGCTTATAGCTCTCGTCCACCTTCACTGGGTGTTGTCAACTCACTGCTACTAAAAACTAAAAGGATATAGTGGTTTAAAAACAAAATATTTACCTCAAACTTTAAAAGTACATTGTGAACTTCTTTGGGGCAATGATAAGAAATATCCCAACACTAAAGATGGCTACAACTGACATAATAAGGTTGGCATCTTTTAATGGCACTGCTGTCCCTTGGATGCATAATTTAAAGTTACTGAATACAGTACATTAGAAAGTGCACTTTTTCACACACATACACAAACATTAATACGAGTGATCCATTTGTATCGGCCATCATTTTTCAGTATATCAACACATGTTCAACAATTTCTTTTTAATAGAATACATTACAAATATATGATACTTGAGTGTAGAAGGTTTGTATAGATTATTTGTCAGCAAATGGAAAAAAATCCACACTTTTTAAGTCTCCCACCTGTGTTTCATTGGATGTGCTGACAATCATTGCAGAAGGTCTTTCTATTAAATTATTGTTATTCAATAAGGGAAAACATTTTTGGAATGGTAATCTGACATTCATAGCTGTTGACAGTAGCAATTTTGTACAGCAGGTTTCAAGCAAAAAAGATGTGCAGGAATTCCATGCAAAAAGCATCTCTGCTGGAAGCCAATATTAGAGAATAATGTTGGCAAATGATATGCAGAGTGTCCCAGGTGGTACGCCTAGACATTTCCGAAATGCCTTTGGATAGTTACGCTTGTTTCCTTTGCTCTGGAGGAATAAGCAATGAAGGTTTTGACTAACCGGAATTACAACAATTCTGTAAATGTGAGTGAGATACACATTGAACCTTTAAAGACAATATTGACTCCTTCACCCCAGCCTTGGCTGATCTCTGAAATCTCTCCTTTTCCACTGGAGCTTTCCCAACTGCCCTGAAGCACTCCCATGTGCACCCTCTGCTCAAAAATCCCTCTGACAACCCCTCCATTCTGGAAAACTACAGCCCCATCTCCATCACTCCTTTCTTGTGCAAACTCCTGGAGAAAATGGCTATTTCTCAGCTGACCCCTACACACTGAATCTATTGGCTCCTTCCACAAACATCAATCTGGCTTTAGAGCATCCAGAGGCACGGAAACTGCTCTTCTGAACACACATGAAGACCTGTTCTCAAATCTTGATACATACAACCCCTCTATACTCATTCTCCTTGACCTCTCCTCTACCTTCAACTAGGTTAACCACGACATCCTGATTGCACATCTCCGTGACACTCTGGGAATCACAGGTCAGGCTCTGGCATGGTTAACCTCCTTCCTCTCGGACTGCCCAACTCAGGTGGAACTCGGATCCCTTCACTCGATTATCACTTTCTCAACCTGTGGCGTTCCCCAGGAATCTAACCTATCCCACTGGTTCTTCAACATCTATATGGCTGCCCTGGTACGTGTGATTACCACTTTCACCTCTAACTTCCAGTGCTATGCTGATTACACATAACTACCTTTCAGGCTACCCTCAGCCGCCTCCTCCTCCCTGCTCATATCGGACTATCTGTCCGCTATGCAGTCTTGGTGTGCTGCAAACGGCCTCTGCCTCAATGTCAGTAAGACTGAGATAGTTTGCATTGGGACCCCTGCTCCCACTTTCCCACTTTCTCTCTGGCCGGCCTCCCTTGGCCCTGTGCCCGCACCCACCTGCGAAGCAAGAAACCTTGGGGTCATCTTTGACTCCACTCTCTCCTTCTCTCCCATTTCAGACATCTCTAAAAAGTCTGTCAGCTTCACCTCCTCAGAGGTACTCTGCCTTTTCTCACTTTCTCCCAGAGGCTCACTGTCTCCAGAGCACTGGTTCTCTCCAGGCTGGACTATTGCAACAGCCTCTTCCTCAACCTCCCTTCTTCTGCCCTGTTCCCTCTGCAACTCATCCAGAACAGAACCGCAAGACTTATCCTTGGCCTCAAGCCCTGGGAACACATCTCTCTGGCACTGAAATCCCTTCCTGGCTCCCCATGACTGCAAGCATCAAATTCAAGACCCTTTGCATTGTTCACAAGGCTTTCTGGTGCATTGAACCTACCTACCGGCAACACTGCCTACCTAAATACTGCCCATCTTGAGCCCTCCGCTCATCTACCTCCAACCACCTGCGAGCAAGCCGGTTCTCCAAGCAGAGATTTGGTGGGAGATGCTTATCCTCAGCAGGTGACTCCCTCTTAAATAGCCTCCCTACCGCCCTCCGTCTTGAGGTGGATCTCCTTAAATTCCAGAAACTCCTCAAGACTTTCTTCTTCTCATCTTACTTCTCTCTCCCTCTACCCTGATAACCCAGTTCTCTGTTTTTCCCTCTCTCCCTCCTCTTTCTTACAGAATGCTGACTGGGCGCCGGGTGTACCTCAGAGTCTCACTGGTCCCTGGCACCCCCGCCAGTCCTTTCTCGCACTTGCCCCAGGCCCCTACACCCTACCCACACTCAATGCACTTGAGAAACTAATCCAAAAGAGTGGCTCTCTCTCCACTTACCCCAGTTTCAACCAACCGTGTGCATTTAACCCTCCCCCTCCATGTGACCCTCTGTGCACTTGGACGATCCGTACGCACCACGCCTGAAGATCGTCTGTCTGTTCTCCCTTGTCTTCACCCCTAAATTGCACTGTTAAACTACAGAATCGCCGCCAGGCCTATATGCTATCTCCCAAACGGTTAAAGGGATTCTTTATGCACTTACTCTGCCTGTGCAGACTATTATCATCTCAGAAATTCAAGGGCTCTGAGCGACTGTTTGTTTTTTTCCCCCATGTCCCGCCCTCCTTGAGTGCTTTGAAACACTTGCCTGTGTGTAGGCAATATATAAATAAACAATACCATACCATACCATACGATTGGTTGCTTTGCCTGCCTAATATACAGGACAAAGTTAACCATATGGGGCAAGGAGATTTTCTGAAGGCACGAAGAGCAGTTCTTTCCCAGTAAAATGTGAGAGAACATCCATTTTATGAATGTGCTTTTCTACAGGGCACGTTGGAGCCTCTACGATGCTTTTCAGCAATTAAAATACATGTCCTGGTTTTGAAAAAGGTCAGGTGAAGATGCAAGCTAAAGTTTTCCTGCTTGCACAGTTGCGTCGGCCCCTGTGTATCTCTTTTCGTCATCACTGATCAACAGCAGCAGCTGTGTACAAGGAATTCATTATATGCACTGCCTCACCTTCGCTCATTAGTTCTTTGTCGCAGTTTGAGTAATTCCTTCGAAGTCTTATTTGCTTGGGGGCACTTGAGTTTTTCTCCCCATTAGCTTCGGCACTGGCAAGTTCCAGTGAATCTTTGCGGCCTTTAATACTTAATTGCCCTGTTTTAATGCTCCAAAGAATTACATACTTTGGCCGTTTTGTAAATTCATTATCGTCAATCATTTTAGAAAGTGTTTGGTGCTCCCTCATGAGTACAGCTCACATTTCGCCCTCAGTGGCTCTTTTACATTTTTTGAATGAAACTTGGACCCTTGTGGGTGATCTCATGCTTCAAACTAAAGACCTTTTAAGTATCTTAAATGGTTAGAACTGTTTTATCACAGACCCCAGGTACCTTATTTTACAAACAACCTAGAACTATTGATGAAGTTACTTTTATGAATTTTGCAAATAACCTTGAATTAAGGATTTTATGGATAGGGTTCAATCTTTTACTTCTGTGTTATTCACAGGTTTTATGAAATAATGTATATTATTTATTTGTATATTGAATGATCTGTTTGTTTTATTGTGTAAGGTTTCTTTAATGTGGCTAAAGTACAATTTCAAATAAATAAATAAATAAATAAATAAATACTTCAAGGTTACACATTCCAGAATGCAAAGAAACAGCAAGATTGGCGAGCATCTACCAAATGACATGAGGAAGGTGCAATACTACCCCCACCCTATCCGCCCGCAATTTTGTTGTTCTTTTATATCCATGTTCAATCCCAATTTGTAGTCCCTCATCTGGGCCAGTGTGATGTGTTTTGTTGTATTGGACACAGGTCACCTTATGCAAAAATGATAATGCTATAGGAAGAAAAGAAAAAAACTGTTTGAAGAGCCAATAACAGAATGCCTCCACTGTTTCTGAGAGGATATACTCAGGAAACGGAACAAGATTGTACCGGTTCTGCACATTTTAATATCCCTTCGCAGATTATCCATTCATATCTCAGAAATAAACCATCATCTTGATAGGACTGCTTTCCTTGAGGTCTACAAGATTTTGACTTTTAATGCAAAATGAAGCTGGAGGGGTTGGCCTTTTTTCTTTGGCCGGAGGCGCAGTTATGATAGTAGATTGTACAGGTAGATTGCCAGACTTGAGAAAGAGTTACTTTTTTTAGAGTCCTACTCTGACTGGTGGGTAGGCCATACCACAAGCAACAAATCCTGAACAGTGGCCTCTCATCTTAAAGGTTGTCAAGCAGCTTCAGACAAGTAGTTAAAAGAAGTGCTTCTTTTTATCAGTTGAGTCATTTGTATCTGTAACTAGGATAGTAGGTAGTTGGTAACTAGTCTATGGATTTGTCACAGAAGCTCTGTGAACTGAAACAGGAACTTGAGGCAAACCTCCAAGACTTTGAAAATGGCTCCAGTTATTCTGCTAAAATGCTACTCTGCTATAAGACGGACAAGGACCGTACTACTTTACCATTAGGGGCATTGCCGACCTCTGTGTGAGCTTCTCGGAGCGGAGTCAATGTCAAGGCAAGATCTCCATCGAGCTATTCTGAACATACTTCTTGACTGTAGAATAGCTTTTTTACTGGGAATCAAGGGTGTGGCAGCATGCTGAGTGTTCCTACGTGGTATTGGCTCACATTGGTGGGCATACCTCAACTTATTTCTTTACTGTGGCATGGCATTTTGTACTGGACATCAAGGTTGAAGGCAGCATAATTAGTGTTCTTACATGGTAAGGGCCAGTCTGAACACATCTCTTTACTGTGGCATGTAGTGTTTTATTGGGCATCAAGGGTAAAGACTGCATTAGGAGTGTTCCTGCGTGGTACTGGCTCACATTGGTGGACTGGTGTAAATATATCTCTTCTCCTCACTGTGGCATGACATTTTTGTACTGTGCATCAAGGATGAAGGCAGCATGACGATTGTTCCTACATGGCCCTGGCCCGCATTGATGGGCCAGTCTGAACATATTTCTTTACTGTGGCATACATTTTTTACTGGGCATCAAGGATGAAGACAGCACGAACATGGTAATAGTCTACAATGTTGGGCCAGTCTGAACATATTTCTTTACTGAAGCATGGCATTTTCTTACTGGGCAACAAGGGTGAAGGCAGCATGATGAATGTTCCTACGTGGTAAGGGCAAGTCCGAACACATTTCTTTACTGTGGCATGTCATTTTCTACTGGGATTTAAGGGTGAAGCCAGCACCAGACTGAACATATTTCTTTACTGTGGCATGGCATTTTTTATTGGGCATCAAGGATGAAGCCAAAATGATAGGTTTTTGTATTGGTTTTTAATATCTGTAATATATATGTATTGTTTATGAAATTTGTGAAAAGTTCAAATGTAACTAAAACCCAAATAATAATAATAATAATAATAATAATAATAATAATAATAATAATAATAATAATAACAACAATAATAATACGTTTTATGTGGCCAGACTGGCCTTCATATGCACAGACAGTCTGGATATATTTTCTTTCTGTGGAATGGCATTTATTACTAAACATCAAGGGTAATGCAAACATGATAATTGTTATTACCTGGTTAGACTTGCCAACATTGGTGCAGCCAACTTAGACATATTGGGCCTCATTACAAGTTTGCCGGTCCGGAGTTAAGGGTGCTGGTAGAACGGAACCGGCACCGTTTTCCGGGCCAGCAAACTACGAGTTCTGCGGGCGGGTGCCGTGACACCCGCCAGGTCTGACCTGGCGGGCGGAACGGCACCCGCACACAGAGATGCAGGGAAACACTGGCACCATAACGACATGGTGCCAGTGTTTCCGCGGCCCCCATTCCCCACGGGCATGGGGATTTACAGAATTGCCAGCGCCGGATTTACCAGACCAGACGAGGCTGTAATGCCCCGGTAATTCCAGCAAGTCCAGCGCTGGTAATTCACTACGGGTCCGGCGGCATCTTGCCTGTTTTACCGGCACAGCTACCGCCGGACTTGTAATGAGCCCTATTGTCTTCTTTTCTAGGGCATTTTGTACCGGTAAAGCCAACAGGAGTATGTTCTAATATGGTGATACTGGTATTTATTGGTGAACCTCCATGGTCATGTATGGGCAGAGCCAGCATGAAAATAATTTTTATACTGGCATATATTTTGGGCAAAGGCATCATGAAACTAAGTTGGAAAATGCTCCTGTACAGTATTGGTGACGTGCATCTATTGGATTTTATCATGTATTACCCATCAAAACTGATTGCAAACTGTGACTTTTTACCAAATCTTCACAGAAAGTGTGCTAAAAATGCATGATTTTAACCCAATATTTTAATAATTGTCCCGTGGGAGATCCCCGGCAAGCCCCATTTGGTTGGTCTGGGGGCTACCTAGCTGTGTTCAATCGCTCCCACATATTTGTGGGAAAAATGTACTCACCTCCAATTAAAAAATTCACTAGCCGCCACTGAGAAAAATACACAAATATCCCAACAGCAAATCCCCTCTTTTTGTGTTTTGCAGTCTTCTAACTGATATTTCAGATCGAGTAATAGTATTTCTGAACTTTTTAGACACTACCCCTCCTTTAGATTAAACTTCCCATCCACACCTGATCAACACTCCAAAAAACATGTAACTTCTCCCCAGTCGCCATTTGCAATTCAATCATTTGGGTGGTTGACTGCACAACAAATATGCTAAGGAAACATGCATGATGGAGCATATAGAATGTGGTATCCACTGATGCTCCTAGCAGCTCCCCCCAACAAGTGCTCTTTCACAGTTCTCTGCTGCCCCACAACATCCATTCCTTTTATGCTATTTCTACTGCAAGCCAACAATCAGTGCAACAGATCCTTCACGGTTTATAGTCAAAAAGTCGAAAACATAATGTCGAATAGCAAAAATGTCGAAAAAAAAATGTCGAATGTAAAAAAGTCGAAAAAACATACATATAATAGGAAAAGTCATAATTTCGAAAAAAAAATGTCGAAAAAAAAATCAAAAACCCAAAACACTTTTTTTTTTTTTTTTACCCAGATAGTAACATTTATTGTGGGGGGGTCCCCCCCAACCCCCCCATCCCAAACCCCTACCCCAACCCCCCCCTCCTCCCCATCCCCCCACCCCCCATAGATATACCTTTAATTATTTAAAAAAAATCTTTAATATAATATTAAATAATTAATTATTTAAAAAAAAACATCCCAAACCCCTATCCCCAACCCCCCCCCATCCTCCCCATCACCCCCACCCCCTATGGAAATACCTTTAATTATTTTTAAAAAAAAGTTTAATAAAATATTTATTATTAACACATAAAATCGAAAAAAGTCGAAAAAAAGTCGACATTTTAGTTTTTCGACATTTTAGTTTTTCGACTAAATATTTTCGACATTTTTACTTTTGAATATATTGTATTCGAAATTATGACTGGATAGCATCCTTCACAGCTAGCCTAATGTACTATTTACATCACCTTGCCCACTGTTTGTGCTACATTTCTCAAGCAGTCTGTGCTTGACCTCCCCCCAGCTAGTGTCATACACCATTTACTACAACTCCCCCAAAGTCTGTGCTACAGCTTCCCCCAGCTAGCAAAATGCACTAGTTAGAACACCATGCCCACTGTCAGTGCTACAGTTCTCAAGCAGTTTGTGCTAGAGGTCTTCCATAGCTAGTGCAATATACCATTTACTACAGCTGTACTACAGTTAGTTTTTGAATCCCCTCCAAATCTAGAATAATACACTAGTACATTTGTATTTTTAGCAAAGAAACAGTGTTTCAACCAGAAACACATATGCAAGCAATCATTGAAGTGATCACGACCACAAACGGGTGACTTATAACAGATAGTAAGCAATTTGAGGAAGGGAGGTTAGGGTGGAACAGAAAATGGGGACGATAAAGATGGAGAGTGACAGGGAGGAGTATGCCCAATGAGGTCCTCAAGCTATATGCGGACGAGTATATGCAAGTGTGGTAGACATGTACACTTCATGGGTGGAGGTGATGAGGGTTTGGTGAGGCTAATGTGTGGGGATAGTACAGACGTCCCTGATATCAACATCGTTTTATGGAACTTGGGGGCAGCCTTGAATACAAGGATGCTGGTGATGGTTTAGATTTCTGAGTGGCTGATCCAGTGGTAGGGGCGAGGAGAGCAAAGGACCGGGAATGAGAGGATGCACAGGGTGGGCAAAGCACAGAAAGATTGAGCAGGGCGCTAGAGTGGAGGAGCTGCGGACCGGACTAGTGTGCGATAGAGGCAGACAGATAAGGGGGCAGGGTGAGCCCATGAACTGATTAAAAGACAATTAAACTGAAATTGAAGAGGAACCAGTGTTACATAGAGATCTAGTTGGCATGGACTTTGTAGGTAGAGGAGGTAGAATAGCAGACTAAGTTATTCCGGAAACAATTAAAAGTTAACAAATGTGTTGAGGGTGGCAATGGAGCAGAGAGGGGTGGCCATGAGGATGCTGTTGAGGCGACTGAGTACTAGGATGTAGATGGCAGTATTTGTGCAGAACTGGGAGAGAATAAGATTATTTTTCAGATGTTAGTCAGGTTGAGCATGGTATCAGTAGAGATAGAGGTAATGTAATGGACTTTTAGGTTTCTGTCAAAGAGGTCCCCCAGGTAGCGATCCTTGGGGAAACTATCATGAGGAAAGGACGTGGTCATGGTAGAGGGCAGGGATTTCTGGGCAGTTAAGTAGATAACTGTAGTCTTAGAGAGGTTAAACGTGAGAATATGACGTACCATCCAGTGATAGATGGCCAAAAGACAGCCGCTGATCTTTGAACAGTGGTCCAGGCTAAAGGAAGAGAATGAGAAGGAAACATCAGCAAAGAGGTGTTACCAAAATCCGAAGAAGGAGGTGAGCTTGTCTAGGGAAAAGGTGTACAGGGTAAAGATCTGGGCTGACAAAAGAGCATTGGGGGACTCTTACTGGAAGGTCTCAAGTTTCAGGAGATCAAAAATCAGAGCTAAGAGGTGCTTGACAGTGCTGAAGACTGGAGAAAGGTGAAGAAGGACATGGGTGGATGAGGGTTTTTAGAAGTAGGCAGTAGTGAGAAAGTTAGAGAAGTGGTTCAATGCTGCTCCTTTGGTGTAATTGCTATAGAATCTCAATTGGCGCAGGTTGCAGGCGGCCCATTAATATCAAGGTATCTGGTGATCCTATTGTCAACAATGCACTCAAGGATTGTAAAATAGCAGAGAAAAGGCACAGGGTGATAAGTGGTGTACTGTGAGATCGGCTAACTGCTTAAGGATGAGTAGCATAGTGGCTAATTTAAAACAGGCTGGGTAGATTCCAGATGATAAGACGAGGTTGAAGAGGGAAGAGAGATGGGAGAAGGTTATGGGTGCAAGGGTGTTCACAGTATGAGGACTACACAGATCCATGGGGGGCCAGGATTGGTTAGCATCTGGAGGGTGCAGGATGAACAATTTAGAGAGGTTGGGGAGAAGGAATCAAGAGAGGATGGAACAGAGGTGGTAGGGATGAGTAAAAAAAGCGGTGAGGAGCAAAGCAAGAGAGAGTAGGGCAGCTGAGATGTCACAGGTCTTGGTGCTCTTGGAGGACAAATACAGGGTGAAGTTACTGGCTGAGAGGGAAGAGGAGATAGGTCAAGAAGAGGGAGCTGCATGGCCTGAAGGATAGAAGAGAGTTTGCAGGGCTGAGTACAGTGAGGGGAGAATAGCTTAGTTAAGTATGTGGATTTAGCTGCATCCAGAGTGATAGTGAGGGTAGAGAGGACCTCCATGTTGGAGGCCAAGAGAAGGGAGCAGGGTTTACACAATGCCACAAACGCAGGTGCATGTCATTTTTGATGTGGTGAATCTCAAAAGTGGTGGAGGTTTGGATCGGGGAGAGTCAAAGTCATTGAAGGCCTGTTTAATGGAGAGGGCCTGGGATGATGCAAGTGTTAGGAGTGAGAATCTGACCTCAGCCAGGTAGGGAGCCAATAAGTCAGGCTTAGATAAAAGGAAGGTGGGGGAGAGACTGGTGAAGAGGGAAAAGAGATTTTAAAATGCAGCAGAGTCGGCAGATGTGGAGAGGTCAATAGTGAGGTTATATGGGTTGAGGGCAGATATAAGAAAGTGTGGTCAATAGAGTTGCCTTGAACATGGGTCAATGGGCTCTAAAGGCTGGCCAGAGACTAATCAAAGAGGAAAGATTTGAGCTCAGGTGGTGGGTGGATGAGATGTTCTGCTTTTTTTATATGACAGCTTGTCCACAGACAGTTCTACATCTCTACCAGACCTAGCCCAATACACTATTTACTACACCTTGCCCACAGTCAGTGTTACAGCAATTTCCCCATAGGTAGTGAAGTACATGCACCATTACCGCTCTTACAGTCAGTACTCTGACACCAATACTTACAGCTTCCTCCCAGCCAGCAACCATGCACTTTTCCCTAACAGCTCCTAAAGATGCAGCGATGCATCAACATTTCATAGAGGCCCATCGTACCTAAATTGCCTATGCGCTTTGTTACAGGCCGCCCACAGACAGAACTCCCACACAATTCCCTATGCCTCCTGACAACTAACTCCCCTATGCCAGTTGCTACAACCAGAGGTAGACTGGGAACCAAAACAGGCCCTGGAAATAATAAGTGGGCCCATATTACACATTTTCAGCAAGCCCAACCCCTTTCCTATGAAAGAATTCAGAAATAAAATAGGTTTCCACACAAAAGAGGCCCAGGGTCCAGAGGTTTACCAGGAATTCTCTAGAGTTCCTTATAGACAAGTCCACCCCTGGCCCCTGGTCTCTCATAAACGATGATCCTACATAATCCAAAATAGCTCCATCATAAGTCATCAATCCCACAACGTTTCTTTGGTGTAACTTCACAGTCAGCACTCCATTCACACTTGCTTCGGAGACAAGATGACTGTACCCTCCCACTGAAGAGGCTGGTTTCTTTATTTTCAGGATGGCTTTCAAAAGGATCACCAGTGCCACACAGGCTAGTCGGACTAGATTAAGCAGGGCCTCCATGCGGTGTGAAGGAACCCCTCCAGGCCCCACTCTCAAGGCCAGCAAAGACAGGCTTAAGGGGCGATCAATCAGCTACACAATGGCGCAAAACATAAAGGGTGTATGGCAGCCATGGCCCCTCAAGTCGACCCTTTGCTTTCCGAAGTCACAGTTAATGTTCCCAGTAAGGTGCGCGGCCGCACATTTTTGCCTGTGAGCCCGCATATGATATGTCAGTTACCACGCACAGCACTGCCCTCTGCCAATTTCCCCACCATACCCATGAGATTGCCATGTTCAGCCAATCAAATGCCATAAAAAGAATGCTTTGAAAATGATTGGCTACAGCAACGCAGAGCAGTGGCGTTCCGAGCGGGTGAGCATGGGGGACAAGCTGCCCCCCGTGGCTCTTTCAAGAGCCAGACCGGGACATTTCTCAGGGGGACACCTCTTCGGTTTGGCACCTCAATGAGGTTGCCCAACTGGAACAGTGTCCTGCTGGCAGGCCAGTGTGTGCCAGGCAATTCCAGCTCAGCACACTCATTGTCCTGGCAGCAGGACACCTTAGCCTTTCCAAATGGGAGAGGTGTACCGCTGCAAGGACAATGTCCCAAGCAGCTACGGGCAGCAGAGGGACTCTCACGTTGCTCTGTGTCAACAGAACATTACAATGTGAGCCATCAGGCACTAATGGGATGGAGGGGGCTCTTACTAGCATGGACCTTTGTCACTTTAGAAATGTGAATGGAAGGGAGTGATCAGAAGTGAGAAGGGCGTATAATGTTGCATGCTTTATGAAATAAAATGACTATGGCTTTAAAACCCAAGGGGGATTTGTTAGGCTCACATTAATCTGCATGATGCTATTGTGACTTTGCATTCAGGATGGGGGGAAAAAAACTAAAGCCATACTCTTATAGATCAACACATTTCTATGACAATGTATATAGTATATAGTTAGTTTACTATGAAAGGCTAGTTTATTATGTAATGTGGTTTGCTTTGCTATAAAGTATTATTTAAGCACATGAAATGCAAAGCAAAACCGTAATAAATATCTAGATCAATGAAACCTGGGAAGATGTGCTCAGTTGCTTAAATTGTCCACATTGTCCACAATTGTTACACCATTTAACCAAAGTGTGTGATCCTGGGCAAATCATTTAATCACACTGTGGCCCTCACTACACGTGAGCCAGTATTGTGCCTGTAATTCCGTGGATCCGGTGACACTGTTGCCAGCAACCATAACCACGGAATCACTGGCATATCACAATATCGTGGGAGCAAGCATTCCGGCATGCCGGAAACGGTGCAACCGGCATGACATAAACAGTGTCATCGCCGGGTGAAATCAGTTGCACTGCAGCAACAATGCCAGTGGCACCATTTACGGCATGTCACTCACAGAAAACTATGGCAACGGAAACACTGGCACCGGAAACAACGTCACCGCCGGAACTGGAAGTTCACTGGTGGCCATTTTGGAAAACACAATCCATTGAAAATCACCCAATTCCTATTGCCATCCAGACACGCAACACTGGCATCTCACTAGCAGGCATGGCATTTCGGATCCCTGAAAGACGGCAGCAGAAGCCACGCTTTTCTGAGCAGGAACTAACCATCCTGACAGATAGCATTGTAGAACATGCTGGTGAGCTCTTTGGAACAGACCATTGGCGCAGTACACAACTCAGAAAAAATGCCATCTCGGAGGATGCCCGCCGTGGGACCCGTACCCCACACAGTACATGACTGCCATAAGTGGTGGGATGACCTCCGCCTGAGGATCCTCCACAACCTGCTGTCGGGCCACCATAAGAACTGCCTCACCAATTAAACTCATGTCATGGGAGGAGAAATGCATAAGTGTGCTGCACCCTGAAGGGGTTGAGGGAGTGGCAGCGGCGGAGGCTGGTGTGGGGACACCTGGAGAGGGCAGTGAGTACAACGTGCCACACCAACATAATCACAGTGGGCATGGAAATGCAGCACACAACACACTGACACATGCCCAACTACATGACACCAGACCACATCCAACCTACACAGTGTGCAACGAACCATGGCCGTTGGCCAAGGGTTCACAAACATTGCCCCCCTAAACATCCAAAGACACATATGTCTACATGAGTACTCGTCATGTGCAGACATTGACGACATGAGAAGGAACACATACACGGGGCACACACACTCCAAGGCGGCATGCATTCACCACAAGCAATCTGCCCCTGTGACACACTCACATGCATGCACGCATCAAATGCTCCCTGATGGTCCTGGCATGGTTGGCCACCTACCTGTCAGACCGACACCCCAAATGCAATAGTGCCCTTCCCTTGTCTCCACCTCACTCCCCACCTGCCGCGTCCCTCAGGACAATATTCAATCGGCATGGCTCCCCAACAGCTACTTTGCCCCTCTGGCCCACTCGACCACCACCATTGCACCTCAATCCCAGTGTAATGCTGATAACACACTGCTCCACTTTAATCTTCCATCTTCTACTTCCTCTCCATCCTCTCTCATACTTGAGTGCCTGACCACTAATCATGCTACATGCTCTGCTGACGATCCCTGCCTTAATGCCAGTGAGACAGAGAAGCCCCTCATCATGACGCCTGAGCCCTGTTACCCACCCACTCCTTGACCACCCTTTATGGGCCCCTTACACCTGAGAGGCTACAGACCTTGGTGTCACCTTTGACTCATCCCACATCTAGCTTCTGCACATCACGCACCATGGCAGGAGGTTCAACTTACAGAACCACCACCTCAGAGGTACCCTCCCTTACCTCACCTACCCCCATAAACCCAATGTCTCCAGTGCTCTGGTTCCCACTAGGCTTGACAACAGCAACAGCCTCTCCCTCAAACTACCTCTTATCCCCCTTTGCCCCCTCAAACAAACCCAGAATAGTGCCCCGTGAACCTAGGCCTCAAGCCCTGGGACCACTTCCCTCCAGCCATGGAATCCCTCCACTGGCTCAATGTGACCGCAAGGACCAATGTCAAGACACTCTTCTGCATACACAAGGCTGTCGGTGGCCTGGTCCCCCATGAGTCACACTGGTGCCCGCCCATCCTCGTCCAGTTACCCCAGCATCCCTTACCAGCACTGCCCCATGGACACCCTTCCCTGGACTAACCTGAATCTGGACCAACCCATCCTTCGCACTGTACTCCCATCTGCCCTTTGATCCCTTGCACTTGCCCCTGTGGCTCCCATCAACATGTGCCTAGCACCTTGTGCCCCCACAGCCCCTGGCACTACACCCCCTCCCATCCCGGTCCTATCACTCCTCCCACCCCTGAACAACACTGTTTCCTGCCTGCACTTGCACGGTAACAATGACACAAGGCCCAGTGGTAAATCTCCTAATTTGTCCACACATGTCCACTACCATCTTGCCGGTGGCTCCTGAAAACACTTGTGTGTATGCGCCATAAAATTTGGCAAAGCATGAACTGTAAACAACATGCACAGGCATCGTGTCACACGCTGCTTGAACTGCATGTTGCAAGGTCATACAATGGCACAGAGGTGACTAATGTCATGCCCATCTTACCCCCACAGGAACATCATCTGACAGCAACCAGGGTGGACCAAGCACCTCACCGACACCCGCACAGAGGAGAGGCACGCCATGAAAAACTACTGCCAAGACAACACCAGCCATGCAAGGCACAGGCCCTGTGAGCATGCCGCCTGCCTCTGCAGCAACACCGGGTGCCCCAACGGATGCACAGCCAGCAGCCCCCGACACACAGCAGTGTGCGCCAACAGGACGGCCATTTCCTTCCCCCACACCAACCTCCCATTTACATTGAGGCATCTACAGACGACGATGCCGGGCAGGAGGACAGGGACAAAACCGAGGGGACACCAGAACATACCCTGTATAACTGTCCCTCATTCAGTCCCTCCAACCTCTACAGCCCACCTCCGCCACCCATCCCACCATCTGAGACATGGATGCACGCATACGGCGCATCAAGGAATGGCATGAGCACATGGAAGGAATCATGCGCCAGCACCTGAACAACAGGTTAATGTGGGAGGAGACCAGGTTGTTGCAGGAGAGCGTGTAGGCCACTGGCCAGCGCTGTTCACATTCCTTGGGCTGCTCATCATGTGCAACGGTCCTGCGAGGAAATCTCGGCACTAGCTGAGTCCCTCACGCTTTCCTTGCAGGTGGCCCTAGAGCGCAGGGACATGGCAGGTTCAGACCCACTGTAAACCATCACCATGCCTGCCAGCTCCCAACAGAGCAGTCCGAGGCATCGGTCCCTGCGCCTGTTAGCCTCACCACAGAAGGGCAGGTCCGGTGTTAAGAAGCCACAGAGGCGAGCCAGTTCCAGACATCAAGTGACACTGATGCCACCTAAGGAGTGTTTTTGGGACGCGTGTTTGGGAGGCTTAGTAGGGGAGGGTTAGTCGGGGTGTGTCATTTGGGGTGGGCCAGTTGGTGTTAGTTAGTGGAGGGGCTAATTGGGGAAGGGGTGGTGGACCACACGTTTCTTGTTGTTTGTTCATGCAATAATACACATGATTATGCATATGAATTAATGTCCGGACATTTAATTTGTGTACTGGAGTACTTTATTTTTGCATTGCATCACATGCTTTGTGTGCCATGGGTGGTGTGCAGATGCTGTGTGCTCAGAAGTAGTTCAGTATGAGTTCCTGGCGGGCTGCATGCCCATCCCTGTCATCCCTGTGATGGTGTATTCACATGTCTGCAGCTGCATCCAAGTCACAGTCATCATCATCGCCCGCCAGAGGCATGTCCATGTCCGGGAGCAGGGGAATGATCCGCCAGATGCACATATTGTGCAACATGGCATGGGCAAGGACTATCTTCCCCACTTTCACTAGCCTGTACATCAGTGACCCACTGAAGTGGTGAAGGCAATGAAACCGTGCCTTCAACAATCCAAAGGTCTGCTCAATTCTCGCCCTTGTTCTGATGTGAGCACGATTGTACGCTGTTTCCTGATGGCTCTGTGGATGTCTCACAGGGGTCATCAGCTATGGCAGTAAGGGATAGCTGGAGTCACCTGCATGGAACTGGACACACTGAGGGCCATATTATAGAGCAGTGCATGCATGTTGGGATGTGGATGTGTGACACATGCATCTGGGTCTGTGCGATTGCGGTCCGGTGGTCACCTTGCTGCACTAGGTGACAGGTAATGCTGGGCAGGACACATGTAGGATCTGACTCCCAAGGATGGGTTGGTGGTGGTGGGTGGGTCATAGTGAGGATATGTTATGCTTTGTGACATGGGAGTGATGCATTCCGGTACCTGTGGCTCATTACAGGTGCCTGTCCATCCATACCCAGATTATGCTGGTGTGTCCTTCCGTTGACTCATGTGGTACATGCCAGTCGTACCCACCCACTCTTGCCTGCAGAATGTGTCCCTACAATTGAATGGTGCCTGTGGGCCATGCACTGGTGACTGTGAACACCCCCCCATGTCTTGGTGCACATGCAATGTGGTGTGTTATTATCCTTTGAAGGACCCAATAGCCAGGTCCACTGTCCACCGTAATGCGCCATGTACCCAAGCAGCGTGCAATTGCGCAGGACCATGGAGTCATGTGTTGATCCCAGAAACTGTGCGCAGCAGTGTGTGATGATCCGGTCTGCATCACAGACGACCTTCACATTCATAGAGCAGTACAGCTTTCTGTTCCGATACACCTCCTCTGTTGCGTGGGCAGCCACTAGCTCTATGTGTGTGCAGTCCACTTCTCCCAATATATTAGACATGCCCGGAAGCAGACCTTGGTGCCGGTCACCTGTGCCTGTGTCGTTGGTAGGGCAATGTGCTAGGACACATGATGCAGGAGGGCATCCAGGACATGCACAAGGACAATTGAAAATGCTTGCTGGGAGATGCCATGCAGCTTCCCGACTGTGCTGGAATGTGCCTGTGGCAAGAAAATGCAGCACAGACACCACCTTCAACAGTGGGGTATGGCAGTCTGGATGCCAATGACGCTCTGGATGTCGTCCTAGATGAGGTCCACTATTGCAAGGATGGTCTCCCTGTTCAGGTGGTAGAGTGTGTGGATCTGCCTGTCAGACAGGGACCAGGGTGTAGCCCTTGTATAGGATCTAGGTGCACACCTCTGGGTAACAACTTGTTGCCCATTGTTCCTCTGCCTTCTCATCCTCCTCCTCCTCCACCACTGCCTGTCGGCCTGTTGCCACTGTTGTACCTCCTGCCCATAGACCTGCACTCTTGCATGCAGCACCTCCATGTCCATAACTGCTGCTACCCTGTGCTCATTGTGTGTAGCTGTGTCAATTGGGTGCACCTGTGGCCTGTTCCTCCACACCTGGGCCTGGTTACTGCCTGCTCCGTGATGCCTGTGTTTCCACCACAGTGCTCGTGATGACACCAGCATTTTTGTGCCAGTGTTTCTGGGAAATCTGCTGTTGTAATGCTGCCTGCTTTCCGTGGTGCCAGAACTTCTGGCACTGATTCACGAGGGTCCCACAGTTTCCCACAGTTTCAGTTACCTGTGCTACTGGCAACGGTAGCACACTGTACGCTGTTGTTGGCACTGTTGTTACTGGCATTCACTCTCATAGTGCTGCGGTCCGGAATGAGTGCGGGTAATCGGAATTACTGGCATGTTCCCAGACCACCAGATTGTAATGCGGGCCTGTGTCTTATCTACAGCTCTGTGATTCTGATTCACTTCATAGCTTATGTTAAATATATCCTGCTATTATAAAAGAAGCCTAATGACTATAGAGTTGCTCCATATATAATAATAGTGCAATTTAGGTATTTTGTACCACAAAGTTATTTGTCATTTGGCTTACTTATGGCAACTTATTTTGAAGTCACTTCCATGGTACCTCCAAGAATCAAAGACTGATGATACACCTTGCAATGCCCTTTTCTGTTTAGTCACTTCTGTTGATGCAATCTGTATGCAAATTAGAAGGTTTGCATGTATTTTGCCCCAGAGTGTCTGGGCAGAGCTCGAATAGATGAGTTTCCTACATCTGTAATGATCCTGCAGTTTTATTTATTTCTTGTGTGGTAAAATGCCATCTGCCACTAATGTTGCCAAAAAAGTAGATTGGGGCAAGGGTGGGCGGATAGGGGGTGCAAATGAGACCGTATGGAATTGTGCATGCTGCATTTGGGGGGGGGCAACGTAGCAGGACATTTCTCATGACTCCCCCCTGCACTGATGCAATTATGATAGATACTCCCCTGATGTAAAGCGTGCACTTCCACGTTTCTGCAGCCTTTCAAAGACAGACTCCTTACTTGGGTGTGGAAGACCTTTCCTTGGGTAGCCGCTCAGGTGCTTCCAGCATATTGGAGATTGCATTGGACTTGCGTGATGTCCTGTCCCGTCCCTTTTGCTGTACAACATACCAGCAAGAAATGATGAAGCGTGATGCGCCTGGGATTAATGGCGTCTGGTTTTGCAAAAACAGTTTATGTACCTAGCAATTGTATGCTCCAAAGTCCGACACACTGACGGTTGCTGCAAATCAGTAAGTAGCGTGTAAATTAACTACTGATGATTGTTGCCGTGTCCCATCTGTCACTGCTACAGCTCAAACCCCTCTTTAAAGGGCCGGCAGATCGACACTGTAAACTGTATTTACTTAAAAAAAGGTTTGGGTTTGGATTAGTAAAAAAATGTGGCATTAACGAGATGCATTCACTATTTCATTTTATTGAATGCAAGCGAGTGGCATTTGACAATCCATCAGCAGCTCTTAATTTTTAGAAGGTATATTTAAACATATGAAAAATGATACATATTGAGCATGTGCTGTACAATTTGAGCAGGCGTGTAGAGAGGATTGAATATATCGGTGAGGAAAGCAGGGTGAGGCGATCATATCAAACTCCTTTTTCTCTACTTTAATGAATGCCCAGCAATAGAAATACAGCACGGGCCTGCTTCCCAATGTGAAAAAGTGTTGTCTGAAACAAATTTGGAGCATATGCAGCAGAGTAAGTGTGATCTTTTGTTTACCTGACTCAGTTAACGCTAGAACTCAATTGTAAAAATAGAAAGTAAAAAATACTCTCAACAAAAATATAGGAAACAGACATGTAGAACATTGTTCCCTGCTTTCAACCACACCGCTCCGTGGATGTATTTGGACCAATAGTGCACGTAGTACCACAGGAAGAAACTACTATTACTGCCTGAACGGAAGAAGTAAACGTGTATCTTGAGATGTGCATGAATAGCTAGGTGCAACAAAATAATTATTACAAAAACAATTCCGTTTTCTAGTTCAAACATATTTTACCCGCTTATAAAATACTCCCATTGGAAATTGGACTTACATTTTGACTCCCTAAAAAATCCTTTTACTCCCACCTTTAAAAATAGGGAGTAAAATACTCCCACTGCCAAATCTTATCTGGAACACTGACTACAAACAAGGTTTAGTTGCAGTAAATGTCAAATAAAGGTTTCAAACATCCCCATAATCGCTTACACTTTAGTGTTATATTGAAGCGTTTCGTAGTGTTGGGGGCATTTCCCAACAATTAGGATTTTACAGTCTGTGATGGGATGGCAGATAATACCTCATAGCTAATTCTTTGCTCAGTGCTTTGATGTAGCTACAGAAGCTGTTTCTGGAGCCATCAATTTTTTAGTACCACGTGTGGCCAGCACATGTTCCGTTTGAAATGATCAAAATAAACTAAAACAACTGAATTGCGTCACTCTCCATTTGAAATATCCTTTATGTTTTGACGTGGACATTGTAGTGTGATTTCCATTTCATGTGGCCTAACTTTTCTTTCACCCAGAGCATTAGAGCTAGCAATAGTCCATGTAATATGTGGCCATTCATTGCTGGGGAAATAGTAGAACAAGTTACTTTCTTACCTGGTAACGTTCTTTCGATGGGATGGTCCGACGACGTATTCCATATCTATGACAGGTAATGTCCACAGCTGTGCTGCTTTGGAAAATCTTTGGCGTCTGTGTCCTGCGTCGATGACGTCAATGCGCCGTCCCTGAGGACCTCCTCCGATGGCCGACGTCACCCGATGTGATAAGTATGACGCACGACGCCCATAGCCTCAGTTATAGTTTTTTCCCAGAACGTGTGCCACCAGTTTACTGCCAGTCAGACACACAAGGCCTTGCGGAATGCAAGCTGCAATCGCAAAAGAAATTCTGCAGCGGGGAAGGCAGGGAGGGAGCGATATGGAATACGTCGTCGGACCATCCCATTGAAAGAACTTTACCAGGTAAGAAAGTAACGTGTTCTTCGAGGGGATTGGGTCCTCCGACGTATTCCATATCTATGACAGACTCCCAAAGCAGTACCAAGCAAGGAGGTGGGAAAGAATTTAGAATACAAATTTAGCATGCCCAATCAAATTGCGGAATAGAGAACTGCCTTGCCAAAGGCCAGATCTTGCCCTCTGATGGAATCGAGGGAGTAGTGACGTACAAAAGTATGTACTGAAGCCCAGGTGGCTGCATCACAGATGTGACGAATAGGAACTCCCCTCTGCAGGGCAGTAGACGCAGCCACTCCCCTGGTAGAATGGGCCCGCAAGCCAGCCGGAGGGTCCTTACCCGCCAAGCGGTAACCCTCGGAGATAGCTAAAATAATCCAACGAGACAAAGTCTGTTTCGTCACAGCTTGTCCCAAACGCTTTCCAGCATAACCAATGAAAACTTGATAGTCCACTCTGACCCGGGACATGCGCGAAATATAAAAGCTCAACGCTCTCCTAGGATCAAGCCTATGGAGCCTCTCCTCTTCCTTACAAGGATGTGGAGGAGGATAGAACGCCAGAAGAACAACCTTCTGGCTCAAATGAAATTCCGAAACCACCTTCGGAAGAAAAGAAGGACAAACTCTAAGGACAACCCTGTCCTTATGAAACACAGTGAAGGGTGGCTTAACTGTAAGTGCCTGTAACTCACTCACTCTGCGAGCGGAAGTAACCGCAACCAAAAACACAGTTTTCAGAGTTAACAGCCTCAAAGGGGAAGAATGTAAAGGCTCAAATGGAGCACCCATAAGAAACTTAAGAACAAGGTTCAAATCCCAACATGGCACCAAAAAAGGTGACAGAGGGAACACATTAGTGAGCCCTTTCAAAAACTGCGAAATTAAAGGAATCTGAAAATAGGAACACTTCAGACGAGCGCTTAAACATGGACAGCGCCGCCAGGTAACCTTAATGGTCCCCACTTGCAAGCCCCTGTGAGCCAAAGAAAGCAAAAAATACAGAACCATGGGAATGTCACATTCAAAAGGATCCACATTCCGACCTCTGCACCAGTCGCAGAACTTTCTCCAACGGCAACGGTACAGAGACTTTGTTGCCGGCCGCCTGGCCGAGAGCAACACTTCCATCACGTCTTCAGGGAGGTCCCAATCCTTATACCTCAACCTTTCAGAAGCCAAGCGTGAAGATTGAGGGATCTGACCTCTGGATGGGGAACCTGACCCCCCTCCAGTGAGAGAAGATCATCTCGGTAGGGAAGACGACGTGGAGGGCAGATGGACAAGTCTAGAAGGTCCGGGTACAACCTCCTCCGGGCCCACGCCGGAGCAATGAGGATCATCCGGGAACCGAATCTCCATTACCGCTGCAGCACTTGTGGGATGACAGGGACTGGAGGAAACGCGTACAGCAATGGGAATGACCACTCCACCACGAACGCGTCTCCTAAGGCTCCTTTTGGAGGAAATTCCCGCGAGCAAAACCTTTCGCACTTCCGGTTGACACTGGAGGCAAAGAGATCCACTTGAGGGGTCCCCCAAAGGCCGAAGATCTCCAGGAGAATCTCCTGAGCCAGCTCCCACTCGTGAGAGATCAAGCTCTGCCTGCTCAGAGCGTCCGCCGTCTCGTTGTCGTCTCCGGCCAGATGAACGGCCGAGATCGAAACTTCCTGCTGGATGGCCCAGAATTCGAGCTACATCGCCTCCCTGCACAGCGGAAGTGACCCTGCCCCCCCATTTTGTTGACGTAGTGCATGGCCACCGTGTTGTCCGTTAGAATCAGGACACTCTTTCCGCGCACAGTCGGCAGAAAAGCCTTCAGGGCTAGTCTGACGGCCCTCAGCTCCAACAGATTGATATGGAGTCTGGACTCTGACGGAGACCAAAGACCGCTGACTGTCAACTCGTTGGTATGAGCTCCCCATCCCGTGAGGGATGCGTCCGTCACGATCGTCACCTCCGGCCAGGGCAGCCAAAACGGGGGCCCCTTCATCAGATTGCCTTCGACGGTCCACCACAGAAGGTCCCGGGCTACCGAGGGCGGCACCTGAACAGGGTCCGACAGCCTGCCGGAGGACTGAGACCACTGGAGCTTGAGTGCCCACTGCAAAGATCTCATCCACAGACGAGCCTCTGGAACCACAAGAATGCAGGATGCCATGAGGCCGAGCAGGCTCAAGAACTCGGACGCTGGGAGATCCTGGGCAAATTGAAACTTGTTCACCATCTGCTGAATGTGAAGAGCCCTCACCTGAGGAGGAAAACACTGCCCCAGGGACGTGTCGAGCACTGCTCCGATGTACTGGAGCCGCTGCGTTGGTGTCAAATGGGATTTCTTTAAATTGAGGAAGAAGCCCAGCCTGTGAAGGGAGAGGCAGGTGACGGACAGATGATCCAGGACTTGCTCGGGAGAGCTCCCCCTGATCAACCAATCATCCAGGTAGGGGTAGACGTGAATCCCCCTTTCCTGAGATGCGCTGCCACCACCACCATGAGCTTGGTGAAAACCCTCTGGGCGCAGGTCAATCCGAACGGCAGGACCCGAAACTGAAAGTGTGAGTCACCAAACGCGAACCTCAGGTACTTCTTGTGCTTGGGATGGATTGGCACATGGAAGTAAGCATCCTTGAGGTCGAGAGACACCAACCAGTCCTGAAGTTGAAGGGCCTGGAGGACTTGAGAAAGAGTCACCATCTTGAACTTGTCCTTCCTGAGGAGTTTGTTGAAACCGCGCAAGTCCATGATGGGTCTCAATCCCCCGTCTTTCTTCGAAATCAAAAAATAAGGGGAATACCATCCCTTGTTCCTCTCCGCTACAGGCACCAGTTCTATGGTGCCTTTCTCCAGCAGGGCTTGAATTTCCTGCGCAAGGAGCGGATCCGGACACTTCAGAGTGGTTCCCTGGTGGATTGTCGTGAGGCCTCTGCCGAAAAGGAATACAGTAGCCGTGGGTTATGATCTCCAGAACCCACACATCCGAAGTAATGGCTTGCCACTCTGCAAGATGCTGCGCCAGCCTTCCCCCAACCGGCGAACCATGGGACCTGGCCTCATGACTGAGTGGTAGCGGCTGCGGCGTTGCCTGAGGGCAAAGAGGCAACTGCCCGAGCGGCCTTGACACCTCGAGTACCTTTGTTTCCACCGCTGGCACTCTTACGCTGGCCTCTTTGACTGCTAGCTCCCCTCGCTTTACTGAAGGACGAGTAATAGCGAAAGGTACCTTCCCTCCATTGCTGTCCCCTAGGACGAAAAGGCGGAGGTTGGCGAACTGCAGCGCCCAACGACTTCGCTGCAAGCTTTGGAGGCCTGCAACCTCTCAAGGCTCTCGTCAGCCTTGCTGCCAAAAAGGTGTTCACCGTCAAAGGGCATGTTGAGGAGCCGGGACTGCACATCAGGAGTGAATCCAGACTTCCGCAACCACACAAACCTGCGCATTACGGTGCTCGCCGCCATGGACCGGCTGACACAATCCGCCAATTCCAAACCCGACTGAACGGCCTCACACATGGCATCCTTACCATCCTGACCCATAGCAAGGAAACCATCCCGTTCGTCCCCTTCGGGAATATGTTCAGCCGCTAATGCAACACAGTTCCACAGAGTGTGTGTGAAACGAGACAAGGCACATATGGAGTTGGCTGCCTGAAGCGCCATACCCCCCGAAGAAAACACATTCTTCGCCCAGCCGCCAAAACGTTTGTCGTCCATATCCGGAGGGATGGTAGGATACGACGCCTGCTTTGCCGGGGCCGTAGCCGCCTGCAGCACCAAACTCTCCGGAGTGGGGTGCCTAGACAAGTAGCAGGGGTCGCTACTGGCTGGATGGTATTTTCGAGACAAAGACTTGCCCACTGCCGGGAGACTCTTCGGAGCAGTCCAAGCCGCCGCCACCCTTCTCTGCAGAGCCATATGAAAAGGCAAAACCGGGTCAGTGGGGGGACCGAGATCAAGGATGTCCGTGAGATCATCCTGAACGAACTCCCCCGGGGGAGCCGACCAACCCAAGTACTCGGTGACCCGAGACATAAGGCGCCGATATGAAGAATCGGCATGAGTGCCAGGCTCCGACCTACAAAACACCACCTCCGGAGAGATGTCCAGTCCACTGGCATCATGCAGCGACTGCCGCAGATCATCAAACTGGCTATGGCCCGAGATAAGGTTATCTGGAAGCGTAACCGGAACCAAGCCGCCATCAGAGCCTTCATCACCCTCTGAAATGTACTGACCTTAGCCAGAGCCTTTCTAGGGGCAAACCCCGTGCCACGGGGCCCCTCCGACACCAACGCCTCGAAAGGCGTCGAGGGCGGCAAACTAGTCGGCGCCGGCGTCGACAGAAAAAGCGTCAACGTCGAGCGAATCGGCATCGACGTCGGCTGCAGCGCCGCCAGCATCGGCGGCGTCGACACAGGCCTCGAAGCCGGAGCTCCGAGCGTTTCTCTCGACGACCTAGGTGCCGACGGCATCGACGACCCCCTCAGAGGCGGAGCCTCAAGAGAAATCGTCGACGACCTCGGCGCCAGAGGCGTCGACGTCTTCTTCGAAGACGGCACAGGATCATGCGGTCTCGAACGCGTTGAGGAGCAGGACCTGGAACGGGCATGGCGAGAACGGCTACCCTTGTCCGAGCAGGACCTCTCCCGCGAGCCGTGCCGACAACCCGAGCCCGAAGGCGTACGAGCGGTGTCTCTCGACCGGTGCCGACCGACCCCACTCGGAGGCGCGGACGGACCGGTGCCCTGCGATTCTAGAATCGCTAGCATCTGCTTCCCGAAGGAAGCCCATTCCTCCGGTGTCGCTTGCATGGAAGGATAAGCGACCCACCGACGGGCGGAGTCCTCGGAAGAGGACGGGGAAGGCGACCTATGCCGGCGCTTCCGGGAATGCCTCGAAGAGGCGGAGGAGTGGCGAGACCGACTCCTGGAAGGAGAACCACTGGACTTCCGACAATGACGCGGAGAGTCGCCCCTCGAGTCATCCGTCGAAAGCCCCGCAGACCTCGACTTCCGGGGCTCAGACACCCGGCCTACCGACAGCTTCTTCTTGCGTTCCCGCAAGGCCTTTGCCTTGAGCGACTGGCAGTCGACACAGTCATCCGTATCGTGGGCCTCCCCGAGGCACCAGAAGCAGGCGTCGTGGGAGTCCGTGACCGACATCTTGGACCCACAGTCCCCGCATTTCTTGAAGCCCGGACGCGGGATTGAAGACGAATAAGACATCGCCACGAACAGGTCTTCACAACAAACCGAACAGGTTCAACGAACCGAGAATGGAAAACAGCAAACTCCAACGAGTCGAGGCGTACCGAGATTCACGAAGCGAACACGTTCGCGGAAAAAACGGAACTGAGGCTATGGGCGTCGTGCGTCCTACTTATCACATCGGGTGACGTCGGCCGTCGGAGGAGGTCCTCGGGGACGGCGCATCGACGTCATCGACGCAGGACGCAGACGCCAAAGATTTTCCGAAGCAGCACAGCTGTGGACATTACCTGTTATAGATGTGGAATCTGTCGGAGGACCCAATCCCCTCGAATTTTATATTTCAGCAGTGACTCATGGCAGGCAGCTAAAGCATATCTGCACTCTTAAACCCTCATGTGATGTGCTTTTCTTATATGAGATCTTTAACTGCTGTACATTTAAATGCTACACACAGTGTGCAATACTTGGCTGGTTAAAGGAATTGAAAGGCCTTGTGCAGCAAAAGATGAGTAAACCTCAATAATTTGCATATGTATTAACATCACAGAAAAAGTATAGGGAGGCGCATGATGACTCAAATATTTGATCAACAAGAGGATTGTAGGAAGTTACATTACAAGATGTTTTGATACTAAGCTCACAGGCAAATGCACCTTGTGGTGTGTAATAACAAAATTACTCACTGTAGTGACTACCTTACTCCTAGTCCATACTCTCCTTTCCTCCATACATGTGGCACATTCCGTCCTTTGGGACGGGTCCGGAGCACTTTTGTCAAAAAGCATCTTTTTACGCGGGTACCACGTGTGGCCTTAACCCCGCCCTCCTGAGCTCCGCCCAGCTCATCGCCCTTCAGTCCTTTTCTATCGCCAGGTATGCAATCATTTAAGCAATAATAGAGAATACTTATTAGAGGGGACTGCGGGTGGGCTCATGGAGGAAAGGGGACTATGGACTAGGAGTAAGGTAGTCACTACGGTGAGTAACTGTGTTATACTCCTACGTCCCATCCGCTTTCCTCCATACTTGTGGGAGATTCCCACGCACTCCTCACAGGTAATCCGGGTGGATGGAAACTCCTTACTGAAACAGGTTTTTAAGAACAGCCTGGCCGAATTTAGCATAGGCTCTGGAGCTCAAGTCCAAGCAGTAATGCTTACAAAAAGCTGATGGGGAAACCCACGTAGCCACCTTGGCAATGGTTTCCCAGGGAACATATTTTTGGAAGGCAACAGCAACCGCTTCGCCACGTACAAGATGGGCATGAATGCCCTTCGGAGGTTGAAGAACCTGAATGGTATACGCTTCTAAAATACATCGGGGGATAATTGCCTTTGAAGAAGGTTTCCCTTTCGGGTCTCTGAACGTCACAAAGAGTTGCGAGGAGCCCCTGAGTTCAGTTGTTCTATCCAGGTAGAACTTCAGGGCTTGTCTGACATCTAAATTGTGTAATAATCTCTCGGCATCTGAAGCCGGGTTTGGAAAAAAGACAGGTAATGAGATAGATTGATTCAAATGAAAATCAGTCACTACTTTAGTAAGGAAAGAAGGATGAGTGTGGAGCACCACCTTGTCCTTATGAAAGTTGAGGAACGGATGTTCCACAGACAAGGCTTGAAGTTCGCTTACTCGCCTTGCTGAAGTCACAGCAATGAGAAATGCAACTTTCCATGAAAGGTACTTTAGATCCGCAGTAGCCAAGGGTTCAAATGGTTTATGGCATAAGGCGTTGAGGACCACATTTAAATCCCATTTTGGATGAGGATTGCGTACAGGAGGAAAAAGATGTAATAGACCTGCGAAATGCCTTTTAATGATTGGGTTCGTTAAAGAAAAGGAACAGTTGTCATTGGCAGCGATAGCCAACAAGTAAGTCCTACAAGGGGGGTGCTAGAGAGCCCGACCAAGATGGCCGTGGGTCTGTGAAGCTCTCCAGCGCCTGAGAATATCCGGTCCTATATCTGGCAGACTTCTGTGCTAAATCTGTGCTTTGGCATACAGAGGCAACCTGCAGCAGCGGGCCCCTACAGATCAAAACCTGGTGCAAATCAACACCGGAATAGCTTCAAACACACCGCAGCCATAGACGAGCGCCAGCCGTGTGGTGTGGAGGAGGGGTGGCCCCATTGGAAGAGGAGCGCGGCGGTGCCGGGAAACCAGCCATTCCCGGTCAGAGGTTGTCATGATGCCTACCTCCAAGGAGCCAGGTCCGACCCAGCAACCCCAGAGGCAGGCATCATTTCCCCCAGGGGAGTGCCAGCGGGCCCAAGCTGGGGCCCTTTGGACGCAGTCCTGGCGCCTTAGGCGCCAGGCTCATGTTGGACCTCTGTCCTGGCGCCTTAGGCGCCAGGCTCATAAAGCTAGACATGTGTTCAAGTGTTTTAATGTGCACTTACCTGATGCAGACCATGCTGCCACATCCAGGCCCTCTTGAGGCCTGAATAGGAACTACTTTACCTGTGGGACTACTTTCCACCCAGGTGTGGTCGGGGAAGGATACATACCTGATCGGAGGAAGGATACACACTTGGAACTTCTTCCAAAGCTATTTAAACCACACCCGATCAGCAACTCACGCTTCGCGTTGTTCTGCTCCTCGCAGCTGGACGCTCACCGTGTCAGCTCCTGCATCTGGACTTCAGCCATGCCTGTCAGCATCCTGGGTCACCTGCAAAGGGAGACAAGAGACCTACCAGCTAATCTGCACCACGGAGACATCACCGACGATCCTGAAAGGGAAGACATCATTTTTAAAAGCATTTCGTTACGATCGCTGCAGCGCTGCATTTCACTCACCTTTCCTGGGTTCCTCCATCTTCAGCAGCGATCATCCGGATACACAGCCACTTCCCAGAGCCTAGAGAGAAAGACAAGAATAAGAGGTGAGAGAAGGAAGGGAATAGGAAAAGCCCAGTTTCCTTCTAAGACTTACCTGTTGGGTCATTCCCATTTCATTTCGGGTCTTGCTGCTTCCAAGCAGGACCCCGGCCCCTATCGGGAAAAAAGACAAAGACATTAGATGAGCGAATGCAAAAACATCACCTGAGCGCTCATCTAGGACTTACCAGATCTTTATTGGAACTGCACGTTTCACTTCGGGTCGGCGCCATATTTCTGGCATTCCGAACCTCGGCCCCTATGGGGAAAAGACATCAACATCAGCGCTTTGTTGCAAGAAGTCTCCAAAGGAATCTTCATTCATCACCTGAAAAAAGACAATGAACATTATTATTTAAAGCTTGAACTTTTGAACTTGCAACAGAACTTTTACAGCGCCTTACCAGTATAATCAAGCTTACCTGAACTCCCATCCAACCTCAATCCAGTGAAGTAACTGGGTTCAACGCGCCCCTGCGTCAGAAGCAGGATGGAGAGCTCGTCCTTTCAGACCCTAAGGGGAATATTCCTGCGAGCCGGAGAAGCCAGAGTAGAGGGCCCTTCCTGTCCATCTTCAGAGTCCTGCGCTTCACCATTGAAGAAGCATCAGCACTCGAAGCCAGACCTGAGCCTCCGTGGGAATCAGGTGAGCGTTACAGAGGTGTGCCCTGCGGGGTAGGTCCTGCTTGGGAAGTCAGAGGCCAGGCTGGGAGGCGCAGAACCAGGCGGGCAGTGCAGTCAGCATTTGGAACGCCGTGGAGCTGATCCGGGACGTTGGTGGCCTGTCTCAGGAGAGCAAGTGAGGTGAGCTGGTGGGGCTGCGTTGACGGCCGGCGCACCGGACCGGCGATTCGCCAGTTTGGAGCCTCCCCGCGGGCAGCTGCGGCCCTACATTTGGTTGTCATAGTGCGCAGGGCCTCCTTGCAGACATCCAGCCTGTCGGGAAAGTAGCGGGCTGGGATAGCGGGACATGCTGGGTGCCTCAGAGCATGGCTGGAGCAATGTTAGCAAGGACCGAGACGTCGGGAGGTGCTGACTCAGTGCTGCCCTGGGTGCTGGCTGGCAGGGAACCAGAGGCAGACAATGAACATGTAGGGGGCCAATGAAGGTCTGGGATTGGAGAACTGAGCGTGAAAGGACAGACAAGGCAGCCTAGGGTGTGCAGGTGTGGAGATCTAAGTAAACTGCATTGGATGGATCGAGACTGGGACTCTGACCTCTGTGTATAAGGGGCCTAAACTGGGACCTTCACCAGGACAAAGATTTGGCGGTTTGGGTACTCGCCTTGGTCTTTGTAAGTTCCTAATCCGTAGAAAAATTAAACAATTCCTTGCCGTGGAAGGGAAGGTCCAGAACTTTATCTTGCACCTCCTTCGAAAACTTTGTCGCATAGAGCCATGCCTGGCGGGAGGTGTCAATTCCCACCATGAGGCCTCGGGCTGAGGTATCTACATTGTGTGCCGCAGCTTCCAGCAGATCTTGAACCAACACCATGGCGTCTGGCAAACCGGCCTTGAAGTTGTCTAGCCTATCTGCAGGAATACACTCCTGGAAATCAGCCAACTCCTTCCATAGCTTCATATTAGCTGCAGCCAGGATGAGCTCGGTATTTGCTTGGCAAAGTTGAAGTGCTGAGTTGGCAAAGACTTTCTTGCCCAAGGGGTCCAGAATCTTGTCTTCCTTGGGCAGAATCTGAGCCAAAGCCGTGGAGTCTCAGAAGCCGGCTTGGATTGAAGTGTGGCTGCAGCTACCATAGTCGAGGAAGGGAGCAGACAAGACGCCGAGGCTATCTCCTCAGAGGTGTGGCGCCTGTAACAGCGTCAATTCTCTTATTGATATGCAGCCCGGTGTGGGGCTTATGCCAGACCTTACGGGCCTCAGCCAAAATGTCCTTCTGAAGGAACAGGCCAGTGTGCTCTTGTGGTGACAAGGTGAACGCTCCCAAAAGCACCCCCTCCTGCGGAGCGGGGGCATCAGCTGCTGGAATGTCGAGGAGGGCCATCATATCCAGGACCCGGTCATGGAATGCTCTGACAGAGCGGGGCTGCTCATCGCTATTCTGATCTGCTTGAGGATCATCCAGCGGATCGGGAGCAGACGACTGGGCCGTAACAGGTTTTAAAGTGCTATCCCGCTCTACCGGTGTCTTCTCTATAGGAGACAGCGGGGGTAGGGGAGGAAGAGCTGGAGACGGACTAAGAGCAAGACGTGGTACCACAGCAGGAGCTGCTGGAACCACCGGAGTGGAAGGTGGAGCCAGAGGTTCAGGGTAGATTTCCTTGAAAAGGCCCTTAAAATACTCCTTCATAGGGTCACAGTGCATGAGCCTCTGAAATTTCCCGAAAAATACATCGTCTGATGAAGGTTTGGGCGCTGGGGTAGGCAGAGGCCTCTCATACAGGGCATACTCCCACGAACGCAATGAGGATGGTTGCCAGGAAGGCCCACCATCAATCGGGTCCGCATAGACCAATGGAACAGAAGGAGGTGGAAGCGAGACAGTATGGGGCAGCAGCATCCGAGCATGCCAGTCCTAAGAAGGTGGAAACGGCTGCTCAGCCCAAAAAACAAGGTTCCCAGCACCCGCCGTCGAGAACGTAGGTGTAAGGGAAGAATCCCAAATGGCCGAATGGATCATGAGGGTTGAAGAGAACTGCGTCACATGTGCAGATGAGGCACCCAACTCCTCAGGCTGGTCAGGAGACTTAAGTAACACCTTACCCTTGACACAAGGATACTCGGCAGAGCCGGTACCTTGGGGTCTCAGATGTTTACTGGACATCTTGGAGGCTAACCTCCAGAGCAGGAACCTCGGCAGAGCAGGTAACAGAGGAGTTACGGTCTATGAACTCCCTCTTTGCACCCTCGACAGAACCGGTATCACTGCGCTCCCGAGCATGGGAATGTTGTGGAATCCACTTCAGAGACAAGACCTTCAGAGCAGGTACCTCGGTTTTGTCAGTACAGACCTTAGCCTCAAAAATAGGAACCTCTGGTTTCCTCCTGGGAACGTGTAGCTCCCTCGTGAGGGGCCTCAAGCCGTGGCTTGGTACAAAAAGCCCCAAAAAAGGAGGACTCAGGGCATACCCCGGTATCTGAGTGGAAAGCTCCAGAAACGGAGACCTCAGAGCGAACCCCGGTGTACAAAGCCACAGATGAACTGGGCTGAAGTTTAGCACCTGACAGGTGAACCTCGGAACGTGGTCCAGTCTTGGCAGGTTCGTCGTGAGAACCCTCTGAGAAAACTCTGGTACGCCTATTAGGCCTGAAAGGCACCTCGAGGGAACCCCTGGTGGTAGGGCTGCTCAAGACCCTCCCGGACCTAGAAGACCCCGGGAAGGAGTCCCCCGGCCGGGGCGTCCTAAAAAGTAAAGGCGCCCTAAAAAGTAATGAACTTACCGGGCGTCTCTTCTTTTCGTCGATGAAAAGCTGAAGGTAAGGTGGAGGAACTCGCTGAAAGACCTCCTCCCACCAAAGAAGACAGCGCTGAAGTGCCCGGATGGAGAGTGAATCACAGTAGAAACACGAATCCCAGCAACGGTCTGGACTGAGACACTCCAAGCGTAGAGAATGGCGATCCGCCCTAGCAAAGCGACGTTTGCATGAATAACAGTACACAAATCCCAGACGGTCCGGCATAGATGGATAACTAAGCGACCGGAGAACCGGAGCAGAAGAGAAGGACAACGAGAACAAAAAATCTTTCCCGGTGATGCAAGTGCGTCCAGCCCGACAACACGGAGAAAAGGATTGAAGGCGATGCGCGGGGCAGAGCACAGGAGGGTGGGGTTACAGCCGCGTGCGGTACCCCACGGAAAAAGAGAAGAAGGACAAACATTTTCATTTTTTATGCTTTTTGACAAAAGTGCTCTGGTCCCGTCCCGTAGAAGGGAATGTCCCACAAGTATGGAGGAAAGGGGACAGGACGTAGGAGTATATGCGATCACTGTTATATATGTATAGGTCTACATCAAGAGTGAGAATGGGCCCCATTACAAGCCTGCCGGTCCAGATACAATGGCGGCGTTGTCTCCGGACCGGCAGACTATGAGTTCTGCAGGCGGGTGGCGTCACTCCTGCCAGGTCTGACCTGACGCAAGTAACGCCACCCGTCTGCAGACGGAAATGGAAACACTGGCACCGTTATTTACGGTGGCAGTGTTTCCATTGACCCCATCCCAATGGAGTTGGGACTCCATGGGAATGGGGATTAACGGAATTATGCCTCCAGAAATACCGGGTCACCGGGGTTGTAATGCCCCGGTGATTCCGGCAATCACAGAGGTGGTAATTCAATCCGGGTCCAGCGGCAGCCTGCCGGTTTTTCCAGCACGGCTACCGCCGGACTCGTAATGAGGTCCAATGTTTGTAATAGTGTCCTCAGTGTGATCTTAATCACTTCTAGGGAATTCTAATTTTCACACATAAGGAAATATGAAATAAAATGGCTTGCACAACATCACACACTTTCTTTAGTTAAGTAGTGAAGCTGACATATCAGACCGCTCTGCAATTTAGACATTAGCCACATATCTAACCAGCGCTGTTTCGTAGAAATATGTGCTGGTTGGCTTTGAAGAATACTCAGATTTATACGTATAACTTGCAAAGTACTCTAATTATAGTGAACCACTCAAATATATCATTCCTTCCAGAAATAAGTCACATTCTTACTGTGGCATGGCTTGTTTTCTGCAAATCTATGATAAATCAAGCTTAGTATGTGTTATTATGTGGCTAGACTGGCATTATAACCCAGCAAGTCCAGCTGTTTATTGTGGCATGCATTTTATGCAGAGCCTACTGTGTACACGCAGGCCAGAATGATGTTGGGGGGAGCACCCAAGAATCTCGCACAGGGTGTTGGGAGACCTGGGGCCGGAACTGAGGCCAGTTACTGTAATATGCAGGGGCAGCTAGCTAGCTGTGAGGCTCCTGCTACTATCTGTGTGAGCCCCGAAGGACCGCACAGGTGGCCCATGCCTAGGACTGGCCCTACCTAAAGTGCAAAACAGTAGGCAGCACTCCTCGATTATTCTATGCAGCTCTGCCACAGCCATCATGCATTCACCATTCTCCACCATGTCGAATGGTCGAATGGCCAGGGCTCCTTCACCATCCACTACTTCATCCCAAAGGCAGCACCCCTAAATTATTCTCTTCAACTCGCTTACAGCGCCCGTGTTGATACAATTTCCTATGCCCCCCCCCTACAAACAATAGAAACATAGAAACACAGTTCAAGAAAAGAAAGATCTAATGAAAACATAACCTAATAGAACGAGATACATGATTATGAAATATATTTGACTCGTGGATTTCAAATCATGAAATCCGCAAAGAAAAACAAACTGATATCTAAAAAGTCCAATTTCTAGGTGGGCGTAGCAAGAAATTAAAATTTTTCTTGGGAGCTCCAAAGCCATATTAATTAACTAAGATAGGAGTTTGCTCCTCCGGCCAGGAAGTGACATCATCATGTAAATATATTTACAATATGCTGCCATGGTGAAGCCGTGAAAGCAGAGTTGCTAGCACCAGAGCACTTATCATGCCCTCCGGTGTGCGCCTACATCACAGGCACATTATTCAAATATTGCACGTGTTCTACTGCATGTTGCTGCACACTGTTGTACTGGGAATGCTTATAGCGTTTGGAAACTGATCCGTACGCAAGTCCCTGGTAGAGTTGAACCAGAGCTGGATTTGTGTACTTTGTTAGATAGGTTACTCTATAAGTAACCAGCGCCATATTTTCGGTATAAATGTTTTATGACCATCTGGTTTATATGGTGCACTTGGCCAATATGGTATGGTTGTTCCCTCGCGTGAATGATAGCCGATGTGTGTGTGTTCATCTCACACCGATGCACTCACTAAACCTGCACTAAATTCTACTGCAGGGACGGGTGCCTAGCAACAGCTCGGCTCATCAATATTCAACAGCCGGGCTACTGCGATGCGCCCACTCTCTACAGGAGCTCAGCATCTTCGTGGTACCGATTCATCTCTCCTGCAGCCGCAACACAGCAGAGCACTAAAGGACCAGCCCCTCCCTTCTGAAATAGCTGATTGACACTCTAGACCCTGTCTCCCCAGCTGTGCTGTGCTAAAAGCAACGGCGGCCGGTGCCAAGAGAGGAGCGTAGAAGAAGGATCCAAACTCAGCTGTCGGATAGTGGCGTATGCACAAGACAGAGGCGAGACATGTCCAGGCTGCATCTTTTAAATGCGCATGAAGATCATTACAACGCATTAATGTTCAGAAAATAGGTCGCGGACACTGAAATCAAGACGGCGATTGCGGCTATATATGTCAGACCTGCCCAACGAAAGAGGAAATATGCCAGACACACTAAAGCTCTCGTTACAAGTGTTGTGGTGAGCGGCTGTGGTAAAAGATGAAAGCGGACATAGTAAAAATAGTCAAAACATGCTATGAGATGAAACCAGAAGTATGACCTCAGATGCAACCATCACAAGATCACATGTTGCAAAGTGTCAAAGGTAATAATAATATCCCGAAATGTAAAAGTACCAATTCCTCACACACATCCATAACATTTGCGTGAACGCAGCTAAAGTAAGCTAGGGGAAAGATGGTTTCCCAAATGTTGTAATTGCCCTGGATTGTACGCACACCCTGTTGGTTCCCCCTCAGGGAAGGTAGCAGGTGTTCCACAACGACAAGCAGCAGCACACAGTGAATATGCAGATCAAATGTAGCAGTTACCCAGTGCCTTAAGTGGCACTACAAATCGAGCCGGGGCCCATCGAGGGGGCGTGGCCTAACAACGGGGGTCTTGATGGGCCGTTAGGCCACGCCCCCTTGACGAGCCCCGGCTCAATGGGCTAATGGCACCCCTGCCAGGCAGCCTTTTGTAGAGATTAGCACCCTCTCCCCTTTCGGGGAGAGGGTGCTGATCTCTGCATTTCTATTCTATAGGCTTGCCTGGCAGGGGACAGCGCCTCTCCTATTCAGCCTTAATGGTGGCGCTGCCCCTCGCCAGCTGGGGAGGGGCAGCGTCACCATTAAGACTGAAAGGGTGAGGCCACTGGAAGCAGAGGCCTTTTTCCTAAAGACTGAAACTCCCGAGAATCCACGGGAGCTTCAGTATTTAGAAAGCAAGGCCTCTGCTTCCAGCGGCCACACGTTTTCTCCATAATGGTGGCGCCGGCCCACGTGCATCCCTTGATTAAAGGGATGCCTCGCAGGTGCGGCGCCACCATTATGGCTGAAAGGCATTTTTTTCTGAAGCCCGAAGCTCTCGCATACGAGCGAGAGCTTCAGGCTGTAGAAAAAAATGCTTTTTACTGTAGTGGCCGGGGCTGACAGGGGAGATTAGTGGGCCCCGGCAGGGCCCCGCCTCAAAACGAAATTTCGGAGACTGCCGGGGCCCAGCCCCGGCAGGCCCCGGCCCACTTAAAGCCCTGCAGTTACCCATTTCCTGCCCACTGCTGTGAGTGGGAAAGTATGTTATTCCGAACACCAGCACATTCATCCCTCCTCTTTCTTGACAAAATGTACTTGCATGCATGCAGACGCAAGGCAAATATGGATATGTGTCCCAGAACATCCACCCCCTTTCACATTTTGCATAGGACTCAGGATATCCTCTGTCACTATTGTTGCTCGCACTATTTTGGCACCTGGCATAGAGTGGTGCTAGAACACCACTCATTATCTTAACACACAACACTTTTAAGCGCATATTTCGTCTTTACAAGGGTACACTCTGCTGCCTACACCAAATTTGAGGTTCACTAGTGTATAGGTGTGCTATATCAGATTTGCTGTTTAGAATCACTAACAAAAATGGTACAATAACGACATAGTAATGAAGTGAGCTACACTTGTCCGCCAAAGAAATCAAACAAGTGCACCACCTCCATTTAACACATATCACATTCCTAACACACTCAAAACAAGAGCACTACTCCGCTACACCAAACAAATATTGGATTATTACAGGCCTTGCAATTTCTTAAAAATCCCACTAAACCCCAAGGAGAGATCATTAGTTTACATATTCGACCTAAGAGAAATTAACTCACCCATTGGTGACAGGTAACAAAATATTCACCAGTACTTTCTGTAAAATGGTGCATGACACCATAAACACACTTCATGTTTGGTGCAATTCTGACATTCAAAGGCCAGCCATGCACAGTGAAACCTTTAATTGACATTTACTGCAAACGGCCCTACAGATAAGAGGCGGATCGGCCACTTTTACTCACTAAACATAGGCAAATACTGTATAAAAAAAAAAAAATAGGGAGTAAAAATACACCCAACAAGATTGTCTCCTGCTTTCACCGACACCAATCCATGGATGTATTTGGACCAGTAGTGCACGAAGTACCACACGACAAAATTACTATTACTGCCTGATCGGAAGAAGTAAACGTGTAACTACTATTACTGCCTGATCGGAAGAAGTAAACATGTATCTTTAGATGTGCATGAATAGCTAGATGAAACCAAATAATGATTACAAAACAATTTTGTTTTCTAGTTCAAACATATTTTATCCGCTTATTAAATACTCCCATTGGAAATCGGACTTATATTTTTGCTCCCTAAAAATCCTTTTGTATTTGTATTTGCATTTATTTTTGTTACGAGCCGAAAGCCCACAGGCATGAGGGGGCAGACATAAAGACATAGGACTACGAATAAAAGAGGTCGGGAGTAAGAGGTCTGGCTCAAGATATTAGATAACTTTATTTAAAGAGCAGTGTCTTCAATTTCTTTTTGAAAATCTGAAAGTTGGTTTTAAGTCTGAGCGTGGTAGGCAGGCTATTCTATTTTAGGGATGCTTTAACTGGGGAAGAGCATCCCATTCCATTCGCTTTCTTTGTCTGGGTGATCTTAACTAGACCTTGGTTTTTTGATCTCAGTGATCGTCCTGGTTCATACAAGGATATTTGTTCCTTTAGGTAGGTAGGGGCAGAGCCATATAGGCAGTGATGGACGATTGAGGCCGCTCTGAATGTAAGGCGGTCATCTACCACCAGCCAGGGTACGGCTTTGCGGTCTTCTGTGATGTGATTATGTCAGGGTTTCTTTTTTATAGCTCTCTCTGCATCGTTCTGAATGACTTGGGACTGATCAATGCATCCCTTGCTTGTTCCCAATAGCAGGGCATTGCCATAGTCAAGTCGTGAGAGGATAACGGCTCTAGCGATGGTTGTGCTATTTTCTTCATTTAAGAAGGGTCTTATGTGCCTGAGTAGTCTGTGGTAATATCTACAATTCTTTTTTAGATATGCAACATGGGGGTTAGCACCAACGGAGGATTCCAAGTAAATTCCTAGGGTTGTCACTTTGTCTGAAGTAAGAATGCTAGAGTTCTTTATGTTGAATTGGGCATAGTGTGAGTTCCATTTTGCTTCTGCCTGGTTGGAGCCAAAGATCATAAGCTCCGTCTTACTGCTGTTTAGGCAGAGCCAGTTAGATTTCATCCATGCCTCAATTATGCTGTAGATGGCGGCTATTTTGGTGCTGTCTGTGCTGTAGCTTCCACTCAACTCTATAATAAGCGGAGTGTTGTCAGCAAAGTTGGTAAATAGTACACCTAAGTTATTGAGGAGGGGGCAAAGGCAACAAAGGTAAAGGTTAAAAAGAAGAGGAGAAAAACTCGGTCGCTGGGGTACACCATAGTTTATACTTATGGGGTTGGAGAATTTTTCCCCCCAGTGTATTTTGGAGCTACGATCTGAGAAGAAAGAGGAGATGCAGTTTGTGGCCTCTTGTGAGCAATTTCCTGATGTTCCCAGTGCTTCCTGGAGTTTATGGTGGTCTAGCAGCTCAAACGCTGCTGATAGGTCTAAAAGCATCAGCATGCCTGTCTTTCCCTTTTCCAAGATGTTCAGCATTCTAGTTTGTAGATCCAGAAGTGTGGTCTCTGTGCTATGTGAACTTCTAAATCCAGATTGTTGTGCGTGAAGTAAATTGTGTTAGGTCCACTTATGTTTGCAGTTGTTTAGTTGCAGATTTGTCTAGAATTTTAAGAAGTAAATTACAATTAGTTATTGGCCGAAGATTTGAAGGGTCTTGTCGGTCGAGTCCTGCTTTTTTAAATAAAGGAGTAACTGTCACTGCTTTAATGGAGCTGGGTACTTTCTTGTTTTTAAAAGAGGTGTTTACAATTCTACGAATTAGGGGTGCAAAATGTCTGGGTTTTCGAGTACAATTTTTGGCGGTAAAATGTTTTATGCATAGGATGTCTGCTTACGGGATGTGAGGAGCTTTTTTGTGTCGTCTAAGGTTAGTGGTTTAAACTTAAATTATTCTCCGTGGATAATGGGTGGGTCAGTAATGTCCAAGGTAGGTTTTATTTTAGTGGCTACCTGGCAAAGGCTGATGGTTTGCCGTGCTTTTAGAATCTTTTCATGAAGGCAAGTTGGACCTTCTTGCAGTCTTCTTGGGTAGGTTGGTAAGGGGGTAACAAGGAGGGTGGTTTTTATACTGACTTATGGAGTTGGAAGAGTTTGCCTGAGCAATAGAAGGCAGTGGAAAACTGAGGTTTATAGAAGTCTTTTTTAGTCTCAGTTAGTTTCATTTTGTATTTTTTGTCAATTTCTTTCCATGTCTTTTTTTACTCCCACCTTTAAAAAATGGGGAGTAAAATACTCCCACTGCCAAATATCACCTGAAAGACTGACTACAAACAAAGTTTGGTTGCAGTAAATGTCAAATAGAAGTTTCAAACATCCCCATAATCGACAGTAAGGTCAAGTATCATGCAAATGGTACTCACCCTTCATAAAATCTCCTTGCCAATGCGAGTGGGCTATTAGATTTTGGAAGCCCTCTATAAGCAAGTTCACTAGCCTTCTTCCCCAACAAGATACACATTCATATCAAGTGATCTGCCCATCATCAGCTAACAGAAATCACACTTTTTAAATGTACATCACTCCTCCTCAACAAATATCCACTTCAACCTCAGTGCCTTTCATCATCAAACAAGAATCCCACCCAAAGTAAATGCACTGCCCCCTCATTATCAAATATCATAATCGGAACTCTATGCTACCCACCTACCCCCTAAAATATAATATCCTTTACCTGTGCATTACCCCTCTTCACCAAAGTGATACGCACTGATTCATTGCAAGTGCATTACACCCCTTGACTGAATATCACACATTGGGGTGTAACTAACACTGATTCGGAAGGTGCAGTTTCATAAGTGGGGAAATCTGCAGAGGTCCACAATCAAATTGAGATTAATAGAGATGGACACAAGTAATTAATTACCTTTCTGTATTTATTTGAAAAAACCCCTGAAAGAAATGAAAACATCTGGTTGTAGAGGTAAGGAATTTTTCAAATTCATCAATGTCAGGCTCAGCTCATGCAAAGCATGCTGATTGGCAAGGCCTGACACTCCCTCCACTTGTGTGTGCAGGGGTACCCCTTATACCAACAGCACCGCAAACAAAGCACTGCTTTGCCTCATGGACCCACAGAGGTGCGATGAAACCCATATGACATCTACAATGCTGCTGGACCACTGTGGCTTTGGCCTACAAGGTCCTGTTCTAAAAGTCTGAAGCCAATAAGAACCCCAGAGTGGCACTAGCCTGCTGCCTTCATTGGTCGTCAACGCTAGTCTGTATTTAGCATGCAGAGAGCCATCTGTCCAGAAACCACTGTTAAATACTGCCACACCGCCACTACAAATGCAAACACTAGGAAGTAGTGGACATTTTATGAAACTTTGTATGTTCGGACAACGACAATGACAATGAGCCATACCCATTAACCCATTTAAAATGCACATAGGGAGATGTCAAAGGTTTTTGGAGGTTCATCTTTTTCATTTTTGCGGATTCCCTGAAGGGTCTGTTGCAATGAGAATTGATATGTATACTTCTTCTTTTAGGATAGGGGCCAGAGAAAAAGCATCCATCCTCCTTTCGGGTCACTCTACTATGGATCAATTTAGGAATCTATCTATGTTTGATATGTTTGATATATGCCACTTGCTGAATACCCTCCAAAGAGGTTATACCTATACCGGTATTGTGGAGGAAGAGGTTTTAAGAGAGTGTTTTATCCTTGGGAAACAATTAATATTAGGGAAGTATCTATTGTAGCTCATACTCCCTGTTGAGAAAAGGCCTTTTTTGTTCATCCCACTACTACCACCATGTGTGGCTTGCCAAAAAATCACACACAGGTATAAAGAAAGTAAACTTTAACAATGCTATTACATTTATCAGGAAGGGCTGTTGTATTCCCTAAATAAGTGCTTAATGGAATAAAACTACAAAGGATAAAGAAAACTAACCACAAGTATCAGATTGGGTTCACAGGAAGAGCATCTAGGGTTGGTCTTCCCAAGATTTCCCTAATACGGCTCTCAACAGTCTCAGTTCCAGAGTTATAATGCCCTTTTCGCTACTTGGCAATCTCCTACCACAAGAATTTCTTCCCCACTTCCTTGTTGTTTTTTGTCAAGCTACACTATTGTTAAACTCCAGCCACGTGTCACCATCCTGGGCTCAGGACTAAAGCATTTTTATTTGTATTTTATTTATTTGTAAAGCGCGTCTAGCCCTGGGGCAACAGAGCAGTAATCTTACATTTTAAAACAGTATACATTGCTACAAGTTTAACAATCAGTATAAAAAGCATGAAAATATAAATACAAATAATGTACAAACAATAGTACTAAAGGTACTTCATAAGGCAGAGTAATACAGAGTGTGTAGTGGTAGTGAGACAGCTTATGCAACTAAAGACTGGACAATATACAAATAGAAACGAAACAATTTGATATACATTGGACTGTATGGTGAAGCATCCTCTACAAGCTAATGAAGGGACAATATACAAGAAAACAGTTTTATATACATAGGACTGTAGGGCGTGAATTAATGAGTAGTTGAGTTGCAGTCCTGGTCCCGAAGCCAGGTTTTGACCGTGTTGCGGAAGAGCAAGAAGGAGGGCTCTGATCTTAAGGAGATAGGGAGTGAATTCAATTTTTTTGCTTCTAGGACTGGGAAACTGGCTCTGCATGCCCTTGATTGGTTGAATCGGGAATCTCAATACAATGTGATTGAGCTGTTCTAATAGGTCGTGAAGATGAGTGACGTGTAAAGGAATTACATAAGTATGTCAGAGCTTGGTTATAGAGGCACTTGTGTGTTAGTTTTAATGATTTGAGTTATATTCTTTGCTTAACCTCCAACCATTTTAAGTTCTGTCTGGCTGTAGTGATGTGCTGTTTCCTCGGAATGTTGCAAGCTGATCTAATTGCATTGTTTTGCATAACTTGCATGTTGTTGATATTATGCTGGGATGTTCCTAAGTTTAGAGCATTACAATAGTCTAATTTGGATAGTACTAATGCTCTTGCTACTGTTGTACAGTTAAGTGGTGAAAGATATGGACGACAAGCTGTAATAAGCTTGCACGTATAGGATGTAGCTGATGCTAAGGCATTGGTTTGTCTTGTAAATGATAGTGTAGAATCCATGTGGATACCTAGAGTTTTCACTTCATTAGCTACTTTGATAATATGACCATCGATGTTAAAGGCTTTGAATGAGGTGCAAGCTTGACTAGTTTAGTTGGGGAACCAAGTATAAGTAGTTCTGTTTTATCGTCATTTAAACATAAACCGTGCTTGGTGATCCAAATTTGGATGTTGCTATAAATATCGTTCAGTAGTTTTCTACCTGCAACATACTCACCAGTTATAGGGATGAGTATCTGAGTGTCATCCGCATAATTTGTAAACGTGACACCCAGATAGTCCAGAATATCAAATAGGGGCTTGGTGAAAACGTTGTAGAACGTTGGGAATATGCAGGATCCTTGGGGGACTCCGCAAGAGACCGGTGAAGGTGAGGCTGATGCAGTTGGTGCAAAGACCCTCATAGATCTATTACTGATGAAAGATTTAATCCATGCGTTGGCTTGGTCAGAGAAGTGTGCGGCTGATGAAAGATGTTTGCATACAATTTCATGGTCCACTAAATCAAATGCTGCAGATAAGTCGAGTAGTTGGAGCAATGCAGATTTCCCTTGGTCTTTTAGTGACTGAATTTGCGTCTTGGGGTCGATCAGTGCCATTTCCGTACCGTGCCTTGGTCTGAAACCTGATTGTCTTAGTCCTAATAAATTGTTTGTTTCCAAGTATTGCTGGATCTGGAGGTAGGCTGGACGGTCTAAAACTTTTAATAAGAAACAGACGGTCGTGATATGTCTGTAATTAGATGGGTTATTCAGATCTAATGTAGCTTTTGTTAGTAACGGGAGTACCCATGTATCTTTCAGGTTAGTGGGTACTGAATTTGTGTCAAATGAGGCATTTATGAAAGAGGTAATGAAGGGAGCAAGTACTGTAGCGGCTTCCTTGATAAGTGAGGCTGGGCACACAACACCCATGTAATTAGAATGTTTGAGTTTGCGAATAATCATCTCGATTTCTTTGATTGTTAGATGTTTGAAGTTAAATTGTGTTAAGTTAGTGGTAGGATGCAGTGGCTTGTCCTCTGGTATGGTATTATCTATGATAGTTTACTTAGCAGCTATTTTATTAAGTAGCAGAGTAACTTTATCTTGTAAGGCATTCTGTATGCTGGTGCACCAAGCAGTGTCTTTTATAAAAGAGTCAGGTATAGGGGTGGGCGATTCTAATTCTCTAAGACTATTGAAAAGTTCCTTAGTACTAGAGTTAGCTTTTGATAAACGGTCATTAAAGTTATCTTTTTTCGCCTGGACAATAGTAACTTTGTAATTAAGTGAGACTGCCTGGAAGATATCTCTAATTTGTTGGGACGGCGATTTTTTCCAGATCGATTCTGCCGATCGCTTCTCTTTCCTCAAGATTTTTAGTTGAGGTGTGTACCATTTGTTGATATGTGCTAGCGGCTTGGTCTTCTGTAGTTTGAGGGATGCAATTGTGTCAATAGCTTTAAGAATCGTGTCATTGTAGAGGTTAACTAGGTCCGAAGGGTCTTGGTAAGTTGAAGTCAGGTGTGTTATACGGCGTAGAAGAGGAAGTAGGTTTTCTAGTGTAAGTTTTCGTTTACTACGTGTCATTGATGCTGGGGCTATAGTAGGTGTGCTGCAAGGGGCAGCTTTATCTATACTGAATGTTATTAAGTGATGGTCGGTCCATGCACAGGGAGTGTTAGATAGTACCTTAATGTTGCAGTCGAGGTCAAGGTCACTTCTTGACAGCTTTGCCAGATATAACTCTCTTAAGGCAGGTCTCTCCTAGTGCTGAGGTATAGCTCTTAGTAGGGTCTGAGCTCTCGCTCTCAAATCTGGTCTCTCCCTTTGTCTGCGGTATAGCTCTCAGCAAGCTCTGCGTTCACTCTATCAAGTGGGGTTTCTCCAAGTGTCTGAGTTATAGGTTCCAGCAAGCTCTCTGGTCTCTCACCTAATTCTGGGGTTGTTGTTCCCATGAACCACCAGCAGCTCACAGGTCCTAGGGTATATAACATCCTACTTGCCATTCTTGACTTCTTTCCAGTGCTCTCCAGCGTTCCCTCTACAGTCTTCTTTCCTGCCCCACTACACTATTGAGGCAGGGTGCCTTCTTTTTGTATCCCTCCTCTTTAATCCTAATGATCTCAGGTGTTTGACATTCGATGGGTAGAGCCTTCAAAAACGCAAGTGGCCATTTTGAAGTCTGAATAAAGAGTCCTGCACATGGCATGGCTCTGCACCGAGTGTTTCATGATCTTCGTGTGATCTGGGAAGCTTCCCCACTCCTGTTTCCAAGTACCGCCGGTGGGATTATCCCTCACATCTGCTGTTTCTACTGGCAAGCATAATCCATGCAGTGTTCTTTCTGCGTGCTTGTTTTCTTCTTGTTTTTGGAGACTGTAGCAAACCGGATCGCACTCCTCCTGTGGGTATCTTTCTGGTGGACATCTCCATTGGTACTTGCTTTCCTTAAGCAGGAATCTTGTTGATTTATTCTGCAGCGGCCATTGGGACACTCCTTGACTAGGCATCTCCGCAATGGTTTTCTCTCGAACTGTTGGTTTCTACCACATTGCCCTAAATAATGCTCCTTATGCATGCTTCACCTCAAATCCTTCAACTGAGGCCCTACTACATATGTTGGAGAACCCCAGGGACTCTTGGTAGGGCTCTAAATGTTTGTTCATTGCTTTTGGTAGGCAGGTGGTGTCGAACGAATGCAGTGAGGTGCAGGCTGAGGTTAGTGGGCCATAGGAAATCCCCATTCACCACCTACAGATAGAACTTGGGCACAGTGTGGGACAGTATCACTCGTCCCCAGAAACCTTGTAGGTCTCACAGGAGGAGCATGACTTTGTCACACACCCTTGAAATGAGGGTGGGGTGTGTCTGAACCTTGTTCATAACCAGATGTGAAAAACAGAAAAGTGTGCTACATGGCTCACTTTGGAGCATTTGCAGAGCATGTATAAGGGCATACAGAATCTTTAGCATGTTCTATATTCTAGAGGAACAGAGATAAGCATTTGACCAGGGCAATGCCATCTCCATGGTTCTTCAACTAGTCTACACCACTTGTTACTGTGGATCATGATATTGTGATTACAAGAGAGGCCTTGGAATTAATTTTACAGTCTTTGAATGGTCTAAACTTGTCTTGAGTTGCAAAGTATTTGCAGTAAAATGTTTTTTGTGATTCATACACATATTCTACAATGCTTTTCCATCGATACTTTACTGCAATGTGCACAGTACTTGTTTCTCCTTCTCTACATTTTCCTTTTCGGCAATGCCACGAAATGCCCTAAAAATATAAGTACACATCTGTGATTTTATCTTTGACATGCAGAGTCCCACAGTGCTTCACGTAATCTCCTTATTCAACATTATTCTACTCCCTCTGATTCGACTGTTGAAGTCATTCCGCCATTTGGATGAAGACTCTAGTCGATGTCTCTTGTACAAATGTTGTTATGTAATTTAGTGGTTTATACACTGCAGACCATCAACATTAGGATGGGTGCAAAGAAATACTACTCCTCCCATCATTGTGGTATGTCCATAATACCATATTTCGCTTTGTCAATATGGGTCAGTGTTCTACAAAGACAAACGAGGTGAAGAACCTTAGCATGATTTTTTATGAAGAACTAATCATGGAACTATAGGGTGCTGTAATGGTGAGAAGCTGGCTATGTTCATCTAGGTTCACTGCATAGAATCTTTCCTTACCTTAATTGACATCAAGGAGTTAGTGCTGTGATTGGGGTATAATTCTCCCGTTAGGACTATGCCAACTGCACGTATCTGTACCAACCACAATATCTCATCAGGCATGTTCAAACCCTGCGGAATGCTGCAGTGAAACCACCAGCAAACCTAAAATCTGGGAACACGCTTCACGGTCACATTGCTCAATGCACTGCCTCTCACTGGAACATAAAACTGATACCAAGCGATCTATATTTCCTATCACTACTTTAATAGCAGAGGACCTCTCTTTGTTCCGAGCAGTCTCCCAATCCGTTACATTGTGACCATTGAGCTAATCCTCTGCCATCCTTGGGAGGCATATTTTGAAGATTTCTCCCAACCTTACTGTTCCATAACAATTACTACAACTACACAATCCGTATGTAATGACAAAGCAGCAATCTATAAACAATCTTACAATGATTGCGCCCAGTTTTGATCTCCTGCTGTATATCAGCGCAAGAAAGCTTCATTGACGATCACACACTGACAGATAAAGGTCAAATAACAAGTGCACATAACAATCTCTAACTGCACTAAATGAACAATTATAGCATGCAATTTGAATATACAAACAGTGAATAATGGAGCGCACAAAATTATAATGTGTGCTAAATTCATTAAAGCATTGTGGAAAATTGTGAAGTGTGTCAGCTGACACATGAAGTTTACAAGTACAAGTGTGCATACTGACCAGCTTTAAAAACGAGGCCTTGTGCAGCACTAATTATAGAAAATTGCAAATTATACAAAAGTACATAGTTCTCAAACAACAGCCCAGTCCTCATTTCATCCACATCATTCGTTTTGTGTAAATATAACAATAATGTTTGTGATGAGAAAAATTCCCCAGTCCAAAATATTTGAATGAAGCAAAACAAAAGAGGTGATGGCTGGATAGTTTAGAATAAATCTTAACCTCTGGCAATTGCTCTGGGCAACCCTTCAAACCATTGTTCTTCGCCTGCAAAGCCATTAGAAAACGGGAAAGACCATATGCAAATCAGGCTTGGTCCCACCCCAAAAGGGGCATCCAGCCCTACCTGCTTTGTCATATCCCTTCTACACAAAAACGACAAGCATCCCCAAACATGTTTCGGCTTCGTTGGGCCTTATCAGTGAGGAGAGATTGGGTCTCTAGGCCCAGCAGGCACGAGATCCACGTCCTGGCATACCCGTCCCACTCGGGGTGCCTAAAACAAAACAAAAGAGGTGATGACTGGAGAGTTTAGAATACATGTTAACCTCTGGCATTGCTGTGGGCAACCTTCCAGACCATTGTTCTTTGCCTGCCAAGCCATTGCAAAAGGGGAAAGACCATATGGGTAATGGCCCAAAATGTCGCCCTCGGAATTTCGACTACCGAAATTCCGACTTTGTTTTTCCAACCCCCCTTTACACCACATATATATGTGGGGGGGTATGGAATATAATAGTAGTATGGGGGGTCTCCACCCACATATGTATGTGGTGTAATAACAAAGTTACTCACCGGAGTGACTACCTTACTCCTAGTCCATAGTCCACTTTCCTCCATACTTGTGGGACATTCTGTCCTTCGGGACGGGACCTGAGCACTTTTGTCAAAAAGTATCAAAAATTAAATTGTTGTCCTTCTTTTATTTGTACGTGGGGTATCGCACATGGCCGTAACCCCGCCCTCCTTTTCTATAGCCAGGTCTGAGATCATTTAAGCAATAATAGAGGATACTTATTATAGGGGACACGGGCGGCCATATGGAGGAAAGGGGACTATGGACTAGGAGTAAGGTAGTCACTACGGTGAGTAACTTTGTTATACTCCTACATCCCGTCCCCTTTCCTCCATACTTGTGGGAGATTCCCAAGCACACACCAAAAGTAGTACGGGTGGATGGAAAAAACCCTATACAGGAATAAGTTCTTAAGAACAGCCTGGCCAGATTGGGCATCAGCCCTGGAGCTCAGGTAAAGCCGATCAGGAGGCCCACAAAGCCACTTTGCGATGGACTCTCAAGGGGCATACTTTTGGAAGGCAACAAGGGACATACTTTTGGGAGGCAACATCAGTTGCTTTGCCATAGACTAGATGTGCATGGATGCTCTTCGGTGGATGAAGGCCTTGAATGCTTTAGGCTTCTAAAAATATGAGGCAATCCAGCGGGGGATAGTTGCTTTGGAAACTGGTTTCCCCTTCAGGTCTCCGAATGTGAGAAAGAGTTATGAGGAGATTCTGAGTTTATTTGTTCTATCGAGGTAAACCATCAGGGCTCGCCTGACATCCCAGTTGTGTAAAACTCTCTCATCATCAGATGCAATGTTAGGAAAGAAGACAGGTAAGGAGACCGATTGGTTCAAAAGAATAAATCGGAAACCACCTTAGGCAGGAAGGAAGGATGAGAGCGGAGCACAACCTTATCCCTGTGGAAAGTGAGGAACGGATGTTCCACGGAAAGAGCTTGGAGATCATTTACTCACCTCACCGATGTTATTGCGATCAGAAGGCAACCTTACAAGAAAGGTACTTTAGATCGATATTGGCCATGGGTTCAAATGGCTTATGGCATACCGACCCGGCTGGAAGAGAAGAAGAGACCCGCAAAATGCCCTTTTGATGACTGGATTAGTCAATGAAAAGGAGCAGCTGTCCGTTGACAGGTCGACCGCAATAGCGGATAAGTAAGTTCTGGATAACAGCACATGGATGCCATAAAAGGCCAGAACTGTGTTAATGATCTCAACTCAGGCACCAGGCTGCCAAGCTGAATGATTGTGGGGAGGGGTACCACATCTGGTGAATGCTCTGGTGAAGCAGGTCGGAAATCTGCAGCAATCTGATCAGGGAAAGTACTGAAAAGATGCTGTAGTTCCGAAAACCAGAATCAGGCTGGCCACCAAGGAGCCTTGAACAGGAGAGTGCAGTTTGATGTGCTCCTGAGCTTGCAGAGCGACCGATGCATAAGAGGCAATGAAGGAAAAGCATAAGCTTTCATGTTGTCAAGATCTCGAGGGTGTCCGCCAGGGAGGACGCTCCGAGCCCGTCCCTGGATGCATAAAGAGGCAGTTCTTGTTTGAAGAAGTTGCAAAGAGATCCGCCTCTGGAGTGTCCCAGATGGAAAATGTTGGAGAGGACATTGCTGTTCATCCCCCACTCGTAACTGATGCCAACTGGCGAATGAGTGAATCTGCAGGCACATTGATGTGACCCGGGTTGTGTAGAGCCTGGAGCCAAACATTGTGCTGGATGGCCAAGTCCCAAATTTGTATGGCAACATCCACAAGGAGGGGAGACTTGGTGCCGCCCTGCTTGTTGTTGTAAAACATTGCCACCGAATGCTCCGTGCAAACATGAACTACACTGTTGCTGTAAGGGAGGTGTTCAAATTGGCTGCCATGGTCCACACAGGCTGGGCCGCCATTTTGTCAACGCCTGGGGCAAACTGCGTCACAGGAGCAAGTGAAGCAATAGTCTCCCCAGGGGAGTCAGGGGCCTTGCGTGCCAGCTTAGCCTTGAAACAAGGAACCCCAGCAGAGCCGGTACTGGCAGATCTAGGGTGTTTACCCGACACATTAGGGACTGCCCCAGAATTAGCCTCTAGTGGAGGATCCTCGGAAGAGCCGGTACTGGAAGGCCTGTGGTGCGCGACCGCCTTGTTTTGCCCCCTCAACAGAACTGGTACCACCACAGCCGTGCGCGTGGGAAGGCTGAGGGACATACCTTACAGCCAAGACCCTTGATGAGGGACCCTCAATTCTGTTGGTGTCCGATTTAGCCCCAAGAAGCTTAACCCTGATTCATATAACCACCTTGAGAGGGGCCTCAAGCCAAGGCTCTGTGCAGTTAGCTCCACTCAAGCCAAGGCTCGGCGCAGTTAGCTCCAGATGTGGAAGTCTCAGGGCAAACACTGGTATCCAGAGCCACAGAGGAACTGGGCTCAACTTTAGCCCCAAACGGGGAACCTCGGAAGAAAATCCAGTTTTGGCAGACCTGCTGTGGGGCCCTCGAAGGAGTCTCTGGTGCGCCGAGGTGAGACCAAAGGGGAGCACACAGAACTGGAAATGTATCCCTATCAAGGAGAACCGCAGATATTTCTGATGCAGCCTCCATATCAGGATGTGCATGTATGCGTCCTGAAGGTCCTTTTCCACGCTATGTAGACAACAAAAACCTGTTCTGCCCCTCATGTGAGTGACGTGCTCGGACACCGCTGCCGTATACAGTCTAAGCATCCGAGACCTGCCAGTACCGGCTCGGCCGAGGATCCTTGTGTCAAGGCTAAGGTTTTACTCAAGTCCCCTGTCTCCTCTGAGGAGACAATTGCCTCATCTTCAAATGTGGACAACAAAACCTGTTCTGCCCCTCATTTGACTGACGTGCCCGGACACCGCTGCCGTATACAGTCTTGATCCCTCCTGCTTCCGCTCCACTCATCTATGTGGATCCGGCCAGTGGTGGGCCCTCCTGGCAACCACCCTCCTTGCGCTCAAGGGGGTATGCCCCTCGCGAGCAGCCTCTGCCTGTTCCAGCGACAAAATATTCGGCTGAAGATGAGTTTTTCGGGAAGTTTCAGATGCTCATGCAGGGGACTTGAGTAAAAGTTTAGCCTTCAAACAAGGATCCTCGGTCGAGCCGGTACTGGCAGGTCTCGGATGCTTACTGGACATCTTAGAAACTGCCCCAGAATAGTCCGAAATAGCCTCCAGTGGGGGATCCTCGGCAGAGCCGGTACTGGAAGGCATTGGTCCTACTGCAAAAGGGGCGGTCCAGCCCCAACTGCTAGGTCACATTCCTTCTGCACAAGACCACAAGCATCCCCAAACATTGTTGGGCCTCATCAGTGAGGAGTAGCGTGGGTCTCTAGGCCCAGCCGGCACAGAACAAAATATTTGAATGAACATATCATGTTGGGTCAGCTTTTGATGTCAGAGTAACCTTATCTTTTATTTGACAGGTTGTAAAGATCTGACTTTATGGGCCTGATTCACAAAACCTTTTTCAACGAGAATATCCGATTGAAAAACGCTTTGTAAATTAGGTCCTGGGTGTGCTTACTGGAAGGTTAGGAATTATGCAAAGTTTGCATGCTGGGGGTATAAGGAACTTAAGATGCCAGGTAAGGGGAGCATTGCTGAACATTTGCAATCTCTAATTGTGCAATCTCAAGCATTGGAATTCAAAATGTAATGTGTGTCTACTCCCATAAATGAGATGACTGGCCATCGGGAGCGGCAACATGGATTGTGCCCAATAAGGAGGCGTGGGTTAGGGAGGGTATGTACACAAGAAGGGATGGACATTCACGTAGCTTACACTGATTCTCCCACAAAATTTGCTACACCGCTGATCACTCTCATAGCAAGTGAACCCCCATAATACCACTTTATTGTCAAAAGTTTCCAGAAAACAGATTTTCATATCCAGCACATACTCTCTCTCTCATTTCACCTAACTGTAAGAAACACTTCCACAAAGACAAAGATTACAGATTCTCCACAAACCCTACTGCTTGAAAGCTGACATGACTAACAGCCTGATTCATGGAATTATTTGCCTGTTTGAAGTATGGGGATTTTCGGGGAGAAAGGCGTGCAAATCTGCATTTTTCACGCAAATAATTCCATGAATGTGGCAGTAACTCTCTCCCCATCCATATTACTGTTTAATAGAATTCTGCCTGCTCTCAAATCTATTTGTTTTCCTGGAATCAAGTGACCATCAGTGGAGAGAGGTAGACAACACCAGAAGCTCGTGTGTGGATGATTGATGCCTGATGCTAGGAATTAGATCTTATGTAAATTGTGATTTACTCTAGTCTCATAACCAGTATTCTCTATTCACTATAATGTAAAATATGTAAAATATGTATAACAAAAGACAAACAAGCGTCATTAATTTAAAAAAAAACTCTTTCCACTCGGAAAACGTGTATTTTCAAAACAAGAGTATACCCGTTCGTGCTGATTTCCAGCCGTGCAGATTGCAATCTCTGAGTGGTTACATTTGATTAGTGATGCCAAGGCCCACCATGGGTGCAGAAACAGCCCTCAGGGCATATGCAAACCTCCTATTACCCTCTGTGGTTTCTACTTACATATAAAAAAATTACAGGAACAATGTTTTCAAAGATTTACAGATTTACACACTTGCCATCAAATAAATTAAAGCCCTCCCCCCCGCATGCCTCCCAACTCCCACCATCAAGAGCTAGACAAACCTGTAAATTACATAGCCTTTTACATTTCTAGCTTTCTGAGAGCAGCAATGTATTGCTTAGCATTCTAAATTGACGAAAGTCCACATGCACATGTATTTGGCGATCACACTGTGAGATTGTTATCTATGATAGACTAGATTAATCACATGAAGCACTCTATCGCGCCCTAAATTCTAGCATGTAGTTATAACGGGTCAGAACTATTAAGCTGCAAAGGTAAACCAAGATCAGTCTAAGTAATCATTAAGAAATAATGCTGGGGCTCTTTCCATCAACTCCAATTCCTTCCTCTTCTATTAAGAAGTTGATTATAGAGCACTACTTCAAATAAATGTTGAAAGTGTGGAAGCTGAACACACGACTGTCGACTGACACCTGGATACAGGATTTCCTTACACTATATGCAAGAGAAAAAATGTCATTTCAACGAGGATAAATTGGCGAATAATTCAACCTCCTATGGTCCTCTTTTATTGAATTCCTCAATACAAATATGTAAAATAGTCACAATTCTATGAAGAATGAAAGAATTATTCTTTGCCACATAATAAATCAGACTAAACAAATCCAGTATATTACATTAAGAAATGTTCCTCTCCATATGTAATTGAATAAGTAAAAAAAAATCCATTGTGTGAGCTTGTCACTAGAACACTCACAGACATGAGGCTACCTGCACTAGGAACATAGATCCAGAACATGTAGCACCTACAAAATATGGGCAGTAGTTTAAATGCCTAAGGACACCTACATTCCGAAGACACATTACATTGTTATGGAGTGTGCTTCCTTTATTCTGAAAGAATAGAAATAGAAGGAGGCAAATTCTGCTGGTTGTTCAAGTATATAGTCCCAAACAACTAATTACAGTGGAAAAGTAATATACCTTTCTTATATTTTCCTATGAGATAGCTTGGTTGCTTTAGAAAAGCCAGACCTGTGAGAAAAAATAAAATCTGAGGTCTGTCACCAACACAGCTTGTTGTATAACCATACTGCTGCTAGCTGATCCTTCTTGTCCGGCTAACTATCGCCCAATTTCCATTACTCCCTTTCTGGGCAAACTCCTGGAAGTGTTGGCTATCTCTCAGCTTAACTTTCATTCCAATTCTGTTGGCTGTCTCCATGACCACCAGTCTGGCTTCAGAGCTGCCAGAAGCACAGAAACTGCTCTCCTGAACATCAGTGAAGATCTGCTCTCTGATTTTGACTCCAACATGTCCTGTGTCCTCATCCTCCTCGATCTCTCTTCTGCCTTAAACACGGTCAACCATGCCATCCTGCTCAACTGTCTCAATGAAAACATGGGTAACACTGATCAGGCTCTGGCCTGGCTGACCTCTTTCCTCTCCGATCGACCCTCCGAGGTCCAACTTGGGTCCTTCCTATCATCTATCTTCCTCTCTACCTGTGATGTTCCCCAGGGGTCTAACCTCTCGCCCTGGCTTTTCAACCAATACTTGACAACTCTCGCCCACTGCATTGCCATTTTCTGCTCAAATTTCCAGGGCTACACTGACAACACTCAACTCATGTTCAGGCTGACCTCTGCCACCTCCTCCTCCTCTCTCATCTCTGATTGCCTAACTGCCATTCAAGATTGGTGTGCCGCCAATGATATTTGTCTGAATGCCAGCAAGACAGAGATCCTCCTCATCGACACACCTTCACTATCCTTTCCCCTCACTCTCTGGCTGGCCTCCCTTGGCCCTCCTCCTACCCCCACCTGTGAGGCTATGAACCTCGGGGTCATCTTTGACTCCACACTTTCCTTCTCCGCCCACATCTCTGATGTCTCTAAAAAGTCAAACTTCCTACTGCACCTCCTCAGAGGTACTCTGCCTCTCCTCTCCATCCCCAGAAGCTCATGGTCTCCCAAACTCTGGTTCTCTCTAGGTTGGACTATAGTAACAGTCTCTTTCTAAATATACCTGCCTCTACTCTCCGCCCTCGGCAACTAATCCAGAAAAGGACTGCAAGACTTGTCCTGGGCCTCAAGCCCTGGGGTCGTATCTCTCCAACTCTGAAATCTCTCCATTGGCTCCCAGTGGATGCAAGGATTACATGCAAAACCCTCTGCATTGTTCACAAGGCTTTCTGGGGCCTGAGTCCAAAATACCTTCAGCTATCCCTCTCCAAATACCTCCCCTCTCTAGCTCTTCGCTCCTCTGCCTTTAACTCCCTCATGGTCAGTCGTTTTTCAAAGAAACAAGCTGGGGGTAGATCTCTGTCTTCGGCTGGGGCCTCCCTCTGGAACAGCCTCCCTGCCACTCTAAAACTTGAGTAGAACCATCTCCGGTATCGGAAGCACCTCAAGACCTTCCTCTTTGTTTCTGCCGTCGCTCCCCCTGTCCCCTGCTGATCTGTTCTCTCTTGGCACCTTGCACCTGGCCACGCTCTCTCCTTTTGGCCCAGGTACCTGCCACCCCCCTGCACTGCCTCCGGGCCACCTCTTGCACTGGGGTCTGTATGTGTACCCATACAGTCCCCTCTCCCTTTTTCTTCCTGCATTTATCAGACCTACCCTGCCTGCTGCCTTAAACCCAGTACTTGCCAATAGCTGGCTGCACCACCACTGTTTGTTGCCTTTATTATTTATTTATTTATTATTTATCTGTTTCTCCTTTGCTCCGCACTCTCCACTTCTCCCCCCTTCCATGCACGTTTCCCTTCCCCCTCTCCCATGCACTTGCAGGTTCTCAATGTCATTGGGCCAAGTAAGATCGTTGTTTTGTTCTCCCCTGTTCCCCTCCCTTGCCTTGTCACGCTCTGAAACACTTGTGTACGAGCACGATAGAAATAAAATATCAATATCAATATCAATACAATCTTCTGGAATTTAACAAGAATAGGAATATCAATGCTGGTCTTATGTAGAACTTTTTTTTTATGTAGTTGCAGCTTAGGAGAAATGTGACACTACCTGTACCATTTTCAGGCTCCCCAGAGAAGGAAAGGAATTGCATATTCTAAACACAACTGATGGCTCTCCAGAGAAATGTAATCTCTGCAGAGTAGTGATTCTTTAGGGCTAAGCCAGGATGACATTTTTAAGGTGTCAACTAAAATGTTCCATCAGTAAACGTATTTTTGAACCTCTGTGTCTAGGCAGTTTTACACAGAGTCCACTGTATCGTCTCACAGCAGATGAGGAGGAAAAAATCCTTCTGCTCCGGGTGCTTGGTTCGTTGAAAAGATTACTTTTACACTTGTTGTTAGACACTACAGTGTTCTGAAACCCGTTTTTACAGCATTTTTAATGTTTTAAGGTTAACTTTTAATCTGTGCATTTTATTACTGCATTCTGCTGCTCGCGGCTGTCTTTAGATTGGTCACTTTGGCTAATTACATTAGTTGTTGTCTATCTGCTATATTTCATACTAAGTGCAAATTCAATCAGAAGCCTTTCGAGGCTCTACACGCACAGTATCACCTGGAACTACAATGCCCAGCAGTATTGTAGTTCGCTGAGCCTCACATTCGCAGCCGGTTTGTGGCGGCTTTATAAGGTTTCCCTTGCTTTTGCCTCACTTGATTACTTTTACTCTTGCTGCTATACACTACGCTGTTCGGAAAATCGTTGTTACACTTTTTTAATGTGTTTAGGTTGACCTTTATTCTGTCCATTTTATTATTGCACTGTGCTGCTTAGGGCTGTCTTGAGATTGGTTCCTTTGGCTAATTACATTAGTTGTTGCCGATCTGCTATATTTCATACTTTCTAAGTGTGAGTTGAATCAGAAGCCTTTAGAGGCTCTTCTTGCACGGTATCACCTGAAACTACAATACCCAGCAGTATTGTAGTTCGCTGAGCCTCACATTCGCAGCCGGTTTGTGCCGGCTTTATAAGGTTTCCCTTGCTTCTGCCTTACTTTATTACTTTTAATCTTGCTCCTAGACACTACACCTTTCTAAAAACCGTTTTTACAGCATTTTTAATGTTTTTAGGTTGACTTTTAATCTGTGCATTTTATTACTGCATTGTGCTGCTTAGGGCTGTCTTTAGATTGGTTACTTTGGCTGATTACATTAGTTGTTGCCTATCTGCTATATTTCATACTTTCTAAGTGCAAATTTAATCAGGAGCCTTTAGAGGACCGGCATGCACGGTATCACCTGGAATTACAATACCCAGCAGTATTATAGTTCGCTGAGCCTCACATTTGCAGCCCAGGCGCGAAGGTAACAAGCCGGTTTGTGCCGGTTCGTGCGTGGTGAGGGAAGGAGCACTATCTCAGTTTCAGCTTCACGACTAGAGACCTCCAAGTAAGTTATTCCATTTGATATAATTTCTCCTTCACGCCATAATGTCACTTAGCGATCTAATTAGACAAATCCACCTCAATCAGAAAAACAGGCTGCTAGCTCAGTGGCAGGACCTTCATCAGGACTTCCACTTCTCTCAGCAAGATACAGTTCATAACATTCCCCAGGTTACTAAGGCACTTGCACTAGTTCCAGACGTGCCGACTGTAGAAACCCCCCCGCCCTGAGGGGAATGGCCCTACCCACCTGACGTCTTCTGAATCCATCCACACTTATTTGTGTAGTGATATGATTGCAAACTATATTACGTCCTCCAATCTTGATGTCCTGCTTCTCACAGAAACATGGCTCTGTGAAACTAAATTACATTCACTAGAACGTGCTACTCCCGAGGGATATAAAATTATACATACCAACCAAATTGGTCAGAGAGGTGGTGGTGTGGCTATAATTTTCAGGGAGAACCTTAACCTCTTCCTCTCCAGTACTCTGCCACTGGACGCCTGTGAGGGCATGTTGGTTAAAATTAGGGTCAGTGCTACTGCTACATTTAGCCTTTTTATTGTCCCCCCATTAGTACGCCTGACTTTCAGGAACAGTTGGTTACGTTCCTTGGCTCCCACACTAAATCCAAAACCCCCCTACTGGTGACTGGTGACTAATCTGTGGTCAAATGACCCCCGGGACTCAGAGGCTGGTGCCCTCTTAAACCTCATGGAGGGTCTGGGGTTTAAACAACAGGTTCTTGTTCCCACCCACCAAGCAGGTAACATATTCGACTGGGTCAATACATGCTGCTGGTCAGACCACTTTATGGTCTCATTCTCAATTCTGCTCTGTAACTTTGTGACAGATAAAGACTGCATGCAACCTGTTCTCATTTTGTGCAGAGGTACCCGCACCATCTTGGATGCAGCCTTTAAATCGGCCGTATCTCCCCAGTTGAAGAAGCTCTTGGATGGGGGCACCCTGCAATCTTCTGCTGCACAACGGCACCTCATACTATATGATAACTTACAACCTCTTAAAAGCACTGTACGGAAAGATGTTCATCCGACAGCCACTTACTAGTTCTCTCCTACTACTTTGGCTGATAGGCAGACCAAAAGGGTGGCGAAAAGAGGATGGAGAAAATATTCAGATGGCAACTCGCTGGCTCTTTATAAGGAAGCTGTCAAGTCTTATAAGGATGCTATCTTAGCGGAAAAAAGAGACAATCTGAAAGAGCGTATTCTAGGAGCTAAATCAAACACCAGAGAACTATTTAGAATACTGAACGAGTTTAAAGGAAAAAAACAAGAGCCTCAGATAATTGCTGATCCTGGTGTCAAAAGTTGCACAACTGTATGACCCAAAAAGTCAGACAACATTTAGACAATATACCGAACATTATTCAAGCTAGTCAGTTGATGAGTACAAATATTGGAACTCCCGACCCTGACACAGATACTGAGTTTGATTCCTTCTCTTTCAAACATGTCTCAGTCAGCAAACTGACTGCACTGGTTGCTAATATCAAACCTACTCAATGTAAAGGCGATGCTTTTCCATCCACATTGTTACAAAAAAATTCTCTAGTATTGCTTCACCAGTGATGTCTTTCGTGAATCTGTCCTTTCAGGAGGGGAAGGTTCCTGACTGTATAAAGGAGGCCTGGATCACCCCTTTATTAAAAAAGGAAGGCTTAGATCCCATGGACCCTCTCAACTATCGTCCAATAACCAACGTTCTGTTCTTTTAAAAATCTTCGACAAGGTAGCCAGTACAGCACATTTGTCGAAGAAAGGGACCTTCTATCCAGCAGTCAGTCTGGATTTCGAAAGAATCAAGGAACGGAAACAGCCCTGGTTGAAGTTAGATCTACCAGTGCTGGAACTGTTGAACAAGGCAAACTAGCTATAGCTATACTGCTGTTATTAGACCTTACTGCCGCTTTTTGATCTGGTGGATCATAATAAGCTGGCGGACAGGCTAACAAAATATGGAAAATGCACCAAACTGGCCGCTAATTGGTTCAGATCTTTCTTGGGCCCTAGGAGAGCTAAAGTAGCCGTGGGCAAATGTAAATATCATGAAGTCCTACTCTGCTGTGGTGTCCCACAAGGGTCTAGCATATCACCCCTGCTATACAACATCTATTCTAAACCGTTCTTTAATGTACTGGATAATATGGGTGTTAAACATGTGAACTACGCTGATGACAATCAGATCATCTTGGAACTATCTGGTGATTATGAGGCAGGATCGCTTCTTATCAGTGGGGTGTTCAATGTCATCAAAGAATGGATGGGGGGAAACTCCATGGCATTGAACAACAAAAAAAACAAGCTCTGAATTGTTGGAAGTCCAGCAAAACCTAAGCTCCTAGATCCCCAATATGAGGCCTTCCTTATTGGAGGGGACAGAATCCACGTATCCAGCCAGGTTAAAACCGTAGGAGTATTTTTTGACTGCCACCTTGATTTTAAGAAGCATGTTTCTTATGTGACCTCTAACTGCTCATATATGACACATCTCCTATGGCAAATGTGGCCTTATTTGTCAGAAGACAACAGGGCTCTATTAGCTGCAACAACCATTAATTCCAGGCTTGACTATTGCAATGGCCTGCTGGCCGGCACTACACAGGCAAATGTCAGGAAACTGCAAGTTGCCGAGAACGGGGCCGTTAGAGCCATTTGTGGCATCAGACGACATGATCATGTCTCAGACGCCCAGAGAAGACTTCATTGGCTGCCAATACAGCAACGGATCCTTTTTAAAACATCCTGCATAGTCTACAAATCTCTTGCAGGTAATGCTCCTGGTTATCTCAAATCCTGTATTAGCAGACTGCCGCACAGATGAGCGCTGTGGTCTAATAATAGGGATTTACTCTTACAACCTCGCACCAGACTTAAAGGTTTTGGAGATCTGAGTGTCAATGCCTGGGGTCCAGGAGCCTGGAGCAATCTACCCCTATCAATCAGACAACTGCCTTCATTTGCACAGTTTAAAAAAGTCCTCAAAACTCAACTATTTGATGGTGGAGGTATGTAGCTCCATCCCTACCTGCTTCTCACGTTGACATGGTCTAAGCGCCCCTTACTGCCTCTTACAGCCTCTTTATGTCTTTTATGTCTGTGTGTTCTGTCAGCGCTCTGAGGCCCGCAGGCGGACGGTGCTTTATAAAAATTCTATAGAATAGAATAGAAAGATGGCAGGAGAATATCAATCTCTCTGCATTCTGAACCACCACAATCCCTTCACTACGACCTCCTCTAATTCGTGTTCCAGTACATCAAGCCCTGGAGCTTCATATTGTCTGATCCAGATTACTGACTAGGTGGCCCGGTGGGAACCAATGGTGGTAGCAGCAGTAAAGGGAAGAAAAATACTAAGTCATCCAAATGCTCTATCTTCGTTTAGGTATCACACCCCTGCTCACCGCTTGTCTCTAGAATGTAAACATTCTTGTATCTGTTATGCTGTGTAATATTATGTTATGCTTTGTTAAGTTGTGTATGCCATGTTATCCTCCGTTATACTTTGTAATGTTATGGTAATCGGTTCTAGATAGCGTTACTTAAACCATTATTTGGTCTCTTGGTGCTTAGGGCTCTGCAAGAAGGGGTAGGTTGTTAGTAGGAGCACGTTTGTAGGTTTTCTTATGTTCCTTCCAAGTAATTTTGTGCACATCAGAGTTACTTTTTAACCAAAGACGTTCGGCATGTCCTTTTTGTTTTTCTTTAATCCTTCAGTTTAACACAGGTTCTTCACCCAATGCCTTTGCTCCTACCCTCGGGAGTCATGTTTTTGTGTACCAGCAATACCAGTCCTATCGTACAAATGTTACTGTACTAACAATACTCGACTCTTCATTTAACATTTTGTCAGGAAACGAGTCCCGACGTGGTCTGTGTGCAACAGATGGAGACGGGCTGCCGTACATCATATTACAACACTTTGAAGATGGCGCTGGATTTCCATTGCAACTTTGCAACAATGACAGCATTTCAGATGTTTACAGAATGTTCCTCGCATTCATCGGCAATGAACGCGATACAGACAGATCGGATATAAGCATCTGCACTGGTAAGCTTCTTGCGTAACTACTTTCTTTGCACTGGTGATGTTGTTGTTCTGGTGTCTTTCTGCTCTGCATTCCTGCCCTGGATCTCCCAGTCCTGTCTTCCGTTGTTCCTGTTACTTTTAAATTTATGTCTTCTATCTTGGTCACTTCGTCCGCTTACCTGTCAACAGTGCAGTCGGCTATTGTGCCTTGCTCGACATTCACTGACCAATACTTCTGCAATAGTATTGCTTTCCTGAAAGACCATGTCAGAAAGGGACTGTTCTCCGACACCGATCCATTACAGTTTTCCACCCAGGGTTTTGTACCCCAGGAGGGTGTTCGTTGGTTTACACAACCCCCTGTTGCCAATCAGGGATTGTGTATTCCAGAACTTCATTGTACGAACTTCAACAACAGACCTGATAAGACAGGTTAGTGCTCACTACCAGTGCTGGACTGGCCTATAGGCAACTCTGGACATGTCCCAATAGGCCTCTGCACCCTGGGCCTCTTGTGTGTGGCATTTCCAAATTTCCACATAGGAAAATGGTTGGGCTTGCTGAAAATTTATAATATGGGGCCACTTTGTAAATTATTTCCAAGGCCTCTTTTGGTTCCAAGTCCACCCCTGCTCACTAACTTGCACTTGTAAAAGAAGCACATGGTTTTTTTTCCACCCCAGGAAAGGTTCTCTCCGCTTTGGTCAGCATGTTACATATTCTTAAGTCTAGGAAGGAGTTGTTAATGATAGGGAAGAATTGGACTTTCCCTCTCCAGGAGATGAAAATCAGCATAATTACCACTGCAGGCCAGCAGGTGCTGCTCTAAGAGAGGTACTTGGTTTTCCCTTCCTATGTGCTGTGTTACTTTGGAAGCACCCTAGTCTCAGTCACTGGGGGTTGCAGTATATATATCAAGATATATAAGATATCTTATTGCTACACTTTTTAAGTATGGTAGGATCTTAGCAGTTTGTTAGCAGTAGACACTTGAGGGACAACCCACTTTGCACAGGGATGATATCTAATGTGTAAAGAAAAATAGAAATCCTGTGCATAAGTACAAAAAGCGGTTTTACGAGTGGTGCATATAGTAACAAAAAGGAGGGACCAGTCTATTATCTGTGTGGCTAAAATATGGTATTTTATTCTCAAAAGTGAATGTTTAAATTCAGTAACGCATATAATATTACACCATAGTGTGGGGGTTGAACCTACACATGTTTAGTGACTCATTGAACTTCTTCAGAACGTTTGTGTTTTATAATACTAAAAAGTTATGCCAAATAAAAAGGGTACAGACATAAGTATGTGTTTTTTCGCATGTGAAACATTAAATGGGAATTAAATATAACAGAATGCCTATTTATTCTCACTGTCAGCTTTTCTCTCCTCCCTGCCTCTTGGGGCTTTTGGAAGAGCAGGGAGCATGATGGGAAATATATGGTCTAAGAATTCATTAAATAAACAAAATATTTTGAGTGATAATTTGGAAAGTAAATGTTGAAACAAACTAATACTTATTGTCTAAGTAAATGACTTGTGTAAGATGAAAAATACATGTCATGATTGTTGAACTGATTTGCTCTTTAAGAAAACATGATTGTGAAATGGACCAATAGGTCAAGAGTTAACATGCTTGAATTGAAATGGACGAGTTACTCCAAATTACCAGGCAGGTAGTTCCCTCTGTACTCAAGAGGAGGCAACCTTGTGTTAGTGAATATTGCAGACTATTTCAATAAAGACTTGAGACAATTGGAAGACGGCTTAAGTTACAAGAAAATACCAAATAATCCTCTATCAGAACTAACCACACAATGCAAGCAACAACTTCAAAATTGGGCAATGATGGGCCGCTTGACTATAAAAGAATTTAAATATCTACAGGGATCCCACCCAGTGACAGCTGCCTCACATATTGTTTACCAAATGTACACAAAGCTTCCCTTCATGCAGACCCATAATATCAGGTAGTGAGTTACAGACAAAGGTTGCCTCTGAATACATAAAGCAGTTCCTTCATCCCATGACCTTAAACCTTTTTTGGACATAAACAACATTAAAGTTGTCCTTTCCCTTGAATGATGAATACAGATCGGTGACCTTAAAAGTACCATAATTATGCACAGGCATTCAACAAGAAGTGAGAATAGAGGCATTTACCTATTTACTAAAATCACAATCCGCTTCCTTGTTTAACCACATAATCATGGTATTCAAAACGATGGAGTTCATACTGCATCACAAGGTCTTCTGCTTTAATGGTAACATCTATTGCAAACTACAGGGAACAGCCATGGGTGCTAAGTATACCCCAGTGTATGCCAGTTATTAAAGGATCATTATAAGACCTGTAATGCTTGGTAACACATCAACTTTACCTCACGCAAGGTAGTTTACTAGGGACATTACCCAGATGATAGCCTGATATTTTGGAATGGAGAGGTAGACACTGTAAAATCATATGTAGCTTTCTTAAATGAAAACAGATATAACATCAAAATCACTATGACCCAGAGCACAATGGCCATCCTTGTTTTTAGACATCAGAATGTATGTGAAAGACAAGTGTGGGCACGTATCTCTATTCAGTGAAGACAAAACCATCACCTCAGTCTCTTATGCTACAAGCAGCCATTCATAACATTTACTAGTGAAGATCACCTAGAGAGAATTTACAAGACTGAGGAGAAATTTCAGAAATGCAATAATCAAACCAAAGATGCCAGCACTAGCTGGAGGACAAGAGGATTTGAGAGCAAATACACCCTTCTGACACTCTAATAAGCATCAAAATTGAAAAGAATAGAACTTCGTTCACAACCAACTGAAGTGACTTGTATGGAACAAATTGAGAAACAAAATCAGATTTAACATCCAATGCAGTGCCAACAGTGCTGCCGCCAGAGGTCTACTCTAAAAAACATTAGCATGTTCTTCTCCTGCATGTAAAGCTTAATCAATTTGTAAACGAAAATCTGCCAATCACTTTTTGAGAAGCACAAATATTGAACAACATGGCCAGCCTAAGTTTCTTGAAGGAGACGATAACATGTTGAACAATTGCATTGTTACTTAGCCCAACATGATTAATAGGAAAAATAATTTCACAGATCCAAGTGGAACAATCAAAATACCAATCAATTTACAAATTGCATCACAGTGTCTGTTGGCTATACCAGACAAGGTGCCTGCTCTCCTATTTACATTAGAAGAACCCTCTACCTCTTGGAGAAAAAATAACATGTGGGTGATTAAGAAAGCTAATACGACCTACACACTTGCTGTACATTTGCAAGGATATCAGAGTCGTTGCCATGGCCTTTTTGCCACCTCACCCAAGGAGTGGGATAGAGTACTCTGCTTGCTTCCAAAATAAGCAACCTTCATTGACAAGATGGAGACATGCTACAAGAGTTTCAATGTGTATTGTGAACTTAATGTATTCTTAAAATTAAATGTTTTGATGAAATAAATACAGAGATGTATGAAGAAGCAAAAACACAATATCTATGTTCACAAACAAACATTATGTCTTCACAATATTTCCCTTTATTCTCACAGATATGTCCACATTTGGGACTGGTTATCAAGTTAAATCAATAATTACTATGACTACACTATATATATATGTATATATCCACAAAAGCACTGGTCTCTTGGCGCCCTGGAGGATCTGTAATGCAAGGGGGCAGGTGGGTGGATTGGTAGGATTGAACGGGAAAAGAGAAGAGAGCTGTGGTGTGCTGTTGGCAGCTTCAGTTTTGTGTTCACCGTTCACTGAGCGTAGGTGTGATTTTCCCGTTGTGAAGTATGTGACAAAATTAATTTACAATACACAATACACAATGGGATATTCTGCAAACAAATATTCAATACTCCTTTGGCAGGTATTTACTAAATGATCTTCTTAAATGGTTGCTTTAATGGTTTGCTCAATCTTTATATAGCCATTTTGTAGGAGATTCGTATCACAGAATCCCTTTTATACTAAAGACATTTCGGCCCCTTGACTATTAGAGTACCCTTTTCCTTAATTGTTAACGTGGTCTAAAACACAGAGTGAACTACATTTCACATCATGCCCCAGGCCTTTCTTTGGATTTGGAGTAACTCATCCATTTCCATTCCGAATATATTTCTGGATCAATCAATTTCATGCATCATGTTCCTAATGTGCACTCTATTGAATGTGTACAATACACATATTCTTCTTCTTAAACAATTCATGTATTTACCAAATATGTACAATGATGTGTTCACATTTTCCTTCCAAATTGCCACTCAATGGATTTTGTTTAATTCCATGAAATTCTCGTGTCCTCTATTTCCCATCATGCCCATTGCTCTCAGAGACGGCCCATTGGACATGAAGAAGGGAAGCACTGACGACTCGTCGAAGAAAGTTTATTTGGCTACGGTTAATTCCCACTTCCTGTTTACATGTCAAAGCACATACTTATATACCCACTCCTTCTTTTCTGCTTACATTTTTAGTATTCTGAAACTCATGAGAGCTGAAGAAGTGAAATTAGTCAAGAAACGCAAGTAGATTCAACTGACATCCTGTGGTGAAATATTGTATGCATTACTGGAACCGTCGAAGGGCTCACTTTTCTGAATAAAATACCATATTTTGGTCACATGAAGAACAGGATGGTACCTACTTTTCACAATTGTAGGGACCTTTCACAAACCTGCTTATTGAACCAATTAAGAGGATTTTCAATTGCTTTTACACATAACTGTATGTATGTTTACATGTAGGTTTCTTATACACTGCTTAATACCACCATCAGGCTGCATCCAAGTGCTACAAACAGGCCAAGGAGAAAGTGAGAGGGGAGAGAAAATGCAAAACAATGCAAGAATGAGAATGGGCAGGGTGAGGTTGGAAGAGAAATCATGGGGTGACAGTGAAAAGAAACATGGTGTGGCAGTGAGGTAGAATGCCGTAACTGGAACAGCACTGAAAAGGACTGGGCGTGACAGTGAGGTAGAATGACGTCACTGGCACACCCTGAACAGAAAGAACTAAGACAGGCAGTTCAGGAGAACTGCCGAACGCGTGCTTTTGTATTTCCTTAGGGAGATGGGACTTCTGGTGAGACAAGGACAATAGGGAGTGAGGAAAGCCACCTTCCTCCAGGTGCTTAAGGACAGGATGTGACATTCTCCTAGTCAACAATGGCCAGGCCTGGGGCCCAGAGCCCAAGTCATGTCCCTTCGTTGCTTGGATGACTCCATGAGAAGGCTGTAAAAGTAGTACTTTGCGCTGCCTCAGTCGCTATAACGTCAGCAGCATCTCCTGTACTAGCCATTATGCATCACTGTAAGGGCAGCACTTGTCTTCTGCATCCTCTCCCCCGCACCCTTGTTCGCTATAATTGGACCGGGGTAGCAGGGGTGTCTCCCGCTTGCTAGGAAAAAAGGACCCTGCAGCGCCGGTTCCCGTCTACATAAATGAAGGGAATTGGCGTTGCAGGGAGACGGCGGCACACAGCAAAGTGAGCCGCAAAAAGGTAAGTAGGGGGGTGGGAGGGGGAGCAGGTAAGGGCATGCGGGAAATCCAATATGGGATTACACTGCAGAGGACATTTCGGATTCGAAATTTTCGAATTCTGTAATTTACGCCGCAGTATAATCACGTACATCCTAAAATCAGTACTTCAATTCCCTCGTTATAGACTGTAATTACATCACTGTCAGAGAAGTACTTGAATTTCCATTCCTACAGGTTGTACTATCAACATTACTCGGCGCTTTAGCTAGCAAGTGGCGTTGTAAAAGCAGTAACTGACGCCCTAACCCCACCAAACCCCCGCCCTCCCCCGTTCTTTGAGTTGATATGTTACATCAGTGGTGCTGCCAGCATCAGACACCATATGTCGCGCTGTACGGAGACTACCAGTCTTTACCTCCGCTACTCAAATTATAGACCTCAAAATGATAAGATGTGCCTTGCTGGGTAAACACAAACCACTGAATTGCTTAAATGGCTAATTACTCCGTGATGTGCTCTGTGTTTAACCTGCAAATCACATATTATAATCCCAGCTAGGCTACTCGTTGTTTCATGCTACTATTAAATTGGATACGAGTATAGTAGCAAATACTGTATCACAAATACATTATTTCCTCAGGACACTTTCAATTTGAGTTTATATAGAGCTAAACCCTCTGGGGTTCAAAGTTATCAAATAGGAGGTGTCATTGTAGAAGCTCATGACACATCCCCTAGGCTGCGGTATGCCGAGCCAAGGCACTGCAGCTCCCAGGATGCATATAATACGCTACATGGTGGATGATGCAATCCAGCCCTTGACAAAACCTTCAGTGGGAGAATTAGTGCCACTCTCTTGTTGACTTTGTCGACCAGAAGAGGGTATTTTTTGAAAATGACAAAATGATGTTAGGAAAAGACATTTATTTACTGAAAATGCAAAACTCTTAACCTGGCATTTGTAATTAAAACGTGTCTTTTTACTGCGCATGAGAATTCGAAGTTTTAGGTAAAATGAATAAATGCCCAAAATATTTCAAAGTCTTAGTGTACTAATTTACATCTGAGTCATATTCCACGCGCCTCCTGTTTGATTGTGCAAGGCAGCAATTGTCGAATGTCCTGCTTGTTGCTAGAGAGCACGTTCTTGCTGTTGTGTTGGGTGGTTACTTCATGCATTTGGTCTGCGCGGCCGGTCAGGGGCGTGGGCAGAGTCTGTGCCAGCCGGGGTTCAGTGGCATTGTGCCCATCTTTGGCAGGAGCAATCTCTGTTCTACCTGCATTGCAGTAGCTGTCGGCGCGGTACCCAGCCCCCTTCCCCTTCAGTGTGTTCTGAGCGGCGGCTCACCGCAGCATAGTGGGGGTGGAGTGGGGGTGGGGTGGATGGTGTGCGGGGGGCAGCCAACGACAGCCGAGCGACTCTTTTCCGCTAAAGACGGTTCCTTCCGTCGAGCAGCGCTAGACAGGTGTCATCATTCATGTGCTCGTGCCTTCGTTAACACCAGCTTTCTGCGTCCAAGACATGGGCGTTTTGAAGACAAGCACCTTGCGTACCCGAGTGCAGCACCGCCGAAGAGAAGCCCCCCACATAGTATTGCCTGCCTGCTGCTCTCCTGCTGCAGTGCACTCCCACCTGGGCTGTGACCGGAGGATGACTGAGGTAAATGCCCGTCACGTGTCAGCCACACACAATCACTAAAACAAGCACTGCCAAAGCCAACTGTTTTGGCTTTGTGTAGGCATGGGATCGGCATTTTCTAGGCACTGCCACAGTGGTACAACATCACCACAAGGCGAGAAAAGCTGTCAAATGGTGCTAGTACCTGGGCAAGTTATGCCAGTGTCTGTTCAATGCCTACTAATACCTATAGAAGAGCCAAAACGGTTGGCTTTGCCAATGCCTGTTTTTAATGGACATTCAGTACACGGAACAAATGGAAGAACACAATTGCTGCATATAAATCAACTGGCTGACAGCACACTAGGTGAAGAGAGTTCTGTTACATCAGGAGCTGGTTTAGGTACTTTATAGCAACAATAAAGCCATCACTTTTCAGAAGGCTGCTCAGCACAAAGCTAGACTCAAAGGGAACCTGGGGGTCGAGGTGTTTTGGGTGGGGACGGGCATGTCGTGGATGGCCATAGGGACTAGCATGGCCATGGGTGGTGAATGGGTGGTTAAATAACCAACCAACAGCCACAGTCCCTCTTGACATCTCTGTCCTACCTTTACTTCCCTTAGCACTTGTTTTGGCTTCTAGGCAGCACATTCACTGCCGCCTAACAGCCATAATGAATAAGTGAATAGGGCAATGGCACACTCAGACCAGAAGTTGCACACACAGAAAGTTAGAGCCACAGAACGGTCACATCCAGGGGAAATCACACATACAAACCTTGGTAGAAAAGTATCTCTCTCAAACACAAATGCAATTATGCCATCCATACACAACTGGGCCACCCGATTCCACTTCTCAGGTGGCCATTAAGTAGGCAATCACACATACACAAAATATTGGACACGCACGCAGTTATGTCAGAGCATCCGAACATACACGCAATTGCAGGTATGTTATCCACAATCAGGCGATTCCATTCATCAACCTCATATGGGAAAGTTACACAAAAGGGCGGAGATCCTGCCCACTTGCTTCACAGCTGCTGCCTCTGCAATCCCTGTTATGTCAGAAGGTGAGCTGGAACTGAACACGCGAGTCTCTATTTGAGAGAATGTTTCATTTACTAGAGCTGATCCCTCACAAACGTAAGTAAGGAGCTCAGTGAGATAAATTCACAAAAGGACCTCGGAACGCCTGTGGTACCTCAATTAAACACAGAACCTAAATATTCGGATTAGTAAAATTGAAATGTGAAAGGTTATTTAAATCCCCTAGCGAAACCAAGTTAGCTGGGTACTGCAACTACTCTTGTGTGATACATGTTAAAGATACAGATTACTTATTTGCAGAAATAGTACAATAGGATTAGGAGAACTGCAAGATAGCACAATTCCTGAAGACTACAAGGGGAAGGAGAGGACTGTGTGCTGAACCAGGTGTAGACCGGTAGAAGACAGACCAAAGTCTTTGAGAAACAGATTACTGGGCTAATTAATGTATTTAGCACAATCTTTGACACAGGAAAACCCATGAATACATACATCAATTGTATTGCTAAGTAAATACATACACCTACTGCTAATGTGCTGAAAATAATTATAAACTAAACAACTATGACAAACAGATGTTGCACTAGTGACATCCTTTTTTGTTTCATGTATCTCACCACTTTGATCCCCCTAAATAAGTCGACAACCTTCTCAAGTCCCACTCTGGCCACTGAATTTACAATCCAATTGTGTTTGGATATCCACCTAATGTGTAAATGATTTCTCATTTGGGTCCATTAGCTGAACATTTATCTCAGGACTACTCATGGACAACTCATGTTGGATCTTCTGAAATCCTGGCCCTTTTGTGCCTCTTAATGAGTAGAGTTGTGCACCCCTGAACTAAAGTGTCATGGTTCTACCCTGCTAACCACTCTATAAGATTCCAAACATCACCGCCACCTGTGAGCCTTCCCTGGAGCTCACAGTTGAACTCAGGCTTCACACCTCCGAATTATGATCTCATGGTCCAGGTCACAGCCATCCTTCCATCTTGGATCACCAACACCGTCCACCCCACACAGAGAGTGAGGCTTACCCTCTCCTTCTCTGTCTGTTATCTTTTCCCTAACTAATCTAATATACAAAAAAGTCCTGAATGGTAGTCTGTAGAAAGGAAACAGGTCCATACGCACACCTTGCCCTTCTACTATTATAACATTCTCACCTTTTCCTTGATCTGCTCATTCATCCACAAGTCCAGCGAATCCCTCATGCGAAATTAATAATATTCACTGTTTGCAGTCTATAAACAGGGATGGTTGGAGGGCAATTAATGGCATAGGCCAGCTATAGAATGAGCAATGCTTCACTTTTGCGCCCTTTGAAGCACACCTGCCACCAACATGATCGTCCAACAGCCAATCAACAGAGCAGAAGTAAGCCATTATCACTTTTACTGGAAAGTATAGGCCATTTTACTTGCTATACCAATAATCTGCCACCAGCAATAGTTTCAGCGAGGGGAAGACAACACTTAGCTGGCATGTTGTAACCATATAACCAAGTTGACTGGACTTAGAAATCCTGTCTATAACACAATGGGCCTAAGTTGAAAAAAAGAAAAATGCACTAAAAAAGCACAAAACCTTAGCAATACCTCTAAGATTGTGCAGCGTGATTCACAGAATAAAATTGGCACAAAATCCAACTTTGCAAAGAAAAGATAGCAGCACCGTGCATGCCCACAAAACACACCTATCGCAGACTGCCTGTTGTTGACCCACATTGCACCGCAAAAGAAAGCGCTAAATAGGCTATTACAGCAATTGCGTGACGCAGTCATACAGAACGCCTTGATGAATGCTCAGATTACTTACCAGTAATCTTCAGTACTCCTAACTCTACTCTCCCTTGTCACAGTACATACTGTATGCAGGTGCTCAGCCCTTAAACAGAAGACGTTACCAAATACTTAAATTCCCCTTACTTTTGCCTCTTATTGCCTGTGGTATAATGCATGTGACAAATTTCATAATCCACCTGTCAATATAAGGGAACAGGGACGATCTTACCACTGTGGAAAGGAGGTTGTCAGGGTATAGGCCAATTTGACCGACAATAAATGGTCGCAATGACCAAACGTTCTAAAAATGCTACCACCAAAGGTTCGAACACCAAAAGTTCAAACCTTTGGTGGTAGCATTGTAAAAAAAAAACAGGGGCTGCGGGGGTGTCCTCCGCATCGTCCCGCTCACTACACTTCATGCTATAGTGAGCGGGGGCTGCGGGGGACACCCCTGCAGCCTTCCGTTTAAAAAAGAAAAACAGGGCTGCGGGGGTATTCCTTGCATCGCCCCGCTCACTACACTTTATGGCATAGTGAGCGGGGGCTGTGGGGGACACCCCTGCAGCCTTCCGTTAAAAAAAATAAAGAAAAGAAAAGAAAAGGAACCTGTGGCGCCGGTTCCTGATCACAGAAGTGAAAGGGAACTGGCGCTGCAGGAACCCAGCGTGAAGATGAAGGTAAAGTGGGGTTTGTTTATGTTGGGGGTGTGGGTGGGGGTGTGCTGAGGGTGTGGGTGGGGGGGTTATGGGTGTGTTGTGTGTGTGTGGGTGTGAGTATGTAAGTGTGTTCGCATGAGAAAGGTGCAAACGTTTGGTAGTTCGCACCTTCCTCATGCAAACGTTTCGACCGCAGTAGTTTCTACCGCGGTCAAATCACTTCGATTCGGTTGTCAGTACTGTGATGAGGAAGAGTAGGCCTATGAGTACTAAAGAGTATCGGGAAGTAATCAAATAATTACCTCCACATCAGTCTTCCACGCCACAGTACTTACACTGTGAAAAATATCAACAATTCAAATATTGGACTGGCACATACCTGGACCACAAATGGACTACCTGTACCTCCCCCACAGAAAAGAAGCAATGACCATCCCTTGGGGAGTCACAAGCAAACCCCTCCCCAACTAGAGAGAGGAATGTGCGGAGGACATCCCTCACAGAGACCAACAGCAGAGGAGCACAAAGCCACGTGCAATGAAAAGACACACATCCAAACCATTCAACAGCCCACATCAGGCAGGCAGAGGACCCTAGCCCTGGACAGTCCAAACCCAGGGACCCCAGACAATCGCAGAAGCCCCAGGCAAAGACTAGGGAAGGCAGCACCACTAGGCCAACTCCCAAATCACAGAGCTCCATGGAACTACTGAGCAAAACAGAGAGGTTCAGCACTCCCTGCAGTATGAAAGGCCAACAACTGCAACACTATTTCCAGAGCTATAAGAACAGGAAGATACTACCAGAAAGACCCTCCATCCAAGAAAACTCCATCGACATATGCCAGCGGTACTCCAAGTGTGTGATCGCACAACCGTTGGAAGGGGAACCAAACAGATTAAAAAGGGATTGCCAGGGTTGTGAGAGTGACTGAGCACCAGAGCAGGCAATCCTCAAAGAAGCAACAATGGAGGCTGTGGCTCCCAAGACCCTCACCGCCCCTATGGACTATATCTGTATATAAAATGAATTGTAACTATGAATAAGGTTTTTGTTATATTTTAAAGGGTTGTTATACTTTCACTGTTGTATCTTGTATTCTGTAATCGCTGTACACTGAAATTCGGTGTGAAAAGTTTCATGTAAACTAAAGCACACATTAAATAAAATTAAAATTAAAATAAAAAATGTATGGTCTATGATCAGGGAACCATGGTCACTCTTTACAAAAAATCCCACTAACAGAAGGGGCATCTCTGATGTCACCCTACTCAGTGGGTGGTGCCTCAAAAATAAGCAACAGGTATTTTAGCCCAACAAACTGCCGCCATAGAGCTGCATCTCAGGTGGGCTGAAGAAGCAGACAGTGAAGTGGGCAGAACCAGATGCCAAAGTACCCATATTCAGACCACCAACTACAACATTCCACATGTTATCCTAACATATCCTGATTACTACAACACAACATGAAAAATCAGAGGTGAGAGCATAAGGAGGCAGCATAAAATAACTGAAACAACACTGGTGCCACCCTTCCAGCATACCCAGCATGAGAATTACCTCAACCTCACAACAAACGGAAGTCAGGGTAAATGCAGAGAGAAGACTATGAACCATTTCCCCAAATTCTAAACATGACAAACTATTATACTGCAAGACAAGGCTATCTGCCTTCAGCAGTCAGAAGGTAGGACTCTGGCATTCGAACTGCGGAGTGGGATCACCAAGTGGGGCCCAGGGAATGTCCGGGGGACCGAGGCTCCTTCAAATGAGAAACAGTAACTGTGTCTAACAGAAAGTATAAGCAGGTCTGGCTTTTGGGCCAGAGGGGCTGCCAACAGCAGGGCTCCTTCCTGAAGTTATGGACAAAGTGTGGTCCCCGGGGATCTCCAGTACTGTTGACTATAGTTGCGTTGCTCTCCTCCAGCGCCATGCCATTTTGTAGGCCAATAGATATCCATCTGCAATCACCCACAAGAAACCCCAGGGATGCCTCATACTCACCACACCCAAGGCTGCAATCTCTCCTGAAGTACAAGCCTTTCGGAGACTGAGAGGGAAATCACATACTTAGGCACACAAAACCCTGCAGTGGGGTCAACCCTTTGAGAAAACAAGAGGATAGCAGGCCAGCTGGCCACTCCAGGGTTCACTGTCTGGAAGGACAGGTAGCAACACGAGCAATAACTCTACCTTTTGTGTACCCATAGCAGCCCAGAGTGCCAAAGTCATGGTGTTCCAAAAAAGAGTACTCCGAGAAGTGGCCCAATTGTAAAAACAGGCAAAAAGGAGGAGTATATTCCAGAACAACAGCCACAATGAAAATGGAGCAATGAAAAACCTTTCGGACAATAAAGAAATTGTTATCCGCAAGGCAGACAAAGGAGGCGCAATGGTAATTCTAAACCATGCAGACTATGTGAGGGAATGTAACCGGCAACTACTGGATCTAACATGTTACCAACCTTTGACCGAAGACCCCACTACACAACTGCATAATCTAATCTCCTTGAAAGTCTCAAAAGCAGAAGAAAGAGGGTGGATCACACAGAAAGAAGCAGAGTTTCTGGTTAACGAAAAACCACAGATCCCACAAATGTATATCCTGCAAAAATCCACAAATATGTAGATGATCCACCAGGGAAGCCAATTGTTGTTTCGGGAGTTAACTTAGTCTTGGAACCCCTCTCTCGATTTGCAGATAAATTCCTCCAACCCCCAGTTAATAAAATGGCATCATATGTACTTGATACTACACAAATTATCTCTGAGGTAGAAGGGATAGACTTTTATCCGCATACAGATATATAGGTACGACTGGATGTAGTCGCACTGTACACAAGCATCCCCCAGAAGGCTTCCCTGGAGATGCTTGAGGAAAAATTGTTATGAGACTACACAGTTAAATCTACCCCAGTATCCTTCATTTTATGGTGTGCGGAAATGGCCCTAGTGGAAAGTTATTTTTATTTTCATGGAGAATTTTTCAAACAGATACAGGGCATGGCCATGGGGGCTGCTCTGGTCCCCAGTGTAGCCAACCTATACATGGAAGGCTTTGAGGTACCTAAAATCATGAATGCCAACAATTGCTTCTTTACCTACATCAAAATCTGGCGACGCTACATAGATGATATTTTTATCATCTGGACAGGATCAGAGCAAGAACTGGATCAATTCTGTAAATGGATCAATACACAAGACAGATTCCTGCAGTTTACAGACAAACACAGCATAAAGTCTATAGACTTGTTAGACATAACAATCACAGTAGACCTGGACACCAAAAAACTGTATGTTAAGCCGTTTAATAAACCAACGGATAAAAACTCATTACTGCACTATTTGAGCTTTCATCCTCGACATGTATGCGACAACTTGCTGCTTGGACAATTCTTAAGACTTAAAAGAAACAGCACAAGGCAAGCAGACTATCAGCTGGAAGCCAAGAAAATGGAAGATAGACTAGAGAGTAGAGGCTATCCACTCAAAGTCACCAAGGAATATGAAAACGGGTTAACAACAACAACCGAGGTGCCCTCCTAGAATATAAAGAACAGAGGGGCTGTAAAGAAAAAAATGAAACAATTGGTGTTTGTAAATGCATACAGTCACCTCTCGAACGGTATTAAAAAAATCATTGGTAAAAACTGGAATCTACTGGAGAAAAGTGAACAATCCATTGCAAGACCAATCTTTGCATCCAAGAGAAGTCGGAATGTGAAGGACTGGATAACGTGAAATGATGTGAGCTGGAGACCAATCAAGCAAAAAACACTGCCACAACAATGGGGCCTTCCAGACCTACTGGGCCATGCTCCTTGTGGCAGGTGTACGTGCTGCCCTTTTAACTTTAAAAGCACACCGGTAGACATCGGACTTACAACAAAATGACAACAAAAAGCCTTGACCAACTGCAACTCGTGTATGGTCATTTATGCCATCTGGTGCCCCTGTAAAAAAATGTATGTGGGTAAAACAGAAAGAAAAATAAAACTCTGGATTGGTGAACATAGAGGCTGCACTAGAAACTGCACGCAGAATGCACCTCAGGTCAATCATTGGATCGAGTCAATGCATACCCTGGTTGATTTGAGCTGGACTGTCCTTTACAGACAAAAAGCAGGCATGGATAGTAACAGAGATAAAAGGATCTTGCTAAGAAAGAAACAGCAAATTATATTTTTGAACAAAAGCATGCACACAGGCCTCAATGAAAAAATAGACCGGTGGGCATAACAACCCAGTCTTTATACTATGGAAGTCTTGCAAGCTAACGGTTGCAAAGAAAGGCACCTTGAATGAAATTGAGAAAGTAACTTACTGTTCAGTGGACCCAGCATTGTAGCAGGATTAAAACCACGGGGTAACCACAACAATTGCACAACATCTAATCAAAAGCCTAACGTAAGGGTTAGTGAAACTAGTCTTGTAGTTTGGTGTGCTGCAAACGGACTCGGAGGGGCAGGATCAAGAAAAACGTTGGTCATTCAGCTGACGCCTTTGTGAAAACTGCGCATGCACAACCGAGACGAATGATCACTGAGGACTAACATCAATATAAACAAGGGAAACCCGCCCCAGACGTAGACATCAGGTGCAAGCGCCGGCTTTACTTGCGAAGTCGAGCTGACGAAGGGATACGGCACCCACCGGACTTACGGTAAACCCAACCTGTACCGGGGGCAATAGAATATTCAGCTAGAATAATGCATTTTCCAGACCGGGGGAATAGATTGGCCATGGAGCCTTTTATCCAACTAGCGGACCCCTCTCATTGCACATCTTCTCTTCTGTCGTTTAGTTAGCGTCTCATGATGAAGCCTCGGATCGAGTGGTGACATACACCCTCCACATTCAATCAAAATACAGCACAGCACGTCTAGATGATTTAACCGACGGGGTGCGGCACATTGATGAGACTCCACGAGGACTAGCTTTCGGAACTAGAAACGCATAACCCGGAGGTTGCAGATGCATTAGGTATGGAGCACGCCCTCTGGGACCTTAATGAAATTAAAGAATACGAACATTTACCATAATGGACCATATTAAATCTGCCCCCTGTTTTCTTCCTGTATCTCTAATCAGCAATACCTTAAGAAACAAAAGCCCAGTTAAGGGAGCAGACAGTGAGATCGGCACGTAAGCACCAGGAAGATCCCATCGAGAAAGAATCATTGTGCCCCTTGATAAACGACTGTTCACATTTACATAGTCACTCGGGTAAGATTGAAAGAGCCCTAGGATAACTCATGAGAAAGAAGCATGAAAGTGTGTATAACCATGTTTTCTTTATTACCCTACAGTGGCATTCGGGTAGATAGAAGAAACAGTTAACCTTTCACCAACTCACAGCAGGACTCCACAGCAGGATTTTACAGCCCTGGAAGGGACTCAACTCTATTAAGACGGGACTCCCCTGAGTATATGATGGTGAGTCTGTACTTCCTTTTGGAATTGCTAACACATGCTCTGTCAATACCGTTGCACTTACCTAATAGGTGGTAGACATGACCTACATGTTGTAACAATCCAGTTGTTTGATATTATCTGACCAATAGCCTAGACTCCTGTTATTTATAAACAGTTGTCTTGAGCCAAGCATTTGAATTTAACAGATAGGACACTAAAATTCTTATCTTTTGCTGTTCCCATGTAGGGGGCGACTCTTCTTCTTTGCACTGACTGCAGGGCAATCTGAGCCTTTGATTCAGGACACGATTGTGATTAAGGCAAGACTATTAAGAATTGTAGTTGTGATTTGCACGTGTTAAAGTCATATGCACGTTACACTAACATCTGTTTTTTAGCCCCTGAACACATGATAAACTGTTGGAAAGAAACATGTTGGGCACATTATATGTTGTTGGTTATTTCATGCATTGAACGTGTATCTGGTATGACAAAAATGGGATGAATGGGATGAGAGTTGGAGTGGAATGTGTGGAATGAGGTATGTCCAAGTGGGTACATTTGCAGAGCACAAGTCACTTTATGAAAACAAGTAACAGAATTAACATTTACTTATATAACAGGTTGTGTTTGCACCACAGCGGGAATGGTGTATTTTTTTGTTCTGCTAGATTTATTTGCTGTAGAACAACACCTGATGGTGTTTCTTAAAAATTGTGTACAGTAACTATTAAAATATGTATATTTTTTTAATAAATCGATTGTGAGAATTACGTTTATATGCCTAATTGAATAGGAAGAAAGCGTAAGAGTCTTTCTCGGGGAGGACAGCATAAACCACAAGCTTTGTGTTTTGAAATATTAAGGGTTATTCCTTATAGTTGAGGGTTTGGTTGTTGGTTCTCTTTCCCGCTAAAGTCCTGTGTTGTTAGATTTTAGCAACACCAGAGAATCGTGGGATTGGTCAGTTGATATAAACCAGGCTATGAGGGGAGGGGCAAACAAATCATAAAAAATAAGCATTCTTTAGAAAGGGTTCTTTTGGAAGGCAGAGTACCTTCCTACATTAAGTACTGTGACAAGGAACAGGGATGTGGAGGTAATATCTGCCTCCCCTCCCAGCATCCGCCAAAGATGGTCTGTGAGTGGCCCTATCATGCAAGTGCTCACCATTCAAACATCAAGTACACCAGAAAAAGGGGGTGGAAAGTGTGAGTCACTCCAAAATACAACACCAATATATGAAAGGCAAGTACATCCCAAACTGCCCAAACAATAGTACTCATGATAGTAGTGCCTGTGCAGCACCTGGCTCTTAGGCAATGCTGCTCACATCTGTTGGAGCACGTCTGGCCACTGTATCCTCAAGGTGGAACCTCACAATGGTAAATTGGTGCTGTACTTGATGAGCCACTTGCGGTCCACTCTTGGTTACTTGACAATTGCAAGCACATCCCAGGCTTCAGTGGTGAGGTAAAGGTGCCGTGACCGAGGAGCAGTGGATGACTGCCTGATAAGGGACGACTGCTGCAAGTGGAGGGGTCAGCAGTATGAATGCAGGGGGGATGGCCACCATGGACAATGTTTACATCATCAAACATAGGCAGTCAGTTGTTCAGTTGACCCGTGTGCATTTGGTCCCAAAACAGCCGCTACATTATGATTCATCTCAGGTATTTAAATACTCTGTGGGCCACTGTATGTGTGTGTCGTGGACATGCTCCATGAAATGGATCAGGGTCCCAACAGGAATATACTCTGTTTGCCTGTGACGTAAATGCATCATTTGCATGTTCCAATGGACATCAGTTGATTCTGTGTGGCGCACACTTACCTGAGATGGGCACAGAGGGTCACTCCTTCTCTACTGAGGCTTCCATTGCAGAGATTGAGACCTTTACCGTACAAGGCTGTGGCTGTGAAAGGCAAGTCCAGAGTGCGTTAGCACACAGATGCATTTTGGTTCAAGTTGCCAGCAACAAAGCTGAACTTACATTGGAACAGCACCCTGCAGTCATGGTACTTTCACAAACATCGCCCTATGAGAGGAGGATGTTGTTTAGGACTACGCTCACAGCCAACACTGGGAAGTGATGGAATGATCTCAATATCTATTTGATGCCTTAGCCATGGATATATGATAGGATAGTTCATTTATATAGAGCCTATACACAATGGGCCTCATTACGAGGTTGGAAGTAGCCATGGTGCTATTAGCGCCATGGCTACCCCCTTACTGCACACTGGGTCCGGGTTCCCTGAATGGGGAATTACCGGGCCATTCCAACCTTGGAGGACCCGGTATTTCCCCATTCTGGAAACCCATCCCCATTCGAGCCCCCATAGGGCTCAATGGGAATGCGGAGCATGCTAATAACGGGCCCATTAATAACGGGCCCGTTAGTAGCATGCTGGTCCTTTAGCGGGACCCGCTAAAGGACCTCGTAATGCAGAGGTAAGGGGTTAACGGCACCGGCACCTTTACCGACGCCGTTAACCCCTTACCACCAACCTCGTAATGAGGCCCAATGTGTTTCAAAGCGCTTCATGTAGATGGCTGGGATGTCGTGACTCATGTGAAAGTCAATTTTGACATTCACCAACAACTAAAGTGGCATTGGACCTCCATGACAGAGGGTGTTATGGCTGTTCATGAGGAGGAAGGGCGTGAAACCTTTAATTGTGTTGACTCTATTGTTTTCAGTGACTGGCTTACAGTGTTACTTCAGCCCAATGTCACAGGATTGCCATGAACATGGAAGTCAATGAATTAGAAGGTGTTTGGGTGACTGAGAGACATCATAGTGAGCAAGTATGTGACATGTATAATTGACAATTGACTGTTGTTGGGTTGGAGTGACATGAGGTTCAAGCTGACAGTGTCTGTAGTTGAAAGTGGGCAGCTGCCAAAGAGAACTAATATTAAAAAGCCTGTGGTCTAGAAGCACATTACTGTGCATGCACATCAACAATAGGGAAAGGGGTTGGAGGGGAGATTGCCTCTCACCATTTTCCATGGACAGACAGAACATAGTAAGAAGTAGCCATTGTGCATGAAGAACTATGGGATGTGGTTGTAGATGGGCCACATACAGGTGCCAGTCTTTCAGGAGTAAAACGTGTCTGGGGATCAGCTTGCAAACGTTTAATATATGTCATGTAGTTGAAAGCAGGTAGGGGAACATCACTCATCATTTATTGGGGGCGTTGTATTGCGTATGTGCCCTACGGGGACCCGTGTGAAGTAGATGCAATGTGATGTCCATGATGGTGTCTATTAGCAGCAACAACATTCAGTGTAGCTGGTGTATCTGGTTGGTAAGACAAGTTACTTACCAACTTGTAACGTTCCTTCGACTGGATATTCCTCCCACGTTTTCCTCATCTTTGATATTCGTATCTCGCCAGCTTTGCCATAGGAAAAAAGATTCTCGGCAAAGGGCACTGTGCAGGTTGTCGTGGCGTTGATGTCCCTCGAGGGCCACGGTGGAGCGTCAACGTCATCAGTAGTATAAGTAGCTCATGCAGAGCCCGTTGGCTTCAGTTCTGTTTTTTTATTCCATCAATCAAGGAACTAACCAGGCGTAACCCAGACCGCAAGCTCTCAGGGAACGCAGAGTGTAATTCACGTAAATTGTACAGCGGGGTAGGCTTGGGGGGGCAATGAGGAATACATGGGAGGAACATCCAGTCGAATGAACATTACCAGTTGGTAAGTAACCTGTTTTTCGAAGGGATTGTGTCCTACCACGTCTTCCTCATCTTTGATAGACTCCCAAAGCAGTGACAATTTGGAGGAGGGGGTACTATTTAGATTTATCGTGAATGGAATGAAGGACTGCTTTAGCAAAAAGACCTTCTTGTTTGGAAGAGGATCCTAAATATGAATTGACACCCAAGTTGCCGCTGAGCAGATGTCAATTACAGGGACACCCCAGTGAAGAGCCGCAGAAGTTGCCATGCCCCTCGTGGAATTAGATCGAAGCCCTCCCGGCGCATCCTTTCCAGCCAGTCTGTAGCACTCTACAATAGCCAGTGTGATCCACCAGGATATGGTTTGTTTATTTACTGCCAGGCCCAATTTAGGACCGGTATATTCCACAAACAGTTGATCATCATGGCGAAATTTTTCCATTCTTGTAATATAAAAGCTCAGAGCCCTTTTTAGGTCCAGCCTATGCAGCCTCTCTTCCTCTCTGCCCAAATGAGGAGGAGGGTAGAAAGTTGGGAGTGTTATCTTCTGAGACAGATGGAAGTCAGAGACTACTTTCGCCAGAAATTATGGTTTAACTATGAAATGTAGTATAAGGAGGCTTGCATGAAAGAGCTTGCAACTCACTCACCCTGCGGGCAGATGTTAATGCCACAAGAAGTGCAGTTTTCAGAGTTAAGAGCCTTAACGGGCAGGAATGTAAAGGCTCAAAAGGTATACAAGTTAGACATTTTAACACAAGCTTTAAATCCCAAGCAGGGACATGAAATGGGACTGGAGGGTACACATTAGTAAGTCCCTTCAGAAATGGAACAATCAAAGATCTTTTGAAATAGCAGACCTCTTCAGAGGAACGCTTAAAAATCTAAAGCGCCGCCAGATATCCTTTTGTGGTTCCAATCTGGAGCCCCAGATTAGCCAGATGTAACAGAGAAGAAAGCACCATAGGAGTGCCAAATTGAAAAAGGTCCACATTCTTGTCCCTGCACCAGTTAATGAATTTATTCCAACAACACTTGCACAAGGATTTGGTTGCTGGCCTTCTGGCCGAAAGCAAAATCTCCATTACATCATCTGGGAGGTCCCAATCCTTATATCTCAACCTCTCAGGAACCATGCGCGAAAGCTGAGTGTCTTGACCTCTGGATGGAGAACCCGACCTTTCTCTTGCGAGAGAAGATCCTCTCTTTGTGGAAGACGTATTGGAGGGAAGATGGACATGCCCAGAAGGTCCGGGTACCACGTCCTTCTGGCCCAATCCGGGGCAATTAGGATCATGGATTTCCTGAACTTTCTCAACCTCCTGATTATGTGAGGAATCACAGGGACTGGAGATAACGCGTACAGGAGTGGAGATTCCAGTCCACTACGAATGCATCCCCTAGAGCTCCTTTTGGGGGAAATTCCCTTGAGCAGTCCTGGTTGCACTTCCGGTTGACAAAGGTCACAAAGAGATCCACTTGAGAGGTTCCCCAAAAGGGTGAAGCACTCTTCAAGGACTTCCTCAGCTAGTTCCCCTTCGTGGGATACTGTGCTCTGCCTGCTCAGAGCGTCTGCCGCCATGTTCTGCTCTCCGGCTAGGTGAGATTCCTTCTTGTATTGTCCAGAACCAGAGCTGCATTGCCTCTCTGCACAGTGGTAGTGACCCTACACCTCCTTTCTTGTTGAGGTAGTACATTGCCACTGTGTTGTCCATCATTATCAGGACATTCTTTCCCCATATAGAGGGCAGGAAGGCCTTCAGCACTAGTCCGATTGCCTTCAGCTCTAAAAGGTTGATATGTAGTTTGGACTCTAATGGAGACCAACGACCGCTGGTTGTCAGTTCAATGGTGTGGGCTCCCTACCCCGTGAGTGAGGCATCCGTCACTACCGTTATCTCCGGCTATTGATGCCAAAAAACTGTCCTTTGAGAATGTGGTCCTCGCAAGCCCACCAAATCAGGTCTTGAGCAACTCTGCTCGGAACTTGCGATTGATCCAACATATTCCCTGAAAATTGGGACCAGTGAGTTCTGAGAGCCCACTGAAGAGATCTCACTCCCAACCGGGCCTCTGGCACCAGGAAAATGCAGGATGACATGAGACCGAGCAACTTCAGAAAATCGAAGTTCGGAAGATGTTGGGCATTCTGGAATTTTGCTACCATCTGCTGAATGTGTTGAGCTCTCACCTCGGGAGGCAAGGCTTTCCCTGAGGAACTATCCAAGACCGCACCGATGAATTGGAGTCTTTGGAATGGTATCATATGGGACTTCTTGTAATTGAGGGAGAAGCCCAGTCTGTGTAGGGAGTGACAGGTGATAATGAGATGTTCCTGGGCCTGCTCGGGTGAACGAACCCTGATCAACCAGTCGTCCAGGTAGGGGTAGACGTGCATCCCCCCTCTCCTGGGACTTGCTGCCACTCCCGCCATCAGCTTGATGAAAACCCTCGGGCAGAGGACAGCCCGAATGGCAGAACCCGAAACTGATAGTGAGAACCGCCAACCGCGATCCTCACATACTTTCTGTGCTTGAGATGGATTGGCACATGAAAGTAAGCATGCTGAAGGTCCAATCATACCAACCAGTCTTGGAGTTGGAGAGCCTGAAGGATCTGAGAAAGGGTAACCATCTTGAACTTGTCCTTCCTGAGGAACTTTTTCGAGTTTCTTAAGTCCAAGATGGGTCTCAATCCTCCGTCCTTCTTGGGAATGAGAAAGTAGGGGGAATACCAACCCTTTTTCCTCTCCGCTACAGGTACCTGTTCTATTGCACCTTTCTCTAGCAGGGTTAAAATCTCCTGCACAAGGAGCGGATCTGTAATTTTGACAGAGTTGGTTCCCGGTGGATGATCCTGAGGCCTTTTTAGAAAAGGAAGGCAGTAACCTTGAGCTACCGTTTCCAGTGCCCAAGCATCTGAAGTAATGCCCTGACATTCATTCAGATGCTGAGAGATTCTGCCTCCCATCGGGGTCTTGTGGGTCTTGCTGGTGCTGATTTAGCACCCCTTCCTCGCCCACCAAGAGGGAATCTTCTTTGCCCCCTTTGACTGGCCTGTCCTCTTCCTCTACCAACTGAGGAATAGAAGCGAAAAGAACGACCCCTCCAGGAAGGTGAGCCTGAGTAGGAATGTTGAGGTTGTCGAATGGAGGCACTAAGGGATTTAGCCGCAGCCTTGGAGATCTGCAGCTTCTCCAGACTCTAATCCGCCTTGCTGCCGAACAACCTCGAGCTGTCGAAGGGCATGTTAATCAGTATGGCCTGCACATCAGGTGCAAACCCCAACTTTCTCAACCACGCAAACCTGTGCAGTATAGTGCTTGCAGCCAAGGATCTGCTGATGCTGTCAGCAGTATCCAATCCTGATTGGAGACATTCTCCCATTGCTTCCTTACCATCTTTAATTAAATTCAGGAAACCGTCCCTTTCCTAGCCTTCCGGAATGTGATTAGCCGCCATGGCCACAGAATCCCACAGGGTGTAAGAAAATCTAGCTAATGTACATGTAACGTTAGTAGACTTCAAGGCCATGCCGCCTGATGAGAAGACCTTACAAGCCCATGCATCAACTTTTTTATCGTCTCTATCCAGGGGGATAGAGGGATAGGCAGACTGTTTGGTCGAAGTAGCAGCTTGTACTAGCAGACTCTCTGGGGTAGGATGTTTTGTGAGATAGTCTGGATCACTGCTCAAGGGTCTATACTTTCTAGAGAAGTTCCTGTTCACATCAGGCCCATATTTCGGAGTTTCCCAATTTGCCACAACCTTCCACTGAAGGGCTTTGTGGAAGGGTACGATTAGGTCCTTCTAAGGTCCTTGATTTAGGATGTCCGTCATGTCATCCTGCTCATATGCCGGGGAAGCCCGACTCAACCACATAAACACTGCAGGGAATCACAGAGGTCATTCATCGTTGATTGTGGATCAATGGGCTCTTCAGGTACATATTTTGCGCCAAACTACACCCCAAAAGATGCAGTCTCCTCATCAGAGGCACTTTTCTCTTCATATATGGAGGACATTGACTTGAAAAAGAAGTTTTATTTTCGGTACAGGTTTAAAGATTTTCTCCTGAACCAATACGGGCCTCGATGAAAACGAAGATTCCGTCGACAATGTCGAAGATAGCTTCGATAAAGGGGTAGAATTGTCATAAATTGCCCTCGATTTTGGTGTGGAAGTAGTCGGCGCTGATGGCCGGTTTCAAGGATGGATTCGACTGTGGAGTAGATACCTCCGACGCCTTTTCGTCGGGTCCAGTTTCTCGACGAACAGCCAGTTTACTCGTTTTTGCCAAGGTAGCCTTTGACTTCGAAGTCGTCTAAAGGAGCGACTTCGGGACATGGCTCTTGGGTGACTCTTTTGAGGGGGACAAGGCCGCATTCTCAAAGTTCTGCATCATGTTAAATTTAAAGGATATTTGTACCGCACACTATCACCACCGGAGTGGTCTCCTGGTGCTCTAGCGGCTTTGAAAAAGGGAGCGGGGGGTGAGTTAGTGGGAATGAGCTGGAAAAGTGCAAGAGAGCAGTGATGTGCTGTTGGCAGCCTCAGCCCGGTGGGTCCGTTGGCTGGGCTTGGGCTGTTTTACGTTCGGTAGTCAACGTGTGCTGTTGTGCGAGTCAATGTGTGGTTTGTTTTGTTGTTGCAGTGTAGTGAAGTTTGTGCGGATTGTTGTGTTGTAGGCTCGTGGTTGTGTTTGGTTAGAGTTTGAGAGGTGTATGCAGAGGGGTGAAATTGTTTGTGGATTGGTTAATTGGCATTGCTGTCCTTGCAATTCCATTTGAGTGTGGCTCTTGCTAGTCTTCAATATCCTATCTGGATGTGATCACGATTCCATGTAAGTGTAGCACTTGGTAACATTCACAGTTCCATTTAAGCGTGGCGCATACTAACATACATAATGCTATCTAGATGCGACGCAGTTTAAAGTTAAGAATTACATCTAAGTGTGGTAGATGCTAACATTCATAATTCTATCTAGATGTGACGCAGTCTAAAGTTAAGCATTACATCTAAGTAATCATCTCCACTCTGAAAGCATCCCATTTACTAGGGGAATCTGACCTAGTCAGGCACCTGATAACCTCCGTAGAGGAGTCTGAGGAAGAAGAGGGAGACCTGTGACATCTCTTTTTTACCTTCTTTGACAAAGAAGATGATGACTGCCTCTATCCGCTTTCCGATCGAGACCTCTTTGACTGTTTTTGACTGAGTCTCTAGACTCCCCTGATTTCTTTTCCCTCTTCGAAGAAGACTTTGAAGCTTCCTTCCCCACCGCCAGCTTACCCCTGCATTCCTGGAGAGCTTTTTCCATCCTGAATTGACAGGATCCGCAGTATTCGGTACAGTGCCCGGAGCCCAAGCACCAAAGGCAGACATGGTGAGGGTCGCTTATGGAAATTTTAGCCCCACAGTCGTAACATTTTTTAAATCCCGACTTTACGGTCAATGGTGTTGAAGATGATGACATTTCTTCACAGAAAAACGAAGCGTGCCGTTAGTGCTCGAAGTGAAAGCTTTTGGAAAAATTGAACTGAAGCCAACGGGTGCTGCACACGCTATTTATACTATTGATGATGTCAACGCTCTGCGGCGGTCCTCGAGGGACATCAACGCCACGACATCGTGCACAGCGCCCTCTGCCGAGAAATTTGTTTCTGAAGCAGCAAAGCTCGCGAGATACGAATATCAAAGAAGAGGAATACGTGGGAGGACACATCCATTCAAAAAGGGGGTGTTCAATTATTTACAGGGAGCACACCTGATGCTTGAGGAGCAGGGTATCTGGTGGTGCCGCCTCGTGGACCAAAATGGTCAACAAATCTACACTGCAGTATGATGGGCAGTGAGCTAACAGTGAAAAAAAGAAAGCAGGGGGAATGGCAAGGAAAGCAAGGAGGATTGCAGCACACTTGGTTGGACCAATTCCACCAGCTATCCTTGTGTGCAATCCTACAAAAACAGACATCTCTCCTTCAAGGTGCGCATAGCAAGCAACCATGAAAACCAGCACTAGCAAAATGCATCCATAATGAAACACAATTCCATCTTCCCTGTAAAATAAACAACACCTGCTATCCAAACATTGGTCCTCCTCCGACATTCATTCGCTCCATGTCCCCCTCAAAGCCCTTATGGACACTACCCTTACACACCAGAAAGGAGTCCTACATGTTGCATCATTATCCATGAAGGCCTGCTAAGTTTAACACAGCTCAACAACACCCATCACATAGTTTTGGTGCATACCTCAAGCACAGGTCAGCTACAAAACAGAATGCACCATCTACAAGTCTGTCTCTCCCAAGTCCCAAAGCCACCTTCCTGATAACATATGCAACCCCTCAGCCCTAGAATGAATCAGAAGCAAGGGCATGCTCAAACCTCCACTTTGCTCTACGATGAATGAAGGAAAGTAACAGAGGCCTTCTCTGTCCTTGACCACAGACTCTGCAGCACTCTCAACGTTGACAACTGACTCGCCACCACCTTATACCTCTCAGGAATGAGCCCAAAACCACCATCCCAAGAAATGGCTCAACCACAACGCCCACCTCCACGAACGCCCCACTCCCCACCAAATATGACATTGAACCTTCTCAACCCCCTGCTCCAAGGCCTGGTTGAATCCACATTAGTTGCAGCATATTTATCTGCAATTCCACTTTGTTACCTCCACACACCCTTGCAATGATCCCTTGCCAACTGAACTCATCTATGTGTACCCAATATGGAAAAGTCCACAACAACTTCCTGAATTAAACACCACTCTACAGAAACACACAAATGAAGTGAAAAGGAAGAAAATAGCAAAGCTTCCACAGCTCAAATCACCTCCTCACACACCCACCAACCCCTTACAGTAATACATGTCCTGCATCTCTAAAAACACTGGAAGCCACAAAGCAAGTTGGCCAGACACTCAAAAATGTAACAACGGTGAACACATCACCTGCTAACACCACTCAATGATCCTATATGTACAGTGGCCCTGATACACACCTACATGGTTCCATGAAGCATGGAAAAATGTCCTGCATGAACATGTACATTAATAGAATGACCCATCAGGTTTTGCAACTAAGCCTGTGACACTCGTACCAGATACAGCAAACATGGAGATGATTTGCCAAACAGACAGTGACATGCACACTAAACCACTCATACACACATACAATATTAAGCCAAAATATGCACGGTATGCTACAATAACAAAGCAACACCTGGGATATAAATAGAAACCTGAGAAATCTATTAGAAGCACACATAATATGACAAATAAGAACATATGTAAACAAAGAAATGGAAACTTGTCAAAGGTAATCTAATCCTACCCTTCCCAAAGAATAAATAAGCCCACAGAACTATATACACTAAACATCTCCCTCCACAGTGGCTTCCGGAGTCGGGCTTCCATCTCCAGATGGAGGATCTTCAGGGCCTGCTTCATTCGCGCCTCAATGTCTTGAGCAGCCCAGCAAGACTCCTACATGACTGCACCCCGAGCACGGGCCATGCTGCCTTTTCCCTGGCACCGGAAATGGCAGCCTCCAATGCTGCACCCCGGGCTCCTCTTCCTGCTGCCTCATGACCTCCAGCACAGCTACCACCTGACAGACCTGTGTCTACACGCTCAGCCTGGCCTCATGTACTGTACAGGTGACATCCCTCATCTGTTGTGCCCTCCTATTTGGCTTGATGGCAATGTCGCTCCTTCACTGCCACAACAATTCCAGCAGTCTACAAATCCTTCTCTGGCACTGGTTCTCCCTCCACAAAGATGACCGGCTGGGGAGAGAGAAACCCATGCTTGCACTGTCCTAGGCTGAGTCTATGGCCATCACAGCCTGTTGTCAAAGTGGGCACCATGGTAGGTCCAGACGCATGCACTTCCCCTGCTGTCCAATCATGGATGCCACCTCGTGAGCCTTATGGACCGCCAACTCCACCAGACACAAAAGCACATCCAAAGGGGACGATGGCGGGACAGCTAGAGAGGAGCCAGCAGATATCATCGAGACCCTTCCATGGTCAGAGGCCCCAAGCTGCTTGTCAGCACTGAAGAGGGACTCATAATTGCTCAGGAATTTGTCACCCAGGATGCTAACCGCATTAGCTGAGAAGTTGACAGCCCTCAGCCTCACCACCTCAGCGGCGTGCAATGATGGTGCAGGCATTGCTGAGGTGAGGCAGGCAGGTTTGACAGTGGGTCCTGAGAGTACCTGAACAAAGTACCTGTGATGTACAATTGAGGTGTGGTTGTCCAGATGAGGTGGTCAGGGGGAGTTGATGGTGAAATGGTGCATATAAAGAAAAGGGAGTAAATTAATACATTAAAGAAGGATATTTTAGAGTGTATGAACTCTCACTGACTCGTATGCCATGGCAACGCATATAAACATAGAACATGGAAATAAGAAGAAAGCACCCAGGTACGTCATCGCGCAATGCCGTCTCTATAGTAACAGGAGTTAACAATGGGAGACCCTTAGTGGAGCCATACAAAAAGACGGAGCAAAAGCACGAATTTACAGGTAAGAGAGGGCTTTGGGAATCAATGATACGAGCTAAAGAAAAAGTGTCTGGTTTAAGTAAAACAAGCGAGCCTTTAAAATCAAGTGAATGTTTCAAAAACCCTTCCCTTTCCTTTTTATCACTTACCCGCAGTATAAGAAGATAAATGAGGCAGTTGTAAACACGCGCCATGAATAAAAAGAAAGCATGAAAACATTGCGAAAAGCCATGCCCCCACGTGAATCGCAGATATTAACAACGGTGAGTTAGAACAAAATCATGTGATAATGATTGAGTTTTTCAAACGTGCAAACACATAAAAAAATGTACAACAGAGAGTTAGAACAAAACGATTTGTTAATAGTCGTTCGAAGTGTTAAAACACGAAAAAGAATGCTTTACGGAGACGTTAGCCACACCAAAATAAAGATCCCTCTGTCTTTGCCATCCATTTTTAGAATTACGACATAGAAGCGAATAGCTGTCGTTTTATGCCCCACCCTCGTCTAAATATGAAAACGGAATTATAAAGGATCAAAAGAGTTATGAAGTAAAAAGCATGGCGTGTTATGCATACACCATCCGTTGGTGGATGTAAGTAAAGATGCGGTTCATGTTCAGCCATAATATCAATGGGAATTAATCTCCTACTACTAATGGTTAGTAATTAATGGTACATACAATCTGCACCAAAGAGAACAGTGAAATTTAAACCGGTTTCAATGTCGTTGCAGGTGAACACAACATTGGCTACACAGCTTAAAAGAGGAAGACTGAACACAATGGAAGTCTAGAAGATTTGACGAATGAAAATGTACAATTGTATAATTAAAGGAATAGAATTTAAAAGAAAAACAGAGGGACTGTAAAAAACAGTGTAGTGCATGTTAGCGAGTCCACACCGTTGTGTGGGTGGGCCGCCGTTGCAGCCACGTTGAGAGACGTCCCGGACGTGACGTCAGGGGAAGGGGAGGGACCCAGGGATGTTCCGGCAGTTTGCCGCCGGTATGAGAATAAAGAAGGTTGTGCTTGCAAACGCTGCCTCCCGCGTATCATTGGCCGAGAGGCCTGTATGTGGCTGAGACCCCGAGAGAATCTCTAACAATGGCGACAAGTGGGCGCACAACCCACCAACACCACACTGTGGCCTGCAGCCGAGCAGTTAAGCTCGTCGGCGCACCTCAGGACACGTGCGGCTGACGAGCCGCATACCGCTGGAGGAGCGGGGAACGGCGCTGCGTGGCACGCGACCGAGGGGAGGGATTCTGGACAGTCACGCTTACTCCCCGCGCTGAGGAAAGCGTTTTCGTCATCCCTGGCGGAGCCCGGCACACCCACAAACACGTCCCGCGGAGAGCGGAAGCCCCGGAAAGCTGCGCACACTCCCCAGTGCAGGGGTAGGACTTCACGGCAAGGCCCGATGCAGCTGAAATGACCGCGCATTACAAGGCGCAGTAAAAGAAGAGGACGAGCACAGAACGCGGGTAAGCACCGCCCACACCCAGCGTCCAGCACATCCTTATGCCAACAATAAGGCACAAGCTACGCACCCCACGGGTGCCTCGTTAAATAAGAGACACAACCTGTACAGACCAAAGCCCACATTCCCTGGACAGGGAAGGAATCAGCCCACTATCACCCACACGGAAAAGAGGGCTACACGGGGCAGTACACTACGAAAAGGCAGCAACCACCCCAGAACACCGGACAAAATGTTGGACACTGGAAGCACCCCAGCTTTGTCCTCAGGGGCAGCGCAGCTGATGCGTCATCAGGAGGGGCGGATGCCACGCAAGGCACCAACCAGCTCACCCAAAATGAAAGTGGCACAGCCCAAGTCATGCACATGCCACACCCGTTTGAAATAAGAGACACATCAAACCTAGGACCCCGCTGGACCATATGGCTCAGAGACTTCAAGTTTTACACGGGAGCCATAGGGCTAACAGATGATGCCAGACTAAAGAACACACTATTCATGGCAGTGGGACCGGCGGTGAGAGAGACTGCAGGCGAGTTACTCAATTTAGACACTGTCACATACAGAGAATTACATGCCAAACTGTCGGACTACTTTGCGCCTCACAGGAATGTCGATTGTGAACGCCACATCTTCCACACGACCAGACAAGAAAAGGGAGAGTCCATAGACAATTTTGTAATGCGCCTTCGCATTAAACTAAAACACTGTGAATTTCACAAATACTCCAACGAAGAGGCTCTCAGATTGCAAGTGATCGCCGGTTGTCTCTCGCATCCGTTCCGCAAACAACTCTAACAGAAACAAAGATCCCTGGATGAAATTCTAGCTCTGGCCTGCATTGAGGCTGCAGTAGACTCACAACTTGACAACCTAGAAAAAGTGTCCTTACAACAACACGGCGAAAATGTCGGCAAAGTCAACAAACTTTATTCAAACCCTCCACAAGGAGAGAAACGCTCTGAGGCTACCTGCTATAAGTGTGGTTACGAATACCCCCACGCGGGGGAGTGCCCTGCTTTAGGACAGAAATGCGCCACGTGCGGAGGCATGGATCACTACAGAGTCATGTGCAAAAATGCCCCGTCACACACTTCAGGTAAAACTCGAACTCAAGACAGGCGCCGGTACCTCCGCCAGAGCTCACCCAGAGCCCGAAGGGAAAACGAACGGAAACCCATGAGGAAAGAAGACAGTGATCGCAAGAGCCACTACACAAGGGAGGACAGACGCTCGTCTGAGGACACCAGCCGCTCTCACAGAAGACGTTTTGTACGATATATTGAGACAAAGTCTCCCACCAGCAGTGACACCCCATCGTCAGAGGACGATCAAAGAAAGAAGGGTTACGTGTGGGCCATAAAAGACAACACCGCAGCCACCCAACACAGCCCTGTACTGACCCTACACGTCAACAATACCCCACTTGAATTTCTGATAGACACAGGAGCCATGGTCAACATCATCAACGAACAAGCATACGCAGCTCTCTCACCACAACCAAAGATCAGAAAAGCTGCAATGGACATCTACCCATATGGCTCCACGACCCCGTTGCCGTGCAAAGGTGCGATCACGGCCTGGTGCACACACAAAGAACACACAGCAAAGATCCCACTGCGCATTCTGAAAACCGAGGCCAACAGCGGGTGCATACTGAGCCTCAGAATGGCCGTGGACATGGGACTAGTACACATCTTGTACCAACTGATGGCGCACAAGTACTTTGCCAAGCCTGATCCGATCGAACAATCCTTCCCGAAATTATTTGCAGGCCTGGGGAAATTAAAAAACAGAAAGGTACATCTTCATATAAATCCCCTCGTCAAACCGGTGGCCCAGCACTACCGGGGGATCCCGTTCAATATCCAAAGGCAAGTGGAAGAAGAATTGGACAAACTAATCAAGATGAATGTAATTGAACGTGTCTCAGGACCCACACCCTGGGTGTCGCCCATCGTCCCCGTCCCAAAAAAGTCCCCGGACGGGTCCATACGTCTCTGTGTCGACATGCGCAGAGCCAATATCGCAATTGAAAGAGAGAGTCATCAGGCACCCAGGATCACGGACATGATCCACCTCCTCCACGGAGCAAGATTTTTCTCAAAACTAGACTTGACAAAAGGCTATCATCAAATTGAAATCGCACCTGAATTGCGATATATCACCACATTCGTAACCCATCTTGGCCTTTTTCAATATAAAAGACTTAGTTTTGGTATCTCCTCTGCTGCCAAAATATTTCAAGAAGAGATACACAAAGTGATTCGGCATGTTCCGAACTGCCTGAATTATTCGGACGATGTCCTAGTATATGGCAAGACGCAAGAAGAACATGATGTAGCACTACACAGAGTATGTCACGCACTGGAAGAAGCAGAACTAACACTGAACAAAACTAAATGCAAGTTCTCAAAGGGATCACTGCGATTCTTCGGGCACATCTTCTCGGATAAGGGAATGAGACCAGACCCGGAAAAAGTCCAGGCACTCAATTCGGCCGTGCCCCCCGTCAACATGACGGACCTACGATCGTTTTTGGGCCTGGCCAGCTATTGTTCAAGATACATTAAAGACTATGCCACCGTGAGCAACCCTTTACGCTAACTCACGCGCAAGGACACACCGTTCATATGGTCAAAAGAATGTCAGGAGGCTTTTGTAGCGATCCGAGGAGCCATAGCACAAGCGGAAGACATGGCATACTTTGACGCCACCCGAGACACCGAAGTAATCGCAGATGCCAGCCCCGTAGGATTGGGCACCATACTCACTCAAAAAGACCCAGCGGATCGACACGCCACTCACATAGTAGCGTAGGCCCGCAGAAGCCTGACAACCAAGGAACAGGCATACTCGCAGGCCGAAAAGGAAAGCCTGGCAGTAGTCTGGGCGTGCGAGTATTTTCATCTGTTCCTATTTGGAAAAGAATTCACGGTAGTGACGGACCACCAGGCACTGCTCACCATCTATGGCAACCCCAAAGCCCGGATGCCGCCAAGAATAGTAAGATGGGGCCTGCGGCTACAAGACTAAAAGTTCACGATAGTACACCGCCCCGGGAAGGACGAAAACCCGGCGGAGAACCTCTCGCGCCACCCGACGGTTTAAACCACGTCGCAACCTTCAATCGCAGACGCTTACATAAACTACGTCATACACCACCTACAACCACTTCCAGTGGGATGGGCGGAACTGTCAGTGCAGTCAGAGTCAGACCCAGCCCTCAGGATCGTTAGATATTGCCTACAGACGAACAAGAAAACCCTGATGAGACAACAAGCATGAACGGAAACCGACACAACACGGGAAGAAGTCAAGATGTTCGACCAAATTTGAGAGGAGCTGACGATAGTAGAAAACAATGTACTACTGAAAGGCTGTAAAGTCGTCGTCCCAAGAACCCTTCAGGAGAGGACAGTACAACTGGCCCATGAAGGACACCGAGGGACAGCCGCCATGAAACACCTTCTCTGACAAAAAGTGTGGTTTCCACAACTTGATCACCTAGTAGAAACCATCATGGGGGGATGCCACATCTGCGCACAGGGAGCCCCACCTCCACACCCGAATCAACTACAGACATCACCGCTGCCGAACAAAGTAGACCTATTTGGACTCATGAGCAATGGTACACACGTGGTCGTGCTCATGAATGAACACTCACGATACCCGGATGCCCAAATTGTAGAAAGCAGTGCTACAGCAAGCGTCATACCCGCACTCGACCGAATGCTATCAGCGTATGGCATTCCCAAAGTCATAAAATCCAACAACGGCCCCACATTTATAAGTCACAAGTTTCAAAGATTTGCAAATTACATGGGGTTACAACATCGAAGAATAACCCCTCGCTGGCCCCAGGCAAACGGCATGGTTGAAAGATTCATGGCCAGCATCAAGAGGACACTGCAAATTGCCCACATTCAAAACAAGCCATTTGAACAGGCGCTCAACCAACTGCTCAGGGAATATAGGCACACGCCCCACAGCATCACGGGAGTATGTCACGCGGATCTACTATTCCGGAGGCCAATCACCACGAGGCTACCAGAGGATCCCAGAACACAGGAACCGACAGACCTGGAACAAGTAGCGAGAGTAAACGATGAGGCGAGCAAGCGAAAAACAAAAGAAAGCACCGACAGGAAGAGAAGAGCCCGCGAGAACCTAATGCAGCCAGGGGACAAAGTATGGCTCAGACAACCAAAAAAAACGGAAAGAAGAGGCCACATTTGCACCCACCCCACTCATCGTGACGCACAAGAAAGGCACTATGGTTAGGGATAAGAGGAGTGATTGCTCATCAGTGACCAGAAATAGCTTGCACTTCAAACGTGTCAAGCTGCACTCGCAGGAGCGGTTGAAAATGGACACTGACTGTGAAGAGGAAAGACGCCAGGAAGAACCATACCATGGAGACGGAGAAGAGTCAGAGAATGACGCAAACACCTCGACACAGATGACCGAGAAGGTGACTCCGAGTAAGGTGAGGCGCCCCCAAAGGAGCCGCATGAAACCACTCCGCCTCATAGAGGAAATGGGGTGAAAGCAAGGAAATGGACTTGCAGGTTAAAAAGGGAGGAGATGTTAGCGAGTCCACACCGTTTTGTCGGCGGGCCGCCGTTGCGGCCATGTTGAGAGACATCCCGGACGTGACGTCAGGGGAAGGGGAGGGACCCAGGGATGTTACGGCAGTTTTCCGCCGGTATGAGAATAAAGAAGGTTGTGCTTGCAAACGCTGCCTCCCGCGTATCATTGGCCGAGAGGCCTGTATGTATGTGAGACCCCGAGAGAATCTCTAACAGTGCATACCCCTGAAGAATTTCCTGAACAATTTGGAGTGTAACAGTGCGAGAAGGAATGAAACACATTGTGTAGAAGAGGAATGAATATGAACCTTATTGAATGTATGAATGAAGAATTAAATCAAATAAACATCAGATCTATCTTTTTTTATGAAGTAATAAAATTATGTTTTAGATAGATTAAGCTAGTATCATTGTATGTGCACTACAGAAGAACAGTCCATTTAATCATGTATATGTGGTAAATAATTATAGCATGTTCATGTTTGAAATGTTTTTTATGAATTGATTAAAAAGAAATTCTACTGACAAACGGCATAGAAAAGAATGTTTTCTGTATAATTGATTCCAGTACAAGTATATATTACAACGTGATTTGTCAATCATTTTAAAATATCAGAATATGGTTTGTAAGCTAGTCAATGTAGTGTTAACCTAACACAACATAGGACCGCCCAAACATAATTTGAGTATAAATTAGGAAATGGTGCACGGTGCACCAGCAGGAGGTAACACACTGTGGTGGTCAAACAGTCACTCCAGGACAGTGCAGGTTGCCAGCAACCAATAACTGACTACCAGGCAGCAGGAGTTATCATGTAGAGAAGGCAAATAAGGCAGGAAGAGGCAACATGAGGCAAGGCAGGAGGACAATCAATGCACAGGTGGCAACAGAAGCATTACAAGGCAGCAGACTGAGAAAAATGAATGAAAGGCCCTCAGCTTGCAAGTTATGAACATCTCGTAATACGCACTACGCATGCACAGTGTGTTCACGTACAAGAAGAAAAGGGGGCACACGCGCAGATTGCTACTCCATCACACTATCGCAAGTGAGCAAACTGCATTTTTATCACGCAAAGACAGGGGTTCAGTGATGCAGTCGCAGGGTGCGCATTCCATTGCCTACACGAGTAGGATCAAGGAGAGCACCATGAGTCAGAGAGAGCAAAGAAAAGAGAAGAGAAGGGGCCACAGAAGGAGAAGGACCCACCTCAAACAAGGGCGCACATTTACAGAAGGTCCCAACTCAAAAATGGGACCAACTCAACAAAAGGGGAAAAAGGGCCACCAAGAAAAACACATATTCACAGATGAGGACCTGGTCATCCTCAGAGACTTTGTGGTTCAGCAGGAGGGAGAGCTCTATGCTTTGGCAGGCAGTATCCTCTCTGTTATGGAACGCAAGTACCTGTGGCAGGAGATTTCAGATAAAAGGAATGCCAGTGGGTTTAAACATTGCACTGCCAAAGAGGTCTCTAATCGCATGGGTGATCTTATAAGGTGAAAAAAGGTCAAGTTGAGTAGGATCTGAGTTCAGCCCAGGCAACAGGTGGAGGACCACCCAGATGGAGGATCTGAAAGAAATTGAAGAAGTGATCAGTGGCCTCATTACAAGAAAGCATGTCGTGGGTGCTGGCGGTATGTACCCATATATGGCCACATCAGGTGAGTGATGTGTGCATGATGTGTTTTTTTATTGTCCGCACATTCAATGTGTGCATATTTAAGAGGGACTTTTTTCAGGGTCCTTCTCTTCCGCCTCTCATTCCTCATATCACGTGAACACTCCCTGTCCCATGCAATGGGATGTTGCAAGCATTATAAAGGCATCATCCCAGGAACAGATGAGTGACATGGCTATCCTTTCACACATGAGAAGAAGAGTAATTGGTAATGTGCCTTTTGAATGCATTTTACATGGAACAGCAGACAATCCCAGTGTCCTTTCTGGGGATGGGCATGTGGCCCCACTACAGTTGCCTTTTCCTGAATTGCACTTGCAGCTATCCATGTAAAGGTCATGCCTTCAGTGCCCCTATCCGCCGGAGAGTGAGTAGGTGGTAAAATTAATGTTTCACATGCCATCTAGTGTCTGGTGCTCACCCAAAATCCTGAGGTGGCAGTGTTGGAATGTCAGTCATCATGCCCTAGCCAGACTGAGTGGAAAGCATTGACTGGGTAGCGGTATCCATTGTGGTCATGTCTGCCTTTGAGTCTCGGCAAACATGTTGCAGCAGCCTAGGATCATGGGCAAGGATACCAGTGTACGTATGTAATGTATGAAAGAGAAGGAGCCACAGGGGTATTAGGTTTGTACAATTCATATGCACAAATGGCACAACATTGAAATGTGATGCTGCCAGAGGTCATTGGGCATACACATGTATGTAGGTATGTTGATAACAACATCCTCTATGTGCCTTTATTCAGGCCCTCTAGTGTGTGCACATTAGGATGTTGAGTGTACTGTTCAATGTGTGTGACTATAGCACAGTTGCTCCATTCGTTTGTGAATGTATCACATGATGGCCAGTACATGCACTGACAGCGCCAATGACGTACCTGCCATTGTAAATGTCCACCAATTGACATTGGGTAAAAGTCCACAAGTGGTTACTGTTCACCCATCCTGGAATGTGTTTTTGCTGTTGGCACACCCATGCTCAGGGTAGCAACGGTCCAGAATGGCTATTGAGCAGCAGTGCACTTGACATGGATGGGTGTTTGGGGTGTACATTGCCCTGTCACATGAGGAAGCCTGAGGGGTTTGGCAGGACTGGGCCTCAAAAGGAAATTATCATACAAAGCTTCTCCTGAAATTGTCTCTGAAAGGGCCAATCAGGGAGTGCTAAGTAAAAAGCAGCAGACTGTGGTCAGTGACACTTCAAATCTGTGCTTGTGGGTGACTGGCCTTTTTGGTGTGCAGGACATCAGCATCGAGTGGACATTGCATGGAGCATGTTAGTTTGATTATTCAGCATGTGCTCTGCTAGTCATATGGTATTGTTGTAAAGGGCTAGTTCGCTGTTAGAATGGATGTGATGCTGGGTCATTGAGGGATATTGTATGGACATTGTAGCCTATGTGCATAACTGTTGAGGTGTATGATATGTGACCAACATTCGGTTGATGTCACTTCTTCCCGGAGAAAAGCCCCTTTCCATTAGGCCAGATAGGTATTGCCCTGGAGGTGGTAAAATGCAGGAGGATCTGCATGATCTGCAGGATGCATGGGGAGGGACTTCCCCTTCAGGGATGAGTACGACCAGCCACGGTGCAGCCCTTGTAACATGAGCACACCCCAACACATTCTAAACTCTCTTTCCTCGAATAACCTCTTTGTAGAGAGTATGAACTGTTACCAGATAGAGATCTATAGGGAACCTGAAAGTACCATGACGAGGAAGAGTGTAAGAAACATGAAGATCACTTGCCACACAAGTACTGGTAGTAGGTGGCCCGACGCCAGTGTGAAGAACAAAACAACAACAGAGATGAAGGACTTATACAATGAGCCACTTGGGAACCGGCTACATTGGAGTTTCAAGGCTGCTTGGGGGACCGGAGAAGAAGGAGCACTGAGGACGCTGCAGAGCAGCTGCAGCCTTTCTTCTCGGGTGTCGCAGGAGTGGTTCTGAAGGCCATAAGGAAGCTGAACCAAGCAAGAAAGTACTGCGCTGAGGTGGCAGACGCAGAGAGAAATCCAACGAAGCCGAGCTGCAGAGAGGGAGACAGCGCTGCCGTCGCAACAGGGAGAGAACCGCAGAGAAGCTGAGCTGAGCAAAGGGAATGCAGATGTGGAGAGAAGCTTGAAGTATCAGAGGAAAACCCTTGCCCCTGGAAGCCCCAGCGACGTACCAACATCCCTGTGAAGGTAAATGGAGGTAGAGGAGACCCGGAGGGGACTTGGGTTTAGAAGGGAGTCAGGCATCAAAGACTCTCGCTTGGCATAATAGTTGTAACACCCAGATTGGCTCTTATGTGCATCAGACCTACCTAAAAGCTCCTCTTCTGCGTGTCCGTGGGTGTGGGAATACCACTGACCACCAGAGAAGGGTCATACACCCATACCCAAGAAGAATAAGAGAGGCCAGGGTCAGTAACCCTAACAAAGAGAATAATACGAGTCATCTTCCATGTGGCAGTGCTTGGCAGGGTAGTGAACCAAGTAGGCAGAGTCCAAGAAGAGAAGCCCGGATCAAGTACCCAAGTCCAAAGAGAGACAAAAGTCATCTTCCTCATGGCAGCACTTGGCAGGTTAGTGAACTAGGTCTGCAGAGTCAAAGAAGAAAAACCTGGGTCTGGGACCGAACCACAGTTGGAACTTTATATGGTATTGAACAAAGGAGACACTGGAGTGTCCAGGGGAAGGGAATCATTCCCCCCTGGGTCTAGTGTGACTGGCACATTGTAATGAGAAGCATCAGGAGGAGGGAGTCATCCTTCTGATATCAAGTGGCAGAAGAAAGAACAAGCTTCCAGCCAGGGGAAGGGAGGCAATCCCCCTGATAGATCAACGACCCAAGAAGAGAAGAGTTGTTGGGCTTGTTTTTTGTTTAAGGACACTTTCAACCAAGGGAAGGGAGTCATTCCAACCGGTGAACATTGTTTGAACTTTGCTTAGTTAAGAATACGCTAACCAGGCGAAGGGAGTCATTCCCCCTGTGTGAACTATTGAAATTCCTGAAGTGAACTGTGATCACAAACCCAGTTGAAGGGAGCCATTCTCCTGGGCAACGGATAGTTTAGCCTTATCTACTTTAGTTGTAAGTGTGATGGACAGAACTAGGGATTTTGACACAGGACAGTGAACAATTAAGTTAAACGGACATTCTGACAGATACTTTTTAATCTGTAATTGAGGCAGGGAAACCCCTCATAGAAATAGGGACAGATACTCCTTTCTCCTTATTTTCACAAAGAATCAAAGTCTTGCCAACCACCTGCCACCTTTGTGTCAGTCTCTTTCTTCTGCACCCTTACAGATAGTTGTTGTCTGTTATTTTTCAGGTGAGGATTCCCCAGAAGAAGATCAGGTTGGACCACCAATCAGCACAGGGCAACTAGCTGTGTCTGAGGAAAATCCACAGTGCTTGCAGGCAAACATAAGCAGGTCTGTGGAAACTACAACCTCAGAGAACGTGCCTACCAATGTGGATGACTGAAATCACAAGCCAGGATGAGGAGGAGTTTCTCCGGTTCACATCAGAGGCTGAGTCAGAGGAAGAGAGCCAGGCCACTTTGGGCTCATCTGGTGTGACCGCGGGCACAACAGCCAGCACCTGGTAGTGCTGCCAGGGACATTCGGCCACATGTCAGTGAACAGTCAAATGTGCCTTGCTCTGGTGTGTCCACAGCTCCAGTGACTGTATTGTGCCTGCACCATTGCCAACAACTTCAGTGGAGCCCACACTGTTGGGAGGTGGCCAGTACATCTGCCACAGGATTTCATCCAATCACAGTTGAGACATTACGACAGGGCAGACCATTTTCATCACACCTGGCTAGGCTAACACACGTGAGGACCACTTGTCTGACAGTCAATTTGAAGGGGAGGAGACGTTGCTGCATGCAAGCAGAAGACAGGGACTAGTCCTGCAGGAGTTGTCTCAGCATATTTCCCAGGTGGGCAATACAGTGGTAGCAGGCATTGGGGGACCTTCGCAAACATATGCGTGAATTGGGGGTGGAAAAGCACAAGGATATGGTGACTATCAGGGAAGGTATCCAGCAGGAGATATTGGCATTGAGGGAAAACATATAGCAGAAGATGTTTGCATGAGAGAAAGTTTGCACCAGAACATGGTGGGGTCAAGGGACCTCATGCACCAGAACATGGTTGCCATTGAAGAGCTGATACATGCCTCCCTCTCTGTCAAGCATTACTGTGGCTACAGAGGATCTGACTTTGGCAATCCGTGGTTTCAGTAGTCCCCCAGTCGAGCATGTGCCACTGGATCATGGCTCCCAGTGACTGTGGGCATGTTGCCTCTCCTTGATGGGCTTACATGTGATATGCATGCTATTTGTTTGAGCCTGCCTATTGGTGTGCAGAGATGTGGGGTGGTGTTTGAGATGTCTGCTGTTGTGATGAGTTGTGTTGGCAATGCAGTTCTCCTTTAGGAGATGTATTGTGATGTGGTCTGCTTTTGTTGTCACCAACATATTTTGTTCTACAGTTTTGTTCCTCATAGTCAAAGTTGTGTTACCTGGAACAGGCTTGTCTATGACCTGTCACCTGCAATCATAGGTGCTGACATCCAGTTGGAGAGGGTAGATTGCTCTGACACTCATAGGGGTGTACATGTTCTTCTTTTGCTGCATCCATCTGAGTAATGGGCTCTCACACTAATGATTAAAGTGATCTGCCAGTATGACGTGTGGTTATGGGTATTCTTTTCCATGTTCACATGCTGTGTGTCTTGGGGTTTTGGCGTGCGGGGGAGTTCTTAACTTGTTGGTTGTAGTGTGCCATCTCCTGATGTATGTGTGCTTCTGGGGTTGCTACATGGTGGTGGTATAGGTGGTGATTTGGAGACTGTTATGGTATTATGAGACATGTAATGTTATATTTGTATAGAGTCTCCTGCCATTTGTAATGCCATCAAAGGATTGTAGAATGCATGGCCCCTCAGCAGACCATAGTCTGAGGAGAGATGAGAGAGGAGCAATGCAAGGCATGCAGCAGAATTTGTATTTTACTTTAGGCACTATCCGGAATGCAAAGAAATGTAGTGTGGTGATGCTTGAGGCCAAAGAGAGGATGGAGAAGAGGCAAGCAGTATCTTCAAGAAGGTATAAACTATGTCACAGTTGGAGTGGTTTTCGTGGAACTCAGCTGTATGCTATGGGTCAGAGTGCTACATGCAGCATACATGTGCAGTGAATTATATGCCATGACATGAAACAGAAATTTAGCATATCTCTAACCTAGAGTAAGTAGTGCTGTTGCAGCACCCCTTATTGTCTATTGGCAACACTGTCCTGACATCATGTCACATGAGCATGAGTAATACGTCTTGTATAGGCCTCCTATGGCACTAATGGTGCCCTTGCTGCACTTGGCTCTGTAAAAAAAGGTGGGGGGGAGTGGACATTAGTGAGACAGTGGGAGAGAGAGCTGCAATACCTGTGGTGTTGATGGGCCAGATGTACCCATTTCCTGTGTTGAAATTTTCTTTGTATGGTTTTTCCGCAAACACTTGGGAAAAAGCTAGTCATAGGAAAGAGTTTAGTATCTGATAGCCTACTGTGCTTTGGGTCTGATTAGCTGCTTTTGCGGAACAGATTGATAGGCTCAAGAGGAGAGTCACGGTTCTCTTAGTGTTAATGTGCTAATGGCTATGCCTGTGGCGGGGTGGTGGGAGGTGGGGACGTGTGTCTAGTGTAAGGAGGTAGGAGATCTATGAAGGGTGTTAAAGGAACGGGAGGGGGAGTAGGCCTTACAAGGCAATAGAACCTGTTACCATACACTTCCACCACTGACCTTTTGCAGACAGATCCCTTTAAGTAGCCCACATTGCCACTGTGTATTCCTCACTCACTTTCTCTCTAATCGATACACTGTATCCCGTGTGCAACAAAACAGGCATCTGCAAGTTGGCAGATGAGGGGGAGTGGGCAATCTGGAAACTCTAACCAATTACCATAAACTGGATGCTAAGAGTTATGTGAGTGAAGACGTTTTTGTTCTGATAAGGGGCTGCTTGAAAATATAGACATACAGACATCGACCTCCTCATCCGGCTATGCAAAAATGGTGTTGCGGATGTGTAATATTCCGGGCCTCTTCCTCCATGTTTGTGTAAGCACAAGCGCGAGGTAAGCAATGTGTGGTCTGCCATTCTCGCTGGCTTTCATTTTGCTTGTGCAGCACTTTTATACTTTGCGCCTGCTCAGCTTGGTATTACGTTTCAGGTCAATCTTCTTTTGTGAATTAGGTCTGTTTTGCACTTCGATGAGCGTGTTTGTGAGTTTGCACTGCGCCTCTCTGCCCACACCCATGACACCGCCCTTTTACGCAATTTAATTAGGCATGCTGCATATTCTGCCCCCCCCTCTCTGACTTTGCACTGGCCCTTCCTTTGCGCTAATCTGGCACTAACGCAGTGGTGTACAATGTGCTGGGTCAGGGCGCAAAGTACGAAGGGCCAGTGCAAAGTGCATTCAGACATTTTGTGATATTAAAAGTTGCCCCTGAAAGGACATACCAGTAAGAGTACACTGATGAAAAGACATGTTACTGAAATCACTAGGTATATCGGTAACATAGGGAGGGCAAGTCTGCACCATAAGGAGGCCTATTGCTGTGCCACTATAGACAAAAACAAATGATTTGACGTATTGCTGTGTGACAGGGACAGCGTCCTGACCCTGTTAAGGGTGGATGGGGACCCCTCTCAACCTGGGGAAGGAGGCCTATCAGACCAGAGCCAGTCCTGCAACCCACCCATGGCTGAAGCAGCGACAAACACCAAGTTGCATGAGCAGTACGTGCTGCAGACCCGCAAATCGGATACTCACGAACGCCAGATTAAAGACTTTAAATTTGACTATTTTGGTCACGGGCCACCATCCCAAAACACCAGCGTACCTGCATTTGAGAAAAGGGCAAGGCTAAAGAAGCGCTGTAAAGCCTTGCACCAGTGTATTTGTATTTGTATTTTATTTGTATTTTATTTATTTATATTGCGCACCTAACCCCAAGGGGTAGCAAGGCGCAGGGGCAACAAAAGGATTGCAAAGCTTGGTTACATACAGGGCAGAGAAGTCCAGCCGTGGTTACAATGCTGGACACGCCAAAAAGAAACAACGCGCGCCGAAGAGGCATGGGTTACAGAAGTATACAACATAGGCAATACTATTTACAATACATCGGTTGTCTAGTGACAAGGTATCTGCACTGATCAGTTGGCAACCTAAATATACATATTTCCAAACATAGTAGTGGAGTGTCAGGGCAGCAAGAGAGCTTGTTAGGTGTCATGAATCTTGAGCCAATGGATGGTCTTAGTTCTAAATAGGTCGTAGGGGAGGTCCTCCCTGCAAGGAGGTGGAAGGGAGTTCCAATATTGTGCTGCTTTAAACGGAAAGCTGTTCCCACCCGACATGGAACGCTTAAACCTTGGCACCAGGAGGAGATTAGAATTGGTCATTCTAGAGGGGCGAGCAGAGGTGGGTCTGGTGAATCTAGAGATAAGGTATTGAGGGGATGCTTGATGTTCGTATTTGTTGGTCAGGGAAACCGATTTGAGGAATATTTTGTCTTTGGTGGAAAGCCAGTTGACAGACCTTCTAGTATCAGAGATTTGGGTTTTCTTTGGGATACTGAGGGACGCTCTTAGGGCATTGGTTTGAAGGATCTGAATTTTGTTTGTGATGTATTTGTTGCATCCTACATAAAGTGCGTTGCAATAGTCCAACTTGGACAAGATCAGAGCCCTGGCTAAGGTGATACAGTTAGACGGAGAGAGAAAAGGTTTGGCTGCTCTGATGAGTTTGCATGTGTAATAAGTGGCGGAGGTGAGAGTGGAGTCTAGGTAGAAGCCAAGGGTTTTTACCTCCTTGGCTACCGTGATCTTATTGTTGTCAATTACGAAGGAGGAGTAGTTTTGGTCTAGTTTGTTCAGGTTATGAGTGGACCCTAGAATGAGGAGTTCTGTTTTGTCATCATTCAGGCATAGACCGTGTGAGGCCATCCATGCCTGGATGATGAGGTACACTTTGTGACGAAGGCCAAATCTTTGTCATAATCCCTTGTCAACGGGATGAGGATCTGTGTATCATCGGCATAGTTAGGGTAGGTGATACCCAGACCGTCTTGATCATCAAAAAGGGGCTTCGTGAAGATGTTGTACAGGGTCGGGGAGACGCAAGATCCCTGAGGTCCGCCACAGGTGATGGGTGTTGGGTCGGCTGCTGGTAGTAGGGAGAAGACTCTCATCGTGCTATTGTTTAGAAAGGATTGGATCCAGTCAGTTGCCTTATGAGAAAAGTGGGCGGCTTTTTGAAGGTGGTCGCATAGGATCTCGTGGCCGACCAGGTCGAATGCAGCCGAGAGATCAAGAAGAAGCAGTAGTGCCACTTTACCCTGATCTCTCAGCTCATCTATCTGTGCCTTGAGATCTATGAGTGCAGTTTCGGTGCCGTGTTGAGGCCTGAAGCCCGATTGTCTGACTCCTAAGAGATGGAAGTGCTCAAGGTAATGTTGGATTTGTTTGTATGCTATTTTGTCGAGGATTTTAAGAAGGAAGGGTACTGTAGTGATGGGACGGTAATTGGTGGGAGTAGAGGGATCTAGATTCGGTTTTTTAAGCAGGGGGAGGACCCAAGATTGTTTGAGATTATTAGGTACGCTGCCTGATGTGAATGACGCATTTATTAGTTTGGTAATAAATGGTGCGAGATCACGAGCCGCATCCTTTATCAATTGTGCGGGGCATAGGTCCCCATGGCAATTCGAAGGTTTGAGGGTGAGGATGACCTTTTCTACCTCTTTAGTAGATACTCTGTGAAAGTTAAAGTGGGGAATATGCACAGGGGGGTGTGTCTGAGTAGGGTGTCTCTTTTTAGGGGTGGGGATACTGGGTTTGGTGGAAGAGAGAAGGGAATCTTTTTTAATGTTTATCTTAGTCTTAAGAGAGGAGATTTTGTTAGCTAAGGCATTTTGTATACCTGTGCACCAATTTTTGTCCTTGAGGCACAAATCAGGAGCTTGGATGTGAGATTCAACCTCTTTTAGTATTGTAAAGAGCTCTCTAGTGTTGGATTTGGCTTGTGAGATTCGAGTGCTGTAGGACGTTTGTTTGGCCAGGATGATTTCTTTTTTGTAGTGAGAGGCTAGTTTACTCAAATGTTTCTTATTTTTTTTTGAGGGGAGTGATCTCCAGATTTTTTCACAACGTCGCATTTCTTGTCTGAGGGCTTTAAGATGAGGAGAAAAGCATGCGTTGATATGTTTTCTGGGTTTGCTTTTTTTAACTTCAGTGGGGTTATGGCATCAAGAGAAGAGAGCATGACACTATTATATATGTCTACCATCATTGAGGGATCTGTGTGGTCCGGAATGGCATTCAAGGTCGGTGCGATTAAAGGGATCACATTTTCAGGGGTGATGTTCTTTTTATTTCTAGTCTGAACAGCTGGAGCTATAATGTCAATTTGCGCTGGTGTCGCCTTTAGGGTGAACGAGATCAAGTAGTGGTCTGTCCAGGGCTGTGGGAGTATAGAAGAGATCAAGACTGGGCAGTTGTGCACAGCTAGCCAGTCCAGGGTTCTGCCTTTGGTGTGAGTGGGCTCTGTGATATTTTGGGTAAAGCCTAGTTCCTCTAAAGTATTATTAATTATTGTGGCATTAGCATCTGTGGGGTCGCTAAAACCAAGGTTAAAGTCACCTAATACAATACTTTGGGAGGAGGTCTTAAGTTTATATGATAGGATGTTTGTGAGGTCTTCTTCAAAAGATCCTAGGGGGCCAGGTGGTCGGTAAATGAGGTGAATGAAGATGGATTGTGTATTAGATAAGGATAGCTTTGCAGTTAAGGATTCACAAGATCCTATGTTGGCTGGTGACTCAATGGTGAGAGGGAATTTAGTTTTTGCTATAATGGCAAGACCTCCGCCTCGAGAGGTGGTCCAATCGAGTCTTAGTAGCGTGTAGTCATCTGGTAAGGCTAACATAATTGCGGGGCCTGTAGTTGGATGTAGCCAGGATTCAGTGACGGCTAAGAAGTCCCAAGTCTTCATTGTGGAGTAGGTCAGCAATGTCTGTAGCGTGGGCTGCCATGGAGCGGGCGTTTCTCAGTGCTCCCTTGGTCTCGAATTGTATTGGTTTTAGAAGTGTTAGTGAGGGTTTATGCGTGTCTTTCTGGGCGTGGATTGGTTCACGATAGAGTCTACTGTTTAGTTGAAGAGGGTGCTGGGAGGGGCTGTGAGGGCTGGAAGTAGCCTTGCTATGGGCTGATTTGGTTAAAGGGTCATAAAGTGTAACTCAACTGCTGGGGAGAAGCAAGACGTAGATTGGCCTGGTGAAGCAGGTGGGTGCCAGAACAAATTGGAGGGGAGGAGGAGAATAAAAAGGGACGCAATAATAGGTAATTTTGGGTTGTTCGGGTGAAGTCAAAGAAGCAGAAAGCGGCCCAAAAAGCCAAGCGTGGGAAGGACGGTGCAGTGGAGCATGGATGAGAATCACAGAGAGTGTGTGCAAGGTAATATATTGGTTGGTGAGAGAAAGTGCTACTTGGTTGTGAGTGTGCATATAAGGTGAGTGACTGAGGCCACGCGAGAGAGTAGGGGTGTGAGTGAGAGTGACTGAGAAAGGTGGCTAGGATAGTGAAAGGAGGGTGAGTGGGGGAGCAGGTGCGAGGGGAGTGTAGTGTAGCTGAGGAGAGTGGAGAACGCTAGAGAGGGGAGAGGAGAGCAGTAGAGAGGGAGAGTAGCAGTAGGCGGAGGCACACAGTGAAAGGATGAGAGAGGGAAAGAGGAGAGTGTGAGGAAGAGAAGGGTGCAGAGTAGAAGAAAGAAATACGAAGCAAGGAACATTAGGCCAGGGTGCACAAGAGCAGAGCATGAGAGATAAAAGACCGAGTGGGACCCTAGTTTAGGCTCCACCTAATAATTCCTGGAGGTAGTAAGAAAGATAAAATAAGCAGTTTCCTTAAGGCCCTCATCTACCACCAGGCAGTTTTGAGATAACAGGGTGTTTATGGATCTCCGGTGAACACCCTGGGATTCGGGGACACCAGTGCTAGGGAGGTTAAAGCCCACAAGAGACCAGAGAGAGAGGGACGGCCTTTAGTGAAAGCCTACTCAAAGATATTAATAAAAACTCATTAAGAGAGTTGGTGTATCCTTGAGGCCAACTTTGACACTAGTTCTTTTTTTTTAGCATACACACAACTGTTCATTTACAGGCCTCACTCCATTGGGTCCAACTGGCACATGCACAGTGGCTTTTGTGGAATGGAGGCAGCCTGGCCCCAGAATAAGGCTTGCTCAGGGCACGAATACAGAGCAGTCTCTAGCTGACAGCTGACCCTGCCTTGATTTGAATGTGCAGGAATCACACACGGCAGTTCTGCGTTCTGTTCAGGGATGGGTAGCCCTGTCGCAGCATTCTAGGATGTCTGAACCTGGAATTGGAAAACAACTGGCGCATCAGGCACCATTCCTGCATCGGACAGAAAGGTCAAAAATAAAGAAGCGACTTCATTTGCATAAAAACATTTAAAAAAACATAATCCTCTGCAGAGCTATAAATCTGGACTCCAGCCAAGATGCAGCGAAACTGCCACCACCCAGGTCATTGGAGATGCAATCCTCATCATGAATAAAATAAAGGTTTCGAATGTGCAATGCTTTAATGGCGTATGCCACTGGTGAGGTGAACATCGGCAGTCTTCTCATTGCGTTTCTGAACTTAGTATCTCAATCTCTTGGTTTCAATACACTTTAATGGTTTCTCTGCTGTATAATTCGTAACAGATCATTTGAATGTGCGAATGATATTCTCAATCTCTTGCCTTTGGCACACTTCAGTGGTCTCTCTGATGCGTAATTTTTAGCAGTATATTTGTACTTGCAACGTTTATTCTCACTTTCGTTACTTCCATATTCAAATTTAGTGATCTTCAATACACATATGGCATAACAGGACATTTGAAATAGCTATGATTATACTCCATACTCTATACTGATGGGGAAATTCACTCAGAATGCATTCGTTTTAGGAGAAAACTAAAAGCACATTGCCTACTGAAAAAGGGGAAAAAGTCCCTTGAGGATATGAGAGTCTTTGGGAAGGCATTGTAATACACACTGCCTACTGGAAGCAGGAGAGAAAGTAGTTCCTAGAGGGTATATGATTCTTTATAAAGCCAAATTGCTACACGCTGCCTGCTGGGACTGGGGGGAAGGTAAGAAGGTATTTGTAAGGCCAAGTTGATACACACTACATAATGGAACCAGGAGCGAAAGTTCCTGCAGTGTATGAGAGTATTTGTGAAGTTAATTTGAGGCATGCTACGTAAAGGAACCAGGAAAGAATGCCCCGTCAGGACAGGACAGTATTTGTTAAACTATGTTGAGCTGTGCAGTATATAGGAACCAGGAGAGAAAGCTCCTAAAGTATATGAGAGTCTTGATGGACCCTTGTTGCGGTTTACCACATATTGGAAAAAGCCAGGTGACTGTGAGAGAAGTCCACGGCCAAGAACCATTGATTAAAGAGGAAAACGACAGATACACAGGGTGGTGAGTGTCTGAACTCCAGATCCTTTCATATGGGAAAAGCAAGCCACCAAGGATCATGCTGGTCCAGCTGCTACCTGATGTGCCTCCAGGACGGTAGATTATTTGGGAGCGTACCGGTTCACTCTCCCCCGAGATGTGGTAATGCCCAAGTGGGTGTCCCATCATGGGTGTATAATCCACTGGACTACAATACCCTGTAATAGTAGTAAGAAATGAGGCCAATTAAAAGGACAAGCAGATATTTAGGTTGCAAATCTAGCATTTACCCTGGTAATAAAACCAAAGTTAGTGTATTTTCAGAAAAGTGCAGCTGATGTTTTTGGACCAAAAGAATAATTTCCATAAATAAGAAAAAGTCGTATTTTGAGACAAAACAAGTATTTACTGAAATGACAAACTGTTAGTCTGAAACAAAATGAGTAAATTTCTCAAAAATGTTAAACTGATATTTCTGCAACTAATATTAGAGTGATATTTCAAAGTAATCTGGGGACACTTATTGTTGGTGCTGTGGAAAATGTTCTTGATATTAGATGTAACTGCCGTGCTGCTGTGATTGCTGTTTCATGACTCATGTGGGAGCCTTTCCTGATCCGCATTGAGATTTTATGAATTATCACTTTCACTCTTGGGTCGGAGACTGTTAGATTAGATACCTCTAAGTGACAGATTTGCTTCTAGGGCCTGTAAAATATCAAGAACCAAAGCAGTAGCTATGCTGTCCAAGATTACAATCTTTCTAACCACAGGAAAAACTGCTGTCTAAAGTTTTAGGAAGTGAGGATGGTCAGCTGTTCGGAAAATATCACAGGAGGCCATGCTAAATTGCATGGAAGGATTATTTCAACTGCCTGTGACACCTATAGTATTTTAGCCAACTTCTTTGGAAAGTTGTGCTAAAGAATGCACTGTTTTGGCCTGTTGTATTAGCCAATTTCTTTAAAAAAGTGAGTCTGAAATTTTACAATTTAGCCCTAATTTTCCACATTTATCAAAACCCAAGGCTGCCTATTATGAAAAGCCTTGCTTGTTTCTCTTATGCAGTGCAATTAAGGGACGAACGAGTTTTAAAAGGCATCAGCCGCCACTGCAATCCACCCGTTGTATGCATACGAGGTACGAAACAACCAGGTAATACAACATGCTACAAAACAGCCTGTGGATTTGGCATTGAGTAGTGAACAAACACTAAGAAAAGATGGCACAATAGTAAAGCAACACACCTCTTCCATCTCCAGAGATACCACAAAAGGTAATTAATATCTTGGAATGAGTGTTTGCTCAGGCAATGGGAATTACCCCATGAGAGAGAGAAGAGACAATCTCTGTCACTCTTTCATAGAATCCAGGCAGCGTTCAACAGCATTAGGGAGATTCTGTAGGCAAGGTTTTAGCACCAGCGTTTCCTAGAACACTAGTAAGCCTGTGATTAAAGCTATGCATCTCAGACTTTTAATTATCTCTTTATCCTCTGTAAGTTGTCGAAAATATTTTTAGGTGACAATAAGTATGGTTTCCTTTTTGAAGTATGTTGGACTCTATGTACTCATTTTATGGAGGCATCCACTGTTCAGTAAAAGCCTGAATAATCGAGGGTACTATTTTCATTTGAGTTTATAAATGTAAAAGCTTTGTCAATAGATGTACATTTCCATGCGTTCAACTGAAATTCAGATGGCTGGTGAGAGAAACCCCACTGGCAATCATTACCTTTTGTAATTCAGTGTCCAGAGGCAAAGGTAAATAAGTGTTTGTTTGTGGGCTGTCCCCTCTCAACAAAAAAGACACATGGGTTATGGTGGCTATTCTGTGTTTCATATGTTCCTCATGGGAGGCTGAAAACATCCCATGGTTTGCAGGCTACCAATCCTTGTAGAGAGAACAACAGCTAAGTAGTACCTTAAGTGGTTTCCAAAAGACACCACTTTTTCCAGAGAAGGTAAACAGGCACCTCGGGATCATGAGAGCTTTTCATGGGCACGGATACAATTGTTGATAGGATCATCTGGTACACGCTCTACAAATGTACAGGCAAGGACATTTTCTGATGAGCAGAGGACTAAACCTTAATTCTTGGATCAAGGTGCTTGCTGGTCACAACTTAATAGACCATTCCCCACGTGTACCGAAGCAGAGATGTGCAGCTCAAAATTACTCTGCCTGTGTTAGACAATTCTGAGTTACGAAGGAGCTGCATTTATAAAGGGAGGCATTGGCAAGGCAGACATCCAAACAACAGCTGATATCCCCTTCATAAATGAAATTTCCCAAAAGGCCTTCTGTCCTTCTGCCTCACTAGTGTTTCCACGAGGGAGTGTGAGTTTTACACAAGCTGCATCCGGCAATGTCTCCCAGCTAAATATTGCCTAATGAAAGGGACATTCAGTCTTTGAGCTCAGTGAGCAGCAGGACAGAGTATGAAAGAGCTCTGAAAATCCCTTATAGCTGAAGCGTGTGAGGATTTCTAGCCCAACACTTCTCACTGCAGTGGCCTGTCATTTGGAATATGTGGGAATTCCTTTGGCTTCACATATGCAGCTCACAATAACATTGCTTTAGTTCAAGTTGCTTTTCCAGGCAATTAAAGGTGAAGAGAAATGCAAGTTCAACCCAGTCTTGCTTTGGGGTTTAAAACATGAGGTAATTGCAGACAAATGATGTAACCATTCTTTATTAAGGTTTACACAAAACATTATTTCAAATTAACGTATTATCTGCCTGATTTCAATTGACACCACCACCGCAATGCAGCTGTTTAACATGGGATACATTCACACCACCAGGGCTGCAAATATATGTATATGTTTGATCTGTAGCACAAAAAACATACATGTAGATTGTACAGCAAGCTGAGTCACAAATATTGTTGGCACTGTGCAGAGGTAACATCCTCGCTCAAAAACACAAAAACAAATGAAAGGATCTGGGGGAACACAAATGAGGCGTAAACTGCCCTCACACAAATCACACATGACATATTCTGCTTGGGGAAATCCCACACAGAACCCTTCAGCATGGAGTGACCTACGTAAAAATTTGGAAAAACGCAGTCAATACAAAAAAACAAGTACAAAATCAAGTTTTCAGCCATAGTCAGTGGGAAGTAGCGGCAGGCTTAGCAGAGTGATGGGAAGATGTGAAGAAAATGTCCTCTAAAGTGAGGGGCATCTGGGAGACAGCCTACTCATGTCTGTCTATATCCAGTAGCTATTCATTTGGGAAGACTGTGATGATGTAGGTCACAGTTACCTGGTCTAGAGTGGGATTCAGTCATACTATTCTTCTCAGGAAGTACCAGGTGACTACCAATGGTTGAAAATTAGTTGATGCTCCCAAGTCAGGGCTGCTGATTCTGGAGCCCGGAAGAGTAGAGGAATGTGCAGAAAACATGGGCCCCTGTACAGAGGGAGCAGAGCAAGCAATCTTCAACTTGCCCGAGTAGTCGCCCAGGCACTGCAATTGACACCATCCAGTAGAGCAGTAAATTAGCTCGTAAACATGAGCTGGTAGCATTGAACAGCTAGGCAAGGACTCATAGGGAAGCACCTCTCTATTGCAGTCGGATCTCTGCAAAGTAATGCAGAGCAATGAGGGGCAAGTCCAGAATCAACAGCTAATTGTTTGTCAAGGATTTCCACTGCCTTCCAGGAAAGCAGCTTTCTTATCTACGTTGCCCCTTAACTTTTTGGGCTGTCTAGGCTTTCACTTCCATGACTACTTTCAGTGAGGAATTGATTTTATTTCTTTAGCCCATCATTAAAAATGACCTCCATGGCATGCCTACCACTGGAAACAGAAACGTATGTTTTTCCAGGTTCCCTCTATTAGCATTGCCATAATTCTTAACACAACTAAGATGCCCACCATCTGGACTTCTTAAGTCCTATGTGCTAGAGCTCTTTATCAGCGGGTCCAAAGGCATGCTCCTATAAAGTGTGACCCCAACCCGAACTTCAACCGCATGGCCCTTCTTTCGTTTCCCTACCAGAACTTTGTGGCAGTGCTGGTATACCCCAATACAGCGCCACTACCATTGAGTCCAGAGGCTTAAGCTACGTGACACCCCTTCTCTGCTATAGGTTGATAGAGAACCCCCTTCTAGGTAGAGAGGGACAGACACGCACAATGCTCCAACAGCAGACAGTAAAGCTCTAAGCAGCAGAATTAGATGCCCCAGTGGAAAGAACACACATTAGGACTGGAGGAGATGGGATGAATCTGGAGGTAGTAAAAGCAGCACACGCTAGCCTTAAGTATGAACAAAGGAGCATCAACTACTGTAAATGCTGATGATATGGGGGTTACAAACTCTGAACCACATCATATCTAAGCAGTTGCTAGTCTTATGCAGACAACGATGCATCAATTTCTGTTTAACCTTTTGGGGCCACTTGCCTGCAACATCTCCTCCCTGTTTCCAAGTGGCTTAGGTCACTGACCATAGTGCTCATGGGGAAGGACTAGCAATGAAGCCAAAAATGGGCAATCTGGCATTGAAGACTTACTCTTATTGAAAAGACAGAGGTGGCCCTGGATACCTACCATCTCCATAGTGAATAAATCAGAAAGAAATGACCAGGAGAGTGAACTTATGAGTTACTGTACCGTAAATTAAAAAGGTATGAATTGTGATGACAACTATGGAGGTGTTCAACTGATTGTGAAAGAATAATTTGCTACCACCTATCTGTTAGCTTGATGCAGGAGATAGCGGAAAGCATGGGAAAACTGCTTGGAGACCTTGCCTCAGCAGTGGCGGGAGAAGACATCTTCCAAGTCTATTATATGTTATGGGAACACCATCCACAAATGCATGGATAGGTAGCAGCCTCGCCCCATAATCTCACATCCCATAAGGGACACCCAACCATACAGGGAGTGAGCCAAGTGCAAAGTGGGCAGTCAATCAAGGATGAATTCCAACCACTTCTTACTTTTAACAGTGGTTTGTTTCAGGCATAAAAAAAAAATCAGCTCCTTCGCGGCATGTATGGGAGTGTAATCACGTCTGGTGTAGTACGTAATAGGTTCTCTACTGCACATAAAAAAGGTACAGAAGTAAACTAACAAGGAGGATGCACAGAATTTCAACTCAAAGGAATAACAAACTGACTGAGCCAGACTATCATGAGAGGTATGCCTATACAGGCACGACACCTTAGAGGGATGTAAGCACACAAAGTCAGGGCAGCTGTCAACAGGCCAGCAGGTGTATGTGGTGTTTAGTATGTGCATGTTTTTTTCATTCCCCAACACAAATGGTGCAGTCGAGTGGGAAAGTGGATAGCTATGTGTCACTCCCTGGTGACGAAGCATGTACAACAGCAAACTCAAAATAGAAGTAAGAGTAACTTTCCAAAGCCACATAGTTATGTAAGATCCGGGAACATAGATACATACTCCATTCCCTTGCCCACAGAGAATGGTGATGGAACACCGAGCACACTGAAGGAACTGATGCTGCTGAATGTAGCACATCAGATTGGCCCGGCATCCATAGATATCCCTATCTTCATTCTTGAAAGCAGAAAGTGTATTTCTTCAGTCAAGTAAATATAAAGTTAAAAAAATATAGAACAGGCTTTCCAGGTTCACTCCCTTCCCAAGCGGCCAATAATCAGAACAACCTTGTAACCCCGATTCAACGTGAAGATTAGTTCTGAGCGTCGTTCTATCTGTGTAATAACTTGGTGGTATGAATTGTGCTGCAAATGTAGCTTTAATTTCTTTTTTAAGGAATTTGTGATGTATTTATGATGTTACGATTTTATGCGACTATGGGATGTCAGGATGTTTTTAAACATCTTGTGCTTTGATGGCTTTGCCGAAAAAAAGCTTGAACAGTGACAATCAGAACAGTCTCATTGTGAGATTGACACAATTCATTATGGGATTGGTTATCCAGAAAGCATCCAGATTGGTCGATATAGCACTTTCTGGGCCTGGTTTTTGGGGGATGACAGGCCCTGTGCTCGAAGGATACACAGGCCTATGAAAATGGGCCTCAGCAAGAACGTGGTCTTTAAACAGCAGCACATATTCTGTTGCTGTGTGAATGCTGCAGTACAAAACACTGGCGATGCCATTACCTTTCCCTCCTCCTATTATACAGGGTGAAAGGGCCACAGGTTTAGATGGCAGAGGAATAAAGGGTAGGGCGGTGCAGGGCGTAACGCTGTGAAATAAAAAAAATAAGTACAGCCGATGGCATTAATTGCTGGTGTCATTCACACAGAGTGCTGAGATGTTGAGGGCAGCTCATGAAATCTCCCTTCATGGCTGAGTGCCCTAGCTTGTCTGGCTGTTCATTCAGTTTTAAGAGACTTCCAAAATACAAAAATATACTGCGCTCCTGCCCAACTTGCTATTTGCAACGGCTGACTGGCAAGGCATTGTTCCATTGCCCATGGTAAGTACTCGCGTCTTGATGATGATGATGTACCGGGTCATTCAATGAAAAAAGTCATTTCCAATCCTGCTCTGTCCTATACTTTAAACATTTTGTCTTTCTAATAATTTTTACTGCAACCAACTTATACCTGGTCCCAAAAAACATCAAACCAACTACTGATGAAGAAACTAAAATGCACAGCAATTTGCTTTGGGATTTTAAAAATGTGCTTCAGTAAACTGTAATTTTAGTAAAAATATTCACATCTACTCACATCTAATCTTTATAACAAAAATCGTTTTGACTGAATACACATTACATTATTCCATATCTTTAGGAATTACTTGATCAATTCTAAGAGTAATTCCATATCTTTATGCTTAAATTCTATTGTTCAATTCAGATTAAATGAAATGGTTGGATGATTTGTAATTCTTAAATATATAGAATTACTCAAGTAATTCCTAAAGATGAACTGGTTACTTACTCCCGGTAACGCTCTTTCGACTGGATGTTCCTCCAACGTATTCCTCATCTTTGACATGCAATGTCCAGCTTCAGCTGCTTTGGAAAAGTTTTTTGGCAGAGGGCGCTCTGCGTCGATGGCATCGAGTCGATGTCCCTCGAAGGCCTCCATCGAGGGTTACGTCATCGGAGATCATATATAGCACGCGCGGGAGCCCATTAGCCTTAGTTCTATTTTTCCTCCTTCCCATGCAGCAGAGATGCCCCTAAATACGTGCATGACAGTACTGAACCTTGGTGGAGCTGAAGCTTTAATAGCATGGGAAATTCTACAGAGGGGTAGGATGGGAGGGCGATGGGGAATACGTTAGAGGAACATCCAGTCGAAAGAACGTTACCCGGGGTAAGGAACTTGTTCATCGAATGGATTGTGTCCTCCAACGTATTCCTCATCTTTGACAGTCTCCCAAAGACGTGTTTATAATTGGAGGAGGGAGTAGAATTCTATATATTATACATTTAAGGGTAGAGCAAAGTATTGCCTGGCCAAAAGCAAGATCTTGACAATGGGAAGAATCCAGAGCATAATGTTTTGTGAATGGGTGTATTGATGACCACGTTGCAGAGTCACAAATATTCCTAATAGGAACTCCTCTTTGCAGGGCTGTAGATGTGGCCATGCCCCTGATGGAATGAACTTGCAAGCCTTCAGGAGAGTCTTTCCCTGCAAGCCTGTAGCACTATAAAATTGCAAAAATTATCCACCAAGATAAGGGGCCCCATTACGACCCAGGCGGTAAGTTACCGCCTGGGTCGTACCCTTACCACCATGGTGTAAACTATGTGGTGGATGGTGGATTTACCGCCCCATTCCAAGGTGAGTGGGGTGGTAAATCCCCATTTCCCATTTACCCTTCCCCATTCCCATTTTGGGAGTGGGGAAGGCGCTAATTACGCCACCGTAAATTACGGTGGCGCAATTAGCACCATGGTCCCTTAGCGCCATGGATTTTAACGCCTGCAAAAAGCAGGTGTTAAACTCACCATGGCGCAAAGGGACCTCGGAATCAGGCGTTAAGGGTCGGCGCCTTTAACCCCTTAACACCTGACTCGTAATGAGGCCCAAGATCTGTTTGGTAACAGCCTGACCTTGTTTGTGTCCTGTATACCCTATGAACAACTGATCGTCAAAGCGTATTTTGGATGTTCTTGAAATGTAAAAGCTTAATGCTCTTCTAGGATCTAACCTCTGAAGTATTTCTTCCTCCTAACCAGGGTGAGGTGGAGGGTAGAAGGAAGGCAGGACAATATTCTAGTTCAAGTGAAAATCCAAAATGATTTTTGGTAAAAAAAGAAAGTTTAACCTTCAAGACAACCTTGTTCTTGTAGAAGACTGTAAGGGTGGCTTTACTGACAGTACCTGCAACTCGCTCACACTGCTTACTGATGTGAGAACAACCAATATAATGGTTTAGAAGGTGAATAACCTCTGAGGACACGTGTGCAGGTGTTCAAAGGGTGCACACATTACGAATTCTAAAACCATATTTAGGTCCCAACCGGAACCTGGGCGATGGAGGATACAGTCGTCCTTTTAGGAATTGAGTCACTAGAGGGATTTTGAAATAAGAACATTCCTCTGACGAGCGCTTAAAAATGAACAGCGCTGCCAGATAGCCTTTAATGGTACAAATCTGGACCCCCTAAATGGCTAAGGATAGAAGAAAGGACAGCACCTCCGGTGTTTAACACAGGAAAGGATCTACATTCTTTTCTTTGCACCAGTTGCAAAACTTGTTCCAATGGCACAAAGATTTTGTTGCTGGTCTTCTAGCCAAAAGCAACACCTCCATAACGTCATCTGGAAGGTCCCAATTCTTATATCTCAACCTTTCAGAAACCAAGCATGAAGGTTGAGAATATTGACCTCTGCATTGAGAACCCGACCCTCCTCTTGCGAGAGAAGATCCTCTCTCTGGGGAAGACGTATTGGAGGACAGATGGACAGGTACCACGTCCTCCTGGCCCAATCCGTGGCAATTAGGATCATGTGTTTCCTAAACTTTCTCAACCTCCTGATCACATGAGGAATGATGGGGACTGGAGGAAACGCATATAGAAGCGGAAACTAAGTCCACTACAAACGTGTATCCTAGAGCTCCTCTCTGGGGAAATTCCCTGGAGCAGTACAGTTCGCACTTCTGGTTGACACCGGTCACAAACAGATCCACTTGAGGGGTTCCCCAAAGGAAAAAGATCTCTTGAAGGACTTCCTGAGCTAGTTCCCACTCGTGGGAGACTGTGCTCTGCCTGTTCAGAGCGTCTCCTGCCGTGTTCTCCTCTCCAGCTAGGTGAACTGCAGATAGAGATATTCCTTCTTGAATTGCCCAGTACCAAAGTTGCATTGCCACTCTGCAAAGTGGTAGTGACCCTACACCTCCTCTCTTGTTGAAGTAGTACATGGCCACCGTGTTGTCTGTCATTATCAGGACATTCTTTCCCTGTACAGAAGGCAGGAAGGCCTTGAGAGCTAGTCTGATTGCCCTCAGCTCCAAAAGAGTGATGTGTAGTTTAGACTCCGATAGAGACCAACGACCGCTGACTGTCAGATCGTCGGCATGGGCTCCCCACCGAGTGAGTTGGGCGTCCGTCACTACTGTAATCTCTGGCCATGGCTGCCCTTCAGAATATTTTTCTCGCAGGCCCACCACAGAAGATCCTGTGAGACCTTGGCTGGAATCTGAAGTCGGTCCGACATCTTTCCTGAGAATTGGGACCATTGTGTTCTTAGAGCCCGACGGGCTTCTGGCACCAGAAAAATACAGGATGCCATGAGGTGGAGCAACCTCAAGAAATCGAAGGCCGGAAGATTCTGGGCACTCTGAAATTTGGTCCAACACAGCCCCTATGAGCTGTTGAGAAGGTGTCATGTAGGACTTATTGTAATTGAGGGAGAAGCCCAATCTGTGAAGGGAGTGGCAGGTGACTTTGAGATGATCCATGGCTTGTTTGGGAGAACGCACCCTGATCAGCCAATCGACCAGCTAGTGGTAGACGTGAATCCCCCCTCTCCTGAGATTCGCTGCCACCATCAGTTTGGTGAAAACCCTCGGGCGGAGGTTAGCCCGAAAGGCATAACTTGAAACCGATAGTGAGAACAGCCAACTGCAGACCTCAGGTATTTTCTGTGCTTGAGATTGGTTGGCACATCTCAAGTCCAAGATGGGTCTCAGTCCTGAGTCCTTTTTGAGGATCCAAAAAATATGGGGATTACCATCTCTTGTTCCTCTCCACTACAGGTACTGGTTCTACAGCACCTTTCTCTAGCAGGGTTAATACTTCCTGCAAAAGGAGTGGGTCCAGAACCGTCAAAGAGCGACTCCCCGGTGGATTGTTTTGAGGTCGTCTTATAAAAGGAAGGCAGTAACAGTGGGCTACGGTTTCCAGAGCCCAAGCATCCGAAGTAATGGCTCGCCATTCTTCTAAATGCTGAGACAGTCTGCCTCCCACTGGTGAATTATGATTCAAGACCTCAAAGTGGTTTTGAGGCGGCTGTTGCAGAGGCCGATGGTAAGGAGGCTGCTGCTTGAGCTGGCTTGGCACCTCTACATCGTCCATCACAAGGACATTTTCTCTGGCCTCTGACTGGCCATTCCTCTCACCCTTCCAACTGAGGAGTAGTAGCGAAAAGATCTACCCCTCCAAGGTTGTCCACTAGTACAAAAAGGCTGAGGTTGCTTAAGAGCGGCACCTAAAGACTTGGCTGCCGCCTTCGAGGTCTGCAACTTCTCAAGGCTCTCGTCAGCCTTACTGCCAAAAAGATGAGACCCATCAAAAGGCGTGTTGAGAAGTCTCAACTGCACATGTGGTGCAAAACCCAACTTCCTCAACCATGTATGTCTGCGTAATACACTGCTGGTCGCCATGGATCTGCTGACGCTACCCGCAGTATCCAATCCTGACTGAAGGGATTCACAACTAGCTACTTTGCCGTCCTTAATTATAGCTAAGAAGCCATCCCTTTCTTCCTCCTCGGGAATATGCTCTGCCGTCATAGATATGCAATCCCACAGAGTGTATGAAAATGTTGCCAGGGCAAAAGTGGAGTTGGCAGATTTTAGCACCATGCTCCCAGCTGAAAATACCTTTCTTGCCCATCCTACAAGCTTGCGTCCCTATCAGGAGAGATGGTAGTGTGCGCTGCCTGCTTCGACGTTGCTGTAGCTGCCTGCACCACCAGACTCTCCGGAGTGGGGTGTTTCGACAGGTAGTCAGGGTCACTACTGGAGGGGCAGTATTTTTATTAACTGCCAGATTGGTATCCGAAGTTTACCAATTTCCAGCCACCCTTTTTTGTAAAGTCATATGGAATGGCAAAATCAGGTCACTTTGGGGACCCTTATCCAAAATATTGGTTAGGTTGTCTTGTTCATAAGGGAGTGGTGGTCTGCTCCACCCCAAGTACTCAACAACCCTGGACATGAGCTGCCTATAAGTAGTGTCAGTGTGCTTTCCAGGCTCAGGTCTCCCAAATGCTAATTCGGGTGGGGTGTCAACCCCACTCGCCGACTGTAAATTATCATAGAGGTCGTTAATTCTGGATTCCTCAGAAATCAGACATTCTGGAACATTGGGTGTCCCATACTGCAGCCCAAAAGGAGCATCTCCCTCATCAGATCCTTCTTCATCTTCCTAGATTGAAGATAGAGATTTGAAAAACTCCTTTCTAGGAAGAGGAGTGTAACTTTTCTCTGGAATAGTGGATACAGGCTTCGATAGCATCGAAGGCTTCGAAGGCGTCGACAGAGGAGGGGCGCTCGACTTCGGAAGGATAGTCGGCGTGTGTGGCGCAGCTGTCTTCGAAGTCTTCGACGTCGATGTTGAGATTCCGACGGGCGTCGAAGCCGCCTTCGTCATCGAGGGCCTGCCAGGCGTCGACAACACCACCGGTGTCGAAGGTCTCGACGGCATCGAGGACCTTGACCTCAATTTATGTTTGCCCTCGGATGAAGGTCTCGAGGGCTCTCAATGTTTTTCAGGGTGCTTTCTCGGGCTCAAGGACGCGCAGGATTTTGAGCGAGACCTCTCCTCACCGGCTTGCTTAGAAGGCTTGGTAGGAGCATGACCCTTTTCAAAGATTTTCAACATTTCCTTATGGAATGCTTCCCATTCTGCTGGGGTCGAACTTTTTGTGGGACAGGCAAGTCTTTCAGGAGAGGTGTCGGACAAAGAAGTCGATGAAGGCGACCTCCGGCGCCTTCTCTTCGCCTTCTTCGAGGAAGATGACGAGTGGTGGGACCAACTCCTGGACCTTGAGCACTTTTCCTTCTTCTGACTAGGAGTGTCTCCTCTCGACTCGTCCGTCTAACGCCTAGCAGGTCGGGGTTTTGGGGGATTTCGATATCTTCCTACCTGGAATTTCCCCTTCCGCTCCCTCAGGGGCTTTTCTGTCATGGACTGACATTTTGTACAACTGGACTTGTCATGGCCATCACTGAGGCACCATAGGCAGACACAATGCCGGTCGGTGGGAGACATCTTGGACCCTCAGTCTCAACACTTTTTAAAACCTGTCTTCGGTGTTGTTGGTGTCGAGGATGAAGATATCACAAAGGATTTTTCAATACATTTCTCGAAAGAAACTCTTCAGAGAAAAAAGGCGGGCTGAATTTCGTAACTGAATCAATGCTGTCGTCGGAAAAACGGAACTGAGGCTAACGGGCACCACGCGTGCTATATATGATCTCCTATGATGTCACCCTCGATGGAGGCCTTTGAGTGAAATCGACTCAATGCCATCGACGCAAAGCGCCCTCTGCCGAAAAAGTTTGCCGAAGTAGCTGAAGCTGGACATTGCATGTCAAAGATGAGGAATACGTTGGAGGACACTATCCATTCGAAGTGGAATGACTTAATGTGTATTCAGTAAAAAAACAATGTCTGTTATAAAGACTAAAGGTGAGAAGATGTGATTATTTATACTAAAATTACAGTTTACTGAAACACATTTTTAAGATCCAAAAAGAAATTGCTGTGTACCTGGTCATTCGTCAGCATTCTCCAGTGGCAAGCACTTTTTCCTGTAGATTGTGAATAGCTTCAGCAGAAACCCCAAATTGGTACCCGTGGCATTTACCACTGAACTAGGTGCGGGTATTTTGATGCTGGCAGAGGGCGAAGCGTTTTGTAATTTACTTGTGGAGACATTAGGACAATCTCTCGCAATAATCACAAATGAAAAAAACCCACAAAGGATGCACTTTTTTCAATTTACACATGTCACAATATTCTCAAAGGAGACTTGTGCATTTTGGGGGTGGGCCTGGAGAGTTGCGCAAAAATGCACCTGCCAGTCCCTTTGCATATGCACTCCTGACACTAATGTATGACTTGCTCCCTGCATCCATATAATTGCTAGAGCGCATTTCACAGAAACAAAGGGCCTGTTACTGTGAAATTCAAGGACGTCATGAAGTAGCGGAAGTGACATCACATGGCCCTTGACCTCTGATGACATCACAGGAATTTATGTCATTTGACCCCACCCCGAAGAGACATCATGGGAAGCGATGGAACAGGATCTTTCACTCCTTGAAAAAACAGGAAGTGGCATCACATAGCATTGTTCCTAAGCACACTACGAAAAATATGGTTACGATATCACTGTAATGTGATATACATTTAAAAAAAGAAGGTATTGGTTTATCCAATGCGCATTAAAAGGTATTCATTTCTTTCCCAATATACTGTCTTTTGATTGACAATTGTAAACTTCAATTTCAGATCCTTGTTTAACTTCTATCAGTGATTGATATACTCTTGCCAACACAGGTTCCGACCGTTAAAGACACAAGTCTTCTTCAGGGCCAGTATATCACCTCTTAATTCTATATGTCTTGTACAAAATATTTCAGGACTGTTGTCCATCAATAGTCCACCAATTGTCAGAGGATCTTCATAACTTATTGGTTTCTCCAGATCCTATGGTTTGTTTCACCCTAGTTACTATAATTGGAGATGTGCTTCCTGAACCTATACCGCGCTCACAATAGCACTTTCTATGTGGCTGCAGTGGTCTGCTCCGCGCAAACCGAATCAAACCATGGGTTATATATATTGTGTGGTTTTGCGCATCAGAGTAGCAGTCCCCCATCCCTCAGGTCTCTGAAGTTGTACCCATTCTTGATATACATATGAATCAAGAATGAATCACCATATGTATCGTTACTATCAGAGTGTACAGGCCCATATTACCAAATTACAATGAATGCAAGCAGACTTCCAAGCCCACATTTTAATGATGTATTATGATATAGCACGTATCCTTATGCACTTTATATAGAATACAATATTGAATACATACAAATCACCCAACCTGTGTTGATACTCAAATATCAACCTGAAAAGGATTAAAGGCTGAGTTGGCCTTGTCAGGATTCAAACCTGCAACCTGCCCATCACACACACACATCGCTGCAGCGAGCGATGAACTCACAGAGCTATCTTACCGTAAAATGAGCAATTACATGTTTGAATGTTCTCAAAGTCAGAAAGCAAATTACACTCTGTAGTGCATACCATTAAAGTGGTAACAGATTTAACAGCAGGCCTGGTGCAAAGTTGGCCACATGTCAAGCCTGCATGGATCTACTTATCAGGTTTCAGAGGTTTTCCTCACATGGCATCCCATACTCTGGGCCCTCGTTACCTCATACATGCAAACAAACCTCCTGAACAGCATGCCAGGGAGATAGAAAAGATAGACACACTACAACAAGGCATTCATTGTGGCACAATGAAATCAAGGGAAACTTTATGAACTATGGTCAAACATTTCTACACTGTACACAAGCTATTAGGCACAAGGATTTTGTCAAGTTACCGAGGACACCAAGATGGAATGTCTTGTGATGATCTTAACAGAGACAACAGCACAAAAAACATGCCATAACTGCAACTTGCAAAAAGCAAAATACATAGTCCGAAATGAATGCTTATTCTACTATAAATGCTTTTTGGAAGTTTTTGTCTGCATTGTGATTTTTAGGTGTTTAAGAACAGTCTAAATCAGTGACTCACCCCCTGAAGTGTGCCTTAAATAAACCTTTAATGAGTCTAGCAATTATTGTATAGAATTCCAGAAAGGCAAATTATTTGTTATTCCTATTCTTCCTATTTATGGTCACGGCTAAAAGTGTTACACTTGTGGAACCCCATGTTTTTTTAAAGATGCTGGAACAAGAAAGCCAGCCACTCCAGAAACAAAGAGCCACATGGTGCTGGCCCCAGCTCAGGAGCTTCAATTAACACATTTTTTTAATAATCATTTTTTTTAGGGGTAGCAAGGGAGGCCCCAGGGATAGGGTCGCATGTGTGACCCCTGGCAATCCCTAAATGACGTCCCTGGTGAAATGCGAGGGGAAAAAAATGACGTCCCTGGTGAAATGCGAGGGGAAAAAAGCATTTCCATTCCTGTTTGAGGGGTGCAAACAAAAGTAGGAAAGCAGCAGTTCATACGGTTGCGCATGATCAGGAAAGACCCTGTAATGCAATGTCCATCCCCTTACGCCTAATGTCAAAAGCGCATCCCATTTGAGAATTTGTTGGGGTGCGCTTTTAAACGCACAGAAATGCCCTTGATATGCACACATGAGTAAAGGAGTGAAAAAGGACCTCTGAATTGGAGCATCTAACATGCTCCCATTCAGAGCCCTTTGTGGATTGGGCTGCTCTTTTTTGAGCGCAAGTGATGAGATGTGCTTCTGCCAAAAAAAGCTTTGAGAATCAGGCCCATTGTCCTGATATGTAAATTACAAACAATGCAATTTTGGTGCATTTTACAGTAAGTGCTCACTTCTTCAAGATGACAATGTACCTGGTCATTCGTCATCATTCGCCACCAGCAAGCGCTTCTTCCTGGTGATTGTGAATTACTTCAACAGAAACCCTTAGATGGTACCCTTAGGATTCCTCGCTGATCATAGGGGGGGTCAATTTGATGTGGGCAGAGGTATAAGGGGCTTGTAATTTAATGGCGGAGACAATTGTCTCTATCAGTTAATTACGAACAGAAGAATACAATTTTGGTGCATTTTCTGAACAGCACTGAGTGAACTTGTGTAAAGTCTTTATTCGCCTTTCCCACCGCTCTCAGCAGAAAATGCACGTGCATCTTTGCAAGCATTTATTTTAATACAGTAGTAGAAGTCTGATTCTGTGTGAAATATCACCTGGTTTTTGCACTTGCAATAAACCAGCACGTTCCATAGCCAATAATGTAAATGCCAACTGCTATGCAAGAAGGAAATGGCAGGCAGCTTTTTCAATTATTTTTGTGAATTGGTGCCATTACAACACAAAAACCCTGGTCTGCTTGGATGTTCTTGTTATATTCACAAAATAATCAAAGAGTACAGAGGGGAATGCTTGCATGCACGTATAATTATGGGCATGACAAAAATGACTAAGAGTATGGCCAACAATGTGTTGGTGTTCTTTATACACGTATGTTTCTCCCTGAGGTAGTAGTGGAGTGGTTGGTCTTTCATTTTAGGTTCCACTAGCAAAGCCAATAGCCTCAAGGAGTACTTCAATTGACGCGTGAGACCCCGGACCCATGGAATCAAGGGATTTAACCCTTTTAATTCAAAACTACCTATGAGTACTATAACCAAGACTATGAAACAAGCATGAACCCTGATTTGAAAAAGGCGCATTGAGCCAAAAAACGTGTCATCACTAAGGGCTAATATATGAGAAATTAAACTCAAGTTACACATAAACCAACAGGCGCATGACTTATATCTGATTGTGTCAACAAAATGTTTTAAGTTTGTTTTGTGTCTCCTTTGTAGCCGTATTTTTAAACTGGGGCAGGGCAGCATGGCCCCGAGACCTACAACATCAGAGACTCTTTTAGGTCTAACAGACTGATGATAGACATCGTGCCAGAAGAAAGTAAAACAAGGGCAAAAGGGGACTAGCAAGGCTGAAAGTGAAAGGCACTTGGAGCTATGAGGAGACCATGAGGTCAGGGAGAGAGTAGTGAAGGACATAATCAAGGGTTTGTTAGTGTACTCAGAGGTTTGGGGTCATTATAGCAGTGTAATGCATTTGCGCTAGGGGGCATTTTCAGTTTGTGTCTGCGATGGCCAAAGATGTAGAATATGTAAGATTGAAATTAATTCCATTAAAAGCAACCTTTTATCAAACCATGAATGTGTGGGTGTCTATTTTATGGCACGTCACAACTAATGCAATATATTATATGTATTTGAATTACTTAATTGTAGTCTGCCTATGTTATGTTATTTGGATTTATACCATGCTCCCCTGTCCTGTGCATGGTCCTCAAGTGCACTGGAGGATCAGAAAGAGGGGGTGAGGTTAATGGGGGTGGAGGGGAAAGTACAAGATAACTTTACTGTTGTGTTTATGTGTGCAGACCTAAAGTACGCTAGGTTCGTCATGTGGGTCAGTTTCTGGGTGTTCTCTGTCGAGAGCATACATGCATTTTCCAGAGGGGAGCCTCATGTGCTCATGGTGCTGGGATGCATTGGCCCGGGTTGTGGAATGTAAGTTGGTAGAAGAGGTTTAATTTTCTGATGCTCGATGTATGTTGGAAGGGTTGTTTAACTGCCATGTGTTGAGGGGTTAATTGGTATGCGTATTTTGTGTTGGAACGTAGGTTTTGAGTGTGGCCTTGATGGGCATGTTGGTGAGGAGCGCAAACAAACATGAAACCACATACAGCAAATCCCACATGGCATAGCAAGGCATGGAAAAGGCATGAAAATCATCATAAAGCATTAGAAGTCATAGAAATACATGTGGAAAAAAATACCTGGTGTCCTACCCACATTAAAACCACTGGCCTTTTGCAAACCTCTCTCTCTCGCTCTCTCATTGTCAGATGAGCAAAGGGGCAGTATGGAGATTCCATTTATTTCCATAAGCTAGGCACTATGGGTTATGGGAGAGAAGAACATTTGATTCACAGAAACGGCTGCTTGGCATATGTTACATATAGCATTTTCCGTGGAGTGGTATACTGTGCTCCCGCCAGGGGAATCGAGCCATTAGTCTACTGGAGAGAAGAATGTGAGCAAAGGGAAGATAGGAGAATGAGAATAAACGTTGCTGTGTACATTTCACTAGATTGATCGTGCTGTCAGCAGGTCAGCAGTTTAAGGATGTTTTAATGTTTTGTTATTTTAACAGCTAGGCGGCTCAGTCCCTAAGTTGTGACAATAATATTAATGTAATCTCTCTAGTTTTATACCACTTGCACATATGAAATGCTTGAAGCACTGCTTCCCATGATTTACCTACTCTGCGTCAGCGCAAGAAGCATGCATTGAGGCATGCAATGCCATTTTTGGTCTGTGTATGAAGCTTGCACTGCTAATACAAATGCTGTACCTGTGCGGCATGTGAGAGAAGCTTTATTCATGGTTGTATTCATTGAAGAACAAGGTGTAATTTCAAAGAAAGACGATTTACAAAGTAGGAAAAAGCAGAGAGTGTGGCAGTCCTAGGGTAAGATGCCATTACATAAGAGCATTGGTTGAATGAGTGACGTATACCGGGTTGAGAAGGGGTACAATCGGGAACATTTACCAGGACAGGGACTGGAGGACGTAACAATATATTTTTAACATTGACAGCCTGATGCCTGTGTTTGCACGTTTACAAATTACATAGAGTAGACGTGAAAACAGAATTCAGGAGAGGTGGGTTAGGCAGTGTCGCAGTTTATTATGTGATCATACTCAACTCCGGGAGTTCCTTTCCCCCCAATTAAGGTGGCACACAACAAAGCACTATTAGTTTGTTAAGGTTCACTTTGGTAAGGCCTCCAACCCGCATTGCACCCAACCCAAACAAATACCCGGTGCCACAATGGACTACGAACCAGGCCAGTGTGTAGTAAGAATATAGATTTAGGAATTAATTTAAAACACATTTGACAAAAACTAACATCAGCCACCAATGCTGTGGAAACACAAGAACAAAAATGACTTCCGTAAGTGGCACCAACACAGAGATAATACTGAGATATGCAGTCACAATTTCCAGCAGCTTTCTTTTCAAATCCCTCACCAATACAGAAAAAGAACAATTAAAAACACAGTGATTGCTGATTTGGTTATAATATATTCCCCCCAGCAACACCCACTCTCCAAACATCAATTAGACTTGGATCCTCTGAATTGAAGGCCAGTGGCATAGAGTGGGACACAATGGGAAAATCGTTTTGGGGTTCTGATAAAAATGCACTCTTTGGAAAAGGGATTCAAAGGGAAAAATTGTTTTTTCACTTATTACCACAGATGCAATATGAGAGAAAGAAAAACAATGGGAAAATTAGTTTTGCAACACGTAAAAAGAACAGGCAGTGCTTTGTGGTTTAGGTCAGACCCAATGGGAACAAAGGGGCAATTTTCTTTTTCCCACCACACATGCAAAGGAAATACAAGGCTTCACACTTCTGATTTAAGCAGGGGATCAATGGGGAATTTCATTTTGTACCTTACAAACTCACTTGGAAACAGGGTTTTGGGATTAATTCTTTTGGCAAATCTTTATGTCTACACCGGCTCAAAACACACTGGGAAGAGCTTGTTAGTTTCGAAAGCTAAAAAAAACACATCCCGAGATTTCAATAGGGGAATTAATTGTTTTACTTCAAATAAATATGCTAAGGATCTACACAAACAGGGTATTCTGCGATTGGGAAATAACTGGAACAATACTTGAAAAATGCAGGGCCTACACAATCTATGGCTTTGGGATAGTTTTACTTACAAGAGAGGCCTTGTAATTGGCATCAGGGAACAGCAGGGCACCTCTGGTACAGCAAGGGTGTCAGTCAAGGATTGTCCCCTCTGGGTCCTTCAAGGGATCCCAGTCAGCTTCTACGTCTCCTGGTACCTGTCTCCAATGCAAGATTTGGGGCCTCTATGCTTGGGTTTTTCTCGCAAGCAAACTGCTTTACTTATATGGCAAATGGCATCACAAACTTGTCATCATTCCCGCAAAAGGGATTGGTTGGTTTTCTCTACCCACCTCCCACTTGTGTGCTAATAGGACAAAGAGATGAGGGGTGTGAGTTAGTATAGCTGTGGGAGGAGAAAGCTTTGTCATCCCAAACTGACATGTGGGCTTGGCCTGTTTAAACTCTGAAAATTAATCAACATGGCAAGTACCCTAGTTTTTCAAATCTTTACATGTATGGATATATTTTTAAGAACTACATTTTAAGGCAAATCAGATGATGCTAAACTGAAGTCGGCACACCCTTCCTATGCAGAGGTATGTTTTTTCTTCGTTTACTCAGGAGCCGTATCAGTGAAAAATTTACCACTTCATAGTTCCCATGTTAATAATGTCCTTCATCGTCACAACAACTTTCAAATCTCTCAGAATCAAGGGAAGGCCCAAATCAAATTTTCCTTAATAATTTCTGTTATGTTTATCACACAAAATGTTGGCATTGTTCAAATGGGGTTACTGTCACCTATAATAATAGTCTGGAATGACCGTTGTGGCATGTAATGCTGCCCTTTTCATGCAATAATATGTATTTTTCCATAACTAAACTCCAGCCTTTCCTTGGTTCTCTTAATTTGCATTTCCCCTCGGTCAGCCATATGCTAGCTTATGTTTATCTTCGCCTGTCCCTTTGTGGCCTTGTAATGGCCCTGGCTGCAACTCTAATATACATGTTATGGGAGTTGTGACGTCAAGGTCACTTCTGCTGAGAGAACAGGCATGGCTTTATCTATTTCCACCGTGGTTTAAATCTAGGCAGTGTATTTCTTTATATATTTTTTTAAGCAATGGACCTGATCGGTGGTTGATAACCAGGCCTCCCTCTCCAGGACCAGCAGAGGAAAGGTATTGGGGAGTTAAGTTTCATTTTCAGGAGAAATGCCCAGCTGCATGTAAATTTCTGCAAGAAATGGCTTTTAAACTCACACACAATGTGGGTCATTACGACCCAGGCATTAACCATGGCATTATTAGCGCCATGGTTGACGCCGGTATTTTAACGATTGTGCCATGGTGGATGGCGGAATTACCGCCCCATTCCAAGGTTGGCGGGGCGGTAATGACCCATTCACCATTGGCCCTTCCCCATTCCCATTTTTGCCCCCATAGGCCTCAATGGGAATGGGGAAGGCAGTAATTACGGTACCGCAAATTGCGGTACCATAATTACCTCCAAGGTCCCTTTGCGGGTCCAATCCTTAACGGCTGGTAAAAACCAGCCGTTAACGTAGGGACCCGCAAAGGGACCTCGTAATTAGGTGGTAAGGGGTTAACGGCGCCGCAACCTTTTACGGCGCCGTTAACCCCTTACCGCCTGGGTCGTAATGAAGCCCAATACATGTTACATGACATTTTTTAAGGCACCTGGGCCTTATATCCCTGTGTAATATACTTCTTTAATCTCACAGTTGCAAAAGACATGAGTATCACTTCTGGACTGCCCATACGTATAGGGAAGTTATATGAGAAAACCATGTTCAAACTCAGAAAGTCTAGTAGGTACTTCTCTCTGCATACTGTCATTTGGATGAGGAAAAAGGAAGTCCTTTTATTTCTTATAATTGCAATAAACTTGGTTTAATTTGAGATTACTGGAGCACAATCTGGTATTACATTGAAGAAAATGTACACACTGCTATCTGTCTCTTTAAGTAAAAAGTGTAGCTTTCCATGGAATTAGTAAAACAGCATTGTCAGCCACATGTCTTTCTTTTCCTTGCTGAAATGCACTGTGCATATCTGCACACTTTTGAACTTCCCAGCATATGTCTCCTTCCTTTGAGATTCGGGCCTGGCTTTACTTCAATAGGCCTCATGTCCGACATCACCATTTCTGTGCTGGCTTTAGACTTCAAAGGGACTTTCCAAATCACTCTGGCCTCTTTATTTCTGGTATTCAGGGGCTATATTTCACCCCACAGCAGTTACTTTGAATGTGTGGGTGGAAAGGTTTGAATGGCATTTGGAAATGTTTCACTGAAGGCATCGTTTTGTTTGCTGGGTGAGAGCATTTCCGGTGGAAGTGTGACAAGTAGGGAAAGGAACAAACGCAGGAAAAGGCATGTGGGGTGCGGGGGATTGATAGGTTGTGAAGAGGTGATGAGCAGAGAGCTTGAGAGGGAAAGTGCAATGAGGTGCAGTCAGCAAGGTAGTGGGGGGCTAGTTCACCGATGGCTTTTGAGAAGAGTAGCAGGAATGTAAAGAGAATGATTATCTATGGAGTGTTACAATAGGTAGAGGTCGAGGAGGTTCCTGGTACGTTGAAAAGGTTGTGTCTCCTGGGTCAGTTGTAAAACTCGGACAGAGTGGCATTTTAAGTGTTGGTTATAAACTTTTATTATCAAAATAATAAGAAGGGTTGGAGAAATCCCAACTCTATGAGGGTTTCCCTACTTCAACAAAACTAAGGAACGTCTGTGTCAGGTTGTTAAACAAAGTTTTCAGTCCTTTGTCCAAAACCTTAAACCGGCCCTTACATTCTAAACTAAATATAAGGTGAAAATGAGGATTTCTTTGAGCTATAAACGTATAGTGTACTCTTGAAGTTTCAAACATAAAGTTCTAAGGTGCAAAAACTTAAAGAAAACAAAGTACCACCAGGATAGGGGCTTACCTTCCTCTTGATTTCTTCTAGCGATCTTGATAATCTTTTCTCACAGTTCTCGCATACTTCTCTTGAATCCGTACAGGTGCATGAGTCTCCCCTTACCTGATGCACACTTTCACATTTAGGGGTTGGCCTTTTGGGCTCTCTCAATCCTTCTTCTCTTCCTTGGTATACTCTCCTGCCAGGGTTTTGTTCCTTGTTCCTTTCACAGTTTTGATGAGGGGTTGAGGACTGTGTTGAGGCGAGCAAAAGAGTAGAGGGGTAGCCAAGAAGTAGGCTCGGTCAGTAGTCCAGTTTGCTAAGCACAAGACTATAGATAAGCGTTTTGAGTGGTGCTTGAAGTGTGGGCATTTTTAACTATTGCTTGACATTGTACACATGTTTTGGATGTGCTGCAGAAGCTTGTTCTACCCCTGTATGTGTGTTCGTGAAGGCAGATTGTACTTCTTCTTCCAATGCCAGCCTGGTTCTTTATGCAAATACGGTTTGCACTGTTGCTACCTATGCTGGAGCTCTTTGGCACATAAGGGAATCCTAAACTATTGTTTCCCATTCTGCACCTGTTATGCGTCCGTGTGAAAAGTGTGCATAATTTGTGAGGCACCTGTTCAATGTGTGAAAGACTGCACTGCTTCTACTTGCACTGTAAAATAGATGGCGTTTTTGTCCACCATAAACAACAAGAATGAGGGCTATGAGAAAGGGACAGAATAAGGAGGGGGTGCTTTATTTTTAGCAGTTGATAATTGATCAGGAAAACAGCAGTACAAAGAAGCAGGAGGAGAGCAATGCTCAGGCGCCAACCACAGGAAGCCGTGAGTCAGACATTAGAAAGACTCCCATCCAAGCTGCTTGCATCCTACTGAGTCACCACATCATTAGAGTGGTAAGGGATGGAGACGCAGCAGGGGATGCGGCCAGTAGCCGCATGAATTGTGGCCAGGTATCATATGTATGGCCTGGATTGTTGGGTGAAGTGGCAATGAGGGACTGGATTGGTCTAGGCTTGTAAAAGAAGGTGTTGGGCTTTTGAACAGATTCACAATTTTATCATTTTTTAATTTATGTGTATTTTTTATAAATCACTCTCCTACCACCAAGGTGGTTCCCTAGGTCTGCTGAATAGAACAAATCTGCATTCAGAAATACGGATATATTGAGATGACCAGTGAAAGGATATGACAGCTAAAGGCAGGTCTTCCTCTGAGAGTAGAGGAAGGGAGTTCCACAGGACTAGAGCATAGGCAGAAAAGAGAAGGCCCCTTGTGCATTTTAATTTATTATTTGGGAGAAGCAGGAGAAAAGGCCATGCTGATTTTAACAACCGTGAATAAATGTACTTTTTAAGTCTCTGTGGGACAAACTTGGGGCTAGTGCATGCAAAGCTCTGTGCACAGCATGTAAAGACTTTTTGGTCATGACATACAAAAGCAGTATTATAGGTTTGTAGAGTGTTTAGACGTTCAACGTTTACAATGTTTAACTCAGTCTTTCACAACCTCCCGTCCCACACACATCACCACCCAACCGCCCGTTGACACCCATGTTTAGACATATATAACACTTACATTTATCATTAAATCAAAAATCATGTCAACAACCATGTTTAAAGAAAAATTGCATTTGCATTTATCATTAAATCTGTCAATTACCCAAAATATCAAATCAGTGTAAAGGTACGTATTAAGTTTAAATACAACGTCATCAGGGTATTTCCTTGACAATACTCTATCAGGGGTGAGTAGATGTTTAAATATCTTGGGAATTGGCCATTGAAGAGGACAGTGTTTTTTCCCCACCACATCTTATCCAAGATCTTTCCCTACCACCTGGGCAATACTGAGCCTCTGAGATTCTTCTAGCTTCTAGCAACAGTGATGGTAGATGTCAGTAATAAATGCGTGATAAGTCTAGCTGTGTTTCCCGCTCGTGGGTGGGTTTCCTCGTTCACCCCCCCCCATCCAATTAATATTAGCAGTGGATCTTCGGGTACATAGATCCCATTTATTGATTTTATCCTATCTAACAGCTCATCCCAGAATCTACGGATGTTTGGGCAGGATCACCACATTTGATACAAATCTCCCTTTTCCCTGCATCCTCGACAACAGTCAGAGGAATACACAGGATTCATTTTAATTAATCTCATGGTGGGGAGAAAAAACATATATAAGAAAGTTTGACTAGGCATTTCTTGTTCAAAATGTACCTAGATGAGGTATAATTCTGCAAACATATGTCAATCCATGTGCCTTACTCAATTACATGTCCTATATTAGTCTTGCATCTGGTGAAATATGAAAATGTTGTAGTGCTATTGTTTCTTTACACTAATTTGTAAAGGGTTGAGATTTTAGCCTGTGGTAGGCCAGCTTCAAACGCCAGTTACACTGTCGTTGTGGGTCGCTTTCCTTTTGTTTTAACCATGGGTGGACAGGCCCTGTGCCTAAGTTGCATATATCTGAGCCTCTTTCTTCTGTCTATCTGGATTCCTCAAACGTCAATGGGGACCGACTTCATTTAAGTGGGATAATTTCTCAACACCTCTTCAACCCACTTCAAGAATAGGGATCATTTCCAGGGAAAATTTGGGATTATGCTAAATAGGGGACATTGGTCCTAATCCTGGCATCACTCCTGACCTGCAAAGACCTTTACACCAATAGAAGAGGGACATTTTGTGGCCGATAAGATTGAGTTGTTTTTAGGGAGTTTACAGGTGTCAGTATGCAGGAGCACCATGAGTAGTGGGCATAGTTTCAGTGCTTGTTCTATCTGAACCCGTTTAGAACTCTGGATCACCAGATACCAGCAGAAAATGCAGTATATCTGTGCTGTCAGGGTATATTTCTAATTATGTCTGATGCCCCGATACCACCCCTCCTGCTGTTACTCAGTATTACTGACTTCAGGATCCTTGCCTTTTCACTGCTCAGATAAAAGTAATGACCTTCTGCTGAAGTCCATGTAGGGCCAAGAGACCCTGACAGAGGTATAAAATAACAAGTTACTTACCAACTGTAACGTTCTTTCGACTGGATGTTCCTCCCCTGTACTCCTCATTTTATGATATTCGTATCCTGACAGCTTTGCTGCTTCGGAAAAAATAATTCTTGGCAGAGGGTGCTGTGCACAAGGTCGTGGCATCGATGTCCCTCGATGGGCTCCGTACCGTGTCCACGTCTCCATCAGCATAAATAGCTTGTGCCATGCCCGTTCGCTTCAGTTCTGTTTTTTTGAGGAAATATTCAAGGAACACCCGGCGTGCCTCATGACTGATATACTCTTCGTGAGAGGAAAGTGTAAGTAACGTAAACTGTACTGCGGGGTAGGATAGGAGGGGCGATGAGGAGTACGTGGGAGGAACATCCAGTCAAAAGAACGTTACAGTTGGTAAGTAACTTGTTCTTCGAATGGATTGTGCCCTCCCACGTATTCCTCATCTTATGATCGGCTCCCATAGCAGTGATAATTTTGGAGGTGGGAGAACTAGTTACTGTTCTCATTGATGGAATGAAGTACCACCTTGGCAAATAAACCCTCATTGGAGGAAGAGGCATCTAAGCAATAATTCTTGATGAAGGTATGCATTGATGCCCATGTTGAAGCTGAACAAATATCTGCTGCAGGGACTCCCCTCTTCAGAGCCGCAGAAGTAGCCACCCCCCTAGTGGAATGGGCTCGCAGGCCACCCGGTGGGTCTTTTCCAGCCAATCTGTAGCACTCAATTATAGCCAGAATGATCCAGCAGGATATAGTTTGTTTTGTCACCGCTAATCCTAATTTATGAACTGTATAACCCACAGTAAATTGGTCATCTTGACGTAATTTTGACATTCCTGAAGTGTAAAAACTGAGAGCCCTTTTGGAGTCCAGTCTATGCAGTCTCTCTTCTTCTTTGCCCAAATGAGGAGGAGGATAGAATGTTGGTAATATGATTTTGTTGTGACAAGTGGAAGTCAGAAAATACTTTTGGTAAGAAAGATGGTTTAACCTTAAGAACCACTTTGTCCTTGTAAAAAGTAGTATGTGGAGGTTTACATGAGAGAGCCTGCAGTTCACTACCCCTGCGGGCTGATGTTAAGGCCACAAGAAGGACAGTCTTCAATGTTAGAAGCCTCAAGAGACAGGAGTGCAGAGACTCAAAAGGTATACAAGTTAGAAACGTAAGTACTAGATTTAAATCCCAAATTGGGATATGAAAGGGGACTGGAGGGTATACATTAGTAAAGCCTTTCAGGAATTGAATTATCAATGGAATCTTGAAGTAAGAAACCTCTTCCGAGGAGCGCTTGAAAATTGACAGCGCAGCTAGATATCCCTTAATTGTTCCGATCTGGAGCCCCAGATTGGCTAGATGCAATAGGAAAGAGAGCACCATTAGGGTGCCACATTGAAAAGGGTCCACATCCTCATCTTCAGTTCAGTTACTGAATTTGTTGCAACAACACCGGTACAAGGATTTTGTTGCTGGCCTTCTGGTCGAAAGCAAAATCTTCATTACGTCATCCAGAAGATCCCAATCCTTGTATCTCAACCTCTCAGAAACCATGCGTGAAGGTTGAGTGTCTTGACCTCTGGATGGAGAACCCAACCTTCCTCTTGCGAGAGAAGATCCTCTCTTTGCGGAAGACGTATTGGAGGGCAGATGGACATGTCCAGAAGGTCCGGGTACCACGTCCTCCTGACCCAATCCGGGGCAATTAGGATCATGGTTTTCCTAAACTTTCTCAACCTCCTGATTACTTGAGGAATCACGGGGACTGGAGGAAACGTGTACAGAAGTGGAAACATCCAGTCCACCACAAACACGTCTCCTAGAGCTCCTCTCGGAGGAAATTCCCTTGAGCAGTACTGTTGGCACTTCCGGTTTACTGTGGTCGCGAACAGATCTACTTGAGTGGTTCCCCAAAGGGTGAAGATTTCCAGAAGGACTTCCTGAGCTAGCTCCCATTCGTGGGAGACTGTGTTCTGCCTGCTCAGAGCATCTGCCACCATGTTCTGCTCTCTGGCTAAGTGAACTGCTGATAGAGAGATTCCTTCTCGTATTGCCCAGAACCAGAGCTGCATTGCCTCTCTGCACAGTGGTAGTGACCCTACGCCTCCTTTCCTATTGAGGTAGTACATGGCCATCGTGTTGTCTGTCATTATCAGGACATTCTTTCCCTGTACAGAGGGCAGGAAGGCCTTCAGCGCTAGTCTGATTGCCCTCAGCTTCAATAGGTTCATGTGTAGTTTGGACTCCGATGGAGACCAACGACTGCTGATTGTCAGATCGTTGGTATGGGCTCCCCACCCCATGAGTGAGGCGTCCGTTACTACTGTTATCTTCCTGGCCATGGTTGCCAAAAATATTCTCCCTTGAGGATGTTGTTGTTGCAAGCCCACCATAGTAGATCCTGAGCAACTGCGCTGTGGACTTGCAGAACACCCAACATACTCCCCGAGAACTGGGACCACTGAGTTCTGAGGGCCCATTGAAGGGATCTCATTCTCAATCTGGCCTCTGGCACCAGAAACATAAAGGATGCCATGAGGCCGAGCAACCTTAGAAAATCGAAGGCCGGCAGATGCCGGGCATTCTTGAACTTTGTTACCATCTGCAGAATGTGGAGAGCTCTCACCTCGGGAGGCGTGGCTTTGCCTGAGGAAGTATCCAAAACTGCTCTGATAAACTGGAGCTTTTGGGGTGGTATCATGTGAGACTTCTTGGAATTGAGGGAGAAGCTCAGTTTGTGAAGGAAGTGACAGGTGATCGACAGATATTCCTGAGCTTGTTCGGGAGAACTCGCTCTGACTAACCAATCGTCCAGGTAGGGGTAGACCTGAATCCCCCCTCTCCTGAGATTGGCTGCCACAACCGTCATCAGTTTGGTGAAAACCCTCGGGGCAGAGGTCAGCCCGAATGGCAGAACTCGAAACTGAAAGTGAGAACCGCCAACCACGAACCTCAGGTACTTTCATGCTTGGGATGGATTGGCACATGAAAGTAAGCATCCTGAAGGTCCAATGATACCAACCAGTCTTGGAGTTGGAGAGCCTGAAGGATCTGAGAAAGGGTTACCATCTTGAACTTCTCCTTCCTGAGGAGCTGGTTCAAGTTTCTTAAGTCCAAGATGGGTCTCAATCCTCTGTCCTTCTTTGGAATGAGAAAGTAGGGGGAGTACCAACCCTTGTTCCTCTCCGCTACAGGTACCTGTTCTATTGCATCTTTCTCTAGCAGGGTTAAAATCTCCTGCAACAGGAGCAGATCTGGAATTTTGACAGAGCTGGTTCCAGGTGGATGGTCCTGAGGCCTTTTTAGGAAGGAAAGGCAGTAACCTTGAGCTACTGTCTCCAGTGCCCAAGCATCTGAAGTAATGCCCGCCATTCTTTCAGATGCTGAGAGATTCTGAATCCCACCAGGGTTTTGTGTGATAAGGCCTAAGAGTGATTTGGAGGAGGATGCAGGAGCGGCAGGGGGCAAAGATGCCATTCCTGAGGCTGGTTTTGCACTTTTTCCTCGTCCACCACGAGCAACATTTCTCTTGCCACTTTGAATGGCCTGTCCTCTTCATCTACCAAAAGAGGAGTAGTACGGAAAAGAACAACCTCACCAGGAAGATGAGCCCGAATAAGGTTTCTGAGGCTGCCGCATAGAGGCCCTAAGAGATTTAGCCACCGCTTTTGAGGTCTGTAGTTTTTCTAAGCTTTCATCAGCTTTACTACCAAACAGCCTCAAGCCATCAAAAGGCATGTTGAGAAGTCTGGCCTGCACATCTGGTGCAAACCCCGACTTCCGCAACAATGCAAATCTGAGTAGCACTGTGCTTGCAGCCATGGATCTGCTGATACTATCAGCAGTATCCAGTCCAGACCGGAGACATTCCCCCATTATCTCCTTTCCGTCTTTGACAATATTCAGGAAGCCTTCCCTTTCCTTGCCTTCTGGAATATGTTCAGCCGCCGCCGAAATGCAGTCCCACAGGGTATGGGTGAACCTGGCCAGGGTACAGGTGACATTAGTTGACTTGAGAGCCATGCTACCCGAAGTAAAAACCTTAAGTGCCCAAGCATCCGCCTTCATATCCTCACTATCCGGGGGGATAGATGGATATGCTGGCCGTCTTGAGGAAGTTGAAGCCTGACTAACAAGACTTTCTGGAGTTGGATGCCTGCTTAAATAATCAGGATCAGAACTAGAAGTTCTATGCTTCTTAGGAAAATTACTGTTAACTGCAGAAATTGGATTAGGAACTTCCCAGTTTTTTTCTACTGTTCTTTGAAGTGCCCAATGGAAGGGGAGTACTGGTTCCTTCTGGGGTCCCTGATCAAGTATGTCAGTCATATCATCCTGATCAAAAGTGGGTGAGGCTCTACCCCAGCCCATTTATTCCACCACTCCATTCATTAAACTCCTGTACCCTAAATCTGCATGTTCTGCAGGGTCAGGTTTTGCAAACTCCAGCTCAGGTGATGCATCAATGCCACTAGCAGATTGAAGGGTATCACACAGGCCTCTCATTTTCAATTTTGGATCGATTAATTCTTCTGGGACCTCTCTAGTACCATATTGTACTCCAAAAGGAGAAACCTCTTCTTCTTCAGAGCCACTTTCTTCAAAAATAGAAGACAAAGAAGTCTGACTTAGATAAAGGAGTAAATCTCCTTTCCTGTTCATGAGTTTGGGTCGAAGGAATCGAAGGAACCTTCGATGGTATCAAAGGAGTCTTCAAGGACACCGATGATGTCTTTGACAAAGGGGTCGAAAACGCTTTTGTCTTTGATGCCAAAGCCGTCGGCGCTGATGGCATCGACGAAGTCGTCGAGGTTTTCAACGACTTTTGTTTTTTATATGGTGTCGGAGAAACACTCGATTCTCGAGGAATCTTCAACTATCTGATGTCGACTCGAGTCTTACGAGTTTCACCCATACTACTGGGTTTTACCACAGTAGTTCCTGACTTCCCTGTGTCGTCCAACGGAGCGACCGGGGTCTGGCTCTTTTGAGGCTTCTTTGAGGCCGCATTCTCAAAGACCTCCATCATCTTCCTTCTAAATTCTTCCCATTTTCTTGGGGAATCGACTTAGTCGGGCATCGTTCCAATTCGGTGGATGTATCGGAGGATCAAGAGGGAGATCTATGTCTCCTCCTAACCTTTTTTGAAGAGGAAGATGAAGATTGTCTCGATCTACTGTGAGATCGAGATCTCTTAGAATGTTTACGACGATCCGATTCTTTCGAATCGCTCGACTTCCTATGTCTTTTTGACGAGGCCCTCGAGGAGGCCTTGGGAGCTTCCCACCCCACCGCCAGTTTACCTTTCCTCTCACGAAGGGCCTTTTCTGTGATCGACTGACAGGAGCCACAGTCACCGGTTTGATGGTCTGAACCTAGGGACCAAAGACAAACGCGGTGAGGATCTTTAATCGACATCTTCGATCCGCAGTCAGTACATTTTTTTAACCCCATCTTGCGAGTAGAAGGGGTGGAAGAAGACAACATTTTTAGAAGAAAATTTCGAAGCGCGCCGTTCTCGAGAGCGAGGCAATCGGAAAACGTAACTGAAGCCAATGGGCGGGGCACAAGCTATTTATACTGATGGTGACGTCGACACGGTACGGAGCCCGTCAAGGGACATCGACGCCATGACCTCGTGCACAGCGCCCTCTGCTGAGAAAATGTTTTTGCAAAGCTGGGAGGATACGAATATCATAAAATGAGGAATATGTGGGAGGGCACAATCCATTTGAAACATAGGTTCATGTTGACAGCTGTCACTCTACCCAGCCAAGCAATTTCCTGTTTATTCCATCTATCTAAGTCTTCCGTGAAGTCCTGTAGTAGTTTAGGGTGGTCGATTTTGAACACCTCCTAAGGAGATGATGTCATATATTCCATCTGCTAAATATTCAATTAAGCCCTTTTCCCATTTTAGGAGATTGGCCATACTCAGTCTGGTGTGGTATAGCTATGCTCAGACCACGTGTTTTTTTAAAATTTGTTGTGAAGCCTGATATATGTTCAAATTCCTTGAGTTCCTGGATCATAGCTTAGAACATCTGTTAGTGTCAATAAGGTGTCATCAGAATATTGCAATATTTTATAATCCCCTCCTCCCACTTCAACCCCTCTAACGTCTGATTACCCCAGATCTTCCTAGCCAGGGGCCCCATTTATAACGTGAATAGGAGTGGAAAAGGGGGCAAGTCTGATGGGTCGATCGGATAATTGGGATTGGGCCTTAACTTGACCTTATTACAGGTTTCCTGGTAATTGGCCATCACCATCTTTAGAAATGTTGGTACAAAGTTATATACCTCCAGAGTCAAATGCTTTAGTAGAATTGAGGGCTATCACTCCGATCCCCAGAACCTGCCCTCATAGCAATTTCAATCAGGTCCAGCACTCTCCCAATATTGTTGAATGTGGTTATAATCATTATAAACCCCATCTGATCTGGCCCCACTAAGGATGGCATTATTTTCGTTAATCTGGAGGAAAGTATTTTTTAGTACATTTCGGTATCTATGTTCATTGGTGTGATGGGTCTGTAGGATGTAAGTTAGAAGGATCCTGTGTCCCTCGGAACATGCCCATAAAACTTCCAGGGAGGCCTGATTTGGGGCAAGAGTCTTAGTACAGTCCCCTGAAATCTGCAGGGGAGGTTAAGGAATGGAAATATGATTTTCAAGACTTGCAGGGTATAGAAGACTTTTTTTTTACAACAGCACCCACCTGTGGGACCACTGTGACTGAACAGGACTACAAGATTTCTTTAAATAAAATGTATAGATGGCTCCTAACCAATTGTGGCAGCAAGGGGGTAAAAGGCCAGGAGGCAAAACATGTACCATCCACCATGATCTCCGTTTTAGTGGGTTTCATCTTTGAACTGTTACATTGCAGACACCTATGGATGGCCAAAAAAGGCATTCTAAAAAAATACTACTCCAATACTGCAATATATCAGCCAAATTACTGCCCAAATCGTTTACCGTTACCGCCACTCAGTCCTGTGGGTTTACAAAGGATTACGAGTGGTGGTAGGGCCGAGTAATTCCCCATTTCTGGAGTTCATAAGACTGCATAGTGATTTTCATGTATTTACTGCAAGTGGAAATTCCACCACAGTAAATCCGCCGATTTTATGGAGGAAAAGTGGAGGATTTACCTGCAGCTTTTTGCATGTGGTGCAGCCTCCTTTTTCCCCACAAACTCAGAATTCAATGGTGTGGTAAAAACAGTGTTGATTCTGTTACCACCCAAAAAAGTGTTGGTAACGGGATAGCTACAATTGTTTTACTGTAGCGCAAAACTCGTAATTAGGCCCATAGATTTTAACCAACTATGTAATTCAAATCAGAATTTTGCTGACAACACTGTATAACTGGCCATTTCCTGACCACCTACGCAATCTATAGAATCTATAGAATATAGAGGGGCAACTGGGTAAAGGACTGTGATGAGGAAGTGTAGGACTCAGTGTACTAAGATTACTGCTAAGTAAATCAGAGCATTATCCCTTAATCACTCTTTCTTGTGCCAGCCTTTAAAATATGAGGAGCTACAATGTAAACGCCTTTGAACAAACAAATGCTTTCAATCCTAGATACTGCAGTATGTCCGTTTATAGTTACCAATAACAAAAGTATCAAATAGTAGCTAAGTAAGCTAAGTACAGCAGATCTAAATTCCTTACAGGAAGACTCTGAAAAATGGATTCTTGGGTAACAAAAATGTCATTTCCAGTGCTGCAGTCCTCCAGATCTTCGAAACGGAAATGTCCCTGACTTCTGCCCATGAAACAGCCAAACTTCAGAAAACGTACCCGCTTTATAACAGGGACGTCATTTCATCAAAATGCCAGGGGTAGCGGAAGTGACACCACACAACCCTGGACATCTGATGAGATCTCAGGAAGTGATGTCATTTTACCCCACCACAAAGAGACATCACGGGAAGCGATGGAACATGGCCTTTCACCCCTTGACAAAACAGGAAGTGGCATCACATAGCACTGTTACCAAGTACACTACGAAAAATATAGTTACACTATCACTAAAATGTGATATAAATTTCATACAAGAATGAATCACCATATGTATTGTTAATATCAGTATGCATAGGCCCATATTACCAAATAACTATGAATACAATCAGACGTCCAAGGTCCATTAAAAAAAAGGGGTTGCAAGGGAGACCACAGGGGTAGCAATGGAGACCTCAGGTGTCGCATGTGCGACCCCTGGCAACCCACAGGCAGTATAGTATGTATTGTTGGTTTCATGTATGATTCTGATGATGCCGATGCAACGATTTGCTCTGATGAGGATTCAAATAACTCCAAAGAGGATGATTAATGATTATCAGATCATATGGAATTCATTTTAAAATCAGTTTTCTTCACTAAATACACATTTTGTATGAAATCTGAATATTGATAGATGTATTGAAAATATTTGTATGGGTGGGTTTTACCTCTTTTCAGACCAGACAGGTCCATACATATGAGTGAGAAGGGAGCACTAGAAATTAGGAACAACTGTGCCTGATTGCTTGTTTCCTTATAATACCCTGCTGCGTGTGTCTCTTAGCACAGTGCCCCACATCTTTTATATAAATAACATATGGAGGCACAATTTAATGGTCATACTTACTTACATTGCTTTTTAGGCTCACTTACGTACAGGCACTCAATTAGCAGCCTTACACCCAATAGGCCCCCTCGTGGTTCAGACAGAGTCACGTGACTTGGGAAGAGTCTACTTAAAGTTATCTCTAACCTGGCAGCCATCACTGAAACCAGCACAGCCGCCAGGATACTCCAACATGAGCCCCTTCAGGTAAGATGGTTGCGCAGGCTTCCTTGCCCCCTTGCTCACCCACTGCCCCGTGAGTGCTTTCCCACGGCACGCTAGCCTAGTCAGATTGATAGGGTTAGTCTGGCCCTTCACATTCTTGGTCCTTTAATACACCGGCAACCTAGATGGAGCCTAATTTACAGGTTCCCCACTTCGCCGCCGTAACTATTCATATGCTAATTATCACTGACTGTGCACAGCGTTACCCACCTATGCCTTTCACCAACACAGTTCACCAGCGCTATTCTTGCGAACACCGAGTTAGTCAGTGTTCCTATGCTGCCTACCTAAATGGGCCACGTCCTCCAGTGCACTACTCGTCGCCCATACCTACAGGGCTCAGCGGGCCCGTGCCCTTATCTCGGCACTAGGAAATTGACACAGATCCAAATGTGTCCTTACCGACTTGCATCCTCTTCATTACCTTCTCACAAGGCCAAATGGTTATATTGCCACGAGTGCATGGCATGTCGCTTTATACCAAGCCCATTTTTCCCCTCTTACAAGGGTCTCCCCCACAGACTCGTTCTTGGTTATCTGGGTTTACACCCACCCCGCACACTGATGGGGGCTGCACTCCCACCACTGTGCTCCCCCATGCCACACAGCCTCTCAGGTCGTCGAGACACCTTCACCTCACCACCCCTTGGCCAAGACTCAGGTGCCAGTTTGGGCTATTAATTCTTATTTCACTCCACCTTATCCTTGTGACCACGGCCCACCGGCCTCCCCACTTGCCCACTCACTCCACTCTTGGGACCACCTGTCATGTGCATCCTCCTCACAACTTACCTGGACTTACCTGCTTCATCCTCCTCCTCCTCCTCCTTTTCCTTAGGCCTCCACCCAGCTCTTTCCGTGGAGTATCCACCCTACCAGTGTATGGGGCTCCTCCCAGAACTCAACATAGGAATCATCATCAGCTCAACTATATTTTACTCATTAAGAATTTAACCCATGCCTTACTTACACCACCAGGTCACTCCCATCCAGGGGTTTCCATTCCGCATATCTAATGATTGTCCTTCTTCTCCCTCTTCCCACCTTTTCTCTCCCTTCATGTTTTATTTGACATGACCGAACTACGTCAAATTTGTATTTCTCATTTAACATTACTGCCTGTAACCCTAATGTAATTCATCTTGCTACCATGTGTGTTCTTAATGAACTTCATGTACACAATTCACTCACCATGCAATGTCCCAATGTCTCAATTTTCCTTGTTTCTTACAACAACACCGCGTTTGGGCACAACACATTTGGGTGACACACTGATAAATTGATTGTAATGAATGTCAATGCCTAGCCTTGAAAATGACCCCTTTGGGTCAAAACACGTGTTGGCTACAGTAATAAAACACATGTTACAATTCTCAAAATCAGGTTTTATTTGCACTATTAGAGAGAACATACTCTCATCTATTTTTCAATACCTGACGCAACTGTGCAGGGTCTCCAACCCTACAGGTCCGTTCTATTATGTTATGCTGATTCAAGGGGATGTTTCTAAGACACATGAATTGGTTCAGACACAGTGGACACAGGTTTGAGGGACTTTGATCATCTCAGGTACACATTGGCCATTATTGTAGGGAGTATGAAGGAGCCAGGTCTGAGACAATTTGATTGGTTCAGTCAAATTGCACAACATTACACTGTGTGAAAGGACTGAGTCTGAGATACAGTAACTGATTTGGACACACTGATCTTTAATGTACCCTGTCTGAAGGGAACGGGTCTGAAGGACACTGGGCCTCATTACGACCCTGGTGGTACGGGGTAAACGGTGCCGTAAAAGGTGCCGGCGCCGTTTACCCCGTACCGCCTCATTACGAGGTCCCCTCGCGGGACCCAGGAAGCAACGCCTGGTCAAACCAGGCGTGCTTACCGGGTCCCGCGTGGGGAAGAGGGAGCAAACAACTGGCCAACTCGTAATGGCCCGTTGTTTGCTCCCTCTCCCATTCCCATTCAGCCCTATGGGGGCTGAAATGGGAATGGGGAAGGACCGGGTCCGGGTCCTTGGAGGGAGGAATTACCGGGCCTTCCGAACTTGGAATGGCCCGGTAATTCCTCATTCTGAGGACCCGGACGCGATTTCGGCGGCAGCCATGCCGCCAATAGCGGCATGGCTACCGCTGAGGTCGTAATGAGGCCCACTGAATTGGACACAAGGGTACCATTTTATGCCGTGAAGTTGCTGGGTCTGGGACATATTGTTGGGTTCAAATACAGTGGCACGTATTGCCTACTAAGTATGCTGAGACACACTGATAGGTTCAGGTACTGATTGGGCATCATTGTATGCTGTGTGAAGGAGCCAGGTCTAAGATATGTTGATTGGTTGAGGCGCACCTGGGTATTAGTATAGGCTATGCTGAGGAACCACATCTGAGACACATTGGGCCTCATTACGACCCAGGCGGTAGATTGATAACGGTGCCGGTAGAGATGCCAGCGCCGTTATAACTCTACCGCCTCGTTAAGAGTTCTGCTCGAGGGTGCCGGACTGCACGTGTTGTCTGGCCAGACGTGCATAACAGCACCCGCGAGCAGACCAGGATGCTAACAACGGACTCGTCATTAACGGGTCCGTTGTTAGCATCCTCCCCATTCCCAGTGAGACCTATGGGGGCCTATGGGGGATGTACCGGGTCCGGGTCCCGAAAATGGAAATTACCGGGCCCGCAAAAGTCGGAATGTTGCCAGTATTATTGGCTGAATGGATGTGTCACAGACACACTGGCATTCATGTATGCTGCAATAAAGGGCTGGATCTGGGACATACGTATTTGTTTGGACACATTGGGCATTACTGTACACTTTTTGAAGGTGGCATGTCTCAGATACATTGGGCCTCATTACACGGAAGGCGGTAATGGTTAACGGCCACCGTTAATGGTAACGGTGACAGTTAACCATTACCGCCTTACTACGAGGTCCCTTAGCGGGTTGGTGCTTTAACGCCTGCTTTTTGCAGGTGTTAAAAACCAACCCGCTAAGGGACCTCGGAGCTAATTACGGCACCGCAAAATTGCGGTGCCGTAATTAGCGCCTTCCCCATTCCCATAGAGCCCTATGGGGCAGAAATGGGAATGGGGAAGGGCAATGGCGGAAGGGGGATTTACCGCCCCACCAACCTTGGAATGGGGCGGTAAATCCCCTTTCCGCCAAGGCGGTGCCGGTATTTTACCGGCATGAGCCATGGCGCTAGTAGCGCCATGGCTCACCGCCTTCCTTGTAATGAGGCCCCTTGATTGTTTTGAGTTCACTTTTGGCCAGACGTGTAGATTGTGTAAGGGGGCAGCTTTGAGGCACACTGATTTATTCGGAATCTGTTGACACTACTGTATGCTATCTGAAAGTGCTGGGCCTGAGACATATTTAAATGGTTACATTGGGCAGTATTGCACGCCTTGGGAAAGGGATGTATCTGAAACACACTAATTGGTTCAGGTACTCATTACTGTAGACTATAGGCTATGTAAAGGAACCAGGTCTGAGGTAGTGATTGGCTTGACACATTGAGCATTGTTATACATAGTGTGAAAGGGCTGGGTCTCAGACACATTGGGCCTCATTACGACCCAGGCGGAGGACCATGGTGCTATTAGCACCATGGTCCATGCCGGTGTCCGCCATGGCGGAATGGGGAATTACCACCCCATTCCGAGGTTGGCGGGGTGGTAATTCCCCATGCCACCATGGCCCTTCCCCATTCCCATTTTTGCCCCATAGGGCTCAATGGGAATGGGGAAGGCGCTAAGTACGATGCCGCAAATTGCGGCACCGTACTTAGCACCAAGGTCCCGCAAAGGGACCTCGTAATTAGGCGCTAATAGGTTAACGGCGCTGCAGCCTTTTACGGCGCTGTTAACCCATTAGCGCCTGGGTCGTAATGAGGCCCATTGGGCCTCATTACGAGGAAGACGGTTGGGGTTAATGGGGCCAGTAGAGCTGCCGGCACTGTTAACCACCTACTGCCTCATTACGAGGTCTCCTCGTGGGACCCGCTAAGGACGCCTGGTATTACCAGGCGTCCTTAGCGGGTCCCGCGAGCAGACCAGGATGAAAACAACGGGCCGTCATTAACGGGCCTGTTGTTTGCATCCTCCCCATTCCCATTGAGCCCTATGGGGGCTCGAATGGGGATGTAAGGGTCTGGCTTCCTGGAATGGGGAAATACAGGGCCCTCCAAGGTCGGAATGGCCCGGTATTTCCCCATTCCAGGAACCCAGACCCGGTACCTGGAATAGAGGTAGCCATGCCGCAAATTACGGCATGGCTACCTTCTTCCTCGTAATGAGGCCCATTGACTTGTTCAGGCACACTGTGCATTATTGTAGGCTATGTGAAGGAGCCAGATCCTGAGACACAATCATTGCTTCAAGTGAACACTGGCTATTATCATAGCCAGTATGAAAAGGCTGGGTCTGAGATACAATGATAAGTTTGAAACATTTGGCGATATTGTATGCTTTGTAAAGAGGATGGGTCATATACATATAGATTTGGAAAGATTGGGAATTATGTTATTCTAGTGGTACACTTGCATTGCACATTACTGTACTTTGTGTGAAGGGTTGATTCTGAGGTACACTCATTAGTTTGGACGCATCTAGCATTATTGTACAATACTTGCTAAACCATAGCAGGTTCCTACCTCTGGCAGAAAGCTTCTTTGTGTTGATGATTTTGGCTGCATACTCGTGTCCAGTGCAAAGTTTCACACAGCGTCGCACCACAGAAAAAGCACCCCTGAGAAATAAAGCATAGTTTGTTACATCAAGTCATCAACAACCGCGTTATCTGATCTAGAAACAGGAAGAAAGTAATATAATGTTCAACATAAGATCAGGGATGATGTAAGGTCCCACTGACTACTGGCAACGACAACAATTGCGTACTACTACTAATAAGTAGTATATGAATCTTCACAAAAACATCTGCTACTAACCTTTACTACAATGTGTAGCTAAATGTATCACTGCTTTTGCCCTTATGGGCCCATGTTTTTTAAGGCCTTTTGTTGAATTACAGGCTTTCATTTTTTAGATGTTTGTCCATATATTAATTAAAGTATACATTTTGGATTCATTTTCTGCAATTTGTGACACTATCTCTTGGCTAGTATTTGCTAAACCTAGCTTTTTGCTGCAACTCGCAGCTACCCCCAATGCTTCTCTGAATAGGGGTAGCCCCTGACTCTCTTTTGTTCCCTATATGTAACATACCCTCACTAGTCAGGCCCCCCTTTAAAAAAAAAAGAGGGTCCCTTTTGCCCTTCGGTCTTTTGTATCAGCTGCACAGTGCATCAACTTGTCCCACAAAAGAAACTGCCTCATCACAAGTTTGGCAGTAACTCTTACATGCAGCGGTAACGCTATTACTGCCGCATTTAAGGGTTCGCCAAATCACGGGTTTGGCAGGATTTACGCACAGCTCTGAGCTGGGGGCAAATCCGCCATGATTTTGCCGATTTTCAGCACTATTTCCATATGGGGAATTCCCGAATGGGCCCAATGGGGACTTACCGTTCTACCAAACCCGTGATCGGTACTAATAGCACTGGGGGTTTGGTGGTAACACTAATAGCCCCCGCGGTATTACCACCGGGGATACCACCCAACTCATGATTGTTAAGGGCAACAGTCCAGGTACCCAAAGTTACCTGCCCCAATTCACATGGGTATGTCCCTAGTTGTGAGTCAACTGTTCCTAAAAGTAGACATATAAAATGTATTTTGTGGCACTTTGGCACAAAAAGGATATCAGCATGATTTCGACTGTGCTCTTCAGGGCCTGTGCAAGGCATGGGTCACGGGTGTTGCTGCCTAGTGCCTTGCTCTCCAGGGGGCCCGTTAACCTCCAAAACGGTGATTAATATGATAAGCGTCACAAAAAGCCCTCCTCCAGCACTGGCACTCTATTATGAATGGCAGAATGTCTCCGCAAATTAGCATTAATACTTGGGTGCTAAGTGCTCATGAGGCCTTTTACATCTGAAAGTCCCCTCACGTTTGCACTTCGCTAGTAGAGTCTGTATCGTTTTTCAAGACAATTAACAGTAAAAAAATAACCCCTTTGTCCCTTTTTAAATTGTGTAATTTTCTTCGTTGCATTATATTACTTGTATATTTCCATTTCTTGTAAGTGATATAAGCGACAAAAACATTGTCAGGGTTAACAACGTTTTTTACTCCAACTAATCAGGCTTCCTAACATATTGCAGGACTGATATACTTATACAAACACATTCCAGTACTAGAATTTGTGGGGAATGTGTTGGATAGTGCGAGGAAAAACATTGTTCGCCCGAGGAATTTTAATACAGGTGATAATATAATGTTTACCATTGTCACCAACCAGAGCCGAGAACATACGTAATCAGTCCAATTCCTAAATTACAGAGTATGCTCAAATCCCAGATCACCACTTAACTAAAAGTACGAGACAGTTGGGAAATAATTTTCTCTCAGTTTCTTATCTACCATAATGTTGCGTCAGTATAAGTGATTCAGTTTATAGTGTTAGCTTTTCAAAAAAGCCCAACTCATGTTTTTAATAAGCATAGTATTCCTTCATTTATAACAATAAAAATGACCACATAGGCACATCACACAGTTTTTTTGTCTTGCGTTATTACATTTTTGTAATTTTACCTTCCCATGATGCACTAGAGTATCAATCACTAATGTCACTCTGTGTGACATTTTGTAGACTGTCACTCCTGGGAAATGTCAGTGCAAATCCAAATGTGGGATGTCTTTTGCCATGCAGGACCGCGCAAACCCTACAACCGGCCCTGGTGCTCATTGTATATCTGAGTGCATCCTCTCTTCTTAGAAGGATGCTCTTGGAGGTACTGTACTCCTTTGTCAGACATCAATGCTCATAGTATGACAAAGGCCAAGCAGAGCAGAAAGCAAAAAACATACAGTACTCTTTGCAGAACCCTGACTTAACTGATGTCTTCCTGAACAGAAAAGCTCATGAAAAGTAGCATCAGGTGACATGACCACACCTGAAGTTTGCTCTACACACCCACGTTAGGGGAGGGATCTTGTTCTTCGAACATCCGCAGGCCGGCAGCTCACCACACACATGGTGCTGGTTATGCTTTAGCAGTCAGGCCACACAGCACTCTGACTTTCATCCCAGCCTTCCAGCTACAAGAAGATTGCCTTTCTGAATGTAAGGATCTATGTACCTGTTTACTCCTAAAGTGGGCTATAGAAAATCCCATGTAATTAAATGATTTTTCAAAGTTTAATTCTCCAAAACGTCCCCATGGACATACAAGAAGGAATACTCATCACCCTTGGCCTCCATGTCTGACATCTTGGAGAATAGCAACACCCAGCTCAGCGCACTTAACCACAACTTCAGTGATAACACCAACGCCCATGCACCACTGAAACGTCAACTCAACAAACACACCTTGGTACAAACAGGAACTCATTAACATTAACAGCTAGCATGCAGAAAAGAAAAGATATGGAGAAAAATACCACCAACAAGTAGAAATGAATCACCATAAGAACCCTCTAATTAGCAAGCTGATCCATCATGAGAACAGCCAAACAACAAAAGCAAACTATTACACAGCAGCTATCATGGAAGTATCCAACAAGAGCAGAACCATCGTATCAGTCATGAAGCACTGCATCAATTTTTTGCCAAACACTACAATACCACAATCCATGACAAATGTGACACCACCAACATTTTCATATAAAAGAGAGAGAAGATAAGGCAACCGCTCAGTGCTTAAAGTGGGCCGGGGCCTGCCGGGGCCGGGCCCCGGCAGTCTCCAAAAAGTGGGACTGAGCCGGGGCCCTGCCGGGGCCCCTGTCCAACCGCAACATTGGCAGAATGCATTATCCCGTCGCGGCCGCAGCCGCGACGGGAGATGCGCCTGCCATGAAGTCAGGTGAGCCGACAGAAGTGGCAGCCAGCCACAGACGCTGTGACTGGCTGCCACTTCTGTCAGTCATAGTAACTGCCTTTGGTGACCCCTCGCGCGAGAGGTCACCAGAGGCAGTTACTGTCCCTTTGTTTCCCCAGGTCGCCGAGGCGTCTTTAACCCTCGGCGAACCTGGGGATTCCTCGACGTTTATAAAAGATGGCTTTGAAAGTACACATTTCAAGCCATCTTTTATAAAGCTTTGTCGACGGACAATTTTGTCCGTAGTCAAAGCTTTATAAAAGATGGCTTGAATTGTGTACTTTCAAAGCCATCTTTTATAAACCCGAAATCTTTAAAAAAAAAAGATGGCCTGAAAACTAGGCAAACCGTAGGGTATGCACACAAATATATTTTAATGTTATATATTTGTGTGCGTACCTTACTATGGTGTGTGTACTGTGCAAGCCATCTTTTATAAACGTAGAAATGTTACATATCTCTATGTTTAGAAAAGATGGCTTGCATAGTACACAAAGCATAGTAAGGTACGCACACAAATATATAACATTTATATATATTTGTGTGTATACCCTACGATTTGCGTACTTTTTAGGCCACGCCCCTCCCACAAGCCACGCCCCCAAATGAGGGCCCCCCCTCGATTTCTTACCCCACTTAAAGCCCTGCAACCGCTCCAAACACACCACATACATCCCACCCATTCCAGCCTGCAACATCAAAGCATAAAATAAGCAGTGTTGCATAGTAATTATTTATGCAATTCTGTAGGTTTGCTAATTAAATTAAAAATTGTGTAGCAAAGCTAGCTATTTAAGCTACCCTGTTCAAAGAAAGCCCAGCTCACCCTGCATTCCTCTCATTCCCTCGGGGGATCTTTTCACTCTCTTTTCTTTTTTCAATGCAAGTTCAACAGGGTTAATGGAGGGAGAGTGCAGCAGTAATCATCTCCTCCACTCTTAAGTGCCAAAGGAGTGCTAGGTAGAATTTGTTTTCCTTTTTCAAATAATTGCAAACCAGAAGTAATTGATATAATACTTTTATTAAGTTAACTATATCCTGTCTGACTAGTATATGTTAACTGTTTTTTAAAAGACAGTCACGCAATTCCATTCCTAAAAATGTAAGCTCTTACATAATGCATAATTACAGTATTGCTACTATGAAACATGGCATTGTCTCCATGTTTTACAGTAAATTTAGGTTTTTGTATCTAAAAGTCATAGGGCCTCATTCTGAGTATGGCGGTAGGGGGTTAACGGCACCAGTAAGGATGCCGGTGCCGTTAACCGCTTATAGCACCATGGCTGCCTCTAGCTAATAGCACCATGGCTGCCTCCAAACTCGTAATGACCCCCATAGTGTCAACTATATTTAATTTTGTTGGGAAAGATGCATCATATTGATGAGTGAACACTTTTAAAATGTACATGATTCGACAACCAAATGCTTTTCATTGCAAACCTAGTTCTGGTACATGCTGGTTGCATACATCTGTGAAACCTGTGATCAACCCATTCTATTTGATCACCCTGTTCCTTTATACCAGCTACCTTGAAAGATAGATGTACGCAAACTACAATATTACACCTAGTTTGCCCAGTTCACTGTCTGCTACACCATCCACTCTGCTTAGTCTCTACTTTCTTTCCTCTTACATAATGAATGTACACAGATAACTAGATGTTTACGCAAAGTAGTGATTAATATTTGCATTCAGTCTGCACATCTACAGATCTACTGCAATACCATACACTGCAATTAGCCGCGAGAGCTTGCTTTGCTCTATGATTATGATTGCATTCATACAGGTGCAAATATCACCTGTGGGAGAGAGCTGGCCAAATGGTTTTCAGAACCTTTTTATCATATGTATTTATTTGTGTGCCCATTCATACAGCTAACTTTTTACATTTTACAGACACTCGTCCAGGGCTGGCAAAGTCTACTTACCCAGTCGCATAGTCGAATATATTTTATGCAGGGGGAGTACCATTTACTGGGGATGTTTGAAATTTTTATTGAGCATTAAGTTGGTTGGCAGTAAACATCAAATACAAGTTTCCTGTGCATGGCTGGCCTCTGCATGGCAGCAGTATGCCCAAAAAAGTGGATTTGTGGTGACATGCACCATTTTACAGAAAGCGCATTTATATTTCTTTCATCCGTTGCCATGATCAAGTGCATTCTCTTAGGTCGAGTAGGTAAGCTAAATAACTCAACCTGCAGGTCTAGTGGAATTTTAAAGAATTTGCATTGATGACATGAAAAGTATTAGTACAATATTGCTAATCAAATTGGTATCTTTGCTAATCAAGAACATTTTAATTAGCAAACTCTGCTAATCAATTTCTGGAAACTAATTTATGCCTTGAACATACCAAGAAATCAAGCTGGACCGAATTTAAGACAAATGCTCCGGAGGATCTGATTAACACACTTGCAGCCCTAAAACCTACCAGCTAAAAAGACACTACTCGCCCCTCTTCCGTTGCGAAGTTCATCAAAGGTGAAGTTCTCACCCCACTTCTCATCAACACATCAATCAAACAAGGCACCTTCCCAAATGCTGAAAATGGCACAAACCTCCCCCGCTGAAGAAACCCAGACCCAACCAGGATGAACTGGTCAAGTATCGCCTATCACGCATCTACCCTTCCCCGGCAAAATTATTGAGAAGGCCGTCAAAAATAAATTGCACAAAAGGATCAAGCAGCACAATATACTACAGGACTACCAACCTGGTTTCCGACCACAATGCAGCACAGAGACCACCACTACCACCAGGTTATCAATGATGCTCTACACATCCTGGACGTGGGGTACTCAAGCTTACTCATTCTCCACAACCTCTCTGGTGCTTTTAACACCACTGGCCATGAGGTCCTGCTCAACATCTTCGCCAAGCAGGTGGGCTTTGATCAAAGAGTCATACAGTGGTTCACCTTATGCCTCACCAACAGAGATCAATTTTCCAGGTGGGCCACAACAGATCCCAGCACCAACTAGAGCCTGAAGAGTTCTTCAAGGCTTCAACCTGTGCCCAATCATGTTCAACTTCTACATGGAACCTCTGGGGGATCTCCTCACCAACACCGACTTCAAGATACATCACTAGATAGATGGCACATACATGTACCTAAAGATCAATTGCATCAATGAAATTCACGCGCTATCTGTCCCTCATCCAAGCCTGGATTTCAAGCACTTACATGAAGCACCACCCTACATAGACCAAACTCACACGTCTCCCATGGAATATGCTTCATTGAGGTTCAAAGTTATCACCCCGACAATTCTTCATGCCTTTGTGTCATGCCTTTGTGTCTGTTTGATCCTTTGGCAGTGTAGGCATCAAATCCTTGACTTCATCGCCCACCTGGTGAACAAATAGGAGCTGTGCATACTTGTACAAATATTTGTCTTGCTGTGACTCTAGATAATTCTCAAATTTACAAATCCAGAGTTCCTACTTGTATCCCATAGTTTGATTATCTGACATCTGAATGGATGGAGTGGATCCAGCCCATTGACGTTCAATTGTTTACTGTGTTTAACATTGAAAAGGCTTGTGTGGACAAATGTGCAGAAGCCAGGTACCGTAGTAGCAGAATTATCTGGTTATAGGAGCACCAAAATGATCAAGAGGAGAAATCAAGACAGGCTGTATCACTTGCAGATGCATAAGCATCCCTTGACTGTTTGCTTGACATAGGCCATCATATGAGACTGTGCGAAGAATGTGCTACAGAGTATGTTGCACAATGGACTGCCTCTGCTGAGTACATGCGCTATAAAATCCTTTCAAGGTTAGTGGGAGACAACTTCATTCTAAGATGGTCGACATGATTGCAGCAAACATAAAAGAGTGTGAGATGGACCCCGAGTCCATCTCAAGATGGCTGGCAGGGCCAAGACCAAATCGCACAAGAATTCAGCAAAGGGAGGCTGCCGGGAACTCGATTGTGCGAACCAGCGCCTGCCAATCCTGGTGCTAATCTTCGATTGCTATGCACTCGAAACATAGCAAATAGGGGATCTCTGCTGCCCCCAAGCTCCACTGAAGTATTGAAGCCAGGCCATAGACAGGTAACCAAAAGAAGGCTGAGGCCGCATAGAGGAGTGGGCACATGTACAGTAGACCGCACAATGGCAAGCAGTAGTCCCAGCAGCAAACAAACCAGGTGGGATGGATGTCGCCACTGTAGATCGCCAGAGGATACGAGAACCACACAGGTTCTACCAGCACTCGTCACCAGACGTCATGTCCCCATATCCTCCACACATCTGTTGGCTCTGTCCCCCGGTGCTAGAAGTGCTACCTAAATTAACCACCTCCCACTTAGGTTTATCTGTCCACTTTACTCCTGTTGAACCACAGTTATTTTGTGTGTGACTTTGTTAACCTGTCCCTCTGCGCCACTACGGAAGCAACATGTTTTTAAGCATGAAATTGTGGATCAAAAATAATCAGCCTTAATGTGAGTAAGTGCATGTGGATAAATAATTTCCCATGCAAAATTTGGGTCAGCATTGCAAAATGCATTACAGGACAAACTCTATTTCCATTTGCTCATGGAAAGTGCAAGTTGACCTGATTACAGGCCTTGCAAACTAGACCTGCAGGGCAAGTTCCTTAGTTTACATACTCGACCTATGAGAAATGCACCCGCCCCATGGTAACAGGTGAAAAAATATTTACCAGTGCTGTCTGTAAAAAGGTGCATGTCACCATGAGCACACTTCATATTTGGTGCAATGTTGCCACCCAAAAGGCCAGCCATGCACAGTGAAACGTATTTGCAATTTATTGCAAACAGATTTTGTTTGCAGTAAATGTCAAATAAAAATTTCAAACATCCCATACTCTCCAGCAAGGTCGAGTGCCATGCAAATGGTACACGCACTTCATAAAATCTACTTGCCAATGTGAGTGGGCTATTACATTCTACAAGCCCTGCCTTAACTGTATGTATGTAAAATAAAATGAAAAATATAAATAGTATTCAAAAACAATAGCTATATAAGTATATGTGTTGCTGTTCAAATCCTTAAATATGCTGGGATGGGACAGGGCCAAGGTTTGCTTCTACTTTGTGAATCCCCAAACTTCATGTAAGTTTGACCTTGTTTCCCTCTTTTACATTACCTATCCTGTGGCACTGCCTTTAACTCTCATGTTCTGCATATACAAATATGGTGTTATATGTGTTGCAACTCATTCACCTATTACCTTCCGGTCGCATGAGCAAAAAGAGGAGGGTTGCTGGGATGCAGCTCTAGAGGCAGCTCTACCCCAATAATAACACTCAACGAGGCAGAAACACACCTGGGATTGATGATGGTACTCTTGCTCAGAAAAGATCTGCCTGATATTTCAGGCTCGGGTACCTTTATAGGTGGGTTCACACTGGTACAAAAATTGATATTCTCCTCTACTATGACACAGAGAGGTAAAACATCATCCGAGTCCTCCTAAGTGTGTTACAGTTGGTAAAGAGTTTTTCACATTTTTGTTTAAAATGTAGCTCACGCAGAGCGTTGTAAAGTGAAACCAAGTGATTTGGCAGTAGGCTATTGGTGAGGTGTGAAGCCATCAAGGTGCATGCTGTTTAGCCACCCTTGGCATCCTGCTAGATGGGTGACCAAATAGAAGAAATTCCATGTTTATGGGACTGAGCTTCAAGTATGTACTTGTCATGCATTCTCCACCCTTTCAGTCAAAAGCGGCGAGCCCTGCCATGACATTTTGCCTGGGTGATCATACAGATCTACTGCAGAGACAGCTCAACTAATCATCATCTAGAACTGACTACCGGATCTAGGGAGGCCTGGCAAAAGATCACTCTCTATGTGGTGATCATGTATGGCTATCGAGAGTATTTGCTACCAAGCACTGTAGATTCCCTCCTGAGTCTGGATGAATGGAAAGAATTTCTAATATAACTGCCTGTGTGAGTTCACGGCACAATGGCCAGACACATGGCATCGTGTTTTGGAAGGGTTGCGCAGGAGAAACAGGTTTCTGGAGAAGCTGCCCGGGTAAGGGACCACACCATCCATTCAGTTCCTTTTATGGTCTACAGTGAAAATACATGCTTTCTGGTGTCTTCAGTCTCTTCCTGACTTGGAGGAAAAATGTTGGCTTTCCTTAATCATGCTCTTTTGGAGTCAAAAGCTATCTATCACCTGTGTAGAGGCATAGACAGGTGTGGCATAAGGGGACAGGTCTGCTCTCTTTTCCCCAGGGCCCAACGGACATGGAGGAGAGGAAATACGTGTGGTGGTTTAAGAGGGTGCTGTCTATAAAGTACATCAGCACTGCACAGAGTGTGCAGATAGACTGACACATTTGAAAGCGTTAGACACAATCTCGTAGGAAACAGCACACAGTACACAAGGGAAATAAACCCCCAAGGCCACCATCAACCCCATTGCTCTTTTTTAGCTGAGTTGTCCCTATTAGACAAAATAAAACTGCATTTTCTTTTCCAGTGTCTTCCATGGATGGAAATGGAGCATGGATACATGACTAAATACCCATCTTGTTGTGCAATACATACTTTCTGTGATTGTAGGATATTAGATGTTCCTTATACAATGTAAGCTTGTGCACAGGATCTGCACATGCATATTAGGAGCTCTTTCACACACAGCACCCTTTACAGTAAAGGGAAACACCATGGGGATCTGCAGAAAGCCCCTGTTGCTAAAATCAAATGCACCCCCGGAATACATCAGACCATCCCAAACTCGGACTTAAGCAGATGGCTCTACCTAAGCAACTGTTGAAATGACTTTTAATTACTTTATTTGCGAATTTGCAATGTTATGCAAGGTATGAATAGTGCCACGACACTTGCATGTGGCAAACAATTCCTATAAGCAGGAACTGTAGCACAAGCTATAATGGGTTGCATGTAATTATGAACGTTGTTTATCGTTAAGGTAGTGGTGGTCTCAAGTTGTGTCATGTCAGGTGTGAAGTAATAAATTAGTGCTGACTTAAGGCTCAGGTGATATTGCATTCTGGTACATGTAGGCTTTCATTTATTAAGTGTACAGGAATTCTAAATGGGATGAGCTACAAATTCCAGGACTTATAGAACATGCTTTGAGACCTCTGCTTAGAAACAGAATTATCCATCAAGTAATGCATTTAGGCTAGACCACTCAATAGTAGTTTTTATGAATTAAAAGCTTTCGAATTTATATATTCTTCTGTCCCTTTACATTGTATTTCACTCTTGTCTAATAGAAGAGAAAACTGGCACATGCTTGGTTCTTGGCAGGGCCTATTTTTCTTTTCATCTTCATGTAGTTGATAAAGTTAATAGCATTCAGTAATAAAACATTAACATGTGTTATTTTAAATGTTGTGAAACGACTGGTACTCACTTTGATGCAGTGAAGTGTACTTCTTTACCTGTGACAATACTTCCTGTAAGTGTGAATGTTTGAGTAATTCATGCTCAGTAAGTGCATCTGTATGCAAAGCCTCCACACACCTAGTTAACAATATAATCTTTCAATACAACAAATTGACACACAAAGTAAACACCCTTTCTTGTTAAACTGCTTAGTTTATTTACACAATGTCTGCTTGATAGACATGCAAAAAAGGTTTGCTTGTGTTTCAAACCTTGTGTCACATTACACACAGGAACAAGCCACGTGCCCTGGTCAAACGAAAGTCTACAAGTAGGAACTCTTACGAAACAATACATTTTTTGGTGTGTTTTGAAAATATAGTAGTAAAATTCAGATGAGATCGTTTTTGGGCTCACATAATTTTGCATTTCGGTACAATAAAAAGGGGAATTGGGTTGAACTGGGTCTTAACTATTCATTATTAACTACTAGGCTATTGAATTCTTATCAAGAACACAGTGTCCAATAATAGTTCACATTTTGACCTGGTGCTCGGAATATTGCTAAAGAAAATATCCTTATAAATGAAATATCTCTTTATTTGTGGGAGCTCCTGCGCTAGGTAAACTGAAGGATTGATGTGGTGAGGCACAACTAAGTAAATGGGACTTCACATACAGTGTTCAAACGATGATTCACAGGTAAATCAAAGAGTATTCGATTATTTCAGGTGCAACAGGGTAAGCCTCAAGGCCACTCGAGACCATGGGGGAAAAATAACACAGAACACAACCGGTTGTTGCCAATCGGTAACCCTACAGTACACTCCTAACGGGACATAACATCCCAGGTCAACTTTTGGTCTACAGTGATCAAAAGGTACCTCGGCACAGACTTCTCACAATAGACTGTAATAGTGAATAGTTCACAGTATCAAACTTGTCTTTATATAAGAGACCATTTTCATAACAAAGCGGAAATGTATTAGTTATAACAATGTGAATTGAGGCTCCAACGAGGATCACAATTCTATATACAATAAATCAGAGATCCATACTTATGAATAGCATAACCATCTGTGAACAAATAGTGTCATTCATAGGTATACCAGGGTGGTAGATTGTATACAAAACTAATCAAAAAGATGTATTTACATAATTTATCAACCATATAACAAGTTGCAATCATATACATCCGTTATACAACATATAATGTTAGAGAGGGTAATCCAACAAGCTCCTCTCAGATCAAGATTGTGCTGACGCATTTTGGATTCAGAATAATCCTTCAGGGAAGGGAGCCTGTAGATTTCTGATACGTTCGAGGTGTGGTTTAAGTATACATGTGTTAGCCTAAGGGATAGTAAAGATATTATTTTAGTTCAACTAATTCGAAGAACAGAAATATATTGGCATCTTAATACATCTTTAGTGTACTGACCTTGCATAACTAGGGCATTGGGCCAAAAATAATGGTGAAGTCCTACCTATATAATAAAAAGAAGTGTCACTATTGATGAGGAAGACTATAATAGAGCGTAGAGATACAATCATCTATAGTATAGGGAAAGATAAATGACTCACCCGGTATTGATAGTCACCTCAGGAACCGGGAGGTGGAAATGCAAAACAGCAGCTCTCACACTGTGATGGCTGGTTGGAATAAAGAGAGTTCATAGTTATGAGTCTCCTTGTTACTGGTGGGGAGAGTATTAAAAGAGAAAACTGTGAAAAGACACAGATATCTCTTGAGTCTCCCTGTGTAGTGGGGACAATGTATCTGTGTGTAGGTGTACAAAAGATACATATTAATATATAGACTGCTGTGGTAAACGTACCACGTCTCAGTTCTATAAGGCAAAAGTATACAGTGAATTACGGTGCTCCATAGAAGACTATGGGCCTCATTACGAAGAAGGAGGTAGCCATGCCACTTTTTGCAGCATGGCTATCCCCCTTCCGGGTACCGGGTCAGGGTTCCCTGAATGGGGAAATACTGGGCCATTCCGATCTTGGAGGGCCTGGTATTTCCCCATTCAGGGAACCCGGACCCGGTTCATCCCCATTCCCATCCCCATTCTAATAACGGGCCTGTTAATGACGGGCCGGTTGTTAGCATGCTGGACTGCTTGCGGGACCCGCTAAGGACGTCTGGTAAAACCATGCATCTTTAGCGGGTGCCGCGAGCGGACCTCGTAATGAGGCAGTAGGAGGTTAATGGGGGCGGCAGCACTACCGGCCCCGTTAACCCCCTACCGCCTTCCTCGTAATGAGGCCCTATGTATCTGTGTGTAAGTGTTCAAAAATTAATATATAGACTGCCGTGGTAAGGCTACTGCGTGTCAAGCTGTGAGTCCAATGTATGCAGAAGTATAGCTATTTCTATAAAGGGACCACAGCATACTGGAACGGTGTACGCCGCCTGCAGTTCTGTCGTGATGTAAAGCGTTTGGATCAAAATGTATTCAATAAAGGCACCACAGCATACTGCAGCAGTATGAGCCACCTGGCCCGATCTCATACCGTGTATAAGGTTTCTAAGGCAACTTCGCGCATGCACGCCGGTGTCATGTTAGCAGCCCGCCATCTTGGTATGGGCATCGCATGTGTCATATCAGTCTTCAGTAACGCACGCAAATGCGTTCGCTAAGAAAGTCATAGGATTCAACTGAATGAAGTGTTATGTAAGTCCATAGGCATGTAGTCTATGATGTAAAGATCATTACCAATCCAATGTTTATTCGGTAGCCGTGATTCAAAAGATTATAGACTGCTGAAAATGTATTATGGGGTGTAAAGAAATGATTTTGTGAGCATTACTCACAAAAAGGACCGTTATAAAGGACCAGATAAAGGACTGTTGGGATCGAGCAGAACATGGGGCAAAGTCGCAGATGTCAGTCTGCGGGGTGCCTCATGCCTGCTCCTGGTATAAGATGAGAAACCTATTGCTGAAGGGCCAAACAGCGCCTATACGTATATGTTCAAACATAAGAAAGGCCCAATGGGAGATGTGTAACATCTCCTTGTGCGGGGCATAGAAGGCTAAAGATGTGTCACTAATGTGAGGTCAATAAAATATGCCGTGATAGGTAAAACTTGCTATCCCTGGTATATTTAAGACTAGGTTTAGGTCATTGTCTACTGGGGAATCATCTCCAAAGGCAGATACCGTAGTGGAGTCATCTCCAAAATTAAATATCATAGCGGAGGGAACAAAAGTCCATTGTCAATATGATTGGAGATCTAAAATACCAACCTTTGTACAACATTACAGCTCTCGGGTGTTTCCCGCTCACAGTCTAAAATGGTGTGGTGTCATCCATAATTCATGTTCATAAACATACCCAATCACAAACTGATGTTTAAAATGTGATGGCAAGATACAGAATTCCCGCGCTAGGCCCATGTGTACCGCACTGCACCTGTCAAGAAACACCTGAGCATCCACTGATACACTTTACCCTCTTACTTCTCTGTATTGAAAAAGCCTGCAGGGCCTCATTACCAACTTTTCACTGACACCATCCTTATTGCTGACATGCTTCCAATGTACATCAGCCAGGTTTCCACAGAAACCAAAGGCTCTTCCATGGGACCTTTTTAAAATGCTCTTCCATCCCTCCTCCATTATGAGACCAGGACCCGCCAGAACTCATTATGGCAGTGAACCTCAGTGCATGACCTTGGTTCAGTAACTCCAGATTGCTTTCATGACTGCCCATAGACATGCAGCTTGGATCTCTGTCAGAGCCAGAAGAAAGACAGAGGAAGATCACCAGCAAACCATTCCGCTTGTAGGTCACATAGGGTGCGGTTCTTGGGAACACGTGAACTGCAGGTAAATGCTATCTTTTCTTGAAAATAGGGTTCTGGAGCAAGATTTGGAGGGTATTAATGTGTGAGACATTTGATGAGGGAAGAACGCTGGAGTAATGGCCCATTGCATACGAGGAACAGAAGATAACTGCCGAACACTAGGATGAGTTTAAACAAATGCATATGGATAGTACATATTTCCTCCTGAGCTGCAGGTCCACTTTACCCAGGCAGGAGGCACACAACATAACGGTACTGTGCAACCATACGTTTAGACTAATGGCGCTCGGGTGGGTACACAACTTCCGAATGGCAACAGAGAGAACAAGGAGTTGAGGGATATCTAAGTCCTTCCAGGGTCCCAAAACATAGGGAGCAAAAACTGATAGTACACAGTTATGACGCATGCTCAGCGTGGGGATACAATGTCAATATAGCTCACAAATAAGTGAACAACTGCCAAATAAAATAGCTGTGGCCTTTTTTTTAACTATGGAAAGAATCTATCAATGGGCCAATGTGGGTCATGCAGGGAAGGGGGGTCAATGGTTCCTTGGGAGGTAGGCTTTAAAAACTTTAACGAAGGGCAAAATGTAGGCAGATTGGGCAAAGTGGGTGCTGTGGCTGTCCTGGTCCATTGTAGTGCAGAAATAACAGATACCTGCCAAGTACACAGAAGAGTTCAACAAATCTCCACGGATGGCTTACAGCTCCACTTATCCCAGGCCTCAGACACACTAATACATCCCTATTTAATGTGATGACATGACTAAGAAGGAGAATCGTGGTTCCTCTAGACATATTCTTTTTAAATGGTGGCCAACCTTAACGCTCTATGGTGCAGTTGGGAATTGTTTTATAGTGAAAGGAGGGGGCTCAACATTGGGAGGTGGAGAAATGTCAGAGTAAATTAAGTAGAACCTTTTTGAGTGGTCTTGCTCGTGCATATAGAAACAAAATGTATTATTCAAAGAGTATATGATATAGAAAAATGCAATATATTATTTTCTAAACATTCGTTCTGCATCTAAGAAATTAGCAGACACATCATTATAAGTAGCAACTGAAATATGCAACAGATTTGTCTACACATTTATTTAAATACACGACTTTGGAGTTTTACTACAAAGATCAGTTGGAAAATTGTCACATGTGAGTGTTAGGGCAGTTTTTCTGAAGTTCAACTAAGGGCTTAGTAAAACCATACGACTGAGACAGTGCAAAACTCCACTCTTAGTATAAGGATGTACCAACTAAGTATATGGTAGCATAGACAAATCAACCAGGAATATGGATGAGGGAGTGCATGCTCCATGTGAATGTGTTTGTGCATGTTTATGCTGGGCTGTGAGATGATTTTGGCAGGAGAGGGTTTGTTGCACAACCCCCAATGGCAAAAATCAGCTCCCACTGTGAGGTACTGGGGTGGGAGCCAAGAGGCAGGCATGATATTTTTTTACTGCCCATCTATGATGGAAGCCTAGTAAACAATACCATGCCTCTCCCTTGTCCCCCCCCCCCAGTGCCTTGCATGCACACATAATCAGTGTGTGCTTGCAAGGTGATCTAGGGCTCAAGGGGCATGCGCAGCATTTTATGCTGGGCATCTACAATAAAGCAAGCATGATAAATGTTAGTATATAGCTGTAGCTGGACTGGCATTTTAATGCAGACAGTCTAGCCATTTCCTACTGTGACTTGACATTTTGTATTGGGCATCTTTGATAAAGCAAGAATGATAAGTGTTATTATGTAACTGTAGCTAGATTGGCATTTTAATGCAGCCAGTGTAGGCATTTCTTACCGTGGGATGACATTTTGTATAGGGCATCTTTGATAAAGCAAACATGAAAAGGGTTATTATGTAGCTAGACTGGCATTTTGATGCAGCCAGTCTAGGCATTTCGTACTGTGGGGCATTTTTGATAAAGCAAGCATGTTAAGTTTCATTACATGGCTAGACTGGCATTTCGATGCAACGGGACATGTTTTCATACTGTGGCATGACATTTTAATGTTAAAGCCAACTAGAGTATGAAAAGTGTAAATATGCTTTCTTATAGTATAGTTAGTGGCGTCATGTGCAAAGCAAACATGAGTATGTTCTTACATGGGAATGCTGGCCGATATTGGTGCAACCAGCATGGAAGTGTATGGGCACAGCCAGCATGAAAATGTTTTTATATGGCCATATATTGTGGACATAGATATCATGGAAAGGTGTTGAGGAACTGCTTCTGTGCATTGTTGTTGACTTACATCGCTTGGATTTTTTCAGGAGTTACCCTAGAAAACCAATTGCAAACATTTTGGCTTTTTACCAATTGTTTTTTAAAGTATGCTGAAAAATCCACGATTTTAGGCATCATTTCATTTAATAATATCTCTCAGGGCGGCAAATCCTCCCCATTGCCCCACCCCTCAATTGGTTGTGGGTCTCTTGCTACACTCGGTCGCTCTGGCATATTTGGGGGAAATATTTATGCCCAGCCAGAAACTAAAAACTGTAAACAATTCTATGGGGGCAAAGTGAGATTCCTGCAATAAAGAACTAAGGGAGCACTTGCCTCCTGTCCCCCTGTACTCAGCGCCTGTATGTGATATTTCATGTGTTACATAGACTGTCCTTGACTATCATTTGAAACTGAGATATGGGTGATATCTCTTCTGTTCAACTGATTCTTTTTGACTGGCTATTATTTAAAGCTGATCTGGAAGTGATGTCTCTTCTGCTAAATACCACATTTAACTACACATTATTTGAAGCTGTGCTGGGAGAGATATCTGCTTGAGTTAAAATAATGCTATCTCTTACTGAGTGCACAGGGCATGTTTGCAGCAGTTGAACATGAGTAAACCTTTTAGGATGCATATTAACTTGATGCAAAACGTTTACTGTCTTAACGAGCTTGGTTAGATATAGGTACACTTAAACTAGTTTGGCATGTTGACTTTTATTTGATCTGCCACCACCTCGCCATCCCTCCACCCCCCCTGTTGTCTGTGTGCCCCCTGGTTTACCCCTCTAATAATGATTTCCAGTGACGCCACTGCTCCGGGTCCCTTTAGGTCTAGTGAGTCTTTCCTCTTGGAGCTGCGTCGGTATTCCTCCTGGCCGCCGTGTCCCTCGGCAGCAGGTCAGGAGAACTCACAATATGTGAACTTAACCGGAGAGCACATGCTACATACCGGGGGAAACTGGAGCGGCTGCGCTCACTCCAACAGCTGCTGCGTATCACAGGCCGAAGCACATGTGACCATGCCCTGTGCACTAGCAGAAACAGGATCCTGTCAGGCAGGGGTCCCTTCCTAGTTTAGGGGAAGAGCTCCAGGATAGACAAATCGCCACTGCAGGAAATGGAAACCCAATGTACGCTGGAACCCAAATCGGTGACAAGGGCACTCATTAAAATCTTCCTTGTTTTCAGCAGGCGATGTTCTTACAATACAATTGGCCATTACACCAGACCCCTTCTCTCGTCACATTCTTCACACACTGATGCTTAAGACTTCGCAATCAAAACAAAACCCGGTCTCCAAGAAAAAATAAAACGTATTCCGGAGAGGGGTACTTTTAAGAATTGGTGCGGGGCTACACTGCACTTCGAGCTAGGTTGAGGTGATGTCCTTTTCTTAAATACCCACACCCCACAAAGCAATTAGCAATTTGATGTCTCTGATTTGGCACACCAGTGCTATTTCTTTCCTTTTACTTGTTCTATGTCTGTTTGGCACAGCACTGTATTGTGCAACGTAGCTGTGCTCTCCCTCTTTCATCTAGTACAACTATATTTGCGTCGCACTGTCTGTCTGTGTGTGTCTGTTGGGGAAAGCAGTAATATTTCCTGTCTGTTCAGCAATGTTATCTGATCTTCGTTTGGTGCAACAGTGATACATATTATGTACATAGCCTGGTATCTCTCATGCCCCTTCTGTTTGGTACTTGTACTTGGTAAAATACAAACGTATCTCCTTTATTTGGTAATGCAGTGCTATCTGTTATGCATGTTGCAGAAATATGTTTTTCATTTATTCTAGCACTGATTTGTCTGCTACTCCTTGCTTAGGTTCTCTCACAAACTGCTCAGCCTTTCTCTGTGTTTAGTATATCAGCGTTGCCTGTTGTCTCTCCTGCCCACCCATTCTCTCATTGTCTCTCTGATTTAAACAGTGGCAAGCCAGTTGATGTTCCTGAAGAATTTTGCCATGAAATTGGCCGAGAACATACACTACATAACGGAGCAGTTCTTTCAAACAAGTGAGAAAATTAATAATCTTAATTGCTCTAAACTTACTCTTGTGGGCTTTTACTTTCAATGACGAAATACTATTGCTTTCTCAGCTGTTAGAATTATGCCTGAAAAAATTAACTATCTGGGCTCACTTTACATGTTTATGGTGGGGCGGGGACTACAGCCCTTAACATACTCCAGTAAAACCCCATCAATCATACCATATAATATCTTATACCTACATGCACCTAGCCTAATTGTGTAACTGGTTTTCATTGCACTGCCAGAGTTGAATATAACTGGTTTGTCATTGCACTGTCTAAGTTGAATCAACCTGGTTTTCCATTGTTATGCCACAGTTGAATATAAGTGGTTTTTCGTTACACTGCCAACGTGGAATCTACGTAGTTTTTCATTGCACTGCCAAAGTTGAATCTACCTGGTTTTCCATTGCTCTGATAAAGTTGGATCTAAGTGGTTATCAATGCTTTGCCAAGGTTGAATGCCAAAGTTGAATTCTAATTAGTCTATCAATGAGCTCAGAGATAGGCTTGTGTAAGCATGTGCATTGTGTTAATTTCATTCCTAGCTGCACTAAGTAGGAATTGGTGTAAGCAGATCCTCTCTGCTATATTTCTCGCCCAGGGGCGCTCAGAGATTGGCAGGGTGTAGTTCACTCCTCACCCTATCATGCCGAACCTAAACATATGACACCAGACCCCAAACCCCACCTCCTGTTCTCCCCACACAATTTGCCAATAATAAGGCGACTTGGGAAGCTCACTGGCGCACCACTCTCCAGAACCCCATCAATGCACACCAGCCCCCAGCTCACGCCACAACTCACCCCGCCCTCCCTAACTCACCCTCTACTGTTCCCCAGACCTCAACAGTAAAAAGGAGGCTCGGGCAACTTGCTGGCACACCACCCTCCAGAACCCCATCATTACACACCAGCTTATATCTGGCACCATAAATCACCCCCGTCAAACCCACACTTTCCCCTTCCTGCAGCACTGCTGCACCTTCCCCCTCTCCTTCCACCTCTCTGCCCTCCAGTCGACTCCCTAGTACCCTAAACTCCTGCTTCCCCCTCCCTCAGCGCAGCACGAGCCACCCTGGCAAACACAGCCCCATCAACGAGCCACCCTGGCCAACACAGCCCCGTCAATGAACCCTCCTACTCTCTCTCACACTCCTTTTCCCCTCCAGCAACCCACAAATCACATAGGCCGTGCTCATCGTAGACTGTCATTGACACATTCCTCTCCCATTCGCCTCCCTGAACACCTCTCTACACCCACCTCCCTAATTTTCTCAGCCTTCTCCCCCACTCCCAACCCTGTCCTAGCCCTTTTCACTTCCCCTCCCAAATCTTCTTCCCAGACTAGCATCCCTCTGTGTTAAAAATTACTTTATTGAACATATTACAATAACTTAAGAATTGATTGTTTTATACAATAACCTTTGGGTGTGCAGGGGACGGGAGAGTTCCACAATTTTTGTGGACATCAGAACATGTAAGGCAGACTGTACCTTCACCCAGGGTCCAATGCTGAGGTCTTCTTGTTACTCCTTGCACAGTGTTCAGATGATCTGCCAAAAGAGGAGCTTTGCCCTCTTTAAAAGCCAAATGGACCGCATGGATTGGTGTAGGCTAAGCCCACCTTAATGAACCAATCCTGGGTCCTCACCAACAATCTCCTGTATGTGTGAGGTCATAAGCAGAGTGCTTTGCAAAAGAAAAGGTGAAAGGGTGAAAACATGTAATACTAAGTCCCACCCATCTTCCTGTCTGTTGTGGATCAAAGGTCCCTCTGGTTAATTGAGCTCTCTGTGATTCCTGATTAAAGCAGCAGGTCTCCTTTGAAGCTGCAGCAACTTTCTGGCTCTGTCAAACCACATGCTCGTACCTTCTGAATGGGGTCACTCTGCAGGCGTGACTACTGTAAACAGGCAGTCCCAGACATGGCATTTCACTGTCAATCAATTCTAAGGGCAGGAGCTGGCATCAGGTTGACACAGTTGCACATGCAAGGTTGTTCGGGTTTCCTGTCTCCTTTGTTAGCCTCTGCAGCCAGGCCCCATGTAGGCCTGTTTGAATTAAACTCTGATTAGTAAGCGAATGCTGCAACAGGCTACAGGGCTCAACAAAATGACTGGGTGGATTCATGGAGCCTTTGTGTTGTAATGTGCTCCTTCCCATAGAATGTACAACCAGGTTATGGAACATGGCCAGCAGAACTGGGGATGGAATGTGATGATTCAGAAGGGAGGTGTTGGAGATCAGGGCGAAGGCTGGTTGCCCTGGGGGTTTCTGCTGTGAGTCCTAACCAATAAAGTTGGGAGATCATCTTACCTGGAGCATGGAGTGTCTTCTTTTCACTGGCGACGAGGATCGACCCTAACAGCAAACCCTGAGCAGGTCCTTCCAACGCGCGTCTGGCTTTGATCGTTTCTGGGCCCTGGCAGTCCATTCCCAGCTCCCAGCCATCCCACGCTGAAGTCAGAGAGCGGAACCGAGTGCGGAATGGGGAACAACAGCCTGCCGCAACACTGTCCTGTAAAGGCAAAAGGATCTGGAAGCTTGCGGTGAGTGCAGCCCCGCTCCTCCCCTCCCCCCCCCAAGCGGTGTCGGAGTGTCCAGTGGTCAGACTGCCTGAACAAACGAGGGGAAGGAGGAAGCAAAAAGGGGGGATGACTAATGGGCACAAGTGAGAAGGGAGCCCCCAAAACAGTGAGAGCGCTGGACACACTTTGACTAGCACGAACAGCACTGAACAGTCGAGCAGCAAGGAGGAAGTGCACACGCCCAGGCCATACACCAAAGAGCCCACACGCATGTGCGGAGTATCGAGTGCATGTCACATAGCGTGTTCACCCTGCAGCACGCCTCAGCTGAAGCTTGGGCACTAGAGGAAGGGACCTAGCAAGGTTTCCTTCACGGAACTCAAAGCGACAGGACAGCAGGTTTTTCCTCCAACTTTCCACATGTCTACCTCATACAGACTGTGTAATAGAAGTGAGCCCCCCCCTGAGAAAATAGTTGGTGCATGAGGTTACATTTTATTCCAGAGCGATTTTACCTCATATGCACTTTAACTGACTTCTGCTGACACTGAAGTTAAAGTAAACAAAGAGGAAAATAATTGGCTCACTTTGACAATGGCTATGTCTGGCGTTCCAGGTCTCCCAGCTTTCATGCCAAACCCAGGGCACGCCAACATTAAATGGGCCCGATGGAAAAAGGGTTTATTGCACTACGTAGGGGAAGCATGTGGAAATACCATATCTGCAGAGCGAAAAGTATCACTGTTGATGCACTTCCTAGGGTACGAGGACCAACGAATTCATGAAACCTTACCAGAAATTTCTGAATTGTCTGAATTGAATGAGAAAGAAGGCTCCAACCAATTTGATATGGCTTTGAATAAACTTGATCTCCATTTTACTCTAGAAATTAGCACCATCCTTGAGAGATACAATTTTGGCATGAGGGAAGAAGAAGAAAGAGAGTGTAGACGAGTAGCTAACAGCCTTACAGTATTTGTCTCTGAGCTGAAAATTTGGGGAAAAGTTGGATGACCGCGTAAGAGATTAATTTATGATCCACTGTTGCAACAATAAAATAAGAGAAGAGTTATGGCTTAAGGATGAACCAAGTATAGACGAGGTGGTGTCAATAGCAAAACGAGTGGAGCACACCATGGAGCGTGGAGTGTTTTCTTTTTACTTTGTTAGTTAATTAGGCTGCCCGTTGCAGAGGGAAGGTTTGGCCCTCCCCCTTCTGAACATGCATTGTATACTCCACCTGTCAGATTCCAACTAAATATACCAGGGGGGGCTGCACCTTTAGGCTGTGTCCACCCAGAGCACACGGTTCTATGTGTTTGTCGTGCAGTGACTGAGCATAGGAACATTTAAAAAAAGCCCAGGCGAGCGTACACCCACTGTGGTCAAATTCACCACACCCTCACTAGCAACTTGGAATTTCTCGGCCTAACACAACTGATATCCCACCCAACTCACACTGTAGGGCACACCCTTGATGCATCATTCTGCACTTCAGACCTAGTCTCTCCACTCCTGCCTCACCCTCTTATCTGGACGGATCACCATGCTATACTCTTCCCGCTTAAGTACCAATCCCCGTCCCACACTTCCAGTAAACACCTCTTCACCAACCCTCACCACCCTCCCACCCTGGAAAAAAATCATCATCAACCCTGACCTGGCTAATTCCCTACTACTTATACTTGATCTCTCTCGCAAGAAAGGACACCCCTCCATTGACCTTATCTTGGACCTTCTTTGTAAACTTGGTGGTAATCAGCCATGCCTGTCTACATGTATCCGCCCTGATAGAAACACCCCTTGAGTATGTATCAACATGATGGCTGGCCACACCAAGAAAGTGCTGAAAAATAATTCCGGCATCAGACAGGCCCCCCTTAAACTGTTCCAAATATTCTGGGGGTATGAACTTTTCAAATTTCACCAGATCCTTCCTCTGGTTAGCTGCAGCTAAAACCACTGTCGCATTAGCCTGCTTCAATTGAAGAGCAGAATTTCCCCAAAAATCTTTTTTTGTCTAGGGCTTCCAGAGCCTGATATTTCTTGCTTAGAATCTGAGCGGAGCTGAGGACGGCCTGGAAAACATAGTTGCCGCTGCTGCCACTACAGTTGACGACGGTTGAGACAAGATGGCAAGGTAACTTCATCAGATTAGAGCAACCTGTACCTCACGTTGATTTTCCTGTTTGTGCAGTTACTGTGTGAGGTTTCATCCAAAGTTTCCTTGCCTACGCAAGAACATCCTTCTGCAGACCCACACCCGTTTTTTCCGATGTCTTGATGGATTGAGCCCCGGCCAAAAGCCCTGTCTAAGAAGAAGGTGGCACAGGAATACAAATTTTCAGGAAGAGGGGATTTTGTCCTCTTCCTCTAGCAGGTTGTCAGGGTCCTTGGCATGCTCCACCAGAAGCGGAACTGTAACCTGGGGATGTGGCATCAATGGAAGCCCAGGAGTCTGAGGAAGATGTGGAGGCACTTCTGGTGCGTTGGGTAGGAGTGGCACCCCCTCAAACGACCTGGGGTGTTCCTGAGGCTTAGGATTAAGCTCCCAAAACAGGTCCTTAAAATACTCCTTCATAGGGTCAGAATGCATTAATGTCTGAAATCTATAAAGAAAACATCCTCTGAGGATCTGTGTTGTGGCTAAGGCAACAGTGTCTCAGGAGGTGCACGCCTCGCCCATGATTCTGTCCAGATTGGCTGCCAAGTTGATCTTGACAACCATGGATCCACGTAATGAAGTGGAGAATAAGTCATAGGCAGAGACAGAGTGGGAGACAGCGACATACGGGTAGGAGCTGACCATTCTACCCTGGGAGTGAAAAGATCACAATCAAACGGAACACTGGGTGGAGGTGCAAACTGATTGCAGCCCAAATAAGCAGCAGGTGTGGACTTTGGCCTATTTACGACCATTGTGACTGCAGAAGAATTGCATTCAAAAACTGCTGCCTCCATTTTTTGAGCGAAGGTTTACGATCCCATGGTGGTCTTAGACCTTTGGAACTATGTCAGCACCGGAACCACAGAATGTGGAGGCTCAGACAGAACAGGTTGATACAAATATTGAGTGCTAAAACTAACCCTAGAGTAGACCTTCCTGAGGGAACCTTGGAGTGAATTCCAGTAGTATTTCTCCCCTGCCCGCCCCTGGTGGCGGAACCTCAGCTTTGCCAGTGCAAGAATTAGCCCCCAGTAGAGGAACCTCAGAGAAACCTCTGGTGGAGCTTTTAGTCCCGGAATGTGGATCCTCAGAGCACAGAGTATCTAAAAAGCCTGGACAGTGCAGGGACAAGCCCCCGTAGCATTAGGATCTGAGTGATCCCTCCCGTGGCTGGAGGTCTCTGAGAAGAATTCTCTGGACTGGGCTAACCTGCAAACAAAATCATTTACTGGTGGCCACTTTCTAACTGGCACGAAACGTCGAATGTGCCTGGGCGCTGACTGGAGAAAGACTTCCTCTCAATGCTCAAACCGTCGCGTGAGAGCCTGTGTAGAAAGTGCAACACAGGTGAAGGATGAATCCCACCTGTGATCCAACCCCAGATACTCCAAACAGAGAGTGTGAGGATTCAACGCCAAGTAGTTTCTACCACATGACAAGAAGTATAAAGAACCTTTTTGTCCTGGGGGAGGCAAGCGAAAAACTACTGCGACCCTAGAGACGAAGGGAGAAAATAATCGGACAGGAAAAAGCCGGGAAAAAAACACCAGTGCTAGGTGTGTCTGGCACCGCTGAGTGGAGAAAAGGCACAATGTCTGGAGGTGGGGTTTGGGGAAGCTAAACCTGTGGTCATGCATGTGCATGAGAGACCATTTTCATATTGTGCTACATAAAGCTCCAATCTCGTCCCAAACGACGGAATGTCTCACAAGTATAGAGGAAAGTGGACGGAACATCGGAGTACTATTCAAACAAGAATCAGGCCGACAGGATATGGAAAAACCTGTGGGAGGAAATGACGCAGGTGTTTGCACCTGCAGGGTATTCCCCTGCTCAGTCAGTTGTTGCTGTCGCTGCTGTGGAGCCCCGTCCCCTCCTGGACATAAGCTGCAGAAACCTACCGTGAGGGCGAAGCCAGTGGGGGGGAAAGGGTGCGGTTGTTTGCACCTGCAGGGTGTTTGCGTCCTGTGGACAAACTTAACACCTGAAGCATCCCATGATTGACGACAGACAGGAGTAGCTCCTTCACAAAGGGCACCTGCCAGCACCCAATACTTGACGGAAGTTCCAGAGGAGACTCCGTTACTGGCTGTGAAGGCCTGGAGACTGGGTGTAAGGGAAAAATAAGGCTGAGGGTCCGGGGCATAGGCCAAGCCAAAAAGCAGCCCAGCAGACCAGGTGAGAGCCTACGTAATTGCTCACTAAAACAAACAGCGATAATTCATTCAGTTGACATGGCAACAGACTTGTGCAGCACATAATTGATCTCAAAACAAGCATTTAGCGAACTCAACTGCCATGTCAACCCTTGATATCTACGATATGCCAGTGAAATCTGCGCCTGTGCCCGTCTGCATACCCCAAAGGAAAATATTGATAGCAAAGAGGAAAATTCCAGCAGCAGATATACTGCCCACAACATGTGCTATGGAGATTAAACCAGTGATCCCCATAAGGCCTTCGGGAGAAGCTTACTCTCTCATTAGTGAAATTAACACATTTTTTTATCATTTGGCACTCCAGTTAGTATGGACCCCTGATGGGTGGGGGAGGGACTGTCGCACATAACACTGATGCCCTCACCAAATCTGAAAAAGCTACATGTCCGCGACTGTTCAATTAAGGCATGGGATCTGCACTGAAGTCAACTACTGTTGAAGCTCCCCTAGGACGGTTACAGGGTGGGTCATTGGCCACGAACTTGGGACTCCTACTCCTACTATCCATACCATGACTACTGCAGCCCCTGCTATCTTGCCCGCTAGTCACTGCCAGCTAGAGTAGCACCGTAATGTGATTTCCATCGAAATGTCTGCAGGAGGGGGGTGGGAGGTATAATTCAACATAAGATAGCCGTACCTGATGAGCCCCCAAGTCCTATAAAGTTAATCAAGCCAACTATTTTCCCAAAGGGATCTTTTATTGGGCCATTCTTCTGAAGAAAGTGGACTCCGGCTGTGATATTCTGCCAGATAATGGACCACCCGTCTTCATCCCCCACGCGAACGAAGCAGCAACCTTTATATTAAACCAGCCTGACGGGGAGGTTCAGGGACCAGTGTTTGCCAATGCAGTACTGTCTTTGGATACTTAAACATTTAGTTTTATCGTTGATTTAAGAGGTTGGAAGTGTGTGTGCAAAGGGGGGGCCATTGAATGGCCAACGGGACGAAATGAGGTATTTGGACAAAATGGTGAAAGTTGGCTTAGCATGAAATAAATTCCAACAACCCCAATGCTACCCCTGTGTGGGAGAGGTCCCATTAATAGGATCAAAGCAAGAATACATCCCACAACTGTATTAGTGGGTAATGAGGCACCGTCCAAAATAGATTCAAATGATTGGGACCACAGTAGGGATACCCACCGCCTCCTCCCAGCCACTTTCAGTCTCTTGGCCCTAAGGTAGTTAGGCACCTAGGGCAAATATTACATCTGATAAGGCAACAAGTAGGCTGGGCCGCGCCCCTTTTTTGTCAATTGCTAAAAACAGTCGGCCAACAGCATCCTAGGCAGGGGGGTCATTATATCTTCATAAGGTGCCTAAATTGGCCCCAAATTATTACGAATCCGGTGAATCACTCCTAAATAAGGCCATTCAATGGATCCGGGTAATGAGGGGTTGTCTATTTATAACTCGGGAGCAAATCATACGCTGCACCAGGATTCATCGACAGGGAGAAAATATATATGATTCTATTACAATTGATTTCAGAGACCTGGGATTAGCTGAGGGCTAACTGAGTTTCAGTATGAGATGTCATCCACCGGCAAACAGCCTAACAGTGTTTAGTACCCTGCCCTGTGATAATATGCCACAGTGGACAGAGCTATCGGGAGCAAATGCTGTCCCTTTGGATACCAGGCCTTCAGGCGACACCTCTTGGACCAGAATTCCAAGGTATACGGTGCATTAACATCACCGGGACATCATTGCGGGCCACTCCTGAGTTGACTTTGTTATGAATTTAGTCACTTATGTGATATAAATGGGAATTATTTAGGCCATCCCCAACTCAATACTGTCTTTAATCTGATTGAATATTCTTGTGAAATGTATTTGTGATGTTTTATATTTGATGTTTTATATTTGATGTGTGAAACATGGCTTTAATGCCAAAATAAAATGATGATGTATGTATGTATGATATGGGAAAACCTTCTTCACATACTGGAGTAAAAGTGCAACACCTAACGTTTAGAGACAGGGCCACAGTTGCAAAGTGAATGTTGCTGTGAATGGCTCGACCACAGTAGGAGGGGAAGACAAAGCAGCCAGGTTACTTTTGGGCGAAGCCTGCCCCACCCTTTCAATTTTTGGGAAAGAAGACTATGAGGAGGAAGGACTTTGGGACAACTACCCTGAAATGTTTAACTATAAAAAAGGAATACTGACAGGGTTCAAACATCGAACTAGACTGAAGCAGGAACCGGGACCAGCGATGTTGAAGGTCAGACCAGTACATATTGGAGTGCAGGAAGAAATGGGAAAGAACCGAAGAGGCCGTGCAAGGACGAGCACATTTAACCTATATAATCATCTAAATGGTTGCCTCTCATAGTGATCATAAGAAAACCCAGCAACACCATTTGCATATGGGTTGACCTCCGAGGCCTGAATGCCAACAGCTAGGTCAACCGCCACCCTCTCCCAATCATAAACTGAATGTTGCCAACTATGGGGCGGGCCACCATCTTCACTACTTTGGATCTCACATCTGCCTATCATCAAATCAACCTTTATGAGCAATCCAGACCATTTGGCATTGTTCGTCACACCAATGGCTCATATCGGTATCGTATGATGCCTCTAGCAGTACCCTCAGCAGTTGCAAGATTTCAGCACTATATGCAGGAGCTGGCTGGTGGAATGGATATTTTCAAGATGACATCATAGTCACAGGAAGATCTTAAGAGGAGCAAAACTCCCTGATGAGGAGTATTAAGCATCCAAAAGGCAAAATGACTCACATCAAACTTGGACAATTACAAAAGTCAAAAAAGCTGAAAGAAATCGCTCATACCATCTGAGGGCAAGGCATTAAGAACCAAAAATAACCTAGTAAGCACCATCTTCTGAGTTCCATCTCCTCAGACAAGGACCATCTATGCTCTTTTTTGGGCATCGACATATAACATTCTAAGTTCATCCATAGCTTTGCTGCAAAAACATTACACATGAAAGAATTCCTAAAGAAACAAAGTTACAAATGTTACATTGCAAGCTACTAGCCAGCCATATAAAGTCAATCACCCCTCAGGTCTCCACCTAAACACAGCCCACAATGTCCTACTTGCCAAGAGTCAATTGACAAGAGCACATTTTGGGGCCTCTAAAAGAGAACGTATATTGTGTTTGTTTGAAAACTTGTCAGGAGGATTTTGACAGAATAAAGATTGACATCAACAAGGCACCTACCCTGAAAATATTCACTACAACCTCCCATGCTCTAATTACCAAAGATGCAAGCAACAAGAACTTTGGGTGTACTAAGTAAGATTTAATTAGGAGGAGAAGCCACCATCGCCTTTGTGCTCCAAGCCCTTTGTGGATTGGTGCTGAACTATTTCATGGTGAAGCGTAAAATCCTGGGAATACATTCACATTTCAAAACTTTGATTTGGGGGCTTCCACTGACAGTCAGAATGAACCACAATCCTCTAATACACATGTTTGGTATGCAGGATGATGCCACATCATCTCCAGGAATTTGTACCTAAAATATATGAATCTACGAAACTGGAACACCCAGAGAAAAACTAAACCTCAAACTCAATAGAATAAGATGAGCCCAATGGATCGACACAATGCACAGAAAAAGACAGTGACAACCCTGACTTACCCTACTAAAAACACTCTACCCACATCCCAACACTGAAGAAACAGGACACATTCCTTTGCCACAAAAACAAAAACACCCCAAACTACGTGACTCTACCTACTCCACAACATTCAAGATGCACATAAAAAACCTGTCTCAGGAAAAAGAAAACAGTGGCTGACTGCCTGTCCGGACTACCTGCCGATGCTGGCCAAGAAGTACCTGACAACGCAACAAGCAATGAACCCGAGGAGGAGTCCATGGTGGTGGCCATCCAGCCAGGCATCAGCAAATTAGACTGTATGAAACCGAGCAGCAAAGATGGTAAGGTAAATAAACTGGGACTGGGTCTCAAATAGGGATCAGAGTCCATTAAGCAAGACATCCCAAAATATGCCCAGGTCTTCTCTGAAACCTCAAAGAGGTATTATGGCATCATGAGGAGAGACTGCCTCATTTCTCCCAAATGCCTACAGACAGAAATCAAAGGTCTAGCCCATGAACCACACCACTGGGGAAGCAAGACCAAACAGTGAGTTAAAGAGCAGTACTGGTGGCCAGGAATATTGGTAGAAATAGAGAATCTAGTGTTGTACACCCAACTGTGAGAATTCAGGGACAATTCATCGAAACCATCCACCTTCCCCTTATAACAAGTCAAAGTTTCAAATGTTTTGTGGAGGAAAGTAGAACTAGATATTGTACGACCTTTTAAAACCCTCTTGTAGATGGATTATACCACCAAATGGGCAGAGTGGATGTAGTAGTTGGGTAGTTTCCACTAGAAAAGCCATTACATTTCCCACAACAATCTTAGATTGGGAAGTTATCCCTGAAGAGGTAATATTAGATAATGGTGTACAATTTGTCTCTGAAGAGATGCAGACATTTCTCAAGGACTGCAATGTCAATCAGTGCTGCACAGCACTGTATCATCCAGCAAACAATTGCCTAATTGAGCACGTGAAACACACTGGGAAGGGATGTGTACAACTGGCACTAGCTAGTTCCTTACTGTGGCGAGAAATCCTAAAAGAGCCCCTAAATGCATACACACTCACACTGCACATTTGTGCAGGGGATAAAACCTTCATACTCAGAAGGGGAAGGGAAGTGAGCAGTCGTCTCAAGACCCCATGAATAACCAAGGGTGGACAAGCTAAAGATAATGTGAAAGAAGCACTGACAAAGTAAGTCAGAACCAGAACTCGTACAAAGGATAGTCTGATAAGAAAAAAACAACAAAGGTAATCGCACTAGAGTAAGGAGACTGGGTAAGAGTGAAAAACCCCATGCAAGTACTGAAGGGCCTATCCAGATATTGGCCACCACATTTATTCACTGCCACTTTCGAAGGGAAGTGTCACTTTAGAAAGTAGGAACAGATGGCCCGGTAGAAGCACTGTGAAAACCAAGCCCAGTAGAGAAATCAAAACCACGGCCAACAAGGACCAAGGAGATACAACCACCAACCAACACATGGAGAGCCAGAGAAGACACTCCTCCAAGAGAAGGGTCTGATCCAGAGACACCCACTGAGGAGGTGGAAAACAATCACATAAACGAATAATGACTTTATTTATTATTGATCCTCTTTTTCTTCCTCATGTCTCACCCTGCCCTCCCCCCTTTTAACCCTTGTCCTCCTCCCCTGCTTCTGTCTACATTCTCTACGGCCAGAACTGTTACAATGTGTGGAATGTTGGTTGGATACCAGAATTCAGCTGACAGTTACAGGGTGATCGTTAAACTCAGAGAGAGCTGTGGCAGCGACCAGAAGCAAGTGGGGTTCACAATAAAATGTACTGTAATTATTTCCCAGGCCTTGTTCATCTTTACAGAGGTTTAGGGAGTAGAGTGAGGAGGCAGGATGTCATGTAGAATTTGTTTTTTGTTGAAGGGGTAGAGAGGCAAGGCACCAGGCAAGGAACTTCTATGGTCAAGGCTCGAGGAGGAATGAGACCTGATAAGGGTCTTCTTCTTCTGGCTTAAAGAGTAGAACACCAGGTAGGGGTTTTTCTTTGAGGGGGCGTAGGCGGGCATTTGGCTGGAACAGCTCGTGTTTGGCTCTCAGTGCTAATGCAGGTACACTGGCTCAGCTTCACCTAAGAATCCTCTGGCTCCCTGAGCGCGCTTATTACTCCTTGCCTGCTGCCTTTCTGTATTTGGTACACTGCTATGTCTCCTGTGCACTGTTAAGTTTCTCTAATGGACCAGCAAAATACCATGCATTGGGAACAGAGATGAAAGTCATTATTTTGCTCACCACAGAACACCGGGCCTGCTTTCAAAGCAGTTCCGTCCCTATTTCTGAGCTGCATATAACATCAACATGATCCTAGCATGTGTGCAGAATGAAGTAAAGGCCTGACAGTTTCTACCGGTTTCTATTTTCTTCCTCTCTACTTGCCAGTCACCCATTTGTGTCAGGTCTTTTTCTCACATCGTTGCCTTTCCTTTCTCATCACACCACCGATAATAGGCATTTCTTTCCCTCCGATCTGTGTCCTATTCAAACATATTGAAATCAGCTCTTCCTTTCGCTGCACTGCCTCGGAGTTGCATTTTTACCGCCACCCGCAAATGGGCAAGAACCGTGTCATGCCGAGTTCGGCGGACGCGGTAATTGCCCATTTGCAGGTGCCAGCAATAAGGGACACCCCATCCCCTTTCAGCCCCATAGGGCTGAATGGGAATGGGGAGCTCGGATGCACCGGCACCATTCAGAATGGTTCCGGTGCATCCGACGTGCTGTGCTCGCGGGTGCCGTCTGCCTGCCAGGTCAGACCTGGCGTGCTGACAGGCTCCCGCGAGCACAGCTCGTAGTATGGCGGTCCGGGAACTATGGTACCGTATGCTTACCGGTACCGTAGTACCAGGACCGCCATGCTTATAATGAGGCCCATTGTCTTTTTCTTTATCTCAGCGTTGTCAAACCCTCTTCCATTTGCTTTAACACAGCCATCCAGCTAAGTTGCGTACCTGCATGGTTTACTTCCTAAAATTAAGCTCCCAACAAGACAATATAAGTAACAGATACATCAGTGTCTACCCTTGTTTCTGCCTGCACGTCTGTGCTGATATGTTCAGAACAGAGGAATGAATCATCATCACTTGCCACATAAAGGAGCTATATTATTGTGTTATTTGATTTGAAGCCTATAAAACTTAAAATATCTTGGTATATACTAGGCACAAAGAAATTTGCACCCGGGGAAGGGCGCTCAGCCAATCAGCTGGCTGCAACAGCGGGCAAGAATACACAATCCTCACCTGCTGTTCCAGCCACTCGAGGTACTCCCACAGGTGGCGCCTTTTTTTTTTCAATGCGGGGAAGCAACAGGGAGTTTCTCCCTGTTGCCCCTCCCCCAAATGACCCGATTCGCCTCCCCATCCCCTCCACTTACCTGCAGGACCGGAGTGGCACTCCTCCCGTTGGGCCACCACCATAGACTTGGAAAATAGACTTGGGGCCTCATTACAAGTATGGCGGAGCGGGAAAGAATTGGCAGTAATGGAATTACTGCCAATGTTTCCGCTACGCCATACTATGACTATGGACCTGGAATGGAGGATTTACATCCAGCATCCTGGAATCCTCACACTCTCTGCCGGCAAAATCAGCATAATTCCTGCAGTATAATTACTGCCATGGTAATTCTGCCAAAAAAAACTAGAGTCCTATGGACTCATAAAAAATTAGGATTTACACTACCACTTGTAATCCAGCGGTAATTCCGTCTAACCAAGTGGCGGTAACAGTAATTCAGTTGAGCGCTATTCTGGCGGATTTACCACCAGAAGACCGCCCAACTCGTAATGAGGCCCTTAGTCCCGTTTCCATATGTTTTTAATTTTTCATCAGGAGAGCGGCTGAGCAAGCAGTGTGTATCTCCCGATGAAAAATTGTGAAACCCATTCACACCCCGGACGAACCCCAGGGTGCGAATGGCTTTCATGCCCTGGCAGTCGGGCAGACACGGCCTTTAACGGCCCAAAGCCCAAGCTGAGGCCATTGTTAGTTCTGGCTGGCGGGCCACTTAAGGCTATGGGCCGCATAACAGGGTAGGCGGTAGCCATGGCGCTATTAGCGCCATGGCTACCCCCTTACCGCATTCCGGGTCCGTGTTCCCGGAATAGGGACTTACCGGTTCATTTTCGACCTTGGAGGACCTGGTAAATCCCCATTCCGGGAACCATTCCCCATTCCCATTTGAGCCCCCATAGGGCTCAATGGGAATGGGGATGGAGCTAATATCTCTGACGTCCCTTCAGTTCCCATAACGCCTAGGGAAGGGACCCGCTAAGGGACCTCGTAGTAGGGCGGTAAGGGATTACCAGCACCGGTGCCCTTACTGGTGCCGGTAATCCCTTACCACCTACTAATTTACTCATTGACATATCCTTTTTCTAGCCCTTTCCTGGGAGGCATACTTTATCTCTTGTACTCTTCTGGGAGGGGGGTTCACCTCTTCAGATAAAGGAACTTTAATTTCTATGGACATTCAAACCACGGTTTCTGCCTAGCAGGTCTGCCTGCCTCATGGTACCAGTATGCAGACATTCCCTGTCTCCATTCATTCAACCATTCTCATCCAGTGAAGGAACTTTCGCATTTATTTTACACACAAACAGGCCCTGGGCTGAAGGGCAGAGTGGACATTATTCCCCTTACCCACCAAGACAGCAGCAATTACAACTTAGTGTCTGGGTTTTAGGTGGGCAGGTCTAAACCCTGACAAGGTGCACATATTTGCCTGGAGCCAGAGCTCGACCAGGGTTCCCTGATCTGTTTTTCCTATGCTAAAGGTCAATGAAAATGTGATGAGTGACACTAATGCTAATGCTCTTCCTCAGTAGATGCTGTTACACCATATTTCTGTATTGACGTCTTGTCTTTAGAATTATTCAATAACATCAATAAATAAGAATCATGGATTTCCTTCAAAAGTACTTGGAGAGAGGCCACCAGGGGGTGCAGGAAAGATGGCCGCCTGAGCCGATAGCTCCACACTCAGCCCCGGGAAACTTGCGGAGTTGAGCAGGAAGAAGGAGCCCATCCCTCACAAGCCCCTTAAAAAAGGCTGTGTGAACCCTTGCCCCCCAGGGGGTCCAAACCAGGAGTCTCTACGACACCCACGGGCTGAGTTCGGCCGCCTGGAGTCACCGCGGCCCCTCCCCCCGCGGTCCCAAGCAACAAGCAGGCAGCGCACGCCAAGGCACGCCAAGGCCGCAGCAGAGAGCAGGAGCGGGGAAACACTGCGGCCACCTGCGGGGTGTATCCACCTGGAGCGAGGAGAAGCTAAGGGCAGAGGACCCTGGAGGGTCTGCCCACCAGGTTGCTAGCGCCCGAGCCGCGCTGAGGAGTGCCTGGCGGCCCAGGGCCCCCCCCGTCGGAATTCATCAGAGTGGTCCTCCCTTGCCCCGAGGCCTCTGGCTCACCGCTCCCAGGCCCATGCGAAGCGGTGCGGGGCTGACGCGAGGACACGCCCGACACTGAACAGAGACGCCTGAGGAGCTGAACACGGACCCTAACCGCCCCAGCGAGAATCAAAACACCCCGACACACCACTTATCCACAGGCGGAGTTGGACGGACCCGCCTACCTTCACACCAGAGCTCCCCAGTCTGGGCTGTCACGGGAGCGTGCTCATACTACATCCGACTGGGGGGCATTGGAGGCGGTACGTTCCAGGTGAGAGGCCCTTGGGCCAGGACTTTTTGAACTAGCCCCCACGAGCGCCGCGAAATTAAAGGGCCCCCCCATACCCCACCACAGAGGACATCCGCTCCCCACCGACCACGACCAGCCATCTAGTGGTTTCCCTAACCACGGGTGGGGGGATAAACCCGCTCTCCCACTGGTGCTGAAGCCCTAGAGTTACTTGGCCAGCACATCCATAGATAGTCATTCCAAAGGCACCTCCCCACCGTGGATAGCTCCGGTTTCTCCTCCTACATGAGTCCCACCGCAGCTCTGGGCCCCACGGTGGACAGTTGTCACACTCTGCCGCAACTAGCACCCCATGAGTTGGAAAGAGGGCCTTTCCAAGTACCAATTTGCGGCCAGAGGGGACAAAATGGCTGCCGGGTGCCCATCAGTGCTGCCCCCCGACCTGGGAGCCATCCAAAATATTATCCAGATGATCTTGGAGGATATTCGTGGGATTCGGACCGATATGGCTGACCTTACCACTAAAGTCACCACTCTGGAGGACCGCGTGGAGGGAGTCGAGAACAACCGGCTCTCTACGGCGATCCTCGAGACGCAAATGGAGGCCAGGTTTCAAGAGGTGCACCGTCGGGAGGAGGAATTACGGTTCAAGGTGGATGACATGGAAAACAGGGAAAGGAGGAACAATTTTCATATTTTCGGCCTAGTGGACTCGGAAGGGGAGAGCCCACAGGGACTGGAAGGCAAGGTTCAGGATATCAAAAGAATCGTCATGGGGGCAGAGGCCAACACCGAGATTAAGCTCGACAGGGTGCACCGCGCTGGTGGAGGAGGCAGGGGCCCGAGGTCGGTGCTGGCCCGACTGCATTATTACAAGGACAAAGCCAGGATCCTGGAGAAAGCAAGGAACTTTGGTGATATCCAATATGGAGACTCTAAGGTGGCAATCTACCAGGACCTCTCAGCCCTCACCCTCGCAATGAGAAAGAAATGCGGTGCCCTTATGAGATGGTTGCAGGGTAAGGGGGGTCAGGTATCGCTGGGGGCACCCCTTCTACTTGGCATTCGAGTAGTCGGGGGAAAGACACCACCTGGTGACGGAAGAAGACATTCAGCGGGCCACTGGTGATCTGGTGGGCGACTGTTCCGGGCCATCCGGCGGACCAGGGGGAGAGACCAGGGACCCCCCACGGGGCCCCGACAGACTTGGGCAACCCATTGGCAAGACCATGTCAAGGGGGCTCGCAAGTTCCAAAAAACCAGGCACTCATCATCAGCCTCTGAGGATCATCTGAAGTGACAGCAACATCACTTCATCACATGAGCATGAGATTTCCCAGTGACTAAGGCCACTGGGTGTTACGCCGATGGCTCTGTAGGGCCGGTGACCGGGGGTCACATGGAGGAGCGCCACGTTGGCGCCAAGTTGGGCCCGCAGGGTTTTGGGTCTGGTTACTGTTCTTTCACAATCTTTATTGACTTGTTCGACGGACCCGCACAAGGGGTCCGTGCCTGAGGACACAGGGGGAGGTGGGGGACCTCGAATGCAAGGTCACGCCCCACATATTTGTTTAAAGGTTCATACACGTACATTCTGAAAAGAAGGGCATGGGTTATCGTCGCATTTACACTAGCCAGGGCTGGGGTAGAGTCCTTGGTGGTTCGTTGACCGTCCCCGAAGGATATCGGGAACATGGACGAACGCCTCACGATGGAGGGGAGGGGTGTGGGGGAAAGGGACAGGAGGGTGGGGGGGAGAATGACCACCATAAAGGCCAAAACGGTATCACCTAGAGGGGTCTATGGGAGGGGTGGGAGGATTAGCCAGATCGAACAAGAACCTTCTACTTTACAGCAGGCCGCACATAAGCATTACATTACGGTGAGGATAGAGATGGACTCCCTAGACAAAAATGGTTGAAGGCAAGATAGGCACACTCAATGTCAAGTGCCTCAACTCTCAAAACAAGAGTTCAATGACCAGTAACATGTTCCGCAAACAACAACTAATGGTGCTGTTCCTCCAAGAAACCCACTACAGACAGGGCAGGGAATCACCCATCAGGGGGAGGGAAATTGGAGACAATTTCTGGGCCTCTCACAGAGGTTCGAAGAAGGAAGGGGTGGGGATCCTCTTGAGCAAAACATTCCACCTTGCTAACATTGAAACCAAAAGAGGCTTTGAGGGGAGGTTCCTGGGGATTAAGGGTACCTATGAAGGGGAGCGCATAACCCTGGCCAACCTCTATGCTCCCAACTCAGGTCAGATAGGGTTTTTGACCCTAATCCTGGGGGTAATGGACCAATGGGCTGAAGGGGCCATGATACTGGGGGGCGACTTCAATCTTATAATAGACCCCAGGCTAGACTGGTGGACGGCAAGAGCGGCTGAACCGAAAGGGACAACTAAAGATAACCTAACGATGCAGACCCTTCTGAGGGAACATTACTGGGAGGACGTCTGGCGAGTGGCACACCCGAAACCCGGGGGATACACATTCTTCTCCCCCCACACCACACCTACAGCAGAATCAACTTCCTTGTAACTTCTAAAGAGGGGAGTGGGGTAGCTACAGCCCCAAGGGTTGAGTCAATAACGTGGTCTGACCATGAGCTTCTTGTGGCGGACTGGTCGCTCCCCCTGTCCCCCAGATCAGCCCGCTGGTGGTGCAACGACACACTTCTGAGGGATCCGGTCTTTAGGGACTTCCTGAGAGGCGAAATGGTGGCGTACTTTGAGACGAATGACAATGGGGAGACAGATATGGTGACAGTGTGGGAGGCGGCGAAGGCCACCTTTCGTGGTCTCCTCATAGCTGAGGGTTCCAGGCGCAAGCGGGAAAGAGGGCTCATTGAGGCCAGGATACGGACGGAACTTAAGGGGCAGGCTTACCCAGGAGGGGGCTGACAGAGAGTCCCTCCTATCGGAATTGCGAGAGAAGCGCCAGGCCCTACACACGGTCCTCATAGGGGAGGTGGTCAAGAAACTGAGATACACGCGACAAAGGTACTACGAAAAGGGAGACAGGGTGGGGACATTACTGGCACGTAGAGCCAGGGGTTGTAGACTGGAGAGGAGGGTCGGACCTATTAAAGACGGGGAGGGTAAGGTCCTCAATAAAAAGGCAGAGATAGTGGGCTCCTTTGCAAACTTTTATAGGGACCTGTACGCAAAACAGGGGGGGGAATCATTGGGGGAGATCCAGGCATAACTGGAGGAACACCAGCTACCCCCGCTTAACGGAGGCTGAATTGCAAGATCTTGAGGGGGACATAGTGGTGGAGGAGGTGGAGGCAGCCATCAAGAGACTTAAAGCAGGGAAGACCCCGGGGGGAGATGGGTACACGGCTGATTTCTACAAACAATTCCAGCCCATATTGATGGAGCCCTTGGCCAAACTGTTCAACCAAATCCGAAACAAAGAGACGATCCCCCCACATTTCAGGAAAAGATCTGACAGAGTGCAGCTCCTATAGACCCATCTCCCTCTTGAACCTTGATGCTAAAATCTTTGCCAGGATCCTGGCCACTCGCCTGGAGAAATGTCTGCCCCGCCTGGTTCACCCAGATCAGACGGGCTTCATACTAAATAGACAAGCCTCGGAGAGCATGCGCAAAACCCTCCATGTGCTACATTCAAGGGAAACCTGGGACGAGGGGGGTCCTGCTGCTGTCCCTGGACGCAGAAAAGGCCTTCGATAGGGTGAGTTGGGCTTTCATGGGGAAGGTTCTCTCGGCAATAGGGATGGGCCAGAGGTGGTGGGATGGATGGCGGCACTATACTCCGCCCCCACGGTCGGGGTGGCTGCCAATGGGATGGAATCAGAGGCCTTCACCTTGGGGCGAGGAACGAGACAGGGCTGTCCACTATCCCCCCTGATATGCGCCCTCGTCATGGAACCCTGGCCGATCTCGGTGCGCAACAATGAGGCTATCACTGGAGTTCAGATGGGCCGCTCCCACTGTAAGATCAGCTTGTTCGCCGATGATGCTCTCCTCTATGTCACTAAACCGTCACAGACGATCCCTCATGTGTTGCAGGCATTGGAGCGCTATGGGGACCTTTCGGGGTACAAGGTTAACCTAGGCAAATCGGTGACTTTCATAGGGGGTCGACTGCCGGAAACCGAGAAGGAGTACGTGGAGGGTCTCCCCTTCCAGTTGCAGAGAGAGGGGTTCCGACACCTGGGAATCCAAATCACACCTAACCCAACGGACCTCTTCCCGAGCAACTTCACCCCTTTGTGGACAAAGGTCAAGAGAGGTATAGAGAGGTGGGCGGTCTCGGGGTTCTCATGGATGGCACGACTCAACCTGATCAAAATGGTGGTACTTCCCAAATTTCTGTTCCTCTTCCAGATGCTCCCCACTCAGGTGCCTACCACGTTCCTACATTCAATGAAACGCACCCTGCTCAGGTTCCTCTGGGTGGGAAAGAAACATAGGATCTCCTACGATGTCCTAACGAGGCCCAAGGAAGACAGAGGGGTGGGATTCCCAGATTTTGACACATACTACAGGGCTTCCCAGTTGAGGATTCTGGTTGACCACTTCAACCCTGGGTCAGAAAAGCAATGGGTGGCACTGGCTAATAGGCTACTCGCCCCGGTCACGCTCGACGAGTGGTTATGGGTCCCGAGAGCAAGTATCCTCAGGCTGGTTCTGGACCACCCGGTACTGGGGGTTCTATGGTCCGCCTGGAAGGAAGGGAGCTACTACAGATGGCTCACAACCTGGCCCTCTCCGTTGAGTTGTATTTGGGCGCCACCGTTCCTGGCCAAAGTGGCAGAGCCTACCGTCTATCAGAGGTGGTACGAGGCGGGCCTCGTTAGGGCCTGCCACTTGTGGGTGGGATGGTCCTTCATGCCCCTTCTAGATCTTGAGGAAGCCCTAGGGCTGGGCAAGCTGTCACCTTTCCGCTACCTTCAACTGAAGGGAGTTCCCTCCGAACCCTCATGGGGAGACACCCTCAGGAGGGACCTCACTGACTTCGAGAAACTGATCATCTCCACTCGAGGTTCCAAGGGGGTCATATCCCGTTTGTACAAGCTCCTCTTGCTCTCGATACCAAGGGATCCCCCGCCAGCACGGACACAATGGGAAAAAGACCTGGGCATGGCAATAGATGACAAGAGGTGGACTAAAATGTGCATCCGGGCCCACCGCTCATCGACCTCCCCCCAGTACAGACACCAAGCTCTAAAGGTTTTACACAGATGGCACTACCCCCCACAGTTGATAACCAGAATTAACCCGGGCTACGGCCCTCACTGTTGGAAATGTCAAAAGGAAAAAGGGGACTACATGCACATGTGGTGGTCTTGTCCAAGGGTGCAGTCATATTGGGGAAAGGTCTTGTCCTGGATCAGGGGGGTGGATGGAGTCACTAGACCCCTGTGCCCCTGGTTGCTTCTCTTTGGCATCGAGGTGGGAGATGACCAGGAGGACACCTAGGGCGACATGCTACAGGTCATGCTTGTGGCGGCCAGGAGCTGCTTGGCCCAGAAATGGAAGAACCCGCACATGCCCGAGGAGAAGGAATGGGTTGTAAAGGTTCAGGCGATATACGACATGGAGTTCCTAACCCATGTCCTGGATGAATGCAGATCTAACATTGAGGAACTCTGGCTCCCCTTCTTTGAAAAATACGAACGCCCGACCTGAGGGGTGTGCCCTTGATCCGCTGACTTGTCCAGGTTCCAGGTCAGGAGGAGTTTGGGGTCTTTATAGGTACCAATTGTACGAGGCACGCGCCCCCTCATGGGGCACCACTAAGTTGAGCTCTAGACTATGTGTGCACCAGACTATTCGACAGTCCGAACTTAAAAATGCCCAATGCGACCTGCAAGACAAGTTTGAAATCAATACCTGTTCACTGGCGATGGGGGGTGGGAGGGGGAAGGGTCATTGACTGAACGTTCTTTATGGGAATGGAATCGAATTAAATTATATGTTTGTTGTAATAACCCAAAAATGCCAATAAAAATGATATTTAAAAAAAAAGTACTGGGAGATTGGAACCTGCTTTGACCTATCTTCATTTGTTTGATTTCATTTTATATTTCAATGTTTGTATTTTAATTGATTTTTTTTTGACAGTGGAATAATTGTCTTATATTCAACCCACCTTTAAAAAAAAGATGTTGCTCTCTTTCATGCCAGGTAGGAGGAATCAACCGTGCATGTTTGGACACTCGTTTAGTACATAAACCACTTGCCTTGTAAAGTTTCCTTAGCAATTTGCGATTCTTGGACCATGCTAAATATTACTTAGGCCCCCCCTGATTTCTTATCCCACTAAAATGACAGACTGTCTATTACATCAATTGGACAGCTGTACCAAGAGTAGGGCATTTCAAATCTTTCCATTGCAATGATTCAGGCAGCATTTGCGATTTTCATTGGCAGCAAACTTGAGAAGATATTTCCAAACTGCGTGTTTTCCACTATTGATCACAAACTATATTCGGATGGGTCATGTGCATGGGGATGATACAGGCAGCTAGGTACTAGGGCGTACATTTATAATGGTTTATTGGAGCTTTGTGGGCACTCCCTGACTAATGTACGTGAAGTTTTCTAACCATGAAACTGAACGCCTCTCTCTTGCACTTTTTATGTACAGAGGGTTGGTTTGGTTGCTGCCCTGCACAGATTGAGGAAAGAATTGGACATCAAGATGGAAGAGTGAGACAGCTTCTCAGATGTTTGTTTTATTGTTAACATTCGATTAACCGCACACATGGCTCCAAAGGGCTATGGAGCGCTGCGAGTGAGAGAAACAACACAAAACAAAAAACACGGGAAGCAAATTGAAATGAAAAAGAAAAACAGGAACATAAATATTATAATTAAGCAATAGAACCCGAGGTGGTGGTCATTACTAGTAGGGTAATGCCCCCAGGGAGATAGAAGCCGAGCAAAGCAAGGTCTTTAACGTATTCTGGGGGAATGACGCAACCGGCAATGCCCCCCCGTTGAGGGTTCTATTGCTATTAGTACCCCAGCACATCGTACCGGCGTACTAATAGCAATTTTTCATGAGTTGAGAAAACGTGCTGCAACCGTTTCTCGACTCCAGAAAAAAAAGGTAAATAAATGGCTCCCAGGGATCGGGGACAATGGACTGCATGTAGTCCCTTCTACCTTTCCATGGTGGCCATTAAAACAAATGGAAAAAAACATATACAAACAAAATGGCCGCCATGGAAAGGGAGAAGGGACTATCATAGTCCCTTCTCCCTTTGCATGGCAGGCTGACGGGAGAAAGAAAAGGAACTGCGAGGGACGCTACGCGCATCCCTCGTCAGGTAAGTCTTTGTAGGCCAGGAAACACCCATGCAAGGGCCAATGAGCTTGCTTTGTTACAAGCTCATTGACCCACACTGGGTACTCATCATTAATACAATCAAAAGCACAGCCAAAGTCCATAGGAGGGTTCAAGACTGGACGAACGCATTCTGGGACTGTGACGAAATGTAGAGAAGCTTGGGATGAGTATCAGGGCATTCCTAAGCCGATGGTGCTGAGGCCGAGATAGGGCCTCATCACGAGTTGGGCGGTAACGGCGGTGCTATAAGCGCCAGCGCTAATAGCCCTACCACCAAATCCCTGGCGCTATTAGCGCCGGATCACGGGTTTGGCAGAAGGGTTATTGCCCATTCCCCATTGGGCCCATTCGGGAATTCCTCATTCCCGATTGGGCCCAATGGGGAAAATTCGCGCTATTACCGCCAACGGATTTCCCTATGGTGGTAAGTGCGCCGAAAATCGGCAAATTTGCTGCGGATTTCCCCCCAGCTCTGAGCTGGGGGGAAATCCGCAAAAGCCATGATCTGGTGGTCCCTTAAATGCGGCGGTAATAGCGCTACCGCCGCATTTAAGAGTTACCGCCAGACTCGTGATGAGGCCCATAGTCTTTAACAAGAAAGAGGTATTTTAAAATAAGGGGTTTTCCAACTGTAACAAGGCTGCACCTTTCCTGACCTTAAAGCCACCTGAGGTATCAGCTAAATATGATGCCTGCTGCAGGGTCAAAGCCTTGAATGTTATGCACCATAATTTAAACGCAATTCGAAGATGGTCAGCCAGTGAAGGGAGATAAGAACCGGAGCAATGTGATCAAATTGGCATCGGATCAGAAAAGCACATATGGGTCCCTAGTGTAGGGAGCCTAGACTGCACTAGACTAAGCCACAGCTGTGCGCCACATCCTGACACAGCTGCTGCTCTGTCTTTCATTAAGGGTGCGCTGAGGTAACTCATACTAAAGCAATCATGTGGATATGACAGAACCAAGCAAGTAATGGTCCCTCTCAAATCTGACTTTGTTTTGAAACCTAATGGGCAACGCTGTTTTCAAACATTTGCAAACATTTGTAGGAAGTTTAGGACCAGGCAGAAGGGGTAAATCAGTCAGTTCTCATGTGACCTTTAGACAATACTAAATTTTTCAGTACAGTAATACGGTATCAAAGTTCTGGTACCTTAGGAGCTCAGTTGTCAGGAAACGCCCTGGTAATCGACCCATTTCCATAAGGTCACACAGAACTAGGCCATGCTTTCGGATTAAACACCCCATCCATAGCTTCCGATTGGTTAGAAGTCTGTCTCGTACTTCACAAAACTCATTGGCACCTATGAACAGCCGCCGTTTACTTCAGAAACGGCGTTGGTCATTACCTTGGAGACGCGCTCCTTCAGCGTTCCTGCAGTCACGTGTTTTCACACGTTAGTCTTGTTCATGGTATCACGTGACTGCCTCCCTACTTATGGTCCACCTTTTCCTTGTTTCCCTGCTTCTGAATTTGTATTCTACAGCCTTGCTACCTTGCCTTGTTTTGCTCTCTGCTTTTTGAACCTGGTTACGTTTCACGGAACTCCTTCGTCTTGCCCCCTACCTGCTGCCTGGAAATCCTGCTGCCGACTCGGACCGTCCACGATCTTCTCTCTCCTGCTGGATCGTGCTTCTTCTGCACGCAAGTTATCGACTCGGAACTGTTCACGGAACTACATTGTCTGCCCTTACCTGCTGCTTGATTAACTTGTTGCCGACCCGGATCTCTCACGACTTGCTCCGCCTACTGAAACGGTACTTCTGCTGCCCGCACGGTAACCAACTCGGAACTCTTGACCATTCTAATCCTACATCCAAACTCACGCTCTCACGAACTTACCTGCTGCCTTCGACTCTACTGATTTCTACGTTTACAAGAACTGCCAAACGCCTGCATTCCGGTGGGCGCCATGTGCTTGCTCGGACTTGGAGTCACTTTCGGAACAACATGAGGCGTCCTTGTTCCGGCGGGTGTTAGGTGGAAGTGGAACGTCCTTGCTGGGACTTGGAGGTATTCCTGGAACAACATTAGGCGTCCTCGTTCCGTTGGGTGCTAGGTGGAGCATTGCTTCATGTGAACTCAGACTTTCCACTGGTAATCATCTACCTCAGTTCCTCTTTCATCCTGTTTTTCCCTTCCCTGGTCCTATGGTGCAATGGTAAGACCTTTTGTTCATGTTGTCCTTTCTCATTTTCTATTAAGCACAGAATTATTGGTTACTCAACCCTTCTACCATTATATCTTGTTATAGGATCGTCCATACTCAGATCAGAAACAGTGACCTTGTGTTGGGGGGTTGATTCTCTTAACAAGGTACTTATTTGCGGTCTTGGTTATTAGCTACTTCTGTGTTAAACTTGGTACTAATCTTATCTTTCCCTTGCAGGTCAGCGGTATCCTGTGACGTCCATCCATTTTTGGGTCAATTAACATCACTGAGGGGTGCATTGGCAGAAAGAACTCGTCGGCTACACGAAGAGTTCAACTGCTGGAACAGAGCTCCCACCAGGGATTCTTCAGAGCTCTGACATATTCAGGAGCCTCTCATTAATGGACGTTTCCACCGACCCACTGACCACTCTGGGCCAGATAGTGGCAGATCTTAGGGCTGATATGACAGCCGCTCAAGAGGCCACTCAACGGAATTTACAAGAGTTCCGCGCCAGTATGCAACCCTCGGGAGCCAGCACTTCGGGTACGGCTGCACCCGTGATGGCTGCCCCTACTGGGTCATCCCCGAGACAGGAGGGAGGTCCCGTTTTCATGGCGGCCCAGTTTCCTGTCGCCCCGCCTGAACGCTTCCATGGGGACCCAAAACAATACTGTACCTTTATCAATCAATGCAAATTGCATTTTCTATGCCGGCCATCCTCGTTTCCGGACTCCACCACTAAGTCAGCTTTTGTGCTATCTTACTTGGGTGGTACGTCGGCTGTTTGGGCGAATCGTTTATTGGAACAAGAGAGCCACTTGCTTCACGATTGCGATGCCTTGATTACGGCCATGTCAAGAGTGTTCGATACCAGATATAAAAGCCAATGATCTGGAATTCTTGTCTTTGCAGCAAAAGGACACTCCTCTACTGTCATATCTCGCTCGTTTCAACCAATTGGTCGCCGAGACAGGATGGCCAGAGGAGAAGAAAGCGGCCTTGTTCTACAAAGGCCTATCAGATTCACTAAAGGACGTTCTAGCCACTGTACCAGTTGTGGCTTCCATGTTTCCCGCACTATTGGACCTGGTCCTACAGCTGGACGCTCGGAGGACAGAAAGGAAGGGTGAAAGAAGAGGTGTTTTCCTCGCTCCTCCTATGGCCATGCCCTCACCTGTTGCCGAAGGGGAGCCCATGCAGATCGGGACTGTCAGGGGTCCATTGTCTTCTGAGGAAAGAGAACAACGCAGAAAAAACAACCTATGTTTCTATTGCGGTTCTGCTGAGCATTTCCTTCGTGAGTGTACTAAGAAACCCAAGAAACAGGGAAATGCCAGAGCCCGACATTAGAAGAAACCCCTATCTCGAGCAAGGTTTCTCCGGGTTCCTGCTTATCGGTGCCTTATGTTATCCATGCTCAATTGACTGTTCCATCTGGGAGTTCCTGGGAGGTGCAGGCTGTCCTTGATTCCGGAGCTACCGGGAATTATGTTGATGCCCAATATGTTCATGACTTGAACATCCTTGTCATCCGCAAGGATCATCCTGAGCTGGTTAGTGCGGTGGACGGTACCATGCTAGTATCCGGCTTGGTCACAGAACGCACCGCCACGCTCGTTATGACCCTCACTTCCGGACATACAGAAGAGATACACTTCGATGTGATTGCAGCACCACAATTCAAGCTCATCCTAGGGCTACCCTGGTTGGTGTTGCACAACCCTGTGGTCAACTGGCAAACTGGTGTGGTCAAGTTTACCTCTAGTCATTATACCAGTCACTGTTTCTCTGAGATGACCAGTCCTTGCCTCCCGCTATTGGACTCCATTGCGCTAATAGGGGTGGTTTCTTCTGTTATGTTGCCCAAGGAATATGAACAATTCCGGGATGTTTTTGATAAGGTGGAGGCGGAGAAACTACCACTGCACCGCCCCTATGATTGTCCCATCGATATCGTGGAAGGTGCCAGGATTCCATCTGGACGGATGTATTCTCTGACACAATGGCAGAATGTAATTCTTAAAGAATATCTTGGCACGGCCTTAAAAAATGGGTTCATACGTCCATCCCAGTCTCCAGCAGCGTCACCCCTATTCTTTGTGCCTAAGAAAGAGGGGAACCTTCGTCCATGCATCGACTATAGAGAACTCAATGCCGTAACCATTAGGAACCAGTACCCGATACCCCTCATTTCAGTCCTACTAGATCAACTGGGTACCTCAGAATACTTCACAAAGTTGGACCTGAGAGGTGCCTATAATCTTGTTAGAATGAAAAAAGGGGATGAATGGAAAACGGCCTTCAAAACCAAGTATGGGTTGTTTGAGTATTTAGTCATGCCCTTCGGACTCTGCAATGCTCCAGCCACGTTTCAAAGATTCATAAATGACATCCTGAGTGATATGCTTGACCGCTTTGTTGTGGTTTACCTAGATGATATCTTGATCTACTCCACTTCGTATCCATAACACATTAAGCATGTTTCTACAGTCTTACAGAGATTAAGAGAACATCTGGACAAGTGTTTGTTTCATGTCCAGGAAGTAGAATTCCTGGGTTACGATTTCACTAATCAAGGAATCAAAATGAGTAACGTGAAGGTTAAGGCTGTGTTGGATTGGCCCACCCCAACCTCACTCAAGTCATTACAATCATTCCTTGGTTTCGCAAATTTCTACCGGAGGTTCATTCAGTCCTTTTCAGAGACTGTTGCTCCTCTAACAGCATTGACCAGTAGCAAAAGGCTGTTTGAATGGACATCCCAGGCCCAACTAACGTTTGAGGCTTTAAAAGTGGCCTTCACGACTGCACCAGTCCTCCAACATCCAGACCCTAAACTTCTGTTTTACGTGGAGGCCGATGCCTCAGAGGTTGCGGTTGGGGTGGTTCTTTGTCAGATTTGCAATGACACTGGGTTATTACACCTTGTGGCCTACCATTCTCGGAAGCTTACACCGTACGAACAAAACTACATGGTAACTGAACGCGAGTTGTTAGCGGTTCGAGACGCATTCATAGCTTGGAGACATCCTCTCCTGGGTACCATCTCTCCCGTTCAAGTGTACACCGATCACTGCAATCTCCTAGCTTTACAATCATTGAAATGTACCACCGCTCGTCATGCCAGATGGCACAAGTTTTTCTCCATGTACAATTTTGTGTTAACCTACCAGCCTGGGCGCTTGAACTCGAAGGGAGATGCGCTCTCTCTCGGGTTCATGGTTCCCCCCACACTCTTGGGATGGCACCTTGCTCCTTAAAAACCAAGTGGTCTGTTCATGCACCTTGCAGCCAACACTCAAGTCCTTGGTACAGGAGTGGGTGGCTAAATCTCCTAAAGAGATTCAAGATTTCAACATGGAGATAATCAAACAGCTCCCATACGTACAAGGGCGCATCTACATACCCGATACTGTTACAAGACACATGGCCTTGCAATGGTGTCATGATTCATTAGTGGCTGCTCATCTTGGACTACGTAAAACGTTGGAGTTGTTATAACGCTGGTGTTGGTGGCCCTCTATGCACCAGGACGTATCTTCTTACATCACCTCTTGTTCTATATGTGCTCAATGTAAAGGTAATACAGCTAAACCCATGGGGTTGATACACCCTCTTCCGATCCTGGAACGTCCATGGTCCATGATCTCTATGGATTTTATCGTAGAGCTTCCTCTGGTCATGGGGTATGACACCATATGGGTGGTCATTGACTATTTCACAAAGGTCGGTCTATTTATCCCTTGGAAGGGATTGTCTCCTGCTCCTGCCCTTGCGGAACTATTCCTTCATAATGTTTTCTGTTTTTTGGCCTACCCGAAGTGATAGTATCGGACCCGGGACACAATTCACCTCACATTTTTGGAAAACTCTTACTTCCTCAATTGGAATAGAAGATCGCTATTCTAGTGCCTACCATCCCCAAACCGACGGACAGACTGAACGCCTTAACGCCACGCTGGAACAATACCTGCGTTGTCTGATATTACAATACCAGGAGACCTGGTACTCTGTCCTTGTCCATGCAGAATTCACCTACAACAACTCATTCCACACATCCATTGGTACCACACCATTCCATGCCTTGTAGGGTCAACACCCACGGACTATTCCAGGGGATCTAGTCCTAGACATCTCTAACCCAGCTGTTCAAGCCTGTTTTAGGGACCTCACTGCTGTGCATACGGCAGTGGGCACCCATTTAAAAGACGCCGAGGAAAAGGCTAAAACCTATGCTGACCATCACCGTCGGGATGCTCCCACATACGACATTGGTTCCAAGGTGTGGTTGTTCACAAAGAACCTCTGCATTCCGGGTCATAAATCATTATTGGCTCGCTTCAAAAGCCCATTCCCGGTTGCCGCAGTGATTAATCCCGTGGCGGTCAAACTAGAGTTACCTAAATCATGGAAAATCCACCCAGTTTTTTGTGTGGCATTGCTCAAGCCATGTGCTAGTACTACTAGGCTGCCCGTCCATCCACCTCCTGTTATGGTTCAGGGTTTGGAGGAGTACGAAGTCAATGCTATACTGGACTCCAAGCTCTCCAGGGGTACTCGGCTGTTTCTGATAGACTGGAAGGGCCACGGCCCGGCTGATCAGACATGGGAACCCGCTTCCAATATTCACGCCCCCCGTCTCATGTCTCGGTTCCTTGCCTCGGAAGCGGGGAGGTCTTCATTGGGGGAGGATGTTGTCAGGAAACGCCCTGGTAATCGACCCATTTCCATAAGGTCACATAGAACTAGGCCCTGCTTTCAGATTAAACATCCCATCCATAGCTTCCTATTGGTTAGAAGTCTGTCTCGTACTTCACAAAACTCATTGGCACCTATGAACAGCCGCCATTTACTTCAGAAACGGCATTGGTTGTTACCTTCGAGACGCGCTCCTTCAGCGTCCCTGCAGTCACGTGTTTTCACACGTTAGTCTTGTTCATGGTATCACGTGACTGCCTCCCTACTTATGCTTCACCTTTTCCTTGTTTCCCTGCTTCTGAATTTGTATTCTACAACCTTGCTATCTTGCCTTGTTTTGCTCTCTGCTTTTTGAAACTGGTTACGTTTCACGGAACTCCTTCATCTTGCCCTTTACCTGCTGCCTGGAAATCCTGCTGCCGACTCGGACCGTCCACAACCTTCTCTCTCCTGCTTGATCGTGCTTCTTCTGCACGCAAGTTATCGACTCGGAACTGTTCACGGAACTACATTGTCTACCCTTACCTGCTGCTTGATTAACTTGTTGCCAACCCGGATCTCTCACGACTTGCTCCGCCTACTGAAGCGGTACTTCTGCTGCCCGCACGGTAACCGACTCGGAACTCTTGACCATTCTAATCCTACATACAAACTCACGCTCTCACGAACTTACCTGCTGCCTTCGGCTCTACTGATTTCTACGTTTACAAGAACTACCAAACGCCCGCATTCCGGTGGGCACCACGTGCTTGCTGGGACTTGAAGTCATTTTCGGAACAACGTTAGGCGTCTTCGTTCCGGCGGGTGTTAGGTGGAAGTGGAACATGCTTGATGGGACTTGAAGGTATTCCTGGAACAACATTAGGCGTCCTCGTTCCGGCGGGTGCTAGGTGGATCATTGCTTCATGCGAACTCAGACTTTCCACTGGTAACCATCTCCCTCAGTTCCTCTTTCATCCTGCTTTTCCCTCACCTGGTCCTATGGTGCAATGGTAAGACCTTTTGTTCATGTTGTCCTTTCTCATTTTCTATTAAACACAGAATTATTTTTTACTCAACCCTTCTACCATTATATCTTGGCACCTGGGAATCCAAATCACACCTAACCCAACGGACCTCTTCCCGAGCAACTTCACCCCTTTGTGGACAAAGGTCAAGAGAGGTATAGAGAGGTGGGCGGTCTCGGGGTTCTCATGGATGGCACGACTCAACCTGATCAAAATGGTGGTACTTCCCAAATTTCTGTTCCTCTTCCAGATGCTCCCCACTCAGGTGCCTACCACGTTCCTACATTCAATGAAACGCACCCTGCTCAGGTTCCTCTGGGTGGGAAAGAAACATAGGATCTCCTACGATGTCCTAACGAGGCCCAAGGAAGACAGAGGGGTGGGATTCCCAGATTTTGACACATACTACAGGGCTTCCCAGTTGAGGATTCTGGTTGACCACTTCAACCCTGGGTCAGAAAAGCAATGGGTGGCACTGGGTAATAGGCTACTCGCCCCGGTCACGCTCGACGAGTGGTTATGGGTCCCGAGAGCAAGTATCCTCAGGCTGGTTCTGGACCACCCGGTACTGGGGGTTCTATGGTTCGTCTGGAAGGAAGGGAGCTACTACAGATGGCTCACAACCTGGCCCTCTCCGTTGAGTTGTATTTGGGCGCCACCGTTCCTGGCCAAAGTGGCAGAGCCTACCGTCTATCAGAGGTGGTACGAGGCGGGCCTCGTTAGGGCCTGCCACTTGTGGGTGGGATGGTCCTTCATGCCCCTTCTAGATCTTGAGGAAGCCCTAGGGCTGGGCAAGCTATCACCTTTCCGCTACCTTCAACTGAAGGGAGTTCCCTCCGAACCCTCATGGGGAGACACCCTCAGGAGGGACCTCACTGACTTCGAGAAACTGATCATCTCCACTCGAGGTTCCAAGGGGGTCATATCCCGTTTGTACAAGCTCCTCTTGCTCTCGATACCAAGGGATCCCCCGCCAGCACGGACACAATGGGAAAAAGACCTGGGCATGGCAATAGATGACAAGAGGTGGACTAAAATGTGCATCCGGGCCCACCGCTCATCGACCTCCCCCCAGTACAGACACCAAGCTCTAAAGGTTTTACACAGATGGCACTACCCCCCACAGTTGATAACCAGAATTAACCCGGGCTACGACCCTCACTGTTGGAAATGTCAAAAGGAAAAAGGGGACTACATGCACATGTGGTGGTCTTGTCCAAGGGTGCAGTCATATTGGGGAAAGGTCTTGTCCTGGATCAGGGGGGTGGATGGAGTCACTAGACCCCTGTGCCCCTGGTTGCTTCTCTTTGGCATCGAGGTGGGAGATGACCAGGAGGACACCTAGGGCGACATGCTACAGGTCATGCTTGTGGCGGCCAGGAGCTGCTTGGCCCAGAAATGGAAGAACCCGCACATGCCCGAGGAGAAGGAATGGGTTGTAAAGGTTCAGGCGATATACGACATGGAGTTCCTAACCCATGTCCTGGATGAATGCAGATCTAACATTGAGGAACTCTGGCTCCCCTTCTTTGAAAAATACGAACGCCCGACCTGAGGGGTGTGCCCTTGATCCGCTGACTTGTCCAGGTTCCAGGTCAGGAGGAGTTTGGGGTCTTTATAGGTACCAATTGTACGAGGCACGCGCCCCCTCATGGGGCACCACTAAGTTGAGCTCTAGACTATGTGTGCACCAGACTATTCGACAGTCTGAACTTAAAAATGCCCAATGCGACCTGCAAGACAAGTTTGAAATCAATACCTGTTCACTGGCGATGGGGGGTGGGAGGGGGAAGGGTCATTGACTGAACGTTCTTTATGGGAATGGAATCGAATTAAATTATATGTTTGTTGTAATAACCCAAAAATGCCAATAAAAATGATATTTAAAAAAAAAGTACTGGGAGATTGGAACCTGCTTTGACCTATCTTCATTTGTTTGATTTCATTTTATATTTCAATGTTTGTATTTTAATTGATTTTTTTTTGACAGTGGAATAATTGTCTTATATTCAACCCACCTTTAAAAAAAAGATGTTGCTCTCTTTCATGCCAGGTAGGAGGAATCAACCGTGCATGTTTGGACACTCGTTTAGTACATAAGCCACTTGCCTTGTAAAGTTTCCTTAGCAATTTGCGATTCTTGGACCATGCTAAATATTACTTAGGCCCCCCCTGATTTCTTATCCCACTAAAATGACAGACTGTCTATTACATCAATTGGACAGCTGTACCAAGAGTAGGGCATTTCAAATCTTTCCATTGCAATGATTCAGGCAGCATTTGCGATTTTCATTGGCAGCAAACTTGAGAAGATATTTCCAAACTGCGTGTTTTCCACTATTGATCACAAACTATATTCGGATGGGTCATGTGCATGGGGATGATACAGGCAGCTAGGTACTAGGGCGTACATTTATAATGGTTTATTGGAGCTTTGTGGGCACTCCCTGACTAATGTACGTGAAGTTTTCTAACCATGAAACTGAACGCCTCTCTCTTGCACTTTTTATGTACAGAGGGTTGGTTTGGTTGCTGCCCTGCACAGATTGAGGAAAGAATTGGACATCAAGATGGAAGAGTGAGACAGCTTCTCAGATGTTTGTTTTATTGTTAACATTCGATTAACCGCACACATGGCTCCAAAGGGCTATGGAGCGCTGCGAGTGAGAGAAACAACACAAAACAAAAAACACGGGAAGCAAATTGAAATGAAAAAGAAAAACAGGAACATAAATATTATAATTAAGCAATAGAACCCGAGGTGGTGGTCATTACTAGTAGGGTAATGCCCCCAGGGAGATAGAAGCCGAGCAAAGCAAGGTCTTTAACGTATTCTGGGGGAATGACGCAACCGGCAATGCCCCCCCGTTGAGGGTTCTATTGCTATTAGTACCCCAGCACATCGTACCGGCGTACTAATAGCAATTTTTCATGAGTTGAGAAAACGTGCTGCAACCGTTTCTCGACTCCAGAAAAAAAAGGTAAATAAATGGCTCCCAGGGATCGGGGACAATGGACTGCATGTAGTCCCTTCTACCTTTCCATGGTGGCCATTAAAACAAATGGAAAAAACATATACAAACAAAATGGCCGCCATGGAAAGGGAGAAGGGACTATCATAGTCCCTTCTCCCTTTGCATGGCAGGCTGACGGGAGAAAGAAAAGGAACTGCGAGGGACGCTACGCGCATCCCTCGTCAGGTAAGTCTTTGTAGGCCAGGAAACACCCCAGCAAGGGCCAATGAGCTTGCTTTGTTACAAGCTCATTGACCCACACTGGGTACTCATCATTAATACAATCAAAAGCACAGCCAAAGTCCATAGGAGGGTTCAAGACTGGACGAACGCATTCTGGGACTGTGACGAAATGTAGAGAAGCTTGGGATGAGTATCAGGGCATTCCTAAGCCGATGGTGCTGAGGCCGAGATAGGGCCTCATCACGAGTTGGGCGGTAACGGCGGTGCTATAAGCGCCAGCGCTAATAGCCCTACCACCAAATCCCTGGCGCTATTAGAGCCGGATCACGGGTTTGGCAGAAGGGTTATTGCCCATTCCCCATTGGGCCCATTCGGGAATTCCTCATTCCCGATTGGGCCCAATGGGGAAAATTCGCGCTATTACCGCCAACGGATTTCCCTATGGTGGTAAGTGCGCCGAAAATCGGCAAATTTGCTGCGGATTTCCCCCCAGCTCTGAGCTGGGGGGAAATCCGCAAAAGCCATGATCTGGTGGTCCCTTAAATGCGGCGGTAATAGCGCTACCGCCGCATTTAAGGGTTACCGCCAGACTCGTGATGAGGCCCATAGTCTTTAACAAGAAAGAGGTATTTTAAAATAAGGGGTTTTCCAACTGTAACAAGGCTGCACCTTTCCTGACCTTAAAGCCACCTGAGGTATCAGCTAAATATGATGCCTGCTGCAGGGTCAAAGCCTTGAATGTTATGCACCATAATTTAAACGCAATTCGAAGATGGTCAGCCAGTGAAGGGAGATAAGAACCGGAGCAATGTGATCAAATTGGCATCGGATCAGAAAAGCACATATGGGTCCCTAGTGTAGGGAGCCTAGACTGCACTAGACTAAGCCACAGCTGTGCGCCACATCCTGACACAGCTGCTGCTCTGTCTTTCATTAAGGGTGCGCTGAGGTAACTCATACTAAAGCAATCATGTGGATATGACAGAACCAAGCAAGTAATGGTCCCTCTCAAATCTGACTTTGTTTTGAAACCTAATGGGCAACGCTGTTTTCAAACATTTGCAAACATTTGTAGGAAGTTTAGGACCAGGCAGAAGGGGTAAATCAGTCAGTTCTCATGTGACCTTTAGACAATACTAAATTTTTCAGTACAGTAATACGGTATCAAAGTTCTGGTACCTTAGGAGCTCAGTTGTCAGGAAACGCCCTGGTAATCGACCCATTTCCATAAGGTCACACAGAACTAGGCCATGCTTTCGGATTAAACACCCCATCCATAGCTTCCGATTGGTTAGAAGTCTGTCTCGTACTTCACAAAACTCATTGGCACCTATGAACAGCCGCCGTTTACTTCAGAAACGGCGTTGGTCATTACCTTGGAGACGCGCTCCTTCAGCGTTCCTGCAGTCACGTGTTTTCACACGTTAGTCTTGTTCATGGTATCACGTGACTGCCTCCCTACTTATGGTCCACCTTTTCCTTGTTTCCCTGCTTCTGAATTTGTATTCTACAGCCTTGCTACCTTGCCTTGTTTTGCTCTCTGCTTTTTGAACCTGGTTACGTTTCACGGAACTCCTTCGTCTTGCCCCCTACCTGCTGCCTGGAAATCCTGCTGCCGACTCGGACCGTCCACGATCTTCTCTCTCCTGCTGGATCGTGCTTCTTCTGCACGCAAGTTATCGACTCGGAACTGTTCACGGAACTACATTGTCTGCCCTTACCTGCTGCTTGATTAACTTGTTGCCGACCCGGATCTCTCACGACTTGCTCCGCCTACTGAAACGGTACTTCTGCTGCCCGCACGGTAACCAACTCGGAACTCTTGACCATTCTAATCCTACATCCAAACTCACGCTCTCACGAACTTACCTGCTGCCTTCGACTCTACTGATTTCTACGTTTACAAGAACTGCCAAACGCCTGCATTCCGGTGGGCGCCATGTGCTTGCTCGGACTTGGAGTCACTTTCGGAACAACATGAGGCGTCCTTGTTCCGGCGGGTGTTAGGTGGAAGTGGAACGTCCTTGCTGGGACTTGGAGGTATTCCTGGAACAACATTAGGCGTCCTCGTTCCGTTGGGTGCTAGGTGGAGCATTGCTTCATGTGAACTCAGACTTTCCACTGGTAATCATCTACCTCAGTTCCTCTTTCATCCTGTTTTTCCCTTCCCTGGTCCTATGGTGCAATGGTAAGACCTTTTGTTCATGTTGTCCTTTCTCATTTTCTATTAAGCACAGAATTATTGGTTACTCAACCCTTCTACCATTATATCTTGTTATAGGATCGTCCATACTCAGATCAGAAACAGTGACCTTGTGTTGGGGGGTTGATTCTCTTAACAAGGTACTTATTTGCGGTCTTGGTTATTAGCTACTTCTGTGTTAAACTTGGTACTAATCTTATCTTTCCCTTGCAGGTCAGCGGTATCCTGTGACGTCCATCCATTTTTGGGTCAATTAACATCACTGAGGGGTGCATTGGCAGAAAGAACTCGTCGGCTACACGAAGAGTTCAACTGCTGGAACAGAGCTCCCACCAGGGATTCTTCAGAGCTCTGACATATTCAGGAGCCTCTCATTAATGGACGTTTCCACCGACCCACTGACCACTCTGGGCCAGATAGTGGCAGATCTTAGGGCTGATATGACAGCCGCTCAAGAGGCCACTCAACGGAATTTACAAGAGTTCCGCGCCAGTATGCAACCCTCGGGAGCCAGCACTTCGGGTACGGCTGCACCCGTGATGGCTGCCCCTACTGGGTCATCCCCGAGACAGGAGGGAGGTCCCGTTTTCATGGCGGCCCAGTTTCCTGTCGCCCCGCCTGAACGCTTCCATGGGGACCCAAAACAATACTGTACCTTTATCAATCAATGCAAATTGCATTTTCTATGCCGGCCATCCTCGTTTCCGGACTCCACCACTAAGTCAGCTTTTGTGCTATCTTACTTGGGTGGTACGTCGGCTGTTTGGGCGAATCGTTTATTGGAACAAGAGAGCCACTTGCTTCACGATTGCGATGCCTTGATTACGGCCATGTCAAGAGTGTTCGATACCAGATATAAAAGCCAATGATCTGGAATTCTTGTCTTTGCAGCAAAAGGACACTCCTCTACTGTCATATCTCGCTCGTTTCAACCAATTGGTCACCGAGACAGGATGGCCAGAGGAGAAGAAAGCGGCCTTGTTCTACAAAGGCCTATCAGATTCACTAAAGGACGTTCTAGCCACTGTACCAGTTGTGGCTTCCATGTTTCCCGCACTATTGGACCTGGTCCTACAGCTGGACGCTCGGAGGACAGAAAGGAAGGGTGAAAGAAGAGGTGTTTTCCTCGCTCCTCCTATGGCCATGCCCTCACCTGTTGCCGAAGGGGAGCCCATGCAGATCGGGACTGTCAGGGGTCCATTGTCTTCTGAGGAAAGAGAACAACGCAGAAAAAACAACCTATGTTTCTATTGCGGTTCTGCTGAGCATTTCCTTCGTGAGTGTACTAAGAAACCCAAGAAACAGGGAAATGCCAGAGCCCGACATTAGAAGAAACCCCTATCTCGAGCAAGGTTTCTCCGGGTTCCTGCTTATCGGTGCCTTATGTTATCCATGCTCAATTGACTGTTCCATCTGGGAGTTCCTGGGAGGTGCAGGCTGTCCTTGATTCCGGAGCTACCGGGAATTATGTTGATGCCCAATATGTTCATGACTTGAACATCCTTGTCATCCGCAAGGATCATCCTGAGCTGGTTAGTGCGGTGGACGGTACCATGCTAGTATCCGGCTTGGTCACAGAACGCACCGCCACGCTCGTTATGACCCTCACTTCCGGACATACAGAAGAGATACACTTCGATGTGATTGCAGCACCACAATTCAAGCTCATCCTAGGGCTACCCTGGTTGGTGTTGCACAACCCTGTGGTCAACTGGCAAACTGGTGTGGTCAAGTTTACCTCTAGTCATTATACCAGTCACTGTTTCTCTGAGATGACCAGTCCTTGCCTCCCGCTATTGGACTCCATTGCGCTAATAGGGGTGGTTTCTTCTGTTATGTTGCCCAAGGAATATGAACAATTCCGGGATGTTTTTGATAAGGTGGAGGCGGAGAAACTACCACTGCACCGCCCCTATGATTGTCCCATCGATATCGTGGAAGGTGCCAGGATTCCATCTGGACGGATGTATTCTCTGACACAATGGCAGAATGTAATTCTTAAAGAATATCTAGGCACGGCCTTAAAAAATGGGTTCATACGTCCATCCCAGTCTCCAGCAGCGTCACCCCTATTCTTTGTGCCTAAGAAAGAGGGGAACCTTCGTCCATGCATCGACTATAGAGAACTCAATGCCGTAACCATTAGGAACCAGTACCCGATACCCCTCATTTCAGTCCTACTAGATCAACTGGGTACCTCAGAATACTTCACAAAGTTGGACCTGAGAGGTGCCTATAATCTTGTTAGAATGAAAAAAGGGGATGAATGGAAAACGGCCTTCAAAACCAAGTATGGGTTGTTTGAGTATTTAGTCATGCCCTTCGGACTCTGCAATGCTCCAGCCACGTTTCAAAGATTCATAAATGACATCCTGAGTGATATGCTTGACCGCTTTGTTGTGGTTTACCTAGATGATATCTTGATCTACTCCACTTCGTATCCATAACACATTAAGCATGTTTCTACAGTTTTACAGAGATTAAGAGAACATCTGGACAAGTGTTTGTTTCATGTCCAGGAAGTAGAATTCCTGGGTTACGATTTCACTAATCAAGGAATCAAAATGAGTAACGTGAAGGTTAAGGCTGTGTTGGATTGGCCCACCCCAACCTCACTCAAGTCATTACAATCATTCCTTGGTTTCGCAAATTTCTACCGGAGGTTCATTCAGTCCTTTTCAGAGACTGTTGCTCCTCTAACAGCATTGACCAGTAGCAAAAGGCTGTTTGAATGGACATCCCAGGCCCAACTAACGTTTGAGGCTTTAAAAGTGGCCTTCACGACTGCACCAGTCCTCCAACATCCAGACCCTAAACTTCCGTTTTACGTGGAGGCCGATGCCTCAGAGGTTGCGGTTGGGGTGGTTCTTTGTCAGATTTGCAATGACACTGGGTTATTACACCTTGTGGCCTACCATTCTCGGAAGCTTACACCGTACGAACAAAACTACATGGTAACTGAACGCGAGTTGTTAGCGGTTCGAGACGCATTCATAGCTTGGAGACATCCTCTCCTGGGTACCATCTCTCCCGTTCAAGTGTACACCGATCACTGCAATCTCCTAGCTTTACAATCATTGAAATGTACCACCGCTCGTCATGCCAGATGGCACAAGTTTTTCTCCATGTACAATTTTGTGTTAACCTACCAGCCTGGGCGCTTGAACTCGAAGGGAGATGCGCTCTCTCTCGGGTTCATGGTTCCCCCCACACTCTTGGGATGGCACCTTGCTCCTTAAAAACCAAGTGGTCTCTTCATGCACCTTGCAGCCAACACTCAAGTCCTTGGTACAGGAGTGGGTGGCTAAATCTCCTAAAGAGATTCAAGATTTCAACATGGAGATAATCAAACAGCTCCCATACGTACAAGGGCGCATCTACATACCCGATACTGTTACAAGACACATGGCCTTGCAATGGTGTCATGATTCATTAGTGGCTGCTCATCTTGGACTACGTAAAACGTTGGAGTTGTTATAACGCTGGTGTTGGTGGCCCTCTATGCACCAGGACGTATCTTCTTACATCACCTCTTGTTCTATATGTGCTCAATGTAAAGGTAATACAGCTAAACCCATGGGGTTGATACACCCTCTTCCGATCCTGGAACGTCCATGGTCCATGATCTCTATGGATTTTATCGTAGAGCTTCCTCTGGTCATGGGGTATGACACCATATGGGTGGTCATTGACTATTTCACAAAGGTCGGTCTATTTATCCCTTGGAAGGGATTGTCTCCTGCTCCTGCCCTTGCGGAACTATTCCTTCATAATGTTTTCTGTTTTTTGGCCTACCCGAAGTGATAGTATCGGACCCGGGACACAATTCACCTCACATTTTTGGAAAACTCTTACTTCCTCAATTGGAATAGAAGATCGCTATTCTAGTGCCTACCATCCCCAAACCGACGGACAGACTGAACGCCTTAACGCCACGCTGGAACAATACCTGCGTTGTCTGATATTACAATACCAGGAGACCTGGTACTCTGTCCTTGTCCATGCAGAATTCACCTACAACAACTCATTCCACACATCCATTGGTACCACACCATTCCATGCCTTGTAGGGTCAACACCCACGGACTATTCCAGGGGATCTAGTCCTAGACATCTCTAACCCAGCTGTTCAAGCCTGTTTTAGGGACCTCACTGCTGTGCATACGGCAGTGGGCACCCATTTAAAAGACGCCGAGGAAAAGGCTAAAACCTATGCTGACCATCACCGTCGGGATGCTCCCACATACGACATTGGTTCCAAGGTGTGGTTGTTCACAAAGAACCTCTGCATTCCGGGTCATAAATCATTATTGGCTCGCTTCAAAAGCCCATTCCCGGTTGCCGCAGTGATTAATCCCGTGGCGGTCAAACTAGAGTTACCTAAATCATGGAAAATCCACCCAGTTTTTTGTGTGGCATTGCTCAAGCCATGTGCTAGTACTACTAGGCTGCCCGTCCATCCACCTCCTGTTATGGTTCAGGGTTTGGAGGAGTACGAAGTCAATGCTATACTGGACTCCAAGCTCTCCAGGGGTACTCGGCTGTTTCTGATAGACTGGAAGGGCCACGGCCCGGCTGATCAGACATGGGAACCCGCTTCCAATATTCACGCCCCCCGTCTCATGTCTCGGTTCCTTGCCTCGGAAGCGGGGAGGTCTTCATTGGGGGAGGATGTTGTCAGGAAACGCCCTGGTAATCGACCCATTTCCATAAGGTCACATAGAACTAGGCCCTGCTTTCAGATTAAACATCCCATCCATAGCTTCCTATTGGTTAGAAGTCTGTCTCGTACTTCACAAAACTCATTGGCACCTATGAACAGCCGCCATTTACTTCAGAAACGGCATTGGTTGTTACCTTCGAGACGCGCTCCTTCAGCGTCCCTGCAGTCACGTGTTTTCACACGTTAGTCTTGTTCATGGTATCACGTGACTGCCTCCCTACTTATGCTTCACCTTTTCCTTGTTTCCCTGCTTCTGAATTTGTATTCTACAACCTTGCTATCTTGCCTTGTTTTGCTCTCTGCTTTTTGAAACTGGTTACGTTTCACGGAACTCCTTCATCTTGCCCTTTACCTGCTGCCTGGAAATCCTGCTGCCGACTCGGACCGTCCACAACCTTCTCTCTCCTGCTTGATCGTGCTTCTTCTGCACGCAAGTTATCGACTCGGAACTGTTCACGGAACTACATTGTCTACCCTTACCTGCTGCTTGATTAACTTGTTGCCAACCCGGATCTCTCACGACTTGCTCCGCCTACTGAAGCGGTACTTCTGCTGCCCGCACGGTAACCGACTCGGAACTCTTGACCATTCTAATCCTACATACAAACTCACGCTCTCACGAACTTACCTGCTGCCTTCGGCTCTACTGATTTCTACGTTTACAAGAACTACCAAACGCCCGCATTCCGGTGGGCACCACGTGCTTGCTGGGACTTGAAGTCATTTTCGGAACAACGTTAGGCGTCTTCGTTCCGGCGGGTGTTAGGTGGAAGTGGAACATGCTTGATGGGACTTGAAGGTATTCCTGGAACAACATTAGGCGTCCTCGTTCCGGCGGGTGCTAGGTGGATCATTGCTTCATGCGAACTCAGACTTTCCACTGGTAACCATCTCCCTCAGTTCCTCTTTCATCCTGCTTTTCCCTCACCTGGTCCTATGGTGCAATGGTAAGACCTTTTGTTCATGTTGTCCTTTCTCATTTTCTATTAAACACAGAATTATTTTTTACTCAACCCTTCTACCATTATATCTTGGCATAGGATCGTCCATACTCAACTCAGGAACAGTGACCTTGTGTTGGGGGGTTGATTCTCTTAACAAGGTACTTATTTGCGATCTTGGAAATTAGCTACTTCTGTGTTAAACTTGGTACTAATCTTGACCTTCCCTTGCAGGTCAGCGGTATCCTGTGACTTCCAGCCATCTTTGGGTCGATTAACTCCTCAGGCAATTGTTTTCACATCCCTGAGGGGTGCATTGGTAGAAAGAACTCGTCGGCTACACGAAGAGTTCAACTGCTGGAACAGAGCTCCCACCAGGGATTCTTCAGAGCGCTGACATCAGTGCAGCCTTTGATGCTGTCCATTATTATGTACTTCTCATTTAGGGCACACAGAATCTTCTAGCCCACTCCCATTGGCAAGTAGATTTTACTAGGGCGAGAACCGTTTTCATGGTACTCAACCTTGCTGGCGAGTATGGGGATGTCTGAAACTTTTATTTGAAATTTACTGCAAACAAACTCTCTATTTAGTAAATGGCAAATACGTTTCACTGTGCATGGCTGGATTTTTGTTTGGAAGCATTTGAACAAATATGAAGTGTGCTTATGGTGACATACATATGGTATTTTTTACAGATAACAATGGGTAATATTTTGTCATCCGTCACTATGGGGCGAGTGCCTTTCTTTTAGGTCGAGTGTGTAAAGTAAGGAACTCTCCCTGCGGGTCTAGTGGGATTTTCAAGAATTTGCAATGCCCAAGTCTTCTGTCTTCAAAACCTTGGACTATCAAAATGAGCTTTGGAGTGGTTTAGATAATTTTTTACTAACAAAACTTAGACTATCATTTTCACCTTTCTCATCAGTGCCCTTTTCCACCAGCTCTGGGGCACTTCAGGGCTCTGTCTGCTCCCCCCATTTAATTGAACATTATTTACAAAACTTGGCATTATGTATCACATCTTTTGGTGTTGGCTTTTTTCAAATGCTTCAACAAAAGAAATGTTTTTGTGCATTTAGCTGCAAGTGTGAAACTAAGAAAGTCTACTTTGTCAATGACGGCCTCTATCATGGTCCTCGACCAATGGATGGGACATACATCAGTACCCTCTATCCTATCCCACGTGGCCCTCGACGGCAGCCCGTACAAGCCAAAGAGTCTGGGGGTTTACACAGACTCAGACCGGAAGGTTAACAGGTTGCACACACAACAAAGAAAAGTGTTCTTCATGCTACATCAAGTGAAAAAGTTGAAAAAGTTATTCCCTTATAGTGGGCTTCATTCCGAGTCTGGCGGTAAACCTGCCGGTACTACCGGCAGGTTGCCGCCGGACTCGTTATATTTTACCGGCGCCTGACTTCCTGGTGCCACCGGGAGATTCTAAGTTCGGCGACCCGGGAAGTCAGCCGCTGGTAAAATGTAAGTCCCCATTCCCAGAGAGACCTATGGGAGTGGGGACTCAGAAGCGCCTGCACCGTTGTTAACGGTGCCACCGCTTCTGTGAACAGTCTGCCCACCATCGCCGCTGCGCCCAGCAGGGTCAGACCTGTCGGGCACAATGGCCATGGCAGGCAGACAAGTAGTTTGCCAGTCTGGAAACAAGGGTGCCGGTGAGCTTACCGGCACCCTTGTTTCCGGACCGGCAAACTTATGAGGCCCCTTGTCCCTACTCACCAGGTGCAGGCGGTCATTGCTTTGGAGCACTAAAGTATGGACCATGCTAATGCAAACTATTTCAGTGTGCCAAATTGCAAAATGCTGCTGCTGAGTTTCTGAAAGGAAAACCGTGCATCGCAACTATGTAACCTCAATTGTTAGATCACTTTATTGGTTTCCCATAGATAACCATGTCTATTTCAAGATACTATGGACCTCATTCCGAGTTAGGACTACACCATGGAGTAAATAGCTCCATGGTTGGCAACCATGGAGCTATTTACTCCATGGAATACCGGCATGGTGAATGGAGTAATTTCCGGTCCATTCCAAGGTTGGATGGACCGGTAATTCCCCATTCACCATAGCCCTTCCCCATCCCCATTTCTGCTCCCATAGGGCTCAATGGGAATGGGGAAGGAGGTAATTACGGCACCGTAAATTACGGTGCCGTAATTTACTCCAAGGTCACTTTGCGGGTCCCGTAATTTACTCCTGCTAAAAGCAGGAGGTAAAGAGGGACCCGCAAAGGGAACTCGGAATACGGAGGTAAGGGATTACCGCCATCGGTGCCCTTAAAGGCGCCGGTAATCCCTTACCTCCAACCTCGGAATGACCCCCTATGTGTCTTCCATGTGGAGCCCCTCTTTCTGAGAGCAAAACGAATTCCCAGAGCCCTTTAGATCTAGCTTTAACTACCTGGAGGTCACCCCAGTTCAAGGAGATCTAAGATTTGTGCCAGAGCTTTCTCTTCTCTGCCACTCCTCCCCCACAAATTCCTTGCCACAATACACGAGGAACATCAAACATCCTTTCGCATTTCATAAAGCACTGAAGGCAGGGCTTCTTAACTAGTAGTACCTCTGGACTTGGAATTCTCTTATAATCATAAGAACCTGCAACTCCAGAACCTTGAGGCCAATACATTGGTGATAATGCACTCAATAAATATCTTTGACAGTAAACATTGGAGGGGTGAGAGCCCCTCAGAATAACAGAGTATAAGAGGAAGAGCGCCTTACACCGTGACAGACTTAGGCAATCTCTTTCAGCCTAGGATGGCCCTTGAGTAAATGAAAATTAGACTTGGGTGGTGTTGTGTCCCCGTTCAGCCACTGTTCTTGTGATGGGCAGGATCACGTGGATCTGGTTGGGAGGGACCGGAAGGAAACTACATGAGATGAAAGGGAAGGATTGAGTCCCACTGTTGGTGACACGTTAGGGAGACTAACTAAAGGAACATCTTGATAAATATCTGAGCTTGTGTGAACCTTACTGCCTGCTCTCGTTGCCTGGGACAAGGAAGGAGCCATCACCCACACTCCCCAGTCTCCGTATGCCTCCTTCCACAGTGCTGCTCCCACTTTCTGCCAGCAGAACACGGACACAGAGCCTACATTTGCTGCTGCGCAAACCTGTTTGGCTACACTGCACCAACTCTCAAGGCGCAATCTGTGCTGCGGAACCCAGTTCTGCTCACCTGATAACTCCATGGTGATCTGCATTATGAGGACCGTGTTGTGGTCTATAGTCACGTTTGAGCATGCATGCAGTGACGAGAAGTTTGTCACCACGCCTGAGGAATAAAAGCGGCGTTGACACATAAGGGCAAAGACCCTGTAAAACCAGCCCTACTGTGACAAGTCCACACAGACAATGAAGAAACCCAACCCACGACTACATAAAAAGATGGAGTAATGAGGCTCAAGCCTCTGTATCCAAAAATCACAGCTGATGGATAAATTCTGTCAGCAAGAAGAAGAAAGGAAAAAAAGGGCGTCAGAGCAGCCGGAGATATTAACATGGTGTCTGTGCGTGTTTACTGTTTTGGGTTCAGCTCAGCTAAAGGCATTGATTACCTTCCCTCCAGGTGTACAGCGGATAACACGCAGCACAAGATACCAAACCCGTCCACCTGCTCAATGCTCTCCGCAACCAGATTGCGGGGCTCATCCAGGCTGTCATTACTAAAATCTACTCCATGACGACTAGGCATTCCTATGCTGCCTCATTGCTGAGTTCACATGCTGTTTAACTGAAACTGATCCTCTCAGTCGGGAAGTGGTGAAGAGCCAAAGTCGCTTGCACCAGTGTGGTCTCTGAACAAGCCTGTACGGGGTCAGAGACACAGTAGACTAGGTCCTAATGGTAAATGTCTTCTCGTTGAATCGAGTTGAACTGAGCCTCTCTCTCATCTTCTGCCTCACCTGATAGATGATATACTGCAACATGATGAAGGCATGAGAACACGTGCTTTGTACAGGCCTCTGAACCGACCCTCTTCAATGTGCTTTTTGACGGCAAAAGTGGCACGGATACATTTTCAGAAATGGCTGGCTTTGTGCTTCACTTGGCAGCAAAAGGTGTCTTGTCATGGACGCTGACATCAAGAGGCGGAGTGACCAGTGAATACATAAAGGCCAACATGGGGTACAAGTAGGCCTTTACGGACCTGCACCTGCACATGCCAGTGAGGCTACATCTGAATGACTGTGTGTTGGTTTCACCCCTGCTGAGCCACATGGGGGATGATGCGTGGTACAGCAGAAGTGGCATCTGCCGAGCTGCCCACTCAGTAAAATAGCACTGACAACACCTTGGGAAAGTGCCAGGGTGCCTGGGAAACACACGGGCTGTGGGAAGACTTGGGAAGAGGAATAGAGAGGCTGGCAGTTAGTGGATGGGGGTTCTGTTGTGCAATTGCAATGAACTATTGAGGCTTATGCTCAGCTTTCAGGGACTCATCTGACATGAGAGTTGGGGCATTCGTGTAGGCAGCTTTTGGTGACAGGGGGCACTGATAGCAAGATTGTAAATAATTCATGAGTGAGCCTTCACAAAGGGGGGTGAATGTTTTCAGTGGATCGTCATACAATTTCCCACAAAATAAAGCAAGCGACCGAGCATAGTGAGGGAGCCCAACATAATTAAGGTAGTTCGGGAAGGTATCCACCCGAAAACTTTTTTTTACATAATGTGCGGAAATGATGCATTTTGTAGCACAATTTTTCAGAAAAATTGCCTGAAAAGCCATACAATTTTTATTGTTTCTCTAGGGAAAAATGAAAAATATTGCCTTAAATTAGCACGAGCAACAAACAGAGCGTAGCGAGGGAGCCAAGAATAATTAAGTGGGTAATATTTTTTTAAATAATGTGCTGCAGTGATGCATTTTGCAGTGCAATTTTGAACAAAATGAAGTAAAATTTCATACACAATACATTTGGTTCTCTAAGGTAACACGTGAACAAATCCATTAAGTGCCATGTCACCAACACTACTACACAGGAGCACTGTATATCATTTTCTAGAGGCTGCAGCAACAACCTATCTATGTTAGTAATGGTCACTTTAAATCACATGCATCTAGCTGCTGCCACAACCTATATACGCCACTCCATTAACGTGAATTAAAGTTGCCATTACTCACATAGATAGGTTGTGGCTGTAATTCCGAGTTTTTTACTGAGGAATATGGAACTGGACATGGGCCCTCTGATAAAATGACTACTGCCCTGCTGGAGTACAGGAATGAGTAGTGAATACAACTCCTACCCTGCCCCCACACTACCACCAGTGCCATCCAAATCACAAAGGTAAAACAGGCACAGCCCGACGGGTATACCTTCTCCCCCTCTTTATGGTTGCATGGGCCAAGAGCAGGCTATACACTCCAGGAAGGATCAGAGATAGCAAAGAAGCAGTTTAAACAACAATAGTACCTAAACAAAAGAATGTCCAACAAAGGTTGTATTATTTAATTAAACTAACAATACACACAACGCATGAAACACTAATGACCAAACCAGGGTAAAGAAAAACTCAGAGAATGCAGACTTTGAAATAAAGGGGCACTGTGGGTTGGACATGGGGGTAGCAAGGCAAACTGTTCTGGCAGTTAATGCTCCAGTTTAAGATGGTCTCATTACAAGTTTGCAGGTATTCTGGCAGTAAATCTGTCGGAAATACCGGCAAACGGAATTAGGACAGGTGGTATTAGCACTGAAGGTATTACCTTTGGCGGTAATACCACCTGATTACAAGTGGCGGATTTTGCCAGTATTACCTCCGGCAGTATTACCGGATAGTAATACAAGTGATTTTTGGAGGTAAAGTGGAGGAGTTACCTCCATCTTCAAACTTGTAGTTTGGCGGTGCAGGAAAAATGTAGTTAAATGATATTACCTCTGCTTTTTTCCAACATCGCCAAACTCGCAAGGAGTTTTATATGTCACTAGGGACCCTAACCAGGGGGACAGAATCGATAGCAATACCTTTATTCTTGCTTTTCAGGCTTTTCTGCATTGAAGCAGGTGCCTGGGCACGTTCAGCGCCAAACTGGGATCGAGTCGGGGAGTGGTGTCGACGTGATCCATTGACACAGTGTGGTTCAGCAGCAGTGAAGGCTTTGGGTTGAAGACACTGGGAAACGACAAGCAGTGCTGAGTTGGTGGCGCTGGAAGCCTCGGCTGGCTCAATACAGCATTGTGCAACTGCAGCAGCAACGGCTTAGGGCCTGAAGAAGCTGTTAACAAGGCCGGCAGTGTCAATTTGGGGATGCTAGAAGGATGGTTTCATATGTGAAGGCAGCAGAACTTCAGCGTCGGCATAGAGTAAAACTCAGACATATATGAGGCGGTTGAGTGTTGAGGTCAAACATCACTCAGTCATTTCCTGTGCAGAAACTTGGAGGGCCGTCAGAGGCACCCAAACTGGAGTAAAAGCAGGTCAAACACACAAGGAGAACCAGGGGTCACTTCACTGGCTCTTTAGCTGCAGAGGGGCCCTGTCCAAGATCTCCAGGGACATGGTAAATTATTTCTTCTACTGTCCAGCCAATAAGGTCTTAGAGAACACTGCCATTGTTCCGTCAACTCCAGTGAGCAGGTTTCTGGATAACAGTGGTTCAGCTGCAGTAGGCTTTTTTCTGAGAGATGGTTAAGGGAAAAGGATTGCACTTTTCGTGGAGGTCGGTCTTCACCTCTATTGCAGAGGACTTTGGAGCAGATGGTATAACGAACAGATTTCCACTTGTAATCATCCTTCTACAGATGTCTAAAGATGATTCAGCTGGGAAGGAGGGAGTTCTCACCCCGTTAAACAAGCAACCTTCTACACTAGATTAGTTCCATTCTAATCATCTGTAAAGGGTCCAACCCTGGCTGCTGTTTCAGAATCTTCTGCCTGGTGATATCATAACCAGATTGCTTTGTCTGTAGGATGTGGGTAGAGGTGTACAGGACGTTTGGGAGCCCAGAAGAAGACAAGATGGTGAAACCCATCTGTGGACTGATGCTTCTCTCCTGGCTACTCTAACTCCACCCCTTCTCCTATCTTCCAACATCAAAGAGTCTCTTTCAATTACCAGCCTGATGTGATTGAATGATAGAGCATTCTGTTTGAAACATTAGGTGGCTCCCTAACCCCTGGGGGCAATTCCTGTCTTCGTGGAAGGTTATAAACCTTCCCTGAGGCTTTTGCTGGGGAATAGCACAACTGGTCTGTTTTAGGTGGAACTCAGACCCAGCTAGTGAATACACGGGAGACCCTCAGAGGAAGGTAACTGTGAACCAAACTGACAATAAAATCACAGTAAAGGTTTTTTGCCCAGAATTGTGCATTCCCAGAGACCACCATGTAATAACCAGACATGCCTTATATTTAGATTTGTCGTTGGTCATCAGGTTCTGGGAGCACACAATTATGACTACATTTAGGATCAGGCTTCCACGCTGTTAAAAGCAGTTCCTGGCTGTTGGAGATATGTGCACTGTCGGTCTGTTGTACTGCCATGTTGCCAAACTACAAGGGAGTTTCTCAGAGATAACAGGATACATGCCCAGCTGAGTTACATGCTTGCACTATGCTTTTTGAGTGAGGACCATAAAGAAAACGGAGTCTGATTAGCAGATCGCTCTTTCAGAGACAACTCAATCTGTATCATTTTATTAATAAGAGTCAAAAAAGCTCAGGCAGATGGCTTTAGTCTGTTTGTTGTCAACAAAGTGTCCACTTGTGCGAGGCATGTTTTTAGCTCCAGCGACTCTGCTGAGATGTTTTTTTTTGTTTGAAAATATGTGTGCCATCTGCATAATTGCAACTCGTGCGACCTGCCAGGGTGATGAGGTCCAGTAGGGGACTCATGTAGATGTTGGAGAGGGTTCTATGTCCTTTCATCGCCGGATGTTTTTTCGCAGGTTTTTTTAGCATGGATTTTTCAATGAAAAAACTCATCACATTTTTTATTTTTAAAAAAACCCCATCCACTTTAATTTTTTATATGATCCCGAACACCCATACCCCAAATATATATTATTGCAACCCCCCAAAAAAATCTATTTGTTTTTTTTTCATTAAAAATTTCAGGGTAAAAAACCCAGAGAAAAAACATTCCGCAATGAAAGGACGTTGTACCGTTGAACAGAAGAGGAGAAAGGATGAATCCTTGGAATAATCCACAGGTTAGTAGGCACAGCTGGGACATATACAGAGTCATGATAGTGGCTTCAGATCTCCATATGAAAAAGGCAATCCAGCAAAGCACAGCTCCTTTTAATCCAATGTTTTTCTAGTCTCCTTAGAAGAATTATGTAGCTGATAGTGTGAAACGCTGCTGAAATATCCACGAGGATGAGAATGCTTTTGGGGTTGTGTGAGGTTGCAGCAGCGAGAGATCGACACACCGGTGGCATTTCTGTTGCCACACAATTTTATTAAAGGAAAAATGGGGTTGGGAAAGGCCTTGCTAGCCCTAACCCTAAGAGGGGTTTCCCTGCCTCAATATAAATCTTAAAGGGAACTGTCATGATGTCAAAATAAAGATAAATCCACCGTTGTGTTAAAATCCTAGCTCTCGCCCTCACACTAATAACTAAAAAATAAGGTGCAAAGGGGTTGTCTGCTCAGCAGGTTCTTCTTCTCTGAGTTCCAAACACAAAGTTGCAAATGCTGAAAAAAACAATAAAGTTCCACAGGGGAAAAGAGAATGTTCCCCTTCTCTTGACTTCACGGTATTTCACAAGTTGCAAGAGTAAGTGCCTACTTTCCCTTGGTTCCACGTCCTTAAGCTGATAAGATAATATATCCCTTCTTTCAGCTTTGACACAATGTTCACAATCCAAGGGGTTGGCTCCCTTCCCCAGGTTTCTCTTCCTTTTACACAATGTTCACAATGCCAGGGGTTGTCTCCCTTTCCCAGGTTTCCTTTCCCACTTCCAACTGGGTTCACTCTTCTCCCCAGTACTGTGATTAAGAAGAGGTGTTTACAACTATTCTTCTTATATGGGTGCAAGTTGCAGATTTACACAACAAATACAATTCTCCTTCTAGGTAGACTTGGTATATTCTCCTGCCAAGTACTGCCTTCTTCAACAACTGTCAACAACTGTCCTTTTTATGTGGTTGTGAGCCCCAGACTCGCCTGGATTTAACAGTTCTCCTTCTAGGTAGACTTGGTGGACTGTCTTGCCAAGTACTACCTATTGCACAGCCAACCTGGCTCGCCTTTCTCCCAGGTACTGTGACTATGAAGATGAGTAACTGATGTATTTTCTCCAGCACTGCTCTTCCTGCTGGGCTGGCTTAGTCCAGTCTCCTTCCAAGCACTACCATATATTTTCAGGGATGTAATGGCTGCTTTGCTACTACATTTGGGGTCACAGACCCTTGGTACAGGCTATGATTCCCCCTTATTTTCTCGCCACCACCTCTTTTCATTCGCAGTGACCCAGGCCCTAGGGTCAGGGTATCCCCCCCTTTTCTACAGCCCACCACCTCTTCTTCTTCTTCTTCTTCTTCTTCTTAGGGTCCCAGACCCTTGGTTCGGGGGAATTCTTCCCCCTTCTCTATCTGTCACCTCTTTCTTGCAGTTTCTGAGTCCCAGAATCTAGGCTTGGGGTATTCTGCCCCCTCCTCTGCTTGCCTTCATTTTCTCAGGTTCCCAGCATCTTCTAGCCCTCCCGTGTACCTGCAGACTGCCGGGTCGTCCACCTTCTCTCAGCTTCCTCCTTCAACCATGTGACTTGTGCTGCTCACAGCAGCTCGGTTCGGTCTGCGGCGGCTCCGAAGTACCAACTTTCCTTCCACAAGTGGTTTTGCTTCCACGCCTCTGGATGCCTGCCGTCGTTGTCCACGCTAGCTGTCCCACACAGTACTTCGGAAACCGGCTCCGCAGCTTTCAACCTATTCCCGGGTGTCTAGGCATTCACAGGTGCAGCAAACAAGGTCCTCTTCCTCGAGGGCGATGGAGAGCCGTCCAAGATGGTGGCCTCCCTGTGAGCTCCGTGAAGCTCCCCCGAGATCCTGATAAATCGCAGCTATCGTGATGGTGATATTAAGCCCTGACGCCAGCAATATTTAGACGAAGCGTTTACAAACCAAAATTTGCGATTAATCTGCTTGTTACCTGATGCTTTGCCTCTGAGCACCCAGTGGAAATGACCCCCCCCTCTTGCAGAGCCGAAGGCGCGGCCTCTGCTTGGGCGCGGAGGGCCGGGGGCACAGGAAAGCAGTCGGCTTGGAGGAGCCTGCCTCCCGTTTGCAACATCCCGGCGGCGCTCACTTCAGGATAAGCTCCGAGACCGCTGATGAGCCCCGCGGTCACCGCTGCATCCGGGTGCGGCCTGAGAAGAGCGAGCGGCCCAACACCGGCACCAGGAAGAACGTAGAGACAACCGGCCGCGACCCGCAGGAGCCTAGGTGCGAGCGCCCTGCGCACCCCTAAGCCACATACACATGCATGGTAAGCAGGCTGAACATCCCGATCTCCCCCGTGCGACAAGCAAGCGGCACAAGTCTCAAGGCTGCACCGGCCCAGAGGCCCGTTCCCTGAAAACAGGAGAGCTCCGGAGGGGGTCTCGAGGCGCGACACTGTTGCATATGTCGGAGGGGACAGCGAGGAATACTCGGCAGCGAGCGGTACCCCCGGATTCAAGCAACAAAATATAGCGGGGAGCCCTGATGGCCCTGAGGTTCCAAATATCCAGCTGAGGCACTAAATACGGACGCGAGCCCCGCAAATCGCTGCCATACCGCCTCCGGGACACAGCCGGCCCTATCCACAATGAGAATGGGGAAAACCGATAGGTCACAGAGAAAGCTGACCTTTGAAAGCTGCTCCTCTACCAAAATGGGGCCCCCCAACAGTAGATCGCAATCCCCCACCCAGGACCCACCGCAAGACGGGAGAAGTGACGCAGGACTTCGACATCAGGGAAATACTACTTGATCTTAAAGCCGGCATAGGTGGCCTGGGAAGCAAACTGGATACACTCTCCTCCAAAGTAGACCAGCTACAACACCGGTTGGACAAGCACGCAGACCGGCTAGATGCAGTCGAGCAGAGGGTCTCCGACCTTGACGATGGGGCATCAGCCCTGAGGACCAGAGTGTCCTCACTTAAGACACAAATGAGAGTGGTAATGGCCAAAAATGAGGACTTGGAAGGTCGCTCCCGGTGCAATAACATAAGGATTGTCGGAGTCAGAGAGCACCAACCGACTTCCAAGATGGCGGACCACGTGGAGAAGATCTGCACTGACTTGTTTGGCCCTGAGATCCTGACCAAGCTTTTCGTAGTCGAAAGAGCCCACAGAATTCCTAATTCAAGACCCATCCCTGGGGTGAACCCATGTCCCATCATAGCTAAGCTACTAAACTATAAGGATCGAGATGCAATCCTCAGGGCCGCAAGGGACAAAGGGGATCTACTATACGAGGGAGATAAGATACAGTTCTTCCCAGACTTTTCGCAAGCAGTCCAGACACAAAGACGGTCGTTCACAGCTGTGAAACACAGGCTGCAAGAAAACCAAATTCAATATTCAATGCTATTCCCGGTGAAACTTTGCATCCAATTCGAGGGAAAAACTCAGTTTTTCAGCATGCCTGAAGAAACAAGTGACTACCTGGATCGCGCAGGCTGCAGACCGGCCCAAAATAATGATCTCCCACAAAGGCGACACTGACCAAGAAGAGACCCGCCATAAAGTTATCCTAGGGTGCAAAAACAAATCAAAGGCTTCCATTTTCCCTCGACACAATACATTCATCATCGCGAAATAAAAGCGTAACAGTGGGAGGGAGAAAACCTCCTCTTGGAGGGCTACCAGCGCCCCTTGCGCAGCAATGTTGACAGTTTGGTTTATTAGGGACTGTTTGTCGTGGGCCAGTTGGGGGTTGCCCACTCAAGGGAGGGATACGAGTTCAGTACGGCCGCCTTACACCCCGCACTCCCATTCCACGAAGCTGTCCGTTCAGAAGCCAAGCCCTCCAGTCACTCATACGGATCAAGCCATCAGTCGCAACATCCGGACCTGTCAAACATGAACTCACCAGATCTCTCTGATGACAGTGCCAACACTTAAAGTCGCTACCTGGAACATCAGTGGGGGCAACCATCCAGTAAAAGCAAGGAGAATCTTCCAGTACCTCCGCAGACACAAAATCAACATTGCCATACTGCAGGAAAATCATCTCCTGCCACAGTCGGAACTGCACTGGGCCAAATCCTGGGGCTGTCACAGGTATTTCTCATCGTACTCTTCCTATGCCACGGGAGTCGCAATCTTAATAGACAGGAGAACAAACTTTAGTGTAATTGACTCGCAGAAACACTCTGAGGGGAGAGCTCTGCTGGTGAGGGGGATAATCGCAGGAAAGGAAGTAATAACCCTACGCACCGAATACAGATAGCCCAAACAACTTTAATTGGGTGATATCCCAACTAGGAAAGACCAACGCAGCAACCATTATATGGGGAGCGGACCTTAACACACCAATTGATCCCAGACTTGATAAATCCCACAACACAGCGGGGAATCCGTCCAAAGCCAGCGCTCAAGTTCGGGAGATCTGCCAGACATTTGGCCTATCCGACACCTGGAGGCACCACAACCGAGATGCGAAGGACTATACATTATACTCCGCCGTCCATAACACCAGTTCCCGGATTGATTACATCTTGGCGTCCACCCACAGCCCATTCGTCTGGGGGATGAGTCAAATTTTGCCATGCACCTTGTCCGACCACTCAATGGTCACTCTCGACGTCTCTCTAGCGAGCACAGCAGTTCCCGGCCTTAACTGGAGATTCAAACCTGGCAGACTTGCCGATGCAGTTTTCGCAGATGAACTGCGCAAAGAAATATTGGCCTTCATTGAGACAAACGATGGCTCTGTTGACTCGCCCGGTACCATCTGGGGAGCTATAAAGTGCTTTGTTCGAGGCATATGCCTAGCTAAAGAAAATGGCATACTAAAACTGATCCCTAAAGATTTATCGAACAGTGAACAACGGCTGAAGACACTGGAGCTCCAGGTCCTCACTGCTCCAAACTTGCACACCCAAGCCAAACTTAAGGAAGAACTTCTGAAGTTCAAGGAAACGGCCGAACGAGAGATAAAATTCTTGGGTCGCGGTCGCCAGGTCCGACAATATGGGGAAGGACAGAAACCAGGCGCTCTGCTTGCCAGTCTACTGTGAATGGACAGAACCTCGACTCGAGTTGAAAGCGTTAAAGACGATGAAAGGCAGCGAGTGTACACTGAGGAGGAAATTGCGCTCACATTTCGGAACTTTTATCAGAAACTGTACAGTTCCACAGGTATCTCAGATCTAAAATCTATACAAGAGTATCTCGACGACACCCAGTTGTACTGGGTGGAGGCAGACCTGCGAGAACCACTGAACGCACCGCTGACAGAGGAGGCAATTCTGGAAGCAATAATATCCCTTCCAAACACGAAAGCGCCAGGCCCAGACTGGCTCATTGGAGAGTTCTACAAAGCCCACGCATCCATCCTCGCCCCACTCCTGCTTCACGTTTACGAAGAAGCAATCGAACGTGGAAGCCTTCCCCCCACACTGTGCAAAGCCAACGTTATGGTGTTGCACAAAGCCGGCAAACCTGCACATGACTGCGCATTTTACAGGCCGATCTCCTTAATCAACCTGGACAATAAAATCCTAGCCAAAATACTCGCATCACGGCTCCTCCCTCTCATGCCGGCGCTGGTTATTGGAGAACAAGCCGGATTCATCCCAGGACGCAGCACCACATACGGCATCAGGAGACTGTTCGGGGTCATTGAGGCCATAGATCCAACGCTACAAGCAATTGCGGTACTGTTCAACGCCGAGAAGGCATTTGACTCGGTAGAATGGCCATTCATGATGGCAACGCTTAAATGGGCATCGGCAATTTCTTTATCAAGTTAGTATCTCTGTTATACAACGACCCACGGTCATATGTCACTCTAGGAAACACTAGATCCACAAGCATATCATTAGAGCGGGGAACACGACAAGGTTGCCCGCTTTCAGCCCTGATATTCGCCCTTATCATGGAACCCCTGGCATCGAGATTACGAGAAAACCACCTGCACCGAGGTCTTAAACTAGCCCCCCACAGGTTGATCGTCTCTCTTTACGCTGATGACGTCGTGTTGTTTGTCAGTGACCCCCAAGAGAATCTTAACCCTGTAATGCGCGAAGTGATAAGATTCGGCCAAATGTCAGGTCTTAAAACTAATCATTCCAAATCGGTAGTATTCCCCTTGACTCCCAATACAACTGAATTTATTGACGATCATGGTTTTAAATGGGAGCACTCAAAGGTGCGCTATTTGGGTATTTACATGTCACATAACCATCATGAGATCTACAAAGATAATTATGTTGCCACGTTAAACTCTCTGCAGGAACGTATACACAGGTGGAAATCGTTACCACTAACGCTATGGGGTAGAACATCCTTGACAAAAATGGTTGTTCTTCCTAAGCTTCTGTATCTATTCATAAACATCCCACTACTCCTCCCCAAATCCTTTCTCCAGAAAGTCAAGTCGGCAGTCCTGGAGCTAGTATGGGCGGGTAAACCGGCTCGTGTCGCGTATAACACACTAGTTCTACCAACGTCGAAGGGAGGTCTGGTGCTCCCAGATATAGAAAAATACTATTGGGCGGCCCATGCTCACTTCCTAAGCTTCTGGTATTTGACTCACTTTGTTCGCCCACACGTGCAGGTGGAACGAGCCCTGGCCTCACCCGACTTGCTAAGTGCTGTCATCATAAGTCAGATCCCAGTTCCGTACAGCACGCTCAACACAGTCTTGTCTACATATGCAATCTGGAAAAAGATGGCGGCCAAATATGGTGTGGACGTAAGATTCTCCCCTCTATTGCCTATCAGATTTATTCCCGGCATCCCCCTCACGAATGAAAAAGTATTCCTAATATGGGCTGACAAGGTTAATGTCCACTCCTTCGGAGACCTATTCCCAGAAGGCACCTTTCTAACCCCACAAATGGCCAAAGATAGGGGCGGAAACACTTCCCTGGATGTATTCCTTTACTTTAGACTACGCCACACCTTACACAAAGTATTTCCTTCATTTCCCAAACAACCCCCCACGTGGGAGTTACTGCATAACACGATTCAGGCGCAGGGGGAGGGGAGATTAATCTCGTTGCTATATAAATCCCTGCTGGTCGATATTGGGAGACCCAACCCTAAAACACAGTTAAAATGGAAAACTGCCATTCAGGAGACGATACCCACGGAGGATTGGTCCTATATCCTATGTCGAACTCAAAAGGTCGCACTAAACACCCGCTATAAACTAATACACTTCAATTTTGTACACCAAACATATTATACCCCAGTTAAGAAACACAAGCTTCACCCAGAAACGTCGCCCCAATGCGATAGATGCGCGGCGGCCCATGCGGACTTCCTCCACTTAGCGTGGGACTGCCCTGGAATAAGGCGTTTCTGGAACTTGATTCTACAAACAACTGCCGACATCATAGGCGAACAGGTGACCCCACTACCACTGGGGCCCCTACTGTGTCTCACTAAATACCTTCAACCCGCATCACGTAAACTAGCATCCCTTCTTCTGGTGCTGGCCCGAAGGAGGATCGCCATGTCATGGAGCCTAGGCCCACTACCCAAAATTGAAGACTGAAAAAAAGACATAACATACTGCCAGGAAGTGGAAAGCGAATTTATAAGAACCCTACCATTGCATGCACGCCCCCCCGACATCTGGGGACCATATATTGCATATCTGCTAAATAGTAATGAATCTTCTTACTCCGATTCATCCGATAACTGAAAAGAGATTATGGAACTAAGATCCTCAACACTCCACTGAATTTTTAAGCTATCAGACTCTGATGACGGACTGTTTTGGGCTTTTTTCATCTTGCGGGGATGGGAGGGGAGGCGGCCTCGGAGGGGAACTCGGGATTGGGTAACGTTGTGTTGTTTCTCTTCCTTCTATCTTCCCTTCATATCCTCTCATGCCCCCATCTTTTCCCTTCTTGCCTTTTTCCCTTTCCAATGGTTTTGACAGAGCACCATGTTGGTGTGTTTGTATTCAAAATTCAAAAATAAAGTTTAAAAAAAAAAAAAGGTCCTCTTCCTCGCAGCTCCTCCAGGGAGGACTGGCTGTCGCTGTAAGTCCTTCTTCACTTTTTATTCGTTTGTTGGTCTCACCCAGATTGAATAGGCATGGACTGCTCACTGCAGTTCCGTGGGGTGCTCTTCTGCACTCCCCCGGATCTTCTTCATCACAGTTCTAGTCTTCAGGATGTTCCAATCCCTCTTCTTCGTCTCAGTATAAAAAGGAGGACAAACTTCAAGCTTGTTTGCATACATATAAGTACTGAAAACAATAACACTTTGGGGAGGGTAAGAGGATAAAGGAGTTGGGATAGTAGTATGGATATACAGCGTTTCTCATAAGGTGTCATCCCTCATCCCATGAGGGTTTTCCCTCCCCATGTGATCCTCTCGTGGGCACCACCCCCAGGGGGATTATTGGACTGTGGAAGCACCGCCCCGACCACATGACAAAGGTTCTCCCCCATGAGAGAAGGGACGGCATCCAAGGATTTGTCACAGTTGTCACCCATCTTGTCATTAAGCATGTTGAGCAGAGAGACAATTCTGTTCACCTCATCAGTCTAAATTCCATTTCATGAAGTATGTAGTTTGTTTGTATGTACTCCCCGAACTCGTGGTATATAAATATTTCCAGAACTTTACCAAAGATAAAAGTGAATGAAATGGGGAAGCAGCTTGCCAAGTCGTTCATGTCGCCTGTAGGTTTTCTGAGAAGTGGCCTCACAAAAGTTAACTTCAAAGCTGGTGGGACACATGCAGTAGTGATCCAGCTATTGAGGAAAGGTATGAAGACAGCTGTCAGCTCGCACTGTTTCATTATCGTTTTGTATAAGTTGGGGGGACATGGGCTTTCTGGAAGTCCTGCTGGGTTGCAAGACAATAGATCTTATGTAGAGAAGAGATGGAATGATGTCAGAGAAGGGGTGCTTGGTGCATTGGGTGACAGTTCATTATTTGAGTGATGTTGTTAAGTGATGTTGTTCCTTTATTGTCTAGGTGCTCTTGGATGTGTATGATCTTATTTTGAAAGGCACAGTTGATGTTGGGGTTGTGTTAAACAATGCTGGGTCTTTTTATTCTTGGATGATCTGAATCCTTTCCTTCTGGATGTGTTGAACCACCCCCATACGTAAAGAGTAGTGTGTTTTCTTGGCTATGATGATTTCAGCTCTGTAGAACCATCATTGCTGACTGTAGGCACGACCTTCTGCTTGTAGGTTGTTTTTTTCCACCTGGTGCTTTCCAATTTTTCAATTTTCTTTTTTCATGTGGTTTAATTTCAGATTAAGCCACTTAGCAAGTTTCTTCTTCTGTGAGCTGTTACACGTCATTTTTGGTGCGATGTTGTCCAAGGATGAGTACATTCGGTTGTGAAGTTTGTGGAGTTGCTCTTCTTGTGTTGTAACTAGTGGATCCACTGTAATGTTGGTTTTGTTCGCTTCAAATCTCTCCATTATGATTTTAGGTCATATGTCTTTCCAGGGTTTAATTAGATAAGTAGTGGACCTTTCAATAGTTTCTGTAAGTCAAGGCGGATGAGAGTTTAAGCAGATAAGAGTGATCCATTTACAGTCTGCAATGCTGTGGGTTGTAGGTGCTGCGACTTGTAACGCATCTCTGTGGACTAATGCTATACCTCCCCCTCTCCCATTGGCAGGATGTGTGCATTTGAAGTACAGCCTGACTGGATGTTTTTATCGATAGCTTTAAAATGAATTGCCAAAGAGCCAGGTCACAGTGAAGGTCTATCTTGTACTCAGGTCAGAGGTAAAGAAAATTGTGCCGTGTTTGGCGACTGAGCGAGGGTTGATCAAAAGGCATCTGATGCTAACAATTTCTTTATGGGTCTCTGTTGTGTCCAGAGTGAGGGTGGGCCATAAACTGTTCTTTAACGCAGTTTCCCAGTCCTCTTGTTTAATTCTTTCATTTTTTTAAAGGCTGGGAAGGTTCTGTTTGAGGGCGGGCTCCTCTTCCTGGTATCCTCGGGTGTGGTTACCGCTGTTGCCGACCGTGTCTTGTGATGGAAGATACAAGAAAAGCAGGGCCTTGTGGTCGTGGCCTTTTGTCGACATTGGTTGATGTGGGGTGTTGTGGCCAGGCTTGAATGTGATCTATTTCTCTAAGTATTGTTTCTATCTGAAATATGGTGGCCTAGTCCAAGAAGCTATTCTCTGGTGGGTGTTTCAGAAGATATCTGCATATGTTGATAGTTAGTAGTAGTGTTCTTTGAAGGTGTGTCACCGGGTTGCCTCCAGGGTTGGATAACCTGACAGGGAGACAAAGGTGGGTTCCATTGCTTGCTTTCTCTTTTATTCTGCTCTGATTCTACTGTTTGGCATTTTTGAGGGTGTAGAGGAGGGGTTTGGGTGCAGTAAAAAGAAAAAGCAGGATGGGGTTGGTGAGGGGATAGGAGTGGTCACTAGTTACCTTTTTGTATGATTTAAAGAGAAATGTCACAAATGACCCAAAAACACTCCAACCCACAAACATTGTTAAAGGATTTTTATTGAATAAATAAGCAGGGCGATAGGGCCGCCCCTCCACTCTCTCGTCTTAGCAAAGCCTTTTTCACTCTAGCTCAGGTGACCGTATCCCCAAGTTAGTATATAGAGCTTATTGACCCCTACTGTCTAGCTCCAAACTGGCTGTCAGTGAGGGAAATCGCCTTATCTATCTATGCCTTCTCCCGTCTTTCTAAGCAAGAACTGCACTATCCATGTTAGATATAAAAGGGTTATCAGGGTATGCCCTCTGGACACTCTATTCCGACTCATTATCCCTCCTTTAACGCCCTGATGTTCCTTTCCATGTCTCCTACAAATATCTTCCTCTTGCTACTCTCCTCCGTCCAACTCCATCCACCTTCTCACTTCCTTTACCCTACTTCTTCTTCCTCTGTCCCTTCAATGTCTCTCTCGCTCTCCTTCTATAGTCAACCTCCACCCTTTGATGTTACTTCCTCCTAATCCCTCCTATCATTCTCCACACTGCTACTCACCACACTACACTACTACTCCACCCCAGCTTCTTCGCAGTAGCCCTCCCTTCACTCTCGCAATCACTTTCCACTAACTCGCTACACTTGCTCCACTACTCTCACTCACCCACCTGGCCCTCATGTTCAGCACACAATCCCACCTCCTCTCAATAAACAATACCTCACTTTTTGTTATTGCCTCCACACTTAAATCCACTGTCCTTCCTCCTGCTGGTCTGACCTCACTGAATAAACCATACATTCCTTTTTCCTGTCGCTCTTCTTATCCTCCCCCTCCTTCTCCATTGGATCTTACCACCTGACCAATCTGATGCTGTGAGTTGTTACAAGTGTTTACAAAACAGGAGTTACGCCCTGACCCTTTTCCTTGCAAGGGCTCGCTGTGTTGCAACAATGGCGACCTGCATCATAGAATGTCCCTGTTCCTGTTTGGTTGCAGCACATTCCCTGGTAAGTATTGGGGACTTTGCTTTGGTGGTAAGCCCCACTGCGGTGCAAAAATATGAGTCTCTCAGAGGATCCTTTGTTTCCGTTGGTGGGGCAGGGCGCGTGCGTTGACTCTTGGTGATGTGCCTCGTTCTGCGCAGTTCTTCTATCCCTCCACTTGCCAGGTCTCTTTCTCTTTCGGGTGACCTGGAGAATTCCTCTGCTTGGAACTTTGGAAGCAGTGATGGGTTACATTCTGCAGGTGGACCGCCTGGTTATCTGGGCCTTGAGTTTGCCTGCAATGAAACAGACAAGACGGGCAAGCATGTGTTTGCAGAGGTATGGGGTGATGCAAGGTTTTACTAGTCAAATACAAACATGCACTTCGGGAAGGGAGAGGAATTGGGGCATTCTCAACTGCCACCATCCCTCCTCTGGTGTACTACTGGCTGGTCTTAGCCCTTGTGACAAGGTCACAGTAAGGTGTGGGCAGATACTTAGAATGTTTTCTTTGAAATGTGGGTAATGAGAAAATTTATTCTACTATAGGTTTGGCTTGAAGTTGTCAGGAAGTAGGATAAATGAGTCTATGTGTGCAGTTAATTTCCTAAGACAGAGGCATCAAAAGAAATGAAAGTGCTTGCCACGTTTATCTGGCAGCAAAATATGCTAATGGTCCTATGCAATGGCATTCTTAGGCTGCAGCAATTAACTCAGTAAGGGTATGTGGTCAGGCAGCAAGTTGGATAATTGCAATGCATTTGGGATTTCTGGTGGTAAATGGTGGTAAATGGGAGTTGTTCTACCTAATGAGTGCACTTTCCTCTCAGTAGAGTGTAGAAAGCTGGCTATGTGATTGGGTTAATAGGCTGTGGGAAAGTTAGATTGGTTAATTGTGATGAATCTGATGAACTCATTAATGTTTCCCCGGTGGTGACCTCCTCCCATGTGGCCAGGGGACGGCAGCCACTACCTGATCCTGACCCTGGGGGTGGTTATTTGAGGGAGGATCAAATGGGAGGGGACAACTGCTAGGAAAAGAGGATGAAACCATTGGATGAGGCGCAGTATTGCTCCCTTGACTCTGAGGATGACCCTTATAATACCCAAATTCTTGATAGCTTGTTGTCACCCAATTCCCCCTCATTGTAAAAATAAGAACCCCTGTGCTTTCTGTCACTCTAGACATAACGCCATGCATACTTCAAACATTCACAACACACATAAAACATCTTTTATTTCTGACATTTGTTTATGTAGGATTTATGTAAGATTCTTGAAAAACAGCAGTTTAGAAGTCCAATTACATCTATGGACTTCAACTCCCATAAAGCCTAAAGTACTGAGACGGAGAAAAGGGGGGAAGAGTTTATGCACTCCCAAACACAAATCACACAGTCCGGCGTGGTGTGAATGAGGGAGAAGTGAAGCAGACACACCCAAAGGACTATGGCAGCACCGAGAGACACAGCAGAGCTCCTGGAGGTACGATCACGGAAAACAGCATTCTCCAGTCCAGGCCAAAGAGGGAAACCAGCGAGTGAACGTGGAACCGCAAGAAACACTGGGGAGATGTCTGCATCACATTGGAATCCAACCCTGGGGGATGAAGCTTCACCGCAGAGACACACCATAAGTCGGAGATGCCGCGAACAACCGGTTAGTCTGTCCAGAGTCATTAGGGTCCCTGGGGCATATCGACACCCATATAATCAAGTGAATAAAATATGTGAGATTGATATTACGGACAATGCTCAAAGGCAGTTTAAACACAGACAAAACCTAATGTTAAAAACAGTGCTTAAAAGGAAAAAGCTTTGAATACCAGCAAGAGAAAGTGCAACAACGAAAATTGAAAAAATACCTATGCATGGGATGTGAATGTGGGGGAGAGCTCAAACAAGTGTTATGCTAAGTAAATACATTGAACAGAACAAAGCAGATGCTGATGTGGTATATTGAAACAGACAGTGAAACTAGTAAGAAGTCCTGGTAAAGAAAAGACACCTGTCTGCTGACATTTGGGGTGGGGGGAATACCTGGCAGGGAAGTATACTAGGGGATCTGTAAAACCCCAGAACAGGATTCCTGGCAGGGGAGTATGCCAGGTAATCCACCAAAGTTGTGCTAACACTATAACATTGTGGCAAGATACCTGGCAGGGGAGTATACCAGGGGATCTAAGAAGTCCATAAAACAAGTCTTGGCATTCAAATATACCAGACATTTGAAGCCATATAAATTTCTTCAACATTAGGGGAAGGTACCTTGCATGTGAGTATCAGTGAATCTGAAGAGCCCCATGAATGCATTCCTGACACAAAAGTATATCAGGAATCCACCAAAGAAGAAGTTTATAAAAGATGCCCTGGCAACTAAATCTACAAGGCGTTTTGAAAACTAGGAAAATTCCTACCAGAGGATCTGAATAACCCAGAGAGGATTCCCAGCAGAGGAGTATACCAGGCAATGCACCAGAGTTGTAAAAGAAAGTTTAACAGTGATACATAATACTTGACAGGGAAGTATAGCAGTAAATCTGAAAAGTATATGAAAGAGGTTCTGACAGTAAATATACCAGCCTTTTAAAGTTGTATCAAGACTCTAACATTTTGAAAGAATACCTGGCCCTAAATCAGGAAGTCTAACAAACCCACAAGAGGATCTCTTGTAGAGGAGTACACTAGCCATTCCTCCAAGTGTACAGAACAAGAGCCTTGTGAATCCAATGTAATGAAATTGTTGTTCAAGAGAAATACATTTGCCACAAAGACATTTTGGATATTATGGAATGTATTGGTTGAACAAGATCTTTCTGGATGCAGTTTAAAAGCCTCAAGGAATTATTGGATAAAGAGGCACTCTTGTGATACAGAGAAACTATTGTTTAAAAGAGACGCTTTGCCATCCTACCTAACAAGCCAGGGGAAGGGAACCACCCTCTGGATCCAAGGGTTTATCCTTAGAAAACACTTTTTGGATTTATCCTTGTTTTGATTATTAACACTTTTTATACTGAACATAATTCATAGACATTTCCTAGCTCTTTTAATTGTTTATTTCTAGTGTGATGATCAGTTTAGAATGTTTTGGACACAAGGATGGTTGCTAAATTACTAACTACTTGACACAGACTGATTCTTGGTTTTAGTTTCCTAGGCAGGGAACCTCTTTCTTTAGGATAGGTCTAGAGAGGCGTTATTCCAACCCATTTTATGTTAAATAATATGTCTGACTCTGAGAATATTACAACCTTGTGTCCGCCTCTGATTTCTGACACCTCACACAACCTAAATATTAAGACTCTTCTGCAGTATGTCACTTCAAACATAATGCAGAGGCATGATTAGGGAACAACGTATGATTTCCTCACAATGAGTGATCAGTTAGTGCTATGTCTGGGAAGTTAAAAGAGAACAACATTGTACAATATGCAATGGTCTTGTTTGGGACATGTAAAAATTAGCTGTCAGTACACAGAAAATATGCCACTGCAAAGAACAGCGAGGCAGCACCATTTAAGATGACCTTCGCTCCCGAAATGAGAAGTCACAGCAACATGAATAGACGAAAAAACCAGCATTGTGATTGGACAGCGGCTGAACAAATGGATATGGCCCCTGCAAGCCGGATGGCACAGCTTGCTACATCTGCGAACAGTCCACCTCACCCCCAAAACCCACGCCCCAGACACTAGAAGTAAGAAACGTCAGGCTGGCAGACTCCAAAATACCGTAACCAAGCCCAGCAATGAAAGTAGAGCCTTCTTCAAAGCATTCAATCATTAATGATCTTCAACCTTTGCATGGAACGGCAGGGAAGCCACATCTATCTATACGCAGATGACACACAACTCTACCTTAAGATATGCTCCATAAAAGACATGCACAGGCTCAAGGCCTTCCTCGCATTGATCCAGTCCTCGATGTCCAGCGCTTACCAGAAGCTCAACCTTTGCAAGACTGAATTGCTAATGCTAATCAACAATGCCAAACACCATGGCATTCAGACTTGGCTCTATGCTATGAACTTAGAGGGCTTCACACCGTAGCTTGCCACCTTCACCAACTCCCTTGGGTTAGATATCCACAGACACCTCTCCTTCAATCAACACATACCAGGAATACACAAACGGTTTGGTATAAACTCTCTGTCCTGTGAAAAATCATCCCAGAAAACAACTTCATGTCTGCTGTCCAAGATTTGGTCCTCTAGAACCAGGATGATGGCAATGCACTTCTGTATGACCTTCCAGCAACTACCCGTGTACCCCTGAGATGTGTCCAGCATACTGCAGTGCAAATCAAAGCACTCCATAAATTCAACCACATGAGTGTTTGGTAAAATGTCCATCTTGTGTGATATTCTACTCCCAGGGCGAGTCCTCTAGCACTTTTTGCTGGACTATTGGGTTTTTCTGACTCTCATGAATGAGTGGGAATCTTTTTCCTCACGCACCCATTCTTATTTTTATACTCTGGGCACCTCCTTTGGGGTTTATTTTGATGGAGTCACTTTCCTCCATCTTTTTCTATGGTATCTGTAATTTCCTATTGTAGCACGCAGCCCTTTATGTGCAGTGTTACTGGAAGCTTCTTGAGCTTACCTCTTTGGTTTTATTCTAATTCCGTGCAAGACCTACTCTTCCTAAGGATAGGAGGGTATTTTTTTATCCTACCTATACTTTTCTTGTAAGCCCAGCACCACCATCTCATGTGGAGTTGTAACGGGACACTTTGTATCCTTTTATCCTTTCTCCTGTAACTTTTTGGCTGCAATAACAATTCCAGCTGAGTGGCTGTTGGCAGTGGATACTTTTTCTACCAATTTGTGAAACTAACACCGCAGGCTGCATTTGCAGCTGTGGTAAGGCTCACATGGGACACCATTGATCCAAAATGGTTCTTGTCTTCTCTTTTTGCCATCTCAGGATGGTTTGTTCTTTCTTGGTCCTTCTTCTGCTGTGCTCGGTGGGAGAGGTCCTTGTGTGTCTTTTGTCTTTGCCGGGATCCCATTGTGAAGCCAGTCTGAAGGCGCCGTGTGTCTGGGAGGACAGAAAGCTGGGAGGACTCTGAAACTCCACATGGCTTTGTTCTACAGTGTACCTGCTTAGATCCAGTTCTAACTGGGAGATTGGCTGTCTTGAACAGACAGCCCCCACCTCATGTTTGACTGACAGCATGTATGCTGAATGGCTGGGGTCCTGCATTTAAGGCAAGGGTCTTGATGCTGAAGCCAGAGTCCACCACTGGAAGATCCATTCCAAAAAGGAGAAGAAGGACATCTGCAGCTACCTCCAGAGACCGCCAGAGCCATCTGAGTGACAGCCCACTTTTCCAAGTGACAGGGAAGCTTTGATCCAGACGACTTCCTCCATTCGACTGGTGGGACCAACCAGTCTGCAGATGGCCTGCATTTCAAGCCATCCCACGATGGGCTGTGACCTTCACAGGCTGCAACCTGCTAATACCCTGGGACCTGTGGCCAGTGTGTAGTGCATCACCTGCCAAAGATCGAATTCTCCCGAAACTTTGGCAGACTCCTTCCAGACCTGCAGAGGCAAGATTCCACTCCTTGAAATACCCTCGTCTGAAGGCTGGGCTAAGGGAGCAAGCTGAGTAAACCCCACTGTAACTTTTCTTCAATGATATATGAAAAGGGTGCCAAAACCACAGAACTGCAAAGATTCCTTTGTCTGAAGGCTCGCCACTCTACTGCTGCCGTGAAGATCCATCCAGTGTCCCTTATTCAGTCTACCTGACCAAGAATCCGGTGAACGGGTCTGCTGCTGCATCGTGGAAGCTTTGTGCTACAACTTCTTCTTCATGCTGAAGTTACTGTAAGACTCTTGGTAGAACTTACCTAGAGTTGCTTTGCTGCTCCTATGTTGCTGGAGTGCTAATTTGTGCGTTTGGGAGTTTGCCCATACCTGTTTGCCCAAGCCTAATGCCTGTGCGCCTACAGGGAATCTTCTCGAAAGTCCCTGACCCTTTTTCCAAACCAAGACATTGCACTTACTTGCTACAAGTCTTCTTCTGGAACTCTTGACTTTCTACAGCGTGTGCCCTACTCATTGTTGCCCCTCAATCTGACTCTGGGACTCTCAAACCTTGATAGGATTGGACTGCTAAAACCCTAAGGCCTCTGTGAATTTAAATACAAGTCTTACCTGCTCTGTGCTGGTCCTGATCAATTCATTCTTTCTTGAACCAGTGATTCTAAAGCATTATTTTCCAAGTGCTCTACTTACCTTGAATTGCTTCCAACTATTCGACAAATGTGTAACAAGGTTTTTTACTTACCAGTATTATCAGTCTATGATTGTTGCTTGATGAATTCTTTTGCTAACTTAAAGAAACTCTTACACTTACTTGCATCCCAACTTAAGGTTTACCATTGAATTGAACTACAACTGCAAAAGCCTTACTGTATATATCTATAAGGGTTTCTCTTGTCTTAATTGAAAAGTGAATTTAACACGGCCTAGTTTGTTTAGTAAATAAATATTTATATATAAAAGCAAGTGTGTAAGTATCTTCTTTAGGTCTTTGTACTCTACTGCAGCCCTTCTCCCTCCTAAACTATGCCTGGCTGCTCAGCCATAGCTACCAACCCTTTTTGGGCAGTTCAGGCCTATACTAAGAGTTGGAGTCCTGTATACTGAAAACAGTCTTCTATAGTCCTACCTTAAGTGGACTTTAGAAAAGCTCCCTAACAATGACCCGACCCTCATCGAACTGCACTGGCTCTCGCAGCAAGCACATAACATTTTTAAATCCTGCTGTAACATCTACAAGGCTGTCTGCATGAGGTCGCCAAGCAACCCCACTCAGAAACTCAGCATCTCTGGAAGCCAACAATCCACCAGAAGTAAAGACATGTGCAGATCTGAACTCTGTCGGTGTGGGAAGGATAGAACCAGAAGACTGGCCTTCGCTGTCTACACCCCCAGACTCTGGAACCTCCTTTCCTTCAACACCATGCTAGCTCCCTTGCTTCTACATTTCAGGAAGGTGCTCAAGACTCTCCTCTTGAGGAAATAGCTCCTCCCAAACACCTAGGTCCACATACCCTCCATTGCCCAACTAGCCTGAGACTGGGTGATCTGCTCACCCCTATTTCCTACCCTGGTTGCTTATAGATCTGTTGCTGCCAAATTGTCAGCCCACCCGCTGCACGTTTGCTAGCTCCCGCTACCTTTTATCTCTGCTTCCCTCATCATGTTCTTCCCGCTATCACTTGTAAAGCACTCTGTTGCTTCCCGAAGCTAGGTCTGGACTCAATAAATACCCTAATAATAACAATAATAACAATTAAAGGATAGTGGCAGTCCAGCAGAAAACAATCTGAGCAGGTGGAAAACAGATGGGGTGAAGGGGATGACCCAAGGAGCAGATGAGGTGGAGAAGTGGTGTCCCACTACCCTTGAAGGCGCGGCAGCTACTCACAGCATGGCGGGAGACCCTGGCGGAAACAGTAGTCAACAGCAGTAAAATGGTAAAATGGCCTGGAGATGGTCCCAGCAAATAAGACTGAACTCAACACCAAGGTGGAGTCTGCAGGAGGGTGCAGGAAGTATGGCCTAGACTTCTACCAGCAGAAAACCCCAAAAGGGCTGTTTCTAAACCATGCATCCAGTTATTATATCCAGATTAGGGCCTAAAAATGCATAAACGGCAGAAATCGTCAGGAACCTCTTCTAGCAGGTCAGCAGACCTGCTTCTTCCAAAATGCAGTATTAAGAGAGAGTGGGCAGGGTCTAGGAGAACCCTTAAGTACCACCACTCTTTGGTGCACTGGCTTTAGGCAGCCCCTATCAAATGAGGGGGCTAAGGACGAAGGGGTCGGGTGGCTTACCATTCCGATTGACCAGTAGAACTGCTACTCATCCAAGACCATCCCCACCGCATGTGAGAGGGAGAGCCTGGGACTTAAGACTGGCCCAAACCACTTAAAACCAACATAGAGTCTCCCATGTGGCCTCACAAGAGGCCCATGTGATAATTATGTCCATGGAGGCCTACTAGCGTTTGCGATGAACAAATGAAGCCCTCAAATGCAAAATAGCCAAGACAAGGACTAAGACAGAAATAGATTGGTACCCCAATGGCTACCAAAAAGGAACATTGAGCTACCAACGCGGTGCAATGGCTTGCACCCCGGTGAAGTCAAAATCAAAGCAAAGTTACCACCAGCCTACTCCCTCAAAACAATGTATGGTGGTAAAATCACCCTCAGGCAAAAATGCTCTGCTTCTGAGGCACCCCTGGGACTGTGAGCGTTAGGGGTAACTCCGGACCATAATATACCTTAAATGAAGGAAAAAGGTTTCCAGAGCCAGTGGGAGTTCAGTAGAAGTCCCCCTGACCACCGAAAATATGTCAGTGATTCAAAATAAAAAGATGGGAAAAAAGCTGAACGTTGAGGGGACCTAGAAAATAGCCCTGGCATCCACAAAAATAGGAATTTTGTTTTAACAATGACACATTCTCTTCGTATGATTATATGTATAATTTCAGTGCCCCAAAACCTACCTGCTATTCACTGGTTACTACTGACTGGAATTCACTCCTAAAGTACATCTTCCCCCCAACAAGCTGACATTATGTCAGAGAGCACTGAAAAGAACTAGTTACTCTTACCTTGTAACGTTCTTTCGATGGGATGTTCCTCCGACGTATTCCTTATCTTAAATATAAATCCTTCAGCTTTGCTGGCCTCGGAAAATTTTTTCGCCAGAGGGCGCTGCGCGTCGATGATCGCCGAGTCGATGACCCTCGACGGCCTCCGTGCCGACGTCGACGTCATCCTGCCTATAAAGGCCGCGCGCAGCGTCCGTTGCTCAGTTCCGTTTTGTAGTCCCCAGTAATGTTTTTGGATTAGACTAATCACCTTGAAGGAGCATAGGCTGCAAACCCACAGGAAGTCATACTGCGGGGATGGATGGGAGGGTCGATAAGGAATACGTCGGAGGAACATCCCATCGAAAGAACGTTACAAGGTAAGAGTAACTAGTTCTTCGAAGGGATTGTGTCCTCCGACGTATTCCTTATCTTAGATAGACTCCCATAGCAGTGGTATTGTGACTGGAGGCGGGAGTAATAAAAGTTATGTTACCCTTCCAGAATGGACAGAGTGTAACACAGCCTTGCCGAATCTAGTTTCTTGACTAGAGGAGGAATCCAGGCTATAGAATTTGGTAAATGTATGTGCGGACGACCATGTGGCAGCCGCACATATATCTCGAATTGGCACCCCTCTTTGAAGGGCTGAGGATGTTGCGATACCCCTGGTAGAATGAGCCCTTAGATTTTGAGGAGGCTCCTTTCCTGCCAATTTGTAGCACTCCAGAATGGCTAAAATAATCCATCTGGAGATGGTTTGTTTTGTTATTGGAAGGCCCAACTTATGTCCTGCATAACCTACAAAGAGTTGGTCTGCTTGTCTGATCTTAGCCAATCTGCTGATATAGAAGCTCAAGGCTCGCTTAGGGTCCAGCCTGTGCAGTCTCTCTTCCTCCTTCCCCGGATGAGGAGGAGGGTAGAAAGAAGGTAATATAATCTTCTGAGTGATGTGAAACTCCGAGACTACCTTCGGGAGGAAGTTAGGCTTCACCTGAAGAACAACTTTGTCCTTGTAAAAGATTGTATGTGGAGGTTTACACGATAAGGCTTGCAACTCGCTAACCCTTCTAGCAGATGTCAATGCTATTAGCAAAACAGTTTTGAGGGTGAGAAGCTTCAATGAACAAGAGTGTAGTGGTTCAAAAGGGGCACCCTTTAGGAAGTTTAAAATTAGGTTTAAATCCCATAAGGGAACTTGAAAAGGTTTCGGGGGATAAACATTAGTTAATCCTTTTAGGTATTGTATTACCAATGGAATTTTGAAGTATGAAGGCTCCTCTGCAGTGCGCTTAAAGATTGATAGCGCTGCGAGATAGCCCTTAATTGTGCCAACCTGTAGGCCTGAATTAGCCAGGTAAAGTAAGAATGACAACACCATAGGTGTACCACAAGAAAAGGGTTCAATATTCTTTTCTCTGCACCAGCTGCAAAATTTGTTCCAACGGCAGCGGTATAGAGTTTTAGTTGCCGGCCTTCTGGCCGAAAGCAACACCTCCATAACATCATCCGGAAGGTCCCAATCCTTGTACCTCAACCTTTCAGACACCAAGCGTGAAGGTTGAGGGTCTTGATGGCTGGATGGAGAACCTGACCTTCCTTCTGCGAGAGAAGATCCTCTCTGTATGGCAGTCGAATTGGAGGGCAGATGGACATGTCTAGAAGGTCCGGGTACCACGTTCTCCTGGCCCAATCCGGGGCAATTAGGATCATGGTCTTCCGAAACCTTCTCAACCTCCTGATCATTTGAGGAATGACAGGGACCGGAGGGAACGCGTACAGAAGTGGGAACTCCCAGTCCACTACGAACGCATCTCCTAGAGCTCCTCTCGGGGGAAATTCCCTTGAGCAAAATCTGTCGCACTTCCTGTTGATACTGGTGGCGAACAGATCCACTTGAGGGGTTCCCCAAAGGGCGAAGATCTCTTGAAGGACTTCCTGAGCTATCTCCCACTCGTGAGAGACTGTGCTCTGCCTGCTCAGAGCGTCCGCTGTCAAGTTCTTCTCTCCGGCTAGGTGAATTGCCGATAGAGAGATTCCTTCCTGAATTGCCCAAAACCAGAGCTGCATCGCCTCTCTGCACAGTGGTAGTGAGCCTACGCCTCCTCTTTTGTTGAGGTAGTGCATGGCCACTGTATTGTCCGTCATTATTAGGACGTTTCTTCCCCGTACAGACGGCAGAAAAGCCTTCAGCGCTAGTCTGATGGCTCTCAGCTCCAACAGGTTGATATGTAGTCTGGACTCCGATGGAGACCAACGACCGCTGATGGTCAAGTCGTTGGCGTGAGCTCCCCACCCCGTGAGTGAGGCATCCGTGACTACTGTTATCTCCGGCCATGGTTGCCAAAACATTTCTCCTTTCAGGATGTTCTCCCGACAGGCCCACCACTGAAGGTCTCTGGCTACTTTGACCGGGATCCGAAGGAGATCTGTCATCCTTCCTGAGAATTGTGACCACTGAGTTCTCAGTGCCCATTGGAGGGATCTCATTCTCAGGCGAGCCTCCGGCACGAGGAATATGCAGGATGCCATGAGGCCTAGCAACCTCAGAAAGTCGTAGGCTGGGAGATATTGGGCATTCTGAAATCTGATGACCATCTGCAGAATATCTCGAGCCCTCACCTCTGGTGGCAAGGCTTTTCCCAGGGAAGTGTCCAGGACTGCTCCAATGAATTGGAGTCTCTGTGATGGTATCATCTGTGACTTCTTTAAATTGAGGGAGAAGCCCAGCTTGTGAAGGAAGTGGCAAACATAATCTAGTTGTCTCTGAGCCTGTTCCGAAGATACAGCTCTGATCAACCAATCGTCTAGGTAAGGGTAGACATGAATCCCTTCCCTCCTTAGACTTGCAGCCACAACCGACATTAGCTTGGTAAAGACCCTCGGGGCGGAGGTTAGCCCAAATGGCAGAACTCGAAATTGATAATGAGAGCTGCCAATTGCGAACCTCAGGTATCTCCTGTGCCTGGGATGGATCGGCACATGGAAATAAGCGTCCTGGAGGTCTAGAGATACCAACCAGTCCTGAAGCTGGAGGGCCTGAAGGATCTGAGAGAGAGTCACCATCTTGAACTTGTCCTTTCGGAGGAATTTGTTCAATTCCCGTAAGTCTAAGATGGGTCTCAGTCCTCCGTCCTTCTTTGGTATTATGAAGTAGGGGGAGTACCAACCCTTGTTCCTTTCCGCTACAGGTACCAGTTCTATGGCACCTTTCTCTAGCAGGTCTAAAATCTCCTGCAAGAGGAGCGGATCTGGAAGCTTCAAAGGGTTGTTCCCCGGTGGATGACTCTGAGGGATATGTAGGAAGGGCAGGCAGTAACCTTGGGCCACTGTCTCCAGAGCCCAGGCATCTGACGTAATAGCCTGCCATTCCGTCAGATGGTGAGTTAACCTGCCCCCTACTGGTGTTCTGTGAGGGGAGACCTCAGAGTGGTTTTGAAGCGGCTGATGCAGTTGCCGAAGGTAAAGTGGCTCCTGCTCCTGCGGGTGCGGCTTTCTTTCCCCTACCCCGTCCACCACGGGTAAATCTTCCTTGGCCTCTTTGAGCCGGTCGTCCCCTGCCCCTTCCATATGAGGAATAGTAACGAAAGGACCGTCCTCTCCACGATGATCCCGAAGGACGAAAGGTATTCTGACGGATAGCAGCTCCCAATGACTTGGCTGCTGCCTTGGACGTTTGCAGTTTCTCCAAACTGTCATCCGCCTTCTTTCCAAAGAGGGTAGAACCGTCAAAGGGCATATTCAAAAGCCTGGTCTGCACGTCAGAGGCAAAACCAGACTTCCTCAACCACGCATGCCTGCGGATTGTGGTACTTGCCGCCATGGCCCTGCTGATACTGTCAGCAGAATCTAGGCCAGTTTGTAGGGTCTCGCACATCGCATCTTTACCATCCCTGATGATGTTTAAAAATGCGTCCCTTTCCTCTCCTTCTTGGAGGCAGTCAGCCGCTGATGAAGCGCACTCCCAAAGGGTGTGGCTGAACCTAGCGAGCGTACAGGTCGCGTTAATAGACTTTAACGCCATGCTACAGGCAGAAAAAACCTTCTTAGCCATGGCATCATACTTTTTGTCATCCCTATCCTGCGGAGCAGTGGGGTATGCAGATGTGCTGCCTGATGAGGTTGCAGCCTGTACAACCAAGCTCTCAGGAGTAGGGTGTTTTGACAAATATTCAGGGTCAGAACTAGCCACCCTGTATTTTGTTGACAGTTTTTTATTTACTGCCGGGATAATTTCTGGCGTTTCCCAGTTTGTCAAAATCCTTCTCTGTAGAGCAGAGTGAAATGGAACCACAGGATCCTCCTGTGGGCCCTTGTCCAGTATGTCAGTGAGGTCATCCTGCTGAAAGGCAGGAGAAGGTGCAGACCAACCCATAAATTCTATGATTCTAGACATCAGAGCTCTATATGGAGTCTCCGCATGTTCTCCTGGGTCTGGTTTGATAAATTCTGCTTCAGGAGAAGTGTCCAAGCCACTAGCTTCCTGAAGTGCATCCTGAAGATTTTTTAATCTTCCTTCCTCAGAGGCGAAAGTCTCTGGCTCTGGTGATGTGGTCCTCTGTAAATCAATATCTTGGTCTGAATCCTCCCTTTCCTCAAAAATCGAGGTTAAAGGGGGATACATTGGTTTTTGGAATGGTATAAACCCCATTTCCAATGCAGAAGGAGCCATCATCACAGGCCTTGAAAACGTCGATGTCGTCGACACCGACGTGAAAGTACTCGAAGGCGCCGTGAAAAGCGTCGAGAAATGTGTACTAGGCCTCGAAGAACTCGAAAGGATCGGAGTCCTGCTCGAGAACGACGTCGACGTTCTCGGCGTCGAGTCGGAGGTCTTTTGTCTAACCGTTGGCTGTGGAGTAGCCGTGGTTCTTTCCTTCACCGGCGTCGATATCGGCGTCGACGTCGGCGTCGACTCGATCGACTGATGCGCCGATGAATCCTTCGACAACGGCGTCGATGGCGCCGACCTCTGTTTCGAAGGAGTTTTCGACGATGGCGTCGATGATGCTTTATCTCCCGATGGCTCGAGGCGCTTTCGGGTTGACTTTTCCGCCGGGTACTGCGACTCGCGGCGTTTAGATTTTTTGGGTTTTTTACCCGGGGTATCACCCTCAGCTGTCTTCGAGGGGGACGAGGCCGCTTTCTCGAAGACGCTTAGCATCTTTTTCCTGAATTCCTCCCACTCAGCTTGCGAGCTGCGTTTTGTGGGGCAATGAACTCTCTCAGGAGAACTCGACGAAGATGACGAAGGGGATCTCCTACGTCTCTTCTTCGAGTGTCTCGATGTCGACGAGTGGTGGGAGCCACTTCGTGATCTAGATCGAGAGTGTTTTTTATGGTGAGGAGACGAACGTCTCGACTCTACCGAAGAAGCTTTCGAGGAAGTTAAAGTTGACCTACCTCTCTCGAGCTTCCCCCTACGCTCCTTCAAGGCTTTCGCCGTCATGGAAAGGCATTCCTCACACTCCGAACTCTGGTGCGTGATTCCCAGACACCACAAACAGACCCTGTGAGGGTCCGTCAACGACATTTTCTTCCCGCAGTCTCGGCACTTTTTGAAACCGGACCGAGGGGTCGTCGGGTCGGAGGAGGATGCCATCGATATCGAGGTAAATAGTAGTTATTATATACGTTATCTTGACGAGAACTGAGCAACGGTGTTCCGAGGCACAACGAAGCGCGGAAAAACGGAACTGAGCAACGGACGCTGCGCGCGGCCTTTATAGGCAGGATGACGTCGACGTCGGCACGGAGGCCGTCGAGGGTCATCGACTCGGCGATCATCGACGCGCAGCGCCCTCTGGCGAAAAAATTTTCCGAGGCCAGCAAAGCTGAAGGATTTATATTTAAGATAAGGAATACGTCGGAGGACACAATCCCTTCGAAAGAGCTGCTCAGTTTTGCTAATGGCAGTCTATGCCTCACGTCTATGCGGAAAGTAGTTAAATATCTATTAGGGAAGAATCCATTTTTCGAACATTCTTTATGTAACACTTCCAGTCAATTTTGGCAAAGTCCATTCAACTAATTAAAGGATTCTAAGTAATCCGACCGCGGCTGATTTTGCCTCGGCCGGAAAGTTCGCATGAGAAAGGTGCGAACTACCAAACGTTTGCACCTTTCTCATGCAAACACACTTACATACTACGGGGGCTGCAGGGGTGTCCCCCGCTCCCCCGCTCACTATACTGTAAAATATAGTGAGCAGGGTGTTGCGGGGGACACCCCTGCAGCCCCCCTTTTTTTTCGCGGGTGTGCTGCAGGGGTGTGCAGCACACCTGCGGGAAAAAAAAACTATACTGTAAAGTATAGTGAGCGGGGTGTTGCGGGGGACACCCCTGCAGCCCCTGCAGTCTTTTTTTTCTTTTTTTTTTTACTTACCTGCAATGCTACCACCAAAGGTTCGAACTTTTGGTGTTCCAACCTTTGGTGGTAGCATTTTTCGGTCGGACCTTTTTTTTCGGACCGATCGTACAACACCAATTTAACACTATCTCATATCACTTTATTACAAGCAGCTAATAATTTATGGTCTGTCTATATGTTTTGAGTCATCCCCGGCTCTCAGTAAGGATCCAACTGCATTCAACATTTTGTTAAATCGCTCTGCTTATGGAGCATAACAACTTAATAAAGGCCAACAGACCACTTCTCCCATTGAGAAATGCAAACCAGCTCCCTGAACGTTTTACAAGCAACATATAATAAACAGTAAGGAAAAATGCATGTGCAGACATGCGTCTAGAACATGCTACAGTACTGTCTCTGGGCCCTATTTCACTTAAATACTTTGACTACCCTCACCCCTAAACGTCAGGTAAAATCAGATGTTAGGATAAAAGGAAGCCCTTACATTTTCCTTAAAAGATAGATTAGGATTGTTCCTTATTTGATCTGGTAGGCTATTTAAAACAAAACAGGGGAGCCTGTGCTTCCCAGCAGAAGCAAGGGAGAACTTAAGGTGTATGTGAAGTCTGCCCACAATTGAGGGCCTACTTAATTATCTGTTGTACTTATGATAGGTACATTATTTCCGTAGCCCATAGAACCCAACACAAAATGTAAGACAGCTTTGGACCGGAGGCCATTCAAAGAACAACTTGACAGAAGATACATATTCATAGTATTTTAGCTCCTTGATCACCCTAATGTTGCCATTATGAGCCCTCTATAACCACTGAAGTCGACACTCTAAGAGAATACTATTGCAGGAGAACAACAGACAAGACTATACTAAATGACTTATTTATCAACAGGAGACGCCCAGCCCACCAAAAAGACTATGAAATAGGATCATTTCAGACCATGTGTAAAACTATGCAGCAGAAGAAATTGCTTGTTAGTGTTGGGACTTATATACGACTGGTTTCCAAATCAGGCTTAGCTTGGAAATATGACCTGGGTGTCATGGCTGGTGTATTAGATCCCGACTACGAAGGTGACATCAAGATTTTGATACATAACAATGGGAAACAGCCCTAGCAAGTTAAAATAGGAGAAGAAATTGCTCAAGGGATTTTAGAGAGCGCTGTCTATCCCTTACCCATACAAGTACAGGAACAGGATCTTACAGAAAGGGGTACCCAAGGTTTTGGGGAGGCAATGTAGTCATACCTGAGAAATCTACTGCCCCACCCGAAGAGGCAGAATTTATTCCAGACCTAGCCTTCGCCCAACATAATGATCCGAACTGAGCGGCGGCTTTCTAGAATGTAATTCCGGAGGCTGAGGGTCGGGCACAGGGTGGATCTTTCTTTTTTCTAAAACACTGACTCTTGTACATAGGTGGCATGACCACTGAGGTCCTGTCGAGAACACAGTTACTAGTCTCCTGTAGTCATTGGTGAGTAGTCTTAGAACGGACACATTTCCACCTTACATCTGGACACGTAGGGGTTACAAAAATTCAGGGACAGATCATCCCATTATTCTACTGGCCAGGAGTCCATGCAGATGTAAAGTATTTCGTAACCACTTGCGCCGTATGTCGAAATACAGCCCCCCTATGGATCCACTTCAACCTCTCCCCATTATTGAGGTGCCCATCTCTCGGATCAGAATGGACATAGTGGAACCACTGGAACGCTCTAAATTTGGGAATAACTACATATTGGTGATACTTGATTATGCCACCCAGTGCCCGGAAGCTTTCCCCCTTAAAAACAACACCTCTCAACAGATCTTAAATCAATTGATTACCTTTCTGTCTAGGGTTGGGTTTCCCTGGCAAATTCTAACAGAAAAAAGTAGTACCTTCATGTGGAAGCTAATGGCCGAAGTGATGGAAATACTACAAATAAAGACCTTGCGTACCTGTGTTTACTGTCCCCAAATGGACGGATGGGTAGAGAACTTTAACCAGACATTGAAATGATCTGATATGATGAGTGATTTATAACGCGCCTGTACACAAGTGTTTCTAGGTGCGACAAGACAGGGGAGGGAAGACAAAGGGAGGACAAGACAAACAATCTTGCTAGGCCTTGTGTCATTCAGATCGTGCAGGTCGAAGGAAGAAGGGAAAGTGACATTGAGAGGGCAGGAGGAAGTGCAATCAAGGCAGCAATGCTCTGTGTGAGTGCAGCCAGGGCAGCATGGCTCTGGGGAAATGCAAGGAGGCAGGGAACTGTTGACATTATAGTTACAGCCCCTAAGTAAGCGCAAGGCCTAGAAGCATTGCATGGCATGGGAGACTGCTCATGGAAGATCCTGGTACCCAGTGAGACTCTCAGGGTAGCCAAGCAACCAGTCGGCATCGCAGACAGTTGGTCAGCAAGTGAGGGAAAGAGAGAAAGCAGAGGAGAAAAGGAAAGTCTTGAGCTGCTTCTGGAACTTCAGGTGGTCCAGCTGAAGTTTGCGAGGGGCAGGGAGGCCATTCCAGAGGGAGGCACCAGCAGAGGAGAGAGATCTACCCCCCACTCTCTGCCTGGAGAACCCTCTGACCCTCAGAGAGTTGGTGGTAGCTGAGTAAAAAGTTTGAGAAGGAAGGTATTTTGGAAGAGAGTTGGATGTAGAGAGGGCTCCGGCCCCAGAGCTGGAGAGACACGGTCCCTAGGCTTGAGGCCAAGGATAAGGCTTGCATTAAAGAACATCCTTAAGAAACTGGTTGAAGCTGACAGGCGCAATTGCGATAACATGATTCTCTGGGTGCTTTTTGTAATATGAAAATCCCCTCAAGACTCCTTGGGTTTTTCTCCCTTTAAGCTTCTCTACAGACGGGAGCCAAGGGATGTACTAGACATGCTTCGTGAGACCTGGGAGGAGAGAGAAGAAGCAGTTCTCCCCATTTCACAAACTGCCCAACGCTTAAAAGAGCATATGGCTATAGTAAGAGAAATAGTCATCAAACATCTTGAACAAACCCAAGAGAGTCAAAAAACTCAATATGATTGAAAGGCTGTCCACCTTTTCTTTTCAATAGGTGCTAGTTCTCTTGCCCACCTCCAACCAAAAGATGGGTTCTAAGATATTTGGTCCATATGATATACTAAAGAAAAAAGGGCCATATAGCTATTTCGTAGCCCAGCCTAGCTGAAGATTGAGGACTGAGGTCTACCAAATAAACCTTTTAAAAGGAGTGGAAGGTAGATCTTGTAGAAACCACTTCTGTGACTATAGCAACACTACTCACAGAGGGAGGCCCAAAAAAGAATTTTCCATCTACTGATTTAACACCTCAGCAACAGGAAGACATCTAAGACTGGCTTTCTCAGACTTTCTGATGTCTTTAGAGATAAGCCAGGGAGGGTCAAGAATTTCATGCACCATATTCGAACCCCACAAGGAAAGGTGGTAAGCCTAAAATCATACAGAATCCCTGAGGCCAGAAAGGAAACAATTGTCCAGGAAGTAGATAGCATGCTGGAGGCAAATACTATCAAGCTGTCTGAGAGCCCTTGGTCCTCACCAATATTCCTAGTTGCTAAACTAGATCCAATGTAGAGATTTTGTATTGACTTTAGAAAGCTAACCTCCATATCCCAGATTGACAATTATCCGATACCTAGGATTGATGATTTAATAGACAAACTGGGACCAGCTAGTTTCATTGCCACAATCGACTTGACAAAGGGTTATTGGTAGGTTCCTTTGAATGCCACTGACAAGGAAAAGATGGCTTTCTCTACTCCCAAGGGCTGTTCCAAATTAAAGTCCTTCTATAGGTGCTAAATGTGGATCCCGCCACCTTTCAAAGGATGATAGATGAGGTATTGTGGCCCTTTTCCCATTTTTGCAGCGCATATCTAGATGTAATTTTGATCCATAGCCAGATGTGGAAAGAACATCTTTTTTCCACTTGTATGAAATTGTAGGGGCCCTAAGAAAGGCTGGACTGACTGCCAACTCAGGACGTGCAATTTGACAGAGTCAGACGTGCCAGATCGGTTTTTTATGGAGAATGGTGGTGCAGCCACAGGTGGAAAAAGTAAAAGCTGTCCAAACAACATCTCCCCCTAAAACTAAAAGGGATCTTTGGCATTCTTGGGGCTCACTGGGTACTACCACAGATTCATCCCTACCTATTCCACCATAACTTCACATCTAACGGATGAACTTAAAAATGTGGATCTATGTGAAAATATCGAATCCATTACTGCAAATCAGATTTTGCGACCCGTTTTTTGTGCATTTTGCCGCAAATTAATGATGGGGCGCCCCTCCCACCCACAACCATCATATCCCCCCATGTTATTAAATACCCTAACCCACCACCCCTCTATATTGTGATGACATGCGCAAACAAGGGGTCGGCAAAATTGGATTATCTTAAAAAAAAGTTTCATTTAATCAAAAAATGTTTGTGAAAAGTTGTTGGTTCATGACAAAAAAGCAACAAATTATCCAAAAATGATAAAGGGTTGAACGCACGTTTTCTGCATTCAGTCTTTAGAAAAACTTTTGTTGCTAGTTTTCTGATCAGCCTCAGAAATAGGAGCCGTAGTGCAGCATCTCCCTCAACAGTCATACAATTGCATTTCTTTACTAACAACACATACCAAAAACCAAGGCTCGCCAACTAATTGTTTTATACCCAAGTATGCAGAACCCCAGAACCTTCAGTTGAAAAAACAAGATTAGGATAGCTTTAATATGTTAAAGCATATATATTGTGTATTGAGCCTGCCCTCAAAGTCCCTATTTTCAAAAGGGAGTTTATCCTACAGACGGATGCATCCAAAGTAGGTCTTGGGGCTGTTCTTTCACAAGAGTACTGAGGGGAGCTGGAAGCTATTTAGCTTCTAGCATAGGTTGGATTCTTGTAGTCTTCTAGTGCAGAAGGGATGTGACCAAGCAATTTGGGCTGGGCTGCCCCTTTTGATGTGGGACCAATCCTGATTTGCATATGGTCTTTCCCCTTTTGCAATAGCTTGCCAGGCGAAGAACTATGGTCTGGAGGCTTGCTCAGAGCAATGCCAGAGGTTAAGATTAATTCTAAACCTTCCAGCCATGCCATCACCTCCTTTGTTTTGCAGTTATGAGGCTTCCTACATTTAGCAGACACAGCTAACGTTTTTTGCTGTTTTCGGGTGTGACTAATAACTGGCATAATTAAAGGTGACTTTTTTTTTGTGTACATATACAGAGATCTTTTAGTGGACATGAAAAATAAGAGCATTTGCATGGCGAAGAATTATGGAGATGCTCTTAAGTCACTGATTTATTCGCCACATGGAGGGCGCAACGCCAGATAACACAATCAATGCTGCTCCACCCGCCTTCAATGATGCACCTGACCCCTTTGATGACCCCTATGACTACTGCCCATTCATCCATCAAAACGTGAGGAGATACAAGAGGCACACGCTGTATGCACCACAGCCGATCGTCCACCTTTTCCCAATACCTCTATCAGTGATGCACAAATTACTGTGAGCTATAACCTGGGGAGCGCAGAGTTCAAAAGTAAGGGGAGCTGGGAGCTATTTAGCTCCTGCTTGTAGCCTAAAAGAGCCTGGTTAGCTTGACACAAAAAGCTACCAAGAGCTACTTTTGGCTCCCCAGGCCAATTAAAGCAGAACAAACACACCTACGTGAATTTAACTCTGGGCGTTTGGGACAATATATTGATAAACGGGACAGATGTATACAACATTTAAAGGATAAAGGGTCATAAATAATGGGCATAATTATACATTTGCGTTTCATGTGGAAGTTAAACTTGCGGAACACTATGGACTAGCTCCTCGTCCCAAGTGGTAGCTCCTGACTGGTTACTGGATACCCAGGAGCTGCTGTTGGCCCCTGCTTATCCAATCTTAATTTCAAGCCCTGGAGCGGTGCATGCCCGTGCATATAGATGGGTTTGCACAACAACAAATAAAGTGAAAATACATAATTTGAAACAAAATAAGTACCCTAGTTTCTTCAGCACTAACATATAAAGCCATTATATCAGGCCTCATTGTGGAGTGGATTTTTCGTCTCAGGAGGATAACTCAGCGGCAACGTGCTCGTCTTGGAAGCAAGACGACGGAGAAACAGAGGTTCGATCCCTCCTGCTACTGGTTATTACAGAGGTTTGCTAGTAAACTGGTAGATTGCTTTCACAGGTCTGTCCCAGAAAGAGTGATATGGCTGGGAAGTGTCTGTCAGTAGTGAGGTGTTCTATCCTTTCCGCCAGGATAGTTGAATTCTTCGGAAGCCTTTGGCAATGTTATTCTATGGGCTAAGTGGAACTCCCAAACTCATCGCAAAGTATTACCCTTGCCAGGGGAGTTGCTAGGTCTGGAAAAGACCCAGGGCTAAGCTGATGTCAGAACTGTCGGGACTGGGGGCTAGCTAGTCTTTTGGCTGTAGCTCCTGAGATTCTATTCGGGGCTACAACCAAAAGATCAGGGGCTATAGCCCCCTTAGCCCCCCCCTAGCAACGCCCTTGACCCTTGCTTTACTTTCAGCATCTTCAACCTGTCGTCGGGGTCTGTCTTACCAATAAGCTCCCTGTGTTTGCTGTAAGCCACCTTACATACTCCTGCGTGCCTCATCAGTGGCATGGAATGCTTCCACACACTTAACCCTTCTCTGATGTAACCTCACTGACTACCACTGTGAACCGAGATCATCTTCTGCTTGGCGTTCTTCTGCCAGAAAACAACGCGACATGTACATCTGGAAGAAAAGTGCCCCACACAGTCTTTATAATGTAAGCTTAAACACCCACCAAAAACTAACTCCTTACTGACAACTGTGCTCCATATGTGGCCATCTTCCATTTTATTGCATCTCGTAATGACGCATCGGATCAACAATTCATGCCCACTGCCCCCTCCTCGCTCTCATTCTACTCCCCGTGCTCTGCCGGTTTCTCTTCTAAGCACGACCTCTGAACTGCGACCACTGATGCTTGTCAGCACTTCTATGTCCACGTGGAGTTGGGACGTGCTAAAGAAACCACTTACATTAATATCTTAATACAATAATCTGACAGTATTTCCGGTAAAGTGCTGCTTAATGGACTTAGTGGGTGGATGCAGGCAAACCTGATCCGTCGTGACGCACAGATAGGACCTAGAGCTTATGTGAGAGCGATCGATTACTACTCCGCTCTTTACTGATGATGTGGCAGAAATAGGAAATGGGCTGTGCCTGTGAAGAGTACAGCCGTATGAAGCACCCTATCATTATAAAAGAGAAGTCAGAGGTTATGCCCGAAGGCACAGGAGGGTTATATTCAACTGCTGGGAAAATGTTAGAAAATATGGCCTAGGTGAAAAAAAGGGGTAGGAGAAAAAGTGAAGGCGGAAAAAGAGCACAGCTGGACATAAGTTGCACAAAATAGGGCACAGGAGAAAATGGGCCATTGGTAAAAGTAATGTATTTATGAGAGGAGGTTAAAATATGCTGAATAAACTCGAGGTGGTCAGAAAATAAAAGTATATCCTGGCTGCCCGGAGAGGAGTGCCCTTCAGCGCAACACACTAACCGCTGGGAACAGTACGATGATGTTGCTCATGGGTTCAATACCCCGGCCAGGTCGACTCAGCCTTTCAACCACACCAGGCAGATCATTTGGGTACTGCATTAAGGGGAATAATAATGGTAAGGATTAATATATGTTGCCAAGAGCTCTGAAACTGGATTCCCAGTGATAGTGGGGCTCTATAATATACCAGAATTATTATTATTTACAGAGCGAGAATATGTCTGATGGACATCAGTCTAGATGCCTTATTGTCCTGGAGGACAAATTAATTTGTGTAAAGGATGTTAATTTGTATAAACATTTTATTTGAAGGAGAGACAAATACAGACAATCACATTAATACATCACACTGGGAATAAGCATAGGCAAAGCGCTACATTGGCCAGGGAGTGTTATTAGTACTCAAAGGCCTGACACAGTGAATTAGGGCCTAGTTACATTTGAGTAGGTGAAAATGAAGAGGCAAAATTGCACTGCAACAGTGTGAAGGGAAAGTAAAAAGGGACTATGCTTTCAAACCTTGGCTGCACGTAGCCCTACAGATAAGGGGTATATCAGCCACTTTTACTCACAAACAATAGACAAATACTCCCAAAAAATAAAAATGTCGAGTAAAAATACTCCGACTAAAAAATAGGAAACATACATCAGAGCTTGTGTCCCTGCTCTCCAACACAGTCCCATGGATATGCTTGGACCAGTAGTGCATGTTGTACCAAGGAAAGAAACGAACTAATATGTGTACTTTCTGATCCCAAGACGTAAACATGTATCTTGTAATATGCATGAATAACTAGGTACAAAGCAATTTTACAAAAACCTGTTTGTTCTTCAATGAAAACGATATTTTTACTCATTTATAAAATAGGCTTTTACACCCTACGAAATCGTTCCCTTCACAACTTCCAAAAATAGTGAGTAAAATACTCCCACTTCAAAATCTTATCTGGAGCACTGGCTGCACTGTTCAATTTGGAGTCTTCCGTTACCTACGGGTTATTATGGCTGTGCAGGAACATATTTCCAACTCAACATGCTGAGAAATTCTCACTCTGACAGACAAAACCCAGCAGAGATAACCAGATTACTTATTTGTATTTTTGTATTTTGTATTTGTATTTTATTTATTTGTAATGCGCACCTAACCCGAGAGTAGCCAGGCGCAGAGGCAGCAAGAGGGTTGCAAAGCTTCGTTACATACGTGTGGTGAGGTCCAGCTAGGATTACATTGCTGACGTATCACGCCAAATAGGAGGGTAGAACATGTACATTAAAGGCAGTACTATAAACATATTTACATTCAATGAGTAGGGGTAGAACATAACATGTACATTAGGGCAATACTATAAACATATTTACATTCAATGAGGCGCCACATGGTAGTGGCGAATCTGGGTCTCTCAGAGTCGTTATGAGTCGAGAGATGTGAGTCAGTGGACGGTCCTAGCTCTGAACTGGTGGTAGGGTAGGTCCTCCCTGCACGACGGAGGGAGGGAGTTCCAGAATTGTGCTGCTTTTACTGGAAAGCTGTTTCCTCCAGATGTAGTACGTTTAAACCTGGGCACCAGAAGAAGGTTGGAGGTTGGTGCTGGGGTTGCCTTTAGGGTAAACGAGATCAAATAGTGGTCTGTCCAGGGCTGTGGGAGTATGGAAGAGACCAGGACTGGGCAGTTGTGCACAGCTAGCCAGTCCAGAGTTCTCCCTTTGATATGGGTAGGTTCAGTAATCTTCTGGGTGAAGCCCAGTTCCTCTAGGGTATTGTTGATTGTACTAGCATTGGCGTCTGCGGGGTCGCTAAAACCAAGGTTAAAGTCTCCTAGTAGGATGCGTTGTGAGGAGTTTTTGAGATTGTTTGATAAGATGTCTGTGAGGTCTTCTTCGAATGATCCTAAGGGGCCCGGTGGTCGGTAGATAAGGTGAATGGAGATGGATTGAGTACTAGAGAGTGTTAACTTGGCTGTAAGAGATTCACAGGAGCTAGCATTGATAGGAGTTTCAATTGTGATCGTAAATTTAGTTTTGGCTATGATGGTAAGACCTCCACCTCTAGAAGTGGTGCGATCGAGTCTTAATAGCGTGTAATCGTCTAGGACTGCTAGCATAATTGCAGGGCCTGCTGTGGGGTGAAGCCAGGATTCATGTCTGATGCGTGGGCTACCATGAAACGTGCATTTATTAATGCGCCCTTAGTCCCTAGATCTACTAGGTTTAGGGGTGGTGGCATAGCATCGTGCGTGCTTTTCTGGTCACGAATGGGCTCACAGTGGAGTCTACTATTCAGTTGAAAGGGGTGTAGGGATGGATTCCTGGTCACCTTTTTGTGGGCTAGTTTAGACAATGGATCATAGAGTCTTGCGAGCCTGGCACGTAATCTAAGGTTTCTTGCGAGAACAGGGCAGGGTATGGAGTTCATTTCAGTTAATAAGTATGGGTTATGTGCAGGTTCAGGTGCTGATAGGTTGGGTAGCATGATTAGGTATTGGCTATTCAAGATGTACAATGTTAATCTCAGTAACACTGTATAAAGCGTGTGGAGTTACATTGTAATGTTGGCCCGGGTAGACTGGTGCGGTGTATTAATGTCTGGTAGTGTGGGTCTGGTCTAGTGAGGCACCTAAAGTCGATTCGCGCAATCCAGGCACGAAAGCAAGGTCACTAGCATAGTGCAAGGGAAATGGGTCACTTAGGTTCAATTTTTAACAATCAAGGCACAAATGCATCGGTCACTTAGTGCAGTGCGAAGGCAAAGGGTCATCTAGATTAGTTTTTAACAATCAGGGCACTAGAGCGTGGGACACCCTAGCAGGGTGCATAGGCAGGGGGTCACCTAAATTCAATTAGCAATCAGGTATAAAGCGTGGTTCACTATAAGGGTGTGAAGGCAAAGGTCATCTAGATTCGATTTAGACAATCAAGGCACAAGAGCCTAGGTCTCTAGCAGGGTGCATAGGCAATGGGACACCTAGAATCAAGTATTTAGCAATCAGGCACAAAGCATAGGTCACTAGCAGGGTGCATAAGCAATGGGACACCTAGAATCAAGTATTTAGCGATCCGGCACAAAGCATAGGTCACTTGCAGGGTGCATAAGCAATGGGACACCTAGAATCAAGTATTTAGCAATCCGGCACAAAGCATAGGTCACTAGCAGGGTGCATAAGCAATGGGACACCTAAATTCAATTTAGCAATTTAGGCATAAAGCATAGGTCACTTATTAAGGTATAAAGGCAGAGGATCAACTAGATTCAATTTTAACAATCAGGACACTGAAGCGTTGGTCGCACTAGGGAGGTGCATAGGTAATGGGTCACTTAAATTCAATATATAGTAATCAAGCACACAAGCATAGGTCACTAGCAAGGTGCAGAGGCAGTGGGTCCTAAAATCGGGTTTAACAATCGGGACACAGAGGCATAGATCGCTAGCAGGTGCAGAGGTAATCAATACTAGTCACAGATGTACTGAATGCAGTTTTGTGCGCCAAGCATATATAAACTAATCAATGTTAAACATAGGTGTGCTAGATACAGTTGCAGGGAATATGAGAGCATTGCAAGAGCATTACATAGGCAACAGTCAATGGAGGCGCGTTCAAAGGGATGCAGTTCTTCAAGATGCAATCAGTTACTGTATAGCTCACGCAGTAGACATGGTTTCAAATATAGGGGAATACATGAGAGCAAAAGGCGAAGGCCGTGTAGAGGGGAGTAGTTATCATAGTTCGGTGGGATTTAGGCAATTGAACATAAACTTGTCTACCCATAAAATACCTACACAATTCACAGAGGACAAAGCAAGGTGGTCCAAATGACTTTCAGCATGAAGAGACCAGAACGCATAAAACCCACTGCCAAATAAATAGTTCAATACTACCGGCAGAAGTTGAGAAAAAAATTCAAAAGCATGCCTGCTGGAAAAAAGGGCCCGAGGCACAAACAGAAACTGCCCCATTACACTAACATCACAGACTTCCCGCCCAGACAAGCCTTTTCAGTCGGCTAGCAAGATTGTCAAGTTAGAAAACAGGATGGAAGAGCCCCGAGGGCGCAGGGCGCGCTGCTATGGAACGTCATAGACCCCAAACTAAAAGCACAATCTCACAACCTGCTGTTCAAGAAACACCTGTTCATTGCCCGGTTTTGGAGGTCAGAACCTTCTGCATACACTCGATTACGCCCTTATGCCAGGAGACTCTGGAAACTGAACCTGGTTTGGTCCCCAATTTTAGTACTTGACCAAAATGGTGTAATTCTGGGCAAGTCGCTTTATCTGCTTTTGCCATACATTTTACAAATATAAAGCTTGACAGCCTGGCGTGTGTATATAAAAACCTATAAATAACGCTCTTATTAGTCCATTAGCATGACTACTCCCCAGTAATAAGAAAAGCGCATCATTGGGCAACTGTAATAAGTCACTGCTGCTGCCTGATGCCGCACTGAGCTGATCTTCAGATGCCACTAGTATTGAAGGGTATGATGGTGTGATTATGTGTTATAAGAAATAAAATAGCCCATCATAGGTAAAAGAGATATAACAGGTAATCTCAGAGTTATGTTCCCTGATTAAGGAACTCGGGCTTCCTTAGTTTGATTAAGGAAATGCTCATTGCCTTGCAATATCCATTTATAGTACGTGTGGAGATAGTTTATCCCGTAAATAGAACATTCTACACATTAGGTTGTTTGGTATACATGGTTTCAAAACGTCCCAACCTGGGTTTTTGTACCCTAAACTCAACCAGACTTCATATGCCACGATGTGCTGTGCCTGGCACCTTAGGTTTAAAATGCTCCTGGTATAACAAACCTGAACAGTCTCCTTGCAACTAATACTGCGTTAACTGTGTCAGTTATTTTTTTAAGTGCTGCACTTGAGCCCATAGAATAATTCTGCTTATTGTGAACCTATCTAACATCCAGTGAAATGCGTTCTGTCTTTGCACATGGATTGCCTATCACAACGTTACCTGAAGTGGCCACAAATGACACATTTCGCACTTACCACATAACGAATGATAGAATAAAGACCCATCTACAGCCTGTTGCCAGGGCACGGACATCATTAAACGTCTCAGGAAGGGCCTTCAGATCCAATCCGATCCAACATCATCCCCTGATTCAACCTTAGGCGCACAATAGTTTGAAGTGGGAAAGTATGCAGTGCTGGTGGAACGCCATATCATTCCCTTAACTCCCATGAATAAAAACGGACAATGGTTTGCCTTTTTTGGCCAACGGGCTCATGTGTACAATTTCCTCTTTTGTGTGTTTGATTCAAACTGTGCTCTTAATAAAAGATGTTTTGTGGAATGTTTTCAAATTTTATTTGAACTAACCAAATAGAAAAAGTAGCATTCTGAAAATGTTTGAAGCAGATTGCTCCTTTTGCTAGTCCCAGTTTCGTGATAATTATTTTTGCTTTAATTGGTCCATTTTTTAGAGGGTGTGTTGTATGCTGTGGAATGTCTATTGCTCTTTCCAATGTTTTATGAATTGTCTTTGCTTTGAACGCCAATAATGCCAGAGATATATCATCTACATCAAGCGGGTATACCAGCACAAATTTAAAATGTATTCTAACTGTTGATAGGGAGATTATTCTTAGGCCTTTTTTCTAGGTCTCAGAAATATCAACATCTCAGGTTTAAAGTTTGTTTCCATAGAGTTCATGACTCTCCAAGTGATAAAATGGCAGGGAAGTCAAGCCCACTCTCCAGAAGATATAAGCTAGTTTAAAGGCACAGTAAACACATTTGATGAATACACAATAAGGGAATAGGCAATATATATGTAGAATTATATTCTTAATCAGGGCACAAAATGTGCACTCACCACTAACCATTGGCTAGTAAGAAATGGTGTGCTGTGTGTTGTGTTATGTTATGTTAACAATGCTTCTAAAGCACACTATCACCCGGAGGTATCTTGGCGCTAAAACATCATGTTTTTTTTCAGCCTATAGCAGACCAAATTTTTAGGTTTCTTTATCATTTAGCAATTAGCTTTGTTTTGCGCAGATGACTGTTTATACTGTGGTAATACATTGTTTGTTTGGCAAATATGATGTAATATTTTGCAAAACTTTACACAGGTAAAACAACTCTGCACTGCTGTACAGGTGTGTTGGCAGCACACCGAATGCATTTTGTAATTGTACCTTTTTGAACTTCCAGTGCATTTCAAAATGGTACTTTAGAATTTTGTTTTTTTATTGACTTAAAAAGGCTATATTCAGTGCCCACCTGTCATCAATGAACATGTAACTTTACTCAATGTGCGCTGAACATTTGAACTATATGTTACCTTTCTAACACAACTTGCTTATTTGGTGATATGGTTTATTTTCTATTTTCAATGTTCAATTCCTACAGCGTGGCCTAATTAATAAAGGACACCGTAGTGTTTCTCCAGTATCTGGATCAGAACCTTCTTCCAACAATGCATACTTGTTTTGATGTATTAGAACTAATATGGAGGTCTGTTTGAATTATCACTGCAACAACTCATTGTAGTGTAAACGTTTGAGGACAGGACATCCCCCCTGTACAAAGTATCAGCCCAGCCTTTTCGTCCTGCCCGACCATAGGCTGTCCCTTCTGTTACAAAAGCTAAAACATCACAGGGCAAGCAATTTACAACAGGCTAAAAGAGCAAGGTCTGCAGGGAGCGTCTAAACTCCAAGTGATTAATAACACCTCTAAGTAGCAGTGGCAAAGCATTCCAGAGTTGGGCCGCGGCCACAGAAAACGCCCAGCCACCCACTCTGGTACACCAAAAAGTGGGAATAGAGAGAAAGCCAGCAGACTGTGAGCGAAAGCTTGCAGTTTGGGAGATAACAGACAAATTTGGCCCGAAGATATTCAGCCATGTGACCATGGAGTGCACAGTGAACCAAACAAGAGATTTGAAATTAATTTGCTGAGTCACATCCAGCCACTGTAATGACCATAAGATTGGAGTGATATGAACTCCATAGGTGGAACCGGTTGCCGCAAGATTTTGAAGGCGCTGCAGTCGCTGAACTAGAACTTTAGGCTAGGCCATGTATAGGACATTGCAGTAGTCCAGGCGACTAAGAACCAGGGCTGCTACAGCCGAAGGCCGTAAATGAAGTGTTATGAAGGGAAGCACTTTCTGCAAGATCTTCAGATGGAAATGCCCCGCTTTACAGACTGCTGAGGCCTGATGAGCCATAGAGAGAGTGAAGGAAATAGAATTGTATGTATAGTGTGTGTATGTATAGAATTGAGGTAGTGAGTGACTTTTTATGGCTGGCTAGTAGCTTGAAACTTGAAATTTTTCCCCCTGTTCTTAATAATAAAGTTATATAATAAATTTAATTATGTTCTTAATAACAAAGTTGAGCATGGGAAATACACAGCCCATTTACGAGTAAGTACATCATTAATAACTTTTTAGCATACAGAAAAATAAAGAATTTTGATCTCACAGGATCATGCAATGGTCACACAATCATCCCACAAAGGCCACTGTACTTTTAGTGAGGCTCACATGCCTCTGAGTGAACAAATACCAAAATGTTAATCTATTGACCAATAGAAATCAATAGACCAATCTTAACCAATGGAAGTAAGGAGGAAGTAGTTCATCCCATAAATGCAAAAACCTGCACATAACGTTGGGAGAAGGAGGTCTGCCCACGGGGCCAGCTGCACAAGCATGTAGGACTCAATGAAGATCTCCAGAGGGATAAGAGGACCCAAGAGGTGAGATTCACTCATCTATCTCCAGGTTGGAACACTGCAGAGATTTAACAAGCTGTGACTGTTGCGGTTCGGTTGTGGATGGACAGCTCATCACAGTAATCCTACACCCACAAAAGAAGGGTACTAAAGTCCAACAGTGAGTAAGGGAACCCACAACAGGAGATCCTATTTAAGAAATGCCAGAGCCACACCATTGAGGAGCCTGCAGGGTGGAGTCCTTTTAGCAGGAGCAGGACTTGATGTGGTTGTCATTCAGAGGGGCTAAGTCAACAAACTAAACACTGACCCCACAGGAATGGACCAGTGAGTCCACCTGAAGTTGGAGGGGCCACATGAAGATGCATGGGTGAAGGAACAGGAGCTCAGTGATGCAAGAGCGAAGGTAGGGCCATAGTGACCCTAGCCAGGGGTCCCAGATCAGAGTTTGATTAAAATGCAAACAGAACACACCACTTCTGGTCTCCACACTAGAAGAACAGACCTGGATCCCGCTACACAATTAAATATCCGAACAAAAGTTAAAGCAGAGGCAACAGCCCTGCCAGGAAGCTAAAAGGCTACAGTGCTTAGTTCTAGGGTCCAAGCTGCACAGAAAACCCCTATGGAGAGGGAGAAATGCCTTCAGGCAAATGGATGCATCTGTCCCTGCAAGATAAGCAGATAGGAACATCAACTACAGCTTCCTTTAGTGGTCAGAGATGCAGATATTTATCTTTGGGATTCTAGTGCCCAAAAGATGCTAGTGCATAGATTCCATTGTCTTCATTGGGACAGTCGTCTCCATGATGCTTAAGGATAAAATCACATTTATCACAGTTCCTGTGAAGAGGGTCAACGTTTATGCCAAATCGGAGGGTATAGGAGTTAACGCAAACTTACAAACAGACACTCATGTGCCATTAAATAATTTGGAGGCCAGTAATTTAGTGAAGGCCACTACAAACCAGCTCTTCATGGGCATTCTCCAGAACAAACCTAGGGGATGGGTACTCCAGAGACATCCCAGACCGCCATCTCCCTCATACACACACATGCACAACCAAACTATCATTAAAGAGCTTCTGGCCAGAGCTCACACAAGCAAATTAAGCTACATGTTCATTCCCAGGGTCCACTCAATTACACACAAAGGCAACAAAGTACAGTTGCCTAGCTACTGGGTATCACAAAACTAGAAACTCCATTTGGGGAAAGAAGGCTACCTTCAAGCTAAAACGGCCTCAGCTCACGCAGCCACTATATCAAAGTGCACTGCCGCCAACCAAAATCAGTTCAAGTGTCTGAGCCAGGTAACTGATGCAGGGAGAATAAGGGGTTTGTATAGATGGTTGTGACCCACCTTTGGGATAATAAAGGGCCACAAACATATAAGAATCACATCGCCACTGAGATCTGCATGGAACTCACTGGGGGAACTAGTCGGAGGATCACAGAACACAAGCAAAAAATGTAAGGGATTCCAAAAGTGAACTTTCTCCGAGCACCATTACAATAGCAAACTTTTAATTCTGCATTCATTAATTATACCATCTGATTCTAGGTGAAGACTCGATGCGAGACATCCCCAGCAACTTTGCTTGGACTAATGGCTCGTCTTCCTTGAAAATAGATTACATCCTTGTACGTAAAGGACTTTAAAAAATGTAAATCACGTTATATTGTACCAATTGAATTCAGTGATCACTGAACTTTGCCGACAGAATTTGAGATTGGAACAACAAATGATTATGCGGTTGAGTGCATGCCTGGTCAACTTAGGGTTAATACAGCTGGCAATAGAAGATCCAGGAACGGTGTCACAAGTAAATGAAACTCTTGAAACTTAGCCTAGCCTCCAATGACTGGCAATATGACACATTGTCCGTGGAGAACTAAGGGGGGCTCTTGGAAGATCTCGCAGAGTTTAGCTTAGTGGGTGCAAAAGGTTAAAATCGTGGCTTAGCAAAGAAACATCTGCATGCTTGTGATACCAATCTGGCTAGTAAAAAAAAACACAATCCAGCACAGATTAAAACTCTAAAACCTTATCGCCTTGAACTGTATTGTAGAATTGAAACAGTGAAGCCTGTCTACAAAAATTGGCTACAGGGAAATTGTGCAATGAGGGGTCAACAAGATGCTGAATGCATGCTCTTGGTCTTGCGAAATAAAAACGTGCACGTATTTTGGAGACTGATGCATGATCTTGAAACCGTGCATTGTCAGACTAATGCAGTATCTGAGCAGCATGGATGGTCCATTATCAGCAGTTTTTGGCATTCCCCGCAGCATGGATGGTCCATTATCAGCAGTTTTTGGCATTGCCTAAGGTATTGGGACGGCATCAATGTGATGTTGCACGGCCTTATTAGGAAATTTGGAAGTTGTTGGTGGACCGCGATCACATTGAAGAAATAATTATGAAGATTAGCACCTCTAGATCCTTTGGCCCGAAAAAAATATATAACTTCTTGTTCAAGGGGACTACTTCTGTATGGGCATCGACAATGTCAATTTGAATTTGAGCATGTGGCTGATTCTTACTGTTTCCTGAGGTCTTTGTCTACAGCTTAAGAACTATCGACTCATCGCACAACTCAATGCCGACAGCAAGGTCTCTGAGCCCTTGCTGTTGGAACATCTCGAGAAATGGCAACATGAGTTAGGTAAGATCAAGCAATTGCAGACATGTTTTCGAAAGTTCTTCAGCACATCACTAAATGGATTCATTTTAAAATGTATTTTGAGCCAGGTTTGGTTTAAAAAATATGAATCTGTTTTTGTGGCCACTATCAAACTTCCTGACACATTTGATGCAGTGGCTCGTGGTCTATTTTGAGCAAAGTTGGAAAATGGGTAATACCACATGAGCTACTGTGTTAACAATGGGCCTTTACGAAGAGTCCAACGTACAAATCAGGTTGGATCAAAATGGGTCTTTGTCACAAAATATCTGCACTTTCAGAGGCGTCAGGCAAGGATGTTTTGGCACACTGCCTGTTCAATCTCTTTCTGTTGGATATTGGAGACTGTTTGGAGTTAGCTGCGTTTGCCACCCCTAAAATGTACAATCTGAAGCTAGTATGGATGGCATATGCGAACGACTTCTTGATATTTGATTGTACACAGATCGGTTTGCAGCACTTGCTTACTGCATTCACACATTTTGCTTTGTCTCACTCTATTAAGGTTAATGCATATAAATCTAGAGAGGGTTGAAAGCGTTATCTACCTAGGAATCCCAATCACTGCTAAAACTGCAAAAACTGCAAATTAAAGAATGGTTATAAACCCTGGTAAACGCACTTTCAAACCATCTTTCAAACCATCTTTCAGAGTCGATGCAAGGTTTGGCAAGTTTTCCCTGGTCCCTATCCTTACGTTTCATGAAGGGAAATTGTCCCAGAAATGTTATATGGCATCGAGGTTCATGCAACAGTGGTTTTAGATGTTTACCCTACTTAGAAGGAATGGTTTGGACGAGAGCCCTCAGGGTTCCGAGTTCTGTTCCATTATCAGATATGAACTTGGTTTGTACTCTTTAAAATGCAGGGCTAGATGGACATTTTTATTTTTTACTATAAATTTTTTCTCATGTTCAAATATGTTAAAAGTTATTGTATAACTATGCAACATAGAAAAACACAATCCAAATTGAACTACAAATCCCCATTAGTCCTTTCTGTGAGTAGTTCTCTTGATCCACTTCCTCTTACTCGACCTGTATATCACTTCCTGTTTAGGTCCCTTGCTCTTCTTTTTCTGCTCTTCAATCAGATAAGTACTATTTCTTTCAGCAGAACATGTTACAACAGTGTTTGTATGTTAATGATATTATGGAAATGCGTTAAAAAAAAGTTTATGTGAGGAGATTCAATAGCACTCAAATGCTGGGAAATAGAGAGTCATAAACCTAACGAGCGCTTTTGAATAGGAAAACAGCACAGCAATCAGAGGCGAGACCGCAAGCAGGGTCTGCGAGCAAAACAGCTCACATCCAGGAAACCTGCTTGCTATCTCCCGAGTGAGATCAATAGGCGCAGCGGCACACCCGGTCGCCGCCAGTGAGAAGCTCTGCGCTTCCACAGAAAACACGCCTGTAGAGGCGCAGGCGCGGACCACGTCGCACGTGGCGTCAAGGAGCAGCATTACCTCCAGTCGCACTGTGATCACAGGTCAGAACTCAGATTGAGCAAACCCGCGAGATAATGGACAAGAGAATGTTATCTCTCTATACCGGAGGGAAGCGTCATGCACTGACGGTAACATCCATCTCTCGAGCCACTAATTCAAAGCAATAAGTTTCAGCGGATGTGTACATCAGCCTGCAAGTGCAGGCACCAGGCACACTACACCCCTGTTCTGATGAAAGGATAAATCTGTAGTGAGGGCAGTCAGGAGGACACAGTGGCAAAGAGGACAGAGACATAACACTTAGCTTCAAGAGAGTGTTAGGGGACTCACGTATTGAAACAGTGGCTCAAGGGGTACAGCCCCTGCAGGAGAGACTGGACATGCTAGAGACCCTGAAGGGGACAGCAGAACGAGTGCAAATAGCCCAATAGGGGAAGGCTCGTCCGTTGAGCATACTGACAGAGTGGTGGAAATGCAGGGGAGTAAACAGACCCAGAAGAGTAAAAGCTCTTCTACTCCCTCGGATCATGCTACAGGGGGTAAGTAAAAGACCCCAGAGGCTGTGGACACGTTTGGTAATCTAAGAGATGCTTTCAGACAGAGGTCGGCAGTGCCAAGCCTCCTACCACCTTCCCCAGGGAGCATAATATGGGAGAGACAGACATATCAGATAGTGATCTGTCAGACACAAAGTTCTCAATGAAGACCGTAAAAGGTAGTAAGAGAGAGAGAAAGGAGAAGAAGGTACAAGATACCACGGCAGAGATGCCTGATAGGTTTGAACCAGGCAGCATTAGGCACCCCAGGTCTTTAGACTGGCGGCCATCCCCTAGGGTAGCATTGTACATGATGCAAATATTGTGCAAGACTCTAGAAAGAGAAACTGGACTCGGGATGAAATCTGAGTGCCTGCGTCCAGAATTGCCAGGCAAAGTGGCAGAGATGCTGGGACTAGATGCTAGAATGTTAACCTTCGTTACTAAAGCATCCAAAGACATATGCAAAGAGACGGACAGGGCTGCCAGGAGGAGGTCCTGGATTAGGCAGGGCTGATCGTTAAACTCATGGACTTAGCAGAAAGGGCAAGGGACACAGCCGAACCGGTTGACGTAGGTACCCTAGGTAGCTGGGTGCAAAGGGCATGTAACGCCAACTGTGCCCTTTCATTCAAAAGGAGAACGAGTTTATTGCTGAAGATAGACAATACATTGGGGGGCCTAGGATCATATGAGGCGGGAGAAGCTGCACATGGTCTCTTGCTTAGCAAGCCTTCGCTAAAGAAATTATTACATTTGTGGGTACCTATACCGCGCTGGACAAAGCGCAGTCATCAATAAAGAAAATATTTTCCAATAGTTTTTTCAGGGACCGGCTGACAGAGAGGCCGCTTGGTCGTTCACTACAGCTCACAAAGGAGGCCTCAGGGCTCTAGAGCCCAATTTTGGGAGTCGCGACAGCAAGACTAATTCTTTCCACCCCGGGGACGAAACACAAGAGGTTGTAGAGGAAGGGGATACTTTGCCACGAGGGAGAACAACCAGGTGAGAGCACAAAGCGTGATTTACCCCCAGCAGTGGGCAGGGCCGAAAGGTTTGTAGCAAACTGGCAAGTGCTGTCAGGCAATGCTTGGATCTTGCAAACAGTCAGTGGGTTCCACCTAGATTTTGTGGGTATACCCTTTCAGACAGCGATTCCAGCATGCATACAATTACCACAAGTAGAAGAGGGCCTATTGGAGAAAGAGCTACAGCAGCTCAAGGAGAGTGGATCCATAAAACAGAGAGAGAGTCTGTCTCCAAGAGTCATCAGCAATATTTTTTTAGTGCACAGGAAGGACAAAGAAAAGCCAGTGATCAACTTAAAGGCACTCAATCAGTGGATAGTGTACAGGCACTTCAAGATGGAGGGTATTCACCTCCTCAGAGATATCCTCAGGAAGGAAGACTGGCTAGCGAGGATCGATTTAAAAGATGTGTACCTTATGATACCAGTAGCACCGAACACTGTGCATTCTTGAGTCTCCTGTGGTGGGAACAGGCGTGGCAGCTCAAGACTCTGTCATTCAGACTCTCCTCCACCTCCTGGGCCTTTACCAAGCTCATGAAGCCAGTGGCTGCAGCAATATGAGAAAGAGGTATAAGGATGAAAAGATATCTGGATGACATCCTCATCCTAGCAGCAGACAAAGGAGCGCTGCAAGAGCAGGTGCATTAGGTGAAGGACATTCTCATTGCTCTAAAATTCCTCATCTATCAGGAGAAGTCAGAGCTTAGGCCCAGAAGGAGGGTGGAGTTTCTGGGCTTTATAGTAGATGCCAGTAATGCAAATCTGGTACTTCGAGCACAGAAGATAAGAGCTATAAAGAAGGAGATTTGTTTGATTCTCAAGAAGACATTGATTTCCCCTCGAACATTAGCAAGAGTAGCGGGTCTGCTAGCCTCCTCCATTCAGGCCATCTTCCCAGGGCCTCCACATTACAGGGCACTGCAGAAGCTGAAGATCAGACATCTTCGAGTGAGGTCTAAGATATCACCAAATGGTACCCCTAGATCCAGACGGAAGAATGAAGCTTGAATGGTGGCTGCAGAACATGGAAGCATGGAACAGACACGCCTTATTCGGAGACGTGCAGGAGTTGGTAATAGCATAAGATGCAAGCAGATCAGGCTGGGGAGCCAGATGGGGCCATTGGAGACAGGTGGCAAGGGGTCCCTGAAAGAGTTAGACCTGCACATCAATTGCCTAGAGCTATTAGCCGGGTCATTCGCAATAAAAATGTTTGCGAGAGACAGCGGGCTGCTGCACCCTCCTGAAGTTGGACAACGTGTCACCAATGAGATATATCAATCACCTAGTGGGCACATACATGGTCCAGGATGCTAGTAGAATTAGCAAAGGATTGCTGCCATTATTGACTGGAGACAGAAATCTCTGCCACTGCAGAATATCTCCTGGGGAAGCAGAATGTAGTAGCAGACTGGAACTCCCGGTATCTGAGAGAGTCCAGTCGCTGGTTTTTGCGAGCTTAGCAAAGCTATGGGGACCTCTGAACATTGATCTATTCTCCAGGTTGAACGCACAGACTCCCAGATTTTTCTGCTGGAGGTTAGGATCTGGAGGCACTAGGTTTGGATGCATTTCTGCACAAATGGAACAGAGCAGTTCAGTACGCTTACCCACCTTTTCATATGCTGACCACAGTGTTAGTGAAAATACGCAGAGAGAAGGCGGAAGCAGTGATTGTAACACCCACCTGGAAGTCACAAGCTGGGTTTCCAGTTCTGACAGAACTTTACTTTGATTTTCCGCAGACTCTTCCACAGAATCAGGAACTACTGACAGACCCGACCGACTGGTCGGTATCATCCTCTGAGGTTAGCGGGGAGCCTACCACTGCTGGCCTGCAGGTTATCAGGTGCAGATGGAGCCTGCCAGGGGTTTCGGGGCATGCTGCAAAGTCTATCAAACAGTCATGGTACCTTCTACACTCAGGTGCTATAACACTGCGTGGAACAAGTGAGAGGAATGGTGCTACCAGCAAAGTCTTCATCCCATTTCATACCCTATAGTAGAGGTGATAAACATCATAGCATTTCTCTCAGTCGGAGGCAACGCGTTCAGGACCTTAGGGGTATACAGGTCAGCCATATCGGAGAGTCATTGCCATGTGGATGTAAAACCAGTGGGGGAAAATCTGGCTGTAGTTGGACTGCTTCGAGGGGTGACATTTTGCAAACCACTACTACCTAGGTAAGCATACCTATGGGATGTCAACATAGTGTTGAATCTATTTATTAGTTGGCCACCGAACAATGAGTTATCTATGCAGCAGCTGTCGGACAAGTTAGCAATGCTGCTTGGCCTAGTATCTTGCAGAACAATGTCAGACGTCAAAGCGCTAGCGATAGACAGGAATACGTATTATCCAGATGGGTTAGTCTTTAATATTGCAAAGAGAACTAAAACAAACTTGATGATTATATATTACCCTTATCTCCAAGACCAGGCTGAAAATGTGTGTGGCCAAATGTATTAAAGAATACAAGCGGAGGACAGAAGAGGTTAAGCCACAGGGCGTTACTCATAGCACGCAGGAAACCGTTTAAGGCAGTAGCTGCAGCAACTATTGCTAGATGGGTATGAGAGGTTTTGAGGTTTGCAGGCAATGATATTTCAGGTTTCGGAGCGCACTCAGTAAGAGGAGGGATGGCCACTAAAGCTTTCACGTCAGGGGCTAGTCTCCAGGATATCTTGAAATCAGCAGACTGGTCAAAGGATTCTCCCTCTAGGATGTTCTATTTCGAGCCGGTTTCGACGGTGGCGGCTATAGTGGTTGAGAGCTTTGAACAAGCATAATTGTTGTCTCTGGTCTTGAAAAAGAATTAAGATTACCCAGGCTTACAGCACAACTAATCTTGATTCTATTAAAAACACGGGTGCAAGCATTATCCCACCCAACATACGCTATTTTAAGCTATAAATTACATATGTGTGAACAGTTGTATATATTTACATGTTAGCATATTCCCTGCCCTAATAAACCTTTTTTCCTCCTTTTTTAATCATACAGGAGAGGGCCAGAAGACTTTTTGACGTATCCACGGCTGAAGGTTGAATGAGGAGGCGAGAATGCAGCAGGATATGTCTGATGGAGCAGAGAGGAAGTCGCTTACGTTGGTGGTACAGGCCAGCATGGTTCATTGGCTAGAGTCTCAGTTGCCTAGAGAGACATTTCAGTTAAGCCATGTTAGAGCATCAAAAGAAGCGGAAGGGCCTAAACAGAAAGTGACATATGGGTTTGTAGTTCAGTTTAGATTGTGTTTTTTTTAAAAAATCATTGTTATACAAATAAAAGATACATTTTGAAACTGCTGAAGATTAGAAATAAAAGAAGTTGGAGCATAATGCTTGCCTCTTGTGTCTTTGAATCAAGCCGCCCTGTGTTGAACGCCTGAGTAATTTTCATTATACCAGCATGCATTGTAAGTAAGGCAAGACCTGGAGGCGAGTATCATGCCCCACTTTCCTCACTTAAACATTTCCAGCAGCAAAAAAGTATGATAATAGTAAACTATTAATCCCAGCAACACCAGAGTTTTTTATGAAGTTAAACTTTAAGATCACATTGTGCTCTGGCCTGGTGCTTGGGCATTTTGGTCAGTATGGTCCTCTGACCAATCGCCACCAATTAGTACATCCTTGATATGCCATATCCTGTTCTACCACGCCGCCTCCTTCTTTGCTGCTTCTATCAGACAAGCACCCTTGTTCCTATGCTTTCTCTTCTTTATAGCAAACTTGTATGTTCTGCAGTTTGAAGTAGCTTTAGACAATTAATGTTAATGATGTAGTGCAGTGCTAACTTTTCTGTTTCACAGTTTCAGGGCAGCAATGCTCATTCTATTGCGGTAGGGCAGCTCCTTGACTCATGGTGATGTAGCAGTAATCCACTCCCACGCCCATAAGTGTACAAGGTCTCACTCCTGGGGATGATTTTCGCCCACTCTGAGTTTATTCCTGCTGGTTTAAATATAGCCTTAACATATGTCCAGGTGAGCTCAGATGCTTCTCAGATTGGGGTCTATCTGGGAGCCCTGCGCTTAGTACAGATATGGGGAAGGCGGAGTTAGGAGCATGGGGAAGGCGAATCGCTTTAACACGTATGCATGTTTTGTCTCTGTGGTGTCTCAGTAGAATACTCATTGCATATTTGAACACAGAGATGCCAGCAGTTTCATTGCATGTCACGCCTTGCACAAGGGAGCTCCTCGCATACATTTGGGATGCAGCTCATCCCTTTTCAAGCTAGAGTTTTCTTCTTTCTTCTGTGATCCTATGGCGCTGTCAATCATCGTATGCGATTGCAGAGCAAATTGAGCATTTGATCCTTGCCTCGCTGCTCAGGCAATTCGCCTCCTAGCCCATGACCCTACTTTATTGACAGAGCTCCTCTCTACAGGTACACATTTTATATGGCCATGGCTTGCTCAGAAGAATTGTCATGACAAGAGAATGAGAGGGACTTGTATATGGACACATATGGGAAGGAAGAGCATCAGGAAGCTCTTGCTGTAAGGGGGATCAATGGATAGGACCGTGAAGCACTTGTTCTCAGACGGTCATAACAAGTCCAAGTTCAGGCCAGATGCATTTGAAACCCATTATAGACAATCAAGCCCCCCACATCCCCTGTAACAAAGGGGCCTATGCAGACCATCTTCCAAGTCACTGGAACCAGACTAGGGTCAAACAGGGGGTTGTATCCATGGCCAGAAGAGGTCTGTCCTTTTACCCCCACTGGCATGGTTGATGGTTGACACTGGGAAGGTTAAGTCTGCGTTTGAAGACCTTTATAATGAGGTGGATAGTTCCAGGCTTCCTACCCTCAGCCCCAGGTTAAGTATCTTTGGGTGTTTCATGCACGATTACTAGGCAAGAAGATGAGTTACTAGTGGTGGTTTTGGACAACGATGGTGTCAAAAGGGACCTTTTTTTGCAAGGACTGGTTGGATCCAAAGTGCATAAAGACTTTACTAGACTCTGCTTGGTCAGGGTAATATGGCAGCAGAGCAGTTAGCATGTTTGAAACAAGAGTCTATCTACCTCCAGTGCTCCTCAGAGTGAGTGCCCCCACCAAGAGTGGTAAAGTGCATGAGCCTGCACCTCCGAATGAGCATGGGCAAGGAGGTTAGGGCTTAACTCTGCATGCAGTTCCCTAGACCTTCCCTTAGTGGGAAAGTAGCAGCCACGCCAGATTTGCACCTCTGCATTCTCTCCTACTTACCTAAGGGCAGAAAAGAACTCAGGAAGGGCAGGGACCCCTTCTGAGAATCTTGACTAGACAGGTTCCTGGTCATGACCGGGTCACTGGCCAAAATAATGGACCTGGCGGAGAGGTCATTTGACAATGGTGTTGAGTAGATACCCTGATTTAGCGGGGTGAGCCCAGAGAGCAGTCTGCTTCTCAGGAAATGACAACTGTGTTGTTTTCACAATACGAAGGAGGATTCTGGTGAAGGAAAACTCAAAACTAGTAGAGTAGCCAGACTTTGAAGCAGGCCTACTATGCGTCAGGTCTTTGCTTCAGTGACCCATTCACAAAAGAGCTAACTAAATTTGTAAGTACTTACACAGCTCTCAACGAGACACAGGCTTCTATCTGTAGGGTTTTCCCTTCTAGGTGTTTTGGCCATTTTGGACGTGCAAGGAGTCGGCCCTCTGGTAACTTTCGTGATAACTAACTCAGATCACAAGGAAGAGGTAATCAAAAATACTGGGGTTCCCACCCATAGGATACTCTTTTCTAAAGCAGATACTGGGACAGCTGCAGTTGGAAATGGTGTAACATTCATCAGTCATTACCACAGGTGACCATACCTTCTCCAGACTTGATACAGATGGGTGGTCATACATTCGGGGTAGCTCACAACTAGCTGCTCATATCAGAGGAAGCCTGGGTTGCACAGATTATAAACAGGTTTTATCTAGACCTATACTGCAAATCTTACAGGCAAGTCTCCCTACCCGTATTGATCTCTAGCTTCAAGAGGGAGTGCTGATAAACAAGGAGATCGAGCCTTGTCCGCAAAAATGTCAAAATGAAGTCCACAACATCCTCACAGATTCATAGGCAACCTTACCTTGGTGCACAGGGAACGGAATGCGAGGAAAGTAATCAGCTGGACGGTCTTCAACAACAGGGTGGTCTACCCACACTCCAAGATGGTGGGCATCCACCACCTCAGATACAATTTACAACTTTCTTTTGCCTCCCTGTCTTTGACCTCTCAGTATTTTTCTTCTGTTTCCTTCTTGTCTCTTCTGTGCGCTCTGAGGCCCACAGGCATGTAGCGACTAATAAGTATTTAAATAATAATAACAGAACTACTGGCTGCCCTCCCACAACGCCCCACCCATGATTTGAAGGGTGCCTACCTATAAGTGTCACTTTCCTGCTCTCATAGTCACTTCCTAAAGTTTAAAAGGAAAAATCATGTGTGGGAGTTTGTGAGCCGCCCATTCAGGCTAACATCCGTAACCTGGTGCCTGAGGAAACTGATACAACTGCTGGCAGCAGCCTTGCAGGCTTCAGATGTGTGTCTGATTTCCTATCTTGATAACATGATTATCATGTCTCAAGATGCAGACTGTCTGCAAACTCACATCAATGTGGTGGTCTCTCTCTCCTTCAAAGCCTGGGTTTCGTCATCAAGTGGGACAAATTAGATCTGATCCCATTACATTCAATGGCGTTTTTGGGGTTCCAAGCAGGCAATGCTTTGAATATACTACAACCTACACTCAGAAACATTCACGACCTCAAGAGGGAACTACGCTCCACACTAGGCAAAATAATACCAAGATAATGTGCCTTTGGGCTTCATCTATCAAAAAGAACGTTCCAGTACCGTGGCACTACACGGCACTTCAGAGGCTTAAGACAGGACATCTCTACTCACGCAAACATGGCCCTCCTGGATCAGGAAGCTCAACTGGGATTGCGATGGTAGTTGGACCACATGGTGCACATCTAGATCTTTTTGTCTCAGGGCTCGAATCTTAATATATTTACTTCTTCAGATGGAGGCCTTACCCCTTATCAGTAGTATCAGATGCTTTACTGCACCCGTGGGGCTAGAGGAAATTTCTATGAAAGCGAAGGCCTAGAGAGAAATCCCCTCAATGGTGATAGTTAACCCCTTTGGCCATTGCAGTTTGGAACTTTCTTTGAATTTTCCAATCTCTCTAACCCAGAAAGTGGATCACCCGCTCATTCTCTTAGGGGAATCTCACCCAATGATACAGAATGGACACCTGGAGCTGGACACTTGATAGGTTTCGCGAAGTGATGAGCCATCGTAGGCCTTTTGGCTCCAGCTGTTTGCATCATGCAGAGGCCATGGGTCCCTACCAAAGCAAAGACATGGGCGATCTGGAGTGGCTGGTGTGTGGAATATGACATTCTCACTTCAGTTTAGTGCATCTGTGGGCAGAAGACAAGGCTTTCCGGACTATCAGAGTGTAAAGGTCTGCTATTTCAACAGGTCACAACTTGGGCAGTGTTCTTTTGCGGGAGAACATCCATTAATTTATAGTTTGTTGAAACGGGTCAAGTTTGCAAATTCTCTGGCTTATATTTACGATTCCTTATGGGAAGTCAACTTAGTGTTTAGTCTTTTTCTCTGTTAGGGGAATAATGATCGTCTTACATGCAAGGCATTATTGGCTAAGTTGACTATGCTTTTGTGCCTCATTTCATGCAAGTGTGCTCTCATGTTTCAGCACGGGCGTCTGATGTCTCGTCTTCCTGCCCAAGGGCATTATGTGTACGACTGTCTATCAGACTAAGACCAGGGTTTGAAACTGAAGGGAGTTGGGAGCTATTTAGCTTCTGCTTGTTGCCTAGAAATGCCTGGTTAGCTTGACAACAACAGCCACCAGGAAATACTTTTGGCTCCTAAAATGCCGAACAAACACAACTTAACTCTGTGCGTTTGGGACCATCTATGAATAAACATTAGGACACATTTATATGACATGTAAAGCAAAAGGCGGTATGCATAATGGACAAAATGATATGTTTGCATCTTATGTGGAAGTTAGATTTGAGCAATGCTATGTTCAAGCTCCTTGTACCCAAGTGGTAGCTCTTGGGGTCACTGATTAATACTGGATAATCAGGACCTGCTTTTAGCTCCCGCTCGTAATTTCGATCCTTGTAAGACTAACTTTATGTCTTTTTAATTTTTCAGGCAATCATCATCTTTGTTGCGTATGGGAATATGAGAAAATGTCTCGAGAGAAAAGGTGGGAAAGGTGGGGCGACCCAATTGCTCCTAAATCTCCAGAAATCTTTCAGACCAGTTTCAGTTCCTCCCCACCTTCGATGAGTGTGATCGATAATGGATCAAGCTGGTATTAAAACAAAAGTATTTAGAGTGCACTACACCCATTGGATGATGGCTTCTAAAGCATTCAGCGTGGAAGACATAGTTGGAGAATATCCTAAAAGCAGCCGACTGCTTCACAATTAAAGGATTTTATTTTAAACCGTTATGGGTGATGACTTTGTTGGTATAGGTAAGCTATGTACTAGCATAACATTCACCTATGGCATTTGACATAGAATAGGTATCCCCTGCAGCAAACCTGCAATACTTCCACTGGAATATTTCAGTTATCTACAATATCACAATGAATACTCTAAGTATGCCAACAATATCCTAGTGCACATTTTAGGTATCAATGCAATGAAGTATTGGAGAAAACACAGGATGCAAAATAAAACAAAGTCATCAACAGCCAATTACCCTAGCAACTTAATTTCCTAGAATATTACCAAAATCCCAAGGCAGTTAAGGAGTATGCCAACATTATTCACATGAAAAGCCCAGATAAAGCAGCCTTACACAATATTAGTACCCAGCAAGGAGGGGAGCGGGGGCTCCCAGCCAATGAGGAGGCTTGCAACGGGGTCCTTACCACACAGGGAAAGACCCCGCTCCAAGCCTCATAAGAGCGGGAGGCCACCATCTCCCCTCTTTCCGGGATCTAAGGTAAGAGCACTCCCTACATCCCCTGCCCTTTTCCCACCCCCTTTTTCCACATATCCCGTCCCCTCCCTACCCAAACACCACATATCCACGCTCCTCGCTGGTGCCGGGAACAGGACTGTTCCTGGTGCATCTCCATTGCGTGAGTCGCCGCCATGGAACGGGAGAAAGGACTATGTGTAGTCCTTTCTCCCCGATCCCTGGCGGCCATTTTGTTTGCTTTTTTTCTCCGGTTTAGAAACAGTTTCAATGCCGTTTCTCAGCTACAGAAAGAAATTCTATTGGTACCCCGGTACGACGTGCCGGGGTACTAAAAGCTAAATAACCCTCAGAGGGGGGCATTACAGTTGTGGTAATGCCCCCCTCCTCCGGTTCTATTGCTTCAGTATAGCAGTGCAATGCCCATATAGAGTAACAGTATTCCAGTATAGAAGGTACAAACCTGGATATAAATAATATAAAAGTAGCATTCAATGAAATAAACACTATTCCAGTGCAATACCACGTTATATCAGCAACAGTAAACTCATCCCATGAGGGTGCAACATCGAAGTACACCAGCAATATAACTGTGCAAAATGCCAGGGCATAATCAACATCACAGTATTTTACCAATTCAATAGTAATAGCACAGTACAGAAACAACATCAATGGAAATAAAGAAAAATGCAATACACACGGTGAAACAGACGATATGAAACAATTTTTATATTATTAGACAAAAGCAATGTCTTTTCAATGGTTTATTCATTTTGCTTTATTTTACAGACATTTCAAAAGATGATGCCACAGTGGACTTTATTTTGTGCATTTTCCCTACGGTTTGCTACCTTCCTTGTGCACTGCACTGCTTTTTTTGTTGATTTTGCTATACCCTTGGTTCTCTTATTTCCCCTAACAGGGAGGCATGAAGAACGAACTCCTTGTTTTCAAACCCAAATAGTGCTGATTACCAATCACGTTATCGTCTATTCACGGAAACAATGATTTTTCGTATTCATTATTTCTGGTGGTAAACGTGTTTAACACTGAGAAACAATGTTTACGTTAACTAACAATATCGGATGGTATAATAAATACCCCAGGGCAATATCTGCATATCACAGGAATATGCAAATGCAATATCTCAGATTTCAGAAAAATGGCAATGTAATATGCTAATTTACATGCAATATACTGATGTTTCAAAAATATCGCAGTTTAATGTCTCAAAATTGCAGTAAATTCTCATTACAATACACAACATGTACCAACAATTTCCTATTGTACTATCAATAATTGAGTAAAATACTCTCTGTATACCAACAATATTGAAATATACCAATAGCCCTAATCAATGTTCCAGTACACAAGCAATATTTCAATATGCCAGCAACATAGCAAGATATAAATAATATAGCAGTGTTATATGATCTGTATATCAGCAATATACAAGAATACTAGAAACAGTCCACTATATCAGTAACTTCAAAGGAAATAAACAAGTATAGTAGAAATGACCATGCATATTATATCGCAGCACATCAGGAATATATGATTGCACTACCATACTTTAACTGCATTATCTGGTCATGCCATCAATATTCAGAGCAATATCCAAATACGAAAGCAACATTTCAATTTATCAGCAATATCTCAGAATATAGCTTTGTAAAATATCTGAGTAAAGAAGCAATAACAATGGGCAGTTTTTGGTATGGGGACTCAAGGTGGAATAGTTTTTGCTATATAGTCAGGAGGATGGGTGAGTTCATGGGTGTTGGTGCAGAAGTGGCAGGCAGGTCACCGTCTCATTCCAAAAATTAATGGCTGGGACTTTTTCAACTTGGAAATATATGTATACTAGAAAAAAGTACCCATACTCAGAGCGGGTTCTGTAGACAGACACGATAACACTCTCATGAATTGTTGAAAATCAATGATCCTGTTGGTCGCTGTTCTGAGTCGGTTATCGCTTGATGTGTGTTGCACTCTAAAGTAAACTGCACTGAGAATGAGCGTATGTAGCTGGCTTACATACCCCGGAGCAGACATGGAGGGGAGGGTAGAGTTGGCGTGCTGCAGCATAGTGTGGCCTTCTGTACACTCTCTCCACCTGTCGCCTCACTCTGGCGTGGTGCAGTGCATTGCAGTGGAAATATCTCAGAAACAGTGCATCCTAGGGCCTTGAAACATGGTTTTCAAGCCTTCAAGTTTTGTTCCTCGCTTCAAGACACTTAATATGAGCTTTGCCCAGTCGTTCTACGACCACAATAAGGTTTTCGCCGATTTGAGGTGGGAAGGGGCTGAAATCTGGGGAAATGTTTGTGGTGTCCAAATGTCATGTAGCCAGTAATGTCCAGAGGGTCCTAACAGGTAACTATGCCAAATTTGGTGCAGATTGGTAGAACGCTGTGGAATTGTATAAGGAATAAACTAACATATCTTCTGCTTTATTTATATATATATATATATATATATATTAGATAAAGTAAATGTTATTTCTAGGGAGCCTGTTGAGCTTATGTTTTCTGAAGCCGTTTCTGTTGTGTTCTTTCTTTTGTGTGTCTTCCCTTTCCTACTGGGGTGTATCTTTGGTTAAGAATCCAGTATGCGTTGAATTGTACTTTGGTTGTCCCACAGCAAAGACACAGTTGATGTGATATGGAGGGTCATGTTAAAATAATAGATACTGCAATATCCATTTAGAAAACTCTCCTCCTGAATCACATGAGGGCTATCCTCTACCCCATCCTTAGGAAACAGAACAGGACATTAACTGAGTTGGGAGACCTTTGGCCAGGGATGGAACTTCCTAAACCTAGAGCAGAGGTACGTATTGGGGTTCAATATACTTCTTTTGAGGCTATCCAACTGTGGGTAACAACTCCAAGCCAAGAGGGCATCATTCTGTTGTGTTATCTTGACTTCTCAAATTAACATTTTTGAGAACCTGTTAAACTACGCTGTTTTGTTGTGCTCCTCATCCAGACTCCTGAAAGAAACCTTTTTGAGAACATGTTAAACTAGACTGTGTTTTGCTCCTCCCTACTGGTAACACACCAGTGTAAATATCTCTGGATTCAGATTTGTCAAGTATGTTGTGGGATATATTTTCCCCAAAAAGAAGATAACTGCATCTAGCCACTTTGGGCCCAAAAATTGTAAAGCATTGATAACATGCTGAGAAGACTGCCAAACTTAAAACGCAGTATTTCATTTGCATCTGCCACACATCGTAAGGCTGTTTCAAATAAAGAGAAATCCACTTACTGATTGGGTCTTGCATGTGATTAACAAAGCCCAACACATTAAAGGCTTATTCTACATGGAAATCATGGCATTTGCAAATACAGAAACTACGATCATGGAAGTGAGTGCATTTTGCAGCTGCAATAATAAACACATGGAGTTAAAATTTCCCTTGCCAAAATGAACATATCATGATGAAAAAATGAACAAGTCATTGCAAGACGCAATTATATTAAAAGATTAACAGAAGACTGCATGTGCCCAAGGACATGTAACCTTCACAAACATGAGTGTCTGTTTCTACAGGCATGACTTTAAGTTTATATTTCCTGAGAAGGGCTCAGTTTCTATTCATAACACTAAAGCAGTGACCAGGGAGAAATTGCATTGGGACCTGTTCTCTAAGATAAGCAACAAGATGACCATTAGCCTTGGTAGAAGAAAGGCTGATGACTTTACACCAGGAAAAAGTCAACAATGGAGTACATGCCCTGTTCAGAGGAGAAATTAAACTTAACTGTGACTGTGTTCGATGTACATGAGACTCAAAAGTGAAGTTACAAAAAATGAGTTTTGTTCTGTAACCTTGTTTTGTGCAACAGAAGGTGGCGTATGTAATCATTTGGTGCAAATAATCATTGGGCACATTATTTAATAAATATATATTCTTTCTGTACCCTGACCTGGTTCTTTGCTTATTGGTGGCACAGGGGGAGGGATCTACGTGACCCTACAGGCAGACTTGCAGCAAACTGCAAGTCTGCCTGTAGGGGCAGCCAGTAGTTCAAGCCCCTACTGGTAGATTTTTCATTGAAGCACCGGCACCATTACTAACGGTGCTTCAGTGATCCCATTCCCATGGGAATGGGAACGTACCTTTCCTCCGCTGCTCAGAATATCCTGGTGTTACCGGGATATCAGGCACCCGAAACGGTAAGCGGAGGTTGCCGGTAGGTCGCCAGTAGCACCAGCGGACTACCAGCAACTTCCTAATGAGAACCATAGACAGGGCTAGACTGAATCAGACAAAATTATATATTGTGTGGTGCTTTAATTGGGGGGAATTGAACTCCCGGTATTAAGGATAGTCTCTAAATATATTGTTGCAATTTCCCACTATTTGAAGAATATCATTGTACAATATCCCATGTATCGTGTATAATGCAATTCAATATTCCTGGAGCACTGCGCATAGAGTATTTTTTGCAATATCACAGTATGTGCAGACTATGTTTGTGTAATATCACAGTGTGTGAAGCCTATGCTAGTGCAATAATGCACAATGGGCTGGGTATGTCTATGCATCCAAGTATAGTCAGAGTATGCTAGCACATTATCCAAGTGTGTAAGTTTGCCATGGGGATATCCCAACTTGTGCAGACTGTATTTATATAAAATACAGTGGGCCTCAGCATGGTTTGGGCGGCATCCCGGCGCTAATTGTGCCGGGATACCGCCCAACGCAATTAGCGTTACTGCAACTCGGTCCGGCGCAATTTGCGGCAGATCCCGAGTTGCGGAGAGGGGGAGGTAAATCCCCACTCAGTCCATTTATTTATTTATTTATGTTATTGCTTGGATAGTGCGCCAAGCCTGAAGGCAACTGGGCGCTTTTCTTACAGATACAGTTACATTTGTTACCAACGTTGCACAAATACAATCAATCAATACTCATGGTTACAGAAAATAGGCATTGCTCAACAATCATATATACAATTTGTTATGGGCAGATACATTATTTACATACTTACATCGATAGGTCACCTTACACAGAGTGATGTTTCATGGTGTGTGAGTAGAAGATTAGTAACCCAGGCTTTGGTTAAAGAGGTACATTTTTGGTTGTTTGCGGAAGATCCAAAAGGATTCTTGGGCTCTGAGTTGGACGTGCAAGGTGTTCCACTGCTTGCTAGCGATGGTGGGGAAGCTACTACCACCCGCTTTCTGAAGCTTGAATCTCGGCGTGGCGAGAAGGTGCATGTAGACTGCTTTTGTGGGTCTCGTAGTGTAAGGTTTTGAAATTTTTTCAGACGGGTATGAAGGGGCCACCCGGTGTAAACACTTGTGTGTTAGGGTGAGGGTTTTGAACACAATCCATTCTTGAACTGGGAGCCAGTGGAGATTCTGTCTAGATGCCGAGATGTGTGCTGATCTAGGGATATTAAGTGCCGCTCTAAGGGCATTATTTTGTAGAACCTGAGGTTTTTGGATGTTGTGAGTATTAGTGCCAGCAAATAGTGTCTTACAGTAGTCTAATCGTGTCAGGACTAGGGCTCTGGCTAGGGTAATGCATTTGTCGGGCCCCAAGAATTGTCTGCAGGCATTGATAAGTTTGCAGGCGTAGGATGAGGCTGAAATGGTAGCATTTGCTTGTTTAGGTAAAGAGAGCGACGAGTCTAAGTAAATGTCAAGGGTTTTAACCTCATTGCAAACTTTAACGGAGTTGCCATCGATGTTAAAGAGCTTGAATGCATCATTTAGTTTGGCAAGCCTGAGTTTTGAGCATATAAGGAGCAGCTCAGTCTTATCGTCGTTCAAGCATAACCCATTATAAGCCATGCAGGCTTGTATGGTTAGGTAAATGGCATTGAGTGTGGCGCTGTCGGTATCATGGTCCCCAGTGATAGGTATGAGTATTTGGATGTCATCTGCATAATTAGTGTAGGTGACACTCAAATCCTCAAGGTAGTCGAAGAGAGGTTTGGTAGATATATTATATAGAGTTGGAGATACACATGATCCTTGGGGCACTCCACATAAAACAGCAGTAGGTGGTGCTTCAGCTTTGGGGGAGAAGACTCTCATTGTCCTGTCAGATAAGAGTGAATGTATCCATTGAGTGGCGTTGGGGGAGAAGTGTGCTGGTGAGCTTAAGATGTTTACACAGGATGTTATGATTCCCGAGATCAAATGCTGCTGATAGGTCGAGGCGGAGGAGTAGTGCTAACTTCCCTTTATCCTTTAAGTCATCCATTTGGATTTTTAAATCCAGTAGTGCTGTTTCTGTTCCGTTTCTCAGGCAGAAGCCTGACTGTCGTAGTCCAAGGATATTGTTGGCCTCCAAATATTTCTGAATTTGGATGTAGGCAACCCTATCTCGAATTTTCAGTAGAAGGGTACTGTTGTAATTGGGCTGTAATTGGTAGGTATATTTGGGTCAAGGGAGTTTTTTTTTAGTAGTGGTAGCACCCAGGTGTTCTTTAGGTCCTTTGGGACGCAGTTGTTTTTAAATGAGGCATTAATGAGCTTTGTAATGCATGGAGTGAGTTGTGGGGCACAATCTTTAATGACTGTTGCCGGGCAAGGATCAACTTGGCACTTTGAAGGTTTTAGACTTGAGATAATTTGGAGGACTACTGCGTTTGTGACCTCAGTGAATTCAAATTGTGGTATTTCATTGTTAGTAAGGGCATTCTTGTGGTTACCAGGAGGTTTGGAGATTTGAACTAAGGCTTTTTTTTGTTTTAATTTTTGACTGGAGAAGAGTAATTTTGTCTTGGAGAGCATTCTGGTGTTCAGGCATCAGGTTTCGTCCTTGTTACAACTTTCCACAGGGGGAACCGGTGATTCCAGTTCACTAAGAATTGAGAACAGTTTCTTTGTTTTAGAGTTCGATTTGGTAATTCTTTCGTTATACAGCAAGCTTTTTGTTAGAGTAATCTGTTGTTTATATTCTAGGGCGCTCTGTTAAATCCTTGTTTATTCACATCAGTAGGGGATTTTTTCCAGAGAGATTCGGCTTTTCGGATTTCTTAGTACTTTTAAGGTGGTGGTGAACCATCCATTAACTTGGGCAGATTGTTTGGTTTTGCGTAAGGCAATGTGGGCAAGTTTGTTTATGGCTGTAAGTATAGTTTTGTTGTATTGTTTAGTCATTTTGGTCGGATCAGGATTATGCGAGTTTTGTAGTGGTTGCTGTTGTGTATTATTATTGTTAATATGTCTGTAGTTATTCTATGAGAATTATAGAATGTTTAAAAAAAGAATGGTGTCAGGAAATTCTAGAATGAAGGGGGCAGATGGTTTTGGAGTTGGATAAAGATGCAGTTGACAGATATTTGACTCCTGAGTATTTATTTATTGATAATCTGACAAACATACAACAATGGCGACGAGGGGAAACGAAACGCAAGAAGGACAGAAATACTAAACAAAGATAATAGAAATACGGAAACAAAAGAAAAGAGGAAATAATAAGCAGACAGCAAGAAAATAACAGGAAAAAGAAAAGCAAAAGAAAGAAAAGGAACTCTTACAATGGTAAGAAGGATGCATGAGACAAAGTGAATGTTCCTGAATATAATTTAAATAGCATAATTATCGTAAGGAAGGAAAGCGCCTGATTAATAATTACGGCACATACAGCATTATTTGAAAGAAAACAAACGTACTTGAGTCAGCGCAATCAGATCCACGAACGAGTTGTGTCGGAAGATTGAGTCGGTAAGCCAGCTACCAATTATTTAATGTTCCGAAAGAGAACAGAAACACAAGAAATGTGGGTGCGGCAGCAGTTTGAGGAAAGAGAAGGAGAAGAAAAGTGCCTTTAAAGGTGTATGTTTTATGAAGGCTGCGGCTGTATTTTTCGAAAAGTATGCGAGCCGCATAGCCGAAGGACACATATTAGAATAAAGCACCCGTTGAACGTTAGGTACGTGCTGTCGCCATCTTGGGACCTATAATAACTAATGGCACTATGTTAAAGTAAAGCACCTAGAAAACATCTACTACGTGCCACCATCTTTGAATACCAGGATTTGTTTATCTTAGTGACTGCATAAACGTACACGAAGTGTAATTAAGTATCAGATAAGTGCCAGCGCAATGCAACATAAATGTGAAGTAGTATAAAGGGACAAAGAACAATGCTTGATTCACAGTGTTGACAACACTGTATTTACAGAGAAAGGTGTGTGAAGAAAATTGTCAAGGTGATCATACGAAGCATTGTATGAGAAAAACAAAAGGAAGAAATGAGAAAAGACACTTAGAATGTAACACGGACGAACATGTGAAAGTAATCAAACGTGAAACAAGAATAAATAAATAAGTGGACAAAATAAATGGGTAGTGAAAGTATACACTCAATATGAAAGAAAATATGAGAGACACGTTTGTGGATCACATAAAGGAACAGAAAATAACAAGACTCTCGTAAAACAAAGAAAACAAAGAAAAATAGGCAACAAACAGGCATAAAGAAAGCAAAACAATAACAAAAAATTGAACATTATTATTGCAGTCAGACAACATGTCGTCTGAAAATGCAAATGGAGATTCGGCTCAAGTGGCAGCGGGAACAATATTAGCAATGAATCCACTAAATTATTTCAGACGTCCAAATCCTTTTAGTTTAGAACCACAAGAGGATCAAGGTCAGAGATGGCAGGAATGGCTGGATGAATGTGAAAGATTCCTAAGAGCAGCAGGAAATGAAAATGCTGTGAATAAATTGGATATATTTATAAATATAGTTGGACATGAACTAAACACAGTCATAAAAACAATACCGATAGAGGAAAAAGCAACATATCAACTTTTCATAACAGCCATCAATAACAAACTAATAATTCTGACAAACAAAGATTATGAGAGGTACATCTTTAATCAATGCACACAAGGTCTAAATGAATCCATTACTCAATTTGCATTGAGACTACAACGCAAAGCAGTGAACTGTGATTTCGCAAACTACGATGATAATGAGGCAATAAGGCTGAGAATATTTGAAGGATGCTTATCGTCTCAGTTAAGAAAACATTTGCTGAAGAAGCCACCTCCTCTGAAAGAGGTTTTGGAGTTAGCGAGAGTATATGAAAGGGTTGATACTTAAGCTGTGAATATTGAAAATCGAAATAAACTGGACTCCATTGCTGCAATGGAGCAGAGTGTACCATGGCAAAGAAAATATTCAAATGGTTTAGGGACAACAATGACCCACCAGGATGGATGGAATAATCGAAGAAATACAATGGAAAGACAGTAGTATAGGTGTGGTTTTGAATTCACGCACAAAGGTCCATGTCCTGCAATGGGTCAACTGTGCCTGCGATGTGGGCAAGAAAATCATTTCCAGACAATGTGCCGGGAAAGGTTAATGACCCATGCATATGGAGCGAGTGCACAGATGAGTTCATATGAGGGTCAAAGAGGCTTCATCGCAAGACAGTTCCCAGAAAAGGAGATAGCTAGGTCAAGTGGTGTGTCCGAAATGTCTAATCCAATTCAAAGACAAGGATATGTAAGAGCAATGGATAGTCTGCAAATAGAAATGCCTGAATAAAGATATCAGGGACAGGATTCATTGCCTATGGAATTGCATCATGATCAAAGTCAAGAGGAAAAGCAGATAGAAGATCCATCCGAGAACCCAATATTAAGAGAGGATAATGGGAATAAAAATCAATATCAATATCAGGAATATGATAGATACAGTAAGGAGTATGTGAGACTGATATATGATAATGGAGACGAGAAAACAGCCATAAACGTCACTATGAAACTAGGTGGACAAGAGATACCATTTCTGGTGGACACTGCTTAAACTGTAAATGTGATGAGTGACAAGGCATACGGGACAATTGCAACATTGTATCCTATAAAACCTTCGAAAGCACTCATATTTCAATTAGGTGCTAAACAACCATGATTGGCGAAAGGGCAATTTCAGTGTATTTTAATTCATAATGGAAAGTGTGTAACAGCTGACATGCATGTTGTAAACAACCCTGTAGTGGGGAGATGTCTTATCAGTTGTAAAACTGCTACAGAATTGCAACTCATATCTGTTAAGTATGATCAGGTGGAAAAGATACAAGGATATCCTTCAAAAGGTCATAAGGTATCTGCCCTTGTAAGGGAAACAAGGGATGTGGAGAAAATAAAGGAAACATTTCCAAAACTGTTTGAGTGTGTAGAAAAGCTTAAAGACAGTATGATACATTTACATATTGATCCGACAATACATCCTGTTCCTCAACACCCCAGAAGGATTGGGTTTCACTTGCAAGATAAAGTATCAAAAGAACTACAGCAGCTTCTAGACAATGACATCATTGAAAGAGTGGAGGGTGGTCCTACTCCGTGGGTGTCCCCATTAGTAGTAGTCCCTAAAGCGGATGGTCGTCTTTGCTTATGTGTGGACATGAGAATTCCCAATACGGCAATACAAAGAGAGAGACATCCAGGACCTAATATTGAGGACATGATCATTTGTTTAAATAAAGCTACCAGATGTTCGAAATTAGATCTTACCCAAGGGTATCATCAGTTAATGATTGATCCGTAATCAAGGCCCATAAACACTTTTACAACACATGAAGGTTTGTTCAGGTATAAGAGACTGAGTTTTGGTATCTCTGCTGCTGCAGAGAGATTTCAAGAGACTATAAGAAGAGTTATTGCACCGGTAAACAACTCATTTAACTATAGTGATGACATATTGGTATATGGGACAAATCAGAGTCAACACGATGAGGCCTTAGAGAAAGTATGTAAGATTCTTCAAGAAAATGGATTAACACTGAATGGTCCAAAATGTGAGGTAAATAAATAGAGTCTGAAATTCTTTGGGGACATATTCTCAGAAAATGGCATCAAACGGATCCGGGAAAAGTAAATGCGATTCTAGAGCTGGATTCTCCTAAGGATGTAGCTGAAGTAAGATCATTTCTAGGAATTACTGGGATATTGTGCAAGATACTTACCCAATTATGCAACAATGACTGATGCTCTGAGACAGTTACTAAAGAAAGATACTCCGTTTCAGTGGAGTGAAGAGTGTAGAACAAGTTTTGAATTGATAAAAAAGGAATTAGCAAAGGAACGGCAACTAGAATACTACAATCCTGAATGGGAGACTGAAATCACAGTAGATGCAAGTCCAGTGGGTCTGGGTGTTATATTAGCACAAATAGAGCCGGGAAGAGACAATGAAAGACATGTTGTGGCTTATGCAAGTTGTGCTTTGAGTTCAGTTGAACAGGCATATTCGCAAGCAGAAAGAGAAAGTCTAGCAGCGGTATGGGTTTGTGAGAAGTTTCAACATTTCGTAATTGGAAGACCATTTACTTTAATTACAGATCATCAGGCTCTTTTGTCTTTGTTTGGCAATCCCAGAATTACAATGCCGCCAAGAATTGAGAGATGGGGAATTTGTCTACAAGAATATGATTACAACATCATTCATAAGCCGGGAAAGGAAGCGAACCCAGCAGATTATTTATCAAGACATCCAAAACAGGTATATCTGTCATATTTATAATTTAATGCGTTACCGATTGCAATAACTAAGGAGATATTGTTGGATAAGAGTAAGGAAGATTCGACAATTCAAATGGCTATTAAGATTACCAAAGAAGGTAAATGGAAATGTTGGAATAAGATTAAAGTAGAGGGAGAGGTGGATTGAAGAGATCTAGAGGGGATAGCCAGAGTGAGTAGTGAGTTGTCATCAACAGAGCAAGGATTACTAATGAGAGGAAATAGGTTAGTAGCTCCCAAAAGTCTGCGGAAAGCACTTGTAATGTTGGCTCATGAGGGACATCGGGGAGTTGCAAATACAAAGAAAATTCTCAGGAATCAAGTGTGGTTCCCTTATATGGATATCATTGTTGAGGACGTTTTACAACACTGTATTGCTTGTCAAGTGACTATGACTGGACAACATTCTGAGCCTTTAAAAGTGGTGCCTTTGCCTGATGATCCTTGGAACAGAGTAGCACTTGATCTTTTTGGTCCACTTGAAGAAGGAGGATATCTACTGGTAGCTGTAGATGAATATTCACGTTTTCCTTTGGTCAAACATTTAGCTTCTACTGCTTTTCACCATGTTGCGGTGGTTCTAGAGGAGTTGTTCAGTGAATGGGGTGTCCCGAATGTTGTCAAGACTGATAATGGCCCACCGTTTCAGAGTCATGAATTCAATAAATTTGCTGCTCATCTGGGGTTTAAGCATCAAAAGATTACACCACTATGGCCACAAGCTAATGGTATGGCGGAAAGATTCATTGATACTTTAAAGAGAACTCAACAGAAAGCATTAATTGATAACATGTCAATGCCCCAGGCGATATCTCAGATGCTGAGAAGTTATCGTAATACTCCTCATGAGATGACTGGATATACACCCTCTAGTTTGATGATTCGATATAAACCTCGAACTAGGCTCCCATAACTAGAAGATTATACACCTATCGAGGATGCTGAAATCAGAGAAAGAGACAAGTTAAAAAGGAAGAGGATTAAGGAATGGACTGATTTTAAGAGGTGTTGGCGTGAAAATAATCTAAAAGTGGGGGACTCTGTTTTAGTGAAACAAAGACAACGGAGAAAATTGGATTCTAGATTCAGGCCTGTACCATTGAGGATTGTGAAGATCAAGGGTCCTATGGTGACTGCTGCAGGAGAGAAATGTGAAATAACAAGAAATGCTTCATTTTTTAGAAGACTATTTCAGGGTGATGATGATGAAAAGACAGATGAGGATATGAACAAGGTATCTGAGGATATCAATTTTCCTTTTGTTGATGTCGATTTTATGGATTCTGATGCTGCCTTACAACGTCCTTTATTATTGGAATCTAATGGTTATGTAATTCCTGAGGTACAGGATATAGTCTTAAGGGATCATTCTTGTAGGGTGAGTCAGAGACCGACCTGTTTAATTGAGCAGATGTAATGTGAGCCTACTATATTGTTGTAACGCTCACCTGGTATCCACAGGCACGTCACTCAGCCTGTTCTGACCTCTTACGACCTCGAACCCTTCCCTGGAGGCTATTCGACTGGAGACTGGGCCTCGTTTTCTTGGATAGTGTGCTCTCCGTCCTGCCTTCAGCGCAGGGGCGCGTTGATTGATTCAGACTTGTTGCTGCCTAGTTACTTCACTGGCAAGAGTCTGACAGGTAAGTATAATGAGTCTTTTGAACAGTTCTCCAACTTCGTTCCTTTCCTTCCTTAGATGATGGCCGGCGTCCGGGGATGGTGGCGTGCTGCTGAGATGAGTATCGCTGAAGGTGAGTGAGAGCGCGATGTGCGATGCACCCCTTTCGTATTTGCATTGAACTGAGTTCTTTTTCTGTGTCTTTTAGGTGCCGTGACGTTTTCAGCGTGGAAGCCGGTTATGAAGAACAAATGCGGTGGGTAAGCGCGGTATGCACGCTAACCTGGAGTGTCTTTTCCCTCTTGCAGATGGATGAGAAGTTCCGGAGACAGAGTTCCCCCACAGTGGCTGGGATTCAGGTAAGCGTTTGAAGCTCGTACAGTATTTAACAATAATCGAAGATTTGCAGAATACTTACTAATGCCTTTTGTCTGTTCTTTTCCCTTTTCCTTAGGAAGCGGCGTGCCGGGATGGGAATGACACCGCCGAAGATGCCCGCAGAACAAAAGGAGCGATGACTGATGGGCAGAAGCGCCGCAAGGTAAGGCTGTTCCTAACGGTGTTCTTGTTCTTGCAGGAGCTGAGCGCAGAAGAAAGATGCAAGCCTACTGGAGACCAATCCGAACACGGTGAGTGTCACGCTGCAGGTGCAGAAAACTCAAAGCATGTTTCTCAGCCTGGGTGTGGCTTAAATAGTCTCTGGGTATCCCAGGTGCCTCTGGGCTGAACCACACCCAAAAGACTAGACCGCACATGCAGTTCTGGGAACCGAAATATGTGGGGGCATCCAACTTGTCCCCATCAATGCACTACAAGTCCAATCCCACATATGAAATACCACATATGATAGTTTATTTATAACGCGCTTAATACCCAGAGGTTTCTAAGGCCGGACCCAGGGATGGAACCTGTGTTGCTCCGTGTCATCTTGTTTCCAAGTCGAGCACGCTGCCGCTGAGCTATCCTCCCAGGACAATCCAATGTTATCCTATGGGAGTGAGTGAGTCTGGTGCCACAAGCGCCAAGTCTGACTCCAAGTGGGTCCTTGGACGGATGGAGAGGCCCTTGAGGGCCATGTAGGTGATCGTGGCCTGGCTCCAGCCTGACATCTTGGAGGGCTGGGGACATGAGGGGCAGGAATCATGACAGCTATGTACTTGTTATATTGTTGGGGATGAAGCAAAATGATATGTATGGGGGGGTTGTTGTGTATTATTATTGTTAATATGTCTGTAGTTATTCTATGAGAATTATAGAATGTTTAAAAAAGGAATGGTGTCAGGAAATTGTAGAATGAAGGGGGCAGATGGCTTTGGAGTTGGATAAAGATGCAGTTGACAGATATTTAGATATTTGACTACTGAGTATTTATTTATTGATAATATGACAAACATACAACAGTTGCATCAATGGTAGTAGGTTATTGGCAGTGACGTTGCGTTTGTTTCTTGATGGTGCAAAGCCATCTGTGGGGGTTGGTGCGACTGATCTTGGTATTGATATTGAAAGTTATAAGATGGACTGAATAGGGGCTTTCTTGGCGCTATAAGCGCAAGTGCAATTAGCAATGCGCTAATAGCGCCGAAAACGGGTGGAAAATTGTGATTTTTACCTACAGAAAAAGCTGGAGGTAAAACTCACATTTTGCGATCAACTCGTGATTGGGCAGAGCAGTAAATGCGGCGATAATAGCGTTACTGCTGCATTTTACCACTCCGCCCAACTTGTGATGAGGCCCAGTATGTTTCAGAGTATGCACATGTAATAGTGCAGCATGTGGAGAGAACAAGTCAACAATTCCCTCATGTGGTGGACAGGAAGTAGCGGAAGTATCTCAGCATGCAAGGGGTATCACTGCAATATCTTAATATACAGTCAAATGTGCATGGGATGTTAAAGCATGTGATAAGTTTGTTTTCCATACAATAGCCCAGTTAGTGTAAGGTATATCCATTGAACAGCACAATGTATGGAATATTTCAGAGCAATATCCATGTATGTCTGGACTATCCCTTTGCAATATGACAGTATGTAAACAGTATCGTCGTACACGGCAGTGCATATCAGTGTAAAAGCACAGGATGTGCAGCGTATGCCTTTGCAATAGGGAAGTATATGCTATATACTATATCCCATTATGTATATGTATGTATATTCAATTTGTAGGAGAGTACCATCAACCCCCAAAGGAATCTCTTGCTGTGGAAATGAAGAACATACCTGAGAAATAGCAAAGAATGTGCAGAGCACATCGGTGCAGGAACACAGCTCTTGCAGAGTAAACTATGCAATATTCCAGTAAGGACAGATAACTTTGGTACAATATCCCAGGATGTACAGAGAATGTTCATTCAAGATTACTGTTTGTGCAATGTTTGGTTGTACAATATCTTGGTACAGTGTACAGTTTAACCTCTCCATATGTGCACAGTATGTTTGTACTGTATCCCAGTCAGGGATGTCATTTGGGAGTCACCAAGGGGCGCAACTGTGACCCCTGAGGTCTCCATTGCTACACCTGTGGTCTCCCTTGCTACCCCTAAAAAAACTAAAAAAACATTTTTTTTTTTGTACAAATGGAAGCTCCTTGGCTGTGGGCAATGCCATGTGGCTCTGGGGGTTCCACAAGTGTAACACTCTGAGCAGTGACCCTGAATCAGAAAGAATAGGAATAACAAATAATGTGTCTTTCTGGAATTCTATATAATAATTAATAGACTCATTAATGGTTTATTTCAGGCACACTTCAGGGGGTGAGTCACTGATTTAGTCCGTTCTTAAACACCTCAAATTCACAATGCAGACAAAAACTTCCAAAAAGCATGTAGAGTAGAATAAGCATCCATTTCGGACTATGTATTTTGCTTTTCGTAAGTTGCAGTTATAGCATGTTTTTTTCGCCCGTTGTCTCTGTTACAATCATCACAAGAGATTCCATCTCGGTGTCCTCGATCACTTGCTTAAAAGCTTGTGTACAGTGTAGAAATGTTGACCATAGCACAAAAAGGGGCCCTTGATTTAATTGTGCACAATTAATTCTTTGTTGTAATATGTCTACTTTCCTATCTCCCTAGCATGCTGTTCAGGACGTTTGTTTGCATGTATCAGGTAAAGAGTGCCCAGAGTACGGGATGCTGTGTGAGTGTGCTAATCTAAATTCTTTACTACAGTGTTATGAACCCTCCCAATGATAAGTATTTGCCAAACTCTGACGCCTGAAAAGTAAATCCACGCAGGCTTGGCATGTGTCCAACTTTGCACCAGACCTGCAGATGAACTGGCCTGCTGTTAAATCTCAGTTATCAGTTTAATGGTATCCACTACAGAGTGTAATTTGCTTTCTGACTTTGAGAACATTCAGACATGTAATTGCTCATTTTACTATAGCCGGTAAGATAGCTATAGCCAGTAAGATAGCTCAGTGGGTTGAGCGCTCGCTGATGCAACGTGTGTGATCTGTGGTTCCAGGTTTAAATCCTGGCACGGCCATCTCAGCCTTTCATCCTTCTGAGGTCGATAAATGAGTACCAACACTGGTTGGGTGATATTGTATGTATGTTTGTTCTATATAAAGCCCTTAAGCGGAAGTGCTATATAATAACACATCATTATCATTTGGCCTTGGACGTCTGCTTGTATTCACAGTAATTTGGTAACATTGGCCTATACACACTGATATTAACGATACATATGGTGATCAATTCTTGTATGAAATGTATATCACATTACAGTGATATTGTAACCATATTTTTCGTAGTGTATTTAGGAACAATGCTATGTGATACCACTTCCTGTTTTGTCGAGGGGTGAAAGGTCGTGTTCCATCATTTCCTGTGATGTCACTTCGGGTGTGGTCAAATTACATCACTTCCTGTGATGTCACCAGAGGTCAAAGGTTGTGTGATGTCAATTCTGCTACCCCAAGAATTTTGGTCAAATTACGTCCCCGATCCCAGTATCTGTAGAGTATGACTGTGGAATGTGCCCATATGTGAAGGGTATGTGGTGCAATATTCCTCTATGTGCAGAGTATGTCAGTGCAACATTGCTGCATGTGCAGATTATATTTCAGCAATAAAGCAACAGTACTGAGCATTTCGGTTTAATACCACATTATGTTCAGCGTATTTGTGTGCATTATTGCAATTTCTATTGAACAGACAAGTGAAATGTCATGGTATGTTCAGAGATTGTCAGAACAGTATTCCATTATGTGTGGCACATGTGTTTGCAATATATCAGTTCATGCAGAGAATGTCTAGCCAATATTTTCGTGTGCCCATACAATACCCCAGTGTGTGCAGCGTATGACCATGCACTATCCCACTACACAGAGAATAGGGTGTCAGGCCTTCTCATGGGGACTTTCAGGAGCCTATACTCCAGGGCCATAGCACAGCCATTGGGATGCACAGATGCTCATTATATTTACTGCAGCTGTCATTGTGACTTTTATTGCCATTGGTGCATGCTCAAAACACTTGGTGGCGGTAGGAAGGTAGCATGGTAGACTATATAATACATCCAAACACAAAATATGCCAATATGGAGAGCGTGCCTTTGTGAAATATCCCATTATGTCTGCGCTATATCCCTGAATGTGCAGAGTATCTCCTTGAAATATCGAGTATGTACGATCCTTATAAAAATCCCAGTACGTACATAGTAGGCTATGCGCTTTCCTAGTATGTGCAGAGTGTGCACTGTCAATATCCCAGTATATGGAAAGTGCAAGTCCTCTACAACACTATATCGACATGTAACGTTACACGTATGTGCAGAGTCTGTGTTCTTGGAATTTAACGAAAATGAAACTGTAGGTCCTTACAAGATTCCATATCGAACACCTTGGCGTGTCCGTCATATGCCTCGGTTTCCCAGTATAGGTTGGGCTATCTGTGCATTTTCCCTTGATGCCCCACATATATATGTGCAGTACTGTATCGCTGCACGTGCAGGGAACGCCTTGCAATATATCCAGATATGCCCTTTTCAAACTCCCATTGTGAGGAATATGTTAATTAAAAATCGTCGTGTGCAGAATATGCAGGTACAACGCTGTAATATCGCCATGCACACTTCTTTTGGAAGGTGTCATCCGCCCTGGACAAAGGCCCTTCTATTTCATAGACTTTAACCGCGAGCACCCCCTGGAAAACCTTATCGCTCGCCTTAATTCCCATTTTCTTCAATGGGACCACCTGCTACAACAACTGATGTACGCGCCCCTGCAATCCCACACAGCACAATCAGTAGTATACCATCGGCCTGTGCAGAATACGTCCGTGTTAACGTCGCCCCGCTGAGCAGTAGAAATTCAAAATGACACTGAGGGAACACTAGCGTCGTGACACGTCAAACACATACGCCCAGCATTAGTCACTAATTACTGTCACTATATACGCTAATTTATTTAGGGCTGTCGCTGGGCAGCGAAGAGTGGCACGTCTCGACCAAAACGGCCACAATTCACTCTCACCTCTCACCATTGTCGCTGGAACAATGCTGATACCGGCGGCCATTTTCTACCTTTCTCCCTCTGTTGAGCTCACTGGCACGTGGCTGTGCGCAGGCGCGCAGTAATTAAGCTCCTGTTGTGCCTTCAGGTGGAGTCTGTGAGCGAGACCGGAAAGTGCCGAATAACGCACTCGAGAACCAACTCATATCCTAAACTTAAAACTTGAGTCCCCAAATTCAATGCACCTGGCTTGTAGCACAGTGATGGTAATTATCACAGGTCTCGTGAAGAAGAGACATGCATGACCTGATTGTTCTCAAGACTTGTTCTTGGCTACGGAACGGTAAGGAGGAGGATAAAAAAGAGACACAAGTCAGTCTTTGTGGCACGTTTTGGGTCCATGTGGCTCAATGCAGGAGATATGTTCCGAGATATCTTCTGTGTAGAAGCCAACTAATTAATTTCCGAGAGGGTGCGGGGGTGTTGGGGATGGGGGAGTTTGCACTGATAGAGGGAAGTGACCTCACTGGCAGTGATATCACCACCTTTGTACTTAGTCACCAACTTGGTGAAAGGGGGTGCTCAGAACAGTGGAAACATTGTCTAGCATGTTCTGCATACGCTTAAGTCAAGGTAGAAGGAGAAGCCTTCCAGTTGCATTCCAGTAAGCCATCACTGCCAGTGCTGGAAATGGAAAACATTTATTGGGGAAACGTCACTTCTTGGGGGTGGGGGGCAAGGCTTTGGGAAGGAGGGGGCGGGGCCAAGGGGTGTAGAACCCCATCCTGGAGATTTTCATAAAATCAAAGAACATTATGGGAACAACAGAATGTCCACAATTTTAAATGTTAAACATGTTTTATAGTGCACCATTAAGAACATCTTTTAAGCGAATAATGGACTCTTCTGTTTTGATAGGTCACAATATTCACCTTAATAAATAGATAGCTGTAAAATGCAGGACATATATACCAGCTTGAACAGCTGAAAAATTGTGTGTGAGGCTTCTGCAGTTTCTGTATGCAGGCTCCAAATGGATTGTGCAGTGGGAGCAGCCTGCACTACAGCAACCAGACTGCTTTCAGAATTTTCGGCATGAACGCTGCCCCTACTCCACCCCTCTATTTATTTATTTATTACATTTGTAGAGCGCTCTACAGCCCATAGGCATTGAGGCTCTATGGTTATCCAGGTTGTGCAAGGAGTATCGCCACCAACAAAAACATTCAGAATTCAAGGGAAAACACGAACAAGTAAAGATATTTCTTGATGAAAAGGGCTACAGGGCTTTGCCATGCGTTACATTATACCCTTTATTCCGGAGCATAACCTTCACCCCAAAGGTGGTCTAAATGCCCACCTGAAGCTACGGTAGGTTTTGCACTAGACCATATTGCTGTGCCAGAAGGAAGGCTATTGAAAAAGTTGGGTCACTGCACTCTGATGCAAGAGAAACTACTACCCCTGACAACCAGGCAGGCATACTATTTGACAGCATTATTGTTTTGGGTCCACCTTCTGTGTGAATATATGTATTATGCTTATTACCCTTGTGTTGAGTGTCTGATAAATATTAGATGCTATCAGTATCTTCCCGAAGGTACAGTTAACCATTCTTCAGCACATCACCACAATATCGGGCCAACTACTGTAGGTTTAACACAGTAATCCTATGAAGGAAAAAGCCCTGGGATGCGAGGCACCAGACTTAAGGGTGAACTGGCTTACAGGGTACACTTGAGAGTTCCCCGTAGGCCTCTGCACCCTGGACCTCTTTTATGTGATAACCTATATTATTTCCAAATTATCTCATAGGAAACGGGTTAGGCTTGCTGATATGGGGCCACTTTGAAAATTATTTCCAGGGCCTCTTTTGGTTCCCGTTTGCCCATCCCCTGGCAACAGTACCTGACCAGCAGTCAGGTCAAAAGCATTTCCACGTCATCTCTAAACTTTGCAGTATATGCCATCAAGATCAATCCCAGTCACTACCTCGTAGCATCGGGTGGAAGTTGTGATACTGGAAATGCATTGGAGGCACAGGGCCTCCATGTCCTTGTCCTGTTGTGCTTTTATCATGTATGTTCTGTCTTGTTTTCTACACAGGAGTTAATGGCGGTGCGGCTCTTCCTCTTTTTGGTCGTGATGAACAGACCCTTGGGATACCCTTATGGCACCCATGGGTGGGAGTACAACCCTGTACTCCTAGTGTATGTTTTTGGGCACCTGTGTGTGGCCCCCAGAGCAGGCTATGGGCTGGTGGCAGCTCCATGCTGAATTTGACAGGTGCTCTGAGTATCCTCCATTTTGGGATGCCCAGGCCCTGCCATTGGAATCAATTGATTCCTGATAGGAGACAAGATGGCCCCTATGGCCTCTTGCTTTTTATCGCCTGTTACCTTGTTTTCCTGAAGTCCCGGGAAGCCTTGACCATGTCCCTTCCCCCTGACTGGCTGTTAGGTAAAAGTTCCATATATGGTATTGTGGGGAAGTCCAGGCCAGACTGGCTGGAGCCTTTCTTATGACTGTATGTTGTGGGTACGCCCATGGGGTGGGACCTGGGTGAATGGAGTGTGTGATGAATACGGATTTCATATTTTGGGTGTCTAGTATCTGGTGTGTGACACAATGACTGAGACAGCCCTGTCCAAAACTGGTATGGATGCAGTGTGGATTGCTGAATGGCTGGGTGCTTGTCCGAATCCACATTCTGTGTTGTGATTATCTGGATGGAGAAGAATGGCCTGAATGCACTGTGAGCCTGATTGGCTGCCTGAATGATTGGTTGCCTGAGTGTGACCCAGCAGAGTGAATGGGAGACCAACAGTATATCTGGGGACCTCTCACTGATGGAAATCGTTCAGAAGCTGAAGTCAAAACTGATGCTTAACCTTGAAGCCCAGTCGGACTAGAAGATTTGCTGCCGCATTCCTATACCAACTGAAAGCTGCTGTACCTTCAAGAACTGATCAAGAGAGGACCTGACTAGGAGCCCTCTTCCCGAGCTACGAGGGACCATCGTGCACCAGATGATCTTTGCCAAAGCTCCCTGGCAGTCAGACCCTCGAAAGGCTGCCGACCGGAGAAGGGGACCGCCGCAGATTCACGAAGCAAAGCGGCCGGACATTGAAGTCCATCACCGTTGACGACCACCATCACCGACCAGAGCCTTAGTGCTCCTTTGCCGAAGACATTTGATCCAAGGACTTCCTTTCTCATCACCGTCGACCGCTTTCGTCCTGCCGGAGAAAGTCAAGGTTGTCAACATCCAAGCAGAATCCACCAGTGGGTTCCCGCCACCCGAAGTCCTCAAAGACGCAGACGAAGATCAGACAGCCAGCCACGGTCGAGTCCCGATCGCTAGACCCCGACACCCGGTGCCCTTGCTGGGCCAAAGTTCTTCATAGACTCTTTGCGGCAACAAACTATCGTTGTCGAGGTATACCGCACGCCTCATCGTCACAGGAGGTTCACGAGTTTTCGTCAACGAGCACCGCAAGTGGCGAAGCTGCTGCCCCAACAACATCGTTCACCTTTTCTTCACTTGAAATCTCGACAACCCGTGGCTCCTGCCTTAAAGGGTGTTCACTCAAGAAGGGCCCCTCGACGACCCATCGAAGAACTCTACAAAACCAGGTACATTGGGGGTCATAGAACTTTTAAAGGGAATCAAGACTATATTAAACATATCTGGACTGCGCTTGTCAATATGCTTTATTTACTGGTTGCCCAGGTGGGGGATCCTCACAAAGAACGGTTTAATGTTAGTGAGATAGGTTCTGCTATTGTTTGATGTAACTTGCTTTCTGTGGTCTATCGTTGATTCATCTTACAATCTGATTCGTATGTCATTTGAACCGTTAGCAGTTGATGCATTTCAAGGCAATCGATAGTTAAGAGTGGTACCACGTAGACCTGTATATATTTTCCATTATAGTATTGCCAGAGTACAAAGTGTGTTATTGTGATTGTGTTCATAACCTTGAACATTATTTATATAAAGACTATGTTTTCACTAACTAACATAGTGTGGGAACATTCCTTTATGGGTGCTTGGGGACTACACTGTACTTAAGAACCAGCCCGCATCACCTCCTGAGAGCTAAACCTTGATTGCTCGTCCACGTTTTACCAAACAAGAGCATCTTGGCTGGGATGCTCTGTTCTTCGGCTCTGCCATATAGAGAGCTGGAGTACAGATACCCCCCTCCAGTCTTTAGACTGGTGGCAGCAGTGGGATGCTAATGGTTTTAAGAATCAGTCTGTAACCTTGTCACTTACTAAATATCTACACTTTGTTAAAATTGAGGTTTAGTTGTGAACTAGATAACTACGTTGCAAGCAACAGAATCTATTGCAAATGGTAAATTGATTGGCGTGAGCTTGGAGGCTCTCCAGAGTGCTTGTGAAGCCAGGGAGTTAGACTTTGAGGATAAGTCTAGGGCTGAGCTGATAGCTGCTCTGGTGGACTACTAGACTGACTGTGAAGCTCTTGATGAAGGGGGGGATGCAAAAATTAGGGCCCCTGCCCCCGGGGTTGTTACTGAATCTGTTTCTGAGAATACCACTACTCCTGCTGCCTCTGTTATGAACCCCAGCAATGCTTCTTCAGGGAATTCCTTGGATCTTGAATTATTAAGCATGAAATTTGGAAACTGACGCTGAACTTAGGAAAGAGGAGTTGGCACAGCACGTGATACTCAAAGATAAGGATCTTGAACTCAGAAAGCAGGACACTGAATGTCAGAAAATCCAACTAGAGAAACCTAGAGTGGAGAATTCAGCGAAACCAGTTGAGAGTGTCAGGTCCCCAGCCAAGTTTATGAAAGATTTGGTTGGTATATATGTGGAGGGTTCTGATATCCTCCACTGGAATGAAGCATTTGAAATGGCTTGTGGGATCCACGTTGTTTATAAAAGAGATTGGGCTAAGTGTTTGTTAAGCAGAGTGCCTCAGACTGGGTATGACTGTATTCCGAAACTGAGTGTGGAAGAATGAGGTCAGTATGAGTGGATGAAGTCTTCTTTGATTGCCAAGTTTGGCAAGACACCTACCCAATACCCTAAAAGGTTCAGGGAATATAAGAAAAGAAAGAATGTGTCTTGGATTAACTCGGTAAGTGCTGCACATATGAACATGATGGGGTGGATTGATGGATACAAGGTGAAAACTTTAGTTGAATTGTCCCACCTTTTGTTTTTTGAGCATTTTTCTGAAACCTGTTCACCAGAGCTGCGTCAGTATGTTGCTGACCAGAAAATTTTAGATCCCTTTAAGCTGGCCTGGCTGGCTGACAAGTGGGGTGGGTCTCCCACTGGGTGTCCCCTAAGGAGTCCAGTGGGAAGGACAAGGAAAAAGAAAAGGGGACCTCTCAGAAGTCTGAGGAGTCCCAAGCCAATCACAGTCGGGTAAACCAAAACCTTCCTCTCCTAAGACCCAAACATCTAGTGGGGATAAATCCTATGTGGGAGGGAGTAAGAGTAGTGGTCCATCTGCTGCAAAGCAGGCTCCCAGTGGCTCCAGTATCGTACCCCCCATTCCTCACACTTGTTGAGACTGTGGGGCTCTGGACCACAAGAAGGGTTTACCCCAAGTGTAAAGGTAACGCACTTGGAGTCCAGGCTGCCAGCCTGACCTACCCTTACCCCATGCCTGAGGTGGAGGCCACTGTCCTCCCCTCCTCTTCAGGAATCACATTTGGTGCTCCTGTAGAGATTTCCCTAGTGTCCCTTGGGTCCTGGGACCAATACGCAGAAATACTGGTGACAATCCCACAGAACAACCATAGATTTTTGAGACGTGTCCTCTTAAATGGCCAGCCTTCTGCTGGTTTGAGAGACACTGGGGCAAGCATGACAGTGGTGGACAGGACCCTGCTCAAGCCAGAGGACTATGTAGGTACTCCTCTGAGAACCACCAGCTTAGCTGGTGGGCCGCCCAAATTATCACTTGTAGCCTTAGTCAACATTACAATTGGAGACAAGACAGCAAAGCTTCCTGTCCTGGTTCAGGACAATGTACCTGCTAACATTTTGTTAGGTAATGACCTAGTGGAGTTGGGGTTGATCTCTGATCATCTTCCTCTGACTGCTGCTGCAGTCACTAGGTCACAGGTACCACCGGATCTGACTGCCAGTCAGGTACCCAAGACGATGGGGAAACCCAAGGCAAGAAGAAGGAAGAGCAAGAAGGCCACCTCTGCGAAAGGGGCTCCTTCTCTTCCTGCTGCTTCAGCAGCACCCACTGGGATTCATGCTCCAGCCGGGCTGGATCCGGTTGTGAACCCAAACTCATCTCCTGAGGGAGAAGAGCCAGATGACCCGCCTGTGGGAGAGGTGCTCAACCCAGAGGATCACCCCAATCTTCAATGCCTGCTGTCTGAAGAGGAGCCCTCTAGGGGTGACTTCTTTAGGGGACAGAGAGAGTGGCACTCTCTCAAGGGTCTGATGAAACAGGCCCTGGCCCAAGGAGAAGTGCCTAGGTCTTTCCGGATTTACTGGGAGGATGAGCTCCTTTGTAGTGATCCCACTAAGCCTGAACCTGGTGCCCTCAAGAGCTTGGTGGTACCCCAGGTTTACAGGCCCTTCCTACTGCATTTGGTGCATGAGGTGCCTTTAGCTGGTCATCTTGGGACCAAGAAGACAAAGTAAAGGCTCTCTGCCCATTTCTACTGGCCTTGGATGGGAGTAGAAGTGGAGTCCCACTGCAGCACCTGCCCCACTTGTCAGTTGTCTGGCAAGACTGGAGGCAGTGTCATTGCCCCACTGCAGCCATTGCCAGTGGTTGGCACACCATTTGAGAGGGTTGGCATCAACATTTACGGTCCCCTTGACCCTCCCACTTCAGGTGGACATTGGTTCATCCTGGTCTTGGGAGATCATGCCACCAGGTACCCTGAGGCTATGCCCCTTTGGACTGTTACTGCCAAGGTGGTTGCCCGGGCCCGCGTGTGTATTTTTACCAAGGTTGCATTCCTTAAGGAGGCTGTCTCCAACAGAGGATCCAACATCATGTCAAGTTACATGAAAACGATGTGGAAAGAGTGCGGAGTAACCTACAAGTTCTCCACCTCTTACCGTCTCTAGACCAATGGTCTGGTTGAGAGATTTAACAAAACTCTCAAGGGCATGCTGGGTGCTTTGGAAGAGCCCCTAAGGAGGAAATGGGATCTCCTCCTGCCATGCCTGCTGTTTGCTTACAGAGTGGTACCTCAAGAGGGTGTTGGTTTCAGCCCCTTTGAGTTACTCTTTGGACATCCTGTGATGGTGCCCCTTGCCTTGATCAGAGAAGGTTTGGGAGCCACCCCTCCAGGTCCTGCCAAGCAAGTGGGGGACTATGTGTTAGGCCTCAGATGGATGATAACACAGATGATGGGCCAGGCGACAGCAAACCTTAAGGCCAGCCAGGAATTGAACAAATACTGGCATGACATTAAAGCATTACAAGTGGATTGGACTCCAGGTCAGGAGATCCTTGTGATGGAGCCTACCAAGCCTCGAGATTTGGCAGATAAGTGGACTGGACCCTTCAGGATAATCTTCAAGATGGGCAAAGTCAATTATCTGGTTGACATGGGAGTCCCTGGGGTAGCCCCTCAGGTATTCCACGCCAACAGGCTCAAGCCTTTCCATAGGCGAGCAGAAGTCTCATGTCTCTTGCTAGCTTCAGAGCAAGAAGAGGATGAGAGGGAGCCCCTTCCTGATTTGCTCCATAGCAACCCTCAGGATGGCTCAGTGGAGGGAGTGCATCCCTCTCCAGATCTGACACCAGAGCAGCAGAGAACCTGCAGGGCTTGGCTCCGGCAGTGTGCACCTCTGTTTGCGCTGCCACCAGGCCTCACCCCGTGGTGCAGGCACAACATTGCCTGGTGACAGCGTACCTGTCAAAAGCAGATGCTACAGGGTGTCAAGACACTGTGAAGAACCACATCCAGGTTGAAGTCGCCCAGATGTTGGATCTGGGTGTTATTGAACCCTCAACCAGTCCCTTGTCCAGTCCAGTGGTTCTTGTCCCCAAGGCAAGTTCCCAGGTAGGTACCAAGGTTTGGCGATTCTGTGTGGACTACAGAGGGGTCAATGCCGTCACCAAAACTGACGCGCATCCATTGCCCAGTGCTGATGAGCTTGTGGACACCATAGGTGCTGCCAAATTTGTGAGCACCTTACCTCAGGCTATTGGCAAATAGCCATGACAGACCATGCCAAGGAAAAGATTGCTTTCTCAACACCTGAGGGGCATCTACCAGTTTAGAGTCATGCCTTTTGGGTTGAAAAATGCACCTGCCACCTTCCAAAGATTAGTCAATCATGTGCTCAGTGGGCTGGAGGCCTTTTATGTGGCCTATCTAGATGACATTGCTGTCTACAGTTCCACCTGGGAAGAGCATTTGACTCATTTGGATAAGGTGTTGCTGGCCTTTAAAAGGGCTAACCTCACTATCAAGTGACAGGTAGCTCAGGGCAAAGTCACTTATCTTGGTCATGAGGTAGGAGGGGGTCGAACCCAACGTCTCCCCAGTAAAGTACAGGATGTACATGACTGGGAGACTCCCACTAGTCAAACCCCGGTGAGAGCCTTTTTGGACCTCACTGGGTATTACTGCAACTTCATGGCAGACTATGGAACCATAGTTGCCCTTCTGACAGCTCTGACTTCGCCCAAACAACCGAGGAAGGTTAACTGATCAGAACACTGCCAGAGGGACTTTATTGGCTTGAAGGAAAGTCTGTGTAGGGCACCTATGTTGTGTAGGGCACCTGTGTTGTGTTCGCCTGATTACAGCAAACCCTTTATTATTCAGACTGATGCCTAGGACACTGTAATTGGAGCTGTCTTATCCCAGTTAGATGACAAAGGAAGGGAACATCCGATCAAATTCACCTGTAGACAACTCAAGAGTAGAGAACTCAGGTGGGCTACTGTTGAAAAGGAATGTTCCAGTTAAGTTTGGAGCCTTAGGTGTTTTAGGCCCTATCTTACGGGGTCTATCTTCAAGGTCCAAACAGACCATAAACCCCTGAATTGGCTTATGCAGATGAAGGGTGAAAACCCGAAACTGCTCAAGTGGTCCATTAGCCTGCAAGGGTTAGAATTCACCATTGAGCATAGACCAGGGAAGAGTCATGATAATGCAGATGGCCTTTTCCAGAAGGTATGTTGACCGTCTGGATGAGGGTGTCAATCTCGTGGGAGATTAGACCACCCTAACCTCAGTCTGGGGGGGCGACTGTGATGCTAGAAATGCATTGGAGGGACAGGACCTCCATGTCCTTGTCCTGTTGTGCTTTTATCATGTATGTTCTGTCTTGTTTTCCACGCAGGAGTTCATATGGGACTGCTGGTGGTGCAGCTTTTCCTCTTTTTGGTCGTGGTGAACAGACCCTTGGGATACCCTTATGGCACCCATGGGTGGGAGTACAACCCTGTACTCCCAGTGTATGTTTTTGGGCACCTATATGTGGCCCCCAGAGCAGGCTATGGGCTGGTGGCAGCTCCATCCTGAATTTGACAGGTGCTCTGAGTATCCTCCATTTTGGGATACCCAGGCCCTGCCATTGGAATCAGTTGATTCCTGGTAGGAGACAAGATGGTCCCTGTGCCCTCTTTCTTTCTATCGCCTGTTACCTTGTTTTCCCAAAGTCCCTAGAAGCTCTGACTCTGTCCCTTCCCCCTGACTGGCTGTTGGGTGGAAGTTCCATATATGGTATTGTGGGAAAGTCCAGCCCTGACTGGCTGGAGCCTTCCCAATGACTGTATGTTGTGGGTATGTTGTGGGTGGAAGGCTGGAGCCTTCCCAATGACTGTATGTTGTGGGTACGCCCATGGGGTGGGACTTGGATGAATGGAGTGTGTGACGAATACGCATTTCATGTTATGAGTGTCTAGTATCTGGTGTGTGACACAATGACTGAGACAGTCCTACCTGAAACTGGTATGGATGCAGTGTGGAGTGATGAATGGCTGGGTGCTTGTCTGAATCCACATTCCATGTTGTAATTGTCTGGATGGAGAAGAATGGCCTTAGTGCACTGTGAGCCTGATTGGCTGCCTGACTGCCTGAATGCCCTTCTGAATGATTGGTTGCCGGAGTGTGACCCAGCAGAGTGAATTTGAGACCAACCGTATATCTGGGGACCTCTCACTGATGGAAATCTTTCAGAAGCTGAAGTCGAAACTGATGCTTAACCTTGAAGTCCAGCCAGACGAGAAGATTTGCTGCTGCTTTCCTTCACCAACTGAAAGCTACTTTACCTTCAAGAACGGATCCAAGAGAGGACCTGGCTAGGAGACCTCTTCCCGTGCTACGAGGGACCATCGTGCACCAGCTGATCTTTGCCAAAGCCCCCTGGAAGTCAGACCCTCAAAAGGCTGCCGACCGAAGAAGGGGACCGCCACGAAGTGAAGCGGGCGGACATTGAAGTCCATCGCCGACCGGAGCCGCAGTGCTCCTTTGCCTAAGACATTTGATCCAAGGACTCCCTTGCTCATCACCGCCGACCGCTTTCATCCTGCCAGAGAAAGTCAAGGTTGTCGACGGCTGAGGAGAATCCACTGATGGGTTTCTCACCACCTGAAGACCTCAAAGACGCTGACGAAGATCAGACAACCAGTCGTGGTAGAGTCCCGATCGCCGACACCAGACGCTGACAACCTGATGCCCTTGCTGGGCCAAAATACTTCATAGCCTCTTTGCAGCAACTAACTATCGTCGTCGAGGTATATTGCACGGCTCATCTTCACAGGACGTAAACGAGCTCCACGAAGATCGAAGCTGCTTCCCCGACAACTTCACTCCTCTAAGAGTGCTTCACTCCTCTAAGAAATCCGGACTGCCTTGACTTTGCCACCTCCAGAACTATGGGTTAGTTCCCTCCTTATGGACTCACTCCTACTGCCTTTGACTATCACTGTTCTTTCTGCTTGTTGCTTCCTAAAACCTTTTGCTAACATCCGATGCCAAGATTGAAAAAGTCAAATCTTGCTGTTTTTGTTTCGTGCTAAAAAGTCAAATCTTGCTGTTTTTGCTTTATGCTAAAAGTCTAAACTTGCTGTTTTTGCTTTGTGCTAAAAAGTCAAATCTTGCTGTTGTTGCTTTGTTCTAAAAAGTCAAATCTTGCTGCCCATTGTGAAATTTTCTGTATTTTGCTTGTATACTGTTTCTTCTCTGTAACTTGCCAGCCCAGTGACCTCACCATTCTCTTTTGTCCCACACCTACCTGCCTTAGCCCCCCCAGTATCTCCATCCTCTCCTCACTTCCACCCCAATGGCGCTTTCTGTTTCTGCTATCTTTTCCAATTGCTTCTCCATTGACTATCCCTCCCTTCTACGTCTGGTAGGAAGAAGTTCAAAAAGGATATCTTGGCCTATAACCCTGGTCTTTCTATCGCAGATACCTACTCCAATGCTTCGGCCAGACAGACCCTTACTGACATCCTCTTTATCGTTCCTTCGCCAAATCTATGGACTCCTCATATGGTCTCTGTGCTCTGCCCTATCTCCTCCTCTCTCATTAATGGTGACACTCGCTCGGAAGTTCTCATGGCTTCCTTCGACTCCTCTAAAGACATCATTAATGTCTACCTAAATGGCACTGTCATGGTCCAAGGCCCTTAGGCCAATCTCCTCCTCTTTGATAGGTGCTTCCCACGCCTCATCAATTTCCTCTCATCTCCTGCTGTCCCCTCCTCTTCCACCTTGGCTACATTACCCCCGCTCTCCTCCTCCTCCTCTGCCCCTTCTATGGCTTTTTCTCCTCCGCAGGGCGTACCTCTGTTCTGTACCCCTCCCCGGAAGGTCTTTAAGGCTGGCAACCTTTTTCATATTACCACTCTCAACTCTCGCTCTGCCGTCAAACACTCCTCTGACATCTGCCACCTCCTTGAAGAACTAGACCTTGGTGTCCTTGGTCTTACTGAGACATGGTTCACGGACAGCTCTGTCACAAGCTTTGACACTCTCCTCCCTGATGGCTACAAGATCCTCGCAGCACCCAGATCCTCCCAGTCCAGTGGTGGGGTAGCCCTGATCTTTCCTTAGTGGATTCCTGCCTCTATCATTCCCACTCAGACATACTCCTCTTTCGAATGCCTTGTCTGTAGGCTTTCTCTCTCACCTACCCATTCTCTTACTGTGGTTACTATCTACTGGCCTCCTGGTCAAATCACCTAATTTCTCTCTGAGTGGGCAGATCTCTCCTCATCCCTCCTGGCCTCTACCACTCAACTCCTCCTCCTCGGTGACCTAAACATACATTTAGACTCTCCTTGCTCCTCCTCTGTACTCTTCTGTGACCTCTGCGACTCCCTCTCCCTGTCCATCCTCCCCTCTGGCCCTACTCACTCTGCAGGGCACACACTCGATGTCTTGATCTCCTCTGACCTCCCCCTCTCCATCCCTCTGACCACTCCTCTCTCCTGGAGCGATCACTCCCTCCTCTCATCTCATCTCTCCCTCTCTTCCCCCCAAGCCAAGCCTACCCCAACACTGCCACCTACCTTCCCGGACATCCGGCCCATGAAGCGTGTGTCAGTTGAGGCTTTTGCCACCACTTTCTCCCCCCCCCCTCCACCTTTGGCTGTCTCACATCCTGACACAGCCCTCTCTCTGCTCTACTCTTCAATTTCTGATACGCTTGATGCTCTTGCCCCTGTCATGAGGATCCGTTTGAAGTCCAAAGCCAAGTGCGATTCCTGGTATGACTCTGACCTAGCTACACTTAAACATAAGTGTAGGGCAGCTGAGAGGAAATGGAGGACTTCCTGTTCATCCTCTGACAAACTGGCCTGTCGCCTGCTATGCTACAAAGGCAATACCGACTCTCTGTCCACACCAAGAAGAGAGTCCACATTCAAGCTCGTGTCTCTGCGGCATCTAACAACTCGGCCGAAATCTTTAAAATCTGCAAGGAGCTGGCCAACCCTGCTGCAGTCTCTACCCCTCCTGTTGCCTCCCAGACTCTTTGCAATGCCCTTGCCTCTCACTTAATTTAAAAAACCCAGGACATCATGTCCACCCTCTCCACCCACAACCCTCCTCTCCCCTCTCCAACTGTGCTTGCTGACCCTCCTTTAGCCACCCTCCCACCATCCTTCTCGTCCTTTCCTCTTTTCACCCCTGACAAGGTCGCTAGACAAGTCTGATCTATGAAAGCCTTGTCAAAACAGGTTCATGCCTGTTCCTCTAAAACCATCAAGGACCACATTGACACCCTCGCTCCGGCCCTTGCTGATTTTTGTAACCACTCCTTTGCCTCGGGATCCTTCCCCTCCCCTTTGAAGCACTCCTTTATGCATCCTCTTCTCAAGAAACCCACAGCTGATCCTTCTTGTCCAGCTAACTATCGCCCAATTTCCATTACTCCATTTCTTGGCAAACTCCTGGAAAAGTGGGCCATCTCTCAGCTTAACCTTCATTCCAATTCTGTTGGCTGTCTCCATGACCAGCAGTCTGGCTTCAGAGCTGCCAGAAGCATGGAGACTGCTCTCCTGAACATCCGTGAAGATCTGCTCTCCAACCTTGACTCTAACATTCCCTCTGTCCTCATCCTCCTCGATCTCTCTTCTGCCTTCGACACGGTCAACCATACCATCCTGCTCAACCGTCTCCGTGAAAACCTGGGTATCACAGATCAGGCTCTGGCCTGGCTGACCTCTTTCCTCTCAAATCGACCCTCCCAGGTCCAACTTGGGTCCTTCCTTTCATCTATCTTCCTCTCTACCTGTGGTGTTCCCCAGGGGTCTAACCTCTCGCCCTGGCTTTTCAACCAATACCTGGCAACTCTCGCCCACTGCATTGCCACTTTCTGCTCAAATTTCCAATACTACGCTGACAACACTAAACTCATTTTCAGGCTGCCCTCTGCCACCTCCTCTCCCTCTCTCATCTCTGATTGCCCAACTGCCATTCAAGATTGGTGTTCCGCCAATGATCTTTGTCTGAATGCCAGCAAGATGGAGATCCTCCCCATCGGCACACCTTCACCATCCTTCCCCCTCACTCTCTGGCTGGCCTCCCTTGGCGTTCCTCCTACCTCCACCAGTGAGGCTAAGAACCTCGGGGTCATCTTTGAGTCCACCCTTTTTTTTCTCCGCGCACATCTCTGAGGTCTCTAAAAAGTCAAATTTCCGACTGCACCTCCTCAGAGGTACTCTGCCTTTCCTCTCCTTCCCCCAGAAGCTCATGGTATCCCAAGCTCTGGTTCTCTGTAGCTTGGACTATTGTAACAGCCTCTTTCTAAATATACCTGCCTCTACTCTCCATCCTCTGCAACTAATCCAGAACAGGACTGCGATAATTGTCCTTGGCCTCAAGCCCTGGGATTGTATCTCTCCAGCTCTGAAATCTCTCCACTGGCTCCCAGTGGATGCAAGGATTAAATTCAAAACCCTCTGCATTGTCCACAAGGCTTTCTGGGGCCTGGGTCCAAAATACCTTCATCTATCCTTCCGCAAATACTTCCCCTCTCGAGCTCCTCGCTCCTCTACCTCCAACTCCCTCAAGGTTAGTCGTTTTTCAAAGAAACGAGCTGGGGGCAGATCTCTGTCTTCAGCTGGGGCCTCCCTCTGGAATAGCCTCCCTGCCACTCTAAAATTTGAGGAGAACCATCTCCGGTTCCGGAAGCACCTCAAGACCTTCCTCTTTTCTTCTGCCTTTGCTCCCCCTCTCCCCTGCTGATCTGTTCTCTCTTGGCACTGTGCACCTAACCACCCTCTGTCCTTCGGGCCCAGGTACCTGCTCACGATGCCACCCTCCCGCACTGCCTCCGGGCCACCCCTTGCACTGGGGCCTGTATCTGTACACATACAGCCCCCCCCTTTTCTTCCTGCACTTATCAGACCTACCCTGCCTGCTGACTTAAACCTAGCACTTGCAAATTTCTGGCTGCATTACCACTGTTTGTTGCCTTTATTACATATTATTGTTATTTATCTGTTTCTCCTCTGCTTCGCACTTTCCACTTCTCCCTCCTTCCATGCACTTTTCCCCTCCCCCTCTCCCATGCACCTGCGTGTTCTCAATGTCACTGGGCCTAGTAAGATCGCTGTTTTGTTCTCCCCTGTTCCCCTCCCTTGCCTTGTCACGCTCTGAAACACTTGTGTACGAGCATGATAGAAACAAAATATCAATCAATCAATCAACAAGCATTCACCTTTTCTACACTTGGAATCTCGACGGCCTGCCTTAAAGGGAGTTCACTCAAAAAGGGCCTGACAACGACTCATCGAAGAACTCTCGAAAACCAAGTACATTGGGGTCGTAGAACCTTTAGAAGGAATCAAGACTATATTAAGCATATCTGGACTGGGCTTGTCAATACGCTTTATTTACAGGTCGCCCGGGTGACAGGATCCTCACAAACAGCGGTCTCATGGTAGTGGGATAGACTGTTCTGCCATTGTTTGATTTAACTTGCTTTCTGTTGTCTTTCGTTGATTCATCTTACAGTCTGATTCGTATGTCATTTGAACCGTTAGCAGTTGACGTAGACCTGTATACATTTGCCATTATAGTATTGCCAGAATTCAAAGTGTGTTATTGTGATTGTGTAAATAACCTTGAACATTATTTATATAAAGACTGCGTTTTCACTAACATAGGGGGTCATTACGACCTGGGCGCAAAGGGATACCGGGCACCGGTAATGACACCGGTGCTGGTAATCCCTTTGTGCCCTATTCCGAGGTCCCTTTGCGGGTCCTCCCTTAACGCCTGTTTTTACAAAGGGATACCGGGGTCAATAATATTGCCGCCTTCCCATTGAGCCCTATGGGGGCACAAATGGGAATGGGGAATGGCTCTGTTGAATGGGGAATTACCGGTTCCGCCGACCGCGGACTGGACCAGTAATTACTCCCTTCACCAGACCGGAGTCGGACCGATTTTGGAGGCAGCCAGGGCACTAATAGCGCCATGGCTGCCTCCAAACTCGGAATGAGGGCCAAAGTGTCTGGACATTCCTTTGTGGGTGCTTGGGGACTACACTGTACTTAAGAACAAGCCCGCATCACCGCCTGAGAGCTAAGCCTTGATTGCTCGTCCACATTTGACCAAAATAGAGAATCATGGCTGGGGTGCTCTGTGCTTCGACTCTGCCATATAGAGAGCAGGAGTACAGACGTGTGTTTTAAAAAAAACAAAAATGTGGTATTTCACAAGCAAGCACAGTTTGGCCTGTGTTTTAACCAGGTACTGGCTCCAACATCAAACCAGAGTTTGGCACATGCCCCACCCCCAAATCTTGCCTCTCTTCCCCATCTCTACTTTTGAAAACTGTTATGGAGTTTATCTTTTGCAGGTCCACTCTTAACTTATTAGTGATCTATAGACCCACCTCTCTTGTGGAAGACTTTAGCCATGCATTGTCTGATCACCTAGGGTCCTGCCTTAAACTACGTTTGAGCTTCATTGTCATGGGTGATTTTAATCACTGGCTTGGACACCAGGACGATCATTTGGACCGAGAATGGGAGTCAGCCCTGGCCAACTTGGGTCTTGGCCAATTTAATTCCCAGCCCTCACACCGCCTAGGCCACACTCTTGATTGGGTATCTGCCACCAATGTGTCCATCAAGGACTTACAGGTCACCCCTTGTCATTGGTCAGACCATTATTTTATTCATTTTGTTATTGTATCACCTTTTCCGGTCAAAAACAGAAGTAAAAACGTGATCGCCATTAAGGGTAGAAATCCACGGTCACTTACACTGGAAAATATTAACCCACTGTTAGGCAATGCCATCCAATTCTCCCCCTCATGTCCGGTGCAGAATATGTCAAAGGCTCTGATCTCCACCCTGATGGACATTACCAATTGTCTTGCCCCTGAAAAACTGAGGAATAGAAGAGTGCAGCCCAAGAATAAACCTTGGTTTACACCGGATCTTCACAGGCTCAAATCCTGTTTGTCTAAGCTCTACTACAGCTGGAAAGGGAATCCCATCCATAGTCGACTGGCTGCATATAAAGCGGCCGCTAGAGCATACAAAACAGCTCTTTTGGAAGCTAAAAGAATTCCCTCAATGACAGGATTGTTGCAGCAAAATCAGAGACAAAAGAACTCTTTAAAATACTTAAGGAGCTCGAGTCCACCTCAGCCCGTGATGTGGGTGCAGTAGTGAAAGACACAGCGTGGTGCCAAGGGATCCAGGATGCGATGGCTGCTAAATTGCAGGGCATCACGTCCAAGATACTGGGTAACAAACTCACTGATGCTAAGGTGGCCAGCACCTCAAGCTGCAGTGAGTTCAAACGATGTCCAACTGTCCCTGAATTTACCTTCTCCCTGATCTCCCTGGAGGAAATGACAGAAGTGGTTGTGCATATTAAGGCCACTAGCTGCAAAGGGGACCCATAATAGGTTATTGTCATCAAAACCTGCCCCCCCTTCTTGATGCTATACTTCAGTTTGTTAACACATCATTTAGAGAGTGCATTGTGCCTGATGACCTCAAAGGATCTTGGGTCACACCACTATTAAAGAAATCCAACCTTCCTAGGGAAGACCTGTTGAAGTATAGGCCTATAACCAACACAGCCTTTTTACTGAAGATATTGGACAAGGTGGCCTATAACCGGGTAGCCCTCCATTTCAACTCGTTTCCCATCCTTAATTGCTGACAATCAGGCTTGAGGGCCGGACACAGCACTGAGACAGCTGTGCTGGAACTCAAATCTAGGCTTCTTTCGTAAATGGATAAAGGCTTGGCTTCTATGCTTATGCTCCTGGATCTTTCCGCCGTGTTCGACCTGGTCGGCCACAATATGTTGGTCGCCAGGCTCGAAGAAGTGGCTTTTTTCTCCCGAGCAGCTTCCCACTGGATCACATCATTTCTCCAGAACAGGTTAAGCTGTGTCTGCTCAGAAACTGCAGAAGCAGCTGCTATACCAACTGAATACAGAGTACCTCAGGGAGACAGTCTTTCCCCCTGTTTCTATAATATATTCACCATTCCATTGCTTTCCATGTTGGATCAGGAAGGGATCTGGTTCAGTAGTTTTGCAGATGACACCCAGTGTGTCATCACATTGGAAGGGTCCCACGCATCAGACGAAGCCAGATTGAACAAAGCCTATACTTGCATAGAAAATTGGATGGCTGCGAATGGTCTAGCCCTTAACAGGTCAAAGACCGAGCTAATGATTGTAAGGTCCCCCAACGTACTTGCCAATCATGACTCCGTCTATGGGAGTTTCCAACTAGGCAATGTGAAGATTAACACACTCAAAAGGTGAAATCCCTCTGGGTTATTCTAGATCAACATCTCACAATGAAAGCTCACGTGGGGAGTGTGGTGTCAGGAGCTGCTTACTATCTCAGACTCTTCTTTCACATGCACCCCCTTATCCCTCAGGCCAACGCCGAAACATTACTGAAAGCCATAATAGGCGCCAAAATGAACTATTGTTGTAGTCTCCTGTCTGGCATTAGTAAAGCCGAAACCAATCATTTGCAGGTGATCCAAAATGGAGCTGTTAGGGTTGTTGCAGGTCTGGCGAGACGCAATCATGTTTCAGCGGCAAGAAGAGCTCTACACTGGCTCCCTGTGGAGGCTAGAATTCGCTTTCGCCTCATCATGATTACCTTCAAGTGTTTTAAGGGAACCATGCCGAGTTACGTGAGGGATCTGTTAGTGTATAAGATCCCCTCTAGATTTCTCAGATCCACCAAATTTAAAATGTTGACCATTCCTAGAAGCAGAACAAAAAAGGCAGAAAAGGGAGCCTTTGGAGCGGCGGCTCCTTCCGCCTGGAACAACCTTCTGTTGGACTTAAGGCTCGAACAGCAACTCAAGCCTATTAAGAACAAGTTAAAGACCTGGATGTTTGCCTAAGCACTGCCTTGTCCTGTCCTCCTACGCTTCATGGCTCTTATTGGTTCTGGCTATTTGTACAAGTATCTGTTTTGTGTTCTGTCTGCGCCATTATGCCTCTGGGTCCATTAATGTGCAATACAAGTCAAATAAAGTAAAGTAAAAGGTAAAAATGCATTAGTGATGCCGATAGTAAGTTGCAATTGAGTTGTTATGTTGTTCAGATTACTAATATTAAAAGTTCATGTGGCATGAGTGTGTGCGTGTGTATATACACACTTGGGCGAAACATGCCTTCAGTAGCGGGCCTCTCCTCCTATGTGCTGTTTTTGAATAAAGAGGATATTGTTTCCAGAGCGCAGAGTGCTGTCTGCTTTAGTTTTTTGTGATATATATATATATATGTCCCCTTTTATAATTTAACCTGAAGTGTGACAAGCAGGCGAGGGCATAGTATATAGTAATTATAGGTGCTCCGAGATGTGCACGCACAGCGGGCCATGCAAATGTCAGGGTTTTTGATTTCCAAATGTAGGCAGGTCTGTGGGGGAGCAGTGTAGGTGAGTATGTACAGTTCCAACAGGCCATACTACTGGGTTTTAATTCCACTGGCTCCCACATCACATATCTATGTTAGCACACCCTGCCATAAACGTTGTAGGTCAGAACAGTTCTACATGTGTAGTATATGCCTGCACACTAATTCTTGCATCTAATAAATATGTCTGGGGCAGCCTGGTACATTTTTGGGAGCCTCTCCGGGGTCAGATATATTCTGTGCAGTATGTTATGCTCTATCATGTTGAACCATACATTATTAAAGTATCTGTATATTGCACTCTGTTGTGTGCCGTCAGCAGTGTACCCAAATCTATCTCCCAGTCCTTAACCTTTAGCTCCCTATTGTGCATTAAATCTGGCAGTGCAAGGTAGATTGTGGAAATGGGCCTCCCTCTGTCTCCTGCTTTGTACATAGTCATCAGAAAAGTGCTTAAATTTAGTTGCCATGGCAGCAATTGCCAGTGTCCTATGTCTCTGCACATAATTCCTACGTACATCAGGAATTATCCCACAGACAGGTTATATTGGTTCCCAAATTCCAGGAATGTCCTAAGTAACCCTTCAAAAAGGAGATACCCCTCCTATATAGCCAACGCCCAGATCTCCCCCTCCTATGCATTTTTCTGTATTCCTTAGCAGCACTTTCCAATTCAACTCTTAGAGTCATGGTTATTGGGTATGGGCATGCAGTTCCGTTTTAGTTAGTATTTGTTGCCAGATTTGAAATTCTAGCTAGATCAGGTCACTGCTGCAAGCCGCTCCATTACAGAGAGGTCCATTACAGGCTGTCCATATAATGCAGGATGGTTAGGTGTATCAGAGAGCTTGATGGCAAGCAGAGAAGGGCATAGTTTATAGTACTTTTAGGTGCTGCAAGAAGTGCGCGCACAGCGGGCCACATAAATGTCATGGTTTTTGATTTCCAAATGTAGGCAGGTCTGTGGGGGAGCAGTGTAGGTGAGTATGGGGGTTGGAGAGCGAAGGGGCGGGGGGTTGGAGTGCAAGTTAAGTGTGAACACCGGGACCCAGGGGTGTTGAGGGGCCAGGGGAAAACAAAAAACAGAGCTGTGGGAGTGCAAATAAAAGAGAACGGCGGGGGGAGATAGCAGGGGGAGAAAGAAAAGTAGGTTGAGAAGGAAAGTGGGGGAGGAAGAAAGAACAATAAAAACTTACCTCCTCCTCGAGTTCTCAGGCCAGCTGCCATTGTATCTGCACGGGCCTACCGGAGGCAGAAGTGCCTGCTGCTGCACCGCACATGACCCAGAAGGAGTAGGATCTTCCGCTGTCCTGTCCCTAAGCCCTCCCCTCAGGCCTAACCACCAACAGGGTGCCTGGTGGGGAGGGCTTAGGTGACACTCCCAGTGTGCGACAGGCCGGAGAGAGAGACAGTATCGAGCCAAAAACAAGAGGCCACCCATGCTGGGTCTTCTCTCTGGCCCAGAGGGGGCTCTGCCCCTAATCCATTCTTCCGGCGGGTGCCCGGGCCCTGGAGCACCTGTGTAGTCGGCGCCCCTACTTCAGTGCGGTTTAAGGAAGCACTGTTGCGAGGGCATTCTGAAAATTGTGAAAGCCGTAGGTAAACTGGATCAGAGGTGTCGGTGATGGAAATTCCACTTGGCCAAGTTACAAGTGGGTTCCACTAGATGACGGATGCATCTGGTTCGGGCATTGACATATTAGAACCACACTAGATGTGTCAAAAGGGAAAAAAACAAAGGGCTTCTAACTGGCCATATAATACAAGCTTAAACCAATAGCTGTTATTAGACAAAATATTATTAAACAAAAATAAATTCAAATAAGTCACTGGCATACATGCCAACATTTTGGATCCCCTGGGAGGGAGATTATATAACGGGAAGCGGGAAAATGAAATTTCCCCATTGAACTGCATTGGGGATTCAGCATATTTTAGGCGGGAGAAAGTCAAAAATACCAACATTTGTGACAGAAAAATTGTGAGTGTCCTGCCTCAATCGGGAGGATTGTCATGTATGCACTGGAAACAAAAAATATGTTCTCCATAGCAGCTCAGTATATGGAAGCTAGACTTGAACTAACCTATGGGGCGTGCCCTAAGGGCCTGCCCAGTAGGCTACTGTGGGCCAATCTTGGTCACTTTGATGAGTTGAAGCATTTTACAGCTGGTATTCTTTTGTATATATGTTACTGATCCAATGTGCTTTAAAATGCGCTTGTCACAATTGTTCTTGAAAAAATATTTCCAGGTACTACTCAGTTTATTGTGAAAACTAACTGCAATTCGATGTTGATACCCACGTTTGTATTGCTGCCTGGAACTATTTTTCCCCCAGTCCGATCCTGCGAAAGACCCATATGCCTTGAACTGGCTCCAGAAGTCTAGTGGAAACAATTTGTAACCGGGAATCTCCACTCAGGCGAGTCTGTTTCTTCAGAATATCTGTGACCAAAGGCTGATTGTGTCGCACTCTGAACACTAGAAAATGGTCTGATTACTTACCGATAAACGTTATTAATTCTAGTCCTACTCTTCCTCTTCCCAGTGCTTACCTTTGAGTATGCTCTGTGCTCACAGGAACTCTTTCTTCAAACTGACCTCCTCTGGTCCCTCCCCTGCCAAGAGATATAACATCCTACATATCCACCACATAACAGCAAATACAAAGCCAAGTCATAGGCAGTATCTGCCCACGGGCTGGAGGGAAAGGAAGGCTTTACCGGGACGAGGAAGAGGAGGACCAGGAGTAATGAGGATTACTGGTAACAAAGCCGAGCATTACCTCCACATCCTTCTTCCTCATCTCAGTACTTACCTTTGAGTCGTACAAAAGCAGAAACAGTAAGGATGCCCACCACAAAAGACACAGAAACAAAATGTAATGCAAAACCAACCCAACACCCCACAGCATCCCACCCCAAAGTTGGCCAAGAGATGATCAGTGAGACGAAAGGATGCCACCCGGGAAAGATACTGTAAGACCACCTGCATGATATCCAGACAATGGCAAGCCTCCTCCTCAGAAGAGAATGGATCAGAAAGGAAAGCCGAAAGAACTACCTGCTGAGACGGATAGAACCGCAAGGAGACTTTGGGCACAAAAGAAGGGTCACACCGCAGGACCAGAGCCTCCTCCCGGACCACCATAAATGGAGGAACACACAAGAGGGCCGCCACTTTCTCCAAAGCACAGAGCCGAAGTAACTACAATTAAAAAGGTAGTCTTCAGCATCAACCACTTCAGCTCAACACCCTCCAGGGGCTCAAAGGGAGGCCTCTGCCACATAGACAGGGTCAAAGGAAGGTCCCAGGGGGGATCTCCAACCGGGCCCAAAAGATGAGAATCTACCACCCCTTTTGACAGCCTTTAGACCAGAGCACTGTCCCTCTCCCGTCAGATGGGGCGAGGAAACCGGAATGGCTGCCCACTAAGTACGGGGAGTAGAGACTACCAACCCCTTCTCAGACCCTTCATGGAGAAATGTCCAGCAGACCACAGAAAAAGAGTTCCTTTTGAATACAGAAAGTACTCAAAGGTAAGTACTGGGATGAGGAAGAGGGACGTGGAGGTAATGTATAATAAGCACCAAAAATGCACAGTAAGAGTGTGAAGTGATGATTGGTCTGTGCAGTATAAGGAGGGGAACACCTACAGAATACGGCACAGTCAGTTTGCACAGTGTGAAGGGATGATTGCTCCAAATCATTTTGTCTTTGGTCGTACCTAATATTGCAACCAAAGAACTGAACCACTCGAACACTTTAACAGCATTCCAGAACTCCAGCCTCTTAATGAGACCGTCGAGGATATTTCAGTATGAAATATTTAGCGGCATAAAAAATGCACGTTTTGCAGCACAATATTGCATTTAGTGCTGCATTTTCTGGGCCCTCTTAATCAGTCATAAATGCTACAATAAATGCAATTTTGTGCTGCAAAACCTTGCCTCAATATCCTGGAGGGTCTGCTTAGCATGCAGTTTTAGGAATGCTCATTGAGATTTAAAAAAATAACTGTTCATGAACATTGCATGAAAACATCTTCAATAAGCAGGTTAATTTACATTAAACTAGGGGAAACAAACATAGGTTGCTTAAATACATCTCTAGTGTAAACAGCAGACATGCCCTGTTTGTTGCATAGTTTAGTAAAAATTAAAGGAGAAATTGGCGAACCAGGAACACAAACATAACACAGCGTGTATGTGTAGGGTAGGGTGTATGTGTAGGGTGCTACGAGAGAGCAGAGGGCAGATTATTATTATTATGGTATTTATTGAATGCAGACCCAGCTTTGAAAAGCAACGGATCGCTTTATAGCGGTAAACAACACTACAGATACATAATGGAGCCTTTTACAGAGGTATTCAACAGTACAGATGCATAACAGAGTGCTTATCACCGGTAACAACAGAACATATTTACAGCGGGGGTAGGATACAGAGGGGCACAGAGGAGGGATACAGCTGTATCAGGTGGCGGGGAGGATAGGGGTGGGTGGCGTCTAGCAAGTCAGGTGGCGACATGATGACCTAGGTGTTGAGGAGGAGTGACTCCTTGAAGAGGTGATGCTGACGGGGAGGAAGTTCCATGGTCTTGGAGCGTAGGCAGAGAAGGCTTGTTTTCTGGTCCTTACCTTTTTGCAGCAGTGGATTTCAAGTCTACACGTGTACTGGCTTCTGGTGGAGCACTACCTCTGGAGATGCTGAGTTTCTCCATGAGGTAGCTGGGTGCCTTGAGGGCAACTGCCTTATAGATGATGTAGCAATACTTGAAGGTGATTTGTGCATGCAGTGGGAGCCAGGGGAGGCCGGGGTGATGCGGTTGTATCTGCGAAGATCCTTGATAAGGCATGCAGCCGCATGTAGAACACATCTCAGGGGCCCATCCAGAGACCTTCGAGTAGTGCATTGCCCCCATCCAGGTGGGATAGGACCCCTGCTTAAACAGTGGATCTAAAGATTGAGAGTATAGCCAAAAAGTTGTGGGAGGTAGGAGGGGAAGCAAAGCATGAAGTGCAAGGATTGGTCAATAAGATCAAGTGTTGTGCCCTCCGGTGGGGAGAGATCATGCAAGGTCACGTGTTTCTCACCAAGTATAAATTAATGCTTGATGATACTAGGTATTAGGTATAGTCACAAAAGCTAATTGGAGAGTCTTAAAAGTTGAATCTGTTATTGTGTTATTTTTAAGGAATAATTAAGGGGCCCGATGGAGAAGAAAGCCCATATTCCTAATGGAGATATTTTTATGAATTCTTTGATCATGTAATGCAATGTGCAAGGAAGTTATAATGAGCATATTTTTACGGTGGTTTGGAAACTTGTATGAAGTGAATTTGTACAGAAGATGTGTCTTGGGAGTGGACCATAAAGGTCTCTTGAGGATTAAATGTTTGGTTAATTTTGGCTGAGGTAGAAGTGTCTCTGATTAAATTCTTTCGAGTTTGTGTGTCAGGCAGACTTAATTCCACCAACCCTTATAGGAGGGGGTCGCTTGTTCTTTCCAGTGACATGTAATAGTGTGTATGGTCATGGCCAATAGAATATCTAATAGCTAATTATTCTTGACCTTATGTGTGCAATTCATGTTGAACATGCCCAGTGTATATTTGTTCAACGAAAACATGTGGTTGGTTTCTAGACTTTCCCTGATAGTACGAGATATAGCAACCAATATTTAGACATATATTTAGTGACCCTTTAGCATCAGGTTTATTACATCTCCAACATATTCGATCTTTGCTATGGTTGGCCGTGTGTATTTTATCTCAGCACCATAACTCTCTGTGCAGTAGAATGGCGAGGGTTTGAGTTTTGCTGGTGGATCTGTAAGCTTTAAAAATTATTTTGTGAATCTACCCCCCATTCAAGGTGATTTAGATCTATTACTAGGTTGTGCTCCCACTTAAAATAATTCAAGGGTCTGGAGTTCACTGAGTTGGCATTAAGGTGTATTTATTTGTACAGTGTGCTGGGTTTATTTACTTTGGGGGTCATTACAAGTAAGCCTGTCTGGGAAAAATGCTGGTAAAACGGTGGGTACTAATGGCTCTGGCATTTTTTTTTTCTGGGACCGGCTTACTACGAGTCTACCAGTAGCAGCAGTGAACTACTGGCAGGCCCGACCTGCTGGGAGTTCAGGCCCCTACCCGCAGAGAATTCACTGAAGCACCGGCACCATTAACAACGGTGCCGGAGCTTCAGTAATATGCCGGTAACACTGGTATATCAGTTGGCTGTAACTGTAAGACGAGTCTGACGGTAACTCGCCAGTAGCACTGGCAGGTTAGTGGCAGACTCATAATTAGGCCCACCTTCAATAACTCCTTATCTCCATGGTGAAGTTGTTTAATTGAATACGTTTCAGAATGTTTACTAACTTCAGGTATTGTCCGAACGGATGAGCTTGTAAACCATAATTAAGTTTTTCGATTCTTCAAATGTGCGGGTTGTTTTATGATTAAGTAGATGGTGGATTTAAAGAATTCACTTGTCATTCCATGGTTCTCAGTATAGTTGATTGTGAACATGAATTAAGCCAAATTGGTCAACCTGTATATTTTAAAGGTTATACACCTTACATGAATCTTCTGATCATGGGTGGCACTTACATTCTTTCTGATGTTTCATATAGATTCTACATTCAAGTGGAAATGGGTATGACAATGTTTCAACTCATTTTGGATTCACATCATTTAGCGTTGGATGACAAGTGTTTTTTTTAATTTGTGCAAATATAAATGCTTCATGGCATGCCTTGAAATTGGGACATTTTACCTTCAATCCCTGGGCTTTTGTGAGCTTGAAGATTTTGAAAGCAAATTCTCTGGAGTTTCTCTTCCCAGAGGAGTTTCACTAGGACGGAGATGAGTTCCTTCTAGAATGTATTAGTGAAAGGCATGGGTATTGTTTCCATGTGTAAACAGATCAGAGGAATTATCATCATGTTTATGGTGTCCAACATGGTAAGAAGAGAGGTGAACATTTCTCAAATTTTTCCTTCACTTTGCTAGCAATGGAGGATTGAGTTTTCAGGATGGTTGTATCCATACCAACCTTAGAACATCTGAAAGACTAGAGGAAATATTTCTCTAGACCACTTGTGAACAGCCCTCTACACTTTGGTACAATACATTTTATTCACAGGGTCACTTGTTTCCCCTGAACCATACCATGCCTGAATATTTGATGCTTTCTCTTTTCTAACGCAAACCCAGGTAAATTAGGTAATTACTGGAGCATTTAGTGGTTATAAGAAGAAGTTAATTATTTTCTCTGTTGAGTTTGTTGCCAGAACCTTTGCAAAATCATCAGGCCAAGTAATTGCAAGATGCACCGAAGTGTTGGGGTAGGATAGAAATAGAATATCCATGTATGCTGCAAAGGCTTGGTTCCTACCCCGGATCTCTGAGATTTCCTCATTGTTACAGATCTACTCTATTAGAGGTTATATTGCTAATATGTAGTAAAGTAGAGGGTTTAGGGCCATCCCTGTCTAGTGCATCTGGTCAGGGAGAAAAGGAGTGACAACATGTTAAGACACAGATTGAGGCCCCAGGGAAGTCGTATAGATTCTCGACCAGCCTTCTGAAAAGATCCCCTATACCATGCCATGACACTGCCTAGAACATGAAGAGCTGTTCCAGTTTGTCTAATGCTTTTGCTGCATCTAGCACCATTATCAACTTAGGTTTGGAGCTGGAATTAAAATGTACAATAAGATCTGACAGGGAGTCGAGTATTAGAGCTAGTCTGCCTCCGTTTAACAAATCCAACCTATTCACTTCCCACCAGCAAAGGTAGGGCAGTCCACAGCCGAACTACTAAAATTGTTGCATCCACTTTTCAGTCCACACTTATTAAGGAGATTTGGCAAAACTGTTTGAGGTTGGTCAGCTCTTTTTTACTTTTCGGTAATTCAATTATGCTAGCCTTCAGAAATCACCCAGATTGTGGAGGGGGGTTAGTGAAGTGAAAAGTTCAGTAACGAGGAGTGAGTAACTTAAGAAAGGCTTGATAGTACTCAGTAGGGAATCCACCTGGACCAGGAGCTTTCCCAGATTTAAGAAATGATACAACCTTACATATCTCTTCAGCAGTCATGTGGTTATTGAAATGGTTTAGGTCTAACTGTTTGGCCCTATTGATGAAAACTGAGTATAGAAATAATTCAATAGCTTCTCATGTCATATTGTGTTCAGATGAGTTAAGGGGTCTGTAAAATTCTGTAAATACTTGTGCAATGTCAGAGCTTTTTGTATTGATTACCTCATAAGTGATTCTTAAGGAGGGAATTGTTACATTCTCCCTCTTACCTTCAAGGTAGTTGTCGAGAAGCCTGCCAGGATATTTTGCCTGAATATTAATAAGTGTTACGTTTGCAGCAATTGATAATTTGTTTAATTGAATTTCAATTTTAGCATACACAGGTTCCTACATATGCTGTCTGTGTTGTCTTGATGCTACTGTTGTTTGAACTGTTTAATTAAAGCAAGTGCCTTGTGCAATTCTCATCTTTTTCCTTTTCTTCTTTGACCCTTTATTAATGATTTCATCTCAGTGTGTGGCTTTAAAAACATCCCGGTTATCGTCTTTATTTGTATCTGAAGGTTTATTATTGACAAAGAACTTGCAACTGAATGTTTCTATTTCCTCTATAACTGTGGTGTCTTTGAGTAGGCCGCTGTTGAATCTCCAATTGTTACTGGGTGTTGGTAGGTAATTATTATCAAGGATCAATATGATAGATGCGTGGCCTGTGGGAACAATAGGGCCAATCTCAACTCCCAGTATGTTACTCCTTGAGAAGTTATCAATTAGAAATCAATCTATTGTGACGATTCACTTTCTCTCGTCATTTCTCCCCAGAGGGGAGCCCCTTTCCATAAGGCTAGAGTGGTGAGGCCGCTAACTGATACTGCCCCTAGGGGTTGTTAAATGAGGGAGGACCTCATGGAGAGGAACTTTCCTCCTTGGGATAAGGCAAACCCTGTCTTACCCTCAACCGTATAGGGCGACAACCACCTCAAATCCTTTAAGATGTAAAGATTCTTATCCCGTGACAGATCGCCCTTACCCTCCCCGCCTTGAGAACATAAAGCTTATAATATCTGGGAAGAGACATTCAGAAAGTGCCACAGTATACTCTTGTACTAGTTTGTTGTCTAAGTCTGCTAGTTCTGATCTTGTTAAGAAGACTACGCTAGATCGATTAGCTAATGCGAACCTTTTCCTGAACAGGTCTGACACAGAGAAAACTAATGACAATACAAATAGTATGCGACTCGTATAGCTGACTTAAGTACTGGCATGAAGAAGATCATCAGAAACATAAAGATTACCAGCCATGCAAGTACTGAGAAGAAGTGGCCCTCAGGAGTCATAAAGACCGCAGGTGTGCTGCACACCGAACGCAAGAGATTCAAACCTGCATCGCTGATCCGAAGGGAGAGATCTCGAGGACGCATTATCGGAAGGTCTGCAGGAGCAGACCTGTGCACAGCATTGTCGAGAGGAGGAGGGAACACGAACGGAGGCAGGGAATGTTGTCACACAGAAGCCAGGAAAGCAAGACGCCAGAGAGGCTGAACTGAATGCCCACCATCCAATGAAGCCCCGGCAATGTGCTGAAACTCCCAACCAGGTAAAGGGCGGCACAGGAAACCCAGAGGGGACTTGAGGCGGCTCACCAAGAGGGTCTGGGACCTAAAGTAAGAAAGTGATACGAGTCATCTTCCTCGTGGCAGTACTTGGCGGGGAAAAGGACCAGGTGGCCAGTTCAAAGAAGAAGAGAAACCAGGGCCTGGCACCCAAAGTAAGAAAATTATACGAGTCATCTTCCTCATCACATTACTTGGAAAAGTAGTGAACCAAGAGAGTCAAATTAAAGAACATCTGTTCGCTCGAGCAGCCCGAGTGACCAGACATTCTGCCATTTGTGTCTTTGGACTCTAACACAGAAAGAAAGAAGACATCACTGCTAACGATAATAACAGTTGATGAATACAGATATATCTCCCCCTACAGCCTGGATCAACAGGACTGTACCACCAGTTTGGAAAACCAGACAATGATGACAGATGACGCACATGCTGGCACAAAACTTAGAAGACAGCATCAATAATATGGTTTAGAACAGGGGTGAGAATTGAGCAGTCTGGTCCCGTGCAGCTTAATAATGACTCGCTACACAAGAAGTCATGCCCGTGTTTGAGTCCTGAAGAAAGTGGGTCAGAAGCGATTGGTATCCCTCTGAAACTGGTCAACCATTTTTATTGCAGAATGTCTGAACACCAACCAGATGTCTTTGATTTATCGTTTTTTTGCTGTTTTAAAGTTGCACAAGTGAACAGTTGAGTAGGGGGTATATTAAAATGTGTTTTCTACACACTATTTGTTGTACTACTCTGAGCTTCCAGTCTGAAATAACTTAGGGCCTGCTTTCTCTGTCTATGCCCTAACCCTAGATAGTCGGCACATCAGCTCCCACTAGGGACAGTCATCACAAGAGGGCTACCTAGCGATGGTTGGAGGGCCAGCTTTAGCTAAATCAGAAGGCTTCTAAAAAATGTTTTAAATAATAAAAAGTCACCTGGACAGATAACAAGATGTCAGGAGAAGGGAGTGATTCTCCTGGTTGCCCGGACCGGAAGTAAGGTCCAGAACCCTGGGGACTATATGAGACCAGATGCCAGGAGAAGGGAGACATTCTACCGGCCCATCCAGAAAAAGAATACAAGTATTTTACAGAGGGAATTCCGGAGGGCTTCATCCTCCAACCATTGGTAGAAGCAAGTCCACTGGACTGCTAGGAAGAGCCAAGAACCATCGTGGAGAAGAGAACATTTTTTAACAGTCTATGAATAAAGGTCTAGGAGAAGGGATTCATTCTCGCTGGACCCAAACCACAGCCTACAGGAGAAGCGATGGGATGGGAGTCATTCCCCCTGACCATAGGTACACTCTTCCTTCAAGAGACATTTGATCACATCGAAAGGAGATTCCGAGAACACCAGGTGAATGGAGTCATTCCCCCTGGTACGATTGAACTTTTCTTTTAAGAGACTCTCTCTTTTTACACACCAGAAGAAGGAGGTCATTCACTCGTGAAATAATTTCATTTTTATTAAGAGATTTTGGTTCTATAGTAAGGGACAAAATTAGGCTTTTGACTCAGGACAGTTTTTTCTGTTTGACGGACATTCAGACACTTTCTTTAGATATTAGTTTGATGCAGGGAACTCCCTCTAAGAGTTAAGGATAGCTAGGTTTTGTTCATTTAATAAAAGTCTTTGCCAACCACTATGACACCTCCTGGTCAGCTGCCTTCTCTGCACCCTTACACTATTCTTATGTACAACTGTTGATTTTTCAGGGCTCGCAAAATTACTAGCGCACTTAGGAATTAGACCTTCTTATAACTTAAACTTGTGATCTGACTCTTATAGAGACTATGTAATATCGCACCAAGACGAGCCATGTCAGGCATTCAGTTAAATATCAGAATAAGACATCATATAATGACTGAGCCTTGAGAAAGACTTTACAGGTTGAAACACGTGTTGGCTGTGTAGAGGAGGTCCCAAGTACAGCCCGCACTCCAACCGTCAATTTTGAAGTACCAGGAACGTTCATGCCGAAATGTGTGACGTATGATGAGCAAATAAACCAGCAGAGAACCCCAGTGGGGCTCTGTCCAGTACCCATGAGAAGAACAATGCCTACTGAAGTACCGATACCAAGGAAACCATGGACAGTAAGGTACCCATTGAGAAAACCATATCAACAAATGAAACGAAATGAACATTGTCTAAGTACAGTCCCTGAAGAAGCCAAAAAGGTCTTAATGGAAGATGAATGGTGACGTCACAAGAACCCGGACTGACTCACATATAGAAGAGATGACAACCAGAGAATGGCATAAAGAGACGAAACGCCATGGACAAGGGACATCGTGGACCTAAAGTGAAAGGATGATGTCAAATGTAAGAAGCTTAAGCTGTAAGCATGATGAAGATATTCAACCAGTTTACACATGTACATATGCTTGGAACCGCAAGAAAGCTAAGAAAAGCGTGCAGCTTGCTATGCTTAGTAGAAGACAGAACGCGGTAAGTGCCACCTATACATATCTACCTCCAAAGAAGCACGTTATATAAGTATACTTCCACTTTGCACAAGAAGCAGAATCAACCAAAGGTTACTAAAGGCCACACGAGGAGAGTTTCATATTCAACAAATTGAAAATAAACAGTAGAAACGAAACTCAGCAGAGGCAAATCATGCCAAAACAGCCAAGGTCGTATCAGTTAAAATTAACGAACAGTAGCTACAATTATTTGAAGCAAAGAACAGAATATCCTGCTTCAGAAAGTTCAAGATAAGAAACTGAAGGCAGGTGGTGGGTGAAACGAAAATCAAATACACGAATTACATGAAGAAGAGGCAAATTCACAGTGTTTGAATCACGTGACCAGCCAAGCAAGAAGAAGTGAGTCTTTCACACCTACGCATGGCAGTGGGCCAGGCGAAGATATCAGAACTTTTCCAGACAGGAGATGCAGTCTCGAGGCCAACCACAGTGAAATAATTGACACATGGCCACTAAAGTGATGATTGATTGTAACAATAATGGGAGGAAGGCCGGGGGAGCTATGGGGGCACCCTGCACCTGGCCGACCATTCTGCGTGCTGCTAGGCAAAGTGAAAAAGTATGAGTGGGGTTGATGCCAACCCAATCATAGTGGACCAAGGAATCTAGGGTCCTATAGTTAGTAGAACCAATGGGATGTCATACTTTTAGTGATGTCTACAATAGCCATTTTGAAGGTTGGGCTTAGATGTCCCACCTGACAGTGTTTATCCAATCCCCTTACTCTGTTTCCATATACAGATATAGTACCTATAGTAAAGTTACCTTTCTAGAACCAATAGAATTGCATGGCAACTTTTAAGCATTAAACGTCAGTGATGATGAGTTTTTAGCATAAATTATGTGTTTTTTATGAAGTTCGACGGAGTTGTGAAGCGAGAGAGAAGATCACGCATCCGCTGATATTCATGAGACTCCACGTTTTTTGTACTTGTCATTAAATGGACTCCCATTGCCAAACGGTTGAGTTGTCATTATTGATTTGGTGTTGGAGTATTAACCTGCACCCCCATCCATCTCACGGGTGCTGCTATCTTATCTTAAAGTACTATTGGGCAAACCCCAGCTCTATGGGCTGGTTGGGGATCCCGGAGTACACTTGGTAGCAGAGATCGGATGGTTTATTGATTATCGATTAGATAAAGACACCCATTGACCGTCACTTTGCCATCCAGCTGAGTAAACTGTGAAGCTCCCCGTAGACAGTGGTTAGATTAAAAAAGAAGTACCTACAGGCAGAGGTGTGAAGGGACCTGTGTTTCCCCACGTAACCCCTTTCCACTCCTACGGGCAGCTGAGAAAGCGAACGGCAGGAGAGGCAGTGACGAAGGCGGTGATCCCGAGCATCCAGAGAGGAAACATGCGAACGGTGAGTGAAAAAGACTAAATGCTTTGGCAAAAAGTGCATGCCTTAGACCAAGTAAGGGAAAGGTAACGGAGGGAGGAGGGAAAACAAAATATAGTCAGAAGTAGAGTAGAATGTATATATATATATATATATAAACGGGGAAGGAAATAGTGACTCAAAGGGTGACTAAGTAGCAAAAGAGGATACTGGGGAGGACACCCTAGAAGAGAGGCCACAGTGGAGGACACCCGAGAAGAGAGAGGATACCGGCGGGGACACCCGAGAAGAGAGAGGATACGCCTATTCCTATGCTTTAATATAGCGGCTAGAATAAACTTGCCTGAATGAAATAGGAACAGATAGGTCACCACAGCGGTTAAAGACGCTTGTGAAAGGGATGATTTTACACTACATGTCGGGGTAACATTAGAGGTAGAGGTTTGTGTAGCCAGCTGGAGTTCGTCTAGTCTGTTAACGTCTGTCTTATGTGTTATTTGTTGTGACGTCATAGGATGACATTTTTTCCTTCGAGGAACTAGCATAAAAATTACGCAATTGGATACTTGAAATATTGTAGAATACAACCTTATGTTTATTGATTAAAATAGAAGATATACAATTTTGTGGAAAAAACGCGATTGGAGCTTGCGGCGATTGGTGCTCGCTCATATTGTTGAAGTTGTTTGAAGAAATGAAAGACATTAACAAGTGTTATATAAAGAGAAAATGAACAGATTTAAAATGGAAGACATGACTCCATTAGTACATCTGTGCAAACCGTTGCCAAAACATGCACCTAAGCCGAAAACGTACAGTGCAGAATGGGTTGAAGGAACCACAAACAAGATGTTTATGCAATGGCCTCAGGGTGGATCGTTATCTAAAACGGTACTACAGCACATGACGACATATTTGCATGCCACATACATGGCAAAAAGTTAGACAGACGCCTAGCTATTCTAGAACTTTGGACGATGTATCAACATAATCAGGAAAAGGAGCCTCTATTAGACTGGATACTTAACATATGCACAGAGGGGGTGAGATGCCTTCAGCACTACCCGCCCCATCTGAAACAAAAAATTAAGACAGTAAGGATGAAGGGCTATACCCGCTAAAACAAACCAACAGAGACAGCATTGATAAGCACACATGATCCGATGAAGGGGACAAGTACAAGTTCTACACTACAGCCATATACTGGACTAATGGCAGAGTGGATATGGACATTTCTAACCAGAAGAAAAAAGATGCAAGAGTACAAGGAAAGAATCGCCAGACTTTTGTCTACTCAAATGGTACGGATGAAGAGGCCTGCATAATGGATCAGGATACCTGAGAATCCTCCAGCAAGAAGAAGCCATACGGATGCATTCAAGGATGTAGCTGTAGCAAACTACATGACAACCTTAAGAATCAAGAGAAGCATACATTGAGATGACAGTGAACTAAACGATTACTTGGACAGCACAGCACATTTGGGAGACAACATCTGGTACCAACACATGAAAGACATTGGAAGACGAAGTTCAGAGGGGGAATGCTTTGTTTGTGCACTCCTACCTCACAGCATGGGGAAATCAAAGATCTTAGTAGCTGTAGAAATTGATGTCCAGACAGCACACTGTCTATCATACGTAGCAATGTGCAAGACCAGAGGCCAGTTCATGGGAAGTGATGCCTCACTGAAATGGGCAACTGAAGCAACTGATCCAAATGAAGATGATTATGTCCAGGACATAAAGACAAGAAACAATGGAAAGATAAAGCACATTGTGATCAGATATGAGAAGCCTGGAGTTAAAGGAGCAGAAATCAGAAGAGAAGCAAACCAGAAGCTAAATGTCCAAGGACAAACTTCAGAAGAGGCTCAAAGTTGGAAGAACAAAGGCCAAATGCAGATTTGAAGAATAGTGCTTTCACCAGACAAATGGGAGAAAGGAGTAGTGATTTGCAGAGCATGGATTGTCATTGAAGCCTGCAAAGAAGCAATTGAAAATGCACAAATAAAATGCAAGCCATTGTGGCCAAGGCTGCAAAACTGCTGACATGGGTTGAAGATGGAGGAGGACCCATGCAGATAGTACCACTGGAAAGCTCAAAATTGTGCTTCAGGAATAATGGCACTAGGAAGATGGGAGAGAATCAGAACAGTGGACGAATCTTTGATACTCCAGGAATGGTGCATGGTGCTGCAGTAATTATGGATCATTACTGGGCATGTGGATCCAAAGCATACATCAGACTGCCAAAAAACTGGGGAGATGTATGCACATTAGTGAATGTCCATGTTCCAGCGTTGGTGATTCCGAAAAGTGACCTGAACATTGACAGTTTCCCGAAAGCAGATGCTCACCTGAGGAAGAAGATATCTGTGGAACTGCTGACTCGAATGAAGAGAGAGAATTACTTTTCTGAAAAATCAGAAGAAGCTTTTCATGCAATCCCATATGAACACAGGCTGCTCAGCCTCACTTCATCAGTGTTCACGACAATCTTCATGCCAAGATTTCAAGTTAGAGCAAATACTAAATGGTTGCAGATAACCAGATGGGAGTTACTGCAGACCATCAACACGACCATAAAAGGATTCAACACAATTAAAGAAGAGTTAAGGGCGATCAGACTGATGACTCTCCAGAACAGATATGTACTTGACAGGATCACAGCTAAGGATGGAGGTGTTTGTGCAAAAATTGGAGAATCATGTTGCACATTTATACCATCTCACAATGAAGAAAATGGAACTTTAACAGAAGCCATAGTTATGCTGACGAAACTAAAGAATCAAATGATTGATGAAACTGACGAAGTTGATGATGACAGTTGGTTTGGATCACTATTCTCATGGGTTCCACAATGGATGGCAGATGCATTGAAATTCCTAGGAGCCCTGCTAGTGATGATATTGCTAGGATTTTGTGTTATCAAGATAATAATCTCTTAGTGCCAGGAAAATGCGAAAAAGGCCATAGGGATGAAGATCATGATTGATGTTGAGCCAGGATGGAAGCCCAAAGACCTGACAGACGAAGAAATAAGAGACTTTGTGAAGGCCAGCATTCATGCACCAGAGGAAGATGTTTAAGAAGAGGGTTTTTGAACTTAATCCTCCAGCCACTGGGAGCCAGTGCAGAGATTTAAGTCCTGGAGAGATACGATCCCTGGGCTTGAGGCCAAGGACAAGTCTTGCAGTCCTGTTTTACATGAGTTGCAGAGGGCAGACAGTAAAGACAGGTAGGTTTAGAAATAGGCTGTTGCAGTAGTCCAGCCTAGAGAGAACCAGAGCTCTGGAGGCAGTGAGCATCTGGGGGAAGATGAGGAAAGGAAGAATACCTCTGTGGAGGTGCAGCTGGTAGTGTGACTTTTTAGAGAAGTCAGAAATGTGAGGAGAGAAGGAGAGTGTGGAGTTGAAGATGACTCTGAGGATGTTAGACTCACAGGTGTGAGCACGAAGAGGGCAACGAGAGGCCGGCCAGAGAGTGACAGGAAAGGAGGGAGCAGATGTGCCGATGAGGAGAATCTCAGTCTTACTGGCGTTAAGGCAGAGATCATTGGTGGCACACCGCCCCTGGATAGTCGACAGACAGTCGGAGATGAGAGAAAGAGATGAAGAGAGCCTAAAAATAAGCTGAGTGTCATCAGCATAGCACTGAAAATCGGAGCAGAGAGCTTCAATGTGGTGGACAAGACGTGCCGGTTATTGGTTGAACAGCCAGGGAGGGAAGTTAGAACCCTGCGGAACACCACAGGTAGAGACAGAGATAGAGATAGAGGCGAGGAAGGACCCAAGTTGGACTTGGGAGTGTCGATCGGAGAGGAAAGAAGTCAGCCAAGCCAGGGCTTGATCGGTGATACCCAGGTTATCACGGAGACAGTTGAGCAGAATAGCATGCTTGACCGTGTCAAAGGCAGAAGAGAGATCAAGTAGGATGAGGACACAGGGGGGTGTTGGAATCAAGGTTGGAGAGTAGGTCTTCACGGATGTTCTGGAGAGCAGTTTCCGTGTTTCTGGCAGCTCTAAAGCCAGACTGATGGTCATGGAGACAACCAACAAATTCTTTGTGAAGATTAAGCTGGGAGATGGCCAGCTTTTCCAGGAGTTTGCCCAAGAAAGGAGTGATGGAGATTGGGCAATAGTTAGCTGGGCAGGACGGGTCCACTGAGGGTTTCTTAAGAAGAGGCTGAACAAGGGAGTGCTTCAGGGGGGAAGGGAAGACTTCAGTGGCAAAGGAGCGGTTGTAGAAGTCAGCCAGAGCAGGAGCTAGGGTGTCAATGTGGTCCTTGATGGTTTTGGAGGAACAGGGGTGGACCTGTTTTGACGAGAATTTCATAGATTGGACTTGTCTAGAAACCTTGTCTGGGGAGCACAGGGAAAAGGAAGAGAGTAAGGGAGGGGAGGTGGCCAAAGAAGGGCCAGAGGAAGAGCAGGGAGTAGAGGGGGCAGTGTGAGAGGAAGAGAGAGAGGACAGGATGTACTGAGTTTTAGAGATGAAATGAGAAGCCAGGGCCGTGCAGAGAGGCTGGAAGGGGACAGGAGAGGTAGAGACTGCAGCAGGATTGGCCAGCTCCTTGCAGATTTCAAAGAGTTCGGCCGAGTTGTTAGATGCCGCAGAGACGCGGACTCGGATGTGGGCTCTCTTGTTGGTGCGGACAGAGAGCTGGTATTGCCTTTGGAGCAGGCGGCAGGCCAGTTTGTCAGAGGATGTCCCGAACGCATGCCATTTCCTCTCAGCCACCCTGCACTTGCGTTTAAGGGTGGCGAGGCCTGAGTCGTACCAGGAGCTGCATTTGGGTGTTGGCGTCAAGCGAATCCTCATGACAGGGACAAGAAAATCAAGAGTATCAGAGATAGCAGAGTGGAGCATTTAGAGGGATGTGTCAGGGTGTGAGTCAGCCAAAAGGGGATGGGGGGAGGGTGGAGAAAGTGGCGGCGAAAGCCTAACCTGACACACGCTTCATGGGTCGGATAACCAAGAAGGTAGGTGGCAGTGCTGGGGTTGGATTGACCTGAGGGGTGGAGAGAGTGATTTGGGAGGAAAGGAGAAAGTGATCAGTCCAGGAGAGAGGAGTGGTGAGAGGGATAGAAAGGGGAAGGAGTCTAGAGATCAGAAATCCAGAGTGTGCCCTGCTGAATGAGTCGGGCCAGAGGGGAGGATAGAGAGTGAGAGAGAGTTGCAGAGGTCGCGAAAGAGTCCAGAGAAAGGACAGGAAGCATCCAGGTGGATTTTAAAGTCTCCAAGAAGAAGGAGTTGAGTAGTCGAGACCAGGAGGGAAGAGGAGAGGTCCGCCCACTCAGTGAGGAAGAAGGATATCTGACCAGGTGGCCGATAGATGGTAGCCACAGTAAGGGAATGACTAGGAGAGAGAGCCTGCAGATGAGGCATTCGAAAGAAGAGCACAGAAGTGCACAATTTACATTACAATGTATTGCATACCTTCAACCATGTTGTGAAAGTCTGTATTATAAATCAGTATGTTGGTGCAAGGGGGCTGAGATTAAAAACTGTCCTTCTCGATCCCTTTTCCCAACCGATCTGTTCTAGCTAAAGGCCCTGCTGTTAACCCTTTGTTTCAGGTTTGACTGATTAGGTGGGATCGTGGTGTTCAATGTAGACCTCCTGTGGAGACATTGCAGTAGATGCTGTGCCCTTCCCCTTTGTCTATTGTTCAAGCCATGTCTGGTGGCATTGGTAAAAAGGTATGATCTTCTCATGTGTGATCTTGTAGCCTTAGTTCAGAGGAGAACATAGCCTACCTTTTCCAGAAAGCAGCAATTTGTAAAGCCAAAAGGAGCAGCCAGCAGGGATTCCCTTTTCAGAGACCAGCAATCGTTGAGTGGGATACTTTCAGAATTGTTGTTTTGGCCCGTCTCAGCCCAAATGATCCTCTTCACGTCCGTACAAAATAGGATTGGTGCAGTTTTATGCTTACACTCTCTGCCAATCCCTGCCCTCCAACTGAAAATAAAAAATGGAGTTTCTGGGAGCTACAAACTCATTCAATCTATTGTGTGGGACTTTTAAATCAAAAGCTAATTCAGGGTCCTTCCAAGTGCTGAAGTCTTTGACTGCAAAATAGGACATCTAGGCTCCATACGTGGTGTTGTCTGCCCTGCCCCCTTAAATCACTTAAATAAACACTTGCATCCTGGAAGCTAGGCCGATAATCTGCAAAAATGTATTCCCGCAGCTGAGTAGCTGAGTGGTCTTTTGAGCACAGTAGTTACACACCATCAGCCAGGTGGCCTCCTCTGTAGCTCTTGCAAGACTCCTCCTTCCTCCCGCCCCTCAGCCCATCCCCGGTCCCTTATTGGCTGACTTCAAAGAGCCATCCGAGGCTCGTATCGAGCCTGCTCACCGCTGCTGCCTTTTCCACCAGGCGCTGCAGGTGAGCTGATCCATCGGAGGACCCTCCTGGGCCTCTGTTTGGACTAATTTCGGGCCTGGTTTGGGCCCCCTGCCCCTGCCTGCATCCCTCTTTCCCCACTGCTTCCCAGCTTGGCCTCCTCCTTCCTCCCGCCCCTCAGCCCATCCCCGGTCCCTTATTGGCTGATTTCAAAGAGCCATCCGAGGCTCGTATCGAGCCTGCTCACCGCTGCTGCCTTTTCCACCAGGCGCTGCAGGTGAGCTGATCCATCGGAGGACCCTCCTGGGCCTCTGTTTGGACCAATTTCGTTCCTGGTTTGGGCCCCCTGCCCCTGCCTGCATCCCTCTTTCCCCACTGCTTCCCGGCTTGGCCTCCTCCTTCCTCCCGCCCCTCAGCCCATCCCCGGTCCCTTATTGGCTGATTTCAAAGAGCCATCCGAGGCTCGTATCGAGCCTGCTCACCGCTGCTGCCTTTTCCACCAGGCGCTGCAGGTGAGCTGATCCATCGGAGGACCCTCCTGGGCCTCTGTTTGGACTAATTTCGTTCCTGGTTTGGGCCCCCTGCCCCTGCCTGCATCCCTCTTTCCCCACTGCTTCCCGGCTTGGCCTCCTCCTTCCTCCCGCCCCTCAGCCCATCCCCGGTCCCTTATTGGCTGACTTCAAAGAGCCATCCGAGGCTCGTATCGAGCCTGCTCACCGCTGCTGCCTTTTCCACCAGGCGCTGCAGGTGAGCTGATCCATCGGAGGACCCTCCTGGGCCTCTGTTTGGACTAATTTCGGGCCTGGTTTGGGCCCCCTGCCCCTGCCTGCATCCCTCTTTCCCCACTGCTTCCCAGCTTGGCCTCCTCCTTCCTCCCGCCCCTCAGCCCATCCCCGGTCCCTTATTGGCTGATTTCAAAGAGCCATCCGAGGCTCGTATCGAGCCTGCTCACCGCTGCTGCCTTTTCCACCAGGCGCTGCAGGTGAGCTGATCCATCGGAGGACCCTCCTGGGCCTCTGTTTGGACTAATTTTGTTCCTGGTTTGGGCCCCCTGCCCCTGCCTGCATCCCTCTTTCCCCACTGCTTCCCAGCTTGGCCTCCTCCTTCCTCCCGCCCCTCAGCCCATCCCCGGTCCCTTATTGGCTGATTTCAAAGAGCCATCTGAGGCTCGTATCGAGCCTGCTCACCGCTGCTGCCTTTTCCACCAGGCGCTGCAGGTGAGCTGATCCATCGGAGGACCCTCCTGGGCCTCTGTTTGGACCAATTTCGTTCCTGGTTTGGGCCCCCTGCCCCTGCCTGCATCCCTCTTTCCCCACTGCTTCCCGGCTTGGCCTCCTCCTTCCTCCCGCCCCTCAGCCCATCCCCGGTCCCTTATTGGCTGACTTCAAAGAGCCATCCGAGGCTCGTATCGAGCCTGCTCACCGCGGCCCTCGCAGGCTAAGAGTCAGCATTGCAGGCTTCCCCTGCTCAGTTCCGCCTCCCCCTCCATCCTCCGGGCCCTGATTGGTCCACCTCCCCTTTATCCTCGACTTTCCCAGGGCAGCCCTCTGCCCGGCAGCCCCTGCGGCGAAGGGCCGCAAGGCCAAGGGCGGCTCCAACAGAGGCGGCTCCAGGAAGTGTCAGCAGGTGTCCGCAGGGGAAGCCAAGGAAGCCACCAGACACCATCAAAACCGTAAGTGTTGGCTTGGGTGAAGGGTAGAGCAATTACTCTACTCCAGAAAGCTCCTGCCACTCTAACCTACATTTCAATGGCCTGCAGTATAATGTCAACCAGTGATTGTTGGCATACGCCACACCTAGATGGAATCTCTAATAACCTCTCTGTGAAAGTTGAAATTAGAAGTGTTCCCACTCTCATTTAGAAGCGCACCCAATTGCATTTAGAAGTTGCGCCCATTAGCCTCCCTGAAAAAGTTGAACTTAGAATTGTTCCCAATTGCATTTAGAAGTGTACCCATTGTCATTCAGAAGTATACTCAACTGCATTTAGAAGTGTACCCAATTGCATCTAGAAGCGTACCAAATTGCAGTTAGAAGTATACCCAATTGCTTAGAAGCACCAATTAGTTACTTGACTAGTTGAACGAAGAAGTGTGCCAAAAAAAGGTGGGTCACCGATCCTAGAACTACAATCAGAAAACCCTCCTAAATCAACCCAAAGCTCACACCAACCATGAGCGCACCAACTCCACCAGTGCCCGTCAGAAACTACTCCCGTGGACCTCCTCCACTCTCCGATCTGCCCTCCTTCCCGCCCCCCGCCCTCCCAAGACAACCCACCCTCCTCCGCAATCCCTGCCAGCACCCTCTCTAAACACCAAGCCAGGGGGGCACGATGGCGTGCCACTCACCCCAATACCTCTCATCCCCTGAACCACACTGCCGACCCGCCTGCACTGCCCATGCCCGCTCCCCTCACTACCACGCCCCACCCTGCAATCACCCACCCCCCGCCTTGCCATCTTACCCCTGCCACCTCCCCCCGCCCGACTGCACCCTTTCCCCTCCCTAAAAACTGCGCGCCTAGCCCTAGCGAGAACCGAAGCTGCCTCCCTCTCCCCCTCTGACCTCATGGAGTTGTGAATATTGGCCTGCGTCGCATCTAGATGGAATAATGCTAACCATACCACGAGTGAACCACAAAGACTAGCCTGCGCCAAATTTAGACAGAAATGTGACTGTTAGCATGTGCCACACCTAGATGGATTTTCAGAAATGTGATTGTTAGCATGTGCCACACTTGGATGGAATCTCGGGTTTGGCCTGCGCCAAATCTAGACAGAAATATGATCGTTAGCATATGCCACACTTAGATAGATTCTCAAGTTTTATGAATCTTAGCATGTCCACACTTAGATAGAATTATGAATGTTAGCATGCCCACTCTTAGATGGAATTGTGAATACTGGCATGTCCAAACCTAGATAGAATTGTGAATGTTAGCATGTCCACTCTTAGATAGAATTGTGAATGTTAGCATGTCCACACTTGGATGGAATTGTGAATGTTGGCATGTCCACTCTTGGATAGAATTGTGAATGTTAGCATGTCCACACTTAGATGGAGATGTGAATATTGGCCTACGTCGCATCTAGATGGAATTGTGAATGTTAACATGTGAAAGATGCATTAAGAAAGTGTGCCCTATAGCCTCTCCATGAATTTAGAAATGTGCCCAATAGCCTCTCTGGTAAACTGAATTTAGAAGTGTACCCAAGATCCTCTGTGACAGTTGCATTTAGAAGTGTGCCCAATAGACACTCTGGAAAGGTGCATCTAGAAGTGTGCTCAATAACCTAGCTGTGATTTTAGTAGGGTTCCCAATAGACACTCTGTGAAAGTTGCGTTAGAAGTATGTCCAATATCCCCTTAGTGAAATTTAGAAGTGTACCCATAGCCCCTCTGAGAGTTGCATTTAGAAGTGTGCCCAATAGTCTCTCTAGGAAATCGAATTTAGAAGTGTTCCCAACAGCCTCTCTGAAAATTGACTTAATAGTACGCCCAGTAGACTCTCCGTAGAAAATGGAATTTAGAAATGCGCCCAATGGCATCGCTGTGAAGGTTGCATTTAGAAGTGTAACCAATACCCTCTGTGAAAGTTGATTATAGAAGTGTATCCAATAGACGCTCTGTAAAGTTGAATTTAGAAGTGTTCCCAACAGACGCTCTATAAAGTCGAATTTAGATGTGTTCCCAATAGCATCTGTGAAAGTTGACTATAGAAATGTATCCTATAGACACTCTGGAAAGTTGCATTTAGAAGTGTGCCCAATAGCCTCTAGTAAACTGAATCTAGAAGTTTGCCCAATAGCCTCTCTGTGGAAAACTGTATTTAGAAGTGCGCCCAGTACCCTCTCTGGGAAAGTTGCATTTAGAAGTGTGCTCACTGAAAGAGCATATAACCGATCATACCACACCACCATGCTTACTCTCTCCTTACATCACCACTCAACTAGAACACAGAGATACTATGACACCATTCGGTATAACTGTTCTCATACCAACATTCCGCCGCTTACTCCACATCATTCTATGTAATCACTGCTGGTTCCACACCCCCAGCCAGGCGTTTTCCTCAGGCCTAACGCAGCCACATCCGTTCCGGATAAATCCTGCCAGAACGAACACATTCTCCTGATCTCTCAACCACCACACCTACCGCTAAGAAGCAGCTACTACACGAGTCCTGCACGAGCTGCACACATACCCAGTGCTCACACGCACCTTTTGACTCTCCCTACTCTCTCTACTGATCTGAACTTCGGTTCCCAAGGGCGTTCAACCTACAAGCGCCTTCAGACCATACCAATGGTATATAAGGCGCTATATAAGTGCAAAATAACAATAACAATAACAATAACATGTGAATAAAAGGATTACATAGAAGCTACCGGTAGGTGCTTTCTTGTGCCAGCCCAGTATTACTGGGGACACCTCTTGTGTTCTGCACTACAATGTCCATCAGTGTTGACAAGAACATAAAGAATCCTGTGGCCTGCCTTACATTGGCTGTGAACATTAAAGAGCTGGAAAAACATGCTATGTGAGAGGAAATTGTACTACAGGTTGACATTAAGGGCCTGATTCACAGAGCGTTTTCCTATGGGATTGCACTATTATAAAACGCTTCTGTGAATCAGGCCCGTAGTTTCTAGAGGTTAAGAGGTTAATGCTCAAAGGTGCTAAAGGGAAGCTACAGTGAGGCCCAATGAAGGATATCACCTAATAACCAACCACTGCCATCACCAGTCCTCACTTGGAGAACTGTGCCCTTAAGATATAAATGCCAGGAAGGAGCAGGCCTGGAGCTCCCATCAATCCCAGCCAAAGTTGTCACCTATTCAAAGAACAGCCATTCTACAAGTGGCAGTTTGAACGAGTTTCCATCCCTCTTTGAAATCACTGAGTACGAAGGTAGTAGCCGCTGAGAAATTAAAAGACATTCAACCCTTTGCCAAATCGCCTGACTTCAGAAATGTTTATATGTGTGAAAAAAAACTCTTGCCAGCTGGGTCAATCCTAACAGGTATGCAAGCCAGGTTCCATCTCCTCTGCCTCCCGAACCAACTATGAGGACACGTGGTATTTTCTAACACATTTTCGACAGTGTGTAGATTGTATCTGCTCCCTTTACAGTAACACTTCATTATATATAGGAGTTCAATGTTAGGGAACATTTTGCTATTTCATTTGTCGCAAAATAAGCTCTTATTTGCATTTAAATATGAATATTTGTACCACATTCTTGGTCTTGACATTCTGCATGTATACTACAAGGTTGTGCTATACAGTTTCCTGCAATTGCATTTCAACATTTACAAAGTTAAGCCTTGAGCTTGGCCAAGTTACCAAATGGTGAACTAGTGGGATTTTGAGCAGAATTGATTCATCAACACCAGTAAATGTGATCTATTCAGTTTCAGAGGGGTTTTCCTTTTCCCCAACACCTGGCTAGTAAACGCCTAACAGTGCTCATATCTGGATGAAGACATTATTTGTGGGCAAGTCAAGTGGCTATATTGGAGGCGGGACCTGTGAACAGGTGGGGCCGCACATGCTCTCTTGCTCCCTCTGCTTTTTTCTTTGCAAAATAAACACGTTCTGAGTTAGCATACCTTTGTTTTAGATGAATGTGGGGTTCTGTAGGACTGGGAGTAGAACATCTCTTTGCTACCTTGTATTGTTTTGGGTGCAGGTGTTTTCGAATGAAGGTTCTGCGATCAGGTGCCCTTTATTTATGTTGTTGCCTCTGTAATGGTGATAGGGGCACGACAGAAGGATGTTTACAAACAGTAGAGACATTGTTAGCAATAGATGGAAAGAAATGGAGAGCTGGAAAGACGGCAGTAAAAAGGAGAAATTTAGAAAGAATCAAAAAGATGAATACAAAGAGTGACACTCTTGCATACATCGATGCTAGATGGAGACTGAAATGGATAGGGAGAGCCTGTAATACACTGAGATAGAAGAGAATGACGGGACAAAGCGAGAGCTAGCGAGACAAAGAAAGAGAGAGAGGAAGCGAGAGAACGAGTAACCAAAGTATATACTGTTGGTTCCGAGAGAAAGGAATTGAGAATTGGAAATGAATGGTGAAGAAATGCTGAGGGGTGCAAGGACTGATACCAAGTCGGACCCCAAGAAAATTACTTCAACATGCTCATCAACATTTATCAATTTCACATCAAACAAACCCCATTTGGCCCGTGACTTGAAGTTACCGATTGCCGTCCTAGCATTCTTCATCTCCGCCTCATACCTACTAGAGTTGATTTTGTGTGTACTGGTAGCAATCCTGTAGGTATTCTTTGCTAGCATGGAGTTGGTTCTTGAGTAAAGCTCAATGCGCTCGATTATGTGACATAATGGAATTATGTGTTAATGTTTCAACCCTCTTCATAGGTCCCTGTCATTGTTGCTCTGCTCTTCAAAAGTGTATGCTTCTGCTATGTTGGCACTGTTTTTGTTGTCAATAGATTGCCACCCGACCATCCTGGGAGGCTTCGACATCTGCTTTGACACCCCCTCAAAATCAACATCCTGAGCTCTAATTAACAACTTGAAAGACCCCCTTCTTCTTTGGCTGGTCTGCGATCCACCTCACCTACTAAAATGCCAGTACTGCCTCCTGTGATAAACATGGCTGTAACTTCCCCACATGCTCTCACCTGGGTGGATTGCAACAATTGCAACAATGAGCACCTGGGTGCTCATTGTTTTCTATTATGTCATGGCACAGAGCATGTGCCGCTTTCCATACCTGCTTACCCTGCCAAACATGCCAGTCAATGGAAAGGCGTCCAGGTTCTTCCTAACTAGGCAGCGAACCGGAAGGACTCGCATCCACCGCTGCCAGCCTTCCTAACCTGGCAGCGAACCGGAAGTACTCCCATTCACTGCTGGCAGCCTTCTTGGATCTAGGGGACTAGTCTGCTCCACCATCAACCCTATTGTTTGTGCCTGGCCTCACCAATCACGTACCTTTTACCTCCTTCAGGAACTAGACCCCCTGAGCAAGAAGCTCATTTCCGCTGCAGATGACACCTACTGGCACTATTCAAATGTTCTCTAAGCCAGCTTTGTTGCATGCACAATCAGCCCACTTCCCGACACATCCTTCTATTCAAGCACTGTACCCCTGGAGTTTAATATCTCATTTGCTAATGCCCTCCTTAAAAAATTCTGCCTTGACTATTCTGTTCCTAACTACCGCAGAGCCATCTGCAAATGAGTGTTCACTGCCAAACGGCTGATCAGGCAGACTACTTTTTTGCCACAAAGCCCATTGTGGTAAAGTACCTCTACATGTCTTCCAAAACTTGGATTTACATAAGGCTAATTTCACTGTTTTTGATACCGTGACATCACTCATGGCATAGGACTAAAAGAAAAGGCCGACTAGCCAGGGAGTACAGGTCCATTGTCAAGGAGAGGAAGAGTCTGCCATATGCAGGAAGGAGAAGTGCTCTGGAAACCGCATTGTGCAGATTCTGACAATATGGAAGTTGGAGGTCTGAAGGTGTTGGGCATGGAGCCAAATTTCAACAAGTACAAAAGCAAAAGTCTGCTGGACCTCGAGGGTACATGACCACAGCTGGAGATGTGGTAGGAGTAAAGCACAGGAGGGACGCCGACTCCCTGGGTCCAGCAGGGGCACGGCAAGGAGCCGGGTAAGGAAAAAGGGAGTCAAGTGAAAAACAAAGCCTGCAATCCGATGCCCACACAGGTGAGTTAGACGCTATGGTGTGGAGGCATTTGTAGCTGGAGCCCAGAAATTGAGAATTCTATGAGGCTGAAAAAGAGAAGTGGAAACACATGCTGAAACTTGGAGTGATATTTCTGGTGGCACCTCGTGGAGATAGAGGAGAAACTAAAGGGAATGAAGAATGGGAAAAGTGCTAGAACTGGCCGAGAAAGTTCTTTCAGTGTGCATTAAGATAAGAGGGAACCAGGTGAGAAAACTGCCATCTACATTTAGTTGAAAGTGGGGAAGAGAGGCAAACGGAAAACAGGAGAGAAAGTTCCAAGATCGCATATAAATTTGAAAGGGGAGAAATGGTGCAATATGGAACTGGGAAAGAGCGTTCCTATGTAGCAAGCAAAGTTGTAACGTATAGAAGCAATCACAACTGGAACCGGAAGTTCATAGAACGCACACAAAGGCGTATGCTAGAGAAACAATGCTGCAAGATGGAACCAGGGGTGAACGTTTCTGCAGCGCACTCGAAGAGGAACAGTGTTTGAAACAATGCTGAAGCTCACACCAGAAGAGAATGTTCCTAGAATGACATCAACCTGGAGAACTTTGGCAAACATTTTAAGCTCTAACCGGAAGAAAACGCTCGTAGGGTGTATCAGGTGAGTAAAAGAAATAATAATATTTAAGCAATGATGTTTACAAGAACTATTGCATTCTGAAACTTGGAGTGAAATATCCAATTTGACAAAGAGTACTTAAAGGAACTGTTGCATTCTGAAACTGGAGTGAACGTTCTCATTTGCCAAAAGTAATTAAGACAACTGTTGCACTCTGGAACTTGGGGCAGACTTCCTCAAAAACAAGACAAACGCAAAATCCAACCTTACCCCCAATGGGGCAGGTTTTGAGTTCCACCTGAGAAGATTATTTATTAAAGATTTATGTTGATTAAGCTCTAACCATCAGTCTGGCGGGCACTCCTGAGGCCGACCACGATGGTGGCTGAGAGCAGTGAGCGGCGCTCTGAGAAATAAATGCTAGATGCCGGTAAATATCCTGATTTCCCCTGCATTGATTAGGTCGAAACTATGGCCGCACAGCTTTCATGCCTCTGGGGCACATTCTAGGCAGTAGAGATTGGAGAGAAATCGGGTCGTAAGCACAGCTGAGCACTGCGATTGTGACCCATCTCAGGTTGACAATTGGTTGACGGGTGGGTCAACTGTTCTGTTATGGAAGTTGATGTTGGTGAGTGTGCTAGTGTGATGTTCTTCTGAAGCCCAGAATACGAGCGAAGGATATGCCCCACCCATCTAACTGCTTGAGGAATGGTTTAGAGTCCCAGAGCATATAGCGTATTAGCCAATGCAAGGAAGCCCCGTCCGAGCAAGGGGAGAAAGTCTGTTTAGATTAATCCTGGCACGGGGTGATCGATGAGCGCCCGGACCAGCTTTCTATACCTGGTGCAGTGCTGCGGATAATCTGCAATGCCTTTTTTCGTAAGTGGACAATACACAGAAAGAGGGGAGCTTCCTCTTTCGAATGGAACTACAAGTGTTTCTCAAAATAAGTTACAAGTAATTAAGAAGCATTGAAAGGGGAAAGCACATTAAATGTCAACCTTCAGATTTCCTTTGAGGGAGGATCCACTAAAGTGAACCAAGAAAGAGTTGCAATGGATCTGGAAATGCAACATGCATCCGGCAATATGGTTGAAGAGCATGATAAACATTTACAAATCGAAGAAATGTTTCTTCAGTTGAGGGCAGGCATAGACACATTGATCTCTAAACTGGGCTTGCTTACATGTAAAGTGGATCATTTAAGAGCAAAACTTGATAAATATGTAACTAGATTAGAATCTGCACACAAAAGGATTTAGTCTGTGGATGATAAGACCACATCGAGGTCGAATTGGAGAGCTGTTCCCGACTAAATATATCTGGATTACAGAGGTGAGTGAGAAAAGTGACCTGGGCTCCGTGAAACAACTCCTTGAATAGCTTCTAAGGGATACTTTTGATGACGCTGGGGTTTTCCTGTATTTATAGTAGAACGGGCCACAGAGTATCCCCGACCAGTCTTGTACCTGGAGACGCTGCATGTCCCATAATTGCCAGATTGTTGAACAATCAGGACCGAGATACAATTCTGAATATGGCAAGTTAAAAAAAGTACTTTGCAGTACAAAGGTGATTCCATTCACTTTTCCATGATTTTTCAGCACAAGTTGAATCTTCTTGGGAGTCATACACTGGAGGGAACCAGATATTCAGAAAAAGAATATAAAATATTTTATGCTGTTTCGGCCAAGCTAGGCCTCTCAAGGCTTTCCCAGAGAGAGTATTGACTCTGATAGGCACATCTGATGTAAGCTTATACTAATCGACCGGACCAGGGTATTACACAGTGAGACTATAAAGGCCAGTAACTATGAAAGGTGATATTAAAAAGGGGAACTGGAGGGGTCCTCACACTAATGTAGAAATGTTTTTAGAAGCATGTTACATCACCTGATTTGGGCATAAAAGGGATTGCATAATCATCCGGGAAATGATTGATGTAGGGATCACAAGCGTGAACTCTGCTGGGCTTGATTGGGCTTGAGCAGTTCCTCCTGTGTGTACCACTTCAGTGTTTGGGGTGTTTAGGGACGGTAAAACAGACATTGACCATTTTGGGTTGTCATTGAGGGAAGGAGCGAATGGCCGGTTATGCTTACAAATCTGTTTTTAATGTTGTATTGCATGGAATTATCACTTTGATCAGGTACCCTTCCTGTATCGGCAAGGGATAAAGTAGAAGTTAGCTAATGTGGTATATACGGATCGATGTGATCACTGCTCCGACCATAATTTAAGCTTTCAAAAAGCCTACTTCTATTACATCACACCGCAGTGATCACATAGATTACTTTGGCGCTCAGCCACAACCTGTTACCCCCTCCCCTCCCTACTTACCTTTCGGTGGCACACTTCTGTGTGTGCCACTGACTCATCTCTGTCCCTGTGGCTTCAGTTCCTCCGACTTACATGTGTCGGAGATGACACCGCAGGGTACTTTTTAAAAAAAACGTTGTAAAATAAACTTTCTTGTCCCCTGCTCTCCATCTGATGGAAGCAGGGGGCACCCCTCCAACCCTCCACTCCAATTACAGCGACCAAAGGGAGCAGGGTACGCAGCAACCCCTGCTCTGCTTGGTAGCTGTAATGGGAGTTGGAATTTTTTTAAATGCTGAATGCGCAGTAAACGTGCATTCCGCATTTTCTAGTCAGTATTTTGGACTGATACTTTTTACACTATAAAACTTCATATGGATGAAATTGCTCATTGGGGCCCTCTAACATACAAACCCCTCTCCAATAAGAGTAAGGATGGACCACTTTTGGCTGGAAAAATGATGTATAATGGCACGACAGATGGGTGTTTCTTTAACTTACTCACATGGACTATTCAGGGTTTGAATCAACCAGTTAGAGCTAAGAATGTTATATTATATCTTGTTCAACACAATGTTAAAGTGGTCGCCTTACAGGATACACATTTGACTGCAGGCGTAGAGGCTAGGTTTCGGAAACGGTGGGTATGCCATAGCTACAACTCCACCTTTTATAATATTAAAGAGGAGTCATAATATTGGTTCATTGGTCTCTGGGATTCAAACTGGATCAATATCATATGGTTTCTGAGGGACAATCACTTGTGGTGGGCGTAAACATGAATGGTCGCAAAATTACATTTGTAGTCGGCTATGCCCCAAATTTGGATTCCCCGGATACTATGAATAGATAGCTGAGAAACTCAAGAGATTTGATAGCACTTTAATTATCTGGGGTGGAGATTACAATCCTTTATTAATAGTAAGTCCTGCTAGGTCCTCGTGTTTACCCCACGCTATATCTCAATCTGCACGCATGATCTTACAACTATCTGAACTTCTTGAGTTGGTAGATGTTTGGAGAATTTTGCATCCACTAGAAAGAGACATTACCTTTCAATGCTGTGTACATGACGCTTCCACGCATATTCATTTTTTCTTGATGTCGGCAGGGGGAGAATGTAACATTCTTCTTCGAACTTTGTCAGATCATTCCCCTGTACTCATTCAATTACAGATCAAGGTCTGGGTAGAGGTCAGAGACATTAACTGATATTGTATTTTGTTCTGATGTACAGAAAGAGAGTGTAGCATTTTTTTACTTAATAGTGGATCTATAGATTCTCTGATGATGACGTGGAGGCATTTAAATGCTACAGATGTAGCATTTGTATAGCTATGGAACTGTGTGCGCTCCGAACTAATAGGGCAGTTGTAGATAAATGTGAGAGGAGGCTGTGAGGGTTAGAGAGAGTATATCAGGAATAGGGTGATGGTGGAACACTAGTGAAAATTCAGTTAATAGAAGAACACTTTCAAATACTGCATGGGGAAGGAAAATAGTTGGGATGTCAATACAGTGCTAGAAAGTACAGGGAAAGGCGAACACCTGGTGGACTACTGGCACAAATAGCTATTCCTGATAGACAAAGTACTTGTACACACGCCACCAAACACGAAACTGGTAAAACTTTGGTATAGAAACACTGAAATCCTGGAAATATTCAAATGTTTTTATAGTAAATTGATACATATTTGAGCACCATTGGACTTTATCAGTTGGAATATGCTCAAAGAATGACACTCAAACTGCCCATCCCCACTGAACAAATTCAACATGGAATAACTGAATTAGCAGGAGGGAAAGCTACTTGGTCTGATGGGCTAAGAATTGAATTCTATAAAGGATATAACAATATATTGACATCAAGTCTATCTGAAAGCCCTTATTAATGGTACAATGCCAGCATCCATAATGGAGTCCAAGAATACTCTCATGCTTAAACCTAGTAAAGACCCTAAACACTACTCCTAATATCGACCGATTTCATCAATGAATTTAGTTAATAACATATTAGCCTGGGTTCTTGCTAATATCAGGGTTCGAAATAGCTGGGAGCTATCTAACTCCTGCTTCTACCCTAGGAGAGGCTGATTAGCTTAGAACCAACAGTTACCAGGGGCTATATTTGCCTTCCCATGCCAACTGGTGCCGTACAAACAACCATATGTGACTTCAACTTTGAATGTTTGAGAATGTAAATAAACAAAAATTAGGACAAATATATGGCACGTTTAAATGTAATAGATCATACATAATGGGCAAAAAGTAAAAGTGTGCATCTCATGTGGAAGTTAGATTTGCAGTGTGCTATGTACTTGCTCCTGGTCCCCCAGCAGTAGCTCCTGTCTGCTGGATGATGCCTGATATTCAGGAGCTGGTTTCCTGCTCATTGAATCTTAATTTTGAGCCCTGGAATATGATACAATTTTCTATGGTCAGATGTGTAGCATCTGATCAGTTGGTCCTTATCCAAGGCGGTCCACCTCTTTGGGTTTGCAATGCCTTTTTGGCTTATTACATCTTCTAAAACTAGATATGTCAGCAGTATCTGTTCTGCTAGACGCTGAAAAGGCATCTAACTCTACAAAATGGTTCTTTTTTTCTGTCCTTCGAAAAATAGTTTTGGTCCGAAAAATACTTACTATGATAGCCTTACTTTATACACAACCCACTGCCAGACTTTATATGAATGGACACCTTTCTGATAATTTTCCACCAGGTCAGGGAACAAAACAGGGATGCTCTCTTATCTGTATGATTTTCGCTGTAGCTTTTGGCAACTCTCTTCAAGGAAAGACATATACATTGTGGGCTTGAATTATGTGCACACAAACTGTTAGATATCACTTTATGCTGATGAACTGATGCTTTTTTTCAAAGACCCTTAAAAGAATTTGGCCCCATTAATGGATCATCATATTCATGAATTTGGCGAATATTCTGGTCTCAATATTAATGTAGCTAAATCTATATTCTTCCCATTAACCAAACAGACCCATCAGTTTGATGATTGATCTCCACTCTCCAAATAAAACCTAGACAAACGATATTTGGGGGTCGAAATAGCCAATGATATGAACATTTTATTTAGGGGAAATTTTGGGAAAGTAGTTGAAAAGTAAAAAATGCAGGTGGCTAGTTGGCACTAGCTGTCCCCTTTGATTTGGAAGAAACCTTTGATCAATATATCGATACGTAGTAAGTTTCTTTATCTTTTACTCACTGTTCCTTTAATCCTTTTTTAAAAATAATGATTTATTTATTTTTTAAATAATTTTTTATTAATTTAAAATAACAACAATACAAACCAAACACGCAGTGCATATATCAACAGTTCAATTGTTCATCGTTTAATTCTGGTCCCTGCTCCCCTATCCCCCCCCCTTACGAGCCTGTTTATTCCAAACACTCTGTGTCTGCCTCACGTGGTGGGGTCTCACTTGCCGTGGATTCCGACAGATCTTGTGCTGTTCCAAACAATTCTGCTATTAATGATTTTCATGCCATCAGGGTTCCCGCCTCCTCCTCTCCCCCTACATTGCTCGCCTCTTGCCATACCGTGGTTTCTGCCTCTGCCCATTTATGCAACTCCTTCCACCACACCTCCACCCGTGACCTGTGACATATCTTCCACCCCATGGCAATCCTTCTTTTTGCGAGCACATATGCTAGGTCCTTCAGTTTACTGACATGTTTAAGTTTCTGTCCTCTGGGGAACCCCCCCCCCAGAAAACAGGCCCAGGCCGTGTCTATGACAATAGTGATCCCTTTTTCCGTCAGTCTCTCACTGTTCCTTTAATCCTTCCCAAAGTTTTTTTTTTTTAAACCTGAGAAATATATTCTTAGAATGTAGCTGTGCTGGAAAGACGGCAAGAGTAGGCTGGATTCAACTGATTTCCTCTTTGGAAATAAGAGGGTTTTCCATGCCTGATCTTTATGGTTATTTTTTAGCAGCCCAAACACAGTTAATATCATTACAAGTTAGCTGGTCTGGATTTAACGGTGCCAGTAAAACCATACCAGCACCGTTTTCCAGACCGGCTAACTACGAGTTCTGTGGCCGTGTGGTGTTACACCCGCTGGGTCTAACCTGGCGTGCGTACCGCCAACAGCCGCAGACGGACGTGGAAACATTGCCACATGTTGCTGGTGTTTCCACTTCCCCATTCCCTAATGGGGATTTACAGAATGCCGGCTCCGAAATTACCGGATCACCGGGGCTGGAATGCCCCGGTAATTCCAGCAAGCCCAGAGCTGGTATTTGCTTACGAGTCCGGCGGCAGCTTGCTGGTTTTACCGGCACTGCTACTGCCGGATTCGTAATGATGGCCAGTATCTGTTGCTCTGGTTTCCTCCCGATCCTGCTAGACCTCATGTTCAAATAGAAAGAGCGTTTGCAGCGATCAAAACTAATTGGACTGAAATTAATGTGGTAGCCTCAACATGTTCAATCTGAAAAAAGATTGCATCTAAACTGCCTCTTTTCAACATTGCTTCCAGCAACATATGTGGCTGGTTTGGATATTTCATGTGAAAAACTGTATATTGAAATGTGAGAAAACTGGGAATAACAACATTGGTGGAATTTTTTCATGAGGGCCAATTTATGTCATTTGAGATGTTTAAAGTGATCGGAGGCACTTCACCAAGAGAGATTTGTTTGTTCCTTCTTAGTTGTAGCACGTACAACTGTAGGCTAGAAATGGCGCAGAGGACCCGCCCCAAGCATGGATGGTTGTTTAAAGTAGGTGGCATTCTGTCAAGATATAGAAGAAAATAATATTCAAACATTGACATATATGGTGAGACCCACAGATATCTGGACTTTATATAGAAATGACTTACTTACTGAGAACACCTGTTATGAATGATCTCAATAAGCCGATGTTAATGTTATTTTGTGAACGTTGAGGCAATGGAAAAGAGTACTGCTAATATCTGTGCTAGGCAGTTACCGACTGATGTAGACATTTTTTCTTTTTCATTTGAAAGATTACTGCCTTACGAAGTACATATATAATAAGTGTGACCGTCCCTGTTTGTTTTAATTGTCATAACTTTCGAATGTTAATAAAAAAGAATTTTACAAATAACTTAACTCTATCCTTCATCTTATTATAATTTTGAGACTGAAATCAAGTACATAGTGAAGATGCCACAGATGGTAAGTTTCAAATTCAAACATCCATTATCACATTCAAAGATGACCTGGAGAACGAGATGGACGCCACGGTTGTATCATTACTAGTCCTGTAAATCCAATACGACCTGTCCGCAACATTAGGCATGAACAATCACTCAATTCTATCCTTCTGACTCCACCAGCTCAGAATGTGTGACAGGGTGCTTGACTGGAGCTATTCCTTACTCTCTGACCATTCACAAATACTGTACATTCCAACTGCAAACCTTTAGTCCTCCCCAGTTCCCTCAAACCTGGCAATCTACCTTCAGGTAATCAAACACTGCATGCACATACCCCACCAAATAATTAACCCAAGCCAAATCCTTCTTTGTAGAAATGCATGCTTTATACCCTACTTGCTGCCCTGCCCTCCTTCTCTAGCTTATCCTACCACTCCTACCAAAGCAGTCAAAAACACTGCTCAAGCCCACCTTCTCCCATCTGAAAATATTGAGCTGCACCTACTCATTCCTGGCATTTCCCGACGCAGTTACCGCCGTTACGGTCGTAGTACGCTTGAACCTGCAAACCGAAAAAGGTTGGGATCCCAGGCATATTTATTAGCTGAACTCCAGTGGGTACTGAATCCAGCTCACAGTTTTTTACTGCTCCTACAAGGCCTTCAGAACCTCCATCCTAGGACGCAAAAGCCTGGCCGAAAACTGTTCCTGATCGAAGAATCAGAGCTTCTACGCAGCCATATTTTCTTACATTCTCTCCCTGTGAATAACTATGCCCAATGAACAAGTCCCCTAGACCTCCTACCTGTTCCTTCCAGCCCTGTCATCTAATCTCTCTCTTTGCAGCCTCGCACCAACTCACTCTGGCTAAACCAGCAAAGGAGGCTGAGGAGAGTGAAATAGGAGTAGAGCACAGAGGGAGATGGATATGACAGGGAGACAGGTCGCAAGGAGTGGTAGCCAGTGCTTCAAGTGATATAAGAAATCGAGGGGGGCTCTTACACGTCATGATGCAATATTTGGGGGCGGTTCCTAAAAAAAGGTCTTGCCCATTAATGTGTGTAAAAATATTGACCAAAGTAAATATATTTTAAAATAAAATAGAAAATCAACTCAAAATAGGTCAGCGGACCATCCAATCCCAAAGTTCTTTGGAAAGAAATCCATGATTCTTACAAATTAAAATAATTCTAATGACAATTCTTTGATACATGCTGTAAATAAAGTGGGTGGTAGAGAGAGAGAAAAGAGCAGAGCAAGAGGGTAATTAAGAGGCTTCATGGTGAAAGCAAGTTGGCATTGTGGTAGGCTACTTAGCTTAACTCTACTGCAGGAGAGAGAAGGGGGGGGCGGACTGGCTCTTGAGGTAGAGCCAAACATTAAATTGACATTTTTCAAGTAATGGGTTGTAAACATTTACGTACACCAAACTCTCCTCTGTATTCTGCACATCTAAAACTTAAAAGCACCACCAAAAAGATTCCCTGTGTCCAATGCCCCCACACCATGCCAAGTACTCACAACACTATTGCCATTGACTATAATAACACACAAAGACCTTGAGTCATGGAATTTTTTGCACAGTAAATAGGGACTTTGCGCACCAAACCGTGCGCAAAACCGCTTTGGTCGATTCATGGAATGGACTGTGCAGGACTTTTTCGTACTTTGGGGGGACCACATGCCGGCTTGGCACGTCTCTGCGAGCGGGCGAGTGCCTTGCGCAAGACACCACGCAGAGCATGGTTGTGGCCTGCGCAGAGACCAGAGTAGGGGAGCGGAACACGCAAAATGAGGAAGAACAAGGAAAAATGTGGGCATTACGAGGGATGGCCAGCAGACAGTCCACCGCAAACTCACACATGCGCACAAGCAAGCGTATTCATGGATCTGACTGTGTAACCTCTCATCAGGAAATGCCCATGTAAAGCTCTCAATCTATCCGCCACCCAAAGCCAAGCAAACAGAGTAGAGACACTTGCGCAACGGAATCTCTGCGCAGAGGTGGGATCGCATGTAGGATTTAGGGGTGCATGCACGCAGACAGGGTTCTGATCTAATCTAGGGATGCACGTACGCAGTGTAGCAGAGTACAGAAACGATTTACTGGGTTTTGCACGCAAATTAACCATAGCATTGCCTGACTTATGGAAATTGGTATGCATGTTGTCGGGGTGCCGGTAACAGACAGGGGGACCCCACGCAGTCTCTACGAGGTGCTGGCTTACTTGCGGGGGAACCCATGCAGGGTTTGCAGGGTACATGAGTTTACGCCCGGGGAGCCCGCAAAGGTGTGGCTGGATTTGCTTTGCATGGGGGCGTGTCAGGGGCATTCCGGCAGACTTGCATATAGGGTTACTTTGCGTCATTCTCGGCGCACAGGTTTTGCGGGATCTATGTGCATTTTTCCATGAATCGAATCGTATAGTGTTGGACGGGGTATGCCACGAGAACTGTACAGCAATATTAAAAAGAGTGTGCAGTGGGTTGATTCCCAGCTGCAGCATTTTGCATGGGGGCTACAGGTCACATAACCCAATCCAAGATAGCTCAGTGAATGGCGTGTCCTATGTAAAGAACCGCATATTGCAACGTCTAAACATATTTGGTACATCTGTGTAGCGTTCTCTGTGTAGTCTTCTGGTCTCAGATTCCAATCCCTAGCGATTAAGTCACCTATCTCAGAGATATATGTATGCCAATTGTGAATCACAGATTATAAATAATGTTAGTGAGCAGATGAGTAGGTGGGTGTCATGCTAGGTGCACTCTGCATTCCGCACATGAGCAGTGAGCAGATGAGTAGGTGGGTGTCATGCTAGGTGCACTCTGCATTCCGCACATGAGCAGTGAGCAGATGAGTAGGTGGGTGTCATGCTAGGTGCACTCTGCATTCCGCACATGAGCAGATCCCAATGGGGATAGCTCAGCAGCTTAAATGCTCTCAGCGCTGACATGCAAGCTGCAGGCACAAGTTTGAATCCCTGCAAGACCATCCCAGCCCGTCATCCTTCCAAAGACGAATCTGACGCGTAGGATGAAGGAGGTGTTATACAGAACTGCCATCAAATTATATGTGCCAATACATGATATGTAACACTATAATTCAATTGTTAAAAACATATACGTAGTAGGTGATAACAAGGCACCTAGGTGCGAGGTGCGTGTTACACAACCTATATACAATGTGTCAGCAAGACTATAAAAGACCAGCATTCAGGGATGCCCACGCTCTGATAGGTGCACGGGCGGGGATATCTTTCGATGGTGACCGCCGTGCGCGTGGCGGGTGGAGGCCGGGGCAGTTCCCAGACATACAAGACTGCAGTGTGGGAAGGAGGGGCCAGGTATGGGCTGCGGCCTGCGGGCATATGGGGGGAAAAGGCAGTGAGTGGGGCGCCTTGAAGGGGGCCAAAGCTCGCTCTCCACCGAAGCCTAAAAATATCCAGGCTGCACTAAATAGCGTTGAAACCCTGCTCTCGTTCGGGACGAAAATAGATTGAGATGCGGCCGGTAGAGCAAATAACGCACACTGGACCGCATTGCCATTGTCGCTAGCATCGCTACTGTCATTGCATATGGTGTAACCGCCTGACCGGTCCGCCACAGAACAAGCCTCCCTTGAATGCGTAATGGTGACACTCCCTCATATTCCCTGACTGCGGAGCATGGCTCCCCTCCCCCAGCCAATCGCGAAGAGCTCCAAATTCTCATCGGCATAAGCTACTGCCGATGGGAGCACCTGCAGAATCCCATGGAGTGTGCGTCTAAAAATGCGCGTGTTGCTTCCCCGCGCTCAGCTCGACACCCGTCACTCTGCCTATAAATCATACATGACATCATTACATGTTATCACATCCCCGGGTGGGGGAGCCTGCCCCGTGCCAGCCCCCTCCCCCATATCTACCTCCCTTCCCCCTCTGCAGACAGACCTCGTCCCCACTGGCAGTGAATAGACAGACTGGGGTGGAGGACGGAAACGTCGAAGGGACATTTTCCCAATCTCGCCCCGTTCGGACTGAATACATTTCAGGGTTGAAATGCGCAAATGCAGCCAACAATATCCCACAAGACTGGTGTGCCGGTAATGTATTAACCGGGGCTTGCATCCACAGGGAGCGGGTGTAAGGGCAGGCAGCGCACAGAGAGAATTCTGCAGAGTCTGCCCACCACCACATGAACCTGCTGCTATTTGCAGCCCCTGCCCACGCTTCTGCATCTCCGGCCAATGGGAGCAGAGCTGGGGGAGAACATGTAATAAGAAATATTAATAAACGGAGATGGGGGAAGGGGGGGGGTCACAGAATCGTGCTGAAAAAAACATACAGCCATACACCCGTATACAAAACCACACATAAACTTGGGAAAGACCAGAAGGCGGGTACGTATGTACACAGATGTGTATAGACAAATAATGCAGGCAGCCATACGCGCTATGTATATACAAAACGCAGGCATTCACATGAAGACAGGCAGAGACAAAAGAGCACGTGGGTCTTTTCAGACGTACAAATAGAAACACGAACTTACAGGCACACGCACAGACAGACACGTGGACAACCAGTAACTGATAGACGCGTACAAGGAACGATAGATAAACACCGACACACAAACAGGAAAACAGAGAAAGATAGACAGATACACACACCTGCACATAGACAATCATATGCGTCTAGACAATTGCACAGACACTCACACAAATGGATACATAAATGGTGCGTGCATGATGTGACAGACAGGTACACACACATCTACCCACAGACATACCAGCGAAATGACACAAATACGGCATACAGCGACAAGTACACACGAATATTACACAAGAGACACCCACAGCATGCAGACACATATCGACAAATGCAACAGTAAGATGGAAGGACCAACAGATGCATGGACACACGCAACACAGACGCCACGGACATAGAGCCATAGAGGGAGACAGGGATGCGCGTCCACACAGACACAGTGGCAGATTCACAACCAGACTCACACTCGTTCACAGAGACACAATGCCAGACAGGCACACAACCAGGCACAGGCAATGCCTTAAAGATAGAAATACACACTAAATGGCCCAGAGATGCTGAGACAGACAGGCCAACAGATAATGACCTACACACTAACACGGACAGAAAACCAGCCACACACACATTCTCATAGAGACATTAAGATTGGCTGACACACACACAGTCAAACACACATCCTGTCTCAGAGACGGACAGGTACACTGACACGTGGACACAAAGACAGCATGGGAATCAGTGGCACGCGCAAAGTGACAACAACACCTACTGGGAGACACAAACTGCAACAGGCGTACAAGGCCTGATTTACAAAGCGTTGTTCAATGGGATTTTCCCTTTTAAACGCGTTGTAAATCAGGCCCGTAGACACAAAGGACCACAAAGACTGGCAGGCACAAACACATACACAATGTGCCATAGAAGCACAGAGAGACATAAACACACACACACGCCCAATGACAAGAACATACAGGCACAGACATGGGGACTGACACGCACTCAAAGACAGACACGAGACACAAAGGTGAATGGAGACAGGAAAGCACACATTGGTGAAAATGCCTGCACATCGACACACAAAAAGGACGAGGGGACAGCTCCACACAAAGCTATAAATACACCCACGCAGATCCACCCACACATCACATCGAGGCATGTACATGTAGTGTTGTAAGTATGCACGCACGCACGCACGCACGGCATGCCTTCAACAGATATCAATATGCCACATAATGTCATTCGAGTACAGTAACCTACAAATGCGTGCATTCAGCTAGGCAACCCACATGCTCAGACAGACTGTACATTCTGTGGCATAAAGCGCAAAAAGCAGGCGTACAACAGCACGCGCATAACAGTGCCACGGATAACTTACACGGATATGGCCTGATTCACAACGCGTTTTTCAATAGGATGCGCCCTATGAAAAACGATGTGTGAATCAGGCCCTGGTTCGAACGTTGTTCTCCAGCGCATACACGGGATGTAGGTCGCCTGAACACATCAAACGTGTCCATTCCCAGCGTTGCCCCGGGCTGCACATATGCACCCTTCCTCCCAGTCCCACGCCCTGCGCCAGGGAGGCGCGCCAGTTGTGAGTGAGTGAATGAATGAGTGTATATGTATGTATATATATATATACCGCATCTTAGGGACCTGCCTTGCGGTGCAGTGGATCAGGGCTACGCACTGCACAGCATGGCAGTTGTTGTCATGCTCTTGGTAAGCGCTGCGCCCAGGGCACGCTGCATAAGCGTAGGCGGCGCTGGGGTGCAGGTCGGGCACTGCCCTTACCGCTCCAGGCCACCAGTGGAAGGGACAGACTTCACTGCACTGGTGCCGGGTGCGGCCGGTCGGGCACAGGCAGCACAGCGCCAGCTGCCACCGTGCAGCTCAGCCCGTACGGCACCATCTGCCGCCATGCCATTGCTGGGTGCGGCCAGTCGGCACAGCCCAGACCGCACCGCCGCGGGCCAGCTGCCGCCATTCATGCGATAGTTCTGGGTGGTGCGACTGATCTGTTTGCCCGTGGATACGATGTCTGGCCGCGGGTTGGCAGCTTGACACCGGTGCGGGTCTAGCGGCCAGTGGGGGGCAGGTCATGTAATGCACACGAGCGTGGAGTTGGATACGCCTCTATTCTGGGGACCGGGTACAACACAGCGCCCATATACATCAGCCTCGCCATCCCATCCTCATGCTGGTGCCGGGTGTGACAGGTCGGGCACAGCTCAAATTGCACTAAAACCATATGTGGGTGTAAAGTATTGACAGGTCGTCCAGTCACTGCACCAGCTCCACCAGTGACGGTCGCTGTGCGCGCTGCGCCAGGGTACCGCCAACCACAAACGTGTGCAGGCCCACCGCTGTACAATAGGCAATACACCAACCGCGTCATTGTACCGGCACGGTAAACCGTATCACAGTCTGCGACACACACAATCATGTCACTCGCAGATACAGCAGTTACATTACTCCGTCAAACCATGCATCCACCGCGATCGCTTTTATGTCGCTTACTTGCCAATCTCCTCATAGAGCTGGTATTCATCGGTGAAGCGGGTGCAGGTGGCGGTGTTGGCCATGGCGGTGCTGGGCGCTGTCTGGACTTCCTCCGATAGCCCCCACTTCGAACCACCGGCGTTCCTCGTTTACACCTTTTTTTGCCTGTATTTCCCGAAAAATAGGAAATTAAGCTCGCCCTTTTCCTGGGCGTGCGAGGAGGTGGGGGGGTTCGCGATCGTTGATTGGCGGTCTCGTGTAGAAATTCGCTTCAATAGATACGGAGGGGAGCGACGAGTAGGAAAGGGGAAGGGAGAGAGAATACAGAATTCAAGGGGCAGGGAAGAGCAGCCGCAGCTGAGGGGGGATCCGGCTCCTTGACAGGTGCACACAGTGTGTGTGTGTGTGTATGAGAGGGAGGGAAGCAGGGGGAGGGTGCTCGATGGGGGGAGGGGGAACAGAAGGAAGGCGTGCAAGGGGAGGGCGAGAGGGAGCGGGAGGGAGGGGGAGCAAGAGAGAATGACAGCAAGAAGAGGCGAGAAACGAGAGAGAACCAAGACGGGTGAAGGGGAGACAGTGTGCGCAAGGAAAGCGAGAACTCGGAAGAGTAAAGGGGAATAAGGCATGTGAGCAGTGCAAGGTAGTGGAGAGATAAAGGGAGAGGGGTGGGGAGGGGAGATAGATAGGAAGGCGAGCAATGGGAAAACAAGCAAGAAAGCAAGTGAGAAAACAAATACATTCTATATATATATATATATAAAACAATAAAGTTATGGTGGGTTTAAGAAGGCGAAAAAAACCCTCCACCTGAAATGTGAACGTAGGATAGTCCATTTGAGCCAAGTCACACATTGCACAACACCACCCATCACCCATCCCTGGAAGTTCACCTCCAGCTCTGAACCAAATTGTCAAGGCATTGTGGGTATGCATTATAGTGCAGCGGTCAACACAATAAAGTTAATCTGAGCATCGAGATGCATAGGAAACCGGAAAACAAATTGCTAATGATTTTTGGCTCCTGCCGACGGATTTAGCTGAAATTTTGCAAACAAAAAATATGTCACGCTCCTCCGCCTCCCGCCCACCCCCCAGAAACTGGACATTTTGGGAAAATTCTGTATTTAAGAAAGAAAAAAAAAGCTTTTTAGGCCTAGTCCCCCGTTCATTTTCCCCATAGAGAAAAAGTCAAAATGTTGCTCCAGTGCACAGACAAAACCACTGGACGGAATTGGACCAGGTACGAAACAATCTTGGGCAAGATGTGATTTCTGGGAGGGGGGTGGGTGTGGGGTAATTGTGTCCTTTAGTTTTTAAAATATTTGATGGAGAAGGGGGTGCCCCCTTCTCCCCAAATTATAGCTATACCCCCCATGGTGCTTTGCAGCAGAGTGACTTTTTACAAATGAAAAAAACATTTTTTTGGATTAATGTGAGAGATAACTGTGGTTATTATGGGAATAACCATGGCTAGCCGAAAATGAAAAGAAACAAAAAAATACATTTCCAGGTGGAAACATGATGACATCAGGCTAGAGGTGGGTAGGGGGAAAGAGGACACCCTGTGAAATTGGGGAGCTGTGGGGGAAGCTAGGGACCAAGTTCAGAGCACACACGATTTCTCATACCACTGTTATTCGGCAGGATAACCGCGGTTGTGAAAGAAAAAGAGATCAGGAATGAAAGTGCATCACACGAAACAAGTGTTGGGGGCATGGGAGATAGCTAGGGAGGGAACTATTTGGTCAGGGGATTCGGGGGAGGATGCAAGGAGCAGGAGGACATTTAGTGAGTGCCAGGGAGGGCAGGGAAAACTTTTTGATTTTTACGCTGTTTTTATGGACAACCGCAGCTATCGGGCGCCTAAAGATAACCGCGGTTATCTGTATTACATTGTTACCATAAACGCAGTTAAAAGGCGGTAAACAAATTGATTATTACAAGAAAAAAGTGACAAGTGGACTGGAAGTGTTTTAAAATAAACAGTGGGTACGTTCGAAGGCTATGCTCACTGGGGCCCAACAGAGATGTTTGGCCGTGGCCACCTAGTGGGACTAAAAGAAACATACAGTGGACACAGCCGGAAGTCATTGCTAGTGCCCCAGTCGTGTTTTAAAATATACAGTGGGCAGGGCCGAATGCCCTGGCTAGTGGGCCCAAAAGAGATGTATAGTGCCCATGGCATGTTCCCGTTGCAAAGCCCATGAGCACATACACATTATAAGAGAAGGGAGTCCCAATGACATACAAAATGGAATTATGCAGGGGCATAGCATTATGGGGGACATCAACGGGAATGTCCCAAGTTATTCTGGTCATGACTTCTCACATCCACTGAATTTCAAGGGTTTTCTTGTGTTAAATCTGCTCAGTTTAGATACACTTTAACTAAAGTTTTGTCAGTGAAAATATAAATATATATATATATTCAAAAACTCCTCGTACTATGTACATGAGATGGGCTGCACTCCGAGAGCAGCTGAGGGTGAAATGTCCTTACAGCAACAAGGAAACGTGGCACAAACAATCCCAGCAACATCATGTATTTTATTTTCAGTGTACTGCGAGAAAAATGAGAAACCTGGTTAAAAGGACGGCGTGTTTCGACGTACACTGACCACTTGATCACGTGGGTAAATGAACACAAATGATGGACAGCAATATATACTTGTCACTCTATACTTGAATATAGAGTGTCTAACAATCAATGCTCTATGCATTCTGGTAAAAGACATCTGCCATTTTAAAAGAGAAACGGAGTACGAATGCCCTGCACAGAGCACAATACAACAAATCTATACATGCTAATGCAGGCCAATAAGAACCGGCACGGCTGGTCTATAGAAATGCAGCTACACTCGTAAATAGCGAGGATCTGCTTTCTGGGTCTATGTATACCGCAAGTGCGGATAATTAAACCAGGCTCAAAAGAGCTCTGCAGAAATATAACAGCACGCGCAGATAACCAGTATGTGCTTTGAAGATCTGTATATACTGCAAGTGCGGATGTTTAGAACAGGCTCAAGAGCAGAATGAGCTAAATTGGGGGGAGGGTTTCGATTAGCTGATGAAGTACAAAAATAACCATTCAAAGTATTAAAATGACACAACCCATTGACCAGCCATGATGTTCCCATTAGCATGTATGCCTCAATGGCAACATAGTATGCATATCTTTAAATATGCTCTAATATTTGTTCATGAACATTTCATAAAAACAAAGGAATGTGACATGTGCAAATATGTATAGCAGCAATAAACACTGACATCAGATGTCGTAAAGTGCATAGTGCCTCAAGGTGCATAGTGTAATAATTGCAGTAGCAGCTGCAAATAAAGTGTCTAGTGCACAATAAAAACTGTAGTCACAAATAGCCTTATAAATTACAAATGTTACATTGGCAGAACTATACATGTCATATATATGTCCCCTGCATGTTGGGCAATATAACTACTAGTATAGAACATAATATGCAAAAGTCCAAACATTTTTGTGTTCAAAAATCTAAATCACCCACTTTTGCCAAAAGCAAAGGATGATAAAAAAAATATATAAAAAATATCAAGAACGAGAGAAGCCTTGTACTATATAGTATACTAAAAATAATAATAGTAACCACAATGTAAATACAAAGCAGAAACAAAATCAACAAGAAATACACATCAAGGGGACAAACCTCCCTGCTATATATACATAGATATGATTTAATCCCACAAATTCAATGTGCTAATCAGTCAAAACCCATCTGACTGTGTAGTGTAAAGCCATCAGCAAGAAAGAAAAAACAATATATATATAGAAATATAGAAAATAGGAGGAGAGGAGCAGAAAGCAAAAGAACAAAGAAAGGGGTAATGCACTCAGGTACCCAAAAACGTATATAGTTCCTCATCGAGGTTATGACCTCTAGGTTTCTTTGTTTCGAGATCTAGAATAATACTGGTTTCCAACTGTCTGAGCAAAAGCTCCCGATTTCCTCCTCTCGGGGATTTCAAAACTGTGTCAATGCCAAAATATGTGAACCCATCTATTCTTCCTCCATGTTCATTCTGAAAGTGTAACGCCATGGGGTAAGTGGGATCAACATTTTTTATCGCTTGTATGTGTTGGAGCACATACAAGTTTTCCTATTGTGCTCCCCACATACCATTTTTGACATGGACAGCTTAGCACATACACTACAAATTCTCTCTCACAGGTAATGCGATGCTTGATTTCAACTTTTTTTAAATCTAGTATAGGGTGATGATAACTAGCAGTGTTTATAGCATACTGACACGCCTTGCATTTTTGGCATTTATGAAAACCTGATAGCTTGGTCTTAAGCCAATTATTATCTAATTTACGAATCGCTGGGTTCATAAAACTGGGGACCAGAATGTCTTTGAGTGAGATTGATCTGCGAAATGTTATATTCACTCATTCACCCAGTAATGTGTTCAGGTGTTCATCTAATTTTAAAACAAGCCAATGTCTCTGCATGACCTTGCGTATGTTAAGTGCTTCATTATCAAAAGTTAAAATAAGTCGAACATCTCCCATGTCAGTAGTGTGTAACAAGACAGTATTGTCTACCAGGAGAGAGGAACTATCCATGTCTCTAGCTTTCTGGGATATCCATAGTGTTTAAACATTTTGGCCATCAAGGCACATTCAGTGTCAAAAGTCTCAATTTGGGAACAAATTCCCCATATGGGATACTCCACTTCAGGGTGATTACTATCTGCATCTAGGGGAATGTTAGAACTTGTAGGTTTTCTATGCAAATCAGTACCTAGGCCCCCCTGGGACACTGCTACCCGGACATCTAAGAAAATTATGTCTGTCTTGCTATTACTCTGGGTGAATTTCAGGTTTAGATCGTTGACATTCAATATTTTAACAAAGTCTAACCACTCCACATTGGTACCATCCCAGATGATGAAAAGATCATCAATATTCCATCCTTTAACCTTTTGAAAATTTCGATTGGCGCCATTTTGTTTATTCAACCTACTCATGTCTTACCTACCCACATAACTCAGACCCTAAGTATTCTAACAAAGCTGATGGCTAATATTAGCTGCTCCTTTGACTGCATTCTAGACTGCACTTGCTGCAACTTTTTACCCTGCAATCAACCGTACTTGTTGTAATCCTTGTGCCACATTGCCTTACGCTGTCTTTGTTTATTGTAACTATTTATTTAATTGCTGCTCGCGCTAAGCCCAACACACTACTGCTTTGCATATTGATTCCGTAGTCTCACTGTTCCCTCGTTGTTCACAACAGCTTTATCAGTTGCTTATCACACTTGAGATTTAATAAATGCTGACTGCACATTGAACTTGCCAATTCACTGTATACGTGTATATTTGGAAACAGCTCAACCTCTGCCTCCTGCACTTGATACTTGACTCACCATTTTATTCCCACATTGAACTAGCCTATTGACGGCTGCCTCCTATCCTTAGAATAGTCTATTCTAATGTCCTAAGTTAGCTGCGCCACCACTTTTGGATCAGCCTATCTTTCGGTACCACTGCATTTGTAATTGTAAACTTCACTGTACTGTATCCACGTCATTCCAAATCCGACTAAATGCTTTGAATATACAAAACCAGTTTGACTAGCGCCTGATGCAGGCTATTGCTTATAGCACCTACCGACTATCAACCTGTAATTAGACTATCCTGAGTGCACACTTACACACCCCTCAAGATTAGAGTAGCTGTGCAACCACTGTTCCAACTCACAACATGAGTAGTCTTTGTCTGCTATTATATTATCTATCTAACTTCTGACCTCCCTTCAACTCACAACCTAATAATGTCCCCAACCAGTCTGCCCCTGACCAAATCATGGATCAACATAAACGACTATGTTAATTCACAATCTCTTCCCACCCAATGGACCCAACCATGAAATTCGACCTTCAGAAATGGAAGACTGTGCTCAAGACTAGCCAAAATCTTTGAATCGCTAGCCAGAACCTTCTCCACCTTTAACCAAAAGAAAGTTAGCCACTGCACTGCTATCGATAACACTAGCAACAAAAATGGCCGTAGCCCATGGTCGGCACATAGGCCACGCACCCATAACATCCTCAAATCCCAATCCACAAAAATCCAATACATAGCGACACCTAAATGCCCCAATCTCAAATGTGCCCTAATAAACGCCAGATCATTGGTTGTACATGCCATTGAGATATCTGACCTTATCCAAACTGAAAATGATGACCTCTTAGCCATTACGGAAACCTGGCTACACCTTATGCTAGCCATCCCAGATGGATACACCATCCTAAGAGCTGATAGGATTAACGCACGTTGCGGAGGCATAGCCCTCATTGTTAAAGCTAACCTCCAAATTAGACTGGCTCCTACCCTTGACATCAAATCACGTGAAAGCCTCACAGCCAAGCTATCTATCAACAATTCTCAGACTCTCACAATCCATTTGCTATACAGACCTCCAGGCCCTATGGATACCTTCGAGGAGGACATCCCCACCATCCTATCAAATAATCTGAAAAACACCTCACAAGTCATCCTTTTAGGAGACATTCATCTAGGATTCAATGATTCTAACAACTTGCATGCTTCTAATGTGGCCAACACTCATATTGAACTTGGATTTACCCAGAGAGTACTCCACCCAACCCACACCAAAGGGGGAATATTGGACTGGGTGGCAGATTACAACTGCAACATCTCTATCTCGTCTATCGACCCCCAGATCTGGTCAGACCACCACATTGTAGCATTCTCCCTAGCAACCAACAAACCTGCCTTTATATCTAGTCAACTGGCCCCACCCACACAAACCAGGAATAAGAAAAACATTATCCCTGACAGCTTACTCTGATTCTGCCCACACTTAACTCCCTGCCAGAAAACCTGGGCCCGGAGACACTAGTGAATGAATACAATAAAATCATGACTACTTCCCTTGACTTAATCGCGCCATACAAAATGAGACAAAGCAAGCCCAAAGCCCATCTGAACTCCTGCTACACCCCACACCTGAAAACTATTTGCACCAAAAAGAGACAATGCGAGGCATCCTGGAGACTACTACCCTAGGAGGAAAACAAAATTAACCTCAGTACTATAACTGCTCTCTATAAGCACGAAATACCCCTGGCCAAACGTGAAACCTATAACAATAGAATAGCACAAGCCAACTCCAGTACGAAGGAACTCTTTGTCATCTTACAAGAATTAGAAGCCCCCATCCCAGTGCCAGACAACTGTGTGAAAGATAAACCCTGGTGCTCAAATATACAGCAGGCATTAACTAACAAAGTCATTAACCCACAAGAGAAAATTGACAAAACAAAATCACTATCCAATACCACCCCTCACATCTCCACTAATTCCAAACTACCTAACAACACTGAACACCCTCCTCAATTCAAGTTCTCTAGAGTCTTCGTCATTGAGACTGAAAAGATTATACTCTCGCTCAAACCATCCAACTGTCAGGGTGACCAATGTCCAGCCCAATTGATAAAGTATGCAGCCAGAGACCTTTCCCCCTTCATCACCAAACTCATTAATGCTTCATTCTCCTCAGGCTCTATACCAAGTAACCTCAAAGAATCTTGGGTGCTCCCCTTACTTAAAAAACAGACTCTAGACCCACCCATACCCACCAACTACCGACCAATTACAACAGTGCCATTCCTCCTGAAAACTATAGATAAAATGGCCTACATCCAAATACAGAAACACTGCAAATCCAACCTCTTGCTAGGAGCACGCCAATCTGGTTTTTGGCCACAGCATGGCACCGAAACAGCCTTAAAAGACCTTAAAGCCCAGATTGACGAATTTAGGAACTCAGCCCTACTGGTCCTCCTAGACTTATCGGCTGCATTTGCCCTGTGGACCACAAGGTCCTTTGCAGCCACTTGGACTCAGCTGCCCATTTCTCAGAGGAAGCCATAGCCTGGATACAATTCCTTTCTCAACAACAGGACCATGAGGGTCTTCTCCACCACTGCATCTGCATATCCCATCCCCGTCACCTGCGGGGTGTCCCAAGGATCATGTGTCTCTCCCACCTTATACAACATTTTCACGAATCCCCTTTTCGACGATCTAGACCAATCTTGGTGTCACCTACACAAATTATGCCGATGATACCCAGATTCTCATTCCGCTTTCTGGGGATTACGAAAAGGATTTGGCCTTGGTGAACAAGGTATATCTCATCATCCAGGCATGGATGGCCACCCATGGATTATGCCTGAATGATGATAAGACGGAGATCATCATCCTGGGTAGCCCCTCAACCCTCAACAAACTGGGACCCAAATACTCTACCTTTAACATTGATAACAACCCCATCACAGTGGCCAGTGAGGTGAAAACATTGGGTTTTTACCTGGACTCCACCCTTTCCTTCAAGAAGCAAGTTAATGTAATGGCATCTGCCACTGCATATACTTGCAAATTGATTAGAGCAGGCAAACCCTTCTTGTCCAATAACAGCCGCCTGACCCTGGCCAGAGCACTTGTTCTGTCGAAGCTGGATTACTGTAACACTCTGTACATCGGTGCTAACACGGAGATCACAAAAAAAATCCAATCCCTGCAGAACAATGCTCTTAGAGCTGCCCTTGGAATTTCCAGGAGAGAACACATCTCTGAAACCAGAAGAATAAACAACTGGCTGACAACACATGACAAAATACATTTGAAAGCTGCCTCACTTGTTCATAAATGTTTGAACGACGCTGCTCCTTGTTACCTGACTGACAGTTTTACTAGGAAAACCCCAACAAGATTTACCAGACTATCTAGCACTAACTGCCTATTAGTCCCTAGATTTAAACTCTCCAGAGTGGGGGGCCGCAGCTTCATGGTCAAGGCGGCCCAACTATGGAACTCACTACCTTCTCCTAAACGAAAGGAGCAATCATACATAAAATTCCGTTAGAATCTCATAAGATGTCTGAAAGATTCCGACAAGTAAAACTTTCTATTAGTAAAGCCATGATCCAACCCACCTCTGAGTTACCCCGGACCACGCTTATCTAGCGCACACATGTGTGCCTGACCATCTGCCTCCTATAGGATACTGATAGATGACATCCCTATCAATGCTATATATAAGTCCTGATGTACATAGACTCTTTTTTGCACAATTAACTGTGTTATGTAAATATGAATATACTATGTGTAACTAAACTGTTTTTGTATAATTCATTGTATTATGTAAACATCAATATACTATGTGTAACTAAGCTGTAAGTTCTCTTATGGAATGCACCCTTACACCTACGGGTCTGGAGTGCAATACAAGTAATAAAACAAACAAACAAACAAATATAGCATAGCCATAAAACAATCTTTGCAGTGTACCAGTTGTGGCTGGGATGCCACACCACACATTTTTCCCACCAGCCCATGGTAAGGTTTGATTATGATGTGGCAAAAGTTGTGCCCATAGCAGTACCTTGCAATTGGATGAAAAATTCCCTGTTAAACAAAAAACAGTTGTTGGTCAGGTAAAGGTTGATCATCTCCAAAATCATCGGACTGTGTTGAAGAAAATTCATGGATCTGGTGAACAGAAAAAATTCACATGCTTTGAGCCCGTCACAGTGTCTTATGGATGTATAGAGAGATACCACATCCAGCGTTGTCAGCAGATAAGTAGATTCCCATGGTATTCCCTCAACACAACTTAAAAAGTCTTTAGTATCCTTTATGTATGATGGCAGTGATGTCACAAAGGATACAAGAGTCTCATCAATAAATCTTGAAATGTTTTCCAACAAGGCCCCACACAATGTTACTATCGGTCTACCCGGGGGCCTAGTAAGACTCGTATGTACCTTAGGCAAAAAGTACACCGTGGGAAATACCGGGAATTTAGGATGTAAAAATGTGCAGATGTCATCATCTTAAAGGTCTCTCTCTTTGCATTTCAACAACAAAATATGAAGTTTGGCATTCATGATAGTAGAAGGATTCTCTGTAAGTTTAGCATAACAGGCTTTATCATGTAGTTGTCTTTCTGCCTCATAAATATAGTCTTGACGATTCATAACAACTATATTGGACCCTTTATCTGACGGTACATCTTTGCAGAAATGTAGACTTTCAAGCTTCTGTAATGTTACCATATCCTGTATGGATGTATTTGTAAACCCTGAAGTACATGGTTTTTCTTTCATCTGTGGTGGGTTTAAGGCGAAGAATTATTTTAATCTAGGTTTTCATATATATTTATCAAAATCGATGCGTGTATCTGCGTAGTCATAGCATGCTGTTGGGCAATAGTTGAGGCCCAGCTTAAGTATACTTAAAGGATAGTTCCGGGACTTTTTTTTATTGTCCCTACGGTTCGGCCACGTGTTTTTAAGCATAAATCGGTAGATCATAGAAAACTTTCCTATGGACCTTACCCGACTTTTCGTCCATTAACGCACTCGAAATCAGCCGCCATTTTCTGATAATCCTATCATTTCCCCCCATCGACCTGGCTCACCTGCTTTTGCGGCACTAAATCAAATCCCCCGCCCCTGAAACAGACTTTATCAAAACATTCATATTCCCCGCCTCTATCCGTGACGTGACTGTGCTGCGTAGGCAAACGCGCCCAGGCGTCTTCTACGCGACTCCACAGAGAACCCGGAAACCAACACAGATCAGCTCACAACACAGCGCGCCACAATTCGGAATATGAAACTGTACTTTTAAATTAAACCGCAAGATTGTAAATTTGGTAAAGTACATTTATTTGACATCAAATGTTTAGAGAATATTCAGCGATTTTCATTTTTATTTGCTCACGTTCCAAAAAGTTTGTATTGAGGCACGCGATGTTCCTTTGCTGTACACAGGGTCTTAGATCATCTCACAATACAGCGCCACAATTCGGAATATGAAACTGTGGTTTAAAAGCAAACGGCAAGATTGTACATTTGACAAAGTACATTTATTGGACATCAAATGTTTAGAGAATATTCAGCGATTTGCATTTTTCTTTGCTCTCGATCCAAAATAGTTCGTCTTGAGGCAAGCGATGTTCGTGTGCAGTACACAGGGTGTTGGTTTACGATAAAATAAGCTCTTCGGTCGCACTGATAATCGCATGGCTGTTCCAACAACGAGGCACTAGGCCACCACAACGGTCTGTATGTTGCATCTAGCCGTTAGTACCGCGTAAGGGCATACTTGTACTTGGCGATCGTCCCATAAAATGGTCAGGGTGGTAACGTTGTTCACGCGGAGAAGCACTGGCGGTTATAAAAGCCATCCGCCGGTGTCTGGTACTCGTGACACATACAATAATGAAGGATGTACCTGTTTTAAAAACATAACAAATGAAATTAGTCTCACCATCAGATCTTTATTAAAATTATTCATTTTATATATTAGGTCGGGAAATTATTTCATAGCTAGTACAGTGCAACTGGGTATTATACGTCAAGGGGGGGGCTGTAGGATACTGAGACAGTCCCCCAGTGCAGGGGTTGACAGGGAGGCAGTGCAGGTGGAGAGTGGAAGGGCCCAGGACCGAGGTCGCAGACAGTGGACCAGTTGTAGCAGGGGAGAGGGGGAGAGAGAAAGCAGAAGCAAAGAGGAAGGTTTTGAGGTGCTTCCGTAAAAGGAGATGGTTCTCCTCAAGATAGTGCGCGGTACAAAACAATATGCCACATAGAACGAACAAGTACAACTTAACCCGTCTTTAAAGCTACTGTATAGTAATTAAATTGCGGTATAAACTCATCTAAAGAGTTACTTACATTATATTTGCATTTTCCATTGTGTCTGTGCGTAGGGCAGCCCCGAAATACCACTCCTTCTACGCCGACGTTATTTCTTCTAATGAACGAACATTAAATGGCTTTCGTTTCTGAAATTATATTCATTATCGTTTCTTACGTTATTGCCCCACACCCCCAAAAAGAAGTCTTTCGGGATGGTCCTGGCCTGTCAAGGTCAAATAACAATAGAACCTTATACTGAGTCGTGGGCCATTCCGGCACCCGAGCAAAAAATCAAAGCAGCTGACCTTCACTTTGAACGAGCACACATTCCTAGTTAGCTACATTCAGTGTAAGGCCATCTCACAGGACTTGAAATTTACACTCCATCTTTGCATTTTGTCTGCGTGCATTTGCAGCCCCAGCGAACCATAAATATGGAGACATTCTATATTTTTTGAAAAATGATTTATATTACTGTTTGGTTTAATTTAATGCGCAAATGAACACGGGTGGAGAGACACATTGCATGTACACTGAGCAATCACTTTTATTTACACAATACATAGCTACACATATTCAGTGGGCCTGCGACATGAGGAGACTCGAGAGAACAGACAATCAAATTACAATCATTTAAACCGTGATGTGTATTTCTCAATGAGCTCTGCTTTAGGTGGACATGGAACAGAGGCAATGTTGGGTGGCAATGCAGTTGTCCCCTGCACAGGTTCGTTCACAACTCCATGTATGTGCCTATCTAGGACATCAACAATAAGTCTCTCAATAAACTCATATTGCATATCCTCAAACACTGGTTTGATCACCCATTGTTTACTTCTTTTAGTGAAGGCCTTATTGTAGCGAAGCGTCCCTAAAGTTCCGGTCGTCCTACTTTGTTGACGGCCAACATTATGGTTATGTGCCAAGACCGCTAGAAGAGTCCGATTTATCATGCCCTCCATGCCAAAATGCAATCGTTTTGGCCTGTACTTTAGGCACATATTGTGGAACACCTCCAAATCTCCTGTGTGGCAGAATTCCGTGAGTCCCCTCAAATCTCTTGTTATAGTTTTATCAAATACAATCTTTTCAATGGCTTTGTGAGTGGGTGATGAAGGAATCAACCATTTCTTCTTCCGTGCCTCCTCTGTGGACAAATGGCCATGTTCACAATTGTGGAAATGTTGGTTTGTGGTCCAGCGGTGAACGTTGCTACAGTGTAGCATTACTGACCGCCATTTTTCCAGTAGAATTTCCAACGACCCTCCACATGTTTTTGAGCTCCACCAAAGATGGTTGCTGATTGACTTGGACCACTGTGAAATACCTTGCATATCTTTTTTTTTACCTGCAGCCGGCATTTTTTTATTGATTGTTTTTGCAAGATGCCAAACGTCAAATTGGTGATTTATATTTTTGTACTCTTCTCTCATTGTCTTGGCAATTGAAACGTGTCTGTCCGTGGCTTTCAGGTCGATCACCATTCCCCGTGATTGTAGTTCTTGCAATGATGCTACAAAGCCAACTTTCTCCATGGCCACTGAGGATGTACTTTGTGACACCTGCACGACCACCGAACTCACAATTTTCTTACTTTCCATGTCCTGAAAGTGGTAGGTGCAGTACTTGGCTGAAAATCCTGGGCTGTCGCACTGTCCATCACCGGCTAGCCTGAACCGTTTGCCCGCGAATGTACTATCAATAGACATTTTTTCTATTCTCCAAGCTTCGCTAATGGCTGGAAATAGATAATCGGTTTGGTATTTATAGAACTGAGTTTTCGCAATGAAATGGATTCCCACAAACTGAAAGAAAGACTCTAACTTTTTAAAACTTGAACCACTAAAAAGTGCAGCCGCTGCACAAAGTAGATTGCCTGCTGGCAGTTGCCCCAGCATGGGTTGTGCAGACCATGAGAAAGGATGATATTTTGTACAGGTGGCATGTATTTTAAGGTTAGTGCCTCGAATTGCACGAGTCACATTAATCAATGGCTCCCCACATACTTCCCCACCAACCGAATGCCCACATCTCATCCGAATAATAATATCAATCAAACAACTATCGAATACAATGACGTTGAGGACATGTCACTCACATGAAAGGTAGAATCTCTGATATCGTCTTCCGCTATGTTCAGTGATATTGATGGTGTTTCATTGTCGTCCACTTCATTCTCTTCCATTGCAACATCTGTTCCTTCTCCGGCGATGGGTGAATAAAACAATTTCTTCAACTTTCTCGCGGTCTTAGTTTTTGCGGGTGTGGATTCTGTGAATTGATCTCCGACTGCATCCGAACTACCAGGAGGACATTCACTATCAATGGCTTGTGGTGGTATAGCTCCGTTGTCAATCACTTCATATTCTTCCCATTGGCACGAAGCATCTCCAGTCTCAAGTCCCTGCCAAAAGGTTTGACAAGCAACATCTCTCGTTCGCTTCACTGTCTGTGTAGATCTAGTTCGTACACCCACTCGCAACTAGAGGACAGAATGGAAAAGGGATGTTCAGTTTAAACACAACTTACAGTATTGAACTATTAACAGTGAAAAACAACATAATATAGTGACCAGGACACTAACCTTCTTTTGCTTTCTTTTCTTTGAAACTTTCTTGCCTCGAACTTCAACATCCGGACGCTGTTGCTCCGACTCGTGTGTGCATGTCTCCACTTCCTCTTGCACTGCAACGACTATATTTTCATGATAAGCACATCCATCACGCACTGACGCTCCATCGACTCCCTGAAACATAGAACTTTCATTAGTATGTATAATAATATTGAAAACACAAAATGTACTTGGGGACCAATACCCACGTACATCTCAATAGCAAAACATGAATGAACGCTTTGTGTAGAACATTCAAACGACAATTATTCACGCATTGTTGATCTAGTTAGATGGAACTGTCAAGATCCATACCTCGGGCTCCTCATAGACTTCCATTGATGATATTATTGAAGATGATGCTTCAGTAACTCCCTGAAACACAGTAATTGCATTAGTATGGTTTTCTATTTTGTTAAAAAGAACATAAACTTTGTGCAGGCGTCAATGGCTCATCTAAATAGACCTGCACAAATGATCAGTTGTCTAAAATAAATAATGGATATGTAAATATGATTCCATTTGCTCGATCGTTGGAAGTGTCACCACCCAGAGAGCTGCATCAACTACTAGGGGTGATGTTCTTGTAGAAGAAGCTCCGTCATCTCCCTGAAACATAGTACTTGCGTTAATAAAGAAGGAAGTATAGCGGATGTAATCACGTCATATGATTTCGCTTGATCGAACTGTCAGTATCCATACCTCGAAATGCATAAGAACATCAAGGGACGATGTAACTGCGGTGCACACTTCTGCAAGCTGTTGCGCCGACCCGTAACTGCATGCTCCCCCTTCTTCTTGGACTAATGCTCCATCGACTCCCTGAAACATAGGACTTTCATTAGTAATGAACACAATATTGAAAAAAGAAGACACATAGGAGGGCGACGACAGAAGGACATATCAATGGCTAAAAACGAAAGAAACATTCTGTGTAACAATCACGCTACAAGAATGCAAGATCTGATGATCTCCATCGATGGAACTGTCCGGAAACGTACCTCGAGCATCTGAGTGACATCAACGGTTGTCGTCAATACGTTGGACTCCTCAGCATCTCCCTGAAAGACAGTACTTGCATTATTTTGGATAACAATAATTATAACTGAAAACAAAGACTAGAGGACGAGTACAAGGGTGTACCATTAGGTAAAATAATTACACGATAAATTAAAACTATTGATTTACATGCCTAAAACAAGTCAGTGGCAGAATAGCCAAGTAAGATTACCCGATAGGCGCTTGAAGTGGCTGATGACTGCAATAACGACACGGATGGAGAATCTTCCGCCTTCATATTGAGTGGATACATAAATGGGGAAATTATTGTTAGCTAATGCTACACACTACCGCAAGGCCGAGAGATAAATACGTAAACTTGACTCACCAGTGGAGGGATGTGGACGAATAGAGTGGGAATAGCGGTTGAGAGCAATTTTCGCCTCGCTCGCGGTGTGTTCTTCTTTATTAGCAATGATGTGGAGTACATGTCTGAGCTAAAGTGCCTGCTGCAGATGCGGTATCGATCACCCCTCTTGTCCGCAAAGACTTCTAGGACTCTACTTTCAAGCTCAGACGGTGGATATCCGCAATATCGGACCCATTCTCTTATCTGATCTATTGTCTTAGGGAAAACATGCATTATAGTACCTTCAGATTTATTATGGGTCTTCGAAGGGCAACCGCCAATGGAACAGGCAGGCATTGTGGAAAGTTCTGAAAAGTAAAGATCAACAATTCTCTATGAATACCAATGTGTTGAAAAATTAAATGACACATAAAAGGTTCAATGCAAGGTTTGTTTTGGTTCTTGGAACTATACACGTTATTCACATGTGGATAAGTATTTGAATAACTTTAAAAAAATAGAAAAATAATTTGACTAAACTCAGAACATGTGACTAGTTCCTTGCATGTACTGTCTTGAACGAAAAGAAATTGGACGCAAAATGATTATGGTACATGGCCTTACCTTGACGAACAAACAGTTAGATGCAGGGATCAGAGTAGTTTCTTGTCGTAGAACAGGGAGCAGTTCACAGGTTGCAAACTGACGAGTTTCCTCGAAGTGGTCACGGAAGTTCACAGAGACGAAGAGCAGATAACCAGCACCTTCACGGGTTGACTAGCAAAGTGCAAAGAAGTTCTCATTAGAAATATGAAGTGGGTTATAAAGAATTCGAAACAGGGGTGTGTTTGTGAATGAATGACGTGTATATGTCGTGGCATTATGCGGTTTGCAGGGGGCCGTCCAGCGTGAGGGGGGATGCTTGGCAGGAGACACGGGGTCTGGAGGTAGACATGGGAACAACAACCCATGCTCTATAGACCACTTTGAAGTGTACATGGTCTTTGGCACCTCTTGGCCTTTATCGCTCCCTGACAGCTCCACTTGCCAGCACAAGTACCCCGGTGCGAACTGCCTTTGATAGGGCGGGGGGTGGATTGGGGCGGTGGTCGTGCAGACAAGACACAGGAAGACTCGTGAATGGAGACACACTTATGTGGATTGCAGGGGGGCGTCCAGCGTGAGGGGGGATGCTTGGCAGGAGACACGGGGTCTGGAGGTAGACATGGGAACAACAACCCATGCTCTATAGACCACTTTGAAGTGTACATGGTCTTTGGCACCTCTTGGCCTTTATCGCTCCCTGACAGCTCCACTTGCCAGCGCAAGTACCCCGGTGCGAACTGCCTTTGATAGGGCGGGGGGTGGATTGGGGCGGTGGTCGTGCAGACAAGACACAGGAAGACTTGTGAATGGAGACACACTTATGTGGATTGCAGGGGGGCGCCCAGCGTGAGGGGGGATGCTTGGCAGGAGACACGGGGTCTGGAGGTAGACATGGGAACAACAACCCATGCTCTATAGACCACTTTGAAGTGTACATGGTCTTTGGCACCTCTTGGCCTTTATCGCTCCTTGACAGCTCCACTTGCCAGGGCAAGTACCCCGGTGCGAACTGCCTTTGATAGGGCGGGGGGTGGATTGGGGCGGTGGTCGTGCAGACAAGACTCGTTTGCCGCAGGGCCTCACCAAGGAGAGGCCATCTAACTGCATGTAAGAGGCAGGCTGCAGGATCTAGTACATGGAACGCAGGGGGTGAGTTTATAAATACCTCACCCTCCCAGGAGAATATATGGGTGCAGTTCACCCTGGAGACCCTGGATGCCTAGGCAGTTAGTCAGCAGCAGGCTGGCCTGTGGTGGCAAGGCGGCACGGGCCAGAGGGGGTCATCTCTGTACCCGGTGCCCAAAAGGATGATTTATTATGATCAACCATATTGATTATTTACCTATAACCATGTTTTGTATCAATAAAATCCAACGGCCTTTTATTGCCAACGCTTGAACAAAGTGGTGTGGTAAGTATTTTTGGGGGAGGAGGCAAGGCCGGGAGGCTTGATGCCAACCCGCAAAATAACATATGTATGTCTGCTGCATATGGGTTCAATGGTTATGTGGATTGAAGGTGGGCGGCCAGCGTGAGGGAGGATGCTGGCCGGAGACATGTGGTGTGACAAGACAAGGCACAGGAAGACTATTCAATGGAGACACACTAGATTCATTTAAAAAATCAAAACAACCATTGTTAAAATATATGTTGGGTTTTATTTTAGATCTTAATTTCAATTGAACATAAATAATAAACATTACACATTGTAAAGTTCCGGTTGCAGCACATCCAGGGAAAATCCGCGGTATTGTCCACTGTCGCTGGGGAAATGTTGTCTAATGGCAAGTACCGCACAGGCAGGTATTACTCTCCGAATGCGGTGTCCGAGCCTCCCGTGAAGGCCACCAAGTGAAGCAACGATAGGCCACCAGCCTGTACCACCTGTGAAAATGAAAGATGCAGACTGTATTAAAATGACAAAACTTTCTTATCACTGTCGATTCAGGTAAAAAATGTCATTCTGCTTTGAAAAAAATTCTATCTAGAAAATGCACAATATGGAACCAATTTACATGCATTCGAATGATATGTAGATGTAATTTCATATGTGGGAGACGACCATGAAATAGTAGTGGCATCACTGACATCACAACCAGAGTATACTTACTCGTTACTCGGATTACGCGGACGAACAGTGCCGCGAAGTTCGTGCATAAGCAGCATCATCATCCTCAACACGGTCCGTGAGAGGCAGGCTTCCCTGAACTCTGGCAGCTCGGTGATGCATTGCGGACTTGGCTCGCCTTCCGAAATGTAGGCCAAGCACCCGGAATTTTCACGGCAGCAGCAGTTCTCCTCCTCAGTTGGCATTAGCTCGCACCGATTGCACATGCACCAGGTGGAGACGCCATCCATGCGACATGGTCCAGGCTCTTCATCCGTTGACTGGTCCTCCCAAATGCCGTCCGAATCCCCATCGTTTTCGCGTGCTTGCCTTTCCAGTAGTTCTTCCTCGGTGTACTCGGGCTCGTACATATACGGCATTATTGTAGCCATTGTGTGGTAAAGAAAGTAAAATAATTTACAGAGATGGTACAGGTGTTCACAAGGCCTAGAAGCGGCGAAGGTAGCTGACCAAAGCACAGAAACGAGTCACAGAATACTCAAAGTAACACAGAGAGAGTAATGGAATCGAAAATCTGCTGCTGTGTGTTGTGAAACGGTGTGTTTATACTTATTGAGGAAAGAGGCGTCCTGCCATTTCCATGGCGACACTTCATTAGCTGAGGCGCAGCGATTGTTGACACGAAACGTGCTTTGGCGTTGGAAAATGGGCGGTACGCGTCTGCTGATGTCAGGCTCAGGGGCGGGGGATTTGATTTAGTGCCGCAAAAGCAGGTGAGCCAGGTCGATGGGGGGAAATGATAGGATTATCAGAAAATGGCGGCTGATTTCGAATGCGTTAATAGACGAAAAGTCGGGTAAGGTCCATAGGAAAGTTTTCTACGATCTACCGATTTATGCTTAAAAACACATGGCCGAACCGTAGGGACAATAAAAAAAAAGTCCCGGAACTATCCTTTAAGTATACTTATTTCTTCTGTGGTGAGGGGAAGACTGGATAAATTAACACCAGACATGTCCAGTACTTCGATAAAATCTTTGGCTACTTCTTGGTGCCAGAGCGAGTTAGCCGCTCCGATTTGTCCACGCCTGATGTTGATGCCACGTCTCCCGCTCCTTGTTTGTTTCTTCCTCTTTGTCAAGATGGTTAGGCTCGGCCTCTTCCTCTTGTTTTTTTGATGTTGTTTTGCCTACCATCTATGCCCAGCAGCCTCATTTCCTCTAAAAAATGTAGTTTCCTAGGGGGTCGTTCGCTCTCAGTTTCAGTTGTGTCTGCAGCAGAGGAGGATAGGTACGTTGATATTTCATTCACCACAACCTGTGGGTTGACAGGGAGTTATTGTCGCAGGATATCAAAGCGCTTTGCAAATGTGAGCACTCTACCTTCTTAGTAATCTTTTTTGTCCCGGATACATTTCCTCTGTTTCCTCAACTTTATGTCCTCCTCGTAAGCTTTATATCCCTTCTCCATGTTGGTGCGTAGGATCTTTCCTTCCTCACTATTATCCAAAATCGATAATTGTTCCTCAATCTCTTCGATTTTGACCAGGATCTTCTGTCGCTCTGTTCTAGCCAATTTAATCAAAATATTTAAAAATGTGACGGAGCATGTATTACTGGATTCACCCCACTCTTGCAGCATTGTGGGATCTTGTTCCTCAAAAGTAGGTGTGGTCAAGATGCGTAGGCCCCTAGGAATGCGACCCACATCAATATAATTTTGAAGAGAATGTTCCTCCCACCCTTTACAAATTTCGTGTTTCTGTAATTTCTCCAATTCCTTTAAAAGTCTAATCTCATTATTCGGCGGGGTCTCAGATGGTTGTTCCCTTAATGGGTTACTTCTAATGTTAGTTGGCCTCTCACAAAATAGAGAAGTGGCTTCATCTCTACCCAGGTTCTCTTTCTCAGATTGTGACGTCATAGCTAATTCACACTGTGTTGACAGGGTGTGCCAAGTCTTCAAAACACGAACAAATGTCCGCTCTGATGAACAAAACACCGTAAAATTACGGAATAAATGTAAATCTTCTAGGTTAATCCTGTAACACGAAATCTCCATAGAGATGCAGTGAAAAGAAAAAGCAGGCAGCGGTCTTACCGTGGCGGGCGAACGGACTCCGCGCCCTCCGACACATTGAACCGGCACTCTGCAAGCTTGGCAGGACTGACTACCATCCACGTTCCACTGCGCTTCCTTACGCTTCCACGCTCCACGGCCAGGGTTATACCGGAGCGCGAAGTCAAACTCCAAAAAGAAACAAGTGGACGTTGCTCCGCGCTTCAATGTGACAGATGGGTGCAGATTCCAGCACCGTTGAAACCTCGGTGCGAAAATACTTTCAAAAACTCCTCGTACTGTGTGCGTGAGATGGGCTGCACTCCCAGAGCAGCTGAGGGTGAAATGTCCTTACAGCAACAAGGAAACGTGGCACACACAATCCCAGCACCAACATGTATGTTATGTTCAGTGTGCTGAACACATGTACATATACAGAGAGAAAAATGGCTACTCGGTGGCGCAGTAGCATGTGCGACTTGGATCAAATGTCTGTCTTTCTATATATATACTCGTATGTATATATAATATTGACTGCGGTTGAGATACATATTCTAAGCCTATGGACTGAGAGGAAGGTTACCATGAGTGGGCTTTACATGTACTCATGGTAACTGCCTGAGTGGGTCCTTAGACTATGTAGGGCAGCAGCAGTTAATATTCTATTTAGGAAATCTCGTACAATGGAAAAAATGCAATTGTGTGCTTGTGAGGTTTTGTATATATTATGTTACAGAGCTTTTACACTGTGCCAAATCGCCAGCGTGTAGGCCAGAGAGTGCCAAAGGCTTGCACAAGTGTTGGCATACTGTGACCATGCCAGGTCCGATCTGTGAAAGTAGGCAGTGATTTAGAAGGGGAGGGAGGGCGGTTATGTTGGGATGTAAGATATAAGTAATGCAGTCATTGATAGTCCATCAGTAAAGTGCATCCAGCCCTGTTGCTGACATTGTTATGCCCTCCATTACAATGCCCCAACCCCATCTCTGATCGGAGGCCCATTCTTGCACGGAGCTATGTCGCTCCCCTGAGGCTCACCCCTGCCCTGTGGCCCCTACATGCAGGGAGGCTGATTCCTGCCCAAAGGCCCTTCCCTGCCCGAGGCCATGCCCTGTTCCATGACATATCCCTGGCCCTTATCTGAAGTCTATTGTTGGTCAAGTATACAATTGGGACATAGCATATGTAAAACTGGCAATAGCAAGAAACTATGTCACAGCATCTGTAATCACCTGACACAGTGAAGCCAGCCCCACAACCTCCTATTCTATTTCCTCTGGGGATCAGATCCCAAAACCACACCACATTCAAGAGTTTCCTATGTCTGAAAGTATCTAGAAATGACATGTTACCACTAGGGTTTTATATCCTAAAAGGGCCTGCCTTTTAATTGAACTCGGTCACTGGACCCAACACCAGTTCCTCTGCATAATATAGGGTGAACACAATGCAACACAAGTCTCGCCCCAAGTGAAAGCAGAAGTAAAAAAGCGCATTTGCAATTCAACATACAATGGAAGATTCTTCGCCTCCTGAGTGTAGACATCGGCTTGAAATGACATGACTTCACATCAAAACTGGACTTCCCTGTGGGAAAATCGGGTGTCTGTGCCCAGGCTTGACTGGGCTACCGCGATCTGTTGTAGGCATTCCTGCAGCAAAAACGATTCAACGCACGAGGGATACGAAACCAGGCCCCTCAAAGGAGTCTGCCCATTATGGTAATGTTCATTGTATTTGGCTGGCATGCACACGAAGTAAATTGCATGTAAGCTCTCCAGCGAGATGGTAAAACAGAGCAGAACCCAGTGTGTACGAATGACAAGAAACAGATGTGCCTTCAACAGTCTTCTAGAGTGCAACCAGGATTCAGCTTTGCAGATAAACAATGGGAAGGCATTCCAACGATATGATGCCATTGCGAACTCCTTTCACGTCCCGGGACACATTGGGTTCTTTGGATATCCAGTGGAAAGAGAATAACAATCATGAATGCGTGAACACATACCGAAGACTCTCCATTGGCTTCTACTTGGCAACATAAATCATATCTGTGCATTCTACCAGTGGTGTCGCCAGGAATCAAATTTAGCAGGGGCCAAAGACAAAAGTAGGCGGGGCCACAGACAAAAGTTGGGGGCTGCCTGTGAAAGGTAATGTGTGACGTCACAAGCACTCCTGCAGAGAGGCTTTTGTGCACTCCAACTACCCACACCCCACTGCACCTCCCATCAGAATGCAGTCACAAAACCATTCAGTGACTAATGACCCATCATTAGCAGTTTTGTGTGATACATTCTGATGGGAGGGGCTGCAAGCTGCTCTGCACACTATGGCGGTCCCTGTGCAGAAGCCGGGCAGGAACACCTGAGAAGTGGCTCGTGCTCATGTTCATACCGATGCCAGAATGCATGCCAAGATCACTGCTAGCTTTGAGAACAAAGGAGAGTATTTGCCGTGTGATCTGCAGACATTTGCCTTAGTGAGTGTCACAAATAACACCACGAACAGAGAACATGGTCACTGCTCGCCTTAGGTGGGGGGGATCAAGGGAGCGCCAGGGTTACAGAGGGGGGCACGAACCCCCAGTCCGCCTTAGCGATGCCACTACATTCTACCCCACATGCCAGGCCTTCTGAGCAAGAACCATGGAAAACGATAGACATTGTCACCAACCACCAAAAACTTGAAATGATCGATCAAGCAGATAATTATTGACAACTCAAGCCAATATTGATGCCAATTCTTGAAGGTGAAAGGAGGCCTGCTCTTGACCCCAACTTAACAGACTATATTTGGCTGACCACTCAGGAAAACCATAAAATCATTCCCAATCAAACAGCCATTTGATGTGCTTGCAATCAGAGGATATGCATATTCTGCTCATTGCAGGGCGGAAAATATACTGACCATTGCTGTCCCTTACTGGGGTCGACTGGGCCTGGCATTTAACCCAAGTTTGAAAACGACTGCCATTTTGCTTGTCATCTGTTGTATTGGCGTCTAGCACTCAAAACTAGACATACATCAGCCCAATATGTCATATAACAACTCGAATCTGTCTCTAGGTGCCCCCAAATTTGGCACCCGAGGAACAGAGAGAGAAATCATCACTCACGTTGATCAAGTTGGAAAACCGAGATTATAACCTAGATGATAGTGCCACATACTGTTGGAGGCCTCCTCAAGGTGAATACTGCATTAGAACACTTCCTGCGCAGGCGATGGCTAGAAACATTTTATAATGGCGCAATCCCATTGGAAAACACTCTGTGAGTCAGGCCCTCAATGTCTTCAGATGTGAGTAGCCTTCAATATGGCAGTCATTTTTTCAATTTCCCCCTTCTGATTTTCCTCACCCAGAAGTCGTAGGCTTCTAGAGGTCACCCATCTGATGGCAGACCTTGTTTTGGGGGTACATGCAACAGCTGTACCATGCGTTGCACGGATGAGGGCAGTGATACTCACGCACCACTGTACTAAAATCAACAACAAGAAAAAAAGGACCCCTGACTCAGCAGAAACACTCGAAGCCTGGATCACTGTGGCCCTAGACCAATTGGCAGCAGCAAAACCTTTCAAAGCCACTGCAAAAAATGGCAGCAAGGTGGTTGTTGTAATGAAGGATGCTTGGGAGATCACGTAAATTGACATGAAGTTCCTTTTATTTTGTTACATCAATTAGAGGCAAGTACCATGTACACATCTCCAGGTGAGCCACTGGCTCCCACCACCCAGGCTAACATCCCCCAACTGCTTGGGCTGGATCCTACTTCATGCATAAACATACTAACCACTCACTCAACAAACTCCCATGACTTCACACACTCCCAGCATCCAGGGACATAATATGTAACACATCTCCCCTTCTCCAATACACACAATAAAGTGCATTCACACCAGAGCAAACATCCAGTATACCGGGAGTGGCGTGTACAGGTAGGCACAATATAACAGTGGTTCACAAAAGAACTGAGGGAACTCAGGAAAGCAAACTGGAAAAACTATGGAGAAACTACTGCAATATAAAATACAGACAACTCAGAATATACACATCAGCAGTCTTTAAAGCATATAAAATATACCACCCCACAAGAATCCAATCGGCAACAAACCCACAAAAAGAACTTTTGAAATTCATCAAAGAAATCAAAAACCCTATAACCTGCTACAAAGGTGTCATACCATCTCAATCACTATGTCACAACATAACTAACCACCTAAGAAAACAAATTGAAACAATCCAACAGACCATTGAAATAAGCCATTCAACAATAAACACAAGTACAAATACAGAGTCCCAGTCCCACCTGGCCTTCCGCAAAGCAATTCAAACTCTGCTGTTTGTATGATCCTGCCTGTCCCGTGAATGAGCTCTCACTGTTCTCAATTTATTTATTTATTTGCATTTGTTAAGCGCACTTGCAGCCAAAAGGCATCGAGGCGCTGTTACAGAATGTAAGATGAACTTGTGATTAGCAGAGTGGATGACCATAGGTCTCATAGTTACACATAGATATACAGTGGTATGCAGGAACAGGAATAGTGCATAAGGAGAATCACATTGGGAGGCCTTTTAGACCAAGAGCCTAGTTTTGATAGCCTTACGAAAGGCTAGATGTGACTCAATCAGTCTGAGATGAGGAGGCAGTGCGTTCCAGTGCGTGGCAGCTTGGTTGGGGAAGCTGGAGCCACCAGCGCGCACTTTTCACGTGGTGGGCATGACAATTGTGTTGACATAGCATGACCTTAAGGGTCTTGTGGCCGTGTGCTTGGTGATTCTGTGTGTTAGGTAGGGAGGGGTGAGTTCATGCAGGGATTTGTGGGTGATAGCGAGGGTCTTAAAGACAATTCTCTGTTTGACAGGGAGCCAGTGAGCCTGCCTCCTGATTTCACAGATATGGTCTCTTCTGGCAGACCTGTGGCTGCCCTCAGAGCGTTGTTCTGGACTAGCTGCAATTTGGCAATGGTTTTGCTGCTTAATGTAACTGTATTTTTGCTTCTTGGAACCACAATACTGTAAAATACTTTTGCATCGTAATCCTTCTACACTGACTGTATTTGGTTGCAATGTATTTTTCTTTGTAACTAAGACACATTCCCCCTGTCTGAGATCCCTTTGACCCTACTTCCCTGCCAAGTTTCATAAAATGTTCCCCCGTCTCAGATCCCTTTCACCCTACTGCCCTGCCAAGTTTCATAAAATGTTCCCCGTCTCAGATCCCTTTCACCCTACTGCCCTGACAAGTTTCATAATATGTTCCCCCTGTCTCAGATCCCTTTCACCCTACTGCCCTGCCAAGTTTCATAAGATGTTCCCCCTGTCTGAGATCCCTTTCACCCTACTACCCTGACAAGTTTCATAAGATGTTCCCCCTGTCTCAGATCCCTTTCACCCTACTTCCCTGCCAAGTTTCATAAAATGTTCCCCCGTCTCAGATCCCTTTCACCCTACTGCCCTGACAAGTTTCATAATATGTTCCCCCTGTCTCAGATCCCTTTCACCCTACTGCCCTGCCAAGTTTCATAAGATGTTCCCGCTGTCTGAGATCCCTTTCACCCGACTGCCCTGACATGTTTCATAAGATGTTCCCCCTGTCTCGGATCCCTTTCACCCTACTGTCCTGACAAGTTTCATAAGATATTCCCCCGGTCTTGGATCCCATTCACCCTACCGCCCTGACAAGTTTCATAAAATGTTCCCCCTGTCTGAGATCCCTTTCACTGTACTGCCCTGACAAGTTTCATAAGATGTTCCCCCTGCCTGAGATCCCTTTCATCCTACTGCCCTGCCAAGTTTCATAAGATGTTCCCCCTGTCTCAGATCCCTTTCACCCTACCGCCCTGACAAGTTTCATAAGATGTTCCCCCTGTCTGAGATCCCTTTCACCCTACTGCCCTGACAAGTTTCATAAAATGTTCCCCCTTTCACCCTACTGCCCTGACAAGTTTTTCATAAGACGTTCCCCCTGTCTCAGATCCCTTTCACCCTACTGCCCTGACAAGTTTCATAAGATGTTCCCCCTGCCTGAGATCCCTTTCATCCTACTGCCCTGCCAAGTTTCATAAGATGTTCACCCTGTCTCGGATCCCTTTCACCCTACCGCCCTGACAAGTTTCATAAGATGTTCCCCCTGTCTCAGATCCCTTTCACCCTACCGCCCTGACAAGTTTCATAAAATGTTCCACCTGTCTGAGATCCCTTTCACCCTACTGCCCTGACAAGTTTCATAAAATGTTCCCCCTTTCACCCTACTGCCCTGACAAGTTTTTCATAAGACGTTCCCCCTGTCTCAGATCCCTTTCACCCTACTGCCCTGACAAGTTTCATAAGATGTTCCCCCTGTCTCGGATCCCTTACACCCTACTGCCCTGACAAGTTTCATAAGATGTTCCCCCTGTCTCGGATCCCTTTCACCCTACTGCCCTGACAAGTTTCATAAGATGTTCCTGCTGTTTCGGATCCCTTTCACCCTACTGCCCTGACAAGTTTCACAAGATGTTCCCCCTGTCTCGGATCCCTTTCACCCTACCGCCCTGACAAGTTTCATAAGATGTTCCCCCTGTCTCAGATCCCTTTCACCCTACTTCCCTGCCAAGTTTCATAAAATGTTCCCCCGTCTCAGATCCCTTTCACCCTACTGCCCTGACAAGTTTCATATGTTCCCCCTGTCTCAGATCCCTTTCACCCTACTGCCCTGCCAAGTTTCATACGATGTTCCCCCTGTCTGAGATCCCTTTCACCCTACCGCCCTGACAAGTTTCATAAGATGTTCCCCCTGTCTGAGATCCCTTTCACCCTACCGCCCTGACAAGTTTCATAAGATGTTCCCCCTGCCTGAGATCCCTTTCATCCTACTGCCCTGCCAAGTTTCATAAGATGTTCACCCTGTCTCGGATCCCTTTCACCCTACCGCCCTGACAAGTTTCATAAGATGTTCCCCCTGTCTCAGATCCCTTTCACCCTACCGCCCTGACAAGTTTCATAAAATGTTCCACCTGTCTGAGATCCCTTTCACCCTACTGCCCTGACAAGTTTCATAAAATGTTCCCCCTTTCACCCTACTGCCCTGACAAGTTTTTCATAAGACGTTCCCCCTGTCTCAGATCCCTTTCACCCTACTGCCCTGACAAGTTTCATAAGATGTTCCCCCTGTCTCGGATCCCTTACACCCTACTGCCCTGACAAGTTTCATAAGATGTTCCCCCTGTCTCGGATCCCTTTCACCCTACTGCCCTGACAAGTTTCATAAGATGTTCCTGCTGTTTCGGATCCCTTTCACCCTACTGCCCTGACAAGTTTCACAAGATGTTCCCCCTGTCTCGGATCCCTTTCACCCTACCGCCCTGACAAGTTTCATAAGATGTTCCCCCTGTCTCAGATCCCTTTCACCCTACTTCCCTGCCAAGTTTCATAAAATGTTCCCCCGTCTCAGATCCCTTTCACCCTACTGCCCTGACAAGTTTCATATGTTCCCCCTGTCTCAGATCCCTTTCACCCTACTGCCCTGCCAAGTTTCATACGATGTTCCCCCTGTCTGAGATCCCTTTCACCCTACCGCCCTGACAAGTTTCATAAGATGTTCCCCCTGTCTGAGATACCTTTCACCCTAGTGCCCTGACAAGTTTCATAAGATGTTCCCCCTGTCTCGGATCCCTTTCACCCTACCGCCCTGACAAGTTTCATAAGATGTTCCCCCTGTCTCAGATCCCTTTCGCCCTACTGCCCTGACAAGTTTCATAAAATGTTCCCCCTTTCACCCTACTGCCCTGACAAGTTTTTCATAAGACGTTCCCCCTGTCTGAGATCCCTTTCACCCTAACGCCCTGACAAGTTTCATAAGATGTTCCCCCTGTCTGAGATCCCTTTCACCCTACTGCCCTGACAAGTTTCATAAAATGTTCCCCCTTTCACCCTACTGCCCTGACAAGTTTTTCATAAGACGTTCCCCCTGTCTCAGATCCCTTTCACCCTACTGCCCTGACAAGTTTCATAAGATGTTCCCCCTGTCTCGGATCCCTTTCACCCTACTGCCCTGACAAGTTTCATAAGATGTTCCCCCTGTCTCGGATCCCTTTCACCCTACTGCCCTGACAAGTTTCATAAGATGTTCCCGCTGTTTCGGATCCCTTTCACCCTACCGCCCTGACAAGTTTCATAAGATGTTCCCCCTGTCTCGGATCCCTTTCACCCTACTGCCCTGACAAGTTTCATAAGACGTCCCCCCTGTCTCGGATCCCTTTCACCCTACTGCCCTGACAAGTTTCATAAGATGTTCCCCCTGTCTCGGATCCCTTTCACCCTACCGCCCTGACAAGTTTCATAAGATGTTCCCCCTGTCTCAGATCCCTTTCACCCTACCGCCCTGACAAGGTTCATAAGATGTTCCACCTGTCTGAGATCCCTTTCACCCTACTGCCCTGACAAGTTTCATAAGATGTTCCCCCTGTCTGAGATCCCTTTCACCCTACTGCCCTGACAAGTTTCATAAGATGTCCCCCCTGTCTCGGATCCCTTTCACCCTACTGCCCTGACAAGTTTCATAAGATGTTCCCCCTGTCTCGGATCCCTTTCACCCTACCGCCCTGACAAGTTTCATAAGATGTTCCCCCTGTCTCAGATCCCTTTCACCCTACCGCCCTGACAAGGTTCATAAGATGTTCCACCTGTCTGAGATCCCTTTCACCCTACCGCCCTGACAAGTTTCATAAGATGTTCCCCCTGTCTCAGATCCCTTTCACCCTACTGCCCTGACAAGGTTCATAAGATGTTCCACCTGTCTGAGATCCCTTTCACCCTACCGCCCTGACAAGTTTCATAAGATGTTCCCCCTGTCTCAGATCCCTTTCACCCTACTGCCCTGACAAGTTTCATAATATGTGTACCACGCCCCGCCCGAGACGTTGGGGCTATTTCTAGTCAACCCCACTGTAGCCAAGTGGGTTAAGCGTTGGGCTGTTTTTCTTCTTGCTACAGTGTATATTTTATCTCCCCAGGGATCTCCCCCTTTCCTAAGTTTATTGTGTGTCAAAATGTTTCTTGCATAGCAGGTAATACCAACTTCAGGCCATTTCGAAGCACTATGCGGGGATGACAAAGGGAAGGGAGGTTGGAGAGAGGGCAGGAGAGTGGCAATGAGGATGGGGTTAGAAGATAAATCAGCCTGTGGCAGCGATCCGCCAAGCTATGACGGTGAGTTAAAACGTAGGGAGAACAGCTAGGCCCTCCCACAGAAAAGTCCCACTATCGCAGTTCCCTCCCTCTTCCCCCACATGGTCTGCAGAACGCCTCGTCCCAGCCAGGGAGCGCTCTCCCGAATGGATGCATTTGCCTGGAGAGCGCAGAGGAAATGTTAAGAGGGGGTGTGCTGCTCTGCGCCCACCTCAATTCTGTAGGTAGACAGGTATTCGGGGAAGACAATGAAATCACGGCATGTGGTCTTTCACCTCCCACCAGATGTGCCTGGAGATGTACTTTTATTATTTGTGAAATGTAATCATGTGTTAAATAATGTGAAGGTAATTCATATTTTGGTTTTCGTAAACTGGGCAGTAGTCATTATGTTATATGTTTGTACTGCATCGGGTACTCTGCCCCTCTCCTCCTTAATGTGGTGTTTCCATCAGTGATGCGACCAACCTACTGTTGGTGTCACTGCTCACAAAATCCGACACTCGCTGAGGCGCATGTTGAGGCGCATGACGTCATTGTGCCAATTCAAATGGGCCGCTTTGTGCATGTGTAGGCAGAGGGAATAAAGCAGAACACGGGCGGCGACGTTATTCGCGCTATTACACCGGAGATCACAGCGCGCCAGAGTAACTGGCTTGTTCTGCAGTCACAAACTGTCGAGGACAACAGAACTGACGACAAAGATGGCCAGCGATGGAGAGGAGCAGGTGGACGCCTCGGCGCTGCGCCAAATTGGACCCCTCACAGTTAAGGTCTGTTGCCACCTCTGTAGAAGTAAGGAATTCGACGCGCACAGTGCACGTTATACCCTGCGACCACCCTGGGCCCTCAGAGCCGAGAGACTGGACATGTCTGTCACCGCAATTAAAGAGATAATATGACTGAGTCTGCCAAGAAGTGTCCCTTAATTCTCTACTCTGTCCGTACAGCGGTGCGTACTATTTATCAAGACGCCAGCATAGCAGATCAGATCTAGTCTGCTTTGGCTGGGGCTCTCTAAACCTACTGCCGCCCGCAGGACAACTCTGAGGATGAGCGTTTCTAGCCATCTCAAGCCACACGGATTGTGGATGAATGCGGAGATGCGTATCTTGCATGTCTGACGCGCATCCTTGCGCGCTAAGGTTGACGCGAGAGCTCAACTAGTTCAGGATGTTTACTCACAAGAATGTGGTGACAAATCCTTTGAGAATATGGTATTTCCCTCCAACGCACACTTGAATTGGGTCACATCCACGAGATTGCGACGCAGAACGGATAGAAGACGCGCTCAACAAACTCAAAAGGGATAGATGTTCAAGGTACACAAGACCGCATACATGCCATGAAAATGGGGACGTGTCTTTCATAGAGGCGAGAACGCTCGACGTTGGGCAGTTGAGACGGCGCTCTGCCACGTAGTGCCCAGCAAAAGTGCAGAATATTCCAAGTGCGACAGAATGAACCATTACGCAAAAGTCTACAGAGCAACCGCAGACCAGGCCACACTGGCTGCCCTCTGGTGAATCAGAGGAAAACACGCGGTGCTTATCATCTCAGCTCTGGGCACACCCACGAAAGGTCGATGCTGTCAACTAAAGTGTGTGGTAAAGAGGTGGTGATTTGAGGTGGCAGCCATTGTTGAAGCTAGCACATCTGTAAATGTAGTGAGGCGGGAGCAAGCAATATATACCGCTCTACCCTCGGCCCACTCTGCAGGACTAATGTCCAAATACACATGCCCATGGTTGTGACACCCATGACATTGCTCACTTGTGAAAAGGCTTAAGAACGTAGATTGATTACTTTTGCCAATGGAGTTTACAATGAGGAACTGCACAACATCCTACTAGAGTACAGGCAGCTTTTCCAGGGCATTAGCTTTCTCAAAAGGCATGAAGTCTGCCTCTACATCGATGAACCAGTTCCGTTTCTCAAACAGCGGTGCATCACCTTCCGCCTTCGGACACAAGTGGAATGCAAACTCTGCAAGCTGGGAGATCGCAACATAATCAAGAGAATTCAAGACCTTGAGACATGGGGAACGCCCAGTGGCAAACAAAAGCCAGCTGAAGGGGCCTTTATCTGTATTGACATGCACTTCCCAGTATGGGGGTCAAGAGAGAGTGCCACTGTACACCTCCTCTGGAAGGCACCATCGCTGACTAGTCCTTTGTACTGTGACTCTGGATAGATAACATTCTCTTCACACCTACGTCTCTACTGCTGTAAGCGACTCAGCGTTGGGGTTTCATCAGTGGGGAAAGTATTTCAGGAGACAGGGGTGTTTTGGCTGGTTGAACAAGTGTACTTAACGTCAGTGATGACATTCCTATCTTCGGATAAGCCCCTTTTGTTTGTGCCAAGTCAAGGACCATGGTCTAACCCATCACAACAAGGAATGTGAGTCAAACAAAGGATAGACAGGAAAGCCTAAATTGAGGGGGCTGGTGGGCTCACCTGAATAATGGGCGTGACCCCCACTCAAGGGTCGGGGGCCACGATTCTGCCAGAAGGTTCCAGGAGGGCCTCAGCGGGGGTCTGATGTTATGGGATGCCGGTGAGTGGGCCGCCACTGGTATGGTGTCTCAGCAGGCAGTGGCATGACGTGGGCAGGGGCGTCCCAGGAAGCCAGGGAAGAAAAGCGCTGTCGGGTCCAGGCCGCCGGGGCCCAGATCGGGGCCCGCCTCGCCAAGGCTGGTGTCCGACCCCCGAGGGCCCGGGATCAGCATTAGCAGAGAAGCCCGAGCAGCCCCGGATGAGCCACCTCCCCAGGCGGCTGGCTGTGGTCTGGGAAGGAGGTCCACCCCCGCTGGCATGAAGCGAGAGCAGCCCCGCTCTCCAAAGAATGCCAGGCGCAGGAATACGGTGGAGGGAAGGACATCCCAGGGCTCCGGGCTCAGTGCTGCAGCGTTGGAGGAGGCCGCCAAGACTCTCCGGAGTCCCCCGGCGGAAAGCGGGGCGGCCGCTACAGCGAGGGCAGGGGGTGCATGTCTCTGACGCCGAGTTGGGCGCCCGGGTGGCCTCCGAGTGCCGTAGCAAGGGCACCATCAACAGAGCTGAGGATCTTGGGCTCCGCAGGCGAGCCCCAATGGAGGTCCAACATCAGGGATATTACGGTTCCGGCGTAGGCTGCCGGAAGACTGCAGAAGCAGGGCTACCGCAGGGCGCCCACCATCTTGGATCCTCCAGGGGAATGCCACCGTTCCGCACCCAGGTTACTGTGGTCGCGGCCCCCCACCTTCCGCCGCCTCAAGCCATCATTCCTGCTCTTTGAGCATAGCAGGAACCAGGGAAATAACTGATTTTGCCGCGGTCCCGCGCGGAGGCCATTAGAGGAGCTGCCACATCGCTGGCGCTCCAGGCCACACCCCCAGAAGCATCATTCCTTTGATGTGCTAGGTGAACTGGTGACAGTAGTATTGTTTGCACCACCTTCACTGGTCACAAGGAAAGGCTTTTCCTTAAGGGGATTGCTGCCCTTTTCAGTATTGGAGGGTATGGTTTAGGGTCTGTCTCTTGCGGAGGTGGACCTTTTTCACTAGCGTGCTGTTATTATTAGAGTCCCTATCGGGGCTTATCTCTCAAGGGCTGGTCTGTCCAAATGAGCCAGTGTGCTGGAGAAGCGCTGCACCTTTGGGACTAGCCTCTTCTATGTACTGTGGACGAGGGATTAGTGACCTGTGTATCTCCTCCATGCCTCCATGGGCCCAACATCCAATGTCTTGGGGTGGTTCCTGGCACTCTGAGTCACTGACCCAGTGGTTCCCAGAACCAGGCATGGGACTCTGTCACAAAAGTCAGAGCAAATATCAGAACATGCTACCTCGAGGAAGAAGCCACGGTGGACCCGCAAGGGAAAGCCCATAACCAAACAATGATTCGACTAAGGGGGTTCAATCGAATACTTTGTAGAATTTCACAGTATGATCTCAAATGGGAATGAGAGCATCTCAGACAAGTGGGTGGAATGTAAAGTTCAAAGTGGCAAATTCAACAAATTCACTTGAAATCCAGTCAACGTATCTCCCATGACGTCCAGCACCCCACTCTGTTCCTCACAGAAGTAGACACTCACTTACAAAGGTGACCATAGAGAAAGTTCCAACTGTGGAACAAAACAAGTGTATTTATTCAACAAAGTACCTTGTGCCAAAGTAAAACAGGAGTTTAACCCATACAATTGCTTTAAGGAGCCTGAACAGATTTGTGACTATACAAAGATTTCAACTCACACCTTTTCAGATGATCATCCCACTAATACAACAAGGGAGAGTACAAGAAAAATATCAACTTCATTTTTCTGTGCTGCCCCAGAATCACCGAAAATACCTAAGTGCTAGAATCCGGAATAGCTGCAACATCATATGTGTTGACAAAGGTGCTATTGGTCATGGCAGCATGTCACACAGACAATCAGTACATGTGTATCCATACCTGGCTGCTTACAGGGAACAATGCTAGTGAGTGCAAACTACACTTGCATAGCACAGTGCAACTATTTAATCAATTGGGTTTCATAATAAATGTAGAAAAATCAAGCCCACTCAAACATAGACAAAGAAATTCCTGAAACTGTTCAGAACTCCAACATGCTTTGGCATACTCATCACTGAAAGGATAGATGCCTTTCTAGCAACAGTTCCCCTTTAATAAGAATCACAGTGTCTGACACTGAGGACTGTAATGAAACTGTTGGAAATAACATTTCCCCTTTGCGTCACAGTGTCTGACGGTGGGGACTGTAATGAGATTGTTGGGAATGAAAGCAGTATGCATTCACTTGATGCCAAATGCACAAATACAGATGTGACCATTCCAGGAATGGATCAGTGCACATAGGTCACAAGCATGTGCAGACTAGGAAGATCTAGTGGTTGATCAACAAAAGGACGTGTAGTCACTCAAATGGTGGAACAAACAGAACTTGTGAAATGGGCCTGGACAGCCTGATACAAATAACCACACTGGGCCTCATTACAACTCAGGCGGTAAGGGTTTTACGGCGGCGTAAACAGCGCCGACCCTTACCGCCTGAGTACGAGGTCCCTTAGTGCCATGGCGGACTTAACACCTGCTTTTAGCAGGTGTTAAAATCCATGGCGCTAAGGGACCATGGAGTTAATTACGCCACCGTAATTTACGGTGGCGTAATTAACGCCTTCCCCACTCCCATTATGCCCTATGGGGCAAAATGGGAATGGGGAAGGGAAAATGGGAAAATGGGGATTTACCGCCCCGCTAAGGTTGTAATGGGGCGGTAAGTCCGCCTACCACCATGGCGTAAACATAGTTTACGCCATGGTGGTAAAGTCACGGCCCAGGCGGTAACTTACCGCCTAGGTCGTAATGAGGCCCACTGACTCTTATGAATAGTCCAAAGGTGTTCATTAAAAACATAATGGTCGGAATGGCTGTTTCTGGTCTTGATCCTTTGGAGTTTAAGGAACTGGGGATGGTTGGCACTAGGGCTGTCCCTTTCCTTTCTCATCTTCTCTGGGCCGGGGCCCACCTCCCAGCCTCAGACGTCCCTACCGGTCTGTTAGTCACTACCTATTGGTAACACCTATCTATCTTTCTTCTTTACACTTTATGTTTGCCCTACCTGAATCCCTAGGGAACTTCTAGCTTTCCCTCTCCTATCACTGGTTAGTCTCTGGGAATATGGAATGGTGCCTTCTTTCACCCAGCGTCACGCACATCCTCCTTTCACAACCTCTCACACTTGACCGTTTCCTGTACTGATTCCTTAATGTATTCTCCTCTCAGCATGTTACTGTCCCTCCAAATCTCTCACTCTGCCTTTCCACCTCCACCCTTCAATTTTACTTCCTTTCCCACTCCTATTCTTTACTGCTGCTTATACTTCCAACTATCCCTCTATGTTGCTTCCTTTTCCCCTCCTTCCTCTAACTCTACTTCTCCACCTCTTGCTATTCCCCTTGTTATAATTGTTATTTCACTTAATGCCAATATCCCCTCCTACTCTCGCACCCACTGTTGTTCCTCCCGTTCTACTACTGTTCCTATTTTCCTATTACCACTACCTACCTACTTCCTTTACTGCTCCAAGACACTCAGGGATATGATGCACTGCCCTACTAGCCCCCGTTCAACCCTCAGGGATCTCCAGGGATATGGTGCCCTGCTCACCCTTCTACTACTAACTCCTACTCTACCACTGTCTTTCACTCACTACTACCACCACCTACTACCTTGACTCAGAACAAATACTGCTGCTACCTCTGTGTCTACTACTACCCCACTCCATCACTACTCCTAGTCAACCACTTATACTCACACTCTCCTCTCTCTCACTCAAAGACTCCACAGACCTCCTCCTTAACAATAGCCTCTGCACGCCAGTCACCCTCACCTCCTCTGGTCCCTTGGACGTCCTCCTCCGTCTCCTGACCTCGCCCAACTAACCCACACCACACAAGCCACACACACCTTCTTACATACCACACAACCTCACAGGATGGGCCACTCGCCTTGTCCAATCACTTACCTGGCTCAAGGGGGAGTAGCAAGGGGAGTGTTTAGGGAGGCTTCAAACAGGGCTTTTAAGCACTGCCCCCATTTCTGGAAGCATCTCTGGCAAGGAGAATGGAAGAGTTCCTGAGAAACTGGAGTCTGTGTTCCATAAAGCCCTCTAATGGGCCTTTTCAGTCTTAATAGCTCTATTGAGCTGGTGGGAGCCTCATTAATAAGGCCTCTACCTGAATGCTGTGTAGATTTCTGGAGACTTTGCTACACCGCTTTCTCGCGTGGCTGGTGTTAGGCTGCCGGTTGTGTGCTGTGAGGAAGTGCGAACTGCTGCTGCATGGTGGCTTCCCCCTTCTGCCTGCCACTGTGGATTTCCCCTGTCAATGTTCGCCATCATCATAGGTAAGGTGGGGATGGGAGGGGGATCTGTACACACTAGCGCATCCACCATTGAAAGTTTGGGGTGGACTGCCTCCCTTCCCTGACACGGCCTGGAAGCAGGTCTTGTCACACAAACCAATATCCTTTTTCAGACCCTCACATGAAAATAACCCTTATTATGGCTACATCACTTTTACCAGTGATGGTAAAAGTGATTTTCCCCCTTTACCAGGGGGAAAATATATCCAGTCCTTAAAAATATAGGAAATATGAACCTAGGAACAAAATAAAATGGGCATCAATGTTTTGGAGTCGATGGCAATAGATCTTGCACCACAACAAAGCATACTCAGACTCAAATACATTTTACGACAATGGCGAACACCAAATATAGACCTGTTTTCTACAAAGCACATTGCAGAATGATAAAGATATAGCATAAGCACTGCTTTTTCTTGAATTACGTGGAAGTCTCAGCCATTTCTTCTGGTCAGTCACTAATCAATGTATCTATAAGAACAGCTTTTATCCTGCTGTCCAATTAGACTATTGTATCCTTGTCATGGTGCGACCAGCTTGCTTTCTTAGAAATTCCAAACGTTCACAATTTTGACTATATGTTTTTTAATTTCTGTATTCACATGATAGCTTTTGCGCTAGGCAGTGTTAGTTCTAAAATGTCAGCCATGACATGTACATATTTCGATCCGAATGGATCGTCTTCAGGTTGCTAAAATAAACCAAAATCACAGACATCTCTTAATTCAAAAATCTCTAATCAATATTAAATGTCAATAACACGTTCAATCAAGATAGCAACGTTTTTACAACAGTAACTTTTATCAACCAGTTTGATCAGATTGCTAACATTGAAAGTGTTCAATTACACTGCTACTCGATCTGTACATCAATATTGATAAACAAGCACATTGCAGAATGTCCAAACCTTGCATCCAAATTCCCAGAAAATGTCTTGCTGGGCAACACACTGGATCAGATGGTAAGGGATATTTTCATACTTTTTTCTCCTGACACCATCAACACACCAGGTGGTACAAAAGATGCAATTGGCGTGTCAAACATTCATTCTAACCACATCAACATGGGCAAGGCAGTTAGGTTATTTACATCTCCTACGCACAACAAAAAATCATAGCAGACCAGTCCACACACTCTAAACTTAGCAGCATGGCTCTCAAGGTCTTAGAGATTGGACATTTACAATTTGCTGAACAATGGATGAACATTTTAAGTTAATCACATAAGCCTAACTCAAGCTGCAGCTACATCAATAAGCTGAAGATGTAGGTTTTTGGTGCAGCAAACATGGGTGAATCTGATGCAATGTAGATAATCAGATGTGGTAAATTATCTATTCCATCACCCCACCATTGTCTGATACATAGCTTTGGCTACATACATCACATCACATCAAATTATTTCATGATGCAAAGTACTAGTAGCTGAGCTCTAGATACAATTTTGAAGTGAGAGTAGTTTACTCCATTATTCTTAAATTGTAAGTAAAGTTACTTTTTAGAGAGTAATAACCTAATTCCCAGTGAGGTACTTTGCACTCTGAGAGGTACCATTTTTCAAAACCTACTTCTCTGCACTTAGCAATGCATTCAAATTAAAGATACATTTTCCCCTACATTACTTGTCAGATCTGGTAGTAATAATAGCAGATATCCTTCCGGTGACACTGTTCAGCTGATTCCATTAATCCAAGGATACCAATGGAGCTGTGTGATTGTAAGCAGGGACCAGCATCCTTTACCTTTTGCTTCCTGTTTGTTTTGAGAGGATTTTCATTACCAATTATTTGTGTTGGCAATATGTGCCTGCTTTTAAGGAGTCGAACTAGTCGATATGCCACTTTTCTATGGGTCTGACTAGCTTCATAGACAAAATCATAGACAAAATCACAGTATTACAGATCAATTAGTGAATTAAGAAGTTGCACAATCTCAACTTCACAGACTGCCTTTGTTTGCCTTACCTGTATGAGGGATATTTCTGCCGTACCCCTTGTTGTTGTCCCTTAACTGAAACCTGCCCCCTCCATAGAACTTTTCATCCTCCCACGTTTCGATTTGATTTTGTTGTTTGGTATTGTTGTGATTACGTGTTCAGAAAATGCTTTTCATTCATATATTTTAATGGCACCCATATGACTCAAAAATGATACCTTGTGGTAAGCAGACTAGGCACATTGAGATCTGAACATTGTTCAACAGTTGCTAATGCTTCCGCCTTTTAAACCCATACACAAATGTTCCCTAAAACATCTGAGTTAAATGGTACTTTTTCAATTGATGTTCATTCTATATGAACGAACAGTCAGTAATTTACAGACCCTAGCAATTGAGGAACCCTTTGTAGCAATACACAAAACTAAGAAGGTGTTTTTAGGCCACATACTACGTTTTCATCAAAATTAATCTGTACATTTTATTTAAACCCATATATTGAATTACAAGTGTTTTTTCAAGTACCACATTCGAATGCAGGAAAGATTTTCTGTATACTGGACTCTTCCTCGATAGAACAAGAGACGTTAGAAAGACCAAACTGTACTTCATGGCTTGTGAAATTGTATAAGGGGTACCCAATGCCATGGATGGCTGCACAAACCTCCAGACTCCAAAGTAAAGTTCAAAGATCTTTATTGAATACACTGAAGTATAATTTGGTATGTTACTGGGTTTTTTCACTGTGAGGCATTCTAAATGTCTTATCATCTTCAACCTCCTATGGGCTTCTTCCACCCTAGTCAGATTTCCCTACAACCCCAGGTTGACTTCAGACTAGAGATCAGCAGAGATATAGCTGCAATGAGGGCCTAAAGGCTGCAGCCATATCTTGCTATCTCCCTGCAGGACTTCCTAAGAGTTCCCTAACCCTAAAGTTCCTTTCCCAGGTTTGATATCAATGCTAATGTTTTTGATTGTGCCAATAACAAACACCTATTTCCTTTCACTCTCCCCCCCTCTGGGTCCCTTTCCCTCCTGTCCCTGAACGTGCCTGTTACTCAATTCTCCCTCCATTTGGTATCCTTGTCTTATGCCTTCTACCTCCTCTCTCTCTCGTCCCCACACTTCCCTTCTCCAGCTCTCCTCCGATGATCACACCCTCCCTCTTATCCCTTTTTCTCTCTATCCTTTACTTTACTTTTATAAATGTATATTGTGCAGACCATAGACCCGCAGGCTTAAGGGTGCTACTCTCCTCTCCCTATCACTCCCTCCAATGGTCTCACACTCCACCTCTCCTCTTCCTCTACCCTGTCGCTCTCTCTCAGATGATCACACTCCCTCTCTCTTCCCTTCTCCTACTCCCCTCCTGTCACTCTGCTTCGCTGTCCTCTCCACTCCTATCTCTTCTCTGCCTCATCCTCTTCTCTTCTCTGTGCTCCTCACTCATTTCACTCACCCCTGCTTCTCAACAGCCTCTCACTCTCATTCACTCTTACAGGCGCACACACATTCACTGCAGCTGACTCACGCAAACACCTTTCACCCTGTTTTCCATTTGCTGCCATTTTATACTCCTCTCTTCCTGCTTCCTCTCCCCTTGTACTGGTCTGCCGTCTCACCTGACCCTAATGGCCATTCTCTTTCTGCTTTTTTCACAGGGGATTAGACTTTACACAGCAAGTCTTTGTACGCCTTTGTTGGCCCACCCCTTTTCCCACACAGGATTCTCCTTTGTTGTTGGCCCCCCATGGTCTTTCAAATGTGTTTGTGCTGGGTCATTGTTTCTATTCATTGCAGTTAGAGCTGCTGAGGTTGTAAGCTGTGTTGTTTCTTCAATGCAGGTGTTTCTGCATCAGAGCTAGGATTGCCAGTTTCTCTCTCTCCTCTTCTATGGTCTGCAGTGGTTGCTTCTTCTATGGTCAGCAGTGGTTGCTAGGCATGCTGGTACTTTTAAGTTCTGAAATAGAGGAGAACAAAACTGGGACAGAATCAAAGCAGTGAGGCATTGGGAGATGGAGAATGGTACAAGTGGTAGTAATCAGTGTACATACGCAGGGGTAAAGGCTAGGGCCCCCCGACTCCCTAGCCCACTCAGGGGCAGGACTGGCTGGTAAAAACTCTGGCAGGCTTTCTACCTAAGGATGGAGCGGTCCCTGCTCCCCCTTGATGGGGTCAAGTCCCTGACCCCGTCACAGCAGGCAGCAAGTGAGGCGTTGCAGGATGAGTAGCAGAAAACATCTGGAAATGCAGTGTTCTCACCAATAAACATCTGCGTACGAATTGTTTAGCTATGTGTTTCATCACATGGCGTGTCATCAGACCTGCAAACGTTTGCAGACTTAAATCACCATCTGCGCCACACACACACATACAGATGTTCACAGCTTTCCTGAGCTGGTCAATGATTGTGGCAGATTTATCCCAAATTTAACAACAATAAGAGAATCCCAGAGACAGCGAACACAGGTGGCAGATCTATGTACCTGAGATGTACAACACCAGCAAGCATTTCAAGCAGCCAAATACTCTAATGTCTGATACTACATTTGCATACTTTGACTCCACATGACAGATGGAACTGGTGGGTGACGTCAGACCCCTGCAATCTGGGTGTGGTTCTGACGTAAGTCATTGGTCGAGGGATCATCGCCCCAGTAGCCTATCCCAGTTGGGCATTGACACTGCAGGAAGCACGATGCCTCAGATTGAAAAGGCGGCCACAGTAGTACTCTGCAGGTGCAACCACGTCTATGTTTATGTATAATGTAATCCATTCACAGTGGTGACTGACCACAAGCTGATCATCCCCATTTTCAAAGTCACCACTGCTTGCTTGCCGGCACTCATCGAGTAGTGGATTCTTCAATTCCAAGAATACGAATTTAACCCAATCTACCGACCCGGCTCTGACAACTCCACCGATTTCCTGTCAAGACACCCCAATGTTTCCAGAATGAGGGAGGAGCGAGCAGTGCAAATGACAGAGGAACACGTTCAGTTCTTTGTTGATCCCGCTGCCATGAAGACTCCATCACTGGAGGAAGTTGCAGAAGCAATAGCTGATGATATTTTTTTGTTGTGCATCAAAGAAGCTATGACTAGCAGAAGGTGGAAAGGATTCATGGGCCCTCACCACCACTGCACAGACAAAGTGTGCAACACTCTCAAAAGCTTGATCATGAAACCGTCAACTATGGAAGAAGGCCTATTATAAAGGGGCTCAAGAACAGTGATCCCCACACACTTAACTCAAAGTGTAATTTGTCTCACATTTTGGCCATCAAGCTGTAAATATGACAACATCCAGATTGAGAGACAAAGTATGGTTCCTTGCATCGTAGAGAAAGCTGTTGAGGAACTATGCAAAGCTACATTCCCTGTCAAGCTGCAGGGCTACTAGTCAGAGCAGTTTCCATGCAATCAATGATCATGGTTCCAAGCCATGGCAACATCTGAGAGTAGTCTTGGGCTCCCATCCAAATGGCCTTCATCTTCTGTTAGATGATTTCTCTCGCTATCAGAAGTAAAGATTGTTCACTCCATCGCTGCTGCCGCTGTTCTCCCCAAGCTTGAGAAATGCGGGCCACACAGTCAGAAGTACTGAACATGAACAATGGCCTCCCTTTTCAGGGTAACAAGATCCATAAATTCCTGGGCGGCTTAGGATTTATGCTCGCCAGAGGCCAAGGGAGAAGAAGAGCGATGTATGTGTACCCTCAAGAAAATGCAAATTCCTCATGCACAATTCACTGATCTGGAAAGGTTATGTTGTGAATTGGTAAATATCGTCTTGTCTTGCTTGTCATCCATGTCTGCTAGTGGAATGTTGATACACGAGAATGACTGACAGCTCAGGAGAATGTTGTAGAGTGTTCTGAGTGTGTCAGTTGGGGGCTTGAGCTGGAGTGAATGAGGATGGCCGGTGGGTGGTTTCTATGTATACCCTAAGAGCAAGTGGAACCGTGAGAGGCTCACGGCTTGTCTGTGTGTGGGGATGCCTGCACCTCTTTATTACAAGCTGCTATATCAATTTTTACAGGAATACCGGCCCACAGCACACACCCACAAGATTGACCCAAGAGCCCCGCTCTTGGGATGGCATCATCCCTCTTGGTCACCATGAATGATGGTGATGTGATACAAAGACAAACCCACAGTAATGTCAAAGAAAGCTCCAGCTAAATAGCAATAAACCCAATAATCGCTGTTGGGAATAACATGCGGGCGAAAGAAAAACATTCCATATGCCTATCGAATCAGCACCCCTCACTGTAGTGGCTAAAGAAGGGACCACGGTGGGAGCTCAATGAATCTCCTCCAGAGGAACCAAAAGTGTATCCCGTTTCAAAAGAGGGAAGCCGGAGATCGATGAAGACGCTCCTTTCCAGCCCCCATGGAAATGGCAGGGGACGGTCCTGTATGCAACTGGTGTTGACTGTTTCTTGACAACGTAATATTAGCTCGAACAGCTCCCACCCAGCCTACTGATGTTTGGACCTCAGAAAGATACACACGTCAGGGCGGGCCTTTGAAGGCAACTCCAGGATTTCGAGTGGGGTGCATGGTAAGGACACAATCCCACAATCCAGGATGTTCAGAGACTATGGGCCTCATTCCGAGTATGGCGGTAAGGGATAGCGGCCACCGCTAACGAGACCGGTGGCGGTAATCCCTTACCGCCATACTCCGAGTTCCCTTTGCGCCATGGAGGTTTTAACACCTGCTTTTAGCAGGTGTTAAAATCCATGGCACTAAGGGACCTTGATGTTAATTACGCCACCGTAATTTACGGTGGCGTAATTAACGCCTTCCCCACTCCCATTATGCCCTATGGGGCAAAAATGGGAATGGGGAAGGGTAAATGGGGATTGGGGAATTACCGCCCCGCCAACCTTGGAATGGGGCGGTAATTCCGCCATCCACCAAGGCGCTGCCGGTCCGGGTACGGCGTCAACCAAGGCGTTAATAGCGCCATTGGTTAGCGCTGTACTCGGAATGAGGCCCTATGTGGTTTAGCGATATACTATGGGGCAATCTCCGGATGCATCATGGCGGTTGCAACGTTTGTTCTTGTTACTATGTTGGTTCGCAATGACAGGGACGCAGACTCACGATGATGACGTACATTATATTACATCATCGTGGCAATAAAAAGGACCCTACCCACGCGCATGCAGGGAGACACATTCAAGTAGAGGAAGGTGCTCGCACTGTATGTGTATATACCTCTTGCATACACCCTAGATGGCGGCCTCAAAGCAATTGGCGTGTCCCCCGGACACACACTGTTGAGGACACAATATTTTAGAGCTGTTGGCCCAAATCTGAGCACATTACCAAGGTTAATATGAGGAGGACTTCTATAGAGAAACAGCATACCCAGGGCCAACTGAACATTTGTAAGGGGTTGCAGGGGCCCATTTCAATATAATGTTTGGGGCCCCTGTTGTAGTGTATTTCTGAGTGCTGGTAACATCACTGACTCTGGAATGCTGTGATGTCATTGGGTGTGGAGTGCTATGTTTTAGGTTCTGAACAGGGGTTCCATTAAGTTATTTCAGCCCCCCTGCCTACAGTTTGGGGAAAACAAACTGAGAGACCCATGGGGTGCTTAAATAATAATGGATACAAAAGAATGCACCGCGGATGTTAATCGCTGCAGATTATCACCGGCAAGGTGCTAGCAGAGAGCTGAAACACTAGTTTCCCTGAAAAGCTAGTAATGGCTCATTGTCAGCAAGGGGCTAATGCAGTCAAAATCGGAGTAAAAAGGCGACAAGGTGATAACGCAGCTGGATACAGCAGCCAGCAAAGGCAGCCTGTAATGCGGGTGTCGCAAAGCACATGAATTAAAGAAATGTTTTGCTTTTGTAGCAATACTTTCAACATGGGAGCCACTGCTTGGGGCCCCCCTGAGCCTCGGGGTTCATTTAAACTGAAAAGTTTGAAAAGCCCTGACACCGCTCACCCCTCAGCATTCCAATCAAGCCATTCCGTAGAGATTCAGCCTGGTGTTGGTTCAGCTACAGCATGTTAAGCATCTGTTCGCCCTCCCACGACCCGGACAACTTCTGACAGGAACACAGCAACCAAAGAGGGTGTTTGTTTAGACGTAGTAGTTCCCAATTGGATTCATTGTCCTGTTTATTTCATAAGAAGACCACTAACTTAGGTCTCACCACATCTAGCACTGCTTCTGTGTCTGCCACCGCATTACATGGTGCATCGCGGTGTCAAAGAGATCCAACAACCAGGGTCGGACTGGGGCATAACATTGTCTCGGGCACCAATGAAAAAGTGGCCACAGTTGCAAATAGCAATGTATTCCTTTTGTGACAGACTGTTGTAATACTGCCCACGGGGGAGTAGTTTGATTAAATATGATGCTAGTTGTGCAATTTAAAGAATATTTATCCAGCAACAATCGTCAAAACTAGTAGCCGCATAGTGAATTAACTCATCAAACTGGGCGACAATGGCCAAAAAAATGGCCCACTTTGAGCAAGAAATCCACCCCACACTAGCATTTCGCGTTTTTGGTTCGGGCATTGCCCTATTGCCCTATAGGCCAGTCCGAGCCTGCGCACAACCTCCACACCCTTAGCCACTAGACCAAAGCTCATAATGTTGTAATGGTGGGCTGAAAAGGCAGTGAGCCGAGCTTAGTGTGTCACAGTGCCCCGGGGTTGTCTCGGCCTCCCTTGGCATGCAGCTACTCTGGTTAATCTTCTATGTATAGAAAAAATGTGTAGGCCGCCATGCCCTGCAGGCCTACAATTAACATATTAGTTTCTGCAAGCATGAATCGGGAGCGTGGAGGAAAGGTGAATTCTAACGCGAACAAAAGGCAGTACATACACTGCTTGAAAAATAGGCTTTTTTACCTGAACATGCATGCTTTTGTAACAATGATTCCTGATTAATTCATGACACTGTCAAAGTGAAAGTACATACATAGGTTATTGTGACAAGAGAGTAGTATGAAACCATGGACATGACTCCCTACCAGAAAAATCACGAATGGAGATTTCAAAATAGAAATCAGAAATGAAGCGTTTCCATGCTACCCAGCGTGACTATTAATGCGCGAGACAGATATGGTTCGTTAGGAACTCATGCGTTATCAATAGGGAAAATGCAAGTTCAACTATCTTCCAATTCACCTAATCTGGGCTACTGAGTGGTAATTGAAAGACATAAAGACTTTACCTTGGTAATGTATGCAAATGTTCTTTCAGAATGGCTGTAGTCCATCTATCGCTGTCTGAAACACCCCGTATCATGCAAATGCCTTGTCCCATAATAGCTTATTCCACCTGACCTCGATGACCTAGATGCTCAAAGGGGCAAACCTGAAAGGAGGCATTCCATAAAGCAACTGCATTGCCTACACTCCACTGTTCCTTGCCCCAGTACTTTCTTTTGAGGTATTAACCTCCATCACTGTCACCCATTTATTTGTACTTAAACATGTTCCGCCCCTTTCCATTGAGAGTTTAATACTCCCAGTGCCCCTACAAAGCCCTAATTCATTTTGCATCTACCTTTCAGACAGGAACTCAGATGTGTAGCTCTGATACATGCCACAACGGAATCCTCTCACCGGTGAGCTTTAAGGGGCCATATCATTTTGCTCCCTTTACCACCCCCTTTCTGGGGTGGGAGAGATCATGCAGGGTCCCTGCCAGACAAGGGTTGAGTATCAAGGGTCGGCCTGGTTGCAGGACTACGTGCAGCGGAAGGGGAATCGCTCCACACCCTGCCACAGGTCAGTGGGAAGCTGGAGGGAGTATTCATTCAGGCCACCAGTGGAAAACATAGCCCAGTGAGACAGCAGAATGTGCAGGTGATAAGAAGCGTCTGCCCGCTTCAAGAATATAATCGTGATGGAAGGCAGATTACATTTATATATCCCACCTTAACATTTTAAGATGGAGAGCATTAGGCAGAAAGCCCACTTTTTACGTCATGGGGTAGCCACATGTACTTTGGTCTGACTTTACTGTGGCTTGGACTGTTTCTTCTCTTTGTCCAGCTGAATGTAAACCTTGACTTAGAGTTTGGCTCTGCGCTGTGTTTGTTGTGCCTTAACAGTCCTTCTCACCCCCTAAGACACAGGTACACCAACTGTACCGCTTACCCCTTACCACAGAGAGAACCCTCTCTCTGTTACTTGTGGGGTGTAATCAAAGGCCCTGAACAAACCGAACTGAAGGGCCCACTGGTAAACTGACCTGCCAGCACTTAAACTTTCACACCAGAAATAGACCTCTTAAGTCAGACTGTGGGGTTTCTGCAAGTAACACAAGGAAGGGCCATGTGAAAAGGCACACATATCATTTCAAAAGGAAAAGCAGCATTTTAATTCACAAAGGTAGAAGAAATTCAAAGGTCCCTTTCAAATGAAATAAAGGATTTTTTAACACTTGACACCAAAATGGCCTTGCATGTGTGTTTGCAGTTTAAATGTGAAAAATCTACCCCTGCTAACATAAAAATGTCAGGGAAAAGACATGGTGCGTGTTGACAAAGGATAAATGGGTATTATGTTTTGCATGCAAAATACCGGCAAACATTTGAAAAAAAAAATCCCTCTTTGTTTCCATGAAAAAGTTTGTTAGGCCCAAGGGTGTTTGCTTGCTGTGGGACAAATGTCACAAAGAACTCCCCCTACAGAAAGCCTGGCTTGCATCCCGGTGGTTTACAACAACAATAAAATGTGGCTTGCCTGAAAGGTGTGGAAACCAAGTGTCCTTTAGACTTACTGGGCCTCATTACAAATGTTGCGGTCCGGAAAAAAGGGTGCCGGTAAGCTCACCGGCACCCTTGTTTCTGTACCACAAACACTACGAGTCTGCCTGCCGGGGCTGCTGCGTCTGACAGGTCTAATCATGGTGGGCACAGCGGCCCCAGTATGCAGATTCTTCATGGAAGCACCGACACCATTAGCAACGTTGCCAGCGCTTCCATCTCCCCACTCCCATAGAGTCCTCCTGGACTCTATGGAAATTGGGACTTAAACATCCAGTGCCTGCTTTGCGTGCCACCAGGACTTATAATGTCCCATTGGCACTGGGAAGTCAGGTGCCGGATTCAGTGTTAGGGGGTTGGTGGCAACCCGCACCAGTGGGTTACCACCAACCTCATAATGAGGGCCACTGACTCTAAAGGCAGTTATATGTAGGCTAACTGTTTTGGCTGATGCACGACTCAAAGAATGAGGTGTGAAAACAGGGGCTACAATTAAGGAAGGCTGAAACGCCAACTTCAAACAGCAAACTCCAAACACAAAGAGACTAATAAACACTCTGGTTACAGGCTGGCCCAGAGAGGAAAATGGCTTGGAGGAAGGGAAGCTCATATTTGCACATGTGAAGATTCCCTTTGTTTAAAAGGACTATTACCATTTAGGCATTTTTCTCAGCAGCCATAAGTCAGACTTTCTTTGTTTATGTGTCATTTCTTAGATAATTTCCAGGCGATTTTAGTGATATAAAATGCATCCACCTACGACTCAGGGAACTGTACTGGCCATCTAAAATGTGTTTCTGGCTAATCTGGAAATGTTACAAATTTGAGAGTTGGTGAACAGGTGGAGGGTCATATTAGGAATATGGGCAATACATTACATGTTCCTAACTATTATGCTGTTGGTAGAAACAGCGGGAAATTGCCAGACGGCTGTGCAACATGGTGCAGACCTGGCTGTTTTAAAAAAAAAATCCCCATAATTAGCTGAAGCAGAAAATATGTATATTATGACAGTTATTAGTACAATTATGAATTTTTGCCACATAACTAGTTTTTGCCAGAACAAATGGGAATTGCAAATAGAAGCTGCCATATGTCTGCTCCAGACTCCTAAACCAAACCTTAGAGATGGGCTAGAGAGGAGAGACAAAGGTAACTGTCCAATCCTATTTGCGAGAACTCTTGCAGGGTACTCCCCAGGGATTGTAAACTTGATGGTGTCATCGCTGCTATATAAAGTGGAATGCACTATGAGGAAGGAATGGAGCTGCTGAAAACTACCATCAGACAGCTGTTGAAATTTACCATCAGCCAAGCTGCTGAAAAATTACCATTGAAGGGGAGCTGTTAAAATTACCATCAAGATAGCGGCTGAAAGCTACCATCTGACAGATGCAAGGAAACACCAGAGGAGATTGCTGAGAGTGGATCTGGCTGGAGCCCTCTATGTCTGGGAAGGCCTAAAAGCTGACTGGGTCCTGTGGTGGAGTGCTGGGGGCCACACCCGAGAGTGGAGTGACCAGACCCCTGCCCTATCTTTCCAGAGGGTCCTGAAATGCAGCTGGCTTTCCTGAATTTTAAACAGGGGGTTTCTATGTAAGTAGAAATTAACCCTTTGCAACCAAAAGGTGGGGGAATAAATATTTTCCATAATAACTTACTAGAAAGTCTTAATTCTATTAAAGACACGGAGGCGCGCATTATGTTTCTCTTTCTTTATTAAACACAGTAAAGAAAGCTCAGCAGCAAGGTATTTTTGTGCACTGAGTGTAACATGAATAATGCGCATAGAGAAAAAGGTTCACTAAATATACAAATATAACAAGTATATCATAACTTAGTAACACAATAATATGTCCATTAGTCTCTGAAAAAGAGAAAAACTCAATTTCCCAGACTTCCCTAGACTTCATTGAGGGGTCACTAACATGTGACCCAGTCCTCCAATAGGTATCCAGATCCCTTCATAAACAGTCCTGAACATGATGCAACTTCCTCTTTCGGGGCTACAAACTTGGCTGTCCATAGTAGAATAGTGACTGTAGCTAGAAGAAAACTTTGTCGAGCTGCGATCAGACGGACTTGTCTGTAGGCGCTGTCAAAAAAAGGATACAGAGTAAAATTATTTCATGTATATTACAATCCTAGTTCCATTATTGGGGTGGGAGAAACATTTTATTGAGTTATTCTGGCATGATACAAATACATTCTAAGTTCTCAACAATTCATGGTAATACATTTAAACACAATTAAGCGTAATACACAGTGTTATTTTCTTGTCGGGTGGGATAATGCTCGCCTACGTGTCTTTAATAGAATTAAGACTTTCTTGTAAGTTATTATGGAAAATCTTTATTCTATGTCAAGACCGGAGGCTCACATTATGCTTGTTTAAAGCTTACTTACCACAATAGATGCCGGCTGATCTACCGGTTTCAGGTAGAATTGGTTAAATACTGATTCCCTTGCCCAGTCTGCCATCCTCATGATGTCTACTATGCGAACCCCAGCCTGAAAGGCTTTGGATGCCATGGCTCCTCTCACTGAGTGAGCTCCAAAGTGCTGGGTATCTATCCCTGCTTGAGTTAGTGTCCAGCGCACCCAGCATGCTAAGGTTGGGGCAGAAACTGGTTTGTGCGGTTTACGCAGAGCTATCAATAGTTGCCTTTTAGGGGAGGCCCTAAGTGGGGTCGTCTTTTCTTTGTAAACCTTCAGGTATTTAACCAGTCAAAGATTGGGTTGGTCTCTAAAGGTGGGTTAAGAGATCAGCCTAGAATAAAATGTTGTCCTTCTGTGTATATGGAATACAATGCCATCAGGTGAGAAGGTCCTGCCCGCTAGATCGAGAGCCCTGACATCAGAGACTCTCCAGCAGGAGACCAAGAAGACTAGGGTAGTAAGTTTGCCAGTTAGGGCCGTACGTGATAGCTCCTCATTATGTTGCCATGACAGGAAAAGATTCAATACTTTGTTAACGTTAACGTCCCAAAGTTTGTCATAGTGGGACGGGGGTGGGACTGTAAGTCTGACACCCTTGAGTAATCTGCAGACGAGGTGGTGATCTCCTGCTGGTACTCCTTGCACGAGGTCATGACCAGCAGAAATTGCTGAACGATAGGTGTTCACTGTCCTGTAGGCAAGCCCTTTTCCCACTAGAGATGCTAAGAAATTCAATATCTCCTCTACAAGTGCTGAAACCGGATGTAAGCCTTTCCTTCGGCACCAGGTGCTCCGGGCACCCCAAGAGTTGAAATACCTCTTAAGGGTAGTAGGAGCCCAGCTTTCCTCAATGAGGCTGATCGCCATGCGGGACATGCCGGGGACTTTCCATCTTGACCTGAAATCCTCAAGGCCGCTAGGGTCAGAGAACCGCTGAGAAGAAGGGGATGCCTCTGCCCTCATGGATCTAGTAGGAGATCCAGAAACTGGGTAGTAGGATTGGAGAATCCGAAGAAAGTTCCAGAAGAACTGGATACCAGGTCTGAGAGGTCCAGACAGGTGCTATGAGGACAACATCTGCATGCTCCTGACGGGCCTTCGCCAGGGTCCTCGCTATCATGGTGAATGGGGGAAAGGCATAAAGTATCCCCTGGGAGCATTGTTGCAGAAATGTGTCTGTTGCCGCTGCTGCTGGATCCGGCCTCCAGCTGTAAAATACTGATAGCAGGGTATTGAATCTGGAAGCAAAGAGGTCTATGGACATCGGACCACAAATCTCCTGGAGGCGGAGGAAGACTTCTTTGTTGTGCCTCCAGCCGCTGTAATCTGTGGAGTGATGAGAGTACCAGTCCGCTACCACGTTTATGAGACCAGGGAGATATTCCTCTGTAACTGAGATCCGATGTTCCAGATAGAAGAGCCAGAAATCCTTGGCTAATTCTGCTAGAAGTCTCAACTTTGTGCCACCCAGATGGTTGATGTACCTTACCACGGAAATGTCAATTTTTAGCAAGATACAGCGACTCACTCTGCCTCTGGCAAAAGAGCGTACTGCGAACGAACCCACAAGAAGTTCTAGGCAGTTGATATGCAGATCCAGCTCCTGAGGAGACCAAGTTCCTCCCATGGCTATGGAGCTGCATCTCGCTCCCCAATCGGAGCGACTGGCATCTGACTCGATGATATCTGGGACGGATCCGAAGATGGCTCTGCCATTCCAGGCTTCCATGTGAGTGAGCCACCAGTTGAGCTCTGTCCTCGCTTGAGGTGATAATGTCAGGAGTTGGGAGTAAGAAAGGCTGTGTCTTAAGTGCTGGCCCTTCAATCTTTGTAATTCTCGATAGTGCAGCAGGCCGGGAAATATTGCCTGAATCGAGGAGGATAGTAACCCTATCACTCTTGCTAGTTCTCAAAGAGAGAGCAGGTTCTTCTGCAAAAGTCTGCGTATCTCCCTTTTGGTGGAGTGGATCTTGGCTGATGGGAGACGGAGTTGAGAATTCTGAGTGTCCACTACGAACCCCAGAAATTCCATATTCTTGGATGGAAGAAGAACTGACTTTTCCCAGTTTATGAGAAAACCGGGGCTGTGTAGCAAGTCTATGGATAGTCTGGTCTGCGTCTGAACTAGTTCTTGTGACTGGGCCATAAAGATGATGTCGTCTAAATAAATTATAAGACGGACACCTTGTTCTCTTAAATGAGCTATTACAGGCCTTAGAAGTTTGGTAAAAACCCAAGGCGCTGAAGAGAGCCTGAAAGGCAGACTTGTGAACTCCCAATCTCGATTTCTCCATTAGAATCTCAGATAACTTACGTGCGCCTGATGAATCGGCACTGCGAGGTAAGCGTCTTTTAGATCTAGGTGCATGAGCCAATCGTTGGGTCTCAGGAGGTCCGTGAACATATGTATACCTTCCATTTTGAAATGGCGGTAAATGATGAATTAGTTGAGAGCTTTTAGGTTTATTACTGGACGCACATTTTGTTTCCTGCGTACCAGAAATATGGCACTGAAGAAACCTCCCTGACTTACACATGGGCGAATCGCTTGCTTCTGACATAGACTGTGTATTTCGCTGTCTAAAGCAATTTGATCTGTTTGAGACATTACTATAGGAGTAGGGCGACAGGTCTGAACGGGCTGCGTGAAAAACTCTAGGCGCAGACCGTGAGCTGTGTCCCTGACCCAGGGATCTCCCGATAAGGTATCCCAAGCTTTTACAAACATAGTTATCCTCCCTCCTATAGGTGTTTATGGTGCTGCTATAAGTACACTGACCTGAAGATTGTTGTTGGCCTGGGTGTCTAGCTGCTCTTCTCCAGGGACACCCTCTTCCGCAACCTCTTGAGGGGAAGAATGTGTCGGAGCGTTCTTGCCGGGCGTTATGCTGGCCTCTGGAGTGTTGAGGCCTCTTGTTGAAGAAATAACAGCCGCAGGCCCTGGAGAACATTTTGATGGAGGCCTGCACTTTGTCCAATGCTGTGAAGGTCCCAATAAACATAGCCATTTCCTTCATGAAAGGATCTCCAAAAAGCAGGCCTTGTGCAGTAGGACCTGACTCCGTGTTTGCTAATTCACTCAGTTTGGCGTCTATTTTATATAGAATGCCTTTCCGACGTTCCGTTGAAATAGCACAACTAGCATTTCCTAACAGGCAAATAGCCCGTTGAACCCAACCAGAGAGGATCACTGGGTCAATGGGGTCAGATGAGCTGATGGCTGCTCCGCTAGGTCAGTAATCTTGGCTAGTGTACCCGCCACGTCCATTGCTTTGTCCTGACATGACTTCCAGGCACGGTCTATGCATTTTCTCGGGTCTTTCACATTTTTACCTAAGAAAGTGATCATCTTTGAATCTAGTTCCGGTGTTAGAGCTACCTTGTCTGCAATATCTGGACGTGGGCCTTCGTCTCAGAGTCTGGCTCTAACCTCCTTATCGAGAGGCTTGCACAGTCTGGAATAAATATATTTATCTGTCCTGGAAGATGGTTCCCAGTCTGTGGATCTGGGATGTATTAGATCTTCCGGCGTGAACATCCCCTCTGCAGGAGACTTGTTCCCGGTTGTCTTCTTGGGGATGGCGTCTGCCACAATCCCTGAGCTTGAGGGCTTTGAACCCTCTATTTGAAATTCATCCGAGGAGGAGGAGTGGAAGTGATCAGCGTTGTAAACGCCCCTACTCTGGTCGTCTTCCGTGGCCTGTGCATCTCCCTCTGGGCTTGAGGGTCCATTTCCCCTGTTTTCTTCCTCGGGGTAAGAGGGTTCATCATGGGAAGGGGTTACCTTCCTATTCATAAAGGCTTGCTTTAGCCTGAATGAGGCGTCCGATACGGCAGCCGTGGCATGTTTTGGCTGGCTCAGGGGGTGGGGGGGTCAGAGAGCTTCTGCTCTTGCGAGCAAGGATACATCCCCCTTCAGTAAGGTACTTCCTTTTTTGTGTCTTCTTCCTCCCAGGAGGGGAAATTCCTCTTAGGTGCTCTTCCATAGTATCTAGGCTGTGTTGAATGGGAAGGAGCATATCAGTTACTGCTTTTTTTATGCTGGTCTCCACTGAAGATCCCAGCACCTTTGGCAAGTTATTAGCCATTGTCACCTCATCGATATAGCAGGTATCTCCCACACTCTCAGACCAAGCCTGATCTGATTGAGAGGAGTACTGTGCTGCCATGGTAAAATTTAAAGCACCTTACTCACACTTCTTTTTTTTTTTTTCTTTTCCTGGGCTTCCTGAACGCCTTCTCTCTTAGCCCAGTAATACAATATTCCAGCTGTAGAGTATCTTCAGGTAAGAGAGGTCTTGGTTCTTGGTAGTATTATCCTCAGGACCAGCAGGATTAGAGAAAATGCTCCTTTCTTTTTTTTTTATACATGTATATTCAGTAATCCGTTATTCCTTCAGTAGAAATGGTATTAAACAGGATTCCGGCGCACGCGTAGGAAAGACCGTTAAAATTAACAGACATGCGCACTCGAGTGCCAGAATCCCGAGGAAAGGACCAGGGAGAGCCGGAGCTCCCCTGGCGGTTCACTGGCGGCGCTGCAGGCCTTGAATAGGCTATGCCGGCTTCCCCCAATGCCTGAGGTGGACCACCAAGGGTCGAAGGAAGTGAGCGCGTTCGCTCGAGTGGTCCGCTTTCGCAGACTACTAACAGCTGACAAGCTGAAGCTGAATAAAAGTTCTGCGTGTATCGTTGCCTCCGGCGCCCGCAGGGAGCAGTCGTCGTCAGAGAAAAGGAAAAAAGAAACAACATAAGCTACGGGTGCAGGTATAATTTTGAACAATCAGCTGACAAGCTGAAGCTGCGTGAATGAGAGTGCTGCGTGTATCATTGCCTCCGGCGCCCGCAGGAAGCAGCTGGCTTCGGAGGGAGCGAGAAGGGAGAAATACAAACTACAGGAGCATGTACAATTTAATACACATACAGAACTTATGGGGAGATCCCAAAATCCACTCCTTTAGCGGGGTGGATTCCTATCTTAGTTTTGGGAAAAATGTTCATAAATAAATAAATTACCTGAACTCCCAAGTGTAGTAGAACCCTAGTAGAAAGAGAAATGGCCACAATAATTGGACACTTTTTCGAAGGGAACATAGTTTCTTCCACAAGTTCCTATTAACAAATTCAGAAATATGTACCTTTTCTCAATTTTATGAGATATTTTATGTAGAAACTATTAAAATAAATTTATATTTTCTGTGAAAAACGTATGTAATTTCTTTCTCAGGGAGTAACTGTTGACCCCTACCATCCTCCTACCTTTCCCTGTATCTAGCATGTACAATTTAAAACAGCAATAGTGATGTACACTTGCTTAAAAATGGTATCAAATCAAATTATTCAATATGTAAACAATATCACATAAAATCATACAAATACTTCATAAATAGTACTGAACATGAATGCACTTATCTCTTGCTGTGAGCAGCAAAGAAAGAGGAAGTTGCATCATGTTCAGGACTGTTTATGAAGGGATCTATTGGAGGACTGAGTCACATGTAAGTGACCCCTAAATGAACTCTAGGGAAGTCTGGGAAATTGAGTGTTTCTCTTTTTCAGAGTCTCATGGACATTTTATTGTGTTACTATGTTATGATATACTTGTTATATTTATATATTTAGTGCACCTTTTTCTCTATGCTCATTATTCATGTTACACTGGGTGCACAAAAATACCTTGCTGCTGAGCTTTCTTTACTATGTTTAATAAAGAAAGAGAAGCATAATGTGAGCCTCCGGCCTTGACATAGAATCTGCCGGCCTTAAACCCTTTCTCTTTATAGCGGGTGGAGGTGGGGGGGGCAAAACTGTAGATCCTTAGCCTAATTAACAAAAAATATTAATTAAATTAATTCCCTTTGGCAGAACACTATGGGGTGATTTTAGTTATAATTTGAAATTAACAATGCTCACTTCCCAGTTAGCATTGACCAACTATAGCCTATAATTTAATTGGGTAATCCTTTTTGTCCTGTTGACCCCGGTCCGAAATCCAAAATTCTCCAATCATCACAATTTTGCTATACAGCTTTCCCAATACCGGCCTTTCAGTAGAGGCAGTTCTGAAATCCATAATTCTCCAACCATCCCAATTTTCCTATTCCAGCTTCCCCAACACAGGCCTTTCAGTGTAGGGGGGTCTGAAAGACATTGATTGATTGGGTGAAATAATAGTTGCCATACTTATTTGCCCAAATGTATAAAACTAAACTGCTAGCCTTTTAAGTGCAAGGAAAATCGAAATTGCACAGCACTATATTTGTAATTGTTTGTGTTCACTGACTAGCGCTAATTATTTCTTGATTTGAAATTGAGATAAAATACTGTGAATTGTGTGTTCCCCAATTAATTTGTTTGATTTATGTGTGTGAAAAGAAGTTGATTGTGAGCAACAAAGAAAGTAGCGTGTGTAGTTTGTCTGATTTTTCTTAACATCTAACTCAAATAAACATAAATATATTTCCTGTACACTGGCCTGGTGCTTGGCTCATTGGTAGCTCAGGAGGAGGTTTCCAAGGGGTATTAGATGAATTGGAGATAGGGCTCAGTAAAATAATCCATGAAATAGTTTGTTGCGTGACACTTTGAGTGAGGGGGGAAGAAACTCCCCGTGTTGAGGGTGGCCTCTCAATAAACCGTTAAATACTCATGTGTCTAGGTTGGTAGTGTTTTTCCCCTGTTTAAAATGGTTCTACACAGTGAAATCCATTTTACTTGGGAGTTTCCTTTTTCAACACTCTCGTCCGTTCATCAAAATAGTGCGGTTGTCTTTGTTTTCCTCTAAGACTTGTGGGATCACATGACTTGCCCTTGATCCTCTTTGTGTGTGTACATCGAGGTGGCCATCTTTCACCACTGGATGTGTGTGTCCCAGGATTGGGGGCTATAACAGCCTGAAACCAGTTATGATGGACATTTGTAGATGCCTGTCTGGGACAGTGTGGATTCTTTCCTTTGTGTAAGAGCCCTTCCTGTGAGCTCAGAGAGATGGCTGGCCAACCCTTTGTTTTGTCACGATTTTATTATACGGCACACTCCAGCCAGGGACTCCTACCCCGACAATGAATGTGGCGCACAATAAAGCACTTTTTATTTTTAATCAACCATGTGTTCTTCTTTTGAGTAGGCCTCTCGCTCGTCTCGCACCCAACCTCCACAAATACCTTGTGTCACAATGGACTTGGACCCAGGCCGGTATGTATCAATAAGATATTTATTAATTTATTATTTAATGAAAAAAGAAAATCCAACAATTTCACAGCCACCACTGTTGTGGTTACACAAATGCACTAATCTCTACAAAACAATTCGGTTAAGACATCCTGTTACAATTCACAAATTCTCTTATGGCAACACAGATAAAGATTTATTTTATAAAGAGATAACACCAACTGTTTAGCACTCCCCCCTAGAACACCCCCCCCCCCAAACATCAGCTACCTTGATTCCTTTGAATGGAAGGCAGTGGCAAGGAGTAGGAATAGATTGAGAAAATCGAATTTGGGGTAAAGTCCACCGCCCAAAGATGGGAAGCAATCAAAGAAAGTGAAAACCCGTTTTTGGAGCAAAATGGCAGAATGGGATTTTGATTATTACTCACAACTGCTAGGTGACAGAATGAAGAACATGTGTGTTGCTTACACTTTAAAGATAGGGAAAGTTTACAGGATACTAGTCAGCACACCAGGGAAAAGTAGAAATGAAGTGGGAAATTCGGTTTTGGGAGGAAGCAAATTCAAAAGGGAAAAATACAGTGGCAAATAAAATTTGTTTATACTGGGTTAACAATGACAAGCAGCTCAGTGAAGGGCTTTAGCTTATAATAGGAAAATCGGTTTTCAAAGACAAGAACAGAGGCAGATAACAGATAGAGTTGTAGGCAAAAGGGATTGCACTGAATGGGACTACGGTTTGGAGTTTTAATAGGACAGATACAAATAGGAATTTGTGGGGTGGTGCACACAATACACGGACAAACTGTTTTCAGTTACAAAGAGACTATGGGGCCAGTTCATAGAATTCGGCGCACAAGTGGCGCACGCGGCTGGCGCACAGTGTGCGCGTGCGGTAGTCTACGCCAGCCGCGTGCGCCGAAACACATTCAGGCGCACAGCGTATTCATGGATTCCAACATCCACAACCAGCCGTGGCGCAGAGTGGCGCAGCGACCCTGCAGCAGCGTCAGTTACGCCCCCAAGAACGCCCCTTGCGCAGGGAAAAGCCATCAAAATCCCCAATCCAGCGCAAAGGGCAGCAGCAAACGCAGAGCGGGGAGCGTGTATTTCAGGGGTGTGCGGGTGTCCCCACACGCGATAGGCCTGGGTACGTGTATTACAGGGGTGCGCGAGAAAATCTACACGCGATTGGGCTGGGTACGTGGATTTCAGGGGTGCGCGAGAAATTCTACACGCGATTGGCCTGGGTACGTGGATTTCAGGGGTGCGCGAGAAAATCTACACGCGATTGGGCTGGGTACGTGGATTTCAGGGGTGCGCGAGATTTTCTACACGCGATTGGCCTGGGTACGTGGATTTCAGGGGTGCGCGAGAAATTCTACACGCGATTGGCCTGGGTACGTGGATTTCAGGGGTGCGCGAGAAAATCTACACGCGATTGGGCTGGGTACGTGGATTTCAGGGGTGCGCGAGAAATTCTACACGCGATTGGCCTGGGTACATGGATTTCAGGGGTGCGCGAGAAAATCTACACGCGATTGGGCTGGGTACGTGGATTTCAGGGGTGCGCGAGAAATCCTACACGCGATTGGGCCTGTGCGAGTGGGGCAGTGTATTACGTAGGTGTGCGGGAAGTTGAAGAGGTGAATTGCCAGTGTGGGTCCTCCCAGGTCTCCCCTCTACCCCTCCACGACCTCTGCAGGCAGCCCACACCACAGGGGATTACCCTGCACCCCTGGTCATGTCCCGCAGGCAGCCCATCCACCATGGGCATGCCCCCAGCCAAGCCACATGTCCCCTTGCACCCCCACCCCCCAGCACCGTGGGGCACCTGCCAGCAGGCCCCCAACCATGTCCCACTCATGTCCCCTTGCACCCCCACCCCTCCAGTCACCAGGGGCAGCCTCCACCAGGCCCCCACCCATGTCTCCCACCACCCCCACCCCTCCAGTCACCAGGGGCAGCCTCCACAAGGCCCCCACCCATGTCTCCCACCACCCCCACCCCCCAGCACTGTGGGGCACCTGCCAGCAGGCCCCCAACCATGTCTCCCAGCACCCACACCCCCAGTCACCAGGGGCAGCCTCCACCAGGCCCCCACCCATGTCTCCCACCACCCCCACTCCTCCAGTCACCAGGGGCAGCCTCCACCAGGCCCCCAACCATGTCTCCCACCACCCCCACCCCCCAGTCACCAGGGGCAGCCTCCACAAGGCCCCCACCCATGTCTCCCACCACCCCACCCCCCAGTCACCAGGGGCAGCCTCCACAAGGCCCCCACCCATGTCTCCCACCACCCCCACCCCCCAGTCACCAGGGGCAGCCTCCACAAGGCCCCCAACCATGTCTCCCAGCACCCCCACCCCTCCAGTCACCAGGGGCAGCCTCCACCAGGCCCCCACCCATGTCTCCCACCACCCCCACTCCTCCAGTCACCAGGGGCAGCCTCCACAAGGCCCCCACCCATGTCTCCCACCACCCCCACTCCCCAGTCACCAGGGGCAGCCTCCACAAGGCCCCCACCCATGTCTCCCACCACCCCCACCCCCCAGACACCAGGGGCAGCCTCCACAAGGCCCCCACCCATGTCTCCCACCACCCCCACCCCCCAGCCACCAGGGGCAGCCTCCACAAGGCCCCCAACCATGTCTCCCAGCACCCCCACCCCTCCAGTCACCAGGGGCAGCCTCCACCAGGCCCCCACCCATGTCTCCCACCACCCCCACTCCTCCAGTCACCAGGGGCAGCCTCCACAAGGCCCCCACCCATGTCTCCCACCACCCCCACTCCCCCAGTCACCAGGGGCAGCCTCCACAAGGCCCCCACCCATGTCTCCCACCACCCCCACCCCCCAGTCACCAGGGGCAGCCTCCACAAGGCCCCCACCCATGTCTCCCACCACCCCCACTCCCCCAGTCACCAGGGGCAGCCTCCACAAGGCCCCCACCCATGTCTCCCACCACCCCCACCCCCCAGTCACCAGGGGCAGCCTCCACAGGGCCCCCACCCATGTCTCCCACCACCCCCACCCCTCCAGTCACCAGGGGCAGCCTCCACCAGGCCCCCAACCATGTCTCCCACCACCCCCACCCCCCAGCAGGCCCCCACTCATGTCCCCTTGCACCCCCACCCCCCAGCACTGTGGGGCACCTGCCAGCAGGCCCCCAACCATGTCCCCTTGCACCCCCACCCCCCAGCACTGTGGGGCACCTGCCAGCAGGCCCCCAACCATGTCCCCTTGCACCCCCACCCCCCAGTAGGCCCCCACTCATGTCCCCCTGCACCCCCACCCCCCAGCACTGTGGGGCACCTGCCAGCAGGCCCCCACTCATGTCCCACTCATGTCCCCTTGCACCCCCACCCCCCAGCACTGTGGGGCACCTGCCAGCAGGCCCCCACTCATGTCCCCCTGCACCCCCACCCCCCAGCACTGTGGGGCACCTGCCAGCAGGCCCCCAACCATGTCCCACTCATGTCCCCTTGCACCCCCACCCCCCAGCACTGTGGGGCACCTGCCAGCAGGCCCCCAACCATGTCCCACTCATGTCCCCTTGCACCCCCACCCCCCAGCAGGCCCCCACTCATGTCCCCCTGCACCCCCACCCCCCAGCACTGTGGGGCACCTGCCAGCAGGCCCCCAACTATGTCCCCTTGCACCCCCACCCCCCAGCAGGCCCCCACTCATGTCCCCCTGCACCCCCACCCTCCAGCACTGTGGGGCACCTGCCAGCATGCCCCCAACCATGTCCCCTTGCACCCTCACCCCCCAGCAGGCCCCCACTCATGTCCCCCTGCACCCCCACTCCCCAGCACTGTGGGGCACCTGCCAGCAGGCCCCCAACCATGTCCCACTCATGTCCCCTTGCACCCCCACCCCCCAGCAGGCCCCCACTCATGTCCCCTTGCACCCCCACCCCCCTGCAGGCCCCCACTCATGTCCCCCTGCACCCCCACCCCCCAGCACTGTGGGGCACCTGCCAGCAGGCCCCCAACCATGTCCCCTTTCACCCCCACCCCCCAGCAGGCCCCCACTCATGTCCCCCTGCACCCCCACCCCCCAGCACTGTCGGGCACCTGCCAGCAGGCCCCCAACCATGTCCCACTCATGTCCCCTTGCACCCCCACCCCCCAGCAGGCCCCCACTCATGTCCCCTTGCACCCCCACCCCCCTGCAGGCCCCCACCCATGTCCCCCTGCACCCCCACCCCCCAGCACTGTGGGGCACCTGCCAGCAGGCCCCCAACCATGTCCCCTTGCACCCCCACCCCCCAGCAGGCCCCCACTCATGTCCCCCTGCACCCCCACGCCCCAGCACTGTGGGGCACCTGCCAGCAGGCCCCCAACCATGTCTCCTTGCACCCCCACCCCCCAGCAGGCCCCCACTCATGTCCCCCTGCACCCCCACCCCCCAGCACTGTGGGGCACCTGCCAGCAGGCCCCCAACCATGTCCCACACATGTCCCCTTGCACCCCCACCCCCCAGCAGGCCCCCACTCATGTCCCCTTGCACCCCCACCCCCCTGCAGGCCCCCACTCATGTCCCCCTGCCCCCAGGGCCTGACGAAACGCAATCATGGCAGTAATGGGCAGCATACCCAGCACAAACACCCAGCCAAGGATTGCATCCACCCACATAGTAGATGCAATTACATGATACAACCCCAATGGCAAGTATGTAAATGAACACATGTCCCTCACACACACATACACAATGGGTGCAAGTGAATGTCAAAACCCATATCATGACATGCATGAAACCAATGAGAAAATACCACAAATGTAAGTAATAAATATATGTATTAAAGATGAAAATGAAGTAAAGAAATAAAACACACAACAATGGGGATGACAAAACAAATGGTCCATGTCCGAGAACTAATAGAAAAAATCAAAAAACAAAGGAATCCAAAAACTAATGTAGTCCAAAGCAAAATAATGGGGGGAAAAATAAGGAAAAACCATTGCCTCATGGTGAACACAAATATAAATCCAACAAATGTTTTCCAAACATCAAACTATGTACAAGAATATCCCAGGGTCCATGAGCCCAACACCATAAATTAAACCTACTACTACTAACTAATAATAAAAATATATACAGAAAAGTGGCCATTGTCCGAGCGGTCCAAAAAAAACCTAAAAAATAAAGGAAACCTAACACTAACTAACTAAAGAACTATATACAATGGCAGCGGGCAAGTCCTGCGGCTCACTCTGTGATGTTGCCGGCCAGGGCATCCTCGAACTCCATGTCGATGTCCCGGAGGCGGGACTCTGTCCTGGCCCCGAGGTCTCGCAGGGACAACCCCGTGTCCACCTCAAACTCCCTGCGAGCTTCCTCGAGGCACTCAGCCCGCCTCAATGCCCGACGCATGGAGAACTCCGCCCTGACCATGGTGAGCCGCTCCTCTTCCGCCCGCTGCCGCTCCGCACCTATCCGCTGGACCAACTGCTCCCACACGGAAGACACTGCCATCCCAGGGTTCTCCTGCCCTCCGGCCGATGCCTGCCCCTCTGATCTTGATGGCCCCGAGCCATGATGCCTCCCACGTCGAGCCTGCTGCTGCCTCCGACGCCACTGCCTCTGCCAGCACGACGGCATCCAGGCTGATGGAATCCACCGATGCCGTCGTGCACGTGCTTTGCCAGATGATGCCGGCACATCCTCCATCTGCAGGGGGACAGTTGCTGGTGTGTCCACCCCTGCTGGACCTTCGACTCCCGACTGTGGCAGGGATGGGGTCCCCACCGAGCTGGCTGCGTTGGTCGGGGCAGGTCCACAGGGGGCCCTGGTGGCATCTGGGCCGGAAGACGGCATGGAGCACGACTGGCGCATAGCCACCACAGAGGAGGAGAGGGTCGCCAGAAGGCCACACACATGTAGGAAACCCCCGACCATGGCGGCTCCCAAATGGTTCACGTACGCACGGTGCTCTTCGTGATGATGTGCATGCTCCTCCCGGGAAGCATGCACCTCATCACGAATGCCAGCCGTGCGCAACGCGACACCAATCAGGACCCTCTCCACACGGCCAGGGGTCCCCTCGTCTGCAGGTAGAGGAGTGTCAGATGACATGGACATCTCCCCTACCTGCGGACGGGCCTGGGATGGGGCATCCCTGCTGGTGCATGGTGGTGCAGTCACAGTGTCAGGGACAGTGACATGCACAGGCACCTCCACGGCGACCTGTGCTGCCTCCTGCCCCTGGCCCTGGACTGCACCACTTGCACCAGCGGGGATGCCCCCACCAGGCCCCATGTGTGGCTCAGTAGCGGCCTCCTCCCCCTCTGTGGAAACCACCAACCTGGATGTCTCCACGCCGTCTTCCGCCGGTGCAAGCCCCTGTGGGGGCTCACCCACCCCTTCCGCTGCAGCCGTGGTGGCATCCCCGCCGCTCTGCTCCACAGCGCCTTCTCCGCCCTCTTCTTCACTTGCCACTGTGTAGAGGGAGACATAGAACACAAGCATCAGGGTACTGTACAATGGTCCCCTAGACAGGAAGCAACAGCAGATGAGTGGCACTGTCATACATCACTTCCATCATGTCCCTCCACAACACATGGGTCAGTGCAGGCAAAACACATACAGTAACAGGCATGGCGCATGCCATGGACATTGGCATACATGACCAAGGGACTCATGATTCATACAATGTTGGTTTTAAACTCACATGCATCATGGGTCTTGCCATCACATGCACACACCTCACCGTAGTTCCATCCATCTGGCCTCGTACACCACAGACGCAGTGGATACAAGGATGACTAGGCTGCATCAGTGAATCTGAACATTGTCACAGACATGTGTCATGCATCCATGGCAGTTACAAGTCACAGACACGCAGGTCAGACACACACACATGGACACCATACGTGTACATGGGACCAGCACCCATCCCTCACCCCCACCCATGTCCAGGAACAGAGACTGCCATGCTTCCATGTGTCCATTCCGCACAGAGCCCCCCATGTTGCAATAGAACACATGCACCAACCATGTGGTTCACACATCACTGTACTCACATGCCTGACCATGATGTCCCTGCACACACACATACGTACATGGCCTATGTCACACATACAGGCAGGTATCAGACAACCAGCACACTGCAACATGCCCTGTCTCACACAGTAATGCTTGGCCACTTACCGGCCAACTCCAGATGGGTCTGCCTCCGAAGGATCTGGGCGTGGAGCGCTGGGTCTACGCGTTCCAGGACCCTCATCTGGATGTCACTCAGGCGTGCCCGGCCCCCCTCCGCGAGGCGCCGGGCCTTATTGAGGGTCCTGGACCTCAAGTCCTCCCAGCGCTTCTTGATGTGCTTGATGTCGCGGGTTGCCACCCCCTCCGCGTTGATGGCAACCACTACATCGTCCCAGATCCTCTCCCGTCCTTCCTTGTTGGCGCGTGGTCTTCCGAAGAGGGCATCATAATGCCCCAGGACATGCTCCACCAGGACACCAACTTCCTTCTCACTGAAGCTGGTGGCCCTCTGCCTCTCTGGCTGGGGGTCGCCACTGGTCTCAGGTGGTGCTTGCCCCGACATGGCGACCCCCGAGGCAGGCGTGGGTGGGCAACTGGGTCCTGGGGCTGGGCTGTGGAGCGATGGTATCCCAGTCGGGAGTCTACTGTTCCAGCAGGGGTCGACACAGCAACTGGACCCCTGCAGATGGCTGATGTGCAGGCACCAAATGGCAGGGCACGGTGGCAGCAGGCAGGCAGGCAGGCAGGCAGGCAGCAGCAGATGGCACGTGGGAGGCTGCTTGGGGCAATGGGGGGCAGTGATTCGGCCTTCTGGGCAGGAGCGTGGTCTTCCGTGTGTATTCGCGTGGCCAGATTGATACGAAGTGATTTGGCACGTGAAAAATCTGCACGTCAGCGTGTAATTCGAGGAAAGGCCCTTAGCGCGTAAGCGCGTCTGCACGCATACGCATTTTCATTGGACCAAAGGCCCTCAGCGCGTGAGCGCGTCTGTGACGTGTCGTGCGAGGGTGTATCCCTCATTGCACGTGATGACAGAACACACGTGGATTTCAACCAATCGCGTGTGAAAGTTCACGCCACCCCGGAACACACGTACCCAGGCTAATCGCGTGTGGAACTACCCGCGCACCCGGAAACACACGTACCCAGGCTAATCGCGTGTGGAACTACCCGCGCACCTGGAAAAACACGTACCCAGGCTAATCGCGTGTGGAACTACCCGCGCACCCGGAAACACACGTACCCAGGCTAATCGCGTGTGGAACTACCCGCGCACCCGGAAACACACGTACCCAGGCCAATCGCGTGTGGAAATACCCGCGCACCCGGAAACACACGTACCCAGGCCAATCGCGTGTACGCTCGCTCCCCTCCGATCACACGCGATGACACCCGAATACGGGAAACACGTGCACGGCAAAAGACGTGCACAGGCGTCAACGAGTCCGCCCACACGGAGGCGTCCCGCGGACAGCATAAAAGTGCGCGCAAACAACAAACGCGTATATACAGCGACGATGAATGCCCCATTTGTTGCTGCACTGATCGTGGGACACCGCAGGAGGAGGAGAATAGCCAGGGCACGCATTTTTGCACCACGGACAAGCCTTTTTGGGATGCCTGACGACCAGGTCTACGGCAGGTATAGGTTTCCACCCCATATCATCCTATACCTGGTCAGGGAGTGGGAAGATGACCTCACATCCCCCACCCTTTGCTCCCAAGCATTGAGCCCCTTGGAGAAGCTGCTCAATGTCTTGCATTTTTTGGCCACTGGGTCGTTTCAGCGGACCACTGCCATAGTGGGGGGTTCTCACAGGCCACGCAGTCACGCTGCCTACATCAGGTACTGGCAATCATGACAGCGCGCCCCTCAGTCCGCAGGCACATATACATGCCCAGAACACCCGCAGAAAGGCAGGCCGTTGTCCTGGATTTTTTCAGGGTGGCACACTTCCCCAAAGTGCTCGGTGCCATAGATTGCACCCATGTGGCCCTACGTCCACCTAGGGCCACTGAGCACATCTACCGAAACCGCAAGCACTGGCATTCCATCAATGTACAGGTGGTATGCGATGCAAAGGGAATCATCACCTCTGTCTATGCAAACTACCCTGGCTCCACCCATGACAGTTTCATATACAGAATGTCCGCCCTGAGCCGGGCCCTGGAAGCTGGGCAGCATGGCGACACATGGCTCCTAGGTCAGTACAAATGCCCTTGCACATGCATGCAAGTCACACACAGACAAATATCCCAACCCTAATAATCTCAATTATTATCACCTCCCCAGGGGACAGTGCCTACCCTCTGAGCAACCACATGATGACGCCAATCCGGAACCCCACCACACCACCCCAGGTAAGATACAACGCCGCCCATATTGCAACCAGGGGCATAGTGGAGCGCACATTCGGAGTGCTCAAGTCACGTTTCCGGTCCCTTGACCGCTCTGGTGGGCAACTACTCTATGCACCACCAGTAGTGTGCAGGATCATTGTGGCAGCATGTGTCCTGCACAATGTTGCAACACGGCAGGGTGTTCCGGTGGCCATGGTGGTGCCCCCACATCCCCAACCACAGGCACAGGCGCTGCCCATGGGAGGGGACAGGGCACGTGGCGAGGAAGCCCGGACCCAGCTTGTGGCCACATTTTTCACCTAAACTCCCACCCCTGCGGAGTGCACACAGGCCTGGCACATACCAGGTGACAATCGATGATGACAAAGTGACAGTCAACTGTCACAACCCTACCACCCTGAGATAGTTGCCATGGAAGTGCCACATCGTCTGCATCCCTAGCTACTTAAACACAAGCTATCCTGTGCAACCAAAATGCACACATATGACATGTGACATGACATGGGCCATACACAAGTATTCCAAGGCGCAATGAGGCAGGGGGGGGGAACAAGGGAACACAGAGAACGGTACTACTAGGCCAGGTGTCATTGAGATTGTGCAAGTGCAGGGGTAGGGGGAAGGGAAAAGTGCAAGGGGAAGGGTGGGGGGGAGTCCAGTACAGGGGAAGTAGGCCAAAAAAATAATACATAGGTCGCCTGGTGGCAACTGCAAAGGTAAGTGCAGACAAGTGCTGGGAAGGGAGGGCTGTAGGGATAGAGAGACAGTACTGCAGTGCAGGGTTTGCCAGGGTGGCAGTGCAAGTGGACAGTGGCTGGGCCAGGGGCCGAGGTTGGTGAGAGTGTCCCAGTAGCAGCTCCTGTGCAGTTCCAGTGAAGAATTCTGCAAGGGAGAGGCAGAGAGTAAGCAGAAGCAAAGAGGAAGGTCTTGAGGTGCTTCCAGAACTGGAGATGGTTCCCCTCAAGTTCAAGTCAGGCAGGAAGTCTGTTCCAGGGTTAGGGCCCTGCTGCGGAGAGAAACCTACCCCCAGCTAGTTGCTCTGAGAAGCGGATGACCTGGACATGCAAGGTGTGCATCACACACACCTGCAAAACAGGCCATGGCCATCACTGTCATGTCAGTCAAACCCTCCCAAACATCAACATGACATGGCAAGCAATACCCATACACTGACGCAGTAACAATAAGGTACACATTGCCATGTCCTAAATGTACAGTGGCATCGGACAATGATGCCTGACCCGGAATCAGATGAAATGACAGACCAACAAAATGTCCCACACAAAATAAGTCGTTTCCAAATGCATTGCAACAGTCGTAGACGTAACATCACAATGAATGCCTGTCTATATGCACATTATGCATTGCAAAATCAACACTGCAGCTCATGTGTGCAGTGTCCCACTCCTGCATCACACTGCTCAGCGCACAGCAGAACATGTGCTGCCGGGACACAGTGGGCACCAGAAGGCAAACAGTGTACACGTGGATATGCAAGGGTGGGAGTACATGGAGTGCATCCGAGTGCAAGTGTGTGGTTCTGCAGGGACATGCACTCCACATATGCATGTGCACTCAAGTGACCATCAGTGTTCCCTACACATCACATGTGAACATCCACCATGTGTACACCCCAGCATGTCAAACCACAACTATCCCCTCGCACCTGAAAGGAAAACACAACACATGAACAGGCATTGATCAGCAGAACACAACATGTACATAGGACAACAACATTACAATGTCAGAGTTCCCATCACACTGCAGGGCAATGCAACTATCAACAACAACCCCCCCTCCCGCGCAAATGACCATGACCCACTGAACAACTGCACCTGGGTCATGGAGCCTCCAACCCTCATTTCCACCTGGCCACAGGATCACCTTTACCCTTCGTGTCCATCTCCCACCTTGTGTGTAAAAAGATGCCTGAACCCTCAGAATCCACACTCATTTCCAAAATCACAAAATCCAAGGCATGAAAACGAACCCAAACACCCTCCAGTAGATGACTTGACGTAGCAGTACCTCACAAACGCCAAGTACTACCACAATGATGCAACAACCAAGGTAGCACAGCAGAACAATGTCACGACAGGATGTGAGACATGTGTGGTACATGACATAGGATGATGCACCATGAATGGATGTGTACTGTCACAGGTCCCCTGTACAGGCGCGGGAGTCTCATGAAACAACCACCCACACCATGTCCCGGGTGCCTGCAAGGTCAAACTCACACAGGCCCCTGAGATCATGGTGGGGAATGAGGTTCAGGGATATGCAGTCGGGACAGGTGTAGACACACTGGATGACTGGAATGAGTGGCAGGTGAGGGGAGGAGGAATGACACATGAAACTAGGGAATGCACGAAAATGTACAACCTGCATGAACACATACACAATCCAAACAAACTTGGACATCATTGTCATGGCCTTCTGTAGTCCAGGCTCAGGAGTGGTACGAACCAACCACCCCCTCTAGGGTTTTGGCGCCTGCAAGTTCGGGGCTTACACAGGCATCCGCAACCCCAGTGGGGAAAGAGGGTCAGGGAACGTTGCTTGGATAGGCACGGGAAGCAGGAACACCGGGTAGAGGGTACAGGTTTCATAATTGCATAGGATCACGGGTGATTAGGGAAAAAAACATACCAAATAGGACCACACATACATCCGTGCATCAGTACACTCCCCAGCAAGCCTATGCAGGGCAGTTTGTAAGGAAAACAACAAGACACTTAGCTCTGGTTTTGAGTGCTGGCCTCCTGCCTGCGCACTCTCAGGGCCGGTTACAGGAGCACTGCAATGCTGCAAAGAGAGACACAGTCAACAACCTGTATATGCCAATTACACGAAAACACAACACAAAACATGCCCCATAGCAACAAACTACTCTACAAACAGACAATCAGTGCTCGATGCTTCGTACCCATATATAACATCACCCCTGTGACAGGTCATACACAGTCAATGCAGTAAGTCAGGCGCTGGTGGGTGCGTGGCAAATGGAACACCAATGTGTCACAATTCACACAACATGCAATGTTCCCTGGGTAAGCAGACAGACCCATATGGCAAGCCATGACTACAGAGCAAGTTGCGTACCACCATGACCAAAACAAAGTTGGCAGTGCATTTATCATGAAGTATGTGGAATAGACATGCACTGCACCCAAGTATGTCCCTTTCTGTATGTCCCTGTGAGCTGCCCCTTCCATGTCTCGGAAGGCTACATGGTTGATACAAGTGCCTCAATGAACCTTGGTATACCGCAGGGTATGTGCCACTGCCCCTGCATGTGTCCCAGACAACCCTACTATCAACAGCCATCAGTCCACAAACACATCTGAGCTGCATTGTGTGCTTCAACACCAATATTCGTCTAAGCTCACCCTCAGTGCTGTGACTAAGCCTGCATGTGCAACTCGCCTGGTGCAAGCTTTGCTGTGTCGTGGCCCCCCTGTGATGCTCACCTTGCCTGGAGTTCCTTGGAACATGTCAGCAGTTCTAGGATGTGGGTCTGCAATCACTGTGGCTCTGCTCGTGCACACATGTGCATGTGGGCACCAACAAACGGGTCAGGAATTCCGTCGTCCAATGGGCCATGTCTGCTGGCAAAGGTGCTCTGGTGCCTCATCCCCCTGCAGAAAGTGCATGAAACAAATGATTAATGCATCAAAGTGATCTGTGTGTGTCTCATCAGGCATCTCATTACTTGACCATGTCAGAGAGTCACATCACAAATCACACCATCAGTCCGTCTTTGACTTCCAAAGTGTGGAACACTATCTACAGCATGAATTGCAACAGGCACGTGTACAGGAAAGATATGAGACATAATACACAATGCATAGCAATCAATGTCCACATTAATCATGACACACCCCATCTAGCAAAAGCTGAACAGTGGACAATTACACCTAAATCATCCCCACTAGGGGTGTCAACACAAGTCACAAAGCACCAGACATGCCACAGATATGACAGTCCAAAGCCCTTGTGTAAAATTCTGTAACACCGAACCATCCTTGCGAGCCCATGGATAAGGGAGGCAGGAGTGGCATATGTGAGTCAAGGAACCCAAGCAGCAAACACATACACAAGACAACCATGAAGGGCCAAGCTGGAACAGACAGTGGATGCCTTCAAAAACCACAAGGCACCGCACTGTCACATGAAAGCACAATAGACTACAAATTTTAAACTAACTCAACTATTAACTAATTACACTAACTATGGAAAACCTACATTACCTATTTAAACTAACTATCAAACAGAAACTTAACTAACTAAACTAAAAGAAAAATCAAAAATGGCCACATACGACCCGGGGGGGAGGGGAGGCACCCAGGAGGGGAGAGGTACAGGGTGCTGCTCAACATCCACATGCGATGATGCTGAGCCAAAAAAAAATACCTCCATGGGCTCAACGCCTGCACAGCACGACCTATGTGGGAGATAGATGGTCGTCCGAGTCTGGCTCATCCTGGAAAGGAGGACGTGGCACAGTAGCCTGGCCACGCCTAGCCGCAGCTTGCCCCTCGTCGGCAGCAAGTCTGCCGGACAGGTGAGCCTGGTTCTGTGTGGCGATGTTACATAGGTCTGCATGCAGAATCTCACGTGATACACGTGCTTCCTCTTGCAAGGTAGCACGTGTAACACAGAGTTCCTCCTGCAAGGCCTGGCTGGACAACCGCTGCACCTCCCGGCAAGCCTGTAGCTCAGCCGAGATGGTGCGCTCAAGCTGTGCAAACCTCTCCTCTGCCTGCTGCCTCTGGGACATCATAAGGACACCCAGAGTGGATCTGAGGGAGGCATACTCCTCCCTCAGGGCATCCATGTGCGCCTCTGCGTGAGCAGCAATTGCTTGACGCAGAGACGACATTTCAGCCTGGCGTGCCCTGTCTGAGGCCGCCATGCCCAGCCTGAGCGAGCGGGCCGTGGACCGTGCCGCCTGCTGCTGGAGAAGCACCTGCCTAGCAGGGGGGAGCACAGATCGGGCCACACGCTCCATGCTGTCAGCGATGTTCTCCATTTCTGCCCCCTGCCGTTCGGAATTGGCAGTCATGTCTTGCTCCCACTCAGTATACAGCTGTTGTGCGCGGCGACCGCGTTGCCGGGCTTGACCCCTGCGGGACCCAAGGACCGGAGGTCCTCGCTGTGTTGGCACCGCCTGCGGCTGCACGACTACATGCCCCCGTCGACGTGATGTCCCAGGCACATCAGTGACTGGTGTGGAGGGTGACCCTGCGTCCCGATCCACCACGGGCGGAGGAACCAAGACTGTCTGATCCCTCAGTGCAGGTGTCGCAGACAGAGGAGTGTCCACATCAGAATCACTCACCCCTGACACATGGACTTGATGCTCATCCAACTCAACATGGACGTCAGAGTCGTCATCAAGGCTGGACTCATAGGCAGCCAGAGACAGGATGGACTGCAGCACTTGGGGGTTTTCGTGGCCTACCACCCCACGACCCCCACTAGTGCCGGGTTGATGTGGTCTTACCAACCCTGTGTCTGGCATGACAACACCATCCTCTGCATCCATTGCATCATCACCTGAAAAATAGAGAGGAAAAGGTCACTACACATGTCAGAAGCACACAACACACACACACACCAACAGCAAAGGCATCCGGCAGACATGTGACACACAACATATGACCTGGCATGCATGCTGGGTCTACTTTGAATAGCCACTGTGATCAGACCTGTTGAAAGGTGGCAGTTTGCATGGAAGTGGGTCTATGCAGTGCTGAAAATGTGTACGCCACTCACTACCTACATGTACAAGCACTCCATGGTGTGTGCCAGGAAATGTGAAGGCAGTGCAATGTCAAATTCAGACATCACGTGCATTGTGTATTCAATGTGTACCATGTCTAGCAGCCAAGCACCCCTCCACCCCAGTACCAAAGCAGGGATGCCTAGCATGGTATCAAAAGGCTGCCCATACACCTGTGTATTGACAAGCAGTGTTGACTGGCATCAACAGCTTAATGTGAATCAAATTACAACACTGCTAATGATGCTGGGACAGTGGGCAGGACACATGATGGAAGATCCGGAGGCCAGCCACGTGTGAAGAAGACACGACAAGAGTTGGACAGAGTCACTGGCCATTGAACAGGCTGAGGCCTGTGAGCCACACAGATTGTCATTGCCTAAACATGTGTGCAACGCAGGACTGAGCCACAGTTGACATGGGGAGGCCGATAATATGGCAGGCAATGTATGTAACCAAGGACTCATATTACAGTGATCATCCAGTCAAGGACACATAGGGGCATCCGTGCAATGCACATGGAGCATGAATGGGCACTCATGTCCCTGCGGGACATCTGACCCATGCACAGTACAAGTGGGATACCCTGCATCGAGTACTAAGGCTGTACCACACGGCATATGTCTGGCAGTTTCTAAGCTGGAAGTTAGCATCTACACAGGACACATGAACAAGAAACTACACATTGGCAAGAATGTAGCAGACCAGTGCAAAGGTGGAACTGGGGTGCAGAGTGGCGGAAAGAGGGGCAAGGGAGCATGCCCACATGGAGTCCCGCATGCAGGCAGAGGAGACATGCATGACGGTAGCATTGCATTACTTACACATCAGAACCATGTACACGTCACATGTAGCAGCAATAATGCACAACACATCCCACAAGTGAAACACACACGTCCTCAACAACTACGCATCAACACTCACTGGACTGGGCATCAAAGTCCAGCATCTCTCCCACACCTTCGACCAATTCTGGTGGTATGAACTCCGCAGCGAGAGCCTCATGCGGAGTGAGTTCTTCCTCCTCTGGTGCAGGCCCACCGCCAGTCACCAGAGTCAAGTTGTAATTTGAGGCACGCTTAGCCTTAGTGCTGCGCTTGATGTCATTCCAGCGCTTTTTGCACTCCTGCGCCATGCGCACCTCATGGCCGAATGAACTGACATATTCCGCAACATGCTTCCAGTGGGTGTCACGTTGGGCAGCCGTAGTCTGACTATCTGCACCCACTAGCATGTCACGGCTGTGTCCCCGCACGTAGTCCACGAGGAAGTCCAGTTCCTGCTTACAGAAAGGCTTCTTCCTCGACGTACAGGAGGTCGTGGCTGTGTGTGGGGTCCCAGCCTGTGCTGCAGGTGCAACCTTCCTCCTCTTGGACTGTGGCGCAGACCCTGGCTGGCTAATGCCGCCCTGACCAGTATGGCCAGTGGGTTCGGTGGATTGAGCCGAGGGAGTGGCAGGTGGAGGGATGACCAAAGGCCTGACTTGTGTCAGTGGCAGCTGGGTGCCCACTAATGGACCCTGCGCAGCAACATCAGCTGTGGCAGGGTCATTGACCGCAACGGTCCTGGTTGGCAGACTCACAACCGGGGTGCTGTTGGGTGCATCTGCCCCTGCACTTGCCAACACCCGACTGTTCGGGGCAGCAGATGACATGACTGCCCCAGGGACACATGTCTTGGTCTGAGCAGCCCGGCGTGCCCCTATGGTTTCCCCCCTGGCCTGTTGGAGATCTACCAAGGGCTCTTCAAGTGCCAACGCAGCCTGCGCTGGCAGACCCTGAGCCTGGGTGACGGTGTCCACAGCTGCACCTGCAGCTACCGCTACCCTTGGGCCCGTGGCAGTCGATGGAACGGACTGCTGGGTCATACGGGTGCCAGTGCCAGATGCAGGAGCTGCATCCCCCGGAACCACAGGGGGTGGTGGCATGGCTGCACCAACACATGGCACAACATTGTGCTCAAGTGGCGCACCCCTGCCTCTTCCCCCTCTGTGGCTGCCCTGGACACCCTGGAGTCCCCCTACTCCCTGGTCACCACGGCCACGTCCCCGACCACGCCCGCCACGAGGAGTACGCCCAGCTGAGGCGCCCCTCACCTTTGGTGGCCTCCCAACCATGGCACAGATGTAATAGTGCTGGCACAGATGGAGTGGTGCCAATGGGAGGTGTACACCACAATTGACCTGGGCAATTGGGGTGAAGGGGGTGGGAAGCAAGATGTTAACAGCCCCCCTGCACCTGCAAGGCTGTATGTTACCCCGGTGATGTGGTGACGGGTCACGCAACGCTCAGGCACCCCAAAACTGCAGTAAAACCGTGCACGCAACCCTGCAGCCTACGTGCGTGGATTTGACCTCCCGCAGTACGCGGTGGCACCCAGTAACACGAATAACGCGTACGCGTGGGACACGCAGGCTACGACGACATCGAAAATGGGTGCAATACAAAGGGGCACCCGCAGTGGGAAAAGGAGCGTTTGCGACTCACCGTCTGACAAGCGCGATGCAGAAAAACACGCGTAGCCAATACCCCCGCCAAAAGAAGGGATACGTCCTTGAGAGCTGTGAAGTAGATGGCGCGCAAAACAACTGGAAGCAGCAACACACGTCGGTCTCCACGGAAGGCACGTACAGCGAACTGCTGGGCCCGCTCACCTTTAACCCGTGCTGAGGGAAACGCATGCGCGCGTCACGTCACATGCGGACGTGCAGTTTTTCATGCGCGATTACGCGCATTACACGCGGACGTGCAGTTTTTCACGCGCGATTACGCACATTACACGCGGACGTGCAGTTTTTCACGCGCGATTACGCGCATTACACACGGACGTGCAGTTTTCCACACGCGATTAGCCTGGGTACGTGTGTTTCCGGGTGCGCGGGTAGTTCCACACGCGATTAGCCTGGGTACGTGTGTTTCCGGGTGCGCGGGTAGTTCCACACGCGATTAGCCTGGGTACGTGTTTTTCCGGGTGTGCGGGTAGTTCCACACGCGATTAGCCTGGGTACGTATGTTCCGGGGTGCCGTGAACTTTCACACGCGATTGGTTGAAATCCACGTGTGTTCTGTCATCACGTGCAATGAGGGATACACCCTCGCACGACACGTCACAGACGCGCTCACGCGCTGAGGGCCTTTGGTCCAATGAAAATGCGTATGCGTGCAGACGCGCTTACGCGCTACGGGCCTTTCCTCGAATTACACGCTGACGTGCAGATTTTTCACGTGCCAAATCACTCCGTATCAAGCTGGCCACGCGAATACACACGGAAGACCACGCTCCTGCCCAGAAGGCCGAATCACTGCCCCCCAGTGCCCCGAGCAGCCTCCCACGTGCCATCTGCTGCTGCCTGCCTGCCTGCCTGCCTGCCTGCCTGCCTGCTGCTACCGTGCCCTGCCATTTGGTGCCTGCACATCAGCCATCTGCAGGGGTCCAGTTGCTGTGTCGACCCCTGCTGGAACAGTAGACTCCCGACTGGGATACCATCGCTCCACAGCCCAGCCCCAGGACCCAGTTGCCCACCCACGCCTGCCTCGGGGGTCGCCATGTCGGGGCAAGCACCATCTGAGACCAGTGGCGACCCCCAGCCAGAGAGGCAGAGGGCCACCAGCTTCAGTGAGAAGGAAGTTGGTGTCCTGGTGGAGCATGTCCTGGGGCATTATGATGCCCTCTTCGGAAGACCACGCGCCAACAAGGAAGGACGGGAGAGGATCTGGGACGATGTAGTGGTTGCCATCAACGCGGAGGGGGTGGCAACCCGCGACATCAAGCACATCAAGAAGCGCTGGGAGGACTTGAGGTCCAGGACCCTCAATAAGGCCCGGCGCCTCGCGGAGGGGGGCCGGGCACGCCTGAGTGACATCCAGATGAGGGTCCTGGAACGCGTAGACCCAGCGCTCCACGCCCAGATCCTTCGGAGGCAGACCCATCTGGAGTTGGCCGGTAAGTGGCCAAGCATTACTGTGTGAGACAGGGCATGTTGCAGTGTGCTGGTTGTCTGATACCTGCCTGTATGTGTGACATAGGCCATGTACATATGTGTGTGTGCAGGGACATCATGGTCAGGCATGTGAGTACAGTGATGTGTGAACCACATGGTTGGTGCATGTGTTCTATTGCAACATGGGGGGCTCTGTGCGGAATGGACACATGGAAGCATGGCAGTCTCTGTTCCTGGACATGGGTGGGGGTGAGGGATGGGTGCTGGTCCCATGTACACGTATGGTGCCCATGTGTGTGTGTCTGAACTGCGTGTCTGTGACTTGTAACTGCCATGGATGCATGACACATGTCTGTGACAATGTTCAGATTCACTGATGCAGCCTAGTCATCCTTGTATCCACTGCGTCTGTGGTGTACGAGGCCAGATGGATGGAACTACGGTGAGGTGTGTGCATGTGATGGCAAGACCCATGATGCATGTGAGTTTAAAACCAACATTGTATGAATCATGAGTCCCTTGGTCATGTATGCCAATGTCCATGGCATGCGCCATGCCTGTTACTGTATGTGTTTTGCCTGCACTGACCCATGTGCTGTGGAGGGACATGATGGAAGTGATGTATGACAGTGCCACTCATCTGCTGTTGCTTCCTGTCTAGGGGACCATTGTACAGTACCCTGATGCTTGTGTTCTATGTCTCCCTCTACACAGTGGCAAGAGAAGAAGAGGGCGGAGAAGGCGCTGTGGAGCAGAGCGGCGGGGATGCCACCACGGCTGCAGCGGAAGGGGTGGGTGAGCCCCCACAGGGGCTTGCACCGGCGGAAGATGGCGTGGAGACATCCAGGTTGGTGGTTTCCACAGAGGGGGAGGAGGCCGCTACTGAGCCACACATGGGGCCTGGTGGGGGCATCCCCGCTGGTGCAAGTGGTGCAGTCCAGGGCCAGGGGCAGGAGACAGCACAGGTCGCCGGGGAGGTGCCTGTGCATGTCACTGTCCCTGACACTGTGACTGCACCACCATGCACCAGCAGGGATGCACCATCCCAGGCCCGTCCGCAGGGAGGGGAGATGTCCATGTCATCTGACACTCCTCTACCTGCGGACGAGGGGACCCCTGGCCGTGTGGAGAGGGTCCTGATTGGTGTCGCGTTGCGCACGGCTGGCATTCGTGATGAGGTGCATGCTTCCCGGGAGGAGCATGCACATCATCACGAAGAGCACCGTGCGTACGTGAACCATTTGGGAGCCGCCATGGTCGGGGTTTCCTACATGTGTGTGGCCTTCTGGCGACCCTCTCCTCCTCTGTGGAGGCTATGCGCCAGTCGTGCTCCATGCCGTCTTCCGACCCAGATGCCACCAGGGCCCCCTGTGGACCTGCCCCGACCAACGCAGCCAGCTCGGTGGGGACCCCATCCCTGCCACAGTCGGGAGTCGAAGGTCCAGCAGGGGTGGACACACCAGCAACTGTCCCCCTGCAGATGGAGGATGTGCCGGCATCATCTGGCAGGGCACGTGGACGACGGCATCGGTGGATTCCATCAGCCTGGATGCCGTCGTGCTGGCAGAGGCAGTGGCGTCGGAGGCAGCAGCAGGCTCGACGTGGGAGGCATCATGGCTCGGGGCCATCAAGATCAGAGGGGCAGGCATCGGCCGGAGGGCAGGTGAACCCTGGGATGGCAGTGTCTTCCATGTGGGAGCAGTTGGTCCAGCGGATAGGTGCAGAGCGGCAGCGGGCGGAAGAGGAGCGGCTCACCATGGTCAGGGCGGAGTTCTCCATGCGTCGGGCGTTGAGGCGGGCTGAGTGCCTCGAGGAAGCTCGCAGGGAGTTTGAGGTGGACACGGGGTTGTCCCTGCGAGACCTCGGGGCCAGGACAGAGTCCCGCCTCCGGGACATCGACATGGAGTTCGAGGATGCCCTGGCCGGCAACATCACAGAGTGAGCCGCAGGACTTGCCCGCTGCCATTGTATATAGTTCTTTAGTTAGTTAGTGTTAGGTTTCCTTTATTTTTTAAGTTTTTTTTGGACCGCTCGGACAATGGCCACTTTTCTGTATATATTTTTATTATTAGTTAGTAGTAGTAGGTTTAATTTATGGTGTTGGGCTCATGGACCCTGGGATATTCTTGTACATAGTTTGATGTTTGGAAAACATTTGTTGGATTTATATTTGTGTTCACCATGAGGCAATGGTTTTTCCTTATTTTTCCCCCCATTATTTTGCTTTGGACTACATTAGTTTTTGGATTCCTTTGTTTTTTGATTTTTTCTATTAGTTCTCGGACATGGACCATTTGTTTTGTCATCCCCATTGTTGTGTGTTTTATTTCTTTACTTCATTTTCATCTTTAATACAAATATTTATTACTTACATTTGTGGTATTTTCTCATTGGTTTCATGCATGTCATGATATGGGTTTTGACATTCACTTGCACCCATTGTGTATGTGTGTGTGAGGGACATGTGTTCATTTACATACTTGCCATTGGGGTTGTATCATGTAATTGCATCTACTATGTGGGTGGATGCAATCCTTGGCTGGGTGTTTGTGCTGGGTATGCTGCCCATTACTGCCATGATTGCGTTTCGTCAGGCCCTGGGGGCAGGGGGACATGAGTGGGGGCCTGCAGGGGGGTGGGGGTGCAAGGGGACATGAGTGGGGGCCTGCTGGGGGGTGGGGGTGCAAGGGGACATGGTTGGGGGCCTGCTGGCAGGTGCCCCACAGTGCTGGGGGGTGGGGGTGCAGGGGGACATGAGTGGGGGCCTGCTGGGGGGTGGGGGTGCAAGGGGACATGGTTGGGGGCCTGCTGGCAGGTGCCCCACAGTGCTGGGGGGTGGGGGTGCAAGGGGACATGAGTGGGGGCCTGCTGGGGGGTGGGGGTGCAAGGGGACATGAGTGGGACATGGTTGGGGGCCTGCTGGCAGGTGCCCCACAGTGCTGGGGGGTGGGGATGCAGGGGGACATGAGTGGGGGCCTGCAGGGGGGTGGGGGTGCAAGGGGACATGAGTGGGGGCCTGCTGGGGGGTGGGGGTGCAAGGGGACATGAGTGGGACATGAGTTGGGGCCTGCTGGGGGGTGGGGGTGCAAGGGGACATGAGTGGGACATGGTTGGGGGCCTGCTGGCAGGTGCCCCAGGTGCAAGGGGACATGAGTGGGACATGGTTGGGGGCCTGCTGGCAGGTGCCCCACAGTGCTGGGGGGTGGGGGTGCAGGGGGACATGAGTGGGGGCCTGCTGGGGGGTGCCCCACAGTGCTGGGGGGTGGGGGTGCAAGGGGACATGAGTGGGGGCCTGCTGGGGGTGCAAGGGGACATGAGTGGGACATGGTTGGGGGCCTGCTGGCAGGTGCCCCACAGTGCTGGGGGGTGGGGGTGCAGGGGGACATGAGTGGGGGCCTGCTGGGGGGTGGGGGTGCAAGGGGACATGGTTGGGGGCCTGCTGGCAGGTGCCCCACAGTGCTGGGGGGTGGGGGTGCAAGGGGACATGAGTGGGGGCCTGCAGGGGGGTGGGGGTGCAAGGGGACATGAGTGGGACATGGTTGGGGGCCTGCTGGCAGGTGCCCCACAGTGCTGGGGGGTGGGGGTGCAGGGGGACATGAGTGGGGGCCTGCTGGGGGGTAGGGGTGCAAGGGGACATGGTTGGGGGCCTGCTGGCAGGTGCCCCACAGTGCTGGGGGGTGGGGGTGCAAGGGGACATGAGTGGGGGCCTGCTGGGGGTGCAAGGGGACATGAGTGGGACATGGTTGGGGGCCTGCTGGCAGGTGCCCCACAGTGCTGGGGGGTGGGGGTGCAGGGGGACATGAGTGGGGGCCTGCTGGGGGGTGGGGGTGCAAGGGGACATGGTTGGGGGCCTGCTGGCAGGTGCCCCACAGTGCTGGGGGGTGGGGGTGCAGGGGGACATGAGTGGGGGCCTGCTGGGGGGTGGGGGTGCAAGGGGACATGGTTGGGGGCCTGCTGGCAGGTGCCCCACAGTGCTGGGGGGTGGGGGTGCAAGGGGACATGAGTGGGGGCCTGCTGGGGGGTGGGGGTGCAAGGGGACATGAGTGGGACATGGTTGGGGGCCTGCTGGCAGGTGCCCCACAGTGCTGGGGGGTGGGGGTGCAGGGGGACATGAGTGGGGGCCTGCTGGGGGGTGGGGGTGCAAGGGGACATGAGTGGGACATGGTTGGGGGCCTGCTGGCAGGTGCCCCACAGTGCTGGGGGGTGGGGGTGCAGGGGGACATGAGTGGGGGCCTGCTGGGGGGTGCCCCACAGTGCTGGGGGGTGGGGGTGCAAGGGGACATGAGTGGGGGCCTGCTGGGGGTGCAAGGGGACATGAGTGGGACATGGTTGGGGGCCTGCTGGCAGGTGCCCCACAGTGCTGGGGGGTGGGGGTGCAGGGGGACATGAGTGGGGGCCTGCTGGGGGGTGGGGGTGCAAAGGGACATGGTTGGGGGCCTGCTGGCAGGTGCCCCACAGTGCTGGGGGGTGGGGGTGCAGGGGGACATGAGTGGGGGCCTGCTGGGGGGTGGGGGTGCAAGGGGACATGGTTGGGGGCCTGCTGGCAGGTGCCCCACAGTGCTGGGGGGTGGGGGTGCAAGGGGACATGAGTGGGGGCCTGCTGGGGGGTGGGGGTGCAAGGGGACATGAGTGGGACATGGTTGGGGGCCTGCTGGCAGGTGCCCCACAGTGCTGGGGGGTGGGGGTGCAGGGGGACATGAGTGGGGGCCTGCAGGGAGGTGGGGGTGCAAGGGGACATGAGTGGGGGCCTGCTGGAGGTGGGGGTGCAAGGGGACATGAGTGGGACATGGTTGGGGGCCTGCTGGCAGGTGCCCCACAGTGCTGGGGGGTGGGGGTGCAGGGGGACATGAGTGGGGGCCTGCAGGGGGGTGGGGGTGCAAGGGGACATGAGTGGGGGCCTGCTGGGGGGTGGGGGTGCAGGGGGACATGAGTGGGGGCCTGCAGGGGGGTGGGGGTGCAAGGGGACATGAGTGGGGGCCTGCTGGGGGGTGGGGGTGCAAGGGGACATGAGTGGGACATGGTTGGGGGCCTGCTGGCAGGTGCCCCACAGTGCTGGGGGGTGGGGGTGCAGGGGGACATGAGTGGGGGCCTGCAGGGGGGTGGGGGTGCAAGGAGACATGAGTGGGGGCCTGCTGGCGGGTGGGGATGCAAGGGGACATGAGTGGGACATGGTTGGGGGCCTGCTGGCAGGTGCCCCACAGTGCTGGGGGGTGGGGGTGCAAGGGGACATGGTTGGGGGCCTGCTGGCAGGTGCCCCACAGTGCTGGGGGGTGGGGGTGCAAGGGGACATGAGTGGGGGCCTGCTGGGGGTGCAAGGGGACATGAGTGGGACATGGTTGGGGGCCTGCTGGCAGGTGCCCCACAGTGCTGGGGGGTGGGGGTGCAGGGGGACATGAGTGGGGGCCTGCTGGGGGGTGGGGGTGCAAGGGGACATGGTTGGGGGCCTGCTGGCAGGTGCCCCACAGTGCTGGGGGGTGGGGGTGCAGGGGGACATGAGTGGGGGCCTGCTGGGGGGTGGGGGTGCAAGGGGACATGGTTGGGGGCCTGCTGGCAGGTGCCCCACAGTGCTGGGGGGTGGGGGTGCAAGGGGACATGAGTGGGGGCCTGCTGGGGGGTGGGGGTGCAAGGGGAGATGAGTGGGACATGGTTGGGGCCTGCTGGCAGGTGCCCCACAGTGCTGGGGGGTGGGGGTGCAGGGGGACATGAGTGGGGGCCTGCAGGGGGGTGGGGGTGCAAGGGGACATGAGTGGGGGCCTGCTGGGGGTGCAAGGGGACATGAGTGGGACATGGTTGGGGGCCTGCTGGCAGGTGCCCCACAGTGCTGGGGGGTGGGGGTGCAGGGGGACATGAGTGGGGGCCTGCTGGGGGGTGGGGGTGCAAGGGGACATGGTTGGGGGCCTGCTGGCAGGTGCCCCACAGTGCTGGGGGGTGGGGGTGCAGGGGGACATGAGTGGGGGCCTGCTGGGGGTGCAAGGGGACATGAGTGGGACATAGTTGGGGGCCTGCTGGCAGGTGCCCCACAGTGCTGGGGGGTGGGGGTGCAGGGGGACATGAGTGGGGGCCTGCTGGGGGGTGGGGGTGCAAGGGGACATGGTTGGGGGCCTGCTGGCAGGTGCCCCACAGTGCTGGGGGGTGGGGGTGCAGGGGGACATGAGTGGGGGCCTGCCGGGGGGTGGGGGTGCAAGGGGACATGGTTGGGGGCCTGCTGGCAGGTGCCCCACAGTGCTGGGGGGTGGGGGTGCAAGGGGACATGAGTGGGGGCCTGCTGGGGGGTGGGGGTGCAAGGGGAGATGAGTGGGACATGGTTGGGGGCCTGCTGGCAGGTGCCCCACAGTGCTGGGGGGTGGGGGTGCAGGGGGACATGAGTGGGGGCCTGCAGGGGGGTGGGGGTGCAAGGGGACATGAGTGGGGGCCTGCTGGGGGGTGGGGGTGCAAGGGGACATGAGTGGGACATGGTTGGGGGCCTGCTGGCAGGTGCCCCACAGTGCTGGGGGGTGGGGGTGCAGGGGGACATGAGTGGGGGCCTGCTGGGGGGTGGGGGTGCAAGGGGACATGGTTGGGGGCCTGCTGGCAGGTGCCCCACAGTGCTGGGGGGTGGGGGTGCAAGGGGACATGAGTGGGGGCCTGCTGGGGGTGCAAGGGGACATGAGTGGGACATGGTTGGGGGCCTGCTGGCAGGTGCCCCACAGTGCTGGGGGGTGGGGTGCAGGGGGACATGAGTGGGAGCCTGCTGGGGGGTGGGGGTGCAAGGGGACATGAGTGGGACATGGTTGGGGGCCTGCTGGCAGGTTCCCCACAGTGCTGGGGGGTGGGGGTGCAGGGGGACATGAGTGGGGGCCTGCTGGGGGGTGGGGGTGCAAGGGGACATGAGTGGGACATGGTTGGGGGCCTGCTGGCAGGTGCCCCACAGTGCTGGGGGGTGGGGGTGCAAGGGGACATGAGTGGGGGCCTGCTGGGGGGTGGGGGTGCAAGGGGACATGGGGGGTGGGGGTGCAAGGGGACATGAGTGGGGGCCTGCTGGGGGTGGGGGTGCAAGGGGACATGAGTGGGACATGGTTGGGGGCCTGCTGGCAGGTGCCCCACAGTGCTGGGGGGTGGGGGTGCAGGTGGACATGAGTGGGGGCCTGCAGGGGGGTGGGGGTGCAAGGGGACATGAGTGGGGGCCTGCTGGCAGGTGCCCCACAGTGCTGGGGGTGGGGGTGCAAGGGGACATGAGTGGGGGCCTGCTGGGGGTGCAAGGGGACATGAGTGGGACATGGTTGGGGGCCTGCTGGCAGGTGCCCCACAGTGCTGGGGGGTGGGGGTGCAGGGGGACATGAGTGGGGGCCTGCTGGGGGGTGGGGGTGCAAGGGGACATGAGTGGGACATGGTTGGGGGCCTGCTGGCAGGTGCCCCACAGTGCTGGGGGGTGCAGGGGGACATGAGTGGGGGCCTGCTGGGGGGTGGGGGTGCAAGGGGACATGGTTGGGGGCCTGCTGGCAGGTGCCCCACAGTGCTGGGGGGTGGGGGTGCAAGGGGACATGAGTGGGGGCCTGCTGGGGGTGCAAGGGGACATGAGTGGGACATGGTTGGGGGCCTGCTGGCAGGTGCCCCACAGTGCTGGGGGGTGGGGGTGCAGGGGGACATGAGTGGGGGCCTGCTGGGGGGTGGGGGTGCAAGGGGACATGGTTGGGGGCCTGCTGGCAGGTGCCCCACAGTGCTGGGGGGTGGGGGTGCAGGGGGACATGAGTGGGGGCCTGCTGGGGGGTGGGGGTGCAAGGGGACATGGTTGGGGGCCTGCTGGCAGGTGCCCCACAGTGCTGGGGGGTGGGGGTGCAAGGGGACATGAGTGGGGGCCTGCTGGGGGGTGGGGGTGCAAGGGGACATGAGTGGGACATGGTTGGGGGCCTGCTGGCAGGTGCCCCACAGTGCTGGGGGGTGGGGGTGCAGGGGGACATGAGTGGGGGCCTGCAGGGGGGTGGGGGTGCAAGGGGACATGAGTGGGGGCCTGGTGGGGGTGCAAGGGGACATGAGTGGGACATGGTTGGGGGCCTGCTGGCAGGTGCCCCACAGTGCTGGGGGGTGGGGGTGCAGGGGGACATGAGTGGGGGCCTGCTGGGGGGTGGGGGTGCAAGGGGACATGGTTGGGGGCCTGCTGGCAGGTGCCCCACAGTGCTGGGGGGTGGGGGTGCAAGGGGACATGAGTGGGGGCCTGCTGGGGGTGCAAGGGGACATGAGTGGGACATGGTTGGGGGCCTGCTGGCAGGTGCCCCACAGTGCTGGGGGGTGGGGGTGCAGGGGGACATGAGTGGGGGCCTGCTGGGGGGTGGGGGTGCAAGGGGACATGAGTGGGACATGGTTGGGGGCCTGCTGGCAGGTGCCCCACAGTGCTGGGGGGTGGGGGTGCAGGGGGACATGAGTGGGGGCCTGCTGGGGGGTGGGGGTGCAAGGGGACATGAGTGGGACATGGTTGGGGGCCTGCTGGCAGGTGCCCCACAGTGCTGGGGGGTGGGGGTGCAAGGGGACATGAGTGGGGGCCTGCTGGGGGGTGGGGGTGCAAGGGGACATAAGTGGGACATGGTTGGGGGCCTGCTGGCAGGTGCCCCACAGTGCTGGGGGGTGGGGGTGCAGGGGGACATGAGTGGGGGCCTGCAGGGGGGTGGGGGGGCAAGGGGACATGAGTGGGGGCCTGCTGGGGGGTGGGGGTGCAAGGGGACATGAGTGGGACATGGTTAGGGGGCCTGCTGGCAGGTGCCCCACAGTGCTGGGGGGTGGGGTGCAAGGGGACATGAGTGGGGGCCTGCTGGGGGGTGGGGGTGCAAGGGGACATGGTTGGGGGCCTGCTGGCAGGTGCCCCACAGTGCTGGGGGGTGGGGGAGCAAGGGGACATGAGTGGGGGCCTGCTGGGGGGTGGGGGTACAAGGGGACATGAGTGGGACATGGTTGGGGGCCTGCTGGCAGGTGCCCCACAGTGATGGGGGGTGGGGGTGCAAGGGGACATGTGGCTTGGCTGGGGGGCATGCCCATGGTGGATGGGCTGCCTGCGGGACATGACCAGGGGTGCAGGGTAGTCCCCTGTGGTGTGGGCTGCCTGCAGAGGTCGTGGAGGGGGTAGAGGGGAGACCTGGGAGGACCCACACTGGCAATTCACCTCTTCAACTTCCCGCACACCCACGTAATACACTGCCCCACTCGCACAGGCCCAATCGCGTGTAGGATTTCTCGCGCACCCCTGTAATACACGTACCCAGGCCAATCGCGTGTAGATTTTCTCGCGCACCCCTGAAATCCACGTACCCAGGCCAATCGCGTGTAGATTTTCTCGCGCACCCCTGTAATACATGTACCCAGGCCAATCGCGTGTAGCATTTCTCGCACACCCCTGAAATCCACGTACCCAGGCCAATCGCGTGTAGATTTTCTCGCGCACCCCTGTAATACACGTACCCAGGCCAATCATGTGTAGAATTTCTCGCGCACCCCTGAAATCCACGTACCCCGCTCAATCGCGTATTTAACTTATCGCGCGACACTTTTTTGATGCGCTGGGACTCTACCGCCTGCCTTCGTGTGGCGGCCGTGTTTCAGCTTGTGCGTGTCTTTGGCTGTGCGTGGCTTTGCCCTATTCGATTCCATGAATACGTGTGGTTTGAGTGCGTGTGGGCGTTCTGTCTGCTTCCCTGCAGTACATCCCCAGTTACGCCCTTATTTTCGCGTGTTGTTCCCCATTCCGCGCGTTACGCCCCATGTCCCGCCCACTTTCTGGTGTGTGCGCTGAGGTTGTGCGCTTTCACTGTGCGCGTCGCGCACGCCTTTCGCGATGTTGCAGTGACTTGTGCGCCATGCACGGGTTTGGCGCACATCCCGCGGTGAACACGCGCAGGGACTTCCATGAATCGCACGCGTGCACGTGCGCCTGTTTTTTTCCGCTTGCGCATGCTTGCGCGAAGATTTTCGGCGCACGTTCCATGAATCGGCCCCCAAATCTTTTGAGGCAACATTTTAATTACTGTAATAATTAAAGAAAGACACCAGGGACAAGGTGGTTCATTTTGAATTTCAACCATCTTGTACCGTGAACTTCAATGGGGAAATTAATTGATTTACTTAAAAATGTGCTACGGATTTACACAGATGCTGAGAGGTTTACCAAAGGGAATATGCTAACATACATAGGCAAAACACAGATTCTTCTATGGGAAGGTGACTGAAATACACTGCCAATGTGGGGGTTTCAATGGGGTTTTCAATGGGGGAATTATTGGGTGCAATGTTACAAAAAGGAAGGGCTTATGCAACTTAGGCCTCGGGTTATTTGCAACTTACAAAGTAAGCCTTGGTTTGGGATTCTGGAAAGCCATTTGGATCTCAGGACACTCTGGACAACTAGACAAGGGGTCTGGTCACTGCACTCTGCCCTGGTTTGGGATTCTGGAAGGCCAGAAGGATCTCAGGACACTCTGGACAGCTAGGCAAGGGGTCTGGTCACTGCACTCTCAAAGTAGGTAAGGTATAGCAACCTTCCCTCCGTCCTCCTTCTCCCGTCTCCCCAGATTTTGTGTGTGTCTGACTTAGTGCAGTACCCCTTATATAGCCCAAAGGGCATCACTCACTTTACAATCTAGAGGGAGTACTCTGTAATTACCCCTTCCACTCGGATACGACAGTTTCCCATTCCTCTCTCCGCCCCCTGGCATGATTGGTTCAAGGAATTAGAGCACCATCTGTCTGGTTACCTTTTATTACTATTCTTTGTTCTCTTGGCCACTTTTTGACAAAAACCAGTTATGCCTCCTAATTTCATAATTCGACTAGCCCCTGCTGTATGCACCAGATAAGTGGTTTTAGTTGGTCATTAGGAATCAGGTAAGCCAATCGCCAACTCTGTACGATGTAGCATGGCCCAGTGGCACACTTTTGTCCTTTTCCCAAAATGTACAACAGTTATAAATCTGCAATTGATCAAGCATGTTCCTAATCTCATTTCCCATCTTTCCACTAATTGTCATAATTGTCCCATTTTTAGATCAGCCAGAAAACCGTTCTAACTGGCCATTTCAGTCTCCAAAGTCCTAGGAAAATGCACTTTTTCGCTTGAAACCCGCCTGGAAATTACATAAAAACATAGCATACAACTAAATTATTTCTCCTTCTAATTGCTGCGAAAGTACCTAAAAATGAAATCAGTCCTTTAATGTCAATTGGGAGGATCTGTCCCCCTCTGTGCTAGGGGCACTTCATCCCCCACAGCCAGTAACCAGAGATTGTTTTGATCCCCTTTGAAGTTGTCAGTTTGTTCTTGGTAGTGGGTGCAGGAATGAGTTCACACCTTCTAGTCAAGCTTTAGCCACACTTGCTTTCTTTGAAACCCCCACCCCTGCCTTCAAGTCTGGCAGAGCAGAGAATTATGACACCCTCCGTAAGATCACATTTGACTGTGGGATGGTTCACTTGGGTAGGTGCGACTTCCAGTGGGAAGCGGGGCTTTTAATTGTGAAGTTTCCTGCCTTAGCCCAAACTGTTTTTTCTGGTATTGTGTCCCTCTTCAAAGGTGACTGAAGTCTTGTGGGTGGAAACATAATGGACATTGCTTTAGTCAACCCCCCCACAGCATATTTCCCTGAAGCAGTGCAATCTTTTTACTGTGGCTTTTTAAAGTAATTTTTCTTTTTCACACGTGTGCAAGCCGTTTTTGCATCTAATGTTTGAAATCCTGTCTTGTAGGTCACTTGATTCTTTCATTTCTCCTTTTTGAGTGAGTTTGCAATTGCTGTTAGTCCATTGATAATAAGGCGGGGGCTCCCTTTCACATGGTTCTTTGATTTGACCTGCACAGGAGAAAAAGCCAAGCCGTTTTTCGTTTGCAGTGTTTGAAGGGCTGCGGTTCAAGTGAAATGGAAAGCAAAATCAATTTCTAGTTGAAATTCTTGCCCCTCATGTGAATTAAAAGTAAAACAAGAATGTTTTTGGATGCAGTGTATAACTTCTTGTCATTCAGGTGAAGTCAAGGACAGCAGGGCCGTTTTTGGGTTGCAGTGTTCAAATGCTTGCACTCTTGTGAAATAAATGCAAAGCAGGCCGTTTTTGATTGCAGTGTATAACTTCTTGTCATTTAGGCGAAATGAAAGTAAAGCAAGGCCGTTTTTGATGCAGTGTATAACTTCTTGACATTCCAGTGAAATAGTAGCAGGGCTTGGCCGTTTTTGGATGCAGTGTTCAAATGCTTGCCACTCACGTGACAGGGAAAGCAAAGCATGGCCGTTTTTGGTTGCAAGGTTTAAATGCGGTTTTTCAGGTGAAAGGGATTTCTGTTTAGGGCCTTTAAATGCACACCACAAATTGAATCATGGGTGCCAACTTCTCTAATTTAGTGGTGGGGCAGGGCAGTGACGTGAAATCACCAAAAAGGGGGGATACCGGAAATGATGTCTTGTGACAGCTGACTACGATGACTTCATAGGAAGTGATATCACTAAATAAATTACAATAAGTAAAAAAAATGGATCTGTATTAGTAAGCCAGATAAAATGTACATATTCGTTTTAAAGTGTTCACCCAAAAACGACAAGCGGATGATACCTTAATAAGGCTAACAAATTAATTTATTTGCAACTTTCATAATTGTTAGATCACATCATCAGGCCAACGAAGAATAAAGCTCTTGGACTAAGAGGACGTCTAAACAATGTATATATATTTCTTAGACACTGCCTCCTGAATGCCAGCATTGTACGAATCATAATTATATAGTGTAAAATTAGCAGCACTGTAGTCTGTTAAGCAAAGCATGAGTGAATTATATTTGCAATGCACACATAAACAACCCATTTCTGACAGATCCTAATCAGCACTAAGGAAAATAACACACAATGATGAATTTGCCCAGGATGACATAGTTTGGTTCAGTGAGAAAGACAGGATTGTTTCCCAGTGCTATGGTTTGAAATGCACCCAGGAGAATACAGCAACACCATCTTATCTTAAGTAATTGCTTTCTGCTTAGCTGCACTAGTATTGTGTTTAATAAAGTTGTCTTTCACAGCACCAAACTACAAGGTCAATCAACCTGACAAAAGTAACATATTTATAAAGCTATGTTAGGACAAATCGGTTGTATTCAATGTAAAAGGGTAAACGAGCACAACGCAGAAGTCCCATCTATTAGGTGATTATAAGGCAATCACAAAAGGTAGTTTGAGTAAACGTTGATCTTGGTCGTTTTCCATAATACATTATACAATGCAAAGAAGGAAAACAGTTGTGTTTGTGTTAAAATCCACGACCTCCACTGTTTTATTGTATGTAACTATTTGAGATGTTGACATACTTCCACTCATCATTTAAAATTGATTAGTGTTGTGTGTTGAGATACTTTCAAAAGTATATACTAAAACATGCATGACAATGTTGGTAACTTAGCTAAATAGGTTGCGGGACTGCTGCAGAGAAGCATGTGAAAGCTAGGACATGTGGTAGGTCTGAAATGGTGCTTCAACCTTTCAAGGGCAAACAAAGAGGTTTCAGTGTTTATACAATCTATCAGCACATGGATTCCATTTTAGACTTCCTCTCAACGTATCAGATGTTCAACAATGAAGTCTATAATCTCTGTTCTAGACCACATTTCAAACATTAGGTCTTGTGCAGCAGTCTAAAATCATTCACTTTCTTTTTCTGTGCACATGTGTATGTGTTAATAGTCTTACAGACTTTTGGGAGCGGTAATTACTGTGGGATAACTTATATCCCAGCTTGTAGGCCTCGACTTTACCCTGGGCAATAACTTGGGAGTGGGTAATTATCCCATGATCATGACCCTTCAACCCTCCATGAGCTTTGAAGTCTTAGTTAAGGATTTGTAGAGACAATGAAGTCTTGGGGCATTTTTGGGATGTTAATAAATTCTGGTAGTGCCCACCTGTAAAAGTGTATTTTTCACTTCATCCAAATGCAATCCACAAAGGCAAATATCAGTCTCTGGGTGATACTGCCACGGGCACATCATAGCCAGAGGTATAGCCATGAGGAGATTTCTTGTCTAGCAATATGGGGCAGAGTTAGTAGGTTGGATTGTTCAGTGACACAATAGCATCCATCCAGCATGCAAAATAATATTTTGAAGGCCAATACAACTAGTGAAGATTAGTCTAATGACACAATTATATAAAATCGCACCTTCTTTGACACTCTTTTACTCACAAATCTGCAGAAACATAGCTCTGTGTTGTCTAGATTTGAGATGTTCTGCTAGTCGTGTTTTTCTGTCCGACATCACTTTTATGCAATATTGAAGTTTCATTTTCCCTTTACAAATGCAGAACCAAAAGTAGCAGATTTGTAGGGTGGTGTTGACCAACAGGCCTTTATTGGTGCAGTATTTCACACTTAGGCAAAACTGAAGTGTGATAGGTAGGTTTTCAATTAACCATAACCATGGATTTTGCTTTGGGCAACTCTCTATTCCGTCATTTTTCATCAGCCCAGGCCATTACAAGAGGAGAAAGACCATATGAAATTCAGACATGGTACCACCCCAAAACGGTCAGTCCAGGCCAAAAAACTAGGTCACGGTCCTTCATCACAAGACCGCAAACAGCCCCAGACACGTTTCGGCTCCATATGGTGTTATCAGTGAGGTGAAGCTTGAGTCTCTGGGCTCATCAGGTTTGAGACTGAAGTCTGGGCATACCCATCCCACTTGGGGTGATATAAGCAAAGATTAAAGGTGATGGCTGGGAGGTTTTGAAATCACCATAACCTAAGGCATTTCTCTGGGCAGCCCTCTTGGCCATCGTTTCAGCCTGTCAAACATTACACAAGGGGAAAGACCATATGCAAACCAGGCTGCGATAAGGCCCAACAAGGGCAAAAAATTCTTTGGGCAGCTTGTGGGGGCGTGGCCTAACAGTCTGGGCTGGTCTGCTCTCTCTGGTGCCCATTCCAATAATGATTTGCATTTGGCTGGTCCCCTTTTGCAGTGGTGCATATGGGCTAAAATACGGCAGTGTGGAAGGTTGCTCAGACTAATGCAAGTGGTTATGATTAATTCAAAATCTCCACCCATGACATTTTATGGTTGTATTTTACAATTGACAATGAACAGCCAGAAGGCTCTAGAGGGGGAATTTAATTCTAACAATGCCTTACGTTTAACTAAGTGGTCCCATGCATGTCTATTTATAAATAGTTGCCTTGTGGCGCCAAATAGGTGAACACAGTCACTTCACAGAACGGTCTATCTTTTTTATCCAGCTCTGGCATTTGTCAAGTATGGTTTGCATTTTGTAACCTGTAGTTTTCCTTTCTCGTTTAGTAGGGTCCACTAATTATTAAGTGGAACGTGCTGTTGCCTAAAAAGTAACACCATCCACCAATCAGCTCTTTCCTACTACTAGATGCTCACTACATAAGGTTGTTGGTATGGGAGTGAGGCGTACGTGGTTCATCCTGTTTTGCTTCTTTGCATTCCTCCACCCACACATTGATCTTAATACACTAGAAGTGCAGAACCAGAGGTACCAGAATGACAAGAAAAAAGAATTTGATCTCGATAGCCTGCTCAGATGTGACGTCAGACAGCAAGAGTTGTATTTAGAGGTCATGTTGCAGAGCACAGTTACTGTGTAGCATTTTGATAACCTAACTGTGCCCTCTGCCAGGAGTGAGAGGTGCATCCTGTACTCTTTGTTTCTCTGTATTTTGGTGCTTGTAGTTTTATATTTCCTTTCAAAATGCAGGTCTGCAAGTGACAGAAAGTAAATGGGACAATTCTGGATTTTCTGTTGACGCTGTCATGGGACAACTGGAGATTTCGGAATGCTCTGCTTTGAGTTGTATGATTAAGCGCCTGTAACGCACGCATATTGCAATGAGGCATTATGTGAATAAAGTGTTTGGTTTGCACAAAAAATATGTTTTTATGCAAACAAGCAAACGGCGCACGCTAGCACTTTTCATAGGTATTTGCACATATATTGGTCACTCGTGATGAACTTGCCCTGACAACCCTTTGCCTTAATTGCTACCATTTAACTAACAAGAGGGCTGTAAATAACAGCTTGGTGAAAACTGACTGACTGAAGCTGTAAATGAGAGCTGTGATAAATCACAGGATATCGTCACCTCTCCCCAAAGGGGAGCCCTTCCATATCAGGCTAGGGAGGTGAGTCCGCTACGCAACATTACCCCTAGGAGTGGCAGGGAGAGACTCCCCTACTGGGGATAGAGACTGCCGTACCATGAAGGAACTCCCTACAACCCTTTTTCCTGGACCAACTTTAACATTAGGGCTTCATGTGACTCCAACAAAACAAGCTACTCTTTGTTATTGTAAAATAACCCACAAACAAAAAAGGGCCTATTGGGTAAGTGAATCCCTTCTAAAACCCAAAATATGTGATCGTAACACAAGGAGAGAGGACAAGAAATGTCTTCGACATTCTGGAAGAACCTAGTCGCTACATATCCCTGTAAAGGAACTGATCTTTTCCTATCGTGTGACCAGAGAGCAACCCTAGATGCCAGTAGTGAGTCGCCTATCCAGGGAAAGACAGATAACAACTGACCCGCTTATAATATGATTTGACTATATCCAATCCAGAATTTCTCAATGCCACCTCTAATAGGAAAATCAAGAAATGGTTATGAAATGCGGTCTGTACAATTTTATATATGACCGTTCATATGCCATTGATAATAAAACCTTTAGCACATGTCTAACAAGGTGTATTTGTAAAGCCTTGTGGGCCATGCCACATATCTGCACCAATAAAAATGCTTACCCTTATAACGTATTAAAAATGGCTTCCATGCAGCTATTATGCAATTTCTTCAGATGGCATTTCAAATGGGATAAGCAGTGCAAATTCTGAGGGCCAAATGGATGATGATTCTACCATTTAGAGTTGCAATGTCTCTATCCGCAGATGTAGACATCCTCATTCCAAAGTTGATCAAGACTTTCTTTGCTAGCTATGCCCTGGGTCTACACTGGGGTATCTCCTTGGAATCTTCTTCTTTAATTTAACCATTACAATCCCCCATTTAAACAAATACAAACAATTTCCAACACGTTTTTGACTCTGAAGACAATATTTCTCGTCGCAGTTACTTCAGCTCTTACGCTAGGTGAAATAGGAGCCTTGTTATGAAGGCATCCATTTCTCCAAATAGTCACAGGTTTGTATTTTTTGATGTGACCCATCATTTTTATATACAGTTGTTTCAAAATGTCACCAGACCCAATTGTCCTCCCTCCTTTTCCTCCAATCCAGCCTTCCTGGAAGGGCAGCAATGGTTTACCTAGGATGCCAAAAGAGCACTGTTGGCTTTTTTAGACTCAACTAGATACATGAAGATTGATATATTGACATTATACTGTTGTTTTTGCACACTCCCTGCTGAGGATATTACACATATTATATATGCATTGTATATGTTTTCTAATTTATTGAAGTTTTTGTCTATGTTTTCGCACATCTATGGGATTTTATTGATTGCGTTATGTTTTTGTTTATACACTGCCTTTTAAACTTGGATGAATGATACATATTTTGGATTTATGTATATGTTCTTTGCTTGAAAATATGTATTTTGTTGCATTGCATGAATGGTTTGTAGTGAACCCGGGGAACAGGTCCTTTAAGACGAGGTAACAGTATCTGAGATGGATGGCGATGCAGATTTTACTCATACATCAATAATCAGACTGACTCAGGAAGTTGGCAAATCAAAGCTGTTATAATAACAAGTCTTTAAAACAAGGAGTACAACGGACATCAACGGATGCCGCATAGCTCGCTCAACGAGTTCTCAAAAACATATCATAAAAAACATTCTTTTATACTAAAATACATCATAAGTGACGTCATGCTACGTGCCAAATAAGAAAACCTACTGGGGTTGTGGTTGGTCTACGGGGAACATCTACATATACTTTCTATGGGATACAGGGTCGTGATTGGGTCTTTAAGATCAGGTGGACAGTTAAGCCCACTCCAAATGCAAGTCATCTTCCGTGTTAAACTAATGCACGACATACTATTGGCTTCTCAATCTATAGGACTCCTTAATACGTGGCCCTTTACAATTGGTTGTCATGCTTGTACCCTTCTGGAATATTCGGCTTGCTAGCAGCATGCAAGCTGGTACCCCAGGTGCTGGGGGGATGGCCTGGTCATGGCTCCCCACCCAATTAGCCCAACATTCATCATCACTCCTGCGGTCTGCCATTCAATTAGTTCTTTGAACTCGGCCTTGCAGAGGCTCACCTATGCCTGAGAATAAAAGGGAGCGTGGCATGGCCTTATCTTCTGGTCTCGGTGTAACTCACCCAAAAGTCTATTTTCATCTGACCATGTGACTGCAGACCATGTTTTTGAGCTCTTCATTGTATTTAATACTGTTAAATGAAGAAATCTTGGCACTTCAGTGGTTTTCATTACACCTCAAACAGGAGCCCAGTTTGCTTCTCATGTTTTTGTATCTTCTTGCACACATAGCCAAGCTCTCGGCAGCCCCAACTCTTGACACTGGGCCAGGCAAGCCTTCTCGAATCTTCCTTCGCCGTCAGCTATTCTTATTCTGCTGCGCTACACTTCCAGTCCTTCCATTCATGGGGTCCAAGTTTGCTAAAATGCGTTGTGAAACATCCAGATTCTATACATTAATATATATATATATATACATTGCTGCATCGACGCAAACTATTCACTACATAGCCAGCCTTATGATTACTTTGTCTACTTGCGTTGCTACATCTGTACATTTGTAAAATTGTTTTACATTTTCTTCAGTGCTTCTCCGCATGTAGAATCTTCATTTCGCTCCTGAAATGTTGCTCACTTCGTTACTTCGTCATCCGATTCCAAAAGGTCTATATTATTTCTTCACTCACATTTCTTCTGGGCGTGTCATGTCTGCTTTGTGTGACGTCACCAGTCTCCTCTTTCATTCATTTTCACACTTCTTCCGGAATTCCCTTCAGGAGACGTCATTTCTCTATGGATACATATAGGGTTTTCTCAATGGATACCTTGTCTCAAGGACTTTTCGTGATATAGGCACCATTATTGGCTTTTCACATGTCGCAATTTCCGGTTGCCAACATATAGGCAGAATAGGGGCAGAACTTCTGGTAGAGGTACTTGGCTCCTCCCCTAAACTCCCCCCTCTGGGCGATTCATCAACCACTCTCTCACCAATCTCCACATCCAGGCATCCTCGTCTGAAGAAGTGCTTCTTTGGAGTTCATATCTTTATTACTCCCTTCAGGCATCCTGCTGATTTCACATGTTCATCAATACTCCATGTCATAAGACTGCATTGTCCATTCGGACTGCAGTAAATCCATCTTCCCACATACTTCTTGCGGTTTCTTGGATACAGGAAATTTGCTCCTTCAGGTGCATGAATACTGGCCTTGACATAGTCTCTGATTTGTTCATCTGGCAGCTCTTTCGGTCCAAACTCAGACTCGAAATCAATCATGATCTTCATCCCTGTTGCTTTCTTTGCAGTCTTTTTGCACTGTGCAATTATTATTCTGACCACACAGAATCCAAACATGATCATCACCAACATGGCTCCAGAGAACTTGAAGTTATTCGCCATCCATTGTGGAACCCATGAGAAGATTGACGCAAACAAACTGTCATCAACAATGTCTTCCACTTCATCTTCCATCTTGACGTGCATGTTTGTCAACCTCGTTATGGCCTCTGTCAAGGTGCCTTTCTCATCATCATGAGAAGGTATGAATGTGCAATATGATTCTCTGATTTTGGCACAAACACCTTCATCCATAGCTGTAATCATGTCCAGGACATATTGTGATGCTGGAAATGCATCAGAGGGACAGGGACTCCGTATCCTTGTCCTTTACTGCTTTTTATCGTGCGTTCTGTTGTGTTTTCCGTGCAGGGGTCCATGTGGGACTCCTGGCGGTGCAGCTCTCTCTTTTGGCTTTGGTGAACAGACCCATGGGATACCCTTATGGCACCCATGGGTGGGGGTACAACCCTGTGCCCCAAGTGTATGTTTTTGGGCACCTGTGTGTTGCCCACAGAGCAGGGTACGGACTGGTGGCAGCACCGTGCTCAATTGACTGGTGCCCTGAGTATCCTCCATTTTGGCATGCCCAGGCCCTGTCATTGGAATCGGTAGATTCCTGATGGGGCCAAGATGGCCCCCGTGGCCTCTTGCCTTCCATCGCCTGTTACCTTGATCTTCCCGAAGTCCCGGAAGCCCTGTCTCTGTCCCTTCCCCCTGACTGGCTGTTGGGTGGAAGTTCCATATATGGTAGTGTTGGGAAGTGCCGACCAGACTGGCTGGAGCCTTCCCAACGGCCGTGTATTGTGGGTACGCCTGTGGGTGGGACCTGGGTGAATGGAGTGTGTAACGAATATGCACTTCTTGTTGTGGATGTTGGGTTTCTGGTGTTTGACACAATAACTGAGACAGCCCTGCCCGAAACTGGTATGAATGCAGTGTGTAGTGTTGAATGATGTGGTACTTGTCCCAATACACATAACTTGTTGTGAGTGTCTGGAGAGAAGTGAATGGCCTGAATGCACCGTGCACTTGATTGGCTGACAGACTGCTGAATGCCCTTCAAAGTGATTGTATGCTCGGGTGTGATCCAGCTAAATGAATGGGAGATCAACAGTATACCCGGAGACCTCTCACTGTTAGGAATCGTGTTCAGAAGTGTTCAGAACTGAAGTCCAAACTACGAAGAGTAACTGGAGTGAAACTGACACTTGACCTTGAAGCCCTGCTGCAAGAGAAGAATTGCTGTTGCTCTCCTTCATCAATCTGAAAGCTGCTGTGACTCCAGGACTGACCCAGAGAGGATCTGGTAAGGTGCCCTCTTCCTGAGCTACGGGGGACCATCATGCACCAGCTGATCTTTGCCAACGCTCCCTGGTAGACAGAACTACAAGAGGCTGCCGACCGGAGACGGGGACAGCCGCGGAATCCCAAAGAGAAGCACCCGGACTGTTGTCCACCACTGTCGACGACCGCCATCGCTGAACGGAGCCACGGTGCTCCCGTTGCCTAAGAACTCTTGATCCAAGGACGCTCTCGTCTGCATCATCGCCCGTCTGATCCCGCTGGAGAAGGCCAGGCCGTCAACACTCTGAGGAGCATCCGCCGGTGGGTTTCCCGCCACCCAAAGACCACAGAGACGCCGACAACTCGACGCCCTTGCTGGGCCACAGTTCTTCAAACTCTTTGCGCTCCAGGACTATCGACATCGAGGTGCCCCGCATGCCTCTCCCTTGCAGGACGTTTACGCTTCCCCGTCGACGAGCACCGCTAGGAAAGAAGCTGCCACTTCACTGCCATAGTTCACCCTGTTCTCCGTCGGACGTTCGACGACCTGTGACTCCTGCCTTAAAGGGAGGACACTCAAGAAGGGCTGCTGATTCCCCGACGAGGAACGCTACCACGCCAGGTACTTTGGGGTTGCAGAACTATTGGAAAGTCTCTTGTGAACAATATATTGACTGGGCTTGTGATATATCTTTATTCCACAGGTTGCCCAGGTGGGGGGATCTCCACACAGAACTGTGTCTAGGTATCGGGGCCAGTATTCTGCCAATTGTTCTAACCAAATGCTTTCCTCTTATCTCTATTGTTGGTTTCCTTTACGAACTGATGTGTGTGACATTTAACCGTACAGTTCATGCACTTTAAAGAGATCTAATAGTAATTGTGGTACCACGTAGAACTGTATATTTGACATTATAGATAACCAAGTACAAAGTGAGTTATCGTGATATTGTACAGAACCTTGAATATTAATTATATGAATACTGTGTTTTAACCGATACAGTGTGCGGACATTCCTTTTGTGGGTGCTTGGGGACTGCATTGTACTTAAGAACCAGCCCGCATCACCTCCTGAGAAGCTAGGCCCTGATTGCTCGTCCATTGCTACCAACAATAGAGAATCTTGGCAGGGGTCCTCTGTGCCTCTCCTCTACCATATAGAGAGTGGAAGTACAGACCCCCCCTCCGGTCCTTCACACTGGTGGCAGACGTGGGATGCTTATGGTTTTAAGAATCAGTGTATAACCGTGCCACTTACGAAGGATATCTGCACTTTGTTAAATTGATGTTTAGCTGTGTACAAGATAACTGCATTACAAGCAATGGAATCTATTGCGACTGGTAAATTGACTCGGATGAGCTTTGAGGCTCTCCAAGATGCTTGTGAAGCCAGGGAGTTAGATTTTGTGGATAAGTCTATGTTAGGCAGAATCCAGTGCAGTTCCCTTAAGGAGCACTACACCAGATTAGGACTACAGGTGAGAGCAATAAATCCCCTTTGCTAGCAGTCTGTACCACAAAGATTTAGTTGGTAGCTGTGGCTGAGCAGTCAGACTTACCTCAAGAGGGAGATGAGCAGTATTCAGGGTTTACACAATAGGCAGTACAGTACTATGGAGCAAGGAAACACTGACCAAAGCTTTGTATCAAAAAGAGAATATATTTATTCTATATACATCTAGTTCCAACACATAGATCACAGGTGATAAAGTAAGTTAAGTTTAGTCAAGGAAAAGCATATACAACTCCCTATTTAATTGTAGAAAAGTTTACGGTAAAGTGAAAACTGAGCAAAATGGCACAGTGAAAACCAACTACAAATGGCACTATAGCAATTCAACGAAAGGGAGGGAAAGCACAAGTTAAACTGAAATATCTTCAGACACCCCCTAGCAACACTTCCCTGAAGTTTGGTGAACAAGTAATGCACAGTAACACTTAAGCCAAAAGATAAGTGAATGAAAACTGAGCAAAATGGCACTCCGCAAGTTAAAACAGTAGGAAGGAAGAGGGGTTTAGAAGATGTAGGTGCATCAACACATTTCTCATTGAAAACCAATCTAGTGAGAGCAGATCTAACAAAACAGCCAGAGTCAATAGCCCTGAGTCAGAGTCAGTGGTACAGTACCAAGAACTTAGGAGAAAAATGTTCTTGTAACTGCAGTCAAGTCTTTAGTAGAAAAATATTGAAGAGGCAGATGCAAGGCAAAAGACAATGGTAAGAGAGAGGGTGGCCAACCCCACAAGTAGTTAAAGGATTTAAAACACCTTTAGGGCTACCACGGAGAAAGGGCGGTCTGGCGGAACAATGTACCTTAAACTTGGAGAAGTGGCTCCTGAGGTGGTGGTTGATCCGGGTAGCTCCTGCAGGTCGAGGGGTTCGTCGTGGAGGAAGGTTCGAGTCGCTGCACTACCCAGGGATGAAACTAGCCGCGGTGCTGCCAAACAAAGTTTAAAAGGTACGCTCCTTTTAATCATGGTCCGGGTCGATAGCTGCTTGGCTTTCCGGTCTCCAAGTGCTGGGCACTGTCGATTCGACCAAGGCAGGTCAGAGGAAGCGATAGGTGAACTGGTTGACCCCACCAGCTCAAGGCAAGGAGGCTCTTTCGCTGAAGATCTCCTCTCGTTCTGTGGAAGAAAAGTGGTGAGACGATCCAGCAGGGCTTCAACGGTGGTGTAGATGCTGAAGATGTCTGTGGCTTCTCACACCTTCGGTTCTGTAGTTCCAGTGACGACGCCTTGCACTTCCAGTCCTCAGGACCCTACCTTTATGCAGAAAGAGACCCATTCATACAGCCTAACTGTCACTCACACAGTGGAGTGGTCTTCTTGGCGGGATACCCTCCAGCCTATCAGGTTAGAGTGCGACCTGAGTTGCTGTGGCAACTCTGTCCTGGGGTTCTACTCCCCCTCCCAAACAACAGACCCACCCCAGACTCAGAGGCGCCGAAAGGAGGGCTTCTTGGCAGAAGCCTGCCAAAAGAGCAAACAAAGGATCCCCGACCTGGGTTAGGAAAATGGAGTAAGACTCGAGAAAGAAGTTATATAAAAGTTCTGGAAAATAAAACCTACCGGAGTAAAGTTAATAATAAAATAAACCGGCGGTATGTTAGAGGTTGTCAGTAAAAGTGTTAGCCTCGAACAATGGGAAAATCCCATAGGAAAATATTTGCGGTCGAATATAAAAGGTAGTAACCACTGCCATCAGCCAGAAACTTTGTAGAGGGGGACTTTAAGGTACCCTTTCGAAAATGAACATAGGGGGAAAACTATTAACCCCTTCCAGTACTTCCATATTAAGATGGGGTGTACTGGTTTAGTTCATAGAGATTGACTAGTAAAGTCAATGGGGACTTTACATGCCCTGGGAGACAGTAGTCAGCCCCACAGTATGGAGTCTATGTTTGGGGGTCGCTACGACACCCGTGTGTCACTGCACGAATTGTGTTGTGTACCACATGTGCATAAAGATGGTTCCTATGGGTGAGAGAAAAGATCCCATAGGCATTAAACACATAAATAGCCTAGAATAAACATAGCAAAGATGCCTAAGAGTGGGAAAAAGAGTCTCACTCTTAGCAGGTAAAAAGAAATAAACCCTTCAAATCCAGCAAAGCTGCTGGGGGACTCTATAGGTAAGGGAAATTAGCCATAAGTGAGAATTCTCCCTAACACTCTAGGGCTGAGCTGATAGCTGCCCTGATGGACTACCAGACTGATGGTGAAACTCTTTAAGGGGGCAATGCAACCAATGAGGACTCTGCCCCGGGGTTGTCGCTGAATCTATTTCTGGGAAAGCCACCATTCCTGCTGCCTCTGTTCCGAACCCCAGCAATTCCTTGGAACTTCAGTTATTAAGGATGAAATTGGCCTTTGAATACGGCAAGTTGGAAATAGATGCTGAATTTAAGAAAGAGGAGTTGGCACAGCAAGTGGAGCTCAAGAATTGGGATCTCAAACTCAAAGATAGGGATCTTGAACTCAAAAATAAGGACATTGAACTCAAAAACCGGGAAACTGAATGTCAGCGAATCCAGTTAGAGAAAGCTCGAGTGGAGACTTCAGCTAAACCAGTTGAGAGTGTCAGGTCCCCAGCAACCAAGTTTATGAAAGATTTGGTTGGTGTGTATGCAGAGGGTTCTGATATCCTCCAATGGATTGAAGCGTTTGAGAAGGCTTGTGCAATTCATGATGTAAATAAAAGAGATTGGGCTAAGTGTTTGTTAAGCAGAGTGCCTCAGACTGCATATGACTGTATTCTGAAACTGAGTGTGGAGGAAAGGGGTCAGTATGAGTGCATGAAGTCTGCTTTGATTGCCAAGTTTGGCAAGACACCCACCCAATACCTTAAAAGGTTCAGTGATTTTAAGAAACGAGAGAATGTGTCTTGGGTTTACTGGGTGAGTGCTGCGCACATGAATATGATGGGGTGGATTGATGGTTACAAAGTGAAAACGTTTGTAGAATTGTCCCACCTTTTGTTTTTTGAGCATTTTTCGGAAGCCTGTTCCCCAGAGCTGTGTCAGTATGTTGCTGACCAGAACATTTTGGACTCCTTTAAACTGGCTAGGTTGGCGGACAAGTGGGTCTCCCATCGGGTGTCCCCTAAGGACTCCAGTGGGAAGGGCAAGGACAAAGAAAAGGGGACCTCTCAGAAAGCTGAGGAGTCCCAGAAGCAATCACAGTCGGGTAAACCAAAACCTTCCTCTCCAAAGACCTAGTGGGGATAAGTCTGTTGTGGGTGGGAGTAAGAGTAGTGGTCTTCCTGCTGCAAAGCAGGGTCCCAGTGGTTCCAGTACCGTATCCCGCACTCCCAGCACTTGTTGGGATTGTGGGGCTCTGGATCACCAAAGAGGTGACCCCAAGTGTAAGGGTAAGGCACTTGGAGTCCAGGCTGTCAGCCTGACCTACCCCTACTCCGTACCTGAGGTCGAGGCCACTGTCCTCCCCTCCTTTACTGGGATCACCTTTGGTGCTCCCGTAGAGATTTCCTTAGTGTCCCTCGGGGACTGGGACCAGTATGCAGAAGTACTGGCAACTATCCCACAGAACACTTGTAGGTTTTTAAGAAGTGTCCTCTTGAATGGCCAGCTTTCTACTGGTTTGGGAGACAGTGGGGCAAGCATGACAGTGGTGGACAGGACCCTGCTCAATCCAGAGGACTATGTAGGTGCTCCTCTGAAAACCACCAGGTTAGCTGGTGGGCCTCCCAAATTATCGCCTGCAGCCTTAGTCAACATTACGATTGGAGACAAGGCAATGAAACTTCCGGTCCTGGTTCAGGACAACGTGCCTGCAAACATTTTGTTAGGCAACGATTTGGTCGAGTTGGGGATGATCACGGATGGTCTACCCATGGCTGCTGTGGTGGTCACCCGATCGCAGGTCACACAGGGTCCGGCTGCAAGCCCGGTACCCTCGCCGATGGGGAAACCCAAGGCACAAAGGAAACGGAAGAGTAAGAAGTCCACCTCTGTGGAGGGGACTCCTGTTCTTCCTGCTTTTTTCCGACAGCACCCTTTGGGATCCATGCTCCGGGCGGGCTGGATCCAGTGGTAAACGCCGTCTCAACTCCTGTGGGAGAAGAGCCAGAAGACTTTCCTGTGGGAGAGGTACTCAACCCGGAGGACCACCCTGACCTTCAATGCTTGTTAGCTGAAGGGGGACCCTCCCGGGCAGACTTCTGTAAGGGACAGAGAGAGTACCACTCTCTCGAGGGTCTGAGGAAACAGGCCCTGTCCCAGGCACAAGGAGAAGTGCCTAGGACATTCCGGATTTATTGGGAGGGTGAGCTCCTTGTTAGTGAGCCCATTAAGCCTGAACCTGGTGCCCTCAAGAGGTTGGTGGTACTCCAGGTTTACAGGCCCTTCCTGCTGCAGTTGGCGCATGAGGTACCCTTGGCTGGCCATCTTGGTACCAAGAAGACTAAGCAGAGGCTCTCTGCTCATTTCTACTGGCCTCGGATGGGAGTAGAAGTGGAGTCCCACTTCAGGACCTGCCCAACTTGTCAGTTGTCTGGCAAGACTGGAGGCAGTGTCATTGCCCCACTGCAGCCATTGCCAGTGGTTGGCACACCGTTTGAGAGGGTGGGCATCGACATTATTGGTCCCCCTGACCCTCCCACTTCAGGTGGACATATCGGTTCATCCTGGTCTTGGTAGATCAAGCCACCAGGTACCCTGAGGCTATACCCCTTCAGACTATTACCGCCAAGGTGGTTTCGAGGGCTCTCCTGGGCATTTTCACCCATGTTGGATTCCCTAAGGAGGTTGTCTCAGACAGAGGATCCAACTTCATGTCTAGTTACATAAAAACCATGTGGAAAGAGTGCGGGGTAACCTACACGTTCTCCATCTCTTACCATCCCCAGACCAATGGTCTGGTTGAGAGGTTTAATAAAACTCTCAAAGGCATGCTAGGCGCTTTGGAAGAGTCCCTAAGGAGGAAATGAGATCTCCTCCTGCCATGCCTGCTGTTTGCGTACAGAGAGGTACCTCAAGAGGGTGTTGGTTTCAGCCCCTTTGAGTTACTATTTGGACATCCCGTGAGGGGGCCCCTTGCCTTGATCAGAGAAGGCTTGGAAGCCCCCCCGCCAGGTCCCGCCAAGCAAGTGGGGGACTATGTGTTAGGCCTCAGACGGAGGGTGACACAGATGATGGCTCAGGCAACAGCAAATCTCAAGGCCAGTCAGGAATTGAATAAGTACTGGCATGACCTTAAAGCATTGCAAGTGGATTGGACTCCGGGACAGGAGGTCCTCGTGATGGAGCCTACCAAGCCTCGAGCTTTGGCAGATAAATGGACTGGACCCTTCAGGATAATCTCCAAGATGGGCGAGGTCAATTATCTGGTTGACATGGGAGTCCCCGGGGTAGCCCCCCAGGTATTCCATGTTAACAGGCTAAAGCCTTTCCACAGGCGAGCAGAAGTCTCATGTCTCCTGCTAGCTTCAGAGCAAGAAGAGGATGAGAGTGAGCCCCTTCCTGATTTTCTGCATAGCAACCCTCGGATGGCTCAGTGGAGGGAGTGCATCTCTCTCCCGATCTGACGACAGAGCAGCAGAAGGCCTGCAGGGCTTTTCTCCGGCAGTATACCTCTCTGTTTTCACTGACACCAGGCCTTACACCATGGTGTAGGCACGTAATTGACACTGGTGTAAGTGTGCCTGTCAAAAGCAGGTGCTACCGTATGTCAGATACCGTTAAGAACCAGATCCAGGCTGAGGTCGCCAAGATGTTGGATCTGTGTGTTATTGAACCCTCAATCAGTTCCTGGTCCAGTCCAGTGATCCTTGTCCCCAAGGTAAGTTCCCAGGCAGGTACCAAGGATTGGAGGTTCTGTGTGGACTACAGAGGAGTCAATGCCGTCACCAAAACTGGCACGCACCCATTGCCCAGGGCTGATGAGCTCGTGGACACCATAGGTGCGGCCAAATTTGTGAGCACCATTGACCTTACCTCAGGCTATTGGCAAATAGCTCTGACGGACCATGCCAAGGAAAAGACGCCGTTCACAACACCAGAGGGACGCTACGAGTTTAGGATCATGCCTTTTGGGTTGAAGAATGCCCCTGCCACCTTCCAGAGATTGGTCAATAATGCACTCAGTGGGCTGGAGGCCTTCAGTGGCCTACTTAGACGACATTGTCGTCTACAGTTCCACCTGGGAAGATCATTTGACACATCTGGATAAGGTGTTGCAGGCCTTGAAAAGGGCTAACCTCACTATCAAGGTCACCAAGTGCCAGATAACTCAGGGGAAAGTCACGTATCTTGGACATGAGGTAGGAGGGGGTCAAATCCAACCTCTCGTCAGTAAAGTACAGGATGTACATGACTGGGAGACTCCCACTACTCAAACCCAGGTGAGAGCCTTTTTGGACCTCACTGGTTATTAACGCAATTTCATGACGAACTATGGAATCATAGCTGCACCACCGACAGCTCTGACTTTACCCAAACAGCCTAGGAAGGTTAATTGGACTGAAGACTGTCAGAGGGCCTTTGATGGCTTGAAAGAAAGTCTGTGTCGGGCACCCGTGTTGTGTGCGCCTGATTACAGCAAGTCCTTTATCGTTCAAACTGCCGCCTGTGACACTGGAATTGGAGCTGTCTTGTCCCAGTTAGATGACAAAGGAAGGGAACATCCTATCATATTCATCAGTAGACAACTCAAGGGTAGAGAGTTTAGGTGGGCTACTGTTGAAAAGGAATGTTTTAGTATAGTTTGGAGCCTTAGGCATTTTAGGCCCTACCTTATGGAGTCTACCTTCAAGGTCCAAACAGATCATAAGCCCCTGAAGTGGCTTATGCAGATGAAGGGTGAGAACCCGAAACTGCTCAGGTGGTCCATTAGCCTGCAAGGGCTAGACTTCACCATAGAGCATAGACCAGAGAAGAGTCACGATAATGCAGATGGCCTTTACAGAAGATATGTTGACTGTCTGGATGAGGGTGTCTATCTCGTGGGAGATTAGGCACCCTAACCTCAGTCCTTGGGGGGGCGGGGTGACTGTGATGCTGGAAATGCATCGGAGAGACAGGGCCTCCGTATCCTTTCCCTTTACTGCTTTTTATCGTGTGTTATGTCGTGTTTTCCCCGCAGGAGTTCATGTGGGACTCCTGGCGGTGAAGCTCTCTCTTTTGGTTTTGGTGAACAGACCCATGGGATACCCTTATGGCACCCATTGGTGGGGGTACAATCCTGTGCCCCTAGTGTATGTTTTTGGGCACCTGTGTGTGGCCCACAGAGCAGGGTACGGGCTGGTGGCAGCTCCGTGCTGAATTGACTGGTGCCCTGAGTATCCTCCCTTTTGGGATGCCCAGGCCCTGTCATTGGAATTGTTAGATTCCTGATGGGGACAACATTGCCCCCTGTGGCTTCTTGCCTTCCATCGTCTGTTACCTTGATCTTCCCGAAGTCCTGGGAAGCCCTGTCTCTCTCCCTTCCCCCTGACTGGCTGTTGGGTGGAAGTTCCATATATGGTAGTGTGGGGAAGTGCCGACCAGACTGGCTGGAGCCTTCACAACGACCATATGTTGTGGGTACGCCTGTGGGTGGGACCTGGGTGAATGGAATGTGTGACGAATATGCACTTCTTGTTGTGGATGTCGGGTTTCTGGTGTTTGACACAATGACTGAGACAGCCCTGCCCGAAACTGGTATGAATGCAGTGTGTAGTGTTGAATGATGTGGTACTTGTCCCAATACACAACTTGTTGTGAGTGTCTGGAGAGAAGTGAATGGCCTGAATGCACTGTGCGCCTGATTGGCTGACAGACTGCTGAATGCTCTTCGTAGTGATTGGATGCTCGAGTGTGACCCAGAGGAATGAATGGGAGATCAAAAGTATATCTGGGGATCTCTCACTGCTAGGAATCGTGTTCAGAAGTGTTCAGAGCTGAAGCCCAAACTACGAAGTGTAACTGGAGTGAAACTGATGCTGGACCTTGAAGCCCTGCTGGAAGAGAAGAATTGCTGTTGCTCTCCTTCATCAATCTGAAAGCTGCTGTGTCTCCAGGACTGACCCAGAGAGGACCTGGTAAGTCTACCTCTTCTTGAGCTACGAGGGACCATCGTGCACCAGCTGATCTTGGCCAAAGCTCCCTGGTAGACAGACCTACAACAGGCCACCGACCGGAGACAGGGACTGCCGCGGAATCCCAAAGAGAAGGCCCCAGACTGTTGTCCGCCACTGTTGCCGACTGCCATCGCCGACCGGAGCCGCCGTGCTCCCGTTGCCTAAGAACTCTTGATCCAAGGACGGTCTCATCTGCATCACCGCCCGTCTGATCCCGCTGGAGAAGGCCAGGCCGTCGATGCACCGAGGAGCATCCGCCGGTGGTTTCCCACCACCCAAAGACCACAGAGACGCCGACGACTCGCCGCCCTTGCTGGGCCACAGTTCTTCAAATTCTTTGCGGTCCAGAACTATCGACATCGAGGTGCCCCGCACGCCTCTTCCTAGCAGGACGTTTACGCTTCCCCGTCGACGAGAATCGCTAGGAAAGAAGCTGCCACTTCACCGCCGTAGTTCACCTTGTTCTCCATCAGACGTTTGATGACCCGTGACTCCTTCCTTAAAGGGAGGGCACTCAAGATTCCCCGACGAGGAATGCTACAACGCCAGGTACTTTGGGGTTGCAGAACTATTGGAAATCTCTTGTGAACAATTTATGGATTGGGCTTGTGATATATCTTTATTCCACAGGTTGCCCAGGTGGCGGGGATCTCCACAGAGAACTGTGTCTAGGTATCGGGCCAGTATTCTGCCAATTGTTCTAACCAACTGCTTTCCTCTTATCTCTATTGTTGGTTTCCTTTACAAACTGATTTGTGTGACATTTAACCGTACAGTTGATGCACTTTAAAGAGATCTAATAGTAATTGTGGTACCACGTAGAACTGTATATTTGCCATTATATAAAACCGAGTACAAAGTGACTTGTCATGATATTGTACATAACCTTGAATATTAAATATATAAACACTGTGTTTTAACCAATACAGTGTGCGGACATTTCTTTGTGGGTGCTTGGGGACTACACTCTACTTAAGAACCAGCCCGCATCACCTCCTGAGAAGCTAGGCCCTGATTGCTCGTCCATTGCTACCAACAATAGAGAATCTTGGCAGAGGTCCTCTGTGCCTGTCCTCTACCATATAGAGAGCGGAAGCACAGACCCCCCTACCAGTCCTTCACACATATCTATTGTGAAGAGTCATCAGTTGTATGGCTCTCAGCTCTTCCTTGATAGCATTGAATCCCTTTATGGTAGTGTTGATCGCCTGCAGGAGTTTCCATCTGGTTATTTGTAACCATTTGGCATTTGCCATCATCTGGATCCCTGGCATAAAGATTGTAGCAAGCACTGCTGAAGTATGACTGAACAATCTGTGTTTGTACGGAATAGAATTGAAGGCTTCTATTGATTTAGCTGAGAAGTAATTCTCTGTCTTTCTTCAATTGAGAAATCCAATAGATCTCTTCTTTCTCAGGTGAGCATCTGATTTTGGAAACTCACCAATGTTCAGATGACTCTTTGCAATTACTAATGCTGGAACATGAGCAATCACTATAGTTTAGTCAAGTTTAGAAATCCGAATTTTAGCATTTTAGCATTTAGAAGGTGTTTTTAGTTGTGCACTGATCGATTTAAGAACAATTGTATTTTAAATCTTGTTGTGTTTAAACTGTTGTTGAGTGAAACTATACATTTATCAGCAGCAAGAACTGCATTTGAGCTTGAAACCATTTTAAATATATCCTTAATTGGTTGGACAAAGTGTGAGCTGCATCTGAGAAGCCAGATATTCCTGCACGCGCAGAAAATTGCCTAAAAACTACAATTCCCAACAGAATTGTAGTTTTGTGCCCGAATTCCCTTAGAAACCCGGGCAGACACAGTCGGTAGAAGGTCTATAAGGCATCCTTCTTGCAGACCACTTAAGTTTAGAAATCCGAATTTAAGCATTTTAGCATTTAGAAGCTGTTATTTTAGTTGGGCACTGATCTATTTTAGAACAATTGTATTTTAAATCATGTTGTGTTTTAAACTGTTGTTGAGTGCAATTATACATTTATCAGCAGCAAGAACAGCTTTTGAGCTTAAAACCATTTGAAATATATCCTTAATTGGTGAGACAAGGTGTGAGCTGCACCTGAGAAGCCAGATTCTCCTGCACTAGCCGAAAATTGCCTAAAAACTACAATTCCCAGCAGAATTGTAGTTCTGTGCCCGAACCGAATTCCCTTAGAAATCCTGCGCAAACATGCAGGCGCGCACGGGCAGGCACAGTCTGCTGCAGTCTTTGGAAGGAGTCGGAGGGGTGGCTGAATCACACACAGAAACTCCCGCTCAATAAACCTAGTTAAATTTATAAAGAAACGCAGATCCCAGACAGCAAATGAAAAGTGAGCAGCCAAAAGGGCACAGGGATTTGAATCTCATGAAAAGCGATTGTCGAAAGTTAATACTACTACCCTCATTCAACCTGACCATACGCTTACAATAGGACTGCTAAATACCCACTCCATGTGCAAATATGCAATCAACATACACAAGCTGATCACTGAGAAACAATTAGATGTGATGTGTATCACGGAAACATGGTTAAAAGACCCAATAGGACCCACCTGTGATATAGCAGTACCAGAAGGTTACACAGTGTATAATACAAATAGAGATAGTGGGCAGGGTGGGGGAGTGGCTATTATAGCAAGAGAATCATTTAAATTATTTAAAGCAAACTTTATTTGCAGTGGATGTGAAACATTACAGTTGAAACTAACTTACACACCCAATGACTGCCTCAACATTGTAGTCATTTACAGATCTCCATCCTTAGTTTCAGATTTTGCTAAGGAGCTCAGCTCCCAGTTAATACATTTGAAATCACAAAATACATCTACATTGCTAGTTGGTGATTTTAATTATTCGAGAGGGAATAAGCTTGATAATTAAGCCATTGCACTTGAGAATACCTTAAAAAATCTTGATTACCTAGTGATCAATAAAGAACCTACAACTCCACAAGGAAACCCATTAGTTTGGGCCCTAACCCAAAACCTGCAGACCCAGAAAGTCATTACTGAACCATGTATTTGGAGTGACCATTTTCTGGTTTCTTTTGCGGTAACACTGGAAAATACCAAACAGCCACATAACCCTCATATTAAAGTACAGAGCAGAAACTTTAAAAACATAGGGGCAACTAAAATCCTGCATATCTAGAATCTGAAATCTTTTGAAGACCAAGATAGCTGTGAAGTGATGCTAAATAAATACCTTTCACAGATTCAAAATCTGGTGGAACAAGAAGCTCCAATGAAAACTAAAATAGCTAGAAAAAATAGCAAGCACCAGAAGTGGTTCAGTGAAGAGCTAAACAAACAGAAAGTAGAAAAAAGAGCTCTAAAAAGAAAGTGGCACCAAAATCCTTCTAAGGAAAATAAGGATATATGGAAGCAAGCTAACAAAAACTACAGTATAAGAGAAGCAAAGGCTAATCACTATAACAAGGAAATAGCAGCAGCATCAAACGCCACAAGTAAAATATTCAAGATAATAAAAAGTATTGAAAAACCAAAGGCCCTCACACCGCCTTTCTCTCCATCTAAGGAAGACTGCGATATAGTCAAAAATGCTTTCACAGCAAAAAACGCAAAAGGCAAGAAATAATATAATTAAGGCCAGAGATATTACAGGAAAAGCCACGACGGAGAAAGACTGTCTGAATCTGGGAGTGATAAATATATTCAACTTCACACCAGTTTCGGAAAAAGAATTGCTGGGGGTACTGGATAAAATGAAACCAACATTGTGTGCTGAAAATATACTTCCTTCTAAAATCTTATTAGAAAACAAGGAAATATTTGCTCCAGTTTTTGCCAAAATAATCAATGCATCTTTTAAAGAAGTCTTGGTGCCTAAGGAAGTTAAGAAAATAACAATTACACCTTTGGTTAAAAAGGCAGGTCTTGATCCCAAGGAACCAGGTAATCTTCGTCCGATCACTAATTCCTACTTCATTCTCAAGATACTAGATAAAATAGCAACTAATCAATTACAGAAACACATAGAAGATCAGGCATCACTTCACCAACAACAATCAGGCTTTAGGGCTGTCCATAGTACGGAAACGGCTATTTTGGACCTGCAAAGCCATATGCTAGAGCTAGCGGATAGAGGCAAAACAGGGATGCTGATGTTGCTTGATCTTAGCGCTGCCTTTGATTTGGTAGATCACAAGCACCTAGTAAAGGAGCTAAAGAGAATAGCGGGGTGCTCCCCGGTTGCCCTGGACTGGCTCATTTCCTTTCTCACGGAGCGCCAAGCTAGAGTGCACTGGGGGGAAACTTTTTCGGAGGCCATATCAATTATCTTTGGAGTTCCTCAGGGAGCTAGTTTATCCCTGTTGCTTTTTAATTTATATATGAGAAGCCTCTGTGACTTGTTGGATGACATCAGCGTCTTCTTTACAAATTACGCCGAAGATATGCAACTCGTTATTGAATTGGAGCGAGAATACACCAGTGGTAGTGCTAAAATAGCTGAAGTGTACTGCATAATAGAACTATGGATGCAGCAAAATTGGATGTGTTTAAACAACATGAAAACAGAGCTCATGATCTTTGGAACCAGTACAGCTAGAGCCAAATTAGGAGAGGAGTACAAAACCTTCTCAATAAAGAGGCTAAAATACTGGTCATGAGCCAGGTCCAGACACTGGGGATGATGGTAGATGACTCAGTGAGCTCAGAGGTGCAGGCCAACTACTTGCATAAAAATAATGCATACTACCTATGCCTCATGAGAGCAATTAGGCCTTATCTGAAGGAGGAAAATACAGCAACCATTGCTAGAGCAATAGTAATGTCTAGATTGGATTACGGCAAAGCATTGTTACTAGGAGCAACACAAAAAAACTTGCCATGTGTCAAGTCATGGAAAACGACGCGGTATGCATAGTGAAGAGAATAAAAACCAGGGATCATATAACAACAGCAAGAAAATCTCAGCACCGGTTAAGAGTTGAGGATAGAGTGAACTTCAAGTCAATGACCATCATACGCAGGTGTATTTTTGGAGATGGCCCCCAATACTTCAAGAATCCATTTGTAAGATACACTGCCTTGAGACAGCTACGCTCAGTGGACAAAGGATTGCTTAATGTGCCAAGATACAAGCTTAAGGCAGGTATGGGCAGATCCTTTGCAGTGCTTGCTGCGCAACAGTGGAACAAATTACCTTCCAACCTGCAGTTGGAAGAGAATTATCATACGTTCAGGAAATGCCTGAAGACATGCCTCTTTAAGTGGTGGCATCCAGTTAGGAAACAGAGAGTCCATAGGGATGACTAAGGGTGTCCTAGGTATGTCTAGTATTTGTTGTATGTTACCAGCGCCATGATGCCTGTGGGCGGTCAGCGCTATAGAAGTATACATAACATAAGAGAACACAGTCCTCCCCAGTCTCTGGGCAGCTACATATATGCTGTAAATCTGCAGGCTCAGTAGTAGTTCATTATCACTACTGTCCCATCCTTCATTCCTGGTACATCAAAGATTCGACCGCACTGCTGATTTTCTCCAACTTTTCGTGTTTCATTGTTTCTAAAGCACAGCTCTGCACTAGCCAGAGGCACTATCTGCAATGGGCCTCCTCTGTCTTCGACTTATGTCAGCAATTTTGCAAGCCTCGGCCAGAAAGGTTTCCATCCCTTTTCCACTCAATCTATAACTGGTTTATGATGTCCAGTTACTGCCACAGCTCTGCATGAGACTATGCCTTCTTCCCACCCATCTGGAGAAAGTACTGTTCGCCAGATCAGCATCTGGCCTCTTTCCTTGCATCTTCGTATTTCTTCATCAGTCTTTCCTTGGCAATTGTGCTTTCTATTTATTTCCCATCAGATTCCTGCTCCTTTAATGCCAGGCTGTTTGTATCTTATTACATGGTCTCTGGTGTGTGGTCTTTCTCTTGTCTTTAAATCTTGAATGTAATCATCTTCTTCCGGAGCTGTCCATGCAGTTGTCCATACCAAAGATGCTGTTCTACCCTGGAATTGACCTCTTGTATGGCAGAGTGTAAGGTGAGTTAAGCAATGAGCTGTCTGGACGTCTATCTCCATAGCTATGAATATCTTGGACTTCCCCATAGCATAAGGTAGGAGAGCACAAACATAGCAATCGTCCTCAGAGGTTCTCTTTCCTACCTCCTTCATGTGTTGATACCACATGTTTTTCCCCAAATGTGCTGTACTATTTAGATAATCATTTAACTCATAATCATCTTCCTTTGCAGTCCTCTTGGGTCTCTTTCTTGCCAAGTGAGCTCTCATAAGAAACTCATGAAATACATCTGTATACATCCTTTCTACAGGGGGGATCATAGGAACACTTGTCAGAGAAATGGGTGGCTTCACATGTGTCACTGGTTTAGGAACAATTACATATGGGCTCGGCCTCCTTACAACATCTAACTCTGCATAGATCACTGGAGTGGGGAGGATCAAAAGGATTTCTGCCTTTCCGGAACCAACAAAGTAAGCAGAGTGAATTAGCAGAAATAGAAAAATAATGACAGATGCAGTGCACACATAAATTATGCACCAATACATGACACCCCACCATTGGTGTCTTTCCACACGTCTTTGAGTCTGCTCACTTTCTGGAACTGCATCATGCGCAATAGACCACATTGTGCCTTTGTATTACTTTTAAGGAAGGAAAAAACCTTTTTAATCAGGCAGCCTCGTTAAATGCTCAGGTAGCTGCCGAATTTGCTCAATTATTTCCACAAGTAGCCGACAAATTGCAGGACGATTTATAGGGTCTTACAGAAACACATAAGTGTTAGTGTTACGACAAACAAGATAAGGATGAACTCGAATTAGGTAAAAAAGACCATAAGAAGTAGTCTATGGGCATCTATGTTTGATAGGAAGATTAATCTTGACCAAAGAGAAACTCAGTAAGGAACGAATCAGGGAACTGCTCCTTTTTCCAATCATCAAAAATAAAGTCAAGTTCTGGCATTTTTCATCCCATCAGCACTTTCTAGAGTTCAATTTTAACGAATTCCTATGGCTCAGGAACAGTCACTTTCCCAGTCCTGCTAAAATATCTTTAAAGAGTGTCCAGGAAAAGCCACCGTCCAAATGCACACTTGCATTTATTTAATCAGCAATTTTAGCATCCTTCTTCGTTGTCATCGATCGAGTCTGCACGTGCTGAACTGTATCTTCTTGGCTTGCTTCTGAATCATGTGCGGGTGTTCCCGTCTCACCAGCATACGGCGTCACGTCACCCAAGTGGATCCAGACGCGTCTTTCTTGAACTTTTACTGTAGATGGAGTAATATTCTCCCCAATGAACGGTCCACGAAATCGGGGCTTAGGTCACTTCCTAGTGAAGTTGCGAATTAGCACGGAATCTCCAATGAATAGTTTGGTTATAGGTAGTTCTTTGTATCTAGTTGCTGAATGGTCTTCACCTGTGTCCTGAGACCGATACCCCTTTCGCTTGAGTTTATCTGAAATGACAGATACTAGCGGTCATGCATGTTAAATACGCACGTAGTTCATTTCTTAACAATTCTCCAGTTGTCTGGGCATCACTTCTACTCCTCGTTGGAGGTGACAGAGGCGTTCTCATTTGCTTACCTATAACTAGCTCATGGGGTGTGAGGTGGTGGACCGACCCGGACTGTTTGCTCAATGCATATAATGCAGGGGGCAGGCAATACAGCCACCCCTTCTTCAGTGTCTGTTTAAGTTTGGCGATTCTTTCTTTGACAAAACCGTTGAGTCTCTCGCATATACCGTTCGGTTGCGGGTGATAAGCAGAAGAAAATGTGTGTTTAATAGCAATAGACAGATTTGTTCAAATACTTCATTAATAAAATGGGGCCCATTGTTGGATCTCAGCACCTCACATACTCCCCATCTAGGAAAGACTTCTTGGACAAAAAACATTGCAGTGCAAGTGGCATCAGGGTATTTACATGGATTGGCTTCAATCCATCTCGAAAAGGGGCACGCCACCACTATCATATACCTCATATACCTATATCTACTACATACTTGTAGCATATAAACATAATTGATATGTAAATGCTGAAAAGGACCATTCGGTCGAGGAATCACTCCTCTAATGGTTTGCAATGTGTGCCCAGCAGTAAACATTTGACATACAATGCAATTTACTACATAAAAAGCAACATGTTCTAACAGGTTCGGTACAAACCAATCCTCTACAATAGCTGCTGCAAGGCTTTCCTTAGTTACATGCGCAGGGTAGTGTAGCTGTTCTAAGGCTACCTTCAACAAGGCTACAGGCATGACCGGTTTACCAGTGCTGTCCTGTCGCCACAATGCTTCACAGGGGGATAAAGAACACCCCCTGTGTGTCCATATCTCCTTTTCTTCCTGCAGAGCACTACATTGAACTTCCATTAACTGCGTTCAAGACAAATGATTAAATCCTTCATTTGCAATCATAATCGTAACAATTTTTTTCTTTTACATTTGGAGTATCAAAACTTGAAATATCAGGTGAATATGCAACCCTTTTGGCCTCTTTGTCTGCAGCTTCATTTCCACGTGAAATAAAATCAGTTATCTTAGTATGCGCTCCTCATTTAACTGTTGTGATGGCTACTGGGAGTTGGAGTGCTTTAATAAGCCTGTCCAATAATGCAGCGTGTTGCACTGGAGTGCCATCCGCTCAGAGGTAGCCCCTCCTTTTCAAACGTGCTAGCCCTGCACGCACGGTTGATGTCAAATAGGCGGAGTCACTGTACACCGTCACTTCCTGTCCATGTTTCCTGACCACAACAATAAGCACCACTAATTTTACAGCCTGTGCCAAAAAGTGAGACACTAGTCTTGCACTTGCTACCACTTCAAATTCTCCATTAGCTCTGTGTCTTACCACAGCTGAACATGAATGCCTTTCCCCAACCCTGGGATTTCATCATAATACTCCTCATAGTTAGAGCAATCATGCACTTGCTCATCTGCTGCCAAAGGCTCAGCTACAAACGTGGCAAGATTCATTATTTTACACCTGACTATTTTGATCGCTGGATTCGATATAACTACCTCATATGCAAAAGCCCTCTGAGATAACAGTGTACCCTTAGGTTTCTCCAAAACAGCAAACAAAGCATGCTCAACAAATAAAGTCATGGAACACCCCATCATGATACTTGGAGACTTCTCAATAGCAAACGCAGCTGCTGCCAGCGATTGTTTGCAAGGAAAATGTTCTCTCATAACTGGATCTAGTATCCCGCTATAATATGCAGAGGTTTAAACCCAAGTGTGGTCCTCTGTGTAAGTACTGCCGCCATAAGTGCAGGGTGGCTGAGAGGAAATGGCGTGCTTCTGGTACATCCTCTGACAAACTGGCCTGCCACCTGCTCCAAAGGCAATACCGGCTCTCTGTCCACACCAAGAAGAGAGCCCACATCCAAGCCTGCGTCTCCGCGGCACCTAACAACTCAGCCGAATTCTTTACAATTTGCAAGGAGCTGCCCAATCTGGCTGCAGTCTCTACCTATCCTGTCCCCTCCCAGGCCCTCTGCACGGCCCTGGCAACTGATTTCATCTCTAAAACCCAGGACATCCTGTCCTCTCTCTCTTCCTCTCCCCCTCTTCCCTCTACTCCCTGCTCTTCCTCTGGCTCTTCTTTGGCCATCCCTCCTTCTCTGCCTGTTCTCCTCTGACAAGGTTTCTAGACAAGTCCGATCTATGAAAGTCTCGTGAAAACAGATTCACCCCTGTTCCTCCAAAACCATGAAGGACTACATTGACACATTGGCCCCTGCTCTGGCTGACTTCTGCAACCACTCCTTTGCCACTGGAGTCTTCCCCTCCCCCTGATGCACTCCCTTGTGCACCCTCTTTTTAAGAAACCCTCTGCTGACCCTTCCTGCCCGGCTAACTATCGCCCAATCTCCATCACTCCTTTCCTGGGCAAACTCCTGGAAAAGCTGGCCATCTCCCAGCTTAATCTTCACACTGAATCTGTTGGGTGTCCCCATGACCATCAGTCTGGCTTCCGAGCTGCCATAAGCACGGAAACTGCTCTCCTGAACATCTGTGAAGACCTGCTCTCCAATCTTGATTCCAACAACCCCTGTGTCCTCATCCTACTTGATCTTTCTTCTGCCTTTGACACGGTATGATATATGATATGATATTTTATTTATATCACTCTCAACACAAGTGTTTCAGAGCGCAACAAGGCAAGGGAGGGGAACAGGGGGAACAAAACAATGATCTTACGAGGCCCAGTGACATTGAGGACACGCAAGCGCATGGGAAAGGGAAAGGGTAAAGTGCATGGAAGGGGGAGAGTGGAAAGTGCAGAGCAGAGGATAACAGATAAATAATAATGAATAAACATAAATAGATAATGGAGACAATAAACAGTGGTAGTGCAGCCAGCAAGCGGCAAGTGCTGTGTTTACGGCAGCAGACTGGGTAAGTCTGATAAGTGCAGAAAAGAAGAAAATGGTGGGGGTGGGGGACTGTAAGTGTACAGATCCAGTTTCCAGTGCAAGGGGTGGCCAGGTGGCAGTGCAGGAGGGTGGCAGGATGAGCAGCTACCTGGGCCCAGGGGACACAGGGTGGCCGGGTGCATAGTGCCAAGGAGAGCAGATCAGCAGGGGAGAGTGGGAGCAAAGGCAGAAGCAAAGAGGAAGTTCTTGAGGTGCTTCCAGAACCAGAGAGGGGTCTCCTTACGTTTTAGAGCATCAGGGAGGCTGTTCCAGAGGGAGGCCCCAGCCGAAGACAGAGATCTACCCCCAGCTCATTTCTTTGAAAAAAACAACTGACCCTGAGGGAGTTAGAGGTAGAGTAGCGAAGAGCTCGAGATGGGAGGTATTTGCGGAAGGATAGCTGAAGGTATTTTGGACCAAGGCCCCAGAAAGCCTTGTGGACAATGCAGAGGGTTTTGAATTTAATCCTTGCAACCACTGGGAGCCAATGGGGAGATTTCATAGCTGGAGAGATACGATCCCAGGGCTTGAGGAAAGGACAAGTCTCGCAGTCCTGTTCTGGATTAGTTGCAGAGGGTGGAGAATAGAGGCAGGTAGATTTAGAAAGAGGCTGTTACAATAGTCCAACCTAGGGAGAACCAGATCTTTGGAGACAGTGAGCTTCTGGGGGAAGGAGAGGGAAGGCAGAGTACCTCTCAGGAGGTGCAGTAGGAAGTTTGACTTTTTAGAGCTCTCAGAGATGTGGGCGAAGAAGGAAAGTGTGGCGTGAAAGATGACCCCGAGGTTCTTAGCCTCGGAGGTAGGGGTAGGAGGAGGGCCAAGGGAGGCCGGCCAGAGAGTGAGAGGAAAGGATGGTGAAGGTGTGCCGATGACAAGGATCTCCGTCTTGCTGGCATTCAGACAAAGATCATTGGCGGCACACCAATCTTGAATGGCAGTTAGGCAATCAGAGATCAGAGAGGGAGAGGAGGTGGCCGAGGGCAGCCTGAAAATTAGTTGAGTGTCTTCAGTGTAGCACTGGAAATTTGAGCAGAAAATGGCAATACAGTGGGCGAGAGTTGCCAGGAATTGGTTGAAAAGCCAGAGCGAGAGGTTAGACCCCTGGGGAACACCACAGGTAGAGATGAAGATAGATAATAGGAAGGACCCCAGTTGGACCCTGGAGGGTAGATCAGAGAGGAAAGAGGTCAGCCAGGTCAAAGCCTGATCAGTGATACCCAGGTTGTCATGAAAACGGTTGAGCAGGATGGTATGGTTGACCGTGTCGAAGGCAGATGAAATATTGAGTAGGATGAGGACAGAGGGAATGTTAGAGTCAAGGTTGGAGAGCAGATCTTCACAGATGTTCAGGAGAGCAGTTTCCATGCTTCTGGCTCCTCTGAAGGCAGACTGGTGGTCATGGAGACATCCAACAGAATCAGAATGAAGGTCAAGCTGAGAAATGGCAGCTTTTCCAGGGGTTTGCCCAGAAAGGAAGTAATGGAAATTGGGCGGTAGTTAGCCAGACAGGAATGATCAGCTGTGGGCTTCTTGAGAAGAGGATGCATAAGGGAGTGCTTCAGAGAGGAGGGGAAGGATCCTGAGGCAAACGAGTGGTTGCAAAAATCATCAAGGGCTGGAGAGAGGGTTACAATGTGGTCCTTGATAGTTTTAGAGGAACAGAGATGAACCTGTTTTGACGACCATGCTGGTCAACCATGCCATCCTGCTCAACTGTCTCCATGATAACTTGGGTATCACTGATCAGGCCCTGGCTTGGCTGACCTCTTTCCTCTCCGATCAACCTCTACCTGTGGTGTTCCCCAGGGGTCTAACTTCTCTCCCTGGCTGTTCAACCAATACCTGGCACGTCTTGCCCACTGCATTGCCGATCTCTGCCCCAACTTTCAGTGTTATCCCAATGACACTCAACTCATTTTCAGGCTCCCTTCCACCACCTCTTCTCCTTCTCTCATCTCTGACTGTCTGTCTGCCATTCAGGAGTGGTGTGCCGCCAATGATCTCTGCCTTAATGCCAGTAAGACCAAGATTCTCCTCATCAGCACACCTACTCCCTCCTTTCCTCTCACTCTCTGGCCAGCCTCTCTTGGCCCTCTTCCTGCTCCCACCTGTGAGGCTAAAAACCTTGGGGTCATGTTCGACTCCACACTATCCTTCTCTCCTCACATCTCCAATGTCTCTATGAACTCACACTACCAGCTGCACCTCCTCAGAGGTATTCTTCCTTTCCTCTCCTTCCCCCATAAGCTTGCTGTCTCCAGAGTTCTGGTTCTCTCAAGGCTGGACTACTGCAACAGCCTCTTTCTAAATCTGCCTGCCTCTACTCTCCTCCCTCTGTAACTCATCCAAAACATGGCTTCGAGACTTGTCCTTGGCCTCAAGCCCAGGGATCGTACCTCTCGAGGACTGAAATCTCTGCAGTGGCTCCCAGTGGTGGCAAGGATTAAGTTCAAAACCCTCTGCATTGTCCAAAAGGCCTTCTGGGATCTGGGGCCTCAACCTTCAACTCTCTCTTCCTAAATATCTTCCTTCTCAAGCTCCCCGCTCATCCGCCTCCAACTCCCTCAGGGTCAGGCGCTTCTCCAAGCAGCGAGTTGGTGGTAGATCTCTTTCCTCCACTAGGGCCTCCCTCTGGAACAGCCTCCCTGCCTCTCTGAAACTTTAGGAAAATCATCTCTGGTTCTGGAAAGCACCTTAAGACCTTTCTCTCTGCTTCTGCTTTCTCTCCTCCTCTCTCCTGCTGATCTCCTGGCTGATTCTGAAACTGCACTTGTTACCCGGCTACCCTCTGATCTCGGGCCCTGTCCCCTCCCCTCTAGTTGCACACCTGCACTGCCTCCCTGGGAACCCTTGCACTCAGGGACTGTTCCTGTATCCCTACAGCCCCTACTAGCACTTGACATCTGATGTCTACACACACCCCTGCCCTTGCCACCAGCTGGCCGCACTTTCATGTATTGTCTTTATTATTTTACTGTTAACCTATGTATTGCATTGCCCCCTCCCCTTTCCCCCTGCACTTTTCTTTTCCCCAGCACTTGCACGATCTCAATGTCACCGGTCCTAGTAGGATCGTTGTCTCTGTCTTCCCTCTGTTTCTCCTCCCTTGCCTTGTCATGCCGCGAAACACTTGTGTATAGGTGCCTTATAAATGCCATATCATATATCATATCATAACTATTCCATTCGTGTGAAAACAGGAAGAACTTCTCAGCATAATTGGGAATTCCTAAAACTGGAGCTGTACAAATTGCTTTCTTCAACTCCTCAAACCCTTCCTCCATTTCCTCAGTCCATTCCATTTTCTCATTGTTCACTTGGGCCTTCTTTAAAGCCTGCAAAAAGGGTCTTGTATATGAACTATAATCAAATACCCATGCTTTAACATTGTTACATAATCTCAATAATTGCTGCATTTGTTTTATCGTGTGAGGTTTTGCTGTTTTCATAATCACCTCAGCTCTCTCAGGTGTAACTTTCTTTCCTTCATGCAAGATTAACTGGCCTATGTACAACACCCCCTCCTGGCAATATTGCAATTTCTACTTGTCTACTTTATATCCCTTGTCTGCTAGAATAGTCATTAGCCAAATTGAATCTTGTCTGCACTCATCTTCTGTTGTGCTACAAACTAAAATATCAACGTACTGCAGCACAACACTTGGCAAATCTAAATTGCTTAGGTCCATCTGCAGGACCCTTTTAAAGATCGACAGAGACTCACAATACCCTTGGGGCAAGCAAGTGCTTTTCAACAGAAGTAAGGTCTTGAGAATCCTTATGTAATGGGATTGAGAAAAACGCATTTTTCAAGTTAATCACTGTGAAATATCATGCCTCTGTGGGGATACTACACAGAATCGTCACAGGATTTGGAGCTAGAAGAAACTCTGCCTCTACAATCTGGTTAATTGGTCTCATGTCCTGAATTAAACAGCACAACCCTCCTTTCGATTTTTTCATAGGGTACACAGCAGTTTTACACAGTTGCTCTGATGTCACCAAGATGCCCTGTTCCATCATAGCTGATATAGGGCCTCATTACACGGTAGGCGGTAAGGGTTAACGGTCACCGGTAATGGTACCGGTGACCGTTAACCCTTACCGCCTTACTACGAGGTCCCTTAGCGGGTTGGTACTTTAACGCCTGCTTTTATGCTGTATGCAGGGGTGGGGGGGTTCGGGTCTGTATGAGTATGGGGCATAGTGTTTGCATGAGGGGTGGGTGTCATGGGGCATAGTGTTTGGTTGAGGGGTGGGTGTCTTGGGGCATAGTGTTTGCATGAGGGGTCGGGGCCATGGGGCATAGTGTTTGGTTGAGGGGTGGGTGTCTTGGGGCATAGTGTTTGCATGAGGGGTGGGTGTCTTGGGGCATAGTGTTTGCATGAGGGGTGGGTGTCTTGCGGCATTGTGTTTGCATGAGGGGTGGGTGTCTTGGGGCATAGTGTTTGCATGAGGGGTGGGTGTCTTGGTGCATAGTGTTTGCATGAGGGGTGGGTGTCTTGGGGAATTGTGTTTGCATGAGGGGTGGGTGTCTTGGGGCATAGTGTTTGCATGAGGGGTGAGGGCCATGGGGCATAGTGTTTGCTTGAGGGGTGGGTGTCTTGGGGCATAGTGTTTGCATGAGGGGTGGGGGCCATGGGGCATAGTGTTTGCTTGAGGGGTGGGGGCCAAGGGGCATAGTGTTTGCTTGAGGGGTGGGTGTCTTGGGGCATAGTGTTTGCATGAGGGGTGGGTGTCTTGGGGCATAGTGTTTGCATGAGGGGTGGGTGTCTTGAGGCATAGTGTTTGCATGAGGGGTGGGTGTCTTGGGGCATAGTGTTTGCATGATGGGTGGGGGCCATGGGGCATAGTGTTTGCATGAGGGGTGAGTGTCATGGGGCATAGTGTTTGGTTGAGGGGTGGGAGCCATGGGGCATAGTGTTTGCTTGAGGGGTGGGTGTCTTGGGGTATAGTGTTTGCATGAGGGGTGGGGGCCATGGGGCATAGTGTTTGCATGAGGGGTGGGTGTCATGAGGCATAGTGTTTGGGGGTGGGAGCCATGCTGCATAGTGTTTGCTTGAGGGGTGGGGGCTATGGGGCACAGTGTTTAATAAAAATAGGGGGTTGAAAAAGCCTCCTGCCACACCACGCCCCACCGCGCCTACCGCCCCACCCACATTTACTTTTTGGCCCACTATAGCCATCATGTAAGGTACTTTCGGCCCTCTGTCAAAATCAGTTGTGCACCCCTGATCTATACCCTTCCCCAATAGCAATTACCGTTCTACATGGCCTGCCCTCATTTTCAAATCCTTCTAGCATGGCTAATTCCCCTTGTACTATGGCTGCCTATAGCTGTAAGGGAAAAATCTGTCCCCCCTCTTCGTCCATAGATATCTGTGGCTTGAACAAAAATTCATCAGGTATCCTCATAATCTTTCCCACTAATCCGGGTAGCCACATCAACAAAATGCGTACCCTATAAAGGAAGACTTCTGGCTCTAATGGCATTCAAGGTATTCTGATTAGTTCTTCGCAAAATCATCCTTCTCCTTCTGTGGTGTTAGCCGTTTTTTTTCCCCAACATGCCCAAGACTTTGGCTAAACCCCCACAATGCTCTTCTAATGTATTGCAATAAATGAGCACTTCGTCCTGGAATGCGACAACACCCGTCAACCTTTGGAAGATGTTTATCATTCGTTTTTGTAATACAGAGGACACACTCGAATTAGAATAATCTGTTAGATGGGAGAAATGCAGTTAAAACCCGTGATTCAGGGCCATGTCTAAAGTGGAGTAGTATTTTGCATGACCGATTAATGACACTAACTGGTTCATGCTCAAGAGGTAGTGCATTCAATGACTATACAGAGATTGGCACATCAGTTTCAGGTTCCACTGGCCTCCCTTCACAGCTCAATGGGTGACACCCATTCTGAGGAGTCGCAGGGTTCAAGAACTGCCTGACTACATAAGTCTGCCAAAATCCACCCAAGTTCCTCCCGATAGTCTATTGGCACTTTGCGCAATTTGTGTGCTACTGGCACCACGTTTTTCTTCAGTCCTATGTCATGCTGCTATCCTTTGACACACCCTAACTGATCTTCAAATACACAAGCTTACCGCGACAAGATCTGACCCATACTGGAAATCCCCACAGACAACACTTGTTTCACTCAGCCCAGGCGCAACTTCAACTTTCATTCACCTTGAAGGGGCCACCAAATTATAGGTATTCATTCCCTTTTCCGCACAATATACTTTTGTTGCAGCCACTCAGCCTCGGTAAACACATTTTGCCAACACACACTGCAATATGTTAATATGTTTACCTTCATAACCGCTGGGCCTTATTTATGTCTGGTTCACGTAGGTGAGTTTATGGCCATAGAAGGATTTCATAGGGATAAAAGTGCTGTGAGAGCCAGAGTCTGCCATGCTCTACTTCCCTCACCAGACACCACAAGCACTACACCACTATCTCCGCGTTTTCTCTCACACGACTCCATAGCCATATTCACTTTGTTGGAGTATTTGCTTCTGTGCATTTTCACAGAGTGTCCCCTGCGTTTGCATATGACACACATTTTGTGAGATGCAGGGAAAATTTGTCAGTTACTATGTGGCCTTCATCCCAACATCTGAAGCACCGAGTGTTTCCTTTGTTCAGGCTAGACGCTGTATTTGGCATGGACTCTGCTGGGTCTGTGACGCCTTGACCTTGTCCTTGGCCCTTCCTGCGTACACTTGCTCTGTGGAGACGTTTCTCAGTTCCTTGAAATTGGATTCCGACATTGCTCTGCTCGGCCCTTTAACTCAGTCCCCGGCCCCATTACCACCAGATCCGGCCGCCGGACCCGGTGTGAATACCACAGTCACACCGGTACCCTTCATCAGAATCTAGTTCATAATCCCAACCGTCACTTAACAAATGTTCACCACCACAACAACATTCTACCCCACGCACAGGCCTCAGTGCTGCATATATAATAACAACCCTGCGCCCGCTCTTCGCACATACACCCCTGGCCAGATCACTGGTACAACCACCTAAGCCAGACCCCGCCTGGGCCGTGAAGGAAGCATGGAACAGACTGCGCAGGCTGGCATAAGGATAGTGGCCAACCCGCCACATCGGACACAGCAGGAGCACTCACGCCAGCTTCCAGGCATCAGAGGCATCTTGACCCTACCTTTATATTCACAACAGGGTGGGGCACCGCTTCTGTAGCCAGAAAGAGACAATGGTGTAGTTGAGCTAAGAATTATGTAGCTCCTATGATCCCCATCCAGGCCACACCCAAAGACATACCATCTATTGTATATTTTCCTGATGTTCATAGCCAGGGACGATACAGGGTAACTCCCCCAAGGGAATAGTGGCATCCTGGGTGGATGGCCAGGAAGTGCCCATCCAGGATATTTGTAAAGAAGCAACCTTGGAGATCAGAACACCTCACCAGGCACTACCACTTGAAGCTTTTGGTACATAGGTGTTGGTATTTACAAAAAAGGTTAAACACTCAGTTCTGAGAAATACATTCTGAGTTTGTGTGTAAGGGGTTTACATGGTGGCCTGTGTTTTTTTTCATGGGCCCATTCACTTTGTTTTGGGATTCCTCAAAATGAAATACTAAGATGCGTGTTATAATATGTACACACTGACCTTACGTCAGTGTGGAATGTTTGGAATTGAACGCTCTCACTCAGAGTGTTCAATTCATTTCACATCATAGCAGCCCACCCACCGGGGGCCTTTCATTAAAGCTTATACAAAGCTTTCCTGGGTCGTCTCCTCATTACTTCAAATGGCGACGAGGAACACCCCATAAGGCCCCCGGAGCGGTTCACGTTCCATGCTCCTGCCTGCCCCATCTTATACCCATCGCTCCCACTGCATCCTGCGCCGCACCTCTCCCCACCTGGCTGCCAGACGAGACACGAGAGAGGCCAGTGAAGGGCGCCGCTCCTCCCTGCTGGGAGTTCAGAGCGGCGCACATCTCATAAAATTCGGCTTCACGGTGCTCCATGCAGCAGAACAGCTGTCCAGCCATCAGGTCAGAGGTGGGGGGAGGAAGGACATAACCAAGATTTTTGAACTGTCACGCAAACGCACGCGTTTTCATACAAACGCACGCATTTTTTTTTTGTTGTTGGTTGTTTGAGCTTTTGAGCTTTAATTAGATACACCTCATTTGCCATTGAAACTGACACTGCTGCCCTGATTAGAACGTTGTCTCTCTTTCAAAAGCTGCCACTTTGTTGCCCTGATGTGCGCACGCAGCAAGAAGGAATTTCAGGAACTTTCACTCTGCTTCAAGCCTTCATTGCTGCCATTGTGATCCAATTTCAGAACCCGATCTGGACATTCCATTAAAGACTTTCTAGGAACAGCCATCCTACATGTCAGCCCATTGTGAGGTCACAGTCCATGCCGAGACCCATTCAATATACTGACACCTGGAGACTTTGCAGCACAAAATATTCCATAGGCATCTCATCTCCATCCATAGCTGTGCACAACGTGCTGTGCCCCACCTACGCAGGTTTCTACCGAAGCGCACCACGGCATGCGTCCAGAGGGCTAGCCTGTAGGACACACACGCAGCCACTTATCCATCACCTGTAAGCCGGAACTATCCCTCGCAGCCCCACTTGATCTCATAGGGCGTCTTCTTTGTGCACCGCCATGCAGAGTGTTCCTCCACCAATCAAGTTTCTTCCGTGTCCTGGCACTCCCACATGTCCCTGGGAACAGTGGATAGATGGCTTTCAGGTTTACCTGAGGGCCATTGGTGGTAACAAATTCAGCGATGACCTCAAAGAGGCGACTCTACTTAACTGTACTGGGGCAGAGGCCCTCAGGATATTCAGGGCGCTTCCTGAGCCAGATGATGCAGGGGGTGACGCCAAAGCCAACCGCAAATATGAAAACGCACTGGCTAAATTATCCAAACATTTCGGCAACAAGACAAACGTCGTCATGGAGAGGTATAGATTTTTCTCCAGAAAACAATTGAAAGGTGAAACTGTTGATGCCTTCCTTGCGTCTCTCAGGACACTCATGTCGACTTGCAACTTCACTGGTGTCGGAAATGAATACCTCAGAGACCAGCTGGTGCTGAATGTCGCTAATCCAGGAATTCAACAGAGACTGTGGCAATCCAAGAACCCATCTTTGGAGGAGGCCACCGAGATCGCCAGGAGCATTGAGTTGGGTGACCGTTGCTTGAAGGAGAGATTCGACCAGGCAGGGACCTCTGAAGTGAGATCCATCGAAGCTAATATAAGCGAACCTGCAATAGCCCTCGTAAGGAAGACATCATCGCATGCCTTGAGGCCCTATCCACCTAGAGGGAGGAACTCGCTATGCTTCAATCAACCTTCTCAACGATGCCAAAAATGTGGTTGGCAGAAACACAGCGACGTTGACAGAGAGTGCCCTGCAGCAGCTGTCGAGTGCTATAGATGCAATCAGATTGGACATTTCGCCAAAGTGTGCAAAAATACAAGAGGCAAGTCAAGTGGTTTTAAGAGGCCATTCGCCAGGCCAACGAGAGGCACTGTGCGAGCTGTCGAAAATACTCAAGAACACGATGAGATATTAACTGTTAACATAAGGAGCCCACCCATACAAATATTGACCGTCACCTCTCTACAACACTCTAAGGGCCCTTGGGTCAACATGCAGATCAACGGAGTGTCACTGCCTGTGATGGTGGACACAGGATCCCCATACACAATGGTTGGTGTAGAAACCTTTCTGTCTGAGCTATCTGGTAAAATGAGTGATTTAAAGAACACCACAGTACGAGCTACAGGGTACGGGAAGAGGCCCATTGACGTTATTGGATATACATGGGTACAACTAAAGTTCCGCGACAGAACGACCTACTGCAAGCTTTTCATAGCAAATAAAGGTTCATCCATAGTAGGCTGGGAAGAACAAGACGCTCTTTGTGTGAGAATCCATCCCGGCGAGGAGAACCCCATAATGGCTGTTCTGAGCGACGTGAAATACACCAAAGATACCCTGGCAATACAGTTTCCCAAAGTGTTCTCTAAAAAAATTGGACTCCTGGAGGGGTTTCAGCATAAGATCATTCTCAAGAAAGGGGCCATTCCTATAGCCCACAGAGTCCGTGGAGTCCCCATAGGAACAAAAGAAGCACTCAATAAAGAACTAATGCGCTTATGTGAGCAGGACATTATACAACCCATTGAAAGCTCAGAATGGCTTGCTCCCATAGTGCTTGTGAAGAAACCGGATAACTCCATAAGAATGTGCGTTGACCTGAGAGACTTAAACAAAAACATATGGATTGACAGGCATCCCCTCCCAAACATATCTGAGCTGTTAACGACCATGAAGCCAGCGAAGTACTTCAGTACCCTGGATCTTTCATCTGCATATCACCAAATAGACCTGGAAGAGGGTTCCAGAAGCCTCACCTCATTTGTGACTCCTCTAGGAGCATTCAGATTTAAGAGGATGTCTTTTGGTCTCGCATCTGCCGCTGCTGTGTTCCAAAGACTAATGTCACACCTGTTTGGGGGTTTGGAAGGAGTACATTGTTTCCAAGACGATATCCTCATATCGGCTGTATCAGAACAAGAACACGATGCAATACTTACCACCGTATTAAGAGTGATTGAGAAAAGTGGCCTCACCTTAAAATTAGAAAAATGCAACATCAAATGCAACAAAGTGTCCTACCTTGGCCACTCCATAGACTCCAATGGCATCAGTCCCAAGAAAGAACTAATAGATAACATCCTAAGCATTGCTGAACTGATAAACAAAGACCAATTGAGAAGTTTTTTTGGAATGACCGAGTACTATTCAAAATTTGTAGGTAACTATGCTGACAAGACCAAGAACATGAGGAGTATCATGAAGAAGATGAACAAGTTTGACTGGTCTGAAAAATGCAAAACAGAATTTGAGGAAATAAAACACAACATTAATCAAGCACCCGCCTTAGGTATGTTTGACTGTAAGATCGGTCTAGGTGGGGTCCTGGAGCAAATCCATAGCAAGGGCAAAGTAACGATTGCTTTTGCATCCAGGGTACTAAAGGGAGCAGAATTAAATTATTCCACGATTGAGAGAGAGGCACTGGGAGTAAGGTGGATCCTGCAGCATTTTCGGAATCTAATTTGGGGTTTACCCATTACACTCAGAACAGACCACAAACCACTTGTACACATTCTTCAGTCAAAGACACCACATCTCATATCCCCGAGAATAAGACGGTGGATCCTCGATATTATGCAATACAACATCAACATATGTTACACTCCAGGGACACAAAATAGAGTGGCTGACTGCTTCTCCAGGCTATCGACCAATCAAGACACTGAACCTGAAGATCCAGATCAAGACATAATAGCAACCATAAACCCAGCCATTCCCATCGATGAGTGGAAAAGCAAAACAAACAGTGATCCTGAGCAAAGAGAAATTAGGAAAGCAATAGCAGACGATTGGACAACGCCATCCCAAAGTCTTACAGACTTCATTCCCAACAGGCAGGAAATATACATGGACAAAGAACACATCTACAGAGGTGACAGATTAATCCCACCAACACAGCTCAGGAAAAAGTTGCTAGATCTGGCACATGAAGGGCACCTTGGGAGAAGCCTAACCAAGAACCGATTAAGGTGCAACTATTGGTGGGCCGAACATGTGGAGGGAAGCAGAGGAGTTAGTCAAAAACTGCTCCGCCTGTTCCTCAAGCGACAAGTCCAAAACCACAAGGAAAACACCATTACAGCCAATTGAAAGCCCAAAGAATGTATGCTCTAAAGTGGCCATAGACATCATGGGGCCATTCGAAAATCTAGAAGCGGTCAAAATCTATATTATAGTCTTAGTAGACTATACATCTAAATGGACAGAGTGGGGTGTAGCAGAGACAAACGTAACCACAAAGAAAATCACTGAATTCCTAACGGACATATTCAATAGGGAAGGTGATCCCAAAGAACTAGTCTCAGACAATGGGTCACAGTTCCTGTCACTAGAATTCCAGGAGTTCCTCAAAATCAAAGCTATCCACCACATCACCACCTCCTTGTACCATCCAATCTCCAATGGCCTTGTAGAGAGAATGAACAGGCTAGTGAAAAGTGTGATTCAATTAGCCATCGTCAACACACTTCCGTGGAAGGAGACGCTCAAGGAGGCCTTATGCGCCTACAGGACAACTCCACACTCTACCACCAGTGTTGAACCATTCACAATGATGAGAGGCAGAGTTGCCTGCAATCCACTGAGACCAGCCTGTATCTTTATGGACAATGGAGAGGTGAGATTGGACATGGATCACATTCAGGAACGTGTAAGAGAGAAACAGAACAAATACAAAACATACTACGACTCAAAAAACAAAGTAAGAAAGATGGCAATTCAAGAAGGAGATTTGGTATGTGTTAAAGAACCCAAGAAGATCCTCAAGGGAGAATCCCGCTTTAGATCCCCGCAAAGGGTAATGAGATGCTTTGGTAAATCTGTACTGTTGGAGGATGGAAAGAAGTGGTCCGGCGATGACCTAGTGAAAATAGAGAGAGACCACAAAAAGCCCAGTACAAGTAAGGACATATTAACGAGAGAGGTTATCCAGTCAGGAGACACACATCAACAAGACTGTGATGAGTACAGTGACATGAGCTCTGAACCTACAGTCAGCCACTCCAAGAGGAACCGGAGAATCATCAGAAATTATAACGATGACTACGTTTATTACTGATGCACTAAGCACTGCAGTCTACTGCCAAGAAGAAACCTCCTATGAAGAAATCTTACAGTTATATTTCTGATGAGAAAGTGTTACAGTTATATTTCATTGTCCTCCTTTCCCTCTTTTCCCCTTCCTTCCTTCCCCTTCTTTCTTCCTTGTAAGGGAGATGTTATAATATGTACACTCTGACCTTACGTCAGTGTGGAATGTTTGGAATTGAACGCTCTCACTTAGAGTGTTCAATTCATTTCACATCATAGCAGCCCACCCACCGGGGGCCTTTCATTAAAGCTTATACAAAGCTTTCCTGGGTCGTCTCCTCATTACTTCAATGCGGAAAGTGGCCGTGTAGCTAGGTAATGTCCTGATTATTTACCGCCCGCCTTCATTACTCCCAGTTTTACTCTTCCTCGTCACAGTACTTACGGACTGCCTGTCCCACCATAAAACAGGATGATGGCATACCGTTATTAATTTTTAAGCGTATTTGTATTGTTATCAAAGCATATATAAAACAGATATCAGAGTAACGTTAACACAATATTTATTTTATAGTTGAGCCAAAAAAGGTTGCAGATATATCTGAATAGACAAGCGTGATTACAACAATAAGACACAATGCTAAGACATGAACAAGTGAAATGTAACACTTTGGAAGTCAGAGCATTATTCAAACCAGTGCCAGTGGGTAGATATCGCCCGGGAGAGGCTAGTAGTCTTTGGGAGGAAAGGATGGGGTAGCCATCTCTCCATGTCCCTGCTCCTGCTCACTACACCGGGTTACATCATTTAGTCACTGACAACTCGTAATCACAAGGCCTCCCAACCAGCATTTAGCTGTCACTCATTTTGCAGTCAAGCACGCAGTAGCAATACATTTTGTATCGGTTTTCTTCATTGGCCGTATACAGCCTAAAAGGCATGTCTCACGAGACATAGCAGAAATCTCGGCAATAACAACAATTATGTTCCAGACGTCGGAGAAATGATTCATCAGCAGACATATCCAGGTCATGCATAGCAAAGTAGGTTGCAATGAATGACATGTAGGACCTTCTCCAGTAGAGTCTGTGCTCAATCTGATCAGTTGCAACAGTCTATAATGCTGATGTAAGTATCTGAATGAAATTCACGTATGGGCATATCTGAGTCAGATGTGTGTAACACGTTTAACACCTATTTCCCATTGCTCATTATCTGCCATCTTAGAAAGTGTAGAAAGGGGTCCAGCACATCCACATGAAAGCTGAGCGAACTTGTCAATGGGGCTTTTTCGGGGGAGGCTTTAGTGGAGGCAGACAAAAAGGTGTCCATGGTTTGCAATGTACAAAAAGGTTCATAGCATTAGGGCCTTTAGGATCCTGCAGAACGGTGTGGCTAGGAAACAGGCCCTGCGCAAAAATGTCTACCAATCGTATCAGCCCTAAGGTAGCAAATTCTCTAACAAAAGCTGCATTCTAAGTTAATGGAATGCCTTCCCTTGTGTCCAAGAGAAAGTGAAAAATACCAACGTTGCGAGTGCCAGTTTCTTTATACAGTTTCAGGAAGGCTAAACCACTGCATAGAGTGTGTCAATGACAGGGTTTATACCGGGGAGGTTCTAATAAAGCGCTACTAAGGGAATGTGGGTGTCTAATAGCGCTCTCCAGTCATAGGTGGGGGGAGCGGTAGAATTGCTCAATAGCAAGCAAACTGTAATTGTGCAACTAAACAATATAACTCTAAATTTGGTATTTCCAAACCTCTATTTTCAAGTGGTTCCTGCAATACAGGCCAGCTAACTCTCGGGTACACCCCAGATGTTGGATAGCCTCCTGAGCTGAGCAAAGAGGAGTTTAGTATTCTAATCGATATATTAACAAACACATATAGAAGATTAGGAAGGACTACAGTGCTAAAATAGACATTCTACCAAGTGCCCTCCATCTCTCAATTTGATCCTCACTTTGCTCTGCAACCTTGCAATGATCATGGACCAATGTAAGACATATTCTGTATCTGCTAACTGCATTCCTAAATACTTCACTGAATCAGATTGCCACTTTATGCCTCCAACATTTGTGGTTAGATTAGAAACAGCCTTGCTTTTAAATGATTGATAAAGAGACCCGACATTTTCCCTAAATTCAAAAATGTCTTTGAGAATGGGGTGATCGTTCTTAAAGGATCCCTAACATACAACTAGATGTCATCAGCACTCATGGAGAGAAGTAAGGTAATATTATAGACATGAAACTGTCTATTAGCATCCTTCTAAAAGTCTGAAAGCCCTTAACATGGATTTGCATTACCTTTTAATGGGGGGGGGTAATTTTAGGTGGGGACGTGCAATGGAGGTTTCCTTCAAACTCTCTCCTAAACTTAGTAAAAGGAAGGCAGGAAAAAAGAAACAAAGCACCTCAGAGGTGCGACAAACCCCCTTTGAGCGCAAACTTGAATAGGTGTAAGTGCCAGAGCGAACAAGGATGTAATTGTTCTTTCAACCATAGGGAAAATCTGCAATATTTTTTGTTGATTTACCCTTTTTACACTCCTTTGCGGAAATCTCGAGTGGCCCCTTGTTTAAGAATGGGAGGAATTTGGGATTTTAAAAAATGTTAATGATCTTTAATACCACGCACCTCACCACCGTAGTGGTCTAAGTGACCCAAAACCTTGTGCGTGTGGGTGTACTGTGCCCCCGGCCAGGGTGCAAAGAGAAAGAAATGGGTATAAAGGTGAGCAGGAATTGGGCAGAGTGGGAGCTAGTCGGGGAGAGAACAGAAGACAAAGAAAAGATGACAAGCAGAGGGGAAGATAGCACGAGGAATGAGTGGCAGAATCAGCTGGGAAGCATGTGCCCTAGTATAGGTTTAGACCAAAGGCAGTCATGAAAAGAATCAGGAGCTGTCCATAATGGGCAAGTCAATTATCTTGGCAATCAGGAGTGAAGGAGTGCAATGCGTTGTGGGTTTAATTATAAGGTTATGGATGTGGGATGGCCTTGAGAAGTTATGGAGGCTTAGAAACCAGATATTTGTATTGTGTCCCTTGTGAGCAGTCTTCAAGAGACCTGGTGCTACTGAGCCAGCTGACAGACGTGTCAGACCAAGAGTTGTCTGTTTGCTCAAAGAAAAGTTGCGAGGGCACAAAAGGGCGAGATGATAAACGAAATCTCCCCCACCTGGAGCCATATTGTGACAGCATCCTGTGGCGGTGGGAGTGCACTATTAAGTAACAGAAAGGCCTGACCTTATCTTATGCAATGGGCACCAATGGGAAATATAAAGAAATCATAATTATATAGGGTGCATCGTAGAGAGTGCACGTGTGTACCACTATAACCATATATATGAGTAAGGTGATCCACAAGTTGACAAAAGAAATAATGTATTGAGTACAATGCAGTGGGGGAAACGATGAAACACAACGGAACCTAGTGCCAAATCCTTCTAATGTGTAGCAAGGTTGAGTACCGTATGATGAATACGGAAGCAATAGGAGGCAAACTTAGAAACGGCTGAGGCTTCAAAGCTTAAGGTTAACATACTAGAGACCAGCACTTGCTACTGGCAAGCTTAACGCTAGGGGATAAGCTCCCCCTAACAATGACAGAGAAGAGAGCATAAGCAAAGCTTGGCCTTAGAGAAAAGAAAGGGACACATCCCCTCTACCCATCAACCAAGTATCGACGGGACGCCATGTAAAAGCACGCACAGTGAGATTGTAACCCATTCCAGGCCCAGAGGCCTGAAAGTGCTGGGCTTTAAAGGCAAAATAATGCATGCAGCTGTGCCCCCCTTATTGAGGTGGTATAATCCAGACAATGACATCGGAACGGATATGCCTGAATGTGCGGCTCTCATGTAAAATGCATTAATACATTGACCGAGCAGCCCTATTACTAAAGCTTTTTTGTTTGGGAGGGAAGACCCTGCACCCTCTCTCTGTCCTCTCCCTCGTCCCCTAGTGCAGAGAGGGTGAAGCCGCTTCATGGCGCTCAAAAAATCAAAGAATGACAAACCCCTCGACCCTGGACAGCTGGCTACTTCGCTATGTTACTGCCATTTTATTGCACCCCAGTCTCCGGGTCTGCCAGTCTCAGCCGTGGATTTGCAATGTGCTCCCTCCTAAAACTGACAGCGATCAGCCCCAGAAAGACAATGGGTTGGATCTGTACCCCCTAGTCTCCACGGGTTTACATCGGCGAGCACCTCCGACCACAGGCCGCCTCTCCACTATGGCAAGGAGACATGCCTGCACCCATCTTCCCCATAAACGGGAATGAGATTTTGCCATCCAGAAAAGGTCTTCCTGCAGCCACTAGTGCATCAGCCTCCTCAAGGGTGATCCCCCATCGATCCACGTGCCTCGCCTCAACCCTCAGTGCAAATCCTAAGGAACTGCATAGAACTGCCTTTCCCGAAACTGTAATGGGAAAAAGAAAGCAGGCCAGGGCTTCATGCAGGCTCTGAGGCGGCCAAAGAACCCCTCCTCCCACAAGCATCTGCAAAGGACCCCCCCAACTCCACAACACACCAGACAACCCAATGGGAAGCCCTGGAGTCCTCCCGTCCCAACACCCCACCTCCCTGAGACATAGACAGCCATTTACGTGGTCACATCCGAGGCCACATCTACGGCCTCCCCTGTGCAATCCAATCAAACCACAGACCGTCCATCCACTCTCTCACCCATTGCTACTCCCAGCCTCAACCACCATGTGCACGGCACACCCTGGAGGAGCACCGCAGACTCCACCGCCCACTGGAAGAGACCCCCCTTACCCCTGTGCAGTGTGAGAGGTGTGTCTCTGGGAGAACAGTGATGGCCGCCCGCTCTCCCGGAAGACTGACGAGACTAGGAAGCATAGAATGGGAAACCTCACTGAATGTGTAGAGGTTGCATGCATAATTGTTACGGGTAGCAAATGCTCTCGTTTCATAGCATAGATAAACAGGAAAGGTAGAGTAGGAAGTGAATGAATGTAATATAGATAACAAAGAAGCAGCGAGGCACCCCGAAGGGCCGGTGCAGACATTCATGGAGCCGTAAGGAAGGCACAACAATATGTGAATACGGCCCTGCTTGTTCTTTTGCGTGACTTTGTTGACTCTATAACAAGGATATTAGGGGCCTCTACTCGTTTAGCCCAGGGTTTTGAACACACCACCAGCACCCAGCAAACTCTCATTATGGGACATCTTAAAAAGTAGGAGTCAAGTGGATGAAGGGCAGTAATGTCTATGATCCATCTCTTCCCCATCACTGCGAGTTATAGTTGATGATGGGCCTCTTTTGGGAGAACATCACACAGGAATGTACCTCAGCCGGGTTGAGATATGTGTGTTTATGCATGTGTTTTGCTTTTTAAAATTTTTTATCAAAGTTGAGTGTAGTTATGTGTCGCAGGTTTCACGTTATTATATTTTCTGGTTGAATTTCTGTATTTTACACAAAAAGGCTCTGGGAGCCGAAAGTGCTAATATGAGCATGTTTTTTGCAAAGGACATAGGCCAGTGGCTTCACCACAAGGGTAAATGTAAGTGGAGATAACGGACAGCCCTGGCGTGTTCCTCTCTTGGGAGGGAAAGGGCTGACGGAATTCCATTAGTGCAGAGTCGAGCCATAGGGACATTGTATAACATTTTCACCAAATGTACAAAATCAACCCTGACGCCCAGATTGCTAAGTACAGAGAAAAGGCAAATTTAAGGCTCTCTGACCATCAAGTCATATGGCAGCAACCAGAAACACGTAGATTGTTCTGATGCATGGTTGAAAAAAACTGCACAGGTTATGATGTGTTAAACGACCCGGTATACATCGGAACTGATCTGGAAGTACTAAATCTGACATTTGGTATACGTTGCTCAACCTATGCTCTAAAATGTTGACTGAAATGTTATTATGAACATTTAATAGGAATAGTGTGGCCTGTACGATGAACACAATTCCCTATCTTCACCAGGTGTCAACAGACCATGAATGTGGGCTTTTCTAGTGGATAAGGAAGGATGCCTTTTTGTATAATTTCTGAGATAATTGTAATAACTTAGGGGAAAGTAGTTCTGGATCAAATTGATAAAACTCCAGCAGTAGGCCATACAAGCCAGGTGCTTAGGAGGTCCCTAGTTCATCAGTGGCTCCAATTATCTCCTCCAGTGTCAGGTCTACCCAACCATGTCCGGCGAGCATCTTCAAACCATAGCATTGCAATACTATCCAAGTAACATTGGATGCCCATTGAGGATACGGGACTAGATGTGGAATACAGGACTTGATAGAAACTGAGGAAAGCTTCATTTATTGAGGGTACATCGCACTAAAACCTCCTGTGATTATCCCTGATTATAGATGTGGGCTCTCGACCTGCCAACCATTTCAAAAGCCGGAAAAAAATGACCAGATTTATCTTATGCACCATATTTCCTAGCATTTTGGGTAGAATTAAAATATTTAATCTCCCGTTTAACTTTCCTATGAATCTATCTAGTTTATCCTTGATGTCTACTAACAGAAAGTAATCTTTGAGACATTTCATCTAGATTTCGAGGGATGTAAGTACCGTATCTATCCCTGCAAGTTACTTTCTAAACTCATTTAATACTTTGTTACTTGGATATACACCTAGAATGTAGAGCTTGAAAGTCCCCAACACTGCAAAAAAATAAAAATCTACATATCACTCATTTAATTTGAAGGAGGCCTTTATTTCTTCCGGTACAGTGGTATTAAAGTGTCATGTAGGGCATTAGATTTAAACCTTCAATGAGGTTATTTCCGGTGACTGCTTGCTTGTAACCATTATTGGAGAGTGATCTGGGAGAGTGTGAGGTAATTTGTTGACTTCTACCACATCATGTGGTGTCCAGACCATACACGATTCTTGTAACTGTATCATGAACTGTATAAAACTGTATAATAATTAGTATATTGCATGTCTTCCTCATGATTACATCACCAAACATCACCTATGGCATAAAAGGAAAGCAACAATATGGTAATCTCAAATCAATCAAACCGTCCAGTCGGATCGAGGAGAAACAGCTGAATACCTTCAAGGAATCCATCGTCTGCTCTGACAGAAACAAATAAAAGGAGATCTAATTGAACCAACATTTGAGACAATAAGGGCACACACCCATGCAAGACAACACACATATCTTTTCATCTTCATAATGAAAATTTCAAGTAAAATTACCATCAATACAGCATTATCAAACCAAACGGAGCAATTCTCCTTCTAAAGACCAACTCACCTCCTGAAGAACCACTTAAAACTTTGAGTGGGGAAACACTCGTCGAGGACTTTTCCATCAATCAAGGAGGACTCTTTGGCATCAACACATCCAACTAATTAAACTGAGGACTTTCTAACAATATGGAGTCTTGGCACCAACATATCCAATTAATTGAATTCCAAGGTTCGTGAGCAAACCCCCCTTGGGGATATTAAACTAACATATTCAAAGTTTGGAAAACCCAATCCTCACAACAAAGGATTTAAATCTGAAGGGAGAGCAGCCCCTGTGGGTTTCAGACCAAAAACCTCAGGAAAACGAAAAATAAACTGACTATCTAACCTTATCTCCATAAGTTTGTGCACCTAACTCCCCTTTTTTTCTTTTACTTTCAATAGTGAATCCAACTATATTGTTCTCAGTTATTTATCATTTGCTACGATGTAAAAGCTTTTTATGTTATACATTAACATCTGACCCATTTTTTGATAACTCAAACTTGAATCAATAATTTAATTTAGCAGAGAAGCGCAACCTTGGGATTAAAGAATTTTATACTCAAAGGGAGTATTATACATATGCTAAGAACGATCCAGATCCACATCCATAAAGTCCCCACCAACCACCTTTATAAAATACACTCTGAAAGAATTATTCCAGGCAAACCAGCTAGGAGCACATGTATTAATCAAGATGAGTGGGAATCCGTTAATGGAGTCATGTATTAAATCTCTCACCATCCAATTGCATAGTGTCAGCCACAAAGGGGTGTAAGGGTGCAGAGCTATTAGACTGACACCAAGATGGTATTGTGGTTGCTAGAGACTTCTATTTTAACTGAAAAGTATAGAAACCTGTCTCTCTCTAACACTTAAAGGGGTTTCCCTGCCTCAACTAAAAGTCTAAGGAAACGGTCAGGATGTCCATAAACATAAATGTTCACCGTCGTGTCAAATCTTCGCTCTGCCCCTAACACTAAAAAGTAACCAATAATCAAGTCTTCTGATCAATGCAGAAGAAAGGCCATCTCCTTCTCGACTGCTGGGTTTCTTCAAAGTCCATGGGTAGTTGCCAGGCGGGATGCTTTCCCTTCCCTTGGTCTTTTCAGTGTCCCACCTTATCAGAGGGAATTGCTTCCTGCTTTTTAACTACCAGGCAGCATGTTTTCCCTTCTCCTGATTTCTTCATGTATTGCTGTGAAGGAGAGATACTGTACTTTTCTTTCTTCACAATCTTCCAGTTATGTTTCACATGAACAATTATGTCTTAGGATATTGTAGATATCTTTAGCAAAGAAGAGGTATTGGGCTTCTCTGGTTTTGCCCTTCTCTACAAATGTTACACTTGAGCTACTACTTCTCAGGATACTGTAGGTAGGTTAGGGAAGAAGAAGTAGTGTGCTTCTATATCTTTGCCATTCTCCACAGATGCCTCACTTGAGCTACTACTTCTCAGGATACTGTGACTATAATAATCACTTGTTCTGCTTGAACTCTGCTGAGGGTGAGGGTCCCAGACTCACACTTATTTCTCATCATATTCTGTCCTCCTGGTATACTAGCCTGCCAGGTACTATAACTATGAAGATCTCCTTGGATTGGAGGACTTGATTACCTTTGTGGGTGCGGGACCTAAAAATGCACTTGTTTCTCTATCAATTCTGTTCACATGGCATACTAGCCGTTCAGGTACTGTGACGATTAAGAACTCCTTGGATGCACGTACCTCACCACGGGTGCCAGACCCTTCTTCCATGACTCTGCCTCCTTTTGGTTCTCTCACCAACGGTACCAGCCTCCTCGACCTCTCTGGAGAGCTTACTGGTGATCTTTGGTTGTCTGCGGGTGCTTCTGGACCTTGCAGCTGCCTTCTGCTGCTTCCAGGGACTGTGGCAGCTCTGCAGCGGTTCCCTGCTTCTGGGCTGCATGTCTCAACTTCTCCATGCGCTCCAGCCTTACCGTTCAGATGTTCACCCAGGTGTCTACTTCTCTCGGTCTTTGGACCATGGCAGACTAGTTAGGGGTGCCTCTGCTGACAGGTAAGCATCCCGCTCTCATCACTCTCGCCGTTCCAGCTCCTCCAGCAGAGTTTAAATCTCCTGCTTCCTCCTGGGAGGGTCTCTCTCTCCATAAAGTCCCTCTTCCCTTTCATGTTCCATTCACCGTTGTTTGATACAAATTGACTAGTGCATTCAGTGGAGTATTCCATATTACTCTGCACTTCTTCCTCGTGCCAGTATTACAGTCATCCCTGTACTCAATGTTCTTCCTCATCTCAGTGTTTCTTAGGGAATTGACCATGTCTATATACATAGAAGTGTGTGGGGTTATTGTGTCCTGTGCAGGATAACAGGATGAGGGAGGTTGGGTGCAGGGGAACGATACCACATTTCTCCCAAAGTGTCATCCCTCATCCCACAGTGGGTTTCCCACCCCATGAGATTCACCCGCTGCGTACCACCCCTAGGGGGACTGTCGGGTGGCAGCCTCACCTCTATGGCCTCATGGGAGGGGATTTCCCCCATGGAAGCAGTGATGACATCCTGGGGTTCGTCACAGGGGATAGAATTTTGAATAAGTACGGCAACCCCTCTGAAATGGTGTTAATAAGAAAAAGCAATGAATACCCAGTCTCTTGCAATAGTTATATGTTGCTTCTCGAAAAGATGGGTCTCCTGCAAAAAAAAATATATATATTGTGTAATTTCAAACATGTAGCAATCTTCTTGGCCTTAATGACATTATTAAGGACTTTAACATAGCTCATTTTAGAGTAATAAGGCATGATAAATAATGTAAATATTACCAGAACCATATTACATGTCCATCCTGATGTGATACAGTGAAACAAAAATGTCTCATCTTGTATCTGTAACAACACAGAAATAATACCAGAGAACTGTATCCAGCAAACTAACCAACGCCTACCCCTTCCCACACTGACCCTAACCATACATTAGTTAATAAAAATCATCTTGGTAAATCCTAAATATCAACACTAAGTAGTTGTAGATTAAATAGAAACCTGGAAAATACCCAAATGTGTGCAACGTCGCTCAAGGTATGATGACATTGGTATTTCTGGAAACGATGTTATGGTCTCTATGGTCCATTTTCACCCAACTACAGCTCCCTCAGATCTACTTCCTGCCTTTTTGATAAAGTCTGTTTTTCCTTCATTTGTATCTTTCGTGACCAATTTTATTAATCTTTATTTATCATCTGGTCAATTTCCTATTTCTTTTAAGGTAACTAAAGTAATTCCTCTATTAATTAAACATTCTTTGGATTCTACAGAACTCTCAAACTTTCGTCCTATTTCTCATCTTCCATACTTGTCTAAATTGCATGAATGTATTGTCTGTTCCCATCTGAGTCTTACCTTAATATGCTTAATCTATTTCCTTCTCGACAATCTAGTTTTCGTCTGGGACACGCCACTGATGCTGCCCTTGTTTCTGTTTCCAACTGTTTCCAACTCTAGACTTCAGGGTCATCTTAGACTGTCATCTGCCTTGGTTTTTTGTTAGATCCTAGTGCAGTTTTCAACACAGTAGATAATTGAACATTGCTCTCTAGTCTTTCCTTGGTTGTTTCATGGAAGAGTTCCCTCTCACATTCTTATTCCCTTTCGTATGTCTCTCCTCTAAGCTCTTTCCTAGGCCTGCTTCTATTTGCTTTATAGACCTTATTCTTGGCTTCCTTCATTTACTAACATAGTTTTGAGGCTCACTTATACACTGATGATACTCAGACCTTTCTTTTCTTCCCCTCATTTGATGATTCTATCCATCAGCGCCTAGTTGCCTTCTCACTTTCTCTGTCTTATACTAAAAAACAGAAAGTCTTTTCTTTACTGCTTCTTCTTCTATTTTATCTCCCTCTTTTATTTCTTTTCCGCCACGTCAGCTTCCCGTTGGGCTGCCATTTCACAAACTGGGCTGGGCATTATACTTGAGTCTTCTTTTTCTTTACACGCCCACGCCCAGATTGGCACCCTCATTGAGTCTTGTCATTTTCATCATTTTAACATTATGAAAATCCATAATTTGCTAACTTGGTGTGGAGTAAAAAGGTCTTTTTTATTTTTTTTAATAAAAAAAGACCGATTTAGAAGGTCTTTCCTAATCCAACAGTCATGCCCCTGCCGCACACAAGTGCAGGCAGGGGCTGGCAGGTGCCGACAGGCACTGAAAGACGAAAGTCGTGGGCGTGAGAGGTGTTTGTTGCCATGTCTGTGTGTCTCTGTGTCTGTATGTGGTGAGGGGTAATGTTTGTGGTGGGGAGGCGGGAGGTCGCAGAGAAGGTAAGGGCTTGAGTGGGTCTAGAAGGGGGTTTTGTTGCATGGAAGAGAGGCAGCTGGGGTGCGAGTAAGTGTGTGTGTTTTTCTGTTTATGTGTGTGTGCCTGTGAGGGGAGGGAGGGTTTGTACATGTATGTTTATGGCAGGCAGGAGGCAGGGGAGCAAATGGTGAGTTCAGTGGTGGAACCCCTTGATTTAAAGGGTGAGGGTGGGCAAGAGCTCTCAAGGAGGGTTGAGGGGTGCAACCCTCCCTGAAAAGTGATATTTTTGGTGTGCGGCCTTATAATAATCGAAAATACAACAAAGGACCGTGAACTATTGCTTCTACCAAAACATTGTTACAAACTATTTTTTTTCTCCTCTTAATTATTGTTAGTCCTTATATCAGGGTCTTCCTAATTACAAGCTTTTTTATCTAAGTTCTGGTTTCAATTTTGTTTGGCCTTCATTTTGTTTCTCCTTATCTGACTCAGTTACTGTGAAATTAAATTGAGTTTTGAGTATCAGTTCCTTTATTTTTTATAGATGTGTTCATTCTTTGGCTCTTGGTTATCTGTCTTCCTTGGTTTCCTTTCCTTATATCATCTTTGTTTGGCCTCTGAATTTCTTCTTTCTATTCCTTGGCCCGCTCGTTCCTCCTTTTTTGTTCTTTAAACCACCAAAATGATGGAGTAGTACACCCCTAGATATTCGCTCCTGTTTGCACTTAACACAATTTAAAACAAAGTTTAAATCTCTTATTTTGCGGAATGCTTTTCCTCAAGATGCTGTTCCTTGTTTTGATGCTTTTTTGGTCATATGATTTATAGATCATGCTTCTGCCATTTACTATTATTGTACTGTTATGATTTCAACGCTGTGGATAAAAGCTCTATATAAATACTATAATACATAAATAAATTACTGAATCATAAGAATCAATAATCTAAACTGCAAATGTAACCTTGATGAGACAATAGGAATATGCAACTTTTATTCTCTAGGGTGATATATTGCAGCCTCCTGTTGCATTCAAATATATCAGAGTTGCATTACGTTGTAGTTTTGTTGTTGTGAAGTGATGAGCGTCCTCAGGAATATTGATGAAGTGTGCTTTGCCCTTAAAGAGAATCTTCAATTTTGCAAGAAACATCATCTTGTATTGGAACCCTTTCTGCTGGAGTGATCTTTTGACTTAGTTGAATTTTCTGTAGGCTGCATCTACAGTAGGACTGATATCCAGGAAAATGTGTAATTGCACGTTTTCATATGGTACTTGGTCCATCACTGTTTTGAGTGTCAAATTTCGATCTCTTTAATTGAAGATTTGGCCAGTTAAAGGCCTTGGTGGCTCACCCGGAACATGTCTAGGACCTGTGGGTCATTGCGTTCTTTCAACCCTAAGATACTGACAGAAAGGGTTTTGTACGATCGGACCGAAAAAAAAGGTCTGACCGAAAAATGCTACCACCAAAGGTTCGAACGTTTGGTGGTAGCATTGCAGGTAAGTAAAAAAAAAAAGACTGCGGGGGCTGTGAGGGTGTCCCCCGCCACACCCCGCTCACTATACTGTGTGGCATAGTGAGCGGGGTGTTGCGGGGGACACTCCCGTAGCACACCCGCAAAAAAAAGAAAAATTAAAAAGAAAAAAATGGGGGCTGCAGGGGTGTCCCCTGCAACACCTCGCTCACTATACTTTACATTATAGTGAGCGGGGGGTTGCGGGGAAAACCCCTGCAGCCCCCGTAGTATGTAATTGTGTTCGCATGAGAAAGGTGCAAACTTTTGGTAGTTCGCACCTTTCTCATGGGGACATTACGGACGCGGCAAAATCAGCTGCGGTCGGATCACTTAGAATCACAGAAAGCAGGTTTGCCACAATTCCTGGTAGTATTTATTCTAGGAACAACCCCATTGCAGGGATGGGCTGGCCTATAGGGAACTGTGGAGATTTCCCGGTAGGCCTCTGCACCCTGTGTCTCTTTTGTGTGGTGTTTCCACATTTTTCCATTGGAAAAAGGTTGGGATTGCTGAAAATGTGTAATATAGGGCCACTTGGAAAATGATTTGCAGGGCCTCGCTTGGTTCCCAGTCCACACCTGCCTCCTTGATCCATGCAGTGCAGTTTCTGGTAGCCCTTTTATTCATATATTGTTACGTCTAGAGCCAGATTCCTAATCTTTGTTTTTAGTTAACATAGATACAACTGTGTCATTAGTGTTAAATCTATCATCTCCTGCATGTTTTTCAACTTCATTTATTCTGACAAAAAGTTGTTTGACTTTGTTTTGCAACACTTCAAGTCTTGAGGACAGGGCATCATTTTTATGATCATGAGCTGAAACCGCCACTATTAGTTTAGTCTAAGATTGGAGTCATGATGTTCTTTCTGTGCTTGCTTTATCTGTGTATCTGAAAGGGGTTGAAAACTGCATTTATCTGCCTGCTTCAGCGCAAAAGCATGAAGCTTGGACTGATGTTTTCCAGAGCTTCAGGGAGGCATGATATGATCAGTGTTGTGTTGCTCTGGTAAAGGAAGCAACAGAAGTATCTCTCGTTGTGTACCATTAGGGGCCAGTATCATTCAGTCATCTACTATAGTGTGTGTACAGTGGGCAAGCCGGATGTGTGCTCCCGAGGGCAAACAAACAAAACAAAAAAGGTTGTCTAGAGCTGTTTAGTGATGCATGTACGACACTGTGAAGGGGTTGTTGTTTTCCAGGATAAATGTGTACAAATCAGAGTATAAGCGAGCATTAGAGGAGTTTGTCCTGTGTAGCAGGACTCATTTAGAATGTTGTTGCCGTATACAGACTAGGTGAATGGGTCTGCTTCATGGCAAGACTAAATGCTAAGCCCCACAATCTGCACTGACTACAGTATTGCAGACTGTTCCTGCTAAATTTGAAGCTTAAATGGCAGCAAAAGTGGTGCAAGAGCTGCCCTGAAGTCACAGCAAAGTAGGATTGCTTCACAAACTCTGAACACTATCTGTATTGGAAAGCCACCTTTCTGGTCATGGGTATGCCTGCACAATGCTCTGCACAAAGCATCCCCGGTTGTGATCTACAGAAACCTTTATACCTCCAACGGCCTCAGCCATGACCTGCCACCCACGCTTCAAGCCTGACACTCATTTAGCGTCATCAGGCAGCACTCAATGAGCCCCACTCTAGTGTGCCCTGTCCTACAGGAACCAGGAGGGTGTCAGGACTTGGTGGGCAGTGGCACTAGCCCAGAGGGTTCCATGCTAGATGAGGTTGCCAAGCTATAATACCGCTCATGGATCGGTAGTGTAACGGGGAGGAACAGGGTGGCGGTCGGGAAGGAGGGGGACCTTGCTACCTGGAGCCTGCAGCAGCCCAAGAGAAATGTTTGGCCACAAAGAGGGCAATGACTGGTGCCAGATCACTTCAATCATCACTCCAAGAAATTTAAGAATACCTTCACAGCATATTTTGTAAGGATATCAGTGATGTTCACAAAGCACTGCGCTCAGGCAGCTATCTTAGTCATGGTTTAGTAGTGCTTGTGATGAGTTGTTATGCCCGTGACCCACGCAATAGACTCATTCAATACTGCCTGCTGGCGGTATCGGCCCTGCTCGCTAGTGCGCGGCTCTAGGGTGGACGGCAGCAGCGGTGGGCTTGCCCCACATGGAGGGTCACCCCATGGCGTGTCCATACTGGTGTGCCAAGAACCAAAATGGAGCCAAGCTCTGCGCTGCGAGGAGGTGATTAGAGATGCTGGCATAGAGATGCTGCAGGACCTCAGAGGAAAGCCAGAGGCTGTGCTTAGACCTATGGAAGGACCTGAATTCAAATTCCCATGGAGGAACTTGGGTAAATGTAAGGGGACAATTTAGTCAATAAAATGAAAACTTTAGCTCCAAGGATAGTACAAATAATATTTTAAGGGAAACAGAACAAAACACGAATAAAGAAAAGAAAATTAAGAAAGTGAATCCAAAATTGAAATGACAGAATTTCAAACTGGTCAACGGAGAGGGAGAACCTAACGTATGAGTACCATGGTAGAAACACCCTGCTATCCAATCCTATAAGACGGGCATTCCACCGATCAGCGACCAACAGAAGAAGGAGGAGTCTGGCTATAAAAGCAGAGCCAGCTCACTCTGAACATGTCTCAGTCAGGGACAGGTTCCCTGTAATTCTCTCGAGACTCTGGTGAATGAAGCAGAGCTATATCCTGAAGGAGGAGGAGTTGCTACATGAGTGAAGGAGAATGGACTACCCTGGAGCACTGCCTGAAGCTGCTTGAGAGCTTGGAGGAAACTGACTGAGACGGAGCAAGACGGAGAGTACAGCTGAAGCAACACCTAAACCAAAAAAGCTGTAAGAGCTGAGCTGCTTGAGAAGCCTGTAAAGAGGCTAAGGAAAACCTTGCTGAGACCCTGGTGGGGAGCCTGGGACAAGAGCAGGACCCCTCATGAGTAGAGGGCCAGCAAGTAAGAAGTAAAAACCAGATTACCCTAAGGCCAGGAGAAAGGCCAGGAGAAAACCAAACAACCCTGTGGGAGAAAACTGTTTTTTTTTTAATTGTTTAATTTGTAATGAACACCTTGATCAGTTTGCTGCCTTATAATAACACTGAGCCAACATTAACTGCTTTGTTTAACAAGTGCCTTACTGCCATTGTTGTGTGAGCCCTATGTTCTGATGTGTATGTCCTAAGTTTGCAGCTTTGCCACCTAATACCTAGAGGTGCTCGCTTCCACATTCCTCACCTCTGACGTGTTTCCCTTTTGGCATTTAGAAGCGTGTTGTCGAATGCTGCTTTCCTAGGCAAGGCAGCTTTAGCAGACAGATGTTATCATATAGTACGCAGGCTCACTTGCCCTGAGCCTTGTTTGAACTGTAGAAGTAGCTTGCACAGAAAAACTAGAAATGTATCACTGTTTTCCTTTCATCCTTGTTATGCTTTCCTGAGCATGTGAATGCAGCCTCTGCCTAAGACTTGTATCCTGAGACACTTTTCATTCACTTGAAACAGTGTTGCTTGGAGATATTATGTTATGTGTGAAACCTCCCTCTCCATTGAAATGCATGTGTGCTCTTCTGTATAAAGCCCAGTGTCTGGAGGGGTTGGTGGTGCTGCCCTGAGGCTCGTACTGTCACTGGGTTGCTGTTGTCCCGTGTATGCTGACTGCCATTAAAGGTTCTTCACCAATCCACTGGAAGAGTTTGTGGTTATTTTTCCACAACAACCCCAAGGTGGGGTGAAAATCGGAGGACCCCAAGGCGGGGTGAGAACCAAAGTACCCCCAGCAGGGTGATAACCAGACAAAAGGGTGAAACCAAGACCCCAATAGAAGTGAGGGGCAAGTAAAGACAAGAACCCTGGAAGTGAGGGTGGAAAAATCAGGTGCATTGAAGACATGAGGGGAAAAGAGAGAGAAAGAAGGTAAGAGGAGCAATGCCAAGTCCCCTGAAAAGGAGAGGGGCAAAGTAAAAGAAAGAGAGGGAGGGAAACCCTGAAGCCCACCAGGAGGTTGGGACAATGTACCAAACAACCAATAGAGAGAGAGAGGAATTTACTAGAGGGTGGAGAGAAAGAAACAGAGTGCCAGGCCCAGATGATCCTTTGCCTAGGAGGCCCTGCACCTGGAAGACAAGTACAGGTCCCAGTGGAGTTCTTAGCATATGGCACCCTGTTGCTTGTCCACCCAAGGAAGACCAATGGAAAACCCTTTCTATTTTTTAAAGATGGACTATGCTCAATTAGGGAATGACTTTAAGTTCATTTTCTCCATTGCAGCAGTTGACCTGGCTATTCTGACATCTCACTTTTGAGTTAGGGAACTTTTATTTTAGGTTTGGGGATTAGTTGTGACAAGCAATTTTACTCTAGGCTCTTTACTACTTTAGGTACCTTTTTGTAGGAGAAGTGCACCTTAAGTGCATTATTCACACAGGCATGGGCTTTTACTTAATGTATATTTGAACACTTGGCTTTATTCTTTAAACACTGATTTGTTACACTTGCTTAATAAAGTATTTTCTTTGAAAAAACACAGTGTGAGAGTCTTCTGCTTCCGATGTTGTCACACGCCCCTCATTTCTTATGACAGTGATTGAGCCCGTCTACCTCTAGCAGCATGTTTCCCAGATTTGCAATCACAATATTACTCCTAGTTTTCTTGCTCCTAGAATAGCCCCATTTTGAAACACTGTCACAAAATCGAACACAATTAACCTCACACTGACGCAGGAAGTAAGAGATGAAAGTGAATATTCACAGTATTTTATTTTATTTTTTACATTTATAGAGCGCACTACAGCCCACGGGCATTGAGGCGCTTAAAACGGAGCATAAGAAGGCTTATTTAAGGGTTACAAGAAGCCGCCCAGCAAGTAGTCTTGAAGTTACAGTATGTAACCTGTAACTTCAAGACTACAGGATGGTACATACATTAGCAAAAGTAAACATACAGATTGTTTAGGATGAACACGTAGGGCGTGCAGGTTTACACAAAGAGCTTGGTTTTGATGGCCTTCCGAAAGGCACCATGGGATTCAATTTGCCTAAGGTGTGGTGGTAGGGCGTTCCAGTGGGTAGCAGCCATGGCGGGGAAGCTGGTGCCACCAGCACGTGCTTTGTTACTTTTGGGAACAGTAATCATGTTGGCATATGCTGTTCTGGCTGGCCTAGTGGTGCAGGGTTTGGCGATCCTTTGGACAAGGTAAGGCAGGGCCTTGTCATGGAGGCACTTGTGCGTCAGGGCAAGGGTTTTGAAGATGATTCTTTCCTTGACTGGGAGCCAGTGGACTTGTCTTCTGAGACCTGAGATATGGTCCCTACATGAGATGCCGATGGCGGCCCTAAGGGCATTATTCTGAACCAATTGTAGTTTAGCAAGGTTTTTCCCTGATGTTCCTATGAGTAGGGCATTGCAGTAGTCAAGCCTTGAGCCGATTATTGCCCTGGCGATAGTGAGGCAGTTCTGTTGGGAGAGATAGGGCCTCACAGCATTGAGCAGCTTAGAGTGGTAGGCTGATGGCATTGACCTGCCTGTCCATAGTCAGGTTCGGATCCAGGTAAACACCAAGGGTTTTGACTGTTTGAGAGACTAAGATAGGGATGTTGTCAACGGTGAAGGAGCTGTATTGCTTGTCCAGCTTGCCCAGGGTGGACGGGGATCCAATAAGCAGAAGTTTGGTTTTCTCAGTATTGAGGCATAGCCAGTTTTCTGCCATCCAAGATTGGATGGTGGCATATATAGAGTTGAGGGTGTCAAGGTCGGACGTGTAATCACCCGAGAGGGGGATGAGCACCTGAATGTCATTAGCATAGTTAGTGTATGAGATGCCCAGGGTGTACAGAATTTCGAAGACTGGCCTTGTGATGAGATTGTGGCAGGTGAGGGCAATGTAGGAATCCTGTGGGACGCCGCATTAGATGAGGCTGGGATTGGCAGAGGCTGTGTCGGAGAAAACCTTCATTACTCTTTCTTGCAGAAAGGAGGTTATCCATTTACAGGCCCTGGGGGAGAAATTAGCTGCGGTGACGAGATGGTGGCATAGGGTCTTGTGGTCAACAAGGTCAAAGGCAGCAGATAGGTCCAGAAGGAGAAGTAGTGCCAGTTTGCCTGCATCTCTGAGATCATCTATCTGATTTCTAAGGTCAAGGAGGGCCGTTTCGGTACCATGTCACGGCCGGAAGCCGGATTGCCGAAGCCCAAGGAGGTGGTTGTCCTCCAGGAACTTTTGCACTTGCAGGTAAGCTGCTTTAGGAATGGGACAGTGGTGATAGGTCTTTAATTCCCTGGGACCGATGGGTCTAGGGCAGGTTTTTTGAGGAGTGGTCGGACCCACGCTTCTTTGAGTCCAGCTGGGACGTGGCCAGACTGGAAGGAGGCGTTGATGAAGGTGGTGATAAAAGGCGCAAGGGGGATTGCACAGTCCTTGATGACCTGCGCAGGGCAGGCGTCCCCTTTGCAGTTGGACGGTTTGATAGACGTGAGGAGGGCAATGACTTCAGACTCAGTCATGTCCTTAAATTCAAAAAGGGGGGGTTGGTTGGTGTTGGTGGCTGGTGAAGGTGAGCTGTGGCTGTTGGCTATGATACTGACAAGAGCCCTTTGGTGGGCCAGGATCTTGGAGTGCAGGGTGTCCAGTTTCTCAAGCATGGCCGATTGAATTTTGTTGCACCAATCCTCGTCTTTAACAAGAGCGGGAGGAGGGGAAGTCGGGTCTCAAGCTCTCTGAATATGGCAAAAATGTCTTTAGTGGCGGATTTGGCGTTAGCTATCCTTGTGTTGAAGGATAGGGCTTTGGACTTGATAATGGCTGTCTTATATTCATTAGACAGGGCCTTGAAAGCAGCTTTAGTGGAATCTTTAGGGTTGTTCTTCCAGGAAGTATGTGCAGCTCTCTTCTTTGAGCGCAACTGTAGGAGCTCCTGGGTAAACCAGGTGTTTGCATGTTTGACTTTCTTTGCTTTTTTGAGGGTTAGCGGAGCTACCGTGTCAATGGCTAGAGTGATGCTCTTTTTAAAGTCATTAGCAAGAACAGAGGCGTCATTGCTAAAAGGGGGAAGCAGTGCAGGCACCAGAAGGTGTGGAGTGAGGTTTTCCCTGGTGAGCAATTTTGAACTTCTTGAGAGTGTTCGGCAGGAAGAGGAACACCCGACATGTGCAGCCTTTGGCCAGGGTGGGGGCGGTGATTGCCTGGGAAAATCTAAGAGTGGAGAGGGCCTTGTGTAAGGCAGTGGCGTTGGGGTCACTGGGGTCGTTTAGGCCAAGGAGGATGACTTTAGAGGTCTTCTTTAGGTTGTCTGCCAGTTAATGAATTAGGGCTTCATGGAAGTCTGAGCTCAGCCCGGGAGGGCGATAGACAATGTGGAAGGCAATAGTGCAGTTAGGTGATAGATTGAGCTTAAGTAGAAGGTAATAAGAGCTCGAGCCCAGGTCCCCTTGGACTCTCCTGACTGAGAGTGTCTCCTTTGTGATGGCAGCAACTCCACCATCTCTGTGGGAGGTACGATCCTGTCTATAGATGGAGAATCCCTCAGGAATGGCAAGGGATAGGGCAGGACCTGATGCTTCGTTTAGCCAGGTTTCACAAAGGAAGAGGATGTCCAATTTGTTTTTAACGATGAGGTTGTGCACATCCAAGGCGCGTGCCAGTAGGGACCGGGAGTTGATTAGGGTAACTTAGCAGTGGAGGGTCAGTCGTGTTCCGAGTGTCAGAGATATTGGTGATGCTGGGCAGTGCAGTCACATTTAAGGCAGCATTAGCACGGGGTGCAATCACATTTAATGCAGCATTGGCACCGGGTACAGTCATATCTAAGGCAGCATTGGGACAGGGTGCAGTCACATTTAAGGCAGCATTGGCATAGGGTGCAGTCACATTTAAGGCAGAATTGGCACGGGGTGCAATCACATTTAAGGCAGTATTAGCACAGGGTGAAATCACATTTAAGGCAGCATTGGCACAGGGTGCAATTACATTTAAGGCAGTATTAGCACAGGGTGCAATCACATTTAAGGCAGCATTGGCACAGGGTGCAATCACATTTAAGCGCGGGTCCTGTGGTGTGTGTCATTAGGAGGTAAGGCAGGGGTGAACGGAGCCTTAGCAGGCATTAAGTGTGGTCTGGAATGCACTCGCCCAATCGGCGGACTTCTGTTTGGCAAGGGGCTGTCGACAGAGAGAGAATTGCATGTGATGTGTGCATGGGTGCCCGTGTCGAGACTTGAGTGTTGTGTAGGCAGTAGAGACCTCCGTCCCCAAGTGCCACACAGAGAGGATCCAAATCACTCCCTGTGCAGCCCTTGAGGCCACAGGTGGAGATTTTCAACTCCGGAACCACAAACCTCTGGTGACCCCAATCCGCTGCAAGAAAACACTGATTAAGTACCAAGCAATCAAGTAACAAACAATACCAAACAACGTGACAAGAGCTTACCAGAGAGATCAGGAAGAAGGCCGCTAAACCTAGTAGGTAGGGGGTCCGGGACTCACTTGGGCAGTGCCACTCCAGTTAGAGCATTCAGGGCCGTAGTCCCAAGAGTGATGTAGTGTAGTGTCCACCTGATGCCAAGAGCGTAGTTAAACTGTGAAACTCAAAAGCAGGAAGTCCAGGTGACCAGATACCGAAGGGTAATCCGTGTTGCAGTCTGATAACAATCCGTGGTCAATGCACATCCAAAGTAACAGAAGCCAATGGGGAGTTCCAAGAATATTCTGTGTATCCAAGGCAAGGTCAAAATCCAAAGTATCCAGAATCCAAACGAACGTGTGGCGCCAAACAGGTTACAAGTAACAGCTGTGAAGTGGCGAGTACACGGGAATCTGTGTTTAAATACTCGCGCTTCTGGCGTTACCCTTCGTCACGTGACGTGCTGTCCTGGCACGTGGGCGGACTCCCGGGTCACGTGGGCGTGCAGCACCTGTCACGTGACGCGGAAGCCCAGTCCGTTTCGTTGATCACCCAGGCGCCAGGGAAGCTGCCAGCACCCACTCTCCACTTGCACTGCCTCCCTGGCATCGCATCCCCTGCACTGCGGGACTGTCTCTGTATCCCTACAGCCCCCCCTTCCCAGCACTTGCCTGCACCTACCTTGCACTTGCCACCAGCTGGCCCTATTTATTTATTTATTTTTTATTCTACTTACTTGTACTGCACTTCCCCCTCCCCTTCCCCTTGCACTTTTTCCCTTCCCCTACCCCTGCACTTGCGCGGTCTGAATGATACCTGGCCTAGTAGGATCGTTGTCTGTCTTCCACTTGTTTCCCCCCGCCTCGTCGCGCCTTGAAACACGTGTGTATAGGCGCGTTACAAATGCCATATCATATCATATCATATCAGTGTAAAAAGGGACGCAACCTGGAAAGCATTCTGTTGCACGTGAGGCGCGCTTGTGCACTCGAGACAGCAGAGAGCACATGTGAGTCCCGGACTGTGGAAGGGGGGAGTGATGGAATGGAGGGATAAGGGCCAGCTACAGGGAGTCCAGGGTCTCGGGCAGGAGTGGAATCACTATCAGGTGAGCGCGTGACAGGTGGTGTGACACAGCCCCCCCCCAAAGGCCCACGACCCCGTGGGCAGGACGGATGATCCCTGTGAAAGTTAGCCACCAACCTAGGAGCTTGGACATCGAGAGCAGGGACCCAGGACCTCTCTTCCGGACCATACCCAGCCCAATCCACCAAATACTGCAAGCGCCCCCTGCAGAAACGGGAGTCCAGAATGCCAGAGATCTCGTAGACATCCGGGGCAGACAGAGACACCGGGGCAGCAGGGGCACGAAGACGGGAGGGACCGGGACAGGGCTTGAGCAGGGAGACATGGAACACGGGATGGATCCGCCAAGACCCTGGGAGCACAAGACGGTAAGTACAGGGTTGATCACCCGGGATACCACATAAGGACCCACAAACCGGGGTAATAGCTTCCTGCAACCCTCCAACCACAAATGACGAGTAGAGAGCCAAACTCGAGAACCCACCGAAAGAGCCGGGGCCATCACACGTTTCCTATCTGCCTGAGTTTTCATGGAAGCCTTAGCCTTGCGAAGGTGGGCCGAGGTCTGGGCGTGAATAGAGGACATATCCCTACGACAGGCACTAGATGCCGGATTGACAGAAGCCGTAAGATCGGGCATGGGCAGGACACGGGGATATTGGCCATACATAACGTAGAAAGGGGAGAACCCAGTGGAAGCATGGACCGCTTTGTTGTATGCAAACTCAGCGTGACGAAGAGCAAGTAACCACATGGTCTGTTGTTGGAGTATCAGACAACTTAGGTACTGCTCCATTGTCTGATTAACCCTCTCGGTCTGACCATCCGTCTCCGGGTGATAAACTGAGGAGTACCGGACGTCAATACCCATTAACTTGGTCAAGGCCCGCCAGAAACGTGACGTGAACTGGGACCCCCTGTCAGAGATAAGGACAGAAGGCAACCCAAACAGGCAAAAAATAGAGTAAAAAAACAGTCTGGCCAAGGTAGGAGCGGAGGGGATACCCTTATAGGGGATGAAACGTGCCATCTTGGAAAAGGAATCTACAACCACCCATATGGTATCGAAACCCTGCACCCGGGGAAGTTCTGTAACGAAATCCATGGTTAGTGTATGCCCGGGTTTAGAGGGCACAGGTAAAGGAAGCAACAGACCCACAGGACATCCCCTACGAGGTTTACATTGACCACATATTGTGCAGGTGTTGACGTAACAGTCCACGTCCCTCTTCATGCCTGGCCACCAACACCAACGTTTCAAGAGGGCTAATGTACGGTGTTGACCAGGGTGACCGTTCACAGGGGCATCATGAGACCACTCTAGAGCCATATTCCGGGTGTCGGTAGTGGGTAGGAACAAGTGGTTCAACACGAAAAGAAGACCATCATGAAACACTGGATCCCATTCTGACAACTGGTCGGGATGAAGGGACACCCAACTCCGTACGGCATCTAACAAAGACAACGATGGAGTACATAGGCAGACCACTTTAGTGTCATCCAGTAGCTTGTTGGGGAATACGGGCAGGGAAACCCCCCCAGGGGAGCGTGACAGGGAATCAGCCTTTCCGTGAGCAGAGCCCGAACGGTGCTGAATCTGGAAATCGAAGGCTGCAAAAAATAGGTGCCACCTCACCTGTGTACTATTGAGGCATCTAAGTGATGCCAAATCCTGTAGATTCTGGTGATCCGAGAACACCGTGACCCGATGCTTGGCGCCCAAGAGGTGGTGTCACCACACACAGAAGGCGTCCATGACTGCCAGCAGTTCCTTCTCGGTTACAGTATAATGTGTTTCGGGACTGGTGAACTTACGGGAATGAAAGGCAACCGGGTGTAATTTGCCCGTGGATCGGCAGGTTTGGGAGAGGACTGCACCCAATGCAAAAGACGAGGCGTCCGCTTCGACAATAAAAGGGAGGTCCGGGTCGGGATGCTGGAGGACAGGGGCTGTAGTGAAGGCAGTTTTCAGAGTTGTAAAGGCACTTTGATGTCTATCGGTCCATACAAAGGGTGTACGTGGACTGGTCAGGGCAGTAAGGGGAGACACAATGGAAGAGAAGCCAGAAATGAAACGTCTATAGAAATTTGCGAAACCCAAGAAGGACTGCAATGCCTTGATAGTGGTGGGAATGGGCCAGTCCAGAACTGCTCTCACTTTGGAGTGGTTCATAGACAAACCGTCAGGGGTGATGCAGAATCCGAGGAAATCCATGTTATCGATGTGGAATTGACATTTCTCTGGTTTGGCGTACAGGGAGTGTTTTTGTAAGCGTTTAAGCACTTCACGGACATGACGTATGTGTTCGTCCAGGTTTTGGGAGAAGATGAGGATATCGTCAAGATATACCACAACAAACACGTCCAGGATGTCACTTAGGATGTCGTTCATGGATCTCTGGAACGTGGCCGGGGCATTGCACAAGCCGAAGGGCATGCCCGTGTATTCATATAATCCATACCGGGTACAAAAAGCGGTTTTCCATTCATCCCCGGAATGGACGCGGACCAAATTGTAGGCCGCACGTAGGTCCAGTTTGGTGAAAATAGTTGCATGTGCAAGGTGGTCGAGTAATGGTGTAATGAGCGGGATGGGATACCTATTCTTTCGTGTGACAGCATTGAGTCGCCGGTAGTCTACGCATGGACGTAGGTCGCCCTCTTTTTTGGGAACAAAAAATATTGGGCTCGCTGCTGGTGAGGTGGATGGTCGTATGTGTCCCAGACGCAGGGCCTTTTCGATATACTCTTTCAAGGCTACCTCTTCTGATGGAGAGAGGGAATAAATCCTTCCTGTTGGTATCGTGGCGTCAGGGAGCATATCAATGGGGCAATCGTAGGGGCGGTGTGGTGGGAGAACCTCGGAAGACCCACGATCAAACTCGGCTGCAAAATCCTGATATTCTGAGGGAATGCCCATGGTAACTAGCCCCTCTACGTGTTCTAAAGGTGGTTCCTGCGAGTCGTTAACACTAATCTGGGCGATGGCCTGAGCGGGGTTGTCCTTGTTTGTGTCTGTGGGTAGACAGAAATGTTGGCAGGTTTCCGACTCAAAGTGAACCAGACCTGATCGCCAGTCAATGAGCGGGTTATGCTCCTGAAGCCAAGGGATACCCAGGATGAGCCCGAATTGAGGCATGGCAATGAGATCAAAACTTATTGTTTCTTTGTGTATGGACTGTATTGTCAATAGCATGGGTGCCGTTTGTTGTCTAATCGGGCCGGATACCAGAGAGGTTCCATCCACTGCTTGTACAGGTTCAGGTCTGGTCTTGGTCAGAAGAGGCAGGTTTAGCGTATGGGCCAAAGAAATATCGATGTAGTTGCCCGTTGCCCCTGAATCAATTATAATGGTAACCGGATGTGTGACTGCTGATGTGGGTTGAAGAGTGGCCTGAACGTGGATGGGCCTGATGCGGCCAAATGCAGGGATCAGGTTCGGGGTGTGGTAGGAGCAGCTCGATCCCGTCTCCGTTTCTATGATCGAGATGTCCGAAAAACCTGATTTTTGGGCCTTGGGCGAATTGGGCATTCTTTAACAAAATGGACAACCAGCCCACAATATAGTAGCAAGCGTTGTCCACCCGCCTACGTTCCCTTTCAAGGGGAGTAATCGGGCTCCTTATACCCCCGATTTGCATGGGTTCTAGAGAGGTGTCCGAGGGAGGATGTGGTGTGGGTAAAGTGGCTGAGTGAGCGAATCCGGTTTCAGCTCTCCTTTCGAACTTTCGGGCATCTACCTGGAGGGATAAGTCGACCAGGTCCTGAAATGCCGTTGGTAGTGAGGGGATAACAGACAAGGCATCTTTCATGGGATTACAAAGTATAAGGGGGCAATTAATTAAGTTAACAGGGAATGCCCTTCTTAAATCAGGTGTGTAACACGAAGGTTTGGACAATTGCCAACTGTATTCAAGTTGAAGTGAGAGTAACCAAAGAATAGTCTGTTTTCCAAAGCCAGGTAGTCAGCCTGTTCTGTGGAATAAAACCACCGTGGTTGAGGGCACAGTTATTTCTCACAGAGAAAGAAACTACTGTGGGTTTGAACGGCCACAGGGGCAAGGCTGTGTAGGAAGACAGGAAAGGATAGAGTTGAATTCTAAATGTCCCTTCCTTGTGGACTCTTCTGTCCCTGTGTAGCGCTGCTGGGCCGCCTACAAAAACAGGGGATAGGATAAGAAGAGACACTAACTACTTCTAGATGTTATGCACCATTCAGCCTTGCATCAATGTGCCCGTCAGCCACTCTCTCCCCCTATGTGTTAGCATGGGAAGAGACAAGTACCTGATCTAAAAACAGTGTTTACGTAATGAGGAGAACATACATCCACTGGGTTGTATAAGTTTACTTCCCCAAGGATTGTTTGTCATACCCCTTCCACTGTGATTTTAAAAGGACTATCACAAAGGCAGGTTGCAATCACTCTGAAATTGTGTTAGACCAACATCAAAAGATAAACAGTACAACACTCTCCACTTGGCCGTCTTCCTATTAGTATGGCAGGTGGAGGATGATAAAAAACTGCTCATGTATAGAAGGTATCTATCATATGTAGCAATTGCTGTCTACCGGTTTCAGCGACTCATGTTTGTTAAGGACGCTTTCTTCAGGACAGTCTTTTTCTATGTATTGACAACACAGGGGTAAGAGAGCTAGGTTCTGGACCTCCGTGTGTAATTTCTAGTCGGGAAAAGTGGATAATCAATACTTTACCACCTCCTCGGTGAGGCAGGGCTGTAACAGACAGGTGACCTGTGTCAAGACAAAAGCATATGAAATACACAAGTCACCATTGGTTGTTCACTGCCAGTAGATGGCTTGCAGGATTAGCAGGTTTCTAGTGCTAATCCTGTTCTTAAAAACACTACGCTAAGCGTGGTGTGATTTACATCTTCACTTAGTTGTTACTCAATTGTTGAACATATAGTGGATGTTTCAAACAGGAGTTTCAAAAGGAACCCCCGATCCCCTGGGGGCTTTGCTTGTATATTTTGTAACGTGTCAAAATGGCCCGAATCAATATCTCAAGGAATGCTGCTAAGATGTATTTTATTCATTCCCGGGTCATACATATAGTCACTAACCTGAAAATAGGTCTTTCCATCTGGCTCGATGTGTCCTCAGGTGACAGGCACCTGGTGTCTCTGTGATTCGAGTGAGGTGTCGTGCTCCTAGAACAAAGCAGACAGTACAAGCTCTATTTTCGTTTGACTATTTTGCTATAGAGCGCTATGTCTGATTCGTACTCGAAAGCACAATCGGGACAAGTGATGTCCATCTGTTATTGAGCAACATAACGGGCTGGACTGCACTTTACTTTATACGCGGAACGATTCGGAAAGCGCTTACTGTGCCTGTAGTAACGACACTGAACTGTGACTGCTCCGCACCGAGTACACAAGTCGATGTACAGAAGGGAGTATCAAGAACCCGTCTGAGATCACGTGCCTTATGTGTGACATGTCACGTGTGCAGTGTAGCTACGTTATGCATATGGAGGCGTCTGCCCGGAAGTCAGGCATCTTCCAGTGCGGTTACATTGCGTGTACTGTAAACGTCTGCCCGGAAGTCAGGCATATACCAAGACTGGTAGTGCAGAAGGGGGGGTTAAAACCCACAGTAGTTTCTTTCTCTGTGAGAAATAACTGTGCCCTCAACCACGGTGGTTTTATTCCAAAGAACAGGCTGACTACCTGGCTTTGGAAAAATGACTATTCTTTGGTTACTCTCACTTCAACTTGAATACAGTTGGCAATTGTCCAAATCTTTCATGGGATTACTGAGACCTCTATAAAAAACCACTTCCTTTTTGCTTTCGGGCCAGGATGTTTCTGCTGCAAGTTGGTTGAACCAGGTTATGTACTCAATAAAGGGTCCCCTTCCCTGATTCAAATCCAGGAGCTCCAGAACCCGAGACTGAGCCTTATGTCTGGTGTCAAAAACCCGAGACATTTCGGTGACAAGAAGGTCAGAATCATAGAGAGTGGGGCTATCGTTCTCCAGAAGGGGGTTGGCCCATGCAGTGGCCGTGCCAGCTAGGTGAGAAAGGGTTAAGGCCGCCTTTGTTGTGGAATCAGGGAATGCTAGAGGCCTACACAAAAAGTGTAACTTACATTGATTCAAGAAAGCCCTGAATTTCTTGGGATCCCCATGATACCTTTCAGGGGCCGCTAAAGGGAACGGGGAAGGTAGTACCACAGGGACGGGGTTTTGGGGCGATGGAGCCGGAGGCGGAGTGGGCAGAGAAACTGATGGCGTATCCCCGAATTCTGCGTCTGGTGGCAAGGGGTGTCTAATGCTCTGTATGTTGTCATGGAGTTGATGGATGGCAGTGTTGGCAGCAGCCATGTCCGCCCGTAGTACTGTGATGGCTTGGACCATAGCGGACATGGGGTCGTCAGTGTTTCCCTCCATTGCCCACAAGACAATAAGGCTTCACAGTCTGTCGGGACTTGAGTGTCGTATAGGCAGTAGAGACCTCCATCCCCAAGTGCCACACAGAGAGGATCCAAATCACTCCCTGTGCAGCCCTTGAGGCCACAGGTGGAGATGTTCAACTCCGGAACCACAAACCTCTGGTGACCCCAATCCGCTGCAAGAAAACACTTATTAAGCACCAAGCAATCAAGTAACAAAGAATACCCAACAACGTGACAAGAGCTTAACAGAGAGGTCAGGAAGAAGGCTGCTAAACCTAGTAGGTAGGGGGTCCGGGACTCACTTGGGCAGTGCCACTCCAGTTAGAGCATTCAGGGCCGTAATCCCAAGAGTGATGTAGTGTAGTGTCCACCTGATGCCAAGAGTGTGGTTAAACTGTGAAACTCAAAAGCAGGAAGTCCAGGTGACCAGATGCCGAAGGGTAATCCGTGTTGCAGACCGATAACAATCCGTGTTCAATGCACATCCAAAGTAACAGAAGCCAATGGGGAGTTCCAAGAATAGTCTGTGTATCCAAAGCAAGGTAAAAATCCAAAGTATCCAGAATCCAAACAAACGCGTGACGCCAAACAGGTTACAAGTAACAGCTGTGAAGCGGCGAGTACACAGGAATCCGTGTTTAAATACTCGTGCTTCTGGTGTTACCCTTCGTCACGTGACACGCTGTCCTGACACGTGGGCGGCCTCCCGGGTCACGTGGGCGTGCAGCGCCTGTCAAGTGACGCGGAAGCCCAGTTCCGTTTCGTCGATCACCCAGGTGCCAGGGAAGCTGTCAGTGTAAAAAGGGACGCAACCTGGAAAATGTTCTGTTGTGCGTGAGGCGCGCTTGTGCACTCTAGGCAGCAGGGAGCACATGTGAGTCCCGGACTGTGAATGGGGGGAGTGATGGAATGGAGGGAGAAGGGCGAGCTACAGGGAGTCCAGGGTCTCGGGCAGGAGTGGTATCACTATCAGGTGAGCGCGTGACAGGGGCGTGACAGCCCGCAGCTTCACTGATCGAGTTGGCGAGGTGAGCCATGGAGGTGGTGAGAGCGGGGATGAGTTGTGGGATTGTCCTGATACCGAGGGAGGAACTGTGGTGGATCCTAACCCCAAGGCAGGCTGACCTGCTGTTGAGAGTAGGGCAGGACATTGAGGAGGGGATGGTGAGTATGCGGGAGCATAACCTCATATTCCTGCACTCAATTGCGCTGACAGTAGATGGGACGGGGTTGTAGGTTGAGCCTTGACTCTTACCTTGAAGTAAATCTCCTGTGGCCGCAGTCGACGCTGTCGAGCAGCGGAGAGCCGCAGAGAGTGTGCTAGGCCTTAGCTCCTGGCCTTCGCTCTCCTGCGGCTTCGCCTGTCGGTGCCCCTTCCATCGGATAAAGGGGGAAAGGGAGGGACGAGGCATGGTGGAGCGCCAATCATGGGTGGCGTTAGTAGGTTGTTGTGCGGTTGCCATCGGAGCGGCGGCCATCTTAGATTTGCCGATTTCGGCTCCATGACCCTCGTGGTTGCTGTTGGGGGCAATGCGTGCAGGAGGCATCAACATGTGCCCCTGAATGCTTTCACATCTCGATGCAGCAGGCTTCAGGGCGTCCATCTGTGCAGACTGGCTCTGCTTTGCTAGCGCTCTGTCTCCACGGCGCTGCTGCTCTGCAGAGACTGGACCCGGTGCCTGAAGATGGAACAGCTGATTGCCCGCTTGCAGCGGAGCCGCAGAGAGTGTGCTAGGCCTTAGCTCCTGGCCTTCGCTCTCCTGCAGCTTCGCCTGTCGGTGCCCCTTCCATCGGATAAAGGGGGAAGGTGAGGGACGAGGCATGGTGGAGCGGCAATCACGGGTGGCGTTAGTAGGTTGTTGTAGGGTTGCCATGGGAGCTGCGGCCATTTTAGATTTGCCGATTTTGGCTCCATGACCCTCGTGGTTGCTGGTGGGGGCAATGCGTGCAGGGGGCATCAACATGTGCCCCTGAACGCTTTCACATCTCGATACAGCAGGCTTAAGGGCGTCCATCTGTGCAGACTGGCTCTGCTTTGCTAGCGCTCTGTCTCCACAGCGCTGCTACTCTGCAGAGACTGTACCCGGTGCCTGAAGATGCAACAGCTGATTGTCCGCTCGCAGCGTAGCTGCAGAGAGTGTGCTAGGCCTTAGCTCCTGACACTGAGCTAAACTAACATAGTAGTGAACCTCCCCTTTCCCTCGTGTCCTTTAGAGATTTTTCAGTGGTAATTATCAAGGACACTGAATCGGCAAGGGTTCTGGGGTCCTTGAAGTCTACAAACTATAGTTCATAATCAGTGTGGCTTTCCCTTCATTCATGCACTGAGAATGTCCACCTGGGTTCCCCTCTGAGATATTTTGTTGGGTCCAACTAGCCTCTGTATATTCCAAAACCAAATAACATTACTCAACTGCCTGCTTAATCAAAAAAGTATTTGAGTTCTAGGTTCAGTTATCCTCCAACTGCGGTCCCTTCTTGGCGTCTTCTGTCAGGACATAGCCACTCACATTCTGGGGGTTTAAGTTGCCCTGCACTTCTTCCGTGACTCTGGGTTCCTCTGCTTGGGTTCCTCTGCTTCTTGTCTTGAGACCAAGAAGACCCTTTCACCTGAATCTCAATCCCCACATTCGCTTGCACACTAGGTCTAGATGGCAGGAGATAGGGCTGAGACACACCAAGGTGGGCCTTACAGCATCCACCCGGCAGAGGGCTACCTGCACAGGTGAATAAACTGAATCCGGCTGTGTGCTTCAACCCCTCTGTTCTGGGGGCCTGTCTCTGGTTCCTCACGTCACTTTTGGCTGCTTTCTTGACAACTTACAATGATGCAGTGCCTAAGAGCACATCTCTTGCTCTTATTCTTCTCTCCTCCCTACAATACAACTCCTTCCGCTTCTCCTGCATATTCTGATTGCCCCTACCCCCGCATGCATGTTTTTAGCTCTAACCTATCAGACTTGTAATGTGGCTGCTTCTTCTCCTTCTCTTCTATCACCTCCATCTCAATTGCTCTATTTTTTAACCTATTCCTTCCAACTCTTAGTTTCTTCTCCTGTTAATCTCCCTCCAACCACCTTGTTCCTTTGGATGTTATTCTTCTTCCCCTGATTACTCTCCACCTTCCCCTTGCTTACCACCTTTTCTTCATTCTGTGTCACCTCCTCCTCAATCTTCACTGCCACCCCCTCTTTGTTCTTTCCAACCTTCTCCACAGTCTTTACCACCATCACCTCAGTTTGTACTACCTCCTCCTCAGTCTTCACCACTACTTACTCCTCAGTCTTTAGCACCCCTCCCATCAGATTTCATCATCTCCTCCTCAATCCCTTCTTCTGTTTCCCCACTTCCTTACTCCTATTGCCTTTAACCTTGTCCTCTGTACGTTGAAGCTTCTCAGGGACACTGTATTTCGTGGGTACTTTTCAAAATTAAGATTTGATGAACAGAAGCTCAAAACAGCTCCAGCACATCCATCTTATAAGACATCACCCAGTAGGCAGGGGCTACCTCTGGGGGACATGCGGCTAGTACATAGCTCAGCGCACATCTAACTTCCACATGAAATGCAGACTTTAACTTTTGTCCTTACATACGATCCATTATGCTTTAAATTTCTACTAGATGTGTCTTAATATGTATTTATAAACAAATACAAAAAATTAATGTCTCCAAGGTATGTCAGTGTTAAGCGGCTTCACTTCAAAACTACAGCTAAGTCAATGCCTAGTCTGGGATGCTGAGGGAAACCCATATTGATATATTTTTAGGTCCAGTTCATGTACTCTGGATGACAACCCTTATATAACACCCCTCTCTTAGAATCCCCCTGTCCCCACTGAGCCAAGAAGTAGGTCTGTTTTGCAAACTTAAAAGGTTTATTTGAGAAATATAACAATATATATATATCACACTTCTATGAATAAATTGATAATGGATATTACACTTGTGAATATGAGCAGTAATCAGCAAGAGGTAACTTATGAATAGGAACAGAAGAATAAGGTGGGAAAGAATGCTTTATATGGTTCAAGGAAACGCAATGATGAATGAAATGCAGTACAGAAAATAACTTGATATGGCTTCAACAAAAGACAATGTAATCGCTTTTCCTTGACAATTCACTCTCCCCCCCCTATGCAATGTAAGAAATGGAAGGAGATGGAAAGAGGAGCACACAGTTCTCAGGAATGCAATCAAATACAATACGAAATTCAGTTCCCCCCCAGCAAGCTTAGAGGAAACAGGTAGAAGTTTGAAACACAAACCCAAAATGCTTTGAATGTGATGACAATGAAGTGAGAAATGTGCTAAAAATGCTTTTAATTCCCTATAGGAGGTTCAGGGTGAGGGGTAGACACTTTAAATCAGTTCAGGTCAGCCCTAACAATGGTTCAGGGATGGTTATTAGGTTGCAAACAAATTTTAGCAGTTCAGGCAAAACGCGGCTATCTTTTTACAGATGACGAAATCAGGCCAAATCGCAAATCGCGGTAAATTTTGTGAGTGCGTAAATCGCGATTACGGCAAAAGTATAAGGAGTAGGAAGTCGGTTCTAGGTTCGTTGGAAAGTCTAGAATCCTAGCTTTAAAGCTTTAAAATGAACCGTTCCTAGCCCAAACGGTTCAAGAGATACAGACAATTTAATAAAGGTAGGTTTTCAGATTTAAAGTAAAACTCAAAATGACAGGTGACAGCTTGCAGCTGCAGAATTGACAGGTGACAGTTGTGCAGCTTTAAAAATGACAGATGACACGATTTCTAGGAGGCTGTTCTAATTAGGTTAAAATAGTTTGGATTAGATTATTTTAACTAAGAGATTGGGTTCTGCACATTTCTGGCGGATACTCACTCCTAATTTTGAAATGAATGGGCCTCGTCACGGATCTGGTCAACTGAACTGGACTTCGGGCGGTTCTGCTCACAGCGTCTGGGTCAGCCCTGCTCTGCTGGTCTAGCCTCTTTGGATACAGCGGCTTCTGGTTCTGGATACTGCTCTGCATTCCGGTCCGGATCAAGTGGATTCTGGATGTAACACTGCTTTCTGGGTACTGGCAAAGGTTCTTGGCAAAGAATTCAGACAGCTCGCCCGGCTGTGGAATAGTTTGCAAATGATTTTAAGGATGCTGAGGCCTGCTGAGAAGAGTTCTCAGTTTGTGGGTTTAGGCCCTTGCTTTAAGTTCTGAAGTAAATTTCTGGTCTCTGAAGATTGATGGATGTGAAGTCTGGATTCTCCCGGCAGAGCGTCCCGCAAAAAATGGAATTGAATGTCTCTACCTGTCCCAGCAGTCTCTTTTTATGTGTTTTGGAAGTTGGTGTGTGCGTGGCATAACTGAGCCTGCCCCTCTCTACTTGTCATTGGCCCAATTCTCCCCTCTCCCATGATTGGGGGAAGGAAATGGATTGTCATCATGATGAGGTCTGTTTATGGGTCAGAGGATCCTCCCCTGGTCAATTTGCCCACAAATCTATATTTGATTCAAATACATATTTCCCAGATACACAATTTGTTGAAATTACATGTACACATTATATATTCCTTATGGTCCATGCTTGTCCGCTGCTGATCTTCCTGGGGGCTTGCATTCAAAAATGACAACATTTGGTTTACCAATATCGGACATTTACCAAAAATTACACACATGTGCGCAAGGAGTATGGACATTAATTGATGAAGTGTCAGATTTTTAACATGCAGACATTTGGAGTAAGACCCTAGTTTCCGCTAGCAACCCCCCAGAAAACACCACAGGGTCCTAACACCTCTTAAAACGTGCACAGAAAAATCACAAGAATAATGATATTACTTATATAATTCTGACAAGTCCGTACTATGAATTATCCATCTTTTTAACTTATGCCCTGGTCAAAAAGGGGTGTGGCTTCCCACATCACATGGTGGAATAACTGGTTTATCCACTTCCCCCAAGCTCACCTGGCTCTCACAGGCACTTCACCTCCCACTTCTCCCAAGAGGAAGCCACTTTACGGCCCCCCCAATATAACATTTGCCTGACTCCAGGACAAGGCTTTGTTCACCCTCCTGCAGTCTGCAGGTCCCCTCCCTTAATTCAATCAGGGAGGTGTGATCTCCTTTTGGCGGGTAAGCAGGAGGCAGCCAGGCCTGGGAATGCAGTTTCATCAAGTTTCAACTCCTGTCGGGGGTTGTTGTCAGGCAGAATTCAGCTAAATGTCACTTTAGTTCCCGGTTTAAATCAAAACTTACAATTTTTACATATACATTAAATAATTACTTCCTTCAAGTCATTTCACAATATAGTTTTACATTGTATCCACCTCTTAGCAAGTCTTTCCTTGGCCTGGTTTCGGTTCATTTGTTCAGTTTTACACAAAAGTCTGGTGGTTTTAAAACGCCGGCTTTCTGATAGTGGTGAGTACCGGTATTGCATCCATTTTTGGGATCGGTCTTGAATTACTGCAGTTCAATAGAGTGGTCTTTTGCTTGATAGTATAGGACCCTTGCTTAACATTGTTTTGATGGCATCCTTACAGTAGAATGGTAATGTGGAACCCCCCACAAGAAGGTTGTATCTTTGGAGTGGTCTTGTGCCAACTGCGCAGTTCTCCTGGATTCTGGCGTGAATGTGGGCGGCGACAGCTCATCCCCACATCCACCCAGTCTATTGATTTAGTTTGTTCTGGGATAGAATAATGGGCGGCGACAACTCATCCCCACCTCTACCCAGTCTAAGGATTCAACATGGGTCAAAACCCTTGACATCAGTGTGGCATCAGTTGGCCTGGGGAGTCAAAAATAGTAGTGGGTGGTGTCAAGCTAACCAGGCTCTTTTGGGGTAGGAGCAGGAGCTTAAACACTCCAAGCTATTTTGAACCCTGTTCTCATGACTAGAGCATTTGGGGAATTACTCCTTCTTTAAAGCCAGAACTTGGTGAGACCGCCTTTTCCCCTCTGGTCCAGCTCCCACAAAATCACATGTCACAAACACCCTGCCATAACCTCTCATGGAGAAGGAGGTTAACTATTACCTGGTATGGGTCTCATTATGTGTGTGAATTGGCATCAGGAGAGTGAGGTCTCTCAATACCAAGTACTTCCCTCCATGAGACGGGCATGTTTTACCCTGCTGCGAAAACCCCCTGCCAACCTATTGGGCAAGGGTGGCATAAGCCAGGGAAACCACCTCGGTCACAGCATTGCATAGCAGGTAGCGAGGCCTGGACCATTTGGCCAACCCACTCCTTACCACAAGTATTATGCAGGAACTTTCAAAATACTAGTTTGAAAGTCTCAATAAGTTTCCTGTTTCACATTCCGAGTGTGATTCAGCTTGGCTAACCCAGTATAACCACAGTTTGACAACACAGCATATCCCCCGTTTGCACAAACCCAGTACCCTTCTAGTTTGGCAATCCCAGAACACTCTCAATTTGTGCAATACCAATATATTCTGAGGTTCTCAGGTCAGATATATTTCCATTTCAACATTCCCAGTAAACTCACAGTTTACCCCAGTATATTCCTAATTTCCACAATTCCCGGGAGGATAGCTCAGCGGCAATGTGCACACCTTGGAAGGAAGATGACACGAAGCAACAGACACCTCTGGGTGTTTTAGCATGTTATAAATACGTAACTAAGACAAAAACAATTACTGTAAATTTGGTTTGCTGAGCAACGCAAGCCCAAGAGTGTTGCTAGCCCACTCCATGGTGGGCACTGGCTGCTTACTTTACCCGTGGGGACCAGGAAGTCAAGGGCTTATCCATTCAAGAGAGAAGGGATAGACTGGTGCTGGTGGCCAGCGCTGACCTCCACGGGTTGCAATATGAATGAAAATAGGTGGCCCCAGGGAAAAAAGTCTGGACTAGGAAAGGATGGTCCGCTAGCCAAATTCACATGCATGTTGATTCCGCAGTGCCTCGTGCTCACACATTACCTGCACCTGAAAGTCATTGAACAATTAGTAGTCTTGCAGCCTACTCCAGATAGGGAGAAAAAGGGGCGGGAGACAATGGACAGTGTGGTAGTGAGGAGTATAGTGTATGACGCATAGAGCTGGGCATTGGCGTGCAGCGAGAAAAGAGGTCCAGAGAGTTGGGAGCAGAGGTGAAAGAGTGAGAATGAATCATGAATAGGACGTGGAGAGAGAGCTAAGAGAAGAGGTGAAGGATGGAGAAAGAAGGATGAAGGGGGAAGAGATGAGAGATAGGATTGAGGTGAAGGGAGTATTAAGAGCAGAAGGGAAGAGAGAAAGTGGAGGAGGAGGAGGAGCCTAGAGCATGTCGGAAAGTCAAGGAGGGAACGAAGAAAGGAGACAAAGAGATGTGAGAGGAGGGGAAGGCGAGAAAGAAGGTATTGGAAGCAACCAGAAGGAGGCTGAGATGGAGACAGTAAACGAGAGGTTGGTTAAGAACTAGCCTGGATACACTCCTTAATTGGTAGGAAAGCAGTACCCAGGGAAGGTACAGAAAACCTCCAGAAGGGGTTAAGTCTGAGAACACCAGGGTTCAATGCATGTCTAAAGACCTGACGCCTGACCCACATTCAGACGATCCAAGGCAGAGGGGTTGGTGGTGCCAGGTATAACAGAGAACAAGGGGAAGAATAAAGGTATCCTGGCAAATCCAATGAAATACAAGAAAGACATTCTACAAGATCAAGGAAGACATTTCGGCCCATTGAAAACCCCTAAGACTTTGAGTGACACTTTTGCAGCCTGATAGACAGAGTTTAAAGGAGAGAGGGAAGATTGAGGACACATGACGAGGGAAGACTGACCAGTTTGTAGCTTGTTGAGAACCCGACCCCTAGATCTTCGTTTAACATAATCCCTTATTTTCTGTTGGTTGGTTTTGACAAGCTATGTGAACCATATATCTAGGCTTCAAGTGGTCTGTTGATTCCTTTGCCCTAACAGCGCCCAGACTGAAATTCTTAGTTTTAACAATGTCAGAATTTAGCATTTAGATATCCCAGCCCCAGCATATTGGCATTTTGATTCATCCAGTATGCTCCCTATTTGAAAAATCGAGCATATGCCAAGTTCTGTAATACCCAGTCTATTCAGTGATAGATACTTTCTTTCAGTAATATGCCATAAAAGTAGAGAATCATCAACATATGGTATGTAACATTGGTTTGATGTCAACAGAATCACATTTAACAATAATCCAAAAAGGTTCTTTCTGCTTCAAATATAAAATCCAATCCAAGACGAGTAGGAAAAATAGATGACTCAAAAAGTCCCAAAAAGTGTGTCTTTGTAACCCTAAGCAGCATTGTACTCAAAAAGGTGTATATATACAGAACTCTACACATTTATTTTTATTTTATTTTATTTTTTACATTTGTAAAGCGCCACACAGCCCAGAGGCATCGGGGCGCTGTTGCAAGATAATGACTTAGTTTCAGTGCAAGGAGGGGTAGATAGAGGAAGTTACAGCAAGATCGTATCTACCCCTAGCCTGGGAAAAAGGACGTTTGACATTACAGCGGTTATACAGTTGACAGGGCCCAAGTGGGGTTTATACAAACAGCATCGTTTTTATTGCTTTCCTGAAGCACAGGTGGGATTTGATACCTCTAATCTCGGCGGGTAATAAGTTCCAGTTGGTGGCGGCGAGGACTGGGAAGCTAGTGCCACCTGCTCTGGTTCTGAGGCTTTTTGGGATTGCTAGGCGGTTGGTGTGGCTAGATCTAGTTGGTCTGTTGGAGGGGGGATCAGAGAATCTCTGCGCAAGGTAGCGTGGTGCTGTGTCCTGTCGGCATTTGTGGGTGAGTGCCAGTGATTTGAAAAGGATTCGTTCCTTAACTGGAAACCAGTGGACGGATTTATTTAATTATTTGAAAAGACACAATTAATTTAACAAATTACAAGTATATTATCTTAAAATATGCACATTACAACAGATTAATTATTTCATAATTTTAACAAGCCAAACATATACAATATCTAGTCTATGGGCCTCATTACGAGTTTGGCGGTAGCCATGGAGCTATTAGCTCCATGGCTGCTGCGAAACCCGGCTCCATTACCGGGTTCTTGCAATGAGGAATAACCGAGTCATTCCAACATTGGAGGAGCCGGTAATTCCTCCTTGCAGCAACTATTCCCCATTCCCATTTGAGCCCCCATAGGGCTCAAATGGGAATGGGGATGGAGGTAACAACGGGCACATTATGAGTGTCCCGTTGTTACCTCCCTCTTCCCCTCGCAGGACCCAGAAAAGACGCCTGGTTTTACCAGGCGTCTGATCCGGGTCCGCGAAGGGAAGCTCATAATCGGCACTCCCGTAATGAAGGGGGCCGGTCCCGTACTGGCCCCCTTCATTGCGGCAGCGCCAGCCTTATAATGAGGCCCTATGAGTTAATTCCTCCTTTAAAATCATTTAACATCTGCTATAACATGTAAGAGTTCCATATGATTCTAGATGAAATTCTATCTTTTATGTGAACCATGACAACCCCATCTCCTAGCAGCTTAGTGTTTTTCTAAAAGTTTAACAATTCTTAGCCACAGTTTATAGAGTACCATATTTAAGCCAACAGGCACCACCTCGAACATTATTTGCTTTTAATAGCATTCAGATTATTAGAAAATTCACCCACATAATGTGTATATAAATTACCTAGCATTTTACAGCTTGTCATCACAAAAAGGATGGTCTTCAGGTGGCCTCGACTCTTACACAATCTACATCCCCTTTCTTCCCGCAGCTTACCAAGCCTCGGCCCCATAACTCCTAATGTAGGAAGTTGATTCAATCGTAGGCGAAGGATAAACCTTCTCACTGCTGGGGCTGGAGATAGAAAAATGTATCTCTATGGATTTAAATTTGAAATTTGGCATTCTACAAAATCTTTGTAGGTTTTCATATTAGACCACTGGGCATGATTCTGTCCCCAATCCCATATCTTCAATTTGTCAATGAATTCATTTTTTAATATATGTTCTTCCTTATCCAAGTTTGGTGACCATCCAACACGTTCAAACAGCCCCAGATATTCAGTTTTAAATGTCCCTAGGTCTGTGGGTTTCCCTTTTCCACAATATGTCCCATCAGTCTCAGTACTGGGCATTTTGGCTACTTTAAAATTTCTTATATATATATGAGACCACACCTCAACAAAACCTGCCCATATATAGAAGTTATGCCCAGCTCTATCCTCAAAGCCTGAATGTCAAGACAATGGGCCTCATTACACGGTAGGAGGTACCCATGCCGCTATTAGCGGCATGGCTACTCCCTTACCGCATACCGGGTCCGGGTAGGCGGTATGGGGACTTATCGGGTCATTCCGACCCTGGAGGATCCGGTAAGTCCCCATGCCAAATACCATTCCCCATTCCCATTCGAGCCCCCATAGGGCTCAATGGGAATGGGGAAGGAGCTAATAACGGTACCGCAATTTGTGGTACCGTTATTAGCTCTGAAGTCCCTTAGCGGGTCCCGTCCTTAACATCTGGGGCCTCATTACACGGAATGCGGTAAGGGTGTACTGGTACCGGTAAGGGCACCGGTACCGGTAAACCCTTACCGCCTTACTACGAGGTCCCTTTGCGGGACCCGACCTCAACGGCTGGTTTTACCAGCCGTTAAGGAACGGGCCCGCAAAGGGACCTTGGTGCTAATTACGGTACTGCAATTTGCGGTACCGTAATTAGCTCCTTCCCCATTCCCATTGAGCCCTATGGGGGCAAAAATGGGAATGGGGAAGTGCCTTGGTGAATGGGGAATTACCGCCCCCACTCACCTTGGAGTAGGGTGGTAATTCCGCCATCCACCAAGGCGGACACGGTAAAATACTGGCGTCAACCATGGCGCTAATAGTGCCATTGTTACCGCATACCGTGTAATGAGGCCCCTGGTCAGACCAGGCGTTAAGGACGGGACCCGCTGAGGGACCTCGTAGTAGGGCGCTAAGGGATTACCGGCACCGGTGACCTTACCGGTACTGGTAATCCCTTAGCGCCTACCGTGTAATGAGGCCCATTGTACCAATCCAAGAATATTGCTCCATAGCCACAGCAGATTTTACCACTCTTACTTTACATGATACATTGGGCCTCATCACGAGTCAGGCGGTATTCCGGTGCAATTACCGCTGAGTGGAAATAGTGTTACTTCTGGGTCATATGTCGTAATTAGCACAGCATCACAACCTGGTGTGAACACGCACCCCACTCCAGCAGTAACGCTATTACCACTGGCGAAAATTGCACCAAAATAAGGCCCACTGCTGAAAAATCAGCACTAATATTGCTAACACCGCCGTCCCCGGCCCTTTAGCGCAGATGGAAATTGCATCATCGCTGGAACGGGAAGCATGACGGCAAGCCATCTTGAAAAACTCAATCCAACAAGACTCTGCCACTTCCTGAAGCCATCTAGACCTGGATGACAGCTAAAATGCCACAGGAGAGGACCAGAGGCAAGGTGCCATCAAATCATCTACAGAAACCAAAGTTCAATGGGGTAGAACTTGTAGCCCTCATTGATGAGGTTGTGGCCCACTGCGAGGAGCTGTTCAGCAGTAGGCAGCGTAAAACATCAGGGCAACTTAGGACAGCAATCTGGCATGCCATCAGCCAGAATGTGATTGCTGTGTCTAGCTTACCCCGTGATGGGGAGGACTGTAGAAAACGCTGGAATGACCTCAGGGTCAGGGTGCGTGGACTCCTGTCCCAACACCACCAGGAGTCCCTTGAGACTGGAAGTGGTACCGTGACTGCCTGGGAGGAGAAGTGCAGCATTGTCCTGGACATGGAGGGCATAGAAGGAGTCGGGGTGTGGAGGCGGGTGCAAGCAACCTGGAGGCAGGAGTGAGTCAGCCCCCCCAGCACAAGTCCACGCACAAATGTCAGCCTAGCACAGGATGCCCCAGTGAAGAGGGACACATGTCAGCAGACCCAGAAGCTGGGCAGACCAATCAGGGTGAAGTGATGGGGTGCAACATCAGCCCCCCCTCCACAGCAGCCACGGGGCAGGGCAACAAGGGCACCCCTTAGCGTTACAGCAGTGGGAAGGGTGGGAAGTGACATATCCAAGTGCCATGCCCACCACACCTCTGTGGTGTGTGAGCAACCATGACACCGTGCAGCAGTCACACAAACATGTTGCGGGCCCAGTTGGCCTGTCCCATGTTACCATGGCAGACAATCCACATGGAAGTAGATGTCCTCCTACACAAACATGGGTGCAGCTAGCCAGTCATTGTACACCACAATACATCACTGCTGGCTGCACAGCAGCGCCCCTTAGAGCCATGCCAATGCCATACAGGAAGCCACCACACCCACTCCCACAAAGTGTGTGCCACTCGGGGAGGGGATGTAGCGGCATGAAGGACCATCAGCTGCCTCAACAGCAACACCCTGCCCTCCCTACACACAGGCCAAAGGCCAACTGGCCATGTGCCACACACACATTGCTACAACCATCCCCACAATGCTATGGCCACACGCAATATCCCCTGACCAACCATGCTCACCTGACCAAATGTGTGGGGTCCCACTCTGTACCATAGCAAACGTGCCTTGCATTCCAATACACGTGGAAGAACCATACCTTACAAATATTCCTATGTCCCGTACAGGCACTCACACATCACCAGAGGCCTGGGAAAAGGACTAGGGGGCAGGCCCATCTGGAAGTGGCACCTCCAGGCCCTCAAGGTCAGCCACCATCCCCACAAAGGCACACACAGGCTACACCTAGGCAGATGGACCGCCGTGAGACACCACAACCCAGCAAGGCCAAGCCTGCAGGTGGCACTGCAGGCCCTACAGCGACACCACAGGCCACCAGGAGCACCCACAAGTCCACTGCACCCACTCCTACAGCTGCAGTGTACGAGTCAGAGGCCACAGCTCTTGGCAGGGTGACAGTAGAGTCAAAGGGGGACATCAGACCAGTGCCACCGCCTGCAGAAGGGCCACAAACTCCTGAGAGCCCTCACCCCCACTAGGTGTGCCTAGACACCTGAGCAGTACACACCATCATATGGCTTCCCTGCCTACAGCCCAGAGCCACTATACAGTCCCCCTACCATTCAGCACATACCCCCAGGCAACACTGTGCTTCAGAGACTGGAGGAGATGGAGAGGCGACAGAGGGAGATGGAGGCAATTGGGCACATCCAACCCATTCGGAACACCTCCAGGTGCTCTGTGACTGTCTGCAAGGGGCCACCTGCAGGATTTTGAGGGCCATGTCAAGGAACCGGGCAGAGGCAGCTGCCATTACTGCTGCCTTGACTGTGTATGGGCAGAGGGTCAGGGAGATGACAGAAGGGGTCTCATCCCTTGCAGAGGCCATCCATCAGAGCACAGAGGGCACACTCCAGCACATCCAGGTGCCAGGCTCGATAGCCTCAAATTTTATGACACCCACTTAGGGGTTGCAGCAGAGTACACCCAGGTGCCGGTCCCAGCACCAATTGGGTCCCAGATCACATGGGGCTGTCATGGGGGGAAAGAGGCCATGGAAATAACATTGATACACATTTTGTTCAATGGGCGTGCTGGGGAGTTGGTGGTGGGTAGGGGAGGAGTGCTAGTGTGCTGGGGAGTTGGTGGTGGGTGGGGGCGGTGATAGTGTGCTGGGGAGTTGGTGGTTGGTGGGGTTTGGGGGATAGTTTGTGCAAATCATTTCATTAACTTCATCAATACAAGGACATTCCTGATTGTGTCATTGTCGCGTTCATTAATAGAGGTGAGTGTCACACAGTCGTGCATGGCTTGTGCCATGTGAATGTGTCAGAATGAATTGTCTATCAGTCCCTGGCAAGCCAGTTTCCCATCCCTCACGTCATCTCTGGCAATGAGTGCATTTGCCACTGCCACAGGCACTGCATCTTCATCCTCTAGGGGTTGCATATCCACGTCAAGGGGTAGCAGAACATTTCTCTTCAGGCAGATATTGTGCACCATAGCACACACATGCATAATTCTACCCACTTTCTCTGGAGAGTACATCAGCAACCCACTGGTATGGTGAGAGCGCGGAAACATGCCTTCAGGAGGCCAAACATACTCTCGATGGACACATGGGTCCTTCTGTCAGCGTGGTTGTAGGCAATATCCTGCAGTGTTTGTGGATCATGCACAGGGGTCATTAGCCAGGGCAGCTGTGGGTTTACGGAGACACCTGCATAGGGTGGCACATCTGTTAGTCACAGTGCAATGTGTGGGGGTGGCCTTACATGGTATCAGGGCCATAGACATTATGTGCATGCATATGGGGCTTCATTTCATGGCATTCGTGTGTACAATGTCTGTGCATGCTGTGTCACTCGTATCGTGCATTGATTTTACATCACATGCACCCTGTTCCCCTGCAGCTGACGTTAGGTAAGGTGTCTTTGGTATCATGTGCAGCTGACATGGTTGCTGTCTTGTGGCAGTGTATTTCTCCTGTGCATGTGGCATGCTGCGTTTGCCATTGATCCCCCTTAGGCTTTTGGGGCCACCCGGTCGGCATTGTGGGCTGGGTGCACATGGGTGCATGGCTCTGGTACTGGCAGGGTTGCTGTTGTGTGATGCGATTTAGCCATTTTTCAGCATTGCTTTGGATTGTGCATGTTATATTGTGGTACCTGCAGTCATGTGTGTGTTTTTAGTTGCTATAGTATGTGTTCATCAGTTTCTCCATCCAGGTATCTTCGACACGCGCATGTTCCCTGGGCTGTACTGTGACCTATGTGCAGGATGTGGCCAGGTACGACTTTTGCATTTGCTTGTCATACCATGCTTTGTGTAGTTATTTACATCCGCCGTCCCCATTTGGTCAGGTGTTGCGCAGTGCATGCGTGCAGGGAGTTTTACTCACCCACTATGCACATTCGTTGTCATCTGTGCTTCTCCATGTATTCTGGCAGTGTGCTGTTCCGTAGGACCATGGAATCCTGGGTGGAACCAGGGTAGCAGGCACAGCAGTGAGTGATGCACAGGTTAGTGTCGCAGGTCACCTGCACATTCAGGGAGCGGTAGTGCTTCCCGTCACGGTACACTGCTTTGTGGGTTTGGGGGCCACCAATGCAACATGGGTACAGTCCAGGGCTGTGGTCACATTTGGCATTTGGGAATCAGCATAGAACTGTGCCTTTGTGGCATTGACCTGGGCAGGAGTGTTAGGAAGCGAGGTGTGGTGTTGCACTTACCGCAGGAGGGCTGCAAGCACCTGTGCCAACACTGCACAGAATGTGGCCTGTACCATGCCATGCATCATGGCCACAGAGTGCTGGAAGATGTCAGTTCCGAGGAATTATAGGATGGACACTAGCTTCAGCAATGGGGGCACAGCTGTCCGGATGTTGATCCTGCACCCTATGTCATCCTGTATTGTACTGAGCGGCTCAGTTATGGTCTTCCTGTTAAGGCGGTACAGGGTGACCAACTGGCTGTCAGTGAGGGTCCAAGGTGAGGGCCTGACCCTGGGGATCTGTGCATGCCTTGCTTTGGCTCTCCTCAGGGGAGTTGCTAGGTCTGGAAAAGACCCGGGGCTAAGCTGATGTTAGAACTGTTGGCACTGGGGGCTAGCTAGTCTTTTGGCTGTAGCTCCTGAGATTCTATCCGGGGCTACAACCAAAAGATCAGGGGCTATAGCCCCCTTAGCCCCCCCCTAGCAACGCCCCTGGCTCTCCTCCCCCCGGCCCCCTTTACTCCCTGTGCCTTGGCCTGGTTGTCCTGCATCTCGACTTCCATGCACAGCATGAGCAGCTGCCTGTCCCAGCTCACAGTTGCTAGTAGCAGCATGGTGTTGGAAACAGTGTTTCGGGTAGGGGTGTGTCTTACTTAGCACTCTGGAGTGGATTGGTATCACCTGTGGCTTCATTTCTGGCACCTGTATTCATTTACCTCCACCTGGAGGCTGGAGGTAATTGTGCTGTGTTTTTGGCGGTATTAGCGCCAGTTTTCGGCACTAATATCGCTGTACATGGAATTGTGATGCAGTGGTGATTACGCTTTGTGTTGCCAGCGCAGATTCCACAAGCTGTAATTGCGCCAGCTGTAATAGCATGGGCTGAATTTACAGTCAGCAGTATTTGCGCCGACTCATAATCCAGCGGAGCAATATTGGCAGGCGCTAATTCCGTTACCGTGACTTTTAGGGCTTACTGCCCAACTCGTGATGAGGCCCAATATTGTCTCTAAGATGTAATAAATAGCAGGTAGAATGCTTTGTCTGTATATTGCACTAATGCCCTTAAGAATGTACCCTGCCATTTGCTGTGCAAATTTCCTTACAGCAACAGATAGGGCATGTGCGTTGTTCCACTTTGCTGTTTCCATTTCTTTAGGTTTCCTTTAGGCGAATGTCCGCCATATATAGGTTGAACAGCATGGGCTTGAGCACACAATTCTGCTTCAGGCCTTTAACCATTTGTATTTCTTTTGTGCAAGCGCCCATGCTATCCAACCCAACCTTTATTTGCATATTCGTATGAAAATCAATAAGAAAACGCAGTAGATCGTTGGGGATCCCCCATCTTTCCAGTTTTTTCCACAATTTATCTCGATTAATCATGTCACATGCCGATTTAAAATTGACATACATTATATGTTGAGGGCGATTGCCCTTTCTGCGAGCCTAGTTTATCAAGATGTTTAGTAGTAGTAAATTATTAACTGTGCTTGATCTGAAAGGGACCTAATATCCTTTTTCCTCAAACCCGTTTTTCAGGTTTTCAAGGATCAAAGCTGTAAATAGTTTCCCTGTCAAGTCTATCATTGATAATAATCGTTAATTGGCCGGCTCTGTCCGCTGAAGCTTTAAATAGACTGGGATAAGTATGGTCTTGCACCAACTATCTGGAATAATAAAGAAAAAATCTGTTTAACAGGCATCTTAAATTTTACAAATGGTGCATAAATGACATTTTTGGCATTTGGTTGGGCCATCAGAGGAATTCAATGACTTTTTGTTAGTTTCCTGAGGTACAAATCAGCATTAGATTAACTATGGGAAGTTGTAATCACAGAATACATTTTTTAGATGTGGAAAGGTACCTTTGAAACAACAAATTACAGCCAACAATTACAAAGCCAATAGATCAAAATAATGGGCTTCATTATGACTTTGAAGGTAGCCATGGTGCTATTGGTGCCATGGCTGCCTCCAAAACAGTGTCCGGGTCCGGGTTCCCTGAATGGGAAAATACCGGGCCATTCCGAGTATGGAGGGCCCGGTATTTCCCCATTCAGGGAACCCGGACCCAGAACTTCCCCATTCCCATTCGAGCCCCCATAGGGCTCAATGGGAATGGGGAGGGGGCTAACAACGGGCCCATTACAAGAGGGCCCATTTTTAGCTCCCGGGTTCCCTCGCGGGACCCGCTATGGACGTCTGGATAAACCAGACATCCACATCGGGTCCCGCGAGGGAACCTCGTAATAGTGCGGAATGCGTTTAATGGCGCCGGCACCATTACCGGCGCCATTAAACGCATTCCGCACAACTTGTAATGAGGCCCAATGTGTTACTAGTGACAAGTTTCTATACAGTTAGCCCGGTTCAATGTTCAATTGCTACAATATAAAATAATTATTTGTAAAAAAAAACTGTTTAGAGCAAAAAAACATGAATTGGTATAAATATTCTCGACAATATATAGATACAATATCATCTTTATCCCTTAAAAAAGCTGAATAAATACAGAGGAAAGATCTATTTCGAACAAAATCTACTAACTCTTTAAATTAGTCCATATGACTACACATTCAAGCAGAGATATAAAATGCAAAGAATCATTGGCAAAATGTGGAAGATTTTCATATACAATACATTTCTCAGAGATCATTTTCCTCATCCCCCAATTTTTGCATATAGTTATTCATTTAGGGACATGTTGGTGAAAGCAAAGTGCACTAAGACATCAGAGAAACTGAATGAATGCGTGGTGACATCCTCCCAGCCAATGAGGAGGCTCGGAATGGGGGCATTACCACATGGTAATCCAGCCACTCCGAGCCTCCTCAGGGCTGGAGGCCGCCATCTTCCCTGCCGGGGAACTAAGTAAGTGCTCTCCTCCACCCCCCATGCACAGATTTCCTTTCCCTCCACTTACCTTATTTTTGGATGCTTTTTGGGAGCAGACCCACTGGGAACACTTCTGTCCCTAACATGTCCGCTGCTGATCTGCGACACGCCACCATGGAAAGTTCAAATTATCGGTCTGCTACTTTTCGTTCAACACAGCCCGGTTTCTTATTGACTCCCCCTCGACTCACTGGCTGTGTTCAACTGCTTGGCTTTCTTCTTCTTTGAGTCAAGGTTGGTACCACAGAGACCAGTGTCTCCCCCTGGCTTGGCTATCAGCAGAGGAGGGTCTTGTGTACCATCGACATCTGCTGAAACACACGCTGGCCTTGTTCGCGGTCGGTCTTATGCTTCCATCTGCAGGCATTTTTTCTTTTTACTTTTTTCCTATTTTTTAATGACCGCCATAGAAAGGGAGAAGGAACTGCATGTAGTACCTTCTCCCGTTGCATGGTGGCCATTGTGTTTGTTTATTTTTTTTTAAACTATTTTCAATGGCCACAATTGAAAGGGAAAACGGACTTGGTGTGCATTTTTCTTTCTTTCTTTTAATTACTTTTTTCAATTGTGAAGCAACGCAGCGTTTCATGAATGAAAAGAAATTGCTTTTATTACCCCTGGCTTATGGGCTTGGGTATGTGAGAAACCTGAAGGCGTCCTCCAGGTGGCCAGGATATGGCCATCGCTATTGGATCCAGTTTCTGGAGGTGGACCAGTGAGGGAGAATCACCTGGATGTTGGGTCCTTTGGGATGGGATTGTAACACTGACGGTTGAGACACGATATCCCCCTTCTTTCAACACCTTTTCCCCATCTTAACATGTAGGATATTCCAAAACACTGCCCCCCCCCCTTCGAACACAAACACTTTCACACAACACGAAAGACAATGGACTAACACCAGAGCCGTTTACCTGACATGTTCCAATACAATGGTCAGGCAAAGTCAGGCAATTAACCAGAATCACTCACTCCTGACGGCTCTTTCCCTTTCCAACAGGCATAAAAGGTGGAGCACGAGAACACAGGACAAGCAAAGCAGAACGCACAATGTGAGAGCTAACTCAGCATGGCAATTCAAAAGAAGGCACAAGACGGCGAATCCCGAGAGGGTGAGAAGGGGAGAAGTAACCTTGCCTTTCCTATAAAGCCCAGTGAACCCTCTGCAGATGGAAGCATAAAACTGACCGCGAACAAAGGCCAGCGTGTGTTGCAGCAGATGACGATGGTACACGAGACCCTCCTCCACTGATAGCCAAGTCAGGCAGAGACGCTGGTCTCTGTGGTACCAACCTTGGCTCGAAGGAGAAGACAGCCAAGCAGCTGATCACAGCCGGTGAGTCGAGGGGGAGTCGATAAGAAACCGGGCTGTGTTGAACGAAAAATAGCAGACAGATAATTTGAACTTTGTAAAGCTTAAAGGAACTTTTGAGAAAATGAAGGGAAAGCCTGCAACCGAGGCATCCGGCACCACGTGGGTGTTAACGCAGAAAACTCTGGCCAATTAGCTAAATGTAGAGAATACCATAACCAGAAGGCCTTGCGAATAGGCGAAGATAGGTCATAGTGATCATACAGAGGTCTTGTAAAATCCATTGAAAGTCTTGGACTGATTATGAAGAAAGGGAAATTAATCCTGCATGGTGAAATCAGTAATGAACTGTGTTTCGTAAAGTTGGCAAAAGTGAACCCGGTGGAGGGATGCTAGCGAGAAGGGGCGAAATCTAAAGTACCCTAGTGAATTGTTTGGTCAAAGATGGCGAGAGCAAACCCGGCAGAGGGAAGACGACAACCAAGGGCAAAGCCTGATTAACTGTTTAAAAAGACATTGAAACCCGTAAATGCAAGAAATGCCATAGTGAACCCGAAGGAGGACGGCAAATGTCAAAAAGGGGCACGAGCACGAAAGAGGGAGATCCGGGGTGGAAAGTTATCACCCAAAGTGCATTTAATCGATTGGTTGAATATAATTTGGTGAAGCCCGGAAGATGGATACTCAGGGGTGAAGCTGTCACCCAAAGAATATGTGGAACAGAACTTTGTGTTTGTTTGTTGAATGCATCTGGCCCTCCAAGGCAAGAGACTTTTATTGAATGGAGACTTAACCGTCGAAGAACCTGATGGCAGATACAGAATTGTTAGCTTATGCTGAGAAGGCTCGAGTGTGTGCTGTGCTCTAAGGTTCCACCTTGTACCGTGCTGAAAATGTGGGGAAGGGTGATGACTGGAAATCACATACTGATTTATTATTTGTGAACACTTCCTTCTTTATTGAAAACCCTATCCCCCACTCTTTCTGTAATTAGTTGTAAGGAATTGGCAATAGGTTTGTCTTAGTATAGGCCCTTTTATTTTGACACAGCACCACGAGGACTGCCTTATTTTTATTTGGTGATCGACGCTTGCTCCCATCTTAGATTTAGGTTTAGGTTAGGCATTTTATAACCCTGCATTTACAGTTTAATAAACACCCTTGAACTGTAATCACTTGTGTTTGTCTTTACTGTTGCCACAATGAGTTCCTTACAGGTACTAATAGCAATAAGCACCTTGCAGGGGGGCATTACCGCTTCAGGTAATGCCTACCCTGCTCGTGACTTAGTACATACATAATTGTCAGCATTTTCATAACTTAAGTAGAGGTAACCACATTTGTCATTCTTAGAATGGTAACATCATTAGGTTTCATCATTTATCATCTTGTGATGCTAATAATGTGGTATCTGTTATGTTAACCACACAAAAAACGAAAAATCAGGGGGAGAGACCAAACCACATGTCCATACTTCTAATGCAAAGTCTCCAGAAGCAATGCATGTCCTTAAAGCGCCTCATAACATAAAGGAGATGCAATTTGTTTGTCTTGAAAAAGTGATGTTACTCAGAATATGAGGAAATGTAGATGTACTTACGACCAAGAGAGAGGTCTGGTGGATTAATACACTGATGGCACTAAATACACTCAAACCACTGACAATTGTAAAATGGACCTTTTGATAAACCTTTGCTGTAACTTCTGTGATTAATTTAAATGAGTATGATGTTTCGTTTTTGAAGTGCATATGTACTTTATACTTGTGTCAATCTGCTGTAATTAATTTTAAATATGTTATATACATTTACAATTTTCACTTGTCTTTATATAATTTAATCTAGTTATGCACACAAATATTTTTCTTTATATACAATTGAATATTGATTTTAATGGCATATCCAGAATATTGGTTACTTAGAAGAATTGCAGATTCATGAGATGCTTGTGAAGGGAACATGGATTTGTAAATATGACAAGTAAGTGCTATGTCTCTTAGAAGCAATTATAGTATTTATTACAGCATTGACAATCAAAAAACATAATTGGGGACCAAGCAATACATATTGTTGTTATTGCTAAAGAGTTAATTTAGTTACTGTATTTTGAGATGGCAGCATCATTGGGCTGACGGCGAACCATTGCTGCGTGCTCTATCTTATATGAAATGAGTTCCCACCATGTACTACAGATTATGTAAAAGCAAATAATTACTGATTATAAACGTTTATTAATTTAATGACTTTGCACAGGATTTAAAGTTACACTATATGAACACTGTTACATATTTAATATCATAATCTACAAAGTATTTGGGCAGTTCTGAGAATCTTTGTAGACATACAGTGTAATTTTATATTATTCTTTGGGGTTAGAATAACGTGTGATATGGCGTTAATTCCCTGTTCTTTGAGCTGGAATGGGGGATAATGAGGGCTGATTAAGGCTATTTCCACCCGGGTTGCCAAAGCGGTAACCCAGGGTGCTAAAAAAAAAAGGATTTTCCTTAGTACAACAGGACGTGTGCGGCGTCCCGTTGTACGAAGGAAAATCCTTTTCCAAGATGGCCACCATGGAAAGGGAAGCAGGGCTCCATCCGGAGCCCTGCTTCCCTTTCCATGGCGGCCTGCAGGAGGGCAAAGGAAGGAGCAGTGGGGAGTGCCGCTGCCGCAGCCGCAGAGATAAGGTAAGTTGGGTGGTGGGAGGGGGATACAAAAAAAAATTAGGGCGCAGAGGGTGGGGAGGAAGATGGCAGCGAGGGGAGCCAGCCGTCAGGTCTGGCTTTCCCCAGTGATTTAACCCCACCTTCCTGGCTACCTGATTGGCTTGCTCTGCCCACCAGGGTGCTAATATTTAATAATGTCAGTCTAAAATGGAAGTACCACTTTATGCTTTCTAACGTAATTTCCGTGTCTGCCTTTTTGAATGCTCATGGCACATGCTGTGCATGTATTGACCATGCAATTTTTTAAAAGGGTCACAAACAGAATTGTCTCTTTTCCCGATTTCAAACGACTTCATTACAATGGGCATTTCAATGAATGGAGTTATTTTGACAGACAGCAACCCTTGAAATTCAACAGATGTGGGAGGTGATGACCATCTGAACTCGGCGTATCCCCGTCAATCCCCATGACACCGATTTGTGAATCCCTTCTGTTATAATATGTATGTGCTCATGGGCTTTGCAACAGGGTGACGCTGTGTTAAATTGGTAATCACTTTCCATATATGCTGAATTTTAAGGGCTTTGTGGCGTTAATCTGAACACCTTAACCTTCTCTTAACTAAAGTTTATTCACGAATTGCAAGGGTTTTGTTATACTGTAGTTTCCTTAGGAACCACGACCCATGGTCTTCGGCCGTGGCCGCTGTACATGTTGCACCAATAGTTTTCTTTCAGGCCCACTATCCATGGCTGATGTTCACAGCGACCATGTTGCATAGTTTCTTGAGGTCTCACTAGCAATGGCCTTCAGTCGTGACCTCTGTAGATGTTGTACCAATAGCTTTCTTTTGCTCTTACTAGCCACGGCCACTGGCCCTGTCACACAGCATTAATTTGTTCCCAACACCCATTGACCCCTGCCCAGGAGATGGAGGCCACTTCAGATGTTAAACCTTTTCTTTCAAACTCCATACCTCGGCAATCATTGCCCAGTTATCATTTCCGATAACAGAAATTCCTGCGGCTGCGGTAGCGTGGCAGTTCACCAATTCCTGTGATAGTGGGAAAAAATGATCAAAATTAAAGTCTTCCCTGTCCTCACAGGCACTCAGCATGTGTCCCCCTTCCTTTTTTCAGGTCTCCTCACTTTCCCCCCAAAATCCTCTCCCATTCCCTGTATCACTCATTGCTTCGGGTGAGTCACATTTTTTTCTGAACTCTTCATGCAGCATTGCCGTGGTAATCCCGCAAGATTCTTGCGGTCTTCCCCAGACAAACCAAAAATCTGCTCCGCGACCCACCCCAAATCCCCAACTTCATATAGTATCTTGGTATCTTCTTTCCCACTCCCGACCTCCAGCATGATGTGATTGCTATTGGTATTTATGAAGGGCCTATGGCCAGGGCACCTGAGCGCTATCATTCAAAACAATATGGGTTCCCCTAGGAATGACCACATAAACAGAAGAGTTTTGTGTCTCTTTCTGAAGTCGAGAAGGTTATTAGAACCTCTAATGTCTTAGAGGAATTAATTCCAAAGCTTGAAGGCATTCTTTTTCATCATCCAAATAGCGTTTTGAGAATATTTCATTTTTGGTTTATCCAGGTATTATCGCGGGAAACGCTTGCATCGAGCAAAAAACAATAAATGGAGGATTTCTCTACTGCAAAGCACCAAGGCCGACATATATATATATATATGTATATGTATATATATATATATAAATATACATATATTCAGTAAAAAAACTTTGTTAAAGGGACGTTATGGTTCAAAGTAAAACCGAAAACCCCCTGAAATTCGCCAGTTATGGTAAGCTAAGCAACCATAACTTGCGCCACTGTGCACTGCTAACACTAACACCCAGGACATGAAAGATGACATCACAAATGTCATTAATGACATCACTGATGACATCACATGTCTGGCTCTCCCTTTTTTCCTTTACTGACATATCTAGGCCACATGGTTCTGTTCAGTAACAGTCAAGGACTAAAAATTGAGAAGGTACTATATATTGTAGACTTATCCACCAATTATGTTCCTGCAATAATTTCCTTAGGGTCAAGTCACATCATATGAAACATAAACATAGCGGAAGACACAGGCTTGAAAGAGAGCAATCTTTTCTGTGCATGAAGATAATCATTAGGATTATCAGCACTTTCTCATAGTTTCTTTTTTATTACTGTACTTTCCCTGTATATACTCATATTTGTATACATTGTACTGACACTCCTTTCCTTGGAGTCCAGTCACATCATGTGATACACATACATACGGTAAGAAGCAGCTTTCAAACAGAGCAATCATTTCTCTGCATATACTCATATTTGTATGTGTTGTTGTCTCTTTGTGTTTTGTCTGTAATAATGCAATTATGTATTCATTGGGTTTTATTACCTACTTATTACATGTTTCACAGTACACAAAACTCTAATAAAAAAGCAGGTATTCATTTCACTATTCAACATGGGAAGATTATGAATATTGCACCTTCATCATGTATGCTGCACACACTGCTTATGTTTCTACATGAGTAGCTTAATATACTGGATAGAACTTCAGAATAGAATGCTATTTATATCAAAGCATTGCTTAGTGCACTAATTAGCTCATGATATTTATTCCAATGATCCTTGACACTTTTTGGTCAACATTATAAGAATCCCTTGTACAGAGTTTTCATGAAAAGTAAATGTACACGTGATGTCATCAGTGATGTCATCAATGACATTTGTGATGTCATCTTTTGTTTCCTGGGTGTTAGTGTTAGCAGTGCACGGTGGCGGGAGTTATGGTTGCTTATCTTACCATAACTGGCGATTTTCAGGGGGTTTTCGGTTTTACTTTGAACCATAACGTCCCTTTTAACAAAGTTTTTTTTACTGAATTTGATAGTTTTTTAGTAGCGCAACTTAACCATAATGTCCCTTTAACAAAGTTTTTACTGAATTTCATAGGTTTTTAGTAGGACAACTTAACCATAATATCCCTTACTTTATATACATGTAACATAGAACATACTGAACCCTTAGCTAGTGCTTTTGATGTCCGCGGACCGCGCGAATGTCTGCGGAAGGACGCCGACAACAGCAACACTACCCAAAAACTCAGGGGTATCTTAAATTATTATATCATGCCATATGAACACTGCACAAGTTGAAAAACCAACACACAAACCCATTATATGTAGTAATAAATAAGAAGTAGAACCTATATATCTAACACATCAACCATCCATTTAAATACCATATATACTAAAAATGGAATATACCAAAACAAGAAGATATGCTTCTAACATAATTACCTCACAGAAACTGCACAACTAGGAGCAACAGCAGATCTAAGGACAGTGAGAAGACAACTTACCAGAATCTACTAAGTAAACTTATTTTTTCTTATAGATTTCTAAAATGTCTATATTAGATACAATAAAAGAAATATATATTTTTTTTCCTCACAGAAATGTCAAATACTTTAGAATGGCTTGAGGAGAATGTCCTTTGAAGCAGAAGACCAAGTGGAATACTAGGTCACACAGCCACTCTCTATAGAACCCATTCTGGGTATATGGTTAGTTAAGATTACTAAGAGTTCAATTTTCAAGTAAAAAAGAGATGTGTTTGGTTGAAAAACGACAAAAACATTGAGGTTCGGTTGTTTTTTCAAAACAATTTTATCAAAAGAATGGGAAGTCACTAATATTCTCTTAGTGAGGAAGAATTTGCCACAATTGATTTATCAATCAGACAAAACTTGCCAATGCATTTCGGAAATAGATTTCCTTCGTAAGGGCCAGTCTAAAGATAATACATACAAGTTCACAAAATAGAGAAAAAACAGTTCAAATTCATATAAAGCAACATATAAGTGTCATACATTATTGTAACAAAATTAGGAACATATCATTCAGTTGTAGTTTCAGAAGTGGATGGATAAGGTAAGAGCATGGGAAAAAAAAGAGAAAAATAATAACAATCATAAAACCCTATTTACTGTAGTTATCAGATAGTAAAGCCAAATGAGGGAAACGTTTACCTCAGATTGATAGGTTGCATGCAGAGTGTGTGGCGGGGTTTGATCACGGAGGCCATGTGCGGTCAAAAGCTGCCTGATAGAAATCAGCACAGAACAACAGCCAGAAGAGTGTTGGCTGAAACCAGAAGAAATCCAAAGTTGTAAAGGGTTGAAATCCGCGCTTAAAGTAAAAAATAGTGATGTGAAACAAGCTTACCGTGCGTGACACGGGAGGAGCGGAGTTCTCCTGTTGCCGGCTCGATTGAGACTGCGGCTATCGCATCGAAGCGTTACTAGGGCAACGCTTCCTTTAAATGACACGTGACCGCATAGCAGCCCGAATGGGCGCGCAGTCAAAATTGGAGACTGTAATCAAGCCAATGGGCTTGATTTGGATGAATATAAGTATTTATCTGGTCTCTTTTGTGCTAATGGGGAATTATAGTGTGATAAAAATGAAAAACGAAAAAAATTCAAGTTAAAAGGAAATAGAAAAAATACTCAAATAAAAACTCAACAGAGAGTAGTAACCTGTGAGAATAAATGCAGTAACAGATGAATGGCGAAAAGACTATGGGCCTCATTACACGGTAGGCGGTAAGGGTTTACCGGTACCAGTATTTTACCAGTACCGGTAAACCCTTACCGCCTTACTACGAGGTCCCTTTGCGGGTTGGTGAATTTAACGCCTGCTTTTTGCAGGCATTAAAAACCAACCCGCAAAGGGACCAGGGAGCTAATTACGGTACCGCAATTTGCGGCACCGTAATTAGCGCCTTCCCCATTCCCATAGAGCCCTTTGGGGCAAAAATGGGAATGGGGAAGGGCAATGGGGGAAAGGGGAATTACCGCCCCGCCAACCTTGGAATAGGGTGATAATTCCCCTTTCCACCAAGGCGGTGCCAGTATTTTACCGGCATGGACCAAGGTGCTAAAATCACGAATCTTATCTGTGTCAGGTTATGTCCATTTTCGACCCAGTGTCGTGATACAGCCGAGTTTATGTTTGCATTCCTAATGCAAGACCGGTGTTCATTCCACCTTGTTTTGGCCGTTCTTGTGGATTGTCCCACGTAGAATTTTCCACATGGGCATTTGATGCCATAAATATTGTTAATACTGTCACAGGTTCCGTAGGTTTTGAGGAGAATCTTTTTCCCTGTCCTGGGGTGGTTGATGACATTACCCTTAATTATTGAATTACAGTTAATAGAATGTAGACAAGGGTACGTTCCAGTTCGTTGAGTTGTAGGCTCTTTGAGGGGTGGTCTTGTGTGTACCAATTCATCTCTGAGATTCCTACTTCGTTGGTAGGCAAACACCGGTAGCTCGCTGAATAAACCTTGTACCCTGATGTCATTTTTAAAGATCCCCCAGTGTTTTTTGATGGTTTTCTTAATCTTGTTGCTTTGAATAGAGAATTTGGATACATACACAGGTGACTTAAGTTCCCTCTTATTTTTAGGATTTTGAGAGGACATTAGAGTCTCATGTGTCAGGGTGCTAACCCTGGCAGACTCTGTGTCGAGTTCTTCTTGTTTGTAACCTCGTGCTAGGAATTTTTCTTTCATCGCAAGTTGTTGAGCTATACAATCCTCTGGGTCACTGACAATTTTTTTAACCCATAGCAATTGGCTATATGGGAGATTTCTGAGCAGACTCGGCTGGTGGAAGCTTAGACGATGTAGAAGGTTATTACGGTCAGTTGACTTGTGGAACAGAGAAGTGCTGTAGCCAGTCGCTTGCTTTTTGATGAGAACGTCAAGAAAAGTGATTGTGTCATGCGAGATCTCTCTCGTGAACTGAATGCGTTGATCAATGTTATTCAGTTGTTCAAAGAAAGCATCTAAAGCTCCCATAGTGCCTCTCCACACTCAATGTAGCGCATCCATAAATAAATGTCATTGTTCCATTCCTGTTTATTAAGTACATTGTCCATTTCAAACTTGTACATAAAGCAGTTGGCATATGTGGGTGCCATAGTGGCCCCCATTGATGTCGCTGAGGTCTGTAAGTAAAACTGGTTGCAGTATTGGAAGTAGGAATTTTCTGCAATGAACTGTAGAAGGGCCAGTATAAATTCTTTCTGTGCACGGATTTCAGATGTTTGTAGTAACAGCCATTCGACTGCTTCAATCCCAAGATCATGTGGTATAGAAGTGTATAAGCTTCTAACATCAATGGTAAACATCAAATCATCCTGTTGAAGAGTTGTAGAGTTGAGTTTTTGCAGGAAATTAGTGGTGTCACAGGTGTATGTAGGGTTTTTTTTAATAAGAGGCTGCAGGAAGAAATCAATGTAGATACCTAGCGGTTGGTTAATGCTTTCCATACCTGCAACTATCGGTCTTCCAGGTGGTTTGATGGTATCTTTATGGATCTTTGGTAATGTGTAGAAGTTCGGAATCCTAGGGTGGCTGTTGAACAGGAACTTCTGTGTGTGTTCATTGATCCATTCTAGCTCAAGAGCTTTATCCGATAGAGTCTCCAGGTTCTGTTTAATTGCAATAGTTGGGTCATGGTCCAGAGTGGCAGATATTGTTCTGTCTTGAAGTTGTCTAATACATTCTGTGTCATAATCAACCGTGTTCTGGATTACTAACGCACCCCCTTTGTCGGCTGGGCGGATAGTTATATTCTTGTCACTGTATAGATGTAAGATTGGACAAAGGTAGGGGAGGAAAGAGTAGTGATGGAGAACCCATGCAAATTGGGGGTGTAAGGGGACCCTTGTCAGCAACTGAAAAAGAACAGCGCAAGGTGAATAATTTATGTCTGTACTGTGGACACCCGATCATTACATAAGAACATGCCCTAATACGCCTAAGAAGGTCGGGAGGAGTGATGGCAGCAAGGTGGAGGCAGGAAAAGGATTGGGCCGGCCTTAGTGGGAACTCAAGGGTCAGGCCCCAGTTTGAGGAAGTTCCCAAGTTGGGCAGCTAACACAATGGATCACTAGAATTCTCATGTGTATCTATTGGTAACATTATTTTTTGCATGCACAAAACAAATGGTGTCAGCTATGGTGAATTCTGGTGCGACAGGAAATTTTATTGACATTGGTTTGGCATGGAAGTTGGGATTACCATTAAGAGATAAAGCACAGCTGGAAGGTGTACAGTCGGTGGATGGTTCTCCCTTAATTTCTGGTCCCATTTACCAACAAACACAACCTATTCAGATGAGATGTGAATCGGGCCATGTTGAAGAGATTGTGTTGGATTTGATTGCAGCTCCACATTTTGGTCTTATTTTGGGTATGCCATGGTTGACCTTACACAACCCTCGTATTGATTGGGTCACAAGAGAGGTATTATTTACTGGGGTGGAGTGTGAAGAACATTTGAAGGAAGGGGTAGGACAGGCTATATTTCTGGCAGATCAGATAGGTGATTCACAAGTAGTGGGGGCTGTGGGAATTGGCATTCCTAGGCAGTATGTGGAGTTCGCGGAAGTGTTTGACAAAAAGGGAGCTGAGAGGTTACCTCCACATCGTTCTTATGACTGTGTGATTGAATTAGAAGTTGGAGCTAAGTTACCATGCAGTCGTATTTATGCACTAACAGAAAAAGAAAATCAACATTTGAAGGAGTATTTGGATGAGATGTTACAAAAAGGGTTCATTAGACATTCGACCTCACCAGTGTCATCTCCTTTGTTTTTTGTGCCAAAAAAAGAGGGAACACTTAGAACCTGTATTGACTATAGAGCATTGAACAAGGTAACAATAAAAAACAGGTATCCCTTGCCTTTAATTTCAGTTCTGTTGGATCAGGTAAAATCAGCAGTGATTTATACTAAATTGGACTTGAGAGGGGCATACCATTTGATTCGAGTAAAGAGTGGGGATGAGTGGAAGATGGCATTCAGAACTAAGTTTGGACTATTCGAATATTTAGTTATGCCGTTTGGCTTGTGTAATGCACCTGCCGCATTTCAATATTTTATGCAAGAGGTATTGAGAGAGTTTTTGGATATATTCGTCATTGTATATATTGATGATATCTTGATTTATTCTGCCTCAGAAGAACAACAGATTGAGCATGTGCGTTTGGTGTTAAAGAAGCTACAGGAGCATGAATTATGTGTGAAGTTGTAAAAATGTGAATTCCACACTACTAAAGTGGAATTTCTCGGGTTCATACTCACTCCCACAGGTATAGTAATGGACCAAAAGAAGGTACAGGCAGTCATTGACTGGCCAGTGCCTCAATGTATCAAAGACATTCAGTCCTTTTTGGGATTTGCTAACTTTTACAGGAGATTCATTTCGAATTTCTCACAAATTGTTACGCCAATCACTAAGCTGTTAAGAAAATCTTCTGGGTTCAGTTGGGACCAAGAAGCAGAGAAAGTATTTGTCACACTAAAAGCGGCCTTTACCTCTGCTCCGGTATTGAGACATCCTAATCCTGAAATACCTTTTGAAGTGGAAACTGATGCCTCAAATACAGCGGTGGGGGCAGTGTTGTCTAAAAAAGATGGAGAAGGGAGGTGGCATCCTGTGGCTTTCTAGTCTCGGAAACTCACGAGTTGTGAGCAGAATTACTCCATTACGGACAAGGAATTATTGGCTATACAGGCAGCATTTCTGGAGTGGAGACAGTATCTTTTGGGAGCGAGACATCAAGCGAGACAAAGCAACAAGATTAAGAAAACCATCAAAAAACACTGGGGGATCTTTAAAAATGACATCAGGGTACAAGGTTTATTCAGTGAGCTACCGGTGTTTGCCTACCAACGAAGTAGGAATCTCCGAGATGAATTGGTACACACAAGACCCCCCCTCAAAGAGCCTACAACTCAACGAACTGGAACGTACCCTTGTCCACATTGTATTAACTGTAATTCAATAATTAAGGGTAATGTCATCAACCACCCCAGGACAGGGAAAAAGATTCTCCTCAAAACCTACGGAACCTGTGACAGTATTAACAATATTTATGGCATCAAATGCCGTGTGAAAAATTCTACGTGGGACAATCCACAAGAACGGCCAAAACAAGGTGGAATGAACACCGGCCTTGCATTAGTAATGCAAACATAAACTCGGCTGTATCACGCCACTGGGTCGAAAATGGACATAACCTGACACAGATAAGATTTGTGATTTTGGAAGTACTTACAAAAAACAATCCACATGAGGACTTGAGCCAGCGGCTTAACCGCAGAGAGACTTTTTGGATCGACAAGCTTGGTAGCTTAACTCCCAATGGAATCAACGAAGAAATTAATTTTCATCGTTTCTTATGATCTTGTATTTCTACTGCTTGAATTGTTATGTTCCCTGTTAACACTGTACAGAATGTCATCACTGCACGGTATTCTTCGTACCAATAGATTGTGGACCTACTGACTACCCTGCTGTATTCCCTGGACATGTTGTCTGGGACCCAAGGTGCTGTCCGTTGACGACACCACCCACAGCAGGGGTGTATATCAATGTATAATGTTGAAGATAAATACAAATATTTACTCTGACTGAGACTACTTTTATGAATCATCAATGTCATTGCTGCACATCCTGGACCATGTGTCTAGGATCAATGGTGCCGCCCCATGACGTCACCAACGGCAGCAGAGTTAAAACATTAACACTGTGCTTCATTTCCATACATAGGGCCTCATCACGAGTCCGGCGGTAACCGAGGCGGTAAAACCGCCTGTTTATCGCCAGACTCGTATTGCCATTCCGCCTCCTTGATTCCCGGAATTACCGGGGCGTTACAACCCCGGTTTTCCGGGAATCATGGAGGCGGAATGGTGTTAATCCCCATTCCCATTGAGACTCAATGGGAATGGGGATCATGGAAACACCGGCAGCATCTCGTAATGCTGCCGGTGTTTCCTCGTCCGCCTGCAGGAGTCGGGATCAGGCGGTCCGGAAACAACGGTGGCGGCGGGTTTACCGCCACTGTTATTTCCGGACCGCCTGATTTGTAATGAGGCCTATAGTCTTTTCACCATTCATCTGTTACTGCATTTATTCTCACAGGTTACTACTCTCTGTTGAGTTTTTATTTGAGTATTTTTTCTATTTCCATTTAACTTTTTTTTTTCGTTTTTCATTTTTATCACACTATAATTCCCCATTAGCACACACGAGACCAGATAAATACTTATATTCATCCAAATCGAGCCCATTGGCTTGATTACAGTCTCCAATTTTGACCGCGCGCACATTCGGGCTGCTATGCGGTCACGTGTCATTTGAAGGAAGCGTTGCCCTAGCAACGCTTCGATGCGAAAGCCGCAGTCTCAATCGAGCCGCCAACAGTAGAACTCCGCAACTCCCGTGTCACGCACGGTAAGCTTGTTTCACATCACTATTTTTTACTTTAAACGCGTGTTCAACCCTTTACAACTTTGGATTTCTTCTGGTTTCAGTCAACACTTTTCTGGCTGTTGTTCTGCGCTGATTTCTATCAGGCAGCTTTTGACCGCACATGGCCTCCATGAGCAAATCCCGCCACACACTCTGCATGCAACCTATCAATCTCAGGTAAACGTTTCCCTCATTTGGCTTTACTATCTGATACCTACAGTAAACAGGGTCTTATGATGGTTATTATTTTTCTATTTTTTTCCCATGCTCTTACCTTATCCATCCACTTCTGAAACTACAACTGAATGGTATGTTCCTAATTTTGTTACAATAATGTATGACACTTATATTTTGCTTTATACGAATTTGAACAGTTTTTTCTCTATTTTGTGAACTTATATGTATTATCTTTAGACTGGCCCTGATGAAGGAAATTTATTTCCGAAATGCATTGGCAATTTTGGTCTGATTGATAAATCAATTGGGGCAAATTCTTCTTCACTGAGAGAATATTAGTGACTTCTCATGCTTGAGACTATTATTTTTGATTAAATTGTTTTGAAAACACAACCGAACCTCAATGTTTTTGTCGTTTTTCAACCAAAGACATCTCTTTTTTACTTGAACATTGAACTCTTAGTAATCTTAACTAACCATATACCCAGACTGGGTTCTATAGAGAGCGGCTGTGTGACCTAGTATTCCACTTGGTCTTCTGCTTCACATGTATTTTGAGTTTGGGTGTCTCCAAATTTGTCGCAGCCAGCTCCTTTTTGAATATTTGGATATAAATTGTTTGAATGAATCTTCTTTTTGCTTAGAATTCTGAGCACTTGAGATATGTGGATTTACTATCAAGTGGTGCCCACTCACTTCCCTTCTTGAGGAGAATTTCCCACATGGTGAGATGTCTGAAGATAGTGAAACTAATGGTAGACACTTTTCTATATAACCAAATTAATAAGCATTACTTTATGTGTACTTAACATATAAACATATATATATATATATATATATATATATATATATATATATATATATATATATATATTTTTTTTTTTTTTAATAGACCATACAAACATTGAAAACAATACACAACAAGATACTTTAGAACAGACTCTCCAGCGCATGGATGAAAAAATGAACAAGCTCATGACACATTGCCACCTTTTAAAAGATTTTGTGGAGGACCATATAAAAGAAAACATTAAATACCATTGTGCAACAAGTACCTGTCCCTCCTCTCCATATCCCAGTCAATTACCCCCAAACCCTCCCCACATAGAAAAACGTTTTGATGAGACTTCCATCCCTTCATCTTCTCCTCTTGAAAACCCCAATTCCCCTGTGTTTGTGTGAGTTTCTGCTTCCCCTTCTCTATCATAAATTGTACATATATATAATAGAATGAAAAATAAATGTTATGTTTGTGTTAATTTAGTCCTTTGTGCTTTTGTTTTAAAAAGTCAGTTTTAGTGTCCGCGAACAACACGGGTGTCCGGAGTGTCTGTAATTAACCAAAATGGGGTTGTCCTAAGGACACTGTACCTGTCCGTACTGTTCGTAGGCAAGTTGACACTGTTCTAAGAACACATCAAGTGTCCTAGGATGTTCGTAAATAAACAAAATGGAGGTGTCCTGAGGACACTATGCCTGTCCGTTTTGTTCGTAGACAAGGTGAAACTGTTATAAGAACACATGTGGTGTCCTGAAATGTTCGTAAATAAACAAAATCGGGGTGTCCTGCGGACACTATGCCTGTCCATATTGTTCGTAGACAAGGTGAAACTGTTCTAAGAACACACACGGTGTCCTGAAATGTTAATAAATAAACAAAATGGGGGTGTCCTGAGGACACTATGCCTGTCCAGTTTGTTCGTAGAAAAGGTGAAACTGTTCTAAGAACACACGTGGTGTCCTGAAATATTCGTAAATAAACAAAATGGGGGTGTCCTGAGGACACTATGCCTGTCCGTATTGTTCGTAGGCAAGTTGAAACTGTTCTAAGAACACATCAAGTGTCCTAGAATGTTCGTAAATAAACAAAATGGGGGTGTCCTGAGGACACTATGCCTGTCCATATTGTTCGTAGACAAGGTGAAACTGTTCTAAGAACATATGTGGTGTCCTGCAATGTTCGTAAATAAATGAAAGGGGGTTTCCTGAGGACACTATGCCTGTCCGTATTGTTCGTAGACAAGTTGAAACTGTTCTAAGAACACACCAAGTATCCTAGGATGTTCATAAATAAACAAAATGGGCGTGTCCTAAGGACATTATACTGTCCGTAATGTTCGTAGGCAAGTTGAAACTGTTCTAAGAACAACCGCCTATCTGTAACTGTTAGTTTTACTTGTGTCGCACTTTTAATTAGTTTGAGGACCCGAACACTGTCCGTAGAACACCAACGCACATGCGCAAAACAGTTCCCGTGCATTTGGTGTCCTGCGGACACCTGTCCCCTTCGCGGACATGTTCGCGACGCCATCATGTGACTGCGCCCATGCTGAACATGTGTTCTGATTGCGGACACTGTCCGGGTCCCTGAACATTTTAAAAGTACCTTTTCGGGTAATCCACAGTATTTTATAATAATGAATCACCATAGCACATGTCCCAGACAATGACCCTGACTTTCTACATACTTTTTGGGACTTTTTGAGCCTTTTTGGGGTGTTCGATCTGTATGCGGAGGACAGCGCGGGTGTCCGCGAAGCGCGCACCAGCACCCCTATTAAAGGCCACACCCCAACATATCTTAGAAAGGCACAAACAGCCTTATTGACATTGTGCCTCGCTTTCTCAAAAACAATGGATGTGCGCTAAAAATGTGCGCCACGCACGCCGGTGCACAGGTCATCCAACAGCGTGCGCCACGGCCACTGCGAAATCGCACACCACAAAAGTAGGCGTAACACGGGGCGTAACACTCGGAATGGGGAACAACACGTAAAAATATGGGCGTCACGGGGGAAGTACAGGAGGCAAGTGCGCGGAATGCCCACACGCTCGCCTACAACCCGTATTCATGGAATCGAATAGGGCAAACCAGCGCACGGTCAAAGAGGCGCACAGGGGCAAACAAGTAAGCCACAAGAAAGCAGGCGGTAGCGCCCCTGCGCCTGAAAAAAATGTGCGCCAAAATGTGCGCTAACAAAAAGCACCCATATACAGCCATGATGAATGGGCCATACAGTGGCCCTCTAGGACAAATGAGGTGCAAAGGGGTATCGACAAACACGGACACCCGCTGTGTGAAAAATAGCATGTGCGTGTGTTCCTGGGTGCGCAGGAAGTTCCACATGCGATTGGCCTGGGTACGTGTACTTCGGGGTGCGCGGGAAGTTCCACATGCAATTAGCCTGGGTACAGGGTGCGCGGGAAGGTCCACACGCGATTAGACTGGGTACGTGTACTACGGAGTGCGCGGGAAGTTCCACACGCGATTGGCCTGGGCATGTGTACTTCGGGGTGGGCGGGAAGTTCCACACGCGATTAGCCTGGGTACGTGTACTACGGGCTGCGCGGGAAGTTCCACACGCGATTAGCCTGGGTATGTGTGTTTCGGGGTGCGCAGGAAGTTCCACACGCGATTTCAGCAGGGTACGTGTATTTCGGTGGTGCCGGGGAATGCTACACGTGATTTGGCCATGTGGGTCCTCCCAGGTGTTCCCACTACACCCTCCACGGCCCCTGCAGGCAGCCCACACCACAGGGGACTACCCTGCACCCCTGCTCATGTCCCACAGGCAACCCATCCACCATGGCCATGCCCACCAGCCAACCCACATGTCACCTTGCACTACTGATCACCAACACATGTCTCCCAGCACCCCCACGCCCCAGCATTGCAGGGGCACCCTCCACCAGGCCCCCAAACATGTCTACCACCACCCCCACCCCCCAGCAGTGCAGGGGCAGACTCCACCAGGCCCCCACTCATGTCTCCCACCACCCCCACCCCCCAGCAGTGCAGGGGGACCCTCCACCAGGACCCCACACATGTCCCCCTGAACCCCCACCCCCCAGCCACCAGGGGCAGCCTCCACCAGGCCCCCACTCATGTCCCATATCACCCCCACCCCCCAGCAGTGCAGGGGCAGCCTCCACCAGGCCCCCACTCATGTCTATCATTACCCCCACCCCCCAGCAGTGCAGGGGCACCCTCCACCAGGCCCCCACTCATGTCCCCTATCACCCCCACCCCCCAGCAGTGCAGGGGCAGCCTCCACCAGGCCCCCACTCATGTCCCCCACCACCCCCACCTCCCCGGCCACCAGGGGCAGCCTCCACCAGGCCCCCACTCATGTCCCCTATAACCCCCACCCCCCAGCAGTGCAGGGGCAGCCTCCACCAGGCCCCCACTCATGTCCCCTATCACCCCCACCCCCCAGCCACCAGGGGCAGCCTCCACCAGGCCCACACCCATGTCCAACTCATGTCTCCCTGCACCCCCACCCCCCAGCCACCAGGGGCAGCCTCCACCAGGCCCCAACCATGTCTCCCATCACCCCCACCCCCAGCAGTGCAGGGGCAGCCTCCACCAGGCCCCCACTCATGTCCCCTATCACCCCCACCCCCAGCAGTGCAGGGGCAGCCTCCACCAGGCCCCCACTCATGTCTCCTATCACCCCCACCCCCCAGCAGTGCAGGGGCAGCCTCCACCAGGCCCCCACTCATGTCTCCCATCACCCCCACCCCCTAGCAGTGCAGGGGCAGCCTCCATCAGGCCCCCACTCATGTCTCCCACCACCCCCACCCCCCCGGCCACCAGGGGCAGCCTCCACCAGGCCCCCACTCATGTCCCCTATCACCCCCACCCCCCAGAAGTGCAGGGACAGCCTCCACCAGGCCCCCACTCATGTCCCCTATCACCCCCACCCCCCAGCCACCAGGGGCAGCCTCCACCAGGCCCCACTCATGTCCCCTATCACCCCCACCCCCCAGCAGTGCAGGGGCAGCCTCCACCAGCCCCCCACTCATGTCTACCATTACCCCCACCTCCCAGCAGTGCAGGGGCACCCTCCACCAGGACCCCACACATGTCCCCCTGCACCCCCACCCCCCAGCAGTGCAGTGGCAGCCTCCACCAGGCCCCCACACATGTCCCCCTGCACCCCCACCCCCCAGCAGTGCAGGGGCAGCCTCCACCAGGCCCACACTCATGTCCAACTGATGTCTCCCATCACCCCCATCCCCCAGCCACCAGGGGCAGCCTCCACCAGGCCCCCACTCATGTCTCCCATCACCCCCACCCCCAGCAGTGCAGGAGCAGCCGCCACCAGGCCCCCACTCATGTCCCCTATCACCCCCACCCCCCAGCAGTGCAGGGGCAGCCTCCCCCAGGCCCCCACTCATGTCTCCCATCACCCCCACCCCCCAGCAGTGCAGGGGCACCCTCCACCAGGACCCCACACATGTCCCCCTGCAACCCCACCCCCCAGCCACCAGGGGCAGCCTCCACCAGGCCCCCAACTCATGTCCCCTATCACCCCCACCCCCCAGCAGTGCAGGGGCAGCCTCCACCAGGCCCCCGCACATGTCCCCCTGCACCCCCACCCCCCAGCATTGCAGGGGCAGCCTCCACCAGGCCCCCACTCATGTCCCCTATCACCCCCACCCCCCAGCAGTGCAGGGGCAGCCTCCACCAGGCCCCCACCCATGTCCCCCTGCACCCCCACCCCCCAGCAGTGCAGGGGCAGCCTCCACCAGGCCCCCACTCATGTCCCCTATCACCCCCACCCCCCAGCCACCAGGGGCAGCCTCCACCAGGCCCCCACTCATGTCCCCTATCACCCCCACCCCCAAGCAGTGCAGGTGCAGGCTCCACCAGGCCCCCACACATGTCCACCTGCACCCCCACCCCCCAGCAGTGCAGGGGCAGCCTCCACCAGGCCCCCACTCATGTCTCCCACCACCCCCACCCCCCAGCCACCAGGGGCAGCCTCCACCAGGCCCCCACTCATGTCCCCTATCACCCCCACCCCCCAGCAGTGCAGGGGCAGCCTCCACCAGGCCCCCACTCATGTCCCCTATCACCCCCACCCCCCAGCCACCAGGGGCAGCCTCCACCAGACCCCCACTCATGTCTCCTATCACCCCCACCCCCCAGCAGTGCAGGGGCAGCCTCCACCAGGCCCCCACTCATGTCTACCATTACCCCCACCCCGCAGCAGTGCAGGGGCACCCTCCACCAGGGCCCCACACATGTCCCCCTGCACCCCCACCGCCCAGCAGTGCAGGGGCAGCCTCCACCAGGTCCCCACTCATGTCTCCCACCACCGCCCACCCCCCAGCAGTGCAGGGGCAGCCTCCACCAGGCCCACACTCATGTCCAACTCATGTCTCCCTGCACCCCCACCCCCCAGCCACCAGGGGCAGCCTCCACCAGGCCCCCACTCATGTCTCCCATCACCCCCACCCCCAGCAGTGCAGGGGCAGCCTCCACCCGGCCCCCACTCATGTCCCCTATCACCCCCACCCCCCAGCAGTGCAGGGGCAGCCTCCACCAGGCCCCCACTCATGTCTCCCACCACCCCCACCCCCCAGCCACCAGGGGCAGCCTCCACCAGGCCCCCACACATGTCCCCTATCATCCCCACCCCTCAGCAGTGCAGGGGCAGCCTCCACCAGGCCCCCACTCATGTCTCCCACCACCCCCACCCCCCAGCCACCAGGGGCAGCCTCCACCAGGCCCCCACTCATGTCCCCTATCACCCCCACCCCCCAGCAGTGCAGGGGCAGCCTCCACCAGGCCCCCACTTATGTCTCCCATCACCCCCACCCCCCAGCAGTGCAGGGGCAGCCTCCACCAGGCCCCCACTCATGTCTCCCATCACCCACACCCCCGAGCAGTGCAGGGGCAGCCTCCACCAGGCCCCCACTCATGTCCCCTATCACCCCCACCCCCCAGCCACCAGGGGCAGCCTCCACCATGCCCCCACTCATGTCTCCCACCACCCCCACCCCCCAGCAGTGCAGGGGCACCCTCCACCAGGACCCCACACATGTCCCCCTGCACCCCCACCCCCCAGCCACCAGGGGCAGCCTCCACCAGGCCCACACTCATGTCTCCCACCACCCCCACCCCCCAGCCACCAGGGGCAGCCTCCACCAGGCCCCCACTCATGTCCCCTATCATCCCCACCCCTCAGCAGTGCAGGGGCAGCCTCCACCAGGCCCCCACTCATGTCTCCCACCACCCCCACCCCCCAGCCACCAGGGGCAGCCTCCACCAGGCCCCCACTCATGTCCCCTATCACCCCCACCCCCCAGCAGTGCAGGGGCAGCTTCCACCAGGCCCCCACTCATGTCTCCCATCACCCCCCACCCCCCAGCAGTGCAGGGGCAGCCTCCACCAGGCCCCCACTCATGTCTCCCATCACCCCCACCCCCCGAGCAGTGCAGGGGCAGCCTCCACCAGGCCCCCACTCATGTCCCCTATCACCCCCACCCCCAGCCACCAGGGGCAGCCTCCACCAGGCCCCCACTCATGTCTCCCACCACCCCCACCCCCAGCAGTGCAGGGGCACCCTCCACCAGGACCCCACACATGTCCCCCTGCACCCCCACCCCCCAGCCGCCAGGGGCAGCCTCCACCAGGCCCACACTCATGTCCCCCTGCACCCCCACCCCCCAGCCACCAGGGGCACCCTCCACCAGGCCCACACTCATGTCTCCCACCACCCCCAACCCCCAGCAGTGCAGGGGCAGCCTCCACCAGGCCCAACTCATGTCCAACTCATGTCTCCCTGCACCCCCACCCCCCAGCCACCAGGGGCAGCCTCCACCAGGCCCCCACTCATGTCTCCCATCACCCCACCCCCCAGCAGTGCAGGGGCAGCCTCCACCAGGCCCCCACTCATGTCCCCTATCACCTCCACCCCCCAGCAGTGCAGGGGCAGCCTCCACCAGGCCCCCACTCATGTCTCCCATCACCCCCACCCCCAGCAGTGCAGGAGTAGCCTCCACCAGGCCCCCACTCATGTCTCCCCTCACCTCCACCCCCCAGCAGTGCAGGGGAAGCCTCCACCAGGCCCCCACTCATGTCTCCCACCACCCCCACCCCCCAGCCACCAGGGGCAGCCTCCACCAGGCCCCCACTCATGTCCCCTATCATCCCCACCCCTCAGCAGTGCAGGGGCAGCCTCCACCAGGCCCCCACTCATGACTCCCACCACCCCCACCCCCCAGCCACCAGGGGCAGCCTCCATCAGGCCCCCACTCATGTCCCCTATCACCCCCACCCCCCAGCAGTGCAGGGGCAGCCTCCACCAGGCCCCCACTCATGTCTCCCATCACCCCCACCCCCCAGCAGTGCAGGGGCAGCCTCCACCAGGCCCCCACTCATGTCTCCCATCACCCCCACCCCCGAGCAGTGCAGGGGCAGCCTCCACCAGGCCCCCACTCATGTCCCCTATCACTCCCACCCCCCAGCCACCAGGGGCAGCCTCCACCAGGCCCCCACTCATGTCTCCCACCACCCCCACCCCCCAGCAGTGCAGGGGCACCCTCCACCAGGACCCCACACATGTCCCCCTGCACCCCCACCCCCCAGCCACCAGGGGCAGCCTCCACCAGGCCCACACTCATGTCCCCCTGCACCCCCACCCCCCAGCCACCAGGGGCACCCTCCACCAGGCCCACACTCATGTCTCCCACCACCCCCCCAGCAGTGCAGGGGCAGCCTCCACCAGGCCCCCACTCATGTCTCCCATCACCCCCACCCCCCAGCAGTGCAGGGGCAGCCTCCACCAGGCCCCCACTCATGTCTACCATTACCCGCACCCCCCAGCAGTGCGATTTGCCTGGGTACGTGTATTCCTGGGGTGCGCGGGTAGTCTCCCATGCAATACCATCAGGGTATGTGTATTATGGGTCTGCGTGAACTTCTACACGCGATACCAGCAGGTTACGTGTTTTACGGGGTTCGCGGGAAGTTCCACACACGATTGGCCTGGGTACGTGTGTTTCGGGGTGCGCGGGAAGTTCCACACGCGATTGGCCTGGGTACGTGTACTTCGGGGTGCGCAGGAAGTTCCACACGCTATTAGCCTGGGTACATGTACTACGGGGTGCGCGGGAAGTTCCACACGCGATTAGCCTGGGTATGTGTACTACAGGATGCGCGGGAAGTTCCACACGCGATTGCCCTGGGTACGTGTATTTCGGGGTGCGCGGGAAGTTCCACACGCGACTGGGCCTGTGAGAGTGGGGTACGTGTATTACAGGGGTGGGCGGGAATATTTACTCGCGACTGGGCCTGGGAGAGCGTGTTACATGTATTCCTGGGGTGGGCGGGAAGATTCACACATTCGCCTACGATGCGCCGAAAAATAAATGGTCCAATCCTGAAACACGTACGCCAGCATGAAGCAGGCGTACATCGACCGGCGCAGTATAAAAGTGCACGCAAACAACAAACAAGCTCAGACGCCAGATGAATATACCATTCCTAGCAGCAGTGGCCGTGGGTTACCAAAGGAGGAGGAGGAGGATAGTGAGGGCCCGAATTTTCAGTCCCAGAACCAGCCTTTTTGGGATGCCTGATGACCAGGTGTATGGGAGGTACAGGTTTCCACCACTACCACACATAATACTGGACCTGGTCAGTGAATGGGAGGATGACCTCACATCATTCACCCTGTGCTCCCAAGCACTCAGCCCCCTGTAGAAGGTCCTCAATGTACTGCACTTCTTGGCCACAGGATCATTTCAGCGGACAAGTGCCATAGTGGGTGGGGTGTCACAGGCCACGTAGTCACGCTGCCTACACCAGGTCTTGAACATCATCACTGCACGCCCATCAGTCCATAGGCACATATACCTGCCCAGGACACCTGCAGAAAGGCAGGCTGCCGCCCTCGATTTCTACGGTGTGGCACAATTCCCCAAAGTGCTGGGTGCCATTGACTGCACCCATGTGGCACTACGTTCCCCCAGGGCATCTGAGCACATCTATAGGAACCGCAAGCACTGGCATTCCATCAACGTGCAGGTAGTATGTAATGTCAAGGGAATCATCACCTCAGTATATGCCAACTATCCAGGGTCCACCCACGACAGCTTCCTTTACCGAATGTCTACCCTAAGCTGGGACCTAGAAGCTGGGCGGCATGGCGATACATGGCTGCTTGGTGAGTATGAATGCCACTGCACATGCATGCATGTCAGATGCAGAGTTATGTCACTACCCCACTAATGATACCCATCACCTCCTCACCAGGGGACAGTGCCTACCCTCTGAGCACCCACATGATGACGCCAATTCGGAACCCCATCACGCCTCCAGAGGTAAGATACAACACAGCCCATATTACAACCCGGGGCATAGTGGAGCGCACATTAGGAGTGCTCAAGTCACGCTTTCGCTCCCTTGACCGTTCTGGCGGGCAGCTGTTATATGCGCCCCCAGTAGTGTGCAGGATCATAGTGGCAGCATGTGTCCTGCACAATGTTGCAACACGCCGGGGCCTGGCTGTGGACATGGTGGTGCCCCCACATCCCCAACCACATGCACGCCCACTGCGCATGGGAGGGGAGAGGGCACAGGGCGAGGCAGCCCGTACGCAGCTGGTGGCTAATTACTTCACATAGAAATCACACCCCTGTGGAGTGCACACAGCCCTGGCACATACCATCTGATAAGCAATGATGACTCGACCTGACAATTATGACGAACAAAGGGACAGTCAACTGTCAGAACCATAGCAGCCTGAGATTGTTCATGTGGAATTGTCACAATGTGTGCATCCCTACCTACACAAACACCACCAATGCAGTGTCATCAAAAGACACACTTCCATGCTGCAGAAATGAATACCCACTTGCAATATACTACATGAAAACAGTGCCATGTCACCCAGCCCCTCCCCGGCACGGCCACACAACACACCATGGCATGTCATGCAATTTGAGAGCAAACAAATTAATCCCCACAACATGCCCCAAGTGTCACCAGCTACAGTGTCCCTAATGGAAACATGGCCACACATGAAATGCTCACAGTAATGCAGGACCTACAACACACATTACCAAATACTTACCAAGGATACCAATCACCTACACAACCTCCAACCTACCTTAAACATGACATTACAGACTTAAAAATTTGCTATCCTCACTACCTGATGATGCCAGCACTCCGAACACTTCCAAGTATACAGTGTTAGCGCCACGCAAGAGTGTAGGTGCACTGCTTACAACATGGACTCCAGTTCCAAGGTGTACCGCCTTGTGAAGACATGAGAAATGGACCTGCAAATTAGGAGGATGAGATGGATGCAGAGGCACATATCAATACACCATGCAGTGTACAAAACAACAACAATATGCACTATGAATGTATACACAGTATTGACTACAGACTGCCCACACTTCGAATGGGAGTCCAATGTCACCATGTACGTCAATGTCACTTGGGCACACCCTTTGCAAACCCATGGAAACAGGAAGCAGGAGGGGTGTGTGTCACAAAAACCCAAGCATCTGAACCAAATTCATGACAAGCCTGCATGTGCCCAGCCACAATGCAGCGTATGCCCACGGGAGCCACACAAGGCAACACACTGTCCCAAAAAAAACAAAAAAAAATGTGTCATGATGCCTACCCCCGGAGCACCAGGACAGGCCCAGCACCCCCGGGAGCAGGCATCATGCCCTCGGGTAAAAGCCCAGCGGCCCCTAATAGGGGCTCTTTGGACTTTGTCCTGGCGCCTTTGGCGCCAGGCTCATGTTGGACATCAGTCCTGGCGCCATAGGCGCCAGGCTCATAAAAGAGGGTGTTTGGTGCACTTACCTGACGCAGACCATGCTCCATGAAGCCTCAAGCCAAATGAGGCTTAGGAGGGACTATTTTATCAAAGGAACTATTTTACTTGGGTGGGGACCGTGGAAGAAAACTTACCTGGAACTTCTTCCAAGGCTATTTAAACCACGCCCGGACTGCCACACGTGCTTCGCGTTGCTCTGCATCTAGCAGCTGAACGCTCACCGTGCCTGCTCCTGCATCTTGCCTCCAGCCACGCCCGCCTCGATCTTGGGATACCTGAAAGGAAGGAAGGGAAGAGAAAAGGTGAAAACCAAGAACTTAATCTAACTTCCTACCTGTGTCCGGAACCATCACGCCAGCGATCCTGAAGATAGACATTCTTTAAAAGTATCGCGCTACTTGTTGCAGCGCCGCACATCACTCACCTGCCTCGTGGGCTCTTCACTATCCACCGCGACCTTCTGGGCATTCCGCCCCATCTCTGCACCTGCAAGGGAGAAGAAGAGACAAAAGGTGAGCAGGAGGAACAAATGAGGAAAGCCTGATTTTCCGTCACAAGACTTACCTGGCCATATTTGACGGAACCACTCCTCATTTCGGGTCGGCGCCACTTCTTGGCCTGGTACCGCACCCCGGCCCCTAAGGGGAAAAAAGAAAGACATTACTAGAGGGATTCAAAGGCCCTCATTACGACCCTGGCGGAAAGCAACTGACCTGACCGCCATAGCGTAAATAGCGTTTCCGCCATTGCACAACGGAGTAAAGTGCGGCTAATTCTGACCCATCGGGCACGAGCACTACGCCATGGCGGAAGTGCAAAGTCCGCGATGGCGGAAATGTCCCCAAAACGCCCCTCTCCGCCGTCGTACGGCGACCTAGGTGCAATTCCGCCACCCATCATAGCGGTCACCGTAATGAGCGGCAATCGGAAAATACGGTGACCGTAAATATACGGAAACGGAAGCAAAAACATGGTCCCGGAACGGGAAACAGCACGCCGTACACCTATAAAATCAGAATTTCCACACAACCATTAAAAATACTACCCTGAGACACATCCCAACCCGTCATCCACCCTAGTGAAAACAATAACAATGGGAAAAGTAGCGAAAAAAGCGTGCGACCGCAAGCGGCAGGTCCACTTCTCCTGTGAGGAACTCACAGTGCTCACAGAGACCCTCCAGGAGAATGCTGCCGTCGTCTTCTCGACGCAAATGACCAGGACGGCACTTGCGAACAAGAAGGCCATATGGGCCCTGGTGGCACAGCGGGTAAGTGCGGTGGGGACCGCACCCCACAACCCACAGCAATGCAGAAAGCGATGGGACGACTTGCGGATACGCGTACGGAGCATACTATCCGCCAACCGTAACATTGCCACAGCTACCGGGGGAGGATCGGAATCACCCATCAAGTTGACCCCCTGGGAAGAAATCTGTGCCTCCACCATTGGAATCGAGACCATAGAGGGAGTCGGAGGGATGGAGAAAGGAGTGCAGACATCCGAAGAATCAGGTAGGTGTCCCAAATAAAACAATGCTAAATCCACAATGTCCAATCATGTGAAGTACCATGTGTCCACATAGTGCAACAGAAACACATGTCCAGGAGAACGTCCACATACATTGGCCTGATAGCGCACATTAAAAGTCAAATTAAATAAATAAATAATTAAAATTCCTAAAAACACCCTCTACACGTGCAGCAGGCACCCCCTAACTGCAGGCTGCAAAACAACTGCATCCTCAATCCACACAAAAATGAAACCACCTCCAAGGCCCTGACCCAAATCACCCTCAGGTACCACCCCAATGCATGTGATACATTGCCATTCCAATTTCCACAGACCCATTAATAACGCTCGCCCTCCTTTACTCCACCACAGGGTCCGATTCAAACAACGAGCTCCAGGACACCCCTACCAGCACACCTGCAAAGAGGGCCAAGACCAACGGCCAAAGACCCTCCACCTCAGCTGCACGGATCAAGACACGGCAGCAGCACAAATCAAGTGGCAGCACACAGGAGGGGACTTCAACAGGCACCCCAGCAGCCAGCATGCCCACAACAGCACCACCACAGGCCCCCCCAATGGATGCCACAGAAGGCACTGCTTCTGGTGGCAGCAGCACCATAGGTGACACTGCATTAATGGCAGCATGCTCCGACACAGAAAACGGTGATGTCGATGTAGGATCCATCCATGACCTGTCTCAATCCCCCTGTTTGTTTCATCCCGTACACCATGAGGATACCACGCAGGGGCACCCACAAGACGACGACTGGCCATCCCCCACAAGCCCTGTGTCAAGGCAACATGAGGTGATCAGCCCCTCTGTGACACCACCGCAAATGGCCATGGCCCAGCAGAGGCAACAGTCCCTCGACCAGGTGATCGTGCAACAGCAGCAACTGGCCACGCTCCTCAAGGACCATGCTGATGAATGTGGGGGTACTAAGGCAGCCATAGAAACATGTACTGAGACACTAAGGGCACAAATGGAGAGAAGCACCGAGAGCCTGAGAGTACAAATGGAGAGAAGCACCGAGAGCCTGAGGGGGGAACTGCTTGCGACGTCCAAAGACGTATGTGCTGAACTTGCCGCTGTGCGCCGTGTGCTCACTGAGCTCTCACAAACCCTTAGGGACATGCATGGACGTGAGCAGGCAGAGACATCATCCGTTGCAAGTTCCGTCCAGGGCAGCCCCCAACGTAGATCTGGGAGGAACCTGCGCTCCACAGGCAGGGGTGCCCCTGATACCCGGAGAGGGGGCTTGCAATAGCGTCTCCCCACTGACAATGAGCATCTTTGGACACTGGTGTTTGGGGGGAGGTAGGAGGGTGGAGGGGGTGTGTTGGGCTTACTTGGGTGGCGGGTCGATGGGGTGTGTAACATAATTTCACATATGCTATAAACATTTCACAATCATCCAATGAGATGTGTGGACATTGATCTTTGTGTACGAGGCCATTATAGGCGTACAGTCCATATTGTGCATGTTCCAGACACACACAGTGCCACAAGTCCCGTGTCCATGTATCAGCCACCAGGCGTGAGTGCTAGAAGCATGAATCTATGATAATCTGACGAATTTCACGGCCCTCCTGTGCCTCGCGGACTCCTTGAGGTGCTGCCACATCCCCACCCTCATCATGACCATATTCAGGTGCTTGCAGTTCTGCGTCAGGGGGCATGGGCACATTTCTACGTACGCACATGTTGTGTAGCATGACACATGCCATGACCATCTTTGCAACCTTCTCATGGCGGTACAGGAGTGCCCCGCCAGACCTGCTGAGGCAGCGGAAACGACCCTTCAGTAGGCCGAATGCCTGTTCTATGACTACACGGGTACGTGAGTGGGCATGGTTGTAGTCCTCCTCGTGCTGGTTCTGTGGGTTCCGGAGTGGTGTAAGGAGCCATCTCTTCAGTGGATACCCGGCATCACCTGTATGTGGACAATAAAGGATGTTTGTGAAATTACATTGCTACGTACGCACCCCCCCCCTTCCTGCCAGGTCATTGCCGCATCACATACCCCACATTATCATGCATGAAATGAGACTCACCGAGTAGCCAGGATCTGTTCCCTGCGTGTCGCTCCATGTAGCGTGGTATTGTAGAGTTCCGCAAGACCATAGAATTATGGGTGGATCCAGGAAATCGGGCACAACAATGTGTAATGATCCTGTTGGAGTCACACACCATTTGTACATTAAGAGAATGATATTGTTTTCGGTTGCGGTACTGGGCCTCCATGGCATGTGGGATAACCAATTCCACATGGGTGCAGTCGATGGCACCAATGCAACCCGGTATGCCGCCAAGTGCATGGAATCCCACTTTTGTGTTCGTAATTTCCTGCTCCGAGCGTGGTAGAGAGATGTAGTCGTCTGCGTGCTTCAGGAGGGCATCGAGCACTTGCAATAGTGTCCGTGACAACAGTGGCTGCGAAATGCCATGCAACTGTCCGACTGTGTGCTGGTAGGTGCCTGTGGCCAGGAAGTGGAGTACAGACACCACCTTCAGTAGGGGTGGGATGGCGGTTGGGCTATCTATCATGCTGACAAGGTCAGCGTGTTTCATGTCCACAATGGCGGTTATGGAGTCCCGGTCCAAACGGTAGAGGGTGTGGATCTGCTCATCAGTGAGGTTGAACGGATGTGCTCGGAGGCGTGGGATTGCGGGCTGCCTGCGTGGTGGCAGTGGCTGTGCTGGTGGGCCTTGCTGGCCCTGCCTTGCCCTCCTCCTCCTCCTGCGTCTCCTCTGTGCGGCCGGTTGTTGTAGTAGTTGGTTTTCGTCTTCTTCTTGAAGTTGGAGTACTTGCAGTGCTATCAGGTCCCCCAGGGCCAACATCGCTAGTCCTGCCGGTAGCATTTTGGAGTGGGTGTGGTTGTGGGAGGGGGTTGGGTGTGCAATTTATGTGTTTTCAAGCTGTATAGCCTCCACCTGTGGTGATTCATTCCACCTGTGCAAGCTGCAATCCCCTTTGGGCGAGCACGTCCCGCACACAACGCTGCAATTCGACGCATGGCATCTTGCTATTACAATCATGTATTTCATCCCGATGGCAGTGAGATATTGGTTCATATGTTCATTCTGCTATGGTCCCATTGTTTCACATACTATCTTTGCAGTCGCGAACAAACTTGTGAAGGGTCAGTGGAATGTAGTACTCGATTAACGGTGGACCCTCATGCAGCACTGTACCGCGGTTCACCGACGGGCGGGGCGTCCCATTTGTGAGTGAAGCCAGTTGCCATTTTCACACACTGCCGCACTACATGGATGGATTTGTGATTTCAAGCGGTCACAGATGCCTTTTCGACGTGATGTTGCAAATGAGGAATTCGAAGGACAGCGCTTTCGGTTTCCAGCTAGCAGCGAGGAGACGCCCACAGGTCTGACTGCAGATATTAAGTTCTATTGTTTAATGTCCTTGGGACAGGGGTCATGGCGAGAATGCAATGATTGATATGAATAGTATGGGATGCGCAATAGCGTAGTGGACGATAAGGCAGGACGTTCCCAAATACATGTTACTTCACAGCACTAGAATTCCGGGCTGGAGCACAGAGGATTTTGCAGACTGCATTACGCACAGACTCAATGGAAATTTCACATGTTATGTGAGTAAATAATCAGGCATTTTCATACAGGGATGAGGGAATGATGTATGGATGCATGGACAGATGATTTAATAGAGAGTTTGCCATGTACATGGCTTTTTGGAATCTATCCACTTCCCCTGCGCTATGTGATGCAGGGCTGCCATAGTGGGACCATCGTCTATCTGCCCTTGTTGAACCCTCCCTGTCTCGACGCGCCTTAACACTTGTGTCTATGCACGTTACTAATCCCATCTAATGGATTCTGTTTTAACAGACGCATGCACACAAACACTCGTTTGTAATAGTGTTTTCACCTCGATTTATATAGTTATGATTCGCAAGTGATTTTTGGGTGGGAATAATCCTTTTGAGTGGGCTAGCATGCATATGGCTGTGGATTTAGTGTGATCATTGAAGTGAGTAATTCAAATGAAGTTCTGATGCCCATACTATTCTTTTTCATTTCATTTGGGTGACAGGTATCTCCTCCCCTTTTGCCGCTGCCATCTGTATGCCACTCCTGCAGATGGCTTTTACTCCCGACACCTGCTGCTTCGTGTTAATCAGTGGAGCACCATTACGATCTTATGGGACGATCGCCAATGGCCCACATGCCCTTACGCAGTACTAGTGGCTAGGAGCAACATATCGACCTTTCAGCTGGACTAGTGCCTACCTAATGGGACGGCCCTGCAGTTCTAGGCGCTTCCATGTTGCCTTTTTGAACGTGAATGTAGCCCCTGTGTACCATGAAGGAACAGGGCGTCACACAAGAAGAAGCTGGTCATTTATTGCGGATGCAGCCCACAATACTGAAATATATTTTGGAGTTCATGACCTAATAGCTGTATGGGCCTGGTGATTTTGTTGTGCATTAAATTTTGATTATGATATTGACCGTGTAGCGTTATTCTTTGCAAGTAATGTAGCATATTCCTATTTGTGGAGCGATGTATTGTGAGAAGATCTGCTTTGGGTTCCGGCTTCTGAGTATAGTTGCGTGGTACTGTACTGGGCGCGTTTGCCTACGAAGCCCAGTAAGGTCAGGGATAGGGGCTGCCATTATGACTGTTTTAATGATGTCATGCTCATGGGCGGGGGATTAGCTTTTGTGTAACAGATGCCGGTCAGCCAGGTGGATTGGTGGAATGATGTGATTATCAGAATATGGCTGGTCACAGGTGCCTGTGTTTGCGTGCGTTTCTTGGAGGGAGACTGAGGTCATGTCCATTGGAATAGCTTCTGTTTTCGTGCCATCTGTGCCCTGCAGCTCCCATTGGCCCCTCTTGAGATGAGCCTGGCTGCTCAGTCACTCTGCCAACTTGTGTGGTACATGCTTATGCTGATGGTTGGTTTGTTTACTGGCAGGAGTACAGGGCTGGTGCAGTCTCACTCAGGATACTGCTTTGAATGTTGCCTTACACTGGTGTCAAGCGATGGGGGGCCTGTTTTTGTTTGTCTCAGTTTTCAGTTCATGTTGCTGTACTTGAACCTTCACATGCCTGTGCTGCATCAGTACGGCAATGGTGCCATGGCAAATATGGATGGCCACTCACAAGGCACTTGGAGCCCCTACATTCATTTGTTCGTTGGCATGCATGGGTGACTTGTACATTTCACTGGTTGCATTGTGTGACTTCATTCAACCTACGAGGAGTTGTGCAATGTGGCCAGGGAGTGGTGTACAGGCACTCAGTAGGGCCTTTTACGGTTGGTTCGCGATGCCGTACTTCTCACCATGGCGGAATGGTACTTTCCGCCATGCTTGATGGCGTTAGGTACATGTCCGCTAGGGTCAGAATTCGCGTACCGTTGCGCCATGGTGGTAATTACGGTTTGGCATGGCGCGCGTGCGCGTACTTGGTGCAGTTAGCGTTGGCGTTCACTACGGTGTCGCTAATGGCATCGTACTTTACGGTGATGGGTCATAATCGCACCGAGCGCTATTCGATGGCGGTATTGCATTTCCACCATCGTTTTTCGATTTCCGCCAGGGTCGTAATGAGGGCCAAAGACATTTAAAGGGATCATTTTATCACAAACTCACCTGAGTTTATCTCCGGCAATATCCCTCGAAGCATCACTTCCACTCTGCACCTGAAAATAAGGACGGATCGAAGGTTAAGAAAAGCAAACAAACAGCACATTTGGCTTGACGTCAGGCTATTGGCAAATAGCCCTGACGGACCATGTCAAGGAGAAAACTGCATTTTCTACCCCTGTTGGCTTATACCAGTTTAAGGTACTGCCTTTCAGATTGAAAAATGCACCTGCTACGTTTCAACGGATGGTAAACCAGGTTCTGAATGGGATGGAGGACTTCTGCATGGCATACTTGGATGACATTGCAGTGTTCAGCAATTCCTGGGAAGAACATGTAACCCACCTGAGAGATGTTTTGCAGGCTCTTGGACGAGCCAATCTGACCATAAAGGCAAGCAAATGCCAAATTGGACAGAGTAAGGTAGTCTATCTTGGGCATGAGGTAGGCGGTGGAGAAATAAGGCCTTTGCTCAGTAAAATTGAAGCTGTGCAAAATTGGACAACACCGACTACTCAAACCCAGGTGAGAGCCTTCCTAGGCCTCACCGGGTATTACAGGAATTTCATAGAGAACTATGGGACCATAGCTTCTCCACTGAATGTCATCTCCTCGCCCAAATTTCCTAAGAAGGTTAGATGGAACAAGGAATGCAATCAGGCTTTTGAAAACCTGAAAAAGGCTCTTTGCCAAGCCCCAGTACTCAGAGCTCCTGATTACCGCCAACACTTCATTGTGCAGACAGATGCTTCAAATGTAGGGATAGGTGCCGTACTCAGTCAACTGGATGGGAAAGGTAGGGAGCACCCCGTTTGCTTCATCAGCCGCAAGCTGAAGGATCCTGAAACAAGGTGGGCAACAATCGAAAGAGAGTGCTTTGCTATCGTGTGGGCTCTGAAGAAGTTTAGGCCGTACTTGTATGGTTCTACTTTTGTCATTCAGACTGACCGCCAACCCTTGAGATGGTTAATGCAAATGAAAGGGGAAAACCCAAAACTATTGAGATGGTCGATCTGCTTGCAAGGGTTTGATTTCACCATTGAGCACAGGTCAGGATGTCACCACCAAAATGCTGATGGTCTCTCTAGGATGTATGTCATCGACTAGAGGTATGAGATTCATCCAGGAGTGGATTAAATCCTCCTGTCCCTTAGTCTGGGGGGTGGGGGGGGCGAGTGTTAGGGAGAATTCTCTGTTTAGGCTGAATTTCCTAACCTAGTGAGTCCCCCAGCAGCTTTGCTGGATTTCGGGAGTTTGTTTTTTTCCATCCTGCCAAGAGTGAGACTCTTTTCTCCCACTCTTGGACATGTATGTGTGTAATTCCTTCGACTGTCAATGTGTTCGATGGGCCATGGGGTCTTTTACTCCATAGGGTCTCATATGTTTTTCTATGTGTGTTGTACCGCACCCTACGTGCCGTAACACTGGGGCGTCCTAGCGGACCTCCGCCATAGACTCCATACCCGGGGACTGACTACTGTCACCCCGGGCATGTAAAGCCACCATTGGTTTTACTAGACCTAAATTTACTAACAGGACTAGTACAAACCATCTTATTGTGGACGTACTAGTAGGGGTAATTCGATTACTCCTGGACCTGTTACTCGAGGGGGCACTGTCCCATCCCCCCTCGTCGAGTTTTGGCTGGTGGCAGTGGAAACTACTTGTTATGTTCGACCCCGGACATAACCCTATGGGATTCGTCCCGTTGTTGGAGATTAATACTTTTTCTTATTAATCTCTAACGTACCCCCGGTCTACTTATCTTAAATAAGTTTATCGGATGGTATTTTCTGCCAGAACTCGGTTTGTAAAATGGCGTCTTTGTTCGTCTCTGTGACTCCTAAACCAAAGGTTGAGCCCTTTGTTCCACTTTTGGCGGGCCTCTGTACAGAGACCCTCCAAAGTGGTGCCATTCTGTCTGGGTTACCACAGGGGTGTGGGAGGGGGTTTAGGCACCCTGGACCGAGTTGCCTTGCCAACTCCGGTCGCACTCTGGAGTGATTGGCCCAAGTGGTGAGCCTTCCCGCTCACCACTTAGCATGTGTTGATTGACAGCTAGGCTGAATGAATGGGGGTTTTCTGCATAAAAGCAGGGCTTTTGGGACTGGATCTTCAGAAGTCGCCACAGGACCTAAGAATCCGACGAGGGTAACGCTGAGCCGACCTGCACAACGACACCCCCGGTGGAGCCCTGCGGAACCGACTCACCACTTCCCGACGACAGAGGAGATCTCCCTGCTGGAGAGTCTCTTCCCCTGACTGGTGGGAAAAACCAGTCCCCTTTGCTTTTTATTCACCTCAGGACGCAGTGGTCGAATTGCCCGTGCAGCGCACCCCGGCAACCGGATAGCCACTACCCCTGAAACCGCGACCAAAAGGTGGTGTCTTGTGACAGAGCACTCCGCGGCTGGTCTCTTCCCTGGTGGTGCACCGGACTTCACTTTTCTTCGACGACGAGATCATCTCTACTCTTGGCAAAGACCCGACGTGCATCCACCACCAGGAACAACTGCCCCCGCCGGAGCTGCCCTCCACAACAAGGTACCGTGTCCGCCTTGCTTCCCTTTTGATCGGGTTGAGTGAGGTGTCTTAATCCTCTCCTTTCCGTTGGGTTGCCTCCAAGCTTTTCTCATTCTTTGTTCTGAACTGGTTCAACCTGCCGATAACAATTTTCTATAAGACTTGAATGCATCTCCGCTAGAGACTTTTGGGACATCGCGCCTTGCCTCTCACCGAGTGGGCCTGGCCTCTGAACTTTATGACCTATTGTGATTCTTGTCTTCTTGCCTTGCATTTTATCCTCATAGGATCGAACTGTGTTGATCTCGTAACCTGCTTATCTTTTTCTTTCCCGTCCTAACTAATATTCGAGTGTCATCTAGGTTGAGGTATACACCTCTGTCTGAAAATAAGTGGTGCCGGTAGAACCTAGAGTTGTCGACATATTGCTAGGGGGATTGATCGTTTTCTGCTTCGTAGAGTAATTGTGTTTGATTTGTTTGCCGTGATAGTGCGATAGTGTTTTTCATAGATGTTCTGTTATAAATAAATACCTTAATATCTTTACACTAAGCCTCGTTGCGTGTTTACTTGTCTTGCTGTGAATAATTGCCCTATTTTGTATACTTCACATACTGCCATACTGCTCAACTCTTCTTGAGGGAAGTCTGACTGCTCAGCCACAGCTACCGAGTGAATCTGTGTGGTACAGACTGCTACCAAGTGGGTTCACCGCCAAACGCCTGTAGTCCTAAATATTTTGCAGTGGTCCCAGAGGGAACTGCACAGGTTTCCGCCTAACACTCTTACTCGCCCACCCTCCCCAAACAGTCTTACACGCCAAAACACTTGCCTAAATAATATTTTTCCACCAAGTTTCACCACGCTGTCCACGGATACAAGATGGCGGGTGGGCCCAGAAAATCTGACGCACCACTTGCTCTCCACCACCCAATCAGCGAGCACGTCAAATGTCCGCGGACATGACGCGGATAGCATAGCCAATCAGGATCCTGTCCGCGGAGCGAACAGGGAAGTGTGTCCGCAGAGCGGACATAGATATCACTAATTATTTTGCCTTACGTTTTGGTCATTTACAAAGAAACTACTGGACGGATCTACACCAAATTAACAAAAGCACGCTTTCGGGACCAAGCCGCCGCTCCTGCCGCAAATTTGGTGTTAATCCGTCCAGCGGTTTGGGCTGTAGGCGTGAGCAAAGTTTATTCCCATTATGTCTATGGGGAAAAAAGAAATATTGGGACCCCCCATAACTTTGCCCCCCTGGACCAAACCTCGCCACACTTTGCATATAAATGCAGAGTGGGCCATATACTTTATCTGCAAAGTTTGGTGAGGATTCGTCCAGGGGGAGTGAAGTTAGAAGCCACCCAAAAAGTGCTCTTCCTATGGGATTAGCAATTTAACCATAACTACACAGCCACTACTGTGTATATATATATATATATATATATATATATATATATATATATATTTCAAAAAAACAAACAGCAAAAATGACATTACAAAGTTTATTTTGGATTTGTAGAGCGCACTACAGCCCACAGGCATCGAGGCGCTTTAAAGGACACTTAAGAAGGCTTGCTTGAGGGTTACAATAAGCGGCCCAAGAATAGTGCTTAGAGACAGTTTGTTAGGTTACAGTTCTTCACATGGTTCTTTTACATAGTACTGTATACTGCATAGTAGAGTGTGACAAATGCATACAAAATGTAGTCAAAGGGTGAAGAAAGGTAACATATGCAATACAGAACTCATAGGGATAAGCTTTTAGACAAAGAGCCTAGTTTTTAAGGCCTTGCGGAAGGCTGCATGAGAGTCGATAGATCTGATCTGGGCTGGGAGGTTGTTCCAAAGGGTTGCAGCCATTGTTGGGAAGCTAGCGCCTCCCGCACCACTCTGTGTGTGTGAGGAACCGTGATACGGTTGACATAGACTGACCTCGAAGGTCTGGATGCTGTTTGATTGGTGATCCTCTGCGCTAGGTACATAGGTGCCTGATCGTGAAGACATTTATGTGTTAGGGCCAGTGTTTTAAAGACAACCCTTTCGTTGATGGGTAGCCAGTGTACCTGCCTCCTGACCCCAGAAATGTGCTCGCTACATGAGATGCCTGTTGCAGCACTTAAGGCATTATTTTGGGCAATCTGGAGTTTAGCCAAGTTTCTTTGTGAGGTTCCAATAAAGAAGGCATTGCAGTAGTCCAGTCTGGAGCCGATGATGGCTCTGGCTATGGTGATGCAGTTCTGTTGGGACAAGAATGGCCTAACAGCATTGATCAGTTTAGAGTGATATGCTGCAGAGGAGGCAATGGCATTGACCTGCCTGTCCATGGTAAGGCTTGGTTCAAGGTACACGCCCAATGTCTTGATCGTTTGAAAGACTGTGATGGGGATGTTGTCAATGGTGAAAGAGTGATATTTCTTGTCAGGTTTGCCCAGTGTGGATGGAGACCCGACCAGCAGAAGTCCGGTTTTCTCACTATTTAGACAGAGCCAATTGTCTGCCATCCAAGATTGAATGGTGGAGTAAATGAAATTGAGGGTGTTCATATCAGTTGGATAGTCCCCAGAGAGAGGGATGAGCACCTGGGTATCATCTGCATAATTGGTATATGAGATGCCCAGGGCATCAAGGATTCTGAACAGACGTCTAGTGAAGTGGTTATACAAGGTAGGGGCTATGCAGGAGCCCTGTGGGATGCCACATTCGATAGGACTGGGAGTCTGAAAAGACCTTCATTACTCTCTCCTGAAGGAATGAATTTATCCATCCACACGCCTTTGGGGAGAAGTTGGCTGAGGCGGAGAGATGGTGGCATAGGGTTTTATGCTCTACCAAGTCAAAGGCCGCAGAGAGGTCTAGGAGCGGGAGGAGTGCCAGTTTGCATGCGTCTCTTAGGTCATCTATTTGATTTTTTGGTCAAGTAGTGCCGTTTTGGTGCCATAACGAGGACGAAAACCGGGCTGGCATAGTCCAAGAAGGTGGTTATCCTCAATACATTTTTGAACTTGAAGGTGAGTTGCTTTGTCCAACATTTTTAGCAAGAAAGGGACTGTTGTAATGGGTCTGGAATTCCCTGGGATCAAGGGGTCAAGAGACGTTTTTTTTAGGAGTGGTCGGACCCAGGCTTCTTTTAGGGAAGTCGGTACATGTGACGATTGGAAGGACGAGTTGATGAATGCAGTGATGAAGGGGTCCAAGGCTGGTGCACAGTCTTTGATGATGTAAGCCGGGCATGCGTCACCCTTATAATTGGAAGGCTTAATAGATTTTATGAGGGCAATGACTTCAGATTCGCTCATGTCAGAGAATTCAAATTTAGGTACCTGGCTAGATGTGTTACAGGTTGGGGGTGCCGCGGGACAAGCTAGTAGATTTGATAGAGCTTTTTGGTGAGCTAACATTTTGGTATGTAAGGAGTCGAGTTTGTGTAGCATAGCTGCTTGAATTTGGTTGCACCAGGTCTCGTCCTTGGTGAGGGTGGATGGGGGAGCTGAGGGCGACTCCAGTTCCCTGAAAATTGCAAAGATTTCCTTTGTCCCTGAGTTGCCGTTGTTAATCCTAGTGTTGTAGGATTCAGCTTTGGCATGTGTGATAGCTGTTTTATATTCTCTAGCAATGGCATTAAAGGCAGTTTTGTTGGATTAGGTAGGGTTCTTTTTCCATGTGGCAAGTGATACCCTCTTTTTGGTGCGAAGATCCATGAGTTCTTGGGAGAACCCGGCATTGGAGTGCTTAGTTTTCTTTGCTTTTTGGGCGGCGAGGGGGGCAATGGCATCTACTGCCTTAGTTATGACTTGGTTAAAAGTGTTGACTAAGAGGACAGGATCATTGGGGAAGGTTGCAGAGCTGGAATAAGCAGGTGAGGTAGGAGAGTATCTTTAGTCAGTTTTTTGGAGCTCCTTGAGAGTTCGGCAGGGAGAAGGATGTTCGGTTTAGAAGGTCCTGTGGAGGTGTCGATGTGAAAGTTAATAGAGAAATGGTCTGACCAAGGGATAGGGGAGATGGAAGGGCAAAGAATGGAGCAGTTATGTTGTGAAACCCAGTCAAGGGTACTTCCTTTAATGTGTGTAGGGTTGGTTATGGCTTGGGCAAACCCTAGTGTGGCTATCCCTTTTTGGAGGGTGTGGGCATTGGCATTGTTGGTATCGTTAAGCACTAGGTTGAGGTCACCCAATAGTACTACTTTGGTTGGTTTTTTTCAGGTTGTCTGAGAGAGCTTGGATGAGGACTTCTTGGAAGTCAATAGATGGGCCTGGTGGCCGATACACAAGATGGAATGCAATGGTAGAGTTAGGTGAGATTTTGAGTTTGATGAGGAGGTATTCTGAGTTGTGTCCTATTTCACCCTGAATTCTTCTGATGTCAAGCATGTCCTTAGCTATAATGGCCACCCCTCCCCCCCTTTGGCCTACCCAATCCTGTCTAAATATGGTATAGCCAGTAGGGACGGCCAGTGAGAGGGCAGGTCCAGATGTGTCTTGCAGCCAGGTCTCACAGAGAAAGAGAAGGTCGAACTTATCCCTAGTGATAAGGTCATGCACATCAAGAGTGTGCGCTGGGATAGAGCGGGCGTTCACTAAGACGCAGTTAAGGAGTGTAGAGGAGAGGCTACATGGGGAGGTTGAAGAGGGTTGTGTGGACCCTTGGTTAATGACCATGGTGGGTGGGGCAACAGGCAGTGTGGTATCAATAGTTTCAGCAGCAGCATTGGTTAACAAAACATCAGAGGCATCAGAGATCAATATAGCATCATGGGCCTCAGAGCCCAGAATAACATCAGGGGCATCAGAGACCAGCATAACATCAGGGACATCAGAGAGCGACATAACATCAGGGGCATCAGAGACCAGCATAACATCAGGTGCATCAGAGACCACCATAACATCAGGTGCATCAGAGACCAACATAACATCAGGGGCATCAGAGCCCCGCATAACATCAGGGGCCTCAGAGACCAGCATAACATCAGGTGCATCAGAGACCAACATAACATCAGGGGCATCAGAGCCCCGCATAACATCAGGGGCATCAGAGCCCAGCATAACAACAGAGGCCTCAGAGCCCAGCATAACATCAGGGGCATTAAAAACCAACATAACTTCAGGCAGTGTGATGACGTTAGTGCAGATCGAACTTACATGGTGTGCTGTAGTCAATGGTTCAGCGCGTACTTCATATGGATTTGCATCGCATGTGGCACCTTGAATGTCTACGTTTTAAAATGCGGTTTTCCCAGTCACATCTATGCCAGCTGGCAGCCCAGACACATTTCACCACACACCTGTGGCTTGATCACAGTAACCCCTCCCTTTCCAGGGAGACCAATTTAACAACACTGTGGTAGACATAAAAAAGGTGATTGATAGCACATTGGATTTGTAACGGCCATCTTTGGAGGGACAGGCTCCATTTGTAATAGCATGTGTGTCATAGTGACAAATATACATAATATATATATAGGGCCTCATTAGAAGGTTGGAGGTAACATGCCGCTTTTAGCGGCATGATTGCCTCCATACCGCAATTCGGTCACGGGTTCCTCGAATGAGGAATTACCGGGCCATCGCAACCTTGGCGGACCCGGTAATTCCCGGTCCGAGGAACCCGGACCCGGTCCATCCCCATTCCTATTCGAGCCCCCATAGGGCTCAATGGGAATGGGGGTGGAGCTAACAACGGGCCCGTTAATGACGGGCCTGTTGTTAGCTCCCTGGTCCCCTCGCGGGACCCGGTAAGGACGCCTGGTTTTTCCAGGTGCCCATTGCGGGTCCCGTGAGGAGACCTCGTAATAGGGTGGAACGGGTTTACCAGCACCGGCACCTTTACCGGTGCCGGTAAACCCATTCCGCCAACCTTATAGTGAGGGCCATAGTGTCTCTCTTGTTGAGCATAATGCTAAGCAAAGCATTTGTCATGCATGCATTTATACACATAGGTAAATATATTAAGTTTTTTAAACGACCTTCAGATCGTAACTCAGGACAGCAAAAACGTGTTCATATTTTTGAACACTGAATTAGGGAAGAAAAGTATAGTGCAAAGGGCACATTATATTCCCAAAATGATATGTGTCCCAAGTACGGCCGTCACACCAGATTGCTAATACAACCAAACAATATTAGATGCAATTCCATATGATAACTTGAATGACTTGTGCATTTACTCCAGTGCATGTCCTGAAATGGATGCCCATAAGCCAATTATAATACATGGAACCTTCCTATGTTGTTAATTTCTGGCGCGACAGAAAAAGTGCAAGGTGTAAGGATGATATAGTAACACAGAATCAAAACTTGAATGTATATCATGATAATATACATATAACTATCTCTAAAAAGCTTGCTCCCATTGATATAATGCACGAAATGAGATATCTATTTCCATTGTCATCAGTAGGATCTGGCAATTAAAGTGCATAGTGCATTATCATTACAAAATAGCATACGCTAGACATTACGGTGCATAGTGCATCAGTAATTCAAACATAAGGGCAGTTCTTAATTGTCGATAGGGCTAAATGTATATGATGTAGAGTGTACATGGTATAAATACAAACACATAGGGCCTCATTACACGTTGTGCGGTAAGGGATTAACGTTACCGGTAAGGGAATACCGGTATCCTTGAACACCCATGCCAATTACGACCCGGATTACCGCTATTAGTGGCACCGCTAAGTACGGTGCCACTAATAGCGGCTAGCTCGCGGGCGCGCGACCCTTCATCCCGTAAATAGCGGCATGGCGCTAATAGCACATCATCACAAGCCATGCGGACATGCTAATAGCGCCATGGTAAAGCCCCAAAAACCTCTTACCAGCATGGCGCTAATACCGGCATCGCGAACCACCCGTTAAGAGAACTGAGCAGTGTTCCCACCTGCCACAGGTGGATACAATCAGCACAGGTGGAGGCAATGGAGACTGTGGCAGCACAAAAAGAGCACACCACACCCCTTCACACACCCCTTCCCACACCAAGATGGTTCCAATACTAGCAGCATTACATGGGCTGGAGCACATGATTGCAGTGCAGCAGCAACAACAACAGGCAGCACAGAGGAGACGCAGGAGGAGGAGGGCAAGACACGCGCAGCAGGCACCACCAGGGCACCTAGTAATACCACAGAGGCAGCCACCAATCCCCAGGATCCGAGCCAGTCCATTTAACCTAACCCCTGAGCAGATACACACCCTGTACCGTCTGGGCCGGGATACCATCACCAGCATCGTGGACATGATACATGACAACATTGTGAGCCTCATAGACATCAGAACTGCCATCCCCCCATCTACTGAAGGTGGTGACTGTGCTCCACTTCCTTGCCACAGGCACCTACCAGCATACAGTGGGGCAGATGCATGGCATATGCATGGCATCTCACAACCAGTATTCTCACGCACGCTGAACCAGGTACTCGATGCCCTCCTGAAGCATGCACGTGAACACATATTCCTGCCACGGAATGCCCAGGAGATCACAAATACCAAAGTTGGCTTCTATTCACTGGCAGGCATCCCAAGTTGCATCAGGGCCATCGACTGTACCCATGTGGAATTGTCGGTCCCACATCACAATGAAGTAGACTACCGAAACAGAAAGCAATTCCACTCCATCAATGTCCAAATGGTATGTGACGCAAACAAGATAATCACACATTGTTGTGCCCAATTTCCCGGATCAACCCATGATTCTATGGTCCTGCGGAACTCAACCATACCACGCTACATGGAGCGACAAGCCGGACAACGTTCGTGGCTACTTGGTGAGTAGCAGGGCAAGCACATGACAGTGTGATTGGGGGGGGATACATACTCCAACTGGGTGTGAATGGTGGGGGGGGAGATACATACTCCAACTGGGTGTGATTGAGGGGGGGATACATACTCCAATTTAGTGTTTACTGTCGTCCGTAGGACAAATGGACATACAGATGTACGCCAATGTCCATCAGGGAAGGTCGCAATGTACTTGAGAAGAACCCACATGCAATTTGAAGCTGCACAACATTGAGAACAATCCAGATTTCCAGATATTACACATCCATCCACATCCACATTGCACATCATGCCACACCACATAATACACAAATCAGCAACATGGCGTCAAGATAGTTATACAGAATTAGCGCAGCACAACATCAATACAGCAATGTGCCCTTGAATGCATGCAAAGGGATCACCCTTAGCCATAGCATTGAACCACACACCTATTGCACCACTGAAGTGATGCTTCACAGCATGGCAACATCGATGTCGGAATGGCAGTACACTAGCAGTGTGGTACCAAATTTGCCTGGGCCCAGGGACACCTAAGACCTGGCCTCACCCAGGATATGTCAATTACTGTCGGAGGCATGAATCAGGCATGTCCACTTGCAGGGTCGAGCTCACCTTTGCACATTGCAGTCACACAGATCGTCTGCATGCCTGCTGGTAATCATGGATTTCAATCACAATGCAAAGTCGATTTGTGTGATATGTACAGGCCACTCTTGAGGTGAACAGTAACAGGTCCCCATTCTTCCCCCCATACAGGTGATGCTGGCTATCCCCTGAAGAGGTGGCTCCTTACCCCTGTACGGAACCCACAGAACAGGCACGAAGAGGACTACAATCGTGCACATACCCGTACCTGCGTCGTGATTGAGCAGACGTTTGGCCTTTTGAAGACACGGTTCAGGTGCATAAGCAGGTCGGGTGGGGCTCTTCTGTACGGCCATGAGAAGGTGGCCAAGATCACCATGGCATGTGTCATGCTGCACAATATGTGTATCAGACGGAATGTGCCACTGCCCCCTGATGTTGAAATGCAACCACCTGATGAGGATGATGATGGTGATGAGGACGGAGGTAACAGGGATGCTGGTCATGCAAAAGGCGATGCCTAGGAGGGACGCGATGTGCGACAGCATGTGATCAACCAAATATTCTGAGACACATGGTTTAACTCTGTAGGATGGATATGGGTATTAGTGCACTGGTGTCTGTGGTGAAGCGCACAATGGACCCTGTCACCAATAAAGTACACATACACAATGACAATGAAAAAGTGCACGTCCCCAACTATCGCACCACCCTTTCACCCACCCCACCCCCACAACACTCCCGAAACACCCTTTCCCCCCTCCCCCCACAACACTCCCGAAACACCCTTTCCCCCGACCCCCACAACACTCCTGAAACACCCTTTCCTCCTCCCCCCACAACAACCCCATGTGTGGCTTGCACAATGTTGGTGTCCTGCTGCACACGTGCCAGCTAGATCCTGCTGTCCCTATTTCCCATTGCCACCCCCACCATTAGGAGGTTGGGATGATGTGCGCCTCCTGGTGCGCATGGAGCGGCGGAGGGGGCTCTTGTCTGCCTTGAACTCGCAGATGGTGAGGTGGCTGACTGTCCCTGTGGTGGAGGTGGGAACTGGCGGTCCATCGCGTCTGCTATGCGCGTGAGGACCTGCCTCAGTTGGCTAATCTCCACACGCAGTCTGTTGGTACAGGTTTCCATCGTCTCCCTCGAGTGCCTAGCAGTCTCCGTGATCTCCCCCCTGAGACGGGCAGCCTCTCCCACATGCTGCCCAACCAGCACTGTAATGTCCTCCTGGTGCTGCCTGATGGTGGCCAGGTCATGGCCACTGTGGCCAGCTAGTGGTGTGGCTGCTGCGCCTTCCTCTACGTCCCAGACATCAGGTGAGGCCACCAGTGGGCTCCAACACCCTCCCGTGTTCTCCTCGCCAGACTGGCCATGGACACTGGATCCTGGTGTTGGCCATGGAGTTGCTTCTGGGCTTCCTGAGGGGGTGGGGGTGTACATTTGCATGGTGAACTCTATAGGGTCCATCAGGGAAGGTCGCAATGTACTTGAGAAGAACCCACATGCAATTTGAAGCTGCACAACATTGAGAACAATCCAGATTTCCAGATATTACACATCCATCCACATCCACATTGCACATCATGCCACACCACATAATACACAAATCAGCAACATGGCGTCAAGATAGTTATACAGAATTAGCGCAGCACAACATCAATACAGCAATGTGCCCTTGAATGCATGCAAAGGGATCACCCTTAGCCATAGCATTGAACCACACACCTATAGCACCACTGAAGTGATGCTTCACAGCATGGCAACATCGATGTCGGAATGGCAGTACACTAGCAGTGTGGTACCAAATTTGCCTGGGCCCAGGGACACCTAAGACCTGGCCTCACCCAGGATATGTCAATTACTGTCGGAGGCATGAATCAGGCATGTCCACTTGCAGGGTCGAGCTCACCTTTGCACATTGCAGTCACACAGATCGTCTGCATGCCTGCTGGTAATCATGGATTTCAATCACAATGCAAAGTCGATTTGTGTGATATGTACAGGCCACTCTTGAGGTGAACAGTAACAGGTCCCCATTCTTCCCCCCATACAGGTGATGCTGGCTATCCCCTGAAGAGGTGGCTCCTTACCCCTGTACGGAACCCACAGAACAGGCACGAAGAGGACTACAATCGTGCACATACCCGTACCTGCGTCGTGATTGAGCAGACGTTTGGCCTTTTGAAGACACGGTTCAGGTGCATAAGCAGGTCGGGTGGGGCTCTTCTGTACGGCCATGAGAAGGTGGCCAAGATCACCATGGCATGTGTCATGCTGCACAATATGTGTATCAGACGGAATGTGCCACTGCCCCCTGATGTTGAAATGCAACCACCTGATGAGGATGATGATGGTGATGAGGACGGAGGTGACAGGGATGCTGGTCATGCAAAAGGCGATGCCTAGGAGGGACGCGATGTGCGACAGCATGTGATCAACCAAATATTCTGAGACACATGGTTTAACTCTGTAGGATGGATATGGGTATTAGTGCACTGGTGTCTGTGGTGAAGCGCACAATGGACCCTGTCACCAATAAAGTACACATACACAATGACAATGAAAAAGTGCACGTCCCCAACTATCGCACCACCCTTTCACCCACCCCACCCCCACAACACTCCCGAAACACCCTTTCCCCCCTCCCCCCACAACACTCCCGAAACACCCTTTCCCCCGACCCCCACAACACTCCTGAAACACCCTTTCCCCCTCCCCCCACAACAACCCCATGTGTGGCTTGCACAATGTTGGTGTCCTGCTGCACACGTGCCAGCTAGATCCTGCTGTCCCTATTTCCCATTGCCACCCCCACCATTAGGAGGTTGGGATGATGTGCGCCTCCTGGTGCGCATGGAGCGGCGGAGGGGGCTCTTGTCTGCCTTGAACTCGCAGATGGTGAGGTGGCTGACTGTCCCTGTGGTGGAGGTGGGAACTGGCGGTCCATCGCGTCTGCTATGCGCGTGAGGACCTGCCTCAGTTGGCTAATCTCCACACGCAGTCTGTTGGTACAGGTTTCCATCGTCTCCCTCGAGTGCCTAGCAGTCTCCGTGATCTCCCCCCTGAGACGGGCAGCCTCTCCCACATGCTGCCCAACCAGCACTGTAATGTCCTCCTGGTGCTGCCTGATGGTGGCCAGGTCATGGCCACTGTGGCCAGCTAGTGGTGTGGCTGCTGCGCCTTCCTCTACGTCCCAGACATCAGGTGAGGCCACCAGTGGGCTCCAACACCCTCCCGTGTTCTCCTCGCCAGACTGGCCATGGACACTGGATCCTGGTGTTGGCCATGGAGTTGCTTCTGGGCTTCCTGAGGGGGTGGGGGTGTACATTTGCATGGTGAACTCTATAGGGTCCTCCATATCTGACAGCGGCGCTGTGGCTGCTGCCTCACCAGTGGAACTTGTGGCAGCGGAGGGTGGGCCCTAGGTGGGTGTAACCTGTGGTGGGGGGGTTCACATCAGTGGGTGTGGCAATTGTTGCTGGCATATACTGCGGTATTGTTGCAGTGGGGCTCTTGTGATGTTTGACCCTTTGCAGGGGCTCAATTCTCCCTGTGCCCCTTGATGTGGTGGGGGTGTCCCCTGTCTCCTGTGCCCTGGGTTTTTTCTTGGCAGGGGGAGCCTGAGTCGAGTGGCAGGTTCTTCGCTGTCTGTATGTGAGCCTGTGGGGGACAAAGAGGGAGATGGCATTGGTGATGGTTCAACGTGCTTCATGCAGATTCAGTTCATCATGCTGTTCTGTGCATTGGGACTTCATTGGTGGGGATTCAGGTGATGGGGCTGTTGAGTGGGTTATCCATGCATGGGTCTGTGTGGCACTTGTCTGTGGTGATGTGTGCATGTGTGTGTGTTGGGGTGTGACACTCACATGGGCAGGGTTGTGTGCATGTATGATTGTGGCCGCATCCATGAGGTGAATCTGGGCTCACATTTGGGGGGTGCCTCAACATTCACAGTGCATTGTTTCATGGGTACACTCACCTCCATCTGATGTAGTGGCCACACCATGCTCCATGCTCCCGACTCCCTCGATTGATTCAACGCCAATCGTGCTGGCGCAGGTCTCCTCCCACTCCTTCAATTTAATTGGTGAATCAGCGCCACCTCCTGTGGCCATGGCCAGCTTGCGGTTCGCAGACAGTATGCTGCAGACCCGGAGGCGGAGATCGTCCCACCGCTTCCTGCACTCCCTGACGGTACGGGTGGTGGTGCCCACCGCACTCACTTTCAGGGCGACCTGTGCCCAGATGGCCTTTTTCTGGATCAGGGTCTCCCGCCGCATGTCGTTGGCAAATACTACATCAGAGTTTGCTGCTAGGGTCTCTGTCAGCATTATGAGTTCCTCGTTCGTAAACTTTTCTTTACGCTGACGGTCGGTGGTTTTTTTATGGCCTTTGGAATGGTGAGGGTATCCTTGTGGCTTTGGGATGGCACAGTTGTCGAAACAGGTCCAGGGGGCAGAGGATGGCAATGGATTGTGTTTTTAAAGATGGCTGCCGTGCTCTTTCCCGTTCCTGTGTGATGACGCTATTTCCGGTAACGCTATTTAACGGTGACCGCTAATAGTGGTGACCACTATTTGTGTGGTGCAGGAGGTCGGAAGTGCTATCAGCGCTTTCGTCGGTGCCGCTAAGGTTTTTTTTGGGGTCTTTAACGGCATGGCGGTAGGGTCATTACCGGCATGGCGCTATGCTCGTGTCCGTGTACTTGTAATGGTACGCAATTAGCGGCTTCTTGCCAAGGCGGACACGTTAATAGCGCCATGCCGGTAAATGCCGTTTTTTACCGCGTAACGTGTAATGAGGCCCATAGTCTAAGATCTGATCTGATAAGAAATCTTCAATTATTTCCAATTGATAATCAATTATGTGTTTTCTTAACCCGACATACCCCCTTGATAAAGTGCAAAGTGTGTTTAAAGTGCTGCACTCAGATCGAAGGTGCATAGTGCCAATCAGAACTGAAGGGTGTCAATGAACCAAGGAAGCAACATTCTGCTCTGTCTCTCACACTATATATATCTTCAATTATATTGTGCCTGTGCGCACCAGACTTCACCAAAAAGATAAAATCTTATGTTACCATATTAACAGTCACATTTTTTTTAAAAACAAAATGACAAACAAGTGAATAAAAGGGGAATAAAACCCTAAAGGACAAAGCACAACAGGGGAACAGAAAGATAGCAGCTAGGAGGTTATGGATATTACACCTTATTTATATAACACATTCCTAGGAACATGTATAATTCCTCATCAACATTATGGCCAACAGGATGTTTACAAATCAATAATAAACCTTGTTTCCTCCTGTTAAAGTAGTAAAGTAGTCTTTCACTGTCTCCGCCTCTCGGGCCGGTGACTACTCTGTAGATGCCAAAAAATGTCAGGCTCTTGGGGTCTCCACTGTGAACTTCCGAAAAGTGTTTAGCCATGGGGTATGTGCAGTTCTTATTAATGATGGCTCTGACATGCTGTAGTATGCGTACTTTAAGTTTACATTAAGTACTTCCGACATACCACTTGAGACATGGACAGGTAAAAACGTACACGACCCAAGGGGTCGATTCATGGAATTAATGTGCGCCGAAAATTCCCGCGCAGAGGTGCCAAAATGTGTGATTCGCAGTAAAAGTGCGAAAATCGCAGGGCAAGTGCGAAAATCGTAGGTAAACCAGCGCACATCGATTCATGGAAGTCCGTGCGCGAGAAAAACATTGGATGTGCGCTAAAAATGTGCGCCGCGCATGCCGGCGCACAGGTCATCCAACAGCGTGCGCCACGGCCACTGCGAAATCGCAAATAGCGCGGCGCACATCACAAAAGTAGGCGGAACACAGGGCGTAACACTCGGAATGGGGAACAACGGGTGAAAATATGGGCGTCACGGGGGAAGTACAGGAGGCAAGTGCGCGGAACGCCCTCACGCTCGCCTACAACCCGTATTCATGGAATCGAATAGGGCAAACCAGCACACGGTCAAAGACGCGCACAGGGCCAAACAAGTACGCCACAAGAAAGCAGGCGGTAGCGCCCCTGCGCCTGAAAAAAATGTGCGCCAAAATGTGCGCTAACAAAAAGCACCCATATACCACCATGATGAATGGTCCATACAGTGGCCCTCTAAGACAAATGAGGTGCAAAGGGGTACCGACAAACACGGACAACCGCTGTGTGAAAAATAGCGTGTGCGTGTGTTCCTGGGTGCGCGGGAAGTTCCACACGCAATTGGTCTGGGTACGTGTACTTCGGGGTAGGCGGAAGTTCCACACGCGATTAGCCTGGGTACGTGTACTACGGGGTGCGCGGGAAGTTCCACACAGGATTGGCCTGGGTACGTGTACTTCGTGGTGCGCGGGAAGTTCCAAACGTGATTAGCCTGGGTACGTGTACTACGGGGTGCGTGGGAAGTTCCACACGCGATTAGCCTGGTTACGTGTGTTTCGGGGTGCGCGGGAAGTTCCACACGCGATTGGCCTGGGTACGTGTACTTCGGGGTGCACGGGAAGTTCCACACGCGATTGGCCTGGGTACGTGTACTTCGTGGTGCGCGGGAAGTTCCAAACGTGATTAGCCTGGGTACGTGTACTACGGGGTGCGCGGGAAGTTCCACACGCGATTAGCCTGGGTACGTGTGTTTCGGGGTGCGCGGGAAGTTCCACACGCGATTGTCCTGGGTACGTGTACTTCGGGTGCCGGGAAGTTCCACACGCGATTGGCCTGGGTACGTGTATTCCGAGGTGCGCGGGAAGATTCACATGCGATTTCAGCAGGGTACGTGTATTTCGGTGGTGCCGGGGAATGCTACACGTGATTTGGCGTTGTGGGTCCTCCCAGGTGTTCCCTCTACACCCTCCACGGCCCCTGCACACCACAGGGGAATACCCTGCACCCCTGCTCATATCCCATCCACCATGGCCATGCCCACCAGCCAACCCACATGTCACCTTGCACTACTGATCACCAACACATGTCTCCCACCACCCCCACCCCCCAGCAGTGCAGGGGCACCCTCCACCAGGCCCCCACTCATGTCTCCCACCACCCCCACCCCCCAGCAGTGCAGGGGCACCGTCCACCAGGACCCCACTCATGTCTCCCATCACCCCAACCCCCCAGCAGTGCAGGGGCAGCCTCCACCAGGACCCCACTCATGTCCAACTCATGTCTCCCACCACCCCCACCCCCAGCCACCAGGGGCACCCTCCACCAGGCCCCCACTCATGTCTCCCACCACCCCCACCCCCCAACAGTGCAGGGGCACCCTCCACCAGGACCCCACTCATGTCTCCCATCACCCCCACCCCCCAGCAGTGCAGGGGCAGCCTCCACCAGGACCCCACTCATGTCCAACTCATGTCTCCCATCACCCCCACCCCCCAGCCACCAGGGGCACCCTCCACCAGGCCCCCACTCAGGTCTCCCACCACCCCCACCCCCCGGCCACCAGGGGCACCCTCCACCAGGCCCCCACTCATGTCTCCCACCACCCCCACCCCCCAGCAGTGCAGGGGCACCCTCCACCAGGCCCCCACTCATGTCTACCACCACCCCACCCCCCAGCAGTGCAGGGGCAGCCTCCACCAGGCCCCCACTCATGTCTCCCACCACCCCCACCCCCCCCAGCAGTGCAGGGGCACCCTCCACCAGTACCCCACTCATGTCTCCCATCACCCCCACCCCCCAGCAGTGCAGGGGCAGCCTCCACCAGGACCCCACTCATGTCCAACTCATGTCTCCCTGCACCCCCACCCCCCAGCCACCAGGGGCACCCTCCACCAGGCCCCCACTCATGTCTCCCACCACCCCCACCCCCCAGCAGTGCAGGGGCACCCTCCACTAGGACCCCACTCATGTCTACCACCACCCCCACCCCCCAGCAGTGCAGGGGCACTCTCCATCAGGCCCCCACTCATGTCTACCGCCACCCCCACCCCCCAGCATCCAGGGGCACCCTCCCCCAGGCCCCCACTCATGTCTCCCATCACCCCACCCCCCCAGCAGTTCAGGGGCAGCCTCCACCAGGCCCCCACGCATGTCCCCTATCACCCCACCCCCCAGCAATGCAGGGGCAGCCTCCACCAGGCCCCCACTCATGTCCCCTATCACCCCCACCCCCCAGCAGTGCAGGGGCAGCCTCCACCAGGCTCCCACTCATGTATACCACCACCCCCATCCACCAGCATCCAGGGGCAGCGTCCACCAGGCCCCCACTCATGTCTCCCACCACCCCGCCCCCCAGCAGTGCAGGGGCAGCCTCCACCAGGCCCCCAACCATGTCTCCCACCACCCCCACCCCCCAGCCACGAGGGGCAGCCTCCACCAGGCCCCCACTCATGTCTCCCACCAGCCCCACCCTCCAGCAGTGCAGGGGCACCCTCCACCAGGCCCCCACTCATGTCTCCCACCACTCCCACCCCCCAGCAGTGCAGGGGCACCCTCCACCAGGCCCCCACTCATTTCTACCATCACCCCCCAGCAGTGCAGGGGCAGCCTCCACCAGGCCCCCACTCATGTCTCCCACCACCCCCACCCCCCAGCAGTGCAGGGGCACCCTCCACCAGGACCCCACTCATGTCTCCCATCACCCCCACCCCCCAGCAGTGCAGGGGCAGCCTCCACCAGGACCCCACTCATGTCCAACTCATGTCTCCATGCACCCCCACCCCTCAGCCACCAGGGGCACCCTCCACCAGGCCCCCACTCATGTCTCCCACCACCCCACCCCCCAGCAGTGCATGGGCAGCCTCCACCAGGCCTCCACTCATGTCTACCACCACCCCCACCCCCCAGCAGTGCAGGGGCACCCTCCACCAGGCCCCCACTCATGTCTCCCACCACCCCCACCCCCAGCAGTGCAGGGGCACCCTCCACCAGGACCCCACTCATGTCTCCCATCACCCCCACCCCCCAGCAGTGCAGGGGCAGCCTCCACCAGGACCCCACTCATGTCCAACTCATGTCTCCCTGCACCCCCACCCCCCAGCCACCAGGGGCAGCCTCCACCAGGCCCCCACTCATGTCTCCCACCACCCCACCCCCCAGCAGTGCAGGGGCACCCTCCACCAGGACCAAACACATGTCTCCCATCACCCCCACCCCCCGGCAGTGCAGGGGCAGCCTCCACCAGGACCCCACTCATGTCCAAACCATGTCTCCCTGCACCCGAACCCCCCAGCCACCAGGGGCACCCTCCACCAGGCCCCCACTCATGTCTCCCACCACCCCCACCCCCCAGCAGTGCAGGGGCACCCTCCACCAGGACCCCACTCATGTCTACCACCACCCCCATCCCCCAGCAGTGCAGGGGCACCCTCCATCAGGCCCCCACTCATGTCTACCATCATCCCACCCCCCAGCATCCAGGGGCACCCTCCACCAGGCCCCCACCCATGTCTCCCATCACCCCACCCCCCAGCAGTGCAGGGGCAGCCTCCACCAGGCCCCCACACATGTCCCCTATCACCCCCACCCCCTAACAGTGCAGGGGCAGCCTCCACCAGGCCCCCACGCGTGTCCCCTATCACCCCTACCCCCCAGCAGTGCAGGGGCAGCCTCCACCAGGCTCCCACTCATGTATACCACCACCCCCACCCACCAGCATCCAGGGGCAGCCTCCACCAGGCCCCCACTCATGTCTCCCACCACCCCCACCCCCCAGCAGTGCAGGGGTACCCTCCACCAGGCCCCCACTCATGTCTCCCATCACCCCCACCCCCAGCAGTGCAGGGGCAGCCTCCACCAGGCCCCCACTCATGTCTCCCACCACCCCAACCCCCAGCAGTGCAGGGGCAGCCTCCACCAGGCCCCCAACCATGTCTCCCACCACCTCCACCCCCCAGCCACGAGCGGCAGCCTCCACCAGGCCCCCACTCATGTCTCCCACCACCCTCACCCCCCAGCAGTGCAGGGGCACCCTCCACCAGCCCCCCACTCATGTCTCCCACCACCCCCACCCCCCAGCAGTGCAGGGGCACCCTCCACCAGGCCCCCACTCATGTCTACCATCACCCCCACCCCCCAGTAGTGCAGGGGCAGCCTCCACCAGGCCCCCACTCATGTCTCCCACCACCCCCACCCCCCAGCAGTGCAGGGGCACCCTCCACCAGGACCCTACTCATGTCTCCCATCACCCCCACCCCCCAGCAGTGCAGGGGCAGCCTCCACCAGGACCCCACTCATGTCCAACTCATGTCTCCATGCACCCCCACCCCCCAGCCACCAGGGGCACCCTCCACCAGGCCCCCACCACCCTACCCCCCAGCAGTGCAGGGGCAGCCTCCACCAGGCCCCCAACCATGTCTCCCATCACCCCCACCCCCCAGCCACCAGGGGCAGCCTCTACCAAGCCCCCACTCATGTCCCCTATCACCCCTACCCCCCAGCAGTGCAGGGGCAGCCTCCACCAGGCTCCCACTCATGTATACCACCACCCCCACCCACCGGCATCCAGGGGTACCCTCCACCAGGCCCCCACTCATGTCTCCCATCACCCCCACCCCCAGCAGTGCAGGGGCAGCCTCCATCAGGCCCCCACTCATGTCTCCCACCACCCCCACCCCCCAGCAGTGCAGGGGTACCCTCCACCAGGCCCCCACTCATGTCTCCCATCACCCGCACCCCCAGCAGTGCAGGGGCAGCCTCCACCAGGCCCCCACTCATGTCTCCCACCACCCCAACCCCCAGCAGTGCAGGGGCAGCCTCCACCAGGCCCCCAACCATGTCTCCCACCACCCCCACCCCCCAGCCACGAGGGGCAGCCTCCACCAGGCCCCCACTCATGTCTCTCACCACCCCCACCCCCCAGCAGTGCAGGGGCACCCTCCACCAGGCCCCCACTCATGTCTCCCACCACCCCCACCCCCCAGCAGTGCAGGGGCACCCTCCACCAGGCCCCCACTCATGTCTCCCACCACCCCCACCCCCCAGCAGTGCAGGGGCACCCTCCACCAGGACCCCACTCATGTCTCCCACCACCCCCACCCCCCAGCAGTGCAGGGGCACCCTCCACCAGGCCCCCACTCATGTCTCCCACCACCCCATCCCCCAGCAGTGCAGGGGCAGCCTCCACCAGGCCCCCAACCATGTCTCCCACCACCCCCACCCCCAGCCACCAGGGGCAGCCTCCACCAGGCCCCCACTCATGTCTCCTACCACCCCCACCCACCAGCAGTGCAGGGGCACCCTCCACCAGGACCCCACTCATGTCTCCCATCATTCCCACCCCCCAGCAGTGCAGGGGCAGCCTCCACCAGGCCCCCACTCATGTCTCCCACCACCCCGCCCCCCAGCAGTGCAGGGGCAGCCTCCACCAGGCCCCCAACCATGTCTCCCACCACCCCCACCCCCCAGCCACGAGGGGCAGCCTCCACCAGGCCCCCACTCATGTCTCCCACCAGCCCCACCCTCCAGCAGTGCAGGGGCACCCTCCACCAGGCCCCCACTCATGTCTCCCACCACTCCCACCCCCCAGCAGTGCAGGGGCACCCTCCACCAGGCCCCCACTCATTTCTACCATCACCCCCCCAGCAGTGCAGGGGCAGCCTCCACCAGGCCCCCACTCATGTCTCCCACCACCCCCACCCCCCAGCAGTGCAGGGGCACCCTCCACCAGGACCCCACTCATGTCTCCCATCACCCCCACCCCCCAGCAGTGCAGGGGCAGCCTCCACCAGGACCCCACTCATGTCCAACTCATGTCTCCATGCACCCCCACCCCTCAGCCACCAGGGGCACCCTCCACCAGGCCCCCACTCATGTCTCCCACCACCCCACCCCCCAGCAGTGCATGGGCAGCCTCCACCAGGCCTCCACTCATGTCTACCACCACCCCCACCCCCCAGCAGTGCAGGGGCACCCTCCACCAGGCCCCCACTCATGTCTCCCACCACCCCCACCCCCAGCAGTGCAGGGGCACCCTCCACCAGGACCCCACTCATGTCTCCCATCACCCCCACCCCCCAGCAGTGCAGGGGCAGCCTCCACCAGGACCCCACTCATGTCCAACTCATGTCTCCCTGCACCCCCACCCCCCAGCCACCAGGGTCAGCCTCCACCAGGCCCCCACTCATGTCTCCCACCACCCCACCCCCCAGCAGTGCAGGGGCACCCTCCACCAGGACCAAACACATGTCTCCCATCACCCCCACCCCCCGGCAGTGCAGGGGCAGCCTCCACCAGGACCCCACTCATGTCCAAACCATGTCTCCCTGCACCCGAACCCCCCAGCCACCAGGGGCACCCTCCACCAGGCCCCCACTCATGTCTCCCACCACCCCCACCCCCCAGCAGTGCAGGGGCACCCTCCACCAGGACCCCACTCATGTCTACCACCACCCCCATCCCCCAGCAGTGCAGGGGCACCCTCCATCAGGCCCCCACTCATGTCTACCATCACTCCCACCCCCCAGCATCCAGGGGCACCCTCCACCAGGCCCCCACCCATGTCTCCCATCACCCCACCCCCCAGCAGTGCAGGGGCAGCCTCCACCAGGCCCCCACACATGTCCCCTATCACCCCCACCCCCTAACAGTGCAGGGGCAGCCTCCACCAGGCCCCCACGCGTGTCCCCTATCACCCCTACCCCCCAGCAGTGCAGGGGCAGCCTCCACCAGGCTCCCACTCATGTATACCACCACCCCCACCCACCAGCATCCAGGGGCAGCCTCCACCAGGCCCCCACTCATGTCTCCCACCACCCCCACCCCCCAGCAGTGCAGGGGTACCCTCCACCAGGCCCCCACTCATGTCTCCCATCACCCCCACCCCCAGCAGTGCAGGGGCAGCCTCCACCAGGCCCCCACTCATGTCTCCCACCACCCCAACCCCCAGCAGTGCAGGGGCAGCCTCCACCAGGCCCCCAACCATGTCTCCCACCACCTCCACCCCCCAGCCACGAGCGGCAGCCTCCACCAGGCCCCCACTCATGTCTCCCACCACCCTCACCCCCCAGCAGTGCAGGGGCACCCTCCACCAGCCCCCCACTCATGTCTCCCACCACCCCCACCCCCCAGCAGTGCAGGGGCACCCTCCACCAGGCCCCCACTCATGTCTACCATCACCCCCACCCCCCAGCAGTGCAGGGGCAGCCTCCACCAGGCCCCCACTCATGTCTCCCACCACCCCCACCCCCCAGCAGTGCAGGGGCACCCTCCACCAGGACCCTACTCATGTCTCCCATCACCCCCACCCCCCAGCAGTGCAGGGGCAGCCTCCACCAGGACCCCACTCATGTCCAACTCATGTCTCCATGCACCCCCACCCCCCAGCCACCAGGGGCACCCTCCACCAGGCCCCCACCACCCTACCCCCCAGCAGTGCAGGGGCAGCCTCCACCAGGCCCCCAACCATGTCTCCCATCACCCCCACCCCCCAGCCACCAGGGGCAGCCTCTACCAAGCCCCCACTCATGTCCCCTATCACCCCTACCCCCCAGCAGTGCAGGGGCAGCCTCCACCAGGCTCCCACTCATGTATACCACCACCCCCACCCACCGGCATCCAGGGGTACCCTCCACCAGGCCCCCACTCATGTCTCCCATCACCCCCACCCCCAGCAGTGCAGGGGCAGCCTCCACCAGGCCCCCACTCATGTCTCCCACCACCCCCACCCCCCAGCAGTGCAGGGGTACCCTCCACCAGGCCCCCACTCATGTCTCCCATCACCCCCACCCCCAGCAGTGCAGGGGCAGCCTCCACCAGGCCCCCACTCATGTCTCCCACCACCCCAACCCCCAGCAGTGCAGGGGCAGCCTCCACCAGGCCCCCAACCATGTCTCCCACCACCCCCACCCCCCAGCCACGAGGGGCAGCCTCCACCAGGCCCCCACTCATGTCTCTCACCACCCCCACCCCCCAGCAGTGCAGGGGCACCCTCCACCAGGCCCCCACTCATGTCTCCCACCACCCCCACCCCCCAGCAGTGCAGGGGCACCCTCCACCAGGCCCCCACTCATGTCTCCCACCACCCCCACCCCCCAGCAGTGCAGGGGCACCCTCCACCAGGACCCCACTCATGTCTCCCACCACCCCATCCCCCAGCAGTGCAGGGGCAGCCTCCACCAGGCCCCCAACCATGTCTCCCACCACCCCCACCCCCAGCCACCAGGGGCAGCCTCCACCAGGCCCCCACTCATGTCTCCTACCACCCCCACCCACCAGCAGTGCAGGGGCACCCTCCACCAGGACCCCACTCATGTCTCCCATCATTCCCACCCCCCAGCAGTGCAGGGGCAGCCTCCACCAGGCCCCCACTCATGTCTCCCACCACCCCACCACCCCACCCCCCAGCAGTGCAGGGGCAGCCTCCACCAGGCACCCAACCATGTCTCCCACCACCCCCACCCCCCAGCCACCAGGGGCAGCCTCCACCAGGCCCCCACTCATGTCTCCCACCACCCCCACCCCGCAGCAGTGCAGGGGCACCCTCCACTAGGCCCCCACTCATGTCACCCACCACCCCCACCCCCCAGCAGTGCAGGGGCACCCTCCACCAGGCCCCCACTCATGTCTACATCACCCCACCACCCAGCAGTGCAGGGGCAGCCTCCACCAGGCCCCCACGCATGTGTCCCACCACCCCCACCCCCAGCAGTGCAGGGGCACCCTCCACCAGGACCCCACTCATGTCTCCCATCACCCCCACCCCCCAGCAGTGCAGGGGCAGCCTCCACCAGGACCCCACTCATGTCCAACACATGTCTCCATGCACCCCCACCCCCCAGCCACCAGGGGCACCCTCCACCAGGCCCCCACTCATATCTCCCATCACCCCCACCCCCCAGCCACCAGGGGCACCCTCCACCAGGCCCCCACTCATGTCTCCCACCACCCCCACCCCCCAGCAGTGCAGGGGCAGCCTCCACCAGGCCCCCAACCATGTCTCCCACCACCCCCACCCCCCAGCCACCAGGGGCAGCCTCCACCAGGCCCCCACTCATGTCTCCTACCACCCCCACCCCCCAGCAGTGCAGGGGCACCCTCCACCAGGCCCCCACTCATGTCTCCCACCACCCCCACCCCCAGCAGTGCAGGTGCACCCTCCACCAGGCCCCCACTCATGTCTCCCATGACCCCACCCCCCAGCAGTGCAGGGGCAGCCTCCACCAGGCCCCCACTCATGTCTCCCACCACCCCCACCCCCCAGCAGTGCAGGGGCACCCTCAACCAGGACCCCACTCATGTCTCCCATCACCCCCACCCCCCAGCAGTGCAGGGGCAGCCTCCACCAGGACCCCACTCATGTCCAACTCATGTCTCCCTGTCCCCCCACCCCCCAGCCACCAGGGGCACCCTCCACCAGGCCCCACTCATGTCTCCCATCACCCCCACCCCCCAGCCACCAGGGGCACCCTCCACCAGGCCCCCACTCATGTCTCCCACCACCCCCACCCCCCAGCAGTGCAGGGGCAGCCTCCACCAGGCCCCCAACCATGTCTCCCACCACCCCCACCCCCCAGCCACCAGGGGCAGCCTCCACCAGGCCCCCACTCATGTCTCCCACCACCCCCACCCCCCAACAGTGCAGGGGCACCCTCCACCAGGACCCCACTCATGTCTACCACCACCCCCACCCCCCAGCAGCAGGAGGCACCCTCCACCAGGCCCCCACTCATGTCTCACATCACCCCCACCCCCCAGCCACCAGGGGCAGCCTCCACCAGGCCCCCACTAATGTCTACCACCACCCCCACCCCCCAGCAGCAGGAGGCACCCTCCACCAGGCCCCCACTCATGTCTCACATCACCCCCACCCCCCAGCCACCAGGGGCAGCCTCCACCAGGACCCCACTCATGTCTCCCATCACCCCCACCCCACAGCAGTGCAGGGGCAGCCTCCACCAGGACCCCACTGATGTCCAACTCATGTCTCCCTGTACCCCCACCCCCCAGCCACCAGGGGCACCCTCCACCAGGCCCACACTCATGTCTCCCACCACCCCCACCCCCCAGCAGTGCAGGGGCACCCTCCACCAGGCCCCCACTCATGTCTCCCACCACCCCCAACCCCCAGCAGTGCAGGGGCAGCCTCCACCAGGCCCCCAACCATGTCTCCCACCACCCCCACCCCCCAGTCACCAGGGGCAGCCTCCACCAGGCCCCCACTCATGTCTCCCACCACCCCCACCCCCCAGCAGTGCTGGGGCACCCTCCACCAGGCCCCCAACCATGTCTCCCATCACCCCCACCCCCCAGCCACAAGGGGCACCCTCCACCAGGCCCCCACTCATGTCTACCACCACCCCCACCCCCCAGCCGTGCGATTTGCCTGGGTACGTGTATTCCTGGGGTGCACGGGTAGTCTCCCATGCGATACCATCAGGGTACATGTATTATGGGTCCGCGTGAACTTCCACACGCGATACCAGCGGGCTACGTGTTTTACGGGGTTCGCGGGAAGTTCCACACGCGATTGCCCTGGGTACGTGTATTTCGGGGTGCTTGTGAACTTCCACACGCGACTGGGCCTGGGAGAGTGTGCTACGTGTATTCCTGGGGTGGGCGGGAAGATTCACACGTTCGCCTACGACGCGCCGAAAAATAAATGGTCCAATCCTGAAACACGTACGCCAGCATGAAGCAGGCGTACGTCGACCCGTGCAGCATAAAAGTGCGAGCAAACAACAAACAAGCTCAGACGCCAGGATGAATATACCGTTCCTAGCAGCAGTGGCCGTGGATTACCAAAGGAGGAGGAGGAGGATAGTGAGGGCCCGAATTTTCACTCCCAGAACCAGCCTTTTTGGGATGCCTGATGACCAGGTCTATGGGAGGTACAGGTTTCCACCACACATAATACTGGACCTGGTCAGTGAGTGGGAGGATGACCTCACATCACCCAACCTGTGCTCCCAAGCACTCAGCCCCCTGGAGAAGGTCCTCAATGTACTGCACTTCTCGGCCACAGGATCATTTCAGCGGACAAGTGCCATAGTGGGTGGGGTATCACAGGCCATGCAGTCACGCTGCCTACACCAGGTCTTGAACATCATCACTGCACGCCCATCAGTCCGTAGGCACATGTACCTGCCCAGGACACCTGCAGAAAGGCAGGCTGCCACCCTCGATTTCTACGGTGTGGCATAATTCCCAAAAGTGCTAGGTGCCATTGACTGCACCCATGTGGCACTAAGTCCCCCCAGGGCATCTGAGCACATCTATAGGAACCGCAAGCACTGGCATTCCATCAACGTGCAGGTACTATGTAATGCCAAGGGAATCATCACATCAGTATATGCCAACTATCCAGGGTCCACCCACGACAACTTCGTTTACCGAATGTCTACCCTAAGCCGGGACGTAGAAGCTGGGCGGTATGGTGATACATGGCTGCTTGGTGAGTTTGAATGCCACTGCACATGCATGCATGTCAGAAGCAGAGGTATGTCACTACCCCACTAATGATACCCATCACCTCCTCACCAGGGGACAGTGACTACCCTCTGAGCACCCACATGATGACGCCAATTCGGAACCCCATCACGCCTCCAGAGGTAAGATACAACACAGCCCATATTGCAACCCGGGGCATAGTGGAGCGCACATTCGGAGTGCTCAAGTCACGCTTTCGCTCCCTTGACCGTTCTGGCGGGCAGCTATTATATGCGCCCCCAGTAGTGTGCAGGATCATAGTGGCAGCATGTGCCTGCCCAATGTTGCAACACGCCGGGGCCTGGCTGTGGACATGGTGGTGCCCCCACATCCACAACCACATGCATGCCCGCTGCACATGGGAGGGGAGAGGGCACGGGGTGAGGCAGCCCGTACGCAGCTGGTGGCTAATTACTTCACATAGAAATCACACCCCTGTGGAGTGCACACAGCCCTGGCACATACCATCTGATAAGCAATGATGACTCGACCTGACAATTATGACGAACAAAGGGACAGTCAAGTGTCAGAACCATAGCAGCCTGAGATTGTTAATGTGGAAGTGTCACAATGTGTGCATCCCTACCTTCACAAACATCACCAATGCAGTGTCATCAAAAGACACACTTCAATGCTGCAGAAATGAATACCCACTTGCAAAATACTACATGAAAACAGTGCCATGTCACCCAACCCCTCCCCGGCACGGCCACACAACACACCATGGCATGTCATGCAATGTGAGAGGAAACAAATTAATCCCCACAAAATGCCCCAAGTGTCACCAGCTACAGTGTCCCTAATGGAAACATGGCCACACAGGAAATGCTCACAGTAATGCAGGACCTACAACACACATTACCAAATACTTACCAAGAATACCAATCACCTACATAACCTCCAACCTACCTTAAACATGACATTACAGACTTAAAAATTTGCTAGCCTCACTACCTGATGATGCCAGCACTCCGAACACTTCCAAGTATACAGTGTTAGCGCCACGCAAGAGTGTAGGTGCACTGCTTACAACATGGACTCCAGTTCCAAGGTGGACCGCCTTGTGAAGACATGAGAAATGGACCTGCAAATTAGGAGGATGAGATGGATGCAGAGGCACATATCAATACACCATGCAGTGTACAATACAACAACAATATGCACTATGAATGTATACACAGTATTGACTACAGACTGCCCACACATCGAATGGGAGTCCAATGTCACCATGTACGTCAATGTCACTTGGGCACACCCTTTGCAAACCCATGGAAACAGGAAGCAGGAGGGGTGTGTGTCACAAAAACCCAAGCATCTGAACCAAATTCATGACAAGGCTGCATGTGCCCAGCCACAATGCAGCGTATGCCCACGGGAGCCACACAAGGCAACACACTGTCCCAAAAAAAAAAAAAAATCAAAAATGTCCATTAATCGGCCAAGGGGGGTGGGGGAGGCTACCCAGGAGGTCCGAGGACAGGGTGCACACCAAAACCCACCTGTGTGGAAATTGCGGGAAAAAAACACCTCCGTGGGCTCATGGCCTACACAGCTACCCTATTGTGGGAGAATCACTGCTGTTGCTCTCCTCACCCTCTGCAGCTGCATCAGGATGTGCTGGCACTATGGGAGGCAGCCCACGCAAAGCCCTAGTCTGTTCCTCCATGGCTGCAAGCATGCAGGTGTGGTAGGTCTCGTTCTGGAGGACAATTGTGCGGAGGTCCCCATGCAACAACTCACGGGATGCCCGGACCTCCGCCCTAGTTGCCTGCATCTCAGCTGAGAGCGTACGTGTGAGATGCTCCAGCTGCTGTTCTGTCCTTCTATTTGTTGAAGCCTCAAGCTCAACAAGAGTCGTCCTGAGGTGAAGGAGTTCCACCCTCAGGGCTTCCCTGTGGCCCTGGGACTCCATGGAAATGGCTTCTTGCAGAGTCGCCAGTGCCGCCCGCCTGACCCTGTCGGACGCCAACATGTCCTCCCTGTGTGACTGGCAGATGGAGTCTGTTGCCTGCTGTAGTCGCTCCATCAGCCTTTTGGGGGAGACAATGGAAGTGGCCACCTTATCCATGGCCTGAGCCATCATCTCTGATGATGCTGCCTCTTGGGTTGCCATACCGTATATGGATTGCTCCCATGCGGTATTGCCAGGTGGCTGACGGCCACCACGTCGGCGGGCACCACACCTGTCTGGGGCAAGGCGAACTGCGCCTTGCTCTGCCGGCACTGCCTGAGGCTGCAGGACTGCATTCCCCCTCTGATCTGCTGGTCCAGGAACAGGATCAGATGTCGCGGAGTGTGACCCTGCATCCGTAACCACCAAAGGCATACCTGACAACACTGAAATCCCCATTGAGGGTTCTAACCCTGGTGCAGGTGGGTCGGACAGAACAGAATCCCTCCCAGGAACACTCACCTGCGACGGCACATAGGTCTCATCATCCGAATCGACACCTGAATACAGCTCGGGGGAGGTGCAGCCAGAGACACCCCTTGAGAGCACGACCTGCAGCAGTTGTGGGTTCTCACCCACCACCACACCATGTCCCTCACTGGTGGTCGGTCGTCCCTCAGACCCCTCCTGGGTCTGCACCATCTCCACAACCCCAGCAGTATCAAGTGCGTCATCCCCTGCAAAGACTTAAAAGAAAACAAATGGAAACAGGCATTAGCACTATGGCACACAATTAGGGCTGAGAGGCTACATAAACAGTACTTGATTGACACATGCCCCACATGACTAAAACCCTCCCATGCATGCACCGTCACTGCGTGTGAAGGGTAGGCAGATGGCACACATTGATGACACCAAGATGGAGGATGAACACATTTGCTGCATGCTGCCCAGCAATGGCATCACACATTGGCCAGTGATTGGCAGGTCAAATACACATGCCATCACACAGATGGCATGTACCCTAGCCATGAAGTGAAGAGGGTGAGGAGGGCACCAATTGTTCATTCAGTCCAGTTTGCTCATGAAATTGATTTTTACATTGAAATGGTCCAAATGTTTAACCTGGAGCTGCCAGTCCAAAATGGTCCTATAGCACAGGGACATGTCTAAACAAATCATGTCCAGGAAACAAAGCCAGTACACTGTATCATAGCCATGTCAGATATGTGACAATAAGACTGAGAAATCCCGAGTAAAAGTGGTGGTATGCAAACAATCTGCCTGAATAAACAGAGGTAAATAAGCAACAATGTTGTGGCAAGATGACACTCCAAGGGCAACTGGCGTGGTGTTGGGCTGGATGCCTAATGTTGGCAGAAGGAATGCTGCTATACCCAAATGCTGGTGCGCAGAATGTATAGGATGAGGCACATGGGTGACCCAAACCACTCATGCACACACACCCTCACCTGGCACCCAAACAGAAGCCCTCCCACACACACCATGCACATGGATGACACACACATGCATGTGCACTCACCGGACAATGCCTTGTAATCTGCCAGTTCTCCCATGCCTTGGATCTGTTCCTCCGTGACGTAGGTCCCAGCAACCTGCTCATGTGGAGTGAGTTCTATGTCCTCTGCTGGAGACCCACCTCCAGTCACTAGAGTTGCGGCATGACTTGAGGCCAGCTTATTCTTTGCCCTGCGCTTCAGGTCATTCCAGCGCTTGTAGCATTCAGTAGCTGTGCGCCTCACGATTCCAAGGGCACTTATGATGTCCTCAATGGTCTGCCAGTGTGCCTGACGTTGTGCAGGTGTGATCTTGGATCCTGCAACAATCACCATTTCGCGGTCATGTGCGGACACATACTCTACAAGTGCATTCAGTTCGGCCTCATTGAAGCTAGGCTTCCTTGACGGTCCGGACCGTGTAGCCGTGCCTGGGGCATCAGCCTCTACTGGACGAGCACTCTTCCTCTTCCGCTTGGAAGGTGGTGGGGATCCTGAGTGTCCTACGCCACTCTGGACACTAGGGGCAGGAGCCCTGGTGGACTCTGTACTAGGAGTGTGGGATTGCACACTCAGCATGGGAGTTGGTGCAGACATTAGCTCAAGTGTGATGGTGTCAGGGGGAATGTCAGCATGATGGACTTGGACCAACACTGTCCTGGCTGGGTGTGTGAGAGGTGGGGTGGATGGAGCCGCAGCTGCCCCTGCAGCCTCCCCAGCCTGCCTACACGGGGCAGCAGATGACCTAGCTGCCCCTGATCCACGTGGCCTGATGACACCAACGTTCACCGGCGCACGTGGCCTAGACCTGCTGACCTGGAAGTCAGCCATGGAGTCACCCTGTGCCAGGTCTGGTTCCACAATGGGCTGGTCCAACAAGGGCTGAGCATGGATGGTGTCAGCCACGTTAACCTCAACCAGGGGGGGGCATGGGTGTCCCTGACTGCTCCTCCACACATGGGGGGCTAAGGGCACCCTGCAAGTCACGGCCAAGTCCCCTACCGGATCCACCACAGCCACCACTTGGGGCTCGGCCACCTTTGCCACCCTTACGGCTTGTTCGCCTCCCAGCCATGGCACTGATGTAATTGTGCGTATGGGAGTCGATGTGAACTATTGTCCTGGGCAATTGGGGGTCAAAGGGGTTGGGTATCAGATGATAATCGTACCCTGGTGCTCTAGCAAGGCTGTATGTCACCCCTGGGGAAAGATGACGGGTCACGCAACGCACAGGCACCCCAAAAAAGGGAAGTAAGGTGCACGCAACCCCTCGTAGACCACGTGTGTGGAAAAATAAACCTGCACTACGCTGTGGCACCCAAAAACACAAGAATGAACGTATGCGTGTCACACGCAGCCTGGAATGACCTCTGAAGGGGTACGCGACACACGGGGCAAGCACAGATGTTAAATACGTGCGTGACTCATCGTCTGCCAGGAACAAAAGCGTGAAAAATATGCGCGTTGGCAACACCCCTGCCAAAAGAAGAATTGTACGCTGTCTGAGGAGACAGGACAACAGTAGAAGGGAACGCTGTTTGAGGAAACAGGCCCAGGAAAAAGAGGAAAAGAGAAAAAGCTGTCAGAGATAACAGGGAACACGAACTGGAAACGCCGTGAAGTAAATCGCGTGTGAATCGACAAGAAGTACAGATTTCACCTACTCGCTCTCCACGAAAAGCACGTACAAGGAAATGGCCCTCTACACGTACCTTTTATACACACGTCACAGACGCGTATACGCGATGAGGCCATTTCCACCAATTACACGCTTTGACACTTGGACGTGTATCTTTTATTTTTACACGCGCCATTCTCTACGGCCATGCACGTGATGTCACAGCTGCGCATGGGGGCCTTTGGGCCAATGAAATCGCGTATGCGTGCAGACGCGCTTACGCGCTAAGGTCCTTTCCTCGAATTACACGCAGACGTGGAGGACTTTTCACGTGCCAAATCACTCTGTGTCAAGCTGGCCACGTGTAAGCACACGGAAGACCACACTCCTGCCCAGAAAGCCGATTTACTGCCCCCAGAGCCCCGAGCACGCTCCCACCTGCCATCTGCTGCTGCCTGACTGCCTGCTGCCCACGTGCCCTGCCATTTGCTGCCTGCACATCAGCCAGGGGTGCTGTTGCTGTGACCACCCCTTCTGGAACCGAAGACTCCCGACTGGGATTCCATCGCTCCACAGCCCAGCCCCAGGACCCAGTTGCCCACCCACTCCTGCCTCTGGGGTTGTCATGTCGGGTACTACAACATCTGGCACCACTGACAACCCCCGGCCAGAGAGGCAGAGGGACACCAGCTTCAGTGCCAGGGAAGTTGGTGTCCTGGTGGAGAAAGTCCTGGGGCAGTATGATGCCCTCTACGGAAGGGTGCGCGCCGACAAGGAAGGACGGACTCTGATCTGGACGGACATCGTGACTGCCATCAACGCAGAGGGGGTGGCAGTCCGCGACTTCCAACATGTCAAGAAGCGCTGGGAGGACTTCAGGTCCAAGACCCTCAGCAAGGCCCGGCGCCTCTTGAAGGCAGCGGATGCTAAGGGGTGCTGGGGCCACTTGTCGGAAGATCAGATGAGGGTCCTGGAACGCATATCCCCAGCGCTCCACGTCCAGGTCCTTGAGAGGCAGACCCGTCTGGAGTCGAGCGGTAAGTATACATGCATCATGATTGTAAGCTGTGCGTGTGGTGATGTGCCAGTAGTGTGCCGGTTGCACATCTGTTTGTATGGGGCTGAGTATGGGTGGGGGTGTACAGGGCCGTGAGGCTAACTAACACATGCGAGGGCTGTCATGTGTGAGACATGGATGGTGCTTGTGTGTGTAGGCTTGCATGCCAAATGCAGTTGTGTGGGCAGACATGTTTGGATGAATGTGTATGTAAGTAGGTATGTTTGTGATGTCACGCATGTATGTTGTTTTCAGCTGCATGTATCAGCACTGTGTACATGTGCATGTGTGCGTATTTGACAAGGGTGCAAAAGTGATGCAACATGGATGCATGTGACAGCGGGATGTGGAAGCCTGATTGGCAGATGTGACATGGATGCCCATCGGAACACTGCGACAGTTGGCTGAGGTGTACACATGCATGCAAGTGTGGTGGTATGCGTGCATGTGTAGTGCACTCCCTGTGTTGCATGTGATGTCTGGCTCACCTTTGCCTGCTTGTATGTGTATGGATGGTGCTGGCAGTTGCGATGTGGCTGTGGTATGGCTCATGTGTGCATGTAGAAATGACATGTGTGTTGCCAATTGTGATGCCATGCCTGGGGTTTGCCAATGCCACTCATGTGCAACTGTCATGTGTGTATGTGTCCATTGTACAGTGCCCTGATGCCTGTGTTTTATTTCTCCCTGTCTGCAGCGTCAACTGATGAAGAGGGCGGAGAAGGTGCTGTGGAGCACAGCGGCGGGGATCGCACCGCCAGCCGGAGACGCAAGGCCCGGCTCCCCTCCCAGGTTGTGATCTCGTCTGGGAGTGAGGAGTCCGGTGCCGCGTCCCAGGCCGCAGCTGTCGGGGGGAGGTCCAAGAGGCGGAGGTCAGAGTTGGACTCCTTGGCAGCAGAAGGGGCAGCTGGGACCCCACAGGGCCCAATGGGGGAAGATGGCACGGAGTCATCCAGGTTAGTGGGGGGTTTGGTGGTGGAGGAGGCCGTGCAAGCAACAGAGACGGGGTCTGGTGGTGGGGATTTCACTGGTGCTAGTGGTGCAGTGCAGGACCAGGGACAGGAGGCAGCACAGGTCGCCGCGGAGGTGCCTGTGTGCAATCCTGTCCCTGATCCTGTCACTGCATCATCTTGCACCAGCAGGGATGCCTACGTCCAGACCCGTTTTCAGGCAGGGGATGAGCTCACGACAACTGTCCTTCCTCTGCCTGCGGACGTGGCTATCCGGGTCCGGGTTGAGCCTGTCCTGACTGGTGTGGCGTTGCGTCAACGGGCCATGCGAGGTGACCTGCAGTCTTTTCATGAGGAGACTGCACGTCATCTCGAATGGCTCGTTGACCGCGTCGGCCTACTGGGACAGGTCACCCAGGCCGGATTCCTCCGTTTGATGGGGCTTGCTCAGACCCCCTCCTCAACTGAACCCCCTATGCGCCAGTCGTCCTCCATGCCAACTTCCCACCCATCAGTCACCTGGGTGCCCCGTGGATATGCCTCTGACGGTGCGGCCAGGCTGGTGGAGGAGACATCCCTGCCACAATCGGGAGTCGGCCACATCAACGACTGCACCCCAGCCAGCGGAGGATGTGCAGGCAGCAGGAGGCAGTGCACGGGCAGAGGCGCAGAAGCAGCAGCAACGTGGTGGGAGCCATGATGGCTTGGGGCCTTCGACATCGGAGGGGCAGGCATCGGACGGAGGGCAGGAGGACCCAGGACGTGAAGTGTCTTCCGTGTGGCAGCGGTTGGGCCACGCCATAAATGCGGAGCGGCAGCAGACGGAAGAGGCACGGCTCACGATGGTCAGGGCGGAGAACTCCATGCGGAGGGCCCTGAGGCGGGCCGAGTGCCTCGAGGCAATCCGCAGGGAGTTTGGGGGGAACATGTGGACGGCCCTGCGGACCCTCGGGGCCATGGAGGAGGAGCGCCTCCGGGACATTGAGCAGGAGTTCAATGATGCCCTGGCCCGGAACATCCTGAAGTGAGCCGTCGGACTAGCCCGCTGCCCTTGTAAATAGTTCTGTAGTTAGTGTTAGGTTTCCTTTGGTTTAGCATTTTTTTTGGACCTTTTGGACAATGGGCCACGATTTTGTATATATTTTATTTTTTTAGGTAGTGTTATTAGATAGGTTTCATTTCTTCGGTTGGGATCATGGACCCTGGTTTGTTTCTCTGTATATAGTTGACTTTTGGATTTTAATTTTTTTTATGATTTCCCCATGGAGCAATGGTTTTCGATTTTAATTTTCCATTGGATTTAGTTTTGTGGACTGTGACTTTGGACACCTTTCGTTTGAATTATGATTTGTGGTTTTGCATTATTTCACGTACCTGCTGGTTTTAAAAAAAAAAAAATCCATTATTGTTTGTTTATTTTTGATTCAATTTATGTTGCGTTTAATACATATTTTTTCTTCAAACTTCAATGTGTAGTATCATCTCATTGGTTTCATGCATATGATGATATGGGTTTTGACATGCACTGACACCCATCGGGGGTATGTGAGGGACATGTGTTCATTTCAAAACTTGCAATTAGGGTTATATCATGTTTCTGCCATTTCTAAGTGGGTGGATACAATACTCAGGTGGGTGTTTGGCATTTGGAGGCTGACCATAAGGGCCAGGGATCTAGATTGTGGTGACATGTTGGCTGGGGGACATGAGTGGGGGCCTGGTGGAGGCTGCCCCTGCACTTCTGGGGGGTGGGGGTGGTGGGAGACATGAGTGGGGGCCTGGTGGAGGGTGCCCCTGCACTGCTGGGGGGTGGGGGTGCAGGGAGACATGAGGTGGACATGGGTGTGGGCCTGGTGGAGGGTGCCCCTGCACTGCTGGGGGGTGGGGGTGGTGGGAGACATGAGTGGGGGCCTGGTGGAGGCTGCTCCTGCACTGCTGGGGGGTGGGGGTGGTGGGAGACATGAGTGGGGGCCTGGTGGAGGTTGCCCCTTTACTGCTGGGGGGTGGGGGTGATGGGAGACATGAGTGGGGGCCTGGTGGAGGCTGCCCCTGCACTGCTGGGGGGTGCGGGTGATGGGAGACATGAGTGGGGGCCTGGTGGAGGGTGCCCCTGCACTGCTGGCGGGTGGGGGTGGTGGGAGACATGAGTGGGGGCCTGGTGGAGGCTGCCCCTTGATGCTGGGGGGTGGGGGTGGTGGTAGACATGAGTGGGGGCCTGGTGGAGGCTGCCCCTGCACTGCTGGGGGGTGGGGGTGATAGGGGACATGAGTGGGGGCCTGGTGGAGGCTGCCCCTGCACTGCTGGGTGGTGGGGGTGGTAGGGGACATGAGTGGGGGCCTGGTGGAGGCGGCCCCTGCACTGCTGGGGGGTGAGGGTGATGGGAGACATGAGTGGGGGCCTGGTGGAGGCTGCCCCTGCACTGCTGGGGGGTGGGGGTGATGGGAGACATGAGTGGGGGCCTGGTGGAGGCTGCCCCTGCACTGCTGGGGGTGTGGGTGGTGGGAGACATGGGTGGGGGCCTGGTGGAGGCTGCCCCTGCACTGCTGGGGGGTGGGGGTGATGGGAGACATGAGTGGGGGCCTGGTGGAGGCTGCCCCTGCACTGCTGGGGGGTGGGGGTGATGGGAGACATGAGTGGGGGCCTGGTGGAGGGTGCCCCTGCACTGCTGGTGGGTGGGGGTGGTGTGAGACATGAGTGGGGGCCTGGTGGAGGCTGCCCCTTGATGCTGGGGGTGGGGGTGGTGGTATACATGAGTGGGGGCCTGGTGGAGGCTGCCCCTGCACTGCTGGGGGGTGGGGGTGATGGGAGACATGAGTGGGGGCCTGGTGGAGGGTGCCCCTGCACTGCTGGGGGGTGAGGGTGATGGGAGACATGAGTGGGGGCCTGGTGGAGGCTGCCCCTGCACTGCTGGGGGGTGGGGGTGATGGGAGACATGAGTGGGGGCCTGGTGGAGGCTGCCCCTGCACTGCTGGGGGGTGAGGGTGATTGGAGACATGAGTGGGGGCCTGGTGGAGGCTGCCCCTGCACTGCTGGGGGGTGGGGGTGATGGGAGACATGAGTGGGGGCCTGGTGGAGGCTGCCCCTGCACTGCTGGGGGGTGGTGGGAGACATGAGTGGGGGCCTGGTGGAGGCTGCCCCTGCACTGCTGGGGGGTGGGGGTGATGGGAGACATGAGTGGGGGCCTGGTGGAGGCTGCCCCTGCACTGCTGGGGGGTGGGGGTGATGGGAGACATGAGTGGGGGCCTGGTGGAGGGTGCCCCTGCACTGCTGGGGCGTGGGGGTGGTGGGAGACATGAGTGGGGGCCTGGTGGAGGCTGCCCCTGGATGCTGGGGGGTGGGGGTGGTGGTAGACATGAGTGGGGGCCTGGTGGAGGAGGCCCCTGCACTGCTGGGGGGTGGGGGTGATAGGGGACATGAGTGGGTGCCTGGTGGAGGCTGCCCCTGCACTGCTGGGGGGTGGGGTGATAGGGGACATGAGTGGGGGCCTGGTGGAGGCTGCCCCTGCACTGCTGGGGGGTGGGGGTGATGGGAGACATGAGTTGGGGCCTGGTGGAGGGTGCCCCTGGATGCTGGGGGATGGGGGCGGTGGTAGACATGAGTGGGGTCCTGGTGGAGGGTGCCCCTGCACTGCTGGGGGGTGGGGGTGGTGGTAGACATGAGTGGGGTCCTGGTGGAGGGTGCCCCTGCACTGCTGGGGGGTGGGGGGGGTGGGAGACATGAGTGGGGGCCTGGTGGAGGGTGCCCCTGGTGGCTGGGAGGTGGGGGTGCAGGGAGACATGAGTTGGACATGAGTGGGGTCCTGATGGAGGGTGCCCCTGCACTGCTGGGGGTGGGGGTGGTGGGAGACATGAGTGGGGGCCTGGTGGAGGCTGTCCCTGCACTGCTGGGGGGTGGGGGTGATAGGAGACATGAGTGGGGGCCTGGTGGAGGCTGCCCCTGCACTGCTGGGGGGTGAGGGTGATTGGAGACATGAGTGGGGGCCTGGTGGAGGCTGCCCCTGCACTGCTGGGGGGTGGGGGTGATGGGAGACATGAGTGGGGGCCTGGTGGAGGCTGCCCCTGCACTGCTGGGGGGTGGTGGGAGACATGAGTGGGGGCCTGGTGGAGGCTGCCCCTGCACTGCTGGGGGGTGGGGGTGATGGGAGACATGAGTGGGGGCCTGGTGGAGGCTGCCCCTGCACTGCTGGGGGGTGGGGGTGATGGGAGACATGAGTGGGGGCCTGGTGGAGGGTGCCCCTGCACTGCTGGGGCGTGGGGGTGGTGGGAGACATGAGTGGGGGCCTGGTGGAGGCTGCCCCTGGATGCTGGGGGGTGGGGGTGGTGGTAGACATGAGTGGGGGCCTGGTGGAGGAGGCCCCTGCACTGCTGGGGGGTGGGGGTGATAGGGGACATGAGTGGGTGCCTGGTGGAGGCTGCCCCTGCACTGCTGGGGGGTGGGGTGATAGGGGACATGAGTGGGGGCCTGGTGGAGGCTGCCCCTGCACTGCTGGGGGGTGGGGGTGATGGGAGACATGAGTTGGGGCCTGGTGGAGGGTGCCCCTGGATGCTGGGGGATGGGGGCGGTGGTAGACATGAGTGGGGTCCTGGTGGAGGGTGCCCCTGCACTGCTGGGGGGTGGGGGTGGTGGTAGACATGAGTGGGGTCCTGGTGGAGGGTGCCCCTGCACTGCTGGGGGGTGGGGGTGGTGGGAGACATGAGTGGGGGCCTGGTGGAGGGTGCCCCTCGTGGCTGGGAGGTGGGGGTGCAGGGAGACATGAGTTGGACATGAGTGGGGTCCTGATGGAGGGTGCCCCTGCACTGCTGGGGGTGGGGGTGGTGGGAGACATGAGTGGGGGCCTGGTGGAGGCTGTCCCTGCACTGCTGGGGGGTGGGGGTGATAGGGGACATGAGTGGGGGCCTGGTCGAGGCTGCCCCTGCACTGCTGAGGGGGTGCTGGAGGCGTGGGGGTGATGGTAGACATGAGTGGGGGCCTGGTGGAGGGTGCCCCTGGTGGCTGGGGGGTGGGGGTGGTGGGAGACATGAGTGGGGGCCTGGTGGAGGGTACCCCTGCACTGCTGGGGGGTGGGGGTGATAGGGGACATGAGTGGGGGCCTGGTGGAGGCTGCCCCTGCATTGCTGGGGGGTGGGGGTGATGGGAGACATGAGTGGGGGCCTGGTGGACGCTGCCCCTGCACTGCTGGGGGTGTGGGTGGTGGGAGACATGGGTGGGGGCCTGGTGGAGGCTGCCCCTGCACTGCTGGGGGGTGGGGGTGATGGGAGACATGAGTGGGGGCCTGGTGGAGGCTGCCCCTGCACTGCTGGGGGGTGGGGGTGATGGGAGACATGAGTGGGGGCCTGGTGGAGGGTGCCCCTGCACTGCTGGTGGGTGGGGGTGGTGGGAGACATGAGTGGGGGCCTGGTGGAGGGTGCATCTTGATGCTGGGGGTGGGGGTGGTGGTATACATGAGTGGGTGCCTGATGGAGGCTGCCCCTGCACTGCTGGGGGGAGATAGGGGACATGAGTGGGGCCTGGTGGAGGCTGCCCCTGCACTGCTGGGGGGTGGGTGTGATAGGGGACATGAGTGGGGGCCTGGTGGAGGCTGCCCCTGCACTGCTGGGGGGGTGGGGGTGATGGTAGACATGGGTGGGGGCCTGGTGGAGGGTGCCCCTGGTGGCTGGGGGGTGGGTGTGGTGGGAGACATGAGTGGAGGCCTGGTGGAGGCTGCCCCTGCACTGCTGGGGGGTGGGGATGATAGGGGACATGAGTGGGGGTGGGGGTGGAGGCTGCACCTGCACTGCTGGGGGGTGGGGGTGATGGTAGACATGAGTGGGGGCCTGGTGGAGGGTGCCCCTGGTGGCTGGGGGGTGGGGGTGGTGGGAGACTTGAGTGGGGGCCTGGTGGAGGCTGCCCCTGCATTGCTGGGGGGTGGGGGTGATGGTAGACATGCGTAGGGGCCTGGTGGAGGGTGCCCCTGGTGGCTGGGGGGTGGGGGTGTTGGTAGACATGAGTGGGGGCCTGGTGGAGGGTGCCCCTGGTGGCTGGGGGGTGGGGGTGGTGGGAGACATGAGTGAGTGCCTGGTGGAGGGTGCCCCTGCACTGCTGGGGCGTGTGGGTGATAGGGGACATGGGTGGGGGCCTGGTGGAGGCTGGCCCTGCACTGCTGGGGGGGTGGGGGTGATGGTAGACATGAGTGGGGGCCTGGTGGAGGGTGCCCCGGCACTGCTGGGGGGTGGGGTGGTGGGAGACATGAGTGGGGGCCTGGTGGAGGCTGCCCCTGCACTGCTGGGGGGTGGGGGTGATAGGGGACACGAGTGGGGGCCTGGTGGAGGCTGCCCCTGCACTGCGGGGGTGGGGGTGATGGTAGACATGAGTGGGGGCCTGGTGGAGGGTGCCTCTGGTGGCTGGGGAGTGGGGGTGGTGGGAGACATGAGTGGGGGCCTGGTGGAGGCTGCCCCTGCACTGCTGGGGGGTGGGGGTGATAGGGGACATGAGTGGGGGCCTGGTGGAGGCTGCCCCTGCACTGCTGGGGGGTGGGGGTGATGGTAGACATGAGTGGGGGCCTGGTGGAGGGTGCCCCTGGTGGCTGGGGGTGGGGGTGGTGGGAGACTTGAGTGGGGGCCTGGTGGAGGCTGCCCCTGCACTGCTGGGGGGTGGGGGTGATGGTAGACATGCGTGGGGGCCTGGTGGAGGATGCCCCTGGTGGCTGGGGGTGGGGGTGGTGGTATACATGAGTGGGGGCCTGGTGGAGGCTGCCCCTGCACTGCTGGGGGGGAGATAGGGGACATGAGTGGGGCCTGGTGGAGGCTGCCCCTGCACTGCTGGGGGGTGGGTGTGATAGGGGACATGAGTGGGGGCCTGGTGGAGGCTGCCCCTGCACTGCTGGGGGAGTGGGGGTGATGGTAGACATGGGTGGGGGCCTGGTGGAGGGTGCCCCTGGTGGCTGGGGGGTGGGTGTGGTGGGAGACATGAGTGGAGGCCTGGTGGAGGCTGCCCCTGCACTGCTGGGGGGTGGGGATGATAGGGGACATGAGTGGGGGCCTGGTGGAGGCTGCACCTGCACTGCTGGGGGGTGGGGGTGATGGTAGACATGAGTGGGGGCCTGGTGGAGGGTGCCCCTGGTGGCTGGGGGGTGGGGGTGGTGGGAGACTTGAGTGGGGGCCTGGTGGAGGCTGCCCCTGCATTGCTGGGGGGTGGGGGTGATGGTAGACATGCGTGGGGGCCTGGTGGAGGGTGCCCCTGGTGGCTGGGGGGTGGGGGTGTTGGTAGACATGAGTGGGGGCCTGGTGGAGGGTGCCCCTGGTGGCTGGGGGGTGGGGGTGGTGGGAGACATGAGTGAGTGCCTGGTGGAGGGTGCCCCTGCACTGCTGGGGCGTGTGGGTGATAGGGGACATGAGTGGGGGCCTGGTGGAGGCTGGCCCTGCACTGCTGGGGGGGTGGGGGTGATGGTAGACATGAGTGGGGGCCTGGTGGAGGGTGCCCCTGCACTGCTGGGGGGTGGGGTGGTGGGAGACATGAGTGGGGGCCTGGTGGAGGCTGCCCCTGCCTTGCAGGGGGGTGGGGGTGATAGGGGACACGAGTGGGGGCCTGGTGGAGGCTGCCCCTGCACTGCGGGGGTGGGGGTGATGGTAGACATGAGTGGGGGCCTGGTGGAGGGTGCCTCTGGTGGCTGGGGAGTGGGGGTGGTGGGAGACATGAGTGGGGGCCTGGTGGAGGCTGCCCCTGCACTGCTGGGGGGTGGGGGTGATAGGGGACATGAGTGGGGGCCTGGTGGAGGCTGCCCCTGCACTGCTGGGGGGTGGGGGTGATGGTAGACATGAGTGGGGGCCTGGTGGAGGGTGCCCCTGGTGGCTGGGGGTGGGGGTGGTGGGAGACTTGAGTGGGGGCCTGGTGGAGGCTGCCCCTGCACTGCTGGGGGGTGGGGGTGATGGTAGACATGCGTGGGGGCCTGGTGGAGGGTGCCCCTGGTGGCTGGGGGGTGGGGGTGTTGGTAGACATGAGTGGGGGCCTGGTGGAGGGTGCCCCTGGTGGCTGGGGGGTGGGGGTGATGGTAGACATGAGTGGGGGCCTGGTGGAGGGTGCCCCTGGTGGCTGGGGGTGGGGGTGGTGGGAGACTTGAGTGGGGGCCTGGTGGAGGCTGCCCCTGCACTGCTGGGGGGTGGGGGTGATGGTAGACATGCGTGGGGGCCTGGTGGAGGGTGCCCCTGGTGGCTGGGGGGTGGGGGTGTTGGTAGACATGAGTGGGGGCCTGGTGGAGGGTGCCCCTGGTGGCTGGGGGTTGGGGGTGGTGGGCGACATGAGTGGGTGCCTGGTGGAGGGTGCCCCTGCACTGCTGGGGCGTGGGGGTGATAGGGGACATTAGTGGGGGCCTGGTGGAGGCTGCCCCTGCACTGCTGGGGGGTGGGGGTGATGGTAGACTTGAGTGGGGGCCTGGTGGAGGGTGCCCCTGGAGGCTGGGGGTGGGGGTTTTGGTAGACATGAGTGGGGGCCTGGTGGAGGGTGCCCCTGCACTGCCTGGGGGTGGGGGTGATGGGAGACATGAGTGGGGGCCTGGTGGAGGGTGCCCCTGGTGGCTGGGGGGTGGGGGTGGTGGAAGACATGAGTGGGGGCCTGGTGGAGGCTCCCCCTGCACTGCTGGGGGGTGGGGGTGATGGTAGACATGAGTGGGGCCTGGTGGTGGCTGCCCCTGCACTGCTGGGGGGAGGGGGTGATGGTAGACATGAGTGGGGGCCTGGTGGAGGGTGCCCCTGGTAACTGGGGGGTGGGGCTGGTGGGAGACATGAGTGGGGGCCTGGTGGAGGCTGCCCCTGCACTGCTGGGGGGTGGGGGTGATAGGGGACATGAGTGAGGGCCTGGTGGAGGCTGTCCCTGCACTGCTGGGGGGTGGGGGTGATGGTAGACATGAGTGGCGGCCTGGTGGAGGGTGCCCCTGGTGGCTGGGGGTGGGGGTGGTGGGAGACATGAGTGGGGGCCTGGTGGAGGCTGCCCCTGCACTGCTGGAGGGTGGGGGTGATGGGAGACATGAGTGGGGGCCTAGTGGAGGGTGCCCCTGGTGGCTGGGGGGTGGGGGTGGTGGTAGACATGAGTGGGGGCCTGGTGGAGGGTGCCCCTGCACTGCTGGAGGGTGGGGGTGATGGGAGACATGAGTGGGGGCCTGGTGGAGGGTGCCCCTGGTGGCTGGGGGGTGGGAGTGGTGGGAGACATGAGTGGGGGCCTGGTGGAGGCTGCCCCTGCACTCCTGGGGGGTGGGGGTGATGGTAGACATGAGTGGGGGCCTGGTGGAGGGTGCCCCTGGTGGCTGGGGGGTGGGGGTGGTGGTAGACATGAGTGGGGGCCTGATGGAGGCTGCCCCTGCACTGATGGGGGGTGGGGGTGATGGTAGACATGAGTGGGGGCCTGGTGGAGGGTGTCCCTGGTGGCTGGGGGGTAGGGGTGGTGGGAGACATGAGTGGGGGCCTGGTGGAGGCTGCCCCTGCACTGCTGGTGGGTGGGGGTGATGGGAGACATGAGTGGGGGCCTGGTGGAGGCTGCCCCTGGTGGCTGGGGGGTGGGGTGGTGGGAGACATGAGTGGGGGCCTGGTGGAGGCTGCCCCTGGATCCTGGGGGGTGGGGCTGGTGGGAGACATGAGTGGGGGCCTGGTGGAGGCTGCCCCTGCACTGCTGGGGGGTGGGGGTGATAGGGGACATGAGTGAGGGCCTGGTGGAGGCTGTCCCTGCACTGCTGGGGGGTGGGGGTGATGGTAGACATGAGTGGCGGCCTGGTGGAGGGTGCCCCTGGTGGCTGGGGGTGGTGGGAGACATGAGTGGGGGCCTGGTGGAGGCTGCCCCTGCACTGCTGGAGGGTGGGGGTGATGGGAGACATGAGTGGGGGCCTAGTGGAGGGTGCCCCTGGTGGCTGGGGGGTGGGGGTGGTGGTAGACATGAGTGGGGGCCTGGTGGAGGGTGCCCCTGCACTGCTGGAGGGTGGGGGTGATGGGAGACATGAGTGGGGGCCTGGTGGAGGGTGCCCCTGGTGGCTGGGGGGTGGGAGTGGTGGGAGACATGAGTGGGGGCCTGGTGGAGGCTGCCCCTGCACTCCTGGGGGGTGGGGGTGATGGTAGACATGAGTGGGGGCCTGGTGGAGGGTGCCCCTGGTGGCTGGGGGGTGGGGGTGGTGGTAGACATGAGTGGGGGCCTGATGGAGGCTGCCCCTGCACTGCTGGGGGGTGGGGGTGATGGTAGACATGAGTGGGGGCCTGGTGGAGGGTGTCCCTGGTGACTGGGGGGTAGGGGTGGTGGGAGACATGAGTGGGGGCCTGGTGGAGGCTGCCCCTGCACTGCTGGTGGGTGGGGGTGATGGGAGACATGAGTGGGGGCCTGGTGGAGGCTGCCCCTGGTGGCTGGGGGGTGGGGTGGTGGGAGACATGAGTGGGGGCCTGGTGGAGGCTGCCCCTGGATCCTGGGGGTTGGGGGTGATGGTAGACATGAGTGGGGGCCTGGTGGAGGCTGCCCCTGCACTGCTGGGGGGTGGGGGTGATAGGGGACATGAGTGGGGGCCTGGTGGAGGCTGCCCCTGCACTGCTGGGGGGTGGGGGTGATGGTAGACATGAGTGGGGGCCTGGTGGAGGCTTCCCCTGCACTGCTGAGGGGTGGGGGTGATAGGGGACATGAGGGGGGGCCTGGTGGAGGCTGCCCCTGCACTGCTGGGGGTTGGGGGTGATGGGAGACATGAGTGGGGGCCTGGTGGAGGCTGCCTCTGCACTGCTGGGGGGTGGGGGTGATGGTAGACATGAGTGGGGGCCTGGTGGAGGCTGCCCCTGGTGGCTGGGGGTGCAGAGGGACATGCGTTGGGGGGCAGTAGTGCAAGGTGACATGTGGGTTGGCTGGGGGGCATGGCCATGTTGGATGGGGTGTCTGCGGGACATGTGCAGGGTAGGTCCCTGTGGTGTGGGCCACCTGCAGGGGCCGTGGGGGGTGTAGAGGGAACACCTAGGAGGACCCACATGTGCAATTCACGTGTGGTGCTCCCCGCGCACCCCTGTAATACACGTACCCTGATGGAATCGCGTGTGATACTTCCTGCGCACCCCTGAAATACACGTACCCTGCTGCTTTTGCATGTGATACTTCCCACGCACCCCTGGAATACACGTACCCTGATGGAATCGCGTGTGATACTTCCCGCGCACCCCTGAAATACACGTACCCTGCTGCTTTTGCGTGTGATACTTCCCGCGCACCCCTGAAATACACGTACCCTGCTGCTTTTGCGTGTGATACTTCCCGCGCACCGCTGGAATACACGTACCCTGCTGTTTTTGCGTGTGATAATTCACGCGCACCCCTGAAATACACATGCCCTGATGGAATCGCTTGTGTTACTTCCCACGCACCCCTGATGTACAAGTACCCAGGACAATCGCGTGTGGGACTTCCCGCGAACCACTGAAATGCACGTTCCCCGCTTGGCATTTGCTGTTTGCCAGCCCTGTGAACTGGTCCAGGGTTAGCGCAGCCCTTTGCGATTATTTGGGAATTTTGAAGGCTTTTCCTTGTGCAAGGGCGTTCTTGGGGGCGCAACTGGCGCTGCTGCAGGGTCGCTGCGCCACTCTGCGCCACGGCTGGTTTCGGAGGCTAAAATCCACGAATAAGCTGTGCGATGAAAAGGATTTTTTCGCACGCGGCTGGCGCAGTGTATCGCACGGGGACACTGTGCGCCAGCCGCGTGCGCCATTTTTGTGCGAATTTCTATGAATTACCCTGCAAGTCGGACTCACATGTGATTTTGCTCTTGATGAACATGGTATGTTTCAAAATGGGATGGCTGTAACTTTTGCAGTTATGTGCATATTTACAGATTGTACATCTGCTGCACTTTGTCAAGCCATTGTGGACAACCAATTGATATGTATATCAGATTTGACTGGAGCCATATAGCTACTAACCACCAAATCTTTGCTAGAGCTACTTTTGTGGCAAGTAATATCTGGATGATCATTTAGTAAGCTGGCTATATATATATTATTTTACTGATTTTGCACTAGTTAAGTGAGTATAACGCTCTGTAGCGATTTTTCCATAAGAATCGGGATGCCAGTTTTTTTGTCAAAAAACGTCCTTTATTGTCCTTTAGTGGGAAACATCACAGCAATCAATGATTAAAAACAGCCATAATAGTTTGGCACTCCCATCCAGTAACACCTAATTTCGGTGATGTTGACGCGTTTCGCGGCTGCCCTGCCGCCTGTTTACAACAAATGCCCCATTCCCAAGTGTGCATTCAAATAACCAGTGTATGGCGAGATTGGAGGTTAAAAGAGGACTCGTTTTCCCACTATCAATGTCGGCCCTCTTAGACTGCCGATCATGTGCAACTGGCCTCAAACAATTACCACATTAAATAGCTGTGTGTTTTTTTTGCATTATAACAACATTGGTGTACTCATTTTCTTGTTGGAAGTCGATGGTATCTTAGATTTACAATTCGGATTTCTAGATCGCAATTCATCCTGTGGTCCAACTCATCTTGTTACATCAGGGTTCTAAGCATTTGCTATTCTATGCCAACCATTCGAAAGTAAAACAGGTTTTTGCATCAATCTATACACAATTGGTGTAAAATGCTTAATGCCTCGCATTTTTCTACATCAGTACTCGCTATTCAGCATTTAAAGTGTCTAGTGCTTAGCAATGTTTTTCTATGCATTTGCTATTCTATGCAGACCATTTGCCTCGCATTTTTCTACATCAGTACTCGCTATTCAGCATTTAAAGTGTATAGTGCTTAGCAATGTTTTTCTATGCATTTGCTATTCTATGCAGACCATTTGCCTCGCATTTTTCTACATCAGTACTCGCTATTCAGCATTTAAAGTGTATAGTGCTTAGCAATGTTTTTCTATGCATTTGCTATTCTATGCAGACCATTTGCCTCGCATTTTTCTACATCAGTACTCGCTATTCAGCATTTAAAGTGTCTAGTGCTTAGCAATGTTTTTCTATGCATTTGCTATTCTATGCAGACCATTTGCCTCGCATTTTTCTACATCAGTACTCGCTATTCAGCATTTAAAGTGTATAGTGCTTAGCAATGTTTTTCTATGCATTTGCTATTCTATTCAGACCATTTGAAAGTAAAACAGGTTTTTGCATCAGTCTAAAAGTAATAGCTGTAAAATGCTTAATGTCTCCCTTATTTGCACATCAGTACTCGCTGTTCAGCATTTAAAGTTTCTAGTACTTACCAAAGTTTTTCTATATTGTCAATACATGTTGAAGGCTTATAAGGTGCATAGTGCATAGCAGCATATTCTTCAGTGCATTTTGTCAGTGCATATACAGACACACACATTTTAAGGAGCAGGAGCACCCCCTTCTCTGTTGAATATTTTAAATACTATGGGACAAATTTACCCCAAACAGTCAAGCAAGTTAAGCCAATGCCTTGTGCCCAAGTTGTTCACTATTTGGTCCAAATCCGTCCAACTGCACTTTTTCTTTATGGGACAATTAATGGAAGTAGGCTGAAAACTTCTATCTTTTCTTTTTTTAATAACTTTACATGTTTTAGTTAATTATTCCTAGTTCAGGGTGCTGCAAGATAAATTGTTTCTTTGGAAAATGTAATCCAAATCCATCAAGCGAGTTAAAGGTTATTAGCAATATAATTTGGGGAATAAATTGCAGATTTCATTTCTGAAAAGTCTCTCTGCTGAAAAGCACCATGGGAGATCTATAAACGTTTTGGGGAGCAGGGGACACCCCCCGTCTCTGTCTTATATTTGTAATACTACTGGACGGATTTACCCCAAGCCAGTCAAAGAAATTAAGCCAACGCTTTGTGCCCAAGTTGTTTCTTATTTGCTTCAAATCCATCCACTGGTTTTTGCGCTTCGGCTTGCCACAAATTGCACTTTTTCTCTATGGGAAAATGAATGGAAGTAGTCTGAAAACAGCTTTTTTTTGTTTTCTTAATAACTTTTACATTTTTTAACAAATCTTTCATGTGAGTTTACAGGAGATGTAATGATGTAATTTGTGAACTGTAAAACTCATATGCCTCATAGGTGACCGTGACGCAGGTGCATGTGTTGTAGGGGATGCGTCATAGGAGCTGTGTAGGAGCATGTGCCATAGGAGCATAGGAACATGTGTCATAGGAGCATGTGCAGTAGGAGCATAGGAGCCTCTGTCATAGGGGATGTTTCTTAGGAGTGTGTACCCTAGGTGTGAGTATCATACGTGTTTGTGTCAGAGTGCATTTTGTAGGAAAACGAGTCATGTGAGCGGGTGTCATAAGACTGTCTGTCGTAGGGCTGTGTGTCATAGGAACAACCGTCATAGGTGCATATGTCGCAGGAGATGTGAGTGTCATAAGAGCTTGTGTCCTAGGAGCTTGCATCATAAGAGTTTGTGTTGTGACAGTATGTGTTGTAGGAGTGTGCAGTGTAACAGCACGTGTCATTGGAGCACATGTCATAAGAGGATGTGTTGTAGGAGCACGTGTCGTAGGTAGCATGTGCCATGGTTGTATGACTCCTATACGTATGAAAGCTCACAATAAAGTCAACTCTAACTCTGATGTGTGTTTTCAATACGTACAAGACAGATATTTGACTTTACAGTTTGTACTTGTATGCAATGTACATCTGCTGAAAGCTGATATCAAAGTCAGCCCAGACTTTCATGTGTGTTTTCAGGAGATTTTAATTGCCTAATGTACGAACTGTAAATCTCATATGCCTCTTCGTACAGTTTGTGCATATCAAAGGCAGCCTAGACTTTCATGCAAGTTTTCAAGAGATGTAATGGCATAATGTATGAATTGTGAAGCTCATACGCCTCTTTGCATAGTTTGTATTAAAATTGTTCATCCATAACATCTCCTGAAAACTGACATCGAACTCAGCCCTGGCTTTGAGGTGAGTTATCTGATGTAAAGTGTATAATGTATGTACTGTACAGTTCATACACATTAATTACAACTCCTTAAAACTGACATCAAAGTCAACCCTGACTTTCATGTGAGTTTTCAGGAGATGTAATGGCGTAATGTATGAACCAGTGAAACTCATAATCCTCTTATTGCAGTTCCTATGAAAGATGCACATTCCTTCTGGGCATGCACCAAATATAGATACATCATAAAACATTAATATCTCAAAATTGGTAAGTCGATTTTCAAACATTGTTTTCAGTGCACCAATTCCTGATGAAATCTAGGTGCATGCAAAAAAAGGAAAATTGAAGCAGACAATTTAAAGATATTTGGGCTGAAAAAATATGTTTTGCTGTTGGGAATCCCCATGTGTAAATCTGTTTAAAACGTGATCAAAGTAAACATTTTTTAAACTATGAAGCCGTTCATGAAAAATTCTGAACTTTTGATGCAGAGGCGGCTGACTCGAAATGCTGGAGTTAAATATTTTCGGATTCTTTTTCATGCTAGGGTTCAAAAGCTATTAAGAAAAGTGGAGACTTTGGGCCTCATCACGACTTGGGCGGTAACGCCGGCGGTATTAGCGCTGGTGGTATTAGCCCTACCGCCAAACTCCCCGGCGCTAATAGCGCCAGATCACGAGTTTGGTGGTAAAGTAAATCCCCATTCCCCATTGAGCCCATTCGGGAATGCCCCATTCCCCATTGGGCTCAATGGGGAAAATTCACGCTCTTACCGCCGGCGGATTTCTGCCGGCGGTAATAGCACGAATTTTCGGTGGATTTCCTCCCAGCTCAGAGCTGGGGCGAAATCCGCCAAAGTGCTGATTTGGCGGACCCTTAAGTCCGGCGGTAATAGCGCTACCGCCGGATTTAAGGGTTACCGCCAAAGTCGTGATGAGGCCCTTTGTTTTAACCATAACTATTCCATGATCTAGAATGGATAAACAGGTTTAAGAGGTTAATTTAGAATGGTAAAACAATCAGATACCACCAATGAATTTATTTTTCTGTATTTATTGACAATGCAAAAGTGTAGTTAGAACAGGATTATCCCATTTACGCTTGTTTTACAGAGACAACACAGTTATAGTAGTTGTAGGAAGATACCAAAAGCGTTGTTTCTTGTCTCTATCCAATTAAAGTGGGTTGTATAACACCTTTCTAACTCAAAATGGAGCACAGTACCAAAAGAAGTATATTACGTTTTCATACTTTATTTTTGGAAGGCAGTTGTTTTTTTCTCATGAAGAAAGCTCTACAAGGGATCCGATATCGATATGCATTGTGGTGAGAGAATCAACTAGATAAGATCATGGATTTCTGTATCTGTTAAGGATCAAAAGTTAATTGTATAAGTACATTTGTAAAATGTCTTTTTCAAAAGGTTGTTAAATCAGATTGAGATTCTATTATTTAAAAATGATCTTGTATTAAATTGAATTTTGGTTATTGTGAAACTAAGATGGTCTTGATTAATATTAAGTATGAGAATTAAAAATCACTGAGTTATTTTTATTATTTTTGTATTTATTGAGTGCAGACCTAGATTTGAGAAGCAATGGAGCGCTTTACAGAGTTATACAATACAAATAAATAACGGAGCACTTTACCGAGGTATACAACAGTACAGATGCATAACGGAGCTCTTTTCAGAAGTAACAACAGAACAGATATACAGCGGGGGTAGGATACAGAGGGAGACATAGGAGGGGTACAGCTGTACAAGGTTGCAGGTAGATGGCATCTAGCGAGTCAGGTGGTGCAGGGTGACGTGATGCACTAGGTGTTGAGGAGGAGAGACTCATTGAAGAAGTGGGTCTTGAGTTCTTTTCTGAATTATAGGAGCGTGGGTCGGAGTCTGATACTGACAAGGAGGAGGTTCCATAGTCTTGTGACGTAGGCAGAGAACGCTTGTTTTCTGGTCCTTTTGTTTTTGCACAGGTGGATTTGAAGTCTGCACATGTCCTGGCTTCACCAGAGATGCTGAATTTCTCTGCGAGGCAGCTGTGTGACATGAGGGTGAATGCCTTATAGATGATGCAGCAAGACCTGAAGGTGATTTGTGCATGCATGGGTGCCAGTGAAGGTCGATGAGGGCCAGGGTGATGTGGTCATAGCTGCATAGACCCTTGATGAGGCATGCAGCTGCATGTAGGACACTTCTCTGGGGCACAAGGGAGGATGACGAGAGGCCTTCGAAGAGGGCATTGCCTTATCCAAGTCAAAAAGACATTGAAATCTTTAAAGAGAAAGAAGAGAATTTCATCTCAATAAGTGTGCAAGGAGGTTTCATCTGGAGGTTGATGACAATATTTTCAGTGATGTAATAGGGTCCATAGGATTTTATCAGGGCTGAAAACAACCAATGTGCATAGCCCTTTTGCTATATTAGCACATGGGGAGAAGACGCTAGACAATCAAGAGCACCAAAACACAGTCTGAATCTCATGGTATATGCTGGCATTCCTTCCTGAGGCTGGCACCTTCCTCCCAGAGTCAACTTCTCTTGGCCATGACCAGGTTGCCCACTTCCTTACGTGCCCTGTTCCCCAGAAATCCAAGCCCACCAACAGGTACCCTTCAAAATCCACAATGCTCCTGATCTGTTCTTGAGGCCCCATGCTCCCACTCCTCTGGCATCTTCCTCACTGCCCGGCTCCACCTCCCTCCACTTGGAAGTGGAACTGTCTTACAGCCCCATCTTTCATTTCCCTTAAGCCATCCTTCCAGAGACCCGCATATTTGCTTCAGTTCTATTTTAAAAATAAAAAAGACACCCTATTATCACCTCGTATTTATTCCACAGGTGCAAATAGCATAAACAAACTGCCATGCAGGCTTCACAGGTGGTACTAGGGCCCAAGTTATGCTGCTAGGCTTTCTCCTCATTTGGGCTTGTAATTTGATAACCTGGTCGTTCAGCCGGTGAACCCCCTGCTAGAGGCTGTTATTGCTTAATTAGTAAGCAGATATATTTTTGCACTGTACACCAAACGAGAATAGACAGGCCACTGTACTTGGTGTGGATAGGTTCTGAGAAAAAACAAGAAAAAACTTTCTACATCTTGGTTGCTCAAGGTCCAGGATGAGAATGGATGCTGCATACCCATTTGGTGCATGGCAAAGCTGCAAACGTATCCATATTCTGTGTCAAAAAAATCAAGAGGGCACAAGGTAGAACCTCATTCATCCATAGAGGTCCATGGCATAGTTTGCGCATTCATATTTTCAACTCATTTGTGTCTGACACGGGTAATGCATTTGTTCTTAGTTTGATCTAAGGGAGCTTTATTTATTCAAGCAATACAAACAAATCTGGTGTTAAGAATAATACAAGAAGAGCACTGCGACTCTTCTAGCTGCTTTCTACATCTCTTTTTCTGTCCATTTGATATGTCTTTCCTTCATTTTGTGCTTCAGTTGAGAGAGTTCTTTGTTTAGCTCACATTCCTTGAAAAAGAAAATAATAAATAAAAAGTGTAGACCCTAGTTAGCTGTGAAAGTGGAAGTTACAAATCAGTAGAGTGGAACCTGCTACTATCATTCCCACTCAGACCTACTCTTCCTTCAAATGCCTCGTCTGCAGGCTTGGTGTCTCTCTCACCCTCTCATTGACTCTCACCACGATCTACAGGACCCCTGGTCTGATCTTCTGCTTTCTCTCGAAGTGGTCTGACCTTACCTCTTCTCTTCTTGCCTCCACCTCCAATCTTATTCTCCTCTGAGACTTCAATATTCACCTTGGCTATCCTGATTCGTCCAGTGGACTCGACTTTCTTTCCCTCACTGTTCTTCCCTCCAGCCCAACACACTCAGCCGATCATACCTCAGATGTTTTCTATCTCAGCAGACATCTGCATCTCCAACCATCTCACTACACCTCTCTCCTGGTCTGACCTTGCTCTCCTGTCCTCTCACCTGGATCTCTTAGGTCCCCCGGCTAAGCCTCTGCCTGCACTGCCAGTCTCCTTCCCCACCATTCGACTGATGAAGCGAGTGTCAGTTGCTGCCTTTGCCGCCACTTTCATTCCCCCTACCACTCCTGCCACTGGCTCAAACTCTGCCCTTGCTAATCTTCACCTCTCTATCACCAACACTCTCGACATCCTTGCCCGTGCCATGAAGATCCGCCTGCCTCCAAGCGCAACACCTGGTATGACTCCGAACCTCCGAACTAGCCTCTCTGAAACGCAAGTGCATAGTTGCCAAGCGGAAGTGGCGGGCAGCTGACACTTCCACTGACAGACTGGCCTGCCGCCTGCTCCAAAGGCAATACAGACTTTCCATTCACTCCAAGAAGAGGGCCCATATCCAAGCCTGCATCTCTGGGGCCACTAACAACACAGGTGAACTGTTTCAAATCTGCAAGGAACTTGCCAATCCTACTGCAGTCTCTACTTCTCCCCTGCCATCCCTGACCCTCTGCACTTCACTGGCCTCCCACTTCTTAACCAAAACTCAGGAAATCCTGTCCTCACTCTCCTCTGCCCCCCTTCTCCCTCCCTCGCCAACTCTCAGTCCTTCCTTGGCCCCCCTCTCTTCTTCCCTCCCACTCTCCTCTTTCTCACCCATAGCACCGGATGAGGTCTGTAGACAAGTCCTCTCTATGAAAGTCTCCTCTAAACAGATGCTCCCCTGCTCCTCCAGAACAATAAAGGACAACATTGCCTCCCTTGCATCAGCCTTGGCCAATTTCTGTAATCACCTCTTTGCCACTGGCTTCCTCCTGCTACCCCTCAAGCACTCCCTTGTTCATCCCCTCCTCAAAAAGCCTTCTGCCGACCTCTCCTTCCCGGCTTCCCACCCTATCTCCATTACCCCCTTTCTGAGCAATCCCGTGCAGAAGATGGTCATCCCCCAACTGATCCAACATACTGAATCTGTCGGTTGTCTCCACGACCACCAGTCTGGTTTCAGAGCAGCCAGAGGCACGTAAACTGCTCTACTGAACACCCTTGAAGACATTCTCTCAAATATCAATTCCAACTCGCAATACGTTCTTATCCATCTGGATATTTCCTCTGCCTTCGCCACAGTCAATCATGCCACCCTGACAAATCGGCTCTGTGACACCCTTGGAATCACGGGCCTGGCACTGGATTGGTAGACCTCATTCCTCTCCAACCGACCTTCCCAGGTTCAACGGGGCCTTTTCTCTCCACTATCACACTCTCCACCTCTCACTCTTCTACTTCTATCTTTCCCCCCTGGCCCACCTGTTCTCCTCTTTCTCTCCTCACTTCCAGTGTTATGCAGACGACACACAGCTCTCCTTCAAGCTTCCCTCTACTGCCTCCTCTTCCTGCTCTCTCTCATCCCTGACTGTCTGACTCCTGTTCATGCATGGTGCGCTGCCAATGATCTCTGCTTTAATGCAAGTAAGACTGAGATCCTTCTCATTGGACCCCAGCTCCCTCCTCCCCTCCTACCTTCTGGCCACCCTCTATGGGTCCCCTGTCCTCACTCTCCTGTGAGGCAAAAGACCTTGGTGCCATCTTTGACTCATCTCTCTCCTTCTCTCCTCACATGGCGGACCACCTCAGAGGCATTCTCCCTTTCCTCATCTTCTCCCAGAAACTCACTGGGCCTCATTACGAGTCTGCCGCCAAACCGGGCTCCATTACCGGGTTCCCAGAATGAGGAATTACCGGGCCATTCTGAGTTCAGAGGGCCCGGTAATTCCTCCTTCTGGAAACCAGGGCCCGGACCTTCCCCATTCCCAAATGAGCCCCCCTAGGGCTCAATTTGAATGGGAGAGGGAGCTAACAATGGGCCGATTACGACCGGCCCGTTGTTAGCTCCCTCTTCCCCCCGCGGGACCAGGTAACGATGCCTGGTTTTACCAGACGTCGTTACCTGGTCCCGCGAGGGGACCTCGTAATTTCGCGGAACGGGTTCAATGGGTCCGCCTCCATTAGTAGAGCCCGTTAACCCGTTCCGCGAACCTTGTAATGAGGCCCACTGTCTCTAGAGCTCTGGTCCACACTACTGCAACAGCCTCTTCCTCAATCTTCCTTTATCCTCCCTTTGCCCCCTTCAAATAATCCAGAACAGGACTGCAAGACTTATCCTTGACCTCAAGCCCAGGGACTGCATCTCTCCAGCACTAGAATCTCTATACTGGCTCCTGGTTGCTGCTAGGATCAAGTTCAAGACCCTATGCATCATCCACAAGGCTTTCTGGGGCATGGGACCCCTATACATCCAACTCTCTCTCCCTAAATACTTCAGAACTAGAGCCCCTCGGTCTTTTAACTCCAACTCTCTGAAGATCAGACGCTTCTCTAAGCAGAGAGTGTCCTACCTCGGGAATGGTCCCCTTGCCCCTCTCAGGCTTGAGCCGGATCTCCTTAAGTTTCAGAAACTCCTCAAGACCTTTTCTCTTCTTCCTTCCCTCTCCCCCTCCCCTGCTAACACCCCTGTCTGCCACAGTGACTGGCTGATTGGTTCCCTTTCGGTTTTACAGGGCACCATGGCCCCCACCCAGTCCACCCCCTTCCCTGTACTTAGCATGTGGACCTTCACCCCATGCGATCCCTGGGACTTGCCCACCTGGCCACCCCTAAGCACTCACCTAGCCCCTGTGGCCCGCTTACCCACCCCTCCTACACCCCCTCTTTCACTTGCACTCTCTCCTCTATGCTCTGCACTTCCCTCCCTAGCCTAGCACTTTGCATTTCGTGAGGACCAGCACTTCCCTATCCCATTCCTCGCACTTCTTGTCACTGCACTTGCACAATCCGAATGTCACAATGCCTAGTAGGACCGTTATGGTTATCTTTCTCCCTTGTCCCACCCCCTCCTTTTTTGCCTTGTGGCGCCTTGAAACACCATTTGTTGTACAGGCGCCTTACAAATATACAATAAAGAAATACATGAAATAATAGGTGGGCTTGTAACAGAAGGAAATACACAGTGCAGACAATCATTGAAAGCGAATGTAATAACAAAAAAACCTTAGTTCTGAAATGAGAACGTAATAACAACTGTGCACGCATCTATCGTGGGAATGTGTATCATGTGTCTGGAATGTTTTTTTTTTACTTGTGAAGTAAAAATAGAGCATTTGCTTGTAATAAAGTGTTTGTGGGTTTCAGTACATTACTAAATATAGATGATGCAGATGAGGACTGGCAGATCCATCTACTTTGCCTGGTTCCCAGCCATTGTTTGTATTTAGTCTCAAGCTCTGACTCCACACTTCCACTATAAATGATGAGAATATCTTTGGGAAACCACTGTAATCATTAGAAATATAAAATGGCTCTTGAAATACAAATTAACAAAACACATGTTGCTATTGCCCATGTATTTCTCATTCTGAATCAATTTAGCTTAGAGTTTAGGGCATGGGCTGATGGTGTTGAACGATGGTGATCTGCTCAATTAATATCTTTAGTATGTACCAAATGCACTAAAATTACGTTTTGGTCACCTAGTTGGTAAAAGCTACATTTTCATCTTACTTTTTCATTAAAACGTTCTTTTTTGAGGTGAAACAGGTATTAAGTGAAGTCTGTAACTCTCACTGTTTGCATTCAAAACATTTGATTTTCTGCCACATCTTGTGGGCAATGGTGTTGGGTGGGGTGGGGGGGCGGTGGTACTGGGATACCACCCTCTGCAAGCCAGTTCTATGTGCATAGTCTGCCTGTGACAATGGGAGTTTGGACTTGAAAGACTGTCCAAGGAAAAGGTTTTAGTTCTTCGATGTACCAACTGTGCATGCAGTGTGATGCGTCACTGGGCATGTGTGGTTTTCTGTTGTGTGGGTAATGTGCTTGAAATTGTCGAAGAAACCTCCATTTACATGATGCAAATAAGGAATGAGGTAAGAGTGGTAAACGTCTTTAATAGCAGCAAAACAAAACGAATAACATACATTGATTGGGCAGGTTTCCACCGAACATGCCCCACCCAAAACACAACAGTTCGTATACACTTTTGAATACATTGAAACCAATGAGAGGTGCATACATCAAGGTGCTAATTGCAACATTCCCAGGGAGTACACGTTCAGCTTCCTGCTAATCACAAGAACGTCAAAGAGGAATCTTAACTCTTTCACTGTGTAGTAGAGCCCACGTGCCATTCCGAAGCTGCGTTTTACAAAAGAATGACCACAGTTTATCTAGTTTGTATTGCAAAGCAGAGTCATCTGGAATCTATTGGTACAAGTGTATTAGTTAAGGTTCAGAAAAACAACATAACTCTTCAGGACATGAATAATGCAAAATAAGGATTTCTCGATTAGGTGTGCCAAGATGAAACACAAATATGCATGCAATCATTTCACAGTTTAAAATGGAGTCGAGCATCTAACCAAGCCAGTGCAACTTGACCTAGTCTAACTACTACAGCAGTATTCATATTGGGTTGGTTCTTAAATAGCGTTACATTTCTTCATTTCAAATCAGAACACAACACCTTACAACATGTATTTTATTTCCTTTATCACCACAATATATTTCCCAAATATGCATGCAGTGTGTGGATGGGTATTGCAGGGCCCTCAGCTGCAGTCAGTTGCTCTAAGGATAAACAGACCTTCCCAGTGGGTTGTTCTGTTTTTGGGACATGAATGCACACCAAGGAACCCTGTGAAGTGGAGTAAGAGCTGTACATCAGAACTATGGCCTCCGGCTTTAGGATGGTACAGTGTGGGGTTGTGTGGTGACTTGAGTTGGGGAGCTGAGAGAAAGGAATGGAGTACATGACCTGAGACGAGGTGGGCTGGAGTGGCTGAGTCTGGGTCTGTGTTGGACATGGCAGGCACCTCATTGATTTCCTGGTCCCTAGATGGAAAATAAGTCCCTGGTCTCATCACCCCCCATGATGCTGGTTGTCTCAGAGAGCAGTATTTCTTTATCCTACTCATTGAGCAAGTTAATTGCATAACATCATATGTACTTCGTTCACTATGATTATGTATTGCTGTTAGGGAGATTTTTTCTTTTTTTTGCAATCTTACCCTCGCTGTCCTGAGACTCCCAACACTACTGCTGGATTCACTTGGATTTCTTTTATTGGCTTTGATGGTGAGTGAGACTTTTTTAATCCTGCTCACTTCCTGCATTCATTTTTGTTTTGGGAAACTGGACCCACTTTTTAAGGTTCCAATGAGGTGAGATCTCTCCCCTTTGTTTTGGCATCTATGTTTGTCTATGGCAGTACCCCACCTTATGTGGTGTGCTGCCGAAGGCCCATAGGCCCTCTTTTGCAAAGTTGTTTTGGCTTCTCTGGGTAGCCCGTAGGTCTACCAGTGCAGGAGTAGACATCTCTTTTTTTGACATATGAGTTTTTACCTTTACAGCACAAGCCATCCGACATTGAGTGCTGTAGGAAAACATTTTGACCCCTTTTCTTTTTCCTAGGTAGCATTTTTGCTACTTTCCAGGCATGGACTGAACACCAATCGTTACATTTTTACCTTTTTGCAGGTGCATTATCTCGTGCTGCCTTTTTAGCTGCAACAATGTACTTAAGAGAACTATATACTCAAAATGTCCTATGTGTGTTGTAAGTTCTGTTCAAGATGGGCTGTCCTTTTCTGGCCGTCTTTTTACCTTGGCAGGTGGCAAAGTGTCCCCTTTCTTCATGCACCTTGGCAGGCTGCTTGCAAGAAGCCATCCAGCAAAGGCTCTCCTTTGTGTGTGTGCTGGCAGAGGGCGGGGAGGGCGACTATCTATCGCCAATCCACTTCCCCCAAGGGCTTGGATATTGCTCGACAGATTCTGGATGTATGGCTGTCCACTGCTGCACAGCAACCTCCAAGTTTGAATGTTGCCAAATAGTCTTATTATAGCCCAGATTTTGGTTATAAGGAGACGAGCTGGATCCAGAAAGCATGTTGAATAATAGAGCTGAAGAAGACCGGAAGAAGAAGACGACTGAGGGATGCTGGAAGACTTCTGCAGAAACAAGCATTGGGTCAACCAATTCCACTGTATTGCGATCCTCAACCTTCTAATCAGCAGGGAAGACCTCTGCGACCTATGCAAGATGTCTTCCTACCATTAACTCTTTGGACCAACCAGTCACCTTTGCTGTTTGAGGTACATCGCCTGTTTTTGGTCATCGGAGCGCGCATCTTCGCATTTACTCTGCAAGGCCGGGATCCAGCTGTTGATCATTGCAAGGTCATCTGGTTGGTCAAATGGCTGGAACTCCTTGTGGGCATCCTTGAGGATCTGCTGGAAATCCACTATGCTGCCCCCCAAGCTGGAGACAAGCCTGCCGGAAGTCCTGCTGCTGAGTGTCTCCTGTCCCTGCCCAGAGTCAATGCATGATGTGCATCATGCAGTTAGATGTTAGGGTCTCTCCTTTGCCATGGGACCTAATCTGGGTGTCCCCTAATATCTACATTCTCCAGAGGAACCTAGAGACTATCTGCGATTGCCCTTGAACCTGTGACCCGACTTCCAAGCATAGTGAATTTGTAGCAGGTTGGGGGCCAAAAATCACTTATATCTCTAAAACCACCCCATGCCCCATTACGCTGGCATAAGTCACAAAGTCCTTCTTATGTTATCGCTATCCAGGACTAGCCCCGGAGTTGGTGTCTGGCTCAGCACATCTGTGGGTCATCCTTTGTAACCCTAAGTGGGGTGTTGGGGGGGAGCTGCTCCGACATTCACTACAAACTGACTTATGACTCTTAAATCTCATATTTCGCTTGATGCATCTGCTCTGCACTAACTTCAGTACTTTTACTGCACTAGCTGAGTAGACCCTCCTTAACTACTCAACTCTATCCTCAGCGACCTTTTGGGATACCTAAACGTCTACCAGAGACTTGGTACAGTCTTGTTTTGGACTTCTGAAGTCTTAGTATATGGTGTTGAGTGCCTTATGATTTTATATGTGTTTAACATCTCTTCTCCCTACTTTGGTGAATGCAGTTATTGTTTGAATAACTGATTGCGATCTAAAGGAGTGTGAAACCCATAGTCGGTTACCTAAATGTTAGTTGTATGTATGTATGTATGCAAGTGTCTTTACTTACCTTGGAATTTTTAAAGTGTGCGTGGGTGTAGTATTATAATAAATAGTGTGATATGTAGAACTTACCTTATGGGTCTTTCCTTTATTATTTTTGCTACATGTTAACTGTACTGCGCAACAGTGACACCTTCCTCCTTACTTCAGCATTGTTGCTACCTAAACGTTACTTAAGAGAGTGACTTTGATCAAGTGGGGTTGTGAAAAATCTTACTAACCTTAGGTTGTCTTTTCTAAGTCCTGCCACAGGTAGTGACTTTGAAAAACCCTCGTACGAATTACATATGCATTTAGCACATGTACTGTGTAGTTTGACATGTAATGCTGTATGATTGTGCACGTAATATGCATGTAGGCTTATGTGTCATTTGGTATGTAAATGTTTTTCCTAATGCTCAGGTGGTGCTCATGGGAAGTAATGTGGGGCCGTCGGTTATGGGTGGTTGCTTTGGCAAAGGATGGGCAACTATGTGCATGCTACTTAACCCACCTTTGATGCAACATCACGTTAGATGGCTGAGCACAATACAATGGGCATTTGGCTTTTAGGCTTCATCAAACACAGGGCATTGTAGGTTACTATATTTTAGGGGAACACGCCTTATATGGGCTTTATCATCTGATTGCCTATGTGATTCTTCTTCTTGACTTTGGCTACTAGACTAGTCAGGGGGATAATTAAATGACACAAATACACAATTGATAGATGACCAGGGGGTACCAAAATGATTCCCATGGTTTGCTTAATGGCGTCCCTTGTAATACTGGAGGGAACGGGGATGTCGCTCTGTGACAAAATGACTACTCCCCTGTAGGAGTACACGGATGAGTAGTGGTTTCTAAATTCTCTGCCCTACACTATTACTAGAAAACATTATTGGTTAACCTCCTTATCCTTGTTATGGGAGCATTGGCCGACGGCAGATTATACTCTTCAAAAGGGTGCGAGCCAGCATGGAAGAGTCCCAACAACAATATTAGAGTAAATAATAAAATAAACAAAGTGTCCAATCCAAATTCTATAGAAATTAGACTTTAATTAAACTAAAAGGATGGATGCATTATTAAAAACACTAACAACCCAACTGTATAATAAGACGTTCAGAGAATGCACAATTTGGGCCTGATTCACAGAAGCGTTTTATAATGGTGCAATCCCATAGGAAAACGTCTGGTGAATCAAGCCATTTGGGAGAAAAGGGCACTCTGGCTACTAAGGAACAGGTGTCTGCAGGTATATTTTTTGTAAAACAAATGTCAAACAAGTTCAAGAATATGTTTATAAGGCATAAGGTGTGGTCTTAAATGTCCCTAAGGCCCTTAGAAAAAGGCCAGAGCGATAGAACCACTTCAATATACCTTCTTATCTTCTTTTATGGTATGATAGCATTGAGACCCTAAAAGAGATGCTGGCGCTGTCAGAGAAAAACCAGGCTCACACTTGTATATATATAGAATGATGGAAAACAGAGGTGACTTATTCATTGACTTGCAAGTCAAATAGCACAGCATCTCTACCCAAACCAAACCCATCTTACTGATATGCCCTGCCTTCCTGGTCTGTTACCTTTCTATACCTACCTTTCAAGAAAACACGCCATTTATACCTTCCGGCACATTTATCCATCCTCCGCCAAACAATTGGAGAATAATATAAATCAGGAATCCTACCACAATGTTCATGAACAGAAGTGACCTTTACCATTGTACCTCTGGTAGAGTGTGCCCTGTCAGGGGATGGAGATTGCGTCTGGATCAAGTTCTTCTGGTTGTACAGCATCAGATGAGGGGCATAAGACCTCCACCCCCCCTGACAACTTCTGTTGTCCAACAACTGTCCATTGCTCTAACAGTTTAGGCTGGGCGGATCGACTGAACACAAGCCCATGGCCTTGCTCCAGTAGGTCCGGAATGGATAAAGCATACAAGTGTCTCACTACTGTGCACGTCCAGTAGCAAGCATCACCTTCGGCCAATTGGGGAAAGTGAAAGCTAATACAAGTCACCTACACAGAAAACGCCAGGGGGCATGAGGGGCATGATATCATAGGGCTGGGGCATATGCATTGCTGAAGTTCATATGGGACAGTCGCAACCCTTCATACAACAGAAAACTCCCGCCCCTTCATTTTCCCCCATATGTTTGTTTGTATAATAATTTATTTACCCAACGGATCATGCTCCTCCAGACCACCTTTGTACTTTCAGTGCAATCATCTTTACTTAACTCCTTTAATTTATTACATGAGGAGCATTTATGGGAACCAGCAACAGAGGCTGGCCTTTACTATTCTCCTAAATTATAATGTAAGTCAACAAAACTGTATTCCATTTGAAACAACATCAACTTTTCCATTTCAATCTGGACCGGACGTGGAAAGACAATTTGGGATCGTAACCCTACTTTTTTAAAGTCATCATATGTGGCAACAGAAGATTATCTATATTGGAAAGACAAAGAAAAGTATCAGACACACAGTAGTGGTGAGATAAGGCTGTTCAGCCATTTCGTTACCAATTGAACAAATTACATCATAGGGAGTACACAAGGTGGCTGTACAATGGGGTACCCCAATAGCCCTCTTCTCTTTGTTATGATATGATTGTTTATTTATAACACGCTTAATACCCAGAGGTTTCTAAGCGCGAACCCGGGGATTGAACCTGTGTTTCTCCGTGTCGTCTTGCATCCCAGGCGAGCACGCTGCCCCTTAGCTATCCTCCCGAGACAAATGTAAACTCTAGAACCTGCAAGCTCTTTTACAAATCTGGTATCTTTCTTTCTTCTGGTAATAACTGCAATACATTAATGAATTTTGTGGTAAAACCTATACTGATATTCTAGATGTAACCTTACTGACCTCCTTTCTTCGATGGGCCAGAAAACCTCAAACTGTCGGCTTTGGGGTCTGCAAAATAAAATAGATATCCACAGAGGGCACAGGTACTAACTCTACACAGAAATAGATTTTCTGACTCAACAGATTACCATGCAGGGTGATTCCAGGCGCCATCCTATCCCAGCATACTCTTTTTCCTACCAGTGAAACTTGCCCTCTTACTAACTTGCTAAGACATTACTGCTGGGGAGGTTGTAAGGGCCACAATTTCCAGCTGGAACCAATACCTAGCCACAAGTCAGAGGTTGTCTCTCTTAGGGTTTAAATGCAGCCCCAAGGAAAAAAATGCAGAAATACTTTCCTGTAATTTGAAAGCGCACGTTTGACTGGCAGGCCAAAAGGCCAGCATGGAAAGTTCAACACTGCCAAATACACCAACAGAGTTGTCAGAAACAGAAAAACTAAAATGAAGTGTGCCATGTGTGCAAATGACAAGGCTGAAAAGAAATTAGGCCTACCTTCCATTACAGGACCCTGAAATGCGTTTTATCCCAAAGAGGTAACTGCCATAGTAATGAATACATTTCGCATTTTGGGTCAAAAGGAACTGTTTACAGAGGAAACTCCCTGGCCTGGACCATTCACATGTATATTATAATGTGAAGTTGGACATTGATGGCCTGATGAGAGGTATTAAAGCAGGCCTCATGTGTAAAGGAATTGCAATACTCAAAAATACTTTTTTATGCATGTAGAAAAACTGTGCCTAGCCAAATGATATTTTCTCGTGAGATTCGAAGACCCAGGCACTGCATGCCTCCCCCTTCCCTTATCTAAATATCAGGGAATGTCTTTGAAGCTCACAGAGCAAAGAAAAAAGGAAGGGCAAAGCGTGTGATGGACTACGTTTTTATGAGGTGAACAGATGGCCACTGTGAAAACAAAAGAACCAGTCGATGGAAGTCAATTCTTAAAAATACAAAGAATTAAAATTGTATTCCTGGTGAAGTCCAGGATCTAACTGACAACTGACAATTTACAGCAGACTGCCACATGAGTGAGGGGGCAGAGTTATACCCTCTGGTCAAGGAAGATAAGGACAGATGGACATTCGCTCCAGGAGAAAGAAACGTTAAGTCCTCTTATGGCAGGCTTGGATCAACAAAGGCCAGAAGATACAGATCTTGGCAACAAAACTATGCCAGTTAATTGACGGAAAAAATATTCTTGTCATTATTTTTACATAGGAGTGAATGGAGGATCATACTTTGGACATTATCTTGGGAACCATACTTTGCACAATAATGGTTAGAATATGATTTAAAAGCGTATGAGAAGACCTATCTGTTGAGATGACTTTGATAGAAATTCAACCTTGGAAACTAAGGTTATGAGCTGAAATGTGATGATAGCTTCCCAGAAAATGTCCCAAAGTGGAGATTCGGGGAGATGATAGCTTGTTGAATTAGATATCTGTATAGAAAATGTCATGCTGATAACGATTATATTTGTTGATTAAATTACAAAATCTGCTATTTGAACCTGCAACCTCATGTCGAAATGAGACACATTTAATTAAGTCCGACATGATTAGACCATTTCGGAAACATATAGTGTCTGACTCTTATTTGTAAATTACATTTTTTTGCCAAGATGTATTTTTTAAGGTTTTAACTGAAGTGGTTAAAAATGCAGTTTCAAAGGGGTGGAGTTATAACTCACAGGGATTATTCCTAGTAACGAAAGGAACTAATCATTGCAATGGGGGTGGACAATAGAGGTCCAACCAGAATAGTTAGTGAATCAGCTGGCATATCATAATTTAGATAATTTGGGGAGTGGTTAAATATTTATAAGGATACACACAATGGGAAAGAGGGAGAGCTGTCTGATACGATCTGAGTGGGACTACTGAAAAACTGCTGGAAAACTAACATTGCCTGAGAGACAGGAATTGGAGGAAACCTGGAAAAGCAACAGGAACTGGGGATCCCAAATCAGGGAAGGCAAATAGAGGAATTGCTGCTGGAGGCCTCCATGACGGAACCTGAAGTCTTTTCCCCATGAGATGATCCAGGATGTGGTGTCTTTTCCTGAGCACAAAACACAGAGATATTCTATGTAAGTAACTTGTCCAACCAAACCAAGTCTTGAGGGGATCTCTTTGAGTTAATACCTTCTCCTTATTTAGCGTGTGGGGTCTGGCAGTAGATCCCTAGCATTTTCTTACCAAGTAATAATTTAACTAATTCTCCTATAGCCAACTGATACAGGGTCATTTTGTTTAAATTCGAAATCAACATCACTTTCAGTGTGGATAAAATTATAGTTTGCTAAAGTAATTGGGTACTCCTATTTCTTTTTGCCAACCCCAAAATTCCCTAAAGGGACGGGTGCATAAAAACAAAATTCCCAACTGCTCCCTATTCCGTATACCCTGCCTTAAAGCAGAGGGGTTTCCATATTAAACTTAATATCTGGGTTTGTGCTGGGGCTAAAAAGTGTCTTGCCAAATTAAATAGCATGAAGTCCCTGATTAAAAGCATAGCCTCTACAGAGAGTGAGAAAGTGACTCCTGGTGGAAGAGAGATTCTTCATTGCATTGTGGTGAAGGAAGAAGGGTTTCACATATACTAAAAGTGTTTTGTTTTTAAAAGTCTGTTGGGAAAAGTACTACATATTATAAAGTAAACCCCAAGCAAAGTAGATTGTGAAGTTAAATGGTTCTGTCATGTCCAGGGTGCTGCACACTTCTCTACATTAAGAGGATTTTGGGAGTGACCCTGGTATCTGAAGTATTCTATAGACCTGTGTTTCTATGTAACCAGGGTGGAAACAACCAAAGAAGGAAAACTGTTTGTGATCCGTGACATCCTGTGTTTCCAACCAGTTTTTCCAATTTGTGTAAAAAGTGAATTGTCAAGAAAGAAACGCATTTTGGCCGTGGAGTGAGGTGGGAGTGAGGTGGCGTGTCTTATGATTGTGCAAGCATACATTTTCCTATTTATTAATAAATATCTATTCTTTCTACACATTGGCCTGGTTCTTGGCTTACCTGTTGCTAAAGGGGGAGGGATCTACGTGGTGTGAGATGGCTCATAGACAGGGCTAGATTGAATTATGTCAACAGGTATATTGTTGTGGCGATTTTGATTGTGGGGGAACAAACTCCCTGCTTTACTTGTTTCTCCATGGATATCTCCTACACTCTGGGGCAGAAGTTAGATAATGAGTGTGGCCTCCAGGAGTTCACATTGTGCACATGTCTCTGTGGGTGACCCAATCTCAGTTACAGACCCTCCCAGGTTCCAGGCACTATTTTGCTGGTTAGCCCCAAGGTGCCTTTCACAAAGCATGTTGGTTTGAAGGTGCACGTTCTGTGCACACAACTCCATCCACTGGACTTCCACACGTCTCACCAGGGTGATAGGTCTTCTGGAATTCTTGAGTCCTTACTGAGGATTCTTGGCCAGCTGTTGTGACACCCATCTCGCTTGATGCTCAGAAGCTGATTGTTTAAGTAGTGTTATCCTTCCTCACAGGCAATGTCCCACGCCATCATTTTTCCTAATGGTACGGTCCCTTTGATCAACTGAATCAGCATGTCACCAGTTATTGTGCTGAGGGTCCCATTCACATGCAACATGCCAATGTTTGTGTATGTGTTGGTCAATTGTGTCTGACTGATAAATCCTACTCTACATTCTAATTGACCAAAACCGTAATTTCACCCTTGGGCCTGATATATTCCCCAAGCTGCAAGCACTTTATTTGACCCATCTCAGACCCAATCCGATGCTTTCCTCTATCCTCTTCTTGTAAATATCTCTTCAAACTGTTGTTGTACCCTAATGTCTGCTCCCTCAGAGCTATTGGGGAAACTCGGTTGTGACCGGAAATGCAGATAAAGGAATTGAGAAAATCATAGCACACAGAGGCATTTACAATGACAGATTGAAACCTCAACCTATCTATCCGACTCACAGTATCATACCATAATGACTAAGAACTGAACTGGCTATCATTAAAGAACTCTGTCCCCTCAAAGGCATGTGAAACCAGACATTGACTTATAGAGCATGACTTGTTTCCTTCTCTTGTGTGATACTGACATATTACATGCAATTCACAGGAATTGACCCGTGTTGCCTCAGTGTTGTTCCTCAAATTTAAAGTCGGTATTAGAACAAAACCATTTGCCAGCATCATTAAAATCATTTCCTAACTCACTTCCCTGTTCCTCCACATTGTGCATGCCTGGTAAAGCCACCAAGTGGAAAACCGTTGGTATATCTGTTTCACTGTAATTGTCTGTGCTTACTCTATGGTCTGATACTCTTACTGCTGTTTTGGTAACTGACCCATTTTGGTACCAATAGTGGGTCCTCCACATTTCCTGTGCCCCTTTTCTGAAATGCAGGACAGTAAAACAATGCTGCATTAGATCAGAAATGTTAGGAGATTCTGGGAACACTAAAGTTTCCACAGTGGGTTCAATGCTATCAGGATAAGTGTGATTTTGTACAACTGGAATGGCAGTCAAAGATGTGGTTCTGCAGCTCAAGTTGGAGCATAGTTCTCATCAGAGAGCCAATTAGGGAGTGCTTCACATGGATATAGGACCTGGCCAGGCTGACACTGAACTGATTTAGGTAAAAACCCTAGAAAAGGATTGATGCCACAGTCCCAGCACACCCATTAAGACCCCACATACCTCTTTTCCATGACACAATATATCTTCAGCAATACCAGGGCAACAATTTAATCTCCTCAGTTGTCACTACATGGGACAAGTTGAATTTACTCCCTGGGCTGTATTGCATTGGTACAGGTTGCAGATCTCTCAAGCAGAGGGAACAGCTTGACAGGGCAAATAAATAGCAGATAGTCAGTTACCAGGTATCTTATCCCCATATTATGCTCACTGCTGTGTTGCCAGCATGCACTTACAGGGAAAGGAGGACAGATAGTACCTTCTTTCAAAAGGGATTCAATAACCACAGTAATACCTTCCTCAGCTTTAGGCCTCAAGGGGTATTGGGGAATACGGAGCAACATCTTAGAAGGATCCACTTTAATCTTTATTGGTTCAGAATTATGATTGTATCAAATGTAAGGGTGCAGAAGTAAGACTCTGACAAAGAGGGGTCATGGTGTTGGATATAAACTTGTATTCAAAGGTGTATAAAGGAAAAGAAAACCCTATCTCGCCCTAACTCTAATAGGAGGTCCCCCAGCCTCAGCGGAAATAGCTCGTATCAGAATGTCCAAAGTAAAGCCCCATTGTCCAGTGTCAAAATCTTAAACTCTGTCCCTTACACACTAAACTAACTAAATCAAAGGAGATGCCTTCTTGATCCAGAGGGTTGACTCCCTTCCCCTGGACAAAAGGCAGTTCTTGTCTTGGTCAGATTCTCGCCATCTAACTACAGCCACTCCTTGGATGTTGGAGAAATGTATTTTTTCCCCAGTCTTCCTCTGGCTTGCAAATCAGTTTTTGTGTCCCAGACCCGGGTTAGTAGCTTTGACTTACCCTCACCAGCTTTTGAGCTGAAGAGGAACAGCCTGGATACTCTTTCCAAGCTGTCATGGGTCCTCGACCCTTGGGTGCAGACCTGTTTCCCTTCTCACCAAGTGCTGCGCTGCAGAAGCGTTGCCTGGATGCTTTCTCCAAACAGTGTGGGTCCCTGACCCTTGGGTGCAGACCTGATTCCCTCTCACCAAATGCTGATGAAACGTTACCTGGATGCTATCTCCAAGCTGTAGTCTTGGTTTACTCTCCTGCCAAGCATTAGTACAAGTCAATTAACAATTGGGGTGCACGTTCCATACTTGGCTTTCCGGCTTCATTCTCCCTTTCTGTAGACTTGGTTCACCCTCCTGCCAAGCCTTAGTACAAGTCCATGTACGATTTGGGTGCGAGTGCCAGACTCACCTTTCAGGCTTTTGCAGCAACCTCCTTGAAGTTTCCGAGTCCCTGTGGTTTCCCGCATACTTTGTGTTATGGCTCCCACGAGTGCTGGCTCCCTGGAGGAAGCTGAGCTCACTTGCGGTACTCGGGTAACTTTCCAGAGCTTCCTTCCCCCTGCAGTGGCTCCTCAGGTTTCTTTTGTTTGGGGATGGCATGCTGGTACGCTTTCATGGTCCCCCGGTTTCTGGGTTGCCTGGAATCCTGGTCAGCCTCCAGGCTGTGCTGTCCCCGCGTCCTGGACCAGCCCTAGACTCTCTCTCCTTCTGCACAGCATCCCGGGCCGAGCCCGTCTGCACGTCGGGCTCATCTTGGCTCCTGTGGTTCCTGCTGTGAGGGCTTGACACTCTTAAGTCCTTCGTTGGTTTTTATCCTGCTTCTGCCAATCACTGTTTGTGAACCACTAGACTGGTGAAAGTGGTTCAAATGGGTACTCTGTATTGATCCGCATTCCCTCCTCGTCTCAGTACTAGGTGAGCATTGAGATGGTAACTGACTAATACTCCTCCTTGTCTCAGTACTCTCTATTTGAGTTGCTTCAGCAAAGTAGATAGGGTATGAGGGGAAGTGTGAAGAGGAATGAGAAAAGGAAAAAAGGTGAGGTAATTCTGGAAAGGGGCACCAGGGTCATGTGCTGAGTGGGAATAATTCGTTATCCCGATGTGATCGTCACTGGTCCCAAAGGGGGTTCCCCCGCCCATGTGATCCACCTGCTGAGTACCACCCCCATGGGGACTATCAGTTAGTGGCCTCATCACTCTGGCCTCATAGGAAGGGGCTTCCCCTTCGGAAGCAGTGACGACATCATGGGATTAGTCACATATCATCCCCCTTAAGTTGTCTGGTACCTCCTGACCTAAAGGAAACCGGGAGAGGAAAACTGTTTCCCTGATCTTTGCCTCTGCAATGTTCCACACTGAAACAGAAGGGCTGTAAGTCAAGGAACCATTGCATAATCCTGGGATTGGTGTTTTTCCCTGAAACTAAGCCACAGGAGAGGGGAATGGTCTGTAACTAGGGTGAATTTCCTACAGGTAAGGTTCAGTGGTAGTAGGTAGTTTGGACAAGAGGGAGAAATTAGCCATTGTGGAAAAAAAAGAAAACACTGTCACCATGATAGTCGTACAACCTTTAGAGGGAGGCAGATCAACAATAAAATCTGTTGCAATAATATTCAATGGTTTAGAAGGTGGGGAAGGTTGATGCAACCAACCAGCGGGTTTATCTTTAAGTGGTTTGGTTTGACCACATTCAAAACCTTTTCCTTATCATGTTCCTTGATGGCTGATGTCATGGAGGGTTACCAAAAATGTTGCTGAATGGTCTTGGCTGTGGCAGAAATTCCTCTATGCTGTTAGGGAATCATGACACAGATGCAAGACAAGTTTTTGGGTCTTGTCCGTTGGCAGGTATAAACAATTATCCTTATACAAGAAACCTTGTTTCTTTTGTAGTTTCCATGGGTTGAAGGTAACCAGGTTATGTGAAACAGAGGAGTGACTAATATTGTGTTTTACCTGGGCGAGAAATGTATTGATGTAGTAGGTGAACATTTTATATGCCATGTTTAGAGTTCCAGTGTCAGAATATTAGCGCGACAGAGCATCAGCTATGTTTTGACTGCGGGTATATAAGTATGAAAGAATTGATACTGAGCAAAATAAAATACCCAAGGGGCCTGTCGATTGTTGCGGCACTCCAGAGACTGTAAAGCTTGCAGATTACAATTACCCATTTAAATCTGAATCAGGGAGTTAGCACTGATAAGGCGGTGACGCCATTCCAGGCAGACCTATCTTATGGCCAATAGCTCTTTTTCCACCATTAAGCAGTGTGTCTTACTGTCACTCAAGGTTCTAGACAGATATGCAATGGGGTAACCTTTGCCGTCCTTTTGTAGCTGTTTAAGGACTGCTCCAAAGGTGCCATCCAAACTATCAGTTTCCACTATGAAGGGTTTGGGAACATCTGGCTGACATAAGATGGGAGCCTGTGTAAAGAACTGCTTCAAAGAAAGAAAGGCCTTGTTAGCATCACTAGACCAATGAAAGGGAAGTTTAGTAATTGGCTAAACCAAATTCGAAAACCCTGATATAAACCTCCTTTAAAAGTTTGCCAATCCTAGGAAGCATTTAATTTATTTGACACAAGTGGGTTTTGGACAATTTAGGATACCAGATACTTTGCGAGGATCCATGGAAATGCCAGAATGAGAAACGAGAACACCCAAATACTGGATGGATGATTGATTAAACAGGCATTTCTCAGGTTTAGCCATACGTTGGTTCTCTCATAGCCTGGCAAGAACACGCTGCACATGATTTAGTGAATAAATCAGGATGTCATCAAAAGATGATTACAAACTGGAAGAGCATGTCACAGAATACCCAATCAATAAACTTTTGGAAGAAGGTTTGGGCTTCCATGAGACCAAAGAGCAACACCAAGTACTTGTAGTACCCATTAGGTGTTCTAAAGGCGGTCTTCCATTCGTCACCTTGATGAATGCGGATCAAGTGATATGCCCTCCCCTGAGATCTAATTTAGAAAACACTTCAGCACCATGCAGGGCTTCCACAATGTCCGCTATAAGTGGTAGTGGATACGTGTCCTTTGTTGTAAGGACTAAGTCCACGGTTATTTAAAATGGGCAAAGTTCGGTAGTCTCCTATTTTGGCCAAAAAATAACAAAGCTCCAGTGGGTGATTTGGACTTCCTGATTAAGGTTGACATCCAAATATTGCTTGAGGGCTTGTTTCTCAGGAGCAAAAAGAATAAACATGCTCACAAAGGGATTAACTGCATACGGAAGAGTATCTATAGAGCAGTCTTCTGCCCAGTGGGGAGGTTGGTCTTTTCCAGAGATTTGGAAAAAACATCATGGAGGTCCTGGTAGTTTGGCGGAATGTGTTGAACATGAGACACAGATACATTTAGCACAGGTGAATCAGCACTGGAATACTGTATCTTGGGTACAATGTTGAACACAAAACTCAGACCCCAGGAACAAGGTGCCTGCAGACCAACTGATATAGGGTTTGTGACGCTGTAGCCATGAAAGGCCCAAGACAATGGGGAAATGGGCAGCCTTAGGTCAAAACAAAGCACCTGAGTGTGTTGTGCTATGATCATCTGTACTGACTGAGTGTGTTCAACTATCGGGCTGGAAGAGAAAGGACGACCATCAATACCTTCCACAGCTTGAGCCGGATCTTTCAGTTGTCTGGGTATGTTATGAGCCTTAGCCTAAGAAATGTCCATGACTAAACCCACTGCACCACAGTCCAATAAATCCAAAGCAGGTATGAGTTTTCGTGAAGAAAGCACAATATTTACCCCCAAGACCAATAGAGACGGTTGGGTAATGGTGGCTAGAGATAATGGAGTTTCTGTGCTTTCACTGTTCTCCGAGTTCCATGCTCCATCAAGAAACAGGAGGCATTTCCCGAACGTTGTGGAGGGATGATGGAGTCAATCTCTAACAAATTATTTCAAGAGGCACAATACAGTCTAAGCCCCTGACCCATTCTTCTGGCTTTTTGTTCTGTGGTCAATGGACCACGAGTTGCATAGGTTCTGGTTCAGGTACACTAATGGTCGTGGGACCCGAAGGCATAGAAACAACCTTTGATACAGAGGAATGTTTTTCATACCTCTCTACACCTCTTTCTTGGATCCAGAAATAAATCTGGACGTCCAGAGATAATAAAGCATTAAAGGTCTAGGGACCTGCTATTTCATCCTTGAGCTCCTCGTTTAAACCCTGTCTGTACAAGGTGAAACATGCATCATCCCGCATCCAGTCTCTTTTGTCATTTGTTTAATTTTCATTGTGTAGGTCATTAAATCCTGGGACCCTTGGTGGAAATGAAGCAAATTCTCTTGGGCCGAAAAAACAATTTCTGGTCGATTGAACTTGGCCTTAAATGCTGTCAAAAGGCAGTGTAGCTATCCAACAGCAGATCACCAACGGTGACCAGAGGGGTTGCCCAAGATAGGGTCTTTCCGGATAAATGCAAAATCATAAATCCCACTTTAGCCCTGTCTGATGTATACACCAAGGGCTTGAACATGAAATGTATGGTGCATGAGTGTATGAAATGAATTAAACATTTAGAGGAACCATCATATTTGTCCAATACCATGCCACGGGTGGGATTTTCCTGTGACAAGGCTTCCCGGGACAGGACCATTTGTGTCAGGACAGCATTTTCTGCCTTAAGAGACGGACTGCAGTTGAAAGGTCTTCCATCGACCGAAGAAGGTCCTGCATGGGAACTATTGCAATGGCGGTTTGTGGGCATCTCAAACTGTCAGGTTTGGGGCTCACCTGAGTTTTGATGCAATGACACTGCGGTGGTGATAGGCTGTGATGAAGCTGATGTCGTAGGCGAGAATCCTGGAGAAAGAGGCAGTCCCCTCTGGATGCCACCCTGCCTGTAGTGCATATACAGGCCAGGAGACATTTGGAGTGAGCATCCGATAATAGGAAAACCCCCAATAGAGGGAAAAAACCTAATGACTTAAGTTGTTGATCGAGGGCTGTTTTTCATGTAGAAAAGTTCAATTCAATAGAAGATGCACAGAGACCAGACACAGAACAGGAAACTCTGCAGAAGAGCAGAATAAGAAAGATTGTCCAGACGAAATGAACAAGGGAGACGGAGGCTGAGGCTGTCGAGACATCGTAAACCAAGGAAACCAGGAGAAGCGGCTCAGAGAAAGGAAGTATGGAGAACAGGAGAACAATGAAACAGAACTGTAAGGAGCAAGGAAGGAAGCGCTGAGCTAGGGAGCCAAGTAACGTAGAGTTAAGACGTGGAAAAGTCCTTCTATGAGCGGCTTATGTACTTCGTAGCAGTGAGACTGGCTTCTCTGTGATCCCGGTGTCTGCAGCACGTTATGTGACGCCATGATGGAATAGGCACATAGGCGAGTCTACAGTCCGTTGAGGGCACCATCTTAGAAATATGACATTAATGATGTTTCCATCTGGCCCACACGGACCAGCGTTGGGAATTCATGACACAATAATAAATGACATCAGATTGGGTTCTGGCATATTTAACCATATTTCCTCATCTGCCATTATATCAAACAGACATAGCTGTATATATTCAGACATATTCAACGAAAGCCCTGCTACCAGACAAATTAGGTTATGCAGTTAAAGATATTTTGATCATGTGTACCAGTATATTAAAAGGTAGTCCTAGGCTATTAGAATGATATGCGTTTCAGCAGGATGTTTCATGAAGGCACATGTTACTCTATGGTAGCCATATTGCCAAATCATATTGCCGCGACTGGTGTGTCAGTAGACAGAGCCTAGCAAAGTACAGATAGAGAAACTATATGTTTCAGCCTGGAGCATTTTGAAAGTGGGGTCTGTTTAGCAGAAATGTTTGGCAGATCCCACTTTCTGTGTGAGAAAACCACCGTCATATTGCCTTGTAAAAATCAAAAGGATCAGGACTGCAAGCTCTCTCAGGTGACATTCGGTCACATTCTCCAAGCAGGATACTCGTCCCCTTTGGAAGTGTAAAATAAGTTAATTGGCACACAGAGGACAGTCATCCTCCTCACTCGGGTACTCTTTATTCATCCTACTGTATTGTATGGGTTGCCATGACAAGATCCACACAATGTTGCCATGAAGCTATTCATACTTTTAGGGTGCCAAGCCTTGCCCAGCAGCATCCAGCGAGCTCCTCTCCTTGTTCACATTCAGCTTTCACACAGGCTATCCTGGACGTGGCTGCTCCTGGCCTCTTGGTTTCCCTGTCTCAGGATTACTAAGAAGTTTTTTTGTAATTGGAGAGACCTTAATTGTATTATTCACAGACAACAAAAGCCTCCACACTTCAAGGGGTCATTTGAGCACTTAACGAATCTGCCACAAAGCCAGAATATAATTTTCTCTATTCATTTGTCCCAAAAGTACATTATAGCTTCTCTCCAGACCCCTTTAACTCATTCCTTATGATCTGAGATATATATATATATATATATATATATATATATATATATATATATATATTTGTTTTTACGTTCAAGACTTATTGGGACATTTCACACCCAAGCTTACGAAAACATTACTGCTCCATTTTACCTCCTAGCATATGTATTTCCCTGTTAGTCCCTTATGTGTTACCCCTTTTCTTTCCTCTACTCGCTCCACTTTTCACTTCCCTCACAGACTATGGTACTTCTGCAGTGGTGTTTGGTGCAGTATAAAAAGTCTGAAACATAACATGTCAGTCTTTGCAATATGACATATTTTTGGGGAAAATGTATTTTTATTGAGAGCATCAAGTGGTAGCAGCATGTCAACAATTTAGCACAGTACAATGACATGTTTAGGCAAGCAAGCTTACCACAACAGAGAAAAGGAGCCTCTTCTGATGGCCCATCAGTCTTTCCAACTAAAAATCAAACCGTTAAGAAGGTAAATGCTCTGTCCATTTTGCCAATACAGTGCTGTCCTTTGACCATTTTCCAACACATTGGACCTCATTACGACCCTGCCGTTATGGGGTTAACGACGCCGGAAGAGCTGCCGGTGCCGTTAACCCCATAACTCCTCATTGCGAGGTCCGCTCGCGGGACCCGCTCAAGACGCCTGGTTTTACCAGACGTCCTTAGCGGGTCCCGCGAGCAGCCCAGCATTCTAACAATGGGCCCGTTGTTAGCATGCTCCCCATTCCCATTGAGCCCTATGGGGGCTCAAATGGGAATGGGGATGTACTGGGTCCGGGTTCCTTGAATGTGGAAATACCGGGCACTCCTAGGTTTTATCAAGGGCATGGCTACCTCCAAACTCGTAATGAGGCCCATTGTCCCCCAAGAATACTCATTCACTCCCGCTCCACCCACCATTACCTGGGATGGTGAAGGACTGTGAAGAATAACTAATAACATAAGACTGAAGACCATTGTCTGGGAAAAGCTATGGAAAGAGTGGACAGGGACTACATAACCAGGTTAAGGACAACATTTACACGCCAGGGCTCTCATCTCGTGATACACCAAAGGCCTGTGTCCCAGCATCACTCACCCTTACATCACTGTACCAGTTTTGTCAGAAGAGTAGTACTCCAGGAATGGGAGCCACATCATGTCCACATGCAAGTGGGTCTCCAGCAGGCTCGTCGTTTTACTCTCCATATTGTATATTTCATCCTCCTTCTTGAGCCATTCTTGATGTGTGGGCAGCCTGTTCCTCTTCCAGTAAAGTGTTATACACACCGTAGCTGCCAGGAGCAAGTTCCTCTGCATGTGCGGTTGTACTCTGAAAGCGTCCTCACTTTTCGCCACTCCAAACAAAACTAGCAGAGGGTCTAGATCCTGGACAATCCCATCAATATCCTGAACCCACCCCAACACCTCCTTCCAGTAAATCCTCATGAGGGACAGTCCCACCACATATGCCACTATGCACAAAAAGAATCCCACAGTTTCTCCAGCACAGGGGTCTAATAGTTGGGTACATCCTCGATAGTCTTGAGGGTGTCAGGTGCCACCTAAACAGCACACTCCCATTGTGCATTTTTTACTCGGTCGCTATGGAGGCCCACCAAACCCCCCTGTATATTACCATCCACACCTGCACATCCCCGGACAACTGAAGGTCCATTTCCAACAGTGTCTGCATCCTGGGTGTGCCAATATGCCCCCTAGTTTTATTTATTTATTTATTTATTCGTATTTGTTAAGCGCACAGAGTCAGCCCTGAGGCATCGTGGCACTGGTTACAGAAATAGTGCTGGTTACAGAAATAGCGCGACTTAATTACAACATAGAGGCATACAAGCATACAGGTTTAGACAATAACAATATTAGCAATGTGTGCCTGTTTGGCTGTAGGTAGCGGAAGTTTAGTTAAAGAGAGAGGTTTTGAGTTTTTTTCTAAACGCTGTGAGGGAGCCTTCTGCTCTTAGAGCGTGGGGGAGATTGTTCCAGAGTCTGGGTGCTATGTAGGGGAACCCCCGCCCTCCTGCTCTAGTCTTATTGATGCGTGGTACAGTGAGTTGGTTAGTGTAGCAAAGTCTGGTAGGTCTGTATGAGGTGGGTCTGAGAATAGTGTCTGAGAGATATGATGGTGCAGTGTGGTGGATACATTTGTGTGTAGTAGTCAGTACCTTGAAGGTGATGCGTTCTTTGACAGGGAGCCAGTGAACAGATTGTCCTGCAAATGAGATGTGGTCCCTTTTGAAGATGCTTAAGGCTGCTCTTAGAGCGTTATTTTGAGTGACCTGAAGTTTGTTTAGGTTTTTTTCAGAGTTGCCAGCTAGGAGTGCGTTACAATAGTCAAGTTTAGCGCCTATGGTAGCTCTTGCTATTGATAGACAGTTTTCTTTGGAGAGGAATGGTTTGATGGCATTGATGAATTTGGTGCTTATTGCAGATGCGGAGACAATGGCACTGACTTGTTTGTCCATAGACAAGGTTGCATCAATGTAGACCCCTAGCGTTTTCACAGAAGATAGGACTGGGATAGTGCAGTTGTCAATGTTGAAATTGGCATAGAGACTATCTAGCCTGGCCAGTGTGGATTTCTGGCCCATGATAAGGATTTCAGTCTTATCCCCGTTAAGACTTAGGCCGTTAGTGGCCATCCAGGCTTGAATGGTGGCGTATATATGTTTTAGAGCCAGGGCGTCTGTGTGGTATGAGCCAGTTAGTGGGAGGAGCACTTGGGTGTTGTCTGCGTAGTTGGTGTAGGCAATACCAAGTGCATCCAGTTTATCGAAAAGGGGCTTAGTGAATAGGTTGTGCACCGTAGGTGCTGTATAAGAGCCTTGTGGGACACCACAGTGTATTATGGATGGTGTTAGCTGTGCTAAGTATATATGTGAAATTAGTCCTTTCGAGCACGTGTGTATTTAGGATCTGCTGAAAACGGGTCAAGGGGTGCTTCAGGTTGTCACCCCAGCATATGTCTGTCATAATCCCTTTAAGCTGGAGAAATACCAATGGCCGATGGTAGGCAGCTCTGAGTTTACTAAAAACACGCCCTCCTTCCATTGCTGGCCGGCTCTGACCAACCCCGACTCATAGCAAGTCTTGAACCTAGCCGGATCCACTATTGTGTCCCTAATAAGGGGTGACCAGCTGCACTTGAGAGGGGAGGATCAGGAAGTAACACCTGCCATTTCACTAGACCTTCACCAGATATACAACAATACTGCAATCACAGGGTGATCGGGGATTCTTCGGGGGAGGCGCCCCAGTCGGACTCACAACCATTCCTCCAGTGTCACTGGGGAGAAAAGAAGGTTCTCCAGGGTGACCCATTGTTTGTCTCTGTTTTCTCTGATGTGGTCAACCAACAAGACCCTGAGGTGGGAGGCGCGGTTACTGGTAAAGGACAGGAAGCCCGATCCCACCCTTTCCCTTTGGCAAAATGAGAGTAGAATATGCTATGCAGGGACTTTTGCCCACCCATAGGAAAGCCAGTAATGCCCTCTTAATATCTGCGTGAAATGATCCCGCTATGATCACCAGGAGAGCCTAGAACAGGAACAACAGGTGTGGAAGAATGTTCATTTTGATTGTGGTTAACCAGGCTGCCCCTGACAAAGAAAGCCCTGACCATTTTAAGAGGTCCCCCTTGATCGTGTCCCAAAGGGGTACAAAATTAGTCTTGTATAATTTGTCTAGAACTGCGGTAATATATACCCCTAAATACTTAAGCTTACCTCTTGTATTCGGATGCCCAGCTCCTGGATGTCACTGAGTGAGTGAGGAGATGTCCTCTGCAATGGAAGCACAACGTTTTAGTAATGTTTACTTTAAAGCCCAAAAGGCGGCCACTGTCTGCAATTGTCTTCAAGAAGGCCACCACTGATGTACTCGGGGAGCTCAGGTATGCCAATATGTCATCGGCGTATAATGCCAACTTATATTCTGTCACTCCCATTGACAGCCGCGATTCGCCTCATTCGGGCGTATCGTTACCGCCAGCAGCTTCAGGGCAAACACAAAGATAAGCGTCGACAGGAGGCACCACTACTTTGTCCCACTACTTTGTCCCTCGGCCCAGTGGGAACTCCGGTGAGGCCACTCTGTTCACCACAACCCTCGTCCTTGTGTTGCATTAAAGACCAATCGCCCCCATCAGCCATTTCGGCCCCACTCCCATGTTCATCAGTGTGTTTTGCATAAACCTCCACTCAACCCTGTCAAAAGCCTTTTTGGGGTCTACTGATAGCAGGACCGCATCGTCCCCACTACGTCCACGTCAGACACCAGATCTAGGGTCTTATAAATATAATCCATCCCCTGCCTCGCCCTGACAAACCTGACCCTGTCATTATGTACCAGAGAGGGAAGGACCATCCCCAGTCTGCCCGCCAGGACTCTGGCATACATTTTAGCATCTGTATTAATCAATGATATAGATCTACACAACCTACACATCGTCACATCCTTACCTTCCTTGGGGATGACTATTATACAGGCCTAAGTGAATGATGTTGGGGTAGTACCACTGTCTAGTATGCCATTAGAAAGCTTTGTCAAGAATGCAATTACAAAGGGGGCGTGCCTCTTGTAAAATGCTGGCATATAGCCATCCTGCGCCGGGTCCGACCCTGCCTTCAATCTAGAAATGGCTATCAGTATTTCTTCCCCAGAGATGGGTGCATCTAATCCCTCCCGATCTTCTAATTTCAATCTCTGCAGGGGAAGGGCATCTACTTATGTGCAAACCTCTCCCTCCTCTGCATGGTCCTCGCTGTATAACTGAGAATAAAAGTCCCCAAATCTGGAGCTATCCCAGTGGGGTCAATAACGGCCTCTCCCTCTGCATCCCTAATTTTAAAGACCGCTCTTTCTGTCCTCTGGCGCCTCATCCGAGATGCCAGCAATGTGTGTGCCTTGATCCCCTTCTCAAAATATTTTAGCTTTATGAAGCAGAGGTGTGCAATCGCCTTTTATGCCATATCACCCCCAATTGCCACCTCAGATCCCTTATTTTCTGCAGCAGGACCTCCGACTGAACCCCCCGCAGACATAATGACCTCCCCCCACCCCATGATCTACTCTTTCAGGTTGGATTCCCGTAACACTCTTTTCTGTTTTTAGCTGCGCCCTCGGAAATGAGCAGGCCTCTGAAGGTAGCCTTTTCAGCCTCCTACACTATGTGTAGCAGTGTATCCCCAGTGTTGTTACGCTGGAAACAATCTCTCACACCCCCCCAGAAGGAGTCCCCAAAGACTACATCTCAAAACAGAGTATCATTGCATACTCAACGCCGATCGACCGTGGATTCCCGATCCCATATCCAGCTGGACAACACTCATATTGTGGTTGGACCACCCCACAATCCTGCACTGCAGCCAGCACCACATAATCTATTCTCGTGGATGTTTTGTGTGGGGGCAAGTAAAAGATGTAACCACTTGAGTGGAGATGTGTGACCCTCCACGTGACTGCGAGGTAGTGCTCATGTAATAGGGTGGACAGGGTCACTCCCTCTTGCTGTGGGGAGGCACTGCCCGCTCCGTAAAAATGACCAGTCTATAGCAGGGTCCCTGATAAGATTCAAATCTCCCCCATAGATCACCATTCCATTCCGCCCAGAGTCCAGCCGGGTTAGTGCCTCTGAGCAAAAAGCCAGTTGGTGCTGGTTCGGGGCATAAAGTGAACAAGTGACATCCCTCTGGCCTAGTAGCCAATTCATCACCAGAAACCTTCCCTCCATACTCCTCCTAACCTGTGTCACCTCAAATCCAAGATCGCTCCGAATCAGCAATCCCACTCCCACCCGTTTGGCCAGGCCCAATGACCACCACATTTTCCCCAGTCCCTTTCCCCACAACGTATACTCCTCCCCTGCCTTAAATCTCGAAACAACATGTGCAGTTTGGATTGCTGAAATTCCCTCGCTATCACTGACCATTTCTGGGGTGAGTTCAGCCCTTTAACATTAAGAGAGCCCACCTTAATCACCCTTGGATGTCCTTGCCTTTGTGTCATGTAAGCAGTGTGATGAGTCCCAGTAACTGAAAATCCCTGTCCCTGCTTGTGTAGGCAGCTTCCAGATGAATCTTTGTCCAGTCCCTTTCCTCAACCCCCTTCATGCAAACCCTGCAAAGTTTACTCCCTCACTGCTTCCCCGAAACCCCCTGTGGTCCACCCACCCCTCCACACATACCCACAAGGGTGAGAGAACTAGTTAGAAGACTTAAAATGCCCAATATGATAGGGCCAACAAGAGACCCCTGAACACACCTGAGCCCTGCACCAATCAACCTTCACAGGCAACTCACAGCCCCAACTATAAAGCTAAACTAACAATCAGTACAACATTATCAAACTCACGAACCTTCCATGGACCTTCATTGCAGGACAGTTCTTCTGGCTCCATTGCCTACCACCACCAGCCGCACTTCAGTGAGAGTCCAGAAAAATGAAGAAAAGAGAGAAAAAGGAAAAGTGAAGAAGGCTTGGCAGTGGCAACGTCATGGTGTATTGAACCTCCGAAACTTCCTTGTGCCTGCTGCCCTGCCTCTCGTGAAGCGAGCTGGGAGATTATCCATGAGTGGATCCATCGTTGTCACACCGTTGCTTGCTTCCGGGCTCTGCTCTTCTGAATTTACATGTCTCAGGACTACCTCCACCTCCTCCAGTGAGGTGGCCCTATATTCATCCATGCGGTATTCGAAGGAGAGGGCGAAGGGGACGCCTCACCTGTAGCATATGTTCTTCTTGTGTAACCACTGGGTCAGAGGGTGACACTCCTGGTGTTTGTTCAGGGTCATGGCTGACCAATTTTGGTAGATCCGTACCTGCAACCCCTCAAACATGTTCTGGTCCCTTTCCTTGGCTTTCCTCAGGATGGCGGCGGCATGTCTGTAGTAATCGCATTTCGCCAGGACTGATCTAGGTCCAACCGGGGACCCCCTGCCCAATGTACCCTGTTAAATGTGATAGCTGGGGAGGGCGCTTCCTCAAAAAGGCTATCTATCAGCAGCTGGACTCAACGCTCTAAACACAGGGTGGACTCTCCTTGGTTCTTCATGCCCATAATGTGGATATTCGAGCATCTCTCTCTATTTTCGAGGTCGGCAACCTTGAACTTGAGGTCACTTGCTTTCTGCTCAAAGTCCTGCACCCGCTGTTTTGCTTTTCTGTCACTTGTAATTACCCTAGAGACCACTTACCAGATTACACGGACCAAAGGTTCTTGGACTCAGGGAGGCAATAATATACACTTAGACTCACGGTCAGAATATAATTGGCTCTTTACAAGCTGTTTATTCACACTACACAGTTATACAGCTAAACAGTAAAATAAAAGATAATAGGTTATACATGGACATATGCACACAAAGAAGAAAGATAATATTAGTCTACTTCACTGTTAGTGCAGTTGCAGGAGAAAATGTCATCTCAGCCACGACAACACTACCCAGTCCCAAGGCAGGTAGGCAGAGAGATCACATGTGCTAACAGGGTCTGGAGCAGAGCGTCCTCCCTCTCATCATCTGGGGTTCCAATTCAATTCTACTACCTGGATACCTCTTCTCTTATGGGGAGGAAATTCCTGCCCATCTCAGGTTGCCAACCATCCCCAGCCGAAGGACAGACAGCATGCACTGGAAGCACAAAGCAGTGAAATCCAGTTAATAGTGGAAAAACCCAGTTTGTCTCCCGCTCACTCGTTCCCAGCACCCCTTATCACTGCACCTGCACAACTCTGACTCCCTTCTTGGCGCGTCCTTAATTGAACACTACGCCAACTATCCTCCGTAATGAGCTCATCTAAATCTCGCAAACCTTGCAGAATTCATGTCTGCCTCCTAACTGAGCTCACAGAAATGTAGACTTTCATTGCGGTTTTGGAAGTCAGTGTCCAAAATGGCCACGCACCAGCACCATGTTTTAGCTCATTTATGCATACGCATTACACCTGCCCATCCATTTTAATTTCCACTAAGTCTGCTGACAGTTGGTTTTTCTCGAGGGACTCCAGCTTTTCTTCCACCTTATCCATCCTGCCCTTGAGCTATGTAATGGTCGCGATGAGACCAGTATTTATTGATCTGATTTCATCCAGAAGCATCTGCATGTCTCCCTTGGCGGACCCCGCCTGATTGGAGTCCAGCGCCTGGGAGGGGCCCTCCATCTCTATCACCTCCTCGCCACCTGCCCCTCTCCGGAAACTTTGCAAGATGGCCACAATACCAGGGTCTAGTATGCAGCTCTTTTTCCGTGCCACTGGATGGTATTTTCCCCCAGGCACACTCACGGGCCCAATGCATCGCCTGTTTCTCTTCGTCAGCTGCAATCAGAGACATCGCTGCACTGGGCGCCCAGTGTAAGGAGGTGACTTAAAGATCACCTGGCAGGGCTGCTTGGGACACTTAGCCAGCTCCCGAGCCCCTCCACTCATATATAGAAGTAACTAACGTCCATGGACACCAGACCCCTTTGGGGCCCCTCTCAGTCCGTCCCCAGCCTCACAGGAATGCTCCTTTTGCACCTGACTTTAGTCCTCACAACCCTCCACTGTGTGTGCCCAGGAAGCTCTCTGCCACTTTATGATTCTGGGGCACTGTTTACTTAGTGGAGCCACAACTCCTGCTGCCTTTGTTACCAATCCAGGCTGGGATCCTGGTTATTTGCACTGCCTATGTATGCACCACTGCCTATGTCTGCAATTCACCTCCATTCACCTGCTGATGGCCGCTGTGTGGCTACACCAGTGATCCAGCACTATTGTAAGGCAGGAGATCCCCAGTGGCCACCACACACCGGCACCGTCCTCACCCGGGATGCTGTTGTCAGCCCAACCAATCTCTGGGCCCTGCCGGTCTCGTGCCAGTGACAACCCACCACCCAGATTTGTTCCTCAGCCCGCTGTCTCCAGTGTGGGCGGTGTGCCTTTCCCCATTTCTGTTCCGCCACCGGCAAGATGGCAGCTGCACCCTCCCGATGCAATAATTAATGACCTTCCTGGTCTTACATTGATTATTCAGTCGCTGTACATTCCAACTTATTTTACATTCCAGCATTGCTCACATAGTTTCTGAATTAATGCAATGCATCTTCCCACCAGCAAAGGACGTGAATAATTTTTTATAACAGCGGGGTACTGACGGGGTAAAGTCCTGAAAAAAGGATACCCTTGCTTCTTTGTAATGCAAACCCCCCAGTTCACGGGACCTGCATAGGATTAAATCCCACTCTCGGTAGTTCAACAGTCGCATGATGACCTGGTGAGGATTCTGGCCCGGCCACAGGGTCTGGCCTGATATATGATGTGCTCTTTCTACTATGAATTGGGGAGAAAGCAGAGGGTCACTGCAGGACCTCATTGATAAATGCTTCCATGAATTGTTCCATAATGTGTGCTGGGACTGATTCCGGTAACCCCACCATTCTGATGTTGTTTCATCTGGAACGCGCCTCCAAGTAGTCATTCTTCTCCCAGATCTCCTTGACTTTCCTTTGCAGGCCACCAATGGCCACAGTGACTTCATTGCTGATGTCCTCCAGAACCCCCACTCTGTACTCTGCTTCACGAAGACAGCTGCTCTCCTTGCAAATCCTTTTCTGAATTCTGTCCATCGTGTACTCCATGTAGTCCAGTTTTGTGTTCACTGCCGCAAACCCACTCTTCATTTCAGCAAGAACCAGACTAAGTTCAGATGGCTAGCCATTCACACCCACCTGCTTGCTATGGAGTGCCTCCGGCAGCACACCCGCAGCCTCCTCCCCAGGCCTAGTAGAGGCCATGGTTCCCTTGTGCAATGCTAGGCCCTCTCTCTGTGTTAATTGCAGGCAGCCCTGCCTTTTCTTCCTCTTTGCTATCCAATGCAGCAATAACTCCACGGGAGTGCCCGCCTCCTTTCTTCACGACAGCTCCCCTACATCAATGCCACAGTAGATCAGGGGCTGCTCCTACCTCTTCTCACCTGCCCCAGCTCGAGGGCAGTTATGTCAGAAAATCTGTAAAACAGGACGAAGCCGACTTCAGGGAATGCTAAACACTGCCGTGGTCTCTAGGGCGGAGGGGCCCCGTAACAGCCAGTTTACTCCACTCCTGAGCAGGCAGCAGCTTCCATAGCAAAGGGTTGAGCCTGCCCCAGCAAAGAAAGGGGGCAGTAGGCTTTGCCTGTTCGCCACCAGTTGCTGACACAAGTGAGAAAAGTAACCTTTCCAGGGCCTCCTGCACCCAAAGTCAGCAATCAGGCAACAGCATCCACCTCCTTTACCACCAGTAATAGCACCGGGTGGGCATGGTCAAGAAGCGATACAAATGCTGTTGCAGGCGGGCAAGAACATCCATTGTATTTTGTTCATTCACTGAAGCAGCATATACTCCCTTGTCTGCTTTGCCTCGCCCCTCTCCAGGGACCCGCAGGCTCCCTCCCTGTAGCACAGGACCAGGAGCAGCAGCAGAGCACAGACCACCCCACGCACAACGACTTTAACAATAGTGAAGGCGACCTTGCTCACAGTAGACCAGATGGTAAAGTCTCTAATCCTATCAGCAATAGTGCAGTCGGTGTAGTCTCTCCTGGGGCTTACTTTGACACTGCTAATGCATGTCTCCTTGACCAGTACCCAATACGTGCTGATTGCAAAGGGAAGCTTGATATGCAGTCTTTACAGGTGGTTAGAGACTCTATTGCAAGGTTGCTGATTGGCCAAAGGGTTGAAAGATGTGAGAGGAAAAAAGTAGAGGCATTTAAAGCAGGCTTTTAAAGTGAGAAACCAGCAGTCAAGGACCAGCCCGCCACTGTCTCTTCACAGACTCCACCCTACCCCACTGCCAGTCTTCTCACCCGCCGCACTCCAGTGATCCAGCCACCTCGAGTTGACACGCTGGCAGTCTCAGCAGCCGGCCACAGGAGTCTGCCTCGCCCCCTCATCGTCCTCACCCACCGAGGCGGAAACCAGCCTGACTCCATCAACCCCTGTGTGTCAAAGCCCGCCTCCATGCTGTCCATGGGCCCGACTCCACAGCAGCGCACGCTCCCGGCAGATCCCTCACCGCCCCGGCTCCTTCAAGATAAGATGCGCACGGCGGCCCGCTGCCCATCCTCATGTAACCGGGGTCGCTGCACTCCATGCTCCCACACCGCCAGCCGAGGGGGGGAACGGACACACACGGCTCAGCCCCGCTCCAACAGCCAGAGCCGTGGCCCCCACCACCAGTCGCAGCAACGCTTCCCCTACCAGTCGGGCAGCACTTTTCAGGGCTCAGGACCATACGGCCTTTCCCACCTCGGGACTCGTGACAGAGCTCAGAAGGCGGTGGCCATCTTGGTTTCCAAATCACGAGCGCCCCCTGAATTTCCGAACAATTTTAGATGACTATTGTATAGTAGTGTCTGTCATGTTGACGTGGCCATGAACACGGTGAGGCGGGCTGTTGGGAAAGGGATATGACGGGGGAAGGGAAAGTGATGGGGAGGGGGCGGGACGAGGAACTCAGTAGATTGTACTGGAATAAAGAAAGACGTTGATGTTATCGCTCCATGTCTGTGTCCTCTTTAAAGTGTGCCAAGTTCACTCTCAGGCCTACCCACGGCCATAACATTGGCAAAGAGGCGGGCAGCCTGGGGAATGTAGCAGCGTTGAGGAAAGGAAGCAAAAGCGGAGGAGGCGATGCACACCGGTGAGGAGCGTAGACACGCGGCAGCAGTGCAGAAGCACTTGGGACTGCGCCATCGTCCTCAGGTGGGCGGGGAGCTGGCCCTAATCACCATAGGGAGCTGAATCCACAACCCCAGGCCGCAGTGGTGATTGTGACGCAGCCTGAGCCGCATGCTGTGAAGATAAGGTGGCGGATGGCTGCAACTTCACCCAGGCTGCGGCGGTGATCCGCGCAGCTACACACTACGTCCCAAGGAGTGGAGGGCTCCTAACACGCAGTGTGTGATGAGCGAGGCTCCATAAAGATGGCCATCGTGTACACAGAAGGGTTGCAGACTCATTCAAGGCCCCATAAAGGGAGACACACAGAGGCAGTGGACCTCACCCCTATGGACAACCACAGCAGATGGTGCTCGTGCCTGGAGGAGGCGGCCATCTGAGCAGGCTGGGAGCCTGCAGGAAGCAATAACCCAGGAAGCATCTTCCTAAAGAAGAAACCACCCTCACAGTGTAGGCAAGATGTCAGACCAAGAAGACAACCAAGGGGTTCAAGCCCAAGATAATGGACCACCGCCACCAGGTCCACAGGCGCCAGACCAAGCGCCATATAGGCTACCAGACACACTGTCCGCACAAATGACTGACACTTTTGACGTCACTGACACCAGCAACATAGGTCCCAGATGGACCAAGTGGATAAGGGACTTCGACCTATACATGGGGGCCACAGGGCTGATCACTGACGCACGACAGATATGCCTGCTGAAGCTTGCAGTGGGCTCCGCCACACGGGACATCATCAAAGAAATGCCCCCCGACTCCATCGACTTTATTCAAGACCTGAAGGATGTGTTGGCAGCGTACTTCACCCCACATACCAATGTGGATTATGAGAGTCACCTTTTCCATAGCACCAAGCAAATCAAGGATGAGACGATGGACGTCTATGTAATGCGCCTATGCACAAAAATGAAGCATTGTGACTTTGCCAACTACTCCAATACCGAGGCCCTGCGGTCTCAGTTCATAGCAGGGTGCGAGTTGCAGGCATTCAGGAGAAAACTACTACAAAAGCCCAGCATGCTGGAAGAGATATTAGCACTTGCCTGCATTGAGAGGGTCATAGACTCTCAGGTGGAGAGCTTCGGCAACGCCACACTGGGAGAGAACATTCACAGGCTCCAGCTAGAGAGGAAAGTGGACAAACTTTTCTGCTACAAGTGCGTGTTTGAATACCCCAATGATGGCACGTGCCCAGCAATTGGCCAACGATGCGCCTCCTGTGGCGAGGAGAGTCACTTCAAATCGGTCTGCAGACTGTTCCGGGACAAAGGGAGGGACCGAACCAGAGACAACCCACCCCGACCCAAAACGAGAAGAACTGTGTCATCAGGCCCTCACCCTAGTGTCTGCCGAGTCAGATTAACCCAGAACAACGAGAGAGAGACTCGGGAGAGGACAAGCAACGGAGAGAGAGAGAAGAGAGAGAAGAATGTATGTCATGCGTGCGAGGCCAGAGCGCAGATCAAGGCACCACATACGCTACCTAGTAGAACAATCCCCAACAGACTCGGACCCCAGCTCATCGGGGAGCGACCATAAAAAGAAAGCATACGTGTACGCACTAGGAAATCCCACCACCACTGCACACAGTCCCACCCTGATTATCATGCTAAACGAACAACCAACTGAATTTCTCATTGACACTGGGGCCACGGTGAACATGGTCAGTGAGAGCACTTACAAAGAACTGCCTCAGAAGCCAAAGCTAAACCCCGCAACAGTGGACATATACGCCTACGGTGCTAAGGCACCCCTTAAATGTCTAAGACAATTTGATGGTCTCTGTTGATACAAAGGAAATGAGAAGAAAATACCCATCCATGTTCTGACCACCGAAACAGACAGCGGCTGTGTCCTAAGCTTCAAGGCAGCGGCTGACATGAGACTCATCCACATTCTGTATAACATCATGGTCCACAAGTATATCGACCCAGTTGAGATGATCAACAACTTATATCCTCGCATATACAAAGGCATTGGTAAGTTAAAAAACAGACAGATACAATTTTGTGTGGATGAATCAGTACGCCCCATAGCGCAACACTACAGGGGGATCCCCGTCAACATCCAGAAGAAAGTAGAAGATGAGCTACCCAAATTGCTCGAACAGGACATCATTGAACACAGCACGGGCCACACTACCTGGGTATCCCCTATAGTGCCTGTGCCCAAGAAAGGGTCAGGAGCCATACGGCTGTGCGTGGACATGAGGCACCCCAATCAATCCATCAGGTGGGAGAGACACCTGGCTCCTCGCATCACCGACATGATTCACCTGCTGAACGGAGACAAGGTGTTCTCCAAGCTAGACCTGCAGAAAGGGTACCACCAACTTGTACTGAGCCCCGAAAGCAGAAACATTACCACGTTGTCACTCACGTGGGCCTGTTTCATTACAAGAGGTTACGTTTTGGTGTGTCCTGGGCCACGGAAATATTTCAGGCCGAGGTGCACAATGTCAACAAACACATACCAAACTGCCTCAACTATAGTGATGATATACTGATCTTCGGCACAGACGTCAATAAACATGACGAGGCACTGATGCTGTGCAAAGCCCTGGATGACGCAAATCTTACTCTGAACCGCAACAAATGCGACTTTCGTAAGAGCACATTGACATTTTTCAGACACATCTTTTCGGAGTCAGGCATGACACCTGATCCGGAAAAAGTTGCTGCACTAAACGAAACCTCACCCCCAGCAAATGTGTCAGAGCTGCACTCCTTCTTGGGGTTGGTCAGCTACTGCAACCACTACATCAAGGACTTTGCCTCTGTCAGTGAGCCACTGAGACTTCTAACCCGACAAGATATCACATTTCACTGGACTGATGACTGCCAGAGGGCCTTCGAGGTCATCAGAGAAAGAGTCGCCAAAGCAGAAAACATGTTGTATTACGACCCAAGCCACCAGAAAGAACTGACAGTGGACGCAAGTCCCGTGGGGCTGGGGGCCATACTGGCCCAGGTAGACCCGAGAGAACCCTCCCAAAAATACATCATTTCATATGCCAGCAGGAGCCTCGTCGCCACTGAACAGGCCTACTCACAAGCCGAGAAGGAAGGTCTAGCAGTGGTATGGGCGTGTGAGCACTTCCATCTCTTCTTATATGGAAAGCCGTGTCGAGTCATCACGGATCACCAAGCCCTCCTGTTCCTGTACGTAAACCCACAGGCGAAAATGCCACCCCGAATAGCCTGATGGGGGCTACGGCTACAGAACTATGCCTTCGAGATAGTCCACCGGCCTGGAAAAGGTGAAAACCCAGCAGACTTTCTGTTCAGAAGGGAGGGGTGTGCGACAGAACTCTCAGTAGCGGATAGGTACCCCAGATACCTCATACATCAAACCACCCTGGAGGGAATCGACACTGAGGTAATAGCTCGAGAAACAGAAAATGACCCGGCCTGCCAAATCATATGCGAGGGCCTCGAATTGGGCATGTGGAGGAGGGCGAAGGAGAGAGGGAGAGCCGCAGGAGACCTGATACACGCAGAGGTAGAGCGCCTCATACAAGTTAAGGATGAGCTAGCGCTGTCGGAAGATCACCTTCTCCTAAAAGACTGCAAGCTTGTAATCCCCACAACCCTAAGGGCGAAGATCAATGAGCTAGCTCATGAAAACCACAGGGGAATGGTAACGACCAAGCGCATGCTCCGCCACAAAAGTTTGGTTCCCCAACATGGACTGCATGGTGGACGCTGCGTTGAAGTCCTGTCCCATGTGCAGCCTCATCACTCCCAACCGACATCCGGAACCACTGATCATGTCTGAACTTCCGCAGGGAATATGCAAAGCGGTGGCCGCTGGTTTCTTTGGGCTCATTGAAGGGGGAAAGTATGTCCAGGCGGTGATGGTCGAATTCTCGCAATTCCCGGAGGCACAACTGATATCGTCGACAGCCGCTCATCACGTCATCTTGCTTTAGACTGCATCTTTTCTGCATATGGGATTCCTAAGGTGCTCAAGACGGACAATGGACCTCCCTTCAGTGGACACCAGTTCACCCAATTTGCGGACTACCTGGGATTTCATCATCGGAAAATAACTCCCCTATGGCCTCAAGCTAACGCATGATAGAGTGCTTCATGGCTGATCTAAAAAGAGCGCTACAGATAGCCACACTTACAGGGCAGCCCTACGAACAGGTACTGAACCAGTTGATGAGACTACTGGGGTACCCCCCATAGCACCACCGGGAGGACCCCTGCGGAAATAATGTTTGGGTTGAAATAAGCAAACACGTCTCCCACAAGTAAGCCAGGTCAACAACTCTCCTGAGTTGGACAAGGAAGTGTGCGAACTGGATGAGGCCGCGAACGCTCACATGAAGGCATATGCGGATACTAGCAGAGGAGCGAGAACACACCATTTTGAGTTGGGCGATGTTGTAGCCGTAAAGAAGCCACAGACTCACAAACACACCTCTATATTTCAGGAGGAACCTTTGCTGGTCACTCAAAAGAAAGGCTCCATGATTACGGCCCAAGGCCCGGAAGGGTCAGTCACTCGCAACTCCTCTCACTTCAAGGGAATTCCATCCCTCGGATTGAGATGGCTAAGTGGGCGTGTGAGTGCCCCTATTGACTATGCATCTGATGACCCTTATCAAGGGGATCATGGTGACATGGAAGACTCTGATCAAGAAATTCATGTGGAGAGTGAGGCTTGCGGAAGCTCCCTAGTTATCAGTGCATGTCCGCAGAGGGCTGGGAATAAACCTTGCTGAAGGATCGAGAAAATGGGTTAGCCCCACCCACCAGACCACCACCCATTGTGAAGTGCCTGGTAACTGTTTAAAATGGGGGGAGATGTCATGTCGCCATGGACACGGGGAGGTGGGCTGTTGAAAAACGGAAATGACAGGGGAAGGGGAAGTGTTGGGGCGGGGCGGGACGAGGAACACAGTAGATTGTACTGGAATAAAGAAAGACGTTGATGTTATCGTTCCGTGTCTGTGTCCTCTTTAAAGTGCGCCAAGTTCAATCTCAGGCCTACCCACGGCCATAACAGTGTGCCCTAATTGTGCGCCCACACTGTTCTTTATCGCAGAGATAGAAGAAGGAAGTTAGTGGATCCTCCTTTGAAAGGACCTATTAGACAAGAGGCATTCTGAGCCTTCTACTACAGTGTCGTACAGTATTCCCGTCCATGTTTCCAGTCCTTGGTACTCAAACTGTCTTATTTGGTCTTGTGGTGAAGGGCCGTGACCTAGCAGTTTGGGCTGGACGGCCCTTTTGGGGTGGGACCAAGCCTGATTTGCATATGTTTTTTCCCCTTTTGTAATGGGTGGCAGGCAAAGAACAACGGTCTGGAGGGTTGCCCAGAGCAATACCAGAGGTTAAGATTAATTCTAAACCTTCCAGCCATCACCTCTTTTGTTTTGCTGTAGTCCCCCGAGCGGGACGGGTATGCCCAGATGCGGGTCCCGTGCCTTCTGGGCCTAAAGACCTAAGCTACTCCTCACTGCTGAGACCCAACGAGGCTGGCCTCGTGCAGAATGGATGTGACCCTTTTAGGGTGGCAGCAAGCCTGATTTGCATATGGGTGTCCCCTTTTGTAATGGCTTGCCAGGTGAAGAAGATGGTCTGGAGGGTGGCCTAGAGCAATGCCAGAGGTTAGGATTAATTCTACACCTTCCAGCCATCACCCCTTTTGTTTTGCCCTCATTCTACCCTACATCCATCGTGAATAGCTTACCCAGGCGAGAGGTCTTAGTCTTCCCTAAGGCCAGCCTTAGGAGCTCTCCCAGACTTAAGACCTCACTGTTGCTCATGTCGGATGGGAGCAGCGTATGCAGGGCAGAGATCTCAAACTGTTTCACGCCAGGTGTGAAGAGATCACCGAGTCCAGGTGATATGCAAATGGTGTGCGCATAGCTGGCATAAAAGTAGCAGTGCATTTCTGCACCATTCCGCACGTTACCTAGATGCCTTCCGGAGTATTAGGCGATTCCAAGTGTTTTTTTAAATGTTAGTTTACCTTTTTTTTCGGCTGATAGGTGGTGCGGCCTCAAGTTGCCATGTCTGTTGTCTTGTACGTGGAACAGGCGTAAGGGGATCGACTGGATTTAGTACAGCATTCCAAAGATTCCATGATATGCGCATCCTGCAGCAAGCAAAGTAGTGTCCTGATGAAGGTTGGAGGTAGCGCAGAATTCTGCAGAGTACTTGCTTAGAGATCCGAGTATTGCTTTACAGCATAACAGGTGCGGGTGTTCCACGACCGTGGAGGCGTGCGTCCACTACCCACCGCAGCTTCACAATACCTGGCAAATGGCGAAAGCCTGGAAAATGAATATAACATTTCTACACCCATTCTGCAAAAACAACTTGGATGTAACCTCTCCCAGGATTACAGCTCCAGTGGAGGCGGAATGGCCGGCCAGGCCATTAAAATGGTGAAAGTACCATATAATTGCTCATGGTTGTCCAATAGCCAGATCAGTGAAGCACCAGGAAACAGCATTCAGAGGAGGGCAATGTTGCACAGAAGAGAAGGTTGAAGAATTAAGGGAGTTCACCTTTTACTTGCAGCCTACTTAGGGTATATTTATGTATTTGTATTTGTAAAGCGCACTGCAGCCCAAGGGCATCGAGGCGCTGGGAACAGCGGCAGGGCCACTCTGGATATGGCTCGCGTTATGATGAAGGTGCCTTCGTATTGCGCCACAGATGATCCAAAGACGCGTGCTAAAGGGGCTCCTCTTGCTCCCTCGGGAATTCCCTAAAGCACCTCCTTTTCCACTCCTCTCCTATGTCTCACACAGGTTGGACCCGACCACCTGCCCACCCACCACCCATGACAATTAAAACATCGGCCCCCTGGGCTACGAAAGATGGACACGGCCAACTGAGGTGAATCGCGGTTATCAGGTTCTGATCGTTTTCCTGCGAACAGAACTCGGGTCTACCTGGTGGGGTCACCGCCTGCAGCACGAGGAGTGGTTCGGCCAATCCATCAACATGGAAGTTGTCACTGATATAAGAAGCATCCTGACAAATCATCTCTTCCCTATTCAACGTTTCCATTGCAAGAGCATTGCACGATAAGGGCGTCTGCCCACAGCCGGTGTGTCCCCCTCTCTACGCCAGTCACTTCCGTTGTAAGGACATTATCGGACAATTACGCGTCTCCGCATCTCTGCCCGCACCTGCCTAGGAATGTAATTCCAATTAAGGAATGATCGCCTAATAAGAACATCTCTTTTAAAACCCAGCCCGTCCTTCCACCGTTTGGAAGTAATTCATTTTCCAAGACACGTTTTGGGCATTCTGCATGGCGGGCCTTTACAAACTTGAAGAGCCCGAGATTAGATCTTTTGGGTGCACTGTAGCTCAGCCCCACCCCCTTCCATCCTGACAAGCCTCCCTACCCCCAGGCTGGTTATCTTGGTGGGTGAGGGATGCTCTGTGAGCGCCCCCCAGTCCTCATGTTCTCACATCAGTTACCATGGCAACCAGCATCAGCAGCCGCATCCATGGATACAGGACTGCAGAGTGCAGACATGCAGAGTGGTTCCATCCTTGCCAAAAGGCTATCTGGTGCCCCGCCCCCACACCTCACAGGATCATCCAGTGCCGGCCGCCCGCCCATCCACCCCCACCTCCATTAGATGGAACCCAGCTGGGGCATTAGGTCCAATCGATGATTGCGCAGTCCAAGAAAGCAACTAGCCAAAGAGGTCACGGCAGGTCAGGGTGATTGCGAGGGATTTGGTGGGGGAGCCTTGCACAGGATGGAATGCCACAGAAGGGGGCGGTAACAACGCTATGGTTTCAGCACCTGCTGCAGTAATTTGCATGCCACAGGTTTGAATCTACGCTGGCCCAATTCAGCCTCAACTTATTGAGTTGGATCAAATGAGCACCTGAGATGCGCTATTATTATCAGTTCCTATCAGGCTGCTTCGAACAGGATTGTATTCGGTATATGGAGATATTTAAAAAGAGATAATGAGAGACTGATTCATGGAAAAGTGTGTATTTCTCCCGCAAATTGACACACGCCGAGAACGACACTGCATGAGCCTGCCTGCAGAATAAAACATGCGCGCCCAGCGTAGAATTGGCTGTGCAAAGTAACCGTATACACAAGTCGAACCCGGAACGCACCCAACACAGCCACACGCAAAGCAAAAACAGTGGCCCTCATTACGACCCTGGCGGAAAGTGACTGACCGGACCGCCACAGCGTAAATAGCGTTTCCGCCATTGCACGATGGAGCAAAGTGCGGCCCATTCCGACCCATCGGGCACGAGCACCACGGCATGGCAGAAGTGCAAAGTCCGCGATGGCGGAAATGACCCCAAAACGGCCCACACCGCCGCCGTACGGCGCCCTAGGTGCAATACCGCCACCCATCATAGCGGACACCGCAGTGAGCGCCAACCGGAAAGTACGGTGACCGTAAATATACGGAAACGGAAGTAAAAACATGGGCCCGGAACGGGAAACAACCTATAAAACCACAAAATACACACAACCACTAAAAACACCACCCTGAGACACATCCCAACCCGTCATCCACCCTAGTGAAACCAAGAAAAATGGGAAAAGTAGCGAAGAAAGCGTGCGACCGCAAGCGGCAGGTCCACTTCTCCCGTGAGGAACTCACCGTGCTTACAGAGACCCTCCAGGAGAATGCCGCCGCCGTCTTCTCCACGCAAATGACCAGGACGGCACTTGCGAACAAGAAGGCCATATGGGCCCTGGTGGCACAGCGGGTAAGTGCGGTGGGGACCGCACCCCGCAACCCACAGCAATGCAGGAAGCGGTGGGACGACCTGCGGATACGCGTCCGTAGCATACTTTCTGCCAACCGCAACATTGCCACAGCCACCGGGGGAGGATCGGAATCACCCATCAAGTTGACCCCCTGGGAAGAAATCTGTGCCTCCACCATTGGAATGGAGAGCATAGAGGGAGTCGGAGGGATGGAGAAAGGAGTGCAGACATCCGGAGAATCAGGTAGGTGGCCCAAATAAAACCATGCCAAATCCACAATGTCCAATCATGTGATTCACATGTGTCCACATAGCGCAACAGCAACACATGGCCAGGAGAACGTCCACACACATTGGCCTGATAGCGCACTTTAAAACTCACAATAAATACATAAATAAGTAAAAGCCCCAAAAACACCCACTACACGTGCAGCAGGCACACCCTAACTGCAGGCTGCCAAACAACTGCACCCTCACTCCACACACAAATGAAAGCACCTCCAAGGCCCCGACCCAAATCACCCTCAGGTACCACCCCAATGCATGTGATACATTGCCATTCCAATTCCCACAGACCCATTAATAACGCTCGCCCTCCTTTACTCCACCACAGGGTCCGATCCAAACGACGAGCTCCAGGACACCCCTACCAGCACACCTGCAAAGAGGGCCAAGACCGACGGCCAAAGACCCTCCACCTCAGCTGCACGCATCAAGACACGGCAGCAGCACATATCAAGTGGCAGCACACAGGAGGGAACATCAACAGGCACCCCAGCAGCCAGCATGCCCACAACAGCACCACCACAGGTCCCCCCAATGGATGCCACAGAAGGTACTGCCTCTGGTGGCAGCAGCACCATAGGTGACACCCCATTAATGGCAGCATGCTCCGACACAGAAGACGGGGATGTCGAAGTCAGATCCATCCATGACCTGTCCCAATCCCCCTGTCTGTTCCATCCCGTACACCATGAGGATACCACGCAGGGGCACCCACAAGACGACGACTGGCCATCCCCCACAAGCCCTGTGGCAGGGCAACATGAGGCGAACAGCCCCTCTGTGACACCACCGCAAATGGCCATGGCACAGCACAGGCAACAGTCCCTCGACCAGTTAATCGTGCAACAGCAGCAACTGGCCACGCTCCTCAAGGACCATGCCGATGGATGTGGGGGCACTAAGGCAGACATAGAAACATCAACTGAGACACTTAGGGCACAAATGGAGAGTAGCACCGAGAGCCTGAGAGTCCAAATGGAGAGTAGCACCGAGAGCCTGAGAGTCCAAATGGAGAGAAGCACCGAGAGCCTCAGGGGGGAACTGCATGCGACGTCCAAAGACGTATGTGCCGAACTTGCCGCAGTGCGCCGTGTGCTCACTGAGCTCTCACAAACCCTTAGGGACATGCATGGACGTGAGCAGGCAGAGACATCATCCGTTGCAAGTTCCGTCCAGGGCAGCCCCCAACGTAGATCTGGGAGGAACCTGCGCTCCACAGGCAGGGGTGCCCCTGATACCCGCAGAGGGGGCTTGCAATAGCGACTGCCCACTGACAATGAGCATCTTTGGACACTGGTGTTCGGGGGGGAGGTAGGAGGGTGGAGGGGGTGTGTTGGGCTCACTTGGGTGGCGGGTCGATAGGGTGTTCAACATGATATCACATATGCCATAAACAATGCACGATCAACCAATGAGATGTGTGGACAATGATCTTTGTGTACTAGGCCATCATAGGCGTACAGTCCATATTGTGCATGTACCAGACACACACAGTGCCACGAGTCCCGTGTCCATGTATCAGCCACCAGGCGTGAGTGCTAGAAGCATGCATCTATGAGATGCTGACGAATTTCACGGCCCTCCTGTGCCTCGCAGACTCCTTGAGGTGCTGCCACATCCCCACCCTCATCATGACCATCTTCAGGTGCTTGCAGTTCTGCGTCAGGGGGCATGGGCACATTTCTACGTACGCACATGTTGTGTAGCATGACACATGCCATCACCATCTTTGCAACCTTCTCATGGCGGTACAGGAGTGCCCCGCCAGACCTGCTGAGGCACCGGAAACGGGTCTTCAGTAGGCCGAATGCCTGTTCAATGACTACACGGGTACGTGAGTGGGCATGGTTGTAGTCCTCCTCATGCTGGTCCCGTGGGTTCCGGACTGGTGTGAGGAGCCATCTCTTCAGTGGATATCCGGCATCACCTGTATGTGGACGATAAACGAATTATGTGGAATGCCATTGCTACGTACGCACCCCCCCCCCCCTTCCTGCCAGGTCATTGCCGCATCACATACCCCACATCATCATGCATGAAATGAGACTCACCGAGTAGCCAGGATCTGTTCCCTGCGTGTCGCTCCATGTAGCGTGGTATTGTTGAGTTCCTCAAGACCATAGAATCATGGGTTGATCCAGGGAATCGGGCACAACAATGTGTAATGATCCTGTTGGAGTCACACACCATTTGTACATTCAGAGAATGAAATTGTTTTCGGTTGCGGTACTGGGCCTCCATGGCATGTGGGACGACCAATTCCACATGGGTGCAGTCGATGGCACCAAGGCAACCCGGTATGCCGCCAAGTGCATGGAATCCCACTTTTGTGTTGGTAATTTCCTGCTCCGAGCGTGGTAGAGAGATGTAGTCGTCTGCGTGCTGCAGGAGGGCATCGAGCACTTGCAATAGTGTCCGTGAGAACAGTGGCTGAGAAATGCCATGCAACTGTCCGACTGTGTGCTGGTAGGTGCCTGTGGCCAGGAAGTGGAGTACAGACACCACCTTCAGTAGGGGTGGGATGGCGGTTGGGCTATCTATCATGCTGACAAGGTCAGCCTGTGTCATGTCCACAATGGCGGCTATGGTGTCCCGGTCCAAACGGTAGAGGGTGTGGATCTGCTCATCAGTGAGGTTGAACGGATGTGCTCGGAGGCGTGGGATTGCGGGCTGCCTGCGTGGTGGTAGTGGCTGTGCTGGCAGCCCTTGCTGGCCCTGCCTTGCCCTCCTCCTCCTCCTGCGTCTCCTCCGTGCGGCCGGTTGTAGTTGGTGTTCGTCTTCTTCTTGGAGTTGGAGTACTTGCAGTGCTATCAGGTCCCCCAGGGCCAACATCGCGAGTCCTGCCGGTAGCATTTCGGAGTGGGTGTGGTTGTGGGAGGAGACTGGGTGTGCAATTTATGTGTTTTCAGGCTGTATGGCCTCCACCTGTGGTGATTCATTCCACCTGTGCAAGCTGCTCTCCCCTTTGGGCGAGCACGTCCCGCACACAACGCTGCAATTCGAGGAATGGCATCTTGCTATTACAATCATGTATTAGTACCCGATGGCCGTGTAACATTGGTTGATATGTTCATTCGGCTATGGTCCCATTGTTTCACATGCATTCTTTGCAGTCGCGAACAGACTTGTGAAGGGTCAGTGGAACGTAGTACTCGAGTAACGGTGGACCCTCATGCATCACTGTACCGAGGTTCACCGACGGGCGGGGCGTCCCATTTGTGAGTGAAGGCAGTTGCCATTTTCACACACAGCCGCACTAGATGGATTAATTTGTGATTTCAAGCGGCCACAGATGCCTTTTCGACGTGATGTTGCAAATGAGGAATTCGAAGGGCGGCGCTTTCGGTCTTCAGCTAGCGGCGAGGAGATGCCCACAGGTCTGACTGCAAATATAACGTTCTATTGTTCAGTGTCCTTGGGACAGGGGCCATGGCGAGGATGCAATGATTGATATGAATAGTTTGGGATGCGCAATAGCGAAGTGGATGATGAGGCCGGACGTTCCCAAATACATGTTACTTCACAACACTGGAATTACGGGCTGGGGCACAGTGGATTTTGCAGGCTGCATAACGCACAGATTCAATGGAATTCTCACATGTTATGTGAGTATGGAAACAGGCGTTATCATTACGGGATGAGGGAATGATGAATGGATGCATGGACAGATGATTTGATACGGTGTTTGCCATGTACAGGGCTTCTTGGAATCTGTCCGCCTCCCCTGCGCTATGTGATGCAGGGCTGCCATAGTGGGACCATCGTCTATCTGGCCTTGTTGAGCCCTCCCTGTCTCGACGCGCCTTCAGACACTTGTGTCCATGCACGTTACCAATCCCATCTGATGGATTCTGTTTTCACAGACGCATGCACAGGTACACTCGTTTGTGATGGTGTTTTCACCTCGATATGGATAGTTATGAGTCGCAAGTGGTTTTGGGGTGGTGATGATCCTTTGGAGTGGGCTAGCATGCATATGGCTGTGGATTTAGTGTGATCATTGAAGTGAGTTGTTCGAATGTAGTTCTGATGGCCATTCTATTCTTTTTCTTTTCTTTTGGTTGACAGGTATCTCCTCCCCTTTTGCCACTGCCATCTGTATGCCACTCCTGCAGATGGGTTTTACTCCCGACACCTGCTGCTTCGTGTTAATCAGTGGAGCAGCATTACGATCTTATGGGACGATCGCCAATGGGCCACATGCCCTTACGCAGTACTAGTGGCTCGGAGCAACATTTCGGCCTTTCAGCTGGACTAGTGCCTCCCTATTGGGACGGCCCTGCGGTTCTAGGCGCTTCCATGTTGCCTTTTCGTACGAGAATGTAGCCCCTGTGTACCATGAAGGAACAGGGCGTCACACAAGAAGTAGCTGGTCATTTATTGCGGATGCAGCCCACAATGGTGAAATGTGTTTTGGAGTTCATGGCCTAATGGCTGTATGGGCTTGGTGAATTTGTTGTGCATTAAATTTCTATTCTGATATGGGCCGTGTAGCGTTCTTCTTTGCAAGTGATGTGGCATATTCCTATTTGGGGAGCGATGTATTGTGAGGAGATCTGCATTGGGTTCCAGCTTCGGAGTATAGTTGCGTGGTACTGTGCTGGGCGCGTTTGCCTACGAAGCCCAGTGAGGTCAGGGGTGAGGGCTGCCAATATGACAGTTTGAATGATGTCATGCTCAGGGGCGGGGGATTAGGTTTTGTGTAACAGATGCCGGTCAGCCAGGTGGATTGGTGGAATGATGTGATTATCGGAATATTGCTGGTCACAGGTGCCTGTGTTTGCGTGCGTTTCTTGGTGGGAGACTGAGGTCATGTCCATTGGTATAGCTTCTGTATTCGTGCCATCTGTGCCCTGCAGCTCCCATTGGCCCCTCTTGTGATTCTTTTGTTCGTTGGCATGCATGGGTGACTTGTACATTTCACTGGTTGCATTGTGACTTCGTTGCACCTACGGGGAGTTGTACTATGTGGCCAGGGAGCGGTGTACAGGCACTCAGTGGGGCCGTTTACGGTTGATTCGCGATGCCGTACTTCTCACCATGGCGGAATGGTACTTTCCGCCGTGCTTGATGGCGTTAAGTACATGTCCGCTAGGGTGGGAATTCGCGTACCCTTGCGCCATGGTGCTAATTACGGTTTGGCATGGCGCGCGCGTACTTGGTGCAGTTAGCGTTGGCGTTCACTACGGTGTCGCTAATGGCATCGTACTTTACGGTGACGGGTCATAATCGCACCGAGCGCTATTCGATGGCGGTATTGCATTTCCGCCATCGTTTTTCGATTTCCGCCAGGGTCGTAATGAGGGCCAGTGTATTTCACGGGCTTCACATTAACAGTGTAGTTTTTTCACATCATGAGAGGTTTAAAACCGTACACTCTGTTTAATTATTGTCAACAGAGACTCCACAGAAAATACGCTCACCAGCGAGTGGATTGAGCAAGCACATAAACAATTCTGGATTTAACGTATGGGGAATGCTGACCTAAAGACAGGTAGGCAGTTCCACCTCGAATTACTAATTCTTTAAGAAATTAATAGTTCAAGCTATCCCCTAAATACACGTCCAACATATTTTTGCAGGACAGTATCTACATAAGTTGCAAGGAAGTCGGGAACCTACAGGTTATCCTTTACTGATCCAGACAGTTTAATTGCTGCTATTGGTTATAGGTAAGCAGTATGTTGTTTTCCTTTAATTAGGAATAAGACAGACTGAATTCTGTGTGGCGACAGGGGGACCCAGCGCTATGAAATGGCGCTTACTACCCCTGAGCCACACCATGTATTATATTTGTCTGACACTGATACATATATATCTTTCAGTGACCACTTAATCCATCAGAACATAAACACTCGGACTACACTCCAAGTCCAGCACGAAGGTTAGTGCCATATAGTACCTTAATGTTACTCAGTATATGAAATTACACATATGAATATCGGAATACTCATTGCGTCTTTCTCTATAATTAATTTTAGGAGAAATAGAAAGAACAGTCACCCAATAGTTAAAACCTGAAGAAGGGCGTATAACGCCTGAAACGCATAGTTAAGAAGAGGGGACCATTGTTATATTAACATCGAACAATTTGTGTCAACTCAAATATTGGGACTCATCTACGAATATCATTACAAATGTGCATTACTATTGAATGTGATATATACACACCAGTGTATTCTTATTCTTTGGAAAGAAACAACCTGTGTCTAAAAGATTTGATTTAACTGTTGAATTAATTGAATTAGTGTATGATGTGGAACAATACACGGATATGTTTTATATAAATAGAAAAATTGAAAGTTTACATTGTTTGAATCATTGAAGGAAAGAAAATATTTTTGTTATTTAAACAAAACAGTGCAATTTATTTGCCAGTTGTTGTGCCCCAGTTTATTCACCGTGATTGTGCAGTGAATCTTCCCAGTACTCATATCTTTTAGTAGAGGTAGCACTTTACTTTCGGGGAGCACTTAAAGTGGTTTTTCGAATAGTATTATTAATTTGTGAATTGACTTACCGGTTAAACTTTGGAATTTACAGGAGGTGTGCATCTCTACTCTCCACTCACTTGTTATAGAGTTTCTTAGTTAGCCACAGTCTCCCTCTTTCTGGGTCCCCACTGTTTAACTTGATATGACATGATAGGTTATTTATAACGCACTTTATACCCAGAGGTTTCTAAGCATGGACCCAGGGATCGTACCTGTATTGCTCCGTGTCACCTTGCTTCCAAGGCGAGCACGTTAACCCTGAGCTATTCTCCCGAGACATCTATTTTTTCTTCTTTTCCCCCTCCATATGTCCTTCTTTGTCTTTGTCTCTCTCTTTCTCTCCTTTCTCTCTTTTTCGCTTTATCTCTCTGACTCATCTTTGTGGCAAATACTCATGTGCTGGACCGATGTGAGAAGGTGTGGCTCTTTACGCTCACCGCACAACCCGCTGCTGAGTCCTTTCGAAGGTAGCAGACATTTGCTTGGTGAGAGCAGTGGGAGCACCGGTGTGTTAGGATCCGGCTAGGAGTTGGTGGCGCGCATGGGCCTTGTTACCTCTGACACAAAAACGCCCATTCCTGGAATAAAGTTTGGTCTATCTGCATACTGGCTCTGACTTTCTTTGGAATGTATTGGCAACGAGCATCGAGGAGCTTGTCCAGCTCTATAGTCAGAGGTTAGAGCCTACTGCAGATGTGCAGTCTGACTTAGCTGCCAGTGATCAGGAGCGTGTTCAAGAGCAGGGGCAACTACTTTCAACAAAGCTGCTGAGAAGCTGCTCCCCCACTGGCTCCAAAAATAACAACACCAGGCAGATCAAATTCAAGGGCTGTGAGTATTTGATTTAACTTGTTATTTGAACTTAGGTTAGCTTGTTATTTAATTTTGTTAAATGATTTAACCTCCAGTGCAATCTATTATATTAGCATATTGTTTTAACCTGTTATTTTACACAAGCAATTGCAATTACAGTACAAGTCCCACATGTCTTCCAACCTACTTCCAGTGAATCCACCATTGCTTGGCACCAACTGAATAAATGATTTGACACCTACATTGTTGCCGTTGGTGGAAAAAACATTGACACACAACGTAAGTAAGGGCTACTATTGAAGTGTTTGGGTGTTGAAGGCTGTAGAGTATTTGAGAACCTTCCTTCAGTACCCGTTGGAGAAGGATCTGGAAACACAAGAGATGCCTTTTTGTTATTACCCAAATTGACCTTTTACAACTGACCTTTCGTCATAATTGACCTAATAATAGTGGTCCTAATTGACCTTCTGCACAATTGACCTTTACTTTTATTTTACTTTTTATATATATGTGCAGGGTGGGTTTGGGGTAATAAATAATATAATGGGATTGGGTATGGGGTTGCAGGGGTTTTTGGATTGAGTGGGGGGTTACAGGGGGTCCCCCCCACCCATATGTCCTAATTGACCTTCATTTCACGATCAATTGTGCAGAAGGTCAATTCTCCCACAATCAGTTGTGAAAAGGTCAATTAGTATACATCCATCTTTATAGCCACTGGGAAGGCCCCCGAAGAACTATGTGGTCAGTGTTAAAATGTTCTAGAGAGACACTTGTTTTTTCCTACAAACAAGGAATGGGAGAATAACTACGAGGACTAGGAAATGATTGCAGATTCGGAGCACTGACTGACAGCATAATCAGAGACCAAATTGTGAGATGCGCAAACAACAAAAAGTTATAGGAAAGATTGTTACTGGTGAAAGATCTCTCTCTCTCTCTCTCTCTCTCTCTCTCTCTCTCTCTCTCTCTCTCTCTCTCTCTCTCTCTCTCAAGCAATAACAATGGCACGCATGGCTGAACAATCAGTGGAGTATGCTCGTGTATTGGTAGGAAACTCCAAATGCGAAGTGAATCAAGTGACCATCAGACCAAATACCAAATCCTAAATTTCCAGAACAAATGAAATCCCACCCAGAGAAAAAAGTACTTTGATGCAGAACAAACTACACCAGAAGGAGAGTTGTCTGTTTCACCTGTGGTAAGGCGGACCATGTAACCAGTAGCTAAAATGTCCAGCCAGGGAACTACGTGTCATACACGTGGAAAAAGGGGAATTCTAGCGAGAGTGTGTTGCACTGGGGTAGGGGCGATTAGGAGTTTGGGGATGGACTAAACATGATTAAGGAAGATTTGAGTGATCTTGTGATTACAACTATTGATGGGGAGAGTTGTGATACCCTGTGGTCTGATGGGCTCATTGATGGCAAGAAAGAACATATGATGGCAGATTCTAGATCCAGGTACACAGTAAAGGGGGCAGAAACATTTGTCAAGGTAGGTTGGGACCGCCAAGACTTAGCCAATCCAGATGTACAATCTAAAGCTTATGGTGGAGCGCCTATAGAACTTCCTGGAGCACGTGAAGTAGAAATTGAATTCAAGAGGGGGGGGGGGGGACAAAGGCAAAACTGTATGTGACTGAGAAAGAGGCTCCTCTCCTGAGCTCGTCTCATCAGAAGGATCTTAGAGTCTGCTTAGACCCAGTGCCCCGCAACCAGTAACGCAGTTAGGTGAAGAAATACATAATACATATCCCGAAGTGTTCAGTTCTAGTACATGATGTCTCAAGAACTTCAAGAACAAAACTATATTAAAGATAGGGACCACTCCTATCCATCGGGTCAGGCCCACACCGCCTGAGCTGAGAGAGCAAGTAAGGAAGAATTACACCGGTTATGCAAAAGATATGTAACAGCAGAGTTAGGAGCTGCTGAGTGGATCCCCGAATAGTTACTGAGTACAAGGCAGATGGAAATATCTTTTAATGATAGAGTTGTGGTTGATCGCCACCCACTATCCACAGTCCAAGAGATGATAATACTCTTAGAGGGGGCCAAGTATTTCTTCACCCTAGATTTATGAAACACCTTCCATCCAATCGAGTTTCACGAAGAGTCCAAACACCTCATGTCTTTCACTACACCATTTCGGGCTTATCATTGTAAAGCACGCCGTTTGGTTCGGCATCAGCCACTGCAGTTTTTCAAAGAATAATGGAACAATTATTTCAGGACAACCCCAAAGTCAAATGCTTGCAAGATGAGATACTTGCATTGCATGTGATAATGCTCAACAGGATCAGTATCTTGAACACGTGCTCAAAAATTAAAAATGTGCAGAGCTTGCACTCAAAAGAGAAAGGTGCCAGTTCAAAATGCTGGAAATGGCATACCTAGGGCATGCCATCAACAGTGAAGAGATTCGACCCAAACTCAATCCAGTAGCACCCATGAACAACGTGCCAACACCACAAAACAAAAATAGCCTCAGAGCATTCTTGGGGAGGATAGAAATGTATTCAAAATGTGTTGAACATTTTGCATTGATGTGCCCCACTAATAGAACTACTCGGGAAAAAATTCAATTTAAATGGACGGACACACATGAGGACGTTTTTACAAGGATCAAAAAACAGATTGCCAAAACACCCACTCTGCGTATGTACAATACACTAGAACCTAGATACGTCACCACTGATGCTAGTAGTATTGGGTTAGGAATTACACTCGCCAAATTACTGGAGGGCAAAGAAGTAGACATAGCATTTGCCGCCCATTCTCTGCAAGGTACGGAGAGGACAGCGCTTTGGAGTAAAGTGCTATATAAACTTAATAAATACAAATACAAATTATTCCACAGTGGAGAAAGAAGCTCTTGCTTGTAGATGGGCAGCTGCTCATTTTAATTCTTCCTTTGGGGGATTGCGTTTACAATTCAAACAGACCACACATTTCCACAGAATTAACAGGTGGGCTCTGGCACTTCAAATGAATTACACTCCCGGACCATAGAAATGTGGTAGCAGACTGTTTTGCCTGCCTCTCGATGATCCCAGCTATACGAAGTCCAAAGAAGATTCATGAGCAGCGGGGGCCCACGTAGCAATTGGGCCCACTATAGGCAGAGGCACATGGCAGAAAGCGCATGAAGAAGATGAAGAATTACAAGAGAGTCACAAAAGTGTAAGGACAGGCTGGTCCACTCAGTCTTGGGAGGTCAGTGCCCAAATACACCTGTAACTATGGGTAGAAGGAGATATGTTGTTTGTGGGGTAGGGGGCTGGTACTTACAAACTTTGTACATCCTCAAATTAAACAAGCCGCCCAGCATGGGCATCTTGGGACAGGTTTAACCAATTGCTGTGTATGTGAGTGGTATTGGTGGCCGAAGATGGATGTAGAAGTAGGACAAGCGGTTAAATAGTGTTTACCATGGGCTAAAAGTGACACATCACATATACACGCAGAAGTTCGCCTTCCGCTGGTACAAATTCCTAAAGTCCCATGTCGAAAATTGCCTTTATATTGTGGGGCCCATTATAGGCATGGCCCATGATAGTAAATGTATTTTCGTACTAATGAATTAGCACTCCAAATGGCCATGCATGGGTTGGTCCAAGGATGCCACAAAAGAGTCAATCATTAGGCTACTTAGAGATGTTTTCTTTGAAGAGCGGTTTCCACCAACAGTACTGATGGATAATGGGGTGCAATTCAAATCAGGTGAGTTAAAGAGTTCCTAGACACAGCAGGCATAAAACACGAGGCCACTATATTGTACTGTCACAGGCAAAATGGGATGGTAGAAAGATTTACTTGGGTTATCAAAGGCACCCTACAACTAGCTTGGATATCAAACATTAATGCAAGGGATCTTTTGAGGGGCATGTTCTGGCTTATCGCACACTCCAGCACAGGGTTTAAGCCATTTGTGGCTCTAGAAGGAAGAACATTGGTGTGTGAGCAGAATGGCTGGCTGTGACTGGACACATGGCTGTAATTTGCAAGGAACTCTTCAGGAGAGTTGAAAACTGTCATTGCAGGTTCAAGCGCTGGTATGAGGAGAGGAAGAACCTGTGCTGGGAATATGTCAGAATCAGAAACCCCAGGTTAAGGAAGGGAGGGGATTCTCGCATTTTCCAAAACAAGAGTGTGCAAAGTAGTGGGGACAGTAGTGACTCTTAGAGATGGCAGCAAATGGAGCCATGGGCAGTTAGAGAGGTGCCATGAGAGAGAGTGTGCTTATAACCACGCAACATGTGATGAACACGAACAGGATTTGGGGTGTATACCTGTCCCCACATCAAGGATTGTCAGACAAGAGATCAGTGGTACGATTGCTCTTAATCCTGGTGGTGCTAGGTGAGGGGTATCTCAGGGCTGTGAACGCAACAGCGGTAGTATGCCAAATACCAAGGTGGCAAAGAATGTTGGTGAGAGTGAGCAACAACATGCTCTACCTAGAGTGGTGAGGTACCTGCCCACCTCTTCCCAGCCACCACAGGTGGGAAGAGAGGTGTTGGCGGAGGCACACACCAATACTGGAAGTATTTTCAGAGTGCTCCAACATTTGCACAGTATACGGAACAGGTTCAAGGACGTTGTTAGGTGGTTTGTGTAGGGGGGGATCTATGTGGCAAAGACTCATGTTCTGGAGTGACGTAAGCCAGTGCAGCTCCTTGTGGTGCATCCTTTTAAGGTAGCAGACAGTTCCTCTGAATACTGACTGAATACTGGCTCTGACATTCTTGGCAACAACTTTCTTGCTTGCTATCTATTTCTCTCCTCATTAATGTATTGTGCATCCTAAGCCATTGCAATATAAAACAATACAAAATCACAATAGAAATATATACTAAAAACATAAAGAGTAGACCACAATCCATAAAAAACCATACTAAGTTGTGAAGAATGATCATGACAAAATCTCTCTCTCTCTCTCTCTCTCTCTCTTTTCTAGGAAGCAAGGGTCTTTCGTGTCAGGCCCCAGTGAGATAGCGGGGAATTGTACATTTTTTTTACCAACAAATAAGGTCTGCTAGGACCAAAAGTTCTAAAAATGCTACCACCAAAGGTTCGAACATCAAAGGTTCGAACCTTTGGTGGTAGCATTGCAGGTAAGTTAAAAAAAAAAAAAAGACTGCAGGGGCTGCGGGGGTTTTTACCCGCAACATCCCGCTCACTATACTCTGTGGTATAGTGAGCAGGGTGTTGCGGGGGACACCCCCACAGCCACCCGCAAAAAAAAAAAAAATGGGGGCTGCAGGGGTGTCCCCCGCAACACCCCGCTCACTATACTATACATATTATAGTGAACGGGGGTTGCAGGGGAAACCCATGCAGCCCCCGTAGTATGGACGTGTGTTTGCATGAGAAAGGTGCAAACTTTTGGTAGTTCGCACCTTTCTCATGCAAATGTTCCGACCCCGGCAAAATCAGCCGCGGTCGGATCACTTAGATTCAGATAGCGGACCGCTACTTCCATCGCCAACTGCCCTTCTCTCCACCTATTCCTCCCACACTGTACATACAAGTGTTTCTACACGTGCCTGATCTGGATAGCCCGCCCTACGCCGCTCAGTGACTGCTTCCACGGATATTCAGCTGCTCCTAACCACTTTGTGCGCAGATGAGAAGCTGCAGGGCCAGATTTCAATGCCCTGCCGGTCTCTCAACTTTACTCGCTACAGCTTCTGCGTGGAGCACATTTGGCTCTGCTGCCCAAGGGAGGAACATTACGGAGTAGGTGACACTCCCCTGCTCAGAGGCAGCCCACTCTAGTGTCATGCCCAGCCTGGCTTGGTGGGGGCTAGTCTAGGTAAAAGTCAAGATGTAAGTTTAGAACTTGAATCTAAACTTACATCTTTTCACCTAGGGTAAAATACGTAACAGGTGGCACCCCCTGCTCAGAGGTGACCCAGTCAACTGTCATGGATCTAGGTAGTCCTAGTGCACTCCTGTTATGTTTGGCAATATTAAAAATATATAAACTCGTTGTTAATAAGGTAATGGGGTGCCGGGGAGAAAATAAACAACCCTGACACTGGGATGCGGTACTATACAAAAATGCAACTGATGTCCACAATCTTGCAGATCTCTCCCGTCCCCTGCACACCCAATAACAATTGTAAAAACAATCAAATGTAGTCTATTTTCATGAGTTTAGTTCATATTTCAAAAAGTAATGTAAAGCACAGATGTGTGTTGTGTTTCATACACCCCAATTTATAGTAAAAAATTATATTCAAGTATACAATGTTAAGCAACAAAAATGTATTTCTTGTTCATTATCGACTTCAGTACTTTTTCTCAATTATACACAGTTTGAATAGACAAAATACAAATCATAAATATCAGATAGTTTTCCTCTTTCATTCAATAATAATTCTTATTGAGCATCTGATGTTAGATTTATATATCTCTACGTGTTTCGGGTTATTCCATCCCCTTCTTCAGGAGTTGTCTATTCTGTTCCTCAAATTCAGATATCCCATCTATGTTAGATAAGTAAATAGAGTATTATCATTCTTATCTTTAGTTTACATTCATATTACATATGCATATTACATCTGTCATGAGTTTAAGATAGCTATGCACTATTGGGACTATATCATGACTTTGAACACCCATCATTGGGTTATGTATACAGAGATCCTCTGGATAGTAGTATATTCAGCCTACCAGTTAACGTGCGTATCTTGCCCTTTTACGCATGTAAATATGGCAAATACGGACCATTTAATTTTGTACTGCGTACCGTGTACGCTTTGATTTATTCATTAAAAAAACATACATTCCACCACTAGATGGCAATGTAGCATTTCTTTTGTCAGCAGCATAGCCTTCTTATGCATGATGGTGAATTTCCAACTGAAAGACCAAATCTGTGACAGCTAAGCGAGCAACACAATAAAGCATGCACCCTTTAAAATGTGTTCATACCCATAACATATGTGTTGGATAAGTTTTACTCTCTTGCAGAGGAGAAAACTAATTTTTACTCTCTTGAAATTGCATTTACGCTCTAATTTGAAAAATGATGCGTAAAATACTCCCAACTCAAAATCTTATCTGGAGCACTGAGTATAGTAGTAGTTTACCTATTTTCTTGATTCTACAGGCAATATTTTTAAACTCATCAGAAGAGATTACAATAGGAAGGAACACAGGTAAATATGAGATGAAGAAGCATGACAGATAAAATATGCATATGTAATATGAATATAAACTAAAGATAAGAACGATAATACTCTATTTACTTATCTATCATAGATGGGATATCTGAATTTGAGGAACAGAATAGACAACTCCTGAAGAAGGGGATGGAATACCCCGAAACGCATAGAGACATATAAATCTAACATCAGAATTATTATTGAATGAAAGAGGAAAACTATCTGATATTTATGATTTGTATTTTGTCTATTCAAACTGTGTATAAATGAGAAAAAGTACTGAAGTTGATAATGAACAAGAAATACATTTTTGTTGCTTAACATTGTATACTTGAATATCATTTTTTATTATAAATTGGTGTATGAAACAACACACATCTGTGCTTTACATTACTTTTTGAAATATGAACTAAACTCATGAAAATAGACTACATTTGATTGTTTTTACAATTGTTATTGGGTGTGCAGGGGATGGGAGAGATCCGCAAGATTGTGGACATCTGTTGCATTTTTGTATAGTACCGCAACCCAGTGTCAGGGTTGTTTATTTTCTCCCCGGCACCCCATTACCTTATTAACAATGAGTTCATATATTTTTAATATTGCCAAACATAACAGGAGTGCACTAGGTCTACCTAGATGCTGATTTTGTATTATCCCCTGACCCCAGGGAGTGACACAAAGATCTTAGTAGCACCCACAAAGTTGGTGACTTCTAGAGATGTCATTTTCAAAAATCAATACTCTAACAGAGAAACATGCTACCACATTAGCATTCCATGCAAGAGAAGCTGATCAAATTCTAGGTCTTTTAAAAGACATAGAAACAAGCATCCCACTGACTACAAATCCGGAAAGACTAATAACCCAGTTGGTAAGACTCGTTAGGAGAGAAATATCCCAATAATTACATGCAACCACGTTAGCCCAATACTACCGAGCACAGCGCATTCCAAGAGGTCTTTGTGTTTATTTAAGACCCACCCTATGTAGAGAAAATGCAGAATTCGTAAACAAATGGGAGCAAATCCTAAATAAGTGCTCACTAGATTTAATTTTGCTTACTATAGAAGAACTAGCAAAATCTGTGAATACTTTGGACAAAGAAATTGAGGATCTAACAGAACAGCTAAGCAAATTTAAAAACAAAGAAGATTTGAATAAAATCTTGGAAGAAGTGAACCAGTCATTAGAATAGCACAAGAAGGAAATATAGCAACGCAAAGTACGAAAATTTAGAAGGAACATCTTAGACTATTTACAAGACATAGTGTATACTTGGCAGGAACACCACGCACAGAGAAAACCATCATCCAACAAGAAACCACCAACAAATCAGAAAACTCGGGAAGAATACGTAAGTGACCTAAGCAGTGAAGCACCAAACAGCGGGGAAGACACTATTAATACAGAGAACATCCGACATTAGTTCCAAATCTACATACATCATAAGAGGCAACAACTTCAAAGGCTGAATCGACTTCTTTTTTAGAAAAAAGACAACAAGAAGAGGAAAAAAGAAATATAAGGTCGAAAAAGAAACCGAACAATTAGTAGTGAATATTTCAAGTAAACCACTAACCAAAGAACAATTGGACACTCTAAATTTGGGACTGTCATTTATACCGACCCAAAATTCGAACCTGTTGGAAGAAAAAGTGAATTTGCACAGATTAACTAGAAAGATGAGACTAAAAGTGTTCTTCGACATGCAAACACAAATGGGTGAACCGCCGTAAGAACACAAATACATGGAGATCAAACCAAAGAGTCAGTTTGACCCACAAGTGAATAATATTGGCATAAGAATGTTCGAAGAACAAATGCAAAAAGATCTGAGTAGGGTTAACTTCTCCAAAACGAAACATTACAAAATCAGAAGACACCAAAGCCAGTTGATTAAAGAATTAGCAGAAGACCAGAGTTTAACCTTAAAACCAGCCGATAAGGGAGGAGCAATTGTAATAATGGACTCCACATATTACGACACCAAGATTAAGGAACTATTAGATGACGAAGGTACCTATGTAAAGATTGGACAAGATCCCACTCCACAGATTGCGAAGATCATCCAAACCACGTTAGTCAAAGCATTCGAAACAGGATGGATTTCAGACAAAACAAGAAAATATTTTACTAAGGAATTTCCAACACCCCAGTATTCTATGGACTCCCAAAAATACACAAGAATTTACAAACGCCACCATTAAGACCTATAGTCGCAGGTACAGACAGTATCTTTAATCCACTTGCAATCTATGTAGACAAAGCTCTACAACAACCGCTGGTACAAGCTACTACAACTTGTTTGAAAGACACAACTGACTTTCTAACAATTTGAATTATTTACCACAAATTATGGAGGAAGATATATTGGTGTCCTTTGACGTACAAAGTCTCTGTACGTCCATACCCCATCAAGATGGATTAGAAGCACTGGAATGAACACTCATGAACAATGACAATTGTAAGGCAAACAAAGTACTCATATTAGAGCTAAGCAAAACTATTCTAGTCAATAACTATTTCAGATATGGAAACCAATTCTATCTACAAGCGGCAGGAACATCTATGGGCTCATCCATGACCCCGGCATATGCCAATTTATTTATGTATTATCTAGAAATGATACAGATATTACATGAACCTAGATGGAAAACAAATGTGATCATATGGAAGAGGTTCATAGATGACATTTTCATGATTTGGAGAGGAACAAAAAGAGAGGTTGAAGTAATTTTTGGAATATCTAAACTCAGTACATGAAAGAATTAAATTTCCATGGATATTGGCACACCGAGACTACATTTCCTAGATGTAGAATTGGAGATTGGACCAACAAGCATAGTAACCAACATATACCAGAAAAAGACGGATGTCAATAATTCTCTACATTACTTGAGTCACCACCCGGAACATTTACGAAATAACTTATCATATAGTCAATTTTTACGCTTGAAGCGTATTATATCATCACCAACCACAGTGGAAGAAGCAGATTTGACCATGACAGAGAAATATAGAAGAAGAGGCTATCCGACGAACATCATTGAAGTAGGCAGAGGGAAGACGGAAAGACTAACAAGAGAAGAATTACTAACTCCAAAAGAGAAACCGGAAGGATCACCTTTCATTTGCGCCTTACGATACTCGGGACAAAGTCACCACATCTCAAAAATGATCAAGAAGAATTGGAGAATAATTGGAATGGATCCACAGTTGAACATATTATTCCCCAAACCACCAATTATAGCGTACAAGAGGGGACGTAATTTCAAGGACGAATTGGTCAAAGCGGAAAGACCACCAAGGGAGAAACAAACAACCTTGAGGACAAAAAAATCAGGGACATTTGCATGCCTCAACTGCAGCCACTGCAACAAAATAACGAAAGGTAGTCATGTGAGACATCCATATAACGGAAATAAAATCAAATTGAGAGATTACGCTACATGCGACACAAAATCGGTTATTTATGGACTAAGTTGTCCTTGTGGCATTTTCTACGTGGGACAGACGAATAGGAAAGTAAAAGAAAGATGGCATGAACACAAAAGCAACATCAGAACCAAAAATATTAGATCACCAGTAGCGCGTCATTTTGATGAGAAGAAACATAATGTAGCACAACTCAAAGTAATAGTTCTAGAAGTGGTCAAAAGAGTACCTAGAGGAGGAAATCATACCAAAAGGCTAAATCAGAGAGAGATATACTGGATAGACAAGTTAAATAGCCTGTCCACTAGGGGGATGAATGAAGATTACAACTGAGGAATCTTTCTGTAGAATATTTGAAGTGAAACCCTGTTGAAAATGTCTCTTATAAATCCAGTTACAAAACTGTTATAATGAGAAAAATCAACTATATCAGGAACATTGTATACAATGAGATCAAATGTGGGTCTCAAATACCAGAATGTGAGAACACTAGAATGTGAGCGTATTCTTCATCCCATATTTACCTATGAACTACACGTGTGTACAACAAATACACTATATATCCTCTATTTCACTTATAAACACATGTTATTTCCTCAAAGTTTCATTAGACTTCCATTGTCATTCTTTAAGAACTAGAAATATCAGCAATACCCGTAATTCATGAGAGGCTATGGAATAGACTGAACAAATATTCTCCAATAAGGTAGGGTGCAACCATGCCATGAGACACACTAATGTTCTTTAATGTGTGTTTTTTACATTAAGATTTTGGCAACATCAGATTCAGAATAAAGCCCAGCGCTGTATTGAATTCAGTCTCTAATCAGCTAATTGTACACTTTAATAACATCTCTCGTCATTAGACTACAGAAAAAGAATGATTATGTCATAATTCTGCATCCCGCGGATACAGCAGAAATGTCAACAAACAAGCGTGACGTCACGACGCATGCGCGTGACATCATTGCGTACCCATGTCACAACCGTGACGCATATAAACAATCAGCAGCCATTTTGCGGACCTTTTTCGCCGCTAAACACTGCAAGACACAGATAGAGGTAAGATGGGGAGCCCCAAGGGACCTTGGACATTTATATACTCATTAGCCCTTTAAAATACGCTTTGCATATTAGAATGGGCAATAATCTAAAACCCAATAATCTTCAAATATATCTACCTCATTACAGATTTACCCAGAAAGAAGATATTCATACTGGGCATAAAAGGAGACAAGAGCAATATACTCACCAAAGGAATTTACTGAAAAACAGACAGTGGTAATAAACTATTTTTCAGCTCTTATGTTACTAAAACTTCTTACATAGGGAGAGAGAGCAGATTTTTAACTAATACACATACATATGTGATTTTTTTTATAGGCAATAAGAACAAAACAGATAGGCACTTCTATTGGGTCCCATCCTAGACTGTGATTGCCAACTTAAGTCTTACCACACACGGGCTGCTTGAAAAAATGATGATATCGAAAGATACATCTGGGCATGACCATGGTACATTGGATGAGGACAACAAACAGGTAAAAGTGGGCTATTGGGACTATATCATGACTTTGAACACCCATCATTGGGTTATATATATACAGAGATCCTCTGGATAGTAGTATAGTAGTAGTTTACCTTTTTCCTTGATTTTACAGGCAATATTTTTAAACTCATCAGAAGAGATTACAATAGGAAGGAACACAGGTAAATATGAGATGAAGAAGCATGACAGCTAAAATATGCATATGTAATATGAACATAAACTAAAGATAAGAACGATAATACTCTATTTACTTATCTATCATAGATGGGATATCTGAATTTGAGGAACAGAATAGACAACTCCTGAAGAAGGGGATGGAATACCCCGAATCCCGTAGAGATATATCAATCTAACATCAGATGCTCAATAAGAATTATTATTGAATGAAAGAGGAAAACTATCTGATATTTATGATTTGTATTTTGTCTATTCAAACTGTGATTAATTGAGAAAAAGTACTGAAGTCGATAATGAACAAGAAATACATTTTTGTGGCTTAACATTGTATACTTGAATATCATTTTTTACTATAAATTGGTGTATGAAACACAACACACATCTGTACTTTACATTGCTTTTTGAAATCTGAACTAAACTCATGAAAATAGACTACATTTGATTGTTTTTACAATTGGTATTGGGTGTGCAGGGGACGGGAGAGATCCCCAAGATTGTGGACATCTGTTCCAGTCAACTGTCATGCCCTGCCCAGCCCCACTTTGCATGCACTAGTCTATGTTAAAGTTGTAAGTTTACATCTTTTTACGTAAAACAAAGGGGTGGGCGGGTGCCCTTGTGCCCCAACACACCAGCTGCTGCAACTGAAGTGGCCCTAATAGCAGATATATTTGGTCAGTGCTGGCACAAAGGAATGAAGGGTCTTTCAATGTAGCTGGCTATTGCTGAAAAAAGGAAGAGTTCCACTAGTGCCTTGGGTTATTGGCCCACTGCTGCCGGAGCAGCAGGGCATGTTTGAGCCTTAGGTCAGTTTTGTAAGAGAGGGAAGCCCCCCTCACCCGGGAATGGGAGGGAACTTTGGTCCAGTATTGCAGAAGTGAGAGCCCCATCACTACACTCTATATTTGTATAGTACTGGCAAAGTGGGAAGGTTGCTTGTGACATCATTGGGATACAAGTGCCCATTATACTACATTACATTACAATTACAGAGGGTGCAAGGTCTCCTAATACCATGGAATCATTGGGTCAGTACTTGCACAGAAGGAAGAGGCCCCCAAACAAAGGGCCTGATTCATGGAACTTTTTCCGATGGGATTGCGCCATTATAAAACACTTCCATGAATCAGGCCCAAAATATATGCTAACACTAGAAAATGTGATCTAGAAAGTCATTGTGGGAGTGTTGAAAAAGGCCACAAAAATGTACCATGAAAAATAAACCAAAATGCACAAAAATGGCATTTCCTTTTAGCCGAAGTGAGCACTGGGCTATGCACATTACTGTTTTGGATTTTCCTGTTACTCCACGCGCACTGTTATTATTACTTCTGAAAATCTCTTATGGATATCGGTCTTACACAGCTTGCCTTGTCACCCCACTCCTGATTATAAACCACCTCAAGAAGTCTTGGCAACTTATTACATTTGGTGTCAAGTCAGACAAATCCACCCAGCCCTACCAAAACCCTGCATCAGCATTGAAGCAGGAGGAGCATATTGTACTGAAGTAACTGATGTCCAGGCAAGTAGAAGAGCTTTATTAAATAGATAATTATGAACGACCTCATGGACACCACTCCGTCTCACCAGCAGGATAAAAATTGCTTTTGTAACCATTCTCCCAGAACACCTACACCTACAACCTTCCATATTTTGATTCCATGTTCTACATGGAATCAGCATATCCATGTTCTACACTACACATCCCCCCATAATAACAGAACAAACAAGATAAAACAAAACACAAAAACAGAATGGATAACAAAATGACAAATGACAAATGATAACTAATTCAACAATTCACAATTAAACCATTGTGTATAGAGTGATTACTAGTTCAAATTCCAATATGATAATCACACCTTTTTTTAAAAATCACATATTTTTGAAATGGTTTGCCATTTTCCGAATTCTCGTACCTCTTCTTCACACACCTTCAACCTCTCTCTCCAGACCACTGATGGCACTATCCACATCACTTATTCCTCCACCCACTCTTCTCTCTCCACCATTGTTCTCATCTACATCCTTGAACATGGAATATTCCCAATGATCTCACACTCTTATTTTCTGTAACCACATTCCCATGCGTACACTTCATTACTCTATTCACGTTTCCCATGGTACCATTCTCCGCCCTTAATGCACTCTTAAAATATTCTATCACTTTCATGGGATCAGAGAATTTTGACACTCCTTTTTCCCTTCTCTTCCCCATCTCACTTTTACCACATAACCAATCTGACATTTCTCCATTCCTTTATGAATACTTCCTTTGACTTTTTTGTCATGGTATTCCTTGTTTTTAATCTTGATCCCTAACATCTAATTCATCCAAGAAGGAGACAATTTACTGTTTGGTTCTCTTCCCCTCATCAATCGAAACGGTGAAACACCAATAGCACTATGCAGTGTTATTCTGATACTCCACAATAAATCACACACACTTTCCTTCCAATTGATGCCCTTTGCCAAAGATAACTGTACACATTCTCCTACCACTCTATTTAATCTCTCCACCATGCCATTTGTTTCCGGGTGATAAACAGATTAAAACCCATCTTCACAGTACATTCCTTGATCTCTTTTGATTTGCACTGAGGGCCATTGTCACTAAGACCTTCTTTAGAGTGCCTTGTCTCCTAAATATCTTCTCAAAAACTCAATCACCTTCCTTGACGTCACTTTATCTACTACAGCCACTTCTGGCCATCATGTATACCTGTCCACCATAACCAACAAAAATCTATTTCCTCGTCTCAATCCTTCATAAGGACCCATAATATCAATACTTAACTCCATCCATGTTCCCTTCAGCACAGGAATGGGAGTCAAAGGTAAAGTCCTTGTTATGATATTTTTATCACAATTATTACATGGTGCACATTGATGAAGTATTCTCTCTACTTGCACATCCAAAGCTGGCCACCAGTATTTCTCCCTTACCTTTTTTTTTGTTATTGAAATTCCGGGGTGACCTTCATGAGCTAAATGAATAATATGGCCTCTCAATTTCTCTGGTGCTATCACTCTAGAACCTTTCAAAAACCACCCATCTTCAATGGTAAACCCTTCTCTAAACATAAAGTACCCATTCTACTTCTCCTCTAACTTCACTTTATCCGTTCATCCTTTCACAATCGACTCCCTTACCTTGTCTAACAATTCATCATCATTAATACATTGTTTCCATTCATTTATGTTCAAGGCATCTGCAACACCACAAACCTGCTCCTCAACCTCCTCTTCAGGAACTTCACTTTCCTTTGTATGTTCCCTCGGCATACTGGATATAAAATCAGCTACACATTTCTCATAACAAATTTCTCTCCCCACATACATTGTCTAAAAAGCTCTGCACCTCAAAAGCATCCCAAAATCTCCCTCTCAATCAATGAGTAACGTGCTTCAGTATCTGTCACTGTTCTAGACGCAAACATTATTGTTCTTTCTTAGTCTCCCTCCTTCTGGGATAACACTGCACCAAAATCTTTGCAACTTGCATCCACACTAATTATGGAGTTCCTTCCTGGTACAAAACCACCTAACAATGGTGCTCAAATTATAAACCTCTTGGCCTCCTATATTGCTCTTTCCTGACTCTCATTCCACTCAAATCTTACATTCTTTTTCATGAGTTCCCTCAAAGGCTGAGTAATCTCCACAAATCCTTCAATAAATGTATTGTAATACTCAACTAGTCCTACAAAAGAGTACAATCCTTCTTTGTTATTGGGATATGTTGCTTTTTCAATGGTTTCTATGCCTTTCAACTTTGGTTTGTATCATCAGTCATCCTAAATAATGCACTTCTGAACTCCCAAAATTACATTTACTATGCTCCACTGTCAGTTCTTTCTCTTCCAATTTCTTCAGCACCATACACAACCTTTCATTGTGTTCTTTTTCACCTTGTCCACACACCAAAAATCATCTTGAAACACTTGCGCTCCATTCATTTCCCCAAACATATGCGTCATTACCCTTTGCTGCGGCCACTGATGCCAAACCAGAGGGCATCCTTACATACCGGTACATACCAAATGGTGTCCTAAATGTAGTGTATTTCTTTGAATCTCTGTGTAATTGTATCTGAAGGTACGCAGCTGATAGATCAATTGTAGAAAAGGTATCTGCATTTAAACTGGAACAATTTTAAAAAAAATCAGATCTTAAGAACCTTGATGGGCTTTTAAGCTCTAAAATTCAATGTATTGGGGTCTTCCAAACTGTGTTAACATATGGCAGTAATAGGAATGAAAGTAATGAAGAAAGGTGTAGATTTTATTGGGTGTATTGTATTGTAGTGTAGTTGTCATTTATATAGCGCCTTTTCCAATGTGTATGGCCTCAAAGCGTTTTGTGGTAGGAACATCCTTGGGGACTGAAGTCCAGGTATGAGAACATTCCCAGGAATGCTTAAAATGTGTGTGTGCATTTGGCCAAGGTTAGGAATTAGGTGGGCTGGCTAGGCTCCAATACGCAACCGCAACCCAAGAGGTCAGGCGTGTGGGTTTGGTGCTGAGGGAGGTCACAACAGAGCGCTAGAGTAAGAGACTTGATATGTGACCAGCTAGACAGTAAATTGTCATAGGTTGTCACTGTATTCTAATGGCAAGTGTGGTTTAGGGCTGGAACGGTTATGTGTCCAGCATGACCGAATTTGTTATAGTCGTAGCTGCAAGTGTGTGGATGGATGGATAGCCATACCTGCGGCAAATGTCCACTGAAGTGATGCGTTTATACAAACCTTGAGCTCAGATGAAGCTTATCTTTAGATGTCTCTGTGTCATCCGATTGTCTGTGGGGAAGAAAAAGGTCTACTGAGCATCCTAGAACATCTTCTAGGTGAGACAGACAGACTACCATGGGATTTAGAATAATAGAATTCTCTAAATGCCATAGGCAGGTTACCTTTATAGTCTTACTTAATATCTTCAAAGTTCTATAATTGCTACCAAAAGGGATGTACTAAATGCGATATCAGGGATACGTGTGTATAACCATGGCTAACTTAGGAATCTATAAGTGCAATGGAGGGTTATCAACATATATCTTAGAGCGAGATGGGTGGGCTACCATTATGAGGCACAACAAAAGATGTCCACTCCCAGAGTCATCTAATTCAACACACTGCCCACACTGCCCACCCTCCGATCCATCAAACCAATACAGTCCTTCTAAGTCCAATACAAGTGCCAGCCTTCAAAGTTCTTCAAGTGCAATAGGTGTGCTAAATTTACATTTCTTCTAAATGCAGTACATGTGCCAACCTTCACAATTCTTTAAGAGCAGTAAAGGTGTTGGCTTTCACATTTCTTTATGTGTAATACGTGTGTACACCTGCCCAATTCCTTCTAAGTGCAACACAGGTGCCAGCCCACACAATTACATCTAGGTGCGAGTGCGACCTAATTGCCAGATTACAGTTCCTCAGATATAAAACTATTCTTCTAAGTGAAATGCATGTGCTAACCCACACAATTGGCTTCAAGTGTAAAACAAGAGCTAACCCTTGCAGTTTTCTAAGAGCAATAAATGTGCTACTCTACAACAAATGTCTAAGTGCAATAAGTGTGCTGACCTAGAAATATCCGCCAAGTGTAGAACCTGTGCTAATCTTCACAGCTATTCCAGGTGCAGTACATGTGTTAATTTACACAAAATGCTCCAAATGTAACACACGTGCAAACCTACATGTGCTAGTTTTCTAGTTGCAATAGCAGGTTACCCACATATCTAGGTGCAAGCCCATGGCTGTTCTCACAGGGATTGCAAGCGTAAAAGGCACGCTAATATCAAGAATCCGCCAGGACCAATACTAAAGCCAGGTACAGTGGAAAGCTATCCTGACAGATCTTTAAGCGCGGAAGGTGCAATCATAATACATCTTCTAGGTGCAATAAACAGTCAGCCCTCTAAAGGACTTCCGGCGCATTGTCCGGTTCTCCCTATGATCTGCAGAGTGCTGGGGACAGATATCATCATAAACATCTGTGTAAATGGACAGGCTAATGAAAGAATGCAACACCCTTCCTTCCCCCCACTGAAAATCTATCTAGGTGCTACACACTTCCCACCCGCAACAATCCATCTAAGTGCAACACATTTCCTACCCCAAACACTACATCCAAGTGCGTCACATTTCCTACCACCAAAATCCATCTAAGTGCAACACATTTCCCACCCCCAAAATACAGCTACACGCAATACATTTTCTACCCTCAAAATCTATCTAACTGAGACACATTTCCTACTACCAAAATCTACCTGAGTGCAACACATTTCCTATCCCCAATATACAGCTAGCTGCAATATATTTTGTACCCCAAAATTCATCTAAGCGCGGCACATTTCCTTCTCCCAAAATGTAATCTATTGCAACACATGTCCTACCCCCAGAATATAGCTAAGTGCAACGACATTTCGTACCCCCAAATTACAGATAGGTGCAATACATTTTCTACCCTCAAAATCCATCTGTGTGACACCTTTCCTGCTTCCAAAACATCCAGCTAAGCTCTACAGCTTTCCTACTCCCAAAATCCATCTTAGTGTGTACTATATGCTGTTCCGGTCACAAGGATGGAGGGATGAAGCTGCTCAATGCATGAAGCTAGATCACAATAATGATGAGCCCCTCATTAGTATGCACCCTAGTCCAGAGAATGAACCAAGAAAATATCCTTAGGTTTTTCGACGAAAAGATTGATGAACTGAAGAGATATGCACATAGTAAAATCCTCAGAGATGCTGTAAAAAAAGAGTTTGAAATGTGACTACATTGCGCTAAAGTCAATCATAGTATAACATAATAAAACAACATTCTTGAGTCCACTGAATTGATTGTAGTGAAAAACGTTTTTAATTTGGCAATTGATAAATTTAATGCGTAAACTGGTATTCTGTTTAGTTACATTTGAAACCCTTTTTTCGTAAATTTAGATTCACAAACACCAGGGATACAGGTGTTTCATTTTGTAACAATCAGCAGCAGAAAAGTCACAATGAAGTTTCACCAACCATACTAATCCTCAAACATGCTATTTATCTTACCCACAAAGTAAGGGGCATCCCACTAGCCATAAAAGATGTGGGTAGAGAATTACAATGCCTGGTGTGTGACGGTATCATTTAACCAATTAAGTCCTCTGAATGGATACACCCCATTGTCGAAGCATGCAAGAAAAATAGCACAGGGAGGGTGTGAATGGACTTAAATAAGACCTCAATAGTGGACACGTTCCTAATGTTGATTATCCCTGTGATGTTGAACTGTGTACATAGGGCTAGTTTGTGTATGACACTGGACCTTCCTGCTGCTTACCACAAGATACCCTTTACATATTATTGCAAACATCTGACATTGTTCATATCCCCCTTCAGACTTTTCTGCTACTCTAGAATGACCTTCGGATTGGTGTTTGCAGCAAAAGTGTTTCAAGGCAGTGATGATGCACCCCCTCAAGTGTATTCCAGGGACCTTAGGGGACCAATATTACATACCAGTGTGTGGGAAGGGCAGGAGCAGACACAGTACCAGATTGGTTATGGTGTTGAATAGGATTAAAACCAAATGAATGACCATTGAAGCAAGTAAATGGTGGTTATAAACCAAGCAATAAGAGATGTCAACATATTGACAAACAAAGGAGACATTTGTTCTTTCCTGGGTCTCACAAGTTTTATGTTAAGAATGTCGCAGAACTGACTCATCCCCTATGCCGCCTGATAATACAAATAAATTACGTTCAAATGGTATGGTCAGTGTGAGAGTGCTGCAAGAAGAATTAAGGAGGGGATCTGTCAAGACCCTAGTTTTGGCATATTTGATCTACACCTGCCAGTGTGTCTCACATAGAAAAACACGGCCCTGCAGCAAACCAACATGGCTGAATCAAACACACGTGACGCGATCGCGTGATCACGTGATCCACCAGCACTGAGCACGTGTCCAATAACCAGGATATAAAAATACGCCACGAACAAGATGGCAGAGTACCGGACATGCTCTGAGATTGAACAGACCAGAATTTAGAGGTAAGCAACACCCACGCCTAGTATTCCCTAAAAAGCCATTTGTGGGTTGACTAGACTATGGGAACATAACAACAAAGGTTATCCGGGATTTGATTTAGCTATTCTCCCCACACTGATGAGATATACCCGCATAGCTCATATCACCACTTGAGTTGGTTTCCTAAATAAGAAGAAAGAACCTCCACATGATGAGACATTGGGCCTCATTACAACCTTGGTGCTAAGTGCACCAACTATACCACCATGGTGTAAACTCCGTTTACACCATGGTGGATGGCGGATTTACCGCCCCATTCCAAGGTGAGTGGGGCGGTAAATCCCCATTTCCCATTTTCCCTTCCCCATTCTTGCCCCATAGGGCATAATGGGAGTGGGGAAGGCGCTAATTACGGCACCGTAAATTACGGTGCCGTAATTAGCACCAAGGTGCCTTAGCACCATGGAACTTAACGCCTGCAAAAAGCAGGCGTTAAGGTGGGAATCAGGCGTTAAGGGTTAACGGTGGCGTTAACCCTTAACGCCTGAGTTGTAATGAGGCCCATTGTAACAGTGCTCTTAGATAAAATCCACAGATATTAAGAACTTACATATGTCTATTATTTGACTACATGGATAGGAATAAAGAGAGAGAACCGAACAGGCTCCCCCATACCGGACCAAAAGAATTTCTGTTACAGTGGAGATTACTGAAGACACCATCTTTACTACTGATCCTGGGTCTCCACCACAGAGGTATGATGACTATTACCCCCTACAGGTGGCACCCCCAGAAGTTTTTAATTGTTTAAAATAGACCTGTTAGTACTTGAGACTGATATCAGTGCCCTCCTTTCTTGTCTTTTTGTCCATATAGGACTAGGAATCGACTACCCTATCAAGTCTTGGATGCTAGAAGACACCCTCCAACACTTCACAGTGCTGAAGATACTGTTAAGAATACAAGAATCAAAAAGTATTCGTCCTGAGGAAAGCGGCTACTAGAGAATCCCGCTGAAACCGGTTGACTAATCAATAGGCCTGGTGGATAACCCAGACCTTCATTCCCTTATAAAGAAAACTAAGGGTTTGCTCGAAGAAACTTAATCTGTTAACCACACACAGAGTGGTACACTTGAAGTTTGGGCAAGTGACAAATACCCGTTTTGCCCCTTGTTTTTAGCAAAATCTCTCCCACTGACAACTGTTCTCTAAAACCAGTTGCTTTGGGTGTTGTATTGTTGTGTTTTTAATGATAAGACACACACATTGGGGGCGACAAATTAAAAATACAAGAATTGACCTCCAATCTGTGTGCATGTACTAGACACCAGGAAAGTGTTTTTAGAGAGTTCAGGGACAAGATCTCAACACCACTTGTAGTCGGCCCAGCAGCACCAACTAGGGCCCCTATTCAATTGGTAAGAGATTACGCACAGATAGGGTCATTTAAATGTTGGCTAGGGATTTAGCCATAGGAATAACTTTATAATTACTTTACCTTCTGTTGTTTGAGTGTTACAATAATTTGGCATAAGCAGGAGGGAACTGCCTTTAAACTCCCCTTTGTGGTTACTCACTATGGAACACCACCACAGGGGACTTGCAGGCGATTTGATAAACCCATTTTGTACTGAGTGATGCATTTAAGCACATAACTGGTAATACATTGCAAAGCTTTGCCCTAAGTACCAGTGGAGGCGGCTAGTCTGTAGAGCATTATTTGCAATATCATACTGTGCCGAGAAATCGAGTATAATGAGCGCTAGGCCCTATTCTGGCCCAAAGCCCCCAGAATATTTGTCTGTAGAGTAAACCTATTTTAGTACTTCTTTGGGGCAGAAACCAGATTGGTTAGTATACAGAAGGATGCACGACTCACACAAGTTCATTAGTTGAATAGGTGCATCTTGTTCTAGAATTTTGCCCAGACATGTGATTTTAGAAATTGGGTGGAAACGAGTTGCTGCAGTAGGATCACATTTAGGTTGTTTAAGTAGCAGTATTATCAGGGCTGTCTTCAGGGAAGGGAGCAGTGCTGCTGATTAAGGAAGACTTGTAATGTTAGCTGTGAGCTGTCGTTGGATAACAATTGTTTAATTAGATGTGCTGGCCATGCAGGCCATTGTTCCGAAGATGACTTGAGAGTTTTAGTGAGAGTTATTACCTTGTTAGAGGACACCTTACTGAAGTTGGCAAAATGGACATTAGAGTGAGCTACTGGTGGGGTTGATCGATATGATCTAAGTGTTGATTGCATTATAAAAATGTTATCTTGGAAGGTAAATAGTTCCAATGAAGGCATGTGATTAGTATTAATTTGGTGGGGGTTGCTAAATTCAGAGTCATTTTGAACAATTTAGCTGTTTTATTGTCAGTTGTCTTTATACAGTTTTGGAGGAGTTCCTGTTTTCCCTTTCTATTAACATGTGTTTGGCTCTATTATAAATCTTGCAATTGAATTTTTCAGCATTATCGAGAGAGTTGTGCCATTTCCACTGCAAGTATCTGATTTCTCCTGTCAGCTTGGCCAAATCTGTATCAGTTTGTTTACTTTCTTTATCAAATTCGTAACAGTTGTAACAGGCAAATGCATTTTGGTCGTTACTAGCTCAGATTAGAGTTTTGTTGTTAGTTGTAGTTCTGGACAGCTCAAGTCACCTCTTAGCACCCTTCCAGGTCAAAATTGTCCTCAGATTTCTTGTTGGTCAATATTTCTATTGGGTCACTGTAGGATTTCATCTTTGTTGGTTGTTGGAACCTGAACATTGTCTGTTTACACTGCTGGGCTCTCAGCATTAGTTAGGAGGTGGTGATCAGACCTGGATAGAGAATTAGATTGTCTCCGTTTCCAGTTTCTTTTCTTTCCACTTGCTGGTTGTTGGGCCCTGTTTCTCTAACTTGGTCCATTAGTTCCAAAATGCCTTTGGGCCGCAGCTGTGCTTTATACGTTCCTTAACATGAATATGAGATGGAGATTGTAGGTGTAAATCACATAAAAGGTGCATGCCCGTTGCATTTGGTGCCCTGGGATCAGTGCGTCGAAGCCCACATTGTCAATTGTTTGAGTGAATATGTTGGCGGGTTTCACTTCAGGGCAATCCACCACAGATTCTATTAGCTAAGGCCTTGCACTCTGCCCTTTCAGTAGTGAACATTACATTATATCCTGTGGGTTCTGTATACTGTGATTGCACTGAGTAAGGTGTTTTGCTTCGGTCGGTTTGACATTGCCTTAGGATTTCTTTCAAATGTCTGGGTGGAACTGGATGTCTCTATCACAGTGTTTATATTGTTGTGAACCAAAGGAGCACCTCCACCTCATTTTTTTGTCTTGCATTTACACACATGGATTTTGAAGTCCACTAGATCCATAATGTTAATGGCAGAGAAGAAAGTGCCGGTGAACCAGCAATGGTATGTTAAAGCTTAGTGACAGAGAAGGGTTTAAAGGCTCAGTGGTGTTTCACAATAGGTATGTTAAAAGGGTACGTCTGGCCAACGAGATGAGAGCCTGAATGTTGGACATAGCGAGGTTGCTTACTTGTGACATGTTGATAATGTTTAGTGTTGGGTCTGCTGGGGTAACTCCCTATTATTACCTCTTTAACCTATGCAGATGACACGGTCATTCTAGATAAGACCGTGCTGGGTCTCCAGCATCCTTTAAATGCCCTCCACCTCTATGCGAAAGCCAATGGCCTGCATATTAATAAAAAAAAATGTTGACCTTTGGCAAGAAGGCTTATGGTTTTGCAACCTACAACTGGTGCTTGGGTGATTCACGACTGGAGAAAATCAACACGTATAAGTACCTGGGTATATACATTGAGGCTTCCCCCTCCTGCACTTATTTAGCAGATATTATACCCACTAAAGCATGGAAAAGTGGATACCAGTTAGAAATGTTATTATTATTTGTGGCGGCCGCTCGATAAAGGCCAAGAATATTCCTTACAAAGTCTCTATTATTCCAGGAATTGTGTATGCCCTGGAAGCCTTCCCTGAGAAAGCCATTTCCTGGCTGCCCAAACTAGAAGCAAAATACTTCGTTCTTTGCTGGGTCTCCCGGGGTTTTTCCCTGTGGAGGCCATCAGATTAGAATTGGGTTTACAATCTTTGCTTTCCCTGAGGAACATTTCTTTCTGCAAGTTATGGGTTAACATCAATTTCAGGAGGAGCGTCAAAGGGCATGGATATTTCACATTGTCGGGCCATTGACTTTCCCTGTCCATTGGCCCGAGAGATGCCGACCTTCTGAAGCAAGCTGGGCACTAAGACCCGTGCTTATGATCGTATCCTGTCTCTAGAGTGCCTGCTGGAATTTCCTAAATATACGGTCTATCAATACCGGAGGGGGCGTCCTATCCTTGGAATTATGGCTGTTTGTTATTTATTTAGACAAACAGGCTTATGTCTTTGTCATGTGTGGTGGCCACTTCCCTAATTTCAGTGTACCAAGGAAAGCATTTTCATCAAAGATTAACAAAGTAAACAACATAACGCCGCATGTTCATTCACAAAGAGCATTTATTAGTTTGCTTCCTTCTAATCTTATTTTTTCATTTTCTTTTTCTATTTTTAAAAAAAAGGCAAAAACGTTTCAGTGGTAAAGTCCATAATCAGTTTGGATCCTTATACTCTTAACCAACATAATCTTAGTTTGTACAAAGTGCGTGTGTGCCTTCACCTCCAGTGACTTGTGAATAGTACTTGAAGTAATACAGAATCAGTTTTTCAAGTCACATTACAGCAATCTATCTTGGTCCATGGTTGCAATGCCGGACACACAAGGGTGACCTATTGGTAGGTAATAGGTCCCCGACGTTTCGGCAGATATAATTTGATGAGCCTTCTTCTTGTGGACTCAGGAAGATCTCTATAAAGGAGGAACATATAGAATGGCTATTGTTAGTGAGGATGTACTTTGCTTTGCTTATCATATATCTACATGACATTAAAAAGTAGTGAGAACTACTGACTCTCTGGTGTAGGGAGGGGGCTGGACAAAAAACCACACTCCCTAACCTTCAGTATTCTGAGAACTGTGTCTCTCTGTGTGGCATACGATTTTCTATATTCTTAATGACTGAATCAGGACTGGCTCTGCTGGTTCAGTACTCTGGGGTAATGTGTTGAGCAGAGAGTTAGAAAAATCATACTTATTAGTTGAGTATCAAGTCCTAAATTTAGCCCTTAGTAGGGTTTTCCCTTTTGTTTCCAAGTATTGTGATATAGCGCATGCTATAATAGGGAACTTCAAATAGTTTCAGCAAATAACTATACAGGTAGCCTTACGTTAGAGGGCTTTTTTATTTGTATACCTAGACACAAGTGGATGACAAGAAATAGACACCACTATCCCTTTGTACTATTCTGACACTCTCCTCTCTCTATCCCATTAATATGGAACACACTCTGAGCTTCTCAGAGGATCAACACATGACATCATACAAGACCCTTCGTTATTCAATCTGGTAGTGGCTCGACAACATCTAGCAGTATCCGAAACGCGGATGATCTCCTTAACTTAAAAAAGAAATGCTTCTAAACGGAAGTACATGGGCACTTTCTGAGGGAATACCTCAGAGTGAATATGGTGCCATTAGGCCTCATCGTTAGGACTGAATTAGCACTATTCCTAGATGACAAGGACTATATGCTTGAATTCACACAAAAATACAAGAAGAATTGAAACTAGAAGAAGACAAGTTCCTCAAAGACGATAGCTAACAAAATGCACGAGAGAAACTTAAGGAAATTGACAAAGCATTAGATGTATTCATTGGGCAACATTAGAGAAGAAACATTAAACACTTGCAAAGGATATCAGGAACTTTAAAATCAAACCAGTCTACCTGTACCTCGCAGCAGACTATAAGGGCAACAAGGACAAAGAGAGGTCAGCCAACCTCACCAGTCAAACAGAAGCAGACGTAAATGGGTCACCTTCACAGACACATCAAGTTCAGGATCTTCCTCAGATGGACAAATACAAATAAATAACAGATTTCCACAACAAGGACAGTATCAAACACCACCCATGGTCCCTTTTTTAGGCCATTGCGACCCCAGAGGAGGATTCTGGGGCCCCAGCCCCCCCGCCACAGCAAGGAATGCAGCAGTTCTTCGAGTATCCATCATGGAGACGGCCCAACAACAATAGAGGATGCGCCAGCTGGAGGCACTAAAAGAAATCCCCATCTTTAATCTCTCTGGATTTCCGCTCAGCAAAGATGAAACAGCAGTCCTAGCCATGGGTCTCTCTTTTGTACCTACCAACCTGACTGATTGGTTTAAACTAGACACGGAACTTCACAGTTTCTTCCGCAACATCAGGAGAAAAGTCTACTTTAAAGAACACGACAGCACACCACAACCACCAGACTCAGGACTCAGAGTTAAATCTAACTTCAATCCTAGAGATACTGAAATGCCAGCAGCAATAATCACTTTTGAAAAAAGTGTCAAACAGGGCATCAAAACGACAAGGGAAAACCCCAAGAACCAACGACACATTATGTCATCAGAAGAATGTATTGCCCTAAAAAGTCTCACAGAAAACAAAAAACTAGTGATAAAAACGGCAGATAAAGGTGGAGGCATAGTGGTACAAAATGTGAACCAATACAAGGAGATGGTTCTCAATCTCCTCAATGAGTCAGCCAACTACAAAAGATTAAAGAAAGACCCAGCTATGGAGATAAAAACCAAGATCCTGGTATCCATATACTTTGCTAGCGAACACAACTGGATAACAACGAAAGAAGAAGCATATCTCACTACATCAGAAGAAAGAACACATGCCTTCTATGCCCTAACGAAACTGCACAAAAATAAACTTGCACCCCAAGGAAGACCCATCGTCTCAGGCTGCAACTCCATCCTGGAACCAGTATGCAAATTTATCAACTACATTTTTACATCTCCCTGCCAACAAACCACTACATATCTGAAAGACACGATGGCCACCATTAAACTATTTGAAAACAAAACCTTTGACAAATCCAAAGAATGATTGGTCACGATGGACATTGTGAGCCTGTACACTAGCATCCCACAGGATGCAGCAGTGGAATGCATTAGGCTTCACTTAACCCATCATATGCACCAGAAAAGAGTTCCTACGAACTTCATTGTGGAATTACTTGAGCTAGCCCTCACCAACAACTACTTCATCTTTGAAGATACCTTTTACATACAAACCAGCGGGACCGCCATGGGAGCAGCTTTTGCACCCAGCCTGGCCATAATTTTCATGGCAGAATATAAAAACAGTCATGTTTTTAAACACCAACAACCCCTTCCATGAAAAAAACATGTCATTGGCATTGGTACATAGATGACATCATCCTAATCTGGAAAGGAGAAAAACAGAATCTGGAAGATTTCCTCACATGGATCAATAACCAAACACTGAAAATCAAGTTCACTATGACAAGCAGTAACATAGAGGTAAACATTCTAGACCTTATTATCAAACCCAACAATGGACACCTCACATGCACACTGTTCTCCAAAGACACAGACAGGAACACGATTCCACATTACAAAAGCAACCATCCCAAAAACCTTAGAGACAATCTCCCGTACGGACAGTTCCTGCGCCTACGGAGGAACTGTACCGAGATGACGCAGTACCAAAAACATGCGACGATCCTTCAAGAAAAACTACAAATAAAGGGGTACCCTAAGAAACTTCTCAACCACACTAGGAAAAGGGCCAAGTATACACCAAGAAAAACCCTTCTACTACCAAAAGATCCTAAAACGGCAAATGATGACATCTTGACTTGCGTGTCAACATTCAGCTCCACAACCACAAAATTGAAAGGCCTCATTAAGAAATTCTGGCCGTTGGTCCAATTAAGCCTCCCACAAGAAAAACCACCCAGGATGGCTCTCAAGCGATCTAAGAACTTGAAATACATGCTGACTAATGCTAGATTGAGCAAGAGCAACACAAGATCACTCACATGGAAGATGAGAGAAATCATAGGACACCATCTGTGTGGGAGCTGTACGAGCTGCAGATTCACAAGAAAAATAACTTCCTTCTTAATCGGAGATAGAACATGGAAATTAAAACAGTTCTCCAACTGTAAAACTGCCAACGCCATAAACTCCATAGAATGCCTATGCGGATTGAGATATGTCGGCCAAACCAAGAGAAACGTAAACAAAAGAATAGGGGAGCACAGGTCCAAAATCAGATGCAGAACACTCTCTGCCCCCCTAGTGACCCACTTTGTTGAATTCCTACATAGCCAGGATGATATATTATGGTGGCTCCTTCACACTGTACCCTCATCCTCTAACACCACCACTGCCCTCAACCACAAGGAGGCATGGTGGATGTTTAAACTGAATTCAATAACCCATGGGCTTAATGAGGCAGAACCCTGTGGGCCATATGGATAGTGCCCACAGTCATGCCACTATATTTGACATTTCAGCAATCAAGCCAATCCACGCACCTGCCAGTATGCCATCCACGTTTTAGCTCAGGGAGCCTCTTCGTGTGAGCCTACCTCACTGGCACATCACGAGCGGTCCCAGCAATTATTGGCCAATCCTCATACATCACGCTTTATAGTCCTAGCCTTGTAGGACTGAAAGCTGGCTCCTTAATTAAGCATTAGGACTAACAGCCTCAAGTCTACACCGGTATCGTACATATACAGACACGGTAGCTGAGGTTACTCAACCTCACCTTGGCAACGAGTCGTATGCCATCCACGAACTAGCAAGGGTAGCCTCTTCGCGTGAGTCCACCTCACCGACTCAGCACGAGCGCTCCCAGCAATTATTGGATAATTTTCTAACATTACGCTTTACAGACATAGGGGGTCATTACGAGGTTGGAGGTAGCCATGGCGCTACGAGCGCCATGGCTACCCCCATTCCGCATACCGGGTCCTGGTTCCCTGAATGGAGAAATACCGGGCCATTCCAACCTTGGAGGACCCGGTATTTCCCCATTCAGGGAACCCATCCTCATTCCCATTGGAGCCCCCGTAGGGCTCAATGTGAATGGGGACCATGCTAACAACGAGCCCATTAATAACGGGCCCGTTGTTAGCATGCTGGTCCTTTAGCGGGTCCCGGTCCTGGTATTACCAGGCGCCCTTAGCGGAACCCGCTAAAGGACCTCGTAATGCGGCGGTAAGGTGTTGACGGTTCCGGCAACTTTACCGGCCACACTCGTAATGACCCCCATAGCTTTGTAGTACAGGTAGCTGGCTCCTTTAATGAGGCATTATGACCAACAGCTTCGAGTATACACCAGTATCGTACATATACAGACACGATAGCCGAGGTTACACATCCTCACCTTGGCAACAAGACGCTTATTCCGCGCACATGCGCACAGGCACCCAGCCATTAACACTATACGGCCCCGAGCATGCCCACAGCGACGCATGACACAGCTCTTCTCTCCTTTCATTAACAAACCGAAGGGAGACGCACACAGCCACACTATTCAGAAGCCTCAGACAGAAGCAGTCCTGGAAACACGTAGGTAAGCCCAGAACACAAATAGGCGCCCCAGCTGTTCCCCAGTGTACACGTTGCCGCATTTATCTAAAGATAGATAATTTTTCTACAGGATCCAGAGATATTGACCCTGAATTGGTCATACTAACCGGCCAGATGGCTCCAGCCGACTCGCTACATAATGTCCAACCACAGCAGCATGCCCGCTCAGAAGCGATTCAGCGTTTCTCTGGCAGGAGACAATAAGGTAACTATCTGCTCAATGTTACCCAAATTTAGGACTTGATACTCAACTAATAAGCCTGATTTTTCTAACTCTCTGCTCAACACATTACCCCACAGTACTGAACCAGTCCCGATTCAGCTATTAAGAATATAGAAAATCGTATGCCACACAGAGAGATACAGTTCTCAGAATACTGAAGGTTAGTGAGTGTGGTATTTTTGTCCAGCCCCCTCCCTACACCAGAGATTCAGTAGTTCTCACTACTTTTTAATGTCATGTAGATATACGATAGGCTAAGCAAAGTACATCCTCAATAACGAGAGCCTTTCCTATGTGTTCCTCCTTTAGGGAGACCTTCCTCAGTCCACAACAAAAAGGCTCATCAAATTATATCTGCCGAAACGTCGGGGTCCCAGTGTTTTGATATAGGTTGCCCAGTATATATGTAATTTATGGTTTAAAAACCTGACGTTGACCTGCCAATAAGTCACCCTTATGTGTCCGGCATTGCAACCATGGACCAAGATAGGTTGCAGTAATGTGACTTGAAAAACTGATTCTGTATTACTTCAAGTACTATTCACAAGTCACTGGAGGTGAAGGCACACGAGCACTTTGTACAAACTAAGTGTATGTTGGTTAAGAGTATAAGGATCCAAACTGATTATGGACTTCACCACTAAAACATTTTTGCCTTTTTTTAAAAAAAGAAAATGAAAAAATAAGATTAGAAGGAAGCAAACTAATAAATGCTATCCCTCTTTGTGAATGAACATACAGCACTCTGTTGTTTACTTTGTTAATCTTTGATGAAAATGCTTTCCTTGGTACACTGAAATTAAGGAGTGGCCACCACACATGACAAAGACATAAGCCTGTTTGTCTAAATAAATAACAAACAGCCATAATTCCAAGGGTAGGACGCCCCCCCCTATTGAATTCTTGCTAAAACCCATAGTCCTGTTCTCTTAGTAGGGTTTTCCCCTTTGTTTCTAAATATACTGTCTACCCACAACAAGGGATGCTTTGGGAAACCCAGCGCAAGTATCTGATGAAATTGTGCACGCCATCTTTGACTCGCTTTATCCCGTACTTACGATTTGACATCCTTCCTGTGCTTGTAAATACAAGGCATCCCAAGAATGAACTGATCTGCAGATTATGCAAGCTCCAAGTTGAAACCATGTGACACATATCGACACAAAGGGCCTCATCATAACTCCGGCGGTAGCCATGCCGGTAAAAACGTCAGGCTGCTGACAGAGTTATGCTTTTTTCCCGGCGCCTGGCAATGGGGAATCACTGGAAAAAGTAACTCCCCATTCCCATTAAGGCCCATAGGACTCAATGGGAATGGGGAGGAAGGATGCACTGGCACTGTGTGCAACAGTGCCGGTGCATCCGTCAAAGTCTGCAAGCAGGTGTCTTTCTGCCCGCCAGGTACGACCTGGCGGGCGGAATGGCACCTCCACGCAGAACTCTGAGTATGCCGGTCCGGTAACAACGGTGCCGGTAGCTTACTGGCACCGTTGTTACCGGACCAGCATACTCCTAATGAGGCCCAAGATCCGGTTCTTGATTGTTAGGTACATGTAATGTACTGTATCTGTTTTCCTGTGCAACACTGATTTATGTATCATATTGTTTTGTGAATTTACACTTGTCTTTATACATGTGGTATATGGAATAAACAAGAGTGGGTCACCCTTTATCCAGGCTCACCCTGATCCTTTCTCATACATATAGACTCTATAGGATACAGACCTTCACTGCTGCATTTCTGGTTTTTACATTATTGGACTGCATGTCTCAGAATGCATCAGGTGTATTGGTGTGCACTGCACACAACACATTCATCCTGAGTTGGGCTTGTGGAGTCATTTGGAAAAGCATCCCGTACTGAGCACAAAAACAATTTCCACATCTCACTGAACCTCCCCTCCATCAGCAGCTTGTTCAAAAGCACAGTTCAGCTAAAGCATCCCTCCCCTTGCTCCGCTCCCGTCTCCAATCCATTCACACCTTCCAAACTAAGTGATGAGGGCCAAAGGTAACGGTTAGGACAGTGTGACATAAGCAGTCCTTTCATACACACTGGCGTTCACACTGTAGTTTAACTGTGCATTTTGTTATCAGTGTTTTCATTTTTTCGTCTTTTTTTTAGATGCAGATTCCCACAGACACATTTGTTTTTACCATTGGAGGACTACATGTCCCAGAATTAATTGGTATATTATTTTGTACTAGATGCAAATAACACATCTGATCACGCTTCCACTACTTCCAAGGAAGCTCCTCCCAGTGCCAGTTTGTTCAAATGCGAGTTCAGCTGAATCTGCCCTATACTTATTCACTTCCATTCTCATCCATTCATCTCTTGTAGAGTGCCAAGTTGCAAGTCCTACAGTGTTACAATACACATCTTGGGCCAACAGAGGCCCTCAGGGAGATTTGGCACCATAGGGGGTGTGTGGATCAGCACCTTCAAGGGGAACCCCTGTCAAAGCATGGCAGTACTTTGAATAGAAACAAGCATTTGCAAAGCCAACAATTTTGGATTTAGTGAAGAGCCAAAAGTTCTGGCTTTTCTAGTGTTGGCTTTTAACAGGAATTCAGTGCAATGAGCAGATGGAAGGACACACATACTGGTTTTAAATCCAGTGGCTGAATGCACACCCATTTAAGAAATGTTCATTACACAAGGAATTTTATTTAGCTGTAATTACGTCCTTACCATTCATAAGGCTGCTCAGAAAGCCTAGAACTATCTGAAAGAGATCCCAGGTGCATATGTTTTTGGGCATGGACGTTTAGGCAGATTCCAGTTAGCTCGCCTCTTTCCACATAGGGGAATATGAACTCCACGGGAGACCAGCCACTAATCCAAACCCCTTTGAGAAAGAACCTGGGGAGCTTGGACATAGGGAACAACTTAGTTACCGTGCATGCACAGTAGACATAAGGAGTCCTCAGAGACCTATAAGAAGACTCTGAATGCTAAGGAACAACCAAAAACATTTGCAGAAGAACTGTAAACAGTGTTACAATCCCTCCTGTGTGCATATAAACCAAATTACGCATATGATATAAGCAGCCGAATTTAGACAGCGGCATGCTCAGCAGAGCGTCTGGCCAGCACTGATCTTGGGATAGAATCTAACTTGCTCCGTGTACAAGACACTTTGGGCATTATCACAAGTTGGGCAGAGCAGTAAAATGCAGCGGTAATGCTGGACCTAATGGAATGAGGACTTAATGCCCCCCTGCAACTTGAGTTCTGGTAACGCTAATTGTGTTGGGCAGTATCCTTGTGCAATTGGCGCCGGGATACCGCCCAACTCAAGATGAGGCCCTTTATTATCTACTATTCCAGAGGTCTACTGCCAACAACAGTCTGGGTAAACATAAACAACTGCAAGCAGAATAAAAGGCAGTCCCCTGCAGACCTTTTGAACAGGCTAGTATTTACACAACATTCAGGTATTACAAAGCCAGCAGATACTGATCAAGAGGCTGTAGTAAAGACTTTCATTGTCAACAATGCAGCAGCAGCTGAAAATGATAAGCGCAGGATGGCAAATTAAGCTTTCATTAGAATTAGTTATGTTGGCAAATCAATGTTTGGCATCTAAAGGGCAGAATAAAGAAAACCCAGAAGATAGGCTCATGGCTTTGATGTTGCAGAATCTCCAAGGACAGATGTCCCTGGAAGGAAGGCGAGGTTTCCAGCAGGAGAGGATGGGTAAGTCAGAAAGGCTGGAAACTGGTATGGAACTTTCAGGGAACACGGTTTGGCAACCCCACCACTTGTCATTATTGCAAAACAGGAGGGTAATATGAAAAACAAAAATCCTAACACACCAAACCAAACTTTGTAGGCCCCACACACAGACTCACCCCTATTCTGGAACCAGGTGTACCAGTTTTTATGCCAGACGAAATGCCACCCAGTGCTCCAAATGATGACCATTTTTAGGACAGCATGATAGATGATAACCTTGTCATTCGTCCCCTGATGCACATTGATCAAGAAGGCCCCTATGTGCAATGTGTTATGGGGGCAGTCAGTCTGTTTCTTGTCTCGTAGATATTGGTGCTAGCAAGTCAGCTATACGATCTGAAAGCTTACTAACTATTCCTCTTGCCTCCAATGCTAATACTTCTGTACCACATCCTAACACTAATACTCTATCTGTTTCCCTATTGCCAATCACAAATGGGCATGCATTTGTGTTAAGTCCATCATCACCTTTTAATTTGCTAGATTAAGATTGCTTGTGCAAATTTAATTGTACCATATTGTGTACATCTGATGGAGAGTTCCTTGAGGACCCAGTTAACACCACAATAGCTCACAAGATGTCAACCTGTCAGAAGAACTCACTGAATTATTATCCCGAGTCCCTGATTCTTAATAGTCCTCACATGACAATGAAATAGGGTACATTTACAATTCAGAACATGTCTGAATCTGCATGGGCTCCTCAAAACGACTACCAAGGATTTCCCAGTATAGGTTATGTCCAGAAGCAGAATGCGGCATAGCCCAGTAATTTAATTATTGCTTGCAGCAAGAAATACTAGTCTGAATGAGTAGCCCTTGTAACATCCCTACCCTCCCTGTGAAGAAGCCTTGGAACAACACTAACCATTTTGTTCCAGACCTCTGTGCAGTTAACTCTAGTAATACTATCTTACATCAAGATCAGACGTGAATGTGATTTTAAATAGGTCGAACATTTTGCAGCTCCTTCACAAACTTACAGCCCTTTGTCTTTTGGCCAGTGATGAAATAGAATATGTACGATTTCTAGATGATAGTTGAACTGATTATGTGGAAATAGGTCTTAAGTCTTTCCTTGTAGTTAAATTATTATTGGAGGAAGTGATAACTAATGAAAGATTGGGTTGCAATATCTACAGGGAAAAGAAGGTAGCAAATCCTGGTAGTCAAGTAGACAATGGAAGGTTGGCTTTGTGTAAGACCAATGACACTTGTGAATTATTAAAGAACATTTAAAATTAGTTGGGGAATAAGAACAGAGGGATGTTGCATCTTATTCCAGCCAGAAGTTGTCTGAAGACTTGTCTTGGTAGTTGGGTATTTTGTATTGAGAATTAAAAAAGTTGGGTAAAAAGGAAACATGCATTTAATCTCTTTTGATTTGTCTCCTTTGGTGTAGAACACGCAGGGTTTCCAAGGTTGTATGAATGATGAATCTAGGATCTTTATCTTTAATACTTTTGATGTAATTATGCTGCAGGAGACATGGCTAACCTTTAACATTAAGACTGTTCGGTTCTCTATTGTGCAACAGCTAGCTTCTATTTCAAATGGAGGTCGACTCTCGTTAGGCTTGCTAATTGCCACTAGGAACCCGGTTATAAAGAAAATAGAGGTGGTCTCAGCAGAAATGCTTGCTATTCTAGCTTTAAAGGTCCATATTAATGAAGGGGGAAAAATTCATAGTATACTGGTGATTAATCTCTATTGGAACCCCGCGTCTTACAACATTGATGACTATTTGCTCAGTATCACAGAGCTGCTAGCCGAGGTTAGGATCTCAAATGATGATTTGAATATTATAATAGTAGGTGATCTGAACTCACAGTCTTTGTCAATAGCACAGACTAGTGTAAAGAACACTCATAGTATAGAGGATGGTCGAAAATGGAGGACATTTTTTCAAGTGTGGGATTTGTTGATAACTAACGGTAATCTTAAAGGATATATAAAAGCTGGAGTGACATGGAAGAATGGCTTGTCCACCTCAATAGTAGACTATGTTGTTCTTTTGCGCACAATGTGGCATGTCTGTAAATCTTTTAAGGTGGTTGAGTCAATGCTAAATTATCATAACATGTTGCTAGCTATTTTCTCACCTGGATCAAAAGTCTGCCAATCCACAGCCCATACATCTTTGATAGTAAATCCGGCAGGAAATCGTGTAACCAAGTTGTTCTCTTGGGGGTGCTAGACTCATTGGAAAATTAGGACATTTTTTGACCAATTCCTCTAATGAGCAATTGGCGTGGGCATGTGAAGTCCCTAATTTTAAGGACTTCTTGTGGGATAGAGACGTAACATTGAGTCCTAGAGTAGGTGCAAAGGCCAAACATAGACATATATTTGATCAAGCTGTTTGGGAAAGAAAGAGGGTCTTAAGAAAGCATTTCAGTGCCTTGAAAAATGTTAGCCCCACTATAGAGAGTTATAAGTAAAGTAAAAAAACATATGGTAGATTTAAAAAAAAAAAATTGATTAAGAGCTCCTCAGTATTTGATGATTCAGAAGCATGGGGAAAGAATGTTGACCACAGTGATCACAAAAAACGCAAATAACTTCTGGACACTGATAATAATGAATCAAAGGGCCTCATTACGAGGCAGGCGCTCACAGAATGTAGGGGGCCGGTACGGGACTGGCCCCCTTCATTCCGTCAGGGCCGATTACAAGGTTCCCATCGTGGGAACCGGATCGGACGCCTGGTATCCTGGTAAAACCAGGCGTCCTTTCCGGGTCCCGCGAGGGGAAGAAGGAGGTAACAATGGGACACTCATAATGTGCCCGTTGTTACCTTCATCCCCATTCCCATTGAGCTTTATGGGGGCTCAAATGGGAATGGGGAATGGTTCCTGCAAGGAGGACTTACCGGGTCCTCCTATGTCGGAATGACCGGGTAAGTCCCCATTGCAGGAACCTGGAAAAGGAGCCCGGTTTGGAGGCCCAAAGTCTCAGACTATACTTCAAGGTAATTTTGTTACTGAAGACAGCTGGGTAACACACTTTGAAAGAATGTATAAGAAGTCAGATAAGGATAGGTGTAGGATGGTGGAATATGGGAATTCCAGTTTGATATAGATGACATGGAGTGGCTAATCAGTAAAGCTTCTACCCCAAGAGCTGCAGGCCCTAATGGTTTGACAAATAACATTTTAAAGGCAGATAAATAACTATGGTCCCAACTCCTTTTTCTTCTTTTCAGACAAATGCCACACTCCTGGAAGTTATAGATGATTGTACCCATATTCAAGAAGGGTGATCAAGCCGACCCAGCCAACTATAGGAAAATAATCCTTATTGATGGAGATAGTAAGATCTTTACTTCCTTGGTAGTACAGAAATTAGAATTGTGGGCATCAGATAAAGGAATATTACAGAAGCAACAAATAGGTTTCAGGAAAGGGATGTCTACTAATTTGAATGGTCTTGTGATGACCACAATGTGGAACAGTGTTTGGTCCAAACAGAATACCATTTTATATGCAGCATTAATAGACTTCTTGAAGGCATTTGATACCGTTAATCATGGATGAAAATGACAGAAATTGAAATTATGGCTATTCCACCTCCCATTCTTGCTATAATTGATTATATCAACAATAGTAATACTGTTCTGATTAGGTTGGACGATCAAGGATGCTTATCTAAATTAAATAATACAGAAAGAGGTCTCAGGCAGGGGTGCATTCTGGCCCCCTTCCTTTTCAATCTATACCTCGCAGATATGGGGGAAGTGTTGCAAGAAGCTGCATTTCTTAGTCCCAAAATCGGATATCAGAGGATTAGCTGGATGGCGTTTCCGGCCAATACCGTTTTATTCGATTGTACTCCATAGGCCTCCCACAGCTCTTAACTGCCTTGGCCAAATTCGCTTTAGTTAACGAATTGGAAGTAAATCCCAAAAAGTAATTTACAATCTGTTTTGCAAAAACAGCAAGGAAATGCTAGGGATTTAAATGGTTTGTAGACTCAAAGGAATTAACCATGGTAAAACAGGATATGTATTTGGGTTTTGATGTAGATGCTCAGCCACATGTAACTAATATATAAATAAGGCTGGAAGGTCAGAATTGACCAATTTGTGTTTCAGATGCGCAGGATATTGTGTACGTTTTGTAGGTTTTCTATCCTACCTTTAATACATTTTTACAAAGTGAAAGTTGTCTTAGCCATTCTTTATTGTATGGAAATAGAGCCACAGGCATATGATTTAGCATGGGAACGCTTGGAAGGGAGTATATGGAAAAAGGCTCTAAACCTCCCTCCTTAGCTCCCAATGGCTTCCTTACACTTTGAGCTTGGCTTGTCATCATTAAGGGTCAGGTACGATTGGTGGATTGTGGCATTATATGGAAAGAAAATATCTCCTTGAATGTCATCTTTATATGAAGACCTAAAGGTGGCAATAAGGAAAGGACTAGCACCCTCATTATTGAACTTGAAGTCTGTGGTGGAGAAATCTTAGGTGGAGAATTGTGGCATGTCTGTGATTGATTTTCTAGAAAACCCAGTTTGGGTAAATAAATCCATAATGAGATTGGATTGTACTGCCATGATTGTAAAATGCAAGGCTATTGCTTGTATTCTACACTGTCGAGATTAGATAAGCTGTTAGGCTCTGTTCCCAGGTACCTTAGTAGATTTCCTAATGCTGTCTGGAGTAGACAACTTTTAGATTTAAACTAAACTTACTGAATACATGGGAGATATTGGAAGCTTGACAAAATGTGCAGGGCACTGATGGTATTTGTCAATTATGCCCAGGGCAGGAAAGGAAACAAATGTTAAAACATGCTATGATAACATGCCCAGCTCTGCAGCATCTTCTTAGGGTGTTTTGTCCATCAAATTGAATGGCTTAGTTTTGGGATAGACCAAGTGCGGGTGATGAAATACTTTTGTTTATTCAAGTTCTTAGAATATTAAAAGCAATTTCCTTGTTTGTTTTGAAGGATCCAAAATGTTAGTGGAGATTGGTCTTAGGAAGTGAATCATTCTTTTATTATGAATTCTTATGAAATTTTAATGATGTTAATTTAAATGCTGATCAATTTTGTTACATTAATAAGCAGCATATTCATGTTAAAAGTATGAAACATTGTAAATAAAGTCCCACTACTAAATTGTCATGAATTCTACCCCCAGCTACCTGTTTCATGGTTGCAGATCTCTGTTCTGCTTTACTCTCCATTCCAGTATACCCAGACAGACAATACCTAGTTGCTTTTTCGTACTGTGGGTAACAATATACCTGGATAAAGCTTCCACGGGGGAAAACAGAGTCCCCCAACTTGTTTTCCTATTAATTGAAAAAGGATTTAGATGACAAAAAATTCCCAGGAAAATATTTGTTGGCACAATACGTAGACAACCTTCTTTAGGATTCACCGTTTTATGGTGCTTACCTTGGTTGTATTTTTTTGTATTAGCACAAAAGGGCCACAAAGCATCAAACTTACATCTGTCAGGAAAGAGTTAATTATCTAGTACAGGACATTGTTGCAGGGCACAGTATGTTAACAAATGCTCACAATGAAACAGTTTTAAAGGTACGCTGACCCACTAAAACTACTATTACAGAGATCAGGCATTTATGGGTATGGCAGGATACTGTCATCCATGGTACTAGATTATGCAGCACTGATTTAACGCTTACAGGAACTAACAATTAAACACAATAGAGCCACTGCCATATTCAGCAGAGGCAGAACAGGTGTTCACAATGATAACATGTGTGCTGTCTAGCACACCTGCTTCAGGATCACCAGATTACAACAGGAAATACATTTGATATTGCCATGAGAGGAATGGGTTTACGTTGGAAGCCCTAGATTAAGTGGCTGCAGGTTTTCCACCTTGTTCAAGCCTGTTGGAGCAGCTGCTCAGGTGGAAAATGTGAATCTATTGTATTAGGTTCTTGTATTGAGGTTGCAGTTGCGCATGCGGTAATTGCACTATTATTAAAAGGGAAAACACAATGCCTTTCACTTTCTCATCTGACTACATATGAAATGTTATTTTTGAAGTTATCTCAGATCACTCCTCTGACACAGTGCCCTACTTTAAATCCTACTTCTTTATTGCCTAGTTCAACAGATGGTGAGCCCTCAAATTGTGTGGCCATTGTTATATGAGTGCTTAATGTATGTACTGTGCTACTTGTTATTCACTGTAGAATGTCACGGGCAGGTTGCTGTGTCTATGAGGTCAGAGCATTCTTACATTAGAACCTCTATGTTGTTGTTGCTCAAAGTATATCAGTTGACTGGAGCTGCTGTAAAAGTTGGGGGTCTTAAATGTGTGTCTTGATTCATGCTAATAAACCATGCTAATAAACCAACCAATAAGCCCTGCAGGTGTGGTCATTGGCCCAACATTGGCGACGAGGATGGGATGTGGGATGTCGGCACTGTCCCTCTAGTGCCAGTCCCCATCCAAGGAGGATCCAAAGACAAGACCCCCAACCAGCAGGCTACAGCAGGGTGGCTCCTACCTTCCCAGCAGATTCCTCCAGTGTTGACACGTCGCCGGAGTAAGGAGCGGACCTGCTGTCCTCCTGGGGAAGCTGCCGTGGGCTGCCAGGTGTCCCGCGGATCAACCCGCGATTCCCAGGCGCTTTGGAAGGCTGGGAGACGGCCCTAGCAGGGGGAGAGTTTTCCTCGACAGAAAGGCAGTGCTCCTGATAGACGGAGGACCCCATGTGGAGCTGGCGCCGAGAGACCCGGGAGACTGCTGGACTCCTCGGGAGCCTGAGAGAGGCGGAGCGGAGTTCCTCATTTTTGCTGGTGGTCGCGACAACCGGCAGAGCGGAGGCCGCCGAGTGTCTGGAAGAGGACGCGGATTGAGGCCGCCGGGTGTCCAGTAGAGGACGCGGACTGAGGCCGCTGCGCGTGCAGGAGAGGAAGCGGATTGAAGTCCCTGCGGGTGAGTGCGCTACGCTCTTGTAGGGGCAGAGCCTGATGTACGCGCAGAGAAGGAAGGGAGAATCAGGATCAGGCATAAAGCCTCACTTCTCCCCGGCCCCCCCCTCCTGGATGTCACGCGAAGGGTCACGTGATCGCTCCTGCGGCGAGAGCAGCGCCCCTGCAGACAATACGTGACGCTGCAGGATCGCAGTTTACTGATTCCAAGCCCCGTGAGGCAACAGAGTCTCACAGCTGCCCAGGGCCCTAACGGGAAGGCAGTCTGGACCACAGCCTAATATATTTAATTAACGTTTGGTGTGAAACATTGGATAATCCACAGGTGAGAGAAGTGCCCATCTCATTTGGTGTGAAAGGAGAGGTTTTGGTGTGGTCTGATATTGTTTGCATCTTTGGATATTGCACCCAGGTACTCAGGGGACAAGCATAAACTAGCTAACACCTGAAAGCTAGTGAGATGGCCTTGTCAGGAGTACCTGGCCCACAAGTGTTCATGCCCACACCGGGAGCACCTAGGATCAAGTGGGCTCCCTGGAAAAAGGGATTTTTACATTATGTTAAGGCTACGTGTGGAAATGGTATGTCGGTGGAACGCAGAGTTGCCATGCTGATGCACTTTCTTGGATATGAAGGGCAAAGGATCTATGATACCCTTCCTAATGCTTCAGAGTTAGAATTGGAAGACGGAGCGACTGAATCTGATGTGGCACTGGCCAAATTAGCACTTTGAAGCCAGAATAAGCACTGTTCTAGAGAGATATCATTTTCGTATGAGATACCAGCAAGAAGGAGAGCCGGTGGAAGATTATGTTACCGCCCTGAGACACTTGTCTTTAAACTGTAAATTTGGTGCAGCGTTGGACGAACACATAAGAGATCAATGTATGCTGCATTGTTCAAATGACAAAATTTGTGAAGAAGTGTGGCTCAAAGATGATCCCAGTTTAGAGGAAGTAATTGGGATGGGCAAAATAATTGAACATACTTTGCAGTGTGTAGCTAGGTTATCTGTAAATGTACCTAAGGTAGCTAAAGGTGCAGAAGTTCTGAGAGTGAGTGATAAGAAGAAGGATGTGATGAGGGAGAAAAAGAAAAATAAAGTCAAATCATCTAAGCAGTATGGGCAAAACAAAGGGGGTGCGAGTGATCTGGGCAATAAACGGTATCAAAAAGATAATATGCAAGGAGGCATGCAAGGAGGAGTTAAGAGAGATGACGGATTGTGTTACCGGTGCGGGAGTGCGCACCATTTTTCCACTTCCCCCATATGCCCTGGGAGAAGGAACAATTGTAGCATTTGCAAGAGGTGGGGGCATTTTGAAAACTGCTGCAAAAACTATCGCATAGGTGGTGGGAAAGGCATAATGTTGATTGATGAAAATGATGCGAATTCGTCGGAAGAAGGTGATATCTCAGAAAATGAAATTGTTACAGTGAATATGGTTCATTGTTTGGAGCATGATGATTGTGAACATCCATCTGCATGGGTTGAAGTAAATGGTCGTCAGGTGAAAATGTTAGCTGATTCTTGGCCGAAAATTACCCTAATGTCCAGGAGGGTTTATGAAAATATAGTTGGAGGATCTATGGAGGATTTGAGTCCCTCAGATAAAAGTCCTGGGGGATACCGTGGAAGTAGAATTGATATACTAGTTTGTTGTAAAGCACAATTTAAATTTAAGGGTAGAATGACCTATGGAAAGATATATGTTACTGAAAAGGGTGAGACTCTGCTCGGGTGGAGGGAGCAGAGGGGGTTGAGTATCAAACTCGATCCCAACAGCAAGGAAAAAGTCTTAAATGTATCCAACATTGACAAAATTGCCAACAACGGGCAAGATATTGCCAAATACCCTGAAGTCTTTGGCAAGGGAGTAGGTTGTCTCAAAGGGATGATACATAAGATAGTGGTGAAGAGGGTAGCATACCAGTAGCTGCTAAGCTTAGGCCTTTGCCATTATCTATGCATGCTGCTGTGCGTGAAGAACTGAAGAAATTAGAAGAAGAGGGAATAATAGAACCTGCCAAAGCTGTTGAATGGATATCTCCAGTGGTGGTAGTGAAAAAAGCCAATGGAGATTTGAGGGTTTGTGTGGACTTAAGAGAACTTAATCGTTGTGTGGTCGCTGACCGACATCCACTTCCCAATATGGGAGAACTCTTGAGTCGCATAGGGAATGCAAAATTTTTCACCAAATTAGATATGGCAAGTGCGTACCACCAAATAAATTTTGATGTGGAGTCTAGAAAACTTACTGCTTTCATTACTTACGAGGTAGTATACCAGTTTCGCCGCATGCCCTTTGGATTAATTTCTGCGTCCTCAGTGTTCCAAAAGGTTATGGATAAGTTGTTAAAGGACGTAAATGGTGTGTGGTGTTTCCAGGATGATGTCTTGATTTGTGGACAAAGCGAGGAAGAGTTGAAAAAGAGAGTGGAAATAGTTTTGGAGATCCTTAGAGCGAGAGGTGTAACATTGAGAGGAGAAAAATGTGTTTTCTCTACTCGTGTGGTAGAGTATCTAGGCCATGAGATTTCAGAGGAAGGTTTGAAGCCCAAAATAAATCTAGTAGATGGTATCGTGAGGATGCAACCACCCAAAAATAAAGCGGAATTGAGATCGTTCCTGGGAACAATTGAATTTTACCATAGGTTTGTGGAAAATTATGCTGATAGTGTGACCGCATTGAGGGCTATTTTGAAGAAGGGAGCAGAGTTTGTGTGGAGTGAGGAATGTGAGCGCGAATTCAATGTTATTAAACAAAAGATTGACATGGCAAAGCCATTGGGCATGTATGACACTAGAAGGAGAACAATTTTAGCTGTAGACACCAGTGATACTGGCATAGGTGTGGTGATGTCACAATTGGTAGCAGATGGAAGTGAAGAAATTATTTTACATGCTTCCCGCATGTTGAAAGGTGCGGAACTTAATTACTCTGTCTTGGAGAAAGAAGCACTGGCATGTCATTGGAGTATAGAAAAACTCAAAAATGTTGTGTGGTGACAAGAGTTTACTCTAAGAACTGACCATAAACCATATTTGAAACAAAGGGCCTTGATAAAGTGTCAAGGAGAGTTGCCTGTTGGGTGACTAGGTTGCAATGTCACAAGTTTGTGATAGAAGTTGTTTCAGGTAAAAACAATGTACAGGCTGATCATGTATCGAGAGTAAGAACTGAAGAGAGTAATGAAGAGGAGAGAGTGAAATGTGTTGAGATGGGAAATATGGTTTTTGCGACTGTAAAGGGAATCATACAAAAGGAAGAATGGACACAGATATTAGAGTCGGATGAGATGTGGAAGAGGATTGTGAGTTTTGTCAGAGAGGAGTGGCCGGAAAAAAGACTGTTGTCTGGTGAGGAAAGAGCCTTATGGGAGGTAAGGCATGAGTTGTTGGTGAAGGAGGGTTTGGTCTATCAGTGGGATAAATTAGTGGTTCCACATTGTCTGAGGGAATGACTTGTAAAAACTGCACATCAAGGACATATAGGTATGTACAAAACTAAAGAAATAATCAAAGCTGACTACTGTTGGCCAGGTTTGGAGCGTGATATTGAGAAAATGGTGGGAGGCTGTGCTGATTGTATCAAATCGGGGAAGAATTTGATGGCTGTGTCACAGCTGATGAGAAAGGTTCAAGCACCCATGACTTTGAAGTGTGCAATGGAAACTCTTTAGTGGGCATTGCTTCTAAGGAAGCAGCTTTTTCTGGCTCTCAGGCTGAATTTTTATTAACACAAACTGGTCAGGTGCAGAGACTGACATTCTCCTTATTACATGAACGAATTTCTATGCAAGATGCTGTTCTAGAATCAGAAAATATCTCTTGGTCTAAGGCAGGATATTGTCTGCACCATGACAACATTTGGCAGGATCAAAATGGCACCTAGTCATACCAAAGGTACTTTTGTCCTACTTGGCTTTTATTTATCACATACTCGCCCATATAGGAAAAGGGGTATGATTGCTCCCCCCCAGTCAGGACTGGTTTGAAGCAGGCAAAACATTGTACTTGTATGGTTGTGTACAAAATTAGCTTTAATGGATATTTGAAAGAGTTTGAAAGTCAAAAGCAGTATAATAATGTCTTTGTAAGATACAGATACAGGTCCACATATCCTTCCAAGGGATGCCTAGTAGCTCATGCTTACAACTCTAAATGTGTGGTCTTGATTAGATTAATTTAGTCATAAATTATAAAAATTGGCAGCCACATGTTTAACATACTTGTGGTATTATTGTAAATCTAAATATGCAAGCTTCTCCAGGGCCAAATCATAAATAACTTTTGTTTTCATCCAAAAACATATAGCTCGTTACCTTATAGGTGTTAAAACGAAAGTAGAAAAGGAAGTAGAAAAACATTTGAATAACAAGAAGAAAAGAAAAGCACTCATTAAAATCAAAAAGATCTGAGTTTAAATAGTAGGTTTTCAAAAATGTTCACCGAATATCTACTTTCATTACAGTAGACCTATGTCCTCTCTGTTTATATGTATTTTCAGAAACATTGAAAATAACATATCCAAAAAAGAGACTTACAGTTTTAAAATATATTCCCTTGGTACTAAAATGTGTTGCTACAACTTGCGAGATTATAGAGCGATGTCTACACAAGGAGAGATTAGGAGAGCAATTATAAATGAAGTTGTTATAAAATTCCTGTTTGCACCAGACTTTTCTTCAATTGTCCTAATGTAGTGTGGACTGTGTGTCATATGCCAGCAGTATAGGATAAGGAAGATCGTAAAAATGACCCCATGAGTACACCCTATTCCCTGGCATCCATTCACAAATGCCCAGGTGAGTGTCATTCAGCTTCAGAGTTGTAGCGGGTATCAATATGTGTTAGTCATCGTGGATATTTTTTCAAGATAGATTGGGGCATACTCCTGTCGGAAGGCTGATATTGGGATGGTAGTGAAGTTATTGACAAGAGATTCTGTGCCTCGGTGTGCACTACCTGCATTAATAATAATAATGATAATAATGGTAATAACAGTAATACCTGTGAGTATACATTTTGACATAGGGACATATTTTACAGACAAGGTGATAGAAGCACTGTGTACAATCCTTCAAATACAACAGAGATGGTGTTTTCCCGACCACCCTGAATCTGAAGGGGCAGAAGGGAGACAGAATGGCACCATCAAAAATAAACAAGTTAAGTCCTGAAATAGGTTTCAAATGGCCAGATCCCCTATTGTTGATACTTTTTTTTGTAATACCGGTACTATTAACAGAAGAACTGGTTTGAGCCCAAGTTAGAAATTAATGAGCTGCCCCATGTATTTTCCTTCATTGCGACAACTGAATGCAATTTACACAAATCAACATGTTTACAGAAGATGTGATGCTTGCTGAATTACTGCAAAAAAGCTCATCAAATGCATTAGGGTTATCTACTCAAGGAAGCCTTACTAAAGGAGCTGTAGCAAGTGTGCCACTCACTGGATCCGGAGGAAACTTTGTATATTTGAAGGTACCAGGTGTTCAAAGGGGCCCTACAAGTAATTGTAACTAACACAACTGTCAAAGTTATGGAGCTACCTGCCTGTGCCTATGCTACCCACTGTAAAAAAAAAAGGCGAATCTCCTAGAGATGACACACCATCTGGTGACAATCAAAGCTTTACTGTTGTTTCTGCCTCCTGACACTACTCGAAAACCATCACTTGCGGCCTTGGGAAACCCCCCTGGTTAAAACATAATATTATTTCAAAAGACTATCTTAAGATTTCAATCTTAGAAATATCATTACCACGGCAAATGTGAAAATCTGATTGTAGTGGAAAAAATGTATATGTGACATAGTAGGGATTGGAGGAAACTGTGGGCTTTCGTGGGAGTGTGGAGTTGACTATTAGGTTTTATTCTATCTGTAGCTGAGTGCAAGACGGGACAGGTCCCCTCCCCATGTATAGCCCTCCCCAGTTGGATCTCAGATGAAGACTGTGAAAGGGTCAGGAAAATGACCTTGTCAAAGGCGTTTGGGGATTCCTCTCAACCTGGGATCGATGGCCTACCAGGGTGTTGCCAGAGCTAGCCCTGCCCCAGAGGCGTGTTGAGGGAGTTGAAAGGACCCTAATCTCTGTCCCCTATCCATGTATCTGGCTACAATTGCAGAGAGAGGGAGAGAAAGAGGAGAGTATTTGGAAGAGAGGGGCGGAGAGAAGAAAGGGAAAGGAAGGAAAGGACATCAGGGCAAGGAGTACGAGAGCATGAGAGGTAAAGATCGAGTGAGACATGGGTATTTGGAAACCACCACTTCCTGATGTCATACTTCTTGTGGAAACCTAGCTTAAGATCCACCTAGAAGACTTGGAGGGATTAGGAAAGATAAGGCGGTTGAACTTTAGGCCTTTACCAGTTGCCAGACAGATTTGCGACATTAGTGTTTACTGATCTCTAATGACCAAATCCCAAGATTTAGGGAAGTCTTGGCTAGGGTGGAGGGAGACGCAGGGAAGATGAGAGCTAGAGGCATCACTCTTAGTTGGACCATATTAAAATACTTAATAAAAACTCCTTGAACCATCTTCGAGAGTTGGTGTGTTCTTAAGGCCATCTGTGACAACTATGAGAAGGAATTTATACAACTGCTGTTGAACCCCAATAACCCCACAAGTTACCCTCACTGTTCCTGTTGTTATCACTCCCAAGGTACACCAGACACAATCAGATGAATCTATTTTGCCCAGTCCATTGCACATGAGTGATCTTGCTTGGTATTGTGCTAATGATCTGTATTTTTCAGAGCATGGAAAATATTATGAGAGATTCATAATATGGCACACTAATGGTAAGGTTCACTTAACTGTTGGGGAAATATCACATAATGTAGCCTATGCAGAAGATAAGTGTCTCAAAGTGCCTCTTCCTGAAGCAGTAGACATCACTAAATAGATAATAAAAGGAGTCTCTATTGTTTAATGGTGACACATTTGTAAGTGAAGAATGACTACTACCAAAAGAATACAAACAAACCTTGTTTATTCTTGCAGATGCAGAAATACTATGCATACTATATTATGCAAAACAATTAGCACATGATGTATCTTGAGCTGTTATTCAGCATTCCTTTTCCCTTCTTATGAATGTTACAGACACTTGCAGTCATGTCACAGTAGTAAGCCAATAGCTGTGTATGACATATCGCAAGGATGGAAAAATCTGGGCATTAATGTCACTTCAAGTTTCTCATTACCTTTGTCTGCTTCCAGGTGACCTTCCAATTACACAACTGTTCGAAGACTGTGGTCCTCTGTCTATCCCTATCAGAGGGCATTGTTCACCACACGACGTAAATGTGGGGTAGGAGATTGGGTGTGGAATGGAGAAAATTCCATGAATAGCTTGGAATGAGTAGAGCAGCCAATCACTTGACAAATTAGTGGGTTGACTAGAGAAAGTCACTGGTCTTATAAATTTGGCAAAGCTAACAAACAATTATACCATGTCGTTTCTTCACTCAGCGCTATTACTAAGCACCTGCTAGCAAGTCTGATCTGGAATTTTACAACCAAAGGGTAAGACATTAAATGAGATGTTGCCTGCTTGGAAGTTCAGAACCTCCACAATGAACAGTTGTTGAGAATCTGTGATGTTGTGGAACAGCAAGTCTGGGCCAAAGAGCCCAGAACAGAGTCTGAGATTCCTAATGAACTGTGGCAAATGGTGATTGTTCGAGAAGTAAGCAAGCTGAACTTGCCAGCAGTTTCAGTGTTCCTTTCAAGCTTATGGGCACATTTAAGGAGTTTGCCCTATGTTACAAAGTACCCTGCTTGGCTCTGAGAATAGGCAGTGTGGTGATCCTAAGGGCCAGAGTGCTACCTGAACTTCAGTATGGGAGATGTAGTCTGCATGTAACAAGCCCCTGCTATACAGCCACATTGTATACCAGGGCTGTGTTACATGGTAACTGCATCACCCATAAAGCCCCTAGAGTAATTCATACATTTCAACTCTGACCTCCCTAACTATGCTCATTGCCAATGTTGACCTCCCAAAGGAACACCCATAGGCTAGTATAGTACCCAGACCTGACAATGGCCCTCCTCCTGTGCCCCAGTAAAACCAATCAAACAAGGTGGGCCCCTTTAAGGGAATCAAGAAGCAGTGCTCCCAAACAGCTGCCAGCATCTGCACACCTTGCACAGGGGCAGCAACCATGCTTTAATATGCTATAAAGGGACATGAGCTAGGCAGAGACACCTGGGAGGTAGTTAACCAGACCAAAGCCTCACCTGAGCACTGGAAGCCACCACCAGGGGAAGAACCTACCAAAACAGGAACAGGGAGTTAGGAACTCCAAGATGGTGGATGTAATCGCTGATACTGTGGCCCTGCAGACACTGGACACTCACCAATGCCCAAAGAACTACAACTCCATAGCCTCATAAACCAAGTTTGTACACCCAGGTTACATTACCCCAGAAAGAGGCTGGAAGGCAGCATATATAAACCCAGACTCCCAGCCAGTCAGTGTGGGGGTTAGAAGTAATGCACACTGTGGCTGGAACAGGAACAAGACTGAGAAGACGGAGTTTGGAGGGAGCTGGAAGAAAGCATGTGAAAGGAGTTGTAAAGAGCCTGATTAGGGCTCAAGTCCAGGGTACATGCCGGAGGACAGCGTATGCCCAATTTATACAGCGGGCGGGCACCGCCCCCCACACCACCGGTGTAACGCTCACCTGATTCCCGTAGAGGCGCCGGTCTTGACTGGGCGTATACCGTATCTTCAAAGGTGATGTGTAACACACGGCTGGCTCTTTGGGCTGGACCTCTGTGCACTGTATGTCTGACTCGAAGGGTAAGATGTCTGCAGATAGAAAATATGGGATTAAGGAACTGGGTTATTGAATGTCTCTCTCTTCTTCCCTTTCTCTTCTCCTGTAGAACCCCAAAGGTTAACGCTCTCACCTTAGGTAAGTGAACGCTGTGCTCTCCATCTGCCTCGGGGCAGGGTGCTGTAACCAGTTTCATCACTGGATAAGGGGAGCAGGCCTCTTGACTTCAGAGGACTGCTGTCCGTCGTTTACTGCACGAACGGTAAGTTTCGAGTAATTCTAATGTCTTTAAAGTCTTTAGTAATGATGTCTCTTGTTTTGCAGGGTTCCGGCGATGGCGGATGACGGGCTGAAGTGAGTTGAAGATGGAGCCTGTGTGATGAATAGAAGCGCCTGGAAGCACGTAAGTAAGCGCTTGTTGCCTGCTTCACGATGCGCTCTAACTGTCTTTTTATTTTGCAGGTACAAGTTCGGAGCGGCTGCAGGGTGCCGGAATACCCACTGTGTTAGATGTGGAAAGGAGTAATGGCTCGTGAGTATTAAAGTTCCCCAATGTCTTTAAACGCACCTTGTTTTGTCTTTCAGATGCGGGATGCAGCGCCGAAGGCCTCCGGAGCGTGCGAAGAGTTGGTAAGCTTTTGTCTTTCAGATGCCGGAATGCAGTGTGAAGACCTCCGGAGCGCACGAAGAGTAGGTAAGCCTTTGTCTTTCAGATGCCGGAATGCAGCGCGAGGCGTTGGTGACAGCCGATGGACCAGGTAAGTGAAGAGCTGTCACTGAAGACCGTAATGCTAACCTGTTCTTTCTTGTCTTTATAGGTGTTGCTGAAGACTGGATTCAGGATGGTAAGCCTTTTTCCTTAGGCCCAGGATCAGATGCAGAAGACACGATGAGCGTTCTGCTGCAGAGGATGCAGAATAACGCAAAGCAAGATTCATCCATCGGGTGTGGTTTAAATAGCCTCCTGTAATGCTTAGGTGTCTCCTTCCAGAGCCACGCCTAAGAAAAGAGTTCCTGCTTTCCAGAAGAGTTCCAGTGTTCTGAATCTAGGGAGTGGCTCCTGCCCCACCCAACAGGAAAAGTAGTTCCAAACAGAAGAGGATCAGAGGCTCAACTGGCAGGCAAGTAAGCAGCATGGTCTGCTGCAGGTAAGTCCACCCAAGCATTATGAGCCCGGCGCTTCCAGCGCTGGGACTGGGCATATTTATGAGCCTGGTGCCACTGGCGCCAGGACTGGGTCCAAAAGGTCCCAATTGGGACTGGTTGGCACTCGGAACCTGGGTTATGGGTCTGCTTCCAAGGGAGTTGGGAAAACCCTGACCTTTTGGAAGCAGAGATCATGACAGTACCCCCCCTCAAGGCCCCTCCCAAACCGGGCTTCTCCGGGGGTTTTGGCTTGTCAGGAAATGTTCGGTGAAATCTTTTGATTAGGCGAGGAGCGTGGACATATTCAGCAGGTTCCCAGGATCTCTCTTGGGGGCCGTAGCCTTTCCAGTCAATTAGGTAAAATAGTTTAGATTTGGAGATCTTGGAGTCCAGAATGCTTTTGACTTCAAACTCGAGTTCTCCATCAACTAGGATAGGTTTTGGAGATTTAGTTAGTCGGGTTTGAGGTTGCACGGGTTTTAATAGAGAGACGTGGAAGACCGGATGTATCTTCATGTGCGGGGGCAAGTCCAACTTGACCGCTACTGGGTTTACTATGGTAGTGATGGAATAGGGACCAAGGTTACTTGGGTTGAATGTGCGTGGCCCTTTTAGAGGTAGATATTTGGTGGATAACCAGACTTGATCCCCTACTTGATATTGAGGGGCTTCCTTCCGATGTTGATCTGCTCCTTTCTTGTATTGTTCTTTAGCCCTTTGAAGGTGAGAAACAGCTTCCTTAAAGGCTTGGGTGATTGTAGAATGCAGGTGGTCTACTGCTGGTGTTTCAAGATCTTGGAGGGGATCCAACTCCGAGGTTCGAGGGTGACTGCCGTACAAAAGAAAAAACGGGGTTTTCCCAGTTCCCGAATGGACAGAGTTATTGTAGGCATATTCGGCTATCCAAAGGATGTCTTTCCAAGTTTTTTCAGTTTGTTGCAGCATGCAGCGTAAATACTGTTCCAGAGTTTGATTGGTCCTCTCGGTTTGTCCGTCGGTCTGAGGGTGGTGACTGGTCGATAGTCTCACATCAATTTGAGCCGACCGACAGCAACTTCGCCAAAAATGAGAAATAAATTGACTACCTCGATCCGAAATTAGAACCGAAGGAAAACCGTGCAGTCGGACGATGTTTTCGAGAAATTCTCGGGCCAGAGTTGCTGCTGTTGGCAAGCCTTTGAGCGGAATGAAATGCGCCATCTTGGAGAATAAGTCCACGATTACTAGAATCGTATTGTATCCGGAGCATGGAGGTAGATCGGTGATGAAGTCCATAGAAAGCGTATGCCAAGGGCGAGGTGGGATGTCAATAGGGCGTAAGAGGCCTGCTGGTCTTTCCTTTTGACTCTTGTTTTGGGCGCATACTCCACAGGACATTATAAAGTCTCTGATATCTTTTTTCCAAGACGGCCACCAGAAGTAGCGCTTGATCTTTTCTGAGGTCTTGGCCATACCGGGATGTCCTTCCATTAAAGAATCGTGATAACAAGAGATTACTTTTTTCTGTAAATCTGTGCTGGGTAGGTATAATCGTTCTTGGAAATACAATAAGTTGTCCTTTACTGCAAAGTACTTTCCCTGCAGATGCCAATTCTGTATGTCTGCTGGAGTTACAAGTTGTCTGGCTTTATCCTTAACTTCCTCTATGGATTCTGTGGCGATTACACCCAGAATTCTTTGTTCGGGAATGATTGGTACAGGTTTAGGGTTGATCAAGTGTTCTTCCACTCCCATCCGAGAAAGGGCATCAGCTTTACCGTTCTTTGTACCAGGTCGATAGGTAATTATGAAGTCAAACTCGGCAAAGAATAATGCCCAACGGAGTTGTCTAGAGGATTGGGCTTTTGCGGTTTTCAAATATTGCAGGTTTCGGTGATCCGTAATCACAGTAACGGTGTGTCGGGCCCCCAGCAGATAATGCCGCCAAGCCTTAAAGGCAGACTTGATAGCCAGAAGTTCCTTGTCAGTAATCGTGTAATTGATTTCAGGAGGCGAGAATTTGCGGGACCAAAATGCCACGGGATGCAACTGATTGGTTACCAGGTCCTTTTGTGATAAAACTGCCCCCATGGCAAGGCTTGAAGCATCAGTTTCCACAATGTAGGGAAGTTCGGGGCGAGGGTGTTTTAAGATTGGTGCAGAGATAAATTTGGTCTTCAAATCCTGGAAAGCTTGTTCCGCCTCGGTAGACCATTCAAAACGTTTGTTTTTCTTTAACAAGGCAGTGATGGGCTGGACTATTCGAGAGAATTCGGGGATAAACCTGCGGTAAAAGTTAGCGAAGCCTAACATGCTTTGCACACCTTTTACGGAGGATGGTGATGGCCATTTGAGAACTGCATCGACCTTCTTTGAATCCATACGCACTCCGCCAGGTGATAATATGAATCCCAAGAATTCAACTTCAGTCACGTTGAAAACACATTTTTCCAACTTAGCGAAAAGTTTGTGTTGACGCAATCTTTCGAGGACCATTTTCACGTGTTTCCAATGTTCAGATTCCGATGAAGAATAAACGAGGATGTCGTCAATGTAAACAACAACACACACATCTATGAGCTCTCTGAGGACATCGTTCATAAAATATTGAAAGGCGGCCGGGGCATTGCAAAGTCCGAAGGGCATGACCTGATATTCAAATAGCCCATACTTGGTGCGGAAGGCCGTCTTCCATTCATCGCCCTCTTTTACTCGTACCAAGTGGTAAGCTCCTCTAAGATCCAGCTTTGTATATATGCATGCTTTTCTGACTTGGTCCAGGAGTTCAGGGATCAAAGGTAACGGATATCTATTCTTAACGGTGATCTGGTTCAGGGAGCGATAATCTATACAAGTTCTAAGGTCTCCTTCCTTTTTTGGAACGAAGAACAAAGCTGAAGAAGCAGGGGACTTGGAAGGACGAATAAACCCATTTGCCAGGTATTGATCCAGGTATTGTTGAGGGTGAAGGTTCTCAGGCTCGGTGAGGGCATAAATTCTACTACAAGGAGGAGTAGATCCAGGTATCAAGTCTATCTGGCAGTCATAAGACCTATGAGGAGGTAGAGAGTTAGCCTGATCCTTCCGGAAAACATCTTGGTATTCTAGGTATTCGGGAGGTAACTGGGAAGTCTCTGAAGAAATTGCTGCCAGTGCAACACCAGGTGGAGGGTGACAAGTAGAGACACATTCTGGAAACTGGACCGTTCTTGCTCGCCAATCGATCAGAGGATTGTGTTTCTCTAACCAAGGTATTCCTAGAATAAGCTGAAACTGAGGGGCCTTGATCACATCGAACACGATCTTCTCATGGTGTCCATCTTGACTTACTAGCGTCACCTCTTGAGTGGTATGCGTTACTGGCCCGGAGGCTATCTCCGTACCATCCACCGTAGTAATGACGTCCTTTACAGCCTTGGGACAAAGAATTAGATTCATCCTCAAAACCATTTCATGATCCACATAATTGCCGATGGCACCGCTGTCGACGTAAGCTTCAATTGCATGTAATCGATCCGGATTATCAGGGCTAATGAGGACCATAGGTATCACGAAATGCGAGGTCACGGAACTGGTTTTCACGCTCGGCAAGAGGACCTCTATTCTTGTCGGGCGAGGTCGTTTCCCTGCTCAGAGTTTGTAACTTTGGTAACTGCAGCTCCTACTGCCTTCTTGGCAGGTTTCACCGGACAGTCTCGAAGAAAGTGCCCTGAGTTTCCGCAATAGAGGCATAATTGCAACCGTTTTCTCCTTTCCCGCTCCTTTTGTGTTAGAGGACCTTTCAGACCCCCTATTTGCATGGGTTCCCCGGAGTCTACTCCTTTGGAAGGAGTTGGCGGTTTGGAAAATACTCGAGCATCAAACTTGGAACGATCGGCCTTCCTGTTCTGCAGTCTGTGATCTATTTGAACGACTAAGTCTATATAGTCCAAACAATCTTGTGGGGGATTCACTACTTGGGCTAACACATCTTTGAGCTCTCCACGTAGACCTCTATAAAACAGCGTAATCCTTTTGTCCTCAGGCCATTGAGTTTCCACTATCAGTCTGTTGAAAGACGCAATATAAGCCAAAAGGTCTTGATTACCTTGTCTCAACGAAAGAAGCTCATTGTCCAAGGCCTGCCCCTGTGAATGTCTTGCGAACAGTTTTTCCATACTGAGCTGAAAAGCTTGAAAATCATGGAGGACCGGATCATCTTGATTTACTAGAGGGATCGACCAGTCTGCTGCATTGCCACTAAGGTACGAAAGCACGAAAGCTACTTTAGCTTGATCAGTTGGAAAGGCTGCTGGCCGGCATAAGAAATGCAACCGGCACTGATTGATAAATACTGCAAACCTCTTTGGGTCACCAGAAAATCGTTCGGGCGGAGCCAGAGGTACATTCCCAGGTAGGTTGATCTGCACTGGATTCATAAAGGATGTAGAAGGAAGATTTCCCCCAGATGCGGGTAACGGGGTCTGTCCGGCTTGTGACTGTAGCAATTGTCTAGCGAGATCATCTGTTCGCTCCTTGGAAATAATCAGTTCCCTTCTTAGAGCGTTCGTTTCCTGACGGGCTGCATGCACTTCTGCCCTTAGTTCCCCAAGTAACTGGGCTAGCTGGTCGGTATCCGTGTTTCCATAGCGCCTGGACGGGAGTTTTGTGGTAGGCTTTGCGTTCTGTAACGCTCACCTGATTCCCGTAGAGGCGCCGGTCTTGACTGGGCGTATACCGTATCTTCAAAGGTGATGTGTAACACACGGCTGGCTCTTTGGGCTGGACCTCTGTGCACTGTATGTCTGACTCGAAGGGTAAGATGTCTGCAGATAGAAAATATGGGATTAAGGAACTGGGTTATTGAATGTCTCTCTCTTCTTCCCTTTCTCTTCTCCTGTAGAACCCCAAAGGTTAACGCTCTCACCTTAGGTAAGTGAACGCTGTGCTCTCCATCTGCCTCGGGGCAGGGTGCTGTAACCAGTTTCTTCACTGGATAAGGGGAGCAGGCCTCTTGACTTCAGAGGACTGCTGTCCGTCGTTTACTGCACGTACGGTAAGTTTCGAGTAATTCTAATGTCTTTAAAGTCTTTAGTAATGATGTCTCTTGTTTTGCAGGGTTCCGGCGATGGCGGATGACGGGCTGAAGTGAGTTGAAGATGGAGCCCGTGTGATGAATAGAAGCGCCTGGAAGCACGTAAGTAAGCGCTTGTTGCCTGCTTCACGATGCGCTCTAACTGTCTTTTTATTTTGCAGGTACAAGTTCGGAGCGGCTGCAGGGTGCCGGAATACCCACTGGGTTAGATGTGGAAAGGAGTAATGGCTCGTGAGTATTAAAGTTCCCCAATGTCTTTAAACGCACCTTGTTTTGTCTTTCAGATGCGGGATGCAGCGCCGAAGGCCTCCGGAGCGTGCAAAGAGTTGGTAAGCTTTTGTCTTTCAGATGCCGGAATGCAGTGTGAAGACCTCCGGAGCACACGAAGAGTAGGTAAGCCTTTGTCTTTCAGATGCCGGAATGCAGCGCGAGGCGTTGGTGACAGCCGATGGACCAGGTAAGTGAAGAGCTGTCACTGAAGACCGTAATGCTAACCTGTTCTTTCTTGTCTTTATAGGTGTTGCTGAAGACTGGATTCAGGATGGTAAGTCTTTTTCCTTAGGCCCAGGATCAGATGCAGAAGACACGATGAGCGTTCTGCTGCAGAGGATGCAGAATAACGCAAAGCAAGATTCATCCATCGGGTGTGGTTTAAATAGCCTCCTGTAGTGCTTAGGTGTCTCCTTCCACAGCCACGCCTAAGAAAAGAGTTCCTGCTTTCCAGAAGAGTTCCAGTGTTCTGAATCTAGGGAGTGGCTCCTGCCCCACCCAACAGGAAAAGTAGTTCCAAACAGAAGAGGATCAGAGGCTCAACTGGCAGGCAAGTAAGCAGCATGGTCTGCTGCAGGTAAGTCCACCCAAGCATTATGAGCCCGGCGCTTCCAGCGCTGGGACTGGGCATATTTATGAGCCTGGTGCCACTGGCGCCAGGACTGGGTCCAAAAGGTCCCAATTGGGACTGGTTGGCACTCGGAACCTGGGTTATGGGTCTGCTTCCAAGGGAGTTGGGAAAACCCTGACCTTTTGGAAGCAGAGCTCATGACAACCGGTTTATTTCCGAGGCCATGTGTAAAATGAAAACATTGGCTGTCCTTTCTGAATTTATGTCGACCTTGGGACTCAAACCGTTCGCAGACCGGAAACTTCACCACTGCTCCATATAACCTGATAAGAAATAGCAGACAACTAAAGTTGAAATGTTACATTTCAGGACTGCATGTTCCAGGGAAAACATTGGTATCGATTCTTAACATGCACACTTTTTATTGTTTTCAAATCACCATTAGAAGAAATTATCCTCGCTTGTTTTTTTTTGTGTGTGTTGATTTTATGAGGGCAAATGCCATTCGCTCTGTGCAATTTCTATGGTTATGCAAAGCCAATTGAATGAAATGTGCATATTTCACCTTGATATGCTTATTTCTAGTGACGTCAAATCCCATTTTGTATGTTAATGAGGACCCCCCACATTCTTTTTAGGACTTTACCCCTGAGCTTGGAGAAAGCGTTTGGAGAGGTGGAGCTGTGAGACCAGAAGGGGAGACAGACCTGCGTAGCAAATTGAGCTAAAGAAGTTACAGATTAAGGTTATAAGGGAGGAGGTTGCAGTGAGGAGAAGAGGCAACAGGAGGTGGTGGGAAGTACATAAAGTAGGTTGAGCTAAAAGTGTTGAGGCAGTAGTAGAAGGTGATGTCCAGGAGGCTGAGGAGGAATATGATAAGTAGGTGGTTGGGGACACAGTCAGCAGGCTGAGGAGAAGTGTTATTCTGAGGAAATAGGAGAGGACACAATGGAGGTTGAGGAAGAGCATAATCAGGTGGTGGTTGAAGGAGCAATCAAGGAGGCATAGGAGAAGGATAATAGGGAGGAGGTTGGAGGTTGAGGAGGAGCTTTATAAGGCGATTGTTGAAGGAAACATCGAGGAGGTGGAGGAGGAACCTAGTAAGTAGGGGGTTGAACAATACACTAGGGAGCTTGTGGAGGAGAGTAATACGGTGATGTTAGAAATGGTAAAAGAGCAGGCCGGTGACAATTTAGAGGAGGAATTACAGGAGGCTGAGAAGGCGGCGAATAATAGTCATAACCAGGAGGTTGATACCTGTCGGGAAGTGGTGTCAGGATTTAGGAAGGAGGTGCTAAAAGAGGTTGAGCAGGTGGAGGCTGAGTTGTTACTGAACTCCACAATACTGAAGGCCAAACATACAGTAAGGTCAGCGAGGGACTGGTGTTTTCGGTATTTGCACCAGGTTCTACTAGCCCCAAGCTAGGAAGAGGAGCATGAGAAGAACTACAAAATAGATGCAGAGGCCCAACTTCAGTACTGGGAGAGGGGAGCAGTTCAGAGGTGGGGGCAGAAGGTGGGCCTCATAAGAAGCAAAGTGTTGCACCCAGCCAGCCGGGAGAAAGAGGCATGAAAAGATCATAGGAATAGGGTTGCAGTGACAGAGCAAGCGTGGTAGTTAGGATAGATTCTCACTTTATGCAAGGAAGAACAGAGAATTTTGGAGGCAGAGTTCAAACCAGTGGGGAGATTCAAAGAAGGGCTGAAAAGGGAGAAATTCAGGCAGAGGAAAGGTTCTGCTAGAAGAAACTAGAAAGCGACAGAGGGGTCAGGAGATTCAAGTCTGGCTCTAGCTCAGTGCTAGAGGTGGGAGGAGGAACAATCTGGTGGCAGAGAGGCAAAGTGAGAATTGTGAGCAGGCAGGTGATTCAAAGGGGAGGCCCAGAGGAAGGATGTGGAGCAGTTTGCTAATCCCCATGTCTCCAGTTCACTCCCAAGACAAAGCTGATATTTTATTTTTGAAAAGGAATGTTATTGTGTAAGGCGCCTATACATTGTGAATTGAGTTTCAAAGTGCCCACAGGGCAGCAGAGAGGGAACATGGGAACGAAAGGCAAATATACTAACAATGAAGAGAAAAAAAAAGGGGTGTACCTACTAGGCCGTGTGAGCATTCAGAATGGGCAAGGGTTGAGAGGGAGAATGGCTGAGGTAAGGGGATAAGTGCAAGGTGTTCCACTGAGGAAGTACTAGGAGGTACGTTGAAAGCAGTTGTTAAGTGCCTGGCAGAGGCCACCTGGTGAGAGTGGTCAACTGGTTGCCAATATTAAGTGCAGGCCTGTGAAACGGCACAGGCCAGTGGGCGCCCAAAGGCAAGTGCTGGAAGTGGGCGGAGGCTGGAGGTGATTGGGGGGGGGCAGGACCCAGAAGTATACATGAGGTCCCAGGTCACCAATTTCAGCGACTGTGGTGTTTAGCAAGGGAGGGAGAGGGGGAAGGAGGAGGTGAAAAGGAAGGTCTTGAGGAGCTTCCAGGATTTGTGGAGATCCGGCTCAAAAATATGGAGAGGAAGGGGGAGGCTGTTCCAGAGGAGGGAGCCAGACAAGGAATGAGATCGGCCACCAGCTTGCTGTTTTGAGAAGCTCTTGACACGCAGAGAGTTGGCTCCAGAGGAGCGTAACGATCTGGAAGGAGAGTATTTGGTGAGAGCCAGTTGTAGATAGAGTGGCCCCCGGCCCCAGACAGCCTTGTGGATGATGAAGAGGGATTTGAATTTGATCCTTACAGCAACCAGGAGCCAGTGGACAGATTTTAGGGATTATACACACCCTTTTAGATAAAAGAGATCTCAGAAGCATCTGCCTTAGACTTTCCAAGAAAAAAGGATTTGGGAAACCCCCTAAGCCCACACTCGGAAGACCTGGAAGGAGATGGCCAGAACCAGAAACTTACTAAGGTGGACTCATGGAGGGGGTCAGCTCAAGAACCTGGAAGAGACATTTGAGTTACCTTTTACCCACACTGTTTGTTATTTTAGCCCCAACCTATAAGCAATCCAAATAAACCATTTTGTACACATTGTATTTGAGTCTGCTTGTCTATCGATTCTGGTGGGCTGTGCTGACACCTCATACCAGCTGGTTACTGCACAGATCTTGGGCAGGGTGTATATTGGACTGGCTCTTTCACAGAGTTTTGTGTGGCAGATACAAACTGTCTGAGAAATCAACAGGTTCGTGCTCAGGGCTCCAGAGATAATGTTGGATGTCCAGTTTAGGTATTGGAACTGATTTGCATTTATGGACCTTGGAACCAACCTAACTGCAGTGTGTCAGAAAAACTAAATCATATCAGATATTAGTTGTAGTAAGCGATAGGATATATTTTCAGGGGTTAGGTTGTGAGTTTTACTTGGAGGGAGCAGAGTTATTTAGCTCCAACAATAGCTCCATTTGGGTTAGTTGTAATCCTTCTCAGCACTAGCACACACTGGATCTCATTTTCCATAGAGCCGTAACATCAATGTAAGACGTAAAAGCCTTGTGTAAAGCTTGTACACCTTCCATTGACGCCATGGCTCATTTTCATTCATTTGTATAGCACAGAGGCGGGACGGAATGTAACTTGCATTTCTGTCACCTCCTTCCTCTCTGCCATACACATGTTCCAGCATTTGTACTGGCGTAGGTTTTCATGCCAGTGCAAATGCTGGAGATACCTATGAGTTAAACCAGCTTTATGCAACAGCATAAAGCAGGCGGACGCCATAGGGATCCATTTTAAACATTGCCTGCTATGCTCGTATGGGAGGCAATGCTTACAATTACAAATAAATGATGTCAGACATTCTTGCATGGCAGACAGAGTTTAATTTTCATTGTGAACCCTGCTTACCATGTGCACAATGTTCACAAATAAACATTAACAGGGTAATTCATAGAATTTCGCAGAAAAGTGTCGCAAGCGGCTGGCGCAGAGTGTCCGCGTGCGATTGTGTGCGCCAGGCACGTGCGCTAAAACCGATTTCCGCGCGCAGCGTATTCATGGATTTCATGCTCCCAAACCAGCCGTGGCGCAGAGTATCGCAGCGAGCCTGCAGCAGCGCCCCCAAGAACGCCCTCGCGCAAGGAAAAGCCATCAACATCGCTAAATCATCGCAAAGGGCTGCGCTAACCCTGGACCAGTTTACAGGGCTGCCAAACAAGGAACGCAAAGCGGGCAACCTTCATATCAGGAGTATGCGGGAAGTTTTACACGCGATTAGCCAGGGTACGTGTATTACAGGGGTACGCGGGAAGTTCAACACGCGATTGTCCAGGGTACGTGTATTACAGGGGTACGGGAAGTTCAACACGCGATTGTCCAGGGAACGTGTATTACAGGGGTACGCGTGAAGTCTTACATGCGATTTCAGCAGGGTACGTGTATTTCAGGGGTGCGCGGGAAGTTCCACACGCGAATAGCCTGGGCGCGTGTATTTCAGGGGTGCGCGGGAAGTTCCACACGCGAATAGCCTGGGCGCATGTATTTCAGGGGTGCGCGTGAAGTTTTACACGCGATTTCAGCAGGGTACGTGTATTTCAGGGGTGCGCGGGAATTCTCACACGCGATTTGGCTTGGTACGTGTATTACAGGGGTGCGTGGGAAGTTACACACGCGATTAGGCTGGGTGGGTCCTCACAGGTGTTCCCTGTACACCCTCGACGGCCCCTGCAGGCAGCCCACAAAACAGGGGACTACCCTGCACACCTGCTCATGTCACCCTGCACCCCAACCCCCCAGCAGTGCAGGGGCAGCCTCCACCAGGCCCCCACCCATGTCTCCCACCACCCCCACCCCCCAGCAGTGCAGGGGCACCGTCCACCAGGCCCCCACTCATGTCTCCCACCACCCCCACCCCCCAGCCACCAGGGGCACCCTCCACCAGGCCCCCACTCATGTCTCCCACCACCCCCCCAGCCACCAGGGGCACCCTCCACCAGGCCCCCACTCATGCCCGACTCATGTCTCCCACCACCCCCACCCCCCAGCCACCAGGGGCATCCTCCACCAGGCCCCCACCCATGTCTCCCACCACCCCCACCCCCCAGCAGTGCAGGGGCATCCTCCACCAGGCCCCCACTCATGTCTACCACCACCCCCACCCCCCAGCCACCAGGGGCACCCTCCACCAGGCCCCCACCCATGTCTCCCACCACCCCCACCCCCCCAGCAGTGCAGGGGCATCCTCCACCAGGCCCCCACTCATGTCTACCACCACCCCCACCCCCCCAGCCACCAGGGGCACCCTCCACCAGGCCCCCACCCATGTCTCCCACCACCCCTACCCCCCAGCAGTGCAGGGGCATCCTCCACCAGGCCCCCACCCCCCAGCAGTGCAGGGGCATCCTCCACCAGGCCCCCACTCATGTCTCCCACCACCCCCACCCCCCAGCCACCAGGGGCACCCTCCACCAGGCCCCCACTCATGTCTCCCACCACCCCCACCCCCCCGCAGTGCAGGGGCATCCTCCACCAGGCCCCCACTCATGTCTACCACCACCCCCACCCCCCAGCAGTGCAGGGGCATCCTCCACCAGGCCCCCACTCATGTCTCCCACCACCCCCACCCCCCAGCCACCAGGGGCATCCTCCACCAGGCCCCCACCCATGTCTTCCACCACCCCCATCCCCCAGCAGTGCAGGGGCATCCTCCACCAGGCCCCCACTCATGTCTCCCACCACCCCCACCCCCCAGCCACCAGGGGCACCCTCCACCAGGCCCCCACTCATGCCCGACTCATGTCTCCCACCACCCCCACCCCCCAGCCACCAGGGGCATCCTCCACCAGGCCCCCACTCATGTCTACCACCACCCCCACCCCTCAGCAGTGCAGGGGCATCCTCCACCAGGCCCCCACTCATGTCTACCACCACCCCCACCCCCCAGCCACCAGGGGCACCCTCCACCAGGCCCCCACTCATGTCTCCCACCACCCCCACCCCCCAGCAGTGCAGGGGCATCCTCCACCAGGCCCCCACTCATGTCTACCACCACCCCCACCCCCCAGCAGTGCAGGGGCATCCTCCACCAGGCCCCCACTCATGTCTCCCACCACCCCCACCCCCCAGCCACCAGCCACCAGGGGCATCCTCCACCAGGCCCCCACCCATGTCTCCCACCACCCCCACCCCCCAGCAGTGCAGGGGCAGCCTCCACCAGGCCCCCACTCATGTCTCCCACCACCCCCACCCCCAGCCACCAGGGGCACCCTCCACCAGGCCCCCACTCATGTCTCCCACCACCCCCACCCCCCAGCAGTGCAGGGGCATCCTCCACCAGGCCCCCACTCATGTCTACCACCACCCCCACCCCCCAGCAGTGCAGGGGCATCCTCCACCAGGCCCCCACTCATGTCTCCCACCACCCCCACCCCCCAGCCACCAGGGGCTCCTCCACCAGGCCCCCACCCATGTCTCCCACCACCCCCACCCCCCAGCAGTGCAGGGGCATCCTCCACCAGGCCCCCACTCATGTCTACCACCACCCCCACCCCCCAGCCACCATGGGCACCCTCCACCAGGCCCCCACCCATGTCTCCCACCACCCCCACCGCCCAGCAGTGCAGGGGCATCCTCCACCAGGCCCCCACTCATGTCTACCACCACCCCCACCCCCCAGCCACCAGGGGCACCCTCCACCAGGCCCCCTCCCATGTCTCCCACCACCCCCACCCCCCAGCAGTGCAGGGGCATCCTCCACCAGGCCCCCACTCATGTCTACCACCACCCCCACCCCCCAGCAGTGCAGGGGCATCCTCCACCAGGCCCCCACTCATGTCTCCCACCACCCCCACCCCCCAGCCACCAGGGGCACCCTCCACCAGGCCCCCACTCATGTCTCCCACCACCCCCACCCCCGAGCAGTGCAGGGGCATCCTCCACCAGGCCCCCACTCATGTCTACCACTACCCCCACCCCCCAGCAGTGCAGGGGCATCCTCCACCAGGCCCTCACTCATGTCTCCCACCACCCCCACCCCCCCCAGCCACCAGGGGCATCCTCCACCAGGCCCCCACCCATGTCTCCCACCACCCCCACCCCCCAGCTGTGCAGGGGCATCCTCCACCAGGCCCCCACTCATGTCTCCCACCACCCCCACCCCCCAGCCACCAGGGGCACCCTCCACCAGGCCCCCACTCATGCCCGACTCATGTCTCCTACCACCCCCACCCCCCAGCCACCAGGGGCATCCTCCACCAGGCCCCCACTCATGTCTACCACCACCCCCACCCCCCAGCAGTGCAGGGGCATCCTCCACCAGGCCCCCACTCATGTCTACCACCACCCCCACCCCCCAGCCACAAGGGGCACCCTCCACCAGGCCCCCACTCATGTCTCCCACCACCCCCACCCCCCAGCAGTCCAGGGGCATCCTCCACCAGGCCCCCACTCATGTCTACCACCACCCCCACCCCCCAGCAGTGCAGGGGCATCCTCCACCAGGCCCCCACTCATGTCTCCCACCACCCCACCCCCCAGCCACCAGGGGCACCCTCCAATAGGCCCCCACCCATGTCTCCCACCACCCCCACCCCCCAGCAGTGCAGGGGCAGCCTCCACCAGGCCCCCACTCATGTCTCCCACCACCACCACCCCCACCCCCCAGCCACCAGGGGCACCCTCCACCAGGCCCCCACCCATGTCTCCCACCACTCCCACCCCCCAGCAGTGCAGGGGCAGCCTCCACCAGGCCCCCACTCATGTCTCCCACCACCCCCACCCCCCAGCCACCAGGGGCACCCTCCACCAGGCCCCCACTCATGTCTCCCACCACCCCCACCCCCCAGCAGTGCAGGGGCATCCTCCACCAGGCCCCCACTCATGTCTACCACCACCCCCACCCCCCAGCAGTGCAGGGGCATCCTCCACCAGGCCCCCACTCATGTCTCCCACCACCCCCACCCCCCAGCCACCAGGGGCTCCTCCACCAGGCCCCCACCCATGTCTCCCACCACCCCCACCCCCCAGCAGTGCAGGGGCATCCTCCACCAGGCCCCCACTCATGTCTACCACCACCCCCACCCCCCAGCCACCAGGGGCACCCTCCACCAGGCCCCCACCCATGTCTTCCACCACCCCCACCCCCCAGCAGTGCAGGGGCAGCCTCCACCAGGCCCCCACTCATGTCTCCCACCACCCCCACCCCCCAGGGGCACCCTCCACCAGGCCCCCACCCATGTCTCCCACCACCCCCACCCCCCAGCAGTGCAGGGGCAGCCTCCACCAGGCCCCCACTCATGTCTCCCACCACCCCCACCCCCCAGCCACCAGGGGCACCCTCCACCAGGCCCCCACTCATGTCTCCCACCACTCCCACCCCCCAGCCACCAGGGGCACCCTCCACCAGGCCCCCACCCATGTCTCCCACCACCCCCACCCCCCAGCAGTGCAGGGGCATCCTCCACCAGGCCCCCACTCATGTCTACCACCACCCCACCCCCCAGCCACCAGGGGCACCCTCCACCAGGCCCCCACCCATGTCTCCCACCACCCCCACCCCCCAGCAGTGCAGGGGCATCCTCCACCAGGCCCCCACTCATGTCTACCACCACCCCCAGCAGTGCAGGGGCATCCTCCACCAGGCCCCCACTCATGTCTCCCACCACCCCCACCCCCCAGCCACCAGGGGCACCCTCCACCAGGCCCCCACTCATGTCTCCCACCACCCCCACCCCCCAGCAGTGCAGGGGCATCCTCCACCAGGCCCCCACTCATGTCTACCACCACCCCCACCCCCCTGCAGTGCAGGGGCATCCTCCACCAGGCCCCCACTCATGTCTCCCACCACCCCCACCCCCCAGCCACCAGGGGCATCCTCCACCAGGCCCCCACCCATGTCTCCCACCACCCCCACCCCCCAGCAGTGCAGGGGCATCCTCCACCAGGCCCCCACTCATGTCTCCCACCACCCCCACCCCCCAGCCACCAGGGGCACCCTCCACCAGGCCCCCACTCATGCCCGACTCATGTCTCCCACCACCCCCACCCCCCAGCCACCAGGGGCATCCTCCACCAGGCCCCCACTCATGTCTACCACCACCCCCACCCCCCAGCAGTGCAGGGGCATCCTCCACCAGGCCCCCACGCATGTCTACCACCACCCCCACCCCCCAGCCACCAGGGGCACCCTCCACCAGGCCCCCACTCATGTCTCCCACCACCCCCACCCCCCAGCAGTGCAGGGGCATCCTCCACCAGGCCCCCACTCATGTCTACCACCACCCCCACCCCCCAGCAGTGCAGGGGCATCCTCCACCAGGCCCCCACTCATGTCTCCCACCACCCCCACCCCCCAGCCACCAGGGGCATCCTCCACCAGGCCCCCACCCATGTCTCCCACCACCCCCACCCCCCAGCAGTGCAGGGGCATCCTCCACCAGGCCCCCACTCATGTCTACCACCACCCCCACCCCCCAGGCACCAGGGGCACCCTCCACCAGGCCCCCACCCATGTCTCCCACCAACCCCACCCCCCAGCAGTGCAGGGGCATCCTCCACCAGGCCCCCACTCATGTCTACCACCACCCCCACCCCCCAGCCACCAGGGGCACCCTCCACCAGGCCCCCACCCATGTCTCCCACCACCCCCACCCCCCAGCAGTGCAGGCGCATCCTCCACCAGGCCCCCACTCATGTCTACCACCACCCCCACCCCCCAGCAGTGCAGGGGCATCCTCCACCAGGCCCCCACTCATGTCTCCCACCACCCCCACCCCCCAGCCACCAGGGGCACCCTCCACCAGGCCCCCACTCATGTCTCCCACCCCCCCACCCCCCAGCAGTGCAGGGGCATCCTCCACCAGGCCCCCACTCATGTCTACCACCACCCCCACCCCCCAGCAGTGCAGGGGCATCCTCCACCAGGCCCCCACTCATGTCTCCCACCACCCCCACCCCCAGCCACCAGGGGCATCCTCCACCAGGCCCCCACCCATGTCTCCCACCACCCCCACCCCCCAGCAGTGCAGGGGCATCCTCCACCAGGCCCCCACTCATGTCTCCCACCACCCCCACCCCCCAGCCACCAGGGGCACCCTCCACCAGGCCCCCACTCATGCCCGACTCATGTCTCCCACCACCCCCACCCCCCAGCCACCAGGGGCATCCTCCACCAGGCCCCCACTCATGTCTACCACCACCCCCACCCCCCAGCAGTACAGGGGCATCCTCCACCAGGCCCCCACTCATGTCTACCACCACCCCCACCCCCAGCCACCAGGGGCACCCTCCACCAGGCCCCCACTCATGTCTCTCACCACCCCCACCCCCCAGCAGTGCAGGGGCATCCTCCACCAGGCCCCCACTCATGTCTACCACCACCCCCACCCCCCAGCAGTGCAGGGGCATCCTCCACCAGGCCCCCACTCATGTCTCCCACCACCCCCACCCCCCAGCCACCAGGGGCATCCTCCACCAGGTCCCCACCCATGTCTCCCACCACCCCCACCCCCCAGCAGTGCAGGGGCATCCTCCACCAGGCCCCCACTCATGTCTACCACCACCCCCACCCCCCAGCCACCAGGGGCACCCTCCACCAGGCCCCCACCCATGTCTCCCACCACCCCCACCCCCCAGCAGTGCAGGGGCATCCTCCACCAGGCCCCCACTCATGTCTACCACCACCCCCACGCCCCAGAAGTGCAGGGGCATCCTCCACCACCAGGCCCCCACTCATGTCTCCCACCACCCCCACCCCCCAGCCACCAGGGGCATCCTCCACCAGGCCCCCACCCATGTCTCCCACCACCCCCACCCCCCAGCAGTGCAGGGGCATCCTCCACCAGGCCCCCACTCATGTCTACCACCACCCCCACCCCCCAGCCACCAGGGGCACCCTCCACCAGGCCCCCACCCATGTCTCCCACCACCCCCACTCCCAGCAGTGCAGGGGCAGCCTCCACCAGGCCCCCCCTCATGTCTCCCACCACCCCCACCCCCCAGCCACCAGGGGCACCCTCCACCAGGCCCCCACCCATGTCTCCCACCACCCCCACCCCCCAGCAGTGCAGGGGCAGCCTCCACCAGGCCCCCACTCATGTCTCCCACCACCCCCACCCCCCAGCCACCAGGGGCACCCTCCACCAGGCCCCCACTCATGTCTCCCACCACCCTCACCCCCCAGCAGTGCAGGGGCATCCTCCATCAGGCCCCCACTCATGTCTACCACCACCCCCACCCCCCAGCAGTGCAGGGGCATCCTCCACCAGGCCCCCACTCATGTCTCCCACCACCCCCACCCCCCAGCCACCAGGGGCATCCTCCACCAGGCCCCCACCCATGTCTCCCACCACCCCCACCCCCCAGCAGTGCAGGGGCATCCTCCACCAGGCCCCCACTCATGTCTACCACCACCCCACCCCCCAGCCACCAGGGGCACCCTCCACCAGGCCCCCACCCATGTCTCCCACCACCCCCACCCCCCAGCAGTGCAGGGGCAGCCTCCACCAGGCCCCCACTCATGTCTCCCACCACCCCCACCCCCCAGCCACCAGGGGCACCCTCCACCAGGCCCCCACCCATGTCTCCCACCACCCCCACCCCCCAGCAGTGCAGGGGCAGCCTCCACCAGGCCCCCACTCATGTCTCCCACCACCCCCACCCCCCAGCCACCAGGGGCACCCTCCACCAGGCCCCCACTCATGTCTCCCACCACCCCCACCCCCCCAGCCACCAGGGGCACCCTCCACCAGGCCCCCACTCATGTCTCCCACCACCCCCACCCCCCCAGCCACCAGGGGCACCCTCCACCAGGCCCCCACCCATGTCTCCCACCACCCCCATCCCCCAGCAGTGCAGGGGCAGCAGGCAGTCAGGCAGCAGCAGGTGGGAGCGTGCTGGTGGCTCTGGGGGGCAGTAGTTCGGCCTTCCGGGCAGGAGCGTGGTATTCCGTGTGCGTACGCGTGGCCAGCTTGGTACGGAGTGATTTGGCACGTGAAAATCCTGCACGTCAGCGTGAAAACCGAGGAAAGGCCCTCAGCGCGTAAGCGCGTCTGTGACGTGACCCGCACGGGTGTTTCCCACACAGCACGTGATGACAGAGCACACGTGGAAAGACTGCACGTCAGAGTGTAATCGCGTGTGATTGGTGGAAATGGCCCTACACGCAGAAGTGACAAAGCGTGTGATTGGTGGAAATGGCCCTACACGCAGAAGTGACAAAGCGTGTAATTGGTGGAAATGGCCCTACACGCAGAAGTGACAAAGCATGTAATTGGTGGAAATGGCCCTAGCGCGTACACGCCGCGTAAGTGACGCTGGACGTGTGGGCCTGTATAAAAGGTACGTGTAGAACACGTTTTCCTTGTACGTGCTTTTCGTGGAGAGCGAGTGGGTGAATTCTGTACTTCTTGTCGTTTCACACGCGATTTACTTCACGGCATTTCAAGTTCGTATTCCCTGTTACCTCTGACAGCTTTTTCTCTTTCTTCGCTTTTACTGGTTTACCTGGGCCTGTTCCCTCAAACAGTGTTCCCTTCTACTGTTGTCCTGTCTCCTCAGACAGCGTACAAATCTTCTTTTGGCGGGGGTGTTGCCAACCAAACGTGCTCCTTTTACACGCTCGTTTACCAGGCAGACGGTGAGTCACGCACGTATCTAACATCTGTGCTTGCCCCGTGTGTAGCCTACCCCTTCAGAGGTCATTCTAGGCTGCGTGTGACACGCATACGTTCATTTTTGTGTTACTGGGTGCCACAGCGTAGTGCAGGTTTTTCTTTCTGCACACGTGGTCTAGGAGGGGTTGCGTGCACGTCATCTCCCTTTTTTGGGGCTCCTGTGCGTAGCGTGACCCGTCATCTTTCCCCAGGGGTTACAATCAGCCTTGCAAGAGCACTAGGGTACAATTACCACCTGGTACCCAACCCCTTTGACCCCCAATTGCCCAGGACAATAGTATACAGCCACTCCCATACGCACATTTACATCAGTGCCATGGCTGGGAGGCGAGGATTCCGTAAGGGTGGCAAAGGTGGAAGAGCCACAAGTGGTGGCCGTGGTGGATCCGGTAGGGGACGTGGTCGTTACTTGCAGGGTGAGCCTGTCCCCCCATGTGTGGAGGACCAGTCAAGGGCACCCATAATCCCCCCCCCCTCCTCCCGTTGAGGCTGATGTGGCTGACACCATCCATGCTCAGCCCTTGTTGGACCAGCCCATTGTGGCACCAGATCTGGCTGACTCCATGGCTGACTTCCAGGTCAGCAGGCCTATGACACGTGCGCTGGTGCACGTTGATGTCACCATGCCACGTGCATCTGGGCCAGCAAGGTCATCTGCTGCACCAAGGAGGCAGGGCGGAGAGGCTGCAGGGGCATCTGCGGCTCCATCCACCCCAGCCCTCACACACCCAGCCAGGACAGTGTCGGTCCTAGTCCATGCTGCTGACATTCCCCCTGACACCATCACACTAGAGCCAATGCCTGCACCAACTCCCATGCTGAGTGTGCAATCCCACACTCCTGATATAGAGTCCACCAGGGCTCCTGCCCCTAGTGTCCAGAGCGGCGCAGGACACTCAGGATCACCACCACCTTCCAAGCGGAAGAGGAAGAGTGCTCGTCCGGCACAGGCTGATGCCCCAGACACGGCTACACAGTCCGGCCCGTCCAGGAAGCCCAGCTTCACGGATGACGAACTGAATGCACTTGTCGAGTATGTGTCCGGACATGACAACGAGATGGTCATTGTTGCAGGATCCAAGACCACACCTGCACAACGCCAGGCACACTGGCAGACCGTTGCGGACATCGTAAGTGCCCTTGGAATCGTGAGGCGCACAGCCAATGATTGCTATAAGCGCTGGAATGACCTAAAGCGCAGGGCAAAGAGTAAGCTGGCCTCAAGTCATGCCGCAACTCTAGTGACTGGAGGTGGGTCTCCAGTAGTAGACATGGAACTCACTCCACATGAGTCAGTCGCTGGGACCTACGTCACGGAGGAACAGATCCAAGGCGTGGGAGATCTGGCTGATTACGAGGCATTGTCCGGTGAGTGCACATGCATGTGTGTGTCATCCATGTGCATGGTGTGTGTGTGAAGGCTTCTGTTTGTGTGCCAGGTGAGAGTGTGTGCGCCTGAGTCGTATGGGTCAGCCATGTGCTTCATGCAATACTTCCTGCGCAGCTGCATTTGGCCATAGCAGTATCCCTTCTGCCAACAGTAGACATCTAGCCCAACTGCACGCCAGTTGCCCTTGAAGTGTCACCTTGCCACAACATAGTTGCTTATTTTTCACTGTTCATTCAGTCAGATAGTTTGCATTCCCCCACTTTTACTAGACATGTCGCTGTCCACTAGTCACATGTCTGACATGGCTATGGTAAAGTGGAGTGACTTTGTTACCTGGATATCATTTGTACACACATGTCCCTGTGCAATTGGACCATTTCAGACTGGCAGCTCCAGGTGAAAAATCTGACCTGTTAGAATTAGAAAAGCGATTACATGCGGGAACTGGACTGAATGAATAGGTGCTGCCCTCCTCTCCATCTTCACTCAATAGCAATGGTACATGCCATCTGTGTGATGGCATGTGTGTTTCACCTGGCAATCACAGGCCAATGTGTGATGCCACTGCCAGGCAGCATGCAGAAAATGTGTTCATCTTCCATCTTGGTGTCATCAGTGTGTGCCATTTGCCTGCACTTCATACGCAGTGAGGGTGCATGCATGGGAGGGTTTTAGTCATGTGGGACATCTGTCAATCAAGTACTGGTTCTCTTGCTTCTCAGCCCTCATTGTGTGCCATGGTCCTAATGCCTGTTTCCATTTCTTTGTTTTTATGTCTTTGCAGGGGAAGACGCACCTGATACTGCTGGGGTTGTGGAGATGGTGCAGACCCAGGAGGGGTCCGAGGGCCGACCAACCACCAGTGAGGGATGTGGTGTGGTGGTGGGGGAGAACCCACAAGTGCTGCAGGTCGTGCTCTCAAGAGGTGTCTCTGGCTGCACCTCCCCCGAGCTGTACTCAGGTGTTGATTCGGATGAGACCTACGTGCCGTCGCAGGTGAGTGTTCCAGGGAGGGATTCTGTTCTGTCTCACCCACCTGCACCAGGGTCAGAACCCTCCATGGGGATGTCAGTGTTGGCAGCTACGCCTTTGGTGGTTACGGATGCAGGGTCACACTCCGCGACATCTGATCCTGTTCCTGGGCCAGCAGATCAGAGGGGGAATGCAGTCCTGCAGCCTCAGGCAGTGCCGGCACAGCAAGGCGCAGTTCGCCTTGCCCCAGACAGGTGTGGTGCCCGCCGACGTGGTGGCCGTACGCCACCTGGCAATACCGCATGGGAGCAATCCATCTACGGTATGGCAACCCAACAGGCTGCATCATCCGAGATGATGGCTCAGGCCATGGATAGGGTGGCCACTTCCATTGTCCCCCCAGAAAGGCTGATGGAGCGACTAGAGCAGGCAACCGACTCCATCTGCCAGTCACACAGGGAGGACATGTTGGGGTCCAACAGGGACAGGCGGGCGGCACTGGCGACTCTGCAGGAGGCCATCTCCATTGAGTCCCAGGGCCACAGGGAAGCCCTGAGGCAGGAGCTCCTTCACCTCAGGACGACTCTTGTTGAGCTTGAGGCTTCAACACACCAAAGGACAGAACAGCAGCTGGAGCGTCTCACCCGTACGCTCTCAGCTGAGATGCAGGCAACGAGGGCGGAGGTCCGGGCATCCCGTGAGTTGTTGCATGGGGACCTCCGCACACTCATCCTCCAGAACCAGACCTACCACACCCGCATGCTTGCAGCCATGGAGGAGCAGACTAGGGCCTTGCGTGGGCTGCCTCCCATAGTGCAACCACCTCCGGATGCAGCTGCACAGGGTGATAATAGCGACAGCAGTGATACTCCCACAATAGGGTAGCCGTGTGGGCCATGAGCCCATGGAGGTGTTTTATTTTCCCAGGATCCACGCAGGTGGGTTCTGGTGTGCATCCTGTCCTCGGACCTCCTGGGTGGCCTCCCCAACCCCCCCGGGCCCATCAATGGCCATTTTTGATTGTTTCTTATTTTTATTTTTATTTTTATTTATTTTATTCCCTATTTTTTTGGGACGATTTGTTGGCTTCCGTGGTTCCTGTGGGCATACGCTGCATTGTGGCTGAGCACATGCAGGCTTGTAATGTATTTGGTTCAGATGCTTGGGTTTGAGTCACACACACCCCTCCTGCTTCCCGTTTCCATGGGCTTGCAAAGGGTGTGCCCAAGTGACAGTGAATTACACAGTGACGTTGGACTCCCATGAGCTGTGTGGGCAGTCTGTAGTCAATACTGTGTATACATTCCTAGTGCATATTGCTGTTGTGTTGTACACTGCATGTTGCATTGATGTGTAACTCATCTTCTGTGTCTACCTCCCAATTTGCAGGTCCCTTCCTCATGTCTACACAAGGACCTCTAGTCTGGAGATGGGGTCCATGTTGGCAGCAGTGCACCTACAACTCTACATGGCGCCAACACTGCACAGTTGGTAGTGGTGGGAGTGCAGGCATTTCCAGGTGGTGAGACTACTAATATGTAACATTTGTGATGTCATGTTAATGGTAGTACGTGCTCAAGTATGTTGTTGGTCCGGCATTGCTGTGAGCATTTCAGGTGTTGCAGGTTTCTAATAGGGACACTGTACATAGTGACACTAGTGTCATGTTGTGGGGATTACTTTGTTTACCTGCAAATAGCATGACATGGCACGGTGTGTCGTGTGGCGGTGCTGGGGTTGGGTTGGCTGACATGGCACTGTCCTCTTGTTGCATTTTGCAAGTGGGTATTCATTTTAGCTGCTTGAATGTGTAACTTCACAAAACTGCATTGGTGGTGTCTGTGTGGGTAGGGATGCACACATTGTGACACTTCCAGGTGAACAATCTCAGGCTGATATGGTATTCACGGTTCATTCTCCAGACATTCAGGATCAGTGTCAGGTTGAGTCATCATTGATTGTCAGATGGAATGTGCCAGGGCAGTGAGCACTCCACAGGGGTGTGATTTCTATGTGAAGTAATTAGCCACTAGCTGTGTACGGGCTGCCTCCCCACGTGCCCTTTCCCCTCCCATGCACAGCGGCTGTGCATGTGGTTGGGGATGTGGGGCCACCACCATGTCCACAGCCAGGCCCCGGCGTGTAGCAACGTTGTGCAGGACACATGCTGCCACTATGATCCTGCACACTACTGGGGGAGCGTATAACAGCTGCCCGCCAGAACGGTCAAGGGAGCGAAAGCGTGACTTTAGCACTCTGAATGTGCGCTCCACTATGCCCCGGGTCGTAATGTGGGCTGTGTTATATCTTACCTCGGGTGGCGTGGTGGGGTTCCGATTTGGCGTCATCATGTGGGGGCTGAGAGGGTAGGCACTGTCCCCTGTGGAGGTGGTGATTGGTATCATTGGTGGGGTTGTGACCTTGCTCAGTATCCAACATGCATGCATGTGCAGTGGCATACATACTCACCAAGCAGCCATGTATCGCCATGCCGCCCAGCTTCTAGGTCCCGGCTTAGGGTGGACATTCGGTAAATGAAGCTGTCGTGGGTGGACCCGGGATAGTTGGCATATACTGAGGTGATTCCCTTGGCATTACATGCTACCTGCACGTTGATGGAATGCCAGTGCTTGCGGTTCCTATAGATGTGCTCAGATGCCCTGGGGGGACGTAGAGCCACATGGGTGCAGTCGATGGCACCTAGCACTTTGGGGAATCGTGCCACACCGTAAAAATCCAGGGCGGCAGCATGCCTTTCTGCAGGTGTTCTGGGCAGGTATATGTGCCTGCGGACTGATGGGCGTGCAGTCATGATGTTCAAGACCTGGTGTAGGCAGCGTGACTGGGTGGCCTGTGACACCCCACCCACTATGGCACTTGTCCGCTGAAATGATCCAGTGGCTAAGAAGTGCAGTACATTGAGGACCTTCTCCAGGGGGCTGAGTGCTTGGGAGCACAGGGTGGGTGATGTGAGGTCATCCTCCCACTCACTCACCAGGTCCAGTATTATGTGTGGTGGAAACCTGTACCTCCCATACACCTGGTCATCAGGCATCCCGAAAAGGCTGGTTCTGGGTGTGAATATTCTGGCCCTGACTATCCTCCTCCTCCTTTGGTAGCCCACTGCCACTGCTGCTAGGAACGGTATGTTCATCCTGGCGTCTGAGCTTGTTATTGTTAAAGTGCGCAAATTTATGTTTGCGCGTGTTCTAGGCGAGCGTGTGACCCGCGCACCCCTGGAATCCAGTTCCCAGTCCAATAGCGTGTGGAAATTCCCACGCACCACGGGATACAGGTGCGCTGACGTACTTGCGTGTGTAAGTGCCCGCGCACCCATGAAATACACGTACATAGGCCAATCGCGTGTACGCGCACTTTTGTCCAATTACACGCGATGACACTCTGACGTGCAGTATTTCCACGTGTGCTCCGTCATCACGTGCTGAGTGGGGAACACCCGTGCGGGTCACGTCACAGACGCGCTTACGCGCTGAGGGACTCTGGTCCAATAGAATCGCGTATGCGTGCTGACGCGCTTACGCGCTAAGGGCCTTTCCTCGGATTTCACGCTGACGTGCAGGATTTTCACGTGCCAAATCACTCCGTATCAAGCTGGCCACGCGAAAACACACGGAAGACCACGCTCCTGCCCAGAAGGCTGAGTTACTGCCCCCCAGTGCCCCGAGCAGCCTCCCACGTGCCATCTGCTGCTGCCTGCCTGCCTGCCTGCCTGCTGCCACCGTGCCCTGCCATTTGGTGCCTGCACATCAGCCATCTGCAGGGGTCCAGTTGCTGTGTCCACCCCTGCTGGAACTGAAGACTCCCGACTGGGATTACATCGCTCCACAACCCAGCCCCAGGACCCAGTTGCCCACCCACACCTGCCTCTGGGGTTGCCATGTCGGGCACTTCCACATCTGGCACCAGTGGCAACCCCAGGCCAGAGGGGCAGAGGGGCACAAGCTTCACTGACACCGAAGTTGGTGTCCTGGTGGAGCATGTCCTGGGGCAGTATGATGCCCTCTTTGGATCGTCCCGCGCCAGCAAGGAAGGACGGGAGAGGATCTGGGCCGACTGTGTGGTTGCCATCAACGTGGAGGGGGTGGCAACCCGCAACGTCCTGAAGATCAAGAAGCGCTGGGAGGACTTGAGGTCCAGGACCCTTGTGAAGGCCCGGCGCCTCGTGGAGGGGGGCCGGGGCCGCATGAGTTCCATCCAGATGAGGGTCCTGGAACGCGTACGCCCAGCGCTCCACGCCCAGATCCTTGAGAGGGAGGCCCGTCTGGAGTTGAGCGGTAAGTGTCCAAGCATTACTGTGTGAGACAGGGCATGTTGCGGTGTGCTGGTTCTATGATACTTGCCTGTATGTGTGCCATAGGCCATGTATGCATGTATGTGTGCAGGGACATCATGGTAATGCATGTGCGACCAGTGATGTGTGTCCCACATGGTTGTTGCATGTGTTCAAATGCCACATGGGGAGCCCTATGCAGATTTTGAACATGAGAGCATGCCAGTCTCTGTACCTGGACATGGGTGGGGGTGAGGGATGGGTGCTGATGCCAGGTACATATATGGTAGCCATGTCTGTGTGCCTGACCTGCGTGTCTGTGACTTGTGCATGCCATGGATGCATGACACATGTGTGTGACAATGCACAGATTCAGTGAAGCAGCCAAATTACCCTTGTATCCGCTGTGTTTGGTGTGTTTGGGGCCAGATGGATGTGACTGAGGTGAAGTGTGTGCATGTGATAGGCATGAGCCATGATGCATGTGAGTTACATATCATTGAATGTTTCAAGAGTCCATTGGACATGCATGGAAATGTCCATGGCATGCACCATGCTTGTTACTGTGTGTGTTTTGCCTGGACTGACCCATGTGTTGTGGAGGGACATGATGGAAGTGTACTTTGACAGTGGTGCTCATCTGCTATTGCTTCCTGTCTAGGGGACCATTGTACAGTGCCCTGATGCTTGTGTTCTTTGTCTCCCTCTACGCAGCGGCTAGTGAAGAAGAGGGCGGAGACGGCGCTGTGGAGCAAGGCGGCGGGGATGCCCCCACGGCTGCAGCGGAAGGGGTGGGTGAGCCCCCACAGGGGCCTGCTACGGTGGGAGACGGTGAGGAGCCATCCAGGTTGGTGGTTTGCACAGAGGAGGAGGAGGCCGCCACTGGGGCACACATGGGGCCTGGTGGGGGCATCCCTGCTGGTGCAAGTGGTGCAGTCCAGGGCCAGGAGGCAGCACAGGTCACCGTGGAGGGGCCTGTGCATGTCGCTGTCCCTGACCCTGTGAGTGCACCACCATGCACCAGCAGGGATGCCCCGTCCCAGGCCCGTCCGCAGGTAGAGGGGATGTCCATGTCACCTGACTCCCCTCCACCTGCGGACGTGGGAACCCCTGGCCGTGTGGAGAAGGTCCTGATTGGGGTCGTGATGCGCACGGCTGTGATTCGTGATGCCGTGCGTGCTTCCCGGGAGGAGCACGCACGTCATCACGAAGTGCACCGTGCCGACGTGGCCCAATTGGGATCGGCCATGTTCGGGGGTTTCCTGCATGTGTTGTCCAATCTGGCGGCCCTCTCCTCCTCTGTGCAGGCTATACACCAGTCGTTCTCCTTGCCGTCTTCCGGCCCAGATGCCACCAGGGCCCCCTGTGGACCTGCCCCGACCAATGCAGCCAGCTCGGTGGGGATCCCATCCCTGCCACAGTTGGGAGTCGGAGGTCCAGCAGGGGTGGACAACACAGCAACTGGACCCCAGCAGATGGAAGATGTGACAGCATCATCAGGCAGGGCACGTGCACAACGGCGTCGGTGGTTTCCATCAGCCTGGATGCCGTCGTGCTGGCAGAGGCAGTGGCGTCGGAGGCAGCAGCAGGCTCGACGTGGGAGGCATCATGGCTCGGGGCCTTCAAGATCAGAGGGGCAGGCATCGGCCGGAGGGCAGGGCAACCCTGGGATGGTGGTGTCTTCCATGTGGGAGCAGTTGGTCCAGCGGATAGGTGCGGAGCGGCAGCGGGCGGAAGAGGAGCGGCTCACCATGGTCAGGGCGGAGTTCTCCATGCGTCGGGCGTTGAGGCGGGCTGAGTGCCTCGAGGAAGCTCGCAGGGAGTTTGAGCTGGACATGGGGTTATCCCTGCGAGACCTCGGGGCCAGGACAGAGTCCCGCCTCCAGGACATCGACATGGAGTTCGATGATGCCCTGGCCAGCAACATCACCGAGTGAGCCGCAGGACTTGCCCGCTGCCTTTGTATATAGTTATTTAGTTAGTTAGTGTTAGGTTTCCTTTATTAATTTTTATTTTTTTGGACCGCTCGGACAATGGCCACTTTTTTGTATATATTATTTTCATTAGGTAGTAGTAGGTTTCATTTATGGTGTTTGGCTCATGGACCCTGGAATATTCGTGTATATAGTTTGCTTTTTGAAGAAACATTTTTTTTATTAATTATTGTGTTCACCATGAGGAAATGGTTTTTCATTATTTTCCTTCCACATGATATTGCTTTGGACAACATTTGTTTTTGGATTACTTTGTTTTTTTTAATTTTACATTTGTTCTCGGACATGGACCATTTATTTTGTTATCCCCATTGTTGTATGTTTGATTTGTTTACTTATTTTTCATCTTTAATACATGTTTTTTTAACTTTCACTTGTGGTATTTTCTCATTGGTTTCATACATGTCATGATATGGGTTTTGACATTCACTTGCACCCATTGTGTATGTGTGTGTGACGGACATGTGTTCATTTACAGACTTGCCATTGGGGTTGTATCATGTAATTGCATTCACTATGTGGGTGGATGCAATCCTTGCCTGGGTGTTTGTGCTGGGTATGCTGCCCATTACTGCCATGATTGAGTATCGTCAGGACCTGGGGGCAGGGGGACATGTGTGGGTGCCTGGTGGAGGCTGCCCCTGCACTGCTGGGGGTGGGGGTGGTGGGAGACATGGGTGGGGGCCTGGTGGAGGCTGCCCCTGGTGGCTGGGGGGTGGGGGTGGTGGGAGACATGGGTGGGGGCCTGGTGGAGGGTGCCCCTGGTGGCTGGGGGGGTGGGGGTGGTGGGAGACATGGGTGGGGGTCTGGTGGAGGCTGCCCCTGCACTGCTGGGGGCTGGGGGTGGTGGGAGACATGGGTGGGGGCCTGGTGGAGGATGCCCCTGGTGGCTGGGGGGTGGGGGTGGTGGGAGACATGAGTCGGGCATGAGTGGGGGCCTGGTGGAGGGTGCCCCTGGTGGCTGGGGGGTGGGGGTGGTGGGAGACATGAGTGGGGGCCTGGTGGAGGGTGCCCCTGGTGGCTGGGGGGTGGGGGTGGTGGGAGACATGAGTGGGGGCCTGGTGGAGGGTGCCCCTGGTGGCTGGGGGTGGGGGTGGTGGTAGACATGAGTGGGGGCCTGGTGGAGGATGCCCCTGCACTGCTGGGGGGTGGGGGTGGTGGGAGACATGGGTGGGGGCCTGGTGGAGGATGCCCCTGGTGGCTGGGGGGTGGGGGTGGTGGGAGACATGAGTGGGGGCCTGGTGGAGGATGCCCCTGCACTGCTGGGGGGTGGGGGTGGTGGTAGACATGAGTGGGGGCCTGGTGGAGGATGCCCCTGCACTGCTGGGGGGTGGGGGTGGTGGGAGACATGAGTGGGGGCCTGGTGGAGGATGCCCCTGCACTGCTGGGGGGTGGGGGTGGTGGGAGACATGGGTGGGAGCCTGGTGGAGGGTGCCCCTGGTGGCTGGGGGGGTGGGGGTGGTGGTAGACATGAGTGGGGGCCTGGTGGAGGGTGCCCCTGGTGGCTGGGGGGTGGGGGTGGTGGGAGACATGGGTGGGGGCCTGGTGGAGGGTGCCCCTGGTGGCTGGGGGGTGGGGGTGGTGGGAGACATGAGTGGGGGCCTGGTGGAGGATGCCCCTGCACTGCTGGGGGGTGGGGGTGGTGGTAGACATGAGTGGGGGCCTGGTGGAGGATGCCCCTGCACTGCTGGGGGGTGGGGGTGGTGGGAGACATGGGTGGGGGCCTGGTGGAGGGTGCCCCTGGTGGCTGGGGGGTGGGGGTGGTGGGAGACATGGGTTGGACATGGGTGGGGGCCTGGTGGAGGCTGCCCCTGGTGGCTGGGGGGTGGGGGTGGTGGGTGACATGGGTGGGGGCCTGGTGGAGGGTGCCCCTGGTGGCTGGGGGGTGGGGGTGGTGGGTGACATGAGCAGGTGTGCAGGGTAGTCCCCTGTGGTGTGTGCTGCCTGCAGGGGCCGTGGAGGGTGTACAGGTAATACCTGGGAGCACACAGCCAAATCGCATGTGGAACTTCCCGCGCACCCCTGCAATCCACGTACCCTGCCTAATCGCGTGTGGAACTTCCCGCACACCCCTGAAATCCACGTACCCGGCCAAATCGCGTGTGGAACTTCCCGCGCACCCCTGGAATCCACGTACACGGCCAAATCGCGTGTGGAACTTCCCGCGCACCCCTGCAACCCACGTACCCTGCCTAATCGCGTGTGGAACTTCCCGCGCACCCCTGAAATCCACGTACCCGGCCAAATCGCGTGTGGAACTTCCCGCGCACCCCTGAAATCCACGTACCCTGACAAATCGCGTGTGGTACTTCCCGCGCACCCCTGAAATCCACGTACACGGCCAAATCGCGTGTGGAACTTCCCGCGCACCCCTGAAATCCACGTACCCTGACAAATCGCGTGTGGTACTTCCCGCGCACCCCTGAAATCCACGTACACGGCCAAATCGCGTGTGGAACTTCCCGCGCACCCCTGCAATCCACGTACCCTGCCTAATCGCGTGTGGAACTTCCCGCGCACCCCTGAAATCCACAAACCCGGCCAAATCGCGTGTGGAACTTCCCGCGCACCCCTGAAATCCACGTACCCTGACAAATCGCGTGTGGTACTTCCCGCGCACCCCTGCAATCCACGTACCCTGCCTAATCGCGTGTGGAACTTCCCGCGCACCCCTGAAATCCACGTACCCGGCCAAATCGCGTGTGGAACTTCCCGCGCACCCCTGTAATCCACGTACCCTGACTAATCGCGTGTGGAACTTCCCGCGCACCCCTGAAATCCACGTACCCGGCCAAATCGCGTGTGGAACTTCCCGCGCACCCCAGAAATCCATGTACCCTGCCTAATCGCGTGTGGAACTTCCCGCGCACCCCTGCAATCCACGTACCCTGCCTAATCGCGTGTGGAACTTCCCGCGCACCCCTGAAATCCACGTACCCGGCCAAATCGCGTGTGGAACTTCCCGCGCACCCCTGTAATCCACGTACCCTGACTAATCGCGTGTGGAACTTCCCGCGCACCCCTGAAATCCACGTACCCGGCCAAATCGCGTGTGGAATTTCCCGCGCACCCCTGAAATCCACGTACCCTGCCTAATCGCGTGTGGAACTTCCCGCGCACCCCTGCAATCCACGTACCCTGCCTAATCGCGTGTGGAACTTCCCGCGCACCCCTGAAATCCACGTACCCTGCCTAATCGCGTGTGGAACTTCCCGCGCACCCCTGCAATCCACGTACCCTGCCTAATCGCGTGTGGAACTTCCCGCGCACCCCTGCAATCCACGTACCCTGCCTAATCGCGTGTGGAACTTCCCGCGCACCCCTGAAATCCACGTACCCTGCCTAATCGCGTGTGGAACTTCCCGCGCACCCCTGCAATCCACGTACCCTGCCTAATCGCGTGTGGAACTTCCCGCGCACCCCTGCAATCCACGTACCCTGCCTAATCGCGTGTGGAACTTCCCGCGCACCCCTGTAATCCACGTACCCTGCCTAATCGCGTGTGGAACTTCCCGCGCACCCCTGTAATCCACGTACCCGGCCAATTCGCGTGTGAGACTTCCCGCGCACCCCGGTATACACGCACACGTTTTTTTTCTGTCAGCGCGTGTCTGTGTTTGTGGGTACCCCTTTGCACGTCATTTGTCCTGGAGGGCCACAGTATTGGGAATTCATCATGGCTGTATATAGGTGCTATTTGTTGGCGCACCTTTTGGCGCACATTTCTTCCAGGCGCAGAGACGCTACCGCCTGCTTTCTTGTGGCGGTCGTGTTTGTGCCTGTGCGCTGGTTTGAGCGTGCGCTTTTTTGCCCTATTCTATTCCATGAATACGTGTTGTAGGCGAGCGTGTGGGCGTTCCGCGCACTTGTACCCTGTGCTTCCCCCGTGACGCCCACATTTTGGCAAGTTGTTCCCCATTCCGAGTGGTACGCCCCGTGTTCCGCCTACTTTTGTTGCGTGCGCCGCGCTATGTGCGATTTTCGCTCTGGCCTGTGCGATTTTCGCTGTGACCTGGCGCACGCTGTTTGATGGCCTGTGCGCCAATGTGCGCCGCGCACTTTTTTATCACACATCAGCTGGTTTTCTCGCGCACGGACTTCCATGAATCGATGTGCGCTGCTTTTCGTGCGATTTTCGCACTTGCACTGCGATTTTCGCTATTCCACTGCGAATCGCACGTTTTTGCCCACTTGCGCCGCGCTAATTATTCCATGAATCGGCCTGTAAATGCTCTGTGACAAGCGATAATGTCGGAGAGCATTTACTTGCAATTGTGAGCGCCATTTGCCATGCTCACAATCAAAATAGTCATAGGCGCCTCATTGCGAGAACAAACACAGCTAAATGACCTGTTCTTTGGGAAGGTACCCACTTGAGAGTCCCAGCCACACTTTAGCTCACTGTACCTTTCACAGAAGGGAAATATCAATCTTTGTCCCGTCCACAGGTGCAGTCCAGCACTGAAATGCTATGGCAATTCCCTTCTGAACAAGAGTACCAACAGCAACCCCAGACACGTGTTTCAGCCTTGTTGGGCCTCATCAGTGAGGTGGAGCTGTGCCTCTCTGATTACAGTGAGCAAGGGGTCCATGTCGGGATGATCCTAGGAAACTTAGGGTGACTAAACGTAAGTCCCTTAAACAATCAAAAAATAGTCATAGGCGCCCCTATGCGAGAACAAACACCCACAAACTCGTGTATGGGGTTGCTGTTGGTACTCTTGTTCAGAAGAGAATTGCCATAGCATTTTGGTGCTTGACTGCCCATGTGGGCGGGACAATGACTGATATGTAAATGGATATTTTCCTTCTGTGAAAGGTACATAGAGCTAAAATGTGGCTGCATACTCTCGAGTGGGGACCTTCCAGACGTGTTCGTTCTCACAGAGGGGCGCCTATGACTATTTGTTAACTACTTAACATTACGGCCCAAGTGCAACTGCTCTTTGATACAGATAGATGCACACCATCGAAGACATTTCTAATACTGCAAGGTATGCATTGAAACAGCAGACTGTTTTACCACCTTCTGCACTGTTTCTCACATACTGCGTGTAGCAATAAAAGGAATAAAGAGTAAGTGATTTCACTCCTTAGTAGCGGTATTAATGGTTATGGTAATAACAATTGTGGTTTACTGTTGCTGCAGGCGTTGCACTAATAAAGGATCAGTACATGTATATAGTGCTACCAAAATACCTGACACTCCACAAATAAAGATTTCTAGCTCGGTGATGAGTTTTATGGATGATGAGGAAACAAACATTGAAATGAAGGCCCTGATGTAAACAAATGCCCGGCCATTGTATTGACTATTAAGGGATTAATAATGGTCAGTCCCACAAATAATCATTATTGTAACAATATGAAATGCATAAACAAACTAGTCTGTTATAAAGATGATGCATAAGACTTGACAAAGAGGGGACTGTGGTATATAAAACCATATTCTTTGTTTTTGCATTTGGGTTTAGCAATGGACAATACATATAGAAGACGGCAGTAGCTTCAAAGCGCTATTTTGAGACCACTGCCGCTAGGGCTGCTTGCACTATGAACAATACAGACTCTGCTAGGTGGCCCTTGACATTGGGAAGGGGTACAGATGGACTCTTGGCTGCGGGATGCAGAACTAAGGCTGGACTTGCATTTGTAGATGACAAAGCAGAAGATGCCATGCAATGGAGAAGGCAGCAGGTAGCCCTCAAATGCATCTCCAGAAGCCCAGTGCCACATGACCAGAGAAAGCAGCAAGTGTAAGACACACTGGGGATTGCTTCCTGTAGCAAGTGAGTGCATCTTCCCAGGAGTTGCATCTGTTCTCAAGGCCAAGTGAAGTCATTCTGACCACAGGGTTTACATTAATGTACTCCTCCCTTGGTTGTTTTCCCTTCACATCTCTGGTTGTGAAACAGTGAGGGCATTCGCATATGGTGGCAAGAAGCCAGAAAAGCTGTGTTATAGGCACCGCCTCCAGCGACTTTTGGAATTGGTCTTTTAAAAAAGAATCTTTTTGTGCTTTTGGTTTGATGTTTTCAAACAATTAAAATACAAAAGAAATAAAATGCAGTCAGCTCATAGGACAGTACTGTACCTATGTTTACAGTAATTCCAGACATTCATGAGACAGGATGTGCTACTACAACCCTTTCCCATGATGACAGTAGAAATGCTGTGCATATAACTTTGTATTTTATCAGATCTCAGCTCAGCAATCCCAAAATGGATCCCTCAGGAAGGAGACCAGGAATGGCATCCCTGTATCCTTTTGTTTTCATTAAGAGTATTCGTTTATTGCAAACGTTAAAACTATCATATGATAAAAAATATTACATACTTGAATATGAAATATCTACAACATGACGTGAGATTTGGATATCCAATTGTTATACTTTTAAAATTAATTAATAAGTGGTTCATTTATATAATGAAATTAATATTAAATAGTGAATAGTCAAATGAATACATCACACCAAATAGAACAGAATAAGATCAGATTTGAATATTTCCACCCAGGACAATCTCACATGTAAATACATTCTAACAGAAGTATCTGCTTCCACAATTCATGTACAGAGTTTAAAAGCACCACTGAGTTTGCAGCAAATATGTTTGACCAGAACTGGTCGCTAATAAAACTTTCAAAAGTGCAAACAAAGTTCCCATAAAATAGACTGTACTTAGCCACCACTACAACACATTGGGCCTCATTCTGAGTGGGGCGGTAAGGGATACCGGGCACCAGTAAGGATACCGGGCACCGGTAAGGAGACCGGGCACCGGTAAGGAGACCGGTGCCGGTAATCCCTTACCGCCCTACTACGAGTTCCCTTAGCGGGTCCCTCCTTTAATGCCTGGTCTGACCAGGCGTTATGGACGGGACCCGTTAAGGGAATTCAGAGCCAATAACGGTACCGCAATTTGCGGTACCGTTATTAGCGCCTTCCTCATTGCCATTGAGCCCTACGAGCCGTAGCTGTTCACCGCGGTCCTCGCCTCAACCGCAAAAACACTAAAAAAGGACTTAAAAACGTGCTTGCATCTAGTTTCAAAGACACAAAAAGAGGACTGCCGCTGGGTAGCAGTATACACGGTGTTACCACTGCTCCATACAGATAACACTACCTGAACCCCAGCCAAGCAAAGGAGTACAAGAGAGGGCAAAGAATATAAAGAATACAACTTGAGGGTCGTGATCACATGATGGTAAAAACATTTTTTTTAAAAAGTGCATTCATGTACAGTAGTAAATTGAAAGAGAACATCACTCAAAAATGCGGCAAATTTGTATTTCCAAAGATGTAAAGTTACTAAGGGAAACACATAGACCCATACACATATAAAAAGAGCACATGATGCCATGAGATTAATAATCCGCATGATGAATAGTCATTCTACCTTGATGCACTTAAAGCAATTACAGAGTCTAAGGAAATAAATACAACATGAGTATATTGGTATTCAAACACGACATATATAGTGGCATTTAAACACAACATGTTTAGTTGCTAAAGGAGATACATCGACCACTACATCAACCACTACATCGACCACTGGATTTTTTAAGAATGACCATCTCAAATCTTCATGTGTGTGTTCCTTCTCTAAAAAATGTTTCACCATGGGAGCTGCAATGACTTTATTTTTAATGCAACTTCGATGTTCTGTCATTCTGATCTTACATTTTCTATTCGTGTTTCCAATATATTGTAACTTGCAAGGGCATGTAATCAAATAAACGACATTTTCAGAGTTACAATTTGTCATACAGATCAATGGCTATGTGTTATTTTGGGAGCACTCCTGTGACCCACCCGGATAGCAAATGATCTGATTTGTTTCCCTTTCTTTCCCCACTTCTGTTGTAGCATTGAGGCAATGCCGCTAGCTCTCTTGGCCTTCTTGAGAGTGTTTTTGGTGGAACTCAGAGATTGGTTCCGTATTGAAGATTAGAGGTAATATATGTTCAATTTTAGTACCCATTAAAAGGTGATGCCACAGATATTGGGTGTTATTATGTTGGTGGTAGTACATGGTGTACACTGACTATTGTCTGTGTTTTTTTAAGGTGCTATTGTGGGAGCACGTGGTGATGGAATCCTGAGATGTTAGGATGTAACATTTGCGAGTAGGTGGTGCTGTGGTAGTCATTAGTTGTTATGTTTGTGTTTAATTTGATGTGCAGGTTTTGGAACCAGGAGGGTGATTTGGAGTACCCATTTACTGAAAAAGAACTTGATTCGAGAAGTTTGATGCTATTCGATAGGACAGTGTCCCTAGCGCTACTTACTATCATTCATAGAGGTATAGTAGTTTTTTTGTCTTGAGGGGAAGGTCCAATATAGGCTTCTCTTTTAGCTTTTTTGGACAGCATTTGTAGTGTCCAGAGGGCTGCTATGGATAATGATAATCTTATGGCTCACTGTCTGATGTGTTGGTGTTGGTTATCTTCCTTTATAGGTGACCCCTTTGTTGGATTACCTTACCCCTTGACTCAGGATCACATGGTGGTGAAAACCTATGCAAAAAGGTTCTCTCCCCTGAAGAAAGTTCTAGCATTTGGAAGCCTGAAGAACTGAAACATGTCGGGATATGTTTATGTCATTAATCGACACGTTGTTTAATGTTTAGTGGATGTTAATCGTTATGTGTCTGTAAAAAATCTTTTAATGTTGTAAATGTTGTGGTATATTTCATCCCATTAGATTGGTGTTATACTCACCATGTGGGTTATTATCTTGGGTTACACAGTGTGTTTTAAAACAAAGTTGTTTTAACAATGTTTTATCAAATTTTGAATATGAAAATTAAAATGATTTAATGTATAAATTTGTGTGAAACACCTAGTCCATTTTTTCAGGACTAATAGGTATGGGTGATTACTAATCATCTACGTTTAGACAGATGAGCAATTTAATAGACTAAAGGCCGTGTACCCTTTCTCCTTTGTGTACATACATTTATGGTTAGCCTCAGACCGTGGAGTTAGGTTTCCAACGGGGTATTAGTGATCTTATGTATAATGAATCAACTATGTGTATGACATAACTTAATGGCCAGGCCAACAGAAATCCCTGTTGATTGTATTCTAGTAATGATTTCTTTTGGGCACTGTATGTGATGTTTCTAATACGGTCCCATTGCATCTCCTTCAAGGCTATATTTTTTTTAGTAGTGGAAGCGTTCTGTGTTATATCCCTGGTCCGGTCAATACTAGCATGAGAAGACATACCTTCTGATGCATTGCTAGATATAACCTTATCATGTGTAGACACAGATTTTAAAAAAAGCACCATATAAAGATAAATGTAAGGGTGTGTCTGCAGGCAGAATTTTGTGTAGCAGGAGACTTCGTCTAATTTGCAAGAGTGTTTCAAGCGATACAAGGCCTACATCTAGATGCTGTGGTTCAAAGTATTTATTGATTTTATTTATGTTTTCATTTGTATAGCGCGCACAAACCATCAGGCATCAGGGCGGTAGAACCAGTTACATGAAGCCTGTAGGAACAGACAGAAGTCAGACAAAGTTACAGATAGAGGTACAAGCTTATCCAGAAGCAATCAGAGATGTATGTGGCAGACACTACAATTGAGCAGGTTAATTGAAGAGCCATGTCTTGAGGACTTTGCAGAAGGCCCAGTAGGAGTCCTCTGATGTAAGGTTGAGTGGCAGGAAGTCCCATTGTTTCGCTGCTATAATAGGAACCTTATTCTGCCTACTTAAGCGTGTTTGAATTTAGGTTGAACTAGTCTATGTATATGGTGTTCTGATGGGCTTAGTCGAGTGAGAATTGGAGATTCTTTGGGTGAGGTAAGATGGTACTGATTTGAAAATACATCTGTGAGTGATGATTAAGGTCTAAAATAGGATTCTTTCCCGGATGGGGAGCCTGTGTACTGCCTTACGGGCAGCTGATATGTGCTTTGCTCTAGGGAGGTTAACGGCGGCTCGTAGGGTGTTATTTTGTATGGTTTGGAGCTTTTTTAGATTGTGGGTTGAGGTGCTGGCAAACCATACATTGCGGTAATCTAGACTTGCTCCCCCCACTGCGCGGGCATTCGTCAGACAGTTGCCTGTCGATAAGAAGGGTCTAGAGGCATTTAATAGTTTGGCGGAGTAAGCTCCTGAAGAAGCGATGGTGTTTACTTGTCTGGATAGTGATAGCGAGGCATACAGATAGACTAAAGTGGTTTTAACAGCTGGTGCTACTGGGATTGATATGCCGTCGATGACGATGGCTGACTATTCAGGGTTCTGTTTTTTTAATGCAACTGCTTGCTCGATGATTAGGAGTTACGCTTTGTCATCATTCAGACATAGGCCGTGGGTGTCCATCCATGCATGAATGATGGTGAAGGTGGTAGCGTCTTCAGAATCTGTACCAGAGAGCAGTAGGAGAATTTGTGTCTCGTTGGTATATGCGATGTTGAGGGAGTCTAGGAGGTCGACGAGGGGCTTAGTGAAGATGGTATAGAGAGTCAGGGAGACGCAAGACCCTTCAGGGACACCGCAATTGATAGGTGAAGGAGTTGCACTGGTATTCTCTGAAAAGACATTCATTATTCTTCCTTCAAGGAAGGATGCGATCCAAGCAGCTGCTTCTGGTACGAAGGAGGCTGCATGGTGAGGTGGCGGCAGAGTATGTTGTGGTCTACCAGATCGAATGCCGCAGATAGGTCTAGTAGAAGAAATAGGGCAAGACTACCATCATCCCTGATGTCATCCATTTGATTTTTTAGATCAAGGTGAGCTGATTTGGTTCCCTGCCCTAGGCGGAATCCAGATTGGCGGACTCCAAGTATATGGTTAGCTTCAAGATGTCTCTGGATTTGGACATAGGTTGCTCTGTCGAGTATTTTCAGCAGAAAGGGGACAGTTGTGATGGGACGATAGTTTTTTGGAGAGGTAGGGTCCAGGTGTTTTTTTTAGGAGCGGTTAGACCCAGGCTTGTCATGAAGTATGAATTAATGACCGCTATGATAAAAGGGGCCAATGCCTCAGCACAGTCTTTGATCAAGGGGGCTGGCCAGATATATCTTTTTTATTTTGAAGGCTTAAGGCTTTTCAGGATATGCAAGGTGTTTTGGTTGGTGATTGTATTGAATCTAAATAAAGGCGTTAATAAAGGCGAGGTAGGGTTGTTCAGGGGGAGGTTGTGGGCTTAGACTCAATATCAGTGTCATTTATAGTGGCTTGTTTGGTAGGATTCAGGGTGGCTTATTTGGCGAGACTTTTCTTTTGGAGCATGCCGATTTTATGCAGCATGACATTCTAAATGCTATCACACCAAGCACAGTCTTTGGACAGTGTGGAGGGAGGGGAAACTGGGGCTTTCAATTCCCAGAGGATGGAGAATAATTCTCTGGTGTTGGATGTCGCGTTGGCAATTCTGGAGTTGAATGTGCTGGCTTTGGCTTGGATGACTGTATTTTTATATTGCTTTGAGAGGTTTAGGAAGTCTTGTTTGGTGCATCAGTCAGCTGGTTTCTCCAAGAGCTTTCGGTGTGCTTTTTTTCAGCTCTCAGTTCTATGAGATCCTGGGTGTACCAGGAGTTCAAATGTGCTAATGGTTTGAATTTTTTGGGTATTAGCGGGGCAATTAATTCATTTGCATCCATCAGGGTGTTGGTGTAGAGATCCACAAGATTCTTAGTGTCAGACATGTCTAGGATCTCTGGATTGAGGGCAACAAGGAATGGCAGGAGATTTTCTTTAGTTAGTTTGTGGGCAATGCGGACAAGGGAGGGAGGCAGTGCGTTGATATGCACTTTGGTATGTGGGCTGTGGGGGGAGGGTGAATGTAATGACATGGTGGTCGGACCATGGGCATGAGGTACTGGATGTGATAGAGATGTGGCAGTTGAAATCGGCTATCCAATCTAGGGAGCGCCCTTTGACGTGTGTGGGGATGCGATGACGAAAACCAATGGCGGACGACGAGTTAGCCAGTGACATGGATGGTAGGTCATTGAGATTGCTGAGGCCTAGGTTCAAGTCTCCCATGAGGAGCACTTGTGAGGACAGTTTGATGTGTTCTTCTAAGGTCTGGAGAAGGTCTTCTTTGAATGTGAGGATAGGGCCAGGAGGGCAGTAGACTAGGTGGGCAGTGGTCATTTTGGTATGGTTAGTGGTCATGGGCACATAGACAGTATCGTTAGGCATACTGGCATTGCCTTTGGGCACACAGGTAGTGTTCATGGGCACATAGGCAGTAGCATTAGGCATACAGGCATTGACTTTGGGCACACAGGTAGTGGTCATGGGCACATAGGCAGTAGCATTAGCAGAGATGGACACATAGGCAGTACCATTTGCCATAAAGGCATTGACTTTGTGCAGATACGCATTGGTAGACCTGGGCACATATGTACGTTGAACCTGGGTACTAGAGAAACTGCGGGAGGCTGTGCATTGATCCTGGGCATGGTCCTACTATTGGCGTGCCTCTGGGGGTGTTGGGAGCAATGAGGGGAGGTTCTAGAACCAATTCTATCGTTGTGTTGGCGAGTTTTCAGGGGTCTGCTGTAGTGGGCGCTCTGAGTTGAGAGTCATAGGTTTCTTGATGGAGGGAGACAGGGTTTGGAGTTACGGTGGAGGGGGACTGCTGGTGAACTACTAAGGGAACCCAAAGTAGGGTGTTGATGGGGATTGGGATGGTAAGGAGGCAAAATAGTAGAAGGTGGGACGGCAGTATGTGGAGGCAGGGTATTCGCCACGTGGAGTGCGAGGACACATTTACCACACAATGAAGCAACATACCGTCTTAAGCCAAGGGTGGACCAAGATCTTCCAGGATCCTGGCAGGACTGCTCTGGGGCTTTGTATGAGGGCCTCAATGGGTCCAGCAAAACTGTATCATCTGCATAGCTCATCCAAGCGATGTGGTGCAGCCCTGTTGTAGGTGCACCGTTTTAATACTGGGCCAACGCAAGTGGCCTGTCAGACACATTTAAGATGTAGAGGATGGGGTCAAAACACACCCTTGTCTCAGCCCCACATTAGTTTAAAATAATTCAGTCAGGTTACCATTATTTCCCAGTCTGCCAGCAACCACTGTGTCTGTATAAAATTGCTGCACCAGGTATTATAGCTGGGTCACGGTTCCAAGTTTTTAATTTTTACCACAGTCTTTTCCTTCCTATTAAATGTGTCGAATGCATGAGAGTAATCAATAACCAAGCAAAGAGAGTCTTTGGGGGTGCACTGGGCCCTAGCAATTAAGTGTTGGAGGGTCCAGATGTTAAAAGTAGTACCCATACCCTTCCGAAAACCCATTTGTTGGCAGTGCAATAGACTATTTCTGTTTATCCACCTTTTTATATTACCCGCAATTATAGAGCAGAACATTTAACCTGGAACATCCAGGAGGTCCAGCAATCGATAGTGGGACGGTTGGTCACGAGGGCCCCTTCTTATGAATGGGAACCATGACAGATGTTTTCCATGAGGAGAGGAAACCCCTTTCATCCAAATATCATTAGACAGTTTAAATAGTAATTCAGCCCAGATAGTAGGGTCTTTCTATATAATAACGTTGGCTAGCCCATCAGGGACAGGCGCCCGAGAACTATTTAAGCCTGAGATGATGTCCATTAATTCATCTGCGTCTGTGCGTCATAGGTAGACACGTTTCATTAACATCCAAGGATACCTCTGGGCGATAGAGAAGGGACTGAATGTGGTGTTTCCACTGAGAGTAAGATATGAAATTTATTTCAGACTTAGTACACACAGCCCTATGCTACCATACATAAAATACCAGACTTTTTTTTCTTATCATGGCTACACAAAACATTATACAAAATCCTCCATTGCACAGTGCAGGTGGAAGATAGGTAATATTTAAGGCAATTCTTATGTCTAGTTCTCAGATTCTTTATCTTTGCTACACTTTCAACCATATTTATTTTCAAGGACTTCCGTACTGCATGTATATTCCGATCTTTTATTTTCTTGCAGCTATTTCTGTGTCGTAATATCCCTGACTGTTATGGTGCTTTACTGTTATCCAATTACTGAACAGACTTCCATAGTAATGAGCATTTGCCGAGATGTTTCCGCGTATCTTTTCTATATCTGAAAATGAAGGGCTTAGAATCGTTTCCATGTTACTCAATAATTAATGATTCAGAAGTTTAATATTTCTGGAAGTCCAAATAATATGATTACCCTGTGTATTAGTAGAAACAATTTCAATACTTTGTATAGGAACCTTATGTAAGGGTGCAAAATTAAGACTGTCATGGAGGGGTCATGGTGGTCACTAGAAACTTTTATTCAAACCTGAAACAGAAAAGAAAACCATGTCTCGTCCTAACTCTAAGAGGGTTTCCCTGCCTCAACTGAAATAACTAGCGTCAGAATGTCCAAAGCAAAAGTCCCAATGTCTAATGTCAGAATCCTAACTCTGTCCCTCACATCTAAGTTTAAACGAAAGTAAATGTTCGGTCATTCCAGCCCAAAGGGAGTGTTAGCCTTCCCTTGGAGAGAAGACAGTTCTGGAATCTTCAGACCTTAAATAATTGGGGGGAATATCTCCCTTCCCCGGCCTTGCTCAGGCTGCTCGTAAAGTTCAACAACTGTTGGGGGAAATCCCGTCCCCTGGTTAGCTCTTTTCAGGCTTCTTCTCTGTCTCTGGGTCCCTTCCCCTGGTTGATATACCTGGTTCCTTTTTACCAGGCACAGTTGCACACAAAAGAAAGGAGCTTGAATTCGTTTCCAAACTGAAGTAGGTCCCTGACCCTGGTTGGCAGACCTGGCTTCCTCCCACCAGGTACTGTGACGAAGAAAAACAACGTGGCTGCAGTCCCCTCACCGCACTGGGTCCCTGCCCCTGGTTGGCAGACATAGTTTCCTCCCACCAGGTACTGTGATGAAAAAGAACCCCGAGTTGTGGTGGCAGATACAGTCTTGGTTTACCCACCTGCTAAGTACTGCATGTCCAGTCTACTAGTTTCACAGTTTGCTTTATAAGGGTGCGGGTCCCAGACTCGCAGTTCTGACTTTAGTTTCCCACTTTGTAGGCTTGGTTCATTCTCCTGCCAAGGCTTAGTAGAAGCCCATGTCTAGTCAACCATTCCTCCCATGGTTGCAGGGTCTCAAGCCCTCATTTCCCAGCCTTTCAGCTCGTGCCACCACCACCTCCTTAGGCTGTCAGTGCCTCTCCAGTCCCCCACATACCTTATTGCATGGTCTGGGTGGGTGATTGCTCTTCCAGAGCAGCTTGGCTCTGTTATGGGGCTTCAGTGGTGTTTGGGAGCCTCTCTCATGGTGCAGTGCAGTCCGTAGTCTTCCCTGCATTTCCGGCAGCGCAGTTCTTTCACTGAGTACTCCTCAGGTCTCAGGGATGCCCGGAGCTTCAGCCCGCCTACAGGCCGTGTGGTCCCCATGTCTTGCACCGGCCTCGGACTTTCTCTCTCTCCGTTCTTGGCATCCTGCTCAGCTTCTGTCTTCACTCCTGGTCCGTGCTTGCTCTCGCAGTTTCTCCAGAGAAGGCTTGACACTTGTCAAGTCCTTCTTTACTTTTAACGTGACTAATTCTAATCAGCTCTTGTGAACCACTAGAATACACAAAGTGTTTCTGGTAAGTATTCTGTACTGCACCGCGCCTCCTCCTCGTCCCATGACTGAGTGAGGCCTGATGTTGCAATTTACTAGGGATCTTCCTCGTCTCAGTACTCTTTACTTTTGCTGGGCTACAAAAGTACATGGTATATGAGGGTAGGGTGGAGAGAGAGAGGAGATGGAGGAGAAGTGGGGTTATGGTAGGCAAGGGCTCTAGTGTCAGGTGATTGGCAGGGGTACAGCATTTTCCCGATGTGGTCATCACAAGTTCCAAAGTGGGTTTCCCCTCCCATGAGATCCAACCCCCGAGTATCACTCCCAGGGGAACAATTGGGAAGCGGCCTCACCACCCTGGCTTCACGGGGAGGGGTTCCCCCTTCGGAAGCAATGATGACATCCTGGGATTCGTCACACTTGATAGATTGGTAAGTTAGCTGCGCTGCCAAATTGCATTATCACTATGCACCTGTGGGAGAGTTTCGACAAGGGAGATGTTTTCCATTAGGATTTTGCTTACAAAGATATGTGCCATTAGACCAAGAAGGAATTTCAGAACTTTCAATATAGCTTATGTCAATTATAAATCTCAAGTCAAAGCTAGCTGTAAAGTTTAACTATCTATCTACTTGTCATATTTGGGATTGACTAAAGTATTGCCTAACATTACACACCACTTTGTGAAAATATTTACCACAGTTTCACAGTGAGCGTTAAAGTCTCTGCATAATATTACGTTATCCTCATTATACAATTCCCACTACTCATCAGTTTCCACGCCACCAGAAGAATCATAGACGATAAAAATCAGATCATCATGGGTGATAGCTGGCGGCAGAGTTTGCATTTGTGCCCTAGCACACAGAAAACCAGGGTGAGTCATCTCAGGGCATCACTGTATCTGATGTATTTACTGTAGGGTAAGCATGCACCATAGGCATAAGTGTACGGGTCTGCAGCCTAGTACTTCCTTGATGTTTTAGACTTTAACTCCCATGAACCCTCACCACCGTCTTTGCTGAGGAGGGCCGATGAGTGTTGAAATCCAAACCATCTGGACAACCAGAGGTTGCAGATCCCTGAGTGGAATAATGTGTGCATAATGCTGTATCACATACAAAGGGACAAGAAAGCCCTTAAAGGTAGGCTGTGATTGATTTCAGGTGTGACTCTGTCAGTTTCCAAGTGCTGTGACTTGATAATACCCAACAGTGGCAATAAATCCGTCAAGGGAAGGGACCAATTTAGTGGTTGTCAACTTTTAGAACTATATTGTGCGTAGATTTAAATAAAGTACTGTGGAAGCACCGGCTCAGAAGCCTACAATTGCTCATCATTTAATGTTACATGCATGGAAACAAAGTACTGAAGAACAACCATCTCAAAATGACCTCTGCAGTCCTTTCCACTCCCAACTCCAATCCCACATTATCCATTACCTCAGATGCTGGCTGGGAGCACCCACCAAACATCAGTTAGTGATTAGATTGGCAACCATTGTTACCTGTGGTCATTTCAATGTCTTTGGGGGCAGAGCAATGTTAATGGTCGCTTTCATGGGACACCACAATGAAGGTCCTGGCCTGCTAGCAGCCAGTGCCAAAGTGGAAAGACTGTGGTACCTTGCCCACAATCATCCAGTAAGAAGTGGCACATTAAGGGGACATTACCAGAGGGGTGGATTACAGACAGACCCGGTGTAAACGTGTTGCTTAGTTGTAAGAGAAGTCAGAGGTAAAAAGGCGAATAATTATAGGGCGCGGGGGCGGGGGGCGAAGCGCGAGATGAAAAGATACAAAAAGTGGGTGCTGCCTCTCAGCTGTGCTGTAATTAAGTAATAATACACAAGAATGGTACCAAGAGCATATACGGCATGCATCATAGAACCATGCACTGTAATGTACCTTAACATGGACTAGTGGGAAAACTGCTTTTATTGTATTACCCAGATTACTGCTTCTGTAATGGAATTTGATAAATCAGCTGATACAGGTTGCACCCTTTGCCCTGATACGAGACTGTTTGTCTCAATGACTGACCTCTGGTTGTTACCAGGGCCAAGAAAAGGTTTTGCTCAAATCAAGTTTATATGTTGCTTTTGCAGCAGTATGCAAAGAAACAGAAAGAGACAAGCTCTGAGCAGCAATAAGCCTTGTGTAATGTGAAACAACAAGTGCATTGTGGTGCATGGGGATAGACTGATACTCTTCTGCACTTCTCCAGGTTCCATCTTCATGGCATTGGTAGTGAATTAGGGATAACATTCACCTCCAGTGGCCAAACAAATAGCATAACTGTGTTCGACTCTCACTTCCTCAATAACCTTTTGGGATTATCCTATTTTTAAAAAAAATTATTTCTTTGCTTTTATTTTGCCATCTTCAACCAATTTAAATAAAAGAACAGAAAATATAAAATCAATAAACAGAATCCAAATATTTAGGGTAGAAAAAGAGAGCAGAGTATGACGTTGCAGCTAATGTCTGCTCAAATCAGCAATTACCCTGGGAGTTTTGGTGGCTAAGGGTATATGTGTTCTACTACCTAGCTGAAAGTAGTCTATACCATTTATCAAGATGTACAGGATGGGTTAAAATAGTCCGTTCAGGGACCAAATAGTGCAGGTACAGAACTGCAGGACAATCAATGCCATTTGGGTTTTTTGGTTGAAATGACAATAATCACAATGGTGTCTCTTTATTGTAACATCTTTATTGATATGTGTGATATGGTTTGGGATTCCTTTTTTAATTTCTTATCTTTCTTATACAACCTTTAAATGCTGGTATTTGGGGGGAATGGGGGGCACTGTTGCGCTTGACAAAAATGGCCGCCTGAGTTGGAAGCTCTGCAGCCTAGCAAAACGGTGCAGCTATTATCCCATACTCCAGGGTGAAATAAACATCAGGCTCGAGCTTCCCAGCTCGGGGGAAAACCTCTGCGACAAAGCAGCCAAGTCTGGCCCTGTCGATCCCCACAGGGTGCTTCTGCGACATCCGGCACTGTTGGGGCCTGCGGGCTCATTAGGACTTGCATTGCGTCGTGCCCTCTCCCTCCAACGCCTGGCCGCCACAACTGGGGACATCACAAGAGGACGGTCGGCTCCCCGGACACCAATGGTGAACGACTTCTAAACCTGGTGGCGGCGACCTGCGGCGGCCCCGCTGAGTCGCCTCCCCATACTGCTCCTCACTGCTTCCAACTCTGGGACGCTGCCAGCTGGACCTCTGAGGGCCGCCGAGAGGAACTTCACTGATGCGGATTGCACCGACAATGTTGAGTGCCGGTTCCCCATTGCTGGGCTATATCAGCTAAAACATTCCACCCAGAGACCTGCTTGCCTGGAATGAACAGGGATCTACCTGTGGGGTGTTGTCCTGCCAACTGTGAAGGTTTCAGTATACAGTCACACCCCTGACCCACCCCGCTCTGCACCTCAGCCACCAACGCCTCCAGGCATACCTACGGGACTGCTCCCACCTGTACCCTAAGGTCTTAGCCCATGGGCTGCTGCTGGCCCCCACGGCCAATTAACACACACAACAGTTGCGTGATCCCCCCATTTTGCTACCTGCTGGACCAACAAGGAGCACTGGGACGGAGGAGACAGACCACCTATCCTGCTTAGATCAACCGGCCACACGGCAACCCATAGGACGCTGTCATACATCATCTAGCAGACCTCTGGGACCCCATAGAAACGCTGCCACCCTGCATCCCGGGCCGCATGCAACACCACATTTCCTCTGCATGCCAACAGCCCCACAATGAGATAGTCTTCAGACGGCAGGACACTCATTATGTGTGCTACAACACCCTCCTTCCCTACACATGCCATAAAACCAGGTTGGCAGACCTTAGAGGCAGTGTTCATAATTTACACTGGCGCATCACAAAAACATGCTGCAGAGCCCCCACGAAACCCATATAAGGCAATCTAAATACCACTTCAGCTGCATCGCAGGCCTATTCTCCTCACCACTAGCACACAGTGTCTCAACCAAAGACCATCTAATACACAATGTCTAAAGGGGCTGGGAAAAAACCTAGCTCCATCAACATGTTCACCAGCGCCCAAAGCAGGGGAAGGGGTGGAGGGCACCAGCAATGCGGCGAACGGCGAGACTGACCAACATGGCCCCAGTGTACTTCACTGCATGAGGGAATACATGCTAGAGGGGTTCTCCACCATACACCAAATTGGATGATATGAGTGGCACCATCTGCTCAATAAAATCCCAAATGGACAAAACCGACGCCCGTATTACTGAAGTGGAAACCAGAATCGTTGCAACTGAAGACAATGCTGTAGCCCTCAGAGCAGATGTCACCACGCACTCGAAACAAGTTTTATCAATAGGCAAAAAGAATGATAGCCTTGAATCCAGATCACACCGCAACAACCTGCGAATTATAGGAGTGCCGGAAGACAACATTGCCGGGTCAATAGAAGAATATGTGGAGCGCACCCTAATGACATTACTAGATGACCCGAAAATGTCACTGCAATTTGCCATAGAGCAAGCACACCATACAATGGCTCCTAAGACCAAACCTGGAGCCCCTCCTCGCCTGATAATAGCCAGTGTCCTAAATTACCGCAACAGAGACACGCTGCTGCGAGCTGCAAGAGTCAAGGGCGAGTTACTACTAGGCTCCAGTAGGATCCACTTATACCCGAACTTCTCGATTTCTGTGCAACAAGAACGCTAATTGTTCATGGCTACTAAGAAAAGTCTCCACGAGCTTAATGTGAAATACACCATGCTCCACCCAGCCAATCTGATAATAGAACATGGCAACAAGGTTTACTTCTTCACCATACCTAAGGAAGCCATGACATTCATAGATGAGCACTTCCCTGAGTGACCCCAACTACATGTTGCTACGCCTTTATAATTCTTCTCTATAGATCCTAACCGACACACTGATGGAAACAGCAGATTCCCACAAAGTGGCACCCCGCCTCTACCGCTGTGTCTGTTACCACCCGCCACCTTGATAATTATACACCTGGATAGTACTCACCCGTAACCTGGTCAAAAGATGTAATGTCACACTGCGTTGATGGCGGGCTGTAGTCGGCTAACTGCCACCCCATGCAGAGTTGCAATTGTTGTTGGGTTATTGTTATGGGGAATTCATACCTCTGTTTGGGAGAGGGATAGGGGTGGGGGTTGGAAGTTGTGGGATAGTTTTCCAAAATGTGCTTGACATGTTCATTTCTACGGATAGCATGCGATAACAATGGACAGCAACACCGCTGAAATGTTTAATATTTGACATGATGGAACCCAGCGACAATACCACAAACTGGCCAAATGGGAGCTGACACACTGCATCTAATGAGCTGGAATTTGCGAAGGCTGGGCGACCCAATAAAAATGCAGTGACTTCAGCTGTATGCGGAATGGCACATTGTGTGTGTCCTGTTTATTCAGGAGACACGTGCACTGACTATGGGCTGCGAGAGATTAGCCGAAAACTGTGCACCATAGCGCTATTATACCTCATATTCGACCCAATGCAGAGGGGCCATGACCCTAATCCATAAGTCCATACAATATACCCACATAAAAGCACACCTGGACCGGCTGGGGCACTATACATTTCTACGTGGCACACTTCTTGGTCAGGAAATAATACTATTAAATACGTATGGACCCAATATGGATGATCCCGAATTCTATACAGAAGTACTGGACCTACTGGCGATATACCTCTTAGTACCAGAACTGTGGGGAGGAGACTTTAATGCTGTCATGGACCTGGACCTCAACATGTCAGGATCTAAAACTTGACAGCCGTCCAGAGCTGCTTAGGTGTTGCAGAGGAGCCTATGCGAAATGGCATTGGTAGACGCTTGGAGGGTGCTTAATCCAATGTCACGACAATATTCGTATTACTCCTGAGTGCACGACTCCCATTCCCGAAAAGACATGTAAGTCACCTTAGCAAAGACAACATACTGCCCAGAACCTTTTTCCGACTACTCCCCTGTTACACTGAAACGTATGCTAGGAGAGGCACCGAAAACAAGAAGGGAGTGGATATTTAAGCCACACTCACTTCTCGACCCTGCATTTGCAACTGAAATAAACAATGATGAATACTTTGAAATAAACACTGGCTCTGTAGATACTCATGCAACCCTCTGGGAAGCCTTCAAGGTGTACATACGTGGCATAGCCCTAGCAATGGAATCAGGGCTACTTAAAGAAATACATAGAGATATCCATGCTAGCGAAACTACCCTACACCACCTGGAACAGACATGCATCTGCACCCAACAGCGCTACTTTGTGAGATATAAAATCTGAACTCGACAGGTTTTGAGCACACACATATAGGGAATTGAGGTTCCGAGATAACCCTGGCCTAGCGAGAAAATTTGGCAAGAATGAGTGCATGGGTAGGTTACTGACTAGGGTGGTGCAACAAGCAAAGGGTAACCACCATATCCCATTTGTGCAAGACACAACCGGTACATTAGTCTACACCACCCCAGAGGTGAGCCAAGTCTTCCACTCCTTCTATTCTACATTGTACGCCAACACTGACAAGGCGACCCTCCCAGACAAAGATGCATTCCTAGATAACATCCCATAATCAGTACTGTCTGATGAAGCCAGGGAAAACCTTTAGCGTCCCATAACCCCCGAGAAGATATCCCAAACCATTAAAGGAGATATCCCCCCACTTGCAGGCAACCCCACAGGTGAGAGGGCAGGAGCACTTCTCCCTCGTGTGCCCAGCCGACCCCTCCTGCAGCACGAGAGACTGCAGCCACGACGACTGCAGCAACAAAGATCCACCTGGATCAACCATCTACAGCCCCAGCAGCCCGTGCCTACCATCTGCCCATACAGATTTGCACATTTCTTCGTGCCTAAATCGCCCGAGGCACCCGATCCCACACCGCGCTGCTGCCTGCCTGACCCTCCAAAATGGCCGGCGCAACGCGGCATGAGAGCGAGGCTCTCGGTTGCTAGGCAACCCAACAATACATCTGCGATCCCGCCCCACAGGCAGGCGGAAGCCGGCGGCGGAACAAGGCCAGGATAAAGGCCATCGAACCCTGTTTGCCCCAGTGAGCCCCCCACTTGCAGGCAACCCCACAGGTGAGAGGGCAGGAGCCCTTCTCCCTCGTGTGCCCAGCCGACCCCTCCTGCAGCATGAGAGACTGCAGCCACGACGACTGCAGCAACAAAGATCCACCTGGATCAACCATCTACAGCCCCAGCAGCCCGTGCCTACCATCTGCCCATACAGATCTGCACATTTCTTCGTGCCTAAATCGCCTGAGGCACCCGATCCCACACCGCGCTGCTGCCTGCCTGACCCTCCAAAATGGCCGGCGCCATGCGGCATGAGAGCGAGGCTCTCGGTTGCTAGGCAACCCAACAATACATCTGCGATCCTGCCCCACCGGCAGGCGGAAGCAGGCGGCGGAACAAGGCCAGGATAAAGGCCATCGCCCCCTGTTTGCCCCTGTTCGCCATCGTGAGCCCACCAGAGACCCTCCGACCTCGTGAACGATCAACAATCTCACAATCATCAGTCCAAACCACAGAGGACTTGAAACACAATGGTAAGGTTCACCTCCGAACCCGAACTAACCGTAAAAGGACTAAGCAACTCTGCCTACTGTTACACTAGTGTGTGCTCTAGCGACACACCACACACACTATGCAATTCCGCACTATACTACCACTTGTTTTACTAACGTCTAACTCTCCCACTACGGGATTTAACTCTACAGCCACCTGAGAGGATGTAGCCACCCTGCCTCCCTCTTTCTCCTTCATGTACATGTTCCTCCGGTAAGGCCGCCGCCTTGCAAACCACCAATGTTTTTGCAACGTAACCATGATTCCTGTGATACAGCTAAAATCTACTACCATAATGTAACTAAGTAAGCTGTCCTATGATGTAACTAAGAAAGTATGCCTGCCGTGCAATTATAAAAGTATTCTTGTAAATGTAACAAACTGACCATTATCATAACGTCAATGAAAAGTATGCCTGTCCTGTAACTAAGAAAGTATTCATTCATGCGATGTAACAAAAACAGCATTGCTGTCATGTATCCCTGTTACCCCTCCCTGTAACTAAGATCCCTACAAGTAACAGCGCCACAATGCCCGAGGGCTGCATGTGCGCTATACAAATTTAAATAAATAAAAGCCCTCCCATCCAGCAAGGCCCCTCGCCCAGATGTCCTCACACTGGAGTTCTTCAAGCATTTCAAGTCCGCCTCATTCCCAAATTAATTGCCCTATGGATAGAAGCGCGTACAACAGGGATACTCCCACCCACATTGCGCAAAGCAGTGATTACAGTGTTACTCAAACCAGACAAACCTCCTGAACAATGCAGCTCCTACCGCCCCCTTTCCCTCATAAACTCTGATGTTAAAATATTCACTAAGGTACTGGCGTTACGCTAAGCCCCCTATATGGTACACATTGTTCACCCAGACAAGTCCGGCTTTGTCCGGGGACCGGCACTTAACCTGAGACACCTCATCAACATTCTGGCACAGATTGAACCATGAGTGCAGGAGGTCGCCACAGGCTTGGATGTACAAAAAGCCTTCAACTCAGTATCCTGGCAATTCATGTGGGAGGTACTAGAAAAATGCAACTTTGGACCAAGGTTCATATCGTTGTTACGACTGTTGTATGCGACCCCCACTGCCAGAGTCAATGTTAACTGTTCACCATAGTAATGGAGCCGTTAGCCAATGCAATCTGCCACAAACATGTGCAGCCGATGCAATCTGCCACAAACATGTGCAGCCGATGCAATCTGCCACAAACATATGCAGCCGATGGTCAGACTTACCAGAAATAATGTTACTGTACACAGACGACGCACTATTATTCATATGTGATCCAGTGAAACGCCTGGCGCCAATCATTCAGAATATCCTTTCCTTTGGAACCCTGTCAGGACTCCATGTCAACTGCAGCAAATCCGAGCTAGTTCTGCTCACTGATACTACGACTCCCCTGCCAGACCTCATGGGGTTTGCATGGTTCCCACTTGAATTTAAATACCTAGGGGTTATCATGTCATGACACAAGGCCCCCCTATATACTCGCAACTACGGTGTATACCTACCCCAGTTACTAGCCAAATTGCGCAACTGTACGAAACTCCCACTCACAATAGCGGGCCGCTTGTCACTACTTAAAATGATCATCCTCCCCCAACTATTATACTACTTTTTAAATATACCACTGTGGGCAGGAACAGTATTCTTTAATGCGCTGAAAACAGTGATCAACGAGTTCATGTGGCACGCAGGTGCAGTGCGGCTCAAGTGGGAGACCTTGACATGACCCTACGCACTAGGAAGCCCCGCCGCCCCGGACTTTGGAAACTACTAAGTTGCTGCCCAGGCACACACTGTACGGCCTACTGGTTCGACGAAAGTTCACTACACCCGCACCTCAAAGTAGAGCGATATGCAGCTGGCACCTGCGATATACATTCGTTGATATTAGCACTGCAGTGCGGAGACCCCAGTGTCAGCGATCCTGCAGCCACAACAGCACTAGCCTGGGGAAAGATTTAGAAAATCGTAGCTAACCCTCGCCCATACCACAGGGACCTGCCGCTATGGAATTTCGTTCCAACACTCCCTAAAATAAGCAAAATTGATACACAGCACTGGGCAGCAGACGAATATATGACATTGGCCAACGTATATAGTATGGAATCCTTCATCACATTCCAGGACCTACCAGAGCTCCTACACAGACAATCCTCACGGTGGTTACAATGCACGGGGCTCCGTCGCACAGCTAAAAAAACCTGGGCTGAGTTTCCGGTGCAACTACCCGAAGAGCCACTGCTAGAAGCTATCCTGAGGGGAACCCCTGCACGGGTGGGGTGGCCAGACTATATGGCCTACTGCAGGGCCGTGGCTGCAAACCCCTGACAAGACTCTGAGAGACCTGGGCTAGGGCTCTAAACATTAACATTACTGATGACATCTGGGAATCCATGTGCCTACAGACCCGCGCAGTGTCTCTCAACTCCAGGTTTCAGCTGATACAGTTTAAAGTACTACATCGATTTAATTACACCACGGCCAGGCTACACCTCTTCTCACGAACCCACTGTACACTATGTCCCAGATGCCACACTTAAGGAGCGGGATATTTTCACATGCTTTGTAGCTGCCCCAAGCTGGGAGGTTACTGGAATGAGATTTGTGATGTCATGTCAGAGGTACTCAATTACACTAAAGAACCTACCCCGTCCAACTGCTTGTTCGATCAATTTGAACAGTTGCAACGTAACCTCCACCGACTGGCAACCCTATGTATGCTGCTAGCAATTCGATGGCTGCGCCCCACTAGCTCATCAGTGGCGCAGTGGCTACGGGCCGTTACGTGGGCATCGGACATGGAGGAGCGATGGTCCTCACTTCAGCCTACGAACTGCAAACCTATAGATATATGGTCCCCCTTCCGCAATTACCTGTTATCTGCACAAACAGATATGCATGACACTGAGAGCTCGCCCAGTGGTTAGTGATCCCTGCCTTGCTCTCTATCCTAGCTGATGTCTACAGGTGCCTAAATCGCTGCTCACAATAAATAATGCTTCAATCATTGTAAAACTCTGGTTAACAATCTAAATGTAATGTACTTAATTCTGCCGACGCTGCTGTCTTTTTCTCCTGTTCTAATGTCAAGCACACTACAAATAACGTTTTTTTTAAGTGTTGGTATCTTGCTTGCTGTTTTTTGTGGCTGTGGGCGAGGGTGAGGGTGTACCACTCATAGAGATGTTAACCTCTTGCAAAGTTCTTGATATGACCTGTAGCCTCTTGCAAAGGTTTCACATGGGACCCAGTTGCTGTCAAGTGTGAATGACTGGGGGAGGAGAGGTGAGCGAGGGAATCCTGAACTGTACAGTGCTTTGTAACCGGAAAGAGTGTAACGTAGAGTAGACTGTTTCTGTTTGTGTTGAACATGCAAATATGCCCCAGGCATTCAATATGTATTGGTAAGATCAGAGGGGATAAATAAAAAGCATAAATACAAACAATGGTTACAGAAGACACCTTTGATTAAGGACCCCAAGACCGTCATTCTACAACTTTATTTCAGTATTATATATTATTATTATTATTGCACCAAATTTTGCATAGTTACCTGTTGGGACCTTCCTGACATTACTGGCTATATGACATTTGGACACCCCCACACTGTTCCCCGGATTACAGCACAAGTCAAGATTTGTTTGTGGGTTTGTGACTTGGTGTCACACACCTGCCTTCATGGCGCCTGTGGCATAACTGGAGACTTCTCCGCCATTGACTTTCCCATCACGTTCCGTTCTACATTCTGTCTTGCTACGCTCTAGTCTTTTGAGGTCGGGTGCCTTCTCTTTCCTTCTTATCCCCGCCTTCCCTGCCGGGCTTCGCTTCGCAACCACAGTGCTTTCGCTTTTGCTTTGGGTCCAACGCTAGCCAGTTTTTTCCCTTGCGGTTGCTGCCGCTCTCTTTCCTGTCTTACCTTTCCTCTGGGGTGCCCTTGCGTTCCCGCTGCCTCTTTACCCGGTCCCAGCCGGTCTTCCTTGTTTTCTATTTCCTTGTATATATAACCCAGTTTAAGAGGATTGATGCACATGCTGGATGGCCTGAAGCCGCTCAATATACCATCTCTAGACGAGGACTTCGAGAAGAACTCAAGGATGAGTTGCCACATACCCCTAGGCCTAACGGTTTCTCTGAATTGTTGAAAACTACGTTGCTGATTGATTTTCACTTGTCTGAGCGAAGATCGGAAAGGAGAAAGGGCCGTGTCCCCATGCTTCTACCCAATGTTACTTCTACTGCTACTTCCTCACCTCATCTCTCTACGGAAGAGCCAATGCAGATAGGTTCCACCAGGGGCCCTTTGACTCCAGTTGAACGGAAGAGGCGCAAGGAAAAAGGCCTATGTATGTTTTGTGGCTGCGACCAGCATTTACTACTGGAATGCCCTGAAGTGCCTCCTCGTCGCCCGGGAAATGGGCGTCCTCGCAACTGAGAGGGACCAGTTACTGAGGTCTGAATCCTAGTCCCTATGTCTCGATTACAGTCTCATCCGCTGTTCCCTCTGAAGACAAAAGGTTGATGGTGGTGGCAATCAATCTACAAATTAGGCAAGGACCGGTGGACACCCTGGCGCTCATTGATTGTGGTGCCGCCGGCAACTTCATCGATATACACTGGGCCAATAAGATGGGCATCAACCGAGTGGAAAAGGAAGAAGACCAGAAAGTGGAGGGTGTTGATGGCACACCACTTAGTTCATGTATGATGATAACCCATGCCACCATCATGATGGAGATGGCACTACTGCAACATACCGAGGTCATCCAGTTCGATCTTATCAGAGCAGCCCACTTTCCTGTGATCCTGGGGTTATCCTGGCTTTGTAAACATAACCCGGTGATCGACTGGTCTAAGAAAGAAATTGCCTTCACTTCTGGTTATTGTCGCAAGTCTTGCTCCAGGGGAAACGCCTACGAAACAGTGGATATGGACGGAACAACTGCCATCCCACCTGTTCGCAGAGTTCATCTTATCCCCACTGAATTGTGCAGGTACAGGGACCTTTTTTTTGGAGAAGGTTCCCCAAGAACTACCACCTCACCGACCGAGGATTGCTCCATAGACTTGTTACCTGATGCTCTGGTGCCTTTTTGGCAAATGTTTTCTCTCTCTCTTAAGGAAAAGGAGGAGCTCCGAAAGTACCTTGATCTAAACCTACATAACGGGTTGATAAAACCCTCTCGCTCACCCGCTGGGGCCTCTCTATTCTTTGTTCCAAAGAAAGACACTCTTGAGTTAAGACCATGTATAGACTACCAGGGTCTCCACTGAGTTACCATCAGGGATAGATATCCCATGCCTCTTATCAAGGACATCCTGGAGGAGGTCCAAGGGGCTGTGGTTTTTTCTAAACTCGACTAAAGACGTGCGTACCATCTGCTACGGGTCCGGGCGGGGGATGAGTGGAAGACTGCTTTTCGCACCCCGTTTGGTCACTATGAGTACAAGGTTTATGCCTTTTGGCTTGGTGAACGCACCCGCAATTTTTTGGCAGTTCGTGGACTGCATTTTCTCTGACCTACTATTTCCTCACACCATCGTATATCTTGATGACATCCTGGTATATTGCATGGCCAAACAGGCCCATCGAGAACATCTCCATCAGGACCTGCAGCGTTTCCAAGAACATCACTTGTTGGTCAACCCCAAAAAATGTGTTTTTGAAGTATCAACAGTACCTTACCTGGGCTTTGTCCTTACCAAACAAGGAGTGGAGATGGATCCAAAGAAGCTGTCTGCGGTTCTTGAATGGCCATCACCCACCTCCGTTAAGGAAGTCCAGAGGTTCTTGGGATTAGCCAATTTCTACCGTCGCTTCATTCCCAGGTTCTCAGAGGCTGTTCTCCCAATCACCACTCTCCTCAAGATGTCTTCTACACCAGTTGTCTGGTCTAGCAAGGCGAAGAAGCCTTTGTTTTCTTAAAAAAGCTGTTCTGTTCAACTCCTGTTCTTCACCAGCCTGATCAGACTCTTCCATTTATCGTCACGGCTGACGCTTCTACTGCTGCTTTAGGGGCCGCCTTATTACAAGAACATGATGGGGTGGAACACCCGGTAGCCTATCTCTCCAGGACACTCAACCCCAGCCAGATTAATTACTCCGTAATTGAGAAAGAACTGTTATCCATAAAGACTGCATGTGAGAAGTGGCACCATTTGTTGCAAGGTGCCACATACCCGTTCCAACTCCGAACCAACCATAAAAATCACAAAGTCATCCAACAGATGGAATGTGTGAACTCCCGACAAGCCCGATGGGCACACTTCTTCTCCTAATACGATTTTGTGATCACATACCTACCAGGAAGTAAGAACATCTTGGCTGATTGCCTTTCCAGGATACTCACTCCTGGAGTTTCTATGGAACACACCCCACAACATATTATTCCTTGCAACAGGATTGTGTGTTCAGTTTCCTTGTTTCTCGAGGGGTGAAGGAAGCATCAGTCAGTATCCAACAGATACCACAGATCAAGCCTCAGGATACGATCCACCGACATGACGGTCTGATATTCATCAACAAATGCCTTTTTCTTCCTGATCCTGTCTCAAGGCGGTCTGCCTTGGAATGGTACCATGATAGTACCCTCGCTGGACATAGGGGTGTTTCCTCTACTGTGGATCTGCTTCAGCGACAATTTTGGTGGCCGCGTCTCACTACTGAAGTCAAACGATACATCACCTCTTGTCCTACTTGCTGTAGGGGAGAATACAGTACCCAAAGACCCCTTGGCTTGCTCCAGCAAGGGGAGGTACCAACGAGGCCTAGGAGTCATCTCACTACAGACTTCATCGTCGATCTTCCACTTTCGGATGGATGTACCTGTATCATGGTCACTATTGATACCTTTTCCAAGATGGCACACTTCTCTCCATTGCCAGGAGTGCCTACCGCTGATACCATCGTGGCCGTATTTTCCAGAGACATATTTAGGCTTCATGGGTTACCCGACAAGATAACCTCGGACAGGGGTAACCAGTATACCTCTCGGTTCTGGAAGACCCTGTGTGGTAAACTGGGAATTGAAAGAGCTCTCTCCTCAGGGTTCCACCCACAAACTAACAGGCAGACTGAAGGTTGGAATTCGTCCTTGGAACAATATCTCTGTTGTTTCACCAATCACCAGCAAGACAATTGGGTGTCACTGTTATCTACTGCTGAATTCTCTTATAAAAACTCGAAACATTCCGCCACAAACCTAAGCCCTTTTTTCTGTAATTATGGGTTTCACCCTCTCGACCTCCCTCCGAAGAATCTTCATGCCTCCTCCGAACCTTCCCTGGATGCTGTGTTGGACAACATATCCGAAGCACACAACGTAGCTAAGGAAGGTCTTATTGACAGCCGAGCCCACTATCGGGCCCAGACCAACCCACATCGTCTAGAATCCCCTATCAGGAACCCTGGTACCAGAGTTTGGCTGTCCAACAAATACTTACCACAATTGCTTCATCCTTCAAAATTGTCACCCTGTTATTTGGGTCCATTCCCCATCCTTAAGAGAATCAATCCGTTGCATACCGCTTAAGATTGCCAAGAAGCATGAAGCGCATCCACCCTGTTTTTCATTCTTCTTTATTGAAGGAATACCGTGTGGACCCCTACTTAAGAACAAGGCTGATAACGCGTCTTCCTGTCAACAATACCCCAGAGGAGTATGAGGTGGGGAGAATTATGGACTCCAGGTACAGGAAAGGGCGTTTGGAATACTTGATCCATTGGAAAGGTTACTCTCATGCGGAGGATTCCTGGGAACCCGTTGCACAGGTGCATGCACCTGTCTTGATTCGGTTTTATTATAGATCACATCCCGGCAAGCCTGGTAGTTCGCCCATGCGAGGGGGGAATACTGTCACGCGCCTGCCTTCATGGCGCCTGTGGCATAACTGGAGACTTCGCCGCCATTGACTTTCCCATCACGTTCCGTTCTACGTTCTGTCTTGCTACGCTCTAGTCTTTTGAGGTCGGGTTCCTTCACTTTTCTTCTTAGCCCCACCTTCCCTGCCAGGCTTTGCGTTGCAACCACAGTGCTTTCGCTTTTGCTTTTTTGTACAACGCTAGGCAGTTTTTTCCCTTGTGGCTGCTGCCGCATCTCTTTCCTGTTTTACCTTTCCTCCGGGGTGCCCTCGCGTTCCCGCTGCCTCTTTACCCGGTCCCAGCCGGTCTTCCTTGTTTTCTATTTTCTCGCCCTGTCACTCCGGCTTCAGGTCTTACTTACTTACTTTCCTCTTCTTGTCTCTCTGTTACCTCCGGGTCTCTGATCCTCTGGGTGGTGATCCACTCTCTCCACCTTCTTACGCGGCTTTCTCTTTCTCTCGCTTACCTCGGCCCTCCGTGGTCTTCTTTCTCTCGTGATTGTAACATTTTCTCACGTTACAAGTACCGGTCCTTTCGATTCACTTACCTGCAAACTCATTTGCATTTCTTTGGACATCTTCTTGGAAACTCACTGTGGCCGTTTGGAATCCCGACTACCTTTTGGATTCCCACAGAATTACGGGACTCGAACACCCAGAATCCTTCTGCTTCACTATTATCTACTACTAAGCTGCTGGACTTGTACAAGAGGCTTTTTTAGCCTTTGGCTTTTTCCTCTTCCCCTGGGGTCGCCGGGCGGGGGGGTCCTCTGTCAGCTGTGCTTGGTACAGCGACACTATGGCTTCCATCCGGGGAAGGCCGTACCTCTTCCAAAAGAAGAAGATATCACGAAGAAGGAAAGAAAAGAAGCATTTATCTAGTACTGAAGAGTCAGGTGAGGAAAAGGAGGAGGGAGTACTGGTGGGGCATAGTGCTTCTACAGAGGACATTTCTGACACCTGGTGAAGCTTTGTTCCTTATACAATTCTACACTGTTTCACCAATCTGCACCAAATTGTGCATAGTTACCTGTTAGGACCCACCGGACATTACAGGCTACATGACATTTGGACACCCCACCTCTTTCCATGGATTTCAGGACCTTCACACATGAGAAGGTTGCCTGAAATCGGATTAACATCAATGTGGTCGTAGAAGGATCAGTCGTGACACGAGGAACAAAACCTGAGGTCCCTATGGGACCTCAAAAACCACATTGCAAGGCCCTAGGATGCATGATTTCTGAGATATTTGCACCACAATGCACGGCAACAAACTGCACCACACAAAGGTGTGGCAACAGGTGGGGAGAGAGTACACAAGGTCCAGTATGCAGCAGCATACCAACTCTCGCCTCCCCCCAACGTCTGCTCTGGAGTATGTCAACCAGGCACACGCGCCCATTCTCAGTGCTGTTTACTTCAGGGTGCAAAGCACATCAAGCAATAAGTAATTTCGAACAGCGACCTACAGGATCATTGATTTTCAACAATTGATGAGAGTGTTATCATGTCTGTCTACAGAACCCGTTCAGGTAAACGGATACTTTTGCTAGTCCTGTATATTTTGATAGTGCAAACCTAGCTCTGGAGTAACAGAGCGCTGAACAGGTCATAGAGCAACCCACTGATAGTTAGAATTTAATAAGTCCTGGAGTAAACATTAGTAATAATGATCACAGTACAATATACGGATGTGGTGTTCACAAAATAGCCAGAATCTTGTTTATTCCAACTGATTGTTTGAAGAGCCAGGTCTTCATTTCTTTCCTAAACTGAAGAAGAGTTGGAGCAGTCTGGGTTGCCAGATGACTTGAGTAGAGTGCGAGAAGGTCTGTTTGCGAGTTTTCTCCTTGCAAGGCAAGCCAGTCTAGTTTCCAGACTGGGGAAGGTCTAAATGCAAGATGAGCTTGTGCCACCTGATGTTTTTAATTTGGCCATTAGGTAGGCTGGCATACCAGCAGTGGTTGCCTTTTAGGTGAGGAACGTGATTTTTAACCTGAACCTTGCTGGTACAGGGAGCACTTGTAGTTTGCACAAGATGGGGGGCACACGTTTCCTAGAGCCGGGGATGAGGCTAGCCGAAGTTTGGTAGGCTGCTTTACGGGGGCCTGGTGAGGAGCCAAGAGCCCATCAAGGAGGGCATTGCTCCCGTTGATATGCAAAATCACTACGGCCTGTACCACCCTTCGTAAGTACTGCATGGGAGAAACATCTTGATCTGGCAGAGTAGAGAGATCTGACACAAAGTTGTTGAGCCCTTTTTTCTTGATGTGTTGGAAGGATAGATTGATATCCACAATGATATCTAGGGGTTTTGCTGAGTTAGTGAGGTGAGGATTGAACCCCACAAAGAGCATTTCATCCAGCCACCTTTGAGTGGGTTGCTGCTTGGAAGGGTGGCCCAGGAGTACACATTCAGTCTTGGTGGGGTTAAGCCTGACAAGATCTATCTTATTTATTTTTATTTGCGCTGCTTAGCTAGCACGTTTACTCAAAGCACTTTGACATAAGATAGGCAGTACAATAAAATGGAAAATCCATCACAATAGTGGGTGAGGATCAAAGACCAGTTATCAAGAGAAAGAGAGAAGTATTTGAGACGTGAGATGTTTTTTAAAGGGACAGAGAGAGAGAGAGAGACAGAGACAGAGAAAGAGAGGGGGGCTAGAGCAGATTTCAAGGGGAGGGAGTTCCAGGTTTTAGGGGCAAGAAGTTGGAATGAACAAAAGCAAGATCCAGCGCACGGTGGATGGGGAACAGCAAGAAGGAAATTAAAAGAAGACCACAGATTCCGAGTAGGTTGATAATGGGAAATCAATGAGCAGAGGTAGATAGGAGCGAGAGCATGGATACATTTAAAGACAAAACAAAGATGATGGTGGACAGGTAGCCATTTAAGGAAGGGAAGGTAAGATGAAATGTGCACAGAGGGATGAAGACCTAATAGAAAAGCCAGATCTGAAGCCAGATTGTTGAGAAGGAAGTACATTATTAGAGTTAAGAAAAGAGGAAAGTTGAGAGTGGACCAAGCATTCCAAGAGTTTAGATAAGTATGGCAGGAGCGAGATAGGATGGAAGGTCGAGGGGTCAGATGAGTCAGAGGGTTTTTTTGAGAAGTGGTAGAACAGTGGCATGTTTAAAGACTGAGGGAAAGAAACCTGAGCGCAACAACAGATTAAAGAAAGTAGGCAGGAAGGAAGCCAAAGCAGGATGGACAGATTTAACCACAGAAGCAGGGAGAGGGTCTGAGGGATCAGCCGTAGAGTGAGTCCAAAGGATTGTAGATATGATATCCCCATTAGAAATAGGTGTGAAAAGGGAAAAGAGTGGAGAAGACAAAGAAGGAAAGGCACAGGAGGCAGAATTGGGGGAAGCAGGAGGATTGCTAAAAGTTGATGATGAGACCACAGAGCTAGCAAAGGAACGAATAGTGTCAATGTTAGTGAGGAAAGAAATCTGCAGAGTCTGTAGGAGAGAGAATAGAGAACGAAGAAGAATCGATGCAGGGGGATCAGAAGCCTAGTCAGAGTGTGAGAAGAGTTGGACTGAGAAGAAATAAGATTTTGAAAATAGCTTGATTTAGCTTGTTTAAGACCACCAAATGTGTAAGAAGCAAGGGCGGTAGAGAATAGAAGATAGCAGGGGATTTGATTTTGAGCAAGTGGCGTTCAGCTCTTCGTGCAAGAATCGATAGAGATTACAAGAAGGGTTAGAGCCAGGGCTGAAAGGAATGGCCTTCAGGATGAAAGCTATAGGGGGGGAGGAGTGATAGAGTCAAGAGAAGAAGTAATAGCCAAATACAAAGAACGAAGATTGCTGGCATTAGAAGAAGCGAAGTGACTATGATTGGAAAGCTGATCCAAAATGGAAGCAATAAGGAAAGCAGAATCAAGATCTGACGATCACGTATTAATAAAGTTGATGTTGAGGGGAACAAGAAGGGAATGAATGATCAGCAGGAGGTAAAAAATGGGAGGTAATGGATTCAATATGGCTAAATATAAAGGATGTAAAGATATTACGGGTGCCCCCTTTTACATGAGTAGGAGGGTAAGGCAATAGCTTCAGATTGTACGCGGATGTAAGAAATAGTAGGGGACAATCAAAGACGGACTAAGGAAGATGAATGTTAAAGCCGCAAACATTGATTAATGGAGACTCAGAAAGGGAGATGGAAGAAAATAGGAAGTCTAATTCATCCTAGAAGGATGTGATGGAGCCAGGAGGGTGATAGATAATCAAAATAGAAAGGGGAGTTAGGGAAGAGAAAGTTATGAAATGAAATTCAAAGGAAGAGACAGTAAAATAAAGAGAAGGAACAAAAATCCAGCAGGGATTAAATAAGAGACCAGTGCTGCCTCCAGGGCGACATGACCAGGGAGTATGTGAAAAGGAAGAGCACCAGGAGGTAAGAGCTGCTCAGTAGCAGTGTCATAAGGACGAACCGAAGTCTCTGTGATACATAGGAAGTCAAGCTGAAAGGAAATGAAGAGATCAAGTAGGAGATCAGTTTTAGAAACAATAGAGTGAGCATTCCATAAGCCAAGCCTTGTTGATAAAGAACCTATTAATGGCTTCACACTACTCCCAAGATTGTGTTACCTCTGGATCTGGTGTGGGGTTTGAATGTTTTTTGACTGCTGTAAAAAGGGTTTCGCTCATGTTAAAGGCTGCTGCAATGGTGGTGGTTTAATAAGTAGTCTTGGCTTCAGATATAAGGGTTCGCCATTTGGAATGTAAGACCCTGAAAAATAAAATGTCCTGCACTTTGTGGGCCTTGTGCTACCATTTCTCAAGAGCTCTAATGGCTGTTTATTCGTAGAGAGCTATTAAGTCTACCAGCAGGTGTAAAGTTTGGTTCTGACACAGGCCACCTTTTCCAGAGCATAATTATCTCCAAACTCCTTTGAGTTTTGGCTAAAGGTTTCTAACAGTGAAGTGACATTCACATTGGGGAAGTTGGAGAAACTGTTATCCTATGCCTCTGCTGGGAAGTATTTGAAGGAGTGACTTGGTACCATGGGCCATTTATCCTGACCCTTGTGGGCTGTCAGAGAGTGTAGTAAGGAGAAAAGGAAGACTGCATCGTCTGTCCCTTGGAGTGTGATGGCTTCTGCGCAGCTTAGGCGGGAGAAGAGGATAAGATGCAGTCCATGGTATTACCCCTAATGTGTGTGGGGCCTAGTACACATTGGGTTATGTCCAGCATTGCTTCCAGTGACAGGAATGGGTCTCAGGTGTTTTTGTTGCTTAGGTCACTGGGAGATTGAGGTTTCAAAGGAAGATGTTGGTCACGTGAGGGACTGAAGTTGTATAAAGTAAATCCATAATTTCTTCTAGGAAGATACCCTACCTGTGAGGTGGTCTGTAGATGAGGTGGTTGAATCCTTGTGTGATACGGAAATTGGCAAAAGAGTTTCGATTGAATCTAATTATGATGGATTGTTTCATCGCCAGTCAATTTTATGGATGACTGCCACACCTCTTTCTGTTTTTCCTGACCGGTCAACATGATTGATGCTGTACCCATGTGGGATGAGGACATCACAGACGTGGGAGGATGTTAGTGTGAGGCAGATTTCTGTAATGAAGATAGCACTATTATTGGTGCTGATCAAGTGAAATGTTTGCTGCATGTAGAGTGGGCGTAAATCAGCATTAAAGAGTGTGTACGGCGCTATTTGGGTGGGCAAGCAGTGACAAGCAGGATTGTGAGAAGGTTGACTGGGTTAGATGTGTAGTATGCATGAGTGTGTTTGCCCAAGCAGTCTCTGGAAAATGTGGGGATGAGCTTGGTTTATGAGTAAGACATGGTTATGGCTTACTAATAATGAGGTCCAAATGGTCTAGCCCATGGCCAAGCCAAGCCCCTTCAAGTACAAAAGGGTGGCATTCTGGTCTTCGTACGTGCTTTGGTGAGGATGTTTGATGATGAAGAAGCCTATGGGAGACTTGAACTGGACTTTCAAGCCCTTTAAAATAAGATAGCAATACCCTTGAGATAGATGGGGATACAGAATATTATTCAAACATTAATAATCGAAACAACTGTTTTAATATCAATTATCTAAAACAGGGAGTACAACGGACATCAGAAGACGTCTCTCATCACAAACTCAAAGCTTTTCATAAAAAGTCACACTTTTATAGTACCTTTTCGTCATTGATGATATTGACCTGCGCATCACTAACGTCATCCTACGTGGCAAAACTTAAAAACGTATGGGTGAATGTGATAGGGTCTAAACGGATCATCTAGGTATACGATCCCTACTCATTTGGGCAGTGAAATAAAGTGATAGGCTTCTAAACATCAGGTGGGGCAACTAAGCCCTTCCCTAAAAATGTGTCATTCTGAACATCACTAAATATACAACGTCTAATTGGCTACACAACTATAGGACCCTTGATCATGCAGTCTCCTACCAATGGTTACTTTCTAACCTCCGTCAGTACCCTCCCAACCTACGTTAGCAGCACGCAGGCTGAGCGACCAGCTGCAGATAAGCTAGTCTTAACCATAGCTTCCCACCAATTACCATGACCATCCATCATCACCTCAGTGGTCAGCTGTCAATTAGGGCTTTGAAGTCATCCATGGAAATGTTCCTTGCTACTGAAGAATTCAGGGGAGTGAAGGCACACTCTGCCCTCGTGCGTAGGTGTGACCATCATCCTTGTTTGACTTCTCCCCATGTGACTAAAGACCACAAAATTTGAGCTTTCAGTGTATTAAACTGCTTTTTTTAATTAGACCTCCGATGTCTTCTTGTTTCCTTCCATGCCTTCTGAACAGGAGTTTCGTTCTTTCACACAATTTGTATCTAATGTCAGCTCACCCCAGTCTGATAAGGCCTTGACTTCTTAGCTCATCCAACCTCGCCTTTCTGTGTTTTCACCTGTAATTCACTTGTTTTTCTGACTATGACAAAATCTAAAAGCGACCTTATTTCTTTTGTTCAGCACTGCTATCGTACCTAGTGGGAACATCCATCTTCAACTGAATATATATATACATGTTGGTGCATGCCGCACTCTATTTACTATAAAGCTAGCCTCAAGAATACTTCATCTACTTGCGTTTCTTTGCATATTTACACCTGTGGAATTGCTTGATATCTTCATTGCTTTTGTAGCATGAGTCTCTTCATCTTGGTCCCAAGATGTCATTCATCTCGATACTTTCTTGATGCCTTTTAGAATTTGTCTACAGCCTCTGGTCTCTGCATCTCTTCTCTATATACGTCAGCTTTGCATTTGTATGACATCATTATTTCTCTTTGTTTCTTGAATTTGTCCTGCTTTCTTCCGGACTATCACTCGGACAGCCATCATACTGTCTCATATGCGGGCATGGTTGTCTCAGTGGGAACCTTGCTTCCAGGATTCTCCTTGGTATCTGTAATTCAAATGGTTTTCTACGTGTGTCATATTCTGTTTTCCAGAAGATACACAATATGGGAGAAGTGATTGAGGTGGGGGTACTTAGCTCCTTCTCTACACTTGTCCCTCTGGGTGATTCATTGACCACTCTCCTATCAGTCTTCACATCTAGACATCCTGGGCTGAAGAAATGTTTCTTTGGAATCCATATATTTATGACTCCTTTTAGGCATCCAGCTGATTTCACATGCTTATCCTTGTTCAAGGTCATGAGCATACACTGCCCACTTGGATTACAATAGATCAATTTACCCATATACTCCTTATGGTTCTTCGGATCCAGGTTCTATGTTCCCTCAGTGCATGGAGACTAGCCTTCACAAAGTCTCTGATCTCTTCATCTGTTACATCTCTGGCCTTCCATCCTGATTCAACATTGATCATGATCTTCATCCCAATGGCTTTCTTTGCTGTCTTCTTGCATTGTGTGATTATTATCTTGATCATACAGAATCCCAACAATACTAACACGATCAGGGCTCCAAGGAACTTGAACATGTCTGCCATATATTGTGGAACCGAAGAAAAAAGTGCTCCAAACCAGCTGTCATTAGCAATATCTTCTACTTCGTCTGTCATGTGGACGTGTAGCTTCATTAGCATTTCTATGGCCTCAGTCAAAGTGCCATTCTCATCGTCATGAGAAGGCATGAATGTGCAACATAATTATCCGATATTTGCACAAACACCTCCATCCATAGCTGTGATCATGTCCAAGACGTATCTGTTCTGAAGAGTCATCAGGAGTATGGCTCTCATCTCTTCCCTAATAGCATTGAATCCCTTTATGGTAGTGTTGATTGTCTGCAGCAATTCCCGTCTGGTTATCTGTAACCACTTAGTATTTGCTCCAATCTGGATTCTCAGCATGAAAATTAACGTGAATACGGATGACGTCTGGCTAAATAATCTGTGTTCATACGGGCTAGTGTCAAAGTCTTCTATTGATTTGGCAGAAAAAAAATTCTCTCTCTTCATGCGATAAACCAGTTCCAAAGATCTCTTCTTTCTTAGATGAGCATCTGCTTTCGGGAAACTGTCAAGGTTCAAATCACTTTTAGGAATCACCAATGCTGGAACCTGAACATTCACCAGTGTGGATATTCCTCCCCAGTTCTTTGGGCAATCTCATATATGCTTTTGATCCGCAAGCCCAATAATGATCCATAACCACTGTTGTTTCAAGATTCATCTTTGGTGCATCAAAGATCTGATTGCAGTTCCCATTATCTCTGACTTTTCTTATGCCATTATTTCCAAAGCACAACTTACATTTTTCCAACGGTATCATCTGCAAGGGTCCTCCTCTGTCTTCGACCCAGGTCAATAGTTTAGCAGGCTTCGGCCATAATGGTTTGCACCCCACTGGGCATTCCAAACAGTTGATTCAGGGAGATCATAGATCATCCAGGCTCCACAAATAACCACTCCTTCTTCCCATCCATCTGGTGGTAACACTGATCCCCAAATCTGCATCTGGGTCTGTTTTTCCAGTGTCCGATGTCGTCTGCAGTCTTTCCTGGAATTTCAAGTTTTTTGTTTACTTCCCATTTGATTCCAGCTCCTTTCACTCCAGGTTTTTCCTATCTGATCATGTGATTCTTGGTATAACCTCTGTTTCTTGTCTTTGTATCCTGTACATAATTATCTTCGTCTGGATCTGTCCATTCAGTTGCCCATTTGAGATAGGCATTTCCACCCATTAACTAGCCTTTTGTACGGCAAAGTGCTATGTGTGATAGACAATGTGCTGTCTGGACGTCTATCTCGATAGCTATGAAGATTTTAGACTATCTCATGCTATAAGGCAGGAGTGCACATACAAAGCATTCCTCCTTTGATGCCTTCTTCCCACTTCTTTCATATTCTGGTACCAAATGTTGTTCCCCAAGTGTGCTGTACTGTCCAGGTAATCATTTAGCTCGTGATCATCTTCCCTAGCATTTCTCGTAGGTCTCATCCTTTTCACATGAGCTTCTACAATCATCTCATGAAGTACGTCAGCATAGGTTCTTCTTACTGGACCACTCATAGAACTATTCGTCAGTGAACTAGGTGCATCTGTATGTGCTACCTGAGTAGTCAAAAGTTCTAGAATTTTCATCCTCTCAGCATGATCTTTAAGCATAAAAATGTCTTGCAAAATCTCCATGTGTGACTCCTTCTAGAAACTAACCGTGGTTCACTTATCACAGGACCAGGTGCCTTTGCATGTATCTCTAGGGTAGGAATAATCCCATAGGGTCTCGGCTGACTTGTAATTGCCACGTCTGTATCCTTCTGTTCTTGCACAGGAGGATACACAGGAATTTTCACTTTACTTATGTCTACATAATATGACGTTCGTACTGTGAGTGAGAACAGTATTACTATGAACAGAATACAGGTGTAAATCGTGCATAAATATGACCACTTAAAGCAGCAACTTTTAATACATTGTGGATGTCTGTCATGATCTTCCATGATGAAGTTGCTACTGATGCTGCCCATTTTACGTTTAAGGAAAGAAAAGGTATTTTTAATGGGGCGACATCATGCACTTTTCTAAAATCTAATGAATTGACTCAAAAAACTCCTCGATCAGTTTTAGCAGGCTGACTATACAACAATGTAGTCAAAATCCCAATAAATGCCACGACTTGGCCTCTGACCGGATGCCATAAAGATTTTCTTTCAGTATGAAACAAAAGTTCCTCATTTGTAAAATCTTTCTTGATTCTTTTCCTTGGAATTTTCACTCTGTCCTCAAAGTTCTCTCGGAATATCCATTCACTTCATGATGATGTCTTTCAATATTTCATTGAGAGCTGCATGGTTTCTCGGATCTCTCAAAAAGGTTCAGACATCGGTTTGTCTTCCAACAAGATATGGGCATTCCTCTCTTAGATAAAGGAACACTGTACTGGCTAGTCTATGATGATTATCCGGTGACAGGGGCATTTGTATTCTTCACTCTGAACTCAGGAAGTTGAAGGATCCGCTCAATTATAGCTATGAGCAACCTTCTCACAATGGGGCAATGTTTTGGATCTTGCAAGAACAAGTGAACATTGGTAGTTCTCCCCACCAGTGCAGGGTAAGCGTGTAAAATGAACACAAAGATTGAAAAAATGATCCAGAAAGCGTTGTCGTTAGGCACCACCATAGGCACCCTAGAAAGGACTTTCAGCAAGGCAGGACTAGAGGACCCTTCCCTCCTCCCAATGGTGAAAAAGAAACTCAGATTTTGGCATATCCTTTTTCTCAATCAGTCCAATGACAACAAGTTTCTGTGGCTCAAGAATAATTATTTTTCCCTTTATTCTCTTAATGACTGAAAAGAGTGTCTCGAAACAAGCCACAGTCCAATGGACTACTTATGTTTACTTGGCAGCAGCTTCTGCGTCCTTCTTCCTCGTTATAGACTCAGTCTGCACGTGCTGTAGTTCTTCCCCGATGCTCTCTTCGGGTGGCGGTGAGGGTGACGCAGGCTCTCCAATGTAGATCTTTACATCTCCGAGGAAAATCCTAGCTTGTCTGCCCTGCACTTTGACTGCAGACGGCGTGACATCTTCCACAATGAAGGGGATGAGGAAACGTGGTTTGTGTCACGTCTAAGTGAAATTGTGAATTGGAACCGCATCTCCAGGAAACAGTTTAGGAAGACACAATTGATCTGCTCCTGTTGCTGTAGTATCTCCTTCTGTGTTCTGCATTGCCCTACACCCCTTTCGCTTGAGCTGAGCTGATATGACAGAGATACTTGAAGTCATACATGTAAGATAATCATGTAACTCCTTTCTTAACAGTTCTGCCATTGGCTGGGCATCACTTCTAGTTCTAGATTGAGGTGTGAGGGGTGTCCTCATCGTCCCCCTGTCACTATCTCGTGAGGGGTAACATGGTGGTTTGGCCCTGGGTGGTTTCTTAATGCATATAATGCCAGTAGTAGACAATACAACCATCCTTTTTTCAGGGTCAATTTCAATTTAGCTATCTCTGTTTACGCAGGCCATTGAGTCCCTCACAGACACCATTCGCTTGCGGGTGATATGCTGATGAAAAAATGTGCTTTATTCTAAGCAACAAGCTTATTTGTTCAAAGACTTCATTAACCAAATGAGGACCATTATCTGATCTCAATACTTCACATATTCCCCATCTAGGAAAAACTTCTCACACTAGAGATTTGGCTGCAAAGGTGGCGTCTGGGTCTGTTGGGTGTGTACATGGTCCAGCTTCAATCCACCTTGAAAAGGGACATACTACCACTATCATATATCTGTATCCATTACAGACTTGCAGCATGTCGATGTGTAAATGCTGAAAGGGACCATTAGGTCTCGGAATGACTCCTCTAATTGTGTTGACTGTGTGCCCAGCAGTGAACTTTTGACATACGATACAATTTGCTACATAAAATGCAACGCGTTCTACTATATTTGGAAGGAACCAACCCTCCGCTATTGTTACAGCGAGGCTCTATCTAGTTGTATGTGCAGGGTAGTGTAGCTGTTCCAACACCACCCTTAATAAGGCTGGAGGTATCACTGGTTTACCAGTGCTGTCTTGTCGCCACAATGCCTCAGAGGGGTTTAAAGAAAAACCCTCTCCGCGTCCAAAAGTCTTTTTCGTCTTGGGGCGCTTCCTCTTGGAGCTCCCCCAATTGAGTTCTAGACAGATTGCTAATACAATATGGCACACTCAACATCACCACCATACTTTCAATCACATCAGGCTTATCAAAAGAAATGATTACTTCTGTATATGCAATGTGTTTAGCTTCCTCATCTGCTTTTTGATTCCCACGTGAAATAAAATCTGCCCTTTTAGTGTGAGCTGGTCATTTTATGACTGCAATGGTTACTGGGAGTTGTAGTGCTCTGATGAGCGTGTCCAATAAAGCAGCGTGCTGAACTGGCGTGCCGTCCGCTTGGAGGTAGCCCCTCCTTTTCCAACATGCCAATCCTGCGTGCACTGTTGATGTCACATAGGTGGAGTCACTTTACACTGTTACTTCCTGGTCTGCATGATTCTCAAGCGCAGCAATCAGCACTACTAATTCTGCTGCTTGTGCCAAAACATGAGAGGATAGTCGTGCACTTGACACTACTTCAAACTCTCCATTTGCTGTGTGCTTAATGACAGCGGCACCTGTATATCTCTGTCCATCATTTTGATCGATTCTAGACAAACCGTCAATAAAGAGACTCTCCCCAGCTGCCAATGCATTTTCCTTCACCCTTGGGAGTTCATCATAAAACTCTTCATAGTTCGAACATTCATGCGCATCCTCACCCTCTGTCAGTGGTTCAGCTATAAATATGGCAGGATTCACTATTCTGCATCTGACTATTTTGATTGCTGTATTCGATATGACCACCTCATAGGCAGAAGCTCTTTGAGATTTCAATGTACCTTTAGGTTTTTCCAGAATGATAAACAATGCATGCTCAACAAATAACGTCATTGAACATCCCATCACTATGCTGGCAGCCTTCTCAATGGCGAAGGCGGTGGCTGACAAAGATTGTTCCCACAGGAAGTGACCCCTCATTACTGGGTCTAGAATCCCACTGTAATATGCAAGGGGCTTATACCCCAATGTAGTTCTCTGCGTGAGTTCAGCTGTCATAACATTGCCATTCATATGCAAAAACAATAAGAATTCCTCTGCATAATTAGGAATCCGTAGAACTGGAGCTGTACAAATCGCTTTTTTCAATTCATCAAACCCTTCTTCCATTGCCTCGTTCCAAACAATTTGTTCCTGATTTACCTGTGCTTTTTTCAGAACTTGCAACAAGGGCCTTATGTATGAACTGTAATCAAAGACCCAAGTTTCACATAATTACATAGTCCTAAAATCTCTGCATGTGCTTTACTGTGACTGCAAGTCGGGGAGCGCATCTCCCCAAAAGGCGAAATCGCGGCTACAGCTGCCAGACCTGGGAACGTCGTGCGGGACCGACCCAGGTCGGTGTCCTAACAAGAACCCTCTCCAATAGCAATCACTGTGCTCCATTGTCTACCTTTATGGTCATTCCCATGAAGAAAAGCCATATCTCCTCGCACTATGCCTGATTGTAAATCTAAAGGAAAGATCCGCCCTTCCTCTTCATCCATAGGTATCTTTGATCTGAATAGGTATTCTCATAGTTCTACCCACTAAGCCTGGTATCCATGTCAACAGAATGCGTACCCCATAGTTAAACATTTCTGGTTCTAATGGCACTCCTTGTATGATGACCTTTCCTGCAAATGCCATAACAAATTTGCTTACATTTAAATGATACATTCCCGGTGTCGAACACACTATGCCTTCATCAGTAAAGGAAATTGTCATATTCAAATTGGTCATTAAGTCGCCACCCAATATATTGATGGGTGTCTGTCTTGAATATAATAATGGTACAGTCATGTCACACTCTCCTATAGAGACTGGTAGTGCATCAGTAAAAAGAACTCTACTTGTAGCTCCTGTGAAACCTTGAGTATTCATGGTATTTCCAGACATCTAAAATGTCCCCTCTGGTATACATGAGCGCATCGCACCCGTGTCTACTAAAAACAAAAAAGATTTGCCTCCTATATCAACATCGACCCTCGGTTCCTCTTGAGGATTAGGCGTTATTGACAGTATAGAACACATCAAGTCTCCCAGTGAGCTGTCCAATTGCGGGTACAGTCTCCTTCCCGTACCTGTGGAAGGATTCCCTCCATTGACAGTGACACCTCCTATTCTAGGAGTTAACTACCCTGTGCTCGTGCTTTGCTGTATTTGCAAAGGTGACTGCTGCGACTGCTCCTGCGGCAGATTCATTGGCGGCTGCTTTGTTTGAAAAAGTTGCTGTACTCTCGGTACTTGAGTCTGCTGTACTGTCTGGTTTTGAACAAACCCATCTCCATTCTGCTGTGAATACGCAGGCGGGTTTAACATCCCCCCTCTCAAAAATTGATTATTCTGTACAAATCCTTGACTTCCACACATACGTGCAACGTGCCCCATCATTTCACATGTCCAACATACAGGAGGTCTAATCTGTCCTCCCTGCATGCCTTGGTTATCATTCTGCATGTTCTGAAACCCACTCTGATTATTCTGGAAGTTTCCCTGATTATTCTGGAAGCCTCTTCCTCGAAAATCTCCCCTTCCCCGTGGTATAAATCCATTATTACCTTGGTCAAACTGTCTTTGATTATTCCCTTGTGGCATATTTGCCGATTGCTGTGAACCAGATCGGTCTCCACTTGTCAGCATTGCCCTTTCAATGGCATACTTGGAACGTTTTTTCTGCACTAGTTTTGCCTCTTCGCCTTTCCTAGTATCATCTTTCTTTTGATTCTATTCTTGCAGAAGCCTGCAATAATGCACAGTGGTAAGCTGAATCTCTGACTATGGCTTGGCTTCCATTCCCACTAACTTCTTGAGCTGCTTTTATACGGGTCTGGCAGCCCTTGGCATAATATATGATAGAACACAGGTATAGATTTCCCCCAAGCCTTGCATGTCTCCAAAGCCCATTGCTCTTGGAAATTCTGAATGTAAACAAGCGGATCATCCCCTTCTTGCATGTATTTCGTCATTATAGCTCCCATGTCTAATGTGTCTGGATCTAGCACTCAAAGCGCTTACCAAACTGCTGCTCTGCAATTATTGAACAGTACTCCATCATGAGCAGTGTTAACCATGGTAACACTAGAATATCCTTCTCTGGACCAGACATCATCAGCCCCAAGAATAGCAATCAGGAGACCCTTAATGTCCCCTATAGCTAATGTATTTCCTCCTGTCATTTTCTCTAGCTCCTGTATCCACTTCCCAGCACCAAAAGTTAAACTCGGGAGTTTGCACCTTGAATTATCCTTATCCATTTGCAGCCACAGTATATACTGTGGTCTCGCTCCTCCCTTCTCCAACAAAGGAAATTGTGAAACCCCAAACTCGCAATCGTCACTCATCGTTTGCCTATCCATAGCCGGAACAATAGTTCCACACCGCCTTCTACCTGGTAGTGATCTTAGCCTACTCCCATATGGTGGCGAGTCCCCACTCTGACCATGGGATCTCTCTTTAGGTCAATTTAGCTGCATCACGGAATCTGACCCCCAAGACATAGTGCGGTCTAAATCCGACCACCTTACTTCCTTGCCCATTCACAAACACCCTTCAAGTCCACATATATTGCCTTCTTCTCCATGAGCGTATTCTCTATCATCGTCCGACATCGCTTGTCCCCAACTTATGTGACCTCTCTCTTCATCATCTTTGTTCAGAGTCAGTCTATCTAAAGACAGCTCCTTTGGTTCAAAACTACATGAGGATCCTTCCTTATCGTACAGCTGCATACTCTCAAGTCGATCGTTTTTACCTTTCCCCTGCAATGTTTTCTTGGACTTCATGTCATGATAAACTTTAACGATTGCCTCTCCAATACTTCTAGAGTCAAACTCATCCTCCAGATTTGCTCTGGATGGACCTGCTATCGACCCATGTTCTGGGAAGAACTCTTCTATGTCTTCCCATGACACTACTGGATTAGGATCCATTACCTCCTTTTCCATGCAATCAAGATCTGTCTTCTCTTTTGTTCCATTTCATCGTCAAATTCCTTTCGCTTCCTTGCTTCTTCCCTTACCCTATCTTCTTCTCTCCTTTTCATGTCCCTTCTCTCATTTGCCCTTTGTATTTCATCATCTCTTTGTCTTTGCATTCTTTTATCCCTTAATTTATGTTCCTCTTCTTCCCTTCTTTTCCTTACTTTTCTGTCTTGCTTTTCAATCTCCCTTTGCCTGTTATCATATTTTCTCTGTTTCTCTGATCTTTCCTGTTTTCTTAGTTGTTCCTCTTAGTACAACTCTTCCCGTCTCTGTCTATCCTTTCTTTTTGGTCTATCATCTTTTAATCTTTCCCCTATTTCCTTATTCTTTTTTATCCTGATCATCTTGATTTTCCCTTTGCCTTACGTCCTCCATGTTCTTACCATCGAGTTTGAGCAAAATCTGACCACTCATCGATTTGTTATTTATAAGCGCTAAGTCATCAGCCTTATCTCTTTCTCCCTTCCATCTCTTTATTTCTCGTCCTATCTCTAAAGATGTGCTTGGTCAATCACTTCTTTCCTTATCGTGTCTCTCCTTGTGCCTCGGGACCTTAGAGATTACATCTCTCTCAGTGGTTTTCTCCGCGCCCTTGTCACTGCTTTACGCTGGCGACTCATATGCCTGGTTGCCATATCCTGTTGCTGTCTTGAGCTCCCGTAGTTGGTACAGCCCACCATCTTTTTTATTATCGCAGCCTGCTTCAGGCACGGCGGGTGGAGCAGAAGGCTCTTCTCCCCCCGTCTGTGCATACATTAAGTATCCAACCTACATGAGGCGGATCTTCGCTCTCCTCCTGGTACATCTTCCAGAGCTCTAAGCTCTAAAACAGGGAGTACAACGGACATCAGCAGACATCTCTCATCACGATCGCAAAGCTTTTAAAAAAAGGTCACACTTTTATATTAAATTTTCATAATTAATGACGCTAAGCTGCAAATCACTAACGTCATCCTACGTGGCAAAACGTAAAAACGTATGGGTGAATGTGATGGGGTCTAAACGGATCATCTAGGTATATGATCCATACTCATTTGGGTAGTGAAATAAAGTGATAGGCTTCTAAACATCAGGTGGGGCAACTAAGCCCTTCCCTAAAAATGTGCTACTCTGAACATCACTAAATATACAATGTCTAATTGGCTATAGAACTATAGGACCCTTGATCATGCGGCCCTGTGCCGTTGGTTACTTTCTAACCTCCGCCAGTACCCTCCCAACCTACGTTAGCAGCACGCAGGCTGAGCGTCCAGCTGCAGATAAGCTAGTCTTAACCATAGCTTCCCACCAATTACCATGACCATCCATCATCACCTCAGTGGTCTGCTGTCAATTATGGCTTTGAACTCATCCTTGGAAATGTTCCTTGCTACTGAAGAATTCAGGGGAGTGACGGCACACTCTGCTCTCATGCATATGTGTGACCATCATGCTCGTCCGACTTCTCCCCATGTGACTAAAGACCACGAAATTTGAGGTTTCAGTGTATTAAACTGCTATTTTCTAATTAGACCTCTGACATCTTCTTGTTTCCGTCCATGCTTTCTGAACAGGAGTTTCATTCTTTCACACGATTTGTATCTAATGTCAGCTCACCCCAGTCTGCCAAGGCCTTGACTTCTTAGCTCATCCAACCTCGCCTTTCTGAGTTTTCGCCTGTAATTCACTTGTTTTTCTGTCTATGACAAAATGAAAAAGCAACCTTACTAATTTTGCTCAGTACTGTTATCGTACGTAGTGGGAACATCCATCTTCTACTGAATCCTATGCACTTTATATTAGGCACTTTGTACTTTATGTAAGACATGCACTTGGCACTTTATAGCAAAAAGGCAACCAGCACTTTAGAGACTAGTACTGGTTCACTTGGAACTATGTATTTGGGCTGGTGCTGTCTTGTAATTTTGCACAAGGTAGTACACCAAATTCTTATGTTCCATCAAACATCATAGCATATGTTGAATTGAGGAATGCAAGCAACATCCTTTGTTTATTTCATTGCTTATAATTATATATAACAATGCGTTCTTTGTGAATATCATAATTCCGCATAAGATTGAAAAAGGCGGATGTATGATCTAGTAATACACTTGGTCACGACAGGAAAAGGACACACACACACACGGCGTTTAGAATCTGCAAATAACTTTGAGGCTGCAACTAAAAGTCACGGAAGCGAAACGAGAACCATTATATGCATTAAGTGTTTTAACACGCTCAAAATATGTTTACTCTCCCACTTGGAATGAAATGCACTAAGCGGCAATTATCTATGTGGTTATGTCATTTATGATATGCGAGTTGCTTAACTATTTTTTATTTCTATTTAATGATTGAGAAAGTGCTAATAATGCATGTAAATACCGCTGAGAAAAGAGACTTATACACTAAGAAGCATCTTCAATGTGCACAAATGCTGCAGTATTTACTAAGCTTTTTATACATTTAAAGATGTCTGCCTTTGAAATTTAGTCAAAGCACCGTGTGTGAAATGGATACATTCTATCCGGCACAGAGATCAAAGAGACTAAGTCACCTTGTTTATGTTCGCACTTTTAAACGTGATCAAGCGGTCTGTGCACCGTGAAACGCGTCGTTTCTGGATTCTTTCCTTGCCATGCTGACATTTAATAAAGCACTGTTAGTCTGGTAAAACTTTGGATTGTGTTTTGCCTCTGTGCAGAGAGTCACCAACGACTTTCTCTGCTGTTCTTGGGAGTGCATTCCACTGGTCAGCTCTTCCTGGTTCCATCTTGGTCCTGGGAAATTGGTTTTCCCTTTTTTTTGAATATTTACACGCCGCGGAAAACGGCGTTGGAATTTTGCACCCGCCCGACACTTGGAAGCGCGACACAACGTATTTTCTTTTTTCTTCAGAGTCGCCGTGCTCAGCGCTCCGGAAACCTCCCGGACCACAAGGAGTGGTGAAGCAACAGACAGGCACCAGGTGAGACTTGGCAGCGGGTTTTTGTTGGAATATTCTTTTGCACCGGAGGGTGGGGAGTATTTCCGACTACCGCGCTTGTCCACTAGTGTTGCCGTCTGACATAGATCTTTGAGCTACACCGCAATTGGGAAATTCCGTTACAGGGAGTTGTATGAACCTGTGATATTTAGGGCTCACAACCGCAAGAACGGACACTGTTTTTCAGGAGAGGAACACACCAAAGCCAGACTACCCTTAAATTATTTACACTATGATGTCACAAAAGGACAAGGAAATAGCCAGAAGGGAACAAGCAGCTTCCCTGTTTTGCGAGAAGCAAACAACCACTGATGTGGGGAAACCAAAGGGACCGCAGGCAGAGGCACCGCCTAATACAGAAATTAAATTATTAAGAGAATTGGAAAAATTGCAGCGCAAAGAGATCTCAAAATGGTGGGAGGAGTTCTCACTACAGAACTATATAGATGTGGGGAGAGTGCCGAGGGGCTTACGCATATTGACTACACCTACGTTTGATGAGCAAGACCCTGAAATGCTACATGAATGGGGAGAAGCGAGCGGTCTGTGTTCCGTTACTTTTCTGAGGATCCTCATCAAGTATGCAGGAATGGACAGAAAGAAAATACTGTCAAAAATACAGGAAGTGGAGGACGAGCTTAAAACCATCGACCCGAGTGAAGAGGAGAAAATTATGAGAAACAGCATGGAAAAGGGATACAAAGCATTTGAGGACGATATTAAGTTGCGCAAACAAAGTAAATTCATACGCGACATAGATGACTACGAAAAAGGAAGGGTATTCACCTTCGCCAAACGCTTTGACACCCTTAGACTCAAACTACCTACTGGTCCACACTCAACAGTAACGGAACTTCCGGCTGCATGCTCATCTTCAGAAGTGGATACCACGGAAAGTGAAAGCGAGCAACCCACACGAAAGCTGAATTTTTTAGAAGAAATGCAGTTGCTGGGGATGGATACACGAAACAGCAACAAAAAACCAAGAGGCAGAGGCCGAGGAAAATCGGTGAGACAGAGAGGAGGAAGAAAACAAGGAGGAGCAACAGGTTCAGACACCGGGGACAAGGACCAGGCAGCACGCAAGACCCGCTCTGGCACCAAGAACTTGTAAAAACGAATATGGAAGAACAAGATAAGTCCATTATCAACCTCTCCTCCCATCGCCTCTCTGATGACCAACTTAAAATTTTGAAACTTGGCCTCAATTTTTGCCCGACGAGCCATTACAACTATGCAGAAACACGCATAGATTTTGACAAAACATGCGTAAGGTCAGGCTCAAAAAGTTTTTTGCCATCAACCCGTCCAAAAAAACAAGTCCAGAGATGCCAGAAGGTCACACATCAGTTTCTATTGAAGATATGACCACATTTGGTAACCTCATAAGCCTGGGATCAGGAAGTGCACCATCTGATGACAACATTGATCTAGACTGGAACTCCATGAATATACATACGGATTGGCCAGGTACTAGTCAACTCGGGTGTAAATCAAGATTTAATCCCATGTTTAATCCGGGAGGACACATTGAAGCATTTCAGGACCTAGTTATCAATGATCTGAGGAAAATCAGAAAGACTAAATGCAACTATAGGGATAACCTCACACGTCATGAACTTGGTGTTCTGAAGGATCTCAGTACACTATCAGATTGTATTATCAAACCATCAGACAAAGGTACTAATATTGTGGTGATGAACCGTGTTGACTACATCAAGGAGGCGGCAAGACAACTCAATGATCAATCCTGCTATGCGAAATTGGGTAAGGATCCCACTGCAGGTATGAACATGAAACTTTTTGACTTGCTGAATATATATAAAGATAAGGGCCTACTAGAGGATGATATGTGCAAGTACTTACATCCAAAATTTCCAGTGATGCCGACCATCTACTTTTTACCAAAAGTACATAAGAACATCAGGAAGCCCCCAGGACGCCCCATTGTGACACTCTGTGGGGTACTATATGAGAATACCTCAAAATTTGTAGACAAGACTTTGGTGTCCTTTGTAACGACACTTCCTTCTTATTTGAGAGACACCAAAGATTTTCTGAACAAAATTGATGGCATCACCTGGGAATCCACATACCTACTCACCACCCTAGATGTAGTTTCCCTATATACCTCCATAAGACATGAAGATGAGTTACGGGCCTGTGAATATTTTCTCCACACCAGGTCAATGAATTTTTTATCACACAGTCGCATGATATTGGACATGATTCACCTTTGTCTAACTAACAACTGTTTTATATTTGATAAGGAGTTTTATATACAGCTTCAGGGTACAGCCATGGGGACAACATTTGCTCCTTCATACGCCAATTTATTCATGTGTTGGTGGGAGAAGTTTGTTGTTTGGGGCACAGAGTACAATGGTTATACATCTAAAATAGTACTCTGGCTGCGGTATATAGATGATTTGTTCATTATCTGGGATGGAACCAGCTCAGAGTGGTTAGACTTTGTGAAGAAACTTAACACCAATGAATTAAATCTGCAGTTTACAGAGAGCCACAACAAGACTGCTATCGTGTTTCTCGATATTCTTGTTAAAGTGGCCCTTGAGGAACTTGTAAACCGACAAGTTCAAACATACCGCTACATGCCAAGAGCAATCATCCTACCTCCCTGAAATGGTCCATACCATATGGCGAATTTATTCGCATAAGAAGGAATTGTTCTAGACTGGAGACTTTTGATGCAGAATGTGGGTATATGGCACATAAATTCAAACAGCGAGGTTACCCTAAGAAGATATTGGAACGAGCGTATCATAAAGCAAGGTAACAAGATCGCTCTTTATTATTAACAACAAAAGTGGTGCCATTACCACAGGAATGTCAGAGTGAGACACGTCTCATTCTTACTTATGGCACGAATTCCCAGAACATACGTCAGATTATGAGAAAACACTGGCATGTTCTACAATTGGATGAACACTTGGGAGGGATCCTGGGAGACAGGATGAACATTACATTCAGACGTTCTGCCTCACTTAAAGACAATCTTGTCTCTAGTTTCATGAGTGTTTCCCCGCTTTCGAGAGGCTCTACCTGACTACATACATCAAACACAGGCTTTCAAAAATGTAGGAAATGTAAGGCCTGTCAGTTTGCTAAGGATGTCTCTAGCTATGATCACCCAATTTTGGCTAAAAGTATTCGCATCACATCGCGAATCACCTGTGACACCGAGTACGTGGTTTATGTGCTTGCGTGTCCTTGTGGCAAGTGGTATGTTGGGAATACTATAGGAAGACTCAAGCTGCGGATGTTGCAGCATATTCGAGCCATTAAAAATGTTGATGCAACATACCCCATGGCTTTACACTTTAAAGAAGTACACGATGGAAAGCTAGATGGCTTTACATACTTTGGCATTTACACCATAGCCAAACACCCCAGGGGTAGAAATAGAGAATTGGCACCGAGACAGTTGGAAACTAAATGCATTCTTGATCTTGACACGAAGAAACCAAGAGGTCATAATTTAGATGAAGAACCTTATACTTTTTTAGGGACTTAATGACAATAATCTTTTCCCTTAAATGATGTTATCAAGAGTTATACTGCTGTTCTTCCCTCTCTGGAATGCACAAGAGATAAAGTTTCCATTCTGTTTTCAACCTTTACCTCCATTCTCCTTTTCCACCCTTTCTCTCTTTCTATATTAGTTGTAATGAGAGTGCCTTCCTGATTTACGTTCTTTATCAATCATACATTTTATATGTGAGACTACATAGATACTCCTTAGGACTAATTAGTATATAAACAGTCTGAGATCCACAAGCTGATTGAGGGCTCTCAATCAGATGTACTAAGCTTGACGTGTGAAATTCATATATGGTATTTTTTATGAGATATTTTTATAAGGTATTTTTATAAGGTATCCTTATATGGCATTTTTATATGATCTTTTCTGGTTTTTGACTGCATCTCTCTTATTGATTATTTATAGTTAGCTTTATTCTTGTAGTCTATTCTCTACTTGCCTTTCTATTTGCTTTACTTTTTGCTTCCTTAATTCGATATTTCTGTTTTTCTCTTTCAACTATAGGCATGTAATGCAGATGCCAGTGGACACTGAGTTTCCCCGTAGGGTCTGAGGTCATGTTTGAATCCGCACTGTTTTTGCATAGGGGGAACCCCTTTTTGGGTTCAGTATATAGATCATTCTATAGGGCTCACTTGAGTATGATATTATCGCCCTACACCTAGCATAGCAGAGGATACACTTTTGTGTTTAGAATTGTGATGTATTGCTTTTCATTATATTTTTTTCTAATTTTGTTTCATGAAAGTGCGCCAAGGTTACACACATAATTGGGTATTTCTTATCCGGTCTCTGTTCTGCTATTCCCTTTCTTTTTCTGCCCTTCTATATATTCCTTCCGAACCCAACACATGATTTTTCGAATTTTAGACCTATAATTATTTTATGCTGTGAAAGAATGTTGCTTTTTACAATGCTGTCTTTGTGAACTATTTTTAAAGACCGAATTTTTGTTGTAACGTGTATATTGTAACCATCCCTTTGCCATTTTGCACAAGTCGGATGTTTATAGGCACTATGCACTTTATATTAGGCACTTTGTACTTTATGTAAGACATGCACTTGGCACTTTAGAGACTAGTACTGGTTCACTTGGAACTATGTATTTGGGCTGGTGCTGTCTTGTAATTTTGCACAAGGTAGTACACCCAATTCTTATGTTCCATCAAACATCATAGCGTATGTTGAATTGAGGAATGCAAGCAACATCCTTTGTTTATTTCATTGCTTATAATTGTATATAACAATGGGTTCTATGTGAATATCATAATTCCGCATAAGATTGAAAAAGGCGGATGTATGATCTAGTAATACCCTTGGTCACGGCAGGAAAAGTACACACACACACAGTGTTTTGAATCTGCAAATAACTTTGAGGCTGCAACTAAAAGTCACGGAAGCGAAACGAGAACCATTATATGCATTAAGTGTTTTAACACGCTCAAAATATGTTTACTCTCCCACTTGGAATGAAATGCACTAAGCGCCAATTATCTATGTGGCTTTGTCATTTACGATATGCGAGTTGCTTAACTATTTTTTATTTCTATTTAATGATTGAGAAATTGCTAATAATGCATGTAAATACCGCTGAGAAAAGAGACTTGTACACTAAGAAGCATCTTCAATGTGCACAAATGCTGCAGTATTTACTAAGCTTTTTATACATTTAAAGATGTCTGCCTTTGAAATGTAGTCAAAGCACTGTGTGTGAAATGGATACACTCTATCCGACACAGAGATCAAAGAGACTAAGAACCCTTTTTAAAGTCACCTTGTTTATGTTCGCACTTTTAAACGTGATCAAGCGGTCTGTGCACCGTGAAACGCGTCGTTTCTGGATTCTTTCCTTGCCATGCTGACATTTAATAAAGCACTGTTAGTCTGTTAAAACTTTGGATTGTGTTTTGCCTCTGTGCAGAGAGTCACCAACGACTTTCTCTGCTGTTCTTGGGAGTGCATTCCACTGGTCAGCTCTTCCCGGTTCCATCTTGATCCTGGGAAATTGGTTTTCCCTTTTTTCGAATATATATATATATACATATATATATATATATATATATACACAACTTGGTGCATGCCGCACTCTATTTACTATAAAGCTAGCCTCAAGAATACTTCATCTACTTGCGTTTCTTTGCATATTTACACCTGTGGAATTGCTTGATATCTTCATTACTTTTGTAGCATGAGTCTCTTCATCTTGGTCCCAAGATGTCATTCATCTCGATACTTTCTTGATGCCTTAAAGAATTGTCTACAGCCTCTGGCCTCTGCATCTCTTCTCTATATACGTCAGCTTTGCATTTGTATGACATCTTGTTTCTTCAATTTGTCCAGCTTTCTCCCAGACTATCACTCGGACAGCCATCATACGCGGGTATGGTTGTCTCAATGGGAACCTTTCTTCCAGGATTCTCCTTGGTATCTGTAATTCAAATGGTTTTGTGCGTGGGTCATATTCTGTTTTCCAGCAGATAGGCAATATGGGCGAAGTGATTGAGGTGGGGGTACTTAGCTCCTTCTCTATAGACTGCTTAAATTTAGTCCAGTGTGAGCTTTGTCAGCAGTACAATGCAGGAAGAGTGAAGTCACATGACCTGCCTTCAACGCGTCTGCTGCTGGAGCTTGGATTGGCTTATGCTGCTGATGTCCCTTAAGTGAAGCCTGAGGTGGGCGTGGTCATCACTTGATGGCAAGCAGAAGACAGGAAGATTGAGATCACGTGACTTGCTCTCACCAAAACTGCTACTAGAGGCTGATTCAACGTACCCATCTGGTGTACCTGAAGTGCAGCCTGAGGTTAGCATTGTGAGCAGTGTACGGTGGGCAAAAGGTGGGGAGAGCAAGGTCATGTGACCTGCTCTATCTGCGTCTGCTCATGGAAGCTGGACCGGCATATGCCACTGGTGTCCATTAAGTGAAGCCTGAGGTGGGTGTGGTCAATCGTGGATGCGGGCAGAATGCAGGAAGAGTGAGGTCACATGATTTCCTCTGACTGTGTCTGGTGCTGGAGGCTGGACCGACTGACAGCACTGGTGTCCATTAAGTCCTTAGGTCTTAATGGGCGTGATCAGCAGTGGATGGTGGACAAAAGGCGAGTAGAGTGATGTCACTTGATCTACTCTCAGTGCGTCTGCTGCCAGATGCTGGATCGGCTTCCACCACTGGTGTCTCTTAGTAAAAGCCCAAGGTGGGCGTGGTCTGCAGTCAATAGCAGGTATAAGGTGGGAAGAGGGAGGTCACATGCTGCTGTCAAATCTGGGAAGCAGTGAGCTGGGGTTAAGGAAGAAAAAAGGGGCAGGATTAAGCAGATGGATAGTAATCACGTGACCTAGGGCCACAGGCACCAGATGATCGACTGCAATAGAAAAGATGCTAGAAAGCAGCTTAAGCAAAGAAAGGGGTGAGGTTAAGAAAAACGAGTAAAGAAAAAGAGTCTCCAAATGATTAGCAGTGATTAGTAGGTGGATGAAGCAGAGGTCAAGTGACCTAGATCCACTTGCACCAGCTGAACAACTGCATATACACATTGGAGCCACCCTATATGCAAAACAGGACCCTCCCACAAGAAACAAGTCTTTCTCCAAATTTCGCTCCCTCTGGACGAAATGCTATGAAAATGCTATGGGCTTGCCAACAGCAACCCCATACCCGTGTTTCAGCCTGAAACACGGGTATGGGGTTGCTGTTGGCACTCTTGTTCAGAGAGGAATTGCCATAGCATTTCGGTGCTGGACTGCCCATGTGGGCAGGACAAAGACTGATATGCAAATGGTTATTTCCCATCTGTGAAAGGTACAGTGAGCAAAAAGCGTGTGCTGCAAACTCTCATCTCAGAACTGGTTATCATGCCATGTTCTTTCTGGAGAGGAGCACCTGCTAACTTTTTTTGAAATATTTGCAAGGAACTTGGGGTTGGTCACCCTGAGTTACCTGGGGGCAACCAGACGTGGACTCCCTGCTCACTGTGCTCAGAAAGGCGCAGCTTCACCTCACTGATGAGGCCCAACAAGGCTGAAACACGTGTACGGGGTTGCTGTTGGTACTCTTGTTCAGAGAGGAATTGCCATAGCATTTCGGTGCTAGACTGCCCATGTGGGCGGGACAAAGACTGATATGCAAATGGACATTTCCCATCTGTGAAAGGTACAGTGAGCAAAAATCGTGTGCTGCAAACTCTCCTCCGGGAACAGGTTATCATGCTATGTTCTTTCTGGAGAGTAGCGCCTGCTACCTTTTTTGAAAGATTAATAACACTATTCGCCGAAAGCCTCTATACCGAATGTATTATTATTATTTTATCTGCCCTTAAAAACACCCCAAAAATTCCCAAATAATATTTATTTTTTTAATTGGGGGTCCCAAACACCAGTTTTTAAAATGTAACCCTTCACCCCACCCAAACATACATACATACATATATTTTAGATTTTAAAAAATTCAGTGAAAGATTTTTTAGACAAAAAAATCTTTCAATTAACATTTTTCGGTGAAAAAAGCTCTCGATGAAAAACCTTTAGGTGAATAGTCTGTATACCAGTCCTCATGTCCCCATTGTATTCCTCTACAGACCATTTGATTCTACCAAAAGCCAACCTGCCCCACCGGAACCTTTCTGCTTGGGCTACCTAGGCAGTGGCTTCCTCAGTCTCTACTTCCTGTTTATCTAATATTACCTTCTACCTCCTGGGATGTTATGTTCACCACTGCTGCTAACTTTCTGGGGTATTTCCTGCTCTGCCTGGTGTTATGGCCCTCATCTCCATACCACTTAAACTGCCACCTTCCCCACCACTCCCAACTAATGGTGTTTCTCTAATATGTCTTGCAGACTACTCTGCTCCCATGAGTTTACCTCTTCTGTGTCAATTTTCGCCTCCGATATCAATCACCTCCTGGCCTTTAGGTTTTGACACCTTCACCTACACCCGGTCCCCTACTACTTCCTCTCTGCATCTGGGAACTGATATTATTTGCTCCTTCTGGATCTATCCTCCTTGCTATGTTGCCTCCTCCTTGGTTACCACCTTAACTCTCACCACCTCCTTGGGTCTGTTCTTCTCTGTTATGACCACCTCCTCCTTCAACTTGCTACTTCCCACCACCTCTTTCTGTCCACTCTTTCCCGCTGATGTTACCACCTCATCCATCAGCTTGTTAATTCATACCCACTACTTCCGACTTCTCTCAGGCTCAGATGGTACCCCTTCCTGCTTCAGTTCCTTAATTCCCACCACCTCCTTTTGTCCACTCTCAGACTCTGATCTTACAACTTCCTCTCTTACTTGCTTAGTTCTTGCCATTTCTTCCAGCTCTCCAATGCTGCCACTTCTCCAATGTCTTTCACTTCTCCAGCCTATGCTGTGTCTTCAGTCGCCAGCCATCATCAAACGTGAGCATCTTGCGTCTACCACCTACACTGGGTCACTGGGGTTGAGTACTTGTAGACTGTGTTCCCTCCCCCTCCCCGGTTGGGTCTTTCAGTGAGGGTCTGCACATGTGTCTTGTATGCAGATGTGTTGTGGGATTGGTTGTTGTCCCTTATTGTAACTGGGTATGATTTGGGTTTAGGGTGTGGGATCACATCTCTGGCTGGACTAGCTACCATCTTGGAAGCCACTAATCCCTCTGTGAACCTCTCCAGTCGTGTTTGTACTGTTACCAGCATCAACATTCAATGCTCCAAACACTCTGGGTAAGCTTTGTACACTGTTCCATTCATTGATTATTCTCTGTGTTTGAAGACATTGCTATTGTGTCTCCTCAGCAGAGACACTCTTTGCTAGGAGACAGTGCTTCTGTAACTTTGCTTTTCCTCTGATACTCTCCCCATCAGAAAGCTGTGGCCTTGCAACATTGTATCCATGGGACTCCTTGGCTCATACATTTAAAGTATAGAAATGACTTCCCTGATGCTCCAAATAAAGTTTTAGCAATGATGTAATCCACACTATCAGTGTCTAGTCAATAGAAATGCTTTCCCTTATAGGGAAAGCCATCTTTTCCTACACAGGAACTTTAGGTTTATTTAGTTATTGTATTTATTTATTTATTGGATATTTGTAAGGTGACTATACAACAAATGGTGTTTCAAGGCGCCACAAGACAATAAAGGGAGGGGGGGACAAGGGAGAAAGATAATGGTCCTACTAGGCCTTGTGACATTTGGATCGTGCAAGTGCAGTAACAATAGGTGGAAGGCAGAGGGGGGTGGGGGCGAAGTGCCGGTCTGTGCTAATTGTAAAGTGGTAGGGTGGGAAAGTGCAGGGTAAAGAGGAGAAAGTATAAGTGGAAGGGGAGCTGGAGAAGGGAGGTGATAGGACCGTGCGGGCTGGACGAGTGCTAAGGGGAGGCCAGGATGGCAAGTGCCAGGGAATTACATGGGGTGCAGGTCCATATTCTAAGAGCAAGGGGGGTAGACTGGGCGCGGGGGGCTGATGCCCTGCAGAGCTCAGAGGGAGCCGGGCAGGCAGGGGCGTTAGCATGGGAGGAGGAAAGGGACGGGAGAAAAGAAAAGGAGGGTCTTGAGGAGCTACCAGAATTTAAGGAGATCCGGCTCAAGCCTGAGAGAGGCAGGGAGACCATTCCAGGGGGAGGCTTGTGTGGCAGGGAGGGATCTACCCCTCACTCTCAGGCTTAGCAAAGTGTCTGATCTGTAGAGATTTGGAGCTAGAAGACTGAAGGGCTCTAGCAGGAATGTGTTTAGGGAGAGAGACTTGGATGTAGCGGGGACCAGAAAGCCTTGTGGATGATTCAGGGGGTCTTGAACTTGATCCTAGCATCAACCAAGAGCCAGTGGAGAGAAGATTTTAGGATTGGACATATGCGGTCCCTGAGCTTGAGGCCAAGGATAAGTCTTGCAGTCCTATTCTGGATTAGTTGAAGGGGGCGCAGGGGGGATAAAGGAACATTGAGAAAGAGGCTGTTGCAGTAGTCCAACCTAGAGAAGACCAGAGGTCTGGAGACATTTGTTTCCGGGGGAAGGTGAGAAAGGGGAGCATGCCTCGGAGGAGGTGCAACTGATAGTGGGCCTTCTTGGCAAGGTACGTGATTTGAGGAGAGAAGGAGAGCGAGGAGTCAAAGATGACACCATGTTTTTTTGCCTCACAAGAGGTTGAGGGGAGGGGACACAGAGGGCAACCAGAGGGTAGGAAGGGGCTCCGGTCCCAATGAGAAGGATCTCAGTCTTACTGGTATTGAGGTAGAGATCATTGACACTACACCATGCCTGAATAGCAGTCAGGGATGAGCGAGGAGGAAGAGGAGGCAGTAGAGGGAAGCTTGAAGGAGAGCTGTGTGTTGTCTGCATAACCCTGGAAGTGAGGAGAGAAGTAGGCGATCAGAGGGGCAAGGTAGATGTTTAAGAGCCATGACAAGAGGATACAGTGTTGAGGGACGCCGCAGGTGGAGAGTGTGACAGGGGAGAGAAAAGGGCCCCTTTGAACCTGGGAAGGTCGGTCAGAGAGAAAAGAGGTCAACCAGTCAAGAGCCAAGCCTGTGATGTCAAGGGTGTCACAGAGCCAATTTATTTGTTAGGATGACATGATTAACCGTGTCAAAGGCAGAGGAAAGATCAAGAAGGATAAGAAGGATAAGAAGGGATGGAGATTTGAAATTGATGTTCAGCAGAGCAGTTTCAGTGCCTCTGGCTGCTCTGAAGCCAGACTGGTGGTCGTGGAGATAACCAACAAATTCAGTGTGTTGGATCAGTTGGGAGATGACCAGCTTCTTCAAGAGTTTGCCCAGGAAGGGGGTAATGGAGATAGGGCAGTTGGAGGGATCGGCAGAGGGCTATTGAGGAGAGGATGCACAAGGGAGTACTTGTGGGGTAGTGAGAAGGAGCTAGTGGCAAATGAGTGATTATAGAAATTGGCCAAGGATGGGGCAAGGGAGGCAATGTTGTCCTTCATAGTTCTGGAGGAGCAGGGAGCACCTGTCTGGAGGAGACCTTCATAGAGATGACTTGTCTAGAGACCTCATTGGGTGCTATAGGTGAGAAAGAGAAGAGTAGACAGCTACAAGCTCTTTGAATTCAGGTGGAGGTGCCTTAACAATACCCTGCAGTTTCTCAGTAATGGAGCGGGCAGGGGTAGGGCTTCAATGGCTAACTGCGTTGGAGATGGGCTAGACATTAAGGACTGTCCTGCGTTGAGGCTCTGTATTTGTCCATTGCCATGTGACAGTTCAAGGTAAGGGGACCATGGGATCCTCCCATAATACATCCCAACTCCCACCACAGGGAAAAACATGCACTGTCTCAGGTGGCACCTGGCCAATTGCGTCACAACCTTGGTGAGCCCCATATCCTGGCAGGGTGACTTCATCTTATATCTCCCACCTTCTCACTGTCTCTATGTGGTGTTTTAGTGAAGGCTGGACCTTGCAGGAGGTTTTCTGTGATTCTGGCAAGAAATACTATGGCCATTCCATTTCCTTGGTATTCCCCAGAACCAGTCAGGGGACTTTGTCACAACAAATCACAATAAACACTTCACACATTTGTGGTCACGTACTTCTGATGCTTATTTCCAGCACCACAAAATGAGATTAAATTAAAACACAGTGGCTAAATCAAAACCAAAACAATAAATCAAAACAGATGACACAGGTGGGATATTAATCATTTACTGCACGTATTAAGAGTAACAATGGTGGGGCAGATCAAGCCCTATGACCTAGTTGTCTGAGTGGTCACCCATTTGATGAGGCGTTCTCCCACTGGAATCTATCAAGGGTGCACCAAGTAGGTGTTAATCCCTGCATCCCACGCTGCTACAGAGAGCAGCGGGTGTATACATGCATGTGTGCTTTAAAGTATACCTACCTCACACACTCCTATGACTTCCATGGCACCTATGGCCAGCGCATGAAGGTGCAGGTTCTCCTCGCCCAGATGGACGGTAAGGAGCCAGTTAATGGTCACATGCGTCACAGCATCTCCAAAAGGCTGTGTCCGACAAAATTGTAGATACATTGGTACCGATATAGAGTTTGGAATGTGTGGACGATGGGGCTGATCCATCCAATAAAAAAGTGATCACTTCTATGTACAAACCTTGTTGACAGCTACTGCGTGGGCTTTTTTTATGTTAGATGCACGTCTAATCATGAGGTATTATCCTGCTTCCCAGGTACATTTTATGACAAGTACATCCTTACATATGTTAATGTTAAATGATATTTGTACCGTGCACTATCACCACCGGAGTGGTCCCCTGGCGCTCTGGAGGCTCTGAAAAAGGGAAGGGGTGAGTTAGTGTGAATAAGCTGGAAAAGTGCAAGAGAGCAGTGATGTGCTGTTGGTGGCCTCAACCCGGAATTCCGTTGGCTGGGCTTGGGCTGTTTTCCGGTTGGTAGTCGTCATGTGCTGTTGTCCAAGTCTATGTGTGGTTTGTTTTGTTGTTGCAGTGTAGTAAAGTTTGTGCGGATTATTGTGTCATAGGTTTGTGGTTGTGTTTGGTTAGAGTTTGAGAGGTATATGCAGAGGGGTGAAATTGTTAGTTGATTAGTTAATTGGGCAAATGCTAAACAGTCACAATTCTATCTAAGTGTGGCACATGCTGACATTTTAAACCTATCTAGATGCAACGGCGGCTAGTGTTTATGATTACGTCTAGATGCAATGCCAGCTAATGTTCATGATTACGTCTAGGTGTGGTACATGCTAACGTTCACAATTCCATCTAAGTGTGGTTTGTGTTAATAATCACAATTCCACCCGAGTGTGGCACATGCTGACCTTCACGATCACTTCTAGATGTGATGCCGGCTAATGTTCACGATTTCGTCTAGAGGCGATGCCGGCTAATGTTCATGATTACGTCTAGAGGCAACATAAATTGTATTGCCATTCATAAATTGCTTAATGCTGGGTTACCTAAAGATTTCATACTGAAATGAGTTTGTATTATGTGGACATATGCATAGGTTTTGTTCCATATCGGAACACATTTTTGTGGTAATGGCTAAGGCCAGCTGGTATTAATTTATTTTTCATGTGTGCTGCCTTTCTGCAATGTATTAATGGCATGTTGCCAAGGCATTAGTGAAGATCTAAACAAATCTTAAAGATGCATAATCTTGTGCTACAATTCTGTATATTTCATGAACTGTTTCTAGAGCTAGGAGCCAGGGCTACCTTAACAAATGTAGGCCCGCAGACTATCCCTTACCTTTCTCTGCTCACCTAGTGGTAAGTAACTATGGTCAATTAGCCAAAACCAGCTCTAAGGAAGGAAGCATGGGAGGCAAGAATACAGAGCAACACAGTGCTACTTCGAAAAACAAATGTGTCTACATACAGGTATTTACGAAAAATATACTGTGTATCTCGTAAAAAGGTAGGAAAGAATGTTGGATCAGTTCCAGGCAAGTGATTCGTGTTTCAGACAGGCTCCAGCCTATCAAGGGACATTCTTTAGTTCTCTTAAGGTCATGTATAAGGTCTTCAGTCACCCATGGCCTTAGAAGTAGATATTTACCATAGGATGCCCCAAGCATAGGGCAGAAACCTTATTCCCTAAGTAACTGGTTAACTTCTCATAGCTGGGGAGACCGATGGACTTCTGATTGCCTGAAAGGGATACTGGCCCTCGTGTTGCATGTTCACCCAATTTTAAGCACAGGACCATGGTTAATGAGAACACCTCAATTCCAGACCATTCTGTACCTTTCTGAAGACGAACGATTGGTGTGAACATGGTAGTCGGGTATCTTTGGAAACGTTCAAACGCAGCCAGTCAATGCTCACATCCGAAAAAGTTCGGCAGTTCCCTTGGTTCTCCTCTGGTGATGTACGAGTGACCGTCCGCTATTCTTTGAGCAGGGTAGTTGCGGATCGATTTGAGAGTGAGAGATGCCAAACTTGGAGAAGAACTGTCAAAGCTGAGGTGTGGTGCAGCTGCCCGATTCTATGGTTCCATGGGGTGCATCTCAGGCCTGGCATTTCAGTTTGGGCATAGTGGCAATGCTTGCTTTTTTTTCCAGTTGGCATCTTCTTGCATGCTTCTTGATTCAACCCCAGTTGCACTCTTGTTCCCAGGTACTACAATGCGAGGAGCAGACCCTCCACGTTTATGGGGAATTAGGGGTGGCAAAGGAAGCCCAGACCCCATACGAAAGGACTGCATCCACTCAGCCATTCTCGCAACCACCCATTTGGGGGCTGTGGGGGGAGGATAACATTCCACTTTCGCAGACATTTTTACAGGCTTTCTCGCAGGTGTGGATTCAGTTTTGAATGTCAGACACAATTTACTAGCAGGTCATAGCTGGTCCTGGCAACTGTAGCCCTTGCTCTTCAAGGTAGGCAGTAGCCAAGACCATATATCTGTGATGGTGCCACTAGCTTAGACCTAGGAAAAAGGTTTAGGGATCCCTAGTGGCCGGAAAATCTGCCTACAAAGTGATATCAGCAAAGAGAGGGTATACACAGGATCCCGTAGGGCTTCTTCCCTCTTCCTAAAACCCTAAACCCCCCAAAGAATGAGAGGTTCATACAGAAGCAGAACCACTCCAGACTTCAAGGGTGTGTGCACTACTGTAGCTCAAGAGAGACTGCAAATACCTGGTAGCAAGTGCGGCTCTTGAGTCCCTGTGAGCCCCAGATTCTCCCTCAAGTAACAGCAGATCGAAATTGGTGTTCAGAGCAGAACTTGAGCCACACCCACATTTGCAAGCCATGGAAACAGAACTGGGAAATTACACACTGTCGGGTACTGAAAAGCCTGACCACATGAACAAGTAATTACATATTGTGGAATAGTAGTTGCTCGCCGATTAGATGCACTGATTAATTTCACCCACACAGGAGCGTTCACTTTCCCAGTTAATTATAATTGGTTATTTATAATGGGCTTAATACCCAGAGGTTTGTAAGGCGGATCCGGTGATCGAACCTGTGTTGTTCTGCTTCATCTTGTTTCAAAGGTGAGCGCATTGCCTCTGAGCTATCCTCCTGGCCCTTAAGTTAAGGGCCCGAATACAGACCTACGAGAGGTATCGAAAGAAGACGGAAGTCTGGGGAGTTGGGTTTACAGGGTCATCGTGAGAGAGGAGCAAGAAGCAGATTCAGGGAGAGGAACCATATCAAGGAGGGCAAGAGCAGGAGGAAGAGGAAGGAGGTGGAAAGGTGCAAGAACATGAGGGTCAGTTTCCTGAGGGATCAGTGAGAGAACAGAAAGGAGTACAATGGAGAACCTCAGGGTAAAGGGAGACCGGTGATGATAGATGGAACAAAGCAGTGGAGAAAACCCAGGGTTCATGTGAAGAAACTGGAGGGCCGGCTTGACTTGGGGCCAAGAACTGGTGAAATCCAAGGCCACACACCCATAGACAACTGTCTAGAGTACAGCTTTCCGGTAGCACCCAAACCAGACCTGGTGGGATTGACAGCTCCACCAACAAAACTAAACATACCTGTCCAGCAGTCTGGAACAGGCGACTCCTGACCCGTAGAATCTGTAGGGTGTCCAAGACCAGGAAGTATTCCCTGAGGTGGAGTGCCCGCTGGGAGGCAATATTGACTGCTATCCAATGACTGACCGGGTGGAACTAGACTGTCATCTGTCATCTGACAATCACCTGCAGCCTGCTTAAGGGCAAGAACTCTCAACAGCAGGAGAGCCAACCCAAGAAATGTGAGCGACAATGTGTTGTAGACTGTGACTTTTTGCTTCAAATTCTTGTTGAACTTTGATGAACATATGTTAAACTGTGCTTCTAGGAACGACCCTATCAGCGATCGGCCTAGAGCCTTCTGAATATTTCTCTGCACTTATAATTTCCTCTGCCCTCATCACATTTAGAACCCCATATTTATTCTCGATTCCCACTTTTGCAACTCTTCAGTTGTTTGTGCACATTAACTTTATTTACTAGGTTTATCTGTGTCTCAAGTCTTCTGTTGATGTGCTTCTTGATTACAGGGCACATTGGCATCTGGTTCACTCTTAAATAGAAACAAAGTCTGGTTTTTGGACTCAATAGTGGATTTCACGTGGGGGCTCCCAATTAGAACATCTCAGGGTTCGAAAATCAATTCCCAATGTGATCACAAAAAGGCTCCCACCAACCAGTGGTGCACGCAAAGCTAGCTGTGAGAGGAGACTCTCAAAGGAAAAACTGAGCACACAAAGTCTGTGAGATAACATGATTTATTTTGCTGCTTCTAATTAGGCCTCGGATCATGCATAACCAGGGAACCATTTAGATAGAGCAATGAAGAAACACCAAACATTTCGAGGACTCTCGTCCCAGGGTAGGGTGCTCTTGGCTCTCTCAAAACCTGCAATGGATTCAATACCAATAATAGCCTCATCAAGCAATCTTATAGAAATACACATTTGTATGATGGGAAGAGAGTTAAAAAAAATGACATTCGTTTTGTTAATGAGAAGTATGCTTAGTAGAAATGCATTTGATGTATTTTGTAAATAAATGTGCGACAAAATAGATAAATTGTAGGATTTTCAAAAGTGGATATTTACAGTTACTAAGTAGGTCGTTTTGGATAATTTACACTCAGGAAATAAGTGTAAAATAAGTGGGAAACTTCCGAGATGCAGCGACACAAATAATGCTTTCGTTGTAAGGTGAGCCAACATATTTTCATGCATTCAAAGTTTATTAATTACAATTCATTAACATATGCTATAGAACAATATCGCTTTCAGGAACTTGTCTTCAAGTAACATAACATTCAAGCAAACATTAGCAATTCATAAAGACTGGTTGAGACAGAGGAGATCTTTTTCCAAGTCCCATGGAGCAGAAAACTGCAGTAAAAGCATAACGTCAGGGTTACTGCCACTTTTTCTCTTTTGACAGATTTTCAAAGATTTAGCTGGGGAAGTTGGAGAGTGGAACAGACGTCTGCCAGTTTTACCAATCCACATGCCAAATTTGCCAGGTTCACCGCCTGCATAACATTTGGGCTGCTCATTACCTTAAAAGCAGCCATTTTGTTGCAATCGCTATGCTTTTGAAAAATCAAGTCTTATTAGATTTTCTAGGTCTTTATCGTCGCCCATTACAAAAGAAAGCATCGAATTCCATATGGCCATCTATCCTTGTCCAGTAGGAGATTCATTCGAGTGATTCCTTCTCTCCAGAACTCGAGAATCAAATCAAATATTTGCAAGCACTTAAGTTGGTTTTGGACCTTCTTCAGGCTTGTTGGGGTCATCGCCTGTATGTCTTGCCAGTGAAGCAGCTCTTTAAAGAACCAGATCCCCATGTTCCTGAAAGTTCTTCTCCAGAAGAATATGTCTTATTCAATATATATATATATATATATATATATGCACATGATGCACAATCACATTATTGTGTATACCGTAAATTCTGCATTCAGCATGGTATATGCATATGCTCTTTACTCATTCTGCGCCCGACACTTATCACTGCAAAAACGTTGCACATAATTTCAAAAATACCTTTTTAATGTAATGAGTACTGTGTCTGCCCAGGGATCAACACATCATTTGAAGTACAAGGATAAAGTTGAAAAGGGTTAAGTTTACAAAGTAAATGTGCCCACGGCTCGGGTAGACTGAACACAAGGTATGGCAACACAAAGAAAACAACAGTAAGCAATTTCAACTTGCTTAACAATCATTGTATGAGCGTACATTGCCCACTTCCCATTTGTTCCTCCAACTGGTGATCAAATAATGTTACTCACAGCCATTGGGGATGTAAGTGCACTGGCACTTCTTTCTTAGTTTGGATTGTTTTCGCTCCTTCATTGCACTTGTCAAGGTGTCACCCTTCTTGGTCACAGATTAAACCACCTTGAGTTCACGAGGCCCCTGGTCAAGGGGCGAGTCTCCAGGTCTTGATGTTGCTCTAGACGTCTGGGTCCATAAATGGCAAGGTTTGATCCCTCTGGTGCCATTAGTCTGTACCCACATTGGGGTGGGAGGTGACCAGACAATTGACATTGTGCCTCTGACTTGCTACAAATCATAATGTCATCCACATACTGTATGACGGTGCTCCCCATCTGTATATTGCCAAGATCCACCTGGAATACCCTATTGAAGATGGAAGGTGACTCACAGTACCCCTGTGGGAGTCTCGTGTGTTTCCACTTTGTTTCTATGTAGAAACGAGGTCAAGTCCTGTGATCCTTCATGGAGTGTTATAGAGAAGAAGGCGTTCTTCAAGTCTATTACTGTGAAGGGGGTAGCTTCCATCAGGATGCTACACAGAATTGTCGCTGGATTATGAACAAACAGGAATTCTGCTTCTACTATTTGGTTCAAGGGACACAAATTATGAATAAAACACCACAACCCCCGGTCACCTTTCTTACAGGGTACACTGCAGTGTTACACTACGATTCTGAAGGTACCAGAATGCCTTGCTTCACTAGCACGGCTATCATCTCATATATGCCTTCGTCTGCTTCCTTTGATAGGAGATACTGTCTCATCCTTGGTAAATATAGCCCCTGGTTTGAGCTTTATCTTGACTGCCCCTATCACTTTTAGTAGGCCCACGTCATAGGGATCACTGCTCCATAAGATGCTAGGTATTCGCTCCAAGTCTTCCTCAAGAAATGGTGGTGGTGCTTTTCACAACACGGTCATTCTCTGTGGCACTTCCCTGTAATCTATTCTCACCCAGTATGTAATGCTTATGTCAAATACCACCTTGTGATCGTATCGATCGCCCTGAAATAGTTCCTCATCTGTCACGTCAGCCAACCTGTATCCTTCACCCACTGCAATCATCTTTCTCCAAGATCGTTCTGTGTCTTCAGTCCCATGCAATGCTATTATCTTGCTTCTCGCTGTACCTGCCTCAAGTTCTAGGGGGATCACCTTTTCCCCTTTCCTTTCTGTTCATCTCAGGGAAATTGTGGTCTAACTAAGAACACTTTGGGTATGCGTAGCAGCCTGCCCTGTATCCCTGGGAGCCACGCTATCAATACTTCCACTCCATATTGAAACAAATCAATGTCTACTGGCACCCCCCTCTGTACCGTCTGCCCACAATATGCTGGAATTAGTTCCCTCACATTCATATAATGAATTCCTGGTGATGAGTACACTACCCCCTGGTCTGTGAATGAAATGGTCACGTTAAGTTGGCTCATCATGTCTTTACCCATTATGTTCACAAGCATCTGTTGGGAATATAACAGTGGTATGGTCACGTCATGTTCTCCTATGGAAAATGGAAGTTTGTTGGTAAAAGGAACCAAATCTGTAGCCCCAGAAAATCTGTGTGCATTCATGGCGATGTCTGACATTGGTTATCTTCCTTCCCTAATACAGGACCGACCCGCCCCCATATCCCCGAGAAAGTCTTGTCACCTATTGTCATCCCTATACGTGGTTCCCTAGCCGGATTGCGTGTGACGGATAGGATTGAGCAAATCAGGTCTGTCTGTGGGCTGTCCTATTGTGGGTACAATGACATTCCCGTCCCTGTGAATGGATTGCCCCCTACAACAGTTGCTCCTCATAGCTTTTGCACATGAGTCAGCATTGTGGCGTTTGTTGAGCTGGTTGTGATGGCTGCATGTGTCATGGGCTGATATGGCTGCATTTGCATGTTGTGTGTGTGCATCTGTCTGCGCTTGCGTGTGACCCTGGGCATAATACTAAGTCTGCTCTGTCTGATATGTGGGTTGGTGCTGCTTTCCCCCATTCTGGTGCATCCCACCCCATTCCTACATACTCCAGATATGTGGTCCATTTACCCACACACCCAACATTGCGGGACTCCACAGTCTGTCTTTGCTGTCTCCATGAAACCCATCTGTGCCCTGTTGCATTTGATACCCAAAACCTCTCCCTTGAGGTGCCCCTCCTCATTCCTGTGACCACCAATTCATATCCCCTCGTCCTGCAAAGTCCCCCCTGCTATTTGCAGTCTATTCTGCACATGCTGAGTAACTACTCCTCCCCTACTCATTAGCATTGCCCCTTCCATTGTGTACTGTTAAAAAGCAGGTTCCAGGCTCTTTAAGATTTCTTCAGGTAAGTGTATTTCCAAGTTCTTAGTTACATATCCACATGAAGACAAAGGACATAAGCTGTGACAACACCGGCTCCCATCACCCAGTGCCAGCCAGCTGTAACCGCTTCTACACAGAACACTCACTCAGAATATTCCATCATCCACACAAACATTCCACATGACATCTCAAGGTACCTCACCTGAGACAGGCACAATACAACACACCTCCGTCCTTTACTAAACCATACATGCACAGAACAAGTCACATACCAGAACACAACTACCACCTTCCAAGATATAAGCACACGTAACACTCAACTGGCAGACCGACACTTCCACGGCCAAACCCAACCATCAAAACATCACACCCTGACAAACTACATTCCAATACTGTCATCCATCTGCCTGTTCCTGCCACAAACAAGCAACTGGGCTCTCGCCCCAGGACCTGGCCAACCCTGAAACTGGGCTACTTCACCTACATTCCTGAACAACCACAAGACTGCTACACCTCCTACCACCTGCCCCCGCCTACAACAACGCGGGTGTCCAGGCTGCCACCCTGGAACCCCAGCAGGCCTCTAGACTGCCACTCTAGAGAACCGAGACCTCAAAACCTCCAAAAAGACAATCACAACCTCACTCCAACAGGGATTCACAAAGTGGAAACATACAACATCACTGAGGTCACAAACACCCATGGTCTTAATACCATACTCATTACACCAGACCAGGATGTACATGCCTTCCAAACACATTGGGAGCGGTGGCCACGCACTCCCAATGCCAACATCAATGACTGGTAAAAACCAAACGGTCTTATAGCAAGGAAAACATCTTAATCCAAAACAAGCTGTTGAACCCATGGATACAACGAAATCCACAATAAATACCACAAGTAACATAGAAAATAATTTACTCATCATCTCAGGACTTACCACACTCAATACCGACGGGTCATTACCAGGTGTCCCCAGCTACCCCTACCACCAGCTACCTACTGTCCAATGTGATGAGAAGGATAAAAAAACCTAGAGGAGGCGCTACCTCCTTCACAGAACAACCCCTTTGCTGTTCAACCTTTACCAGAATCAGGTAACCCCTATAACCAGACCAATCCCCTCACATGAAATTAGAAAACGCTAACATCCTTAATTGAAAGAGTCGAGGCACTACCTCACTCTAGAACAATCGCATGGGTGTTCAACTTTTACCACGACAGGTAACTACCCAAACCAAACCAAACCAAAACAATGTAAGGAAAACTATATACCCCACTGACATTACCCAAACAATTCAAACCATGCATTTCACACTGCAACACTTCCATGCTGAACATGATTTCACCCAATACCCAACACTCACTGACTCTCTCCAACCTATCTGAGTCAGATTCATCATAACATGCATTCCAAAATCATAGAATGCTGCAACCATATGCTGTCAACAATACATAAACCGCATTGAAAACATTTGCGCTGTGCACATTTGAATACAAAACCATGTTGCTCATAGTAAGTAAAATCCCCAAAACTAACACTTTTATGAACTAAAACGTCCATAGCCATTTGTAGGCTCTTAAGCGAACCTATGAGTCCATAGCCATTTACACAGGCTCTACTGACATGTGCAATATAGTTGAAAATCCTCAAAATGATTAAAGCTATCACACTCATACACATACCACCCATTTTACACCAACAGCAACAATTTATGCACATTAGTGCCCATGTGCCATGGTGCTTGGCACTCGAAACCTGCAATTCCTCAAAAGAATTATGCTAAGTACCTTTCAATACAACATATTAACACACTATATTGTCACCGTTTCACTTACTCATTTACATAACAGAACAGCGCCGTTTAAAATGCATGTATATCTTCTATAAACACAAACTCATTTGCATCCTCGCAGTGCCCCCATTCTACAGATTCACATCGCACCAAGGCACTCACCATCCTGCACATGCAAAATGTTTTCTGATCACTAACTGAGACGGAGCGGCATGCCAGCATCACAATCCGCCGAAAATGTCTCTTTTGCCAAGCAGAGACCACAGCATTTGGCACCTAAACAAACCATGTCTCTTGGATCCGATTCGTATCATAGGGTTCCCATGTTCTAATCATTGTTCATTCCTGCCTTAATATAGCTGCACACATATTTTGCTTCCTTCCTTCGAAGACACATGTCTTGCCAAACGTCAGATTCCTTAAAGTACTTTCCCTTTTACATCCTCAGGGCAAACAGCACTTATAATACGATGCTCTAACAATAGCACATTCCAAAGAACATTCTACGCTTCACCATCTCCCCCTGCTGCATGTGTGACATCATCAGTCACTACTGCTCAGCAGGGCTATGCAGAGCTGCATACGCCAACGGTAGTTCACTTCCCAGGAGACCACGCCACGAAAGGCTCATAAATCACCAGAGTTTCAGACAGCCAAAAACATGATGTGCACGATAAGCACAGTACGGTGCTGCCAGGCTCCCATAACTTCAAAGCTTGCAATTATCTCGTGAGAAGGACACCGTTTAAAACAACAGCTCCCCATTGCTATGAGTGCATATGACATGGGAGTGACGTGTAGTCAGGCAAACAGTCCTCTTTGTTCATGTCAAATTGACATCCATTTCCCAAACTAAGAGCAGTGTCTCTTTTTTTCTATTACCATTCTAACTTTAAAAAAAACATAGAGTAGCATCACATTCCTCCCAGTGGGCTAGCTCTTCATTACATTTCATGGAGGACCAGGGTACAGCGTTAGCTTTCCACATCAATTTCCCAGTATTGCCAGTATTTTCTTTCACCTGCTGGTACAGCGCCATCTCCAGCCCCCAGGGCAGAGCTCTACCTCCAACTTAGGAGCTGCCCTTCCAAAAAGGGGCCTCTTTCTTGGACTTCCCCTGAACCCTGGGACGCAGTCCTCCTTCCTGCTCCTGGAGCTGATCCCTCCTGTTCCTGCCCCTGCACTCTGGGGAGCCATGTCAGGGCTTCTCCCTGAAGACACCCTGGGGCCCAGCTTGCCCACTACTTATGTGCGCCGATCCCACCAAAGATGGGGCTTTAATCCTCCGGCTCCCCCTGCACCCTGGGTGATCGGACTTAAAGTTTTTGGGGGCGGTGTTGTCCTTCTCCAGAAGCTTGTCCTTCCTGCACCCCCCGCAGCAGGGTCCTCAGTCCATCAGCTTGTGACACGTAGGTTACCAAAGACCGACTCGTCGCCATTGTTAAAAAGCAGGTTCCAGGCTCTTTAAGATTTCTTCAGGTAAATTTATTTCCAAGTTCTTAGTTACATATCCACATGAAGACAAAGGACATAAGCTGTGACAACACCGGCTCCCATCACCCAGGGCCAGCCAGCTGTAACCGCCTCTACACAGACCACTCACTCAGAATATTCCATCATCCACACATAAACATTCCACATGACATCTCAAGCTATCTCACCTCAGACGGGCACAATACAACATGTACTTGCATAATTTCTTCTGCACTAACTTCACTTCTTCCTGTTTTCTTTCCTCATGCTTCTGCCTCACATTCTCTTATTCTGTTCTACAGTAGTGCACAATGGTTTTCTGAATTTCTGAGCAATGTTTAGCTTCCATCCCCCCTAGTTTCTTAAGCAGTGTTTGCAGCTGCTCAGGCAACCCTTGACATAAGTTGTGGTAAAATAACTCCAATGTTTTGTCCCATGGTTCCCTCGTCTTGAGGCACAATCGCTCTTGAATCTCTTGAATATATTGAAGTGGGTCTTCATCCTAATGCATTTTGCGTGCCATAATCACGCTTATAGTCGAGATGTCTGGGTATTGTACCTTGAGAGCTTGCCATAAGGCCACTCTGCAGTTATTGAACAGCATGCCATTGTGTGCTGTGTTCTGTGCAGTTACTCCAGGATACAGTGCACTTTTCCATATATCATAGGCTACCTCCCCAAGAATGGCTGAAAGTAAACTCTTCACGACACCCAGCGCTAATGTCATCCGTACTGTCATCGAGCTTGTAAATCCATTTCCCATCCCCAGCAGTCAATGACGGTAACTTGCATCTTAAATTGTCTTTGTCCATTTAGCTGCAATGGAATATACTGAGGCCGCCCACCACCCGTCTCCAATAATGGAAACTGTGTCTGTCTCGTCCCTCCGCCCTGTCTCCTCATGCCCTTGAACATCTCTGTCAGGTGAATGCCCCTGTCATCTCTGCCCGTTTCCGTCCTGGCAGGGCACTGAGCCTCTGCATATACAATTGATATCGTCCGCACTGCACAATCCACCCTTCGGACGCAGCAAATGCCCTTCAATGCCCTCCTCTCCTCTGTCTGTGTCTTCTTCACCTCCCCATACTGTCTATCAGGGCTTGCTTCCCTGGAGCGGCGAGGGGGTCTTTCATTTTTGTTGTCCTCACTCCCCTGTGGATCCTCGTCTGGCCCCAGGTCCCAATACTACTGTCACTGTCCCCTTCTCTCTCATCCTTGAAGCTAACCCTCTTCAACATTGGGTCTTCCCACTGCTTTCCCTTTGCTCGATCTGTACTCCCACTTTCCCCCATCACTGAGGGTCCAGTAGCTCTCCTATCTGCCCATAGGGCAGCCGTGATGTTTCTCAAACTCCTGTAGAGTTCTCCCAACCTTCTTCGTATCCCTTCCTCATCATCTAAACATGCCATGTCAGTTTTAATCTCCACCACCCTCAGAGAGTGTCTCTCTCTGTTCCGGTCTCTGTCCCTCTCACATCTCCTCTCCACTTCTTTCCTGCATCAGTGTTCTGTAACAAGACGCACAACGTCTAACCTTCTTGTCTCTTTCTTTATTTCCAATTGCTTTTACTGCTGCTCTTCTGCTTTCCTCCTTGCTATGTCCTCTAGCTCTGTTTTCTCTTCTCCTTTTGTTCTCTTTCTCCTGCTCGTTCCCTCTGTTTTTGCAACCTTTCGCTTTCCTCCGTCTCTTCCCTTTCCCTTCTATGTACTTCCTCCATTATCTCCGCACATTCTTTAGCTTCCTCCTCTACATCTACTACTAGGTAGCTCCTTCCCCATTTGCCCTGTCTCACTTGTGGCTTTTCTGTCCAGTTTGAGCAATATCTGTCCGCCTACCCATTGATTCAGGACTATCAATTCTTGGCCCTTGCCAAGCCCTGTCTTCCCCAGGTCATTCTCCTTTAGCTTCATTTGCAGCTCGCTGCGTTCCTTAAATTTGCTCTTTCGCGTTTCTTTACCAGCATGCTTTGTGCCACTAAGTGCACCACTGTCACTATACACTGGAGGGGCGAAAGTGGCATTGGTGTATCCAGCCGCTGCTTTTAACTCCTTTGTGGGGTAAAATCCTTTACTTTCTGTTGCTGCATATATGTCCTCGGTTTGAGGAGAGGTAGGGGGAGGCGAGGGCCCTTCACCTTCCATATCCTGTTTACTCAGCATCCAATGCCGCTGATTCAAGTCCACTTCCTCGGCCTGAAGCATTTTCCATAATTCTAATATGGCCAGTCGCTTGCTTAATTTGTTCCCCTTGTAGGCTGCCTGTAAATAAGTGGTCAATTGTGCTGCACACATTTGGAAAATCTTCTGTCTTTGGGCCATTGCTTTGCCAACTTGCACTCGGTACCGCAAGTCCATTCTGCGCTATACCTGCATATTATCTCTTGATACCGTGGGAGGGACTTGTATAAGTGTTGGAGAGGTGTATCCCTCATTTTGTCACCTTGTATAACACTTGTCAATACTTACTTGACCTCAAATCGGGATTGAAATCCAATTTTACCTAGCAATTTTGCAATCCACAATCTCACTAGGGTCTTTCAAATTCCATGTACTCAAATCCTAACAGTGCAATGAAATCTTTTCCTTAGCCTCTCGGGATCACCACCGCCACAGTGGGTGTGCTCCGCGCACCGCCCCACTGCGGCCCTGAAGGCTCAAATCACAACTCCACTCATACGCTTCTCAAGCACTGCCCCAATTGGCTAACACTAATTCTCAAACTCACTCCACAGTCTAACCACTGAAATCCACCACTTCCAGTGCACCTCAAGTCCTATTGAACAACATTGCCAGTGACTTCACCAATACCTTAGAGGAAAATATCTCAGTGACCGACCCTTCAACATACATATTTGCTTATTAACTACCCAAACACAACAACAAACAAGAAGCAACACATACAAGGGCGTCTTCCTGCCTTACTAACAGGATAATGCAGCAAAAAGGTTTAGAGTTCCCTCTTGACAAACCATATGCTCTCACATCCTAATTCAGCAAAATGTGATCCAAGTTCCTGTGTGTTTAATATAACCCATTACAATGTGATTAATGATGACTCTCAATCATACTCTTCAGAAAGAATTTTGTTCTTTTATGTCATCATAAAAGGCAGTGAGCACTCAGTGTGCCCATTAGCCAATGCATTTTCGGAACCAGGTCCGTCTTCAGGGCTGAAAACACTGCAAAGGTATAAACAATGGCATGCAACAGAGTTAATCTTGCAACCAGGGCAATGTAGACAAGTGTGCACTGCCCAATTCCAAAATTGACTCCAACGGGAGAACCAGAGTCTCGAGGCCGTGCACCAAACCCATGCATGGCATCTAATGATTCAATATAATGATTTCATCTGGTTTGTGATTTAAACAACATCTGCATCATCCCAAGGAGGAGACCAAGGCATACGACAGACAGCTGAAACAACGTTGGATTTAATGTTTGAACAGAGTAGAAAATGGCCTAAATACGAGCATTGCATGAAGTCTATTCATCCATCCATGACAGCTCTATAGTATCTAACTGAAACTCAAAGTGCTCGCAAGACCAGTGCTCTCTGAGTAATGGAAGTGTTCCATTAAATCCCTTGTGGGTCATCAAACTTTGCCTAAGGAGACACAGATGTACATCCACCCAAGACTATATTCTGACAAGGGTGGGCACACTGTACTCACCTTTTCTTTACACTTTAGTTGTTTTGATTGAAACGAGAAGACGTGAAAATGTAATCAGACACAGAGATTGATCCGTCAGCTGATTGATGATGTAATTATGTATATATAATGGGCCCTGCCCCCTGCAAGATATACACTTGTGTACATTAAACAAGTGTTGGGGCCATGGCCACACACAAATGGCACTGCCCCATATTTTAAAGACACACTGAGGATAAGGGGCATAGACTGTATCAAGTACGCTTCTATAGCCATCGATATAACTGCAATACTTGGAAAGAATTAGCCTCTACCAGCCAATTCGGTAATAGCCATGTGGAAACCCTCAGACTTTCAAATTCCCATACATTGCACCAAAATAACATACAAGGTTTCAGCAGTCTGTATTGACAGGCGTTATATAAAGCATATAAATATCAGTCTGGGAGGGGTAATGGGCCATAAACATATTCGGAATATATAGCGATCACTTCTTGATATGCACTGAAACAAACAATCTGTGGATTGACATTACTTGATATGTCTCCCAAGTATGCCAATAGATGTAATACATTACAAGAAGGCCGCCGGGTTCTCGAGTGTGGACCCAGAATATGCGGCAAGTCGAGAACATAGAAAAAGGTCTATGTTGGTCGCCTTGGCGCCCGTTACACAACAGACCAAACGTGGCACCGAGGATTTTTCCAACTTCATGCTGGAGTGTTCCTGCTGCGCTTGAAACATTTGAAACTAGCACAAGTACTCAATGCCATCATGGCATGTCAAATAATTTTCTTCTGTGCATCACAGTGCCTATCGCCTAAACGCACATGTGGATCCCCAAACACATTCGGGTGACCAGAGCAACACGGGCAGCCATGGCCCCAAGCGCCATGTGGTGCTCGTAGGCAGACAAAGAGTAGCTGTAAGAAGTGGTGTGTATGTGCATGGTGGCAGAATAAGGCCAGCTAATAATAATTATGCACCGGAAGACAGACCATGGTTGATTTTAATATGTATTATGCCCCTAGACTACATGACATATGCCTTTAGGGCACAACTATCCATACCACTGCAAATCAGGCCTTGGGAATATTTGGTTAGGGAGATAGTCTTGAAAAGACATACAGCATAATCTCACCCACTGGTAACAAGAGGAGGGGAGTGGCACTCTCGGTGTGAATCTGATTAGAGTATGATCAAGAGCATATGCAGAGTGTACCATAACATATATACTCTCTCAACAGCACTCACAAAGAGGGAAAGAAGCATGAAATAAATCATAGCAAAATTACACGATTCATGCAGGATTAAGCGCTGTGAGGCGAGTAACCACTACCTGCAGCCCCTATACCTTATATCGGATAAGTATGTGCCAGGATGCACAAATATATATTTTTTTTATTTTTCTGCATTCATTGTAAGTCCCCACTTTAAACCAAGAAAAACCCTCTAGGAATTATACCTACCTGAACGGAAAGAAATTTCCGTCTGGAGCCATTGTGCATATATCCCCATGTGCTCAAAGTATCTTCAGGTCAGTAGTTTCCCCCGACTGGGTTGACACCAGTAAGTGTGCCCTGGTATATAACAACAGTTCTCACACCTCCTTTTATGTGTTCTGTCTCACCACAGATTTGTGATACTGAAAGGGTTAGACCAATGATTTAGCCTCAAGATTCAATAACCCACGTCCTGATGAAGGCCCTATTATACCATCTATAGGATGGTCGCTTGGATGTGCGCATTATTGTAAAAGGGGCTGAAACACGCGTCAACAATACTTCACAAGAGAACATGCCGAAAGCAGAAAATAGAGCCATCTGTATGTGATCTGCAGGGCAATGCTTTACAGGAGCCACTTGTGAACAATAATATTTATCCAGACATACAAAGTGGATTGGAATAGAAGATAACCAAATCTGGATACCTATTTTGGTGGTCCCCAACATACCCACAAAATACTTACAATGCACACAAAAAAATGTGAACACACCTTTCACACATGAACGAAAAATCCTAATTAACCCCACACTGTCCCAGTGTTTTTATGTATACTTGTATATTGCATATGCTGTCTTTTTGCATTGCACTAAGTAAGGTTGAAATAAACTTTTATGTCGTGTAGCACAGAAGGATGAGCTCTGTATAGTGTAGTAATTGCACTATTGTGAGATGAACTACGAGATCTGTGCACCAGAGGGAGGGGTAGCTGTTTACTCTAGTTTTTCCTTATTGTTAATTGATCCTGTTTTTTGTACAGTATTTTCCATGTTAGTGGCAGTGAAGCATATGCGAGCTTTGCGTCTTGGGGTTCAGCTTTTGCGAAGAATGTGACTATTTACAGAGATATGTATCTGTGTCTCATCTACCTGCGTGAGTCATAAGCATGTGTTTTGTGTCGATATGCAGTAGGCTTTTGCATGTTTGTGTAGCTTTGTAAATGGATTTCTATGTACTTCATGTCTAAGTGCAGCAACATCGTTGATTTCTTGATTTGTGGTCAGTCGACTTGTTCGGTTGATTACATCTTCATCTACTCCAGATCATCAACTGGGCGTAGCCTGAACGGTTGTCTGAGAGAGCAACGCTTCTCACATCTGTGATACATCAACGATGGCAGTGAAGGGCCTAAGAGTGAGGTGCATCTGCTGTGTCTCAGTCTTTGGGCTGAGAGTCATGTGGGAGTCACAAGGACCATACTTTGATGATATTTGTGTTGTCTGGACAGGCAACACTGAGGATTACAAAGCTTCACTAATTAGCTTAATAGCAGATTTCAAATTTAGCTCACTTGTCTTCCAGCCAAACTTCTATCTCTTTCTTGGATTTGAAGATCAGCATTGTTAATAATCACATAGTTAACATGTTCTAAATGCATGGAGTGGGAAACATTGAGTATCATTAGGAATATCCCTAAAGGAGAAATGTTACAAGCTAAACACAATTGTAGCGACAGTACAGACCTTGAATAGGAGTTCAATGCAATTTCTGATAGGTTTAAAGGCAGAGTTTACAGAACATATGACACAAAGCAGCTATCGCAAAAATAACAGACAAGAGCACTTTGTTGATACCCAACGCTAAACACACCACTGTTAGCAATCAGGTGTTCCGCTTTATCATCAGGTTTTCCGCTAAAAATCAGATTTACAACATACTGAGGAAGTGTTGGAATGTTTTATGTTTAACAAGGATCTTAAATGTGATATCAATGACAAACCTCAATGGTTTTCACCAAGGCCAAAATTGTAGGCAAATTGATCAGTCCCAGTTTTCTGAATCTGTATCTGTCAATATGCCAGTTACCTAAACCCATTAATTTTTTCAAATGTGGCACATGTAGTTTTTGCACTCAACAAGATTACCAAATATGAGACTAATTCCTACAAATTGATACATGGACAAGGGCTTCTCAAATGTAAATCCACATATGTTGTACACTGCATTGTATGTGCCTGCAACATGTTCTATATGGGCAGCATGAAACGTGAATTGAGATTCAGAATCCAGCTTCTATGCTACAAGAACCAGCAATACTCCCAATGGTCAATCACTGGCTTTGCAAACAGCAGAGATGTGTTTTGGGAATTAAGACGTTCAATCATGAACTAAGATGTGATAACAGAGAAACCACGAGGATACAAAAAGAGGCCAGACTCATTTTTGGACTACAAACTGTAAGAGATTGCCTTAACACGGATCATGAATTATAAGAATTCATTAATGTGTAACAACACTGATATTTTGTTGTCTTCCCCCGTAATTATAATTGCATTGGTATTTTAATGAGTTTCAATTTGGTTTCATTAATGTTTAAGTAGCACTCTAGTAGGTGTCTCAGCCCTGCATTACCATCTCATTTTGGATTATCAGGTCTAATATGACTTGCTGTGAGCATAACAAACCGGTATAAACAGTATATACTTTGGTAATCGTAAAAATACTCCTATTTGCTGTTCTAATTCTGTATGGAATACAGGCTTTCATTAGTACCGCTGAGAAACATAACAAAACATATTCATGCGCTTTGGCAAATCACATGTCGGAGTTTAAATTAGCATTCACACAACATGTCAATAGAATATCAGTTCAATACTCGAGCATCAGAAATCATTGTTTCAAATAGGTTTGTAATATGGGAATGAAGTAGTTCAATTCATCATTCCATATGCAGCTAACTTACAACCCAAACAAATGCAACTGTTCACAATTTCGTCCAGCACTCAAACGATCAATTCATTTAAATACCACCAAAACCAGCAGACCCAGAACTCTAGGGAATTATTTGTTCTTGCTTCCACACCCAGTGGATACCTTCCCAAGCCACCCCTGCCACAGTGTGCAAGCTTTCTCCGTCTTCCATTGTTTCCAGATTGAAACATTAGATGTGAACAACTTGCAGGTTCACGTGACACATGTAGGGTCATTCATTTTTTTAAAAATAACTTTTATTTATAGGCAGAGGCTACAGCAAAACACAATAATAGAGAATCATGTATGATCATTTACATCAGTAAGACACAGTTAACACAAATTAATGATATACATCAACATAAAAAGGGAACCATTCAATGTAGGACATCGCAGAGCGTAAGCCCTGTGAGGGCCCAGGTGAGTTACCTTGGGATGTGCTTTCAGCTTGATGAATGAGATAACTGTTAAACGTGGTCCATATGTTCTTGGGGCGAGAGTGCACAGGGAGCGTAGTTAGGTATTCTTCTTCACAGGTTCTGGACCAGGTGAATGCATTGAGCCACCTCTGAAAGGTTGGAGGGGAGGTGCTCTTCCAGCACTGGAGTATACATTTCTTAGCCACCATGCAACTTATGTTTACAAACCCAGCTACCCGTCTAGTATCATCAGTATCCCACATCGAACTATATTCCCAGTGGCCTGGGGTCGATCATTGTACCGGTGATGTCAGTGAGAGCCTTCAGGATCCCATCCCAGAAATTCCCCAATTTCTGACACGTCCAATATGTGTAAATGGTCTGAGCGCTCAGATTTGCAGCAGGCACAGGTGTGTGTGTGTCCGTGTGGGCAAACCTAGAGATCTTCCATGGAGTATACTACAATCTGTTTAATAATTTAAACTGCATGACACGGTAACGAAAATTGAAGGATACCCTATTTGAGGTGTCAGATCTCAAGATCCAACTCGTCCGTCCACTCAATGCGTGCTTCGGATGGGTGGGTCGTGGTCCCCGCCAGTAATATTTTGTATAGAGTGCAGACAATACCGTGTACACCACTTGAATTAGGTATAAAGGCAACTTCAGGGGTATCGGGAGGTTCATTAGGAAAAGTAGACCACTTGGCCCGAAAGGCAGTGCAGAGCCTGTAGTACTGCAACATTCCAAGTGGGGACCCAGAGTGGCCCTTCTTCCATGTCTGTGGGTCAATACATTTCCTATTAGGAAAAAAGTCAGTTAGTGCCCGGTAACACAGGGTCTCCCATTGTCGGGCCACGGCTTTGTTCTGTGTGGGTACCAGGCCGGGGAACCTCCATACGGGAAGCCATTTGTAATAGGGGCAGGATGGTGTTATCATGTTTAGGAGACAGCCCCAGGCAAGAAGGGTGGAGGCTACTGGGTCAAGGTGGGAATCCTGCACATATTCTTGATGAAATATTAGGGTTATTATATCAATCTCAGCTGCAGCCAGGTTTTCCAGTTTGACGTGTGGACGTGTCAGGGAGCTCGGGTACTAATAAGATGTGTATTGGGCCTGTGTAGCTATCCAATATAGCATCAAATCAGGAGCAGTGAATCGCCCTTCTCATATGGGAGTGCCATGTCTGACCATTTCTTACGGACCACACCGGAGCGCCAGAGGAACTGTGTGCAAGATTTGTGCAGCTTAGTGAAGTATTGTTTCCCAGGCCAAATGGGTACATTGCTGAAGATCTAGAACAGTTTAGGGACCAGCATCATCTTAATGAGGGAGAGTTTCCCAGCAAGTGATAACGGGAGAGAGCTCCACCTCTTCATTTTTGCTTCAGCTAATTGTGCTGTAGCTATGTAGTTATCTGTTAGCAGAGCTGATTTGGGAGTTAAGGTGTCGCTATCCAAGTATTTGATTCCCTGAGGGGACCAACGGAGTGGGTATTCCGAAACCGGTTGTTGGGTAGCGGCGGTGAGTGGGAGAATTTCCGACTTGGAGTAATTAATCGTGAAGCCAGAGGAGGTGCCCACTAATGTGATGTCCCGCAAGATGGGGTCCAGGTGAGTGGTGGGGTCTCTAATATATAATCACACATCTGCATACAGGGAGATGATCTCAGGGGAGTTCTTTAGTCGTATCCCTCTGTGGGCGTGAGGTGACCTTACATAATCTGCCATTGGCTCTATCACTAATGCAAAAAGGATTGGGGAGAACGGACACCCCTGTCGAGTGCCCCTGAAAACTGCGAGTAGCGTGGATGTTAGGGAATTGACCCGGACTCTCGCCACAGGGGAGGTATACAGCAATTTGATGTATCCAATCATGTTGGGGCCAATCCCCATCGTCTCGAGAACCAGCCACATATATTTCCATGAGACCATGTCAAATGCTTTTTGTGCATCAAGTGTGACCGCTATAGCATTTGAGTCCTGGTAATTTCTGGCCATCACATTGAAAAGCCGCCGGATGTTGTGGGATGTAGATCGACCAGGGACGAAGCCATCCTGGTCTTCGTGTACCAGGTGGGTCATTATTGGGAGGAACCGATTCGCTATAACCTTTGCAAAGATCTTGGTGTAAATGTTCATTAAGGAGAGGGGCCTATATGAGCCACACTCGTCACCGGGTTTACCAGGCTTAAGCAGTACTGTTATGACTGCTTCACGCAGGGAGGAAGGGTGGATGGATTCACAGAGCAATTCCTTCCAGATCTCTAATAGTTTAGGAGCAAGAATCGCAGCGTGTTCTTGGTAGAACTCAGGGGTGAGCCTGTCCGGGCCTGGTGCCTTGCCCTTCGATAGATCTGAGATGGCTTTAGTGATCTCTTCTAGTAAGATCAGGGATTCCAGTTGGTCTCTAGTCAATTGGGAGATGTATGCTGTGGGGATTTGGTCAAGGAGATCTCTCATATGTTGCTCGCTATGTTTCAGGGGTAGTGCATACAGGTTGGTGGAGAACTCAGCGAATGTATCTAATATTTGCTGATCTGCCCATTGAGGGGTGCCCTGCACATCCTTAATGCACTCAATTGGGGTTGGACCCCATTCTTCTCTTGTTAATTTTGCTAGTGTCCTGCCCGGTCTCTCCCCTTGCCCGTATTTCCGAGCAGCTTGTGGGCGACTAAAGTAGCGGACCTCTCTTATGGCATGCATTTCAAAGACTTTAAGTTCCTCGTTTATTTGTGCAAGTTTAGTTGGATATGCCACTGTCGCAGAGTCCAGTTCTAGCTCCCTCAATTTAGCTTCAGACCTATTGAGGTCCTTTCTTATGGTCTTCAGTATCCCTACCTCCCTTGATATGGACATCCCTCTGATGTACACTTTAAAGGCGTCCCATCGGACTCCAACAGTGGTGTCCTGCGTGGAGTTACACTCAAAGAAGGTCACAATGTCTGCCAGTATGTCGGCTTTGAACACTATGTCAAGGAGGGCAGCGGGCTTGAAGCGCCATGTGCTAAATGTTGGTATGGATGGGCCCAGATCAACTACAGGGTGATCGGATCATGATCGGACAATGTGCGAGCAAGTAACTGGGCTTTATCTATTCTCCCCACCAGATAACCTGACACCAGAAATAGATCGATTCTGGAGTAACTATCATGTACAGACACATAGTAGGTGTATTCGCGGGATCAGGGATGGAGGGATCTCCAAGCGTCGCAAACACCTAGTTCTAAACAGTGCGCGTGCAATCTGCCTGCCGCACGCAACAGTGTTCTAGATGCAATTCCTGTTCTATCCAGATTGATGTTGAGAATTAGGTTCATATCCCCCACCAAATAATTTGGACTCCCGTATAGCCCAACAGAATGGCAGCAAGGTCATCGAAGAAGCTTGGGGTATCTACATTTGGGGCATAGGTGTTTACCAAAAGACATTCCCTGTTTATTATATTGCAATGTAGCTGCCTTTGGGGTCAATGTAACTTTTGTGTAGTGTGAATTTAATGGATTTATGGATTAACATTAGTACGCCTCTGGCTTGCGTAGAGTATGTTGTGTGAAGCCTGTTGGGCCTCCAGGATGGTGCAATACACATTGCTAGGTGACCCTGAGTATGCGTTTCTTGTAGCATGAGCATCTTGATGCCGTGCCTTTGGGCATAAGCTGTGATTTTACGAGCCTTAGAGTAGTTACTCAATCCCCGGACATTATAGCTATGGTCATTTGTGTGTCCTAGGGTACATCCCAGTAAGTGTAATTTGAGGTGTGTCTACTAATAGGGCCGTTGCCAATATAATACCTCTCCATGACGTGAATCGGCATTTTACTTCTGCAATTTTCAATTTGAACTCTTAGAACACAGATGGACCCCCCACCAACACCACCCCATCATAGCTGGTAGTCAGAGTGTCTCTCTCCCTCTCTCCCTCTCTCCCTCCCTTCCTCCCTAGCTACCAGAACAGGTGGCAGTGGGCCAGTCCAAACGTGGACCAGGAGCACTGTTGGCCCAACAGGGGCCAGTACCCGACAAACTCTCATAAACAACCATTGCAACGGCAGTGGGGTGCGCTGTTGCAGTGCATTCGACTACTCAGGAGCAGTGAAGTGCCAAAGCTGCCACGTGGATCGGCGGTGTACATAACTATGATACGGGTCATTTCACTGGTGTGGGTTTTAGTAGAGAGTGAACTTAATTTATTAGGAAAACTGTGGTCCAGTAATGACGGATACTACCAATAATCCATGTGTAGTCACAAATAGAATCAACAATTGTCAATACAGCAAAACAGATAATCACTCGCCAGGAGGCAGTTTGCTACAACACGAGGTAGTGAAGTGCCCCCACAACATGCCAGGCAAAGCAGACCAGCAGTGGGGGTTAGTGTGGCTGGCTTCCCCTGACCCAAGGGCTGACAAATAATATTACTAAAACATAAACAATGTGGGGGCAATGGGGCATGGTTCAGTCATTGTCCAGGAGGTCTTAAACTGGTTTATGAAGAGGTATCTGGGACTCAATGAATTTCACTGCTTCATCTGGGACAGCAAAAAAGTACAGTTTCTGCCGAAAGGTGAACTTGAGCCGAGCCGGGAACAGTATGGTATAGGGAATGTTACGCTCTCTCAACTATTTAACTCCCAAAAATTGGTGCGGCTCCTGCTGTAACCCAACGGAGAAGTCAGGGAAGATCCTGATGATTCGGGAGGCGAGATGTAGCTCTCCCTTTTCTCGTGACAGACGGAGGATGAGATCTCTGTCTCTGTAATTGAGGATCGCGGCAATGACTGGTCTGGGGAAGTCTCCCGGTTTAGGACGTGGTGAAAGGGCGCGTTGGACACGTTCAACAGTGAATAAGGGAGACAGGTCAGGACCATCCAGTAACACTTTAAGCAGATTTTCGACTGCCAGTTCCATGCGGCCTTTGAGGGCACTTTTGGGGTTCCCAATAATCTGAATGTTGTTTCTGCGTGATCTGGATTCTAAGTCATCACATTTTGCCCTGACGGTCTTCATGTCGCGGTTAAGTGATGAAACTATGTCCTGGAGGGTAAGTAGGCCATCTTCGTTGACTCCAATCCTGGACTCCACAATGGTAATTCTAGTGCCAGCCTGGTCAAGTTGAGACTTGAGTGATGCAACATTAGCATTGATATCGTCCAGCTATTCGTGGAAAGAGGCGAAGTTCCTGGCCATGGACTCCATCATTGCAGCGAGGTCAGGTGTCGGAGTATCTGGACATGGTGCAGGTTCATTAGAGGATATGTGTCCCGCCTCTGGGCAAGGTGTAGCCTTGGTAAATTTGCCCATGGCCCCCACCTTGTTGGCAGTGCGAGATCTGTTCAACATCACTATATAACCAATGGATCACAGTTGTCTGAATATATGGTGGCACCGATGCGGGGCTCAGTACAGTAGTTGGGGCCTAAATCGGCTGGGCACCAGATGTCACTATAAAAATGTGGTGGCATGGCCAAGGCGGTGAGCAATTGGTAGACAGTAAAGATGTGCTATGAGTACAGTCAACTCACAGTGTTCAATCACTGAATCAGACGGGCACCAGGTTGGGCCTTGATGAGGGCATGAAGGGTGATGTGTAGCGAGATTGTAAGGCACAGGCAGTTCAGTGCAAGTACTGTAATGAAGCATAGATGTCGGCTATAGCACAGGACCCCAGTATAAGGGGGAATCTCACACGTGTGCAAGGCGACCTCGCAGGTATTGGCTGGGGTGTGCACAGTAGTAGTTGGCAGTGGCGCACGGCAAAGTTCAGGCACCTAGAGCAAGTCCCACGTGTTGTGGTGGGTAAGGGAGTGTCGTGGGAGGAGGTCCAGGAAGTGGTGTGCCAAGAGACTTGAGGTCGCTTCAGGCCTGAGTCCCACCCAGCATCCAATGCTTCATGTGTAGGTCACCACATGCTCCTCACCTGTGTCGTGGCCAGCCCCGTTTAAGCCGGGAGTCCAAGGGGCCTCAGCTGCCAACCGTCATCAGCCGCGGCCAGGAGAGCGGCGTGGTCGGGGCAGCACTTCATGCCGGGGAACGCGCTCTGCGGGGGAGGCCCAGGAGGAACCTCGGGGCTAACATCGCCAAGCCTGGCCGCGCATCACAGCAGGCACCGGATCCGGCATAGCAGCGGCTGCCGGCGGGAGCCAGGCCCGGAGTGCGGTCCCAAGAAGGGCGGCAGTGGAGGCACAGCACCACACAGCCTCCCTATGGCGGGCTGCGACCAGGCGGGGCCCAGCGCGGCTGCAGCTCCGGTCCGGGCAAGCAGCCGGGGACCGCTCCAGGGATCACCGCCGATCTCAGTAGTCGGGTGCTATGAATGCACCATGTTGCATGCAGCGTAGAGCAGCCGCCCACAGCGGACCAGGCCCAGCCACAAGCCTTTCATCGTCCTCCGCCACACGGCCCGAATTAGCAGTCGACAAGGGCAACCCCCACCAGGGAGATGGGCGGTCCTATCTAGCCTCTCAGGCTCCGATTTTCTTCGAGCTTGAAGGCAGGCACTCCTGACCATATCGGCTACACGCCACACCAAGGTTTGCAGCAGGATGTATGGAGGAACCGCCGTTGATATCGGTTATTTGTCGAGCCTACACGGAGATCTAAAGCCAAGCGGCCATTTTCAGGCTGCTCAACAGCGCCCCCCATGTTGGGTCATTAGTTAACCCGTTTTTACCAAACTGATAATTTCGATGATCTTTTATTAAGAATCCACACACATCAGATCAGTTCTACAGTTCATTAAAATTGTATCTTTACCACATCTAGTGAGAGTTTTTACTACCCTGGCTTGTTCTTTACTGCTAGTCACTTCCCACATTGCATGTTCCACGCAGTGTGTATAACCTCTTCTTGCTAACAGGAGATAGCTCTAGTTTCCAACATTCATTTATTTTCAGGTGCATACTAGAAATGTGATAAATATTCCATTCCGTATTCTATCAACTTTTAGATATGCGGCACACCAGCACATTCTAGCACTAGAGGGCAAATAGGCAGTGACAGATAGAACTTCCTCCTATCCTTCTGTCTCCTTTGTATGCACCCTGAATCTCAGGGCTTTTCCTGTTGCTTCTCTGCAGCAACACTCTTTTGAGGGCTCCCATGGATTTACATGACTAATGTTACTATTTTCCAAGTAATCTTGGGTACTGTTCCAATTTGTGTGTTATATTCTCGTTGCAGGGACGAACCCTACAGAACTTTAGGCACCCTATTGTGTGCTTTTTGCTCGTCCTGGTGGCTTCTCCAAAGATTTATGGAATTTGTGAAGCAAATAAAAAGCTCTAGTCGTGGATTTTCAAAATGAAAAAATGTGAGCTCCTGTGAACCAAGTTCCCTTTTTGATATGCTTTATCTGTAAGGCACAATATAATATGTTGTGTATCTTTGACAGAATTGCTTTTAATAGTATATAACGTTTGGGATTCAATAGCTGTTGTGACGATCACAGGTATTTATGCCTTCTCCTGAGGGGTGGGCGGGGATCTCCCCCCTTTGAGGCTAGGGATGTGAGCACACTCAGGAGCACCCTCCCCAGCGGTCTAGGCAAGTGTGACCTCACTGGGAGAGACTCATCCTTAGCGGACAAGGACTCCTGTTCCTGTGAGGAACTCCCTAAGCCACGCATCATATTAGCATATATGGGACTATCCACTACACAGAATAATGTAAACTCTGCATATCTGGCTGAAGGCAATGCTGAAACAAAACAGCCTGAAAAAGGAAAAGATGATTTCTCTTTAAAAAGAGACATGTTCTTAACTGAGACAAGTTGAGTACCAAGGGGAAGCAGAGAGCACCATACGCAGGGGAAGCCCTGCGACGTGATCATGCCTTGGAGGAGCTGGCATGATCACGGTCCTCCAAGGCATGAGACAAGCTGCAGAGCCAGCGACTCAAGAAGGAAGAGAACGCCAGTCTGGTACGCCAGAGGGCCGGTGCATCCAGCAACAGAGACAGTTTTGAAGCAGGAGAGCAGAATCTTGTAGCAGATGGTGGCAGGACCACGTCCATATCGTGGTGGGCAGGACGCCCAACGAATCATGCTGAGACCATCAGAGATGGGAGTGCAAACCACATCCCAACACCAGCCCCGTTGCCCCTTATACGGCAGCAGCCAGAAGGGAAGCTGAAAATGGGAAACCAGCGAAATCGAGGAACGAGAAGGCAAACATCGAATAGGAACACCCGAGCGAATGCCAGGCCCTGCAATGTTCACCTGCATACAGAGAGGTAAAGGGAAGAACAGTAGATGCAGGAGGCCACAGCCGCAACATTATACAGAGAGAGAAACTTGGTCCAGTAATAACGAGATACTAAATAGAAAAGTGTTGAACTGGAACTGAGCAAAGCATATGAAGAGAAGAGCGTGTGTGGAAAGTAGATAAAGACTGGGAACAAAGACCACTGAAAGAAGGAAAAATACCCTACGAGTACAAAGGTGAAGAATGGAGAAAGTATGGCATAAAATCCTGTAATAAAGGAGAGGCGATAAGACTATCAAGTAAACAAGATAGTTGCAGAGAGAACTGTGATGAATCCATGGAGTCATCACGGATTCTTCGGCGGTATCCTCCTTCCATGTGGCGAGGGGATCGTAACTGCTACCTGATCCTGACCCTGGGGGCGGTAATATTAGAGAGGATCCCATGGGAAGAGATGACCACTGGGGCGATGTTGTGACTTCATTGGATGAGACATAGTATCCCTCACTTGCCCATGGAAAATACCCCATAATACCTAACTCCCTAATGGCCTTTTGCCATGTATCTGTTCTCCCCCCCCCCACCTTTAAGGAAAATAGAGAAACCTTTTCCCAACACCCTTTAGGGCCAACTCCCATCCCTGGTCTAAAAAGTAAAAGCTCTAAGAAACCTTCTGTCAGTTCTAATTCCCCTTCATATAGAAGAAGTGATCTTTCATATGGAACCATTGAGAGAGATTCTCCAGGTACTATGCATCAGTTGACTTCAATGACTTCAATTCCCACAACCACCTAAGCACTGGGACGAGGAGGATGAAGGAAATGATGCAGAGCAGGAGCCTCGAGCTCAATGAGCATGTTAGTTGTTTGGAGAACGCACCTGTGTGCAGGACATTTAAAAATGGAAACCAAATTATGAGTAGCAGCTCAGGAGAAGATGTTGCACCTCCCCCGGACGCATGTGGAAACTGGAGGCATGAGCCGGTTTGGCGGAGCTGAGGGGCTCACCAGCAGAGAGGGAAAGCATTGTAGCGAGAGCAGACCAGGCCACAGAAATGCCAAGACCCACAGGACGGTTCCTGGGTGTTCAGCAGCTTGAAGAAGCAACGTGACCCTCATTGGAACCTGAAAGCAAGCAGGTGTGCAGGAGCGGAGCCGTGAGAGAAGCTGGAGAGACGTCAAAGCGGTCCGGAGTGGAAGGCAAGCAGTAAAGCTATGCTGTAGAAGCGCGAACGGAACCAAAGACACCATAACACAGCCAGTGAGACAGCCCAAGCGAAGTGGGGACCCTGGAAGTTTCGGCAACCGCACCAGAGTTTGAACATTGTAAATCGGCAGAGACAGAAACAATAAGAAAATTGTTTGCGAGTCAACAAGGCAGAATACAAATAGGGGAATGAAGCCCTCAAAATGATGTAGTCCTGTGACGTTTCGGCAGAAAGCCGCCTTCATGGGCCTCGACTTGGTCTCCCCTATGTGAGAAACAAAGGAAAAGAGAGAAAAATAGAGGGGCTCAAATCGTTGTAGAGCTTATCTAGAAGGATTAAATCTGGTGCTAGTAATACTGGCATGCAATAAAATCTAATTGGTACCATGTGGGTGAACAATGGTGCCATTGTCCACTGGCTTGATGGCACTTGGTTACTGACCTGGACCGAAGTCAGAGAGTAGTGTTTTCTTCCAGTCGGTGTTAACAGGGAACTGGGAGTGATGTGTAGCGGACCTCTTCAAACTGTTGGAGGAGGTTCCTGCAGATAGGTAGCTGGTGTGCTGGATGCACTAAGGTATGGGGGAAATTATAAAAAACATATGTATAGGCAGAGGAGTATAACCAGAAATGGTAATAATCACTAATGTATAGTGGTGTGCCCGACTAGAAAAAAATGGCACAAAAGTACCTGTAGGCACAGTCTTGCAGCCGATTGGAGATTCTTGGCTGTGCACGGTTGGGAAAATCCCTTTGAAGGATGCTTGTAGATGGCGATCAGGCGGTGGCCCACGTGTTTTTGGGGCTCCCAGGTTTCTGGGGTCTGAATTTAGCCGTGTCTTGATGTGGCTACAGGACCCTAGAGTAGGAAACCAGGGCAAAGTTTAAAAGAAGACGCTCTCATTTTTTTAGACGCTAATAAAACTTCTGAAAGCAGGGGGCGAAAGGAGCCGGCCCGTGCTGTGTTAGTCCGATCCGTAGCGGAAGGGTGGAGCTATAAGTACGGATGGCTTCCGTGGCGGGGCGATTAACCCCCGGCTTCCACGTAACTAGCCCTGCAGGGCGCTCATACCTGCATGTCCAGAAATGAGTCGATCGCTTTCTTGGGCTGCAGATACCGACTGCGAGACCCGGCGTAGGTACAGTGAAAAGCAGAGCGGTGTCTCGAGTGCACACAGCGCAGGCACAGGTATGGAAAATGAGATTGCGCCTTCCATCATAACCTTTGAAAAATGCGTCACAAAAGAACTTTCCAAACTACAGGATACAACAACAAAAACAAGATCCAACTTGTCTAAAGATGAACACAAAGCCCTCAAGAACCTTTCTTCCAACAACCAAATAGTCATCAAGATGGCCGATAAAGGTGGGGGCATAGTAATACAAAATCTCATCCAATATCGCGCATGCGCAGGGGCTCAGACACTCCATACCTGCACCTGTGCTGTGCGCACTCGAGACCCAGCTCTGCTTTTCACAGTACCTACGCCGGCTCTCGCAGTCGGTATCCGCAGCCCAAGAAAGCGATCGACTCATTTCTGGACATGCAGGTATGAGCGCCCTGCAGGGCTAGTTACGTAGAAGCGGGGCTTAATCGCCCCCGCCACGGAAGCCATCCGTGCTTATAGCTCCACCCTTCCACTACGGATCGGACTAACACAGCACGGGCCAGCGCCTTTCGCCTCCTGCTTTCAGAAATTTTATTAGCGTCTAAAAAAATGTTAGCGTCTTCTTTTAAACTTTGCCCTGCTTTTCTACTCTAGGGTCCTGTAGCCACATCAAGGCACAGCTAAATTCAGACCCCAGAAACCTGGGAGCCCCACAAACACGTGGGCCACCACCTGATCGCCATCTACAGCCATCCTTCAAAGGGATTTTCCCAACCGTGCACAGCCAAGAATCTCCAATCGGCTGCAAGACTGTGCCTACAGGTACTTTTATGCAATTTTTTCTAGTCAGGCACACCACTATACATTAGTGATTATTACCATTTCTGGTTATACTCATATGCCTATACATATATGATTTTTTAAAATTTCCCCCATACCTTAGTGCATCCAGCACACCAGCTACCTATCTGCAGGAACCTCCTCCAACAGTTTGAAGAGGTCCGCTACACATCACTCCCAGTTCCCTGTTAACATCGACTGGAAGAAAACACTACTCTCTGACTTCCGTCCAGGTCAGTAACCAAGTGCCAGCAAGCCAGTGGACAATGACACCATTGTTCACCCACATGGTCCCAATTAGATTTTATTGCATGCCAGTATTACTAGCATCAGATTTAATCCTTCTAGATGAGCTCTACAACAATTTGAGCCCTCTCTTTTTCTCTCTTTTCCTTTGTTTCTCACATAGGGGAGACCAAGTCGAGGCCCATGAAGAAGGCTTTCCGCCGAAACGTCACGGGACTACATAATTTTGAGGGCTTAATTCCCCCAATCCCGCTCCATAATTCGATCCGTTTCTAGACGTTGGCCAACGACTAGGTCCCTTTTTTCTAGGAGCCAGCAATAAATCAACCCAGTTTCAGAAAGAAATAATGCCTTTTCTCTGACACATGGTTTTGACTCCACACATTCCATATAGGTGTTTGCCTTGTGTTTAAATAATATACCATGTTTCGGGGGCGCTGTTGCGCGCGAGAGAAAATGGTCGCTCTCGTGTGAGCTCCGGCGTGGACCAAGGCCGTAATGCCGACATAAGCATTTGCGATGACCGGTTCCTGACAGAAACTGTATAGAATGTGCGGCAACATCGGCGGAACAAACTGGGAAAGTTTGGTGTCTGGCAATTGCAAAATCTCAGAGGAAAACCGGTATCCGTGTCCCACGTGCAGAGGGAAGCGGCGCCTGAAGACAGCCGAGGAGCGAGAGGAGGAGCCTGGCGAGCGGCAACGCGGATACTCGCTGGCAACGGACGGCGCAACAATCAGCTTGGAAAGGCCGTGGGCGCTCCGCTCCTCGTTGAGCGCCCGCGAATGGCCCCCCCTCAGCGCCCCCCTCCGCCCCAGACACTCAGCGATCATCGGGCTCCTGCGACCACAACCCAGGAGGGTGTCGCACGCGGCGCACACGCGGGAGCTGTGGTGAGCGGCGCGTGCGAACTGCGGAGCCCCCGGGGAGTGAACTGCAGAGGACCAGACAGACTGGATCAGATAAGTGGGGCGGCCACAACGGGGGGGAGGCACAGTGAGCAGTATAACCCCCTGTGTGGGACAAGTTTTATGCGTACCCCCAGAACGCCGGTCATCCTCCTCTCTTACCCCCCCCCCCCCAACAATACCTCCGTGATACGCACGGATCAGATCTGGGCCAACGTGGGCTTCCCGTGGACAACTGTAAATAACAGCTACAACTCCCTATAACCACGTAACTCGACGGCGGGGCGTGGGCTGGCCTTGTTGGTGCAGGGCCATGGGATCCTGACTCCGTCACATTTATAGGAGGGCAGGTGGTACCCCTCCACTCGGCGCGCTCCACCAGAAGTAAATCAGTGTATCACGCCACAGAAGCGAAGCGTAGAAAGGGGCGCATTGCAGTTCATATCACAGACTAATTGGCCCCGAGGAAACAATGCCAAAGGGCTTCGGCCCCAAGAGGAGTAAGGGTTCCATTGATAACTTCACAACACCACTGCAGAAAGAACCTGATGTTATGATGGCTGAGAGCACGCTCCCACACGAACAACAGACCCCCCCGGCAATGATGATGGAACCCCAAGCAGTCTTCCTCGCCATGCAACAGGGCTTTTCGGCCCTCAATGACAAACTAGATGGGATAACGGCGAACGTGGCGGCCATCAAAACGCAACTGGACAAAACTACTTTGCGCATGACCGAGGCTGAAACAATAATCTCGGCCACAGAAGACACGCTTGAAACCCTGAAGACCACGGTCTCAAAGATGGCAATAGACCTGGGGACTGTGAAGTCCAAATGCGAGGATTTAGAAGCGAGATCAAGACGCAATAATATTCGAATAATTAGTGTTCCAGAGGAAGCGATAAAAGCACCCATGGAAAAGACAGTGGAGGAACTCTTGCGTACCCTCCTGGGTGACCCTGGATGGTCACCGATGTTCACTATTGAGCGGGCCCACAGATCCCTTGCCCCGAAGCCAAAGCCAGGAGCCTACCCTAGGCCTATAATTGCCCGAGTGATAAACTACAGAGATAGAGATTTAATTCTGAGGGCTGCAAGAGAAAAGAAAGAATTACGTTGGGAAGCTAATATTATACGCATTTTTCCAGACTTTACCCTTGCGGTACAACAGGAGAGGAAGCTCTTTACAAGGGTCAAAAAACTGCTACGAGAAAGACAGATTCAGTATGCTATGTTGTATCCAGCGAGACTCAAAATCCATTTCCAGAACAAGATCCACTTCTTTACGTTCCCAGAGGAAGCTGCAAACTTTGTGGAAACACATATTCCTGCCTTTATAGGGGGGTATATATGACCGAATTCACAGGATTTGTTAAATTGTGATGCCCCCACAGGTTTCGATATATGTGTGAGCAACCAAGTTGAAACGGTCTACCTTTTACCAGCCTCAAGATGGCATGGGCACTGGAACACGCCGCAGGTCCCCCCCCCTGCAGCAGGTGCACAACCAGTGATGGGAAGGGAGGGTTGGGATCCTATGAGCACAGTTAAAGTTGGGGGCACTGTGAGGGTGGGGGGAGGGGACAGGTTGGGAATGTTGGGTTATGGTTATGTTAAGGATGGTAGTAAAATAAAACGCACACAGGTAATGAACACGATGACCAACAAGCTCCTAATAGAGACATGCTTTTTTGTACACATTGATAACTGCTTCATAGGTTATGGCTGGAAATAACGATGAAAGTATCAAAGTATTAAGTTGGAATGTCCGAGGCCTAGGGTCCAGAGTCAAGAAGAGGAAAATCCTGGCATATATCAATAGACTGGGCACTAAAATAATTTTTCTACAGGAAACTCATGTGGGACCTCAACAGGGGGGACAACTAATTCCGAATTGGCGACGCACCAGTACTTCACAACATACTCTAAACGGGCAAGGGGGACCGCGATTCTAGTACATAAAACCCTCCAGTTTAAATGTATAGAAGTGAAATGTGATCCTGAAGGGAGGTTTGTTCTACTCCATGGCACACTTTGCAATAAGGAGATAGTTCTCCTAAACATATATGGACCAAATGTGGACGATCCAGAATTTTTCTCCCAAATATTCGAGAGGTTGGCCGCATACCCCACGGCGCATTTGATATGCGGTGGAGACTTTAACACTATTTTAGATGTCCATACAGACCGGACATCGACACAGACTAGGGCACTGACCAAAGCAGCGCAGACAATAACTACACATATGGTAGACTTAGGTCTGAAAGACGCCTGGAAAACACTAAATCCTACTAAGAGGGAATATACATATTACTCGACGGTGCATGATATGTACTCCAGAATAGATTTGTGGCTGGTAGATAATGTAGTCCTTTCCTGGGTCCTAGCAGCACAGCATTATCCCAGAACATATTCAGATCACTCCCCAATCCAGTTAACATTACAAATTCCAGGCACTGTAGTAACGCGACCAATGTGGAGATTTAAACCTGCAGCATTGCGTGACTTGGTCTACAGGAACGCCATGGAACAACAAATACAGGAATATTTCGAAATCAATGAAAACTCGGTGCCCAGTCAAGCAATAGTATGGCAAGCATTTAAGGCCTATATAAGGGGAAGCTCAATATCGACAGAAAATGGAATTCTTAAAGACATCAGGGGTAGATTGAATAGATTGGAATCGCAAATAGTATCACTTCAATCTCAATATGCACAAACCCCATCAGCTCACCTCAGTTCCGAAATGAAAGCAAAACTAGATGAATACAATGAGGCAGCAGATCAAGAAATCCAATTTTTTGATAAACCAGTTGCAGCACGCCGATATGGGGAGGGTGGGCGCCCCGGGAGGTGGCTGGCCAGGACAGTGAAGGGAGAGAGGGGACCAACGATCATACCGTGCGTGCAAAGACCAGATGGTTCGGTTACCACTGACCGAGACAAGATTGAAGAAACGTTCCATACATTCTATAAAAGTCTTTATTCCCCGCAATCTGATTCCACAGACAAGGAAATTGATCAATACCTGTCACAAATACCGACAACATTGCTGACCGATGACACTAGGGAATTGTTAGAGATGGCAATTACCGAGGCGGAAATGTTAGAGGCGATAAAGGCATTACCCAACGGGAAAGCACCGGGCACTGACGGTCTAGGGGCTGAGTTTTATAAGGAGTTTGGTCCCCTACTGGTCCCCAGATTAATGACAGTATGGAGTGAGGCCCTACATAAAGGAGAACTCCCCGAAACCACTAGGGAAGCAGTGATTACGCCGTTACTCAAGCCAGGGAAACCCCCTGAGGAGTGTGGGTCATATAGACCATTATCATTAATAAATACCGATGCAAAGATCCTAGCAAAAATACTGGCAACTAGACTAACACCTTTGATGCTGTATATGGTCCATGAAGACCAGGCAGGGTTTATTAAGGGAAGGTCCACTGCAACCAATGTTAGAAGGTGCCATAAAATTTTAGCCACAACACCCCCCGAGGTCCAGGCCGTGGCTGTTTCCTTAGATATGCAGAAGGCTTTCGACACGGTTTCGTGGCCCTTTCTCTTCGGGGTTCTGCGCAACTATGGGTTCGGCCCCAATTTTCTGAATGGATAAAAATACTGTACACATGTCCACATGCAAAAATAAGAATCAATGGGGTTTTAACAGATAAACTGGAACTGAAGGGGGGAACGCGACAAGGATGCCCATTATCGCCTTTATTATTCGCATTAATAATTGAACCTTTAGCAGATATCCTTAGGGCACGGTACAGCTCAGCTGGACTCAGGCTAGATGGTGAATTACACATTATAACTTTACATGCAGACGATATTCTGTTATATCTAAAAAATCCGGATCGAACCTTGGGCAAGGTACTGGCGGAGGTTAAACGGTTTCGGGGAACACTCGGGTCTACGTCTTAATTCTAGCAAATCAGAGATATTCCCAATCACAGAAAATACACAGCAACCACACGACCTATATGGTCTCGTCTGGAGCCCTACTCATACTTTATTTGGGTGCACACATTGCCAGAACAGCAGAGCTCTCCCGCGCCTTGAACTATAGTGTACTCACTGAGGCCCTGTGCGTGAAAATAAAACGTTGAAGCGCCCTCCCCATATTATTGATGGGCAGGATAGCACTAATTAAAATGATTATATTACCAAAGCTTTTTTATCTATTCAGCACAATACCTGTCTGGCCGGGCCGCTCTTTATTTACCACACTGACTAGCGCGTGCACCTCGTTTGTATGGGGAGGACATCCCAGAGTGAGCTGGAAAAAGCTGACTGATACATACTCTAGAGGAGGGATGATTGCACCTGACTTGGAGTTGTATTATCTGGCTGCACCGGCACACTACGCCTCCCAATGGGCTACACAATTCCTCAACCCTGAGACCCCGATGCCCGGTTATAAAGAGCGCGAAGCGATAATGGCACTCCACAAAATGAGCAGATCAACCCCCAAGCACTATAACACTATAGAACCAGCGAAGGTGACTACCACTGTATAGGCCAAAATAGCCGATATGTTCGAAACCAACAGGCTATACCATCCTAGTATGCCACTCTGGGGAGTCCCACAAACACCCTTCAGTGCAGATCGTCAAATTGCGATGCATTGGACATCCAGATGGATCACCCAGTGGGGACAACTCTTCCCTGACCAGAGCTTTATCCAGTGGATAGACATCAGAGAGGTTGTGGGAAACACGAATAGACAAACAGCAGTATACCCAAGTGCGAATGGCTATACAAGAAGCATGCCCCACATTCCCCAGCGAACCAGCGATAAATATAGGTCTGGGCTACATATTCACAGGAGGGACACAAAAAGTCTCGGCGGCGGCATTGTATAAACTACTACTTCAAACACACCCTGTAGAGAATACCGCAGCTAAGAGTCAATGGGAACAAGACCTGGGACAGCAGTTTGATGACCAAGAATGGGCACAGATTTGCTCGCTCACCAAGCAAATATCGTGTAATTCCAGATATAAGGTAATTCACTAAAAAATAGTGCAGAGAACACATTATACCCCAGCAAAACTTAAACGACTATATCCCAACATGTCGGGGACCTGCCCTAGATGTCAGACAGAGGATGCAAATATTTATCATATGCTATGGACATGTATACAGCAAAGGGGCTACTGGGAAGAAATCTGCGCCGCCCTAGATGAGATGGCTGACCAACCACTGGAATGGTCACCCAGGATATGTTTGCTGGGAGCAGTGGGGAAAATGGATCCGACTTGGCGTAGACTGTTGAATTTGAGCCTACTAATAGCCAAAAGGGCAATTTTGATGAAATGGAAGAGCGCATACCCCCCAACTAAGGCTGATTGGGACAAGAACATGGTGTGCACTAATGATACAGAGGAACTCTAAATAGACTCGGTGCTACCCCAATCCAGACCAAGGAACATATGGGATAGATATAAACAATACCTGTTTGATAAGGCAGAGCGAGATGACTCAGGATCGGAAGCTAATTGAATTTGTAAAATGTAATGAAGCAATGTGCAATATATGTAAGCATTTATGTTACCTGTGTGCAAGAAAAATAAAGTTTTAAAAAAATAATAATAATATACCATGTTTCTTTGCATTCATTGCACACTTAGGCAAATCACCAATGATTGTGCATCTGTTTGTTAATTTTTCTTAAGCATTTGCTATTCGTTCTTTGTTGCATTTGTTTAATAAGATGAATGTGATTTGATCCATATGTACACCAGAAAACGAAAAAGTTTCATGTTAAACCTAAATGCAGAAAATTCTCTCTGCATTTACTAACACTGGCTAAATAAAAAGCTACAGTGCACCCTTGAAGGGCTCAATTGCTCATCTTTTTGAACACGTATGACAGTAAGCTTAGTGAAATAGCTTTTGCCATATTAAGCATGCTGAATAACCTAGCCTTTACTAAAATATATTTGTAAAGAGACTAAAAGTAAGTGGCAGGACGCCATGCCTCTTGTTTCAAGTATCATTAGCTCTTAAGTCCTTCCACTTGTTTATGAGCTGACCCTCCAGTTACATAGGGGGGGATACCAGGCAAACGCAAACCTACAAGAAGTCCCAAGAAAGGACAGTGATTAATTGAATAAAGCAGAAAGCTTTTGAAAGAAGGATTTACAAGGCTCAGCAGCTTTGTACCTAACAGGATTGTTGTGGGCCAAGAAAGACACAAAGAACTATTAGACCAAGAGACATTGCCATACCATTGAAGAATCCAGGGGAAGGGAATGACCCTCTAGAACCAAGGTCTTTTTACCTTGGAGAACGTTTATGTTGGAGCAATTCCATTTTCATTTCTGAACACTTTTTGCCAATACCAGGTTAGAGACATTTCCCTTTTCACTTTATTTTATTTGTAGCATGAGGTCAGTATAGAACGTTTGGCCAAAATGACTGTTTTTGATTTCTCATATCCTGTCAGACAGATCCTTAGTTTTTGGTTAGATAGGGAAATTCCTCTTAGAGCAGGGTCAGAGAGGCATTTTCCCAACTTTTTCATGTTAATAAAAGTCTTTAACCAAAAATATGAAAACTTTGTGTCCAGCTTTCATTTCTGACCCCTCACAGAACCCAAGAGGGGAGAGATACCAAATTGGATCAGACCATATCCAAGCTAGGTAAACCTGGATTATCAGACTGTGAAAGGTCTACAAGTTCAAACAAGAGTGTGAGAAAGTATCACAAGCAAAGGTGTTACAGACACATCGCCGCTATTGAGAGTGCAAGACCCATGAATATTGTGGAAGAGCTACAAGAATTAATTGAGGAGGTACCCAGGGACTATTATACAGTGAAAGAGAGACATTAATTTAACAAGACTAACAATATGACATGCATTACTTACCGTAAAAGCATTTCTGATGATTGTATCTGCTTAGATTCACATGCTGTGCATAGTCCGACATCCAGTGGTCACTGCAGAGTATTGCATTTTGTTTTTCGTAGTCGAAAAGGGGACGTCGACATAGGCGTGTCTGTAATCCTATCCCTATTGTGACGTGCAGTGTACCCCAAATCCCTCACGCGTCGAGGTCCCTCTGTTTGTATTTTTTCTGCCCTGAGGGAGCCTTCTTAGACGGGAGTGAGTACAGAAAAGAGAGAAAAGTAATAAGATGTCTATGTTCCTTCCATCCGAGCGGGGAGGAAGGGTGGGCGCATGTGAATCTAAGCAGATACAATCATCAGAAATGCTTTTACGGTAAGTAATGCATGTCTTCTGATGCTTGTTAATCTGCTTAGAATCACATGCTGTGCATAGACTAGCGAGCAGTACCTTTAGTTGGAGGTGGGTTGTGAGAAGGAACAGTAGAGAAAATGTCTTAATATTGCTTGTCCCACCTGGGAATCAGATCTAGAATGGGCATCTAGACAGTAGTGTTTTGTAAAGGTGTGTACAGAACTCCAGGTTGCCGCTTTGCAAATGGACTCAAGAGGGACATTTGCAATGAATGCTATGGAAGCCCCAGTGCCTCGAGTAGAATGTGCTCTTGGCTTGAAGGGTAGTTCTCTCTTTGCAAGAGTGTAACAGAGAGTGATGCATTGGACAATCCATCTAGATATTGTGGATTTTGAAACTGAATCTCCTTCTCTTCCTGCCACCACTGAAACAAAACTGATCAGTCTTTCTCAGTGGTCTAGTTCTTTCCATATAAAACATGACCGCTCTGCGCACATCAAGTGTATGCAGGCTTTTTTCTCCCAAGTTTGATGGGTTTTGAAAGAATGTTGGTAGTTCTATATACTGGTTGACATGGAATTTAGAAATTAATTTCGGTGCAAACCTAGGATGCGTGTGTAGAACCACCATATCTTTGTGAACTGTTACAAAGGGGTCTAGTATAGAGAGCGCTTGTAGTTCACTTACTCTCCTAATGGAAGTAATAGCTATTAAGAAGCAGTTTTAAGAGTGAGGTTCTTAAGTGTTGCTTTGTGCATGGGTTTGAATGGGGAGCCAATAAGCCTGGTTAGTACCACATGTAGGTCCCATCCGGGAGCTGGGTTAGATATAGGAGGGTAGATCCTTTTCACTCCCTCCAAGAAGGCTTTGATAACTGGAACTTTCCACCATGACACTTTATGTTGAGACGTAGTGTATGCGGAAAGTGCAGCTAGGTGAACTTTAATAGAATTAAAGACTAACCCTGAGTCTAATAAGTGAGTTAGGTCAAGAAAAATTTGTGTGGGAGAGCAATCAACGGGGTTGATGCTTTTAGCCCTACACCAGATGACAAACCGTTTCCACTTGCTAGAGTAGCAGTAACGAGTGTTCGGTTTCCTTGCCCCTTTAAGGATGTCCATGCATCTCTGAGGGAGCTGCAAATGTCTGAATTCTATGACCTCAGGAGCCAGGCTGCTAAGTTCAGGGTCTGTGGGCATGGGTGCAGAGTTCTGGCCCTGTCCTGTGACAGCATGTTGTACGGGCTGGGTAGTTTCACCGGTGGAGACAGTGACATCTCCATTAGGTGAGCGAACCAGGGTTGTCGGGCCCACATTGGGGCCACTAGTATCATGGTAACTGGTTCCTGGTGCATCTTGTGCACTATCATGTTGAGAAGGGGAGTCGGGGGGGGGGGGGGGAAGCAAACAAATTTCCCTGACCATGTTATCCAGAGACCGTTCCCCTTGGAGCGGTTCTGGGGGTACCTGGAGACGTAATCTTGGCATTGGGTGTTCTCCAGAGTTGCGAAGTCCCATAGTGTGAAAACATCAGAGACGATGTCTTCTCATAATCGCCATTCGTACTCTGCGGGCAGAGGGAAGTCTCTGCTGAGTTTGTCTGCCAGCAGATTGAGTTCCCCTGGTACATGTTGTGGTAACAGGAACATGTTGTGTTGGAGAGCCCACTTCCAGATGTTCTGGGACAGCTTGGACAGTCCTGGAGAGCGAGTGCCCCCTTGCTTGTTCAGGTAGTACATGGCTGTGGTGCTGTGCGTGAGGAGCAGCACTGTCTTCCCTTGAAGGTGTGTCTGGAAAGCCTTCAGTGCCTTGAAGAACGTGAGTAGTTCCAGCAGATTTATGTGTTTGGACGCTACACTCAGAGTTCAAACTCCGTGTACAGTCTGATGGGATAGGTGAGCACCCCATCCTGTGAGGGATGCGTCTGTGGTTAGAGTGGCTTCCACTGTGGGGGTGGCGAATGGTTTCCCTATTACGAGGTTTTCCTTCGACCACCACCGCAGCGAGAGAACCAGGGCCTGCAAGACCACCACTAGATCGTCCCATTGTCCGCTGGCCTGACACCACTGGCTGTTGAGCCACTCTTACATTGGACGCATGCGTAGTCGCGCGTGAGGTACCAAATATACACATGATGCCATAATTCCTAGCAATCGCATTGCTTTGCGTACCGTCACCTCTCGACCGGCTACATATTGAGGGATCTGAAACAGCATATTTTGGACCCTCTCGTTGGAGGGGAAGACGAGGCCGTCCTTTGTTCGAATTAGAGCCCCTAGGAATTGCTCGACCTGGCTGAGGTCCTAGGCTGGACTTCTTCTCGTTGATGGAGAAGCCCAGTTGGAACAAAAGGTCTACATCTTTTGGGTATTTGAGAAGTATGTCTTGTAGGAATCCCCTGTTTTGAGCCAATCGATGAGGTAAGGGTATACTGGGATGGACAACCTGCGCAGGTGGGCTACTGCCAGTACTTTCGTGAATACCCTCGGCACTGACACTATGGTGAAGGGTAGCACTTTGAACTGGTAGTGTTTGCCCTCTATCATGAGCCTGAGGTATTTCCTGTGCGCTGGCAACATTGAAATATGAAAGTATGCATCTTTCATGTCCAGTGTTGCCATGTAATATCTCTGTGAAAGCAGGGGAATTACCTCCTGTAAGGTCAACATACGAAATTTTTGAGGTTTGACAAATTTGTTCGCTAGGCGCAGATCTAGTACAGGGCGCATGCTTAAATTCTTTTTGGGTACAAGGAAGTACACTGAATAAATACCCTCCATTACCTGTGATAGAGGAACGACCTCTATTGCTCCTTTTTCTAGTAGCAGTTCGACTTCTTGAAGAAGGATGGCGAGGTGCTCTGGTGTTAGGCGTCTTCCCCTTGGGGGTCTGAACGTAGGGGACTGACTGAATTCTATGCAGTAACCGCGGGCTATGGTTGACAATACCCAGCGGTCTTTTGTTATACTCGCCCATGCTGGTAGATAAGATGTTAACCGGCCCCCGACCGGTGATGCATGGGAGGGGACCCGAACCTTCGGGTCATTTGGTGTTGGTAGCCGGGGAGCCTCTAGGAGTGGGGCCCCAATCTCTTCCCTTGCCACGACGTTGTCTTCTTTGAGCGTATTGTCCGCTGGTTCCTTGAGTGGAGCACCAGTTTCCTGCTGAGGAGTACTGCTGTTGTTGCTGTTGTTGGCTTTGTCGTTGGCCACGAAAAAAAGTGTCTGTTGCCGTAACCTCGCTTATTAGGAGGCTTTGTGATCTGGTCTAGAGTCTTTAGGGTATAAAATTCCTTCTTAGCTGTCTCCAGTGCGTCGTCCACCACCTTACCAAACATGTTTGAGTCCTCAATTGGTTTGTTGATGAGTGACGCCTGGGTTTCTGGCTTAAAATCAGAGTTCCTGAGCCGGACATGACGCTTAAGAAGTACCCCCTGAAATAAAGACCAGCCAGCCGTCTCCGCAGCATCTAGCGTGTTCTGAATGATGCTCTGGTTAACCAGAGTACCTTCTGTTACAGTGGCTAACTAACGAGTTCGTAAGGGCTCAGGGACTTCTTTGAGGTCTTGGCGTAACTTTCCCCATTGGGCATCAGCGTAGCTTGCCAGTAAGGTATTGTTATTGGCAATTCTGGTGGAGAAAGCTGCCGAGGCTGTAATCCTCTTTCCCAGGGCGTAAAGCTTCTTTCCCTCCTTGTCTGGGGGTGATTCGCTAGTAGATAGCGGAACCCCTGCCCTTTTCCTTATGGTGGTTAGTGACCCTTAATGTATAATGGGTCCGAGGGTGAGGGACTAAAAAGTTTCTCAATTCTTGGGTTGACCCCTCTAACCAATGCAGGCGTTGATAAAGATGGAATAAGTCGTCTCTTGACTGAGGCGAGAAGTGGAATGGCCTGACTAGTAGGTGGTTTCTCCTTAATGATTTTCTCCACAAAGTCTATTTCTGGAGTAATTTCCCCTGTATCAATTTCAAAATGTGCTGTTGCTTTACAAAGCAGAGCATTGAAAGTGGGTTGGTCATCTATAGGTGACGGGTTTCTGACTGGTGTGGTCTGAGGAGAGGACAGATCCAGACCGTCAGGGTCTGTTGATGCTCCTGGAGACTGCCAAGGCTGTGAGCCACCTCCGTCTGGGTCTTCTTAGAAGCCCCCTCCACCCATGTCTGGGTATTCATCAAAAACTTCTTCAGGGTCTGTTGATCCTCGATATTTACGAACTATTCATCCTCCTGAAAGTTAGAGTCTTCTTGAGGTCATATGTATTAACCTCCTCTTGAAGTGGGTCAAATAGTCTTGGGTATTTGGCCCTGGGGTCTTCATGAAGTATCTCTCTTGATCTCTTGGGTGTTACATGTTCAGGGGTGGACATAAACCTATCTAGTTTGTCCATACATGATTGAAATCTTTCTAAAGTCCACTGGGGTAACCGTGAACGGTCTGGAGGCGTAAAGGGAAGCTCTTCCGCCTCTAGCCATCGAGCTCTCTCCCAAAGCGTGGAGGATCTACTCCCTTCACCCTCCGAGAAACCTTCTCGTGGGCTAGGTCTTTCCTTCGACAGAGGGGGAAGTTCCTGCATGCCTTCTGTCTGCTCAGCGTCTCCCTGGCCTTGTGAGCGGGGCTCGGCGACTCCTTTGCCATCCGTCTCTGAGCGTCAGTGGAGACTATTCTAGCCAAGCTCTCGACGACTAAACTGTCTGTCGAGGGCTCTTCTTGCACGGTCTTAGGCAGTAGCGAGAAATTTTCGCCGACGGGCGCTCTCTTACGAGGCGCGTTGTCGGGCGTTTTGGTGGTAGCGCCCTTATTTGTGGACGGCCCAGTCGCTAGTCGCGTGTGCGGGGAGGGCTTGCGACCCTTATGGTCGGCGGAGGCTGTCGGTAGGTCCGGCGTCTCTGTTGGCGCTGGGGCTTTCTTTGACGTAGTCGAAGGAGTGCCGTGGGTTGTGTGTTTATCCTTATGTTTTTTATGTGCATCAGCGTCGCCGGGGTGTACATTCTCCAGGACTTGTTTAAGTTGGTTTTATTAGTGATAGGGTCAGGTAAAATTAGATTTGGACAGAAAACATTATTTTCATTGAAACCTCCTCACAACAGACAAGCACCTTTAGTTCCTTTAGATAGGCAGGGAAACCCCTCTAGCAGCAGGTAAAGATTGGCAATCTTCTTATAAGTTCATTAAAAGCAAGTCAGAATGTCCTTCACATCTCTGACTCCTTCTCCCGACCCACCAAACTGTCTAACTGCCTCTTCTTCATACTGAGTAATGTCTTGAATAACGATACCTCCCGACTTGTCTGCAGGTTTTATCACTACAGAGCGAGTTTTTTGCACTTTCTGTAAAAGTTGGTGTTCAGCTTTGGAAAGGTTATATTTAATATGTCGTTTTGCAGCCAAAAGTGTATCTAATCCTTTCGGAATCATTGACACAAAAGTGAGCACTTATTTTGGCATGTCTTTGGTAGGTGAAAGAAAATTTGATTTAGTTCTGAAGTTGGTAACCAATTAGAAACATCATCTTGTATCTCATCAAAACATGCTTGTAATATAGTCTTCTGTACAAATTGTCAAATCTCTGTTTCCAATTTTATATCTGATGGAAATCTGGTCAGGACAAATGATAAGCCTTTATAAGGAGATTCATCTCTGATTTGGTTAACTCCATTTGGGACTAATTAAAAACTGGAACAGTTGAATCTACATCATTTATCTCTGGTGCCCTCTGTCGCATTCTTATGGTTGCATTGAGCAGTCTGCCAGATGTACTGTTTATTGAGGACCTCTCGGCCTGCCTCGAAATCATCCCTGCTGTTTGCCCCTTTTCTAAAAAAGGTCTAGTCTGATCATTAAAGTCCTGAGTTTCATTGTTTATTGTTGAGGGTTCTGCTTATTCTTGGTCTGAGTTGAAAGAAGGTGTCAGAAAAAGTCACCCACTTTTTGGATACATATTTTCCTTTCCATTACCATTCTGGTTATATCCTCTGATATTCCATCTTGGCTTGGGGATAAATTAATCTGCCAGATAGGGATATACTACTACTTATTTGAACTTGCCAAATCTTTTTTTAGTTTATCTATCTTTTTAGTTATGGTAAACGTCTTAAATTCTTTTGTTTATTGATTGACTCCAATTTAACATTGTCATCCGTAATTAGAGGATCATTTCCAAATGCCAGTTCAGCTTGCTCCATTTCTGTTAGGATAAACAGACCTTCTTTTTGTGCCATAGTAATAGTTAGAACTAATACATCTCAACTACATTTAAATGGCAGTTTGACTAAAGGAGACTTTGCAATTAACATTTTCAAGAAACAAGCACAGTTTGTTTTTTTTAACTTCGAGGCCAATCGGGATAATATTCAATGTTGACAAGGGAGTAATTGTGGTTCTTTGGGATTGTTCCCTTGTGTACATTTCCCACAGGGTTTTGACATTTCATAGCTTAGATTGTCTGTTTTCTGTTTTTACACTTTTTTGATTTTGCTGAATGAACCCCTCAGGCTAGAGAGTTGTATGCATAGGTCCCAGGTAGAGGAGACTGGGAAAGTTACTGTGCAGTGGCTTCCAGAGCTCCTGGGACGTGAATTTAATCAACTTGCAAGGTGATGCAATTAGTAATGGCTTTGTGGCCTGTGCACCATTCATATCAAAACCTGGACAATATATCCTGTCCCTAAGAGGATTACTTGGTGACCCCCACTTAGCCCTTCTCACCTGAAACCCATGAAAAGTACTGACATCAGGGGGATGGTAAACCTTTTATGTTTGGCTCACAATAGGAGTCCATGCATGAGGCAGAAGCAAAGTTGGGCTTCCAACGGCACTCATGCCATGAGCATGTTGATCTCTTTGGTGCCACCTGAGTTTCTCTGTAGCGTGGGTGGGCCAAGAGCACTTGTGCAGGGAAACCAACAGGAGATTTAAAAGTCATTTCAACGCACACACCTTTATCAAATAAACCCACACAGCCCACAGAGTTGCCAGGCAGACAAGGGTTACACAAGTGAAGTAGATGAATTCCAAAATGGTGAATCAGCCATTTAAAGGTTTGCTCCTGCCTCTCAAACCCAAACTAAGCCCGGCTAAAGGAATTACTCGCAGCCAATTGTAATCCTTTACTTATTATCTTCCCAGGTGTAGACTCCCATGGAGAGCCCAGCCCAAAAGGAGAGATTACACGACTATATAAGCCAAACACCCAATTTGACCAGTGTAGGTGTTTAGAAAAGAGGTTTGTGGCTGGCGTTTGGCGCAGTTCTATGTCCCTTTGCTGACAGATTTTTTTTAAAGTAATTATTTTGACGAAATTACTTTGAAAACAACAAATAGAATTTTTTTTATTTTTTATTTGGGGGGGGGGGGTTCCTCCTCCAATCCCCATTTCTCTATATTTCTATCCCTACCCCGAAACCCCTCCCCATTTTATCCCCTTACCCAGCCCTATATATTTCGATTCATTTTTTTTAAGCCACGCAATACCGTTTGGAGCGGCTTAGTGATTAATGAAGGAGTTGGTGGTGAGGGTAGGGATGGCAGAAAGAGAAGGACGTGGTTGGAGGTTACAAGGGAAGAAGGATGGCAAAGTGGTAGCAAAAGATCATGAGGTGGCGGTTGGAGAAGGTGAGGTGGTGCATGAAAGAGAAAATCATTAGGTGGCTGAAAGATATTAGAAAGTGGTTGGAGCAGAACTTTAGGGGTGGTAGGAAAGATGAACCCTGAAGAACTAGGCACTTCCAAGGTGATAATGAGTCACCAATGGATGGAATGAGAGCAAATGTTTGGACCAAGGTAGGGTTTTGGGGGTGAGACTCATCCAAAAAGGCTAAACCCACGGTGGGAGGTTGGAACATGTAGACAGGAAGATGAAACGGCCTTCCAAACCTACAAGAGAGGAGTGGAGAAGGCAACCCTGTTTGGCTTGGCCTGAGCAGTGGAAATTAGTGGGAACTGTACTTACAATCATTGGCACAAATGGAACAACTACTGATAGCAGGACAACATGAGGGGACTGGAGTATGGCTGAGAGTAAACAAGAGAAGCAGGGAGAATCCCTTAGCAAAGCAGAATTTAGAGAAGAAGGGTGAGGCAAGCCATTTAATCCTGTGCTCATGAACGTTGTAGAAGAAGGGTACAGGAACCCCTTTAAACCCTAAATTGTGAATCCAGGGGGAGTCCCAGGAGAATGCCATTGTTGATACTCTTATGTTTGTGAGAAATAATCAGTTCTGTTGAAATAAAACATGGGTACCCTTACCTCTGTGGTCAGTCTCTTGTCTATTCCACTCGGGGCCCAATTCCCAACAAGGTGTTAAGTACCGGAAAGGTCATTAAAAGCGTTAACAACCGTTATGGTACTTAAGACCTATACTGAAGGTGGTGCATTCTTCCGAAGTCAGTACGAATGCTCCACTTTCGGAATATATGTGGTGGTTGCTAGGAAAGGTGGGAAACCAACCTAGAAACCGCCACATTAGTTACCTGCCACTTAATACCGGTATTATTGTGACACTCCTCCACTTTTAAATGTGCGCTAAAGTGGTGCACATATACAGTACCATTTTGGTGCCAGTATTGCGGGGGCGTGTCACAGGAAGCCGGTCGCAGTGCAGGTGGGTGGGCAAACCAGTAAAGTAAGCAGCTTCAACGTTGTACCCCTTGTCAGCAAAGTAAAGCAAAGTAGGGATATAGTACAGCTCATCACTTCCCTTGTTTGATGAAACCCAATCAGGATTGTCTGTTTCGGGTGGGAAACCCCTGCATAGTTGATATCAAACAAGGTTGTGGATCCATTATTTTGTGGTCATTAATTGAAGTACTAGAACCAACTGCCCGTGCCAGTTTACTCCCCTATGGTTTCATAGTAGATGGCAATTCAACATTTATAAGTGATAATAAATGGGGTCTGATTGTGGACTTCTGGATAGCGTGATGAATCAAGGGATTCAGTCACTTCTCCTCAGTGGGGAGCCTTTCCCTGTGAGACTAAGGAGGTGAGCTTGCTACGCAATGGTCCTCATAGGGGTGGCGGCATGCGGCACCTCACACCGAGAGACTTCCCTTCCCAGAGCCCTCACCTTTGGAGCAGTCACATCAGAACTTCAGAGACATGAATCAAACCAAGCCACAGTTTGTTATTGTGACATTAGACCCAAGATCCAAACTAAGGAACAAGATAGTAAAAATACTGTGAAAAAGAAGAATGCTGGGCAAGTAATATCAATTACTCAGCGGTTGGGAACGAAGAACAAATAATGAAGAGTTCTCAACTAAAAGAGAAAACTGAATATAATCACCCGCTGGGGAGGACCCATCAACCTCTCATAGAAAGGGAAGATGGGCTAGGCCGTGAGAAATTAAACCTGCGAGTTTCAAATCAACTGAGTCGGAAGAGCTGAGGAAGACTGGCAGATCCTATATAGGGAGGAAACCACAAGGTGCAATGAGCACGAAGCACTGAGAAAGCAGAGCGCAAAAGAGAGAGGGGGAAGAAAACAACATGGGAGAGAACAAGCCGAGGACGGTGGTGTGACGCAGGAGAGGTGTACTGTTCAATCTGGCAACAACGCTGAGACTGCTGGAGCACTGGTAACGAAGAGCCACAGGGAAGAAAATGAAGGGCTTGGGGCGAGAACCGGAGCTATTCTGACTACAAGGGAAGTTCATATCCTGCGAGCAGGCCCAGTGACACCAACCCATGGAAACCAAGGTAACGGGGGCGGCAGGATACCCGGGAGGGAACACAGGGATAAAGAGTACCATCAGCAACACTCTGGGAATCAACCTAGTCGTCCCAGTGAGAGGTTTGAAAGACAAGTGAAAGACACTCAGGGATTCCACCTACACGTCCCAGTGAATGGTCAAAAGTGAAGCAGCATGAGAACCAGTATGAAACTTCATTTACTCGTCTCAGTAATATAAGAACTGGACAAGAGAATAAGAATAACTATTGAGCCTGCTATAATTAATCTCAAGGATACAGACAGACACTCAGGAGGAGGAGGATCAGGATATCCACTGTTCTATGCACAAAGAGATAAAGAACTACAGAAACGTAAGGACCACATAAAGAGGGATTCAGTATCCCAAGTAATCTCTGAGAAAGAGAAATGGATGCGTTGGCTGCTGTGCAAATGGAGGCGTACCGACTCACATGAGGACGTGCAACTCTACCTCTCTGCCCTGAACTTTCTCAAGTCCACTCTTGAAAGTGGGAAAATGGAATTCTACCCAACCCTCGTTCACTCTCACTCCAACCATCCTTGCTGGTACAGAGCACCCTAAACTCACTCCTCCGAAATCTATAACTATCAACTCCACTCTCACAGCTAATGACATGCTAAATACTTCAATGCAAACATTTCGAAAAATTTAGAGACGCTCTCCTGACCATCCTACTAAATTTTACACTCCACCTACTCTACCATCCTCTGAATAGAGGCAGATAGTTCTCCCACTTTAGTCACACTAATACTGGCGAAATGCGCTCTCTACTGATTAAGGCTAACCCCTCTTGTGCCTCTTTAGACCCTTTTTCTCCTTAGCTAGTCAAGCCTATTACCCTTTTAGGGCCTTTCACCTTGCTGAACTCTTCAACCTGTCCTTCAACTCTGCTTGCTTTCCCTTTGTTTTTGAAACAGCCAGTCATCCCTCTCTGAACCAAACTTACCGGCTAACTTTCGCCATGTGTCTCTCCTTCTGCACTACTCTAAAGTGCTCAAAAGGAACAAGTTGCTTACCTGTAACTGTTGTTCTCCAGCATGGGTCTGGCATGGATTCACATGCTCATAAATATTCCCTGTCGTCAGGCTGGGAATCCTCGGTATAGAAAAAATCAGTTTCAGTTTTGTTTCTGAACTGTCTTTCTACTAGTAACCAATCACAGGTCTCTGGGTCATACTGTCCCCAGCCAATGACTGCCCTCTACCTAAGCCCCTCCTCCTCTGGCAGCCATCTTCAGATTTGGTAGCACGTAAAGTGGCAGTATGACCAAGTGAAGAGCCGCAGAGGGGTAGGAGGGAGGGTTCGCATGTGAATCCATGCCAGACCCATGCTGGAGAACAACAGTTACAGGTAAGTAACTTGTTCCTTCTCAAGTATGGGGTCTGGTATGGATTCACATGCTCATGAATATAAGAATACATAGCAGTACACACATGCACAACCACAGGAGGTGGCAAGGCTCAACATTAAGCAATACCACAACTCAACATTGAGCATCTCGTACCTCCTCACCAGGCTCACCTTAAGCGAACAGGTTGCGCAGCACTGCCTGGCCGACTCTGGACTCCTCCCTGGAATCCCAGTTGACGCAGTAGAATCTCGTGAAGGTGTGTGTCGACCTCAACGTCGCAGCCCTGCAGATGTCGAGCAGGGGTACACCAGACAAGAACGCCGTGGTAGCAGCGATCGCTCTGGTTGAATGGGCTCTCGGACGGCCGGGCAACAGTTGGTTTGCCAACTGGTGACAGTGCATGATGCAGCCGGAGAGCCATCTGGAAATGGAAGCCTTCGAGAGGCCCTTCACTTGGTTCACAGGTCCAAAGTTCACAAACAGTTGTGATGTCATCCGAAAACTCTTCATGCGGTCCACGTAGAACTTTAGCGCTCTAGCCACATCCAGTGAGTGCAAAGTCCTCTCAGCCAGCGACAAAGGTGACCGGAAGAAAACAGGTAACACCAACGGCTCGTTGAGATGGAAGTCCAACGGCACCTTGGGCATGAAGGAGAGGTGCGTCCTCATCACCACCCTCGTATCGTGAAGTCAAGCATGGAGGTTTACAGGAGAGGGCCTGGATCTCTCCCACTCGTCGTGCGGAGGTGATGGCCACAAGAAACGCGGTCTTCCACGACAGGAATTTCAACGGTGCCGAATGCAGAGGCTCGAATGGCAGCCCCATGAGCCTGGACAGCACCACGTTGAGCTCCCACGCCAGGGCCAGAGCCTTCACCGGCAGGAATGACCGGAACAGTCCCTTCATAAACTCCTTCACCAGGCGATGGGACCAGAGAGATGACCCGGGGTCCTGGAGTAGCGGGAAATCGCCACTAGATGGATCTTGATGGAGGCATGCGCCAGCCCCACCTTGGCCAGCGACAGTAGGTACGGCAGCACCTGAGGGGCCGTAATGTGCAGAGGGTTAATCTTCTGTGCACGGCACCAGACAGAGAACCTCTTCCATTTGTGTCCATAACACTTGAGAGTCGAGGGCGCCCTGGCCTTCGCAAGCACCTCCTTGCAGTCTGCTGGGATATCGTACCCTCCAAACTCTAGCGCTGCATGAGCCAAGCCTGCAAGTTCAGCGACGCCGGAACGTGGTGGAGGATGGCGCCTCCTTCTCTGATGAGGAGATCCATGTCCGTCGGCAGTTTGACTGGGGGGGGGGGTTGGGGACGCTGACATGTCCAGAATGTCCGGGAACCACATCTGCCTTGGCCACACTGGTGCAACGAGGACCCTGCACCGGGACCGTTTGAGTTGGTTGATGAGTCGCAGCAGCAACGGCAACAGAGGGAATGCATGCAGGAACAGGCCGTCCCAGGGGAACGAGAAGGCATTGCCCATGCACCCCGGCTGGGGAAACCTGCTGGAGAACCTCTGGCACTTGGTGTTCGCCGCCGTCGCGAACAGGTCGATCTGGGGATTGCCCCATCGTCGGAAGAGGAGGTCCACTTGATCCTGCGGCCGTTCCCACTCATGGCACGAGCACATCTCCCTGCTGAGTGCGTCGGCGATGGTGTTTTTTTATTCCTGCCAGGTGGAAGGGTACCAGAAACATCCCTTGGTAGACGGCCCAATGCCACAGATCCTGGGCCTCCTTGGATAGGGCTGGAGATCTGGTGCCTCCCTGCTTCCGGATGTAAAACATTGTTGTGGTGTTGTTGGTGAAGATCCTCACCACCTTGCCCTTGAGGGACGGAAGGAACGACCTGAGGGCCCAGAACACGGCTCGGAGCTCCTCCAGGACATTGGAAGGCCTCTTGCGTGGAGATCTCCAGAGTGAGCCCCCCATCCCTCCAGGGAGGCATCCGTCGTCACCGTCTCCTGATGGGCTGGGGTCTGGAAGTCCATACCCGCCGTCAGATGCGCGCGGGTGCCCCACCACCGGATCGCTTGTCGAAAGGTCTCGTTGATTGAGATCCTGTCTTTGAAGTTGCCAGTCGTTTGCATCCAACGGGCGTCGAGGAACTCCTGCAGTGGTCGCATCCGTAGTCTGCAAAGGCGCACAAGGTAAATGCAGGAGGACATCATGCTGAGAAGGACTTGACAGACCTCACATTAGCCACATCCATGGTCGACAGCCGTTGCACCTTGCCTAGGATGGCCTTCGTCCTTTCCTCCGACGGAGATGCTAGTCGCGCCACTGTGTCGAGCTTGGCTCCCAGGAACAGGGCGACTTGCGATGGTACCAGGTGGGATTTTGTGAAGTTGATTGAAAATCCCAGATCCGTGAGCAGTTGGATGGTCCTCCTTGTGTGTTCGACGGCGAGTTCCCTTGACTCTGCTCGGATGAGCCTGTCGTCCAGGTATGGGTAGACGTGGATCCCCTGTAGGCACAGCCGCGCCGCCACTGGTGCTAGGCACTTGGTGAACACCCTGGGTGCCGACTTCAGTCCGAAGGCATGGCCTTCAACTGGTAGTGCTGTCCTTGGACTACGAATCGCAGAAACTTTCGATGTTTTTTCAAGATGGGGATGTGAAAGTAGGCATCCTACAATTCCAGCAACGATAGGTAGTCGCCTTCCTCCAGTTGTCCCAGCATGTGCTGGAGGGTGACCATCCGGAACTTCTGGGACCTGATGTACTTGTTTAGACGACGAAGGTCCAGGATGGGTCGCCAACCGCCGGTCTTTTTCCTTAAGAGGAAGTACCGCGAGTATACTCCGGAGCCCCGGAGCCTCTTTGGGATGAGCCCGATGGCTCCCTTCTTTGACATCGCTCGTACCTCCTGGCCTCCTTGGCGACGAGATCCTCCTTGCTTGCCGCGTCCCCTGTAGGCCTCCTGTGCCGAGAAGCGGGCTGCTGCCGCCGAATCCCTTGGAGGCCTCCTGAGCCGAGGAGCGGGCTGCTGCCGCCGAATCCCTTGGAGGCACCTTGCTTGCCTCCGGAGCCCCAAAAGGGCGGCCATCGTTGCTGAAGAACGCCTAAGGCACGAGCCGTCTCCGTGTTGGTCTTGATGGCTTGCAGCGACTCGTCCACTGCCTTGCCAAACAGGTTGTTCCCGTCGAAGGGCATATCCAGGACCCTGGTCTGCACGTCTTGACGAAAATCGGTTGCCCTGAGCCAACCGCGCCAGCAAAGGCAAACGCTGTTGCCCATCTGTCGGAAGCCGGTGTCAGCAATGTCCGTGGCCACCGTTATGGCGTGGTCCGACGCCACCTCTCCCTCCTGTAGGATCTCCAGGGCCTTCGCCCTCTTGTCGTCCGCGAGGACATCCTGTAGGGGAGCGATCTTAAACCCTAGCTCCCTGTCGTAGCGGGCCTCAATCGCCAGGACGTTAGCCGCTTTAATGGTATTCGCCGCCGATGAGATGACCCATTGTCCCATGGCGTCCAGTTTCTTCCCTTCGCTGTCCGGCGGAGATGTCGAAGTTGACACCATCGCCCCCGCCGCTTTCTTCTTGGCCGCAGCGGAGACAACCGAGTCCGGGGTAGGCTGCGCCCTAAGGCACATGGGGGCGGAATCCGGTACTTCTTCTCGTACCGGTCTCTCTTGGCAGGGGACGTGGATGGGTTCTTCGGGACAGAGAGGACCATCTTCCTTTTGGCCTCCCGTCATTTATAGAGGAAACCTTCCATCTTCTCTTACATGGGGCAGAGCTGGAAGAGCTCGGATGCCCTGGCAATCATGGCGTGGAAGGAGCCGATTTCGTCAGGCGGGGAGGCCCGGGCAGGTGGTGATGGAAGATCCATCCCGTCGTCATCCGTCCCCTCGTGGCTGTCTCTGTTCCCATATCATCCCTCGGCTCAGGAGACGGGGAAGAAGGCTGTGCAGGCCGAGAAGGCTGGAAAGGAGGGGGTGGATGAATTCTCCTCCGCTTGTTTGGAGGGCTTTCCGACAGTCCGGGCTCCCCTGGGTCGTCCGTTGGTGGTAAGGGCAACCTTGTCCTTATCTCCATACACAAGGCCTGAATCGCCATCAAGATCGCCCCCGAGTTGTCTTGTGGCCCAGGGACCGGCTACGACGGGCGCGACGGTTGGGGAGTGGAATCCTCCACCTCCAAGTGTTCCTCGTCGCCACCGCCGTCGCTTTCCTCGTCCGCCTCTTCGGGATCCTTCCCGTGGGACCAGACCTCCTCGAACTTCTTGTTCAGGATCTTCATGACTCCAGCCAGTTGCTCTTCAGAGGCTGTGTCCGTGTCCGTGATGGCCCCCGGGCCCCCCCTCTTTTCCCACCGGGGTTTTCACGGGGGTCTTATCGATGGGCTGAAAAGAGGATTCCCTCCGCGGTGGCAGGGAAACTCTAGGCCCCGAGGTCGCCTCCACTGGGGTAGCCTCCACAGGCTTCGCCAGGGCCACCACGACTCCCTCGATAGAGGCCTTAGCCGGGTGAATCAAGGCCTTCACGACCCACGGCTGTCGTCGGGTTCGACCGGGACTTCTCCTGAAGCTTACCCGGGTTCTCCGCTTTCCTCTTCCCCGAGCCAGAGCGTTGGCTCGTGGTTGATGGTGTCGGTGAAATTGCGCCCTGCCTGGCAGCCGAGGAGCCTGACGGTTCGGCGCTCCCGGTGCCCGCGGACTCGCGGTGCTTAGCCTTTTGTTGGGCCCCTGTCGCCAGAGCGCCCTCAAAGGACTTAGAAGACCACTCAGACTTCTTCTTTTTCTCACCCGCTGCTGGACTCTTCCCCTCCAGCCAGTTGGTGAGGCGGGTACGACGATCCCTCATCGTCCGCTCGGACATGTTCTTGCAAAACATACAGTCCCTCTCTACGTGGGTTTTGTCTTCATGAAGGCAGTAGAGACATCGAGAATGTTCATCCTCCTTGAAGACATTCTGCAGTGCACATCCAGGGCAGCTCCTGAAGAGCTTGGGTCCGGGCGTCGTGTTTCCTTTTTCCTGGGCCATGTCCACGCGGGGTAGGCCTCAAGATCTTCCGGAAGCCTCCGGGAGTGAAACTCGATGAAAATTTCACCTTTGAGGGGCTAAGAAAAATCCAAAACGGGTCCCCGTTGATCGGAACTAGAAACGGTGGAGCTTGAGGCTCAATTGACTGAAAAATGAGATGAAATCTCTTTGAAAATTCGCTAAACGCAGTAAAAGCTTGAGAGCTACAGCACGAGGACTCCCAACACTTGAACGTGCGGTAAAAATCTGAAGATGGCTGCCAGAGGAGGGTCTTAGGTAGTGGGCAGTCATTGGCTGGGGGCAGTATGACCCAGAGATCAGTGATTGGTTACTAGAAGAAAGACAGTTCAGAAACTAAACTGAAACTGATTTTTTCTTTACCGAGGATTCCCAGCCCGACGACAGGGAATATTCATGAGCATGTGAATCCATGCCAGACCCCATGCTGGAGAAGGGTTGTGTTTAACCATCTTACCAATTTCTTAGACATCCACAACCCCGGAGACCCTCTACAAGCAGGTTTCTGCTCCTGTCATTCCACGGAAACTGCTCTCATGAATGTGTTCAACTTCATCGCCTCTGCTAAGCACTACAACCTATCCGATCCTAATTCTACTGTACCAGTCTTCTGCCTTTGACACGGCCGATCCCTCTGATCTCCTTAATACTCTTTCTTCTTTGGATTCGCAATTGAACCCTTGCCTGGATTGTATCCTACCTTCCACCTCGCCAATTCTCTGTCTCCTGGAGCAACACCACCTCTCAACTCATTCCTCCAACTGTTGGTGTTCTACAAGGCTCTGCATTGCGTCCACTCCTTTTTACACTCTCCAGCTCTGCTTTTGGGGCACTTATCTCGTCCTTTGGGTTCTCGCATCAGCTCTTTGCAGATGACTCCCAAATCATCTTCTCTTTTCCTGAATTGTCCTCTGATCTTTCTATCACGATTTCCAACTGTCTGTGCCATTAAATATTGGATGGCTTCTCAATCTCTGATGTTAAACTCTACCAAAACAGAGGTGCTCTTCTTCACTGCCAAAAGCTCTCTCACTCATCTCTTCCTTTGCCTATCCAGTTCACACATACCACTCCCTCTACTCATCTTCAGCTAGAAACCTTGCTGTCATCTATGACTCTTCTCACACCTTCTCTACTTTCATTTCGAAACTGGAACAGCAGGTTGCCTCAACCTCCTAAATGTTATGAAAAGGCACCACCTTCCTTTCATCACCGCCAAGAATCTCTTAACCACTCTTGTCTTTTCTAAACTGTACTATTGTGCCAGCATCTTCTTTGGACTCCCCAACTATGCTTTCTGGCCTCTCGACAAGATCATTAACTTCATTACCAGAACTCTCTTGGAACACCCTCACTTCACACCTATGTCCTCGTACCGTCACCAGGCTGGTTGGCTAACTATGCAAAAAAGGGCCAGATTTAAAAGTATTTGCCTGGTTCACAAATCTATCCACGGTCAGGCCCAACTGTATATATCCTCCTCTATCCAACTCTACAAGCCTTCTCATAATCTCCAATCAATCTCATCAACTACCCCTGTGGCTCCTCACCCTCCCTGTGCTTCCTCTCGCTTCTGCTTCTCCCTTCTCTCTTCTTGCTCCAATTGCATGGAATTCTCTTCCCCTGGACATCTGAGAAACAGTCCACAGGGATTTGTTCAAAAACAAACTAAAATCCTACCTCCTCACCTCCGAGTTAGCCTCTTAACCTACCTTTCATCTGCCTGTTAACAACAAGATATTGTACAGGAGGTTTCAAAAGCCCTAACACTGTGGGTAGGAAGTGTATAAAGGGAACAAATAGGGGAAACAAAGACTGGGAAAAGTCTCCTAAAGGAACCAAATCAGTTAATCCAAGAGGCAGCTAAAACGTATCTCAAAATTGTCTAAGGCTGAGGAAGCCTATCCAGGAGAAGGGAGTCATTCTCCTGGTCTTTTGTTATTTTTGTCTTAGTGGTAGGGATAGCACAGCTTAGCTTTGGATGGAGAACAGACTATTTACTTTCAACTTCACAAAAGACAACTAGCACCTTAGATTGGTTAGGCAGGTTGTCCAGTGCAATCCACTGTAGGTCTTTCTGGGATCAGAGGTTGGGTATCAGAATTGAGTTGAGCGGCTTTATAGTAAAGCTTCAAGTCTGGAAGGCTCACTCCCCCTTTTTCCTTAGCACTGGGGATCCTAGCCTTTTCCCCTGCCATAGAAACCTCAGGTGGGAGCCCTTTATCCATCAGATGAATGAATCCGGGTGGGGAGCATTTGAAACCCAAACGATCCTTGGTTGGACCACCATTTCTAGAGCATTGAGGCAGCCCAGGCAAGATATGGTTAGCTTCTGCCATTTTAGCAAATCTGCCTTTATTTTCGTCATCGGGGGCGGGGGAGAAATTCACCTCATATAAGTTCCCAATATCTCTTGTGACATTTACGCCTAGGTATTTCACTGTGTCCAGACTGATCTGCAGCCCCAGTGCTGTGAAACTCCCCATTTCCCCGTCCCTTCTCCGGTCTATGGGAAAAGAACCGATTTGGAGCTATTTATTTTTAGTCCTGCCAGAGAGCCGAATTGTTCCATCAGTTCGATCGCTGTAGGTATGGAGTTCAAATGACCTCTTATGTGTAGAAGCATGTTGTCTGCATATAATGCAACTTTGTAGTCCTCCCCCCCCCCTACTGAGAGTCCCTACCACACCTGGATCAGCTCTGATCTTCTGGGCAAGAGGTTGTATCGAGAGAGCGAACGATGTCGGGGAGAAGGGGCAACCCTGCCTAGTTCCCCTTCCCAGTGTGAACCAGCGTGAGTACCCACCATTAACCATAACACATGCTGTTGGGACTGCGCATACTGCCATTATCCCTCAGAGAAGCCGCTCACCTAGTCCAAACTTTATGAGCACTGCCTTGAGAAAGCCCACTCCACCCTATCAATTGTCTTTTCAGTGCCCACTGGCAAGAGGGATGGGTCCCCGAGTGTTTCCTGGGCTTCATGGATCAGATGTAAGGTTTTCCTCATTGTGTCTGCTTCCTGCCGACCCTTAATGACGCCCACTTTGTCTGTACCCTTCCAATCTAGTCGCTAGGACCTAGGTATATATTTTTGCATCTATGTTAAGGACGAAGATCAGACGATGGGCTAACCACCCTCGGGGATCCCTAACCCCCCCCCTTGTGTATCACTGCGATGAGGACTGTGCCGAAGGACTCTGGGTCCTGCCCGGTGCTAAATATATCATTGAACAGTACTGTCATGAATGGCAGTAGGGTGGGGAGAAATGACTTGTAGAACCCTGCAGAGAACCCATCCTCCCTCGGGGTATTTCCCAGTGGCAATCTAGTCACTGCATTCTTAATTTCCTCTTCCGTTATGGGGGCTTCCAATACACAAGGTTCAGCATGAGAGAGTTTGGGCAGTTGGATACCGGATTGGTATCCCTCTATGTCACCCACCTCGGGTTCCACCTCTGACTCGTACAGTTCCTCGTAGAAGGCTGCGAATGCCTCCAAATCCCCATCCCCTAAAGTTTCCTTTGTCCCTTCCGCCCCCTCGATTTCTGAAACCCATCTTTCCGCACGCTGCTCTCATAATCTAGCCGCCGAGAGTGCGTCCGCTTTGTCTCCTTTCGCATAAAATTTCTGTTTCAGAAATTGTAGGTTATGGATTATTTGTACCCTCCTTCAGGAGGCGCAGCTCCTCCTTTCCCCCCCTTGCCTCCAGTATACATTCCTCTCGCCTCCCTGACGGCTTGTGCACCCTCCTGTCCAGTTGTTTTCTCTCTTCCCTGAGACTACTTTCACCTAGTGACCGTTCCCTCTTTTTCTTCGCCCCTTCCCTAATCAGAAATCCTCTCCAGGTAGCCTTCTCCGCTTCCCACACAATTCTTTTCTCTACCTCCCCTGTGTGATTTCTTTTAAAATATTCTTCAATTTCCTTGACCATCGCCGAGAGAAATACGGGGTCATTCCAAAATGATTTGTTACACCTCCATTTCACAGCTCTAGGGGTCAATCCCATCCAGTGTAGGTCCGTCGTCACCAAATCATGGTCAGACCAGGAAATCGGAATGATCGTCGAGCCCTGTGCTTCGTCCCACAGATCTCTAGAAATATAGATTTAATCTATTCCGGTGTATGCTCCATATCCCATGGGTGGAAGTGACGCCATGTGTCTCTCAATCCATACCCCTCCAGTGATTCCTGGAACCTCTGGTAGCCTGGTCTACGCAGGTCCTGATGGATTGCATGCCGCCCTTGTCTATCCAGCTCAATGTCTGCCCATATGTTGAAGTCATCTCCTGTGATAAAATGTCCCTTGCGTTCTACCAATATTTTCTGTCCCTGCTTTGGGGCATAGACGGTGGACAGTGTGAAACGCACCTTTCTAATGGTGCCCGATACCAACAGGGCCCTCTCCTTCACGTCAAACCAGACAGTAATCAGTTCCATCCCGAGTGCCTTATTGATGAGAATACCCACTCCCGCTTTCCTTAGAGGACCAAAGCCCCACTATTCCCGGCCTATCAACCCACATGGGATACTTCTTTCTTCCCCCTTAGTGACTCTGGTCTCTTGTAAGAACATGATATCTAGAGCCGACCTCCGGAATTCCCTCACAATCGGTGATCTTTTCGTGGGCCTCAAGTGGTCACCCCGCGATCCTATTCACTTTATCCCTGTTCGGGAGCTCAACTCTCGCCACCTAGGAGAACTACTTGTGCCAGTGCAATCTGTGTCATAGAAGACGGACAATCGGGATAAAGTCTGTACCAAGGTCCCCCCACCTCCAACCCCCCTCGTTCAGATTAACCCCACCTTCTCCCAGGGTGCCCGGTCCTCCCCAGTTGGCATCACGAGGTTGAAACCGAACCACCTACGGCACCCGTTCAGTCAGATCCCTTTCTCATCAAACCACTTGTTTTAGAGCCCTCCTTCCCCCGCCCCTTAACAGTTTCACAGAAAACATTAAAATACATTGCCCTGATTTTCTCATCCACCTCAAGAACTCAATTACCAGCATTAAAGCATAAATGGGTTTCAAACGAACTGTAACTGAACCTGTAACTGAGACCCTCCCAACATGTAAGTCTCTTCATTTTGATCTCCCTCCTTGAAATATTAGCCATGGAGATGTGGCCCAGTGTTAGGTCAGGTCATCCCTCCCCCAGGGGCGGGGGTGTTCAGCTTCCTAAACCTTCAGGAGCCTGGAATACATCTTCTTGGATCCTTAGTCTGCCAGTGCCCTTCGTCTGGCACCTTTTCCTTTGAGGTATGTGGAGTCTCTGCATCTTCCGTGAGCTCCCTGGTGACCCTGTGAATATCCTCCTCCGTGACCAACCTATATTTGTACCCATCATTTCAAAAGTGATGGAGAACGGGAACCACCACCTGTATCTGACCCCTTCTCATTTAACCACTTGGTGAGGGGTGAGCAGAGCCTTCACTTGGAGAGGGTCAGCGAGGACAGATCCTGAAATATCGTAACCTTCATCCCATACAGCACCGGGCCCTTTTTCTTCGCTCTTGCCAAGATCTTGAGTGCGTCACCGTAATTGTGGAAGTGGGCTAGGACCGACCTGGGGCCTCTGGTCGTGCCCTGTGGATCCTCCCAATCTTTGCTTAGTCTATTGTGCCATTGTCAAAGATGAGTTTTAATTTCGTATAGGGTTCTCCTCAGGTCCTTGCAGTCTCTCCTTTTTCTGGTTTCCTGAAAATAAATTCTGAGGCTGTTGCGCCTTTCACTGTTTTCGATCCGTTTTGAGCAAAATCTCCTTCTCTGACCACTCCACCTCCAAAAGACCCACATCTGAGTCTCCAAAGTGACCAGGGAGGACTGATTATGCTTTACCTCCTCCAGTCTTTCCTCCATCTTGTCAATCCTTTGAGTAATTATGTCGACCCTTCCCCCATTGTCCGCTCTCATGTTCTTGGTCTCGTCTATTAGTGCCGCTGCATCTTTTTTGGTTGCAGCGGATTTCTCCTCCACCAACGCGATGGCGTTCCGTCTGAATACTTCTCTGTCGTTTGATGTTGGGGTATATTCGAAGTTGGCTAATTTAATTCTCGCATCCATGTGCCACCTCCTGACGTCGTCGGTTTCTGGGTCCTTATCGTGGGACTTCTCTCGGTCTGCTGATTAGTTTGTCGACCTAGGCAATCCCCAAAGTACCACTTTACATTGGGCGAGCTGTTACTTCAGTCCGCGGGCCCCCTTGAGCATGCAGGCCACTTCTCTGCCTTCCAGGGTACGCCACTGAGGTCAGGCTGAACCTAGTAGCCACTGCCACTTGTCTGGGTGGAGAGAGAGGCGCACACACCTCATTAGGGGGCTCACACCTACCCGTTGCTCCTGAATTCCGCTAACTTTTTGGTCCCCGGGTGCTGCAGAAACTCCTCTGGGCTTCCTTGCCCTCCTGCGTGTACCCTCTGCTTGGTCTGGGGATCTGGAGGATATGGGGCCTCAGACCTTCACTGGGTCGCTATGACAGGTGCGGTGGGCCAGGGTATATCACAGCCCCCTCAGTGTGTCCAAGAGCACGCACCCCTTGTGAGGGCAGGCTGCGCCTCCTGTTTCTGCAGGGGTCTACGGGTCCCATGTGCGTCTGCAAACTCCGTTCCCCCTAGTCAATCAGCCCTGGGGGTGAGGGGGCAGTTCGGTTCACCAAGTAGTTACTCCTGAGGGGCCCTGGTGAATCCGGGGTCCTGGGTATTTCACTGTGTCCGGGTGCGGGGCATGGGTCATGTGAGAGCCCTGTAAAGGCGGAGGAGGGTGTCTCACCCACCTCTATGTGCCCTGGCTGCTCCTTTAGGTGCTTCTACGGGCCCCCAGTGAATCCGGGGTCCCGGGTGTTTTACTGCATCCGGATGCGGGCCTGGGGTTGTGCGAGGGCCCAAGAAGGGAAGGGGGGGTGGTGCTCATCCACCTCTCTGTGGCCTGGAAGGTCAGGTAGGCGTTCCTGTGGGGCCATGGTGGGTCCAGGTGCCTGGGCGTTTCCCTCGGTGCCCGGATGCGGCCTGTGGGCAGTGCGGGGGCCGGGATGGGCAGGGAGGAGGGTTTCACCCACCTCTTTATGGCCTCTTAGATCGTTCCACCGAGTCTGTAGGCCTCTGCGTGGGCTGGGCGTCCTCTCTGCATCACTGTGCTCCATATCCCGGGCAGGATGGAGCACTTTCATTTTCAGGCCAACTACGGGAGAGCTGCGCAATCAGGAACCGTCCATCACTGCGCCCAATGGTGGCCTCACAATTTCTTTTTTAACCCACGATCCAACAATCTCCCCAAATATTCTAGGACTGGAGTTTATTTATATTATTCCACCAGTTCTAAAATATTTTGGGATGTGCGTTTAGTGGGTTTGAACAAATATCATTTACCCCTTGATTTTTATTACAAGCAATGAAATCACATATAACCGTCAGACTCATCCCTTCTTCGCTCCTTCATGAGTAAACTTATGGAGGACGAAGTCACCAGGCATATCCAAGAGAACTTAAAGGCAAAAGCACATACACTGTCAACAATCAGAATTCAACCCAAGACAAGCAACAAATCAATTCTTGCAGATTTTAAGGAAGATCTGCTTACCTCACTCAATGAATGTCATTCCAAACATGAATCCTCACTGATCTCCTGGCAGCTCGTGACACTGCTGCTCATGAAATCCTCTTAAATTGCTTGGAAAACTGGACAGTATTATTGGAGAGAATCCTACAATGGAGCCTCTCTCCCCTTTCATAAGGATGGGCAGTGTCCCCTTTTTCAACTAAGACAATTTAAGGAGTTTGCCACGGCTTATCTCCATCACCTACCCAATTCACCATATAGATGGGGTCCTTGGCACAAGTTATCAGACAACATCAGGTTAATTCACAAATGTACGTGGACAATACACAGCCCCACATCAATCTGAATAACAACGCCAAACTAAGTCTAAAGATCACTAAGTGCCTGCAACATGTTTATATTTGAAATAGGTATAGTCTCTTGTGTCTTACTGGGTCAGAAATGGAGATCCTTATGCTTAGATATGAGTTGGAAACATGCTTTCCACACAAACTATTCTCTCAACCATTCCCCATCACACAAAGTGAAAAAGTTTGGTTTGAGGTTCAACTCATCCTCTTTTGGCCATCAGGTTTCAAGAGTCACAAAGAGTTCCTCCACGTCTAGGTATAAATAATTGAATAAAGCACTTGTTCTTCCTCAGACGCACTATTGTAACATTGCCTATGTAGGGGTCACAAAGAGGGCAATCTAGACGTCTGAAAGATTCTGCCTGAACCTCAAAATAATTGCATCACCTCAAACCAGCGTTAAAACACATCACTGCGTTCACTGGTCGAGCAGAGAACTGCATTCTTCAAAACCTAATGTTGCATCTACAATGCTTTTGTGGGAGCCAGCAAAAAAGTACTTCCAAAAACTGGTCTCCTGACGCACCCAGAGAAGAATTTTAATATGATCTAATGGTAATCTGATCAGCCAAAACAGATTTTGCCCTAAAAATGTGTAACCATCAGAGCTTTTGACACTTAGCACCGGAATTCTGCATGAGGGTTCATCTGTGCATACCATCTTTCAAAACAGCCCTGATAACACCTTTTTTATTTTTGGTGTTCTTCAAAGGTATTGTTGTTTGAAGAGGTGAAACCCGTGCAACCACCTAGCATGATTGTCCTGTTGCCTGTGTGAGCATTACAAGACACTATCTGCCTTTCAATTCTGTTTTAAACCCACTACCCCCGAATGGTGTACTGAATGACCTCGTCTCATGCTGCGAAGAAGACGAAAGCGAGATGTCAGAGCATTACACCGCCTTTAATTAAACTAAGGTAGGCATTTTTGTCATTACATGGAGGCATAAAAGCGAGGGGTATTGTTTTTACGTCTCAATTTAACCATCTGTCCCATTTTCCTGCTTTTCCAAGGCATAGGAAGGGCAGCAAAGCAGAGTTTGCATCTGCTTGGCTTTTCACCCACGCCTTCTAAGAGCAGATGGTTTTACGCCTGCGTGATATTTTCATGCAGACGTACAATCAATGGATTCCAATTGAATATGTGTCACATTTACATAGTAGGCAGATTCCTTTGGAATCCATTAGAAAATGCCACCTGCAAAGAGTAATTTCGCAGGCAGCGTTCTCTCAAAGCAGAAACTAAAAGAGAATTTTGCCTTCATTTACTCTTCGTGCTTACACTCCGCTTTGTAAGTGTTTGCTTTTTCACGTCGGGGACCCAACAGCCAGTAAATGCTAACGTTGGTGGTCTCCTGCAGGCAATTACAATGACCCAGTAAAAGTGCTCTCCCAAGTATAACCCCCTGCTAACACTCGGCCACTAGTTGGTCAGCATGAATGCACAAGGACAAGATTGGCTGTGCCCTACTACATGAAGTTCATTATCCTCTACGAAAGCGGGAACAAATCTATACATGTGTGTCATTCATGCTAAACAATCAAACGCAAATCTCGTAAAGCACTCCTTTCTTTAATATAAAGAAACCTCTTGGTGATTATTTAAAGATGAATCTCAATTATTAAAGGGTGTTTATCCCTGGAACATGGAATGAATATCAAACGAAATATATAGTATTATCCTGATAAGAGTATTTACAAAATGTAACTTTAGTTCTGAATTGTTGACTTATATCAGTCCAGTAGGTGTGCAGGTTACTGCAGTATACCAGCTTTTTAGGATACTACTCTACATTTAAAAAACAAAAAAAAAATCAAACGCAGTCAGGTTTGAAAGGTTACGTAAATTCCCCCTTTGAGTGTATGTCTTGTTGAGTTACACTATACCAGTGGTCCCAACATTCAGCTAATGAGCATGAGAACCTACATCTTGCTTGATGGTCCCAGGAGGGGTTGAAACGGGCACGGCAAGGTGGTGGCAGGTTTCCCTTTCTAGCTGCACTAATCGTGTTGTGAGACAGCACCATGAACCTCTCGGGGTAATAGTCTCATATTTGTGGACTGTGAGGGAGACCGCCTACTCAGCAGATTTCTTAGGGACTGCTGCCTGTGTCTGACTGAGTTTAGCCTGGAAGCAGCCTTACCTGGACAGAATGATTACCAGGATTGGAGCAGCCAAACCTCCACTTAACTCGGAAGGCAGTAGCATAGAACATAACTGGAGACCTGCCTCACTTGGTGGGGATTCTTTGTATTGGACAATGTGGTGGTGCAAGTGACAACAGCGCCTAGACTCTTGTGACCGTTGGGCCAAAGCCAGTTCCTAGAAGGGGTACTTACTTAAAGAGCTGTGAACATTAACAAGGAATTCACTCACACGTGCTAGGGATTGACCATGATGGAGCCGCCTGAAACTGCGGAAAATAACCAGTAAAAAAACAATGAGGCCGCCCCTTGTCCAGCGAAGGAGCCACCCCATTGGGCACCAAAACTATTGGGCTGGTGGGAGCTTTTTCATCACGAAAGGAAGTACTGACCAGATAGCGTCCCCAGAATTGCCAGGTCCGTGAGATTTTTGTTCCATGCCAGAGGTGTGGCCAGTTTTTCCTCACATTATAACACTGCTCCCGTATAAATGCATGTTAACTTTGATCCCATTGGCTTCTTCAGAACGGCAGAGCCTATTTATTCATGGGTTCCTTTTACTGAATTTATTTTCCCTCCAAGTTTTTCTTTTTTACTGTATGGAATAATAAAATCAGATTTTTTTCTAAACTTCGTTTATTCAATGATTTGTTTTACTGCGTTTTCTTTATGAGCTTTTGAACTTGTTGAACTTCTCATGCCTTTTATGAGTAAGCCTCGAGCATGGCATACACTACCAAACGATAGGTCAAGGGATCCACTGCTGTCTTTTAGTTTGTCTCATCAAGAATCCTCTGTCCCAAAAAGGCTGATTTCTTATCATTTGAAAACATGGTGCTCACAGAACACTCAACCCTTGCATGTCAGTTGTTCTGGTCAACAGTACAATGCAATGTAATAGCCACTCCCTCTACCTCTGTGTCCATGCGTACCAGCTGACTAAACTACAAAGAACACAAAATGCTGCAGCCAAACTGCTACTAGCACTTGGCCCAAGAGCTCACACCTCCCCAGCTCTCAAAACTCTGCACTGGCTCCCGGTTGGCTGAAGGGTGACCTTCAAAACCTTATGCATCTCGCACCGAGCAATGCATAAAACCAGACCTCAATATCTACAGGACAAACTAAGATCCACCACGCACTCTAAGATCAAGCGCTGCCTGCCTCTTAGTGATACCAAAAACCGACTCCGTTAGGTTAGGTGGATCATCATTCTCAGCCCTGGCCCCCACTCTGTGAAACTCACTTCCACCCCACATCCGACTCAACGAAGACCTCATGTCTTTCTGTAAATTACTGAAAACGTGGCTCTTCCCCTAAAAATCGACTCTTAACACAAACAGTATAAACAGCAACAATAAACAGTAACCCAAGGTTGCTGTATCAAAAAAGCATCGGGACCCGATCGTGAAAAATGAAAAACTAAAACTGCCAGTGTAAATTAAAATGGATAAACTAAACGGAATGGAATAAAGCGGATGAAAGAAATAAAATGGATGAAACAAATAAAACGGATGCAATGGGTGAAACGGAAGCAGTGAATGAAACGGATGCAGCGGATGGAACGGGTGGGGGATTGAGGGGATGAAACGGATGAAGGGGATGAAACGGATGAATGGGACAGAACCCATGAAGGGGACAGAACCCATGAAGGGGACAGAACCCATGGAGGGGACAGAACCGATGGAGGGGACAGAACCGATGGAGGGGACAGAACCGATGGAGGGGACGGAACCGACGGAGGGGACGGAACCGACGGAGGGGACGGAACCGACGGAGGGGACGGAACCGACGGAGGGGACGGAACCGACAAAATGGACGGAACAGACAAAATGGACGGAACAGAAGAAGTGGACGGAACAGAAGAAGTGGACGGAACAGAAGAAGTGGACGGAACAGAAGAAGTGGACGGAACAGAAGAAGTGGACGGAACAGAAGAAGTGGACGGAACAGAAGAAGTGGACGAAGTGGATGGAAGGGTTGAAGGGGATGGAAGGGATGGAACGGATGATGAAGCGGATGGAACGAACAAATCAAATGGATAGAACATTTGCAACGGATATAACGGATACAGTAGACAGTACAGTTGGAGTTGATGGAACAAATGAGGCAGAGGGAACAGATGGAGTGGATCGATCTAATGGAGTAGATGGAACAGATGATGTGGGAGGAACAGGTAGAGTGGACGAAACAGGTAGAGTGGACGAAACAGGTAGAGTGGACGAAACAGGTAGAGTGGACGAAACAGGTAGAAGGGATGGAACAGATGGAGCGGATGGTGGATGGAACTGAAAGAGTGGATGGAACCGGAGGAGTCGAACGAAAAGTTGGAATGGATAGAACGGATAGAGCAGATGGAATGAATGGAGCGTATTGGAGTGGATGGAACAAATGCAGTAGATGGAGTAGACGGATCAGGTGAAGTGAATAGAACAGATGGAGTGGATGGAACGGATAGAACAGATGGCATGAATAGAACGGATAGAACAGATGGAATGAATAGAGCTGATGGAACAGATGGAATGAATAGAGCTGATGGAACAGATGGAGTGGATGGAACAGATGAAATAGATGGAACGAATAGAGCGGATAGAACAGATCGAGTGGATGGAACGGACGGAGTGAATGGAAAGGATGGAGTGAATGGAATGGATAGAGTGGATGGAACAGATAGAGTAGATGAACCGGATGGAGTGCACGGAACGGATGGAGTGCACGGAACAGACGGAGTGCACGGAACTGAAACCACCATATCACACTGCCACGCTTACTCTCTCCTATACACCACCACTCAACTAAAACACAGCGATACTATTACACATTCGGTATAGCTGTTCTCATACTAACACCTGCCTCTTACTCCTCAACATCCTAATTAAGCACAGCTAGCTGAGCACACACCGCTAGCCTAAGCGTCTCCTTGGGCCTAACGCAGCCAGAAATCAGTGTGGGTGTCAACCCTCCAGAATTAACACACATTCCTGACCTCCCAAACACCACACCTATCGCTAAGAAGCAGCTATCATGCAAGTGCCACACCAGCTGCACACATATCTGGTGCACCCACGCACCTTATGACTCTCTCTCTCAACTGACTTGAACTACGGTTCCTGAGGGCGTTCAACCTACCAGCGCTTTGAGATCATACCAATGATACATAAGGCCCTATATAAATGTAAAGTAACATAACATAACATTTATACTGCGCCCGTTACCGCAACGTGGAGGACAAGAGGCCAGTATCTACTCACTACCAGGCTGCCTAGGTCAGGGAAATCCACTGTGCACCCTGAATTCCTTCAAGTCAGGTCCTATAAAGAGCGTGACCATGTCCTGCTTTACTGATACCTTTGGGAGTGCAGTCGCCACCCATGGTCCTCCCACCCCCCAAAAGAGATACCGTCATGCCTAAATTGTGAAATTATAGGAACCCTTGACCTCCTAGCTTCCATCTCTAAAGGAAAGAAACCCCCTCACAAGAGGATGACACAGAAATTGCCATACTGAAAAGAAAGAAAGAGGCATTGAAACATATTTGGTGAAAAATCGGTCTACAAGAAGACAAGCTGTGCCGTCTAGAGCATCCTACAGGATATCACTATGCTAAAGAACGAGAGAAGAAATTCTAAGTGCATGCCTGCATCTCAGCAGAGGTTTTCAAGGTCTGCAAATAAGTGTCTTTCAAAACAGAATCAACTACGGCCCAACTGGGCTTACACGCCCTTGCCGACACCTGTCCTCATTCTCCCAGGAGAAACTAAAATCCATACAATCTAACATTGCAACTCACTCTCACACCACCACCACCCAGCTGCCTCCTTCACCCGTGTCACCTGCTGAAATCACCAAAACCGTTAAGAAGATGAAGGCCTCTCTGCCATTGCGCCATTCACCCTTCCTAGAGTGCGCAATCATTGAAACACTGTCCACCTGCTTGGCCACGCATACCAACAGCTCCTTCGATAACAGTCAAATGTTGCGCACACTGAAGATTACTTGCTTCACTCCCTTGCTGAAGAAAGCATCCGATGATCACACCTTCCTGGCCAACTGTCGCTATTGCCAACACTCCTTTCCTGGGCAAATCAGCCACGCCTGCTGCATGGACATCAATCAGGCTTTCAACCTATTGGAGTGACTGCATTTGCTTAGCTCTACATGTGGGACGAGTTGTTGCTCTCACTGGTCAATGGTACCCCAGCAACCTGCAGCTTCCTTGACATGTCAGAATTTGATACTGCCGATCACACCACTTTACTCCAATGGTTGGACATAAAAGATCTGCCACCGGAACGGGATGCTTCTTTCCTCTGAAATAGGGAGCAGTAAGTAGCATCAGGTCCTTTCCTCCAGTCCTTTACCCTTGACCTGTGGTTTCCCCCAAGGGTCTTGGCACCTTGACTAAGATTTACGTCAAATCGTTAGCTGACCTCATAGCCGCTTACCCTGCCCCCAAACAAACCTACATGGATGACACGCAGATCGCTTTCAGACCGGGAAACACTCTTCATTATTATTATTAAGCGTCCATATCCACTTGTCTGTTCAATGCTAACGACTTGAACAACAGCAAACTGTACCTTAAAATATCCAAAACCGAGATCTACCTCCGGCTCCTCAACCGCAGGCATTGCCCTTCATATGGCCATCCACCACGCCCCCACCTTGTGTTCATCTGCACAAATCCTAGTGACCACTTTTGATGGGATGCTGTCCTTTACCCCCAATGTCCAGAACTTCACCCAGAAGTTATCACACTTACAACCTACACATGCCAGAATGCATCCCCCCCAAATTGAATATGTCACAAAAGGTAGAGGTTCCCCTGGCTATGGCAGACTTCCACAGGGATTACTGCAACAGCCTATATCTGGGTCCCCCCAAATGCTCGATTCACCAGCTGGGGAAATTTTTAAAAAGTCTGCCCGACTGATCTTGGGTCTGAAACCAACACACTGGATCACCCGTGGCCTTGCCTACCCTTCAGTGGCACCCTGTTGACTAGCTCGCTCCAAGAAAAATAAGTTTTCCAGCAAGCTTCTTAACACAGCAGGCACATGTAGCCCTGTAGCGCTTCAGGTCTGTGGATCACATTTTCTGTAACAGTCACGAAAGAGACAGCCTGGAAACACCAGTCAGAGAAACTGCCCAACAGAGCGGGGGGGGGGGGGCGGGCGGGGCAGCACAGATTACAAGAGACCAGGGCCAAGCAGGTAGCTGGTTGAAACGGGGGAGAAGTATTGAGGTGGTCAGGCGGGGCAGGTAACCCTAACAAAGTGTTTGGGTGGGGCCAGGGAGAAGACGACATGGTGGGGCAGGTCCGTCATGGACTCAATTTTTCTTCAGAACAATGATCCCATTATTGGCCACAGAAAAATAAATTGAGGCTAGTACACTCTATTGTAGGGCTCCAGTTAACCTCATTGTTGTTTTTTTAAATTACAAACAAGACAGAGTCCCGCCCAATATCTCCAGTTAAAATATATTAGAAACTACTCCAGACATAGCCACTAGATGGCAGAATAAAGCACACATGTGAATATTTAAAAAAAATGGTAAACTAACAACAACGTTTCCTTACTTCCTCTGCGGATTAAAAGCATTTCCAGCCATGATCTATGGTGCGGAAAATGTGCTAGGCTGTTCTCATGAACTTTGGAACACTCTTGAAAATATCTTTTGGGTAAGAGTTCTGAACTTGCCCCGTGGAACACCTACCGCCTGCATCCGATATGAATTGGGGCTCATATCAATGCATGCCAGGGTGAGCTGGAACTTATTAAATCTTTTTAGGAAAAGTAATGTAACCAAACCCGTATTGCAGTATGAGCTATTAAAACTAAAAAAAGGATTGACTTGTGTCACATTGACAATGTGGTACAAGTACTGCACTGAGATCCTAAAATTCTACGACATCAGTCAAAAAATGCTGTTTGAAAATCCTGACCATGCAAAAAAAAAAGTATGGAGCTGTGATTGGTATTTAACTTGTGAACAAAGAAGTAACGCAAGAATGATGTTGGAGGTGCCGAGAGAGGCAAGAGCTTATGGGAACTCTCTAGTGTATCTGACTCAATTTCCCGATTTTCCAACAAGATCTTTATACTTGAGATTCAGACTAAACTTGATGGACACCAAAGAACGTAGAAGCCTGTACAATTCTAATACAGAGTTAAAGTGTCGCTTTTGTAAATCTTGTAAAGAAACACTAAAACATCTAACTCTGTTTTGTTCAAACTTACGTTCATTGAGAACACGTACACTCGACTCCGTATTTGTGAAAGTTCAGACAGCTTGTGCGGATGATTGGTGGCAGTGTATGTTTGAAGGCTCCAATCGCACACTTCTGTTTGCTCTTGTAACATTTCTTGAAGATCTGAAAAATCGTTTGAAAGAATGCAATCCTGACTGATCACATTACCCCCCTGAAATTCGTACCCATGGAGTGTTGGAATTTATAATCCCAGTGGCCCATAAGAGGAATGTGATTATGTATATGTGGGTGATAGGATGTCTAATAAGTTAGGAAGGGGGGTTGTGGAATTGGTTTTGTGTTCTGTGTCTTGATTTTATCTTTTCTTTTTAAAGGTTGTAAAAACCGTATACAAAAATAAAATTAAAAAAAGCATTTAACCTACAGTTCAATGAAGACCATCATTCAACAGCAGGGTTCGAAATTGAGGGGAGCTAGGAGCTACATGGCTCCTGCTTGTAGCCTAGAAGAGCCTGGTTGGCTTGCCAGAAACAGCTACCAGGTGCTACGTTTGGCTCCCCAGGCCAACGGATGGCAAACACACCTATGTAAATGTAACTCTGTGTTTGGGGCAATCTATAAAAATCCATTCGGACACCTCTACACGACATTTAAAGCATATGGGCTCATAAATAATGGACAATAGTATATGTTTGCATCTTCTGAGGAAGTTCGATTTACGGAACTCTATGTACTAGCTTTTTGTTCTCCAGTTATAGCTGCTGGTCCCCGATAAACGCTGGATATCCAGGAGCTGCTGTTAGCCCCTGCTCATCCAATCTTAATTTCGATCCCTGAACAGGCAAAACCACATAATGCATTTAGCAACTTCTCAAAAGAAACATTTGAGGCTCTACAGTAGAGGATTCTGAACTGGTTAAAAAAAGACACAGAACGTGCGATTGCAGATTTATTAACAAACATTTCGGCACCACAAAAGTCAAACAAACAAAATCGAGAATAAAAAACAAGAGAAAATGAAACTGAAGTGTGAAAAACACAATTGGTGTAACCAGTAAGGGGCCAATCTGCTGGCATGCAGCATCCTTGTGGCCAGCACGTATTACGTTGCATCCTCTGGGGCAGCTGTGCCACACTGTATTTGTAGGCAGCTTGTGACATGCTCTATCCTAGCCCGCAGGATGTGACAAACTCAATCTTTGCGGTTAGCATATGACACAGATCCTCCTTGTATGCATCACCTGAGATAATTCATTATTTTTGGCCGCATGGGGCATGCTGCATCGTTGTGGTGGCATGTCTTCCTTGATCTTCGAATAAAATATGGCACCCTGGTCAGGGCCAAAGATGACCGCTGACTCAAACAAGCAGAATCAGAAAATACTGGCCTCCTTCCATAAAAGGGCCTGCAGGAGATCCCACAATAAAAAGCACTATTTGCAGGATGTTCCGGTATCTGCAGGATGGGGTCTTCTGTCCAGAGCTGCAGAAGATGACACTTCAGCGAGGGGTGGATGACATCTGTCAAGCAGGCAGAGATTTTGGGAAGGGCCTTCCTGAAGGGTGGAGAGAATGTCAGGATGAGGCCTCTGCATCAGGAACCTGATATTTTCCAATGCCACCCACTACAGGCTTCAGACCTCACTGCTGTCAACCCAGGTTCTTCCTGAAACTAAAACTGGACAGCTCCGGGGGAGATGTTAAACAGGGAGGGGTCGAAAGCTTGGCCTCGGAATGGGGAGCCTTCAGCATCCCAGCCTTTCTTCAGCATGTCATGGACTTTCTATAAAATAAAAAGAACAAGAAGATAAAGTGAGCGACTGATGAGGAAGGAGGCATCAAGCACATGTGCAAGGAGGCTCTGAACCCAGTGTAAAACAATGCATGCCACAGGGAGGCAACACAAGAAGTGTAAGGATATTGTCGAAGGAGCAAAGATCAGCTTTGACAGTACAACAAGTAAATCCCAATACTAGAATAGCAGCGTGTGCTGCAGGTCAGGACTAAGCATTGGCAGAGGGGTGTGTGGATCCTAGTACAGGTCAGAATTAAGGTACATTGACGGAACTGTGTCTGGATCCTCATGTTGGGATAGCTGGGGGTTCCACAGGTGAGGACAGGGGTACGCTTTCAGAACGGAGTTCCAGTGTTGAAAACAAATTAGTACCCTCGGCAGGGGAGCCAGCCAATCAGGTGGCTAGGAATGCAGGCATGAACCGCCGGTATAAGTCTGCGTTCCAAGACGCCTAATGGCCGGTTCGCCCCGCTGCCATCTCCCGTCCCATTTTTTTTTTCTTTACGAACCCCTGCCCCCATCTCCTCCACTTACCTTATTTCGACTGCGGCGGCCCTCGCCGCTGCACCTTCCTCTCAGCTTCTCCTGGCTGCCATGGAAAAGGAAGAGGGGCTCTTAAAGGAGCCCTGTGTTCCCTTTCCATGGCGGCCATCTTGGAAAAGGATTTTCCTTCCTACAGCAGGATGGCACGCATCCCATTGTAGGAAGGAAAACACTTTTTTTTAGCACCCCAGGTTACTGCTTTGGTAACACGGGGTGCTAATGGCCCTCATCCCCCATTCCAGATGCTAGAACAGGTGATAACGGCCCAGTCTAATTATCCGCCCTTGCTTTGGTTGGGCTGATAACTTGGACTGCCGGGCCGTTATCCCCTGTTCCAGCCCATGGAACGGGGGATGACCACCACATTGGTGCTGAAGATTAGAACTTAGCTGCACTGATAAGCAAATGTGTAGGATTCACTACCGGAATAGCAACAGACTTCCACAGAAGCCACTCCATTAAAATAGCACTCCCCATGCCTCCAACTTCCTCACCCCTACTTACCAGTCCAAGCTCCCTTGTGCCATCATCCTTGCTAGTTACTGAGTGGCCTGTTGTAGTCACTCTTTTTACCTCTATCACTAACATTGGCCTCCAGAGCAGTGCCCCAGCTTGGATCACCTCCTACCTCCATTACCGCTTCCTTCATCCCCTTTTCATGGAACGCTGCTGCTTTCTCTGAAACACCCCCTCCTAGTTTGGGGTCCCCTAAGTGGACTTTGGCTTCCTCCTTTTCATTCATTGCAACCTCCTCAGCAGAGGAATTTCTCTTCATCTTTGGTTTCTCCTAGAAACATGTTTGCTGATAATCAAACCAGCATCTCCTTCTACACAGCTTGCTTCTCGCATCTCTGTCTGTCTTGCGGCCATCCATCACTGGATGCACTTGGCTCTGCTATGCTAAACTACTTTGCTTTCTGCCTGCTACTGCCACATTGTACTCATCTCCTGAGAAGTGAGCGGACCCAGAACGAGCAACATGTGTAGCAGAGGCACCACGCGTATGGGGCTACAAAGGTAACTCCGCAATGGCAATGCGCGTGGGTGGGTGGGACAAGACATAGGGTATGTCAGTCTGTAATATCCTTAGTCCATGTTCCCACTTGCATCTTCCCCTACAATGAGAAGATCATATCCTGCTCACTGACCTCAAACTACCAATGTGAAGAACTACAAAGCCAGGGGAAACCCACAGGAGTATATTAAACAGTTCCCCTGTAGCTCGTACAGAAATGACTTCTTGAGACTACGGATGAACTTGGTGCAGACCAAAGAGGTGTTGGAAGCAAGAAAACCGAAAGAGCAGAGAGACTTAGCTTGTAGGTGATGTAAATGCCGGAAAGAAACCTTGCAGCATATAATCGTGTTTTGTTCCTCCCTAACCAGCTAAAGGAATAACTGGTTTGGTAAATGTATCCAATGGTGGGATGCTATTTTACAGGGGGAGAGCAACTCCCTGATTCTTGCCACTCTTGGCTTCCTGAAAGAAATATTTGGGGACCTAAACGAAAGGGTAGTAAATGGAGGAGAAGTGAATAACCTCTTCAAGGAACGATGGGCTATACTTAGGGAGCTGGAAAAGACGAGAAGATATTACCTAAGTGCAAGCTTTCATTTTTTTGTTGTTTTTTTTAACATTTGAATATAATATTCTTGTTCTTAATATTTTCTCCTCTATCTTTTCTTTTTTTCTTGCTTAAATTGTAAAAAGAACTTGTTGATTTTTAGCTTAAGGTTTTCATGAGTAAAACCAATAAATGCGAATACTTTTTTTTTTTTAAGAACTATGTAAAGGAACTGCTTGCCGGCTACTATTATTATGTATAGTGCGTCAGACAGAAACGCTTGCTTTTCTACTCAAAACATCCAATACAATAAAACGTCTGGGTTGAAGTGCACTTGCTAATATGGGACACAGTGCTGAAATGCCAGCGGGGTGCTATAGGTTGAGAATGGGTGCTTTTGCGGTTCGTTGTGTGGACCCGAGTACTAGACTAGCTGGTGCTGCAGGTCGGTATTATGATTCGAAAATTCTATTCCACTCGAAGAGGAATGTTGGCAAATATGCGTTAATCGGGACAGGGCATACAAGAGTGGAGACATGGGGGGGGGGGGGACTGTAAATGGGGGAATGAGGTTTTAAAGGGGTGTGGACGGGATTATTATGTTTTAAGAAAGAAGGCAAGACAACTCCCAAAAAAGAAAAAGGACAAAATGAAGAGCAAACATAGCCCATTTTAATCAAAGGATAATTAAAATGTATGGCATCGAGCCGAGTGTGTGCACCTCCTCTGGTACCACGATAGCCAGGTTGCTGCATTTCAGGATTCAGGTGCGTTGGCAGAGCTGTGTCGGTTTTAGCCTCAAAGCAGAAAGTATTGCAGACATGCAGGTATTCAAACCGAAAACTCTTTTGCAAACAAACATTGACACCCCCAAATAAGAAATCAGACGTCATTAAGTACCACCAGCCATCCCTCCCATCCCGATAATGTCATCTCCCGGGGGACGTCTCAGCTGCCTGCTGTACTGAGAAAATAGAAAGCAATTAAGAGCACTGGGCTGCACAGCCTACGCGCACTCATTAGCAGCCACCGGGCTCGAGAAGCCCACACAGCCGCCCGACGGAGCAGACCAGCGGAGAGCTCGACCCGGCCACCCCCGGCCTCTGCCTAAGGCGGCCGCTGTGATAGCTCTTGAAAGTCGCCTGGGACAGATGGACCTGTCGGGGAAAATAGGAGTTTTCACTGAGGGGTCCGTGCAAAGCTTGGACTAGCCCACATGGTGATGCACAAAGGACCAACCTAAAAGCTTCCTTGGCCAACGTGTGGCACTTAAGGACTTGGTGCACTGTGCAGTAGCCAGTTCAGCCAATTTTACTTTTACATCGTGTCCCCTTTCCTCCATAAACACGGTGAGTCAGTCACACAGCACTGGGGCCTTTTTGCATCGCGAAATATCGAAAGAATACGTTCCCCCTTAATTTAAACGCAAACAAGGTCCTGCCCGGCCCATGTTGTCCCCCTCCCACTAGCCTCACCCAGAAGATTGAAGTGGGCCGGGGCTAGCCAGGGCAGAGCCCCAACAGGCTCAGAAACGTGGTTCTGAGACAGGGCCCTGTTGAGGCTCGGTCGTCACCTGCCAGCCCCGTCCGCTAGAGGCCAAGGATTTTTTTCTAAAGCCTTAATCTCATGTGACAGAGCTTCAGGCTTTGGAGAAAAAAAGGCTTGTTTCCCCATAATGGCGGTGACGGCACCCGAGATGCCCGTGTGCTGGCGTCATCATTAAGAAGAAAAGGTGAGGCCGCTGTAAACAGAGGCCTTTTTTTTTTACTAAAGCCTCGGTTTCGAGCGGCCTCGCCTTTTCTGATTTAATGGTGGTGGTGTCCCACGCCATGTATTTCTTTAGCTAAGAGATGCAGGTACCATTTATCTAAAGAAATGCCCAGTGAGGGACAGCGCCACCATTAAGGGTGAAAAGTTGAGGTGCCGTCCGCGCTAGGCATCCCTTTAGTCCAGTGGTATTCAAACTGTGGGTCGCGACCCCCTAGGGGTCCGCGGGTGCATCCCAGGGGGGCCCTGAGAGCTCAGCATGAAAAAAGATTTTTTTTTTTTTTTAGATTGGAAGAAATGGGCAGGGGTGGCCCACATGGGCGGGCTGAAGCATGAAACTGTCTCAGGCAACAATGAAAAAGTGGCCCACAGTTGTAAATGGATATTCATTCCTTTAGTCACAGACTGGGCCTCATTACTACTATGGCGGACCAGTAACAACGGTGCTGGTAAGCTACCGGCACCGTTGCTACCGTTCCGCCATAGTAAGAGTTGTGCTCGTGGGTGCTTGACAGCCCCCGCCAGGTCTGACCTCAGCTCGTCGGATGCACCGGCACCGTTATTAACGGTGCCGGTGCATCCGAGCTCCCCCTTCCCATTTGAGCCATATGGGGCTCAAATGGGAATGGGGATCTACCGGCACCTTCGAAAGGGCAATTATGTCCGCCTAACTCGGCATGACCTAGTAATTGCCCATTCGCGGGTGCCAGACCCGGATGCAACTCCAGTGGCAGCCGTGCCAGTTTTACCGGCACAGCTACCGCCAGAGTAGTTATGAAGCCCACTGTTTCAATAGTACCCAAAGGGGTGCTTTGTGTTAAAATGTAAGTAAATTGTGATATATTCAGCAACAATGGTCAACATTACTAACTGCATAGTGGCCCCTCACCCATTATGGAGGAGCTAAGGAGCCAGCCCAGTGAAACAGTGAGCACTCCCTCAGCTGCTTTATCCAGCTAATGGAGTGCTCCTGGGCTGGCTGAACTGTCAAAGGGAAACACTGTTTCCCTTTGACAGTTCAGTTTAGTTCCCCAGCCGCACATGCTCACTGAGCCATGCAAGTGCTGGGGCGTTTTGCTTCGCCAGCATTGCATAGCTCATTGGAAATGCTGGCTGGGGCACTGCATGTCTGTATGTCCGAGGGGGAGCTCCTGCGCCTCCTCGCACATACGGACAGAGCAGCTGGAGCAGCACCCACACACAGGCCAATGCAGAAGGTACGTTTATGTTCATTGTTTTTATTTAAACATGTGTATGGATGCGTTATGAGTGAGTGTATGGTGATGGATGCTCATGTGAATGATAGAGTGATTGCTGTATGAATGTGCAGCGCCTTGCATATACACATAATCATGTTCATTGTGTTAGGACCAGTGGGGCCCAGGGGAAAGGGATGGTATCTTTTTACCGGACATCTATCATTCAAAACCCTCTGCCTTGTCCACAAGGCTTTCTGGGGCCTCGGTCCAAAATACCTTCAGCTATTCCTCCGCAAATACCTCCCCTCTCGAGCTCTTCACTCCTCTACCTCCAACTCCCTCAGGGTCAGTCGTTTATCAAAGAAACGAGCTTGGGGTAGATCTCCGTCTTCGGCTGGGGCCTCCCTCTGGAACAGCGCCCTGCCACTCTAAAACTTGAGGAGAACCATCTTTCTTCCTGCACTTATCAGACCTACCCTGTCTGCTGCCTTAAACGTAGCACTTGCAAATTGCTGGCTGCACTACCACTGTTTGTTGCCTTTATTATTTATTTATTGTTATTTATCTGTTTCTCCTCTGCTTCGCACTTTCCACTTCTCCCCCCTTCCATGCACTTTTCCCCTCACACTTGCGCGTTCTCAATGTCACTGGGCCTAGTAAGATCGCTGTTTTATTCTCCTCTGTTCCCCTCCCTTGCCTTGTCACGCTCTGAAACACTTGTGTACGAGCGCGATAGAAATAAAATATCAATGCCTGCCCCCTGGCCTCCCAGCAACAATTGCAAACTGTTTGGCTATTTACCCATTTTTTGTTAAAAGTATGCTCTACAATGCAACATTTTAACCTATTATTTAAAAAAAAATTCACAGGGGGAAACCCCCCCGAACCTCCCCTTAATGCCCCTCCACTTAAAAAAGATTCACCAGCCGCCACTGGCCCTCAGACTGTGTTGGGAACGGGATGGGGGAACCGAGGGACTATGGTGGGAGCACAATGGGCGGGAACCATGGGATAGTGATGGGAGCAGAGTGGGGAGAGCCCTGGGTGTGTGATGGGGTGGGGAGAGACCAGCGACTGGGTAGGAGTGGGATGAGGGAGCCCAGCGACTTTGATGGGAGCAGGTGACGGCGCGCAATATATACTGTCCATTTGGCATTTCTGGGGGGTCCCGACCTGCCCAAATTTTGCTCAGGGGGGCCCTGGCCAAAAAAGTTTGAAGACCACTGCTTTAGTCAATAGATGCAGAGGGGGAGAGGGTGCTGATCTCTGCAAAGGGCTGCATGGTGGGAGAGGTTGTCTGTAAGCCATTCAGCCAGTGCTCGTTAAGGGGGGCGGGGTGGCCTAACAGGGGAAACACTTGTGTATAGGTGCGTTACAAATGCCATATCATATATCAAGGTGACCCCACCCTTAGGCCACACCCCCGGGACCAGCCATTTGTGCTAAAACTCCTTATACCTCTAATTGGACATCCTAAAAATCTAACCCCCCTGTCCCCCCACCCAGAAAATCAAAAGTCAGCTCTCCTCCAACACTGCTCGGGTGTTTAAACAGAAACTAGGTGTGACTGAGGCACCTTTGATTCATGTGACACTAGGAACCCGCACTCTCTGCCATAGACTCAGCTGCAGGAAGGAACTGTTTGGGGGGATCTCCTCCATGTCGAGTGCATGACTGTGGTGACTCGTCGTAGATGTTCCCTCTCAGCCAAGTATGTCCAACTTTTTTTCTCTCTCAGCTACCCCGCCACTGCAACTCCTTTCTGGGGTTTGTCTTGGTTTGGAGGGGTCCACCACAGCCTCATAGACCCACTGGGGGTGGCCAAGAGGCCGGAAAGGTTTCTACCGGTGCTCACACCAAAGGTTTACCTCAGCCTACCACTCGGCCCAGTCCTTTGGGGCAAGAACTACCAGTGACTCCGCCTCTGGGGTACGGAGATTGTACTTCCTCGGTCCTTACCCAAGGTCCAGTCAACCCCATGTACCGGGCTTGTACAGAGGGTGTAACGAGGCCTATTACTTAGGGCTTCACGCCAATGAAGGAAGTCCTGCATGTCTTACTCAAAGCAGGTCGTAAAGAGTTGCACAAAATGGCTGACCAAATGCCAATGAAAACGGCTGCCGAGGAACGTGACGCTCCATCAAGACCCACCTCTCAGAGGTGTGTGATGCTGAATCTGCCTCCCCAGTTGAGTTGGCTAAATAATATGCATCAAGAAGACTGCAATCACCAGTACCCTTACCATGCACAGGGTGTGGTTGTCCTCTAGCTTGGCTGGCATATGACAGACTGGTCTACAGCCTATCCAAACTGTTCTTCAGCGCCAGTGGATTTATGGGCTCCACAGCACAGGAAACCTCACTGAATCCTGGCTACTTCAATGTGGACCTGCCAGCACCTCCACATCTGTTTCAGTCACAACATAAGTCGCACCAACAACAACCTGCACAGAAGGTATGTTTTTTGACCACTTCCAGGCGTTCATGAGATCGAAGTCTATGGCAGATTATTTTAAAGGCTTGATTCAGGAACTGCTACCGCAGCCAACAAGAACTAACACACCGGCTATTTCAATGGCACCTGCGAGTTACTGGAAGAACTACCATGACACAGGGGTGGCATTCTAACTTAATGTAAACTTTATTTCCCTGGCTACAGGTCATTACTGTGTCAGGAAGTTTCTTTCGTTTTCACTAACTTCGGTATCCCCCCACATCCCACCACAGTCCTTGCCTGCCAATATGCCTGTGGCAGGTATCCCTTAGCGAGTAAAACCCCTTTTTGGTTGTCTTGTGTCATAGGGGCACTCCTCTTCCTCTGGTCTTGTTCCTTCTTTGCGAGGGGAACAATCCACTTACCCGGATTTTATCCGTTCTTTGCCAGAGGGGACAATCCCTGTACCTTGGTCTTATCCCTTTCTGCCAAGAGGAATACTCCCCTTCTCCTTGTCTTATCTTTGTGCCAGAGGGGACATTCCTCCTCCTCTGGTCTTTCCCCTTTTGGTGGTATCTTCCCACCACAGATATGCTCTAAGTATCTGATAGATACTATTGCTGCCTTTCCCAGATATCGGTTTTGTATACCCCCTTTTTCCGGTATCCCTTCTGTACTCCGTAAGCTCGTGGTGTCACCCACCCTTAACAAAAGGGGGTTGTTTATACATGGAAAGCAACCAGAAGTTTGTGTCCTTTTGGTTTATCAGTGCGGTTTGGGGTATCTTGTGGTCATTGGCTCTCAGGCTTCCCTGGTCCCCAGACCCTCTGTTGTCAAACCGTGGCCAACAATCTCTGCCCGTTAGTCTCTGCCTACCTTTTTTCTACTCTCTGCAGATACCTGTGAGTCGCTTTTGCTTTTCTGGCATTCCGTTTTCTCCAGGCGCACCAGCCTTCGAAGTCCCCTGGTAAGCAGTTCCTCCTTCGCTCCATTCCACGGCGCGGCAACGTCGCTATGTCCTGTGGGAATCCCTCACCCAGTGACTTTCTCCGTTGTCCGGTCTCCTGAGGTTTCTCGCCACTTTCGCCTCTGGTCCCACTTCTCTCCTCGGGCTGCTTTGCTTTCCTCCCTTTTCAATACTCGCAGATCCGGGACAACTAGAGCGGTCATTGTTTTCCCACTCTGTCACTTCCTCCTCCATGTTGGATTTCCTTGCTTTAGTGTATAGTAAGGCTGAGGTGGTTTACAGAAGGCCCATGTCCATTTCTATGACTGAGGTAACCGGTATCAGTGATAGCAGTCGGTTGCTAGCATGTCCTTCCTTTATTTTAGTTGTACTTTCGATCTTATTCTGAGCCGGGCTACTCAACGAGGATTATTCTATGTTGTTGGAGTTCTGTGCCTCGTCACACACCATTGGCTTTGCCAGCAACCTTTATGCTGGTTCTAGTCCCAACTGCACCAGTAACTCTGCTGCCACCAACGTCTGGCTCTTATGGTTCTGGTGGTGCTTCCACAGGCTCCTCAGCCAGCTCCTCTGTCAGACCAAGTGAAGGATCCACCTAAACAGGATCAAGACCTTAACCAAGACTTGGGCCCTCCTCAAACGGCAGAGCCCAATGAGGATTCCTCAAGCGACAAGGAATACCGTCAGAATATCCCATTCTGTAAAGGCCTATCATAACAGGATGGATGGACTAGCGAAATTCTTGGAGTACTTGTGTCTGAGAAACCTCTGCAGGAGCGTGGGGTCCTAGCACTGCAGGCTTCTCACAGATTTGGCCTACCAATGCAGAAAGAGGTCCTGGCTGAGGCTACTAAACTGTGCCAAAAGCCTCACACTCTCCCTCTAACAAATAAAATAGATGATGCTAGATATAGACCTCTAACCAAGGAAAAAACCTGCTGGACTGGACATCTTTAGCTACACTCAGCCGTTGTACCAACCACATCTTTGTAAACCAAAACAACACTGTTGAAAACCGGCTTTCTCTGCCTCTCTCCTCTACAGGGACAGCAAACTTCTTAACGCTTATGGTTGAAAGAAGTAAGCAACTCCTTTTCTCAACCTCAGTCACACCACTGCCAACACCCTCCTGGTAGCAAATAACCCAAAGCTGTGGAAGGAATAAGGAGATTTTCAGTAGCTTCTCCCAAAAGACAAGCAGCAAGCCTTCAAATCTGGCATCTCATGGGCCGAATTTATCGCACAGGTCATGCTTCGGTACATCACATTGACACAGCAACCAGAAGTATGGTGGTGGAGGTGGATTTGCAAAGAGTTGAATTTCACCCAGGAGATACAGGATGGTACTGTGGATCTACCCTCTGATGAACAATATATTGTGATGAATCCTGCGTCGTCCTCACAGAATACCTACCTAAAGTCTCCTCCCAGGAAGCCAGGCAAGGCAGCCGCTACCTGATCCTAACCCTAGGGGTGATATTAGCCAGGTGGATCACCTGGGAGGAGAAGGGCCCGAAGGGAATGGGATGACCCTGTTAAGAGAGACACTGTATTCACCCTATTCTGGAGGGTGAGATTTCTCTAATGCTGGAATACCTTATGGCTTGTTGTCATAGTAAGGCTTCCCTTCCCAAATTGTTCAAGTTGTCAGTCCTGAAACCCCTATGGTAAATGTAAGAATGATACATGTAGAAATCAGAGAACCAATATTACCAGTTATGATGGTTCTAATGGCACTTTAAGTTTGAAGCATACAATCAACAATCAAAAATCACCCATTAATTTCTTTAAAACCTTCTCCTGAAGATACATTTTGTGAATCGATTAGTCAGAGGCAATTAAATAATGTAAAATGAAACAAGACCATTAGGGACTTCAAGTCCCATAATGCTCTAGGTACTGGGATGAGGAAGAGGGAGACAGGTGCAGAACTATGGTGTGCAGTTTAGATGTTCTAATTACCCACACCTGAGTGAGACTTTTTAACATTTAAAGCCTCCTCAGGTGCAGGCCATTAGAAGGAAGCAGTGGGAGAAGCGATGGAAGAAGCAGTTGAAAGAAAAGCTGAGGCAGGTGGAACGAGACAAAGCTGCTGCTAGATTGGAAGCGGGTTGCCATCTTGTGGAGTTAGCAGAAGTCGGAGGGCCTGTTGGATGCACAGTACGCACAGGAGGAAGGGGTGTAAAGGCTGGCTGGCCCAAGGGAGAGAGGAGCTCTCTTGGCACTGCTGCGTGCGACTCGACCAGAGCACAGTAAGAGCAGAGAAGGCTCGAGCTACAGAAGGCCTGAGCAAGAGCGGTCAGTCACCTGTGCGAGTCCGACGAAGGGAGAAAAACCAGCAGGTCATTTGGAGGTGTGCGAGAAGGCCGCCCTCTGTCATCGATCCCCGGGGCACTCCAAAATAGACCACCGACTCCAGCTAAGAGTTTTGAATACCCAACTATTGAATGGAAACCAATTAAGCATGATTCTTATTTTAAGAGATGGAATTGAGGAACATTGTATTCACTACTGTCAAAGTGGGCGCAACTCTTATACGAAGAGAGAAAAAGTGGAGGAACATTGTAACCGCCATTGTCCAAGCAAAAGGCGTTGATATTTAACTCAAGTGGAAAATAATATTGTAACCACCTTTGCCAAAGCCAATCACACAACATTAATCTGGCTCAAAAAGAGCATTTTTAAAATATAACTATAACCAGTATTGTCAAAGCCAAAGAAAGGCAATTAATGGAAATCAAGGATGGCAGAACAGAAACCCTCTTTGTAACCAATATCAAGGGCGAGAGGAACATAATCTGCATTGCCTGGGGCAAATGAACCAAAGTGAGAAACATTGCCAATGTGTTGTGATCTATTCATGAAAACATTATTGGGTTTTTACTTTTCCACATTAAGGATTGAAGTGTGTAAAAGCTTAAAGCAGCTTCACCACAGAGTACTTGTAGTGGTAGGGGTGTTATCCTGGGAGGAGAGTACACTGGGAAAGGGACTGTTCGTGGTTATTTCTGGCAGGTTAGTGGACCAGGAGGATGACAATTGAAGTACTGCTAAGTGGTAGAAGGTTGTGGTGGAAACTCGCTAATGTGTTGTAATAAAATGTGGAACCATCATCCTGACAAAGCTTTATTGTTTAAGAAGAAGACAAATAGAAGTAGTTGTGTTTTTCAAAGAAGAGAACCTATATTAAAAAATCATCCTGACAAAACTTTATTGTTCAAGAAGAAATGTGGAAATAGTTGTGTTTTGCAAAGAAGAGAAATAGCTTTGAAAGCTGACCAGGTGCAAAGACAAGTCCTTTGTTTTATCAATCAAGAACTGTGGAATCTTTAGCATTTTGAAGAGCATTGTAATTTGTTGAACAATAAGACTGTTCAAGTGTTAAGTGAAAGACTTGTGGCGTAAAAGAACAAGTTACTTACCAACTGGTAATGTTCTTTTGATTGGATGTTCCTCCAACGTATTCCTCATCTTAGATGTATTCCATCCAGCTTTGCTGCTCTTCAGAAATTTTTTCGGCAGAGGGCGCCGTGCGTCGATGTCGATCCCTCGAAGGCCTCCGTCGAGGGTGACGTCATCGGGTGTATAAGTAGCACGCGCAGCGCCCATTGGCCTCCGTTCTGTTTTTCCCTTTTTTATCTGTGATCTTGCACTGTGTAGATTGTGCCGGCAGACAGGTATCAGCCTTGCGAGATTTGAGATGGCAATAACCCAGAAAAAATCTACAGAGGGGTAGGCTGGGAGGGCGATGAGGAATACGTTGGAGGAACATCCAATCGAAAGAACGTTACCAGTTGGTAAGTAACTTGTTCTTCGAGTGGATTGTGTCCTCCAACATATTCCTCATCTTACATAGACTCCCAAAGCAGTATTTTGCATACTTTCTCTGGAGGAAGGGTCAGATTTTTTCCCCACCAATGCCCTTAGATGGCGGAATAAAGCACTGCTTTTCCAAAAGTCAGCTCCCTAGACTGTAGCATCCAGGCTTTAGAATTTTGAGAAGGTGTGAAGTGAAGACCAAGTTGCTGCTTCGCAAATGGACCTTATTGGGACACCTCGTTGAAGGGCCGTGGAAGAGGCGATGCCTCTGGTGGAATGAGCCCTTAACCCTTCTGGTGGGTCTTTTTGTGCTAGTCTGTAGCATTCTGAAATGCAAAGCACGATCCAGCATGAAATTGTCTGTTTTGTTAGCAATTGACCCATTTTCCTTTCTGTTTAGCCTATAAACAACTGGTTGTCCACTCTAAGCCTAGAAAGTCTAGAGATGTAAAAGCTTAAAGCTCTTTTTGGATCCAGTCTGTGTAATCTTTCTTCCTCCTTAGAAGGATGAGGTGGAGGATAGAATGAGGGTAAAACAATTTTCTGACTTAAATGAAAATCAGATATTACCTTTGGTAAAAATGACGGTTTAACACTCAATACAACTCTGTCCTTATGGAACACAGTATAGGGTGGCCCAGAAGACAGTGCCTGCAATTCGCTCACTCTTCTGGCTGATGTTAGAGCAACTAAAAAGGTCGTTTTCCATGTTAGTAATCTTAATGGACACGTGTGCATATGCTCAAAAGGGGCACACATTTTAATGGCTCGCCATTCTTGCAGATGCTGCGACAGCCTGCCTCCTACAGGTGTTTTGTGGTGCAAGTCCTCAAAGTGGTTTTGTGGCGGATGTTGCAGCTGCTGATGGCAAAGAGGCTGCAGCTGGAGCTGGCTTAGCACTTTTTCCTCGTCCACCATGAGCGGCCTTTCTTTGGCCCCTTTGACTGGCCATTCCTCTCGTCTTTCCATATGAGGTGTAATAACGATAATATCGTCCCCTCCATGATTGCCCTTGCGCACAAAAAGGCGGAGGTTGCCTAATAGCAGCTCCTAAAGATTTGGCCGCTGCTTTTGAGGTCTGCAACCTCTCAAGGCTCTCGTCAGCCTTGTTGCCAAAAAGGTGAGACCCGTCAAAAGGCATGTTCAGAAGGCGGTTCTGTACGACTGGTGCAAAACCCGACTTCCGTAACCACGCAAACCTGCACACTACCGTGCTAGTGCCCATGGACCTGCTTACACTATCCGCAGTGTCCAATCCAGATTGAAGGGATTCCTGCATGGCCTCCTTTCCATCTCCAACGATGGCTAGGAAACCTTCCCTTTCTTCCCCTTCTGGTATGTGCTCCGCCGCCATTGCGATGCACACCCACAGAGTGTATGAAAATTAAATTTGGCCAAGGCACATGTGGAGTTGGCAGATTTTAATGCCATGCTCCCTGCTGAAAATACCTACCATGCCCAACCATCCACACGCTTATTGTCCCTGTCTGGAGGGATAGACGGGTACGCAAGTTTGTTGGAAGCTGTGGCTGCCTGTATGACCAGACTCTCGGGAGTTGGATGTTTTGATAGATAGCCGGGGTCGCTACTGGCTGGGCGGTATTTTGATGCAAGGGACTTATTTACCGGAGGAATAGAATCCGGAGTTTCCCAATTCTTGGTCACCCTGTTTTGTAAGGCTACATGAAAAGGTAGTACTGGGTCTTCAGTGGGACCATGGTCCAATATGTCTGTTAAATCGTCTTGGACGAATTGGGCTGGTGGTCTAGCCCATCCCAAGTAATCTACCACCTTGGTCATTAACTGACGGTAAGATGGACTGGCATGGTCTCCTGGATCTGGTCTACCAAAGTCATTCTCAGAAGAAGTGTCAATGCCACTTGCATTATGTAAAGACTCCACCAAATCTCTCATTCTGCTTTCCTCTGAGATCAAGCATTCTGAGATATTTGGGGTGCCAAATTCCAGTCCAAAAGGTACATTTTCCTCCTCGGATCTCTCCTGTTCCTCAAAATTTGAGGTCAAGGATTTGAAAAACTCCTTCCTAGGGAGAGGCTTGAAAACCTTCTCTGGGAGAGGAGGAGGAAGAGGTGTAGTACCAGGTTCTGAAGAAAATACATGTTTTGTAACTTTCTCCTCTTTTTCTGGCTGTCCTGGCTTGGTTGGAGCCTTTGGCGCCTATGGTTTCGGCGTCTACGTCGATAAAGGCATCGACGACATAGTGGTCGTCGACAGGGTCTGCTTCGAGGGCGTCGAGGCAGTCTTCGACGATTTTCCCTTCGAGGTGTGACAGGTCTCAGACGGCGTCGGTGACCTCGAGCGGTCGACTCGACTGTTTATCGCTCGGCGTCCTGGAAGGTTCCCTATCCTTCCTTTTACGATCACCCGGGCTCGATGGCGCGCGAGTGTCAGAGCGATGACACTCCCGGCCGGCTTCTGAAGAAGGCACGGACCGAGGCTTCGCCTTCTCAAACACCTCCATCATTTTGACCCTGAATGCTTCCCACTCTTCGGAAGACGAATGTTTCGTGGGGCATTTCATTTTTTTCGGAGACTCGTCTGACGACGAGGTGGAGGGAGACCTATGGCGTAGTTTCTTCGACTTATTTGACGAAGACGATGAGCGATGAGAATCGCTTCGGGATCTAGATCGATACCTTTCGCGTCGAGGAGATTTTTCCTCATGGGGTCTCGACTCGACGCTAGAGGCTTTTTGATCCTTCCGATCTACCTGTAGCTTTCCTCTCCTTTCTCGCAAGGCCTTCCCCATCATCGCCTGACACTTCGAACAGGCCTCCATGTCGTGGCCTTCTCCGAGGCACCACAAGCACTCGTGGTGCGGGTCCGTGATCGACATTTTTGAGCCGCACGACTTGCATTTCTTAAAACCCGATCTCGGGGTCGTGGTCGGCGTCGATGACGAGGACATAATTGTTCTTGTTATATTATATTTCTTCACAGAACTCGAGGCGCGCCGAATGTCCGAAGCAACGTAACGGCGGAAAAACAGAACTGAGGCCAACGGGCGTCGCGTGTGCTACTTATACACCCGATGACGTCACCCTCGACGGAGGCCTTCGAGGGACCATCGACTCGACGACATCGACGCACGACGCCCTCTGCCGAAAACATTTGCGAAGAGCAGCAGAGCTGGATGGAATACATCTAAGATGAGGAATACGTTGGAGGACACAATCCACTCGAAAGAAATGTATATTATATTTGCAACAGAACTTGGCTATTCAAAAGGAACTATCTGGATTTGAACTTTGGTTTGGGAAATCCTGAATTAATCCTGGGGAAGGGGACCCGACCCTGGTTACGACGCTACATGTTTACAGAATTTATGTTTGAACATTATAGTTGTTTTATTGAGTTTAACCAGCCATATGATACCTGTATGATTTGCTTTATTTAAGTGTGAGGACTGAAATCCCTTTAGAGTTTTTTCCTTTAGTCTTGGCTGAATATGCAGGAAAATCCTCATTAGGTTAGGGAAATTGAGGTGTTTAACCCACCTTTGTTGTTTAATAAAATGACTACTTGTGGAAAAACTCCATTTACTTGTCCGCCTCACATTCCGGACCTCGCACAATATCTATCATGCAATATCTATTAAACCCCAACCCCTTCCACTCCCCCCTCTTATCCAGTTCGGCTCCACTTCTGGAAGAGGTGAAAAACCACTCCTTTACATGAGTGATAGAGGAAGTTCCTCCAGATCAGAGGGCTCTAGGATTTTATTTGAGACTTTTCTCTGTGCCCAAGAAGAACGAAGCAGGGCTGAGAGCTATTCTCGACCGCTCCTACTCCAATCTTTTCCTTTCTACTGAAAGATTAAAGATGATCACGCAAGCACAGATCTTGTGAGCCTTGTGAAAGAAGAACTGGCTCTGTGCAGTGGACCAGAAACATGTACGAATACAAATCTGGATGACCAATCAGAAATTCCTCAGGTTCGCTATAGTGAATGTCCACTTCCAATACAGGGTCTTACCGTTTGGCCTCAATGTGGCCCTGCAAATTTTCACCAAGTTGATGAACAGTGTTGCGAGTTACCTGTGTCTCAGGGGTGTCTGTGTATATCTTTATTTGGACGACTGGCTTGTCCAAGCTCCCGTGGTGGGGCGTTTGCTTTTCACGAAATTCCACTCACTCAGTGTGTGTCAGGACGTGCTGGTGTCTCACTGGATGGGGTGCCACTCTTGGAGACTTGAAGGTACATAGACGTTGGTCAACCCTGCACAGGACAATGTATATCAATGTCCTGGAATTGCAAGAAATGTTCATTGCTTGGAAGACGTTCCTACTAGTAATTCAAGGGGAATGCAGTTCTGATTCAAACAGACAACTCAAGCTTGAGGTTTTACATAAACAAAAATGGTAGCACCAAGTCTCCCCACCCCCAGCCATCTGGTGGTTTCAATCTGGGAGTGGTCCATAATTCTCCCTCAAAATGGTCCACCTTGTGAGAGTTTGGGAAGATGAACGTATTTGAACCACAAATGGGAGATCAACGAGATGGGTTTCAGTTTGATCTTTCATCTCTGGAAGCAATCACCTGTGGACCGGTTTGCGACACTTGACAACGGAGTGTCCTCTCTTTGCCTACCAGAATGGCGAGGGACAAAACTCGATGGGGGACCGACTCATGTTGGATTGGCAGAGCATTGTTACGCTTTCTATTTCCACAATCCCTAGGGATCTGGTGAAGTTCGAGGAGACCAGGAATGCCACTCTTCCTGGTGGCTCCGTTCTGACCAGCCAGATTCTGGTTCTTGGACATCATGAAGCTATGCTTGGGCAGTCATGTTCAATTACTGGACTGTCATGATCCACTTCATCAGCAACAGGGAAGGGACCTCCATCTCCCCCCGATTGATGAGCTAAGCGGCCTGGTTCCCGAAGAACTAACAATTGGCCATCTACGCATTTCACCAGACAATATAGCCATAATACAAGTAGCGAGGAAGCAGCAAACATGTGCCCAGTATAAAAGCAAGTGCACCAGATTCTGCCATTGGGTGTTGGATAACAACATGATTCTGTTTTAGTGCTCAATAATCGACTTTCGGTACGTTGTCTCTTCTCTAGCAGTGTCCCATGTTTTGGTGGAATTCTGCTGCTCTTACTTGGCTGTCACCTGTGCCTGCCGTAAATTGAATGTTATGCCCTTCTCTCTCCTTCCAACCGAGTGGTCAGGAGACATTTGATGGTTAACCTAGATTATGTCCTCAGGTCAACAGACCTCATCTCACTTAGGATTTGAATCTTGTGCTATCGGCTCTGATACATAAGCCTTTCAAATCTATGACATTTGCAGACATGAAACTAATCACTTGGAAAGTGCCTTGTTAGTTGCTCTTCTGTCGGGAGGTTCAGTGAAAGGCAAGACTTTGTTTTTTTTACAGGGACATGGTGGACCTACAGACACAAGCGGCCTTCCTTCCCAAGTAAGCGTCTTCCTTCCACATCAACCAAGAGGTAGTGCTTCCAACCTTTATCTAAATCCTCAATCTTTGGCGGAATCCACTCTCAATTGTTTAGATTTAAGGAGGGCAGTGGCCTGGTAATGAGTACTCTACACCTAATCTATAGCCCCCTTTCCTCCATACAACCTCCGTTCCCTGGAAATGAGTTAGTGAGTAGCAGGCTAAGGTCTGATGGGTGGGGGGTCAGTGTGGCCCGGGTACACCCTATTCCAGAATGCCCTTGTGTGGCTAAAGGGGGGGGGGATATGCACTGCAAAAAGACTACAGTCCCATCCTCATGGGACAGACTTCCCAGGAGTCTGGAGTAAAGGGGTCTACGGACCAGGAATACAGCATTCACTACAGTGAGCAACTGTTTGTTCCTTGTGCATTGTGCCACAGGTAACATTTTGACAAATAGTCCCAACAAACGCACCGGGGGAACTACTCACAGTTTGTTGTGAAGGGCACAAACAACATACAATTTGCAAATGTGGGCCATTCTTATTTGGCACCCTGCACTAACTCTTCACAGTGAGTCTCATAATACAAGAGCAGTAGGCAGCGGTGTGGGTACATGTTCATAACCCTTTATGATTCCCAGTGCCAGAATAGAACAGCAGCAGGTCAAGCAAAGCGGTGTATAGGTTCCCAGTACTTGAATGCGCGTCAATGTCATGTATAAAGAATAGTGGGGGGTACAAGACACAGCTGAGTTTACAGGCTGGGGTGTGAGAGTGTGTATAGCACATATGGGTGCATTACAGGCTTGGGGTACATCTGGAGTCTCAATACTGGAACAGTCAGATAGTTGGCAGGTCATGGTTGAGCAGCATAGGCAGAGCTGTAGGAAGCTGTTTGTGGATCCCAGTCTTAGAACACCAAGGCTGCTGAATTGGTGTGGGTTCCAGTACTGGAATAGCAAAGGATCATGCACGTCTATGAGTGGGCTTACTGCCCTAGCGCTAGCTCCTGGGGACTGGAATGGAAGTGGATGCTGCAGGGCAGGGTTGAGATCCCGGCTGAGATGCAGTGGACAGTAACACATCTTTAAGGTGTACTGGCAGAGCTGTACACACTGCAATAAGGGGAGCAGAAGCACAGCCCCGTTATTACTCGCTGTTTATTGGTGCGTTCCTAGTTTTTGCTTGCGAAGGACTCAAAGTACATTTGTAAAGAAAAATAAATCCTGGGAGGAGGCGGCAGAGATGCGCTGCCAGGGACACCAGGCACAGAATCAGACACATGACGCCAGCGCTGGGCTGCCTGCCACTGGCGTCAATACGGGCCGCTCTGCTCACTGCACACAAGACAGCCAGGGCATCTGTCAGAAAGAACCGTTTCACCCTGCCCCCCGGAATGCATGCTCCATAACCCTGGCATCTGTCCATTCATATCCAATATATCATAGCTCATTCCCTTTTCCCCCAGAAAAGTGTAGAATGAGACCTGTTTGTTTTTTGGCATAAAGAGCCGCAGATTTATTCCACAATAACAGCAAACCAAAACCACACTGCACACATTTGTGGAAACAATTACTCATAAGATGCGGCGACTGCTCCGTGTCCAAAATAACCTGCTTCCCCCTTTCATTCTCCAAGCGTCCTGAATAGGCCCAACTCTCCCAACCTTTGCGTCCGAGCCTCTCCTGCCCCTGCAGGTGCTGCTGGGCGGGGAGAGTGCCGTTTTCTTGGGGGAAGCTGAGCCCTAGTTGTTCCTCCCAGACGCCCCTGCCGCTTAGGCTCCCAAGGGGTGCTGGGTCTGAGAAGAGCGAAGACCCTTCTTGCTTTCCCCTGGCTCATCCGGAGTCTGTCTCATGTGTTTGTCCGGCCAAACACTGCCACGCCACGCGTGGGTTACCGCCCACCGTGGCTCCCCCCTTCCTCCTACCTTTCCAGGATTTTTGTGCAGATATTCCACAAGAATAGCTCCATGCCCACGGGGCCAAGTGTATACCATCCTTGTGAAAGTACTCTGGGGATTTCAGATTACTCAGCCCATGCCTGATCTGCCCAAAGCCCCTGCCCCTGCAGCACTTTGCCATTGCGCAGTTCAGCTTCCTCCTGGATTTCTCCACTGCTGCGTGCTTAACTGCACCTCTCCATTCCGGCCTCGGGATGATTTCAGACCAAACAATTTCCGTTTCCCCCAGTTGTCCTGCTAGTTCCTGCAATGAGGACATCATTTCACGCATCAGAGCCCCCCTTCCCAAGCTTGTGAGGTTGTTACCCCCTAAGTGGATAACCAGTATGTCTGGCTTTCGCTCATTGCTCACAAACCTATGCACCTGCTTCTGCAATTGTGCCCATTTCATCCCCGGCACACCATGCCAACCTATCCTGAACTCGCCCGCCGTCAGCTTTTCTTGTTCCTCTGTCCAGCTTGCCCCTGCTCTAGACACAAAAGAGTGTCCTACCACCCACACCGATCTCTTCCTTCTTCGAGCAGCCGCTGGTGAAAAAGAAGGAAAACACTTAACCTTACATTTTATCGGGCCTGATATACCTCTTGAAACAACCAGGTTTCCACCTCCCAATCTGCTTGATCACCACTTCCCCCATGCCAACAGCTGCTGCAGATGTGGCAGCCCCTATCCAGAATGAGTGTGTCCCAAAAACCCCTTCCGTCTCCCCAATTCCTTCTAAAGCCAGCTCCATCACCCTTTTAAACTGGAAGCGACTTAGAGCTGAACCATCCTGGTGGATGAGCAGTGGGGCCTCCCTTCCTGAAGGAGGTCTCCTCAGCCTGAGGTATCCTGGCACCGCCCTGACTGGGCATATTGCACTTCCTGCGATGAAATGTAATGACACAGTGCACCCTTTGTCCTCTTGATCCGTCTTTGACTTTTTTAACCATAAAGTCGCTTGAAGCTCTGAATAGTGTACATCCTGTATTTGTAAAAACCTAGCCCCTTTTGCACCTTTGCTCTCTGGCACCAGTTCACCTACCCTGAATGCCCCAAAGAACGCCAAAGTAAAGGCAGCTTTAAATAACGCTGCTTCGTATTCCCCGTGGCAGATTTGCCCTAGACAACATACCACCTTCTGTAACTTGACCACGTCAATGGGCCTCCTCCCTAATCCTCTGCGGGGTATCGCCGAAGCTCCCATGCCATGACCAAGTCGCCTAGCTTCCTGACGTTCAGAGTGGTGCCATCCCACAAAATATCTCGCGCCTTGAAACACTTGTGTACAGGTACGTTATAAATGCCATATCATATCATATTATCTTGTTCCCTACCATGAGCCCTCTACCACTGCTACCTGATCATTGTCATCGTTCGGGTGAGAGGCAGTGCTGGCCCCGCTACCTGCGTCTTTAAACCCATTCCTTGCTGTTCTCGGTGTTCCACCCAGCGTTGATTAATACCGTTTACTTCTTAGTCCCATACAGCGTGCTCCCCACCTCGCATCATGTTGCCGCTTTGCTCCGTATGACCAAGGGCTCCAGTCATAACACCAGAACTTGTTGTGGCTTTAGTACGCCTGACCAATGGCCCCCCCAGCCCTATAATACATTGCTCCCAAACATGTAGCGAGAGCTGGCCTTGCTGAACTGTTAACCTGTCCCCTAATTTACTTCGCTTGGCGCCCTAGTTGACTACTTCCGCCAGCCCCCGCGCACCATGCACAGTACTCGTTCGTACCACTGCCATCTCGTTCTTAGCCCGGTCCTGGTAAGTTCCCTCATGGTTCATTGCAGTGCGAGCTGGTCTTCCTGCACTGTTCTCATGCCCTAATGGTGGTGGCCTCCGCTACTTGATGAGGCCTCTTTCCAATCCGGAGTACTTCACCTTCTACGTCGTAGCAATGCACCTTCCTGCCTGTGCTTTGCCCCGTTACGACCCCGGCCTGGGCCCCTCCCACGGTACTCTCTTTGCCATTTGACCGCTGATTTCCACGCCATAATCCTCCTTTTCCACCTTACTTAGGGGCTGACTCTACATGCTCCGGTGACCTAGCCACATCACCCGTCTGCATTCTCCTGGGTGGCAAGACTACTGGAAATATTACCGCTGGCTATGCTTGGTTTTTTATTTATTTATTTATTTTAGACCGCACTTAAAACATCCAAGTTTGTATTTTCGAACCTTCATACTGTATCTGCGTTGAGTACCTTACTCTCCCCCAACGCCTGCAAACGTCTCCTGTCCTCCGACACTCACACTGGCACCTTGTCAGACCTTTCTCCCACTCTTTAGCTCGGGCCACCCAATCTTCATTTATCCGCCTGACTGCCAATTTGGCTGCTCCGCACTTGGCGACGCCCTAGTCCTTATAGTTGCGTACTTACCACACCTACTGCCTCTACAAAAAAGCCTTCTGGTTACCTGCCACTAACGGCCATTCCGCATGCATCCTTTTCATGTGCCGACCCTTATCACAACCTGCGGTACGTTGCCGTTCTTATGCTTCAAAAGCTATGGTTGCCTTGTTTGAGGCGTGCCCTCTCGTTCCGACTGGGCTGGACTGACTAGCTGAAAGACCATCGTCAGGCCCCACCCTTAAGCCACCCGCTTTAACCAAAGGGCAACCCTATCCGATCCCCCATGACTATACCCAGCTGCCCATTATACCATTCTCCACGAGAAAGGGGGGTGGGGGGAGGCACTGCCCTGTGATGTTTGTTGCTGCAATTCTTCACACTGTAGCCCCATTGTTCGGCAGCCTGTAACATCAATTTCCGTTCAAGCAACCAAACCACCAACTCCTCCACCTGTCATCACTACTTTCATCGTGAACACATGGCAAACAACGACACACAAACCATACCGTTCAATTTATCTTACCCACCTCTATCAAATTCAGGTTAGCTGTTGCCCAAGAGGAATTAGTACCGTTAAATCCCTTGCCAACACTGCCTTTACCCAGGACCGATCCTTTACCGTTGCCCCGATCTTTGCCATCACCGCCAAATACACCCATCGTTTCCTCCTTTGCTTACCCATGCACAGCTTCCCTGTTACCTCGGAAAACTACTGTTGTCATCATGCTGTCCCTATGTATCCCCAACAGCTGATGCAGTAAGTAACTCCGATTCCAATCACGGGCACTGGTGCCCCGCGCCCCCACTCACAATTAATGACACTCTAGCAATGGCCTCTGGCCTTGAATATGTTAGCCCTGGCCCTGAAACTGCACTAAAACCCCACCACTGTAACATAATTCACCTCCTTGTGCTTGGCGCCAGCGCGCCCTTAATTGCCATCCAATTAACTGCCAACCGCCCTCTCAAGCCTTCTTTGCGGAATGGTGAACCAGCGAACCTGCCATAGTTGAATTACAACTAAGCCCCAATTTTAGTTGCATGAAAACAGACATGCCAACCCTCCCGATTCAGGCGGGAGACTCCCAATTTTTAAATGAAAAATATTGCAAAATCTTGCTATAATTAAGAGCGGTAACTCAACCTTCGCACAGAAGTCTACCATCATACTTTTACTAAGCTCCTCGACGGGTTGAGAACAGAAACCCAGCTGGCTGCATGTCGACCTCCTTCTGAGCACTGGTTGGCCAGCGCCATGCTTATGGCCATCTCGCCCGTAATACTCTCTCCCGTATCTCAAAAGTCGTGCCCCATGCATTACTCGAGCCACCGTTGGCTTTGCTAACACTAAACGTCATCCGCATCTAACTGCTGTGCGAGGCCCCTGTTTCTCACAATATGTGAGGGAACCATGGGAAAAGCTCCTTCCAAAGTTACCGGCGGGTGTTCTTGCAGAGGTTGGATGCTGCTTCCTCTACAGCTCCAGCCTGCTATAAGGAGGGAGACCCCTCCCCTTTCTTTTGTCTGCCCTTCGCGGGCTTTCCCTGTGTTTTTGCCGCGCTTCCTTGTTTTCGCGGGCTTTTGCTGGTGTTTGCCGCGTTGAGCCCGGCGCCTCCCCTTTCTCCAGAGAGAAAGGAGGTCAGGAGAGGGACACTGCCCGGGTTATCGGGGGCGCCTCCTCCATTTTGTGGGGCCTTCGTCGACACCTTCATTCTCTCCTGGAGCCCTGCTGCGCCCCTGGGATTCCCCTACAGAGGTCGCCTGCCCCCATCAGTAGTTAGATCTGCACATCACTCTGCCACAAACTCTTCTGCCTGAACTCTGGTACCAGACAAGTACTGGCTCCTATATAGTGCACTTCATTCCTGCCTTTTTCAAACCCACCTTCAGCTCTACCAATGCACCTCACTCCTGCCTGCTGCAGTCGCTTGCTATCCCAGTACTAGGACCCCTGCAAAGCTCAGCCGATGGCGATCAATCACCCCCCCGTCCCCCAATACATACAGTACCTGCCACCACCAAAGTACTTGAACCTGCCTGCCCATGCAGTCTTCCTTTCCATTCTGAATGGTCTGAAGACGGGCATGCGACCAGGTGCCCCCACACCATCATGCCAGAAGAGGGTAGCGGCAACAGACATATAGAATATGACACTGCACGTTTGTGGGGCCTGATGTGCCTGGTCGCAGGATTTACCTTACTAGCTTCCTATATGTTAGGTGCTGCAATTGCCATACACCCCTGTGCCTGTGGGGGTGCAGGATGCACTTGTTAGGACCTGGTCCTATGCCATGTTGTGAAGCTTATTTACATGCACACACGACAAAAAGTATTAGCGAATACCATTTAACTTGCATAGCAGACCATTATGTCCAGGGACGGCCCAGAAAGGGCTGAGGACTAGAAACTCCACTCGCAAGGAGTGATAGGGCATGGCGAGTGGATGGGCACCTGGAACACTATACATTGGGCCTCCCTGGCGCTTTAGGGACCCTCCCCGGGTTATGATATAAGTGATTTATAACGTGCTTGTACACAAGTGTTTCTAGGCGCAACAAGACAAGGGAGGGAAGACAGAGGGAGGACAAGACAAACGATTTTACTAGGCCTTGTGTCATTTAGATCGTGCAAGTGCGAGAACGCGAAGTGCAAGGTGAAGTGGTGGGGGGAGTGCAAGGGGAGGGGGAAAAGCAGGGTAGCAATGCTCTCAGTAAGTGCAGCCAGGGTGGCGTGGCTCTGGGTAGTGCACGGAGAACAAGGGACTGTAGGGTTACAGTTCCAGCCCCTAAGTGTGTGGTCGGCCCTGAGGCAGGGCACGGGTGAATGATCACGAAAGAGCCTGGTACCCAGTGAGACTCTGAGGGTAGCCAAGCAACCAATCGGTACAGCAGACAGGTAGGTCAGGTGGGTCAGCAGGGGAGGGAGAGAGAGAGAAAGCAGAGGAGAAGAGGAAAGTTTTGAGCTGCTTCCGGAACATCAGGTGGTCCGGCTCAAGCTTGAGACGGGCAGGGAGGCCATTCCACAGAGAGGCATCTGCAGAGGAGAGAGAGATCTACTAACCACTCTCTGACTGGAGAAATGACTAACCCTTAGAGAGTTGGAGGTAGCTGAGCTAAGGGCTCAAGAAGGAAGGTATTTTGGAAGAGAGTGTTGGCTGTAGTGTGGACCCTGGCCCCAGAAAGCCTTGTGGACAATGCAAAGAGTCTTGAACTTGATCCTTGCAGCCACCAGGAGCCAACAGAGAGTGTTCAGGGCTGGAGAGATACGGTCTCTGGGCTTGAGGCCAAGGATAAGTCTCACAGTCCTGTTCTGGATTAGTTGTAGAGGAAGGCAGATTAAGAAAGAGGCTGCTGCAGTAGTCCAGCCTAGAGAGAACCAGGGCTCTGGAGACAGTGAGCTAGAGTCCATTTGAGGAGGTGCAGCTGGTAGTGGGACTTCTTGGCAACGTCAGAGATGTGAGGAGAGAAAGATGACACTAAGGCCGACGAAAGAAGCGGGCCCAAGGCAGGCGGCCAGAGTGAGAAGGATCTCTGTCTTACTGGCATTAAGGCAGAGATAGTTGGAGCCACATCAATCCTGAATAGACAGTCAGGAATGAGTCCGAGAGGAGGCAGAGGGGAGTCTGAAGGAAAGCCGAGTGTCATCCACATAACAGTGAAAGTTAGAAGAGAAGGTAGAGATCAGGTGGGACTAAGGGGCCAACTAGAGGTTGAAAAACCAGGGTGAGAGGATATAGCACTGGGGAACGACACAGGTAGAGAGAGAGGTGGCAGAAAGAAAGGGACCAAGTTGAACCTGGGGGGTGGGGGATGGGGGGAAGGGGTAAGAGGTCCAAGAGGAAGGAGACCAGCCACTACAGGGCCGGATCCGTGATGCACACGTTTCTCACAGAGTAGATTGATCAGGATGGCATGGTTGACTGGTTTCCCCGGCATACGTTTTCCCAATTGGTCATTGCCCTCTCATCAGGTGAGTCACACCATAGTAAGGTGCCCCGCCATTTCTGCCAATTTCAGCCACTTAACACAAATGTTTAGATATTGATCTTTTGACACTGGTCCTGACCTGGAGCGTCTGCCTATATGGGGCTTGGGTCAGTCTACAAGCCATTTTCCTGCTGGGGAGAATTTCTCAATGACCATCTAACAGTCTCTGCTGGAAGGGACTCCAGGAGACGTTGGTAGCAGCTTGTGTTATGACACTGAAAGCCACTCGTGCAGCCAACATGCCTCTGATCACAACACCTTTGTAAGCCCTTTCTGTCCCAGAGACATTTTGGCCCAGTGAACACACGCTTCATAGGAGCATGGAGCTAGTAATAAGAGAACCCTGGGAAAATAAACATTGTGAGGTCATTAAGACGATCCCAGTGTTGTGGCTTCTTGGTGTTAGATTGAAAGTCTAGAGGAGAGGCCTACTACTCTCGTCCTTAGTGGAGTTGGGAGCACCAGGGGCAGACTGGCCAATGAACAGCTGTGGCGTGCACCTGGTGGTCCAGTAGCATCAAAAGGCACTACCCTCTCTCTTTCCTCTCAATCCAAGGGCTGTCACAACAGAGACATTGGTAAGGCCAACAGTTTTGGGTTTTGTGTAGTCACAGGATAAGCATTTGCTGTGCACTAACGTAATGGTGCTACCTGGCCATAAGACAGCAACAGTTGGGCATATGACAGCAATGTCTGAAAGATGCCCAACAAGCCAAAACTGTTGGCACTGTCAATGTTCGTTTTTAACAGGACTTCTTGCAAGGAACAGAATATATCAAGTGGCTGAAGGTAGAGGTGGGTGAGCCTGGCAAGGCCCGGGACGGCCCAGGCTCCAGCCCATCCCTCCTTTCTAGCCACTACCCCCGGATGCCACGGGCCCCACCATGGTTGCCCAGTGCACAAAAACAATGGCAATTTCTTTCCATTGTGCCTGCGACGCACGGGCAAAATGGAAAGAAATGGCCATATACGAGGTAAAAAAAATGCAGACCTGATGGTGGCTCGCCATGGCCGCGTTTCATTTTTTCCCTTTTTCTGTGGGAGTCAGGGATTTCATGGGCTCAGCCCGTGGTAGGCTCAGAGAGCCTGGCCTGACTCCCAGGCTCGGCCCTACACATGAAATCTCATGACTGTTTAGAATACTGTCAGGGCAAAGTTTGATGTTACTGCTTGATAGAGCAAGCTCAAAGAGATCCCAGGAGGATGTGTTTTGGGAGGAAGGAGCAGGTTGGGGGTGGGAATGGCCATGGAGATTACCCCAGCTTTGGGCAGTCAATAGGTGGGTAAATAACCAAACACCACATACAAGCTGTGTGTCCCTCCACACTTGCCACCTGCCTCCTAGCTGTAGTCGAATGCAATCGTTTTAGCTTATAGTTCGCACTTTATAGCCAAAACTATAAATCACACATTAGCATTGCTAAAGATCCTGTGGGACTTTTTACAGCACCTCCCTCCAACAGTCATCAGTCTACACAGCTTCTTACTAGTGAACTACAGATACACAGCTCAGACTCGCTTGCATTATTGCTGAGGGATGTGCTACAATGCAGATACCACGTTCAGGCCCTGGCGGGCCAAATCAGTATTTCTTTATGGAGGTTCTCAAAAGTGTACAATTAAAATGACTTGAGACCGGTTTTGTGAAGCTGGGTAAGTAGCACTGTATAAAGCATGCCATTACCATTTATGTTGATCTTTACCATGGCCTGTGGGTATAGGTAGTTCACATGTGCAGCCTTTGTTGCCGTATTCGATTTGATCGAATTGTTTTCATCGTCACTCACTAAATATAGGGTAAGTAATAAATGTGTGGGGTATAGGGTGGGGGCTGCGAGGGGTCTCCCCCGCATATATATGCAGCGAAATTAACATTTTAAAAAAAAATCCTTTCAAATCTGGTTCGGCAAAAAAACAAAAATTATAAAAAATAAAAAGGAGAAAATGACATTGATTCGGCCTGTGCACTCATCCGCTGGTAACAGCCATTTTAGCAACGGGTGGAGAAGTCTTCCATTTTGCAGCAGTACTTCTGAGCACAGAGGCTGCCACTGTGGTGCGCATGAAAGGGAATATTTTACACGTTGTAGAACTGGGCTGGAGTTGCATACTGCCCGGGCTGCTTTGGCACCTTTGGGCAGCGCTGTCACCTCAGACGATCTCCTTTTGGCCACATCTGATCAAGTCAAATTAATGTTTTTTTGATGGATAAAATCCTCTCCAAAGTAAACACAACAACACAAATGCAGATATACAAACAATCAAATAAAAAAAGGCCATTAAAAAGAAGGAAAATATCATATTTTCAAAACACTGGACTATAGGAAAGCACTTTTCATGGTTTCCCTTATAAATAATGCATGCTCAGTAAAACGATAAAGGGCTGATGCTGTGTATCTGTTGGGGAGTGATGGCAGATGAGAAAAAGCTGACCTGGAAGAATGGCAGACGATTTCAATATGGGAACGAGGCGCTTCCTCCTTGGTGGTCCATAAACAGGGCAGAACTAAAAGAAATGCATCCGATCTTCTTTGATAAAACTATGGCATAGGCAAATATCATCCCATAAGGGGCAACTATGCCGGCTTCTGCCCAACAGTGCTAAGGGAAGCAAATAAGTTCTCAGACAGAAATGAACAACCCGCAAACGCGGGTTAACAGACCGCACCAAGTACTCGCTGTGCTCCGATTCAAGAGGCAGATTGACTAACAGGGGTTTACCCAACTCCCTGTTCAATGTTTTCTCGCTCCTACAGGCCAAAACGTTCTGCAGCGATGCTTTTGTGGTGGTTTCTGGGGCTCACAATGAATGCTGGTAAATATACTGGGGAACAGCAGGCCCAAACCGCAAAAAGATGGCCGCCACCAGCACCGCACCTAACCTGTGCGCCCCACCAAGAAGCCTCCCTGGAGACGATTGGATACTAACAGCTCCAATAAGTAATGCAGACCACCTCCTGCAGGTGAAACCGACGCACGAAGGCCGGGTGCAAGGCCATTACTCCTCTCTGCAGCTCTCCGCTGCTTGCCGCTATTGCCGGATGCCGAGTAAGCATCCATCCAACTGTGAAGGTAAGCCCTTTCGGTACTCATGTACAGCTGGCGCTTATTTCCATGTACAGGGGGGTCATGCGCGCCTCTTCTGCCCACGCCACCACCAACTGCCATGTCCAACCCCCTTCCTCCGTCCGGCTTGCCCAACAGAGAACCACACAGGTCTGCTCCACAATGGTCACCAGCCCTGCATCACAGCTCGAAGCCAGCGAGGGGCCCCAGACTACAACCCTACGCTGGCAATCCCCACATCCACTACTCGGAGCCCCCGCATTATGTAGTCCAACGGCAGCTCCTATGCAGGTCACCCCGCTCACCACAATGACTTCAGCGACTCTCTACGTTCCAAAGCCTCACCATCCCAGCACAGGGATGCAGGCTCTTCAAACCTCAGACAAGCTAGCAGCAGGCATCATCGTCCCCAGCCTCCAAGTGGCAAGGCCCCTTGTGAACTATCCTCTAACACAGACACCCAAACCCTCCGCAGCCATGACAAGGAAACCCCCGCCACGGCCTCCTGCCACTACTCACCCGCAGTACACAGAGGCAACCACCCCCAATCTCCCTGGCAGCAAGGAACTCAGGACTTGCCTACAGGTCAGCAAGACCCATCCCATCCCACCATCCAGCAAGTCTCAATACAAGGAACGTTCACACCTGGGCTCTTAACAAGCTTATTAGGCTAGCCCCACCCAATTATAGCAGCCACACGCACAAAACTAGCAATCTACCGGCAGACCACCCATGCCACACTACTATCCCCCCAGGCTCCCACGTTAGAAACAAACCCCCCTCAACGTAAACTCCACACTCAGCCACCCCTCATTCAAAGGAGCCCTCATCAATGCCAGATCAATCCCTGCCCACTCCCTCGACATCAACGATCTAATCACCTCCAAAAACCTAGACCTACTAGCCATCTCAGAAACCTGGCTAAACCAAGCCTCTGGCACAGCCCCATAACTGGTCCTTCCAGAAGGCTTCACAGTATTGAGACATAACAGACCCGACACCAAGGGCAGAGGCGTAGCATTCCTCTTCAGAGACTCCTTCCACATAAAACCCACCGATAGGACTATGGGTGGAAACTGTGTGCTCTTCCCACTGAAGGGAACAAGTTACTTACCTGTAACTGTTGTTCTCCAGCATGGGTCTGGCATGGATTCACATGCTCATGAATATTCCCCGTCGTCAGGCTGGGAATCCTCGGTAAAGAAAAAAGAAAAAATCAGTATCAGTTTCGTTTCTGATCTGTCTTTCTTAGTAGTAACCAATCACTGGTCTCTGGGTCATACTGCCCCCAGCCAATGACTGCCCTCTCCCTAAGCCCCGCCTCTGGCAGCCATCCTCAGATTTGGTAGCACGTAAAGTGGCAGTATAACCAAGTGAAGAGCCGCAGAGGGGTAGGAGGGAGGGTTCGCATGTGAATCCATGCCAGACCCATGCTGGAGAACAACAGTTACAGGTAAGTAAGTAAGAGGGCCTCAGCTCTCTTGTCGTCCGGTAGGAAGTCCAACAGGGGGCGATCTTGTACCATAACTCCCTGTCATAGCGGGCCACGATCGCGAGGGCGTTGGCCGCCTTAATTGTTGTTGCCGCCGACGAGATAACTCGTTGTCCCATCGCATCCAGCTTCTTTCCTTCGCCGTCTGGCAGAGAAGTTGAGGCCGATGCCCCCCCCCCCCGCTTTCTTCTTGGCTGCCGCTGAGACGACCGAGTCAGGGGTCAGTTGCGCCCTAAGGCACAAAGGTGCTGCGTCGGGGACCCGGTACTTCTTCTCGTACGGATCCCTCTTGGCAGGCGTCGTAGACTGGTTCTTGAGAAGGGTGAGATCCTCGTCCCAGATGTCATCCAGCAGAGGCACGGCGAGGACTGTCTTCCTCTTGGCCTCGCGCCGTTGGTAAAGGAAACCTTCCTTCTTCTCTTCGGGGCAGAGCTGAAAAAGCTCAGATGCCCTGGCGATCATAGCGTGGAAAGACCCAATCTCGTCAGGCGGGGAGGAATCAAGGCCTTCACCACCTTCTGCGGGCCTGTGGCCTTCACCTTGGGGGGAGGGTCACCGCCTCGGTCCCCCTCGGCTGGATCCTTCGAGATCTACCGGGGCCTCTCCAGAAGTTTCGCCGGGTTCTCGGCCTTCCTCTTCCCTGAGCCAGAGCGTTGGCTCGTGGTTGATGGCGCTGGAGAGGATGCACCCTGCCTGGCAGCCGAGGAGCCCGACCGTTCGGAGCTCCCTGTGCCCGCGGACTCGCGGTACTTTGCCTTCTGTTGGGCCCCCGTCGCTGGGGCGCCCTCACAGGACTTAGAAGACCACTTGGACTTTTTCTTCTTCTCACCTGACGGGCTCTTTCCTTCCAGCCAGTTGGAGAGACGAAGGTGTCGGTCCTTGATGGTCCGTTCCGACATGTTCCCAGAAAATGCACAGTCCTTCTCCATGTTCGTTTTGTCCTCACGAAGGCAGTAGAGACATTTCGAGTGCTCGTCCTCCTTGAACACATTCTGCAGCTGGCATCCAGGGCAAACCCTGAACAGCTTTCCGGGCGTCGAGCTTCCTTTCTCCTGGGCCATGTCCGGGTAGGCTGCAGAAACTTCTGGACTCCTCCAAGAAGCGCAACTCGACGAAAACGTCACCCTTGAGGGGCGTAGAAAATCCAAAACGGGTCCCCGTTGATCGGATGTAGACACGGTGGAGCTTGAGGCTCTATTTGACCGAAAAATGAGAAAATCTCTTTGAAAAAGCGTGAAAACGCAGCAAAAAAGCTTGAGAGCTAAACACGAGGACTCCCAACACTTGAGCGTGCGGTAACAATCTGAGGAGGGCTGCCAGAGGCGGGGCTTAGGGAGAGGGCAGTCATTGGCTGGGGGCAGTATGACCCAGAGACCAGTGATTGGTTACTACTAAGAAAGACAGATCAGAAACCAAACTGATACGGATTTTTTCTTTACCGAGGATTCCCGGCCTGACGACGGGGAATATTCATGAGCATGTGAATCCATGCCAGACCCCATGCTGGAGAACTCGCCGCCGCCCATTCTGACTGCATGACCATTCACATCAACTATCGACCCTCAGGGCCCAACTCAGCCTTCGAAGCTGATCACCTGCACCCGATAGGAGAGAACATTAAACCCACCACCAGGATCATACTCCCGGGTGACCTGAACTTAAAACTCAATGACCCCTTTGATATAACAGCCTCGACCTAGGCTTTATACACTGTACCACGACCCCAACGCACACCAGAGGTAGGACCCATGGTCTGACCACCATGTCATCAGCTTCAACTTCCCTCAGCTGAAACTTCAAACCCCCTGCCCAGCCATGCCTCAATCCCAGTCTTGAGGCAGCCGGAAAAAATATCCAAAGAATCCATTTCCCTCTCTTCATCCCACTCTACCCAGAATCCCTCAACTCCACAGATCCGGGAGTACTAGTGGACATCTATACCAGAACCCTCACCAAAGCAGTAGACAGGGTAGCCCCGCTTCTCTTGCAGAAAGCAGAACCTACAGGTCACATCAACACCTGGTTCACCGAGGATCTCCAAGCCCTGCGCAATAACAAAAGACAGGCCGAAGCCATCTGGAAAAAAGCACCTACAGCCTCCTCCAAAACTGCTTTCAACAAGATAGCCACACAATACAAGCAGGCCATTATCACCACCAAAGCTAACGCCTACAATTCTACAATAGCCAACGCCAGCTCCAACTCACAAGAACTTTTTTTTTATCCTTAGGGAACTAGAAGTACCCTCCATCTCCAGACACCACTGGTGCTGTAAAATCCAGGACGCCATGCGCCTGAAAATCAGTACACTCCAGAAGAAAATAAAAACACTGACCAAAGTATTCCCCCGCCACGTACGCCCTGCTAAATCTCCTAACACCCCCCACTTCTGCTTCAGAGAAATCTTGCAACTAGAAACGGACAACATCACTACAAATCTAAAACCCTCCAGGTGTAAAGGGGACATTTGCCCAGCCAATATCATCAAAGACTGTGCAGAAACCTTATTACCCTTTATCAACGCATTTGTCAATGCCTCCTTCACAAACAACAAAGTCCCACAAAGCCTCAAAGAATCCTGGGTCCTCCCACTGCTAAAGAAACCAACCCTCGACCTGTCCATGCTGAACAACTACCGCCCCATCACCACGGTGCCATTCCTAGTAAAAATCCTAGATAGAGTAGCGTACATCCAGATGCAATCTTGCCTCGAAGAAAACCATATCCTTGGGATGCGCCAATCGGGTGTCAGACCAGGCCATGGCACGTAAACTGCCGCCCTGGACATCCATCCATCTATCTATCTATCTATCTATCTATGTTCTTGTATTGCGCCACTAACCCTAAGGCCTCAGGGCGCACACAAGAGAAAAAGAAACAGAGAACATAGAATATGAAGAGGACAAAAAAAATGGTGGAAACAAGCCAGACTCTACAAGAAAACAAGGAGTCATAAGATGTTATAGGACAGACAATGAGGGTAGCGTCAGTAGCAAGAGGAGAGGAGACCTTACCCATGGCCTGGATCAAACAAGAAAGTTTTCAGTTGTTTCTTAAAAACAGTTACTGAGCTGATGTTAGCCAGATGTTTTGCCATGGAATTCCATAGGATAGGAGTCCAGGAATTAAAACTGGCTCCTCCTAACCCCTTCAACACGGACATGGGTTGGAACAGAGAAATATTGCCGCTGGATCGTAATAAACGGCCAACAGGTTTCTTTTTTAACCTTGTTCTGAGGTATGATGGGGCCTTACCATGCAAGCGTTTATGCACGATAGACAGCCCCTTGTGATGCAGCCGTTGTTGGACGGGCAGCCAGTGCAGGCTGTGTCTTGCTTCAGAAATATGCACATTGCGCCCAAGTCCAAGCACAGCTCGCACTGCGCTGTTCTGGATCACCTGCAATGTTCTAAGATTTGCCTGAGATGTACCAATCAAAAGACTGTTACAGCAATCCAGCTTGCAGTTCACAATTGCAGCCGCCATCAGTGCAAGATTTTCTCTGGACAGATAAGGACGAATCTGCCATAGGTGTTGGATGTAAAAGTAGCATGAAGACTTACGGTAATTGGTCTGCCGGGTGAAAGACAGCTGAGGATCAAAGTAGACCCCAAGAGTTTTTACGTTTTTTGATACGTGAATAACATGCTGACCAATCAGAAAGTTATCATATTTCACATCTAGATTCTTTAGCCGCTGCTGAGTGCCCAAGATGAGCAACTCGGTTTTAGCATTATTGAGGGCTAGCGAATTCAAGGCCGTTAAAAAAACTAGCTAGACATGTTCAAATATGAGGGTAAACCTGCACTACTCCTCCTTCTAGACCGCTCAGTCGCCTTCGAACTGGTCAATCACGAAACCCTATGCTGTCATCTCTTAGACGCAGCTAACTTCTCCCACCAGAGGCAACGCCATGGATAGCATCCTTTCTAGAGGGCAGATCCACCAGAGTTTTCTCTGACATGGCCAGCAATCCACCCATACCCGTCCCTTGCGGAGTCGCTCAAGGTTCCTGTATCCGCCCCATACAACATATTTAGCAAGCCCCTCTTTGACCTCCTAGACAGCATCGGCATATCCTACACTAACTATGCTGAAGACACACAAATCCTCTTACAACTTTCAGGCAGGAACAAGGAAGACTCCTGCACAGTCAATAGCATCTACTCAACAATCCTGGATGGCAGAAAGTGTCCTGTGCTTAAACGATGACAAAACAGAAATCTTATTGGTGGACTCCCTAACTGTGGGGTGCATTGAAAGGCCCTTAACGTGAGTAGCAAGATTTTAAACACTGAAACAATAACAGCCTGGCATTTAATTTTACTTGAAAAACAAAAACAAAGAGCCATGTGGAAAGGGGACTACCTGTTACCAATAGATAAGCAGCATTTCAATTTACAAAAGGCGGCATCAAAGATCCCGGTCACATGGAAAACAGGATTTTTAAACATTGAAAACAAAAACGGCCTGCACATGTGTGTGCAAATAAAAACGTTTTTTGAAAAAGTTAGTGAAAACAATATTGCAGGGTACTTCCCCAAGATTGTAAAATTGGTGGTGTCATCAATACTATATAAGGGGGACTGCACTAGGACTGAGACAGACCGAAAAAGGAGAAAGACAGGAGGACAGAGAGGAGACAGACCATCAGGAAGGTTGCTGAAATTAACCATCTGACTGCTGGAAGGAGACACCAGAGGAGATTACTGGGAGTGCATCTGGGTGGAGCTGTCTATCTCTAGGGAGGCCTCAAAGCTGAATGGGTCTTATGGTGGAGAGCGGGAGGCCATCTAGGAGAGTGAAGTGACCAGACCCCTGCTCTATCTTTTAATAGTGCCCTGAGATGCAGCTGGCTTTCCTGAAACTTAAACAGAGGCTTGCTATGTAAGTAGAACTGAGCCTGGGGAAACCAAAAGGTGGGGGAGTCTGCTTGCTTTGAATCCTTTCCCATTATAGTGGGTGGGGGTTGCAGAATTGTGTAGATCCTTAACCTATTTAACCAAATTTGTGTAGATCCTTAACCTATTTAACCAAAAATATTAATTTAATCAATTCCCCATTTGGCAGAATACTACAAGGTGAATTTTGTTCAAATTCAAAATGAACAAAGCTCACTTCCCAGTGTGTCATGAAAAGTATAGCCTATAAATTAATTGGGTAATCCTTGTAGTTCAGCGGACCCCGACTTCTTTAAGGAAGATGGGGTGTTCTTTGTTCTTAAATCAGTCCAAACTTTTTATCCAGCTTCCCCAACACCGTTCAGTAAGGGGAGGGTGGGGGGGGTCTGAAATCCAAAATTCCCCAAAGCATTCCAATTTTTATGTCTGACTTCCCAACCTAAACCAAAGCAAGGGGTAGGGGGTCTGAAAACCAAGCGATAAATCGCCCTGTGTTTATTTTAATCAAAAGTGTGGGCAAAATTATAACTGCCATATGTATTTTTACTAATCTTGAAATCCTACTGCTCCCCTTTTAAGCCTGCAGGAAAATCAACATTGCACATTACATCAGTGCCTTTGTTATTGATGAATGTAATTATTTTGCGCAGTGGAATTTGCAGGAAGTAAACATTTTGTCTGTGTTCTGTGATGTATGTATGCTAAGAGAAGTTGATTGTGTTGTGCCACGGATAAAGTGGTGTTTTTTATATTTTCATGCTCATTTCTATTACTGTTCATTTAAATAAATACCAATATATTTCCCGTACACTGGACTGGTTCTTGGCTCATTGTCAGCTCAGGGGAGAGGGATCCAAGGGGCATGATATGTGTCTGAGATAGGGCTAAAAAAAGAATTTGTTAAACAGTTTGTCTCATAACCACGTGAGTGGGGAGGGAAGAAACTACCTGTGTTGAGGGTGGCTTCTCAATAAACCGTTACACAACGCTGAAGAACATAGACCCCCAATTCTCCACCTTCATCATTGATGGGACATAGATCCCCCACCTCAGCATCAGTAAAAACCTTAGGCGTCAACTTCGATGCATCGCTCACCTTCTCCAGGCAAGTGAACTTGATCGCCTCGTCAGCAGCATACACAGCCAAGCTTATCAATGCCACTAGACACTTCCTGACCCCAGTCAGTTGCCTAACAATCGCCTGCGCAATGACAGGGGCTAGACTGGACTATTGCAATGCCCTTTTTGCAGGAACCTCCAAGCAGAACCTAAAGAAACTACAAACAATCCAAAATAATGTCCTTCGGGCCCGCACTCAACATCCCGAAAAAGAGACGACATCCCTCCCGTGAGTAAGAAAGTGCACTGGGCTCACAGTCAGGGAAGGAATCATTTTCAAAGTCCTCTCAATCACACACAGATGCCTATCCAACACAGCGACTCAATACCTGTCCCAATAAATTGTGAGATCCAAATCCGACAGACCTACCAGAAGCGCCTATGCCCACCATCTAACCCTACCCAGTGTAAAAAGAGCCAGAGGAGGAGGTTCAAGGTTCCCTGATTGTGGCAACGAATGACCTGCCATCTGCCCCAAGAGCAGAAACATCATACTGGCCATTCTGCAAAGCCCTGAAAACCTGGCTATTCGCCGAAGTAGCTCCCTGCCGAGCAGTTCCCGGGCCAAGACTGAACATCTCTCGACCTTGCACCCGTGCCAGAAAAGAGATCGAAGATCTATGGCCCCGAGGCCAGTCTGACACTAACGTGCACTGCCTGCCTCTATGTTTACATGTAACTGGTTTCATGCAACAGCGCCCTGTTGTCTTCGGGCTGAGGCGCTTTACAAATAAATAAAATAATGTTTCTCTTAAATATCTCTCAACCAGCTATTGTGCACGTGGATATCAGAGTTCATTGGATCACTAATGGAATCAAGCCCGATTGGGTGTGGCGTTTCTCCAAGCATGCAACCAGAAAGTCAGCACTCTCAGGTCGTTTAGATATAAAGCAAAGCCTGGCCACATTCCAGGAGCAGAGGTAGCACAGGGGCACAGCAAGAAAGGCCAACAATACATGCCGAAAAGTATTTTCCTTGTCCTAGATTGAGCCCTTGCTAGCCACGCAGACCGATTTTGCGTGACAAATTCGAAGGTAAGGCTTGATGAGAGTTCACCCATTTTTTGCAAATCTAATCAGGGCTCTGTTCAGCTGTGCCACTGTTAATGACTGATTTTAAATATGTGCATACCACTTTAATTTATCAGAAACAGTAATGGCCATATATGTAAACTTCAGAACCCTCTATCTTCTCTTCAGCTGCCAAGACAGGGGAATGTTTTCTACTAGTGTGCCAGACTGCCAGGAAATCAATATAGGGATCCATGTTGTTTTCCCGCAGGCGTCTTTTCTCCGAAGCCTGCTTTTCCGGGCAGTCTTCAGCACTGCAGGAATACAACATCTATGTAGTTCTATGATGTTTGCGTGAGATTTGCTCGAGGCACCTTTGTTCACCATTTTTTTAACACATTTCCCCGCTGAAAAAATGCAGGGGGAGAACCACCTGCAACAACCCCACCATAATTAAATACCTAAACCCAACCTCCCATCTATGTTTGCGAGGAAATGTGTTAATAAAAGGAGAACAATAGGGCCTGTGAGCAAATGGTGTAGATTGCATCTGTGTGCCTGCTCCCCATTCTTCAGCGTGGTGGACACCCCCACAAACCTGGTTCTCCACCCATTTCCTTGGTGTTGTGCGTTCCTCAGTCTCCCCCCCCCCTCCTTACCAGTCACCTCGCGCTTCCGCCACTTCTGGTCCCTCACGCGTGATAAGTGCATAAACCAATTCCCAACAGGCCGCCGTTTGGCCAAGGCCGCCTGTCGGGAAATGTACTTCGCTCAAATTGGAAGATTCCTCAACATAGCCTGTTCCTAACACCTGAAGGGGCAGCTCAGGGAATGCCAAGAGGACCACATGGGCCCTCATTACAAGTACGGCGGTGCAGAAAAAACAGTGGTAACGCAGACACTGCATTACCGCAGCAAAACGCTGGAGTTAAATCCTCCACCTTACTGCCCAATAAAAAGCACCATCGGTTTCACTACTGCCGCGGACATTCTGCCGAAAATCCCCATGAAGTCATATGGAAATGGAATCCAAAAAAATGGGGACTTTAACCACCTACCACCACTTATAATCCTGCGGTAAATCCACGGGACCAAGGGGCAGTAACTAATTACGTTTGGTGGAAGCACCTCACTTAGATGACTAACCAACATTAATTTATAGTACCTTTCAGAAGGTCATGAACCCCTCCCCTGGGTAGGTTTTCGTTTTTTCGGGTTAGTCTTTTTTTTGGACATCCTTTCTCGTGTTCATACTGTCTTGTGTTCTAGAGTATTGCCTACTTATCGGTGCCACTCTCAAGCCCATAACCAGAAAGAGAGGAAGTCGAATTATTTTAGAGCTCAGTCAGTCTTCCTTGTTTGTGCGGAATAAGCCAAGCTGGGGCGTGCAGGCCCCCACACGCAGATCTGCAGTGCTCCTCTGACTGCAGAACATGAAGGGTTCGGAATCCCTGGCTCGCAATTCCTGCTCTCAAGGTGGCACAAAACCAGGGTGACTAGCTACGTCGGGTTTTACTGGGACTGGGAGCCTGGTTCCCCGGTCCCGGTTTTGTGGAGGGGGGTCTTCAGAGGCTGCATTGCCTGCAGGGGGGTGTAATATACCCAACAGAAGAAACGGGTGCATTGCAAAGAGCTTTTTTTTTTTACAAATCAACAGAATAGTCTGTTATATACTAAATGCATGTTCTATTTGGTGATTTTACTGTAACGATTAAAGCCAGCCAGCTTTGGTTGGGCTTACTATCTGCCATTGCACTAACCAATTGTGCCAGAGAGACTGCATGGGAAGACAGTCCTGTAATATCATGCGGAGCAATAGGTCCTTTGTCTTTCATGTGCCTAGAGTCAGACCAATGCAAATCCGCAGTTTGTCATGGATCACCCCCGAACTCTTTTACCCACTAAACTGCAGTCCTGGCAGTGGCACTTTAGTAGTATGGTACAGTTGGTGGCTGGCCCGGTCTTGTCACACAGAGACCCACGTGCACCTCAGTCTTGATCTGACCTCTTATTGCGGAACGGTAGCGATAAACACAGCGATCCTAAGCTTCCAATCTTTCTTTCCATGGTACAGGCTGCATTTGCGTGTGCCCTTAGGTCATCACCTCCCTCAGGTTCTGCAGTATCTAGCAACGTTCTTATCTCATCATTGCCCTTTTACTCAGTTTAGACTTAATAGCTTTTCAGTGGATGGTTAGTGTTTCTGCTGCCACTGGCTGCATGTTATGTGATGATCTGCATCGGTTAATGCCCTCACAGCATTCCTTTATGTCTTCATTATAAATATAGAACCCAACGGGTGCCTCAGACGTTTTGCCCCAGCTGTGGGCAAGGGGGGCCCAAATATCATTATGAAATGGGTCTCCCACGAGCCGGCTTTTCAGCCAGACTTCAGTCGGTCCTGGATATACACAATGACCACATTCCTGCTCCCTGGGACTGCACCGACTCACAGGCAGCTTTGCCAGAGCAACTCAGTCTTGGCCTACAGTGCTCCTCTGATCGTAGAACTGCAAGCAATAGTTACAGCGGTTCCATCGTCCCCTCCGTGCTTCATTGATATCACCCCCAGGCTTGCCTAGGGCAAGGCCTCAAATCTGTGCCCCTGTAGAGCAAAGACCCCACTCTGTCCCCCGAGGACATCAATGAACAGAAGTGCACGTACCAGCTCGTGGCTCTGCGGCTTGCCCTGCAGCTTCTGGTGGTAGTCGTAGTTGAGCCGGTCCAGCACGGCATGCTCCTCGTCATCGACAGCCGCCATGGAGCGCTCCTTGTTGATTTTGTCGATGTCAATCTTCTCCTCTCCTTCCAGGATGGCATTCCACCAGTACTCGCCGTGCTTAGTCAGGTTGATCTGTGGCACAGGTTGGAGGAAAGGAAAGTACAGGCTCAGGGTTAGTCAGTAGCACCAGCCTTCAGTACCTGCGCTTCTTATTTTTGGTCAAAATTGAGGGCCGGGACTTTTCCAAGTTTGAGGAGAGTACCGGCACTCAACTTTGTCAAACGTCTCATATTTCGCAGTCCCACACACCCCAGCTCGCCATAGACTGCCCAGCTCGGCGTTTACGCTTTTCCTTGTGATACGTCAAAGTGCAGGGGAAGCACAGCTGCTCCCCCTGATGTTTTGCTTTGTGTCAGCAAATAAGCAAGATCACAGGGGCGGGGAAGTGAAAAGGGCTATTGTCCATCATAAGTCTGGAAGTGTTGTAGTGGGGGAAGCGGTGCAGGTAAGACAGAACGCAATAATCACAACCCCCCCCCCTTCCATCAGAACTGGTCCTAAAGTACCATAATCATGAGACCAAACAGTCAGGTAAGGTGGAAAAACTTTGGCCATAAAACAATCAGCTATGTATAAAGATAACCAACCAACAAAAACAGAATGGTAAAAAACATTTTGGGGAAAATGGGATCAGGTGAGCGGGCACCTTACTCCACCGTATGGCCAACTCGAGGTTGATCCCTGCCGCCCTTCACAGAAAAGCTTGCGACTAAGTGTTGAGCCGTGCCTGGTTTTATTTTTCGCCACTTGTTTTCTTCTTTTCATGTGGCATCTTTCCTTTTTTCCATTGCCTCTTGCAAGGCATTAGCTCTTTTCCGGGTGTTATCCTCTTTCCATATGTTTCGGTTACATGTTGCCTTATTTAATGTAGCCTTTTTGTCCAGCATATTTCACTTTTTACATTGCCTCTTGCGAGGAGTTAGCTCTTTCCCGGATTCATCCTTTTCTCATCTTTATGTTTTAGTTTTGTGTTGCCTTCTTTAATTGGACTCTTTAGAGGCGCTCGTTTTTCCCTTTTTTCCCTTTTCCAGAGATATATGTACCCAGTGTGTCGTTTATTATTGGTGCTACCTACACCCCTTGCATTTCTTATGGGTGGGCGGGAGGTTGTTTCTGCCTCATGTGCGCCAGGCCTTGTCAAAGCTGTGCCCAGTGCCAGGGAGAAGGGAGTGCTGAGAAGGGCTACCATGCCCTCCACAGATCTAGGCCCTTTTGTCACATCAAAGGCCCTGCGTCTCCCTTCCGTCCGGATAGGGAGGGGGGGGGGGCTTTGATCTAGCTGTCAGGGGCAGGGACCACCTGTTTGGCAGGTGCCAGTTTCTTGTCCCGGCCACCTTCCAGTGTGCCCGGGCACCCAGTAGTCTAGGTCCCTTTTGTCTGCTAGTCCTGGAGCCGGAGCCCTCCCTGCACACATGGGTGCCATGGGAAATGCGCCCGGTAGGTGTTGCCTATTTCCCTGGGTGGGGGAGGAGGGAGCGTGCGTCCTCCTGCAAGCCCACCTCCCACCTCTGGGCCTTCCACCTCCGTGGTGCGGGGCATGTGAAAAAGGTGTGAATAGTAGGGGTGAGCATTTTGCTGCATGCTGTGTGAAACAGACTGTAGCTAATGGCATTACATTGCGTAGCATTTTCTTTCACTGCCAACAGTTTAAAAAATGTAACTTCTTTAGGCCTAGTCAGGATGGCTACAATAAAGCTAAATGCTTGACATCTTCACAAAATGAGTTCATGTTATTTTAGGTTCTTTTCCAAGTAGTTACTTTGAACTTAATTAATGGCAGGTATGTGGCCCAATCACCAACTTTGCCCAAACCCTCGTTTCACAATTTACGCCTGATCCTGTGCAAATCATATCTCACTGTACCTTATCTGCACAAATGTGTCGTCCTGGGAACAAAATCCTACCCAACAACGGGGCATATTTAGGGGGTCAATCACCCAGCGCATTAAATGAAGAGTAAAACCCATGTGTAAAACAGCTTCGCATGGTTTCTGGCCTCAATTTCCACTCCAGGGGATTTTCAAGGTTTTGACAGTCTCGTGTGTGGTGTTCCATAATGACATGTATGGCCGACTCTGATGCCGACATGCTGATTCCTATTTCAGCAGCTGGTGAAAGCTGGGGCATCACACAGGAATTCATGAACATTTCTCATGCCAGGCTCGGACATGACAGGAGGCATTTACGATTGCACTACCTGCGAAGTGCACAGACTGGACTGAAACGCGGGTTCATCGGCATTTGCATGCATTTCGTGCTTCGAGGTACAAGCAATCGGAAGTGCTCGGGCGGACTGCTAGCACGCCCGTGCTAGGTACAGCGGTCCTCTCCCTGCAATTAGCGGAGCGAAGGCCATGGCCCTCTTCCAACCAAAAGTAGCTATCACGAAAATCCGCAGAGCAACTTTCCGATCAGAAGGTCTCTACAGCCACCCTACGCCCCTCCGCAGGATCCAATAGGGCTTCCGAGAGTGTATCCGCACCCTAATGTACCCATGGATCATAGTTACTTGTATATTATTAGTTGTATTTCTGACTTCTTTTCTTCAAAGCCTGCCAACTTTTAGGCATCACAATATTGGTGCTAAAACGGAGCAAAAATCAGTCTGCGTCTTTTAGGGGCGACTGCATTCGTGACAGAATCAGATTTCATGCCAATGACTTAAAAGTAAAACCATTATTACTGGCTTTTGGTAGGAATCACTGATTGCAATGGTTCAGTGTGCCAGGGTCCCGTAATCACACACAAAAAAGGACCTGCATAGAGTTTAAGACGGTGGAAATGTTATTGGAGCAAGTGAAGGTGTCGAGAGAGACAGCAAAGGGATACAGATAATGAGACAGAAAGAGCAAGGCACAAACAGAAAGTGAGGCAAATCGAGACAGTTTAATACATGTAATAGAAATGGGTCGGGGAGACCCGGCAGCTTTGGACTTTATAAGGCCTGACCTATTTAAAGCCCAGATTGGTGAGTACCTTGCACTTCTCCCCCCACCCCCCATTTAAAGCACTAACTATACAAGACCTCACGCGTACTCGCACGACACCCCCACCTGTTAAATCCACACGCTGAATCGGCAGCGATAGGATTGGAACTTTTAAGTACAGTCCACTGTAGTGTTGGAGGTGTGTCCAGAGCCCCAGCAATTCCCGTAAGCCCCCAAGCACATGAAGGACTCACACACACACACACACACACACACGTCCTTATGGATCGGGCTTCCCGGTCCCACTACTGCGGCTGGGAACGCCCCGTTTATTTATACTGCACGTGGCGGCGTGCAACGTCACACCGCCGCGTGCGCGTCCCGTCATCGGGCAGCACCACACTCCTTTTTCGGGAGGACAAACAACAAACATTTAAGAACTACACACTGCAAACCAACAAAACAATACAACTTTAATACCCAACTTCAAGAACACCCCTTTATTCACATCGGCCCGGGTCCCCTTACTTAATTGTCCTCAACCTCGGGCCGACCAACCAAGTGTCCCAATACGTAGTCGCTGAGGTGAGCGGGTTTCCCCTCGCCCAGTCCTCTGGGGGTACCTCCGGCACGGGCGATCTGTCCATGGCCGTTTCCCGGACCGGGGAACCAGGCAGACAGGGTGCATTTACTCCGTCCTCCGGGGCCACCAGTAAGTCCGGATCGGGGGCGGGTCAGTCCTCGGGTCCCCTAGCTTCTTGAAGAAGCTCACATTGCGTGTTACTGCGGACCTTCCGTCTGAAGCAGTTACCATAGAAACCTTGACTGCAATGACGTCCAGCGGCTCCGGCTCATATGGAAGGGACAGCTTTCCATGGGGGTGTCTGTTTTGGATGAGGACCTCATCGCCTGGCTCCAGCCGCTGCGGTCAAAGCCCTCGCCGGATGTTTTCCTGCTCGATCCTCGCTTGCCGGTCTGCCTCGACATAATGGTTGTAGATCACCCCCGGCTCCTTCTCACCCACCTCTGGTAACAGTCCACGTGGGCACCGCTTGAATAACGCCTCAGCCGGTGCCACCCCGGTGGAGGCATGGGGAGCGGTGCGGTATACTTTCAGGAACTGATAGAGAGCTCTTTGGAGGGACTGTCCCTGGCCTTGGGCGATTCTGAAGGTCTTATTTAGGGTTCTCATTAGCCGCTCGGCTTCTCCATTGGCCCTCAGCCAGAGGGGCGTGATCTTCCGGTGGATTACCCCGCAGCTCTCCATCAGCTCCGAGAACCGCTCGCTTTGGAACGGATACCCGTTGTCCGAGCACAGTGTGTGGGGGAATCCGGGGGCCGCAAACACCTTTTCCACGGCCACCACGACATTTTCAAACGCCACCGACTCCACCTCCGGGTATCGAAAGCATTCGTCGACCAGCACCAGGAAGTTGGTTCCCATCGTGGTGGAGCGAAAGTCTGCATGAACGACTTCCCATGGTCGCGTCCCTCGAGGCATGGCTTCGATGACTGGCTCACGCTGCAGAGGAGACGCCGCCTGACACCAGACGCAGGCTGCCACAAAGTCGTCCACTTTCCGTTCCAGTTCTGGGAACCATACTTTCAGCCTGAGGCGTGCCTTGGTCTTGACGGCACCCTGGTGACCACGGTAGGCAAGAGTGATCACCTCCTTCACCTTGGCCTGAGGCACGACAATGCAGTCCCCTCGGAGAAGAAGGCCGGAGGCTGAAAAGGAGAGCTCCTCCCGGACCTTCCACAGCTGTTCCAGACTGGTTCTGGCCTCCTGTGTGCGACTTGCCAGAGCCTCCAGCACAGACTTCCAGGATCCCTGCTGCATGGAGTGCCTCAGGATTCCGAAACACCCGTCCTCTGCTGCGGCTGCCTCCAGCTCCTTGAGGGGCATTGCATTTGGCGTGGCCGCCTCCACCACCACATGGACATGCTAATCTGCCTCTTCTGCATATGTGTCCTGGTCTCCCTGGACTCCTGCCCCAGGAGCACCCGGGTGTCGCGAAAGATAGTCCGCCGCATTGTTTGTGCCGGGCCGATACACCAGCGTGACTCCATATTCCAGGAGAGCGAGCATCCACCGCTCAATCCTCGCCGGCGGCTTAGATGATGATGATGATCCCGCTAGGATGGGAACCAGCAGCTTGTGGTCCGTCACCACCGTCACCGGGCGTCCAAGAACATAGAGCCGGAAGTGTCTGCAGCCCCAGAGCACCGCCAGCGCCTCACGCTCGATTTGCGAGTAGCGCTGCTCGGTATCCGACAGTGCCTTGCTGGCGTAGGCCACCGGGCGGACACCCCAATCACGATCAATCTGCATCAGTACGGCCCCCAGGCCGAATGGGCTAGCGTCTACAATGATCTCCAATGCAAACGCAGGGTCAAAGAATGACATGGTGTTCTCTGCGGTTAGCGCACTTCTGATGTCGTCAAAGGCCGCCTGCTCAAGCGGGCCCCAGTTCCAGGTGGATTCTTTCATCGTCAGGGCTCTAAGCGGTTCCGACCTGGAGGCGACATTCTGGATGAATCGTCCACAGTATGTAAGCATACCCAGGAATCTCCGTACATCAGACACGGATTCCGGAGGCTGCGCGCCTTTTTAATGTCTTGGACCTTCTTTGGATCAGGCGATACCCCACCCTCTTTAAACACAAAGCCAAAGAATTCTATCGATGGTCGCAGAAGAACAAGTTACTTCTTACCTTGTAACGTTCTTTCGACGGGATGTTCCTCCAACGTATTCCTCATCTTAGATATCTCCTTCCAGCTCTGCTGGCCTCGGAAAAAATTTTCTCTAGAGGGCGCTGCGCGTCGACGTCCTTCGAGTCGATGTCCCTCGACAGCCGCCGTATCGACGTTCGATGTCATCCTGCCTATAAAGGCCGCGCGCAGCGTCCGTTGCTCAGTTCCGTTTTGTAGCCCACAGTATTACTGTCTGGACTAGACTAATCACCCTGAAGGTGCGTAAACTGCAACAACAAGGGAAGTAGAACTGCGGGGATGGATGGGAGGGTCGATGAGGAATACGTCGGAGGAACATCCCGTCGAAAGAACGTTACAAGGTAAGAAGTAACTTGTTCTTCGAAGGGATTGTGTCCTCCGACGTATTCCTCATCTTAGGCTCCCATAGCAGTATTCTATATTCGGAGGAGGGAGTACTGACTTTACGCTGTCTTCTATTGATGAATAGAATGCAGTACAGCCCTTCCAAACCTAGTCTCTTGACTGGAGGAGGAATCCAGATTGTAAAAACGTGTAAAGGTATGGACAGACGACCATGTAGCGGCCGCACATATGTCTTTAACCGGCACGCCTCTTTTGAGGGCCGATGAAGCTGCAATACCTCTGGTCGAATGAGCCCTAAGGTTTTGAGGGGGCTCTTTCCCTGCCAGTTTATAACATTCCAGAATGGCTAGAATGATCCATCTGGAAATGGTCTGCTTAGTTATTGGTAACCCCAGCTTGTGACCTGCGTAACCTACAAACAGCTGGTCTGCCTGTCTTATCCTGGCTAGTCTACTAATGTAAAAACTTAAAGCCCTCCTAGGGTCTAATCTGTGTAACCTCTCTTCCTCTTTCCCCGGGTGAGGAGGAGGATAGAAAGATGGTAGGGTAATCTTCTGAGTGATATGGAATTCAGAAACCACCTTTGGGAGGAAATTAGGCTTCACTTGCAGGACAACTTTGTCTTTGTGAAAGATTGTATGAGGGGGTTTACAAGAAAGAGCTTGTAATTCGCTCACCCTTCTAGCAGATGTAAGTGCTATTAATAAAACTGTTTTAAGGGTAAGGAATCTTAACGAACAAGAATGGAGAGGTTCGAAAGGTGTACCCATCAGGAAAGTTAGTACTAAGTTTAAATCCCATAGGGGAACTTGGAATCGTCTTGGGGGATAAACATTGGTTAACCCCTTTAGAAACTGTATTACCAAGGGTAATTTGAAATAGGATGGTTCTTCCGCAGTACGCTTAAAGATGGATAGCGCTGCGAGATAGCCCTTAATGGTGCCAACTTGAAGGCCTGAATTTGCCAAATATAGTAGGAAGGACAAAACCATTGGTGTACCACATGAAAATGGGTCGATATTCTGTTCTCTACACCAGCTGCAAAATCCGTTCCAACGGCAGCGGTATAAAGACTTTGTTGCTGGCCTCCTTGCCGAAAGCAACACCTCCATAACATCATCAGGGAGGACCCAATCCTTGTACCTCAGCCGTTCAGAAGCCAAGCGTGAAGGTTGAGGGTTTTGATGTCTGGATGGAGAACCTGACCTCCCTTCTGTGAGAGTAGGTTCTCTCTGAGTGGAAGTCGAATTGGAGGGCAGATGGACAAGTCTAGAAGGTCCGGGTACCACGTTCTCCTGGCCCAATCCGGGGCAATTAGGATCATGGTTCGCCGGAATCTTCTCAACCTCCTGATCATTTGAGGAATGACAGGGACCGGTGGGAACGCGTACAGAAGCGGAAACTCCCAGTCCACTATGAACGCGTCTCCCAGAGCTCCTCTCGGAGGAAATTCCCTTGAGCAGAACAGGTCGCATTTCCTGTTTAGGCTGGTGGCGAACAGATCTACCTGAGGGGTTCCCCAAAGGGCGAAGATCTCTTGAAGGACTTCCTGAGCTAGCTCCCACTCGTGGGAGACTGTGTTCTGCCTGCTCAGAGCGTCCGCTGTCAAGTTCTTCTCTCCTGCTAGGTGAACTGCCGATAGAGAGATTCCTTCTTGGATTGTCCAAAACCAGAGCTGCCTCGCCTCTCTGCACAGGGGTAGTGATCCTACGCCTCCTCTTTTGTTGAGGTAATGCATGGCCACCGTGTTGTCCGTCATTATCAGGACGTTCTTCCCTTGTACAGCTGGCAGGAAAGCCTTCAACGCAAGTCTGATGGCTCTCAGCTCTAACAGGTTGATGTGTAGTCTGGACTCCGATGGAGACCAACGACCGCTGATGGTCAAGTCGTTGGCGTGGGCTCCCCACCCCGTGAGTGAGGCATCCGTGACTACTGTTATCTCCGGCCAGGGTTGCCAAAACTGTTCTCCTTTCAGAATGTTCTCCTGACAGGCCCACCACTGAAGGTCTCGAGCCACCCTGCCGGGAACCTGAAGAAGATCTGTCATTCTCCCTGAGAATTGTGACCACTGAGTCCTCAGTGCCCACTGGAGGGATCTCATTCTCAGGCGAGCCTCTGGCACAAGGAAAATGCAGGATGCCATGAGGCCTAGCAACCTCAAAAAGTCGAAGGCTGGGAGACGTTGGGCATGCTGGAACTTGGTAACCATCTGTAGAATATCTTGAGCCCTCACCTCTGGTGGCGAGGCTTTTCCCAGGGAAGTATCCAGGATTGCTCCTATGAACTGGAGTCTCTGCGATGGTATCATTTGTGACTTCTTTAAATTGAGGGAGAAGCCCAGTCTGTGAAGGAAGTGGCACACGTGATTTAGCTGGATCTGAGCTTGCTCCGGAGAAACAGCCCTGATCAGCCAATCGTCCAGGTAGGGGTAGACGTGAATCCCTTCCCTCCTTAGACTTGCAGCCACTACCGACATTAACTTGGTGAAGACCCTCGGGGCGGAGGTCAGCCCAAATGGCAACACTCGAAATTGATAGTGAGAGTTGCCAATAGCGAACCTCAGGTATTTCCTGTGTTTGAGATGGATAGGCACATGGAAATAAGCGTCCTGAAGGTCCAGAGATACCAACCAGTCCTGGAACTGAAGGGCCTGGAGGATCTGAGAAAGAGTGACCATCTTGAATTTGTCTTTTCTGAGGAATTTGTTCAATTCTCGCAAGTCCAAGATGGGTCTCAGTCCTCCGTCTTTCTTCGGAATGAGAAAGTAAGGGGAGTACCAGCCCTTGTTCCTCTCCGCTACAGGTACCGGTTCTATGGCACCTTTCTCTAGCAGGTCCAAAATTTCCTGCAAGAGGAGCAGATCTGGAGCTTTCTGAGAGCTGATCCCCGGTGGATGACTCTGAGGTATACGTAGGAAAGGCAGGCAGTAACCTTGGGCGACTGTTTCCAATGCCCAAGCATCTGACGTGATATAGCCTGCCATACCGTCAGATGTTGAGTCAACCTGCCTCCTACAGGTGTCCTGTGAGGGGAGTCCTCAGAGTGGTTTTGGGGCGGCTGATGCAGATGCCGATGGTAAAGAGGCACCTGCTGTTGCTGCGGCTTTAGAATATCTACCCCGTCCACCTCGAGTAGTTCTTCTTTGACCCCTTTGAGCCGGTCGTCCTCTACCTCTTCCGAATGCGGAGTAGAAGCGAAAGGACTTGCCCCTCGCAGAGGTTCCTGTGGGACGAAAAGGAGTCTGACGGATTGCAGCTCCTAGGGATTTTGCTGCAGCTTTTGAAGTTTGCAGTTTCTCTAAACTGTCATCCGCCTTTTTCCCGAACAAAGAAGAGCCATCGAATGGCATGTTCAAGAGCCTGGCTTGCACATCTGGGGCAAAACCCGACCTTCTCAACCAAGCGAATCTCCTGGTTGATGTACTTGCCGCCATTGCTCTGCTGATACTGTCAGCCGAATCAATGCCCGTCTGGAGGGATTCGCACATAGCGTCTTTACCGTCCTGTATAATATTCAGGAACGCATCCCTTTCTTCTCCCTCCGGGATGCAGTCAGCCGCTGTAGAAGCACACTCCCAAAGTGTATGGCTGAACCTAGCAAGGGTGCAAGTAGCATTAACAGACTTTAACGCCATGCTACATGCTGAAAAGACTTTCTTTGCCATAGCATCATATTTTTTATCGTCCCTGTCCTGTGGGACTGTAGGATAAGCCGTCTTGACATCGGTAGAGGATGCTGCTTGTACCACCAGACTTTCTGGGGATGGGTGTTTAGACAAAAACTCTGGGTCTGTGGAAGATACCCTGTACTTTGTAGACAGTTTTTTATTTACTGCTGGTATTACATCTGGGGTTTCCCAGTTTGTCATGATCTTTCTCTGAAGAGCTTTATGTGGGCCTTTGTCAAGAATATCCGTGAGGTCATCTTGTTGGAAAGATTGTGAAGGTGCAGACCACCCCATGAATTCTGTTATCCTGGCCATTAAGGCTCTGTAGGGGGTTTCAGCATGCTCCCCGGGTCTGGCTTAGCAAACTTCACCTCAGGGGAAGTGTCTAACCCACTTGCCTCATGTAAAGAATCATGAAGATCCTTTAATCTGCACTCTTCAGAGGAAAATTCCTCTCTAACTGGGGTTACAGGTCCCTGTAACTCAAATGTGTCTTGTTCAGACAAATCACCCTCTTCTAAAATTGAGGATATAGTTCTCAATTGTTCAGAACTCATAAAGGGAGTAAATCCCATTTCCAAGGCAGAGGGTGCCGAACTTGTCATTATTGGCCTCGAAAGCGTCGATGTCGTCGACGCCTATGTCGAAGGCTTCGAAAACAGAGGTGGAGGCCTCGAGGACTTCGACAGAATTGGAATTCTACTCGACAATGTCGAAGCCATCGACGTCGAGGGCCTGGGGATAGTCACTGGATGTGTGGAAACCGTGACTTTTCTTGGCGTTGACGCCGGTGTCGAGGCCGGCGTCGAGTCGACAGACCCGTGTGTCGAAGGTCCCCTCGACAACGGCGTCGAAGACATCGACCTCGACGTCGACGGGACCTTCGTCGACGGCGTCGACGGAACCTTCGAGGAAGGTTTGGAGGTCATAGTCCTGCTCGAGGGTTCGAAACGCGCTCGAGAGGTTTCTTTGGCCGGGTACTGCGACTCGCGGCGTTTTTGACCTTCGGGTCTTTCGACCAGAGCATCGCTCTCGGCAGTCTTCGAGGGGGTCGAGGCCGCTTTCTCGAAGACGCTCATCATATTCTTTCGGAATTCCTCCCATTCAGCCCGGGAACTATGTTTCGTGGGGCAAGGGATTCTTTTTGGTAAAACAGAGGAAGAGGAAGACGGAGAAGGGGATCTTCGACGTCTCCTCTTCGAGTGCTTCGATCTCAAGGAGTGATGAGACCCACTCCGAGACCTGGAGCGCGAATGGTGACGAGGAGATGAATGTCTCGACTTCGTCGACGAAGAAGAAGCTTTAAAAGTCTTACCTTTCTCCAGCTTCCCCCTACGCTCCTTCAGGGCCTTAGCTGTCATGGACATACAGTCCTCGCATTCCGAACAATGGTGTTCAGCTCCCAAGCACCACAGACAAATTCTGTGAGGATCGGTCAACGACATCTTTTTCCCACAATCTCGACATTTTTTGAAGCCGGATCGAGGAGTTGTCGGTTCCGACGAGGAAGCCATCGAGTACGGATCGAATAACTCGAGGTAATTAGGATTAATCTGACTAAGAACTGAGCAACGGTATTCCGAGGCACCGAGTAAGCGCGGAAAAACGGAACTGAGCAACGGACGCTGCGCGCGGCCTTTATAGGCAGGATGACGTCGATACGGCGGCTGTCGAGGGACATCGACTCGAAGGACGTCGACGCGCAGCGCCCTCTAGAGAAAAAATTTGCCGAGGCCAGCAGAGCTGGAAGGATATATCTAAGATGAGGAATACGTCGGAGGACACAATCCCTTCGAAATTCGCATTTGTCTTTGTGGAGGGTGAGGCCCAGTGACTGCAGCCTCTCAAACGTTTTCGCCAGCTGCCGCAGGTGGTCCACTTCAGTCTTTGCAAACACCAGGATGTCATCACTGATGTTCAAGACGCCCTCCAGATCTGCCAGGGCGCCCTGGATGATGTTTTGGAAAACTTCAGCTGCCGAGGACACACCAAAACTTAGTCTTTTGTAGCGATACAGTCCTCGGTGTGTGGTAAAGGTGGTGATATACCTCGACTCAGGGTGAAGAACCACCTGGTGATAGCCTGCACAGAGGTCCAGCTTCGAAAAGACACGAGCGGCCTGCACCTCTGCACTGTCATCGATTGTCGGGGTGAGGTGCCTCTCTCTTAATTGCTTTATTCGGCAGCCTCATGTCGACACAAATTCTGACGGCATCTGGCTGTTTGGGCTTCCTTGCCACCACAATTGGGGACACCCAAGGAGTCGGACCCTCCACCTTCTCAATTATGTCTAAATCGACCAAGTTGTCCAACTCTTTGTCCACCAGTTCACGAAGGTGAAAGGGTACCCTGTGATGTTTCAGGGCGATGGGCTGCACGGATTCATCAATATGTAGTCTTACTGGATCACCAGCCATCTGTCCAATCCCACTGAACAATGCGGCATACTTCTCCAGCAGATCATTAATGTCCTCCAGGTAGACGGAGTACGCAAAACTTACGATGCCGAGGGCCTCTGCCGCTGCACAGTTTAGCAGGGTGTTGGTGCTCACCGGCGTTACGTAGAAGCGTGCCGTGATCTGCGAGCCGTTGTGTTCCACTTTTGACACAAAAGCACCGTCCAGCGGGATGGGGTCCAGACCACCGAAGGCGAATATGCGCGCCTTTGGTGCAACCAGCTTGGGGGGCAGGACCATGGCAGGACCATGGCATCGTAGTGTCCCTGGGCCATCACGTTGACTGACATCCATGTGTTCACCAAGACTGGTACTGGAGACCGGTTAACCACCACGCACCTCGGCTGTCGCCTGTTCTTTCCCTTCAGGACTGCCACACTGGAGACGAAGAAAACGTTCTCTTCCTCCTCTTCGTCTGCTTCCTTGGCCTGGGCCTCCTCTTCACCCATGTCCATCTGGTTCCAGCTCTATCACGGGGTCCACCGCCAGGCCTTCTGGTGCCTCTGCCGCCACGCCACATGGCACACACCTCCTCGGTCTTGATGGGGCGCGACTCAGCCTCCATTCTGGCTGCCCTTGTTTCAGACACCTCATGGCACCGCCCCAGTTCGAGTATCCATTGGAGCGTGAGCCCGGGCTCCCTTAATACCTGGCGTCTGAGCTTGCCGGAGGAGCACGCCTGGATGAGCCTGGTCCTAATCATGTCGTCTGCATCTCCCCATGCACAGGCCAGCGACAGGCGCCGCAGGCGTCCATAGAACGTGTCCAAAGTCTCATCCTCTTTCTGCTTGGCGAACAACATCACAAAACGTTCATAGTCCGCGTTGGCAAGAGGCAGAAAGTGAGCTTGAAGTGCGGCTTTTGCCTGACTGTATGACCCATCCCCTGGTGGGAGTGACTCAAAGATTTCCTGGACTGAGGGCCCCGCCGAGTAGAGCATGGTTCGCCAGCATGCTGTCGTCATCTGCCACCTGAGCAGCTCGAAAGTACATGTCCAGGCAGTCCACCCACCTCTTCCATCTGGGCCCCAAGCTAGAAGGCGGGCCCGAGACATCAAACTCCAGGGTGGGCTGCAAGGCCGCATAAGCACGTACCTGGGCCATGGCAGGAGGTCCCGGCTGGACAACAGATGCAGCCATCGGCTACGCTGGCGGCGGGGGGCCTGGTTGAGCACGTGGTGGCTGCTGAACCAGAGGCTGCTGTACCGCTGCTGCTTGGCTGCCGTCCAAATCCTCAGTGTCACTCATGAGTCTGAGCACACAGGCACCCCCAGCATGTGAGATGGGGCCGTAACTCAGACTCCGACCTCATCCAGGTACAGGAGAGTTCACCAGCGGAGAAAACAGCTGAAACACACCACGTGATGATGAAAAGGACCAAAACAGCAGAACCACCAGGCAGATGATGCAAAGAAACACAACTGCAACACCTCCGTGATGATGAAGAATATGAAGAAAGCTAGGGCCACCAGTCAGATGATGAAGAGGATGAAGAAGGCCTCAGCCCAGCCATTGTAGCCCTCCTCCTTGCTTGCACTCGTCGTAGGAAACCCAAAATTTGAAAAAAAATCAAAGATCGGGCATAGGCATGCAGGTATAACTGCCTGCTAGCAGTGTGTCCAGAAATTAGGCCTGGATGCCCCTCACCGCCCAAACCGGAGCTCTGCGAAGTTCCACGGCCTTGTCTTCAAAACAGCTGCCAGCCGTGTGGGTGATGCACGGCCTACGGCACGAAACGAAGTTTTAGCAATACTCTGTTTCCGAGAGAAAAATTGCAGACTCGTCACCGCCGGGCCCAGGCATCACATCCCCACTCGTCGCCACTGTTGGAGGTGTGTCCAGACCCCCGGCGATTCCCGTAAGCCCCCAGGCACATGAAGGACTCACACACACACACACGTCCTTATGGCTCGGGCTTTCCGGTCGCACTACTGCAGCCGGGAACGCCCCATTTATTTATACTGCACGCGGCGGCGTGCAACGTCATGCCGCCGCATGCGCGTCCCATCATCGGGCAGCGCCACATGTAGCCTCGTATTTGTACTTCATGCGCCGCCAGGGTAGCACTGGCAACAGGACTTTGCCATCTACGACAGCAGTCGCACGGTGCCCTGGTGGATTGCCAACCCTACTGCGTCACATAGGAGAAGAAGGCCGACTGCACCTCCCAAAGGTCATCTCATTTGTGTTGGTGGCTTATAATGTTAATGCCAATTTAAGTACGATTCGGCCATGCCAAGGGTGAAAATGGCATGCGATTTTGAAGTCGTTCTGTATCACCTAGGAATGCAGCTTGACCTTGTCATTTGGAACCGCAGCCACACTGCATGGTTTCTGCAGCAACGTTTGATTGTGCTGCATTTGTCAAGTCTTTCTGCCCTGCTTCTGGAGCACATCATGTCCACTCCTCTTTGGAGAACAGCATGACTGCTAATTTTAGGGCAGAATCTAGCCGCCATGTTTCTGGAGCTCTTTTTCGGTATCGCAACCTGAATTCACGGTATAGACCATATTCTCACTGCACTGTTCCGCGACCACACCATTTCTGGACTACAACCTTAATGCCTTTTTTCCCACCAGTGCACAATAGTGGGGGCAGCTTTTGGTGCCCAGGGGAGGGCGGCGGCTAATAAGGCGGCAGCGGATGGCTGGGGGCGCACTGGGCACTAGGGGAGACGGGGATGGCAGCCCCCACCACGATTTCCAGGATGCTGTTTCACGACGTCTCTGAGCGCAGCCTGATCGCTGGGTTTCCAGATCACGTCCTCGCTGCATTGTTTTCTGACCACGAGGCTTCCCCGCGGCGCAGTTTCCAGACCGCACCCTGACGGGGCGGTTTAGGATGACACAGCCCAACTGCGCCACTTCCAACCTCCCGTTCACTTTATGTACATGGTCACCTCCCCCGACATACCTAATTTGTTCACTGGCCCCGCAGCATCGTTAATAAATAAAGAGAACCCAATCGGAGACACGGCCCAGCCAATGCCGCTGCCTCCGCCGCCGGCACCGCGGGGATGGAAGACAGGGCATCGCCTCACGGACCAGTGAAGGCAGCAAGGCAAACGCAGAGCCCCTGCCAGCAAGAAAGCAAAGGCAGCGCAATTAATGAGGAACATCGCGATCAATACCGAGAGCCCAGCGTGGACAGCGACAGGGAGGGGGCGGTAGAGGAGGGGATGGAGGGGGCGGGGGGCGTCCGAGACAGAAGGAGAGAGAAAGAAGGTGTGTAGTGGATAGAGGAAGGGATAGAGGAGAGAAACGCAGAAAGGGAACGGGTGTTGGCGAGAGGAAGGAGGAGGGGAAGATGCAATAAGAAAGAGAGAAGAGAGGGGGGCAGGGAAGGGAGAAGACGTGCGAGGGGAAGGGAAGACTTGCGGGGTGAGGCGGAGACAATAGAGGAGGCACTTTAGGGAGAAGCACGAGAGAAAAAGGAGAAGTTCTAGTAGTGCCTCTGGTCAGATGAGAGAGTGGAGGAGGGCGAGATTGAAAATAAGAAGACTGGTTGTAAGAGCGGGAAGAGAGAGGACCAAACGAACAAGGAAGTGAAATTAGAAAAATTCAAGTCTGAGAAAACGGGCGGTCGAAGATCGAAAGGGAATAGAGCAAAGTGCGCAAGAATGTGCATTTTTCGGAGGAGACGTAGGGAAGTCAGACGAATGAGGCAGGGAACGAACGGTACAGGGAAAAGGTGAGAGGGCACATAAGAAAATGCAAGGACCAATATGATAGACGACCAGAGCGCGGTGGGGGCTGTAGAAGTTAAGAAAGATGCAGACTGTAGAAACCGCAGGCAAGATGGAGAAGAGAGGCTGGAGGAGTAATAGACAGGGGAGATACTGGAGGAGTGATCAGGGGAGACTACATGATTAATTATGGAGGAAGAGACTGGGTAGGGAGGAGCAGATGGCATAATGAGGAGAGCAGAAACTAGCTGAGAAATAATGGAGATGCGAGACCGACAGCAGGAGTAATTTGGGAGGCGGGACTGACTAGAGGTGTAAACTGGGAGGGAGAAACTAGAGGCGTAAAAGAGAGGGCAGAGACTGGAGGAGAGGTTAGAAACAAGACTGGAGGATTAGGGATGGATAGGCTGGAGGTGTAGCAGGAAGAGCACCGACTAAAGGAGGCAGAGAGGGCAGAGACTGGAGGAGTGATTGGGGAGAGACTAGATGATTATTTCTTGGGGAAAAGAAGAGGGGATTTGGGAGGGAACGGTTCTAGGTGGAGAGAGCACAGACTAGAGAAGCGATGAGAGGAAAGAGTAGAGGATTCATTATGGAAACAGGGACTGGAGGATTAGGGAGGGTCTTGAGGCATAACAGGTAGAGCACAGACTGGCGGAGTAAGAGAGGGCACCGATTAGGAGGAAGATACTAGATGATTAATTAGGGAGAAGCGACTGGAGGATTAGAGAGGGAATGCCTGGAGGTATAATGGTGAGAGCACAGACCAGGAGTAGTAGTTACAGAGGGGAGACTGTGACGAATCAACTTTTGGGGCACCAGTGATAAATAGCGGTTTCTAAACCATCCATCAGCCCCATACTTCTAGTACACCAGAAGGCATCCAAACAGATTGGAAAAACAAGCAAAATTATAAACTTCCTTGTACAATTTCCGTAACGTGGACTAAACGGCAGGCTTATTTCCGCAAGGTCGTGGATCGTGGGTTAGTTACAAGAAAGCGAAAATATAATTATCCAAAAAAAAAAGGGACTGTCCAGTCAAGGTTGTATAACATTATCTACTTTATTATTATCACAAGAGACAATTCTAGCACACTACAAAATACAACCCACCCTGTAAAGGAATGAAGAGGATAGTTTCAAAGAAGGAAAAGGGATGCACTCTGGATACTGACAGGAGGGTTGTTGGTAAAGTAATTTATCACAATAGTTCAAGGATACTTGGTTTCAACACAAAGGGAGCAATGGGTCGTAAAATGTCACTAGGGGCCTTTGGAGAAGGACCAGAGGGACAGAACCACAATGTACCTTGTGCTGCAAGCGTTAGGGGTGCTCAACAAGGTCGGGTCGGTTTCAGGGTGCTTGCAGCTTCTGCGACAGAGTTCAAGATATGAGACTGCAGGTATTAGGCTGCAGTCTCGGGGTCAATCGTTAATCTCAGTGCTGGTCGGCGGTTCTGAAGCACTGGTCAACAGTCAGCGGTGCAGTCGGTTGCAGCTCGAGGGGCTTCACTGGCTCGAAAATGTCCTTTAAGGCAGATGTCGGTAGATGCTTTTCGATGGCCTCCTCCTAGCTTCTTTACTTGGCTTGTGTCGTCCTTTAAGGCAGACAACCCAAAGCTGAGGAGAGTGATGCAGGCAGCTGCCTTGTCCTTGGTTTGGTTCAGAGACTTGCTGGCACCTCCCACCTAGGAAGATTTTTGCAGAACCTAGCAGGGCACGGTGTGTTCTGGCTTGGTACTGGTTCTGGAGCTGATGGAGGGTTCTCTACATTTGTTATCTCCCTCTGTTCCCTGGGAGATATTTAGGGGAGGGATCTTGCTTCCCACTTTGAGGTCCGGCCTTCCCTTCAAGCCAGGGTCAAATGAGGAGTTCTTCCTTCTGATTCTAGTGAAGCCTTCAGATCTGCTCAAAAGAGGGAGTCAGCCTTCTTTAAAAGCCAAATGGACCACAGGGATTGGTCCAGGCTAAGCCTACCCTAATGAACAAATCCACACCAACAATCTCTGGTATGTGTGAGGTCATAAGGAACACGTTCCTTACCTGTAACTGTTGTTCTCCAGCATGGGTCTGGCATGGATTCACATGCTCATGAATATTCCCCGTCGTCAGGCTATGAATCCTCGGTAAAGAAAAATCAGTATCAGTTTCGTTTCTGATCTGTCTTTCGTAGTAGTAACCAATCGCTGATCTCTGCGTCATACTGACCACAGCCAATGACTGCCATCTCCCTAAGCCCCGCCTCTGGCAGCCATCTTCAGATTTGGTAGCACGTGAAGTGGCAGTATGACCAAGTGAAGAGCCGCAGAGGGGTAGGCGGGAGGGTTCGCATGTGAATCCATGCCAGACCCATGCTGGAGAACAACAGTTACAGGTAAGTAACTTGTTCCTTCTCCAGCATGGGGTCTGGCATGGATTCACATGCTCATGAATAAAAGAATACATAGCAGTACACACATGCACAACCACGGGAGGTGGCAACAGGCTCAACATTAAGCAATACAACAACTCAACATTAAGCATCTCTTACCTCCTCACCAGGCTCACCTTAGGCGAACAGGTTGCGCAGCACTGCTTGGCCGACCCTGGACTCCTCCCTGGAATCCTGATCGACGCAGTAGAATTTCGTGAAGGTGTGCTTCGACCTCCACGTAGCAGCCCTGCAGATTTCCAGCAGGGGCACACCAGATAGGAACACCGTAATAGCTGCGATCGCTCTGGTGGAATGGGCTCTCGGACGGACGGGCAGAGGTCGGTTTGCCAACCGATGACAGTATATGATACAGCCGGAGAGCCATCTGGAAATGGAAGCCTTTGAGAGAGCCTTCCCCTGATTGACAGGTCCAAAGTTCACAAAAAGTTGTGACGTCTTCTGAAAACCCTTCGTGTGTTCCACGTAGAACTTCAGCGCTCTAGCCACATCCAGCGAGTGCAAAGTCCTTTCAGCCGGCGACGAAGGCGACGGGAAGAAAACAGGCAACACCAAGGGTTCGTTGAGGTGGAAGTCCGACGGCACCTTGGGCATGAAGGACGGGTGCGTCCTGAGCACTACCCTCGTGTCGTGAAAAGTCAAGTACGGGGGCTTGCAGGAAAGGGCCTGGATCTCTCCCACCCGTCGTGCGGAGGCGATGGCCACAAGAAATGCTGTTTTCCACGACAAGAACTTCAACGGACCTGAGTGCAGAGGCTCGAACAGAAGCCCCATGAGCTTGGTCAGCACCACGTTGAGCTCCCACGCCGGGGCCAGAGCCTTCACCGGCGGGAACGACCTAAACAGTCCCTTCATGAATTCTTTCACCAGACGATGAGACCACAAAGACGTCCGTCCCGTGGTTCTGGTGTATCGGGAGATCTCAGCAAGATGAATCTTGATGGAAGCGTGCGCCAGTCCAGCCTTGGCCAGCGACAGTAGGTACGGCAGTACTTGAGGAGCCGTAATCCGTAGAGGGTTAATCTTCTGTGCGTGGCACCAGACAGAGAACCTCTTCCATTTGTGTCCGTAGCATTTAAGAGTTGAGGACGCCCTGGCCTTTGCAAGAACCTCTCTGCAGTCGGCCGGTATGTCGTAACCTCCAAACTCTAACGCTGCAGGAGCCAGGCCTGCAAGTTCAGCGACTTCGGGTCGTGATGGAGGATGGCGCCTTCTTCCCTGGAGAGAAGATCCGCGTCCACTGGCAACTTGATTGATGGGGACGCTGACAAGTCCAGAAGGTCCGGGAACCATATCTGCCTCGGCCACGCAGGTGCGACGAGGATCATCCGGCACCGTGACCTCTTGAGCTGGTTGATGAGCCGGATCAGCAACGGCAATGGAGGAAACGCGCATAGAAACAGGCCCTCCCAGGGGAACGAGAAAGCATCGCCCATGCTCCTCGGCTGGGGAAACCTGCTGGCGAACCTCTGGCACTTGGAGTTCGTCGCCGTCGCAAACAGATCGATCTGGGGTGTGCCCCACCGTCGGAAGAGGCAGTCCACTAGATCCTGTCGTAGTTCCCACTCGTGGCACGAGCGCAGCTCTCTGCTGAGCGAGTTGGCGATGGTGTTTTTTATTCCTGCCAGATGAAACGGCACCAGAAACATCCCTTGGGCGACGGCCCAATGCCACAGATCCTGCGCCTACTTGGACAGGGCTGGGGATCTGGTACCGCCCTGCTTCCTGATGTAGAACATGGTGGTGGTGTTGTCGGTGAAGATCCTCACCACCTTGCCCTTGAGGGACGGAAGAAAGGACCTGAGGGGCCAAAACACTGCACGGAGCTCCAGGACGTTGATATGGAGGGACTTCTCCGTCGGAAGCCAAAAGCCTCTCGCGTGCAGATTTTCGGTGTGCGCTCCCCACCCTTCCAGGGAGGCATCCGTGGTCACTGTCTTCTGGTGGCCCGGGGTCTGGAAGTCCATGCCCGCCGTCAGATGCGCGCGTGTGCCCCACCACCGGATCGCTCGTCGGAAGCCCTCGTCGAGTGTGATCCTGTCCTCGAAGCTGCCCGTCGTCTGGATCCAGCGAGCGTCCAGGAACTCCTGCAACGGGCGCATCCGAAGCCTGCACAGGCGGATGAGATAAATGCAAGAAGACATCATTCCGAGGAGGGATTTGATGGACCTCACCCTGGCCGTGTCCGCAACCAGCATCCGCTGCACCTTGCCCAAGATGGCCCTCGTCCTTTCCTCCGACGGAGAGGCCAGAAGCGCCACTGTGTCGAGTTTCGCTCCCAGAAACAGTGCGTCTTGCGCGGGCACCAGGTGGGACTTGGCGTAGTTTATGGAGAATCCCAGGTCCGTGAGTAGTTGGACGGTCCTCGCCGTGTGCTCCGCGGCGAGCTCCCTTGTCTTTGCTCGGATGAGCCAGTCGTCCAGGTAGGGGTAGACGTGAATCCCCTCCAGGCGCAGCCGTGCCGCCACCGGTGCAAGGCACTTGGTGAACACCCTGGGTGCCGACCTCAATCCGAAGGGAAGGGCTATGAACTGGTAGTGACGCCCTTGGACCACGAATCTGAGAAACCTTCGGTGTCCCTTTAGGATGGGGATATGGAAGTAAGCATCCTCCAAATCCAACGACGACAGGAAATCACCCTCCTCCAGCTGACCCAGGACGTCCTGGAGGGTGACCATCTGGAACTTCTGTGCCTTGATGAATTTGTTCAGTCGTCGTAGGTCCAGGATGGGACGCCATCCTCCTGTCTTCTTCATCACAAGGAAGTATCTTGAGTAAACTCCGGAGCCCCGAAGCCTCTTTGGGACGAGCTCGATGGCGCCTTTCTTGAGCATCGCCTTTACCTCCAAGAGAAGTTGAGGGACGTGATGTTCCTTCCTGGCCACGGGGGGGGGGGGACACGCGGGCACTTCTTTAGAAACTCGAGCGCGTGACCCTGGGCCAGGGCGTCCAGCACCCAACGGTCGGTGGAGATGGACTCCCACACGCTGACGAAGTTCGCCAGCCGGCCTCCCACCGGGATGTTTCGGTGGGGGCCCGACCCCATGGCCGGTTCAGTCCTGCTTCGATGAGGCTTTGCCGCCTTGTCCTCCCTGGCGACGACGGCGGGGTCCGCCCGACTTGCCTCGTCCCCTGTAGGCTTCCTGTGAAGACGAACGGGCCGCTTGACGGTAGGTGGAATATCTGCCGCCGGAACCTTTGGAGGCACCCTGCTTGCCTCCGGTGCTCCGAAAGGGCGGCCGTCGTTGCTGGAGCACACCAAGAGCCCGGGCCCTCTCCATGTCCGTCTTGATGGCTTGTAGGGAATCGTCCACTGTTTTCCCAAACAGGTTGCTCCCGTTGAATGGCATGTCCAAAACTCTGGTCTGCACGTCCTACCGGAAGTCCGTTGCCTTGAGCCATCCACGCCGTCTAAGGCACACGCCGTTGCCCAACTGGCGAAATCCAGTGTCAGCGATGTCCGTCGCTATCGTAATGGTATGGTCCGACGCCACTTCTCCTTCCTGCAAGATCTCTAGGGCCTCTGCCCTCTTGTCGTCCGGTAGGAAGTCCAGCAGGGGGGCGATCTTGTACCACAACTCCCTGTCGTAGCGGGCTACGATAGCCAAGGCGTTGGCAGCCTTAATCGTCGTCGCTGCCGATGAGATGACTCTGCGTCCCATCGTGTCCAATTTCTTTCCCTCGCCGTCCGGGGGGGAGGTTGACGTAGAGGCCGAAGCCCCCCCCTGCTTTCTTCCTGGCCGCCGCGGAGACGACCGAGTCCGGGGTCGGCTGTGCCCAAAGGCACAAGGGGGCCGCGTCCGGGACCCGGTACTTCTTCTCGTACCGATCCCTTCTCGCAGGCGTTGTGGATGGGTTCTTGAGGAGGGCGAGACCCTCATCCCAGATATCGTCCAGTAGAGGTACAGCGAGGACCGTCTTCCTCTTGGTCTCGCGCCGTTGATAAAAGGAAACCTTCCTTCTTTTCTTCCGGGCAGAGCTGGAAAAGCTCGGATGCCCTGGCGATCATGGCATGAAACGATCCAATCTCGTTGGGCAGGGAAGCCCGGGGAGGAGGTGACGACGGAAGATCCTCGTCGTAAACCTCGTCGTCTGTAGCCGTCGCGGCCGTGTCCGTCCCCGTATCATCCCCACGGGTCGTGGACGGGGAGGAGGGCTGAGCAGGCGCGATGGTTGAAAAGGAGGTGGAGGATGAATCCTTCTTCTGTTAGGAGGAGGGCTCCCAGAAGGGCCTGGCTCCGGGTCCCCCGTCGGGAGCGGTTCCTCCATTGGTGGGAACGACAATCTCGTCCTTATCTCCGAGCATAAGGACGGTATAGCCAACAAAATGGCCGCCGAGTTGTCTTGCGGCACTGGTTGAGGGGATTCCGACGGGCGGTCAGGAGCCTCGTCGGCACCCTCCACGTTCTCGTCGTCTCCTACGTCGGGGTCCCTCCCGACGGGCTGGTCTTCTTCCGCGCCAATGCCGTGGCTTAAGACCTCGATCAGCTCCTCCTCAGACGTTGAGGCCGAATCCACGACGACCTCCTGCCCTCCCTTTTTCTTCTCCGTCGGAGGTTTCACAGGGGTCCTGTCGATGGGCTTGAAAGAGGACTCCCTCCACGGCGGCAGGGAGACTCTGGGCCCCGAGGTCGCCTCCACTGGTGTAGCCTCCACAGGCTGAGCCAGGGCCGCCGCGACTGTCTCGATAGAGGCCTTGGCAGGGTGGATCAAGGCTTTCAACACCTTAGGTGCGCTCACCGCCTTCTCCTTGGGGGGGAGGGTCACCACCTCGCTCCCCCTCTGATGGGGCCTTCGAGCTCGACCGGGGTCTCTCCAGGAGCTTCGCCGGGTGCTCGGCCTTCCTCTTACCCGAGCCAGAGCATTGGCTCGTGGTCGATGGCACCGGGGAGGATGCGCCCTGCCTGGCAACCGTAGAGCCCGACCGTTCGGCGCTCCCGGTGCCAGCGGACTCGTGGTGCTTGGCCTTCTGTTGGGCCCCCGTCACCGGGGTGCCCTCAAAAGTCTTAGAAGACCGCTCGGACGACTTCTTTTTCTCGCCTGACGGGCTCTTCCCTTCCAGCAAGTTGGCGAGACGCAGATGGCGATCCTTCATGGTCCGCTCCGACATATTGCCGCAAAACGCACAATCCTTCTCCACGTGCGTCTTGTCCTCATGCAGGCAGTAGAGGCAAAGGGAGTGTTCGTCCTCCTTAAAGACATTCTGAAGTGGCATCCAGGGCAGACCGTGAACAGCTTTCCGGGCGTCGAGCTTCCCTTCTCCTGGGCCATGTCCGAGATGGGCCTGAGAAACTTCTGGAGTCCTCCAAAAGCGTGGCTCGACGAAATCTTCACCCTTGAGGGGCGTAGAAGAATCCGACACGGATCCCCGTTGATCGGATAAAGAAACGGTGGAGCTTGAGGCTCTTTTGACCGAAAAAAGAGAGAATTTACCTATGAAAAAGCACGAAAACGCACTAAAGCTCGAGAGCAATAGCACGATGATCCCAACACTTGAACGTGCGGTAAAAATCTGAAGATGGCTGCCAGAGGCGGGGCTTAGGGAGATAGCAGTCATTGGCTGTGGTCAGTATGACGCAGGGATCAGTGATTGGATACTACTACGAAAGACAGATCAGAAATGAAACTGATACTGATTTTTCTTTACCGAGGATTCCCAGCCTGACGACGGGGAATATTCATGAGCATGTGAATCCATGCCAGACCCCATGCTGGAGAAACTGTCTTTCTCCTGTAAACCAATCACTGAGCTCTGGGTAATACTGCCCCTAGCCAATGACTGCCCTCTAACTAAGCACCTCCTCTGGCAGCCATCTTCAGATTTGGTAGCACGTACAGTGGCAGTATGTTATGTTACTTTGCATTTATATAGCGCCTTATGTACCATTGGTATGGTCTGAAGGCGCTGGTAGGTTGAACGACCTTGGGAACCAGAGTACAGGTCAGAGAGAGTCAAAAGTGCGTGTAAGCACCGGATATGTGTGCAGCTGGTGTTGCATTCGTGTAATAGCTGCTTCTTAGCGGTAGGTGTGGTGGTTGAGAGATCAGGAGTATATGTTCGTTCTGGCAGGATTTATCCAGACCGAATGTGGCTGCGTTAGGCCTGAGGAGAACGCCTGGCTGGGGGCGGTGTAACCAGCAGTGTTTACTTAGAGTGATGGGGAGTATGCGGCAGAATGTTAGTATGAGAACAGTTATACCGAATTGTATCATAGTATCTCTCTGTTCTAGTTGATTGGTGGTGTAAAGAAGAGAGTAAGTGTGGTGATGTGATATGATGGGTTACGTGCTCTTTCAAACTTTCCATGCACTCCAAAACGAACCATGTCAGTCAGGCAATTCTATGCATTCCAGTGCGCTCTACGCACTCCAGTCCGCCCCACGCACTCCAGTCCGTTTCATGCATACAAATCTGTTCTATTTACTCCGATCCGTTCGTGTATTCTAGGTTGTTTTATGCATTTCATCCACATATTTCACCAGTACCATCCACATACGTCACCCGTTTCATCCACATACGTCACCCGTTCCATCCTCTCTATGCATTTAGCGGCTCTACGTGCTCATCCGCTTTTTGCAACTCATCCGCTCTACCCAACTCATCCGCTCTACCCACTCGTCCGTTTTGATGTCCTCGCACGCTCTATGTATTCACGTAGCGCGTGCTCTACTCACTCACCCGCTCTACGCATTCACCCGCTCTACGCATTCACTCTTACGCACCTAACCTTCCTTACGCACACAATCACTCATACGTACTTGTCTGCTCCATACACTCGTCGGCTCTACCCACTAGTTTGTTCTACGCAAGCATCCGCTGTACACACTCTTCGCTCGGCACACTCTTCCGCTCGGCTCACCCATCACGCTCTGCTCATCCATCACGTTCTACGCACTCATCCCTTGCCGGCCCTCATCCACTCTCGGCCCTCATCCACTCCCCGCCCTCATCCACTCCCCGCCCTCATCCGCTCTATGCATTCGTTCTTTCAACGCATTCATCTGCTATATCTACTCATCTGCTCCACCAAGTCGGTCGTTCATACGTAGTCATCCGCTCTGTACACTTATTTGCTCTATACACTCCTCCGCTCTATACACTCATTCGGTCTGCACATCCATTTGCTCCAGCGTTGAACACATTCTTCCGCACTCATCCGCTCTGCACATTCATTTGCTCTACACACTTCTCTGTACTTACGCACTCATCCACTCTACACTCGTCTGCTCTACACATTAATCCGCTCAAACATACTCATCCCACCTACACACTCATCCCACCTACACACTCATCCCACCTACACACTCATCCCACCTACACACTCATCCCACTCATCCCACCTACATTACTCGTTCTATACTGTTTGTCCTTTTATTTTAGTGGTTATTAGATGTTAATTTCTCGCATCTAGTAGATTGGTATCATTTGAGATGCTGTTATACTGTTTGGGTTTGTTTGCATACGGGTTGGTTTTAGGGGAAGAGCCAGCTTTTCAGTAGTTTGCGGAAAGACATTAGATCTTCAGTTAGAGGGATGTGAGGTGGGAGTGCGTTCCACAGCGTGGGGGCCAAGGCTGAGAATGATGACCCCCTAACCTGACTGAGTTCGTCTTAGGTATGACTAAGAGGCCGGCTGAGCTTGATCTTAGAGTGCGTGGAGGGTGGTAGGGTTTTAGCTTATCTTGAAGATATTGAGGTCCGGTTTTATGCAATGCTCGATTGGAGATGCATAAGGTTTTGAAAGTCACCCTTTGGGCCACTGGGAGCCAGTGCAGAGTCTTAAGGGCTGGGGAGATGTGGTCTCTTGGGCCGAGTGCAAATAGCAGTTTGGCTGCAGCGTTTTGTGCCCTTTTTATTCAGTTGGTAGGCGTGGAGTCCGAGGTAGAGGGGGTTTGCGTAGTCCAGTCTTGATATAACAATTGATTGGACCGCGGAGAGTCTGTTGGGAAAGGAGAGATACGGAAACATGCGTCTAAGGGTTTTAAGGTGGTAGTGGCAGGACTTTGAGACATTGTTGACTTGGCGCGAGAGTGTTAGATCAGAGTCAAGGGTGCATCCCAGGTTTTTCACTGAGTTAGAGGGGGTCGGTGAGTTTCCCATGGCGGATGGCCAGGGTAGTGGGTGTGGAAGAAGTTTGGAATTGCCACATACCATGATTTCAGTTTTGGAGGGGTTTAACAAGGAGGTGGCTTCGGGTCATCCAGATCTCTATTTCAAGGAGGCAGGCGGTGAGGTCAGGTCAGCCGATGGGTTTTGAGTTCAGGAGTTTTAGAATTAGTTGAGTGTCATCAGCGTAGTTGTAACACAGGATGTTGTGTGAACGAATTATTGGTGAGAGGGTGATCAAGTAGAGATTGAACAGGAGGGCAGATAGGCATGCTCCTTGTGGGACTCCTGTGTCGACTGGTCGGGCTTGGGAGGAAAAGGTAGAGAGTATCATTATTTGGTACCCATCTTTGAGGAATGAAGCTATCCATTTAAGAGCGGTTCCACAAATTCCTAGGGAGTGGAGGCGGTCAAGGAGGATTGAGTGATTGTGTCAAAGGCGGCGAATAGGTCAAGAAGGATTAAAGTGGCGCATCCCGCGGAGTCTGCAGTCTTCTTAAGGTCACCCCAGATTGAGGTTAGGGTGGTTTCTGTTAGGTGACGGGCTCTGAAACCGGATTGTGCGGGGTCTAGGAGGTTATTGGCTTCGACAAAGGTATTTAGTTGGGAGGAGGCGGTTCCATCAATGAGTTTGGCAAGGAACCTGGTGTTTGAGATGGGGCGGTAGTTTTTGTGTTCGAGAGGGTCGAGGGAAGGTTTTTTTATTAGAGGTTTGACATGAACCGTTTTGAATGCGTCTGGAAAGATACCCGAGGAAAGGGAGTCATTTATGATGGATCTTGCGTGTTCTCCTGCGCAGGTGGAAGCAGAGATTTGAGGGTTGTGGCCGGCAAGGGTCTAGAGGAGAGCCGAAAGGTTTGCGGGCAGATAGAAGTTTGAGAAATTGGTCTGGTGATATTGGACTAAAGGATTCGAACGTTGGTTGCATAGTCGTCGCAGGCAGTGGGTGGGTCGGTATGTGGGGAGGGTTGCCTGGTGGATGCACGAGAGCCAGTTTGGTGGTTAGAGCATTTGTTCTTTCGAGAGCCGTGGCGTAAAAGTGGAGAGAGAGAGGGCGAGAGTCGCACAGCGATTGTGAGGGGGTCGGGACGGTCGTAGTGGATGCCGGTTTGGTGAATTCGGAGATGATTTTGTGAAGTTCTTTGCTGGGGTTTTTGCTTCGGGAGTTGTAATGGGCTTTTTTTGCTTTCCGGATTTCGGCCTTGTACTGATGAAGGTGTCGGGACAAGGTGGCTCTGTTCTCATGGGTTTTGTCTTTCTGCCATTTGCGTTCAAGGTATATATATAGTTGTTTTGTGGTCAACCATCTAGGGAACAGGCTACGGCGGACTGATGGTTTGCAAGAGGGTGTGAGCTGCACTACTGAGGAGTTGAGCCATGAGTCAAAGGCGTCGGGGGTTAGTTGTTTATTGAGTTGGCAGGTAGGTAGTGGGGACTGGAGGAGTGCGTCAGCTAGATCAGGAATGATTATTAGTTTTTTCCAGCATTTGCGTAGCTTCGGAGGTTCAGGTTCGAGTACAGGAGGGGGGTCAGGTGAGCGGATGGCGAAAGAAACAATGAAGTGATCGGACCAGATGATAGGGGTGGGGGGGGGGTTTAATGTATCCGGTTGTGTGAGCTAAAGATGGCATCAAGAGTGTGTCCGTTGTAGTGAGTCGGGCCGTTTATGTGGGGTTGGAGGTTTATTGCGTCTAGACCGCCAACCAGAGAGTGTGCCATATGGTTGGTGGGGATGTCGAGCCATATGTTGAAGTCTCCAAGGAGGGTGAGGTTGGGATGGTTTAGTTAAAGGGTGGCAATAGAGTCGCAGAGGTTGTTTGAGAATTGTCCATCATAGCCAGGGGGTCTGTAGATTATTAGGAAGCTGTGTGAGAACGACGGGGAGAGGGATAGTTTAACGAGGAGTGATTTGCAGGAAGGAATGGAAGGTTGGTTGTCGATGATTCAGACGTGGAAGTGAGACTTGAAGACGAATGCTATTCCCCACCTCTAGAGGGACGGTTCAGTGGGATGAGGGAGTAGTTAGGGGGGAAGGCTTCATTGGCAATTGGGGCGAAGTCGTCAGAGAACCAAGTTTCGGTGATGAAAACCAGGTCCGGTTTGTCAGATGCGAGGAGGTCAAAGATGCAGTGTCTGTTCTTTGCTATGGATCGGGCGTTATATAGGATGCAGTTCACTTCGGTAGGTGAGGTTGGTGCCGGAGCAGGAGCAGAATGGAGTGGGGGGGAGTGGAAACTGAAGAGGAAGAGGGGTAGGGTGGTTGATGATCGATGGGAAAAGTGGGCGAGCAGAAAAGTTGGGGGGTTTTGGGTGGGAGTGGGTGGATGCGTGTGTTAGGATGATTGGGTTTGACCCGGGGGATTTGAAGGTAGGGTGTGGGCGGTTAGGAGTTTCAGTTGCAGTTGGTGAGAAATCGAGGGAGATGGGTTTCAGGAAGGGTGAGGGGAGGGGAGAAGGTGGTGATTGGGGGAAGAGCTGGAGGGTCGAGACAGGGGAGGCAAAGAGTGCTGAGAGATTGAGGGGGACCAGGTACGTTTCCTCTTTAGTATCTTTGTCACGATTGGTGTGTGAGAGAGGATAGGAGGATCAGAGGGGGAGAGGGATGAGGCTTCTGTTCTTGATAGGGCTAGGCGTGCAGTTTTTAGGGAGGGGAAAGGGTGTGGTCTGGGGGGAAGATGGTGGGGGTTTGTGGGAAAGGCGGGGGGTGGTTGATTGCAGGGCGTGTCCGGTATGATGGTGGGGGGAGCGGGCATGATCAATGAAGGCTGGTCGGTGGTGGAGTTCGGGGAAGCAGTGGTTTTAGGGTGGTTGGCTCGCCATCGTGCCCCTCTGGCTTGGTGTTTGTAAAGGGGAAGGGTAGGCGATGTGAAAGGGGGTGGGATGATTTGGGAAGGGGGGCGGGAGGCGAGGCAGACCGGAGAGTGGGGGCGGTTCACGGTGGTCGTTTCCGGCAAACCCTGGTGGGGTGGGTGCACTCATGGTTAGTATGCGCTATTAGGTGTAGTTTCAGGTGCAGCTTACAGTTTATTGGACTTTATAAGTTTGGCTATATCACTGGGTGAGATTAGTCTTGGTTTCAGAGAGGCTACTGGACGCACTTCTAAATGCACCTTTTCACAGAGAGGCTACTGGGCGCACTTTTAAATGCAACTTTCCAAGTGGATATTGGGTACACTTCTAAATGCAACTTTTCACAGAGGATATTGGGCACACTTCTAAATTCAACTTTTCACAGAGAGGCTACTGGGCACACTTCTAAATTCAACTTTTCACAGAGAGGCTACTGGGCACACTTTTTTTTTTTAATTTTCTTTATTGGCATTTCATATAAACTGCAACAACAAACCAAACCTCAAACCACCCACCGCCCCTCCCCTGACATGACACGTAGATATTTCACACACCCAAAGTCGGGCCAAAGTGCATGAAAGATAAACCACATAGTACAACAATGCAAAGTGTATACCACACCGCGGCAGGCCCCAAAGCACATACAGAATGAGGAGGGGAACGCAAGACAATACGACCCCTCTCCTTTCCCCAGTGGACCAATAGTTCAGAGTCATAAGGCAGTCCTGTACAGCACACAACAGTCGGGCCCCTCAGTTTGGTGACGGCGAGGTCGGAAGTGTCCGTGGTGAAGTGGTGCCTGAGCGCCCATTGTTCCCATGAAGGAGATATGACGTATAAGCATCCCACATCCTAGTATCGCCCCAGTTGTTCCCCTTCATCACACCCCATCTCAATTCCATATCGTTACAGTACGTAATATCCCGAGACCATTGGGCAATCGTCGGAGCGGCACCTCTACCCCATCCCATAGCAACCCTGCGCTTGGCCAAGATCAACAGGAGAGTAACCAACTTCCGAAACCCCTATTGGTACCTAGGCAGTATATTCCAACAAGCCCATCAATGGATCCGTACCACTGACCCACGATCTGCCTTATCACATCGAACACTCCTCCCCAGAATTTGCCAAGCGATATACAATCCCATGCCACATGGAGGAAACCCGCGGGTTCATACCCACACTTACTACAGGCCGCCGACCTGTGGGGGAAATAACGATGTAAACACTCCGGAGAGTAGTAATATTGATGTAAGAATTTAAAATGAACAAGCTTGAAATTGGTGTTAATAGGCCCTTTTCTCGTGCCTTCACAACAGTACAGCCATACATCCTCCGGAACCTCCTTACCCAACAGCCGTTCCCACTCCACACGCAGAGATGATACAGAGGCGACCTGTACTCCAGCCCCGCTGCATAAAGCCGTGAGATCAGTCCGCGATCTAAGTCACCCTTCACCACGTTGTCTAACAGCTGTGCCACCGGAGGCTGCTCGGGAAAGGTCGGAAAGAGCCGCTTCTGCGCCACCCGGAGCCTGTAATACAGAAATACATCTAACGCGGACAGAACCCCCTTGCTCCACAGCTGATCGACAGTAAGAAATGTACCCTTCAGAAACAAATCTGCAAATTTAACAAGACCCAGCCGTTTGGTCATGGCAACGTAGCTTGCCTCACTAGTCAAGGGCATCCCGGGACAAATATGACCGGAAGCTCTGGCGAATAAAGTATGCCATTCGCGGGCGCAAGATCTAACCGAGACCAAGCCCTACACGTTAACTCCATCAAGTTTTGTACCACACCCGGGCGAGTCTGAGCCGTCAGAATAACCGACCGCAGCAAAGCCGGGGACGCAATGGACCCCTCTACCTCAACGTGTCTATGTTCTGCCGCCAATCCATACCAGTACCTCAAATAACTGGCCTGAGCCACCCAGTAATATAATTCAAAATCGGGCAATGCAAGACCCCCTCTATGGACAGATGCGGTGAGCTTATCCCACGCCACCCGCACTTGCTTCCCAGCCCAGAGAAATCGAGTCACCGCTGATTTGAGGTCTTGAAAGAATCTCTTAGGTACCCGAACGGGAACATTAAGAAACACGTATAAAAATCGGGGTAAAATGGCCATCTTGACTACGGAGACACTCCCATATAGATTGAGCGGAAGGGAAGCCCACCTTTGCATCACTTCCTTAGACTGCTGAAGCACCGCCCCATAGTTACTGCGGAACACAGCATCCGTAGACCGAGCCAAAGTAACACCCAGGTACCGAGTACTAAGCATATCCCACTGAAACCCCCACTCATCTTGAAAGCGAACCAGCCCGTCTGTCAGAGGAAATATCACCGATTTGCCTGGATTCACCCTTAGCCCGGAGAGCTCCCCAAATTGCTGAACATCTAACATAACCGGGTTCAAATTGACCTCAGGGGGGCGCAGGAGCAAGACCATATCCTCCGCGTACAACGAAATCACCACTCTATTGGAATACAATTAAATCCCCCGGTGGATATGAAACTCCCTCACTCTCTCGGCCAATGGCTCTATCGCCAAAGAGAACAATAGAGGGGACAAAGGACACCCCTGGCGTGTCCCACTTTCAGGCAGAATCCGGGCAGTAATCTGCCCATTGACCCTCACCCTTGCTACCGGTTTCTCATATAAAAGTGATACCAAAGCCAGGAAGGACCCCCCCAGACCCAATCTGCGCAGGACTGCAAACAAAAAAGGCCATTCAATAGAATCACAGGCCTTAGTGGCATCCAATAGGACTGCCACAGCTGGATCCGCCATCAACCCAAACATTCGTCTCAAACCAAACGTCGTCGAACAACCCGGAATAAAGCCCGCCTGATCGGCCCTCACCAGCGTGGACATCAGTGGCGTTAAGCGGGACGCCAGAATCTTTGCCAACATTTTATTATCTAAATTTATCAAAGATATCAGGCGATAAGAGGAGCAATCCCCCTCAGGCTTCCCTGGCTTCAAGAGCACTACCACCAGGGCCTCTCTCAAAGACTCCGGCAGCTGACCTGCAGTTACCGCCTCCTGGTACACCCGCAGCAGATAGGCAGCTAATTTGTACTCAAAACATTTATAAAACTCGGAGGTGAACCCGTCCGGGCCCGGGGACTTCCCATTGGGCAACGACCTTATAGCCACCTGCACCTCCTCCAACATCACCGGCCTATTCAGCCACTCCCCTCTGCTCCTCCGAGCACCAGAACAAACCCACCTGATCCAGGAACGCATCAATATCCACCTGTGAAGCGCGGGATCGAGAAGCATACAGACGGGTATAGAATGCGTGAAACTCACCAAGGATCGTCTCATCTTCAAAATGATTCGTCCCTTTCTCATCCGTGATGACCGCCACCCTGCCCCCCCCCCACCCCCCGAGGCATGCAGCCGCGTGGCCCTGGCCAACAACCTGTCCGGTGCTTGACCCTCACCATATTTCCGAGGGGCCGACCTGTCCCATAGATACTGAACCTCCCGCTGGGCCAGCACACGAAACTCCTGAAGACACCTCATTATCTCCCCCTGTTGAGGTTTGGAAGGGACAGGAGCAGCCTCCTGTAAGGCACGTATCTCCTCCTCCTTCTTCTCCAAATCCTTACAGATCTTTTTCAATATACCGGCTTCCTTAGAAATACACTCATCCCGTATCACACACTTAAACCCTTCCCACAGGATATCCAGAGAGGACACCGACCCCTCATTCACCTCAAAATAATCGTCGATAGCCTTCCCCAGTTCCTCCCGAAATACCACATCCGCAAGCTCGGTACCCTTGAACCTCCACGACGGCCTCCCCCCAATACAACCCCCCAGCCAGACATCCATGGAAACCGGAGCATGATCAGAGAGAGTGCGAGCCAGGATCCAGACCCCTGTCACCTATCCAAAAAGGGCCTCAGATACCAGGAAATAATCCAGTCGTGCAGCCAAATTGTGTGGTGTAGAGTAGTGAGTGTACTGACACACCCCCGGATTTCGCACTCACCAGATATCCGCCAAGCTCCAAACCTCTTGCATGCCCCGGAGCTTAACAGAGCACCGACTGTGGGAGTGTAAATGTTGCCCAGTGCGATCCAGAGAAGGGTCTAGCACTGCATTAAAGTCCCCCACCCATAGTACCTCCCCCGCAGGCATATCCGCCAATTGCCGCTCAACCCACTGCAGTGACCCAGTCGTGTCCTGGGTAGGGCCAAAATAACTAAAACGTGTACAGCCTCCCTTGAATGAGCCCCTGGAGTATGAGCGCCCTTCCCTCCCGATCCCTCAGTACCTTGACCAGGCGGAATCTCACCGATCTATGCACCAGAATGGCCACCCCCTGGGAAAAAGAAGAGTACAACGAAAAATATCTGTGGCACCCCCAACATTTACCAAACTTCGCTTCTGAGTCAACTGTCAGGTGGGTTTCCTGGAGGAAGGCCACCTCTACCTGATGGCACTGCAAATATTGCAGAACCTTACGGCACTTCGGCGGATTGTTAAGGCCTCTCACATTCCAGGTTAAAAGCTTAAGCGACGCCATCGCCGAGCAACCCAAAACCCACCATGCCTGCAGCAACCGACCTCCAGCAGCATTGTGCATCCCGTGTCATGGCCCCGCACCAACGACCCCATAGCCTCCCCGCCACCCTTCCCTACCGACAACCCCCCAACTTGTCAGTGCCTCCCCTGTCCCCTACCCTCCCAAACCCCCACCCAGCACCCTCCCCCAATGTTCCAGACGCCCCAACCTTCCAGCACTCCAAACACCCACAACATAGGCAACCAGCTTTTGCGCTAAGGGGATCTACCAGCCCGACCCCCCCCGGCACCCCACCGTAGATTCACCGACTCTTTCCACAAAAACCAAACCCAAAGATCATGTCAGCGACAATGTACCAAACCAAACCAAACATTGTCAGCCCCCAAACCAAATCAATGTATTGCCTCACTGGCCAGGCTCTTCCGGCAACGTGTCCAAAAAGGATGCCGCCTCCCCAGGAGTCTGAAAAAACAGCGACTTGCCCCCATGCTCCACTCGAAGCTTAGCCAGCATATTTCATATTCCTGGCTCTCAGCCGTTTCTTTACATCAAAAAAAGTCTTACGAACGGCCTGCACCTTATCCAAAAAGTCTGGGAAAAACCTGATGACATCCCCCTTGTAAGACACAGTACCTTTCTCCCTCGCCTTCCGGAGTGCAGTATCCCTGTCCCGATAGTTCAGCAGGCGAGCTATCAATGGCCTCGGTGGGGCTCCCGGAACCGGCCTCTTACCACTAGGGATCCTATGAGCCCTCTCCACAACACATACCGGGGAGAAGCCCTGCGAGCCCAGCGCCTCCCTCAGGATGTCCTCTACCAGGCCTTCCCTATCCCTCCGATCCACCGACTCCGCCAGGCCGACAATCCTCACGTTATGTCTCCTCGACCGCGACTCAAAATCCTCCTGCTTCTCCCTGAGCTCCTTCAGGGCCCTCTGCACCTCCGCCATCACTCCTGACACCGAGTTTGCAACGTTATCCACCCCGGAAATCCGTTCCTCCGCCTCATCCAGCCTCTCCCTATGCTTATCCAGTCTGATCTGCATATGGTCTACCTTGCAGGACAGGGTATCCAGCTTCCCATCAAGAGACTGAATCCCGGATTGCAGCTGCGTAAACATGGCCTTGATGACCTGAAACGCAGAGGAAGGATCTGTCCCAGCCACTAGGGCGCACTGCTCCGAGGAGTCCACCATCACACCACCGAGTTTAGCTTGAGTAGGTGCCTCGAAATGCAGCTTGGCTTGGTGTCTACCACTCTTGCCCGGCTTCGACATGGCGGATAAGGGGGCAGGAGGAAGGGTGAAGGCACCTACAAACAGGAGTGCGCCAGGACCAGAGCCTCCCTCACACCGATAAGCCCCTCCCGGTGTCACCGATGTGCCGGTTGGACCACTCCATCACCAAGACCAGGCCTCCGGCCGCAAAACAAGAGGAGGCAGGCGCGAGGAGGCCACAGCTCCGTAAACGTATGCCCTGCAGTCCGTGGGCAGTGGGTGCATTCCAGGCACACAAATGCAACGAAATGCGCAGGGCAGCCAGACTAGTCCGCCCGGGCACAGCGCCCTTGAACACAGGGGAGCACCAGGGCCCCCTCTCAGCCTCCAAGTCTGCTCGATCAGACAGCACACCAAGCCCGCCGGGGACTCTAACCGCAGCACCAATCCGTCCTGGCACCCACACTCCCTGGCTTTAGGAAGGGATCAAAAAGGGAACGCAGCTACTTCCCAAGCAGCGCTCCCCCAGGTTCCTTCAAGACCGAGATCCCGGCAGAAAGCTCTGCCAACAGCGCCGCGCCGTCGCTCCACCGCCGCGGCAAGTAGAGTCAACCCCACCGGCTCTTCCCACAGCACCTCTTCAGTTGACTCTCTCCCGGGCCGCTCACGCCTCCGCTCTCTACCGCAGTTGCGGTGTACCCACTGAGGCACCTTCAACAAGCACCTCGCAGCTCCACAGGCTCGCAGCGGCCGCTCGCCAGCACAGGGCAAGAGCTCCCCCGCGCAACGAGCGGGTCTCCAGTGCGGCAGCCCCGCTCCTCCAAGGCCGCTCCTCCTCCACACCGTGCCGGAGCTCCCCGTCCCAGTCCGGAGCCGTGCCCGTTCCCACGGGCTCAAATCGAGTGCCTTCAGGGGCTGAACAGTCTCAGGCGCCGACACACTGCATCAAAACTTTGAAAGACCTCACGAGTCAGCAGGATTTCTTGCCAGATAGCCGAGGGCGCCGAGGCGCTTCACAGACCTACGGCCATGTTGGTCGGGCTCTCGAGCGCCCCCCTACTGGGCACACTTTTAAATGCAACTTTTCACAGAGAGGCTACTGGGCACACTTCTAAATGCAACTTTCAGAGAGGTTATTGGGCACACTTCTAAATTCAACTTTTCCAGAGAGGCTACTGGGCACACTTCTAAATGCAACGCTTATTTTCCCGTATTATGGATACAGCTATATCACAGACAATATGAAGATTTTACAATGGTTTAGTTTCTAGGTTGAGTGGTAGGGTAGTATGGTGGTAAGTAAGTAATTGCTTCTGACCCTGCCCTTGCCACACTTACTTATTGTCGGCTTCTTGCTTCTCCTGCAGTATGATCAAGAACAGCCGCAGAAGGGCAGGAAGGAGGGTTTGCATGTCAAACCATGCCAGACACATGCTGGAGAACAACAGTTACAGGTAAGTAACCTGTTCCTTCGCCAGCTTGGGGTCTGGCATGGATTCACATGCTCATGAATAAAGAATACATAGCAGTACATATAACACGACGGGAAGAGGCAAGGCTCAACAGAAGCAATTACTCTTACCTCCTCACCAGGCACACCTTCAAGTGAACAGGTTGCGCAGCACTGCTTGGCCAACCCTGGACTCCTCTCTGGAATCCCTGTCAATGTAGAAGAATCTCGTGAAGGTGTGCGTAGACCTCCACGTAGCAGCCCGCAGATGTCCAGCAGGGGCACACCAGACAGGAACGCCGTCGTCACAGCAATCTCTCTGGTAGAGTGGGCTCTCAGATGGCCAGGCAGTGGTCAGTTTGCCAACCGATGACAATGAGTGATACAGCCAGAGAGGCAACTGGAGATGGAAGCCATAGACAAGGCCTTCAGATGGTTCACAGGACCAAAGTTCAAAAAAGGCTGTGAAGTCTTCTGGAAACTCTTTGTGTGAGCTACATAGAATTTCAGAGCACGTGCCACATCCAGCGAGTGCAGAGTCCTTTCAGCCGGTGACGAAGGCGTCAGAAAAAACACAGGCAACACCAAAGCTTTGTTGAGATGCAATTCCACCAGAACCTTCGGCATGAAGTAAGGGTGTGTACGCAGCACCACCCTCGTATCATTGAAAGTCAAATAAGGCTGCTTGCAGGATAGGGCCTGGATTTCACCCACCCTCCTTGCAGAGGTTATAGCTACGAGGAAAGCAGTCTTCCATGAAAGGTACTTTAGCTAGGCTTGATGCATAGGCTCGAACGGAGCCCCCATGAGCCGTGTCAGAACCACATTGAGTTCCCACGCCGGGGCGGCCGCCTTCACCGGCGGGAACAATCAGAACAGTCCTTTAAGGAACTCCAAAGCGAAGACCGTCCCGGAGACCCGGTGTAGCAGGAGATAGCCGCCAGATGCCTTTGATGGAGGCGTGAGTCAGTCCCACCCTGGCCAAGGACAATAAGTATGGAAGGACCTGCAGGGCCGTCACCCTTAGCGGGTTGATGATCTGTGTCCGGCACCACATCGTGAAGAGCTTCCACTTGTGCCCGTAGTACTTAAGAGTCAACGACCATCTGGCCCTGGCAAGGAACTCTCTGCAGTCCACAGGAAGCTTGTACCCACCAAACTATAAGGCTGCAGGAGCAAAGCCTTCAGGTTCAGTGGCCCTGGGTTGTGGTGTAGGGTTGTGCCTCCTTCTCTTGTGAGCATGTCCGCGACCACTGGCAATTTGACTGGTGGTGACGTCAACAAGCTGAGAAGGTTCGTGGTACCAAATCTGCCTCAGCCACGCAAGGGCGACGGGGATCATCTTGCACCGGCACCGCTTGAGCCGATTAATGACTCGCAGCAGGAGGGACAACTGAGCAAACGCGTAAAGGAACAGGCCTTCCCACGGGTATGAGAACGTGTCCCTCATGCTCTTCGGCTGATGGAACCTGCTGGTGAACCTCTAGCATTTGGAGTTTGTCACAAATAGGTTGATACAGGGCCTGCTCCACTTGAGGAACAGACTGTCCACTTGATCCTGCCGAAGCTCCCACTCGTGGCAAGAGCGTAGTTCCCTGCTGAGGGAGTCTGCAATGGTGTTCTTGACTCCTGGCAGGTGGAAAGGAATGAGGTACATCCCCTGGTCGATGGCCCACCAGTGCCACAAATCCTGTGCCTCTCTGGAGAGCGCCGGGACCTGGTGCCCCCCTGCTTCCGGATGTAGAACATTGTGGTGGTATTGTCCGTGAAGACCCTCACCACCTTGCACTTGAGGTACGGGAGGAACGACTTGAGGGCCCAGAAGACTGCCCGCAGCTCCAGGACATTGATGTGGAGGTCGCTCTCCTCCGTTAGCCACATGCCTCTGGCATGGAGACGTCCGGTGTGAGCTCCCCAGCCCTGCAGGGACGCATCCAGGGTGACCGTCTCCTGGTCCGGGGGGTTCTGGAGATCCGTGTCTCTGGCAATATTGGAGCGCACATCCTACCACTTTATTGCTCGACGGAATTCCTCGTCGAGGACAATCTTGTCAGCAAAGCTTCTGGACACCTGGATCCAACGGAAGTCAAGAAACTACTCAAGGGGCTGCATCCGCAACCTGAAGAGTCTGATCAGATAGACACACAACATCATGCCGAGCAGCGACTTGATGGTCCTCACCGTGGCGACCTTCAGTGCCAACAGTCGTCGCAGAATAGATGCTACTCTGTTCTCCGAGGGAGCCGCCAGGCAGGAGACAGCATTGAACCTGGATCCCAGGAACAGAGCGTCTTGCGATTAAATCAAGCAGGACTTTGGATAGTTTACTGAGAACCCCAGATCTGTCAGCAGCCGGATTGTCCTCTCCTTGTGATCGATGGCGATCTCCCTTCACTTGGCACGGATGAGCCAGTCGTCGAGGTATGGGTACACATGTATTCCTTGCATTCCTCTTCGGCTGGGATCTCCCTTTGGAACAGCTTCCCTGCCACTCTGAAACTTGAGAAGCATCTCCGGTTATGGAAGCACCTCAAGACCTTCCTGTTTGCTTCTGCCTTCGCCCCCCCTTATCCCCTGCTGATCTGTTTCTCTCTCGGCACTATGCACCTGGCCACTCTGTGTCCGCCGGGGCCAGGTACCTGCTCACCTTGTCACCCTCCTGCACTGCCTCCGGGCCACCCCTTGCACTGAGGTCTGTATTTGTACCCATACAGACTCCCCATCCGCCTTTCTGCACTTATCAGACATACCCTGTCTGCTAAACCCGGCACTTGCCACTTGCTGGCTGCACTACCATTGCTATTGCCTTTATTATTTATTTATTTTATGTATCTACTATTATTTATCTGCTTTCCCATGCACTTGCATGTTCTCAATGTCACTGGGCCTAGTAAGATTGTTGTTTTGTTCTCCCCTGTTCACCTCCCTTGTCTTGTCGCGCTCTGAAACCAGTGTATATGAGCGCGATACAAATAAAATATCAATTCAATTCGTGCCCACTTCAGTCCAAAGGGCAGGACCTTGAACTGGCAGTGTTTCCCTTGTACCACGAAGCGCAGGACCTTGCAATGTTGGTGACGTGGAAGTACGCATCCTCTAGATCCACCGACAACAGAAATCCCCCCTCCTCCAGTTGGCTGAGCATATGCTGCAACGTGACTTTAAGTACTAGTTGAGTCGTAGATCGAGAATGGGCCACCAGCCCCCGGTCTTCTTTCTTACTAAGAGATATCTGGAGTAAACTTTGGAGCCCCGGAGCCACTTTGGAACCTGCTCTATCGCCCCCTTTTTTAATAGGGCCCGCTGAGAAATGTGTTCTTGCCGAGCCACCCGTGGTTTCTGCAGACACTTCGCTGAAAACTCCAAAGTGTGTCCGTGGGCGAGAGCATCCAGCACTCATCGGTCAGTGGAGAGGTTTTCCCACACGCTGATGAAGTACACCAGCCGGCCTCCCACCGGGGTGGGGGCCCGTGGTCTTGGCCGGTTCAAACCAGCTTGGCGGCCTGCGCACCAGCATGGGAGCCGTGACGACAGCCACATCCGAAGGCCTTGCAATGACCTCTGTAAGCCTCCGGGGTCGGGGAACAGGAGGGTTGGCGGTACAAGGATGATCCTCAACCGAAACCTTTTGATGATCTGCCCGACTGAGAAACGAAAGAACGGACGGTAATGTTGCAGCGTAAACAAAGGCATGGGCCGTCCCTGTGAGGGTCTTGATGTCCTGTAGTGATTTATCGACAGCCTTTCCAAAAAGAGACTGTCCCCGTCGAGCGGCATGTCCAGGACCCTCATCTGAACTTCCTGCCTAAAGTTGGTGGCCTTAAACCAGCCACGGCGACGGAGGCAGACCCCGTTTTCCATTTGGCGGAACCCTGTGTCCGTAATGTCCAGGGCCACAGTGATGGCGTGGTCCGATGCCACTTCGCCCTCCTGAAGGATCTCCAGCGCCTCGACCCATTTGTCCTCGGGGAGGAATACCAGGAGCGGGGCCATCTTGTACCATAAATCCCAGTCGTACCTGGCCAGGGTCGCTAAAGCGTTAGCCGCCTTGACCGTCGTAGCCGCCGAGTAGATGACCTTTCAACCCACAGCATCCAACTCCTTCCCTCGCTGTCTGGGGGAACGTAGGCAGAGGATGATGGGTTGGACGACTTTGTGCAGCCGCCGAGACCACCGAGTCTGGAGATGGCTGTGACAGCAGACACTTGGGACAGACTCGGGCCCCGGTATTTCATCTCCAGCCGGCCTATTTTCACTGGGGCTGAGACAGGGTTTTTCAGCAGCGCCAGGCCCTCCTCCCAGACGTTGTCCAGTACGGGCACCGCCAGAATGGCCTTCCTTTTTGCCTCCCGGCGCCGATACAAAAAACCCTCCTTCGTCTCCTCTGGTGTGAGCTGGAAGAATTCCGATGCGTGGGCGACCATGGAGTGGAATGAAACCACTTCGTACGGGGGTAGGGGAGCCCTTGGAGGCGCAGTGATGTCGCCGTCATCATCAGTGTTTGTCATCGCCGTGTCCCTCCCCGTATCCCTGGGAGGGGAGGGCACAAGAGGTGGTTGGTGAAGAGGCGTAGGGTGCTGCTTCCTTTTCTTCGGCGGTGGTGGGCCCGGTGTCAACGGGAACGGCATCCTCTTCTGTATCTCGGACACCAGCGTGCAGAGAGTCGAAAGAACGTTCTGAGACAAATCTCTTGGCGTCGGAGGAGCATGTTTGCTGGGTCCAGCACCTACATCGTCGTCCTCGTCGCCCCCTCAGGGGACTTCCTCCTCGACGTTCTAGTCGTTGTCGACCCAAACATCCTCCTGGACTGTGTGGACGGAAACTATGTCCTCTTTGTTGGAAGAAGGAATATCTGTGCCCTGTAGCACTTCCACCCCCCCTCCTTTTTGTGTCCTGAGGGGTCGGTCTCAGGTTTAGGGACGGCATTCTCTTTTCCGGGGTCTTTTCCACTGGCTTGGCCGAAGCCTCCCACCTGGGAGGAAGAGCTATTCTGGCCGCCGTCTGGGCAACCTGGACTGGGTCAGCCCCTTTTGCCTTAGAAAGAGCGGCCCCCACCAACTCGATAGTTGAGGACGATTTAGCCTGGAACACCTGGGCCTTCACGGGCAGGTCGGACACCTTACCCTGCAGCTTGGCATTCTCCAGTTTCTCCCGCAGCTTCCCTGGGGTAGCTGACTTCCTCTTCATCAAAGAGCTGGAGCGGTGGCTGGTGACGGAGGCTGATGGAGAAGATGACCATGCCCTGCTCGTTGCCGGACATGCTTGTGCGGCGACCCTGACGGAAACCGACCCGTGGAGCTTGGCCTTGTCTTGGACCCCCACCGCGGATGGGGCCCCCTCAACGGACTTAGAAGCCCGCTCCAACTGGCCGGATCTGGGTGAGGCATGCCCCTGTGAATCACATGGGGTAGAGGCCTTGGCATTGAGCCAAGCCGCCAATCTGCTGTGCCGATCCTTGATGGTGCGCTTGGTATAGCCACAACAGATCACGCAATGTTCCTCCTTGTGTGTCGGGTGAAGACAATAAAGGCACTGGGAATGCTTGTACTCCGCGAACACATTCCTTAAACCGCAGCTGGTGCAGAGCCATAAGAGGAACCCCCGCCGTCGTCGTCCTCCTCCGAAATGCTCCAGCGTGCGGTGTAGGCCCGATGGCCTTCTGAAATCTTCAAAAGGAAAAAACACTCAATGATTCTGCCCTTGATGGGCAAAGAAAGGTGCCGACAAACGGTTCCCCGTTAGTCGGATGAAGAAACGATAGAGCACAAATGCTCTAACAAAAATAGGAATTTCCTAGCAAAACGCGCAAAAAATGCAGAAAAGCTCTAAGAGCAAAACACGAGGACTCCCTACACTTGGACGCGTGGTAAAAATCAGAAGATGGCTGCCAGAGAAGGGGCTTAGAGAGAGGCCAGCCATTGGCTGGGGGCAGTATGACCCATAGCTCAGTGATTGGTTTATAGGAGACAGTTTGTAAGTGAAAGTGAAACTGCTTTTTCTTTTACCGAGGATGACGGGGAATATTCATGAGCATGTGAATCCATGCCAGACCCCATGCTGGAGAACCAGAGTGCTTTGCAACAGAAAAGGTAAACGGGTGAAAAGGTCCCACCCATCTTCCTGTCTGTTGTGGATCAAAGGGTCTCTCTGGGTAATGGAGATCTCTATGGTTCCCGATTAAAGCAGCCGGTCTCCATTTAAGCTGCACAGAGACCAGGTTTTCTGGCTCCCCCAAACCGCATTCTCATACCTTCTGAATGGGCCCCCCCCTGCAGGGATGACTACTGTAAAACATGCAGTCCCAGGCATGAGATTTCACTGTCAATCGATACGGAGTGCGGAGGTTGGCTTCAGGTTGACAGAGTGCATATGAAAGGGTGTTGGGGTTTCCTGTCTGCTTTGTTAGCCTCTGCAGCCAGCCCCCATGTGGGCCTGTTTGGATTAAACTCTGCTTAGTATGCGAATATTGCCACCAGCTACAGGACTCAACAAAGGGACAGGGCAGATCCATGGAGCCTTGGTTAATTAGGCTGGCCATGGCAGGGGGGAGGTTTGGCCCTCCCCTTCTAGAGATGCACCGTGTACTCCACCTGTTAGATCCAGGGGGGACTGCGTCTCTAGGCTGTGTCCACCCAGAGTACACAGGTCTAGGCGGATGTCGTGCGGTGAGCATAGAACAATGTGTGCGGATTAGTCCAAACAATTTTCCAGAGGTTGACATTACATTTTATTTAAATGCATTTTTAAAAAGCCCAGGCGAGCGCACACACCCACCACGCGGATGATTAAATTCCTCACAGAGACACTGGTGGGAGGAGTAATAAGGGAGGCTGAGAATGAAGGTATAATTGGAAACATGGGAATTGGGGAATTATAAGGTAGGTAGAGAAGGTACTGAGGGGTAATTACAGAGGGAGACTATTCAAATAACAGAAGGACTGTGGACTGATAGGAAAGCAACTGCCAATGCGAAAGGACATTAGAGGGGAGTGAGGAGAGGGGTGTAGCAGACAAAGAGGGGGAGAATTGTTATGTTATTAGGATTTTTGCTGCACAAAGCTGTCATTTCTCCATGCACACTGGCAGCTCTGAAAAAGTCAGTGGGGTTTGGTTATTCAGGACGAGAGGAAAAATGCAGGATTGCTGTGCTCTTGTTGATGCATGTAGACCAGAAGTACTCCAAGCTCTGCATGTGTTTTGAGTACCAATGTGTTTTGTGTTACGAGCATCAAGGAGTTTGCATCAAGAAAGGAGACTACATCTACCCATATTGCTAGGAAGCATTGGCGGGGGGTTGGGGCAATCAAGTTGGTTGAAGAGAGGGCACAACTCAAGGGTATAAGCTGGTGGATGGCGTCCACCCACTTTTTTCAGAGGTCACACACCATTGCTGCATGTATGTTTTTCAAGAATAAAAAATTGCTGTCAATTGCACCAATGGATCAGTCTGTTCGTTACAGGTTTTCGCTCCTCCCGGGCCCAGCCTCCCTCTGAGGCACAGAGGCAAGGGGACTTGACGAAAGGAAGAGAGCTCAGCTTTCCCGTCATGAACGGAACTCCTCCAGCCTGGGATCTCCTGCAGGGACAGGCGGATCGAGGACATTTTTGTTTGGGGGAGGTTTGGCATAACAAAGTTGGAGTTGGTTGGAAATAAGGGGGACGCAAGGAATTTGTGATTTAGCCGGCTGGTCTCTGTGCAATTTTGCCAAAGTGTGTTCTTACAGTGGCGACAATCATGAAGTAGATTGGATTTGAATTAGTCAGATTGCAACGATATAAGATCGGGCAGATAACATAGCTGTTCACACTAGGAAAACACCTTTGACCGCAGCCAGGAAGGACTGTAAAGAGGCAGATCCGATGGTCAGTCCCCTGCAGGAATCCACCTCCAGCAGTGGGCTGGAAGAGGTTGATGCACCATATGACAGAGGCACTCCTTTAGAAGTTGTCAACAACTATAAATACCTTGGGTTACTGATTTCTGATTGGCTTGACGTGTCCATTTTAACAAATGAAACTGGTGAAAACACCCACACAAAATGTAGAGCCATTGAGGCTTTCATGTCGAAGGAGGTGGGATATTCTTTAGAAGCACTAGTTAAAATACTCAAGGCTAGTGTTGTTCCGGTTCCATGTGTTAATATCCCCGCAAAAATATCGCCATACAAAAGTATCGGCATATTTTTGCGGCAATATTAAAGCAAGGGACCTGCCGGCGACACCCCTGCAACCTCTGTATTATTTTAAAAGGAGTAGGGGACACCCCTGCTCCCAACAAAACCTTAATATTATCCCCACTAAAAATATTGCCTATGGCTGTTCCCGACAACCATATATACGGTGATATTTTTGATGGGGATAATATTTCCTGATATCGTTGTTCCCAGTACACTTTATGGACTGGAGATTCTGCTTAACAAAGAAGCCTTATGGTTGAAATTGTTTGTAGGCAAATTATGGAGGTCTGCCTAGGCCTTCCAAATTCTACTCTGGTTGAAGCGATTTTTAGAGAACTGGGGTTAACCTCGATATTTACCATACGGAAGATTGCTTGCAGCTGCCTATATGTAAAGATCCTAGCGGAGATGCCCAACCATACATACATTTTGACGATGTTTTTGAAAGGAAGACTAGTGGGGCGTGTTGATTGAGTGGCTGAATGGCATTAGGCCTTCCTTCAGGAGATGGGTATAGATCTGGGTATATATGAAAACCATGCCCTGATTTACAGGAATATCAAGAGGAAGGCCAAGGATTGGGATACCAGATGTGCCATTTCCCATCTTTTGGCCAAGTCACTATACAAAGAATACACTTTACAAGGTTTCCCCCATTGACCTACCTTTCAACTATATCACGTACACTCCAAATTATAAGATAGGATGATTTATTATGCGCCTACGATTTAACTTGCTTCCCACCAATGTCTTGTATGGGGTATGGACAAAGAAGCCATACAATTTAAGAACTTGTAGATTGTGCAATTTCGCAGTTGAATCTGCGCGGCATTTATTAACTTCCTGCGTACTTCTTGCTACTGTGTATAAGAGAGGTTATGGACAACCTCTTACTACACTCCCGAATAGAGAGAGAGAGAGACGCACACATTTTGGGCTTCTATTCTGGGAAAAAACCACTATGCTTAATGCTGCTGCTTATGATGTCTGGCTTGAGCTAGAAAACAAATACTTAGTAAGAAAGTTGATAGGAGAGGATTGCGTGCATTTACTTATTGCAGAGACAGACTTATTAGTATTTTTTCCAGCCATGGCTCATTGATTCGGCGCGTTGTAAAATTTGTTGTTCGCTTGATTTCCTTCTGCTTTTATTTTAGAAGTATTATTGCTCAATTATGAAATTGTTTTAGTATTATTTGATGAAATTGTCTTAAGATATTGACTATTAAATTGTTTGTCCTGTGTTTTGAAGACTATGAAATTGTGATCATGTTGAATATATGTATACAGTGGAAATGGTTGTATTACCAAGTCTCCTAATAAAAAATAAAAAATGATGACATCTGACCCATTACCGGTTTTACACAAGCTTGCCGGTGACAAATGTCACCAACTATAATGAACAGGTACGAGAGAGGGGCTTAAAATAGTTGGAGTGGATGGTCACATTGTCATAGTGTAAAATAGTCCTGGTGACCTGCAAAGTAGAACCAAGCCCATCCTTCCATACAACCAGTAGGGGAAGGGGCGCTCGAGTATGCCTACAAAGGTTTCATGATGCGCCGTTTCCATTACCTTTGGCTTTAAAATCCAGAATTGGAAGCTGGACAGATCACCAAAACGGATCCGCTTTACACAACTTTGTCAATATTAGTAGTGTTAAATGTAATACCGCCAAACTGAATTACCATCACAGCTAGTGATAATAATGGTAACTTCTCACCAGAGTTTCAGCATTTGTTACTGCCCGTTTGGACGTCCCGCCTGAATTCATTGGGGAGTGGCAGTAATACAGCATGAAATACCACCACCACCATAAGCCGCATTGTGTGTGGAGGTAGACCATCCACTCACAAGCAGACCTTTACCCCATTATCTGGCAGAGTGGTAAACAGGCAGCATACTCACAAGCAGACCTTTACCCCATTATCTGGCAGAGTGGTAAACAGGCAGTATTTGGAAATGCTATCTGTTCTACCACTACCCCCAAACTCAATACGAGTTCCTATGAGTCTTATGCCATCCCCATCGAGTAAGTGCGGCTAACGTTGCCAATTGCCCCAGACTGCACTGGGGCGAAGCAGAGAAAGGAGGACGTTTTTGTCTGATGACCTTGGGTGCTGCACCTTTCAGGAGGTGGCTGCTATACTTAACTCCTTCATGACAATGCTTCCCCTCCATTTCCAGTGGCACTTGGGCGACTTGACTTGATACATGCAGGAGCTCTCCACCAAGCACCCCAAATTAGGGTGAGCAGATTTTGAAAACAAAAACCAGGACAGGCCGGAAACATAAAAGTAGGACTATCGCCCTCAGCCCCATTCAAATCCATCTAGACCCCACTCCAATCTGTCTCCCCACACCCACCAAAATCGCACATTACAAATAAATACAATTTCAAGCACTTCTGTATATGCACAGCAGATTCGGCTGTGACACTAAACACGTGAAAAACAAACTAGCTTTTGCTTTGATTGTTCTTACAGGCTTTGCCAGGAGTGTTTCTTATCCAGTCTCTGGGGTGCAATCAGTAAATGCATGTGGGTGGGCACAGAAAGGTTGGAGGGTTGAGCCTACCTAGGGTGGCTGCGATATGATAATGGAAAGCTACAGAATAGTTAAACTCTTTATTATCTATAATTATAGGCTTGATTTGTTACATCTCTGCAGTGGTCACCCTCCCTTTACTAAAACCGAGACAGGGTTTTTTAAATTAAAAAAACACTCTGCGGGGTTGGGGGACAGGGGTGGTGGGGGTGCGTACTGGAAAAAAGGCCCATCACTGGGACAGAACTCTGGGATGTCTCGTCACGCTACCCCAAATTTCCCCCAAAAAGATGCTTGTGGAGAAAGTGACTGCAAGCGCTGCTGGTCAGTCTCAGACGGGCGTGTACAGCAATAGGCCCCGAAAGAGTCGGCCTGACAGGCCAGCGCAGGCTATTTTAGCTTGATGACTTAGTGCACTGTGCAGCTAGTAGTTTTACCCCATGTTATAAGCCAGACAGGCTTCAAAATGCACCAGTTGCCACAATTGTTACCAAGAAACGTGCACAAGGTACTACTCAAACAGTTCATTGTGAAACTCTGATTCGCCAGTGTCGGCTACTCAGGGTCTGCTTCAGAGCCAGTGCTATGGCGTGGAAAGCAGACATCCTGCCCTCTAGTTTCCAACAGCATCATTCTGGGATGGGTGGAAATGCTGTGCTTTCCAGCAGCAAAAGCTGCTAAAATCCATCTTTGCGGGGAAACATGTGCTCCAGTGGCTTAGCAACATTTCTCAAAAGACTGACACTTTTCTAGTTCAATGAAAGGTTAAGAAAACTTTCTAGAATTAGAAAAGTGGTGCTGCATTCTGATAAATGCTATCGCAATAATGGGAGAATGGGTGCTCTTGGGTTTAACGGCATCTCCATGGGTACCGTTTATGTCCGCATCTTTTGGCTGCTGCAGCAAGGGTGTTTTGGCCTCTGAATGCAGACCTTGCCAGCCCTTCACAAGAGAGGTGTTTGGCAAGGCTGTTGCCATGCCGTACATCATGGCTTTAAAGGAGTGGCGGCTCGGTTTATTGTCGCCACTCCCTCAATACACCGGAATCCAAGTCTTCATGGAAAAGTGTCTCACGGCATTTTTTCCATTTTAACACACACCTCCGAATCAGGCCCTCTGACAGAACTGGCTGGCAAGGGATCAGGGGAGAAAACAACCAAGTGGCACACATCATTCTTCTTCGAGAAGATTGTACTGAATTTTCTGTGGAGGAATGCATTGCAAATCCGCAGGCAGTCCAGCAGGGTTTGCTTCTAGCTACAGTAGGAGTTATCCACAAGCGGGTGCGGCTGATTTCAGCACTCTCGATTGCCGCTCCTTTGCCCTACTACCGTAATTCCATTACCGCCACTATTTTACCACACCGCCAAACTCCGAATGAGCTATGTCCTGGAACATTTGGGGCCTCATTACGGGTCGGGCGTTCCGGAATTAACAGTGGCGGTAAACCCGCTGCCACTGTTAATTCCGGACCGCCCGATCCCGAGTCCTGCAGGCGGACGTGGAAACACTGGCACCATCTCGAGATGGTGCCGGTTTTTCCACTCTCCCATTCCCATTGAGTCCTATGGGATTCAATGGGAATGGGGATTTACACCATTTCGCCTCCGTGACTCCCGGGACACCGGGGCTGTAATGCCCTGGTAATTTCGGGAGTAACGAGGCGGAATGGTAATATGAGTCCGGCGGTAACCAGGCGGTTTTACCGCCGGACTCGTAATGAGGCCCCTGAAGTGTTGACGCTGTAGTCCCGAGCACGTAAAGCACTTATCCGATTACCACAAAGGCAATCACACACAGGTTACTTACTGCACAGGGAGGAGTATAAAAGGTCGCGGATTTCAATGGAACAGGCGGCCATCCTCTTGGAGGAAGGCAATCAGGCCAACAGATCAGCAGGGGTGGGGGTGGGGGCAGGGAGAGAGAATCCCCTGAGCGCAGCGAGTAAGAAGGCTGTGTGTGGCTGCCCCCCGCATTTCCTGACGGCAGCAGACACTGGGTGTGCTTGCTCCTGCTGCTCTCCCACGCACCCAGAGACGCAGCATCATGTGAGGATGCTCGAGCGCTCTCTCGCCGTCGCCCACACAGACACAATTTTGGATCTGCAGGCACCAAGAATCCGCAGAGAGCAATCAAGTCTCTTACATGTTTCAGCGAGGGCACCCCAAATCTATAGGGCACGAAATGGGGTATGCTCAAGCACCTTCAAACCCGAGTTGTGTGCCCTAAACATCCGCAGTTTTCAGGCCCAAAACGGAAGTTGGCTTGAAGCGTGGTCACACCTCTTGTGCTCTAGCTCAGTGGGTGGTGCGCAGGTGGGCAGACTCTCTGTGGCAAGATCCGAAATGTTTTTCCAGTTTAAGGGTGATAAGACCAATATTCTAAGTGGTTACCTTATAAGTGAGACTGCATTGTTTACGAGGCCTTGATAAAAATCACGTGGTAGAGTAAGACTGTCACAAATCTTAAATGAGCTCAGGTTCTAGAACGTGCCATCAAAATGTGGAATGTACAGAGGGGAGAACAGGTCAATCCAGTTCCTTCGAGATCACCAATTAATGCAACGATCATTTGTCAGCCGAGCAAGGCATGATTGACACATCTAACATATAATTGAAATAGTCAAAAAAAGTTCGACCTTTTACTTTGAAAACAAAAAAAGTTTAAAATTCATAAAGAACAAAGTTTGAAAAAAGTAGCAACCTCTTGGGAGTACAATGTCCATTTGAGGACATTGTCATTTCCCCCTCACTCCTTACTCTTCATTTGTTCTGCTCTCCCCTCAGTAACACTCCTCCCTCATTCCACTTCCCCACATGAATCACACTTTTCAATTTAGGACATTATTCACCATTTCATCTTCCTCCTACATCATCCTAATACCTCAACCCTCCAATTTACTCCTCCCTTCAGCTGTTCTCAGCTGTCGTTTATGCTCGTCTTCACTACTCATGCATCAGTCATTACTACTCCTCTTAAGTTGTCGTTCCTCCTCAGTCATCAACCCTCCCACTCAGTCATCAGTTGTCCTCGCCCCTCAGACTTAAATGTCCGACTCACTACTCTTCTTTAGTTTTCATTCCTGCCGCTCAGTGATCATTAATACTTGTTACTTCTCATCTCTCCTCCGATCTCTCTTCTCAGCTTCACTTCTCCCTCTTATACCTCAGTCATCACCAACTATTCCTCACCAACCTGCTCCTCCCTACTTCCCCCCTGCTTCCTTATTCCCTGTTTTTTTCACACCCCTCCAGGCTGACAGGCTCAGGTTTACCAGTAAACATCATTGCCTTTTCATGGGCACGCTTTGACGGTACATATTTCGCTCGAACCTGCCTTTTTGCGATAAGGGGGCGAGGGTGTGTTAACAGCGGACCTACGAGGCAGGCAGGAAGAACCAATACAAAGGAACAGGCTTTATCCTTCTTAGTTACATAGGTTTAGTTCTAGTTCTTAGTTGAAAGGTAGGAGAGTAAGTAACAAGCCTCTGCCCTGGTTCCCAGTCTAGCTCCAAGTCCCAACCGCCACTCTGTGGAATCCCCAGGCCTCCCACACTCCAAGCTCCACCTCATCATTCTATGAGGCCCCTGCATACACTAAAGCAGTCATTACAATCATACCAGGATACCACACTGGGCTCAGAGTCACTAGCTTTCATGTTTAACACTGATGAATATTTTCCCAAGAGAAAGGTAATTGCTACAAACCACGGTCTGCTCACGCCTGATATTCATGGACACTCATCTGTTGTGCTCTGTTCTGGGTGCCTTTTTGAAATAAAGTTTGATTTGTAATTAGGCTGCGTATATAGAGGCCTCCCAGGTCCACTGATAACACCACCTCATGACGACTGACACAGGAGTTTTGAAGAGAGCCAATAAGGTAGGAGCTGAGAGGAAGACAACTAGAGGCTCAGGCGGAGGAATTAGGAAATGAGGAATAAGAATTACGTGTTAGGATGAATGAATGAGAAAGGTCTGATAATGTACCTTGTCTGACGCACGAGGAGAAGGAATGCGGTGTGAGAAGGACGGGCAAAGGTGGGAAAACGAGGAGCGAAGAGGAGAAATGAGGATCTACTAAAATGGATGCTGCACAGGAGAAAGAGGCAGTGGTGGATAATGAATTTTTAAGTTAGAGGAGCCTAAATTATAGAGCAAACTTTGTGAAAAAGTAACTACAATCCAAAAATGCAATAGATGCAAGTCACCAATGGCACAGAAAAGCACTTCCCAATGCAGTTTCATGATGCCTTTGCCCACGATATAGGCACGATTTCAATTGTTAAAAGGTCAGATATATATATATATATATATATATATATATAGGTTTTTGGTGGGTGGGGGGGTTGCGGGGGGGGGTTTCCCCCGCATATATGTTACAATTGACCTTCCCAATTCAGTCAATTGTGAAAAGGTCAATTGTAATTCGAGCAATTGTAACTCGAACAATTCGTATTTAACCACGCACACACACATCCACTCATTCACACGCACACCCATATATCATACACTCACACATACATTAATAATCGTAATTAAAAAATATATATATTATCTGTATGCATCCTGGTCCGGACTTTGCTTTGCTCCGCGCCCCTCTCCATGAAAACCTCCAGCTATCGCGCAGCACGAAAATGAACCTGAAGCACAGAGCTGTTACTGGTTCCTACAAATGCATGCAGGAGCCAGAGTACTCCCGTCGCAGTGCCCTGACCAGGTTGTATGTGCAGTGAGGAGCCCTTTCCCACATACAAACGTGCAGTTCTCTAATCCGAATCCCCAATGGGCCATGAAAGGCTGGGGAACAGAACAAAGAAACGGTGTTGCCATTTGACCGTTCAAGCCAGCGCTGGAGTGCTCCCTACGCTGCAACAATCAGCTGAGGGGGCGTTCCAGGGCTGGTATGGCACCTCCATGATGTGGAAGGATACAGGTGGGTTGGAGCCCCTCACCCATTATGGACGAGCCGCTCCTGAAAGTCAGGTGGCTTCAAGTGATAAAACGGAGAAATGCGACTTAATTTTAATATTAAAAGAAAAGCAATTTGTAAAAAGGCATTATGTCCCAATTTAAATGAAAGTAGGAGAAAAAGGTCCATGGAGATAAAAAAAAAAAATAATAATAAAATTCAAAAGAAAGAAAAAGGCCCAGGGTCGGGGCAGCAGTGGAAATGTCCCACCTTTATTTCTTGACAAAACATGTATAGTTACGGGCTGGGGAATACATGTGAGAAATTATAAAAGGTGGCTGGGGAATGGGCATGTCGGGATGGAAGCAAAGGCAAAAGATCTTTATACCCAACATTAACAAATGAATGAACCAAAAAACAATATTTTGAAACATACACTTGTTAACTAAAAGACATAGCAATTTAAAATTATACAAAGGTGTTTGAATTCATTTTCAAACTTTTGCGTTTCATAATTAAACGCTTTTTATAGTACAAAAACACTACTGGGTGAGCGATACAATGGCTCAAAAGAAAGGCAAAGACTAACCGTCAAAAAACACAAACGATAGTAGGATGAGCTTTCACAATATAAGACTGTTCAGGAGATTTGAGGCCAGGGACTTCAGGTGCATCATCCTGTCTTAGGTACTGGCAGTGATTCCCTCATGCTCACTAAGTGGTTGTCATAGCTGAGCAGCCTAGGCCCAACTCTCAGGGATCTATGACGTTTATCAAAATTACATTTTGCCACATTTGTTTTAACGATTTCTTTACTGCAGAATTTGGGGGAGATTCCCAGCATCTCTTCTCCTCTCACCCTCTCTATACTCCTAACCCCAACTCACCATCTGTATTTGTGCGGTAAAAAAAAAATACATTTTTTGTTTAAAAAAAGGTGACAGAAATGCAGCTAAATGTCATTGACAAGTTTGAAAGTCGAACAAAGTGGGGGAATACCTGTGATTAACAGGTACAGTACACACTTTTAATTAGACAATAAGCCTCGAGCTGGGAGCGGGGGGGGGGGCAGGCGTGCATTACCACATCAGGTAATGCCCACAGGAGTTACAGGCCGGAGCGTAGCGAGGGCCTTAACAAAGGCCCTGTGTGCATTACCCAACGTGGTAATGGCTCCCGAGCGAGGGGGCTTATTGCCACTAGTACCCTGGCCCATTAGACCGGGGCATTAAAGGAGAGTTCCGGGACTTTTTTTTTATTGTCCCTACGGTTCGGCCATGTGTTTTTAAGCATAACTCGGTAGATCGTAGAAAACTTTCCTATGGACCTTACCCGACTTTTCGTCCATTAACGCACTCGAAATCAGCCGCCATTTTATGATAATCCTATCACTTGCCGCATCGCCCTGGCTCACCTGCTTTTGCGGCACTAAATCAAATCCCCCGCCCCTGAGCCTGACATCAGCAGACGCGTACCGCCCATTTCCCAACGCCAAAGCACGTTTCGTGTCAACAATCGCTGCGCCTCAGCTAATGAAGTGTCGCCATGGAAATGGCAGGACGCCTTTTTCCTCAATAAGTATAAACACACCGTTTCACAACACACAGCAGCAGATTTTCGAATCCATTCCTCTCTCTGTGTTACTTTGAGTATTCTGTGACTCGTTTCTGTGCTCTGGTCAGCTACCTTCGCCGCTTCTAGGCCTTGTGAACACATGTACCATCTCTGTAAATTATTTTACTTTCTTTACCACACAATGGCTACAATAATGCCGTATATGTACGAGCCCGAGTACACCGAGGAAGAACTACTGGAAAGGCAAGCACGCGAAAACGATGGGGATTCGGACGGCAGTTGGGAGGACCAGTCAACGGATGAAGAGCCTGGACCATGTCGCACGGACGGCGTCTCCACCTGGTGCACGTGCAATCGGTGCGAGCTAATGCCAACTGAGGAGGAGAACTGCTGCTGCCGTGAAAATTCCGGGTGCTTGGCCTACATTTCGGAAGGCGAGCCAAGTCCGCAATGCATCACCGAGCTGCCAGAGTTCAGGGAAGCCTGCCTCTCACGGACCGTGTTGAGGATGATGATGGTGCTTATGCACGAACTTTGCGGCACTGTTCGTCCGCGTAATCCGAGTAACGAGTAAGTATACTCTGGTTGTGATGTCAGTGATGCCACTACTATTTCATGGTCGTCTCCCACATATAAAACTACATCTACATATCATTCGAATGCATGTAAATTGGTTCCATGTTGTGCATTTTCTAGATAGAATTTTTTTCAAAGCAGAATGACATTTTTTACCTGAATCGACAGTGATAAGAAAGTTGTCATTTTAATACAGTTTGCATCTTTCATTTTCACAGGTGGTACAGGCTGGTGGCCTATCGTTGCTTCACTTGGTGGCTTCACGGGAGGCTCGGACACCGCGTTCGGAGAGTAATACCTGCCTGTGCGGTACTTGCCATTAGACAACATTTCCCCAGCGACAGTGGACAATACCGCGGATTTTCCCGGGATGTGCTGCAACCGCAACTTTACAATGTGTAATGTTTATTATTTATGTTCAATTGAAATTAAGATCTAAAATAAAACACAACATATATTTTAACAATGGTTGTTTTGATTTTTTAAATGAATCTAGTGTGTCTCCATTGAATAGTCTTCCTGTGCCTTGTCTTGTCACACCACATGTCTCCGGCCAGCATCCTCCCTCACGCTGGCCGCCCACCTTCAATCCACATAACCGTTGAACCCATATGCAGCAGACATACATATGTTATTTTGCGGGTTGGCATCAAGCCTAGGCATCCAGGGTCTCCAGGGTGAACTGCACCCATATATTCTCCTGGGACGGTGAGGTATTTATAAACTCACCCCCCTGCCTTCCATGTACTATCAAAGGCAGTTCGCACCGGGGTACTTGTGCTGGCAAGTGGAGCTGTCAGGGAGCGATAAAGGCCAAGAGGTGCCAAAGACCATGTACACTTCAAAGTGGTCTATAGCGCATGGGTTGTTGTTCCCATGTCTACCTCCAGACCCCGTGTCTCCTGCCAAGCATCCCCCTCACGCTGGACGGCCCCCTGCAATCCACATAAGTGTGTCTCCATTCACGAGTCTTCCTGTGTCTTGTCTGCACGACCACCGCCCCAATCCACCCCCCGCCCTATCAAAGGCAGTTCGCACCGGGGTACTTGTGCTGGCAAGTGGAGCTGTCAGGGAGCGATAAAGGCCAAGAGGTGCCAAAGACCATGTACACTTCAAAGTGGTCTATAGCGCATGGGTTGTTGTTCCCATGTCTACCCCCAGACCCCGTGTCTCCTGCCAAGCATCCCCCTCACGCTGGACGGCCCCCTGCAATCCACATAAGTGTGTCTCCATTCACGAGTCTTCCTGTGTCTTGTCTGCACGACCACCGCCCCAATCCACCCCCCGCCCTATCAAAGGCAGTTTGCACCGGGGTACTTGTGCTGGCAAGTGGAGCTGTCAGGGAGCGATAAAGGCCAAGAGGTGCCAAAGACCATGTACACTTCAAAGTGGTCTATAGCGCATGGGTTGTTGTTCCCATGTCTACCTCCAGACCCCGTGTCTCCTGCCAAGCATCCCCCCTCACGCTGGATTCATACACGTCATTCATTCACAAACACACCCCTGTTTCGAATTCTTTATAACCCACTTCATATTTATAATGAGAACTTCTTTGCACTTTGCTAGTCAACCCGTGAAGGTGCTGGTTATCTGCTCTTCGTCTCTGTGAACTTCCGTGACCACTTCGAGGAAACTCGTCAGTTTGCAACCTGTGAACTGCTCCCTGTTCTTCGACAAGAAACTACTCTGATCCCTGCATCTAACTGTTTGCTCGTCAAGGTAAGGCCATGTACCATACTCATTTTGCGTCCAATTTCTTTTCGTTCAAGACAGTACATGCAAGGAACTAGTCATATGTTCTGAGTTTAGTCAAATTATTTTTCTATTTTTTTAAAGTTATTCAAATACTTATCCGCATGTGAATAACGTGTATAGTTCCAAGAACCAAAACATACCTTGCATTGAACCTTTTATGTGTCATTTAATTTTTTAACACATTGGTATTCATAGAGAATTGTTGATCTTTACTTTTCAGAACTTTCCACAATGCCTGCCTGTTCCATTGGCGGTTGCCCTTCGAAGACCCATAATAAATCTGAAGGTACTATAATGCATGTTTTCCCTAAGACAATAGATCAGATAAGAGAATGGGTCCGATATTGCGGATATCCACCCTCTGAGCTTGAAAGTAGAGTCCTAGAAGTCTTTGCGGACAAGAGGGGTGATCGATACCGCATCTGCAGCAGGCCCTTTACCTCTGACATGTACTCCACATCATTGCTAATAAAGAAGAACACACCGCGAGCGAGGCGAAAATTGCTCTCCACCGCTATTCCCACTCTATTCGTCCACATCCCTCCACTGGTGAGTCAAGTTTACGTATTTATCTCTCGGCCTTGCGGTAGTGTGTATCATTAGCTAACAATAATTTCCCCATTTATGTATCCACTCAATATGAAGGCGGAAGATTCTCCATCCGTGTCGTTATTGCAGTCATCAGCCACTTCAAGCGCCTATCGGGTAATCTTACTTAGCTATTCTGCCATTGACTTGTTTTAGGCATGTAAATCAACAGTTTTAATTTATCGTGTAATTATTTTACCTAATGGTACACCCTTGTACTCGTCCTCTAGTCTTTGTTTTGAGTTATAATTATTGTTATCCAAAATAATTCAAGTACTGTCTTTCAGGGAGATGCTGAGGAGTCCAACGTATTGACGACTACCGTTGATGTCACTCAGATGCTCGAGGTACGTTTCAGGACAGTTCCATCGATGGAGATCATCAGATCTTGCATTCTTGTAGCGTGATTGTTACACACAATGTTTCTTTCGTTTTTAGCCATTGATATGTCCTTCTGTCGTCGCCCTCGTATGTGTCTTCTTTTTTTAATATTGTGTTCATTACTAATGAAAGTCCTATGTTTCAGGGAGTCGATGGAGCATTAGTCCAAGAAGAAGGGGGAGCGTGCAGTTACGGGTCGGCGCAACAGCTTGCAGAAGTGTGCACCGCAGTTACATCGTCCCTTGATGTTCTTATGCATTTCGAGGTATGGATACTGACAGCTCGATCAAGCGAGATCAAATGACGTGATTACATCCGCTATACTTCCTTCTTTATTAACGCAAGTACTATGTTTCAGGGAGATGACGGAGCTTCTTCTACAAGAACATCACCCCTAGTAGTTGATGCAGATTTCTGGGTGGTGACACTTCCAACGATCGAGCAAATCGAATCATATTTAGATATCCATTATTTATTTTAGACAACTGATCATTTGTGCAGGTCTATTTAGATGAGCCGTTGACGCCTGCACAAACTTTATGTTCTTTTTATCAAAATAGAAAACCATACTAATGCAATTACTGTGTTTCAGGGAGTCACTGAAGCATCATCTTCAATAATATCATCAATGGAAGTCTATGAGGAGCCCAAGGTATGGATCTTGACAGTTCCATCTAACTAGATCAACAATGCGTGAATAATTGTCGTTTGAATGTTCTACACAAAGCGTTCATTCGTGTTTTGCTATTGAGATGTACGTGGGTATTGGTCCCCAAGTACATTTTGTGTTTTCGATATTATTATACATACTAATGAAAGTTCTATGTTTCAGGGAGTCGATGGAGCGTCAGTGCGTGATGGATGTGCTTATCAGGAAAACATAGTCGTTGCAGCGCAAGAGGAAGTGGAGACATATACACACGAGTCGGAGCAACAGCGTCCTGATGTTGAAGTTCGAGGCAAGAAAGTTTCAAAGAAAAGAAAGCAAAAGAAGGTTAGTGTCCTGGTCACTATATTATGTTGTTTTTCACTGTTAATAGTTCAATACTGTAAGTTGTGTTTAAACTGAACACCCCTTTTCCAATCTGTCCTCTAGTTGCGAGTGGGTGTACGAACTAGATCTACACAGACAGTGAAGCGAACGAGAGATGTTGCTTGTCAAACCTTTTGGCAGGGACTTGAGACTGGAGAAGCATTGTGCCAATGGGAACAATATGAAGTGATTGACAACGGAGCTATACCACCACCAGCCATTGATAGTGAATGTCCTCCTGGTAGTTCGGATGCAGTCGGAGATCAATTCACAGAATCCACACCCGCAAAAACTAAGACCGCGAGAAAGTTGAAGAAATTGTTTTATTCACCCATCGCCGGAGAAGGAACAGATGTTGCAATGGAAGAGAATGAAGTAGGCGACAATGAAACACCATCAATATCACTGAACATAGCGGAAGACGATATCAGAGATTCTACCTTTCATGTGAGTGACATGTCCTCAACGTTACAGGCCGAACCAGCTGGGATGCAGAGTGACAGTATAAGGAAAGAGGCCAAATTCATTGTATTCGATAGTTGTTTGATTGATATTATTATTCGGATTAAATTTGGGCATTTGGTTGGTGGGGAAGTATGTGGGGAGCCATTGATTAATGTGACTCGTGCAATTCGAGGCACTAACCTTAAAATACATGCCACCTGTACAAAATATCATCCTTTCACATGGTCTGCACAACATATGCTGGGACAACTGCCAGCAGGCAATCTACTTTGTGCAGCGGCTGCACTTTTTAGTGGTTCAAGTTTTAAAAAGTTAGAGTCTTTCTTTCAGTTTGTGGGAATCCATTTCATTGCGAAAACTCAGTTCTACAAATACCAAACCGATTATCTATTTCCAGCCATTAGCGAAGCTTGGAGAATGGAAAAAATGTCTATTGATAGTACATTCGCGGGCAAACGGTTCAGGCTAGCCGGTGATGGACAGTGCGACAGCCCAGGATTTTCAGCCAAGTACTGCACCTACCACTTTCAGGACATGGAAAGTAAGAAAATTGTGAGTTCGGTGGTCGTGCAGGTGTCACAAAGTACATCCTCAGTGGCCATGGAGAAAGTTGGCTTTGTAGCATCATTGCAAGAACTACAATCGCGGGGAATGGTGATCGACCTGATAGCCACGGACAGACACGTTTCAATTGCCAAGACAATGAGAGAAGAGTACAAAAATATAAATCACCAATTTGACGTTTGGCATCTTGCAAAATCGATCAATAAAAAATTGTCGGCTGCAGGTAAGAAAAAAGAATTGCAAGGTATTTCACAGTGGTCCAAGTCAATCAGCAACCATCTTTGGTGGAGCTCAAAAACATGTGGAGGGTCGTTGGAAATTCTACTGGAAAAATGGCGGTCAGTAATGCCACACTGTACAAACGTTCACCGATGGAACACGAACCAACATTTCCACAATTGTGAACATGGCCATTTGTCCACAGAGGAGGCACGGAAGAAGAAGTGGTTGATTCCTTCATCACCCACTCACAAAGCCATTGAAAAGATTGTATTTGATAAAACTATAACAAAAGCTTTGAGGGGACTCACGGAATTCTGCCACACAGGAGATTTGGAGGTGTTCCACAATATGTGCCTCAAGTACAGGCCAAAACGATTGCATTTTGGCATGGAGGGCATGATAAATCGGACTCTTTTAGCAGTCTTGGCACATAACCATAATGTTGGCCGTCAACAAAGTAGGACGACCGGAACTTTAGGGACGCTTCGCTACAATAAGGCCTTCACTAAAAGAAGTAAACAATGGGTGATCAAACCAGTGTTTGAGGATATGCAATATGAGTTTATTGAGAAACTTATTGTTGACGTCCTAGATAGGCACATAAATGGAGTTGTGAACGAACCTGTGCAGGAGACAACTGCATTGCCACCCAACATTGCATCTGTTCCATGTCCACCTAAAGAAGAACTCATTGAGAAATACACATCACGGTTTAAATGATTGTAATTTCATTGTCTGTTCTCTCAAGTCTCCTCATGTCGCAGGCCCATTGAATATGTGTATCTATCCAACCTTGTTCATTTGCGCATTAAATTAAACCAAACAGTAATATAAATCATTTTTCAAAAAATATAGAATGTCTCCGTATTTATGGTTCTGTGTGGCTGCAAAGCACGCAGACAAAATGCAAAGATGGAGTGTAAATTTCAAGTCCTGTGAGAATGCCTTACACTCAATGTAGCTAACTAGGAATGTGTGCTCGTTCAAAGTGAAGGTCAGCTGCTTTGATTTTTTCTCGGGTGCCAGAATGGCACACGACTCAGTATAAGGTTCTATTGTATTTTGACCTTGACAGGCCGGGACCACGTAAGAAACGATAATGAATATAATTTCAGAAACGAAAGCCATTTCATGTTCGTTCATTAGAAGAAATAACGTCGGCATAGAAGGAGTGGTATTTCGGGGCTGCCCTACGCACAGACGCAATGGAAAATGCAAATATAATGTAAGTAACTCTTTAGATGAGTTTATAACGCAATTTAATTACTATACAGTTGCTTTAAAGACGGGTTAAGTTGTACTTGTTCGTTCTATGTGGCATGTTGTTTTGTACCGCGCACTATCTTGGGGAGAACCGTCTACTTTTACGGAAGCACCTCAAAACCTTTGCTTCTGCTTTCTCTCTCCCTCTCCCCTGCAACAACTGGTCCACTGTCTGCGATCTCGGTCCTGGGCCCTTCCACTCTCCACCTGCACTCCCTGTCAACCCCTGCACTGAGGGACTGTCTCAGTATCCTACAGCCCCCCCTTGACGTTTAAAACCCAGTTGCACGTTCTAGCTATGAAATAATTTACCGACCGAATATATAAAATGAATAATTTTAATAAAGATCTGATGGTGAGACTAATTTCATTGTTTATGTTTTTCAAACAGGTACATCATGCATTACTGCATGTGTCACGAGTACCAGACACCGGCGGACGGCTTCTTTAACCGCCAGTTGCTTCTCCGCGTGAACAACGTTACCACCCTGACCATTTTATGGGACGATCGCCAAGTACAAGTATGCCCTTACGCGGTACTAACGGCTAGATGCAACATACAGACCGTTGTGGTGGCCTAGTGCCTCGTTGTTGGAACAGCCATGCGATTATCAGTGCGACCGAAGAGCTTATTTTATCGTAAACCAACACCCTGTTTACTGCACACGAACATCGCTTGCCTCAAGACGAACTATTTTGGATCGAGAGCAAATAAAAATCGCTGAATATTCTATAAACATTTGATGTCCAATAAATGTACTTTGCCAAATGTACAATCTTGCAGTTTGCTTTTAAACCACAGTTTGATATTCCGAATTGTGGCGCTGTATTGTGAGATGATCTAAGACCCTGTGTACAGCAAAGGAACATCGCGTGCCTCAAAACGAACTATTTTGGATCGAGAGCAAATAAAAAAGAAAATCGCTGAATATTCTCTAAACATTTGATGTCAAATAAATGTACTTTACCAAATTTACAATCTTGCGGTTTGATTTAAAAGTACAGTTTCATATTGCGAATTGTGGCGCGCTGTGTTGTGTGAGCTGATCTGTGTTGATTTCCGGGTTCTGTGTGGAGTCGCGTAGAAGACGCCTGGGCGCGTTTGCCTACGCAGCACAGTCACGTCACGGATAGAGGCGGGGAATATGAATGTTTTGATAAAGTCTGTTTCAGGGGCGGGGGATTTGATTTAGTGCCGCAAAAGCAGGTGAGCCTGGGCGATGCGGCAAGTGATAGGATTATCATAAAATGGTGGCTGATTTCGAGTGCGTTAATGGACGAAAAGTCGGGTAAGGTCCATAGGAAAGTTTTCTACGATCTACCGAGTTATGCTTAAAAACACATGGCCGAACCGTAGGGACAATAAAAAAAAAGTCCCGGAACTCTCCTTTAATGGTGTTTTTTTCAGTTGCAAGACATGTCGCGTTTTGCAGCCCAAATACAAACATTTCAAAAATGCCCGCTGCGACTGGGAAACATAGTCCATTCTCCCCTTCTGTGACGGCCAAACAAACAAAATGGCCGCCCAGGAACAGAAGAAGGGACTACAGGTTGTCCCTGCTCCCTTTCCATGGCGGCCATTAAAGTAAATGATTAAAAAGGTAAACAAAAAAATGGCCGCCATGGCAGAGGGAGAAGGGACTACATGTAGTCCCTTCTCCCTTTTCATGGTGGCCGGAACAAAATAAAAAAAATAAAAAATAAAAGTAAGACCAGCGCGTGGGACACAGCACAACGGGTGCAGGCTTACCATAGGGTAAGGCTCGCAAATGCACCAATCAGTGCATTTGTTTAAAACATTTTAAACGTGCGCCGGGTGCTAAATACCAAATAAGAGCCTGTCCACACTTTTATAAAATATAATCGTTATGAAAGCAAAAAGAAAAATCACTACACTTACAGGCAAGTAAACTGGGTAAAACAAAAGATGCCACAAGGAAAGAAATAAAAAAGCTTCAAGATGAGTTTTCAGAGTTCAGTAAAAGTATTTCCTAGAAGAGAAAATGCATTAGTTAACAAGCAGTACACGTTTTCTAACAAAGTAGAAAGTTTCAAGTGACCAACGAGATCAGTTGTGCAGATTTTGGGCAGTCTCTGGTGGGACAGAGATACTTTCTGTGAAAGTGCTGTGAAGAGCAGTCACTTGAGTCCCACTGGAGTGAGACCCACACAAGACCACTGACGATTAAGAGGGGTTCAAGAGACAAAGAAACAAATAGGCTCGCCAGCAATGGCAGTGAGAGAGCTAAACCTCTCGAGTGAAAAAACAGTGCTACTCCAGTGGTTTGGTGGTTTCCTAAAGTGGTCACTGTGCACGCTGTTTGGCAACAACATTAAGTTCCACCGATGACGCACCGGTGTAGGATGGACACGAAGACCGTTGGGTAGTAGTTTGTCATTTATATAGCGCCTTTATCCCATTAGTATGGATTTAACAAGCTTGTGGGTGAACAGAGTCCCAAGTATGTAGATTGTTGGACTGAAGTAGAATGCAGGTGCGCATGAGGCCCAGATAGGGGTTAGGTGTTTGGACCGTACTCCACTAACGACAACTCATCATGATTCAGGGATTTCCAAGGCAAGGGTCCAAGCCACAGGAGTTAAAGTAGAGAGCGGCTGTATCAGTCATCGATGCAGGGTTACCACATAGTCTTCGGGAACAGAAAGGGGAAGGAGAAAAGTCAGCCTACTGAACTTGAGGTGGTGTTGGAGGAAAATGTGCACTCTGCTGCGATGCGATCCTGTAACGCTCACCTGATTCCCGTAGAGGCGCCGGTCTTGACTGGGCGTATACCGGATCTTCAAAGGTGATGTGTAACACACGGCTAGCTCTTTGGGCTGGACCTCTGTGCACTGTATGTCTGACTCGAAGGGTAAGATGTCTGCAGATAGAAAATATGGGATTAATGAACTGGGTTATTGAATGTCTCTCTCTTCTTCCCTTTCTCTTCTCCTGTAGAACCCCAAAGGTTAACGCTCTCACCTTAGGTAAGTGAACGCCGTGCTCTCCATCTGCCTCGGGGCAGGGTGCTGTAACCAGTTTCTTCACTGGATAAGGGGAGCAGGCCTCTTGACTTCAGAGGACTGCTGTCCGTCGTTTACTGCACGAACGGTAAGTTTCGAGTAATTCTAATGTCTTTAAAGTCTTTAGTAATGATGTCTCTTGTTTTGCAGGGTTCCGGCGATGGCGGATGACGGGCTGAAGTGAGTTGAAGATGGAGCCCGTGTGATGAATAGAAGCGCCTGGAAGCACGTAAGTAAGCGATTGTTGCCTGCTTCACGATGCGCTCTAACTGTCTTTTTATTTTGCAGGTACAAGTTCGGAGCGGCTGCAGGGTGCCGGAATACCCACTGGGTTAGATGTGGAAAGGAGTAATGGCATGTGAGTATTAAAGTTCCCCAATGTCTTTAAACGCACCTTGTTTTGTCTTTCAGATGCGGGATGCAGCGCCGAAGGCCTCCGGAGCGTGCGAAGAGTTGGTAAGCTTTTGTCTTTCAGATGCCGGAATGCAGTGCGAAGACCTCCGGAGCGCACGAAGAGTAGGTAAGCCTTTGTCTTTCAGACATGCAGCGCGAGGCGTTGGTGACAGCCGATGGACCAGGTAAGTGAAGCTCTGTCACTGAAGACCGTAATGCTAACCTGTTCTTTCTTGTCTTTATAGGTGTTGCTGAAGACTGGATTCAGGATGGTAAGCCTTTTTCCTTAGGCCCAGGATCAGATGCAGAAGACACGATGAGCGTTCTGCTGCAGAGGATACAGAATAACGCAAAGCAAGATTCATCCATCGGGTGTGGTTTAAATAGCCTCCTGTAGTGCTTAGGTGTCTCCTTCAACAGTCACGCCTAGGTAAGAAAAGAGCTCCTGCTTTCCAGAAGAGTTCCAGTGTTCTGAACCTAGGGAGTGGCTCCTGCCCCACCCAACAGGAAAAGTAGTTCCAAACAGAAGAGGATCAGAGGCTCAACTGGCAGGCAAGTAAGCAGCATGGTCTGCTGCAGGTAAGTCCACCCAAGCATTATGAGCCCGGCGCTTCCAGCGCTGGGACTGGGCATATTTATGAGCCTGGTGCCACTGGCGCCAGGACTGGGTCCAAAAGGTCCCAATTGGGACTGGTTGGCACTCGGAACCTGGGTTATGGATCTGCTTCCAAGGGAGTTGGGAAAACCCTGACCTTTTTGAAGCAGAGATCATGACAGTACCCCCCCTCAAGGCCCCTCCCAAACCGGGCTTCTCCGGGGGTTTTGGCTTGTCAGGAAATGTTCGGTGAAATCTTTTGATTAGGCGAGGAGCGTGGACATATTCAGCAGGTTCCCAGGATCTCTCTTGGGGGCCGTAGCCTTTCCAGTCAATTAGGTAAAATAGTTTAGATTTGGAGATCTTGGAGTCCAGAATGCTTTTGACTTTAAACTCGAGTTTTCCATCAACTAGGATGGGTTTTGGAGATTTAGTTAGTCGGGTTTGAGGTTGCACAGGTTTTAATAGAGAGACGTGGAAGACCGGATGTATCTTCATGTGCGGGGGCAAGTCCAACTTGACCGCTACTGGGTTTACTATGGTAGTGATGGAATAGGGACCAAGGTATCTTGGGTTGAATGTGCGTGGCCCTTTTAGAGGTAGATATTTGGTGGATAACCAGACTTGATCCCCTACTTGATATTGAGGGGCTTCCTTCCGATGTTGATCTGCTCCTTTCTTGTATTGTTCTTTAGCCCTTTGAAGGTGAGAAACAGCTTCCTTAAAGGCTTGGGTGATTGTAGAATGCAGGTAGTCTACTGCTGGTGTTTCAAGATCTTGGAGGGGATCCAACTCCGAGGTTCGAGGGTGACTGCCGTATAAAAGAAAAAACAGGGTTTTCCCAGTTCCCGAATGGACAGAGTTATTGTAGGCATATTCGCCTAGCCAAAGGAGGTCTTTCCAAGTTTTTTCAGTTTGTTGCAGCATGCAGCGTAAATACTGTTCCAGAGTTTGATTGGTCCTCTCGGTTTGTCCGTCGGTCTGAGGGTGGTGACTGGTCGATAGTCTCACATCAATTTGAGCCGACCGACAGCAACTTCGCCAAAAATGAGAAATAAATTGACTACCTCGATCCGAAATTAGAACCGAAGGAAAACCGTGCAGTCGGACGATGTTTTCGAGAAATTCTCGGGCCAGAGTTGCTGCTGTTGGCAAGCCTTTGAGCGGAATGAAATGCGCCATCTTGGAGAATAAGTCCACGATTACTAGAATCGTATTGTATCCGGAGCATGGAGGTAGATCGGTGATGAAGTCCATAGAAAGCGTATGCCAAGGGCGAGGTGGGATGTCAATAGGGCGTAAGAGGCCTGCTGGTCTTTCCTTTTGACTCTTGTTTTGGGCGCATACTCCACAGGACATTATAAAGTCTCTGATATCTTTTTTCCAAGACGGCCACCAGAAGTAGCGCTTGATCTTTTCTGAGGTCTTGGCCATACCGGGATGTCCTTCCATTAAAGAATCGTGATAACAAGAGATTACTTTTTTCTGTAAATCTGTGCTGGGCAGGTATAATCGTTCTTGGAAATACAATAAGTTGTCCTTTACTGCAAAGTCCTTTCCCTGCAGATGCCAATTCTGTATGTCTGCTGGAGTTACAAGTTGCCTGGCTTTATCCTTAACTTCCTCTATGGATTGTGTGGCGATTACACCCAGAATTCTTTGTTCGGGAATGATTGGTACAGGTTTAGGGTTGATCAAGTGTTCTTCCACTCCCATCCGAGAAAGGGCATCAGCTTTACCGTTTTTTGTACCAGGTTGATAGGTAATTATGAAGTCAAACTCGGCAAAGAATAATGCCCAACGGAGTTGTCTAGAGGATTGGGCTTTTGCGGTTTTCAAATATTGCAGGTTTCGGTGATCCATAATCACAGTAACGGTGTGTCGGGCCCCCAGCAGATAATGCCGCCAAGCCTTAAAGGCAGACTTGATAGCCAGAAGTTCCTTGTCAGTAATCGTGTAATTGATTTCAGGAGGCGAGAATTTGCGGGACCAAAATGCCACGGGATGCAACTGATTGGTTACCGGGTCCTTTTGTGATAGAACTGCCCCCATGGCAAGGCTTGAAGCATCAGTTTCCACGATGTAGGGGAGTTCGGGGCGAGGGTGTTTTAAGATTGGTGCAGAGATAAATTTAGTCTTCAAATCCTGGAAAGCTTGTTCCGCCTCGGTAGACCATTCAAAACGTTTGTTTTTCTTTAACAAGGCAGTGATGGGCTGGACTATTCGAGAAAATTCGGGGATAAACCTGCGGTAAAAGTTAGCGAAGCCTAACATGCTTTGCACACCTTTTACGGAGTATGGTGATGGCCATTTGAGAACTGCATCGACCTTCTTTGAATCCATACGCACTCCGCTAGGTGATAATATGAATCCCAAGAATTCAACTTCAGTCACGTTGAAAACACATTTTTCCAATTTAGCGAAAAGTTTGTGTTGACGCAATCTTTCGAGGACCATTTTCACGTGTTTTCGATGTTCAGATTCCGATGAAGAATAAACGACGATGTCGTCAATGTAAACAACAACACACACATCTATGAGCTCTCTGAGGACATCGTTCATAAAATATTGAAAGGCGGCCGGGGCATTGCAAAGGCCGAAGGGCATGACCTGATATTCAAATAGCCCATATTTGGTGCGGAAGGCCGTCTTCCATTCATCGCCCTCTTTTACTCGTACCAAGTGGTAGGCTCCTCTAAGATCCAGCTTTGTATATATGCATGCTTTTCTGACTTGGTCCAGGAGTTCAGGGATCAAAGGTAACGGATATCTATTCTTGACGGTGATCTGGTTCAGGGAGCGATAATCTATACAAGTTCTAAGGTCTCCTTCCTTTTTTGGAACGAAGAACAAAGCTGAAGAAGCAGGGGACTTGGAAGGACGAATAAACCCATTTGCCAGGTATTGATCCAGGTATTGTCGAAGGTGAAGGTTCTCAGGCTCGGTGAGGGCATAAATTCTACTAAAAGGAGGAGTAGATCCAGGTATCAGGTCTATCTGGCAGTCATAAGACCTATGAGGAGGTAGAGAGTTAGCCTGATCCTTCCGGAAAACATCTTGGTATTCTAGGTATTCGGGAGGTAACTGGGGAGTCTCTGAAGAAATTGCTGCCACTGCAACACCAGGTGGAGGGTGACAAGTAGAGACACATTCTGGAAACTGGACCGTTCTTGCTCGCCAATCGATCAGAGGATTGTGTTTCTCTAACCAAGGTATTCCTAGAATAATCTGAAACTGAGGAGCCTTGATCACATCGAACACGAACTTCTCATGGTGTCCATCTTGACTTACTAGCGTCACTTCTTGAGTGGTATGCGTTAATGGTCCGGAGGCTATCTCCGTTCCATCCACCGTAGTAATGACGTCCTTTACAGCCTTGGGACAAAGAGTTAGATTCATCCTCAAAACCATTTCATGATCCACATAATTGCCGATGGCACCGCTGTCGACGTAAGCTTCAATTGCATGTAATCGATCCGGATTATCAGGGCTAATGAGGACCATAGGTATCACGAAATGCGAGGTCACGGAACTGGTTTTCACGCTCGGCAAGAGGACCTCTATTCTTGTCGGGCGAGGTTGTTTCCCTGCTCAGAGTTTGTAACTTTGGTAACTGCAGCTCCTACTGCCTTCTTGGCAGGTTTCACCGGACAGTCTCGAAGAAAGTGCCCTGAGTTTCTGCAATAGAGGCATAATTGCAACTGTTTTCTCCTTTCCCGCTCCTTTTGTGTTAGAGGACCTTTCAGGCCCCCTATTTGCATGGGTTCCCCGGAGTCTACTCCTTTGGAAGGAGTTGGCGGTTTGGAAAATACTCGAGCATCAAACTTGGAACGATCGGCCTTCCTGTTCTGCAGTCTGTGATCTATTTGAACGACTAAGTCTATATAGTCCGAACAATCTTGTGGGGGATTCACTACTTGGGCTAACACATCTTTGAGCTCTCCACGTAGACCTCTATAAAACAGCGTAATCCTTTTGTCCTCAGGCCATTGAGTTTCCACTATCAGTCTGTTGAAAGACGCAATATAAGCCAAAAGGTCTTGATTACCTTGTCGCAACGAAAGAAGCTCATTGTCCAAGGCCTGCCCCTGTGAATGTCTTGCGAGCAGTTTTTCCATACTGAGCTGAAAAGCTTGAAAATCATGGAGGACCGGATCATCTTGATTTACTAGAGGGATCGACCAGTCTGCCGCATTGCCACTAAGGTACGAAAGCACGAAAGCTACTTTAGCTTGATCAGTTGGAAAGGCTGCTGGCCGGCATAAGAAATGCAACCGGCACTGATTGATAAATACTGCAAACCTCTTTGGGTCACCAGAAAATCGTTCGGGCGGAGCCAGAGGTACATTCCCAGGTAGGTTGATCTGCACTGGATTCATAGAGGATGTAGAAGGAAGATTTCCCCCAGATGCGGGTAACGGGGTCTGTCCGGCTTGTGACTGTAGCAATTGTCTAGCGAGATCATCTGTTCGCTCCTTGGAAATAATCAGTTCCCTTCTTAGAGCGTTCGTTTCCTGACGGGCTGCATGCACTTCTGCCCTTAGTTCCCCAAGTAACTGGGCTAGCTGGTCGGTATCCGAGGTTTCCATAGCGCCTGGACGGGAGTTTTGCGGTAGGCTTTGCGTTCTGTAACGCTCACCTGATTCCCGTAGAGGCGCCGGTCTTGACTGGGCGTATACCGTATCTTCAAAGGTGATGTGTAACACACGGCTGGCTCTTTGGGCTGGACCTCTGTGCACTGTATGTCTGACTCGAAGGGTAAGATGTCTGCAGATAGAAAATATGGGATTAATGAACTGGGTTATTGAATGTCTCTCTCTTCTTCCCTTTCTCTTCTCCTGTAGAACCCCAAAGGTTAACGCTCTCACCTTAGGTAAGTGAACGCCGTGCTCTCCATCTGCCTCGGGGCAGGGTGCTGTAACCAGTTTCTTCACTGGATAAGGGGAGCAGGCCTCTTGACTTCAGAGGACTGCTGTCCGTCGTTTACTGCACGAACGGTAAGTTTCGAGTAATTCTAATGTCTTTAAAAGTCTTTAGTAATGATGTCTCTTGTTTTGCAGGGTTCCGGCGATGGCGGATGACGAGCTGAAGTGAGTTGAAGATGGAGCCCGTGTGATGAATAGAAGCGCCTGGAAGCACGTAAGTAAGCGCTTGTTGCCTGCTTCACGATGCGCTCTAACTGTCTTTTTATTTTGCAGGTACAAGCTCGGAGCGGCTGCAGGGTGCCGGAATACCCACTGGGTTAGATGTGGAAAGGAGTAATGGCACGTGAGTATTAAAGTTCCCCAATGTCTTTAAACGCACCTTGTTTTGTCTTTCAGATGCGGGATGCAGCGCCGAAGGCCTCCGGAGCGTGCGAAGAGTTGGTAAGCTTTTGTCTTTCAGATGCCGGAATGCAGTGCGAAGACCTCCGGAGCGCACGAAGAGTAGGTAAGCCTTTGTCTTTCAGATGCCGGAATGCAGCGCGAGGCGTTGGTGACAGCCGATGGACCAGGTAAGTGAAGCGCTGTCACTGAAGACCGTAATGCTAACCTGTTCTTCCTTGTCTTTATAGGTGTTGCTGAAGACTGGATTCAGGATGGTAAGCCTTTTTCCTTAGGCCCAGGATCAGATGCAGAAGACACGATGAGCGTTCTGCTGCAGAGGATGCAGAATAACGCAAAGCAAGATTCATCCATCGGGTGTGGTTTAAATAGCCTCCTGTAGTGCTTAGGTGTCTCCTTCCACAGCCACGCCTAGGTAAGAAAAGAGCTCCTGCTTTCCAGAAGAGTTCCAGTGTTCTGAACCTAGGGAGTGGCTCCTGCCCCACCCAACAGGAAAAGTAGTTCCAAACAGAAGAGGATCAGAGGCTCAACTGGCAGGCAAGTAAGCAGCATGGTCTGCTGCAGGTAAGTCCACCCAAGCATTATGAGCCCGGCGCTTCCAGCGCTGGGACTGGGCATATTTATGAGCCTGGTGCCACTGGCGCCAGGACTGGGTCCAAAAGGTCCCAATTGGGACTGGTTGGCACTCGGAACCTGGGTTATGGATCTGCTTCCAAGGGAGTTGTGAAAACCCTGACCTTTTGGAAGCAGAGATCATGACAGATCCGATCCAAACGCAGATCCGAATGCATTTAAAGAAGCATCAATCTGGATGAATCCCCACATTCAGATCAACGGGAGACCAATACTCTGGATGCACTGGGACTTGGAGAGAGAGGGGGTTAGGGTGCTGTGTGATGCATGGAAGATACAGTGAATACTGTGAAAAGCAGGTCAGAATAGAAGAATTGTTAAGGATGTCGATAGGTGAGATTTTGGCATCAGATGGAGCAGTACCTCGGCTACCCCATAGTGCCTCACTGGTCTACGGGGTTCTATCTGCGGATGAAGGAATAGATGAGAAACCGATAGGAGCATGATCAGTGGAACTAGGATGGGAGATTTCTGGGGTTCCAAATGTCAAGATGATGTCCATGGACTGAGGGGTTAGGGCTCGTCAACATAAAATTCTGAATTGTGCACACTGGACATCAGAGAAGATGTTCAAGAGTGGGACCTGACACACAGATATGCTAGTGATGCATGTTAGACAACGGAACCGTGGACCATATGTTGTGGAAGTGTGGCATGAAAAACCAGAGGGTGTTTCACTTCCTTACTCAGGTGGCCAGGGCACCGCCATCTCCTTTGGATCCAGACTCTGGGGGTGGACAAGTGCGGGAGGATCACCTGGGTGCGGGGTCCTCTGTTAGTGGAGGAGGAACGCCCAATGGCGAGACATGGTATACCCCCCCCCTTTCCAAATACCCCTGTCCCGTCCTATTTGAGCCGAGGAAGAAGAGGTCTGGGGCTGAAAGAAGTGCCACCCATGCAATACATTTGACATGTCCCACTAATAAGATCATGCAGGGTCAGGTACTTGATCTTAATTGCATACACCTGGTACCTATTAGCTCTCCCCACATTGTTAAAAGGTGGAACACTGAGACACACTCTGAGCAAGGCGGTAAACAAGAAGGAGCAGTTCTTCCAAAGCCACGGCAAACCAGGAAGAGCAGAGCAACAGGCCGAGGGATGGAACTGAGGTACGGAGAAACCTTGGACACCCCGGCGCGAGATCGTTACATCCAAAGGGCCTTGAAGGCTGCGCAAGGAAGCCTAGCTAGAAAGAAGAGACACACCTCTTTTGTGTTTCAAGGATACCAGCCAACATCCCAGGTAAACGGCAGAGTTGGGGAGGTGCAGCAGTAGCATCAAAGCCGCAAAAGAAGCAAATGAATTAACACAGCCAGTGAGTTGATGAACCAAGGAAAGTTCGGCCTGTGTTAAATGAAATTTGACGGCAACAGTATCCGACAAATGAAGGTTGCACGTGTGCCGATAAGACGCAAGAGAAAGCAAAGCATTGTAAAGAACTGTAAATTAAAGATACAAAGTAACAGAGTGGTCCAGCGAAAGAAGATTGCCCAAACAAAGTTTTCTGTGAAATGTCGGATGCGTAGAAGCTGCGGGAGAGAAAGAAACAGATGCAAGAATTGAACTGTTAGGTTTGATCCTGGCAGAGGGAAACCTGGATGTGAGGAATATCTTTGAACTTTGAAATAAGTACTATGCTCCAAACTACATTTACCAAGAGGCCTTGGTGTAGGAGAGAAAAGGTGAAGTTTGAGGAACGAAGGTCGAAGTGGTCATGCTGAGTTAAGAGCAACAGCCTTGCAGTTTCGAAAGTCTTCGACAGCGGAAGGAAAGCGAAAGGAGGCTTGAGCCCGACAGAGGGAAGCCTATGAAGGTGCAATTGAAGCTTGGGGAAGTGAACTCCCATAAATTGTGATTGAAAGGTTTGAGCCTGGCGGAGGGAAACCTGTACTGAATTGTGGTAACCAGAAGGAAACAAACTTTTGTTGAACTGTATTACAAGCTAAAAGGTGACCTGGCCTGGGCTGGAGTGAGAGAAAGCAAAGAGGTCCAGCGGATAAACTAGTGACTTTTCGTGGAAGGCCAAGTGGGACCTGGTCCATGAAACAAACTGCATCTTGTGTCCGAAGCCAAAGGGTGTCGCAAGGTCCAAGTGTGCCACCTTACCCCGTGCTACAAAACATGGGGAAGGGAGTTTACTCAGCCATACTGACATTTCTTTTGAACACCGATTTTCTTTTTTGCATTACACATTCCCTTTACACATTTATTGCATTAGAAAGAGGGCAAGCGTTTATTAGTATAGGCCATTTTATTTTGGTTAAGGACTGACTAGGATTGTATTTTCTTTTTTGTTCGATGGTCGAGAATACTCCCATCTTAGTTATAGGGCAAGATACTTGCAGCTCTTGTGTCAGTGTCTACTTGCGATATCATGCCTCCCTCACAGTGGGAAGGGTTGGGCTTTCTGGAGAGGAGCAAGGTCATGCATTGAGGAAACCCTTTGGAATGAGATTCCAGACACCTCTGAGGTGATGGAGCTTGGCAGGGAGGGAGCGCTTAGAAAGCTGGATAAATTAGGGTATGACAGTGAGGTCTCCTCGAGACGGGTGACAATGCTAGCTCATAAATCTGTTCTGTGGGTCTGAAAAACGCAAACATGCCCAGAGCAGTTGAATGAATTAAGTACTGAGGACATACATTATGGAAAAAGCCGTTCATAAGTGCGAAGGAGAGATGAGGCAGTTAAAGTCACAATTATGATGGTCTTAAATGGGTACACTGAACTGATCAGGGCGATGGGAGTGCTTCAGAGTACCATACATTACAGCTGTTGTCTTGATGTTTGCATGAAATAAAGAGTTTAAATGAAAAAAGGATGCTGGTGCAGAGCTTTGATACTTCCTTGAGAAGCAGGCATTTCAGTGTCAGACCTTCAGCAGCAGACAAGCTGAGTGGGTAAGAGGGTCTGCTTGAATCACCCCTCAGGAGGCATTGAATGAACACAGTATCCACCAATAATCATTCCAACAAACGGATGGTCAGTCAATGGCAGATAAACACTCCAAGCACACACGTTCATTTTGGGAGGGTCTCTCTCACAAAGGAATGAATCTACACTATCCCAGTCAGGCATCTGCATATGCCAGTCAGAACTGGTTTCCAACTGACTACAGTCCCATTTGTGGAATACAGGCATCCAGTTCCCACGATGGACACAGACAGACACAGATAACGACAGTGTGAGAAACTAGAGGGTATTCTCCCCGAAGTAGACCGCAGGAATCCCTTATTCAGGTGGCCAGGGGAGGACTGGCGCTCTGAGATCCCAACCCTCAGGGTGGAAGAGCGAGGGAAGATCACCTGGGTAGTGGAGCCTGGGGTTATGCACGGGGAAAAGCCCCAGGTGAGACATGGTATTATGCGGAGGAAGAAGGAGAGGAGAATGAGATCCTTGAGACCTTTGTAGGTTGTACCACAGTTATCTGCCTTCCTCCAAATGAAGCTCCCCTATGAGAATCCCACCACCCATACACCTCTGGCAAACCAATTAAATGCCCAAACCCCATCACAGTAGAAAACAACTTCTCTCAGAATCCTTGTTTTCATGTTGCCCAACAAAATACTCCCGGTCATTCTCCTCCACGTCCCTCTGATAATGAATTCCCGAACACCCAATATATCTCGACAAAACCCTACAAACCCCGTCCCTAGGATTATCATTTTCCAAATTCCCAGTCGAATCTGACCAACAATTACAGTTCCCATAAACCCTCATACTCATTTCACAAACCCTACAAAAACCTTCGAGATTAACCAAACCCCTAGGACGAGACCCAGGGATGTTGCTAGGTCTGGAAAAGATCTGGAGCTACGCTAATTTTGGGACTGTCGGGACTGGAGGCTAGCTAGCCTTTTTGGTTGTAACCCTTGAACTTCTATCCGGTGCTACAATCAAAAGACCTGGGGCTATAACCCCCTTAGCCCCCCCCTAACAACACCTCTGACGAGACCTATAATTCCACATAACACCTTTTTTCCTTCCGACTCTGTAGGATACTTGGAAACTCTACCAACTTCCTTTTCCAACACAAACACCTTCCCCTACAGTGAAAAACGACTGACTAATTCAAAAACGGTTTCCCTGACATGTCCCAACCCAAAGGTCAGGCAAAGTCAGGCAACTGACCAGAATCGCACACACCGAACGGCTCTTTCCTTTCCCCACAGGGATTGAAGGTGAAGCACAAGAGAACAAGACGAGCGAGGTAAATCGCACGACCGGAGAGCTAACTCAGCACGGCAGTTCAAGAGGAGGAGAAAGACGGCGTATACAGAGTGGGTGAGGAGAGCAGCAACCTTGTCTTTTCCGACCAAGGTCTGGGAAAACCTCAGAAGAAGGAATCATAAGACTGCAGCGTGTGTTGCAGCAGATGTCAACGGTACACAGGACCATCCTCCGCTGCTTACCAAGCTGGGGAGAGACACTTGTCTCTGTGGTACCAACCTTAACTCCAAGAGGCGAAAACCAAGCGGTCATCACAGCCGGTGAGTCGAGGGGAGAGTCGATAAGAAACCAAACTGTGTTGAACAAAAAGTAGCCAATGGCTAAATTTGAACTTTAAAAGGCATAAAGAAAATATTGATGAAAAAGGGGGTGAACTAGCGACAGAGGAGTCCGGCACCAGAATGCCTTGGGAAGAGGCGAAAAGAGGTGAAAGTGGTCATACAGGGGTCTTGTAAAATCCTCTGTACTGTCGAAGGACTTTGACCGACAGATGATTGCAAAACTAAGGGAACAGAATCCAGTTTGGTGAAATGAGCGCATGAACAGTGTGTAGTAAAGGTTGGCAAGAGTGAGTCTGGTGGAGGGATGCTAACGAGAAGGGGCGAGACCTGAAGTCCCTATGAACAGTGTGTTGAACGAAGTGTACTCGAACGAGGGATGTCCAGTGTGAACTGTTTTGCAAAAGGTGGCCAGAGTGAACCCAGCAGAGGGAGGCAGAGAAACGGGGGTGAACCCTGAGTAACTGTTAGACATTACGATTTGTGAAAGCAAGAAGTATTGTAAAACCAGGGGGAAGTGAATTTTCCCCCTTGTCATTCAGGTCAGAGTCCGACCGAGGGAGATCCAGGGGTGAAAAGTCATCACCCAAAGTGTATTTGGAAAAGGAACTCTTGGTTTGTAGTTGAATACATCAGGCCTGTGATGGCAAGAGACTTTTTATTGAAAAGAGACTTATCCATCGAAGAACCTGATACAGAACTTTCGGCTCGTGGTGGGAAAGCTTGTGTGGGCGCTGTGCTCAGGAGATCCACCTTGTCCCGTGCTCAAAATGTGGGGAAGGGCGACCGCTGGCAATCACATCCTGTCATGATGCCTACCCCCGGGGATCCAGATCAAATCCAGCAACCCCGGAAGAAGGGATCAAGTTATTCCAAGCAAGCCCAACAACCCCTGCTAGGGGCCATTTGGGTGCAGTCCTGGCCTCTTTGGCGCCAGGCTCATTTGGAGAGTCAGTCCTGGCACCATAGGCGCCAGGCTCATAGATTAAAACTTACCTGATGCAGTCCATGCTGCAAACTTACCTGATGCAGACCATGCTGGAAGAGCTCCAAGCCAAAAGAGGCTTGGAAGGGACTACTTTACCTAGGGACTATTTTTTACTCGGGTGGGGTCGGGGAGGAATACTTAACTGGGACTACTTTGGAGGCTATTTAAACCACGCCCGAAGAGCAGCACACGCTTCGCGTTATTCTGCATCCAGCAGCGTAACGCTCACCGTGCCTGCAAGTCTGCATCCAGTCTTCTGCCATGCCCGCCTCAAGTCTGGAGCTCCTAGAAAAAGAGAGAAAGAAGGAGAAAAGGTTAGAACAAGAGCAATACCGTTGATCCTTACTTGAATTCCCGATCCACCACGCCTTCGAGCTGGAAGAAAGAAGTTATTTTATGCGCGTCGCCTCACCTGCTGCAGCGCCGCGCTGAACTCGCCGGCCTTCGCAGCATCTTCACTATCCACCACATCCTTCTGCATGTTCCCGCCGCACTCCGGCACCTAAGGGGAACACAAGAACAGCAAGGTGAGCCAAGGGAATAAACAGAGGCAATATTAGTTACCCCCCATAGACTTACCTGATTTTACAGCCGGGGGTACTATTCCTCTTCACGGGTCAGCGCAGCCTCCACCGCATCTTCGCCGTACCCCAGCCCCTAAGGGGAACAAAAGGACAGCAAGGTGAAACAAAGGGACAAACAAGGGGAATCCTCCTCACCACAATAGACTTACCTAATTTTACCGCCAGAGGCATTATTCCCCGAGACTTCATAATTTCTCTCAGCACCTGAATAAGGGAGAAAGCAACAGGTTACATACTGACATTATTTTATTAAACTGTGTTGAATAATACAAATCCTTACCTGAATGTTACCGGTTGCCACGAGGAACTCTTCGCTAGGGTCAAGCTGCAACCTGCAAGGAATCGGACAAGAGTGAAAGTCAGACATTTGAACTCTTACGAACTATATATATATACTTACGGCGTCTCGCCGGAAATCTCAGAGTCAATATTGTTCTGGAACTCACCAATTCCTTCGAACCACTGAAGCAACTGGTTATCTACGCGCCCCTGTGCTCAATGCAGGATGGAGAGCTCATCTTTCCAAACCATTAGGTGAGACTATAAGAGGGGACATTAAAGGTGATCAGTGGGGAGAACAGCGGGGGTGGGGGTTAACCCTCAACTCCAAGGGTGGTTAATTCCCTTTCTCCATTTGCAGAAGAATACTCCTACAGGCCAAGCAAACGAAGCTAGGTGGGCCAGTCCAGTATGTCATCTCGGCACTACGCGTCACATTGGTGGAGACCGCAGCTGTCCAGTTCAGATCACCACCCCTGTGGGAGCCAGGTGAGCGTAACACATCCTGACATATTTGTGAACACTTCTTTCTTTATTGAAAACCCTATCCCACACTCTTTCTGTAATTAGTTGTAAGGATTTGGCAATTTTATTTTTTTAGTATAGGCCTTTTACTTTGAAAAGACACCACAAGGACTGCCTTATTTTCATTTAATGGTCGAAGCTTGCTCCCATCTTAGATTTAGGTTAGGAGACCCTTGAACTGTGTTCACTTGTGCCTGTCTTTCCTGTTACCACCATGAGTCAGTGTCAGAGTCAGGCTCTCATATATATATATATATATATATATATACATACACATACATACATACATACATATCTTTAGGAAACACAGCCACATTCCTTTCAATACCCAGGGTCACCAAATGTGTGCTAAAAACAAGGGAGAGGAGCCAAAAGGAGAGGGCTACAATGCACTACCCATTGCACAAGTGACAGAACTACAGAGTAGGGTCTTGCAACAGAACAATAATTATGGACCAAGCGAGGCTGTACACAGTCGCCTACAGATTGTTATGGAGACAGGATACTACGGGGAAAGTTGTTATGCCAGTAGAACTACTGCATGTTGCATTCAAAAAGTTGCACTTCCCCGCCCACAGTTCGAAACAATACATAGCAGCCGATCTCCAGGAACATTGGTTTATCCCGAACCTTCAAAAATACCTAAGCAAGGGGAGGCGTGGCCAACGGGCGCAGCATGGAGAAGTGATCCTTCGCTGCTCCCGAAGCCGCAAGCCGTATCCTGCAATATCCTGCCCAAATAACTGCAAATGAAGAAAAAATGTTTTTTTCCAGTAGCGGAATATAGCCGTATATGCCGTACCCTGAGCAAAAACTGTTGGCTAAATCCGAAGAAATCAGCTGAGGGAAAATGAAGCGACCGCATCCACAAGAAATCCAAGAAGGCTGTTGAGCGCGAACGTAGCAACGTTCTACATCCTGGTGCCCGCCGAAGCGAAGCTGTACACAGATAGCCGCTGGAACCCTGTAGGCGGACACTGATGCACACTTGCCCTAGTGTTTGGAGGTAGAGAGCATCCCCTGGCCCCTGCCTGGACCCACACATCTACAGACCACAGGTGACGGCGGTAAAGAGAGCTGTCTCACGCGGCGATCAGCATTGAGCCTCCCAGCCCCCCTCCCCCAAGCAGTCACACCGAGCGGTTGCGGGCGCTCCGTGCAACTTTGTGCGCCTGCTGACCTGTTCACACCATCGGTGGCCAGAGCCCAGACCACGAACATTCACAAACATTCCGGTAAGGAGAGTGGGAGGCAGGAAGTGGACTCTGAACCCTGCTGGGGGAACATCGTGAGGGGAACCCCTCCCCCGGACCCCTGCCTCGCGGGGCGGACGTGTTTTTAATCACGTACTGGAGCCGCGGGGGAATATATATATATATATAGAGCCGGCCCATCCAGGGACTGCAAGGAGTGAGAGGGCAGCCCTAACCGTGTCAAGCCTGCAGTACAACATAAGCCCCCACATAAACAGCTAAAAGAGACGCCGCCCTAGGCAAAAATACCAGCACAGCAACGCTGGAAGCACGCAGACAGACCTAGGAGGGGGGGCCCAAAAACTGCGGACTATGAACCGAGCAGCTCGGATATTGGAAGAAGGTCCTCCTGTTCTGCCCACGCAATCACCTCAAAACTGAGTTGCAGTCACAGCCACCTCATTGTAAGAGACCCAATAGCACAACCTCTCAGCTTGGGGACAGCTGGAGAGACAAACTAATAAACATTCAAAATCTGTTATGGACTGTACTCCTGCCCAAACACCCACTCTAACACGGATTGGGGAAACGAGATCAGATGAGCTAGAATGGGAAGATGGTGGTGGGCTGCCAACATATACCACCTACCAGCCGCGTGTCTACGCATTCTGTACCGCCTCAGAACAAGACACACCGCGCGTCGGGCGACACGAATGCATAAGTGCACAACCGAAACCTGAAATCACCCCCTGATTCAAAGCGAAACCAACCCTGGGACACTCTGTCGCCCATAGAAGCGCCAGAAAGACCGCACTAACAACCCAAACTAAGGGGTGCTAAACAGTGAGACAAAACACGTAGATATTTAAAGGTGCCCCAAGTGTACTGGCAAACCCACAACGTGGGAATCAAGCAATAGCGGACGGAATCGATAACCTTGCCCCCCCCACTCCCCATGAGGAGCGAAGATGGAGGGCCCCACAACCTGAAAATGTACGAAATACCTGTTCTACCTCCAAGACTGAGGTCCCAGTGCAAACTGATATTGCACATAACTACCAAATTCGAGCTGCAACAAGTGGAATAAACACTCCACACCTGTAAATAGCAAAGGCACTACACTGAAAACAGGGAAGGAACACACAAACGTGCAAACTATAACAAACACAGCTGTAAACAGTGATCTATCTGCAGGCTGAAGTCACTCCTGGCAAAGAGCAGAATCAACACACCAAAGCCCTCACCGTGCGATCCCTCAACCCCGCCCCCCGCTGGGCTTTACGACCCGGTGGACAAATCCAGAACACCTGTGGGACAAGATTGCCAAACCTCCCCCGTATCCCCGCGAAACAAAACTAATCCCCATGCTACTAAAACAACCTCACAACATGGGGAAAGATAAGCACAGGAAAACCTCCACACAAAGCATGATAGAACAATATACAACCACACCACTGTCTCGCTCGCCGGAAAGGTCGGTGTCAACCGAACTAGAGAACGCAGAAGACGACATCTCCCTCAGAGATGTGATGGGTGACATTGCCAGCTCCAGAACATCAATGGAGAAGAAAATGGACAGCATTGGTGCCGAAGTATCCCTATTGAGACATGACCTGCAAAAGCTAACTGCACGCACCGGGGAGGCGGAAGCACACATCTCGGAGACCGAAGACAATCTGCGGGGGGTCAACCGTCAGATGTCTGGCATGTTAGACCGTATTAAAACCGTGGAAGGAAGAGTGGATGAAAGTGAGGGAAGGTTGAGGCGCAACAACATCCGCATCCTTGGCCTCCCTGAGAAAGCGGAAGGGGCATGCATGGAACTATTCCTTGAGAAATGGCTCACAGACACATATGATATGAAATCCTTCTCCAAATCCTTTTCTATTGAGCTGGCACATCGCATCCCAACTGGCAGAACTGCACCAGGTGCACCGCCGCGCACAGTCATCGCAAGATACCCAAATTATAGGGATAGAGATGCCATACTGCAAATGGCAAGGACAAAAGGATCCATCACCTATAATGGCTCTAAAATCGCTTTCTTCCCTTACTTCACCAGAGAGGTGCAAAAAGCATGTCAATCCTTTGACCCACTCAAAAGACGTCTGCAATCATTTGGAACCAAATATGGTCTAATCTTCCCTGCTCAACTAAAAATATTCCATAACGGCACAACGGTGCATTTCACAGACCCTAAAGAAGCATGGAATTGGGCAGAACGAAATATAGAAGATGATTGGAGCACAAGGAGGAAATCAGGGGGCGAACGCAATAGACCACATCAAGAGAGACCACCAGACATCAGACCCCAACAGCAGCAGGAAGAAATGCCACAAAAGGAAAACGCATGATAGGACACGGTAACAGACAAAGCAAACGGAAACACTGGAATGTAAAGACAATGAAGCCCAGCTTCAAAACAGATATACAGTTCATAAAACACGCAACGGCTGGCGGCCAAACCCGCCCCGCCCCCTGACCAGAAAACGTACGTATAGCACTAGGCAAAAGTACTAGACTGCCTAGTTCCATTGTCTGAATACAGACGGCAAAACTGAATCAGAACAGAGTTATTATTATAAGCGACTTGAAGTTTGCGAATCATTGCATGAAAACTGCGAGTGCATAGTTTTGTTTAATTTAGTGTTTAAGTTATAAAACGGTGACAGATGCTTCAGTTGGGGCCGAAGTATGGGGAGAGGGGAGTTCGATATATGTTCAAAAGATGGAAAAGCTCAATGGAACACCGAAACCTACATAAACCAGGTGTTAATCAAACACTGACCATTGTTCCCTGCCACAAGACAAGCATAAGCAACGCCCCCACTCTGGGAGGCTTCACTGTTATCCGTAACCATGACTGCTAACGTAACTCTGCAAGACAATAAGACTCGAGACTTAAAAAACCTCTTACCTGGAATGTAAATGGCCTAGGAAACAGCCTGAAAAGACGACTAGTACGACAATTCCTGAATAGGCATAGCCCAGATATAGCCTTCCTAACAGAGACTCACCTGGCAGGTACAACCAATGCATTATTCAAGCGTTCCAACTATCGTACAACAATTAAGGCAGGCTTCACGATGGGAGCCAGAGGGGTTACTGATATTAATACACAAAAGACTGCCATTTACCCTGACGAAAACAACGCAAGACACTGGGGGCAGATTTACGTACGTCACAGGTACGCTCTGGAACAAAACAATATCCCTGTTGGCGTTCTATGCCCCGCCCCGCACTACAAACCATGCTAATAGAAGATATAACGCCCTTGCTAACCAGTGATACCTCTGACACCTTGGTCCTAGGGGGCGACTTCAATGATGACATGAACAATATACAGGATCGCACACACCTACGCAACAGAGACCCCAACCGCCGAACCAACCTGGCCACATTTGTGGAAGCATTTGGTATCAGACGTATGGCGAGACCTGCATCCTGAAGAAAGAGAATACTCCTTCCACTCTGGGGTACATACATCGCTGTCACGGTTAGACTATTTCTTTGTGCCGGCAGCAATAATACATACAGCAACACAAGTAGAATACCTCCCAAGAGGCATTTCGGATCACTCCCCTCTACTCATGTCAATTACGACATGCAAACCAGCCCCCCCCCCTCCCCCACCGGTATGGAAATTGAACAACTACCACCTAGGCTCCCCTGAACTAATAGAACACCTACAAAATGCCACCACAACATACTTTGAACTGAATGAAGGATCGGTGGACTGTCCTGTTATACTGTGGGAAGCCTATAAACCGGTGATACGAGGGGAAATCTCGTGGACAGCAGCACAAAAGAAAATATACCTAGAATCACTGAAGGAGGGAGAGGCAAACGTAAAACAAGCAGAAAAGACACATCTAACCCAGGACTGTCCTGACACAAACAGAGCTTTGGTTTTGGCTAAAAAAACTACAAAACATTACATTGGATAATGCCAAACAGGCACATAGAGCAATGAGAGCCAGAATTCATGAAACAGGTGACAAGGCAGGGAAGATGCTAGCTTGGCTCGAACGGAGGGATGAGGGCCACAACCAAGTAAGAGCAATCACACTCCAAAATTCAGAACCGTGGCTGGCAGACGCGGATATAGCTGAAGAGTTTGCAAAATACTACGAGGAGCTATACAAGGCACCTGCAGCTCCACCCGAGACCTCCATACTGGAGGAAATCACCCTCCCGTCCCTAAGTGCCGAACAAATTGCTAACCTAGAAAGGGAAATCACGGAAGAAGAGATCACAGCAGCTATGATGCAGCTCCAATCCGGAAAGACACCCGGACCAAATGGCTTTCCCTTAGAAACCTGGAAAAAGATAGGCGGTAATGAACTGGCCCCCCACCTACTCAAAATGTACCAACAGGCCCGAACCACAGGGTGCCTGCCAGCGGACCTAAGGAAAGCTACAATCGTTTTAATACCTAAAGCAAACAAACCCCCAGATAACTGTAGCTCATACAGGCCGATCTCCCTCATTAACAGCGAGGCGAAGATACTGGCCAAATTGCTAGCGACACGCCTACAGCAGATCATATCATCTCTGATTCACCCAGATCAATGTGGCTTCATGCCCGGTAGATCCACAAAAATGAACATAAGGAGAATACACTTAGTCATTGACCGTGCCCAGACCCTGAATATTCCCTTAGGAGTACTCGCAATAGACTTTGAAAAGGCGTTCGATTCCATCCACTGGGGGGCACTCTGGGGGATCATGCGTAAAATGGGGTTCCGAGAACAATTCCTATTGTGGGTCCAACTACTGTACAACACACCAATGGCCGAAGTCAGAGTGAACGGCTGGACATCACGATCCTTTGCCTTGGGAAAAGGGATGCGGCAAGGCTGCCCCCCTATCAACCCTCCTCTTTGCGCTGGCCATGGAACCACTGGCTCAACTACTGAGAGAAACATCTACATGGAGAGGCATCCCAGGCGGGCCAGAATGGGAGGACAAAGTCTCACTGTACACAGACGACTTATTGATATATCTGCGAGACCCCAAGGTGACATGCCCAGTAGTGACACAGCTACTCCAAAAATACGGGACCTTTAGTGGCCTAAAAGTGAATTGGTCCAAATCCACACTATTTGCACTAAATCAATTAGGTATGGAGGCCCCCGAGCTCTGCCCATATACAATAGCCCCTGATCACTTCCAATACCTGGGTATCAAGATCACAAGAAACCTCAATGATTACACACTTTACAACTTACAACCCATCACAGAGCGTTTTGTAGGGGATGTGCAGCACTGGATGTCCCTACCCTTGACCCTGCTAGGTCGAGCTGCACTGTTTAAAATGCTGAGACTTCCTCATTACTTATAAATACTCCAGAATGCCCCTCTGCATATGCCTGTGAAGACGTTCCAAAAAATAGACTGTACACTCAGAAAGCTCCTATGGGGAGTTGGACGCCCGAGAATAGCCCTTCAAACACTAAGGGTCGATATGGGAAGGCGGCATTGGCCTGCCAAGGCTACAAACATACTACTGGGCTAGCCAGATGTCGGTAATAAATGATGCACTGCATGCGGAAGCCACAATACTGCATGTACGAGCATCACCTTCCTTGGAACTATATGCTGCAACACCCAGAGTAAACCCCCGAAAAATGGCATCACAGACGTCTCGCATCTGGGCAGAATCACATACTTTTATAGGTTGGGGGGACAAAGTCACGCCAATACAACCGCTATGGAACAATAGAAATCTCCTTGAAGTAGCTAAATTGCCGAAATGGCCAGTGTGGGTGGTATGTGGTATAGAAAAAGTGGGAGACATTATAGTAGATGGTACTATCAGTCCCTACGATGAACTGATTCTGTCTTTTAACCTCCCAGAAGCGGAAAGATACCACTACACACAGCTCCGGCATGCACTACAACAGCACCTACCTACCCTCTCTGACATGTTAGATAGTACTCCACTAGAACGAAACGTAGTTACAGACCACATCCAGGCAAAAGTCACCACAGTGATGTACAGTGTCATCACCTCCTTTGCCACACCAGAACTGGTACGGCTTAAAACAAAATGGGAAACTGAAGTCTGGGAGATCATGCCGGAAGACTGGGTTCAGATACTAATGTACCCCGCGAAGGCGCCATTATCAACCAGGTTACGACTTGTCCAACTGAAAATATTACACAGGATTTATTATCCAAGGGTAGCCCTGTATCGCTGGGGTAAAATAACATAATCTAACTGCTTATGCTGCCATAGAGAGGAAGGAACCTTCTTCCACACTTTGTGGGAATGCCCAAATATTAGCCACTACTGCCAGCAATGCTGCGATATCCTTACAAGAGTCCTGAAACAGACGATCCCCAGAGACCCCAAGCTACTGCTACTAGGAGCAGACAGCGAGATAGACCTGTCAAGATACAAAAAGCTCTGCTTCATGACTGCAGCAGCAATAATCAAAAGAAATATAGCGCAACTATGGGGAGCTGCCGAAACGCCGCAAGTAAGCCAATAGATCACTGATGTACAAATTTGCATCGCCATAGAAAGGAGAGTATATAAAGCCATGGGATGCCCTGAAAAAGCGGACAAGATTTGGCAATGATGGGAAGATATGTGAACTTTGAAATCTTTAATAACATAACACCGTAGAATGTGGGATATGAACATTGCAATGGAGAATTTACCATAAAACATGTATTGTATGTGATCTGTATGAGCGCGTATTCCATTGAATGTTATTGTTGTTATTGTGATCTGACCTGGTAAGGACCAGTGGTTGTATTTTATACAACCAATAAAATATGATATTAAAGAAAAAAGAAAATTCCTAAGCAAAAGCGTACAACTCAGGGATGGCTTTAAAAACACTGCGGGGCACTTTGCCCCACCCAGCAGGTCACTTCAGTTAACTGCATATAGACTACGCAGACATGGGAGAAAGATGTAACGGCGCCAGGTATCTCACTGTGGTGGTGTGTCCATTCGCTCGATGGGTGGAAGCAGGGCCCTGTGCACACCCAGATGCAAAGTGTGCAGCAACATTTTGAAGTAATACGGTCCAATAACGGGACACATTTTGTCAACAACCTATTCAAAGATGTTATGTCTCTATTGGGAATAAAACACAAAATGTGCTCAATTTACCACCCGCAAGCAAATGGGCTGATAGAGAAAATAAGCAGTCTCCTTAAAAGGAGGTCATCCAAACTGTGCCATTCCTTAAAGAAACATTGGGATTACTGCCTTCCCTTAGCACTATTTCAGCTGCGCACACAGCCTAGCAAGGACCACCACCTGTCACTCCATGAAATAGTAATGGTTAGACGCATGCAAACGCCACTGTCTCCAGTGAGAAGGGCCTCTGCTGCACAAAGAACAGCAACAGTCTTGGGGGAAGAGTTCAATGAGCATCTCACGCAGCTCACACGAGTGGTACAGAGTATAGAAAAACAAATAGCTCCCCCATTCACAGCAGAAAACCAAATAGACACAACTTGACACAGCCTCTGATTCCGAAATTCCATGGTCCATACGAGATGATCTATTGCACCCCGCTCACTGTTAAAGTGAAAGGGTTGCGGTATTGGATTCACCTCCCAGATGTCCGAAAAGCTCATGATAGCGTAGCACCAGAAATTGAAAATAACACGCAACACAATGTTGCAGTACCTTAGGAGGAAACAACAATGATAGCTGAAAAATGCAGCGATCCATGAACAATGTAAATATCTCTGTCTCTGTCTCTCTTTTTCTCTCTTTCCCTCTCTCATGTCCGTCTAAATCTTTATTAACACCCACCCAGTTTTATCCCTTTTCTATAGGTGCAACAATGCTGGAACTAATGGGAATAAAGTGAGTGGAATCCACACATATAGTTACGATTGCGGGTTGCACTTTACTGCCATATTATTCACTGTTTTGATGTTTTGTTTAGGGATATATTGGGTAGCATCTTTTATCTGGGGCTCACATATAAACGAAGGGGGGCAGGGGATGAAATGGATGGGTAATAGCAACTTCTCCTGAAACTTAACTACCCTACACAAAAATGTAACAGAAGTAACCTCAAATGTGTCTTTGCTTGAACATAATGAAACTGACAGTATATTAAATGCACCAAATTATAAGCTAATATCCTCCACTATGTTTACAGTTCAGCAAACTACTTCACAACCTAATATGATCTTAACCTCAATGTCTGCTGAAATGCTTGATGTATTACTTACCCCAGTGCCCAATGCAGAACCATATCCCATTTACCCAACCATGTTGTACCAACAAGTAGGCGTAACTACTGATGTTGCCCAATTGCATAGTGAACATTCTGTAATGCCCACAACCACGAATGTTGCATCTAGCGGCTCCCAAACCACACTGTGTACCAGCCTAATGGTCCAGTTATTACCAGCTAATGTACAGCAGTCATATTGTGACGACAACAGATTATGTAGAAGCTCAGCAGGGAAACGACAATCACTTTTACATAACAGTAGAAAGAAGAGACAAATACGTCAGTACAAATATGAAGCCTACCATGGCCTAGGGCTAGATAAAATGGGGGACCTTCGCCATCCTGGACAGTATAACAGCTGGTACTCTGATATGAGTGCAACAGGAAGGCAAACGACTAATGGGAGCTGCAACGTGTGTTCCTTGATACTGCACGCATATGGGGCACCAAAGATTTTAGTACATCAAGAAGCACCTCTGGTAGAATCACAATGCCTCATCCACCTTGCACTATGTAGGATCAAAGGAACCTTTCAGGCACACACAGAAAAATGAGACTCTTCCCGCCAGATGAGAGGATATGCAAGAAGGGATCCAAAGGCACGAAATGGTTTAAATAACCATTCCTGGCTATAGATGGCACAAGCTTCTCAGAAAATAAATGGCATGAATCAACGTTTATGTGCAAGGCTGAGGGTCTCCGTGGCCTCTCTGATGAAAAACTGGACTTTGTGGGGAAAACGTGTGCACATATATGGACTGAACACATCACCAAATTGACATGGGTCACAGCTCTCGAAAAACCCATCAAGGTACAGCAAGAAGAAAATTATGAACTTTGTTTCTATCACGAAGGGAAGGTATCGATGGAGTCTAACAAATGCTGCAACAGAACAATCATCATCCCGGATCTTCGAAAATGTAATGCAGCACTAATGGACTATTACTGGGTGTGCGGCGGAAAAGCATACTTGCACATCCCATCATCCTGGAGGGGCTACTGTGCTCTGGCAACGCTACATTCCGCACTGCTGGTCGTACCTGAGGAGCATCTAAAGGGGGGAGCAGTGACGGCAGATGGCCAGACAGCACCAAGGCCTACAGAGAGACCGCCCACAGCATCAACCCCCATCTTTCGAATACGGTCAGAAGAAGAGCGGCATGATCATCTGTTCCGAAACCAACTACCTGTCCGAAGATTCATCTGACCTGCTCGCACAGATCCCAGATGAATATAAGCTTTTCAACTCAGCAGAGACATTCTTTGCATCACTCATGGCCAGTATCCAAGCAAGAGTGAATGCCAAGTGGCTGTAAATTGTGCAGTGGGAGCTGATCCAGCTGGCGAACAACACTGAAGAAGGATTCAACGCTATCAGGGTAGAATTAAGAGCACTCCGGCTGATGATGATGATGATGCAGAATCGCTACGTGCCCTACCTCCTCACAGCAATGGAGGGCAGGATTTGCAAAAAGATCGGAAGTTCATGTTGCACGTACGTACCTTCTGCAGATGCTGACAATGGGACATTATCGCACGTGATAGAAGCAGTGCACAAACTTGGGTCCCAAATGAGGGAGGCCGGAGTGCAGGAAAATGACTGGCTCAACATGGCATGGCTTGGAACTGCAATGAAAATGCTGATCCCTCTCATCGGATTCCTTTTGTTGATCTTGTGTGTGTGCCAGTTAGGACTCTGATGTTGTGCAAAGGCAGTTCCAAGACGTCCAATGGTGATGGTGACTATTGGTAGTAGAAATAATAATAAGATACTTCCAAATACTCAGGAAGCACAGATTCAAACACGAGAGAGTGATGAACCCAAATACTGCATGGTAGCAATATACCACACTGGGGTAGACCATTATCATACAACTATCAAGAAACCCGAGGAACTTGAAAACTATAGAGAAGTATGGGTAGACTTGGATGGGGGATTTTATATATATGACCTGTACTCCTGAAGAATATGCCCGGCGTGGGGAGAGCCCAAGAAGTGTGTGTCGAGCTTGGGTGCCTATAAAGGATAGCCCTGCCTGGGAAGAAGCAGAGAGAAGGGCAATTGAATTTAGAAATACTGGGTGAGGGTTTTCGTTACTGACGGATTAACGAAAGGGGGGAATGTTGGGAAGGACATGATCCTGCCCCACCGACACTAGGCATCGCCAAATAGAATAAACGTCATCACAGCCCTGCGGGAAGAGGCCCCCTCATATACTGTACGGGTAAGAACTCTATAACATAAGCAAAATTGGCTAATAACACTACCCATGCCCCGTCATTAGGACTCAGTTTAGTATTGGGCCAAGACAACATCTTTCAATTAGGCCTGAAATCCACTGCTCTGCAAGGCTGCAGCACGTGCACCCCCGGCCTGTCGCGCAGAGGGACCAAACCATTCACATATTAGGTCAGTGCACAAGCCTTGTTCTCACGGAAGTCCATCCGTTCACTGTCCCTCCAATGTTGCAAATCTCTAGTATCATTCTTGCACAGAATGCGCTTGGCAAAGAGCGTGAACAGGCTGCAATGCGAATGCCCATAAATCTCCACTAAACTGCCCGTGCCCCCTCACCATCCACCCTGCCAGGCCAGAGCTCACCCACCCCAACCTCACGGTTCCTTTCATGATGAGACTCTAAACCCCCTCGCTTTGGCCATTCCATAACACCCACCTTAGACCTAATCATAGGTAGCAATATATTCTTCCAAATAAAAACACGTCTGTTCGTATCATGAGGCACCAGATGGATAGGTAGTAAATTGAGCCCCCAAGAGAAACAGAGTGCAGGAGGTGCGGTATCAATGAAGCCCTAAATATGGAGTTTGGCATGCCAATATATTATCCCCTCTCTACAAAGAAACCTCCTTGCATTTGATGCCCAGGTAACCGCCATTTCTCAGTTTCTGCTTAGCTTAGATAGTTAGGAATGTTGCATCAGCCTGACCGGACCTTCAACGCGGAGATGAGCCCAGCTGACCCACGTGCTAAAAGATTGACTGCGAAGCAACAGCCAGTCAGTGCCTGGCATCCTCTATAGAGCAGGCTGTTCCACATGTCTACTCCAACCAGCATTGTGATTTTCGACTGTATGTAGTTATGTGACCAATGACGTGTTTGGTCTTTTTAGTGTGCTGCCAGTGTAATTTTTGGCAGAGCGCTTTAGGGCAGCAGAGTTCTTTGCTGGCATTTCTCTATATTATATGAACTGTTATCCTCGCAAAACTATCTCATGGTCTCCTTAACTAAGGAGTGCATGCCCATCTATATTATCATTGAAATTATTTGGGACGTGCAAATAAGGGACGCACCTTCACATCTGCTGCATCAATGCAACTAAGGGATATTTTGGAGGGGGAGCAGCCACGGGACGATCTGACTCAGAAACAGCTTAAATGGAGCCTGGAAAAAACCTCAACTGTTCCTTCCTAGCAGTATACAAACTTGTCACTTTGGTTCGCAAATCAATGGCCTGAAACAAAGCAGCTGTAGGGTCGGATTTGAGATCCAGGGCAGTCACACCAGGTGAACAAAAAGGTATACCTCTCCACCAACTGACCTGATGACCCAACCAGCCACCTTCTTAACTCTCCAGCAAGGGAAGATGCAGAGGAAATCTGATCACAAAGTAAATCTCCGAGAGTTCTAAAACAAATGGGAATAAAATAGGTAAAAAACATACTTGACCAAACTAATAAACAATAAGGAAAATCAAGTGCAATTAGTAAATAACCTATAAGGGATCCACCCTTTAACAACTGGCATAAGATTGTGCCTCACAGAAGTTGAACACTCTCAAAGGAGGATATGCAGACAGTCTACTGCGGAGTATCCTAAACATTCCAAGAAGGCCCAATGACACAAGCGCACCACAATGAGTGTTCATGGAGACAATAATGAAAGCAGAGTCAGCAAAAGAATATCCATGGAGCACAAGCGTAATGACATGAGGACGACAAAATTGAAGTGCATCGAGAGGATAGACCATATTTGTTCTTTTGCGCAAAGTGGATGGAGAAAACGTATCCAAAGTGTGAAGTCTAAGTAGACTGACGTTCTTCAGCCAATGCCATGATCTATGTTGGATCCATGAGAACAGGGTCATGGCACTGAACCAAGTTTGTGTGTATGAAACAGGATACCAAGGCAAATAATTTGACCATGCAATGTCCTGGACTGGCAACAATGGTAAAACACTTTGATTAACAGGAATTGCTTGCCTAAAAACAAATTATCCAATTCAGTTGGGGCCATGGAAAGTTGAAAACTGATTAATCTAATTCTCCTCCTAGGGTCCACTCCAGTATTTACTCATAAAGGGTCTACTAGTGCATAGCTATCCGAGTGCTTCGGAGCACGGCAAGGTAGCCGAGGTCCATAGGTCGAGACACTGACTACAACTGTACGTAACAGGATTCAGTTCAGGTTCCACAGCATGACCATAAAATGCTTCCTTGGGTGGACACCGGGCTAGCTCTGTTTTCATCTGAAACTCTTTACATCAAAGGTTGGAGAATGTGCACAACTAATCACAAATCCACAAAGAGACAAAAAGGTTTTCAGCAATTGGGCCAAGACTCTGCCACACGATTGCGGTCAACATCAGGTAGGCACTTGGTTGGAGAGATTTAAAGCACCCTTGAAAAGCCATATATTTAATGCCAGCAACTATGCACATTTGGCTTGATAGGAGAGGATATTGCAAGCTTGCTGCAACTCTCCACAAACACATGGCATTCCTTTCCATAGTCTTAATGGGAAAATTATCAGTCACAAATTGGCTAATGTGAAGTGCACATTTGGTTGCTGGGGGTAGACACAAGTGTCTAGAATTGACTAACTTTATGTCAACTCATAGAATCACTGATTAACTTGTATTGTGTCAGCTTCTTTAGCGTTTTGAGTGTATGGCTCTGCGTTCCAGGACTATTGGGGAGGAATCTCAAGAACGGCATGGATGTCCCCATTTTGTTTTTTACAGCCAAAGCTCTGCATCATTTCATCAATGAAAACTGTCTAATCTGTGTTCTGTGATTGGTTGATTTTCAGGAGGTATGTTGTAACATGCGATTAATGTGCAGACTGTATGGAAAGGTTTGCTCATTTTTAGGGCGACTACGACATTGCAGAGTGGGTATTGGAGCACCTTTGACATTGGCACTCTTTAAGGTTGCTGCTGATTTCTGCAATACTGTAGTCATTTGAGCTTTGTGTCTTGGTTTTAGGTTATCCATTTCTTAGACAATTTTTCTTAGTAGGTGTAAGGCATCATGGTCCATTAGTATAGGGAAATGCTAGAATTGTTCCCTTTTGTGACTTTGCACTCTGAAGCTTGATGCTTACGTTGATATTTCTTTATGCTGAAAGTCGTGAATGTATACGTCTTGTATTTATTGGTTTTTTGTGTGACCCTATCCCAAAGATTTTCATAGAGGCCATATAGTCAATAGATCAGTACTTTGTATTGGTCCTCTCAAATTTTCCTCTCTTGGAACTGCTCGATTTTCCAGTACCTGGTTTGTTTTTTGGCATTGTTTTTTTTACAGTAATGGATGCTTTCAAATCTCAGATTCCTTCTCTTTTCGGAGCGGTGGGCTGTGGTGTTAGTTTTGTCTGATAGATCTGGAGGTGTGGCAGCTGTGTTTATAAGTCTGTGTTTTATGTACACTACGGTTGCACTATGAGGTTTGGCGACAATGGGAATATCTGTATCCTTCCATGCTCTTTTGTCAGAATATTGATTTATTGACAATGCTGGAGCCACAACATGCTCTCCTCAGGACTCCTGCTAGCTATTTGTATGGGACATCAGAGCATTTTTGCATACGGTTGGTTGCTTGGCCTGTGCTTTACAGTTGCCACATCCTTGGTACTTGACAGTATCTTCACTGACATGAATAGATCTCACCTGGTTGGCATAATCACATCAGAATCCGGTTCCAGGAAGGCCCACCTTGATGTGCTGTTGGTTGGAAGGTTGTCTCTTGCTCATGGTTTTTGCATGCTAGTACTCTTGAAGTTGGATTTTGCGGCAGTGTTTTGGGTTTCTGTGGCCCTTTGATCTTCATGCCCTTGTTTCATGTAATCTCTTTCTGCAATACCGCTTGCAAGCAAGTGGACACTGTCATGATACAATATGGACCGATAGAAGAAATTGATCTTTGGCATGTGTTCAGCTGGTGGTTGTTTGAATAGCCCTTTACATTTCTGAAAGCTCACTTAAAAGAACAAGTTACTTACCAAATCTGGTAACATTCTTTCTATGGGATGTTCCTCTGACGTATTCCACATCTATGACATGTCCACAGCTGTGCTGTTTCAGAAATTTTTTGGCAGAGGGCGTCCTGCAACAATGGCGTCGAGCCGATGTCCCTCGACCGGATGTTATATATAGGACACACGACGCCCGTAGCCTCAGTTGTAGTTTTTTCCCCCAGAACGTGCGGCACCAATCTCCTGCCAGTATGACTGCAGACCGCCTTGCAGAAATGTAAGCTGCAATCGCATAGGAAATTCTCCAGAGGGGCAGGTTGGGAGGGCGATGTGGAATACGTCGGAGGAACATCCCATCGAAAGAACGTTACCAGATTTGGTTAAGTAACTTGTTCTTTCGAAGGGATTGTGTCCTCCAACGTATTCCACATCTATGACAGACTCCCAAAGCAGTACCAGACTATGGAGGTGGGAAAAGAATTTAGAATACCCAATCAAATAGCGGAATACAGAACCGCCTTACCAAAGGCCAGATCCTGACCGTGGATTGAATCCAGGGCGTAATGTTTGACAAAAGTATGTAGAGAAGCCCATGTGGCTGCTTCACAAATATTCCAAATAGTAACACCCCGCTGAAGGGCAGTGGAGGTAGCCACGCCCCTAGTCGAGTGAGCATGTAATCCTACAGGAGGGTCCTTACCCGCCAAACGGTAACACTCAGTAATAGTGAGGATAATCCACCTGGGCAAGGTCTGTTTGGTAACAGCCTGGCCCAAACGGTGTCCAGCATAACCGATAAAGAGCTGATCGTCCACTTTGACCCGGGACATCCGTTAAATATAAAAGCTCAGAGCTCTCCTAGGATCCAACCTGTGGAGCCTCTCCTCTTCCTTGCCAGGATGCGGAGGAGGATAAAACGCCGAAAGAACTATCTTCTGGTTTAAATGAAATTCAGACACGACCTTCGGCAGAAAAGAAGGCAGCAACTGAAGAACAACCCTGTCCTTATGGAAAACAGTAAAGGGTGGCTTGGCTGAAAAAGCCTGCAATTCACTCACTCTGCGAGCGGAAGTAACCACAACTAAAAACACTGTCTTGAAAGACAACAGTCTCAAAGGACAAGAGTGCAAGGGCTCCAACAGAGCCCCCATCAGAAACTTCAAAACCAAATTCAAATCCCAAACCGGCACTTGGAAAGGGGACGGCAGAAAATCATTAGTCAGTCCTTTTAGAAACTGCGAAATCAAAGGTATCTTAAAGTAAGAACACTCTTCAGACGAGCGCTTAAATATGGACAGCGCCGCCAGGTAACCCTTAATGGTACCCCACTTGAAGGCCCTTGTGGGCTAAAGAAAGCAGAAAAGACAAAACCATAGGAATGGAACATTGGAAAGGATCAACATTCTGTCTCCTGCACCAGTTGCAGAATTTACACCAACGGTACAGGGACTTTGTTGCTGGCCGCCTGGCCGAAAGCAACACCTCCATCACATCATCCGGGAGGTCCCAATCCTTGTATCTCAACCTTTCAGATACCAAGCGTGAAGGTTGAGAGCCCTGACCTATGGATGGAGAACCTGACCCCCCTCCCTCGAGAGCAGATGCTCTCGGTAAGGAAGACGGTGTGGAGGGCAGATGGACAATTTTAGAAGGTCTGAGTACCACGCTCTCCTGGCCCAATCCTGAGCCACAAGGATCATGCGGGTCCGAACCTTTGCAACCTCAGTAACACTCGAGGAATTACGGGTCTGAAGGAAACGCATACAGCAGTGGGAATGACCAATCCACCACAAACCCGTCTCCTAAGGCTCCTCTTGGAGGAAATTCCCTTGAGCAGAATCTCTCGCACTTACGGGTGACACTGGTGGCAAAGAGATCCACTTGCGGGGTTCCCCAAAGGGCGAAGATCTCCAGAAGGACTTCCTGAGCCAACTCCCACTCGTGAGAGACTGTGCTCTGCCTGGTCAGAGCGTCTGCCGCCGCGTTTTTGTCTCCGGCCAGATGAACTGCCAAGATCGAAAGACCTTGTTTGATGGCCCAGAACCAGAGTTGCATCGCCTTCCTGCACAACAGGAGCGAACCTGCCCCCCCTTTTTGTTCAGGTAATGCAAGGCCACTGTGTTGTCTGTCATGATCAAGACAATTTTCCCCCGTACAGTCGGCAGAAAAGCCTTCAGGGCAAGCCTGATGGCTCTCAGCTCAAACAGGTTGATGTGGAGTCTGGACTCTGACGGAGACCAACGACCGCTGACCGTCAGTCCGTTGGCATGAGCACCCCATCCTGTGAGGGAAGCATCCGTCACAATCGTCACCTCCGGCCATGGTTGCCAAAATGGTTCCCCCTTCAGCAGGTTCCTTTCGTCGGCCCACCACAAATGATCCTGGGCGACAGAGTGGAATCTGCACGGGATCCGACATCTTGCCCGAGAACTGGGACCACTGCAGTTTGAGGGTCCATTGCAGTGATCTCATCCGCAGTCTGGCCTCCGGCACCAGAAAGATGCAGGATGCCATGAAGCCCAGCAACCTTAAGAAGTCGAAACCCGGGAGACACTGGGGACTTTGAAACTTGTCCACCATCTGCACAATGTGATGAGCCCTGACCTGGGGAGGTGAACACTTCCCCAGGGACGTGTCTAGTACAGCACCGATGTACTGGAGCTGTTGGGAAGGTGTCAGATGCGACTTCTTGAAATTCAGGGAGAAGCCCAGCCTGTGGAGGGTGCGGCAGGTGAGACTGAGATGATCCAACACTTGCTCGGGAGAGCGCGCTCGCTTCAGCCAGTCGTGCAGGTAGGGGTAGACGTGAATCCCCCCTCGCCTGAGGTACGCTGCCACCACCACCATGAGCTTGGTGAAGACCCTCGGGCGAAGGCCAAACCGAATGGCAGGAACCGAAACTGAAAGTGCGAGTCGCCAGCCGCAAACCTAATGTACTTCCTGTGCTTGGGATGAATTGGCACATGAAAGTACGTGTCCTTGAGGTTGAGAGACACCAACCAATCCTGAAGTTGAAGGGCCTGGAGGACCTGAGAAAGAGTAACTATCTTGAACTTGTCCTTCCCGAGAAGATTGTTCAACCAACGCAAGTCCATGACAGGTCTCAGTCCTCCGTCTTTCTTGGGAATCAAAAAATATGGGGAATACCATCCCTTGTTCCCCTCTGCCATAGGCACCAGTTCTATGGTGTCTTTCTCCAGCAGGGATAGGATTTCTTGTGCAAGGAGCGGATACGGACGCTTCAAATAGAGCTTCCCCGGTGGATTGTCATGAGGCCGCTGAATGAAGGGAAGGCAGTAGCCATGGGCTATGGTATCCAGAACCCATGCATTTGAAGTAATGGCACGCGATTCTCTGAGATGCTGTGCTAGCCTGCCCCAAACAGGTGAAACATGGGACATGGCCTCATGATTGAGTTGTAGCGGCTGCGGCAGTGCCTGAAGGCAAAGAGGCAACTGCCCGAGCGGCTTTGGCACCACGATTTCCCTGACCACCACGGGTACGTCTTCGCTGCCCCCTTTGACTGGCAGCCCCTCTCGATCTACCAAAAGAGGAGTAGTAACCAAAAGGAACCTCCCCTCCATTGCTGTCCCGCCTTTTCATCTTAGGGAGGTTGCTGTACTGCAGCGCTCAAAGACTTCGCTGCAGCTTTGGAGGTCTGCAACTTCTCAAGGCTCTCGTCAGCCTTGCTGCCAAACAAATGAACCCCGTCAAAGGGCATGTTCAGAAGACGGGATTGCACATCCGGGACAAAACCCGACTTCCGCAACCACGCAAACCTACGTATCACTGTGCTCGCAGCCATGGACCGGCTGACACTATCTGCCGTGTCCGACCCCGACTGAAGGGATTCGCACATAGAATCCTTGCCGTCTTGCACGAGGGTCAGAAAGCCATCCCTTTCTCCCCCCTCGGGAATATGCTCAGCCGCCAAAGATGCACAGTTCCACAGGGTGTGTGTAAACTTTGCCAAGGCACAAGTGGAGTTGGCCGACTTCAACGCCATACTCCCAGCAGAAAATATCTTCCTTGCCCAACCATCGAAGTGCTTGTCGTCCCTATCAGGAGGGATGGTAGGGTACGCCGCCTGCTTCGAGGAGGCCGTAGCCGATTGCTCCACCAAACTATCCGGAGTAGGGTGTGACGATAAGTAGCAGGGTCACTACTGGATGGGTGGTATTTTTTCGGGAATGACCTGTTAACTGCCGGCAGACTCTCCGGAGCAGTCCAAGCCACCGCCACCCTCTTTTGCAAAGCCATGTGAAACGGCAACACTGGGTCAGTGGAAGGACTCTGATCCAGGATATCAGTCAAATCATCCTGATCAAACTCCAGTGGGGGGGGCAGACCACTCCAAGTAGTCCGTCACCCTTGACATGAGACGCTGATAGGAAGACTCAGCATGCGCCCCAGGTTCAGGCCGGCCAAACTCCACCTCCGGAGAGGTGTCGAGGCCACTGGCATCATGCAATGACTGACGGAGTTCCTCCATCTGACTATACTCAGACAAAAGGTCATCAGGGACGTCCGGATGCACAGGCAAGCCCATCTCCTGATCAGACAGTTCATCAACCTCCGAAACGTCTTCCAAAGGTTGGAAAAAAATCCAATCTAGGAGGAGGAACAGACCTGGGCTCAAAAACAGGCCACACAGACTTACTGCAAGCCTTCCTCGGAGGTTCCATAGCCCTCAGGGGAACCTCCGGCAAATCCTCCACCAACGGTGTCAAGGGCGCAGCGGGAATCGGCGTCGACCGAGGCGCCAACGACTTCTTCGAGGGCGGAGCACGAGAGAGTCCTTCAACGGACACAGCGCCGCCGGCTTCTTCGAGGGCGGAGCCCGAGAGCATGCATTGACGGACACAGCGCCAATGGCTTTGACGCTTTCTTCAAAGGCTTCACAGGTTTCGACTGTCTCGATGGTGTCGAGGACCGGGACCTGGCACAGCTATGGCGATCGCCCTTGTCCAATCGGGACCTCAACGGCTCCCGATGATCGTGCCGCCCTCCTGAGCCCAAAGGCGAGTGAGCGGTGGACCAAGCCTGTTCCCTGCCGGCTTCTTTCGAAGGCACGGACGGAACTGTGCCTTGCAACTGAAAGATCGCTAACATCTGCTGGCGGAATGAATCCCATTTGGCCGGCGATGAAGCCTTGGTGGGACAAGTCAACCGTCTGGCGTAGTCCTCCTCCGACGTGGAAGGCGACCGGTGACGGCGCTTCCTAGAATGCCCCGACGAGGCAGAGGAATGGCGGGAACCACTCCTAGACCGAGACTCCCTGGATATTTGCTGACTCAGAGAGTTGTCCCTCGAGTCATCAGTCGAAAGCCCAGCGGACCTCGATTTATGGGATTTGGACACCCTACCTACCTTTAATATCCCCTTATGCTCCCACAAGGCCTTAGACGTCAGGGACTGGCAGTCCTCGCAGTCGTCGGTGACGTGGCTTTCGCCGAGGCACCAGAGGCAGATGTCATGCGGGTCCGTGATGGACATTTCCGAACCGCAGTCCCGACATTTCTTAAAGCCCGACCTCGGGTAGTAGAGGAAGATGAAGACATTGTTGGAAGAAAAGAATCGAGCGCGCTGAGATTGCGAAGCAAACAGGTTCACGGAAAAAACAGAACTGAGGCTACGGGCATCATGCGTCCTACATATGACATCCGGTGACGTCCACCCTCGACGGACGCCCTCGAGGGACATCGGCTCGACGCCACCGACGCAGGACACCCTCTGTCGAAAACTTTCCGAAGCAGCACAGTAGTGGACATTACATGTCATAGATGTGGAATACGTCGGAGGAGACAATCCCTTCGAAATAGTGTTCTGACATGGGTGGCGATTTCTTCCATGACAAGTGGACAGAAGGCGAGGCAAAGCTTGGCATGTCCCTGTGATATGAATTCTCTGATGGGGAAGAGGAACTAATCACTGATAACATAACAGTCATTACAGAGTCACACTCTTCTTCACCACAGGCATGGGTTATCTCCGTCCAACTCTCCTGTGAGGTTTCTCTCTATGACAAATGTAGTACTAATTGGCAAGAGAATCCCTACATCTTAAGAGATTGTGCAAGACAAATTAATATTTTTTTTTTTTAGATTTCTTTATTGGTTTAATAACATGTAATAAAAGAACCGACATCATTGGTAATAGGTCAAGCATATCAAAAATATAACCCCAACTCCCCCCCGCCCTCTGCTCCCCCCTGCCCCCAAGACCACGGTTAGTTCATTGATCCTCTCGAGTCCGTGCCCAAGTCCGGGCCACCTTCTCCGTCCAGCTCAGTATCATCCAATTCAGGGTGGAGCAGGGGTACTGTCAGGGCCACCCAACGGTCTAGCTCCTCGCTGGAGTCTAGTCTCTGCACTTGGATCGCCGTTTACCATGCCGCGGTTTCAGCTGTAATCCACTTCGAAAGATCTCCCCACCATCGGGACATAAGCAGCCCTGTGGGGCTTTTCCACCCCATGGCTATGCGTCTTCTAGCCGTTATGTATATAAGGTCTCTGAGCTTATTTAGGGGTTTATTCTTCCTGTTTCGCCTATATCTGCCCAGGATACAGGTCAAGGGTTCGTCCACCTCAACTTCGATGTCTGCGCCAGCCACTCTTTCCTTCACTAGCAACCAGAACTCCCTAATCACTGGGCAACCCCAGAACATGCGAGTCATTCCAGCCCTGGGCTCACTGCATTTAGGGCATAATTGGGTGTCAGCACCAGTGAATCTTGATATGACTTCTGGCGTGAGGTACGCTCTGTTGGTGATATACAGCTGGATATTTCTGGCAAGCGGGCGTTTCTGGAGATTTTCTTATGGTAGTGGGTTATACCACCCCAGTCTTTGTCTTCAAAAACAAGGCCCAGTTCCGTTTCCCATTTGTTCCTGCATTTGAGGTCGTCCCTGGTCGTGCCCCACAGTAGGGCCTCGTAGATACGTGAGGTTTCGTGGCACCCCTCAGCAGAGTATCGTTTCGATGCATTCATTTTCCTCGGTCTGGTTGGCAGCGACCGGCCATCTATTGTTCAAGGCCTGTATGACCACCCTGTGCAACAGGAACTGCCCTGCCGGGAGGCCCGTGGCCTCGCAGAGTTCCGGGAAGGTTAAGATTTTCTGTTCTTGGATCAGGTCCCCCAGTGTGGCCACCCCGAAGGGCTCCCACTGTGTGCGTGTTTCAAGTTGCCCCCAGGAGTGATTAGTCATAAGTGCTGCAATGGGGATCTGTGGGGAGTACGGATCTTCCGACCCAACCAGCCTGCAGGCCCTTTTCCAAAGCCGGATCCCGAGCTTGACGAGGTAAGGGCAGTGTTCTAGGGCACCCTCTCTGGCCCACAGCATGTCTCTTAGTAACAGCCGGGGGAGGGCCGGTTGGAGGAGGCGAGTGTCCGTGGTGTTCTCAACGGCCATTCATCGCGTGACATGTCTCAGCTGGCTAGCAAGGAACTAGAGTTCGAAATTGGGGATCTTCAGCCCACCCCTCTCGTATGGTCTCTGGAGAGTCTCCAATGCCACCCTGTGCCTACCTCCCTGCCAGAGGAAGCCCCTACAGAGTTTGTTGAGGTCTTTAAAGAATGAGGGGGGGATGTTGACGGGGACGTTAGTGAAGTTATGTAATAGGCGGGGAAAGGCGACCATCTTAAGGAGACCCGCCCTCCCGGCCATTGAAAGCGGGAGCCGACCCCAAAATTCCATGGATTTCGTGATAAGAGACTTTGGTTCTTACGGTATTAAGGATATGTGCTGTACAGGGGATACGGTGTATGGTTATCCCCAAATATTTGAAAGATGTCACCTGCCATTCGAGATCTAGAGGGGGGGGGGGGGAAATCTGTATTCACTGTGTAGTGCTGCTAGGGGGTAAAGGCAAGATTTGCTCCTATTAATCTGGATCCCGGTGTGCTTGTGAAAGCAGTCCAGGGTTTCTAAGATGTAGGGCAGGAGGTGCTCGGGGTCTTGAAGGTACAAAAGGGTGTCATCACGTACATAGAGACGAGGTGGGTCACCCCATCTATTTTAATGCCCCCCTCCCCGTATTCCTGTCTCAGGTAAGCTGCCACCGGTTCCGCGGCAATAATGTATAACATGGGGGACAGAGGGCAACCTTGGAGGGTGCCTCTGTGTAGGGACCATTTTACAGAATAGGTTCTGTTGGTGCGTACTCTCGCAGTGGGGTTAGCATAAACCAGCTGAGTCCACTTTAGAAATACAGGGCCTATCCCCATTTTAGCCATGGTAGCATATAACCATTCCCACCTCACAGAGTCAAAAGCTTTGGTGGCGTCTAATGATGCCACTGCAAGTTTCTGTGGCTTTCCCTCGGTGCTGTAAATAACACGATGTAACCTGCGCAGGTTCTCCGTGATGGATCACCCCGGGACATATCCAGTTTGGTCTTGATGAATCAACAGTGGGATCACCCTGCGTAGTCTATTAGCAGGCAGGGCAGTGAGGATCTTGCAGTCTACGTTTAGCATAGAGAGGGACCTGTATGAACCACAATCCGCCCCGTCCTTCCCAGGTTTGAGTAAGGGTATTATCACGGCCTCGCTCAGGGAGTCCGGAGGGTGCCACGCTCAAAGGGCACATTAAAGACCTGGGCTAATATAGGGGCAAGCGTTTCCTCGTAGGTCTTGTAAAACTCCCCCGGGAGGCCATCCAAGCCTGGGGTTTTCCCAGCTGGTAGCGATCTAATTACCACCCTGACCTCGTCGGGAGTGACGGGCTCGTCAAGGGTCTCTGCCATATGCGAGTCTAATTTAGGCAGGTCATCGAGGTCAAGGGTGTCTTCGATCCCAGTATCAGATGGGGGCGGGGCCTCGGAGTACAGGTTGCGGTAGAAGTCCAAAAAAAACGAATTAATTTCTTGTTGGGTATGCACGGCGGTGCCGTCTGGTGTGAGTATGTGGCAAATGGGTGGCCTGGGGGTCTCCCTTTTATAGAGCCAGGCTAAGAGTTTCCCAGGCTTGTTCCCCAGGGTATGGATTCTTTCCGTGTGCTTGGCATAGCTTAGTTTACCAAGGGATTCCCAATGAGTTAGGTAGGTTTGTCTGAGTTTGGTCATTTTTTGTAATTGATCAGGGGGTGGGTCGGCCCTGCCTTCAAGCATACTCGGGTCCCTCTCTGCGCGCTCTAGCAAGGTTGTGATGGATCTCTGGGCACCCCCAACAGCTGCGATCATCTCGCCCCTCATGACCACCTTGTATGCTTCCCAGGTTGTGCTCATGTATTTAACGCTATGAAAGTTATTTTGCCAATATTCCTCAGTACTATCCTTTATGCGTTCTCAGAATGCAGTATCAAGTAAGGCTTCAGCCCTCAGTCTCCATGATGTGGGTACAGGGGGTTTAGGCGGGAACACCTCCCAGGTGACCAACAGGGGAGAGTGGTCAGACAGCACCCTAGGCAAATAGCACGCATCAACAAATGCAGACTGTTGTGTTTGGCTGAGAAAAATATAGTCCAGCCTGGTGTGTACGGCGTGTGGTGGGGAGTAGAAGGAATACTCGCATTGCTCCGGGTGCTGGTCCCTCTAAAGATCACTGAGTTGCAACTGTTGGACTAGTTTGGAAAGTATTTTGGCCGGAGGGGAGGGGCGATCGTGTTTGTTGTCGGATCTATCCAGTAAAGGGTCAAGGGTACAGTTATGGTCACCCCCCATATCATGATTCTGTCCATATATGGGCTAAGTCGCGTATAAAGGAAGTGGAAGAAGGTAGTCGCGTCGTGGTTGGGTGCGTAAGTGCTGACTAGGTATAACTCTTTGCCCTCGATAGAGCCACACACTACCACCATCCTCCCCTTGTTGTCTGTTTTAGTACTAGTAAGTCTGAAGGGGACCGTAGGGGCAATCCAAATCAGAACCCCTCTGGCATAGGAGGAGTAAGCGGAACCCACTAGGGTGCCATGCCAAGTTTTGGCCAGGGCATCCAGTTTCTTTGCAGTTAAGTGAGTCTCTTGTAGCATGGCGATTCCGACCTTGCATCTCTTCAAGTAGGTTTGGACACGCCGTTGTTTAACAAAGCTGTTCAGGCCTCTGACGTTCCAGTAACGATCTTTACTGTGTCAGCCAAAGGTGTTATGTGGATTGTTTTATGTGGCAGGTGGAGCTCGAGGTCCAGTTAGTGCTGCATTGCGTATGGATGGATCCCGTGGTCTCCGTATTTTCCATTGTCTGTTGCCAACTTTGATAGTAACTCCCCGTTCCCCCCCCCCTTAACTGTGAAAATCCCAAACATAGAACTAGCCCAGCGAGGTCACCCGCGTTATGACAATCCCGTTTCTGCTCCGTTGGACCGTACATTGGTCTCCAGGTGCTCTACCGGCGGGTATATACACCCAAAATGAAGAAACTTTTCTTGGGGTGGAGTGAACTTTGACTCCAGTGTCTCTGTGTGGAGGATTCGTTCAGCTGTGTAGAAGCTCAGGTCGCCCGACGGCAGGGCGCAGAGATTGTATAATTCCTACCAAGATGGCGGGAGAAGTGTTATTTCGGTTTCTGCTTCTTTTCCTCAATATCAGGGACCTGTAGTCTGTCCATCCAGTCTCTGGCCTGTGCTGGAGTGTCGGACATGTGTGCCTTATTGTTGTGCAGCACTTTAAGTCTAGAAGGATACAGGAGCATATAACGAAGCCCAGCGGCTTTCAATCTGGCCTTCGTGTGTATGAACTGTGCTCTGTTCATTTGGACCTGAAAGGTGTAATCAGGGTAGATGGCAATTTTAGCGGAGTTCCGTTGGATTTGACCACCTGCTCGGGAAAAAGCCAGAATTACTTCTCGATCCCTGTAGTTGAGAACTTTTGCTATCACCAGCCTGGGTGGGGCCCCCGGTGGAGGTTTCTTAGCGAGGGATCTGTGGGCCCTTTCAATAGTGAAGCCCTGGGAGAGTTTTCCTGCTCCCACCTCCTGTAGCAGGAGGTTCTCTACGTAATTAGTGGGGTCGGAGCCCTCAAAACCCTCTGGCAGCCTGAGGAGACATATATTGTTCCGGCGAGCTCTCCCTTCCGCCTCCTCAGCTCTGTCTTCTAAGTTTTTGACCCTTTGCTGAAGCTCGTCGACGTCTCGAAGGAAGTGCGTTTTGGATTCAGTGTTTTCTCTGACTTGTGTTTCAAGCGCCTCCGTCCTGCCGGCTAGGGATCGGACGTCCTGACGCAGGAGGCCCAGGTCTGTGGCAACAGCGTCGATTTTGTTTTCCATCGTTGCCTGGAACAGCCTGATGGCTCCGAGGATCTGGGTGTTACTAGGCTCGGTAGCCGCTGCTGCCGTGAGGTCAGGTTGAGCATCTGAGGTCGCCTTGCTCGAGCTCTCAAAGTTTAGAGATTCGCTGGCCGCATAAGTGTCAATCGTGGTCTGGCGCTGCCTAGGCCTGCCGTTTTTACTGGACATTTCGTGAGCGCAAGGCCTCCGCAAACCGAGGGCGCCGGGAGCGTAGGCGGTAGGCCGCTAGTCGTAGCCACGGAGGGGCACCTCTACCGCTGCAGGACCCACGAGGCGGCACCGCCCGGGGCTGGGGCGATGATATGAGGCTGTCCTGGTGCCTTAGGGGACCGCTGCAGAGGAAGGCAAGAAGCTTCAGCGTTATCAGATGGAAGGCTGCACCCGTTCCTGGTGGTGAGGAAGGGTAACGTGTGGTCACCTATTTTGCAGGCTGCTCAAGGGTGAGGGCGTTCATGCTCCAACCTTCTGACGTGTTGTATTTATTGGGTACCCACCCCCGTGGTGAGTAAGCCGTGAAGGCCTCTTAGCGCTGGTTCTGGGCAAAGGCTGAGGCCCCATGCATTCACCGTGCCCTGGGTGGCGGGGCCAGCGAGGTGTGCAGAGCTCACACCCCGTCCTGTTGGTGCAAGCGTGCTTGAAGAGTCAATGCGGGGCAGCAGGCCAATTACGGGGAGGAAAGGGCACACCAGTTCCAGCGGGCGCACTGTGCGCTGGGCGGCCCCCCCCCGCTGTCGGCTGTGGGGCGTGAGATGTATCTGGGTGATGGGGGAGCACGGGACCCCCCGTGAAAAAGGCCTCTTGGTCCGCCTAAACATAGCGCTGCAGGCAGGAGCCGGGTATCCCCTCATGCGCCTCTCCCCGATGATGGTTCGTGCTTGCGGGGAGAAGGGAGCCGAGGTCCCAGCACCCCGGGGAGGCAGGCCTGAATTCTTTCGTCGCCGCTGGCGGCGAAGCCAGGCGCAGCGGGGCAGAGCAATGTGCGGCCACGGGCCCCCGCTCACCCAGCCTCCGAAGTCCAAATCCGGGCTGGTCTCCCCCCCACCCGCTTAGCTTCACGGCGCCGGCCGGCCGCTGGTCTCGTCGGGCTCATCAGGGCTCTCCGGGACTCAGCTGCGCGCCGCAGGCAGGGCGCTGCTCGGTGGGGGTTTCAGGGCTGGTCCGCTCGATCAGCGAGCGCAGCTGTTCCGCTCACTCCTCTCGATCCCGGCACAGGTTGGCAGCCCAGGATCCACTCCTCACGTCGGCGGGTGATGTCCTCAGTGGTGCTAGTGCGCTCCGGTCCTTCAAGGGGTAAGGGCGCGGGAGCCGCCATTTTTGGCTCTGTACTCCGGCACTTTTCATTTGCCGGGTAAAGGTGTTAGCCGTCTTTCCCCCGCCTGGAAGATAGTTTGTATGGTTGCAGAAGGGATTCTGCGGTGGATGGTGCAACTTGCAGGGTTCCAGAGCACGTTGAAGTCAATTAAACAGTTTATGATGGCACATGAACGCAGAGCTCACAGGAGACACGTCCGCTCTGCATGGCAGTTAGCCATGCCCCCGACAGACACGTGTAATAGTTGATGTAATTATCCAAACATGTTATTCTTTTTTCTCCAGTGCCTTCTCAACGCTACTGGCATATTTTTAAATGACGGTTGGTGAAGGTTACCACTGTCATAACTGGTACAATCCAGAGAATATTCTACCGTCTGCATCATTCCATGATGCTTGAGTATTAATTTAGTCTGGCAAATGACTCGCAGTAAAAATAAATTATGAATTTACATCCAAAGGATTACAAATATCTATTTTATAGTCCAATTTAAAGGGATAGCTTGGATGCCCATTTTCTGGGAACAGACTTGTGAAAGAAGGAGTGTGAGCCAATGAGTAGGACTCAGCATTGTAAGGAAGGCATGGTATCAAACAGTAAGACAGACACAAGTGATCACAGTTCAAGGGTGTTTATTGAACTTCGACTGGGTTTGAAAATCACCTATCTAATCCTAAGTCTAAAGATGGGACCAAGCTACGACCATCAAATAATAATAACGCACTCCTAGTAGAGTCTTGTCAAAATAAAAGGGCCTAAACCCATAAACCTATTGCCAATCCTTACTTGTAAATACAAATAGTGTGGGAAACAAGGTTATGCAAAAGAAAAGTGTTCAAGAAATGATATGTCAGGATATTTGAGCCGTTGGCTTCCCTTGCCCAAATTTTCAGCATGGGACAAGGCGGCACACTCAAGCTTAGCACACTCTCTGGCTTCTCTAGCACAAGGATGCAGTTGAAAACCTCAACATCAGGGTCTTTTGTGCCAAAGTCTCATTGCCATTCAAAGTTTCTTATTTCAAAGGGTCTGATGCGACGACAACACATTTCAGTTCCTTTCTTCTCAGGATTTAACATGTACAACTTCTCAGGTGATTAACTGTTCACCCCAGGTACCCCTCTGCTGGGTACAGCCCAACTTTAAACACAAAACCTTCAATTGGTCTCCCTACTCCGGGCTCGGACCAAATTTATCTACTTTTCCCAACTTTCTTTACTTCATCAAAATCGAAGACTTCCGACTGTGTGCAGGATTTTGCTTGACCGGTCGCAGGACCCCTTCGATTTACAATTCTTTGTTCTCTTCTTAATCAAAAACCCTTTTAACTTTCACTTCTGCCACTTCTCAGCTGGATTGGGCCCCCATGCAGTGCCGGACCACTCTGTAAAAGGTATCATATCTTGCTTTTAAAGTTCAATCATTCATCAGCAGTTCAACTTTACTTGGGTCTTATCACAAGTTTGTTCCAGCGTTTGCCATACAATGCTGCCGCTTGCAACCTTGAGTTGAACACTGACCGGTCTTGTATCGGTCTCCCCAACTCACTGGCTGTGTTGATTTCACTGATGCTGCTTTGTTCTTGAAGCCAAGGACGGTACCATGGCAGCTGCTGCTTCTCCCCGCCTTGATGGTTGACGCCTGAGGGCCCCGGGTATCTCGGATACACAATGCAGGATTCTTCAGCTTGGTTTCCTGGTCTTACGCTTTCTAATCTCGAGGGCTCTTGAAAGTAACGGTTCCTTGTTGGAAAGGGCATGGGAATTTCCCTCCTTGCGATCCCCTCCTGTTTTACTGCCTTTCTTCTCTTGTCCAGCTGCCGACCTGAAAACTGCTGTTTCCTCATGTGCTTTGGCTTGCTCAGAGTGAGTGTGCTGTCGTGCTCTGCCTTTTATCCGTGTGGGGAAGCTTAATGGACGTCAGGTGGGTGTGATGGTCAGTAATTGCCTGACCTCGCCTGACCATTGTATTGGGACACGTTAGGTATACTGCTCTGGTGTTAGTCTGTTTTCTCTCACAGCAGGCTGTCAGTCTGAAAGTGTTGGTGTTGTAGGGGTAACAATGTTACAGGGAAGGGGATACCGCATCTCACCATCCGGTGTCCCACTCCCTAAAGACCCCTCACCCAGGTGATCCTCCCGCACTGGTCCACCCCCAGGAACTGGATCCAAAAGCGATGGCCGTGTCCTGGCCAACTGGATGACAGATCACCGGTGAGACACCACTTGGTGGTTGAGACACCTTCTGGTTTCTCACAGCATAATCAAGATTGCAGGTAAGTAATGAACACATGTTGAAGCAGGCCGTAAATAATTCCTCCTTGCCTGAGCTCCTAACCTCATTTGAGATGGACTAAGTGCCTCAGACTTCAGGATTCCATCTAGCAAGCAAAATTGTCCAAAACCGGTCTATGACAAACAGCTTTCCTCCACAAAAGGATCCCTTCTCTTTTCCAAAGACGAATTGATTCCTAGGGAGAACAAGAGATAGATAATTGCCACCAAATGCAATATGATCTAATCTCTGTGATCTGTATAGCAGTGATACAATGAAGGATACCACCCGGAGTAAGAATCGAGAGAGGCTCCGTGGCAAGGAATGCATATGCTTGTGAAGAGTGAGATTCAAGAGGGTTCAGAAGAAGCCCAGTCTGACCAAGAGGAAAACTAGTGAAATTGAGCCCCCTTCCTAGAAAATGTGTAAATGTTTATGTTTAATCATTTATAATGCGCACCGAGGTACCCAAAGGCTTAAGGGCGCAGAACCAAAACAAACAACAATCAATACAAACTGAGCTATACAACTAGTTACACTGTCAAAGAATAATCTGCATACAACTGACTCAGGAGTTTTTACTAGGCTATAAATACAAGGGTCCCAGTAGACACTTGCTGTATTTAGGATAGTGATTACTGAGCTTTCTTTGGTTCAACCATTAGTAGCGATGATCAAACAATCAAGGCAAAGGTCTCACCAGGGGAGCAGATAAACAAGAATATAGGGTAACAGTTATTCCTTTGAATTTCGCAACAGTGGCATATTGTTATCTACTCTATACCTTGTTAAAGTTAAGTTAAACTTCATCTGTAACAGGGATATATTGACAGAGTACCACGTTTGTAGGGAGAAGAGGAGAGAACCATTTGCTAAACAGTGTTCCAGTTGTGGTTCACGGTCTGTATACGTTCACTGGAGCTATATTCAGTCACTGATCACTGAATGGATGGCCCGGGGGCACCAGTGATCAATCCCCGCTTACCTGCAGTCTAGGTCTTAGAATGAAGCCAAGAAGACAGATTGGGTGAGCAGGATATGGTTCTCACGCTGTGCAATAATTATGGAAGAAATATAACTTGCACTAGAAACTGTTCAGATACCTTGGGAAGAATTGTCAAGCATTCGGTTGAACAGAGAAAGTCCTTTGTTAAACCACAAAGACTCTCAAATGCTCCGATACCATTTCATTGTTGATCCTCTAGTGCTTCTGAAATGAGCTCAGATGCTTGGCTCTGGATGGGCTCAGCAGGAATGGCATTCTGAGAATCCTAAACTTTCAGTGCAAGGAGCTAGAAGCCATAAAAGGCAATGTACCAGCACTAGAAAATGGTGCAAATTGGTCTTGTGCAAGGGAAGTTCAGCTCCTGTTGCAGAGGCTTGGAGGAGGACCGCAGCAATGCCACTCCAGGTAAAGAAGACGCTTCTCGAAGATCGGGTACAATGGGTGGTTGTTCAGTTCTTACAACATTTTGAGACACATTCCAGCCTTCTGGATTCTTTCTGAAAAAGCTTTGTCTGAGTGCAAGTGCTCCTGCCTTTTCATGAGTCAGTAGCAACATGTGACCAGCAGGCAAAGGATAAAGGCCTAAAACAGGGTTGGTCCTGCTAAATCAAGGGTTCAAAAGGACTATCCTTGGTCTCCCCATGGGGAAAAGGATATTTTGCTGCAGCTACCGGGCAGAGCTTTGCCATCAGGAGATTTGTTTAAGGTTGCACGTTCCAATACAGCTTCCTCACACCCAAACACCAGATTAGCACTTTCTTTCGTATCCAAAGGTTCAATAAGTAGCTGAAGAGTATTGAGTACTGCCCACCCCACCCCCAAGAGAAGGGGAGGGGAGTCAGTGAATGTTTGCATCAAGGCATCATGGAAAGCTAAGCTACTCTGCACCTCTCAGTGTCCCAGTGGAGCATTAGAGGGAAACGTTATCACTAAGGAGGTGAGGTCTGTCCCATCATGCAGAGAATGGAAGAGTACTGCACATCTATGGTGTCATGGAGACAGTACATAAACTGAATGGCTCCTGAAAGAGAGGGAGATTGTGCTGCACTGAGAAGAGGTGGTTGAAGCATCCTAGAGACTGCTATGTATATACCCAAAGTTCTATGTGGCATTAGTATTAGACACTTTCCATTACTGTAGGAGATACATAAGCCAAATTTCCCCCCATCACAGTCTATGCCATGTTGCCTGCCTCCCATGAAGGTCGCTACTGCATGAGATTCAGGATCAAACCTGGTATTCTGCACAGGCTGGAGGGGCTCACGCTCACTGCTCTCAAGACACCGACATCGAGCGACGTGTGAAACATTGAAGCCGTGGATACTCTCGGGCTGATTAATGCACCCAAGGTGCACATGCCCAAGATCCAGCAGCTACTAAATGAAACTGCAGGTGAAACCAATCATAGCCTGTTTATATCCTTTACTTGCCAGGGCTTGCCTTGTCTCAAACTTTTATCCCCGTACCCACCAAAGTCTTGCTGAACCCGAACACATGCAGATTCTGGCCCAGACTCTTGGGGTTTCGCTGCATTGAATCCACTGTTAAACTAAACCCTAAAGAGCCAGGATGTGGGAATCATACCAATGCAAGAGTGGGTGGGGCACAAGTAGCCCATTAGGCCATGGAAGAGGATGATACTCAAGACTGAGAAGACCCATTTCACAGTGAAACTGACTGGGTTTAACAAAGACAAGGGATAAAGTCAATGTAATAAAACCAGTGAAGAACTGCACTAATGGTCGAAAACTGACCCAGGCAAAGAAGCTGGCACAGTCGCTATCTCAGGAGATCAAGACCAGTGTTTACATATCTCAGGAGATCAAGACCAGTGTTTACAAGAGTAGACTGAGAAGGTGGAACTGGAAGCAGCCAGAGTGAAGGTCCTTTTCAAGTAGAGGGCACGCTTTGTGTTTCTGGACAGTTCTACTTATTGGTGTGCTCTGCCAGCTTCTGGCATTGGTGACGGTTTGCTAGAGCCCTTTAAATCCAAGCCTAGCAGAGCCGTGACCATACACGGCCATATCCATATCACAATCTGTACAATATCTGGCTAAAGAACCCAGCACTGACTTTTACATAAGGGTTGCTAGAAGGTGCGCCCACGGGGTACAGCAGGATGGTATCCAGAGATGTCTTAATTGGAGGGCAAACGGGGCCCACAAGGCTGCCTGGTCTAAAGAAGTCAGTTTCCATTGTTCACAAAAAAGATCCAACGAAGGACCCGACTATTGAAATTGCTGCCATGGTCTCCTTAGCTCTGGAAAGAGATTGGATTACAGAGAAAGAATCTGATTTTCTCGTCACCACAGCAGGCAAAACTCCCTGCCTATACGCCTTACCCAAGATCCACAAAAACTCCCACCAATCCCCCCGGAAGACCTATTGTTTCAGGGTGCGGGTCCATATTGGAACCTTTATGCAAGTTTGTGGACTATTTCCTTAAACCCATCAGTATCACCATGGAATCATTCATCAGAGACACGATGCACACAATCCAAGTGTTTGAAAACCTGGACTTTGAGCCACAAAAACATCTATTAGTGACTTTAGACATCAAGTCACTATATACGAGTATTCCTCAACAAGCCGCTATTGATTGTGTATATGAATACCTCATTGCAACTAATAGAAGGACCAAAGCCCCACCTGAATTTATCATTGAAGTAATGACACTAGCCCTTTGCAAGAATTTTTTTGAATTCAATAACAGTTTTATCTGCAGATTAAGGGAACTGCTATGGGGGCTGCATTTGCCCCGAGTTTGGCAATCTTACTTATGGCCAAATTTGAACAGAAGTTCATATTCAATCAAATCAATATGTGGAAGGACAATAATCAAACAATGGCGTCGGTACATCGATGACGTCATATGCCTATGGGAAGGATCAGAAGACACACTGCAAAACCTTTTTGTCTGGCTGAACACTTGCAGCACAGATATACAATTTACAATGGAATACAGTAATACCACAATACATTTTTTGGATTTGATGATTGGACATAATCAGGGCAAATTAGTTTGCAATACGTTTCGCAAACCTACTGACCGAAATACCCTATTTCCAGAGTGATCACCCGAAACACAACAAAGAGAACTTACCATACGGGCAATTTCTGCGGATACACAGAAATTGCACCTTCCTAGATGACTTCTACCATGACGCCGACTTACTTAGTAACAGATTGTACGAAAGAGGCTACCCTAAGAAGTTGGTGTCCAGATCTTTGAAAAGGGCACGATTCACATGCCGTGACTCACTCCTTACTCCCAAAACCCAGGATGGACCACAAGATCAAATTACATGTGTGATCACCCATGGTCAACATGCCATCCAAATAAAACAAATTGTTCACAAATATTGGCCTATTGTCAGACTGTGCCTCCCGGACCAACAAAAACCTTCATGTACATCAAAAAATCCCCGCAAAGCAATCTTTGGAATTTAAGACCATTAAAAGGACATTACCCATGCGGGTCCTGCTCGGTCTGTCAATTTACATGCAAAATACAGCAATTCCAATTTGGACAAAAAACCTGGATCCTTAATGACATTTCCAATTGCAAAACCAACCAAGTGGTCTATTGCATAGAGTGCCCTTGCAATTTATGGTATGTTGGGCAAACTATGCGCAACATTGGCACACGGATCTCCGAACATCGGTCACGGATCAGGTGCAAAAATCTCACATCTCCTCTAGTACAACATTATATGGAGAAAAAACACACCACACAAGATATCAGATGGTGGGTCATTGAAAGAGTCCGCAACTGTCCAAATATCCAAGGTCGACTTCTGGACCTAGAATGCAGTTGGATACACAGATTGGACTCGATAGAACAGGGTCTCAACGAACAACAAATCTTCCCGCACTAATGGGACTGTTTCACTTAACTGGGACCCCCAGACGAACAATTTTCCTAAGAAGAAAATATACCTCTCTCCAATTTACTGACATTCACCGATATGTTTCACTCATTTTTCCTGACCTCACACAAATTAGTCAATCAGTGGGCTCCCATTCTGCCCTGAATGTGTTTCAGCCCTTGAGTAAGGTACCTTGATTCAGGAGACATTTCTCAGCCGCGATTTCAACAGATACACCGATCTTTGAGAGTATGAAACCCATTCCCATTTTTAGCATACATGGGAGAGCCATAACTCAGAATCAGCACTCTGTGCACCGGACCTTAGCTATTTTTGCCTGCCACCTACTAACACAGTGCCGACAGATGCAGCACTCTATTCCGGTCTTGTGGCACTGCTTCCAATTAGAGCACAGCTCCCGTTCTGCCCTGATTGGACAGCCACCACGCACCTACTTTTTTGACCTGAGACTGGGCTCACGCCCTTTTTCACAGTCTCCTCTATCGGAGCGGACTCACCCTTTAGGGCGCTTTCCTCACGACGCACAATTTTGAGCTTGGTGCCACTTAGCGACCTTTTCACATTATTGACTCTCTCTGCCGGTTCGTCTGGTGCCGTTCGGAGCATTGACTCCGCCCACAGGGGTTCCCCTGGTTACATCGAGTTGGTTCCGTATTCTCGATGCGAGAACCAATCAGGCCATAACGCTCCCTGCGTTTCTATTGGCCTCGAGACACACACACCCTCCTTACCCACAGACGCCAGCACTGCAGGCGCTCTCAGCCTGCAGCAGTGTGTCTGACTGGGACTTGATGCTAGAGCCCGCATTTACTTCCTGCAGACCAGACTAACAAACGTGCGCTCATGAGCACACACGAGCAACGTTAAGTCCATTTCGAATCAGCGTCTGGACGGCACGATTTTGGACGTGCCATTGAACTACTCCCCAGGTAAGGCTCGAAGCTTGCGCTCTGTGACACGCTCACCACAAGCTTTTTTTTATATACCCTTTAACGAGGGATTCGTCTCCTTTACTCTCTCCCGCACGTATAGGAGCATCCAGACACTAGTCCTCTAGCTGCCAGAGTTCTACTCCAATCACGGTGACGCTACCAGCAGAGGTACGCCCAGACCTCCTAGCTTTTCACCTCCTACCAGAGGCAGGGAGCCACCCAAGCCAAGCCCAGGTACCTCATTGTTTGCATGCAAAATTTTTACATCATGCATGGGCACTTCAAATAACCCCCAGCTGCTCCCCACACAGCCACGGTGGGTGCATGCTTTCAAACAAATCCAACATGGCCCCTGCGTTTGACATGCACTATTTTTCCATGTGTGCAGTACGCAGTCTCATCAGGGTTTTTTTAAATAAAAAAACTCTTATTTTCTTCCAGAGCACGTTGTTCCCGTGCTGCCCACGTTTGGGGTCTTGGCACAGCTGCACATTCTCCTTGCCCGCAACAATGCAGGTTGATTGGTTGGGCCTGTCCGGGGAGCCTGCTCCACAGTGAGATTCATTACAAGGCTTCAGTGGTGAGTCAGGCATTTTTTACCCCCACCACGTTTAAATTATAGCTGCATTTATTTCCACATTTTGCTTCTCTTCAGCCCTTTATTAAATTAAGTCAATTTCAGACGCCTCGATAACATTGTATCTTTTGAACAATATGTTTGTTGTTACTAATTAACCCAGATATGTCCAGAAAGGATAACGTTTTTTGACAAATAAGAATTCCATACTTATTTTTCCTTTTCTTCTCCCATTCTCCTGGTTTTCTTGCTACAGGGGCCACCTACTTGCCCTGATGAAGGCGGTTCTGGTACAATAATACATAGCCCTCTGATGTATTCTAAGTTGGATGATTTTGCCGCCGAAACGTGTACTATGTGCAATGGGGGATGTATAAACCCATTTCTTTGGGGTTCCACTATTATATATTGTTTATATAATTTCAACCATTTTTGCTGGCTGGAATTCAACACCTAATCCTGGCCACGTTCCCTCTGCCACGTTGGCACCTGCAAGATTAGATGCTTTTCACATAGAAGCTACTTTAGGACCTAGATTGTTTACAGGTCCACAAGAGCGCCAAGTTACTGACGCCTACGATCTCCACATGTTTCACTCATGGTTTATGTTTTGCACTTCAAGTTAATCATGTACCTTTCCCTCATGGGTTATGTTCTGTACTGCAAACTAGTCATGTACTGAAGATGATTTTAAATTTTGATTTCACCATTTGTCTGTGTTTAGAATATTGAATTCTGCTATATGTATGTTTTCACAATTGCTTTTTGATGTTTTTGTCTCAATACAAACTATGTATATCCACAGTCTTTGATGTGTGCGAGTTTCTTTTTCCCTTCTGGACAATCTCATGGGTTATGAATTTAGGGATTCAATCCATTAGTACTAGCATGCCAGGTTCCCCAATTCAAATTACATATTTTGATTCATTTATTGACAAAAATTGGTGACCAACCTTGGCAGTAGCAGTTCTACCTCCTTTTTGGTTCTCCACAAAAAATAGTACATCAGGATATTTTGTGGTGTGCTGCTGAGGCTATAGATCTATTGCCTGTCTGTTGTTGAACAAGTGCATTCTGCTCCGATCATTTAATGATGTAATGTTTTCTGTGTTCACTGTGGTATGCAAAGTTTGTGGGTTCACTACGGAACAACCCCTGTAGCAATTTCACCTTTCAGTGGGGATTAGATCGATCATGTGCAATAGTCAAAATTGAAATACATATTGATAAATTAGAGTGCTGCAATGGTTCGTAAGATAGAGCAGTGTGTTAAGCACTCATTTCAGAGATTTGTGTTCATGTCCATGATCGAATCCCAAAAGCCAGCAAGGCCAACTCAGCCTTTCCTTTTTCTGAAGTTGATATTCTGTGTGTATTTATTGTTTTATGTTTCAACAGGTGCCATTTTCACCAATGTAACTGCATGAGATAGTGGTTGCTATAAAAGGTAACAGAGCATCAGGATGGTGACGGTCTAGAAATTGGTTCCTTCAAACAGCGGGCTGTAAAACCTAGGCATATAGTGTGTTAGTATGAAGATGTGATTAGGTTCCCAAATTCAAGACTGTGGAACCAAAGATTTCATGCTCGTATCCTTGCGTTGCCAGCAGACGATATAGATATCGTGCACAAATCATTTTATATCACTGACCGTTCCATGCTGTCTTCTGTGAAAAGGTATGCCTTCTCAAGTGCTTGTGGCGTTGTTTAGCCCATTACCTTGTTTTTCTTTTTATTTAGGTCATTTGCGTGGAAGGGCTTCTAGACAGAAGAGTGGACCAGATATCACAGGCCTCTGACCAGCATATTTTAAGGTCTGCTTATTTGACACAAAAACTTTTCAATTTGTGTACAATTCAGAGGTTCTTCTGCACATCATAATTAACAGTCTAGATGCCCTTGTAGTGGGTGCATTGAAAGCTTTAAAATACAAAAAAATACAGATGAAATCTGTTAAGAGCACATCAGTGATTAATCTTGGTACTTGTACAGTTCCCTAGATGATGAACCAATGAAGCTAGAAACATTACCATTTTGCACAATATGCTCCTATAACTTTTTGTTTTTAAAAATGGTCATATTGTGTTATGTGATGTATACTTTCAAAGTCGGTTCCAATACATTGGATTATTTTAATGAAAGTGAAACAGTAACAATTAATTGCACCTTGATCTGGAAAAGAAAGTGGTAAAGTGCAAAAGTTTCAGATTTGGTGCACATCCCAGCTTCACCTCTTAATGTGTGATAGTGGGCATCTCATTTAATCTCGAATAACCTTTCAAAATTGTACGCCCTTCATAGTAATTTAATTCTCAAGGTTGATATTCTTTCATTGTTTCACTGGCTCCAGAATCGCTTCCGCTTTAATAATAGTGAGCACTGATATTTTGCACATCACAGTCACTCGTTTCTTTGCTGTCTAATGGCAACACCACTTTAAAACCATGTCCCTCTTTGAATCTCAGTCTGTCCGGATACGGACACCCACCTGGTCCGTTCTAATCGGCATCCAAAATCTACACCACAGTATGTGAAGCTTTCTCTTTTTCCAAATGATCTCTGCTTATCCATGCTTGAGCACTTTTGCATTCTGTGAGGATGTTAATCTGAGCCCTCTGTCTTTTCTGGGTAATGTGCACCTTTTTCCTACGACCAGTGTCCTGCCTTCAAACTAAATCCCGTATAACTTCCTTACGGCTGCTATTGCAAAAAAAAGTGTACCTCACCTATGCTAGAAAACAATGACCCTTATCATGGACTGTTAATGTTGCCCTTGAAATGCTACTTATTTATAATCCCGATTACAGTAACAAAGAGGGTAAGGGGACAGAAAGAGAATACCCATGCTTATTTTGAGAGCTGTAAGGCAGCGTATCAAGCTATGAGTTGTGATTGCGATGAGGGGGCGCAACTAAATGTTCTGGATCCCTTAATTTCCGTTGTTCGTTGGAGGGGGCACTAAAGATGTTGATGCCCCATAACTGCTTAAGATGGTCCTGATGGTATCTCCTGAAAATTAAGCTGCTACCAATCAGTGGAGCGCCAAGAGCCAGCACGTGCAAAGCAGGATGCCTGCTGGGTCCCTGGAGGGAGGACAGAAGTGTGTGTGTGATGCAACCCATAGAAAGCAGATTGGCGCTCGGGAACCAGGTACTTACAACCTGCACCCATCAACACCACATGTTGTGCATCAACATTTTCCCACTGTTCCACTAATGAAACTAAATCACCTTTTCTTTTACAGAGCCAAGCATAGCGAGGCCAACAATAGTGGAAGACAAGCGCTATATGAGATCATTTACATTACATGATGACCTCTTAAATTAAGATTCATCAGGTGTTTTATCTGTTAATCAGTCCGGAACAGAAGCAGGGATACAGCACAAGAGTGAACGTGTAGGAAATTCGAAAAAGAAATCCACGCTAGTGTCTTTCCACTTAAAGAGCGAGAGCTGTTTTTTATAAATCCTCCCTGCCTGTGGGCATGTTATTATTCTGCCAGTTTGTGTAGTGATGTTGAGGCTGGCGCCATCTGGCGGCACGTTCACAAAATTGCTATTATTTCGTTCTCGAGAGGCTAGATTGCAGCCTACATACATATGCAACATTGGAAGAAATCAGATATCTTTCCTACCCGAATGCAGTTCTATGTGCATTTTAAAAAACGAAATCCATCTCCTTCCTAGCGCTAGCAATTTATAAAATGTGTCCTAAGAGCAAAGGCCTGATAAGGTGATTGTTTAAATAAACACGTATAATCTGAAGAGAGGCCATTACTCCAGATTAAGAAGCAATCTGCGGGAATGAGCTCTCTGCGTTACCCAAGGTACATTAGACACAGGCTGATAAATTAGCTTATATTGGCCCTTCTAGAGTAACAGATACATGCAGCGGGTATTGCTAGTTTGGAAAGACCATTACTTGCGTATTTTCACACTAAAGCACCAACTACATATTGGCTCAACATGGCAAACCAACCAACACTTGTGACTAAACATCTTCAAGAACCCACACAAACAAGGAAAAACAAGCATACGTGATGAATCGAGGAATTTGGCCCTTTGAAGCTAGGGAGGTGAGCCTGCTTCGCAAGAGCCTCCCCTAGAGGACTGGGCAAGCAAGACCTCACTGGAGAGAATCCCCTTGGGGGACAAGGGCTCCCGTTCCGGAGTGGAACTCCCTAAGCCATTTCCCATAGTGGCACACATGGGACTGTCAGAGATGAAGAACAGTAAAGAAACCAAGGACTTGGCAGAAGACAAAATTAAAGTATACATTTGCGAACAAGAAAGAGGATCTTCAATAACAGACCTCCATAAAACTGACAAGTAGACTGAAGAGCGAGCAACACAAGCCGATGAGAGGCAAAGTCAGAGAGAGAGAGAGAGAGAGAGCTGAGAGCGTAAGCATGGGAAGCCCCCTTTTGGCGTGACACCTGTGAGGGGTGTAGCCGAGGAGAGCTGCGGAGCCCGCGACAAAAGTGGCCAGAACAAAATGCTGGAGGCTGAGCATTTACAGGCAGTAAAAAGCTGAGAAGGGAATCCAAATCCCGGTGGTGGCGTGAACACGACCCGTTCATCGTGGGCAGAGCGACCACTAAAAACAAAGAAGAAATCCAATATGGATAGCCACGTCCCCTGCACACTTTCTAGACGGCCAAGATAGGCCTTTTGAACATTTTTTGTAAATGTTTTGAAATACAATATTGATAACTTTCAATCAATTCTGTAGAAAATGTCCATAAATGATTCAGTTGAAACTTTCTGTTTTATAAAAAACTATTTTTGCTTTTTATTTGTCTTTTGGTGAGCCCAACGCGTTTCGAGTATGTAAAACTCTTCATCAGGGGCGGCATTTTTCAACAAATTAAAGTCTACAAAAGAAAATACATATATACTTCAATTAGTTTGAACAAAGCAGTTTTTACACAATTTTGAAAAACATCATATCAAACTTTTAGATCAATTTTAACAGATAAATTGTTTACAAGGCAGTCAGCCTAGTCTATAGGTCAACATCCCATTTTTCAGTACTCATTTTAAATCCATCTCCCACAGGGCTACAAGCTATAGGATTTCGTCAAAAATCAACAATTAAGGTTGATATGCAAATGACCTAAATCTAGTATGGGCATATAGTTTCTTATTAAATTTTGAATGTGGGGTAATGTGCCTTATGTATCCATAGTTGTGGTACACAGAATTGGAGAACGTGGTATAATATTTTAAGCAACTGTGAGTATACGGAGGAAGTGATGAGAGAAAGAGGCTAGGAGAGGTGTAGCAAATAGTAGCATTCGGAATGTAAAAAATGGGCAACCATCTTACCCAGGAACATATATTAGGCTCATGGAGTGGTCCAAGATTAGCAGAGCTGATCCAGGTGTCAAGCGGACACTATGTAGTGCATCTCATGGAAAGAAGACTTTGGTGAAGCCTTGATGGGTATGGATATCTAAATGGGATAATGGTATAACCAAGCGGTTATTAAATTAGCTGAGCGGAATAATAAGTGCAAACGAGAGGGTCCAGCCTCTAACTCAAAAGGAACTTACAAGTTCAATATCCATCTGCGTCCAGGAGTAGTCCGAGTACGATCGGGAACTGCACCAGAGTGATGTCTTCACTCGGCGTCCCTGTTTATATACTGAAAAGAGGCTGTGAGGTCATCGCGCGCAAGTGCGTGCAACGTCACGAAAAGCGTGACGTCACCCGCGCACGCGCGCCAAGACGTAAACAAACCAAGTAAATACGTTTTAGGGGACCGGGTTGGATTTGAGCCATAAAAGAATTATGAGTGCTAAGGATGGTCATGAAGCTGAACAGTATTTGTAAAGACTAGGTGATGTAAATCACGATCAGAAGGTATGTAAAAAAAGAAAGTTAGGCACATAACGAACAATTAAAAACAATGTTATTAGTCGCATGGATTATTGGGTGTGCTTTCTGGTGTTCGTCTAAATGGCAAAAAAATTTGTCTGGCAAGGGAATTATCAGAATGCAGACAGTTTAGATAAATCTAGAGAATGTCATTTACATTTCAATTAGAAAACAGAATATGTACACAAATCTCGAGATGCCAACAGTATAGATATCCTAGGTATACAGACTAGTACCTGTAGGAATAATTTATGTTTAGAAAATGGGGTAGCATATAATACACAATATCAGTCACAAATTTTACAATATTAGTCCCAAATTACAATTGTTGTGAGTTTACATGACATGAGTAAACTGTACATTTATATTACAAAAACCGGGTACAGGTGATCCCTTGTCTAGACAAACAGGTGCTAAAAGTGAATAACGTTTTAAGGAGTGTCAGGCCAAATCTTGAATTTTGATATTTGAGCTCCTATCATGGAATGAGATGTTTAGGCTCAAAGTATTACAGGGGTAATTTACAAAAACGGTCCTAAATAGTAATCTTCATTGATTCCAAGTAGAGTCATGGAATCAAGTTTGTTTATCCAAAAAAGTTCTCTTTGGGCCAGAAGTTTTGGAAGGTCCCTACCTCTACCTTAGGGGTCGTAGGACTTCGAGTACCACAAATCTCATTTGTGATACATTGTGTTTTTCGTCTCTGAAGTGTCTGTACACGGGGGATTTGCAATTTTTCGTCCGTCCTCTCACAGGATTTGTGCTCTGTCCACCTGTCCTTAACCTTTCTGTTTGTTTTGCCTAAGACTACATACCACATGGGCAGCGGATTGCATAGATTACGTTCTTTGTATCACATGTAGCAAAGTTCCTTAGCATTATTTTTTTGCCATTGTGTGGGTGTCTAATATTGTCACCTTTGATCACGTTGTTACAATGTTGGCAATGTAGACAGGCGAAAGTGCCTGTTTTTTTATCTGAGGGTCATCTGAGTTGTCTGTTTGGGTTTCTCTGCTTTTATCAAATGGTCTCTCAAGTTTCTGCCTCTTTTAAAGGCCATCATGGGTGGGTCCGGGAACAATTCAGATAGTGTACTGTCGTATTTGATAAGGTGCCAATTTTTGTGTATTATTCTTTTGATCTGGAAGCTTTGACACGAGTATCTTAGTGTGTGGATTAGTCCTTTGTCTTTTCTTTTTGGGTTTCCTTCCAATAGTGTATTTCTGGCTTGAGTTTCTGTGCGTGCTATGGCACTATCAACAACCTCCGAAGGAAAACCTCTATCCAAGAATCTTTTCTTCATTGTGCTGTATTCATTATGCAGCGTGTCTGCCTCTGACGTAATTCTCTTTACTCTTAGTAACTGGCTGTACGGTAGGTTGTCTTTCAGATGTTTCGGATGATGGCTTGTATGGTGAAGAAAACTGTTCACGTCCGAAGGTTTTCTGTATAACTTGGTTTTGACAGAGGAGCCTGTGATTTCCGGAGGTTGTTGATAGTGCCATAGCACGCACGGAAACTCAAGCCAGAAATACACTATTGGAAGGAAACCCAAAAAGAAAAGACAAAGGACTAATCCACACACTAAGATACTCGTGTCAAAGCTTCCAGATCAAAAGAATAATACACAAAAATTGGGACCTTATCAAATCCGACAGTACACTATCTGAATTGTTCCCGGACCCACCTATGATGGCCTATAAAAGAGGCAGAAACTTGAGAGACCATTTGATAAAAGCAGAGAAACCCAAACAGACGACTCAGATGACCCTCAGCAAACAAAAAACAGGCACTTTCGCCTGTCTACATTGCCAACATTGTAACAACGTGATCAAAGGTGACAATATTAGACACCCACACAATGGCAAAAAAATAATGCAAGGAACTTTGCTACATGTGATACAAAGAACGTAATCTATGCAATCCGCTGCCCATGTGGTATGTAGTACGTAGGCAAAACAAACAGAAAGGTTAAGGACAGGTGGACAGAGCACAAATCCTGTGTGAGGACGAAAAATTGCAAATCCCCCGTGTACAGACACTTCCGAGACGAAAAACACAATGTATCACAAACGAGATTTGTGGTACTCGAAGTCCTACGACCCCTAAGTAGAGGTGGGGACCTTCCAAATCTTCTGGCCCAAAGAGAACTTTTTTGGATAAACAAACTTGATTCCATGACTCCACTTGGAATCAATGAAGATTACTATTTAGGACCGTTTTTGTAAATTACCCCTGTAATACTTTGAGCCTAAACATCTCATTCCATGATAGGAGCTCAAATATCAAAATTCAAGATTTGGCCTGACACTCCTTCAAACTTTATTCACTTTTAGCACCTGTTTGTCTAGACAAGGGATCACCTGTACCCGGTTTTTGTAATATAAATGTACAGTTTACTCATGTCATGTAAACTCACAACAATTGTAATTTGGGACTAATATTGTGAAATTTGTGACTGATATTGTGTATTATATGCTACCCCATTTTCTAAACATAAATTATTCCTACAGGTACTAGTCTGTATACCTAGGCTATCTATACTGTTGGCATCTCGAGATTTGTGTACATATTCTGTTTTCTAATTGAAATGTAAATGACATTCTCTAGATTTATCTAAACTGTCTGCATTCTGATAATTCCCTTGCCAGACACATTTTTTTGCCATTTAGACGAACACCAGAAAGCACACCCAATAATCCATGGGACTAATAACATTGTTTTTAATTGTTCGTTATGTGCCTAACTCTTTCTTTTTTTACATACCTTCTGATCGTGATTTACATCACCTAGTCTTTACAAATACTGTTCAACTTCATGACCATCCTTAGCACTCATAATTCTTTTATGGCTCAAATCCAACCCGGTCGCCTAAAACGTATTTACTTGGTTTGTTTACGTCTTGGCGCGCGTGCGCGGGTGACGTCACGCTTTTCGTGACGTTGCACGCACTTGCGCGCGATGACCTCACAGCCTCTTTTCAGTATATAAACAGGGACGGCGAGTGAATACATCACTCTGGTGCGGTTCCCGATCGTACTCGGACTACTCCTGGACGCAGATGGATACTGAACTTGTAAATTCCTTTTGGAGTTAGAGGCTGGACCCTCTCGTTTGCACTTATTATTCCGCTCAGCTAATTTAATAACCGCTTGGTTATACCATTATCCCATTTAGATATTCATACCCATCAAGGCTTCACCAAAGTCTTCTTTCCATGAGATGCACTACATAGTGTCCGCTTGACACCTGGATCAGCTCTGCTAATCTTGGACCACTACATGAGCCTAATATATGTTCCTGAGTAAGATGGTTGCCCATTTTTTACATTCCGAATGCTACTATTTGCTACACCTCTCCTAGACTGTTTCTCTCATCACTTCCTCTGTATACTCACAGTTGCTTAAAATACTATACCACGTTCTCCAATTCTGTGTATCACAACTATGGATACATAAGGCACATTACCCCACATTCGAAATTTAATAAGAAACTATATGCCCATACTAGACTTAGGTCATTTGCATATCAACCTTAATTGTTGATTTTTGACGAAATCCTATAGCTTGTAGCCCTGAGGGAGATGGATTTAAAATGAGTACTGAAAAATGGGATGTTGACCTATAGACTAGGCGGACTGCCTTGTAAACAATTTATCTGTTAAAATTGATCTAAAAGTTTGATATGATGTTTTTCAAAATTGTGTAAAAACTGCTTTAAGTTCAAACTAATTGAAGTATATATGTATTTTCTTTTGTAGACTTTAATTTGTTGAAAAATGCCACCCCTGATGAAGAGTTTTATATACTCGAAACGCGTTGGGCTCACCAAAAGACAAATAAAAAGCAAAAATAGTTTTTTATAAAACAGAAAGTTTCAATTGAATCATTTATGGACATTTTCTACAGAATTGATTGAAAGTTATCAATATTGTATTTCAAAAAATGTACAAAAAATGTTCAAAAGGCCTATCTTGGCCGTCTAGAAAGTGTGCAGGGGACGTGGCTATCCATATTGGATTTCTTCTTTGTTTTTTGTATATGACCAGCCTATGTACCAAGGCTGTGTCTTTCTCCCCCGCACCTCAAATTATTTACTAAAGATTACCATTCTGTTTAAACCTAACTAAATTACATTCAAATTGGTGTGCAAGTGTACTTACCTGTGTTGGTTTTCAGAGCGACCACTAAAACCACAACACAGAGGAAACAGCGAGATATCTGCTTACCCGCAGCCAGACCTGATCCCAGGGAAAGAGTATTGAGAGAGGGATGCCGGTAGAGTTGAGAAGACGGAGAAGCAGAGCAACCAAAGAGAAATACTGGTCAAGCACTGGTGATGTTCCCTTGTAGAATCAAACTGGGAGAACCAGTAGGCGGTCAGCGAATCGTTATGAAGCAGGAGAAACTCTTTGCAATAGAATTGATGAGACATTCAGTTTAAAGTCGATAAAGTGGAACTGTATTAATGTGGAAAGAGAGATCCCAAACACTGGGCTACAGATATTCTGGGAAGAGGGGCAAATAGCCCATAAGTCAAGAAGTAAAGAGTGGAGAATATCAGCGTGAATTCTGTGGGTGGGAAGAAAAGCCAAGTGAATAACTTAAGGGAAGAGCGACACAATAACACCTTTACAGATGTTGGAAGCATTCCTGCGGAGGTTGCCTGCCTGTACATTAGCACAAAAATGAGAACACATGGTGAGCCAGTTTATGAAGGCGTAAAAAAAAGTGGGCCATATACCAGGAACAAGACAAAACAAACAGAAAAGAAATATATAAGAACACGGGTGATTAAGTCTTAACTGAACTTTGAACAGATTGCCGAGAACTACTGCTAAGAGGGGAAGAGATTGGTGGGAAATATTGCTAAGAGGGGAAAAAAACACATTGACAATTGCAGCAGTTAAATTACTAGAAGAATATCGAGGAAAAAGGACCACATCCACGAATCCATAAGGACTAGATGGAAATAAATGACATTTTTAATGTGTGATCCCTTGAGATGGATCTTGTTGGTTTGTTTGTTTCTTTATTTGTCCTGCGCACCAAACCCTCAGGTATCTGGGCGCATTACATGGTTACAACATACATAGTTACAGCATACATAGTTACACATATTTACAAGTAGTTACAGGAAAAAAATTAGAAATAGTCATGTACAAAAGAGGCTATATACAATACATTGCAGATATTTGAAGAGGCTGGATGAGGAAATTGATAATCCATTTTACGAGAAAAGGCATGTAACCTTTTTTCTAATGCCATAGTAGGATTGTTCAGCTCTTCGGTCAATGGGCAGGGAGTTCCAAAGTTTGGCTGCGAGCACATGAAAGCTGTTTCAGTCTGCTTTCTGGAGCTTGTATCTTGGAACTTTGAGACAATGAGAGTCTTGGGATCTGGTAGGTCGGTCAGAAATGTTTCTGGAGAATTTACAAGCTATGTGTTTGGGAGCTGTGTTAGTGAGGCATTTGTGAGTGAAGGTAAGAGTTTTGAAAGATTCTATTCTTCACTGAGAGCCATTGGGTATTACGTTTTACAGCTGAAATGTGCTGGGTTTTGGGGAGATGAGTGCAGTTCTTAACATGTTATTTTTAAGTGTTTGAAGTTTTTTAATATTGTAATTGCACGGGCCTAAATATAAGGCGTTACAATAATCTAATTTGGAAAACATTAAACCTCTTGCTAGTGTGATGCCACTTGTTGTCGAGAGAAATGGTCTGCAGGCATTCATTAATTTAAAAGTGTATGCCTTGGTGGAAGCTGTGGCATTGACTTGTCTCTTCAGAGTTCGTGCTGAGTCCAGGTAGATGCCAAGCGTTTTTAACTCCTCAGATACTGTTATGTTGATGCCATCAATAGTGAATGATTTGTATTGAGACTACGTTTGTTCAGCCTGGCTGAAGACCTAGTGAGAAGTAACTCTGTTTTTTCATCATTATGACAGAGACCGTGAGTGGCCATCCATGCTTGTATAAGGAGGTACATTTTTTTAAGAATAGTTGAGTCAGTGTCGTAATCTCCTGTGATAGGAATGAGAATCTGCGTATCATGCGCATAATTGTTGTAGTTGACAACCAGATTGTCAAGGTCATCAAAGAGAGGCTTGGTGAAAATATTGTACAACGTTGGGGAGACACACGAACCCTGGGGGACTCTGCATGTGACTGGAGCAGGCTTAGCAGATGCAGTAGGGGCAAAGACCCTCATGGTTCTATTGTCGAGGAATTCGGTGGCTTCAACTGAGAAGAAGGCTGCTGACCTCAGGTGATTGCATAGAACTTTATGATCAACTAAGTCAAATGCAGCTGAGAGGTCAAGAAGGAGTAGGAGCGTGAGCTTGCCTTCATCCTTCAAGTCATCCATTTGGATTTTCAAGTCAATTAAGGCCGATTCTGTCCCATGTTTCGATCTAAAGCCTGATTGACGTAGGCCAAGGATTTTATTGGATTCAAGGTGTGTCTGAATCTGTAGATATGCCGTCCTGTCTAAAATTTTCAGGAGAAATGGGACCGTTGTTATTGGTCTGTAATTTGTCGGGATGTTCGGGTCGAGGCTAGGTTTTTTTAGTGGCGGGAGGACCCAGGCATCTTTTAAATTCTTGGGGACAGTGCCCATTTTAAAGGATGCGTTTATTAGGGTAGCGATGAATGGTGCTAGTTCGCTGGCTGCCTCTTTGATGATTGGCGCTGGGCAGGTGTCCCCCCTGTCATCTATATGGTTTAAGACTTGTTATTATAGCCACAACTTCACAGATGGTTATTGGGGTAGATATGAAAAGTTGGGGCGGTATTGTAGGAGACTCTTGTGATTCGATCATTGGCAGGTCTACTGAGAGGGTTTGTTTTTTCGTTTTGATTTTTTCTTGTAGGAGTGAAATTTTATTTAGGAGTGCAGTTTGAATAGTCGTACACCAAGATGTATCCTTAAAACAGGTTTCGACTGGTGGCGTAGGGGACTCTAGTTCTCTTAAGATAATAATGTTTCTGTATTAAACTAATATAAGCACATACATAAAAAGGAAACTGGTGATTTGCAAAGATGACCTAAACCTAAGGGAGCAAGTGCTTTAAACTAAAGAGGAGTACTATATAAATATTCAAAATTACATTATTAAGCATCACTGGACAGAGTGGGGCGGCCAGGTAGGGAGCATGAGGGAGAGGGCAGAAGGGGCTCCCTCCTCAGCAATTAAGAGAAGTTTAAGTTGAGCTTTGAAGAGATCCACAGTTGGGCTTTCTTTGATTGTGATAAGCAGTGTGTTTGAGTGGAGCGAGGCGAGAAAGAGCAGAAGGGAGTAGTTGAGCATGGAGAGTCAATCAGCACGTTATAGGTAGGTAGCAGTTGGGGGGGGATCTAGGCAGGTTGTAAAGAGTGTGGGCAGCTAAATTGAGGACTTTGTCCAGAGGGAGGAAGGAAGGAGTACAGATAAATGCTAAGGGGTAGGCTTGAGAAGTAGTCAAGTATGCCGAGTGTGAGGGGGGAGATTAGCGTTTTTGCACGGTGGTTAGTAAGAAAAGGACTAATTTCCCGAATGTTGAGGAGGTTAATTTGAGCAGCAGAGGAAGTGATGAATTGTTGCAGTCGGAGGTCACTATCAAAGAGGATCCAAAGGTTGTGAGCCTTGGGTGAGGGATAAAGAAGGTCATGTGGGAAGAAAATAGGCAGGGGAGGTTAGGGATGGTGCTGGAACCAGTGGTCGAAGTGTACAAAAAGAAGTAGTGGAGCTATGTACCCTACTGGTCTGCACCGCTCCCCGCAAACCCCATCGCCACACCCCCTCCCATGCACAATATAAACCCCCAAATGCATGCGCCTGAGTTTAAGAGAATGTTTAGTGCACTGCACTGAAAGTGCAAGTTTCAACTGCTTCCTACACTTTTATTTTAAAACGAAACCGTTCCGGAATGGTTTCTTTTTAAAATAGAATTATAGGAACGGTAAAACTTCATTAAAAGAAGGCGAGGAGCACCGCTCCCGCCCACTTCGACCACTGGCTGGAACCTGGGAGAAAGAGGATTTCCATTTATGAACAGTTCAGCATAAGGCAGCAGAGAGCATCCCATGACAGACTTCAGTAAGACAGTTAGTAATCCGGTCCGAGATAGTTGGGGTGAACTAGGGAAAGGAGACAATGATACGAGTGTCATCGGCAAAAAAGTGAAAGACAAAAGGTGAGAGAAGTCTTCACATGGCAGAAGTATAGAGGGTGAAGGGCAGAGGTACAAGGGCTGATCGTTAGGGTACACTGACAGAGGGAAGGGTGGTGTTAGAGGTTTGCAAGTTTCATGAGATTTTAAAGGATGGACCTTCCAGGTAGGATGCGGCCCATGCAACAGCATATATGCAAAACCCAAGGCCCTGGAGTGTGAGGAGGAGAGAAGAGAGGTTGACAGTGTCGGTAGCAGTAGCTAAGATCTAAAATGATGAGTATACAAGCTGTGCTCCAGATAAGACTTGAGGTGGGAGCATTTTACTCCCTATTTTTAAATGCAATCCAAGAGAGTAAAAAAGACTTTTCTCCTTTGCAATCCCTGTGGGCCCAGGTGATATGATTACATTGGTGGGGAGAGCTGCCCAGAGACTCTGGGAAAGTGGACAAAGCAGATGTGGAAGAAGAGCAGACTGAAAATCGTGGGTTGGTGAACACAGGTTGTTGCATCAGTGTGTTGTCATGTTTTGTATAGTATTGTCAAACGAGTTGGGGTAAGTGTCTGTCTTTGGTTAAAGAATTCAGAAATCAGTTGAGGTGGGAAGGTACCCTGCCTACAGAGCAAATTTTCGGAATAATGAAAAATAAGTAAAAGCGGCTAGCCACTGCAGTTTAGAATAAAAAGTAAAAGCAGCGCATCCATGCTCTCTACTCACTTAAAAGAACATGTGACCGCTGCACAGGTCAGAATAGTGAACTATGGATCAGGAACTAGGATGGATGTGTTCTGTATTAGTGTGAAGAAAATCCTTCTCATGGTTCACAGGGCCAAAGTTCACAAAAAGCTGAGAAGTCTTCTGGAAACGCATTGTGCGGGCCACATAAAACTTTAGTGCTCGAGCCACATCCAGCAAGTGCAAAGTCCTCTCAGCCGGCGATGAATGCGTTGGAAAAAACACAGGCAACACCAAGGGTTTGTTGAGATGAAATTCCGATGGAACCTTGGGCATGAAGGAGGGGTGCGTCCGCAAGGTCAAATAAGGCTGCTTGCAGGACAGGGCCTGGATCTCACCTACTCTTCTGGCAGAGTTGATGGCTACAATGAAAACTGTCTTCCAAGACAGAAACTTGAGCAGAGCTTGATGCATAGGCTCGAATGGAGTCCCCATGAACTGAGTCAATATCACGTTGAGTTCCCACGCCGGGGCCGGAGGCTTCACTGGTGGGAACGAACGGAACAGTCCCTTGATGAACTCCTTGACTAACCGGTGCGACCAAAGGGAAGACCGTCCTGGAGATGGGGTGTAGCGGGAGATAGCCGCCAAGTGTACCTAGATGGAGGCGTGCGCCAGCCCCGATTAAGCCAATGAGAACAAGTACGGAAGAAGTTGGTGGGGCCGTGACCCTAAGAGGGTTAATTTTCTGTGGCCGGCACCAAGTCGCAAAACGCTTCGATTTGTGTCCGTAGCACTTCAAAGTCGACGACACTCTGGCCCTGGCGAGAACCTCTCTGCAGTGGGTCATGGTGTAGAATTGCGCCTCCCACCCTGGCGAGAAAATCTGCGACCACTGACAGCTTGACTGGAGGGGACGCTGACATGCTGAGAAGGTTTTGCCTCGGCCACACTGGTTCCATGAATATCATCCCGCACTGGTACCGTCTGAGTTGACTGATGACGGCAACGTGTCTAGAAGAACAAGTTACTCTCTTACCTGGTAACGTTCTTTCGATGGGATGGTCCGACGAAATATTCCATATCTATGACAGGTAATGTCCACAGCTGTGCTGCTTTGGAAAATGTTCGGTGTCTGCGTCGATGCGCCGTCCCCGAGGACCTCCTCCGACGGCCGACGTCACCCGATGTGATAAGTAGGACGCACGACGGCCATAGCCTCAGTTGTAGTTTTTTCCCCCAGAACGTGTGACACCAGTTTTCTGCGAGTCAGACACACGAGGCCTTGCGGAACGCAAGCTGCAATCACATAAGAAATTCTGCAGCGGGGAAGGTAGGGAGGGAGCGATATGGAATACGTCGTCGGACTATCCCATCGAAAGAACGTTACCAGGTAAGAGAGTAACTTGTTCTTCGAGGGGATTGGGTCCTCTGACGTATTACATATCTATGACAGACTCCCAAAGCAGTACCAAGCAAGGAGGTGGGAAAAGAATTTAGAACACAAATTTAGCATGCCCAATCAAATTGCGGAATAAAGGACTGCCTTGCCAAAGGCCAGATCCTGCCCTCGGATGGAATCGAGGGAGTAGTGACGTACAAAAGTATGTACCGAAGCCCAGGTGGCTGCATCACATATGTGACGAATAGGAACACCCCTCTGCAGGGCAGTAGAGGCAGCCACACCCCTGGTAGAATGGGCCCGCAAGCCAGACGGAGGGTCCTTACCCGCCAAGCGGTAACACTCGGAGATAGCTAAAATAATCCGAGACAAAGTCTGTTTCGTCACAGCTTGTCCCAACCGCTTTCCAGCGTAACCAATGAAAAGTTGATCGTCCACTCTGACCCGGGACATGTGCAAAATATAAAAGTTCAACGCTCTCCTAGGATCAAGCCTATGGAGCCTCTCCCCTTCCTTACCAGGATGTGGAGGAGGATAGAACGCCGGAAGAACAACCTTCTGGCACAAATGAAATTCCAAAACCACCTTCGGAAGAAAAGAAGGACGAACTCGAAGGACAACCCTGTCCTCATGAAACACACTGAAGGGTGGCTTAACTGAAAGTGCCTGTAACTCACTCACTCTGTGAGCGGAAGTAACCGCAACCAAAAACACAGTTTTCAGAGTTAACAGTCTCAAAGGGCAAGAATGCAAAGGCTCAAACACAGCACCCATAAGGAACTTAAGAACAAGGTTCAAATCCCAACCGGGCACCAGAAAAGGTGACGGAGGGAACACATTAGTGAGCCCTTTCAAAAACTGAGAAATGAAAGGAATCTTAAAATAGGAACATTCTTCAGACAAGCGCTTAAATATGGACAGCGCCGCCAGGTAACCTTTAATGGTCCCCACTTGCAAGCCCCTGTGGGCCAAGGAAAGCAAAAAAGACAGAACCATGGGAATGTCACACTCAAAAGGATCCACATTCTTAACTCTGCATCAGTCGCAGAACTTTCTCCAACGGTACAGAGACTTTGTTGCCGGCCGCCTGGCTGAGAGCAACACCTCCATCACATCTTCAGGGAGGTCCCAATCCTTATACCTCAACCTTTCAGAAGCCAAGCGTGAAGGTTGAGGGATCTGACCTCTGGATGGAGAACCTGACCCCCCTCCCGTGAGAGCAGATCGTCTCGGTAGGGAAGACGACGTGGAGGGCAGATGGACAAGTCGAGAAGGTCCGGCTACCACGTCCTCCAGGCCCACGCGGGAGCAATGAGGATCATCTGGGAACCGAACCTCCGTAACCTCCGCATTACTTGCGGGATGACGGGGACTGGAGGAAACGTGCACAGCAGTGGGAATGACCACTGCACCACAAATGCGTCTAAGGCTCCTTTTGGAGGAAATTCCCGCGAGCAGAACCTCTCGCACTTCCGGTTGACACTGGAGGCGAAGAGATCCACTTGAGGGGTCCCCCAAAGGGAGAAGATCTCCAGGAGAATCTCCTGAGCCAGCTCCCACTCGTGAGAGATCGTGCTCTGCCTGCTCAGAGCGTTCGCCGTCTCGTTGTCGTCTCCGGCCAGATGAACAGCAGAGATCGAAACTTCCTGCTGGATTGCCCAGAACTTGAGCTGCATCGCCTCCTTGCACAGAGGAAGTGACCCTGCCCTCCCCTCCGTTTTGTTGCGGTAGTGCATGGCCACCGCGTTGTCCGTTAGAATCAGGACACTCTTTCCTCGCACAGTCAGCAGAAAAGCCTTCAGGGCTAGCCTGACGGCCCTCAGCTCCAACAGATTGATACGGAGTCTGGCCTCCGACGGAGACCAACGACCGCTGACTGTCAACTCGTTGGCATGAGCTCCCCATCCCGTGAGGGATGCGTCCGTCACGACCGTCAGCTCCGGCCAGGGCAGCCAAAATGGGGCCCCCTTCATCAGATTGCCTTTGACGGCCCACCACAGAAGGTCCTGGGCGACTGAGGGCGGCACCTGAACAGGGTCCGACATCCTGCCGGAGGACTGAGACCACTGGAGCTTGAGTGCCCATTGCAAAGATCTCATCCGCAACCTGGCCTCTGGCACTAGAAGAATGCAGGATCCCATGAGGCCGAGCAGTCTCAAGAACTCGGACGCTGGGAGAGTCTGGGCAGGTTGAAACTTGTGCACCATCTACTGAATGTGAAGAGCCCTCACCAGGGGAGGAAAACACAGCCCCAGGGATGTGTCGAGCACTGCTCCGATGTACTGGAGCCGCTGTGTTGGTGTCAAATGGGACTTCTTTAAACTGAGGGAGAAGCCCAGCTTGTGAAGGGAGTGGCAGGTGACGGACAGATGATCCAGGACTTGCTCGGGAGAGCTCCCCCTGATCAACCGATCGTCCAGGTAGGGGTAGACGTGAATCCCCCCTTTCCTGAGATGTGCTGCCACCACCACCATGAGCTTGGTGAAAACCCTCGGGGCGGAGGTCAATCCGAACAGCAGGACCCGAAACTGAAAGTGCGAGTCGCCAACTGCGAAGCTCAGGTACTTCTTGTGCTTGGGATGGATCGGCACATGAAAGTAAGCGTCCTTGAGGTCGAGAGACACCAACCAGTCCTGAAGTTGAAGGGCCTGGAGGACTTTAGAGAGAATAACCATCTTGAACTTGTCCTTCCTGAGGAGTTTGTTCAAACCGCGCAAGTCCATGATGGGTCTCAATCCCCAGTCTTACTTCGAAATCCTAAAAAAATAAGGGGAATACCATCCCTTGTTCCTCTCCGCTACAGGCACCAGTTCTATGGCACCTTTCTCCAGCAGGGCTTGAATTTCCTGCGCAAGGAGCGGATCCGGACTCGGAGGTTCCCAGGTGGATTGTCGTGAGGCCTCTGCCGAAAGGGAAGACAGTAGCCGTGGGTTATGATCTCCAGAACCCACACATCCGAAGTAATGGCACGCCACTCTACAAGATGCTACGACAGCCTTCCCCCAACTGGCGAACCATGGGACCTGGCCTCATGACTGAGTGGTAGCGGCTGCGGCGTTGCCTGAGGGCAAAGAGGCAACTGCCCGAGCGGCCTTGGCACCTCGAGTACCCTGTTTGCCACCTCTAGCACTCTTACGGTGGCCTCTTTGACTGACAGCTCCTCTCGCTTTACTGAAGGACGAGTAATAGCAAAAGGAACCTCCCCTCCATTGTTGTCCCCTAGGACGAAAAGGCGGAGTTTGTCAAACTGCAGCGCCCAACGACTTTGCTGCAGCGTTGGAGTCTGCAACCTCTCAAGGCTCTCGTCAGCCTTGCTGCCAAAAAGATGTTCACCGTCAAAGGGCATGTTGAGGAGCCGGGACTGCACATCAGGAGCGAACCCAGACTTCCGCAACCACGCAAACCTGCGTATTACGGTGCTCGCCTCCATGGACCGGCTGACACAATCTGCCATGTCCAAACCCGACTGAACGGCCTCACACATGGCATCCTTGCCATCCTGAACCATAGCAAGGAAACCATCCCGTTCGTCCCCTTTGGGAATATGTTCAGCCGCTAATGCAACACAGTTCCACAGAGTGTGTGTCAAACGAGACAAGGCACATATGGAGTTGGCTGCCTGAAGCACCATACCCCCAGAAGAAAACACTTTCTTCGCCCAGCCATCAAAACGTTTGTCGTCCCTATCCGGAGGGATGGTAGGGTACGACGCCTGCTTTGCCAGGGCCGTAGCCGCCTGCACCACCAAACTCTCCGGAGTGGGGTGCCTGGACAAGTAGCAAGGGTCGCTACTGGCTGGACGGTATTTTCACGACAAAGACTTGCCCACTGCCGGGAGACTCTCTGGAGCAGTCCAAGCCGCTGCCACCCTTCTCTGCAGAGCCATATGAAATGGCAGTACCGGGTCAGTGGGGGGACCAAGATCAAGGATGTCCGTGAGATCATAGATCATCCTGAACAAACTCCCCTGGGGGAGCCGACCATCCCAAGTACTCGGTGACCCGAGACATAAGGCGCCGGTATGACGAATCGGCATGAGTGCCAGGCTCCGGCCTACAAAACTCCACCTCCGGAGAGGTGTCCAGTCCACTGGCATCATGCAGCGACTGCCTCAGGTCATCAAACTGGCTATGGCCCGAGAGAAGCTCATCAGGCACCGTAACCGGAACCAAGCCTTCATCAGAGCACCTTCATCACCCTCTGAAATTTACTCCAGGCGGTGAGAGGAAGACACCTGGGGACCAAAGCTATACCTGACCTTAGCCAGAGCCTTTCTAGGGGCTAACCTCATACCACGGGGCCCCTCCGACACCACCGCCTCGAAAGGCGTCGAGGGCGCCGAAAGAGTCGGCGCCGAGAGAATCGGCATTGATGTCGAGCGAATCAGCGTCGATGTCAGCTGCAGTGCCGCCAGCACCGGCGGCGACAGGCCTCGAAGCCGGACCTCCGAGTGTGTCTCTCGACGACCTAGGCGCCGACGACCACCTCGGAGGCAGAGCCTCGAGAGAGATAGTCGACGACCTCGGTGCCACAGGATCACGCGGTCTTGAGCGCGTCGAGGACCGGGACCTGGAACGGGCATAGCGAGAACAGCTACCTTTGTCCGAGCGGGACCTCTCCCGCGAGCCGTGCCAAGCACCCGAGCCCGAAGGTGTACGAGCGGTGTCTCTCGACCAGTGCCGACCGACCCCACTCGGAGACGCAGACGGACCGGTGCCCTGCGATTCGAGAATCACCAACATTTTCTTCCCAAAGGAAGCCCATTCCTCCGGTGTCGCTTGCATGGTGGGATAAGCGACCCGCCTACAGGCAGAGTCCTCGGAAGAGGACGGGTAAGGCGACCGATGCCAGCGCTTCCAGGAATGCCTCGAAGAGGCAGAGGAGTGGCGAGACCGACTCCTGAAAGGAGACCCACTGGACTTCCGACGATGACGCGGAGAGTCGCCTCTCGAGTCATCCGTCGAAAGCCCCGTAGACCTCGACTTCCGGGGCTTAGACACCTGACCTACCGACAACAACTTCTTGCGCTCCCGCAAGGCCTTGGCCGTGAGCGACTGGCAGTCGACACAGTCGTCCATATCATGGGCCTCCCCGAGGCACCAGAGGCAGGCGTCGTGCGAGTCCGTGACCGACATCTTGGACCCACAGTCCCCACATTTCTTGAAGCCCGGACGCGGGGCGGAAGACGATGTAGACATCGTCGCGAACAGGCTTTTTTCACAAAAACCGAACAGGTTCAAAGAACCAAGAAGAATACACAAACTCCAAAGAGTCGAGGCGTACCGAGATTCACGAAGCGAACACGTTCGTGGAAAAAACGGAACTGAGGCTACGGGCGTCGTGCGTCCTACTTATCACATCGGGTGACGTTGGCCGTCGGAGGAGGTCCTCGGGGACGGCGCATCGATGTCATCGACGCAGGACGCAGAAAATTTTCGGAATCAGCACAGCTGTGGACATTACCTGTCATAGATATGGAATACGTCGGAGGACCCAATCCCCTCGAAACCGGCCTTCACAAGGGAAGCAGAATGCGCCCCCCAGGCTCTCTGTCACAAAACGATCGACCTGGAGACTGCCCCACTGGAGCAAAAGTTTGTCCACTTGATCCTGCCGAAACTCCCACTCGTGGCAAGAGCACAGCTCCCTGCGGACAGAGTCAGCAACGGTGTTCTTTACTCCTGCCAGGTGAAACAGAACGAGGAACATCCCCTGAGTGACAGCCCAGTGCCACAACTCCTGCACATCCCTGGAGAGCGCTGGGGATCTGGTGCCCCCCTGCTTCCGGATGTATAATATCGTGGTGGTATTGTCCATGAAGACCCTCACCACTTAGCCCTTGAGGGACGGCAGAAATGACTTGAGGGCCCAAAACACCACCCGCAGATGCAGTATGTCAATTTGTAGCGTCTTCTCCTCTGGCAGCCACAGGCCTCTGGCGTGAAGACGTCCTGGGTGGGCTCCACATCCTTCCAGGGAAGCGTCTGTCATGACCGTCTCCTGGTACGGGGGGCTCTGGAAGTCCATGCCACTGGCGATGTTGGAGCGTATGCCCCACCACCTTATCGCTCGACGGAACTCCTTGTCGAGCGCGATCCTGTCCTGGAAGCCTCCGGACACCTGGTTCCAACAGGCATCCAAAAGCCCTGCAGCAGGCGCATCCGCAATCTACAGAGCCAAATCAGGTATATACATGATGACATCATGCAGAGCAGCGACTTGACGGCCCTCAACGTGGCGACACAGCCGTTGCCCAAGATGGCCACTATCCTTTCCTACGCCGCCAGGCAGGACATCGTGTCGAGCCTGGATCCCAGGAATAGTGCGTCCTGCAATGGAGTCAAGCAGGACTTGGCATAATTCACCGAGAACCCCAGATCCGTCAGCAGCTAGACGGTCCTTGCTTTGTGATTGACTGCGATGTCCCTTGACTTGGCCCGGATGAGCCAGTCGTCGAGGTAAGGATACACATGAATCCCCTGTAGTTGTAGATGGGCCACCACCGGAGCCAGGCACTTTGTGAATACTATGGGCGCGGACTTCAGTCTGAAGGGGAGAGCCTTGAACTGGTAATGCTTCCCTTGTACGACAAAGCGCAGAAACGTGCAAAGCTTTTTGTGTATGGGGATGTGGAAGTACGCGCCCTCTAGATCCAAAAACAACAGAAAGTCTTCCTCATCTAGCTGGCCTGAGCAAGTGCTGCAGCGTGACCATCCCGAACTTCTGGGACTTAATGTACTCGTAGGTCGAGAACGGTCCTAAAGCCCCAGTCTTCTTTCTTACGAGAAAGTATCTTGAGTAAACTCCAGAGCCCCGGAGTCGCTTTGGAACCAGCTCTATCGCCCCTTTTCTTAACATGGCCCGGACTTCCATGAGCAGCTGAGGCATGTGTTGTTCCTGTCAGTCCACTGGTGGTATTCGCGGACACTTCAGTTGAAATTCTAAAGTGTGTCCGTGGGCGAGAGCATCCAGCACCCATCGATCGGTGGAGGTGGTCTCCCACACGCTAGCGAAGTTCACTAGCCAGCCTCCCACCGGGGTGCATGGGTGGGGGCCCGACATCTCGGCTGGTTCAGTCCTGCTTGGAGGCCGGTGCGCCACCCTGGGAGCCTTGATGATGATGGCAGCTACCTCCAAAAGCCTTGGAGCAGCCCCTGTTGGCTTCCTGGGTCGTGGAACGGGAGGGTTGGCCGTAAGAGGACAAGCACCCGCCGAAACCCTTCGTAGACCTGGTAGACTTCCCTCCTGTGGAACGAAAGGACGGATGGTGCTGTTGCAGTGTGCCCAAGGCACAGGCCGTCTCTGTGTCAGTATTGAGGGCCTGGAGGGATTCACCGACTGCTTTCCCGAAAAGGTTTTCTCCGTCAAACGGCATGTCCAGGACCCTCATCTGGACCTCCTTTCTAAAGTTGGTGGCCTTGACCCAGCTACGACGACTAAGGCAAACCCTGTTTCCCATCTGGCAGAAAGCTGTGTCCGCAATGTCCAGGACCAAAGTGATGACGTGGTCCGACGCCACCTCGCCTTCCTGAAGGATCTGCAAAGCCTCGACCCGTTTGTCCTTGGGGAGGAAATCCAGGAGTGTAGACATTTTATACCAAAGCTCCCCGTCGCATCTGGCCATGATCGCTAAGGCGTTGGCTGCCTTGACCGTCGTCGCCGTTGAGTAGATGACCTTTCTACCCATGGAATCCAATTTCTTCCTCTTGTTGTCCGGGGGGTGCAGATGAAGAAGACAACAACTTCGATGGACTTCTTCCTGGCGGCAGCTGAGACCACTCAGTCTGGCGATGGTTGAGACCGCAGACACTTAGGCACAGACTACGGCACCCGGTATTTCTTTTCAAGTCTGTCTCTCTTCTCTGGGGCTGAGGCGGGGTTCCTCCGCAATGCCAGCCCCTCGTCCCAGACGTCGTCCAGCAGCTGTACTGACAGGATGGTCTTCCTCTTTGCCTCCCGGCGCAGGTACAGGAAGCCCTCCTCTTCCAGAGTGAGCTGGAAAAGCTCAGACGGACAGGCGATCATGGAATGGAAGGATCCCAATTTGTCTGGCGGAGAAGCCCCCGGCGGCGGTGACATCCTGCCATCGTCGGTGTCCGTGGTCGCTGTGTCTATCCCCGTCCACCTAGGAGGGGAGGGCAGCGATGGTTAAAAATGGAGTTGTACGGTGCCTCCTTTTCTTTGGCGGTGGTGGCACTGGTGTCAACGGGGTCGTCGCCGGTGGTATCACTGGTGGTGCTGTCGGCATCATCTTCTGAATCTCTGTGTGGCGTGTCAAGATAATATCCTGCAACATATCTGTGGGAGGTGCCAGGGGAACAGTCATTATCCCGTCGACGTTCTCATCATCGTCACCACCACCCTCCTCCGGGATGGTGTGGACGGAAAGTAACTCCTCCTCGTCGGACAAAGAAATATCCGTGCCCTGGAATTCCTCGCCACCCCCGTACTCCCTTCTTCGGGTCCTGAGGGGTCCGTCTCGGGGTAAGTTCCGACATCCTCTTCTGCAGAGTCTTTTCTACCGGCTTTGACGAAGCCTCCCGCCTGGGAGGAAGAGCCACTCTGGCCGCCACCGGGGCAACCTGGACCGGGTCAGCCCCTTTCGCTTTCGAGAGGGCAGCAGCAACCATCTCGATGGAAGAGGACGTCTTGGCCTGGATCACCTGGGCCTTCATGGGCAGGTCGGACACCTTGTCCTGCTTGGCCTTCTCCGGTTTCATCCACAGCTTACTCGGGTTAGCTGACTTTCTCTTGGACGAAGAGCTGGAGCGGTGACTGGAGATCGAGGCAGATGGAGACAATGAACACGCCCTGAACGTCGTGGGACCCGCTTGCGCGGTGACCCCGATGGAAGTGGACTCACAGTGCTTGGCCTTGTCTTGGGCCCCCACGGATGGAGCGCGTTCAAAGGACTTAGAAGCCCGCTCTGGTGGGTTGGATCTGGAAGAGGCATGCCCCTGTGAACCACCCGAGGCAGAGGCCCTGGCCTTGAGTCACGGTGCCAACCGGACATGTCGATCCTTCATCGTGCGCTTGGAGAAGCCACAGCAGATCTCACAATCTTCTTCCTTGTGCGTCGGGTGTAGACAATACAGGCACTGGGAATGCTTGTTCTCCGTGAAGACATTCCACAAACAGCAGCTGGTGCACAGCTTGAAGAAGCTCCGTCGTCCTCCTCTGACATGATCTGGCATGGCGTAGGCCTGATACACTTCTGGAAGCTTGCAAGAAGAAACATTCAATGATTTCTGCCCTTGTGGGCGATGAAAGATGCAGAAAAACAGATCCCAGTTAATCGGAAGGATAAGCGATGGCACACACAGGCCCAAATGAACCGAACTGTTTTCCTTCCAAGAAACGCAAAAAATGCAGAAAGCTCGAAGAGAGAAATGCGAGGGCTCCCAAACGTGCGGTAAAAATCTGAAGATGGCTGCCAGAGGAAGGGCTTACGGAGAGGGCAGTCATTGGCTGGGGGAAAGTAGGACCCAGAGCTCAGTGATTGGTTTATAGTAGAAAGACAGTTCGTAAATGAAAGTGAAACCGTTTTTTCTCTTACTGAGGATCCCAGCCTGACGGCGGGGAATATTCATGAGCATGTGAATCCATGCCAGACTCCATGCTGGATAATAGGATATATCCTGCCTGTAGTGTGCCAGACTCCCACCTTTCCAGCTCAGCCACTACCCTTGAGAATCTCTGCCTGGGAAAACTTTGTTGCTGGGGTAGGATCTCTCATACCAGCCCTTGGGATTAAGATAAACAGAGACCGTTTGACTCAATTGTCATGGTTAGTAGAGGATATTGCAAATGCCATGGCATCCTCAACTCTATTATCCCCAAGTAGCCATCCGAACCATGGTGCTTCAGAACCATATGGCTTTAGACATCGTCCTAGCCTCACAAGGAGGCGTCTGTGAAATTGTGAAGAGCAAGTGCTGTAATTCCATGCCCAGTTACCCAAGTAACATTACTTACATTGTTACTGACATTCGTCACACTGTAAGCCTCCTTTACACCAGTCCGAAGGACATTTGGGTCTTGGATTGAGGGTCTATTGGGAATTCGGGTGCGTCTATTGGTTAGATCCTACTCATAGGGCTAGTCATAAGATTGTCATGTTTGATGATGGCAGTCAAGTGTTTCTATTATCGAGCATGCGCCACCTGCTCTGAAGTCTCTCAGACTGCCCAAGTGGTTCACTGTCATGCTACTGAAGACATAATAGGTTAGGATATGCCTGAATGTGAGGTTTGTTCCCCTAAAGATGTATGTAATGAGACTGGTGTGAAGGTCTCATAGGAGGGGATTGTGGGGAAAGTCTGGAATTGAAAATGTTATGTACTCCCATTGCACACTGCTGCATTACAGTATTGAGTAGGTACTGCAAACTGCCATGTTTAAACAACTGTTTCTTGCTTGTGTGAGGTGAGGCTTTAGGCTTCACTGCGAATGTCTCTGCAAAGAACGCACTGCGTATAGTGTATAGCTATGCTCACCTCCCCATCTTTTGCTTCTGACGGGTTTCCCTCTAGGCATATCTAAGCGTGTTTTAGGTTTCGGCTTTATTAGGAAAATCGGCTTTAGCAGATGGAAGCCATCATACTGTGAGCATGCTCGCCTGCCTCAGGCCATGTGTGAACCTCTGAGGAGTATATTCTGCTCCACTAAATGTATCACTTTATGTTGTCCTTCCTGATAACACAGTCTTACGTGTGAGAACGCAGCCTTTATCAAAGACTTGGATAGTTGGATTTTTTTCCCTGTTTGTAACATTGTTACAGTATGATTCATTGCCCTGTCTGGACTTCCCCTTCCATTGAAATGCATGTGTTCCTTTGGGTATAAGAGGAAGGGGGGCTGTCACTTGCATCATAGTCTCATACTATCGTTAGTTTGCATTATGCTGATATTTGTTTTTACTACTGAATTGTTTACCAATCCACTGGAATAGTTTGTGGAAAAGTCTCCATGACAGTTGCCTTACATTACTTCTTATTTTCTCTTTGTTAACACAATGGTATTTTTCCCCCTTTTATCTTTTTCTCCCCTCTTTCTTGTATTTCTCTTTTTCTCCTTTGCTATGCATATTGGTTATGTTTTATAATTTGGCCTTTTGATGAGATTTACAATGCTTAGTTTTATTTCACATTTACTCTGAATGGGACAAAGACAGATTTGACAATGAATTGGCAATTGTATTGACATAGATTTGTATTATCTTGATATTGTAAAGCCTCGAATAAGCCCTATGAGTGAAACACATCAGAGAAAGACTTCTATGTTGTCCTTTGTAATTGTTCAACATTAAATGTTCCTGAACATTTGGAAGGTGCGATTCATGAACGGAGCGTTTTAAATGGCCTGCAAGCCTAACTTGTGCCCTGCAGCACTGCAAGCCGAGCTCTTGCTGCTTCCCCTGCTTCCTGGAGGAGGCGGGGCCTATCGCGCACACGTGAGTGGTCACGTGATTCCAGCCCAGCATAAATTGCCGGTATATCCGCCCGAGCGGCGTGTGTTCCTGAACATTTGGAAGGTGCGCTTCATGAACGGAGCGTTTTAAATTGCCTGCAAGCCTAACTTGTGCCCTGCAGCACTGCGAGCCAAGCTCTTGCTGCTTCCCCTGCTTCCTGGAGGAGGCGGGGCCTATCGCGCACACGTGAGTGGTCACGTGATTCCAGCCCAGCATAAATTGCCGGTATATCCGCCCGAGCGGCGTGTGTTCCTGAACATTTGGAAGGTGCGCTTCATGAACGGAGCGTTTTAAATTGCCTGCAAGCCTAACTTGTGCCCTGCAGCACTGCGAGCCGAGCTCTTGCTGCTTCCCCTGCTTCCTGGAGGAGGCGGGGCCTATCGCGCACACGTGAGTGGTCACGTGATTCCAGCCCAGCATAAATTGCTGGTATATCCGCCCGAGCGTCGTGTGTTCCTGAACATTTGGAAGGTGCGCTTCATGAACGGAGCGTTTTAAATTGCCTGCAAGCCTAACTTGTGCCCTGCAGCACTGCGAGCCGAGCTCTTGCTGCTTCCCCTGCTTCCTGGAGGAGGCGGGGCCTATCGCGCACACGTGAGTGGTCACGTGATTCCAGCCCAGCATAAATTGCCGGTATATCCGCCCGAGCGGCGTGTGTTCCTGAACATTTGGAAGGTGCGCTTCATGAACGGAGCGTTTTAAATTGCCTGCAAGCCTAACTTGTGCCCTGCAGCACTGCGAGCCGAGCTCTTGCTGCTTCCCCTGCTTCCTGGAGGAGGCGGGGCCTATCGCGCACACGTGAGTGGTCACGTGATTCCAGCCCAGCATAAATTGCCGGTATATCCGCCCGAGCGGCGTGTGTTCCTGAACATTTGGAAGGTGCGCTTCATGAACGGAGCGTTTTAAATTGCCTGCAAGCCTAACTTGTGCCCTGCAGCACTGCGAGCCGAGCTCTTGCTGCTTCCCCTGCTTCCTGGAGGAGGCGGGGCCTATCGCGCACACGTGAGTGGTCACGTGATTCCAGCCCAGCATAAATTGCCGGTATATCCGCCCGAGCGGCGTGTGTTCCTGAACATTTGGAAGGTGCGCTTCATGAACGGAGCGTTTTAAATTGCCTGCAAGCCTAACTTGTGCCCTGCAGCACTGCGAGCCGAGCTCTTGCTGCTTCCCCTGCTTCCTGGAGGAGGCGGGGCCTATCGCGCACACGTGAGTGGTCACGTGATTCCAGCCCAGCATAAATTGCCGGTATATCCGCCCGAGCGGCGTGTGTTCCTGAACATTTGGAAGGTGCGCTTCATGAACGGAGCGTTTTAAATTGCCTGCAAGCCTAACTTGTGCCCTGCAGCACTGCGAGCCGAGCTCTTGCTGCTTCCCCTGCTTCCTGGAGGAGGCGGGGCCTATCGCGCACACGTGAGTGGTCACGTGATTCCAGCCCAGCATAAATTGCCGGTATATCCACCCTTGCGGCGTTAAGCCCTGGAGGCAATAAGGGCTGGAGAGAAACGCTGTTAAGCTGTTTGGCTGTGACCTGTGCCTGTTCAGTGAGTATCACAGATTTGAAGTTTCTTCATATTAACGTTGGCCCTGAATTCACACACGTCACTGAGGTAAGGGGGGAGAGTCAGACTCTGGCAGCTCCTTAAGCTATCGGGCGTTCCTTATCCGGTGACTGGGAGCTGACTAAATATTTTCCGAAAGACAAATTTAAGTGATACAGGGGAAAGTATGACGGGAAAAAGTAAACTTTTAACATTGAAAACTGGAATGCCTCTCAGTGTCATGGTAACACGAGCATCAGTCACGCTACAACCATCGCCAACAAAACCCTCTCCAACAATTGCGATGAAGAGGAAAATTAGCGGATGCCCAATTGTAATACCAGACAAACGTATGGTTCTAGGTGACATCCGTGAGTTCTGTACTTTACACACATATGGTCTACCCTCCAAAAGCCCTAATCTTAGTAATGGTCAATTTCCTGACCTGTGTGACGACACGAATCAAATTCCAATAACGAATATCACAATATTTGATACACAAATCATGTCTGAAATTACAGAGATGACAGCGAATGCAGCTAAACAAAATGAGGTGACAAAACTAGCCGAAATCGCTGAAGAAGTGATAGATCTGCAGAAACAGATAAGTGACCCAGAAAGTATGGAAAATGAAGTATTGGAATTAGACAAGGTGGAGGCCGACGCACAAAGTAATGAGATTGCTACTATAAACATATCTGAATCTCAAAATAAATGTGAAATAACCACGCCGTTAAATAAAATAACTATGGCGGAAGCTGAAATTAGTCTTTACCAGTCACCGAGCCTGTTTGAACATTTAAGTAGTGAATCAATGCAACAATCTAGATCTTTAGCACGAATAACTCCGCGAAAGACTGTTGCTCCTTGCAGCCCTTCTATTACTTCTACACCTCGAAAAGTTGCTGAAAAAAGGGCTGCTTTATTAGATATCACTTTGCAGGCTATGAATACAACAATAATGACTATGTCCAAACTATTTAACACACTAGAAACAAAAATAGGAAATCAAGAAAAAAAAATTGACGCAATCAGAAGATGGATGAAAGATTGGGAGGCAAAACAGAAGGCAGAAAAGACGTTCTTGACCATGGATACATCTACTGAAATACAAACCATCGATAAAATACCAAAAAATGTAGACACACTAATAAATCTAACTTCTACTCTGGCCACTAAACCTCTCCCTTTCTTCAAAGATATCATTCGCCCAGTCAAATCAGAAGATCAAAAAGAAGATGTATACGGTCCAAGTAATGAATCGCCAGCTCAAACAAGTGTAACACCTAAAATAGGACTAACATATAACATATTTGGAAGACAAGCAAATGAGAACTTGGGCAATAATAATAACCCAAGCTCAGAAAAATCAAATTTCAAGACTAAGATACAAAACAGAACCAAAAATCAGAAAAAAAAACCAAATATTAAAAATTTCATTCAACGGCTGAAAAGCTTTAAACTTGCAACCAGAACGGACAGTCGGGCATTACTACGACATAATCATCTAACAAAATTAAGACAAGAAGCTTCTATAAAAAAAGCAGACAACAATAAGGATTATGCACCCCTAAATGACATAATTTCTCTGCTTGAAAAACCAGACAAAAAGAAATCATCTTTAGTGAGTATGGAACAGACAACACAAGAAGAAACACCGAAAACTGATATAAGTCTATTTTCTGCACAACTATTACTGAAAGAAAATCCCAAAAAAATAGATAACAAAACTCTCTATTCAGATGATATCTTAAAAGATATAAGAGCAGAGATAAAAAGATCTCTTGATGATTATATGAAAGTTAAGGAGGGATTTTCTAATCTAAAAGAGATTATGACGACAGAAATTGAAATCCCTAATTCTGGACACGAAAAAACCTTGATATCTGCAGAGAAAAATCTGGAGTATAGTACAGAAACACCATTAATTCATGAAGCACGAAAAATTGCTGTTAAGATTTCAGAAACTAACTCCAGCAAGCCAACACCTGATAGCAAAGCTCAATCCTTAGCAGATAGTAGTATGGAAAAAAAATTCCACACCATAATTCATAAAGCAATGGACGAATACTTTCAATTGAACTATCGGGGACTGAACAAAGAAGAGGAACTAAAAGATAACCAAAAAAACAAAATTGAAATGCAAGGAGGAAAAGTGGGAAAAGTCACAGATTCGATCAAAACAAATAATGAAGGGAGACTTGCAGAATCAAAAACAAAATCTCCAAGAGACTCTAAACACAAGCTTAATCCTAATATACATCATAGATTTATCCTCAAATGCCGGGCAGAACCATTCCCGCAATATGATATGTGCCGAACAAGCATAATGGCCATTTTTAGTGACCTACCGAGTCTGAGTGATATTACGTCTGGAGACATAGCACAAGTTGAATTCTTAAACGATGACAACTTGGCGGTGGTCAGATTATGGATCGCCTCAAATGTGGTTCGAAATGTGATCTGGCAATCTCGACTTGAACTGTTTGCACTGGGATTTTTACTTGCTATTGACCCGACTAATTATGATGAAATCGAGTGGGATATAAACACAACTAGAAACAGAACCAAAGAGCTGAATGTGTACAAATTGGATAAGCGACATCAACCACAAAGCCAAATGAATGAAATATATCAAACGTCTACATCTGTATCTCAACCACAAAGAAACTCATCATAACTATTGGAGGAGGGCGACGTAAGACACCTTTCCATAGTTAGCTGGAACACATGTGGTCATGCACACTTACTTAATGATTGCTCAAGCCTCTTACCACACACAATAGTAATGTTACAGGAAACCTGGTTGCTCACAACACCATTATGGAATGGCTATGAGATAATTCTATCTCCTGCAATTAAAACAAACGGTAGACCAGCTTCGGGCATATTAGTGGCACTAAAAAATGGAAGAGGTTTCACATTGGAACCCTGGAGTACGCCTAACCCATATCTACAATTGGTTAAAATTATCTACAAACATGGCACAATAGCAGCACTTAACATATATAGAAATCCGATGGGAATCACAGACTCAAAATTCTTCAAAGACATAGAAGATTTACTAAACATTATTCTAATGACGAAAGAAATAACAAATACTCTGATTGCGGGTGATCTAAATCTTCACTGCCTAGCCACCGAAACTCAGAAATGCAGTGTGTCTTAGATGGGAAAGCTTGATGAAAACCCGAAATTTTATCATGCTAAATGGGTCTCAAAAAAATGATATACCACCCAAAAACACGTGGACAAGAGGTACGTCTAAGTCAATAATTGACTATATGTATGTTGATACTAAAACCTTCAGTCAAATAACTAACTTTGAGGTGCTGCACCAAAAACACAGCGACCATGAAATGTTGTCTGCTACTTGGAAGAATACACAACTGAATGAAATGACTAAAAATAAAGGATATATTCCAGTGTTAACGATTAACAACTCAAGAACTCGTTTTAGGTGGAACCCAAGTAATTTAGAAAAACTAAACTACGATATTACACTAGGAACCAAGAAAAATGAAGCTATAAAAGATCCTTATATTTCGTGCTTACAAGTGTACAAAGTAACCCCAAGTAGGGGTAATCAAAATTCTTATGCTCCCAAATTTAAGTTTGATGAAAAAATCCAACAGCATAAAAATAACTTGAGAAAGGAAATAAAATTGGCAAAAACCTTACCAATGGAAGCTAGAGATGGAATCATTAAAACCTTAAAAAACAAATATAAGAACTGGTTAAGAACACAAAGCATGGCTCTACCAAAACCAAGGAGAAGAAATGTTAACTGCATTGGAATCTAAAAATATTTCTGAAATGTGGACATTGTTAAATAACGCAAACCAATTTACCCAACTGTCAGTACAAATAAATGGTGTATTAGAATCGGATTAGACATTATCAAGAGCTATACGCTGGAACAGAGTTAATAAACCCAGAAAGTTTAAAAAACCAAGACAACTTTCAAGATTTACTTATTTCAGAAGAAGACATTCTAAGCTTCATAAAAAAATCTAGCAGATCACGAGCACCGGGCCCTGATGGGTTGAGTAACTATATGCTCAAAGAACATCCTGAGCAGTGGACAAAAATTCTCTTCAACATTTTCTCCTTGATTATAACCACAGGTATAGTCCCGGCATCATGGCGGAAGTCAATAATAGTACCCATCTTTAAAAAGGGCAATCGGACATGTCCTTCCAACTACAGACCGATTGCGCTATTGGACGTACCAGGGAAAATCTTTGCTAGGTTTATCTTGAGAGACTTCAACAAATGGGCAATAAACAACGACAAAAGAGACCCATGCCAGACAGGCTTTATAGCAGGCCTTGGCACCTCAATCAACCTACTAACCCTAACTTCAATAATTCAACATCATAAACAAACAAGACAACCCCTGTACATGACATTTGTAGATTTCCGTGCTGCCTATGACTCAATTTCACGAGAAATGTTGCTTCAAAAGCTAATTCAAGAAAATTGCCCGTTGCACATAATTACTTTAATAAAAGCTTTATATTCGGACACAAGTATCCAAATAAGGATAAACCAAGAGGGTCTTTTGTCCCCTCCTATTCAAACATACAGAGGACTTCGGCAGGGATGTATTCTTGCTTCTGCTTTATTTAGCTTTTTTATAGCAGATTTACGAAGAATATTTACTGCTGAATTTACGGATGCACCTAAAATAGCCAACAAATGCATTCCGGCCTTGTTATATGCCGATGACTTGATACTTTTGTCAAAAACACCTGTGGGACTACAGAAACTGCTGGACGCATTATCTACATACGTAACAGAAAATTCATTAGTGGTTAATCTGGAGAAATCCAAGGTCATGGTATATAAACCATCACTGCAAAAAAATAGGAACTATATATGGACAATACAGAAACAAAAATTGGAAAAAGTTCAACAATATACATACCTGGGGATGATAATCACAGGAGCTACTCATGAAGCACAGATATCAAAATGGTCCAATAAACTTGACATGCTGATTTCGCAGGCCAAAATAATTCAAGCAAAATATGGGAAGTTTTCCATCTCACCAATCCTAACTTATTTCAAACAAAAGGTAACACCCATACTATTGTATGGAGCTGAAACTCTACCAATCTTACATGAAAGCTTATGGGCTAAATTCGAATCAAAATTCTGGAAGAGCGTTTTAAATTTACCAAATTGCACCCCGATAGCATTAATCAGAAATGAATTGGGACTGATTTCTATTTACGCTCGCTATTTGTGGTACCTAATATCTTTAAGCAGGAAGTGCATTCTAGCAATCAACTCAAATATGCTTATAGGAGTCTTGGCACAGCACATACTCTGCTCAGATGACACCTTTGCGCAAGGCTGGCGTAAGGAGGTCATAAATGCAATGGCTTATGCCGATGTTACACTGAAGCTATTAATTGAAAACCCGAATGCAGTCAAAACCAAACTATTCCAGTGGGACTGGGGTAGAAATAGAAACACGTGCTTAAGATATAATGATTTCGATGGAACGGTGTTCATACACAAGAAATACACACTGGCTGAACCATATTTACTAAAAAGCCCATCTGTGCAACATAGAAAAGAGTTTATGAGATTAAGATTTAATCTGTGGCTAACACAAGAGGTTCTAGCAAAAAGGAAAAAAAAATTAACAACAGAAAAAGACTGCAGGTTCTGCAAAATTACATCACAAACGGAAACCTTACGCCACCTACTGGTTGATTGCAGTGAACTTTGTAACCAAAGGGTTAAATTCTTAAAACCAGCGGTAAAAGATCACATGAACCTGTCACATAACACTCTATGGAAAATGATAGTTGGTGGACTTTCTATTCGGTTAAGAATGGGAGCCTTAAATTTTTTAAATAGCTTAGAAGAGCTGAGAACACAAGATAAAAATAAGGAATAAAACAACGAATCCAGACAAAAATCAAACAGCTTCTGATGCTGAAAAAGATAATGAAGCCAACTTTTATGCAAATGTTTTATGTAAAGTAAATGCTACACAAATGTGATTAACTGAACACACTTGACCTCATTGTTGTGAACTGGCTCCCCTTTTTGATGTCTAAATTCATTTTAAATGATCTTTTATTGTCATAATCATGTTTTTCATTTTTGTATTGATAAATAAATTGTAAAGTTGATTAATCTCAACTAAAAACAATAAAAAAAAATAAATAAAAAAAAAAAATGTTCTGATTAAAAATCACTAATCAAATGAAGAAAATGGCTATTTTGTTAAAAACATGAGTGAAAAAGAGTTTGTAGCAAACAATAACATTAAAAAAAACGAATCAATTTCATTGATCTCCATGCTTTCCTATGATACAGTTCCGAAACTAAGTGGGATAATTTCATGGAAATTACCACTATGCACTACTGGCGAGGTAGTGTGACCAGTAACATTTAATATACATAACAATTGGTTTGATGCTGTTTAGCAAGCATGGTCAGAGAGACCCTGAACAATAAAAGGAATCCCAATGGTGGGCAGAACATAAAGCCATGCTGTACATAAAAGACAATCTGTGTGACTCAGAAAATGAGCATCACAAGATCATGGTCATCACAGAATTCTGGGGCCCTTTCAATTTAACATATTTACTGGAACAAAATCAAAACTACTAACCCTCAGTGGGAAAGGAACATCACTGAGCAATGTAATATTTCAAGGAACCAGACCCCGGACAATCTCAGATAAACGGATATTTAACTGAAAAGCGGCCTGAAGGCATGCATGAAATCACCCTATTGTCACTCATGGGCTAAATATTAGTATCAAAGATGGCCAGCGCACTATAAACCTATTCAATTTTGAGGAACTCACAATGCAAAGGGCCCACTTTAAAAAAATGTAAAATCTCTTATGCCAGGAAAACAAAGCTAGGCTTTGACTATTGACCTTGTGCATCGAAACGACTAAGGGAGACCTAAGAGCACCAAACTAAGTCTGATTTGTGGGTCACAATGACATGCCAGCTATCCAGAGTTCAGAAAAAAGGAGCACAGAGTCCAACATGGTTGAAATGCGAGAATGTTCTACTGAGATCAATCAGTGCTACGGACTGGACACACCAAAAAACAGAACTCTTGTCATACAGCCAAATCCTGGCCCACTCTATAGACATCTGAATGGCTGGAATACTAGATCTGAGCCTTCTGCTTTCCCATGAGGCTACACTTGGGAATAATATGAATTTCCTAATAGTGGTTTGCCACAAATTCTGGAAAAATTGGGTTAGAGAAGATCCAGCATTGTACACAAGATTGGATATTCCGATGATATGAAACAAAAATGCAGTATACCGAATAAAGAACTCTATTACCAACAACTACAACTATGCTTTTCCATTCTTATGTTAAAATCTAGGGAAGTAGACAAAATAGATACAGCTATGGATAAATATATGATGATGCTGACTAGACTACAAAAAACAGCACATTTTAGGAATATGCAGAGCTGTGGGCAAAAGAGACAAATCCATGGTCCAACTGCAAACCAAATTGGGGGGCCGCTAAGAGATCCTCTTAGAAGAAAAAAAAAGGAAGGCAATGTTGGCCCATTGGCATACGGGACCTAGAGATGGCTACACACAAAGGATATCTTATAACATACCTCACTCTTCCTGCAATTTGGTACTTAAACAAATGTATACATAAAGAATCCATCCTTTAGGAGGAGAAAGTTTGGAAGGTAAGAGTTTTTTTCCCTACACATGCCGAGGGCGTGCCAGATTGCCGCTAGATTCATCACCGAAGGTGTTCGACAAAATCAATTGAATAATTCAGAGGACATCAAAAAGAATGCAGGTATAACCTGACTGGGATTAAAGCATGATTAAGGGAAAAGGCAAATCCCGAAGGATAGGGCAGCACTGGTTTTGGCACAGACTGTACACTTCTGAGTAACTGCAACATTTGAAGGGAAACATGTGCAAATGGTTGGCTGACCTCACGACTCAGATGGCAGCCTACAAGAAATACACTACATGGGACCACATCATGAAGACAGAACGCCAACAAAAATGGGACCCCTTTTCTTGATGCGTAGTGTAGATGGTTTACTGGGCAAGAGTATGGACAATAAAACCAGACCGTGTGGGCATAGAGCCCAGTTTGACTGACCCCCCCCCAATGCGGAAAGCACAAGACTGACTAATATACACACTGAACCAGTTAGCGTTGTATGGTTGGCAGTAGCAGGGGCTGTAGGCTACAGCATATTGTCTCAAACAACTCAATTTCCGCTCTAAGAATATTGGGGGCATAAATGTTGTGAGAATGGTTTTATAGTATATAACATGGGTCTGCAACTTTTGGTTCTCCAGATGGTTTAGCCAACAACTTCCATCAGCCCTACCAAACATATTGAAGGGAAAGGGTTAATGGGAGTCATATCCCATAACATCTGGTAAACCACAGGTTGCAGACCCTGGTCATACAATCAAATACAACATCATTTACCTTCTATTTTTCACATATGGAAGTATGCAGCATGAAGCCATAAAACACTTTGGAATATGCAACATAGAAAATGATCTCACTAGTAGGCTTGTCTGCTGGTGTACCTTGGCTGTGATATTTTCTTCAGGTGTACCATCCATACCTACATTCTTTTAGGGGACTAGGGAAGATATATAGCAACCCATGGTTTTGAGTTAAGTGGACAAAAGCCAAGTGTAAATTGAAGGATGCAGGATTTGCTAAACTCAAAAGCAATGAGAGAGACACTAGTCTGGACTATAAGGAAATCTGAAAGCAATCCACCAGGCCTTTGTCTGTAACAAAACCAGAGGTCGACAGTTACATGAGAAAAGCCATCCATTGATTGGGATAGTGTTAGGGGGTCACTTACCAGGATGCATTTCCCGGGCTCCAGACTCCAAAGTGAGGTCTCTGTGTTGATTTTGTGGGTGAGGGTCCCCTCCATGAGGACACGCTCCGAACTGCCCTCTTTCACTGCCACGCGAATCGAGGTGCTGCACAGGTCCACCGATACCTGCAGGTGACAAGATATTCTGAAAGATTTGACAGTACCTGCCCCTCACTGTCAGAGACCCCAGCCATCCCAGTAAAACATGCCAACTGCTCCCAGCAGGAGCTCTAACCAGTCAAAGCCAGGGCTGCTAACCAGCCCCTGGTGGGATCGGCAACAAGCCTCAGACAGGGGTGGCAGCCAGCCAATGGCAGGGGTGCCCCAATTTCTAGTCAGGAAAGGCAAAAGCCACAGATTGTAAATTGGTGCCAATATGGGAATAGTAGGTAATGCCGCGGATCAGGACTGAAGTGGGTTAGCATAATGGCAAGGGGCTCCAAGTAAAGGAAAATGAGTGTGCACTGCAGGTCTTAATTGGGGTCCTCTTTGGTAGAGATGAACATTGGATGAAACCTATTGTTGCATTGCCTGATTGGGGTCCTTTGACAGAGTTGGTTAGTGGGGTATTTGTGCTGTGTGTCAGGATGTACATAATTTGACCAAAGCTTGTCATTTGAGCCACATGAATAAAAAAAACAAATCAATCGGATGACTGCACACATAGGTGGGTGCAATCCTATGATCAGATTGAACTTCATACCTGTTTGCCTTTCTTGACCTCCTTCGGCACAGGTACTTTAATTTCCAGGTCATTGTAGTCCTGTGACCAGGTGTAGTTGTCTCGCACAGCTCCATTGTAGCTCTCAGGGTTCCTCTGGAATTGCTCCTGCTCTCTAAATCACAAAAAGATTGTAAAGAAACAAGGGTGGTGTTACATTTACCCCAACACTTGCACTTTATCTATTTGTAAAGAAAACAAAGTGGATGCTCTGCAAAGGATGCAGAGAACAGCACAGAAATCTAGCAACATTGGGAATTCCTTCAATTTGTATCCTTTTATGGGCAGTTTCAGAACCTCACAGATGGTGTGAAATAATGTCCAGCTGCATACCATAGTAGAACAATAATCAATTATGTCTTACAGTACAAGGTAATATAGGGGGGGGTAACCTGGTCAGCATCTCAGTCATTCCATCTGGAGCCCATCAGTCGAAATGTCCGAGAAGCTTCAGAATAACAGCAAAGGAAATAGTAATTTCCTCTTGGAACTAACCCAGTGTTGCAGATAACAACCGTGGGATACGAATAGGGTCGCTGCTCAGGCAACAATAGACATAGGTTGTCAGTGAGGCCGGAGTGTGGACAACATTGTCTGAAATGCAAGACATCGAAAATACTTCAGTGAGATCTGGTTGGCCCCCTCTGCCCTTTCTCAATCCTATCTGCTTGTGAGTTGATCTTGTTTTTCCGATTTAGGTTCGGGTTAATGCAGTCAAAATATTTTCAAACCAAGTGACCTAATTAACATTTAAGTGACACACTGACTTTGGTCACACTCGACTGCTGTGGGGAATCCGATCAATGATACAAGAAGGCCACGTAAGATATGGTCAAACTAAGCCTTTATATTTCAGGGTAATATCAGGGTGTAGTTGGTAAAACACCTATAGAATGTGGGAGAAATGACAAAGCCAAAAAGGAACAGCTATGGAAAACATATCAGGGGTGGGTCAACACAAAGTAGTGGCAGTCGAGGGGTTCCCAACCTCAAATGTTGTGTATAAATCAAAATCGAAACCTATTCATAATAAATTCTTGTCCCTCCAGGGTTACCCAAAGATACCCAAATAAATGTTCAAATAAGGTGGCAAGCCAAAATGTTCCAAAATCTAATCTTAAGCAATCCTTTTAGCCCCTATGCTAACCTTCTTTGTCTAAGCAACACAGAGTCCAAAGTTCCAGCCAAAAGAAAGATCCACAACCGATCACTATAATATTCAGCACTAAACTACGAGACAACCCACCAAAATGCATTGCCTTAGTCTCGTCCCAGAAGTACTCACAGTACTAAAGGATTTCATCATTCCCAAACTACTTCTCAATGCGTTTCGTTCTCCACTCTCAAGGTGTTGCTGGTGTCTCTCTCACCAGCAGTTTACGCTGTCAACCCTCGGTAGCCTTCTGGCCTCCTTTTCACAAAGGTTTCACATTTTAGAATTCTCCCAATGTCTTTTTTGCCAGCTATCATAAATCTCTGGATTCCCCTGGCGTCCTTTTACCAGGTTACACTTTTACGAATCTTGTGTCCTTTTCATTAGGCTTGCACCAATCATAGAGCCTTCCTTCACAAGTGTTTGCTTCACCAGTTCCAGCAAAATATCTGCCTTCTCCCAAGCAGAGTCTTCCGCTTCTCTTAGGGGTGCAGAGGAAGGAACCTCTGCTTCCTCTTGGTCAGTAACACTCCAAGGTTTCAGTTAAGAAAGATTTTTCTTTTTTGTGACTTTCCTTCCATTGATATCAATAGAATCCCCAGTTTATTTCCCATTTGTTGAACCCTTGCCTAAATTTGGCAGCAAGCAATGCATTTTCTAGCTTCACTTACCTACTTAACTCATTTCCTTTGGGGACACTGGTCAGCTCAGAAGGTTATCAGGGCAGGGAGGCAGTGTCCATGTTTTCTTGTAGCACACACCACCTTACAGTGGAGTGCTACAGGGGTACTTTGTATGCCTTTTTTACTTTTATGCGGGCAGTGAACAGAGTTTTCTTACTTTTCGGGTACACTCTTGTGCACCCTTTTTTTAAAACCACATAATGCCATTTCGAGTGCCATATACTCAAACCATATACTCAAAATGGCTGTTCCATTTGGGTTAGGACCGGCCTTTGGCCTTCCACCTGCCCTCTCAGGGTAGAAACAACTATATTGGTAGAAGGAGTATGAACCTGGGGAACTAGACGCAATGGAAAGGTAACATGACCTGTACAAGGGTGAATGGTGGGGACGCCATAACAAACGCGACAAAGCCCAATGGACGTAACACCAGGAGTTCCACAGCCAAACACGTCCGATACGTTGAAATGGAAGGAAGCGGCCCGGGAAGATTTCAGCTAAATTGGAACAGGGCAGACAAACACAGCCGCTGCCCTTACAAATGGGGAAGCAGAACACCAGGAGTTCCACAGCCAAACACGGCCGATACGTTGAAATGGAAGGAAGCGGCCCGGGAAGATTTCAGCTAAATTGGAACAGGGCAGACAAACACAGCCGCTGCCCTTACGAATGGGGAAGCAGAACGGAAAGAATCACGAGAAGCAGAAGCAAAGTAGCTAACCACGGCTGCTGCCCAGAGACGCCAGTTTACGAGCCACAAGGACCAGTGGGAGCCGTTTACCAACGGGAGTCGCAGGGGAACACGGGAGATTGCAAAAGCAGAATCAGATAATGCCATTAACCAGTTAAAATCAGGCACTTCACGTACACCGAACCTAAATTCCCACAGAGTGCGTCATGTTAGCATACCTGGCAGTGATCACGCTGAGGGAAGGGACGCATGGTGGCTAACACCAAAGAGACAAGGGGTAGCCACGTTGAGAGAGGAAGGGGTGGGCTTGGAGGGGTTTTTGTAACCTAAACTGTATGCTTGAGAGTGATTGGGTAACAAGCCACTAGCCCCTATTTAAAGCAGACTTCAACAACGGACTGATGTGTTCTTGTATCTACTGTTTCAGAATCGACCGGACTCTGATGAGAAAGCACCTGAACACTGCTGGGCTTACGAGGATTATGAGGAGCAAGAGCCAGAGAGTTCCTCCCTATACTGGATCCCCTTTGAAGAGACCTTAAAGAACTTTGGCAGTTATATATATTTTCTTTTTTTATTTACTTTTGTCCAAGTGAAAATTAGGAGACTTTATCCAAATACTTTTGAGTTCTACTGCTTTATTTAGTAATTAGTCAATAAAGACAAGATTTTGTTCAGGCACCTGAGTGGTCCAGTACATCATTACAATTGGGTATGCACTTTTGTGGGGTCCAGCTTGGTCTCCCGGGCAAAGTGCTCTGGGTATCTGACCTGGAACAGATGGGGATTGGCACGGTCTTGTTCAAATCAAACATCCAGCCAAGGGGTGTCTGTTGCTGAGCAGATGTGGGAGCCTTCATCTGTTGGAATTGTGCAGATTCTTGCCATTGGTGGGCTCTGGCCCTTTGTAGTCCTGCAGCCCTTCTCAAGGTCGCCCACTGGAGCAAAGAAAATGGTGAACATTCTGCATTCAAGACCCAGAAGACTGCTGTTATGGACTTCCAGCATTGCCTAGGCCGGCTCCTGCTGAAAGCCTGCTCTCCTCCTGTGGTCAGAGAAGACTCCGGACTATTTCTTTGTCTCATGAACTGGTGGGACCAATCTGTCCTGTGCCCTGCACCAGAAGCATGCAGTCTATGGATGTCAGGACTGTCCTGTGACCATCCTGTGGGCTGACCATCCACTGACGAGGCCTCTCCGCTGCAACAGCCTAAGATGAAACTTTGGATTATGCAGGACCGTGACCTCTGGCCCAAAGTTATGGCTGCTCCCTTGCACGACGAGGGGCCTTCCTGGAACCTATTCTTTACTGCTGCCATGGCAAAGCATGCAGAAAGTTTACCAGGGTTTCTTCACTGCTGCACTTCCTCTGTTGTGTCCTGGGGGCCGCTCCTCATCGTGGGATTTGTCATGGCTGTTGTCCTGAGGTACCTGACTTGTCCAGCTGCAAATCTGTCAGAGCTGTGCCAGAACAGAAGATCGGAACCACTGCATAGCAGGGCCCAAAACAGACACAAACGTCAGCCATTGCGCTTAGGATCCATGTATCTCCATCAATGAGACAAATGGCAGAACTAAGTGGCCACAGCGCTTCAGAGAACCCCAGCGGTGGGTACTTGGAAAATCAGAGTAGAGTAAGGGGTGTAGTCTATTGGTGCCCTGCCACAGGGTTGGAAGTCCACTCGCTGAACTCTTTTCTTACCTGGCTGTTATCGGGGGAGTTCTAGCCTAGGTTCCCCTCCATGGTCTCCCAAAGTGTGGTGGGGTTGAGGGCTGCCATAGTTTGGTGGGGTTGAGGGTGTCTAAAAAGTGCTTTTAAACTTAATGTCTTATCAACCTGTTGGCTTGGCCAGAGCTTGTGCAGCAGGAACATTTAATAGTTCCCACCCCCCTTCAGACTTGAGTTAGTTGAGAAAATTGACTTACTTACCAGATAGGAAAGGATGAATAAAGTTAGGTGCCCGCCTTTTACTTAGAAGCCAGGATGTGTGATGTATGTTTCAATTCATTGTTCTTTTCACTTTACTTGCCACCGTTTCATTGCTTTATTTAAATTAACAGTGTTTACTGTGTTTTAGTGTAGTGGATATTTTGTGAGATTACTACTTGTGTATATATGTGTAGTAATATATGGTTTTCTTGAGCTTTACCTGCTTAGTGGATTGTTAAGGCCTAATAAATAGTATGTGTTTTTACTTCTGTTTAGAACTTTATTACAGGACTGTATCCAAGTGTGGTTAAATGTACATACACACAAGCCCCCAATCTCCTCTAGACTGCCTTGCTCAATGAACCGCCTACGAAACCTTGAGAACGTTTGACTAGACAAAAGTGCCAATGATCACATTCATCTACTAGGTTGGACTCTCACAACCCTTCCCCAGGCCTGGTTGTGAACATCTATTATCAGGCAGCAGTCTCCCTTCAAGGTAGGGGGAAGTGACAGAGACCAGGTCCAAGACAGTGAATGAACTTTCCCAGCCCTTTTTATACATTTCGGCTGTGGGGTATTTTCGAAGGCCGACTTTGATTGGTTATTCCCCAACTGCTCTTGCATCTCTGGCCAGGATTGGTTATTGCGTTCAGTAGTCTTAATTCCCCTTTTCTAACTGCTTATTATTGAACGCCAGTAATAGTTTTTTTTGAGGTTAGAACCACAATATTTCAGAAGCATTCATAGCATGCAGTGCTATCTTTGAATTTCTTTACAGTTTGGCTGCTCTGCAGCAATTTGTGGTCTCTTCTGCTGGGGGAAGCATCTTCCGCAATTACCTAGTGGGCGGGTGCCCCATTGCTTGTGTCTGTATTTCGGTTTGTGGACCAGTTAGGGCAGTATTATATTTTTTGACTTCTTCTGCCGGACATTTGCTGGATTCCTTGGTTTTTTACCCCCGTTTCCCCTCAGCCATACTTAATCCAAAGCCTGACTGAGAGTGTCTCTGTAAGTTATATGCTCTGCCTTAAAAGTCTTTATGACTCTTACAGGGGTACACCACCTTTTCTTACTAACTACTGTATATTTTTCATGTATCGGACCACCAACCCTTCTCCAACTGTGTAAATGTCCCAGCTCCCTTGTGTGGGTTTTTGCTCTTTACTAATGGCACGTGGCAACCGCACTGAAGCGCCCCGGTATCCCAATCTCCTCTGGGCTTACCAGTCTTCTGTGGCAGCTTCAGCGTCCCTCGCATCTCACTGGTTCCTCCGTTGTCCTTCGGCTGCTGGGAGCTCGTCTCATCGGCTTCTAGGTCCCCCCGCCTGGCTGCCTCTTTCTTTCGGCAGCTTCTGCTGCTCGGGATGGCAGTGCGGCAAACACTCTTCCACCTGACTTCCTTGGATGTCGTCCTCGCCAGCTTCTTCACTCAGGTCTCCTGCTCGCTTTCCTCCCGTGTCCCAACCAGCATCGGGAGGGTCAACTCTCTCATCCTGTTCATGTGTTCCATATTTGAATGTCCTGACACCATCTTCCAACGACTAGAACGCAACGTTGGTTTGCTGTGTTTAGTGATCGTCATCATACCATTCCTCTTCCTCGTCTCAGTGTTATTGAAAGGAGGGGGATGTACGCAAGTCCTAGCACTTGTTAACATCCTCTAACGACTAGAACGCAGTGCACGCTTGCCGCTTCTAGTGATCTTAATTCCTCCATCTCTCTTTCTCGTCTCAGCATTAAAAGGGGAGGTAAGCATAGAAGGTTGATGACAAGTAAACAACTGAGATTCTTTATCCACCCTATAACATGCCGTACAAGAATGGGGAGGTGAAGGAGTGTTGTTAGGTCTTAATGAAAGAGGGCGATCCATGTTTGACCTAGCAAGTCTAACCCAGTCCCATTAGGGTGGTCTCCCCTCATGTGGTCCTCCCTCGGCTAGCCACACAACGTCAAGATCAGGTAGCTTTTGCCTTTCCCTCGCCACATGAGACTTTCCCTGGGAAAGGAGTAACGACATTGCTAGATTCGTCACACCACGCTGCAAAAATTATGCTCCACTCTCGATGCTCAGAAAACTTGACTACTGTTCAAGCCTTTCTCCTTGACATCTACTCTGTCCTCCCTCTAGACAAATTCCTCAACTTTCCTACCCTCATAACCTACCCAAGTTGTATCTCCTAGTCTACAAAGCTATCAAAGACACCGTGGAAGTACATAGAAGTACTGTTGACTGGCGCCGGGTGCTGCTGGACGCCTACTTGGAAGTGCTTCGCGACTCGAGTAAAGGACTATCCATCAGCTTGTATCTACGCGTGCATCTGGACACGGCAGGAAGTCTTTGAAAGCGGCATACGCCGCCTGACTCTAACGTGAGGAAAAGAAGGTGATTGATTGCTGATTGCAAAAGGCACGACTTTGACTATGTGAGAGGCGTGCAACGTTGTGGTTTTCACGTTGTGCTTGGGGACTGACCAATTGTTTCCACGTTGTGTTCACGGAACGGGCTCCGCCCCTTTATGGGATAATACACGTCCCCCTGCCTCGTCACCTATGTACGTTGCAAACACTAAACGTAGGTCGCATTGTCTTAATCATTTTTTTCTTCTTTCTTGAAGGTGTGTCCCTGTGACGCTTCTCGGTCCCCCGTTTTGGCTACGCCTCTGGCCTGCATAAAGCACAAGCATTCAGTGCACCCGCGCGCACCGTGGAAGTACATAGAAGTACTGTTGACTGTTCACGGTGGTGCTGGTTGCTCCAAAGGGCCTACATTCTCTGCAACCATAGTTGACATATGGTAACCTTTTAACTATGGATGCATTTTACATTGCAATGTTCTTGTGCTCCTCTCTATTTTGAAAATAACTTTCTATCTAACAAAGGTGCCTCGCTAAAGTCTAATGAATTTTGAAGGGCATCGGCGCTGTATGGCACAGTCCTTATGGTTTACTCCTTAAGCAGCGGTTGCCCCCCCTGCAAAAATTGTGCCAAAAAACAAAAATTCTAAAAATAAAAAAAGGGTAGTCTCCTCTAATCTTTCTCCAATTGTTGATAGTAAATATCTAGACACCGCACTGCACAGAAAGCATTCCATCCGCACTGAATGTGGTTGCGGCAAATGATATAATTTGCCACAAAGTGGCTTTTGCATATGCACAAGCTGAATTATCAGTGCACCTTTGCCAAAACAGTTAATTGCTCCAAAGGGAGGGGGTTTAGCCCGCCCGGCCTCATCCAGGAAGAGTTTCCTGAGTATGCGAATGGACGAGCCTTCATCTATGGGGGAGGGAACTAATGACCCACTGAACACCTCGCCCTCTGACAACTCCATTCTTGCCCCGGCAGTTCTTGCGGCCCTGGAAAAACAGGTTCGCCTGTCAGATGGGCCCTCCCCCCCGGTTACTTTGCCCAGCTGCAAAAGAGCTGATGTTCACTTGTACTGTAATGAAAGAGCGACGCTAGATATTTCTAACATTTCATCTAGCTCAATCACGCTCACCAATCCTCCAATGACAACGGATTTGCCCAAAGATCTGCCCTTGCCGTCCAAAACAGATGCAACTCCCTTGTCAGCTGTGGCTGCCTCATCTCCATCTTTTAGGCCCCCTTTTCGCCCTCTGGGTTTTGACCTGCTGGATCCCTCAGACGGCCTCCAGTCCTTAGAGGCTTCATATCCAGTTCTAACTTGTATTCTGAATTTACTCGACAAAGGTCACGAATACACGCATTATGAACTTAGGGACTGCTAGTCGTCAATGAATCAAATACTATTCAAACTTAGTAAACTGGAGGGCTTCATTTTTGCGGACTCAATCCGCCTGGAAGGCACAAACCCTTCGACTGGCGGGCGAGGTCCTGCACATACAAAAAAATCAGAAAAGGTGGAATGCGTAAATATTGCTACTCAAACCCAACTGAATGAACAAGCAGCGGCGTCTGCCATGTTGCCTTCAACCCAGCCGAACACCTATTCATTTGCGCAATCTTTTGCCCAAACGGTTGCTGCTCCTCCGGCTCCTTTCCACCATCACATATTTAATCATGCCCAGCTATGCCAAATGGTCAATAGAAACACAGAGAAGATTGATGAGATATTGTTCTTTGTACAAAAAAATCCTATGGACTGTCAAATTGAGTGTGAAGTGGATCAAGAGGACTTGCAGGTTGATATAATCTTCCATCCAGATAGTCCATCTGCCCTTACTAACCTCTTCTCAGAGTCTAGGTGTGAAACAACGGTCCCAGATGGTAAAGTTAAGGTTAACACTGAAGATGCAGCTGGTGCTGGCCAATTCTTTACTTCTCGCAAAGAAAAGCGCCTCTTTCTCAGAGCTTTAAAGAGGAAAGAGGAGAGGCAGCTGCTTCCTCCTGTGGCAAAACCACCTAACTCAAAAACAAACAAAAAAAGGAAAAATGACAACAAAAAATAAAATTTCGGACTCTATATGAAATGACAGCATTACACAGGCCCCAAAACAGTCAGTGGGCAATGAACTAGTTACGTTGTCATCTCCATTCCCCAATGCTGCAAAAAAAAGCTTCCCAGCCTGCCTCTGAAAGCATAGACACGTGACTGAAATCCACAAAACAAAAAGTAAAAATGAATTTGAAATCTCAGAAAGAACTAAAAGGGCCCAGCTTTTGTGGACCTCCTGTGCACAATGATAAAACACTGATCACTGCTTAAACTCGGTTATCAGCTTTCTTTAAGGCCATTGCGACTAAAGTAGTACAGGCTGGGAATGCACCTCAACAATCTCCCGTCCTTCGGGATGGGACACAAACACCAATGACGCAGCCCAATGAAATTAGTGGCTTCCCACAAAACAACCTACTTTCAATAAGGGACAACAACCCTGACCAAATTGATTACATGAACACACAGAATGGGTATCAAATGGAAGGCCAGCTATCTGCAAAGATGCCGTTTGAATGTGCAGAATTTTCAAAGCCCACAAACAAAGCCAATTTATCCACTCCTACCACACTCGGTTAGGAATCCGATCCGAACATTTATGGCAATAAACGTATAAATCGTTCTGCCCTATTGAAGACCTTTAGACAAATTCCAGCACTCAGGACACTCCATTCAGACAATATTGAATGGATTACGCTTCCTCAAACACAAAATTACAGGATGGTATGCAAAGTCCAAACCACCATTATTTCCGATTTGATATGGCAACATAGGAGCGAACTGCAAACGATCGGCCTTCTGCCGATACCATTTGAAATTCTTGATGAGGCCATAGCCTTTAACGAAACACCACTCGGACAATCTGCTCCAACACCAAAAATTGCAGTTTCCCCAAAAGGTCATGGCGGGATCCATCCAGAAGTCATTACCCAATTGGTTGCCCTTTCAAACGCCAGCAAGGATTGGTCATGGCCATCTTCCTTGGCCTCCACATTAAACCCCGCAATGGATAACACTCCCACTTAAAAAAATCCTCAAGTTCTCTATAGCTTCATGGAACTCTTGCGGTTACACAAATCTTTTCTCCTGGGTCAACATGAAGCATGATGTCTCAAATTACGACATATTACTTTGTCAAGAGACTATGGCTATGCATCACATCACATTGCCTGGCTTCCTAATCTTTCAAAAACCGGCTGAGCGCGGCCCAACTGGACGTCCGCATGGTGGAATTGCTATAAATACCAATTTGCATTTCACCACCCACGAAATATATCAATCTCCATTGTTCGTAGCGGTTGTCATAGCTTTCCAACTCCCCTCAGTGGAATACTTTCTATGTGCATCCTTATATCACAATCCTAATCGTCTCAAAATCAACAGTGCTTTTGATCACTTGGATGCACTACTGGATAAAGTACTCACTAAATATGCTGCATGCCGGATAATTATCAGCGGCGATTATAACGTGGAATGTTGGATGCAACCTTCTAATAACATGCCCAATGAGTTTCCCCTATCCTCATACGACAGGGGAGCTATGTGGAATCGCCATTTAGAACAATGGGACTTAACATTTCTTCCTAACCAATATTCTGGTTTAGATTACACCCGGAAAAGGGGCCCATATAGATCCCGTATAGACCACTTTGCTACCTCTGCGAACTTGCAAGAGTGTTCTACTGACATCTTAACTACGGATCTTGAATTTAGCGACCATTTGCTGATTTCGCTGACCATACACATGAACGTTACTGTCTTAGCCCACCAGGATCTAAATCAGGGATTCTTAGAAACTGACAGACCACATCTTTCAATAAGATGGAACAACCGTCTATGTGACATAATTAATGGTTGCATTGACAAATGGCTTGAGGGACTCCAGGACAGCCCTGGAAAATCTCAATCAATTGACAAAGATCCAACTAACTACTTGCAAATGTTAACGCATACAATGGCTAGGATCCAACACGAAACAAACAAGCCTAATGCACTAAATAAATTAAATGGCTGTCCTGAACTCCTTCTAGCCAAACTAATAAAAAATGCAGCCCTGCGTAAGATTAAAAAAATATATATATCTGCTATACACTAGATGAATACTATAAGTTAAAAACAACGATTCACACTACATATCGCAATAAATGCAAAAATATTAAACGGCAGACACACATTCTCGATAACCTAAAGATAATTAATTCATTATGTCGTAATGATCGAAGATCAACATGGGCAATTCTGAGGTCAGATGCCGGCAGACTGGATAAGAATCAGGCGTCTACAATAACTGCCGCTACATGGGCGAACTTTTATGAGAACAAATTTGCGGTTCCACCATGCTTTGCAATTATGCCACCGACTCCGCAATCGCCAAAAATCCCATGGTCCCTCCAAGACATTGAGTGTGCCATCAATGCTCTTAATTACTCAAAGGCAGCGGGCCCGGACGGGATTCATCCCTGTGTTCTGAAACGTCAGCCATTACTTTGGGCTAAAGTATTGAAACCCCAATTTGATAGTGTGCTTTCATCCTTAGTAATCCCATCTTCATGGTTGGGCTCTATCATTGTGCCCATCTACAAAAAGGGGAAAGAAGTAATCCCGCCAATTATCGGCCTATCGCATTGATAGATGCGTCTGCCAAAGTTTTTGCCATCTTAATTTTACGGGAACTCCAATTATTTTTGAAAATCAACAACACCTTATCTCGCTTTCAGGTCGGTTTCAGAGCACGGATGGGAACTTCCCTTAATGCTACGATTATGGCACACTTACTTGCCAAATCGAAGACTCCAGACACAGGGCCAATATATATGGCTTCAGTGGATTTATCTGCTGCCTTTTATTGTGTTGTGCGTGGCTTGCTTTGGAAATAAATGCGGGCATTGGGCATACCAGACCATTTTCCATATCTAATTGCCAAACTGCACACAAACACTGTGTGTTTTATCAGAGTCAATCAGGCTGGAGTGACCACGGGACCAATTGAGATTGCTTTAGGGGTCAAACAGGGTTGCAACTTGGCTGCCACCCTGTTTAATCTACATCTGTGTACCAGCAATGATATATGGTTGCAACAAATCAGTTATCCAGCCCGACTAGGCACCTTAAAATCCAGTGGCTAGCATTTGCCGACGATATTGTCATCTTCGATCGAACTCCATCAGGACTGCAAACGAAGCTATCACTTTTTGCGGAATATTGCTTATCTCATAATTTGCAGTTCAATGCAGCCAAATCAAACATCTTTCTATTTAACAACTTAAAGAAACGGATCTGCTCAAGGATCTGGACTATTGGCTTAATTTCCATTCCACGAACCTTCACAATTAGTTACTTAGGTTATTTAATATCTGATTCAAACGCAATAGCAATGTGGACGAATACATTAAACCTAAAAGCAAAAACTTTATCAACTCAAATGCGCATGATTTTAGTCAAGTACTGCAAGTTCTCACTGCTTCCATTACGCGAATTTTACATCCTTAAAGTAGAGACAATTTTACTTTATGCGCTCGACATGTGCTTGGCTAATAGAATTCCTTTTTTGGACCAATTACAGGGCTGCATTTGGATGGGTGTGTTGCGACTAGCCAATTCACTCCCAAATGCGGTTTTAAGACAGGAATTGGGACTGATATTGTCTGCTCGTTACAACTGGCGACAGCTTTCAAATTTTGCAAAAATGCTCTATGCACTCCAAAACTCGCTATATGAAGATCTGGGGAGGATGAACACTAACCTTAATCCTCCTTCCATTGAAAAATATCATAGACAAATGGTAGCTCTTTTGGATGAGATAGAATTAACGCCTTCCGATCTTGAATTTCGCCTAGCACATGTCAAGATCCGTCTATTTGCTCATGACTGGTGTAAAACCTTAAGTGCTATGGAGGAATTCAAGTCTTACAAGGAAGCCACTAAATTTGTTACAGTTCGATCCCCATGCAAACAATATCTTCAGCAATTTTCTTGCCCTATAGCCAGGGACTTGTATCTAAGGTTCAAACTTAACCAATTGCCAACTCTAAAGAGGACAATATATTGGAGAAAATCAAAAGAAACCAGGTGTGGGGATACTCGCAGATTCTGTAAAAAGCCCGATTCCCATGAAACACTAAAGCATTAGATCATTTATTGCACTTATTTCGAAGTGCAACGTAATGAAATATTTAAAAACCAACATGTGAATGAATCTGTCGAAAGTAGGGAATGGTTATGGATGGCTTGTATGTGGGGCTCTAAAACGAAAGCTATTTTACGGCTCACTCGTTTTCTAACTTTAGTGAATGCCGAATTAGAAAAATATAAAGTAATACAAGTAAGTGATTCAAGGGAAATAATTGAAAAGCATTTGATCCCAGTACTCCAAGGGCAAAAATTTCAACCTGTTGTAAAACTGAAAATTAACAACGTGCTCAAATGTATGGGGCTTCCTTGGTTAATCAAAACCGCAGGGGCAAGAATGGGGAACTGTTATCTGTACATTGCATACATTTTTTATACTGGGATGTTTTGAAAGTGTCCTTTTTATTTTGTACTGTGCAGTATCAGAAAAACTGAAGTTTTATTTCAAATTGAAATCATTTCCATGTAAAAATCTCATGAAAATTGAAAATGAAATATGTGTATTGTAAAAGTTTGTTCAACAAACTATAAACAACGGTTTGAATAAAAAATTTTTTAAAAAAAAGCTATCAAAGATCTTGATCCTCAGTACATGTCGGATTGTATCTCAGTTTGTTTACCAGCTCGTCACCTTCGTTCCTCTTATGCACTAAACCTCATCATTCCATACCCTCCCTGTGCCTACTCTCGCTTTCGCTCCTTCTCTCTACTTGCCCTGCTCCACTGGAACCCACTGCCCATAACAATCAAAGCCAGCAATTACTTGCTAAAGTGGGGGCTCCCTCTGCCCTCTCGTCCATCCCTGACTCCACCATTTCCTCAAGTCACACTTAAAAATGTGATTTTGTCAATGTTTATATTACTCCTCTTTAGTTTGCAGCACTTAGTTGAATGTTACCTATGCTAGTCACAAATATACAAATTATAAAACACCAAAAAAGTTATTATGGGGCGCGGTGGAGTCTGACTTGGCTCAAATGGATTTTCCTATATATGATACATTGCTCACTGTAATCTTATTTCTGGTGCTTGTATCTGCTTAATTCACATGCTCTGCATAGGCCGCCATCTAGTGGAAGCTGCAGAGTATTGCAGATTAGGTTTTATATATTAGAAAGGGACGTTGACAGGGCGTGACTGTAATACTATCCCTAGTGTGACGTACCATGTACCCATGATCCCTCAAGCATCGAGGTACCTCAGATTATTTGTTTTTGACAAGAGTGAGTGTAAGTTGTAAGCGTGAAGTGTAGGTAGAGGCCATGAGGTGTGAACGATCTATACTTTTCTCCCAAGCACCTTCTACTCCAAGAGGCAATTAATCTAAGCAGATACAAGCATCAAAAATAAAATACAATTACACCGAGTAATGTATTTCTTCTGAGGCTTGTGGATCTGCTTAGAATCACATGCTCTGCATAGATTAGCGAGCAGTACTAGCAGAAGGAGGTGGGTTATTAGAAGGTAGCGCTGCAAAGAGATGGCTCAGCACCGCCTGTCCCACCTGTGTATCACCCCTAGAACACCTAGATTGTGTGTCCAGACAGTAATGTTGGGTGAAGGTGTGTACAGAGCTCCAAGTGGCAGCCTTGCAAATGTCATCTAGAGGCACGTTTGCTACGAAGGATAATGTTGCCACAGGGCCTAGAGTGTTCTGGGCTTAAAGGGCAATGTTCTCTTGGTAAGAGAGTAACAGTTGGATGCAGTTGTCAATGCATTTAGAAATCGCTGCTTTAGAGATAGAGACCCCTTGTCTTCCAGCGGCTACAGATGCAAAGAAACAATCTGTTCTCCTGATCGACTGTCTTTTAAAGGTAGAACATGAAAGCTCTGCGTACATCCAGCGTATGTAGACTTCTTTCTGCTGCGTTTGTTGGGTTTTGGAAAAACGCAGAAGGCTTGATAGTTTGATTGACATGGAATTTTGATGTGAATTTAGGTGAGAAGCGAGGATGTGTGCGTAGCACCACCTTGTCCTTGTGTATAAATACGAAGGGCTCTTGTACTGACAGAGCTTGTAGTTTGCTAACCATTCTCATAGAGGTAAAGGCTATGAGGAAGGCCATCTAGTATGTCAGATGTTTAAGGCTGGTCTTGTGCATAGGCTCGAAGGCCCCCTCCCCCCCCCCCCCAGGAGCCTTGCGAGTACGACATTGAGGTCCCAGCCAGGAGTAGGATTAGAGATGGGAGGGTACAGGTTTTTGACACCCTCCATGAAAGCCTCAACTACGGGCACCTTCCACCACACAATGTTATTCTGAGACGTGCTGTAAGCAGAGAGAGCCGCTAGGTGTACTTTGAGTGAGTTAAAGACTAATCCTGAGTCAAGTGGGTAGAGCAGGTAGTTGACTATATTGGTCGGAACAGTCGGTTGGATTGAGACCATAACACAAAGCATTCCATTCGTTAAAATAGCAGTGCCTTGTGTTAGGCGTGCGTGGTTCCTTGAGTATTTCCATGCACCTTAGGTCTAGGTTAAGGTGAGAAAATTCTATGACCTCAGGAGCCAAGTTGCTAAGTTTAGCTTCTGAGGGCATGGGTGCAGCGTTGTTCCGTGATCCTGGGTCAACAGGTTGTCCGTGCAGGGTAGTCTCATGGGGGGATACAGGGACATCATTGTGTGAGAACCAGGTCTAGCGGGCCCACATTGGAGCTATTAGGATCAGTGTTACTCGTTCCCGGTGTAGCTTGTGGACTATTATGTGGAGAAGTGTAGGGGGAAAAGCGTACAGAAATTTCCCTCACCAATTGATCAGAAGTGTGTTCCCCTTGGAGCCTTTCTGGGGAAACCTGGACGCCTAATCTTGGCATCGCGTGTTTTTCAGGGTTGCGAAAAGGTCTATCTCTGCGAACCCCCAGTTTAAAAAGATGTTGTTTAGCACATCTGTGTTTAGTCACCATTCATGTTCTAAGGGTAGCATTGTACTATGCTTAGTAGGTCTGCCAGAGAATTGAGTTTCCTGGAACATTTTGTACCACTAGGAACATGTGATGCAGTGCTCGCCGCCAGATGTTATGGGCTAGTTTGGACAGCCATGTAGAATGTGTACCCCCTTGCTGGTTTACAGAAAACATGGCCGTGGTATTGGCCGTAAGGACTAGAACTGTTTTGTGTGCTAGCCGAATCTTGAAGGCTTGAAGTGCTTTGAGAATCACTAGTAGTTACAGAAGGTTGGTGTGCTTCCTGGCTAGCGCCTGTGTCCACAGGCTGTGAGCAGTGTGATGCAGGAAGTGAGTACCCCACCCAGTCATAGATGCATCTGTTTCGAGTGTGGTGTGTGGAAAGGCTGTCTCTTTAGCAGACTGTCCTTATTCCACCACTATAGCGATTGAACCAGAGGTTGCTAAACCACCACTAGATCGTCCCACAACCAGCTTGCTTGCTTGTGACCATTGTTTCGCTAGCCACTTTTGCATTGGACGCATGCACGCCTGGTGTGAGGCACTAGGAAGATGCAGGAAGTCATTTCCAGCAGGCGAATTGCCTTTTGTACCGTCACCAGATGACTGGCTATGTACTGAGGTGTTTGCAACAGCATGTTGTGGACCCTCTCTTCGGAGGGGTAGACTAGACCGACGTCTGTTTTGATTAGTGCCCCCAGAAATTGCTCTACTTGGCTGGCCACTAGACTTGACTTCTTTTCATTTATGGAGAATTCTAATTGAAACAGCAGATTGATTGTTTGCTGCTTGTTTTGAAGGTACCTCTGGGTAGAGTCCACGGTAATAAGCCAGTCATTTACATGAGGGTAGACTTTAATGGACTGCCTTCGCAAGTGTGCAGCCACCACTGCCTGGATCTTCGTGAATACCCTGAGGTCTGATACAATGCCGAATGGTAGCACCTTGAATTGGTAGTGCTCGCTTCCCAATTTGAAGCTGCAGCATTTTTTGTGCACTGGCAACATTGACATATGAAAGTAAGCATCTTTCATGTCCAATGTTGCCATGTAATCCCCTATTTTCAATAGTGGGATGACTCCCGGCAGCGTTGTCATATTGAATTTTTGGGGTTTGGCATACGTATTTGCAGGGCGCAGGTCCAGCACTGGGCGCATTGTTGGAGCTTTCTTTGGAACAAGGAAGTATATTGAATAAATACCTTGATTTTGTTCCAGGAGTGGTACCATTTAAATTGCTCCCTTTTCAATTAGAATTTCAATCTCCCCCTGCAGGATGTTGAGGTGTTCTGAGGACATTCTTCCTATTCAATGTGGATGTGGAGAGGTGTTTCGAGGACTCCACTTTGGCCACAGTGTCGAGTACCCAGCTGTCTGACGTTATTCCCTCCCATTGCCGGGCGAAAAGTATTATGCAACCCCCGACTAGGGACGCATGGGAGGGAACGTAGATTGGTCCGTCATTTGGAGGCAGGGGTTGCTGTGCCCCTAGAGGCTGCAGCTCTGCCTCGTCCTTTCCCGTGGCGAAAATCTCGCTACTGGTACTGGTAGTACGTCTACACATGCAGGCTGTAAAAGTAGGGACCATTGGTGCTTGCTCTGGGCTTGGCCTCGTTTCCCTTGCACCTGAAAGTTATGGCGTGTGTTGAACGCTCCCCTCTGGACGAAGGGATTGTTGGAAATTTGACCAAGGGCCTTGATTGTTTCATGTTCCTTTTTTGCGGTCTCTAGATGATCAACAGCTTTTCCAAAGAGCAGACCCTCCTCGATGGACATGTTAATCAACGCTGCCTGTGTTTCTGGCTTAAATACTGAGTCTCTAAGCCAAGAATGTCTTTTCAGGAGAGTACCCTCTGTAATGGCCCTTCCTGGAGGTAGCTGTGGAAACCAAGACATTTTTCTGAATGTTTTGAGTGACTCGTTTACCCTTAGTAGTGATTTTAAGAAGGTGGGAACGAGCTGGTTCCGGTATGGAGTCCAGATGCTGTGAGACCTCATCGCCTGGGTACTGCAAGCAAGGTGGTGCCCTTTGCTATTCTGCTGAAGTATGCAGCAGAGGTTATGATACACTTTTCTTGCGTATTACGTCTCCTGCACTCTTGGTTGGGAGGTTCCTCAGAGTGGAACACCAGCTCTCTTTCTTGTAGTGTTGATCACTAGAGAATCTGGCTTGAAGTGGTCCCAAATGTAGAGGGGATCTGAAGGAGAGGGCCTGAAAGATATTTTTCAACTGTGGATTAACCACCCTAATCAGTGAAGGGGTAGATGGGTATGGATAGACCCTTTTCTTGATGGACTAGTCCTTTTCTCATGGAACGAAGTCGGTCCCTGCGTGACTGGATTCTTCGGTGTTGATGCCAAAATGGTGAGCTGTTTTTTTAAGCAGCTCAGTGTAGAGATTGGTCTGCAATAGGGGAAGAGTGACCACTCACAAATTACAAGGGTGAACAGGGTCGACTAAGTTGAGGTAAGCATCGTCCTGGTCCTGAAAGTAAGTGCCTTCACCCTGTTGGCTGGGGTCACAGTGAATATCCACCACATGTCCTGATCATCTTGTGTGGACTGCATGTCCCCATAAAGAGATCCTTGTGAAGGCTCCCTGGGTGGTAGGGCTGGGGCAGGGAGAGAGGGTGTTGTCGACAATAGAGGAGGAATGGGAGGGTGCTCAGCAGAGCTTGAGGGAGTGGGCAGCTTACTCACAGTCCACAAAGAATGACATTTTACCCATGGTGTCCTCAAATTGAATGGGTCCAGGAGATAGAAGACACGATAGATTTTGGTGGCTCTGGAGTGAGCTCTGGATTAACAGGAGGTGCTTCTACTGGATAAACAGCGACAGGGATGTTCACAGGACTCTCCCTAGGACGCTTTTAGTTGAGAGCGGAGGACAAAGGTGAGGATTCATCCTCAGTGTCTAAAGGCCTGTTTAGCCTGAGCAGAAGGCTCCTTGTGATATTTTTCTGAGCGAGAATGTAATTTGTGTTTTTTCAGGGGCTATTTTGGCATCTCCGCCGCAGCCGTCGAACAGTGTTTGTACGCGCCCTTCGCCGGAGTGTCGGCATGATCACATTGTTGTAAGCGCATAGGGGAAAGCACAGCGGGTGTGGTTGGCGTTAGGTCGGTGTGGGCCGAGAGGCACCAACTGATAGCGTGCGGCCCTCCGTCGAGGGACGGCTGGGGGGGAATGTGTTTAGAGGAGGAAATGTGCATGTACGCTGGCGTTGCCAGAGGCCTTCCTCATAGCAGCACGCTGCAACCACTTGTCAAGGCTGGGGAAAGGCATGCAGGAAATTAGACTGTTCCATGCTGGTGTACTCCACCTCAGAATCGGAGTCTCGGCTGCCTTGGCCTTCGTGGTCAGACTACAAAATCCCGGTGGCTGTTTACAACTCTGCTGACATGCCGTATGTCGAGCACCATTTGGTCCGGCACTCTTTAGGGTCTTGGCCCTAAAGAGCTTGCACGCCACGCAACAAGATTTGAGGTGGTCATTTGAAAGGCTGTGGTTACAAACTCTGTCGACACACAGGAATTCTCTGTTGCACTTGGGACAGAACTTAAAAGGGGTGTGCTCCATAGTTGATGGCGGACACATAGGCAGTAGGACAAAGATAGTAGGAGCAGGAAATGGGGGTATGCATTCTTTAAAAAAGAAGTCCCCCACTCTCCCTACCATGTAGGCCGAATCACGGTGTAGGATGAAGCCTGTCGTCTGACAGAACATTTTGTTCGGAAGCCAGATCAGCCATCTAAATGTTCTGGGGAAACAGGCGTCGAATTAGTGCTAACGCAAACGACAGAAGAGTAAGTAAGTTTGAACTCTTAGTAGCTCAAGTGTAATGGTTTATTGAGAGGCCACCATCAACACGGGAAGTTCCTTCCCTCGCCACTCAAGGTGTCATGCAACAAACTGTTTAACAGATTCTTTTATTCAGCCCTACTTCATGCCCCTTGGATCCCGCCCCCTGAGCTACCAATGAGCCAAGAACCAGGCTGGTGAACAGGAAATATATTTGTATTTATTTATATTAAAAGTAATAGAAATCACAGAACTACACATGCCACCTTCTTTGTGGCTCATCATTAACTTCTAGTTACACAAATCAATTATACAAATTAGTTAAGGAAAAAAAAACAATTCACAATTGTTTACTTTCTACCAATTTCACTTTGAGAAATGATTAAACTGAACAATAACCAAAACAATTATTAATGTAGTGCTGTGCAATTTTGATTTTCCTGCGGGCTTAAAAGGCTAGCAGTAGGGTTTTAAGATTGGTACAAACACATATGGCAATTATGATTTCACCCACACTTTTGGTTAAAATAAACAAGGGGTGATTTAGCGGTTTGTTTTTCAGATCCCCCACCCCCTACTATGGTATAGGTTGGGGAAGTCTGACAAAGATTTGTGATGTCATCTTTCATGTCATGGGTGTTAGTTTTAGCAGTGCACAGTGGTGGCGCGAGTTATGGTTGCTTAGCTTACCATAACTGGCGAATTTCTAGGGTTTTTCTGTTTTACTTGTAACCCTAATATGGATAGGTTATTAGTGCAAAGTAACTATAATGTCCCATTGAAATAGTTTTTGCATTGAATTTGGTAGTTTTTTCTTAGGGCAACTTAACCATAACGTCCCTTTAACAACTTTTTTTGTCAGTGAATTTCATAAGTTTTAAGTAGGGCACTTTAACCATAACGTTCCTTCAGCATAGTTTTTTTGGTAAAGGTGATAGGTTTTTTGTAGCACAACTTAACCATAACGTCCCTTTGACAATATTATTTGTAAGTGAATTTCATAGGTTTTTAATAGGGCACATTAACCATAAGGTTCCTTTACCATTGTTTTTTTCTGTAAAAGGTGCAAGGTTTTTACTAGCGCAAAACCGTAACGTCCCTTTAACAGTGTTTTTTCACTGAATTTGATAGGTTTTTAGGAACGCAACTTTACCATAGCAGGCGTTAGCAGAATTTTTTTATAGAATCCTTGGCTGCCCCCATGACAAACTTGTTGGAAGCCCAAATTGCCCTGTGTATGTGTCCATTTGGCTACCCCTTCCCTTTCCTAATAGTGTCTGTGTATCTTATAGAAATTAAAGATGTACATGTTAAGTGTTGGTGAGTGTAGAAGTGGTTTTTCTTTTTGTGTTAACATTGCATCGTGTGTGTGGTGCACAGTACTGTCCGAGATGGCTGCAGGTAAGCAAGATGGAGGTTTCCTAGGCACACTGCACCGGGCCGGCGTATGTGCAATGACAATGCAGGTATCAGTAGGACTCCAGTACTAGCTGTATGGCCGCATCTTCTCATGCACTTTTAATTAGTTGTGGGAGCGGACATCTGTCCGTTCCACAGCTATGCACATGCCTAGTGCATCCTCTGTGTGCTGGTAACACCGCCCCTGTCGGCAACTCTAAGGATTCATATGGTAGGCTACCACATTTCAAGCAGCCATACAACTTATGTATTTTGCTGTGCAAAACTACCAATTTATGGCTGCAGCCAGCCTGGCTCCCAGTGGAAACAAGGAACACCATCCTCCAGTGTACGGTGGGCATGTTAAATGTCCCATTAATTTGATTGATGAGCTGCTTGCCTTTCCATGATCCGTGAAACAGACTCACCATCTCTGCACTGAGCACTTTGACGGAAATTGTCAAGGGTTCGCGTGCGGGTCGTAGAGCTAGAGAAAAGATTTAACTGCAGGTGTGACAGTCTCTAGTGAGTCTGCAAAATGGCAAAGCTGGTGCTGCTTAGTTACTCACATCCAAGTACATTTAAAGATAACTACGTGAACAGCAGATTCTTCGGATTGCAAAGAATATTAGTAGTGGTTTAAAAAGTAATGTGGCTGCATGGGGCTGGATGAATAATTATGTTCCTGCTCCACGTAATGAAGCTGCGTTTCTCCTTGTTGAAAGCATTCGTGTATTGCAGAATGTACTCATCTCCACGAATGCTGGTCCTATGGCTAATGCCATACCATGAAGTGTCCGTACTCCATGTGACAACACTTGAAATCGAAACACAAGGCACCAGTGAGCAGGGTACTGCCATTCCAACAATGCAGTAGGCTACTTTCCTCTACAACATTCTCCACATCTGCTCCTGCCAACAACAGGTACACTCCTGTAGGACAGCGGATCCCGTAAAAATCCTTGCAGACCATAGCCCTGCAGACCATTACCTGGCAAAGGGCATCGTATTGTGCATGTACTGCGACGCGCTACTCTGCAGGGGGAGGCAACTTCAAAGTGCTTGAGAAGGGTCAGTCCGGGAGCATGACAATGACTGCCGCCTACTGAAGTGAGGGCCACCCAACATGTTCCTCTCTCTACATATGCCCCATCTTATACCTGTAGATGGTGCCCCTTCCATACCGGCCCTTCCCTTCAGTGTTGTAGGTTAGAAGAGGAACATAAAAACAAACCAATGGAAAAAGTTAAAAAAAGAAAAGAAAAAACAACTCGATTCAGAGATGAAAAATGGAATTGCCAATGAACGGATGTAGGCCGCCGCGCAGCATATACGCTCCACAGATTGTGCGGTAAATAATGGGAGGCGTGCCTCTGTGGAAAACATTGCAGTTGAATCGGGTAGAAAGGGCTGGCTATAAAAAAAAATATATATATATATATATATATATTCGTGTTGCTTTGCATTTCGAAGCGTTAAAGTGCACAACATCTAGTACAAACATTCTTGCTGTACTTCCAAGAAGCGAAGCAAGGCCTTTTGGATACATCGTACAAAAACAAGAATGGCAGGATCAGTAAGGAGGACGCCATTTGTGGGAAAAAATGTTTGTGCTGTGAAACGTAATATTTACATTTCGGAATTACGACATGGCCACATGTCTTAAAAAGGCCCAAACAGACTTCTTCACAATGTACCTCACTTTCTCCATTTGCCGGACAAATAAACAACGCAGCCACATCTGTGTCTAGGTAACGCGATAAAAAATTATGCAGGTGTTCGGAAACATACGCATGACCTGGGTAAGTGCATCCTTCATCGCAAATGGCAGAGAAATTCCGGTAACATATTTCCCTCCACAATGAAGAATAATAATGTCTGCATGATCGGGCATCACCAAAGTGGAACAAAGACAAATCAAAATCAGCCACTTCATTGCAGGTACTCCATACGAGTACACATCCACATGATAGAATCCAAAATTAGCAGCCACTGCACAGTGTTTTGCATTCACTTTCAATCAATGTATTCAGAACTCCCCCAAAGACCCTACACTATGTCTCGTGAAACACACAGCTATAACCGTACCTTGTAAATTTGTGTCTACAAATACACTGGGTGCATACATTTCAACCAGGGTAGGGGATTTCGTTTGTAGTGGTGGCCCTGAAAAGAGTTTTTTCTTTTCACGTGCTTACACAGAACCGTTTTTGTGTTTGCTCTTTATCTGACTTTTCGTTTGTCTCGTATTGTTACAGGATTCTCTTCAATGCTTTTTTCTTTTTAAGGTGCTTGCAAAGAAATTTCTTTTTTTTCGGTGTTAGTAGGGTTTTTTGTTTAGTAGTCATCCTCGCATTATTACAATAACGTCTTCAATGCAGCCTATAGATTGTAAAACAAAGTAGTATTGCCACTGGTGGACAAAGAAATGCCGGAACACACGTGAACAAGGAATGAAACCCAAATGCAAAGCTCACTACTGCACCACCACAACATGTACAGTAGCAAAAGTGGCCACATCTCGACTACGTGCAAGCGCAACACCGAAACTGCACACATCGACATCACACCACAAAGCCTCCACTCCCTCCAAATTGAAATTGCCATTACAGCCTCTTTCCACTGCAAAATTGTGCAGATCTACCGCAAAGGCATCACCCACGATGAACGCTGTGCGTCTCTCCATCTCTGCCAGCCTCACTACACCGAGTAACACAAAAACAATATTACCCCCTTTCCAGTGATGCACAACCTCAGCACATGATTGGACAATTCCCACAGTTCCATTCCCACGCCCAGCATGCTAAGAAGGGCAGGATGTGGCACGTGTGCTTCCCCAACTAGAGCCAGGGCCGCGCCCCAGTAAAGCCAGAGCTGTCGTCCTTCCCTTTGCACTATTTTTTCCAACACTCCCTCCTTGGGTACTGTTAAACAGTCACACGCTTTTGAAAATCACACGCACAACCTCTGCATCTAACACTATCAGTTATGTACGAGACTCCATATGTACCATTAAATATTCAGAGTGCAAGTCTCGGGTCATTCGCAAACACCTCCAGTAGAAAGGTCTGTGAAACTATCCAAGACTTCTGCATCCAGATTCATGCACATCATCACAAGTGGGGAAACACATTTCAACCTGGGTAGGGGATTTAGTCTTCAGTGGTTGCTCTGAAAAGAGGCTTTTTAAATGTTTTATTTTTTTTACTTGCTTACACAGACCCTTTTTTGTTTTTGCTCTTTGTCTCTTTGTTTGTTTCTGTTTTGTTTGCCTCCTTACATTGTTACAGGATTCTCGTCAACGCTTTTTGCACAGTGTAAAACAAAATTGCCAATGGTGGTCAAAAAAATTCCATTTGCATGGAACCAGTGCAAATTGTGCTCATTAATTATGTCATAGTTGGTGGAGAACATCCCAGCAGTGCACATAAATTGACACATGCTTCTGTTTATAAACACCTTCCGACCTCTGGCTGGGGACAAATTACACCGGCATGGTCCCATGCTCCTCTTGGTGGCATGCTTGAGAAAACCACCTCTAGGCCCTGGCCCCAACCACGGCAGCATATTACACCCATGGCGGCTTGTAACTCAGTACCACACCCATAGAATCAAAACTTTTACTCAATTTTAATGTCCGCTGACACCACGCTTGTCCTTAGAACAGTTTCAACTTGCCTGCGCACAGGACGCACAGAAATACTATCCTTATGAGACCCCTCATTTTCAGTAATTACAAACATCCCAGACAGCGCGGGCATGGTGAATACATCATTAGCACTTGCAGAAATATCTGCATCACTTCTTCCATAAACTACTTTAGGTGATGGAGCAAACGTCCACACAACATGTACCCCAAATGTAGAGCTCCATAATGCAGCACGACAACAGACAGTACCGACAGAGGCCACACATCTGCAAAGGTCAACCATACCGCCAAAACTGCCCTCATAGACAGTGCCCCAGAAAGCCTCGACGCCTTCCAACGCAAAATTTGCAGCCATGCCTCTTTGCGCGGCATACCTGTACAGATCTTGCACAAATGTATCACCCACGATTAGCACTCTGCGTTTCTCCATCTCTGCCACCCTCACTAGACAGACTAATGGAAAAAATAGTACCGGCCCTTCCTGTGAGGCACACCCTCGACACCAGATTGGCTAATCCCTACAGTTCCATTTCCATGCACACCATGCTTAAAAGGGCAGGATGTGGCATGTGCGCTTTCCCAACTGCAGCTAGCGCCACCCCTCAGTAAAGCAGGGACAATCCTTCTTCCCTTTCCACTCCAGCCATGCATCCAAGGCGCTAGGCCCTCACTACACACAACACGCCATAGTACACCTTATGTTCAAATGCTTGTGTCATGTGCAATGCACTCCCCATCTGCAATTGAGCCTTCCACCTTTCACCGTGGCCAAATGTTTGCATGCATGTCTGCATAACAATGCATTCGGTGTGTTGAATGGTATGTGGGTGGCTGTGTACAGTATACAGCCTTGCCCACACCCACCGCAGCGTAATGTAGCCATGCATGCAAACATGTCACCAGGTACCACGATCTACAAACGTACCACAGCCACCAGCCCTCCTACCCAACCTCCACACTGTAATACAACTATGCATGGAAACATGTAACAGCAGAATCTACAAACACAACACAGCTTCCAGCACCCCTACCCACTTTCTTTCACATACTATGATGTTCCTGACAACCGACCACAAACTGTTCACTACTTTGGCACTGCTCCCCACCACTCTATTAAGTGCAAATAATGAATGTACTCCAGTCAGTAATCTGTGCAATGGACACTACCAAAGTAGATAACATATCCAGTTCACCCCTGTCCACTTCTATGCACACTCTACTTCAACACAGCACCCACTGGACACACTGCAGGAGTGTTCACTCCATTAGCCCCAGGCATGGACAAAAAACTGTAGGATGTGCTAACAATCACCACACCCATTGAACCAACAATGTATGCAATGCTCACAAACCACATACAGAATGCAACTATGTCAAAGCTACTTGCAAGCAGCCCACAAAGTTGTCTGTGCAAGGCCTCTACCCATGCATCCAAGGCGCTAGGCCCTCACCACACACAACACACCATAGTACACCTTATGTTTAAATGCACATGTCATGTGCAATGCACTCCCTATCTGCAATTGAGCCAGCCAGCTTTCTCCCTGGCCACATATTTGCATGCATGGCTGCATGACGTATCGTTGGGTATGGTGAACGGTATGTACGTGGCTGCGCACATGGTTCATATTTTATATGTGTGATGCTGAGTACTTCCTTCCATGGCACAATATCTTAAAGCACTTCCAAAAGCAAGGGTATTATAAGGGCCAAACCATAGCAAATGCAAATGGTCACATGTGGCTCCCTAATGTGCAACACATGCAATGATCTACACCATATGCTAATGTACGCATAGCAACTCACTTCTGCTGTTCTAGCAAGTCTACCACGTCCTCCACAACCATTGTGTAAAGGTCACCAACTTCAAATACATACAGAGTTACAACTGCATGCCTGCATTATGTTGTGGTGGCTGTGGTGAAGGCCTATGCTCTTGGGTGCATGGCCTATGGGCTTTGGCCATGCACCCAACAGTCTAGGCCTTGGCCACACCCACCACAACATAACAGAGCCATGAAGGTGAACATGTAGCCAGGTACCAGAATTCACAAACAAATCACAGGCACCGGCACTCCTACCCAACCGCCGCACCATAATACAGCAATGCATCGAAACATGTTCTAGTCACCATAATCCACAAACATACCAGTGTTTGGCACCCCTATCCACTTCCATTCACATAGCAGTGTATTACTGCCAACTAAACCACAAAATCTTCACAACATTGGTCCTGCTCCCAACACTCTAGTAACTAGATACAAGCAATACTACATAGTGCAGTACAACACTTACTAATCTGCGCAATGCAGACTACCCAAGCACATAACATCCAGTTCAACCATACCCATTTCTATATGGCCAGTATTCCAACACTGCACCCAGTGGACACACTGTAGGTCTGCTCACTGCAGCATCTCCAGCCATGCACCGACAACTGTAGGATGTTCTAACAATCACCACACCCATGGAACCAACAATGTATGCAATGCAGCCAAACCACACACACAAAGCAACAATGTCAAATCTAGTCGCAACCAGTGGACATACTTTCCGGTGCAAGTGCTCCTGCCATGCATCCGACATAACATAGGAAGGTTCCTATAAAGGGGTGTGGTGAACGGTATGTAGATGGCTGTGTACACTGTCCATATTTTACATGTGTGATGCTGAGTACTTCCTTTCATGCTCCAATATCTTAAAGCACTTCCTAAAGCAAGGGTGATCTACACCATATGCTATGTACGCATAGCAGCTCACTTCTGCTGTTCTACCAAGCCTACAATGTCCTCCACAACCATTGTGTAAAGGTCACCAACTTCAAATACATGCAGAGTTACAAATGCATGCCTGCATTATGTTGTGGTGGCTGTGGTGAAGGCCTATGATCTTGTGTGCATGGCCTACGGCCTACAGCCTATGGCCACGCACCCAACCTGTCTAGGCCTTGCCCACACCCACCACAACATAACAGCCCCATTCAGGGGAACATGTAGCCAGGTACCAGAATTCACAAAGACAACAAAGGCACCGCCACATATACCCAACCGCTGTACCATACTACAGCGAAGCATGCAAACATGTTCCAGTTACCATAATCCACAAACATAACACGGTGTTTGGCACCCCTACCCACTTTCATTCACAAAGCATTGAAATACTGCCAACCAAACCACAAAATCTTCACAACATTTGGTCCTGCTCACAACACTCTAGAAAGTGCATAGAACCAATAATGCAGTAGAACACTTGATAATGTGCGCAATGCAGACTACCCAAGCACATACAAGAACCAGTTCAACCGTACCCACTTCTATATGGACACTATTCCAACACTGCACCCAGTAGACACACTACAGTACTGCTCACTGCAGCATCTCCACCTATGCACCGACAACTGTAGGATGTTCTAACAATCACCACACCCATGGAACCAACAATGTATGCAATGCAGCCAAACCACACACACAGTAACAATGTCAAACCTACTTGCAACCACTGGACATACTTTTCCGTGCAAGGGCTCCAGCCATGCATCGAAGGGGCTACAGACTTTCCACACACAACACACCATAGTATACACGCTTTGTTTAAATGTTCATGTCATGTGGAATGCACTCCCTTTCTGCAATTCAGCCTGCCACCATTCATCACACAAAGAGGTTGCCACTGGAGCGGTCATGCCATAACGAAGGCTGCCTACAGTCACCACACAAGGTTGTTGCCTGTTGAGGTACCCGTTAATTGGCGTAGTACGCACGGATACCGCTGGCACACCACCGTCTTCTTCTAATGAAATATATCAGATGAACCACTTCTCACTCCCCCACCCTTATCATATCTTCTTCCCACCACCAGATCCCATACAGTATGTTTTCCAGGCCCTTTCGCCACCTCATTGTCCTCGGATACAAAATGCCGGCGTTATCCAAAATTTATGACGCACATCACAGCGCAATCAGACTTTTGACAGCAGAGGGAACAAAGAAATGGGACGGCGGACCGGCGCTAGATATCACTAATGTTAGTGGGCTCACTGTTACGTACAAGAGCCCCAGCCATGTACACAATGCCTTAGGGGCTTGGCACACACACCACAACACTATCCTCTGATACACCATGGCAGCGTTTCCCAAAAACTTTGACGCACATTACGCTTCCCTCCAGCCAACCACCGGCTGCATCCAATGTTCACCGACATCACAGTGTACTGCAAGCCAATGAGACTTTTGTCCGCGGAGCAAACAGGGAATTGGGTCCGCGGAGCGGAGCCAGATATCATTAATTTTTTGAGACATACATTTCAGTTCTTTGCAACAAAAGTACTGGTCGGATTTCCACCAAACACACAAAAGCACGCTTTCGGACCCAATCCCCCGCTCCTGCCGCAAATTTGGTTAAAATCCATCCAGCCGTTTGGGCTGCAGCCGTGCACAGTTTTTGCCCATTCAGTCTATGGGGAAAATAATGTTGGGTCCCCCCTTATAACTTTGCCCACCCTGCATGAAACCTCACTAAAACAAGTTGTCTCCCTATGGGTTTAGCAACATATCCTTAACTACACGGCCGCTACCACGGGCTGTGTGATATTGTGTAGTTATGGTTAAGTTGCTGTTTCCATAGGAAGAGCACTTTTTGGGCGGCTTATAACTCCGCCCCCCCTGGACGAATCCTCACCAAATTTTGCAAAAAAAAAAAGTGTATGGCCCACTCTGAATTTCTATGCAAGGTTTGGTGATGTTTGGTCCAGGGGGGGAAAAGTTATAGGGGGGGTGGTTCCAAACCGTCTTTTTTTCCCCATAGACTGAATGGGGGAAAAACTTTGTGCACGTCTACAGGCCAAACCGCTGGACAGATTTTCACCAAATTTGCGGTAGGAGCTGGAGCTTGATCCCGAAAGCGTGATTTGGTGACAATCCGTCCAGTAGTTTTCTGTAAAGCGACCAAAAAGTAGGTCTAAAAAAATTAGTGATATCTTTGTTCGCTCTGCGGTCACACGTCCCTGTTCGCTCCGCGGACAAGATAACGATTGGCTAATGGGCTTGCGTCATGACCGCGGACACGCGAGGTGTCTGCCGATTGACTGGGGTGAGGCATTATGTGCGTCAGATTTTTCGGATGCGCCCGACATCTTGGATCCGCCAACAGCGCCGCGGCGAACAGAGGCGAAATGCAGTTTTGGGGAGTGTTTTGGTGTGTCAGAGTGCTTGGGCAGGTTTAGGGAGTAAGAGATGGGTGAAATACTGTATTTGTTTAGGCGGCAAGTGCTAATGATGTATTCACCATGCCCGCGCTGTCTGGGATGTTTGTAATTACTGAATATGAGGGGTCTCATAAGGATAGTATTTCTGTGCGTCCTGTGCGCAGGCAAGTTGAAACTGTTCTAAGGACAAGCGTGGTGTCAGCGGACATTAAAATTGAGTAAAAGTTTTGATTCTATGGGTGTGGTACTGAGTTACAAGCCGCCATGGGTGTAATATGCTGCCGTGGTTGTGGCCAGGGCCTAGAGTCTTGGGTACATGGCCGTAGGCCATACACCCAAGACTCCAGGCCCTGGCCACAACCACTGCAGCATATCACACCCATACATCACACCCATAGATTTGAATATCTACGGCCATACACCCAAGACTCTAGGCCCTGGCCACAACCACTGCAGCATATCACAGCAATAGATACACCCGTAGTATCGAATATCTATCAGGTGGTTGTGGGGAGGGACTAGAGTCTTGGGTGCATGGCGGAAGGTCATGCACCCAAGACCAAAGTTATACGCAGTGAAGTTATAAGCTACCATGGGTTTTACATAGTGTGGTGGTTGTGGGCAGGATGTAGAGACTTGGGTGCATGGCACAAGGCCATGCACCCAAGACCAAAGTTGGAAGTACTGAAGTTATAAGCCACAATGGGTGTGATATGCTGCGGTGGTTGTGGCTAGGACGTAGAGGCTTGGGTGCATGGCCAAATGCCATGCACCCAAGACTGAAGTTATAAGTCAGCATGGGTGTGATGTGGTGTGGTGGTTGTGTGCCCGACCTAGAGTCTGGGGTGCATGGCCGCAGGCTGTAGGGTATACACCCACCCTCTAGGCCCTGGCCACAACCACCGCACCATATTACAGCCATAGATCACACGTATAAATTTGAATATGTATGAAATGTTTGAAATTATACTTACTGTTTCATTTGTTGAGATTCAATATATTTTTTACATGACTTTCGTACTTGGAGGAAATATTCTTTTTCAATTTCTGTGATAAAAGAAAAGAGCATGTTAGTGTATGTATTTTATAAAGACTTATTACATTGCATAATAGACATTTTATCTTTTTTTACCCTCATATTTAGTTTACAAACCAGTGTACTGTGAATTTTGCTCAGTTTCTGTGTTTGTTTTTCAATAATTGGGTCTGGGGAAAAAAATCCTTGTCGGGTTAAAAAAAACACTTTTTTTTGCTATGCTACAAACTATTTGTTTTTTTTCTTTCAGTGTTCACTTGTTGTTTCTGGTAATGTCCAATCTGTTGGCTTGTTGCAGATTTTGGAAGCAGTTAGATACCTGTTGGCGTATTCTAACTGTTTATAGTCTTTTAATTGCATTTTTGTAAATGTTGAAGTACAGATTAGTTATTACATTTTGGCTTTAAGAAGATTAAATAAGCGTTTGTAAGATTTTCTGGTAATCTCTGCTTTAGAGTAATGGTACTATCATTACATTCAAATCATCCACATTTCTTTTTAATATATGCAGTGTAGTGACCTGCATTGGTTGTGGCTCCTGCGTGATAGATTATACCTATTGTTGTGAAGGTTTCTTACCAAGTGACACTTGACAATGTGTGAATCCAGTCATCTTGCAGTTGTTTTTGGTACCATCTGGATTGTAACGTAGAAGCATTAGTATGACCTAGTTACTATGTGTTTGTATTAGTAAGGTGGAGCGATTCTCTGAATTGCAGATAGTACATAATCTGCCATCGTTAGCATTTTGTACAAGTTGTTGAAATGGAATGGATTCACAATTAGGTATGGATACATACACAAAAAGCTCATTAGGGATTTGTTCCTGTGTCACATTGTTGCATAGAGTGCATGTATGTTTCCACATGTATGAAATCTGGAAGATTTCATTTATATGTATGTTTTTGTTTTCCAGTACTTGCAGTAAGTACATTAGAAATTCTTGTGGCTCTTCTTGTGAGTTTGTAGTGATCCTCACCATTCCAGCACAGTAGTCCAATTTTTGTCTTATTCTGTGAACACTATACGTGTTGTCAGGATTGTTTGTTGCGTTTCTATTAAGGACTAACATTTGCAAACACAATTGGTCTGTACTGTGTAAGTAAATGTTGTTAACAATTGGTGGCAATTGAAATAGAATATTCATTGCTACATTTGCGTAGCAATTTACACCAGTTACATTTGAAAATTTGAATGGACCAGATAGTTCTGTGTCCGAGTAATTTTTTCGGAGTTTATGTTGCTTCTTTGAAGAAGTACCTGAGTTACTTTCAATAATAGTTTGTTCTTTGGTTGTGGTAATTGATGAAGTATTAGCTTCTTTTACTCGCTTTGAAGAATTTGCAGTCAGATCCTGTTGCATTTCTGTTTGAATTACTTTTCTTTTACAATGTTTTCCTTTTTGTGGAACAGGATATGATTTCAGATGGGGGGTGTACATTGAACGTAGTCTATTGTATTCTAAAATGCAAGGAATATCAGCGTTTACTTTACTTGCATCAAAGTTGATTAGAAATAGACCGTCAATTGTACGTAAGCGTGATAGTGCTACGTAGCTAATGCCTTTTTTAAAGACTGTTTCCAATATCTATCAATGCTTTGTCTAGGGTAAGACCTTGGGATTTATGAATGGTGACTGCATATGCAAAAGTTAGAGAAAATTGTTCTCTACGTACATACATGTCTTTGAAGAGAAGGAATCGAGCTGATGAGCGCCCTTATCCTTTTTACTTCTGAAAGTTTGTCAAAGAGAATATTGACAAACGGAATGTTGTTGTCACGTGGGTATGGTTGAAAGCCAACAACTGTACCCAGTGCTCCATTAACTAGTCCTTGCTCCACGTTAAGGTTACGTTTAAGCATTACTCTACAATTTAAGGATAATTTTAATATTTTTTCCAACCCAGCAGTGTTGGAGATTGAATTTTCTAAGGTATTTAGTCTTGTTGTGGCTTGTTGACACATGGGTAGTGTCATACCATGTACGTCCAGTTTGTCTGTGGAGCAAATTTCAATTATTGGTGCATTTCTTTTTTTAACGTTGTTTCATTGAATTTGGAACAGCTTGCAAGAGTTGGCATTAAGGCAAAACAATTGACATTTTTGTGCGCTAATTGTTCCATAACATCAGTAGCACATGCGTTATCGCCATAAAGTGAATGGATGTGCCGGGTTTTCAATATTGCTTGTGCTTCTTGAGATAGTACACCAACTCTAATACTTTTTAAAATGTTGGCGTAAGTTAGGTCTGCAGATTGACACATGTTTTCTGTTAATCCTCTGTGTTGGAAATGTTGCCAAAGGTTGACATTTCCTACGCAGCCAACAGTTTTACAGCAGTTTGTGTCCTAAGGTTTTAAAAAAATGTTAACCTTTCACTGGTGTCAATTGCAGAAGATCTCCGAAAACAATAATGTGTTTTCCTCCAAAGAGTTCTTCGTAGTTTGTTCTAAGTACTTCTTGCAATCTGAGGTGAATCAAAGCCAACATTAGGTTGGAGACCATGTCGACTTCATCTATTAGTAGCATTTTCTTTTGTTTTAATACTCTGCATAGTTCCATTGCAGCTTCTGTAGAAAGTTTGTAATAGTCTAATTTGTTTTGGTGTTCTACTGGAAGGAGTAGTCATCGGTGTAAAGTGACACTGCCTATGTTGTAGGCAGCTAAACTTGTGGGGGCAGTTACATCCGCTGACAGTTTGTTGTTTGTCAATTGTTGAAGGAACTTGCTGAGGATTTTGATCAAGAATGTTTTGCCTGAACCAGCTTCACCACTGACGTACAGCAGTATAGGTTTGTAATTTTGGCAGGTACATTCTTTATTTTCGTGTTGTACACCATGTGCAATTTCTTTTGTTACTTCTTCAAAAATGGTGTGCTGTCTTTGTTAAGTTTTGATTGTAGTACAGTTAAGTCTTATGTATCTTCTTCATAGTGACACATGGTGTTTTCTACTTCTGTCATAGATAATTCTGCCTCATTTTCTATTAGTGCCTATCCTAGTGGTTCTTGGCTTCCTGTTAGAGAAGGTTGACTACTGTCCTTATCTAGTTGGGCCTGGAGTAGTTCTTCGTGTTGCTGTTCATTGTGCAACATTGTTTTGTACTGCGTAAAGTTCACATCGGTGATAGTGCTTTCATTTACTTTGAAAGCGTCTTCATAGCAGTCATAGTTATCTAGCATCACTTCTTCTTTCCTCCATGGTTCAAAAAGCTGTAGCAGAGACATGTAATGTACTTCTTTCTGTTGAGGAGTTTTTAATGACAATTTGACATGATTAATTAGCTTAATTTGGCAAGTTTCACTAAGCTGCCTTCACAATCTGTCACTCTATATCTACCTTTTTTTCCATCGGGTTTTATATTATTTTTGTATGCAACGTTTTGGGCTATGTGGTATAGACACATGGTTTCCAAAGTGGTACTGCTGTTCGGGTAGTATGTGTCTAGTAAATTGTTTTTCAAAAAGTCTTTGCTGTTGGGATCATTTTTGGCTATTGTTTCTATGTCCTCATATGATTTGAGAACTCTTTCTAGATTTAGCAGGACCAAGACTTAGCCATATTATATTTTCAGATTTTCCATACAAAGCAGTACCGGTTAAACGATCTGCAGCTTCGTAGGCGCCACATTCTCTATGAGAGAGCATTTTTATGCCTAGCATGTACAATTTCTGAGATAGTGTTTTGTCTGATGATAGGTCATTCCAGAGGTCTTGAAGCTCTGTTTTTTCTGCTCTTGTTAAGTAGGCTGTAACATATTGTGCAACTGCAGTGGATTTATCTGCAATGTACTGCACATCTATGTTTGCATTCCATAAGAGGGCAATGATTGCATTGTAATCATTGATCTATTTTGATTCTTCTGTTCTTTTTATGTAATACGTGTTCTTAGGTGATTTAGCCTTAACACTATGTCGAACTGAAGACATGAAGTTGTTCACTTCACCTGTTTTTGTAACTGGTCTAGGGAAACCAATGCAGCATTTGGTGTAGTATTTCCCTTTGTTTTTATATTTGCGACGACAATATTTGCCACATTTGTGTTTTTGAAATTGTACAATTTGTCCATGACGGTCACTCTGTGACGTTTGTGAAGGGATTTCACAAGTGACATATTTCTGGATGAACTGCAAAACAGTGGCATCACTGTCCTGACCAAATTTAGGTGCACCTTTAATCCATAAAAGCATGTGGATATGTGGTGCTTCTCTGGCTTGGCATTCTTTTCTCCAAAAAAAGTGTTGCACTTATCAGAGGGAGAACAGTTTTATTACAAATAAAGTGTAGCATAGCAATGAAACGATGGTGGAAATATCTTGAAACATTAACAGGATCTAGAGAGGAAAGTTCTCCAGGTGTTAGTATATCTATGTTGGTTTTGTTGTTGTTTGATATGCATAGGAAATCATGTAAATCTTCCCATGCATATTCTGTACAACTTAATGTAACAAACCAAGTGGGTGGTCCAAGGTTTCTGATCATACACCGTACATCTCTGTGACGTCGGAACCAGTATTCTTTCGTACCACGCATGTTTGCAAACAGATTAGCTATGCTTGATTGTAAAACGTCATCTTTTTCTTGCACTTTTTGTATTAACTGCGTAGCTGACATATTTTGAAAGTGGGTTCCAGATTTCAATATGTGTGCAACTCCGTAACATAGGGTTGCTAGTTCACTTTCAAAGAGTAGGTGGAATATGTATTCCACATTTTGTCTAAATCTGGGATCTTCAGAATACATTCGTAATGATCGGTATTCTGATGCTGTTATCTGAGTGGGTCTATCATCGTATCTTCCTCCTTTGCCAGGAGGAAATAGTAGTGGAAAAGCATGTGCTTCTATACTTTTTCCCATATGCTCATTGGTGAACCTTTGGTTTGTCGCATTTCTTAAGTTTCTAGTGCATCATCTATGCTCTTGTTACAGTGTAACAGATGGATTGTATAATGGTCCAAAAGACTGGATACTGCAGCAGGATCCAGAAGTACAAATTGACCAGTTTCTGATGACTATTGAATTATTTCAGTTGTTTCCCTTAAGCTTTCTTCAATATTTATTTCTTTGTAGTATTCATTATTGTCTTTTAGATATTGCAAGGCGTGTCTAATGTAAGTCCACGAGTTGCTGCCAATTTCGTTTGTCTTTTGTTGGTACACCATTTACTAAGACAATTAAAGAATGCTCTATTGGGCGTTGCACTCCTAGAGTGTGCACATTTCCGGTCAGATCTAATGGCAAATAAACTACTTTGCCACGAATGCCTTTCACCAATTCAGAGGGAGGTAATTTTGCTGTTTTTGGTTGAAGGCGTATTATTGCTTGAAATGGGTGTACTGTTTGAATTATGATGCTCTCATACAAATTGAGTTGTTGCAGGGGTTTTGGTAGTGGAAATAATTCCAAGTTATTTGTGATAGCATGTGAAGGAGTTTGGTGGTTGTCAAGTTTTGCAGTGCAGTAACTGCAACATATTAAGGGTTCACTTATTTCGTATTTGTTTTCTGCTAAAAGGTAGAGAGCTAATTCAAAATTCAAACAATTTGGAATCTTCATTGTCTTCTATTTTGTATGTTACGTCTATAGATTTTGTCTTACTTTTGTAAAAGGTTCTGCGGCAACACACACTCACATGGTTTGGTACTTCAGTATTTCTTTTTTGTATGTGTGTAATAGAAGGTTGTCATGTGCACAATTGTTGCTAGTCTGTTCTAAAGCTATTGCATTTTGTAAGTGGCTTTCACTTCCAAAATATTTTCTCTGGATACGGTCGATTTCTTGTTGTAGGTATTTGGGTGTACCATGTAGAAGAGTGCTATTTAAATTGACTAGTTCTAAAGCAGGACTTTTAGCATAGTACAGTTTATACACTAGATTTCTTACATTTGAATGTGTGGATATCATTTTGATATCATGGAAGATGCTTTTGCAAATAGGTCCTGGAATGCAGGCTAATGAATGTTCTTGTAGTCCTGTGTATTTGCGCACTGGACAGGTATCCATATTTTGCAGCACATTCATTTTGATTTTGTCTTTACCTTTCACATACGGATTGAGGAACTGGCGTAAAGATTTGAAACATTTGTTGGGAATGTTACACATTGACGTGCACGGCCATTTGTATACTGGACGTTTAGGTTCAGTCTAATGGAGAGGTAATTCTGAGTTTTCTGGGGATACTTTTGTAAGCAGTGTTTCTTGTTCCATGATGGTATTGATTTTTTCATATCCTCGTCCACTGCTAAGGATGGCAATTGTGTTTGTTTGGTTTTGTTTGTATGCTTCTTCATTAAAATATGGTTCTGTGGTCGTGGTGTGACTCCATTCACCTCCACAGATATTTAAGAAGTTAATTTTGTTGACATTCCGTTTATTGAGATGTTTATTTTGTAGTTTAGTACTTAGTTTTGTTAGTGGTTTCATCCGGTTTAAAACTAAAATAAATAACTTCTTTTTGAGAAGGATTGCACTGTCTATGAGAGCTTCTAGGATTTATTTTCTACGGTAGGTTTTAAGGGTTGTGGATGGTTTCGCTCCTGTTCTTATTAGATTCTTAAGGACTCTGTGGCGGAACATTTTTGCTAAATAACTTTTTTTTAGTATGGTTTCGAGCTAGTATATGAGGATTTATAGGAGCAGTGTTGGCAGTAGTGGTAGCCGAATTCTTGTTAAGCATTTTCTGTTTTGTTTCACATTTTGATAGAGGAGGCAAAGGTTCTGTAGTTGAAGCTTCTTTTGTTTCGCTAAATGACTGCATTAGGTGTTTTGTTTCAACGTTTTGTACAAACTCTGGTAGAGATGGATGCTTATTTTGGACACTTATTTTCATTTGCTCTATTTCTGCGTTCCTTTCTACGGAGTTGCTTTTTGGTAGGCATTCTTTGGGGTCTGTTAAAAAAAAAAAGGTATGGTTTGGTCTGTTTTACAATGTATGTGTGCTGTGTGCATGCGTGTATGAGTTTGATGGGGAAGTTGTTTGTGGTGGTGTGTGAATGTGCATTGGGCAGTTACAATGAGTTGGGAAGGCTATTTTTCTGTATGTTACTACACTCTGGTTCAGATGAGAGTAGAAAGAGAGCTAGTGGTGAGGAGAATCATTAACAGTAAAGGTATACAATTAAAAGTTATTTGTTTTGTAGTACTAACATTCTAAGGCTTCAGTATGTTATTTGTGTTCCAAAAAAACTGATTTCTTTGCCATTCTGCATGTTAATCTCGGTTTACTAAATGGGGAATTGTGGGCAGAATGGTTCAGAAATCGATGTTTTTTTTGGTGCGCAAATTACATGAATGACCCACACAGTCTCTTTGAGGAACAGTAAGAATATAAAGGTATTAAACCATTGAATTTTTTTTTTTTTTAGTAGAATGAGCAGGTTTCTTCGGATATGTTGTTTGTAGTTTAGATGCTGTTGATTTTCAGTAGAGTGGTCTTCACTGCAATTGTAAAAGGAAGAAGTTAGTAATTTTGTGTGTTTATGGCACTGATATTAATTTACACGTTAACTTTTATGTTTTCATGGTAGTATTCTCGTTTGATATCTGAACATAGTGTATGCAACCATTTTATTTGACTATGTGCAGCCTTTATATATTATTTGCAGTATGTTAGTTCAATCTGATTCGCAAATGAGTACAATTTTAAGTTCATGAAATTCACTTGTTGTTTTGCAGCTGTGTTGTAGATAGAGAGGATTGGAAGTGATGGTTCATTATAGTAGATGGGAAAAATTTGAATAATTTCATACTATAACTAGACATGCAAACAATCGGGAGCACCTGAGAGGGAGATTTCACCACAGCAATCGGGAACGTTTATTTTTCTCGTACGATCGCATTGGGATTAGCATTCATTTAGGCGGGAGACACTAAAAAATGGTGACTTTTGTAATGAACAATCAAGTTTCGCGCTTAAATCGGGAGGGTTGGCATGTATGTATAGGTTATGGGGGAGATAGTAAAAAGTAGTGGGATTTTTCAATGAAAAATGGGAAGTCTCGCGCTTAAAGTGCGAGCGTTGGCATGTATGTGCTATGCAGATTTAGTGGCATTACTTTTTTATATGGATTTATAAGATAAGAGTTGTACATGTAATCATGCATGTGGATATGCATTGAGCCGCAAGTAGAAATCTTCAAGACTTGCACAGTAGTTTTTGTAGTAGGTGCTTTCCAATGAAATGAGACTTGTATTCAGAGTGTTCAACAGTACATTTGAAGTGCGGAACTATGCTAGAGTTAGATGTAAAGGTCTTGGATGTGATTGGTGGATGGTTGTGTGACTGCTTAGCTGTGTGCAATGAGGGAATGGATTCACGAGTGATGTGGACGGGTAGAAGGGCTGGCTAAGAGTTACGTGCCGCGCGGACACCGCGCCTGTCCGTGGGTATGGCGTGCCACACACAGGGTTTTACAGCAAATCCAGCATGGAAAGGGGACTGTAGGGATAGCCAATCAGATGTTGACGTTGTTGATTTGTGTAGAAAGAGAGTGTGTGTAGTGAAGATGGCCGAGGTGTAAACAGTCCGGGTGTTGGTGTTCAGAGATATGTTTGACCATGGTTTACAGCACTATTCTCAATGCAGGCATGTGGCAAACAATTTCGATATTAGAGGTGTGGAGGTGGTGTGGAGCGCTGCGAATGACTGCAATGTAGAGGCAATTCTCCAAGTTTGCAGAGATATGCGTAGGATGAACAGTCCCCAGGTGGTAGTTTTGAACTATGGTGCTTTCCATTTGGGGTACGTAAGTTCCCCTACTTTGTTGGGAGATTTGGAACAGTTGGTTGAAGCAGTAATCAACATCTTTCCAACTGCCAAAGTATTTTTTTCTGGATTACTTTCTAGAGCAAAATGGGACAACAGTTCTGTTTTTTGCCCTGATCAAAGCATTGCTAGGTGTGCAATCAATCGAGACATGCTTGCTTTCATGCTAAGAACTGGTATGATTTTCTGTAGCCACGAGAACATTGTTTCGAGTAATGCGGCTTATTTTGAAGCAGATGGTTTTTCTTTATCTTTTTTGGGAAATGCAATGTTTTTTTGGAATGTAAGGGTTGCTTTGGAGAAGGTTATGTGAAGATTTTAGTTGTAAAGTAAGAAGAAAAAAATCCCCAAAAAATACAAAATAACAGGCGTCTGTCAGGCATCTGCAAACCCCCCCCCCCCCCCAAAAAAAAACGTCTCTTTTCAGAGCCCACCCTAAAGGGGAAATGGGGAACATTATTTAAATGTACATTCGCCACGTTCAGATCTTCTACATGTCCGCGGACATAACGGTAGTCTGCGGACAGCGCGTATTACATACAGAGATTCTGGGGCGGAGAGGCATGCAAATGAGAATGAGCAGAGCTAGGGATTGGTCAGTAAAGTTTAGTGGGTGTGTTGTGTGCGGAGAGATTTAGTGATGACGTCTTTTTCCTAAGAGGAGAACAGACAGCTATGGCTGTGTGTGCTCGAAAACAGATTATCTGGATTTTGGGAGACTCATGGATACATTGGTTGAAGGTGCATGCAGAACGTTGTGGTATATCTGAAGATCTTGGATTCCCTCATGTGGAAGTGCACTGGCATGGAGTGCGTGGAATGAAGTGGCTGGACTTGGTACCTCTCTGTGCTACTTTACAGACAGAGGGGCATCCTGACATAATTATAATTCATTGTGGAGGTAACAGTTTAGGACATGTGTCCGGAATTTCTTTGCAATTTGCAATGAAGGAAGGACTTGCAAAGGTGATGGACATGTTTCCAAATTGCCAAGTAATTTTTCTCGTATTGCGCAAAGACAAAAGTGGCTCTGTTCACCTCATTTGGTCCACAAATGGAGAAAGCGAGGCGCAATGTCAATAAGACTGTTTGTGCCTTTCTAAGAGATGTTGGCATGTTCTCTTTCCACAATGAAAATATTATGTTTCGTAGCACATTCATTTTTCGCAGAGATGGAGTCCATCTTACACATGCTGGCATTCAGATTTTTATTCAACATGTACAAAATGCATTGCAACCTTTTTTGGAAATATAGTTATCTATTTTGCATTACATGTTGACGATTCCCAGTTTTTCAAACACACAAACCACCACCAAAAGGCTCTTTTCAGAGCCACCACTTACTCTGAGAGAAAAGAGCATTGGTTTTGCTAGGGTTGCCCCCCAAAATCTTTTGTGTCCTAAGACTGTCCGCTGACTTTTAAAAAATGCGCTGGGGTCTGCATCGTTTACTTGATCGTTTTATTTTTAAACTGAGAAAGGCGGCTCTGAAAAGAGCCTTTTTTTTTTCCTTTTCGTTGTTTTATATATTTTTTTGGCTTTTTCTACACCCGACACACAAGGAGAGGAGGGGGAAGGAGGGTAAGGAAGGGACACCAACCACGGTGATAAGAAAGGGCAGGTGGAGAGAGAAAGATGTATGGTGGGCCTTATTTAGGTAGGTTGCAGCTCTTCTGGTGCTCTGTGACCATAGTTTCAAAAGCACTTCGAAGACTCTCCTCCTGCAGAGTACTGCGTTGCAGTACATACACAATATTGTGACCCTCAAAAGGTAAGGGTCAACAGCATCCCGAATAGCCTGTGAAGCAGCTGGAGGGATGCGCTCTCCCACAGGAGTGTCTCTTGTGGTGAGAGGATCGGAAACGGAGGATGCTGCGGAGGAACTCAACCTACTACGTTCATCACAAGGTACAACCTTGCGAATGTCCGCACCGTGGAACGAAGTTAGGTGTCGCTTCATGGATGTCATACCAAAGCTGTACGAACCAGGTCTCCCACGACTCAGCACCAACTTGCACTGGTTACAGGTGACCTGGTTCGCACGTGCTTTTGGTACGTGGATCCGGGCGTCGAGCTTCCCTTGTCCTGGGCCATGTCCACGAGGTAGGTCTCAGATCTTCTGGAATCCTCAGAGAAGAGTAACTCGACGAAAACGTCGCCTTTGAGGGGCGTAGAAAATTCCGAAACAGGTCCCCGTTGATCGGAAGTAGAAACAGTGGAGCTTGAGGCTCAATTGACTGAAAAAAATGAGATTAAACTCTGAAAAAAAACGCAACACGCAGTAAAAGCGCGAGAGCTAAAGCACAAGGACTCCCAACACTTGAACGTGCGGTAAAAATCTGAGGATGGCTGCCAGGGGAGGGGCTTAGGGAGAGGGCAGTCATTGGCTGGTGGCAGTATGACCCAGAGACCAGTGATTGGTTACTACTAAGAAAGACCGATCAGAAACAAAACGGATACTGATTTTTTCTATACCGAGGATTCCCAGCCTGACGACGGGGAATATTCATGAGCTTGTGAATCCATGCCAGACCCCATGCTGGAGAAAGATCTATATCACAAGTATGCTATGGAAGTTAAAGTAAGTCTCTAGCTGGTAAATTGAATGAGTTATGCAAGATCTAAGAAGGTGCACTTTGAGTAAATAAAGGCGCAAAAAAGGACAAGAACAGTTTTACTCTACACTAGAGCATTCAGGCTAGGCCACCAAGAAGGGACACAGTAAGCTCCAGGGTTGATTGGCATGTTCAACCCTCTTGCCCCTGCACCCACCCAGGCGGAACCAGTCCGATCACTCGAAATAGGATTAATAGCTTAGGGTTTCACCAGGCAAAATTACTAAAGAGATGGCGGTAGCATGCTAAATCAAAGGCAGGGCTTCACAAATGTAGAGGAGGTCCCAGACATGGCCTGCACCCCTTCACCTCATTTTGAGGTACCAGGGGCGTACTTGCCAAGGTATGTGACGTATGAAGAGCAAATCAACCTACATAGAGGTGCACTGGGACTCTGCCCAGTCTACATCAGAAAATCCATACCGGTTGAAGCACCCATAACCAGACAACCCTGGGCAGCACGGTACCCTATCAGACAGTCATACCAGTCGCTGATACGAAACGAGGAGTACCTACAGACGGTCCACGAAGAGACCCAAAGAGCCCTAATGGAAGGCCAGTGGAAATGACACAAGGGCCTGAACAGACTTGTGAATTAACAAAAGCAGCTATCGAAGACGAGCATGCCAGTGCGAGTAACTGCAAAAATAAATGTAATGGACAAAGAGAAGAGACAATGTTAAAACGTAAGGAAACGGTGCTACGAGACAAGATGGAAGCAACCGACCTGTTAAACGTGTGTAAATAGGCTTGAAACGCAAGATGCTAAGAAATCGATACTGCTTGCAATGCTTAGTAGAAGATAGAGTGGCATGCGCCAACTATATATCTACCTCAATAAGGCACATTATACAAGTGCAACTCCATTTTGTAAAAGCAGAAATGTACCCAGGCGGCCAGAGGCCTGACAGGCCAAGTTTCGTAACCCAGCCAAAGGCAAGAGAAGGAGCGGAATCGAAACTCAAGAGCGACTCATGCCTAGGAAATCGAGGTCAACCAGAGAAAGGGAGGAGAGCGTCAGCTAACAAGACTCAAACTTCAGCGCATACCAGCCTGCCTCATGAAGGTCAAGATAAGGGGGGCCCTTGCAGGTGGCGAGGCTGAAACAGAATTAAATACACTAAAAGCTGGAAACTGAAGCAGATTCATGGTGAACTAACACGTGACCAGCCAGGCGCGAAGAAGTACCACCGCCTGATGTCATCCAGGACCCGAGGATGCCATAACTTTTCCTGATAGGAGACTACAGTTTCGAGGCCATCCTTAGCCAACTAATTGACACATCGCCCTAAAACACTGATTGATGGAAGGGAGGCAGGGTGAAACTTAGGGACACCAGGCACAGGGTGTCCATTCTGCATGCTGCTATTTAAAAGTGGAAATTTATGTCTAGGGGTGTAACCTGGCCAATCACAATGGACCAAGTTATCTGGAGTCCTATAGATAGTAGAACCAATGAGACGTTGTGGTTGTAGTGACGTCTATCACACGTGATGTAGAGGGATGGGCATAGACGCTCACCCGATAAGAGTTATCCAATCTGCATGCCCCATTATCATATACAGATATAAAACCTATACTTACGTTACCTTTCCTAACCAATTATATTGCATGATGATTTTTTATAGAATTAGACGTCAGTGGTGATGAGTTTTGCCTATAACAATGACTGTTTGACTGAAGTTCGAGGAAGTCGGAGCGAGACAGGTGATCGCAATGCTGCTGATTTCCATTTGTTTCTCTGTATGATGTACTTGTCATTAAACTGACTTCTCTTTGCCAACTTACTGAGTCCTCATTATTGAGTCGTGTTGGAGTAAGTGAATCCTACACCCCCTTTCCTCATATGGTGCAGCTATCTTGTTTTACAAGTTCTAGAGGGTGAGCGCTGACCTATGGGCCCGTCAGTGATTTCCTCTCCTCCGGAACACAAATAATGCAGACAATTTTAACAGGATATCGGGGTCAGAATAGGATGGCTTAGAGAGGGGAACTAAGGACAAAGCAAGGCAAGGTATACTATGGATTTCTATTGATACTCACAGTCCACTTTAGTTTAGGATTTTTGGACAGTCAGCGTTCTGGTCACCACACGGATCTGGTCTAACAAAGGACAGCCGGACAAAATCAGCGGGACAGGGTCAGCTGGGCAGGGACTGGATACCAAATGATAGTTCTGGTCACAGGATGGCACAGGTACCTCCGGATGCAGTTATTGGGCAGCAATTTGTGGGCCACCAGCCAGGCTGGTATCAGGAGGCTTCCCACAAAAATACCACCGCTTCTCCCTTTGGGTATTGGGGATTTTATAATTGAGGCCTTGCTGGAAGGGTCAGCAATGGTTGGCCTGGTAGTTGGATCTGAAATCTGGATCAGTGCAAGATGAAGGAAACAGGAACAGGACGCCACGCAGGAAATCAGGAAGAGTGTGTGTGTCTAGAGCAGGGGTGCACAACTGATTTTGACAGAGGGCCGAAAGTACCTTACATGAGGGCTATAGTGGGCCAAAAAGTAAATGTGGGCGGGGCGTGACAGGAGGCTTTTTCAACCCCCAATTTGTATTAAACACATGGAAAAAGAATATGTTTTTGAGGGGTAACGATTTTTATTTGCATTTCAAACTTACATTTTGTACTACACATTTTCCATTGTTATGATTTATTTCTATTTAGTTATTGTATCTCGTCTGTTTAAATTATATACATTTTATTGACCCTAGATTGGACATTCCGTTATTTTGGACTGCTATAGTTTGCTGTTTGGGTTGCCCAAGAGGAGTATGGCCTTCGTTGAGTCAGGTTTCCTAAAAGCAAAGGATGTACATCTCCTAATTGTGCCCGTTTTAGCTTTATTATTGGGTTCACTCTTGGGAGTGCATTGCTATGGCCCATGGTCCCCTCCCCCCAACCAAACACTATGTCCCATGGCCCCCACCCCTCAACCAAACGCTATGCCCCATGGCCCGTACCCCCAACCAAACACTATGCGCCATGGCCCCTATCCCCAACCAAACACTATGCCACATGGCTCCCACCCCCAACCAAACACTATGCCCCATGGCTCCCACCCCCAACCAAACACTATGCCCCATGGCCCCCTAACCCCCAACCAAACACTATGCCCCATGGCCCCCTCACCCCCAACCAAACACTATGCCCCATGGCCCCCTCACCCCCAACCAAACACTATGCCCCATGTCCCTCACCCCCAACCAAACACTATGACCCATGTCCCCCTCACCCCCAACCAAAGACTATGCCCCAGGGCCCCCTTACCCCCAACCAAACACTATGCCCCAGGGCCCCATTACCCCCAACCAAACACTATGCCACATGTCCCTCACCCCCAACCAAACACTATGCCCAAAAATGTCAAAAAAGACCCACAAGCTCTGTCTCTCTCCTGACATCCTATCTTCCTCCTAGCTGTACTCCAATGAAATAGTGTTGGTACAGGTGGTGCTTTACCAACACCCAATAACCCAAATTAAAAGCAGAGGCTCAGAAAATGAGGGAATGCTCGAGTACAGGGATGCAAGCATTTTGTTTTTTACAGGTTGAAAATGCCATCAGAAAAATGAAATCTGGGCATCCATGTTACTGAACTGTAATCATCCATGTTCATTCCCCATACCTACTACATGGCCAGCTTTAGCAGAAACTCCTTGCGGAGCCGCATTGTTTCATCAATCGCCAACCAGATTTGTAAGCCCAACACACAGGACACTTGGGGCCTCATTACACGGTAGGCAGTGGACCAAGGTGCTATTAGCACCTTGGTCCATGCCGGTAAAATACCGGCACTGCCTTGGAGGAAAGGGGAATTACCGCCCTATTCCAAGGTTGGCGGGCGGTAATTCCCCCTTCCCCCATTGCCCTTCCCCATTCCCATTTTTGCCCCATAGGGCATAATGGGAAGGGGTAAATGCTAAAAAGCAGGCGTTAAAGTAGCAACCCGCAAAGGGACCTCGTAGTAAGGCGGTAAGGGTTTACCCGTACCGGTGCCCTTACCGGTACCGGTAAACCCTTACCGCCTACCGTGTTATGAGGCCCTTAGTCTCCAATTTCAAGGGACATCCGTATAGGAAAAACTCGAGACAGAAACTTACACGGCTGAATCCTGGATGAGAGGAATATAATCATTACACGTGTGGAGAAGCCAATTGACAATGAACCAAGAGAAGCCCCAAGTAATAAAGTTCTCTCCTGGCTGCACCAGAATGTAGGGTGTGATGTATAAGATCATATGACTTGAGTCCTTTGTAGGGTACGGATTGATTGGCGCTCCCTTAGTAATAGAGATTGCACAGTGGTGGGATGTGGCAAATGTAACCTTTCCCAATGAGTGTATGCAAAAGCTTGTTGAATGTGCAATCCAACCTGAAATGCAGAGGATGCATAAGCAAGACAGGAGGAGTTGGTTAGGAGTTAATGAACCAGTAACATTCCACACTGGGTGCATGCTTTCTTAATTTTAAGGCCATGATCTTACTATATACAAAATGACGTTATGACCAATATATATGTTTTACGTTTCATGTTTTAAATGGTCTGTGGTTTGTAATTGCTCATGCATCAGAAACTGAATGATGTGTTATTTATATAGCGCCTTAAACCAAAGTAATTATTTGTTGGTCAATATTGTTTGTATCTGTTGTGCCCGTTTGCCTATGGGCCTAAGGTGCAATATAAATGATTAGATAGATAGATAGATAGATAGATAGATAGATAGATAGATAGATAGATAGATAGATAGATAGATGCACACACACAAACAAGCACCCATACAGACCCGAACCCCCCATCCCCAACTCGGCACTCTCAAACAAGCACCCATACAGACCCAAACCCCCCACCTCCGAACCCCCCATCCCCAACTCAGCACTCTCAAACAAGCACCCATACAGACCCAAACCCCCCACCCCCAACTCAGCACACTCTCAAACAAGCACCCATACAGACCCAAACCCCCCACCTCCGAACCCCCCAGCCCCCAAATCAGCACACTCTCAAACAAGCACCCATACAGACCCGAACCCCCCACCCCCAAACTCAGCACACACACTCAAGCATGCACCCATACAGACCCGAACCCCCACCCCCAACTCAGCACACTCTCAAACAAGCACCTATACAGACCCGAACCCCCCAAATCAGCACACACACTCAAGCATGCACCCATACAGACCCGAACCCCCATCCCCAACTCAGCACTCTCAAACAAGCACCCATACAGACCCAAACCCCCCACCCCCAACTCAGCACACTCTCAAACAAGCACCCATACAGACCCAAACCCCCCACCCCCAACTCAGCACACTCTCAAACAAGCACCCATACAGACCCAAACCCCCCACCCCCCCCAACTTCGAACCCCCCACCCCTCCAACTCAGCACACACACAAACATGCACCCATACAGACCCAAACCCCCCACCCCCCTACTCAGCACCCACAATCAAGCATGCACCCATACAGACCCAAACCCCCCACCCCCCAACTCAGCACCCACACTCAAGCATGCACCCATACAGACCCAAACCTCCCACCCCCCCAACTCAGCACACACACAAACATGCATCCATACAGACCCAAACCCCCCACCCCCCCAACATCGAACCCCCCCACCCCCAACTCAGCACACACACAAACATGCACCCATACAGACACAAACCCCCCACCCCCAACTCAGCACCCACACTCAAGCATGCACCTATACAGACCCAAACCCCCCACCCCCCACCCCCCAAATCAGCACACTCTCAAACATGCAAACATACAGATCCGAACCCCCCAAATCAGCACACTCTCAAACAAGCACCCATACAGACCCAAACCCCCCACCCCCCAACTCAGCACACACACTCAAGCATGCACCCATACAGACCCGAACCCCCCACCCCCCAACTCCGAACGCCTCACCCCCCAACTCAGCACACACACACAAGCATGCACCCATACAGACCCAAACCCCCCCCACCCCCCTACTCAGCACCCACAATCAAGCATGCACCCATACAGACCCAAACCCCCCACCCCCCCAACTCAGCACACACACAAACATGCACCCATACAGACCCAAACCCCCCACCCCCCCAACGTCGAACCCCCCACCCCCCAACTCAGCACCCACACTCAAGCATGCACCTATACAGACCCGAACCCCCCACCCCCCAAATCAGCACACTCTCAAACATGCAAACATACAGATCCAACCCCCCAACTCAGCAGACACTCAAGCATGCACCCCATACAGACCCGAACCCCCCCACCCCCAACTCAGCACCCACACTCAAGCATGCACCTATACAGACCCGAACCCCCCACCCCCCAAATCAGCACACTCTCAAACATGCAAACATACAGATCCAACCCCCCCAACTCAGCAGACACTCAAGCATGCACCCATACAGACCAGAACCCCCACCCTCCAAATCAGCACTCTCAAACAAGCACCCATACAGGCCCGAACCCCCCACCTCTGAACCCTCCACCCCCCAAATCAGCACACTCTCAAACATGCAAACATACAGACCCAAAAACATTCAAAACCAAACATTCATACACATCCAACACCCCCCACCCCCGCATCTCAACATACACAACACAAACATTCAAACATTCATACACATCCGACACCCCCCCACCCCCGCATCTCAACATACACAACACAAACATTCAAAACCAAACATTCATACACATCCGACACCCCCTTACCCCCGCATCTCAACATACACAACACAAACATTCAAAACCAAACATTCATACACATCCGACACCCCCCACCCCCGCATCTCAACATACACAAAAACACATTCAAAACCAAACATTCATACACACCCGACACCCCCCACCCCAACATACACAACACAAACATACAGAGAAACAGACCCGACACACAAACACAAACAGACCACTTACCGGAGACGTGCTGGAAGGCAGGTAAGATGGAACGCTGGCGAGGTAACTGGAATCGTGCTAAGGCTGGCGTGGTCCAAGGCTGAAATGCCGTCCGGCATCAAGCCTTATGGACCATGCCAGCCATAGTGCTGGCACTCCATTGGTGCAGCACACATGCACTACGTGGCTCGTGTGCTGAGCCAATGAGGGCCAGTGTTTTGTCCGGCCCGGAAGACAACAAAGACTTTCCTAATGGAGGGCGGCCGATGCTGCTTGCGGGCCGCCCTCCATTAGGAAAGTCTTTGTGCCTCGCGGGCCGGTCAAAAGTACATGGCGGGCCGCAACTGGCCCGCGGGCTGTATGTTGTGCACCCATGGTCTAGAGTCTTGTCAGGGACCCTTATTTATAGTGCATAATGACATCATCAAAGTATAGGCTGGGGAGGGTTAACTAAGCACGCCCCTAAACTACTTGGATTGGGACAAGGGTGCTAATCTCTGCCTTGCTCTCAACTGGTCGGATTTCCAAGGGAATGATGTCAGATTTATGAGGTGAGTTTTGCAATGTCCAAAAACTCCCACATTTACTTTACTTAAAATCCAATTTTGCCAGAAACAGACATTTATACAATTGCAATTGCTTAGTGAATTATATACACAGGTTACATATTATGTGCAGCACATATCAGTCCAATCCTCAAGTCTGTGGGACCTTGCTTCGTCCTTCTGATACATTTTGGTAATTTTAAACATGAAAGATTCCCTAACTTTAAACACAGATATGCATTCTCCCAAGAAATATATGTATTACATTGTATGTTTGCAACACTGATACTTTTTGATTTATCCTCAATTCTTTGCCCTTTGTGCCCCCAATGTGTCAGTGACTTCTACCATGTCTCAAAAGAAAGCACAACATTTTTTTTTAAAACTGACATTTTTTCAAAGTCTTGCTGCAAAGATAGAAGTCTTTAAAGTTTATTCCTGAAATAGTCTTTGGGACCAAATGGCAGTCTCTTTGTTCCTTGGTTCATTTTTTTCTGTCCTTCAACTGCTGCTAACTGTCATTTCCTTTAGAGCATGGTGGGGGTTTCTCCCTTGAGTGCAGTTATATTGCACCTTCACACCTCAGACTTCCGTCCCTGGGAGCTTCACTGTTTGGGTCCCAGCAGAGACAAAAGTCTGTTCAACCCCATAATTACCAGGGGGTTGTCAGTATCTGCTGAAAGAGAGCCCTCCTTTTGGTGCCACCCCTTCAAGCAGAAAACTTGTTTTTCAACTTGCAGCTCCAGCCACCATAGTTTTAATCTTTAATTTCTGATTAAAGCAAGCCGGTTGCATGAACTAACCCATGTTATATAATTTCACCAGCAACAAACCCCTTCATATTGCCAAAGACTGGCAGGCTTTCATTCACCAGTGTACTGTTCCAACACACAGGCATTTGTTTTTCTTTAGTTCGCAAAAGCCCTTTGTTTTTTATTTTATTTTTTAACACGTGGCACAGCTGGCCTTCCTTCTTGAATACAACTTTTCATCTCCAGCAGCTTGACGCACTGTCTTGCAGCTATAGTTATTCTCTTGAAGGCTGGAGTTGGTCTGCAGCACAGATACATTGACACAGATACGGGTCAGCGGTTTATAGTGATAGCATTGAATGCAAAAGCCTCAGGAAAAAAATGCATTAAAAAAATGCATTTTGTTTTTCATTTTTGTTAATGGGGGGGTCCCCCATCCCTGTTTTTTACCACCTTAAAACCCATTTTAATACTAAAACTTTACCTACAAAAAAAAGCATTTTTTTCGAGGCTTTTGCATTCGATGCTTTTGCATTCAATGCTTTGGATACTTTTGCAAAGAAAATGAACGTGCTTCCCGTGTAAGTAAAAGTAAAGTTCCTGGTTGATTTTTCTTTTAGAGTTGGTTTGACTGGGCTTGCCACTCAGGAATTATGCCTGGTTTTGGTGAAGCACAGTGAAATATCCTGGGCATGTCAGGGCCTTTTTAAATCACAGTGGTTTCAAGGAACAGAGGGAATTATTGTCAAAGCCACATTTTTTTTAAAGCTGCAAAAAGGGTTTCTTTTCAATGGAGATTTTGGCTTTTGCAGCACAGCAACGCTGCTTTTTCCCCTTTCTTCCCTTTGTTGATGCTGGAACACACTGGCAATCTCTTTTAATGTGCCCCCTGGTTCCATCCTGCCCGATGGGTGCTTGCAGGACGGTGCAGCCATTTTTGTTGTTGTTGCAAAATGCAGTTATGAGCCATGGCGCTCACAGGAGCCAGCAGAACCCTTTTGTGGTTGTTTCTGCGCAAATGCAGCTTAGTGATGTAGGGCAATGCTGCTGAGTGGGTCAATATATCCCACAGTTTACATGCCTCGATAAGAATGTCCAAACATCTTTGAAGTAGTTAGAGATGCCCAAACTCAATGACTTCATGAGCAAAGCTGCTACGTTGAGCGTTTAAGGGCATGGATGTAGTGTTTTCCCTTGGGCTTGTGACAGCATGTTGCATAGGCAAGGCAGTTTCCCCGGTGGTGAGATACATTCTCAGGAGATGCGAGAACCATGGCGGTCGAGCCGACATTGGTGCCACCAGGATTAGTTTGACTTGTTCCTGGTGCATCTTGTGAAGTATCCTGTTGAGAAGGGGAACTGGGGAAAGGCGTAGGCAAATCTCCCTGACTAGGTTATCTAGAGACTGTTCCCTTTGGACCTGGTTTGTGGGTACCTGGGGGCGTAATCTGGCCATTGTGCGTTCTCCAGTGTTGCAAAAAGGTCGATGTCTGGATGACCCTATTCTGCAAAGAGGTTGTGCAAGATGCGTTCTTGCAAGCGCCACTCGTGTTCTATGGGCAGATGCAAGTCTCTGCAGAGTATGTCTCCCAGAAGATTGTGTTCCCCTGGAGCATGTGACAGTAGGAAAACGTTGGGTTTGAGTGCCCATTTCCAAATGTTCTGTGACAGCCCTGAAGAGTGAGTGCCCCCCCCCCCACCCCCTGTTTGTTCAGGTAATACATGGCCATAGTGCTGTCAGTAAGGACTGGAACGGTCTTCCCTTGTAGTTGTGTTTGAAAGGCGTTTAGGGCTCTGAACACAGCAAGTAGTTCCATATGACATGCATTACTTACCGTAAAAGCATTTCTGATGATTGTATCTGCTTAGATTCACATGCTGTGCATAATCCGACATCCAGTGGTCACTGCAGAGTATTGCATTTTGTTTTTCGTAGTCGAAAAGGGGACGTCGACATAAGCGTGTCTGTAATACTATCACAATAGTGACGTGCAGTGTACCCAAAATCCCTCACGTGTCGAGGTCCCTCTGTTTGTATTTTTTCTGCCCTGAGGGAGCCTTCTTAGACGTGAGCGAGTACAGAAAAGAGAGAAAGTAATAAGATGTCTATGTTCCTGCCATCCGAGCGTGGAGGAAGGGTGGGCGCATGTGAATCTAAGCAGATACAATCATCAGAAATGCTTTTACCGTTATGCATGTCTTCTGATGCTTGTTAATCTGCTTAGAATCACATGCTTTGCATAGACTAGAGAGCAGTACCCGGAGTTGGAGGTGGGTTGTGAGAAGGAACAGTAGAGAAAAGATGTCTTAATACTGCTTGTCCCACCTGGGAACCAGATCTAGAATGGGCATCTAGACAGTAGTGTTTTGTAAAGGTGGGTACAGAACTCCAGGTTGCCGCTTTGCAAATAGACACAAGAGGGACATTTGCAATGAATGCTATGGAAGCCGCAGTGCCTCGAGTAGAATGTGCTCTTGGCTTGAAGGGCAGTTCTCTCTTAGAAAGAGAGAAACAGAGAGTGATGCATTGGACAATCCATCTAGATATAGTGGATTTTGAAACTGCATCTCCTTCTCTTCCTGCTGCCATCGAGACAAGAACTGATTAGTCTTTCTCAGTGGTCTAGTTCTTTCCATATAAAACATGACCGCTCTGCGCACATCAAGTGTATGCAGGCTTTTTTCCTTCCAAGTTTGATGGGTTTTGAAAGAAGGTTGGTAGTTCTATCGACTGGTTGACATGGAATTTAGAAATGAATTTCGGTGCAAACCTAGGATGCGTGCGTAGAATCACCTTATCCTTGTGAACTGTTACAAAGGGGTCTAGTATAGAGAGCGCTTGTAGTTCACTTACTCTCCTAATGGAGGTGATAGCTATTAAGAAAGCAGTTTTAAGAGTGAGGTTACTTTGTGCATGGGTTCGAAGGGTGAGCCCATAAGCCTGGTTAGTACCACATTTAGGTCCCATCCGGGAGCCGAGTTAGATATAGAAGGGTGGATCCATTTTTCGTCTCTCCATGAAGGCTTTTATAACTGGAACTTTCCACCATGACACCTTATGTTGAGACGTGGTGTATGCGGAAAGTGCAGCTAGATGAACTTTTATAGAATTAAAGACTAACCCTGAGTCTAATAAGTGAGTCGGGTAAAGAACAATCTGTGTGGGAGAGCAGTCAACAGGGTTGATGGTCTTTGCTCTACACCAGATGATGAACTGTTTCCGCTTGCTAGAGTAGCAGTAACAAGTGTTCGGTTTCCTTGCCAAGGATGTCCATGCACGTTTGAGTGAGTTGTAAATGTCCGGATTCTATGACCTCAGGAGCCGGGCTGCTAAGTTGAGTGTCTGTGGGCATGGGTGCAGCGTTCTAGCCTTGTCCTGTGACAGCATGTTGTACGGGCACGATAGTTTCACCGTGAAGACAGTGACATCTCCATTATGTTAGCAAACCACATAGGGGCCACTAGTATCATGGTAACTGGTTCTTGGTGCATCTTGCGCACTATCTTGTTGAGAAGGGGTGTAGGGGGGGGGGAAAAGCGTAAACAAATTTCCCTGACCATGTTATCCAGAGACCATTCCCCTTGGAGCGGTTCTGGGGGTACCTGGAGGCGTAGTCTTGGCATTGGGTGTTCTCCAGAGTTGCAAACAGATCTATTTCTGGGAAGCCCCATTGTGCGAAAACATCGGAGACCATGTCTTCTCGTAATCGCCATTCGTACTCTGCGGGCAGAGGGAAGTCTCTGCTGAGTTCGTCTGCCAGCAGATTGAGTTCCCCTGGTACATGTTGTGATAACAGGAACATTTTGTGTCTGAGAGCCCACTTCCAGATGTTTTGGGACAGCTTCGACAGTCCTGGAGAGTGAGTGCCCCCTTGCTTGTTCAGGTAGTACATGGCTGTGGTGCTGTCTGTGAGGACCAGCACTGTCTTCCCTTCAAGGTGTGCATGGAAAGCCTTCAATGCCTTGAAGACCGCCAGTAGTTCTGCAAATTTATGTGTTTGGACGCTACACTCAGAGTCCAAACTCTGTGTGCAGTCTGATGGGATAGGTGAGCCCCAATCCTGTGAGGGATGCGTCTGTGGTTAGAGTGGTTTCCACTGCGGGGATGGCGAATGGTTTCCCTATTACAAGGTTTTCTTTGACCACCACCGCAGCGAGAGAACCAAGGCCTGCGAGACCACCACTAGATCATCCCATTGTCCGCTGGCCTGACACCACTGGCTGTTGAGCCACTCTTACATTGGACGCATGCGCAATCATGCGTGAGGCACCAAATATATACATGACGCTAGCAATCACATTGCTTTGCGTATCGTCGCTTCTCGACCGGCTACATATTGAGGGATCTGAAACAGTAGATTTTGGACCCTCTCGTTGGAGGGGAAGACGAGGCCGTCCTTTGTTCGAATTAGAGCCCCTAGGAATTGTTTGACCTGGCTGGGGGCTAGGCTGGACTTCTTCTCGTTGATGGAGAAGCCCAGTTGGAACAAAAAGTCTACAGTCTTTTGGGTATTTGAGAAGCATGTCTCGTAGGAATCCCCTGTTATGAGCCAATCGTCGAGGTAAGGGTATACTGGGATGGACAACCTGCACAGGTGGGCCGCTGCCACTGCCAGTACTTTCGTGAATACCATCGGCGCTGACACTATGCCGAAGGGTAGCACTTTGAACTGGTAGTGTTTGCCCTCTATCAAGAACCCGAGGTATTTTCTGTGCGCTGGCAACATTGAAATATGAAAATATGCATCTTTCATGTCCAGTGTTGCCACGTAATCCCCCTGAGATAGCAGGGGAATTACTTCCTGCAAAGTCACCATACGAAATTTTTGAGGTTTGACAAATTTGTTCGCTGGGCGCAGATCTAGTACAGGGCGCATAGTTAAATCCTTACTCGGTACAATGAAGTACACTGAATAAATACCCTCTATTACCTGTGATAGAGGCACGACCTCCATTGCTCCTTTTTCTAGTAGCAGTTCGACTTCTTGAAGAAGGATGTCGAGGTGCTCTGGTGATAGGCGTCTTCCCCTTGGGGGTCTGAACGTAGGGGACCGACTGAATTCTATGCAGTAACCGCGGGCTATGGTTGACAATACCCAGCGGTCTGTTATTCCCTTCCATGCTGGTAGAAAAGATGTTAACCGGCCCCCGACCGGCGATGCATGGGAGGGGACCCGAACCTTCAGGTCATTTGGTGTTGGTAGCCGGGGAGCCTCTAGGAGTGGGGCTCCAACCTCTTCCCTTGCCATGACGTTGTCCTCTTTGAGCGTATTGTCCGCTGGTTCCTTGAGTGGAGGACCAGTTGCCTGCTGAGGAGTACTGTTGTTGCTGGCTTTGTCGTTGGCCACGAAAAAAGCATCCGTTGCCGTAACCTCGCTTATTGGGAGGCCTTGAGATCTGGTCTAGAGTCTTTAGGGTATCGAAATCCTTCTTAGCTGTCTCCAGTGCGTCATCCAGCGCCTTACCAAACAGGTTTGAGTCCTCAATTGGTTTGTTGATGAGTGACGCCTGGGTCTCTGGCTTAAAACCTGAGTTCCAGAGCCAGACATGACACTTGAGAAGTACCCCCTGAACTAAAGACCGGCCAGCCGTCTCCGCAGCATCTAGCGTGTTATTTTTTTTTTTAAAGAAAACATTTTATTGTTTTTCATGACTGAAGCAAAACAGCCACAGAACAAAAGAACAAAACCACAAACAAAGCGGCAGAACAAAAGCACTTCAGGACAGCGTCCACATCTTAAATCAACAGAATATCATTTGCATTACAAAACACCAAGAGTTTTTCCCCCGGCCCACTCTCCATCTGTACGTGCAGTAAGCATCGCTGACCTTGGCCTCAGGGCCCAGACTCGTCCCATTTCCCCCATATTTTAACTGCTTTGGTTGGGCAGCTTCTTGTGCCATAGATTCGGTGTTCCATCATAGCACATAAGTCCATATCCAAAATCCACTGTTCCAGTGTCGGAGGGTCTGGCACTCCCCAATTTTGTGCGATGTTACGCTTCATTAGGGCCGTTGCAGTATTCAGTAGCAGCTTGTCCCATTTCTTAAAGTCGGACGGGTCCGGCACACCGAGGATCAGGATCCTCGGGTCCAGTTCAATGGCGCAAGTGAGCACCCTGGAGAGCTTTGTACAGAAAGCATTCCAAAAAGGTACGGATCCAGGGGCATAGCCACAGAGTGTGGAAGAAGGTACCCTCTTCCTCGCCACATCGGAGACAGTTCGAGTTCGTAGCGCTCTTCCAGCCATATAAAGTAGTTCTAGGGTAGTATATTCTATGCAGGACTTTGAGTTGCACTAGCCTGGGCCTGGAGGAGATAGCCACCTCCCGTGGATGCATAAGAACCTGGATCCAGTACTCTGGATCTATCTCCCCTACATCTCTCTCCCATTTAGCCTTTAATCCCGATAGCTTGGGGGTAGCAAAGGATGTAATGGCGTTGTAAAGGATGGATGTGCATTTGGTGGGGATGTAGGCGGGAACTTATTTCGCTCTATCGGTGTGTAGTCTGGGAACGTGCCCTCTGGAGATATGTGAACCCTCAGGGCGTGGGACAACTGCATAAAGTGATATCGTTCTGTGGTAGGCAGCTGAAATTTGCACTGCATGTCCTCGAACGAAGCTAGTTTCCTGTCCCTCAGAGTATCCTCCACCCTCAAAATTCCCGCTCTTACCAAGCGTGGCCATGGTTCAAGCTTCTCAATTTCCCTCAGGTTACCATTTTGCCATAGGGGCTGCGCTGCGGTTATCTTATTTCCCCACCCAAGAAACACGTGTGCCTGTCACCAAGTGGTGGTGATGTGGGTTGTAGGTGTCTGCCGAGGGGGCCGTTGTGGAGATTGATATAATATCTGTAGCGGGTCAAAGCCCTGCATGGCATCCAATTCGGCTCCGATGTGGGGCAGTGCCCGGTCCCCGTGGATCAGGTTGTTGACCACCGCGAGCTGTAAGGCCCAGTAGTAGGTCTGGAGGTGGGGTACCCCTATCCCGCCCTGCAAAGTGCTCAACGCAATACGTGACTGGCCTACCCCCCCAGATAAATTCCCTGAGAAGAGTGTCTACTCGGGTAAATTCAGAGGTAGGGATCATAAGTGGGGCGTTCTGCAGAACGTAAAGGAATCTAGGGAGTGCCATCATCTTAAAAAGCGCAGGTCTCCCCCTGAGAGTCAGAGGAAGGAGCTTCGAGTGACGAACGTCATTAACAAACCTTTCTATGATCGGTTGGAGGTTATACATCGCATATTTCGCTCGATCAGTGGTAACCCAAATTCGCACGTTTTGAAGCCCTGCCTTTCAATCCAATACGGGCAGCTCGGTGGGTTGGCCTGCTCCCCTCCCTTCACCGGGAAGAGTTTTGACTTCTTCCAGTTGATTCGCAGTCCGCTAAATTCCCCGTAGCTAACAAGCTTCTGGGTCACCATGGGACAGGTCCGAACCGGGTCGGCCAGGTACAACAGGAGGTCGTCGGCATACAGGGAAGTACGATCCTCATGCCCCTCGGGCCATCTGAAACCCGTCCACTTCCTGCACTGGCGAAGCCACAAAGCCAGCGGTTCAAGCGCAAGGGCAAAGAGGAGGGGGGACAGGTGGCATCCCTGTCTTGTGCCTCTGCCCAGGGGAAAGGATCGGGAGGTCCACCCGTTCACCCGGACCTCTGCTTGCATGTTTGTATAAAGCAATTTTACCCATCCCAGGAAACCCTCTCCAAACCCCATACGGTCCATGATTTCCCAGAGGCTATCCCATCTGATTGAATCGAACGCCTTTTCAAAATTAATTGCTAAAAGGGCTAATCGGGTGTCCAGAATAGGGGCACGCTCTAGCACTAGATGGAGTCGGCGCAGATTCATTCGGGTTGATTTATGTGGCATGAAGCCACATTGATCTGGATGTATCAAGGTGTTGACTACTTGCTGGAGCTGGTTGGCCAAAAGTTTAGCCAGGACCTTTGCTTCCCCGTTAATTAACGAGATTGGCCTATATGAGGCACATTTCTCCTGTGGTTTATCCGGTTTGGGGATGACCACAATGGTGGCCTTACACAGGTCTTGTGGAAGGGAACCTTGTACCCGGGCTGTCAGCAGCGTCCGATGCATGGGGGGCTATGTTATTACCCCCCCAGCACTATCTGAAACGTTGATAGTCGCTTGTTTTGTTCCTCCCCTACCCTTTCTGCACCCCTCTCCCTCACCTTTTGTTTTCCCCCGGCTCTACCAGAAATGTTGTCAGGCCTAGTACGTTAGTCGCCTGTCTGTTTCCATTTCCTTCCCACTCTCCCCCTCCCTTCCTTATTTATGTTTTAGCACTTGCACTATCTGAAATGTCGTCAGACCGAGTACGATAGTTAATTTCACATCCTTACTGTTCATGGGCTGTAAGAATGTCGTCGTATTTTCCCTTGTTCCCTCCCTTGCCTTGAAGCGCTTTGAAACACATTGTGTATAGGCGCTATATAAATAAACTAACATATCATATCATATCATATCCCTAGTTTCTGCCAGATTTCGCCGGGAACCCATTGGGGCCCGGAGTTTTCCCCGGTTGCAATTGTGCCAGTGCATCTGCTATTTCAGCTTCGGAGATGTCGGCGTCCAGCAGCTTTCGCTGTTGTTCCGAGAGGGTAGGGATTGCTATGTCGTCAAGAAGGGTTGGGTCAAGCGACACTGATGGGGCCCGATACATCGCAGCATAAAATTGGGCGAATGCCTCCGCTATCTCAGCGTCCGATGGGCATCTCTCCCCCTGCGGGGTGGTGATTTCCCGAACGCAGCGCTGTCCCACATCTATCTTCTCTAACCACGCCAGCATTTTCCCCGCCTTGTCCCCCAGGTCATATATCCTAGCTCTGGATTCCCAATGGGCCTGCTTGGCGTTATCCAGCATGAGATTACGGAGGTGTTTGGTGGCTCGTTTAAGGGATATGTGGGTCTGGGGGGGTTGGATCGAGGGTATGTGCATTTTTCCGATGGGTTACCTCGGCTTTGGCCTCATTTATTTTCTGGAGCCTCTCCCTCCTCCTATTCGCCATCCAGGAGATAATTTCCCCCCGTAACACTGTCTTGTAAGCCTCCCAGATCACCACCGGGTCGTTTTCGCCTGTATCGTTAATCTCGAATTACTCGGTGGAGACCTCTGTGAGGCAGTCCACCAATTCTGGGCAGTTCAGATAGTAACTGTTCAACCTCCACGTTCTAGGTGGGGCCGTACCTTGTAGGCGTGATTCCACCATCAGGGGTGAGTGATCCGAGATTCCCCGGGGAAGTAATTCCGCCGAAAGTATTCTGAAAAGATCCGTGTGCGGGATAATAGATAATCGAGCCTAGAGAGGGAGCCGTGGGCACCTGAATGGAATGAGTAGCCCCTGGTTTCGGAGTGGAGTTCCCGCCACACATCACAGAGACCCAGGGCGGATACAAAGCCGGAATGCCTCGTGTGGACAGTCGGGTTACGCTGTCTAAGATGGGAGTGGTCCATGGAGTTACACATGACGTCATTAAAGTCGCCTCCCAGGAACCATTTATCGTGTTGGTGTTTACCCATAAGGGTGGTCAGTTCTTCTAAAAGCACCTGCCCCAGTCCCGGTGGGGAGTAGACTGAGACAAACCCATATGTTTCCCCGCAAAGTGGACCCAGGACCAACACATAGCGACCCCGGGGGTCCTGGTCCTGTTCCTGTAGTGCGAACGGGACGCGTTTGTGTACGAGAAAGGGTGCCCCTAGATCCCATGGTATATCCCGCGTGGAAAGCTATCCTATAATTGGTCCGCTGAAAGAAATTACAGTGCGATCCCGCTAAGTGAGTTTCGGTAATCAGGGCCACATCGGGGGAGTGTCTAGAGAGTTGTTGCTTAATCAGGCGTCTCTTGATCGCGGAGCCCATCCCGTTCACATTCCAGGTGAGGATTTTAAGGGACTTGGGATGTGCAGTAAGTGGCATTTGAGAATGGTCAGGTGTCATCTTGCAAGATTATTTGAGGGGTAGGCGGGTGGCCCACGGGGATATCATCTCGGTGCATGGTGGTGTAGTGTAAAATAAACAAAAATTGATGGTCGAGTCGCTGCCTGGGCGTGCTATAAGCCCAACTAACCAGAAACACTGCTGTCCAACAACCTGAAACTCTTCCCAACAAAACCTTCCCTCCCCCTCCCCATACTCCACCCCAACATGAAGTACCTGTCGCCCCAACATGTGCTGACAATCAGAGAAAAAGAGTAGATTGTCAGCATATAACAGCCCCTATAGAAGTTCAACTAGAACTGATGGGGGGGAGGGGGGAGGAATAAGATACCCCAGGTGCGAGGGTAGCAGATCCCTGCTTACCGCATTGTAGGTGTGTGACCTTGTGGTGGCCTCCATGGTATGGTTGCCTAATGGCAGGAGGTTGAGCCCACAAGGGTGGTCAGGGCGGAGCCCCGACTCCTCCGAGCACCGGAGGGTCAGGGGGTGGTGGTTGCTCAGGTCTGGGTCGTCGTTCCGGAGGTGTTCTAGGGTTTCTTTGCCCGTTTCCTCGGGGCCCCGACCAGACCCCCTCAATGTGCTGCTCTGCCCAGCGCCATGCTTCACCCGGGTCGTCGAAGTGAACTGTAGTGACTTTGTGATAAATTGTCAATTGTGCAGGGAAGAGCAGGCCATACTTGACACCCAGAGATTGCAATTGTCTCTTAAGTTTCGCAAAGGATTGCCTCGCCTTCTGTACCTCCTTTGTATAATCAGGGAAAAAGGCCAGCCTGGACCTGTTGAAGGTTACCGTGCCCTTGGTCCTAGCCAGCTGTAAGAGTGCGTCCCAGTCTCGATAGTTCAAGAACCTCGCTATCACAGTGCGCGGAGGAGCGCCAGGCAACAGCCTTCCCGTGGGCATTCAGTGTGCTCTCTCTATGGAGAAGAATTTTGAGAAGGAGCTTGAATCGAAGAGGTCTGTTAGTAGTTGTTCCAGAAAGAGTTCCATACATGGGCCCTCCTCTTTCTTGGGGATACTGAGTATACGAACATTGTTACGTCTGGACCTCCCTTCGTTTTCTTCGACCCTCGCCTCCAAGGTCTTGAGTGTGGCTGCGACTCCCTGGAGTTGGTGTTGCACATTGTGTAGCCCATCCTCTGTATTCGAGATGCGCTTCTCCGGTACGCGTGGACAGTTTCTGCAGGTCATGCCTGAGAAGGGACACATCCAAACTTATCCGATCAATCTTCTGCTCCATGGACGAGCGTGAGTCGGCTATTGCGGCCATGACATCTTTGAGGGAGAGCACATCGGCGGATTCCATGTCTCCAGATAGATGCGGTTGAAGGTCGGTGGCCTGAGAAGAGGTGACTGCATATTGTTCAATCCTATTCTGCATGGCAGGCTTTTTTGTTTTTTCTTTGCCCATGGTTGCAACCCGGTCGGGCAGGTGTAATGTCGCGGCGGAGCGCTTATGTTTCTCGGTCTCACAGAGTATGGCCCGGTTTGGTCGCTACTCAATGATGAGGTGAGAGGCTGGGTTTTGCTGTTTATTGTTAGTTCACGTATGATTGCTGGCTCCGATGCCAAGCCACCACACTCTGCTATGTTGGCAGGTATTCCTACTAACCCAAAGTTTGTCTGGTTCTCAGGATGTTTATGCTTAATCAATGGTTTCGAGGTATTGGGTGAGGGGGGATTCCTTGGGTGGTGCGAGTGGCCCAGTCGTCCTGCTACCAGTAGCGGTCTATTGGTCTTACTCCCACTGTCTTAGTGTCAGGCTGCGAGCGGGAACGTGTTGGGCCGTGGCGGGGCGGTGCTCCGTCACTCCCGACCGCCCGCCCAGCCCGGCACACTCACCAGTGGTATATGGCAGAGGGACCTCCTGGATGTATATGGGGGCACCCCTCACTTATTCCAGGCCGTTCCGGGTCAGGCTGATGTGCGCCTCCTGCAGTCTCTCTGGCTAGGCTCAGCAGGCCCACCGGTTTTCATTACCCCGTCGCCTCAGGGCCCAGGGGGGAACCGGCTATATTGTCCTTTTCCATGCGGGTGGTGTTACGCTTTGTGCTGTTCCGCTTGGACGTTGTTTGTTCCGGTCCACGGAGGACCCGACAGTTCTTCTCTGGGCGATCCAGCAGCAGCCCGCGGGCCTGTACTTAATTGTCCACCCCACCCCAGTGGGGCTGTGGTGCCGTGGGTGGGCCGCCCTGAATCACCCACACACATTGCTGTTGCGGTCCCCAGCGGGCACCCCTGGGCAGTGAGCACGGGAGCAGCACCTCCCCAGGGATCGGTCCGGCCCAGCAGCGTGTAACAGAGCGGGCGCTGCCCCTGCCCCACCCGATGTTGCTCCTCGGTTGCGTCCCTTGCGGACTCAGGCTCATCTGGGACCACCGCCAATCCCTTCGTGGGCCCCGGATGGCGGCGGGACAGTCAATCCGCCGGGGTAGCAGGCCATGCAGGGGACACGTTCAGGTCCGGATCGGTTCGGATTTCAGGGCACCGGAGGTAGGCGCTGCCTCTGCAGCCCGGCCGAGCCCCCGGCCCAGCCGCGGTCAGGTCTCCAGTCCCCTCAGCAGGGCGTCACCAGCCCGGTCGGAGCCGCGGATCTCCAGCGGCGGGCATCTTGTCTTGGGGACTCCGCTCAGGGCCTCGGACTTCGAATCGCCGGGGTTCAGCGCAGCCGCTTCCCCAGTCACCACAACTTCTCAGACTTGTGCCGCGGGTGTTCCTCTTTCTTGCGGCTCTCTTGGAGCACGGCTAGCGGTCACATATCAGGCTGGTTTTCCAGGATGTATCATGCGGCAGCGGGAGCCGAAGGGACTCACGTCTGCATCGCCTCACAGTTGGCCATGCCCCATCTAGCGTGTTCTTAATGATGCTCTGGCTAACCAGCGTCCCTTCTGTTACAGTGGCTAACAAACGAGTTCGTAAGGGCTCAGGGACTTCTTCGAGGTCTTGGCGTAACTTTCCCCATTGGGCATCAGCGTAGCTTGCCAGTAAGGTATTGTTATTGGCAATTCTGGTGGAGAAAGCTGCCGAGGCTGTAATCCTCTTTTCCAGGGCGTAAAGCTCATTTCTGGGGGTGCTTCGCTAGTGGATAGCGGAACCCCTGCCCTTTTCCTTGTGGTGGTTACTACCAAGGAATCAGGTATTGAGTAACCCTTAATGTATAATGGGTCCGAGGGGGAGGGACTAAAAAGTTTCTCAATTCTCCGGTTGACCCCTCTAATCAACGCAGGTGTTGATAAAGTTGGAATAAGCCGTCTCTTAACTGAGGCGAGAAGGGGAATGGCCTGGGTAGTAGGTGGTTTCTCCTTAATGATTTTCTCCACAAAGTCTATTTCTGGAGTAATCAATTTCAAAATGTGCTGCTGCTTTACGTAGTAGCGCATTGAAAGTGGGTTGGTCGTCTATAGGTGACGGGTTTCTGACTGGTGTGGTTTGCGGAGAGGACAGATCCAGAGCGTCAGGATCTGTTGATGCTCCTGGAGACTGCAAAGGCTGTGAGCCACCTCCGTCTGGGTTTTCTTTGAAGCCCCCACCACCCATGTCTGGGTATTCCTTATATCCTCTTGGGTATTTGGCACTGGGGTGTTCCTGAAGTAACTCTCTTGATCTCTTGGGTGTTACCTGTTCAGGAGTGGACATAAATGTATCTAGTTTGTCCATACATGATTGGAATCTTTCTAAAGTCCACTGGGGTAACCCAGAATGGTATGGGGGCGTAAAGGGAAGCTCTTCCGCCTGTAGCCATTGAGATCTCTCCCATAGCGTGGAGGATATACTCCCTTCGCCCTCTGAAAAACCTTCTCATGGGCTAGGTCCTTCTTTCGACAGAGTGGGAGGTTGCTCCCTGCCTTCCGTCTGCTTCGGTGTCTCCCTTGACTTGTGAGCGGGGCTCGGCGGCTCTTTCGCCGTCCGTCTCTGAGCGTCAGTGAAGACTATTCGCGCCAAGCTCTCGACGACTAAACTCTGTCGAGGGTTTGTCTCGCACAGTGTTAGGCGGTGCCGAGACCTCTTCACCGACAGGCGCTCTCTTACAAGGCACGTCGTCTGGCATTTTGGTGGTAGAGCCCTTATTTGTGGGTGGCCCAGTCGCTAGTCGCTTATGCGGTTGTGGGGAGGGCTTGTAACTCTTAGTCAGCGGAGGCTGCCGGTAGGCCCGGCGTCTCCGTTGGCGCTAGGGCCTTCTTCGACTTCGATGAAGGAGTGCCGTGGGTTGTGCGTTTATCTTTATGTTTCTTCAGGCAGCATCTCTACAGGGCAGGAGCCCTCCCCGCACCGGGAGGATCCAGCCTCCCCCAGCCCCGATCGACCGCCTACCTTCCACACGGTCTGCAGGAGCAGCCGTGCCCATCTGTACAGCGCTGCCGGAGCAGTCGCTGTGAAGCACTCCCTGTGCTTCCTTAGGTGAGCCCTTCACCCAAGAGTGCGCAGTGAATCTCCCCAGGCACCCAAAGCCCACTGCCTGCACCACGCCGCCGAAAGAGCCTCCCAAAATGGCCACCGCCATTGTTGTTTACTGCGTTGCCTAGCAACGTGTCTCGTTCTTCTGTGAGCCAGCCCGCCGGCAGGCGGAAGCCGACCCAATCGAGGAAGGCCCAGAGAGCAAGGCCCTTCCTGTTTGCCCCTGTTCGCCTCTGGAGTCACGGAGCCAACACTCCCTCACTGAGGCCCTCCCTGGAATCGAAGCCTACATGAGTAGAACACTTCACACCAAGACTGCTCTGCATTGCCCTCAGACTCTGAATTGCATAAATCACAATATGATTCTATCTTGTAAGCCACTCTTGTACCAGTACCTTTGCCTACGTTTGCACATGTCGCAATGCAATGCTAAAATCTCATTCATGATTCAAAATGTCTCATTACGCATTTGTAGACAATGAATGCTTTTTGAACATTTCTGCCATCTGATATCCTCTAGACAGCTAGCGCCTCGCACTACCAGAACCACTGCTGAACGTGCACAACAAAAGTACTCCAGCATGTTACCAGCGCTGCACCACCAGATTAACACTCTACTACTCATAGGCACACTTCTCGCCACCGCAATATATGGACAACAGTAACTACACTCTTGCTTACCTAGCTCCAGCATCATGACGCCGTCCAACACAAACTCCACACCCTCTCACTCTAGTCCCGACACCACGCATCCTCACACCTCTATACCTAATAGTTGCACCAGACTGTGCAGACTGAGGACGCGCACGCTACCCAGGTCCTTCTCCTTGCAACACATTCCAACATCACACAGAAACCACAGACTAGGTTCCCACACATCCGTCTCTCACAACCTTATGCCCAGCATTCCTCACGTCTTCACACTGTGTACTAGCTTCACGCCCACTCCTAAATCATCCATCCCATCCAACTTCAAGCAGAAAAAACAAACAAAACAGCAGCCTCCTAACAGAAGTCAGGTAGCGCCAATACTCAAATGCGCATTACTTAACACTCGATCGCTCACAGCCCATGCCTTAGAAATCAATGAGCTCATCTCCAGTCTCGACCTAGACCTACTAGCCATCACAGAGACCTGGCTACATGAAGCTTCAGGCCCCGCCATTACTTTAGCCGTGCAAGAAGGCTACTCCATCCTTAGGCAAGACAGACCAACAAAATCAGGGGGTTGGGGGATTGCCTTAATCTATAAAGACATCCATCATATCAGACCCACACCCCGCACATGGGAAGGGAATGCAGACATACTATCGGCCAAACTACCCCTCTCTCACCACCACCATTAACATCCAAGTTATCTACCGGCCCCCAGGACTCCCAGCCGATTTTCAAGGGCAAATCACGCACATTCTAGCCGAAAACTTTAAAAAATCCACCAAATCCTTACTCCTAGGTGATCTTAATCTAGGCTATAACGATCCCAAGGACAAAACAGCGATCTCCTTCCTTAAGGACCTCTCCAACTTAGACTTCACACAAAAAATCGTGTCACCCACCCACACCAAAGGCAGAACTCTAGATTGGCTGGCCGACCATAACTGCAACTCCTCTATCACATCCAATACATTCATCCCCTGGACAGATCACAGCTGCATACAATTCTCTATCCCCACGATACCTACCAAAAAAACACTAGTACATAAATCTGCCACCTTAGCCAGAAGCTCCAAAAAGTTAACTGCATACAATTTATGCCACCTTCTCAACACCCCATGCCTCGCCCCACCTTTCCCACAAGATCCTAACATTCTAGCAGACATCCTCAAGGATACGCTCACTAATGCTATAAATTCCATTGCTCCTCTAGAAGAAAAAAAAGAAAAGAAGTCTTTCCATTCCAATGCATGGTTCACAGAGGACCTCCGAGCTCTGCGTAACAACAAGCTTCAAGCACTTAAAAATTGGCAGGCCAACCCATGCGACATCACCAAAGACTTATTCAAAGACATCGCAAAAAAATACAAAACTGCCATCTTCAATGCCAAATACAACCGTCGAATATCAGACTCGAAGTCCCAATCAAGAGAACTCTTCTCCATCTTTAAAGAGCTCACAGTGTCTCCCACTTCCACTGACGAGATGATTAAGGATGAAGGCTGGTGCAACAGTATCCAAGCCGCCATGCTCAACAAATTAGACCTCCTACAAAACAAAATCTGTGACCACTACAATAACCTGCCGAAACAGAGTCGGCACTCACATTCTCAATCCTCTAGCAAAACCATTAACACCCCCAAATTTGCCTTTAACGAAGTTTCAGAACTAGAAGTCCTGGACATTCTGAAACATTTGAAACCATCGACCTGCAAAGGCGATACATGCCCCCCAAAGCTAATCAAGGACTGCGCTGAACCACTTGCCCCACTCATTACCACATTCATTAATGCTTCATTCAAGACCTGCTCCGTCCCAGACAGTCTTAAAGAAGCTTGGGTGCGCCCACTTTTAAAAAAGCCCATTCTCGACCCCACGGTGCTCAACAACTACAGACCTATAACGACAGTCCCTTTCCTTCTCAAGATTTTAGATAAAGTGGCACACAGACAAATCCAACTATACCTTGAAACTAACTCCATCCTAGGTACCAGACAGTCAGACTTCCGCAAAGGTCATCAGAGACTGCTCTGCTGGACCTTAAAAACCAAATAACTAAGATACTGGACACAGGTAAACCCGCCCTTCTACTTCTCCTTGACCTCTCAGCGGCATTCGACCTAGTGGACCACAAGACCCTCACTTCACACCTCTCCCACTCTGCACACTTCTCTGACCAAGCCCCCTCCTGGATAACATCATTTCTTGAAGGGAGGGCCATGAAAGTCTTTTCTAACACTTCTAACGCAACACCACCATAATACACTGCGGTGTCCCACAAGGCTCTTGTACAGCACCTACGCTGTACAACCTATTCACTAAGCCCCTTTTCGATAAACTGGATGCACTTGGATTGCCTACACCAACTACGCAGACGACACCCAAGTGCTCCTCCCACTAACTGGCTCATACCACACAGACGCCCTGCCTCTAAAACATATATACGCCACCATTCAAGCCTGGATGGCCACTAACAGCCTATGTCTTAACGGGGATAAGACTGAAATCCTTATCCTCGGCCAAAAATCCACACTGGCCAGGCTAGATAGTCGCTATGCCAATTTCAACATTGACAACTGCACTCTCCCAGTCCTATCTTCTGTGAAAACGCTAGGGGTCTACATTGATGCAACCTTGTCTATGGACAAACAAGTTAGTGCCATTGTCTCCACATCTGCACTAAGCACCAAATTCATCAACGCCATCAAACCATTCCTCTCCAAAGAAAACTGTCTATCAATAGCAAGAGCTACCATAGGCACTAAACTTGACTATTGTAACGCACTCCTAGCTGGCACCACTGAAAAAAACCTAAACAAACTTCAGGTTACTCAAAATAACGCTCTAAGAGCAGCCTTAAGCATCTCCAAAAGGGACCACATCTCACTTGCAAGACAATCTGTTCACTGGCTCCCTGTCAAAGAACGCATCACCTTCAAGGTACTGACTACTACCCACAAATGTATCCACCACACTGCACCATCATATCTCTCAGACACTATTCTCAGACCGACCTCATCCAGACCTACCAGACTTTGCTACACTAACCAACTCACTGTACCATGCATCAATAAGACTACAGCAGGAGGGCGGGGTTTCCCCTACATAGCACCCAGACTCTGGAACAATCTCCCCCACGCTCTAAGAGCAGAAGGCTCCCTCACAGCGTTTAGAAAAAAACTCAAAACCTCTCTCTTTAACTAAATTTCCTCTACCTACAGCCAAACAGGCACACATTGCTAAATATTGTTATTGTCTAAACCTGTATGCTTGTATGCCTCTATGTTGTAACTAAGTCGCGCTATTTCTGTAACCAGCGCTATTTCTGTAACCAGCGCCACGATGCCTCAGGGCTGACTCCGTGCGTTTAACAAATACGAATAAATAAATAATATGTGCGTCAGCGTCGTCGGGGTGTACATCCCCATTAGTAGGGCGTGAGCTGAACTTGTCGGGCCGGGGACAGATGCGTAGGAGCGGGAAAACATTAGAGAGGTCAACAACCTCCGATACGGAGGTAGTGTTATCACTGTCCCACTTGTCACATTCGGCGGCGGCAGCGGCGGGTGAGGAATCATCTCTAGACATAGCGTAGGCTGCCCACCTCTTGACCCTACAGTCCTTTAAAGTCTTTGGGCGAAGAAGTTTACAGGCCGCACAGCCGTCCTCGTTGTGGTTGAGGGGTAAGCAGCGGTTACACCGCTTATGCTTATCCTTCCACGTGAATTTGCAGTTACAGCGCAGGCACAATCTAAAAGGAGTCCTCTCCATAGCTGAGGATTCAGTTATAAGTGATAACGACCCCGAAGGAAAGGGGGGGGGTGAAAGAGAAAGGCATTCTTAGAAAGAAAACAGAAGTGTCCCACGACCCCCACTCTCCCTACTGTATAGGCCGGCGAGGCCGGGTCACGTGTTCGGCAGCGCCGAAGGATCCCTCTGTCGAAACCACTGCCGTCGAAGATCTTGATCGGCGGTGAAACAGCTTAGCCGTCGAAGGAGGGTTAGGATGCATCGATAACTTACAAAAAACGAGTAAGGGACAAATAAATGGTATTGGCAACACGTCTCTAACTAGCTCCACATTAAGGCAACCAGTATTCTGGGCGGAAAAAAACAATCAGAGGGACCTCGACGCGTGAGGGATTTTGGGTACACTGCACGTCACTATAGGGATAGTATTACAGACACGCCTATGTCGTCGTCCCCTTTTCGACAACGAAAAACAAAATGCAATACTCCGCAATGACCACTGGATGTCGGACTATGCACAGCATGTGATTCTAAGCAGATTAACAAGCATCAGAAATATATATATGTTTGGCTGTTATGGATTGTGAGCACCTGCTGTGCCATGCGATCACGATCGCTCCCTTCTGCAGCAGGATCTGTACTTCTTCCAGTAGGATGTGGAGATGCTCTGGAGAAGGTCTTCTGTCGAGGCCACCCTTCAATCTTGGTGCCATCAGGGTCTCCAATGCTACTCCGGTGTGCTTCTTTTGCCTTATAAATTAGGTTAATATTCTATTCAAGATCTTGAAAAATGATGCCAGAATTTTAATTGGGAGTGACTGAAAGAGGTAAAGCACTGTAGGCAGCACGACCATTTTTATTGAGGCTATTCTTCCCAACCAGGAAATTCGTAATGGGGTCCATCTAGTCAAGTCAGCTTTAATTTCTGAAAGTATCCCAGAGAAATTGGCCCTGTACATGGTCGAGATTGAGTTAGTTAGATTTACCCTGAGGTACGCTATCGTGTTGCCAGTTTAAATGGGGAAACTCTCTGCAGTAACGTCAGGTGAATCTGTTTTAGTCCTACTTTTAACAGTTCCCATTTTGCTATATTGATTTTTAGTCCTGACACTTTTTCCACTGTTGAAAGCTCCTGCAATAGAGCTGGTATTGAGGTACCTGGATGTGTTCGGGTCATCAACATTTCATCCGCGAAAGCTATGATTTCATGCTCCTCTCCCCCAAACCTTAGCCCTTGTATTGCTGGGCTTTGCCTAATGGACAGTATAAGTGCTTATATATACAGTTCATATAGATGTGGAGATAGCGGGCACCCCTGTCTTGTGCCATGTGAGATTTGTACTGTTTCAGACAAGCGTGAATTAATGCAGAGTCTCATAGTGGCTCTATTGTAGGCAGCTTTGACCATCCGTACAAACCTCGGCCCACCCCCATTTGTTCTAGTGCCTCAAATAGGAATAGCCATTCGACCCAGACAAACGCTTTTTCAACTTCGAGCGCTATTAGAACCGCCAGGACTTCACATCGCTCTGCCTTTTCTATTAGGTGGGACACCCTTCTTGTATTGTCCCACATGCGCCCCCCCCGAATGAACCCTGATTAATCCGTGCCTATAAGGTCAGGGAGGAGAGGAGATAATCTAGCTTGCAGGACTCCTGTATAGATTTCAGTGTTAAGCTTTAGGAGTGCAATGAGATGGTAAAACCTGCAGAGCTTGGGGTCTTTATTGGGTTTAGGGAGGACCACCACGTTAGCCTCTGCCATTGAGGGAGTCACAGTGCCTCTCTGGTTAAAAGGAGTTAAAGAGGCTTGCTAGCTGCAGGCTCAAATTAGTACAGAACTTTTGATAGAAGCATGCTGGAAATCAGTCTGGTCCAGGAGTTTTATTTCGCGGCAGACCTTTCATCACCGCCTCCACTTCATTACTCGTAATTTCCTCCTCCAGTCGTTCCCTGTCGATGCTGGTTAATTTGCGGATTGTGGCCTGCTTATAGTAGTGCTTTAGCCCATTTTGATTTGGGTTATCAGGCTTTTACAGGGAACGTAAAATACTTTGAAGGACTTCATTATCTTTGTTGTAACGACCCGTCTAACTGCTTCAAAGACTTTATGGTACGATTTGCCTCAGACTCCTGGCTAGACATCTGAAAAGGGCTATGTGCCCTGTTTGCGTTTATGTAATATCGCTTCTTGATGTGTAATAATGCTCTTTCTGCCCTGCGCGAGTGTAGTAGCTAAAGCTGTGCTCTAAGGTCCTTCAGCTTTCTATAATTGTCCCGCTTATTATTTTTTGCTAATGTTTGCGTGGCTTTCGCCATCTGGGATTCAAGATCTAAGTCCATGGCCTCCCATATTTTCAGTTTCTGGGATTGTAAAGCTATAATTTCACCCCAAAGCACCGCATTAAATGCCTCCCAGATCCCTTCTTGTGTCGCTACTTTTATCTTGCTCTCGGCGAAGAACTCATCCGTCCTGTCCGTCAGTTTACCCACCACTGTTTCGTGTGACAGATCTCTCTTGGGAATGCCCAGGGCAACAGTCCACTGCGTGGCTCCCACCTATGTATTGCTAGTGTTAGAGGTTCATGGTCGGGCAGTGAGATTATTCCTAAATTCACTTCCTCCATCTCACCCAGGAGAGTCGCCGATACCCAGATGTAATCAATCCTAGATATTGTCTGATATACGTGAGAGTAGCACATAAATCCACTTTCCTCTCCTCTCATCTCATCTCATCTCCCGCCATACATCCTTAAGGGTTAAGTTGTCAAATGCCTCCCTTAAGCGCTTGGGCGGAGGGCTGTTCCCTTGAGCGATCCCTATGCTTCTGTCCTTGGAAAGGTCCCAAGACAAGATGAAGTCCCCGATCTCCCCCTCCGCGATCCTTTCTAGCTTCAGCATAACCTCCTGAAGGAAGCTGGCCTGGGGTGCATATAAAGTCCCCCAGGTCATTCTCTTTAGCCCCATTTGCACCTGTAAAAATAAGTACCTCTCCAGTTTATCTGCCAGTGTATCTAGTACCTGCACCTGAAGATAGCTTCTGAAGCCTATTAACACTCCTGTCGTTCTCCCCTGGGCATTTGCTTGGTGTATGTTGGCGAAGTGTTTAAATCTGGGCAGAGACCTGTCTGATTTCTTTATGTGGGACTCCTAGAACATAATGATGTCCGCCTGGTAACGTCTACTCATCCCTTCTACCCTTTTGCGCTTGACGGACGAGTTTAATCCCTGTACATTGCACAATGTAATTCTAAGTGGCATTATTCCTGTAATGGGTGTTACTCTTTCTTCGTATCGTCACTAAGCTATTAGCACCATTTGAAGATATTTTGCAGGTCTCGCTGCCCCCCCTTCCCCTCCCCCCCCTCAGTCCCCCTTAACAACCTTCTTTCTCCCAACTTCCAGAAGCCCAATGAACCCCCCCCCCCTGTCTCCAACCCCACCCTCCCTCCTTCCCCCTCCCTATTCCCGGTCAGGGCCTGAGTTCCCAAGAACTACCCCAGATGCTATCCTGGGGTGTTGGACATGGTTCAACCCCGGGACCTTCCCCTGCAGGGGTGAAATACACCCCTTAAGTGATTCCATGGTCGACTTACTCCCCCCATCGGTCCGGGCTCCATTCCTCCTCGTTGCTCTAGTGCCCGCTCTTTACCTCCTCTTAATTGTGGCCCACCCATATGCCTATAAAAAAAGGTAACTCCAGTTCAGTGACTCTACGGTCTTTGTGATTTTGGTCCTCCGCATTGACCTTCATTTGGTCTGCGGACCCTTCAAAGCTATTCCTCTGCCCCCTCTCTTGCCTCTGTGTCCGGACCATTCCCAGGGTCTGTTGTCTTTGCCTGGTTGGGTGGGTTTGGGCAGTTGCGGCTGGTGCATCTCCTCCTCTTCCAAGTTCATTGCTGCCAGTCCATCCTCGTATGTCATGACTCGCTGTTGCCTACCTTACCACGTGAAGAGTAGGCCAAATGGGAATGTCCACATATATGCAATGTTTTTCACTATTAAGATTTTAATAAGCAGGTGCATAGCCTTCCTCTTTTGCAGCGTGGTCAGTGCCAAATCTGGGTAAAAGTGAATCTGGGATCCATTAATCGTTATTCCTGCTCGGAGTATGTCTTGCTTCAACGTGTAGGAAGACAGGGCTACTACCCATCTCGTGGTCTTGCGCCAGGCTCTCTTCTCTTGGGTCCCACCCTATGTACTTGGTCAAACTTCACTTCCTAAGGACGAATCGCCGTCAGGAGTCCCCCAAAGCATTGTTGCATGGCACCCCTCAGGTCAGCGTCTGGAATCTCCTTGTTCAGGCCCTTCACTCAATTGTTTGACCTGCGGGAGCGGTTCAACTCCTCAGCTTGTATTTCTAGGTTGTGGGTAGCCGTCGCTACCTGTTCCAAGAGGACGCTGTTTTGTTTAACATCTTTTGCCACCTCCGACAGCCCCCTCTCGGTGGTGTCTACTCTGCCGCCAAGGTCAGTGATTTCCTTCCTGAATTCTTGCAATGAGCTAGGGAGGTCTTCCTTCATTTGGTCCTGGAATTAGCTCATCACTGTCTTCCATACCTCTGAGGCAGTCTTGCAGATCCTCCTTGTTTAGGGCATGGTGTGTGCGATCTACCCCTTGGATCCACCACCCAGTTGTTCCCCAGAGGCTGGTTCTTGTACCTCTCCCTGCTGCTGCCTCCAGCAACCCCACCTTGTGTTTCGGTTGACCCCTTGGGTTTGGACGAAGTAATACTCCTCCTCCTCCTCCCTCCTCCTCCTCCTCCCTCCTCCTCCACCGCCTCCCTCCTCCACGGCCTCCCTCCTCCACGGCCTCCCTCCTCCACGGCCTCCCTCCTCCTTCCTCCTCCTCATCATTTTTCCCTTCAATTGTGTGCGCTCACGCTCTTTAAACTGGATCCTTCTTCTGCCTGTGATCTTTAATCCCTAATGCCTCTGGAAGAGGGAGGTACCAGAAGGTCCCCCTCTGCTGTATGGGCTGCACCCTCCGCAGTCTCCGCTGCACTTACTGCCACTTACTACTTCATCTCAAGGGTGTCGCTGCTCTGTCCCTCACCTCTGCTGTTGGAGCTGTCTGCTCCGACGGTAAATTTTCTAATCCCTCGTTCTTCCTGGAGCCAGGCTGCTTGGACAACCTGCCGCTCCGAAGCTACCCTTCCACACCTTCACAGGCAGATGCTTGGCCCAGCTAGACACCATCTCCCGACACCCTGGTGGCGCACTACGATCTCAGGGGTGGAGGGAGTCAGGGGTGCGACTGCTTGGGCTTGCTACCAGTATAATCTGCAAGGGGGTGGTTTGGTTCCCCTCGTCCGTTCTTCGCGGCCCTCCTGCACCTCCACTCCGGTGTGCCAATATTTTCCTCAGATCCAATGGGGGGGAAGGGGACACTTACTCCCAACCGGGCACATGGGCTTATTTATATACGAGCTTCTAACGTTGCACGCTTATCTTCCGTGTCCCCCCCGCTCCGACCGCGCAGGCGTCACTGAGCCGATGCTAAGCAAGCAGTGCTCATTCGTTCTCCTGCAGAGGCCTCCACTGCGCACAGGTATCGTGGCTTGCTGATTTCACAACGCCATAGGGACTTGCTTCAATGAAAGGCGTTGGGGGCGGGGGTATTAACTCTTGAAGGAAGCCTGTAGGGGTGAGAAGAGGCTCTGTTTAAAGTGTCGGCCTGTGCCTGCTTCAGTGGGCCCGGTTGGAGGACTAAGACTCGTCCTCACACGCCGGCGGCCATCTTGGCATCCATGTACTTTTTTTTGTCTTAATCTAATTTTTTTAATTCCCTATTAAAAAAAAAATTTATAAAGCTTTTCCCCATAACCGCGGTTATCAATGTACTACAGATAACTGCAGTTATTCGTAAATGCACACAAATAACTGCGGTCATCTGTCAAAAGCATGCAAAATCCCAAACTCTTCCCTGCCCTCTTGGGCACTTACCAACATACCCCCCTCATGCCAAGCCCCCCTCCCTTTAAGCTCTTTTTCCATCCTTAGCCCTCGCCCTATCGCCCCCCCCACCAACACTCGTCCTTTTGTCTGATGCCCTTCACTTCTGATCTAGTTTTCTGTCATAACCACGGTTACCCCGGTTATGCGAAAACAGAGCTCTGAACTTGGACCCCAGGTCATCCCATGGTGTCCTCTTCCCCCATCACCACCTTGAGCCTGATGCCATTTCATCCTTTTTCCTCCTCCAAATGGAATTTTTTCCACTTTTAATTTTCAGCTAACCCTGGTTATACCAGTTATAAGGAACAAGTTACTTACCTGTAACTGTTGTTCTCCAGCATGGGTCTGGCATGGATTCACATGCTCATGAATATTCCCCGTCGTCAGGCTGGGAATCCTCGATAAAGAAAAAAATCAGTATCAGTTTGGTTTCTGATCTGTCTTTCTTAGTAGTAACAAATCACTGGTCTCTGGGTCATACTGCCCCCAGCCAATGACGCCCTCTCCCTAAGCCCCGCCCCTGGCAGCCATCCTCAGATTTGGTAGTACTTAAAGTGGCAGTATGACCAAGTGAAGAGCCGCAGAGGGGTAGGAGGGAGGGTTTGCATGTGAATCCATGCCAGACCCATGCTGGAGAACAACAGTTACAGGTAAGTAACCTGTTCCTTCTCCAGCATGGGGTCTGGCATGGATTCACATGCTCATGAATATAAGAATACATAACAGTACACACATGCACAACCACGGGAGGTGGCAAAGGCTCAACATTAAGCATTACATAAACTCAACATTAAGCAACTCTTACCTCCTCACCAGGCCCACCTTCCGGCGAACAGGTTGCGCAGCACTGCTTGACCAACCCTGGACTCCTCCCTGGAATCCCGGTCGACGCATTACAATCTCTTGAAGGTGTAGGTCGACCTCCACGTAGCAGCCCTGCCGATATCCAGCAGAGGCACACCAGACAAGAACGCCGTGGTAGCAGCGATCGCTCTGGTCCAATGGGCTCTCGGACGGCCGGGCAACGGTCGGTTTGCCAACCGGTGACAGTGCATGATGCAGCCAGAGAGCCATCTGGAAATGGAAGCCTTCAAGAGGGCCTTCCCTTGGTTCACAGGTCCAAAGTTCACAAAAAGCTGCGATTTCTTCCGAAAAACTTTGTGCAGTCCACCTAGAACTTCAGTGCTCTAGCTACATCGAGCGAGTGCAAAGTCCTCTCGACCGGCGACGAAGGCGACGGGAAGAAAACTGGCAACACCAAGGGCTCGTTGAGGGGGAAGTCGGACGGCACCTTGGGCATGAAGGAGGGGTGCGTCCTCAGCACCACCCTTGTCTTGTGGAAAGTGAAGTATGGAGGCTTGCAGGATAGGGCCTGGATCTCTCCCACCCGTCTTGCGGAGGTGATGGCCACCAGGAACGCTGTTTTCCACGACAGGAACTTCAACGGTGGTGAATGCAGAGGCTCGAATGGTGGCCCCATGAGCCTGGTCGGCACCAAGTTGAGCTCCCACACCGGGGCTGGAGCCTTCACCGGTGGGAACAATCGGAACAGTCCTTTCATAAATTCCTTCACCAGGCGATGAGACCACAGGGATGACCGTCCTGCAGTCCTGGTGTATTGGGAAATCGCTGCCAGATGTATCTTTCTTGGAAGCGTGAGCTAGACCAGCTTTGGCCAGCGACAGTAGGTACGGTAGCACTTGAGGGGCCGTAATCTGTAGAGGGTTAATCTTCTGTGCACGACACCAGACAGAGAACCTCTTCCACTTGTGTCCGTAGCACTGGAGAGTTGAGGACGCCCTGGCCTTTGCAAGAACCTCTCTGCAGTCCGCCGGGATATCGTACCCTTCAAACTCTAATGTTGCAGGAGCCAGGCCTGCAAGTTCAGCGACACCAGGTCGTGATGAAGGATGGCACCTCCTTCTCTGGAGAGAAGATATGCGTCTGTCAACAGTTTGACTGGTGGGGACGCTGACAAGTTCAGAAGGTCCGGGAACCAGATCTGTCTTGGCCACGCCGGTGCAACGAGGATCGTCCTGCACCGGGACCTCTTGAGTTGGTTGACGAGTCGCAGTAGCAATGGCAACGGAGGGAATGCATACAGGAACAGGCCGTCCCAGGGGAACGAGAAAGCATCGCCCATGCTCCTCGGCTGAGGAAACCTGCTGGCAAACCTCTGGCACTTGGAGTTTGTCGCCGTCGGGAACAGGCCGATCTGGGGATTGCCCCATCGTTGGAAGAGTCGATCCACTTGGTCCTGACGTAGTTCCCACTCGTGGCACGAGCGCAGCTCCCTGCTGAGTGAGTCGGCGATGGTGTTCTGTAACCTGCTAGATGAAAGGGTACCAGCAACATCCCCTGAGCAACGGCCCAATGCCACAGATCCTGGGCTTCCTTGGATAGGGCTGGGGATCAGGTTCCTCCCTGCTTCCGTATGTAGAACATTGTGGTGGTGTTGTCGGTGAAGATCCTCACCACCTAGCCCCTGAGGGACGGGAGAAACGACCTGAGTGCCCAGAACACCGCTCGGAGTTCCAGGATGTTGATGTGGAGTGACTCTCCTCCGGGAGCCAACGGCCTCTCGCGTGAAGATCTCCGGTGTGCGCTCCCCACCCTTCCAGGGAGGCATCCGTTGTCACCGTCACCTGGTGTGCTGGGGTCTGAAAGTCCGTGCCCGCCACGAGATGCGCACAGGTGCCCCACCACCGAATTGCTTGGCGGAAAACTTCGTTGAGCGGGATCTTGTCCTTGAAACTGCCCGCCGCTTGCATCCAACGACGGGCGTCGAGGAACTCCTGTAGGGGAAGCATCCGAAGCCCGCATAGGCGCAACAGGTAGATGCATGAGGACATCATCCCAAGAAGGGACTTGATTGACCTCACCCTGGTCACGTCCGTGGCCAGCAGACGCTGCACCTTGCCCGCGATGGCCTTCGTCCTTTCTTCCGATGGCGAGGCCAATCGTGCTACTGTATCGATCCTAGCTCCCAGAAACAGTGCGACCTGCGACAGAACCAGGTGGGATTTGGGGAAGTTGATGGAGAATCCCAGGTCCATGAGCAGCTGGATGGTCTTCGCTGAGTGCTCGACAGCGAGTTCCCTTGTTCTTGCACGGATGAGCTAATCGTCCAGGTATGGGTAGACATGGATCCCTTGCAGGCGCAGCCACGCCGCCACTGGTACCAGGCACTTGGTGAATACCCTGGGCGCCGACTCCAATCCAAATGGGAGGGCCTTGAATTGGTAGTGCCGTCCTTGGACCACGAACCTGAGAAACTTTCGGTGTCCTTTGAGAATGGGGATGTGAAAGTACACATCCTCCAAATCCAACAACGATGGGAAGTCGCCCTCCTCCAGCTGGCCCAGCACGTGCTGGAGGGTGACCATCCAGAACTTCTGTGCCTTGCTGTATTTGTTTAATTGACACAGGTCCAGGATGGGATGCCATCCCTCCGTCTTCTTTCTGACGAGGAAGTATCTCGAATACACTCCGGAGCCCCGGAGCCTCTTTGGGACGAGCTCGATGGCTCCTTTCTTGAGCATCGCCCTTACTTCTAACAGCAGTTGAGGGATGTGGTTTTCCTTCTTGGCCACGGGAGGAATGCGGGGGCACTTTTTTAGAAATTCGAGAGTGTGCCCGCGGGCCAGGGCATCCAGCACCCAACGGTTGGTGGAGATGGACTCCCACACGCTGACGAACTTCGCCAAAGGCCTCCCACTGGGGTACTCAGGTGGGGGCCCGACGCTACGGCCGGTTCAGTCTTGCTTGGCAGCGGCCTTGCCGCCTTGGCCTCCCTGGCGACGACAGCGAGATCTACCCGACTTGCCTCGTCCTCTGTAGGCCACCTGCGACGAGGAGCAGGCAGCCTGCCAGTACGTCGAGGAGCCATCGCCGAATCCTTTGGAGGCCCCTTGCTTGCCTCTGGAGTTCCGAAAGGGCGGCCGTCGTCGTTGCAAAACTCCCAAGGCCCGAGCCGTCTCTGTGTCGGTCTTGATGGCCTGAAGTGACTCATCCACTGTTTTTCCAAACAGGTTGTTCCTGTCGAAGGGCATGTCCAAAACTCTGGTTTGCACGTCATGGCGGAAATCTTTTGCCTTGAGCCATCCCCGCCATCGAAGGCAAACGCTGTTGCCCAACTGGTGGAAACCAGTGTCGGCAATGTCTGTGGCAACCGTTATGGTGTGGTCCGACGCCACCTCACCTTCCGGTAGGATTGACAGGGCCTCTGCCCTCTTATCGTCCGGTCGGAAGTCCAACAGGGGGGCGATCTTGTACCACAACTCCCTGTCGTAGCAGGCCACAATCGCTAGGGCGTTGGCCGCCTTAATCATTGTGGCCGCAGACAAGATGACTCGTCGTCCCATGGCGTCCAGTTTCTTTCCCTCGCCGTCCGGTGGGGAAGTTGAAGTTGAAGCCGACGCCCCCACCGCTTTCTTATTGGCCGCCGCCGAGCCGACCGAATCCGGAGTCGGCAGTGACCTAAGGCACAAAGGGGCGGCATCGGGGACCTGGTACTTCTCGTACCGGTCCCTCTTGGCAGGAATCGTGGACGGGTTCTTCAGAAGAGCAAGTCCCTCATCCCAGACGTCATCCAGCAACGGCACTGCGAGGACCGTCTTCCACTTGGCCTCGTGCCGTTGGTAGAGGAAGCCTTCCTTCTTCTGCTCTTCGGGGCAGAGCTGGAAAAGCTTGGATGCCCTGGCAATCATGGCATGGAAGGAGCCAATTTCGTCGAAGAGGTGGTGATGGGAGGCCCATCCCGTCGTCACCACCGTCGTCATCCGTCCCCGTCGTGGCCGTATCTGTTCCTGTGTCATCCCCAGGGGAAGGAGATAAAGGCTGAGAGGGCCATGAGGGCTGGAAGGGCGGGGGTGGATGGACACTCCTCCTCTTGTTTGGAGGACTTCCCGACGGGCCCGTTCTGCTGGGTCGTCCGTTGGGGGTAGGGGCAATCTCGTCCTTATCTCCGTGCATAAGGTTCGGATTGCCATCAAAATGGCCACCGAGTTGTCCTATGGCTTGGGTTGCAATGGGCGCGTTGGTTGCTCCTCCTCCACGGGAACTTCGTCAGCACCACCGTCGCTCTCTTCATCGGGATTCCTCCTGTGGGACCGGATCTCCTCAAACTTCTTTTTGAGGACCTCCACGACTTCAACCAGCTCCTCCTCGGAGACTGTATCCGTGTCTGTAACGGCCACCGCCCCCCCCCCTCTTTTTCCACTGGGGTCTTCACGGGGGTCTTTTCGATGGGCTGAAAAGAGGATTCCCTCCGCGGTGGCAGGGAAACTCTGGGCCCCGAGGTCGCCTCCACTGGGGTAGCCCCCACAGGCTTCGCCAGGGCCGTCGCGACTACCTCGACAGAGGCCTTAGCCGGGTGAATCAAGGCCTTCACCACCTTGTGCGCGCTTGAGGACTTCACCTTTGGAGGAGAGTCACCACCTCACTCCCCCTTGGCTGGTTCCTTCGAGATCGACCGGAGCCTCTCCAGAAGCCGGGTTCTCGGATTTTCTCTTCCCCGAGCCAGAGCGTTGGCTCGTGGTTGATGGCACCGGTAAAGGTGCGCCCTGCCTGGCAGCCGAGGAGCCCGACCGCTCGGCACTCCCGGTGCCCGCGGACTCGCGGTGCTTTGCCTTTTGTTGGGCCCCCGTTGCCGGAGCGCCCTCACAGGACTTAGAAGACCGCTCAGACTTCTTCTTCATCTCACCTGCTAGGCTCCTTCCTTCCAGCCAGTTGGCGAGTCGGGTCCGACGATCCCTCATAGTCCGATCTGTCATGTTCATGCAAAACACAGTCGTCCTCCACGTGCGATTTGTCTTTGTGAAGGCAGTAGAGGCATCTAGAATGCTCGTCCTCCTTGAACACATTCTGTAACCCGCATCCAGGGCAGTTCCTAAACAGCTTGGATCCGGGTGTCGAGCCCTTTTCCTGGGCCATGTCCATGAGGTAGGCCTCAGAAACTTCTAGAATACTCCAAGAAGCGTAACTCGATGAAAACTTCACCCTTGAGGGGCATAGAAAATTCTGAAACGGGTCCCCGTTGATCGAACTAGAAACAGTGGAGCTTAAGGCTCAATTGACCGAAAAAATGAGATAAAACTCTTTGAAAAAATGCAAAATGCAGTAAAAGCTCAAGAGCTATAGCACGAGGACTCCGAACACTTGAACGTGCGGTAAAAATCTGAGGATGGCTGCCAGGGGCGGGGCTTAGGGAGAGGGCAGTCATTGGCTGGGGGCAGTATGACCCAGAGAGCAGTGATTTGTTACTACTAAGAAAAACAGATGAGAAACGAAACTGATACCGATTTTTTCTTTACCGAGGATTCCCAGCCTGACGACGGGGAATATTCATGAGCATGTGAATCCATGCCAGACCCCATGCTGGAGAACCGCGGTTATCTCTCGCATCGAACAATTATTCCCCCCAAAAAAGACGACTTTCATTTCTGAAAAGCCTCACTGATGCATTGTGGGACACATATATAGTTATAATTTTGGGAGAAGGGAGCACCCAAATTGTTTCTTATTTGGTCCAAATCTGCCTAGCGGTTTTTGCATTACAGCTTTTTAAAAACTGCACTTTTTTCTCTATGGGAAAATCAATGGGCTGAAAACTCTGAAACTGGTGTTTTGTTTTCTTAATAACTTTTTCAATTTAAAACATGTTGTTCCCAAAATTTGATAGCCGCCCCAATAATATATGTGCATATATTCTCTTTGTTTAGTCCCTGGCATATGTCCCAATTGTTTGCACCCTCAAACTGTCTCACCACTTGTTCTCATCTTTGTGCTATTATACATGCACCGTTCTTGAGAATGCTTCCGCCATCTGTAATGTATTATTGTAAGTCATTTCTGCTTGGAGTTGACATACCTGTTCAAATCAATACTCCTTCATCAGAGTGTATTAGTAGCAATGGAAGGCTGGAGGTGGCTTTTTAGCCTGGGCAAAATAGTTCCACAGAGTGGAATCCATTTTAGCTAACTCGGTTCTTTTGACCCTCTCCTCCATTCTTCCAAATTAAAGGGGTAGTTCAGTCAGAAATGTTATTGGCTCAATCGGTCGGGCATGTATTTTAGAGCATACATCAATCGTTCTTAAAAAATAATTCCAATGCAACTTAACTGAGTTTTTCTCACTTTAACACATGCAAAAAACGACGGGTCGGGTACCGCCATCTTGTGCTAATCCTATCCGTTGATCCATCGCCCTAAGTTCAAGTGTCCTCACGGCACTAATTCAGATCACCCGTCCCCAACGCTGACATCACTAAGCGCTATAACGGTAGTGTCCATGTAGTTATGGTTAAGTTGGTGTTTCCATAGGAAGAGCACTTTTTGGGTGGCTTATAACTTCGCTCCCCCTGGACGGCTCCTCACCAAACTTTGCAAAAAAAGTATATGGCTCACTGAATTTTTTTGCAAAGTTTGGTGAGGATTCGTCCAGGGGGGGAAAAGTTATAGGGGGGGTCCCAAAACTTTTTTTTTCCCATAGACTGAATGGGAAAAAACTTTGCGCACGGCTACAGCCCGAACCGCTGGACGGATTTACACCAAATTTGCGGCAGGAGCGGCGGCCTGGTCCCGAAAGCGTGCTTTTGCAAATTTGGTGTAAATCCGTCCAGTAGTTTTTTTAAAAAATGACCAAAATATAAGGCAAAAAAATTAGTGATATGTGTTCGCTTCGCAGACGGACTTCCCTGTTCGTCATGTCCACGGACATGTGACGTGTTCCCTGATTGGACGGCGAGGGGCGTGGAGCGCATCAGATTTTCTGTGGCGCCCGCCATCTTGTATTCGCCGTCAACCGCGTACAGCGCTGTGAAATGTGGATAATTGTATTTAGTGCCCTGTGTTGGTCTTCGCGGTGAAATGTGGATAAAAAATTGTATTTAGTGCCCTGTGTTGGTGTGTAAGAGTGTTTGGGGAGGGTGAGGGAGTATGAGATAGGTTCAATGTTTTGTTTTTTTATGTGCTAGACGTTTTTGTTGCATTCGATTTGTCCGCGGAGAACACGGCTGTTCTGACATTTTGTAAATAAACTAAATGGTGGGGTGTTTAGAGGACGGAGTATGTGTCATTTTTGTTCGCAAGGAAGGTAAAAATGAGGTATGAACACTCGCGGTGTACTTAATTGTTCGTAAATACACAAACTGGGAGTGTCCTCAGGACGCTGTCCGTATTGTAATCTGTCTCGTTGAATGTGTTCTAAGAACACTCGCGGTGTCCCGAAATGGTTGCAATTACACAAAATGGGGGTGTTCTGAGAACGTTGTTTGTATCGTTCGTTGTCAGGGTGAAAGTGTTTTAAGACCACTCCTTTTGTCCGCTAATAGTACAATTTCCTATGGGCGTCAACCGACTTTTTGTCCACTAAAGAAAAGATAAATCCGGCTGGTGTGCGCCGACATGTGATAATGCTATGACTGGCGCTATTGACCTGGCTGACTTGCTTTTGCGACACTAAATCATATCTCCCGCCCCTAAGCCTGATATTATCAAAACATTCATATTCCCCGCCTCTCTCTGTGACGTTACAGGGTGCGCCATCAAACGCGCTCAGTCCTCTCCAGTCCTAAGTGACTTTACACAGAACCCGGAAGACAACACATATTAGGTCACAACACAGCGCGCCACAATTTGGAATATGAAACAGTGATTTAAAAGCAAACAGCAAGATTGTAAATTTTGTAAAGTACATTCATTTGACATCAAATGTTTAGAGAATATTCAGCAATTTGCATTTGTCTTTGTTGTCGATCCGCAAAAGTTCATGTTGAGGCACGCGATGTTCCTTTGCGGTACAGAGGGTGTTAGATCAGCTTACAACTCAGTGCGCCACAATTCGGAATATGAAACTGTGGTTTAAAAGTAAACAGCAGGATTGTACATTTGGTAAAGTACATTTATTTCACATGAAATGTTTAGTGAATATTCAGCGATTTGCTATTGTCTCTGCTGTCGATCAGCAAAAGTTTATTTGGAGCCACGCGTTGTTCCTTTGCGATAGATAGGCTGTTGGTTCATGATAAAAGCAGTAAATGGTCGCTCTGATAATCGGAAGGTTGCTCCAAAAACGAGCCATTAGACCACCCTATTGGTTGGTATGTTGTTTGTAGCCGCTAGTACTGCGTAAGGGCATATTGGTCCCTGGCGATTGTCCCATAAAATGGTGAGGGTCATGAAGTTGCATATTTGGACCTGCACCTGGCAGTTGAAGACCCCATCCGCTGGAGTCTGTAAATCGTGACATAGGCAAAATGGGGCCACATACCGGTTTTAAAAACATAAATTAGTCTCACCAGCCGATCTTCATTAAAAATCATCATTTTATTTATTAGGGCGTGAAACTATTTGCTATCGAAGATAGTGGAACGGAGTATGTTAATAATGCAATAATATTTTCCCATTCATATAGCGCTAAGAACCGTGAGGTATCTAAGCAGTGCTTATTATTAACCACGGTGTGTGGTGCTCATTTATCGACCACTGAAGGAAGAAAGGCTGAGTTTGGCCTTGCCCGGATTCGAACTTGCGTTAGCAAGCTGTGCACGGATGTCAAAGCGAGCGTTGTACTCGCTGTGCCACTTGACAGGCTACAGTGAAGTGGCACAGCGAGTAGAGCGCTTGACCGCCTATAGACCGGTTAAATTATTTATATTAACCCACCCTGTGTCGTCTGCCTTTTTCAGAGCCCTCTAAACAACAGGGGATCAATTTGGCGGCGATAGTGCGCGGTAGAAAACATTATGCCACTTTCAACGAACAAGTTCAACTTGAGCGGTCTTTAATGCTACGCTATTGTAATTATATTTGGTATAAAATGATCTAAAGGGTTACTTACAGTACAATTGCAATTTCCATTGTCTACGAGTGGTGCAGTCCCAAAATACGACTCTGCGTGTGCCAACAATCTTTCGCATAGTGATATAATATATAAAAGTGGTTTCGTTTAATAAATTTCATCCTTATCTTCTCTTACGTTTTAGCAACACTCCTTCAAGAGAAGTCTTTCATCACAATCTCTGTCTGTCAAGGTCAAAACACAATACAACCTTATAGTCCGCTTCGTGAGCCTCTCCGGGGCCCAAGAAAAAAATGGAAGCAGCTGACCTTCACTGTGAACGAGCATAAATTCTTACTTTGCAACATTCTGTGTAAAGCCATCTGTGAGAAGAACAAGTTACTTTCTTACCTGGTAACGTTCTTTCGATGGGATGGTCCGACGACGTATTCCATATCTATGACATGTAATCACCAGAGCTGTGCTGCTTCGGAAACTTTTTTCGGCGTCTGCGTCCTGCGTCGATGACGTCGATGCGCCGCCGTCGAGGACCTCCTCCGATGTCATCCGATGTGATAAGTAGGACGCACGACGCCCGTAGCCTCAGTTGTAGTTTTTTCCCCCAGAACGTGTGACATTAGTCAACTGCCAGTCAGACACAAAGCCTTGCGGAACGTAAGCTGCAATCGCAAAAGAAATTCTGCAGCGGGGAAGGCAGGGCGGGAGCGATATGGAATACGTTGTCGGACCATCCCATCGAAAGAACGTTACCAGGTAAGAAAGTAACTTGTTCTTCGAGGGAATTGGGTCCTCCGACGTATTCCATATCTATGACAGACTCCCAAAGCAGTACCAGAGCAAGGAGGAGGGAAAGAATTTAGAATCAAAATTTAGAATAGCCAATCAAATAGCAGAGCAAAGGACCGCCTTGCCAAAGGCCAGATCCTGTCCTCGGATGGAATCGAGGGAATAGTGACGTACAAATGTATGTACTGAAGCCCAGGTGGCTGCATCACAGATGTTGCGAATAGGAACACCCCTCTGCAGGGCAGTAGATGCAGCCACACCCCTGGTAGAATGGGCCCGCAAGCCAGCCGGTGGGTCCTTACCCGCCAAGCGGTAACACTCCGAGATGGCTAAAATAATCCAGCGAGACAAAGTCTGTTTCGTCACAGCTTGCCCCAAACGCTTTCCAGCGTAACCAATAAAGAGTTGATCGCCCACTCTGACCCGGGACATGCGTGAAACATAAAAGCTTAAAGCTCTCCTAGGATCAAGCCTATGGAGCCTCTCCTCTTCCTTACCAGGATGCGGAGGAGGATAGAATGCCGGAAGAACAACCTTCTGGGCCAAATGAAATTCCGTCACTACCTTCGGAAGAAAAGAAGGACGAACTCTAAGGACAACCCTGTCCTTGTGAAATACAGTGAAGGGTGGCTTAACTGAAAGTGCCTGTAACTCACTCACTCTGCGAGCGGAAGTAACCGCAACTAAAAACACAGTTTTCAGAGTTAACAGCCTCAAAGGGCAAGAATGTAAAGGCTCAAACGGAGCACCCATAAGAAACTTAAGAACAAGGTTTAAATCCCAACCGGGCACCAGGAAAGGTGACGGAGGGAACACATTAGTGAGCCCTTTCAGAAACTGTGAAATTAAAGGGATTTTAAAGTAAGAACACTCTTCAGACGAGCGCTTAAAGATGGACAGCGCCGCCAAGTAACCTTTAATGGTACCCACTTGCAAGCCCCTGTGGGCCAAAGAAAGTAAAAAGGACAGAACCATGGGGATGTCACATGCAAAAGGATCCACATTCTGAACTCTGCACCAGTCGCAGAACTTACGCCAACGGTACAGAGACTTTGTTGCTGGCCTTCGGGCCGAAAGCAATACCTCCATCACGTCTTCAGGGAGGTCCCAATCCTTATACCTCAACCTTTCAGAAGCCAAGCGTAAAGGTTGAGGGATCTGACCTCTGGATGGAGAACCTGACCCCCCTCCCGTGAGAGCAGATCGTCTCGGTAGGGAAGACGACGTGGAGGGCAGATGGACAAGTCGAGAAGGTCCGGGTACCACGTCCTCCGAGCCCACGCCGGAGCAATGAGGATCATCCGGGAACCGAACTTCCGTAACCTCCGCAGCACTTGCGGGATGACGGGGACTGGAGGAAACGCGTACAGCAGTGGGAATGACCACTCCACCACAAACGCATCTCCTAAGGCTCCTTTTGGAGGAAATTCCCGCGAGCAAAACCTTTCGCACTTCCGGTTGACACTGGAGGCGAAGAGATCCACTTGAGGGGTCCCCCAAAGGGCGAAGATCTCCAGGAGAATCTCCTGAGCCAACTCCCATTCGTGAGAGATTGCGCTCTGCCTGCTCAGAGCGTCCGCCGTCACGTTTTCGTCTCCGGCCAGATGAATTGCCGAGATCGAAACTTCCTGCTGGATGGCCCAGAACTCGAGCTGCATCGCCTCCCTGCACAGAGGAAGTGACCCTGCCCCCCCCCCTTTTTGTTGAGGTAGTGCATGGCCACTGTGTTGTCCGTCAGGATCAGGACACTCTTTCCTCGCACAGTCGGCAGAAAAGCCTTCAGGGCTAGCCTGACGGCCCTCAGCTCCAACAGATTGATATGGAGTCTGGACTCCGACGGAGACCAACGACCGCTGACTGTCAGCCCGTTGGCATGAGCTCCCCATCCCGTGAGGGATGCATCCGTCAAGATCGTCACCTCCGGCCAGGGAAGCCAAAATGGAGCCCCCTTCATCAAGTTGCCTTCGACGGCCCACCACAGAAGGTCCCGGGCGACCGAGGGCGGCACCTGAACCGGGTCCGACATCCTGCCGGAGGACTGCGACCATTGCGTCTCGAGTGCCCACTGCAAAGATCTCATCCGCAGGCGAGCCTCTGGCACCAGAAGAATGCAGGATGCCATGAGGCCGAGCAACCTCAAGAACTCGAACGCTGGGAGCGTCTGGGCATGCTGAAACTTGTGCACCATCTGCTGAATGTGAAGAGCCCTCACCTGGGGAGGAAAACACTGCCCCAGGGAAGTGTCGAGCACTGCTCCGATGTACTGGAGCCGCTGTGTTGGCGTCAAATGGGACTTCTTTAAATTGAGGGAGAAGCCCAGCCTGTGAAGGGAGTGGCAGGTGACGGACAGATGAACCAGGACTTGCTCGGGAGAGCTCCCCCTGATCAACCAATCGTCCAGGTAGGGGTAGACGTGAATCCCCCGTTGCCTGAGATGCGCTGCCACCACCACCATGAGCTTGGTGAAAACCCTCGGGGCGGAGGTCAATCCGAACGGCAGGACCCGAAACTGAAAGTGCGAGTCGCCAACCGCGAACCTCAGGTACTTCTTGTGCTTGGGATGGATCGGCACATGGAAGTAAGCATCCTTGAGGTTGAGTGACACCAACCAGTCCTGAAGCTGAAGGGCCTGGAGGACTTGAGAGAGAGTAACCATCTTGAACTTGTCCTTCCTGAGGAGTTTGTTCAAACCGCGCAAGTCCATGATGGGTCTCAATCCCCCGTCTTTCTTCGAAATCAAAAAATAAGGGGAATACCATCCCTTGTTCCTCTCCGCTACAGGCACCAGTTCTATGGCGCCTTTCTCCAGCAGGGCTTGAATTTTCTGCGCAAGGAGCAGATCAGGACTCTGCAAAGAGAGGTTCCCCGGTGGATTGTCGCGAGGCCTGTGCCGAAAGGGAAGACAGTAGCCGTGGGTTATGATCTCCAGAACCCACACATCTGAAGTAATGGCTTGCCACTCTACAAGATGCTGCGCCAGCCTTCCCCCAACCGGCGAACCATGGGACATGGCCTCATGACTGAGTGGGAGCGGCTGCGGCGTTACCTGAGGGCAAAGAGGCAACTGCCCGAGCGGCCTTGGCACCACGGGTACCCTGTCGTCCACCTCTGGTACCCCTGCGTTGGCCTCTTTGACTGCCAGCTCCTCTCGCTTTACTGAAGGACGAGTAATAGCGAAAGGAAGCACCCCTCCACTGCTGTCCCCTAGGACGAAAAGGCGGAGGTTGGCGAACTGCAGCGCCCAACGACTTCGCTGCAGCTTTTGAGGTCTGCAACCTCTCAAGGCTCTCGTCAGCCTTGCTGCCAAAAAGGTGTTCACCGTCAAAGGGCATGTTGAGGAGCCGGGACTGCACATCAGGAGCAAACCCCGACTTCCGCAACCACGCAAACCTGCGTATCACGGTGCTCGCCGCCATGGACCTACTGACGCATTCAGCTAAGTCCAAACCCACTGAACGGACTCACACATGGCATCCTTACCATCCTGGACCATAGCAAGGAAACCATCCCGTTCGTCCCCTTCGGGAATATGTTCAGCCGCTAACGCAACACAGTTCCACAGAGTGTGTGTGAAACGAGACAAGGCACAAATGGAGTTGGCCGCCTGAAGCGCCATACCACCAGAAGAAAACACTTTCTTCGCCCAGCCATCAAAACGTTTGTCGTCCCTATCAGGAGGGATAGTAGGGTACGACGCCTGCTTTGCTGGGGCCGTGGCCGCCTGCACCACCAAACTCTCCGGAGTGGGGTGCCTGGTCAAGTAGCAGGGGTCGCTACTGGCTGGACGGTATTTTCACGACAAGGATCTGCCCACCGCCGGGAGACTCTCCGGAGCAGTCCAAGCCGCCGCCACCCTTCTCTGTAAAGCCATATGGAACGGCAGTACCGGGTCAGTTGGGGGACCAACATCAAGGATGTCTGTCAGATCATCCTGCACAAACTCCCCTGGGGGAGCAGACCATCCCAAGTACTCAGAAACCCTAGCCATAAGGCGCCGGTACGAGGAGTCGGCATGAGAGCCAGGCTCAGGCCTACAAAACTCCACCTCCGGAGAGGTGTCCAGTCCACTGGCATCATGCAGTGACTGCCTCAAATCGTCAAACTGACTATGGCCCGAGACAATTTCATCTGGAACCTGACTAGGAACCAGGCCATCAGAATCCTCATCCGCCTCTGAAATATATTCCAGGTGGCGAAAAGAAGGCACCCGAGAGTGCTTGCTCTTAACCAGAACATTCCTAGGGGGCTCCCCCGTGCCACGGGGTACCTCCGACATGAAAGGCGTCGAGCGAATCGGCGCCGACGTCGAGAGAACAGGCATCGGCGCCGAGAGGATCGCCGTCGACGTAATCGGCGTCGACGTCGGATGCAGCGCCGCCAGCATCGGCGGCGTCGACACAGCCCTCGAAGCCGGAGCCCCGAGCGTGTCCCTCGACGACCTGAGCGTCGACGGCTTCGACGACTTCCTCGGAGCCGGAGCCTCGAGAAAGCCTGTCGACGCCCTCGACGCCTCAGACGTCGATGTCTTCCTCGAAGACCTCACAGGTGCACACGGTCTCGAACGCGTCGAGGACCGGGACCTGGAACGGGTATGTCGAGAACGAGTCTCCTTGTCCGAACGGGACCTCTCCCGTGACTCGTGCCGACCACTCTTGCGAGCGGTGTCTCTCGACCTCTCACGACCGACCCCACTCGGGGGCGCGGACGGCTTAGTACCCTGCGACTCAAGAATCGCCAGCATTTTCTTCCCGAAGGAAGCCCATTCCTCTGGCGTCGCACGGCTGGTGGGGTAAGCGACGTGCCGGGCAGAGTCCTCCGAAGAGGACCTGGAAGACGACCGGTGTCGGCGCTTCCGAGAATGCCTCGAAGAGGCTGAGGAGTGGCGAGACCGACTCCTAGAAGGAGACCCACGAGACTTCCGACGATGACGCGGAGTGTCACCCCTCGAATCATCCGTCGAAAGCCCCGCAGACTTCGACTTCCGGGGCTTGGACACCCGACCTACCGACAACTTCTTCTTACATTCGCGTAAGGCTTTGGACGTGAGCGACTGGCAGTCGATACAGTCATCCGTGTCGTGGGCCTCCCCGAGGCACCAGAGGCAGGCGTAGTGCGAGTCCGTCACCGACATCTTGGACCCACACTCCCCGCACTTCTTGAAACCCGGACGCGGGGTCGAAGACGAAGTAGAAGACATCTTCACACGAAGGATTTTCACAAAACGAACAGGTTCGAAGAACAGAACTCCAAAGAGTCCAGGCGTTAACCGAGATTCACGAAGCAACATGTTCGCGGAAAAAACGGAACTGAGGCTACGGGCGTCGTGCGTCCTACTTATCACATCGGATGACGTCGGACGTCGGAGGAGGTCCTCGACGACGGCGCATCGACGTCATCGAAGCAGGAGCCGAAAAAAGTTTCCGAAGCAGCACAGCTGTGGTGATTACATGTCATAGATATGGAATACGTCGGAGGACCCAATCCCCTCGAAGTTGGTTTTTGCACGCCATGTTTGTATATTGTTTGCGTGATATTAAAAAAAGTTTGTTTAAGGGACGTTATGGTTCTAAGTACAGCCGAAAGACCCCTGAAAATCGCAAGTTATGGTAAGCTATGAAAACTCGCGCCACCACAGTGCACTGCTAAGACTAACACCCAGGACATCAAAGATGACATTGCAAATGTCATTGATGAAATCACTGATGACATCACATGTGTATGTACTTTTCATGGAATTTGTGTACTAGGGATTTTTATTATAATGTTGCGAAAAAAGTGTCAAGGATATTGCAATAAATATCATACCGTTATTAGTGCTTTGAACGATGCATTGATATGAATAGCATTGTATTATGGGATTCTATCTAGTATACTGAGCTACTAATGGAGAAACATAGCATTGTGTGCAGAGTACCAGATGAAAGTATAATATTTGTAATGTTAATATGTTGAATAATGAAATGATAATTGTCCTGAAATGTTCGGAAATTCACAAAATGGGGGTGTTCTGAGGACGTTATTCGTATTGTGTGATTGCTTAGCTGTATGCAATGAGGGAATGGCACAGAGAGTAAAGTGGACGCCGTCCGCGGACACCGCGGCTGTTCGTGGACAGGGCGTGCTACATCTGGGTTTTTCCAGGAAATCCAACATGGAAAGAAGACTGTACGGATCAGCCAATCAGATGTCGAGGTTGTGGATTTGTGTTGAAAGAGACTGTGTGTGGTGAAGATGGCAAAAGTGGAGAAAGTCAGGGTGTTGGTGCTCGGAGATATGTCTGTGCATGGTTTACAGCAGTACGCTGAATGCAGGCATGTTCCAAAGAACTTTGATGTGAAAGGAGTGGAGGTGGTGTGGAGCACTGTGCCTGATTGCAATGTACAGGGAATTGTACAAGTTTGTGAGGATATGGCCACGATGAACAGTCCACATGTGGTAGTTTTGCACTATGGTGCTTTCCATTTGGGCAACGTCAGTGCCCCTACTTTGTTGGCTGATTTGGAACGCTTGGTTCAAGTCGTAATGAAGATCCTTCCAAATGCGAAAGTAATTTTTTCTGGTTTACTACCTAGGGCAATATGGGACAATAGTTCAGTTTTTTGTCCTCAGCAAAACATTGCTAGGTGTGTCATCAACCGAGGCATGTGTGCCTTCATGCTTAGAGCTGGTATGTTCTTCTGTAACAATGAGAATATTGATGCCAGTAATGCTGTTAATTTTAAAGAAGATGGCATTTCTTTATCTTTTACGGGAAATGCCTTTCTATTTTGGAATGTAAGGGTTGCTTTGGAGAAGGTTATGTAAAGATTTTAGGAGTAAAGTAAGAAAAAAAAAACAAGAAAAAAAAATACAAAATAACAGGTGTCTGTCAAGCATCTATAAAAGAAAAAAAAAACGGCTCTTTTCAGAGCCAACTTCAAAGGGGAAATGGGACACTATTTAAATTTACCTTCACCACTCTCAGATTTTCGATGTGTCAGCAGACATGGTGGGAGTCTGCGGACATGAAAATCACTACGAGGGGGTTAGTATGTTCTATGTTACATGTATATGAAGTCAGGGATATTATGGTTAAGTTGTGCTACTAAAAACCTATAAAATTCAGTGAAAAAACTTTGTTAAAGGGACGTTATGGTTCAAAGTAAAACCAAAAAACCCCTGAAATTCAGCAGTTATGGTAAGGTAAGCAACCATAACTCGCGCCGCCACCGTGCACTGCTAACACTAACACCCAGGACATCAAAGATGACATCACAAATGTCATTGATGACATCACTGATGACATCACATGACTGGCTCTCCCTTTTTTTACTTTCCTGACATATCTAGGCCACATGATTTTCTTCAGTAACAGTCAGGAACTAAAAATTGTAAATTACTATATTCGTAGACTTATCCTTCAAGTATGTTCTTAGAATAATTCCCTTATGGTCCAGTCATATCATATGAAACATATACATAGGAGAAGTCACAACCTTGAAAGACAGCAATCCTTTTTGTGCATTAAAATTATCAGTAGATTTATCAGCACTTTCTCATACTTTTGATGTTTTTTTATTACTGTACTTTCCCTGTATATGCTCATATTTTTATATGTTGTACTCACACTATTTTCCTTAGGGTCCAGACACATCATGTGCTATATATAGATAGGGTAAGTAACAGCTTTGAAACAGAGCAATAAGTTCTCTCCATAAAGCTAATCAGTTAGGTTATGAACACTTTCTGCTACTATTGCTGTTTGTTTTTCCTACTTCAATTCCCTTGTAGATATTCATATTTGTATGCGGTGTTGTCTCTTTGTGATTTGTGTATAATAATGCAATTATGTAGTAAGTGGGTTTTATTACCTACTTATCACAAGTTTCACTGTACGCAAAACTCTAATATGAAAACAGTTATTTCAATATTCAACATGGCAAGCTTATGAATATTGCACCTCCATCATGTATGCTGCACACAATGCCTACGTTTCTACATGAGTACCTTAGTAGACTGGATTGAAGTTAATAATAGAATGTTATTTATATCAATGCATAGCTTAATGCACTGAGTAGCACTTGATATTTATTCCAATAATCTTTGACACTTTTATTAACATTACACTAAGAATCCCTTGTACAGACTTTTCATGAAAGGTAAATGCACATGTGATGTCATCAGTGATGTCATCAATGACATTTGTGATGTCATCTTTGATGTCCTGGGTGTTAGTGTTAGCAGTGCACGGTGGCGGCGCGAGTTATGGTTGCTTATCTTACCATAACTGCCGAATTTCAGGGGTTTTTCGGTTTTACTTTGAACCATAACGTCCCTTTAACAACGTTTTTTCACTGAATTTCATAGGTTTTTAGTAGCGCAACTTAACCATAACGTCCCTTTAACAAAGTTTTTTCACTGAATATATATATATATATATATATATATATATATATATATATATATATATATATATATATATATATATATGACAATGCATTACTTACCGTAAAAGCATTTCTGATGGTTGTATCTGCTTAGATTCACATGCTGTGCATAGGTCCGACATCCAGTGGTCACTGCGGAGTATTGCATTTTGTTTTTCGTAGTCGAAAAGGGGACGTCGACAAGGCGTGTCTGTAACACTATCCCTATAGTGACGTGCGTTGTACCCACAATCCCTCACGCGTCGAGGTCCCTCTGTTTGTATTTTTCTGCCCTGAGGGAGCCTTCTAGACGTGAGTGAGTACAGAAAAGAGAGAAATATAGGAAAGGATGTCTATGTTCCTTCCATCCGAGCGGGGAGGAAGGGCGGGCGCATGTGAATCTAAGCAGATACCGTAAAAGCATTTCTGATGGTTGTAAGTAATGCATTGTCTTCTGATGTTTGTTAATCTGCTTAGAATCACATGCTGTGCATAGACTAGCGAGCAGTACCCGGAGTTGGCGGTGGGTTATGAGAAGGAACAGTAGAGAAAAGATGTCTTAATACTGCCTGTCCCACCTGGGAGTCAGATCTAGAGTGTGCATCTAGACAGTAGTGTTTTGTAAAGGTGTGCACAGAACTCCAGGTAGCCGCTTTGCAGATGGACTCAAGGGGAACATTTGCAATGAATGCTATGAAAGCCCCAGTGCCTCGAGTGGAATGTGCTCTTGGCTTGAAGGGTAGTTCTCTCTTAGCAAGAGTGTAACAGAGAGTGATGCATTGTACAATCCATCTAGATATAGTGGATTTAGAGACTGCATCTCCTTCTCTTCCTGCTGCCACCGAGACAAAGAACTGATTAGTCTTTCTCAGTGTTCTGGTTCTTTCCATGTAGAACATGACAGCTCTGCGTACATCTAGTGTATGCAGACTTTTTTCTCCCAAACTGGAAGGGTTTTGAAAGAACGTTGGTAGTTCTATAGACTGGTTTACATGAAATTTCGAGATGAATTTTGGTGCAAACCTTGGGTGTGTGCGAAGAACCACCTTATCCTTGTGAACTGTTACGAAGGGGTCTAGTACAGAAAGAGCCTGTAGTTCACTTACTCTCCTAATGGAGGTGATAGCTATTAGGAAAGCAGTCTTAAGAGTGAGGTATTTAAGAGTTGCCTTGTGCATGGGTTCGAAAGGAGTGCCCATGAGTCCAGAAAGTACCACGTTTAAGTCCCATCCGGGAACTGGGTTAGCTATCGGGGGGTGTATTCTCTTTACCCCCTCCATGAAGGCCTTGATAACTGGTATCTTCCACCACGACACTTTAAGTTGGGAAGTGGTGTATGCAGAAAGTGCCGCTAGGTGGACTTTAATGGAATTAAACACTAGACCTGAATCCAGTAAATGGGTCAAGTACAGAATAATGTTAGTGGCAGAGCCATCAACCGGGTTGATGTTCTTACCTCTACACCAGATGACAAATCTTTTCCACTTGCTAGAATAGCAGTGGCGAGTATTAGGTTTTCTGGCTTCCCTGAGGATGTCCATACATCTCTGTGGGAGATGTAAATGTCCAAATTCTATGATCTCAGGAGCCAGGCTGCTAAGTTCATGGTCTGAGGGCATGGATGCAGTGTCCTGCCCTTGTCTTGTGACAGCATGTTGTATGGGCAGGGAAGTTTCATTGGGGGAGATAGGGACATCTCCATCAAGTGAGCGAACCATGGCTGCCGGGCCCACATTGGGGCCACTAGTATCATGGTAACCTGCTCCATCTTGTGCACCACTTTGTTGAGGAGGGGAGTCGGGGGAAAGGCGTAAACAAATTTCCCTGACCATTGAATCAACAGACCGTTCCCCTTGGACTGGTTCTGGGGGTACCTGGAGGCGTAACTTTGGCATTGTGAGTTCTCCAGGGTTGCGAACAGGTCTATTTCCGGGAATCCCCATTGCGTGAAGACGTCTAAGACGATGTCTTCGTGCAATTGCCATTCGTACTCTTTGGGCAGGGGGAAGTCTCTGCTGAGTTTGTCTGCTAGCAGATTGAGTTCCCCTGGTACATGTTGTGATAGTAGGAACATGTTGTGTTTGAGAGCCCACTTCCATATATTCTGGGACAGCTTGGACAGTCCTCGAGAGTGAGTGCCCCCTTGCTTGTTGAGATAGTACATGGCTGTGGTGCTTTCTGTGAGGACCATCACTGTCTTTCCTAGTAAGTGTTCCTGAAAGGCTTTCAGTGCTTTGAACACCGCTAGTAGTTCCAGCAGGTTTATATGCTTGGATGCTAAGCTCGGAGTCCACACTCCGTGAGCAGTCTGATGGGATAGGTGAGCCCCCCATCCTGTAAGGGATGCGTCTGTGGTTAGAGTGGCTTCCACTGCGGGTGTGGCAAAAGTTTTTCCTAATAACAGGTTTTCCTTTGTCCACCACCGTAGCGAGAGAACCAAGGCCTGCGAGACCACCACTAGATCGTCCCATTGTCCGCTGGCCTGACACCACTGGCTGTAAAGCCACTCTTGCATTGGGCGCAAGCACGCGTGAGGTACCAAATAAATACATGACGCCATCATCCCTAGCAAGCACATTGCTTTGCGTACCGTCACCTCTCGACCTGCCACATAACAGGGGATCTGAAACAGCATGTTTTGGACCCTCTCGTTGGAGGGGAAGACAAGGCCGTCCTTTGTTCGAATTAGAGCCCCTAGGAATTGTTTGATTTGGCTGGGGTCTAAGCTGGACTTCTTTTCGTTGATGGAGAAGCCCAGTTGGGACAAAAGGTCTACGGTCTTTTGGGTATTGGAGAAGCATGTTTCGTAAGAATCCCCTGTTATGAGCCAGTCGTCGAGGTAAGGGTAAACCGGGACGGATAACCTGCGCAGGTGGTCCGCTGCCACTGCCAGTACTTTCGTGAATACCCTTGGTGCAGATGCTATCCCGAAGGGTAGTACTCTGAACTGGTAGTGTTTGTTCTCTATCTTGAACCTGAGGTATTTTCTGTGCGCTGGCAACATTAAAATATGAAAGTATGCATCTTTCATGTCTAGTGTTGTCATGTAATCCCCCTGTGATAACAGTGGGATTACTTCCTGCAAGGTCACCCTACGAAACTTTTGGGGTTTGACAAACTTGTTCGCTGGGCGCAGATCTAATACAGGGCGCATGGTTAAATCCTTTTTGGGTACAAGGAAGTACACTGAATAAATACCTTCTTTTACCTGAGATAGGGGGACAGCCTCTATAGCTTCTTTTTTCAGTAGCTCTTCTACTTCTTGAAGAAGAATAGTGAGGTGTTCCGGTGTCATGCGTCGGTTCCGTGGGGGTTTGTATTTCGGGGAACCGTTGAATTCGATGCAGTATCCGTGGGCTATGGTGGATAATACCTAGCGGTCTGACGTTATTCCCTCCCATGCTGAAAGGATCGATGTTAGCCGGCCCCCGACCGGTGATGCATGGGAGGGGACCCGAATCTTCGGGTCATTTGTTGGTATTGGTCGTGGGGCCTTTGGGGCTGGAGCCGCGACCTCTTCCTTTGCCACAACGTTGGCCTCTTTGACTGAACTGGGTGCTTTGGTTAGAGGGCCAGTTGGTAGCAGAGTAAAATTGCTGTTGGCTTTGCTGCTGGTGTTGGCCACGAAAGGAGCGTCTATTGCCATAGCTGCGTCTGTTAGGTGGCCTAGAAATTTGGTCAAGAGTCTTGATGGTATCAAACTCTTTCTTCGCATGTTCTAGGGCCTCATCAACTGCTTTCCCAAACAGATGTGTTTGTTCTATGGGCTTATTTATCAGGGAAGCCTGTGTTTCCGGCTTAAATCCCAAATTGCGCAGCCAGACATGGCGTTTGAGAAGTATTCCCTGAACCAGGGAACGGCCAGCCGTCTCGGCGGCGTCTAAGGAGTTCTTTACGATGCCCTGGTTTACAAGAGTTCCCTCTGAGATTATAGCTAGCAGGCGTGAACGCAGGGGTTCTGGTGCGTCCTCTGCTTCGCTGCGCAGCTTGCTCCACTGTGCATCTGCGTAGCTAGCTAGTAGGGAATTGTTATTTGCAATCCTAGTTGAGAAGGCGGCGGAGGTCGTGATTCTCTTCCCAAGTGCAAAGAGCTTCTTGCCCTCTTTGTCAGGTGGTGCCTCACTAGTGGATAGTGGTACCCCCGCTCTTTTTCTTGTATTAGTAACTACAAGGGAGTCCGGAATAGAATGTCCCCTGATGTACAAAGGGTCAGAGGACGAAGGGCTGAAGAGCTTTTCTATCCGAGGGCTGACCCCTCTGACTAAGGCCGGATTGGAAAGGGAAGGAGTTATTCTTCTCCTTATAGAAGCCAGGAGCGGAATAGACTGACTAACCGGGGCTTTTTCTTTAATAACTTTTTCTACAAAGTCTATGTCCGGAAGAGTCTCCCCTGTGTCTATTTCAAAATGCGCTGCTGCCTTGCGCAATAGTGCATTAAGTGAAGGTTGGTCGTCTATGGGGGAGGTGTTTCCAATGGGTGAGTCCTTGGGAGGAGAAGGGTGAAAGACATCAGGGTCTGAGTGCATTGATGGGGATTGCCAAGGCTGCACTGATGGGGATTGCCAGGGCTGTGAGATAGCTATATCTTCTTCAAAAGCTCCTGCACTAGTGTAAGGGTCTTCTTCAAACCCCTCTTTCTCATGTTCTCCCTCTCCACCCAAACACTCCTCATCTTCCTGGAGGTATTGCTCCTCTTCAGTGAGGTCATATGCGTCTGTAGAAGGGGGAAACAGCCTAGGAATCTTGACCCTAGGGTCATCCTGGGTCCATTCTCTTGGTCTTTTGGGTGTGGGTGGGTTTTGGCTACCCAAAAACCTTTCCATTTTTTCCATACAAGAATGGATTCTTTCAAGGGTCTCATGGGGAACCCCTGAATAGTCTAGAGGGGGGAAATCAGTGTTTTCACCTTCCAAACGCTTAGAACGCTCCCACAACGTCGATGAAAGGTTTCCGTCGCCCTCAGAAAAGCCCTCCGGTAGTTCAGAAGTGCCTTTAGATGAAGGGGGCAGTTTCTGTCTACTCTTGTGCTTTTTCGGCGTTTCTATATCTTTTGGTGCGGTATTCGACATCTGTTTCGTCGTCCGCTTACGTTTGTCCTCAGAAACCATTCTCGCCAGGCTCTCGACGACGAGTTCGTCAGTAGAGGGTTCTGGAGTCGGCGTTGCCTGCGTTACGCGTTGTTTCTCGATGGCCGCTCTATGGAGCGTTACGTTGGATGTTTTTGAGGTAGCGCCCGTGTTAGATGAAAGCCCAATCGCTGGTCGCGGCTGCGTTTGTGGGTGGGGCTTGAGACCCTTACGGTCTGAGGTAGACGCCGGAGTGCCCTGCGTCCCCTTCGGCGCTGATGGATCCTTCGTCCTCGACAAAGAAGTGCCGTGGGTTGTGTGCTTAGGCCTATGGGGTCTGTGTGCGTCCTAGTCGCCGGGGTGTTCATCCCCATAAGCAGGGTGTGAGCCGAGCCCGTCGGGGCCGCGGACGGACGTCGAGGAGCGCGAGAGCTCCTTCTGGGGGTTAATGACTTCCGTAACGGACGTCGAGTTATCACCCTCCTCGTCACTTTCTGTAACAGCGGCGGCGGGTGAGGAAACTGACTTCGACATAGCGTAGTCCGCCCACCTCTTAACTTTCCGTTCTTTAAGAGTTCTTGGTTTCAAGAGCTTACAGGCCGCACAGCTGTCCTCTTTATGATCGAGGGGCAAGCAACGATTACAGAGCTTGTGTTTGTCCTTCCAAGTGTATTTGCCCCTACAGTGTGGGCAAAACTTAAAAGGTGTCCTCTCCATAGCTGAGGCAATAAAAACTGGTGATAACAACCCCAAGGGAAAGATAGGGGAGAAAGAAAGACATTCTCGACGAGAAGATAAAAGTTCGAACCCCCACTCTCCCTACTGTATGTTGGCCGGCGAGGCCTGGCCACGTGTTCGGCAGCGCCGAAGGATCTCCTCCGTCTCTTCCCCTCCGTCGAAAACTTGCTCGGCGGAGAAACAGCTTCACAGCTAACGTCGAGGGGAGGGATCTTTAACAATAAGTATATATTAAGGACCGAGGTCCGTAGTAAGTGTTTTGCAATGTCTCTCTAGGAGCTCCGCGTAAGGCGACCATAAGCTGGGCGTAAAAAAACAATCCGAGGGACCTCGACGTGTGAGGGATTGTGGGTACAACGCACGTCACTATAGGGATAGTGTTACAGACACGCCTTGTCGACGTCCCCTTTTCGACTACGAAAAACAAAATGCAATACTCCGCAGTGACCACTGGATGTCGGACCTATGCACAGCATGTGATTCTAAGCAGATTAACAAACATCAGAAATATATATATATATATATATATATATATATATATATATACACACATGTTGTGTGACGACCCAAATGGCTAACATAATATGTTGTTCCCCTACATCAATTTAACTTCGATACATCACTGCCGAAAGAATTCTTCTGTAAATTGAATAAATTACTAATTTTAATCTGAAACAAAAGTGTTAATCTTTAGATTTTAGATTTATCGTCCCAACAATTGCGTTTCTTTCACCTGGAAGTATCTCCCAAACTGTTTTCGCCAGAATGTGCGTTCACGTTTCTAATTTATCCCTACTTGAAATCACAAGTACTCTCAGTACTTTGCATGAAAAGGTACTTTTAAAGCATAACAATGCCTTGCATTTTACAAGGTATTGCAAACAATAAAAAATGCAATTATCGGGTTAATTCGAGTAAACTATTTCTGTATCTCTTATACAGGTAATACAGACTTGTGGCATATCGTGCCTTTACATGGTGGATTCATGGAAGACTGGGATTTCGTGTTCGACGAGTAATACCTGCCTGTATAGTGAGCCATTCGTGATGTATTCCCCAGTGACCATGGACAATACAGTGGATTTACACAGACAGTACATCGCAGCAGTGTAATTTGTATTGTCATTGCCATCCACTTTACCAAACTAAATAAAAATAAATCAAAATTAGTTGATCTGAACAGTTGTTAGACATTTTGTGTCCACAACACGTCCAAACATCTAAGAGTATTGTAAAAGATTGGTGTGCTTTAACAAGTTTCCTGGCCTATCGCGCTCCCCGCATCCACTTCCATCCCCCCTCCGCCATTAATGGCTGTCCGCACCTGAAGGCGTGTCCTCGCCAGGGGGCTGGGAGGATGCGTGTATAGCACAGGAGGGGGATATCTTTATTCCAACTCTTTATATGGCAGAGTCGAAGCAGAGAGCACACCAGCAAAAATTCTCTAGGTGGTAAAACGTGGCGAGCAATCAAGGCTTAACTCTTAGGAGGTGATGCAGGCTGGTTCTTAAGTACAGTGTAGTCCCCAAGCACCCACAAAGGAATGTCCACACTATGTTAGTGAAAACACAGTCTTTATATAAATAAGGTTGACGTTATGTACACAATCACAATAACACCCTTTGTACGCTGGCAATACTATAATGGCAAACATATACAGGTCTATGTGGTACCACTCTTAGCTATCGATTCCTTTGAAATGCATCCACTGCTAACAGTTCGTATGGCATACGAATCAAATTAGAAGATGAATCGACGATACTCGCAGAAAGAAAGCATGTTAAATCAAGCAATGGCAGAACAGTCCCCAGTCTACCTAGAGACAGTTCTGTGTGAGGATCCCCCCATCTGGGCAACCTGTAAATAAAGCGTACTGACAAGCCGAGTCCAATTATGCTTAATATAGTCTTGACTCCTTCTAAAGGTTCTACGACCCCCAAGTACCTGGTTTCTTAAAGTTCTTCGGTGAGTCGTCAACGGGCCCTTCTCGAGTGCACTCCCTTTAATGCAGGAGCCACGGGTCGTCGAGAGTTGGTGATGAAAAAGGGTGAACACTGTCGCTGCAGCTTCAATTCTTGTGGTGCTCGTTGACGATTATCTAAAACGTCCTGCAAGCTGAGGCGAAGGAGCACTGCGGCTCCGATCAGCGACGGCGGTCGTCGACAGCGATGGACTTCAATGTTCGGGCGCTTCATTACGTGATTCCGCGGCAGTCCCCATCTCCGGTCGGCCGCCTTTCGAGGGGCTGACGTCTAGGGAGCTTTGGCAAAGATCAGCTGGTGCACGATGGTCCCTCGTAGCTCGGGAAGAGGTCTCCTAGCCAGGTCCTCTCTTGGATAAGTTCCTTGACAGTCACGCAGCTTTCAGATTAGCTAAGGACAGCAGAAGCAATTCTTCTTCTTCCAGTGGGCTTCAAGGTTAAGCATCAGCTTCAGCTTCTGAACGATTTGCATCAGTGAGAGGCCCCCAGATATACTCTTGATCTCCCATTCACTCTGCTGGGTCACACTCAGGCAACCAATCATTCAGAAGGGCATTCGGGCAGTCAGGCAGCCAATCAGGCTCACAGTGCATTCAGGCCATTCTTCTCCATCCAGACACTCAACACGAAATGTGGATTTGGACAAGTACACTGCCATTTAGCACTCCACATTGACACAATGACTGAGACAGCGCTGCCCAAAACTGGGATGAATGCAAACACCAGATACTAGACACCCATAACATGAAATGCATATTCGTCACACAATCCATTCACCCAGATCCCACCCCAGGGCGTACTCACAACATACAGTCAGTGGGAAGGCTCCGGCCAGTGTGGCCTGGACTTCCCCACACTACCATATATGGAACTTCCACCCAACAGCCAGTCAGGGGCAAGGGAAAGAGTCAGGGCTTCTCGGGACTTTAACAAGCGATAGAAAGAAAGAGGGCACAGGGGTCATCTTGTTTCCCATCAGGAATCAACTGATTCCAATGGCAGGGCCTGTGTATCCGCAAAATGGAGGATACGCATAGCACCGGTCAAATTCAGCATGGAGCTGCCACCAGCCCATTCCCTGCTATGTGGGCCACACACAGGTGCCCAAAAACATACACTGGGAGTACATGGGTTGTAACCCCACCCAGGGGTGCCATAAGGGTATCCCAAGGGTCTGTACACCAAACCAAAAAGAGGAAGAGCTGCACAGCCAGGAGTCCCACATGAACTCCTGTGTGGAAAACAAGGCAGAACACACATGATAAAGCAATAAAAGGACAAGGATACGGAGGGCCTTTCCCTCCGATGCATTACCAGCATCACAATGAGAACCCTCAAGGTGCTGAATACCATGCACACCACAAAGGGTTCTTTCGCATGGGGAGCCTTATCCAAATGACCACCCCAGACCTGGTTTCTCCAGACTCCCCTTTGAAGACCCAGTCCCTGCAATCAACCTATCTCTGTGTCCATTGTCTGTGTTCCAGGCCTATTGCGCTCGCCTCATCCACATCCATCCCCCTCCGCACCTGTGGGAGTGCGATCGCAGGTGGGCTGCAATGGAGGGATTGAGGAGGTCACATTGTCATAAGCCTGGTGGGTGTGACCGAACACCTGAGACTTTCAGATGCACACTTCTGTGATCCTTTATAAACACTGTGGGAATTAACAAGAAAACATCGGAGATCGACAACGGATATCACTTGCTATCCACTTTCTACCTTGCTTGCTGAGTCGGCTCATCTGTTCTTCTACGTAACTTTTAGTCAACTTTTACCATCGTTTCCTGTAGTGTCAACATTCTCTGCTAGGCCACTTTCTATTGCTTTATACTCAATGTACACCCTATTCTCATTTTAGTTTATTCAAAAAGTCTACACCATTATCAACCGTCCTATGCATTTTTATCTCTGTAATTAGCACATAACATTACAGAGTATTGCTTCCAAATGTACTCCCTTAGTCCATTTTTCAATGCATGTTTGCTTTAGGTGGCATTTTTTATAAAGTTATTTTTTTTATTATCTAAAGAAATATGTTTGATTTATTCACTGTGATACTTTTTTAATAGTAATATTTATCTATATTTATTTAACAGATCATAGGAACAATCCAACAATATCTTCATGTATTCTTTTGGGTTGCACTAGTACAGTACAGTTCTGCGTGTATTTGCAAAGGATTTAAATTGATTTCCAGCATCTGACATTGAAAGCAGAGCCAAGGATTTCTTGGATGACGTGATGGGCAATTGAGTCCGCGTCTGCAACATGCACTTCTCAGAAGATAAGTATGAAAAATCACATTACACTAAAAAGCGTTGCAGCAGACTCCTTGGCAATTTACTTCCCAATGCAGTTCCAACTGAATTTCAGCACACGCTGACGCAGGGGGGAGTAGTGGTTGCCTGTATGATATGTCTTATAAATGACAACTCAAAATATTGAAATAGTCTGAACAGGCAACATAAGGAACATTTTCAGTTTTTGGGGAATATTTCCATTGATCTTACACAAGTTTCCTTTGTGACACGATGTACTGTGGTTTGTACATTTTGAATTTCAGATTACTTTGTATATCACTACTTTAGAGATACTCGAATAGTTCAGTGCAATGGGAGCCTTTCCAAACACACACTCACATTGCGTCGTTTAAAAATAGGTATTTTAAATTACCATGTCTGTCTTTACGTAGACCGCACTGATGGAATTACAGACCGTTACCATAGAGGAAACCAAAGACATGTCCAACATCCTAATAGTGAGGCCAAGAAACTTGCACACAAACTTTTTAAAATTGTTTTTTTATGTGCATTTTCTATTGAACAATGTTATGAATGTATGCATTGATTAAATTACCGCAATGCTACATAACCCACTATTCTGGAGACAACAGCAACCTCTCTCACCTTCCCAGTAATTTGTTTAGAATATTCCTTCAGATGTGACTATACAAAATATGTATTTGTTCAAGTTCTATATTGATTATTGTTATGTATAATATTAGCTTTTGATACAAAGTGGCTTTTTAGCTTCATTGTCAATATCAACCATCTTATTTTATTTTGAGGTTACATCTTTATTATTAAAAATAAAGGTAAATGAGAGACCGTCAGAGGGCGCGGAGCATGCTGGACGTGTGAGACCAGCGCTCCTCTGCCACCGCAGGGCCTGGCACTCTGAGCCAATCCCCGGCCGGGAGTTTGGAGAAACCCCGGCAAGAACGTGTACCCCCGCGGCAGCGGCCCAACGAATTGAGCGCTCCTCCGAAAGCGGACACAGCCTGGACCAGATTTGAGGCCCCGCTAGCTGAGCAACAGAGAGGACACCTTCTCGGACGCCGTGCAGCAGAGCCCCTGGGTGCGGCACGCCTCGCGGTGCCCCAGGCCTCAGACAGACCCGCCGCGGAGCCCGGAGCTGCCGGTAGCCAACCCCGCGACAGCGGCGGTCTGGGACCGGAGCTTTGGGGGCTCCCCTCCCGCCCATAACACCGAGAGGAGGACGCCAGAGCATGCCCCCCACTGTGCGCGGGCCCTGGAGCTCGGCCCCGGTGGTGTGTGGACGTTGCGCGGGGCCGGGGCGAGTGGGGGCATCCTGGTGGGAACCCCCACCACCAAGAACATCTCCAGTGCGGGGCCTCCAGCCGGTCCCCGGGAAATCACCACAAACAGCAGATCAGGACTCCGGGAGCGTCCCGACCCATCCCCCACGCACGGAGGCCTACACGAAAAAAAAAGGTCTCCAGTGAAGGAGCCCAAGCCCACAATGGTCATGTGGCGGCCCCTGGTGGCCTGAAGAAGGTGAGGAGCGCAGGGGGGAGAACTGATACCTGAGACTAGGCGGGCTGTGTTAGGCCCCCTTAGCACCCTCCAGTGCCCACCGAGCACGAGCCAGTACAATTCTCTCCACAAAAGCTGGCCCGGCCTTCCCCCCTGGAGGACAGGGGGACCCCTGGAACATTTCAGCCGTGACACATCAGGAGAAACAGGCCCCAATCACAAACTCAGCTCCCCTCGAGAGGACCTGATCCATCTCCGGGGTCCCCCCTCCCCCCCACAAGCGAGTTTGCCACTGCGGAAGCGGGGAGGGCCCAAGACGACCAGAGGGAACATTAAGGCAGGGTGAGGGGCACCCCCGCCCTCCCCCATACTCCAAAGTGCACCCAGAGATCGGAGCCCTGGAACCGACTCAGCCCACGTGTGCAATCCACTCCCTTCAACGATTCCGCCGGTCCTACGCACCCCTCGGAGAACCCCCCACTGTGCTAACGAAGGACGACCTCAAGGACATCCTCCAGGAGATAAAGGCGATCCGAACGGACATACAAGCCTCAATAGTTGATCTCAGGGGGAGAGTGGAGACGCTCGAAGAAAAAATTGAAGGAATGGAAAACGACCACCTCCAAACGGACCTGTTAGACATGAAATAGGAAGCGAGGCTAACAGATCTAGAAATCAGAGAGGAGGACATAGTCCTGAAAATGGACAACCTAGAGAACAGAGAACGCCAAAACAACCTGCGCATCACGGGTGTGACTCAACAGAGAGGCGAGACGGCCGCAGACGTGGGGAGAAAGGCAAGGGAGCCCACCGAGGGGGGGGTGGAGCGAGGGGCGGCCCAAGGTCCATCGTTGTGCGCTTCATCCGCTACAGAGAGAAAATGGAGGTCCTCGAGAAAGCGAGAAGGCAGGAGAGCATCTTGTTCGAAGGAGACAGTTAGAATTTACCAGGACCTCTCGGCTTTCACGCTTACCCGCAGAAGAGAGTGCCGGCCACTCACCCAGTGGCTCACCAGCCAGGACATAAAATACAGGTGGTCCTTCCCATTTGCCTTGTCTTTCGAGCGTGCAGGAGTGGACTATAGAGTGATCAGCGGTAAGGAGGCATCCCAAGTGCTGCAGGTACTCAAAGGGGATACCCCAGAAGACGGAAACGAGATGGAGGTGCAGGAGTCTCGGAGCGCCAGGAGAGAGCCAGAGGGCCCCTGGTCCACAAAGATGATGATAAAGGGCAGAAGGAAATTCAAAAAACTAAACACCCCCACAACGGAAGCCGAAGGAGACTAAGCGGCCAGAGGCTCGCCATTAGAGAAACCGAGAGATTGAATCAAACAGCCTCGGCCGGGGATGCTGAGCTTTACAAGGAGTCTGCGGTGGATGGACTTGCATTCACCCTGGTGGCTTGCCCGTTGGCAGGCGTCGCGATAAAGAGGGGGAGGGGGGGAGGAGGGAAGGGAGGGAGTTGGGGTAGGGGATTTTGGGGACCCACAGTCTCAAAACCACATGGGAAAGCGGCAGCATGCATAGATCCGGGAAGATGGTATACACAAGGCAAGGATCCAATGGCAGACAATGAGAATAGGGGCCAGGCTGAGTCACTGAGAATAGGTTCACTCAATGTAAAGGGTCTGAACTCCCCAGCAAAGCGCTGCCTCTTGGGGAGGGAAATCAAGAATGCTAAAATAGATGTCCTTTTCGTCCAGGAAACTAGAACGGTCACGGGAGAGGAGAGGGCCATCCCGGGAGCGCAGGTGGGCCAGACCTTCTGGGCATCCGCTCCCACGAAGCGGAGCGGAGTCGGGATCATCCTGCAGAGAAACCAGAGACTCACAGAGGTAACCAGGTGGGGGAGGGAAGACGATAGAGCCATGATTATATTGGGTAACTTGCACAACTCCAGAGTCTCCCTAGCAGCTATCTATTGTCCTAATGTGGGCCAGGCTGAATTTCTTAAAGAGGCAATGGGAGAGATAATGGCCAATGCAGAGGGGCTCCTTATACTGGGTGGAGACTTTAACATGTGGGCAAATCGGGAACTGGACGATAGTGGAGGGGCCATCCCGCTAGGCAGCAGAGGGGGTAGACCCCAGGGGAAATTCTGGAAGCTGATGTGGGGCTACGGGCTTGTGGATACATGGAGGGAATTACATCCAGAGGGAAAGGGATACACCTTTTACTCAGCGGTCCATGGTACCAGAACCAGAATAGATTACCTTTTCATGGGGCACCAGAACATGAGCCGAGCGGAGTCCTGCACCATCCGCCCGGTTAGCTGGTCGGACCATGACATGGTCTATAGTTTGATTTGTTGAGGGCGATTGGCCAAATGTTGAGTTTTGAGTACCCATGCTGTTATTTTCTAAAATCAATAAAAATTGAAATTTAAAAAAATAAAAATAAAGGTAAATCAGATGATTAACCGTATCTTTTTACATAGTTTAACTTGTATATTATAAAGTCGACAATCATTCGATCAACTTTCTCAAGATGTACTTTGTTAGATCAAAGATTTTTATATTAAATTGTTTAACAATGTAATCAATGTTCTTTAAATTTGTTATGTACTACTGAAACGGTCGAAATTGAACAGACACATGGTCAAGAGGTATGTCTATCCCACTTGCCGTCTGTAGTGTCTCATACCAATCCTTCATCCTTAACTCTTCTGATATTAGAGCCTCTGGAAAGCCTAGTGTTCCATACTCCAAGCCAAAAAGCTGTGCTTCATCCTCCGATGGCTCATCCGCCTCATATATTGCGGAGAGAGACATGAAAAAGTCCTGTCTTGGAAGAGGAGTGAAGGATTCTTTAGATTTCTTGACCTCCTTTCAGCAATTTTGTCGATGATGGGGTCGAAGTTCTCGGCGCTGAAGTCTTCGACAGAACCCTTCGCTGTCTATGGCGAAGATCGTCTTCGACGTAGTAGGTTCTCGACTGGAAATGTACTTCGAAGGTTTGAGGAGTTTTCTCATGGACACCCGGAATCTACGGCGCCCAGGGTTTGTCATCTGCCTTTTCTTTGTCGGGTTTTCTCTCGACAGGGGCATGGCTCCTACTCTTCTGCTTCGAGGGGGTCGGGCTGCATTCTCAAAGACTTGAGCATTTTTCGTCAGAATCTCTCCCATTCAGCCAGTGAAGCCGATTTCATCGGGCAGGTTACCTGTTCAGGGGAGGAACTCTAGGAGGATAGCGACCTGTGACGCCTTTTCTTCATTCGTCGTGAAGACGAAGATGAGTGGTGAGATCCAATTCTGGATAAATAACGTGTTTAAGCGTTCTACCAGCGAGGAGAGCCGCCCGTCGACTTGTCGAAGGATTGCTTTCTTGACAGAGTGGTCAAAGGGGAATTATGTGACCTACCTGCAGCTAACTTCACTTTATGTTCTTTCAGGGCTTTGACCGTCATCGAAAAGGCAGGATCCACACTACAATGTCTTATGATTGGATCCCAAACACCACAGACCCACCTGCATTTTTAAACCCCGAATTTGGGGTCTATGATACCGACGAAGATGCCACTATTTACTCGATAGGTTTCCCTAAGGAACCGAAGCACACCAATCTTCTGAAGCAATAGCTCTCACGTAAAAACAGAACTAAAGCCAATGATTGCTGAGCGCACTATATGTACCAGTGGTGACATCGACATCGGGACGGCCCGGCATCAACTCGCAGCGCCCCCTAATGAAAAAGTTTTCTACAGCAGCTAAAGCTGAATATGGATATGGCAAAAGATGAGGAATACGTGGGAAGACACAATCCATTTGAAACGTTGTTTTTAAAAATAAGTTGTCCATCAGTTATTTCATTGATATTACATGTTCATGTTGTAATGCATATATTCGGTGTGTGTGCTTTAAATTAAGCATTTTTTATTCTCTTCGATTAGAGGCCTAGGAAGAAGAGGAGCATAAATACTCGGACAGCTACACAAACTAATGATGTCGCTTGCCAGACAGTTGTCACTTGGGAAAAGCTACATTTGGAGGCTCAGCAGGGTCCTCGAAAGATTTAGTGTCATGATGCAGATGTCCATTGGCCGGAATTTGAAATGAATGTCAGCAGTGACCCATGGAAAGTAACTCTGGATCATTGTCACAGCACACAAAGTCACCCAGAAGAAACAGACAACACAAAAGAGGTTACAGAATTGCTAGAAGAACCGCTCACACAATCCACACCCCCTAAAAAAAATGCAATCCAAGAAAAAGTCAATGGGCCTCATTACAAGTTTGCCGGTCTGGTAACAATGGTACTGGTAAGCTTGCTGGTACTGTTGTTACCGGACCAGCAAACTACAAGTTCTGCTCACGGGTGCCTTCCCGCCTGCCAGGACTGACGTGCCAGTCGCATCGGCACCCGCGAGCAGACCATGTCGGATGCACCAGCACCATTCATGAATGGTGCGGGTGCATCAGGCCTCCCCATTCCCATTGAGCCCTATTAAAAAGGACTCAAAATATATAGTACTCGACTGCTTCCTGATCGAGATTATGAAAATTACTGAATGCAATCATAAATTTCATAGGAGGATATGTGGGGAGCCGTTGGTGAAGTTTACTTGTGTAGTCAAAGGCACCAACCTAAAGAACAAAGGTAGTTGTGTACAACACAACTAATTTTCATGGTCTGCTCAACCTATCCTTTGAAAAGTGCCTGCTGGAAATGTACTTTGTTCATCTGCTTTGTTGTTTAGAGGATAAACATACAGTACAATTTCAAGTTTTCAGTTCCTTTAAAAAAAAAAAAAAAAAGTACTATTAATATCAGAAGGATTTCTTGTTACCTGCTATTAGCCAGGCATGAACACTCAATAGAGGTCAATGGATAATGCTCTCGCTGGCAAAAGGCTCTGGCTTACTGGTGATGCACAGTGTGACAGTCCAGGTTTTTCTGCTAAATACTGCACTTACCACTTCTAAGACATGGAAACGAAACAAATAGTGAGTTCAGTCGTCGTGCAAGTATCTGAATGTTCATCTTTGTTGCCATGGAAAAATATGGTTTCATTAAATCCATTCATTTCAGCAGAGGAATACAAATAGACCCGATAGCCACTGAAAGGTACGTTTCAATAGCCAATGCCATGCGAGAGCAGTTCCCAGACATAAAGCATCAATATGATGTTTAGCACATTGCAAAATCACATTTCAAATAAATTACAGCTACTGGGAAAAAAAAGGCTACAGAAAACATTTTAAATTGGTCACAGGCTATCAGCAACCACCTTTAGTGGAGTTCAGAAATGGATTTGTAGATATTCTGCTTGAAAAACGGCATTATTTGATGGATCGTTGTTCTAACACACACTCTTGGAAAGAAAAACATTTCCACAAATGTGCACATGGACCATTGAGCAATAAGCAGGAGTGTAAGAAAAGGTGGTTGGATCCAGGCTCCCCTCCTCACACAGCATTTGAGAAGATTGTGTACGACAAAACGCTTTCAAGAGACACAAGGGGACTCTGCGAGTAATGCCACACTGAGAGGTGTTCCATAATATGTGCCTAAAGTACGGGCCTAAAAGGTTGCATTGTAACATATACGTATGGAGGCCAGAACAGGACCGACTGTACTTGCTCACAAGGAGAACGTTGGAAGGGAATAAGCAAAACCTGCTGGAACTTTGTTACAAGGAGTTTATAAAAAGAAGCAAACCGTGGGTGGCAAAGCCAATCTTCGAGCAGATGGATTTTGAATTTGTGAAAGATCCGAAATTGAATGTGCTAGTCATGCAAATGCATGGAATTGATCCAGATTTTGTTTCCAGGGCCCAGTCTATGCCACGGAACAGTGCAAAAGAGGTTTGCCCGCCTGAACTTAAACTTGATGCAGATTAAAATTATGTGTTACTCTCTTCACAATGTTTAACAAAGCCAGTTTCAAGCTTTTGCACAGTGTTTGAAAATTGTATAAATTGTACCATAAATGGAAAATTAGATCACTTGATATGTAATTGTTAAATAATGTATTTTTAATTATGTACTGTTTGTGAAATAATGTCACTAGATGGGCCTTAACAGTCCTATTTTTCTTTGAATTTTGTATTTATTATCATCAAGAAAATTGATTTATATTACAATAAATGTTAGTGTGATTATTTCAGGTATGTGACTCAAATCAAATGTAGAAGAGACTGGTAAGCTTAAAACCAACAGTTACTAGGAGCAACTTTTGGTTCCCCAGGCCAACTAATGTAACACTATAAACTAGCTCCTTGTTCCCCAGTGGTAGCTCCTACTAACCTGTTACTGCAGGATACCAAGGCACTGCTGGTAATTCCTGCTTATCCAATCCTAATTTTGAGCCCTGTTTGTAATGAACTGACAATAGTTGAAGGATCTAAGCAGAATATTGGAACAGCAGACAGAGAAACTAAGTCTCCAGAGCTCTGGTCTTCTCTAGGCTGGACTACTGCAACAGCCTCTTCCTCAATCTGCCTAAATCTTCGCTTTGCCAACTTCAACTAATCCAGAATAGGATTGCAAGATTTATCCTTGGCCTCAAGCAGAAACATTTCTCCACTGGCTGCGAGGATCAAGTTCAAGACCCTCTGCATCATTCACAAGGCTTTCTGGGGTCAGGGACCCCACTACATCTGACTATTTCCCTAAATACCTGCCTCTTGGAGACCGTTGGTTATCTAGCTGCAAATCTCTGCAGATCAGACGCTATTGCAAACAGAGAGTGTGGGTTAGATCCCTTTCCTCGGCAGGGGCAATCCTCTGTAATAGTCTCCCTGCCCCTCTCAGGCTTCCGCCTGATCTGCTTAGGTTCTGGAAGATTCTCAAAACCCACTCTTCTTCACCCCCCCCCTTCTAATGACCCCGTGTCACACTAACTGGTCCATTGTGAACTCCACAGGGCACCAAGCCTTCCTCGCCCAGCACCCTGTGTTCCTGCCCCCGCCCCCACAATCTGCACTTGCCCTTCTGGGCCGCTTTCCCCCCACAAGCATGGCAGGCTGTTCATCCCTACCGAGCCTGGTTCATCCCTGTACTCGCGCTTCACATGTGGTCCTCACTCTGTGCTCTTACCCTGGCTTTTGGCCCACCTGGCCTCCCCTTAGCACTTGCCTAGCCCCATTGGCCCTCTTCTTCCCCTCCTCCAATACCTCCGCCGCACTTGTATACCTTCCCTAGCCCCGCACCTCCCAACCACCCTAGCATTTTCCCTTCTGCCCGACCTACACCTCCCCTTCCCCACTCCCTCCCCCTGCACTTGTTACTACTCTTGCATGATCCGAATGACACAAGGCCTAGTAGGACCATCATTAGTTTCTTCTTCCCTGCCCCCTACCCTTTTTTTCTTGTGGCAATTTGCAAATAACCAATAAATAAATAAAATAAATAAAGTCTAACCTCGCTCGAAAGTAGACCAAAGGTGACCAAAGGTGTATGTGCCACAGTGTTAGCCAACATTGAAATAACGAGCAAAGGAATAGGTCTTGCCAATGTGCACTATGAACATGCGCCTGTGGCCCAAATGTGGAGAATAACCAGGCGCACATGCATCAATGCAGAAATCAAAATGATTGCCGGAATAGATATACACAGAATCCAGTAAGCCTTTCAAAACTGCACTCATTCGAGGCATGCTGGAATTTTAGTGATGTAAACTTGTTTTTCTTTTTATTGGTGCTCATTGCACTTGTTGACCTGACTGCAACAGTCCACCCAGCCTGGATCGAAATCGCGCCCCCCTTCCCTTCCCGGTACGTCTGTGTTATCTCTATATATTAACACACCGCTTTTGTATTCCAATTCTGCTTATTTCAGAAAAGAATCGACCCACTTTGGCCCAAAAAAAAAAAACTGCACCTCACTATTATCATGGCCTTTTTTCGGCATTGCTCTATTGAAGTATAAGGAAATCCGAGCCCGTCTGCACCTCGCCTGGGGTCATCTTTGAAAGAATACGTAAATGTTGCGGGACCGGGCACGTCAATACCATTCAAATTATGTGGGATACTTGTAATATTCTTTTATTTTGTTTAAATTACTTTATTGGTTTTTGCATATCACCAGTCACATTTATACACCATTAGTCAATCAAAAAGAAAAACCGAATACATACAGTAATATGCTTTTTTTCTCCCCCCTCCAATACCTCTCCCCTCCCAGCCCAGCCCACACAACTCTGCCACCAATACTTCGTTCATACCATATTTATACTAATAATATCCTCTCCTCTCCTGAATTCGCTACTTTCCAGAACAACTTGCCCTGAGACTGTCAGAGCGGCTACCAATTGCCTTCAAGCCTCAAACCCACCACCCTCGGAGTCATCGTTCCTCCCTCTTGCTTCCTGCCACCCCACAGTTTCTGTATTAGCCCATTTCACTAGATATCTACACCATCCTTGTGCAGACGGTCTCATCTGAGATTTCCAGCTCATTGCAATCCTGCGTTTAGTCAGGATGTACGCTAGGTTCTATAGTTTGCTAACACGTTTGGCCCACCTGGGCCTAGGGAAGACACCCAAAAGACATACCTAAGCGGATCCCACATCCAAAATAATTTCCACTCTGGCCATGATTTGAGCCACCTGGCCCCAGAATTTGCCTATCTCTACACATGACCAAAACATATGCACTTACCATCCCACATTTCGGGCATGCCTGCACTCCTGCTCGATCGAACTTAGCTATTTCATATGGGGTCAGGTATTCCCTGTGGGTCACATATAACTATCTGTTGGAACTGCTCATTTCTTGTCACCGTTTTGTGGTATCTCTGCACTCTACCCCACATCCCATCTGACATGGGCTCCAACACTTCTGTCTCCCACTCCCGCTTTGTGTGCATCACCTCCTTACCCACCTTAGTCATTAACAGCTCGTATATGCGGGAGACCTTGTGTCCTCATTCCAAAACATCATAAAATGTTTCTATTACCTCTACCAGTTGTGGGTATTGTTCGCCCCCCGACTGTGAAGACGCTGGAAGGAGGGGGGGGGGGGTGCACATCAGCTCTCTATCTGGTAGAGGAGAGGCACAGAGGACCCCTGCCGAGGAATGTCCGCACACTGTATCGGTTAACACACAGTCTTTATATAATTAATATTCAAGGTTATATAAAATATTACGATAACGCACTTTGTACTCGGTTATCTATAATGGCAAATATACAATTCTACGTGGTACCACAGTTACTATTAGATCTCTTTAAAGTGCATCAACTGTACGGTTAAATGGCACACAAAAGGAAACCAGCAATAGAGGTAAGAGGAAAACAGTTGGTTAAGGCAATTGTCAGAATACTGGCCCCTACTGAGACACAGTTCCGTGTGGAGATCCCCCCCCCATCTGGGCAACCTGTAGAATAAAGAGATATCACAAGCCCAATCCATATATTGTTCACCAATGATTTCCCAATAGTTTACAACCCCAAAGTACCTGGTGTTGTAGCATTCCTCGTCGGGGAATCGACGGCCCTTCTCGAGTGTCCTCCCTTTAAGGCAGGAGTCACGGGTCATCGAACGTCTGATTGAGAACAGGGTGAGCTACAGCGGTGAAGTGACAGCTTCGTTCCTAGCAGTGCTTGTTGACGGGGGAAGCGTAAACGTCCTGCAAGGAAGAGGCGTGCGGGGCACCTCAATGTCGATAGTTCTGGACCGCAAAGAGTTTGAAGAACTGTAGCCCAGTAAGGGCGTCGAGTCGTCGGCGGCTCTGTGGTCTTTGGGTGGCGGGAAACCCACCGGTGGATACTCCTCGGCACGTCGACGGTCTGGCCTTCTCCAGCGGGATACAGCGGGCAACGATGCGGACGAGAGGGTCCTTGAATCAAAAGTTCTTAGGCAAACGGGAGCACGGCGGCTCTGGTCGGCGACAGCGGTCATCGACAGTGGCGGACAACAGTCCGGGCGCTTCTCCTTGGGATTCCGCGGTAGTCCCCATCTCGGGTCGGCAGCCTGTCGAAGGTCTGTCTACCAGGGAGCTTTGGCAAAGATCAGCTGGTGCACGATGGTCCCTCTTAGCTCGGGAAGAGGGCGCCTTACCAGACAGAGCAACTTGATGAAGGAGAGCAACAGCAATTCTTCTCGGCCAGCAGGGCTTCAAGGTCAAGCGTCAGTTTCACTCCAGTTACTATTCGTAGTTTGGACTTCAGCTCTGAACACCTCTGAACACGATTCCTAGCAGTGAGAGGTCCCCAGATATACTGTTGATCTCCCATTCATTCCGCTGGGTCACACTCGAGCATCCAATCACTACAAAGGGCATTCAGCAGTCTGTCAGCCAATCAGGTGCACGGTGCATTCAGGCCATTCTTCTCCATCCAGACACTCATAACACAGAATGTGGATTCGGACAAGTACCACGCCATTCAACACTACACACTGCATTCATACCAGTTTCGGGCAGGGTTGTCTCAGTCATTGTGTCGAACATTAGATACCAGACATACACAACAAGAAGTGCATATTCGCACACACTCCATTCACCCAGGTCCCACCCACAGGTGTACCCACAACATACAGTTGTTGGGAAGGCTCCAGCCAGTCTGGTAGGCACTTCACCCACACTACCATATATGGAACTTCGACCCAACAGCCAATCAAGGGGAAGGGACATAGTCAGGGCTTCCCGGGACTTCGGGAAGAGCAAGGTAACAGGCGATGGAAGGCAAGAGGCCACGAGGGCCATTTTGTCTCCATCAGGAATCTACCAATTCCAATGACAGGGCCTGGGCATCCCAAAATGGAGGACGCTCAGGGCACTAGTCATTTCAGCAAGGAGCGGCCACCAGCCCGTACCCTGCTCTGCGGGCCACACACACACACACACAGGTGCCCAAAAACATACACTAGGGGCACAGGGTTGTACCCCCACCCATGGGTGCCATAAGGGTATCCCATGGGTCCGTTCACCAAAACCAAAAGAGAGTTGCACCGACAGGAGTCCCACATGAACTCCTGCGCGGAAAACACGACCGAACACACGATAAAAAGCAGTAAAGGACAAGGATACGGAGGCCCTGTCCCTCCGATGCATTTCCAGCATCACACCGGCCACCTGCCCTTGATGATCTTTAGGAGTTGACAGTATGTGATATATTGTCCTCGGTGCAACCCAGTGCTCCCAAATAGCATACTGTAGGTGGATTCGGCAGGGGGGGTGCAGGGATTGTCCCCCCGCATATATTTTCACCCAATTCGGACGCAAAATAAAAAGGTCAATTCGGCCGCGGTCAGTTGTATTCTAACAATTCGTATACAACCCTTCAATTCTGCTATAGCTGCCAGGATTCGTTTGTCCATCCTTCCAGGCGTGTCTCCTCCGCGTGTCTCGTGCGATTGCATCTTCGTGTTCTCCACCACCTGAGTAGGTCTGGCAAACGCATCTAGGGACGACTGGTTTCCTTTACCTTTGCTTGCTTTAGATGTCATTGTGGGAACACCCCACCTCGAAGTCCCTTGTAATGCTGAATGCACGCTGTGCCGAACGTTGTCCGCTGCCGTGCCAGGGTGGGTATACGCTCTGTATTATGTACTCCAATGCTTCCTGTAGTCTGATCTCATTAAGTCCTATCTCCCACTTCCACTCTGCATAGTCAATTCTTGCCAGTTCTCATTCCTACCCATGTAGGTAGGAGCTCGTTGTGCACACACTGCTCACATTTCTCACTCCTCTATCACGGTCTCTGCTGTACTGCCCATTGTCCGGTTACAACCAGGTGTGATCCATACTGCATCCTAGCATCCAGGCTCTCCTGCTATACCATGCGATATGGATTGCACTAGGAACCACTGGCAGTCACATCTGCTGCTGTCTATACGTCTCTTGTCCTCCGCCTCCCTTGGAGGCTGCCTTGCAACGGGCTGGCAACTTCCTATAAGGGCTTGCCCGAGCAGTCTCCCCGGGCCATATAGGTTCTGCCTGCTCCACACCCCTTTATGCTGGCCTGCGAGGCTCTTTCCAGCTATAGGCTGTCGTACATCTGGTGCCCCTGAATTTGCCAATATTATCGTGCTGAAACTCTCCTTTCATTTGGGGCAGCATCCGAAGTTGTGGAGCCTGTCTCTGCCCAGCAGCATGATCTGGTTCCGCCCTTTAGTATCTTGCCTGCCTCTCTGGCATTTTGCCAGTCCTCTGTCCAGCATCCGTTCGCCGGCTTGTTGTTCCAACAGTGCGCCTACCTTCTCATGCTGTAAATCCCAGTTTACCACTTGCGACTCTTCCGGTATCCTTATGGTCCAGCTGACTGCCCTTTACGTGGCAGCAAACATCTATACCGCCGCCATCGGCGCTACCTCTCACCTGCACTTTGAGGCACTGGGTCTGCCCTTGATAATGGACCACACCTCGTGTCGGTCCCGCCGAGATACCCTGTCAATCCCCTCCTCCGTTCTCGGCAGAACAATGTGCTACCTTTGTTGCTCTCCATTCCGAATCCTCTCTGTGCATGTATGCCGCTCTTTTGGCAATGTCAATTTCACTTTCCGTGAGAGGTTCGATTCTCTCTATGTATCCACCATGCAGTTACACTGTTGCCATTCACTGTGTTTTATCCAGGCACTCCTGACCCGCATTCAATCGTTCGCTCTTGCTGTCCGATCACACCATCGCACAGCTGATCGAGGGCGACTGTCCCATTCCCGGCTGCTTCCTTCCGCCAGCGAGGTCTTTCAAGCCTCAGTTTGCTCGGCAGCTAATACCTGGTGCACTAAAGTCCAGTGCCATCCGTTTATCGTTTGGGGCAGACCCTCCTGGCACGCAATGAAGCCCGGTTCCAATCCACATGTACCAGGCTCTCCTCTCCGTGATAGCGGCTGCTGCACTTTTACTCTACCTCACTACTGTTTGTCGTTTGCCTTCTTCCATAGAAGTCGGTTCCGAGTTCTGACGCCTGCCAGTGGATTACCGTTCAGTAACTGCCGGCTGACTCTATGCATGGCTGCGCGGTCTCGCTGTAGTCTTCCCTTTGTTCTTGCGGCGCCATCTTTGTTCCAACTACGACCAGGGGCACTCCAGACTTCCTACGCTCATATCTCGGTCATTCTACTCCAGCTTTCCACTGTCATGCAACCATGGCATCCCCAGTGTGTTCCCACATCCGTAGGTATTATTAGACACTTGTCTGCTTGTTGCCAACGCTTCTTCTTGCCAAGATAATATACAGATCTGCAGGCGCTCACAGGAATCATAGCTTACTCCGTGGCCATGTTGCCACGCCTCCCATAATATTTTGTTGTTTTTCACTTGGACAGCTTGCCATTAATATTGTTAATTTTTGTGGCATCTGTTTCCAAAATTAAACTCTCTGCGACATGCTGTGAACGCTGGATAAAGGGTTGCATTGATATTTCTCTTTGAATCCAACGCACTAACAATTTGAAGGCAAAAATGTGTCAAATATCCACAAAGAAATGATAAGATTTACTATATTGAAAGCTTATGTAGGAAAGTTAAGTTTCTATTACTGAGGTCTGTTCGATGTGGTTGGTCATCCGTCACATAGGGAAAAATGGAAACAAGACACAATGTAAGCAAAGTTTTAAATAATGTTTATGCAAGTGAGGATGGCAGGTGTGCTGTATCCTACATGATTAACGTTGTGATGGATGAATGTTCAATTTGACACAAATATTAGACATTGTACATGTTGTTGCAGCAATACAGAGCAACATGGCAGCCGATAGCTCTTCGTAATGGAATGCCATGTTCGTCGATCAGAAATCGTTGATAGAAGATAATAACTTTCTGTGAAGAATGCAAAGACTGGGATTAATCAATCGATGAACGGAATCAGCATTTTAAGGTCACTGTTCACTTTTAAACAGTAGGCTTGTCCTTTTTGCATATACTTGATTATAGTTCAGCACTTATGGGCTTAAAATAGATGGAGCGTCTAGTGATGTCAGCGTTAGGGGCGGGTGATCTGAATTAGTGCCGCGCGGGCGCTTGAACTTAAGGTGATGGATCAACAGATAAGATTAGTACAAGATGGCGCAACCCGACCTGTCGTTTTCGCATGTGTTAAAGTGAGAAAAACATTGGTAATTTGCATTGGAAGTTTTTCTTAAGAACTATCGATGTATGCTCTAAAATACATGCCCGATCGAACTACCCATTTAATGTTGCCTGTTTGCCTTGGATCAAGTGATTGATTAGCCCTTTGTGTATGGAAGAGGAGGTGGCCATTTTTGGCCACTAGATGTTTTTGTTGTGCCAAGACTGGGGCCGGTAGGCAGCCTGAAACAAGCTCTGACTGGCATAAGCCTGTATAGGGCAGTGTGGATTTACTCCTTTCTCCGAGAGACCTTACGGCGTGCAAGGGTACGACTGGAGGGATGGCTGGCCATTGGCTCAGTTTCAATGATGCTTGAAGAGTGATTGGGTGCTGTGTTCATGCAGTGCCCTCCCCAGTGGGATAAAAATCAGACTCCCCCTTTCCCTCACCGTGTCAACAGCTGGAACTCTGAGCCTGCACTCTACAAGGCCAGCTGCTTACGGGAGGACTGAAGCTCTGCACAACAACCATCGAAGCTCTGGATAATCAGACGGCAAATCTCTGCTTCGCCAGGACAACCAGAAAACCCCCACAGCAGTAGCCTTTGAGTTATCTGGTGGTTACAACTGGATCCTGGCTCCTGATCAAAGGCCTCATCTCCCTGAAGCACCGGACCCTGCCTGCATCACAAAACCCAGATGCAGGCTACCCCTTGCTGTCAGGACTCTAAAGACACACTGCACTGAATTGAAAATGCATTCTTCATCTCAGGACCTCAGAGAAGTGCTCTGGCTCGATCTCCCCCAATAGGGAAGGTCCAAAGGCCTGTGCCAACTCAACGCCTGCAATTGCAATGCCAAACTCGCCTTAAGAGTCCTTCTTTCGAGGCTGATTACTCCCTGGTATAACTTCAACACTTGCTCAACATTTGTTCTTCCTTGTCATCTCTCAAGACCAACCCCACCATCAGAAACTGAATCCGCTGTCAGAGGATGATATGGAAATCCTAAATTACCCGCAGCATCCGAGTGCAGTCAACTTGGCTTTCCAGTTCTCTGGACCGACCTCAGGGAATCACTGGATTGAGTATAATCACTCTTCCCAAGGGTCTTGTAGTCCTACCTGCACCAATGACCCGTCACTGGATCCCTTGCTGGTCCCTAGATGTTGTGCACAAGATACACATCTGAAAACAGCTGACTGTCTCTGAAGAACTGTTTTATCAGTATCTGGGTATTGCTCTCCAGACTCTCTGGCACATGCGGGCGAGTCTTTTCATAACTGTATGCATCCCTGCGCCTCTTCTTTAAGGAACTCCCAAGGGCTTCCCTCCAATGGAACATGGAACTCCAGGAACTGCTCCTTGGGGCACTTTCACGCAAAGTTAACTCTAAACTCTAACGCAAAAGACGGCCTATTGTCTCACTAAAAGGCTCACCTTGGTCTCCACTTGAACTTGCCAGCCTAGATAAGAAAGCCTTTAGATACCTGTTAATGCCTTTTCTTTCTAGATGAGACCCCCTATCAAATCTAAAAGAATGCTTAGTTAACATTATGTTACTTATCATATTGGAGCATTTTGTTCTGCAAAGCTACTTACCCGTGAGTGTTCATTCTCTTACTGGGTACTAATAAAGAGTGTGTACTGTACCTGTGAACCACCCCACTCAACCTCCTGAGAGTTAGACCTGGGCTGCTCGGTCACCACTACCATTCTCAGAGCCTGATAAGTTTGAAGGAATCATTACCAAGCCAGGAACATACACCCGAAGACTCTGACCACAAGGCTTAAGGAAAATCTCCCGAAAACCAATCTGCTTCTTTGTGGTGTATTTTTTGGAATGGAGTTTCCAGGTGTAAGACTGTACACGGCTTTTCTTGAGAGCAAGTTATCATGTCCCTGTGCGCTGGCAGAATCAGCCTCAACCACCCACTAGTTGACATATAAAAGGGAGTGGCCAGTCCTCCCAGTTACTCGGTTTGCCCATTTAAAGGGTAGTGAGTGTGTCTGACTCTCCACACTACGAGCATATTTTAAGTTTAGATCAGAAGTTCATAAACAAACTGCTAAATCAGACTGCCACTGGACACTTGAAACCACCTTCCCTTTTTTTGAAAATGATACGTTTGTGGATTCACCTCAGGTTGAAAGCCCCTGAGACACAGCAGGAATATAGAGTCCTTCTTTGCCCTCTCCTGATCAAATGGAGTTGTGGTCTGGGAAAGAACAGTATTCAAACAACGCCTCTCCCTTCTGGATATGGTCCTTTGGCACCGCCTCCCACCACCCACCAGTTACTGTCATGTATAAATGCAGAGAGCGCATAACACAGGCCTTACCTTTGAAAGGAAACGTGTTCTTCCAATGTTGGGCCTGTCACAGCTCCCTTTGGCTCAGATGAATGATGACTTGTTGCCTGAACAGCGATAGCCTCCTGTGCAACTGATGGTGTCTCAATGCCAGTTGCTGGGATCTCAGCAGCACCACAATCGGCAGATACAGTCTCAGTCACTGTCTCTACTACAATGTCCTGAGCAGACGTTGGTACAGAAGGTGCCTCAGACAGCTCGCTATCCAATTGCTTCTTTAACTTCTGCTCTAGATCCTTCACCTTTTGCTCATGGTCCTGTTGTGCCAAGTGCTCAAAAGACTTGAAGGCCTAGGGAAAAAAAGAAAATAATAATTGTTCAGCACAGCAGTAGACCTTTGGATTCAAATAGGGCATGGAATAAACAGGATGGGTCATCACCAAGGTAACTACTAACGAAGGGCTCAGAGCCTGCTCTCTATAAGAAAGAATGGCCTTACAGAACTGACTGAGACACAGAGACAGACAGAGAGAGAGATAGAAAACTGGAATTGGTCTGCATTTCCTTGAATCTAGTATAGCAAAAATGGTCTGACCGGATCTCAGAAAACCAAAAGCCTTTGCCCCAGCTGTCAGACCACACTAAAGTAGTTACCCACTATTAATCTGTAAATGAGCACTGATGTTTCAGTGCCCTGACAATGCACCACTTGCATCTGTGGGGATCAGAACAAGACTTCCTAGTTAATAGCAAAATGGTAGTTCCCGAGTGGTGGGATCCTTGCTAGAGAGAGTAGGCTGCATGTCCGGTAAGAAACATAACTGCGCATGCGCAAATGAGTAAGCCTGCGAGTAAGAAGCAGATTTCCCCAACGTAGATATCTTGGAGTGTATGTTTATGCGGATGTGTATGGGAGAGCTGGGCAGCGGCGTGAGGTAGGCCAATTCATTTATTTAAAGTGGGCATCAGCTTAATGAAAGCCTTTTACAGTGGACTTGATGGCATGTAGTGTGGACAAAGTCATCATGAAAGGGCATGATCACAATTTAAAGTGGCAAAGATTAAATACATTCAGACACGAGCAACATGAAAGCCTTTTACAGTGGCACATTGATGATTGATCGTGTTCACACCAGCATCATGAAAGTGTTTTAAAGTGGCAACGATGGAACTAGGATTGGTTTAGCTATGGTTTCCAGTGTTTGTTTTTGCACTTCAGGCAATTTTCGTTTGTCCTCCATCCCCCTAGTTATGGAAGATTTTCTTTTTGCAGCTTTCCCTGGACAGTTTTTTTATTTTAATGAACACCATTTTTTTCTGCTTTGATTTTTTGAAGGAAAATAAAGCCTTCTGCTTCACTTCCCTTTTGCTCATTTGTTATGGGGAAACCGACTAGTCCTTCAGAGTGCCAGTACCAGGAATCTTTGTTTCTCTTTTGAATTCTTGTATTTTTACATTGCACGCAGCACCTTAGTGTGGTCCAAGGGGATACCTTTGCATCCCCCTAACTTTTTACTTTTGGTTACTTGTAAAACTACTGGCTGTTTGAACGGTGCAGATCCTTTCCATTGGTGGGCTTGAGCTTGCTTTCAGCCCCAGTTTTGGATAAGAGAAGGACTCCTACAGTCATTCTTCAGCCTCACAAATCCTTCGAAGAACATCTCGTTGACGACCCAAGGACAACTTCTGCAGTAGACCAACATCATCTTCAGTGATAGGCCGGTGAAGCCCTAACCCTCTTCCTGATCTCAAAAAACCCTAGTCAATGCTTCGACCATTGTAGTAGTGGGACCAACTAGTCTCAACGTCTTCGAGGTTGCATACCCGAAGAGCCTTCAGAAGTGTTGCTAGAATAGTCACTGCTCCACATTCAAGCCTGGACCTTTGGTGGACACAAGCTTGTGCAATAAGTCATCTTCTCAAGAAATTTCAGCTTCCTTGCATCAAGTCCTGGAACTGCTTCTTTGACCGTGACTGGCAAGACACTGGTGGTTGTCTGCAAACAGTGATTGTCGCTGGAACTCACCTTCCTCCATCCCGTGAAGTGTCCTGAAGAGGTCTGTATCGCAAAGGTCTGCATATCCTCAACTAGGCCTGCATCTTGCAGTTGCACCCGACAGGAAAAGCACTCGAACCTGCAACCCCTGATCTCTAACCCAAACAAAGGATGCATGTCTGCGTTATTAGAGACCCCCAGATGATCCATCATGACCCCTGGGAAAAACAGAGTCAAGAAGGTAAGTAAGTATACCTGTACCTGAATGCAGAAAAACGTTATACTCTTTTTCTCATTAGTAGCCAGCGCTGGGTTTTTTTACGCTTACAAATGAACAAATTGGTTTGTTTGCGAGCCTTACATGACAGTAAGCCCGCTCATGCTATTGCGTGGCCCTCGCGCCCCTGTTTTTTTTTTTTCCAGGCCCCCGTTGAAAGGGAGTAGAGACTACATGTAGTCCCTTCTCCCTATTCCATGGAGGTCATTTTTTTATTTACTTGTTTTTCAATTTACTTAAATGGCCTCCATGGAAAGGGAGAAGGCTCCCCTTCCATGGCAGCCATTTTCTTCATTTACTATGGGCGCCACGGAAAGCGAAAACTGACAATGTTTTCCAGACCGCGCCTGCCATTTTTTTTTTTATTTCTTTTTCAGCTGCGTCTCGCAGCTGAAATAAAACCCACCATTAGTACCCCTGTCTAACAGGCTACACTCCGGCCTGTAACTATGGGCACCGGGGGAATTACCTTATGCGGTAATGGCCCGCAGTCTCGGGGTTTATAGCCTTATTGTCCGATTTAAGAATCACATTGTACTGAATTTTATGTAACCGTTTTCTGTGCAACATTAACAGAGTAGTTTTGTATTGATATATGATACTTTTTGTCTCAATAAGTGATCCGTGACCAGATACTTCATTTTCATAAAAGTGTTGTAGTTTTAGATTGCACATTTGTAAAAACCAATCTTTTTGATTGATAATTACATTTTGGTAATTTACTTAATTGAGTTACCAGAACAGTTCATTCTCAACTTGATTGCTGTGGACACAGTGTGACTTTTTATTTGTACCTTTGGGCACTATGCCACATACATCTTAGAGCTGGACTTCTTAAGAAAAATGAATTGTACTGTTGACTGGGTCTAATAATTTTACTTACATGTGAGTACTTACATGGTTAGTTATTGAGTGATGTAATGCAAGTGGACCTACTGGTCAATGTATATATTTGTGTTACATCGTGTTGCGTGATTCAGTACCTGCTTGTTTCATTTCTTGGTGTGTTGTTAAAGGCCTAACTAAATAAGTGTATTTTTATAACTGGCTGTCTAAGTTGAACTATTGAGTGTTATTCAGTGTGGACTCGTTGGGACCCCTCACCACACTCACTTCTCCTGAGACTAACCCTTGACTGCTCTCCACACTACTTGATTGGGTATTGGTGAAACTTTCAGAGTCTCCCTGTTCACCATAACTAGGTGGCCTCCTAAAATCTGTCCACCAAAGTGGATTTTTAGAAATCCATCTTAACACCACCCCCTGACACTTGTCTTGTGCAGGGGCAACACCCCTCCTGTTAGACCCCGATTGTTCCCCACCCTAAACCCCAACCTGCCCCATGTCCCAATTCCCTCTGTTGGGATGGAAAAGAGCCTATCCCACCCCTCTAGGTGCTTCCAAGTAAGGTGAACACCATATGAGGAGATTTAACGTACAAGGTGAGTAATCCACACTATCAGGCAACATGTAGAGGATCTGTAGTGCTTAGAAGTAGATGCTCGGCACTAGAAACCCCACAGCCCTCAACTCCATTTCATATCAGATCCAGATGTGAGAAGCTGTAGGCCTGCGCTGATCACGGTCCAAGAACACAGGCCTAATTTCATACTGATGCCGCACGAGCCCTGTTCCCACGGAAGTCCATTTCCTATCGTTCCTCCAGTGTTGCGAATATTTAGTATCTTCTAAAGGAATGCACCCTGCAAGAGTGAGAGACAACACCAGACACTGCACTGCGTCCATTCATCTCCACTGAACTGCCATTAGGACTCTAACCCCCACCCAGCCAGGCCGGAGCCAGCACCACACCATTGATTCGACCGCCACACCTTTGCATTCCCTGATAAGTAAGCGACCCCCAGGTCCCAACACAAATCAAGTGTCCACAGACGATCTAAGCATGCACGGCTGTATTTCTTTCCAACATAAAAACATATCCCTTGTAACACGAGGTACAGGGAAGGATAAATTAAAGATCAAAACCCAGGGTGGAGACCTCGAGTGTAGGAACTGCAGTATCAATGAAGCTCTGAATGTGTATGTCAGCGTGCCTGTATTCTATCCTCCCTGATCCTGCTGGCATCATTTCCCGGGCCGCCCAGGTGCCTGCCACAATGAGTTAATATTCAGGCTTAGCATGTTTAGTTAGGAACAATGTATTAATGTGTGCCCCGACCTTAGCGCGAGGATGAGCCCAGCTGCACCACGTGGATCCAGACCGATGGGAAAGAACTAACCAATTAATGCCTGGCATCCCCTATTGAGCAGGCTCATGTGCAAGGTGCCTGCAATCAGTGACACCCATTTGTACTGTATGGTATGACACGTTTAGGGTTTTTAAGACCCGGTTTGTGACTAATAGTTAGAGCGCTCTCAAGTAGCAGAGTCCTTTGCTGATATTTGTGTTCTGTACAATTAAACCTTGTTATCCTTGCAAAGCTATCTCCTGGCCTATTTCCCTAGTGGGTTGTCTTCATTCTGGAGGATACGTAAAAAGAGACTTGCCTTCATTTGGTGACCCTTGCAACGTGAATACATTGCTCCCGTACTTGCAGATGTATCCAGGTCTCTCCGGAAGGGCTGTGCCAACCTACGGTGACCAGTCCCAAAGGCTTACGCTAAGTGGCCCTTGTGGTGCCTTCTTTGCAGAATTCCTGCCTGCTCGTTGAAGCATGACATGGCCCCAGGGAGAGCCCAGGGCCTGTTGTGGATTCCCTGTGAACGGAGGCTTTCAGAAGAACGTGAACATTCGACTATAGCCTGCAAGGAATAACAATGTTCGGGCCAGGATGTGGAACAGTGAAACAGGTGAACAACACGTGTTGAATGAAAGTGAAAGCATAGTATGGCTTGTTGAATGAAGATGTTTTTTCATTACCATTCTTATTCATTTTATTTTTTAAAGTATATTAAGGATAAGGAAAGAGGAATAAGGGAGCAACCCCGAGTGAGGGGAGTTGCTAGAGGCACTTTGCACTGTCCTGACCAGTGCGAGAGATAAATACAAGGAGAATATTAGGCGCTCCATATAATTACAGAGCTCAGGACGAGTAGTGGTTGTTGTTTTAGCTTGTTATTTTAGTTCATTTTTTGTGTGTATTTTTTATATGTATGGAGGAGGCCCAGGAGGGGCGTGTATGGTGTGTGTGTGTGTGTGAGTGAGTGCATCACAGGAGAGTGTAGGGGGCGAGTGAAAATCTTCTAGGGGAAAAAAAGAAAAAGAAAAGGTGAAATAGAATTGACTGTTAGTACAGATACAATTATAGTAAATATGTTTTAAGTGGTGCTGGACGAACTGTATTTTTGGGTTTGTGAGATAACTGTGCAAACACATTTTAGATGCACAATACTGACTGGGCATAGCCACACACCCCTAGATCATATATGTAAAGGCCTGCCCCTGTACTGTGAGAAAATCAAGAAGTACCACAACCAATGGATGACAGACTAAAGGAGAAGGAATGCCCCACTCCTGGCCAGAGTTGGGGTCTTTTGACAGGTGCACCTTGCACCATATGTCTACGTATTTAACTGCAAAGTATAAGGAGAGACCATTACAGAACAGAAGGGAAATACTGGACCTCTGGAGAATGTTTGAGGAAATAGAAGCCCCGGAGGGGAATGGGGTGACACCTGACAATATTAAGAAAATTAGTGCAGAGGAGACGACGAAGGGGATTTATCTGCTCGCCACGCGGCCCGCAGGGATACACTAACCCGACATATGTGTCAGGGGGTACAATGGTGGCCGGTCCAAGCACAGCCCCTCCCCCACAGACTTTAACATCAGATTTTAACAATGAAATCACGCAACAACTCAACATCCTGAAGGGCACTAACACCGTCACACTGGTGCTGGGGGATTTCAATAGATGGCGTGGTAATTCCAAAGACAAAGAGGCCATTAACCTTGAGAAGGCTTTGAATAACATTGATTTCAGGGTCATGAATACTGATTCCACCATGGCAAATGGGAACCAACTTGACTGGGTTGTTACGCATAACCTAGAAACTAGTGGGTATATGACCACGCCATGCATTTGGACAAACCACTTTAGAGTGTTATTCACTTTGTCCATAAAATACTCCTCACAGAAAAATAACTGTATTGAGCAGAAGAGACTACAAAGTAGGAATTCTAAGAAACTGAGACGGCACACCTAGAACAGGGCATAATGAAAGTATTGAGGGAGTCCAAAGAGGAGGATTCATGTGATGAATTATCTCACATTATCTATACCATGTAAAAGAGCTGGTGGACCAGAGGTCCCCACTAAAGACAAAACTGGTTAGACCAAACAGAAACCATCAAAAATCGTTTAACCCTCAATTAGCAGAGCTAAAGAAAGAAAAAAGGAAGAGAGAGGGCAGATGGCAGAAGAACCCATCACAGGCCAATAAGGAAAGTTGGAGAGAAATTAGGTCAGCTGCAAATTCCGGTTGTAGGTGAAAGTGCTGACTGCAATTGATTTGAATGCAATCCTTTTGAGTCAAAAGGACCGGGGGGGGTCGGCCAAAACCGCCATTTTTGGTGTAAAAACCACAATTTTTCCTATACGGAAGCCAAAAAAAAAAAAAACATTTTTCAAAAGGCATTAGACCTTTTTTTTCCCCCGTTCCTTTTGACTCAAAACAATTGTAATTCGAATCAATGTATTCGACCCTTTGACTGGACACCGCAAATTCCACCTGTAAATTATTTGGTATACTGAAATCTATTGAAAAGCCAAAAGCATTAACATCTACGTGTAAACCGTCCCAGGAAGATTGCGATAAGGTTCAGACAGCTTTCTCAAACAAGATTAAAAAAGCCAGGGATCTGATAATAGATGCCCAAAAAACAGCCAAGACTCGGGTCGGTCCGCCCATCATGGGAAAATTATTGAATCATCAGGAAACTTTCAACTTCCATAGTGTCACAATTGAAGACATGGTTAAAACGCTGTTTTCAATTAAACCAACATCATGCACCGAGAATGTCCTCCCCCTGAAGAGGATTCTGGAGAATATAAACATCTTTGCCCCACTGGTCACTAAGATTGTCAATACATCCTCCCGCGACAGAGTAGTGCCAACAAGTATCCAAAACAGTAACCATCACAATTCTGGTGAAGAAACCAGAGTTAAATCAAAGGGAACCAGTACATTTGAGACCTATAACTAAATGTAATTTCCTCCTCAAGGTGATGGATAAGATAGTCACAGCTCAACTGCAGTCCTATGTGGAAGCTAATGGGAGCTTGCATAATTGACAGTCCGGTTTCCGAGCAGCTCACAGCAAGGAGTGCTTGATTTACAAACGCACATGCTGAGCATAATAGACAAAGGGAAACGGGGCTACTCGTACTCCTTGACGAAGTGCCGCAATTGACCTTCTGGACTATGAACAGCTCCAACAGGTAATTAGGTGGCTAATTGCGCCAAAGAAGCAATCAGCTAGTTGGCATCTTTCCTTACGACAGGAAATCTAAGGTCCACTGGGGAGATACATTTTCCCATGAGACCTCTATAATCTGTGGTGTCCCTCAAGGTTCCAGTTTATCACAGCTCCTTTTCAACCTCTACCCGAGATTCCTCTGCATAGTTTTAGATAACATTGGTGCACATTTCACCAACTATGCAGACGATACCCAGCTGGTGGTAGAGCCGAGTGGTAGCTACTCACAAGATTGTGCCAAAGTAAAGGCACTATATAAAACAATTGAAACCTGGAGGGACAACAATTGGATATGCCTTAATGGCAACAAAACAGAGCTGATGGTCTTCGGCTCCCACCAAGCTCGGGCCAAGTTGGTCCCCCAATACGAGTCATTTTACATCCCCCATACAGGTATTAGGCAAAGTGAAGACACTGGGGTGTTTTTGGAAGCCTCAATGAGTGTTGAATCACAGGTCATGTATGTGAGTAAGAAATGTTCATACAGCCTTCGGCTCCTTAGAGCAATGCAACCCTACCTGAGTGAGGAAAACTGCGCAGTCATCGCCAGAGCCACCATATTGTCTCGACTGGACTACGGCAATGCTCTTCTATTAGGGGTGAATAAGTGGTGCATAACAAAATGGCAAGTGATCCAGAACAATACAGTTAGAATAGTGAAAAAGAAAACCAGGAAAGAGCACATCAGCTAAGACATTAAAGACGTGGCTGTCTGTCAAAGACAGGATGCAGTTCAAGGCTATGACCATGGTTCATAGATGTTTATATGGGAAAGGCCCAGTATACCTCAAGGAAAACATTACCCACTATTTACCAGGGCGTGCCCTGAGATCAGAAGCACAGGGCCAGATCACTGTTGCACCTCACAAACAATCCAATGGCTTGGGTAATGACTTCCCTATAAAGGCTGCAACCAAATGGAAAAACCTACCGCTACAACTAAGACTACAGTCAACATACACTGCATTCAGAAAGAAACTTACTCCTCACTTTAAGTGAAACTAGGTTAGGGTCACAATAGCTTAGACAGACAGCACTCTATCATGTTTCTTGTCATTTGTCCTGTCATACCGTAAGTCCTCCATCTTTGTCTTCGTGTTGGCGCCCTGATGTCTGTGGGCTAACAGCGCGGTACAAGTAAATAAATACATTAATAATGCACCGCCCGAGGTGTCAACCCATACAGGGGTAAGCGCAAGGGACCTCGAGGTGGCACTGGCCACCACACGCACAGAATTGGCAAGGTTAAGGGCAGCCTGTGAAACAGCGCGGGCTGCAGAGGTTCCGATGTTGCCCCCGGGAACACCCCCACAGCCGCCCGGGGATGAATGGAAGTCGGGTGACTTCCTGTTCAGCATTGACAGTGCACCCATAAGAGCTGTTCATGTAGAGCAGGAGGGAGAAACAGAAAGCCTGGGGTATGAGAATGTGAGGTCCCGACGAGGGGATGAGGAACAGTGGAGTGACTTTGATGACTCAGAAGAAGACACGGGGGGGGGGCGAGCAGGCACCCACGACCACACCAAGAGTAGCAAGCCTATGGAATGAAAGATTAAGGGAAAGGTTTGGTAGGCTAGCATGGGCAAGGAAGAAGGGAAGTGTTGTCAAGGGGGGGAAAGGAAGGACGAAATCATAAATGCCCTTAATTCATAACTGTGCAGGGCGACCCCATTATGTCCCTTGGGCGCAGATGGAGAAAAACAATCTTCAAGGCACTCCCACAACTCACTGCAGGAGCTGGGAAATGGATCTATGCATTTGAGAAACACACCACAGGGGTGCCCTTAGCCATAGGGGACATTAAGAGCTTGTCAGTAGCTGCAGTGGGAGATCAGGCGGAGATAGTGTGGGTTGAAGCGGGGTACCCGGGAGTAACACTAAGTAACGACACCCATGATGGGGCATCATTCAAAAAGATCAGAGCGCGAGTGTGGGATGCACTGCAGTGGACATTCCCGGACAACCCCTGATTTACAATCCATAATGCAATGCACAATGGGGGACGAGGAAGAAACTGCAGTACATTCTTAGGGTCTAAGAGATGTGGAGAGCAGAAACGGGCAGCGCCTGGGATCAATACACTTCCTTGATTTACTTCATTGTAAAAAGATGGCTACCCAAGGAGGTGCAGAAGGTGCTCGATAAGATAGCTAGGGTGGAAGCAAAGGGATTGGCCGAGATTCAAAGCATCATAGCGCACAATTGTAAGAGGATCAAAGAGCACAGGAAAGAAACTATTCAGAGGAGACAGGCAGAGGAAGCGAAACTAGTTCAAAATAAACTGGTGAAGGTAACAGTGGTATCGGCACTGCCGTCCCGAGAGCAGACGGGCGATGAAGGGTGTGTCTCCCATCACCACGCAAGCAAGGATGGCAGCGGCCTGGGCAGACAATGGACAAGGACAGTGGGGAGGAAACCAATACTTTTCGGGACCCCAGTGGCAAGAAGGGCCGCATCGAGGACGAGGTGGTTGCAGCGGGGAGGGGGATTTGGTGGACAGGGAGGGGGATTTGGTGGACAAGAACCAAGGGGTGGCAGGCCAGGACAGTGCTGGTCGTGTTGGAGATGGGGACTTTTTTCAAGGGAATGCTGCAGCAGACAGGGAGGAAATTATAGTTACAATCAACAACCCTATGATACCCCCAACCAGGGAGCCCACAAGGACCTGTTCAGGGGACGTCCTTAATCCTGTATGAAATACATCAGGCATATATGCAGTTGCCTCCCCAAACACCCAGCCCTTACCACCCACCACACCAGCAACAGACTATTTATTTATTCAATTATTTATTTTATTTATAAAGTGCATAAACAGCCCAGAGGCATCGAGACGCTGTTACAAGAAAACAACTTAGTTACATGGAGCATACATAGAGGTGTTACAGGTGGCAAACATACATATTACATACAGCTGGGTATTAACGTGTGGAACTTTGCAAGGCAGGGGGTAGGTTTAGCTAAATCAGCTGTTGACTTCAGGCAAATAGCAGTGTTTTGATGGCGTTACGGAAAGCTAGGTGGGAGGTTTCAGCTCTAAGGTGGGGTGGAAGACAGTTCCATTGCATGGCAACAATAAATGGGAAGCTAGACCCACCTGCTCTGGCTTGTTTGATTTTGGGCACTGTGAGCAAATTAGCATATGGTGTTCTGGTTGGTCTAGAGGAATCTGATCTCTGTATGCTTTGTGTTAGGTATTGAGGGGCTGTGTGGTTGATGCATTTATGTGTTAGGGCCAAGGTTTTAAAGAGGACGCGCTCTTTGATGGGTAGCCAGTGGGCCGGTTTCCTAGCAGCAGAGATATGGTCCTTTCTAGGAATGCCAATGGCGGCACAGAGCGCACTATTTAGGATGGATTGGAGTTTCTCCATGTTTTTTACTGACGTGCCCGAAAAGAGGACGCTGAAGTAATCAAGTCGGGATCCTGTTATAGCTCTAGCTATGGTGAGGCAGTAATCCCTAGAAAGGAAAGGTCTAGCTGCATTGAGGAGATAGGCATGGTAAGCAGCGGAATACGCAATGGCGTTCACTTGCCTGGACATGGGAAGGTTGGAGTCTAGGTAGACCAAGGGTTTTTTACAGCATGAGATACTGTGATTTTGATATTGTCATTGTTAAGTAAAGGAAATGGTTGTCCAGTTTCTTTAAGTTTTTAGTGGATCCAATCGGGAGTAGTTCGGTCTTGTCTCCATTCAAGCAAAACCCATTCTCAGCAATCCAGCCTTGGATATGATATGATATGATATGGCATTTATAACGCGCCTATACACAAGTGTTTCAAGGCGCGACGAGGCAGGGGGGGGGGGATCAAGGGGAGACAGACAAACGATCCTACTAGGCCAGGTGTCATTCAGATCGTGCAAGTGCAGGGTGGGGGGGAAGGGAAAAGTGCAAGGGGGAAAGGGAGAGGAGAAGTGCAGTACAGGTTTAGTAGAACAAGATAAATAATAAGGGCCAGCTGGTGGCAAGTGCAAGATAAGTGCAGACAAGTGCTGGGAGGAGGGGCTGTAGGGATACAGAGTCCCACAGTGCAGGGGTTGCCAGGTAGGCAGTGCAGGGGAGAGTGGCAGGGCCACGGACCGGGGTAGGCGAGTGGCCCTGTTGCAGATTCAGTGCAGTTGCAGTAACATTAACAGGGGAGAGGGGTAGAGAAAGCGGAGGCAAAGAGGAAGGTTTTGAGGTGCTTCCGGAACCGGAGATGGTTCACTTCAAGTTTCAGGGAGGCAGGAAGGCTGTTCCAGAGGGAGGCCCCTGCAGCGGAGAGAGATCTACCCCCAACTCGTTGCTTGGAGAAGCGGCTGAACCTGAGGGAGTTGGAGGTGGATGAGTGAAGAGCTCGAGAAGGAAGATATTTAGGAAGAGAGAGTTGAAGGTATGAGACCTTAACGTCTTTTACTATAACACTGATCTAATTCTAACTTCAGTGGACCTCTAGATTTTACTGGCTTAATTTTAACTCCCTCTTCTCCCTCTAGGCGCTATATTTGAAGCATAGTGTAATTTATATCATTAACGCCGCTACGTACTAGAAGTGAGTGGAATTCTGGGGACTGTCAATGTATGACATTTTAGGTCCATATTATGACTTCATAAATGTAGGTTTATTATCATCTTATCTTTTCTTCCAACCCCATAGCCATATATGTATTGTCCGTTCACCAGGTAGTGGGCAACACATTTAGCTTTCGAGTTTGTTGGGGTCCCCTTTGGCCCATCAATGTTTTATGCGTATACTGTGACTGTATTATGCCCCTCAGCTTCCCCGACACTCTCGACCTGCCTTGGGGTAAGTGTGCATAGTTCTGACTGCAGCCCCCTGCCACCGCCTATTCCCCCCCCAGACCCCCTGTCTGAGACCCGATTGGTTACCAAGGCGTAATCCCAACCCCAATTGTGATTGGCCCAGAGCCCTCATAACAATCATCGTGCTAGGGCAGCCCATTGTTGCCCCTGCGGCAAAGGACCCGAGGCAAAGGACGGCACCTGCAGAGGCAACTCCAGACCGTGTTGAACTGCGTTAGTCTGTGACGCCTGCATCCGTCAACCAGCAGCGACCGAAAAAGTAGGTGCGATCTGAACTGGGGGGGACCAGCAATTACTGCTCCCCATTTAACTGCCCAACCCATCTAAATTATCCTATTTTCAAATTGTTGAGTCTGACTGTATTGACATACTGTCCCTTAGCCATATATTGCACCTAGATAGACTGTGCCCCTTAGCTGTAGATTGCATCTAGATAAGCCACTTTGCACTCGGCCGGACTATGCCAGATACTCACATTCAGTCCAAGTGTGAAATGGGGCTATTAGCCTGCATCCTATCTAGACAGAATTGTGAAGGTCAGCTTTCATCACATCTAGATAGAACTGTGAAGATTAGCATTGCGTGACATCTAGACATTATTGTGAAAATGGTGAAGTAAGCAGAGTTGAGGGACTTGGCATCAACCTCACAATCACCAGATAATGGGAGGAGGACTTGTGTGTTGTCCGCGTAGTTTGTACATGGGATGCCTAGCGAATCCAGAATGTTGAAGAGTGGTGTGGTGAAGATGGTGTATAGAGTGTGGGATATGCATGAGCCTTGTGGAACTCTGCATTGGATGATGTCGGGGGTAGCAGAAGCTTGGTCTGAGAAGACTCAGGGCCCTGCCTTGCAGGAATGAGGTGATCCAAGCTGTGGCATTGGGGGAAAAGTGAGCTGTGGATGAAAGGTGGTGGCAGAGAATGTTATAGTCTACAAGGTCAAAAGCTGCTGACGGGTCCAAGAGGAGGAGTAGGACAGGTTTACCAGAGTCCGTCTGTTTTTTTAAGTCTCGTAAGGCTGCTTCGGTTCCGTGGCTGGGGCGAAAGCCAGACTGACGGAGACCAAGGAGGCTGCATTGTCCAGTATTTTTTAGCAAGAATGGTACAGTGGTTATGGGCCTGTAGATGCCAGGGAATGTGGGATCAAGTGAGTGTTTCTTTAGGAGGGGGCAAACCCATGCTTCTTTGAGGGAGGCTGGGCACGATCCGGCCGCAAAGGAAGTGTTAATGAAGTCCGTAAGGAAGGGTGCGAGCGCATTCTTTGATGAGTGTGGCCAGGCAGATGTCCCCTTTACAATTTGAAGGTTTGATAGTATTCATGAGGGCAATGACATCCTGCTCATTGACCTCCTTGAAGGAGAAGAGAGGGTATGCCACGCTGGTTGTATGAGTGGGTGGAAAGACGTGAGATGGATCAGTGATTGTTGGCTAGCTTTAATTTTGCTGTGCAAGTTGTCTAGTTTGTTTAGCATGGCTGATTGTATACCATTGCACCAAACTTCATCTTTGGTGAAAGTCTGAGGGGGGAGGGGTGGTGTTTCCGATTCCCTGAAGATGTAAAAAATCTCTTTAGTATCTGATTTAGCACTGCAATCCTTCTGTTGAAGGAGGCGGCTTTGGCTTGGACGATTACTTTTTTGTATTCTGTCTTGTTGGTTTAGCTTTCCGAGATGTAACAGGGGCAATGGCTTACACAGCTAATTTAATAGCAGTATTATAAGTCTGGGCAAGTATATTGGCTTCTTTGGAGAAGGGGGTAGGAGCCTATCTGAGGTGAGCTGGCGAGAGATCCTTGTGCGGGCGGAACGGAGAGACAGAGCAGGCTGGTGCACTTTCTTAGGAGTGTCAATGTCAAATAAAGTGATGTGGTCGTCTGTCCAAGGGGCAGGGGAGTTGGCATTTGTGGTGGGCTAGCCAGTCTAGGGTGCAGCCCTGGATGTGGGTGGGGTCAGTGATGGTGCGTTTGAAGCCTAGAGTTTCAAGCGCGTTGTCCAATGATTTAGCAGACGAGTCTTTGGGGTCATTGATGCCAAGGTTGAGGTCACCTAGGAGGATGGCCTTTGTTTATTTTTTTTTAAGAGTCAAGGCTGGCTGGAAGTCTGCTATGGGGAATGGGGGCCGATAGACAATATGGAGGGAAATGGTACAGTTCGGGGATGGGTTAAGTTTGAGGAATAGGTAGTCGCTATTGTTCTCGATTGTCATATCAACCTTTCCGATGAATACAAATTCTTTTGCTATTAGGGCAACACCCCCACTTTTCGAGTACGGGCGGTCCTGTCTGAATATGGTGTAGCCTAGGGGGAGTGCTAGGGAGATAGCCAGGCCAGAGGCTTCATGGAGCCAAGTTTCAGTAATCATGAGGAGATCAAGGTTATGCGAGGTGATAATGTCGTGTATATCAAGGACATGTGCAGGGAGGGAGCGTGCATCGACGAGGGCGCATCTGAGCGAGGTGTGGTGTGCTGTGCTATGCTGGTGCAGGCCACACGTGGAGCTTTGTCATTACGGGTTGAAGAGGAGGTGACTTGTTCAGACTCTAATGGGCTACTTGGAGCAGTGGGTAGTGTACTAGTGCCAGCAGCACTAGACGGCATCCCAGGGGTGCTCAAGGTGTTTTCCAGTGACAAGGTAATAGTGTTATTGGGCAGGTGTACATCATTGAGCAGCAAGGGGGACCTGGCGACATTGGGCAGCTTAGCAACTTTTGGCAGTAAAGGAGGGCTGGCAGAGTTAGTAAGAAATAACCTCAATGGATAGCTTAACAACTTTTAGCAAAAAAGGAGGGCTAGCAAAATAAGGCAGAATCACATAATTGGACATCAATGAAGGGTTATCAACAGTGGGAGTAGGCCGAGCGCAAGCAATATCATGCAGCAAAGGTGTATTCATGGTGGTAGGCAGCAGCAGAGGGATAGCGTCATTGGGTATGTGAACATAATTGAGCAGCATGGGGGGGGCTATCGACATTGAACATCTTAACTTTTGGCAAAAAAGGAGGGCTAGCAGAGTTAGGCAGAAACACATCATTGGGCATCAATGAGGGGCTAGCAGGCGTGGACATTGGCAGTGTGCAAGCAATATCGAGTAACATGGGTGTGCTCACCGGAGTAGGCATAAGCAAGGCGCTAGAATCATTGGGCATAGGCACAGTGCCACCATTAGCATGCAGCGACTTAGAGGAAATTGAGGTGACTGTATGGCTGCAGTCACGTCTTGCATCAGTCGTCGTGGCAGTGTAGTTGATCACAGGAGGCAGCTAACGGGTGAGACTATAGGCCTCAGTGTTAGTAGCATAGTTCTGCGAGGCTGGTGCATTGATGAGGATGGGACTACGCATGCGGTGAGTGGTGGACGATTTCAGCTGTGGTGCCAATGGCAGGTTGCTATGAGAGACATTGAGGGAGATCTGCCGCTTTCCGACTATGTAGGTAGCACCGGTGTTGCTTGTGGGGTAAGTCATGTGGCTTGCTGGTGGTGGCATGGTGCATGTGACGGAGGTCACAAAGGTAGCAGGGGTAAGGGTAAAGGTCCTGCAACCTAGCTGGTTGTTACGGATGCAGGTGGAAACTGGTGTGGATTAGAAAATCACTGGACGAGTGTGTGCGCGGAGGCGCGCAAACCTGGTGGCTGGCGGGGAATGGGTTGTTAACAGATCAGTGAGGCCCAGATGGTGGGGCACAGATGGGGCCACAGCGGGCGGGGAGACACAGGAGCAGCCAAAGCCTCAGGAACCTACCAGGGGCTTACCTGTGGATTGCGCCAGGTAGGAGCTTTGTTTGGTGGCAGGTGGCAGCAGAGAGCTGCAGAGAGCGTCTTAGGCCTTTCCACCAGGCCTTCACAGCATGGCTTCGCCTGCCGGCTGCGACGCTCTTCATTTATAATGAAAGAGGGTGTTGGAGCCAATCCGGGCCCGCAGCGGTGAATATTTTAACAATGTTGTTGTTTCTTGTTGCCATGGGGACGGCGGCCATCTAATCAGCCGGTCTTCGGGTTCAGGGCCACGAGACAGAGCCAAGGTGGGGGAACACTCTGGTGTCCCTTGCGTTGCGTTGCGTTTCTTGCAGATCCTTCGTCCTGATGAGGGGGGTTTGCAGCAGAGCTGCAGAGAGCGTCTTAGGCCTTTCCACCACACCTTCACAGCACAGCTTCGCCTGCCGGCTGCGACACTGACTATGCAACCACATTAGCCCCACCCAACCAACAACACCCAACCAACAAGCCCCAGAAAACAGACACCCATTTGCTACTGCGCCCAAAGGAGCAGCAGCCCCATACCAGGGAGCAACTGTGGTGGGGGGGAGGGGCCCTTATTCATTCCCGGGGACACCTACAGAGAGCACTTGTGTGTCCAGTACTGTCAATGACCTTGCATCCAGAAGAGGAACCACTGGTGGGGGCAGAGATAGTAAATAAGCAATTTATCTCTATGGTGGACTAGGGAGCGGAGAAGTCGTGCATTAATGAAGGAAACTTGCTGCTATCAGGAAAGACAACACGTAGGGATTCTGTGGGGCTGTATTAACAGTTCCATACACAAAAGACTTGGTTGTTAAGGTAGGAGGGAAGGTTGAACGAGCACCCCTCCTCTACTCCCCCGTTAACTTGCTGATTAGGGATCTGCTTGGCAAACTGAACATGACAATATTTTTCACAGACTGAGGGATTGTCTGTGCCACCCCTGGCATGTGCTCCTTCCAAGAGATGTTAGTAATACATAATGTGGCAAGACAATTGGTAGTGAGGGGCATCCCTGTCAGCCCAGACATGTTTGTTTATGGTATCAGAGTTCTTGTCCGAGCTGTCTCCCAGATTACCAAAAAAGAATGGAGAGTACTTGCAGATTTCATTTTCTGACCTGTGGTGCTACCCAAAGTGGTTGCTGGAACAATCTTGTCATAAGATCTTGAAGGTTTGCTTGTGTCTGCTAAAAGGAGTGTTGTGCTAGGAATTGATCCCCATGGGTGCCAATGGCGCACTGTGTTGTGTATTGACCCCATAACTACCTCTACAAGAAGTAACAGACGGGCACCTTTTTGAAGATGGCAAAAATGATGGAGAAATAATACTCGAGATATAAATACCCTGTGACATACTGGTCCAATACATGACGGTGCCGAGCCCCCTCTTGGCTGTTGTCAGTGGACCACCCCCATTTAGTGAAAGTGATTTGCAAAACGTCCCTACACATTTGTGGACAACCATCCCTCAAGATGTAGGTATGTTAAAAGAAACATATTATTTTACACCTGTAAAAATAACCCTCAAACCAGGAGCAATACTCCTGCGAGTTAAACAATATCTCCTATCCAGAGCGGCAGAAGGAGGGATTCAGGAGACGCTGCAGGACCTGTTACAGCAAGGGATTATAGTGCCCTCCACCTCACCATGTAATATGGCAATATGTCCGATTAAAAAAGCAACAGGGGGCAGTTGGAGGATGATTCAGGATTTAAGACCCCTTAATGACATTGTACAGAAAGAGCTTCCACTTGTTCCTAACCCGGCATCCATTTTGTGCAGCATTCCCAAAGAAGCCACCCATTTCACGGTGCTAGACTTGAAGAATGCGTTTTTTTTGTCAGTGCCCCTTCACCCAGACTCAGAGTACCTTACAGCATTCACCCTGGGAGGAAAGCGCTATGACCACCGTCGCTTACCCCAGGCGTACTGTGAAAGCCTCAGTATTTTCAACAAGATATTGCATGAAGATCCAGGGAACATTCAGGTGCCCAACACAATCATTCAATACGTAGATAACCTACTGGTCAGCAGCGACAGTGAACAGAGCTGTCAAAGGGATTCCAATGCACTCTTGCAGTCGTTAGCAAGGAAAGGGTACAAAGTGGATAAGAAAAAGCTCCAGTACGGTTTACAGGAAGTGCTCTAACTAGGGCAACTTATCTCTAAAGATGGCAAAAGGATTATCCCGGACAGGGCAGCTACAGTGCGTGCCACCCCCAAGCCAGTTACAGTGAAAGACATGCAAAAGTTCCTAGGGCTCTCTAACTATTGTAGAGCATGGATCATAGACTACGCAGCATACACCAGATCGCTCCTACAGGGCCTCAAAGAGGCCCAAAAACCGTACACCACAATTCAGTGGACAACAGAAACAATGACTACTTCTAATAATTTAAAAGAATTTCAACAGCTCCTGTCCTCGCCACCCGATTACACAAAGGAATTCTACATTTTCTCTCACTCAAACGGCACACTCATAACAGCAGTGCTCACACAAAAAAGTTATATGCGTCACAAACCTCTGGCGTATGACAGCGGCACGCTCGATTCTATGCAGGGACAGTTCGCTTGCGAAAAAAAGTCCTTGCTGTCGCAGCCTTTGCCATTGAAAAAAGTTCCACAATTGTCATGGGATGGTCAGTAACACTATACATTGAGCACTCACTCTTTGCTATATTGGATTGATCCAAGTTCACACTCGCCACACAACAGGCATCAGCATATGAAATAATACTGTCCAGCCCCCATATAGTGCGGTGCAGAACAGTAAATCCCACCACGTTTCTCACCAAACCATGCACGGCTGAGGACATACAACAGCATGATTGTGCATCATATGAAGGAGAAGATGACAACATCCCCAAAGCCAAACACCGTCCCTTAGAGGAGGGAGAAGTACTTTTCGTTGATGCGTCAGCATCCATCGAGCAGGACACTGGTGAAAAACATGTTGGGGCGGCAATGGTGTGCCTAGAAGAGGGAGAATATGAAACACTGGTCATGAAAAGATTACCCAGGCATTATTTCGCAGAAGCAGCAGAATCTGTCGCGCTCAGGGTGCTATGTTACCATTTATTCAGACTCTGCCTATGTCACCACAATGGTGCATGCAGGTCTGTCGCGTTGGAGAACAATAGGGTTCAGAAGAGCAGATGGCTCACCAGTACAACATTGCTGCCTTACTTAACACATTGATCTTTGCCCTCGCAGAGCCCTCTGTGGTGGCAGTCGTTAAATGCGTAGCGCACACCCATGACACAGACGAAATATCATTGAGGAACGCAGCTGTGTTATATTGAACTGTGGAAAAATCATTCTGACAAACGTTTTACGATTATGAAGAAGTGTGAAAGTAGTAATTCTATAACAAAGAGAAATTACTTTGAATACTGACTGAAAGTACGAAGATAAAAGTTCAAGTGCCACGCAGAAGACTTTTGAAGTAAGAAGAACTTTTGTGTTGCAATGAAAACAGAAGTTATATCTTGGAAATAACTTTCTTGATACAGACTTTTGTGTTAAAACTCCTGACTTATTCCTGGGGAAGGGGATCCGACTCTGGTTAAAAGGATACATATTTGCAAAATTGACGTTTGAATGCAAGTATTGTTTATTTAAGTTGAAACAGCCATATGATACCTACGTGATTTATGTTGTATGTATGAGAGTGAGGGACATAAACTAGAGTGTTTTCCTTCAGTCTTACTTCAACAAGCAGGGAAATCCTCATTAGGTTAGGGAAAGCAAGACATTTGTCACACCCTCATCATTTAATAAATGGCTACTTGTGAAACAAATCTATCTACTTGTCTGTCCGTCTCGCCTTTCCAACCCCCTCAAAGTGAGGAGATTTTGAGAGCCCTGGATAGTGCTGCCAAATATTATTTTTCGGCAGGGGCATAATGAAGATGCGTAGGAAAATATGCGTGTATACTACTGGTGACCTGGAAACAATTGGACCTTTTAATGGGTTATCCTAAAAAAATGACAGTAAATTGTATGGCTTTTTTACCCAATGGTCACCAAACATATGCTGCTAAATTGTACCATGTCAAACAATCTTTGTGAAAATGTTCTCGGGTTTGGGGAGACACCTCTAACCCCATGTGGCTCTCAGCTGGGTTTTGCTCCATCACTGCGTTAGGTGAGGACAACACCCACAGGCATACTGCACTGGTAATCACTTGATGGTCTAAGGGATTGGCACAGGCAAAACACAGCCAGTTACCACTGGGACTGGATTGCTCAGGGGACTGGCAAAGGGATACATAGTCTTGCCAATCTTAAACTGGATAGCTCAGCGCACTGGTACACAGAAATGAAATCATTCACCTGTAGGACAAAATGATGTTAGGGAATTATCACCAGGATACAGATCCTGTTACCTCTAGAATCAGATGGTTCAGAGCACTGATAACATTGAAGATACATAACATAGCACCTTGAGAACTATCACTCAAGAAATTGGTGCATGTATACAGAACCACTGACCTGTGGACTAGAATGTCTGGGCCTGTGGACTAGAATGTGTGGGGATTGGCATAGGTATAGTAACCAGGTTTTCACTCGGAATTTACGGCCCAGAAGACTTTCACTCTAGAACCGGAGGACTTGTGGCATTGGTACATGGATAAGGAGCTCCTCACTTGTGGTACTAGATAGATCAGGAGCTAGAGACTTGGATAGCTTTGGAAATGGTAGAAACGTGCAGAGCATCTTAACCCATGACTGGATGGTTCAGTGGATTTTCACACAGGGTACTGAACCTGCAAACTACAAGCTGGATAGTGAGGGTGATGGGCACGAGAATAAAGCAACGGTTACTGCTAGTGCTAGATAGCGTCAGGGGATCAGCACATGCATGAAAGGCATTTTTCCTCTGGAACAAGATGGCTCAGGGGAGTGTTACAGAGATACAGAATCTCTTACTTTTTAAGACTGGATGCCTAAGTAGATTTTCTCAGAGGATGAAACGGGTCAACCCCAGAGGAACAAACTTAGAGACGACTCAGCCTTTCACATACACTCTAAGGTGCTCACCTTCATTACCATGCTCCGTGCCACTCCAGGTGGGAACCCCATGCGGTCTTGCTCTGAAAGAAGTAGCCGGTAAAAGTCAGTCTTGCGGTACAGGAAGCCGAAGTAAACTGTGAGAAAGTCCTGGATGTTGCCCACATGCTGCAGGATGCCTAGCAGCGCCTGGTCGTAGCGCTCGGTCATAGACAGCTCCATGATGAAGGAACCAGTGTTGGCTTGTGGATAGAAACCTCAGCCTTGCAGGGAACTGGGCAGGAGAGAAAGAATGAACACCAATAACAGCAATTATTATTAAACAATGCATGGTTAACATCCTCAATTGACAGTGCATGCACCAATATCCATTATTACCATGAATACACAATGCATGAGCCACTACAACTTGCGAATTACCAATTTCTGATTCAGTAACTGTAATTCATATAACAAGTAAAATAGCAATATATTATCCTATGGCTGCTGATGGATGCGAAGGAAGCAAAGGTAGAAACAGATTTATTTCTATACCGTTGTGCAGAAAAAGGTTGGGAAACTGGTATGGTGTCCCCGTCCCAACAAAGTGTAACACGAACTGGTATGGTGTCCCCGTCCCAACAAGGTGTAACACGAAAAGAGAAACCTCTGGGGTTTTATGTATTTGCAAACTGATCCTCATACAGAAAAGTTGGTTACGATACATTTAGCTGGTTATATTAACAGTGAATGTCCTAATGGTATATCTTCTGAAATTGGAGGGCATGGCTTTACAGTACCATTCAAGACCTGGACAACTCTGCTTGCATACCCACGTGGAAAACACCACCCCTCTAGAAGAACTTTAAACGTAATGTTATGGTGGAAAACTCAGCAATGCTCTGCCCACGTGCTTCCCTGTTCCGGTTCCCACCTAATTAACATAACCTACATTTGTGATGCATGCAATGGTAACAGGGTAGTGTTGGGGCGTAACTGGGCATTCCCAAGCACTGGACTGTGCACAACATAATGGATGCACTAACTAATAGGTTAAAGTGTGCGTGCCAACCAATCAGCACTCCTTCCATGCCACCTCTCCAATCGTGGCTCTGACTCATTACACAAACATGGCTGTGGCTTAGCTTGGTCCATGGCTCATAAATCCAGGATCCTACATAATAAAATACTTTCATGTCTCCAACACTGTCACATAAACAAACAAACCATATGTTGGGTAATCCTAACAAAGTGATCACTTATGGTCACCAATTTACCTACACCCAATCCATGACCTGTTGACAGCCCTCCAGATAAGGTTCGTATCAGGCCTTTCATACACAGGAATCTTGTAAATACGGCCTTTTTTAATTCTTCCTTGTGTACCACTTACACTGGCTAATTATGGCAGCACCCCTACAAATCATGGAGCTCACTGGTGACTGCTTTGCTAGCAGCAGCTTGCAAACCCACAATTTACTTTAGTAATTGACACAGTTCCTTGAAAGAAGCAACTGGGACAGTCTTGGTCTGTTTAATCTTTTTTAACACTCTCCTCTGTTAATGATTCTATCTGAGAAATGTAAAAGGGAATTTGTGTTTTGTTCACTTTGTTCAACTGCCTGCATTGTGTAGGTTACAGTGTTATTAATGCATCTTAAATCATGCACATGCTTTTCACTTTGCTTTAGGACACAGGTAGTATTGTGTAAAATGGAAATTGTCTTAAACAAGGGCTGCATTTCTGCTTAATTGGCTTTACTAGAGGTAGCGCAGTTGCAGCAGAATGGGCATTTCATACTTTGTTTTCTTTTCATAACAGAAGCACACCAATTGCATAGCTAGGCATGTGGTCTGAACTTTAACTCCCTTTCTGACCACCCTTTGCAAGCAGGTATAATGGATACAGGTAGAAGCAGCGCTGTATATATTTTCAGTGGCACAGATTGTACCTGAACCTCTCAACAGGACTGCAATATATTTAGGCAAAGTAGCCTAATTTATCATCAACTGAGCTTCTATACCGTTTGCATGTTATCGCACAATGCCAAATATTCACAGCAGGGCTGATAGCAGTACTGCTAAGAAATGTGGGCATGATGCAATGTTTTGCGACAGTACCTGAATTTCTTAAAAGAGCTGTTGTTAAGAAAGCATGAACATGTTGTCATTTTCTGCAACGAGCTCAAGTACAGAGCAAGAACAGTGTCCAAGCTCTACCTACCAACCTCCCGCAGTGTGAGAAGATGGCATTGCTGTCATATACTTCAATCCTTTCTACTCGCCCACGCGCTTTTGAAAACATCTGCTTCTCCCATGTCAGATTACTAAGTCCCACTCCCAAAAATCATGCCCATTTCAACGCATCATTATGAATCGCCGGACTAATGTAGGATAGTCCAAACGGGCTTAGAGCTTTTGACAAGCCATTTATCTCAGGCAAGCCTCACATGGAACTGCCAGTGCCCCAACCCTAGGTGCCTTTCAGTGTCAACATCCTGTTGGGAATGGCAGCTCAGTGGGTCAATAACCCTGCTGCAGAGATTATTGTGTAACCTGTTAGTTCAAATCGTGTTAATAGGTGAGTTAATGAGTCTGCATCAGAGATATGCATTTAAGATGCAGGTAACATTCAATTTAACACAGTTGACTTAACTTTCGACTTATCAAAAGGACTACTAAATGTTCAGCGATTCAGAACACACACACACATTTCATCTGGGATTCTCTACTTGGAATAGCTCATAACACCACCTCATCAGGGCTGCTATACCGGTTATTGCTCAGAACACAACTCTTCAGCGTTGCTATGCTTGTAAAGGTTCAGAACACACACCTCATAGGGCTGCTATACCTGTGATGGCTCAGAACAGACATCTCATTTGGGCTGCTATACTTGTAATGGCTCAGAAGAAGTGAATCCCATGAGGACTGCTATATGTGTAATGGCTCAGAAAACAAACCTCATCAGGACTGCTATACCTGTGATGGCTCAGAACAGACCTCTCATTTGGGCTGCTATACTTGTAATGGCTCAGAAGAAGTGAATCCCATGAGGACTGCTATATGTGTAATGGCTCAGAAAACACACCTCATCAGGACTGCTATACCCGTGATGGCTCAGAACAGACCTCTCATTTGGGCTGCTATACTTGTAATGGCTCAGAATACACATCTCACATGGACTCTTGTACTTGTAATGGCATACAGTGTTGGTAAAGCATCTGCATTCAAGCAAGTGCTGCATCCGGTCAGACAAACCACTAACTCTATAATTCCCAGCCTAATGGTCAAAAGAAGATTTGCACACATCTACAACGGTTCACCCAATGGTAAAACTGCACTAGGTTTATTAAATATAAAAGGCATTTTCAGCTTTTTGAATATTAATTGGTGCTATTTCAAAAGCCAAACAGAAAAACAGGAGAGGAACAACAACTCTGAACCTAAGCAATACAGAAGAACAAAGGGGTTTGGGGCGGGGGGGGGGCGGGACCGAGCACATACTAGACAATCCAAAACAGGAATTCGAGCAACAGGAAGAGAGAGCAATGAGTTACATGAAAGGCCAACAAAGAAAGTGAGAAGGGAAACAGTTATAATAGGACAAACACACAATTGGAGTGAGGGAAAGAAGCTGAGCAAGAGACATTTGGAGACAGTAAAATAAAACACAGATCAACAGCAGGTGGGGAGAGATGGAAATAGAAAAGCAAAACTAGAGAAGGGTAGGCCAATAACATAATAGACAGTGCAAGAAAGATAATCAAAAGGAGTAGCCACCACAACCAAGAAAATGAAAAAACGGACATAGCCAGAGTAATGACATGAGAGAGGAAGAGGAGGTATATCAACCGATACAGCGAGATATAAGAGGGGAACAGCAACAATAGAATGCAGAGATGGGAGATCCAGAGTGACACAGAAACAGACCGCAAAATGTGGCATCGCAACACTTATTGGTGAGTGGCAGAGCATCAAAGTGAGAGACAGGGGTAACAAAGTAGCAAAGGGAAGGAGAGATGGAGCAAAAACAGAGTGGCTGTCAAGCAGGTAGTGCCAGGCAGTTGTCTCGGGAGGATAGCTCAGGGGCAACGTGCTCGCCTTGGAAGCAAGACGACACGGAACAACACAGGTTCGATCCACGGGTCCGCACTTAGAAACCTCTGGGTATTAAGCACAGCACGTTATAAATAACCTAGCATATCAGCAACAGTAAGCCTGAGAGGCAGAGAAGTGATGCTGGTAGAGTGAGGGACTTGATTTATGAATCACCCGATGTAACTAGCTGCCATCTGTAGTAACTCTTAACAGAGTTTGTGCCCAAGTATCATGAAGATGAAGCTGGGTAGTATGCATCTACAAGGTTCTTGTGTGGGGAAAAGGTTTTCCACAGGTGCAATAAATTATTTAGAATCACTTTGAAATGCAGCTGATTTGTCACTTATGTTTAAAAACTGTTTTAATTGTATGCACAAATTGGATAGTTGTCTTTACTCTCTTGCAAAGGAGGAAAATCATTTTTACTCTTGAAATTGTATTTACTCTCCAATTCTAAAATTTGGGAGTAAAATACTCTCACTCCAAAATCCTATCTGGAGCACTGCCTGTCGATGACTGAATTCCTTTCACTGTAGTTTTTTGTAACGCCTATTCAAAGCACCATCACCAATATATGATCGGTAGGCACAACGCATGTAGAAATGAACACATGTATTGGCCAATAACTGCCATTCACATGATCAATGTCCAATATGCAACCATTTATCATTGCCTGGTGCTTATGTAGACAAGTGCAGCTCTAGGATGCTTGAGGTAGCCTGGTGCCCACTAGGACCCGAAAATGAACAAACAGAATGGGAAATCTTTTTGTAAAAAAGGCCATGAAAGATTTTCTTGAGGCAAGACAATTCTCCTCTTTAGTCAGATGAATGAACAAGTTTCAAAGTGGTCAGAGTTATCTTTAATCCATCCTTTCTATGTCAAAGACAACAGACACCTCATCTGATATTGCCAGCCAATGCATTTCGGACATGAGTCCGTTGTTAGGGCAACAAAAATCTAACATTGTATGAATATTAATCACCAATCAGCCAAGTAATACAATCTTATGAATATTGGTCATAAATCAGCAATAAGCCCAGTACTACAACAATAGTACGATAGAAAACACACATACAAGGTTAAAATCAAAGAAGAAACAAGAAAAAAAAAAAAAAGGAAAGGAAACAAAAAGTCATTAATCACAAAACAGTGTCATAAAATAAGAATAAGTGATCATTAAAATGCAATAAACAAATATATGTATATATATATTATTTTTATTTGGGGAATGCTCCCCGAGTACCACTGCCCATATTTCTCCCTCAATCTACAGGAAAGAGAAAAAAGTAGTTTCTAAATCCAAAGCGATAAAAATCAATCAGTGAAACAGTAGTAACAGTGAATCCTACCTGAATCACTATTAACCGCCAAACGGAACTATTGAGTTTACAGCACATCCCTATCAAAATAGAAGTTTTTATAAACCAGCTTTAATTGCCTCAATGTGAGCAAACTGCTCTCGGGTACGGTTTTTCAGAGTTTCTTCTTTTCATTTCCATTTGCCAGTGCTAAGGGCATTTCATTGCAGTGCTCCTAAAAAGAAATTTTCAGAAAGTACTCATAACATCAGGAGGTGGCCCCCTTACTCATTTCTTTGTCAATATGTAGCACAGAAAACCAATAGATGACCCTTTGGTTTTTATTTTTAATTTTGTTTTAATTTATTTTTTATTTAAAAAGTTGGTTCTGGTTTGATTAACAAACTTTTACAACACACAAACATTGTATACACAGCATTAAAACATGTACATGTGTAATTACTGTAAACATATGTTCCAAAGTATTCCTAAGCAGTTTTAGATAGTAAAAAAGAAAATTATATTGCTCTCCCTAAAATCCATTCTTGTTGGACAATTCTCCAATTAAAATTTTAAGAAAGTTGAGTGCCAGCACAGATTTACATCAGTTACCCCACATCAACCTAATCCAGCACCATTCTCGAGCACTTTGTGTTGGACCCAACAATGCACATCGCAGAGTAGCTATGCGACAAGTTTCAAAATGCATACAAAAAATTGTCAGATGTTTCAGTGTTTCCCTTTGCCCTTTTAGATTACAAAAGCGACATACTTCATTGTCTTCAGTTTTACATACTTTTTCCCATTTTGCTATTTTCTCACCAGTATGAATTTGATTGCACTTAAATCTCATGTATAGATCTCTTAACACACAGCATGGAAATTTCACAAGGTATATTCTGTGTGGCATCCGCATTGCTACAAACAGTGATGCTTCATAGTACAGTTTCTTATTGTGCATCTACATAAGCGTTTTTTACTAAGGGAAGACGAAATTCCAAGTCAAACGGATGCAAACCTAGCTCATCAAAACATTTCGACATGGAGTCATAAAAGGATGCCACCGAACCTGGATTTCCTGCTTTAATCATAATGCAAAATTCCTCATAAAGTGACTCACCTGGGGGAAAGAGCATTTTAGCCAAATTTTCAAGTTGACGCCAATGAAATCTAGCAGATAATGCAGTTAAACCAAGTTCTTGACGGGGAGAACACAATTAGGAAGCGAGTTGGCCATAGTAAGGTATGCTTCCAAAGCATGCTTTGTATCTGGTTAAGAAGGGCATCAATATTTAATAGACGTAAGTCTAGACCATATAATAGAATTGCTTCTACTTTAAGTGTATAGAATTCAAACAAAGGAGTCATAGAAAATTTGCAAAATTTAGCATATACCATCCTCATCTGAGTGTCCAATGCATCTGCTTTGGGGTCAAGACCCTCTTTCCACATTGTTTTAGAGTTAGAGTCACGCACATCATAACCAAGATATTTAAGTGATGTGTCCACAGGAATCGGCACACCATCCAAATTCCATATAGTAGTCTGTACGTTCGTTTTCAAATTCTTGAAAATAAGGATTCTTGATTTGTTTACATTGCAATTCAGATTATGCTTGTATAAATAGTCCGCAAATATCCCCAGCTTATTCTGTAAACCATAAGGAGTTCGATCCAATATCAAGATATCATCCGCAAAGGCAAGCCATTGGATTTTAAGATGGCCAAGCGTTGCGGGATAAGAAATTTCACTTAGCCATATTTCATCAATCTCAGAGGTAGAGATTAAACAGGGTCGCCGCTAAGTTGCATCCCTGCTTAACCCCCACCTCCGTGGGTATTGGCAGTGTAGACGCACCCGAGCTATCAATCTTCACCAAGTAAGAAGTGGGCAGGCACCCCTTTCCGTTCTAGTTTGTGCCACAAGATGGTACGTATCATGCAGTCAAATGCTGCAGAAAGGTCAACTGACACCACGTATAGCGCCCCAGAGTCAAGCATTTTGGTTTTGGTTAGGAGATGAGCCACAACTGTCGCATTTAGAGCAGTGCCCCTTTGGGCACGAAAGTCAATATGAAAGCACGATAGTACCTTATGCTGACGTAAATGGGAGTGACACTCGCGCAACAAAAGAATAGCAAAAACCTTGGCTCCTGCGTCAATCAAGGCAATTGGACGGAAATTTTCAGGATCTTTTTTGCTACCCTTTTTGTGAATTGGTACTACGGTGGATTTTACCCAAGATTTCAAAATTAGGGAGATTTTTCTAATTTATTCAAACTGAATTCCTAAAATCTCAGCCCAAAGTTGAGGATTCTTTTTTAGAACACAGGGTGGAATACGATCTGGGCCAATATAGCCCAAGTAATGTTATCAGTGGACCATCCTTGAAGGTGCTCTATTTTACAGAGTTCAAATTTAGTCAGCCTGCTAGTAAATCTCTCTGGGAGTTGGAATTTCGTCTTAAAGAAGGTCGTCTAAACCTCATCTGAGATATTCGAGGTTTGTTCATGATTTTTGCTGGCACTCTCCTCCCACAACATAGCCCAAGTAGAACGTCTATCGTTCCTACATAGACTAGTTATCATAGCCTGATTAGTAATGTGATGAAGATGAGCTTTATAGTTTTTGCATTTATTGCGATATCTAATACATATTTTCTTCTTTAGTTCTTGAAGTTCCAACTCTTCGAAGGATAAGGTCTTGAGCCATCTAAACTGCCTGTTTTTATATTTATTCTCCATTTGTAAGTCATAACTAAAAGCTTGTAGATGTTTTTTATTTTCCTTAGGATGTTTTTGCGTTCCAATAAGTAGTAAGAGTGCATCCTTAATTATGTCAGTGATTAGTTCTGTGTTTATCTTTAAGTTAGTAATCGGGGTTGTTTTCCCCACTATCCTCTGTATCTCATCAGTAATAAAAAAATTGATTTTATCGCAAGCATAGGGGACTCCACCTAAGTGAAGCCCCAGCGCGATCGGATACTAGGAGTGCCTGAAGGGGATCTTTTCTCATTTGGGTCATCGTGAGGTCAAAGGATGTGTTTAGTATACTGTGGTCGCTCTTTCCCGATGTGATGGTCTCAATTCCGTTACAGACTGATAGTAAGTTGCCTGTCACCACAAGATAGTCAATACATGATTTCATATTGTTTTGTTGCCAGGTGTTTACATACCCTCCCTTTTGAAAGGGGATAAAATAAATATCCCATTGTAAAAGAAGGAATACCATTGTGCACTTCTCTTAGACGAAGGAGAAGCTTTAGAGGAGTAATCAATAAGTACCTTGGGATGTGGATAACGAATACGACATGAGTTAAGATCACCACCCAGAATCAATTTACAATTTGACCATTCAAGAAATACATCTTCAAGCAAGGCTGTATGTTTTTGTAATGCAGATTCTAATAACATTTGAAGAGGATTATAGTATAGGGGAGATAAGTAGATAACACTCCTTAGTACTTTCTCCCATTTCAATAACAATTGCCAGGTAGAGCTGGGTTTTGAAGGTCTTACGAAGAGTGACCGAGAGTTCATTATTAAGAAAAATTGCTAGACCACCTGAAGGCCTACCCTGTGAGCCTTGCGTTGCCTCCATGTGGAATGCAATAAATCCTTTCATTTGAAATGGCGAGGCACTCATAGTTTCCTGACATAGGATGATGTCAAGGGATTTGTGCAAGTTTGCGACTTCTGCCCAGAGTAAAACGTTTTTGCTATCACACGAATTCCAAGAAATCACTCTCAGCAAGCTCTTGTTACTATGTGGTGTTTATGGCATTCTTGGAAGGATTGAGCAGGACAGATAACCAGGACCAATCTTTAGTATTCACAGACATAGCAGCTAATTGAGCAATCACCACTGCTTATGGAAGTTGGGTGGTTTGAGTTCCAGATAATGCTGGTAAAGAAGCTTTTTGCGTCACTCGTGGAGTTTCATTGAATGCAATAGCTTCATCAATAGATTGTAAAGGATGCAGGTCAAGCCCTATCATGTTCAGCTCTCTCCTATGCGTCCAGATTAATTCTGCAATGATTGGGGACTGTACTTGCAACACCATTGTGAAATTGTTAACAGGTGGAAGAGTGATCCAGGAGATGTCTCGAGATGTAAGCATTATGAGTGCAGGAATATTTTGAAATGCCTGCAACATAAATGAACGATTAAGACTTATCACCATTAATCTCGGGGGAACTTATCCAACCCAAGATACTTGAGATCTGAGAATGCATGTCATGATCCTCATTTTCCATGGTTTTCAAATTGTCATGGTGAGTATCAGTTGATAGGTTTTTATCTTTAGCATTAATAATCTCAATTGGACGAGAATTCACCAAGACATTCGACAACTTGGATTTGTGAGAAGTTATATCTTCCTTAATGGCCATCTCCATTTGGCGTATTGGGGGAGGCCCCGATGGGGCGACCCTCCCATGCTCATCACTCGTATATTCTACCTCCTTCTCCTTATAGGATTGATTCTTAGTAAAGGCGATCTGAGTTCCAGGACAGTCCCCATCAGACACGTGTTTTTCCTTGGATGCCATATCTTCTTTTCCTATCATGTTTTTTTTTTGTTAATCGGTTTATAGTAGGTAGAAAGAAGAGTTTGTTGCGGCGCTGTCAGAGAGGAAGCAAACTCACCTGTTTTTAAAAGTTGAGTTGTCGTCATCCCTCAAAAGAGTTTTCCGAGTGTGCCTTGTTTTACTGATTCAATCTGGGGTAGTTTCAAGGTACCCGACGCCTTGTACTGGAGAACGAGCCTGCTTTCCAGTGAAAATTCCTATACGTGAAAGCATAATTTCGGAGTTGCCGGTTTAATAGTGCAATCCGGGTAGGGAGCCTCTTTGACTGAGACACCCAACACCTTTGGGGTAGCTTTATTTTTAATTATTTTTTTCTGATTTTTTCATTTGTTTAGAATTTTTAATTTTTTCTGCCCCACCTTGCGCAGCTTTGCGCACATTGAGTCTTTTTATTGCCCGCAAATATAGCCGTTTTTCCTTTCTTGAGGCAAAATGCATTTGTTGAGGCTTTTCCTCCAAGTCCCCAAGAAATGCCTCATCAATATTTATGGTGTTTTTAGTAATATTCTCCTCGTCAATGATAGCTAATAGGGCAGAGGGACTATCTGGGTGTTCGACAACCTCATCTTGCTGTGCGCATTCCCCTTGGGTTATCTCATCCCCAGTGTTCCCTTCATTAGTCTGATTGAAGAATAATAATTGATCTATTTTTTCAGCATGTGCAGTCACCATCTGGCACAGTTGGGCATGCGTGTACACTTGAATAGCTTCTCTAGGTTTGGTCTCATTTGCAATTTGTTCAAATGACTGCGAAAATGCAAAAATCGGGGGTTCCCGTGCATAAGCAGTGCTAGTTGGTGCTTTTTCAGGTAAACTCTCTGTTTGGGTTGCTATAGAATATTGCAGCCTTTTTTTACACTGCGGTGGAAAACAATCGGCCCCCCGTTTGTAATTTTCAGCAAAAATGAAAATCTCAAGTTTATTTCATTTCGTTAGACTAAGTGCTAAAGTTGCCTTTATTTCACAGAGCTCATAGTGTGTATAATCATGCCCTCGGTCTAAAAGATTGAGAATTCTAGATATCACTGGGTAATGGGTTTCAAATATTTGCAGATCTTCCACTAACGTTGGGAGTTTAGCTCCCGCGTCAGGATTGTCGTCTCTCAGGTTTTAGGTTTTCATAATTGTCTTCATCAGGAGATGAACAATCCTGCTCAGTGGCATTTTGAGGTAATTCCTCCTCAAGCCCCTTTGTTTCTAATCCTTCAAGGGATTGAGGATGAAATTCCTCCATAGCCTTGTGCATTGAAAAAATGGCAATAATTGATCAGTACAGTGTAAATGTACTTGGGCAATACGGCCAGAAGGGACCGTAACCGGAGTAGAAGGCCCAACTGAAAGTGCCACCCTTTTTTCCAATTCAGAGAGTAATACCGTTGCCATTTTGGATACATCAGAAAGGGGCCTAAAGGGCACACCTAGAGTATTTTCTTCAAAGTTGCTTTCTTCAGCATCGCGCATGCTCAAGAAACTTTTCCTTGGAGTGTGCAATTGAGGGTTTTCTGGTTTGCCCATGTTCAAGCCAAGTTTATTTCCAAATTAGATTGCGATTTAGCATAAGCAAATGCCACTTCATGGCAAATTACAACGACCTCCTGCGCCTGATTGGAGCAAACATTCCTAGCAGTCGCTATTATTGGCAATGCATTGTCATTATGTTTTTTTTGCTGCGACATATTGTGGAGAGAAATTTTACTGTCTTTATCTCTCTGCGTGTCAGTTTTGCATGTTTTTTGAGGGAGTTTGACTTCAATGTGCCCACTGCACAACCGCGCCGACATTATGTGTAGGGCACCCGTTTTAAGGGAGTTGATCATAATACACAGTGATGAAAATGTGAGGGGATACAGTTCTGCGATTACTTGATGTGCACATTTACCACCATGTGTCAGCAAAAGAATAAGATGCAAGTCAAGTCAATCTGCATTAGCTACTACCCCACGCAATCTGACCAACAGCCAAGTGTTACATATATAATTCTAGTGTCGGGTGCGTTCCAAGCGGTGTTGAAACACCCTTTCCAACACACTGCGTAACAGCAAGAAAAAAGGAGTACCGCCACTTAAACTGAGAGCAATACGTTACACGCCATGTGCAAATCGTAGTCAAATTATCTGATGCGACCCAAGTACTGTAATTATCACAGTTGGAATTGCACATTACATTTCAAGTTTTCCAGCTCGATTACTCATAATGAAGTGAGACACAGTACAAGCACTCAAAGCAGATTCACATAGGCCTTACAAGTTCAGAGTCTCAATGAGACGTAAACTGAGACCTTCACAATAGCGAGAAAGTGACCAGAGCGGCGAGGAATTTGCGGCTTGCAGCGCTGCGAACAGCCACTTCCCGAGCCACTTACTCAGAGCGCGTATGCAGGAGCGCACGCACATCTCTATTTGGCTTGTGGGTAAGGGGGCGGGCCACTATAAAAAAAAAAGAAAATAAGAGTGGATTTAGACTCAATAATTGTATGTTGTGCTTGACAATTATATCAGAGAGTCTATAACAGTCAGATGATTCCAAGTAGCGCCAAGCGTACCGATGACACAAGCAATCCAGGAATAATGTTAAGTATCCAGAGACGTTCCAGCAGGGGTCCTCAGCCGAACAGCCACTTCCCGAGCCACTTTATGTACCCAGTCCTTATGAGAAAACCAGAGTTGTCAATATATATATATGACATATCTTCCTAATGTAACTTAATTACAACTAACTTCAGGATGTGGCCTGTGAAGAATTTCCACAACGCTAAATTGTTCCAACTATTACAAATATTCCAACTTAAAAGCCAATTCATTAGAGTCCTTCAAGAACCAAAACTGGATTATACCAGTTTTACCAGAGTTTCACATTAAGCCATCCCAACAAGGGCCACTGGTGTCGTTTTCCATGACAAATCGTGTGTACAATGTTTCAATATAAAGTAGTGAACTCATATCTTTAAACTTTGCAAAAAATACAGTTTCAGAGTAGAAACGTCTGTAAACCCATGTATCCATATGATATACGGGCAAACTAATCAACATGCCTATCTAAAAAAATGTTTAATACTAATGCGATCGCAATTTAATTTCTCCTAAAAACAACTTTTTCAAAATATCCATATTTTGGCCATTCTCAAGTCCCTTCATATGCAGGGAGACAATAGACCATGCAAATCAGATTGATATGCAATCAAAAACAAAACAGATTTCGTTAAAAGGCCACTTATGTAAGCATGCATAAATGTTTACACATACAGAAGCACTGTATCTGACCAGGTTTGCTCATTTGTTACTATAAGGTTGTTTTTCCTTTTTTTAAATAGCAACAGGCAGTAGTTGATTGGCAGTAGTTGATTGACAACTATTTATTAGCCCTGCATTGTAGTCTGAATGCTTATACGTTAGTTAACATACATACCCATGTATCAATTCACTGCCTGACTCCAAGTATAGAACTCTTCCCTTAAAGGAAAATGCAGAAGCTAGGATTGCTTACCTATAAGGTAAGGTTGTGCCTTTCAATATTGATGCTGATGTGAAATAAAAATTCATCTAAATTGAAATTTTGAAGCCACCAGGTGTCCCCAAACCTAAAAAGGTAGGTGCAATCCTTGACAAACTAGTACAAAATGTTCGATTGAAGGTAATGAAAACAAATCGTCGTTGCACTTCAGAAATTGTGATTTTTTTGTGGACCTTTTTTTCTATTCGGAAAATTATGTTACACACTTACATGCTGATTAACAGCATCACAAATTGGAAAACCAACATTCAAATGCTATTTTGGTTACACACTAAACCATTCACAGAAGTGTTTCATGTACACACTCGAACCACAAAGTTCGACCCCTGTACACAACATAATCACGAATGGAGTATAACATACCACATCTTTACACAAACTGTGACCTTTGCACAAGCTGTAGGTTTTAGCTCCTGCTAACTGAATCGAACCCTGCGCCCTGTCAGATAATGAAAGACACGCTTTTAGAAGCTCAATGTACAAATAGCATGAAAAACATGAACACATGTACGATACTTCATCGAGTCAAGATTAGCTAACTGAACCCAAAACATATCCCCAACAAACCTGGAAAAGGGAAGAACATTTTATATAACAAAATGGTGGTCCTCATAACATGAGACTTGTCCTTTCTCCATTGTTACAATCGTGCACAATGTGCTACTTTGTATCAGCACCAGTTACTGTTTGTACTTTTTGTCCGTGGGCACAGGTCAGCACTAGTTTTAATTTAAAGCAGGCATCTATCATATCACCCTAGTATTGGCATATAGCTACAACTGCATAACCCTTCATGTTTTATGTATTACCAACGCACAGAACACATTTCAATAATTGCACTCTCAGTAACAATTATTTACCACGTTTTCTCTTATCTTTTGTATATTTTTAAGGTTATTCTTGAACAATGTTGTCCTGTTTACTATGAACATTGTACGAGTATAAACAAGAATCACTCCTTAAATATACTCAGATGTCACATTTGCATTAAGTAGTATACATTTTGCACTAATAATTAAATTTAAATAATAGTACATGGCTTGCTTTTCTTTGTTCTTCTTTCTACTGCAGGCTGACTTGTGCACATCTGTCGCAACCTTAAACCCCTAGTACTAAGACTCCTCATAATCAGGTCAGAAGTATACCTATGGATATGATGTTGAGTTCGGATACTGTTTATTACAAGCAAGGGCCTTTATTAAATGGTATTTTCTTTTTGTCCTTTTTCCATGTTTGTTGGCGATTAGTTTTAGATTCCTTTAACTAATCTTGATTCAATGAAGCGCAATACAGTTAATTGTTTCCATCATTTGATCCTTGACCTTTCAAAAAGCGCATCTTCACGAATTATTGCATGACAATGTGAAATGCATGTTTATTTATTCATTTATAAAGCGCTCAAAGCCCCACGGCAACTAGGCGCTGAATACAAACTTATGAAGATGGTTACAGGTATTTGAAGCTTAGCGTCAGAGTTGCAGAATTACACTTTCACACATTACACAATATACATTTATATGCACAAATAGTACCCCAAGTAGTACCCTTTTACACATTACACAATATACATTTATATGCACAAATAGTACCCCAAGTAGTACCCTTTTACACATTACACAATATACATTTATATGCACAGGTAGCTACTGAAGTAGATCTGTCCTAAAGAGTAGTGTTTCTACATTTTTTCTAAAGGAGCAGAAGGAGGTGTCGTTTCTGAGGTGAGTCTGGACGGCATTCAACATTTTAGGAGCTATGGTAGGGAAACTTGATCCCCCTGCTTTCTGTCTTCTGTATTTAGGTGTGATGAGAAGATTGGTATATGGATAGCGGGTTGGTCTGTTGGATTGGGCTTTGCGGATGAGGTTATTGAGGTATAAGGGTGCCTTGTTAGCAATACATTTGTGAGTAAGCGTGAGGATTTTGAAATTAATTCTGTCCTGGACAGGGAGCCATTGGATCTTCCTCCTGATGGTAGAAATGTGTTAGTGTCTGGGAATGTTTAAGGCAGTTTTGATGGCGTTGTTTTGAACAACCCGTAAGTTTTTGATATTTCTTGAGCTAGTTCCAGCCAGTAGAGAATTGCAATAGTCGATTCTGGCCAGGGCAGGGCGAGAGTTCTCAGCAGAGAGGAACGGTCGGCTGGCTCTTATCAGTTTGGCGGTGTGGGCAGCTGAGGAGACAACAGCGTTGACCTGTCTATTTAGGTTAAGAGAGGAGTCAATATATACCCCCAAGGTTTTTATTTCGTTAGAGACTGTAATGGTATTACCATCGATATTGAAAGATTTGTAAGTCTGGGGGAGGATGCTGAGTTTAGTTTTGTTTCCAATGAGGATTAACTCAGTCTTATCATCGTTAAGACATAATTCATTAAGTGCCATCCAGGCCTGATGGCCAAGTATATTTTGTTTAGGTTTTTGGAGTCAGTGTCGTGACATCCAGTAATGGGTATTATTTGCGTATCATCCGCGTAGTTTGTATACGTTATGCCCATATTGTCCAGTTTATCAAATAGGAGCTTTGTGAAGGCATTATAAAGTGTTGGCGACAAGCAGGAGCCTTGCAGTACCCCACAGGTCACAAGGACTGGGGGGGCTGCTGAGTTGTCGGAAAAGATTAATGGTCCGATTGGTAAGAAATGATTTAATCCATTTGATGGAGTCTGCTGAAAATTGGGAAGCAGTCTCAAGGTGTTGGGAAAGAATGTGGTGATTGACCAGATCGAAGGCTGCAGAGAGATCTAGGAGAAGAAGGATGCACAGTTCCCCTTTGTCTTTGTATTGGTCCATGTGTGTTTTCAAGTCTAATAGGGTGGTCTCTGTGCCGTGACCTGGTCTGAAGCCTAATTGTCTTAGACCCAGGAGGTTATCATCTTCCAAATATTTTTTGATCTGCAGATAGGCTGCACAATCAAGTATTTCTAATAAGAAAGGTGCAGTGGTGATGGGACTGAAGTTAGTAGGGATATTGGGGTCTAATGTTTTTTTGAGTAGGGGTAAACCCCAGGCTGTTTTTAGGTCACTTGATACTGTATAAGAGGTAAAGGAGCTGTTGATGAGCTGGTGATAAAGGGTGCAAATTCTAATACACATTCTTTTATCAATGTTGCCGGGCAGATGTCACCTTTGCATCTAGAAGGTTTTAAGCTATTAATGATATTAATAGTATCGGAAATGGATAGTGGAGAGAAAGAGAATGTATTAGTCTGTGCTGAGGGAGGTAAGGTTAGCTGTGTTTGGTTAAGGCAAAGTTTAGATTTGTTTTGTTCTATTTTCCGTTGAAGTGAGGAGATTTTGTCTGCTAAGGCATTTAGAATATCAGAACACCATTGTTCAACTTTGACAGTATGATCCGGGGTAGGTGCTGGAGATTCTAGTTCACGGAGAATGGTAAATAATTCTCTAGCGTTAGATTGACATTAAATATTCTCTGGTTATAGACCTCAATTTTAGCTGAAAGAATTTCTTTTTTATGGTTATTAGCTGCTGTCTGAAAGAGGCATTTGTTTGCGATAGTTGGCAATTTGTGCCAATTAATTTCCGCACATCTTTTTGACAAACGCATTGTTCAGAGGTGAACCAAGGGTTGATGTGTGGAGAGCGTTTAGATTTTTTGCTTTTTAGGGATGCAACTTTATCAATAACTTCTGCCATGATTTCATTGGATTGACATATCAGGAGGATTGATGGATCATTGTTTTGATGCTTTGAGTCTAGGAAAGGAGTTAGGAGAGGTAGCATGTTGTCTTTATTCATATTCTTAAAGCTTCTGGGTCCGTAAGTACTGGTGCTGGATGGTTCTGGTTTTTAGTGATAATGGTAGTGGTAAAGATTATGGTGTTGTGGTCTGACCAGGGCGTGGAGATATTGGATTGTATGTTAGTGGTACAGTTAGTGTCCGCTAACCAATCAAGAGTACGTCCTTTTTCGTGAGTAGGGGCATGGATCCTTTGGGTGAACCCTTGGGCTTCCATAGTTTTGGCTAAAAGGTCTGCATGGATGTCCGAGTGGTCATTCAAACCTAAATTGAAATCACCCACAATGATTGCTTTGGATTGAGGTTTCATATTGTGAGTCAGGAGTGTTGTGATGTCATCTTCAAAAGTGAAGGGATATTTTCAAGGTGATGACTTCACCTGCGCTGAAGGGGAGATCCGAAGATATCCTTGTATTTAGAGTGTCTTTAGCTAGTACGGCTACGGCGCTTTTACTTGTTGTTTCTCTATCCTTTCTAAAGATGGTGTACCCCTCTGGGATGGCTAGTGAGAGCCGTGGGCCTGAAGCTGAGAGCAGCCAGGTTTCTGTGACTGCTAAAAAGCCAAGGTCGTTCGATGTGATAAGGTCTGCAATATCCAGAGCGTGCGCCATGATGTATCTGGCGTTGATGAGTGTCTCTTTTAGTACTGTCAGAAGCCTTGCTAGAGGCAGTGTTGTGGGGTTTAGAGATATTAGGTGTATGTAGGAGTGGTGTGATGTGGTGGGTGGCTGTGAAGATGGAGGATTTATGTAATTGCAGGTGTGTGTGTGAGGAGAGTCTGTCTACTTTCATCAATCCCAAGATGGGACATGCGTGCAGAGTAGGAGTAGCTGGTAGGTCTGTGAGCAGAGATTTCGGCAAATAAATGGTTGAGACATCATAAGCGTGTCTCTGCCCTGTTCTAGCGGAGAGACAGTAGAATCTTGTATGTTCGTCTGGGGGCAGTACAGTTAATGGGAGGTCATTGGTGTAGGGTTGTGGTCTAGTCAAAACCTTTGGGAGGAGAGCAAATATTTGTGGCAGGTGATTGGGCAGCTGCAAAGGTGCTCTGGCCCTGGCAATATGTCGGATGCTGGAGGTATGATTCATGCAGTGGCCGGGGCTTTCCAAGGGTTGTGCGCAGCGGGGGCGCCATGAAGAGCGATTGGCAGGATAGCTGCATAGGCAAGATAGGAGCATGCTTATGGGCGGAAGTAGGTGAGCAGGCAATAGCATTGTGGAGGAGGGGTGCGAGCAGAGAGTTAAGGTTCTGGACAAATTATACAGCGTGATGAACGCCAGCTCACCTTTATAATGTCTGGTCACGGGTCACTACGGCGAACAGTGGCAAACAGGGCCTTTTTCCTCAGCCGGCTTCCGCCTGCTGGTAGCAGGGATTGATAGAAGGAGGCACCCAGTTGCTTAGCAACGGGTCACAGCCTCATTCTGGGGCCGCGTTGCGCTGGCCATTTTGCATTCAGGTGAAGATGCAGACAGTGAACAGAAATAGTACGATGTAGGCGTGAATTCCGTAAAAAGCAGCACATCAGGCTACAAACACGGGCAGAAGGGCCTCACCAAATGGAAAACGTGCATACAAGGATTGTCGGCGACGTGGCGATTAGCAGGCAGCTTGAGTGAATAGCTCCTGCAGCTGGGGGAGAAGGACTCCAGCCCTCTCCAGCTCCTGGGATGGCCTAAAAATGTTGATCAGAGCTTGTGCAAAGGTTACAGTTTGTGTAAAGATGTGTTATTACATTACTCTATTCATGGTTATGGTTGTGTGCAGGTTGTAGTAGTTATATTGTATCCAATTTGTGGATGGGTGGATACAAGAAACTATTCTGTGAATATTATTTTTTCAATTTGCGATACTGTTAAGCAGAACTTGCATGTTGGTACATAATATTTTTTAGAAAATGGAAGGCTTAGAAATAGTCTATAAGTGAGTGGTTTTTTAAGTGGATTGTCGAGGAGTTTGGGGTGTGTGTGTGGGTGTGTATGGTGTGTTGTGTTTTGTTTTGTCTGTTGGGGCCGTTTCTAGGGTGCATGTCGCTTAACTGTTCAGATATGCAACGTATTTTGGTTTAAAAGGCTATTTTAGAATTGAATTGCATACGTTAACATCTTTTAATGTTCGTATTTACATGTTCTGCTTTTAGAAAATTATTTGTTGTACTTATGAAAAACGAAATAAATGTGTAAAGGAAATACCATTAAAAAGAAAATGTGGTTTGCATTTAATAAAGTCCCACAAAGACATCTTTTACACCATTTTTGAAGTGCCGCATAGGTCCTTTTCTTCACTGTCAACCGATTGTTTTTTTGACTACCCTAGTAGGTGGAGGCAAGGGCAGAAATTGACAGCAGCACACACTTGTATTAGATCGAGTCATCAGAGACACAATAGAACCACCTGTGTCTTATAATAATGATATATAGTACACAATGGTACCTGTGGACATAATAGGTGGCTGATAAACTCTGCTCGGTTTTTCCCGAACTACTGTGGTCTCAGAAATTTTGTAATAACGTGTTCACCAGCTGGAAGTGTAGATGGGCTATTCCTGAAGGCATAATCAGTACTTTTTATTTTGGACAAGTGGAATGATGGGAAACTTGTTCTTTTATAAAAATGTAGAGGTCACCTGGAGATTCCAGAGAATTGTATTTCCTATCGGAGGGATTATTATGTATGGAACACATTTCAAACTGACCGCAAAGGTTTGTATAGTTCGTTGAAGTTATGAAAAAAGTAACAATGTTTAACCATCATTAGCATATGCCATATTACAACTTTTCCTCAAAATGCATGGGATATATAACATTGCATGAGGGGATTCTACCTTCCACTTGCCTGCCTTGGTACTGAGGCCAACCACGAAAAACACAAATAAGAATGAATGTCAGTTACTACTCCACATCAAACAAGTTAACGCTGTTGCAAGACAAATATAAACGAAAGCCAAAAATCTCATCCCATGTTTAAGCTCTCAAGCTAGACATCACTTTTTCTGAGACTTCGTAATTTCATCATTCAAATACTGCAGTCCATCACACATTGTGTTCTGCTCTTGGACGCCTAATATAATTACTGTGCAACTCGAGTTTGCTGACAGTACCCTAGGTAATGTGATTTATTGTGATATACCCCTGCTGCCCAATACAGTTTGTGCAATACTGTGATATGCTCCTGATACCCAATGTAATGTCATATGAATGTCTCAGCTATCACACCTTACCGTGCATAATGCTGAGATGATTTTAGAGACCCCACCTGCACCATGCCCTCTCCACAATCTATACTTTATATAGCCTGTGGGATGATTCTACCCGCTTGTTGCTCTGCCATGCGGCATCACTGTGTTCTGATGGTGCCGGAAACATCCAAATGGCCGCAAAGTCCTGGTGCGCGCCAAAAACCTCTGAAAATCGCGCTTTGCAAAGCACAAAAAGATGGCTGCCCAATCTGCCATGCATGTTGTCAGTGGTGGAACAGAGATCTCACTCCTGAAACATGTCACTGGGCTCCACAACATGTGAAGATGGAGTACAGAAGGAAAAGCAGTGCTTTGCTGAAGGAAACTCCAACATCTTGCTTTAAATCCTTGTTTCTTGGTTGCAGAAACTGCAGAATGCTGGTGTAAGACACCCTCAATCATCCAAAATTCTTGCTGGGTACTACAATTCACTTAGTATAAGAAACCATTGTGAACTTACAATGTCCTGAAAAGCTAAAAGCATCTCGGGATTCCTACAGAAAAAGTGGCCTGCCTGTGGAATCTGTCAAAATCTGGGTGCAGTACCCTCAACCGCCTGAATGACAGCTGTCAGGAGCCTGCAGGATTAAAACTTTAATGTATAAACTAAAATCAAATGTTAGCAAGCTAAGATGCCTGTTGTTGAGAGTAACCCATCTTGTAATTGTTTTGATTCCATGGTTTAAAATCTTGAAGAAGTGTTTAGCTGTGATTTGATCCCACAAGTTTGTTGTATGCTAAGGGAAAATTCAACAGAATTAACAGTTCAAATTAGCTGGCTAAAGCTACCAAACCGAAATAACAGCTTTCCCCACAGAGGCAAAGCCTCTCCCTCCAGCTCCCTCCACCAGGAAATCACACCCAAATGATAATTATAAGGTGTGGGAAGGACTGGTCTGCAGTGGGGAAGGAAACAATGAACAGCTGCAAATCAGGAAATGCTAAGTGCGAGGACCGTCTTAAATGGACTCTGCCAAGAGACAACAGGAAGGAGATTCTCCTAGACTGAAGGGAGACAAAAAGAGGCAGAGACAAACAGCCATCTGTGGCGAAACATTCACAAAGAACATTTTGTTTAAATACATATAACTTGCCACTTAAAATAGTCAAAAACACAAAAGTAACAGAATTGTAAATCTAAATTTTGGCCGCACATTTCAAGAGGCGGCAAGATCGTGTGACATATTGTGGGAGGAAATGGCAGAAAATGTGATTTTACACCAAATGTATTTTTGCTAGAAGTATGAAACTTTATACACTTATGCCCATGTTATACGCGCACACTTGTAGAAATTTGCTGATCAATTGAACATTGTGTTCTGATGAAAAGGGTGAAATTCTGGGAAAAGCAAACACAGGATCCCGCAGCAACGGGGTTTTAAGGAGTAGCTGATACACAAAATATGTGATCTGGATATGTGGTTGTTATAGAGGTTGCATATGTGTAAATATGTATTATGTCAAAAGTAGATTTTGTGTTCAAGAGGCTAGGGGTGGACTCTAAGCATCATAAACCCACACCATAAAGGTGACACCCTGTTTTTCTCCTCCTATCAAGGCAAAGAGGAGATTCTGACCCCTCCCTGTCAAAGAGGCGAGCTTAGGCTAAACCAGCACACACACCCCCGTTAGCATAGCATAAATAGAGACAGCAGAGGGTAGAAAAAGACAGACAGATTCACCCACTATCTGCATGCTGGCGGAGCACACTGCTGCAGAACTTTCCATCTTCCTTGCTCCAGACTCCAGAAACTTGGCAAAGCAGAACCCATTGCATAGCTGAACCACTTTCAGCTAGGCCTCAATTTCCAGAACCAGAACCAACCCCATAAACATAAGGGGAACTAAAATACAGCTGGGCTGCGCTGTACTGCTTGCCTGCTGAAATAATTATAATCAGAACCAAAAGGGCAGATCCAATCCAGTCCTGTGCTGTGCTGTGACCAGAGTGCATTGCAGATCAGATCCAGTCCGGTGCTGTGTGGTGTCCAGAGCACCTTGACGCTGCCCAATCTGATGTGCCCAGCAGTCGGTCCTGACCAGAATCCCTGACCAGGGTCCGTTTGAAACATATCTAGTGAGTATCTATAGATAGAACTGTGTCACTAGCATATGCACGGTCCATCGTCAATCCCCATCTTAAATCCATCCTATTTTGTCTTCAGAACCTGCATTGTTAGGAGTATTTTTGAATTGTCTCAACTCTCTATCCTATCCCTCCTATCTTCCTCCTGTGCTAGTATGGCTAAAACTATCTTTGCGCCGATATTTTTCATCTCAGGAAGGCGAACTCCTCGGCAAGCAGTCACCCTGATCAAGTGGCTGTGTCCTGTGTGGTGTTTGTTTATTCATAGTCATCCTCTAGTGTTAGAAATCTCATTTGTCATTTTAAAAGCACATTCCCGTTTTTCCTTCTTGCGCCCATCTTGAAAAAACGACCTCCACTAAAACGTCCATAACTTCCTCCAAATTTCAACTTCTGCTTGTAGCTAACATCCACAGCTTTAAATCGCATCTAAAACCGCATCACAAATCCTTACAGTTATCCCGTTATTGCGATTATCGGGCAGTGAAAAGTTGGCAGCGGATTTCGTTTTAGGGAAATTCTTACACATGTAAAACAACTTATGATTGCTCCCAAACTTAAATTTTAAGATTTCAAATTGTTTCTTGGTATTAAATCATTGCTAGTGTTTATGTGCAACTTTCCAAAGCGGCTCTTAAGAATTATAACAATTTCAGCCATTAAGACCATATTTAGTGTTTTTTCCCAATCCATTCTCAAGATAACGTTAAAAGCCATTCAGACAGCTTGACAGTCAATTCCGTTTTCTCTTGTGTTTGCCGGGGGAAGTGGGATTGTATTTTGTTTGAATTCTGCCATTCCTGAATACCCGCTCTTTCCTCCTATCTCTTTACATTGCCTATTGGGGGGTTGAGGGGTGTGCAGGGGAACCTTTAACCACAGTGCTATTTGATCTGAACACACACACAAAAGTATTATTTCTGTGCTGCATTGTTTTGCTTACTATTACTCCTTGTGTATTAAAGAGATTATTCACTGTTACCTCACCCCATTGGTGATTGTTGAGTACATATTAAAACATAGTGTGATTAAATTGTAAATACATAAATAAATATTGTAACTTTGCAAACCAGCCTGATTCCTGGTTCAGTGTGACCGGGAGGGGTTCCAGGAGAGGGGCGTGATATGAGTGGTACATCATTCAGAATAAAGAACTTTTAGACAAAAATAAATAAGGATTTCAGTTGTGCATTACAAGCTAGGCATTGATTTGGGGGTGTGCCGGATTGAAATCACTTACAAGCCGTGGGAATTATTTTCAACCCTTGTCTGCTAGGCACCCACTGCTGGATGGACCCGTATAGTCCACTGTCAGAGATACCTGCCCACACCAGGATTCCCCAGCAGACAACGCCATGTGCACAATATATACACACTCTTGATTGTCCACCTAGCCCTCCACTAACCTCCCTGTACTAACATTCTCAAACTCTACTGTCAAGCACACTGCGCAAACCACCCACGCTGCTCACACATGGCAGTCTTCTATTCTCTACAAACAGACCTCAAACAATGCCTCTACCACCAAGGTAAAACTCACAGCCTTAGTCAATGCATCCTATTGCCAGGGGTACAGGAGGGCACCCCGCAGACACAAATGCCTTTGACACAGAACACCTAGAAACAGACCTGCAAGCAAAGGTTCTGTGCACTTTAGGTCTCAGTGCATCAACACAACAGCAAAGCTATCTTGCATTTTCTCTCATCCCCACTAAGCTTATCCATCTCCATCTCCTTTAGATCAGACAGAGTGCCTGGAGACCACGAAAACTACAGCAGTGTAAGTTCCAGTAGGATAATATACTCAAATACATCCAATACTGAGTTGGGAAGCCAATGAGATTTGTATACCCAAAACCTTAGACCACGTACACTCTACCTTTTTCCAGCTAATCAGATACCCCTTTCAGGCAAATTGATTCAAGCAACAAATGGCAAGTGTATTTAACAGTGTCGTAAAAAAGCAAACAATGGGGTCTTAAAAGTCCAGAGGGCCCTTTCAGGCAGACCAGGGGACAGGACCAATTAAAATCCCTTAATTTCTGGTTCTGCTGGCTCAATGACTTAGGGCATGGCTTTTAGTGCTGTTCTGCAGTCGAGTCAGCGTCGTTCAGTTGATCACTCCCAACAGTTTAGTCAGCAGTCTTGTCAAAATGATGCGCCTGCTGGGTCAAATTGCCGTTCCAAACAAGCATGTTGATGGCTTCCAGAAGGTTTAGCTGGGTCCAAACGTTGCTTCTGTTGGGTCAAATTGGTGCCCCTGATACAGAGATTAGGGTGCTTCAATCGCAGTGAGCGAGATGTGGGGGGAGATGGGCTCCACAAGGTTGAGTCAAAGTCATGACAGCTCGAAGAAGCAGGTAAGCAGTTCAAGGTTTGGAGAGTTCCAAAAGCAGCATCGCAGGTTCTGTAGCAGCTCCAAGTGAGTTGAGCCTGGTCAATCAAGCTCAATAGGTCTAGAAGTGGTAAACAGGGTTCAGAGCTGCTTCTGGACTTCTAAATTGTTGGACGGTCTACCCAGGGGCTCCACGGACAAGGGGAGTCCTTTGTTTTACACTTTAATTCTAAGAAGATTTTCTGGCACCTATGGGGGTGTCATCTACCATGAGCAGAATCCTGGTTCCAGTGCAAAGGCAGCAGAGAGGACTTGGTCCACAGCAGTGTCACACCAAAAGTGCCCCGAGGTGGGTAGATAGAAGAGCTTTCCTTTTCTTTAGAAATGTCTGTCTTCATCTTTATGGCAGAGGACCTTGGAATATACTCTTTCCCCAAAGGAGTTCCAGGCAAATCCATCTTGTCATGATGTTCAAAAACAAACAAATAAGGGAAGGGCCAAAGCATGTTGTAAGGGGTTAAATCCAGGCTACTGTAACACCCTTCCCTTCGGATGTAATTTAGAGTGCTTTGTTTGCAGGCAGTTTAGGGAGCACTACCGTAATCCAAGATGGTGGAACACCACTCTTGGCCTAAACCTTACCTCTGGGCTGCCCAGACTCCACTTCCTTCCCATATCTGCCTACTTCAGAAAGACTCCAGAAATCAGCACCCCTGTGTGAGAATGTCTTAGTTCAGGACAGTCTTTGAAGCCCCAGTTGCTAGGGGACCTCCATGGGAGGGATCCTGTGCCCTGGTGGATGGTGTCGGTCCTCCTCAGGGGGATCAAAGGAGCAGCTTCCTGGGAAGGGTTCTACATGGTTGCTGTACTCACTGATTCACTTTGCATAGCTGACACAAATATGACATCCAAATGCAGTAACTGTATAACTGTGATCCGAGTAGCCATCATGTCATAACTAGACGTGGCACCAGGCTATGGACAATTCAGTTTATAAACCAGGAGTCCAGACTGTTAACATTTCACATATGCCAGTTGGAACTTTGGATTCCAGCAGCTGTCTGCACATGTGGCCTTTAAAACTGCCCTTCTGCCACTGCAGGACAGCAACTGAGAGGTCAGGAGATGATCACAGCAAAGGTACAGGAGTGCACTATGATTTTGGCATTATGAAAGGTGTGTCTGTTTAGGAGAGCTCCCTTTCAGAAACAGAATTGCCAGCAACATTTCATTTCTAAAAATAAAAAAAAAGGTTAAGGCCATCCACCCTTACCAGATGTCATTCTGAAACAGACAGCTCACTGTAACGATGGATGAAATCTTGTTTGTTAAGTTCTAATACTGCCAAACGCTTTCTGACAGTGGTACGGTAGTGTGGTGGCGGAGGGAAGTATGGCAGGGTCTGAGGTTTAGCAGAAAAGAAAGAAAAACGCAAGACTAGGATCAACTTCCACAAACCATTGCAAACATGACTTTTGAATGGCAACCAGATTTCTGGCGGCAATAACGTTGCATCTGGTAGATCTAGAATGCACTAGTGAAGTATCAAGACATGGGGCCAAAGGGTTGCATACATGAGGCAAATTCAATGTGTTTTTTCATCAACAGCCAAAGCAAAGTCTTCATGGGTGGTAAAGTATGTTCCAAACATTTTTAAATAAAGAAGCAGGAGACATGGTATTGCCCCATCTGTCATTTCTTTGTCATATTGGCTTCTAATCTGGCATAGATTCCATTGCAGTTGTCGAAACGCAACATGACTACTCCAAGGTCACTACTATCCTCCGAAGCAGCTGTTAAAGAGGCAGGAATCCCCAATGAGTATTTGTTGCATAGCTGACAAGAGGGCACATTTCGTGATCGAGAACTTCAGCCAGGCCTGGCATTTCCACTAGCATGCTGTGACTTGCAGTTTTTCATTTTCCAATTACAAGTATAGGCCTACAAGTCAAAGCATGCAAAGTGTAGAGCTAGGACCGGCTCAATGAGCCATACGAGAAGGTAGGCAGCTATGTAGGCAGTGAAATTCTATTTTTATGGAAGTCGACCTGATGCATGAAGATCCCAGGAAGGCTGCAGAAATCTCAATCAAAATGCCTGACAGAGGGGAAGTGAACAAAGATTGCTGCACTTCAAGCTGGCTCGACTTATGTGAAAGGAACAAATCACCTGAATGACCCTCTGCCGGGCACACTAACCTTAAAGAGCATACAGTGTTGCTGTTGGGAGGTACCATGGAAGGATGTGGTGGTAATGCAGTCAAAGATCATTACTGAAGTTTTCTCTATGGCGGCTCTCGGGCTTGTCCGTAATCACCCCTCCCTCATTATTAATGGTGCTGGGCCACACACGTCCCAGGCCCATTTTGAATACTGGGTCAGCCACGGTTGTAATGATTGCTGCAAACTGGCTGTCATCATAATTGGTGAAGCCAGGCGGATTAAAAAAGTTAAGCAATGACACAGCTAGAGGTATCAACGCTTTACCCAGAGGCAGCAGTGCTTCACCAGGAACTCTTCCTGTGATACAAGCACAGGGAATGGATGGCAGTGGCTGAGGAAGCAACAAAGGTCCCAATGAAAGAGCTGTGACACTCGGTTGTAGGAACCCTGGCAGCTGAGGACTAGTGGCATGTGCACTGTTGTTCTTACTTCCCATGCCGAGACAATGGCTGAAGCGAAAAAGCCCCCTTTCAGTTGCAAGTAGCAGCAAGCGACTAGCCAAGGGGAGATGTGGGCATGAACATTGAACTCTCTCTTGAGGAAGCACACAAGGAGACGGCCATCTTTGGCAGAGACAGTATTGGCTTTGCAGACACAGTGGTTCTGTCCACTTTCATGTGATTTGGATTAATCCTGAAAGTAGGAGGAAAAAGTAAAACGCAGCACAAATCTGCTACAGTAAAACAGTATGTTTATAGCCAGCTGTATCTACCAAGCAGCATTTACTCTGTTGACTGACTAAAGACCTTTGAAATCAGTGTTCTTTGCCTTACTCGTGCTACTACTATCAGCGCTATGTCTCCATTGTGAGCTGAACCTTAACATTGTTTAGACAGGGATACAAATGTCATGTTGCAAGCTAGTAGCCAGGAATAAAAGGTCACTCGCCCCAGACATTGTCCACTTGCACATAACAAAACATTTCTTACTAGCCAAGAGTTCATTATCACTTAAAAATGGCTATTTGGAAGTACAAATGTTGAGGCCTGGTTAGAGAAGCACCTACTGCAGCCAGGGATCAAGTGACGAAAGGTTCTCGCTCAGCAAAGTAAAAGACATTTCAGTTATCAGTCATCCTGTGATGGAAGACCAGTTCAACCAATTGCATGCAGAACAGCAGGAGAGGAGACTGAAGCACCAGAATATGAAGCATACAAACCAGTCCCATCCAGGATCCAATGAACGAGCTGAAAAAAGTAAATTCCCGCATAAATCAACAGAGTGACCGTCTGGATGACAATGAGTGCCGATTGATTAACTAGAAAGGTATTTTTTTTTAACGTTTTATTGGTTTCAAAATAGTACAACAAAGTAATTAAAAAAAAGAAAACTTTAACAGTTTTAAAACCCAACAGTTCTCCAAACAACAACTGATCTGATGGAAGAACAATGGCGGGGAAATAGAATTCTTTCTATAACAAATCAAAGGTAAAGAAAATCAAAGAGGCCAGTCTTCAGTGGTATCCCACCCCCCGCCCTAAAGTAGTCTACCCAACTGCCCCAATTTTTACGGTTCCCTCCTCCAAGTGTTCCAGCTTATTGCCCGACTTGTGGGATTATTTCTGCGTTACAGTTGTTAAGTTCACAAATTTAAGCATTTCCAGGGTCCTTCCTATTTTCTGCCCCATTAGAAGCCAGTCCCAGCATTCTTCCGTTGATAGGGATCTAGTCCATTTTAGATGTTCTCCCATGTTTTGGGATCCTAGTTCATTTAGTGCTTGGCATTCCATTACAATGTGAAAGAGTGATTCTACTTGTTCCCCATTCTCGCAGAATCTAAAAGAGCCGTTTTCAACCACAGTCTGGTGCCTTCTGAACTGTATTTCCCTAGTGGGCATAATATTCAGATGACACCGCAGAAGGAGATCCCTGTAGAAGGCAGAACGGAACTTACACAGGTAGAGTGGTAGATCATTCAGCCCCTTTTTTTTACCCACAATCTAAAAGGTCAATGTATCGATGGGTCTTGCTTCACTAGTGTGTATCCAATCAGGTTTCACAAAGATCTCCTTGACCTTAGTTGGGTTTGCCTTCAGCAGATCAGGATCCACCCCACAATTAGACAGTATCCCATGTACTTTAGTGAGCTATATATCCAAAGATTGTTCCTTAGACATGCTCAACGATCTCAATATGGCAAATGCGGGGGCCCCCTCTGATATAATGCATTTCCGGTTGAGAGAGATCTCCTTCCAAAGCAGCATGGAGGCCAGTGATAGTAATCTTAACTCATGTCGGATATTGGCTATCGGCAGCGACTTAGGGAGTCTTAATACATTATGCCAAAAATAACCATCAATCAGGGGCCACACCTTAGATTAAACAGCGTTTCTGCTCCACATGCAAGAATCTGTGTAACCTTCTTTTTGTAAAAGGTGAGAACTGGTATAAGTGAAAAGGCCCAATAGCGCCTATGTATGGCGATTCCCTGATTTGTCAGATTGTCAGGCAATCCATTTGGGCACTTTTGTTTATGTTTTTGTTAATTTTCACTCCCAAATATACAATAGTTTCAACTGCTTCTAGCTGACATTCACTGACCCTCCACGTAAATAGCATCCTTTTTTTTCTTCTAGCAGATGACATGATTAGAACCTGTGATTTTCTAGCGTTCATTCTCATGCCATTCTTAGTTAGTCATTGAAAGCTGTGATTCTACGGAATTGTACGATCGGACCGAAAACAAAAGATCCAAACAAGGTTCAAACACCAAAAGTTCGACCTTTGGTGGTAGCATTGTAGGTAAGTATGGAAAAACAAAAAGACTGCAGGGGTGTCCCCAGCAACACCCCGCTCACTATACTATGTAGTATTGTGAACGGGGTGTTGCGGGGGACACCCCTGCAGCACACCCGAAAAAAAAAAAAAAAAAAAGGACCCTGCAGTGCCAATTACCGATATCACTGAAGTGAAAGGGACTTGGTGCCGCAGGGACACAGCACGACGCAATGACAGGCAAGTGGGGTGTGGGTATGTTGGGGGGTGGGTTTGTGGGGGGTGTGTTGTGGGTGGGGGTGTGGATATGTAGGGGTTTTCAACATGTGTTAGCATGGGAAATGTACAAACCTTTTGTAGTTCGTACATTTCACATGCAAACATTTCGGCCGCGACAAAATCAGCTGCGGTCAGATCACGTAGATCCGATTCTACACTGCAGACTGATGGCCATTAGATCGAGGAAGACTATTGTCTGCATATAACAACCAGGGGAGCTCACAGCCATTCAGCTTAGGTGGAAATGCTCGAATGGTTTCCTGTGAGCTCACACAGTCGGACAGGTACAGGCTGAACAGTAGGGTGGGGGGGGGCAAGGATGCAGCCTTGTTTAAGGCCATGGAAAGTCATGATCTTTCTAGACATCAGTCCCTCTGTCCCCAATCTAATCTGTATTGATGTTCCTGTATACCGAGCTGGATTTCGGTCAGACATCCCCAGTTTTCCAATTTTGCCCACAGACGGGCCTGGTCCACACCATCAAAGGCCTGATGTAGATCCAAAAAGGCCATGTATACTGGGGATTTATTTTCAATTGACCTCTGCTTCAACAGGTTTAATGCAAACTGATTTAGGGATGTCCCGACCCACTTAACGAATCCTGTTTGTCTAGGGTCAAGAATTCCCAACCTGGTTGCCCATGCATTCAAATCTCGGAGGACCACTGAGGCAAACAACTTGCCCAGTGAATCCAGGCGGGCAATAGGATGATAGTTTTTAGGAACAAACCCTATTGACCTTCTTGAGTACCGGGACAACCCAGGCCTCTCACCATGACCTGCCTGTTCAACATCACCTGTGTAAAAAAGGAACACAGAGAACTTCGCCCAAGCTTCAGGGTTGCTCTTCAATACAGAGTTGAAAATTCCATGCGGGCCAGCTGCACGGGAGGAACTAAGTCGCATAATCATTGATCTAGCCACGGTTACATCAAGTTTGAATCTCCGGCCCTTTGTATCTCAAGCCTCTTAGATCAAAAATGTGGTATTCACTCTCGCAAAAAGCTTAGAATAATGGCTGATCCAACCCTCTTCAGTGACACCACCCATCATGTGATCTTTCCTGCGGGTACCACCATTATTAATCAGTTCCCACATGTTGCTGGAATTGTTCTCACAAACTGCCAGCAGCATCCTCTCTGCATCGTTCTGGGCAAGTGTGGCTTGGTGTGCTTTAACCCAGTTTTTGTAAGTCTTTCTATGTTTCTTAACTTGCACTTCGGAGTCTGCAGTATTTATACGTTTTAGTTTTCTTACATCGGCCCTGCATTCCCTACGGGCTCTAACTAGGTCGATGTTATAAGTATGTTTAGGGGTATGATGGATTTGACCCCCCTCTACCTATTCTCCATTTAAAGCCTCGCAGGATCCATTCATACTCTACCAGCCTACCATCCTTAGCAATGCCCTGGTCTAACCAAGATGATAAGAGGGGAATTTTTGATGTTGGAATTTTCAATCTATTCAAGCCTTCATTTAGGTCGACTAAGGGCATAATCCAATGCTTGTGTGGACCCCTGGGTACCTGCACGGTGATGGAAAGAAGGTCATGGTCACTCTGCAGCAATGGGACTATCTCAAATTTAGAGACCCTCTTTCCCAAGTTAGGAGACACAAACAATAGCACAAACGGGCTGCTGGAGTTCAATTTCTCCAAGTAGCTGCAATCACCCTCTGTCTGCCCATTAAGCATCCAAAGTTCACACATTTTTATCTTATTGGCCCATCTGCGGCCTTGTCGTTCTAGCTTCTCCTGCGCTGCAGTGGCCACCCCTCCTTTGATAATAACCAAAAGTTTAAGTCAACACAAATCAGAATTTTCCCAATTTATTAGGGCCTGGTTAGCCTTCTCCACGATTGGGTCCACAAGTTTATCAGCTAGGGGCCTTTTACTCCTCAGTAGACATGTATCAAAAGGAGTTTAGTTAATCCGTTTGAATGGAGCCTCTCTATCTCCAGGATTTGAATGTATGGATCAGGTGTAAGATGGCGGCGTATCCTAAAACCCCGTTCCACTTTAATTAGTGTCAGAAGGCAGGAGAATGGCCGGCCCAAGAGATCCCTTAAGAGCCGGATTAAAAAATAATTCTTAGCCGTTGCACGCCTTTTTGTCCCAGAGCTATGTCTCCTGAAGGCATATAATGTCATAGCTTTTCAGGACCTTCCCTTTGTTCGTGAAGAGAAATTCGAAGGCCCGAATATTCCAGGATCCCACTCTCAGATATTCTGCCAGCTCATTCTCAAAAGTATTCTCCGTTGGATCTTGCCAGTGCGTTCACAAGCCAGCTCCAATTGTTCTGAATAGGCACCATATTATCAGCAGCCATCTTGCTGGCCTTCGCCACGTTTCTATATCCAGGATTCCCGATTGTAAAATTTCCCAAGAGTGTGGAGTCATGTCATTCTTCTGTGCTCTCCATGTTGAACCCGACGAATCTGCTTCGCTTTGGCTCACAGGCTTTTTTAAATGTTTTTGACAGAAGTGGATTGCAGAGGCCTTTTTGTTACTTGAGGGTTCTGGGATTGCTTCGATTAGGTGCACTTAGATCGTACCCCAATGACAGAGCCTTTCGCTTTGTTCGAACAGAGCCTCCTTGATGAGATGTGATTCTAAGTGGAGGATAACGGGATCCTCGCGTTCCCCGGATGCAAATGCCAAAACTCTTACATTGTCAGTTGATATAAATCTAAGAGCAGGGGTACATTGGAGCAATTTCATCACATTACTTTTGTTTAGAAGTAGGGCCCTTTGGTCCACTATAATTCTTTCCTGGGATAAATTCAGAGACTCTTCTGAACTTTTGGGGACATAGGATTACTCTTCCTTTATCAGGTTTTTACTAAATCTTTCTGTGTAGCCCGATTCATGCCTCCCTTCACCCTTGGATTTTTTCCAATAGGAGCCGAGCAGTTTTTTTTTTTTAATTCAGCCGCCTTTCTTTTTTCTTCAATAGTTTGAAAAGTAATAGGCAGTTAAGGCTGTTTAGGTTTCCACACTGTTTTTTTCGTTACCGGCTTTTGTAGAATAAGGGCTTCCTGCTTTTCAATTTCCCTCCAATAAGAGTCGCTCAGGTTGTTCCATTTGTCATCTTCCTCGTTGTCCATAATTTCCAGAAGAACACCAAGACAGGTATCAGACTGCAGAATAGTTTCACCTGTTTTGGACAGCTGGCTTAAATACAGCCTATCCTTATTTGTGAGGGGACTTCTATGTTCTGTAGAAAGGCTCTTGATCCGTTCATCTTCCTTTTCGGGACTTGCTTTAAGTTTTTTGATTTATTCTTTTGCAGCACATTGCTTTTTCTTTTCTGGCTGCAAGATTCACCCCATCAACCCCCCCCCTCACACCCCGCCGACGGGTCTGAAGATTAAAATCTTGAGAAAGTATTTGCCATGGTTGGATTAGGATCAGATATTTCCGTCAGATCGACCATGGCATTCCCACTTTCCTTTGTTGCATTTGGAGCCTGAACATCCTTTGTCATTATAATAGGTGTAGGGCCAGGTTTCACCTCTTCAGCCTGACATTCATTTGCCTTCCAATGGGCCCTCATCCATTTTCCATCCTCCAAGATGGACTTCATCAGCAGGGATTTATCAGACATCTCCCTCCTGGCCAGATCGCATAATCTTCGCTGCCATGGACAAAAAAGTTTCTGCCTCCGTATCCAGCCTTTGTTCAAGTTTCTTCGTGAAAGTGTCCAGACTTGTCAGATTTTGTTGCAATGTGTGCATGAGGTTTACTTGCTCTTGAATGGTAGAATGTATGGATTCATACAATTTACAAAATGGGGCAAGGGATATAGTCAGTGAGGCCCCATTTTTATTTGGAGTCTAGTCCTTGTGCTGGTATGGCAATTTAAATCCATAGACATTTTCCAAATTTCCCCAAGGGGAATTATAGATGGTGGAGGAAAACCTTTATCACCTTAGTACACCCGTTGACCCATACAAACAATCACTCAGATCTAGGCTTTACACCACTTCATCCCAGTGCTACAGGCTTTCAGCAACAACCACAGCAAGCTCGACTCTAATAGCTGGGAGGAAGGGTAACAGGATAACAGTTCTCGTGCTGGAGGTTCTCGTGTGAGTCACAGCAAGCCTCAAACAAAGGTAGCACAAAACCACTTAAGTAAAGCTGAAATGCTGTGATCAGTGCTCTTGGCGCTCGCACAGCAGTAGTGGGAAAATGCACAAGTGGAAAGCACCAAAGATGTGCCTACAGTCACTCCCTCAAGGAATTCCAAGTCTGGAAGAACAAATAATGGAAAAGTAACGCTTCGAATGGTGGAAGATGATGGAATAATGAAAGATGTTGAAAAATTGAAAGCCCCAAGCACTAATTTAAAAAGAAAACTGGACAAGCATTTGTACATCCCTTTACCAGCTTGCATTACCTTGACGCTCACAGCGTCCAACCATCCAGTGGACGAGAGTTACCTCAGCTGGGCTGCTGTTCAATTGTTGCTCCGTTCTGAATCTGGGATGTGGCCCTGGTCGCAGGAACCTGAGCAGGTTGCTCCCAGGCTGCTTCCCATCCTGCACCTTTACTCCCAGCGTCGGCAAACCCTGACAGCAACCGACGACACCAACCACAGTCAGAGGAATGAACAGTCAGAGGAATGAACTTCAGAAAGGATTAGAGGAGCAGACCTAGAAACGTAATCGTCAAATCGCACCAGAGGAACTCCAATACACTGGCCGCTTCCGACAATCGGTATCAGGTGATAATCATACCCTTCTCTCAAAGCTTGATATGCGATCATGGAAATCCCAAAATCGGTAAGATGTTTGTACTAGGAAAATCGCTTGCATTGAAATATTTGTGTGGTTGAGATTTTCAAAGACTAAGAGGGACAGAGTCTAAACAAGTATCTGGTTGCCTTGTTCAGAGCAGTATAGGGGTTTTTCATGACACAACTATGAACAATGAACTGGCTCATTGTGTGCCAATTCCAAAATCAACCAATGCAGAGCGACCAAGAATGGTCACAGTCAAATTTTATAACTTTAATAAGAGCTTACAGATCTAAAAGCATGCCTACGCAGATAAGCAGGACAGAGGGAGACTCCTGCTACCGTGGTACCTGCCTTGACTCCAGACGCGAGTAAAGCCAAGCGGTTCATCACAGCCAGTGAGTCGAGGAGGGTACCAATAAGAAACCGAACTGTGTTGAATGAAAGTAGGAAAGTGGCATGTTGAAGAGAGTTCAAAGAACTATAACATTCTTAAAGGGGAAACCCAGCTGCAGAGGTGTTTCCTCGATGATTGAAAAACTACTGATACTAGAAGGCCGTAGTCAAGCCGCCAAGAAGAGTCAAAGTGGTCACACAGGGGGTTCGGGGTCAATCAAAATCCTCTGTACCGTCGAAGGTCTTTGACCGAAAAACCAGTGAAAGGGCAAAGGGGAGCAAATCCCGCTAAAGTGAAGAATTGGCAAGAGTGAATCCGGCAGAGGGATGCCAATGGGAAAAGGGGCAATGTCTAAAGTTCCACAGAACAGTTTGTTGACGAGAGTGAACCTGGCGGAGGGCTGTCCACAGTGAACTTGAACCCGGACAACGGGTCCTTTAAGACGAGGTAACAGTATCCGAGATGGATGGGGATGCAGATCTTACTCCAACATCAATAATCAGACCGACTTAAGAAGTTGACAAACGTCAAAGCTGTTTTAATAACAAGTCCTTAAAACAGTCCTTAAAACAGGGAGTACAGCGGACATCAACAACACCGCACAGACTTATCGCAACATAATTCATAAAAACATTGCTTTTTATACTAAATATTCGTAATGACTGATGTCCGGATACGTGGCAAAATAAGAAAACCTACCATGGGTTGTGGTTGGTCAACGGGGAACATCTTTCTATGGGATACAAGGATGTGATTGGATCTCGAAGGTCAGGTGGGCAACTAAGCCCATCCCAAGTGCAAGTCATCTACCGTGTCGCAAACATATAGGACATACTATTGGCTTATCAAACTATACGGCTCTTTGCTACGTGGCCCTCTATAATTGGTTGGCACGATTGTACCCTTGTGGAAGTTTCCACACTCTAGCAGCACGCAACTGGGACTCCAGGTGCTGGGAGTGGGGGGGCGGGGGGGGGCTTGGCCTGGTTTTGCCTCCCCACCCAATTAGCCCAACATCCATCATCACTCCTACGGTCTGCCATTCAATTAATACCTTTGAACGTGCCCTTGCAGAAGCTCACTGCGCCTGGGAATAAAAGTGAGTGAAACATGGCCTTACCTTCTGGTCTCAGTGTAACTCGACCCAAAGCCTATAATCATATAATCATTTGACTGAGACCACGTTTTCGAGCTCTTCGTTGTATTTTAATACCATTGAATGAAGAAATCTTGGCACCCTCAACGGTTTTCATTATACCTCAAACAGGAGCTGAGCTCGCTTCTCAGGTTTATGCATCTTCTTGATTACATGTCGAAGCTCTCGGCAGCCCAACTCTCGACTCTGGGCCAGACGAGCCTTTCTCGAATCTTCTTTCGCCGTCAGCTATTATTCTGCTGCGCCACACTTCCAATTCTTACATTCACAGGGTCCAAGTTTGCTAAAGTACATTTGTGGAGCATCCAGATTCTATATATTCCGACGTACATACATTGGTGCATCCCTCAATCTATTCACTACATAGCTAGCCTTATGATTACTTCATCTACTTGAGCACAATTGCAAAATGGTTTTGCATTTTCTTCGGTGACTCTCCGCACATGCAATCTTCATTTCAGGGACGAAATGTTACATACCTCATTACTTCTATAGGGTCTATATACTTGCTTCATTTATATCTCCTCTAAGTGCGTCACCTCTACTTCATGTGACATCACCTGTTCATTCTTTCATTCATTTTCACATTCTTCCAAAACTTCCATAATTTCTTCGTGGATACATATAGGGTTTTCTCAATGAATACCTTGTTTCAAGGACTTTTCGCGGTATTCGCACTCTTACTGGTATTGCACATGTCGCAATCTCTGGCTGACAACGTATAGGCAAAACAGGGCGGAACTTCCGGTAGAGGTACTTGGCTCCTCCTCTACACTCCCCTCTCTGGGCGATTCATCGACCACTCTCCCATCAGTCTTCATCCTCATCCTCATCTGAAGAAATGTTTCTTTGGAGTCCATATCTTTATTACTGCTTTCAGGCATCCTGCTTACTTCACATGCTCATCAATATTGCAGGTCATAAGACTGCACCGTCTATTCCGACTGCAATAAAGCCATCTTCCCACATACTTCTTGTGGTTTCTTGGATGCAGGAATTATGTCCGTGAATGGTGCATGAATACTAGCCTTTACATGGTCTCCAATTTCTTCATCTGTCAACTCTTTTGGTTTAAATCCAGCTTCAACATCAATCAGGATTTTCATTTCTGTAGCTTTCTTTGCAGTCTTTTTGCACTGTGCGATTATGATCTTAACCACACAGAATCCAACCATGATCATCACTACCAGGGCTCCATGGAACTTGAAAATGTTTGCCATCCATTGTGGATCCCATGAGAAGATTGACGCAAACCAGCTGTCATCAGCAATATCTTCCACTTCATCTTCCATTTTAACGTGCAAGTTTGTCAACATCGTTCTGGCCCCTGTCAAGGTGCCATTCTAGTCATCATGAGAAGGTGTGAATGTGCAACATAATTCTCTGATTTTGGCACAAACACCTCCATCCAGAGCTGTAATCATGTCCAGAACATATCTATTCTGAAGAGTCATAAGTCGTATGGCTCTCAGCTCTTCCTTGATAGCATTGAATCCCTTTATCGTAGTATTGATCATCTGCAAAAGCTACCATCTAGATACTTGTAACCATTTGGCATTTGCCATCGTCTGAATTCCCAGCATGTAGATAATTGTAAAAACTGAAGCAGTCTTGCTGAATAGGCTGTGTTCATACAGAGTAGTATCAAAAGCTTCTATTGACTTAGCTAAGAAATAATGTTCCCTCTTCATTCGATCAAGGAGTTCAACAGATCTCTTCTTTCTCAGGTGAGCATCTGCTTTTGGAAACTCACCAATGTGCAGGTCACTCTTCGGAATCACTAATGCTGGAACATAGATAATCACCATGGAACATAGTCCTCCCCAGTCTTTGGGCAGCTTCATATATGCTCTGGATACACAGACACAATAGTGATCCATTATCACTTCTGTTCCATTCCTCATTCCTGGCACATCAAAAATGTGCCCACATTGAAGATGTTTTCCAACTTTCCTTGTGCTATTATTTCTGAAGCACAGTTCTGCACTGGCCAAAGGCACTATCTGCAACAGACTTCCTCTGTCTTCGACCCACGTCAGCAGCTTTGCAAGACTCAGCCAGAGAGGTTTGCATTCTTTTTCCACATGGTCTTTAACTGGTTTTTGATGTCCAGTTACTGCCACAGTTCTGCATACAACTATGCCTTCTTCTTAGCCAACTGGAGAAAGTACTGTTCCCCAGATCTGCATCTGTCCTCTTTCCTTGCATCTTTGTATTTCTTCATCAGTCTTTCCTTGGCAAGTGAGCTTTTTATTTATTTCCCCATTGGATTCCTGCTCCTTTCATGCATGACTTCACAGATCCTATCACATGATCTCTGGTGTGTGCTCCTGCTCTTGTCTTTAAATCTTGAACATAGCCGTCTTCTTCTAGCGCTGTCCATTCAGTTGCCCAGACTAAAGATGCTGTTCAACCCTGGAATTGACCTCTTGTATGGCAGAGTACAAGGTGAGTTAAACATTGGGCTGTTTGGACATCTATCTCTATAGCTATGAATAGCTTAGACTTTCCCATAGAATAAGGTAGGACAGAAAAACATAGCAATCCTCCTCAGAGGTCCTCTTTCCTACCTCGTTAATGTGTTGATACCACATGTTGTTTCCCAAATGTGCTGTGCTTTCTAGATCATCATTTAACTTATAATTGTCTTCCCTTGCACTATTCTTGGGTCTCTTTCTTATAGAAAGAGTGTGTTCAAAATGATCATGGAGCATGTCAAAAACAGACCTTCCTACAGGGAGAATCATAGGGGCACTTGTCAGAGAGATAAGTGACTTTGGACAGGGCATTGGTGTAGGAACAATCACATATGGTCTTGGCTTCATTAAAAACTCTAACTCTACTTTAGTCACTGGAGTGGGGAGAAACAAAAAGGGACTTCTATACTTTTATAACCAACAAGATAAGCAGCATGAATCAGCAAAAATTGAAAGTCAATAACAGATGATGTGCATATTTAAATGATGCACCAATACATACAGCCCCACCATTGAGGTCTCTTCACACATCATTGAGTTTGCACACTTTCTGGAACTGCATCATGCTCAATAAATCTCATTGTGCCTTTTTAATCAGGCAGATTGTTAAATGCTCAGGTAGCTACCAAATCTGCTCGATTGTTGCTGCCAATAATCATAATCGCAGGACCATTTTTAAGATCCTGCACAAAAGTGTGCACATCAGTACTATGCCCAAAAAGAGCAGGATAAGCTCCGAGTATAAAAACAAACACAGCTAGAAGGAGTGAATGGACATCAACATCAGACAGGACCATGTATGCGTCCAAAGAGAAACTCAGTAAGAAACAAATCTGGAAACTGCTCCCTTTTCCAATCATCAAAATAGGAATTCCAGATCTGGCATTTTTCGTTTATCTCGGCACATTCCAAGGTCCAATTTTCAACAAATTCCTGTGGCTCAAGAACAATAACTTTCTCAATTCCTGCTAAAATATCTATAGTGTCCAGGGGAGCCAGAGTCCAAATGCACGCTTGCATTTATTTATTCCATTATCTTTGAGTCCTTCTTCCTCGTCATCGATCGAGACTGCATGCGCTGAACTACTTCTTCTTGACTTGCTTCTGAATCTGGTGGGGGTGTTCCGTTCTCACCAGCATATGGCTTCACGCCAATAAGGTGTATCCAGGCATGGTTGGCAGACATTTGGTCGAAAAAAATTGGTCGACCAGACAAATGGTCGAACCAATTTGGTCGAAAACCAAATGGTCGAATTTTTTTTTTTATTATTTTAACCCTTTTTTTTTATTTTTTTGGGGGGGTCCCCCCCAACCCCCTTTTTTTCTCTAAAAACCCCTTTTTTAACTAAACGAAAACCCGAAAAATAAATATATAAATAAAAAAAAATTCGACCATTTGGTTTTCGACCAAATTGCGTCGACCAAATTGCAGTCGACCAGTTTTTTTTCGACGAATTGACTGGACACCTCCAGGCACGCCTTCCTTGAACTTTTACTGCAGATGGAGTAACGCTCTCCACTATAAAAGGACCACTAAAACGGCGCTCATGCCACTTCCTTGTGAAATTGTGGCTCAATATGAGATCTCCACCAAATAGTATAGGAACAGGTAGTTCTTGGTATTCGGTTGTCAATGGTCTTTATCTGTGTCCTGAGACTGTCACCCCTTACGCTTGAGTTGAATCCTACAATCGGAGGGGCAGAAAGCAGCCAATAATGCGACATCCGGTGGAAGAGCATTGCAGGGTGAAGAGTGTGGTTGAACTTTAGCCACGCAAGGTGGCCATCTTCAAAAGAGCAACTGCTTCGACAAATAAAGTGGAAACATTCCAGCATCTGCCGCCTCCTGCATGCGGCTGTCCTAGTGTAGCTGGAGATCAGGTCGGAAAGCAACAATTAGATCTCACATTTGGTCCTGATGTGGTCTGATGTATTATACTGTACAACACAGGAAAAAGATAACTTCACCAGCGTAATTGCGACAAGTCTTCTGATAACAGAGGTCATTTATTGTTGGATAATTTACTGTCTCTTAGACATGCTTCAAGTAGAGAAAGGAATGATGCTGTGATAAATACTACTCCTTTTAAATACTACTCCTTTTAAGCATAACAATTTATTTAATTTGTTTTAAATAAATATTAATTGAGCAAACAATTACTCACCAATGTGTTTTGAGTATTCGCATTCACGATAATTCAAAGCAGCTATCCCCCCCATTTTGAATGGCTAGTTCACCATTCTAGCTTTGTTTAAACAGTTACCCATCATTGCTTCTTGTCTTGAGAGATCGTCACTTTCTCTCGAATTTGAAAGCTTGTGCAGCAGAATCACTGACTACGAATTGGAGTCTTCTTAGCCCAAGCCAAAAAGGTCCTATTCTTACCTTTCAATTTTGTAATGTTTGCTATGTAAAATTAGGTAACATACCCACGTTGCAAAGCCGTTAAAATGAATGCCTTTGTATTAGGATGATTATCTATACACATATGTTTCCACACTCAGCTGAAGCAGTTTATCAGTGTTAGGTGGCCCTCTGCTGTCCAAATGGCAAAGTGCACCTTTTTCGCTATCATTTTAACAAACAACCGATGCCAATTTATCAGTGTTGGGTTCAGTCTCTAACGAGCAAAACGCTGTAGGACGAATGCCTGCTCACGAGCTAAAACTGAAAGTAGGTGCTGTAATTATGCTACTACGCAATCTTATGCCATCACGGACACTCTGCAATGGAAAAAGGTTGACAAGTACACGTCTACAAAGACACATCATAGAGGCCCATGTAATGGATGGAATAAACTTAGATACTATTATTCTTATACCATGCATATGCCTCATTCCATCCGATACAAATCTGCCTTTCAAATTCAGAGAAGACCGTTTCCTATACGTTTAGCCTTTTCAATGTCACAGGGACCTATACCGCTTCCAGAAAGTGATCAGTGGCAATTCCGATATTTAAGAAGGGGGACAGAAGAGACCCTATGAATTACCGACTGATATTGACCTTTAAGATATGCTAGAACGGTGTATGTTACACCGGGAACAGCTAGTGTTGTGAAATTTTTATTAACCAAATTTCTAGTCTCATCTCTGTGCACCAACATTTATATGTACAAAGATTTTAATGGGCATATTTTGAAAATACATAGCTTCAACCATAAAAGTCTGAGGAATATAACAATATTCGTTTTTTCGAATACGGCATTCTAAAATAATGCAGACATCAGAGCTAGTGAGTGCCAGCAAAATAAGGTTAGTATATGCAGTGCACAGTTCCATATGAAGCTGCATGCAGATTACACATATTGCACCCTAAAATCAAGTCGAAGTGAAAATAAACAAAATGACAACTCTGAAAATCAATATAACTAGCTAAAAATAGTGCTGAATACATCAACTAGGTATCGCCTGTACAGTAGTATGTGCCATTGTTTTGATAGTATTTGTTTACAATTATGGATGAGGTGCTGTGTAACAGAAAGAGGTCTTGCCATGGAGCTATGAGAGAGAGCAACAACAAGCATTGACAAAGCCAACAGTTTTGGCTTTTGGGAAGGCACAGGGAAAAAGACAATTTCCCGGCACTGCTAGAAGGGTACTAGAAGGGTACTCCCTAGCTTTAATATGGCAATAGCACTTGGCAAACAATATCTGTACGTATACAGAAGCTAACTCTGTTGGTTTGTTAAAGCTTGGTTTTAACATAACTTCAGTGCAAAGAGTAGATGCAAGGACACACATATTGCTTGTAAATCAAGTGAATGCACCCTTGATGAATTTATTTTAAACAACGAGTTTAATTCACAGCTGTAATTAAGCCATTAACTCTCAGACGTTTTCTTATAAATAACACTAGCAGCTCCAATAAAGCACAATACGGTTAGCTAAGGGAGATCCTAGAAGTATATTTAGGTGGTAAAGGGCAGGCAGTGGGTGGAAATAATAATCATAGCGTTTAGCATGCCCAATGGCAGTCAGTGAGTGGGTAAAATGCCAAATGCAATGAACCTCTACAACTGCTATGGTGCACAGTTCAGTAAAAAAAAAAAAAAAAAACACTGGGCAATGTGTGCCAGAACAATCTGTTTCACTGCATGTACATTTTAGTGTCCTCTTGTATTAAAATGTTTGTGCCTCAGGAATTTAAACTTCCTCCCCTTCCCCATCCATATTCATTCTCCCACACGATATCTCACTGGCAGAGGCAACACTGTGAACGTAGTAGTCACATGGTTAGGGCTTGCGGTGGCCTTTTGTGGAAGAGGCAGCATGTGGCAACAGCAACGATAATGGCTCACACCCACAGTGGAAGCAGACAGAACCAGCAAGGACACTAGATGGCACCCATGGTAGTAGTTGGGGGAAATTTACTATCAAAATGTTGAGCCCGGGTTCTTATTTTTGTTTTTACAAATGAAACACACTATAGTATAACAAAACCTTTGCAATTCACTGAAAAAAAAAAACCTTAGTTAAGGTGCAGATTTAATGTAACAAAAATAATTCCGCGGATGTGGGAAGCCACGACCAGTTTAACTCAGCACGTTTCCTTTGCAAAGACCATCAGCACATACAGATTTTAAGAGAACGGATTCACAATGACATACATGCTATTAAATGGCTCAATTTCATCCTATCTAATCGCCAGCAGCAACTGAAGCTGGGAGGGTTATCAGACATCTTTCTTCCTCAGGGCTGTGGTGTAACCCAGGGATCATCACTGTCTCCCTGGCTGTTCAATCTGCATCTGCAACCTTTAATGGATATTCTGAGAAGACATAAGGTCGGCTTCCAATTGTAAGCGGATGACATCCAGATCTTAGTTAAGCTGGGCAATTTTTTAGGTTCTTCCCATAGATGCGGACCGTGTTTGGAAGTTGCCAGTGATTGGTTGTCTTCAAACTGGCTTTAATTTAATCCCAGCAAAACAGAGGTGGCCTGGTTTGGACCGAAACATCTAACTGATGACAAGCCCCCACCTTCTCCAAGATTCTTGGACTCCAGCCTTAAATTTGCCACTAAAATCAAAAACCTTGGTTGTATTTTGCAAGATAACAGTCTGTGAAAATCTGGTAAGGAAAAAATGTCAGTGTATTATTTGCTGCGCCTACTGCGGCTTGCGCTCCCCATAAGTGCCATTCGAAGATAATGCCACTGTGGTGGGAGCTCTGGTTAACTCCCAGTTAGACTATTGTAACAGCCGTTAGCAGGCATTGCACATAAACATCTGCATCGGCTGTAGAAGGCACAAAATGCGGCGGTTAGACCGATCTTTAAAGTTGGCAAATCCTCCCCAATATCAGCACTGCACGACCCCCTTCACTGGTTGGCAGTGGGTTACAGAATCAATTTTAAGATTATGTACCCGACTTTTAAATGCCTAAACAACCTGATCCATTATATTTTGCAGAAAAAGTGATGCAATACAAACCTCCTCAGGTGCTGTGGTCTGTTGACAAACTTCTGTTGGTGGTCCCGCCTTCCCACTGTGTATCCAGGGGAGATAAGACGGTTCGCAGTAGATGGTTCCCAACTGTGGAACAGTCTCCCCTGGGAGCTCAGAAAAATAGAATCACTTATTCAGTTCCTTAAATTCCTCAAAACCTATCTTTTTAAATAAGTCAGTTTGAGATTGGTAATGGCTGGTCGATATGTTCATGTTCTTAAGTTTAGCATAGCTTATTCTTTTTTTCCAATTATGAACCACCTGCGCCTAGATGCGGTTAAGTCCGTTCAGTTGACCTTTATAAATACTACAATACAATGCATAAAAAAATAGCACTATCTTTATGATTGGGACTATGGGCAGTAAATGGGCGATTAGGTGGGGACATCCCAGGCAGGGTTACTTTGTCCTCTACAATGGGTAGTTCAACGATCAACTATTTCTGTGTGCCAGTTGACCACTGGGGTCTCATAAAAGGGTTTGGTGTGGTGGATAACACCTGCAAAGACCATTTTCCCATCAAGTTTGCGATCAAGTCAGCTCCACGGTTGGTCATGTTGAGCCAAGTATACCCTCGGGAAGTATCCCTAGATACCTCCCGGCGTAGGCTTAAATGGAGGGAGGATAAGAAGGAGGATCTACTAAGAAAGACAGCCCAATCAAACTCACGTGAACTCGAGAACTTGAGGTCGGGGAACTTGCACAGTGATACTATCCCGGAGGGGTTTGGTGCTATGCTGACCAAGCTCTCCCAAGTGTTTTTCTTGTGCCCCAGATAAACGTGGAGGACAGAGAAAGGGTGTAGGGGGGGGGATGTCGACGAGTGCACCAGAGCTAGGAAAAATCTTTCTGCTCCGAGCATTGCAGGAACTCCCACAACTGCCACAATAGGTGCTTAGTCCCATTAGAAGAAAGCTCTGGCCACTAGAAAAAGGGCAATTGAGGAAGAAGCATGGGAAGCTTTGGTGGTAGCCACAAGAGAACGATTCCAAACCGTTCTGGGAGATTGCCCAAAGGGGCCCTTATTATAAATTTAACATGGATACCCTGATTAATAATGTAGCGGATAAGGCCTGGATGGACCCATTTTCAATCCCATATAGTGCGGGGGTTGGGGGTTGGAGGGGCTGAGGATGATGCGCAAGCGATCAGGGGCAGTCTGGGACACAGGGAAGGGGTGGGCACTGAGACAAGTATTGTTTTCTCAGTGGACGAAATAAAGAATGCCACAGGTTGCCAGCTTTGTAACGGAGCTCTGTGTCTGGATAATGTCCAGGCTGATTTATTTGTTATGGCTCCGGACTGCTGGGCCCCAGTACTAACACAAGGGTTTAATGGAATATGTGGGGGTGGGGCTAGTGCACCCTCATGGTGCATGGTATTATCCAGCCAATATATAAGAAGGGATCTTGGGCTTCCCCTGCTTTGCATAGACCCATATCACTCCTAGATTCCCTATTTAAAATATTAGGTTGTGCGATTTTAGCTTGACTAGAGGACTGGGTCCCAAGTAGTGGGGTCCTCTCTCCGGTCCAGCAAGGATTTCGGCCAGGGTTGGGTACAGCTGAGCAGGTACGCAACCTTTATTAGGTGATGGCACATTCACTTTATCTGAAGGGGAGCCCATTTATCTGGCGTTCATGGATCTGAGCATAGCATTTGATAAAGTCAACCGCGCCAAGTTGTGGGATATGCTCCGGTCCATGAACTGCCCTCGGGCCCTGGTAAACCTCCTATCCAGGTTGAATGGTTCCACGCAGGCATGTGTTAGGAGTGGTACTAATGGGCACTGGACAGGTTTTTTTCCCAGTCGAATTGGAGGTACGCCAAGGATGCGTTCGGCACAGCTACTTTTTTTTGCCTATACATACATGGTCTCTACAAGCACCTCTTAAAATCCTCTCCAGACATACCAAAGATGGGCGGTCGTCCTTTACCGGTCCTGGTGTATGAAGGCGACTCGGTTCTGATGGACCATACACCAAGAGCTCTGCAGGCCCTCATCTCGGACTACAATGACTTCATGTAAGGGTTGGACCTGGTGGTAAATGTAGCAAAGACGGCGGTGAAGGTCTGCTGGAAGGGGAGACGGAGGATTAATTTTAGGGACACGCAAGAACGAACAGTGTTATCCCCAGGGTCAATTTCTTTGACTACTTGGCGGTCATATTCTATGCCAACGTTGGCGCTATGGCCCATATAACTAAACAGGCCTGGCAGTTCAAGCAGGCTTTGGGTGGGGTTTCCAGGGCCATGTCCATGTTTAGAGCGAAACCAATTGCCCTATTGTTGCAGCTGTACAAGGGTAAAGCAGCCTTGGTTGTCAGATTTGGGATGGAATTGTGGGGTTATTCAAATGTTGGTCCAGTCCAGACGCTCGAGAATCAATTCCTTAAGAATCTGCTGGGGCTGCCAGCTTCGGCTCCGATTATTTGGGGTACATATGGAATTGGGTTGCACACCAATCTGGGACATGGTCTCCCTGCAGCCAGTACTGCACTGGATCAAGTTATGGGGTAATGGTAAAGCGTCACTCACCCATGAACTGATCATCTCCCTCATCGACAAGGACCCAGGAGGTAGGGTCCCATGGCTGTCCCATATTAAGAAACAGCTGAGGGCGATCAACATCATGCACCTGTACCCACCCTGTAGTATGCTCTCTCAGTGAGAGATACACCGATGGAGTGCTGTTTTATAAGTCTGTGCGTATAGATAGAGAAAGCACAGAAATACTGAAGCCAAAGAACCAGAGGATAATGACAATCATGCCCTTGGGTGTCCAGCGTTATTTGCAATGGGCAGAGTTTCCAGTGGATCGTGTTCTTGTATCTAAGGCAAGGTTTAACTGTATCCGCCTAAGGGCTGTGGTGGTAGCGTGATCTGGGGTGCAGATCGATCTTGCCCGGTGTGTGAAGCACCTTACGAGGACCTGGCCCATCTGATCTTCTTTTGTCCCGCTTATGCACACGCTAGAGGGCGGCTTATACGACCTCTACTGCAGGAATTGGGCTTTGTACAATATCGGCCTGACCGAATATACCTATTGTGGGTGGACTCACCATGTGTGGGTTGGTGTTTGCTCGCATATTTATTATTAATAATCTGTGTTTTGAGATTCTTCTTAGCTGCTATTTCTGTGAGATTTTTACGATCATGTGTTTTACTGTTAAATTTGATAAGTATCTTTATATTTTGTACTGTTATTATGGATTTCTTTTTATGCATATCTGAAAAACATGGTGATGATGAAAATAGCATTATGGGGGACATCGACAGGAATGCACCAAGTTAAGCTGGTCATGACTTCCCACACCCACTGAATTTCAAGGGTTTTGTTGTGCTAAATCTCTGCAAATAATTGCACCTTAACTAAGGTGATATAAATATAAATAGGCACCGTTTGTGGCCACTGAGACCAAGGTGAAGCAGAACAGAGGGCAGCGTAGGCATATTTTAAGACATACTGCTAGATTTGATTTGGGCACTAGTAGCATAAATGATGGGCAGCATGGGCATATATTGTAGAGACAGGCCTTTTGCTGCACACTAGCAGCATGAAAATGTGATTTACAGAGGCAATGCTGGCATGTATTCTTTTGAAGACTAGCCTAATTACTTTATTTGGACACAAAAGACATGAAGGGTGGGGGGAGAGACCCGATCTGGTTTTGGCAGAACCTGCTCGAAAAAAGGGCTGTGCTAGCATATATTCTTAAGAGGCCTCCTGGTTCTTCTCAGAGGAACAACAGTATCAATTCCCAATGCAAAATGATCTGGTATACTGTTGTTGGACCTGGCATACATGGAGTGTTTCATCTGTTACTCCTAAGAACAGAGAGTGCAATCTAGATTGTTAACCAATTTTTGTGATTTTTTTTGTTGTTGTCAAGATTATAATTTGAACTCATTATTTAAAGATATTTCTACGGGGAAGCACCAGCTAAAATCATACTGGATTAGTTTAAGTGTGCTCAATTCAGAGAAAACATTTACACCACTCTACTTTACAAATGAATTAGACGCAACCAGTCTATAATGTAGTGGCATCGTAAGACTGAGGCATGGACCACATGAAAATATCTAGTTAGGTCTTACTATCTTCTTTGACCACACATTGGGAGCACTATTTCCCCCATAAAAAGGATGTTTTCTGTAGTTGCCCCCACTCCTGCCATGCCGACAGCTCGTCTGGGTGTTTCCTGGGGGAACTGGGCATCCCATGTAAAGTAAATTGTTCCCAAGCAATTTTGGTGTTAGCAAGGGAATCATGTTGTTGGCAGCAGGTGCAGCAGAGAAGAAACTACTACCTACATTTTTATTTGCTGCACGTAAATCTATTTTGGCCACATGGAAAGTGACTGCACTTGTCAACACGTTTTGCTAGTAAAGGTTCATATCAGAGCTCTGCATGTTGGAAATGCTACACTTGATATGGCAGAGAAATTATGGGAATTGCAACTTTATATAACTAGACGCTGTACCTTCAATAACAATAATACCACCCTGAGATTGGTATGACAACTGCAGGTATCCAATTAAAGCTGTGTCTAAATCAAGGTGACCTATAGATGGGATGTCCCTGGTGTGATCAAGGTTATGATTGTAACATCTGAGTTTATTGAACACTCCTATTATTAGGGTATTTATGGAACACAGACGTAGCTTTGGGAAGCAACGGGGCACTTTACAAGTCAAAGGGGGCAGGGGAGAAGTTCACAATGATGGAAGACAGGTTATATAGCATAAGTGAACATTTTTGTAATCCTCACATTTCTTGAAGGGAGTCCAGATGTCTGGACTCCAACACTGACTGACAGATATATCTATTGCTCAATTTGTGACGTTGCAAGTAGCCCTATCTGACTTGTCTCTTGGTGCATTCCATAAACTACATAATCTTGTATTCTCTATGCATCCTTAAGCATCTGACAAATAATATGTCACAGGTTTTGTACTTTGAGCGTAAAACCAATCAGCAAATCGATTGAGCCCCAAGTTCTGATGCACACTTCTTTGTTCCCATGGATGTGGAAAACCTCCTAGCCATTATATTCAATTGGGAAAAAATCACAGTTGACATTGGATGCTATGTCTGGAGGGGTGCCATTTGTGAGAAGGCAATGTACCGGCTGGCAGGGATAGATGCAGAAGCTGCTGTGTGGCCTGGGCATGAATGTACAGGTTATGTTAGCAAAGTTTTATAAAGCGCATCATATATCCAAAGGTGCCTCTGCGCTATCGGGTCAAAATAGGCACTGTGCATCCTAGGGATTGCATCAAGAGAAGGAGATTGTTAAACATGGGGCCAATACAGGGTTACTTAAAAAGACACGTTTTAAGGTGCTGCTGGAAAGGCTCAGAGATTTGGCTCTCTTTGAAGCAAGTCTAGAAGAGAATTCCAGAGTTTGGATGCCAGGCCACCCTGTCTTTCCTTCCGATATCTAGGAATGGTCAATTTCCTATCTGAGTTGGATCTTAAGGACCAGGAAGGGATGTGCAAGCTGATTTGGATGCAAGGGATTAGAATCAAGATGTAAAAGGCTCTTGAACACCAGACACATACGCTTGAATATGATACGGTTTCTAACAGGGAGCCAAAGGAGGGGGTGGGTGCAAGGCTGGGTTGACATGACATGGTTCGAAATTGAGGGGAGCTAAAAGCTATTTAGCTCCTGCTTGTAGCATAGAGGAGTTTGGTTAGCTTAACATAAACAGCTACCAGGAGCTACTTTTGGCTCCCCAATCCAATTGATGCAGAACAAGCACAAGTATGTGAATTTAACTGAGCATTTTGGACCATCTAAAAACATTAGTACACATCTATACAACATTCAAAGGATAAGGGGTCCTAAATAATGGGCACAATGGTGGGTTTGCATCTTATGTGGAAGTTAGATTTGTGGAGTACTATGTACAAGCTCCTCGTTCTCCAGTTCTAGCTCCTGGTCGCTGGTTAATGTTGGATACCCAGGAGCTGCTTTTAGCTCGTACTTATCCAATATTAATTTTGATCCTTGAATGATATTTCTTAAATTTTTCAATAAGATTCTAGCGCAGCATTTTGCACTCTCCGAAGACAATAATGTTAAATTATTGGAAGATCCTAGATATATGCTATTGTTGAAGTCTAGCCTTGATGAAGCCAAATAGTTCATTATGAGGACCTGAAGAGGAAAGGAATGATCAGTTTTAATTTCCTGATCAAGAATAAACAGGATTTTGTAACAGAGGCTATTGGGTTGTTCAGTGTTAATTTGTTAGCCACAGTGATACCTAGGTTCTTGACTTCTGGCTTAGGCTTCGAGAATTCTACAAAGTAATCAGCCCAACAGAAAGGTAACCAGGAAATCAGGTTTCTCATTCACTATAAGAATCTTCATTTTGTAGAATAATTTTGTTTAATAGATAACAGACTGCCTCTAATCTTAACACACAAGGTATTGTTTCCTTCAGTGCGATCGACCAGGGTCTCGGTGTCATCCAACTAGTTTGAAAGTGCTTACTTCTGATTAGTCCAGAATGTCCATTAAGGAGTGGAGGAATAGGACAAAAAGGATCCTTGACAAGGCTGACCCCGGCGGGACACCGCATGGCAATGGAAAAGGACGAGACTAAAATAGTCTGATATTAACTTGTTGGACTCTGCCTGTTAGAAATGACTAGATCAATTTAAGGGCATTGTCCTGAATGCCCAGATTATGGAGTCTGGTGAGCATAATTGGAGTGACTGACAGTCAAACGCAGCCAACAAATCCAATAAGATGAGAGCGCTTGAGCCACCTATGTCCGATTTCTCTAAAATAGTTGTAAATAAGTGCTTGGGTTTTGTAAAGGTTAAGTGACAATCACGTCAGGCAGGCATAGTACAAACACTTCCATTCACCACACTGAGCAGAATTCTTTTCACTATGTCTTTGACTATTGTAACTATGTGCAAACCATAACTTGCATACATTGTCCAGGCTTTACAGGCATTTAATGGGTATATGGGCTCGATTATCACCATTTCAGAAGTCATGGTAATTTGACAGAGCATTTTAAATTTGAAAAACGTGTGCAAGTTATCATTTGCATTCTATTACATGCAGCATAGACCTAGTAAAAATTAAAAAAAAACGTTGGTTGACTTTGGCGAACATACGTCTTTCTACTATGACTATACTTAATCATATTACAGGGTACAAAATTGAGATTTGATGAATAGGCGGCAAAACCAGCTCCAGGGTATCAGCAACAAGCAGTAGGAAGGAGCCATCTCGACGATGTCAGGAGCTAGTACATAGCGTGCCTCAAATATCACTTTCACATGAGAACCAAAAGAAAACTTCTTGTCCATTATGTATGATCTACTGTGCTTGGAATGTGTTCTAAATGTGCGCTGAAGTTTCTTTAAAAACAATCCCAAATACAAACATGCCTACGTTGTCAAGGAGTTCCCCCCTTCTCACCTGGGTCCGTTATTTGCTGGAGTCCTTGGTCGCTGCCTTCTTGCGGATGGACCTGGTTTTGAACAAGGCTGCCCGAGTCTCTTCCGACTCCAGAGTGCGTTCAGTTTCCGGGATGCGGATCCAGGAATCTGGGGAACTAGGAAAGGTGCAACAAGCACACGAGTCCAGGAAATAGGAGGAAAGGAAGGGGCAAGGAACGGGTAGATAGACAGGTACAAGGAAACAATACCACGAGCTACGGGACACATGTCGGATCGCTACATTGCAATAGCATTGAGACGCACGGAAGGAAGGCGTGGTCTATTAATAGAATACGTTACGTCCAGCGCGTGGAGCGAGAAAGGGGTTTCACGCTGGAGGACCATGTTGGGAGTATTATGGAGTGCACGCCCCGTTGTGACAAGGACCAGGAAGTCCAAAAGGGACGTGTTCTGTAGTTCATGACATACGTGACAATAACTTTCTGTATGTCATCAGTTGGACTCTGTATATCATCAGTTTGCCTGGGAGATAAAAGTAGCTCCTGGCAGCTGTTGGTGTTAAGGTAACCAGGTTCTCCTAGGCTAAAAGCAATTTTGAACACTGATCTTAATTGGATGGGCAAGTATCGGCATACTGGGGGAAAAGCAATCAAATTTTTCTCCTTACAGGGGCAAATGCAAGCATATTTGGGCAAAGGAACTGCTAGGGTGTCCTTACAGGGGCAGACACTAGCATGTTGGGGAAAAGCTATCACAGATGTGTCCTCTTAAGGACACATTCTGCAAGTCTAGTGCAAAGCCATGACAGGTGTTCCTTACAGTAGGGGGGGCTACCATTTTGAGGCCAGATTATCACAGGTGAGTCCTTATAGGGGCAAATACTGGCTTTTTAGACAAAGCCATCCAAAGATGTGCCCTTACAGGCGCAAATTACTGGCAATATATGGAACCATCACTGTTGGGACCTTAAAAATGCTTTGTCGGGCAAGGCCATCACTGGTGTGTCCATACATGGGGAAAATGCTGGCATTTTGGAGCAAAGCCTTCACATTTGAGTCCTTACAGGGGTAAATAAAGTCAATATTTGGGCCAAACCATCACGTGGGTCCTTAAAGGAGCAGACAATGTAATTTTGAGGCAAATCGATTAGAGGAGTTATTTTTCCAGGGCGAATACTGGAAATGGTTGGGTGGAAGCCATCAGGCGTGTGTTTTTACAGTGGACATACTGGGCAATTTTTTCTATCAATGCTGTATATTTAAAAAACATTCCAACTAACAACCGGGAATCAAATTTGTTTTCGGCATGCGTACTGCATCCCCTATGTGAAGTTACTGGTTTCTATTTGCCCTCATTATTAAGCACTGACATACCCTCCGATGGAAAACATTGTTGCCCAGTCAATGATCAGAACATGGAACAGATCCTCTGTAGGCAAATGGGCATTGAGCTGATGGATGTTATGTTTAAACCACGTCAACGAGGGAGCACGGCCCCACCTAGCAGGGGAGAACCAATGCTGCACAGGCCCAGCTGTTTAAAAGCACCGCAATGCACCGGACCCTCTGCGAGACGCTCTTTCAGTTACTCCACATTTTGGATTTGAACATTGGTACTTGGATTTATTTGATTTTACTTCCTTCTATCCTGTGGAACTAAATCTTTGCCCAGTATAATAATCATTCATTTCTGTTTAATTTAGGCTTGCTAAAGTATAAGCCCGCCCTTCTCTTACCAACAACATAAAAAAGGGCCTCCACGCGCACCAGTGCACGTGCACCCAGTGGAAGCACCAGTGAAGCACTGCTTTGCCGCAGCATCGCAGGCAGTGCGGGCTTCTTTGATCACGGTGCCTACGGTCTTTTCCCCTGTGACTCTAGCAACGCTGAATTTTTGGAGATTGCCTGTGTTCACCGAAGTAAGTCTGCCTCAATATCATTAAGTATTGTACAAGATCTCTATAGCTTTTGATAACTAAACTATCTGACGAACTTCACAATGAAACAGAACCTTTATACGCTCTGCACGGACATGCCACCGCTCCAGCTTGAAGGCGGGTGTGCAGATAGTCGCATACAGCCCAGAGGGGCTTCTTCCAACACGCACTCGAAGCGACAAGTGAGTTCCACGCCAAATGCATGGACTCCAAAAAAAAAGTTGGGGACTAAACAAACAACTATTTCTAGAGATATCACCACAGGTGTTATAAGTTTCTTTTTATTCAGACCCTTTAGTGAAACTTCCTCTTGTCTCTAAATGTAATAACAAAACATCCTCTGTCCTTGCCGACACTGAATCTCACAAGATCTACACGAAGACAGCTAAGGAAATAAACCCTACTCAAGTGACTACCTGTAACTTCTCCCTTTCTGATAGTACGGTTCTGAGGGGGGACTCTATAGCGGTAGTAACCACATACAATCCAGCTAGAACTTCTGAACTTTCCAAAGATGTTGCAGTTATTGACTTGGACTCTCCTGGCTCTAATTTTTCTGCACACCAGTTGACTGAGAAACTAACCTTCTCGCCCAGAATATTCTTTAATGTGAACTCTACAAAATCAAATGCAACATCCTCCTTTATAGCTCCCACACTGCGGAAATGCAATGTAACAGAAAATTATCCAAATACACAAGGCATTTTGAAGGTGATGGAACTAACTTTGGAGGCGATGAATATAACAATGAAAACTATAACTCAGCTCTTTGACACTTTAAATAAATTGAATATGCAAAGCTCCGAGAAAGCCTCCATCATAGCGTGGCAACTAAATCAGGATAAATTAGAACATGTGAAACGAAAAGATATACCTTCAATGGAACAAATAATTTGTGTAATTGTGCCGCCGCTATTGGTGGACAAATGCACATCTCCGATAAAACCTTTGGCTATATGTACAATTTTGAAGCCGCATATAAACAACGCTGACAATCTTGACCAAATTCCATCATTACCATATATCAGCAAAATTATTACTGATCAACCCCTTACCAAAGATAAACCTGAGGAGATACAAAACTCCATTCAGTCTATAACATCCACAAAAAAAGCTTTCACTATGTTTAGCAAAACGGGACTTACAAATAAGAAAATAGCTGTCTCGAGTAACAAAAAAACAAAAAACATAAAAATTATTAAGAATACTACGACAGCAGCTACGAAACATTTCATCAAAACTTTAAATGTCCCTTCTAAAAATATCCAATTAACTTCATTGGCTATCACCAAAAAATAACGCAATTGGACCAAGCACGGAAATAGAAATCTATCATTATGAATACTACTGCCTCAACTGTAATACCGTACGCACCGCTGGACAAAAGCATGAAAAAGACAGGTTAGGCCCAGTTACAATGATTGCTTAAGTATCTTTGACTACAACTACTGATCAAACATTGCAAGATATAAGAAGACACGAGATAAGAAAGGAAGTTGATGCATATATGAGTAGATTCTCGACTGCCCCAACACTAAATGCACCCGTATTAGCACCCTGTGTGCGCTCTATTGCTGTAGTGTCAGAATCTCCAAATCAAGTATATGTGACTGATGATCGGTCTGATGCTTCCAGCAAATTACCTCTAAAACAGCAGTCTTCCAACAGTGGACTTGTGACAGTGTCTGAACCTCAACGTTCTAAACATGATGAGGAAATAGCTAATTTATTGCATTTTCTTTTACCACAGAATCGAAACATGTTATCAACTCTAACAGTTCCTAATACTCAAAAAATGATTCAAAATAGGAAACAAACTTCTTAAACGCATAACCGTGACAAGAACTCTACCGCGCTAATTCTTGGCTGCCGACCATTTCCTTATCCCCAGTATGTCCTCAACAGACGTAGGGTTTTGGAATTATTCTTGGATATCCCGCTACTAGAAGAACTAGAAACTGCGGATATAGAGCAGGTTGAGTTCTTTAATGATTCCACATTGAGCACTGCTCGTCTGTGGCTGAGATCCGAGTTGTTCGAAATGTTATCTGGGAAGCTAAAGACCAGCTTCCTGCCTTGGGATTTATAACACTAGTGGGACCAACTAATGTTGATAATGAACAACTAAAATCTGGTCTGTGGGTAGAATTAGCCTTAACGGAGCTTGCTAAAACTGCAAGCACTAATATCTCAATACAACCTGGTTCCAAATGCGTTTTTAATTGTGGTTCCAGGAGTTAACTAGAGCAGTCAAGAGCGAAAGAGCATTACATTACTTTAGCCTCTTGGAACACACATGGTCATCATCACATTAAATAACGAACATTGCAAATTGGGTAGCTTTGATCGGATTCTCTTTCAAGAGACTTGGCTAACCGCAGCCCCAATTTGGAATGACCATGCTCTCCCCTTTACGTCAGCAATTAAGGGCAACAAAGGTCGTCCTATGTCTGGCCTTTTTATAGGAACTAAAATTAGCTCAAAGATCTGTATAATTTTCTCATATGCACCAAATCCTTACTCCCAGCTCACCATTGTATCGATTGATACTGAATTGTATGCACTAGTTAACCTTTACTGGAACCCCAAGGGCATTGAAGATCAGAGTTTCCTGTGTGATATCACTATCTTGTCGGATTATATTGTACTTGTGCCTGAGATTGTACACACCATTGTGGCAGGATATCTTAATTTACCAAATCAAAGTAATGAAAGTTCAAGACGCATACAGTGGGAACACCTCATGAAATCTTGTGGTCTATGTATGCTCAATAGAACCCGGCTCGATAAAAGCCTTTTGAAATACACATGGACACAAGGCCGTACCAAAGCCACGATTGATTAGATCTATGTAGATACCAAATTATTTTCTAAAATGTACTCATTTCAAATCAAACCTATGATAGGTAGTGATCATCTAATGCTTACCATCAAATGGACTGTTGTACCTCGTTTATCAAATCAAGTAACTCCATTGGTAAAAGGAACAATGATCGTTAACAATCAACTGAATCGCATTAGATGGTCAAAGAGAACATTAATTCAGTTTGAACAATCTCTATATCCTGCTTTTATCCATTCTCGAGCCAATCAACCTTTTCGTGATATACCATACTACGATCTCATGCAACGATTTACTGTGCCTAATACCAAGCATTCATCGCACTCACGTCGCAATCACACTTTTGATATTGAATCAAAAAATATGAAAAATGCTTTTCGATTACAAAAGCGAGAAGCCTTAAAACGCCCTATAGAAATAAGATCTAAGGCATTAGTCAAGGCTAAAACAACTTATAGAAATTGGCGACGCTGGCATCGAATAAAGCTACTACAAAGAGATGGTGAGAACATGCTCATAGCAACGCGAGAAAAGAACACTGCTCAAAAATGGCAAGCTTTAAACAGTGCACTGGCCACTCCCCAAATGATATCACAAACACATAGTGTGCCAGAGTCTGTTTGGATCAGTCATTTCACAAAGATCTATGTCAGACCTAGAACGATATATCAAGAAAATGAGAGCCAACCTGATGACTCTTTTTTCATTAATATAATAAAAGCAGATATACTGTACTATATCAAAACAATAAGTCAGTCAAAAGCACCAGGTCCTGATGGCCTTTCCAACAAAACTCTGAAACAGCAGCCTGATATCTGGTCTACTATCTTATACCAAATTTTTGAACACATTTTTGAACAAATTTACATCACCCAAAACATACCTCAATCGTGGAAACATTCTATAATTGTTCCTATTCATAAGAAAGGTGACTTCTGTGTGCCAGAGAGCTATAGACCTATTGCCTTATCGGATGCGCCTGGTAAAATCTACAGTCGTATCATATTACAAGAACTAAATTCATGGACTCTGACAGAGTGCAAAAGAGATCCCTTTCAATCGGGCTTTGTCTCTGGCCTAGGCACCTCACCTAACATGATTACTCTCAAAATGCTAAAATCTAAGTACGCTGAACGAAATCAATCCATATACATTGCATTTGTGGATTTCTGCATAGCCTTCGATTCAGTTGATCGGGAGCTCTTATTTGATCAATTGAAACGATATGATTGTCCCTCATCAATTTTAACAGTCATTACAAAATGACACACAAACACCACTATTCAAGTCAGACTTTCGTTATATGGCGTATTATCAGCCAAAATCAAGACTCAAAGGGGTTTGAAGCAAGGATGCATACTTGCATCGACTTTATTCAATCTCTTTCTCTTGGACATGGGAATATCCTTTGAGGATGTCATTGCCGATCCTCCAAAACTAGGCAATCAAACGATTACCTGGCTTCTATATGCCGACGATCTCGTCCTTTTATCCCAGATTCCCAAGGGACTTCAAAACTTACTAAACAAACTGGACAAGTATGTCAGCAATAAAACTAACTATCAATGCAGAAAAACCCAAATAGTTATGTGGGAAAAAATAAAGAATCCCAAAATGTCAAATTATCAATGGCTTCTACAGGAGAAAAAAAACTCATGGTTGTACCCCATTATAAATATCTGGAATTACCTTTTTCTGGTTCTATAGCTAACCAGGTATATGAATCTACTCTAAATGCTAAAATTAGATCTCTAACATCCCAAGCAAAAATATTGTATAGATATGGGAAAGTTACCATGTTTCATATATTAACTTTTTTTCTTCAAAAAGTTGTTCCAATTGTTTCATATGGATCTGATACTGTACTCCCTAGACCAAGACAATTTTGGGACCGGTATGAGCGTCAATTTTGGAAACAGTTCTGTGCCTGCCTTTGTGTACTCAGATAACATTGTTACGTTATGAATTGGGCTATGTCTCTATTTTTAGTCAAGTACTCTGGAAAATGTGCAATTTCTATAGAAAATGTTTAATGGGAATCAATGCAGTAAATCATCTGGGCTCTGTGGCATCATATATCCTAACGTCGAAGGCTGAATTCCCAAGACAATGGACCAAAAGCGTTATGAATGCTCTGACGCAGGCATCACAATTGATTTACTATTAACAAATCTGGATAACCACACAAAATCTTTGTATGCGCTATATAGACTTTGATCTCCATTTATTCCCACATAAGAACCTTAGAACCATGGAAAGCTAGCTTCTTAAATGCCCTTCAGCTACCATTAGATCGGAGATGCTAAGACTGCATCTGAATTTATGCCCAACAAATTAAATTCTAGCAAGAAGAGTCTTAATACATAAAGCTCAAAGCTTCGGTCGCTTTTTCAAAGACGAAACACAGCTTGAAACCCCATTACATTTGGTGGTAGAATGCCCAGCACTGCTTCAACTTCGAGCAAGGCTCTTTTACAATATACTGCAATTTTCTTGTGCCAGTACTAAAGAAGAGATTTGGAGTACTTTAATCACTAGCTCCAGAACAGTGATACACATTACCCTAGTTCAATTCATAAAAACTACTATCCCAAGAGAATTACACTCGAATCCAAACTAAATAATTTGCAACGGTGGAGTAAATCAATTGTGATCTTTTATTTGAAGAGCAATAATGTTCTTTTTTCTTTTGTCTCAACTAACCTGTTCTTTTATACCCTGTGATTACCGTATATTCCAAAGTTGATTACTGACATTGTGTGAATATGATTTATAATTTTTAATACTTTGATAGGTTGAACTTATGGAAAAACATGCTTTTAAACACTGTATATTTTTGCTATGTAATTATGAATTGATCTAAATAATGTCTCTGTATATGTAATACCAATTGTTTGAAAGGTTGACTTTTTCAGCCAATTAAATAAAAAATAAATTAAAAAAAGCACAACACGGCAGCTAGACAGCTAGGAAACTAGTGCACAATACAATCAGTGCCTCACCCTCACCACAGTGGATGAAAGCAGCTTTTGGAGAGCCAAAAATGAGCGAAAAACACACCCTATTTCACTGCAAAGAGTGATTTAAGTAGTTGCCTCACACTCCTGAGGACTGGAAGATGGCAATCACGCCAGGCACCTCCACACCAGCCAGGCTTGCATCCACATTCAGCCCCACCCCCCATCACAAGGACAGAGCAGGGTGGGTATGGTGAAGGCCCCGTTTGAACCATACACAGACCCATCGTCTGTTGGGCCCAGATGAGCGCTGTGGATGCAGAAATTGCCCATGGATTGCAGAGATGTAGCCACACCGAGGAAAACGCGATCCCACCTATTGCTGAACGTAGGGGATGACACACTACACATTTTCAACTTGCTACCAAGCACGCAGGAGGATGACAGGTACAAGGCAGCCAAGATGCCCTCACCAATAATTTTGTCCCCCGCCCCCAGACTACGAGATATTCAATTTATGTACAACCGTACAGTGTGTCGGAAACCCTCAACACATACCGCACGCGATTGCAGTGGCTAGCCTCATCATGTGAATTTGTAGACATAGACAAGGAAATCAGGCGCCGAATCATCAATGGCATGCACTCCAAGAAGCTCTGGAGAATCATCCCGAGCGATAAAGGCATCCCTCTGCCCCAAATACTCGAATATGGCCAACAGAGAGAACTCTTGCACGCCGGAGCGGTCCACATGAGCACAACCCTACAGAAACGCCAAGTGATGCCAACGCCCACGATTGCGGCAATCACTAACCGCCAACAACCGAGAGAGGACGACAAGGAGACAAACCAGGCTTCTGGGTGGCGCTCCAGGATACCAGGACCCAACGACGGCAGATGGTGTGGCAGGCAAAGCCACCGAAAACTAAACTGCCTATCACTGGGAACCATGTGTGGTTCATGTGGCCGCCTCAACCATTACGCCAAGGTATGCCAATCTTCAGGCACCCCAGTGAACCAACGGCAACTGATCCCAAAGACGGCACTGAAGAAAAAGAAACGGGCCAAAGCGCAACAGGTCGAGGCCGAGAATGATTCTTCGTCGCACGACTCAGATGAACAATGGCGGCAATTGCAAGCAGCAACCCGGAAGAAGGGAAGGTCCACCTGATGTCCACGTTAGAGCAAGGAATGGGGCAAACAAAGGAAGAGAAGACCTTGGTGCACCATAAAGACGGGCTAGGAAGAGGTAACAATGACCATTGACACAGGTATATCGGTAAACATCATGCCCCTCAAGACATTACAGGAAAAAAGGCCTGGCTGACGCTAACCGTCGCCAAAATACAGCTGTATGCACACAGCAGCAGCAAACCCTGCCCGTGGTTGGCCGGTTTCTAACTTCGATTGGCAGGATGGGAGGTCCAAAAATCCCATCACAAATGTACATTGGAGATGCCGGAATTGAGTGCCTGCTCAGTTGGAGATCAGCAGAGGATCTGGGGCTACTCAATTCATCTAAAGTTACAGACAGCAACGACATACGGGACCTGGTTTGCCGCACATTTTTTTTTTCAAATGTTTATTTTTTTTTAATGGGGTTTCCCCCAACCCTCTTTTTTTAACTTACATTCAGGGAAAGAAAAATTCGGCAAAATGTTTTCGACAAAATGGAGTTTCGAAAATAATTTTTCGAAAAAATGACCGGATACTAAGGGACCTATTGGCCAGACACCCAAACCTACTTCGAGGTTTTGGGTGCCTCAAAGACAAAGTGCTTAAGCTGCACATTGACACAACCAAACAACCACAGGCGGTGAGACACCGGAGGATGCTCTTACACATGAGGGACTTGGTGGCAAAAGAACAGCTTGAATTAGAAAAGGCTGGAATAATTGAGAAAGTAACAGGTCCCACTGGGTCTCCCTCGCACCCCCAAAATGCTTGTGACAAAAAGCCCAAACAACCAGGTAGATTCGGATGTGCATTGGTATGCACTTTCCAAATGCTGCCATCATCCTGGAGAGACACATTACCCCAACACTGGAAAAAATAATTGTGGATCTCACAGGGTCCTCCCCTTTTCGTGTTAAATTCCGGCACTACCTCAATTGCCGTCAGGATTAGTAATTGTAGCCACCTGTCTTTCTTTCACCTGCCCTCTCCTCCTACCCTCCCCATTACTGTTCATTAGCACTTATTCTATCATTTGTTTCTTGACCTTTGTGATAGTAGCCGGTTTGTCTCTCTCCCTTCCCTCCTTGTCTTCTCCTCCCTTTTCCCCCTCCAGCACTATTCTGAAATGTCGTCAGACATAGCATGTTCGTTGCTTGTTGTTTCTCTCCTTCCTCACTCCATATCCCCTCCACTCTTGTTAAATTCCCAGCACTACATCAATTGATGTCAGACATAGTAATGTAACCGCTTGTTTTGTCTCTCCCCTCCCTTATTGTTCCTTGCACCATTCCGAAATGTCATCAGGCTGATCAAGATAGTTATTGTTCACATTCTGAATTGTTTCAAGGACTTGTAAGAATTTAACTGTATTCTCCCATGTTACCGCCCTCCTTGGAGCGCTTTGAAACACTTTGTATATAGGCACTATACAAATAAACAATCAATTAAATTCAATTTATGATCTTCTCAAAGATCGACTTGAACGCAGGTTACCTACGCAAGGACTAGAGGTACATCACAACATTCTCGACGTAGCTGGGGCTGAGGAGATATAAAAGGCTAAACTTCGTCGGCATCTCCTCTGCAGCCCAAGTCTTCCAACAGACAATACATACAGTCCTACAGGGACTCTCGGTAGTCCTGAATGTAAGTGAGGATATCCTTATCCATGCCTGGGACAAGACAGAACGCATGCACTGGCTGGCAGCAGTCCTCGGCTGGTTAGACACAGCTGGTCTAACAATCCACAAGGACAAGTGCGAAATTCTCAAGGACAAATTGACCTTCTTTGGATATATGTTCAACAGCAAGGGCATATCAGCAGACCCCCTCAAAGTTGCCGACATGAAGGGAGCAACAACCCCCACTACACCCTGTGAGAAACCTGAAGGTGTCTCCCTGGCTAGCCCCCGGGGGATCCCTCACAAGAGCACAAAATGAGCAAGGCAGACCACACGACGTGAGAGCAAAGTCAGCACAGCAGTTCAAGAGGAGGAGAAAGACGGTGCATGCCGAGGGGGTGACAAGGAGAGAAGCGACCTTACCTTTTCTGAGCAAGGCCAGCGAAACCTGCGCAGAGGAAATCATAAGACCGCGAACAATAGCCAGCGTGTGTTGCAGCAGATGTCTACAGTACACGAGACCCTCTGGTGATAACCAAGCCGGGGAAGGATGCTGGTCTTGGTGGTACTAACCTTAACACCAAGGATAAAGAAAGCCAAGCGGTTCATCGCAGCCGGGAAATCGATAAGAAACCGAACTGCGTTAAGCGAAAAGTAGCCAACCACTAAACTGAACTTTGAAAGATGTAAAAACATTAGTAATGAAAGAGGGGGAAAGCTAGCAATGGAAGAGTCTGGCACCACATAGGTGTTCACGCAGGAACCTCTGGGCGATTACCTGATGATAGAAACTACCTTATCCAGTCGCCCTTGGGAAGAGGCGAAAAAAGGTCAAAGTGGTCATACAGGGGTCTTGTAAAATCCTCTGTATCGCCGAAAGTCTTTGACCGACAGATGATTAAGAAGCTAAGGGAAATTAATCACGCTTGGTGAAATGAGAGCATGAACAGTGTATTGCAAAGATTGGCAAGAGTGAACTCGAAAGAGGGATGCCAATGGAAGGGGGCAAAGTCTAAAATCCCAACGAATAGTGTGTTGGCAAGAGTGAACCCGGCAGAGGGTTGTCCACAGTGAACTGTTTAGTAAAAGTTTGCAAAAGTGAACCCGGCAGAGGGATGCTAACAAAAGGGCGAGGCCTGAAGTCCCGATGAATGGTGTGTTGAACACCGAGACCTGAGATCATCGAATCAGCCCCAAACTCACGATGGTAAGCAGCCAGAATTGATTTCTGCACAGTACCAGAATGGGACCCATCTCCTTGTGGCCATCAACGAGCATTCCCGTTACCCAGAAGTGGAATTAGTCCCCTCAACGAAGTGAACCCGACCGAGGGGTGTTCACAGGGAACTGTCTGTAAACGTTGGCAAGAGTGAACCCGGCAGAGGGAAGCCGACAAAAAGGGGGAAAACCTGAAGAACTGTTTAAAAAGACATTACGATTTGTGACTACAAGAAGTATTGGAAGGCCAGGGAAAGTGAACTGTCCCCCTTGTCATTTGTGTCCGAGTCCGGCAGTGGGAGATCCAGGGGTGGATAGTTACCACCTAAGGTTTAGTGAAAAAGGAAATGTTTAGTTGATTTGTTGAATACGATTTGTTAAGGGTCTACGCCTGGAAGAGAGAGACCTAGGGGTGAAGCCATCACCCAAAGTATACGTGGAACTGAACTTTGCGTTGGTACCGAACTGTTGGCTCATGCTGGGAAGGCTCCAGTATGTGCTCTGCTCAGGAGATCGGAGCTGGCAATGTACTGCATGAGGTTTATTATTAACCTGGCCATTATCTCAGAACCAATGCAGGCTTTCACCAAATCAGCCACCAAATGGAGTGGAGAATGCCACGTCAAGAAGCATTTGCATGCATCAAAGAATCCCTGTCGGTCACCACAACCATGGCGTACTACGACACCCGCCTACAAATTGAGTTATAGGTGGACGCAAGCCCAGTTGGGCTGGGCTCCATTCTAGTACAGAACTTCCCCAAAGGGGAGATCAGCCAGTTGCACATGCCTCCCGGACCATGACTCCCAGAGAGCAACGTAACTTTCACATCGAGAAAGAGACAATCACTGTTCTGTAAGAGTGCAAGCATTTCTACCTGTACAGACGGAATTTCAGGACATACACTGATCATAAGCCGCTAAAATCATAAGCCGCTAATCCCAATCTTTACTGGCTCAGCACCTCAACCCTCGGCAAGAATTGGGAATGGCTGCTACAGCCTCAACAGTATGACTTTGACCTCATTCACCGAGTGGGATCGGACAACTGCGCTGATTTTTTGTCCAGACATCCTCAAGCCACTACAGTGACAGAAATAATGGAATCCGCAGAGACAGAGGAGCACATCTGCCAGATACTCCAAGCTCCAAAACCCAAAGCAGTCCGTCTGTCAGACCTAGTGGAAGCCACAAACAGCGACCCTTGCTGCGACCTGGTGAAGAATGCCATCCTGACAGAAGGGTGGAATGCATTTCTGCAAAATAACCACAATCGCACAACAATTGCAAAAGACTTCCTAGCCTGGGTATTCACGGTCCGCCATGACCTGTACATCACGAGCGAAGGACTAATACTGAGGGGCACACGCATCCTGGTGCCGTTCAGTTTGCAGGACAGGATTGTCGCCCTTGTGCACGAAGGCCATCGGGGCATCATCAGAACAAAGACGAGAATACGAGACCATTTGTGATTCCCACAGGTAAACGCCAGGGTGGAACTCATTTCGTCATGTCTCCCATGCCAAGCCACAGATGCAACACCGAGACCTGAGATCATCGAATCAGCCCCAAACTCACGATGGTAAGCAGCCAGAATTGATTTCTGCACAGTACCAGAATGGGACCCATCTCCTTGTGGCCATCAACGAGCATTCCCGTTACCCAGAAGTGGAATTAGTCCCCTCAACGGCAGCAGAGAGAGTACTACCGGCACTGGAGAAGATATTCACGACACACGAGCTACCCAGCTCCATAAAGTGACAATGGACCCCCATTTCAAGGCAGATAATTTGCAAGGTATTTGGAGGACCTCCACATACACCACCACATCACACCACAGTGGCCCCAGACAAACCAAGATGCCAAGCTTTTTATGAGGACAATTAACACAGTCCTCAGGATCGTGAAGGTGCAGAATGCCCCATTGAAAATGGAACTTAACCGTTTCCTCAGAAACTACCGGGTAACACCCCACACATCAACTGATACTCCCCGGCAGACCTCATGTTTGGAACAGTAGTACACTCCTCCATACTGCACCACCACTGCAAATGGGCAGAGAGGCTGGACAGCCGGCGCAGTCACACAAAGAGAGTCTGATTGCATGTATAGATCAGCGACAAACGACGGCCATGAAGTCGCACCATAAATTCAGGGATCAGTTGCTTGTACTCTATCAAGCCCTTTGACACCGCCCCCTGGAAAGCGACTTGACGGAAAGGGACAATGATAGCAGCAGGACAGGGCAGCGAATAAATAACAAGGAATGCATCATGGTTCAAGAGGATTCCATCGATGGGGCGGAGAGAAAACCTGGACCAGGCTGACTGGAGGGAGTCCGAAGGCAAAGCAACAATCGAGTAAAATCAAAGTCAAGAGGAAGGATGGGCTCACACACCCGGTCCAGACAGCTGGGAGGACGGAGCAGAGAGACGTGCCCTGCCTCGAGAGGAAGCCCAGCCAACCAGCGGTTTCCCAGAGACAGTCGCTCGGCAGTACGACAGCTATCACCCATGACCGGCGCTGAGGCACCCTGGGAAGCCAAGTGACTAAATGTGCTAATCTGGGACTGTGATGTGATTTTGTATACAATTGTCATGGGGAAAGAAGAGGGGTGTTCGGTTTAAACCACGTCACCGTGCAGAGCCGGACGTGAAACAAACGCTGTGACGTCTCGCTTGCTCAGACCTGGAGATCATTCATGAGCTAACCAGCGCAGGGTCTAGATGACATTTATTTGTGCCACGCGCACCCTAGGCCTGCAACCACTCCCCCCCCATGCCATATGAACACAGACAGGCCTGCCTATGGGGACAGAACAATGGTGACTTTGAAGAACTTATTTAACGCCTCCTTGCCCCCAATTTCTGTGAAAAGAACAGTGAGCTAAAGACTTAAGGTTGAGACTCTCCCAGGGGCCATCCATCCAAGAACAAGTCAATGGGCTGTGTTCGTGCTGGTAGAGAGTTTCCCAGACCCCCCTTCTTCTGGTCTAAAAGGATGACTTTAGAGACCATCCTGGGGTCATCTAATGATCATCGAACTACACTAGAAGTCATTACCACATCATCAGACGTCATCACACTGTTAAAGGTCATCAGCAAATATCTCATAATGGTGGATGATGATTTGGGGATGAGCATATGCTAACATTATCTCCATTTTAGAAAACTCTTTGTTCCTGATGCTTTTAGGATGACCTACTGATCACTTCAAGAGATTGCACGTTTGTCCCTTATGATTTGGGGATGATTCTGGGATGACCTGCTGATTATTTCAAGAGCATTGCCATGGAACATGTTTGTTCTTGATGATGTGGGGAGGATTTACTGATTACTTCAGAACATCAGAGTTTGTAGGATGATATGTGTACCAATACAGATTGTCATTCTGCTTTTGCTTAGTTGCACTTATGCTGAATGATCCCCCACTGTGGCAAGTGTAAAGCTTGAGACTATGTTGGGCCAAAGTAGAAGCCAGAGGCCTAAACATAGCATGCACCTGTGAGAATCCTTTGACATCCCAGTCAAAAGCAGGCACCCATCACCCTCACAATCCCCAATGTGGCATGGATAAAGCCTGAGACTATGTTGGGCCAAAGTGGAAGAAAGAGGCCTAAACATAGCATGCACTTGGGTGAGAATTCTTTGCCATCTCAGTCAGAAGCAGCAACCCAGCACCCTCACAATCAATCAATTTCCATGCTGACTTGTTAGGTAAGAATTGATGTTCTCCCACTGTGTGAGACTACACAACACTAATCTGCTTGGTATTAGGTAAGCCCACCTTTTGGTATAGGTCTGAACTACACAGGTTGGCAGTGTGACTGAGCAGCCAGACCTATCTCAAGAGGGATAACTGTGAGGTGTAGAGCTGTACAAATGAAATCTGTAAATACAAGTAGCCAAGTAACACTTACACTCAAGGTTTCAGTTATAAATAGTTATTTATTTAACTTCATTTTTTAAATAAGCGTTCTTTAGAAAGGCAATTCATGTAACAAATTAAATATACTTTTAAATTACTTTTTAGAATCAGAGCAAGTTAGTGGATAATCTTTGGATATGCTTCATACACAATTGCTAGATCATGGGGTGACTTCATCATGGGGTGACTTCAATCACAAGGACAGTAATGGCATTTATGCAGATTCTGAGGTTGCAGAAAGGAAAGGTTTAAGGAAGGAAAAAGTTTAAACAGGTTCTCAGTATATGTGAGGACAAATAAATCTTCCAATGAAATCTAGACAAGCCTTTCCCAGCAGTAAGTCTAAAACAAATTACCACCTATGAGGGACAAACCATATCAAAACAGTCTGCATGGACCCAGGACAGCCAAAGTCAATTTGAAACAGTCTATGGAGCTGAGGCCCTTCTTAGAATAAAATGTCTTGCACAAAGTTACAGAGTTTGTTAGAAAATCACTTGTAGGGTCGCAAGCTGTAAAAACAGAATTGGAATCAACTCTAAAAGTAAGCCACTGCAATTCCCAACTGAGAAAAGCAAGGCTACAAGACAGTGAGGTAAGTACCCTAAGTCTAAACAGCACCTCTGGTTTGAAGAAGAGTGGTCCAGCTGGCTTCTGTCCTGCTACAGCGTTGCAAACCCCGTATTCCTGAGCCTTAGTCGTGGGGACAAGAGGGAGGACATCTGTAGGGCTACTGCGGTGGTACTTCGGAGGTCGTTGGCGGCTGCGGGCTCTTTTCGGTTTAGCGGCACTTCGCGGGTTTCAGCTCTTAGTAAACAGCACTGTTGCGGATCTCTGGTACCGGTTGGGCTTCCTTCGCTCCTTGGGTCTAGTGAGGGGACTCTAGCTCTGGTCGTCCTGCTTCTGGAGGGTCCTTAGGAGACTCCTGTATTTGTATTTATTTTATTTCTATAGCGCACCAGGCCCAGGGGCAACCGGGCGCATTACTTGGATACAACAAGATAAAGCAGGCATGGCAGTACTTACAATGTTTACAGGTAAAATTACATAGTTTACAAGCAGAATAAAAACAAAAGAAGACAAGCAGAGTGTATATACAAGGGTACATCAAAGTACAAGTTAAGCAGTGCGCCAGTGTTAGATGTCTTGGGAGGACAACCAAACTTTGGTAAGGTGTTTGAATCTCAGAAAGGAAGGTTCTGCTCTCAGCTCATTAGGGAGTGAGTTCCATAATTTAGCTGCCATGATGGGGAAGCTGGTTCCACCTGATCTTTGGAGATTGAATCGTGGGATGACGAGGCAGTTGGCTTGGGCCATTCTACGAGGTCTAGTGGGGCTGTGAAGGGCAAATCTGTTAGCCAGGTAACGGGGAGCTTGGTTGTGAAGACATTTATGAGTGAGAGCCAGAGATTTCAAGGAAATTCGGTGGGGAATTGAGAGCCAGTTAAGGTTACGTCTAGTGTCAGCTATGTGTCGGCGCCTGGGAATGTTAAGGGCCGCTCTGATCGCATTGTTTTGGACAATTTGTAACTTATTTAAGTTACAGCGATTAGTGCCTAGGTAAAGGGCATTGCAGTAATCGACCATTGAAAGTACAAGGGTCCTAGTCAAGGTCACACAATTAGCTGTGGAGAGGAACGGGCGACAGGCAGTAATAAGCTTACAGGTATAAGCCGCTGCGGATGAGACTGAATTGGTTTGTCTCGTCAAGGATAAGGTCGAGTCAATGTAGATCCCTAAGGTTTTTGTGTCCTTAGCAGTTGGGATAGTATTCCCATCAATGGTGAAGGACTTAAATGCAGGGTCAAGTTTGGTGAGTTTTTGTGGCGAACCGAGAATGAGGAGCTCTGTCTTTTCATCATTTAGACAGAGTCCGTGTTGAGCCATCCATGCTTGGATGACATGGTAGATGGCATTGATGGCGAGGGAGTCAGAAGTGTAGTCACCTGTGATAGGGATTAGTATCTGGGTGTCGTCAGCGTAATTGGTATACGTGACACCCAGGTAGTCCAGAATATCGAAAAGGGGTTCTAGCCGGCTTCTAGTCGGATTTGAGACATTTCACTCGACTACGGATTACTCGAACCTTGGCACTTGGTTCTTGCAGCAATGAAGAAGTACAGCCAGACAGGGAAGATGGTCCAGTGGAGTTCATCTCTGGGTTCGTTGGTCCCACTAACACAAGGGGAGAAGTCCATTCTGGAGCTTCTCTGTCTGAAAAGGGAGTTTCAGCACAGCAGCAGGGCTTCACCGGGCAATTCAAAGGTCCAGGAGGATGCAGCAAGCTTCGTTCACGGTTACTTCGTCGGGTGTTTCTCCCAGTGGTCGACTCTGCCTCTAGTCCCAAAACCTTCGACTTTTAAGCAGGTTTCTCCCATTCATGCACAGCCTAGGCTGTCAATCACACATCAGGGTCGCTGTCCTAAAAGGACAGCCATCCAGCCATTCAGGACTGGTTGCATTCAGGCATTCCTAGAGACAAAGGACAGGGTCGTTTTGGGACCCTCCCTCACATCCTGTCCTTACAGACAAACTGGAGCCAGAGGCGTGACTCAGGGCTGAAGTGCGCCAACGGCAAGACAAACAAAGGGCTTCAATCTGTTTGACGCACAGAGTAAAACCCAAGAAAGACCTCACAAACAGAAAATGGCAAAAAAAGAAGACAGGGCCGTTTTGATGAAATGGTCACCCATGGGTGCTATACTGCAGCGAGGGTTCAGCCTGCGGTAGAAAAACACAATGGTAGGAAAAATTAAACCACCGCCACTAGTCATTTAAAAGTAGGGAGGGCAACATACAAATGTTACATGAGAATGTAGGATAAGTGGCTACTAGTTAAATCCCCAGCACTCCACATAAGATGGTGTGTGCTGGACCCACAAAGAGAAAAGGTAAGTAAAGTCATTTTCACTTTACTATTCTTGGGAACAGTAGTTCACACAAGAAAAGGTATTTTAAACCTTATGAGAAATCTACACTGCAGTGACACTGCACTGAAGTTGATGTGTGTCACCATACAAAAAGTAGATGCATATGGAGTTTGTCAGACTCCCAAAACAGTGAAAACACATAAGCCAAAGGTCAAAACACATGATGCAGTGGGAAAAGTGTCTCGCTCACTCCAGGGTTACAATTAAAATGTCCTACAGTCCAGCAAAAGAGCTGGGGGTCTCTAAGGTTGAAGGGAATTATCACAGAAATGAGAATTCTCCCTAACATGACTGCACCAATATATGCCAGTATTCACGTTTGCTTTGCGCAAAATCCAATAATCAACAACCGTAACAAAATGTACCTCCATGATAAAAAGAAATCAAAAGAAAAGGATCCAAAAAAGAAAGAAGCAATAAAACGGAACAACAAAATCCCATCAACTACGCACAAGCTACCAAATACAAGCAACAGCAAACCACAAACAGCAAAGACTAAACCCAAAAGACCATGAAAAACACCAATCGAAAGAGGACACCCACTAAGGAACACAACCCATGCATAATGCCTCGCCACAAGAAAGACAAAGAAGCCAGAAAAGACAACAGAAATAATAAGAAATCCCAAACCACTCAGGAAGGCACAGACTAGCATGATCCCACAACCCCAAACAACTCGACAAACATCCGAGATGGCCCAAGGAGGCATACAAATAACAGAGCAAAGACAGACTACAATGCTCGCTACCTGTCCACATACGACAACGTGGTAAACATAAACAGCACAGCAACAATGAACCGACAGCCAACAAGCTTCACGAATACAGACCCAACCAGGACAGCAAACGGATGACAACTAATAAACCATCCCAACCCGGTCTCCACCATGGACAATACCCCAACCAGAACAAGGAACAAATGGAAACCATCACACTCACTCTACACCCCCTATATCACCAAGACTGGAACAACAGAGGGGTAGCAACCCTATTTACCATCTGGAAACGAACCAACCCCATCATAAACCTTATCAGTCTACTAGACAAAGAGACTGACCAATAAAGAACCACCCCACCCAAAAGACTCAAACGGGAAAAACCCACCTGGAACAGAAACCTAACCAACAACACAATGGTCAGAACAAGCAATACTAACACCACCACAAAAGGGGAAATCCAGCAAACCACACTGTAGCCTCCTCAACATTAGATCCATGGCAAAACACTCAACAGAAACCAATGACCTCCTAAGTGAAGGAGGCACAGACATGCTCTTCCCTACAGAAACCTGGCTATCAGACAACTATAAAGCCTTTGCGAACGAAGCAATACCCGACAATTATAAATTAATACATGTCAACAGAGAAAACCGAAGAGGAGGTGGAATCGCAATTATACACAAAAAAATACACCTGAGCAGCTCGAATCATCACGGAAAACTATGAATCCCTCCTAAATCAAGATAGAACTCAACGACCAATCCAACATAGTATTCCTACTGATCTACAGACCATCTTCTTACAACCCCAACTTTGCAACAAAACTAGCGGAAGAGGCTGCCATGCTATCAACCCACCACGACAACCTAGGTGAAAGAGATCCCACTGATACAAACATATCTACAACAGAAGACACACTCAACAATTGGATCACCAAGGCCATTGACCAATTAACACCATCTAAAACATTGAAAGCAACACCACCAAATAAACTGGCAGCAAAATGGTTCACAGAAGAACTGAAAAAACACTAAAAAAACAACCGCAAAATAGAAACAAAATGGAGAACAATACACCAGACAAGACTAAATAAAATACCAAAGAAAACTCAAACTGTACAAAGCAACAGTCCTCAAAGCAAAAAATTAAAAAAAACTACTACGCTACAAGAATCAGCAAACAATTCACAGAAATAACGCCATCATCCCTACACAAACACTTTGTGAAAGTCACTTACACCAGAGCAGAGTCTGTGTAGTAGCTGCACAGAGGTTACTGCCTTTTATCGGGCATTAGCCTGCGCAGGTATTATTATATATGTAGTCACTTACAACAGAGCAGGATGTGTGTAGTAGCTACACAGCAGTTACTGCCTCTGCAGGCATTATCCTGCGCAGGTATAATTATATATGTAGTAATTTGCACCAGAGCAGGGTCTGTGTAGCAGCTGCACAGCAGTTACTGCCTCGGTGGGCATTAGCCTGAGCGGGTATTATTATATATGTAGTCACTTACACCAGAGCAGGGTCTGTGTAGCAGCTGCACAGCAGTTACTGTGTCTGCAAGCCATAGCCTGCGCAGGAATTATATATGTAGTCACTTACACCAGAGCAGGGTCTGTGTAGTAGCTGCACAGCAGTTACTGCGTCTGCAAGCCTTAGCCTGCGCAGGTACTATTATATATGTACAGGGTCTGTGTAGTAGCAGCTGCACAGCAGTTACTGCGTCTGTAGGCATTAGCCTGTGCAGGTATTATTAGATATGTAGTCACTTACACCAGAGCACGGCCTGTGTAGTAGCTGCACAGCAGTTACGGACTCTGCAGGCATTGCAGAGCCTGAACCGTACCGTAAACGAGCTTCGGAGCAGCTACTGTGTCTATGCCAACAACAGGCTGCCCCGTGTAATTTCAAAACCAGACGTTTAGAAAGTCACGTACTTACAATATTTAATTTCAATAAGTGATAAGTGCAACACAAGGAATTACAGCTTCAACGTGCATTCCTAGAGGTTGCAAAGGGCTCCTCTTAACAATAACAACAAAGGGATGAGAACTTCTAAGTTGATGGATGCTAAAAGAAATCCATATAAAATTCACTACAATAGCTGGATCGCATACACTCACCTGAAGCTGCCTGGAAACTGAAAATGCGCGTTTCGTAAAGGGTAGTGTCTAGTTCCCATTCGAGAAACGGACCATAGCAAGGACCACCTTCACTTCATCACGTGGGCTGCTCTGCATCACGTGGGTTTCAACGTCCGCTTCATCACGTGGGCTGCTCTGCATCACGTGGGTTTCAACATCATGTCATCATTCTTGCACGAGCTGGAAGGCAAGGCGCAGAAGGAGCGATTCCTCCGTTGCAAAGCACATTGCGTGTCGTTGATTGTTATTTGGTTTCTGGTAAGTCTTATAGTATTTCTGTGTAATTCGGTGTTTTATAATGTGTATGAGGGATAAGATTTACTCAAAATACGGCGGATTCCGTTTTTTTCCGTTATTTCAGTGTATTTTTGGGATATGTAACGTGCATCACGGGTGAGGCAATATTGGGGAAGGGGTTTTGTGTGTTTTGGTGGTTGAGATTCAGATTTACTTATAGGTTGGTTTGGGGTTTTCTCATGCAGACGTGCGATGTATGTTTTATGGAGTGGGGCTGGGCACAGTGCCACTGTACCAGTGAACAGTACAGTGAATGGTTAGGTATCCTCCCCGCTGGGGGAGGAAAGGGGTTGGAGGATTTGGTATGTGCAGCAGATGGGGATATGTGTCTTATGCCGACAGACGCATATGGGTATGAATTTCCAGCATAACTGTTCAGTTATTTATTTCTCCTGCAGGGGGGGGCGGGGGCGGTTTGGCATTCCCGGGGAGATTTTTCATTTACCCCTTTGCAATGTGTGGAAGACAAGGCTAAACGGAGGTTTTGCATTGCTTTCATTATCAATCACACATTTAAAGTCCCTATGAGACCCAATAGCATTGTGTGTTTGTTTAAATGTTTGCCGATACTTTCTGAAATGCCTTTATGGCTTAATGATGTGTATCTGTTACGTTGTCGTGATGTTTTCATGTGGGATGTCTATGTGCTTAGGAAGAGGATTACGGAGGAAGGAGTGGTCCACGCCGTGCACGGGCAGGTATTTATTTTTTATTGTGCATTTATAATTATTCATCTCGGAGAAGTGCCAGGTATATTTAATGATGATAATGATATTTTTATTTATATTTCACTCATACACAGGTGTTTCGGAGCGCGGCAAGGGAGGGGAACGGGGAGGAGAAAACACTGATGGGTTTCTTTTTTCTATTTTGATTTTAGTTGCACCAGCACTGGATCTTTCTGTGTCTTCTTGGCTGGTATCCTCATCCCCGGCTCCGCCCACCCCCAAACAGAAGTGGTTTATGGCCGTGCCGCACAAGCCGAGGGAATTTCAGGGCATATTCGGCTGCCAGCAGCAAGTCGGGTTGTACCGCCATCTTCACCCTTATCCAGTGGTGGATACTGAAAAAATTTGTTGGGGGGGGGGGTCCCCACAAGGGCCGGGGTGGAGGTGGTGTTGAAGGGGTGGTGCCCAAAGAGGCAGGGTTTGGGGGGGGTGGAGCTGGCATTTGACCTCCGATCAAAGGAAATGTCCAAAATAATAGTTGGGTACTATTCAAACATGGTCAGAAAAGGAATGTATTGCCATTTACAACTATGGGCCACTTTTTCATTGGTGCCCGAGACAATTTTATGGCCCAGTCCGACCCGCACTTGTACAAAGGCGCAAACCGTACCATCCATCTGTGCACCTAAACTACCAACAGCAATGTTAGTCTACACTGTGATCTGAGCTCATACAGAGGATTATTTTAAGCAAACTGTTATCGAATCATTAAAAAGAGCAATTACTATAGTTAATGGTGAAAGAGTAGAGAATCTGTGGGGAAATCCTGGTTTAAACCGAGGGATTTTCCTGCAACCTCACTTACTTAAAACCTGCTGATTTCTGTTCGCCATAAGCAATGTTTACTTTTACTTGAACTACACCCGGCACAGCTCCTGCAGCTCCCCTCTGAAAGCAGTTGGGTGGCTGAATCGTGTGGGATAGTTTCAGTGAAAATAGGGGTATTTATTTATTCATGCAATGTTTGACGGCTACCTGTATATTTATTTTTGTATGCAATCTGACAAACCTTGCATAAATGAATAATCCGGGTTCATATATCCGCAGTTAAAAAGCTTGAAGTTGGTTCTTGGGATCGAGCTGGCAGCCGCCGCGAGGCGAGCTACCGCCTGTCGGCGTCCCCTTGATGCTCTTGACTGTGTCCTGGGGGTCCAAAGCGTTTGCTTTGAAAAATGAGTGTTAAAAGCAGGCCGGTCGCCTGAATACTTCAGCTAGGAATAATGGAATAGGACTCTGATTCTGTTTTGTTGGTTTTCGAAACTGGGGCCATGATTAAGAGGGTTGGTCGGGGGCATTCGTATTGTGGCGCTACAGGTGAAATTTTTGGACCGGCGCAAGACGAGCCAAAGCGAAAGCATTACCCAAGAATGGTTTCATTAATCAAGAATGAAAGTCTGTGGTTCGAAGACTATCTGTTACCGTCGTAGTTCCGACCATAAACTATGCCGACTAGCGATCTGGCAGCGTTATTTTCATGACCCACCGAGCAGCTTCCGGGAAACCAAAGTCTTTGGGTTCCGGGGGAGGGGGATATGATTGCAAAGCTGAAACTTAAAGGAATTGACGGAAGGGACCCACCAGGAGTGGAGCCTGCACCTTCATTTGACTCCACACCGGAAACCTCACCCGGCCCGGACACAGAAAGGATTGACAGATTGCTAGCTCTTTCTCGATTCTGTGGGTGGTGGTGTACGGCCGTTCTTGGTTGGTGGAGCCATTTGTCTGGTTAATTCCGATAACGAATGAGACTCCTCCATGCTAACTAGTTATGCGACCCCCCCTCCCCACCCCCCAGCAGGCAACGTTAAACTTCTTAGAGGGACAAGTGGCGTTTAGCCACACGAGATCGGGCAATAACAGGTTTGGGATGCCCTTAGATGTCCAGGGCTGCACGTGCGCTACACTGAACGGATCGGCGTGTGTCTACCTTTCGCCGACGCGTGTGGCTAACTCGCTAAACGTTGTTCGTGCTGGGAATGAGGATTGTAATTATTTCTCATGTACGAGGAATTCCCAGTAAGTGCAGGTCATAAGCTTGCGTTAAGTCCCTGCCCTTTGTACACACCGCCCGCCGCTACTACCGATTGGATGGTTTAGTGAGGTCCTCGGTTCGGCCCCGACAGAGTCGGCAACGGCCCTGGTGGAGCGGGAGAAGACTATCAAACTTGACGGGTTGGGTTAACCTGCCGGGGACGTCCCACCCCCACCAGAGATGGCACTATGAACGGCACCGAACCTCACCAAGCTGTCCCCTGAGCTGCCAGGCGAGGGCGCGCTCCTCCACCCTGACCCGGGCCGGCGTTGGTGAGCGCACCCCAGTCATCAGGGAAGTCCCGAGTGGGAGCACCAGGAGCCGAGTGAAGCACAGTCGTTCTTGCGGGACGCCTTCCCAGGAGGACAGGGGCCCAGCACACTGGGCGAGCCCTGAGCCATGGTGCAGGTGGGCGTTGAGGTTCTGGCCGCCCACGTCTTCCCTCTTGCTCAGGTACCTGGAGCTCAGCCCCATGCAGCCGGGCTAGAGGTTTAAAGACTCTAGCCATCCCTCCCGACAAACCACCGCCCCCATGCCTATGCTGTCTCTGGGCCGCCTCTCTGTCCGGCCCCGAAAGGGGAGCGGTGGGGGGTTGGGGATGGATGAGTGGGATCATGCCGGGTGGGCCGGCGTCAGAGCAGCCTGCCTCCCTGCCGCTGTGTTGCTGCAGGCAGGCTTCCCAGGCTGAGCGACTGGATATTTTTTGTTTTGGTTTTAAAACCCTGATGGTCTCGGCCGACTCCCGAGTGGGGAAGCTAGAAGTGGCGCTGGGCTGTCTTGCCGCAGTGGGCGGGACAGGCGGCGCTGCCTCCCTCTGGCCTCTTGTCCTAGCTAATGTCATCCCATTTTGCTGCTTCAATTTCTTATGAAGCTTTTTTTGTTCTTTTTATTGCCATTTTAAAGTTTTGAACATTAACAATCCCCTTCCCCCCCCCCCCCCACAGACTCTCTCCTCCCTGCATAAACCCTGCCTTCCTCCCCCAGGATCATTGCGCTGCATATCTTCTGAGGCGAATGTACAGGTTATAACAGGTCGTAGTCTATAGTATATTCAATAGTCCTAGTCTCGGAGGATACCATTGTTTACGATAGTCTTTGTGCAGGAAGTTCAGGACGGGAGAGGGCTGCCACGCTTAGGACCATATATGCTTTCCTCTGGGGTTTAGTCAACTGTATTTCCAGCACGTCACTCAGGCCCAGCATATCTTCTCCATATTCTCTCTGTATTTGGGGACCAAAGATAGCTTTAATTTCTTTGTTGACCACTTCCCAGAACGGTTTTAGGATGGGGCAGGACCACCAGACATAGAGCCAGGTCCATACTTCTTTGCAGCCTCGCCAAAACATCTGTGATACTGAGGGGTATATTTTATGTAGCTTCTCCTGTGTTAGGTGCCACTGGTCCACATTTCCCTGATCTGCATCCCTCATCAATTTGGGAATTCGCTGCCACACTTCCCACCACTGTCCGGAAATCTAGAGGGGCAGTGTGTCAGCCCATTGTTTCATATAGGGCCGATGGACCTGTGCCTCTGGCATGGTGAATAATTTGTGCATTTTACTAATCATTTGTCTATCACCGGAATTTGTTAGCAAGTACCTTTCTAGCGGAGTGAATTCTCTGGTGGTGGACTGTTTCATATCTCGAGAAGAGAGCCAGTGCTGCAGTTGAACATAGCGGTACCTATCCTCCTCCCGCAAACCCATGGTTTGTTTGCAGAGCTGGAATGACTTAAGCTCCTGTCCCTCCATCATGTAATTTGCGCGAATGCTGCCTGCCTCTTCCCACCTGGCATATGCTCCTTTCTCCAGCCCCAGGTAAACTGGGGGTTGCAGAATAGGGGAGTGAATGGAGATGGGTAGGATGTGATCTTTGCTTTTTTTAACCATCGCATCCCATTTATCCCCCACCAGGGCTGTAATTCGGCTTCTGTACATGTTGGGGGGGTAGGAGGGGTCTGTCCGCTCTTGGGCACCACAGGACCTCATCCACGGGCCTTCCTACCACTGCCCCATCCGTCCTTTGCCAGATGCTGTCAGGATTCCCATTGAACCATTCTTGGATGACCCTCAGTTGGGCTGCTCGTTGGTACATTTGAAAGTTCGGCACTCCCATTCCCACTGCCCCTGTGGGAGTGACCATGAGCCTCCAGGCCCCCCTCTGTCTTTGCCTTTGCCAGATGTAGTTACGTACTAGTTTATTCAGGGTTTTGAACAATTTTTGGGGGAGTGCCTGAAAGTAATATAGCGCATTGAGGAAGTGCATTGTGAAAGTGGATTGTGCTGTCTGGCTGTCCACGCGTACTTTTCTCTGCGAGCTTTACTGAACTAGTTGGCTGCTGGCACCTGATTGGTTCCCTGGATTCTGCCGTGTGCGATTAGACTTTGTGCCGGGTAAGAACTTTTGCAATTTTGCCAAACAACTCTTGTGATTGGCCAGGAATAGTCTGGAAGTGACTGGAAGTCACAAATCAATTTGATCTGCAGAGGGGCTGAATCCATACTTGCATGTGTTTTTTTCTGCTTGTTTAGGTTGTTGTCCCGCCCTTCCTAACAGGAAGTATAATAACGTAATCCACGCGCATTGCGTGCGCGCATTGAGGAAGTGGATTGTGCTGTCTGGCTGTCTAGCGGGATAGCAGGTACAGGAGGTTTGTGTTGGGAAGGTTGCTCTGCATATATGTACAAATAGATGCACCTTAAAATCAGGCATGCTCTCAACTTCCTTCCAACTCTCCGAAACTGTTTCTGAGAAAGTTGGCGCTCTCATACACGGTAAACAAACTAAATCCGTGATGAAGCAATTAGTATGCCGTACAGGCAAGGGTGCGGGGCAGTCTGTCTCTATAACATCCGACATTCGTACCTTCTCCACGGCTCCTGATTTCCACCTTGATGCGGCATCTTAGCGAGGCGCTGTGATGCAAACACCCACCACGGTGGAACACAGTTCTTGTGATGCCGTTATTTAATTGGGGGGCATTGCTTTGGGTAATAACCAAGTACAGAGGTCCGAGGTAGCAGGTTCTGAAGAAAAAGAACCCTTGGGGGTTATTGGTGTAGTTGAAGTAGCACCCCATAAGTCCTGCTCTTCATATTGGTAAACCGAGATGTTTGAATGCGGAGGTCCCCACGGATTCAACGATGTTGACCATGTTTATGGAAGGTGTGTGTGATTCTGTGAAAATGACTGGCGCAGTAGAGGAGAGCAGTACAGTAACAATGTCTTTTCCGCAGTGTATTCGAGAGGATCAGGGGCTATTGACTCCTGTGCCGTGCTCGGTGGCTGCGCAACAGAAACTGCGGTTGGTATAAGCACAACTTTCAATAGATGATGAAGCTTTGGATTTTATGAATTCCTCTCATAAATCCCATAACACTTCTCAAGAAATTCAATATAATATATTTGCTCGAATGCGGGTGACCTTGTACAACTGGAAGAAAGTCAAGGAATCAAGCCTAAGTTAATATTATGGCGTCTGATGACCCTTGTGATAAAGAGGTGGAAGCTGGTTGTATGAATATCACCCCAGGTTTGACTGGAGAGAATCACATACATTTTGTGGATGAGTCGGTGTCATTCATAGCCCCGACTACCAGACGCTCCCGCTTTGACGCGGGCACAAGGGACTCTGAATTTTTCATACAAACCACCAAAAAAGCTTGGTATTCCTTTCCAGAGGCACCGGCCTTGAATAACATGCTAGCTGCAATGAATGCAGCTTTATTGGCGGTGGCTAAGCTGTATGAATTAATGGACAGCAGGCTCTTGTTACAGACGGAAAAATTGACGAAGTGTTGGCTCATGTTGCTAGCCTAACTAATCTTGGCTGTCATCCATTCAGGGAAAGCTTACTACCACACATGCCCCTGCCATCTAGTGAGGAGTTGGTGCAAACAGCTCCTATTATCGAGGAACACACATATTCAGGTAGTGGGTCTAGACATACCTCACTAAAGACTCTGGTGATGATCCATGATATAAATAATAAACAAATTGGAGCCATAGTCTCAGTGCAGGTACACAAAAACACAAATGGAAACTCAACGCAGCAAGGACAGGATGTAGCTCTTGCCTGTAGCGCTCCGAAACAAGTTCAGAATATTCCCAATGGGAGAGCTCAGAGCGTTGAAAAAAAATCATTTAAAAGTGTTTAAAAAAACGGGAGTTCCACAAATAACTAATTAATTGGCTGCTTCTGAAAGCATTTCTGTGCCATCCAAGAAACAACCTTTACGATCAAAAAGACCCAAAGTTAGGAAAACCAGGAAAATAATGGGGTCACATATAAAGGTGACCAAGCAAGCTGGCCCTGCTGCAGTTGAGGCAGATGTAGAACCCTCTGACATACAAGTCTTTTGGATGATCTGATAGCACTTTCTAACGTTACAGTGGTGCCTTTTTAAAAAGGTTCCCTGAACCAAAAGCGGTAATTGCCACCATAGCAGAGCAGCCTGATGGCGCTCGCGACAGGCATATTGTACTACCTCTGTTACCTACAAATATTCCAGCAAGTCCAGTTCAGCATACTTCATCTCTATTACAAGATATTCGAAAGGAAATTAAGACGTCCTTAGAAAACTACATGACCCAGCTTCACTCACACCCGCCCAAAATTTCTCTGGAGCAAACAGCAATTGAGCGCAACATGACTAATGCACAAGCCTCCAGCACACTGGAGGTGCTGACCCAGCATGGTGATTCTTGGATTAGACCGGCTGTGGTATCAAACCAGGCCGAAGAACTTCCATTAATGGGAAAGTTAGTGTCACAACAAAACACAGGCCAAGCTATGCCATTAGTTGCAGTAAAACAAAGTGAGTTGATCAAGCTGCCTCAGTCCCATACGCTGAACATGCAGGAAGAAATTAAAATGGCATTTGAGACTTATATGCCACAGATGCAAGGTTTAAGGGGCGGAAATCAGACGCGTGAAGTTGTACCAAATAGGCCACCTCCTGGGGGCTCTTTTGTAAAAAGCATGACTGACACAATCAGCCGTTAAAGAAAATACTATTAATTCTAATGCTAACCTCCAAGCACAAACAAATGCAGGCGTAAGAATCCCCCTGAAAGGAACAGAGGACCAACATTCTGGGGTGGATCTATCTGAACCGAATTGTAGTCAAAACAAATCTCACAAATTGCTAATAAAATGTAGAGTATATCCCCACATCTCATATGATTTAAATAGATTGAGCATATTTGAACATATGCACTATGATTCCTGAATTGTCAAAAATAACCTCTGGTGACATTGATTGGGTCGATTTCCTGATCAGTCTGTGCTACATGAAGCCTGCGTGCAAATCAAATCAGCCCTAGTTGCTGATGCTTTGTGGGGTTCCAGAAGAGCATTGTTTGATCTTGGCTTTATCCTGACACAAGAATCAACCTTGCAAGATCCGCCTACAAAACGCTATACATCTCGCACAGCACACTCAAAAGGTGTCCATTCTACGAATATCTCTTCTCTTACAACTGAAAGAAATTTACCCGAGGACATAATAATTTCCTGAATGCAGCTACAGGCTGCTGGATGGAGCATGATATTATAGCCTTCCAAGAAACCTGGCTAGTTGTACCACCAATCTGGGATTCTCATGAAATCATTATTGTCCCGGCTATACCCAGTCTCTTAGGACGTCCAAAAGGAGGGCTTCTGTTAGCGATAAGGAAAAGTGAGGGATTCCATGTGCAGATGTACAAGGTCCCGTCGGCTAGTTTTCAAGTTGCCAAGCGGACTAGAGACAAAATAGCCATAGTAAATATATTTTGGGTGTCGTCTCATTTCAGGGGAGAAAACCCGTTGGGTGATAGCCTCAGCTAAACTGTTGGAAGCAGCGTTTAGTAAAATCAATGCTGAGGGACGTAGTGAAATTTCTTGATGTTTGATGTTCAGCCTTGTAAAAATCATACATTTTGATTATACACAAGTAAATAAATAAAAAATAAATATTTATTTGAATTTGAAAACAATAAAATCCGATGACTTCTTTGAGCAATTTGTCTCAATTCTTGATGAACTGACAGAAGACACTCAAATAAACCACACTATAATTATGGGGGACTTGAACCTTCATTTGCATCCAAGCTTAGACAAAGAATTGGGAGAGAACGAACAAATATGGTCAGCTTTGCTGAGGGAGCGACATTGTACTCTGCTTAATGGAGCAGTGCCAGGTGATAGACCCTCAATGCCAACTTGGCATAGACGGTTACAGACTGCTACGTTAGACTATATTTATATCAATAGTCGGTACAGGAACGTTGTTTAAATCTTTTTTAAGTATTCACAGATTTAAGTGATCATAACAGTATATGGGTAGAACTTTCCTTACCCGTACCCATCAATCAAATACAGATGAATAATGTTACCAGTTTAACAGCAAACAGTCGGGGAAATCGATTGAAATGGATAAGTCTAAATTTGGGCCATCTAAAGTCAAATTTATGTGAGTTTTTTTTTTTACTAGTCCTCTGTTAAACTCTGAGCAGGACTATGTCCATGTGTTACAAATGTTTATGCATCCGGATACGGGAGGCTATAATTTACAAAAACATCGCCATACTTATGATGACCTCCTGCAGAAACGAAAGGCCCAGCTGAGGAGAGAAATTTGCCATGCTAACAGATCAGGAAATCATGACAAAACAATTGAAATAAAACGACTGAAGTTATGCTACAAAAGATGGGTAAAAGAGAAACGTATTAGTAACAGCATCCAAGATGCGGAACAGATGCTAAAGTGTGTTACAACTAAATCAACGGCTGGCATTTGGTCTCTTTTAAATCCACTCAATAATGTCCCCCAAGTAATAATACAAAGTAACAACATAACGAACAAGGTCTGGCAATCTTATTTCCAGAGTCTCTATGCCACTCCGTTCCCTAATCTGAAAGTCCAATTAAACCAAATAAATGAGGCACATGAATTTCCAGTAGAAGTTGATGATATTCTGTTTTTGTATGGGAAAATTAAGTAATTATCGTGCTAGAGGTCTGGATGGTCTTCACAACATCATGTTTAAGAAACACCCACAAGAGTGGGCTGAGATTTTGCATCAGATTTTTAAGCAAGTTTTTATAACGGGGTCTATTCCTGAAACTTGGAAAAAATCAATAATAGTCCCGATATATAAAAAAGGTGATTGTTCTGATCCAAAATCCTACAGACCCATAGCACTGTTGGACACCCGGGGAAAGATGTTCACCAGGCTACTATTAATATCATTAAATCAATAGCTTGATAAGCAAAATCTAAGGGACCTCTTTCAAACGGGTTTCTGACCTGGCCTGGGGACTTCGATAAACATCAGAATGCTAACTAGCCCGATACGAGCGCGTCAGCAAAAACAACCGCAATACGTAGCATACATAGATTTCAGAATGGCCTTCGATGCCGTACCTAGAGAATTACTATACAAAAACCTAGCCATGGCTCAATGTCCATGGGCGAAAATGGGTGATCGAACTACACTCCGATACCTCTATCCAGATTAGATTGGACAGTGTTAAGATGGATTTCTGAACTCTGACCTGGAGGGGCAGAGGTTCACAAGGACAGCCTAGTTTCTTGGAACAGGGTAACCTCTGGACAAGCCAGACCAATCAGGGTAGCGATGGCGGCGGTCAAGGCTAATTCTCAAGAGGGGTGAGGGTGACTGAAAGCCCGCAATGAGCACACAAAGCAAGGACACTTACAAATTACTCCAGACAAGTGTTATATTAAAAATATAGACACATTTATTACAAGGCCTTTGTAACATCGACCATAGTAAAGAATCACAATAATACAAAATTAAACCAGCACATCACAATCAATACAATATATATACAAAAGACAGAGGGGTCTAAGGAGTTAGGAGCACGTAATATGTAGGCTATAAAGACCGGTAGGGGGTGTCTGTACTTCTGCTCTCTATATGGTAGAGGAGAGGCACAGAAGACCCCAGCCAAGATTCTCTATTACGGTAGCAATGGACGAGCAATCAAGGCCTAGCTTCTCAGGAGGTGATGCAGGCTGGTTCTTAAGTACAGTGTAGTCCCCAAGCCCCCACAAAGGAATGTCCACACACTGTATTGGTTAGAACACAGTCTTTATATAATCAATATTCAAGGTTATGTACACTTATCATAATAACTCACTTTGTACTTAGGAAAATCAACAATGGCAAATATATACAGTTCTAAAGTGGTACCACCCTTTGTATTAGATCTCATGAAAAGTGCATCAACAATACTGTAATCATGTCACACAGATCAATAGAGTGAAACCAGCAATAGAGGGAAGAGAGGAAATAAGGTGGTTGAACAATAGGCAGAATACTGGCCCCTACCACTAGACACAGTTCTGTGTGGAGATCCCCCCCCCACCTGGGCAACCTGTAAAATAAAGATATTGCACAAGCCCAGTCCATATATTGTTCTGCAAGTCTTATTCCCTCCTATAATGTTTTTACCCCCCCAATGTACCTGGTGGAGTCGAGTCCTTCGAAGAGGCGTCGACAGATCCTTCTTGAGCGACCCCCTTTCAAGCGGGAGTCACGGAGCGTCGAGAAACGTCGAGGAACTCTGGGTTCGGCGACGGGGAATCGACGGCCCTTCTTGAATGCCTTCCCTTTCAAGCGGGAGACACGGGGCGTCGAACGTCCGTCGACAAACAGGGTAGAACGCGTCGATGAGGCGGCAGCTTCGTCCGAGCGGTGCGCGTCGGAGCGTCGGCGTCCTGCAAGGCAGAGGCGTGCGGGGCACCTCGGTGACAATAGTTCTGGACCGCAAAGATTGTGGAGACGGAGGCCCAGCAAGGGCGTCGAGTCGTTCGAGTCTTTGTGGTCTTCGGGTGGTGGGAAACCCACCGGCAGGTTTCTCCTCGGCGCGTTGGTCGTCCTCGACTTTCTCCGGCAGGATAAAGCGGTCGACGGTGCGGACGAGGGAGTCCTTCGATTCAAATGTTCTTAGGCAAGGAGCGGACGGCTCCGGTCGTCGGCGGCACGGCGTCAAGTGGTTCCCACGGCTGGGCAACGCAACTTCGACGGGCCTCCAGCGGTTACACAAACCTGCGAACCCTGGTCGACGGCAATGGACTTCGACGGCGTCGATGTCCGGGTGCTTCACTTCAATCTCCTCGGCGGTCCCGTCTCGGGTCGGCAGCCTTTCGAGGGTCTGTCTTCCAGGGCGCTTCGGCGAAGATGGAGCGGTGCTCGATGGTCCCTCGGAGCACGGGAAGAGGGCGCCTTACCAGGTCCTCTCTCGGGTCAGTCCTCGACGAATTCGGCAACCTTCAGATCTGTCGAAGCAAATGCAACAGCAAGTCTTCTTCTTCCAGCTGGACGTCGAGGATCAGCAATTCCAGTTACTCTTGAGTGGAGACTCAGCTTCTGAACGCTTCTGAACGTTCCTGAACCTTCCTGAACAATTACCAGTGGTGAGAGGTCCCCAGATATACTATTCTGTCTCTCATCCACACTGCTGGCATACACTCAGCAGCCAATCATACAGAGGGGCATTCATGCAGTCAGTCAGCCAGCCAATCAGGCACACAGTGCATTCAGGCCACACTCCTCCCTTTCAGACACTCACAACAAGGAATGTGGATTGGGACAAGTACCCAGCCATTCAACACTACACACTGCATTCAGGCCAGTTTCGGGCAGGGCTGTCTCAGTCTTTGTCTCTCATGCCAGAAACCAGACAATCACAACAAGGAGTGTATATTGGTCACACACTCCATTCACCCAGGTCCCACCCACAGGAGGTACCCACAACATACAGTCACTGGGAAGGCTCCAGTCAGTCTAGCTGGGCCTTCACAACAACACCATATATGGAACTTCCACCCAACAGCCAGTCAGGGGGAAGGGACAGAGTCAGGGCTTCCCAGGACTTTGGGAAAACAAGGTAACAGGCAATAGAAAGCAAGAGGCCATCTTGTTTCCTATCAGGAATCAACTGATTCCAATGGCAGGGCCTGGGTATCCCAAAATGGAGGACACCCAGAGCACCTGTCAAATTCAGCATGGAGCTGCCACCAGCCCATACCCTGCTCTGTGGGCCACCCACAGGTGCCCAAAAACATACACCAGGGGCACAGGGTTGTACCCCTACCCAGGGGTGCCATAAGGGTATCCCATGGGTCTGTTCACCAAACCAAAAGAGAGAGCTGCACTGCCAGGAGTCCCACATGGACTCCTGGGCAGAAAACATGACAGAACACACGATAAAAAGCAGTAAGGGACAAGGATTCAGAGGCCCTGTCCCGCTGATGCATTTCCAGCATCACATAGACCACCTAGATGGGGAGGAAAACAGGCAGTGCAAGTAATCATTAGACCCAGTTCGACATCTGAAATGCACCTAACTAGGAGGAAGTCCGAGCCCTACGAAGAGAGGAACCTTATGCTCAAAAGTACCTGCACGCGCTGGTGCCAATGGACAAGAGGGTCTCTTCAAGGATATCAGGCCATTCAGTAAGGTGAATGAAGCGATGCAGAACAAGTCCCCACTACTCAAACAAGGCCTCCACTAGTGGGCAGAGGCAGAGTGAGAGTGCGGAATAGAGTCGCTATTTCGCAACAGCGGTATAAAAGAAACTGGCGCCTGCGCGAGGGGTCACCGGTTGGGGTATGGACTACTCACCAGTCCCCGACGCAGGCAGAGCCAGACTTCTCCAGTTCAGTTCACGTTGCTGGCAGGTTCAGCTGCGATGATCAGGACGTCTCGACACCAGTTAGATTCTGCGATGCAGGATCGAGGGTGTCCCAAATGCAGCGGACGTGCACAGGTTGTTACCACAGCAGGGCAACACGGCAACCGCGTTTACTCTGGTCCGGGCGCACTCGTCTCACTTCAGACCTGGGAATGCCAAGTGTACGAAATTCAGTATGAGGGTGCCATGGACGCAGAGCAAGCAGTAGACCAAGTTTCGAGGCCTTCCCTGAAACGGCGGCGGTGGCCGAGCAAAGCGTCCTGCGTAAGCTGGTCAGCCCACTGGTTGGCCCAGGGACACTTCCGAAGAGGCTTACTTGCAGGGTTTGATGAAGGTGCCGGGAATAGTTGATCCCACTATTCCAATGCGTCGAAGCGCCTTCGCAGACCTTCTAGGACGATCAGATGCAGAGGGGTCTCGCAGGACGACAGCGGATCAGGGTGCCAAACCTTCAGCGGGTCACCAGCGGTTCCTCGACTCAGCTTCTTGTTGCAGGATACTTGGCTCCTTATCCCTTGTTCGGTGTGAACTCAGATCGACATTGTAGTGGTGTTTCCAGCCTCCTCTTATCCAAGGTTCCCTTCGTGCCAAAACGGAGAGAGGACCCAATGGGAGATCTGCTCACAAACACTCACACCATACGTGGACCTATTACAGACCACGGTGGTGCCAGGCATTCAGGACACTCCAGACTCTCTGGCACCCAGGATGTGTATTGGAACGAGACATCCCAGCCCACATCCTGCAGGCACACACAAGGCATGCAGAAGCCCGCAAAAGCGTTGTGTTTCGCGGGAAAGTGCATGATCAAATAAAGACTGCCCTGGGTCGGCTCGACCTGGGGGAAGGTGAAGGGGCAAGGCGGTCAGCGGACAGGACAAAGAACCTTGTGGCATGGCCATTTTGGGAGCCAGGCCACCTATTTGTGCCAAACGCAGTAAGCGCGGATAACATAGCAAAAAAGGGTTCAAAACACAAGCGAAACGATAGCTGCCACCAGTCCTGTCCGTGGCACACCTGCACAGTTCATAATAAGTCCAGCGAGAGGTTCCTAGGGCCTTTGGAATGACTAGAGACCCAAGAGCGCGGTAAAGTAAGTTACAGTGCACTCTTGTTTCATGTTACACAAAAGCTGCAACATGAGTAAAGGACTAAGGGAAAAGGTGTCCCAGTACTGACTGTCTTAAGGGCATGTCGGTTTCCCCATAAGAATTGAGCGAAAGCCCAGAGGAGTGCTGCGGAAGGCTGCGCTTCTTTGGCAAAGTCTAGATCAGGGTGTAAAACAACAGCAAAAAGTTTGGGGGTTGCCACATGGAGGGAAAATTTACATACAATATGAAATCTTTCCTAACGGACAGTGCTGGGCTTTTATCTGATGCAATCAAAAAAGAACGAGGCCTAAAACAAGGCTGTTTACTAGCCGCAACACTGTTTAATTTTTTTTGTCTCAGATGTGGGTGACACATTCGAGGGTATAACTACTGACTCTCTGAAAATTATGGGAAAGGCAATCCAATGGCTATTATACACTGATGACATGATATTGATCTCGAAAACACAGAAAGGCCTGCGACTACTATTACTACTACTGCTACAGGCATTAGACCAGTATGTACAGAATAACTGTATAACAATCAATATTGCCAAGTCAAAAGTGATGCAATTTGGGTCCTCACAACAGCGCAAAGCCTCCCTTTCGTGGCCCTTGCAAAAAGAATATGCATCTTCTTATATTTACCTGGGCATTTCCATTTCGAATAAATGGAGTGACGAAAGTCATCACAATCAGTTTGCTCAAAAATTAAGTTCAGCGCTGTCACTAGCCAGAATCATAAAAAACAAGTTCTGTAAACTTACCACCTTGCCTTTAATAACCTATTATAAACAAAAAGCTATCCCCGTACTAACTTATGGCTCAGAAGCTAAATCATGTCAACTGTACAATTATTGGGCCAGGAAAGAAGGAGCCTTTTGGAAACAAGTCCTAAGGTTGCCTATGTCCGTACCTATAGCGGTTACAAGACACAAACTGGGGCTTGTATCATTACATGCCATGATAAAATGGAAGTTATGTTCGCTATTTTGCAAATGTATTATGAACTAAGCTTCAACTGGCCTATTAAAAATCACCTCTGGATATCTTGAGACCTCTATGGATACGTTTCCTAAAGGTTGGCGTTTGCAAGCACAGAAGGCACTCGAGGGGGCTGACATTTCTGTAAAAATGCTGACCGGGAATCCTAACAAAGCCAAAGTAAAATTATGGGAAACGGATTTGATCAAAACTAGAGCTGCTTGCTACGGCTATAAACATTTCTCTGAGAATCCTTTTTAATCTGAAACGCCATGGCGTTGTGGAAACCTATTTGGTAAGATTTCCAAATGCGACTCTCCGCGATGACTACCTGCGCTTCAGACTCAATCTGTGGGCCACCAGGGAAATGGTGAGCTCACGAAAATTGATTCGACCGGAAGATGCCCTATGCCGCTTTTGTCATGCTGATCATGAAACATTAAAACATCCATGTACTGATTGTCCAATGACTAGTGACCGAAGATCATTACACTTAAAACATCTGTTTGTGGATCAGTGCATATTGATTGGCGAGGATCTATGGCTGTTGCTATTCCATACCACCAGAAAAGGAGTCGGGTATGCCACACTTAACTTGCTATATCAATTGGGCCTAAAGCAACGAAAGAAACTGAATAAATCGTAATCTAGACTGATGTAGTCTTAATTCATAAAATGAAATAGCCTGAGTACCTGATAATAATTCCCCGGAAAATCTGAAGGTAGAAACTGTAATTGATGAGTTATTAGAAACAATGAAATAAGGAACATTGTGAAGGAAATTGATGCAAAGTAGTAATGTCTATTTTAGGTAATATATGTAGATATGTTTATATTTGCCTTTTATATTTTATATGTTCGTTGTTGCTGTATAGGAAAGGTGAAATTAAGGAAGTGTACTGCTATTATTCTGCTGCTCGTTTGTAATTTCTTTTATTTGTCAACAAAAAATCATGATGTAAGGTGATTGGTTATTTTTACTTTTACTTTGTGATAATTTGTTGAAAGATCATGAATTTTTTTGTTTCATGTTCAAAACAACTGATATAAATAAAATAAAAATATATAGTGCTCTGGGGTGAATTATTATTTTAATGACATTGATGCGGCCCATCCATGATATGTTAAGGAGCCTCCTCTCTCCCAACCAGGTCTTGATAGTTTCCAACAGGTGGGGATAGTTTGCTTGGTACATATCCTCTAGGGTACTGGTTATTGACACCCACAGGTATTGAAGGGATCCCCCTGCTCGTGCGAATTTCCGTGTATCTGATGTTTCTGAGGGCGTGCGTTGTTGTAGCACCATTAGTTCCGATTTTTGGTTGTTGGTCTTCAGGCCTGCCACTCTGCCAAATTCCCCTAGGAGTGCTGTTAAGCTCGGGAGGGAAGTGTCCATGTCTTGTTATCACGACCAAGGGGTCGTCGGCAAAGACCATTGCCTTATGGTCTTCTCCACAGAATGTAATCCCTTTTGTTCTACTCTCCTGTCTAATTCTACCTAGGAACGGTTCGAGAAAGATCGCGTACAGGACTGTTGACATGGGGCAGCCCTGCTTAGTAACCATAGTGACCCTTATCGCCTGGGAGATATGCCCATTGATAGCTAGCCTGATAAGAGGTGCTCCATAGTTGGCTTTGACCAGGCAGAGAAAGCCCGGGCCTGTTAGGCAGAAACCTGTGCAGTTCCCTTAGGGACCACTGCAAAATGTTTAAGAATACAGGTGTTAGCAGTAAACCCAATTGGTAGCAGTCTGCACCACCCAGATTTACCTGGTAGCTGTGGCTGAGCAGTCAGACTTCTCTCAAGAAGAGTTGGGCAGTATATAGAGTATACACATTAGGTACAAAAATACAGTAGCCCAAGCAAACACTGACCAGAGCTTTGGTATTAAAGTATATAATTATTTATTTAAAAATACACTGGCGCTAATATGTCAAGCAAGTTCAAACATAGTCACTAGAAATATATACACCTCCCTAATTAATTATTTGACAAGTCGAGGTTAGTACACCACTTATTTAGCAAAACAGAGGTGAGCGCGTAACCATAGATGGCACTCCAATAATGATTTCAAAAGGGAGAGAAAAGGCAGAAATAGGAAAACACACAATATCAACACTTTTAAAGAACCAAAGCAAGTCAAGAAAGGCAGGGTCTACTGTAGAGCAAAAAGTCATAGGCCAGACCCACTCTTGGAGAGAGCAAGGCGGAATGTACCCAAGATCACACAGTTGAAGTCCACTTTAAAAGTCTTTGCAGATAGTTCGAAAAGGAGTTAGATCAGTTCAGAAAAGTTAGTTAACAGGTCCGAGGTCACACCAGGATAGAGAGTCAAGGATTTACGGGACACCTTGGACAGTCTGTTGCAAGGGAGACCAGGCGGGACACAGTACCTGAAATGGCAAGAAAGCTCCAGCGGGTACAGTTCCTGGCAGCGGGTGCTTCGTCCAGGGGAAGAGAAGATCTCGACGTGGAGGAAAGCTGGAGGTCGTTGCACTGCCAGGGAAGAAAACAGCCGCGGAGTTTCCCGGTTTAAAGGCTACTATCCTTTTATTCACGGTAGTGGTGAAGCGTGGCTATCCGGCCGCTGAAGTGCTTGGCACGGGCGATTCAACCACAAGACGATCCAGGAAGGCGAAAAAGGCGAACCAGTTAACCCCACCAGCTCAAAGGAAGAAGACTCTCCTGGAAGAAGATCTTCCTGTCGTTGGGAAGTGGTGAGTTCGGTTCAGCAGGGCTCCACCGGTGGTGTCGTCGTTGCAGGTCGGCTCAGCTTCTCCCTCTTCAGATTCTTTAGGTCCTGTGGCGACTTCTGAGGTTCCAGTCCCCAAAGTCCTGCTTTTATGCAGAAAACCCCCATTCATCAGTCCTAGCTGTCACTCAAACATGCTAAGTGGTGAGCCGGGGCGGCTCCCCACTGGGCCAATCACACAAGAGTGCGACTTGAGTTGCCGAGGCAACTCAGTCCAGGGTGCCTATTCCCCCCCCCCCATCCCCACACTTCCTGTAGACCCAGACAGAGTGGCACCACTTTTGGAGGCTTCTGTGCAGAAGCCTGCCAAAAGTGGAACAAAGGGCTCGACTTGGGTTGGAGTTACAGAGGCGAACACAAACGCCATTTTAAAACGGAGTGCTGGCAAAAAGACCCAACCGGGGAATAAATATTAAATAAATAACCTGGCGGTATCTTTAACATTGCACCAAAAAAGTGGTGCGTTTAAAATTAATGGGAAAATCCCATAGGAAATATTCCGGTGGAATATTTCGCGTGGTAACCACTGCCACCAGCCAGAAACTCGACGAGGGGGTCTGGACAGTGCCCCCTTGAAAAACAGACCCAGGGGCAATCGAATTACCCCTACCAGTACTTCCACAATATGATGGTTTGTACTGGTTCTGTTCACAATTTAAGACTAGTAAAGTCAATGGTGACTTTACATGCCCTGGGAGACGGTAGTCAGTCCAAGGGTATGGAGTCTGTTTGGGGGCCACTATGACACCCCTGTGTTACTGCACTGAGGGTGCTGTGTAACACACTTACCAAAAACACATGAAGCCCTATGGAGTAAAAGACCCCATAGCCCATAAAACACATTACAAAGTCAAAGGGCATTCTCAAATCATGCCTAAGAGTGGGAGAAAGAGTGTCTCTCTTAGCAGGAGAAAAAATTAAACCCCAAAAATCCAGCAAAGCTGCTGGGGGACTCACTAGGTTTGGAAAATTAGCCTATACAGAGAATTCTCCCTAACCGGGCCAAACCCTATAACCTCCATGGTAGCAAACCAGAATGACCATTCAACTCAGTCGAATGCCTTCTCGGCATCTACCGCTAATACCCCCGCCCTCAGGCCCGCCCTGTTTGACTTCTCTATCAGGTGGGATGTTCGCCTAATGTTGTCAAATGTTTGTCTCCCCTTGACAAAGCCTGCTTGATCCGGTTGGATCAGGTCAGGGATTACTTTATCCATTCTAGATGTTAGAATTTTTGTAAAGATTTTGGCGTCGAGGTTTATTAGGGCAATAGGGCGGTAAGGGCTACAGTGGATTTGTTTCTTGTTTGGCTTGGGGAAGAGTATTATCTTGGCTTCCTCCATGGACTGGGCGATGCGGCCCGTATCGGAGAAGGAGTTGAACAGGGATGTCAATAACTGGACTAATGTGGTCTGGAATGCTTTATAGAATGTAGCAGGGTACCTGGGGCTTTATTTGGTGGTAGCGATTGGATCACTGCGTGCAGCTCGTCTTCGCTAATCGTCCCTTCTAAAGCATCACGCTGGCTCTGTTCTAACCTTTTTTGCCGGCAAGATTTTAAGAAGGCCTTTTGGAGGTCACTGTCCGGTGCCTCCGTAGAGTAGCGGCTTGTATAGAACTCAGTGAATGCCTGCAGGATCTCCTATTTATGTGTGGTTTCCTGTCCCCCCACCATCTGAATGCGGCGTGGTGTACCTGCCTGCCTAAGAGCCGTCCTGTCTTGTTTGCCTGGAAGTAATACTTCTGCCTTAAGAATAGGAGCTATTTTACTGATTTTGATATGCCTATACTCTCTCCTGAGCATTACCCCCTATCGTTCTCCATTACCCCCTTTTAAGCGCTGTTCTAGTGCCACCTGGAGGATCTCCTGTTTGGCTCGAGATGCCTGCTTTGCTATGAGCACCCCCCGTATGGTTGCCTTAAAAGTGTCCGTTACTACATGTTCCTGCACCTCCGGGGTCTTATTTTCCCCCAAAGAAGTTGCGGATGGACTCTCGTATCTCGTCGCAAATTACTGTGTCTCCCAGTAGATGTCAGGGAACCACCACTTCCAGAGCCCCGACCCCCCTGCCCCTCCCCCCCCCCTTCCCATTGGATTTCTAGCTGCAGGGGAGCGTGAACAGACAGGGCTATGGGTCCCCTTTTATGTTCCGTACTTGGCCAAGCAGTGTCACCGAAACCCATATGTAATCAATTCTTGAGAAAGATCGGTGCACATCTGAGTAGTAAGTATACCTCTTGGAGTCCCTTTTTAGTTCATGCCATGTATCTGCTAATGCCCTTCTGTTTATGCTAGCCTGTAGTTTACTAGATGGGCCTTTAGTTGTGGGCGTCCTGTCCACGCTTCTGTGTGTGGATGGGCACCATGCCAAGTTAAAATCCCCTTGTCAGTATTAGCCGACCCATTGTGAACTGGTCTAGCTTCTCCAAAATCCCCCGCCCAAGTATTCGTCCTGCCCTGAGTTGGGGGCGTACACCATGGTGATTGAGAGGTCCCCCCTCCCCATTGTAGCTGGACGAAGAGGAATCTATCTCCCTTGTCGGCTTTTGTGCTTATTATTTGGATGTCAGGTAGGTGTCTAAACGCTACGAGGAGCCCTCGAGCCTTGCTCTTGTCATTGGCCTGCAGAACCTGGGAGTACCCTCTGAACTTTATTCTGCGTTTGTCTTACTTACGGATATGGGTCTCCTGGAGCATTGCAATATCGGGCTTGGTATCCTGGAGGAGGTTCTCCAGTTTCCGCCTCTTAGCCGTTGTGTTTAGTCCTCTAACATTGAGTGTTAGTATTTGGATCCCTTTTCTGCTACCCATACGCCCTGAGAGTAACCATGTTGCAGCAAATCCCCCACTCATTTTCTTCCCCCCACCCCCAAATCCCCTTCCCTCTCGCTCCCTCCAGCTGGACTCGGCTCAACTTCCCCAGGCCGTAATGTCGTCCTAGGGTCTTGTTCCCATCCCATAGAATAACTGTGCGGGGAGAGCCATTCCTCTGCTCTCCCCCGTTTCCAAGATCCGTTGCTGTCTCCCCGACCCATAGGCTGACATTCCTCACTGGGTCTTAACCCTTGTCTTGTGATCCCCGCCGCTGCTGTTAAGTGGATGGCCTGTTCAGCCTGGCGGCTTCGGTTGCTGGACCCTGCAATTCTTTGTGTCTTGTCTTTGACAGCTCTACTCTTCTCCACTCGCATTGCTTCTCTTGGTGGCTTTCATGTTCTGGCCTCCTATTATGTCCTCCCCCTGCATCCCCTCCTTCATCAATATTCAGGATCTTGAGTCCCTTATCCAATCTGGTGATGCAGTGTTGGCACCCTTCCCACTTGAAGACCATTCCAAAGGGGATAGTCCACCTGTATTTTATCTGGGCTTTTATAAGGGCTTTGGTCACCAAGCCCATTTGCCTCCTCTTTGTTAGTGTGTATTTGGCCAGGTCCTGGAAATGTTCTATGATGGTGCCATTCATCTTTATCAGGGTTGCTTTCCTCGCTGCTTGAAGGATCGATTTTTCTTTTTGGTCGTATCTCTGTAAAGCCATTTTGGCTTGGACCGGGTTCTTCTCGCTGTGGACCCACGCAGTAAATTCTATCTATGATCATTTCTCTCCCAGTCTTTGTCCAGCATATCTTTGAACGCGTGCTTCATTGTTTCCCTGAGGTCGGCATCGCTCACACTTTCTGGCAGCCCTTTCACCCTGATGTTGGACCTTCTCGAGCGGTTCTCCAAGTCCTCTGCTTGGAGCTGCACGTTGTGTGTCGCTACCGCCAGCTGCTCCGCTAATACATCGATCTTCCGGGGGTCTTCAGTGAGTTCTTGTATCAACTGTCATCCGATTCAACTATGTCGCCTTTTCTTTGCTGCAGGGATTGTACAAGTTATGTGCGTATTAGACTTAATTGTTTCTTAAGGGTTGCCGTCTTTTGGTCACTGAATGCCTTAAAGCACTGTTGCAGCACCTTGCTTGTGACCTCTTGCCCCTGTGGCAGCATTGGGGGGTTCCTCTGACCCCCGCCTCTCTGTCACAGCTGGATCATCTTATTCCAGGGCTTCCCCCTCCTTTCTCCATAGCTTTTTGGAGGGTTCCTTCCTGTTATTTGAGATCTTGGCCCCTGGGGGGCTCTCTTTGGCCTCCTTGGGCTTGTTGCGTGTCATTGCTGCGTGATGGCGAGTGCCTGCCTGCACCTTACTGTGGGGGGCTTCTTCCCAGGCCTCTGACTTTCCTCTTGACCCCGGGGTATTGGCCAGTTGTTCTGTAAGAAGGGGATGCTCCTCTCTCCCTCCTGTGCGCCGCGGGGGTCCAGCTCCCCTTTAGAGCCTGGTTTGGTTGCCCCATGGGGGCCTTGGGGCTAGTGCGCTCAAAGGTGACCTTGAAGTGGTCACGGTTGTGGTGTCGCACTGGCCCGCAGCCCAGGAGTTCCGAATTTCTTCCCGGGGTGCCCCCCATGCTCCCACCGCTCCTGGGCCTCTAAGTACACTCTTGCCCCCTGGAGGTTCCTTCTCGGTTAATCTTGCATGGCAGGGTTAGTTTTCATGAGGGTTGGCGGTGGAGCGAGCAGCGCTCTCCTGCAGAGTCCAATGCTGGGGGTTGGGAGCACGCGTGACCCCCCCCCCCGGTTTCCTTCCCTGGCCATTGGCCGGGGGGGGATGCTGCAGGAGACTTGGTGCTTTTGCCCTTCTATTACTGCAGTTTGCCTCTGATGTTGCTGAATGGTATGTTTTTGGTCCTTTGCCTGGGTCTGGGTATGCTGCGGGTCTCCTGCTGTAGGGGGTCCCCTTCCAAGTGTAGGTTATGGTGCATTGGGGCAGATGCTTCATAAACCTCAGGTCCGTTGTTTGGGAGGGGAGCGGCTTGTGTGTGCCTGCTTCGTGGCTGCTGACTCCCTTAATTATGCCTGCGTACCCTCTGCCAGCTGGGGCGCATCACAGCTCATGGGGGCCTTAAGCCGCATGGTTCGTGGAGGTGCTGCGCAGAGCCGGGCTTGCTGTATGGGGCCGAGGCGGGCGCAGGATTTCAAGGGAATACTTCCAGCTCCCCCTCCTTACTTTTGTAGCTGGGTGTACGGGCCGCGCTCTGCTGGATTGCTGCGTTGCGTGCACGCGCACTGGTCCAGCAGCCTCATCTCTCCCGGTCGGCGGCGGTGGTCCACTCACAGTCTCGCCTATGTTGCTGTGGCAGAATGGCACCCCGTGTCTTCTGCCCCTCTCTGCCTTCAAACTCTCCGGTTGGAGTTTTCTTGGGGACCGCTCGGTTCTCGGGTCTTTCTTTTTATTTTTACCGCTGCTTGTAGCTCCTTTTTTGGGTCGCCGGGGAGGAGCACGCTCCTCATGGTGGAGTGGTCCCGGTGGCCATCTTGGAATAGTCTTCTGAAGCTTTTTGAAGCCTTTGTCAGCCCTTTCTTGAGTAATCTGTCTTCTTCCACTCTTCCCAATCTGGTTTTCGTTCAGGAGGTGGCGCGGAGGGGTTGCTGGTCTCCAACATTGACAATGTTGTTAAGCTGCATGACTCGGGCGACGTTGGTGCTTTATTGTTACTTAACTTATCTGCTGCATTTGATACCATGGCGTCTTGATCATCCGGGCCGGCCTTTCTGGTGCCATTCTTTCCTGGTTTCCTTAGTTTCCCTCTGACCGAACAGTCAATTCCCTCCGCCTTTTCACTCTGTGCCCACTGCTTTGATATGTGGAGTCCCTCAGGTTTCCTGCTCTCACGGATTCCAATGTTATTCTTAACCGATGACATGGATGCTGGTCCGTTTAGATCTTTCTCTTTCTCTCTCTTTTTCTTTTTTCTCTCTTTTTCTCTCTCTCTTTTTCTTTTTTCTCTCTTTTTCTCTCTCTCTTTTTCTCTCTCTCTCTTTTTCTCTCTCTCTTTTCGAAGCTGTGGGTGCATGGATATGTAATAGCTGGCTGAAGTTGACCATGGAAAAAATTGAGGTGTTGGTTATGGGCCCTCCTTCCTCTACTGTTTTTTGAACCCCCTCCTTTTGGCCATCTTTAGGGGTAAATATATTAGCTTTTCTTTCTGTGAAATCTCAGATAAGTCCAGTATCTCAAAGGGGCTATCTTCAACAAGCTGGAAAACCCCTTAGTAAGGTTCTTTGTTTACTCCCGTCTCAGTTACGTGCCCCTGTGGTGTCCTCACTTGTTATGTCCTCCATGGACCTCTGCCATGCCCTATTTCTAGCACAACCTGTCTACCTCTTATGGCACATTGAGGTCTGCAGAACTCTGCAGCCAGAGTAGCAACTTAGGCAACTAGTTGTGCTCACATTACTCCAGTTGTGCACCATCTTCATTGGCTGCCCATGGCCAAGTCCATTCATGTCAAGGCCTAATATCTAGTTCATCATTCCTTTTATGGAACTGGGGCAAAATATCTACAGGCCAAATTATGTCTGTAAATTCCTGCTCGGCCACTCCCCTTGGCCTGCTCGGCCACTCCACCTGATGTTAAATACTGACAGAGCTGCCTTTTACATACAAATCCATTATACAGCCATATCAAAGTGGCGAGTGCAAAATGAGTCATAAAGTCAACACAGAACCATATTACTTCACCTAGGCAAATCATGAACATTGGAAATTCCTGACTAAAGTGTAAAGAGTAGAACTGATTCAAAAAGTGGCAGGTGCGCTTCAGAAAAGAGTTCCTTCCGCTCTAATCACATTTTTTATTTTATGCAGTGAGAGTTGCTTTTCATGTTATTTCAACTCACTGTCCTATAAATCCATATTTCTAGTGACATTTTTAACTTGGAAATATTCTTTCTGAGATCTTTCGTTGTCTATAGTTTACCCGTACTTGTTCACACTACAGCACCATTATGCAAAGCAAATAATGTATAGATCGATGTGTCACAAACGTCCAGCACTGTGTATCAGCGTGCCCCTGCTGAAGGTGTCTGTTGAGCTCTTACAGAAAATATTGTGATGAAAGATTGTGAACATTTGCAATAATAAAGTTTACTTTTTCTGTTATCAAATTTTTGCTTTTCATGTGCAGTTATGAGAACTGTTTTTCCACAAATGTTTCACTATTCGGCTTCTTTTTCTTCCAATCTCCCCATGTAAAGCAGGTTCACTCCACCAATTCAATCTTTGGTTTTAAAAAGGCAATTGCCATATATACTGTGTAATGTACAGTATGTGTCCAGTCTACTACACATGTATATGTACTATTTATTGCTTTACATTGTAAGCACTTGTCATAATAAAACACTTCTATTACCCAATTGTCTATTTATTTCTTTAAGCTAATGTGTTATTCGTTTTATTTACCACTTTACTGCCAATGGTTTCGGTATGTAGCTGTTCAATTTCTTGTAACCTTTTTGTTACATGCGATATCTCGGCCAGATTTGGCCCCCCTTTCTTCTCATATGTAGGCAGTCATAACCCCACCAAGGATTCGTAGTTTGCTGTATGGGGGTGAGAGAAAATAACCAAAAAGGAGCACATTTTATGTATTTTTTTTTTTTTCTTTCAGAAAATGCCAATAAAATGACGTTTAAAGAAGCCTGTTTTTTTTTTTTTTTCCTTTTCCTTATAAGAGCTAGAAACAAATGGTTTGCTGTGTGGAATTCGCCATATTCCAGGCTTTCAAGAACAGGTTGAGTGGAAACCGCCTTTTTATAAGGTTACTATCAATTTTGTGAAAGGTAGGCTATTTTTACCCTTTTTTTTCCCCCAATAGTCCGTGCGACGGAATGGAAGAGAAGGGTAGGATGCTGAATGGGAAGACAGAAAAGCATACATTTCTGAAAGTAGACAAAATACCAAGTTTAGTAAAGGGTGATTTACGCTGGTCAGGCAACATCTATGTAGGGAAAATGTCCATAGTTTGGGGGAAAATTGGAAAAATGACAGATGAAAAAAGGTATGTGCTGGACATGGTTGGACCTGTAAGGTAATGACTTCTCTGAATATTGAGAAAAGCAATGCCTCGCTACATTCCCCTGACTCTTCCAGTTAGGAAATCTCAAATTTTTTTGTATTGTTTCACAAAACGAGCAATACTACAAGCCAAAAACAGAGCCATGGTACACAGGATTTTGATGCTGACGGCCTAAACAGACTTACTTAGCATGTGTAAATAAGGACAATGAATGTAAGGAAGTGCAAGCATACCATTTTATAAAGAGCACAGGCAGAACGTTTGAAGAGTAGGTGACTTGTGCAGGTTACAAAAGCATACAGTGCCTAAATAAGCAACTAAATGTAGGTCTCATTTGGGATGTGAAAGGGTTGTGTAACAAAGTGCAGTAGCAAATGTATGAAAACCAATAGAAAACAAATGTCCTACTTTCCCACAGGTGCCCCAATGAAAACGGTACCTCACATGTGGGGGTGCACCTACCTGGGCGCAAAGGGAAAAGGCTAAACCACTGGTAACCACAGGTGTTTGGGCAGAGCAGATTTTGTAAGAATTTTCTCTTGTGGACAACCTACAGATTTGTGCCTGGGGTATCTCAACCACCAATGAAAACGGAACTATCTCAACCACCAATGAAAACGGAACCCAATGCATTTCCGAAAAGAAGGCACCCGTGGGAATCCAGAGGTCTGACTTGTGCGAATCGTCCCAGAATGTATTACCCACAAGCCCCAGCGAAGTCCAAAATGTAGGGAAAAAAACTACATTTTCAGACATTTCCCACCTCCAATCCACCAAAGCACATTGCCAACAACACATGTAGCTTCCCATGATCCCACAGGTGTCCCGACGAAAACTGTACCTCAAATGTGTGGGTGCACCTTCCTGGGCGCAAAGGGAAAAGGCAAAACCACTGGTAACCCAAGTGTTTTGGGAGAGCAGACTCCCGTGGGAACCCACAGAGGTCTGACTTGCATGAATCGCCCTAGAATGTATTATTCAAAAGCCCGGCAAAGTCTGAAATTTAGGGGGGGGGAAAAATAATTTTAGACATTTCCCACCTGGAAACTACTGAAACGTACCGCCAACAACACATGTCCTACATTCCCACATGTGTCCGGATGAAAACAGTACATGTGTGGGTGCACCTACCTGGGTGAAAAAGTGTTGACTGTCCCCAAGTCCAACGGCAGTCCCAAGGAGCCCTGGCAGGGTCTCCATCTGTTCCCCGGGGGAAATTGTGTAATGCTGCCTAGCAAGCGCTCCAGGATTGTCTGCGGTGATGTCCCCGACCTTGGATGACTCTACCGTGTGGGTCCACCATCCCCAAGCGCAGCAGCACTCCCAGGGAGCCCCGGCAGGGTCCCTGACCTTTCCCGGAGGGAGAAGCTGTAACGCAGGCCAGTCAGAGCGCCAGGATAGTTGGGGGTAATGTTCCTGGCCGTGGGCAGTTGCCTCCCATATGGGGCAACCATTTCCAAGTGCAGCGCCTGTCCCTGGGAGCCCCTGCAGGGTCCCCTTCCCTGAGGAAGTGGGACCCTGCCGGGGCTTCCTGGAACTGCTGCTGGGCTGCGGAACGGTCAACCCACATGGGAGACAGCCACCCAAGGCCAGGGATATCACCCCCAACCATTCTGGAGCTCTGGCTGCCCTGCGTTACAGCTTTTCTCTCTGAGGAAAAATGGGGACCCTGCCTGGGCTCACCGCAACTGCCGCTGGACTTGGGGACAATCAACCCACATGGGAGACAGGTGCCCAAAACCAGAGACATCACACCTGACCATACTGGAATGTAGGCTGGCTGCGTTACAGTATTTACCTCGGAGAAGGGATGGGGACCCTACCGGGGTGCTTCCTGGGACAGCCGCTGCACTTGGGGATGGTTGCCCAAGGCAAGGGCATTACCCTCGACTATCCTGGAGCTATGGCTGCCCTGCGTTACATTTTCTCCTTCTTGGAAAAGTCAGGGAGCCTGCCGGGGCTCCTTGGGACTGCTGCTGTGCTTGGGGATGGTTGACCCACATGGGAGACAGCTGCCCAAGGCCGGGGACATCACCTCCGACCATCTTGGAGCTCTGGTTGGCCTGTGTTACAGCTTTTTCCCACCAGTGAGCCCCGGCAGTGTGCCAATGCCACCACGGAGGGAAAAGCTGTAACGTGGCCCAGCCAAAATTCCAGGACGGCTGTAGGTGATGTCCCCGGCCTTTAGCATCTGTCTCCCATGTGAGTCCACCATCCCCAAGTGCAGCGACAGCCGCTGGGGGCCCAGCAGGGGCACCTTCACGGAACAAAATTGTAGCCAGCCCAGAGCTCCAGGATGTTCAGGGGTGCTGGCCTTGGGCAGCTGTCCCTCATGTGGGGGAGCCTCAGCATGGTCTGCGTCCTTCCCAGAGGCGGAAGTGTAACGCAACCCAGCCAGAGCTCCAGCCAGGTTGGGGTGCTGTTGCTGGCCTTCGGCATTCGTTTCCCATTTGGGTCTACTGTCCCCAAGCACAGCGGCTGTCCCAGGGATCCCTTGCAGGGTCCCTGTCCTTTCCCGGAGTGAGAATCTGTAACGCAGGCCAGACAGAGCTCCAGGAAGGTGGGGAATGATGTCCCTGGCCTTGGGTGGCTGTCTCCCATGTGGGTCGACCGTCCCAAAGTCCAGCGGCAGTTCTGAGGAGCCCCGGCAGGGTCTCCATTCGTTCCCAGAGGCGAAGGGACCCCATTACTCCCTGGAGACGAAATCTGTAGCCAGCACAGCCAGAGGTGCAGCCTGGGCTTGCGGACAGTCGACAGCCACACCCAGAGAAACACCAATGATTTGCTGGCATGGGGGCAATTTGTGGCCTGACCCTGTATTTGTGTCCCAGCCTACCCAAATACCTCCCCATACTGCCCAATCCCGTAGAATAAAAAAACGACCTGCATAACTTTGCAGCTCCTCGCGTAAAAGAATCTGTAAACCAAACAAAAAACATTCATTACCTATGTTCAGACCAGCAAAAACAAATCATAACTATCACGCTCTGATCACTGCCCCCCTTTCAAGCCATCCCTGGTGGTCTGATGACCCTCACACCCCAGTAAAAACACATTTGCCCTTACTAGGGATAGATTTTTATTAAGAATATTAATGACCATAACATCAGTTGACAGTATAATTAAAGGTTTATGGATTTCGGTCGAACCCCCATCCCCCTAACCCCACTGAACTGGTTGAAAATCCGCTGCCCCTTCCCCTCAATTTCTTTATATTTTTTATTACCACCAAAGGTAGATGGTGGGTCGGAGTCAGGCCATATTGGCTGTTCAAGAGGTAGGTGGGGGAGGGGCGACCTACCCCACAATCTTACATTTTAAAATAATTTGGTACAAAACATTTGGAAAAAATGCAAAAAGTTCAGGTTCAATTTGAACACAGATCCATAATTATGCCAATGGCTGAAATATCTTACACTTTGGTCTAACTAATTAAATAGTTATAATAAATCTTGAATATGATAAATATGGAAAGAACCATGAACTGATAACTCGAGTAATGTAATGAAAATAAGGCCTACTTTAACAATATAAATGTCATGATTCCTCCCCCTCATGTCCCCAGCCCTCCAAGATGTCAGGCTGGAGCCAGGCCACGATCACCTACATGGCCCTCAAGGGCCTCTCCATCCCTCCAAAGACCCACTTGGAGTCAAACTTGGCGCGTGTGGCACCAGACTCACTCACTCCCATAGGATAACATTGGGGATTGGACTTGTAGTGCATTGATGGGGACAAGATGGATGCCCCCACATATTTCCGTTCCCAGAACTCATGTGCAATCTAGTCTTTTGGGTGTGGTTCAGCCCAGAGGCACCTGGGATACCCAGACTATTTAAACCACACCCAGGCTGAGAAACATGCTTTGCATTTTCTGCACCTGCAGCGTGACACTCGCCGTGTACGGATCGGTCTCCAGAAGGCCTGCTTCTTTCTTCTGCGCTCAGCTCCTGCAAGAACAAGAACACTGTTAGGAACAGCCTTACCTTGCGGCGCTTCTGCCCATCAGTCATCGCTCCTTCTGTTCTGCAGGCATCTTCGGCGGTGTCATTCCCATCCCGGCACGCCGCTTCCTAAGGAAAAGGGAAAAGAACAGAAAAAGGCATTAGTAAGCATTCTGCAAACCTTCGCTTATTTTTACATACTCTACGAGCTTCAAACGCTTACCTGAATCCCAACCGCTCTGGGGGAAACTCTGTCTCCGGAACTTCTCATCCATCTGGAAGAGGGAAAAGACACTCCAGGATAGCGTGGAAACATCTAGAGGCACCGCATACCGCACTTACCCACCACATTTGTTCTTCATAACCGGCATCCACGCTGAAAACGTCGCAGCACCTAAAAGACACCGAAAAAGAACTCCGTTCAATGCAAATACGAAAGGGGTGCATTGCGCTCTCACTCACATTCAGCGCTACTCATCTCAGCAGTACGCCGCCATCCCCGGACACTGGCCATCATCTAAGGAAGGAAAGGATCGAAGTTAGAGAACTGTTCAAAAGACTCATTATACTTACCTGTCGGACTCTTGCCAGTGAAGTAACTAGGCAACAACGAGCCCGCATCAATCAACACGCCCCTGCGCTGAAGGCAGGACGGAGAGCACACTATCCAAGAAAACAAGGTGAGCTGTGGATCAAAGGGAAGGGTTGGACGCCAGGGAAGAAGGGGTTCAAGCACACAGACAATAGGGAGTTAAACTCTACCAATCCTGTGTTTCAGGCCCAGTCTCCAGTAGAATAGCCTCCAGGGAAGGGATTGAGGTTGTAAGAGGTCAGAACAGGCTGTGTGACGTCCCCGTGGATACCGGGTGAGCGTTAGAACGCAAAGCCTCACATCAGAAACCGACCAGTTAGCCCACATGTTGGGGCAGCTACGTTCCGAAGTACATGCAGCCAGGCAGGAGACCAACACCCTGAGGAGAGCGCTGATAGTGGCCAAAGAACGCACTGATGATTTAAGCTGGCAACTTCTCCAGCGACAAGCAAGGCACGCACCATTGCCGGGAAGCATGCCCTTGATGTCAGCGCCATCAACCAATCCCGTTCAGATAACCCTTCCTGGGGCAGTTCCCTTGGCCCCGCCCGAACGATTTACGGGGGATCCCAAGAGGTTGCAACGTTCATGAACCAATGCTTCCTGCACTTCCTTTGTAGGCCAGGGGCCTTTCCGAATGACCAATCACGGGTCGCTTTTGTGCTATCCTACCTGAGTGGTAGTGCCGCGGACTGGACTGTACCCTTTGTGGCCCAAGACGATCCTTTGCTGCATGACTTCAGGGGCTTTCAGCAGGAGATGGAAAAGCTGTTCGCCCGTCGTACTCATGGGCAGGCATTAGACAACGAACTTCTGTCCCTACGCCAAGGTAACCCAGACCCATTAACATACATAGCCATGTTCAGTAGACCCGTAGTTGAAGCAGAATGGCCGGTGGAGAAGAGAACCACGTTATTTCATCAGGGGTTGCGGGGGGAGCTCAAGGATGTTCTCGCACAAGTAGTGAACCCCACGAAAGACTGCTCAGAATTCATTGACCTTGTTGTTCAACTGGATCATAGGTTTCAGGACCGAAGAGCAGATCGAACCAGACCGGGCCCTCGCCCTATGTATGTGCGTTCAAAGGACAATACTGCCCGAACAACGGAAGGTTCAGGAGAACCAATGCAAATCGGGGGGGGGGGGTCAGATCCCCCTTGACTAAAGCGGAAAGGGATAAAAGGAGACAGCAGCAGTTATGTCTGTACTGCGGAAGGTCAGGTCATTTCCTTAAGTGCCCTGTGAAGCCACCGAGGACGACGGTAGGGGCCACGGACAAGGAAGAGACCATCAAGGAATCGGAAAACTCCCCAGCCCGGCAAGTGTAGGGGGTCCACTTGTCGAGCGAAGAAAGTAAACTACAGACCTCCCGTTTTGCACTATCTGTGGTCTTGATCAATCACCAACAACCATCTCGGATGCACGCAGTAAGAGCGTACATAGACAGTGGAGCCATTGGGAATTACATCGACCAGGATCTTGCGGCAAAGATGGGGCTTCCGTTACACCCTAAATCAACCACCGACACCGTTACCACAGTCGACGACATGGAAATAGCTTCTGGTCCAGTATCCCAATGCACTGCACCTTTAACCCTTCTGTGCCAGGATGGACACCAAGAATCTATGTTTTCGACATCATTAAGGCACCACAGTTCCGGTTGATTTTTGAATGCCATGGTTGGTAGCTCACAATCCTCGAATCGATTGACGAGCAAAAGAATCTGCCTTTCCCAAGACTTGTGCACACACATGTTATCGCCAAGAGAAACAACCAATAGACACCAGATCCTCCACGCTTGCCACTGTGGCAATCGGCACCCTACCAAGTGAATACCAGGACTTTCAAGATGTCTTTCAGAATACCCTGCCACCTCATAGACCATACGATTGCCAAATCGACCTGATACCCAGCGTGCAAATCCTTTGTGGGCGAATTTACGCACTCGCGGAACCAGAAAACCAGCACCTGAAGGCCTATCTTGACCAATACCTGGCCAACGGGTTCATCCGTCCCTCGAAGTCTCCAGCAGCCAGTCCTCTATTCTTCGTACCGAAAAAGGAGGGGGATTTGAGAACGTGCATCGACTATCGCGCACTGAACCAACTGTAAAAAATCGCTACCCCCTGCCACTGATCCCTGAATTGCTTGATCTAGTCAAAGATGCCCAAATCTACACTAAACTAGACCTGAGGGGGGCATATCACCTTGTTCGTGTAAAACAGGGGGACAAATGGAAAACCGCTTTTTTGCACCAAATACGGCTTGTATGAATCTCAAGTAATGCCCTTTGGCCTTCGCAACGCGCCTGCTGCATTTCAATACTTCATGAACGATGTCCTACTTGAATTGATTGATGTCTGTGCTCTAGTGTACATCGTCGATATCCTAGTATATTCCGCATCAAAGCAGGACCACGTTAAACACGTCCGATCTGTATTGGAGAAGCTCTACGCCAAGCTCGAAAAGTGCTCATTCCACGTCTCCGAGGTGGAATTCCTGGGCTTTAATCTCAGCCCGAATGGAATCCAAATGGATGTACACAAGGTAGATGCTATCCTGAACTGGCCATCCCCAAATTCATTCAAGGGGGTTCTAAGTATGCTGGGTTTTGCAAACTTCTACCGCCGGTTCATCCCATCACGTCATTACTAAGGAAAAGCAACAAAATTCCAGTGGACAACAGAAGCCGAGGAGGCTTTCCAGGAACTCAAAGCAAGATTCACATCTGCCCCAATCTTACGCCACCCTCGCCCTGATCTCCCATACCTGGTGGAAACGGACGCCTCAAGCATGGCTAAGGGAGCCGTCCTCTCTCAAAAGGACCCCGAAACGGGCCAGTTACACCCTGTTGCCTTCTGGTCGCGTAAATTCACACCTCACACCCCCTGAACTCAATTACTCTATCACAGACAAAGAACGCCTGGCCATTAAGTGAGCCTTTAAGGCATGGCGGCAACTACCTCTTGGGCGCCAGACACACAATCACTGTAATAACTGACCACCGGAACCTCGAGTACCTAAAAACATCAAAGGCCCAATCCTCACGACAACTACGTTGGGCTCTTTTTTTTTTTTTTAATTTTTTTTTTTATGACTAGGTGACTACATTTCGACCAGGGGTGAAAAACGGGAAGGCCGATGCCCTTTCCCGTATGGGGGTGGAAGAGCAAGGGTATCGGACCCCTGACCCAATAGCAATCATCCCGAGTGACAAGCTCCTAGGAATCACAGCAACCATAACTCAGAAAGAATTGCATGAAGAAATCCAAAACCTGAGGAGTCCGGAGCAATTACAAGCGTGGAGTGCACAAGGAGAACATTACATGATAAAAGATCAGTTGCTGTACTTCAGGAATCGTTTATTCTTACCAAACCAAGAACTACGAGAACAAGTCATGGCCGGTTATCATGATTCCTTGAACGAGGGCCACCCCGGAATCGCTAAAACCCTAGCCAAGGTAAAACGAAATTATCGGTGGCCCATGTGGCGTAAATACATTATCCAATTCATCCTATCTTGTGGAGTGTGTGCTCAAAACAAGTCATCCAAGCAGAAACCGGCTGGGCTATTACAACCATTGGAAATCCCACCAGCACCCTGGCACACGTTGTCCCTCAATTTTATTACTGACTTACCACCCAGTCAAGGGTTTAACACTATTCTTGTGGTCGTGGACCTATTTTCAAAAATGGCACATTTCATTCCTCTTAAATGGCTCCCAAATGCTTCCACTCTGGCAAAGGTATTTCTTGAAGGCATCGTACGGCTCCATGGGTTTCCTTCAGTTTTGGTCTCAGACCGAGGTACTCAATTCGTATCTAACTTCTGGAGAAAATGCTGCTCTATGGCCCAGATCGACATCCGGCTATCCACCAGTCACGATCCCCAAACGGATGGTCAAACTGAGATGACAAATCAGACGCTCGAGCAGTATCTGCGTTGCATGTTACACCAGGCTGAAGGAAGCTGGGTCGACCTATTATGGATAGCTGAATATGCTTATAATAATTCCCTACACACCAGCACTGGGCAGACACCCTTTTATACCATATATGGCAGGCACCCATGTACTTCTGAGTTGGACGTTCCTACAACCCTGGAAGTGCCAGCAGTCAAAACCTTGCACACGACCATTTCTCAAGCCTTTAAAAGGGCAGCTGAACACCTACTTCAAGCTAAGAATTGCCAAAAGAAGTTTGCTGATCAACACTGAGAAAAGGTCCCCAACTACTCAGTGGGAGACAAAGTCTGGCTGGCGTCTAAACACGTGCCCATTAAAGGAGCCTGAACTTTCCGTCCAAGATACCTGGGTCCATTCACCGTCACCTCCATGATAAATCCTGTGGCGGTCAGACTAGCTTTGCCGTCAAACATGCAAATTCATCCTGTGTTCCACGTGTCTCTCCTTAAACCTGTTCAACCTGGGACCCGGGTAGCAACGCCACCGCAGCCAGTAGTAGTCGCTGGTGAGCCAGAATTCGAAGTCCAGGACATCCTAGATTAAAGTACGTCAGATCCAAATTATACTACTTAGTAGACTGGAAGGGGTATGGTCCACAAGGCAGGGCATGGGAGCCATGTGAGTACATTCATGCACCTCGCTTGCTTAGACGAGTTCATCAAAACCATCCAACCAAACCAGGACCAGAAAGAAGAGGCACCTTGAGAGGGGCCTTGGGGATCAGGGGGGGGTGATGTCATGATTCCTGCCCCTCATGTCCCCAGCCCTCCAAGATGTCCGGCTGGAGCCAGGCCACAATCACCTACATTGCCCTCAAGGGCCTCTCCATCCCTCCAAAGACCCACTTGGAGTCAGACTTGGCGCTTGTGGCACCAGACTCACTCACTCCCATAGGATAACATTGGGGATTGGACTTGTAGTGCATTGATGGGGACAAGATGGATGCCCCCACATATTTCGGTTCCCAGAACTGCATATGCGGTCTAGTCTTTTGGGTGTGGTTCAGCCCAGAGGCACCTGGGATACCCAGAGACTATTTAAGCTACACCCAGGCTGAGAAACATGCTTTACGTTTTCTGCACCTGCAGCGTGACACTCGCCGTGTTCGGATCGGTCTCCAGAGCCTGCATCTTTCTTCTGCGCTCAGCTCCTGCAAGAACAAGAACACTGTTAGGAACAGCCTTACCTTGCGGCGCTTCTGCCCATCAGTCATCGCTCCTTCTGTTCTGCGGGCATCTTCGGCGGTGTCATTCCCATCCCGGCACGCCGCTTCCTAAGGGAAAAGAACTGAAAAAAGGCATTAGTAAGCATTCTGCAAACCTTCGCTTATTTTTAAATACTGTACAAGCTTCAAAGGCTTACATGAATCCCAGCCGCTCTGGGGGAACTCTGTCTCCGGAACTTCTCATCCATCTGCAAGAGGGAAAAGACACTCCAGGTTAGCGTGGAAACCTCTAGAGGCGCCGTATACCGCGCTTACCCACCGCATTTCTTCTTCATAACCGGCATCCACGCTGAAAACGTCGCGGCACCTAAAAGACACAGAAAAAGAACTCTGTTCAATGCAAATATGAAAGGGGTGCATCGCGCTCACTCACCTTCAGCGCTACTCATCTCAGCAGCACGCCGCCATCCCCAGACGCCGGCCATCATCTAAGGAAGGAAAGGAACGAAGTTAGAGAACTGTTCAAAAGACTCATTTTGACTTACCTGTCGGACCCTTGCCAGTGAAGTAACTAGGCAGCAACGAGCCCGCATCAATCAACGCGCCCCTGCGCTGAAGGCAGGACGGAGAGCACACTATCCAAGAAAACAAGGTGAGCTGTGGATCAAAGGGAAGGGTTGGACCCCGGGGAAGAAGGGGTTCAAGCAGACAGAGACAATAGGGAGTTAAACTCTACCAATCCTGTGTTTCAGGCCCAGTCTCCAGTCGAGTAGACTCCAGAGAAGGGTTTGAGGTTGTAAGAGGTCAGAACAGTCTGAGTGACGTCCCCGTGGATACCAGGTGAGCGTTACAGGAGGTGAACCAGGACACAGCTAGTATGTGTAACTTCATTTCTTTTTAGTTCATCTTTATGCAGTAACAACTCTATCTGTCCTCACCCTTACACCAACCACCGTACTACTTGCCTTACATTCTCTTCTAGTGTTCTCTGTTTGCATTCCGCACCCATAACATTCCCTCTGCTGACATTCCTAACACTGTGAGGAAGCCCCCTTTCTTCTACAGGACTTCATTCCCATGGCCACTTTCCGTATTCTAATATTACTCAACTAGAGTTGTATTTCCAAGTGTGAATGGTTCAGTTAGTCCCCCTCTAGTTCTCTATATGAGCATGGGTTGACCCTCCTAGGAGTGACGACGTGTTAGCCCTATTAGGCATGAAGATTTGTTTGCTCTCCTCACCAGAAAGACCATTTGTCTGTCCTGGGTCCTTGAAGACTTGCTGGCACTCCTGGGCTTGAAGACAAAGATGGGCCTTTCCAGGGGACAGAAACTGATGATGTGATGCATCGGCAGAGCCAGAAACCAGAGAGCCACCATTATCCTTGGTGTTGAGAGTTAAACCATGGTCAAGTAGGTTTACACTAGGTACTGCACACCTCCTCATCTTTCCACTACCCCTCTCTACTTTTGATGGGCTAGTTATTAGGCTAAGATGTACAACCAAGCGCCAGCTAGCCTACTTCTTAATGGACACAGGCCTTCGACAGTATTTCCCCTTATATTTAGGGTCCAACTTCTGCACTTCTTCCTTCCTCCACCTCCCTTTTCTTCCTCAGTACCTCTCCCAAAATACTCCTCCATCGGTGGCCCTAATCTGCCTACACCAATTTTGTCTGTACCTTTCAAACTGTTCTCCAAGTAATTTCCTCCTTTCTCTTGTCTCAGCTTCCATCTCTTTACTTACCTTGCTAGTTTTCCCCTCTTCACGCTGCTCTCCCCTTTCCCTTTCCCTTCTTTTGATGCATCCTCACCTTCCTCTCCCATCCACCGCTCTTTAAATCTTTCTCTCCTTCCACTCCGTTCACCTTCCTTCTTCCTCTTTTACTCCGCTCTTTACTGCAACGCTTGTTTCCAAACTCCCATACTAGGCCTTCTGCGCAAGCCTCCTTGTATAGTCCTGCCCCTTTTGAAACTGAAAAAGGAAGAAAAGGAAGTGTGTTAATTAATGTGTCCAAGTCCTTGTGTGTACGTGACAAAGTGATTGGCTCTTCTGAGTAACTTACAAATCACTAGATCTGAAAATGGTATCAGTTATAAATTGTCAACTGCCAACTCGAAGTCAAGCAGCGCTGTCATGGTAGCTGCCTGGCCCCACCATGGTGCCTCCTGCAGGCAGCTGCACACTAACTCTGCCAACCTTGAACCTCATCTGCCAACTTCATTGCATACCCTCAAACTCAAGTAGGTCTTTTTCACAGTCCATCCTGCAGACTGTGTATTCAAATGTACTTTTAGTGGGTCAAAGATTATAACCACAGACCTTTTGGCCTTCTAATGCAAAGTTGTTCATTCTTCAAAACTCTACCAGGGCTGAAATTACAGACTGGTACCTGGCAAAGGATAAAGTGGATAGGGTAGACGCCTTGGGAATATCTTATATACCGACTATTAGATTTCTGAACGTACAGGGTCTCGAAGCTCCATTCCCATGTGTCCACCCAGAAACATGGACACAGTTCTCTTCTTTTTTTTTATGCTGTAACTCAGTTCATTGTTGTACTCAATATGTAATTCCTTTAATTGACGGTTTCATATTTTCAGTTATTTATATTTCTTGAAAGTATTTATGTAATGCTCACCTGGTATCCACGGGGACGTCACTCAGCCTGTTCTGACCTCTTACGACCTTGAACCCTTCCCTGGAGGCTATTCAACTGGAGACTGGGCCTGAAACTTCCTTAGCTGCTGGCTGGCGTCCGGGGATGGCAACGTGCTGCTGAGATGAGTAGCGCTGAAGGTGAGTGAGAGCGCAATGCGATCCTTTCGTATTTGTATTGAACTGAGTTCTTTTTCTGTGTCTTTTAGGTTCAGCGTGGATGTCAGTTATGAAAAAGAAATGCGGTGAGTAAGCGCTGTATGCGGCGCCTCTAGATGTTTCCATGCTAAACTGGAGTGTCTTTTCCCTCTTGCAGATGGGTGAGAAGTTCCGGAGACAGAGTTCCCCCAGAGCAGCTGGGATTCAGGTAAGCATTTGAAGCTCGTACAGTCTTTAAAAATAAGCGAAGATTTGCTGAATGATTACTAATGCCTTTTTTCTGTTCTTTTTCCCTTTTCCCTAGGAAGCGGCGTGCCGGGATGAGAATGACACCGCCGAAGATGCCCGCAGAACAGAAGAAGCGATGAATGATGGGCAGAAGGGCCGCAAGGTAAGACTGTTCCTAACTGTGTTCTTGTTCTTCCAGGAGCTGAGCGCACAAGAAAGATGCAGGCCTTCTGGAGACCGATCCGAACACGGTGAGTGTCACGCTGCAGGTGCAGAAAACACAAAGCATGTTTCTCAGCCTGGGCGTGGCTTAAATAGTCTCTGGGTATCCCAGGTGTCTCTGGGCTGAACCACACCCAAAAGACTAGACTAAACATGCAGTTCTGGGAACCGAAATATGTGGGGGAATCCATCTTGTCCCCATCAATGCACTACAAGTCCAATCCCCAATGTTATCCAATGGGAGTGAGTGAGTCTGGTGCCACAAGCGCCAACTCTGACTCCAAGTGGGTCTTTGGAGGGATGGAGAGGCCCTTGAGGGGCATGTAGGTGATCGTGGCCTGGCTCCAGCCTGACATCTTGGAGGGCTGGGGACATGAGGGGCAAGAATCATGACACCTCCTTTAACTGGTGATGATTTGCAGCAATGACAAAGAGCTTGCATTTGCCATTGATTGTGGTTGCACTGGCTGAGCAGGTACAGGGTTAGTTGCACAGTCAAATGGTGGCTCATTGGGACTCTCCAGGCCTGTGTTGGGAAGTATCTGGGCTGTGCGGGAGCCTATGAGGACACAGGAAGCCCCCTAGCAGCATAGCCGTGCATGCACACTAGAGAACACGTGATCAAAGGACGCATCGTCCGCTGTTGCCAGTTGTTACCTGGATATTTGTGGCATGATAAGGAGTTGACATATCGGTTGCTTAGCTATGTAACAAGCTGAAGGCATTCAATGCAGGCACTGCGCTCCGTGCTGTGCCTGTCCCACATGCAGTGTAGCGACCGAAAGAAAGACTTGCACACATAAAGGAGGGAGCATGCCGTAGCACAATTGGCTGTTACTCTAAGAGGGTTTTTTTTATTGCACCTTAAAAGGGAGATTACAGACATGTGTCCCTGTGAACAAGGTGACAAATACCAAGGGCACGAAAATAGGAAAGCAACAGAAACCAATTCAAAGATCATGGCAAATATACCAGACACCTGGTTATTCCTAGGTCATTAAATGGAAAGAAAGATTCCAGAAGTATATGTTGGCATTATATGGTACTAATTATTTGAGTAAAAAGAAAGAGGCACTGTTTCATTGTCGAGGTCAGGCTGGACAACAATTTCTTAAAACTACCTGAATGCCTCGAGATGGGCAACCGACTCAGTTTGATATATGCATAACCAAGATGGACAAGCATTACGAGGTGAAGGGGATTAACATTCTTGCTTTTTATCAATTTGCCATCAGACAACAGAAATATTGTGTGACCATTGAGGAGTTTGTTACAGCAATATGAGGGTTGGCTATAAAGTGTTTTTGAACATTATCAGAAAGAGTCGATTTGGGACAAGTTGATGATCACAGGAGAGCAAGAAGTCCCCTCGTCTAATGGGAACTAGCCCACTCACTGATGCAGCTATTCCCCATTAGAGAAATGGCCCTCCCATTCCCATTAGAGAAACGGCCCTCCGACCTGCAGAGACAGAAAGGTCCTCTAGTCTAATGGGAACAAGCCCACTCACACTGAAGCAGCCATTTCCCATTGCAGAAACGGCCCTCTGACCTGCAGAGGCAGAAAGGTCCTCTCATCTAATGTGAACTAGCCCACTCAAACTGAAGCAGCTATTTCCCTTTAGAGAAACGGCCCTCCAACCTGGAGACGCAGAAAGGTCCCCTTGTCTAACAGGAACTAGCAGAAAAGTCCCCTCATCTAATAGGAACTATCCCACTCGCACTGAAGCAGCTATTTTCCATTAGAGAAACGGCCCTCTGACCTGGAGAGGCAGAAAGGTCCCCTTGTCTAATGGGAACAGGCAGAAAGGTCCCCTTGTCTAATGGGAACTAGCACACTCACACTGAAGCAGCTTTTTCCCATTAGAGAAACGGTCCTCCGACCTGCAGAGGCAGAAAGGTCCTCTCGTCTAATGGGAACTAGCCCACTCAAACTGACGTAGCTATTTCCCATTAGAGAAACGGCCCTCCGACCTGCAGAAGCAGATAGGACCCCTTGTCTAATGGGAGCTAGCCCACTCAAACTGAAGCAGCTATTTCCCATTAGAGAAACAGCCATCCGACCTGCAGAGGCAGAAAGGTCCTCTTGTCTAATGGGAACTAGCCCACTGAAGCAGCTGTTTCCAATTGGAGAAACGGCCCTCCCACCTGCACAGGCAGAAAGAGCCCCTTGTCTAATGGGAACTAGCCCACTCACACAGAAGCAGCTATTTCCCATTAGAGAAACGGCCCTCCGACCTGCAGAAGCAGATAGGACCCCTTGTCTAGTGGGAACCGGCAGAAAGGTCCTCTTGACTAATGGGAACTAGCCCACTCAAACTGAAGCAGCTTTTTCCAATTAGAAAAACCGCCCTCAGACCTGCACAGGCAGAAAGGTCCCCTCATCTAATGGGAACTAGCCCACTCACACTGAAGCAGCTATTTCTCATTAAAGAAACTGCCCTCTAACCTGGAGAGGCAGAAAGGTCCACTTGTCTAATGGGAATTAGCCCACTCTCATTGAAGCAGCTATTTCCCATTAGAGAAAGGGCCCTCCAACCTGGAGAGACAGAAAGGTCCCCTTGTCTAATGGGAACAGGCAGAAAGGTCCCCTCGTCTAATGGGAACTAGCCCACTCACACTGAAGCAGCTATTTCCCATTAGAGAAACGGCCCTCCGACCTGCAGAGGCAGAAAGGTCCCCTTGTCTAATGGGAACAGGCAGAAAGGTCCCCTCGTCTAATGGGAACTAGCCCACTCACACTGAAGCAGCTATTTCCCATTGGAGAAATGGCCCTTTGACCTGAAGAGGCAGAAAGGTCCCCTCGTCTAATGGGAACTAGCCCACTCACTAAGAAGCAACTATTTTCCATTAGAGAAACAGCCCTCCAACCTGCACAGGCAGAAAGGTCCCCTCGTCTAATGGGAACTAGCCCACTCACACTGATGCAGCTATTTCCCATTAGAGAAACAGCCCTCCAACGTGCAGAACGGTCCTCTCGTCTAATGGGAACTAGCCCACTCTCATTGAAGCAGCTATTTCCCATTAGACAAACAGCCCTCCGACCTGTAGAGCCAGAAAGGTCCCCTCATCTAATGGGAACAAGCCCACCCACACTGAAGCAGCTATTTCCCATTAGAGAAACGGCCCTCCGACGTGAAGACGCAGAAAGGTCCACTTGTCTAATGGGAACTAGCCCACTCACACTGAAAAAGCTATTTCCCATTAGAGAAACGGCCCTCCAACCTGGAGAGGCAGAAAGGTCCCCTCGTCTAATGGGAACTAGCCCACTCACACTGAAGCAGCTATTTCCCATTAGAGAAACGGCCCTCCAACCTGGAGAGGCAGAAAGGTCCCCTCGTCTAATGGGAACTAGCCCACTCACACTGAAGCAGCTATTTCCCATTAGAGAAACGGCCCTCCAACCTGGAGAGGCAGAAAGGTCCCCTCGTCTAATGGGAACTAGCCCACTCTCACTGAAGCAGCTATTTTCCATTAGAGAAACGGCCCTCCGACCTGCAGAGGCAGAAAGGTCTAATGGGAACTTGTCCACTCGCACTGAACCAGCTATTTCCCATTAGAGAAACGGCCCTTTGACCTGCAGAAGCAGATAGGTCCCTTTGTCTAGTGGGAACAGGCAGAAAGGTCCCCTTGTCTAATGGGAACTAGCCCATTCACAATGAAGCAGCTATTTCCCATTAGAGAAATGGCCTCCGACCTGCAGAGGCAGAAAGGTCTAATGGGAACTCGCCCACTCACACGGAACCAGCTATTTCCCATTAGAGAAATGGCCCTTTGACCTGCAGAAGCAGATAGGTCCCTTTGTCTAGTGGGAACAGGCAGAAAGGTCTCCTCGTCTAATGGGAACTAGCCCACTCGCACTGAAGCAGCGATTTCCCATTAGAGAAATGGCCCTCTGACCTGCAGAGGCAGAAAGGTCCCCTTGTCTAATGGGAACAGGCAGAAAGGGCCCCTTGTCTAATGGGAACTAGCCCACTCACACTGATGCAGCTATTTCCCATTAGAGAAACGGCCCTCAGACCTGCACAGGCGGAAAGGTCCTCTTGTCTAATGGGAACTAGCTCACTGAAGCAGCTATTTCCAATTAGAGAAACAGCCCTCCAACCTGCACAGGCAGAAAGGGCCCCTCGTCTAATGGGAACTAGCCCACTCACACTGACACAGCTAATTCCCATTAGAGTAACGGCCCTCCAACCTGCAGAAAGGTCCTATCGTCTAATGGGAACTAGCCCACTCTCATTGAAGCAGCTATTTCCCATTAGAGAAACGGCCCTCCGACCAGCAGAAAGGTCCTCTCGTCTAATGGGAACAGGCTGAAAGGTCCCCTCGTCTAATGGGAACTAGCCCACTCACACTGAAGCAGCTATTTCCCATTAGAGAAACTGCTCGCTGACCTGCAGAAGCAGATAGGTCCCCTTGTCTAATGGGAACAGGCAGAAAGGTCCCCTCGTCTAATGGGAACTAGCCCACTCACACTGAAGCAGCTATTTCCCATTAGAGAAACTGCCCTCCAACCTGGAGAGGCAGAAATGTCCCCTTGTCTAATGGGAACTAGCCAATTCACACTAAAGCAGCTATTTCCCATTAGAGAAACGGCCCTCCGACCAGCAGAAAGGTCCTCTCGTCTAATGGGAACAGGCAGAAAGGTCCCCTCGTCTAATGGGAACTAGCCCACTCACACTGAAGCAGCTATTTCCCATTAGAGGAACGGCCCTCCGACCTGCAGAAGCAGATAGGTCCTCTTGTCTAATGGGAACTAGCTCACAGAAGCAGCTATTTCCCATTAGAGAAACGGCCCTCCGACCTGCAGAAGCAGATAGGTCCCCTTGTCTAATGGGAAAAGGCAGAAAGGTCCCCTCGTCTAATGGGAACTGGCCCACCCACACTAATGCAGCTATTTCCCATTAGAGGAACGGTCCTCCGACCCGCAGAGGCAGAAAGGTCCTCTCATCTAATGGGAACTAGCGCACTCACACTGACGCAGCTATTTCCCATTGGAGAAATGGCCCTCTGACCTGAAGAGGCAAAAAGGTCCCCTTGTCTAATGAGAACTAGCCCACTCACACTGAAGCAGCTATTTCCCATTGGAGAAATGGCCCTCCGACCTGTAGAGCCAGAAAGGTCCCCTCATCTAATGGGGAACATGCCCACTCACACTGAAGCAGCTATTTCCCATTAGAGAAATGGCCCTCTGACCTGAAGAGGCAGAAAGTTCTAATGGGAACTAGCCCACTCACACTGAAGCAGCCGTTTCCCATTAGAGAAACGGCCCTCCGACCTGCAGAGGCAGAAAGGTCCCCTTGTCTAATAGGAACTAGCCCACTCACCTGAAGCAGCTATTTCCCATTAGAGAAACGGCCCTCCGACCTGGAGAGTCAGAAAGGTCCCCTTGTCTAATGGGAACTAGCCCAATCGCACTGAAACAGCTATTTCCCATTAGAAAATCGGCCCTCCGACCTGCAGAAGCAGAAAGGTCCCCTTCCCTAATGGGAACAGGCAGAAACGTCCCTCATCTAATGGAAACTAGCCCACTGAAGCAGTTTTTTCCCATTAGAGAAACGGTCTTCCAACCTGCACAGGCAGAAATGTCGCCTTCTCTAATGGGAACTAGCCCACTCACACTGAAGCAACAATTTCCAATTCGAGAAACGGCCCTCCGACCTGGAGACGCAGAAAGGTACCCTTGTCTAATGGGAACTAGCCTACTCACACTGATGCAGCTATTTCTCATTAGAGAAACGGCCCTCCGACCTGCAGAGGCAGAAAGGTCCTCTCGTCTAATGGGAATTAACCCACTCACACTGAAGCAGCTATTTCCCATTAGAAAATCGGCCCTCTGACCTGGAGAGGTAGAAAGGTCCCCTCTCTAATGGCAACAGGCAGAAAGGTCTCCTTGTCTAATGGGAACTAGCCCGCTCACACTGAAGCAGCTTTTTCCCATTAGAGAAACGGTCCTCCGCCCTGGAGAGGCAGAAAGGTCCACTTGTCTAATGGGAACTAGCCCACTCGCACTGATCCAGCTATTTCCCATTGGAGAAACGGCCCTCCGACCTGCAGAGGCAGAAAGGTCCACTTGTCTAATGGGAACTAGCCCACTCACACTGAAGCAGCTATTTCCCAGAGAAACGGCCCTCCGACCTGCAGAGGCAGAAAGGGCCCCTCATGTAATGGGAACTAGCCCACTCGCACTGATCCAGCTATTTCCCATTAGAGAAATGGCCCTCCGGCCTGCAGAGTCAGAGAGGTCCTCTTGTCTAATGGGAACTAGCGCACTCACACTGAAGCAGCTATTTCCCATTTAGAGAAAAGGCCCACCGACCTGGAGAGGATGAAAGGTCCCCTTGTATAATGGGAATTAGCCCACTCACACTGAAGCAGCTATTTCCCAGAGAAACGGCCCTCCGACCTGCAGAGGCAGAAAGGGCCCCTCATGTAATAGGAACTAGCCCACTCGCACTGATCCAGCTATTTCCCATTAGAGAAATGGCCCTCCGGCCTGCAGAGTCAGAGAGGTCCTCTTGTCTAATGGGAACTAGCGCACTCACACTGAAGCAGCTATTTCCCATTAGAAAATCGGCCCTCTGACCTGGAGAGGCAGAAAGGTCCCCTCGTCTAATGGCAACAGGCAGAAAGGTCCCCTCGTCAAATAGGAACTAGCCCACTCCCACTGAAGCAGCTATTTCCCGTTAGAGAAATGGCCCTCCAACCTGGAGAGGCAGAAAGGTCCCCTCGTCTAATGGGAACTAGCCCGCTCACACTGAAGCAGCTTTTTCCCATTAGAGAAATTGGTCCTCCGACCTGGAGAGGCAGAAAGGTCCACTTGTGTAATGGGAACTATACTACTCAAACTGAAGCAGCTATTTCCCATTAGAGAAACGGCCCTCCAACTGGAGAGGCAGAAAGGTCCCCTCATCTAATGGGAACTAGCCCACTCACACTGAAGCAGCTATTTCCCACTAGAGAAGCGCCCCTCCAACCTGGAGAGGCAGAAAGGTCCCCTCGTCTAATAGGAACAGGCAGAAAGGTCCCCTCGTCTAATGGGAACTAGCCCATTCACATTGAAGCAGTTTCTTCCCATTAGAGAAACGGACCTCCGACCTGCTGAGGCAGAAAGGTCCTCTTGTCTAATGGGAACTAGCCCACTCACACTGAAGCAGCTATTTCCTATTAGAGAAACGGCCCTCCGACCTATAGAGCCAGAAAGGTCCACTCATCTAATGGGAACAAGCCCACTCTCACTGAAGCAGCTATTTCCCATTAGAGGAACGGTCCTCCGACCCGCAGAGGCAGAAAGGTCCTCTCATCTAATGGGAACTAGCCCACTCACACCGAAGCTGCCGTTTCCCATTAGAGAAACGGCCCTCCGACCTGAAGAGGCAGAAAGTTCTAATGGGAACTAGCCCACTCACACTGAAGCAGCTATTTCCCATTGGAGAAATGGCCCTCCGACCTGCAGAGGCAGAAAGGGCCCCTCAACTAATGGGAACTAGCCCACTCACACCGAAGCAGCTATTTCCCATTAGAGAAACGGCCCTCCGACCTGGAGAGGCAGAAAGGTCCCCTTGTCTAATGGGAACTAGCCCACTCACACTGAAACAGCTATTTCCCATTAGAAAATCGGCCCTCTGACCTGGAGACGCAGAAAGGTCCCCTTGTCTAATGGCAACAGGCAGAAAGGTCCCCTCGTCTAATGGGAACTAGCCCACTCACACTGAAGCAGCTAATTCCCATTAGAGAAACGGCCCTCCGACCTGCAGAGGCAGAAAGGGCCCCTCGTCTAATGGGAACTAGCCCACTCGCACTGAAGCAGCTATTTCCCATTAGAGAAACAGCCCTCCGACCTGCAGAGGCAGAAAGGTCCTCTTGGCTAATGGGAACTAGCTCACTGAAGCAGCTATTTCCCATTAGAGAAACAGCCCTCCGACCTGTAGAGCCAGAAAGGTCCCCTCATCTAATGGGAACAAGCCCACCCACACTGAAGCAGCTATTTCCCATTAGAGAAACGGCCCTCCGACCTGGAGATGCAGAAAGGTCCCCTTGTCTAATGGGAACAGGCAGAAATGTCCCCTCATCTAATAAGAACTATCCCACTCACACTGAAGCAGCTATTTTCTATTAGAGAAACGGCCCTCCAACCTGGAGAGCCAGAAAGGTCCCCTCGTCTAATGGGAACTAGCCCGCTCACACTGAAGCAGCTTTTTCCCATTAGAGAAACAGCCCTCCAACCTGGAGAGCCAGAAAGGGCCCCTCGTCTAATGGGAACTAGCCCACTCACACTGAAGCAGCTATTTCCCATTAGAGAAACGGCCCTCCGACCTGCAGAAGCTGAAAGGTCCCCTTCCCTAATGGGAACAGGCAGAAAGTTCCCTCGTCTAATGGGAAAATGCAGAAAAGTCCCCTTGTCGAATGGGAACTAGCCTACTCGCACTGATGCAGCTATTTCTCATTAGAGAAACGGCCCTCCGACCTGCAGAGGCAGAAAGGTACCCTTGTCTAATGGAAACGTACCCACTATCACTGAAGCAGCTATTTCCCATTAGAGAAACAGCCCTCCGACCTGCACAGGCAGAAAGGTCCTCTCGTCTAATGGGAACTAGCCCACTCACACTGAAGCAGCAATTTCCAATTAGAGAAATGGCCCTCCAAACCTGCAGAGGCAGAAAGATCTAATGGGAACTATCCCACTCACACTGAAGCAGCTATTTCCAATTAGAGAATCAGCCCTCAAACCTGCACAGGCAGAAAGGTCCCCTCGTCTAATGGGAACTAGCCCACTCACTATGAAGCAGCTATTTCCCATTAGAGAAACGGCCCTCAGACCTGCACAGGCAGAAAGGTCCCCTCGTCTAATGGTAACTAGCCCACTCACACTGAAGCAGCTATTTATCAGTTAGAGAAACAGCACTCAGACCTGCACAGGCAGAAAGGTCCTCTCGTCTAATGGGAACTAGCCCACTCACACTGAAGCAGCTTTTTCCCCATTAGAGAAACGGTCCTCCGACCTGCAGAGGCAGAAAGGTCCTCTTGTCTAATGGGAACTAGCTCACTGAAGCAGCTATTTCCCATTAGAGAAACGGCCCTCCGTACAGCCCTCCGTCCTGCAGCGGCAGAAGGGTCCTCTCGTCTAATGGGAACTAGCTCACTCACACTGAACCAGCTATTTCCCATTAGAGAAACGGCCCTCAAACCTGCACAGGCAGAAAGGTCCCCTCGTCTAATTGGGAACTAGCCCAATCACACTGAAGCAGCTTCTTCCCATTAGAGAAACGGTCCTCCGACCTGGAGAGGCAGAAATGTCCCCTTGTCTAATGGGAACAGGCAGAAAGGTCCTCTCGTCTAATTGGGAACTAGCCCAATCACACTGAAGCAGTTTTTTTTCCATTAGAGAAACAGACCTCCGACCTGCAGAGGCAGAAAGGTCCTCTTGTCTAATGGGAACAGGCAGAAAGGTCCTCTCGTCTAATTGGGAACTAGCCCAATCACACTGAAGCAGTTTTTTTCCATTAGAGAAACAGACCTCCGACCTGCAGAGGCAGAAAGGTCCTCTTGTCTAATGGGAACAGGCAGAAAGGTCCTCTTGTCTAATGGAAACTAGCCCACTCGCACTGAAGCAGCTATTTCCCATTAGAGAAATGGCCCTCTGACCTGAAGAGGCAGTAAGGTCCCCTCGTCCGTTGGGAACTAGCCCACTCAAACTGAAGCAGCTATTTCCCATTAAAGAAACGGCCCTCTGACCTGCAGAGGCAGAAAGGTCCTCTCGTCTAATGGGGGAACTAGTCCACTCACACTGAAGCAGCCATTTCCCATTAGAGAAACGGCCCTCCGACCTGCAGAGGCAGAAAGGTCCTCTCATCTAATGTGAACTATCCCACTCACACTGAAGCAGCTATTTCCCATTAGAGAAATGGCCCTCTGACCTGAAGAGGCAGTAAGGTCCCCTCGTCCGTTGGGAACTAGCCCACTCAAACTGAAGCAGCTATTTCCCATTAAAGAAACGGCCCTCTGACCTGCAGAGGCAGAAAGGTCCTCTCGTCTAATGGGGGAACTAGTCCACTCACACTGAAGCAGCCATTTCCCATTAGAGAAACGGCCCTCCGACCTGCAGAGGCAGAAAGGTCCTCTCATCTAATGTGAACTATCCCACTCACACTGAAGCAGCTATTTCCCATTACAGAAATGACCCTTTTTCCTGCAGAGGCAGAAAGGTCCCCTTGTCTAATGGGAACTAGCCAATTCACACTAAAGCAGCTATTTCCCATTAGAGATACGGCCCTCTGACCTGCAGAAAGGTACTCTCGTCTAATGGGAACAGGCAGAAAGGTCCCCTCGTCTAATGGGAACTAGCCCACTCACACTGAAGCAGCTATTTCCCATTAGAGAAACGGCACTCCGACCTGGAGAGGCAGAAAGGTCCCCTTGTCTAATGGAAACTAGCCCACTCGCACTGAAGCAGCAATTTCCAGAGAAACGGCCCTCTGACCTGCACAGGCAGAAAGGTCCACTTGTCTAATGGGAACTAGCCCACTCACACTGAAGCAGCTATTTCCCATTAGAAAATCGGCCCTCTGACCTGGACACTCAGAAAGTTCCCCTCATCTAATGGGAACTAGCCCACTCACACTGAGGCAGCTATTTCCCATTAGAGAAACGCCCCTCCAACCTGGAGAGGCAGAAAGGTCCCCTTGTCTAATGGGAACAGGCAGAAAGGTCCCCTCGTCTAATGGGAAATAGCCCACTCACACTGAAGCAGCTATTTCCCATTAGAGAAATGGCCTCCGACCTGCAGAGGCAGAAAGGTCTAATGGGAACTAGCCCACTCACACTGAACCAGCTATTTCCCATTAGAAAATCGGCCCTCTGACCTGGAGACTCAGAAAGTTCCCCTCATCTAATGGGAACTAGCCCACTCACACTGATGCAGCTATTTCCCATTAGAGAAACGGCCCTCCGACCTGCAGAGGCAGAAAGGCCCCTTGCCTAATGGGAACTAGCCCACTCACACTGAAGCAGCTATTTCCAATTGGAGAAACAACCCTCCGACCTGCACAGGCAGAGAGGTCTCCTCGTTTTATGGGAACTAGCACACTCACACTGAAGCAGCTATTTCCCATTAGAGAAACGGCCCTCCGACCTGCAGAGGCAGAAAGGTCCCTTTGTCTAGTGGGAACAGGCAGAAAGGTCCCCTCGTCTAATGGGAACTAGCCCACTCACACTGGAGCAGCTATTTCCCATTAGAGAAATGGCCCTTTGACCTGCAGAAGCAGATAGGTCCCTTTGTCTAGTGGGAACAGACAGAAGGGTCTCCTCGTCTAATGGGAACTAGCCCACTCGCACTGAAGCAGCTATTTCCCATTAGAGAAATGGCCCTCTGACCTGCAGAGGCAGAAAGGTCCCCTTGTCTAATGGGAACAGGCAGAAAGGGCCCCTTGTCTAATGGGAACTAGTCCACTCACACTGATGCAGCTATTTCCCATTAGAGAAACGGCCCTCAGACCTGCACAGGCGGAAAGGGCCCCTCGTCTAATGGGAACTATCCCACTCACACTGACGCAGCTAATTCCCATTAGAGTAACGGCCCTCCAACCTGCAGAAAGGTCCTCTCATCTAATGGGAACTAGCCCACTCTCATTGAAGCAGCTATTTCCCATTAGAGAAACGGCCCTCCAACCTGGAGAGGCAGAAAGGTCCCCTTGTCTAATGGGAACTAGCCAATTCACACTAAAGCAGCTATTTCCCATTAGAGAACGGCCCTCCGACCAGCAGAAAGGTCCTCTCGTCTAATGGGAACAGGCTGAAAGGTCCCCTCGTCTAATGGGAACTAGCCCACTCTCACTGAAGCAGCTATTTCCCATTAGAGAAATGGCCCTCCGACCTGCAGAAGCAGATGGGTCCCATTGTTTAATGGGAACAGGCAGAAAGGTCCCCTCGTCTAATGGGAACTAGCCCACTCACACTGAAGCAGCTATTTCCCATTAGAGAAACTGCCCTCCAACCTGCAGAAAGGTCCTCTCGTCTAATGGGAACTAGCCCACTCTCAATGAAGAAGCTATTTCCCATTAGAGAACGGCCCTCCGACCAGCAGAAAAGTCCTCTCGTCTAATGGGAACAGGCTGAAAGGTCCCCTCGTCTAATGGGAACTAGCCCACTCACACTGAAGCAGCTATTTCCCATTAGAGAAACGGCCCTCCGACCTGCAGAAGCAGAAAGGTCCTCTTGTCTAATGGGAACTAGCTCACTGAAGCAGCTATTTCCCATTAGAGAAACGGCCCTCCGACCTGCAGAAGCAGATAGGTCCCCTTGTCTAATGGGAACAGACAGAAAGGTCCCCTCGTCTAATGGGAACTGGCCCCTTACACACTAATACAGCTATTTCCCATTAGAGAAACGGCCCTCCGACCTGCAGAGGGATAAAGGTACCCTCTTCTAATGGGAACTAGCCCACTCTCACTGAAGCAGCTATTTCCCATTAGAGGAACGGTTCTCCGACCCGCAGAGGCAGAAAGGTCCTCTCATCTAATGGGAACTAGCGCACTCACACTGAAGCAGCTATTTCCCATTAGAGAAATGGCCCTCTGACCTGAAGAGGCAGAAAGTTCTAATGGGAACTAGCCCACTCACACTGAAGCAGCCGTTTCCCATTAGAGAAACGGCCCTCCGACCTGCAGAGGCAGAAAGGTCCCCTTGTCTAATAGGAACTAGCCCACTCACCTGAAGCAGCTATTTCCCATTAGAGAAACGGCCCTCCGACCTGGAGAGTCAGAAAGGTCCCCTTGTCTAATGGGAACTAATCCACTCGCACTGAAACAGCTATTTCCCATTAGAAAATCGGCCCTCTGACCTGGAGACGCAGAAAGGTCCCCTTGTCTAATGGCAACAGGCAGAAAGGTCCCCTCGTCTAATGGAAACTAGCCCACTGAAGCAGCTATTTCCAATTAGAGAAACGGTCCTCCAACCTGCACAGGCAGAAAGGGCCCCTCGTCTAATGGGAACTAGCCCACTCAAACTGAAGCAATTATTTCCCATTAGAGTAACGGCCCTCCGACCTGCAGAAGCAGAAAGGTCCCCTTCCCTAATGGGAACAGGCAGAAACGTCCCTCATCTAATGGGAACTAGCCCAATCGCACTGAAGCAGTTTTTTCCCATTAGAGAAACGGTCTTCCAACCCGCACAGGCAGAAATGTCGCCTTGTCTAATGGGAACTAGCCCACTCACACTGAAGCAACAATTTCCAATTCGAGAAACGGCCCTCCGACCTGGAGACGCAGAAAGGTACCCTTGTCTAATGGGAACTAGCCTACTCACACTGATGCAGCTATTTCTCATTAGAGAAACGGCCCTCCGACCTGCAGAGGCAGAAAGGTCCCCTTGTCTAATGGGAATTAACCCACTCACACTGAAGCAGCTATTTCCCATTAGACAATCGGCCCTCTGACCTGGAGAGGTAGAAAGGTCCCCTCTCTAATGGCAACAGGCAGAAAGGTCTCCTTGTCTAATGGGAACTAGCCCGCTCACACTGAAGCAGCTTTTTCCCATTAGAGAAACGGTCCTCCGCCCTGGAGAGGCAGAAAGGTCCACTTGTCTAATGGGAACTAGCGCACTCACACTTAAGCAGCTATTTCCCATTTAGAGAAAAGGCCCACCGACCTGGAGAGGATGAAAGGTCCCCTCGTCAAATAGGAACTAGCCCACTCACACTGAAGCAGCTATTTCCCGTTAGAGAAATGGCCCTCCAACCTGGAGAGGCAGAAAGGTCCCCTCGTCTAATGGGAACTAGCCCGCTCACACTGAAGCAGCTTTTTCCCATTAGAGAAATTGGTCCTCCGACCTGGAGAGGCAGAAAGGTCCACTTGTCTAATGGGAACTACACTACTCACACTGAAGCAGCTATTTCCCATTAGAGAAACAGCCCTCCGACCTGTAGAGCCAGAAAGGTCCCCTCATCTAATGGGAACAAGCCCACCCACACTGAAGCAGCTATTTCCCATTAGAGAAACGGCCCTCCGACCTGGAGATGCAGAAAGGTCCCCTTGTCTAATGGGAACAGGCAGAAATGTCCCCTCATCTAATAGGAACTATCCCACTCACACTGAAGCAGCTATTTTCTATTAGAGAAACGGCCCTCCAACCTGGAGAGCCAGAAAGGGCCCCTCGTCTAATGGGAACTAGCCCACTCAAACTGAAGCAGCTATTTCCCATTTGAGAAATGGCCCTCCGATCTGCACAGGCAGAAAGGTCCTCGTCTAATGGGAACTAGCCCACTCACACTGAAGCAACTATTTATCATTAGAGAAACTGCCCTCCGACCTGCAGAGGCAGAAAGGTCCCCGTCCCTAATGGGAACAGGCAGAAAGGTCCCCTTGTCTAATGGGAACTAGTCCGCTCACACTGAAGCAGCTTTTTCCCATTAGAGAAACAGCCCTCCAACCTGGAGAGCCAGAAAGGGCCCCTCGTCTAATGGGAACTAGCCCACTCAAACTGAAGCAGCTATTTCCCATTTGAGAAATGGCCCTCCGATCTGCACAGGCAGAAAGGTCCTCGTCTAATGGGAACTAGCCCACTCACACTGAAGCAACTATTTATCATTAGAGAAACTGCCCTCCGACCTGCAGAGGCAGAAAGGTCCCCGTCCCTAATGGGAACAGGCAGAAAGGTCCCCTTGTCTAATGGGAACTAGCCCACTCACACTGAAGCAGCTATTTCCCATTAGAGAAACAGCCCTCCGACCTGCACAGGCAGAAAGGTCCTCTCGTCTAATGGGAACTAGCCCACTCACACTGAAGCAGCAATTTCCAATTAGAGAAATGGCCCTTCGATCTGCACAGGCAGAAAGGTCCTCTCGTCTAATGGGAACTATCCCACTCACACTGAAGCAGCTATTTCCCATTAGAGAGGCGGCCCTCCGACCTGCAGAGGCAGAAAGGTCCCCTTGCCTAATGGGAACAGGCAGGAAGGTCCCCTCGTCTAGGTGGGCAAAAATTGCCATTTCTCTAATGGGAACTAGCCTTCTCAGTGTGAGCAGGCTAGTTCCCATTGTTATGCAGGACTTGGCCACTAGGGGCAAAAAAGGGCCATTTCTCTAATGGGATCCAGTCCCCTCACACTGAAGCATTTATTTCCCATCTGAGAAATGGCCCTAGCAATCGATGGTCCGTTTCTCGGATAGGAACTAGTATCAACCATCACAGAAACGGACCTTAACAACGCCCCGCCTACTCATCTTCACGTGGCTTTGACACGTTCCGACGTGTCTGCTAAGTCATGACCCTCACCTTCACTTCTCATCGTCATCTTTGCAAGAGCAGGAAAGTAAATCGTGAGATGGCTTCGTGGCAGCAAGCTGATGAGTTAAAGCTATCGCATACTTGATTGTTATTTTAGTGAAGAGCGACAAGGCCTGCCCAGGGAGGGGGTAATTTCAGTGTATTATGAGACAGCTTGGTGGTAGAGAGTGGGGGCGGGGAAGGAAGGGGTAGCAGTATGTTAGTGTATTTTGAGGAATTTGTGATGTGCATCTGTTCCCCCGCAGATATTCAGTATACCAGTTAACAGTAAGGCGGTAGTTATTTTTTGGGATTTTTTTCCCCGGTAGGTTGGTGATTTGGGGCATTTGTCTTGTGCAGATGGACACATTTGGGTAGTAAAGCATGGCAGACTGGTTGCTCGCCAGTATAAAGAAGCAGTTTTGTTATGTGCACATGCTGTATTTGCCCCTTTGTAATGTGTAACGGGGCAGTTATTTTTTTGCAGTGACACATTTAGGTATTAGTGCTCCAGAGAGTTGGGCTAGTATGGGATTTGTTGTCTTGCACAGTGAGGTGTGTTTTACCTGGGGGTCAGATGTGCTTTACAAAGGTACAGAGTAGGGGATTTGCTTGATGCAAAGTGGGAGGATCAGATGTCCCTGCCCTACAGTGTATTTTGAGATTTGTCCTGTACAGGAGAAGGGTGGGATATTCTTTGTCCTGTGCAGAGGGACTTGTTTCTGCATAGATTTGTTCTGTTCCTGTGCAGAATGGTGGATTTTTCCCCTGTGACGTGGGTGGAAGGAGGGTTGGATTTCTTATAGTTTTATGGAGAGGCAAATTGGAGTAAATCATGTTACATTTTGGGATCTGTGTAAAGCAGTCTCCATGTGACTAGGAACAAGTTGAAATGGGACAGTGTAGCAGCTGTATGGAGATTTGTAAAGAGGTCACATGGTGTTTATAGGGTTTGAAATTAAGATTTGTGAAACTTTGTGAAACGCAATTTTCACCCTGTAAAGAACATTGTAACCTGCATGGTGGGTTTTCTCGGTGGGAATTGCTGATAAGGTGCAATAGCTCCCCATTCGTTTGCTTCCTTACTGCAAGCTAGAGTTTGACCCTGAATCTCATTCTATGCATAGGCTGACATCTAGTTGTAGGTGCAGAGTATTGCATCTTGTTTTCCATGTTCGAAAAGGGATGTCGACTGGGCGACGTTTGTAATACTATCTCTAGTGTGACGGGTACTGTACCCATGATACTTTACACGTTGACAATTTTTTCTTCTTTTTTCGCCATCGCGGTTGATTGCTTCATTTGGAGTTCGTAGCTTTAGCTTTCTATGTTAATATTTGCTATTTGAAAAACATTAATAGTTATCTCTTGCGTCTTTCAACAGACGCTTCTTCGCTCGTTTCAACGAGTGATTAATTGCCTACCACCTGAAGACCTTGGTGAACCTTGACTTCTCGACAACTGGATTTGCCCTTCACCAGGCTTTGGCCTTTGCAGTAGGGAGGGGGGGGTTTCGACGCTCTAATAATTTCTAAAAGAATGCCTCTCACTTCCTTTGCATCTTACGTTTGTCTGGCTGCTGTTACATTTTCAGTCGGACGCCTTTTAAATTCTGTCTTTCCTGTAATAAGAAATTCTCCTGGAAAGACACACATCGAATGTGTAGTAATTGTCTTGTCCAAGATCACTTAGAACAGCATTACACTTCTTGCAAACTCTTATGCCCCAAGATGCTCAAAGAGGTGCACCAAGCTATGGACGGCCTACGCCATGGAGGCTGAATCTCATTCATGTACCAGTGCTGTTGCCTTGGACGAGGAGTACCTCTGCAGCTACAGCTCCATTTCAGATGCCGAAGACATCCAGGAGTGGTCGATAGACTCCAGCATGTCCGTTCAAAACCACACAAGGCAAGCTGAAAGTAGCATAAATTTCTGGTGACAAGGTCACACGTGCATACACATAATAACACAGCCCAATGCCAACTTTCAACGGAATCAGCAAAAAAAGTTTTGTGCGGCACCTGCAGTTTTGGCAAAACATTTGTTGATCCCTGTCGCATCGTACCATCGCATTTGAAGCCTGCTGCGCTGTTGCACATGTGTTTAGTGAATGGAGTCAAGACAAAAGAAATGCATGCTGCTGCGCCTAAACTCTCGACAGATGCTGTTTCCATACCATCGAAACTGCCACTGAAACACCATTCCAATTCCAAACATAAGGAAAAACACTGGTATCCACTTCAGGCTACACTAAGGCCATTGAGACACTGTCCCAGTCCCTGCAAAGTAAAAGGAAATCTGTGAACTCAGAGGAGATGGTATTTCCCCTCCCAGATGCAATGAGGTTGGGTGCACATCGACTGGGGACAAATTTGAACAAACCATGGACAGTGTCAGAGTTCGTTACAATCATGGAATAATATCCTATTAAACAGAGCACTCTTCTTTTAGAAGAGTGTGAAACACTTGCAAAATTCCCATCTTCAAATGTCCCCTTCACATTCCTTGATTGTTACAGACCAAACATCCAATATATTTCATTATGACAAGGATGATCTTTATTGTCACCAGGACCAGGGAGATATTGATAGGGGTACATGGCAGGGGGATAGCGATCAGGGTACGTGGCCAGCTACTCCTACTGGTGATGATGCAGATGAACCAGACATAATCTTTACTAACCCTGATCCCACAGATCAGCCTGGCGACTCATTGTCCTATAGATGATCAGCTTCTTTTTAACAGCCTGCAATTGAACACTTCAACATTCAGACTCAAGTGACGGTTCCAGACCTCAATTCTGTTGAAAATATCTTAAAATAAAAGAAGGCTGTTAGCCTATCTGTTCCCTTTTTAAACTGTTAAAAAGAGAATTGCACCTTCCCTGGACCATTCCTTGCACGGGAGGTTAACCCTAGAGTAGAACCTGCACCCTCTGACCCTCTTAAATCCGGGGCCATGTTACTCCAGACTCTCTTGTAGTTACAACTAGTAGAAAGCGGGCTGGAGTTCCCTTATCCAATGCAGAAGCTCATCCAGATAAGGAATGCAAGAAGCACTTTGGGGAAAAGAGTAATACTTCTGCTGCCTATTCTGCACGCATTGCAAACAATGCCACTCTTTTGGCTAATTACAATGATGCGCAATGAGGGTTGCTTCAGGACAATTTAGATAATGTCCCTGACCCTATAAGGTCTCAATTACATAAAAATGTAAGAGAAGGTAGACAGGTTACACATAACATCTTAAAAAATATTTTTGATTCTGTGGAAACAGTGGACACGATCCTTGCTGATAGTACTTTATCAAAAAAGACTCTCCTGGCTTTGCAATTCTGGGTTTAAACTAGAAACTCAAGCCACCCTTATTAATAATAAGTCCATTGAAGAATCTCTCTCATTTGGGAAAGCTGTGGATGATGAGCTAGGAACATAAAACATTAAAAACCTTAAGTCCATCTCCAATAAGCTGTATGTTCAATGCAGGGTGTTCAACATCCGCCGTGCCTTTCGTTTCCCAAATATTCAAGACCCACACAATCCGGGTTCTCCTCGTGTTCTTCTCCCTGGTACTCATCACAGGGTACATCGTCCCATTTCCAAACCTCACAAGAACGAGGTTTCAGGCAAAGGTAAAGGTGGGTGTGCAGCCGCTAGAGGCTACCCTACCCACGCCAATGAATCATTTACCCGTCAAAGTCCCCTCCATCTCTGTAGGAGGTGAAATTGCATCATTCACCCACGCTTGGGAGGAGGTAACTTCAGATCAGTGGGTGCTAACAACAGTAGCCAACGCATACTGTATAGAATTTCTTTAAAGACCCCGTTACCATCCGCCAGGAGGATGTCGCAAAAACACCTCATCCCACAGGCGGAGGTCGAGATCCTGCTACAAAAAACAGTGATCTAACTCCTCCCTGTTCTAGAGGTAAACAAGGTTATCGCTTCAGTGTACTTCCTTGTACCCAAAAAGAACTTAACCATGCGCCCTGTATTAGATCCTGGATTATAATGTCAAACCTCAGAAATTCAGGATGACTACTCTGCAGGAGGTAACCCCTCTTCTAAGGCAGGGGGATTACATGGCATCATTGGATCATACTTTCATATTTCAATGTTGCTAGCGCACAGGAAATGCCTATGAGAACACTCACTATCAGTTCTAAGTACTTCCCCTCAGCATTGCCTGAGCGTCAAGAGTGTTCACCAAGGTTCTGGCAGTTGTGGCAGCCAACCTGCACAGGCAATCTATTCCAGTGTACCCTTATCTTGGCAACTGGCTAATTACTGGAGACCCACCTCAAGGGTGCCTAAAAAAACGCCCAAGATACAATCGACCTACTGTTCCAACTAGGGTTCGCAATCAACAAGAAAAAATCTTGTTCCCAGCCAAGTAAAACAGTTTTGAATGGATTGTGTCCTCCAATGTATTCTACATCTTTGACATGTAATGTCCACAGCTGCGCTGCTTCGAACATTTTTCGACAGATGGCGTCCTGCGTCGGTGGCGTCTGGTCGATGTCCCTCGAAGGCCTCCATCGCAGGGGTCATCGATGTTATATGTAGGACGCACAGCGCCCTTAGCCTCAGTTCTTTTTTTTTTCTGCAAACGTGTTTGCTACGAGAACTCGGCGTGCCTCGTTTTATCAACTTCGATAATGTCTTCTTCGACCTCCTCCGACTCCGCTGTCGGGCTTTGAAACGTGCAGGGACTGTAAGTCCAAGATGTCCATCACAGACCTGCACCATATCTGCTTATGGTGTCTGGGTGAGAGCCACGACACTGAGGATGGCTTGAAGTGCCAGTCGTTGACTGCCAAGGCCTTGCGGGAGCATAAGGGGAAGTTGTAGGTAGGTTGGGTGTCCAAACCCTGTAAATCCAAGACATCTGGTCCTTCCACCGATGACTCGAGGGATGACTCACAGTCGGAAGGAGTCCAGGGGATATCGGTCCCAGAGTGGTTCTCGCCACTTGTCCTCCTCGTCGAGACACTCCCGGAAGTGGCGTTATTCCAACAAGGGTTCTTAATCAACAAGAAAAAATCTTGTTCCCAGCCAAGTAAAACAGTTTCTTGGCACACTAATTCAGATGAAGGATGGTCTTGTCTTTCCCTCAAATGAGAGGGTCCAAAAATGCTTTTCGGAAATCCACAATGTGTAGTCAGCCGTCGGATAACCATACGAAAGGCCATGCGCCTGCTCGGAATGATGGCTTCTTTGAATTTACCTAGTACAACGCGCCCGCCTGCGTGCAAAGCAAGAGTGGCTCGCTAGACAGTTTTCTCAAGCAAGCGGTCAGGGGGATGATCTAGTGGTTGTCTCACAGTTCCTCGTACTATCTCTGCAGTGGCAGACAATGGAGAACCTTTTGAAATGGAAATCTTTCACCACCCCCGCAGTAAAAGCCGCTCTAATCACTGACTTATCTGTCAGGGTGGGTGGCACGTTTTCTCCACCATATGGCGTGCAGAGTCACGCACTAGCACGCATAACCTTCTGGAGCTAGTGGCAGTGTTCAAACCCTAAAAGCCTTTAAACACCAGCTGCAGGGGAAAACAGTTCTAGTCCTAACAGACAGCACAACTGCCAAGTTCTACATAAACAAACCGGGCAGGACGCATTCACCAGGGCTGCCCAATCTAGCCCAGACCATCTCGAATTGGGCACTAAGTTCCAACATGTTCCCCCTTTCCCAACATGTTCCAGGAGAACAGCCTTTTAGAAGATGCGCTTAGCAGAAATGTACAACTTTCCGTAGAGCACAAATGTCAGTTGCACGCAGACATTTTACACAGCATCTTCTCAGACTGGGGTCTTCCAGAAATCAAGGTGTTCGCAACAAAGGAGAACGCAAAATGCCCAGACTATGCCTCCAGGTATCCCCAGACAAAGTTCAAGGGGAAAGCCATGTGGTTGAATTGGTCAGGGTGATTTGATTACGCCCCGACTCCTCTCCTCAACAGGATAGTTAATAAGATGCACCAGGAACAAGTCAAACTTATTCTAATAGCACCAATGTGGACCCGTCAATGATGGTTCTCAAACTTAATGAGGATGTCTCTTTGCCCTCCAGTCAAACTACCATGCCCTTGCAACATGCTCTCCCAAGATCAGGGTTCAACACTGCATCCATGTCTTCAAACACTGAATTTAGCAGCTTGGCTCATGAGTTCATAGAGTTTGGACATTTAAACCTGCCACAAAGATTATGGACTTAAGGAAGCACTTAAACCTAATGCCAGGCATTGGTATTCAAATAAATGGAAAGGCTTTGTCATTTTGGTGTAATTCACTCAACATCAATTCAATTGACTGCACACCTTCACACATTGTTCTATACCTGCGTTTCCTCTTAGACCCGGGGCTACTCTTTAATTCTCAGAGGGTTCATCTAGCTGCTCTTTCTGCATACACCACCGCTCAAAGTAAAGTTTCATGGTGGAAATCGCCTGTCATTAAAGCTTTCATGGAAGGGGTCAAAAGATTGCACCACCCCATCCTATCATTTCAGATCCAACTCCCGACTGGCACTTGAATGTTGTACTTACTAAACTTATGGGCCATCCCTTTGAGCCAACACTTTGGCCATTACCTCTTACCTCAATAAGAAGGGTGAGTGAACTCCAGGCACTCTCAGTTCAGGGCCCATTTGTCACCATTTACAAGGACAAAGTGGTTTTGTGCACACATCCAGGCTTCTCTCCTAAATTCATCTCAAAGTCTATAGAACTTCCATCTTTTTTCCAAAGTCCTACAAATTCGGCAGAAAAGCGGCACAATACATTAGATGTAAGGAGAGCTGTGATGTATTAGCTGGCTAAAACAAAACCACTACGGAAAACAGACCAATTCCTTGTTTCCATAGCCACTGGAAGACCTGGCTCGAAGGTCAGCTATTTCAAAATTTATTTTGAAATGCATCCAGATGTGCTATCTTTACCTTTCACGCCTACAGCAAACATACTCTACTCGAGGCACAGGGACTAACTTAGCTTTCATTGCAAATGTTCCTTTAGGCGCCATTTTCAAGGAAGCTACTTGGAATTCCATTTGCACCTTTTACACAACATAACTGCTTAAAAACACATTCTAGGTGATTCATAGGTGGGACAGAAGGTGTTAAGAGCTGCTGCTGTCCCTTCAAACATCTGGAAATGTACCGTCGACCATGTAACTGCGACTAAGCAGATACACCGACTTTGGTACATCTTCTGCCGACTCCCATTACTGCGCCCAAGCAGAGCGGAGCTTGAGGGGGTGTCCCCCGTTCTCCTTGGGCACAGTAACGGGAGTCCGGGGATGCAGGAGACAAAGTTTAAAAGAAGAAAAAAAGCACCCTGCAGCATAAGCTCCGACCCACGTACGTGGGAGGATTTAACGCTGCAGGCATAGCGGGGAGTCGGTGGCCCAGACAGAAGTGTGCCGTAAAGGTAAGTGGGGTGCAGAGCAGGTAGGGGAATGCGGGCAGGGGGATGCAGTGATCTATCAGATCACTGCACTGTAATTGGCGTCGACGTTTTCGTCGATGCAGTTACGGGCTGTGCAGTGATCACATAGATTCCAAACACACTATCCATAGCATGTGATTCCAAGCAGATCCACAAGTCTCAAAAGACATACATTCCTTAGCGTAATCATATTTCTGATGCTTCTATCTGCTTGAATTCACATGCGCCCACCCTTCCCCCCCCCCTTGCAGTTGAAGGTATATAGTCATCTTGCACCTTTTTATTTCCTGTACTCGCACATTCACTACATGCGCCCTCATGTCAGAAACCTACCAATCGGAGGGACCTTGACACGTGAAGGATCATGGGTACAGTACACGTCATGCTAGAAATCGTGTTACAAACGCACCGAGTCAATGTCCCTTTTCGAGCATCGAAGACCAGATGCAATACTCTGCATCTACCACTAGATGTTGGCCTATGCATAGCATGTGAATCAAAGCAGATACAAGCATCAGAAATACGATTACGGTAAGTAATGTATGTCCTATACATATATGTGCAATCATTTTATGGGCAACACGTGTTATTCAATTCGTGATTTTCAAACAAAGTTCTCGTAATACTGCTGTTGATTTGGAGTAGATGTAATCTCTGTCGCATGTTTTTAGCATTGTTACTTCATATGTCTAACTTGTATATGGCATGATTAGTTTTATTTATTCATATTTTACAAACAGCAATGGGCTCATTCCTATAGATCAGGTGTCTTACTGATTGGCATTAGCACGAACAATGGCCTGGAATTTTAAAATGAGACTCGAAGTATACATACCTGGATGGTTACAAAAACTGCACACTCAGTGAATTGTTCTCTTCAGTCCAGTTTTTTTCCCCGACACCTACAAAAAGTAAGAACTGCAATTCTTCCACATACAAAGTACTAGAGCATCCCGACAAGTTTATGAAGTATTCGAAAATGATGGTGATATCCACATCAAAGCACTGAATTTGATTACATGATCGAATAGACACTGCCACTAGTTTCTTTTAATGAATAGTGTTCCGTTAATACAAATGGGGCTTCAACCCATGGCGATTCTTGAGGTCTACAGTATGTTTAATCAACAGTTGTTTGAAGTGATGATATGCCACCTGCAGACCTAAGAATCTGAAGTCTCTTATAGATGAAGGGTTTTTCTTGACAGTCATTTTAAATGGGTTTTTCAGACTGCAGGTGGACTTGGCCAGTGAGTATTTCTGGCTGGTCCCTCCGCCACTCTTGGGCTACCTTCCCCCAAAAGCAGACGTCCCTGACACACATGGTTAACAGGAATTCTGTAGCTTGATAAACCCTGTCTAAGCTAGCCTCTGCGTTGGGAGGGCCTAAAGTCTAAGGCCTTATCTAATTTACTCCCTCTGGGGCTTCTCAAGGGTCACCTATTCTAATTTCAGTAGTGTCCTGAATGCTGCTTCTATATTCTTAGGCACTTTCTTGCTCTCCCTTGCACTCCTTTTCCTAATCGTATGCTTCCCTTATCACTAATCTCATTTCTCCTCCTACATACTCTCTCATATCCTCTTCCTTCTCTCCAACCGTCTCATCACTCCCCCTACTCACTTCTGTGTTCTCACTCCTTTCTCTCCCTCTCTTTCCTCCCTCTCCTCCCACCCATTTCCCCTAATCTCCCTCCAGTCTTCTTGCACTATACGTTTTTACGACTCCTCCCCTTGCCCCTGTGCAACTGCTTTCTCTATCTCCTCTCACACTCTGCCATCAAAATCCCCCTTCATGTCTTAAGTCTCCACCATGGCTGGATTTTATCAATCTGCTCCTACGCCAATCCCATCAGTAATCTTAAACAAGAAGGCATTTGCGTCTTTCCTTTTCTGAATTGGAAATTTGAGCACCTTACCTTGTTCAAGTTAATATTTTGGGAGGTCCATTGAGCTTAATCAAAGCAGGTGTAGACCTTGCGCTTTCATGAAGCATACGTGAGTTGAGAAATCCTGACACTGATTATGGCAAGGCAAATCACCTCAAGATTGCATTTAGTCATTTTTGTGACTTGCGAGAATCTTATTGTTACTGCATTACAGGTTAGAATACTTCTATTAAATATACAGAGAGTGGAGAGTGGTACTATTGTTATAGTTTCTATTCACAATTTTAAACGAAAACTAAAGACAACTCATTTGACTTTTATTTTAATATGCACTGGTGTAATATAATTTCCTGTTTTACGCTTTTATATTTACATTGTATCTAGATATGTGGGATTGAATTTATGAAGGTCTGAGCAGAATATGAAGTACAGTTGTGGGATATTTTGACCCACTCAGCTGTGCTCTGCTACATCACTTTTCTGCATTGGTGCAAGAAACAGCACAAAATGGCTGCGCTGACTCCTGTGCGCGCCAAGATCTCTAAACTGCATTTTTGTAATAACCAGAAAATGGCTGCACCCCCGCCACACACATTTCAGGTTGGGTGGAACAGAGTACTCACTGCAGGAATGTGCTAGTGTGCTCTGCAACATTTAACATGGAGTGAAGTGAAAGAGGCAGCATTAGTTTGCTGAAAACCCAAAATGCCTCTTTCTCAACCTTAAAAGTGCTGCCTGGTGCTAAGTTCATCAATTTCTCATGAACCACTGTGATTAAAAAGGCCCTGCAATGCCCAGGATCATCCATTGTGTCTCAGAGGAAACGGGCCTCATTTGAATGACCGCTCCTGTCAAATGTATCCTTGAAAAATCAACCCGGGGCTTTGTTTTCATTTTACACGGGAAACACGTCTATTTTCTTTGCAACAGTATCAAGAATCAGCTGTCCAGAGAAATACTCTAAATAGATGCCTGTAACTGTATCCATGCTGCAAAGCAACTCCAGCACTCATGAAAAGAACTATAGCTGCACAAGGTGTATATTTGCTGGAGATGAAACCCGAATTTAAAGAAATTGTAAAATGTGCTTTTTCCTGACTGAAGGGGGAAAACTGCCTATTTAAAAGTACATTGTTGTGTAAAGGCCTGATTACTTAGAAATGTAAAAGGATTTGTTACTGATAGAAATACACATATAAACTGTTTTCATTCTGTAGGTTTAAAATCAAGATTTTAAAGGAGAAAATCAAAGCTAAAACCCAGGCTGAGTTTGCAAACTATATTTAAAAAAAATTGCTCTGCCAGTTGCTAGCCCTGAGAAAGGGTGACACCTCATAAACATCTGGAACAGGAAAGTGGCTAATTGCTAGCTTGGAGGCTTTGAATACCCAGGACAAAGGGACTTCCCAAGTTGTCATCAGACATTTGCTTTGCTCCAGGCTGAGACAATAGCAGGCTAAGACTCTCACCTATCAAGTGTGAGGGGCAGGAAACTTCAATCAAGAGAGAGGCCCCTAAGACTGCTTCAAAGGAATTGACATTTGCTTGCAGTTGGGGGAAAAGAAAAAAAACGTACTAAGTGACAATAGACTTCCTGTTGGTTTTAAAAAGCCTATTTTATAACTGAACTTTCAAGACATTTAACTTTGCAGCAAGAATGAGGAAAAATATGAAAAGTTTGTAGTTTTAAATCTAATTTTATGTTCTTTCTTTGAAAACTTGGTAGAACCCATTACTGCACAAGGAACAGGAGTTGTAAAGAATAATAGATTGTGGGGAAAGTATTGATATTGCAAACATAACATTTTGTACACACATCCTAGGGGTAAATGCGCATCTATGTACACAGTTGGGAAATTTAGGCCAAATCTTTCATGGTTAAAGTTGCCAAAATGTAGCAGAAAGGCAAAACCAGGTCCCACAGACTTGGGGTTTGGATTGAAATATGACCCACAAAATATGTAACCTGTGTATCTGATTTTCTCAGGAGGTGATAACTGTATAAATATGTATTTGTGGAAAAGTTCATTTTGGTTCCAGTAGCTAGGGGAGGTTTCCAGTCATTGTAAAAATCATCCCATAAATATGACATCCTTTTCTGTGATCCAATCAGCTGTGGACAAGGTGGAAACTATGCTCTTGCCCAATCCTTGCATTATGGGTGTGGTAGTAAGCCTGCCCCTGCCATATACTGTAGTGATGTCACTTGGCATGATAAATAAGGGAACCTGACAACACACAGACACACTGATTCCTGACTTTCTTCCTCATTTCCTGCATGGAGTCCTGTTCCTGATTTCTTCATCCTGCTTGATCTTGATTCCAGATTTTCATTGCAAAGCCAAGGCCTATGCATTGCTGAACCCCTTGTCAGCTAGGCCTCAAATTCTGAAAATCCCATGCCTGAAAACTCGCCATTCCACTGATCTCCAGTAACCAGAAAGGCCAGTCCAGTGCAGTCCGGTGACCAGAACAACCTAGATGATCCTGTCCCACCAGATTAGCCAGGCTGTCGTTGGTTAGACCCGATCTGTGTGATGACCAGGACACTTGACGGTCCAAAATCCTAAATTAAAGTGGGCTGTAAGTATTACTAGGAATCATAGAAAACCATAGCATACCTTGCCTTGCCTATCATCCCAATCTCTAAACCATCATATCCTTACCTTAGTAACTTGTAACCTTGTCAGAATCCTTATTGCAATTCTGTCTTTGATCCAGCTTGCTTAGCGCCATTTCTTTAGTCATTTTTATCTTGTGTAAATCTTAAACTATCAATCCTAATTCGATTGATCCGACTGGTTCCGCCGGGGTGGACACTGGGGATCTGGTGTTGAAGTTACGAATCAACTCTAGGGCTTACTGTGTCCCTCCTTGGTATTCTGGCCAGAATGCTCTAGCATAGAGTAAAATTATAGTAAATATTTTCTTGTCCAAACTGAGTTTCTTTTCTGTTTTCACTACCCGATTTTTCTAAAAACGCCTCTCATTCAACATTGCATATCTCCCTCAGTTTGATAGTTAGAGACTTCATTTCAACTCCAGAGTGTACCTAAGACCTATAGCTACATCCCAACCAAAAACCCGCAACCATTTTTATTAGAAACCATTTGGTTAATTTTAGGCGGGAATCCACAATTTTGCAAAGTTTTACATGTGTGATTTTTATTCTAAATTATTTTCAACCTTCCATTCAGATTCAAAGTATTATTTGTGCTCAAACTATAGCTCATGATTATAAGTATCTTTCCAATGTTGCTCCCATAGAAATTTGTACTGATTTAAGGATTTTTGCACACATTCATTGTTTTACCCAGCCATTTCCGAATGTCATTTTAAAGTGTAAGATTTCAAATCTGTTTTTCTCTCGTTTGGGGAGGGAAGGTTGTATTCGAATTCTGTTTTCCATTCCTTATTCTTGATTACCTGCTGCTTCCTTATATCTATTCAGAATTGTTTATTTGTGGGTTGAGGAATATTGCAGGGGGACATCCTAACTTAAGTGCTATCTTTCCAAACAAGCCAAAAGTGTTCTTTTCTCTGGTGTTTTATATTTTGTGTTGCTAAAGAGTGAATTTAAGTGCATTACATACCTTTCTGTTATTGTCACCACATTGGTGATTGCTGCTCCCTATTAAAAGTATTCCTCATCCTCGACGCTATGGGCATCTACTACGCCGACGACACTCAGATCCTCCTCACTCTCACAGGTAACTATGACACTGACTCCCTGACCCTCAACAACCTCTACAACACCATCCAAGCCTGGATGGCAGACAACGGACTATGCCTCAACTCTGACAAGACGGAACTCCTCCTGGTAGGTTCCCCCGACACGCTAAAAAAATCTAGATGCCCAATTCAGCCACTTCACCATTGATTCCATTAAAATGCGGGTCTCCGATTCTGTCAAAACTCTGGGAGTCTACCTGGATTCCAGCCTATCCATGGATAGACAAGTCAACTCAATAGCCTCCGCAGCTGCATATCATGCTAAACTTATCAACGCAGTCAGACCCTTTCTCTCGAAAGAGAACTGCACCAACATAGCCAGAGCCATCACCGGCTCTAGGCTAGGCTACTGCAACGTACTCTTTCTAGGAACCTCCAATGAAAACTTAGAGACTACAAGTAATACAGAACAATGATCTCGGGGCAGTCCAAGGCATTGCTAAAAGAGAACACATCTCTGAGGCCAGAAAACTAGCCCACTGGCTCCCAATAAAGGAAAGGATTGTATTCAAAGCCCCGACACTGACCCACAAGTGCATTCACCTCACTGATCCTGCATACCTCTCACAAAGGATCCACCCCGTCTCCACTACCAGGCCAACTAGATCACCGTACACCAACATGCTCTCTGTGCCACTAGTAAAAAGAGTAAAAGCAGGTGGATCCAGCTTCCCCTATCTCGCGCCCACTCACTGGAATGCCCTACCTCCCACTATCCAAGGTGAGGCCTCCCTCTCTGAAAACTACCCTCTTCACATAAGGCCAGACACATCAGAACGAATACTTATCATGTATGTTGTAATATATGACCAAATGCAATATCTGTAACAACAGTATGATGTCTTGTAGTATTCATAATGTGTCAACAATCGCTATCGTGCCTGTACCATGTAACTAAATTATTGCAAGTAACAGCGCCTCAATGCCCCTGGGCTGCTTGCGTGCTATATAAATAAATAAATACATATGTTTGATTTGAATTTTAAATAAATAGATAAATATTACCTTTACCAACCAGCCTGATTCCTGGTCCATTGTGACCTGAGGTATTTGAGAAGGGGTGTGATATGAGTGGTATATCACTCAGAATATATATATATATATATATATATATATATATATATATATATATATATATATATATATATATATATATATATAATAAAATAAGCATTTCAGCTGTGTGCTGCATACTAGGCTGAGACCAGGGTGTATTGCCTGATTGAAATACTAAACCAGTGAAGATGTGACTCAATTTCTAAAAAATCGGCTGAAAGAATTTTTCACACACACGATAAAAGAGATTAAGCAGCAACCTTGACAACGAAGATGTTAATGTCGTGGATAATGGAAAGGAACTTTTGGTGTAAACAGCGAATCGGAAAAAGGAAAACCGTACCTTGTGAATTTTGGAATTGGCAGTTCACCATCATGCACTTGTAACGATTGGCAAAAATGGCTTCTACCTTGTAAGCGTATGTGCTGCATTTTAAGATTTAATGTTGACTGGGGTTGTGAAAAATGCCCTTTAACTTTTTCTCAGAATCCATTATTTGTTTGCTACAGTGAATATTTCTCCATAAGTGGAGATGATAAAAAATGATGTGGAGGATATGCCAATCTCAGACTTAAAATCAGTATTACCTGTGGAACAGCGAACACACGTTCCACCATGTAGTAATGTAGTAGTCATTTTTAGTTCATGTTTTACCATTTATTATAGTCTCAATGCGCTGCTAATGGGAAATAGACTATTCACAATGAACCAGCTATTACAATGGACCACCAACCTGGGGAAGAAAAAAGGTCCTCTTGTCTAATGGGCACTAGCCCATTCAAAATGAAGCAGCTATTTCCAGACCTCCAACCTGGGTCAACCACAAGGTCTTGTCTAATGGGAACTAGTCTGTTCTGAAAAAAAAGAAATTGCCCACATTTTTGAAAGCACAGAAGCATCCTTTTCTGCAGCAAGGAGTGGTCTATTTATAGGGCGCCAAAAGTTTGCAGGCCTCGGGACGCCATTAACATAAACACAAAGGTACAACAAAGAGATGGGACAAGTCTATAATCTGTAAAAGCTTATATTATCATTAATACAGTGACCCTACAATCTAATATTTCCAATCGGAGGCAACTTAAGGTGTGGTGAGGGGAAAAAGACAAAAGTGTGCATTTCCTGTGATGAAAGTTATTTTTTTTCAGTGAAATTAGCTATTTCCCATTAAAAAAATTAACTTGATGCTTTTCTCTGATGGGATTTGACATTCTAAGTGAGAATAATCTAAAAACCATTTCTCTAATGGGACCTAGCCTACTCAAAATGAAGGATCTGTTTCCATCTTGAGAAATGGTCCTAGCAACCAAAGGTCCGTTTCTCAGATAGGAACTAGTATCAGCCATAACTAAATGGTCACTCACTTTACCAATGATGTGATATGGCCAAACGTTGACAAATTTAAGAGCAGCCAATTAAATGATCAGTAATAACACAAGGTCCAATAAATGGCCATTCAAGTGACAAATTATAACTAGCATGAAAATATGGTCTAACAGTCATTCACGTGATCCAAAAGCAATATATGATCCAATGACTATCATTCACATGATTAATCAATAACCTATTGCATATTCCATACCGAGTCGAGGTCTTTTGTGCCTGCACAACCTAACAGACAGCTCATGCCATACTCTAATACTGTAGCAGCTAGTTTCAGTTAGAGGACGAGTTCTAGGAAAACATCAGTTTCATGTCATTTACATGTTTCGTTCATGTAATGTTTATCCCCACCTCTTGATAACTGGCAACTAGAGGGCTAGTTTTCTAGCATAGAATATGTCTCAACCAGACGCCATGCTAGTGGATAAAAGAATATGGACATCCCTGCTTTCCTACGCAGCCAAGCGAGCATGTTTGACATTAATTGGTTCGTTTCGTAGGTATATTGTGCTCATTAAAAGTGTTTCCTACACTGTATGGCTTGTTTCATGCTGAAAAATCTTTTAGACTGTTTCTTTTTCGAATTTCTTGAGCGTTATTGTTATTTTGGTAAATAGCATCAGGACTGAGCGCTGTACAGCGAAGTAGAACACAGCACTGCACTGTAGTATGTTTACTACATTTCCAGTCACTACCATCGGAATGTTATATAAGAGATGGAACCTTGGGAACATGTAGGTTCTAGGTTTGGCAGTTGAAGAGACTTCTGGATGGGAGCTAGGTCTGGGTGGATGCTAATCTACTGCTCTCCTGTTTCCCACCTATACTATTCCTGGTTGCAAACAGTATTTATATTAATGCACATTTTCAAGGTGTTTGGTGGTGCGCATTGGTGTTTTAAAGAGATAACCATGCGACGTAATGGGGTTCTTTTTGTTCGCCCGTTCTTGGGTGCTATAGTTTGCTGCTCCTTTGCATGCACAGGTGTTGCGCGCGTTCCTTGTCCTGTGCGTACACTTTATACTTTTCTTATCTTTTATGTGTTCTGTGAGGAGAGATAGTTTGATTGGCTTTCTGGTAGTTGTATGTGCAATCTTCTTTGTAACACCTCTACATGTACTGTGACTAGTCCTTTGATTGTGAGTATGCTTTGTCACGAACAGCAGGCTCGGGCGCAAAGGTTGTGCTTGGGAGTGGCAGTACCATGACCTGAAGGTGGCTGCTCCAGGTAAAAGGAGATTCAGTGTGTATGATAATTGCGAGTGTTGATTGCGCTGGTTTTTTAGCAGGTTTGTGCCCGAGTGTGGCAGACTCGCTGTCAGTAGTGTGGCAGGCTTGGATGGAAGATGTGTAGTTATTTTGTTTTGAAGGTTGAGTGTGTAGTTAAGTGTCTCGGGTTTGTTGTCGTATGTTTCGTGTAACCCTAAGAGTGGATGCAAGGTCTGTGTCGGTGCAGTGCATTGTGGCTATTGTCGGGAATGAGTGAATGTCAACTTCATAATTTAGCAATTTTATAGGAAGGGAGATGTGTAGTATGCTTACTGTTTATTGCATTTACTGTCACTATCATCAGAATGTTATGTGAGAAATTGGACCTTGAGACATGTAGGTTCTAAGTTTGGCAGTTGAAGAGACTTCAAGATGGGAGCTAGGCCTGGGTGAATGCTAATCTACTGCTCTCTTGTTTCCCACCTATATTATTCCCAGTAACCATATAAACCAAGTGTCCTTTTGTACCTCCTGCCTCATCCTTGCTTCCAGTGTAACTTAACTGAAGAGTAATGGCACTTCAAGCACCAAAGGGCATGAGGTAAGAAACGTAAATGCATCATAGTTGCCAACATGACCCATTCCAATCTGTGTCTATCTAGCCCTGTTTTGTATTCTGGAACTTGCAGCCTGTTTTTTTTATAAAGGAAAAGCTGAACTGCAAGACACAGATTGCAAAGAAAACAGGACTAAATAAGAACCTTGTGATGCTGGAAATGCCTTATGGAGAAACGGGGCCCTCCTAGTCCTTGTCCTACCACTTCTCTGTGTGTGTTTTCTCTGTTTTCTGCCATTGAGGTACAGCCTGGACCTCTGTCAGTGCAGCTCTTCATTTTATTTTTTGGAGAACACTACTCATGGGATTCCCTTATGGCAGCCATGAGTGGGGGTACACCTTTGTTCCCTTTACGTGTGTTTTTGGGCACTCACAGAGCAGGGTATGGGCTAGTGGCAGCTAAATGCTTACTTGGCAGTTGCACCAAGTGTCCTCCATTTTTGGGGCACCTAGGCCCGGCCATAGGATCAATGGATTGCTGATAGACACCAAGATGGCCATTGTGGCCTCTTTGTTTCTCTTGCCTTTTTACCTTGTTTCCCCAAGTCCTAGGAAGTTCTGACTCTGTCCCTTCCTCCTGAGTGGCTGTTGGGTGGAAAAACCATATATGTCACTGTTCCCTTTCCTCCTGAAGGGCTGCTGGGTGGAAATACCATACATGGCTCTGGGGCTGCCACCTGTCAGACTGACAGGAGCCTTCCCAGGGGCTGTGTTTTGTGGTTACAACCTAAGGGTGGGACCTGTATGAATGCAGTCTGAAGTGGGGGTTGCTGTGTGTTTGGGACACAATGAATGAGACAGCCCTGGTGGAAACTGACATGAATGCAGTGTAGTGTGCTGAAAGGCTGGGTACTTAACCCAATGCACATTCCTTGTATGCGTGTCTGGGTGGAGTGAATGACTGTTAGACTGATTGGCTGCCTGCTTCCCAGCATGGATCCCCTTCTGCGTGATTGACTGACTGAGCCTGGCTCAGCCAGAGTGAATGGGGAACAGATGTGTAAATCTGGGGACCTTTCACTTACCAATTTGTTCAGAAAATGAAGCAAGGAGAAGCTGTTCCTGGAAGCCCAACTGGAGGAAAAGTCTGCTGCCGCATTTCTTTGTGTAATCCAAAAGCTGATGTGTTCTTCCAAGGACTGATCCAGAGAGGAGCTGCAAAGGAGGCCTCTCCCCAAGCTATGAGGGACCATTGTGCTAACTGCTTCTCTTCATCGAAGTATCCTGAAAGCCAGTCCTATGTGCCTGCCATCTGGAGAAGGGGTCTTTGTGAGTCCTGAAGAGTGCCCGGACATCTCGAGTTGAAGTCCATTGGTGTCACCCAGGGTCCGGAGGTTCGTTTTGTGACCGCTGGAAGCCATTGCTATCTACTGCCCAGAAGAAGGGGTACCCTAGAATGGTGCTGCTGGACACCCGAGCTGCGCAAGTTCCAGAATGCCTAAGAACATTTCAAGGGACATCCTTGCCATCATCACTGACCACCTTTTCCTACCGGAGAGAGTCCAGAGTTGCTGATTGCAGAGAAAGGTCAGTTTGTGGGTTTCCCACCACCAGATGCTAACAAAGACGTCCAGAAGCTAACAAAGACATCCCGATGGTCCAGACTTGGTGAGGGAACTTGGTCCACTCCACTGGTCGAGTCCAGGTCACTAAAAGCCATCCAGAGGCCTGTGCTGCGGCTGAAGAACTGAAAGTCGGAAAACCGTGATATTCCGAAACCAGACACTAAAAGTGACCTATGCACCCATTGCCGCCAGAAGTCATTGAAGGCTCCCAGGGGCCTTACTCTCATCTGCCAAGCCTTTAAGGAGCCCACAGCAAGTTTCATATTCAGAGGGCTTCTACAGTCTGAGAAATTGTCGACCGAAGGAGAGCACCGCGAAGAGTATAACTGCTGCACTTTAGAAAGACTTTGGTTCCATTTTTCTTCTTGGACTCAGCATCCCAGTGGCTCCTTCTTAGAAGGGTAGGGGGGATCCATCCGCAGAGGGAATCGTCGAGTGAAACCGAGAAACTCTTGTCACTCTCCTACAAAGGCACCAAAGCTACTGTGACAAGGAAGAGTGTCTTCTATCACCAGAGTCGTCTAGCGGTCCGAGATTAGTCTTGGATCCTGTTCTACTGTGGCCTCTAAGGTACTTTGGGCTGGTAGAACCTTTTAAAGAAAGCAGAAGGTTATTGAAGATTATTGGATTTGGCTGTACAAGACACGATAAGTTACTTGCTAACTTTGGGGATTCACTGTACTTAATAACCAGCCTGCATCACCTCCTGAAAAGCTTAAGCTTGGTTGCTTCTCCATTGCTACCACATTGAGAGCCCTGGCTGGGGTGTTCTGTGCTTTTACCCTACCATATAAAGGGCAGAAGTACAGATAGCCCCTCCAGTCTTTACACCCTTACAGACCTGTTGAGGCTCCAAGTGAAGAAAGCGTACATACCAACCTGCCTCATTCCCATACATGACAACATTTTGGCACAGCTGGAAGGGAGATTTTGTAACAGAAATCGGGAGAAGTGAATATTCCTATTGGATTGAATGGGGGTTAATAATATTTTAGGAGCAAGGAATGAAAAAAGAGCACAATTATGGGTGAAAAACACGGGAGTCTGTTTGCCATGTATGCATTCTATTTCGAAGATGGTAGTCCAGTCTTGGTTTTGACGTTGCATTCTGGATCTTGTAGTAGAATAGTCAATCAATCAAATTATCAATCAAATTCTTTATTTTCTATCATAAAAGTACAAAATAAATAAAAAATATATACATTCAAAATGTTTGATTTCACTTGACAACTGTTACAAATCACCATGTATGAGTATCGGTCATTCCTAATATTATGTTTTGTCCAAATAATTGTCTTTTCAAATTCAGTAAAAAGATATTACCTCCATGTCCCTCTTCCTCATCACAGTACTTACTTGTGAGGTCCCAACCTCCATACCAGGAGTCCATTCCATCTTTTAACTAATACCCATACCTGCCTCACCCCTCCTGAGAGTACAATACTCCCAACCCCCACAACATGTTAATTTTTTTATTTCCTGCCTACCTGTTGAGATCTTCGGTGGGTGGCTGGCCAACTGTTACTCCATCGTTATCCTCTCGCTGCTGGGCTGGGAGGGGCACCTGTGTTCGCCTGCACTCCATGCTGGGCTTTGGGGTGCTTGAGAGTGGGGATGTTGGTCTCTCATGGCCCCTTGCTGAGTAGAGTGCCTGGTTGAGCTGGCACCTATTCCATGTGCCCTGCTGGATGGACCGGTATGGATGTCCTAATTTATGCATCTGCCCGGGCCGGAGTGTGCCTCTGGGACTGGGCGCCAGTGAGTGGGAGCTGTGGTTGGGGGCCTTGACTGTCGTACGGGGTGTGTGTTACCGGGTCCTCTCCGGTCCCTGTCTCGGATGCTGTTTCGTTGTGTGGAGATGGGATGGGGCTCTGGTGTGCGCAGCCACCTCTACTGGCTGTCACATGATTCCTGGACCTTGCAGGGAAAAGGGCATGGCAAGGTTTCTCCATGATGTTCTTCTTTTACATTAAAATATATGCGTATATTTCTATCTATATTGTGATGCGCGGCAGGCGTTTTATATGATGAGGGTTATGGGGGCTGTCACAACACCAGTTGGCTTGTGTTTCCTGTTTCTGCCAGATGTGTACACTCTGGGCTGCTTGACTGGGTCAGGTGGACAGAGGGTAGACCCAGGTGCTGTGGGAGGATGCCTCAGCATGGGGTTTTGCCTGATTGAAATTGCCTGCACCTGTGTTGTATTTGCAGCCTTACTTTAAAGGGCGATGCTACAGTTTGACTTTTGGTCTTTTGCTGTGCTGGTGCTCTGCTCTTGGGTTAAGCTGTGTTCTGCTGCTTTGTGAAGTTTTTACTGGTGGTTGCCTGTAGTGTTTCTACCTGTTGTACCTGGCTGCCATGGCTCCTGGTAAAAGGCGGTGTAAGCCGAAGCATGTGGAGGTTGAGGGTGACATAGCAAGTTCCCTGTCTTCCTCTACGGACTCTGACCAGTGCTTCTCCTCCAATTGTAAGAGGGCTTCTGCACTGTTGGATAGATTGTTGGTCTACATTTGTGGTGGTGGCACTCATTCATGTTAGGGGGATACAGGTGTTTCCATACCTGGACGACTGGTTACTTAAAGCTTCCTTCATGGAGCTGTTGATGGAGCGCGTAACCACAGTCGACATCTCTGGGGTACGTGATCAATTTGGAAAAATCTTGTTTGGAGTCTTCTCAGGATCTGAAATATATAGGGGTCCATTTTTGGATGGCAGAGGGGCAGGTTCTGCTGCAACTGGAACGCCAGTCTGCCTGCAGCGTCTTTTTGGGCTTCTGCTGAGCAAGGAGTGGGTTACGGCCAGGAAAGTTCTCAGGGTTCATGGGTCACATGACAGCGTGTGTCTTTGTAGTCCTGTAGGCACGCCTGCACATGTGACCGCTTATGTCCCACTTAGACCGCTCTTTGGTTGGATTCCCAGAAGTACGAGTCTCGGGTTGCAATTCTCCCGGATTGTGGGTGCAGCTCCAGTGGTGGATGGATCTGAACAATCTGTTGCAGGGTATTCCGTTGCTTCATTCCTTACCGAATATTATTACTACTGACGCCCCGTGACCTCTGGTAAAGCAGCAGTGTTTGGGGCCTGGAGCGCTGGATGCGACGCAATCATCCAATTAGTGGGAGCTGGCAGCGATCTTCCTGGCTCTCGAGACATTTTCCAATGTCATCCGGGGGTCAGCTGTTCTGGTCCGAATGGACAAAATGTCGGCTCTGGTGTATGTCATTCAAAAGGGTGGTACGAAATCACTTCGCCTGGAGTCTCTAGCGCATTGCGTTTGGGATGTTGGGTGGAGAGCACCCTGCTGTCTTTGGGAGCAGTTCATGCCGGGTGGGAGGTGGGATGGTGGTCAACGTACAGGCAGATGGACTGAGCAGACTTTTCCCATGGTCCGATTGAATCTTGCGCAGGTCAGTATTTTACATTATCTGTCTGAGTTTTGGGCCAACAGTGCTATACTTGTTTGCGTCTCCAATGAATGCTCAACTGCCCTGGTTTTGGTCCAGGTTCCCATCTCTGGGGGCTTAGTGTGTGGATGGCTTGACACTATAATGGCCACAGGGCCTTCTTCTACATTTCTTCCAATCCCACTGCTTCCCAAAGTACTGCTGAAGATTCTGGTCTCGGGGTTGTTGGTGATTCTGGTGGTGCTGGTGTGACCAAGGCGCTCAGGGTACTCTCTTCTTCTCAACCTGGCTATAGCTCCGGGATGGTTCCTGCCCTCGTGCCCATGCCCACTCTGGATGGGCTCTCCTGCCTGTCAGATTCCGACTTTTTTGGGGCGGGTGGAAGTTAAGAGGCAGGGATTACGCAGACTGGGCTTAACTCCACCATTGGCAACTGCAATTCAGAAGTCCAGACGTCCCTCGACGCCGAAGGTGTATGAGGCGCACTGGAAGAACTTTGCAAGGTGGTGTTCTAGGAAGTCGGTGCATGTTTTGGACTGTTCCTTAAATTTGATTTTGCAGTTTCTGCTGGGTGGATGGGACCTGGGCCTCGCTGTGTACTCTTAGGGCCCAGTGGGCGGCGATTCAGGGAGCACTGGGTTCTCAATTCTGAGTGTGAGCCATTGGTCTTCCGGCTGTTAAAATGTTCTCTATTGTCAAAACCCATGGTGTGTGCTGGTGCTACTCCTTGGGACCTTGCCTTGGTTTTGCATGCTTTGCAGGACTCTCCCTTTGCACCAGTGGAGTCCATTGATATCAAGTTTCTCACATGGAAAACAGTGTTTTGGTGCCCATTACTTCAGCAAGGAGGCTGGGTGAAATAGGAGCCTTTTTGTGCACGGCTCTGTTTCTGCAAGTTCTCCCAAATTCTCTGGTTCTTATATGTGATCCAAGTTACCTTTCTAAAGTCCTTTCAAAGTTCCATTAGGAACATGATATTGTGCTGCCGTGTTTTATTTATTAATTTTTTCCACAATCCTGGCTCGCTTGATGAGGAGGAGTGGCATAAATTCGATGTGCAAAGGTCTGCCTTGGCCTACCTGGACAGAATGGCATCTTTTTGACAGTATTTCAGTATGTTTGTGACATTTGGGGGAAGCCTGGCTTGAAGGCATCAGTACCTATGATTGGCTGTTGGATGAGGCAGGCCATTGCATTAGCCTATTCTGGGGTGCAGGTGTCTTTGCCAGCTGCTGTTCAGGGTCACGTTACAAGCAGCATGGCTGCATCTTGGGCATAGGCAGGGGGAGTGTTGATTCAGGAGATCTGCAGGGCGGCTACCTGGGCCGATCCAATACGTTTACCAGACACTATTGCCTCAATTTGCACGGGCAAGGGTGTATCTTTGGGGAGGAGGTGTTGAGTGCTGGGACTGTGACTAAGGTGATTTGTTGTGGTGATTTGGAATCAACTTTGTGAAAGGGTGTTGCAACTGCACGCTTTTTGGTCTATTTTTAAGTTCATGGATCAATTTGTCACCACTGTCTTTGCTTGCCTCACAAGTAAGTACTGGGTTGAGGAAGAGGGACGAGGAGGTAATGGCTTGGTTATTTACTGGCAATCCTAAGTCCTAATCTTCCTCATCACAGTACTTATGACCCTCCTCGCCTGCCTTGGTGCGATGTGAAAAACCGGAGAAGAGTAGTGTCCTGGTTGGTAGACACTCCCGTCGCCTGCTGTAAGTGATTTCCATCTGGCACACACCCAAGTCTCGCTCAGCATGTAGTGCGCAACTGAAACCCTTATTTATTTTTTATCTATAAATTCAATATTCTGAACGATATACCACTCCTATCACACCCTTTTCCTGGAACCCCCCCCCCCCCACCCGGTCACACTGAATCAGGAATCAGGCTAGTTTGCATATATTGTTGTGACTGCGTGCAACTGTTCAAAGCGGCTTCCATAAGAATTTACAACAATTTATGTATTTTTGACCACATTTGGTGTTTTTTCTCAGTCCATTCTAAAGACAATTTTAAAGCCATCATGACAGCTGAAAAGTCAATTCTGTTTTTCTCTTGTGTTTGAAGGGGGAAGGTGGGACTGATATTCTGTTTGATTTGTGCTATTCCAGAATATCTGCTCTCTCCTCACATCTATTTAATTGTCTATTGGGGGATTGAGGGGTGTTGCAAGGGGAACTTCTAACCATAGTGCCATCTGTCCAAACCAACACAAAAGTATTCTTTTCTGTGCTACGTATGTTTTTGGTGCTCATTACTTGATTCCTAGTGTATTAAAATATATTATTCTGTGTTCTGTCACCCCATTGGTGATTGTTGTTGTTAGGGAGAATTCTCTATTTAGGTTGAATTTCCTAACCTAGGGAGTCCCCCAGCAGCTTTGCTGGATTTCTGGAGTTTGTTTTTTTTTCCTCCTGCCAAGAGTGAGACTCTTTTTCTCCCACTCTTGGACATGATTTATGGTATTCCTTTGACTGGTAATGTGTTTTATGGGCTATGGTGTCCTTTACTCCATAGGGTCTCATGTGTTTTTCCTATGTGTGTTACACAGCACCCTCCGTGCAGTAACACAGGGGTGTCATAGTGACACCCCACCATAGACTCCATACCCTGGGACTGACTACGGTCTCCCAGGGCATGTAATGTCACCATTGGCTTTACTAGTCCCAAATTATTAACAGAAACCAGGACAAACCATCATATTGTGGACGTACTGGTCTCTGTCCCCCCTGATCGAGTTTTGGCTGGTGGCAGTGGAAACTACTTTTTATATTCAACCGCGAATATTTTCCTATGGGATTTTCCCATTGTTCGAGGCTACCAACTTTAAATATTTAATTCTCATAACCTCGAACATACTGCCGGTTTATTTAATTAATATTAATTCTCCGGTTGGTATTTTTTGCCACGACTCGATTCTAAAATGGCGTTTGTGTTCTCTTCTGTGACTCCAACCCAAGTCAAGCCCTGTGTTCCACTTTTTGGCGGGCTTCTCCACAGAAGCCTCCAAAAGTGGTGCCACTCTGTCTGGGTACCACAGCGGGTGTGGGAGGGGGTTTAGGCACCCTGGACCGAGTTACCTTGGTAACTCAAGTCGCACTCTTGTGTGATTGGCCCAAGTGGTGAGCCGGCCGGCTCACCACTTAGCATGTTTGAGTGACAGCTAGGTTGAGTGAATGGGGGTTTTCTGCATAAAAGCAGGGCTTTGGGGACTGGAACTTCAGAAGTCGCCACAGGACCTGAGAATCCGACGATGGAGAAGCTGAGCCGACCTACCACGACGACACCACCGGTGGAGCCCTGCAGAACCGACTCACCACTTCCCGACGACAGAGAAGATCTCCCGGCTGGAGAGGCTTTTTCCCCTGACTGGTGGGCACAACCAGTTTACCTTTCTTTCTTCGCACCCCAGCCCGGTTTGTGGTCGAACTGCCCGTGCCAAGCACCCCGGCAGCCGGATAGCCACTCACCACTGAACCGCGAATCACCGGACCGATCCTTGTACCTGAGAAACTCTGCGGCTGGTTTCTTCCCTGGCAGTGCAACGGACTCCTGTCTTCCTCCACGACGAGATCCTCTCTTCCCCCGGACGAAGCACCGACGTGCATCCGCTGCCAGGAACAACTGCCCCCGCTGGAGCGTTCTCACCACTTTAAGGTACCGTGTCCGCCAGGCCTCCCTTTCTAAAGATTGCTACAAGGTAATAATAACCCCTTAACCTTCTGGACTGGGCTGACCCTCTAACTGGTACCTTTCTTTGGTCCAACTCCTTTTTGAACCTTTACAAGACTTTTGTGCACTGCAACCGTGTGACCTTGGATCATTTCGTTTGGATCCTCTGAAAGTGGATCCGGCCTCTTGAACTCTAACTTCACGGTTTTACTTTGCCTTCCTCTCTTGTTATGTTCTGGTAAAAGTGTTGGGATCTGTTTCAACTTGTTCTCTGCTTTTCTCTCCATTTTTTTAAAACAAACTATTAGAGTGCATCTACGTTAAGCGCTCACCGCTGTCTGAAAATAAGTGGAGCTTTACTTAAGACTTGTCTAATATTCTTTTATGGGAGTGTATATCTTTTAGTGACCGTGTTTTTGAATTGCTTACTATTAGTGCCTGTGTGTTTTTCTAGATGTGGTTTTAAATAAATAATTATATCTCTTTTACACCAAGCCCTGGTCAGTGTTTACTTGTTCTATTGTGTTCTCCTGACCTATTGTGAATACTATGTATACTGCCTAACTCTTCTTGAGGGAAGTCTGACTGCTCAACCACAGCTACCAAGTGAACCTGTGTGGTACAGACTGCTACCAAGTGGGTTTAGTGCCAAACACCTGTAGTCCTAAATCTTTTGCAGTGGTCCCGGAGGGAACTGCACAGGTTTCTGCCTAACAGTTGTTTACCTATTAAAATATATTGTGATTATAATTTAAATACATAAATATTTACCTATGCAAACTAGCCTGATTCCTGGTTCAGTGTGGCTGGGGGGGGGGTTCCAGGAGAAGGGTGTGATATGAGTGGTATATCGTTCAGAATATTGAACTTTATAGATAAAAATAAATAAGGGTTTCAGTTGCGCACTACATGCTGAGCGAGACTTGGGTGTGTGCCAGATTGAAATCACTCACACTTGGGGGCTCATCGGGATATCCTGAATTAGGCATACCACTCGTGACAGTCTAACACAGCATGCTAGCTGACAGGGTACATACACCTCGTTGGGTCACCATACTGTGCTACACTGTGCAAGCACCCCTCAAAAGAATTAATCAAAGGAGTTGGGCCTGTTTGCAAAAGTAAAGTAACCCTGAGATAAGCCAGAAGGAAATTAATATTTCCGGAATGGCGACCCCAGTGGAAATCAATATTGCAAAGGAACACCAACTGCACACATTGTTTGTCAGGGGTGAATGACTAGAACAGGACGAACAGGTATGGCTGCAGGGAATAAAACAAGAAATCACTAAAATCAATTTTGATACCTGGCAGGATAAGGGTCCATTACATCAAGCACTCAGTGAGTTGTATATGGCCCCTAAAATAAAAGAGCAGTGCAAAATTGCCAAAATAGCAGCCTACCCGTACCTCCACATAGGAGTCAAAAAAGAAAAGTACGCAGACCATGTAGATTTCAAAAAGAGGCAAGGAGAAGCACTGCAGAAAATCCAGAACAATCTGGACTCTCCAGAGCGAAGGCTCCAGGGTAGCCAAGAATCTAAAACAGAGGCTAGGCAGTATGCCACCAAACTCCAAGAAGATCTGGCTATCTTTCTGCAAAAGAATGCAGAGCAAGATACACAGGTACAGACACTGCAAAAAGAGTGTCAGGAAAGGCTTGACTCTTTAAAACAGAGTCAACAAAAACTGGCACAACAATTAACTTTTAACAGAGTCTGTGCAGAACAGTTCAACAACTTACAACACCAGATAGACAAATTAAAAGGGGAAAACAATAAATTAATGATTAAAGACTTAGAATCCCAAGCAGAGTTTGATGAGGAGCGAAAGAAAGCTGGTGCATTCAAAAAACAGAGGGACGACCTGGCTGAGCAGAGGGGCACTCTAAGTCAGGAGAGGGACGCCTTAGGCCAGGAAGTCAGCCATTTAAAAACAAAGTTGGAAGAAAATCACCTGGCCCTTCAGGAATTTGGTGAAATCAAGACTGATTAGAAAAAGCTACTAGAGCACACTAGGCGGGTGGAGGATGCTCTGGAAAAGAATAATCAGACCAGTAAGGACCAAACTCAGGGGGTGAGTCTCCTGCAGCAAAAATTGGCCCAGTACTCCCAATTCAGGCAGGAAGCACAGAGAGACAATGAGGCTCTCTGTGAAAAGAATGACAGGCTCCTCAAACAGATAGCCATGCAAGAACAACTCATAGAGACCAGTAAGGCCATAATAGAGGAGCAGAAAGGTCAGATATTGGCATGTCATCAGAAAATAGGGGCTGAAAAAAATGAGGTAAAATGGGAGAGAGAAACCCCTGAGCATAACGTCAAGAACCCTGGTATCGGGGACTTTAATCCCTTCAATTCCATGGACTCTGCCACCCTCATGTCCACTGGCTCATATGAACCAAGGGCCACAGGGATGGTAGACTTCAACCCAATGGGAAGTGTGGGACTGACAGATCAGCGCCTCCAAGAAATGGATGGGCGGGCATCTATGTACAGGTTCCCAAATATTAGGGCCAGCCTCTCTGATCAGCGAGACTCCAGTGAGGGGAGAATCAGAGAACTGGATCCTCAGAAGCATCACCTACCAAGAGATCAGTCAGTCAAATTTGGTGGGGAATTCCATGAGACTAGGCCCACAAAGGGCATTTAAAAAAAACCTCTTCCCAGCTAGGACAGTGGGGGGTACTCGGCCAATCCTGGGAGCAAGGGAGAATCAGAAGACTCTTCTGAGCGCCACAGGTTTCAAGAGACTAGGCCCCCACATTCTACCAGCCATTCCCAAGCTCGCAGAATCAGGGAGAGCCTAGAGGAATAGACAGCCACCTCTGTTAGCAGTGCCTCTGAGTCAAAGGAGGAGTGGACCAGGGCGACCAAAACTAAAAAGGCCAACAAAATTAAGAGCGCCCTATTGAAAGATCCCCTGAAGCAAATCAAGGCTATTAGGAGCGTTATAACGCCCTACCAAAAATATGCCAAATATTCCGTTTGGGAGCACCTCGAGCTGTTTTAGCAAATGATGGAGACTTTCCACCTGAAGGACAGCCAAAGCTGTATTCGGCATGTTAAGTGGACATTTTCACCTGAATACTCCAGCTTCTTTGCGGGGCTGGAGGATTAGAACCATTCAAGATGGTCCACCTATAGGGCGGCCATCTTAAAGCATTTGTCAATCTATAGAAACCCTCAAGAGGCCTGGAAGGCGGCCTACAATCTGCAATGTGGGGAAGACCAGGCCCCACAAGAGTTTTCCAAGAGTTGAAAAATGCCTTTGAGCAGACCACCAGGAGGGTGCGCGCAGACAATAGAGAATTTATCAATACCTTCTTTCATGCCCTGCCTAAATACATTATGACCCAGCTGGTGAGGGACTTTCATGAGAAAAGATCACTAGACTGGGTCATTGAACAAGCAACTTGCATCTACGAAGTGCAGAAGCCAGTAGAAAATAAAAGTGCCAATAAAAGCCCAAAACCAACCAACACCCCTGCTGCTGCTAAGGTGGCAGCGGTGAAGGTTGCCCCCATTTTAGATCTGGAGATAGAGGGGCCTAAAAACATTCCTGCACAAAATCCCACTAACCCAAGACCCAGAAGGCCCTCGGGCCAATCCCAAACAGGGAGTCAGGGAGGTAACCCCACAAATGGGACCTCTAACTCCCTGGACTACATCAGCCCCCGTTACAAGGGCAACAGACCCATCCTGGGCTATGTGTGGACTCCTCCAGCCCAAGGGGGGGGGATCCAACCAGGCAACAGCCAACCCAGGAAACTTCCCTCCTCACTTTCCTCAGGAGGGCAATAATCCCCCAAATGCCAGGTTGAGTTTCTTTCCCCGGGACCAGCCAAACACCAACCACCAAAACAACCCTTATTCCTTTCCCCACTTTCCTGAGCCCAGACAGCCCAATACGGGAGAGGGGAGGCCAAGGGTGAAGGGCTACCAAACTATCCTAACCAAGGGTTTTATGGGAGAAGGGACAGTTACCCTTCCCGTGATCAACCAAGGGTAGACCAGAGGACCCCGTACCAGCCAGAGTGGGTGTCCCAACTGGAGCACCAGGTCCAGAACTTGGCACAGGATCTGGGTCACATGCTGAGGGCTCAACAGAACCCTCAGATGAGCATGGCGACTCAGAACTCCACAAATCAAGGGTCTAGTGCTCCAGAACAATGACGAGGAAAGAACCCAGACAACCCATCGGTTCCCAGGGAGGAGGCACAAGGGGAAGGGGGGTGTAAAGCCTTTGAGGAAGCTTCCTTCCCCACTTGTGAAAAGCCCCTGGAAACCCAGGAACTGGAACCAGAATCTCCTGCCCCCGAAAATCTGCCACCAAGGACCAGAGGGTGGGTAGGAGAAATAAAGAGCCTAAAAAGACCCATTTTGTGGAGGAGGTGCGATCTTCCAATTTGAAGGAGAGGGGTCCTCAAAGGATTCTGGGAAAAGGATATTCTCCTTTTGGAATGGGGGAACTCTTCCCAAAGATAAATGGGTCCCAAGAGATCCTGATCAAAACTGGATAGATGTGGGGACCGAGTTAAAACTGCCCATCATCAAACCCCAGAAAGACCAGCAAGAAAATCACCTTGTTCAAACCCATTCTGATGACTGCCTCCAAAAAGGGGGGGCAGCCCAGAATCAGAACCAGGGGAGCCCAAAACTCCCCCCATATCCAATTGCCACCTTTTGCTTACAGGTTCCCAAGATCCCAAACAAAATCCGACCCAAATCCACCCCTCTATCAGAATCCAAAGCAAAGAAACTGACCCACCAATTGGCCAAAAATGTGCATTATCTTTGCCCTCTTGAGGAGAAGGAGGGAAGATTTCATGCCCCGGTCCAAATACAGGGGCAATGTTCATTTTTGGCACCGGTGGACACTGGAACCCAAGCCACCCTTCTGTCAAAAAGGGCCTTTGATCAGCTGAATTCGGGGAGAAATAACAAATCCCTCTCACCCCTCTTCCTGGACAACGTCAGAACTTCGACGGGAAGGAAATTCCTGTCGAGGGGACTGTGGATTTAGACATTAAAATTGGGCAACACAAGGTGAAGTACCCGGTCATAGTTGTGACTCCAGAGGGCACACCATGTTTACTAGGGAATGACATCCTGAGTAGATTGTCTCCCCTAGTAGATTGTGTAAACAAGGTCCTCTGGACTCAGACTAACCGACAAATAGAATTAAAACATAGTGTCAACCATGTTAGTTTAAATGGCACATGCCACATGGTTGAACAAAAACCTGACCAAATTGAATTCCATTTCCAAAACAACCAAATCCCAGACGTGACAGTAATTGCAGTAGGACAACAAACGGGTGAAGGGAAGTCCTCTCTATTTCTGAAAATCAACCTTCCTTCCAGTATCAAGTGGCATTCCACACTGGAAGGGACTACTCTGAAATTCTATACAAATTCACAATCAGAAAATCCCACTCCTATAGTCCAAAATGATGAGAAACCAGCTCAAAGCTTGGCTGACATTCAGAAAATTGGAGAACAGTTGTTCATCCCTATTCAGTAAAATGAGGGGAAGGCCTCTGTTCTCGCCCGAGTGTGTGTGAACAACAGTAAGAGCTTCATCAGCGAGGCCATATTCCGCAAACTCCCAAAATATCCAGCCATTCCCACATTTAAATTGATAGACAAATGGGAAATGGACCTGGAAACGCCCAATTCCAAACATCTCCTGCCTAGCATATGTCCATAGGCAATAAGAGCATAGTCCATAATTGTTGGGTCGTGCAAGATGTTCCTGCTGCATTTTATTTAGGCAGTGACATTCTCAATCGCTTGGCCATTAGTTTGGACCTAATAAACTTCAAAGCCTGGTCCTGATTAGCGGTTAATCCCATGGACTTTGATGACCCAGAGAAAGCATTTCGGTCAGCTCAACTGCTACCATATGCAGTTGAAATTCAGATTGGAGAGGAAGTCACCATCCCTGAACGAACCTGACAATTCTCACTGGAAGTAAGAATTAAAAGAGGACAGAAACTGAAAAATCCTGACGCCTATGTTCATCTCATTGCTCATTTCCAACAGCAAGGGTTGGGGGTAAACCCAACATCACTAGTCAACACAGAACACACCACCATTCAAATAGAGGTGGATAACGGCGACCTAAAGAGTATCACTCTGGGCGCAGGCACCATTATTGGAATGGCGGTTGATGATTGACATTTTTGCATAGATTTAGGTAACGAACTCTTAGGACCAATCCCCAAAGACTGTTTTGACAGTGATAGAAACAATGACACAACACAGACAGGATCTTCACCCAGCAGGGGGGGAATTTCCTAGTGTACTCTTTATGCCCTTATGGTAAGGAAGATGTGACCTGTGACTTCACCTCGGATGAGGTGATCTTTCATGTCCACCAGGACTGCCTTCCCCATCTGAAGCCACCAGTCCAAGTCAGTACTTTGACCAGGGACTTCTCCACCCAGCTGGAAGAAGCCCCTGAGATAGCCAAACCAGAAGTCTTTTCGGGCTTCAGGGAGATGGTTGAAGAGAGAGTCAACCGAGCTGATGCCTGTGAGACTCGAGCAAAAGTAAAAATTGAAACAAGTTTTCTTAGATTTTCAAGATCTCTTTGCAATGGACTCAAATGACTGTGGTCGCACCGACATCCACCCACAACAACAATTCTCATGGACCCTGGCATGACTGCAGTGTTTGTGAAGCAATATTGCGTGCCTCTCGTATCAATAGAGTACCTTACTGAAATAATTAAGAACCTTGAGTCCCGTGGGATAATTCGTCCAGTCCACATCACCTTCAATAATCCGGTGCTGGGGATTTTGAAACCAAACGGCCAGTGGAGACTCTGTGCTGACCTAAGGGAGCTCAACAAACGGGTCCACACTTCCCGATGGCCTCTTCTCTACATTGACCAAGGGCTGACCCAGACCCAAGGGTCAAAGGTATTCACTGTCATTGACCTGACCAATGGGTACTGAACTGTACCTGTCAGTAGGGAGGACCAATACAAGCTGGCCTTTACCTTTGGGGGGCAGCAGTACACTTGTACCCGGACTCCCTTCGGATACATCAACTCAGGCAATGAATTTAACATCTTTCTGCATAAGGCCATGTCCGACTTGGGTGAAAGGGGTAACCTGGCCTATGTAGATGATGTTTTAATTAAATGCTCAACTGTGGAGGAACACATAGCGGAGATCCATTATGTTCTGACACAGTTGAGGGCTGCTGGAGCAAAACTCTTTCCAAAAGGCACAGTGGTGCAGGACCCGTGTCAATTTCTTGGGGCATGAGATGACTCCTGAGGGTCTCTGTCCCCAGGAAAAGAAAGTAGAAGCACTCCAGAAAATAAGTCCCCACAACTCTGCCGGAACTAAAGAGCGTCCTTGGACTAACTAATTACAGCAGAAAGCTCATTGAGGATTACACAGAGATCACAAGACCCCTGATCCATCTGTTGAAGGGGGGGGTCAAGTCGCAGTGGGGTCCAGAACAAGCCAAGTCAGTAAGACAACTCGAAAGAAGCCTCTCACAAGCGCCTTGCCTAGCTTATCCTGTCAAAAACAAGGAGTTCTTTTTGGAGACAGGGTTCTCAAATACATGCTTGACTGCAGTATTATATGAAAAGCGTGACAAGGTCAATAAAGTAATCTCCTATGCAAGTAAGACTTTATCCTCTGTGGAGGAAAAATTCAGCGATTGTGAGAAAGCACTCCTGGCAACGGTGTGGGCATTGAAGAATTACTGCCCGTTTATCCAGGGGGAACACATCATAGTGGAGACTCCACACCACCCTTTGCAATATCTTCAAAGTGACAGAATCCGGTCCAGAAATGTGAGTAATTCCCAAATTACTTCCTGGATTCTGTCAATGCAAGGCTTTCCTGTGGAGGTCAGATATGGCCAAAACAAGAAGAGTCCCCTCACGCAAGTTCAGGCTGACTTGCATGATTGTGCCAGAGAAAACTGTCTCGAGGACGAAAGTCTTAAAATGAAGGACAACATGGAGGCATACCTTAATTCCCCACACAAAGTCTATGAAGAAGACAAGTGTGAGGGAATGCCCACTGTCTATGTGGAAGGGTGCTCCTACCATGTTGACAGCAACGGGGAAAAGGAACTTATGGCCGGTTGGGGAATGCATGGGTGAATGATGCCCCAGAACCCTCCGCTGGGTACAAAATCGGTCCCCGAAGTAGTCAAGTAACAGAGCTGATGGCTGTGCATCAAGCCATCCTCACTGCTGTCCAACACCAACTCCACAAACTGGTCATAATCTCTGATTCAGATTATGTACGGAACGGGTTCGTGGAGCACCTGGTTAACTGGAAAACCAGAGGCATGTTATGTGCTAATAATAAACCTTTGAAACATGGAAAATTAATACAAAATATTGATGATTTGGTCACCTCGAATGGGATGACCATCTACTGGAAAAAGATCAAGGGTCATTCTAAAGTAGAGGGACCAGACAAAACTGAAATTACCAAGCTGATCAGCTGGCCAAAACCGGTGCCATCCAAGGGGATCTACTTGAGATCGAGTCCCTATTGGGGGAAATCCAGGTCACTACTATCACTAGGTCCCAGACAAAAGCTCACAATGAACTCTCAACTGCACAATGGAGTAAGGAGACCCCACATGCTGATTTGATTATGGCTCAAAAAGGGGAGTTTTATCAACACATTGAGGACCCTGAGAACTTTCCCCTGACGGATACCGATTGCATTGGTAAAGAGGACCTCAGAGTGTTGATGAAATGTCCAAAAATGTTCCGAATCCAAGACAATTTGTTGGTGAGGAGATCCATATCTGGCCATGACCAGTGGGTGGTCCCTACCTCATTCCGAAGCCTAATGCTAAGTCACGGCCATGATGCGGCCACAACCGGTCATCGGGGGTTTCATACGACATTAGAAATCTTGCGAGAGTTTGCATACTGGCCACACATGGGGCAGGACCTCGACCAATACTTAAAGGGGTGTCTTGTGTGTGCACAATTTCAGCCAACATCACTCACACACTGTGCTCCCCTCCAAAAGAGGGGGATGACACTGCCTTGGTCAGATTTGCAAGTTGATTTTATCGGGCCTGTGATTCGCTCCTCTAGGGGGAACAAGTACATTTTGACCGTAACATGATTGTTCACTAAATGGGTGGAATGTCTCCCGGCCCCAAATTGCAAGGTAAAAACAGCAGCTGCCCTGATGACCAATCACATCTTCTTGCATTTTGGACTACCCCAAAGGATTGAGTCAGAGGTAGCCACTTCACCAGCGAAGATGTGGGAGATACTTGGGGTCAAAAGGAAACAACACATTGCCTACCGGCAGTCCTCTAGTGGTGGAGTTGAGAGGTACAATAAAACTATTGTGAGGATATTAAAAAAGTTTGTGGCAGATTCTGGGCCAAGTTGGTACATTTGATTACCCCTTGTCCTGATGGTCATCAGATCTACCCCTTCTCCTGCAACAAAAATGTCTCCATTTGAGCTGATGACTGGATGAAGGATGGTGCTACCCCAGCATCTGCTCTACAGAACCCAAGAGCAGACCTTGATAAATGCCTCCACAACTCATGAGTATATTGAGAATCTGAGAAAACACCTTCCACATGCTTTTGCCTATGCTCAGCGGAATCTAGAAAGATCTGCAGACAGTATGAAGACCCACTATGATCTTAAGACAACTAAAAAAGAATATCAAGTAGGAGACCGGGTCTAGTTGTACAATTCCAAAGGAACCAAGCCAAAGAGCGCAAACTCCTCCTGGGTTGGCGGGGTCCTTTTGAAATTGTGGACAGAATCTCACCAGTCGCCTACAGAATCCACATCCCCAAGGGCAGTTTGGCAGTTTGGGAAGACAAGTGGGGACACATAAACCAGCTAAAGAGTTGCCATCCCAGGCATGCTTTGCGGCAAATAGAGGAGCCAACCGGAAACCCAGAGGGGGAAAATCCGGAGACATAAAAGAATCACTAAATGTTCACTGTGTATGTGCAAGAAGTGTGTTAAAACCATTAGTAAACATAGATGGGGAATATCACCATTTGTAATCCATGCACATGTCTTTCCCACTGCTGACATTCCCAGATGACGTGTGGACACAGTAGTGGGAAAATTTCCATAACCATGCTATGTTCTATCTTCTAGCATCTGAACTAAGAATCATCCCAAGGATTACCAAGGAGGACCACTCGGGGACTGGGAGGAAAGACCCAAGGAGCCCGGAGTGCCGCTCCATACTCCCAACCAGAACCAGCAATACGCCCAACCAGAACCAGCAATATGCCCAACCAGAACCAGCAATACTCCTGACCAGAACCGGCGAGGAGAGCGTATCACCTCCAGCACTGACGGGAGAAGCTACTGAGTTCTCCACACGGACAGAAATCTTCCCCTTGATGGGAGATCAAAACCAAGTCAGAAGGGGGGGCTCTGTGGGATGTATTGACCCACTTTGCTATGCGGCATCACCCTGCTAGTTATGGTGAAGGAAACGGCAACAATGGCGGCAAAACCCTTGTGTGCCCCAAAAACTTAGAAAAATCTACAAAAACCGTGTGCTTCAGCACACAAAAAGAGGGATGCACAACCTGCCACCCATGGTGCATGTGCGGTGAATAGAGCACACCCTGCAGAAAATGTGCCATTGGGCTCCATGACCAGCAAACAGAGTGCAGAGAGAGAAGCAGCACTTTGCAAGTGAAACCTCAAAAATGTGCCTGTAAATCACATTTGATTTGTTGCTAAAAACTCCAAAAATGCCTATAACGCAACACCTTTCAACATTCAAAATCTTGCTTGGTGCTACAATACATGTAGATTGTCTGTAAACTGACAGCCCATGCCAGAATCTGGGTGCAGTACCCTGGGCTACCTGAATGACAGCTGTCAGATGAGTTGCTAATGAAACTTAAAAAAATATTAAAGGATTTAAATTAAAAGTCTGCTGGATTAGCAAACATAAAAACGATTTTTGCTAAAAGGATTACAGACCTTAGTTGTGTTTTGATTCCCCATATGTAAAGCCAAGAAAGTAATGTATTTATGTTTGATGCAACAAGTTTGGGGTTTGCTGGATTAAAAAGTTAATTAGCCTGGCTGAGCTACAAGAACTGGAAAAGCAGGTTTCTCCCAGAGGGAGGGCCTTCCTCTCAGCAGAAACCCACGGGGAGGTTCTAAGTGCGGGTTAGCCCAGACTTTTGTCTATGGAAAGAGAAGGAAGAATGACAGACCTTCAGCCCAGGAAACTGAGGTGTGAAGGTGGTCCTAAATGGCTCCTGGAAGTAACTTCCCCCAAGGAGGACTCCCAGGAGAGACAAAGGGACTGAGCCAAGCGACCATCTGCTGTTAAGAATGAACAAAGGACAATTTTTAAAAGACTCATAACTTGTTATTCAAATGGTGAAAAAGATAAAACGGACAGAGTTGTTAATTTAAATTTTGGCTGCACGCGTGAAGAGGCGGCAGAACCATGTAACATGTTCTGGACAGGAATGGCAATATATGTGGTTTTATGCGAAATACATGTTAGAATTGTGAAAATTACATGCACATCCCTATGTTAAACACACACATTTGTGGACATTTGCATAAAGTTTGGAAATTATGTTCATAGCAAAAAGGGCAAAATTCTGTAGAAAGTTCAAACAATATCCTACAGCTGCGAGATTTTGATGAACAGCTACTACATAAAATATGGCATCTTTGTGTGTGATTTGTATAAAGGTGACCAATGTAGAAATGTGTGTTTAGTATTAAATCCGATTTTGAGACCAGTGGCTAAAGGGAGGTCTCTGAGGATTGTAAAGCAAACCATGAAATGTGACATCATCCGGCCTTGATTCAATCACTCAAATCGCAAGGCGGAGATGAAGTTTTGATCTTATCCTAGCTCACAGAGGCAAGCTTAGCTAAGCCGGCCCATACACCCACTTTGTGATGTCATTTTAAAGCATAAATAGAGATACTGTTAAACAAAACCTAGGGGTCGTGAGGAGACCTTGCGCTAGTTAATACCACCTATAGCTATTAAGAACAGATATGGTTGCAAACTAGATCTGCCGCGTCCTTACGCTTCCACTGGTGCCCCCTAGAAGGTACCAGGACACATGTGTTATGTATTTGTAAAACAAAGGTAAGTCCAATGTGCTGATCTTAGGTATTTTCAATTAGTAATAGTTCAATTTGTTATAAATGATTCTTCTGCAAAGAAATTACTGCTTTGACATCAGTTTTTTTTTCTGCCAGACATAGTCTTTATCTTTATGAATAGCACCAGCCGACAGTAAACAGAATCAAGTGTTAGACATAAAAAAACGAAAGAAAACAAGGTCGCTGTCATGATGCCTATCCGGGAACCAGACCAGGTCCAGCAACCCCGGAAGCAGGCATCAAGTTATTTTGAGCAAGCCCAAAAACCCCTGCTAGGGGCTGTTTGGGTGCGGTCCTGGCGCCTATGGTGCCAGGCTCACATGGAGAGTCAGTCCTGGCGCCATAGGCGCCAGGCTCATAGAGTAGAACTTACCTGATGCAGACCATGCTGCAGAGCTCCAAGCCAAATGAGGCTTGGAAGGGACTATTTTACCTAGGGACTATTTTTTACTCGGGTGGGGCTGGGGAGGAATACTTACCTGGGACTACTTTGGAGGCTATTTAAACCACGCCCGAAGAGCAGCACAGACTTCGTGTTATTCTGCATCTAGCAGCGTAACGCTCACCGTGTCTGCAAGCCTGCATCCAGTCTTCTGCCACGCCCGCCTCGAGTCTGCAGCTCCTAGAAATAGGGAGGAACAGAAGGAGAAGAGGTTAGAATAAGAGCAAAACCTTCGATCCTTACCTGAATTCCGGATCCACCGCGCCTTCGAGCTGGAAGAAAGAAGCATTTTACGCACGCCGCCTCGCCTGCTGCAGCGCCGCGCTGAACTCACCGGCCTTCGCAGCATCCTCACGATCCACTGCATCCTTCTGCACATTGCCGCCGCACTCTGGCACCTAAGGGGAACACAAGAACAGCAAAGGTGAGCCAAGGGAATAAACAGAGGCAATAGTAACTACCCCCATAGACTTACCTGATTACCGCCGGGGGTACTATTCCTCTTCACGGGTCGGTGCAGTCTCCATTGCATCCTCGCCGTACCCCGGCCCCTAAGGGGAACAAAAGGACAACAAGGTGAGACGAAGGGACAAACAAGTGGAACTCTTCTCACCACAATAGACTTACCTAATTTTACCGCCAGAGGCATTATTCCCTGAACTTCATATTTTCTCTCCACACCTGAATAAGGGAGGAAGCCACAGGTTACATTCTGGCCTTATTTTATTGAACTGTGTAGGATAAGCCAAATCCTTACCTGAACTTCGTCAGCTACCACGAGAAACTCTTCGCTGGGGTCAAGCTGCAAACTACAAGGAATCGGACAAGAGTGAAAGTCAGACATGTGAACTCTTATGAACTACTTACTTTTCGGAGTCAATATTGTTCTGGAACTCACCAATTCCTTCGAGCCAGTGAAGCAACTGGTTATCAACGCGCCCCTGCGCTCAATGCAGGATGGAGAGCTCATCTTTTCAAACCATCAGGTGAGACTATAAGAGGGGACATCAAAGGTGAGCGTAACAGTCATAATCGTGTAATGAATGCCATGACATAACAGAAAGTCATATATTCTAACAAATTGGACTATTACTAATTGAACATACCTAAAATCAGTGCGTTGGACTTACCTTTGTTTTACAAATACATAAATAGAGATAGCTGACAACACATAGGGACTCAAAGATCCACTCACTTTTCTGATTCCGACAAAGCACTCTGATCCAGCATTCTACATCCAGCTTTAATATTCTTCAGATCCAGAGGCCAAGACTCTTGCCAGCAATAGAGAAATATTGATTTCCAGAAGGCCCAAATCCTCCAACTTATTCTCTCCACCCAGTGAAGCGCAGTGTGGTGTGAGGCCTTTTGAACCCGCATCCTGAAATTCTCTGGCTTGCCTGAGTAATTCGCTATCCAGCTGATTAAAATACCCATAGACTAGGAGGGCAGATCCTGTGCAAATCCGGCGACTGACCAGAGCTGATCCAGTACCGTGCCTGATGTGCTGTCTTTCCTAGACCAGACCCAATCCTATGACCAGAGTTGACGGTCCAATTTAATAACTGATCCCGTGAGTATTAATAGGAAGAACTGTGGCCATAGTATATTTGCATTGTCTTATCCCTATCTCAAACCCATCCTATCTTTCACTCAGAACCAGTATTGTTAGAACTATCTTTGCGCTGTCTCTTTTCTCATCTGAAGAATAAGAGTTTCCACAGTAGGCGGGTTACACTGATCACGTGACTGTAAGATCCCTCTGTGGTATTCGCTTTTTCATAGTCATCCTCTAGTGTAATCAAACCCATTTGTTATTTTCAAAAGTGCAGGTCTGTTTTCCATTTTTGTGCCTATTTTACAAAAACGACCTGTACTAAAACCTCTAAAACTCCCTCCGTTTTTATGATAGAAATTAAATTTGAAAGGTTTTACACGTGTGAAATAGCTTTAAATTGTTTCTGACATGGTCTTTGAGTTTTCAAATGCTTTCTTTGGACTAAATCATTGTTTGTGACTGTGTGCAACTGTTCAAAGCGGCTCCCATAACAATTTACAAGAATGTATGTATTTTCAACCACATTTGGTGTTATTGCTCAGTCCATTCTAAAGACAATTTTAAAGCCATCCTGACAGCTGAGAAGTCAATTCCATTTTTCTCTTGTGTTTGAAGGGGGAAGGTGGGACTGATATTCTGTTTGATTTGTGCTATTCCTGAATACCTGCTCTCTCCTCACATCTATTTAATTGTCTATGGGGCGGTTGAGGGGTGTTGCAAGGGGAACTTCTAACCATAGTGCCATCTGTCTAAACCAACACACAAGTATTATTTTCTGTGCTGCAAATGTTTTTGGTGCTCATTACTTGATTCCTAGTGTATTAAAATATATTATTCTGTGTTCTGTCACCCCATTGGTGATTGTTGTTTACCTATTAAAATATATTGTGATTAAAATTTAAATACATAAATAAATATTTACCTTTGCAAACTAGCCTGATTCCTGCTTCAGTTTGACCGGGGGGGGGGTTTCCAGGAGAAGGGTGTGATATGAGTGGTATATCATTCAGAATATTGAATTTATAGATACAAATAAATAAGGGCTTCAGTTGTGCACTACATGCTGAGCGAGACTTGGCTGTGTGCCAGATTGAAATCACTTACACTGCACACCAAAGGCTCTGGATATACTCAGTCAAAGGTTGTATGTAGTAAAACATAATTATATGCACAACACAGTTTCTTGTTCTTTGATCTGGCAAAGGTCAATTCAATTTAGGATACATAAAATAGTAGCAATAAACAACATTGATGAACACAATATTCTGTTTGTGTTTGGGGATCAAAGTGCCTTCATCGGGAGTAGTAAGTCTCAAATGCAATACAAATTCTCTTCATACTTCATGCTTTGTGTGTCTACAAACAGTAAGTACAGAATAGTCTTTTAGTTTTAATATCTCTAGATGGATCAGTAGTGTAATTTCAATAAATTCTTGCAAGTGCAATACATTACCTTAATCAGCGGACGAGGATCATGGAAGTGATACTTTCAGACAGCACTTGTATATGAAGAAACTATCTGTATAGTTTCAGAAGTGAGGTTCCACCTAATGTAATATATGTTTGTTACCTTGTATGTTCAACATATTATATCTGGCAGTTTTCTATTATGCCACTGTACGAGACAGTTCCTACCTTAAACTTGACCCTTGATCATGAAGTGAAAAAAGATTTGATGCACCAAGGGTGTATCGGTCATCAGTGATGTGTGGCCTGTTGATCTATGTAGATATTTATACACACATTAGTAGAGGTAACTGCTCTGAGAATATTCTGCACACTGTCATCACAACAAGGTATTATGGGCATTTAGAAATTGAGTGCATACGCACATAGTTGTTATCCTTGCTATAGTTGTACTACGTTTGGTCCATTAGGATAAGTGGTGAAAATAAATTCACTGATTTAGCGGGGGCCATCAGGGACTGATGCCTGTAGAGATAATATTGAACCAACCTCTGTCTAGCTCCAAAAGTAGTTGAGTTAAAGAATTTTAAAAGTTTAAATTACACCAGGGTAGTTAAGTCAACAACTTACCAGTGTGATTTCGGGCAATTTGTAGTGGGATGTTGTGAATCCAAAATGGCTGCTATTAATGCGGCGATGTAAAATCATTGCGCGCATGATGACGTCACAGTAGTGACGTTTGCAAACAAATGTTTGGGTCGCTCGCGAGTGTATGCTTAAGCATACTATTCAAGTAACTGGTCTGGAAAAGGCAAAATGTCTAAAAAGTCAAATGAAGAAACGTCTCAAATATGTTAAACGTTTGGAAAGTGATAAGGGGGTAGTCTGAGTGAATTCATCCTCAAAGACAGAACGTATCATATCTCTATTATGGACTGGTCCATAGGACTGTCTACAGAATTCTACTTGGCTTTAGACACCATATCTGTGAATTGTACACACATTTTGACCCTCAATTATTGGCAAATTCAAATCTAGCACATTCCAATAGGTAGGTATGTAAAGGGTTTTCAGATTGAACAGACAAAATATACTTTTTAAGTGTTGCTATATATGGATATTGAGAATATCCATTTTACAGATGAAACAGATGTACATTCAATAGTTGAATAGATTCCACAAGTTTTGTATGTGTCTAATTACATCAGCGGTTAGATCTTTAAGTCATTATCCATGGGAGACAAAATGAGATGGTGATATAACATTTGTTATAATTGCATATACAGTTGTATTAAGTTTTGTCATTCTTAATACCACTTCATAGATAACACGTCAGAGTGAAATTCATACATATTCATGGGGAACTTCATATACCTTATGGATATTACCATAGTCTTAGATAATCATCTCTGTACATTATGTTCATGATAATAAGGTAATGACATAACTTTAGACTTGACTCATACATAATGTGCACAAAAGTGCATGGCCACATATGAAAAAAAATGTTATAGATTTTCAATCCATCAAATGCATATGTTATGTTGTGGGAAAGGTACTTATATAGCGCACTGTCACCAACGGAATTGGTCCCCAGGCGCTCCGGTGGACCTGTAAACAGGAAGGAAAGGTATGGTTAGTCTGGAGGAGCAGTGCAGGAAAGTGCAAGAAGTGATGTGCTGTTGGCAGCTTCAGCTCCGTATACACCGAGTGCTGGGCTTTGGTGCTAGTATCGGATTGGGCGAGACCTCGAGTGCTGTAGGTGATGTTTATGTGTTGTTGATGCGGTGTGGTAAAGTGTGTGCGGATTGCTGGGAGAAAGATGGTTGTGTGGCTTTATGTGGTTTACGCATGCAGACGATTGACGTTTGGAATAGTGGGGTCTGTTTACTGATTCAGGTACTTTCTGGTTCTGTTCGAGTTGTATCCCTGTGGGTTGGGTTGATGCAGATTCCTCATGGGCTGACTCGCTTTGTTGGTGCTGCTCTGACCCCGCTGTATCATAGTGAGTATTGTTTGGATTGATAGGTGCGTCTGAACCTTTCTTCGGGTGTGGGACTGGGTTGGTAATATCTCTATTCTCTCGTTATCTGGTGTGACACTGGTCAGTTGAGGTTTTGAATGGTTCAGGGTCAGAGTGGTGTTGATGTGTCGCTCTAGTGCTTCCGTCTTGGTGAGCCTGTGTAATCAGTCATTCGTTTCCTATGGTCGTGTCTGTCTTTCTGTTGGTTCATTGGTTTTTGTGGGGTGAACATCCTTCGGGATGTTGTTAGTTGTAGTTTTTGTGTGATGGGGCATTGTGCTTTCCACTGTGTGGTAGTTGGACAGTGTGTAATGATGAAACATTCTGTTTCTCACCCACTAGATTGGGGCTCGTGGTGTAGTGCTTCCTTTCCCTCTCTATCTGTTGTCCTTAGGTCTGTTGGGAATGGCTATAGTTTAAGGTCATGGTCCTCTTGATGATTCGTCCTAGTGTTTCTGTCTTTGTCTTGCTATGTATACGGTCTTTGGTCGTATTGCGGCTGTCTCCCGGTTAGTCGTTTAGTATGTTGTGGGATATTTTCCTGAGGGTTTTTCCCCATTGATTGGTTGCTGTGGATCCGGGTCTCTCTCTACGTTCATAGATGTTTAATTGTGTGTGTGCCCCTGTGGATGGTCTTTCTAGTTACAACGTGAAGAGCCAAGTTTTGAGTAGTTTCCTGAATAGTAGATGGTTTCTTGTGTTACGTATGTACTTTGGAAGGTGGTTCCAGGTTTTCGGGGCTTGGTGAGAGAAGGAGGATCCTCCAAGTTTTCTTTTGCTGTAGGGTTTCGGTTCCAGGCGGATGTCAATGCTTGATCTGAGCATTCTTGTTGGTTGATGTAGATGCAGTTTGTCTCTCAGGAACTCAGCGCCTTCTTTGTGTACCGCTCTGTGCGTGATGCACATTGTTTTGAATTTTATTTGTTGTTTTATTGGTAATCGTATCCTAGTGACAAGTACTTAAATGAGTTATTGGAATGGTGTTTGACTAAACTCCTCATTCATTCCATTTGGCAGAAGTCAATCTAGCTTATGTATTCAGTACATTTCTCTTTGCATAAGTAGCTCATTATGATATCCTCCTCTTTGAGGGATTTTAACAACTTTGAGAATTACATATTTTAGTTGGGCTATCGAATGTCTGCTAACTGAAGTTTCTGTCAACTGGAGATTTCACATTTTTCGTTCTGATGTTAGACTGGTGTTCATTGAGTCTTTCTTGGATTTTTCTTTTGGTTTGACCCAAATAGCATTGTCCCCACGGGGGTACTAGACCATGGATCACATATTTAGAATCACACGTTGCATAATGTTTTAGGTTGTTTTTTTGTTGTTGTCCTGTTCGTCTATGTCTTATGTGGTTGCCTTTCTGTACATTTTTACAATGACTGCAGTTCAGACCTGGGAAAGTGACATGTTTAGGTGTATTCAGAAACGATTGCTTGGATGGTTCTGTTCTTTCTGCCTTCAATAGATTGTCTCTAAGATTCCTTACTCTTGGGTAGGCTACCATGGGTGGCCGTGGAAAAAGTTTGGATAATTGGGTTTCAAATCTGGTGATTTTCCAGTTTTTCTTAATTAATCTGTTAATTTGAGAACTCTGCCTAGAAAATGGCATCAGATGAATTGGTGCTGGGTCATTTTTCTTGCCTTTTGGACTGAATAGGGTGGCTCTGGTCTGAGGGGCGGACTTAGTTTTGACCAAAGAGCTAACCACTGATGTAATTAGACATATACTAAAAGTTGTGGAATCCGTTTCATATGTAAAATAGATTCTCTCAATATCGACATATTGAAAATGGTAGAAAGTATATTGTCTGTTCAATTTGAAACCCCTTTACATACTATGTCTAGAATACCCTATTGGGATGTGCTAGATTTGAAACTGCCAATAATTGATGGTCAAAATGTATGTACAATTCAGATATGGTATCTGAAGCCAAGCAGAATCCTCTACAGACAGGATTATTGACCATTCTATATTAGAGGTATGATACATTCTGCCTTTATAGATTAATTCACTCAGACTACCCCCTTATGCCTTTCCAAACCTTTTACTATTTGAAAAATGTCTTCATTTGATTTTTTTAGGGATTTACCCTTTTCCAGACAAGTTACTTGAATAGTATGTTTAGGCATACGCTTGCGAGCGGCCCAAATGTTTACCGATAAATATCACAACTGTGATGTCATCATGTGCACAATGATGTTTTTACGTTATGGCATTAATAGTGGCCATTTTGGATTTGCAAATGTGACGACCCACTTCAAATTGCCTGCATCCAGGCTGGTAAATTGTTACTACCTATACTGGTTTTATTTAAACTTTTAAAATTCTTTAACCCACCTACTTTTGGGGCTAAACTGAGCTTTGTTCAATATCATCTCTACAGGGCTCCAGTCCCTGATGGCCCCCCCTGCTAAAACAGTGAATTTATTTTCACCAGTGATCCTAATGGTCCAAACGCTGTGCAACTATAACAAGGATAACACAACTATGTGAGTATGCACTCACTTTCTAAATTCTCATGATACTGTAGGGAAGACATGGTATCACAAGTATGACGCTGACACAATGGATATAATTTGTAAAAACCTTTATTGAAAATGTGGTCGGAGAAACTCCGATTTTGCCCTATAACTAAGGTGAGAGAAGTCTCGACCATCAAACAATAAACCAATCAGTCCTAGTGCAGTCCGTCAATTCAAAATGGCCTATGCTAACACTAACCGAATGCCTTCCCTATCTCTTGTACAAGTGTAAAAAGGAGAAATGTATACAAAGGAAAAATCAATGTTCAAAAGAAAAAAGGGGGCGTGGCTACGAGGGCCATGTAGGAGGACGTGATCTGGAGGAGCTCCCGAGATCCTGTAATGATCCGGGCAAAAAAGTGCGTGGTGATGGGCCGATGACCGCTGAAAATACACATGTCTGTGTGTGAATGATTGGGCCACGCGTGGTGAACTTCTGGATGGTGCACGAGGAACGGCGGCAGAGATCGGTGCGGAAAAGATAGGGAGCGCCGGAGACGAAAGACGACACAAAATGGCCGACCAATGTCCGGAACAAAGGAAGAAGCAGGCCGCACGGTGACCTAGCGAAAGGGGCGTACTGAGTGCACATTTGTCACTTGTGCAAAATACAGGTCCTCTGGGTGATGTCGAATAGAACGGTAAGGCCGAAGGCGAAACAGCCCACCTTAGACGACTTCGCCAAGACGTCCCCGGGCCAAGACAATACCAAGAGCAGGGACAAGCCGCCTGCAAGCGGCATGACGACTTCGGGCGCTAACCAAGAAGTCCTAGCTGCGATTGCGGACCTAAGGGCGGCCTGGGAATCTAAACTCGAACTAGCCGTCACTGAACTGAAAACGGCACTGGACCTCAAGGTCAGAGAGGTGCAGGAGGATGTTAATCTACTCCGACAGGATGTCAGGGCCTTGGCGGAGCGCACAGAGTCCCTTGAGAAGGAAGTTAGCCCGAATACCGCGGATTGCGCCTCCCATAAGGCTGAATTGCATGCCCTGATACAAAGAGTGGGCAACTTGGAGAGCAGAGGGGAGGAGGCGGAAGGACGAGCCCGACGAAACAACTTCGTATGGTGGGCCTGCCGGAGGGATTGGAGGGCCACGATCCCACGGAATTCATTGAATCCATGCTTCTGCAAGAGATACCCGGAGGAGCCCTATCCCAAGGATTTGCAGTGGAAAGGGCACATAGAGCTCTAACAAGGAGGCCACCGCCGGGGAACCCGCCTAGGCCTGTGATAGCCAAAATTCTTAACTACCGAGATCGGGAGAGGATATTGGAACACTTTCGTAAGGGAGGAACGATCACACGAGGAGCGGCAAACATCACGGCTTACCCGGACTACACCCTATCTGTGCAGCGTAGCCGCATGAACTTTGGGACGGTAAAGCGGAGATTGAGAGAGGCGGGCCACAAATATATGGTACTGTATCCGGCAAAATTGAAAGTCATTCATAAACACAAAACTTTGTTTTTTGAGACCCCGGAGGATGCTATGGGATGGCTCGACGCGCAAGGATGTCCCCAGGAGTCAGAAGTTCGGACGGAGAAAGAGCACGGAAGAGATAAGTGATGCACGAAGAAGATGGCGTGGCACGTGGGACTTGAATATAGTCACTTGCGCAGCCTTCGGTAGAGAAGGTCAGACTATTGCACTAGATGTTATAAGCACTGTAGTTAATGTTGAATTAACGGGAGCCTTACAGAGCGGTTCTCTCTACCCCATAACAGTTTTAGTTAAGTGGCCATTAGGGCGACTTCACCCTACTGAGCTCTGTGCATTGATTGGTGCTTGCAGGGCTAGATGTGGGGGTGCCTGAGTTCCGAGAATGGAGCTGGGCAGCAGTTGGGGTGTGTGATGTTGGGGAAGGGACGGGTGGGGGCAGGGGAGGGAAGTTGGGGATTTGCCGTGTACATAGTTATGGGGAGATTGAGCTGGTACGAGAAGCTACAAGCAAAGATGGAGGGCTGTATCTGTATCACGTGGGCAAAGGGGAGTCGCTACGTGGGAGGCAAGAAGACACTCGTGAGCCATGGGAGACCTTAAGATCGTAACATGGAATGTCAGGGGACTTAACAGTTACTTAAAAAGAAACAAAGTCATGATGTACTTAAAAAGACAGAAGATTGATATTGCGTTGTTGCAGGAAACACATTTGACCCAGCAAGAATTGGAACTGGTGGGGAAGAAGTGGAGAGGTACTGTAGTGGGCTCTCCGTACTCTGCCTACGCTAGGGGAGTGCTGGTCTGGGTGGCACCGCACGTTCCGCTCCAACTTACACAAGAGGTGGCGGACACGGAGGTGAGGTTTGTCATATTAAAGGCTTTGGTAGAGAATAGAGAGGTGTGCATTATAAATACGTATGCCCCCAACCAAAACACTGCAACATACTTTAGAACCCTATGTACTCATCTGGGCGCGTGTATGGGAGGAGCGGTTATCTGGGGAGGGGATTTCAACTGTGTGCTCAACCCAAAGGCTGACAGATCTGATGGGAAGATTGATAGGCCCACCCCAGCGGCCAGGGTACTGCAGACATTACTAGATGACTTTGGGCTGGCGGATGTTTGGAGACTGAAACACCCTAATGAAACACGGTACTCGCACTACTCAGCTCCGCAGCACGTGCACACGAGGCTAGATTACTTTTTTGCCACGCCAGATGTGATGATAGAGACCACCCAAATAGAATATAGAGCGAGGGTCCTGTCGGACCACTCGCCTCTGGTGCTGACCTGGCAGCACTGCCGCCCCAGGGCGCGGATACCGACATGGCGCCTCTGGGCGGAGGCGCTCCGAGACCCAGTCTTCAGGGAAGATATCAGGGATGCGATCTCACAGTACTTTGAGGTAAACACAGGCAGCGTAGATTCAGCGTGCACACTCTGGGAAGCCTTTAAGGTGGTATTGCGGGGTGCTGCTATTGCTAAGTCAAAAAGCCTACAGGGGGGGGGTCCTAACGGAACTAGAGGAAGCGGAAGAGAAACTAGAGCGCGAAAGCAACAGGGGGGGAGGGGACGCGGAACTTGTACTCGAGTTGCAGCAGAGGTGCGCAGAGCTTTGGGAAAGGCTCTGCAACCTTAACTACAAGAAGTATGTTCGAGAGGCAACATGCAGGTGGGGATAAAACTGGCCGCTTGTTGGCGTGGTTAAATAAGGGCGAAACCCCCAGCCCCCCGATTAGGACAATAACTAGAGAAGACGGGAAGGTGGTTGACACCCAGGAAGGAGTCAACGAGGCATTCTTGGACTATTATAGAACATTATATGAGGACAGAGGAGGGGGCAATCGGGAGGAGATTAGAGAAACACTAAAAGACATGGCATTACCTAAGATTAGTGATGAAGAAAGGGAGGAGCTGGACGCACCGATTACCTTAGAGGAGGTGGTGAAGCAGCTGCCCGCCTGCAAGACCCCGGGCACGGACGGATTCCCTGGTGAGTTTTACAAAATATATAAAGTGGAAGTACTCCCCCCCCCCCCTATGCTAGAGATGCTCAATGAGTCCTTTTGAGAAGGGTCAGCTACCGGAGTCGCTCAGAGAAGCACTAATTGTGCCGCTCAATAAGCCTAACAAGCCAGGGCATAGCTGTGGCTCCTATAGACCATTGTCAATGTTGAACCAGGATAGCAAGATCTTGACGGCAGTCCTTGCCAATAGGCTGCGAAGGGTCATCAGCAAACTGATATTCGCAAAACCTGGCCAGAGACTGTACTGGCAGAAGAGCCAGAAGTCCTAATGGGAACAATATATGACATATCAGAAGGAGGGCACGAGATCTCTAGACTGTATGATATGGTGATGACCCGGGTGGGGAAGGATTTGACTCATTTGAGGCTGGACTGGGAAGCGGAGGTGGGGGCACAGATGACCGATGGAATGTGGGAACGTGCTATAGGATACCACAAAAAGGTGTCCAGAAACGCTAGATTGCAGCAGATACGGTTATACATAACGCATAGAGCCTATATGACCCCGAAGAGAATATCTAAGTTTGCAAACGCAGGAAGACAAGCATGCCCAAAATGCAATGAAGAAGATGCTGATATGACACACATGTTCTGGTCTTGCCCAGTGATTGAAGCTTTTTGGTAGGGAAGTGGCACGGAAACTAGAGGATAAAGGGGTCACGCTCAACATAGATACGGCCTGGGCCTGCCTGTTGGGAGGGTTTCCCAGACCACGGAATACTAAACACCTTGGGAAACTGAGGGACCTGGCATATGTGCTTGCTAAAAGAAGGATTGCCATGGGTTGGAAGCAATGCCACAAGCCACGGGTAGAGGTATGGTGGCAGGACTTGCAAAAATGGGCGGAGGCTGAAACGGTGGTGTGGCAGGAGGCATGTAGCAAGTGCGGGGAAGAAGATGTGGGTAACCTGATGGCTTGGAGAATGTTAATAACAGGACTGTTTGGCACGGTAGTGGATTCTGCAGCTTTGGAAGGAAGCGATACCCAGCAACACGCAGCGGATACAGAACGAGAAATGCAAATAAGCTCTTGAGGGGGGGGGGAATTGGGGAACAGTAATGAGCGTTAATTGATGTTCACGAGTCTGTTGTAAATAATGCTGCAAGTTTGGTTTGTATTGTTGATTTGATTTCAAAATAAAAATCTTTTAAAAAAAAAAAATGTTCAAAAGAATAAAGGTAGTTGAACCAGCTCTCATCCTCGCGTTAAACCTCACAGAAACCAAGCCAGCGTGTGTCATCCTGCCTACAAGGACAGCCTTACTCTAACACTCTAAGCAGTTCCAAACTCTGGTTTGAGTCCCGTCTGGCCTTCCACATTAAAGCCTCTTTCTCGACTTTCAAAATTGTATTCCAATGTAAAGGTCATGTAGGTCTCCCTCTGTCGGGCTCTGACTTCTCACGTCACAGTTCAACACAAACTACTTATGGGGCTCCCTTCACTAAGCATATTGTACTTTGGGTCTCCCTCAATCGGACTCGGACCCCTTTCGGATGTCGGAGACTTTAGAATGTGCGTTGCTCTCTTTACAGACCACAGCAGGACCACTTCGACTCAAAGTTCATGTTTACTCTCGCTTAATTTGCTTTTGCTGTTTATTCACTTCATAGCTTCAAACAATGTACCTTTCACACAGACATTCGAATCGGCTACTTCCTTTTGCCGTATCACTGTTACTTAGTATTACTGATCTCACAGCTGCCTTTTACTTCAAAGTTCATTCACAGGTCTGCCTTTCTTCATGTCTCATCCACACAAGTGCAGCCTTCACTTGTGCTGTAGTGTTGCTACTTTATTCACTTTAACACACACCGGTCTCTCAGGTTGCTTGCCAACTCACCGGGTGTGTGCGTTCTCCTTGTTTTGCTATTTTCAATTCACGAGTCAAGGTTAGTACCACAGGCTTGGTCCCACCTCCCCAACTCTGCCGTTCATCCGGGAGGGTCGCTGGCATCCTTGAAACACGATCCACTTGTGGGATCTGGCCTTCTCCACGTGTCTTTCGTAGTCTGTTGGAGGCAACGATCTCCAGTAGGGAACCCTTGGGGTTTTTGGCCCACTGGTCTTGTCCCGTTGCTCTGCTCCAGTAGGTGTGCCTTTGTCCCGGAAGTTCTGCTTGTACTCATGTTCCGCCTTGCTCAGAATGTGTCTTTAGGTGTTGCCTTTAATTCGTGTGAGGAGTGCTAACTGGAATCAGGTGTATGCGCTTAGTGTAAAGTGCCTGACTTTGCCTGACCAATTTAACGGGTCATGTCCAGTATGATGCAAGAGTTAGTATCGTTACTCTGTCACCCTCTTCTTCGTCCCAGTGTTTGTGAAAAAAGGGGGAGGGGAGAGTTGGGACTTTGGAAAACCCTTAAAATAGGATGGGGTAGAGGAACAAAAAAGTTGGAATAACGCATCTCACCGTTGGCTGCCTCACCCCCGCTTCCCAAAGACCCCTCACCCAGGTGATTCCCTGCACTGGTCCACCTCCAGGCGATGGCCGTGCCCTGGCCACCCAAGAGAGAGATCCCCAGGGACTAGTGGGTGAGGCACCCTCTGGTTTCTCAATAAAGAGCAAGATGAATACGTATTCTCTACTTACATCCAACCCCCTCAAATAGGACCCGCTGTAAGGTTTTCCGGCATCACTAGTCCTGAAAAAATGGACCGCGTGCTATGATTGATTTGCAAAAGTATATAAGATTTATTCAAAATATTCCAACCAAATTTGAGCATAAAACACTACCCTCACCTAACAGTGCAGCTAACACTAAAAACAATCACTAAAACATAAGCCACAATTTTTACTTATCTACACGACACAGAAGATATCACATAACAAAACACAAAAAAAAATCTCAAACAATCCCAACATGTTTCTGTTCTTCACAGCCCCGTTCGGGCGAACATTCTTCAGGGGATACATTTAAAACATCCACTGTTCTCCTCAACACCATGTTGAATGGGTAGTTTCAGGCACCCTCAAAGGGGAAAAAAGGAAACCTCCGGGCCTTTAATTGGTGAACCTTCAATGCACGTTACAGAATGACAAATTTGCTAGTTTCTCGCCAAATGAGAGACCAATACTTCAGGAGGCGTCACAGTCCGCCAGGGTATCTATCGCCACACCTTATCAGTCACTGTAGGATGTGTGTGTCAGGCTTCCCTGGCAAACACAGGCTGCCCGGGTCGGTCCCTTAAATGAGGTGTTCAGGTCACCTGGGCCTGAGCAGGCCTTACCGCACTACTCTGGGTGTGGGCAGGGGTCGTGTCAGACGTGGTGCTTGGAATGAGCCTTCAGTCACAACTCGGAAACATGTATCTCTGCTGCCTGTCTGCAGAAACAGAGCCTCCCAGAAGTCTACAGGGGCCGTGTGTTGTTTTTGCTGGTGTGGGGAGCCAAGCCCCAGACAATTCAACCATGACTTGCATCCCCAGCATGCACGGCTGATAACAACACACATCCGTATGCGTGACAAAAAATGTTTGTTAAAGGAGGTTTACAGTTCTTTCATATATGTTAACAGAGGAATTATCACTAGCGTATATACAGTGATGTAACATCATTAAACATTTTCACTAATAAAAACATATGAAATTCAGTGAAAAAACGTTGTTAAAGGGACGTTATGGTTACAAGTGAAACCAAAACCCCCCAGAAATGTGCCAGTTATGGTAAGCTAAGCAACCATAACTCGCGCCACCACCGTGTACTGCTAAGACTAACACCCAGGGCATTAAAGATGACATCACACATATCATTGACATCACATATGAAATTATTTTTTATGAAAAGTCCCTACAAGGGGTTGTGTTTATAATGTTGATACCAAGATGTCAGGGGTGATCGGGAGACCTATCATGAACTACTTAATGTATTAAAGAATGTACTCATCTAAGCAGCATGCCCCACAGAAGTACAATATTTTTAATCTGTACATTTTGTGCACTAATGAATGCTACCTTATCAGAGTTTTGAGTAATGTTAAACATGGAATAAATAGCTAACAATTCAAGACGTACTACACACTTGTGTTAGTACAAACAATACATATGAAGTCCCTCAATGCATACAAATCCAAGGCTCGTACAGGAAAAGGTAAAGTAAGGAAGAAAGAAACCACATCGCCAATGGCAACCATTTATTTTATTTCTTTATTGTTCGCTTGTAAGGCGCTTATACAGCAAGTAAATACTGATAGAAAGCACTCACAGGGAAAGAGAGGGAACAAGGGAGTGATACCATTGAATACACAACAGTGGAGGGGAAAGGAGAAAAAGCACAAACCTACCATGCCTTGTGAGTATTCAGAACGTGCAAGTGCAGCAAGGAAGAGGGCAGAGGGGGAAGGTGCTGTAGTGTCAGTGCTAGTGAGTGAGCAACAGATGAAGTGCATGGTGTGGTAAATGCTACACAGCCTGTAGTCGTTTTGGGTGTAAGTACAAGACTCCAAGGCAGTGGGAGTGCCAAGGCAAGTGCTGAGGGTAGACAGAAGCTGGGTGAATTGGGTGTGGTAGGTCAGGGGCCCCGAGGATGCAAAAGAGCCCAGGACACCAATCGTAGCAACTGTGAGATTAGCAGAGGAGAGAAGATGGGAAGGAAGAGGTAGAGAGGAAAGTCTTGAGGAGCTTCTAGAAATCAAGGCAGTCCTGCTCAAGGCGCAGAGGGAGGGGGAGGCTGTTCCAAAGTAGGGATCCAGCTGAGGAAAGCGATCGACCTCCTGCCCCTGAGGTAGAGTTGACGATAGTCAGGTCCCCAGGCCCAGACAGCCTTGTGGATGATGTAGAGGGATTTGAATTTAATCTGAGCAGCAACCGGGAGCCAGCAAAGACTTTTTAGGGCATGAGAGATACGGTCCCTGGGCTTAAGGCCAAGGAGAAGTCTCACATCCCTATTCTGAATTAGCTGGAGAGGTCGCAGAGTGGAAGAAGGTGGAGTTAGTAGGAGACTATTTAAATAGTCAAGCCTAGAGAGAACCATGGCTAGAGGAACGTTAAGCCTCTGTGGAGAATGAGAAAACTGAGAATTCCTTTGAGAAGGAATATCTGAAAGTGGGACTTCTTGGCAATGCCCTGAGTGTGAGGGAGGATGGAGAGAGAGGAGTCGAAGATGACTCCCAAGGTTTCTGGCTGCAGAGGAAGGAGCAGGGGTGAGTCCCATGGAGGAAGGCCAGAGTGAAGGGAAGAAAGTGGGAGCAGGGGTCTAGATAGGAAGGATCTCAGTTTTACAGGCCTTGATGCAGAAATTGTTAGTAGTGCACCAGGACTGAATGGCTGATAGGCAGTCAGGGATGATGGAAGGTGCAAGGGGTCAGTGGGAAGTTTGAGAAAGAGTTGAGTGTCATCTGCATAAAACTGGAAATTGGGGGAAGAGGAGGAGATGAGGTGTGCCAGCAGAGCAAGGTAGATGTTAAAGAGCCAAGGGGAGAGGATAGAACCTTGGGGGACGCCACAGGTGGAGAAGGAAGTTGGAGAGGAGAAGGTGCCCAGGAGGACTTTGGATGAGCAGTCAGTTAGGAAGGATGTCAGCCAGTCCAATGCCCGATCCGAGTTAACAAGGGTATTGTGGAGTCTGTGTTTGAGGATGGAATGGTTGACAGTGTCAAATGCAGAGGAGAGATCGAGTAGGATGAGGACAGCTGGGGAGTTGAGTCCAGAGATGCAAGCAGTTCTTCACAGGTGTTCAGAAGTGCAGTGTCCGTGCCAGGGAAAAACTGTTTAGAAGAGACCTTCATGGAGCAGACAACTCTGGTAACATCCTCATGTGTTATGGGGGGGGAGTGAAGGAGCAGGAGAGTGAGAGTGAGGGGCCAATGGAGGAATGGGGGTGTGGGGAGATTTGGGAGGGTGAGTGACCAGGGAGTTCAAGATGTCCTGAGTTTTTGTGGCAAAGTGTGTGGCCAGTGCATTACAGAGGGCCTGGGAGGGAGATGGGGAGGAGGAGACTAGAGAAGGATTGGCTAGAAAAGATCATCCATGTTGTTGGACATACTAGAGACTCGTGCCTGTATGTGGACTCTTTTCTTGGCACGGATGGAGAGTCTGTATTGTCTTTGGTGCAGAATGCAGGCCAGTTTGTCAGAGGATGAGCCTGATGTTTGCCACTTCTGTTCCGCCACTCTGCACTTTCGCTTCAGAGCTGCAAGATCGGAGTCATACCAGTTGTTACGCTGAGAGGCAGGTTTCTGGCAGATTCTCGTGACTGGGGCAAGGGTGCTGAGGGCATTGGTGATGGCCAGATAGAGGTTGCTGAGAGCAGAATCATCGGAAGAATCTGAGGTAGGGGGGGAAGGGTGGGTGAATGTGGAGGCGAAGGCAGCAGCTGACACTCATTTCATCATGCGGATGTTGGTGAACGAGGTTGGCAGGGCTTTGGGGGGCATGGTCAGAGTGCCCCAGGGGCCCAGATAGGAGGAAAGGAGAGAATGGTCTGACCAGGTTAGAGGGGTGACCAGTGAGGAAGAGAGGCGGAGGTCAGCGTGGATGAGGGCATCCAGAGTGTGACCAGTCGAGTGAGTTGGACCAGAGGGGAGAATAGAGGGTGCTAGTGAGGTGCAGACGTCAATGAAGAGGGTGGAAGCTGTGGTAGGGGAGTCCAATTGGATGTTGAAGTCACCCAAGAGGAGGAGATTGTAAGTGGATGAAAGTAAGGAAGAAGAGAAATCTACCCATTCAGAGAGGAACAGGTTGGTAGAGCCTGGAGGCCGGTAGATGGTGGCAATGGTCATGGTGGGGGAGGGAGAGATTACCAAGTTGCACACCACGCTCTCAAAGGAAGAGTAGGGCTCGTTGGGTAAGATGGAAGAAGGAACCCACTCTGGGAAAATTAAGGCAACACCAGCACAGTGAGGTCGCGACTTGGATAAGATCTTGAAGCCATCAGGGAGGAGGGAGTCAAAAGCAGTGACTGAGCTGGCATTGAACCATGTCTCGGTAAGAGAAAGAATGTCAAAGTCAATGTCTTCAAGAAGGAGGCCAATGTCAGCAGAATGTTTGCTGGCTAAGCGGGCGTTAAGAGTCGCCAGGTGGAGGAGGTCTCTGCCTTTGAAGGATTTTTGAGGTGGGGTGCAGGGGCATGGGACACCAGTCAGAGGAGGGAGACAAAGAATAGTAGGGGCAGATGCAGGAGAAGGAAGTAAGTTAATGAGAGACGGCAGGAGCTGAGACCAAATCCTAAGGAAAGCACACAACAAGGTTAATGTCTAGCTATATAGCACCTTTTCTGACTCTGTGAACGAAAACACCTGGCCTAGATATGTCAGTGAACAAAAACAAGTGACCTATATATGCAATGTTATCAGTGATGTCAATCAATGACATTTGTGATGTCATCTTTGATGTCCTGGGTGTTAGTCTGAGCAGAGCAAAGTGGTGGCGTGAGTCATGGCTGCTTAGCTGACCATAACTGGCATATTACCGGGGGTTTCCGGTTCTGTCTCATACAGCGGCATAATGCAAAACTGGCAGATATAATATATTAAGCATACAAGGTTACATATACATATATTATTATTAGGTTGAACTCCACTTCTGAACCTATGCAGATACTGTCAGACTATGCTTCTATATGAATAATCTATCACTTCCTTGATCCTCGTCCATTGATTAAGCTGATGTTCTATTGCACTTGCAAACATTTATTGAATTGAAATGCCACTACTGATCCATTTAGAGATCTTAAAACTAAAAGAATATTCTGTACTTACCTTTTGAAGACTCATGAAGTATGAAGTGAATTTGTATCGAATTTGAGATTTACTGCTCCTGATGAAGGGACTTAGATTCCGAAACACATAGAGCACTGTATTATTTGTGTTTATCATTATTATGTATTGCTACTATTTTTTGTATCCTAAATTAAATTCAGACCTTTGCCAGATCAAAAACCAAGAAACTTTGTTGCGCATATAATTACATTTAAGTTCATACAAACTTTGACTAAGTATATCTCAGTGCCTTTGGTGCGCATGGGACGGGAGTGTCCCCCAACCAGGACTTTACTCTTCTCTTGATTTGCATAGCAGCTTGTTGTGCCAAGCTGTATTTTCTCCCATGCACCCATAACTCAGCTTGAATTATGAAGTACTATAACTACTCACGTGTTGAACTATTCATCCATAAGAGGTTGCATATCACTAGTTCTTCACAGGTGGCGGTGTGATAAACCTTCCATGATGTGTTGGTGTGTGAAACAGGAATGGTATCAAGAGAGTCACAGACTCAAGAGGGTTTGTTTGAAAACCTTTATTTACTAAGGTTCCTGGGTTGGTGTAATGCCTGACTGGCCCTAACTCTACAGGGGTAATTCCCTTAACTGATGTTTTCAATGGGCGTCATTGTCTAATAGTCCAAAATAAAAGTCTGTCTGTGTCTAAACCTGTTCTTGCCCATGCTCTGTACAAAAATGTGATAGGCGGTCTTTTCAAAACAAAAATATAGTGGTTCAACAAAAAGTGAAAAAGGTTGGTTTCGGGTGGTGGTCTTACCAGGTGCTGCATGGTCAATGTCACACAAATTAGTTCATTCAACAAGGCTGTTTGTAAGACCTTCTTCACAGGCCCCTTGTAATTTCAACTACCTTCGATGTATTTAAGTTCCTTGGGGTTCCCTTCCCCGAGCTTCAGCTTGTTCAAGTTTCAAAACGCCGCCATAGAATAAAAGTAACACAATTCCTTTTATAAGCTTCTCGGAGTACCCTTCCCCACGCTTCAATTGTTTAAACAATACAACAAAACAAATAAGTCTCTAACTGGGTTGAGCCTCTTAGGGTTCCCTTCCCCAAGCTCAGGCCCCTTCCAACCATTTAAACGCAAAGTCACTGTTATCGGGATGTTTTTCTTGCTATGCCTCTTCCATCTTTCAAACACACAACTTAACATGTCACAGTTGTTTCTTAACTTCACAGGGCGCTCTTCCCAGATTAAGGACCCTTTAAATCAAAACACAAATTCCATGTATGGGCATGTGCCTTTTCCCATTTGCCAACCTTCTCCCTATACCATCCATTCATGGGGTAGAATCAGAGGCTTTCAGAAATGCCAGGCTTTTCTTAGGCGCCCACTCTTACCCTTCTGCCCTCTTTGTTTTCCCGTTGTTTCGTTTCTTTATACTTTTTATTTCTCTTTAGATGCTTCCTGCACTCCTTTTACTTCTGTTTTTCTGTTTCCTTCTTTTTGTTCCCCTGGCACTTCTCCTTGCCTCTTCTTGTGCCCCTCTCTCTTAGTTAAGGGCCAATAAAACCCTTGTGCCTCTTTTCACTTTATATCACTTTCCTTTTGGATCAGTCTTTTGCTTGCTCTTTTACTTGCTTTCCGCTTTATTTGTGCTTGCAGTTATGCCATTAGCATTCATTCTTTCTGCCTTTATGCTTTTGCCTTTAGCTATGCTTTCTTCTTCGCTTTCCGATTTAATGCTTTCCTTTCTTTACAATTTCATACCGCTTTTACTGTCTGCGCCTTTCTCCCACTTCGCTCTCTTCCAAGCGCACAATCTGTAGTTTCTCTCATTCCCCATGAAACTCACCGGGCAGCGTCGCATTGAGAGGCGGTTCCTCCTGGAAAGTGTGGGATTGAGGTTCGGGTCTCACCACCTGCCTCTCAGGCACCTTTTGGGTTGGCACTGGCCCCTAAGGAACAAGCACTTTGCTGGATCTAGCCTGCAGAATGCAGGCATCGCTTCTCTGGCTCCCTGGAGGCACGGCTCCCACACACATCGGGCCAGCATCTACCTCCTGCCTGCAGCTCCTGTTTCTCACTGCTCCTGGGCTCAACCAGTCCAGACTGCATCACCAGCTTGCTCCTTCTTGTGTGCATGACCACACCTTTTATAGTGAACCAACCAGTCAGGTGGAGGCAGGTGCGAAATATTTTCTAATTGCTGCCCCCCGACTCTATACGCAGACCAATTGTTCTTTCTAAAGTTTGTTGCCCTTACTTTTCCCTCTTAGTTCCTAGGGATGATCAGCATGGCTCCTAGTTCCCTCTTCTCCATCAGTATTATGTGGGAATGGGTAGGGGGAGAGGCAAGGGGTGTTATGGTACCCCATAAAGGCTTAGGGAGGGCAACTTGGAGTGTGATATGAAAGGGGGAGTCATAAGGTGTTTGTGAATAGAATGGGACATGAGAGTTTCTTCTGTTCTTGTGGTTATAATTTAATCAGATGACTTCCCCTTGTTGCAGAGTATTCCATCTCTCTGTTTTATTATATAAGCATGGATCGTGACAGTATTCCCCGTATTTAACTTTTCTTCTGAATGGTAGTATTGGGTGTAAGTGTGTGTGTGTATATATATTTATATATATATATATATATGTATATATATATTTTTATTAAGCATATTTTTAGTTTACAGTTTAAACTTTTTTATGCTATACAAAAAGAACCAAATAAATATTTCCATCAAATTACAGCAAAAAAAAGGGAGTGATAAAAGAATTTAAAAAAATGTCCAGATACATTCTGTAAAAGTCTTCATTATCTGCAAAGTTTGTATATCATTTCAGTGAATCTCTTCCTTTTCATCTAATTCCACTGCTATTTTCTCGAAGATTTTTTTTACGAAAGCCAACAAAGCTAGAATCTCTGTAGTTCTCTGTAGTTCTCCTCCCTTGACACAAGTGAGCCCAAAGATTATTAAGGGATGTTACTGTTGCAATTTGAAACAGAGGCCCCAAATACGTCGTCCTTAAATCTTTGAGTGCTCCACATTCTGTAGTTAAGTGTTCAAGAGTTTCAGGTGTTCCCCGGCAAAGCCGACAAATATAGTTTCGCATTGCAGCTGTTTTACGTCTCTCCAGAACCTCATTTGTCGGGTACAGGTTAAAACGGAACCTCATGAAGTCTTGTCTCAAGGTAGGAGAGGGAAACTTAGTGAAATATCTATGAACTTCACCTCGTTTCCTGTTGTCTTTTGTTATCCCTCCACCACTTTTCATGGTTCGAATCCGTTCGACTGTATCCACCCAATCCTGGTGGAAAAGTTTCTTCTTGATGTGGGCAGGGTTTTCAAGTAGCAGCTCTTCGCTTAATACTAGGCTTTTTAATATCTCCACACATGTACTCCTCCATTCAGTTAAGGACTTCTCACTGTTAGAGATCAGGGCCTTGTGCAAGACTTCAAACCCATCTTCTACTGGAGGTTTTAAACATTTCCTCAATAGTGAAAGTGATCTCCACACCATGATGGAGTACAGTGACACTGTACCCATTTCTCTCCTGATCACTTCAACCGGGAGAGAGTTAGGCATGTTCAAAACACATCACCAAAAGGCGCCCTCAACCTGGCGCCACACAGAGCCTGCAAGTTGTCGTTGGTTTCAGAGCCGTACAGCAGTATGGGCGTCGCCTTCAATTTATAAAAGCTGGTGACTGGTAATAGGGTACATTTGCAGTATTTACGATTAATTATTCTAGCCTGGGTTGCCAGATTTGTAGCTTTTCACTTCACGGCCATTACCCCATAAGAGTCTACCATGCTGGTATTCACAGTTAGCTCTAAATACTGCATCAAGGTGACCTCGGGTATTTTTACCCCTTGCAGGCTCCAGCTTCTCTTAGTTCTGTGAGTCCCCTTTCCATCTCCTATGACCAGAATTTTAGACTTCTTAGGGTTGATAATTAGTGAGTTGGTGTCCACACATTTGGACAAAACATTCAATTGTCTCTGCAACCCTACTTCAGTTTGGTCCATTATTAGAAGATCGTCAGGGTAGAGAAGTCTTCCTACTGGAGTTCCTGCAATCCTTGGGCAGAAGCATCTCGCGTCCTCAAATGCCTCCTCAATGTCGGGATATATAAAGATTGAATATGGCTGGTGCTAGTCACAGCCTTGCTTTATCCCTGATGATGTTACAATTTCTCTCGACAGAGTACCTGCCCTATCCAACTGTATTCTTAGTGTCGTTCCGGAATGCAGGAGTTCCAAGCCTTCTCTTAAGTCTGTCGGACAGCCCCACGATGTCAATTTTTCCCAAAGGGTTTTTCTATTTATTGAGTCACATGCGTGGGCCAAATCAATTGATGCTATATATATCTTATTTTGCCTAGTAGTTTTGGCCCTGCATTTTAACAAGTTTATCAGGAAGAGGTTTAGAGCCGTTCCTGTCACTTTTTTAAATCCGGACTGCCAACGATCTTGATGGTGTATTTGCTGGGACCATGCGTTAAGATGTTTCAGGAGTATTACTGAGAACTATTTTCCTACCACGTCCAAGAGGGCGATAGGTCTGTAGTTGGAAGGATCAGTCCTATCGCCCTTTTAATATATCAGGACCAAAATTGACTTGGTCCATGAAGTTGGTATTTTCTTTGTCATTTTAATTTCCTTAAACAGAGTCAACATGAAATCGGCCCAGTGCTCCGGATGTGGCTTTAGCATGGCGGATGTTAAACCATCTGGTCCCGCTGCCCTTGATGAGCTTGCTTTGTTTATGAAAGAGAGTATCTCCTCCCTGTCATATTCAAAGGTTCATGGTAAGTTGGAAAGTGTAACCTTATCATGTCCTTCCCGTGTCTTATTGGAGAATAGATCCGCAAAGTGTTTCTCCCATGTAGATGACGATACTGAGTTCAATCATTTCCAGATCTCGACCGTGTTTTTATTGGCCATTAGAGCTAGCATTCTCTCACCATCAGTTTGCAGAAGCTGGTATTGTTGCATTTTTAACCAGTTTTTAAGTGACTGTTTCTCTTTTCTTATCTTTTCTCTTATATCAGGAAACATTCTTTTTAAGTTGCTTGGTTAGTTTTTTTTTTTATAACCTTTTTCTTTTAATTTAGGTCCTGGTTATAACCATGTTTCCTTATGAACACACTTTTCACACCTTTTCCTCTTTTCCTTCTTTGACCTGAAAGATCTTCAAAGCCAGTGGGTATTGGAACGGTGATACAACTTCGCCAGAGGCATCCCTACTTTTGCCATTAAACATGAACCTGGTTAGCTTGCTGATAACAGTGGAGGAAATTCTCAGCCGATTAAGGCCAGGTGTAACCTCAATGCTAGTAGTGTTATATGAATGTATAACCTTCCTACTACTGTCTTTTTGTGGTGTCCGACCATCTCTAACAAATTGTGGTCGCTTTTTTCACAAAATATCACTTCCAAGTGACCCATCTGTCCCAGGAGGGTCTCTGAAACAAATATGTAATCGTGGATTTTGGTGTAAGGTCCTCTTTTCCAAGTTGCTTTAGGTGGGATGTCACCCCTTATATTGCCGTTCATCAGGTTAATGTTTCTTTTTTGCAGGTCTTCTCTCCAGCTGATGCCCCTTAAGATCTTCAAGGTAGCTACACTTGGTGGATTAATTATCAGTATGTTGGGGTGGTTATCCCGGGGTCGGCTGAACCATCTGCGGACCTCCGGGCTGCAAGGCCCCAACTCCTCCCACGTTCCCCAAAAAATGAGTATGAGACACACACAAGAAGCAAGGCGATTCTGCTGTATATTAGAACAACGGCAGGGATGGGTCTAGGATCGTACGCGTCCGTCCAGACTCTCAAAATCCGTCGGGCTCGCAGGCCCTTTTTGCCGCAGTATGACGCGCTACTTGCGACACCTGGGAAAGTTAGCGAAAAACCTATTGCCAGTCCGGATTGGTTCCTCGAGTGGTAGGGTTAGTATAGTATACATATAGAGAGCAATATTAGTGGTTGAGGATGAGTCAGGTGGTATACTTGGGTTGTCCCTTCTATTAGATAGTTGAAAATTGTTACACGAAGACCCCTGATGATTGGCTAATGTTAGTGGCGTCAGTGATGAGTGCCCCCAGGTTCTGATTGGTCCTCCCGCGAGCCCCCCAGTCTGGGACCATCGTTGTTCCCAGCTTGCGGTGTACCTGTCACTAGCAACAATGTGTAACTATGTGTTCGTGCAGACAATGTGCGGGTTTGCTCATAGGCTTGAGAGCAGGCCATTCCCATCGCTGTAGGTGTCCATCTGGTCATTTCACTGTTGCAACCTGTGTCCCAGACGTGGGACCCAGGCGACTTCTTCCTCGTGGGTCTGGCACCTTGTCAGGTTGGCTTGGTCACGTGTGGAGAGACCGTAGCTGGGGCGGAATTCTGCACATTTAAAGTTGTATTTTGCTTCTGTGTGCTTGGCTTTGCTTACAGGTGTGACCTTGGCGCCGGCTGGTAGCATACGAGTTGCAACATCGCCCCCTTGGCTGTGAGCTCTCGCTGGGCTCGTTCTGCGTGATCAGCACTTGTACTCTCGCTTATTCAGTGTTCATGGCGGTTCTTGCTTGCGGCCTACTTGGCCCTGGTTCATGGGTGGGGATGTGTAATGCATGGCACCTATTTTGCGGTTTGACATGGCTTCATAGGCAGTATTACGTCTTCTTTATATTCTCATCACGATGCGAGGGGTAGGTTGAACCGTCAACAAGCGTATACTCGAGTGCTTTATGCGTCTTGCGTTTCTGCATTACTAAAACCTATGTGAAAAATAATAAAGATGCGCATCAGTGGGTGTATCCGTCACCTACGTCATAGCACTGAATATATTCTTCGTGTGGGTTGGTGCGTGAGCGACCAGTGTGCATGGTGGCACGTGTGTTCTTGGCAGTTGGCTAGGTCGTTATGGCATCTCTAACAATGTGGGTGCTTGTTGTTGAGGTCTTAGTCGAGTTCATCCATGCCGCAGGTGTCGGCTTGAGTAGGGCAGGCTGGTGGGCATATCCTTATGTTCTTGAACCAGGGTATTTGGTCGTCTGGTAGATAGACAAATTAATTTCGTGGTGGATGTCTGGGCTGCGATCCTCTAGGCCATGGTCGCGAGGAGATTGGTGGGAGATTTTTCTCCCATTCTCCCACTTCAGTCCCCCCTCTGGTCGACTTGTCGACCACAAACATATCTTTTTCTTTATCTCCTCTTACTCTCCATATTTTGGTCACAGCTCCCAGGTGTCCATAGTGGTTGACATGGTCTTCAAATGACCAGTACATATATACACAGCTCCCTCCTGGTTTGCAGTATACCCATCTTCCGATATAGCTCCTCGGGTTTCTTGGGTTCTCAAGCTTAACGGATGGTGGGTCTAAGTGATTGGTGATGATCTGTTTGCGCAGTTTCTCTCTTTCCTTTATTATCACGTCGGTGTGCTGGTCATCATCAGTTGGCATCAAGGGGTGCATGCCAACCATTTCGATCATTTCGTCTGTAGTGCGTGCCTTCCTGGCCTTCCAAAATCTTATTACAATCAATACAGTTGCAGCCAGTATTATGCAGCTAACTATTACCTTCAGCCCGTCCGACAGCCATGATGGCATCCATGACCATAACAATGAAAACCAGCTATTATCCTTCTTTACTCCTTTACTTTCTTCCATCATCTTGGAGTGCATCTGGGCCAGTTGTGATACTGCTTCAGTAAGTGTACCATTATCTGCATCGTTAGCAGGAATAAATGTGCAGCATGATTGTCCTATCTTTGCACAAACTCCTCCTTCCATTGCTGTGAGAAGATCCAGTACATATCTGTTCTGTAGTGCTACCATTCTTACCGCTCGCAGCTCCTCTTTTATGGCATTGAATCCGTTTACTGTTGAATTAATCGTCATCATTAGTTCCCATCGGGTGATCTAGAGCCATTTAGCGTTTGCATAAGCTTGCAGTCCTGGGTGTATTATTTACGAGAAGAACATTGCAGCCCTGCTGAATAATCTATGTTCTGGTGGAATAGAAGTGAGTGCTGTTTCCGACCTTCCCCACAGGTAGTTTCCTGTCAGGGGTTCTCCTTGTCTCTTTATCCGTGTTAGGACTTTATTGTTGTTGTTGTTGTCTCCCTCCTGTGATTGTACAGATCTCCTCTTCCTCTTATTTCCTTCATCCATTTTGGGGAAATTGGCCATGTTCACATGTTTTTGGGGCACCACTAGTGATGGTACGTTGATGTGTACCATTGTGCATATACCATTCCACAACGGAGGCAAGGTGTGATATGCCTTATCTCCGCAGGCCCAATAGTGATCCATTATCACTGCCGTTCCAGCACCCCCCTCTGGTAATTCGAACACACTTCCACAGTTGGTGTTATATCCCACCTCCACATCTCCTCTGTGTTGGTAGCATAATTTGGGCGCGGTCAGCGGTAATATGCTTATGGGCTCATCATCCTTCTCCATCCATGTCAGCATGGGTACGTATTTGCCCCATGTCGTCCAACATCTGTCGTTGTGTTCCTGTATGGTGGTAATATTTTCTCTTGTTATCATGTTGCTACCGACCACTCCTATTTCCCATTCATTGTTCATGTATACCTTCCCTGTTATTGTTATCAGTGGCCTTTCCCAACATCCTTGTATACCAGGCTCTTCAGTGGCGTACCAATCACATGGTAGGTATTGTAGTGTTATTTTCTTCGTTTCCCCCTTTTCAGGGCCACTCGTCCTATATCTGAACGCTTCAGCGTGTAAACTGCTCTTATGGTAACTCAAATATGACTGGAAGATATTGTTTTCGTATGGGTATGTGTCTCTTGTTTCCCACTGCATTCTCACCACCGTTCCTTGAAATCGTCCTCTCGTTTGAAATAGTGCCAGATATACTATACATCGCGCCGTCTTTTCCTGTATTTCTGTGGCAACGAATGTCCGTAAAGCGCTCATGGCGTATGGGATCAATGAGCACACATAACAGCTATCTTCTGTTGTCTGCTTAGCAATTTGGGTCATGTGCTGGTACCACATGTTGTTTGAGACGTGTGCTGAATCTGTTATGTAATTACCAATACCCTTGTTATCAGTATATGTGCTGCGGTTAACTCTATTTCCCTTATCCGTAGGGTTGCTAGTACCACCTGACGTCATACCTGTTGCAGCCGTGGGAGGGGGCATGTTAGTTTTGGGTGCAGCCATAATATTGATAGCACAACTTTTCTGCCATACAGAGGCAGCCAGCAGAACAGTGATGACCAATACTCCTATCATTTTTATTACAAGAGCTAGTCTCACCGGCATTTTGCTCTTACCTTGCTGCAGTCTGGCAGCTTATTCTTGCGACGTTAAAGGTGCCTGCCTGAAAATCCTCAATACGCTTGTTATTATTGTTAGTCGTTGTTATTAAGCTCTCCCTATCAAGTAATCGTTCAGTGCCCAGGCGAAGAGCTGTTCCCACGCTAATCTTAGTGATCTATCTCTTAGAGCCGGTAAGTGCTCGTGAAGATGGGGAAATGATTGTTCTATGGCCAAAACAAATGCGGTGTACTATACGCGTACCCTCCTTCTTTTTAGGTACTTTGGTCTTCTTATATGATATACAAATTGGTGTGATAGGGCTTCAGGGGTGTTATCATCCGTGGGCAGCATCTGGGCCTGGGCAGAGTACACTGTTAGTTACTTATTTTCTTAACAATACAATTATACACGGTACCTGCATGTGCGAGAGAAGAAAAAAGAGAAAACATACAAGTGTTTTATATGTGTGTGTGTGCAATACCCAAGTTTGTTATACAACGTCCTTCAATCGGGGGTGACCTTAGAGGGGAGGGGGCTGGGGCTCAGTTGGGCAGAGGTTGTTTACTTTGTGATCTCGTGACCATGGGATGGGCTCTGGGCAAGCGTCCAATGTCTATCTCAGTAGTTGCCTCTGGGGAATCTGGGGGGTGATCAGATGTAGTGACACTACTGTCATCAGCTGTGATCGATGTCTCCTTCTCTGTAGCCGATGCTGTTGATGCCGTTGCTCTTCCAATGGCCCTGTCGTTAACGCTAGGGCGGGTCTGGAGTTTGTAGATCTTTACGTCATGTAGGTGATTTCAGGCACGCTTATCCTGTAATTTCACCGCTCTGGTAGCTACCTCTTCTACCAAATGCGGACCAGTAAAGCGTGGGCCGTTCCACTTTCTATTAAAGTTGCGGAGTAGCACATGGTCACCTTTAGCAATAGTGCATAGTCCTTCCTTTCCCAGTTCCTTGTTGGTGTCTTCTTGTTGAGAACTCTTCGACCCGCCCCGCGTGCGCTCGAGCTGTTGAGATATAAACGCTACACTAGTAATCAAAGAAGACACATATTGATACATTTCGTCACCAAGAACAGTTGCAGTGTTTTCATGGTCTGTGAATGCTCTTGATGTAGGCGTTAGAGGAAGGCGCATTTGACGTCCTGTCACCACCTCGTGGGGAGTGAGGTGGTGGTCAGACCGTGGCCTATTCCTTAGCTGAAATAGAGCCAGCGGAAGACAGTACAACCAGCTCTTCTTGGTTGTCTGCTGAATTTTTGCGATTTCTTCTTTCAATAGGCCATTCAGGCGTTCACATATACCGTTGGCCTGCAGGTGATATGCACATGCAAATATATGTTTAATACCCAGCAAGGACGTGATGTGCTGAAACATTTCATTAGCAAAGTATGGGCCGTTATCTGACCACTGCATTTCGCACACACCCCACCTGGGGAAGACCTCTCTCACTAAAAATTTAGCTGCTCTGAACGCATCCGCGTGTGAGCAGGGTCCGGTCTCGATCCACCTGGAGAATGGGCATACCACTACAATCATATACCTATGTCCTTGACATATATTGATCATATCAACGTAGTCAATATGAATGTGTAGGAAGGGTCCCTCTGGCCAGGGTATAGTACCTTTTATCACTTGCAGCGTGTGACCGGCCGTAAACTGTTGGCATGTGAGGCAATTGCTGATGAAATTTGTTACATGAGAATTTAACTCGGGGCAGAACCAATCTTCCCTAATTTGTGCTGCAATTACTTCCTTTCCTGTATGTGCTGGATGATGGAGCTGGGCCAGGGCGGTGTTCAACAGTGCCAACGGCATGACCACCTTTCCAGTATTATTTTGACGCCACAGTGCGTCAGTTGGGGACATCGTACATCCTCTTTTTACCCATAGTTCCTTTTCTGTCATTGGTGCGGCTGCCTGTAATTCCATTATCTGTGTTGCGGGGAGATGGGTGTACCCTCCTTTCATCATCATCTGTTTTGCCATCCCCCTCCCTCTCTCTGACTCTGGGGGGTTCCATATTTCACCAAAGTATGCCGCATGCTTGGCATGTGCGTCTGCTGTTTCATTCCCTTTCGAGATATGGTCGTCTCCATTAGTGTGTGCCGGGCATTTAAGCAAAGCTATCTCTTGGGGATCATTAATTACTTCAATTAATTCTGCTAACAAAAGAGCATGTTGCACTGGGGTGCCATCAGCTCTCCTAAACCCTCTTCTCTGCCATTTTATTAGCCCCGAGTGGACGGTTGACGTGACATATGCGCTATCAGAATATATAGTAACTCTTTTGTCAACGCTTTCCTTCAACGCCAAGATCAGTGCAACCAATTCCGCTGCTTGGGCCGAATAATGCTGTGGTAACTGTACGCATTTCACCGGGACATACATCAAATCTTCTGTCATTTTTACAACTGCTGCCCGAGTTCTCATTATCCCATCACTTTGGTCTATTGTTGATGACCCATCAATGTACAAAATCTCCCCACCCTTAAGTGCATCCTTTTCAACTTTTCTAGTGCCGGAGTACTTTTCGATAGTCTGTGTACAATCGTGAGCATAATCACCTTCCTCAATAACTTCTGCTATAAATCTGGCCGGGTTAACTGTACTGCATCTGACAATTGACAATTCGGGACTAGACAAGATGATCTCATAACCTGACTCCCTCGGTGTGGTTAGTGTGGATTTAGGCTTATTCAATATTGCAAATAGCGCATGCTCCACAAATAGTGTGGTTGGGCACCCCATTGTAATCGATGATGATTTCTCCACCGCTAATGCAACTGCGGCGAGACTCTGTTCGCAAGGGAAATGTCCTAGCATGACAGGGTCCAAGTGACCGCTGTAGAACACTATTGGCTTATGTCCCATGCTGGTTTTCTGAGTCAATACTGCTTTCATTACTGCTGAGTCGCAATGCAAAAAGATAAAGAACTGTCGTTCATAATCTGGGGTGGCTAGTACCGGAGCAGTGGATATGGCGTGTTTTAACTCGTCAAATGCCTCCTTCATTTCCCTTGTCCATCCCAATGTTTTGTCCCCTTTGTGGGCTTCTCTCAATGCCTCGAGTAGGGGTCCTATGTATGAGCTGTAGTCAAAAACCCATGCTCTACAGTAATTGCATAATCCCAGGAACTGCTGCAGCTCCCTCACCGTTTGTGGTTGTGTTGTGTGCTTGTGCTCTTTGCGGAGCAATCTTTCTTCCGTGCTGTGATATTAGTTGACCAATGTATAGTACCTGTTCCTGACAGTACTGTAACTTTTCTTTGTCTACCTTGTAACCCTTTTCAGCCAACACTGTCAGCATTTTCATTGAGTCCTCCCTGCACCTTTTCTCGGTTGTGCTGCAAATTATTATATCGTCAACATATTGCAGCACCGTACTTTCTAATTCAATGTTTCCCAAGTCCATCTGTATTACTCTGATGAAAATTGAGGGTGACTCGCAGTACCCTTGTGGTAACCTGGTGTGTTTCCATTTTGTGTTCCTGTATGTGAAGCTTGTCAAGTCTTGTGTATCTGGGTATTGAGAAAAAGGCATTTTTGAGGTCAATCACGGTGAACCGTGAGGCCTCTGCCGGAATTCCACATAATATTGTGGCTGGGTTTGCTGCTATGGGGTATTCTGCCTCTACAATGTTATTCAAGGGTCTAAGGTCCTGGATAAAATGCCAAGACCCTCCTTTAGCTTTGCGCACTGGGTACACGGCCGTGTTACATGGTGATTCTGATGGTACCAATATGCCATCATTTATCAGGGACGTTATGGTTTCGTATATGCCCTCATCTGCCTCTTTTGATAGTGGGTATTGTTTCACTCTAGGTATTATCGCACCCTTCTTCAGCTTTATTCTTACTCCTCCGATACTCTTTATGCAGCCCACGTCATAGGGACTGGTGGTCCACAGTGATGCTGGAACCTTAGCCATATCTTCCTCGTAGAATGGAACTGGGGTAGATGCGGGTGCCTCAAGTGCCATGGCCATTTTCTGTGCCACTTGCTTATACATCACTCTAAGCCATATATCTACACTCATCATAAATACCATCTCTCCTTCTTCCCTGTCTTTTGAAAAGAGCTCTTCATCGGACACCTGGGTGAGCCTGCATCCCTCAGCCAGTGCTATCACTGCCCTCCATGCTCTCCCTTCCTGGTCTTGGGCATGTACTGCGATATAATCAGCAGTTGCTATAATACTCTCGATGCTCACCGAAATCACCTTCCCTTCTGGTTCATTGGCTGGTGTCTCAGGCCTGAACAAATATGCTGCTGGCCTCCTCCAGATCTTTCCTTCTATTCCTGGCATCCAGGCGAATGCCATGTTTGTTCCGTACTGGAACAGTTCGCCATCCACTGGCTCAGCCCGAGCTACTGTCTGGCCACAGTACGCTTGCAGTATTTGTCGTGCAGTAAGCATGTTTATTCCTGGTGTGGAGCAAATTATGCCATCCTCTGTGAAGGAGATTGTCATATGTAATCTGCTCATTATGTCCCTCCCAAGTATGTTCACTGGCGACTCCCTTGAATACAGGAGCGGGACAGACATGTCATAATCTCCAATAGATAAGGAGATGTTACCAGTAAAGGGAACCAACCCCCTAGCCCCAGAAAATCCTTGGGTGTTCATGGCCTCACCTGACATTTTGAATCTACCCTCCCTTATACAAGACCTGGTTGCCCCAGTGTCAACAAGGAATGATAATTGTGTGTCACCTATCGTTACCTCAATGCGTGGTTCCTCTGCACTATTAGGTGTTATCGACAGGATGGGACACACCAAGGACGTCTGTGGGCTGTCCTATTGTGGGTATAATGACTGACTGCTTCCTGTGTAAGGGTTGTGTCCCAGGATAGTCACCCTTCCCAACTGTGTTTTTTGTAGCTGTATATCGGTGGGGGTTAACTTATGGTCCTGTATTTTAGTGAGCTGCTGCACTGGCTGCACTTGGTGTTGTTGTGTTATTGCCACCTGTTGTTGCGGTAGTGAATATGTCTGCAGCTGTTGTTGTGTTGCTAATTGCTGCTGTGTGCTGCTCTGTTGTAGCCCCTGTGGTTGTTGGTAACCCTGCTGCTCCCTCATAGGCCCTTGTTGTCCTTGTTCCCCCCATGCTGGTGGGGAGGGTCTCATTCTACACGTACGTGACATGTGTCCTAACATCCCACAAATCCAACATACAGGTGGTTCCCTGGTCTGCCATGGGAAACCTCCTGCATTATCTTGGTACCCTGGTTGCCCAGTGGGGTGGAAACTTCGAAATCCTCCTCCTTGCTGTTGTGCAGGTTGGCCATATCCCCTCCCCCTCATCATGCCTCCCCTTCCCCTGAGGTTGTTATAATATCCATTTCCTGGTACCATATACCCTCCTCCTAGGTTAGCCGTGTATGGTGGGGGTGGTGGCAGCTGTTGTGTTATAAGTCGTGGTGATTGTGGTAGTGGTGCTATTTGTAGTTGTGAGGATCCTGTGCGGCCACAACTTGCGTGGGGTTTGGTGTCATTGTTGTTGGTGTAGTTATTAGTGCTCCTTCCATGGTGTATTTAGTCAGTTTTTTCTGCACTAATTTAGCCTCTTCCGCTTTTCTATCTTCTTCCTTTTGTTTCATCTTTTCTTGCCACATCCTACAATGGTGTACTATTGTCAATTGTATTTCCGGCCAGGCCTTGGCTTCCATCCCCACTATTTTCTTCAACTGTTTTTGTACTGTCTCCAGAAACCCTTGTATTAGTATGTGGTAAAATATTGCCGGTGTCTTGTCCCATTGCTCTCTAGTTTCCATACGCCACTTCTCCTGAATCTCCTGGATATAATCAACAGAATCTTCGTTCTCATGCATCTTGCGTGACGTAATTGCTCCTATATCTGAAGTGTCTGGGTATTGTACCCTCAGAGCTTGCCATAATGCATGCCTGCAATTCGCAAATGGCGCCCCGTCATGTGATGTGTTCGTTATTGTGACCCCGGGGAAACCCGCTCTCTTCCAGATGTCATCTGCCGCATCCCCTAATATTGATATTAATAGGCCCTTCACGTCTCCTACTGCTAGTTTCTTTCCTGCAGTGTGCTTTTCCATCTCGTATCTCCATTTTCCCGCTCCTCCACTTAGTGATGGGAGCCTACACTTTATATTTTCCTTATCGGTATGCTTCCAAGGGATGTATTGTGGTCTAACCCCCGCCCCCCTCTCCAATAGCGGCATTAGATTGTGTCCCATCTGTCCCCCCAGTTGTCGCGGTGTGGAGTGCGTATACCCCTCTTCTTCTTCTGTGTCAACTAGATCATCTGTCATGTCCATATTACCGCTGCTCGTTGTAGCTTCCCCTTCATTTCTCCCCCTTCTCTTATTATTTTCTTTATTTAATGTGGGTGTGTGTGTCCGTTCTTCCTGCCTACGTCCGGGGAGATCTTTAAGCCTGCCGGAATAGGGTGTGTGTTCAGGAGCGGGTGTGGGCGGACATGTTGGGCGGAATGATGTGGGTGTAACTGCACGTGTTTGCCCTCCCGCCACTTCTCGTTCTTTCTCCTCACTTCCCCCCACTTCTTCCTTCTTTCTGCATGCCCATGGTGATTCCCGGTTGGTGCGGGTGATGTACAATTTATCAAAGCTTTCCCTATCGCCGCTTCTTCCTTGTCCCCCCATTCCTTCTTCTTCTTCGCTGCAGAATTCATCCAGGAGCGACAACCCCCAATCTGTCCCTTTCCCCCTAATCGTCACTGTTTTTAAGTCTATTAAATCCGTTCCTTCCTCTTCTCCTTTACCAATTGTTCCCTTATGTGCTGATGTTGTGGCTACTTCTGCATCCCGACGTACATATGTCCTTACCCCACTCTCCCCTTTCCTCTCTCTTCTTTCCCCTTCCCTCTTGTCCACTATTTCACCACCTATTTCCTCTCTTTTCTTTTTCAATTCCTCCATCACCTCACTACTCACCTTCTCTAATATCCTTTCTTCCTCTCTCCTCCTTTCCCATCTCTCTCTCTCCCTTTCTAATATGCTTTCTATTACTTTACCTTCCTCGTATTTCCTGGTGCTCTCGGATAGTATTTTCTTCTTCCATATTTCCATTTCCTTTTCTTTCTCTTCTTCCTCTCTTTTCCTGTCACGCTGTGCTGCTCGAGATACCCTTTCTGCTATCACCTTCATCCTTTCAGCTTCCTTCTTCCGTTCTTCAGTTCGTTCCCTCATTTTTTCTAACTCATCCTTACTTTCCTTCCTTTCCCGCCTTCTCCCTCGTTCCTCTTTCTCAAGCTGTTTGATCAGTGCATTTTGCTCATTCCTTAATTCTGCCAATCGTTCCTCCAACATCTCTTCCTCTGCTCGTAACAGCTCCCCCTTTATCTTCCTCCCCTCTTATTTCACTGCTACCCCCATTGTCCTGGTTCATTCTCCGTACTACCTCCTTTTCTTCTCCCGTTAGTGTCCCTCGCAATTTTAACAGCACCTGCGCGGCTACCCACTCGTCGTGTCCTATGGTTGGGATTGGTTCTTCACTATTCTTCCCTTCCTTTGCGTGCATCTTCGTACAAGTTGGGCCTACCGTACGTGTCACCTCCTCCCCCCCTGTGTAGCTACCTGTAGCTGTATATGGTGGTGGGCTGTACGCGGGGTTCGAATATCCCTCAGCCGCCGTTAGTTGTTGCCTTACTGCTTCTCGTAGTTCCGTCACAGGATATAACCCCCCTTCTTCACTACTTTGGCTAGGGGCATGTCGTCGGTCCTTTCCTTCTTTACTTCTATTTCATTTGCGATGCTAAGCTTTTCGTCCTCCTCTCGGTCTCTTCCCGTGCACTGTGCGCTGTCAACCTCCTTTTCCCCATTTCCCTCTTCGTCCTTAATCTTCTTCCCCTCCTTCGTTTCCTCCATAGTGAACATCCCGGTTGGTCCTGGTCGGGACCCCTGGAACATCCTCCATAAGTTAAACACCTCCACGTGATGCGCCAACTTCTTCCCCTTGTATGTGCTATGTATGTGTGTCAGTAGTGAGTGTTGGACGTACGGGTCGAAGCTGCCGTTAGGCGGCCAGGGTGTCGTCATTTTGTTGTCTGTCCCTTGTGTCCATTCTATGCTGTATTTGATCAGTTTTTCCCTATGGGGCGATAGTGTTTTACACATATGCTGGAGTGGGGTAGTGAGGGTATTCCCCCACCCTCCCGATCCTAACCCGTATGACAGGGTTACACTGTGTTTTTAGCTCCCTTCAGTATAGTTGTCATTACCTGGACGCGTAGTTTGGGGACTTGCGACCGTCTGCTAAAAGAAAAACAGTCTAATATAACAATTGCAAATATGCTGTCTTTTCCTGTGTTTGTTTTTCTTCCTTAATACCGTTACGGCCCCCTGCGGCCATGGCGCACGAAGCCCCCTGCGGCTGCGTGCCCTGTGTGACGTGCTTATACAGCCGTCCCACTTTTCTCCGCCCCTCCTCCTCCTACCTCACTCGGCATGGCCGGCGTTCTCCGTGCACGGTCACTTCCCCCTCTCCACCTGTCCCGTATATTGGGTGGCCGACAACCTCCGTGCGCACTCCCTGCCCTCTATTCACTTCCCCACCACCCTTCAACAATGCTGTGTGGTCAAGGTATCCTATGAAAGCCCTACGGGTGACATCACCGACCTCTTCCAAAACTACTGGTAAGATCTTTTACACTTCAGAAAGCTCGCAATAAGTTTTTACTGTTTGTCCCCGTTAATCCCACAGCTGTCCTCTTGTTATGCCTGGAACAAGGTAACCAACAATATACTCGTATAATCGGACTGCGCACGCTGCATCGCCTCGCGTGTGATACGCCCCTAAATGGGAGGGCTTAACCAGCCAATTATCTTCTGTACTAGGCAACAAGTTAGCTACCACCTACAGGAAAACGTCATCTATCTATCGAGTTTCACTGCTCGATCAATAGGGATCCTCATCTACTCATTGATCAATAACCGCCAATTCGTAGAAAAGCCACACACCCACCCCCCTTACAGGTGGCCACGACCTAGGCCAAACAGTGTCTACGAGCAATCGCACGTGGTGCTTTCTTGCTCCACCCACCCTTTTTCGTGACTTGGTAGCGGACGGCTCTCGCGCCTGTCCTGCTACCATTCACTTCACCGTCAACACTAATTGATCAAATCTTCTCCGCACACCTTAGTAATACCTCCCACCGCCCTTATTTCACTCCTCCCCCTCCCTCACAATCTCTCATTGCTTGTTGGGTGTGACATACTCACCAAGTTCTCTTGATGCGGGGCCGCTCGACTGCGTGCACCCCTCCAAGCGGCTCGCCACCTCCCCTCGTCTGGACCACGTCTGGACACTCGCCAACCGCGGGCGGGATACTTCTCAACCGGCTCCCGAGGGCCAATATCCAGATTGCGCTGTCCGGTCTTCTCGCAGTTCCGCGATGGTCCTGTAGTCCTCAAAAAGGGGGCAGCGGCAGAGGGGGCCCACGCCGCTGGGCCTCCTCGCAACGAGAGGCCTTGGGAAAAATAAAAATGAAAAGGTAGATCGTAAACAGATCTCAGCAGTGCCTCCAACTTGTTGGGGTGGTTATCCCGGGGTCGGCTGAGCCATCCGCGGACCTCCGGGCTGGGACGCCCCAACTCCTCCCGCATTCCCCAAAAAATGAGTATGAGACACACACAAGAAGCAAGGCGATTCTGCTGTTTATTAAAACAACGGCAAGGATGGGTCTAGGATCGTACGCGTCCGTCCAGACTCTCAAAATTCGTGGGGCTCGCAGGCCCTTTTTGCCGCAGTATGACGCGCTACTTGCGTCACCTGGGAAAGTTAGCGAAAAACCTATTGCCACTCCGGATTGGTTTCTCGAGTGGTAGGGTTAGTATAGTATACATATAGAGAGCAATATTAGTGGTTGAGGATGAGTCAGGTGGTATATTTGGGTTGTCCATTCTACTAGATAGTTGAAAATTGTTACACAAAGACCCCTGATGATTGGCTAATGTTAGTGGAGTCAGTGATGAGTGCCCCCAGGTTCTGATTGGTCCTCCCGCGAGCCCCCCAGTCTGGGACCATCGTTTTTCCCAGCTCGCGGTGTACCTGTCACTAGCAACAATGTGTAATTATGTGTTCGTGCAGACAATGTGCGGGTTTGCTCATAGGCTTGAGAGCAGGCCATTCCCATCGCTGTAGGTGTCCATCTGGTCATTTCACTGTTGCAACCTGTGTCCCAGATGTGGGACCCAGGCGACTTCTTCCTCGTGGGTCTGGCACCTTTTCAGGTTGGCTTGGTCACGTGTGGAGAGACCGTAGCTGGGGCGGAATTCTGCACATTTAAAGTTGTATTTTGCTTCTGTGTGCTTGGCTTTGCTTACAGGTGTGACCTTGGCGCCGGCTGGTAGCATACAAGTTGCAACATCGCCCCCTTGGCTGTGAGCTCTCGCTGGGCTCGTTCTGCGTGATCAGCACTTGTGCTCTCGCTTATTCAGTGTTCATGGCGGTTCTTGCTTGCGGCCTACTTGGGCCTGGTTCATGGGTGGGGATGTGTAATGCATGGCACCTGTGTTGCGGTTTGACATGGCTTCATAGGCAGTATTACGTCTTCTTTATATTCTCATCACGATGCGAGGGAGAAGCGTCAGCAAGCGTATACGTGAGTGCTTTATGCGTCTTGCGTTTCTGCATTACCTGTAATTTGAGATAAAGAGAGAAGATGATCAGAAAGATTCTTCCCACTTACACACCCTCAAAACCCATTGGCAGGGGAGCCCTTGAATAAAGATGACTCCAATGAAAAAGGGCCCCGGATGGGGGCCAGTGTGGATACTAACAAGTCACGGAATACATATACGAGTACATCAACATTTACGGAACCAATGTCTTCGGCAATCATAGTCGTTGCAGGTACAGAGGTGGAAGGAATTAGATCAATCTAAAGCCAATCTACGCTTGAAGGAAATCAAATTACTGCACCGGTACTCTCGGCAGAAAAGAACAAGGAACCAATACGGGACTCTCACTCGCCCCCAAAGAATTTTAACATCTTTAATAAATTAGGTGAGGGCGACAAAAGTTTAATTAAAAAGACGGATGATTGCCGGAGACATTGGTTCCGTAAATGTCGATGTACTTGTATATGTATTCCGTGACTTGTTAGTATCCACACTGGCCCCCATCCGGGGCCCTTTTTCATTGGAGTCATCTTTATTCAAGGGCTCCCCTGCCAATGGGTTTTGAGGGTGTGTAAGTGGGAAGAATCTTTCTGATCATCTTCTCTATCTCAAATTACAGGCTCTAGTATGCTCTTCAAGATGTTGGTAGTTTGCTCCTCATTTTTATCCATTTTTGTTTGTATGGCCGTAATGAAACCTTCTAAGTAGATCAATTTACTATGCAACATTGCGATCAATGTAGTTTGATCTCTTATCTGTTAATTTTGAGTCACGATCAACTTCATAAAAGGTGCCATAGTTAAAGAAAAGGCTGTGATTAGTTTGGGGTCAATTGTACTGAAACTGTTCGATTCCTCCTTACTTTGTTCTACCTGGAAGGCTATTAAGTTCACTAACAAATCCTCGTCAAGTGAATGAGATATTACTTTATCTAAGTCGATCCTTCGTCGTTTGTTTGAGGGAATTACCTTTGGTGGTTTGGGGCAGTCTATTATCTGCTGTCTGTTGCTCACTTTTGAGCCTACTGAAGCACATTGTTTAGTACTGAGTCCAGTAATCACAGGCTCCTGCAGCTTCACTTCAGCCACTGGCTTATCTCCACAACATCCATTGATTACTGCACTCTTGAGTCCGAGTCATTGCCCAGGTCAGTCACCCCTTCCAGTGAGGTGTCTGCACTTGGAGAAATGTCTATTTGGCCTTCTTTAGTGTCAGCCACCGAGCAAGGTGAGGTATCCATGCCCTTTCCACCGGTTTCTGTAGGCGTTAGGGCTTTATTCTTAGTATTCTAATTATTTTTAGTGTGACCCCAGTCCCATCCTTGTTTGTCGTCTTTCCTTTTATAGTTAAAACTCTGATTCCCTTTCAACAAAACAGGCGTGATGCCCCTAGGTCTCCAGGCGCTTGCAGAAATACCTTGTGCAAGGTGGGCATATGATTGACCTTTAGCATTGGTTCCAAATGTGTATGAAGAGGGTAATGTAGCACCCCTATTTGCCTCCTGAATGCCATATTGTGGTTTTACAGTATCTGATGATTTGTGACTTTAAAGCACTCCTGCAGAAGGAAGAGGTGACATTTTACTTGTGTTGGTATTAAGGCTGGGGGAATGTACAGGGCTTGTAACCTCCCCCAAGTGGAATCCATTTGCTTCTGCCATGGGGTCATTTGCGTTGTCATTCTTAGCATTACTTGGTGATAATGTGAGGTCTATTTCCTTTTGTAGTATCCTTCCTTCCCCTATTGATTGATCCGCCACTGCCCTCGATTCCTTCTGGAGGACATTTTCATGTGACGTTGTTTTATTTATTATTTCCACTATAGGATTCTAGTGCCCTCCTATCTGTGGGAGAACTATTGTCTGAGAATGGGAGGCCTTAGGTGAATTACCTTCAGCAACCTTGTTGGCTTCAATACTCCCCCCACATTTCCCCAATGCAGTTCGACTTTCCTCAAAAATGGCTTCAGCCATGGCCTTCACAAGTTCCAAATCGTCCTCCATGTAAGTACAGGCCTCAGAGTCACAAACGGGGTAATTGTGGGTTTCAATTGCACCTAAAGCTGTAATTCCTCCCCTCCGCAGATCAAAGGGTCATCAGCCCCACAGTCTCTGCGGTGCAGTGCTTATGTGCAGGACGATATCCGTGTAGTCAAAGGGAGTGTGGCTGCGTACTTCCAGTCGATTGCAGAGTTCAATACACAAAGGGCACACCTTTAATCGAACGCCACCGTACCCCGTCCTCGCACAGCCCACAAACTCCTTACTTGCGTATTACCAGACCATAGCCCGTCCTTTTCTTGTCCTTATTCCTCGTACTCCGCCACTCTAGGAGAGTTGTATGTTATGCTCGGGTCTTCAGACAGAGGTACGGGGACACAACACAACCGTGTTACCCCGTGGAACATCGGTGAACACACTTTTCCTCTCGCACTTCTCCTTTCCGCTTCGCTTCCTCGGACCAAGGAGATTAAGTGTCTGTCTCATGTAGCACACTGAGTCCACTGGGTAAACTCCTTAAAGAAACAGTGCTGCAATCTGTCAACCGGCAATTTCTGGACGCATTTGGCGGTGAACACACTTTTCCTATCGCACTTCTCCTTTGGGTGTAAGTATAATGAATGGGTGTTTGTTCCTGTTTCCCTAGTCCTATAGTTGTATTGGAGGAAGGTAACCGAAAAGGAGGAAGTTGGGTTGCAAAATATATTGTAGTTTTTGAGGAACGAGAGAAAAGGTTAACGTCATGGGTTGGGAAAAGGTTTAATTTACCTTTTAGATCAAGGTTTCTTTCTCTTCCTTCTAATGGAAAGTCATGGGGTAAGGCGGGGTCAGGATGACCATATCCCATGAAGGTTTTCGGGACTTCCTCCTCCTTCTCTATTCTTCCATCTGAATACTGTGTCTCACCCAGGGCATTCCCTCAAGGACAACCACGGGCTCCCCTGCCCAGGTGATCCTCCGTCGCTCGTCCACTCCCAGGATTGTGATCCAAGAGCAATGGCCCTTCCCTGGACACTTGAATAGAGTACTTCCGGGGCTTAAATGAGAGAATAGCCCTAGTTTTCTCACAAGGGTTAGTGAAACTAAACATTTTGGGTTGTGCCAGAGTATTGTACTCTGTGGCGGGGTGGGTCAGGAATGGGTATTAATTAAAAGATTGAATGGGTCCCTGGTATGGAGGTCGGGACCTCACAAGTATGTACTGTGACGAGGAAGAGTAAGACTAGGAGTAATGAAGATCACTGGTAAGTAACCGGCTCAGCTACCCTAATGGCTAAATGAAGATAATGCATTGTACCTTCCCTGCTGCTAGTGACTAAATGCCGATGAGGCTCTAGGTATAATCAAATGTGCTGACATACATTTCTTATCCCAAGGTCTTTGTATGTTTGTTAAATTTATACAGCTTTTTAAAATCTTATTCCTTTTCTTTAGCTTGCTGTATTCGGAGATTATTGTCACATGCGACTAGAGGAAAGGTGATGGCACGGTAATATAGTGTGAGAAAAAGAGAAGATAGGGGAAACAGGATTTCCTCCATTACAGGGGAAGACAGAGCTGCAAATAGAGTAGAAGTCCAGTATATGAAGGACCTGGGCTCCCTCCACTCGGCAAAGGGGAGTTTGAGGAGGGAAAATTCCCTCATTCCGAGGCTATGGGACTGAGGAAGGGTCTAAACCAGTGTGCAAATAACTGATTTTGCTCTGTAGGCCCCAGGGGCGCCACCAAGGGGTGGCCAGTGGCCACCCTTATAAAAATGCTGGCCCTCCCAATGGCCACCCCAGCGAAAAAGCAAAAAAAAACAAACATGAACTATGCATGAACAATAACATGCCCAGTTCAGTGGGGAAAAAAAATCTTTCTTTTTTGCCGCGCCTGTGTATGGACTGTAGTCAGATCAGAGAGACATGGTGGCCCTGCACCCCTTTGATCGATTTGCGCATGCTAAGTGGACCCGGAAACACAGCCTGAGCGTGCACATTTCTGCTTTGGCTCGCGCTTCCAGGCTTTGTTCCAGGCTCTGAAAAGGAGACCTGGGCTGCGGTGCTGACTGAGGGATCGAGTGGTTCCTGGAAAACACTTCAGAGCACGCTGAGGATGGCATGTGTGTGGCACCAGGGGGTGGCGCGGCAAGACCACTCAGGAATCTGGGAATCCTGGGAAAGATCAGTGTTGTCATTGCTAGGATGGTCAGCAAAATGTCTCTCCAGGGGTTGCCACGTTTATCATAGGGAATTAACCTTTGAGTTTTAATGTAATGCCCCTTTAAAACTGTAGGTGTTTAACCCAAACCCTACCTTCGACTAGGACTAAGCATGTTCGAGGACAGGTGGGCTATAATCTAGCAAATGTGTACTGGAATAGAAGCCTCTAAGGGTGTCCAGTATCCCTATTAGGTTAGAAATCGTGATACTCAATAAATAATAAATCTTCTGACTCTGTTCTTAGTGTTCTCAGAGAACAATATCCTATTTTGTTGTGGAAAGACCCTTTCCCCTGATAGGTCTGAATCCCCAGCCCATTCTGACAAAACTAAATAAAGATGATGCACTCTGTCCTCTAACTAGCATGTTTTCTTTTGCTCCTATGTTGCACTACCCCACATCCGTGCCACGTTTCTAACATATTGCATTTCCTCACATCCGAGCATGCTATGCAGTACCACTACTGCCATATTTCCTAGATTTGCCTTTTTCTCTCTGACTGGCTCACTATCCTGTGTTGTCCGTTGACCTCATTGCCAAATCTGATATTTACTTGGCTAAAAAGAGGCAGTTTAGACCACTCTAAGGCACACCCTAACCCTACAATGAGTACAAGGCCCCTGTTTTAAATGCTCCTTTTTAGTTTGGCTGTTATGTGGCAGGGCCACCTAAACGCTGAAACTATTGCATTAGGAGTACAGATGGGGAGAGATGGCATATGAGGAGGGAGACAAAGCTTTAATGTGTTGTTTGGTTATTTACCCACCCATTGACTGCCCATGGCTATGCTAATCCCTGTGGTCCCTCCAACCAAGTACCTCCCCCCTCTCCCCAACCCCCACCAAAGCACCTCCTCATGGGAATTCTTTGAGCTCTCTTTGTTCAAGCTTTGCCATCAAACTTTGCTTTGAAACAAACATTGGCAGGCCATTCAAGTGCTGTTTTCTGAGTGTTAATGACTTCATTTGTGCTGTAAACGTGCTACTGGTGTAATAGAAATGCCTTAACCAGGTCAAACACCCAATTTATAAACACTATGCGTTTCCAGTGCTGAAGTCCTGTTAAAAACAAATATTGGCAAAGTCAACAGTTTTGGCTTGTGTAGACGTATTAGCCATTGCAAGGCACTGCTATTAGATGCCCAGGCACTCGCACAGTTTGCACCTGCTACTATCAATGACCAATTAATATCACTATGGCATGGATTATTTGGGCCCTCCCGTGCCCCTGGGCTTGGGAGGGCTAAACCCCCCGCACCTTTGACACAGCAGTCATCAGTGCTGTTATGCCCAGCCCGGGCCCAGCCGGCAAGAACCTGTCACATTTCTCCCCTCGAGAGCGGTGTATTTATTTAAACAAATACACCGCTCTCCGAGGTGAGAGAACAGGCATTAGAAGTGAAGGGTAGAGGCTGAGGACAAAAGCCTGCCAGCCCATCAGTACGACTCCCTCCACCCCCATGTTGCAGCTAAAGGCTTAACTGCTGGCTCACCTTTTACATGGCCCATGCTTTCAATAATTACCATTAACAAAAGAAAAAGTATATTTTTGTGCATGTGGGGATGCATAAATGGATGAATGTATCCGTGCATGCATGCATGCAAGGGAGTGTGTAGATGGTTGTATGTTAGTATGCTAGGCCTTGTCTGCAAATGCACACCTGTGAATGAATGCAGTGTGGATGGTGTGAGTGCGTGTGTTAATGAGTGCACAGTCTAAATGTTCTGGGTGCTTGTGTTTCTGAATGTCTCCATATCTCTGTGTATCTGAGGAGAGGGGCATTGGAACATTGACATTTTTTGACAAGAGTATGGCATGTTTTTCTGCCGTTTTTGGGCAAAGGAAAGCCAACGTCAGAGTTTTTATGTGATGGTGGGGATGGAGTGGAGGTGGGATGGGGGAGAATACTACAGTGGGGCTGACCTGGCTGGGTCTTACTGTGTCATAGAATGTTGTACTCGCATTAAGGTAAAAGGCAACATTAGTGTTCTTACATGGGGAGCGCATGTTTCCTTATTTTGACTTGGGTCTTTATTTTACTGGTATTTAATTTATAACATGATGCGTGCAACGTAATTGTACTTATATGGGGGGGATTTGTGTGATGATATGCTATTTATATAGTACTTTCGCCAAAGCGATGTATAGAGAACATATTTACATCAAATGTGTCACCCAGCCAAAGTTTTCACTCATTTAATGAGCTTTATTTATTGCATTTATTGACATCACCCAAACCCGTAAGTATCACGGCAGTGATACAAGTTGGTGAGCAGGGAAAACAGTACAGTACATAGTCAGAGAGGGGTAACAAGGTGCAAAAGCAACATAATAGTACAAGATCCATACAGGAGGGTAGAGATCAGAGAGTTTACTTTGAAGTATGTATGAAAGGCTGAGTTGGCCTTTTGCCGTGATTTGAACCTGCAAATTACACTCAGATTACAAAAGCAGCCCGCTGAGCTATGTTACTGGCTAGCCAGCAAGAGCATGTCTTCTTTCTGTGGCTTTGCAGTTTATTACTGGTGTTAAGGCCAACACAAACATAAGTGTTCTTACATTGGAGTGGGGGCATTTGTGCTGCCTGCAAGGCTGTTTTTTTACTGTGGCATAAGATGTTTACTGCTGTTAGGGAGCAAATACATCATGAGTGTTCTTATATGGGGAGTGGGGGATTTGTGTAGCCAGCAAGGATATATTTTCTTACTGTGGCATGGCTTTTTTTTTCACTGGCATTAAGGCAAAGCCAACAGGAGTATGTTCTTACATGGAGATACTGGCATGTATTGGGAGAGCTAGCATAAACATACTTTGTCATAGTATGGTTACTGGCATTATGGACAAAGCAAACATGAGTATTTTCCTATGTGGGAATAGTGGCATATATAGGTGCACCAGAATGGACATGTGTGAGCACAATCAATATGAAAATTCTTTTTTACACTTGCAGAGTACTGGCATATAGCGGACAACATGAAAATGCTCCTATGCATTGTTGGTGGCTTGGCATTGAACGTACTTTTTATGTCTTACCCTACAAACCCGATTGTAAACTGTGTGGCTTTTTACCTAATTTATCACAGAAAGTGTACTTTAAAATGCACTATTTTAACTCATTATTTAAAACCTTTTCTCAAGGGGACAAACGCCCCTTGATTGGTTCGCCCTCCCTTACTACTCTCTGTCACTCCTATGCATTTAACTGGGGACAGAACAAGTGCCCTTCCTTCTGCAGACTCTTCTTAATGTAGGCCATCCTACATTAGCTTCAGGCCCCACTTGTTACAGTTTAATGGCTACGCCTCCGGTGAGTTGGGGTGAAAGATGTATCTAATGGGCCAAAGGAAGGCATGATATCTACTCAGCCTCCTGGGCTTGGGGAGAGGGCGGTAGGACGGGTGGTTTTGGGGGGAAATCACTAGCGCAATAGGTTTAATGTCCCGTCTTACTAACAGTTTTCAAAACTGCCATCCAGCCCTGCCAAAATGTTGAGGCTGGATCACCCCTGTGTGGCACCCTGTGTGCCACCCCAAGATTTCCTGTGGCCTCATCAGGCCACCCCTATGAAACATTTCTGGGGGCGCCACTAGTAGGCCCATTATGTGGAGGGTCTGGGGTCCCTTTGCACATCATAAGCGGGTGTAAGGAGGTAAAGTCCCTCATCTTGAAGAGGAGGCTGAGGAAAGGTCTAAACTGTTGTGTCGATAATTGTGTTTTATTGAATTGTGGTTTATGGAATTGGTATCGTGTGGAGATGCAGGTGTTGAGTTGTGTAAAGAGAGGTGTGTAATAAGTGTGTGGGGTGTGAAGAAAAGGGAGGGGGAATGGGGATTACGGGCAGTGTTGGGAGGATCAGGTAAATTGGCACCACTAGATCAGTGTCTAGGAAACAAAAGATTATTACGAGTGCATAACTAGATTTAACCATCAGTACCCTTACCCCACTCGAATGTTTACTGTGCTTCCATGGTACTGGGAAAAGATAGTGAAGTACCATTGCAAGTGGGTCGCTGACATGAGAGGAGGGATCTATAAGGCTTGGCTAGAAGAAAGAACTAATATTCAGAAAGTGTTGGATCATATGTATACTTATTTAGCTGCAAAATATAATATAAGGGAAGAAAGTTGAAGAATAGGCACAGCATTCTCGAGCTTTGGAGGATGTCCCTGATGACCCTAAGGGAAGAGAAAGTGTAATTCCAGCACCCTGTTTCACCCCTGCACCTTGTGTAAATGCTGCATCTTGTGATATACCTACAACCCCCACAGGCCCACCACCCACACTGTGGTGTTACCCCATGCAAGCAGCCGCAGGTTTTACCAATTCCGACTGTGCCCCCTGCTGCCCTGTGATGTGGAGCCCCCCCACGTATGAAAATGTCCCACAGGCCCCAGCAGTGAACTCAAAGCGTGACCCATTAGTGATGGAGAAAGAGCCCAGAGGGAGTTACAAAGAGTGCTTCGAAGAACAGGAGCAGAGCTTGCACGAGTGACGCTGGAACAGGGAGAGGGGCGAAGAGTGCCAATAGGTACAGACGAATGCAGTGCAGGTGACATTTAATTTGGATTGATAGTAGAGCAATTGAGGACTTATACATTCAAGTGAAGGATGATGGCTTCAATGGTGAAGGGCATAGAGGGGTGGCTACCTTGTGGTGACATTTTAGACTAAGAGTCCATTAGAGCAGTCATAGAAATGGGAGTAGCAGAGGAGGAGCCGTAGGAAGAGATACCGCCCATGGTGACACCAAGAGTAGAGATTTTATGGGGTCCAAGACTTGGAGCCTGACCAGGCTGTATGAAGAAGGGGAAGAAAGGGAGGAGAACTTTACCTGCTAAGCAGACGGGTACACAGCTTCCACTATTACATGAACACCCCGGATGTGCACAATACATGCCATCGTCGTACAAGGATATAAACAATTTGATGAAGGCACTGCCGGAGCAGGCCAGTGGATATTTGCACTTGAAAAGCAGACCGTGGGCATCACACTAGCGGTGGGAGATATGAAACATTTGCTTGCCGCATTGTTAGGAGATCAAGCAGATGGCATTTGGAGGAGAGCAGGATACTGTGAGAAACTAAAGGGTGTCTCACCCGCTAGTCCTCAGTGATTTGTCATCCAGGTGGCAAGGACACGACCATTGCTTTTGGATCCAGTTCCTTGGGGTGGACCAGTGCAGGAGGATCACCTAGGTGAGGGGTCTTCGGGGTGTAGGGTTGAGGCAGCCAATGGTGAGACCCGGTAGTCCCCCCCCCCTTCCCCATACCCATAACCCATCCTATTTCATAGTATTCTCCGATGTCCCAACCCGCCTCCTTTCTACACAAACACTGGGCTGAGGAAGTGGGTGACTGAGAGAAAAGAGGCAAACCCTTACATATCGCATTGGACATGTCCCACAAATCGGGTCAGGCAAGGTCAGGCACTTCACTTTAAGTACATACATCTAATACCAGTTAACTCTCCTCGGACAGATAAAAGGTGGAACATGGAGACCTACTCTGAGCAAGGGGGAACACGAGCAAGAGCAGATCTTCCGGGGAGAAGGAGAACTTACTGGAGCAGGGCAATGGACCGAGGGACGAAAGCAAAGGGTAGAGAACCCCAGGAGTTCCCTGCAGGAGGTCGTTGCCTCTAAAAAGCTGTGAAAGACACGTGGAGAAGGCTGTATCCCAAACAAGAAATCTGCTTTGTGTTTCAAGGACGCCAGCGACCCTTCCGGGATGAACGGCAGAGTTGGGGAGGTGAGGCCAAGCCTTTCGTACTAGCCTTGACTCGTGAATTGAAAAAACTGTAAAGACAAGAAAGAAACGCACACAGTCGGGGAGTTGGCAAGTGACATGAAAGACCGGTGTGTGTTAAGGAAAGATTGAAGTTGCAACATTATATTGCGCCATTGAAGGCTGCACGTAATGGATGAGACGTGAAGAAAGGCAGATCTGTGAATGAACTTTGAATTAAGGATAGCTGTGAAACCAGCGATAATGAGTAAGAGTGGTCTGACGAAAGGAAGTAGCCCACTCGAAAGTCTCTGTGAAAGGTAAAATGTTTGTAGCGATAAAGTGAATGAACTTTAAAAGCGAAGAGATCAAAATTAACCCATAGAAAAGGGGAGAGTAAAAAGGTGAACGTTGAACTTTGGTGCTTATGATATGGAACTGCCCAGACCAAGAAGCACTGGGTCAAACAACACAAGATTGTGAGCTGAAAGGAAAGTGGAGGTGGTCCTGCAGAGGTCTGTAGTAAAAGCCATGCACATTCGAAAGTCTTTGATATCAGGAAACGGTCCGAGCCCGACTGAGGGAGACGGGAATTGCAATAAGTTAGGGAAGGGAACCCCCTTATACAATGTGAAGCTTGGTTGGGATTGAGCTTGGGGAAGGGAGCCCCTGCTGCAAGTGTTTTTTTTTTTTAAACTTTTGCTTTGAAAGGTCTGAGCCCGACATAGGGGGGACCAGAGTGAACTTTTTGTTGACCTGTGTTTTGAAAGCTGTAAAGAGACTTTAATGTGGAAGGCCAGTCTAGCCTCAATTCACGTTTTGAACTGGCTTGTGTTAAGAACCTGAGCCAGAGTGTGTCATTATGCCTACAGGGACCGCCTGTAAAAGCATATTTCACATAATACGCCTGATAATGAACATTGGCCTAAGCACATTCACATCATACTGTAAATCACATTTAAATGAGCTTGCAATAAGTTGTCTACGCCGCCATCTTAAGGTTATCCGCTATTTTGATTAACTCCTGCTTTCTGCCTCATGCTAGACATTGTGTTTTGGCTCCAGCAGAGCAAAATGAACTTTGTACTGTGTTAACATAGATAAACATGCTGAAGCTACTAAGGTGGAAATGTTTGTCCTGCACTAAGAAACCTTGGAGCTAAACAAGAGCCGTATTTAAACCGTAATCTAGAGACCATCTGTATCCATAGTGTCTTCTCCGTTCAAACAGCAAAACAGAATGTTGAATAGCTGAATATGTGCTTTTGCAGAAATCTGTGTTTTCGCTCCTTGAAACTAAGTTGACTTCAAACTCAAGAACAAATGGTAGACAAATATGAGTAAATGAAACAAGGACTGTTACCATTGTGTTTTATGTGCAGAAAAACATGTCTAGTGAATGGATAACACGAAGGTGGGCTGGACGATGTGTCCGGGATTGTGAGAGAAATGTATCAATATGCATGCTTTGTAATGTCCAGCACTCTCTCATCTTCCAGGGTCTCCTACTACACATTGCGAGGTGTTGAGAGACCAGGCAGCTGTTCTGCAAAATAAAAGTGTACTTGTACCATTGTACTCATGCCTGACGTATTTCTATTAAGTGGTATTAAGCCTCGATATTTCTTTAATCTTTCACGCCTTACACTGTGCTGTGTAACATGGGGAGGAGAGCTGACTCGGCCACATTTATTCTTTATATTTGAACACTACTTTTGCTTTGCATGCATATTCACATTTACACACTTTTTGTATATGCGATAGAGCAGGTATTAGATTTTGTTAGTATAGGCCATTTTGATCTGATGGAACTATGACTGTTTTATTTATTTTTTGATGGTCGAGACTACTCCCATCCTAGTTCTAGGGCAACATAGGAGTTTTTCCAAACACAGAAACTTTAATAAAGGTTTTTACAAATTGTACCTTTTGTGTCAGTTTCATACTTGTGATAACATGCCTCCCCTACAATATCCAGGGGTACAAATGGGCAATGATAATCATGAAGGAGAACACTTTAATGATTGTTGGGCGACACCGGACATAATTTCGCTTATGGCGCACACTATGAAATCAAACGAGGACCCTGCACAATATATAACCCACATTCAGCAGATGTGGGGGGCTGAGACAGGAGACCCATGGGACAAAATTGTAGCAATATTTTACCACACGTTAAAGAACAGACACCCTGAGGCCGAACAGAAATATTTGGATAACGTAGGGGGTCAAATGAGACTAAGGGATGGGCAGAGATTCAAGCAATAATAGTGCACCATTGTAGGCATAGGCAAGAGAAGGAAGTAGAGGAAAACACACAGAAGACTGGAGCTGTTAGTGCAGAAGAAATTAGAAAAGTTGGGTATGGAAGGGGCATGTATTACGAACTGTCTGTAGGGCAGGTGGACATGAGGATGGCACCAGAGTGGACGGAAGCAGACGGGTAACCGTAGGATATCAGGGGGGTGTCAAGGAGGACATGGAGGAGGATTTGGAGGAATGGGCAGAGATTTGGAGGGCCGGGACCGTGTTGGTTGTGTGGGGGGAATGGGCCATTTTGCACTATAGTGTAAAAGTAGACAAGCATATTCGTATGATCCCTGTGCCTACCCCATCATACTGGCGGTCCCGATTACATATCAGCCATCGGGAATAATGCCTCCAAGGGCCCTGTATTGCCCATGCTCCGTGCAGATGCCCTAGCAGGGGCAACAACCCCAGTATTGGGCACCATTACCACAACAGATACAACACCCAGCATCACATGGTGCACCTGTGTATGCACAGCAGTCAGTACGTACCCCAACTATGGGACAAAAATGCCCTGCCACACGGCACAGTGATATACTATGCAGGGGCAAGTGTAGTTGGCAGTAACCCCTTCATATTCCCGGGGTTGAACACATATCCAGATTAGGACAGGCCACAGAGAGCCCAGACCTGCCCAGTGCTGTCAATCACAGCTGACCCAGAAGAGGAACCTCTGGTAGGTGTTGAGATAGGTAACATCATTTGTTTTCATGGTTGATGCAGGTGCAACAAAAATGTGCATAAAGGAAGGATGCTTCCCTTTATCAGAGAGCTAATGGGCATGCAGGGGGTTCTCTGGGGTAATAAAATTGGTTCCATTTACAGAAGATCTACCCATAAAGGTAGGTACTCGAGAGGTGTTGGCTCAGCTATTGTTTTTAACAGAAACACCAATGAACTTGTTAGGCAGGGACCTGCTAAGCAAGCTACATATGACTATCTCATTCACTGAGGAAGTGGTAGTGTGTTCTGTGCAGTAGCACCTTTTAGTGTTGTTCTGCGCAGAATGCTATTACCATAATAAACAATCACAGAACCAAATAACCGGACAGACTCGATGAATATGACAAAATATGACTTTATATCAGTTCAATAATGTACAGAAACACAGCAAATCGTAGTCTGTACACACTCAATTACATTTCAGGTACACAAAGACTTTATACCTCGATGTGTGTCAGCTATGATATCATCCTACATGGAAAATAAAACCTATTGGACAGAGGGATTGGTTAGGGGAACATATGTACTTATATTTTCTAAGTGTTAGTAACATCATTGGTTGGCCCTTATCTGGTAGGCATGCTTTGAACTTCCCTCTAGCTACGTAGAATACAGATCATAGCAGCATAACAGCATAAGATTGTCGCATGCAACAATGTCTGCTCACCATTGCTTAGGCCTTTATGATTGGTTGGCATGCTTTCCCATCTTTGGACCCTTGGCTCATTAGCAGCACATAAGCAAAATGAAACCCAGGTGCAGAGAACAATCTCGGACTACTGCCTACTTGCCCAATTGGTCTACCATCTCATCAGCCAAGCCTTCAGCCAAGGCATCTCATTTGTACTTGACCTTGCTGGATGTTCTCTTCAATGGAACTTTAAGGGCAGTTAGGGTGCGTCGTTATCTTCACATGGAGCTTATGAATAGGCCTTGTTTTCTGATCTTCAACCATGTGTAAAGAGACCATGATTGTGTCCATCTGGCCTTCTATTTAGTGCTATTTGATTCAATTATGTCAGGTGTCATTACCCTCTTCGGCCTCTGTAGACTCGATTGCTCCGTCTCGCATATACTTTCTGCATCTTTAATTGTCAATACTTGCCATTTACAAATGTTCACTCATTTACTTAATCTAAGAGAAATATGTCCTGCGTATATTGCTTATCCTCGTTGACTCCCTTTGTACCTCTACTTGCTTCTTACTGTGGCATCCTTGATCTCTGGCCAACAGCCATTGTTTGTTCATGCATGAATTTGTATTTCCAGCGTTTGTCAGCTCTGCAACCCTGGTCTCTCTCCTCAGAGCTTTTCACTTACTATTATTCAGAGCCGACGTCCATCTTTTCAACATGGCTGCTTTACACGCTTTATATTTTCTAATGCAGCAAGCTTCTATATAACTCCTCTAGCTTGCACTTCTACGTATATACATTTACTGCACATCTGGTTACAACCTTCTATGTATATATATATGGTTTCTTCTCACTTGTATGTAGGCTTACTCTTGTTTCTTCCATTATATCTTCATTCTTTAGTATTCTTATATCGTTTTGGAGCGTCATCGTGTTTTCGCCTTATGGCAACACTTTGCACCCATCACATTTTCTTTACAGCTCTTTGGTATTCAGTGGTGTCTGCAAATCTTCTGCTACCACCTCAGTTTGGGGGTACATTCGGTACAGTTGTCTGAGTGCATAATGTCTCTCATACACCCGATGCAGTATTGGAATAATGCCTGGTGTCATGCAAAGTGTCTTCTTGTTCTTTATCAAATATGTCGGAGGTGAGGGGGGTTCTAGCAGGGACATGCACGCCTGGAGAAAATAAAAAATGACAGACTTCTACTTTCTGGCTGGGCGGAAATCTGCAGAGAAAGAGATAATGACAAGTGTGCTAATTCTCACTTCAACCCTCTGGAAATCCCAAAACAAATACCACAATAAATATGTACCTGTATTGCTCCTCTGAAAGCTGAGAGGAATTAATGAGCTCTGATTAGTGAAAACTGTGAACTTGTCATAAATGATGTGTTCACAGATCTTGACTCTTCAAAGGCTAGTTGATTTCTTTTGCAACAGACTTAACTAGGCACCTTCTAATTAGCAGATTAAAGTCAATTCCTACTTCTGAATCTAATTGCCTTTTTAACTTCCAATGTAATAACTAGGAAATGCCTTTCTTTTTATTTTTTATTCAGTCTGTGACTCCTCCTAAAAAGTTCAAGTGCAGTTTTCTCCTTTACCTTTACCTTAAAAACTCCAAAATGCCTTAAAGTCTTTTTCTTGTTACCTATCACATTATATGCTTTCAACTTTTAGAAAGTTAGATATTACTTTATTGGTAATGCTATACCTTTAAATACCGTCTTCTAAGATGAAACATTGTAGTTAACCGAAGTTCATTAGATTCGGAAAAACAAACAACTTGAATGAAATGTAGAACACTTGAATTCATTGCTCTGCTCATTGCCTCATGCGCGTTGAATTCAGAATACTACTTTGCATGACATGCACACTAGAACACTTTTACTCCAACATGAATTCGCTTGCAGGCTAGATTCAAAACACTGTTTTCAATGACATGCGCACTTTGAGTTTAAAACGTATGCACATGAACTGGAACACTGCTTCAATCACATATGTGCAGCGAAGTGGCCTCTTTATCTTCCTTTTGAAAAGGTTCTACAGACTAGCCCCCTTGCCACATGCACAGATTGGAGGGAATCGCTAGTCAAGTTCAGGTAAACATAGACTGACTCAGGAGGGAAAATGTTGCACGCGGTCAGGTGCAGTTCAAACAACACAGAGACGTTGCTCTCCACAGAATCGGCACTGAACCCTGGAATAAACTGCTTTCCTCCTTCTGACTCCGTAAGCAACGCTGCGTAAGGCAAGTCAATATTTACCAGTCTCAATCAGAAGTGCCGGACGGAACACATTACCTGAAACACTTCTAGATATAAATTAATTCGCTTACCCAGCTGATCGAAAACGGAAGTCTTTTCCAATGAATTTTCAAATAATAAAAACTGTCCTAAATACCTTTAAAAAATACCTAATGATAATTAAACACAAGAAGTCCTTTAAAACGTCCACTGCTTTGTTTCTGCAAACAAATTAAGAGCTGCGCTCCCACCAATAGTCTGGTTTTCTTGTCCTACGCAGTTTGTTGTTTCCAAAACTCTCTGTCACCAATCTTCTTTTTCTGTTAACCTATTTCCTATAGTTTTTAAAACTGGAGTTAAACCAAAACACGACCTTACTGTAGGGAATGGATGATGAACGGCAGTTTAGAATGCCAACTGAATCTAGAAGAGAACTCATTAACCAATCAGTTCTCAACTCCATTGTCACCATGCTGGATTGGGAAAGCCTTCTTCAGAGAAAGGTAAAGTTAAGACCAAACCAACTCCTTTAAATACTTTTAAATGGCAAGTAATCATTTACACTCACTGATATATTTTGCCCTAATGTGAATAAAGAAACAAAATCATTTTAATGCATTTAAATGAGTCTCATGAACATTATATACACTACGTACCATTCGTTCAACCCAAACCTGACAAACACTTCCCCCTCAATGTTCTTCATTCTTCCTCCACAAAATGATTTCTTTGGGATCCATATCTTGGTCACACCCCTCAGGTCACTTGCATTATTTGTGTGCATCCACACTCCAAGTCATGTGGCAGCACTCCCCATTTGGTTGACAGAACACCCAACGTCCTACATAGTTCTTCTGATCCTTGGGGTAATAACACTTTGCTCTTGGGGTGCCAGAGGACTTTCTTTCAGGTGTTCACGAGTGGTGTTTTCAGTCTGTGTGTGCTCCTCAGTCACAGCATTCACATCAATCATTATGTTCATCCCAGTTGCTTTCTTTGCTGTCATCTTGCACTGTCATTTGAATATGTAATTTGAATATTATTATAAGACAGAATTCCAGCAACACTTACACTAGTATTGCTCCAAGTAGTTTGAAGGCATTTGCCAACCACATTGGAACCCATGAAAACCGGGACAAATCCAATCTTCATCCTCGGTCTCGTCTACTTCTTCCACAATATTTGTATGTAGGTTTGATAGCATAGTTATTGCTTCTGTCAGGGTTCCATTATCATGAGCAGGTAAGTATGTACAGCAAGAAGACTCGATCTTGGTGCACACGCCTCCTTCCATCGCTCTAAGTCCAAAGCATACCTGTTCTGGAGGGCCATGAGTCTAATTGCCCTCAGTTCCTCTCTGATCACATTAAATCCTTTTATTTTGTTAATCATCTGTAGAAGCTCCCACCTAGTGATTGGTAACCACTTGGCATTTACTGCAGTTTGAATTCCTGGCATGAATATAGCTGTGAATATCACTGCTGTTCTGCTGAACAGTTTATGCTCATCTGGAATGTTATGATAGGTTACTATTTATTTTTCTGAGAAGTAATTCTCCCTATTTTGATGAATACGGTTAAGCGATCTTTTCTTCCTCTGGTGTGCATCCATTTTCGGGGAAGCCTGTAATCTGCAGGTCACTTGGTAATAATACTAGGGCTGGGATGTTTATCAGTACTAATGAACAAACCTCTCCCCGTTCTGGTGGCAACTACATATATACTCTTGATCCACGGGCCCGATAGTGGTCCATCAGGACTGCTGTTCCTCCCTGGTAAATCAAAAAACGACCACACTTGAGATTTTCTCCAACTTTTATCATGCCATTATTTGTGAAGCATAGGGATGCATTCTTCAGGGGTAATATATGTAATGGAACCCCTTATTTGTCAACCCATGTTAAAAAACTTGTAATCTAGGTAAATGGTCCTTTCATTCCCTTTCTGCATTCACTACAACTACTTCTAATTGTCCTAAATATCCCATTGCTTTGCACACAATCAGCCCATCCCTAACGAGTAAGGACTGTTCTTTTAATTCGTACTTGACCTCTTCCCCAGCATTCTCGTATTTCTTTCTGTTTCTGACCCTTGCATTGCATCATCCGTATTTCCTCGATTCTGATTCCTGCTCCATTTATTCCAGGCTGCTCGTATGTTACTATACGGTTCATTGGGCCTCATTACACGGAACGCGGTAGGGGATTACCGGCACCGGTAAGGGCACCGGTGCCGGTAATCCCCTACCGCCTTACTACGAGGTCCCTTTGCGGGACCCGACCTCAACGGCTGGTTTTACCAGCCGTTAAGGAACGGGCCCGCAAAGGGACCTTGGAGGCAATTACGGTACCGCAATTTGCGGTACCATAATTGCTGTCTTCCCCATTCCCATTGAGCCCTATGGGGGATTACCGCCCCCACTCACCTTGGAATGTGGCGGTAATTCCGCCATTCACCATGGCGGACTCGGTACGGTACCAGCGGCAACCATGGGCTAATAGCGCCATGGTTACCGCGTACCGTGTAATGAGGCCCATTGTCTCTTACTTTGCTCTCAACTTCATGTCTTGTACATAATTGTCTTATCTTTGGGATGCTGCTTTGTTCACCCACATCATTGATGCTGTCTTGCCTTGGAACTGTCCTCTGGTTAGGCAAAGTGCAAGGTGCGTCAGGCAGTGTGCCTTTTTTACTGGTTATTCTGTTGCTTTGAATATTTTAGAAGCTCCCATAGCATGAGGGATAAGGGAACATGCATAACGGCTTTCATCTGATGTCCTTCTCCCCACTTCCTTCATGTGCTGATACCACATGTTATTCTTTAAATGAGGCGAATGATCAAGATATGAGTTTATAGTTTGATTATCTTCCCCAGCATCCTGTCACGCTCACCTGATTCCCACGGAGGCGCAGGTCTGGCTTCGAGTGCTGATGCTTCTTCAATGGTGAAGCGCAGGACTCTGAGGATGGACAGATAGGGCCCCTCTACTCTGGCTTCTCTGGCTCGCAGGAATATTACCCTGTGCGTGAAAAGGGAGTATTACCTACTGACGGAATAATGCTCAAGACGATTTCCCGTGAAGTCTCACCTTAGGGTCTGGAAGGATGAGTTCTCCATCCTGCTTCTGATGCAGGGGCGCGTTGAAACCCAGTTACTTCACTGGATTGAGGTTTGATGGGAGTTCAAATAAGCTTGACTATTCAGGTAAGGCGCTGTAAGAGTTCTGTAGCAAGTTCAAAAGTTCAAGCTTAATAATAATGTTCATTGTCTTATTGCAGCAAGCGCTAACGCTTATGTCTTTTTCCCCTTAGGGGCCGGGGTTCGGAATGCCGGAGATATGGCGCCGACCCGAAGTGAAACGTGCAGTTCCAGTAAATGACAGTTAAGTTCTGGATGAGCGTTCGGGTAATGTCTTTGCATTCGCTCATTCAATGTCTTTGTCTTTTTTCCTCATAGGGGCCGGGGTCCGGAATGCCAGGAAGCGGCAGGACCCGAAATGAAATGGGAATGACCCAACAGGTAAGTCTTAGAAGGAAACTGAGCTTTTCCTATTCCCTTCCTTCTCTAACCTAATGTTCTTGTCTTTTTCTCTCTAGGCTCTGGGAAGTGGCTGCGGATCCGGATGATCGCTGCTGAAGATGGAGGTGCCCAGGAAAGGTGAGTGAAATGCAGCGCTGCAGCGATCGAAGCGAAATGCTTTTAAAATGATGTCTTTCCTTTCAGGATCGTCGGTGTGATGTCTCCGTGATGCAGCTTTAGCAGGTAAGGTCTTTCTCTCCAATTCTCTCTTAGCAGGTGACCCAGGATGCTGACAGGCGTGGCTGAAGTCCAGATGCAGGAGCTGACACGGTGAGCGTCCAGCTGCGAGGAGCAGAACAACGCGAAGCGTGAGTTGCTGATCGGGTGTGGTTTAAATAGCTTTGGAAGAAGTTCCAGGTATGTATCCTTCCACCGATCAGGTATGTATCCTTCCCCGACCACACCCAGGTGGAAAGTAGTCCCACAGGTAAAGTAGTTCCATTCAGGCCTCAAGAGGGCCTGGATGTAGCAGCATGGTCTGCATCAGGTAAGTGCACATTAAAACACTTGAGCACATGTCTAGCTTTATGAGCCTGGCGCCAGGACAGGGGTCCAACATGAGCCTGGCGCCTAAGGCGCCAGGACTGTGTCCAAAGGGCCCCAGCTTGGGCCCGCTGGCACTTCCCTGGGGGGGAAGGATGCCTGCCTCTGGGGTTGCTGGGTCGGACCTGGCTCCTTGGAGGTAGGCATCATGACAGTACCCCCCACCCCCCTCAAGACCCCTCCCAAGGTTGTTCCCTCCGGGGGTTTTGGCTTGTTCGGAAATCTCCGGTGGAACCTTTGTATTAATCGAGGTGCGTGAACATGGTTACTAGGCTCCCACGATCTCTCCTGAGGTCCATATCCCTTCCAGTCAACAAGATAGAAGAGTTTTGACTTTAACACCTTGGAGTCTAAAATGTCTTTAACTTCGAATTCTAATTCCCCTTCAATTTGAACTGGGTCTGGAGGCTTGGACAGTCGGGTCCCTGGTTGTACTGACTTCAAAAGTGATGCATGAAAAACTAGATGAATACGCATGTTAGACGGTAAATCCAGTTTAAAGGCCACGGGATTGATTATAGCCTTGATGGGATAAGGTCCTATGAATCTGGGATTGAAGGTTTGCGGGCCCTTGAGGGGTAAATGTTTTGTTGCTAGCCATACCTGGTCTCCTACTTGGTAAGGAGGAGTTTTACTTCGGTGCAAATCAGCGTTTTCTTTATACTTTTTCTTGGCTTGCTGTAAATGAGTTGCAGCTTCTTTGAAGGCTCGGGTTATTGTGGAATGCAGATGATTTACTGCGGGCATTTCCAGGGTCAGAGGTGGATCTAGGTCAGAGGTCCGAGGATGGTGACCATACAAAGTATAAAAAGGTGTTTGTCCGGTTCCAGAATGCACTGAATTGTTGTATGCATATTCTGCGATCTGAAAGGAAGCGCCCCCAATTCAGCACGATCCTCCCCGCAATGAGAGGCAATAAAGGACTCTCCCGTAGTGGGAATAAGACCAAGACAGAGTGCGGGTGAGCGTAAGTGGGAGTTTATCCAAGGATAAGGCATGCAAAGAACTCTGCAACCTACGAGAGCGCTCTGCCTGACAATAGCAAAGACAGGCGTATTTCTAATACAAAAAACGTCATCAACACCTAAACACTATAGGGGGCACAAGTCAATTGGGATTGGGTGGTGTCGACTAACTATAGGTGTTGCTGCCGCGGGGTTGGTCTTGGCGGGACGACGTCACTGGTCAGCCTCGTGGGTTGGGTTGGGCCTGGCAGGCCGGCTTGAGGTCATCCGTGCGGTGTTGATGTGCTGGGGCAGCCTGTGACAATGACGAATACCTTTCCTGTCTCATTTGCCCTAGGCCATGCACACTACAGTTATTCAGAAAATGACATTTACGTTCATTAATAAATCGCTTCACCGGCTTATCTTATAAAATAAACACAACACATGAGGAATGCACCTCGTGAGAGGTCTGGTGGTTGTCGGTTGGGGTGAGATTTACCTGTGTCTTATTGACCGGTATTTTAGGTCACGGGACGGGGCTCTGGGACCTGGGCCGAGTGATACATGTCTGTCTGCTGCGTTAGAAGTTATTATATAGATGGGTCTCTGTGTCTTGTCCCAATGATGGGGGTCGTCCTTACACGGGGTCAGGATTCTTGGGGGGTTCGTGGGGATTTATGAGAGGGTGCTGGTAGATCAGTGGGTTCATCCGTGGGTTTATTACCGTGCTGTAAATAACACAGGTGGCGGGCTGTGGCCTTGGTTGCGGCGCCGGGGCCTCTGACTCTCTGAAGTAACGCCAGCTTGGTTGGGGGAGGTGAGGGAGCGCAGCACAAGTCTTAGCTTTTTTATCTGGCAGGCTTGGTGGGGTGGGAGAGGGAATGACCTTGCATATACTCACAAAGGTATTTTCCTCGTGCGTTGCTGATCAGTGAATGCAGAAGTTTTATACTGTTCTGCCTTATTTTAACGTTATTCAGACACACATATATATATATATATATTTCATTTTCGTTACACATTTCTTTAATACAGTCGGTTCCAGTGCCTTTTCATTACCTAACATTATGTTCACTACATTGTGTGCGTATTGTATGTACATTAAACGTTATACGAGGGATATCTAGGTTATGGCCTACAGAGATTGATGCTCGCCGCTTTGGGTGATTCAAAACATATATGAGTTCAAGTTTCTACATACTATTGAAAAACACTTTTACAACTAGAGGTTACACGCTTGGTCAACATCTTTCTCCGTGGTTATAGCAGCATTAGTCCAGACCTGAAGGGATATCATATAACGTTACATTTTTATGGTTCATTCACATTTTAAACAGAGGTAGTTCATTAATACCAATACTTGAACTATTTTCTACCTTCTTCAGATAGTGATGCTTCAGCTTTTTTCCCCATTGCCCCGGCCTTGCGGTCCGGGTCATACGGGGTGCAATATCACATTGTTACTAATATAATGTTGCCGTGTTGGCATCTCGGGTTTAGCTCATCTCCGACTTTCTCATGGGAACGCGCTCGCAGCGGATCTGCCAGGGCTGCTGAGGCGGCAGAGATGCATGAAAGGCCCTCCAAAGGTGGGGGCCTCGTTACAGTGTGCTGAACTCACACCATGTTTGCTGTGCAAGATGGCGTCTAGGCCTAACTTAAGTTTCGGTAAATGCAAAGACAGGGTGCGTGTGGGCAATGTCGTCGGCGGGTGAACCCCCCTCCACCTGGGCCCGGGTGGCATGAGGGTGCTCCCACCGAGCCATGGTCCTCACCTGGGGAGGGAGCTGTAGGTGAGGAGGGCCTCGTGGCCATTCCTCCCCTACATTTCCCCCCTTTCGTTACTTAAAGTAACGAATTTCTTTAGCTCTTCTAATCTTCTACATTCTTGTTCCTCTAACACTGCACCATCCCATGCAGGGGTTCCTTTTATGGGCATCCATGCTCTGCACACCCCCCTTAAGCTCTCACCTCTCCTAGCATACTCGTCTGGTGTACATGTCAAATATATACAGTCGCCAGTTTCTTCCAGATCTACCCAGACCTCCTCATACCATTCCAGTTCTACGTCTCGTGGTTCTTTAATCGTGGTGTGCCATAGCTTATCTACTATGTACTTGTCACGGCACATAGGCACTAACTGGTACCTGGGGGTGTTGTCTGTTCCTGTCTGCACATGTACTTCTTGTGTTGCTTTAATTGTACCACCGGAGTTGCCCATTGTCACCATCATCATTGCACCGTTAGGGACTGCATTAGCACAACATCGGAGGCCCACCTGGCACAGGCAGAACATCACAAGGATGATCACCACTATTGGTATCAGGAACTTCATTGTCACTCCAAGCCATGAGGGAACCCAAGAGAAGATATTGTCGAACCACGAGCTATCCTCAGCTCCACCTTCCATTTTCATCTTCTCGCCCAGGTTATGCACTGCTTCAATAACGTGGGACAGGGACCCATTTTCTGCGTCTTCGGAAGGTACGAACGTGCAGCATGCACTTCCTATTTTTCGGCAAACACCTCCATCGATTGCTGTTAACAGGTCTAGAACATACCTGTTTTGCATGGTCATTAATCGCAGAGCTCGTAGTTCCACCTTTATTATGTTAAACCCTTCTTCAGTGTCATTGGCCAACTGGATCAGTTCCCACCGTGTGATCTGGAGCCATTTTGCATTTGCTCTTGCTTGGACACTTGATACTAGCGAAGCAAAGAATGTTTCCACGGAGCTGAACAGGCGATACTTGTCTGGGATCTGTGCCAATAAATCAGATGATGCTTGTGATATGTAGTTCGAGGCTCGCTTGTTCCTTGAAAGCTCTTCTCCTTTCCCTCCGGAAGACAGGACATAAAGGTGCGCTTGTGTAGTTGGAGACGCTGCATTCTGGTTCGAGCCTCCGTTCACCATGTTACTTCTGTCAATATGGCTTTCGGGAATCACCATTAGTGTTGAATGCAAAGTGGCCATTGAGCAGCTACCACTCCATGATTAGGGAAGGTGCAGGTACGCCTTGTTTCCGCATACCCAGTAGGTGTCCATTAGTGCTGCTGTTCCTTTTTTCATATCTGGGATGGTGAGAGTTTTGTTACAGTTCTTGTTCGTTCCTATTGCCATTTTTCCTTCTCCCTTGAAACATAGTTCGTTTTGTATTTCACTTTGTAGCTTAAAGGGTTTTTCCATCGCTGTTACCCATGTTAATTTAGGGATGTGTTCTTTCCATATTGGCAAGCACGTTCTTTCCATCCACCGCAACTTTTCCGGTTGGACACCCTTCAGTGCTTCTGCCTTGCACAGCACTTCTTCGTCTTTCCATTTGTTTTCGGAAAACAGTGTCCCTTGTATTGCAAAGAAAGGTTCTTTAAGGCAGATCACTCCAGACGCTTGCGAATAGCACGTTTTGTTGTTTTGTACCATTCTGAAAGAGACATCGTGTGCTTGGAAAGTGTTCTTTATTCTACACAGCGTGAGATGAAGGAGACATTGGGCATCCACAATGGGCAATTCTCGTGGCAACAATACTTTAGGTGTGCCTGATGCATGGGGGATAAGTGAGCAGACATAACAGCTCTCATTGGTTGTTTGTTTAGCTGTTGTGCTCATATCTGCATACCATTTATTTGCTTGGTGAGGGTGTCGTGGGTCTTCCATTTTGTCTAACCCTAGCCCATAATACTCATCATACCCTTTTCCACCAGTCTCTCTTCTCCGCCTACTTTTCTCCCTTCTTCTGTACCTTCTCGTTATAGGAGGTGAAGAACCAGGCCCCCCTTCCTCCCTCCCACCCCCCTTTTCTAATTCTTCATATAGGGACTTGTGTTCTGTCATCATAATCACTTTTCCATCCTCCTTAATAAACAAGAGATCGTTGTTTGACATTGGGGCGGGAGGGATCGTGTGGTTGTTGTATGTGCCAGGTTGGGACATTGTGTCATTATCTACATTTTTGGTTCTCCATTGTGAGAGGACAGCAGTGGGTGGTGTAGTATAGTATCCCCACACAAAGTGTGATCCATCCCAGATCAAGAAATCACCGTCTTTGACATTTACAGTCGGAATTGTTTTCGTTCCAGGAGCAAGGGTGGTGTTGTTCCCCCCTCCCCCCTCGTTCATCTCGGTAGAGATGAACGCTATAATCCAGTGTAACACCAGACAAAACATTGAGATGAAGAACACGATAGCACACATTGATAAACCACATTCAAATGAATATGTTAATCTAGCCACTAACATTTCTCTAAATCTAACATATCTATTAGTTGCAGGCTGCCCATTCGATGCCATGATAAATCCTGTTTGAGACACAAAAGTTCATTAAATACAAACATGTAAGCATTTCCACATTGTGACGTTTCGGTGATAAAATATAGGGTTGGGTGAGGAAGGGGGTTTGTTGACAGACAAGGTAGCTTTCAGTCAATATTATTCGTACCTTACTATATATATATATAAATAATAAAAAACATGACATTTTAAAAACAACAATAATAAAAACATCTTAAAGAGCACAAGAAGGGAAAAAAAAGAACCCCACGCAAAACTTTCAAAAATTGTAAAAAGAAAATTTACATATACATGTGTACATGCTTTAGTCCAGGACATTTGTTGCGCGCTAATTGTGTTCACTGTTCATCTCATGAAGCCCACAAAATTCCAATCATTCATTCCGCACAACTTCATCGTCCGCTGTTGCCTGTGCCTCATCCTGCACCTCACTCTCCGCAGCGCTGTAAGCTTTACGTACATCTGTCAAATGCACCCAATATCGCAGGCCCTTAACCTTTACTGCTGTAGGCGTGCAAAACACTACCTCATAGGGGCCATGGAAGCGTGGTGCGTTCCACCTCCGCACAAAACTTCTAACATATATAAGGTCACCAGGCATTAGCTGTAGTGGTTTTTCAGGCAAACCGTTTGGTTCAGTCGCGTTCCCCTCCTCTCTTGTCGAGGGGGGGGCTAGTTGCTTTGAAATTACGCGCGCTGCCCGTGTCAATTTTCGCAGGTATTCTGTGAACTCCTCCCCCAAAATAGCTGCGCTTCTGTGTGCATCAGAACGCTCACGGAGAGGCGAATGCGCTGTGTGCATTCTTCTTCCCGTGACGATCTCGTGCGGGGACAAATGGTGATCCTTACTTGGCTGGTTTCGTAGCTCAAACAAGGCCAAAGGCAGGCAGTACATCCAAGTCTTTTTAAGGGAAAAACAAAGTTTTGATAATCTGCTTTTTAACAGGCCGTTTATCTTTTCTACGACGCCATTACTTTGAGGATGATAAATCGAACATAATTTGTGCTTTATTCCCAATAATGTAGTCACTTCTTTAAAGAGTTCATTAACAAAATGCGTCCCGTTATCTGAGCGAATAACGTCGCAAATTCCCCAGCGCGGAAACACTTCCCGCACTAGGAACTTCGCGGCGCCCTTCGCGTCAGGGCGGGCACAAGGGCCTGCCTCCACCCACCTCGAAAATGGACATACAACCACAATCATGTATCGAGCCCCGTTACACCTTTCTCCCATGTCTACATAATCAATGTGGAGCTCTCTGAATGGGCCACTTGGTTTTGGTATCGTACCCCTTAGTGTACGCAATGTCATACCTGAGTTGTAAATTTGACATGTCGTGCATTCTAGAGCTAATCTTGTGACGTGTTCCTGGAGGCAAGGTGTAAACCAATCTTCTTGTATCTCTGCCATTATGTGTTTCTTTGTGTTGTGTGCAGGAAAGTGTAGTTGTTGAAATGCTATTTCTAACAGCGTGATTGGCATTACCACTTTTCCTGAACTCTCTTGTCGCCACAATAAATCAGTCGGTGATTTGCTGCATCCTCTCTTAGTCCACAGCAATTTTTCCTCTGCACTAGCTCCCTCTTGCAGCTCTATTATCTCCTGTGTGGACATCATGTTGTATCCTGTGGGGACCTCTTGGCTTGCTGTGTGGTGCAACATGTACTCTCCTATTTCACCTTTTTGTAGATATGAAGCTGCTTTGGCAGCGGCGTCTGCTGCCGCGTTCCCCAAAGATATAAAATCTGTATTTGCGGTATGAGCTTGACATTTTACGATGGCCACTGCCGTGGGGTCTTGCAGGGCCTCAATCAGTTCTTTCAATAATTCTGCATGCTGGACTGGCGTTCCGTCTGCTCGCCGAAACCCTCTCCGCCCCCACCGGGCCAACCCACCGTGAACTGTTGTTGTCATGTATGCTGAGTCTGTATATATGGTCACTGCGCACCCCTTGGCGGCATGCAATGCTTCTATTAGCGCTATTAGTTCTGCTGCTTGCGCTGAATAGTGTGATGGGAGGCGGTGTTGTACTAGTATCTCATATTCATCTTCCTCTAATCGTACCACTGCCATACCCACATGCTTTTCTCCTGTCTCCATGTCTATTGATGCTGACCCGTCCACAAAATACACCTCACCCTCGGTCAGGGCATTTTCAAAAATCACTGGATCCTTACTTTCGTCACCTGTGTACGTGGCGCAGTTGTGGTTTTGCATGTCCTCTACAGTGCATTCCTCTGTGATGAATGTGGCTGGGTTCACTGTCTTACATCTTACTATATGGATGTTAGCGCTGGACAGTATTATCTCATATGCTGTGGCGCGTTGTGTTGTCAATGTGCTCTTTGTTCGCTCTAATATTGCAAAAAGTGAGTGTTCCACAAACAGTGTCACCGGGCAGCCCATCACTATCGTGGCACTTTTTTCAATTGCGAACGCGGCTGCAGCTAGGGATTGCTCGCAGGCGAAATGACCTTGCATTACTGCGTCTAGGGTGCCGCTGTAGTAAGCTAGTGGTTTGTGCCCTAAGGATGTTTTCTGTGTCAGTACTGCTGTCATCAATGTTCCTTTGCAGTGTGAAAATAAGAAGAATTCGCGCCCATAATCTGGGTTTGCTAGTACTGGAGCGCTTGATATCAGCTCTTTTAGTGAGTTAAATGCTGTGTTCATCACCTCTGTCCATTCTATGTGTTTGTGTTCTTGTTGTGCTTCTTTCAGTGCCTGTAGCAGGGGCCTTGTGTACGCCGCATAGTCCAATATCCATGCTCGGCAATAGTTACACATACCCAGAAATTTCTGCATCTCTTTTACTGTTTTGGGCTCCCCAATTGTTCTAATCGCCTGTGCCCTGTCTGGTATAATTCGCTTGCCGTCCTTTGATATCAACTGACCCAAGTATAGGACCTCCGTCAGACAGTATTGTAACTTCCCCTTGTCCACCTTGTACCCCTTATTTGCCAATAATGTCAAGAGTGTTATCGAGTCCTGTCTGCATTCTTCCTCAGCCTGTGCGCAAACCAATAAATCATCAACGTACTGAATCACTGTGCTTTCTACAGACAAATTCCCCAGATCTTCATGTAGTACCCTGTTAAATATGCTTGGGCTCTCGCAATATCCTTGTGGTAGTCTGCAGTGTTCGAACCTCCTTCCTCCCAATGTAAATGCTGTCAAGTACCTGCTCTCTTCTGCCAAGGGAATCGAAAAGAATGCATTTTTTAAGTCAATTACTGTGAAGTGTGATGCTTTTTTTGGAATGTTGCACAGTATTGTCGCCGGGTTCGGGACTAAAGGGAACTCCTTCATTACCACATCGTTCAATGGGCGTAAATCTTGTATCATCCTCCATGAACCCCCCTTCGCTTTTTTGATTGGGTAAATGCATGTGTTGCATGGGGAGTTTGAGGGCACTATTATACCCTGTGCTAGCAGTGCTTCTATTGTCTCTCTGATCCCTTCTTCTGCTTCTCGCGACAGTGGATATTGTTTCACCCGAGGTAGTATTGCTCCTTGTTTTACTTTTATCACCACAGGCTGAACTTCATGTAGCAACCCTACATCGTGGGGGCCATTAGTCCATAAGTTAGCGGGTACTGAACTCATGTCTTCATCAAAAAATGTATGCGGTGCTCCTACTACCGCCATTAGTTCAACTTTAGTTTGTCTGGCTGTAACTACAATGTCGCAGGGCATTGCCAGTTCCATCACTACTTCACCATCTCCTTCAGTGTCAGAAAATAGCTCCTCGTCCGAGAGCTCTCTCAGCGGGATATTTGCATTTGTACACAATACTGTCCGCCACTCACACCCTTCCATGTCAATACCAATCACACATATTCTGTTTGCTGATACATGTATTGCATGCAAATCCAACGATAGTACTTCCCCAAGAGCAGTGTCAGGGCTTGCTATGGGACGAAAAAGGAATTCTGCTGGGATTCTCCACTCCACCCTTTTTAGTTCTGGTACTATGAGAGCCAATGTTCTCATGCCTTCAACAAACATCTCCTCATTTCTTGGTACCCCTCTGATCTCTTTTATTATTGTGTGGCCGTGTATTACTGCTAATATACGGAGGGGGCATATGCCTGGCGTTGAACATACGATGCCGCTCCCTGTGAATGATATGGTCATGTTTAGTTTGCTCAAGAGATCTCTCCCCAGTAAGTTGATGGGAGAGTTTTCATAGTACAGTAAGGGTGCTTTCACTGTTTTACCCCCCACTGTCACATCCAATACCTCTGTGTAAGGAACTTCAATTACAGCCCCAGAGAACCCCTGCGTCTCTAACGTTCTATTAGATAACGGGAACCGGCCCTCTCTAATGCATGATTTCTCCGCTCCCGAATCCACCATGAATATGAATTGCTTGTCTCCTATCTGCGCTCCTATCAATGGTTCCTCTGATGCATTGTGGGTCGTAGACAGTACTGGACACGCAAGTGCTCTCTGTGGGCTGTCCTATGCGGGGTGTCTCATTGCCCCCCCTTGATCGAAAATGTTCCCCGAAACTACTGACACTCCACTGTAAGGTGCGGGGGCTGGTGCCCCATTAGCTCCTGTGGCGAAAGTATTACCAGGCGTGTAGTGCACATTGTCATTATTCTGTGGGCTGGTTTGTGTTCGGTATTGATGTCCGTGTAGTTGTGCGTTACTCCTTTGTACTACATTGTCTGGTTGCTGGTATTGTCCCATGGGGAGGCCGTAGGGGCTTCCTGGATGGGGGTGTCCGTACTGTTCTATCTCTTGGAAACCGTTGTTTTGTCTGCTCCTACATTCCCTTGAGTAATGCCCCCATCTCCCACAATTCCAACAGCTCCCCTGTGGACCTCTGGGACCCTGCCACCCATTTCCTCCCATTCCTCCATACCCTTGTCCTCCTCTTCGCCCCCTGTACCCACCTCTTCCTCCTCTTGGGGCCCACTCTTGCCACGTTGGACCTCCGTTCTGCTCCTGCTCTGTCCACTGTCGTTGCCCTTGTCCTGCCCAATTCGCTGCTATTCTTCCTTGTATTGCTATTTGCCCCTCCTCTCCTTCCTCTCCCTCCCGTATGAGTGGGAGTCCCGCTACCGCTGCTGCGACCTTCACCAATTTTGATTGCACCAACTTCGCCTCGTCCGCCAACCTCTTCTGTGCTACTTCCCTCTCTCTTTCTTTGATCCGTTTACAATGGTGTACTATTATGCTTTGGATCTCCGGCCAGCCTTTTGCCTCAACACCTGCTATTTTATCTAGTGCCTTTTGCACTTCCTTTGGGAGCCCTCTTTTAATGATGAAGTAGAATAGAGACGTGGATTGGTGCCAGGGCGTACCCGTTTCCGCTCTCCACATCTCCTGCACCCGGAGAATGTAATCCATAGCGTCCTCCCCATCATTCATGGTACATTGCATTACTGACTGCAAATCAGGGGTATCCGGGAAGGTTTCCCGCAGTGCGTCCCACACCCTTGCTCGCACGGTGTTAAAAGAAGCCCCATCATGGCGATCACACTCTAAAGTTACAGCTGGAAAACCCGCTTTAGCCCACACTCTGTCTGCCTGATCCCCTACTGCGGACACTAGTAGGCTTTTCACATCTCCTACCGCCAGCGGTATACCCGCGGTATGTTTCTCAAATGCATATATCCACTTGCTTGCCCCTCCTGACAGCTGTGGTAGTAATTTCATTAAGTTAGCCTTGTCCATCTGAGCCCACGGTATATAGTTCGGCCTCCCACCTCCCCTGTGGAGTAATGGTAGTTGTAGTTTCCCTTTTGCCGTTGCAGCTTCCTTTTCCTTAGTCACTGCTGACTCTAATGACGCCATCTTCCCCACCCTATTTCTTAGTCGTCCTATCCATTCATCCTCTATAGTCCCCAGTGAACATGCCCCATCTAGCTCCTCGCCTTCTCCTCCTACTGCCATGCTCAATCTATCACTCTCATCCCCCCCTCCTCTGACATCACATAACAAATCCTCTCTGATCCCTCTCTCTCGCGAGACATCACCAATGCTTCCTTCTGCTGTCCCTACTTCTATTATCCTGGTCGGTTCTTCCTCAATTCTGAACAGTATTTCCCCCTTTTTCCATCCTTCCTCAATTTGTCTACTTTCGCTCGACGCTCTAGACGTGCGTCCAGATTGTGTGGGGGCGCATGCTGTGCGTTCACATATGTCTTTTATTCTTGAGAGCTCATCTCGTGCCACTGTAAGCCTCGACTCTAAGTCACTCGTTAACTTCTCTATGTCCACTCTCTGTGTGCCTCCCTGGGTGCGCTCTCTGGTGTTTTCGTATGGTGGGGGTGCAGTTGGTCTTTGTGGCGTGCTGGTTGAAGGGGGAGGCACATAAATCGGGTCGCTATATCCTGCTGCAGGGGCTGGTTTAGGTAATATTGGGTACAACATAACCACTTCCGCAGGCTGTTCTGTACTTAACTGTTCCTTTTCCTCTCGCGGGATCATTAGTGGATTGTCTGTGGTGGAGGGTAAATCAATATTTGGAGCTGGAGCTTTGGGTGGGGGTACTTCCTCAAACAATCTCCAAAGATCTAATATCTCCTTCCTGTTCTGCCATTGTTTTCCCTTATACTTGAGGCGAATACATGTACATACCATATCAAGAACGCTTTTGTCAAAGGACCCTCCTTCTGGCCAAATCTGGGGCAACCCCTCCCCTTTCAATTCTGTTAACCATTGATCATGATATTTATTTATGCGTTCAGCATATCCCGGCAAGCTCTTGCAAATGTGTGACAAGGGAGTTTCAGCCCCCATCCTTTAAATCGCTAGCGCTACCACGTTCGCTTTCGTTACCTTTTATTAGCTGTAAATATGCGTATGTATTCCTTTATGGCACAGACAAGAGCGGACCTCTTAAAATTATCACCCACCGTTGTTCACTGCACAAATCTTTTCTCACTCACCATATCTCATCTCCTTCCCATTCCCAGGCACTCTTATGTGATCTCACTTGTAATTGATCAAGTACTGGTTATGGCCACACTCTCTGACACCACCTCGCGGCCACCCGTTCGTCTCTCACACTCGTACGGTGCGCGCACCCTTCACAATGCTTTCCACTCACTCTTTTGTCCTTCTCCTCCCTTTCCTCCCTAGCCAGCTGTCCCTGTTTTCCTGCTACGGTTACTGTGTTCACGTCTGTACGTGCCACTGCTGAGTCCCCGCTTTTTAAGATGTTCTAACTTCTTTATACCCTTCTCATTTTCGCCCCCTACCCCGTGGAAATGGAAAAAGAAGAAATAGAGAGAGAGAGCACAATCACTAAAAAATATTCCCGGTGTCTCCTTTTGCTAGACACCAATAACTTATTTCTCACTTCTTCATATATTCCCAGTACTAGTCTAGATAGTACTATGCGGCGCCGCCTTCCACCCCCTCTCGGAGCTAGGTTTCCGTCACTTCTACCACGTCACTTATTTCTTACTCCTAATGGCCATATGCAAAAGAAAGAATAAAGAAAATTTCAAGACCCGTCTGTAGTAGACCCCCGATATTCTTCTCCTCTACCTGTCCCCGTTCTTTTATTCCCAATTCCCCTTCTTTTCCCCTTGACGATCACTCGCACTCGGTACTCACGTGCCCGTCTTGAACCGATACTCTCCGAAACTGGGTCCGTCCAGGCGGCGTCACCGGTAACTCAACGGTCAGCCCCTGGCTCCGGCGAGCGGCACTCAAAGGGGATTTTTTTCCAATCGGGATCCCGTACCCTTTCTCATTGAGTGCGCACTTCTTATTGTGCCGGTCGCCGTTGGCGGGCGGCCTCCCGGAGACGGCTCACCGTGCGTATCCCTTCTCGACCGGAGATTCTCGTGCCACAAGGGGGTCGTTTAAGAAGGAATTAGGAAAAATAGTTTGGAGATATCACGCTATCGGGGTCACCACTGAAAGGAAGCGCCCCCAATTCAGCACGATCCTCCCCGCAATGAGAGACAATAAGGGACTCTCCCGTAATGGGAATAAGACCAAGACAGAGTGCGGGTGAGCGTAAGTGGGAGTTTATCCAAAGATAAGGCATGCAAAGAACTCTGCAACCTACGAGAGCGCTCTGCCTGACAATAGCAAAGACAGGCGTATTTCTAATACAAAAAACGTCATCAACACCTAAACACTATAGGGGGCACAAGTCAATTGGGATTGGGTGGTGTCGACTAACTATAGGTGTTGCTGCCGCGGGGTTGGTCTTGGCGGGACGACGTCACTGGTCAGCCTCGTGGGTTGGGTTGGGCCTGGCAGGCCGGCTTGAGGTCATCCGTGCGGTGTTGATGTGCTGGGGCAGCCTGTGACAATGACGAATACCTTTCCTGTCTCATTTGCCCTAGGCCATGCACACTACAGTTATTCAGAAAATGACATTTACGTTCATTAATAAATCGCTTCACCGGCTTATCTTATAAAATAAACACAACACATGAGGAATGCACCTCGTGAGAGGTCTGGTGGTTGTCGGTTGGGGTGAGATTTACCTGTGTCTTATTGACCGGTATTTTAGGTCACGGGACGGGGCTCTGGGACCTGGGCCGAGTGATACATGTCTGTCTGCTGCGTTAGAAGTTATTATATAGATGGGTCTCTGTGTCTTGTCCCAATGATGGGGGTCGTCCTTACACGGGGTCAGGATTCTTGGGGGGTTCGTGGGGATTTATGAGAGGGTGCTGGTAGATCAGTGGGTTCATCCGTGGGTTTATTACCGTGCTGTAAATAACACAGGTGGCGGGCTGTGGCCTTGGTTGCGGCGCCGGGGCCTCTGACTCTCTGAAGTAACGCCAGCTTGGTTGGGGGAGGTGAGGGAGCGCAGCACAAGTCTTAGCTTTTTTATCTGGCAGGCTTGGTGGGGTGGGAGAGGGAATGACCTTGCATATACTCACAAAGGTATTTTCCTCGTGCGTTGCTGATCAGTGAATGCAGAAGTTTTATACTGTTCTGCCTTATTTTAACGTTATTCAGACACACATATATATATATATATATTTCATTTTCGTTACACATTTCTTTAATACAGTCGGTTCCAGTGCCTTTTCATTACCTAACATTATGTTCACTACATTGTGTGCGTATTGTATGTACATTAAACGTTATACGAGGGATATCTAGGTTATGGCCTACAGAGATTGATGCTCGCCGCTTTGGGTGATTCAAAACATATATGAGTTCAAGTTTCTACATACTATTGAAAAACACTTTTACAACTAGAGGTTACACGCTTGGTCAACATCTTTCTCCGTGGTTATAGCAGCATTAGTCCAGACCTGAAGGGATATCATATAACGTTACATTTTTATGGTTCATTCACATTTTAAACAGAGGTAGTTCATTAATACCAATACTTGAACTATTTTCTACCTTCTTCAGATAGTGATGCTTCAGCTTTTTTCCCCATTGCCCCGGCCTTGCGGTCCGGGTCATACGGGGTGCAATATCACATTGTTACTAATATAATGTTGCCGTGTTGGCATCTCGGGTTTAGCTCATCTCCGACTTTCTCATGGGAACGCGCTCGCAGCGGATCTGCCAGGGCTGCTGAGGCGGCAGAGATGCATGAAAGGCCCTCCAAAGGTGGGGGCCTCGTTACAGTGTGCTGAACTCACACCATGTTTGCTGTGCAAGATGGCGTCTAGGCCTAACTTAAGTTTCGGTAAATGCAAAGACAGGGTGCGTGTGGGCAATGTCGTCGGCGGGTGAACCCCCCTCCACCTGGGCCCGGGTGGCATGAGGGTGCTCCCACCGAGCCATGGTCCTCACCTGGGGAGGGAGCTGTAGGTGAGGAGGGCCTCGTGGCCATTCCTCCCCTACAGATCCAAAGGATGTCTTTCCAATTTAACTCGGATTGGTGTAACATGCACCGAAGATATTGCTCGAGAGTCTGATTGGTTCTCTCGGTTTGTCCGTCGGTCTGGGGGTGGTGGCTGGTGGATAACCGCACATCTATTTGTGCTAGTTGGCAACACTTCTTCCAAAAATGGGAGATAAATTGACTTCCACGATCCGAGACTAATATGGAAGGGAAACCATGTATGCAAACTATATTCTCCAGAAATTCCTTGGCCAAGGTAGAAGCTGAAGGCAAACCTTTTAAAGGGATAAAGTGGGCCATTTTGGAGAATAGATCCACAATTACAAGGATAGTGTTGTAACCAGCACAAGGAGGCAGGTCAGTTATAAAGTCCATTGACAAGGTGTGCCATGGTGCCGGTGGAATATCCAAGGGTTGAAGTAGGCCGGCTGGCCTTTTCTTTTGACCCTTGTTTTGGGCGCAAATTCCGCAAGACAATACAAAAGACTTTGTCTTTTCTCCAAGAAGGCCACCAGAAGTGGCGTTTGATTTTTTCCTCCGTTTTAGCGATACCAGGGTGTCCTTCCATTAATGATTCATGATGATGGGCAATAACAAGTTCTTGCAATTCTCTACTTGGCAGAAACAACCCCTCCTGGAAGTAGGGTAAATCATCCTTAACGGTGTAATGAGGACCCTTTTGACTCCATTCCAGTAAGGCTGAAGAGTCTAGAAGTTGTTTTACTTGCGTTTGGATGTCCTCAATAATTTGCAATGAAGTTAGGCCTAAGATTCTTTGTTCAGGTATGATTGGCACAGGTTCTAAACTCGAATTGGGTTCTTCCATGCCAATCCAGGATAAGGCGTCTGCTTTACCATTCTTGCAGCCAGGGCGATAGGTAATTACAAAATCAAATTCCCCAAAGAATAGGGCCCATCGGAGTTGTCGTGAAGATTGAGCTTTGGCCGTCTTTAAATACTGTAAATTTCTGTGGTCCGTAATTACGGTGATGGTGTGTCTTGCCCCGAGAAGGTAGTGACGCCAAGCCTTGAAAGCAGATTTAATAGCCAGTAACTCTTTGTCGGTAATTGCGTAGTTGATTTCAGGAGGAGAACATTTCCTGGACCAAAAGGCCACAGGGTGTAGTTGGTTAGTTTCTGGGTCTCTTTGCGACAGGACAGCTCCCATGGCCGAACTGGATGCGTCGGTTTCCACAATGTAAGGGAGATCTGGGTGCGGGTGCTTCAATACGGGTGCAGAGGTGAATTTGGTTTTCAGGTCCTGTAAGGCTTGTTCGGCCTCAAGAGTCCATTCAAAGCGTTTGTTTTTCTTTAGGAGAGCTGTGATGGGTTGGACTGTTCAGGAAAATTCCGGGATGAATCTTCGATAGAAATTGGCGAAGCCGAGCATGCTCTGAACTCCCTTCACCGAGCTAGGAGATGGCCATTTGAGGATGGTGTCCACCTTTCGCGAGTCCATTCGGACTCCTTGAGGTGTCAGGATGAATCCGAGAAACTCAACTTCTGTGGTATGAAAAACGCATTTTTCGAGCTTTGCAAATAGTCTGTGCTGGCGCAATTTCTCAAGAACTGCCCTAACATGTTTTCTGTGATCGGATTCTGAAGAAGAGTACACCAGGATGTCGTCAATATAAACAATGACACAGACATTGATAAGTTCCCGAAGAACATCATTCATAAAGTACTGAAAGGCGGCAGGTGCATTGCACAAACCGAAGGGCATCACCTGATATTCGAAGAGCCCAAATTTGGTGTGGAATGCAGTCTTCCACTCGTCGCCTTCTTTTATACGCACCAGGTGATAAGCTCCTCGGAGATCTAACTTGGTGTACACACAAGCGTCTTTCACCTGGTCGATAAGCTCAGGGATCAGGGGCAGAGGATAACGATTCTTAATCGTTATTTGATTTAGGGCGCGATAGTCTATACATGTTCTAAGGTCGCCCTCTTTTTTTCGGCACGAAGAACAGAGCTGAGGAGACAGGAGACTTGGACGGGCGAATAAAACCATTGGCTAGGTACTGATCTAAATACTGACGCAAATGCAGGTTCTAAGGGTCCGTAAGAGCATAAATCCTACTACAAGGTAGTTGAGCATTGGGTACCAGATCGATTTGGCAATCATAAGACCGATGGGGAGGTAACGTGTTAGCCTGTTCCTTCTGAAAAACGTCTTGGAATTCTTGGTATTCTGACGGTAGCTGTACAGGGGTGGAAGTTGCTGAGGCTAGACCCATAACTGGATTTCTTGGATAACAAGATGGTTCACAATCAGGAAAACTTATCTTCTTTGCTCGCCAGTCAATTCTGGGATTATGTGTTTCTAACCAAGGAATTCCAAGAATTACTTGAAATTGTGGGGCCTTGATCACATCAAACACGATTGCTTCCCGATGTCCATCCTGACCCACCAGTGTCATTTCAACAGTGGAATGCGTTACAGGCCCTGAGGCTATTTCGGTTCCATCTACTGTAGTAATGACATCTTGGGTTACTTTCGGGCGGAGAGGGAGCTTAATCCTGGAAGCCAATTCACGGTCTATGTAATTTCCAATAGCTCCACTGTCGATGTATGCTTTTATAGCATGCAACTGCTGAGGCTGTTTTGGGTCCACGAGCACCATTGGCATGACAAAATGCGAGGTCAAAGAATTTGTTTTCAAGCTCGGCAAGCGGACCCCTACGCTTGTCGGGCTAGGTCGTTTCCCGAATCAGGTGTCAATAAATCGTTATCAGTGGCTCCAACCACCTTCTTAGGTGGTTTAACCGGACAATTTCGAAGAAAGTGACCGGAAGTTCCGCAATACAGACAAAGTTGCATTTGCCGCCTTCTCTCTCGTTCCTTCTGCGTTAATGGTCCTTTAACACCGCCGATTTGCATAGGTTCAGATACGTCGGTACTCTTGAAGTTGGCGTGGGTTTTGATCGGTACTCGGGTTTCGTACTTGAACCGATCTGCTTTTCTATTTTGAAGTCTGTGATGAAGTTGAACCACAAAGTCTATGTAGTCTGCGCAGACCTGGGGTCGATCTACTATCTGAGCTAGAACATCCTTAAGCTCTCCGCGTAGGCCTCGATGAAACAATGTGATCCTTTTGTTTTCTGGCCATCCAGTTTCCACAACCAGTCTATTAAAGGTGGCAACGTAGGACAGGAGATCCTGATTACCTTGTGGTAAGGATAGCAGTTTGTTATCAAGGGCCTGTCCTTGAGAGTGTTGAGCAAACAATCTTTCCATGCTGGCCTGGAAACCCTGAAAATTCTGGAGAATGGGATCATCCTGATTTACCAATGGAATAGACCAATCAGCAGCACTGCCACTGAGGTAAGATAGTATAAAGGCTACCTTGGTCTGGTCGTTAGGGAAGGCCCCGGGTCTGCATAGAAAGTGTAAACGACATTGGTTCATAAAGACGGCATATTTCTTGGGATCCCCCGCAAAACGTTCAGGCGGGGCCAAAGGCATGTGTCCAGGTAGATTGATTTGTACCGGGTTATTCAAACCCATTGATGTGGAAGTACCTCCGGAATTAGGTAAAGGAGTGTGCCCTGCCTGGGCCTGCAATAACCTTTTGGCCAGGTCATCTGTTCTTTCCTTGGATAGGATCAGTTCTCTTTTGAGAACAATTGTCTCCTGGCGGGCTGAGTGCACTTCTGCCCGTAATTCCCCCAAAAGCTGGGCCAGCTGATCTGTCTCGGAAGTCTCCATAGCGCCCGGGTGGGAAATTGTGGGTAGGCTTTGCGTTCTGTCACGCTCCCCTGATTCCCACGGAGGCGCAGGTCTGGCTTCGAGTGCTGATTCTTCTTCAATGGTGAAGCGCAGGACTCTGAGGATGGACAGGTAGGGCCCCTCTACTCTGGCTTCTCTGGCTCGCAGGAATATTCCCCTGGGCGTGAAAAGGGAGTATGACGGAATAATGCTCAAGCCTCCCACTCCCTTCCAACCCTCCACGATACCCTTCCACGATTTCCCGTGAAGTCTCACCTTAGGGTCTGGAAGGATGAGTTCTCCATCCTGCTTCTGATGCAGGGGCGCGTTGAAACCCAGTTACTTCACTGGATTGAGGTTTGATGGGAGTTCAAATAAGCTTGACTATTCAGGTAAGGCGCTGTAAGAGTTCTGTAGCAAGTTCAAAAGTTCAAGCTTAATAATAATGTTCATTGTCTTATTGCAGCAAGCGCTAACGCTTATGTCTTTTTCCCCTTAGGGGTTCGGAATGCCGGAGAAATGGCGCCGACCCGAAGTGAAACGTGCAGTTCCAGTAAATGACAGGAAAGTTCTGGATGAGCGTTTGGGTAATGTCTTTGCATTCGCTCATTCAATGTCTTTGTCTTTTTTCCCCATAGGGGCCGGGGTCCGGAATGCCAGGAAGCGGCAGGACCCGAAATGAAATGGGAATGACCCAACAGGTAAGTCTTAGAAGGACACTGAGCTTTTCCTATTCCCTTCCTTTTCTCACCTTGTGTTCTTGTCTTTTTCTCTCTAGGCTCTGGGAAGTGGCTGCGGTTCCGGATGATCGCTGCTGAAGATGGAGGTGCCCAGGAAAGGTGAGTGAAATGCAGCGCTGCAGCGATCGAAGCGAAATGCTTTTAAAATGATGTCTTCCCTTTCAGGATCGTCGGTGTGATGTCTCCGTGATGCAGCTTTAGCAGGTAAGGTCTTCTTTCTCTCCAATTCTCTCTTAGCAGGTGACCCAGGATGCTGACAGGCGTGGCTGAAGTCCAGATGCAGGAGCTGACACGGTGAGCGTCCAGCTGCGAGGAGCAGAACAACGCGAAGCGTGAGTTGCTGATCGGGCGTGGTTTAAATAGCTTTGGAAGAAGTTCCAGGTATGTATCCTTCCACCGATCAGGTATGTATCCTTCCCCGACCACACCCAGGTGGAAAGTAGTCCCACAGGTAAAGTAGTTCCATTCAGGCCTCAAGAGGGCCTGGATGTAGCAGCATGGTCTGCATCAGGTAAGTGCACATTAAAACACTTGAACACATGTCTAGCTTTATGAGCCTGGCGCCTAAGGCGCCAGGACAGGGGTCCAACATGAGCCTGGCGCCTAAGGCGCCAGGACTGTGTCCAAAGGGCCCCAGCTTGGGCCCGCTGGCACTTCCCTGGGGGGGAAGGATGCCTGCCTCTGGGGTTGCTGGGTCGGACCTGGCTCCTTGGAGGTAGGCATCATGACACATCCCTTTTAAGTCGGACAATTTGTTTGGAAATATCAGGAAACATACCACTCTTGCTTTCGTAAGGGATAAGAATTGATGTCTTATTCTGGGATGTTTCATTTGAATTATAAAACAATATCTCACAAAATGTGAAGATCATAATAAAATAAAGACAACACATAGGGCAAAATGAAGTTTTAAGAAGTATTGCTATGGTATTCAAATGCCACATCATCTATTTTGCAGTAGCTGGTCTTCCTGTGAGTTGTGTGTGTTTTATATAATGGCAAATTCCCATTTTTAATTCAATTGTTTACCTTCAATCACCTTTTAAATTGTGCACTTTTTTAAATAGCAAACTGAATTATAATAGCAATAATAACTCTGCGAATCATAGGACTGTTCATAGGATTTCCCAAAAATACAACATCGACGTTTTGCCGCACTAAAACTGGATATGTTCCGAGTATGTGTAAAAAAACAGCATGCAGAAATGCATGCAACATATCAGGCAACATAAAGTGGGTTGTGCAATTTTCGTGTCCCTTTTTCACTGTATAATCTGTTTTTTGTTCAACTGAAAAAGTTCGGGAACTGCAGCAGGTCCATTCGTCTACTATTAGACTTAGGAAATGTCAATTTGTTCCAGAATGTTTTAATCCATTGGTTCTTTGTCCTTGCCCTTGATAGCCGATCTGGTCAGCGTGAATGCAGAACGTCTTCTCTTGCTTCACTGTCAACGGGTGCCGGAAGGGTCTGGGTCACTCCTTTGTAGAGCTTTACATCATTCAAATGATGCCATGCTCTTCGCCAGCTGTGGGGGTGACCTTGTTTTCAAGGTATGGTTCCTCAAAACGCGGCTTGTTCCAAGTATGGACAAAACTCTTTAGCAGTACTTTGTCCCCCGGGTACAAACTAGGCTGTTTTAATGAGTCAATAAAATCAGGTGTTTGGCCATCTTCATCCATCTTCTTTGACCCGTCCCTCAGATTTCTGATCTGTTGAGAAATAAAAGAAACACTAGCAGTCATATTTGTTAAATAATCATGTGTCTCATTACCTAATGTTTTTGCTACATGTGGGCATCAGTTTCTAATTTGAGTGGGAGGATATTTGAGTGGGAGAAGCAAGGGGTACTCTCATGCAGCTTCCAGTCACCAACTCATGAGGAGTTAGGTGGTGATCGGAGTCAGGCTGAATTCTCAGGGCAAATTAAGCAAAGGGTAGGCAATGTAGCCATCCCTTCTTCAAAGCAATTTTAATCTTGCCTATTCTTTCCTTGAGAATCCATTTATCCTATCACAGACACCATTCAGCGGTGGGTGATAGGCAGAGGAAACCTTGTGTTTTATACCTAATCGGAGAACTATCTGTTCAAACACCTCATTTACAAAATGTGGTCCATTATCAGACCTTAGGACTTCGCAAACACCCCATCTACGAAACACCTCATGCACACGCACAACAGCGTATGTGGCATTGGGGTACGTGCAAAGACCTGTCTCGATCCATCTGGAAAAGGGACGTACTACTACTACTAACATGTACCTATAACCGTTGCATACTTGTAACATATCTACATAATCTATATGTAATTGCTGAAATGGAACAATTGGTCTAGGGATTGGTCCTCACACTGTTCATAAGGTGTGCCCTGCTGTACATTTCTGGCACAAAATACAATATACTGTGCAACATGTTCTAATAAATTTGGTGTGAACCAGTCTTCTGCGATCATTGCAGAAAAACTCTCTCATGGTGTGCGCGGGGTAGTGAAGCTTCTCCAGTGCCACCTACAATAATACTAGAGGCATAACTGGCTTGACAGTGCAGTCTTGTCTCCAAATAGCCTTAGTGGGGGATAGAGAACACCCTAGTCGCTTCCCTAAATCCTGCTTTCTGTGGAGCTTGTCCTTGCATCTCAATTAATTGTACGATGGATAACATATTAAATCCTTTCTGCATTATCATACATCATTCTGACGCTTGCTTAACATCTTCTAATTCAAAATCATAAATAGTTGGAAAATATGCTGCTCGTTTGGTCTCTACATCTGTGGCTTAGTTACTGCGAGAAATCGGGTCTGCCCCTTTAATATGGGCTACACATTTCACCGCGGCGATACCCAATGGGAGCTTTAGTACTTTAATGAGCTTGCCCAATAGAGAAGCATGTTGCAATAGAGTTCCGTTTGCAAGGAGGAAACCCCTCCTTTTCCAACATGACAGCCCTGCACATATGGTTGTCGTCACATAGGCATTCAGAATACACAGTCACTTGCTCACATTCGAATCTCTGAAGTGCAGCGATAAGCACCACTAATTCTGCAGCCTGCGCTGGACAATTGAAGGCAATCTCGCACTCATCACTACTTCGAATTCACCATTCTTTTCTTCTTCACTACTGCTGTCCCAGTATGTATTTTGCCAGTCATTTCACCAATTTCTGAAGAACTAGCAATGAAGAAAAGCCTCCCTAGAGAGCATTTTCTCTAACATGGGGAAAATCGAGTTCAGTATACAGTGTGTAGTTGTGTGCATAGTCCTCATTTCCTATTGGCTCTGCTATAAAAGTTTGCTGGATTCACTATTCTAGATCTAACCATTTTGACTGCTGGATTTGAAATAATCACTTTGTAACCAGACACTCTTTGTGTAGTCCATGTACTTTTAGGTTTCTCCAAAATGGCAACTAAGGAATGCTCGACAAAAAACGTTATTGAGCATCCCATTGTAATACTGGTGGCTTTCTCAATTGCGAAAGCAGCAGCCCCTAGCACTTGTTCGCAAGGATAATGTGCTTTCATTACTGAGTCTAGAATCCCACTATAATAGGCTAGGGGTTTGTGTCCATGTCCTAATGTCGCCTTTTGTGTGAGTACTGCTGTCATTACTTCTTCATTTGAATGTGTGAATAAGTAAAACTCTTCATTGTAGTCTGGTATTCCTAACACAGGGGCTGTACAAATCGCTCTCTTTAAATCTTTGAATCCCTCAGTCATGTCATATGCCCATGTTATTTTACTTTTGCCTATCTGTGCTTCCTTGAATCCTTTTAAAAGTGGTCAAATATATGTAGTGTAATCAAAAACCCAGGCCCTACAATAATTGCATAGGCCTAAGAACTGTTTCATCTCCCTTACTGTCTCAGGTTGTGGAGCTTTCATGATTGCTTCTGCTCTCTCAGGTGTGACTTTTCTTCCCTCTTGAGAGATGAGCTGTCCTATGTAAAGGACCTCTTCCTGACAATATTGTAGTTTCTCTTTGTCTACTTTAGATCCTTTTTCTGCTAGTATTGTAATTAGTTGAACTGAGTCATCTCTGTATCTTTTCTTTATTTCACTGCACACTAATATATCATCTACGTACTAAATTATCATACTCTCAAGCTGTATGTTACCTAAGTCCATCTGAAGGACTCTATTAAAGATTGATGGGGACTCACAGTTCCCCTGAGGCTGCATTGTATATTTTTAAGTCACTGATTTCTATATGAAAATAAAGTCGAATCCTCTGAGTCTTCATGAAGGGGAATTGGAAAGAAGACCTTTTTTAAATCTATTACGGTTAGAAATGTGGCTTTAGCTGGGATGTTACATAATATTGTAGAAGGGTTCAGAACCAAAGCAAACACTGCTTCAACAATATTGTTTAACGGGCGGAGATCCTGAATACCTCTCCATGACCCCCCAGTTGATTTCTTCACTGGGTACCCAGCCGTGTTACATGGGGACACTGATGGCACCAATATTCCCTGCTTTATTAAAGCGGAAATAGTCTCATATCTGCTTCTCTGGACATAGGGTACTGTTTTGCTCATGGCAATATTACTCCTGGTTTAAGCTTAATTTTAACTGCTCCTGCTCCACTCAATACACACGTTATATGGACTGCTGGTCCATAAAATGATTGGCACCTTTTCTAAATCTTCCTGAAAAAATGTTTTTCTTTTACCAATGCCATTCTCTCTGGTATTTCTCTGTTCTCAATTTTCATCCAGTAAGTGAGATACTAATTCATCATCCAAATATTAATCTCTAACCAAGTCTTCATCTGTCAGATCTGTTAATATGTATTCTTCCATAAGAGCTATCCCTGTTCTCCATAGTCTTCCCTCATCTGTCCCATTAACAACCACCCTTTATTGATTTACTGCTGCTGCCTCTAGCTCTATGGGAATGACCTGTCCCCCCTCATCATCCATAGGTATTTTTGGTCTAAACAAAAATTCATCAGGTATTCTCAATATTTTCCCTCTCAATCCAGGAATCCATGTCAATAAAATATTTACTCAATACGGATATATTTCTGGATCTAAAGGGACCCCTTGTAATGCTTTTTGGCCTGTAAAAGCTAGTATAAACTCTCTGACATTCATATAATTTATCCCTGTTGCTGAGCTGTAACCAGGCACACCTTCTTTGGACCTTTGCTGCAGACTGTGTAACTGCCTCCAATATGAATGGTCCTTCGAAGCGGGGCTTGTGCCACTTCCGGGTAAAACATTTGGATCATTTTGTCCCTGTGCTTCGCTAGTCTTCATTGCACCCCCTGCCTCGCTTGTACCTGTCGAGACATACATTTAAGAGATTCCATCATAGCTGCCAAATAATCGTGCATTTCTTTCCCTAACACAGCAACCACATTCTCTGCATTAGTTTGACCTTGAGTTGGAGGAGCAAGTGGCATGTGCATTTGGAGTCCCATCACCAGCTAATGTGGAGTCAGCTGATCGTCAGAGCCAAGCTGATTGCGTAATGCAAAAAGGGCTAAAGAAAGGCAATAGAACCAACCTTTCTTCAATGTTTCTTTTAGTTTGGCAATTTGCTCCTTTAGGAGGACATTGAGGCGCTTGAAAAAGCTGTTTGCTTGTGGGGGGTAATCTGATGAGAATTTGCACTTTATGCCCAAAAGAATAGCAATGTGCTAAAACACCTCATTTACAAAATGTGGTCCATTGTCAGACTTCAGCACTTTGCATACTCCCCACCTTGGAAATATCTCACGTATAAGGAATTTTGCAGTACATGTGGCATCTGGATGTGTGCATGGACCTGCTTCGATCCATCGGGGAAAAGGACATACGACCACTAGCATATATCTGTAGCCACTACAAATTTGGAGCCTATTTACATAGTTGATATGCAAGTGCTGAAATCGTCTGGTAGGATGGGGTATTGATCCTCTCACTGTCCGCAGAGTATGCCCAGCAGTGAACTTCTGGCATGTTAAACAATTTACAATAGATTTATCAATGTCTTCTGAAAAATAAGGGACAAACTAGTCCTTTCATATCAGGATTACAAGACACTTTCTTGATGTGTGCAATTTGTCTACCATTACTGGAAGCAGATCTAGAGGCATAACTGGTTTCCCAGTGGTGTCCTGCCTCCAGATTGCATCTGTGGGGGACAATAAGCATCCTCTTTGTTTGCATTATTCTTGCTCTTCTGGTAGTGCTCTGCCCTGTAATTAGGTTATTTGTGCTATGGGTAATGCATGGAACCATCCTTTCATTATCATGTCGTGTGTACTTGTTCGGTGCAGTTGCAATGTCAGATATTTAGGGAAATTATGCTCCTCTTTTTGCTTCCAGATTGGTAGCCTTGCTGCAAGAAATCATACTTCTGGTGTGCGCTGTAGACTTTAACACAGCAATGGCAATGGCCGATGGGAGTTGGAGTTTGTCTGAGTCTGTCCAATAGTGGCACTTGATGCACTGGTGTGCCGCCTGTGTGCTGGAAGCCCCTCCACTTCCAACATGACAGTGCTCTGGTCTACTGACAATGACCCACCAATGAAGAGGATGATCCCGCTCCTAGTGCATTTTCCTCGACATGTGATATTTCATCCTGGTATTCAGTTTATTTGGTGCAATTATGCACGTTATCTCCGACCTTCACTGGTTCCCCTATAAATCTGTCTGGATTTACCACTCAGCACCTGACAATTTTAATCGATAGACTTGATATAATTACTTCATAACCATAGGCTCACTGTGTAGGCAATATGATTTTAGTTTTTTTCAGTATGGAAAATAGGGCATGCTCAACATATAATGTAACGGTGCAGCCCATAGTTATGCTGGCAGATTTCTCAATCACAAAAAGCTGCTGCTGCCAATGCTAGCTCACGGGGGTAATTTGCTCTCATGACTGGATCCCAATGTAGAATGGTAATGGTTTGTGTCCAATGGTAGTTTTCTGTGTGAGGACAACCGTCATCACTACTCCATTTGAATGGGAGAATAAAACAAATTCTTCATTGCAATTGGGATCCCTAACACGGAAGCTGTGCTAATTACTAGCTTCAATTCATCAAAGGTGTCTTTCATCTCGCTTGTCCATCCTACATCACTGTTATCCTTCTGCTCCTCCTTCAGTCCTTTTAAAGGTGGCCTGACATATGTGCTGTAGTCAAAGACCCATAGGCCCTCATTACAAGTCAGGCATTAAGGGTTAACCCTTAACGCCTGATTCACACTTTAACGCCTGCTTTTTGCAGGCGTTAAAGTCCAAGGCGCTAAGCGACCTTGGTGCTAATTACAGCACCGTAATTTACGGTGCCGTAATTAGCGCCTTCCCCATCCCCATTATGCCCTATGGGGCAAAAATGGGAATGGGGAAGGGCAAATGGTGAATGGGGAATTACCGCCCCACTCACCTTGGAATGGGGCGGTAATTCCACCATCCACCATGGCAGAGTCGGTGAGTTACCGGCATGGACCATGGTGCTAATAGCACCATGGTCCACCGCCTGACTCGTAATGAGGGCCATACACTTGTGGGGTGAAAATGCAGCGCCACAGTGAGAGAGGGGCCCTGCAAGGCCCCATTGTGAGAATGAAGCTGGCTGATGTTGAGACCCATATGGATGTGCTGGCCAGTCCAAAACACTTACTTTCGAACATGAGGCGTAGTGAATGCGAAATGTGGGCCCCATTCAACATTACCAAAATGGACAGGCGCTCAAGTGAAGGAAAATGTGCCTGAGAAATGAAAACTGCTGGATGTGCCCAATACATTGCAAAAGACAGTTTTGGCTGAAAAGGCTGTTTTCATAAAATATGAAAAGCTGCCATTTCATTTAAGGAGACAGATAGCAGCATGTCACATTGACTTCAATGCAGCACAAGACTGTGATCCAGAACTCTAAAGTGAAGCCAAGCACTTTGCATATGCTCCAAATATCATGCAAAATGACCTGGTTTTAAAAGAGAGGCCTACTTGTAGAAATGAACACTAGTTTCCTATGTTAACTGTGGCCTATGTGTGAATAATGCTGAAAGTGAGACTCCTATCTTTTTCATTATTGTACCACAGAATGATTTCATTCCAGGACAACAGGTCCAGATGAAATACAAAATGTTACATGTTAAAACACATCTTTTCAATTTTAAAGGCTATTGTTAGAATTATGTATGTAGCTTGTTTTTCCCAATTGAACTAAAGCCTGGAACTCTGACCTCATAGACCTTTGGCTGAGGGCCCACCAGGAAAACAGGTCTGTTTCATTAAATACAAAGAAATATAACAGTTTTAGATCAAAAGTGTGGAAGTATCAGATAAGCCTGAAGCCTTCCAACAGAACTTACCTCTTAGACTGATAATATTATGCTATATATAGATTTTGAGCTAGGGGGAAAATCAGGATCCTGATCTCCTCATAATTCAAAGGAATTCTAAAGTTGGTGAACTGATAGAATGCAAAATTAATGTTTGGAGTGTGAAGTGTCATATTTTTCACTTTTTCGGCTCGGGAGCAAATTTTGAAAAACAATAGCTCCTCCCAGGCAGGGCGTGCTGAAGTGAAATTAGTATTTCCTGATCCACCATAAAATGTAGAATTCAAAAATATATGTTCATGCAGTTATCTGAAAAATAAAGATATTTGCCATGTAGGTAGATTTTAAGGAAACCAAAATTATAAACCAACATGTCATTTTGGAGTGATGCATTTTTCTCGTCCCTTCAGTCTCCATAATCCACACCTCCCAAATCTTTGTCCTATCAGCAGGCAGTGTACGGAATTGGTGGGAGAGGGAGGGAGGGAGGGAGAGAGGTAACCAATCTTACCGTGGGAAAATTATTAATGGATAAGTGTCATCAGCACTATATAATATCTATTTTCTATCTGAGAGGGGATTCTAGTGAGGAAAAACTAACAAGAGAGGCAAGGAGAGTTACCAAAACCACTGGGGTACCACCTTGCCAGGAGAAAAGCTGTCTGCCTAGAGAGGCCTTAAACCTTGCAGGGGAGGCAGGGACAGGGAAACCTAGAAGTTAACAGGGCCTGACATTGGAGGAGCCAGGGGAGAAATGGATGCTGGTGACTATCCTTGACAGAAGCCTTTGGCCAGATCTGTGCTTTCCCACGATGAGCTCTGCCGTTTCCCTGAGTGCCAAATAACCAAGGTCTCCCATGTAAGTAGATTGATTCAGATGACAAGAAAAGTGTGGGGGGATTCTGCTGAGTTGCTGTTAGTGCAACGCAATGAACAGTTAAGTGGAGGATGGAACCTAGTAGGTGCTATGTTATTGAGTAAGGGTAGGTGGTTAGTCATAGTCAAGGTAACTTAGTTCCTGTTAGCGTAAGGCAGTGAACTGTTAAGCAGAGGAAGGAACCTAGTAGGTGCTATGTTATTGAATAAGGGTATGCGGTAGCCATAGTTAAGGTAACTTTACGTAATGTTGCCATGTGTGTGTCTACCAGAGGGGTTGGGATGAGTGGTAGGGTGGTAGGGTGAATGCTGGATGAGTAGATGTCAGCTTAGGCTCTGTAGGATAGCAAGTTGGGAAGGCTGCAGTTAAGTGGTGGTCAGGATGGGAGCGGCCAGCAGCTAGCAACCTAGAAGTAGATGCACAATCTGGCTAGGCATTCGTGAGGTTTGGTAGCGTGGCAATTAGCTAGCACTGCAGTAGCAGAATTTGAGAATGGAAACAATCATAAAATAGGGCCAGCGTCTGACTAGGCCTTTGTGAAATAAGGCTGCATTGCAATTAGTTAGCACTGTAGTAACATATTTTTACAAAGGTAACAATCACAAAATAGGGCAAGCTTCTGACTAGGCAGTCGTAAAATAAGGCCACATAGCAATTAGTTAGCACTGTAGTAACATATTTTTACAAAGGTAACAATCACAAAATAGGGCAAGCTTCTGACTAGGCCCTTGTGAGCTAAGGAAGCATAGCAATTGTTTAGCATTATAGTGACATAATTTGACAATGGTCACAGTTGTGAAAACAGGGCAAGCATGGTAATAGCGGCCTGTGGTGGTGAAAAGGCACACATATGGAGGCGCAGGGGATCAGGACCTGGAGCTACAGGTAACAAGGTGGATGGTGGACTGAGTAGCATTCACTATGAGGGTGAAGCAGCACAATCGGGAATCACATCAATAAAGGCGCAAATTAGAGGGTGACAGACGTACATAATCTCTGGTACCAACTAAAGGCAAATGGAGTGCCGTAAGTAGGTGGCACAGCAGTGTGAGCACATGGAGCATAGCAGTCATGCGATCATAAGATAATGATATGTTCGAGAGATATAAAGCTAAGGATGGGGATAAAGTTAAGAGATCTGGCAATGCAGGAGGGCTGAGGGTGTCTGGCACCACGAGTAGGGGCTGTGACTATGCGTATTACTGTGGTGAAATCAGGGGGGACAAATTTGGGGTTGGAGCTAAGCTTACTAATAGTCAGAGCAGGCCCGTTGGCAGACGCAGCAAGATTCGGCAAAAATAGCATACGAATAGGCGAACAATCGATAAGCAGGGGAACATGGCATACAATTAAAATGACTGCTTGCAGGTGAAGCTGCGGCTGAGAAAGTTCAAAGGTAAATGGAAAAAAGGGTGCAGACGGGGAGCACACTATTTAAAGGACCAAGATAAGGATTCTGGGATGACGGATCCCTCTTAGTAAGTCGGAGGTGTGGCTTCCGTCATGTGAATTAACTTCGTACACGCGGGGGGCCGGCATTTGAGGTGCCGCTGCCGTGTATCTGTGGCGGGTGAGTGCGTAGAAGGTAGGACATGCCCTTACCAGTTAGGAGGGGTTGGCGTGGTGCTCAGTGACAGTTGATGTGCCCTGCGAGGATTGAACAGCTCTTTGGTCCTCCTGGCTCCGACAGGCTCAGGACAGGGCCTTTTACAGTGGGCCTTCCACAGAGGGTCCGCTTCCGCCTGCCAGCGGCCACCAATTGGTTTAAATGAACCAGCGTCATGAATGGTTGCTTAGCAACCTCTCACACCACATCATGTAGGGAATGGGTTGAAACGAATGCGGCGGCCATCTTAGATCGGGTTGAAGATAAGCAAAAAATGATGTAGGTGCTCCAGGGAGCTGGCGCTCCACGTGGCTGGGAAGGGCGCAGATGAGGTCTGTAGCAAGGAAGACTCTATGGGTCTACAAAGTGCTTGAGGAGGGTGGTAAAATGTATTTATAAACTTTTACCTGATATGCCGAAGTTTGGGACACCAACCTCGGTTTAGTGAAACAGGGGAACTTACTGGACAAGTCAGACAAATCTAGGTAGCTTGGCATGCGGTCAAGACTAGGGGCCTCATTCCGAGTAGGGCGGTAAGGGATACCGGGCACTGGTAAGCAGACCAGTGCCGGTAATCCCTTACTGCCCTACTACAAGGTCCCTTAGCGGGTCCCTTCCTTAACGCCTGGTCTGACCAGGTGTTAAGGACGGGACCCGTTAAGGAACTTCAGAGCTAATAACGGTACTGCAAATTGCTGTACCGTTATTAGGTACTTCTCCATTCCCATTGAGCCCTATGGGGGCTCAAATGGGAATGGGGAATTGTTTTTTTCAATGGGGACATACCGGTTCCGCAAAGGTCGTACTACACCGGTAAGTCCCCATTGAACGAGACCGGTGCCGGTACCGTTATTGGAGGCAGTCATGGCGCAAATAGCACCATGACTACCTCCAGTCTCGGAATGAGGCCCTAAGTCTCAGGAGGGGTGATAGTGATCGGAAGCCCACAATGAGCACACACAGTAATGAAGCACAAATTACCCATGACAAGTGTATATGAAAGACATCTATACATTTATTGTTGACAGAACCAATAGATACAAGTAAACTTTAGTTATACGAAAACAGTTACCATACACAATCTTCTATGATATAGCATGTATATAAAACGCTTAATAATGCGAAAAATTAGGAAAGTACTGCCACAACCTGTACAGTGAAGGGTTGCTTAATATGCTAGGGGGATTAGACAATTTTTCAGAGTCGTTCCCTAACTTTCTTATCCAGCCTTGAGAAGTGGGTGGTCTGGTGTTGAACATTGCAGTAGTGCATGAAGGCGCACGATTGCGCTGGTGAATCAAAAAGCGGTTCTTCTTGGGAAGGCTGTAGCAAGTCAGGAAGGGGCCTGAGGTGATGAAGAATTCATTCCTACTATTGGAGTAGGATGTGCCCTTGGTGGCAGATCAGTTTTCAAAAGGTGAGAATAGCTGGGGCACGCAGGCTAACCCAGCCAACATCAAATACCTTTATGGGATATCTGTGCGTAAAAGGTATTGGTTGTGCTGGTCTGACACCATCAAGTGATGCAAGGGCTTGATCCATGTAGCTAAATGGAGTCATGGGATAGATTGTATGTCTGCAATTACATGCTTTTTATCCCTTTCAATTACCCTTTCATCAACCGTATTTTCGACGGGACGCACCTCCACCTCGTACATATATAAAACATATACCTTATTGTAACAGCTTATTGCGTCTGCTACGGGGAGGCTGTTAGGACAGTTTCTCTGAAGCCCAAAAAAGGGCTTAGTAAAGATATTTAACTGAGGTAGTCCAGTACTCCAATCTTACTATAATGCTGTACCACCTGAATTCAGGTTAGCGTAGACAGAGCAACTAGGCTTGTTTTATGAGGGAGAGAGGGCTGTAGAATCAGTACAAATGAAATTGCAATTCAAACGGTCCAAAGAAACACAGAAACACTATGTATTGTACAAATAAAAGTTCTATTTAAATAAGAGTAGGCCCGGATACATTTTGGGGGAAATAAGTACTATCACATTATATATATAACCACATTTATAAAAACACGCACTATGCTTGAAGGTACACAGACCATAGCATATAACCTTATTTGTAACACCTAAAAGGAGTTCTTGGGAAGTCAAAACCAACAGTTACTTTTAGATTACTTTCAGTAATACCAGGGTAGTAGACCCTATCCGTTGTACCATGATGCTCAGCAAGAAATCACATAGTCTAATGAACAGGACAATATATTTTTCTGATCTAGTGATATTTGTATACTAGGCACAGTATATAAACCTATAACTCTTATTCAGGATAACAGTTATTCTAGGGGAATTGGACCTTGGGATCTAATATTCAATTACAATTGCTTTTCATTTCACAGACTGCACTATAACAAATTTAAACTCAAGGTATGTAAAACTGATACTATAAGCAACTGAAAGGCAGGTGTAACTGAAGACTATTTTTGTGTCTTTCTAGAACAGACAATGGAAAGCAAAACCCAGTGTTACACTGTATGACTGACCCAATGCTATTCTATATAGGTAAAATCTAAGACAGACTTTTTTGTGGACAGGCTAACAGCAAGTCAAGGGAAGCAAAACCCAGTTGGGGGACACTTATACAATTATCCTTACAGGAATAATAAAGTGAAACCAACAGCATTACGTTTGTGGAATAGACACCATCAATTCATAAGTGAGCAAAATAATCTGATATATACTTTCCAGAATGGCACAACATGTCTAAGGTAAGTAAACTAAACTTTTATATACTTTGCAGAAAGGTGAGAGCATGATTTCAGTTAAAGTGTTCAACAAATTACTCCCACCAGCCATTAATGGTAAGTGTGCGTGTAACATAAATGTCACATTTATTTAAAATGGGAATCAGTATCACCCCAGCATTCCACTTACGGTTGGGGGTGCTGGTCTCACTTAATAGAATGTAAAAGGGATACAAAGATCCTTTCTACCCTTTGGCAACTGTAGTCCTGTCAAGGTTTGCCAGAGAAAGTTAAAAGTGGAGCACCTAGGGCAACCGAACTACAATAGTCACTTATTGCCAAAATGTTGTCAAAGAGAATACATTTGAAAAGACACTATGGACACTATGGAGAGCTATGGAGAGCCCAGAGAATCATAACCATAAAAAGACTAAAATATTCTGTGAGTGTGTAAAAAGGTTCCCACTCACACAGGTATAAGAACAATCCACCAGCAAAGCTGGAAGTTCTGGACGTTCATGGGGATGACACGGGTCAGGAAGATTTATAATTACTATGAAAATCTTACCTAACATAGGCCATTAGCACAAGTGCCATGGATTGCATGCGTGCATGGGGTTGTGTCTAGCAGAGAGTTTCACAGACACTATGCCTCAGTGTACCGTTCACAGATGGTAAATACCCATTTGCATATCAGTCTTTCTCCCGCGCAAATGGGCAGTGCAGCACAGATGTGCTAGGGCAATTCTCTTCTGAGAAATAGTCCTAATAGCAACCACAGACATGTGTCTTCTCAGCAGAGGATAAGTAATATAAGTGAAGGAAAGGTAAAAGCTATACACTAATGCATCATAAACCCGATTATATTGGCGTAAATAAATACTTTGTAATACATTATCTAGCATTGAAAAGTATAATAGCATCCAATTGTTTCTGTACAATGTCCAAAAATTAGGGAACATATCTAAAATGTTATTGTGAGCAGAATTTGAAGACAGCTACAAATCATTTAAATCTGGAAGTCAACCTTTCAACAAGTTCCAATTTTGGAGGACAAGGCTCGTTTGCAATGTTTTGTGGCATTGTATGTGTCCTAGGAACAAAATCTGGATCCATTCCATGAGTATGCATGGCCAACACAGTCAATATCATATCTTTCACAAATTCAAATTCCATTTCCTGGTATATTGTATTGGCCACCCATTGTTTGCCTCGTTTTGTAAAGGCCATGAGCTAACAAAGCATCCCAAATGTATCTGCAGTTTTTGCTTGTTCCCTCTCAACGTAATCGTTGTACACAGGTACAGCTAGTCTTGTTCTGGCCTCCATACCGTCTATGCTAAAATGAAACCTGGGCTTGTGCTTTAGGCACATATTATGTAACACCTCCAAATCTCCAGTATGACAGAATTCTGTGAGTCCCTTCAGGTCTCTTGAAAGTGTTTTATCGTACACAATCTTCTCAAGTGCTTTGTGTGGAGGGGAACATGGCACCAACCACTTCTTCTTGCATTCCTGCTCCTTCGATAAAGGTCCATGCGCACATTCGTGAAAATGTTGGTTTGCTGTCCATGAGGGTATTTTGGAACAATGGTGCATCAATGAACACCATTTTTTAAATTAGAATTTCTAAAGATCCATCACAAGTTTTCGAGCTCCACCAAAGATGGTTGCTGATAGATTGAGACCACTTTAAAATATTTTCTGAACCCTTTTTACCAGCATCATTTTTCTATTGACTGATTTGGCAAAGTGCCATACATCAAATTGATGCCGAATGTGTGGAAACGGCTCTCGCATGGCTATTGAAACCTGCCTGTCCATGGCTATCGGGTATATTTGCATTCCCCTGGATTCCAGATGTTCGATGGATTTAATGAAACCATGTTTGTCCATGGCCACAGACGATGTCCATTCAGACACATGCACGATCACTGAACTCACACATTTTTTATATCTATGTCTTGAAAGGGCTATGTGGAGTACTTAGCAGATAATCCTGCACTGTCACACTGTCTGTCGTCAGATAGCCTGAAACATTTGCCGGAGAATGTACTGTCCATTGAGATCTGTTCGATTTACCAGGCATGACTAATAGCAGCAAATAAGAATTCCCTTTGATATTTGTAGTACTGGGTTTTAGCAAAGAACTCAAGTCCCACAAATTGACAGAAACTGGAAATCTTACGGAAAGTCGATCTGCTAAACAGTAAAGCTGCTGAACAAAGTAGATTTCCAGCAGGCACTTTGCCGAGCATCGGTTGAGCAGACCTTGAAAAATTATTATGGAGGTGGACACAGATGGCATTGATTTTCAGGTCGCTGGCTAGTAATACACGAGACACATTCACCAATGGCTCCCCAAATATGTTCCCTCTTAATGTATGGACACATTTCAGCATGAGTATAATCTCTAGCAGACAGCTGTCGAATACAATGCATTTTTGTTCCTTTAATAGCCAATCATCCTGCAGTACTTTGTTTTGTGACTCGACGTTGGTGGACAATACCCCCTAACTAGGCAAACTGAAGTCGAGATCTTGAGCAAATTCCTCAGTCAATTTCGTTGAAGCTTCAGCCTCTGTTAGTTCAGGCTATGATATTTCCACAGGAATTGGAGAAACAGGTAACATTGAATGTTTCTTGGGTGGAACATTTTTAGAGGGTGTAGATTGTGTCAAAGGGTCTGCGAGCAATTGGAATGTATCTTAATTGTCTTCAGTTTCATCTGGTCGAGTTTGTACAAAGAGCAATGGTCCATGGTAACTTTGTACGGTTTGCAGATGAGATTCCATTCATTTTCCAGCCACTGGACATATTCATCACAAGTCTGAATATTGGCTGGACCATGCTGGTCCTCATATAGTAGTTGCTCCATTGTGAAATCCATTTGGCAAGTGACATCTTTGGTTTCAGTTGTTGTCAGAGTCTTTATTCTCCTCTTCCTTCTGGGCCTCTGACGGATGTATAGAAAACATGCCCAATGTATAACACACATACAGCAGATACGATTTTTCCAACTAAAAACCTAATATGAATAAAACATCTGTTTAAAAACTTCTCCAAAACAAATGGGTTCATTCTTTACCCTTGTTTTCTTAATTTGCTTCAAAACTGTTGCCTTCTCATTGCCAACCGCAACATCAAGCTTAAAAAAACAGCATTTTTTATATTTAATATAATTACTTGTTTTGGATATTAACAGTATCCGTCCATATGATACACACAGGTATAAAAGTATACACGGTCCTACTTCTACGCCAACAAGCACTAGGAGAGGACTGTTAGTAGTCCTCTGTTCATGTCTCATGTATACCTCGAGAATTAACACAGTCCTGTTTCTATGTCCAGTGAGGACCTTTGAAAGAATATAAGACTAGTCCTTTGTCAGTGTCGACCTGACGTGGTAAACAGAGTGTTTTTCGAGGTACCTAGTTACTCGCTGCTACTCCGGAATCTTACGAAGTGTGCTTCAGAACACGGGTAAGGCCGATATAATGAAGATATTATGAATATATAGCCTGTTGGCAGACACTATGATAAGGATGCACAATAGAGAAAAAGTAAGAAGGACGCTGTAGTCACGAGATTATATGATGTATAGATATAGGGTTAAATGGTTGCTGGAATAGAAAGTGCATAGCGTGCACCTCCGCTTTATGTTTGAGTGATCAATGATGAAGAGGATACTAGAGAGAGTTTTATATGGGTTTGGAGTGCATCGCGAGTCACAAGCTAGAGATAGTGTCGCAGTTACACTAATGTGGTTTTGAATAATTATTGAGTGTAGATGGAGAGTAGCCTCGGTCTTGGGCATGTTCCCTTGGCGAGTGACAAATTTAGAACGGTAAAACACTGGTATTGATATTTGTGTGACTTAGAGTGTCTAGGGTTTGGATGGCTAATTCGATGGGTTTCTCCCCGTTTTCCTGCAGGAAGTGCAAGGAATATCTACACCTAAAAGAATTGTTTGGTGTCCATTCTTTGGAGTTGGAGGGGAGATCCCCCAGCACAGAGACAATGTACACAGTTATGCTATGTCTGTGGTGAGTTTATTTTCAACCCCTTTTTTCACCCTCTTGTCGGACCAGATATGGATTGAGCATAGATTGAATGGAGAAGATACATTAGTATTGTTCTGTTCCTACAGGGTCTAAATTCAGAGGGTGCATGTATGTTACTGTCGGCAATTGAAGAACATTTGCTCGGAGGAGATTGAACAGTGTACGTTTTTATAGTCTTATAGAAAAGTCAGTTTTAATGAACTGTTTAAAATAATAGTTCTTTGAAGTTTGCTCCAGATGAATTAGGAACAGAGGAATTAGATTTTGCTCTCTGTTTTCTCACAGGGTCTAGAAAAGTCTATAGACGCCAGTGAAGGATTTAATCAAAACTTCTATCTTCATCCCCAGACTGGTGACATGGGGGTGAGTAGGATCTTATGTGTTCATTCATTAGAATTGCACGTGACAATATTAGTCACAGTTAAGAAGAAATAAGGATGACACTTGAACTTGACAGGTTTTTTCTGTATTTCTTTTAGATTTGAAAATGGCTTACTCCATTCCATGAAGGGCAGGACACGTATATTTTGCCCTACGTCCCGAAGAAGGTCTTGAAACAAATTGGGACAGTAATTTGTTATATTTTGACCGAAACACGTGTCAATGACTACAAGAACAGTCTGGAAACTATGACCAGATGATATACGACACCTGAAACTGAGGATTGGGTCACATATAGTTGAAAAATGTGTGTGAACATTGATGTAGAATTAGAACATGACTACACAATGTACAGTAGGCCATAATGGTTTTATGTACAAATGTAGGAATGAGAGAATGTGGGATTGAGAATTCATGCTTCAGATATGAAAGAAATGCAATTGTGTCTGCAAAATGGAAGAATAGTTTTAGCAAGTAGAATAAATGAGACATGTTTAATTAAGGTAGAAAAAATGATGCTGCATCCATTGACTTGCTTGCGTTTTTTTTGTAGGGTGGTGGAAGGTGATTGGGTGGGAGGAGTATCCCATTAAGGAGAATTCAGGTCTGGGTATGTCTGCCCAGTGTTCTAATTAAGGAAATATCAGGTGTGTGTGTGTGTTTTTTTTTAAACTACTGAAACGCACGCTTTCAATCATTGCACATTTATATAGACTAGCACAACATTTGCAAGGTGCCTCTGCGCACACATTAACTTAGCGTGCAATCAATCAACTTACATTTGTATGTCCTTCTCATCCATTACTGTAACACAATGGGTGTTTTCTCTTTTTTAGACCTATAGAAGGTCAGACTTGCATTCCTACCGTGTATTCAAAATACATATTAACACTCAATCACGGTCTATGGAGAAGTTATTCTAATGTACCTATTACATATGTATACTCAGTATACCATATACTTTTAACAACACTTACTAGGGGGCCATCGCTCAAATGAGGGATATGGCACCTCTAGTGCAGAGGAAGGAATGACGGTGACTAATTTCAATTCTTACAAAAACAAAACAAAATTATTAAAAATCAGGCTTAGTGTTTTAATAACAATTAGAAAAAGCAATTAGAAAAAATGGGGCATTTTACATTAGATAATGCCCGGTTCTAGATTTTTTTTAGGGCTTTCTATGCATAACGTTGTATACTGTTTTATTTAATTAAACAGCGTGATGCTAGCGCCTAGAAAAATCTCACACCTATTACTGATATAACACACTTAAGGATCCTTAACAATAAGGTCCTTACGTACATATAAACTTGATAAAGCAGACCTACAACTCAGGTCACTTTAAATTCTTTTAGACTATGTCAGATTGCTTTATAACATAGATCATAAAAAAGCATGAGACCAGCTCATACTATGATAAGGTCGACCGGTTTCATAACCACACTTGTTTAGGTCATCTTCTTCAGGACGTATGTTTCAAGAGGGGGTGACTCCCTGATGGAAAAACTTTTTCCAAATATGTGTGTTCTTACTCCTACAAGGAAGTGAGACAAAAAGGGATATATCACTCCTATAGTCCCTTAATTGCATTTATGTGCTAGTTTCCTCTCAATACAGTGCTTGAAAAAAGTATCTCTCAAAATATTAGCTAAAAGATCAACTTATATAGCAAAGCTGCTGTCTTCTCTTCCATTAGCCATTCCCATACAACAGAGCACCAAACAACGCAAGGAGGTGGGGGGCAAGGTTCCATGTTACTTTATGGCAGCCAAAAAATGACAGAGGGCACGTTCAATATTATAAAAAGATAAAGCTCTTTGTTCTCCGCTACTTGAAACACTTTCCTTGTGAACAGAAAGTGTTTCTTCCTGCTTTACTTGAGTGGGTGGGGCTATGTGGGACACGTTGGTCTTGCAACGTGTAATATGGAACAGAATGTTAACTCTTCAATTAAACTCTTTCGTTCCTGAAATTACACGCAGACCAGCGCAGCGAGTTCTCAGGCATCAATGGGCAGCGGCAGCGGTGCAGGCATAGGTAAGCAGTTACAATTGAAATTGCGGCTGTAGTCAATCTGCGGACTATACAAGTATGAATAGCCTGCAGATTGACCAATCAGGATTGACAAAATCCCACTAGGGTGTTCTAATATACGTTTCAGATTTCACCTAATAACCTTCTGAGATGACACATGGACTTGATCTGAGATCCCCCTGCAAAACATAGTGATTGTAATGTCGCCGTCAAAAGTAGTTTGCTTTGTAATCCATTCTGCATTAGAGAGGAAGTGTAACGTTAGAACTAAAATCAGAAAAGTTTGAAACAGTTCAAGGTTACATGCGTTTCAGTCTCAAAGTATATACTTTGTAGGGTTTACTTTCTTTCTAGAAAGGAAACTGTAAGCATGCATGCCTCATACTCTGGACCTATTGCAAAGGAGGAAGTGATTGTAGTTGAAGTTCCAACATCCCCCTATAACGCACTACTTGTTTTAATACGGGTGAACAAGCAAAATGAAAGTGAAATAATGAGATGCAGACAATGGTACATACAGAGAGACACCCATACATGCCATTTTGTGTAAATAACCAATACAAATAACATAATAACTTTCAATATGTTGAAATTCCAAGCATAACACATGTTCGTAGTTCATTTGCATATAAAGGACCAGTACAATATAATTACTTAATAGGTGAGTGAGGTTGATGTTGACCCTGGAAAAGTAATTGATGCAGAATCTTGCTCCTTCATTTTCAGTACATGGTCTCGGGGGATATCTCAGGTGCAACATGCTCGCCTTGGAAGCAAGACGACACTGAGCAACATGGGTTCGATCCCCGGGTTCACGATTAGAAACCTCTGGGTATTAAGCCTGTTATAAATAACCTATCATATCATATGGTCAGAAAATAGTACAATGGAAAATGTAAATTAGTATTACAAATGTGTACACATCCAACGCTCTGTGCAAGTCGGTAGGGCTCACCATTGGCATATTAGACGTGTCAGTGATTTCGTCACTGGTGAGGTTCTGTGCTTCCATCAATGTGCTCTACGTAAGGAAGGATATGTAAACCAACACAGTTCGAAAAACATTATGCAACTTTTAAAGGGCACTATGGACATTTTTACTAAGGGTCACAATACACAGATTTATTAGAGGCTCCCAAAAGTGGGGATAGATGAAGTATACTTTCCTTGTGAACAGAAAGTGTTTGAAACATTTTAAAATTCTGTTGAATCTGATAACTATGGAAACTTGAGTAATACACCTTTGATCTAAATAAAGACTGAAAGCTCTAAACCGTTGATGAAGTAACCTTTTCAATACACTACTTTAAATAAATCGAGAGATCATAGAGAATACTTATTTATGCAGATTATCGTCCCACATACCAACAAACATAACAAGTTCATTGTCCACTACTCACCTGAGCCAGCGTGTGCCGGTATTGAGTCGGAATTGCATTTGGAAGCAATTTGTGAAGAATTCTGCGACAACGCTTTTTTGTGTACTTTGTTCGTACATATCGTCGGTAAAGTGCATGCTGCAGAGGCGGAATCGATTTGCCCTTACATCGTCCAAGACAGGCTGGGCTCTACTTTCAATCTCGTCCACTGAAAAACCGCAATTTGTAATCCATCTTCTTATTAAATTAATATCCCTCGGGAATGTATGCAGGACTGTGCCCTGAGTTTTTGTATGGCTCACAGAAGAGAAACCAATAATGATACATGAAGGCATTCTTGAAAAGTCTCTAAGATCTGTATAAAAAAAAATAATGAATTATAACAAATAATACTGTATGAATGTGAATAAAGGAATTATAACACAGCTTTCTCTGCAAAGTTTGTTTTAAATAAATAAAACCTGTGTAACCTAGACGAATGAACACGATGATAACTTTCTTACAGAATTGATTGATATACCACAAATCGTAACGTGTTACTCATCCGTTGAACAAACTTTCAAGCATCAAAAGAAAACATGCTTACAATCATGGACAATAAAACAATCCCTTCTATTACAATGCACAGTTATGCAATGTGCTATTTACTGAGATCAAAGTATTTGAGATAAATGAACATTACAATACTGGGTACATTAGGTGGAAATCGATATAAACTTTTGGAGCAGCGATCAATGAACATAGAGAAGTAAATATGTGACCTACCCTTACTTGGATGAACAAATGAGCCGATTCAGCAAGCAGGGGAGGAAATAGCCGTGGAACAGGTATCCAGGGGAACAGGTAGCTCGATGTCGATATACCTTGTAGATCTCTGAGATGTTCTCCTGGTAAATATCAAGGTGTTTATAAAGGCTTAGAAAAGTGGGTGTGTATGTGTGACGTGTTCATTGACACCCACTCAGCCTCAATGCCAATGTTTCACATCCACCAGACCCACCCACCCAGCCCCCTTGTGAGCGCACAGGTCTAGGCGTGCTCGTACAGCCTATAGGGCAATATGGCCAGGGTTGAAATACAAATGCAAAATGCTTGTGTGGGTCTTTTCTTTTATGAAAGTGGCCCACTTTTGTGGGCCATGTGTTCCAGTTTGATGAGTTACTTAAATAACCGGCTAGTAGTAGTGAACACTGTTGCTGAATATATATTTTTTAAATGCACAATATGCATCACCTTTTCATCAAAATACTCACCTTTGGGTAATATTCAAACGGTGCACGAAAAGGAATGAATAGCTACTTTGAACGGTTTGTCACATTTTCATTGGTTAGTGAGACAATTATATGGTCCAGTATGGCCCTGTTCATAGGTGCCAACTGCCATTGATACTAGAGAGGAGGATGGATGCGGAAGAGCTGAGTGCAAAAAAGACCCTGAACACTGCTCAACGGACAAAAACATATGTTGATTGCAGAGACTGGGTTTTGAAGAGGGGAGTTGGGAGACACTGGGTGTGGCCTGGCCATGTGGACAACGGATATAATGGGCCTGGAAGGAATCTGCCAGCAAGCACACTCAAGCTCACCAGACAAGATGTAGGTCCCCAGGACACAGATCTGAGAGCCCACATTGGGGGCAGTCGGTGAGCTAAGGAGGACCAGCCCCTGTTTGACGGTCCAAGTGCCCAAAAAGTACAGAACTATGATAACGAGGCACACCTGTTGATTTGTGATGAAAACAGTAATCTTGTTTTGTTTATTATTGTTATTGTTTATTAGTGTTATGTTTAATAAAAGCCACAGCCTTTTAATGCCAATACAAAAACAAAGAGTCTGCATAATTTTGTATGATGCGCAATGTATATTTTCAATGCTACCCAGAGGCTAGCTATTCAAAAGCCTGTGGCACCTCGAGTGGCATGGTCTTACGTGTGAACTGCCATCGATACTGGGGAGGGAGAGAGGGACGGGATGGATGCACTTGACCAGGGGAGTCTGGAGCCACTGGGTCTGGGGAGGCCCTGTGAACAATGGTCCCTGTGTGAAATAACCCTTTGAGGTGTACATGGTGTTTGGCAACTTGAGTTCCCACCGACCAAGCCTCCTTGGGAGCGCACAGCCATAGGTGTGAACTACCATTGATACTGGAGGGGAGATGGATGGGCATGAGGCGAGCACAAAAGGCCCGGAACACTGCTGAAGGGATACAAACTTATGTTGATTGCTGGGGCAGGGTCTTGAAGGGGGGAGTCTGCAGTCACCGGGTTTGGGTGAGGTTATGTGAACAATGGTCCCTGTACAGAAGATCCATTTTTAAGTGTACATGGTGTTTGGCAACTTCAGAGTTGCCACCCACCCAGCCACATTGGGAGTGCACGGTCATAGGTGTGAACTACCCTTGATACTGGAGGCAGAATGGATGGGCATGAGGTGAGCGCAAAAGGCCCGGAACACTGCTTAAGGGATACAAACTTATGATGATTGCTGGGGCAGGGTTTTGAAGAGGGGAGCCTGGAGGCTCCCTTTGCGTTGTACATGATGTTTGGCACCTTGGCCATTCCCACCCACCCAGTACTGGAGGGGGGCTACTGGAGGGGGGATGTATGGGGAAGAGGTGAGCGCAAAAGTGCACCAACCATTCTTTTATGACCCTCATAGATTGAGCGTATTCTTGACTCGCTGAAAAATTCAAATAACTATTTGTATATGCTTATTTGTATTTTATTTAATTTGGTGATGATGACACAAACTACAAATTGTATACTTGAGGTTGCAGAACAGTGTGTGAAAATCCTCTATACTGTCCGCTGTCACTGGGGAATTAGGCGCGAATGGCTCGAACGACACAGGCGGGTATTACTCATCGAACGCGGAATCCATGTCTCCTATAAAGCCACCATGTAAATGAACGGTAGGCCACCAGCTTGTACCACCTGTGAAAGTGAAAGATACACATTTTAATTGAATGACCCTGATAAGTGTTCCACCTTACTAGTAAATGCATCCTAAATCTATTGCATAGTTGCCCTTAGAAAAGTAACTTTATGGAAAAATGAACTTGGGCTTTGAAGTCTCGACACATTACAAAAGTGAACACCCATTCAAGCCAGAATGGTTTTGGCCATAGAGAAATATTGTTTTTTAGTTGAAAGTGAAAGACATGTAATCGGTGAACACTCTGATTTCCAAAAAGCGAGAGTAATGTACTCAATTTACAGACTAAATTCATTTGTCAGTGAATTATCAAAGTTACGACAATGTAGGAGAAAAACATGGAATGGTAATCGTCTCAGTGGTCAAAATGACATCAAATCTAGAGTATACTTACTCGTTACTTGGATTGCAAGGGTGAACTTTTCCTCAAAGTTTGTGCATAAGCACTATCATAATCCTCAACACAGACCTTGTGAAGCAGGCTGCCCAGAAGTCATGCAGCTCGGTAACGCATAGCATTGGTGTATCTTCTTCTGCCATGTAGGCCGAGCATCCAGAGTTTTCTTGGCAGCATCAGTTTTCCACCTCGGTTGGCATGACCTCGCAACGATTGCAGGTACCCCAGGTGGAAACGTCTTCCATGCGACTAGGCTCAGGCTCATGCTCCGGTAATTGATCTTCCCAACTATCGTCCGATTTCCCCATCGTTTCTGCATCTTTCTCTTTTCATTAGTTCCTCCTCAGAATACTCAGGCTCGTACTGGTAGGGCTGTATTGTTGCCATTATACAACAAATATTTAAATGGAACGCATGTAACAAATGAAATCAATTCTGCTAGTGTAAGTACCTGTTTGCAGGGGCTTCATACTAGGAAGAGAGCTGAACAGAGCAGAAACCAGTCATGGTCGAGCTAAACAAAATACAGTGAAATTATTGAAAAAACAACTTCAATGTCTGATCAGAAAGGGTCTGTTTATACTTGTTGAGGAAAGAGGCATCCTGGCATTTTCATGGAGACACGTCAATAGCTTGCGCACAGAACGTTGACACGAGACGTGCATTGGCACTATGAAAAGAGCCGTAGACATCTAGTGATGTCAACTTCAGGGGCGGGCGATCTGTATTTTTGCCACAGGCTCACTTGAACTTAGGGCGATGCATCAATGGATAAGATCAGCACAAGATGGCCGCGCCCAACCCATTGTTTTTTCGCATGTGTAAAAGTGAGGAAAACTAAGGTAAGATGCATAGGAAACATTTTTCCGTTCCATTATAGTATGCTTAGAAATACATGCCCGAACGTTTGGGATAATACAATTTTTGAGCGAACTTCCCCTCTAAGGTGTAAAACACAAATTTAATCAAACCTTAATACCACCACTTACTTAAGATATATCCTCTTCTAAAAAAAAATGAATGTTTTTCCCCATAAAACAGCATTCTCTGCATACACATATTTTGAAATTCACATGCATCAAACATACAACAGGGGAAGAGAGACCTATACTCTGTTCCTTCATCTACAGCTCTTATCTGATTCTCGTCCAGATTCAATGCTTTAATGAAGCTTGCCACCACAATCCCGGTTGGAGTTGATTGTGGGTATAAACTTCTTTTCCAAAGGTCATCCTTATTTACCCATTCATTTTTTTTTTGTTCAACATTTCAAAATACCTAGCTCTTATTGTTGACAGCACCTGGCATTCCAGTAGCAGATGCTTGATATTTTCACTACCTTCCACCCCTTTACAGTACCTGCAACTGGTTTCATCGTCTGCCAGATGTTTCCTTCTAGACAATACTTCCCTTGTAGACAAATGTTTCAATCTAAAACGCATCACCAAATGTCTGTAGGCTCTATTCGGGAATTGCAGTAAATAGGGTGCCACTACCCCTCTTAATGTATGTTCATGTGCCATATGTGCAAGTGAGGTGTAGCTATGAAACCATTCTAATGTGGCTATCGAGTCTGCATAGTACAGGGCCTTTTTTCTTTACCTTTAAGGGTTAGTTTTCAAAATTTCCAAATCTAAACCTAGGTCTTCCAGTAGGTTATTACCATACTCAAGACAGTTTGACCAGCAGGCTAACATTATTATTGGACAGGATCACCCATTCCCTATACACATTTAGGTCCCCTCGGGTCTCATAATCAAGCTAAAGAGTAAAAATCTAGATGCCCAATTCAGCCACTTCACCATTGATTCCATTAAAATGCGGGTCTCCGATTCTGTCAAAACTCTGGGAGTCTACCTGGATTCCAGCCTATCCATGGATAGACAAGTCAACGCAATAGCCTCCGCAGCTGCATATCATGCTAAACTTATCAACGCAGTCAGACCCTTTCTCTCGAAAGAGAACTGCACCAACATAGCCAGAGCCATCACCGGCTCTAGTCTAGGCTACTGCAACGTACTCTTTCTAGGAACCTCCAATGAAAACTTAGAGACTACAAGTAATACAGAACAATGATCTCCGGGCAGTCCAAGGCATTGCTAAAAGAGAACACATCTCTGAGGCCAGAAAACTAGCCCACTGGCTCCCAATAAAGGAAAGGATTGTATTCAAAGCCCCGACACTGACCCACAAGTGCATTCACCTCACTGCTCCTGCATTCCTCTCACAAAGGATCCACCCCGTCTCCACTACCAGGCCAACTAGATCACTGTACACCAACATGCTCTCTGTGCCACTAGTAAAAAGAGTAAAAGCAGGTGGATCCAGCTTCCCCTATCTCGCGCCCACTCACTGGAATGCCCTACCTCCCACTATCCAAGGTGAGGCCTCCCTCTCTGAAAACTACCCTCTTCACATAAGGCCAGACACATCAGAACGAATACTTATCATGTATGTTGTAATATATGACCAAATGCAATATCTGTAACAACAGTATGATGTCTTGTAGTATTCATAATGTGTCAACAATCGCTATCGTGCCTGTACCATGTAAGTAAATTATTGCAAGTAGCAGCGCCTCAATGCCCCTGGGCTGCTTGCGTGCTATATAAATAAATAAATACATATGTTTGATTTGAATTTTAAATAAATAGATAAATATTACCTTTACCAACCAGCCTGATTCCTGGTCCATTGTGACCTGAGGTATTTGAGAAGGGGTGTGATATGAGTGGTATATCACTCAGAATATATATATATATATATATATATATATATATATATATATATATATATATATATATATATATATATATATATATATATATATATATATATAATAAAATAAGCATTTCAGCTGTGTGCTGCATACTAGGCTGAGACCAGGGTGTATTGCCTGATTGAAATACTAAACCAGTGAAGATGTGACTCAATTTCTAAAAAATCGGCTGAAAGAATTTTTCACACACACGATAAAAGAGATTAAGCAGCAACCTTGACAACGAAGATGTTAATGTCGTGGATAATGGAAAGGAACTTTTGGTGTAAACAGCGAATCGGAAAAAGGAAAACCGTACCTTGTGAATTTTGGAATTGGCAGTTCACCATCATGCACTTGTAACGATTGGCAAAAATGGCTTCTACCTTGTAAGCGTATGTGCTGCATTTTAAGATTTAATGTTGACTGGGGTTGTGAAAAATGCCCTTTAACTTTTTCTCAGAATCCATTATTTGTTTGCTACAGTGAATATTTCTCCATAAGTGGAGATGATAAAAAATGATGTGGAGGATATGCCAATCTCAGACTTAAAATCAGTATTACCTGTGGAACAGCGAACACACGTTCCACCATGTAGTAATGTAGTAGTAGTCATTTTTAGTTCATGTTTTACCATTTATTATAGTCTCAATGCGCTGCTAATGGGAAATAGACTATTCACAATGAACCAGCTATTACAATGGACCACCAACCTGGGGAAGAAAAAAGGTCCTCTTGTCTAATGGGCACTAGCCCATTCAAAATGAAGCAGCTATTTCCAGACCTCCAACCTGGGTCAACCACAAGGTCTTGTCTAATGGGAACTAGTCTGTTCTGAAAAAAAAGAAATTGCCCACATTTTTGAAAGCACAGAAGCATCCTTTTCTGCAGCAAGGAGTGGCCTATTTATAGGGCGCCAAAAGTTTGCAGGCCTCGGGACGCCATTAACATAAACACAAAGGTACAACAAAGAGATGCGACAAGTCTATAATCTGTAAAAGCTTATATTATCATTAATACAGTGACCCTACAATCTAATATTTCCAATCAGAGGCAACATAAGGTGTGGTGAGGGGAAAAAGACAAAAGTGTGCATTTCCTGTGATGAAAGTTATTTTTTTTCAGTGAAATTAGCTATTTCCCATTAAAAAAATTAACTTGATGCTTTTCTCTGATGGGATTTGACATTCTAAGTGAGAATAATCTAAAAACCATTTCTCTAATGGGACCTAGCCTACTCAAAATGAAGGATCTGTTTCCATCTTGAGAAATGGTCCTAGCAACCAAAGGTCCGTTTCTCAGATAGGAACTAGTATCAGCCATAACTAAATGGTCACTCACTTTACCAATGATGTGATATGGCCAAACGTTGACAAATTTAAGAGCAGCCAATTAAATGATCAGTAATAACACAAGGTCCAATAAATTGCCATTCAAGTGACAAATTATAACTAGCATGAAAATATGGTCTAACAGTCATTCACGTGATCCAAAAGCAATATATGATCCAATGACTATCATTCACATGATTAATCAATAACCTATTGCATATTCCATACCGAGTCGAGGTCTTTTGTGCCTGCACAACCTAACAGACAGCTCATGCCATACTCTAATACTGTAGCAGCTAGTTTCAGTTAGAGGACGAGTTCTAGGAAAACATCAGTTTCATGTCATTTACATGTTTCGTTCATGTAATGTTTATCCCCACCTCTTGATAACTGGCAACTGGAGGGCTAGTTTTCTAGCATAGAATATGTCTCAACCAGACGCCATGCTAGTGGATAAAAGAATATGGACATCCCTGCTTTCCTACGCAGCCAAGCGAGCATGTTTGACATTAATTGGTTCGTTTCGTAGGTATATTGTGCTCATTAAAAGTGTTTCCTACTCTGTATGGCTTGTTTCATGCTGAAAAATCTTTTAGACGGTTTCTTTTTCGAATTTCTTGAGCGTTATTGTTATTTTGGTAAATAGCATCAGGACTGAGCGCTGTACAGCGAAGTAGAACACAGCACTGCACTGTAGTATGTTTACTACATTTCCAGTCACTACCATCGGAATGTTATATAAGAGATGGAACCTTGGGAACATGTAGGTTCTAGGTTTGGCAGTTGAAGAGACTTCTGGATGGGAGCTAGGTCTGGGTGGATGCTAATCTACTGCTCTCCTGTTTCCCACCTATACTACTCCTGGTTGCAAACAGTATTTATATTAATGCACATTTTCAAGGTGTTTGGTGGTGCGCATTGGTGTTTTAAAGAGATAACCATGCGACGTAATGGGGTTCTTTTTGTTCGCCCGTTCTTGGGTGTTATAGTTTGCTGCTCCTTTGCATGCACAGGTGTTGCGCGCGTTCCTTGTCCTGTGCGTACACTTTATACTTTTCTTATCTTTTATGTGTTCTGTGAGGAGAGATAGTTTGATTGGCTTTCTGGTAGTTGTATGTGCAATCTTCTTTGTAACACCTCTACATGTACTGTGACTAGTCCTTTGATTGTGAGTATGCTTTGTCACGAACAGCAGGCTCGGGCGCAAAGGTTGTGCTTGGGAGTGGCAGTACCATGACCTGAAGGTGGCTGCTCCAGGTAAAAGGAGATTCAGTGTGTATGATAATTGCGAGTGTTGATTGCGCTGGTTTTTTAGCAGGTTTGTGCCCGAGTGTGGCAGACTCGCTGTCAGTAGTGTGGCAGGCTTGGATGGAAGATGTGTAGTTATTTTGTTTTGAAGGTTGAGTGTGTAGTTAAGTGTCTCGGGTTTGTTGTCGTATGTTTCGTGTAACCCTAAGAGTGGATGCAAGGTCTGTGTCGGTGCAGTGCATTGTGGCTATTGTCGGGAATGAGTGAATGTCAACTTCATAATTTAGCAATTTTATAGGAAGGGAGATGTGTAGTATGCTTACTGTTTATTGCATTTACTGTCACTATCATCAGAATGTTATGTGAGAAATTGGACCTTGAGAACATGTAGGTTCTAAGTTTGGCAGTTGAAGAGACTTCAAGATGGGAGCTAGGCCTGGGTGAATGCTAATCTACTGCTCTCTTGTTTCCCACCTATATTATTCCCAGTAACCATATAAACCAAGTGTCCTTTTGTACCTCCTGCCTCATCCTTGCTTCCAGTGTAACTTAACTGAAGAGTAATGGCACTTCAAGCACCAAAGGGCATGAGGTAAGAAATGTAAATGCATCATAGTTGCCAACATGACCCATTCCAATCTGTGTCTATCTAGCCCTGTTTTGTATTCTGGAACTTGCAGCCTGTTTTTTTTATAAAGGAAAAGCTGAACTGCAAGACACAGATTGCAAAAAAAACAGGACTAAATAAGAACCTTGTGATGCTGGAAATGCCTTATGGAGAAACGGGGCCCTCCTAGTCCTTGTCCTACCACTTCTCTGTGTGTGTTTTCTCTGTTTTCTGCCATTGAGGTACAGCCTGGACCTCTGTCAGTGCAGCTCTTCATTTTATTTTTTGGAGAACACTACTCATGGGATTCCCTTATGGCAGCCATGAGTGGGGGTACACCTTTGTTCCCTTTACGTGTGTTTTTGGGCACTCACAGAGCAGGGTATGGGCTAGTGGCAGCTAAATGCTTACTTGGCAGTTGCACCAAGTGTCCTCCATTTTTGGGGCACCTAGGCCCGGCCATAGGATCAATGGATTGCTGATAGACACCAAGATGGCCATTGTGGCCTCTTTGTTTCTCTTGCCTTTTTACCTTGTTTCCCCAAGTCCTAGGAAGTTCTGACTCTGTCCCTTCCTCCTGAGTGGCTGTTGGGTGGAAAAACCATATATGTCACTGTTCCCTTTCCTCCTGAAGGGCTGCTGGGTGGAAATACCATACATGGCTCTGGGGCTGCCACCTGTCAGACTGACTGGAGCCTTCCCAGGGGCTGTGTTTTGTGGTTACACCCTAAGGGTGGGACCTGTATGAATGCAGTCTGAAGTGGGGGTTTCTGTGTGTTTGGGACACAATGAATGAGACAGCCCTGGCGGAAACTGACATGAATGCAGTGTAGTGTGCTGAAAGGCTGGGTACTTAACCCAATGCACATTCCTTGTATGCGTGTCTGGGTGGAGTGAATGACTGTTAGACTGATTGGCTGCCTGCTTCCCAGCATGGATCCCCTTCTGCGTGATTGACTGACTGAGCCTGGCTCAGCCAGAGTGAATGGGGAACAGATGTGTAAATCTGGGGACCTTTCACTTACCAATTTGTTCAGAAAATGAAGCAAGGAGAAGCTGTTCCTGGAAGCCCAACTGGAGGAAAAGTCTGCTGCCGCATTTCTTTGTGTAATCCAAAAGCTGATGTGTTCTTCCAAGGACTGATCCAGAGAGGAGCTGCAAAGGAGGCCTCTCCCCGAGCTATGAGGGACCATTGTGCTAACTGCTTCTCTTCATCGAAGTATCCTGAAAGCCAGTCCTATGTGCCTGCCATCTGGAGAAGGGGTCTTTGTGAGTCCTGAAGAGTGCCCGGACATCTCGAGTTGAAGTCCATTGGTGTCACCCAGGGTCCGGAGGTTCGTTTTGTGACCGCTGGAAGCCATTGCTATCTACTGCCCAGAAGAAGGGGTACCCTAGAATGGTGCTGCTGGACACCCGAGCTGCGCAAGTTCCAGAATGCCTAAGAACATTTCAAGGGACATCCTTGCCATCATCACTGACCACCTTTTCCTACCGGAGAGAGTCCAGAGTTGCTGATTGCAGAGAAAGGTCAGTTTGTGGGTTTCCCACCACCAGATGCTAACAAAGACGTCCAGAAGCTAACAAAGACATCCCGATGGTCCAGACTTGGTGAGGGAACTTGGTCCACTCCACTGGTCGAGTCCAGGTCACTAAAAGCCATCCAGAGGCCTGTGCTGCGGCTGAAGAACTGAAAGTCGGAAAACCGTGATATTCCGAAACCAGACACTAAAAGTGACCTATGCACCCATTGCCGCCAGAAGTCATTGAAGGCTCCCAGGGGCCTTACTCTCATCTGCCAAGCCTTTAAGGAGCCCACAGCAAGTTTCATATTCAGAGGGCTTCTACAGTCTGAGAAATTGTCGACCGAAGGAGAGCACCGCGAAGAGTATAACTGCTGCACTTTAGAAAGACTTTGGTTCCATTTTTCTTCTTGGACTCAGCATCCCAGTGGCTCCTTCTTAGAAGGGTAGGGGGGATCCATCCGCAGAGGGAATCGTCGAGTGAAACCGAGAAACTCTTGTCACTCTCCTACAAAGGCACCAAAGCTACTGTGACAAGGAAGAGTGTCTTCTATCACCAGAGTCGTCTAGCGGTCCGAGATTAGTCTTGGATCCTGTTCTACTGTGGCCTCTAAGGTACTTTGGGCTGGTAGAACCTTTTAAAGAAAGCAGAAGGTTATTGAAGATTATTGGATTTGGCTGTACAAGACACGATAAGTTACTTGCTAACTTTGGGGATTCACTGTACTTAATAACCAGCCTGCATCACCTCCTGAAAAGCTTAAGCTTGGTTGCTTCTCCATTGCTACCACATTGAGAGCCCTGGCTGGGGTGTTCTGTGCTTTTACCCTACCATATAAAGGGCAGAAGTACAGATAGCCCCTCCAGTCTTTACACCCTTACAGACCTGTTGAGGCTCCAAGTGAAGAAAGCGTACATACCAACCTGCCTCATTCCCATACATGACAACATTTTGGCACAGCTGGAAGGGAGATTTTGTAACAGAAATCGGGAGAAGTGAATATTCCTATTGGATTGAATGGGGGTTAATAATATTTTAGGAGCAAGGAATGAAAAAAGAGCACAATTATGGGTGAAAAACACGGGAGTCTGTTTGCCATGTATGCATTCTATTTGGAAGATGGTAGTCCAGTCTTGGTTTTGACGTTGCATTCTGGATCTTGTAGTAGAATAGTCAATCAATCAAATTATCAATCAAATTCTTTATTTTCTATCATAAAAGTACAAAATAAATAAAAAATATATACATTCAAAATGTTTGATTTCACTTGACAACTGTTACAAATCACCATGTATGAGTATCGGTCATTCCTAATATTATGTTTTGTCCAAATAATTGTCTTTTCAAATTCAGTAAAAAGATATTACCTCCATGTCCCTCTTCCTCATCACAGTACTTACTTGTGAGGTCCCAACCTCCATACCAGGAGTCCATTCCATCTTTTAACTAATACCCATACCTGCCTCACCCCTCCTGAGAGTACAATACTCCCAACCCCCACAACATGTTAATTTTTTTATTTCCTGCCTACCTGTTGAGATCTTCGGTGGGTGGCTGGCCAACTGTTACTCCATCGTTATCCTCTCGCTGCTGGGCTGGGAGGGGCACCTGTGTTCGCCTGCACTCCATGCTGGGCTTTGGGGTGCTTGAGAGCGGGGATGTTGGTCTCTCATGGCCCCTTGCTGAGTAGAGTGCCTGGTTGAGCTGGCACCTATTCCATGTGCCCTGCTGGATGGACCGGTATGGATGTCCTAATTTATGCATCTGCCCGGGCCGGAGAGTGCCTCTGGGACGGGGCGCCAGTGAGTGGGAGCTGTGGTTGGGGGCCTTGACTGTCGTACGGGGTGTGTGTTACCGGGTCCTCTCCGGTCCCTGTCTCGGATGCTGTTTCGTTGTGTGGAGATGGGATGGGGCTCTGGTGTGCGCAGCCACCTCTACTGGCTGTCACATGATTCCTGGACCTTGCAGGGAAAAGGGCATGGCAAGGTTTCTCCATGATGTTCTTCTTTTACATTAAAATATATGCGTATATTTCTATCTATATTGTGATGCGCGGCAGGCGTTTTATATGATGAGGGTTATGGGGGCTGTCACAACACCAGTTGGCTTGTGTTTCCTGTTTCTGCCAGATGTGTACACTCTGGGCTGCTTGACTGGGTCAGGTGGACAGAGGGTAGACCCAGGTGCTGTGGGAGGATGCCTCAGCATGGGGTTTTGCCTGATTGAAATTGCCTGCACCTGTGTTGTATTTGCAGCCTTACTTTAAAGGGCGATGCTACAGTTTGACTTTTGGTCTTTTGCTGTGCTGGTGCTCTGCTCTTGGGTTAAGCTGTGTTCTGCTGCTTTGTGAAGTTTTTACTGGTGGTTGCCTGTAGTGTTTCTACCTGTTGTACCTGGCTGCCATGGCTCCTGGTAAAAGGCGGTGTAAGCCGAAGCATGTGGAGGTTGAGGGTGACATAGCAAGTTCCCTGTCTTCCTCTACGGACTCTGACCAGTGCTTCTCCTCCAATTGTAAGAGGGCTTCTGCACTGTTGGATAGATTGTTGGTCTACATTTGTGGTGGTGGCACTCATTCATGTTAGGGGGATACAGGTGTTTCCATACCTGGACGACTGGTTACTTAAAGCTTCCTTCATGGAGCTGTTGATGGAGCGCGTAACCACAGTCGACACATTCTGGGGTACGTGATCAATTTGGAAAAATCTTGTTTGGAGTCTTCTCAGGATCTGAAATATATAGGGGTCCATTTTTGGATGGCAGAGGGGCAGGTTCTGCTGCAACTGGAACGCCAGTCTGCCTGCAGCGTCTTTTTGGGCTTCTGCTGAGCAAGGAGTGGGTTACGGCCAGGAAAGTTCTCAGGGTTCATGGGTCACATGACAGCGTGTGTCTTTGTAGTCCTGTAGGCACGCCTGCACATGTGACCGCTTATGTCCCACTTAGACCGCTCTTTGGTTGGATTCCCAGAAGTACGAGTCTCGGGTTGCAATTCTCCCGGATTGTGGGTGCAGCTCCAGTGGTGGATGGATCTGAACAATCTGTTGCAGGGTATTCCGTTGGTTCATTCCTTACCGAATATTATTACTACTGACGCCCCGTGACCTCTGGTAAAGCAGCAGTGTTTGGGGCCTGGAGCGCTGGATGCGACGCAATCATCCAATTAGTGGGAGCTGGCAGCGATCTTCCTGGCTCTCGAGACATTTTCCAATGTCATCCGGGGGTCAGCTGTTCTGGTCCGAATGGACAAAATGTCGGCTCTGGTGTATGTCATTCAAAAGGGTGGTACGAAATCACTTCGCCTGGAGTCTCTAGCGCATTGCGGTTGGGATGTTGGGTGGAGAGCACCCTGCTGTCTTTGGGAGCAGTTCATGCCGGGTGGGAGGTGGGATGGTGGTCAACGTACAGGCAGATGGACTGAGCAGACTTTTCCCATGGTCCGATTGAATCTTGCGCAGGTCAGTATTTTACATTATCTGTCTGAGTTTTGGGCCAACAGTGCTATACTTGTTTGCGTCTCCAATGAATGCTCAACTGCCCTGGTTTTGGTCCAGGTTCCCATCTCTGGGGGCTTAGTGTGTGGATGGCTTGACACTATAATGGCCACAGGGCCTTCTTATACATTTCTTCCAATCCCACTGCTTCCCAAAGTACTGCTGAAGATTCTGGTCTCGGGGTTGTTGGTGATTCTGGTGGTGCTGGTGTGACCAAGGCGCTCAGGGTACTCTCTTCTTCTCAACCTGGCTATAGCTCCGGGATGGTTCCTGCCCTCGTGCCCATGCCCACTCTGGATGGGCTCTCCTGCCTGTCAGATTCCGACTTTTTTGGGGCGGGTGGAAGTTAAGAGGCAGGGATTACGCAGACTGGGCTTAACTCCACCATTGGCAACTGCAATTCAGAAGTCCAGACGTCCCTCGACGCCGAAGGTGTATGAGGCGCACTGGAAGAACTTTGCAAGGTGGTGTTCTAGGAAGTCGGTGCATGTTTTGGACTGTTCCTTAAATTTGATTTTGCAGTTTCTGCTGGATGGATGGGACCTGGGCCTCGCTGTGTACTCTTAGGGCCCAGTGGGCGGCGATTCAGGGAGCACTGGGTTCTCAATTCTGAGTGTGAGCCATTGGTCTTCCGGCTGTTAAAATGTTCTCTATTGTCAAAACCCATGGTGTGTGCTGGTGCTACTCCTTGGGACCTTGCCTTGGTTTTGCATGCTTTGCAGGACTCTCCCTTTGCACCAGTGGAGTCCATTGATATCAAGTTTCTCACATGGAAAACAGTGTTTTGGTGCCCATTACTTCAGCAAGGAGGCTGGGTGAAATAGGAGCCTTTTTGTGCACGGCTCTGTTTCTGCAAGTTCTCCCAAATTCTCTGGTTCTTAGATGTGATCCAAGTTACCTTTCTAAAGTCCTTTCAAAGTTCCATTAGGAACATGATATTGTGCTGCCGTGTTTTATTTATTAATTTTTTCCACAATCCTGGCTCGCTTGATGAGGAGGAGTGGCATAAATTCGATGTGCAAAGGTCTGCCTTGGCCTACCTGGACAGAATGGCATCTTTTTGACAGTATTTCAGTATGTTTGTGACATTTGGGGGAAGCCTGGCTTGAAGGCATCAGTACCTACGATTGGCTGTTGGATGAGGCAGGCCATTGCATTAGCCTATTCTGGGGTGCAGGTGTCTTTGCCAGCTGCTGTTCAGGGTCACGTTACAAGCAGCATGGCTGCATCTTGGGCATAGGCAGGGGGAGTGTTGATTCAGGAGATCTGCAGGGCGGCTACCTGGGCCGATCCAATACGTTTACCAGACACTATTGCCTCAATTTGCACGTGCAAGGGTGTATCTTTGGGGAGGAGGTGTTGAGTGCTGGGACTGTGACTAAGGTGATTTGTTGTGGTGATTTGGAATCAACTTTGTGAAAGGGTGTTGCAACTGCACGCTTTTTGGTCTATTTTTAAGTTCATGGATCAATTTGTCACCACTGTCTTTGCTTGCCTCACAAGTAAGTACTGGGTTGAGGAAGAGGGACGAGGAGGTAATGGCTTGGTTATTTACTGGCAATCCTAAGTCCTAATCTTCCTCATCACAGTACTTATGACCCTCCTCGCCTGCCTTGGTGCGATGTGAAAAACCGGAGAAGAGTAGTGTCCTGGTTGGTAGACACTCCCGTCGCCTGCTGTAAGTGATTTCCATCTGGCACACACCCAAGTCTCGCTCAGCATGTAGTGCGCAACTGAAACCCTTATTTATTTTTTATCTATAAATTCAATATTCTGAACGATATACCACTCCTATCACACCCTTTTCCTGGAACCCCCCCCCCACCCGGTCACACTGAATCAGGAATCAGGCTAGTTTGCATATATTTTTGTGACTGCGTGCAACTGTTCAAAGCGGCTTCCATAAGAATTTACAACAAGTTATGTATTTTTGACCACATTTGGTGTTTTTTCTCAGTCCATTCTAAAGACAATTTTAAAGCCATCATGACAGCTGAAAAGTCAATTCTGTTTTTCTCTTGTGTTTGAAGGGGGAAGGTGGGACTGATATTCTGTTTGATTTGTGCTATTCCAGAATATCTGCTCTCTCCTCACATCTATTTAATTGTCTATTGGGGGATTGAGGGGTGTTGCAAGGGGAACTTCTAACCATAGTGCCATCTGTCCAAACCAACACAAACGTATTCTTTTCTGTGCTACGTATGTTTTTGGTGCTCATTACTTGATTCCTAGTGTATTAAAATATATTATTCTGTGTTCTGTCACCCCATTGGTGATTGTTGTTGTTAGGGAGAATTCTCTATTTAGGTTGAATTTCCTAACCTAGTGAGTCCCCCAGCAGCTTTGCTGGATTTCTGGAGTTTGTTTTTTTTTCCTCCTGCCAAGAGTGAGACTCTTTTTCTCCCACTCTTGGACATGATTTATGGTATTCCTTTGACTGGTAATGTGTTTTATGGGCTATGGTGTCCTTTACTCCATAGGGTCTCATGTGTTTTTCCTATGTGTGTTACACAGCACCCTCCGTGCAGTAACACAGGGGTGTCATAGTGACACCCCACCATAGACTCCATACCCTGGGACTGACTACTGTCTTCCAGGGCATGTAATGTCACCATTGGCTTTACTAGTCCCAAATTATTAACAGAAACCAGGACAAACCATCATATTGTGGTCGTACTGGTCTCTGTCCCCCCTGATCGAGTTTTGGCTGGTGGCAGTGGAAACTACTTTTTATATTCAACCGCGAATATTTTCCTATGGGATTTTCCCATTGTTCGAGGCTACCAACTTTAAATATTTAATTCTCATAACCTCGAACATACTGCTGGTTTATTTAATTAATATTAATTCTCCGGTTGGTATTTTTTGCCAAGACTCGATTCTAAAATGGCGTTTGTGTTCTCTTCTGTGACTCCAACCCAAGTCAAGCCCTGTGTTCCACTTTTTGGCGGGCTTCTCCACAGAAGCCTCCAAAAGTGGTGCCACTCTGTCTGGGTACCACAGCGGGTGTGGGAGGGGGTTTAGGCACCCTGGACCGAGTTACCTTGGTAACTCAAGTCGCACTCTTGTGTGATTGGCCCAAGTGGTGAGCCGGCCGGCTCACCACTTAGCATGTTTGAGTGACAGCTAGGTTGAGTGAATGGGGGTTTTCTGCATAAAAGCAGGGCTTTGGGGACTGGAACTTCAGAAGTCGCCACAGGACCTGAGAATCCGACGATGGAGAAGCTGAGCCGACCTACCACGACGACACCACCGGTGGAGCCCTGCAGAACCGACTCACCACTTCCCGACGACAGAGAAGATCTCCCGGCTGGAGAGGCTTTTTCCCCTGACTGGTGGGCACAACCAGTTTACCTTTCTTTCTTCGCACCCCAGCCCGGTTTGTGGTCGAACTGCCCGTGCCAAGCACCCCGGCAGCCGGATAGCCACTCACCACTGAACCGCGAATCACCGGACCGATCCTTGTACCTGAGAAACTCTGTGGCTGGTTTCTTCCCTGGCAGTGCAACGGACTCCTGTCTTCCTCCACGACGAGATCCTCTCTTCCCCCGGACGAAGCACCGACGTGCATCCGCTGCCAGGAACAACTGCCCCCGCTGGAGCGTTCTCACCACTTTAAGGTACCGTGTCCGCCAGGCCTCCCTTTCTAAAGATTGCTACAAGGTAATAATAACCCCTTAACCTTCTGGACTGGGCTGACCCTCTAACTGGTACCTTTCTTTGGTCCAACTCCTTTTTGAACCTTTACAAGACTTTTGTGCACTGCAACCGTGTGACCTTGGATCATTTCGTTTGGATCCTCTGAAAGTGGATCCGGCCTCTTGAACTCTAACTTCACGGTTTTACTTTGCCTTCCTCTCTTGTTATGTTCTGGTAAAAGTGTTGGGATCTGTTTCAACTTGTTCTCTGCTTTTCTCTCCCTTTTTTTAAAACAAACTATTAGAGTGCATCTACGTTAAGCGCTCACCGCTGTCTGAAAATAAGTGGAGCTTTACTTAAGACTTGTCTAATATTCTTTTATGGGAGTGTATATCTTTTAGTGACCGTGTTTTTGAATTGCTTACTATTAGTGCCTGTGTGTTTTTCTAGATGTGGTTTTAAATAAATAATTATATCTCTTTTACACCAAGCCCTGGTCAGTGTTTACTTGTTCTATTGTGTTCTCCTGACCTATTGTGAATACTATGTATACTGCCTAACTCTTCTTGAGGGAAGTCTGACTGCTCAACCACAGCTACCAAGTGAACCTGTGTGGTACAGACTGCTACCAAGTGGGTTTAGTGCCAAACACCTGTAGTCCTAAATCTTTTGCAGTGGTCCCGGAGGGAACTGCACAGGTTTCTGCCTAACAGTTGTTTACCTATTAAAATATATTGTGATTATAATTTAAATACATAAATATTTACCTATGCAAACTAGCCTGATTCCTGGTTCAGTGTGGCTGGGGGGGGGTTCCAGGAGAAGGGTGTGATATGAGTGGTATATCGTTCAGAATATTGAACTTTATAGATAAAAATAAATAAGGGTTTCAGTTGCGCACTACATGCTGAGCGAGACTTGGGTGTGTGCCAGATTGAAATCACTCACACTTGGGGGCTCATCGGGATATCCTGAATTAGGCATACCACTTGTGACAGTCTAACACAGCATGCTAGCTGACAGGGTACATACACCTCGTTGGGTCACCATACTGTGCTACACTGTGCAAGCACCCCTCAAAAGAATTAATCAAAGGAGTTGGGCCTGTTTGCAAAAGTAAAGTAACCCTGAGATAAGCCAGAAGGAAATTAATATTTCCGGAATGGCGACCCCAGTGGAAATCAATATTGCAAAGGAACACCAACTGCACACATTGTTTGTCAGGGGTGAATGACTAGAACAGGACGAACAGGTATGGCTGCAGGGAATAAAACAAGAAATCACTAAAATCAATTTTGATACCTGGCAGGATAAGGGTCCATTACATCAAGCACTCAGTGAGTTGTATATGGCCCCTAAAATAAAAGAGGAGCAGTGCAAAATTGCCAAAATAGCAGCCTACCCGTACCTCCACATAGGAGTCAAAAAAGAAAAGTACGCAGACCATGTAGATTTCAAAAAGAGGCAAGGAGAAGCACTGCAGAAAATCCAGAACAATCTGGACTCTCCAGAGCAAAGGCTCCAGGGTAGCCAAGAATCTAAAACAGAGGCTAGGCAGTATGCCACCAAACTCCAAGAAGATCTGGCTATCTTTCTGCAAAAGAATGCAGAGCAAGATACACAGGTACAGACACTGCAAAAAGAGTGTCAGGAAAGGCTTGACTCTTTAAAACAGAGTCAACAAAAACTGGCACAACAATTAACTTTTAACAGAGTCTGTGCAGAACAGTTCAACAACTTACAACACCAGATAGACAAATTAAAAGGGGAAAACAATAAATTAATGATTAAAGACTTAGAATCCCAAGCAGAGTTTGATGAGGAGCGAAAGAAAGCTGGTGCATTCAAAAAACAGAGGGACGACCTGGCTGAGCAGAGGGGCACTCTAAGTCAGGAGAGGGACGCCTTAGGCCAGGAAGTCAGCCATTTAAAAACAAAGTTGGAAGAAAATCACCTGGCCCTTCAGGAATTTGGTGAAATCAAGACTGATTAGAAAAAGCTACTAGAGCACACTAGGCGGGTGGAGGATGCTCTGGAAAAGAATAATCAGACCAGTAAGGACCAAACTCAGGGGGTGAGTCTCCTGCAGCAAAAATTGGCCCAGTACTCCCAATTCAGGCAGGAAGCACAGAGAGACAATGAGGCTCTCTGTGAAAAGAATGACAGGCTCCACAAACAGATAGCCATGCAAGAACAACTCATAGAGACCAGTAAGGCCATAATAGAGGAGCAGAAAGGTCAGATATTGGCATGTCATCAGAAAATAGGGGCTGAAAAAAATGAGGTAAAATGGGAGAGAGAAACCCCTGAGCATAACGTCAAGAACCCTGGTATCGGGGACTTTAATCCCTTCAATTCCATGGACTCTGCCACCCTCATGTCCACTGGCTCATATGAACCAAGGGCCACAGGGATGGTAGACTTCAACCCAATGGGAAGTGTGGGACTGACAGATCAGCGCCTCCAAGAAATGGATGGGCGGGCATCTATGTACAGGTTCCCAAATATTAGGGCCAGCCTCTCTGATCAGCGAGACTCCAGTGAGGGGAGAATCAGAGAACTGGATCCTCAGAAGCATCACCTACCAAGAGATCAGTCAGTCAAATTTGGTGGGGAATTCCATGAGACTAGGCCCACAAAGGGCATTTAAAAAAAACCTCTTCCCAGCTAGGACAGTGGGGGGTACTCGGCCAATCCTGGGAGCAAGGGAGAATCAGAAGACTCTTCTGAGCGCCACAGGTTTCAAGAGACTAGGCCCCCACATTCTACCAGCCATTCCCAAGCTCGCAGAATCAGGGAGAGCCTAGAGGAATAGACAGCCACCTCTGTTAGCAGTGCCTCTGAGTCAAAGGAGGAGTGGACCAGGGCGACCAAAACTAAAAAGGCCAACAAAATTAAGAGCGCCCTATTGAAAGATCCCCTGAAGCAAATCAAGGCTATTAGGAGCGTTATAACGCCCTACCAAAAATATGCCAAATATTCCGTTTGGGAGCACCTCGAGCTGTTTTAGCAAATGATGGAGACTTTCCACCTGAAGGACAGCCAAAGCTGTATTCGGCATGTTAAGTGGACATTTTCACCTGAATACTCCAGCTTCTTTGCGGGGCTGGAGGATTAGAACCATTCAAGATGGTCCACCTATAGGGCGGCCATCTTAAAGCATTTGTCAATCTATAGAAACCCTCAAGAGGCCTGGAAGGCGGCCTACAATCTGCAATGTGGGGAAGACCAGGCCCCACAAGAGTTTTCCAAGAGTTGAAAAATGCCTTTGAGCAGACCACCAGGAGGGTGCGCGCAGACAATAGAGAATTTATCAATACCTTCTTTCATGCCCTGCCTAAATACATTATGACCCAGCTGGTGAGGGACTTTCATGAGAAAAGATCACTAGACTGGGTCATTGAACAAGCAACTTGCATCTACGAAGTGCAGAAGCCAGTAGAAAATAAAAGTGCCAATAAAAGCCCAAAACCAACCAACACCCCTGCTGCTGCTAAGGTGGCAGCGGTGAAGGTTGCCCCCATTTTAGATCTGGAGATAGAGGGGCCTAAAAACATTCCTGCACAAAATCCCACTAACCCAAGACCCAGAAGGCCCTCGGGCCAATCCCAAACAGGGAGTCAGGGAGGTAACCCCACAAATGGGACCTCTAACTCCCTGGACTACATCAGCCCCCGTTACAAGGGCAACAGACCCATCCTGGGCTATGTGTGGACTCCTCCAGCCCAAGGGGGGGGGATCCAACCAGGCAACAGCCAACCCAGGAAACTTCCCTCCTCACTTTCCTCAGGAGGGCAATAATCCCCCAAATGCCAGGTTGAGTTTCTTTCCCCGGGACCAGCCAAACACCAACCACCAAAACAACCCTTATTCCTTTCCCCACTTTCCTGAGCCCAGACAGCCCAATACGGGAGAGGGGAGGCCAAGGGTGAAGGGCTACCAAACTATCCTAACCAAGGGTTTTATGGGAGAAGGGACAGTTACCCTTCCCGTGATCAAACAAGGGTAGACCAGAGGACCCCGTACCAGCCAGAGTGGGTGTCCCAACTGGAGCACCAGGTCCAGAACTTGGCACAGGATCTGGGTCACATGCTGAGGGCTCAACAGAACCCTCAGATGAGCATGGCGACTCGGAACTCCACAAATCAAGGGTCTAGTGCTCCAGAACAATGACGAGGAAAGAACCCAGACAACCCATCGGTTCCCAGGGAGGAGGCACAAGTGGAAGGGGGGTGTAAAGCCTTTGAGGAAGCTTCCTTCCCCACTTGTGAAAAGCCCCTGGAAACCCAGGAACTGGAACCAGAATCTCCTGCCCCCGAAAATCTGCCACCAAGGACCAGAGGGTGGGTAGGAGAAATAAAGAGCCTAAAAAGACCCATTTTGTGGAGGAGGTGCGATCTTCCAATTTGAAGGAGAGGGGTCCTCAAAGGATTCTGGGAAAAGGATATTCTCCTTTTGGAATGGGGGAACTCTTCCCAAAGATAAATGGGTCCCAAGAGATCCTGATCAAAACTGGATAGATGTGGGGACCGAGTTAAAACTGCCCATCATCAAACCCCAGAAAGACCAGCAAGAAAATCACCTTGTTCAAACCCATTCTGATGACTGCCTCCAAAAAGGGGGGGCAGCCCAGAATCAGAACCAGGGGAGCCCAAAACTCCCCCCATATCCAATTGCCACCTTTTGCTTACAGGTTCCCAAGATCCCAAACAAAATCCGACCCAAATCCACCCCTCTATCAGAATCCAAAGCAAAGAAACTGACCCACCAATTGGCCAAAAATGTGCATTATCTTTGCCCTCTTGAGGAGAAGGAGGGAAGATTTCATGCCCCGGTCCAAATACAGGGGCAATGTTCATTTTTGGCACCGGTGGACACTGGAACCCAAGCCACCCTTCTGTCAAAAAGGGCCTTTGATCAGCTGAATTCGGGGAGAAATAACAAATCCCTCTCACCCCTCTTCCTGGACAACGTCAGAACTTCGACGGGAAGGAAATTCCTGTCGAGGGGACTGTGGATTTAGACATTAAAATTGGGCAACACAAGGTGAAGTACCCGGTCATAGTTGTGACTCCAGAGGGCACACCATGTTTACTAGGGAATGACATCCTGAGTAGATTGTCTCCCCTAGTAGATTGTGTAAACAAGGTCCTCTGGACCCAGACTAACCGACAAATAGAATTAAAACATAGTGTCAACCATGTTAGTTTAAATGGCACATGCCACATGGTTGAACAAAAACCTGACCAAATTGAATTCCATTTCCAAAACAACCAAATCCCAGACGTGACAGTAATTGCAGTAGGACAACAAACGGGTGAAGGGAAGTCCTCTCTATTTCTGAAAATCAACCTTCCTTCCAGTATCAAGTGGCATTCCACACTGGAAGGGACTACTCTGAAATTCTATACAAATTCACAATCAGAAAATCCCACTCCTATAGTCCAAAATGATGAGAAACCAGCTCAAAGCTTGGCTGACATTCAGAAAATTGGAGAACAGTTGTTCATCCCTATTCAGTAAAATGAGGGGAAGGCCTCTGTTCTCGCCCGAGTGTGTGTGAACAACAGTAAGAGCTTCATCAGCGAGGCCATATTCCGCAAACTCCCAAAAGATCCAGCCATTCCCACATTTAAATTGATAGACAAATGGGAAATGGACCTGGAAACGCCCAATTCCAAACATCTCCTGCCTAGCAGGTGTATGCTCAAAATGTCCATAGGCAATAAGAGCATAGTCCATAATTGTTGGGTCGTGCAAGATGTTCCTGCTGCATTTTATTTAGGCAGTGACATTCTCAATCGCTTGGCCATTAGTTTGGACCTAATAAACTTCAAAGCCTGGTCCTGATTAGCGGTTAATCCCATGGACTTTGATGACCCAGAGAAAGCATTTCGGTCAGCTCAACTGCTACCATATGCAGTTGAAATTCAGATTGGAGAGGAAGTCACCATCCCTGAACGAACCTGACAATTCTCACTGGAAGTAAGAATTAAAAGAGGACAGAAACTGAAAAATCCTGACGCCTATGTTCATCTCATTGCTCATTTCCAACAGCAAGGGTTGGGGGTAAACCCAACATCACTAGTCAACACAGAACACACCACCATTCAAATAGAGGTGGATAACGGCGACCTAAAGAGTATCACTCTGGGCGCAGGCACCATTATTGGAATGGCGGTTGATGATTGACATTTTTGCATAGATTTAGGTAACGAACTCTTAGGACCAATCCCCAAAGACTGTTTTGACAGTGATAGAAACAATGACACAACACAGACAGGATCTTCACCCAGCAGGGGGGGAATTTCCTAGTGTACTCTTTATGCCCTTATGGTAAGGAAGATGTGACCTGTGACTTCACCTCGGATGAGGTGATCTTTCATGTCCACCAGGACTGCCTTCCCCATCTGAAGCCACCAGTCCAAGTCAGTACTTTGACCAGGGACTTCTCCACCCAGCTGGAAGAAGCCCCTGAGATAGCCAAACCAGAAGTCTTTTCGGGCTTCAGGGAGATGGTTGAAGAGAGAGTCAACCGAGCTGATGCCTGTGAGACTCGAGCAAAAGTAAAAATTGAAACAAGTTTTCTTAGATTTTCAAGATCTCTTTGCAATGGACTCAAATGACTGTGGTCGCACCGACATCCACCCACAACAACAATTCTCATGGACCCTGGCATGACTGCAGTGTTTGTGAAGCAATATTGCGTGCCTCTCGTATCAATAGAGTACCTTACTGAAATAATTAAGAACCTTGAGTCCCGTGGGATAATTCGTCCAGTCCACATCACCTTCAATAATCCGGTGCTGGGGATTTTGAAACCAAACGGCCAGTGGAGACTCTGTGCTGACCTAAGGGAGCTCAACAAACGGGTCCACACTTCCCGATGGCCTCTTCTCTACATTGACCAAGGGCTGACCCAGACCCAAGGGTCAAAGGTATTCACTGTCATTGACCTGACCAATGGGTACTGAACTGTACCTGTCAGTAGGGAGGACCAATACAAGCTGGCCTTTACCTTTGGGGGGCAGCAGTACACTTGTACCCGGACTCCCTTCGGATACATCAACTCAGGCAATGAATTTAACATCTTTCTGCATAAGGCCATGCCCGACTTGGGTGAAAGGGGTAACCTGGCCTATGTAGATGATGTTTTAATTAAATGCTCAACTGTGGAGGAACACATAGCGGAGATCCATTATGTTCTGACACAGTTGAGGGCTGCTGGAGCAAAACTCTTTCCAAAAGGCACAGTGGTGCAGGACCCGTGTCAATTTCTTGGGGCATGAGATGACTCCTGAGGGTCTCTGTCCCCAGGAAAAGAAAGTAGAAGCACTCCAGAAAATAAGTCCCCACAACTCTGCCGGAACTAAGGAGCGTCCTTGGACTAACTAATTACAGCAGAAAGCTCATTGAGGATTACACAGAGATCACAAGACCCCTGATCCATCTGTTGAAGGGGGGGGTCAAGTCGCAGTGGGGTCCAGAACAAGCCAAGTCAGTAAGACAACTCGAAAGAAGCCTCTCACAAGCGCCTTGCCTAGCTTATCCTGTCAAAAACAAGGAGTTCTTTTTGGAGACAGGGTTCTCAAATACATGCTTGACTGCAGTATTATATGAAAAGCATGACAAGGTCAATAAAGTAATCTCCTATGCAAGTAAGACTTTATCCTCTGTGGAGGAAAAATTCAGCGATTGTGAGAAAGCACTCCTGGCAACGGTGTGGGCATTGAAGAATTACTGCCCGTTTATCCAGGGGGAACACATCATAGTGGAGACTCCACACCAGCCTTTGCAATATCTTCAAAGTGACAGAATCCGGTCCAGAAATGTGAGTAATTCCCAAATTACTTCCTGGATTCTGTCAATGCAAGGCTTTCCTGTGGAGGTCAGATATGGCCAAAACAAGAAGAGTCCCCTCACGCAAGTTCAGGCTGACTTGCATGATTGTGCCAGAGAAAACTGTCTCGAGGACGAAAGTCTTAAAATGAAGGACAACATGGAGGCATACCTTAATTCCCCACACAAAGTCTATGAAGAAGACAAGTGTGAGGGAATGCCCACTGTCTATGTGGAAGGGTGCTCCTACCATGTTGACAGCAACGGGGAAAAGGAACTTATGGCTGGTGTGGGGAATGCATGGGTGAATGATGCCCCAGAACCCTCTGCTGGGTACAAAATCGGTCCCCGAAGTAGTCAAGTAACAGAGCTGATGGCTGTGCATCAAGCCATCCTCACTGCTGTCCAACACCAACTCCACGAACTGGTCATAATCTCTGATTCAGATTATGTACGGAACGGGTTCGTGGAGCACCTGGTTAACTGGAAAACCAGAGGCATGTTATGTGCTAATAATAAACCTTTGAAACATGGAAAATTAATACAAAATATTGATGATTTGGTCACCTCGAATGGGATGACCATCTACTGGAAAAAGATCAAGGGTCATTCTAAAGTAGAGGGACCAGACAAAACTGAAATTACCAAGCTGATCAGCTGGCCAAAACCGGTGCCATCCAACGGGATCTACTTGAGATCGAGTCCCTATTGGGGGAAATCCAGGTCACTACTATCACTAGGTCCCAGACAAAAGCTCACAATGAACTCTCAACTGCACAATGGAGTAAGGAGACCCCACATGCTGATTTGATTATGGCTCAAAAAGGGGAGTTTTATCAACACATTGAGGACCCTGAGAACTTTCCCCTGACGGATACCGATTGCATAAGTAAAGAGGACCTCAGAGTGTTGATGAAATGTCCAAAAATGTTCCGAATCCAAGACAATTTGTTGGTGAGGAGATCCATATCTGGCCATGACCAGTGGGTGGTCCCTACCTCATTCCGAAGCCTAATGCTAAGTCACGGCCATGATGCGGCCACAACCGGTCATCGGGGGTTTCATACGACATTAGAAATCTTGCGAGAGTTTGCATACTGGCCACACATGGGGCAGGACCTCGACCAATACTTAAAGGGGTGTCTTGTGTGTGCACAATTTCAGCCAACATCACTCACACACTGTGCTCCCCTCCAAAAGTGGGGGATGACACTGCCTTGGTCAGATTTGCAAGTTGATTTTATCGGGCCTGTGATTCGCTCCTCTAGGGGGAACAAGTACATTTTGACCGTAACATGATTGTTCACTAAATGGGTGGAATGTCTCCCGGCCCCAAATTGCAAGGTAAAAACAGCAGCTGCCCTGATGACCAATCACATCTTCTTGCATTTTGGACTACCCCAAAGGATTGAGTCAGAGGTAGCCACTTCACCAGCGAAGATGTGGGAGATACTTGGGGTCAAAAGGAAACAACACATTGCCTACCGGCAGTCCTCTAGTGGTGGAGTTGAGAGGTACAATAAAACTATTGTGAGGATATTAAAAAAGTTTGTGGCAGATTCTGGGCCAAGTTGGGACATTTGATTACCCCTTGTCCTGATGGTCATCAGATCTACCCCTTCTCCTGCAACAAAAATGTCTCCATTTGAGCTGATGACTGGATGAAGGATGGTGCTACCCCAGCATCTGCTCTACAGAACCCAAGAGCAGACCTTGATAAATGCCTCCACAACTCATGAGTATATTGAGAATCTGAGAAAACACCTTCCACATGCTTTTGCCTATGCTCAGCGGAATCTAGAAAGATCTGCAGACAGTATGAAGACCCACTATGATCTTAAGACAACTAAAAAAGAATATCAAGTAGGAGACCGGGTCTAGTTGTACAATTCCAAAGGAACCAAGCCAAAGAGCGCAAACTCCTCCTGGGTTGGCGGGGTCCTTTTGAAATTGTGGACAGAATCTCACCAGTCACCTACAGAATCCACATCCCCAAGGGCAGTTTGGCAGTTTGGGAAGACAAGTGGGGACACATAAACCAGCTAAAGAGTTGCCATCCCAGGCATGCTTTGCGGCAAATAGAGGAGCCAACCGGAAACCCAGAGGGGGAAAATCCGGAGACATAAAAGAATCACTAAATGTTCACTGTGTATGTGCAAGAAGTGTGTTAAAACCATTAGTAAACATAGATGGGGAATATCACCATTTGTAATCCATGCACATGTCTTTCCCACTGCTGACATTCCCAGATGACGTGTGGACACAGTAGTGGGAAAATTTCCATAACCATGCTATGTTCTATCTTCTAGCATCTGAACTAAGAATCATCCCAAGGATTACCAAGGAGGACCACTCGGGGACTGGGAGGAAAGACCCAAGGAGCCCGGAGTGCCGCTCCATACTCCCAACCAGAACCAGCAATACGCCCAACCAGAACCAGCAATATGCCCAACCAGAACCAGCAATACTCCTGACCAGAACCGGCGAGGAGAGCGTATCACCTCCAGCACTGACGGGAGAAGCTACTGAGTTCTCCACACGGACAGAAAAAGAACATCCCAATCTCCTGACTTCCCCTTGATGGGAGATCAAAACCAAGTCAGAAGGGGGGGCTCTGTGGGATGTATTGACCCACTTTGCTATGTGGCATCACCCTGCTAGTTATGGTGAAGGAAACGGCAACAATGGCGGCAAAACCCTTGTGTGCCCCAAAAACTTAGAAAAATCTACAAAAACCATGTGCTTCAGCACACAAAAAGAGGGATGCACAACCTGCCACCCATGGTGCATGTGCGGTGAATAGAGCACACCCTGCAGAAAATGTGCCATTGGGCTCCATGACCAGCAAACAGAGTGCAGAGAGAGAAGCAGCACTTTGCAAGTGAAACCTCAAAAATGTGCCTGTAAATCACATTTGATTTGTTGCTAAAAACTCCAAAAATGCCTATAACGCAACACCTTTCAACATTCAAAATCTTGCTTGGTGCTACAATACATGTAGATTGTCTGTAAACTGACAGCCCATGCCAGAATCTGGGTGCAGTACCCTGGGCTACCTGAATGACAGCTGTCAGATGAGTTACTAATGAAACTTAAAAAAATATTAAAGGATTTAAATTAAAAGTCTGCTGGATTAGCAAACATAAAAACGATTTTTGCTAAAAGGATTACAGACCTTAGTTGTGTTTTGATTCCCCATATGTAAAGCCAAGAAAGTAATGTATTTATGTTTGATGCAACAAGTTTGGGGTTTGCTGGATTAAAAAGTTAATTAGCCTGGCTGAGCTACAAGAACTGGAAAAGCAGGTTTCTCCCAGAGGGAGGGCCTTCCTCTCAGCAGAAACCCACGGGGAGGTTCTAAGTGCGGGATAGCCCAGACTTTTGTCTATGGAAAGAGAAGGAAGAATGACAGACCTTCAGCCCAGGAAACTGAGGTGTGAAGGTGGTCCTAAATGGCTCCTGGAAGTAACTTCCCCCAAGGAGGACTCCCAGGAGAGACAAAGGGACTGAGCCAAGCGACCATCTGCTGTTAAGAATGAACAAAGGACAATTTTTAAAAGACTCATAACTTGTTATTCAAATGGTGAAAAAGATAAAACGGACAGAGTTGTTAATTTAAATTTTGGCTGCACGCGTGAAGAGGCGGCAGAACCATGTAACATGTTCTGGACAGGAATGGCAATATATGTGGTTTTATGCGAAATACATGTTAGAATTGTGAAAATTACATGCACATCCCTATGTTAAACACACACATTTGTGGACATTTGCATAAAGTTTGGAAATTATGTTCATAGCAAAAAGGGCAAAATTCTGTAGAAAGTTCAAACAATATCCTACAGCTGCGAGATTTTGATGAACAGCTACTACATAAAATATGGCATCTTTGTGTGTGATTTGTATAAAGGTGACCAATGTAGAAATGTGTGTTTAGTATTAAATCCGATTTTGAGACCAGTGGCTAAAGGGAGGTCTCTGAGGATTGTAAAGCAAACCATAAAATGTGACATCATCCGGCCTTGATTCAATCACTCAAATCGCAAGGCGGAGATGAAGTTTTGATCTTATCCTAGCTCACAGAGGCAAGCTTAGCTAAGCCGGCCCATACACCCACTTTGTGATGTCATTTTAAAGCATAAATAGAGATACTGTTAAACAAAACCTAGGGGTCGTGAGGAGACCTTGCGCTAGTTAATACCACCTATAGCTATTAAGAACAGATATGGTTGCAAACTAGATCTGCCCCGTCCTTACGCTTCCACTGGTGCCCCCTAGAAGGTACCAGGACACATGTGTTATGTATTTGTAAAACAAAGGTAAGTCCAATGTGCTGATCTTAGGTATTTTCAATTAGTAATAGTTCAATTTGTTATAAATGATTCTTCTGCAAAGAAATTACTGCTTTGACATCAGTTTTTTTTTCTGCCAGACATAGTCTTTATCTTTATGAATAGCACCAGCGACAGTAAACAGAATCATGTGTTAGACATAAAAAAACGAAAGAAAACAAGGTCGCTGTCATGATGCCTATCCGGGAACCAGACCAGGTCCAGCAACCCCGGAAGCAGGCATCAAGTTATTTTGAGCAAGCCCAAAAACCCCCGCTAGGGGCTGTTTGGGTGCGGTCCTGGCGCCTATGGTGCCAGGCTCACATGGAGAGTCAGTCCTGGCGCCATAGGCGCCAGGCTCATAGAGTAGAACTTACCTGATGCAGACCATGCTGCAGAGCTCCAAGCCAAATGAGGCTTGGAAGGGACTATTTTACCTAGGGACTATTTTTTACTCGGGTGGGGCTGGGGAGGAATACTTACCTGGGACTACTTTGGAGGCTATTTAAACCACGCCCGAAGAGCAGCACACACTTCGTGTTATTCTGCATCCAGCAGCGTAACGCTCACCGTGTCTGCAAGCCTGCATCCAGTCTTCTGCCACGCCCGCCTCGCGTCTGCAGCTCCTAGAAATAGGGAGGAACAAAAGGAGAAGAGGTTAGAATAAGAGCAAAACCTTCGATCCTTACCTGAATTCCGGATCCACCGCGCCTTCGAGCTGGAAGAAAGAAGCATTTTACGCACGCCGCCTCGCCTGCTGCAGCGCCGCGCTGAACTCACCGGCCTTCGCAGCATCCTCACGATCCACCGCATCCTTCTGCACATTCCCGCCGCACTCTGGCACCTAAGGGGAACACAAGAACAGCAAAGGTGAGCCAAGGGAATAAACAGAGGCAATAGTAACTACCCCCATAGACTTACCTGATTACCGCCGGGGGTACTATTCCTCTTCACGGGTCGGTGCAGTCTCCATTGCATCCTCGCCGTACCCCGGCCCCTAAGGGGAACAAAAGGACAACAAGGTGAGACGAAGGGACAAACAAGTGGAACTCTTCTCACCACAATAGACTTACCTAATTTTACCGCCAGAGGCATTATTCCCTGAACTTCATATTTTCTCTCCACACCTGAATAAGGGAGGAAGCCACATGTTACATTCTGGCCCTATTTTATTGAACTGTGTAGGATAAGCCAAATCCTTACCTGAACTTCGTCAGCTACCACGAGAAACTCTTCGCTGGGGTCAAGCTGCAAACTACAAGGAATCGGACAAGAGTGAAAGTCAGACATGTGAACTCTTATGAACTACTTACTTTTCGGAGTCAATATTGTTCTGGAACTCACCAATTCCTTCGAGCCAGTGAAGCAACTGGTTATCAACGCGCCCCTGCGCTCAATGCAGGATGGAGAGCTCATCTTTTCAAACCATCAGGTGAGACTATAAGAGGGGACATCAAAGGTGAGCGTAACAGTCATAATCGTGTAATGAATGCCATGACATAACAGAAAGTCATATATTCTAACAAATTGGACTATTACTAATTGAACATACCTAAAATCAGTGCGTTGGACTTACCTTTGTTTTACAAATACATAAATAGAGATAGCTGACAACACATAGGGACTCAAAGATCCACTCACTTTTCTGATTCCGACAAAGCACTCTGATCCAGCATTCTACATCCAGCTTTAATATTCTTCAGATCCAGAGGCCAAGACTCTTGCCAGCAATAGAGAAATATTGATTTCCAGAAGGCCCAAATCCTCCAACTTATTCTCTCCACCCAGTGAAGCGCAGTGTGGTGTGAGGCCTTTTGAACCCGCATCCTGAAATTCTCTGGCTTGCCTGAGTAATTCGCTATCCAGCTGATTAAAATACCCATAGACTAGGAGGGCAGATCCTGTGCAAATCCGGCGACTGACCAGAGCTGATCCAGTACCGTGCCTGATGTGCTGTCTTTCCTAGACCAGACCCAATCCTATGACCAGAGTTGACGGTCCAATTTAATAACTGATCCCGTGAGTATTAATAGGAAGAACTGTGGCCATAGTATATTTGCATTGTCTTATCCCTATCTCAAACCCATCCTATCTTTCACTCAGAACCAGTATTGTTAGAACTATCTTTGCGCTGTCTCTTTTCTCATCTGAAGAATAAGAGTTTCCACAGTAGGCGGGTTACACTGATCACGTGACTGTAAGATCCCTCTGTGGTATTCGTTTTTTCATAGTCATCCTCTAGTGTAATCAAACCCATTTGTTATTTTCAAAAGTGCAGGTCTGTTTTCCATTTTTGTGCCTATTTTACAAAAACGACCTGTACTAAAACCTCTAAAACTCCCTCCGTTTTTATGATAGAAATTAAATTTGAAAGGTTTTACACGTGTGAAATAGCTTTAAATTGTTTCTGACATGGTCTTTGAGTTTTCAAATGCTTTCTTTGGACTAAATCATTGTTTGTGACTGTGTGCAACTGTTCAAAGCGGCTCCCATAACAATTTACAAGAATGTATGTATTTTCAACCACATTTGGTGTTATTGCTCAGTCCATTCTAAAGACAATTTTAAAGCCATCCTGACAGCTGAGAAGTCAATTCCATTTTTCTCTTGTGTTTGAAGGGGGAAGGTGGGACTGATATTCTGTTTGATTTGTGCTATTCCTGAATACCTGCTCTCTCCTCACATCTATTTAATTGTCTATGGGGCGGTTGAGGGGTGTTGCAAGGGGAACTTCTAACCATAGTGCCATCTGTCTAAACCAACACACAAGTATTATTTTCTGTGCTGCAAATGTTTTTGGTGCTCATTACTTGATTCCTAGTGTATTAAAATATATTATTCTGTGTTCTGTCACCCCATTGGTGATTGTTGTTTACCTATTAAAATATATTGTGATTAAAATTTAAATACATAAATAAATATTTACCTTTGCAAACTAGCCTGATTCCTGCTTCAGTTTGACCGGGGGGGGGGGTTCCAGGAGAAGGGTGTGATATGAGTGGTATATCATTCAGAATATTGAATTTATAGATACAAATAAATAAGGGCTTCAGTTGTGCACTACATGCTGAGCGAGACTTGGCTGTGTGCCAGATTGAAATCACTTACACTGCACACCAAAGGCTCTGGATATACTCAGTCAAAGGTTGTATGTAGTAAAACATAATTATATGCACAACACAGTTTCTTGTTCTTTGATCTGGCAAAGGTCAATTCAATTTAGGATACATAAAATAGTAGCAATAAACAACATTGATGAACACAATATTCTGTTTGTGTTTGGGGATCAAAGTGCCTTCATCGGGAGTAGTAAGTCTCAAATGCAATACAAATTCTCTTCATACTTCATGCTTTGTGTGTCTACAAACAGTAAGTACAGAATATTCTTTTAGTTTTAATATCTCTAGATGGATCAGTAGTGTCATTTCAATAAATTCTTGCAAGTGCAATACATTACCTTAATCAGCGGACGAGGATCATGGAAGTGATAGTTTCTTCATATAGAAGTGCTGTCTGAAAGTATCTGTATAGTTTCAGAAGTGAGGTTCCACCTAATGTAATATATGTTTGTTACCTTGTATGTTCAACATATTATATCTGGCAGTTTTCTATTATGCCACTGTACGAAACAGTTCCTACCTTAAACTTGACCCTTGATCAGGAAGTGAAAAAAGATTTGATGCACCAAGGGTGTATCGGTCATCAGTGATGTGTGGCCTGTTGATCTATGTAGATATTTATACACACATTAGTAGAGGTAACTGCTCTGAGAATATTCTGCACACTGTCATCACAACAAGGTATTATGGGCATTTAGAAATTGAGTGCATACGCACATAGTTGTTATCCTTGCTATAGTTGTACTACGTTTGGTCCATTAGGATAAGTGGTGAAAATAAATTCACTGATTTAGCGGGGGCCATCAGGGACTGGAGGCCTGTAGAGATAATATTGAACCAACCTCTGTCTAGCTCCAAAAGTAGTTGAGTTAAAGAATTTTAAAAGTTTAAATTACACCAGGGTAGTTAAGTCAACAACTTACCAGTGTGATTTCGGGCAATTTGTAGTGGGATGTTGTGAATCCAAAATGGCTGCTATTAATGCGGCGATGTAAAATCGCCATTGCGCGCATGATGACGTCACAGTAGTGACGTTTGCAAACAAATGTTTGGGTCGCTCGCGAGTGTATGCTTAAGCATACTATTCAAGTAACTGGTCTGGAAAAGGCAAAATGTCTAAAAAGTCAAATGAAGAAACGTCTCAAATATGTTAAACGGTGGTCGGTCAAAAGACCGAAAAAAAAATCTCGAAATACAATAATCTCGAATCCAAAATCCCGAAAAAAAAAAAGTCGAATTTTTTATTTATTTAATTATATGCTTTTTTGGGGTCAGGTAAGTAAAAAAAATGGGTTAAAATAAAAAAAAAATAGAAAAAAGGGGGGTTGGGGGGGGGAACCCCCCCATTTCGAACAAAAAACGTCATTAAAAAAAAATTCGACTTTTTTTTTTTCGAGATTTTGGATTCGAGATTATTGTATTCGGGATTTTTGTTTTCGGTTTTATTACTATAAACCATGTTAAACGTTTGGAAAGTGATAAGGGGGTAGTCTGAGTGAATTCATCCTCAAAGACAGAACGTAGCATATCTCTATTATGGACTGGTCCATAGAACTGTCTACAGAATTCTACTTGGCTTTAGACACCATATCTGTGAATTGTACACACATTTTGACCCTCAATTATTGGCAAATTCAAATCTAGCACATTCCAATAGGTATGTAAAGGGTTTTCAGATTGAACAGACAAAATATACTTTTTAAGTGTTGCTATATATGGATATTGAGAGTATCCATTTTACAGATGAAACAGATGTACATTCAATAGTTGAACAGATTCCACAAGTTTTGTATGTGTCTAATTACATCAGCGGTTAGATCTTTAAGTCATTATCCATGGGAGACAAAATGAGATGGTGATATAACATTTGTTATAATTGCATATACAGTTGTATTAAGTTTTGTCATTCTTAATACCACTTCATAGATAACACGTCAGAGTGAAATTCATACATATTCATGGGGAACTTCATATACCTTATGGATATTACCATAGTCTTAGATAATCATCTCTGTACATTATGTTCATGATAATAAGGTAATGACATAACTTTAGACTTGACTCATACATAATGTGCACAAAAGTGCATGGCCACATATGAAAAAAAATGTTATAGATTTTCAATCCATCAAATGCATATGTTATGTTGTGGGAAAGGTACTTATATAGCGCACTGTCACCAACGGAATTGGTCCCCAGGCGCTCCGGTGGACCTGTAAACAGGAAGGAAAGGTATGGTTAGTCTGGAGGAGCAGTGCAGGAAAGTGCGAGAAGTGATGTGCTGTTGGCAGCTTCAGCTCCGTATACACCGAGTGCTGGGCTTTGGTGCTAGTATCGGATTGGGCGAGACCTTGAGTGCTGTAGGTGATGTTTATGTGTTGTTGATGCGGTGTGGTAAAGTGTGTGCGGATTGCTGGGAGAAAGATGGTTGTGTGGCTTTATGTGGTTTACGCATGCAGACGATTGACGTTTGGAATAGTGGGGTCTGTTTACTGATTCAGGTACTTTCTGGTTCTGTTCGAGTTGTATCCCTGTGGGTTGGGTTGATGCAGATTCCTCATGGGCTGACTCGCTTTGTTGGTGCTGCTCTGACCCCGCTGTATCATAGTGAGTATTGTTTGGATTGATAGGTGCGTCTGAACCTTTCTTCGGGTGTGGGACTGGGTTGGTAATATCTCTATTCTCTCGTTATCTGGTGTGACACTGGTCAGTTGAGGTTTTGAATGGTTCAGGGTCAGAGTGGTGTTGATGTGTCGCTCTAGTGCTTCCGTCTTGGTGAGCCTGTGTAATCAGTCATTCGTTTCCTATGGTCGTGTCTGTCTTTCTGTTGGTTCATTGGTTTTTGTGGGGTGAACATCCTTCGGGATGTTGTTAGTTGTAGTTTTTGTGTGATGGGGCATTGTGCTTTCCACTGTGTGGTAGTTGGACAGTGTGTAATGATGAAACATTCTGTTTCTCACCCACTAGATTGGGGCTCGTGGTGTAGTGCTTCCTTTCCCTCTCTATCTGTTGTCCTTAGGTCTGTTGGGAATGGCTATAGTTTAAGGTCATGGTCCTCTTGATGATTCGTCCTAGTGTTTCTGTCTTTGTCTTGCTATGTATACGGTCTTTGGTCGTATTGCGGCTGTCTCCCGGTTAGTCGTTTAGTATGTTGTGGGATATTTTCCTGAGGGTTTTTCCCCATTGATTGGTTGCTGTGGATCCGGGTCTCTCTCTACGTTCATAGATGTTTAATTGTGTGTGTGCCCCTGTGGATGGTCTTTCTAGTTACAACGTGAAGAGCCAAGTTTTGAGTAGTTTCCTGAATAGTAGATGGTTTCTTGTGTTACGTATGTACTTTGGAAGGTGGTTCCAGGTTTTCGGGGCTTGGTGAGAGAAGGAGGATCCTCCAAGTTTTCTTTTGCTGTAGGGTTTCGGTTCCAGGCGGATGTCAATGCTTGATCTGAGCATTCTTGTTGGTTGATGTAGATGCAGTTTGTCTCTCAGGAACTCAGCGCCTTCTTTGTGTACCGCTCTGTGCGTGATGCACATTGTTTTGAATTTTATTTGTTGTTTTATTGGTAATCGTATCCTAAATTCTAAGTGACAAGTACTTAAATGAGTTATTGGAATGGTGTTTGACTAAACTCCTCATTCATTCCATTTGGCAGAAGTCAATCTAGCTTATGTATTCAGTACATTTCTCTTTGCATAAGTAGCTCATTATGATATCCTCCTCTTTGAGGGATTTTAACAACTTTGAGAATTACATATTTTAGTTGGGCTATCGAATGTCTGCTAACTGAAGTTTCTGTCAACTGGAGATTTCACATTTTTCGTTCTGATGTTAGACTGGTGTTCATTGAGTCTTTCTTGGATTTTTCTTTTGGTTTGACCCAAATAGCATTGTCCCCACGGGGGTACTAGACCATGGATCACATATTTAGAATCACACGTTGCATAATGTTTTAGGTTGTTTTTTTGTTGTTGTCCTGTTCGTCTATGTCTTATGTGGTTGCCTTTCTGTACATTTTTACAATGACTGCAGTTCAGACCTGGGAAAGTGACATGTTTAGGTGTATTCAGAAACGATTGCTTGGATGGTTCTGTTCTTTCTGCCTTCAATAGATTGTCTCTAAGATTCCTTACTCTTGGGTAGGCTACCATGGGTGGCCGTGGAAAAAGTTTGGATAATTGGGTTTCAAATCTGGTGATTTTCCAGTTTTTCTTAATTAATCTGTTAATTTGAGAACTCTGCCTAGAAAATGGCATCAGATGAATTGGTGCTGGGTCATTTTTCTTGCCTTTTGGACTGAATAGGGTGGCTCTGGTCTGAGGGGCGGACTTAGTTTTGACCAAAGAGCTAACCACTGATGTAATTAGACATATACTAAAAGTTGTGGAATCCGTTTCATATGTAAAATAGATTCTCTCAATATCGACATATTGAAAATGGTAGAAAGTATATTGTCTGTTCAATTTGAAACCCCTTTACATACTATGTCTAGAATACCCTATTGGGATGTGCTAGATTTGAAACTGCCAATAATTGATGGTCAAAATGTATGTACAATTCAGATATGGTATCTGAAGCCAAGCAGAATCCTCTACAGACAGGATTATTGACCATTCTATATTAGAGGTATGATACATTCTGCCTTTATAGATTAATTCACTCAGACTACCCCCTTATGCCTTTCCAAACCTTTTACTATTTGAAAAATGTCTTCATTTGATTTTTTTAGGGATTTACCCTTTTCCAGACAAGTTACTTGAATAGTATGTTTAGGCATACGCTTGCGAGCGGCCCAAATGTTTACCGATAAATATCACAACTGTGATGTCATCATGTGCACAATGATGTTTTTACGTTATGGCATTAATAGTGGCCATTTTGGATTTGCAAATGTGACGACCCACTTCAAATTGCCTGCATCCAGGCTGGTAAATTGTTACTACCTATACTGGTTTTATTTAAACTTTTAAAATTCTTTAACCCACCTACTTTTGGGGCTAAACTGAGCTTTGTTCAATATCATCTCTACAGGGCTCCAGTCCCTGATGGCCCCCCCTGCTAAAACAGTGAATTTATTTTCACCAGTGATCCTAATGGTCCAAACGCTGTGCAACTATAACAAGGATAACACAACTATGTGAGTATGCACTCACTTTCTAAATTCTCATGATACTGTAGGGAAGACATGGTATCACAAGTATGACGCTGACACAATGGATATAATTTGTAAAAACCTTTATTGAAAATGTGGTCGGAGAAACTCCTATTTTGCCCTATAACTAAGGTGAGAGAAGTCTCGACCATCAAACAATAAACCAATCAGTCCTAGTGCAGTCCGTCAATTCAAAATGGCCTATGCTAACACTAACCGAATGCCTTCCCTATCTCTTGTACAAGTGTAAAAAGGAGAAATGTATACAAAGGAAAAATCAATGTTCAAAAGAAAAAAGGGGGCGTGGCTACGAGGGCCATGTAGGAGGACGTGATCTGGAGGAGCTCCCGAGATCCTGTAATGATCCGGGCAAAAAAGTGCGTGGTGATGGGCCGACGACCGCTGAAAATACACATGTCTGTGTGTGAATGATTGGGCCACGCGTGGTGAACTTCTGGATGGTGCACGAGGAACGGCGGCAGAGATCGGTGCGGAAAAGATAGGGAGCGCCGGAGACGAAAGACGACACAAAATGGCCGACCAATGTCCGGAACAAAGGAAGAAGCAGGCCGCACGGTGACCTAGCGAAAGGGGCGTACTGAGTGCACATTTGTCACTTGTGCAAAATACAGGTCCTCTGGGTGATGTCGAATAGAACGGTAAGGCCGAAGGCGAAACAGCCCACCTTAGACGACTTCGCCAAGACGTCCCCGGGCCAAGACAATACCAAGAGCAGGGACAAGCCGCCTGCAAGCGGCATGACGACTTCGGGCGCTAACCAAGAAGTCCTAGCTGCGATTGCGGACCTAAGGGCGGCCTGGGAATCTAAACTCGAACTAGCCGTCACTGAACTGAAAACGGCACTGGACCTCAAGGTCAGAGAGGTGCAGGAGGATGTTAATCTACTCCGACAGGATGTCAGGGCCTTGGCGGAGCGCACAGAGTCCCTTGAGAAGGAAGTTAGCCCGAATACCGCGGATTGCGCCTCCCATAAGGCTGAATTGCATGCCCTGATACAAAGAGTGGGCAACTTGGAGAGCAGAGGGGAGGAGGCGGAAGGACGAGCCCGACGAAACAACTTCGTATGGTGGGCCTGCCGGAGGGATTGGAGGGCCACAATCCCACGGAATTCATTGAATCCATGCTTCTGCAAGAGATACCCGGAGGAGCCCTATCCCAAGGATTTGCAGTGGAAAGGGCACATAGAGCTCTAACAAGGAGGCCACCGCCGGGGAACCCGCCTAGGCCTGTGATAGCCAAAATTCTTAACTACCGAGATCGGGAGAGGATATTGGAACACTTTCGTAAGGGAGGAACGATCACACGAGGAGCGGAAAACATCACGGCTTACCCGGACTACACCCTATCTGTGCAGCGTAGCCGCATGAACTTTGGGACGGTAAAGCGGAGATTGAGAGAGGCGGGCCACAAATATATGGTACTGTATCCGGCAAAATCGAAAGTCATTCATAAACACAAAACTTTGTTTTTTGAGACCCCGGAGGATGCTATGGGATGGCTCGACGCGCAAGGATGTCCCCAGGAGTCAGAAGTTCGGACGGAGAAAGAGCACGGAAGAGATAAGTGATGCACGAAGAAGATGGCGTGGCACGTGGGACTTGAATATAGTCACTTGCGCAGCCTTCGGTAGAGAAGGTCAGACTATTGCACTAGATGTTATAAGCACTGTAGTTAATGTTGAATTAACGGGAGCCTTACAGAGCGGTTCTCTCTACCCCATAACAGTTTTAGTTAAGTGGCCATTAGGGCGACTTCACCCTACTGAGCTCTGTGCATTGATTGGTGCTTGCAGGGCTAGATGTGGGGGTGCCTGAGTTCCGAGAATGGAGCTGGCCAGCAGTTGGGGTGTGTGATGTTGGGGAAGGGACGGGTGGGGGCAGGGGAGGGAAGTTGGGGATTTGCCGTGTACATAGTTATGGGGAGATTGAGCTGGTACGAGAAGCTACAAGCAAAGATGGAGGGCTGTATCTGTATCACGTGGGCAAAGGGGAGTCGCTACGTGGGAGGCAAGAAGACACTCGTGAGCCATGGGAGACCTTAAGATCGTAACATGGAATGTCAGGGGACTTAACGGTTACTTAAAAAGAAACAAAGTCATGATGTACTTAAAAAGACAGAAGATTGATATTGCGTTGTTGCAGGAAACACATTTGACCCAGCAAGAATTGGAACTGGTGGGGAAGAAGTGGAGAGGTACTGTAGTGGGCTCTCCGTACTCTGCCTACGCTAGGGGAGTGCTGGTCTGGGTGGCACCGCACGTTCCGCTCCAACTTACACAAGAGGTGGCGGACACGGAGGTGAGGTTTGTCATATTAAAGGCTTTGGTAGAGAATAGAGAGGTGTGCATTATAAATACGTATGCCCCCAACCAAAACACTGCAACATACTTTAGAACCCTATGTACTCATCTGGGCGCGTGTATGGGAGGAGCGGTTATCTGGGGAGGGGATTTCAACTGTGTGCTCAACCCAAAGGCTGACAGATCTGATGGGAAGATTGATAGGCCCACCCCAGCGGCCAGGGTACTGCAGACATTACTAGATGACTTTGGGCTGGCGGATGTTTGGAGACTGAAACACCCTAATGAAACACGGTACTCGCACTACTCAGCTCCGCAGCACGTGCACACGAGGCTAGATTACTTTTTTGCCACGCCAGATGTGATGATAGAGACCACCCAAATAGAATATAGAGCGAGGGTCCTGTCGGACCACTCGCCTCTGGTGCTGACCTGGCAGCACTGCCGCCCCAGGGCGCGGATACCGACATGGCGCCTCTGGGCGGAGGCGCTCCGAGACCCAGTCTTCAGGGAAGATATCAGGGATGCGATCTCACAGTACTTTGAGGTAAACACAGGCAGCGTAGATTCAGCGTGCACACTCTGGGAAGCCTTTAAGGTGGTATTGCGGGGTGCTGCTATTGCTAAGTCAAAAAGCCTACAGGGGGGGGTCCTAACGGAACTAGAGGAAGCGGAAGAGAAACTAGAGCGCGAAAGCAACAGGGGGGGAGGGGACGCGGAACTTGTACTCGAGTTGCAGCAGAGGTGCGCAGAGCTTTGGGAAAGGCTCTGCAACCTTAACTACAAGAAGTATGTTCGAGAGGCAACATGCAGGTGGGGATAAAACTGGCCGCTTGTTGGCGTGGTTAAATAAGGGCGAAACCCCCAGCCCCCCGATTAGGACAATAACTAGAGAAGACGGGAAGGTGGTTGACACCCAGGAAGGAGTCAACGAGGCATTCTTGGACTATTATAGAACATTATATGAGGACAGAGGAGGGGGCAATCGGGAGGAGATTAGAGAAACACTAAAAGACATGGAATTACCTAAGATTAGTGATGAAGAAAGGGAGGAGCTGGACGCACCGATTACCTTAGAGGAGGTGGTGAAGCAGCTGCCCACCTGCAAGACCCCGGGCACGGACGGATTCCCTGGTGAGTTTTACAAAATATATAAAGTGGAAGTACTCCCCCCCCCCCCTATGCTAGAGATGCTCAATGAGTCCTTTGAGAAGGGTCGGCTACCGGAATCGCTCAGAGAAGCACTAATTGTGCCGCTCAATAAGCCTAACAAGCCAGGGCATAGCTGTGGCTCCTATAGACCATTGTCAATGTTGAACCAGGATAGCAAGATCTTGACGGCAGTCCTGGCCAATAGGCTGCGAAGGGTCATCAGCAAACTGATATTCGCAAAACCTGGCCAGAGACTGTACTGGCAGAAGAGCCAGAAGTCCTAATGGGAACAATATATGACATATCAGAAGGAGGGCACGAGATCTCTAGACTGTATGATATGGTGATGACCCGGGTGGGGAAGGATTTGACTCATTTGAGGCTGGACTGGGAAGCGGAGGTGGGGGCACAGATGACCGATGGAATGTGGGAACGTGCTATAGGATACCACAAAAAGGTGTCCAGAAACGCTAGATTGCAGCAGATACGGTTATACATAACGCATAGAGCCTATATGACCCCGAAGAGAATATCTAAGTTTGCAAACGCAGGAAGACAAGCATGCCCAAAATGCAATGAAGAAGATGCTGATATGACACACATTTTCTGGTCTTGCCCAGTGATTGAAGCTTTTTGGTAGGGAAGTGGCACGGAAACTAGAGGATAAAGGGGTCATGCTCAACATAGATACGGCCTGGGCCTGCCTGTTGGGAGGGTTTCCCAGACCACGGAATACTAAACACCTTGGGAAACTGAGGGACCTGGCATATGTGCTTGCTAAAAGAAGGATTGCCATGGGTTGGAAGCAATGCCACAAGCCACGGGTAGAGGTATGGTGGCAGGACTTGCAAAAATGGGCGGAGGCTGAAACGGTGGTGTGGCAGGAGGCATGTAGCAAGTGCGGGGAAGAAGATGTGGGTAACCTGATGGCTTGGAGAATGTTAATAACAGGACTGTTTGGCACGGTAGTGGATTCTGCAGCTTTGGAAGGAAGCGATACCCAGCAACACGCAGCGGATACAGAACGAGAAATGCAAATAAGCTCTTGAGGGGGGGGGGAATTGGGGAACAGTAATGAGCGTTAATTGATGTTCACGAGTCTGTTGTAAATAATGCTGCAAGTTTGGTTTGTATTGTTGATTTGATTTCAAAATAAAAATCTTTTAAAAAAAAAAAATGTTCAAAAGAATAAAGGTAGTTGAACCAGCTCTCATCCTCGCGTTAAACCTCACAGAAACCAAGCCAGCGTGTGTCATCCTGCCTACAAGGACAGCCTTACTCTAACACTCTAAGCAGTTCCAAACTCTGGTTTGAGTCCCGTCTGGACTTCCACATTAAAGCCTCTTTCTCGACTTTCAAAATTGTATTCCAATGTAAAGGTCATGTAGGTCTCCCTCTGTCGGGCTCTGACTTCTCACGTCACAGTTCAACACAAACTACTTATGGGGCTCCCTTCACTAAGCATATTGTACTTTGGGTCTCCCTCAATCGGACTCGGACCCTTTCGGATGTGGGAGACTTTAGAATGTGCGTTGCTCTCTTTACAGACCACCGCAGGACCACTTCGACTCAAAGTTCATGTTTACTCTCGCTTAATTTGCTTTTGCTGTTTATTCACTTCATAGCTTCAAACAATGTACCTTTCACACAGACATTCGAATCGGCTACTTCCTTTTGCCGTATCACTGTTACTTAGTATTACTGATCTCACAGCTGCCTTTTACTTCAAAGTTCATTCACAGGTCTGCCTTTCTTCATGTCTCATCCACACAAGTGCAGCCTTCACTTGTGCTGTAGTGTTGCTACTTTATTCACTTTAACACACACCGGTCTCTCAGGTTGCTTGCCAACTCACCGGGTGTGTGCGTTCTTCCTTGTTTTGCTATTTTCAATTCACGAGTCAAGGTTAGTACCACAGGCTTGGTCCCACCTCCCCAACTCTGCCGTTCATCCGGGAGGGTCGCTGGCATCCTTGAAACACGATCCACTTGTGGGATCTGGCCTTCTCCACGTGTCTTTCGTAGTCTGTTGGAGGCAACGATCTCCAGTAGGGAACCCTTGGGGTTTTTGGCCCACTGGTCTTGTCCCGTTGCTCTGCTCCAGTAGGTGTGCCTTTGTCCCGGAAGTTCTGCTTGTACTCATGTTCCGCCTTGCTCAGAATGTGTCTTTAGGTGTTGCCTTTAATTCGTGTGAGGAGTGCTAACTGGAATCAGGTGTATGCGCTTAGTGTAAAGTGCCTGACTTTGCCTGACCAATTTAACGGGTCATGTCCAGTATGATGCAAGAGTTAGTATCGTTACTCTGTCACCCTCTTCTTCGTCCCAGTGTTTGTGAAAAAAGGGGGAGGGGAGAGTTGGGACTTTGGAAAACCCTTAAAATAGGATGGGGTAGAGGAACAAAAAAGTTGGAATAACGCATCTCACCGTTGGCTGTCTCACCCCCGCTTCCCAAAGACCCCTCACCCAGGTGATTCCCTGCACTGGTCCACCTCCAGGCGATGGCTGTGCCCTGGCCACCCAAGAGAGAGATCCCCAGGGACTAGTGGGTGAGGCACCCTCTGGTTTCTCAATAAAGAGCAAGATGAATACGTATTCTCTACTTACATCCAACCCCCTCAAATAGGACCCGCTGTAAGGTTTTCCGGCATCACTAGTCCTGAAAAAATGGACCGCGTGCTATGATTGATTTGCAAAAGTATATAAGATTTATTCAAAATATTCCAACCAAATTTGAGCATAAAACACTACCCTCACCTAACAGTGCAGCTAACACTAAAAACAATCACTAAAACATAAGCCACAATTTTTACTTATCTACACGACACAGAAGATATCACATAACAAAACACAAAAAAAATCTCAAACAATCCCAACATGTTTCTGTTCTTCACAGCCCCGTTCGGGCGAACATTCTTCAGGGGATACATTTAAAACATCCACTGTTCTCCTCAACACCATGTTGAATGGGTAGTTTCAGGCACCCTCAAAGGGGAAAAAAGGAAACCTCCGGGCCTTTAATTGGTGAACCTTCAATGCACGTTACAGAATGACAAATTTGCTAGTTTCTCGCCAAATGAGAGACCAATACTTCAGGAGGCGTCACAGTCCGCCAGGGTATCTATCGCCACACCTTATCAGTCACTGTAGGATGTGTGTGTCAGGCTTCCCTGGCAAACACAGGCTGCCCGGGTCGGTCCCTTAAATGAGGTGTTCAGGTCACCTGGGCCTGAGCAGGCCTTACCGCACTACTCTGGGTGTGGGCAGGGGTCGTGTCAGACGTGGTGCTTGGAATGAGCCTTCAGTCACAACTCGGAAACATGTATCTCTGCTGCCTGTCTGCAGAAACAGAGCCTCCCAGAAGTCTACAGGGGCCGTGTGTTGTTTTTGCTGGTGTGGGGAGCCAAGCCCCAGACAATTCAACCATGACTTGCATCCCCAGCATGCACGGCTGATAACAACACACATCCGTATGCGTGACAAAAAATGTTTGTTAAAGGAGGTTTACAGTTCTTTCATATATGTTAACAGAGGAATTATCACTAGCGTATATACAGTGATGTAACATCATTAAACATTTTCACTAATAAAAACATATGAAATTCAGTGAAAAAACGTTGTTAAAGGGACATTATGGTTACAAGTGAAACCAAAACCCCCCAGAAATGTGCCAGTTATGGTAAGCTAAGCAACCATAACTCGCGCCACCACCGTGTACTGCTAAGACTAACACCCAGGGCATTAAAGATGACATCACACATATCATTGACATCACATATGAAATTATTTTTTATGAAAAGTCCCTACAAGGGGTTGTGTTTATAATGTTGATACCAAGATGTCAGGGGTGATCGGGAGACCTATCATGAACTACTTAATGTATTAAAGAATGTACTCATCTAAGCAGCATGCCCCACAGAAGTACAATATTTTTAATCTGTACATTTTGTGCAGTAATGAATGCTACCTTATCAGAGTTTTGAGTAATGTTAAACATGGAATAAATAGCTAACAATTCAAGACGTACTACACACTTGTGTTAGTACAAACAATACATATGAAGTCCCTCAATGCATACAAATCCAAGGCTCGTACAGGAAAAGGTAAAGTAAGGAAGAAAGAAACCACATCGCCAATGGCAACCATTTATTTTATTTCTTTATTGTTCGCTTGTAAGGCGCTTATACAGCAAGTAAATACTGATAGAAAGCACTCACAGGGAAAGAGAGGGAACAAGGGAGTGATACCATTGAATACACAACAGTGGAGGGGAAAGGAGAAAAAGCACAAACCTACCATGCCTTGTGAGTATTCAGAACGTGCAAGTGCAGCAAGGAAGAGGGCAGAGGGGGAAGGTGCTGTAGTGTCAGTGCTAGTGAGTGAGCAACAGATGAAGTGCATGGTGTGGTAAATGCTACACAGCCTGTAGTCGTTTTGGGTGTAAGTACAAGACTCCAAGGCAGTGGGAGTGCCAAGGCAAGTGCTGAGGGTAGACAGAAGCTGGGTGAATTGGGTGTGGTAGGTCAGGGGCCCCGAGGATGCAAAAGAGCCCAGGACACCAATCGTAGCAATTGTGAGATTAGCAGAGGAGAGAAGATGGGAAGGAAGAGGTAGAGAGGAAAGTCTTGAGGAGCTTCCAGAAATCAAGGCAGTCCTGCTCAAGGCGCAGAGGGAGGGGGAGGCTGTTCCAAAGTAGGGATCCAGCTGAGGAAAGCGATCGACCTCCTGCCCCTGAGGTAGAGTTGACGATAGTCAGGTCCCCAGGCCCAGACAGCCTTGTGGATGATGTAGAGGGATTTGAATTTAATCTGAGCAGCAACCGGGAGCCAGCAAAGACTTTTTAGGGCATGAGAGATACGGTCCCTGGGCTTAAGGCCAAGGATAAGTCTCACATCCCTATTCTGGATTAGCTGGAGAGGTCGCAGAGTGGAAGAAGGTGGAGTTAGTAGGAGACTATTTAAATAGTCAAGCCTAGAGAGAACCATGGCTAGAGGAACGTTAAGCCTCTGTGGAGAATGAGAAAACTGAGAATTCCTTTGAGAAGGAATATCTGAAAGTGGGACTTCTTGGCAATGCCCTGAGTGTGAGGGAGGATGGAGAGAGAGGAGTCGAAGATGACTCCCAAGGTTTCTGGCTGCAGAGGAAGGAGCAGGGGTGAGTCCCATGGAGGAAGGCCAGAGTGAAGGGAAGAAAGTGGGAGCAGGGGTCTAGATAGGAAGGATCTCAGTTTTACAGGCCTTGATGCAGAAATTGTTAGTAGTGCACCAGGACTGAATGGCTGATAGGCAGTCAGGGATGATGGAAGGTGCAAGGGGTCAGTGGGAAGTTTGAGAAAGAGTTGAGTGTCATCTGCATAAAACTGGAAATTGGGGGAAGAGGAGGAGATGAGGTGTGCCAGCAGAGCAAGGTAGATGTTAAAGGGCCAAGGGGAGAGGATAGAACCTTGGGGGACGCCACAGGTGGAGAAGGAAGTTGGAGAGGAGAAGGTGCCCAGGAGGACTTTGGATGAGCAGTCAGTTAGGAAGGATGTCAGCCAGTCCAATGCCCGATCCGAGTTAACAAGGGTATTGTGGAGTCTGTGTATGAGGATGGAATGGTTGACAGTGTCAAATGCAGAGGAGAGATCGAGTAGGATGAGGACAGCTGGGGAGTTGAGTCCAGAGATGCAAGCAGTTCTTCACAGGTGTTCAGAAGTGCAGTGTCCGTGCCAGGGAAAAACTGTTTAGAAGAGACCTTCATGGAGCAGACAACTCTGGTAACATCCTCATGTGTTATGGGGGGGAGTGAAGGAGCAGGAGAGTGAGAGTGAGGGGCCAATGGAGGAATGGGGGTGTGGGGAGATTTGGGAGGGTGAGTGACCAGGGAGTTCAAGATGTCCTGAGTTTTTGTGGCAAAGTGTGTGGCCAGTGCATTACAGAGGGCCTGGGAGGGAGATGGGGAGGAGGAGACTAGAGAAGGATTGGCTAGAAAAGATCATCCATGTTGTTGGACGTACTAGAGACTCGTGCCTGTATGTGGACTCTTTTCTTGGCACGGATGGAGAGTCTGTATTGTCTTTGGTGCAGAATGCAGGCCAGTTTGTCAGAGGATGAGCCTGATGTTTGCCACTTCTGTTCCGCCACTCTGCACTTTCGCTTCAGAGCTGCAAGATCGGAGTCATACCAGTTGTTACGCTGAGAGGCAGGTTTCTGGCAGATTCTCGTGACTGGGGCAAGGGTGTTGAGGGCATTGGTGATGGCCAGATAGAGGTTGCTGAGAGCAGAATCATCGGAAGAATCTGAGGTAGGGGGGGAAGGGTGGGTGAATGTGGAGGCGAAGGCAGCAGCTGACACTCGTTTCATCATGCGGATGTTGGTGAACGAGGTTGGCAGGGCTTTGGGGGGCATGGTCAGAGTGCCCCAGGGGCCCAGATAGGAGGAAAGGAGAGAATGGTCTGACCAGGTTAGAGGGGTGACCAGTGAGGAAGAGAGGCGGAGGTCAGCGTGGATGAGGGCATCCAGAGTGTGACCAGTCGAGTGAGTTGGACCAGAGGGGAGAATAGAGGGTGCTAGTGAGGTGCAGACGTCAATGAAGAGGGTGGAAGCTGTGGCAGGGGAGTCCAATTGGATGTTGAAGTCACCCAAGAGGAGGAGATTGTAAGTGGATGAAAGTAAGGAAGAAGAGAAATCTGCCCATTCAGAGAGGAACAGGTTGGTAGAGCCTGGAGGCCGGTAGATGGTGGCAATGGTCATGGTGGGGGAGGGAGAGATTACCAACTTGCACACCATGCTCTCAAAGGAAGAGTAGGGCTCGTTGGGTAAGATGGAAGAAGGAACCCACTCTGGGAAAATTAAGGCAACACCAGCACAGTGAGGTCGCGACTTGGATAAGATCTTGAAGCCATCAGGGAGGAGGGAGTCAAAAGCAGTGACTGAGCTGGCATTGAACCATGTCTCGGTAAGAGAAAGAATGTCAAAGTCAATGTCTTCAAGAAGGAGGCCAATGTCGGCAGAATGTTTGCTGGCTAAGCGGGCGTTAAGAGTCGCCAGGTGGAGGAGGTCTCTGCCTTTGAAGGATTTTTGAGGTGGGGTGCAGGGGCATGGGACACCAGTCAGAGGAGGGAGACAAAGAATAGTAGGGGCAGATGCAGGAGAAGGAAGTAAGTTAATGAGAGACGGCAGGAGCTGAGACCAAATCCTAAGGAAAGCACACAACAAGGTTAATGTCTAGCTATATAGCACCTTTTCTGACTCTGTGAACGAAAACACCTGGCCTAGATATGTCAGTGAACAAAAACAAGTGACCTATATATGCAATGTTATCAGTGATGTCAATCAATGACATTTGTGATGTCATCTTTGATGTCCTGGGTGTTAGTCTGAGCAGAGCAAAGTGGTGGCGTGAGTCATGGCTGCTTAGCTGACCATAACTGGCATATTACCGGGGGTTTCCGGTTCTGTCTCATACAGCGGCATAATGCAAAACTGGCAGATATAATATATTAAGCATACAAGGTTACATATACATATATTATTATTAGGTTGAACTCCACTTCTGAACCTATGCAGATACTGTCAGACTATGCTTCTATATGAATAATCTATCACTTCCTTGATCCTCGTCCATTGATTAAGCTGATGTTCTATTGCACTTGCAAACATTTATTGAATTGAAATGCCACTTCTGATCCATTTAGAGATCTTAAAACTAAAAGAATATTCTGTACTTACCTTTTGAAGACTCATGAAGTATGAAGTGAATTTGTATCGAATTTGAGATTTACTGCTCCTGATGAAGGGACTTAGATTCCGAAACACATAGAGCACTGTATTATTTGTGTTTATCATTATTATGTATTGCTACTATTTTTTGTATCCTAAATTAAATTCAGACCTTTGCCAGATCAAAAACCAAGAAACTTTGTTGCGCATATAATTACATTTAAGTTCATACAAACTTTGACTAAGTATATCTCAGTGCCTTTGGTGCGCATGGGACGGGAGTGTCCCCCAACCAGGACTTTACTCTTCTCTTGATTTACATAGCAGCTTGTTGTGCCAAGCTGTATTTTCTCCCATGCACCCATAACTCAGCTTGAATTATGAAGTACTATAACTACTCACGTGTTGAACTATTCATCCATAAGAGGTTGCATATCACTAGTTCTTCACAGGTGGCGGTGTGATAAACCTTCCATGATGTGTTGGTGTGTGAAACAGGAATGGTATCAAGAGAGTCACAGACTCAAGAGGGTTTGTTTGAAAACCTTTATTTACTAAGGTTCCTGGGTTGGTGTAATGCCTGACTGGCCCTAACTCTACAGGGGTAATTCCCTTAACTGATGTTTTCAATGGGCGTCATTGTCTAATAGTCCAAAATAAAAGTCTGTCTGTGTCTAAACCTGTTCTTGCCCATGCTCTGTACAAAAATGTGATAGGCGGTCTTTTCAAAACAAAAATATAGTGGTTCAACAAAAAGTGAAAAAGGTTGGTTTCGGGTGGTGGTCTTACCAGGTGCTGCATGGTCAATGTCACACAAATTAGTTCATTCAACAAGGCTGTTTGTAAGACCTTCTTCACAGGCCCCTTGTAATTTCAACTACCTTCGATGTATTTAAGTTCCTTGGGGTTCCCTTCCCCGAGCTTCAGCTTGTTCAAGTTTCAAAACGCCGCCATAGAATAAAAGTAACACAATTCCTTTTATAAGCTTCTCGGAGTACCCTTCCCCACGCTTCTTTTGTTTAAACAATACAACAAAACAAATAAGTCTCTAACTGGGTTGAGCCTCTTAGGGTTCCCTTCCCCAAGCTCAGGCCCCTTCCAACCATTTAAACGCAAAGTCACTGTTATCGGGATGTTTTTCTTGCTATGCCTCTTCCATCTTTCAAACACACAACTTAACATGTCACAGTTGTTTCTTAACTTCACAGGGCGCTCTTCCCAGATTAAGGACCCTTTAAATCAAAACACAAATTCCATGTATGGGCATGTGCCTTTTCCCATTTGCCAACCTTCTCCCTATACCATCCATTCATGGGGTAGAATCAGAGGCTTTCAGAAATGCCAGGCTTTTCTTAGGCGCCCACTCTTACCCTTCTGCCCTCTTTGTTTTCCCGTTGTTTCGTTTCTTTATACTTTTTATTTCTCTTTAGATGCTTCCTGCACTCCTTTTACTTCTGTTTTTCTGTTTCCTTCTTTTTGTTCCCCTGGCACTTCTCCTTGCCTCTTCTTGTGCCCCTCTCTCTTAGTTAAGGGCCAATAAAACCCCTGTGCCTCTTTTCACTTTATATCACTTTCCTTTTGGATCAGTCTTTTGCTTGCTCTTTTACTTGCTTTCCGCTTTATTTGTGCTTGCAGTTATGCCATTAGCATTCATTCTTTCTGCCTTTATGCTTTTGCCTTTAGCTATGCTTTCTTCTTCGCTTTCCGATTTAATGCTTTCCTTTCTTTACAATTTCATACCGCTTTTACTGTCTGCGCCTTTCTCCCACTTCGCTCTCTTCCAAGCGCACAATCTGTAGTTTCTCTCATTCCCCATGAAACTCACCGGGCAGCGTCGCATTGAGAGGCGGTTCCTCCTGGAAAGTGTGGGGTTGAGGTTCGGGTCTCACCACCTGCCTCTCAGGCACCTTTTGGGTTGGCACTGGCCCCTAAGGAACAAGCACTTTGCTGGATCTAGCCTGCAGAATGCAGGCATCGCTTCTCTGGCTCCCTGGAGGCACGGCTCCCACACACATCGGGCCAGCATCTACCTCCTGCCTGCAGCTCCTGCTTCTCACTGCTCCTGGGCTCAACCAGTCCAGACTGCATCACCAGCTTGCTCCTTCTTGTGTGCATGACCACACCTTTTATAGTGAACCAACCAGTCAAGTGGAGGCAGGTGCGAAATATTTTCTAATTGCTGCCCCCCGACTCTATACGCAGACCAATTGTTCTTTCTAAAGTTTGTTGCCCTTACTTTTCCCTCTTAGTTCCTAGGGATGATCAGCATGGCTCCTAGTTGCCTCTTCTCCATCAGTATTATGTGGGAATGGGTAGGGGGAGAGGCAAGGGGTGTTATGGTACCCCATAAAGGCTTAGGGAGGGCAACTTGGAGTGTGATATGAAAGGGGGAGTCATAAGGTGTTTGTGAATAGAATGGGACATGAGAGTTTCTTCTGTTCTTGTGGTTATAATTTAATCAGATGACTTCCCCTTGTTGCAGAGTTTTCCATCTCTCTGTTTTATTATATAAGCATGGATCGTGACAGTATTCCCCGTATTTAACTTTTCTTCTGAATGGTAGTATTGGGTGTAAGTGTGTGTGTGTATATATATTTATATATATATATATGTATATATATATTTTTATTAAGCATATTTTTAGTTTACAGTTTAAACTTTTTTATGCTATACAAAAAGAACCAAATAAATATTTCCATCAAATTACAGCAAAAAAAAGGGAGGGATAAAAGAATTTTAAAAAATGTCCAGATACATTCTGTAAAAGTCTTCATTATCTGCAAAGTTTGTATATCATTTCAGTGAATCTCTTCCTTTTCATCTAATTCCACTGCTATTTTCTCGAAGATTTTTTTTACGAAAGCCAACAAAGCTAGAATCTCTGTAGTTCTCTGTAGTTCTCCTCCCTTGACACAAGTGAGCCCAAAGATTATTAAGGGATGTTACTGTTGCAATTTGAAACAGAGGCCCCAAATACGTCGTCCTTAAATCTTTGAGTGCTCCACATTCTGTAGTTAAGTGTTCAAGAGTTTCAGGTTTTCCCCGGCAAAGCCGACAAATATAGTTTCGCATTGCAGCTGTTTTACGTCTCTCCAGAACCTCTTTTGTCGGGTACAGGTTAAAACGGAACCTCATGAAGTCTTGTCTCAAGGTAGGAGAGGGAAACTTAGTGAAATATCTATGAACTTCACCTCGTTTCCTGTTGTCTTTTGTTATCCCTCCACCACTTTTCATGGTTCGAATCCGTTCGACTGTATCCACCCAATCCTGGTGGAAAAGTTTCTTCTTGATGTGGGCAGGGTTTTCAAGTAGCAGCTCTTCGCTTAATACTAGGCTTTTTAATATCTCCACACATGTACTCCTCCATTCAGTTAAGGACTTCTCACTGTTAGAGATCAGGGCCTTGTGCAAGACTTCAAACCCATCTTCTACTGGAGGTTTTAAACATTTCCTCAATAGTGAAAGTGATCTCCACACCATGATGGAGTACAGTGACACTGTACCCATTTCTCTCCTGATCACTTCAACCGGGAGAGAGTTAGGCAGGTTCAAAACACATCACCAAAAGGCGCCCTCAACCTGGCGCCACACAGAGCCTGCAAGTTGTCGTTGGTTTCAGAGCCGTACAGCAGTATGGGCGTCACCTTCAATTTATAAAAGCTGGTGACTGGTAATAGGGTACATTTGCAGTATTTACGATTAATTATTCTAGCCTGGGTTGCCAGATTTGTAGCTTTTCACTTCACGGCCATTACCCCATAAGAGTCTACCATGCTGGTATTCACAGTTAGCTCTAAATACTGCATCAAGGTGACCTCGGGTATTTTTACCCCTTGCAGGCTCCAGCTTCTCTTAGTTCTGTGAGTCCCCTTTCCATCTCCTATGACCAGAATTTTAGACTTCTTAGGGTTGATAATTAGTGAGTTGGTGTCCACACATTTGGACAAAACATTCAATTGTCTCTGCAACCCTACTTCAGTTTGGTCCATTATTAGAAGATCGTCAGGGTAGAGAAGTCTTCCTACTGGAGTTCCTGCAATCCTTGGGCAGAAGCATCTCGCGTCCTCAAATGCCTCCTCAATGTCGGGATATATAAAGATTGAATATGGCTGGTGCTAGTCACAGCCTTGCTTTATCCCTGATGATGTTACAATTTCTCTCGACAGAGTACCTGCCCTATCCAACTGTATTCTTAGTGTCGTTCCGGAATGCAGGAGTTCCAAGCCTTCTCTTAAGTCTGTCGGACAGCCCCACGATGTCAATTTTTCCCAAAGGGTTTTTCTATTTATTGAGTCACATGCGTGGGCCAAATCAATTGATGCTATATATATCTTATTTTGCCTAGTAGTTTTGGCCCTGCATTTTAACAAGTTTATCAGGAAGAGGTTTAGAGCCGTTCCTGTCACTTTTTTAAATCCGGACTGCCAACGATCTTGATGGTGTATTTGCTGGGACCATGCGTTAAGATGTTTCAGGAGTATTACTGAGAACTATTTTCCTACCACGTCCAAGAGGGCGATAGGTCTGTAGTTGGAAGGATCAGTCCTATCGCCCTTTTAATATATCAGGACCAAAATTGACTTGGTCCATGAAGTTGGTATTTTCTTTGTCATTTTAATTTCCTTAAACAGAGTCAACATGAAATCGGCCCAGTGCTCCGGATGTGGCTTTAGCATGGCGGATGTTAAACCATCTGGTCCCGCTGCCCTTGATGAGCTTGCTTTGTTTATGAAAGAGAGTATCTCCTCCCTGTCATATTCAAAGGTTCATGGTAAGTTGGAAAGTGTAACCTTATCATGTCCTTCCCGTGTCTTATTGGAGAATAGATCCGCAAAGTGTTTCTCCCATGTAGATGACGATACTGAGTTCAATAATTTCCAGATCTCGACCGTGTTTTTATTGGCCATTAGAGCTAGCATTCTCTCACCATCAGTTTGCAGAAGCTGGTATTGTTGCATTTTTAACCAGTTTTTAAGTGACTGTTTCTCTTTTCTTATCTTTTCTCTTATATCAGGAAACATTCTTTTTAAGTTGCTTGGCTAGTTTTTTTTTTTATAACCTTTTTCTTTTAATTTAGGTCCTGGTTATAACCATGTTTCCTTATGAACACACTTTTCACACCTTTTCCTCTTTTCCTTCTTTGACCTGAAAGATCTTCAAAGCCAGTGGGTATTGGAACGGTGATACAACTTCGCCAGAGGCATCCCTACTTTTGCCATTAAACATGAACCTGGTTAGCTTGCTGATAACAGTGGAGGAAATTCTCAGCCGATTAAGGCCAGGTGTAACCTCAATGCTAGTAGTGTTATATGAATGTGACCTAGCAGTTCGGGCTGGACTACCCCTTTGGGGGTGGGACCAAGCCTGATTTGCATATGGTTTTTCCCCTTTTGTAATGGCTTGGCAGGCGAAGAACGATGGTCTGGAGGGTTGCCCAGAGCAATGCCAGAGGTCAAGATTTATTCTAAACCTTCCAGCCATCAACTCTTTTGTTTTGCTATTGTCTCCCCGAGTGGGAAGGGTATGCCCAGACGTGGGTCCCTGGCCTGCTGGGCCTAGAGACCCAAGCTACTCCTCACTGATGACGCCCAACAAGGCTGAAACATGTCTGGGGATGCTTGTGGTCTCGTGCAAAAGGGATGTGACCTAGCAGTTCGGGCTGGACTACCCCTTTGGGGGTGGGACCAAGCCTGATTTGCATATGGTTTTTCCCCTTTTGTAATGGCTTGGCAGGCGAAGAACGATGGTCTGGAGGGTTGCCCAGAGCAATGCCAGAGGTCAAGATTTATTCTAAACCTTCCAGCCATCAACTCTTTTGTTTTGCTACAACTTCGCCAGAGGCATCCCTACTTTTGCCATTAAACATGAACCTGGTTAGCTTGCTGATAACAGTGGAGGAAATTCTCAGCCGATTAAGGCCAGGTGTAACCTCAATGCTAGTAGTGTTATATGAATGTATAACCTTCCTACTACTGTCTTTTTGTGGTGTCCGACCATCTCTAACAAATTGTGGTCGCTTTTTTCACACAATATCACTTCCAAGTGACCCATCTGTCCCAGGAGGGTCTCTGAAACAAATATGTAATCGTGGATTTTGGTGTAAGGTCCTCTTTTCCAAGTTGCTTTAGGTGGGATGTCACCCCTTATATTGCCGTTCATCAGGTTAATGTTTCTTTTTTGCAGGTCTTCTCTCCAGCTGATGCCCCTTAAGATCTTCAAGGTAGCTACACTTGGTGGATTAATTATCAGTATGTTGGGGTGGTTATCCCGGGGTCGGCTGAACCATCTGCGGACCTCCGGGCTGCAAGGCCCCAACTCCTCCCACGTTCCCCAAAAAATGAGTATGAGACACACACAAGAAGCAAGGCGATTCTGCTGTATATTAGAACAACGGCAGGGATGGGTCTAGGATCGTACGCGTCCGTCCAGACTCTCAAAATCCGTCGGGCTCGCAGGCCCTTTTTGCCGCAGTATGACGCGCTACTTGCGACACCTGGGAAAGTTAGCGAAAAACCTATTGCCAGTCCGGATTGGTTCCTCGAGTGGTAGGGTTAGTATAGTATACATATAGAGAGCAATATTAGTGGTTGAGGATGAGTCAGGTGGTATACTTGGGTTGTCCCTTCTATTAGATAGTTGAAAATTGTTACACGAAGACCCCTGATGATTGGCTAATGTTAGTGGCATCAGTGATGAGTGCCCCCAGGTTCTGATTGGTCCTCCCGCGAGCCCCCCAGTCTGGGACCATAGTTGTTCCCAGCTTGCGGTGTACCTGTCACTAGCAACAATGTGTAACTATGTGTTCGTGCAGACAATGTGCGGGTTTGCTCATAGGCTTGAGAGCAGGCCATTCCCATCGCTGTAGGTGTCCATCTGGTCATTTCACTGTTGCAACCTGTGTCCCAGACGTGGGACCCAGGCGACTTCTTCCTCGTGGGTCTGGCACCTTGTCAGGTTGGCTTGGTCACGTGTGGAGAGACCGTAGCTGGGGCGGAATTCTGCACATTTAAAGTTGTATTTTGCTTCTGTGTGCTTGGCTTTGCTTACAGGTGTGACCTTGGCGCCGGCTGGTAGCATACGAGTTGCAACATCGCCCCCTTGGCTGTGAGCTCTCGCTGGGCTCGTTCTGCGTGATCAGCACTTGTACTCTCGCTTATTCAGTGTTCATGGCGGTTCTTGCTTGCGGCCTACTTGGCCCTGGTTCATGGGTGGGGATGTGTAATGCATGGCACCTGTTTTGCGGTTTGACATGGCTTCATAGGCAGTATTACGTCTTCTTTATATTCTCATCACGATGCGAGGGGTGGGAGAAGCGTCAGCAAGCGTATACGCGAGTGCTTTATGCGTCTTGCGTTTCTGCATTACTAAAACCTATGTGAAAAATAATAAAGATGCGCATCAGTGGGTGTATCCGTCACCTACGTCATAGTACTGAATATATTCTTCGTGTGGGTTGGTGCGTGAGCGACCAGTGTGCATGGTGGCACGTGTGTTCTTGGCAGTTGGCTAGGTCGTTATGGCATCTCTAACAATGTGGGTGCTTGTTGTTGAGGTCTTAGTCGAGTTCATCCATGCCGCAGGTGTCGGCTTGAGTAGGGCAGGCTGGTGGGCATATCCTTATGTTCTTGAACCAGGGTATTTGGTCGTCTGGTAGATAGACAAATTTATTTGGTGGTGGATGTCTGGGCTGCGATCCTCTAGGCCATGGTCGCGAGGAGATTGGTGGGAGATTTTTCTCCCATTCTCCCATTTCAGTCCCCCCTCTGGTCGACTTGTCGACCACAAACATATCTTTTTCTTTATCTCCTCTTACTCTCCATATTTTGGTCACAGCTCCCAGGTCTCCATAGTGGTTGACATGGTCTTCAAATGACCAGTACATATATACACAGCTCCCTCCTGGTTTGCAGTATACCCATCTTCCGATATAGCTCCTCGGGTTTCTTGGGTTCTCAAGCTTAACGGATGGTGGGTCTAAGTGATTGGTGATGATCTGTTTGCGCAGTTTCTCTCTTTCCTTTATTATCACGTCGGTGTGCTGGTCATCATCAGTTGGCATCAAGGGGTGCATGCCAACCATTTCGATCATTTCGTCTGTAGTGCGTGCCTTCCTGGCCTTCCGAAATCTTATTACAATCAATACAGTTGCAGCCAGTATTATGCAGCTAACTATTACCTTCAGCCCGTCCGACAGCCATGATGGCATCCATGACCATAACAATGAAAACCAGCTATTCTCCTTCTTTACTCCTTTACTTTCTTCCATCATCTTGGAGTGCATCTGGGCCAGTTGTGATACTGCTTCAGTAAGTGTACCATTATCTGCATCGTTAGCAGGAATAAATGTGCAGAATGATTGTCCTATCTTTGCACAAACTCCTCCTTCCATTGCTGTGAGAAGATCCAGTACATATCTGTTCTGTAGTGCTACCATTCTTACCGCTCGCAGCTCCTCTTTTATGGCATTGAATCCGTTTACTGTTGAATTAATCGTCATCATTAGTTCCCATCGGGTGATCTAGAGCCATTTAGCGTTTGCATAAGCTTGCAGTCCTGGGTGTATTATTTACGAGAAGAACATTGCAGCCCTGCTGAATAATCTATGTTCTGGTGGAATAGAAGTGAGTGCTGTTTCCGACCTTCCCCACAGGTAGTTTCCTGTCAGGGGTTCTCCTTGTCTCTTTATCCTTGTTAGGACTTTATTGTTGTTGTTGTTGTCTCCCTCCTGTGATTGTACAGATCTCCTCTTCCTCTTATTTCCTTCATCCATTTTGGGGAAATTGGCCATGTTCACATGTTTTTGGGGCACCACTAGTGATGGTACGTTGATGTGTACCATTGTGCATATACCATTCCACAACGGAGGCAAGGTGTGATATGCCTTATCTCTGCAGGCCCAATAGTGATCCATTATCACTGCCGTTCCAGCACCCCCCTCTGGTAATTCGAACACACTTCCACAGTTGGTGTTATATCCCACCTCCACATCTCCTCTGTGTTGGTAGCATAATTTGGGCGCGGTCAGCGGTAATATGCTTATTGGCTCATCATCCTTCTCCATCCATGTCAGCATGGGTACGTATTTGCCCCATGTCGTCCAACATCTGTCGTTGTGTTCCTGTATGGTGGTAATATTTTCTCTTGTTATCATGTTGCTACCGACCACTCCTATTTCCCATTCATTGTTCATGTATACCTTCCCTGTTATTGTTATCAGTGGCCTTTCCCAACATCCTTGTATACCAGGCTCTTCAGTGGCGTACCAATCACATGGTAGGTATTGTAGTGTTATTTTCTTCGTTTCCCCCTTTTCAGGGCCACTCGTCCTATATCTGAACGCTTCAGCGTGTAAACTGCTCTTATGGTAACTCAAATATGACTGGAAGATATTGTTTTCGTATGGGTATGTGTCTCTTGTTTCCCACTGCATTCTCACCACCGTTCCTTGAAATCGTCCTCTCGTTTGAAATAGTGCCAGATATACTATACATCGCGCCGTCTTTTCCTGTATTTCTGTGGCAACGAATGTCCGTAAAGCGCTCATGGCGTATGGGATCAATGAGCACACATAACAGCTATCTTCTGTTGTCTGCTTAGCAATTTGGGTCATGTGCTGGTACCACATGTTGTTTGAGACGTGTGCTGAATCTGTTATGTAATTACCAATACCCTTGTTATCACTATATGTGCTGCGGTTAACTCTATTTCCCTTATCCGTAGGGTTGCTAGTACCACCTGACGTCATACCTGTTGCAGCCGTGGGAGGGGGCATGTTAGTTTTGGGTGCAGCCATAATATTGATCGCACAACTTTTCTGCCATACAGAGGCAGCCAGCAGAACAGTGATGACCAATACTCCTATCATTTTTATTACAAGAGCTAGTCTCACCGGCATTTTGCTCTTACCTTGCTGCAGTCTGGCAGCTTATTCTTGCGACGTTAAAGGTGCCTGCCTGAAAATCCTCAATACGCTTGTTATTATTGTTAGTCGTTGTTATTAAGCTCTCCCTATCAAGTAATCGTTCAGTGCCCAGGCGAAGAGCTGTTCCCACGCTAATCTTAGTGATCTATCTCTTAGAGCCGGTAAGTGCTCGTGAAGATGGGGAAATGATTGTTCTATGGCCAAAACAAATGCGGTGTACTATACGCGTACCCTCCTTCTTTTTAGGTACTTTGGTCTTCTTATATGATATACAAATTGGTGTGATAGGGCTTCAGGGATGTTATCATCCGTGGGCAGCATCTGGGCCTGGGCAGAGTACACTGTTAGTTACTTATTTTCTTAACAATACAATTATACACGGTACCTGCATGTGCGAGAGAAGAAAAAAGAGAAAACATACAAGTGTTTTATATGTGTGTGTGTGCAATACCCAAGTTTGTTATACAACGTCCTTCAATCGGGGGTGACCTTAGAGGGGAGGGGGCTGGGGCTCAGTTGGGCAGAGGTTGTTTACTTTGTGATCTCGTGACCATGGGATGGGCTCTGGGCAAGCGTCCAATGTCTATCTCAGTAGTTGCCTCTGGGGAATCTGGGGGGTGATCAGATGTAGTGACACTACTGTCATCAGCTGTGATCGATGTCTCCTTCTCTGTAGCCGATGCTGTTGATGCCGTTGCTCTTCCAATGGCCCTGTCGTTAACGCTAGGGCGGGTCTGGAGTTTGTAGATCTTTACGTCATGTAGGTGATTTCAGGCACGCTTATCCTGTAATTTCACCGCTCTGGTAGCTACCTCTTCTACCAAATGCGGACCAGTAAAGCGTGGGCCGTTCCACTTTCTATTAAAGTTGCGGAGTAGCACATGGTCACCTTTAGCAATAGTGCATAGTCCTTCCTTTCCCAGTTCCTTGTTGGTGTCTTCTTGTTGAGAACTCTTCGACCCGCCCCGCGTGCGCTCGAGCTGTTGAGATATAAACGCTACACTAGTAATCAAAGAAGACACATATTGATACATTTCGTCACCAAGAACAGTTGCAGTGTTTTCATGGTCTGTGAATGCTCTTGATGTAGGCGTTAGAGGAAGGCGCATTTGACGTCCTGTCACCACCTCGTGGGGAGTGAGGTGGTGGTCAGACCGTGGCCTATTCCTTAGCTGAAATAGAGCCAGCGGAAGACAGTACAACCAGCTCTTCTTGGTTGTCTGCTGAATTTTTGCGATTTCTTCTTTCAATAGGCCATTCAGGCGTTCACATATACCGTTGGCCTGCAGGTGATATGCACATGCAAATATATGTTTAATACCCAGCAAGGACGTGATGTGCTGAAACATTTCATTAGCAAAGTATGGGCCGTTATCTGACCACTGCCTTTCGCACACACCCCACCTGGGGAAGACCTCTCTCACTAAAAATTTAGCTGCTCTGAACGCATCCGCGTGTGAGCAGGGTCCGGTCTCGATCCACCTGGAGAATGGGCATACCACTACAATCATATACCTATGTCCTTGACATACATTGATCATATCAACGTAGTCAATATGAATGTGTAGGAAGGGTCCCTCTGGCCAGGGTATAGTACCTTTTATCACTTGCAGCGTGTGACCGGCCGTAAACTGTTGGCATGTGAGGCAATTGCTGATGAAATTTGTTACATGAGAATTTAACTCGGGGCAGAACCAATCTTCCCTAATTTGTGCTGCAATTACTTCCTTTCCTGTATGTGCTGGATGATGGAGCTGGGCCAGGGCGGTGTTCAACAGTGCCAACGGCATGACCACCTTTCCAGTATTATTTTGACGCCACAGTGCGTCAGTTGGGGACATCGTACATCCTCTTTTTACCCATAGTTCCTTTTCTGTCATTGGTGCGGCTGCCTGTAATTCCATTATCTGTGTTGCGGGGAGATGGGTGTACCCTCCTTTCATCATCATCTGTTTTGCCATCCCCCTCCCTCTCTCTGACTCTGGGGGGTTCCATATTTCACCAAAGTATGCCGCATGCTTGGCATGTGCGTCTGCTGTTTCATTCCCTTTCGAGATATGGTCGTCTCCATTAGTGTGTGCCGGGCATTTAAGCAAAGCTATCTCTTGGGGATCATTAATTACTTCAATTAATTCTGCTAACAAAAGAGCATGTTGCACTGGGGTGCCATCAGCTCTCCTAAACCCTCTTCTCTGCCATTTTATTAGCCCCGAGTGGACGGTTGACGTGACATATGCGCTATCAGAATATATAGTAACTCTTTTGTCAACGCTTTCCTTCAACGCCAAGATCAGTGCAACCAATTCCGCTGCTTGGGCCGAATAATGCTGTGGTAACTGTACGCATTTCACCGGGACATACATCAAATCTTCTGTCATTTTTACAACTGCTGCCCCAGTTCTCATTATCCCATCACTTTGGTCTATTGTTGATGACCCATCAATGTACAAAATCTCCCCACCCTTAAGTGCATCCTTTTCAACTTTTCTAGTGCCGGAGTACTTTTCGATAGTCTGTGTACAATCGTGAGCATAATCACCTTCCTCAATAACTTCTGCTATAAATCTGGCCGGGTTAACTGTACTGCATCTGACAATTGACAATTCGGGACTAGACAAGATGAACTCATAACCTGACTCCCTCGGTGTGGTTAGTGTGGATTTAGGCTTATTCAATATTGCAAATAGCGCATGCTCCACAAATAGTGTGGTTGGGCACCCCATTGTAATCGATGATGATTTTTCCACCGCTAATGCAACTGCGGCGAGACTCTGTTCGCAAGGGAAATGTCCTAGCATGACAGGGTCCAAGTGACCGCTGTAGAACACTATTGGCTTATGTCCCATGCTGGTTTTCTGAGTCAATACTGCTTTCATTACTGCTGAGTCGCAATGCAAAAAGATAAAGAACTGTTGTTCATAATCTGGGGTGGCTAGTACCGGAGCAGTGGATATGGCGTGTTTTAACTCGTCAAATGCCTCCTTCATTTCCCTTGTCCATCCCAATGTTTTGTCCCCTTTGTGGGCTTCTCTCAATGCCTCGAGTAGGGGTCCTATGTATGAGCTGTAGTCAAAAACCCATGCTCTACAGTAATTGCATAATCCCAGGAACTGCTGCAGCTCCCTCACCGTTTGTGGTTGTGTTGTGTGCTTGTGCTCTTTGCGGAGCAATCTTTCTTCCGTGCTGTGATATTAGTTGACCAATGTATAGTACCTGTTCCTGACAGTACTGTAACTTTTCTTTGTCTACCTTGTAACCCTTTTCAGCCAACACTGTCAGCATTTTCATTGAGTCCTCCCTGCACCTTTTCTCGGTTGTGCTGCAACATATTGCAGCACCGTACTTTCTAATTCAATGTTTCCCAAGTCCATCTGTATTACTCTGATGAAAATTGAGGGTGACTCGCAGTACCCTTGTGGTAACCTGGTGTGTTTCCATTTTGTGTTCCTGTATGTGAAGCTTGTCAAGTCTTGTGAATCTGGGTGCAGGGGTATTGAGAAAAAGGCATTTTTGAGGTCAATCACGGTGAACCGTGAGGCCTCTGCCGGAATTCCACATAATATTGTGGTTGGGTTTGCTGCTATGGGGTATTCTGCCTCTACAATGTTATTCAAGGGTTTAAGGTCCTGGATAAAATGCCAAGACCCTCCTTTAGCTTTGCGCACTGGGTACACGGCCGTGTTACATGGTGATTCTGATGGTACCAATATGCCATCATTTATCAGGGACGTTATGGTTTCGTATATGCCCTCATCTGCCTCTTTTGATAGTGGGTATTGTTTCACTCTAGGTATTATCGCACCCTTCTTCAGCTTTATTCTTACTCCTCCGATACTCTTTATGCTGCCCACGTCATAGGGACTGGTGGTCCACAGTGATGCTGGAACCTTAGCCATATCTTCCTCGTAGAATGGAACTGGGGTAGATGCGGGTGCCTCAAGTGCCATGGCCATTTTCTGTGCCACTTGCTTATACATCACTCTAAGCCATATATCTACACTCATCATAAATACCATCTCTCCTTCTTCCCTGTCTTCTGAAAAGAGCTCTTCATCGGACACCTGGGTGAGCCTGCATCCCTCAGCCAGTGCTATCACTGCCCTCCATGCTCTCCCTTCCTGGTCTTGGGCATGTACTGCGATATAATCAGCAGTTGCTATAATACTCTCGATGCTCACCGAAATCACCTTCCCTTCTGGTTCATTGGCTGGTGTCTCAGGCCTGAACAAATATGCTGCTGGCCTCCTCCAGATCTTTCCTTCTATTCCTGGCATCCAGGCGAATACCATGTTTGTTCCGTACTGGAACAGTTCGCCATCCACTGGCTCAGCCCGAGCTACTGTCTGGCCACAGTACGCTTGCAGTATTTGTCGTGCAGTAAGCATGTTTATTCCTGGTGTGGAGCAAATTATGCCATCCTCTGTGAAGGAGATTGTCATATGTAATCTGCTCATTATGTCCCTCCCAAGTATGTTCACTGGCGACTCCCTTGAATACAGGAGCGGGACAGACATGTCATAATCTCCAATAGATAAGGAGATGTTACCAGTAAAGGGAACCAACCCCCTAGCCCCAGAAAATCCTTGGGTGTTCATGGCCTCACCTGACATTTTGAATCTACCCTCCCTTATACAAGACCTGGTTGCCCCAGTGTCAACAAGGAATGATAATTGTTTGTCACCTATCGTTACCTCAATGCGTGGTTCCTCTGCACTATTAGGTGTTATCGACAGGATGGGACACACCAAGGACGTCTGTGGGCTGTCCTATTGTGGGTATAATGACTGACTGCTTCCTGTGTAAGGGTTGTGTCCCAGGATAGTCACCCTTCCCAACTGTGTTTGTTGTAGCTGTATATCGGTGGGGGTTAACTTATGGTCCTGTATTTTAGTGAGCTGCTGCACTGGCTGCACTTGGTGTTGTTGTGTTATTGCCACCTGTTGTTGCGGTAGTGAATATGTCTGCAGCTGTTGTTGTGTTGCTAATTGCTGCTGTGTGCTGCTCTGTTGTAGCCCCTGTGGTTGTTGGTAACCCTGCTGCTCCCTCATAGGCCCTTGTTGTCCTTGTTCCCCCCATGCTGGTGGGGAGGGTCTCATTCTACACGTACGTGACATGTGTCCTAACATCCCACAAACCCAACATACAGGTGGTTCCCTGGTCTGCCATGGGAAACCTCCTGCATTATCTTGGTACCCTGGTTGCCCAGTGGGGTGGAAACTTCGAAATCCTCCTCCTTGCTGTTGTGCAGGTTGGCCATATCCCCTCCCCCTCATCATGCCTCCCCTTCCCCTGAGGTTGTTATAATATCCATTTCCTGGTACCATATACCCTCATCCTAGGTTAGCCGTGTATGGTGGGGGTGGTGGCAGCTGTTGTGTTATAAGTCGTGGTGATTGTGGTAGTGGTGCTATTTGTAGTTGTGAGGATCCTGTGCGGCCACAACTTGCGTGGGGTTTGGTGTCATTGTTGTTGGTGTAGTTATTAGTGCTCCTTCCATGGTGTATTTAGTCAGTTTTTTCTGCACTAATTTAGCCTCTTCCGCTTTTCTATCTTCTTCCTTTTGTTTCATCTTTTCTTGCCACATCCTACAATGGTGTACTATTGTCAATTGTATTTCCGGCCAGGCCTTGGCTTCCATCCCCACTATTTTCTTCAACTGTTTTTGTACTGTCTCCGGAAACCCTTGTATTAGTATGTGGTAAAATATTGCCGGTGTCTTGTCCCATTGCTCTCTAGTTTCCATACGCCACTTCTCCTGAATCTCCTGGATATAATCAACAGGATCTTCGTTCTCATGCATCTTGCGTGACGTAATTGCTCCTATATCTGAAGTGTCTGGGTATTGTACCCTCAGAGCTTGCCATAATGCATGCCTGCAATTCGCAAATGACGCCCCGTCATGTGATGTGTTCGTTATTGTGACCCCGGGGAAACCCGCTCTCTTCCAGATGTCATCTGCTGCATCCCCTAATATTGATATTAATAGGCCCTTCACGTCTCCTACTGCTAGTTTCTTTCCTGCAGTGTGCTTTTCCATCTCGTATCTCCATTTTCCCGCTCCTCCACTTAGTGATGGGAGCCTACACTTTATATTTTCCTTATCGGTATGCTTCCAAGGGATGTATTGTGGTCTAACCCACGCCCCCCTCTCCAATAGCGGCATTAGATTGTGTCCCATCTGTCCCCCCAGTTGTCGCGGTGTGGAGTGCGTATACCCCTCTTCTTCTTCTGTGTCAACTAGATCATCTGTCATGTCCATATTACCGCTGCTCGTTGTAGCTTCCCCTTCATTTCTCCCCCTTCTCTTATTATTTTCTTTATTTAATGTGGGTGTGTGTGTCCGTTCTTCCTGCCTACGTCCGGGGAGATCTTTAAGCCTGCCGGAATAGGGTGTGTGTTCAGGAGCGGGTGTGGGTGGACATGTTGGGCGGAATGATGCGGGTGTAACTGCACGTGTTTGCCCTCCCGCCACTTCTCGTTCTTTCTCCTCACTTCCCCCCACTTCTTCCTTCTTTCTGCATGCCCATGGTGATTCCCGGTTGGTGCGGGTGATGTACAATTTATCAAAGCTTTCCCTATCGCCGCTTCTTCCTTGTCCCCCCATTCCTTCTTCTTCTTCGCTGCAGAATTCATCCAGGAGCGACAACCCCCAATCTGTCCCTTTCCCCCTAATCGTCACTGTTTTTAAGTCTATTAAATCCGTTCCTTCCTCTTCTCCTTTACCAATTGTTCCCTTATGTGCTGATGTTGTGGCTACTTCTGCATCCCGACGTACATATGTCCTTACCCCACTCTCCCCTTTCCTCTCTCTTCTTTCCCCTTCCCTCTTGTCCACTATTTCACCACCTATTTCCTCTCTTTTCTTTTTCAATTCCTCCATCACCTCACTACTCACCTTCTCTAATATCCTTTCTTCCTCTCTCCTCCTTTCCCATCTCTCTCTCTCCCTTTCTAATATGCTTTCTATTACTTTACCTTCCTCGTATTTCCTGGTGCTCTCGGATAGTATTTTCTTCTTCCATATTTCCATTTCCTTTTCTTTCTCTTCTTCCTCTCTTTTCCTGTCACGCTGTGCTGCTCGAGATACCCTTTCTGCTATCGCCTTCATCCTTTCAGCTTCCTTCTTCCGTTCTTCAGTTCGTTCCCTCATTTTTTCTAACTCATCCTTACTTTCCTTCCTTTCCCGCCTTCTCCCTCGTTCCTCTTTCTCAAGCTGTTTGATCAGTGCATTTTGCTCATTCCTTAATTCTGCCAATCGTTCCTCCAACATCTCTTCCTCTGCTCGTAACAGCTCCCCCTTTATCTTCCTCCCCTCTTATTTCACTGCTACCCCCATTGTCCTGGTTCATTCTCCGTACTACCTCCTTTTCTTCTCCCGTTAGTGTCCCTCGCAATTTTAACAGCACCTGCGCGGCTACCCACTCGTCGTGTCCTATGGTTGGGATTGGTTCTTCACTATTCTTCCCTTCCTTTGCGTGCATCTTCGTACAAGTTGGGCCTACCGTACGTGTCACCTCCTCCCCCCCTGTGTAGCTACCTGTAGCTGTATATGGTGGTGGGCTGTACGCGGGGTTCGAATATCCCTCAGCCGCCGTTAGTTGTTGCCTTACTGCTTCTCGTAGTTCCGTCACAGGATATAACCCCCCTTCTTCACTACTTTGGCTAGGGGCATGTCGTCGGTCCTTTCCTTCTTTACTTCTATTTCATTTGCGATGCTAAGCTTTTCGTCCCCCTCTCGGTCTCTTCCCGTGCACTGTGCGCTGTCAACCTCCTTTTCCCCATTTCCCTCTTCGTCCTTAATCTTCTTCCCCTCCTTCGTTTCCTCCATAGTGAACATCCCGGTTGGTCCTGGTCGGGACCCCTGGAACATCCTCCATAAGTTAAACACCTCCACGTGATGCGCCAACTTCTTCCCCTTGTATGTGCTATGTATGTGTGTCAGTAGTGAGTGTTGGACGTACGGGTCGAAGCTGCCGTTAGGCGGCCAGGGTGTCGTCATTTTGTTGTCTGTCCCTTGTGTCCATTCTATGCTGTATTTGATCAGTTTTTCCCTATGGGGCGATAGTGTTTTACACATATGCTGGAGTGGGGTAGTGAGGGTATTCCCCCACCCTCCCGATCCTAACCCGTATGACAGGGTTACACTGTGTTTTTAGCTCCCTTCAGTATAGTTGTCATTACCTGGACGCGTAGTTTGGGGACTTGCGACCGTCCGCTAAAAGAAAAACAGTCTAATATAACAATTGCAAATATGCTGTCTTTTCCTGTGTTTGTTTTTCTTCCTTAATACCGTTACGGCCCCCTGCGGCCATGGCGCACGAAGCCCCCTGCGGCTGCGTGCCCTGTGTGACGTGCTTATACAGCCGTCCCACTTTTCTCCTCCCCTCCTCCTCCTACCTCACTCGGCATGGCCGGCGTTCTCCGTGCACGGTCACTTCCCCCTCTCCACCTGTCCCGTATTTTGGGTGGCCGACAACCTCCGTGCGCACTCCCTGCCCTCTATTCACTTCCCCACCACCCTTCAACAATGCTGTGTGGTCAAGGTATCCTATGAAAGCCCTACGGGTGACATCACCGACCTCTTCCAAAACTACTGGTAAGATCTTTTACACTTCAGAAAGCTCGCAATAAGTTTTTACTGTTTGTCCCCGTTAATCCCACAGCTGTCCTCTTGTTATGCCTGGAACAAGGTAACCAACAATATACTCGTATAATCGGACTGCGCACGCTGCATCGCCTCGCGTGTGATACGCCCCTAAATGGGAGGGCTTAACCAGCCAATTATCTTCTGTACTAGGCAACAAGTTAGCTGCCACCTACAGGAAAACGTCATCTATCTATCGAGTTTCACTGCTCGATCAATAGGGATCCTCATCTACTCATTGATCAATAACCGCCAATTCGTAGGAAAGCCACACACCCACCCCCCTTACAGGTGGCCACGACCTAGGCCAAACAGTGTCTACGAGCAATCGCACGTGGTGCTTTCTTGCTCCACCCACCCTTTTTCGTGACTTGGTAGCGGACGGCTCTCGCGCCTGTCCTGCTACCATTCACTTCACCGTCAACACTAATTGATCAAATCTTCTCCGCACACCTTAGTAATACCTCCCACCGCCCTTATTTCACTCCTCCCCCTCCCTCACAATCTCACATTGCTTGTTGGGTGTGACATACTCACCAAGTTCTCTTGATGTGGGGCCGCTCGACTGCGTGCACCCCTCCAAGCGGCTCGCCACCTCCCCTCGTCTGGACCACGTCTGGACACTCGCCAACCGCGGGCGGGATACTTCTCAACCGGCTCCCGAGGGCCAATATCCAGATTGCGCTGTCCGGTCTTCTCGCAGTTCCGCGATGGTCCTGTAGTCCTCAAAAAGGGGGCAGCGGCAGAGGGGGCCCACGCCGCTGGGCCTCCTCGCAACGAGAGGCCTTGGGAAAAATAAAAATGAAAAGGTAGATCGTAAACAGATCTCAGCAGTGCCTCCAACTTGTTGGGGTGGTTATCCCGGGGTCGGCTGAGCCATCCGCGGACCTCCGGGCTGGGACGCCCCAACTCCTCCCGCATTCCCCAAAAAATGAGTATGAGACACACACAAGAAGCAAGGCGATTCTGCTGTTTATTAAAACAACGGCAAGGATGGGTCTAGGATCGTACGCGTCCGTCCAGATTCTCAAAATTCGTGGGGCTCGCAGGCCCTTTTTGCCGCAGTATGACGCGCTACTTGCGTCACCTGGGAAAGTTAGCGAAAAACCTATTGCCACTCCGGATTGGTTTCTCGAGTGGTAGGGTTAGTATAGTATACATATAGAGAGCAATATTAGTGGTTGAGGATGAGTCAGGTGGTATATTTGGGTTGTCCATTCTACTAGATAGTTGAAAATTGTTACACAAAGACCCCTGATGATTGGCTAATGTTAGTGGCGTCAGTGATGAGTGCCCCCAGGTTCTGATTGGTCCTCCCGCGAGCCCCCCAGTCTGGGACCATCGTTTTTCCCAGCTCGCGGTGTACCTGTCACTAGCAACAATGTGTAATTATGTGTTCGTGCAGACAATGTGCGGGTTTGCTCATAGGCTTGAGAGCAGGCCATTCCCATCGCTGTAGGTGTCCATCTGGTCATTTCACTGTTGCAACCTGTGTCCCAGACGTGGGACCCAGGCGACTTCTTCCTCGTGGGTCTGGCACCTTTTCAGGTTGGCTTGGTCACGTGTGGAGAGACCGTAGCTGGGGCGGAATTCTGCACATTTAAAGTTGTATTTTGATTCTGTGTGCTTGGCTTTGCTTACAGGTGTGACCTTGGTGCCGGCTGGTAGCATACAAGTTGCAACATCGCCCCCTTGGCTGTGAGCTCTCGCTGGGCTCGTTCTGCGTGATCAGCACTTGTGCTCTCGCTTATTCAGTGTTCATGGCGGTTCTTGCTTGCGGCCTACTTGGGCCTGGTTCATGGGTGGGGATGTGTAATGCATGGCACCTGTGTTGCGGTTTGACATGGCTTCATAGGCAGTATTACGTCTTCTTTATATTCTCATCACGATGCGAGGGAGAAGCGTCAGCAAGCGTATACGTGAGTGCTTTATGCGTCTTGCGTTTCTGCATTACCTGTAATTTGAGATAAAGAGAGAAGATGATCAGAAAGATTCTTCCCACTTACACACCCTCAAAACCCATTGGCAGGGGAGCCCTTGAATAAAGATGACTCCAATGAAAAAGGGCCCCGGATGGGGGCCAGTGTGGATACTAACAAGTCACGGAATACATATACGAGTACATCAACATTTACGGAACCAATGTCTTCGGCAATCATAGTCGTTGCAGGTACAGAGGTGGAAGGAATTAGATCAATCTAAAGCCAATCTACGCTTGAAGGAAATCAAATTACTGCACCGGTACTCTCGGCAGAAAAGAACAAGGAACCAATACGGGACTCTCACTCGCCCCCAAAGAATTTTAACATCTTTAATAAATTAGGTGAGGGCGACAAAAGTTTAATTAAAAAGACGGATGATTGCCGAAGACATTGGTTCCGTAAATGTCGATGTACTTGTATATGTATTCCGTGACTTGTTAGTATCCACACTGGCCCCCATCCGGGGCCCTTTTTCATTGGAGTCATCTTTATTCAAGGGCTCCCCTGCCAATGGGTTTTGAGGGTGTGTAAGTGGGAAGAATCTTTCTGATCATCTTCTCTATCTCAAATTACAGGCTCTAGTATGCTCTTCAAGATGTTGGTAGTTTGCTCCTCATTTTTATCCATTTTTGTTTGTATGGCCGTAATGAAACCTTCTAAGTAGATCAATTTACTATGCAACATTGCGATCAATGTAGTTTGATCTCTTATCTGTTAATTTTGAGTCACGATCAACTTCATAAAAGGTGCCATAGTTAAAGAAAAGGCTGTGATTAGTTTGGGGTCAATTGTACTGAAACTGTTCGATTCCTCCTTACTTTGTTCTACCTGGAAGGCTATTAAGTTCACTAACAAATCCTCGTCAAGTGAATGAGATATTACTTTATCTAAGTCGATCCTTCGTCGTTTGTTTGAGGGAATTACCTTTGGTGGTTTGGGGCGGTCTATTATCTGCTGTCTGTTGCTCACTTTTGAGCCTACTGAAGCACATTGTTTAGTACTGAGTCCAGTAATCACAGGCTCCTGCAGCTTCACTTCAGCCACTGGTTTATCTCCACAACATCCATTGATTACTGCACTCTTGAGTCCGAGTCATTGCCCAGGTCAGTCACCCCTTCCAGTGAGGTGTCTGCACTTGGAGAAATGTCTATTTGGCCTTCTTTAGTGTCAGCCACCGAGCAAGGTGAGGTATCCATGCCCTTTCCACCGGTTTCTGTAGGCGTTAGGGCTTTATTCTTAGTATTCTAATTATTTTTAGTGTGACCCCAGTCCCATCCTTGTTTGTCGTCTTTCCTTTTATAGTTAAAACTCTGATTCCCTTTCAACAAAACAGGCGTGATGCCCCTAGGTCTCCAGGCACTTGCAGAAATACCTTGTGCAAGGTGGGCATATGATTGACCTTTAGCATTGGTTCCAAATGTGTATGAAGAGGGTAATGTAGCACCCCTATTTGCCTCCTGAATGCCATATTGTGGTTTTACAGTATCTGATGATTTGTGACTTTAAAGCACTCCTGCAGAAGGAAGAGGTGACATTTTACTTGTGTTGGTATTAAGGCTGGGGGAATGTACAGGGCTTGTAACCTCCCCCAAGTGGAATCCATTTGCTTCTGCCATGGGGTCATTTGCGTTGTCATTCTTAGCATTACTTGGTGATAATGAGAGGTCTATTTCCTTTTGTAGTATCCTTCCTTCCCCTATTGATTGATCCGCCACTGCCCTCGATTCCTTCTGGAGGACATTTTCATGTGACGTTGTTTTATTTATTATTTCCACTATAGGATTCTAGTGCCCTCCTATCTGTGGGAGAACTATTGTCTGAGAATGGGAGGCCTTAGGTGAACTACCTTCAGCAACCTTGTTGGCTTCAATACTCCCCCCACATTTCCCCAATGCAGTTCGACTTTCCTCAAAAATGGCTTCAGCCATGGCCTTCACAAGTTCCAAATCGTCCTCCATGTAAGTACAGGACTCAGAGTCACAAACGGGGTAATTGTGGGTTTCAATTGCACCTAAAGCTGTAATTCCTCCCCTCCGCAGATCAAAGGGTCATCAGCCCCACAGTCTCTGCGGTGCAGTGCTTATGTGCAGGACGATATCCGTGTAGTCAAAGGGAGTGTGGCTGCGTACTTCCAGTCGATTGCAGAGTTCAATACACAAAGGGCACACCTTTAATCGAACGCCACCGTACCCCGTCCTCGCACAGCCCACAAACTCCTTACTTGCGTATTACCAGACCATAGCCCGTCCTTTTCTTGTCCTTATTCCTCGTACTCCGCCACTCTAGGAGAGTTGTATGTTATGCTCGGGTCTTCAGCCAGAGGTACGGGGACACAACACAACCGTGTTACCCCGTGGAACATCGGTGAACACACTTTTCCTCTCGCACTTCTCCTTTCCGCTTCGCTTCCTCGGACCAAGGAGATTAAGTGTCTGTCTCATGTAGCACACTGAGTCCACTGGGTAAACTCCTTAAAGAAACAGTGCTGCAATCTGTCAACCGGCAATTTCTGGACGCATTTGGCGGTGAACACACTTTTCCTATCGCACTTCTCCTTTGGGTGTAAGTATAATGAATGGGTGTTTGTTCCTGTTTCCCTAGTCCTATAGTTGTATTGGAGGAAGGTAACCGAAAAGGAGGAAGTTGGGTTGCAAAATATATTGTAGTTTTTGAGGAACGAGAGAAAAGGTTAACGTCATGGGTTGGGAAAAGGTTTAATTTACCTTTTAGATCAAGGTTTCTTTCTCTTCCTTCTAATGGAAAGTCATGGGGTAAGGCGGGGTCAGGATGACCATATCCCATGAAGGTTTTCGGGACTTCCTCCTCCTTCTCTATTCTTCCATCTGAATACTGTGTCTCACCCAGGGCATTCCCTCAAGGACAACCACGGGCTCCCCTGCCCAGGTGATCCTCCGTCGCTCGTCCACTCCCAGGATTGTGATCCAAGAGCAATGGCCCTTCCCTGGACACTTGAATAGAGTACTTCCGGGGCTTAAATGAGAGAATAGCCCTAGTTTTCTCACAAGGGTTAGTGAAACTAAACATTTTGGGTTGTGCCAGAGTATTGTACTCTGTGGCGGGGTGGGTCAGGAATGGGTATTAATTAAAAGATTGAATGGGTCCCTGGTATGGAGGTCGGGACCTCACAAGTATGTACTGTGACGAGGAAGAGTAAGACTAGGAGTAATGAAGATCACTGGTAAGTAACCGGCTCAGCTACCCTAATGGCTAAATGAAGATAATGCATTGTACCTTCCCTGCTGCTAGTGACTAAATGCCGATGAGGCTCTAGGTATAATCAAATGTGCTGACATACATTTCTTATCCCAAGGTCTTTGTATGTTTGTTAAATTTATACAGCTTTTTAAAATCTTATTCCTTTTCTTTAGCTTGCTGTATTCGGAGATTATTGTCACATGCGACTAGAGGAAAGGTGATGGCACGGTAATATAGTGTGAGAAAAAGAGAAGATAGGGGAAACAGGATTTCCTCCATTACAGGGGAAGACAGAGCTGCCAATAGAGTAGAAGTCCAGTATATGAAGGACCTGGGCTCCCTCCACTCGGCAAAGGGGAGTTTGAGGAGGGAAAATTCCCTCATTCCGAGGCTATGGGACTGAGGAAGGGTCTAAACCAGTGTGCAAATAACTGATTTTGCTCTGTAGGCCCCAGGGGCGCCACCAAGGGGTGGCCAGTGGCCACCCTTATAAAAATGCTGGCCCTCCCAACGGCCACCCCAGCGAAAAAGCAAAAAAAAACAAACATGAACTATGCATGAACAATAACATGCCCAGTTCAGTGGGGAAAAAAAATCTTTCTTTTTTGCCGCGCCTGTGTATGGACTGTAGTCAGATCAGAGAGACATGGTGGCCCTGCACCCCTTTGATCGATTTGCGCATGCTAAGTGGACCCGGAAACACAGCCTGAGCGTGCACATTTCTGCTTTGGCTCGCGCTTCCAGGCTTTGTTCCAGGCTCTGAAAAGGAGACCTGGGCTGCGGTGCTGACTGAGGGATCGAGTGGTTCCTGGAAAACACTTCAGAGCACGCTGAGGATGGCATGTGTGTGGCACCAGGGGGTGGCGCGGCAAGACCACTCAGGAATCTGGGAATCCTGGGAAAGATCAGTGTTGTTATTGCTAGGATGGTCAGCAAAATGTCTCTCCAGGGGTTGCCACGTTTATCATAGGGAATTAACCTTTGAGTTTTAATGTAATGCCCCTTTAAAACTGTAGGTGTTTAACCCAAACCCTACCTTCGACTAGGACTAAGCATGTTCGAGGACAGGTGGGCTATAATCTAGCAAATGTGTACTGGAATAGAAGCCTCTAAGGGTGTCCAGTATCCCTATTAGGTTAGAAATCGTGACACTCAATAAATAATAAATCTTCTGACTCTGTTCTTAGTGTTCTCAGACAACAATATCCTATTTTGTTGTGGAAAGACCCTTTCCCCTGATAGGTCTGAATCCCCAGCCCATTCTGACAAAACTAAATAAAGATGATGCACTCTGTCCTCTAACTAGCATGTTTTCTTTTGCTCCTATGTTGCACTACCCCACATCCGTGCCACGTTTCTAACATATTGCATTTCCTCACATCCGAGCATGTCATGCAGTACCACTACTGCCATATTTCCTAGATTTGCCTTTTTCTCTCTGACTGGCTCACTATCCTGTGTTGTCCGTTGACCTCATTGCCAAATCTGATATTTACTTGGCTAAAAAGAGGCAGTTTAGACCACTCTAAGGCACACCCTAACCCTACAATGAGTACAAGGCCCCTGTTTTAAATGCTCCTTTTTAGTTTGGCTGTTATGTGGCAGGGCCACCTAAACGCTGAAACTATTGCATTAGGAGTACAGATGGGGAGAGATGGCATATGAGGAGGGAGACAAAGCTTTAATGTGTTGTTTGGTTATTTACCCACCCATTGACTGCCCATGGCTATGCTAATCCCTGTGGTCCCTCCAACCAAGTACCTCCCCCCTCTCCCCAACCCCCACCAAAGCACCTCCTCATGGGAATTCTTTGAGCTCTCTTTGTTCAAGCTTTGCCATCAAACTTTGCTTTGAAACAAACATTGGCAGGCCATTCAAGTGCTGTTTTCTGAGTGTTAATGACTTCATTTGTGCTGTAAACGTGCTACTGGTGTAATAGAAATGCCTTAACCAGGTCAAACACCCAATTTATAAACACTATGCGTTTCCAGTGCAAATATTGGCAAAGTCAACAGTTTTGGCTTGTGTAGACGTATTAGCCATTGCAAGGCACTGCTATTAGATGCCCAGGCACTCGCACAGTTTGCACCTGCTACTATCAATGACCAATTAATATCACTATGGCATGGATTATTTGGGCCCTCCCGTGCCCCTGGGCTTGGGAGGGCTAAACCCCCCGCACCTTTGACACAGCAGTCATCAGTGCTGTTATGCCCAGCCCGGGCCCAGCCGGCAAGAACCTGTCACATTTCTCCCCTCGAGAGCGGTGTATTTATTTAAACAAATACACCGCTCTCCGAGGTGAGAGAACAGGCATTGAAGTGAAGGGTAGAGGCTGAGGACAAAAGCCTGCCAGCCCATCAGTACGACTCCCTCCACCCCCATGTTGCAGCTAAAGGCTTAACTGCTGGCTCACCTTTTACATGGCCCATGCTTTCAATAATTACCATTAACAAAAGAAAAAGTATATTTTTGTGCATGTGGGGATGCATAAATGGATGAATGTATCCGTGCATGCATGCATGCAAGGGAGTGTGTAGATGGTTGTATGTTAGTATGCTAGGCCTTGTCTGCAAATGCACACCTGTGAATGAATGCAGTGTGGATGGTGTGAGTGCGTGTGTTAATGAGTGCACAGTCTAAATGTTCTGGGTGCTCGTGTTTCTGAATGTCTCCATATCTCTGTGTATCTGAGGAGAGGGGCATTGGAACATTGACATTTTTTGACAAGAGTATGGCATGTTTTTCTGCCGTTTTTGGGCAAAGGAAAGCCAACGTCAGAGTTTTTATGTGATGGTGGGGATGGAGTGGAGGTGGGATGGGGGAGAATACTACAGTGGGGCTGACCTGGCTGGGTCTTACTGTGTCATAGAATGTTGTACTCGCATTAAGGTAAAAGGCAACATTAGTGTTCTTACATGGGGAGCGCATGTTTCCTTATTTTGACTTGGGTCTTTATTTTACTGGTATTTAATTTATAACATGATGCGTGCAACGTAATTGTACTTATATGGGGGGGATTTGTGTGATGATATGCTATTTATATAGTACTTTCGCCAAAGCGATGTATAGAGAACATATTTAAATCAAATATATCACCCACCCGAATTTTTCTCTAATTTAATGAGCTTTATTTATTGCATTTATTGACATCACCCAAACCCGTAAGTATCACGGCAGTGATACAAGTTGGTGAGCAGGGAAAACAGTACAGTACATAGTCAGAGAGGGGTAACAAGGTGCAAAAGCAACATAATAGTACAAGATCCATACAGGAGGGTAGAGATCAGAGAGTTTACTTTGAAGTATGTATGAAAGGCTGAGTTGGCCTTTTGCCGTGATTTGAACCTGCAAATTACACTCAGAATACAAAAGCAGCCCGCTGAGCTATGTTACTGGCTAGCCAGCAAGAGCATGTCTTCTTTCTGTGGCTCTGCAGTTTATTACTGGTGTTAAGGCCAACACAAACATAAGTGTTCTTACATTGGAGTGGGGGCATTTGTGCTGCCTGCAAGGCTGTTTTTTTACTGTGGCATAAGATGTTTACTGCTGTTAGGGAGCAAATACATCATGAGTGTTCTTATATGGGGAGTGGGGGATTTGTGTAGCCAGCAAGGATATATTTTCTTACTGTGGCATGGCTTTTTTTTTCACTGGCATTAAGGCAAAGCCAACAGGAGTATGTTCTTACATGGAGATACTGGCATGTATTGGGAGAGCTAGCATAAACATACTTTGTCATAGTATGGTTACTGGCATTATGGACAAAGCAAACATGAGTATTTTCCTATGTGGGAATAGTGGCATATATAGGTGCACCAGAATGGACATGTGTGAGCACAAACAATATGAAAATTCTTTTTTACACTTGCAGAGTACTGGCATATAGCGGACAACATGAAAATGCTCCTATGCATTGTTGGTGGCTTGGCATTGAACGTACTTTTTATGTCTTACCCTACAAACCCGATTGTAAACTGTGTGGCTTTTTACCTAATTTATCACAGAAAGTGTACTTTAAAATGCACTATTTTAACTCATTATTTAAAACCTTTTCTCAAGGGGACAAACGCCCCTTGATTGGTTCGCCCTCCCTTACTACTCTCTGTCACTCCTATGCATTTAACTGGGGACAGAACAAGTGCCCTTCCTTCTGCAGACTCTTCTTAATGTAGGCCATCCTACATTAGCTTCAGGCCCCACTTGTTACAGTTTAATGGCTACGCCTCTGGTGAGTTGGGGTGAAAGATGTATCTAATGGGCCAAAGGAAGGCATGATATCTACTCAGCCTCCTGGGCTTGGGGAGAGGGCGGTAGGACGGGTGGTTTTGGGGGGAAATCACTAGCGCAATAGGTTTAATGTCCCGTCTTACTAACAGTTTTCAAAACTGCCATCCAGCCCTGCCAAAATGTTGAGGCTGGATCACCCCTGTGTGGCACCCTGTGTGCCACCCCAAGATTTCCTGTGGCCTCATCAGGCCACCCCTATGAAACATTTCTGGGGGCGCCACTAGTAGGCCCATTATGTGGAGGGTCTGGGGTCCCTTTGCACATCATAAGCGGGTGTAAGGAGGTAAAGTCCCTCATCTTGAAGAGGAGGCTGAGGAAAGGTCTAAACTGTTGTGTCGATAATTGTGTTTTATTGAATTGTGGTTTATGGAATTGGTATCGTGTGGAGATGCAGGTGTTGAGTTGTGTAAAGAGAGGTGTGTAATAAGTGTGTGGGGTGTGAAGAAAAGGGAGGGGGAATGGGGATTACGGGCAGTGTTGGGAGGATCAGGTAAATTGGCACCACTAGATCAGTGTCTAGGAAACAAAAGATTATTACGAGTGCATAACTAGATTTAACCATCAGTACCCTTACCCCACTCGAATGTTTACTGTGCTTCCATGGTACTGGGAAAAGATAGTGAAGTACCATTGCAAGTGGGTCGCTGACATGAGAGGAGGGATCTATAAGGCTTGGCTAGAAGAAAGAACTAATATTCAGAAAGTGTTGGATCATATGTATACTTATTTAGCTGCAAAATATAATATAAGGGAAGAAAGTTGAAGAATAGGCACAGCATTCTCGAGCTTTGGAGGATGTCCCTGATGACCCTAAGGGAAGAGAAAGTGTAATTCCAGCACCCTGTTTCACCCCTGCACCTTGTGTAAATGCTGCATCTTGTGATATACCTACAACCCCCACAGGCCCACCACCCACACTGTGGTGTTACCCCATGCAAGCAGCCGCAGGTTTTACCAATTCCGACTGTGCCCCCTGCTGCCCTGTGATGTGGAGCCCCCCCACGTATGAAAATGTCCCACAGGCCCCAGCAGTGAACTCAAAGCGTGACCCATTAGTGATGGAGACAGAGCCCAGAGGGAGTTACAAAGAGTGCTTCGAAGAACAGGAGCAGAGCTTGCACGAGTGACGCTGGAACAGGGAGAGGGGCGAAGAGTGCCAATAGGTACAGACGAATGCAGTGCAGGTGACATTTAATTTGGATTGATAGTAGAGCAATTGAGGACTTATACATTCAAGTGAAGGATGATGGCTTCAATGGTGAAGGGCATAGAGGGGTGGCTACCTTGTGGTGACATTTTAGACTAAGAGTCCATTAGAGCAGTCATAGAAATGGGAGTAGCAGAGGAGGAGCCGTAGGAAGAGATACCGCCCATGGTGACACCAAGAGTAGAGATTTTATGGGGTCCAAGACTTGGAGCCTGACCAGGCTGTATGAAGAAGGGGAAGAAAGGGAGGAGAACTTTACCTGCTAAGCAGACGGGTACACAGCTTCCACTATTACATGAACACCCCGGATGTGCACAATACATGCCATCGTCGTACAAGGATATAAACAATTTGATGAAGGCACTGCCGGAGCAGGCCAGTGGATATTTGCACTTGAAAAGCAGACCGTGGGCATCACACTAGCGGTGGGAGATATGAAACATTTGCTTGCCGCATTGTTAGGAGATCAAGCAGATGGCATTTGGAGGAGAGCAGGATACTGTGAGAAACTAAAGGGTGTCTCACCCGCTAGTCCTCAGTGATTTGTCATCCAGGTGGCAAGGACACGACCATTGCTTTTGGATCCAGTTCCTTGGGGTGGACCAGTGCAGGAGGATCACCTAGGTGAGGGGTCTTCGGGGTGTAGGGTTGAGGCAGCCAATGGTGAGACCCGGTAGTCCCCCCCCCCCTTCCCCATACCCATAACCCATCCTATTTCATAGTATTCTCCGATGTCCCAACCCGCCTCCTTTCTACACAAACACTGGGCTGAGGAAGTGGGTGACTGAGAGAAAAGAGGCAAACCCTTACATATCGCATTGGACATGTCCCACAAATCGGGTCAGGCAAGGTCAGGCACTTCACTTTAAGTACATACATCTAATACCAGTTAACTCTCCTCAGACAGATAAAAGGTGGAACATGGAGACCTACTCTGAGCAAGGGGGAACACGAGCAAGAGCAGATCTTCCGGGGAGAAGGAGAACTTACTGGAGCAGGGCAATGGACCGAGGGACGAGAGCAAAGGGTAGAGAACCCCAGGAGTTCCCTGCAGGAGGTCGTTGCCTCTAAAAAGCTGTGAAAGACACGTGGAGAAGGCTGTATCCCAAACAAGAAATCTGCTTTGTGTTTCAAGGACGCCAGCGACCCTTCCGGGATGAACGGCAGAGTTGGGGAGGTGAGGCCAAGCCTTTCGTACTAGCCTTGACTCGTGAATTGAAAAAACTGTAAAGACAAGAAAGAAACGCACACAGTCGGGGAGTTGGCAAGTGACATGAAAGACCGGTGTGTGTTGAGGAAAGATTGAAGTTGCAACATTATATTGCGCCATTGAAGGCTGCACGTAATGGATGAGACGTGAAGAAAGGCAGATCTGTGAATGAACTTTGAATTAAGGATAGCTGTGAAACCAGCGATAATGAGTAAGAGTGGTCTGACGAAAGGAAGTAGCCCACTCGAAAGTCTCTGTGAAAGGTAAAATGTTTGTAGCGATAAAGTGAATGAACTTTAAAAGCGAAGAGATCAAAATTAACCCATAGAAAAGGGGAGAGTAAAAAGGTGAACGTTGAACTTTGGTGCTTATGATATGGAACTGCCCAGACCAAGAAGCACTGGGTCAAACAACACAAGATTGTGAGCTGAAAGGAAAGTGGAGGTGGTCCTGCAGAGGTCTGTAGTAAAAGCCATGCACATTCGAAAGTCTTTGATATCAGGAAACGGTCCGAGCCCGACTGAGGGAGACGGGAATTGCAATAAGTTAGGGAAGGGAACCCCCTTATACAATGTGAAGCTTGGTTGGGATTGAGCTTGGGGAAGGGAGCCCCTGCTGCAAGTGTTTTTTTTTTTAAAAACTTTTGCTTTGAAAGGTCTGAGCCCGACATAGGGGGGACCAGAGTGAACTTTTTGTTGACCTGTGTTTTGAAAGCTGTAAAGAGACTTTAATGTGGAAGGCCAGTCTAGCCTCAATTCACGTTTTGAACTGGCTTGTGTTAAGAACCTGAGCCAGAGTGTGTCATTATGCCTACAGGGACCGCCTGTAAAAGCATATTTCACATAATACGCCTGATAATGAACATTGGCCTAAGCGCATTCACATCATACTGTAAATCACATTTAAATGAGCTTGCAATAAGTTGTCTACGCCGCCATCTTAAGGTTATCCGCTATTTTGATTAACTCCTGCTTTCTGCCTCATGCTAGACATTGTGTTTTGGCTCCAGCAGAGCAAAATGAACTTTGTACTGTGTTAACATAGATAAACATGCTGAAGCTACTAAGGTGGAAATGTTTGTCCTGCACTAAGAAACCTTGGAGCTAAACAAGAGCCGTATTTAAACCGTAATCTAGAGACCATCTGTATCCATAGTGTCTTCTCCGTTCAAACAGCAAAACAGAATGTTGAATAGCTGAATATGTGCTTTTGCAGAAATCTGTGTTTTCGCTCCTTGAAACTAAGTTGACTTCAAACTCAAGAACAAATGGTAGACAAATATGAGTAAATGAAACAAGGACTGTTACCATTGTGTTTTATGTGCAGAAAAACATGTCTAGTGAATGGATAACACGAAGGTGGGCTGGACGATGTGTCCGGGATTGTGAGAGAAATGTATCAATATGCATGCTTTGTAATGTCCAGCACTCTCTCATCTTCCAGGGTCTCCTACTACACATTGCGAGGTGTTGAGAGACCAGGCAGCTGTTCTGCAAAATAAAAGTGTACTTGTACCATTGTACTCATGCCTGACGTATTTCTATTAAGTGGTATTAAGCCTCGATATTTCTTTAATCTTTCACGCCTTACACTGTGCTGTGTAACATGGGGAGGAGAGCTGACTCGGCCACATTTATTCTTTATATTTGAACACTACTTTTGCTTTGCATGCATATTCACATTTACACACTTTTTGTATATGCGATAGAGCAGGTATTAGATTTTGTTAGTATAGGCCATTTTGATCTGATGGAACTATGACTGTTTTATTTATTTTTTGATGGTCGAGACTACTCCCATCCTAGTTCTAGGGCAACATAGGAGTTTTTCCAAACACAGAAACTTTAATAAAGGTTTTTACAAATTGTACCTTTTGTGTCAGTTTCATACTTGTGATAACATGCCTCCCCTACAATATCCAGGGGTACAAATGGGCAATGATAATCATGAAGGAAAACACTTTAATGATTGTTGGGCGACACCGGACATCATTTCGCTTATGGCGCACACTATGAAATCAAACGAGGACCCTGCACAATATATAACCCACATTCAGCAGATGTGGGGGGCTGAGACAGGAGACCCATGGGACAAAATTGTAGCAATATTTTACCACACGTTAAAGAACAGACACCCTGAGGACGAACAGAAATATTTGGATAACGTAGGGGGTCAAATGAGACTAAGGGATGGGCAGAGATTCAAGCAATAATAGTGCACCATTGTAGGCATAGGCAAGAGAAGGAAGTAGAGGAAAACACACAGAAGACTGAAGCTGTTAGTGCGGAAGAAATTAGAAAAGTTGGGTATGGAAGGGACATGTATTACGAACTGTCTGTAGGGCAGGTGGACATGAGGATGGCACCAGAGTGGACGGAAGCAGACGGGTAACCGTAGGATATCAGGGGGGTGTCAAGGAGGACATGGAGGAGGATTTGGAGGAATGGGCAGAGATTTGGAGGGCCGGGACCGTGTTGGTTGTGTGGGGGGAATGGGCCATTTTGCACTATAGTGTAAAAGTAGACAAGCATATTCGTATGATCCCTGTGCCTACACCATCATACTGGCGGTCCCGATTACATATCAGCCATCGGGAATAATGCCTCCAAGGGCCCTGTATTGCCCATGCTCCGTGCAGATGCCCTAGCAGGGGCAACAACCCCAGTATTGGGCACCATTACCACAACAGATACAACCCCCAGCATCACATGGTGCACCTGTGTATGCACAGCAGTCAGTACGTACCCCAACTATGGGACAAAAATGCCCTGCCACACGGCACAGTGATATACTATGCAGGGGCAAGTGTAGTTGGCAGTAACCCCTTCATATTCCCGGGGTTGAACACATATCCAGATTAGGACAGGCCACAGAGAGCCCAGACCTGCCCAGTGCTGTCAATCACAGCTGACCCAGAAGAGGAACCTCTGGTAGGTGTTGAGATAGGTAACATCATTTGTTTTCATGGTTGATGCAGGTGCAACAAAAATGTGCATAAAGGAAGGATGCTTCCCTTTATCAGAGAGCTAATGGGCATGCAGGGGGTTCTCTGGGGTAATAAAATTGGTTCCATTTACAGAAGATCTACCCATAAAGGTAGGTACTCGAGAGGTGTTGGCTCAGCTATTGTTTTTAACAGAAACACCAATGAACTTGTTAGGCAGGGACCTGCTAAGCAAGCTACATATGACTATCTCATTCACTGAGGAAGTGGTAGTGTGTTCTGTGCAGTAGCACCTTTTAGTGTTGTTCTGCGCAGAATGCTATTACCATAATAAACAATCACAGAACCAAATAACCGGACAGACTCGATGAATATGACAAAATATGACTTTATATCAGTTCAATAATGTACAGAAACCTGGCGAACAGCAAATCGTAGTCTGTACACACTCAATTACATTTCAGGTACACAAAGACTTTATACCTCGATGTGTGTCAGCTATGATGTCATCCTACATGGAAAATAAAACCTATTGGACAGAGGGATTGGTTAGGGGAACATATGTACTTATATTTTCTAAGTGTTAGTAACATCATTGGTTGGCCCTTATCTGGTAGGCATGCTTTGAACTTCCCTCTAGCTACGTAGAATACAGATCATAGCAGCATAACAGCATAAGATTGTCGCATGCAACAATGTCTGCTCACCATTGCTTAGGCCTTTATGATTGGTTGGCATGCTTTCCCATCTTTGGACACTTGGCTCATTAGCAGCACATAAGCAAAATGAAACCCAGGTGCAGAGAACAATCTCGGACTACTGCCTACTTGCCCAATTGGTCTACCATCTCATCAGCCAAGCCTTCAGCCAAGGCATCTCATTTGTACTTGACCTTGCTGGATGTTCTCTTCAATGGAACTTTAAGGGCAGTTAGGGTGCGTCGTTATCTTCACATGGAGCCTATGAATAGGCCTTGTTTTCTGATCTTCAACCATGTGTAAAGAGACCATGATTGTGTCCATCTGGCCTTCTATTTAGTGCTATTTGATTCAATTATGTCAGGTGTCATTACCCTCTTCGGCCTCTGTAGACTCGATTGCTCCGTCTCGCATATGCTTTCTGCATCTTTAATTGTCAATACTTGCCATTTACAAATGTTCACTCATTTACTTAATCTAAGAGAAATATGTCCTGCGTATATTGCTTATCCTCGTTGACTCCCTTTGTACCTCTAATTGCTTCTTACTGTGGCATCCTTGATCTCTGGCCAACAGCCATTGTTTGTTCATGCATGAATTTGTATTTCCAGCGTTTGTCAGCTCTGCAACCCTGGTCTCTCTCCTCAGAGCTTTTCACTTACTATTATTCAGAGCCGACGTCCATCTTTTCAACATGGCTGCTTTACACGCTTTATATTTTCTAATGCAGCAAGCTTCTATATAACTCCTCTAGCTTGCACTTCTACGTATATACATTTACTGCACATCTGGTTACAACCTTCTATGTATATATATATGGTTTCTTCTCACTTGTATGTAGGCTTACTCTTGTTTCTTCCATTATATCTTCATTCTTTAGTATTCTTATATCGTTTTGGAGCGTCATCGTGTTTTCGCCTTATGGCAACACTTTGCACCCATCACATTTTCTTTACAGCTCTTTGGTATTCAGTGGTGTCTGCAAATCTTCTGCTACCACCTCAGTTTGGGGGTACATTCGGTACAGTTGTCTGAGTGCATAATGTCTCTCATACACCCGATGCAGTATTGGAATAATGCCTGGTGTCATGCAAAGTGTCTTCTTGTTCTTTATCAAATATGTCGGAGGTGAGGGGGGTTCTAGCAGGGACATGCACGCCTGGAGAAAATAAAAAATGACAGACTTCTACTTTCTGGCTGGGCGGAAATCTGCAGAGAAAGAGATAATGACAAGTGTGCTAATTCTCACTTCAACCCTCTGGAAATCCCAAAACAAATACCACAATAAATATGTACCTGTATTGCTCCTCTGAAAGCTGAGAGGAATTAATGAGCTCTGATTAGTGAAAACTGTGAACTTGTCATAAATGATGTGTTCACAGATCTTGACTCTTCAAAGGCTAGTTGATTTCTTTTGCAACAGACTTAACTAGGCACCTTCTAATTAGCAGATTAAAGTCAATTCCTACTTCTGAATCTAATTGCCTTTTTAACTTCCAATGTAATAACTAGGAAATGCCTTTCTTTTTATTTTTTATTCAGTCTGTGACTCCTCCTAAAAAGTTCAAGTGCAGTTTTCTCCTTTACCTTTACCTTAAAAACTCCAAAATGCCTTAAAGTCTTTTTCTTGTTACCTATCACATTATATGCTTTCAACTTTTAGAAAGTTAGATATTACTTTATTGGTAATGCTATACCTTTAAATACCGTCTTCTAAGATGAAACATTGTAGTTAACCGAAGTTCATTAGATTCGGAAAAACAAACAACTTGAATGAAATGTAGAACACTTGAATTCATTGCTCTGCTCATTGCCTCATGCGCGTTGAATTCAGAATACTACTTTGCATGACATGCACACTAGAACACTTTTACTCCAACATGAATTCGCTTGCAGGCTAGATTCAAAACACTGTTTTCAATGACATGCGCACTTTGAGTTTAAAACGTATGTACATGAACTGGAACACTGCTTCAATCACATATGTGCAGCGAAGTGGCCTCTTTATCTTCCTTTTGAAAAGGTTCTACAGACTAGCCCCCTTGCCACATGCACAGATTGGAGGGAATCGCTAGTCAAGTTCAGGTAAACATAGACTGACTCAGGAGGGAAAATGTTGCACGCGGTCAGGTGCAGTTCAAACAACACAGAGACGTTGCTCTCCACAGAATCGGCACTGAACCCTGGAATAAACTGCTTTCCTCCTTCTGACTCCGTAAGCAACGCTGCGTAAGGCAAGTCAATATTTACCAGTCTCAATCAGAAGTGCCGGTCGGAACACATTACCTGAAACACTTCTAGATATAAATTAATTCGCTTACCCAGCTGATCGAAAACGGAAGTCTTTTCCAATGAATTTTCAAATAATAAAAACTGTCCTAAATACCTTTAAAAAATACCTAATGATAATTAAACACAAGAAGTCCTTTAAAACGTCCACTGCTTTGTTTCTGCAAACAAATTAAGAGCTGCGCTCCCACCAATAGTCTGGTTTTCTTGTCCTACGCAGTTTGTTGTTTCCAAAACTCTCTGTCACCAATCTTCTTTTTCTGTTAACCTATTTCCTATAGTTTTTAAAACTGGAGTTAAACCAAAACACGACCTTACTGTAGGGAATGGATGATGAACGGCAGTTTAGAATGCCAACTGAATCTAGAAGAGAACTCATTAACCAATCAGTTCTCAACTCCATTGTCACCATGCTGGATTGGGAAAGCCTTCTTCAGAGAAAGGTAAAGTTAAGACCAAACCAACTCCTTTAAATACTTTTAAATGGCAAGTAATCATTTACACTCACTGATATATTTTGCCCTAATGTGAATAAAGAAACAAAATCATTTTAATGCATTTAAATGAGTCTCATGAACATTATATACACTACGTACCATTCGTTCAACCCAAACCTGACAAACACTTCCCCCTCAATGTTCTTCATTCTTCCTCCACAAAATGATTTCTTTGGGATCCATATCTTGGTCACACCCCTCAGGTCACTTGCATTATTTGTGTGCATCCACACTCCAAGTCATGTGGCAGCACTCCCCATTTGGTTGACAGAACACCCAACGTCCTACATAGTTCTTCTGATCCTTGGGGTAATAACACTTTGCTCTTGGGGTGCCAGAGGACTTTCTTTCAGGTGTTCACGAGTGGTGTTTTCAGTCTGTGTGTGCTCCTCAGTCACAGCATTCACATCAATCATTATGTTCATCCCAGTTGCTTTCTTTGCTGTCATCTTGCACTGTCATTTGAATATGTCATTTGAATATTATTATAAGACAGAATTCCAGCAACACTTACACTAGTATTGCTCCAAGTAGTTTGAAGGCATTTGCCAACCACATTGGAACCCATGAAAACCGGGACAAATCCAATCTTCATCCTCGGTCTCGTCTACTTCTTCCACAATATTTGTATGTAGGTTTGATAGCATAGTTATTGCTTCTGTCAGGGTTCCATTATCATGAGCAGGTAAGTATGTACAGCAAGAAGACTCGATCTTGGTGCACACGCCTCCTTCCATCGCTCTAAGTCCAAAGCATACCTGTTCTGGAGGGCCATGAGTCTAATTGCCCTCAGTTCCTCTCTGATCACATTAAATCCTTTTATTTTGTTAATCATCTGTAGAAGCTCCCACCTAGTGATTGGTAACCACTTGGCATTTACTGCAGTTTGAATTCCTGGCATGAATATAGCTGTGAATATCACTGCTGTTCTGCTGAACAGTTTATGCTCATCTGGAATGTTATGATAGGTTACTATTTATTTTTCTGAGAAGTAATTCTCCCTATTTTGATGAATACGGTTAAGCGATCTTTTCTTCCTCTGGTGTGCATCCATTTTCGGGGAAGCCTGTAATCTGCAGGTCACTTGGTAATAATACTAGGGCTGGGATGTTTATCAGTACTAATGAACAAACCTCTCCCCGTTCTGGTGGCAACTACATATATACTCTTGATCCACGGGCCCGATAGTGGTCCATCAGGACTGCTGTTCCTCCCTGGTAAATCAAAAAACGACCACACTTGAGATTTTCTCCAACTTTTATCATGCCATTATTTGTGAAGCATAGGGATGCATTCTTCAGGGGTAATATATGTAATGGAACCCCTTATTTGTCAACCCATGTTAAAAAACTTGTAATCTAGGTAAATGGTCCTTTCATTCCCTTTCTGCATTCACTACAACTACTTCTAATTGTCCTAAATATGCCATTGCTTTGCACACAATCAGCCCATCCCTAACGAGTAAGGACTGTTCTTTTAATTCGTACTTGACCTCTTCCCCAGCATTCTCGTATTTCTTTCTGTTTCTGACCCTTGCATTGCATCATCCGTATTTCCTCGATTCTGATTCCTGCTCCATTTATTCCAGGCTGCTCGTATGTTACTATACGGTTCATTGGGCCTCATTACACGGAACGCGGTAGGGGATTACCGGCACCGGTAAGGGCACCGGTGCCGGTAATCCCCTACCGCCTTACTACGAGGTCCCTTTGCGGGACCCGACCTCAACGGCTGGTTTTACCAGCCGTTAAGGAACGGGCCCGCAAAGGGACCTTGGAGGCAATTACGGTACCGCAATTTGCGGTACCGTAATTGCTGCCTTCCCCATTCCCATTGAGCCCTATGGGGGATTACCGCCCCCACTCACCTTGGAATGTGGCGGTAATTCCGCCATTCACCATGGCGGACTCGGTACGGTACCAGCGGCAACCATGGGCTAATAGCGCCATGGTTACCGCGTACCGTGTAATGAGGCCCATTGTCTCTTACTTTGCTCTCAACTTCATGTCTTGTACATAATTGTCTTATCTTTGGGATGCTGCTTTGTTCACCCACATCATTGATGCTGTCTTGCCTTGGAACTGTCCTCTGGTTAGGCAAAGTGCAAGGTGCGTCAGGCAGTGTGCCTTTTTTACTGGTTATTCTGTTGCTTTGAATATTTTAGAAGCTCCCATAGCATGAGGGATAAGGGAACATGCATAACAGCTTTCATCTGATGTCCTTCTCCCCACTTCCTTCATGTGCTGATACCACATGTTATTCTTTAAATGAGGCGAATGATCAAGATATGAGTTTATAGTTTGATTATCTTCCCCAGCATCCTGTCACGCTCACCTGATTCCCACGGAGGCGCAGGTCTGGCTTCGAGTGCTGATGCTTCTTCAATGGTGAAGCGCAGGACTCTGAGGATGGACAGGTAGGGCCCCTCTACTCTGGCTTCTCTGGCTCGCAGGAATATTACCCTGTGCGTGAAAAGGGAGTATTACCTACTGACGGAATAATGCTCAAGACGATTTCCCGTGAAGTCTCACCTTAGGGTCTGGAAGGATGAGTTCTCCATCCTGCTTCTGATGCAGGGGCGCGTTGAAACCCAGTTACTTCACTGGATTGAGGTTTGATGGGAGTTCAAATAAGCTTGACTATTCAGGTAAGGCGCTGTAAGAGTTCTGTAGCAAGTTCAAAAGTTCAAGCTTAATAATAATGTTCATTGTCTTATTGCAGCAAGCGCTAACGCTTATGTCTTTTTCCCCTTAGGGGCCGGGGTTCGGAATGCCGGAGATATGGCGCCGACCCGAAGTGAAACGTGCAGTTCCAGTAAATGACAGTTAAGTTCTGGATGAGCGTTCGGGTAATGTCTTTGCATTCGCTCATTCAATGTCTTTGTCTTTTTTCCTCATAGGGGCCGGGGTCCGGAATGCCAGGAAGCGGCAGGACCCGAAATGAAATGGGAATGACCCAACAGGTAAGTCTTAGAAGGAAACTGAGCTTTTCCTATTCCCTTCCTTCTCTCACCTTATGTTCTTGTCTTTTTCTCTCTAGGCTCTGGGAAGTGGCTGCGGATCCGGATGATCGCTGCTGAAGATGGAGGTGCCCAGGAAAGGTGAGTGAAATGCAGCGCTGCAGCGATCGAAGCGAAATGCTTTTAAAATGATGTCTTCCCTTTCAGGATCGTCGGTGTGATGTCTCCGTGATGCAGCTTTAGCAGGTAAGGTCTTTCTCTCCAATTCTCTCTTAGCAGGTGACCCAGGATGCTGACAGGCGTGGCTGAAGTCCAGATGCAGGAGCTGACACGGTGAGCGTCCAGCTGCGAGGAGCAGAACAACGCGAAGCGTGAGTTGCTGATCGGGTGTGGTTTAAATAGCTTTGGAAGAATTTCCAGGTATGTATCCTTCCACCGATCAGGTATGTATCCTTCCCCGACCACACCCAGGTGGAAAGTAGTCCCACAGGTAAAGTAGTTCCATTCAGGCCTCAAGAGGGCCTGGATGTAGCAGCATGGTCTGCATCAGGTAAGTGCACATTAAAACACTTGAGCACATGTCTAGCTTTATGAGCCTGGCGCCAGGACAGGGGTCCAACATGAGCCTGGCGCCTAAGGCGCCAGGACTGTGTCCAAAGGGCCCCAGCTTGGGCCCGCTGGCACTTCCCTGGGGGGGAAGGATGCCTGCCTCTGGGGTTGCTGGGTCGGACCTGGCTCCTTGGAGGTAGGCATCATGACAGTACCCCCCACCCCCCTGAAGACCCCTCCCAAGGTTGTTCCCTCCGGGGGTTTTGGCTTGTTTGGAAATCTCCGGTGGAACCTTTGTATTAATCGAGGTGCGTGAATATGGTTACTAGGCTCCCACGATCTCTCCTGAGGTCCATATCCCTTCCAGTCAACAAGATAGAAGAGTTTTGACTTTAACACCTTGGAGTCTAAAATGTCTTTAACTTCGAATTCTAATTCCCCTTCAATTTGAACTGGGTCTGGAGGCTTGGACAGTCGGGTCCCTGGTTGTACTGACTTCAAAAGTGATGCATGAAAAACTGGATGAATACGCATGTTAGACGGTAAATCCAGTTTAAAGGCCACGGGATTGATTATAGCCTTGATGGGATAAGGTCCTATGAATCTGGGATTGAAGGTTTGCGGGCCCTTGAGGGGTAAATGTTTTGTTGCTAGCCATACCTGGTCTCCTACTTGGTAAGGAGGAGTTTTACTTCGGTGCAAATCAGCGTTTTCTTTATACTTTTTCTTGGCTTGCTGTAAATGAGTTGCAGCTTCTTTGAAGGCTCGGGTTATTGTGGAATGCAGATGATTTACTGCAGGCATTTCCAGGGTCAGAGGTGGATCTAGGTCAGAGGTCCGAGGATGGTGACCATACAAAGTATAAAAAGGTGTTTGTCCGGTTCCAGAATGCACTGAATTGTTGTATGCATATTCTGCGATCCAAAGGATGTCTTTCCAATTTAACTCGGATTGGTGTAACATGCACCGAAGATATTGCTCGAGAGTCTGATTGGTTCTCTCGGTTTGTCCGTTGGTCTGGGGGTGGTGGCTGGTGGATAACCGCACATCTATTTGTGCTAGTTGGCAACACTTCTTCCAAAAATGGGAGATAAATTGACTTCCACGATCCAAGACTAATATGGAAGGGAAACCATGTATGCAAACTATATTCTCCAGAAATTCCTTGGCCAAGGTAGAAGCTGAAGGCAAACCTTTTAAAGGGATAAAGTGGGCCATTTTGGAGAATAGATCCACAATTACAAGGATAGTGTTGTAACCAGCACAAGGAGGCAGGTCAGTTATAAAGTCCATTGACAAGGTGTGCCATGGTGCCGGTGGAATATCCAAGGGTTGAAGTAGGCCGGCTGGCCTTTTCTTTTGACCCTTGTTTTGGGCGCAAATTCCGCAAGACAATACAAAAGACTTTGTCTTTTCTCCAAGAAGGCCACCAGAAGTGGCGTTTGATTTTTTCCTCCGTTTTAGCGATACCAGGGTTTCCTTCCATTAATGATTCATGATGATGGGCAATAACAAGTTCTTGCAATTCTCTACTTGGCAGAAACAACCCCTCCTGGAAGTAGGGTAAATCATCCTTAACGGTGTAATAAGGACCCTTTTGACTCCATTCCAGTAAGGCTGAAGAGTCTAGAAGTTGTTTTACTTGCATTTGGATGTCCTCAATAATTTGCAATGAAGTTAGGCCTAAGATTCTTTGTTCAGGTATGATTGGCACAGGTTCTAAACTCGAATTGGGTTCTTCCATGTCAATCCAGGATAAGGCGTCTGCTTTACCATTCTTGCAGCCAGGGCGATAGGTAATTACAAAATCAAATTCCCCAAAGAATAGGGCCCATCGGAGTTGTCGTGAAGATTGAGCTTTGGCCGTCTTTAAATACTGTAAATTTCTGTGGTCCGTAATTACGGTGATGGTGTGTCTTGCCCCGAGAAGGTAGTGACGCCAAGCCTTGAAAGCAGATTTAATAGCCAGTAACTCTTTGTCGGTAATTGCGTAGTTGATTTCAGGAGGAGAACATTTCCTGGACCAAAAGGCCACAGGGTGTAGTTGGTTAGTTTCTGGGTCTCTTTGCGACAGGACAGCTCCCATGGCCGAACTGGATGCGTCGGTTTCCACAATGTAAGGGAGATCTGGGTGCGGGTGCTTCAATACGGGTGCAGAGGTGAATTTGGTTTTCAGGTCCTGTAAGGCTTGTTCGGCCTCAAGAGTCCATTCAAAGCGTTTGTTTTTCTTTAGGAGAGCTGTGATGGGTTGGACTGTTCAGGAAAATTCCGGGATGAATCTTCGATAGAAATTGGCGAAGCCGAGCATGCTCTGAACTCCCTTCACCGAGCTAGGAGATGGCCATTTGAGGATGGTGTCCACCTTTCGCGAGTCCATTCGGACTCCTTGAGGTGTCAGGATGAATCCGAGAAACTCAACTTCTGTGGTATGAAAAACGCATTTTTCGAGCTTTGCAAATAGTCTGTGCTGGCGCAATTTCTCAAGAACTGCCCTAACATGTTTTCTGTGATCGGATTCTGAAGAAGAGTACACCAGGATGTCGTCAATATAAACAATGACACAGACATTGATAAGTTCCCGAAGAACATCATTCATAAAGTACTGAAAGGCGGCAGGTGCATTGCACAAACCGAAGGGCATCACCTGATATTCGAAGAGCCCAAATTTGGTGCGGAATGCAGTCTTCCACTCGTCGCCTTCTTTTATACGCACCAGGTGATAAGCTCCTCGGAGATCTAACTTGGTGTACACACAAGCGTCTTTCACCTGGTCGATAAGCTCAGGGATCAGGGGCAGAGGATAACGATTCTTAATCGTTATTTGATTTAGGGCGCGATAGTCTATACATGTTCTAAGGTCGCCCTCTTTTTTTCGGCACGAAGAACAGAGCTGAGGAGACAGGAGACTTGGACGGGCGAATAAAACCATTGGCTAGGTACTGATCTAAATACTGACGCAAATGCAGGTTCTCAGGTTCCGTAAGAGCATAAATCCTACTACAAGGTAGTTGAGCATTGGGTACCAGATCGATTTGGCAATCATAAGACCGATGGGGAGGTAACGTGTTAGCCTGTTCCTTCTGAAAAACGTCTTGGAATTCTTGGTATTCTGACGGTAGCTGTACAGGGGTGGAAGTTGCTGAGGCTAGACCCATAACTGGATTTCTTGGATAACAAGATGGTTCACAATCAGGAAAACTTATCTTCTTTGCTCGCCAGTCAATTCTGGGATTATGTGTTTCTAACCAAGGAATTCCAAGAATTACTTGAAATTGTGGGGCCTTGATCACATCAAACACGATTGCTTCCCGATGTCCATCCTGACCCACCAGTGTCATTTCAACAGTGGAATGCGTTACAGGCCCTGAGGCTATTTCGGTTCCATCTACTGTAGTAATGACATCTTGGGTTACTTTCGGGCGGAGAGGGAGCTTAATCCTGGAAGCCAATTCACGGTCTATGTAATTTCCAATAGCTCCACTGTCGATGTATGCTTTTATAGCATGCAACTGCTGAGGCTGTTTTGGGTCCACGAGCACCATTGGCATGACAAAATGCGAGGTCAAAGAATTTGTTTTCAAGCTTGGCAAGCGGACCCCTACGCTTGTCGGGCTAGGTCGTTTCCCGAATCAGGTGTCAATAAATCGTTATCAGTGGCTCCAACCACCTTCTTAGGTGGTTTAACCGGACAATTTCGAAGAAAGTGACCGGAAGTCCTGCAATACAGACAAAGTTGCATTTGCCGCCTTCTCTCTCGTTCCTTCTGCGTTAATGGTCCTTTAACACCGCCGATTTGCATAGGTTCAGATACGTCGGTACTCTTGAAGTTGGCGTGGGTTTTGATCGGTACTCGGGTTTCGTACTTGAACCGATCTGCTTTTCTATTTTGAAGTCTGTGATGAAGTTGAACCACAAAGTCTATGTAGTCTGCGCAGACCTGGGGTCGATCTACTATCTGAGCTAGAACATCCTTAAGCTCTCCGCGTAGGCCTCGATGAAACACTGTGATCCTTTTGTTTTCTGGCCATCCAGTTTCCACAACCAGTCTATTAAAGGTGGCAACGTAGGACAGGAGATCCTGATTACCTTGTGGTAAGGATAGCAGTTTGTTATCAAGGGCCTGTCCTTGAGAGTGTTGAGCAAACAATCTTTCCATGCTGGCCTGGAAACCCTGAAAATTCTGGAGAATGGGATCATCCTGATTTACCAATGGAATAGACCAATCAGCAGCACTGCCACTGAGGTAAGATAGTATAAAGGCTACCTTGGTCTGGTCGTTAGGGAAGGCCCCGGGTCTGCATAGAAAGTGTAAACGACATTGGTTCATAAAGACGGCATATTTCTTGGGATCCCCCGCAAAACGTTCAGGCGGGGCCAAAGGCATGTGTCCAGGTAGATTGATTTGTACCGGGTTATTCAAACCCATTGATGTGGAAGTACCTCCGGAATTAGGTAAAGGAGTGTGCCCTGCCTGGGCCTGCAATAACCTTTTGGCCAGGTCATCTGTTCTTTCCTTGGATAGGATCAGTTCTCTTTTGAGAACAATTGTCTCCTGGCGGGCTGAGTGCACTTCTGCCCGTAATTCCCCCAAAAGCTGGGCCAGCTGATCTGTCTCGGAAGTCTCCATAGCGCCCGGGTGGGAAATTGTGGGTAGGCTTTGCGTTCTGTCACGCTCACCTGATTCCCACGGAGGCGCAGGTCTGGCTTCGAGTGCTGATTCTTCTTCAATGGTGAAGCGCAGGACTCTGAGGATGGACAGGTAGGGCCCCTCTACTCTGGCTTCTCTGGCTCGCAGGAATATTCCCCTGGGCGTGAAAAGGGAGTATGACGGAATAATGCTCAAGCCTCCCACTCCCTTCCAACCCTCCACGATACCCTTCCACGATTTCCCGTGAAGTCTCACCTTAGGGTCTGCAAGGATGAGTTCTCCATCCTGCTTCTGATGCAGGGGCGCGTTGAAACCCAGTTACTTCACTGGATTGAGGTTTGATGGGAGTTCAAATAAGCTTGACTATTCAGGTAAGGCGCTGTAAGAGTTCTGTAGCAAGTTCAAAAGTTCAAGCTTAATAATAATGTTCATTGTCTTATTGCAGCAAGCGCTAACGCTTATGTCTTTTTCCCCTTAGGGGTTCGGAATGCCGGAGAAATGGCGCCGACCCGAAGTGAAACGTGCAGTTCCAGTAAATGACAGGTAAGTTCTGGATGAGCGTTTGGGTAATGTCTTTGCATTCGCTCATTCAATGTCTTTGTCTTTTTTCCCCATAGGGGCCGGGGTCCGGAATGCCAGGAAGCGGCAGGACCCGAAATGAAATGGGAATGACCCAACAGGTAAGTCTTAGAAGGACACTGAGCTTTTCCTATTCCCTTCCTTTTCTCACCTTGTGTTCTTGTCTTTTTCTCTCTAGGCTCTGGGAAGTGGCTGCGGTTCCGGATGATCGCTGCTGAAGATGGAGGTGCCCAGGAAAGGTGAGTGAAATGCAGCGCTGCAGCGATTGAAGCGAAATGCTTTTAAAATGATGTCTTCCCTTTCAGGATCGTCGGTGTGATGTCTCCGTGATGCAGCTTTAGCAGGTAAGGTCTTCTTTCTCTCCAATTGTCTCTTAGCAGGTGACCCAGGATGCTGACAGGCGTGGCTGAAGTCCAGATGCAGGAGCTGACATGGTGAGCGTCCAGCTGCGAGGAGCAGAACAACGCGAAGCGTGAGTTGCTGATCGGGCGTGGTTTAAATAGCTTTGGAAGAAGTTCCAGGTATGTATCCTTCCACCGATCAGGTATGTATCCTTCCCCGACCACACCCAGGTGGAAAGTAGTCCCACAGGTAAAGTAGTTCCATTCAGGCCTCAAGAGGGCCTGGATGTAGCAGCATGGTCTGCATCAGGTAAGTGCACATTAAAACACTTGAACACATGTCTAGCTTTATGAGCCTGGCGCCTAAGGCGCCAGGACAGGGGTCCAACATGAGCCTGGCGCCTAAGGCGCCAGGACTGTGTCCAAAGGGCCCCAGCTTGGGCCCGCTGGCACTTCCCTGGGGGGAAGGATGCCTGCCTCTGGGCTTGCTGGGTCGGACCTGGCTCCTTGGAGGTAGGCATCATGACACATCCCTTTTAAGTCGGACAATTTGTTTGGAAATATCAGGAAACATACCACTCTTGCTTTCGTAAGGGATAAGAATTGATGTCTTATTCTGGGATGTTTCATTTGAATTATAAAACAATATCTCACAAAATGTTAAGATCATAATAAAATAAAGACAACACATAGGGCAAAATGAAGTTTTAAGAAGTATTGCTATGGTATTCAAATGCCACATCAGCTATTTTGCAGTAGCTGGTCTTCCTGTGAGTTGTGTGTGTTTTATATAATGGCAAATTCCCATTTTTAATTCAATTGTTTACCTTCAATCACCTTTTAAATTGTGCACTTTTTTAAATAGCAAACTGAATTATAATAGCAATAATAACTCTGCGAATCATAGGATTGTTCATAGGATTTCCCAAAAATACAACATCGACGTTTTGCCGCACTAAAACTGGATATGTTCCGAGTATGTGTAAAAAAACAGCATGCAGAAATGCATGCAACATATCAGGCAACATAAAGTGGGTTGTGCAATTTTCGTGTCCCTTTTTCACTGTATAATCTGTTTTTTGTTCAACTGAAAAAGTTCGGGAACTGCAGCAGGTCCATTCGTCTACTATTAGACTTAGGAAATGTCAATTTGTTCCAGAATGTTTTAATCCATTGGTTCTTTGTCCTTGCCCTTGATAGCCGATCTGGTCAGCGTGAATGCAGAACGTCTTCTCTTGCTTCACTGTCAACGGGTGCCGGAAGGGTCTGGGTCACTCCTTTGTAGAGCTTTACATCATTCAAATGATGCCATGCTCTTCGCCAGCTGTGGGGGTGACCTTGTTTTCAAGGTATGGTTCCTCAAAACGCGGCTTGTTCCAAGTATGGACAAAACTCTTTAGCAGTACTTTGTCCCCCGGGTACAAACTAGGCTGTTTTAATGAGTCCATAAAATCAGGTGTTTGGCCATCTTCATCCATCTTCTTTGACCCGTCCCTCAGATTTCTGATCTGTTGAGAAATAAAAGAAACACTAGCAGTCATATTTGTTAAATAATCATGTGTCTCATTACCTAATGTTTTTGCTACATGTGGGCATCAGTTTCTAATTTGAGTGGGAGGATATTTGAGTGGGAGAAGCAAGGGGTACTCTCATGCAGCTTCCAGTCACCAACTCATGAGGAGTTAGGTGGTGATCGGAGTCAGGCTGAATTCTCAGGGCAAATTAAGCAAAGGGTAGGCAATGTAGCCATCCCTTCTTCAAAGCAATTTTAATCTTGCCTATTCTTTCCTTGAGAATCCATTCATCCTATCACAGACACCATTCAGCGGTGGGTGATAGGCAGAGGAAACCTTGTGTTTTATACCTAATCGGAGAACTATCTGTTCAAACACCTCATTTACAAAATGTGGTCCATTATCAGACCTTAGGACTTCGCAAACACCCCATCTACGAAACACCTCATGCACACACACAACAGCGTATGTGGCATTGGGGTACGTGCAAAGACCTGTCTCGATCCATCTGGAAAAGGGACGTACTACTACTACTAACATGTACCTATAACCGTTGCATACTTGTAACATATCTACATAATCTATATGTAATTGCTGAAATGGAACAATTGGTCTAGGGATTGGTCCTCACACTGTTCATAAGGTGTGCCCTGCTGTACATTTCTGGCACAAAATACAATATACTGTGCAACATGTTCTAATAAATTTGGTGTGAACCAGTCTTCTGCGATCATTGCAGAAAAACTCTCTCATGGTGTGCGCGGGGTAGTGAAGCTTCTCCAGTGCCACCTACAATAATACTAGAGGCATAACTGGCTTGACAGTGCAGTCTTGTCTCCAAATAGCCTTAGTGGGGGATAGAGAACACCCTAGTCGCTTCCCTAAATCCTGCTTTCTGTGGAGCTTGTCCTTGCATCTCAATTAATTGTACGATGGATAACATATTAAATCCTTTCTGCATTATCATACATCATTCTGACGCTTGCTTAACATCTTCTAATTCAAAATCATAAATAGTTGGAAAATATGCTGCTCGTTTGGCCTCTACATCTGTGGCTTAGTTACTGCGAGAAATCGGGTCTGCCCCTTTAATATGGGCTACACATTTCACCGCGGCGATACCCAATGGGAGCTTTAGTACTTTAATGAGCTTGCCCAATAGAGAAGCATGTTACAATAGAGTTCCGTTTGCAAGGAGGAAACCCCTCCTTTTCCAACATGACAGCCCTGCACATATGGTTGTCGTCACATAGGCATTCAGAATACACAGTCACTTGCTCACATTCGAATCTCTGAAGTGCAGCGATAAGCACCACTAATTCTGCAGCCTGCGCTGGACAATTGAAGGCAATCTCGCACTCATCACTACTTCGAATTCACCATTCTTTTCTTCTTCACTACTGCTGTCCCAGTATTTATTTTGCCAGTCATTTCACCAATTTCTGAAGAACTAGCAATGAAGAAAAGCCTCCCTAGAGAGCATTTTCTCTAACATGGGGAAAATCGAGTTCAGTATACAGTGTGTAGTTGTGTGCATAGTCCTCATTTCCTATTGGCTCTGCTATAAAAGTTTGCTGGATTCACTATTCTAGATCTAACCATTTTGACTGCTGGATTTGAAATAATCACTTTGTAACCAGACACTCTTTGTGTAGTCCATGTACTTTTAGGTTTCTCCAAAATGGCAACTAAGGAATGCTCGACAAAAAACGTTATTGAGCATCCCATTGTAATACTGGTGGCTTTCTCAATTGCGAAAGCAGCAGCCCCTAGCACTTGTTCGCAAGGATAATGTGCTTTCATTACTGAGTCTAGAATCCCACTATAATAGGCTAGGGGTTTGTGTCCATGTCCTAATGTCGCCTTTTGTGTGAGTACTGCTGTCATTACTTCTTCATTTGAATGTGTGAATAAGTAAAACTCTTCATTGTAGTCTGGTATTCCTAACACAGGGGCTGTACAAATCGCTCTCTTTAAATCTTTGAATCCCTCAGTCATGTCATATGCCCATGTTATTTTACTTTTGCCTATCTGTGCTTCCTTGAATCCTTTTAAAAGTGGTCAAATATATGTAGTGTAATCAAAAACCCAGGCCCTACAATAATTGCATAGGCCTAAGAACTGTTTCATCTCCCTTACTGTCTCAGGTTGTGGAGCTTTCATGATTGCTTCTGCTCTCTCAGGTGTGACTTTTCTTCCCTCTTGAGAGATGAGCTGTCCTATGTAAAGGACCTCTTCCTGACAATATTGTAGTTTCTCTTTGTCTACTTTAGATCCTTTTTCTGCTAGTATTGTAATTAGTTGAACTGAGTCATCTCTGTATCTTTTCTTTATTTCACTGCACACTAATATATCATCTACGTACTAAATTATCATACTCTCAAGCTGTATGTTACCTAAGTCCATCTGAAGGACTCTATTAAAGATTGATGGGGACTCACAGTTCCCCTGAGGCTGCATTGTATATTTTTAAGTCACTGATTTCTATATGAAAATAAAGTCGAATCCTCTGAGTCTTCATGAAGGGGAATTGGAAAGAAGACCTTTTTTAAATCTATTACGGTTAGAAATGTGGCTTTAGCTGGGATGTTACATAATATTGTAGAAGGGTTCAGAACCAAAGCAAACACTGCTTCAACAATATTGTTTAACGGGCGGAGATCCTGAATACCTCTCCATGACCCCCCAGTTGATTTCTTCACTGGGTACCCAGCCGTGTTACATGGGGACACTGATGGCACCAATATTCCCTGCTTTATTAAAGCGGAAATAGTCTCATATCTGCTTCTCTGGACATAGGGTACTGTTTTGCTCATGGCAATATTACTCCTGGTTTAAGCTTAATTTTAACTGCTCCTGCTCCACTCAATACACACGTTATATGGACTGCTGGTCCATAAAATGATTGGCACCTTTTCTAAATCTTCCTGAAAAAATGTTTTTCTTTTACCAATGCCATTCTCTCTGGTATTTCTCTGTTCTCAATTTTCATCCAGTAAGTGAGATACTAATTCATCATCCAAATATTAATCTCTAACCAAGTCTTCATCTGTCAGATCTGTTAATATGTATTCTTCCATAAGAGCTATGCCTGTTCTCCATAGTCTTCACTCATCTGTCCCATTAACAACCACCCTTTATTGATTTACTGCTGCTGCCTCTAGCTCTATGGGAATGACCTGTCCCCCCTCATCATCCATAGGTATTTTTGGTCTAAACAAAAATTCATCAGGTATTCTCAATATTTTCCCTCTCAATCCAGGAATCCATGTCAATAAAATATTTACTCAATACGGATATATTTCTGGATCTAAAGGGACCCCTTGTAATGCTTTTTGGCCTGTAAAAGCTAGTATAAACTCTCTGACATTCATATAATTTATCCCTGTTGCTGAGGTGTAACCAGGCACACCTTCTTTGGACCTTTGCTGCAGACTGTGTAACTGCCTCCAATATGAATGGTCCTTCGAAGCGGGGCTTGTGCCACTTCCGGGTAAAACATTTGGATCATTTTGTCCCTGTGCTTCGCTAGTCTTCATTGCACCCCCTGCCTCGCTTGTACCTGTCGAGACATACATTTAAGAGATTCCATCATAGCTGCCAAATAATCGTGCATTTCTTTCCCTAACACAGCAACCACATTCTCTGCATTAGTTTGACCTTGAGTTGGAGGAGCAAGTGGCATGTGCATTTGGAGTCCCATCACCAGCTAATGTGGAGTCAGCTGATCGTCAGAGCCAAGCTGATTGCGCAATGCAAAAAGGGCTAAAGAAAGGCAAGAGAACCAACCTTTCTTCAATGTTTCTTTTAGTTTGGCAATTTGCTCCTTTAGGAGGACATTGAGGCGCTTGAAAAAGCTGTTTGCTTGTGGGGGGTAATCTGATGAGAATTTGCACTTTATGCCCAAAAGAATAGCAATGTGCTAAAATACCTCATTTACAAAATGTGGTCCATTGTCAGACTTCAGCACTTTGCATACTCCCCACCTTGGAAATATCTCACGTATAAGGAATTTTGCAGTACATGTGGCATCTGGATGTGTGCATGGACCTGCTTCGATCCATCGGGGAAAAGGACATACGACCACTAGCATATATCTGTAGCCACTACAAATTTGGAGCCTATTTACATAGTTGATATGCAAGTGCTGAAATCGTCTGGTAGGATGGGGTATTGATCCTCTCACTGTCCGCAGAGTATGCCCAGCAGTGAACTTCTGGCATGTTAAACAATTTACAATAGATTTATCAATGTCTTCTGAAAAATAAGGGACAAACTAGTCCTTTCATATCAGGATTACAAGACACTTTCTTGATGTGTGCAATTTGTCTACCATTACTGGAAGCAGATCTAGAGGCATAACTGGTTTCCCAGTGGTGTCCTGCCTCCAGATTGCATCTGTGGGGGACAATAAGCATCCTCTTTGTTTGCATTATTCTTGCTCTTCTGGTAGTGCTCTGCCCTGTAATTAGGTTATTTGTGCTATGGGTAATGCATGGAACCATCCTTTCATTATCATGTCGTGTGTACTTGTTCGGTGCAGTTGCAATGTCAGATATTTAGGGAAATTATGCTCCTCTTTTTGCTTCCAGATTGGTAGCCTTGCTGCAAGAAATCATACTTCTGGTGTGCGCTGTAGACTTTAACACAGCAATGGCAATGGCCGATGGGAGTTGGAGTTTGTCTGAGTCTGTCCAATAGTGGCACTTGATGCACTGGTGTGCCGCCTGTGTGCTGGAAGCCCCTCCACTTCCAACATGACAGTGCTCTGGTCTACTGACAATGACCCACCAATGAAGAGCATGATCCCGCTCCTAATGCATTTTCCTCGACATGTGATATTTCATCCTGGTATTCAGTTTATTTGGTGCAATTATGCACGTTATCTCCGACCTTCACTGGTTCCCCTATAAATCTGTCTGGATTTACCACTCAGCACCTGACAATTTTAATCGATAGACTTGATATAATTACTTCATAACCATAGGCTCACTGTGTAGGCAATATGATTTTAGTTTTTTTCAGTATGGAAAATAGGGCATGCTCAACATATAATGTAACGGTGCAGCCCATAGTTATGCTGGCAGATTTCTCAATCACAAAAAGCTGCTGCTGCCAATGCTAGCTCACGGGGGTAATTTGCTCTCATGACTGGATCCCAATGTAGAATGGTAATGGTTTGTGTCCAATGGTAGTTTTCTGTGTGAGGACAACCGTCATCACTACTCCATTTGAATGGGAGAATAAAACAAATTCTTCATTGCAATTGGGATCCCTAACACGGAAGCTGTGCTAATTACTAGCTTCAATTCATCAAAGGTGTCTTTCATCTCGCTTGTCCATCCTACATCACTGTTATCCTTCTGCTCCTCCTTCAGTCCTTTTAAAGGTGGCCTGACATATGTGCTGTAGTCAAAGACCCATAGGCCCTCATTACAAGTCAGGCATTAAGGGTTAACCCTTAACGCCTGATTCACACTTTAACGCCTGCTTTTTGCAGGCGTTAAAGTCCAAGGCGCTAAGCGACCTTGGTGCTAATTACAGCACCGTAATTTACGGTGCCGTAATTAGCGCCTTCCCCATCCCCATTATGCCCTATGGGGCAAAAATGGGAATGGGGAAGGGCAAATGGTGAATGGGGAATTACCGCCCCACTCACCTTGGAATGGGGCGGTAATTCCACCATCCACCATGGCGGAGTCGGTGAGTTACCGGCATGGACCATGGTGCTAATAGCACCATGGTCCACCGCCTGACTCGTAATGAGGGCCATACACTTGTGGGGTGAAAATGCAGCGCCACAGTGAGAGAGGGGCCCTGCAAGGCCCCATTGTGAGAATGAAGCTGGCTGATGTTGAGACCCATATGGATGTGCTGGCCAGTCCAAAACACTTACTTTCGAACATGAGGCGTAGTGAATGCGAAATGTGGGCCCCATTCAACATTACCAAAATGGACAGGCGCTCAAGTGAAGGAAAATGTGCCTGAGAAATGAAAACTGCTGGATGTGCCCAATACATTGCAAAAGACAGTTTTGGCTGAAAAGGCTGTTTTCATAAAATATGAAAAGCTGCCATTTCATTTAAGGAGACAGATAGCAGCATGTCACATTGACTTCAATGCAGCACAAGACTGTGATCCAGAACTCTAAAGTGAAGCCAAGCACTTTGCATATGCTCCAAATATCATGCAAAATGACCTGGTTTTAAAAGAGAGGCCTACTTGTAGAAATGAACACTAGTTTCCTATGTTAACTGTGGCCTATGTGTGAATAATGCTGAAAGTGAGACTCCTATCTTTTTCATTATTGTACCACAGAATGATTTCATTCCAGGACAACAGGTCCAGATGAAATACAAAATGTTACATGTTAAAACACATCTTTTCAATTTTAAAGGCTATTGTTAGAATTATGTATGTAGCTTGTTTTTCCCAATTGAACTAAAGCCTGGAACTCTGACCTCATAGACCTTTGGCTGAGGGCCCACCAGGAAAACAGGTCTGTTTCATTAAATACAAAGAAATATAACAGTTTTAGATCAAAAGTGTGGAAGTATCAGATAAGCCTGAAGCCTTCCAACAGAACTTACCTCTTAGACTGATAATATTATGCTATATATAGATTTTGAGCTAGGGGGAAAATCAGGATCCTGATCTCCTCATAATTCAAAGGAATTCTAAAGTTGGTGAACTGATAGAATGCAAAATTAATGTTTGGAGTGTGAAGTGTCATATTTTTCACTTTTTCGGCTCGGGAGCAAATTTTGAAAAACAATAGCTCCTCCCAGGCAGGGCGTGCTGAAGTGAAATTAGTATTTCCTGATCCACCATAAAATGTAGAATTCAAAAATATATGTTCATGCAGTTATCTGAAAAATAAAGATATTTGCCATGTAGGTAGATTTTAAGGAAACCAAAATTATAAACCAACATGTCATTTTGGAGTGATGCATTTTTCTCGTCCCTTCAGTCTCCATAATCCACACCTCCCAAATCTTTGTCCTATCAGCAGGCAGTGTACGGAATTGGTGGGAGAGGGAGGGAGGGAGGGAGAGAGGTAACCAATCTTACCGTGGGAAAATCATTAATGGATAAGTGTCATCAGCACTATATAATATCTATTTTCTATCTGAGAGGGGATTCTAGTGAGGAAAAACTAACAAGAGAGGCAAGGAGAGTTACCAAAACCACTGGGGTACCACCTTGCCAGGAGAAAAGCTGTCTGCCTAGAGAGGCCTTAAACCTTGCAGGGGAGGCAGGGACAGGGAAACCTAGAAGTTAACAGGGCCTGACATTGGAGGAGCCAGGGGAGAAATGGATGCTGGTGACTATCCTTGACAGAAGCCTTTGGCCAGATCTGTGCTTTCCCACGATGAGCTCTGCTGTTTCCCTGAGTGCCAAATAACCAAGGTCTCCCATGTAAGTAGATTGATTCAGATGACAAGAAAAGTGTGGGGGGATTCTGCTGAGTTGCTGTTAGTGCAACGCAATGAACAGGTAAGTGGAGGATGGAACCTAGTAGGTGCTATGTTATTGAGTAAGGGTAGGTGGTTAGTCATAGTCAAGGTAACTTAGTTCCTGTTAGCGTAAGGCAGTGAACTGTTAAGCAGAGGAAGGAACCTAGTAGGTGCTATGTTATTGAATAAGGGTATGCGGTAGCCATAGTTAAGGTAACTTTACGTAATGTTTCCATGTGTGTGTCTACCAGAGGGGTTGGGATGAGTGGTAGGGTGGTAGGGTGAATGCTGGATGAGTAGATGTCAGCTTAGGCTCTGTAGGATAGCAAGTTGGGAAGGCTGCAGTTAAGTGGTGGTCAGGATGGGAGCGGCCAGCAGCTAGTAACCTAGAAGTAGATGCACAATCTGGCTAGGCATTCGTGAGGTTTGGTAGCGTGGCAATTAGCTAGCACTGCAGTAGCAGAATTTGAGAATGGAAACAATCATAAAATAGGGCCAGCGTCTGACTAGGCCTTTGTGAAATAAGGCTGCATTGCAATTAGTTAGCACTATAGTAACATATTTTTACAAAGGTAACAATCACAAAATAGGGCAAGCTTCTGACTAGGCAGTCGTAAAATAAGGCCACATAGCAATTAGTTAGCACTGTAGTAACATATTTTTACAAAGGTAACAATCACAAAATAGGGCAAGCTTCTGACTAGGCCCTTGTGAGCTAAGGCAGCATAGCAATTGTTTAGCATTATAGTGACATAATTTGACAATGGTCACAGTTGTGAAAACAGGGCAAGCATGGTAATAGCGGCCTGTGGTGGTGAAAAGGCACACATATGGAGGCGCAGGGGATCAGGACCTGGAGCTACAGGTAACAAGGTGGATGGTGGACTGAGTAGCATTCACTATCAGGGTGAAGCAGCACAATCGGGAATCACATCAATAAAGGCGCAAATTAGAGGGTGACAGACGTACATAATCTCTGGTACCAACTAAAGGCAAATGGAGTGCCGTAAGTAGGTGGCACAGCAGTGTGAGCACATGGAGCATAGCAGTCATGCGATCATAAGATAATGATATGTTCGAGAGATATAAAGCTAGGGATGGGGATAAAGTTAAGAGATCTGGCAATGCAGGAGGGCTGAGGGTGTCTGGCACCACGAGTAGGGGCTGTGACTATGCGTATTACTGTGGTGAAATCAGGGGGGACAAATTTGGGGTTGGAGCTAAGCTTACTAATAGTCAGAGCAGGCCCGTTGGCAGACGCAGCAAGATTCGGCAAAAATAGCATACGAATAGGCGAACAATCGATAAGCAGGGGAACATGGCATACAATTAAAATGACTGCTTGCAGGTGAAGCTGCGGCTGAGAAAGTTCAAAGGTAAATGGAAAAAAGGGTGCAGACGGGGAGCACACTATTTAAAGGACCAAGATAAGGATTCTGGGATGACGGATCCCTCTTAGTAAGTCGGAGGTGTGGCTTCCGTCATGTGAATTAACTTCGTACACGCGGGGGGCCGGCATTTGAGGTGCCGCTGCCGTGTATCTGTGGCGGGTGAGTGCGTAGAAGGTAGGACATGCCCTTACCAGTTAGGAGGGGTTGGCGTGGTGCTCAGTGACAGTTGATGTGCCCTGCGAGGATTGAACAGCTCTTTGGTCCTCCTGGCTCCGACAGGCTCAGGACAGGGCCTTTTACAGTGGGCCTTCCACAGAGGGTCCGCTTCCGCCTGCCAGCGGCCACCAATTGGTTTAAATGAACCAGCGTCATGAATGGTTGCTTAGCAACCTCTCACACCACATCATGTAGGGAATGGGTTGAAACGAATGCGGCGGCCATCTTAGATCGGGTTGAAGATAAGCAAAAAATGATGTAGGTGCTCCAGGGAGCTGGCGCTCCACGTGGCTGGGAAGGGCGCAGATGAGGTCTGTAGCAAGGAAGACTCTATGGGTCTACAAAGTGCTTGAAGAGGGTGGTAAAATGTATTTATAAACTTTTACCTGATATGCCGAAGTTTGGGACACCAACCTCGGTTTAGTGAAACAGGGGAACTTACTGGACAAGTCAGACAAATCTAGGTAGCTTGGCATGCGGTCAAGACTAGGGGCCTCATTCCGAGTAGGGCGGTAAGGGATACCGGGCACTGGTAAGCAGACCAGTGCCGGTAATCCCTTACTGCCCTACTACAAGGTCCCTTAGCGGGTCCCTTCCTTAACGCCTGGTCTGACCAGGTGTTAAGGACGGGACCCGTTAAGGAACTTCAGAGCTAATAACGGTACTGCAAATTGCGGTACCGTTATTAGGTACTTCTCCATTCCCATTGAGCCCTATGGGGGCTCAAATGGGAATGGGGATTGTTTTTTTCAATGGGGACATACCGGTTCCGCAAAGGTCGTACTACACCGGTAAGTCCCCATTGAACGAGACCGGTGCCGGTACCGTTATTGGAGGCAGTCATGGCGCAAATAGCACCATGACTACCTCCAGTCTCGGAATGAGGCCCTAAGTCTCAGGAGGGGTGATAGTGATCGGAAGCCCACAATGAGCACACACAGTAATGAAGCACAAATTACCCATGACAAGTGTATATGAAAGACATCTATACATTTATTGTTGACAGAACCAATAGATACAAGTAAACTTTAGTTATACGAAAACAGTTACCATACACAATCTTCTATGATATAGCATGTATATAAAACGCTTAATAATGCGAAAAATTAGGAAAGTACTGCCACAACCTGTACAGTGAAGGGTTGCTTAATATGCTAGGGGGATTAGACAATTTTTCAGAGTCGTTCCCTAACTTTCTTATCCAGCCTTGAGAAGTGGGTGGTCTGGTGTTGAACATTGCAGTAGTGCATGAAGGCGCACGATTGCGCTGGTGAATCAAAAAGCGGTTCTTCTTGGGAAGGCTGTAGCAAGTCAGGAAGGGGCCTGAGGTGATGAAGAATTCATTCCTACTATTGGAGTAGGATGTGCCCTTGGTGGCAGATCAGTTTTCAAAAGGTGAGAATAGCTGGGGCACGCAGGCTAACCCAGCCAACATCAAATACCTTTATGGGATATCTGTGCGTAAAAGGTATTGGTTGTGCTGGTCTGACACCATCAAGTGATGCAAGGGCTTGATCCATGTAGCTAAATGGAGTCATGGGATAGATTGTATGTCTGCAATTACATGCTTTTTATCCCTTTCAATTACCCTTTCATCAACCGTATTTTCGACGGGACGCACCTCCACCTCGTACATATATAAAACATATACCTTATTGTAACAGCTTATTGCGTCTGCTACGGGGAGGCTGTTAGGACAGATTCTCTGAAGCCCAAAAAAGGGCTTAGTAAAGATATTTAACTGAGGTAGTCCAGTACTCCAATCTTACTATAATGCTGTACCACCTGAATTCAGGTTAGCGTAGACAGAGCAACTAGGCTTGTTTTATGAGGGAGAGAGGGCTGTAGAATCAGTACAAATGAAATTGCAATTCAAACGGTCCAAAGAAACACAGAAACACTATGTATTGTACAAATAAAAGTTCTATTTAAATAAGAGTAGGCCCGGATACATTTTGGGGGAAATAAGTACTATCACATTATATATATAACCACATTTATAAAAACACGCACTATGCTTGAAGGTACACAGACCATAGCATATAACCTTATTTGTAACACCTAAAAGGAGTTCTTGGGAAGTCAAAACCAACAGTTACTTTTAGATTACTTTCAGTAATACCAGGGTAGTAGACCCTATCCGTTGTACCATGATGCTCAGCAAGAAATCACATAGTCTAATGAACAGGACAATATATTTTTCTGATCTAGTGATATTTGTATACTAGGCACAGTATATAAACCTATAACTCTTATTCAGGATAACAGTTATTCTAGGGGAATTGGACCTTGGGATCTAATATTCAATTACAATTGCTTTTCATTTCACAGACTGCACTATAACAAATTTAAACTCAAGTTATGTAAAACTGATACTATAAGCAACTGAAAGGCAGGTGTAACTGAAGACTATTTTTGTGTCTTTCTAGAACAGACAATGGAAAGCAAAACCCAGTGTTACACTGTATGACTGACCCAATGCTATTCTATATAGTTAAAATCTAAGACAGACTTTTTTGTGGACAGGCTAACAGCAAGTCAAGGGAAGCAAAACCCAGTTGGGGGACACTTATACAATTATCCTTACAGGAATAATAAAGTGAAACCAACAGCATTACGTTTGTGGAATAGACACCATCAATTCATAAGTGAGCAAAATAATCTGATATATACTTTCCAGAATGGCACAACATGTCTAAGGTAAGTAAACTAAACTTTTATATACTTTGCAGAAAGGTGAGAGCATGATTTCAGTTAAAGTGTTCAACAAATTACTCCCACCAGCCATTAATGGTAAGTGTGCGTGTAACATAAATGTCACATTTATTTAAAATGGGAATCAGTATCACCCCAGCATTCCACTTACGGTTGGGGGTGCTGGTCTCACTTAATAGAATGTAAAAGGGATACAAAGATCCTTTCTACCCTTTGGCAACTGTAGTCCTGTCAAGGTTTGCCAGAGAAAGTTAAAAGTGGAGCACCTAGGGCAACCGAACTACAATAGTCACTTATTGCCAAAATGTTGTCAAAGAGAATACATTTGAAAAGACACTATGGACACTATGGAGAGCTATGGAGAGCCCAGAGAATCATAACCATAAAAAGACTAAAATATTCTGTGAGTGTGTAAAAAGGTTCCCACTCACACAGGTATAAGAACAATCCACCAGCAAAGCTAGAAGTTCTGGACGTTCATGGGGATGACACGGGTCAGGAAGATTTATAATTACTATGAAAATCTTACCTAACATAGGCCATTAGCACAAGTGCCATGGATTGCATGCGTGCATGGGGTTGTGTCTAGCAGAGGGTTTCACAGACACTATGCCTCAGTGTACCGTTCACAGATGGTAAATACCCATTTGCATATCAGTCTTTCTCCCACGCAAATGGGCAGTGCAGCACAGATGTGCTAGGGCAATTCTCTTCTGAGAAATAGTCCTAATAGCAACCACAGACATGTGTCTTCTCAGCAGAGGATAAGTAATATAAGTGAAGGAAAGGTAAAAGCTATACACTAATGCATCATAAACCCGATTATATTGGCGTAAATAAATACTTTGTAATACATTATCTAGCATTGAAAAGTATAATAGCATCCAATTGTTTCTGTACAATGTCCAAAAATTAGGGAACATATCTAAAATGTTATTGTGAGCAGAATTTGAAGACAGCTACAAATCATTTAAATCTGGAAGTCAACCTTTCAACAAGTTCCAATTTTGGAGGACAAGGCTCGTTTGCAATGTTTTGTGGCATTGTATGTGTCCTAGGAACAAAATCTGGATCCATTCCATGAGTATGCATGGCCAACACAGTCAATGTCATATCTTTCACAAATTCAAATTCCATTTCCTGGTATATTGGATTGGCCACCCATTGTTTGCCTCGTTTTGTAAAGGCCATGAGCTAACAAAGCATCCCAAATGTATCTGCAGTTTTTGCTTGTTCCCTCTCAACGTAATCGTTGTACACAGGTACAGCTAGTCTTGTTCTGGCCTCCATACCGTCTATGCTAAAATGAAACCTGGGCTTGTGCTTTAGGCACATATTATGTAACACCTCCAAATCTCCAGTATGACAGAATTCTGTGAGTCCCTTCAGGTCTCTTGAAAGGGTTTTATCGTACACAATGTTCTCAAGTGCTTTGTGTGGAGGGGAACATGGCACCAACCACTTCTTCTTGCATTCCTGCTCCTTCGATAAAGGTCCATGCGCACATTCGTGAAAATGTTGGTTTGCTGTCCATGAGGGTATTTTGGAACAATGGTGCATCAATGAACACCATTTTTTAAATTAGAATTTCTAAAGATCCATCACAAGTTTTCGAGCTCCACCAAAGATGGTTGCTGATAGATTGAGACCACTTTAAAATATTTTCTGAACCCTTTTTACCAGCATCATTTTTCTATTGACTGATTTGGCAAAGTGCCATACATCAAATTGATGCCGAATGTGTGGAAACGGCTCTCGCATGGCTATTGAAACCTGCCTGTCCATGGCTATCGGGTATATTTGCATTCCCCTGGATTCCAGATGTTCGATGGATTTAATGAAACCATGTTTGTCCATGGCCACAGACGATGTCCATTCAGACACATGCACGATCACTGAACTCTATGTCTTGAAAGGGCTATGTGGAGTACTTAGCAGATAATCCTGCACTGTCACACTGTCTGTCGTCAGATAGCCTGAAACATTTGCCGGAGAATGTACTGTCCATTGAGATCTGTTCGATTTTCCAGGCATGACTAATAGCAGCAAATAAGAATTCCCTTTGATATTTGTAGTACTGGGTTTTAGCAAAGAACTCAAGTCCCACAAATTGACAGAAACTGGAAATCTTACGGAAAGTCGATCTGCTAAACAGTAAAGCTGCTGAACAAAGTAGATTTCCAGCAGGCACTTTGCCGAGCATCGGTTGAGCAGACCTTGAAAAATTATTATGGAGGTGGACACAGATGGCATTGATTTTCAGGTCGCTGGCTAGTAATACACGAGACACATTCACCAATGGCTCCCCAAATATGTTCCCTCTTAATGTATGGACACATTTCAGCATGAGTATAATCTCTAGCAGACAGCTGTCGAATACAATGCATTTTTGTTCCTTTAATAGCCAATCATCCTGCAGTACTTTGTTTTGTGACTCGACGTTGGTGGACAATACCCCCTAACTAGGCAAACTGAAGTCGAGATCTTGAGCAAATTCCTCAGTCAATTTCGTTGAAGCTTCAGCCTCTGTTAGTTCAGGCTATGATATTTCCACAGGAATTGGAGAAACAGGTAACATTGAATGTTTCTTGGGTGGAACATTTTTAGAGGGTGTAGATTGTGTCAAAGGGTCTGCGAGCAATTGGAATGTATCTTAATTGTCTTCAGTTTCATCTGGTCGAGTTTGTACAAAGAGCAATGGTCCATGGTAACTTTGTACGGTTTGCAGATGAGATTCCATTCATTTTCCAGCCACTGGACATATTCATCACAAGTCTGAATATTGGCTGGACCATGCTGGTCCTCATATAGTAGTTGCTCCATTGTGAAATCCATTTGGCAAGTGACATCTTTGGTTTCAGTTGTTGTCAGAGTCTTTATTCTCCTCTTCCTTCTGGTCCTCTGACGGATGTATAGAAAACATGCCCAATGTATAACACACATACAGCAGATACGATTTTTCCAACTAAAAACCTAATATGAATAAAACATCTGTTTAAAAACTTCTCCAAAACAAATGGGTTCATTCTTTACCCTTGTTTTCTTAATTTGCTTCAAAACTGTTGCCTTCTCATTGCCAACCGCAACATCAAGCTTAAAAAAACAGCATTTTTTATATTTAATATAATTACTTGTTTTGGATATTAACAGTATCCGTCCATATGATACACACAGGTATAAAAGTATACACGGTCCTACTTCTACGCCAACAAGCACTAGGAGAGGACTGTTAGTAGTCCTTTGTTCATGTCTCATGTATACCTCGAGAATTAACACAGTCCTGTTTCTATGTCCAGTGAGGACCTTTGAAAGAATATAAGACTAGTCCTTTGTCAGTGTCGACCTGACGTGGTAAACAGAGTGTTTTTCGAGGTACCTAGTTACTCGCTGCTACTCCGGAATCTTACGAAGTGTGCTTCAGAACACGGGTAAGGCCGATATAATGAAGATATTATGAATATATAGCCTGTTGGCAGACACTATGATAAGGATGCACAATAGAGAAAAAGTAAGAAGGACGCTGTAGTCACGAGATTATATGATGTATAGATATAGGGTTAAATGGTTGCTGGAATAGAAAGTGCATAGCGTGCACCTCTGCTTTATGTTTGAGTGATCAATGATGAAGAGGATACTAGAGAGAGTTTTATATGGGTTTGGAGTGCATCGCGAGTCACAAGCTAGAGATAGTGTCGCAGTTACACTAATGTGGTTTTGAATAATTATTGAGTGTAGATGGAGAGTAGCCTCGGTCTTGGGCATGTTCCCTTGGCGAGTGACAAATTTAGAACGGTAAAACACTGGTATTGATATTTGTGTGACTTAGAGTGTCTAGGGTTTGGATGGCTAATTCGATGGGTTTCTCCCCGTTTTCCTGCAGGAAGTGCAAGGAATATCTACACCTAAAAGAATTGTTTGGTGTCCATTCTTTGGAGTTGGAGGGGAGATCCCCCAGCACAGAGACAATGTACACAGTTATGCTATGTCTGTGGTGAGTTTATTTTCAACCCCTTTTTTCACCCTCTTGTCGGACCAGATATGAATTGAGCATAGATTGAATGGAGAAGATACATTAGTATTGTTCTGTTCCTACAGGGTCTAAATTCAGAGGGTGCATGTATGTTACTGTCGGCAATTGAAGAACATTTGCTCGGAGGAGATTGAACAGTGTATGTTTTTATAGTCTTATAGAAAAGTCAGTTTTAATGAACTGTTTAAAATAATAGTTCTTTGAAGTTTGCTCCAGATGAATTAGGAACAGAGGAATTAGATTTTGCTCTCTGTTTTCTCACAGGGCCTAGAAAAGTCTATAGACGCCAGTGAAGGATTTAATCAAAACTTCTATCTTCATCCCCAGACTGGTGACATGGGGGTGAGTAGGATCTTATGTGTTCATTCATTAGAATTGCACGTGACAATATTAGTCACAGTTAAGAAGAAATAAGGATGACACTTGAACTTGACAGGTTTTTTCTGTATTTCTTTTAGATTTGAAAATGGCTTACTCCATTCCATGAAGGGCAGGACACGTATATTTTGCCCTACGTCCCGAAGAAGGTCTTGAAACAAATTGGGACAGTAATTTGTTATATTTTGACCGAAACACGTGTCAATGACTACAAGAACAGTCTGGAAACTATGACCAGATCATATACGACACCTGAAACTGAGGATTGGGTCACATATAGTTGAAAAATGTGTGTGAACATTGATGTAGAATTAGAACATGACTACACAATGTACAGTAGGCCATAATGGTTTTATGTACAAATGTAGGAATGAGAGAATGTGGGATTGAGAATTCATGCTTCAGATATGAAAGAAATGCAATTGTGTCTGCAAAATGGAAGAATAGTTTTAGCAAGTAGAATAAATGAGACATGTTTAATTAAGGTAGAAAAAATGATGCTGCATCCATTGACTTGCTTGTGTTTTTTTTGTAGGGTGGTGGAAGGTGATTGGGTGGGAGGAGTATCCCATTAAGGAGAAATCAGGTCTGGGTATGTCTGCCCAGTGTTCTAATTAAGGAAATATCAGGTGTGTGTGTGTGTTTTTTTTTTAAACTACTGAAACGCACGCTTTCAATCATTGCACATTTATATAGACTAGCACAACATTTGCAAGGTGCCTCTGCGCACACATTAACTTAGCGTGCAATCAATCAACTTACATTTGTATGTCCTTCTCATCCATTACTGTAACACAATGGGTGTTTTCTCTTTTTTAGACCTATAGAAGGTCAGACTTACATTCCTACCGTGTATTCAAAATACATATTAACACTCAATCACGGTCTATGGAGAAGTTATTCTAATGTACCTATTACATATGTATACTCAGTATACCATATACTTTTAACAACACTTACTAGGGGGCCATCGCTCAAATGAGGGATATGGCACCTCTAGTGCAGAGGAAGGAATGACGGTGACTAATTTCAATTCTTACAAAAACAAAACAAAATTATTAAAAATCAGGCTTAGTGTTTTAATAACAATTAGAAAAAGCAATTAGAAAAAATGGGGCATTTTACATTAGATAATGCCCGGTTCTAGATTTTTTTTTAGGGCTTTCTATGCATAACGTTGTATACTGTTTTATTTAATTAAACAGCGTGATGCTAGCGCCTAGAAAAATCTCACACCTATTACTGATATAACACACTTAAGGATCCTTAACAATAAGGTCCTTACGTACATATAAACTTGATAAAGCAGACCTACAACTCAGGTCACTTTAAATTCTTTTAGACTATGTCAGATTGCTTTATAACATAGATCATAAAAAAGCATGAGACCAGCTCATACTATGATAAGGTCGACCGGTTTCATAACCACACTTGTTTAGGTCATCTTCTTCAGGACGTATGTTTCAAGAGGGGGTGACTCCCTGATGGAAAAACTTTTTCCAAATATGTGTGTTCTTACTCCTACAAGGAAGTGAGACAAAAAGGGATATATCACTCCTATAGTCCCTTAATTGCATTTATGTGCTAGTTTCCTCTCAATACAGTGCTTGAAAAAAGTATCTCTCAAAATATTAGCTAAAAGATCAACTTATATAGCAAAGCTGCTGTCTTCTCTTCCATTAGCCATTCCCATACAACAGAGCACCAAACAACGCAAGGAGGTGGGGGGCAAGGTTCCATGTTACTTTATGGCAGCCAAAAAATGACAGAGGGCACGTTCAATATTATGAAAAGATAAAGCTCTTTGTTCTCCGCTACTTGAAACACTTTCCTTGTGAACAGAAAGTGTTTCTTCCTGCTTTACTTGAGTGGGTGGGGCTATGTGGGACACGTTGGTCTTGCAACGTGTAATATGGAACAGAATGTTAACTCTTCAATTAAACTCTTTCGTTCCTGAAATTACACGCAGACCAGCGCAGCGAGTTCTCAGGCATCAATGGGCAGCGGCAGCGGTGCAGGCATAGGTAAGCAGTTACAATTGAAATTGCGGCTGTAGTCAATCTGCGGACTATACAAGTATGAATAGCCTGCAGATTGACCAATCAGGATTGACAAAATCCCACTAGGGTGTTCTAATATACGTTTCAGATTTCACCTAATAACCTTCTGAGATGATACATGGACTTGATCTGAGATCCCCCTGCAAAACATAGTGATTGTAATGTCGCCGTCAAAAGTAGTTTGCTTTGTAATCCATTCTGCATTAGAGAGGAAGTGTAACGTTAGAACTAAAATCAGAAAAGTTTTAAACAGTTCAAGGTTACATGCGTTTCAGTCTCAAAGTATATACTTTGTAGGGTTTACTTTCTTTCTAGAAAGGAAACTGTAAGCATGCATGCCTCATACTCTGGACCTATTGCAAAGGAGGAAGTGATTGTAGTTGAAGTTCCAACATCCCCCTATAACGCACTACTTGTTTTAATACGGGTGAACAAGCAAAATGAAAGTGAAATAATGAGATGCAGACAATGGTACATACAGAGAGACACCCATACATGCCATTTTGTGTAAATAACCAATACTAATAACATAATAACTTTCAATATGTTGAAATTCCAAGCATAACACATGTTCGTAGTTCATTTGCATATAAAGGACCAGTACAATATAATTACTTAATAGGTGAGTGAGGTTGATGTTGACCCTGGAAAAGTAATTGATGCAGAATCTTGCTCCTTCATTTTCAGTACATGGTCTCGGGGGATATCTCAGGTGCAACATGCTCGCCTTGGAAGCAAGACGACACTGAGCAACATGGGTTCGATCCCCGGGTTCACGATTAGAAACCTCTGGGTATTAAGCCTGTTATAAATAACCTATCATATCATATGGTCAGAAAATAGTACAATGGAAAATGTAAATTAGTATTACAAATGTGTACACATCCAACGCTCTGTGCAAGTCGGTAGGGCTCACCATTGGCATATTAGACGTGTCAGTGATTTCGTCACTGGTGAGGTTCTGTGCTTCCATCAATGTGCTCTACGTAAGGAAGGATATGTAAACCAACACAGTTCGAAAAACATTATGCAACTTTTAAAGGGCACTATGGACATTTTTACTAAGGGTCACAATACACAGATTTATTAGAGGCTCCCAAAAGTGGGGATAGATGAAGTATACTTTCCTTGTGAACAGAAAGTGTTTGAAACATTTTAAAATTCTGTTGAATCTGATAACTATGGAAACTTGAGTAATACACCTTTGATCTAAATAAAGACTGAAAGCTCTAAACGGTTGATGAAGTAACCTTTTCAATACACTACTTTAAATAAATCGAGAGATCATAGAGAATACTTATTTATGCAGATTATCGTCCCACATACCAACAAACATAACAAGTTCATTGTCCACTACTCACCTGAGCCAGCGTGTGCCGGTATTGAGTCGGAATTGCATTTGGAAGCAATTTGTGAAGAATTCTGCGACAACGCTTTTTTGTGTACTTTGTTCGTACATATCGTCGGTAAAGTGCATGCTGCAGAGGCGGAATCGATTTGCCCTTACATCGTCCAAGACAGGCTGGGCTCTACTTTCAATCTCGTCCACTGAAAAACCGCAATTTGTAATCCATCTTCTTATTAAATTAATATCCCTCGGGAATGAATGCAGGACTGTGCCCTGAGTTTTTGTATGGCTCACAGAAGAGAAACCAATAACGATACATGAAGGCATTCTTGAAAAGTCTCTAAGATCTGTATAAAAAAAAATAATGAATTATAACAAATAATACTGTATGAATGTGAATAAAGGAATTATAACACAGCTTTCTCTGCAAAGTTTGTTTTAAATAAATAAAACCTGTGTAACCTAGACGAATGAACACGATGATAACTTTCTTACAGAATTGATTGATATACCACAAATCGTAACGTGTTACTCATCCGTTGAACAAACTTTCAAGCATCAAAAGAAAACATGCTTACAATCATGGACAATAAAACAATCCCTTCTATTACAATGCACAGTTATGCAATGTGCTATTTACTGAGATCAAAGTATTTGAGATAAATGAACATTACAATACTGGGTACATTAGGTGGAAATCGATATAAACTTTTGGAGCAGCGATCAATGAACATAGAGAAGTAAATATGTGACCTACCCTTACTTGGATGAACAAATGAGCCGATTCAGCAAGCAGGGGAGGAAATAGCCGTGGAACAGGTATCCAGGGGAACAGGTAGCTCGATGTCGATATACCTTGTAGATCTCTGAGATGTTCTCCTGGTAAATATCAAGGTGTTTATAAAGGCTTAGAAAAGTGGGTGTGTATGTGTGACGTGTTCATTGACACCCACTCAGCCTCGATGCCAATGTTTCACATCCACCAGACCCACCCACCCAGCCCCCTTGTGAGCGCACAGGTCTAGGCGTGCTCGTACAGCCTATAGGGCAATATGGCCAGGGTTGAAATACAAATGCAAAATGCTTGTGTGGGTCTTTTCTTTTATGAAAGTGGCCCACTTTTGTGGGCCATGTGTTCCAGTTTGATGAGTTACTTAAATAACCGGCTAGTAGTAGTGAACACTGTTGCTGAATATATATTTTTTAAATGCACAATATGCATCACCTTTTCATCAAAATACTCACCTTTGGGTAATATTCAAACGGTGCACGAAAAGGAATGAATAGCTACTTTGAACGGTTTGTCAAATTTTCATTGGTTAGTGAGACAATTATATGGTCCAGTATGGCCCTGTTCATAGGTGCCAACTGCCATTGATACTAGAGAGGAGGATGGATGCGGAAGAGCTGAGTGCAAAAAAGACCCTGAACACTGCTCAACGGACAAAAACATATGTTGATTGCAGAGACTGGGTTTTGAAGAGGGGAGTTGGGAGACACTGGGTGTGGCCTGGCCATGTGGACAACGGATATAATGGGCCTGGAAGGAATCTGCCAGCAAGCACACTCAAGCTCACCAGACAAGATGTAGGTCCCCAGGACACAGATCTGAGAGCCCACATTGGGGGCAGTCGGTGAGCTAAGGAGGACCAGCCCCTGTTTGACGGTCCAAGTGCCCAAAAAGTACAGAACTATGATAACGAGGCACACCTGTTGATTTGTGATGAACACAGTAATCTTGTTTTGTTTATTATTGTTATTGTTTATTAGTGTTATGTTTAATAAAAGCCACAGCCTTTTAATGCCAATACAAAAACAAAGAGTCTGCATAATTTTGTATGATGCGCAATGTATATTTTCAATGCTACCCAGAGGCTAGCTATTCAAAAGCCTGTGGCACCTCGAGTGGCATGGTCTTACGTGTGAACTGCCATCGATACTGGGGAGGGAGAGAGGGACGGGATGGATGCACTTGACCAGGGGAGTCTGGAGCCACTGGGTCTGGGGAGGCCATGTGAACAATGGTCCCTGTGTGAAATAACCCTTTGAGGTGTACATGGTGTTTGGCAACTTGAGTTCCCACCGACCAAGCCCCCTTGGGAGCGCACAGCCATAGGTGTGAACTACCATTGATACTGGAGGGGAGATGGATGGGCATGAGGCGAGCACAAAAGGCCCGGAACACTGCTGAAGGGATACAAACTTATGTTGATTGCTGGGGCAGGGTCTTGAAGGGGGGAGTCTGCAGTCACCGGGTTTGGGTGAGGTTATGTGAACAATGGTCCCTGTACAGAAGATCCATTTTTAAGTGTACATGGTGTTTGGCAACTTCAGAGTTGCCACCCACCCAGCCACATTGGGAGTGCACGGTCATAGGTGTGAACTACCCTTGATACTGGAGGCAGAATGGATGGGCATGAGGTGAGCGCAAAAGGCCCGGAACACTGCTTAAGGGATACAAACTTATGATGATTGCTGGGGCAGGGTTTTGAAGAGGGGAGCCTGGAGGCTCCCTTTGCGTTGTACATGATGTTTGGCACCTTGGCCATTCCCACCCACCCAGTACTGGAGGGGGGCTACTGGAGGGGGGATGTATGGGGAAGAGGTGAGCGCAAAAGTGCACCAACCATTCTTTTATGACCCTCATAGATTGAGCGTATTCTTGACTCACTGAAAAATTCAAATAACTATTTGTATATGCTTATTTGTATTTTATTTAATTTGGTGATGATGACACAAACTACAAATTGTATACTTGAGGTTGCAGAACAGTGTGTGAAAATCCTCTATACTGTCCGCTGTCACTGGGGAATTAGGCGCGAATGGCTCGAACGACACAGGCGGGTATTACTCATCGAACGCGGAATCCATGTCTCCTATAAAGCCACCATGTAAATGAACGGTAGGCCACCAGCTTGTACCACCTGTGAAAGTGAAAGATACACATTTTAATTGAATGACCCTGATAAGTGTTCCACCTTACTAGTAAATGCATCCTAAATCTATTGCATAGTTGCCCTTAGAAAAGTAACTTTATGGAAAAATGAACTTGGGCTTTGAAGTCTCGACACATTACAAAAGTGAACACCCATTCAAGCCAGAATGGTTTTGGCCATAGAGAAATATTGTTTTTTAGTTGAAAGTGAAAGACATGTAATCGGTGAACACTCTGATTTCCAAAAAGCGAGAGTAATGTACTCAATTTACAGACTAAATTCATTTGTCAGTGAATTATCAAAGTTACGACAATGTAGGAGAAAAACATGGAATGGTAATCGTCTCAGTGGTCAAAATGACATCAAATCTAGAGTATACTTACTCGTTACTTGGATTGCAAGGGTGAACTTTTCCTCAAAGTTTGTGCATAAGCACTATCATAATCCTCAACACAGACCTTGTGAAGCAGGCTGCCCAGAAGTCATGCAGCTCGGTAACGCATAGCATTGGTGTATCTTCTTCTGCCATGTAGGCCGAGCATCCAGAGTTTTCTTGGCAGCATCAGTTTTCCACCTCGGTTGGCATGACCTCGCAACGATTGCAGGTACCCCAGGTGGAAACGTCTTCCATGCGACTAGGCTCAGGCTCATGCTCCGGTAATTGATCTTCCCAACTATCGTCCGATTTCCCCATCGTTTCTGCATCTTTCTCTTTTCATTAGTTCCTCCTCAGAATACTCAGGCTCGTACTGGTAGGGCTGTATTGTTGCCATTATACAACAAATATTTAAATGGAACGCATGTAACAAATGAAATCAATTCTGCTAGTGTAAGTACCTGTTTGCAGGGGCTTCATACTAGGAAGAGAGCTGAACAGAGCAGAAACCAGTCATGGTCGAGCTAAACAAAATACAGTGAAATTATTGAAAAAACAACTTCAATGTCTGATCAGAAAGGGTCTGTTTATACTTGTTGAGGAAAGAGGCATCCTGGCATTTTCATGGAGACACGTCAATAGCTTGCGCACAGAACGTTGACACGAGACGTGCATTGGCATTATGAAAAGAGCCGTAGACATCTAGTGATGTCAACTTCAGGGGCGGGCGATCTGTATTTTTGCCACAGGCTCACTTGAACTTAGGGCGATGCATCAATGGATAAGATCAGCACAAGATGGCCGCGCCCAACCCATTGTTTTTTCGCATGTGTAAAAGTGAGGAAAACTAAGGTAAGATGCATAGGAAACATTTTTCCGTTCCATTATAGTATGCTTAGAAATACATGCCCGAACGTTTGGGATAATACAATTTTTGAGCGAACTTCCCCTCTAAGGTGTAAAACACAAATTTAATCAAACCTTAATACCACCACTTACTTAAGATGTATCCTCTTCTAAAAAAAAATGAATGTTTTTCTCCATAAAACAGCATTCTCTGCATACACATATTTTGAAATTCACATGCATCAAACATACAACAGGGGAAGAGAGACCTATACTCTGTTCCTTCATCTACAGCTCTTATCTGATTCTCGTCCAGATTCAATGCTTTAATGAAGCTTGCCACCACAATCCCGGTTGGAGTTGATTGTGGGTATAAACTTCTTTTCCAAAGGTCATCCTTATTTACCCATTCATTTTTTTTTTGTTCAACATTTCAAAATACCTAGCTCTTATTGTTGACAGCACCTGGCATTCCAGTAGCAGATGCTTGATATTTTCACTACCTTCCACCCCTTTACAGTACCTGCAACTGGTTTCATCGTCTGCCAGATGTTTCCTTCTAGACAATACTTCCCTTGTAGACAAATGTTTCAATCTAAAACGCATCACCAAATGTCTGTAGGCTCTATTCGGGAATTGCAGTAAATAGGGTGCCACTACCCCTCTTAATGTATGTTCATGTGCCATATGTGCAAGTGAGGTGTAGCTATGAAACCATTCTAATGTGGCTATCGAGTCTGCATAGTACAGGGCCTTTTTTCTTTACCTTTAAGGGTTAGTTTTCAAAATTTCCAAATCTAAACCTAGGTCTTCCAGTAGGTTATTACCATACTCAAGACAGTTTGACCAGTAGGCTAACATTATTATTGGACAGGATCACCCATTCCCTATACACATTTAGGTCCCCTTATAGGGACCCCTCGGGTCTCATAATCAAGCTAAAGAGTAACATCAGTATTTTCCATTGCATTCTTACTTTTAGAAACACAAGACCCAACTCGTATCGGATAGCAGTCCGTGGGACACAGTTTGGCACCTTTTAACAATCAGCTCCATAAGAATGTTTCAATCTTATCTAATTGCCCAAAGGATTTAGTAAACTATAGTTGCAGACTACATGTTAGTTTAGGAGTGTTCTTTCCTTCATAGAAGGTAATACCAGGCTTTTAGAATTACATGTCCATCAATTGATGCAAGTAAGTTGAAGTTGTGATATTGTTTTGTGCCATGGAGTTGGTGGCTGCTCTCCTTGTGAATGATGTGTGTATAATATATTTATTCGGCCTGGTTCCTAGCTTATTGGTGGTACAGAGGGTATCTGCTGAATGGTATTGTATAGGTTGGAGGCCTCACTTAAGTTGAATCTGTTAAGCACTTTGTTGTGCACCCCCCTCCTTGGGATCGGGGGGAAGGAACTCCCTGGGTTAAAAGTGACCATCCAATAAACTGTGACAAATTGGGGGCTTGTAGCTGGGATTTGATGGAGAGTTTTCACTTGTGACATTGTCAGTAGCAGCAAACTATTAATTTGCCTGTAATTGTATTGCAGTGGATAGAAAGTTGTACTTGCATTGTGCGACTCAGACTTGTACCCTAGGTTCCAGGGCGGTGTATAGATTGAACAGTGTTGATTTTAAGTTGTCATTGTGAGTGTAAACTAAGCAGGAACAAGGTTGAGATGTTTCCCTGCATCGAGAGTATATAATGTTGCAGAACACATTTCAGAATGAGCCTCGTACAAATCAATATGGCCATGAAGCACCTCCCTTCCAAATTATTTATCAAAGGTGAATGGGTGGAGGAAGAACATGAAATGTGGCAAGCCAAAATGATACAGGATGTTACTTCTGCAAATGTTGACTTGTGGTAGGATAAGGGTCTGTTGCATCAAGCTCTAACATACTTTTATATGACACAAAATACTAAAGATGAGCAGACTTAAATGGCTCAGCTCACAGCATATATGTACTTCAATGTGCTGATAGTGGAAGAATGACATCAGAATAGTGTGGCCTCTGCAGAACAAGACTGAGCTTTGGAATGAAGCCCAGCAAGAGCTTAAACAACTAGAAACTAAAGTGCAAAAGACACACATGTTAGAGTTAAAACAAGCAGGTCTAATTGAGCAGCTAAGAGATGAGTTAAAAACAGCAACGAGAAAATGCAGAGCATGCGATGCAGTTCTACTGCAAGAGGAGCATAAAGAATGTGTTGAAAATCTAGGCACACTGCAACACAAATGTAATGATTAGATTACTCATAATAGAGTCATGTTGGAGGACATGATCACAGTCTAATTGCAAATAAAACAATTGAAAACCAAAAATAGCTAATTAATTATCAAAGGGATTGACTCTCAAGGTGAGTTTTATCAGATGAACCACGATATGAACACCCTGAAACAGAGAAAGCAGTTGAGGGAAGAAAAGGACACATTAAACCAAGAGAATAGTGCCCTGTTTCAGGAAGTGCGTCAGTTAAGGATGGATGCAGAGAAAAGTGAGTCATGTTCTCAGGAGCTGACTTACATTAAGCTTGAAAATACACAATTAATGGAATGTGTGAGGCAAGCATAGATTGACCTAGTGCAGGCAACCCAGTACAGAAATGCGCAAGAGGAATAGATTAGTCTCCTGAAAAAGAAATGCTCTGAATTTGCACTCACAATGCAAACCTCACAAAATGAAAATGAGTCCAATTATGAAGAAATCAAGGGACTAAAAGATTGATTAATGGCCCAAAGTATAGTGCTAGAAGCCACTGAATCACTTGTCAGATTTAAAAACCCAGGTCTCTACATCCCAGCAAGAGACCGGGACCGAAGTAAAATAGGTGTGAGGGGTTGGCAAATGAAATAGCCAAATACAAACAGGCTTTGAGGCACCCTGACCAGTCAGGGTATGGAAAAGTGCCCTCTGATCATGGAGGTGTGACCTCTCTATGAGGGACCTCAAACTAATTAACCACTTCTGATGTCCAGAGTGTGGCTAACCTGATGCGTACCACTTCTGAAGAACAGGGAAACATGAGGCAGCTGGGCTCACCCAGGCCTAGTCAAACTGATCCAGAAGGCCAGTTCTTAACTGACATCTATGAGGATTCAGAGTTATAAACAGAAGAGAAGGTGGCTGGACCAGTGGGCTCTGGGAAATCAAAAATACCCTAGCGAGTACTTCTGACCAGGAAGTACCCTATGATGAAAAGATCACGCAGTTGGACTGGCAGAAAATGAAGCTGCAAAGGCACCGCCTGTTCCGCTTTGTAGAGAGGTAAGAACGTTAGTCCAGGCCTCAAAAGAGTATTTTTAAAAACCTCCACACATTCAGGTATATGGAGGGCAGAATCCCCCAGCATACATGGAAGGAGGGATGAGGAGCATGAGTACTCTCCTTTGCGAAAATGGGGATTACAAGGGAAATGACCCTGAGAGTTCACAGCACCACAGGAGAGAAGAGTTCAGACCCTGTAATTCTGGGAGGTTCCCCCAGTCTCATAGAGTAGGGAGCACCTAGAGGACCAGGAATGGACTCCCAACTGTAGCAGCTCTGAATCAGAGGGTGAAAGGACTCTGGTGCAGCGGAAAAGGAATTCTGCCAAACAGAAGAAAGGTCTTCTGAAAGACCCAATTTGGCAGATGAAGGCCATAAAGAGCTCCATGACTTCCTACCATAGGAATGCCAAATGTTTAGTATGGGAGCATCTAGTGCTTTATGAGCAAATGATGACATCATTTGGAAATAATAATGATAGAAATTGCATGCAGTTTGTCAAGTGGACATTCTCCTCTGAGTACTCCTGCTTCTTTGCAGGGCTGGAGGACCAAGATCACCATAAATGGTCTGCCTACAAGGCACCCATTTTAAAACACTTCTCCATTCAATGAAACCCACAAGAGGCATACAACCTGCAGTGTGGGGAAGACCGAGGAGTTTAGAGAATTTGTGCAGGAGTTGAAATGAGCATTTGCCCAGACTTCTAGGTGGGTGAACACCAATGGCAAGGAGTTCATCAATACACACTTATAGGCACATCCCGAAATACATTATGACCCAATTAGTAATGGATTTTCAAGAGTGTGGACCCTGGATTGGGGGATTGAACAGGCCACCATGATCTATGAGGTCCAAAAGCCCTCTGAAAATAAAAACAACCCTAAAATCCCCAAACCATGCAACACACCTGGTAACAGAGATGAGAAAAACCCTCCATTGGACTTGGAGACGGGGTGCTAAAAATACTCCTTCTGCCAACCAGCAGAATGACAGTCAGAGACCACCCTTGGAATCAGCCCAACCAAGGGGGGGTCAAGCAAGATACCAGACCAATGACGCTTCTGATCCTGCCACCTATGTAAATCCAAAATACAAAGGTACGAGACCTATACCCGGATATATATGGTCTCCCCCAAGGAGTGGGGTCCAATCAGGTAAGTACCGCCACAGGGAGCTTCCCTCCAAACTTACCTCCGGTGGCAAGTAATACTGCACTTCCCAATTTGAACCTCTTTCCCAGGTACCCCCTGTAGAGAAGGTGCTGAAAGTGCTAGACTACACTCCCCGCCCCTCAAACTGAATGCAGACAGCTTGTCAGGCTGATCGATAGTTTTAGTGTTGCAAAAATCAGAAATGTAGTGCCTTGAAGGCCAAAAACCACATGTAAGAGCGACATATATTTTTAGGGTCAGAATGCCTTACGCAACTGAGGGCATCACAGGTAGCACCCATTTATCATAGATATCAACAATCTAGGCTGAAATCTGAACGGAAAATAAGTTCTGATTAATAACAGATTGGTCAGCCATTTTGGTTGAGACAAGGTCAGGCAGGTTTTAAAATAGTTTCTAGAAATACAAAATGTTCGCATTTCACAAATTCATGCCGATATAATTAAATAATTCTCCCATAGCAGGTCATTAAAGGTTCATTGAAGGAGGACATGTCTGGAACATTTGGTTCAAACTTGCTGGCAGCAATTTTATCATTCATGAACCGGGGGCAGCCAGGTAGTGTTCAAGGAAGGTTGCAAATAGAACAGACAGCTGTTCAAATAAGCAACCATTGTGTTGAGTTCATGAGCAGTCCACACAGCTGATGCCCATATTTAGATTCCTTGGCAAGAAAGCATGCTATTGCCTGCCAAAATTACATCAAGGATGATGTCAAGGATATTCTTTCTCAAGGCATCAGAGGATTCATATTAAAGGTCAAGAGCATCTCACACACACTTAATTAGTTTGCATGCATAGTTATGAAAATAGGACCTGGTGAGTGGCAGTCTAGCCAACCAACCCTGGACTAGAGAGGGGTTTGTCTTTAGTTATCAGACCCAATTAGAATGTATGTGCATTAAATCACATCAGCCTTGAAATTGTATAAAAGGAGCTGATGTTGAAAAGAGAGCTCTGTCTGGCGTGTGATTCCTGGTATCATGTGAAGCAATAAAAGATGTCTTTCAAATCCAGCCTGAGTGTCTGCCTGCCTCCCTGCTTGGTGTCCAGTCTTTGCTCCCCAGTCCAGGGGTGTCAGAGGCCCACAGAGGGCATTGGGCCCATCTCTTCAGCCCAAACTCTAATTTCCAGAATACTACTCCTCTCTATCCCTGCTATCAGGATAATAGATTCCTGAACCCAGGAGAAGGGAGACCTAGGATGAAACATTATCAGGGAAACTTCCAATGCCTAAGCAACTCTAGGAGAAGGGCCAGTACCCCATTACTGGAGCAGCAAAGGTATCAATCAAGAACTCCCTACTAACCAGAAGAAGTGTTACAACTGTAGTGACAGGTCCAACAACTAACCCAAGACCTGGGTCACATGCTGAGAGCTTAGTCGAGCCCTCAACTGGAACCTGCCTCTAAGAATAACCCAACATCTGGGTCTGAGGCCCTGGGGGGTGACTGGAAGAAAATTCTGACAATCAACAGGTTCCTGAGGAGGGAGATCTGCGGGGATGGGTGGTGCAGAGCCCTAGAGGAAACATCCTTTCCCACTGGAACAAAACACCTGGAAACCTCTGAGCCTGAATATGAATCTTCTGCCCCCGAAAAGCTGGAACCTATGGAACAGAGGGTAAGTAGGAGAAAGTAAAGGAAAACCCACTTTGTGGAGGAAGTCTGCATATCATCCCTGTTGAAGGAGAAGAATCCCTGGAGGATTCAGGCAAGAAAATGTTCTCTTTCAAGGAGGGAGGGAGCCCTCCCAAGGAAAGATTGGTCCATAAAAGACCATGATTTTGACTAGGTAACTAGAGATACTGACCCAGAGCAAGAACTTCTTAAACCCCAACAATGTCACCCAAATGACAGTGAATTCAGAGTGTTATCCTCACCCCATACAGGTTCTGGGAACTGTCTCCAGGAAAGGGGAGGTGGCAAAGAATCAGAGGAGAAAGAAGATGCCCTAACTCCAATTTTGTCTGGGTGCCAAATCTTTTTTTGCAGATTCCCAATCTCTGACACGGAAAACTGTCCAAGATCACACAGGGTTGGAGTTCAATATAACAAATTAACCACCAAGCTGGCACATAATGCACATTTACTTTGCTCCCTTGAGGATAGAGAAGGAAGATGCTATGCTCCTGTCAAGGTACAGGGTAAGTGTGTATTATCAGTGCTGGTGGATACTGGATCCCAAGCCACCCTCCTGTCCTAAAAGGCAGTCGACCAACTAAATTCAGGAAGGGGGAGAGAGTCACCAAATTCCTCTCACACCTCTTCCCGGACAACTCCAAAACTCCAATGGGAATTATATTTCTGTCGAAGGGACTGCAGATCTGGAAATAGAAATTGGGCGACATAGGGTGAAACACCCAGTGATAGTCTTGACTCCAGAGGGCACACCTTGTCTATTGGGGAATGACCTCCTTCAGAGGTTATCACCCCTGATTGACTGTGTGACCAAGGTCCTCTGGACCCAGACTAACTGACCCATCAAACTAAAACAAAGCACAAATGATGTACGTTTGAATGGCACATGCCGAACAATGGTCCAAAAAAATAGAATTCCATTTCAGAAACAATCAAGACCCAGACATCACCGTCATCTCTATAGGAGAACAAACTGGTGATGGGAACAATTCTCCATTGGAGGAAAATAATCTGAAATTTGATACCAATCCAAAATCAGAAGAAAACCCAAATCCCATGACAAAAGATGATGAAAAACCGGCTCAAAGTCTGACCAACATCCAGATAAATTGTGAACAGCTGTTTTTCCCCATTCTGATAAATGAGGGGGAGGTGCCTGTTCTTGTCAGAGTATGCCTCAATAACGGAAGAAGCTTCATTAGAAAAGCATTATTCAGGAAACTGCCAAAAGATCAGACTAATACCACATTTAAATTGATTGATAAATGGGATGTAGGCCTGGAACCCCCAAATTCCAAACATCTCCTACCTAGCAGGCGTCTGCTAAAAATTTCCATTGGCGACAAAAGCATAGAACATAATTGTTGGGTCGTAAAAGATGTCCCTTCCACCTTTTACTTAGGCAGTGACATTCTCAATTCATTTGCAATTAATTTGGAACTATTTAATAATAAAGCCTGGTCCCGACTGGGGGGGGGGGTATCACCACAGGCTTTGATAACACTGAGAAAGCATTCTGGTCAGCTCAATTGCTGCCTTATGCAGTTGAAGTTCAAGTGAGAGAAGAGGTTACCATCCAAGGACAGGTGCGACAATTTACAATTCCCCTAAATATTAAGCGAGGACAAAACCTCAAAAATCAGGAAGACTATATAAATTTTAATTATCATCTCCAACAACAAGGTTTGTATTTACATCCGACACCCCTAGCTGACCTAGTACAAAACACCATTTGAAAATTGGTGGATAACAGCGACCCTCAAAGTAACACTTTGGGTGAAGACACCTTTATTGGAATGGTGGTTGATGCACAACATTATTGTATTGATTTAGGTAATGAGATCATTGGACCAATTCCAAATGACTGCTTCAGTATCAACAAAGGAATACCTCCTGAAAAGATTTTTTACCAGACAAGGGGGGAATTTCTTGGTGTACTCTTCCTGCCCTTATGATGTGGCAGAGCTGACCTGTCACATTAGGAAGGATGAGGTGGTATTCAGAGTCTATAGTGACTACCTCCGATCCTTGGAACCTCACCTCCAGGCCAGCACGACAACAGAAGATCTCTCCACCTGACTGGAGGATACCGCTGAAATTGCCAAGCCTAAGGTCTTTCCAGGTTTCAAGCAAATGGTCAAAGAACGGATCGAACTTGCTGATGCCTGTGAGACATAGGAGCGAAAACGGAGGCTGAAACAGGTGTTTTTCGATTTTTAGGATATTTATTCAGTGGACTTGTATGACTGTGGATGCACAGATATACACTCGACCACTGTACCCATGGGCCCAGAGATGACGCCAGTATTCGTGAAAAAATACTGGTTACCTCTCGCGTTCATGGAGTCACTCACAGATTATTAAAGACGTAGAATCTTGTGCGATAATTCGACCAATTCACAATACCTTTAACAACCCAGTACTGGGGATACTCGTACCCAACAGACAATGGAGACTATGTGCAGACCTGAGGGAGATGAACAAACGGATCCACATGTCAAGATGGCCACTTCCCCACATTGATCAAGGGCTGGTACAAATCCAAGGGTCAAAGGTGTACACCACCATTTACCCGACCAACGCTTCCTGGACAGTACCTGTGAGTAGGGAAGACCAGTAAAAGCTTGCCTATACCTTCGGGTGGCCGCAATACATATGGACCCGAACCCCCTTAGGATACATAAACTCCAGCAATGTATTTAACATCTTCCTCCGTAAAGCCATGCCGATTTGGCCAAAAGAGGAAAACTGGCCTATATGGATCATGTTCTGATCAAGAGCCCACCTGTGGATGAACATATATCAGAAATACACTATGTTCTGACCCAGTTTCAGAAAGGTGGAGCAAAACTGTCCTTCCAAAAGGTACAGTGGTGTAAGACCTGTGTGAACTTCTTAGGGCACAAACTCACCCCTGAGGGTTTCAGTCCCCAAGCGAAAAAGGTGGAAGCATTATTGAAATGTAAAGACCCTACTAGTCTGTGAGAATTTAGATGCCTTCTTGGACTCACTAAGTATAGTAGAAAGTGTATTGAGGACTTCGGAGAGGTCGCTCGACCTTTGGTCCATTTATTAAAGGCCGGTGTCAAGTGGGACTGGGGTCAGGAACAATCCAACGCAGTAAAACAACTATAGAGAAGCCTTTCCCAAGCCCCTTGTTTGGCTTACCCCATCAAGAACAAGGAGTTCTTCTTGGATACTGGGTTCTCCAATACTTGCTTAACAGCGGTATTGTACCAAAAGCATGGCAATGTCAACAAATTAATCTTGTACATGAGCAATACTTTTTCCTCTGTGTAGGAAACATTCAACGATTGCAAAAGGCACTCCTGGCAATTGTGTCGGCGTTGAAGAATTACCATCCATTCATCGAGGTGGAGCACATCATTGTCAAGACTCCTCACCAACCCTTGCAATATTTCCAAAGTGACAGAATCTAAACAGGAATGGAAGTGATTCCAGAATTACTTCTTGGATTCTGTCCATGCAAGGCTTTCTGTTAGAGGTCAGATATGGCCAAAACAAGAAGAGTCCTTTAGCGCAAGGATTGGCTGACTTGCATGACTGTGCTCAAGAAAACTGTCTCAACGACGATAGTCTAAGAACCAATGACAATATGGATGACAATATGGAGGCGTACCTAACTTCCCAGCACAAAGTTTATGAGGAAGACACGTGTCAGGGGATACCCACAGTTCATGTGAATGGGTCCCCCTACCACATTGACAATAGCAGGTAAAAAGAGTGGCTGGCATTGGCAATGCCTGGGTGAATGATACACCAGAACCCTATGCTGTTTAAAAAATCATACCCCGAAGTAGCCAGGTGGCGGAGGTGATGGCTATTTATCAAACACACCGACTGCTATGCACCACCAACTCCAAGAACTGGTCATAATCACTGATTCAGATTATGTCAGGAATGGGTTTATGGAACACCTGATTAACTGGAAAAGCGGAGGCATGCTGTGTGCAAATAATAAACTGCTAATGCATTGGAAATTAATCCAATCAATTGATGATCTGGTAACCTCTGGTAACCTCTAATGAAGCCCAGTGCGGAGGAAAGGGCTGTGCAATGTGTTTATTTACAGCGTGTCGATTACATCGCTGTTGAGCCGCTGTGGATCTGGTCTTTGTCCAGATTGAGGAGACGGCAAACTGTGAACTCTGGAAACACTTTTATTCATCAATCAAATTCCCCAGCAAGGCCACTGACTGGAAGAACTTGGCCTGCTATAACGTGGTGAATTTGTCTTTGCACCTTTAAAGTGTGTGGATTACGGAAGGTAGCCACGCCCCCTGGACTTGGACCTGGAAACAAAAGCCAGGGACCTGCACCCTTGCGGCGTGAAGCCCAGTGCGGAGGAAAGGGCTGTGCACTGTGTTTATTTACAGCGTGTCAATTACCATGCTGTTGAGCCTCTGTTTGGCTCTGGTTGGCACTGAGGCCTCTAAGCTACGCCGTGTTCCCCGAGTACAGAAAGTTCCTCGTTCTCCTGGCCGTGTGGGATTTCATCAGCAGCTGCAGGAGAAACTGTGGGCGTGGATGTCCCGGACCCTTACTTTTCCTTTCTGAGGCTGTTTGGGTGTTGGATCACCATTGGAGGTAACGGCAGGAAAAATCTGTGTTAGATTTCTACTTTGTCAAACTACATGCGTGCAATATCGTGGCTGAATAAGGTTTGTTAGCCCTCCTACCCTTATTGTGTCACGTTATATTTAGGGGGACTCTAAAGATCCATTTGCTGATTTTGTGACCAAAGAAGAGTGTACAGCTGCTAAGCAGCAGAAAGATTTAGTAGGACTTGGGAAAGACATACGGAGACAGTGAGGGGGCTACGGGAGAGCAGCCTACCGATTTCTTTTCCCCCGCTCTCCTTTTTCTGTAATTGGTACAACCTCAACTTTACTTATTCTGCTTGATTATTGTATATTCCTTCTTCCTACTCAGTGTACCTGCCTTTTTATAGCGGCAACTGCCACACACGATAAAGTGGGGCAGTAAAATGAGATTGTGTAGAACCCCTTCCTTGGAAAATGAGTTGGCTCAGGACGGCTCTTAAATAGATCATTGTCAAAGGGTTGGGGAGGAATCCAGCGCTCCCAGTGAAATTCTGTTAGCTCACCAACAGAATGCCCTCCAACCCACTCGTGCTTTGGTCCACGCCCAGTCCCCTCAAACAGTGGAAGCTGAAGAACCACTAACAACATTAAGAAAGGGGTGGAAGCGAGGTGTGGAATACACAATTACTACAAAAACAATTCTAAGCAAAATAAAGGATAATTTCTTTAAGAAAAGAAACAAAAGTCTAAACGATGCAAAAGAAATGGAAAATAGTATGTGGCAATCCCCTGAACTCAGCCAAGAGACTGAAGAAGTGCCCACACAATTGGTCATAGAGGTTGGAGAGAATACAATTCTGGGACCATCCGACCAGAATGAGTTGCCTCCCAGCACGTCACAAAACTGTCAGCCATGTTTTGGTTTTGATCAACACAGTAATGTTCAGCAAACAAGCAATAGCACCCTCTCAGCCCTCAGCTTTGTACTGAACTCATTGGTTTCAGTTTTTGAACCTTTAAAAATGGAAGTGCAAGCACAAGCTGGGGTGCTACTTGAACTAACAAACGAAACGGCTAAAAATGAATCAGCAATTGCGGGTTTGAGCACCGCTATTAACAATATTGTGTTCCCCACTTTAAAGGAAACGCAACTTGAAGGAGTGAAACAGGGCCTCGATATGGCACATTTTTTTCTCCTTCTTAAAGGAGGGAAAAAAAGATAGTGATGCTACCTATGAGCTGATTAAAGAATTTTCAGAAAATCTGCGACTTTCCCTTGACCTCCGACAAAATTCAAATATAGAAGGTCGGATTGAAAACTCTCCTTTCGATGATACCCCCTCTCGGAATCTGTCTTGGAGGAGTTCAGCAAATGTGGTGATTGATGATGAGGAGGGGGTCACCGGTCACCGATATACCAGTTCTATTGGAGGATAAATCCACCCAAAAGCTAGTCATATGGAGGACATTTGGATTCCAGCTTCCTCACAAAATTATAAAGGAAGAAGAAAAATAAAACAGAAAAGGGCAAATCAAACCCTGCCAAAAAATCCTCCTCTACAAAAAATAAGAACGCAAAAAAAGACAACAAATCAGAAAGGATAAACTCCAAGGACCACAGGTGTAAATCAGTTTTTGAAAAACTTGACTCTCCCAGTGGAAGAGGAACCTGTGTTCCAGCTCCTCCATCGGCGGAACCAGACCTGGTGGTGGCTGATACTCAAGTAAATCCAAGTTCCTTTTCTTCCAAGAAAAAATCGGGTCAAAAAGGCTCTTGTAGGAAGGAAATTAACAAAGGGCAAGCAGAAAAAAAAATCCTTTGTTCAAGTATTGGTCTTCAGGCGGATGTATTTAGCTCTCCCCTGAAGATAAAAAGCAAACAAAATGGGGGTATAAGCCAAACAAATATAAAGATAGCCCCAATATTTCTGAGACAAAAAGAAACTAAGCCTCAAAACTCTGCTTTAGTTTTAGAAACAGCTGGGGGGCCTGCGAAGATTCATCTGAAATTAGCGCCAATTTTTGTAAAGCGAACAGAGAAGAAATTGCATAGGTCTGAACCATTAACCCCTCATCATGTCATACAAGAGGGAGAGAGGCAGGAACTCTCAGTTCGTACAGAGGACATGTGGAATGGTCTGGGGAAGTACAGAAAATTGGAGCTCCCCACTGGAAGTAGTGTCTGCGAGCGGCTCGAATCATTCCCCATCCAAAATCCTGCAGTGGCCAAGACCACAGATGAGGCAGACTATTCCATTCCAAAAGTCTGGTTAAGGCAGGCCCCCAACAACAATAACAAATCTCTTTGTAGATCGGCTATTCTCTCTTACTTGAACCTGGCCCCAAACCTGTTCCTCCTTGCAAGTGATGACATTGAATATGTCAAATTCCCACTCAAAAATGACCATCATTTAGTTGATATCGGCCTGAAAACCAGAAGTGCTAAACAAGCTGTTGTGAACCATAGGCCGATTTGGGCCAGGTGGGCCTGATGATCACAGAAAAGTACAAGGAAAGCGAAACAAGAGTACCCCCCAGTACAGCAAGCACAGGGGGGGAGTAGGAGTGAAGATGGGGGCTCAGGGTGAAGTCTCACAGAAAAAAGATGTAAATCATTCTCTGGGTCCAAACCAAAATGGAGAATTGTTGGCAAATCTCCCTGAGATTATATCACAAATCATTCTAAGATTGGGAGCAGAGACAACCTGCCTTTAGGCAAAGCAACTTGAAGCTGGTTTGTTGGAATACACGATGGCCAGGTTTTTTGAAAAAGAAACAACTTAAAGAAGAGCTATGGGGGCAAAATGATATCTTAATATTACAGGAAACCTGGTTCGTACACCAGCTTGATATTGAGGGATTTACAACTCAAAATCTGTATGCATCTCAAAAAGCCAAAGGCAGACCGTCGGGGGGGGGTCTTTTGCTTGCCTTTAAAAACTTAATTTTGAAAATGATTACTCCAGTGAGTAATAACCCATTGGGAATACAAGCATGCAAAGTGGTGTTGAAAAATACTGAAACCCTTTTTGAAATGGTGATTATCAATATCTACTGGAACCCAGCTATCTCCAAACTACAGCATTTTCTAGTGGATCTTGATGAGGTATTAACCAAGGTGAAGTCTGAACAGGAAGGTATTTTAATCCTCTTAGCCAGGGACTTCAACTCTGACTGCTCCACTAAATTCCTAGATTTAGACTAACTAAAGCGGGCGGAGTAAGCTTCCCTATTAGAGCTGCCCGTGCCTGGAATGCTCTCCCTACTGCACTGAGAGCCAATCTACCTTCCTCTAGATTCAGAAATAATGTGAAAAGATGGCTTTGGATCAATGACATCTAACTACTTTGACTCCTCCATGACCTGACCACTAATGACCTCACTGCTTACAAGATGTGAGGTACACATTTCGTGTGTCTCCTGCACATTTGTATATCTGTATTGTACATATGTCATAACATATATAATGTATCTTCTGTATATATCTCTGCTATGTTTGTATCATTGCTATGTATGTAACCTAAGCTTAAGTATTCTTGCTACTGCTGCGCCCGGCTACCCCTGGGTTTGGAGCGCATTATCAAATAATAAACTAAACTAAACTAAACTAAAGGTTGTGGTGAGTAGCAAGGGAGTAAAACCTCAATAAGATGTAAAATGTGGTCAGATTTTTTGGTATCTTGGAACTTAGAGCAGATCCAGGTGAAACCTGGTATGGGTGGAAGGGCAGAAGCAACCTGGCGCAGGGGGAATGTGGCTTCTACCTTGGACTTTGTCTTCGTCTCCTCCAAACTGTTCTGCCTCCAGCCAAGTTTGATTATAAATCACTAAGGTGGGAGTGATCACTCCAGATTGGAACTTTCCTTCCTGGATTTGCTAAACCTCAAAGAAATGAGTTTGGCGCAAGAAGTAGAGGGTTGCAAGGGAAAGCTGAGAGTTGTAAAATATAAACAAGAAGGGAAAACCCTTAATGAAAAACTCGGGGAAACCTTAAAAATAGATTGGAAAGACGAACTCCACCCGGAGAAATTCGGGAAATTTATATGGGCAACTCATCCACCTAGTAAAATGAGTATATCCTCAAAACAAGATCATATCCACACCTTTAATGAAGAGACCCAGAAAAAAAGGGAATATAGGAGTATTTTGTGTAAATTAAAAAAGAACTTAGCGACAACTCTATTCTTTTCCAGGAGGTAAAAAAAGTAAAGCAGACATACAGAAACTGGTCAAGGAACCAGAAATCCCAAAGAATCCAACAGGACAGTGAACAAATGTTGCATCTTTTAAGCTCAAATAACTCTAGGAACTTCTGGGCGGTGGTGGGAAAATTGGAATCAGGTGTTAATAGCTCCCTATGCAACCTATCCCCAGAGAAAAGGTGGGTGGACTATCTCTCAGAGAACTTTAGATCTCGCGGGTCTCTTGAATTTCCTCCAGAAATAGATTCCCCTTGGTCCCTTTCATTCGAGGAAGATGGTATTCTCGATCTAATTTCAAGGTCCTCTAGTTCTAAAGGGACCAAATGGTTTAACCTACCAGGTTCTTAGAAATAAACCAAAACTTTGGGCAGAGATCTTGAATCTTCTTTGTCGAGAAATACTAAGGACCCGTTTGTTTCCCCGGTTATGGAAGAATGCTTTAGTTATACCATTCTTCAAGGGGGCTGATCGGCTTAAACCAGAAAATTACCGTCCGATCGCCCTCCTTGATATTGATAGCAAACTTTTCATGCAATTACTCTGAAGAATAATATTAAATAATAATAATAAATAATAAATAATAAGATCTCTTACAAGTGGGTTTGTAAGAGATCTTACAAGCTGAGTTGAGGTATGGCAAATCCTGTCATGCCATCAGACAGGTTTCAGGAAGGGTCTGTCCACAGGCCTAAATGGCCTTATTCTTAATCTGGTCAGTGAAAAGCCAAAAGGGAGATCTGACCTACCTCTTTATGGGGCTTGGGTAGATCTGTCCAAGGCATTTGACCATGTGGACAGATGTCGGCTGTGGAGAAAACTTTATGATTGGGGCATACCACACCACCTTCTAGCAATCCTAATCAAGCTCAATAGAAACACAACATTAAGGGTACGGTTAGATGAGCAAGGCCACCTCTCCGATTTGGTACAGGTTATGAGAAGGGTTAGGCAAGGTTGTATGGGGGCACCATTGTTTTTCAACCTATTTCTCTCAGACCTAGGAACCTTTTTGCTTTCAGCAGCGTTGGCCAGTCCGGTGATAAATGGTAGAAGGATTCACTGGCTGGCCTACGCGGATGACATCGTCCTGTTGGATAGGTCTGCAGTGGGCCTTCAATGTCTCCTGAATAAGTTGGGAGAATACGCCAGTTTAAACGGGCTCACAATTAACCCTGTGAAATCTAAAATTCTGATTTTTAAACATCCAAAAAAGAAAATCAGTTATGGTAATTGGTTCCTCGACGGGATGGTTGTTGCCCGCGTAGATTAATTGACCTATTTGGGTTATAAAGTCCACGCACGTTCCGCAAAAAACAAAGTAAACATATCAATGATGGGGAAGGTTGCCCAATTAATTCCTCAAATGAAAAAACCTAATGCAAAATACTGTAAATTCTCAATTCTACCATTGATCAGATTTAACATGGCCAAAGTAGTCTCTGTATTACTCTATGGTTTAGAGGCAAAACCTTTATGCTGGCGCACAAATTGGATCAAAATCGAGGGTGCAATTGGGAAAAAATCTTTGGCACTCCCATTATGTGTACCAATAGAGTGTCTAAGATTTGAGCTTGGTTTGGTCTCATTGGGGTGTCGTGCAGACTGGAAACTTATCTCTTTATATAGGGAAATTATTACCAGCAAACAAGACTCCCTTTATTATGAGGTAAATTAGCATCTCAAAAACACAAGATCACAGATTCTGTGTAACCTGGAGAAAAAAATAAAGGGAATTCTGTCCAGAATAGAGATGAATCTAGAAATTCTTGTTTCAAATCCCTGTAAAGTGAAAGGACACTGGAAACCTGGGACTGTATTGATAAAATTGCCAATGTAAGGTCCAGTAAGCCATTGAACCCCTGCTTAAGGTTGGAAAAAAGCCGGGTTTTTTGCCCCGCTATCTACAAAAGTTCCCTGATAGAGCAATAAGAAACAACTTTCTGAGGCTCCGACTCAATGTGGCACGTACAAGGGAAATACTAATACGAAGAAACCAAGAGGATCAAGTAAAAAAATTCTGTGATTATTGTGTACTCCCGGGCAGACAAACAATAAGACACTTACTATTGGAGTGTGAAGGTACCTGGGAAAGCAGACTGCTACTTCTTAGAAGATTTGTGGCCAAGGAGGAAAGTCTTTTTCTGAGTATTTTTGGGAGAGGATGATTGCTGGTCAAGAGGTGATGTTAACAGCAGGCATTATACAAGTACTTAAAATAAGTGCCATTATAATTTAAGGAATATCTTTTTTTCCTTTCATTTTTTTTTGGCTTTCAGAACTGAATTGGCTGTCTTTCCTCTCTCATGGTGATACCCTTGGTTTGCTTGTGATTAGTTTGCTATTGATTTTTTCCTTGATTACTTATGCAATTTTATTGTTAATATTGTTGTGATTTTGTAAAGGTTTTTTTTATAAAGCCAAAACAAATAATAATAATAAAAAAAACTAATGAGATGACCATCTATTGGAAAAAGATTAGTGGTCACTCCAAAATAGAGGGACCAGACAAGACTGGGAATGACTTGGCTGACCAGTTGGCAAAAATCAGAGCCATTCACAAGGATCTCATAGAAACCGAATCCCTGTTGGGGCAAATCCAGGTCACTGCTGTCACCAGGTCCCAAACCAATGCCAATAATGAACTCTCAACTGCCCAGTGGAGTAAAGAAACCTCAGATGTAGATTTGATCACTGCATAAAAAGAGGACCCGATTATTGGGAAATGTTATCAAAATATTGAAGACCCAGTGAATTCTCCTCTGACAGAATCTGATTATATCAGAAAAGAGGATCTCTGGTTTCCAAAATGTTCTGAATCCAAGACGGTTTGTTTGTGCAGAGATCCCTATCTGGATGTGAACAGTGGGTGGTACCTAGCCTGATTTGGAGTCAAGCCCATGACGCGGCCACTGCCGATCACAGGGGGTTTCATACAACATTATAAATCTTGCGTGAGGTCCCATACTGGCCACACACGGGGCAGGACCTTGACCTCTACTTAAAGGGGTGTCTGGTGTGTGCTCAGTTTCAGCCAAGATCTCTCCCATACACCAAACACCCCTACAGAAAAGGGGAATTACACTGCCTTGGTCATATTGGCAAAGTTGGTTTTACTGGGCCAGTGATTTGCTCCTCTAGAGGAAACAAGCACATGTTGACTGTAACATGCTTGTTTACCAAGTGGGTACAATGGGCCTCATTACACGCAAATCCTTACCGCCTTACTACGAGGTCCCTTTGCGGGTTGGGGGATTTAACGCCTGCTTTTTGCAGGCGTTAAAAACCAACCCGCAAAGGGACCCAGGGAGCTAATTACGGTACCGCAATTTGCGGTACCGTAATTAGCACCTTCCCCATTCCCATTGAGCCCTATGGGGCAAAAATGGGAATGGGGAAGGGCAATGGTGGAAGGAGGAATTACCGCCCCGCCAACCTTGGAATGGGGCGGTAATTCCCCTTTCCGCCAAGGCGGTGCCGGTATTTTACCGGCATGAACCATGGCGCTAATAGCAGCACCATGGTTCACCGCCATCCGTGTAATGAGGCCCAATGTCTTTCGGCCCTGAATTGTAAGGCAGAGACAGCTGCTGCACTAATGATCAACCACATCTTCTCTCATTTTGGCCTCCCACAAAGTATTGAGTCGGACCGAGGAAGTCATTTTACCAGCAATGTGATGATCAAGACGTGGGAGATTCTAGAGGTAAAAAGAAAACTCCACATTGCTTACCGCCGAGCCTCGAGCGAGGGAGTTGAGTGGTACAATAAGACAATTGCGAGCATCTTGAAGAAGTGTGTGGCAAACTCTGGACCTAGTTGGGACATTAGATTACTGCTTGTCCTGGTGACCATTAGGTCCACGACATCTTCTGCAACACAAATGTCTCCATTTGAGCTCATTACTGGATGAAAGATTGAGTTACCTCAGCATCTGCTCTACAGAACACAGGAGCAGACACTGATAAACACGCCCACTATCCATGAGTACATTGTACATTTAAGGAAACACCTTCAGCACATTTTTGCTTATGATCAGCACAATTTAGAAAAGTCAGCAGAAGGAATGAAAACCTACCACGACTTAAAAACTACCAAGAAAGAGTACAAAGTAGGGGAAAGGGTATATCTGTATAATTTTCAAAGGAACCAGACCAAGGAGTGGAAGTTCCTCCCCTCTTCGCGCAGTGCCTTTGAGATTGTCGATAAAATCTTACCCCTTGCCTGTAAGATCTGCATCCCTAAAGGAGATCATAAGGAAGAGAAATGGGTCCATAGCAACCCGTTGTCACCCCAGACAGGCACTACAACTGATTGAGGAGCCCAGAGAGGGTAAAGCTCAGAAACCCTCTGAAGAATGAAAGGAAAGGATGGAAACCTGGATGGAGAATATCACACATTTACAGGGGGTAAAACAATTCATACTTATGAGGAATGTATCCAAATTAGAGAAATGTAATGTTTGTAGAAATGTTTATGCAAAGTGAAATCAATGTTAACGTGTGGTTGTAATGTATAAGCATAAGTAGGTTTATTTTCAAATTGTATCCCTAGTTACCGGGGAAAGTAGTACTTTATAATATGCTTAACCTCTCTTTTACTCCTCTCTGCAGACTCAATAACTCCTTACCTTCACAGCATGGGGGTTGGAGGTTGCAAAAAGGGAATGCTTCCAGGACTAAACCCCAAAATCTGAAAGGAGTGGAAGGCGGACCAGAGCGCCACTCCCTCAGCCCAGGAAAAAGAGCGGACGTGCTCCAACGAGGAAATTCATGGAAATAATAAGCAAAAAGAAAACCAAAGACCCACTCTCCCTCTGCTTTTTTCTATGGGTCACCCAACTCAAAGACGCAGAGGGGGACTTGTGGGATGAAAATACAATCCCAGAGTGACAGAGACAGAGCGGCCATCCAAGGCCCCATTGTGAGAAGGAAGCTGGCTGATGTTGCGACCCATACGGATGTGCTGACCAGTCCAAAACACTTACTTTCCAACATGAGACCTAGTGAATGCGAAAAGGGGGTTCCACTCAACATTACCAAAATGGACAGGCACTCACGTGAAGGAAAATGTGCCTGAGAAATAAACTGCTGGATGTGCCGAATGCATTGCAAAAGACAGTTGTGGCTGAAAATGCTGTTTTCATAAAATATGAAAAGCTACCATTTCATTTCAGGAGACGGGTAGTAGCATGTCACATTGACTTCAATGACAAGACTGTGGTCCAGAACTCTAAAGTGAAGTCAAGCACTTTGCATTTGACCCGAATAAAATACATCCTTACTTTCATTATGCAAAATGACCTTTAAAAAGAGAGGCCTACTTGTTGTAGAAGTGAACACTAGTTTCCTATGTTAACTGTGGCCTATGAGTGAATAATAATGAAAGTCAGACTCATATCTTTTTAATTATTGTATCAAAGAAAGATTTCATTTCTGGACAACAGGCCTAGATGCAATACCAAATGTTACATGTTAAAATACATCTTTACAATTTAAAATGCTATTCTGTTAGAATTATGTATGCAGCTAAGGAGTCCATTTCTATTTGTGTTCACAATCTGTAGGGAAACACAATCCTGAGGCCCAGAAGAAGGCACCATATCAGGCAGCTGAAACGTCCAAGGACTAGGTATTTCATCAGCCTATCCAACTTCAATCCTGGGAAGCATATCCAGACGTAGACAACGGATTGGTCAACACCTCACCACAGAGAAACCCTTATCAGACGGGGTTCATTTTTTCCAAAAAGAACAGCTATTTCTGCACACCCTACATTTTCTCCTTTTTCCACTGTACTATCAATTTGTGTATCACAGATATATTTGTATCACTGTGTCTTTTGACCTCTTATATCTGCTCGTTTTGATTCTGAACAATGCAAAGCAGTTGTTGGTTTTTAACACACACTGTATCATTTACTGATTGCAAAGTAATGTCTTTTCTGTTTTCCTAAACATATTTGGTTCAACACAAATTTGAGACTTATGCTCTGATTGTGCTATTTACCTCAGACAATTTGGTATGTACTACCTTTACTGGCTTACAACCAAGAAGCTGAGAAACATGAAATAAATGAGACTATGAACTAGTATGTTTGTGTTGTGAAGTTACTGTGTACATAATATTAAGTCTTCGGAATACTGACCCCTCTATGTTCTGATGAGGTCACAGTTGTTATGCATTGCTAGCCCTCCAGGGTTCTATATTTGTCAGTTGAGCTTATCTGTTTACCAAGAGAGCCTCTGCCAAGCTGAGGGCTTTCTTTATATATATATCTTAATAAAATATATACTACGAAGACAATCTCGCCTCCTCAATTGTCTTCGCAACAATGGCGACGAGGATGGGATGTCTGATGATCCCATTGTAAGCTGAAAGCCTTCAGCCCGCCTGCTGTTTCGCCCTACCTAGTGTGCTTGCCATGGTCCAGAAAGAAGCCTCCATCCTCCTTAATTATATTTGGCTGGTTGCTCCGTTTTGTCCTAACGTTGAGCAGCCGCCAAGAAGAAGTCCTGCCGCTGAACCCTACCTATCAGCAAGTGCCTGCGCCGCTGTCCGCGTACCGTGATTCGGCTGGCCGCTCCGTTTGGCCCAAATGTCGAGCGGCCGCCAAGAAGAGGAAGCGAAGCCCCGCTGCCGGGCAGGCCATCACCAAGTAAGTGCCAGCACCGCTCGACCTTACGATCGTGTAGGCGGTCTTTGTTTAAGCCGGCATTGTGAAATACCGCCTCGTGTGCGTCTCTCGCCCAGAAAGCGCAGTTTGTTTTCTCGTTAGCCACGTTCCTGGACACTCGTGTCAGAACCTCTCAGCTGACTAGCAGTGCGGTCATACTTCTGTGCTGAGAGGGGGCCGCGCTGCGACGAACTTGTATGGACGAAACGCATGAAGTAAACAGGAGAAGCATCGTATGTGATACAATAGCGGCGCATCCAGCTGGGAAGGAAGATTACCGTATTAAACTATATAGAGGCACATTACCCTTCATATGAGATTTCTGTGTTACAACAAGAGCACGGGTGCGCGGTGAAATTAGGGCATACTAGTGACCACCGCCCTCCTATGCGTTGCAAGTGACATTGAAAAGTTATTGTGTTCATGGTCAGAAAGGAGAAGCAGGAAGACGAAATTAAGTAAGATATTTAAATCAAGACGCACCACTATCATTGTGTCTGGATTGAGAGGGGGGAGGCAACAAAGTTAAAGGTGAAGGCGTTTAGCAGGACATTTATAAAGAGGACAGTCCACGTGCGAAATATTTCCTGTAACAAGGACCATAAATGGCAGGTTTACCAGGAATAGCGGGTCCACCTACATTCATGCCCATACCGGGTTCTGCAAAAATTCCATGGGCTCAATGGCGCAAAGGTTTTGCGCATTATTTAAAAGCAGCCGGAGGGACATCATATTCCAGTGAAAGAAAGTTGGCGTTGTTACTACATTTTTTGGGGTATGAGGGTCAAAGAATCTACAAGACCCTCCCTCAACCGTCTAGCGAGGGCGTGGGTGATGAGGCTAATGACTTTGATTTGGCCTTGGTGAAATTGGATAAGCATTTTAATCCCAAGATAAGCACCATATTGGAGCGATACAATTTCCACATGAAGACACAGAGTCAGGGGGAATCTGTGGAGGAGTATGTCACCGCATTGAGACATCTGGCATTGTCATGTAAATTTCAGAACGCATTTGATGAACACATTCATGATCAGTTCATGACGCATTGCAGATCCAATAAAATTTGTGAGGAACTATGGTTAAGGGATGAGCCCAATTTGGATGAGGTGTTAGATGTAGCCAGACGCGTGGAACATTCCCTGGCTTGTGTTGCCAAGCTGTCAAAGTCTGAGGCGGGAGAACTCAAAGAGAACAAAAATGAGGTGTTGAGTGTGGGTGACAGCAAAGGCAAGAGAAGGGGGAAGTCTAAGCAAGCGAGTCGAACGGCGGGAGAAGAAAAGAAGAACCAAGATACTCCACCCAAATACGAGAGAAGAGAGGAAAGATTGTGTTTCCGATGTGCCAGCAACACTCATTTTGCATCCTCTGCCATTTGTCCTGGTCGCAAAGCTGTGTGTACAAAGTGTAAAAGGAGAGGACACTTCGCAAACTGTTGTAAAAATGATCAAACTGGGCAGACTGGTCAGAAGAAGGTGTTATACATTAACGAGGAAGAAGATTGCAGATCGTCGGATGAGGAGATAACAATGCCGATGCAGAATATTGTAGTCAATACAGTCAATGTGGTTAGGGAGGATGGTTGTGTGGATGATTGTGAGCGTCCATATGCTGTATTGAAAGTGAATGGCCAAGAGGTGTCTATGATGGCTGATTCAGGATCAAAGATAACATTAATGTCTAGGGAGGTGTTTGAGAAAGAGACCAAAGGTGTCGTTTCTGATGTGATGAAGCCCGATATAAACCCAGGAGGTTACAATCAAGACAAGATTGAGCTTTTGTGTTATAAGTGGAGTAACTTTGAATTTAAAGGTCGTAGTTGCAATGGCAAGTTGTATGTTACAAAGAAGGGCCAATCTCTACTGGGTTGGAGAGAACAGAAGAATCTTGGGATCAAATTGGATCCAAATCAAAGTGAGCAGGTGTTGCAGGTGGTATCGTCATGTTCTGTCTCCAGCAACAAATACGTGAGCAAATATGGCAAGGTGTTTGACGAGACGTTAGGTAAAGTGAAAGGATTTCAGCATCAGATCTTGTTAAAAAAGGGCAGTGTGCCTGTGGTGGCAAAGTTGAGACCTGTGCCTTTTGCGTTACGAGAAGGGGTCAAGAAAGAGATTGAAAAGCTTCTGCACATGGGTGTCATAGAGAGAGCTGGAGGAGAAGAATGGGTGTCCCCTGTTGTAGTCGTAAAAAAAAGCTCAGGTGATCTTAGGCTGTGCATAGATATGCATGAGCTGAATAAATGCGAAATGGTGGATAGGCATCCCCTACCAAACATGGCTGAGATGTTGACCATGGTAGGGCGGGGTAAGTTTTTCTCAAAACTTGATATGGCCTCTGCATATCACCAGGTTGAATTGGAGGAGGGGTGCAGAAAAACCACAGCCTTTATCACACATGAGGGAGTGTTTCAGTTTAGAAGGATGCCATTTGGATTGGTGTCGGCATCGTCAGTTTTTCAAAAGATTATGGACCGGTTGCTTAGAGGAGTGGAAGGAGTATTTTGTTTTCAAGATGATGTATTGATATGTGGCAAAACTATGGAAGAACATGATAGAAATCTGGACAGAGTGTTGAAGGTTTTTAAAGAAAGGGGCATTACCCTGAGGGAGCGAAAATGCAAGTTTGCTGTATCCAAGGTGGATTATCTTGGTCACGAAGTGTCAAGCAATGGTATGAAGCCTAAGGAAAGTATTGTGAATTCTATAAAGGAGATTGAAAAGCCAGTTAACAAAAGTGAACTACCTTCATTCTGGGAATGATTGAATTATACCAAAGGTTTGTAGTAAATTATGTTGATAAGATACAGGAGATGAGAAAGTTGTTAAAAAAGGGTGTTGATTTCAGGTGGAACCACAAATGTGATGCAGAATTTACTAGAATAAAAGAAGAGATAGACATGGCTCGCCCACTAGGATGTTTTGATACGGATAAAATGAGCATCATCACAGTAGATGCTAGTGAGGGAGGCCTTGCTGCTGTTTTGTCACAGAAACAGGGAGATGGAACTGAAGAAGTGATAGCGCATGCATCCCGTGTGTTGAAAGGTGCTGAGCTGAGGTATTCGGTAATAGAAAAGGAGGCATTGGCGTGCTATTGGGCTGTATAGAAGTTCAAAACATTTGTTTGGGGTGTTGAGTTTGTGATCCGAACGGATCACAAGCCATTGAAAGTTATTTTTGAGTCGAAGGGATTGGACAAAGTGTCTCGAAGAGTAGCTGGATGGGTTGCGAGAATGCAATTTCATAAATTCAGAATGGAGGTAATTCCGGGAAAAGATAATGTACTTGCGGATAACTTATCAAGAGTGAGAGTTGTGTCACAAGATACGTTGGAAGATGAGAACATGGAGCTGGTGTTTGTAAACAATGAGGGAATCGTATCCAAGCAAGAATGGATGGATGAAATGAAGAAGGACGTGACCATCAGAAAAGTTATGTCTTGTGTAATTAGTGCTGTGTGGCCAAACAAGGCTGATTTGACTGAATTGGAGAAACCTTATTGGGAAGTAAGAGATGAATTGGCAGTTGTGGATGATGTGCTGTATAGATGGGAGAGAGCAATTGCTCGTCAAGTATTCGGTGCAAAATCATTGACTTGGCGCATGGTGGACATATAGCTGTGACTAAGACGAAAAGCGTGCTAAGATCAGATTATTGGTGGCCGGGATTCGACAGAGAGATTGAAAGTCAGTTGGGTGAATGTCAATTTTGTATCAGGAGTGGAAAAGGGAGTGTGGCGAGAAAACAGCCATTGGTCGATGTAGGGGTCCCACATAAGATATGGAGTGATGTTTCAATGGATATTTTAGGACCTGTCGATCTGGGATATGGTCGAGGAAGATTCATAGTGCTGGTGGTCGATTTGTTCTCCAGATGGACAGAGTTCAGAATTGTGAGAGAGATATCTAGTGAAAATATGGTAAAGGTGTTACAAGAGATTTTCGCAAGTGAGGGTCTTCCTGAGAGCGTCCTCACCGACAACGGCACTCAGTTCACTGGGGGGTGTTTCCCTGCGTACTTGAAGAAGTGTGGAGTGGAGTGCGGAATTGACAAGTTGGCAGCGATTCAAAATAGGATGTGGGCATTGCGAATGGCGCCCCATGCCACCTCAGGTCTATGTCCATTCAAACTCATGAGGGGTCGGAAGCCTTATTCCATGGCGTGTCCCCCATGGCTAGGGAGGAGCCAGGAAAGTGATGTGGTGGTTGATGAAGCGAGGAAAGTCATGAGAGCAAAGAAGAGTGAATGGGTTATGCGAGAGAATATGAGAAGAGGAAGAAAAGAATTGCGTGTGGAATGTGGAGATTGGGTGAGGATAAGAAAAGCTGTGGTAAAGAGGAAGGGTGATTCTCTTTATTCAGAGCCTGTCAAGGTGGTTATAAAGATGTTAAAAAAAAGGGGAAGATGTGTTGTGAAGTTACTGTGTACATAATATTAAATCTTCGGAATACTGACCCCGCTATGTTCTGATGAGGTCACAATTGTTATGCATTGCTAGCCCTCCAGGGTTCTATATTTGTCAGTTGAGCTTATCTGTTTACCAAGAGAGCCTCTGCCAAGCTGAGGGTTTTCTTTATATATATATTTTAATAAAATATATACTACAGAGACAATCTCGCCTCCTCAATTGTCTTCGCAACAGTTATTGATTCACAAATAGTATTGATGCTTAATGTATTACAACACTTAATGAGAAATATGGGCCAGCAGTGACTTAGTTAACACCAACAGAGCCCTACCAGAACAAAATAATGGTATGCTTCAATTCACATAGGCGGCTACACCCTTTGTCATGCACTCTTAATTTCAGCCCCAGGTTCCGCCTCTAGGGCTGCCCCTTCAGTTAAAATACCTCTCAGACTGCCTCGACACCAATAAAATGCCTTTGAGAGCCACTAATGGATCTTCAAAGACTGTGTTAGAAACATACCCTACTGATAAGCAGATGTTTATGTCACATGCTTCTAAGGAAAACAGAACTGTGTGTATTTGCTTGGAATATGAAACTAAAAACTTTTCAGATGAATGGATGACCATTTGATTAACATTGGACTCCTTTTTCCTCAATAACAGAAGAACCGTACATCACAGTGAGCTCATCCAGGGCCCATATTAAAGTTCACAAAAAGCCCATCAGTTCAATGTATCTGTTAAATTAATGTGATGTCTAGAATCTGAGTTAGGAAGAAAATAATGATCTGGACCTTCTCATAATTGAGAGGAATTCAAAAATTGGTGAATTGATAGAATGCAAAATTATTGTTTGGAGTCACAGACTGGATGATATTGCCATTAATAAAGTCTTTGCTATAATTGAAACCTGGATGGTTCATAATAAGATAGCACTGAACAAGTCCAAAACTGAACTATTGGTAGTTGTCTCACCGCACACCATTACTAAACTTGGTCCACAGTATGATAATTTCCAACTGGGTGAAGAATCCATCATACCTTTAAAAAAAGTAAAAACTTTAGGAGTGACTTTTGACCAACATCTGTCTATGAACCAGCATGTTAGTAGTATTGTCTCTTCATGTGCATACTACATTAAACTTGTAACACATCTAAGGCCTCTTATCTCACAGGACAATGCAGAAACTATTGCGGGAGCAATAGTAGGCTCTAAAATAGACTACTGCTCGAGTCTTCTTATGGGAATTAACAAATCTGAAAGCAACAGCCTGCAAGTCTGTCAAAATGGGGCTATTAGAGCCGTTATGATACTCAAACACAGAGCTCATGTCACACCAGCAAGACGTGAGCTGCACCGGCTGCCTGTGTACACTTGAGCTCTATTCCGTACCTTGACTATTGTTCATAAGTGTAGAACTGGGAAGATGCCTGATTACTTACAACAGTTACTACCTTTAAGAACTAGCACAAGAGCTCTTAGGTCAAACGATTTGTCCCTTCTATCTGAACCTAAGTGCCACACCGTCAGAACAACAGAGGCAGCTTTCTTTTCTGCTGGACCCAGAGCGTGGAACGCTCTTCCGCTGGAGATAAGATCTATTGAATCTTTAGAATTCTTTAAAAAAGACTAAAGACCTATCTGTTCCATTAAACAATTGATCTGCCTGTGATATAACCCCGCTCAGCCATATCTCATGATTATGTCTCAGGTTTTCTGTTTTTTGTGTTTTGTAGTGCCCTCACGCCTTCGGGTTCATGGATGCGCTATACAAGTGTATTAAAGTAAAGTAAAGTAAAGTGTAAAGTGTAATATTTTTCACTATTTTGGCTCGGGAGCAAATCATGAAAAACAGTTGCTCCTCCCAGGAAGGGTGTGAAATTAGTATTTCCTGATTCTACATAAAATGTAGAATTCAAAAATATATATGTTCATGCAGTTATCTGAAAAATAAGGATATTTGCCATGTAGGGAGATTTTAAGAAAACCAAAATGAGTGATGCATTTTTCTCCTCCCTTCAGTCTCTATGATCCAAACCTCGCAACTCTTTGTCCTATCAGCATGCAGTGGGTGGAATTGGTGTGAGGCGGAGGGAGAGTGGTAGCCAATCCATACCATGGGAATTTTGATAATGGGTTAATGTCATCAGCACTATGTAACATCAATTTCCTATCTGAGAGGGGATTCTAGTGTGGAAAAACTAACCCGAGAGGCAACGAGAGCTACCAAAACCACTGGGGTACCACCTTACCAAGAGAAAAGCTGTCTACCTGGAGAGACCTTAACCCTTCCAGGGGAGGCAGAGTCAGGGAAACCTAGAAGCTAATTGAGCCTGATATTGGAGGAGACTGATGAGGGCTGGGTACTGGTGACTATCCTTGACAGAAGACTTTGACCAGTTCTGTGCTTTCCCATGATGAGACCTGCTGTTTCCCTTAGTGCCAAATAACCAAGGTCTCCACTGTAAGTAGATTTATTCAGATGACAACAAAAGTATGGGGGAATTCTGCCAGCCTTCATCTCCTTCTTGCATAGTGCGCAGGGGTGCCAAACTGTGTAGACCCTGACAATATTTGATTAAAAAAAATAACTAAATTCCTCATAGAAAACCCCCCTATTCATTTCAATTGAATTGTGTTGGGAACTACCTGCCTTAATCCTGTCCATTTAATTATGGGTTAAGGGGGCAAAACTGTGTCGACCCTTACCACATTTAGTCAAAGTTAATTAAATTAACTCCCATATAGAATCATGGAATGAATTTTGTTACAATTCGAAACTAACACATTTCATGCCCAGTGTGTTATAGCATTATTGTCAAAGTACTTGAGTGACACTAGTTTCCTGAAACCCCTGACTTCTGTACCAAAGGGAGATGTCATTAATCCCAAAATAAGAATCTCTAAAAATCTGCCTTTCAAGTGAATGTAGTGTATACAAAACACATTTTTCCATGTATTCCCAAATCAGAAGGCCAAAGCCCTGCATTTCATCTGAATGAGTGTGGAAAACGATTTTCCCATTAAGTTAATTTCCCAAACACTGCCTTTCAAATAAAAAAGCCAAACAGTGTTCCCACTGTTTTCTCACTCTCTGTACCTTGCCTACAAACAATAAGGGGCCATATATAATTGATGCCTGGAAGGTGGAGGTAACAGGGAGAAAAGCACTTTGGGATAAACTAAGCAATCCCTGTGTGTTTGAAAATGTTTCTATCAGTTAATTTGCAAAGAACTCTGATGCAAGTTGTTACTGCAAATCTTTAAATTCTGCCTGTCTTGTTGTAGTAACTGAAAGTCTATTAGAAATACATGTCTATCAATTGATGCAAGTAAGATGAAGTTGTGATATTGTATTGTGCCACAGAGTTGGTGGCTGCTGTCCTTGTGAGTGATTTACTCTTTGATGGCAGTTTTCCTCTTGTTTGCTTTATATATATATATATATATATATATATATATATATATATATATATATATATATGTATATATATGGAAAGAGAGGAGGAGAAGGCGAATCGCACACCCGCAGGCACAAACATGAATGCCAGGTTCAAAAGGTTCGAAAAAAAAAAAAAAAACAAACAGACACAGTATAAGAATTACTGATGTCTTTAATGTTTTCATAAGGTAAAAACAAAACGCATCGTGCAAAAAGCAAGTACACGATACATAGCAGCACATAGAAGACAGAACAACAACAGGACGCCTAGGGGCAGCAGCCTGCAAACAACGCGTTTCGCGCTATACTAAGCGCTTGATCACGTACGGGGGAGAAGGTTGGACAGTGTAAATACATTTTCAATAATGGTCCTTCAACTATGTCAATGGCAATGGCTATTACCAGTTTCAAGGGGACAGGGGCGGCCATGTTGGAGGGGAGTGTGCATGTATGCTAAAACATAAAAGATATATATATATATTGTAGTTATGGTTAAGTTGCTGTTTCCATAGGAAGAACACTTTTTGGGTGGCTTATAACTTTGCTCCCCCTGGACGAATCCTCACCAAACTTTGCAGAAGAAGTATATGGCCCACTCTAAATTCTTCTGCAAAGTTTGGTGAGTTTTGGTCCAGGGGGGGCAAAGTTATTGGGGGGGTCCCAAAATTTATTTTTTTCCCATAGACCTAATGGGAAAAAACTTTGCTTGCACCTACAGCCCAAACCGCTGGATGGAATTACACCAAATTTGTGGCAGGAGCGGCGGCCTGGTCCCGAAAGCGTGCTTTTTTTATTTGGTGTAAATCCATCCAGGAGTTTCTTTTTAAATGACCAAAATGTAAAGCAAAAAACTTAGTGATATCTATGTCCGCTCCGCTGACTCAATTCCCTGTTCGGTCCGCGGACTGGCCTCTGATTTGCTATGCTGTCCGTGGACTGGCCTCCGATTGGCCAGAAAAATTCACAGACTTTTGCGTAGTCCGCGAACACCGGGACGCGTCCGCTGATTGGATGGTGAGAAAACGTGAAATGCGTCTGTTTTCTTGAAACGCCCGCCATCTTGGATTTTTTGGGGTCCGCGAACAGCGCAGTGAAAACTTTTTTAAAAAAGCAGCATTTCACTTGTCAAACTCGACAAAAAATCTCTGGGGAGGTGGGGGGGATGAGGATTCGATTGGATATGCCATAAGAAGCCAAAAAACAGGTTGTTTCACCCCCCTGAAGGTCCGCGAACACTCTGGATGTCCTGGGACAGTCCTGTGGTGTTTACGGACACTCAGATGTCCTAGGACATCTGTACCTATTTCTGCATCACAGGGTTGGGGAAAAGCAGTTTTTGGATGGCTTATAACTTTTGCGCCACTCAATGAAAAAGCATGTAAATTTGCACTTTTTTTCTAGAACTAATCCTGAATGGTTTTGCAAATTTTTTAGGGATTCTGTCAAGAGGGGGCAAAATTAGATGGGGGTCCCAAAATATTGTAAAGGCATATAAATGTGGTGTCATTTGATGAATCCGCACAACATTTGGCAAAACGATTTTGGATCTAGATATAAATGGTTTTCTAAAGTTTGGTGGGATTTTCTCAAGAGGGGGCGAAATTAGAGGGGGGTTTCAACATTTTTTGATGGCTTATAACTTTGTTGCTATTTGACGAATGTGGACAAAAGTTTTGAGAAAGATTATAGACCAAATCTTCAATGTTTGTGTAAAGACTGAATGGATTTTGTCGAGTGTGGGCTAAGTTATTTGACTATTGCATGTACATACATTTTGACACTTTTTAAAAAATAAAACATGGGCGGATTTCGAGCAAACTCGTGAGAAGCATTGGCAAGGACATTAAAGCATGGTTTTGCAAATGTGCCCGTGTTTTATTTTTTGACAAGTGTAATAATGTAGGTACAAAAAATAGTCATATACCTTTGGTGACTGAGGTATAGCCTGTGGGCGTGGCCGTGGGCAGTAGCCAGATTGCCTGGGTCATGGCATAAGGTTATTGCACGGACAATCTGGCTACTGGCCATGACCGGTAGGGATGAAAAATGGTGTTAAAATGTCTACCTGGGATCGGCTATGTGGTAAAGATATTCGAAGGTAGGATAGGTTTGAAATGGAAAAAAAGTGCTTGTGGTAATATGTTCATAGGGCCTCATTACGACTCAGCCGGTAAGGGTTTTACAGCGGCGTAAACAGCGCCGACCCTTACCGCCTGAGTACGAGGTCCCTTAGCGCCATGGCGGACTTAACACCTGCTTTTAGCAGGTGTTAAAATCCATGGCGCTAAGGGACCATGGAGTTAATTACGCCACCGTAACGCCATTTACGGTGGCGTAATTAACGCCTTCCCCACTCCCATTATGCCCTATGGGGCAAAAATGGGAATGGGGAAGGGTAAATGGGGATTGGGGACTTACCGCCCCGCCAAGGTCGGAATGGGGCGGTAAGTCCGCCAACCACCATGGCGTAAACGTAGTTTACGCCATGGTGGTAAAGTCACGGCCCAGGCGGTAACTTACCGCCTGGGTCGTAATGAGGCCCATAGGGTTTTGCGGGCTGCCATGGCAAGGGAAGAGGGGCTGTGTATGGAGCCCTGCCTTCTCTTTCCATGTTGGCTGTCTTGGAAAAGGATTTTCCTGCGGCGTCCCGCTATAGGAAGAAAAATCTATGTTTTAGCACCCTGGGTTCCTGCTTTGGGAACCAGGGGTGATAATGGCCTTTATCCCCCATTTCAGGGGCTGCAATGGACGATAATGGTCCGTAGCCCTCTTTATTTATTTATTTATTTATTTATTTATTTATTTATTTATAACACACCGGTGCCCGGCAGACATCAGACTGTGTCGTTATAGTATTTGTTGAGGAAGATGAGGTGGAGGAAGACAGCTTACTACTTAATAACCTTTCTGAGAGCATTGCGGTCATTGGATTTGGTGTGGCGGCGCATGGAGGTGGTCTCGTAGGAGTACTGTCCAGGTAGTCTGCGACTGAGTACAAAATTGCACTCCGTGCATTTCACTTTGGTAGCTTTAGCCTTTGGTACACTCCCAACAGTAGCAAAGAACTGGTACACCCATGATTCGATCTTAGTGCTAGAAGTAGGCACTTCCTCTACCTCATCTTCTTGGTCCTCTTCATTGTCTTTGAAAGTACTGTCCTTTTTTTGTTGTGAAGGTCCTCCAGCTGGTAGTGGTGGCTCTTGGGGGTGAGGTATGACAATAACTGAAGCCATTTTTAAGATAAATAGCAGTTTTGATAAAATTGTTCCAAGTATGTACTGTGTACTAGATTGGTAATGGATAATGAGTACGAAAAGGTGTTGGAGGTGTACAAGGGAAATTTTGAAGTTGAAAGTTCCTAGATCAGTAGAAAATGCAGTTCCGAACTGTCCGCGAAGGATGGATCTTATCGTGAAGTGCAGACAGGTTCTCGGACACGTCATCATGCCGCGCACCAGCGTATGGTCATGTGGCACTTTCCGGAAGGTCCGCAACGAAGTCAGATGTTCGTAGATATCTACGGATGCAAAACTAGTTGAAATAGTTGCAAAAAGTGTATAGAAGTGTGAACAATGATTCTAGAAGGTGGGAAATGGCAGAGTTTTAACGTGACACTTTGTAAATTGGACACAAATATTGTTATATTTTTTAAGTATGATATTAGTAAGTTGTAGGAAAACAGCATGCACTGTTAGAAACCTATGAAATTCAATGAAAAAACGTTGTTAAAGGGACGTTATGGTTAAGTTGGACTAATAAAAACCTATGAAATTCAATGAAAATACTTTGTTAAATGGACATTATGGTTAAGTTGCACTAATAAAAACCTATGAAATTCAATGAAAAAACTTTGTTAAAGGAACGTTATGGTAAAGTTGCACTAATAAAAACCTATGAAATTCAGTAAAAAAATGTTGTTAAAAGGACGTTATGGTTACAAGTAAAATCGAAAAACCCCTGAAATTCACCAGTTATGGTAAGCTAAGCAACCATAACTCACGCCACTACGGTGCACTGCCAAGACTAACACCCAGGACATCAAAGATGACATCGCTCTCTCTGAACCTCCTCCAAGACTTCTGTCAATTTTTAAGTTAAGTTGTGGTACTCATCATCCTCTTCATGGGTGGACATTGGTCTTTGGTTGCCTATTTTTTTCCCCACTCATAATGTATTCACTACTGTACATAAGAGGTGCATATGTGGGATTAGTATACCCGTTGCTACTTTTGATGCTTTTAATGGATCTTCCTGTGCTTCCAGAGACTGATCACTGCTCTGGGGCGGAGGAGGAGCCGTGGTTGCTGTACCCCCTTCAACGTGCTGATTGAGCATCCATTCTTTAGCTGGTGACACCACTATCTCTTCCCCCATATTTTTTTCACAGTTCCAGAATGACTAGTCGATTCTGTAATGGTTTCCCCTTATACACGGCATGTAATAGGTACACACGTGTTGCAGTACTGTAATGAGTGAGTGCCTTCCTGCGGCCAGGGCATAAACCTTTTGCCCGCTTTATCCCACACCCACTGTGTGTGGTATTTAAGGATTTTGTCCTTATACCAGGGTAATGCTTTGCACAGGTGGATAATGGGAATGCCTCCCATGTTAATACGTCATAGTTTTACTTAACAATACTTAGCACATTTTATTTCAATTCTCATTCACCCTCTTTTGCCTCCCTTTCACATGCTTCCCAAACAATACTTCTCTTACAATTAATATTTATTCGTCTCTCTCTGAGACAACACCTCCCATGCCACCCAGTCTTTTAGAGTGCCACCACAATAATGCTACTCACGCTCTGAGCAGCCCCACCTCGCTGCCACCCTCCTCAGTCCAAACCATCACTTTAGCTTACTTATTGGACATGTGTATGGCGCTGGGCGCCACAAGGCAAAGATGTGGGGTTTGGTACATAGGAAAATAAAACAAACCATAGCAGTTGTACTAGGTCTTGTGACATTCTTACTGTGAAAGTACAGAGACAAAGCAGTGCAGAGGGTGGGGGTTTAGGGGGAAGGGGTGGAATGGAGAAGGGGGAGTACAGGAGTGGGGTGTTCAAGGGGCTGAGCAAATGCATTGTGGAGTGATGGAGGGCAAGTGCCGGAGGATATGTGGGAGAGGGAAAACTAAGTGCAGTGTACATGGACCAGATTTAGGCTAGTCAGGGAAGGGTGCCCGGAGGCAAGTGCTGGTTAGATTGGGGATTTTCATTGGTTGGCTTCTCACTAACCAACCTTCGACAATTGACAGGTTGTCAAGACATGAGCCAGACAGGAGTAGGGGGAGTGAGGTCCATGGACTGCTTTCTTTTCAATTAAAAAAGAAACCATCCCTCATTTCTAGGCCATAAGCCAGGGTGATCTCTTTGTATTTGGCCTTGTGTGGTGTCTCGTGTCTGGGGATATCTGTAAGGAGTAGGGCAGGTGCCCTATATAAGTTTATTGCTAACAAATAGACAGTGTTCTTCAATTATGGGTCACGTGTGAGGGGACTGTGTTGGGAATTATTTCAAGCTACATTTATTGGGAGTTTAGCTAATATTAATGTGAGTGTTATGGTTTCTCTTGTCACTGCGGACACTCTTGAGTTATTCTTCATGGAGTCTTTGACTTATAGTTGTCCTGCACCGGGCCTACAAAGGATGGATATACTCTTATAAAACTTTAATTAATCTGAGTGTATTGTGAGAAACAGAAGATGTCTCACTCACTAGTCCCTGGGGATCTGTCATTGAGGTGGCCAGGACACAGCCATCGCTTTTGGTTCCAGTTCCCGATGGTGGACCAGTGCGAGTGGATCACATGGGTGAGGGTGTCTTCGGGGAGTGGGAGTGGGACACTGGATGGTGAGACACGGTATCCCCTTCTCTATAACACCTTTACCCTATCCTACCAAGTACGATATCTAGGAACTCTTACCCCGACCCCTTTACAACACAAACACTTTCACACGGATAGCCTGCTATGAGAGAAAACGGATTAACGCCTGAGCCATATACCTGACATGTCCCAATACAATGGTCAGGCAATTACTGACCATCACACTCACACACATGACGTCCATTAAGCTTCCCACATGGATAAAAGGCAGAGCATGAGAGCCCACTCTGAGCAAGTCAAAACACATGAGGAAACAGCAGTTCCAAGATGGCAGTTTAATGAGAGAAGAAAGACGGCAAAACAGAAGGGGATCACAAGGAGGGAAGTTCCCTTGACCTTTTCAACAAGGAACCATTTCTTTCAGGAACTCTCACGATTGGAAAGCGTAAGACCAGAAAAACAGGCTGAAGAATCCTGAATTTTGTGTCAGAGATACCTGGGGCCCTCCTGCATCAATAATCAAGGCGGGAGAATCACCAGCTGACGTGGTACTGTCCTTGGCTCCAAGAGCAAAGCAGCATCAGTGAAACCAACACAGTCGTTGAGTTGGGGAAACCGATACAATACCTGTCTGTGTTGAAGCCAAGGTTACAAGCTGCAACATTGTATGGTGAGCGCTGCAATGAACATTATTTGAAATACATGTGTTAAAAGACGCAAGTAAAGTTGAACTACTGATGAGTGATTGAACTTTGAAGCAAAGATACGATAACTCTGACAGAGTGGTCCAGTACCGCGAGTGTGCTCGATCGAAGGTCTATGTAAGGTATCCAGCTGAGAAGAAAATGTGTTGTAGAGAATTGTGAATCGAAGTGGTCCAGAGACAGGTCAAGCTAAATCCTGCACACAGTTGAAAGTCTTCGATGTTGATACAGTAAAGAAAGTTTGTGGCAAAGTAGATAAAGTTGTCCGAGCCTGGCAGAAGGAGATCAATTGAAACCTTTGTGTTAAAGTGGTTCTGAGCCTGGCAGAGGGGGACCCAGGATGAACAGAAAATCACCTGAGAATTTGTACATGTGAAATCCTAAGAAGAAAGGAATTTTGTTTGTCGTGTTGCATCAGGCCCTCTGAAAAAGAGACTTTGAATGGCAAAGCGACTTTGGCACAGAAGACCATTATGTTGAAGTTTTGAACTCCACCCTCGTACTAGAGAAGCCAGAGACTGTGCTAAGCTCGAGTCTGCTGCCTTGTCCCATGCTTAAAATGTGGGGAAGGGATGCCAACGGCTTGCATATTCTGACATATCATTTCTTCAACACTTTTCTTTTGCATAACATTGTTTCCCACACTATTTGTATTTAGAAGTAGGGATTGGCAATAGGTTTATTAGTATGGGCCCTTTTATTTTAACAAGACACCACTAGGACTGTGTTATTATTTGATGGTTGTACCTTGCTCTCATCTTTAGATTTAGGATTATATAGGCATTTTTCAAACTTGAAGTTCAATAAACACCCTTGAACTGTGATCACTTATTCTGTCTTACTGTTTGATATCATGCCTTCCTTACAGTATCTTTCTTGCATCCTGGGAATTGATGCCTGGTGCTTTCTGACCCTCCCTTCATTGCCGGTAACATTGGCTGTGGTTGCCAGCTTCTGCCTGAACTCTGCACAGATCTGTATTCCTGTGGTTTCAGCATTTTGTGTTCTCCCGAAGCCTTGAAGCCTTTGTCTATTTGAAAACGTGCTGCAGCTTCCATTTTGGAAAAGATGACTGTCCATTACTGTTCCATTTCTATGTTAGTGAGCTATATTTGCATATTGTTCATGCTACATTTAGCTTATCCGTTTCTTATATTAATGTTCTTCATGTCTTATTGATGCTATGTTAATATTCTTCGTGTATAAATGCATATATTACCTAGTGTGCGTGTTCTTCATGTTGAGTGCATATTTGCTTTGTGTCTATTGTATGCACATGTATTGTTGCAATGTTAATTTTATTACTCTTGCATCTTTAGCTCAGATTGTGCCCATATCCTGCTGTACCAGCCTGGGATAAAGGTGGTACGGTTGATTTAGTGAGTAACGTTTCTCACCTGTGCGATATTGGGCCGGGGGAGAGGCAGAAGCCATGGATGACATATTGATTTGCCTCCCAACAGTTATGATATATAAAACATAACTGCTATTGCAGTTAATTAATTGTTATTCTCACTATTTTCCTTTTGTGCCACATTATTCTTGTGGGTTATTGTTTGCATATTTGCATAGACTACACGTGCCACATTTGACGACTCCTGTTGGAGGTTTTCATAACGCCATTTCTCTTATTTGTGCTTGGTATTTGTTGTCTGTAAAACTCAGTTAGAGAAAGTTGCTTAGGGCTTTTGCCTTTTTATATATTACAAATTGTTATTCTCTAGAAAAGGATGTTAATTCTTCTCCGCCAAAAGTATGTCCCATTTTTAGAAATAGTGTAACACTGTGCATTGTATTTAGATTTAAAGAAGCATTTTTCACTTTTTGTGTTATTTTTAGGTTTAGACATTAGAGTTCATTTCTTTTTCTCCCAGAACCTTCTTTTTGGTTTTTCTAATTGTTTTCAGTTCAAATGTTCTTCCCAAAATCCGTTTTCTACTATATTACATTGTTCCTTGTGAGATTGCTTATTGCTACAATTACTTTTTGCCCTAATACATTATCCCAATGGTACTCTGTTTATGACAACTTGAGGCTAAAAGAGTTTGCTTCTGGTAATGTACAATATGTTGTGGTTTCTATATTGTTATTCACTATGATGACTTTAAGACCTATTACTAGATCTAGCCAAATTTTCTAAACAAACTTCAGGCTATTGCTTAGAAGGAATTATCAGAATATACCTTATTGCACTGCAATCCTATATGGAACTGAGGCATTATCATTGAAGGATAGGCAGTGGCTGGAAGTACTCGAAGGCAAATATTGGAAGAAAATCTTAGGCTTAGCCCGTGCAGTTCTGATAGAAATTTTGAGGCTTCAGCTTGGCCTGATATCCTTTATATGGTCAGGCATTAATGAGACAAGGAGTGTTATATTTAAAGTAAAAAACCAATCCTAAATTCCCTTTTTTGTCACTAGTAGGAAAAACATGAGGCAACATGATCATGACAACTATAATGATCTAGTGTTAAAAATATTTGAGTGGATAGACTGGAAGCCGGATTGGGAATGTGATTTTGCTGTATTGAAACATTGAGGCATTCGGAGCAAAGCTAGAGAGATGGGATTGGAATCGTTATTTTACGCATTTGGCCAAATTGAAAAGTTATACTGATGTGTCATATGTAGTTTTAAATATAAAATGCCACAGCCCTATCTGTTATTATGTCCGTCGCCGGCTGTTCGTAGGTTCTTGTTATTAATGAGAATAAACACTTTGCCTGTTTTGGATATATGTGGCCCTATGTTAAAACTGGCAAAAGGTGCAACGTACTGCCGTTTGTGCAAAATAACTATAACTGAAACTGTGAGCCATACATGACAGAGTGTAAGGTGGGCTAGCATATATGTGTTTATTAGGAAAATGTGTACATAGCTACGATATGATCAAATAAATTGCTTTCTGGCATTATTGTTTAAATTCAAATAGCAGATCTTTGCACATTGCACTTCATAGAGTTTGGCAGCAAGTAGGCAAGCACAATGAGAAGGTAATGTACTACTAACTATTATAAAGTTGCTTTTAAAATTCTTTTTTTAAGGAAATGATGATATGTTATTTTAAATATTGCAGCTTTTTAAATTTTGACTTACATTTTTGATTGTACATTGTTAACATGGTGTGTAGTTGTAATTTTGTGGAAATTATATTTATATTTTATCTATTTGAAAAGTTTATTTTAAACTAATCACATTAAATAAAAAAATAAAAGAAAACTAAAAAGGTGATCTATTTCTGATCATAGTGATTGTTTGTCAAAAATGGCACGAAGGCTACTCATTCCTTTTCATTTCCTTTGAAAATCATAAAAATGTAATTGGTAAAGCAAGACCATTTCATGATGTTGTCAGTGTGATAGTCCAAAGCATAGCTCTCCTCTAGGAAATCCATAAATAGTGTGGTCACTGAGGGGGATAATTTTGATCCCATGGCCACACCTCCAAGTGGTTGATAAATGGTTCAATGAAATAAAAAACACATTTTTGGTCAATATGTACTTCAGTAGAACTAGTATAGAGTATTATTCCATGTAAAATGATGCAGAATATTGGTCAAGGAACTGTTCCACTGCTTAAAAAGCTGTTATAGGATCAATAGACCTGTGTAGTGCAACTACATCTAGCATCACTAACCAAACATTTTTTTTCCAAACTGGTTCATTCAATTGTTATAAAATATGCATATTATCCCTTAAATAAGAACATCATTCAGTCACTACCAGAACGTTATCAATACATTCTGAAATAGGTTCTAGCAAAGAACCAATACCATTTACTATTGGTCTTGCAGTGGGCAAACCTACATCGTCTTTATAAATCTTTATGAATGTTTGGCAAGAAGTATTTGATTGGTATACGAGGATTTTCTTTTACTGCTGTCCTGCATCTTTTTTTCTGATAGTGCCTTCCCTGGCCCAATATTTTTATTTTTTCCTCAGTCATTTTTGTTAGTTCGATCCAAGGATTTCCTGATCTTAGGTTGTGCTATCCGTCAGCATGTAAATGGGTGGTACATATTTCTGTATACGTTTTCTATCTAGGAGGACAATACTTCACCTCTATGTCTGCTAGTTTTATGATGAGATCATGATCGGTTTGCAATTATTTCAATAATTCATTTTCTGATAAATTTGATTTTTTGATGAAAGGTTACTAATCGACCTTCAGGTGTTATTTGTTTTGGGTTTGTTTTAGTTTCAATCTTGTTAGTATGCCTTTTTGTATTTTCTTCTCTCGCACCTGTTGCCTTTCCTCTTGTACCTCTCCTGTTGAATTCTGAGCCGAGTGGTCTTTGGACTCAAAATGAGTTTTTTTAAAGTTAGTTATCAGTTCTATATCTTTGTATCTCTGCCAAGTAGATTCTTTTGGACATTTCTTTACTTCTGCCTTCCCCTTCTTCTTCACTTTCCACACTTTCTGGACCCGAGACGACTGGTGTCCCTCCTGCCCTACTTCCTCTTAATTATGGTTTCTGATTGTAATCATGGCAATGGATATGGGAATCAGTCGGTCTTAGTCATGCGGGACTGTCTGCAGAAGATGGCGGCACTGCATTACCAAGAGGTTGCTATGCAAATCGCTGTGGCACACAGGTCCTGGATGTCTGTCATGCATGTGTTTTCGGGAGGGCATTGTGCAGTAGGACCCCAGCCAGCCCATAGAGCTGGGCATACCCCAACAGCACTTTAAGATGAGTAGCTGCACCCTCGAGATTGATGGGGATGCAGATTAATACTCTTGCATCAAATCAATAATGACAACTCAATAGTTTGGCAAAGGGAGTCCGTTTAATGACATGTACAAAAAATCTGGAGTTTATGAATATCAGCAATCGCTCGATCTTCCTTTTCGCTTCAACTCCACTTAATTTCATAAATAACACATCATTTATACTAAAATCTCATCATCACTGACGTGTAATATCTCAAAACTTAGCATACAACTTGATTGGTTCTAGGAAGGTAACTTTAATATAGGTACTACATCTGTATATGGTAATGAAGTGAGGGGATTGGATAAACAGTGTCAGGTGGGGTATCTAAGCCCTTCCTTCAAAATGGCTACTGTAGACATCACTAAAAGTACGACGTCTCATTGGTTCTATTAACTATAGGACCCTAGATTACTTGGTCCACTATGATTGAGTTGGCATCAACCCCACTCATACTTTTGCACTAGCTTAGCAGCCTGCAGAATAGCCGGCCAGGTGCAGGGAGTTTGTCTGCATCACCAGCCTCCCTCCAATTATTGCAACAATCAATCATCACTTCAGTGGTCATGTGTCAATTATTTCTTTGTATTTTGGCCTCGAGACTGCTTCTTGGTCTGGAAAAGTTAAAGTGTCTGGGCATGGCACAAGTCCATGCGTAGGTGTGAAAGTTTCATCCCTTCTGCTTGCTCGGTCACGTTATTTCGACACAGTGAAATCGTGTTATTCTTCATGCAATTTGTGCATTTCATTTAATTCTGCCAGCCATCTGCCATCTGTGGCTTATCTTGGCCTTTCAGGATAGGATACTCTGTTGTTCTCTTCATTCATTATATCCACTGTGGGTCTATTTCAGCCGATACGACCTTGGCTTCTTGGCATGACTTGCCTCGTCTGAGTTTCTCTCTGTCTTTAATTCTTGATTTACTTTCTGCAAGGCTCTCCTCTTCAGACCTTTAATAACCTTTAGTTGATTCTGCTCTTGGGCATAGTGGAAGTATACTTGTTCTCCTTTTGAGGTAGATATGTATAGGTGGCGCTTGCCGCCCTCTATTTTACTACTAAGCTTAAGCAAGCCTCACAATTTTCTTAGCTTCTCGTGGTTACTGTGCATATGAACATGTGTAAACTGGCTGAATATCCTCATCACTCTCATGGCATATGTTTCTAACATTGGATATCACTTATTTCACTTTAGATTTGGGATGTCACTTATCCATGGTGTTTCGTCTCTTTTCATCATTCACAGGTCTTCATATATTCTACTTCATATCTTCTATATGTGAGTCAGTCCAGGTTCTTGTGACGTCACCATTCGTCTTCTTTTAGTATCTTCTTGGCTTCTTCAGGTATTGCATTTTGACAATCATCATTCTGTCTCATTTGTCGGTATGGTTTTCTCAATGGCTACCTCACTGTCCAGGTTTTCTTAGGTGTCGGTACTTCAATAGGTGCTGTCAGTCTGATAGGTACTAGACAGAGCCCCACTGTGGCTCTCTGTTGGTTTATTTGCTCATCATACGTCACATATTTCGGCATGAACGTTCCTGGTACTTAAAAATGGGCGGTTGGAGTGTGAATCGTGCTTGAGACCTCTTCTAAACTACCCCCTCTGGGTGATTCATCGACCACTTTCACTTCTTCTTTTGTATCCACCTTTTCTTTATCTTCTGGATCCATTTTTTTTTCATCCTCTGAGTCCATACATTGAGGTCCAAAGAAGTGTCTCTTTGGAGTCCATATTTTTATGACTCCCTTCAAGCATCCAGCTGTTCTCACGTGCTCGTCTTTATTCCATGTCATAAGTTGACATTGTCCACTTGGGCTGCAATTAATCCATCTTCCCCCATAGTTTCTGTGTTTCCTTTGATACCGAAACTTTGTTCCTTCTGGTGCATGAATGCTAGCTTTCACAAAGTCTCTTATTTCTTCATCAGTCAGGTCCTTGGGCTTCCATCCTGGTTCGACATCAGTCATGATATTCATCCCTATGGCCTTTTTCACAGTTTTCTGGCACTGAGAAATTATTATCTTGATAACACAGAATCCGAGCAATATCATCACTAGCAGGGCTCCTAGGAATTAGAATGCATCTGCTATCCAATGTGGAACCCATGAAAATAGTGATCCAAACCAGCTGTCATCATCAACTTCATCAGCTTAATCGATCATCTGATTCTGTAGTTTTGTCAGCATACCTATTGCCTCTGTTAAAGTTCAATTTTCTTCGTCGCGAGATGGTATATATGTGCAACATGATTCTCTGATTTTTGTACGAACACCTCCATCCATAGCTGTGATCATGTCAAGGACATATCTGTTCTGGAGAGTCATTAGTTGAATTGCCCTCAGTTCTTCTCTGATTTCATTGAATCCTTTTATGGTCGTGTTGATGGTCTGCAGTAGCTCCCATCTGGTTATATGCAACCATTTAGTATTTGCTCCAACCTGAACTCTTGGCATAATAATTGTCGTGAATGGGATTGCATGAAAAGCTTCTTCTGATTTGGCAGAAAAGTAATTCTCTCTCTTAATTCGGCTCAACAGTTCCACAGATCTCTTCTTCCTCAGGTGAGCATCTGCTTTTGGGAAACAGTCAAGATTCAGATAACTTTTTGGAATCACCAATGCTGGAACCTGGACATTTACTATGGTGCATATAGCTCCCCAATTCTTCGGCAGCCTGATATATACTTTGGATCCACATGCCCAATAATGATCCATGATCACTGCAGTACCGTGTACCATTCCTGGAGCATCAAAGACTCGGCCACAATTCTGATTCCCTCCCATTTTCCTTGTGCCATTCTTCCTGGAGCATAATTTTGGACTCTCCAATGGCACTATCTGCAAGGGTCCTCCTCTGTCTTCGACCCATGTCAATAGTTTTGCAAGTTTTGGCCATAATGGCTTGCATCCAATTCGTACTATGTCAATGGTGGGCTGGTAATGACCGAAGACAATCCATGCTCGGCAGATCACTACTCCTTTCTCCCATCCGTCTGGTGAAAGCACTGTTCCCCAAATTTGCATTTGGCCTCTGTTCTTCCACTTTCGAGATTCTTCTGGAGTCTTTCCTTGAATGTTCAGCTTTTGATTTGCTTCTCTTCTGATCTCTGCTCCTTTAACTCCAGGCTTCTCATATCTGATCACAATTTGTTTTGTTTTTCCATTGTTTCTTGTCTTTGGGCCTCATTATAAGTCAGGCGGTAAGGGGTTAATGGCGCCGGTAAAGGTGCCGGCGCCGTCAACCCCGTACCGCCTGATTACGAGGTCCCCTCGCGGGACCCGCTCTGCATGTCTGGTTTTATCAGATGTGCAGAGCGGGTCCCGCGAGGGGAAGAGGGAGCAAACAACGGGCCGCTCGTAATCGGCCCGTTGTTTGCTCCCTCTCCCATTCCCATTCAGCCCTATAGGGGCTGAATGGGAATGGGGAAGGTCTGGGCCCGGGTTCCTGAAGGGAGGAATTACCGGGCCCTCCGAACTCAGAATGGCCCGGTAATTTCCCATTCTGGGAACCCGGAAGGCGGACCCGATTTTGGCAGCTTCCATGCCGGCAATATTTGCATGGCTGCCACCAAAGTCGTAATGACGGCCTTTATGTCTTGGACATAATTGTCTTCATTTGGATCCATTGCTTCAGTTGCCCATTTGAGTGAAGCATCACTTCCCATGAACTGGCCTCTGGTCTTGCACATTGCTACGTGTGATAGGCAGTGCGCTGTCTGGACATCAATTTCCACAGCTACGAAGATCTTTGACTTGCCATGCTATAAGGTAGGAGTGCACAAACAAAGCATTCCTCCTCTGAATTTTGTCATCCAACTTCTTTCATGTGTTGGTTTCAGATGTTATTTCCCAAGTGTGCTGTGCTGTCCACGTAGTCGTCTAGTTCATTATTATCATCTTGTATGCTTCTCTTTATTCTCAATGTTTTCATGTAGTTTGCTATCATCACATCCTTAATAGCATCCATTTAGCTCCTTTTCAATGGAGGAATCTCCGGCATCTCCATCCATGGCTCAGGCATCTTCATCTGTACCATTTGAGTAGGTGAAAGTCTGGCAATTCTTTCCTTGCCCTCTTGCCTTTTCCTGGTTCTGGTTATGAATGGCCAAATTGATTCTGCTATCATCTTTGCACTTGACAGTTTTGCAGGAATTGTGCTTGTTCTCTTCATTGGATTAGGTGTGTGTGTCAATGCTGTGTCTGCTTGTTTATTCTCCAACTCTTTTTGTCTCTTTAAACATTCAGCTTTCTCCATTTGTCCTTTTGCTTCGCTTACAGTGGAACTTCTCATGGTAGGCTGTCCAAACTTCTCCCGCTCTTTGGACTGTGGTTCCGTAGTTGACACTAGAGTAGTGTATGTGAACTCATCGTTTGCGTGTATGTGTTTCTCAATAACCTTTTCTCATGCTTGCTTTGCCGACCATGTCTCCGGCTTTTCAATTTGTTTGCTACCACAAGTGAGTGTGTGTTATTTCTCATCACATCCATTTCAAGCTCACTCATTCTGCTATCAGATTTTCTAGGGACTGGAATGACTATGTAAGGCCTGGGTGCCTTTGTGGGTTTCATGCTTACATCATTAGGTGGGTGCACTGGAATCAGAACGCTTTGTGCACCAATAAAAAATGCAGTTCGAATCGTCAGTGACAGTAAAACAACGATGAATATAATGCATAGGTACATAATTCCTCTATAAATTAGTCTACAGCACTTAGTTCTGGAACAGTATGAGCGCCTCTCCTCTTGAGGGATGACAACATTACTACTTAGGTTGCCCATCTCTATCATTTAGGAAAGAAAACTAACAGTTAATACATTCTAGATAATATCGTTATCTCTGGGTTCTGCTGTTTCTGCTCGTAGGTTGTAGATACTGGAACGATTGTCCTTCTTTGGCTGACAAATAGATTGGCTCTTGTTTCTGGAAACAGTTCTCTTTTCTGGATATGAAAATGTCAACATAAGGTAATAAGTTCAGCAAGTCTCTTATTGTGCGTGTTCATAATAAACAAGCTCCCAATCAATGCCTCTTATCTGTTTCACTCCAGAAGACATGTTGCTTCTCTGCCAGCAAAAGTGTATTTTCTGTTAACACTTCCTCGATCTGTCCCTTGGTGGAAAGTTTACAGTCTTTTCTGGAAATTCTGATGATGATTAGAAAGTTCAACCTGCATTACAATGCCATGCAGGAGCATGCTCATCTGTGTAGAGCTTGCTGGGTCTCTGATGAAAGTGAGGACGTCAACACTGGCAGGCCTTCCCACAAGTTCTGGAAAGTCCTCAATTAGGCAAAAGAAGACATTGTTTGCCAGTCTGCTATCTTCAGGGACATGTGTCTTGTCCTTGCTGAGTTCTGGAACTGCTCGGCACTTACTGTGAGCAGGATCTGTGATTTTGATTAGCTTGAATAGCAACCTGAATAATGATTCTGATCAGGATTATGCTCAAACGTTCTATGTTTGCTGGATCTCAAAGAAATGTCAAGACGTCAGTACGTCTCCCAACAAGATCTGGACAGTCTTCAATTAAGCGAAAGAATAACACGTTGACAAGCCTATTCGCTGCTTCTTCTGCTTGGAACATTTGTCTTGTCCTCCCTGTATTCCGGAAGCAGGAGGAACTGCTCGGCAATCACAATGAGCAGCCTCCTTATTGTCTTTTCGTTTTCAGGGCCTTGAAGAAATTCAGTGATGTTAGTGAGTCTTCCCACTAACGACGGGTATGATCTCAGTACTAACTCGAAGTATGTTAAAATGTCCTTAGTGATGTCACTACTGTGTGACACCATAAGTGAGTCCAAATAAGGTTCTTGTGTGAAAAGAGTCCAGATACTGAATTTGCTTCCAATTGGCATGTCCTCGATCAACATTTGGCATATCTTTTTCTTATCAAGGCTTCAGTGTGCCTCAGTCCAAAGTTCAAAGCTAACAGACAATGTTGTGGCTTATACGTGCAATTTTTCTTCTTCACCCTGCAACTAGGATGCACAGAGTGTCCGTGTTTTATGTCCCTATCCCCTTCTTTGCTTACAGGAAATGTCCAAATTTAAGACACAATTTGCACAAAAGTTCTTTGGCCCTCATTACAAGTCAGGCGGTGGACCATGATGCTATTAGCACCATGGTCCATGCCGGATTCCGCCATGGACCATTCTTTCTCGTGTGGTTTCTCACCAGAACCGTGTCCCCAGGAAACAGTGGTGGAACACGTAAACCCTGAACTTCGTCTGTTGTAGTATCTCCTTCTGTGTTCTGTGCTGCCCTGCACCCTTTTTGTCGTCGCTGCAGCTATCCCAAAATTACAGTAAGACAAGATGTCATGCAATTCAAGTAATTTTGCATTTCAGACCCTAAAACTTCTCCTGTTGGCTGAGCATCACATCTAGCTCTATCTCGGGGTGTCAGTGGCATGTGCATCCTTCTGCCTGTTATGATCTTGTGCGGTGTAAGGTGATGGTCAGAACCAGGCTGGTTTCTGAGCGCATACAGTGCCAATGGAAGGCAGTGTAGCCATCCCTTCTTTAGAGTAAGCATCAACTTGGCTATCCTTTCCTTTAACAAGCCGCTGAGCTTCCCACATATCCCGTTACCTTGAGGATGATACGCTAAAGAGAACTTGTGCTTTATACCAAGCAACAAGCTAATCTGTTCAAAGACTGCATTAACAAAGTGAGGCCCATTATCTGATCTCATGACCTCACACACTCCCCATCTGGGAAAAACCTCCCTTGCCAGAAATGTGGCCGCACAGGTAGAGTCTGGGTGTGTATATGGACCGCTTCTATCCATCTAGAGAACGGACACACCACAACAATTAGGTACCTGTACCCATTACATACTTGAATCATATCGACATAATCGACATGCAAGTACTGAAAAGGTCCATTGGGCCTTGGGATGACTCCTCCAATTACTCGTAGTGTGTGCGCAGCTGTGAACTGTTGGCAGATTATACAGTTCACCATAAAAAATGCAACGTGCTCTGCTAAGTTCGGTATAAATCAGTCTTCAGCAAGCGTTGCAGCTAGATTCTCTTTTGTCATGTGTGCTGGATAATGCAATTGTTCCCGTGCAATCTTCAATAGGGCTATAGGCATCACCGGTTTACCAGTGCTGTCTTGTCACCAAAAGCTCCCGGAGGAGTTTAAAGAACACTCTCGCTGCTTCCAAAGATGTATTTTCCTCCTGTGGTGCCGCCCCTTGGAGTTCCATTAATTGGGTTTTCTCCATGTTGCTATAACTTTCAGGTTTACTACAACAATCATTCTCTCATGCACATCGGTTATTTCCACATCCATTATAGCTTTGTCTTTGGTCGACACACGCTTGGCTTCTGTGTCTGCTGCTTGATTTCCTCATGAGATAAAATCTGTCCCTTTGGTGTGGGATGGCGCATTTCATGACCGCTATGCCCACTGGGAGCTGTAGTGCCTTAATCAGTCTGTCCAATAGAGGTAGCCCCTCCTTTCCCAGCGTGCTAAGCCTGCGTGCACTGTTGATGTCACATGAGCAGAGTCACTGTACACTTTTACTTCCTGGTCTGCGTGATTCTCAAGTGCGAGCATCAACGCCAATAATTCTGCAGCCTGTGCTGAGTAATGAGATGGTAATCGTGCACTAATAAGTACTTAAAACTCTCCATTTGCCGTGTGCTTCATCACAGCGGTGCCTGTATATCTTTGCCCCTCATTTTGATCGATTCTCGAAGAACCGTTAACAAAGACAATTTCCCCTTCTGCCAATGCATTTTCTTTCACTCTGGGAATCTCATCATAGAATTCTTCATAATTTGCGCAGTCATGGATCGGCTCACCTTCAGTGACTGGTTCTGCTATAAACATGGCTAGGTTCAATATTTTACATCAAATTATCTTAATCGATGGATTCGATATGCTCACTTCATATGAGATGTCAATGTGCTTTTTGGTTTCTCTAAAATAGCAAATAGTGCATTCTCGACGAACAACGTCATTGAGCATCCCATCACAATGGTTGTAGCCTTCTCTATGGCGAACGCTGCGGCAGCTAAACTTTGTTCACACGGGAAGTGACCCCTCATCACTGGGTCCAGATTTCCACTGTAGTATGCCAGGGGCTTGTACCCCAATGTGGTTCTCTGTGTGAGTACTGCTGTCATAACACTGCCATTTGTGTGTGAAAACAGGTAGAATTCCTCTGCATAATTGGGAATCCCTAAAACTGGTGCCGTGCAAATAGCCCTTTTTAGTTCGATAAATCCTTCTTCCATGGTGTCAGTCCATTCAATTTTTTCTTTTGTCCCCCGTGCCTTCTTAAGGGCTTGTAACAAGGGGTTGGTATATGAGCTGTAGTCAAAGACGCATGCCCTGCATGATTGCATAATCCAAGTAAACTCTGTATCTGTTTTATCATGTGTGGCTTGGCTGTGTTCAATATGGCTTCAGCCCTTTCAGGGGTAAGCCTTTTCCCCTCATGTGATATCAGCTGGCCTATGTACAGTGCTTCTCGTTGACAGTATTGTAACTTCTCTTTGTCAACTTTATATCCCTTCTCAGCCAATACAGTCAATAGCTGAATAGAATCGTGTCTGCACGTTTCTTCTGTTGTGCTGCAAATTAAGATGTCATAGTCTGCGATTGCAAGCTTTGCTGTGCTCCTGTTGCTTGCTGTTGCACCGTTTGATTTTGTGCAACTCCATTTCCACTCTGCTGTAAAAAACACAGGTGGATTCACCATTCCTATTCTAGTTCCTTGATCATTTTTCATCATGCCTTGACTTCTGCATGTGCGTGCTAGATGCCCTGTCATCCCACACGTCCAACATATAGGCGGTGGTCTGATTATTTGCCCATTTGACATATCCTGATTGCCATTTTGCATGTTTTGAAAACCTCCCTGATTACCTTGGAAACCTCCCTGATTACTCTGCCATCCTCTTGCACGAAAGCCTCTCCCTCTGCAGTAAAACCCATTATTGCCCTGATGTATCTGCTGTTGATTATACCTGCTGTATGTTCGATCCGTCTGTGCTAGTTATCATTGCCCTTTCAATGGCATATTTTGACCATTTTTCCTGCACTAATTTTGCCTCTTCAGCTTTTCGTGCAGCCCCTTTTTTGCAATTCTTTTCTTGCAGCAGCCTGCAATAGTGAGCTATGGTCAACTGTATTTCAGACCACGGTTTGGCCTCGATTCCTACCAATTTCTTGAGCTGCTTCTGTACCTGATCTGGCAGCCCTTGGCATAATATATGGTAAAACACGGGTATAGATTTCCCCCAAGATTCCCACGTTTCCAGCACCCATGCATCTTGGAAATTTTGCGTGTCATTATAGCTCCCATGTCAGAAAGTATCCGGGTATAGCAATCCTAATGCTTTCCATACTGCGGCTCTGCAATTGTTAAATGGAACTCCATCGTGCGCAGTATAATCTGTAGTCACGCCAGGATACCCTGCTTGTGTCCACACATCGTCAGCTCTATCACCAAGTATGGCGATTAAAAGACCCTTAATATCACCTATAGGTAATGTGTTCCCTCCCGTCATTTTTTCTAGCTCATGTATCCATTTTCTGGCTCCCGATGTTAACATTGGAAGCTTATTTTTCAGATTTTCTCGATCCATGTGTGGCCAGGGGATATAATGTGGCCTTGTTCCACCTTTTTCAAGCAATGGAAATTGTAATACATGACACTCCTTTTGCTCCCTCATCATTTTTCTATCCACTGCAGGGGTAATAGTCCTGCAGAGCTGTCTACCTGGCAATGTCCTTAGTCTGCTCACATATGGCGGTGGAGAACCTCCCTCTGACCGTAAGATACTCCTTTGTGTCGGTTTGATTGTGTGGCTGACTCTGATGCCTTAGGTGCAGACTCGCTAAAATCTGACCATCTTATTCCTTTTCCTCCAGAGAAGCACTTTTTGCGTCTTCTCTCGTCTTCCTTTTCTTCATATTCCTCTCTTTCTGCATCTGATATTGTCTGTGCCCAACTCGTGTAACTCCTCTCATCTTCCTCATTCCTATTTAGTGTCAACCTATCTAGGGACAGCTCTCTAATTCTGCTACTTCTGGAGGTGTCCTCAGTGTCATACAACTGAGTGCTCTCAAGACGCTCGTCCTCTCCTCTCCCTTGGGGTACCTGTTCTAGCCCCATTTCATCATATATTCTATCGATCGTTTCTCTGATGCTTCTGATGTAGAAGTTATCTTCAATATTTGCCCTAGACGTGCATGGTACTGAATCATACTCAGGAAAAAAATCTTCTATGTCCTCCCAGACTACCACTGGATCGGGTTTTTTAACCTCTCTTTCCAGATATTCAAGATCCCGTGCTCTCTGTCTTCGCTTACGTTCTATGTCGTCATCAAACTCTCTGCGCTTCCTTGCTTCCTCTCTGACCCTATCTTTTTTCTGCTTCTTCGCATCTCTACGTTCATTTGCCCTTTGTATTTCCTCATCCCTTCATCTTTTTGTTCTCTTTTCCCTTATATTTTGTTCTTTTTCCTCTATTATTGTTCTTGCCTGTCCTGATCATTAGCTGCTCTTGGCTTATGATCGCGTTTCCTTTCTTGCTCTTCGCGATACAGCTGCTCCCGTCTCTGTCTATCTTTTTTCCTAATTCTTTCATATCAATCCTTTTTCCTTTTCCTTATCTTGCCTTTTTGAATCGTCTGACTCTCCCTTTTGTCTCACGTCCTCAATGCCTTTACTATCGAGTTTCAATAGAATCTGACCTCCCATCCATTCGTTCTGTGTGAATGCCATCTCATCAGTTCTGTCCTCATCTCTTTTCCATCTCTTTCCCTCTCTACTCATATCTGGAGATGTACTTGCTTGTGCTTGATCTCCATTTTCTTTCTTGTGCCTCTCTTTGTCCCTCGGGACTTTGGAGGTGATATCTCTATCTCTGTCTTTGTCTGGGTTTTCGTCACTACTTTGCGTAGTTGACTCATATGCCGGGTTGCTATATCCCGTGGCTGCTTTAAATTCCCTCAATGGATATAATCCTTTGTCTTTACATGCTTTGCTTTTTGTTTCAGACGGGGCGGGTGGCATGGAAGGTGTTTCACCCCCATCTGTGCATATGTTAAGTATCCAATCTAACGGCGTCTCCCCCTCCTTAGCCTCTTGGTACATTTTCCAGAGCTCTAAACATGCTAGGCGTTTATCTAACTTATTTCCAGTGTATGTGGCGTGCAAATATGTCGTCATGTGTTGTACGACCGTTTTAGATAGCGAGCCACCCTGGGGCCATGTCATAAACATTTTGTGGGCGGTTCCTTTAACCCATTCTGCACTGTACTTCTTCAGCTTAAGAGCATGTTTTGGCAACTGTTTGCACAAGTGTACTAACGGTGTAATGTCTTCCATGCATAAAATTATTTATCTTCTCCTCATACAACACTTTATTATGTTTTGTTTCTTAAACAAAATCAACAATATGAGCGAGCACCAATCGTCGCAAGCTCCAATCCTGTTTTTTCACAAAAATGTATTCTTACTTTTTTCTAGACAACAACCATCAATTCATGTCATACAACATCCTAGCTATACAATCGCGTACTTTTCATGCTGTTTCCCCCAAAAATGTTCTTACCTCGTGACGTCAGAGAAAAAAACATAAGACAGATGTAATAGACTAGACAGACTCCGGCCGGCTACACAAATGTCATGTCCCTATCATTACCCCGATATGGAACTTAAGCCCATTTCCTTCAGATCACCTCTTTCATCAAATCTGGTCTCCTATGTCGTCCTATTCTTTCAGGACTTTAAATGCAGGCTTCTTCTAGCACTATATTAAAGCCTAAGTATTTGGGCGTATCCTCTCTCTGCTCGGATATCCTCCCGGTATCCTCTCTCTGCTCGCGTAACCTCCCGGTATCCTCTATACTCGGGTATCCTCCCGGTACCTTTATCTATTTCTCGGTTGCCCTTGAGTCAATATTTCTTTCCCCTTATATATATATATACATTCTACTCTTACTCTGACGTTATTTTTGTCCCACCTCCCTGTGTTATCTTCCCTTACTTGCCTAAGGCATGCAACTGTTTGCCAAAATAGTTAGTCTTTTTTACTCACCGTTCGCATTTTCTATGTCTCTGGATACTCGGGATCACCCACCGCCTTCGTTACCGCCTCTCCTTGCTTTTCGTCCGGTCAGCTACTCGTAGAAGTGAGAAGGGGTTAGTGGGAGAAAGCACAGGTTCCTTCAGACCTCAACCTGCAGGTTTTAGACTTTAGACTAACCACTATCTATGGGGAGCCTCTCTGTCTACTTAGCCGGATGGTAAAGGACTATTGATATTGCCGAGGACCTAGAGTTACTTATGTCGACGGTCAATGGGTGTCTTATCTAATCGATAATCGATAACCATCTATCTCTGCTATCAAGTGTGCAGTAGGACCCCAGCTGGCCCATAGAGCTGTGGATGCCCCAACAGCACTTAAAGATGAGTAGCAGCACCCTCGAGATGGATGGGGATGCAGATTAATACTCTTGCATCAAATCCATAATGACAACTCGATAGTTTGGCGAAAGGGAGTCTGTTTAATGGCAAGTACAAAAAACGGGGAGTTTATGAATATCAGCAATCGCTCGATCTTCCTTCCCGCTTCAACTCCACTTAATTTCATAAAAAACACATTATTTATACTAAAAACTAGTCATCACTGACGTGTAATATCTCAAAACTTAGCATGAAACTTGATTGGTTCTAGGAAAGTAACTTGAATATAGGTACTACATCTGTATATGGTAACGAAGTGAGGGGATTGGATAAACAGTGCCAGGTGGGTTATCTAAGCCCTTCCTTCAAAATGGCTACTGTAGACGTCACTAAAAGTATGACGTCTCATTGGTTCTATAGGACCCTAGATTACTTGGTCCACTGTGATTGGGTTGGCATTAACCCCACTCATACTTTTCCACTATCTTAGCAGCTTGCAGAATAGCCAGACAGGTGCAGGGAGTTTGTCTGCACCCCCAGCCTCCCTCCAATTATTCACTTCAGTGGTCATGTGCCAAATATTTTGTTTGTATTTTGGCCTCAAGACTGTTTCTTGGTCTGGAAAAGTTAAGGTGTCTGTGCATGGCACAAGTCCATGCGTAGGTGTGAAAGTTTCATCCCTTCTGCTTGCTCGGTCACGTGATTTTGACACAGTGAAATCTTCTTATTCTTCATGCAATTTGTGCATTTGATTTAATTCTGCCAGCCATCTGCCATCTGTGGCTTATCTTGACCTTTCAGAATAGGATACTTGAATTGTATCCACTGTGGGTCTATTTCAGCCGATATGACCTTGGCTTCTTGGCATGACTTGCCTTCGTTTGAGTTTCTCTCTGTCTTTAATTCTTGATTTGCTTGCTGCGAGGCTCTCCTCTTGAGACCTTTAATAACCTTTGGTTGACTCTGCTCTTGTGCATAGTGGACGTATACTTGTATAAAGTGCTCCTTTTGCGGTAGATATGTATAAGTGGCGCTTGCCGCACTCTATCTTACTACTAAGCTTAAGCAAGCCTCACAATTTTCTTCGCTTCTTGCGGTTACTGTCGATATGTACACGTGTAAACTGGCTGAATATCCTCATCACGCTCATGGCATACGTTTCTAACATTTGACATCACTTATTTCACTTTAGATTTGGGATGTTACTTATCCATGGTGTTTCGTCTCTTTTCATCAGTCACAGGTCGTCATATCTTCTATATGTGAGTCAGTCCGGGTTCTTGTAACGTCACCATTTGTTTTCTTTTAGTATCTTCTTGGCTTCTTCAGGTATTGCATTTTGACAATCATCATTCTGTCTCATATGTCGATATGGTTTTCTCAATGTGTACCTCACTGTCCAGGTTTTCGTAGGTGTTGGTACTTCAATAGGTGCTGTCAGTCTGAAAGGTACTTGACAGAGCCCCACTGCGGCTCTCTGCTGGTTCATTTGCTCATCATACGTCACATATTTCGGCTTGAACGTTCCTGGTACTTCAAAATGGCCGGTCGGAGTGCGAATCGTGCTTGGGACCTCCTCTACAGCTTGTAACACAGTCTCTCCAGATGGAAGTTGCCTTTTGTGTTTGTGGATCATTTCTGTGAGTAACATTACTCCCAGCAAATGCATCCACAAACCAGGCATATAAAGGTCTCTTGGCAGCACCTGTTAGTACTAGATTATCCTGAACTGATGTTTGCATTGCACAGTGGAGGAACTGGCATCCTGATTTCCATGTTATCATATAGGATGATATTGCAGGATTTGAAGTATGTGGCACAGAGGTGTCACTTTACATCAGTAATTAAATGCAAATGGGTCACCTCTGAGATTTGTCATTTGTTTTACACAGTGCACACAGGCAGCCCTGACGCCATGTTTTTGCTATTCGCGGTACCAATTGTGTACATGTTGCTTGCTATATACGCATAAGAGAGAGCTTTACAATGGATTTGTGTGGAAATTGCATGCAAATCTATATGTTTTGGTCTCAATGCAAATAGCATGCTGGCAGTATAACTATATTGTAGAAATGGGGGGAGGAATAGGAAGTGGAACTGATTATGCTGTTCCATGCCCTCAAACACAGGCATACAAAATGGCCTGCAATAGCTTCCTCTGTAAGCTAAAATGTAGAGACCAGCGTTGTGCCTTTACGGCTGTCATTAGCACCTTGTGTTGCAGTTTCCCAGATGTCACCTTCATCGAAAACTGCTGTAATTGGACATGGGTGGCTCTTCCCTAACATTTTTCTCCAGTGAGTGTACACAAGCATGGATGCTGCCATTTGATGGGCCACCTTGTCCTCCCCCACCAGGTGTCGTCAACCAAATAGTTCAATTGGTGGAGGTCATAGTGATGAGTGATGGCTTCAGGCGTGTCTACACTGGTCATGAGGGTACAAGTTAGACAAGCTGTGTTGTGTATCTCTGGGACATTTTTGATTTGTACTGGGTTCAGTGTATGTTGGTCATGTGACAGAATGCCCATTGTCTACTACCGCATCTGCTACAACAGGCCCATGTCTTGAATGCACACATACATGTGACTTCCATTGAGCATATGATGCACGTGGCCCCTATGTGTGCACAATGTAAAATCTAGCATTCTGTGGCTTGGGTAATCTGTTTGATTACATTGTAAGTGACCCGCACCTCGAACTCCTGACATGTGGCTGATGCAGCTGAACATTCCCCGAGGCAACAGCCATGCATTTCACAGCTGACAATGATGCAGAACATGCTATGTGCATGTTGGCCCCTACTGACACCCCCTTCTGTCAGGGTGTGAGTAAGCCTCTGGTGCGCGTGGCACACTTCAATAACACAAGGACTCGGAGCGAGTTGACTTGCGTCTGCTTTATTGTAACTCCACAGAAACTCTGTCTTGCCCCGCCTCCCTCCACCCGTCACTTCCCCTTGCCATTGTCTCACTTTCCCTCGTCCCAACCACCCTTCCCCTGTAACTAAGGAAACTTCAACATGACATCTCCCCTCTTTTTAAATAGTCACCAGGTCCTTCACAACAGATGAACATCTGATGTGGGTTGCTAACCCATTTCCTCAATCCAGCGGCGCGGCTTGTTCCAGGCCCGTTGAGGACGTGCACTCGCAAGTTCTGGAGGACTTCCACTGACCTCACACTCGGGGGGGACCTTCCGGGTCCGACTCGTCCCTCCCTGGTCTCCCTGATATGGATCATCCAAGGCATAGTCAATAGGGATAGCCACGCGCCCGCTCAGTCGACGTGATCCCAGCAGGGGAATTCCTTTGAAATGCGACGAGTTCCGAATGACGGGGCCTCCAGTGCCTTGCGCCTTGATCATGGATCCCTTCTTCTGCGTGACCAGTAGCGGTTCCTTCTGGAAGATTGAGGTGTACTTGTGAGTCTGGGGTTGCTTCACAGCAACAATGTCTCCCACCTCAATCTAGGGCACCCTCGCCCCTCGACGTTGATCTGCATATTCGTTCATGCATTCTTTGGCGGTTTCATCTCCTTCCCTCAGGTCCTTGTCAGGGTCCGCAGGCTGACCACCTTGTCGGGCCAGCGGGATTCTCGTTTGGATGTCTCTTCCAAACATCACTTCGGCAGGGGTTCTCCCTTTGGTACTGTGGGGAGTGCCCCTGTAGTCTCTCATCAGCTGGTTTAGTACCTGCTCGTAGGGTTGTCTTGTGAGCTTGGCTATTTGGAGTGCCCTCTTCAGGTTGGCCATGAATCGCTCTATCATTCCATTTGCCTGTGGCCACAACAGGGTTATTTTCTGGTGGTGGAAGCTGAGGTAGTTTGCAAACTGTGTGAATTGATGCCCATTGGATGGGGGCCCGTTGTCTGTCTTGAGCACTCTTGGGATGCTGTAGGCGGAAAATATGCGGTCAAGCGCTCCTATGCGTGATGAGTGGCTGTTGAGGATATGAGTTGTGCTTCCGGATATTGGGAATATTCATCCATCACCGCCAGCACGTACTTCCCTCCTTCGATGGGCCTGAAGAAGTCGGCGGCTACTGCTTCCCATATTCCTTGGGGAAGCTCTGACATTTTTAAGGGTGTCGGTTGGGCGTGACAGGGCTGCACGTGGGGCATGACTTCAAGGCTTCCTCCACGAGGGAGTTCATGCTGGGAAACCAGACCTTCTGGCGAAGTATGCGCTTGGTCGACACCATCCCTCTGTGGTTCTCATAGGCAAGCTTGATGACTTTTGCTCGTAGGATGGCGGAATCACCAGTTTAGAGTCTTTTAGGAGCAGGGGGTCGTCGGATAGCGCCAGTTCGTCCTTCACTTGCACCAGTCATTCTACATCGATGTGCACCTAGTCCCCTACCACTCTTCCCCTCTCTCTGGCTCTCCTCCACATGCCTGATTCGATGCCCTCACAGATGATTTGGCAGGCCAGATAATTTTCTGTCTCTCGAGCTACTGTCTCAATGTTAATCCCCTCTGGGGTAGTTTGATGTATGAGGTGCTGAAGGAATCTGTCCGCTACAGAGGGTTCTGGCGTGCACCCCTTCCGGGGCCTTCTGGACAAGAGGTCAGCTGGATTCTCTCCTTTCCCTGGCCGATGCACGATCTCAAAAGCATAATCTTGCAGCCGTAGCCCCCAACGCGCTATCCGAGGTGGCATCTTCACCTGGGGGTTCCCATACAGGAATAGTAATGCATGATGATCCGTGATGACTCGAAATGGTTTGCCATATAGGAAATAGTGGAAGTTATCGCATGCCCATACCACAGCAAGACCTTCCTTCTCCGCCTGGGAATATGCCTGTTCAGTGGCAGAGAGGCTCCGGCTTGCGTATGCGACGACATGCATTCACAAAGGGTCTTTCGGGTCCACTTGAGCCAGAATATCTCCCAGTCCTGCAGGGCTGGCATCTACTGTCAGTTCAGTTTGGCAGCTGGGGTCGTAATATGACATATTCTCGGCCTTGGCGACCCTTTCCCTGATGATCTCGAAAGCCTTCTGGCACTCATTAGTCCAGCGGAAGGTGGCGTCCTGTGTGGTTAAGTGTCTTAGTGACTCGCTTACTGTCACAAAGTCCTTGATGTAGCACGTACAGTAGCTGGCAAGCCCTAGGAATGACCGCAGCTCTGAGACGTTGGCTGGGGGTGCGGTGTTGTTCAGCACAGACACTTTGTCCGGATCTGGTGTCATGCCAGACTCCGGAAAGATATGTCCAACAAATCTCAAGTGCTCTTCCGGAACTCACACTTGTCCCGATTTAGCGTGAGATTTGCTGCCTCGAGTGCTTTGCAAACTTTCATTAGTGCCTCATCATGCTTGTTGACATTCGCGCCGAAGACCAGGATGGCGTCACTATAATTGAGGCAGTTGGATATGTGCTTGATACCAGTGTGCCCTTCGGCTTGAAATATCTCTGCTGCCGAGGACACACTGAAACTTAGCCTCTTATAGCAAAAGAGGCCCAGATGCGTGACGAAGGTGGTAATGTTCCTGCTTTCGGGGCTCACTACGAGTTGATGATAGCCTTTCTGTAGGTCTAGCTTGGAGAACCCTTTGACCCCATTCAAGAGATTAATCATGTCTGAAATGCTTGGCGCCAAGTGCCTTTCTCTCTGTATGGCTTGGTTGGGGCGCCTCATGTCCACGCACAGTCGAATTGCTTCTGATCCTTTCTTGGGCAACGGCACTATTGGAGACACCCAGCTGGCGGCTCGATGATATCTTGCTCAAGCAGTTTATGCAGCTCGTCCTCCCCCTTCTTTTGGATGTTGATGGGGATCCCTCTGTAGTTTTGGGCTACGGGCGTATGGATTCATCTATGTGCAGCTTTGTGGATCTATTCTTTAGTTTCCTGATACCCCTAAATATGCGTGGATAGAGGTTGTTGATCATTTCCACCGGATCAATGTATTTGTGGACCATGATGTTGTACAAAATGTGGATGAGTCCCATGTCGGCCGCTGCCTTGAAGCTCAGAACACACCCACTGTCTGTTTCTGTTGCCAGGACGTGAATGGGTATCTTTCTCTCACGTTGATTGTATCGGCAGGTGCCCTCAAACTGTCCTAGGCGCTTGAGGGGTGTCTTGGCGCCATAGGCGTATATGTCCACCATTGCGGGGTACAGTTTTGGCCATGTGGGCAGTTCCTTTAAGACTGTTTCGCTGACGACATTGACCGTGGCCCCTGTGTGATTGCTTCACGACGAGCTGGGGTCGGGGTCAGATGGTGATTGTTCCACTAGATAGCGCACATGGCGCCTTGATCTTTGCTCGGGCCTCATGTGCATCACGTATCTCCTTCTGTCTCTCCTTTCCCTCTTTGCCTGTCCTGCCCCGAGTCCCTTTCTCTTGGGTCTAGGAGTGTCTGGTTTGCTGGTCCTTGGGAAGATGGGTCGGGGTGGCTCCCTGAGAAGGGGTTGTCTTTTATTTTGGGTCAGGGTGGCGTCTCTCTGGTCTGCTCCCTACCTTTGTCCCGGAAAAGTCTGCAGACGGCTTTAAAGTGACCTTCTTCACCACACGTGGCGCAGCGCTGACTGATCGCTGGGCAGACCCCTTTGTGGGGGTATTCAAACCCGCATTTGTAGCAAATGAGTTCCCCCAGCCTTCTCTCCAGCTGTAGCCTGTGAATGCTTTCTCCCAGTGTAGGATTATTGAAGCTCTCTACCTGGGAGTCTATGGCCCTCTCGGCCCGGGCTAGTGCGAGTAGCTCATCTAGAGTGTGTTGCTTCTGTAGCAGCTTCCTCCTGAAGGTCTGAGACTCACATTCTGCTATGATTTGAGATCTGAGTGCCTCAGTATTGGAGTAGTTGGCAAAATCACAGTGTTTCATTTTCGTGCGGAGACGCATGACATAGGCATCCATGGTCTCACCTTTGATTTGCTTGGTGCTGTGGAATAGATGCCTCTCATAATCCACTTTGTTATGGGGGTTAAATATGCAGCTAATGCGTCTTTCCGGTCCTGGTTGGAGTCAATGGAGTCAGGGGGCATCTCATCGATGATGTCGCGTGTGGCAGAGCCCACTGCCAACTTCAGAAGACACATTTGGTGAGCATCCTCTATGGGCCCTGTGGCCCCCATGTATAGGTCAAAGTCTCGGATCCATTTGGTCCACCTGGGACCCATGTTGCTAGTGTCCGTAATGTCAAATGCCCCTGGCATCTGGGCCGCCAGCGTGTCTGGTAGCCTGTAGGGGACCTGATCCACTGCCTGTGCACCCTGCCCAGGTTGTCCTTGGCCCTGTGCCTGCGCCTCTTTGTTATCGTTATCTTGGCCAGACATCTTGTCCCCTCTCGTCTGCTTCTGGGCACACTAGTATAGGTGATAGGCGCGGTATGATCCACTATTGTGTCACCACCCTGAGAGATGACCACCTTTCCTTGGCACAAGCACCATCAGCATCAGGGCTTCTTGTTCATGGGGCGTCCCCCAAGGGATGTGGTGTCTCTCTGGGTGCACCTCTGCCCCTCAGAGGACAGGGATGGTCGCCTCTGGTAGGCACGAGCACCATCCGTTGATTAGCCAGTGTCCATAGAGCCTCCTGCCTGGGGCACCTCCGTGGTGATGGGCCCTTTCTCTGCTAACCTCACGTGTTGCTGGCTACTCTCTTTGATGATAGGGGCACCGGCTGCCTCACCGGATTTGTTTGCGCTCCAAATCCCAGCCGCGGCCCCGGAATGGAACGCCTGCACAGCATTATCCACCGGCGCATCCGGGATCACCTCCCTGCCCACGTGGGAACGGGCTTTGTGATTCCACTTTGCACTCCTCTGCCACCCATCAGCGTTCTCCGCACCTCGTGGAAGGCCGCCCGCTTTGTCGCCAGTGTCAGGGTGTGAGTAGGCCTTGGGTGCGCGTGGCAATAACGCAAGGACACGGAGCGAGTCGACTACATCTGCTTTATTGTAACTCCACACAAACTCTGCCTTGCCCCACCTCCCTCCACCCATCACTTCCCCTTGCCATTGTCTCACTTCCCCTCGCCCCAACCACCCGCCCCCCGTAACTAAGGAAACGCCAACATGACATCTTCATTGGTAAATGTGTCTGCTCAGCCTCCAAGCACATGGTAATCACTGGAGGCACATATACATGTTGGCATGCACACATTCATGTGTTCCCCTGGGGTGCAGTTCAATCTTGACTCCATGTCCCTGGACAGGTTGCAGAGTGGTATGGGCCGCTGGTGTGTTTTCTGCTGCTCACTCGTTTTCTATCATTCATATGACAAAGATTATTGTTCAATGAGGATGACAGATATGGTTTGGGTTATTGCATGTGTTCAGTGTCAGAGCCCTTGAGCAGACGTAACATCCTCTGGACCCCGACAGGACCATAAAATACGCAGACAAGTGAAGGTCAATTACGCATCTATATTATTCTTCACAAAGTGGCCAACTGCCAAAACCCCGACCCACGTGACCCCTCTGTACCTGGCCCCCCTCCCTAGCCCACCCAATGTCCCTCTTGTTGTGATGTGGCCCAAACTGAGAGCCACCCACATAATGATGTGGGAGGGCTACAAGAGTCAAGTTACAATGTCATCTTCACATGTGTACAATGAAAGCACCGGTATGTGGATACATGCATGTGTACATTGGCAGTGGAGAAGTGTCTTTGGGGTGCATACGTTTTTAATGTCAAATGTAAATATATCAATAGACACAAAGGAGGGTGAGTTGTCTTGAGAGCCTGTGTCAATATTTGAGAGGATTTGGAAGTCTTGCCCACTCATACACTTTACCCAAGAGCTTTTTGATGACTATGGGCCTCATTATGACCCTGCTGGTCCGGAAACAATGGTGGCGGTAAACCCGCCACCACCGTTGTTTCTGGACCGGCAGATTAAGAGTTCTGCAGGCGGGTGGTGTCACTCCTGCCAGGTCTGACCTGGCGGGAGTAACACCACCCCCCTGCAGACGGAAATGGAAACACCTGCACCGTTATTTACGGTGCCAGTGTTTCCATGGTCCCCATTCCCATGGAGTCCTACAGGACTCCATGGGAATGGGGATTAACAGGATTCAGCCTCCGGATTTACCGGGTCACCGGGGTTGTAATGCCCCAGTGATTCCGGCAATCACGGAGGTGGTAATTCACTACGAGTCCGGCGGGAGCCTGACATTTTTTCCAGCACGGCTACCGCTGGACTCGTAATGAGGCCCTATGTCTCATGCATGCAGTGGACTCGCCTTCAGCCTGTTAAGATGGAAATCACGGGAATGCTGCGTACCTGTATTTCTGGATGATCTCGACGGGGCAGCCAGACTGACGGGAAGACTTGGTGACACAAGCAACCAGCCCTTCCTCCACCCTGAATGGGAACTGGGTGGAAGATGAACCGATTCCCAATGCCACAACCAGGTTGCAGAGATGGCAGTTCTGCACGGCGTTGACCGAAGAAGTGGTAGGAGGGAATCCTTGAGGTGAAGTTAGAGTCCCAAGGTGTGGAAGGCCACACTCACAGCTGGCAATGGATGATGAGAAGCAAAGTCCAAGGTGTGGGAGGCCACACTCACAGCTGGCAATGGATGATGAGAAGCAAAGTCCAAAGGTGTGGAAGGCCACACCCGTAGCAGGCAATGGGTGCTGAGAAGCAAAGTCCAAGGTGTGGGAGGCCACACCCGCAGCAGGCAATGGGTGTTGAGAAGCAAAGTCCAAGGTGTGGGAGGCCACACCCGTGGCAGGCAGGGGAAGCTGGGAGGATGAGAATCCAAAGAATGGCACAGGAGAACCCAGAATAGCCAGGCCAAAGATAGGGAGGAAAGAGGGCTGAGAACCAGGGCTGAATAGGGAGGAAACCAGGAGGAGAGAAACTGGACCAGAGAGAGGAGTCAGGAGAACCCCGGCAGCAGGAGGGAGAGGACCGGCAGGGAAGGAGGTAAGGACTGAGAAGCAGGGAAAAACAAGACTGGAGCTAAGTGGTAGCGCGGGGAAAGGCGAGGACACGATCCGGAACAGAACGCGTTGAGACGCGATCTGCTCCCGACCGCGCCCTCCCCTTTATGGGCCGCCGGCACCTGCGAGGCCTGGAGCGCAAGCCCGATGGTTGCCAGGCGCCGGCGGCCTCAGAATGAGGCTTGAGCAGCAAGCTGCTCCAGGCTTCGGCGGCCGCCCCCACGGCGCATGCGCGGGGCCGTAATTGCGGTCCCCGATGCAAGCGCCGCGGAGCTGCCGCCCCTGTCCCTGGAGCTCTCCCCCCTGCGCCTCCCCAAATGCGGAAGCGTGGGTAGAGGCGCCAGGGAGGGGGAGCGCGAACGGTGAGCCCTGGTCTCCTGGTAAGCGTGACACTATACCCCCTCCTAGGAAGATCCGGAGCCCCAGGCTTCCAGGGAAACCGCCGATAGAACTCGCGCACAAGGCGCGGAGCGTGCACATGCCGAGAGGGTTCCCAAGTGCGATCACAGGCCGGGTATACCTTCCAATCCACCAGGAAATGGAGCACCCCCCTGCGATAGCGGGCATCACAGATCTCCTGAACCTCAAATTCCGGAACCCCCTGTACTAGAACTGGGGCTGGACAAACACTGGAGCGACCATAAGGATCCGCCACATAGGGTTTCAGGAGGGAAACATGAAAAACAGGATGGATGTGCCATGAACGAGGTAGTTGGAGACGAAAAGCCACAGAGGATAGGCGTTTGATAATCCTAAATGGGCCAAAGTATCGGGGAGCCAACTTAACAGGTAGATTGCGGAGAGGCAGATTCCTAGAGGACAGCCAAACCCTATCACCAACCTGGAAATCGGGTTCCATCCGCCTCCCTCGGTCAGCCTGAACCTTCATGCGGTCACGAGCGGCCGTCAAAGAGGCACGCGCCAATTCATGCTGTTGTTGGATGGAGGAGACCAAGGCGTCAGCGGAAGGAACCGTACTGGTTGGTACAGGGTGAAAGGGAATCAGCTTAGGATGTTGTCCCATAGAACAATGAAAGGGACTGGTTCCGATGGACGAATGAAAAGAATTATTGTAGGAGACCTCAGCTAAGTCTAAATAGGTACTCCAATTGGTCTGTGTGGCATTAGCAAAACTACGGAGATAGGCTTCCAAGGTCTGATTAGTTCTCTCCGTGAGACCATTGGTTTGTGGATGATATCCCGAGCTTAAAGCTCTATGAATGCCGAGATGACCACAAACCTTACCCCAAAAGGAAGAGAAAAACTGAGATCCTCGATCTGAGATGATCTTCTCAGGAAGACCATGTAAACGGTAGATTTCGTGAAGAAAAGCAGTGGCCATCTGGACTGCAGTGGGAATCTTTTTAAAGGGAATGAAATGGGCTGATTTCGTAAAACAGTCCACCACGACCATAATACAAGTATGTCCTGCAGAAGGGGGAAGGTCGACAATAAAGTCGGTAGCAATCGTGTGCCAGGGGTACGGTGGCAATTCAGTGGGAGAGAGCAGCCCTAAAGGATGTTGTCTGGGAACCTTGGATTGGGCACAGATGGGACAGGCCTGTACATACTTCCGAACCTCCTCAGCCCAGCCAGGCCACCAAAACTGTCGGGTTTAGTGACTCTTGTGTTGCACGAATCCCACGATGACCTCCAATAGGGGAATCATGAACACCATGCAGAATGCCATCGCGAATGTCCCCTTTAGGGATGTATAGTCTCTTCCGAAAGAACAAAAGGCCTTGATTTTCAGATATAGAGGGCCGTTGAAGCAAGACTGACCTCCAAGAATCAGACCGGGTGGCATCAGATATCGACTGTAAGAGTGGCGATACCGTTGACAGAAAACGATGAGAAGGGATCAGTGGTTGAATCTGGCTGGAGGCCTCTTCGTTCTTCTCTCTCTCCAAGGACCGAGACAAGGCATCTGCTCTTACATTCGAGGATCCGGAGATGTAGGTAATATGGAACACAAACGGAGAAAAGAAGAAGGCCCACCGAGCCTGTCTGGGTGTCCGACATTGTAAAGAGCGTAAATACTGTAGGTTTCGATGATCTGTACGGACCTCAACCGAAAAACGGGCTCCCAACAGATGGTGTCTCCATTCCTCGAAAGCTATCTTGATGGCCAATAGCTCCTTCTCAATAACTGCGTAGTTCCTCTCACTAGGATTCAGTTTGCGAGAGAAGTATGCTACGGGATGTTCGATTGACGTAGCAGAATCTTTTTGTAACAGGACAGCTCCAACAGCAAAGTCCGAGGCGTCTGCTTCAACGATGAAGGGCAATTCATCCTGTGGATGGCGTAAGATCGGGGCAGCCATAAAGGCTGATTTCAGAGCATTAAAGGCTTGCGAAGCAGAATCATCCCACAGAAAAGTTATCTTGCTGCTTGTCAATCTCGTAAGAGGTGCTGAGATTTCAGAGAAGCGTGGAATGAATTGCCTATAGAAATTGGCAAACCCTAAAAAGCGTTGCAGAGATCTTACGTCATGGGGTTGCTGCCATTCTTGAATTGCCTTTACCTTCTTGGAATCCATCTCAATGCCGGACTGACTTATTACAAACCCTAAGAATTCGATCCTGGGTTGATGGAAAGAACACTTTTCCGCCTTGACAAACAGATGGTTATGAAGCAACCGATCAAGAACCTCCCGTACATGACTTATGTGTTCCTCTTTAGATCGGGAAAAGATCAAGATGTCATCCAGATAGATCCAGACAGAGATTCCAATTATGTCCCCAAAGATATGATCCATGAGCCGTTGGAAAATCGCCGGGGCATTGCACAGACCAAAGGGCATAACCCTATATTCGAAATGCCCAAAAGGAGTCTTAAATGCTGTCTTCCATTCGTCTCCACACTTAATTCGGACCAGATGATATGCCCCTCGAAGATCTAGTTTAGTGAAAATCTGAGCCTGATGTAGGGTCTCTAGAATACTTCGAATCAGCGGTAGTGGGTACCGATCCTTGATGGTGATATCATTTAAGAGCCGATAATCCACACAGGGTCTTAAGGAACCTTCCTTCTTCTTTACGAAAAATAGAGGAAACCCAGCAGGAGACTTGGATGGTACAATGTACCCCTTACTCAAGCAGTCTGATAAATAATCCTGTAATACTCGTCTCTCCTCTCGAGACAATGCATACAGCTTGCCATGCGGAATCTCAGCTCCTGGAGATAGTTCTATGGCACAATCGAACGACCGATGAGGTGGCAGAGGTATATTACTTGGTTCGGCAAACGCTTGTTCGAAGTCAGCATACACAGGAGGAATCAGCAATGCGGAACAAAGGTGAGTCCCCTTGTCTCGGAGTTCCAGCTTAGTTGAAGAAGCCTGAGTCTGGACAGGCAAACTGCATCTCGAGGTACAAGAGGTAGAGGAGAAGGTCAGAGTATGAGTCCTCCAGTTAACAACAGGATTATGATACTGGAGCCAAGGTAGCCCCAAGACCAACTTGTAGGTAGGTGACCTGATAACGTCAAAAGCAAGCCTCTCCACATGATCAGCGATTCTAAATCTTAGTCCGATAGTATGCAGACGAACTGGTCCAGAGGACAAAGGAGTACCATCAATAACCTCCACCGGAAGGACTGAATGTCTGGGTAAAAGAGGGATCTTATGAGTGCTAGCGAAATCCTCATCAATGTAATTGCCCGATGCTCCACTATCCAACAATCCAAACACTTCAAGCGTCCGGCCGGGCAGTTGAATCTGAATCTTCAAGGTCAATAAGACAGCTGGTTGCATGGGAAGAAGAATCGAGCAAAAGGCGGAAAGGTCTGAAAAAGGGGTGAGACCTGTCGTTGCCTCTCCTACATACGACAGGTCCTCTAGTTTCCCGACTTCTTCTTCTGAGGCCGTAAAGGACACATTCCCAAAAAGTGTCCGGCGGCTCCACAATACAGACATAATCGTAATGTTCTTCTTCTCCTTCTTTCTTCCTCTGATAAAGGCCCTCTCACGGCACCCAACTGCATAGGTTCTGGTCCAGAGTCTGTTGAACCAAAAGCGCCGGCGGGAAGACTGGCCGTTCTGGGAGTGACTCTCTCTAGTCGACGTCTCTCGGTCTTTCGTTCAGTTAGTCTCTGGTCTATGCGAAGCACCTGGTTTATTAAGAGTTGGAGACTTTCGGGTTCTGGGATGTGAAGTAGTTCGTCCTTATATTCTTCCCTCAGCCCTCGGCGAAACAGGGTCTTTTGCGTTACTTCGGGCCATTGCGAATCCGTAGCCAGCAGGCGAAAGCGACTGATATATGTTATTATGTCTGAGCTGCCCTGTTTGATGTCCATTAACTGATTCTGCGCAGCGGCAGCCAAGTTAGGTGTCTGAAAGACCTCCAGAAATGCCTTCTCGAAAGCAGCAAAGTCGTTAAGGATGGGACTGTTGGTGGCCACAAAAGGTGTTGCCCAGGCTAGGGCGTTTCCCGTTAAGTTTCCCAAGATATAACCGATCTTGGCCTTATCATTATTAAAATAGGTTGGCCTGAAAAGGAAATGGATACGGCAGTGGTTACAAAATTCTGCTACTCGACGCGGGTCTCCATCGAACCTGATTGGGGCAGTATGGGCCAATGAACCTTCGACCTGTGGAGCACCTCCTGTCCCCTGAGTTACCATCTGTCGTAGAACTTGATTTTCTTGATGAAGAGCAGACATCTCTGCCCTGAGGGCTTGCAACTCACTTCGCAGGTCCTGTGTGTCCTCCATATCCAAATCGGAAGGAAGGCGTCTCAATCTGTTTAGATGGAAATCACGGGAATGCTGCGTACCTGTATTTCTGGATGATCTCGACGGGGCAGCCAGACTGACGGGAAGACTTGGTGACACAAGCAACCAGCCCTTCCTCCACCCTGAATGGGAACTGGGTGGAAGATGAACCGATTCCCAATGCCACAACCAGGTTGCAGAGATGGCAGTTCTGCACGGCGTTGACCGAAGAAGTGGTAGGAGGGAATCCTTGAGGTGAAGTTAGAGTCCCAAGGTGTGGAAGGCCACACTCACAGCTGGCAATGGATGATGAGAAGCAAAGTCCAAGGTGTGGGAGGCCACACTCACAGCTGGCAATGGATGATGAGAAGCAAAGTCCAAAGGTGTGGGAGGCCACACCCGTAACAGGCAATGGGTGCTGAGAAACTGAGTCCAAAGGTGTGGAAGGCCACACCCGTAGCAGGCAATGGGTGCTGAGAAGCAAAGTCCAAGGTGTGGGAGGCCACACCCGCAGCAGGCAATGGGTGTTGAGAAGCAAAGTCCAAGGTGTGGGAGGCCACACCCGCAGCAGGCAATGGGTGTTGAGAAGCAAAGTCCAAGGTGTGGGAGGCCACACCCGTGGCAGGCAGGGGAAGCTGGGAGGATGAGAATCCAAAGAATGGCACAGGAGAACCCAGAATAGCCAGGCCAAAGATAGGGAGGAAAGAGGGCTGAGAACCAGGGCTGAATAGGGAGGAAACCAGGAGGAGAGAAACTGGACCAGAGAGAGGAGTCAGGAGAACCCCGGCAGCAGGAGGGAGAGGACCGGCAGGGAAGGAGGTAAGGACTGAGAAGCAGGGGAAAACAAGACTGGAGCTAACTGGTAGCGCGGGGAAAGGCGAGGACACGATCCGGAACAGAACGCGTTGAGACGCGATCTGCTCCCGACCGCGCCCTCCCCTTTATGGGCCGCCGGCACCTGCGAGGCCTGGAGCGCAAGCCCGATGGTTGCCAGGCGCCGGCGGCCTCAGAATGAGGCTTGAGCAGCAAGCTGCTCCAGGCTTCGGCGGCCGCCCCCACGGCGCATGCGCGGGGCCGTAATTGCGGTCCCCGATGCAAGCGCCGCGGAGCTGCCGCCCCTGTCCCTGGAGCTCTCCCCCCTGCGCCTCCCCAAATGCGGAAGCGTGGGTAGAGGCGCCAGGGAGGGGGAGCGCGAACGGTGAGCCCCGGTCTCCTGGTAAGCGTGACACAGCCCCATACATGACTCCTCCAACACGCTTATGTCATTAATGGTCAGTGCCTGCTCTCATCATGGCCACAGGTCCAGGGCGGTGCTTGTAGGTTGCCACTGTGGCCAGGCACGCCCTAAAGTATTTTGTGACTCGCTTTGGGACACACCTTCAGGCCCTGCCAGCGCAGGATGGCCCTTGCAGATTTTGTTATGCTGGCATTGCAGGATCTTCACTCACCATTGAACTACGAGGCATGAAGTCTCTTTCGCAACTCCCTCCACCGGGACCTTCAGCTCCTCATCCCCAATCCTGGTGCAGTGATGCTGTGGCCTGGTGCTGCTGTGTGTCTGGAGTTGTGAAGCAGGGAAGGAGGCACACTGGTCAGGCAGAAAGTTGGCCATTGGCAGTGGCCATAGGCGCTGAGAATTGGCCAATGGACCGGGGGTTTGGAAGTCAGAGAGTGCTGATGCAGCAACTTTGGGGCAAGCAATGGAGGTTTGAGGTGTCTCTTGGTGGATGGTGATGCCAGGAGCAGGGGGTGGATGTGTGCAGGGATGAAGGAGCACAGCAGTCAGAGTTTCACAGAGGGGCACAAGGGAACATGATAGGGATGCCACTTGTCCAGGGCAAATATCCATGGCAACACAGAGGGGAATCACTTGGGCGGGTGTTTGCCAGTGGGCAATTTTGTGGATCCTATCTGTCCAGGAGGGGTGTTGAAGCAAAACAGGGGGAGTCTCCTATCCGGGGGATGTCACCTTAGCAGTGGGGTTTGAGGGGTAAAAAAGAAGCTGTCACCTGTTCAGCAGCACAGCAGGAATCGGAGGACCAGGGGGCAATTGGAGTTAGGGGCTTGGGGGCTTTAGCGGTCAGGTGGTCAGGTAGCAGCAGCAGCTAGGTGTACTGGGGGCAGCAGCAATGGCGGGGGAGAGGTCAACAACAGTCAGGCTGGCCTGGGAGTAACAGCAGTGGTGGGGGGGCAAAGGCAGCAGGAGACTGGTGGAGCAGGGTGTTTTCTTTTGGTGAGAGGACCGTTTTTTGTTTGCTATGTGGCCCGAGAGTGCTTTGCCTTACCTGGGCTTGATGATGTGGGGCCTCAAGGGAGTGCTTTGGGGGCCCCAATAACTTCAGCACTCCGATGCGCGCTTCTGCTGAGCTACACCGTCATTTAGCACAGGTCTGTAAACAGAAATAATGCACCACAAAGTAAATGTCTCGTTTTTATACCTTCCCCGGACTTTCTATCCCACCTAAAGAGTAAACTGATGAATATGAAGCGTATATGTGTCTCTTTTATACTGGTGTAAGCAGGGCCGGCCTTAGGACAGGGCTGCGCGGGCAACAGCCAGGGGCACCACTTTCCTCCCCACCACGCAAGCTCGGAGGAGTCTTTCAAGGGCTTCGCCAAGCTGGCTTGGTGCGAGAAGGTGCAGCAGGTGCCCTATTGAAATTAAATGCGCACCCAGGAGCAGGGCACAGGGTGCTGATGCTTTTGCATTGGCACCCTGTTGAGGTGATTACCTCCCACTTTGCATTAAAATTGGGCGCTGATGCATTAGCATCACTGCCCTATTTCAGTGGTTAACTCCTTATTCCAACACGGAAGCGGGGAGTTAAACAACAATTGTGCACCCCCTGACATTAATCAGGGAGGTGTGGGAGGGGCAAATGTTTATTTCACTGCCCCGGGCGCTGCCGCCAATAAGGCCGGCATCGGGTATAAGCATAAAGGCAGCATCTGGCATATTTTACACCTTCACGAACATGAGCTCCAGTACCTTAACGGTGATGCATGTGTCAACAGGTAGTCAGTGTAGCAGGCTGAGGAGTGGCAGGGTGTGTTCTCTGGAAAGCAACCCCAGAATTAGTCTTGCTGCCTTTTTTGCATGAAGTGAAACTGGTGAATCAAGTCTATGGACATTACCGGATAAAGACTGCTGTAGTTGACCAGTAGAGACAGAAATAAGGCGCCAGGCACCTCCACTTTATGCGCTATATTTAGAAATGGTAGGATGTGTTTATGTGCGTGAAGTTCATTATGTGATTTCCTCGTGATGTTGTGTACTTGAGGGACAAATGAGGGCAACTTGTTGACGGTAATAACTACGTTGTTAGCTGTAGTTATTAGATGATGTGCCCAGAGTGATGGACCGAGAGAAAGGCAGTGAAGTGCGGATGGAAGGCCTGAAGTAGACAACCTCACTTTCAAATGTATTGAGGCCAGTGCTTTGTCGGTTGAGAAATCAAGCAGGAGCTGTAACGAGGGCGTGTGGCCTAAATGATGGGTGTAACCTCAAGTGTCCTCAGCACGGGACAATAAAAAAAGTGGTTCGCCTTGCTTTCAGATTGCTTTTGTTTTGATTGTCCCATGCTGGGGATTTGAACCCGAGCCGCATTGCACTGTGCTATTTCATAGGTGCTCAATTCCTTTTGTTTCATGTTTTGGGCTTTATGTGTCAAGCAGTCTATTGAATGAAATCAAATAAATCACGTGTCTCCAAAATAGCACAGTGAGATGTGACACTGGCTTGTCACCAGGAGGGCTGGGTTCGAATCCAAAGCAATGGACAGTGGCTTTTCTTGGTTTCCAGTTAATGGTAGGGTGACAGGGAGCCAAGGGAGCCCCTGGATCAAAGTGTCAGGAGTTTGCTCAGCCCCAGCCCACTTAAAGCCCGTATTGAGGCACAAACTGTTATCAACCACTCAGATTATGGAGAAACAGAATGATACGGAAACAGGATCTGAGGTAGAGCCATCCAGCTTGAAGGCAATCTGGGTATCATCAGCGTGGGGTTAGACCGCAGATGTGAAGGGAGCAATGAGGTTAGCGAGTGGCTTTTGGTAGTGTGAGAAACCAGAAGGTGTCTCACCCACTAGTCCCCGGGAATCTGTCATCCAGGTAGCCAGGACACGGCCATCGCTTTTGGAACCAGTTCCTGGGGGTGGACCAGTGTGGGAGCATCACCTGGGTGAGGAATCTTCGGGGAGTGGGAGTGGGACACCCGATGGCGAGACGCAGGATCACTCCCCCTGCAACCCGCAACCCTTTTACCCCATCCTACCAGGTAGGATATGTGGGAACCTTACCCCTTTTCCAGCACTTTCACACACACATCCCGCTCTGGGAGAAAACAGACTCATCCCGAGCAATGTATCTGACATGTCCCGCTACTATGATCAGGCGAGGTCAGTAAATTATAGACGATCACTCACACCTGACTTCCATTAGACTTCCCCACACGGATAAAAGGCGGAGCATGAAAGCACACTTTCAGTGAGGCAAAGCACAGGAAGGTACAACAGTTTCAAGTCAGCAGTTGAATGAGAGTAGAAAGACAGCAAACCTGGAACGGTTCGTAAGAAGGGAATTACTCTTGACCTTTTTTGGTCCAGATGCCGTCACTTTCAAGAAACCTTTGATACAGAAAGCATAAGGCCAGGAAACCAGACTAAAGAATCCTGCATTGTGTGTCAGAGATATCGAAGGCCCTCCCGCGTAGCTGGCCAAGGTGGGGAGGAGCAGTAGCAGCCGCAGTGGTATCGTCATTGGGTCCAAGAACAAAGAAGTACCAGAAAGAGCAATGCAGCTGATGAGTTGGGGAGACCCATGCAAGACCGATCTGTGTTGAACTTAAAGTTACAAGCAGCAGCATTGTGTGACGAGTGCTGGAATGAACATTGTTAAACGTGTGTAATGAAAGACGCGAGTAAAGCTAAACTGCTAATGAATGTTTGAACTTCAGAAGGAAAGATATAATTCCGTTGACAGAGTGGTCTGTCATCTTGGGTGTGCTCAATCGAAAGTCTATGTAAGGTATCCCGCCAAGAGAAATGAAAGTAGAAGATTGATGCAAATAATTGTTTGAAGTTAATCGAAGTGGGCATGCAACAGTTCAAGCAAAACCCATTGCTCATTGGAAAGTCTTCGATTTTGATATCAATAGGATCTGAGCCCGAATGAGGGAGATCCATATGAAGAGGATTCAAGCCCGAACGAGGGAGATCCATATCAAGAGGATCCAAGCCCGAGTGAGGGAGATCCATGGTCCGAGCCCAAATGAGGGAGACCAAGTATGAATATTGTGATAAAAAGGGGATCTCATCCTACAGAGGGAGACCCATGATGAACATTGAAAACAAAAACTTGTACATGTAAAAATTCTGATAGGAATGGAGCTTTGAGACTTTGTTTTCTACAACATACCCTCTGCAGTAAGAGACTGTTATTGGAAAGAGGCTTTGAACTGTATCCTCGTGGCCAAGAAGCCCGAGTTTGTGTGAAGCTGGAACTTGCCGACTTGCCCCGTGCTGAAAGCGTGGGGAAGGGAATCCAACTGCTCAACTGTCCTGACATATTATTTCTTGAACACTTTTCTTTTGCATACATGATTGTCCCACACTCTTTTTGTATTTAGAAGTAAGGATTGGCAATAGGCGTATTAGTATAGACCCTTTTATTTGACAAAGACTTGACTAGGACTGCGTTATTATTATTTGATGGTCGTATTTTGCTCCCATCCTTAGCTTTGGGTTTAGATAGGTGTTCGACCAACCCATTTGAAGTTCAATAAACATCCTTGAACTGTGATCACTTGTGTCTGTCTTCACTGTTTGATACCATGCTTTCCCTACAGTAGACATTGGAAAGCCACTGGGAAGTAAACGGGTGACAAGGGCACCATAAATCCGGGATAGTAGACATTGTGAGGAAAGTGTATGACCTAACTAGTAGCTCTCTGCTGTGGAGGTATGAGGTCAACTAATCTAGTGCTATATCCCTGATGCCAAAGCAGTCTCTCAAGCTTTTTAGCATCGCAGTGTGGTTTATAGTGCCAATTTCAGTGGGTAAATCCAGGAGAGTGAGAATAGCTGTACGTACATAGAAACAAAGTTAAGCTACTGGTACAGGCATGTGCATTTTGGAAATTGTCATACATGGAATGGACTTTGCACTGCTTTATTCTACTTTTATTGGAGCTTCTGGACATTGGCTGAGCAGTCAATGTTAAAGATGGTTCACCAGGCACCATGACCTGCAGCGGGATGGTACTCCTGTGTTCTGGACATGACAAAGCTACACAAATCACTCCAAGACGTGTGTCCTTGTCATGTGTAATTTTTCAGGCAAGATTAGCGCTGCTAGTTGTAGTCCAAACCAACCCCATTCGCTTTGATGCACCTCCTCGAGGGGTTCCTGTTGTCTGCCAACTGGTGCATACCCCCTTGCAGCTGAAGAACAATCAAGCCCCCGATGAGGTGGGGTGAGGTGTATGGGGTATTCAGCACATCTTAAAGAATAACAAGGCATGTGCTAATTTCAGTGTTGTACTGCTGGCTATGCTAAATTGACAGACAAGAATTGCTCAGTGGAGTTTCCACTGAGCTTGAAGACGCCTGTTCTGTAGTAAATTCTACTTATGAATTGTTGATTCTAGAAATGCAAAATTGTGATTCTTTTTGTGTAGTGAATCTCAATAGACTGACAAAATAATTCACTCATTTTGGATTCTGATTTGAATTTTGTATACAATTAGTCTTTATTCAAGAGTTAATAAGCAGAGGCCCTTGCCAATGCATTTCGGACTTGACAACCTTCCTCAGGGCAGGCTCTAAAAAAACATTAACAGAAATGGGGTTAGCATCACCCCTTTCCTCATGGAATACAACTACATAACATGTCACTTTTTTCAAATTAAACATACTTCTTCATATCATCAAGCCAAACATACCTGTCAACTTATTGCATGTTGTGCTGCCAATTATATCTTTCATTTCCCTTTAGACACATTTGACCATTTGTCAAGCCTTTAAAACCAAAGTCTGCATGCCTGTAGCTCAAATATTTCTCGCACACATCTATTGTAGGTCCAATGCGTGTGTTTTGGTCGAATTAACCATTATCATGGTTTTTTGGCAGGAATGTGCGTGTCCCTGAAAAAAAGAGAAACTTCCTGAACTTAAAACTTATAATTAAATATAAAGTTACAATTTGCTGTTCACTTCTATTGTCTCTTCTTAGACTGTTGGATATAACCATGAGCGCTTACCTCTGCTGAGGAATATGCTGCACGGAATATGCTGCCAATTCGACACGATAATGGAGGCAAGGATTACGTCTGATTCAAAAACATGTGTCCTTTCAAGACAAGGAGAAGCGAGCTAGTGTTTGAATATGAGCGTTTAACTGTATTTCTGAAATGCTCACGCATTGCTTAAAAAAGCACTTACTTGGTATACATTGTTCGTTGCTCGCATCAAGGGGCCGGCAGCGTCGCTGTGTCTACGGCAACAGCAGTTCCCTTTGACAACAGGATGCCGGGAGTCTCGAGCAAGTTCTTTATTGCTACGTCGTGTCTATGTATATCCCGTCTTTAGGGATTTGTAGTTCCCAAGTCTGACTACACTCAAAATCACGATACTTCGCATATAGTTATTTAACTGATTTTCTGTTTGGCACAAATATACCATTCCTTTTTAAAACAAGATCTTCGAAGGGATTGTGTCCTCCGACGTATTCCTTATCTTTGATAATACGTTTCCAGCTTGCTGGCCTCGGAAATTTTTTCTGTAGAGGGCGCTGCGCATCGACATCTGCCGAGTCGATGTCCCTCGACAGCCACCGTATCGGCGCCGACGTCACCATGCCCATAAATAGCCACGCGCTGCGTCCGTTGCTCAGTTCCGTTTTTACGTGCTTCGTGGGGCCTCAGAACGTCGTTGCTAAATTCAGTCAGGATAACCCTATATCTACTCGAATAAATACCTATGGCATCTTCATCGGAACCGACGACGCCGTGATCCGGCTTCAAGAAATGTCAAGACTGCAGTAAAAAAATGTTGATAACGAATCCACACAGGATCGGCTTGTGGTGCTTGGGAGCCGAGCACCATTGTTCGGAGTGTGAGGACTGCATGTCCATGACGGCGAAAGCCTTGAAGGAGCGCAAGGGGAAGCTCGAGAGAGGTAAGTCAGTCAAAACCTCCTCGAAGGTTTCTTCGGCTGAGTCGAGGCATTCGTCTCCTCGCCATCGAAAACATTCCCATTCTAGATATCAAAGTAGCTCCCACCATTCGTCGAGATCACGACACTCAAAAAAGAGCCGTCGAAGATGCCCTTCCTCGTCGTCTTCTGTTTCCCCAGAAAGGGTCTCCTGTCCCACAAAACACAGCTCTCAGGCTGAGTAGGAGGAATTCAGAAAGAAAATGTTAAGCCTCTTCAAGAAAGTGGCCTCGACACCCTCGAAGACAGCTGAGGGTGATACCCCGGGTGAAAAACCCAAAAAATCAAAACGCTGCGAGTCGCAGCACCCGGCGAAACATTCCACCCGAGAGCGCCACTAGCCATCGGGTAAGAAGGCACCATCTTCGACGCCGTCGTCGAAGATTCCTTTGATGCATGGATTGGCGCCATCGACGCTGTTGTCGAAGGGTTCCTTGACGCATCGGTCGATCAACTTGACGCCATCGTCGACGCCGACATTGACGCCGATGAAAGAGAAGAACAAGGCTACTCCACAGCCAATGGTGATTCCAAGGGCCTCCGGCACGACGCCGAGACCGTCGTCAATGTCCTCGAGTAGGATCCCGATCCTCTCGAGTTCTTCGAGACCCCTTCCAGTTTTTTCGACGCCGTTCTCGGCGCCTTCGAAGCCTGTCACTTCGGCATCGACGACATCGATGTTTTCTCGTCCAATAATGATGAGTTTGACTCCTTCTGCCTTAGAGATGGGTTTTACACCATTTCAGAGGTCAGAGTACCCTGGACTATCTTCAATTTATGAAGAGGGGGAAGATTCTGACCAGGAAACATTTGGGTTACAGAGGACCACACTGCCTATTTCAGAGGATTTCACCTCTGAGGAAAGAAGGTTGAAGGATCTTCCCCAGAAGTGGAATTTGTTAAGCCAGACCCAGGGGAACATGCCGAAACACCCTATAGAACCCTTATGGCAAGAATTATTGAATTTATGGGTTGGTCTGCGCCTTTGCCTGTTTTTCAACAGGATGACCTAACAGACATATTAGACAAAGGTCCACAGGAGGACCCTGTGGTCCCCTTCCATGCAGCCTTACAAAGGAAAATTACATCTAATTGGGAAACTCCTGAAGTTATCCCTGCGGTCAATAAAAGATTCTCAGCCAAGTATAGGGTAGCGGCTGCTGACCCTGAATACTTATCAAAACACCCGACTCCAGAGAGCCTGGTGGTTCAAGCGGCAACTTCATCTAGCAGTAGGACCGCTTACCCTACTGTCCCACAGGATAGAGATGACAAGAGGTACGATTCTATGGCGAAGAAAGTCTTGTCTGCTTGTAGTATGGCGTTGAAGTCCATCAACGCCACCTGTACGCTCGCCAGGTTCAGTCACACACTGTGGGAGTGTGCTTCATCAGCGGCTGACTGCATGCCCGAAGGAGAGGAATAGGAAGCCTTCCTTAACATTATTAAAGATGGCAAAGATCCCAAGTGTGAATCACTTCAAACTGGCATCGATTCCGCTGACAGTATCAGCAGGGCCATGGCGGCAAGTACAACAATCCGCAGGCATGCGTGGTTGCGAAAGTCTGGCTTTGCTCCAGATGTACAGGCCAGACTTTTGAATATGCCCTTTGACGGCTCTTCACTATTCGGAAAAAAGGCTGATGACAGTCTGGAAAAGTTGCAGACTTCTAAAGCAGCAGCAAAATCTTTAGGAGCTATTATACGCCAAACTCCTTTTCGCCCCTCAGGAACCTCTGGGAGAGGAAAGTCCTTTCCCTATTATTCCGCATTCGGGAAAGGCAGAGGACAGCTGGCTCAAAGAGGCCAAAGGAGATCCACCCGAGGTGGACGGGTCAAAGGTACTAAGGCCACAGCAGCAGCAGCAGCAGGTGCCTCTTTACCCTCGGCATCTGCATCAGCTGCCCCAAAACCACTCTGAGGCCTTTCCACACAATACACCTGTAGGAGGCAGGTTAACTCACCATCTGACGGAATGGCAGGCTATAACGTCAGATGCTTGGGCATTGGAGACAGTTGCCCAGGGTTACTGCCTACCCTTACTACACATCCCTCAGAGTCATCCACCGGGGAACAGCTCTCTAAACATTCCAGATCCGCTCCTCTTGCAGGAAATTATAGACCTGCTAGAGAAAGGTGCCATAGAACCGGTACCTGTAGCGGACAGGAACAAGGGCTGGTACTCCCCCTACTTTCTCATACCAAAGAAGGACAGAGGACTGAGACCCATCCTGGACTTACGAGAATTGAACAAGTTCCTCAGGAAGGACAAGTTCAAGATGGTAACTCTCTATCAGATCCTTCAGGCCCTCCAGCTCCAGGACTGGCTGGTATCTCTGGACCTTCAGGATGCTTATTTCCATGTGCCAATCCATCTCAAACACAAGAAATACCTGAGGTTCGCAATCGGCGACTCTCATTTTCAATTTCGAGTTCTGCCATTTGGGCTGACCTCCGCCCCGAGGGTCTTCACCAAGCTGATGTCGGTAGTGGCGGCGAGTCTAAGGATGGAAGGGATGCACGTCTACCCCTACCTGGACGATTGGCTGATCAGGGCTGTAGCTTTGAAACAAGCCCAGGCCCAGCTAGATTATGTCTGCCACTTCCTTCACAAACTGAGCTTCTCCCTCAATTTAAAGAAGTCACAGATGATACCATCACAGAGACTCCAGTTCATTGGAGCAGTCCTGGACACTTCCCTGGGAAAAGCCTCGCCACCAGAGATGAGGGCTCAAGATATTCTACAGATGGTCGCCAAGTTTCAAAATGCCCAACATCTCCCATCCTTCGACTTTTTGAGGTTGCTAGGCCTCATGGCATCCTGCATCTAACTTGTGCCAGAGGCTCGCCTGAGAATGAGATTTCTTCAGTGGGCACTGAGAAGTCAGTGGTCGCAATTCTCAGGGAGAATGACAGATCCCCTCCGGATTCCGGACAAGGTAGCCCGCGACCTTCAATGTTGGGCCTATCCAGAGAACATCTTGAAAGGAGAACTGTTTTGGCAACCATGGCCGGAGATAACAGTAGTCACAGACGCCTCACTCACTGGTTGGAGAGCCCATGCCAACGACTTGACCATCAGCGGTCGTTGGTCTCCATCGGAGTCCAGACTACACATCAACCTATTGTAGCTGAGAGCGATCAGACTAGCGCTGAAAGCTTTCCTGCCATCAGTACAGGGGAGAAATGTCCTGATAATGACGGACAACATGGTGGCCATGCACTACCTCAACAAAAGAGGAGGCATAGGATCACTGCCACTGTGCAGAGAGGCGATGCAGCTCTGGTTTTGGGCAATCCAAGAAGGAATCTCTCTATCGGCAGTCCACCTAGCTGGAGAGAAGAACTTGACAGCGGACGCTCTGAGCAGGCAGAGCACAGTCTCCCACGAGTGGGAGCTAGCTCAGGAAGTCCTTCAAGAGATCTTCGCCCTTTGGGGAACCCCTCAGGTGGATCTGTTTGCCACAAGCACCAACAGGAAGTGCGATCTGTTCTGTTCAAGGGAATTTCTCCCGAGAGGAGCTCTAGGAGACGCGTTCGTAGTGGACTGGGAGATTCCACTCCTTTACGTGTTCCCACCAGTCCCTGTTATTCCTCAAATGATCAGGAGGTTGAGAAGATTCCGGGTTCTGCGTCAATTGACATCAAGATGTAGGTGGTGGCTGGACGCGTTTGTTTACGCTGCACAGTAACGTCATGGAGATATGTCAGAGAGTATAGCTAGGGATAGTGATGTCAGCTTCAGGGGCGGGGATATGATTGAGTGCCTCAGGGGCACTTGAACTTAGGGAGATGGATAAACGGATAAGATTAGCACAAGATGGCAACGCCCGGCTGCCTGATTTGCATGTATAAAAGTGAGGAAAACTAGGGTACGGTGCATAGGAAATGTTTTTACAATCAATCAACGTATGCTTAAAACCACATGACCGAACGCTCGGGATAATAATATTTTTGAACGCACTATTCCTTAAAGCTAGCGGAGCAGAATGCTTGACCATGATTGAATCGGCGCGGGACGTTTCAGGCGGCCTGAAGGACGCAGGGACATTTCGGAGTGGGATATAAAACATGATTTGTGGCAACGTGTATTACTTATTGCTTAAAGTCAGATCATTAGAACAGGTCATTACTCTCTCATGCACTAACCTATTTTAGTAAATAATTTCAATGTTAGGACGATTAGCACACCAGTTTCAACTTTACTTGCACATTTAGTGTTTGTCAATCATTTGACCATAATTCAGTCTGTGTTTATGTCAATGTTATAAACTTTGTATTGAACCTTTCCATCGTAGCTTAAGTAATGATATGTTGGAATACACTTGTGTATTCTGAAATGTTATGCTAATTCAAAATTACAAAAGTGCAATTAGACAATGTTCAGACAACATCATCAAATAGCGCTGCTTGTCAACATGATAGTATTTGAGAGATATATACAGCAGGTGATACAGATCATTTCTTCATCCTCAATTTCTTGTTATACATCAACTGCTATTGCTGTGTAGATGGGAATACTTTATGGTATCCCTATTAATGTACAGGCAACGATCTGTATTCAGTGTTCAATGTTCATATTTAGCAGTTTGCTCACAGAAAACAAGTTAGATTGAGTTCTTCGTTGAGACCTGATGGGGTTACAGTGTCAAGCCTATTGATCCAAAATGCCTTTCGTTGTTCTAGATTTTTCGTTACGTTCATGCATAGATCTTTGGTCTTAATCACTTCCAAAATGTGAAAGTGCACTTGTGCAAGTTGGTGTCTATAGTCATGAAAATGTCTTGCAATTGTTGAGTCACGTTGTTTGTTCTTATGTTGGACTTGTGTTCATTCCAACGTATTCGAGCTTTACGGCCAATTTCTCCAACATACGTCAAGCCACATGGACATTTAATCGCATAGACTACGTTCTGAAATGCACATGTTGCATAATCCTTGAGTTGTATTTTTTCTCCCGCTAAGTTGACAAGCATTTGCACTGGAACTGTTTTCAAAGTCGTATCTAGTTCTATCTTTTATGTTTACAATTTACACTCTATATAATATGTTTAATTATATTTTCCCTCCCACAGCACTGGGTTTTCCTTGGCTTGCCGTCCTAGCCATATATTTCCCTGCAGCATTATCTCTTGCATTGGTATTGTTTTTTTTAATTTCTCAGCAACAGAACGCTGTCTCCTGCCCACCCTATCATAGAGCAAGATATGGAATGGTAAAGCAAGAGACCAATACCAGCTTCCCACACATCACCGATGTGTGGTCTTAGGCACATCATTGTATCTCTCAGATACCTATAAGGGAATACAACATTGACTCCTATAGGGTCTGTGCATTTCATAAAAGCTAAAAGAAATGTGCCATGTTGTTTCTCATTTAGTTGTATTTAGAACTTTGAATATACGTAATGTGCAAGGGCAGAAGTTCAAGTCTTTAATCAGGCTCCAAGGTTGTTGCTGCAAATATCTTGAAGCAAAATACATATAAATTATTACTAAGTTGGGGCATCCCAGTTCTTAGGCAACACCCCTTTCGTGACTCTTTATGGACCACCCAACCTTTTTCATCTGACAATAGGCCCTGACGGGCAGACTGAATAAAATAATTCATACTCGTAAAATGCCATGTTAGTTGTCATTGTCTTCATTCAAATATTTAATGTTTTTCTGTGTTGGTCCTCCTTCACAGAACATCGTTTGTATGGTACCAACAAGCCCTATATTACAACTTTCTTTTAAACTCGCTGTACCATCAATTACCACTAGAGGGTAGCACATCCCACGACTTGGCAACGCCCTATTAAAGGAATTATGCGCCCAAAAATATTATTGTCCCACGCGTTCGGGAATGTGGTTTTAAGTATACGTTGATCGATTGTAAAAACATTTCCTATGCACCGTACTCTAGTTTTCCTCACTTTTACACATGCAAAATCAGGCAGCCGAACGCTGCTATCTTGTGCTAATCTTATCCGTTGCTGCATCGTCATAAGGTGAACTGCCTTCGCGGCACTAAATCATATCCCTGCCCCTGAAGCTGACATCACTCGATGCGTACGGCCCATTTCACAATTCGAATGCACGTCTCGTGTCAATGTTCTCTGTGCGCCAGCTAATGACGTGTCTCCATGGAAATGGCAGGACGCCTCTTTCCTCAATAAATATAAACAGACAGCTTCTCATCAGACAACATCAGAGTTGCTTTTTCAATCATTTCACTGTCTTTTTTGTGTATCCTGTGGCTCGTTTCTGCTCTGTTCAGCTATCTTCGTTGCTCATAGCCCGTGCAAACAGATACTAGTACTAACATTACTATCTATTTTAATCTTGTCGTATAATGGCAACAATACAGCCCTACCAGTATGAGCCAGAGTATACCGAGGCGGAATTAGTCGAAAGAGAAAGATGCGGAATTGATGGGGCTTCGGACGACAGTTGGAAGGATGAATCACTGAATCAAGAGCCTGAGCCTAGTCGCATGGAAGACGTTTCCACCTGGTGTACCTGCAATCGGTGCAAGGTCATGCCAACCGAGTAGGAGAACTGCTGCTGCAGAAAAAACTCTGGATGCTTGGCCTACATATTGGAAGAAGAGCCACCGCTGCTATGCGTTACAGAGCTGCATGACTTCAGGGCCGCCTGTCTCACAATGTCCGTGTTGAGGATTATGATGGTGCTTATGCATGAACTTTGCTCAACAGTTCGCCCTCGCAATCCAAGTAACGAGTAAGTGTACCATAGAAGTGATGTCATTTAGGACACTAACATCTCATGTTTGCCTCCTATATTGTCGTAACTTTGATCTATCACTGCCAACAGAATATAGTCTTGCAATTCTATCCATCACTCTCGATGTGGGGAAATCATAGTAGTCATCTTATGTGTCTTTCACGGACAACCAAGAAACAATATTTCTCTGTGCCCCAAATGTTATGGAATGCATAGTTATTCACTTTTGTAATGTATCTACACTTTAAAGCCTAAGTTGATTGATCCATGAAGTAACATTTGTACTGGCAACTATGCCATAGGATACAAGATTGCATTTTCAAATAAGGTTTGTACACTTATCATGTTCATTTAAATACAGTTTGTATGTTTCTCTTCCACAGGTGGTACAGGCTGGTGGCCTATCATGCGTTTACATAGTGGCTTTGTGCCGTTGGTACCATTCGAGCCGAATTCTCCAGTGACAGCGGTCAGTACAGGGGATTTTCCCACACTGTGCTGCAACCCGAAGTATACAATGTGTAGTACATTTGCGCCGTCAACATCAGCAAAAAAATAAAATACAACTGAACTTTTCTGAATAGTTGTTTCAATTTTTCAGTGAATCATGGTAACGCTCACTTGTCCTGGCAGGGCTGACTGGGTGGGAACAGTTGAGGTGCCAACACCATTTACTCTTCAAAGGCATGCTCCCCTGAAGCAGTCAGCGCCCCTGCAATCCACGTAAGTGTATCTCCATTCAGCAGTGTTCCGGCCCTTTTCTGCATGCCTCATGCCCATCCATCCCCCCTCCACTATCAATGGCAGTTCGCACCTGTGGCCATGCCCTCCCGAGGGGGCTGGCAGGACAGGAACGGCCAAGGTGCCAAACTCCATGTACACTTCAAAGGTATCTTACGCGCAGGGGCCATTGTACACATGGCCTCCCCAGACCCCTTGTCTCCAGGCAGGCTCCCCTGAAGCAGACTGCACCCCTGCAATCCACATAAGCGTGTCTCCATTGAGCATTGTGTTGGACCTTTTCTGCATGTCTCATTCACATCCATCCCCCCTCACTATCAATGGCAATTTGCACCTGTGGCCCTGCCCTCCCGAGGGTGCTGGCAGGGTGGGAACGACCAAGGTGCCAAACACCATGTACACTTCAAAGGTATCTTACGCACAGGGCCCATTCTACACATGGTCTCCCCAGAACCTGTGTCTCCAGGCTTGCTCCCCTGAAGCAGTCCGCGCCCCTGCAATCCACATAAGTGTGTCTCCATTCAGTAGTGTTCCAGTCCTTTTCTGCACCCCTCATGCACATCAATCCCCCCTCCACTATCAATGGCAGTTCACACCTGTGGCCGTGCCCTCCCGAGGGTCCTGGCAGGATGGGAACAGCCAAGGTGCCAAACGCCATGTACACTTCAAAGGTATTTTACGCGCAGGTGTCATTGTACACATGGCCTCTCCAGACCATGTGTCTCCAGGCATGCTCCCCTGATGCAGACCGCGCCCATGCAATCTACATAAGCGTGTCTCCATTCAGCAGTTTTCCAGACCTTTTCTGCATGCCTCATGCCCATCCATCCCCCCTCCACTATCAATGGCAGTTCGTACCTGTGGCCCTGACCTCCCGAGGGGGCTGGCAGGGTGGGAACGGCCAAGGTGCCAAACACCATGTACACTTCAAAGGTATCTTACGCACAGGTGCCTTTGTACACATGGCCTCCCCAGACCCTGTGTCTCCAGGCATGCTCCCATGAAGCAGTCCACTCCCTTGCAATCCACATGAGTGTATCTCCATTCAGCAGTGTTCTGGCCCTTTTCTGCACGCCTCATGCCCCATCCATCCCCTCTCCACTATCAATAGCAGTTTGCAGCTGTGGCCATGCCCTCCTGAGGGGGCTGGCAGGATGGAAACGGCCAAGGTGCCAAACACCATGTACACTTCAAAGGTATCTTACGTGCAGGGGCCATTGTACACATGGCCTCCCCAAACCCCGTGTCTCCAGGCATGCTCCCCTGAAGCAGACAGCGCCCCTGCAATCCACATAAGCATGTCTCCATTCTGCAGTGTTCCGGCCCTTTTCTGCACGCCTCATGCCCATCCATCCCCCCTTCACTATCAATGGCAGTTCGCACCTGTGGCCCTGCCCTCCCTAGGGGACTGGCAGGGTGGGAACGGCCAAGGTGGCAAACACCATGTACACTTCAAAGGTATCTTACGTGCAGGGGCCATTGTACACATGGCTTACCCATATACCGTGTCTCCAGGCATGCTCCCCTGAAGCAGTCCGCGCCCCTGTAATACACATAAGTGTGTCTCCATTCAGCAGTGTTCCCACCCTTTTCTGCACGCCTCATGCCCATCCATCCCCCCTCCACTATTAATGGCAATTTGCACCTGTGGCCGTGCCCTCCCGAGGGGGCTGGCAGGATGGGAACGGCCAAGATGCCAAATACCATGTACACTTCAAATGTATTTTACACGTAGGGGCCATTGTACACATGGCCTCCCCAGATCCTGTGTCTCCTGGCATGCACCCCTGAAGCAGGCTGTGCCCCTGCAATCCGCATAAGACAACGCCATAACGACATCACTCATTCACATACACACCCACTTTTCTAATTCTTTATAAACCCCTTGATTTTTATCCTGAGAACATCTGTGAGCACTGCAAGTCAGCTCGTGATCGTGCTAACTGTGAACATCTGTAAGCACCGGAGGTCAACTCGTGATCGTGCTACCTCAGAACATCTGTGAGCACTGGAAGTCAATTCTTGATCACGCTACCTGTTCTCCTGCTACTAACTACCCTGCTTGCTGAATCTAATTGTTTCTTAGTCAAGGTAAGGGCAGGTCACCTAATAATCTCTTTTTGATCTCTATTTTTCTATCTATTTCGAACATATGTACCCAGTAGTGTAATGTTCATTCATCTCATTGCTATTACCATTGTCTTCTGTTTAATTTGTTCTGTTCTCAATATATAGCAAATGTCATCAGTGTCAATTGGGATAGAATGGCATCCTTCGCGGACTATGTCTATAAGCATGTTTCCTTTTGATGCATGAAAGTAGATTCAACGGATGAGTAACACATTATGATTTGCATCACATCAATCAATTCTGTATGAACGTTATCCTAGTGTATATTTGACTACGCTACACAGTTTTTGCTTCTGTAACCAAAACAAACATAACATAGAACACTTTCATATAATTCCTTCTTTCTCACGCATTCATGTCAAAAAAATGTGTAACTATGTTTACTTTTCTTTACAGATTTTTCAAGAATGCCTGCTTGTATGTTTTATGGTTTCCGTTCTAAGACCCACGACAAACCAAAGGGTACAATAATGCATACATTCCCGAGGAATATAGATCTAATAAGAGAATGGGTCAGACATTGTGGATTTCCGGTGGACGAGCTTGAAAGTAGAGCCCAGGATGTGTTGGGAGACTTGAGGGCCAATCGATTCCGCATCTGCAGCCTGCACTTTAACCCGGATATGTACGACCAATCGCAGTACACAAAAAAGCACCAACTCAGAACGTCTCGTAAATTGCTTCCAAATGCGATTGCAACTCTATTCATGCACGCGCTGGACCAGATGAGTCCCGGATGATGAATTAGCTGTAGACTTTGGGGTACTGAAGAGGTAACTATATGAACGGATTGGTGCTTTCGGTGTAAATGTTTCTTAGTAAACTTTGCATATTTATCAGATTGTATTACTTTATAACTATACCACATGTTGCTAGACATATGTCCCTGGTTTTAGCAGCATCATAGAAAGTAATTCTGACCATAGACAATTATTCCATAGTGCCCTTCGAAATAAGCATTATCTTTTCGTAATCAGTTACTTCACATGTCAATTGTTTTAGGAGAGCATACTGACGGAAGCCTAGACCCTCGCTAGTTACAACATCACTGACATGTCCAGTATACCAATGCTGAGCCATACAGGCTTGCAGAAGTTCATATTATTGAGAGTTGGATCTACCCACATATCTAATGCAAAACTAATTTTCCCTATACCACTTCTGTCAATGCACTGAAAATGAAGGAATAAGATTCTGCATCCATTTCTTTTCCGCAGTCAACAACATCTTCAAGCGCCTATAAGGTAGTTTTATTTTCTTTTCTATTACGCAAATGTATTATGCATGGAATTTTAAATGAGGTGAAATAGTTTGCGTATCCTGTTGTTTCTTTACATAATGTTTCATTTATGGGTTTCTATTTATATGTAGCATTGTCTGCATTCTATTGTGTCTGTACAATTTTACTGCTTTCATCCATACTAAAACAAGTACTTTGATACAAGGGGATGCTGGTAGTTCGACTACAATTACATCGTCCTTTGGAGCTGGTCCAGAGTTTGAGGTATGCGTACTGACAGTTCATTTGAATGAAAGGAATGAAATGAATGAAAGGAAATAAATCCTACTTCGGATACTATTAGACAGTGACATTCATATAAACGTGCAGTGTTTCAAACTCCTATCATTTCAGTTCTAACGTTACAATTTCTACCCTAATGCAGAATACAATGCAAAATGCTTGAGTGCAACATTACAATCAGTAGGTTTTGCACAGTGATCTCTGATCGAGTAGACTTGCCATCAATCAGGTGAAATTCGAAATGTCTATTTTGACAAAATGATGTACACTGTTTAAGAGGGTATGTATGTAAGCGATGTGTGTGATGAAAGACTTTCAGTTCAAATATGATTGACTTTTGTTGTTTTATGAATATTCTATTCAAGGAATCTATACAAGGTTGGGAATTAGAAGAGGAGGCACATGGATCTGAGGTGGTGGACTAGCTTGCTGGTGCGGTTGTTACAGTGAAGAACACGTTTTCACAGAAAACAAGGGTAACTTACAAACAATTTTCTTTAATAAAAGTGTTTGGCCTGGTATTGTCTTCATAACATGTTTTTTTAAATCAAAAATGCTATATACTGTATGTTGGATTTACATTGAACATATTTTTACAACCCATCTCCTAGAGGCCCAGAAGGCAAAGAAGTATAAAAACACAGACAACAAATGAAACCAAAGATGCTGCTTGCCAAACAGATTTCATCATGGAGCAACTATTATTTGAGGCACATCGTGGTCCAGTCTATAAGCAGACTATGGCCAGCAAATGAATTGAATGTGACTATGGCGAGAAAATGAATTGAATGTGACTGGCGAAGCAGGCAAAGTGTTCTTGGGCCATTGCTACAATGTGAGAACTCGACAAGATGAAGATGAAACTGAATATAAGGAAGATGCTTTTGAATTACTCACTGACAAAAGGGCCACCCAATAAACACTCTACATTGATGGTTTCTCCAATTCGTGTGCAAATAAAGCAAGCAGAACTAACAGAGACTGAAGCTTGCACGCAATTGACCGAGGAACTTGCCAAATATCTCGACTTCAGTGTGTACAGCTTGGCCGAATCGTCCACATCAGTTGATTCACAAATCACATTCATGCAGGACGATAGTCTAGTAAAGGAGCGCAAATACATTGTATTCAACAGCTGCCTGGTAGAGCTTATACTGATGCTGAAATGTGTCCATCTGGTGAGGGGGAAAATATGTGGGGAGCCATTGGTGAATGTGACTTGTGTATTACAAGGCACTAACATGAACCTCCAAGCCACCTGTGCCCAGCTCCATGGTACACTATCATGCTCCGCTCAACTGATGCTGGGCAAAGTGCCCGCTGGAAATCTACTGTGTGCAGCAGCTTTACTTTTCAGTGGCCCTACATTTAGTAAGTTGTCCAGTTTCTGTCAATTTGTTGGACTTCAGTTCCTTTCTAAAATGCAGTACTACAAATATCAAAGAGAATTTTGATTCCCAGCTATTAGTCAAGCCTTGAAAATTTAACAAATGTCTATTGAAAGGACATTCTCTGGCAAACAGTTCAGGCTAGCTGGCGATGGACAGTGTGACAGCCCCGGATTTTCAGCAAAGCACTGCACATACCACTTTCAGGACATGGAAACTAAAATAAATGTGAGTTCTGTGGTCGGGCAGGTGTCCCAATGTAGATCCTCAGTGGCCATGGAGAAACATGGTTTCATACAATCCCTGGAAGATCTCCAATCGAGTGGAATGCAAATAGACCTCATAGCCACCAACAGACATGTTTAAATAGCCAAGGCCATGCGAGAGCAGTTTCCAAACATTCACCATCAATTTGATGTATCGCACATTGCCAAATTAATCAATAAGAAAATCACAGCTGCTGGTAAAAAAAAGGGGTCTGAATATATTTTACAGTGGTCTCAGTCTTTCATCAACCATCTTTGGTGGAGCTCCAAAACTTGTGATAGGTCTGTGGAAATTCTACTTGAAAAATGGCACTCATTAATGCACCACTGTTCCAACGTTCACTCATGGACAGAAAACCTACATTTTCACCAATGTGCACATGGACCTTTATTGGAGGAACAGGGGCGCAAGAAGAAGTGGTTGGATCCATCTTCACCTCCACACAAAGCTCTTGAGAAGATCATGTTTGATAAAACTCTTTCAAGAGACCTGAAGGGACTCACAGAATTCTGTTAGACCGGAGATTTGGAGGTGTTCCACAATATGTGCCTAAAGTACAGGTCCAAGGGATTGCATTTCGGCATTGACGGGATGCAATATCGAACATTAATAGCGGTATTAGCGCATAACGAGAACATAGAGAGACAACAATCGAGAACTGCAGGAGACTTTGGTATGCTTCGTTACACAATGGCCTTTGCAGAAAGAAGCAAAAAATGGGTGGTCAAGACAATATATCAGGAAATGTAATTCGATTTTGTGAAAGATGTCACTTTGACTGTGTTTGACATGCATACTCATGGAATCACTCATGATTTTGTTCCTAGGACACATACATTAGAACAAAACATTGCAAACGTGCCCTGTCCTCCGAAAGCAGACCTCGTGGAACAGTTCACTTCCGGTTCAAATGATTAGCAGCTATATATATGTTCAACAATATTTATACATTGTACATGACCAATGGAAATCTATTTTACTTGAATTTCAAAGGTATTAAAAGTATAAATTGTCCAAATTCTCTTTTTCAAATGTATCCTCTTAGTCAATTATTTTTGAAATAAGTGCCTGTTAGAGGATGCCATACAGTGTAACTCTGTGCTTTCATGCGTCCCGCTTTTGACGAGCTCTTGTGGGTCTTTCACTGATATGGGGAGGGTCAGATGAATATCAGCATGAAAGCAAATGTGGGGTCTGCAGTTGCCTTAGCAAGCACGAGTCCAAATAGCGGAATAAATACGCGTCCCACGAAGGAATGAGATCTAGGATAGATAACAAACTTGGCATGCAAGCACTACTGACTATAAGCAAAACAACGCATGAAAGGGGGCTGTTGGTGTGTAATAGGTGCATTCTGACCTATATTTTTATGGGGCATGTGTTAGGGGTCATTGCTATCAGATGCCTTATCAGAAGGGCTGATCTTTGATTTGCGGCCTTTGGAGTCATACGATTTCAAATACAGTGGGGATAGGTGTTAGTGTTACCAAAATATATGACCACCCTGATTAGGTATATGGGAGGTGAATTTGAGGTGGTGCGGGGTAGAGTCTGGGGACCAGATGCGTTCAAAGGGAACATGGGTCATGAGTGCAGGGGACCTTGGCATGGTAGGAGGGGGTTAGAGATGGCAGGAGTCAGTCAGCAGAGACGGATTGTGCACTAAGGTTGGAGCAGGGCTTGATCTGATATTCTCGTACAAGCCTATTTTGTCAGGGCTCGAGACTTGCGACTTGCAAAAATGAATAGCTGCATTACAGTGAGAACAGGAGACTGGCTGAGCTGACAGGTGGTGGGGGCTGGCTGTGCACGGCGCTGGGAGAGTAAGCAGTTCGCCAGAGGGGCAGAGGGACTCTAAAAATAAGGCATTTGGAAGTAAACCAAATGAGGTTCAAAGCATACACATTAGCACAGCGTTAATACACTTTTATGAAACATGGGTGATGCAAATAGGTACAGGAGGGGTGGAGGTGTCTCCCACCTTTGCCTAGATGTAATTTCACCGGTACGAGAATGGTTCAGGGGGGCAGGATATACCGTCTGTCCTCCAACATTTGTTAGTGTGCACGAAGTTCAGTGGAGATGGAAGGGCACTTGTATTTATGACTTGTGGGTGTCTCAAGTTATCCGCAGAGCACAGTCCTCCTCGAAAAAGGGCGCACGCAGATGTGAAAATGGGGAGGATACTAACTGGTACTGTTTTCATAAAATAAGTAAATCACAAAAATGTTGCGCTGCATTGGTGAATGCCAGCAAACTATTTGTTTGCTTTTCGAAAATATTGCAAATGCCACGGTCTGCGGGGCTAATCGCTCCCATGGGAGTGAAGGACACTGCCTTTCATTTTTGCTTCTGAGCTGTGCACACCCACGCTTCCTACACAGTATGTTTTTGATTTGTGGCTTTGCTTCACCAGGCATTTCTAAGAAGGTTTGATTGCTTTTCGTCCTTGGAAGAAAGGGAGGATTCGGAAAGGAATGAATGAAGGGAGGTGTGTAATACCATCAAATATGATAAGCTTCACCATTCCAAAACTGGACAAAGGAACATATAATTTCATTTTATGAAAATTCGTTGATCTGAACGGACATGCTGCGTTATGCCGAGAGAATGGAAATGCCGAATATTATATGTTTTACTATAGACAAGTTTATAGGCGATCGAGTCGAGGTTTCATTTTATGACCGGTATTGCTGGCTAACATTGTAATGGGTTGTTGTTTGTGGCCTTTTGCAACGACATGCAAAAACAACCTGTGTGTACTTGTCTTTGTCCCGGGCACATGGGCAGTCCAGCACCGAAATGCATGTAGTCCACGTCTGGGTTCCATCAACGCTAAATTCTAAGCTAATATTCTGTTAAAATGCCATCTATATGTTCTTCGAATTCATCCGTCAGCTTCCGCATCCCATTGCAAGCTAAACATACTCCATAGCACTAACCTCTCAAGCACATCGTAGACCCCAACTTTCCACTTTTACATTGTTTCACATTTGTGTTCATCATTAGGTTTCACACAGTGCAGAAATAATGGGTGAATTGATAAATTAGAATAAAGAATGGCTACTGAGACACATTGCTGTTATATTTTCTACACAGCTACATCCTGCCATTCTACGAATGTCATAGTTTCCAGATACCAATTGATGGCTTCTTCAGCAGACAGTGCAGATACAGCAAAATGGCTGTTGTGGGACGATTGCCCCGGGCCGATATACCCCAACCTGACATCTTTTACGGTGGTCTAGCAACAAGCTGATGCCGAAGCCTTGCGATTCACGGCGCGTTGAATGCGCTTCTTATACCCAAATGAACACTGTGTGACTCACGATAAAGATTTGTGGATCGAAAAAAAGAAAGAAATTTCAAATTTGGTTGAATATGGAAATCGGCTGATCTTCTCAGAGCGTTTATTGCAAAACAAAAGCACATTATAAATTGCAGAGTATTGCAGTTTCCTTTTTAAAAAAGTGTTTTGTATTCAGAATTGGGAAGCGCTGTGCTGTGAGAGGATGTGTGTTGATATTCCGGGTTCTGCGTCAATTGACATCAAGATGTAGGTGATGGCTGGACGCGTTTGGCTACGCTGCACAGTAACGTCATGGAGATAGGTCGGAGAATATCGCTAGGAATAGTGATGTCAGCTTCAGGGCCGGGGATATGATTTAGTGCCGCAGGGGCACTTGAATTTAGGGCGATGGATAAACGGATAAGATTAGCACAAGATGGCCACGCCCGGCTGCCTGATTTTGCATGTATAAAAGTGAGGGAAACTAGGGTACGGTGCATAGGAAATGTTTTTACAATCAATCAACGTATGCTTAAAACCACATTACCGAACGCTCGGGATAATAATATTTTTGAACGCACTATTCCTTAAAGCTAGCGGAGCAGAATGCTTGACCATGATTGAATCGGCGCGGGACGTTTCAGGCGGCCTGAAGGACGCAGGGACATTTCGGAGTGGGATATCAAAACATGATTTGTGGCAACGTGTATTACTTATTGCTGAAAGTCAGATCATTAGAACAAGTCATTATTCTCTCATGCACTAACCTATTTTAGTAAATAATTTCAATGTTAGGACGATTAGCACACCAGTTTCAACTTTACTTGCACATTTAGTGTTTGTCAATCATTTAACCATAATTCAGTCTGTGTTTATGTCAATGTTATAAACTTTGTATTGAACCTTTCCATCGTAGCTTAAGTAATGATATGTTGGAATACACTTGTGTATTCTGAAATGTTATGCTAATTCAAAATTACAAAAGTGCAATTAGACAATGTTCAAACAACTTCATCAAATAGCGCTGCTTGTCAACATGATAGTATTTGAGAGATATATACAGCAGGTGAGGGCGCTGGGAGTGGGACATTTCGGTGCAGAAAGAGCACGTACTGCACAGTAACAGCAAGTGGCGTTTAGGAGCATGAACTGCACGGCAACAGCAAGTGGCTTTTAGGAGTGTAGGACAATGGAGTATTACAGGCCCCTAGCGCCCAGATCCTCCAGATGGAGATGTGTGCACTAGCTACCTGCATTTTCACCGAAACCACTGGTGCAGATCCCACGACACAGTGTACACATGGCTTCTATTCTACTCCCCCCAACCGGAAGCAAACTAAAACTCTGAGCTGAGACGCAAGTGAAGTCCAACAAAGAGCTTGCATGCCTCCCTAGCCCCACACCTTCCCACCCAGACACAGGTCACCTCTGCCACTCACGCAATCTTTGGTCTGGCTTCACACTACACCCACTTCCAAAGCACAAGGAACGAGGTGCCATTTCCGACGTGGATGGTTCGGTTCCATTTACTGACCAAGATGGGGAATACCTTGTGCCACAGAGGTTATAATACTCTGCTGTACCCGGCTATCAGAGAATGAGCTGACACCAAAGTCCCAGAAAGGGAAACTATATACACAGTTCCACACTAGGCAGAGCATGCAGGCTCCCGCATACCCCATTGGTGGTAATATCTGCCCATTGGCAAAAAGCAGGGGCATGGCGACAGCCCTTCAAGATATAACAATGCATCCTAGTCTGCCCCTCACCCTTGACCAAGAGCACACGTGAAGCTCCACATTAGATGTATCACATGCCCCCCCCCCCAAGCTCACACACACGGCATCTGTCAAGGAACTCCAAAAAACACTATGCGCGCATGACTCCCACCTCCTTAATCTGGCGTAGCGCCTGCCCCTCCTCCACAGCACCAGGCCAAAGGACAGCCAAGCTGCATCAGTGCCTTCACCCCATCACTCTATTAAGAACACCACCCACATCATAACTATCCTGTCATACGCGCATGGCCCTCTCCCCTCTTCCAATCACCCACCATGACAGCGCCTGCTGCCCACAGCTGTTTAGACATGTTTACCAGATATTTCCAAGAGGAATTCTTGCTTCCCCACAGGGTCCTACTTACATGTGTTCAAGCCATGCTTGGAAACTCTCTTTGAACATCAAAACATTGCATCAGTATATAAAACATAACATATTCTTACTGCCTTCAATGCTGTGGTCATATGTTAAAAAATGTGGGTCACTTTAGCGAAAGCATCACCTTTTCATCACCCGTTAAATATTTTTCATTTTGTTTGGCACAACGGTGTTTTGCGTGAGATATTCATTGACACCCCCCCCATCTGGGATAGTTGCGATACCTCTTCTGCAAGAACTACTCACAACTGGCACGGGTTAGTTGTAGATGGCAGGATTTGTTGAGTGTTATGATTTGGTGTCAGAGCGTGCCTGCTGCGTGATGTCAGAGCATATGGAGAATATGTGGAATGTGTGCAGGTTTAGGATTCCAGTGTGGACGGTTGAAGGTTACTTGAGAGTTACTGGCGCGGCAGGACTGTGGCCTTGGGGGGCAGCCCAGGGTGGATGGAGTTCTGTGTGGTTTGGATGGCTTGGTTGTTTGGTCAGTTTTATGGTCCTTTGGGATTTGGGGTTTTGCTCGACTGTGGCAGGCCTGAGGTCCCGGGGGGCAGTCCGGGATGGGCAGTGGCAGTTTTTTTATTTTTATCAATTAGTGTGTTCCCATCGGGTGGTGAGGTGCAATGGGCGTAAGGTCCTTTAGTAAATTCGGTGCTCATTACGTGTTGCTGTTTTGTGAATGGAGGGAGGATAGTTTCGAGTTTGTGTAGAATGATGTAGGCTGTAGTGTTCTCAGCACCCGGGTGTGTTAGACCATATTTAGGGGTCTTCCATGATGATGTCGGGTGTTAGGTCTATGGTTTTTCGCGTGGTCCAGGTTGGTTGTTGCGTTGGGTTAGGCTTGTTCCTTTTTATGAGCTCGGATGTTTTCTGCCATGTTGGCCACTTGGTGGAAATCATCCGGGGTGTTGGTGTATGCTGTTTTGTGCTGGTCTCAAATTGTGGTCCTATGTGTGTGTGTGTGTATTGCTACAGTGGAGGAAGTGGTATGATTGCGGTTATAGCGTGTTTGTTGTTCCTGCATATGCATTGTGTGATTGCTAGGGAGGGAGAAGTGTTCTGATTTGATGTCAGAGCGTGCCTGCATCGTGATGTCAGAGCATATGGAGAATATGTGGAATGTGTGCGAGTTTAGGATTCCAGTGTCGACAGTTGACAGTTACTTGAGAGTTACTGTAGGAGCTGGCTGCGTGGGTGTGGGGTCCAGTGTTTGTCGTGTTGGTTTCTGTGTTCCCGTCGTGTCTTTGCCTTCAATGTGAACCCGAAAGGGTAGCAACCATGGGACATTAAAGCATGAGTGAAAGCTAACAATAATGGCGTGTCATCCGTTATTACAGTGAGCTGCAACAGCTTGGACAATTTGAGATGCCTGCCCTGTATGAGCTACTGAAACATCACGCTGAACACCTAGAGGAAGATTCACGAAGCAGCTATGAGCAGTAACTATACTGCTCACTTTAACTTACTCCTGGAAAGAGAAGAGTAAGTCAGAAGTAAGTTAGTGTTACTACCAGTGACTTCTTTGTAAAATCTTTAGGTATGCTCGCGTAACTTGTTTGTGAAACTGTCCTGGTCTGTTCAAGTTACTCACATATGACAAGGGAAAACGGGAGATCTATTTACTGGGTCAGCTGCTGGCACGCATATGTGACAACTTGAGACATACTGAGATTTCTGGCCTTGGAAGCTACTCACACATCACATTGGACGCCTCGGGCTGATTCCCAAAGACGCTATGAGTAGTTACTCTGACTTACTCTTGGGAAGACACTATATATAAAGAAAAAACAAACCCATGCACATTACTTTAACGTGGAAATCCAAATGAAAAAATAAACAACATTACAAAGGCTTGCGAAAATTGAGAAAAAACAGGGAACTAAATTTTGAAATTGAAATAAAAAAAGAAAAACTTAAGTATTCCAACGCAATAAAATCCATCAAAGCCTCTATAAAGCAGAATGATGCAGAAGCGATTTTGAAAGCATTGAATCAGAAAAATACGCGCCAACTATGGTCTCTGCTAAACGTCACATCTACATCAAAGAATATGATTCAAGAAGTTGATGCAGTCAGATGGGTGAATCATTATTCAACATTATATAAAAACACTGTACAATCAGACACAAAGGATATAGAGAAAGATGATGAACCTTGGGACCTTAATTGGGACCTAGAAGATGTCATCAGTACCATCAAGTCACTCAATTCTTCGAGAGCACAGGCCCTGATGGCTTAGCAAACAGTAATTTAAAAGCGGCGCCAGAAGATTGGGCTACATTCTTTCTTTTCCTTTTAAGATTAATTGAAAAGACGAAAGAGATTCCCTTAACTTGGACAACAGCTGTTCTGATTCCTATTTACAAGGCAGGAGATAGAAAAGATCCGGCTAATTATAGGCTCATAGCCTTATTAGATCCTTTGGGAAAATTATTTGCGGGTTACCTCCAAAAGAAATTGAATCGATGGGCAATAGATCATGACAAAAAAGCTAAAAGACAAACAGGCTTTGTTAATCGAATAGGCACCAATGTCAACCTTTTGTTGCTGAATATGCTGAAATGCGAAGCAATGGCAAAATCACATCAAGTATATGCTATATTTATAGACCTAGGGACTGCTTTTGATTCAGTCAATAGACAACTATTATAGTCTAGGTTAAGAGCCTGGGGTTGCCCCTCGAATATTCAGAATCCAATAAAACAACTATATTCTAACACCTCTATATGTGTCCAGCTCACGAAAGATGGAAGAGTGACAGAATCCATACCAACTGGGAATGGGCTAAAACACGGTTGTCCATTAGCCGCGTGCCTCTATAATCTCTTTACTTATGACTTTGGAGAGAAAATTCAAAATAACATGGCAAATCCACCAAAACTCAATAGTGAAACCATTCAAACGCTAATTTATGCAGATGACATTATTATTATAGATAAAACATTGAAAGGACTTCAACATTAGTGAACAAAGCTCAAATGTACATGACAGAGAATAACTTACAAATTAACATCAATAAAACCAGAATAATGAAACTCACCACTCAAAAAACTAAGATTCAACATAATATGAAGATTCAACTAGAAAATAAAGTGATCATTGCAACTAAAACAATAAAATATCTAGGTGCTCTAATTAATCCATCAGCGAATGAAGCAGAATGGAAAGAACATATTGAGAAGAAAGCGAGATCTTTGGCAAAACAAGGGCGCTTCTTCCACTTAAAATATGGAACATATTCAGCAAAAGCCACAATTCTGCTCTATAAACAAAAAGTAATTCCAATCTTGACATATGCGAGCGAGACACTCATTAATCAACAACTAATGAGATGGCCATATTACGAAGCATTATTTTGGAGGAAAACCCTTGCATTACCCAAAACATTTCCTATCAATAGAATAAGATTTGAACTAGCTTTACAATCGGTACAATCCATAATACTTTGGAAACAAATGGATTTGTTAAGAAAAAATCATTTCTGAGGAAAAAATACCAGCATTAGAAATCCTAAAGGAAAAAAAAGGAAACATTTCAAACATCAGAAAATGAGAGCGGAAGATATCACAGAGGAAATGTTGCTTAATAGACCGCAGTATGCAAAAAGGAAGGTTCAAACGAATGATTGGATAGGAACGATAGAAGTACAGAAAAAGTACAAGCGTCATCTTAATGTGGAAACTGAAGTAAGAGCACTCAATGAACTACCATCATATCTGGCACAGTTTCCGTGTTGTAATACCCGTGATCTGTTCTTGCGCTTTCGTTTAAACATATTGCCCACCATAGAATACCATGCTTTGATAGATAAACCAGCCACCAAATCCGCAGCTTGTCGATTTTGCAAAGATCAAACGAGAATAGAAACTCTATTTCATGTGATCCTGGTTTGTCCAGCTTTGAAAGCAAAAAGAGACTTATATAGAGATTTCTTTAAAATCGCTGAAAAACAGCTGACAACTGAGGAAAGATGGGCAGAACTCCTTGAAGGCAAGAATCAACATCTTATAATTACTGTGATTAAATTCTGGAGTGAGATTACTAAAGAATTTTAGATGAATAATAAGAATAGAACTGTCTGAATATTTTGTAAAAATGTATGCAAATATAAATGAAAAGTTTGTTAATTCAAACAAAGCATTTTAATGAAAAAATAAAAATTTAAAAAAAATAAAGACTTTACTAGAAGTAACATTTAATTACTTCTTGAAAGAGAAGTCTAAGTCAGGAATAAATCAGATTTACTACTGGAAACAGCTGTGTAATTCGACCAGTACCTTTCCAGAAGTTTGCTTGGTAACAGCTCCTATGGTTTTCTGGACTGTGCAAGCTACTCACATTTAACATGGAACAGCTTGAAATCACTAGGTAAAACCCGGGGATGGAACACAGTCTGACATGGGACAGCTTACAAACAGTGGTCTTGCGAGATACTAAGACTCACATTGGACTAGTTCATATTTCTGGATATCAGGAACTGATATGATTGATATGATTGGCTATTTATAACGCGCTTAATACCCAGAGGTTTCAAAGCGCGGACCCGTGGATAGAACCTGTGTTGCTCTGTATCGTCTTGCTGTCAAGGCGAGCATGTTGGCCCTGAGCTATCCTCCCGAGACAAAGTTCTGTACCTCATGCCACAGCTTGAGGTACAGTACCTATCATAGACATTTATAATGTTGCCTGAGACACTATGTGCCCTTTTCCCTGATATGATTGGCAGCATATAACTCGCAGCACACTCACTGTCTATGTTGCCTCCAAAGCTGCTCAGCCAAAAAGAAAAGGCAAAGCATCTCGTTGAACGGTGGCCACCATTTTGGAATGGTGATTTCCAGACACTGGCCTCATTCTGAGTTTGGCAGTAATTCAGTGGTAAATCTTCCAAATTATCGCCACATCTGTTTTACTGTTACTGCCAATTGGTCCTGTGGGTTTACCACAGGATTACATGTGGTGGTAGGGTCGTGTTAGTCCCCATTTTTGGAGTCCATAGTGCTTAGTGGTGTTGTTGGCAGAATGACTGCATCGTGGTAATTCTGCTGCAATAATTCTGCTGATGTTTTACTTTAAAGTGGAGGATTTACCTCCCGCATAATTTTGGAGGTAAATCCTCCACATCAAGGTCAAAAATCAGAATTTGGTGGTGTGGTAAAAACGGAAGTAATTCTATTTCCACCAAGACAAGTGATGGAAACGGAATTACAGCCACTTTTTTATCACACCACCAAACTTGTAATGATGCCCACACATATTGTAGAGTGTATTTATGTTGGGTATTCATTCATTCCCTGGCTCCATGTGCATTTATGGTTTTAATATTGTGCTTATGTACTCTTAGATTCTTTTTTTAATGTTTTTTTAAAGCAGCACCCAATTTTTTAAAAAGTATCTGCATTTTGTTAAATGTGTGCTTGAAAGGGGATGGCGTTGTTACATCGACTATCTTTTTATAGTCTACAATTTGGTCATACACATTTGGTTGATTCGACCAAATACCCCCTACCAGTATGCCAAATGTGTACGGCCAAATTGTAGATTATCAAATGATAGTTGATGTAACACCGTAGAACCATTTGCAACTGCCACAGTCAATGTTGTCTTTGTTCAAATGTCACTTTTATCTTTTCTCATTCACACAATGTTTCTTTACATTTGTGAATTACCACAGGAATGTGTTAACAAATTGGAAGAATTGTATAACTTTTCTGTTTGTCGTGGCCAGGAATTTGAACAGTTGCCATGTTGAGTAGAGGCATGGCACAGCTGCAGTTCAAAGCCCGGTCAAGGTCACCAAGTTTCTCAGCGATTCTTCTTGCTCTTTTGTCCCACAGAAACAAGCATTTCCAATGATACAAAGACTGGTATGTACAAATGTCATTCTCAAGTACATTCAATTGACTGAGGAAGCCACCCGCACATGGACAACTTAAGATCCGTTGACGGATTGGATAAGGCACTTGCTCATGGAGCAGTTTGACATGTCACACCATAGCACCCTCCCAAAATGTAAACAATCAGTTCTTCTGTCTCCTGTCACACTTGACCATCCACTTTTCTCATTCACCAAAGAAGTTTTCAAATGAGACTTTCATTATGAAGGTCTTTATTTCACTTGTACTTCTGGAGCCTCCAAGGATCGGATTGTCTTTGCATAGCTCGTGAGCTCAACTATTCAGAACATAGACCTAGGGGTAGGTCTCTAAAGAAACCAATGTGCGTCATCAAGGCTCTTTCTGTTGCTCAACTCATTGCAGTTTCCACATGCCATTTCTGTCGATGTGAAAATGTTGTAGTCCTAGTGGTTGAAGGGGCCAGGATGGGAAGGAGAGGACATACTCGAACTTGAGAGATGGATGGAAGTGGAAACGATCATTTGTAGAGAGAAACTTAATTGGATATGGTGAAAGGCAGCTGGCAAACTCCAAAGGTTCGTCCAAGGGAGGGTGTTGTGGTTGTGCAGTGGTTACATATTTATCATTTTGAAGTTGGCGAGTCGACCAAATACATATTTATGGGTAGAGGAGTGTGGGGCATAACACCCCATAACAGAAAAAGAGAGGGTTGATCAAAATGATTTGGCCAAACTTACCATCTACAAGTGTATAACCATTTAATGATGTAGAACCAGTGGTGCGATTGGTCTGGGACATGTACAGGGAAAGGAGCCTTGTACTAGTTCGTGAAGGGTCCAAGCTGCAAAATTAAATGCATGAGACCCCGTGAGCGTTGATTAGGAGATCAGCTACAGACTTGTAGGCCAGCTTGTAAGGTGAACAGAGGGCAGTGGAGGCTGGAAATTGAGTGCAGAAAGAGAGACAGGTACCTTTGGTGGATCTGGAATGGCTTTCAAGCTGTAGAAATGAAGGACAGACTCTGCCAGGGTATGGAGGAGTGCAAAGGTGAGCAGGACAAGGTGCAGGCAGAGAGAACATGTGTAGGTTTGCAAGGATTTTAAATGAGAATGCAAAGGAGACAGTGGGCCTCATTACACGGAAGGCGGTAAGGGTTAACGGTCACCGGTAATGGTACTGGTGACCGTTAACCCTTACCACCTTACTACGAGGTCCCTTTGCGGGTTGGTACTTTAACGCCTGCTTTTTAGCAGGCGTTAAAAACAAACCCGCAAAGGGACCAGGGTGCTAATTACGGTACCGCAATTTGCGGTACCGTAATTAGCATCTTCCCCATTCCCATTATGCCCTATGAGGCAAAAATGGGAATGGGGAAGGGGGAATTACCGCCCCGCCAACCTTGGAATAGGGCGGTAATTCCCATTTCCTCCAAGGCGGTGCCGGTATTTTACCGGCATGGACCAAGGTGCTAATAGCACCTTGGTCCACCGCCTACCGTGTAATGAGGCCCAGTGTTTGGTAAGTTCTGGGGCAGGTAAAATGGAGAAGATTCAGAGAGGATACTTGGTGGTATCTAAGTTAAAGAACAGTGACACAGGGGCATGGTGGAGATGGGGTGGAGGTCAATTCGAGTGTGCAGGGGGAGAGGCTGTAAGTCAATCAGGGAAAGGTCCAAGGAGGTTCAGTGAAGGAAAGAGGCCTTGTGGTTGCCTTGTTGGGCGAGATGGAGAGAGATGCCTTCTGAAGTTTGGGTGGGATCTACATTACAAGTAACGAAAGGAGGGTTTGTCAGTATATGGAGGCAGTGGAGTGGGAGTGAGCAGGAAAGGCGCTTGGAAAGAAACCATTTTAAGGATCTGGGAGTGGTCTTATGGTGGGCAGGAGAGACATGAGGCTGCAAGAAATAGGCCTTCCGTGGGCCAGGGAAGGATTTAAACTAGAATGGATGGACAGAACTCATGATTTGCCGAGGTGCAGGCAGGCATGTTAATTTCTCGTCTGAACACTGCTCTCAGATGGATTTGGGTTGGCCTTTGCCTTCTGCCTAAAGGGTCGCTATTGAGTGAGGGGCTGTTTTGACCCAGCAGGCGTGTTTGCTTGTTAACTGCCCTGTTCCCTGCGCTTCACTTGTGCAATCCGCTGCTAAATAAGGAAGTTTGTTAAAAGAAAATAAACACAACGTCCGCAATGATTGCACTTATTTACAATTACGCACATAAAAAACACGTGCACACGCAAAACATGCACACACAAACGTGCGTACAAAAGATGCTAAAAACACACACTCGACTCGTCGGTGCACGGACATTTCCTGCGTGACTGCCCACATATCCACAGGCCGCCAGTGTGCAGGAGTGTGCAGGTCATGAAGGCAAAGCTTAGAACTTGTACGTTTGACTTTCACATTGAAAAGCAGATTCAAAACATTTCCATTGAAATGCGTAAGACTCAATACTACACAAATGTTTTGGAGATTCACCACAGTAAAACACGTTTGTTTACAATTAGAGTTAAATGAGGGTTCTTTGGCCCTCCAAACAGGGGTGTGATGAGGGCTCTGCACAGTGGATTAATCTTCAGAATAATGCATTCATCCTCAGAAAAGAGGACTGCTCGGAGGACTTAAGGATTCATTTCCGGTTCAAGGTGTGTCTCTGGAGAACAGGTCTTTGTCAGATGCATACGCTAATCGGGTGGTATCGGCCATGTTGCCGTCAGATTGCGTCAGATGTGCGCGTATCGGATGATGTTAGGCTCGCATTTGCATGTTACAAAATCTGTCAGGCACGCACGTATTTATCAAATTGCGTCAAATACGGGAGGAGCTACCAGATACCGTCCACTGACTTCTGTGTCTGGTTATTTTTGTCAGCAAGTATTGCCTCTCTGTAACAAAGTACTCTTACACAAAGCTGTTATCCTCCTGCACACTAATAGTGACGCTGATACGACTGGCCTCTGTAATGGAGCACGGTGGTGTATCTGTTCCGAAGGGGCGCCGCCTCCTTTGTGACGCTCCCTGCTTGAGCTGTGGACTGTACACGGTGGATGTCCGGTCCTGCGTGGGTAATGCGCTGCCAGTATCAAGCCCTCGCCATCTCATGAAGAAGCGGCAGTACCTGTCAAAAGAAAATCAGTGGAATAACACCATTAATAAGTGGGCCTGTGGAGAGCAGGTTCTACTGAGAGATAGCAACCTCCGTTGTGCATGTATTCTCAACTATTTTTCACTCTAGTCATAGCTTCCTACACTCTAGGCTTGGCCTGTAGCCCCCAGAATTTTACGCTCTTCTCCGGGTCTTCAGGAAAAGAGCTAAAAAACGATGGCATTTCAGTGTGCCAATGCTGACAGGGCAATGGAGTGGTCTCAGTTTTTCAGCTCTATATATGCCTACAGTTGGACAGGCTGTCCATGGAATCCTGATACACCACTGCTCTATGTCTCCGAATACTCCAGACAGAGACCCTACGTTATCTAGAATCATTAAGAAAAACAGGAAATTCCTACACTTTGACCTGCAACTCCAGAAATTGTTCCCAAATACCCCTATGATGGCTTATAGGACAGACACATTTTAGGGATAGGTTAGTGCGAGAAGAAAAACCACCAGCAGATCCACAGCGTAGACTTGGTGCGCAAAAGAACGGTACATATCCTTGCCTGAATTCCTGCAACTGCAATAATGTTATGAAGGGTAACTCCATTCAGCACCCTCACACTGGCAAACTAATTGCATTGTGTAATTTTGCTACTTTCAACACACCTGGTCTGATCTACATAATTAAATGTCCATGTGGGTTGATGTATTTGGGACAAACATCTAGAACTGCCTGGGAGAGATGGTTGGTACATAAATTCAACATGCGCATCCACAATTTGAAATCAACAGTAACCAGACATTTTTTAGACAAACGCCACAACATCTCACAGAGTTGATTTGCTATTCTAGAATTAGTGAGGATATCTACTAGAGGTGGTGACAAATTTCAACATCTGCTAAAAGGGCGATATACTGGATATACCGCTTAGGCACTATCTTCCCTAGAGGTATGAATGAGGAATTTAGTCTGCAATGCTATCTGTTATTTATTTTCCTCACCATTACAGACGTCTGGACTCAGCGAGTTGTGTTGGCGAGTTCCTTCTATTCGAGAAGTTGATCCTTGGGGAACTGCTGTATGGCTTTACTTACGTGTTTCTGCAGCTATTGGTTTTTACTTTACACGAATTGGAGACCGTTTGAGTATTCATTTAGTATTGCGAATTCCGCAATAACAGGTACATCCCAAAGGGCTTTATGGGTACCGGTACTACACAGGATTCTATTTACTTTTTAGCCCCTTATGAGCATTTGAGCATTGGACCTGTTTTGTCTTCTCTTTCAGTTTTAGACGGCCAGTTTCGCTATTCTTTGTTACTGGTAGTTACAGCGATATTTAGTTACAGGTATAGTTTTTACTTATTAATTTGGTTATTTATACATGCATGTTTGAATCTTTAACCTTCAGTCTGTATACTACAGGCACTATATTTTGGATTAAATTTCTTCACTCAGTTGATTGTGATTTGATCACATATTTAGCAGCAACACTTTTATTCTAATATCTTTAGTGGCTTCTTGAAGTTGCATGATCAACTACTGGATTTATATACATCTCTATGTACTGTTAGTACCCTCTAATGTATACGCATAAATGAAGACAATGAGATTCACGAGTGTAGAATATTTACTCATTTGATGTTATATTATGTTGACAAATTATGTTAATCTGCCACTTATGAAGGGATTGCTATCCCGAAATGCATTGGGCCTTCCATTGAACAGAAAAGAAGATTTTACCTTTTTTACGGGTGCAGGAGAAAGAGAGAGGCTGACACGGCGCTGACATTTTTTTCACAAATATTTATTGAGATGTTAAAGAAAAACCTGTCCGGCCATATCACTATGAGGGGTTTCCCTGCCACAACCTAAACTAAAAGAACCATCAGAATGTCACTGTCCTGTGTCCAAACCTATCTCTAGCCCGTAGACTCTACAACTAAGCTAAGGAGATGTAATAACACCAACGTTCTTCAACCAGGGGAATGAATCCCTTCTGCTGGTGGATGCAGAGTTTTCTTCTTGACAACTGTCCAAAATGTTCTCAAGCTAAGGGGAATGAGATGATGTCTAAATCTGCTTCCACAGGAGTTCAAACAAAGTCAATAGATCCTTACCCGGGAGAATGACTTCCTTCTCCTGGATTGCTTATGGACTTCCACATCCTTTTACAGGATCTGGGGAAATAGCTCTCTTCCTCTGATGCTCTCCGGTTCCCCTAGTAAGTTACACAGTCATTCAATAAGGTTGGCCATTCCTTCCAAGTGTAGGCAAACTTCCACTCTTTCTCACTGGTATTCTCTTTGTCTGGCTTCCTGACTCTTTTCACAATTCCTTCGTCGGGGTCCAAGACCGTTCTATTGCGTTCAGCAGGCTTTGCCTCCCCACTGATTTGAGGCAGATTTTCTCCTTGACATAGCTCCTTATTGTTGGCATCCTTGATGCTTCTCTGGCGGTCAGTGGTTTGGGGTTTGTCACTGACCTGAGGAAGCCTTCCTCGAATACACACTTTGTACACTTCACTTCCCTTACCGTTGGGGTCCACGACCCTTCTCTTATGAGTAGTGGGCTTATGCCTGGCACCACAATGAGGATGGTCTCCTCTGTTGCTTATCTGTACTTGGTGGGTGTCCACGACCCTTCCCTGGTGGTCAGTGGGCTTATTGGTACAGCCACTGGGAAGAGGAAGAGTTCCTCATTTGCAGTTTGCTTGATGGTAGTGGTCCTCAATCCTTCCCTGGTGGTCAGTGGACTAATAAGTATGGCCTCTGGGATGAGGAAGAATTCCTCAGATATAGTATTCTCTATGGTAGGGGTCCTCAACCCTTCCCTGGTGGTCAGTGGATTTATTGGTACAGCCACTGGGATGAGGAAGAACACCTTGGAGGCAGTATTCTTGATGATAGGGGTCCACAACCTTTCCTTGGTGGTCAGTGGACATATCGGTAGGGCCACTGGAACGAGGAAGAAGAGCTGTACTGCATGTCAGGGCTTTCGGGGCCCCTGGCCTCTGTGGTTACCAACGGGTTGATGAGAATTAGCCTTAGCCTGCTTTACTTGCACCTTTGCCTCCCCTCCAGGTCTCCCGCACCACGCGTTACCTTGATTTGGGTGTAGGTGTGTTGCTAGGGCTTCCAGGGACAGAGGTCCTCCAACTTGCCTCTGCAAGGCTCTTCAGTCTGCCATCTGCTGTCAGATGGTGATTCTAATAGCAGCTTTCTTCTGGTCGCCTTTCCTCCGGCCGTTTGCACAGGCCTGCTCCTACAGACCTGCTCGGACTCTCACGCGGCCGCCTGCCTTGTCTCTGTTCTCTCCTTCCTTTGGTCTGTCAAACAAGTTCGAAACTCCCTCGTCAGACGAACTCCAACCTATCTTGGCTGGGCTTGACACATTGCTTAGTCCTTGGTCAGTTTTTATACAATGTAGTAGTGTCTTATTCGACCCATTGTATAAATCCTTGTTCTCTCTCTCTTGGTCTCAATCCTCATTCCTCCGCTGCACCACCTTGTGCCAGTATTTCTCTAATTAATGATCTTTATGGTTCCCATGTTCTTCTTCGTTGTGGTACTTGTGGTCACACTGAGGTCTTCTGTATTACAATAGTACATGGGTGTGTACTGTTTGCAAAGAGATTAGCAGAGGAAAGTGTAGCTAGAGTATGTGTTGGTGCAATGGAGTTTACCGGGCTATACACCAGGGTGTTTTCCTTGTCCCCAGTAGGGGAGTTCCACCCCATGAACGCCTTCCACATTGAACCTCCCCTAGGGGGAATATTGGGTAGCGGCCACAGCTCTCTAGCCTCATGGAAAAGGGCTCGCCTCTGGGGGACGTGACGAGAGCAAGTGAATCGAATTACCTTATTCACCTGTTTGTATAAATTGACACTTTGATTTGATACAAAGTTTATTTAATAATTTGACTGGTTTCACCAGTACAAAGGTGTGCAGGGGACAGGGGTATCCAACCTGTTGGATACCCTCTAATTTTCATGTTTGACGGGGTTACATTACCGCCCCTGCACTCAGCAAAAGTAGTAGAAAGGTCAAATGAATGTTAAGAGTGTTTACTACTTGAGTGTGCACTGGAACCCTATCTGTTTATGTCCATGGAACATTGGCAGATTACATGATAGGTTTTTGTCAGGCACCCAACCACTCATTGCACAGGATGTGCATGCTTGATCTTAAAACGGCTGTCGTGTGAGGTTTCTTACTAGGCCTTCCTCTGCCAGGTACAGAAATGGGAGTTCTAATGCGAACAACTTAATACCTGTTTTTTTCACTCGATAGTGGATGGTCTAATTTAATGTGTTTTGTTATTTACATCTTAAGCAAATTAGTGAAATTTCCGTTTACTCTGTTAGAATGAAATCTAAACACAAAGAAACTAAATTGCTGTCACTGTGCTTATTTTTTCTATATTGCTTCATAGTTAGAAATGTTCATGTCTATATATTGTGGCAGTATAGTTAATGTTACATCGAAATGTACATAGAGAAATACTATACGATACAAAAAAGTTTATTATGAGCATAACCCCCAAAAACTTCACATAGAAATAAAACTATGTATACATGAATACCTATTTCATAAAAATATCTTTGCAAGTCTAAACATATATTCAATGCATTTAAAATGCTTAGTAAAAATACATATAGAATTCATATCAAGCACAATAATCTAACATCTAAAAAGATTGGTAGCCAATATCAAATCATGAGATCCTGCCTCTAAAATACATAGTTATCCAATCACAGTAGGACTATTTCTCCTACTCAATTTAATCTACAAATTCTATATTAGCACCTACCTTACTTATTAAAACTTAAAAGTTATCATGTTAAACTTTGGTACCGTTGTCTTCTGCGCAAGAGACACCCCAGATAGCTGGCCACAGCAAAAACAGTACATTTAAGAAAGACCAACAACACTCATGTGGGAAGATATTGCGTTATTTCTTAATAACAGTATTAACCATTTCTTCCTCATGGGTGAGTATAGCGGGCACGAAAGCAAAGAATGTATCTCGGTTTCTGGAGATGGCACACATTTTGGACAATACCAAGAATTCAAACCACCTTAATGCATCGAGCAGTTACCCAAAGGCAAAGTCCCCAGAAAAAATGTACTGTGCATATGTTTTATGAAGAGTTCTTATCCAATCAAGGTACCACTCATCACCCAGGGTAGTTTCCAGATAATATAATTAAGAGATAAAGCCTTGGACATAGATTTTATCAATAAATCAGCTGGCATCAAATCCTCATAGTCATTTTTGACTGCAGGCGCCATCTGCTTATTTAGAATCATTGTGTTGGAAATTAGATTCACATGGCCTATTTTTGACAAAACACCCTCACTGTGGATATACAACTATCAACCTTTATTTATTTATTCATTTATTTTATTTATTTGATTCTTATGTAGCGCTTTTATCCAAAGTGCTTCACACAAAGTACGCAAAACATGAGCAAATGATAAAATACCACAGCTTTTAGGCTCTTAATTCATATGACAGATTCGAGAAAAGCAGTATGAAGAAGATAGGATTTTACAAGTCTTTTAAATTGAGCAAGAGAAGAGCAGAAATGGATATTAAGTAGTAGTAGTCACTTCCATACCTTTGGGACAAGGCGTTGAAAAGAACGAAAGGTTGAAGATACATATGAGGACGAGGAACAGTCAGCAGGAGAAAGTGAAGCATAACGAAGAATAGAAGAATGATATAACAAAATGAGAGAAGAAAGATAAGGAGGAGCTAAAACAGGTATGTATTTAAAGACCAGGCAAAGACACTGAGATTCAAAGTGATGTTGGATATGTAGCCAATGAAGACCAGAAAGAGAACTTGCCTCATTGGGATTTAATGAAACTGTCCATCGCACTTCAGTAGGGTAGTAGTTCTCTAAAAGACTGTAATCCAAGCCAAAGAGACTTTGGATAAGGTTTGAATAAGTTAACATATTCAATACCTGTGCGCCCCTGGTCTAGCTTTAGTGCTGTATTTGGGATATTTCACTTGTGTATAAGCACTTTAAAAATAAACAATTACAATACTTTAGTATGGACAGAAGTTATCTTAGGAATGTATTTTTCTTACATATCAGAGCCTCTGATCTTTGAATGATCCATATCTCTGCCCTGTGTATAGCTGATGATTGACTCTGTGCTTGGTAAACTTCTAATGCAAGAGACCCTCTTCTCCCACACATATTGTAAAGGACACGATTGCCCATGATTTGCGACCAAGTATCACTTCACTTTCTAAGGTGCCGCTCCATCCAAACCCCATTTCTTGGAAATCTAATCCCTAGAAAATCATAGTAAACAACGGGCTGAATCACCTAATTGCCAAGGGAATTTTTGTACAGTCATTATTTCGTATCTATAACAGACCATCTAATTTGTTTTATTGGTATTGATCTTTAAACCCAGTGATTACGTGGATTAATGCATGCGACCAGTTGTTTGCAGAGGTTCATTGCAGTTTTACAAATAGGCATTGCATCATCAGCGAACAGCAATATGACAATATTTTCGCCATCCAGCTTCGGAGCATAAGCCGCTAAACCGGCCATTTGACTTGCCAATACATTTATATATAGGGAAAAGAGTAAAGGAGCAAGAACACACCTCTGATTGAATATTAAAGTAAGGGGTGCATTTCCCTCCACAACCAAACCTAATTGAGGCTAAGCTATGGGCACATAATGATTCAATTGCAGCCTAAACATTACCTGTGATTTGCGAAGACCTACAAATTGACCAGAGCATGCAAAAAGGCACATAATCAAAGGCTGTGATTAAAACAACAAATAATAAAAACATGCCACCTTTGCCTCCATTCACCTATTTCAGCATGCTTAATCTAAATATATGTTCTGTTATTCCTATTTTTCTTCTTAAACCTGCCTGTAAATGAGTTAAAATATGATTGTCGCCAGCCCATTCTTCAAACATATGGACAAGCACTGGATACACTTTCTCTAGAGGGTCTATAAGAGAAACAGGTCTAACATTTGCAGGGTCTACGCATCTTCCTTTCTTTAATATGGGAACAATTTTGGCACCAGCCCAAGCCACTGGAATGGTGCAACTATTATTAATAATGTTAAAATGCTTTGTCAAAAAAAAACACCCATCCTGAGGCATTGTTTAAAAAGGTAAACCTCGAGCAGTAAAACATAAAGGGTCTTCCGAAAGTATGAAATGTTCACTTTGGTAAATATTTTGGGATGACATCTAATGCCGGACTCTTCTTCTTCTGTTGTATTACATAAAGTACTAACATGTGAAAGGGACTGACTGGTTGAAATACTGGGGTCTAATTCAAGCCTTGATTCTAATACGCATGTAACACACCTGCCCAAAGTTTTCTAGAGTTCCTGTTTACAAGAGCTTCCATCAGCGCTTCCCATTTTTCCAATTCTAAATCCATTTTTTCTCAATCACATATTCATACTTAATTCTTTCTTCTGAAACTAAATCAGGGTTGCTGTTGTCTGGGGTATTTAGTGCTTCCATGAGTAAGCGAGTGGCGTAACACAAAATGTGCCCCCCATGAGCCCTGCAAATGCTCCGCTAATTTCCTTGAAGAAGGGTAGGCTGCAGCAGATCCCAGGCAGGGCTGTGCCACCACCCATGCAAAATGTGCATGAGGATCATGTTGCCACACAAGCACAATTGACTGGGTGAAAAATGTGAGCACGTGTTTAATCAAACCGTACACATCTTTCACCTAACATAGAAACAAATGGGCACCATCTAATGCTCAAGCTTATCAGCCACAACTGTATGAGGCGTATGAAATTACTATGTGCATGTTACTAGAAGAGGCAGCTTTTGGTATCATGGGAATAGTCAGATCCTGAGTTGATAATAGCATTGTAAATTATTCAACAATTCAAAGTCCGTGGTGGCAGATGAATATTTTTAAAGGAGGGGTTTTAATCTCTCACAAATAGTTGTATAAGCAACCGTTAGCAATGAAGGTGAATTGCATGGGAACATTGAGAACATTTTCAAGATAATTTGGCCCTCATTATGAGTTTGCTGGTAACCCACCTGTACTACTGGCGGGTTACCGGCAAACTCGCCTTACTGTTACCGGCGCCCGATATCCCGCTGTTATCCATTCCATGGAGTCCCATAGTTCTCCATGGGATAGGAACTATTGAATCACCTGCACTGCTGTTGACAGTGCCAGTGATTTAGTCATTTCTCTGCTGCTAGGGGCCTGAACTCCCGGCAGGTCAGGTCTGCCAGTAGATCACTGCCCCTACCGGCAGACTCAGAGTGAGCTGGTCTGGTAAAAATGCCAGAGCCGGTAGTGCCAGGATTTTTTCTGGCATTTGTACCAGAACAGTTACCCCTAATGAAGGCCAATGTGTTGAAATGGTGCATTTTACAGTATAATTATTTAGAAAAACTAGGTAAAAAAGCCACACAGTGTGTTCTCTAGGGTAACACATGAAAGAATCCAGTAAATGCCATGTCACCAACCATACAAAGAAGCATTTTACAACATTTTCATAATTCATGTGTCTATACCATTGTCATTGTAAGTCACATTCATGCAGCTGTGTCCAAAATCTCTTCCAGTATGGTTACTGCAAATCCGGCATGAAGCTGCGACCACAATCCATTTTAGTATGTTCACTGTAAATCACTTTCATGAATATGTGGGCACAATATATGCCAGCATGTTCACTGTAAATTACATTCAGGAAGCTGCAGTCACAATCTATGCCAGTAGCTGTCACTGTAAATCACTTTCATAAAGCTGCAGCCACCATCTTTGTGAGTATTGTCACTGGAACTCATATTCATGATGCTGCATTCACAATCTATACCAGTAACAGTCAGAGTAAATAAATTTCATGAGCATTGGGGCACTGTCTAAACCATAATTCCTAATGCAGTACTTTAATGGCTTTCAACAAAGCACTGCCACTATAAATATGATGTAACTCAGCAACCCTTGAAAAAACACGATCACATTAACCTTTCTCTCCTTACAAATTATCACCCATTGCTATCGCCATACAAGTACTATCTTGTATATCTTGTAACTTTTCATAGTTAGTCACTGTCCTGTCATTTCTAATTGTCCAATCCCTTTTCTTCAACATGGAGCTTATTTTTTGCCTAGGGCATTTTAGAAAACAGTCCTTACAACTTAACATTGATTACCAGGATACATTACGGTAACATGGAATTTGTTTGCTCCAGTGTTTCATCAAAAGCCAGCAATAAACGTCTCTCTCTATTTTGAATAGTGATGAAAACATGCTAATCATTTAGGTTGAATTGCTAATCCGTTTTTTTTTATTTATTTAGCAATTTCCACTAATCAATTTTGCAAAACTGATTCATGCCTTGCATTAGTGAAATACTGTGTGTTGAGCTGGCTGGCAGGCAAGGGAAGGACAGAAAACCTGAGCAACAGGGGAAAGAATAATTAGCTCAAAAAACCAGCTGTTTTGTTATTGCAGCCTACCTTTCTAGGTTTTATTGCCACTTAATACTACAGCACATCAGCTCTAACTACCAGTGAACGCTGTTCATAAGGAGAGTCACTCAGAGAGAAGTGTTAGTTTGTTTGCGCTGAGTCCACATAGAGAAACAGACTGCCCATGAAGGTTTTAATGCAGTAAAGAGTACAAATGAGAAGACATCCCACATAACTCTGGGAGGGTACTATGTGATATTTTCGCATTTTTATTGTCGCCTACCAAAAAGACCAGCTAATTTTCGGTGGCCTGCAAAAAGTGGAAATATTGCAACCCTTTGCCCCCCACCTCTACCCTCACTGGCGGGATGTCTGTAAAATCAGGGGGTTTCATACCCCTACCCCGAACACACACACGCAGACATAAACACACACTCACACACACATAAACATTTACTTGTTCTCCTGCAACGTCTCTTCCTGGTCCTGACGTGCTTGTTGGAACCTGCACGCGCCCGTGTGCGGCACAGGCATGACAGTTTGATTTAGAAAGAGCGGTCTGTGCGGCCACAGAGCGGTCTTTCTAAATCAATCTTTTCTTTTTTCTATCATCATAAAAACACTTTTTCACTAAATACCCTCTGGGAGTAGAGACATTAATGGAACTGTCAAACATTGGGTTTCTCATTTAGGACCTTTGTTTTATATATATCCAGCTATTTGCATTGCAATGCCACTCTGTGCGGTTTGCTAATGCCTTTGGTGCCATAGAAAGAAAGGTGGCCGAATCAGTGCTATTTATTTGTCAGCACATGTGCTGCCTTCTCGTTCTGCACAAAGTTAAGGAAGATGACGCCCCCAGGTAGGAAGTCTACCAGCGCAGTTTACCCAGCTTCATACTGACGTCTGGCCAGTTATCTCACAGCAGCATTACTGCCCCTGGAGCAACTTTACCCTGGACATTGAGGGACATCAGTGGTGTCATGTTCTTATTTGGGGTGAGAGCACTGGTGTGTCATTGCTGGATTTGTGGGGCCTCTGTCTGTGGCTCTTTACTCCCTCATTGTTTGGTTGTGTTTTGGGGTTTTCAATTTGTATGTTATGTTGTGTGTGGTAGACTGCAGCTACCACAGTTGACAACATGCCTTACAAGAAGGGATTTTCAGAGCCTATGCAGTAAATTCAAAGGTACGGCTATGAAACGTGCTGGGTAACCATTTGACCAGAGTGGCAGAATATGTATAAAACAAAGTGAGTCGAAAGACATAGAACAAAAACCCCAGGGAGAGGTGGTCAAAATGTTTGCATAATATGCTTCTATATTTTTACACATATACTGATTGTTCCTAGTCAGAGGACATGGCAGTAATGAACTTATGTTATGCCAGAATGTGAATACCTGTGAGTCATATTTATTACCCCCCACTGTTTGGGCTCACTGTTATTCATTCTGAAAGTATTTATTTATTTAACATTTATAGATACATATATATATATTATAGTGCAGCGATTGCCGCACTATATTTACGTTGAGTATCAAGTTCCATGGGAAACCCAAAAACTAATTACTAATAACTTTTGACTTGCATGGTGGATTTGGCTGATACTTTGTAAACAAAAAGTTTGACAGGACTCCCCCAGACTGGACATCTTGGGAAAGATTTGTTAAAAAATGAAAAAGTTGAGAAAGAAATAAAATGCTGTTTTCGGCCTACTCCCATTCATTTCCCCATAGAGGAAAAGTCAAAATTTCTGCGCAGCACACAGCAAAAACCGATGGACAGAAATGGACCAGGTACAAAACAACTTGGGCACGAAGCATTGATTCGGGTGGGGTCTGGAGTTATTCTGTCCAGTAGTTGTTAAAATATTTGATGGAGAAGGGGTGCATCCTTCTCCCTAAATTATAGCCATATCTCCCATGGTGCTATGCAGCAGAGAGGCTTTTCAGAAAGGAAAAAGCCGGCATTTTGTTTTCTACATGAGAGATAACCAGGGTTATTATAGGAATAACCAGGATTAGCTGAAAACCAAAAGTTGAAAAATGCCATTTGGAGACAGAAAAAGGATGAAATGGCATTAGGTTAGAGGTGGGGCGGGGGAAGGGGACACCATGTGAAATTGGGGAGTTGTGGGGCGCTAGGGATCAAGTTCAGAGCTCGAACATTTTTTCATAACTAGGGTTATCCCAGAGACAACCCGGGTTATAGTAGAAAACTGGATCAGGAATTAAAGTGTGTCACATGGAAATAACTTTGATTATCAGTTCCATTTATGTATAACCATGGCCATCTAGCAGGTCCAAAAGAAACATATTGGGGTGACATGTACAGTGGACACGGCCGATGGCCATGACTAGTGGCCCAGCAGTGTTTTAAAATATACAGGGGGCATGGCCGAAGGCTGTACTCACTGGCCTGGGCCAAGGCCCAGGCTAGTGGGCCTGAAAGACATGCATAGTGGATATGATTGAAGACTGTGGCAACCTAGTGGGTCCAAAAGAAACATATTGGGGGAACATGTACAGTGTATACAGCAGAAGGCCATGGCCTCTGACCATGGCTGAAGGCCATAGCTAGTGGCACAGTAGTGTTTTAAAATATACAGGGGGCACGGCCAAAGGCCGTGTTCAGTGGCCAGGACGGAAGGCCCTGGTCCGTGCCCCAGAAAGACATGTATGGTGGGCCGTGGCCATCTAAAGGGTCCAAAAGAAACATATTGGGGGAACATGAACAGTGGAAACGGGTGAAGGCCGTGGCTAGTAGCCTGGGTAGGATGAAGACCCTAGCAAGTGGTCCAGAAAGACATGTATAGTGGGCCGTGGCCATCAAGTGGGTCCATAAGAAACATTTTGGGGGAACATGTACAGTGGGCACAGCCGAAGGCAAGCTGCCCTGGCTAGTAGGCCGAAAAGACATGTATAGTGGGCCGTGGCCTTCTAGTGGGTCCAAAAGAAATATATTGGGGGAACATGTACAGTGGACATGGCCGAAGGCTAGTGGCCTGGTAGTGTTTTAAAATATTAAATATTTAAAATTCAGCGGATGTGGACAGTCATGATCAGCTTAACTTTGTGCGTTCCCGTTGCAAAGTCCATGAGCACATATATATTATAAGAGAAGGGATTTGCAATGACATACAAAATGGCATTATGGGGGACATATAATTATGGGGGAATAACGGGAGTGCACTGATTTAAGCTGGTCATGACTTCCCACATCCGCTGAATTTCAAGGGTTTTGATGCAACTTAACTGCACCTTAACTAAGGTTTTTTTTAGATATAGTTTTTTCAGAATATGCACAATTTAGATGAGGAACTCTATACCTTTTTGGGAACATAGACATGGTGAAATATAAATTGATTTTCTTTATGTCTCTTTTGACTTTAAAGTTGAATCTCTGCTCCATATCCTCATCGTTGAAATACCCTGGAGGTTCCAGTTTCAGCATCGCCAGAGAGGCCTTGCACAGAATAAGTTTCAAGCATGAATTTTAGAAATTGATTGTAGGGTAATTAAATGTTTGCCTTTCTTTTCTTTTTTCTTTTCTCTGCTGTGTTCTCTTGGTGACTATGTTAACTGCTCACATTGAAATTATTTGTGACAAGAGCGTCTCTTAGCCATCATTAGCCTTTTTAGTTATAGTGGTTGCTTATTGCTTGCGGTTTGTTTGTGTCTATATCCATCATGGAAGGGGAGTGCTCTTTAGGCCTTATACTTGAAGAAGGTCCAATTATTTAAACTACATTTGTTGATTCCTATAGCACCCCCGATATTCTTGGTGGAACTAGAACAGCTTTTTAGAAGTAGAGATTTTCTCCTTTTATTTCTTTTTTTCTTTCTTCTATTATGTTCCATTGGGAATGCTCGATACATGAGCTTATGTAGACATTAATAGTGGTTTCTTTTTGTAGCATTTTGCCTCTTGAAGCATTCAGATTGGAGGTCATCTTTTCAGCCCTTGTCCTCCCCTTTTTATAGGACCCTGTACATGCCACTTTTCAATGAGATTTTTTAATGTGTGAGATATTTTAGAATATGGGATATTCCGACTAGGAGACCCATTCATACGGCACTGTATCCCAGTTGAGTAGTTGTCTATGTCAGCATTCGATATATTGGAGCTAATAACTGTTTTGCTAATTTGCACGAGTCGATATGTTTACAGTCGAAATGTTTACAGGCACTATGCACTATACTCATTTAGCCAGATTGTGTTGGAAGTGACACACTCCGGTTTATGGCTGCTCTGCTTATTTGCACAGAGAGATTTGTTTACAGCTGCACCATGCACTTTATTTTCGGATGCTAAGAGAGGTCCTTGGCCATCCCCGCACTTCCAAGCCTTATAACCCGGCATTTCGCACATGACAATATAATGATTGGATTTAGAAGTGCGAGTTTGACAATGGATAGGGGCATTGATGAGGGTAGTGCTTTATTGCCATACATGCAGCGCCTTAGCACTAGGCACTCGTTTCTTTAATTTGAGGGTATACATCTCAATAGGAGAGAGGTTGCTCTATACAAACAAGCCCTATCTCCAATGTGTTAAGATATGCTAGCACGTGAATGTCTGTATACAATCACGATTTTGCCATACTCATATTTTCTTTTGACATCACATGTTGCATATATGGCAGTTCCTGGCTGTGACATATTTTCCTTACAAATGCATTTGCTTATATAAAGATAAAATGGTATTTTTCTATTTTACATTTTGTATTGGAAACGTGCCTCACATGCAGGGTTGTGCGAATTTGATGTTTTAACAAATCTGGCAACTACAATTGTTAATGTACATTTAAAGATGTCTGCCGCCTGTCTGATAATCTGATAAGATCTGCATCATGTTTCACAATGTGACTTTCTACCATGTGGCAAAACCATAGAGACTACAACATTATTTTAAGTCACCTTAACGCTGTCTACTTTCCCAACGTGAACAAGCGGTGAGAGCACCGCGAAACGCATCGTTATTCTTTTTCCTGTCAGTGACATTTTAAAACAATAAAGTGATTTATTTGACTGGAATCCACACGGTGTCTCTGCCGTCATTGCTGAAAGCCATCCAGGCGTTTTTCTGCTGCTTTTTGGGAGTGCACCCCCCCTCCTTTCTTTTTTCTTCTTTGGAAAAGGAAAAGGATCCTCCTGTAATAAATAAATAAATATATATATATATATATATATATATATATATATATTCAATGAAAAAACTTTGTTAAAGGGACGTTATTGTTAAAGTAAAAGCGTAAAACCTCAGAAATTCACCAGTTATGGTTAGATAAGCAACCATAACTCACGCCACCATCGTACACTGCTAAGACTAACACCCAGGACATCAAAGATTACATCACACATGTCATTGACCTGCCGGACAGTGCCACGTGACAATGCACTCACGTGTGGCATGATGACGTGTCCGTGAACGCATCTGCACTTCACGATCGGGTCCGTGCTTCGAGGACAGTTCAGAACTGCATTTTCTACTTATCTAGGAACTTTGAAGCTGAAAATGTACCCTTGCACAGCTCCTACACCTATTCTTACTCATTACATGTTAACAATCTAGTACAAAGCACATACTTTGTAGAATATTAGCAAAACTGCTATTTAACTTAAAAAGGGCATCAGCTTATGCCGTCCCTCCACCACAAGAGCCACCACCAACAGCAGCTGAAGGATCTACACAACAAATAAAGCACAGTACTTCCAAAGACAATGAAGAGGACCAAGAAAATGAGGTAGAGGAAGTGCCAACCTCTAGCACAAAGAGAGAATCGTGGGTGTCGACGTTCTTTATCACTGTTGGGAATGTACCAAAGGCTAAAACGACTAAAGTGAAATGCACTGTAGTCGCGGACTGACTGGACAGTATTCCTACGGTACCACCACCATGCGCCGCCACACCTAATCCAACCACCGCAATGCTTTCAGAAAGGTTGTTCCATTCTTAGCAAGTAGCACGCTGTCTTCCTCCAACTCATCTTCCTCAACCAATACTGTAACCACATAGCCTACTTCTGTGGGACACAAAATCCCACCAGCTACCTTGCAAGCAATAAAAGAGGCTGTTCATCCATTTCTTTCAAAGACAACCGTCCTCTGTATATACTGCAACACACCACTCTGCAAGCGGAAGCAATTTCGAAGTGCATTTGAAGCTGTAATCGAGGAGCATGAGAAAAACTGTCCCCTACCTTAGAAGTAACACACACGCAACATCTTCCCCTGCCCACCTTCCCCCTCCATATTAGTGTTTGGGGCCCCTTTTCTCATTTCCCTCCCCACCTTACGTTCTAACGTCACCTGCAAACAAAAATTAAAATACATCAAATAACAACAAAAGAAAGGTTCCTTTAGGAACCTCCTTTCAAAGTTAAAAAATAGAACAAAAAAAAATCTTATACACTCCATCTACTTTATATTTCTCAGTAAAGCATATAGACTCAATAAGATTTTCCAACGTTTACATTAGCATTTTGTGTTATGCTAATGGGAATAATGTGGCGTTCATCCCCTGTTCCAGGGACTGGAACGGGGGATAACAGCCCAGCAGCCCAAGCTATCAGCCCAAGCGAAGCAAGGGTGGATACCGAGGGCTCCAGACCGTTATCCCCCGTTCCAGTCCTTGCAATGGGGGATAAAGGACATTAGCACCCCGGCTTCCCAAAGCGGGAACCCAGGGTGCTAAAAAAAAGGATTTATCTTCTTACACTGGAACACTGCAGGTGTCCCGCTGTAGGAAGGAAAATCCTTCTCCAAGATGGCCAACATGGAAAGGGAAGGTGGGGCTCCATACAGAGCGCCTCTTCCCTTTCCATGGAAGTCTGCAGAAGGCGAAGAGAAAAGCCTATGACCATATTACCACAAGCACATTGTTTTGTTCCCTTTCAAACCTATCCCACTTGCGAATAACTTTACCAGGTCAACATGGCCACTTTAACCCCATTTGTCGTCCCTCGTGGTCATGGCCAGTAGCCAGATTGTCTGGGCCATAACCTTATGCCGTGACCCAGACAATCTGGCCACTGCCCATGGCCACAGGCTATACCTCAGTCACCAATGGTATATCACTATTTTTTGTACCTACATTATGACACTTGTCAAAAAATAAAAAACTGGCACATTTGCAAAACCATGCTTTAAGGGCCTTGCCAATGCTCCTTACACGAGTTTGCTGGAAATCCGCCCATGTTTCATTTTTTCAAAAGTGTCACAATTTATGTACATACAATAGTCATATAACTTAGCCCCCACTTCACAGAATCCATTCAGACTTTACACAAGCATTTAAGGTTGGGTCCATAATCTTTCTGAAAACCTTTGTCCTCATTCGTCAAATGGAAACAAAGTTATAAGCCATCTAAAAATGTTGAGAGCCCCCTCTAATTTAGCCCCCTCTTAACAAAATCCCACCAACCTTTACAAAAACATGTACATCTAGATTTAAAATCGTTTTGCAAACCTTTGTGCAGATTCATCAAATGGCACCACATTTATAAGCCTTTACAATATTTTGGGACCCCCCCTCTAATTTGCTTCCCTCTTGACAACACAGCTCTACACATTCCAGAACCATTCAGTATCAGGTCAACAATAAATCTCCAAGATTTCATGCAGTTGCATTGAGTGGTGCCAAAGTGATAAGCCATCCAAAAACTGCTTCTCAACAACCCTGTAATGCAGAAATAGGCATAGATGCCCCCGAACATCTGAAGTGTTCGTGAAAATCACAAGCTGCACCCGACCATCTGGACTGTTTGCTTACTTCAGGGATGAAAAACACCAATTTGTTGCCTTCTTACGGCCATAGACCCTCCCATCGTCATCACTGCTCACCTCCCCAGAGATTGTTTGATAAGTTTGACAAGTGCAATGTTGTGTTTTTTAATACGTTTTTAATGCGATGTTCACGGACAACGGCGGCTGTATATATATATATAACTATATATATATATGTATATGTATATATTCAAAGTTCACCAATGTGGAATAAAGGTGGAAGAGAGTCGCACTCGCAGGTAGTAGAAATGAATGGATTAGACAGTTAAGGGTTCCATAGAGAACATCAAAATCCGTCAAATTTTATCGAGTTAAAATCACCTTTTTATTTTTGTATTCAAATTTAAAAATGGTTTCTCCATATCGCAGCCAGCAAGATTTCAAGGGAGGCAGAAGCAATATATATATATGTATATATATATATATATATATATATATATCGCAGGGCCTACGGCAGCAGCCCTATAGTTTTGGTTAAGTTGCTCATCCTATAGGAAGAACACTTTTTGGGTGGCTTATAACTTCGCCCCCCCGTGGATGAATCTTCACGAAACTTTGCACAAAAAAAAAGTATATGGCCCCGTCAGATTGATCCTGTGAAGTTTGGTGAGATTCTGTGCAGGGGGTTCAAAGGGGGGTCCCAAAAAGTGTGGTTTTTCCCATAGACGCACTGGAAAATAAATTTTGCTCACGTCTACATGATAAACCGCTGGACCGATATTTTCCAAATTTGTGACAGGAGTGGTGGCTTGGTACCGAAAGGGTGCATTTGTAAATGTAAATTTGGTGTAAATCCATCCAGTAGTTTTTTGTAAAACAACCAAAACGTAGGCAGAAAAAAATTAGCGATATCTGGGTTCAGTCCGCGGACTCACTTCCCTGTTTGGTCCGCAGATGGGCACTTGATTGGCCTAGCTGCCGATGCGAGGACATATTTTTGGAAACACCTGCCATGTTGGATTTGAGTACAACGACCGTGGTCAGCAAACATTGCAGTACAAACATATTAAGAAACACAAGATTGCACTTGTCAAACTAATGAAACAATATCTGGTGAGTTAAGGGGTGATGAGGATGGGATGGGATATGGCCTTAAAAATTCCCAAACTGGGTGTGTTTTTTCTCCAATGTCTGTGAACATGTCGCGGATATCAGGGTGTGGGGGGTGAGTTTCATTAGTTCACCGGTTATTATATGTACTGGGTATGCAGTTAATTGTGTTGTGGTCAGTGACTAAGTTCTGGGGGGCATGAATATGTGCACTGGGCACAATGACTACAGTAGTAGTATGTGTGTTGTAATGTAGTAGGAGTAAGGCTAGAATGATCATATTAGCAATATGTGTAAACTAATTGTTCGTAATGTAGTGGGAGTATAAAGTGTTTGTAATATGAGATATTATCAAATTGAGTCATTGGGAGAAATAAAACGGTACTGGGTAAAAAATAAAAAAACATAAATATCAATATTACAAATAGTTGCAGGTAAACAGTTGTGAGACAGTTTTGTAAGTGCGCTACACGTTCAAACTTATAAGCGTATTGTTACATAGTAATGAGCAATAACACATGCATTGGTGTATGGAAGTCGTGTTACCTTTACATACCCCTGTCTAGTATAAAGGACAGTTGTCATTTGTGATGGTGTTCTGGACAGGGGGAGGGTGGATGAGGACGCTGAAGGTGTTGTTCACCGTGTGCACCAGAAAGGTATTTTATGCACTATGACTATTGTGGAAATGGATACTGCAGAGCTGGTGTGTGCAGATTCTCTTTTGAAGACCTTGTTTATGCAATTAACATATCTATGAGCCCATTGAATGTTATCCTAAGCCTATTGGGCTTACCCTATAAACTGAGGAGCAGCAATGGCCCCCTGGGCCTTTTGTGTTGTTACCCCTACTCCTAAGCTTGTTGGGTTGTTTGTCTGATGACTACTGACACAGTGTAGGTAGTGTTGGCAATAAAAGGCCATGGATTTTACTACACAATTACATATATGATTATAAAATTTAATTGACAACATTTTGCATTAAACACACAAAAAGTCCGTTTGAGCACTAGGGCTGTGGGTGTAACCATTGGCCTGTGCCGCTTTGCTTTCACACGACTTGGTGACAATGTTCGTTAAACTGTCATTGGCCCTCATTACGACCCTGGCGGAAATCGCGGTGCAAAATGCACCATGGAGCACGGCGGAAAGCTGCCGATAGCGCCATGGGGGTTGGCGGATTTTCCGCCCCATTCCGACCTTGGCGGGGCGGTAAATCCCCATCCCCCATTTTACCCTTCCCTATTCCCATTTTTGCCCCATAGGGTATAATGGGAGTGGGGAAGGCGTTAATTACGCCACCTCAAAATACGGTGGCGTAATTAACGACAAGGTCCCGTAGCGCCATGGATTTCTCCGCCCGGAAAAACCAGGCGGAAAACGCTCCATGGCGCTACGGAAACTCGTAGTAGGGCGGACGGGTCCGCCGCGAATAACGCTGGCGTAAACCCACTCCGCCAGGGTCGTAATGAGGCCCATTGTTTTTTGTGTCCGTGATTTTTTTTAATTTTTCTTTTTCTGGGCGGGTGGGTGGGTTGGGTGAAAAAGTAGAAGTGTTCTGCAGTCGCAGAGCGGCTACTTTGCGCTCCGTTCAGAGTGATGTGCGAATTGGAGTCCGTTGCTGGCAGGGCTCCTTTTATTAGCTTTTTTGGCCTTAGGCCATTGGTTTGGTGGTGGCGTTGCTGTCTTTGCCGTCTAGCTGGCCTGAAAATGTTGCATATACGTGTGTAACCTCCCCCGTCCTCCTATGCTGCACTTGCTTCCCTTCCTTTGTTGTTCTGCAGAGTGACACCTGGGCCCTTTTGGCACCATGGTGTGAGATCCGAACTTTCCTTTTGCTTCCCCCAGTAGTCCTCTCTTTGTATTGTGGCTAAAGGAAAGGGGAGGGGAAGAAAATTAAACAGAAACTTAGACTGGAAAGGGGGGATAACATGCAGTCAGTGTTGTGCAGTTATTGTGCTGTACTCATGTTGTACAGCTTCAGCATCTCTGTACTCACCCTATGGGTCCCTGCAACCGCCACTTATGTTCCCGCATCTTCTAGATACATATGGTGGCCTTTTTTCACAGTGCTGGTTCTTCTTATAGTTCTCCTCTAACTTTTATATAGAAGCTGAATGTGTGCAGAGCATGGTACTGTGGAAGCGGCCCTGGTACATGAAGGGTGGCAATTTTATGCGGCCTTCAAAACAGTGCACTAAGAATTTGTGGAAGTAAATGTGTTGACAGTCCGCGAAGAAATGATAAGATTCATTGTATTAAAAGCAGACATTGGAAAGTAAAGTTTGCATTTTAGAAAACTGTGTTGTGAAGCGGTTCTTCGTGTACAACATTGGAAAAATGGATTATCAAAACGCAATGACGCAACATTTTACATGAAAGCTATTAAAGTGTGGGAAGTGTCTGCCATATGATGAACACTTTGATGCATGAATGTTGAATTCCTGCAAAGTGTATACGTAGTCCATGTTACAAGACACTTTAAATTATAGCCAAAATGTGAATGTACTTGCATATTGAATTGTAAAATATGTTTTTTGTCCTCTATTTCACATAGTTATATATTCCCGCTTTGTGCGTATCATGTGTTTAGTCTATCGGCTGACGGTTTTTTCAACAGTGTTTGGACAATAATTATCAACAACGGATGTGTCGTCAACATTGTGTGGTATGATCGCCAGACAACAATTTGTCCTTTTGCTGTTGCAGTCACAAGAAACAACATGGTTGCATATAGGCTCTAGAAAAGTGCAGATGTGAAAGTATTGCGATTATCTTTGGAAGTGCATGTTTTTTTGTTGTGCTCGTTCGGCAGCTGGTAGTGGTGATGGTGGCTCTTGGGGATGAGTGATGGCAGAAGATGATGTCATTTTTAAGATAACATCAGAGTTTTGCTAATATTCTTCCATGGATGTGCTGTGTGCTAGATTGCTAGTGGATAATGAGTAAGAATGGTTGTAGGAGCTGTGCGAGGGTACATTTGGAGTTTGAAAGTTGCCAGATCAGTAGAAAGTGCCGTTTTGAAGTGTCCATGAAGCACGGACCCTATTGCGAAGTGTGGACGCGTTCGTGGACACGTCATCATGCAGCGCGCATGCGTACGGTCACGTGAGACTGTCCGGAAAGTCTGCAATGAGGTCAGACATTTGCGGACGTGGAGGAACACAAAAACAGTGGGAAAAGTTGCAATAAGTGTATAGAATTGTTAAAATTTATGCTAGAAGGTTGGACATGGCAGAGTTTTAAGGTGAAACTTTCTAAACTGTGATATTAGTAAGTTGTAGGAAATTAGCACTGGAAAAAACCCATGAAATTCACTGAAAAAACCTTGTTAAAGGGACGTTATGGTTACAAGCAAAACCAAAAAATCTCAGAAATTCACCAGGTATGGTAAGCTTAGCAACCATAACCTGCGCCACCACTGTGCACTGCTAAGACTAACTCCCAGGACATCAAAGATGATATCACAAATGTCATTAATTTTGATGAAAAGTCCCTACATGGGGTTGTGTTTATAATGTTGGTAACAAGATGTCAGGGGTGATCGGGAGACCTATCATGAACTAGTTAATCTATTAAAGAATGTACTCATCGACACAAAACATTATATTGGAGTGTTGTTGTTAATACAGGAACCTAATCATCCAAACACATAGGCTTATGGCTGCAGCATGCACCATAGAAGTACAATATTTATAATATTGTAATTTTGTATAGTAAAATAATGAATGCTAACTTGTCAGAGTTTTGAGTAATGTTAAGCATGTAATAACTAGCCAACAATTCCAGACTTACTACACACTTGTGCTAGTACAAACAATACATATGAAGACCCACAATGCATACAAATCAGAGGCATATGCATGGAAACTAAAGTAAGGAAAAAAGAAACAGCATCACCAGAAAATGTTAAGAACATTAAAGTTTATCATCATGTATACAAATAAATTGTGTGTTTTAAACATGCTTATTGCCCCATGTATATGCACCATGAGCTGAGACCAACCCCTAAGGAAAGTACTTTAAGAACATACAACAAGGGTAACGTCTAGATATATAGCACCTTTTGAATTTAAATATTCTGACTGCCAGTGAACAAAACCACCTGGCTTAGATATATCAGTGAACAAAAACAAGTGGCCCAGATATGTGATGTCATCAGTGATGTCATCAATGACATTTGTGATGTCATCTTTAATGTCCTGGGTGTTAGTCTTAGCAGTGCACGGTGATAGCGCGAGTTGTGGTTGCTTAGCTTACCATAACTGGCAAATTTCTTGGTTTTTCGGTTTTACTTGTAACCATAACGTCCCTTTAACAATGTTTTTTCATTGAATTTCATAGGTTTTTATTAGTGCAACTTAACCATAGCGTCCCTTTAACAAAGATTTTTAGTGGATTTATATGTTTAAATATATGTATGGTTTTTACACATTTATTTCACCATTATTTCTGTCAATTGTGTGCTATTGCAATAATCTATCCATAAACAGGAAGATTGTTGGGCAATTTATTTTACAAGTGGGGATTCTGGGACGTGACCCCATTATTTGTCCCAGTGGAGGCACTAACATTAGAAAAAATAGGCACCAGTGCTATTACTCTCCCTAGGCCTGTCTGGAGGCTCTGACAAGCACATGTGCGCTGTAAGGTGTGTGCCCATCTCTAATTTACCTACAGGCTGCTCTCTACTCATCATATCTTGAGGAGATTGGTTATCGTGACCTCCAGAATATTCAACCAAGGGGCAGAAACACCACACACTTTTGGAGGCACTGCGGAGATCCAGGGGTAACACAAGTCCCAAAGGGGTTCCTATTCCACGCAAAAGTCAGAGTAGCCTACTCACACCCCCACCGACAGTATGACACATGATAATGTATTACATTGGATGTGAGCAGAGGTCCTTAGTCATGAGGTCTCTTTCATAGTGGGAGAGGCCCTGCTTCATGCCACCACTAATGGGATTCTTGTCATGACAGGTGCCTTGGAACCCATCACAGGGAAAATGAAAAGTTTAGTGTGACTTCCTGGAAAAGACAAGAAATATTCTATGCCGTGTTATGGGTGAAATCCTATTGTGAGCAAAACTATGCCCTCTGAGATCCGGGGTGGGGAACCCATACTTGTTGGTCCAGTCTGGCTGCTAGCTACCTGGTCAGGTTTACCACCGCTCCCTGATCCTGTCACATCAACAAAGGATGCTGTTGTCATTGCTGTCACAGTGGCAGAAGCTGTGAGAGTTGTACTAGAATGACATCCCACATCATCTGTCACACCTGAGCATGGGACCTACACTCAACTACAACCTTTATCAGGGGAGTGCCCTGTTCTAAAAGATGAGCAGGGTTATGAACTGTTGGCCGATCCCATGAAGCTTATGCTGCAACACTGGAAGGTGTCAGATCACAAGAAGAAACTGCTAGTAATGGATGCATTGAGAGGACCCGCTCTGCAGATGGTACAATCACTCTCTGCCTTGCATTCAAACCCTACCTCTCAACAAGTGATGTAAGCATTGGAAGGTGCTGTTGGTACCACCGAACCAGGACATGACCTTATGATGAAGTTCCACGCCATCACTTTGCATTCTGTAGAGAAGCTGAGTATGTGGTTCTGATTGAGCAAATCCTGTTTCTAGCTTACCAAAAAAGAAGAGTGGAAACTGCACAACTGCACCAGAGCCAACTGAAGCAAGTGCTAAGCAGGGCTAAGGAGGTGGCAATTCCTTTATTACAACTGTGACTGCGAGAGAAACTCGATAATCCACCCTCTTATGAAAAGATCCTGAGGTCCATCAGGCACTGGAAGAGGAGAATGGTGATTTTACAGTGCAGAGCGGTCCTGTTCAAGGCCGGACCACAGCCCCAGACACTGCTACAGCCCAGCAGAGGAAGATAGAAGACCTTCAGCAGCTGGTGATGAAGCTTCAAATGCAACTGACTATCAGGGAGAATCTACCAGCAACCATGGACCAGGGGTGAGGTGCTTGTCCGAGAGAGGGAATATTCGGCCTACCGTTGAGTGAAAGATCCCAGAGAATGTCCTCCACGCTCTTCTGCACCATTTCTGCCATGAAGGTTTTGTCTGTCAATCATTCCACTCGGCTGTGTGAGAGGGAACCCAATTATGCCTGGTGAGCAGCCCAATTTGAACCCCTCAAACCTACACCTGCAGGGGCAATGCCAGGAAATGCTCAGGAGGCTCTAGAGGAGGAGCAGCTAGAGCTTCAACATCAGAAAAAAGGCTCCACCAAGGGTAAAAAAGAAACCCAACGGTTACAAAGAACTCTGGGATCAAAACCATCAGGCATCAGATGAAGGTTCAGGCAAGATCAGCATTAGATCATGTCCGTCAGGTCCATGAGCTCGGCAACAACATAATTAAGCTGGGCCAGGCTGAACACTCAACTAACCATTTTATTCTGGCTGGGCTCATTGGGCCCACCATGATAGTACAAGTTGATTAAAGCCTTACTGGACCATGGATCCTAGGCTACGATAGTGTCTGAAAATGACTTTCACCAACACTTGACTCATATACCTCTGGAACCCCTGAATGGGTTAAACCTACGTTGAATTGGAGATGCATCTCTGTGTGAAAATAAATCAGACACAAGAAGTTGCTAGAGTGAGCACAACCGTAAACATGTTGGGGTTGGTTTGCACCATGAAGAACAAAAATACGGAGGTTCCGCTGGTCATAGGCACAAACTCAGCAATGTTTGTAACACTGGCAAAGCTCTGTAGGAAAATGGCAGACCATCAGTTCACTCGAACTCCGAGACTGCACCCTGCTTGCCAATAGGCTTACCTCAAGGGAGGCATGGAGAATCTTCGCCGTCTTGAATGGCCCGTGGGAGACATGACCATCACCAATCACATTCAAGCTGAAATACCACCTGGCAAATACCACCTGGAAATCAATACTGATTGCTCAAAGACCAGGAACAACCTTCTAATTTTAGTTACAAATCCTGACACCCCCAAAACTGAGATCAAACAGGCCCAGAGCATATATAAAAGGGCCATTATCAATAGGAAGAAAGAACTAGACAACTAGGCATGGTCTGACTTAACTAAGGCCCTGCTGCAAAAGATTCCAAAAAGTTTTGCAACATGTTATCTTCAGGGACAAGATACCTCCAAGGCCCATGTGGCCTGGATACTGTTATTGAAGACACCAAGTTGGTAAACCATTTTTTCTCTCTTTACAATTCAGAACATCTTTCATCAAAGGAGACCCGCACAGGTTAGCCCATGTCGATACTACCTATACCACACTGACTGATTCTCTTGCCCATACAATTACAAACCTTTTATCAGAGGTTGTAGAAGGTTGCATTCCAGCCACTTATTTTGACATGATACACCTATATGGGCTCCTTTTATGACCATATGTTATAATGACATGGTTAGTCACAAGAACGTTCCAGATTTGTGGAAAAAAGCAATCAGAAAACCAATATTAAAAAAACGGTGTATCAATCCAGGGGCCTATGGGCCTATAGCCCATAAAATATTTATTCGGGTGATCTTGGCAAAACTAGAATCTTGGGCTTCAGAAAATAGCATCCTGATGGACATTCAGCTTGGTTTCTGCTAGGGACTATGTAAGAGTGAGAAATCACTCAACCTATATCTAATTATAGCAAACTCGATTTATTTGATCAAGAACCCATATTTCGGGTATTCCTGTACCTCAAAACTACATTCCATAAAGTCAGTCGTACATAACTATGACGGATCTTGGAGTCCATGAAGTGTCCAGTGGGCTTGCATGATGTATTGATCAATATTCATCAAGGCACCTATGCCTCTGTCAGAAATTGGCTAGATGGCGTGTGCATGCATGGTATCAAGAGAGATGACACATACAACAGATGTATATATCTAAACAAACCTTTATTAATGATCAGGATGGTATAACGCCTAACTAACCCAATGCTATGGTGGTATTTTCCCTTCCTAAATAAATCTAAGGAAAGTATGTGTCTTCAAGTCCAAATCAAAAGTCTGTGTCAAAACCTATGCTTGTCCTCACAACTACAACAAAATCTAATGGGGAAAGGTTATCAACCAAATATAAGTGTTCAAGTTCAATACAGTCTCAATTTAACTTTGTTTCAAAGAGGTTTGATCATGTTCTGAATTTACCTTCTGTAGATTCACAGGTATCACAGTTTGATTCAAAAGAGGGTCTTGGGTTTCCCTTCCCCAAGTTTAAATGTATCCAAGTTCATACAACACTGTGATCTTGGGAGTCCCTTTCCCAAGATAAACACTCTCCAGTTCTTTGGTTCTCTGGGTTCCCTTCCCTAAAAATTATACTGAGCAATTGACTGGTTTCCTCTAGTCACAAGTTCACAAAATAATACACAGTCCACTTGACCGTTACTTTGGTTGGCTTCACCAAGGACATACACTTATTTGTTGTTTTTCCAATATTTTGTGGTTTCTGGTCTAGATGCGGTTAACAGACCACACGGTCTACCCACTACAGGTCACGAAACCAGCAACTACATTACTTGTCTGTAAATTGACTCTTGATTTTGGCAATGTTAGGAAACTTCCTGTTCTAGGTGCAGTTGTCAGACCACACGGTCCACCCATCACAGGTCACGCAACCATATGTTTCCCCAAAGGCCGTTGTTCAGTAATATTCAAGGCAACTCTTCAATGTCCTTATAAGTCTTGCACATTAGTCTTAAGGTGTTTTTCTGGCAATGGGTTACTTGATATACTTGATTGTCCCAGAATGTTTATGCAGTCTTTAGCATTTCATAGTTTGACCAAGTAACAACTTTCTTTTCAATCAATTCTTCATAATTGTAGCATTCACTTGTTTTCAATCAAACACGACTTTCCTGATGCCCAAAAGTCAGTATATGGAATGTTGCATTGTATTTCTCAAAATAACACCTTTCATTTGATTCAATTTCAATAAATGTAGTTTTAAGCTGTGCCAACTTGAATATCACCTTTCATTTAGTTCAGTATTCAATAAATGCAGTTTTAAGTTGTGCAGCACCTTTCATTTGGTTCAGTATTCAATAAATGCAGTTTTAAGTTGTGCAGCACCTTTCATTTGGTTCAGTATTCAATAAATGCAGTTTTAGGGTGTGTGTGTGTTAAATAACACCTTTCATTTGATTCCATATTCAATAAGTGCTATTTGCATTTCTTCCATGGACCGTTACCATTTCCATGGTCAATTGGAGTGCCCCAGCATCCCTAGTGTCTCCTGACACTTACCGGGTCTCTGCAGCTCCGGTCGGTGGCTTCTCCCCAAGCGGGAATACCTACACCAGCCTTCGTGCTTGGCTCTGCCTCTGCTCCCTGACAGTGTCTGCTGCACGCCTTCCCTCACACGAGTTCCCAGTCCTGCACAGTCACCTCAGCAAGTCTCTCAGGATCTCAGTCGGTGTCTCAGCATTTTGGCTTCTCAGCACAGCAACTCCTCATCTCTCTGTTCCTTCAGCGACTGCATGTCTTCTGTGCTTCTGAGTTACATCTTTTATACTGTCCTCTACTACTAACATGCTGCAGGTGAAACAAGGTATACTCAATTACCTGACCCTGCTTAAGCATATTAGTTGGAGATGCCTGATCTTTATTATTACATGCCTCCAGACCACTCTTCTTCGTCCCAGTACCAGAGTGATGTTTATAATGGGAACTCTGCACTACTCCTAGTTGTTTCTTCTTCTTCTTCTCAGTACTTACAAGAAAACTCCAGGGAAAGATGAGATGAGATTGGCAATAACCCATAAAGGGTAAGGGAGGGGGGTCAATATCAGGAAAGGGGGGATACCACGTCTCACCTTTGCCAACACTCTCTCCAAAACCTGAGGACTCTCCACTCAGGTGGTCTCCCTTGCTTGTCCACCCCCAGGGTTGTGATCTAAAAGCGATGGTTCTTCCCTGGCCATCTGAACAGAAGATTCCTGGGGAGTAGATGTGAGAGTACCTTCAGGTTTCTCACAATGGCCAATGCACCAATGATTTTTCTGTGGATCTAAGAGAACAGCAGGGATGCGTTCTTGCACCGCTCCTGTACTCACTTTATATAACGGGACTTCTCACTGCCTTATTAGAAACTGGTGCTTACGCCCCTAAAATCAGAAATAGTTTTACTGGCCCTGGTGTATGCCGATGATACTGTGATCATGACAAGAACCCCTTGTGCCCTGCAACAACTGATCGGGGCATACACAACATTCATGAATTCTCTAGATCTAAAGGTCAATGCAGAAAAATCAGAATTATTGCTTTGCCAAACAGGCCCTACAATTTACACCAGTAACTCTAAAATTCAATGGGTATCGGAATTCGATTACTTTGGTGTCCAATTTACTTCAAGGCTGAACAGTAATGCTCATGTGCCAAAACACTGTCTTAAAATACAACAATCAATTGGCAGACTATTCTGATTGATGAAATCTTGCAGGGCCCAACCTGTGGACATGGCCTTTGAAGTATATATATATCTAAATCCATGGCTGTTGCAAGATTTTGGCTGAATCAATGGGGAATTGCAGATATTACTCCACTCCACATTATTGTGTAAAGAATATTTTAGGCATTCCATAATCGCCATATTTTGCGGTTCACTTGGAATTGAACACACCAAGTCTATTGCCTAATTGCCTGTTATGTAAAGCACCAAATGAGGGCTTATTGCACTTCTTATTAATCTACACAGTGTACGTTGCCATTGGGAGGAACACCCTAAGAATTATTCTTAGGGAGTCGTGTATCAGAAATTGTCGTCCTGCTCTTTATTTTTCACTGATGGTGGATACTACTCGCATTGTATGGGCATTTCTAACTTATTTGCAATGTGCTTTTAAGATTAGACAATCATATGGGATGTCTATAAGTTAATTTAACCCCTTAGCTGTAATACAATATTTGGAACAACGTGATCTGCTTTGACAACGAGTCATATTTGTATACCTCCTTTCATCGATTGTATTCATTGTTTTTATCTACATGTATTTATTGTGTGTTTTATGATTGTGTTTATTGCAGTTCAATAAACATAATTTGATTTGAAATACCACTTGGCAAGACTCTAATGCTACCAGGCCACCTTCGCCTCAGAGAACATGGCAGTCATAGAAGATTGGTGATGAAGGCTGGAGTCATCCAAGAATCGCGAAGCCCCTATGCATCACCAATTGTGGTATCCCAAAAAGAGAATAACAATGTACGGTTGTGCATTGACTACTGCCGGTTGAACAATTGAACCGTTCCAGCCCAGTACACCACGCTGCGAGTTGACAAGGCACATGATTGGCTCACTGTGAGCCGTGGTTTACAGTGCTTAACCTGAGAAGAGATTATTACCAGATTCCCATGATGCCTGAAGAAAAGACTCCTTTTATCTGCCTTCTAGGGTTCTATCCATTCATAAGCTTGACCCAAGGCATTTCTGGTGCCCCAGCCACCTTCCAACTGCTAATGGACCTCATTTTGGGGGATATTATAACTGTAAGTTAGACGCCTGCCCACATCATCAAAGACTGTGCGCCAGCTATAGCCCCCTTAGTGACTGCTTTTATAAACTCCTCCTTCCAATCATCCACTGTACCCAGCACCCTTAAAGAAGCTTGGGTCTGACCACTACTAATAAAAACATCTCTCGACCCGCTGATACCTGGCAACTACAGACCCATTACTACGGTCCCTTTCCTCTTAAAGATTTTGGACAAAGCAGCTTACCTGCAAGTTCAAAAATTCATTGAGGACAACTACCTTCTTGGCCTACGCCAATCCGGCTTTCGTCCTCCACATGCACCGAAACTGCGCTACTTGATCTAAAAAATCAAATAGATGACATAAGAGACGCAGGCAAACCAGCGCTCCTTCTGCTCCTAGACCTCTCTGCGGCCTTTGACTTGGTAGAGCACAAAACCCTTTGCCACCATCTCACAACCACTGCGAACTTCTCCCCAAAGGCTTGTGCTTGGATCAACTCATTCCTGCAGGAGAGAGTAATGAAGGTTTTCTCAGAATCCTCTAATGCCATACTGAGTCTGATCAAATGTGGAGTCCCCCAGGGCTCTTGCATTGCCCCTACTCTATATAACCTCTACTCCAGACCTCTGTTCCATATTCCGGACTCACTGGGCATCTCATATACCAACTATGCAGATGACACCCAGGTGCTCATAGCCCTATCGGGGGACTATCGCACTGATACGGACACCCTCAACCTCATCTACTCCACCATTCAATCCTGGATGGCAGACAATTGGCTCTGTCTAAACAGTGAAAAGACCGATCTCCTGTTGATTGGGTCTCCCTTCACATTGATCAAACTCAACAATGAGTATCAGGCCTTCAATATAGACAACACCTCCATCGCAGTATCACAAACCATTAAGACCATGGGCGTATACCTAGAACCAAGCATGACCATGGAAAGGCAGGTCAATGCCATAGCTTCCTTGGCAGCGTACTATGCCAAATTGATCAATGCTATCAGGCCATTCCTGACCCAACAGAACGGCATTACCATAGCCAGAGCTATCATTGGCTCCAGACTTGACTACTGCAATGCCGTTTTCATCGGTACCTCTCAAAGAAACCTGGCTAAACTCCAGATTGCCCAGAACAATGCCTTAAGGGCCGCAAAAGGCATTTCACGCAGGGAACACATCTCATTGGTTAGGAGGCAGGTACACTGAATACCTATCAAAGAAAGGGTGGTCTTCAAAACACTTGCCTTAACACATAAATGACTTCACGGACTCGCACCTACGTATCTCGAACAAAGGATCTCCAAACAAACAGCGACCAGACCTTCCAGGGCTGCCTATGCCAACCACATACTGACTCCTCACATGCGCAGAGTACGTGCTGAGGGCTCGAGCTTCCCAACAATGGCAGCCTCTCTTTGGAACAACCTCCCGAACGAGATCAGATCAATTGAATCCCATGCTGCCTTCCGCAAGGCCTTAAAAACTAGGCTCTTTGTCTAGAGGGCCTACCCCATGTACGATTCCTGACATATGCTCCCTCACTGAATGTGTCACACCTTACAATGTATAATACTGTTTCTCTGTAACTGTACCAGCCAAAGCAAATGTTTTATACTTTCTCCTTGGGCCGCTTATTGTAACCCTCAAGCAAGACTTCTTAAGTATCCTTGATAGCGCCTCTATGCCCGTGGGCTGCAGTGTGCTCTACAAATAAATAAATGAATATGCTAGAGGTGGTAGTCTACCTAGAGGATGTCATCTTTGGGAAGACAGTTGAAAAATACCATCAGAAGATCCTGGATCTCTGTATTATCTCTGACATTAAGTACATTAAAACATGTATAAAAACAATTCAGGACTGATGTGTCTATAATTCCTACTGACTGGGGAAACCCCGTACAAAGATAACCTCACAGAAACTGGTCAACCACTTACTACCAGCGCCCACACTCAACAAGGTTTGTCTCCTCACTTAAATAATAATCAGTTGACTATACCTGTACTACTGTTGTGCGAAAACGGAAAACATGTGGAATTGTGTACAGGGTATGATACCCATTTCCAGTCCCCCTGTGGTTTTATTGTCAATGGAGAAATGCCAGTTCTGCAGAACCAGAATGAAATATATTGGACATGTGGTATCCACAGAGGGAGTCAGTTTGGATCCTTCCAAAATTGATGCGCTCCATAACTGGCCGAAACTCCAGAATCTGCAGGTGATTAGGAGTTTTCTGTGTTTCTGCAATTATTTTAGGCCGTTAGTGCGTAGGTCCTCCACCATAGCCTGTCCTCTGACCGACCTTACCAAAGGTTATCCTGCCCCACAGAAGAAAAGTTCCTTGCCGAAGACCAACCGTGAAGCATTCTAGCATCCACGCAAGCCATTTGGGCAGTGTTGGAACACTGAGTGTGACAAAGCATTTGCCCTCTTAAAGAAGTTACTCAATGAAGTTCCAGTACCAGCATATGCCGACCCAGAGCTGCCCTACATCATACACGTGGACCCCAGCCTCAACGGCTTAGGTTCAGTGCTGTACCAAGAAAGTCAAGGAGCGACCAGACCAGTTTGCTAACCAGTGACTCAACCCCTCAGATGTAAACTACCCAGAGCACAAACTGGAATTCCTGGCACCCAAGTGGGTAGTGACAGAAAAACTCCAAGACTATCTCCACGGTTCAAAATTCACAGTGCAGAGAGTTAACAATCGACTTACTTACATCCTGAAGTCTGCAAAACTAGATGCCACTGGCAATGCTGGCTTGCTGCACTCTCAGCGTACAACTTCCAGCTGGTTACTACCTACGGGTCAACAATATTAACGTGGATGCTCTGTCGCAAAGGCTGCATTTTATGGTGGGAGAAGAATCGGAATGCAGAGTAGAAATCTCAGTGGCAGCAGTGAAGGCACTGTGTGCTACTGAAGAACACAGATATCCAGACCCAGCACGGCTGATAGGCTGTTTTGGGGGGACCGCTGATGGAGGCTCATCCAGATGCTGTGATGTTACTAGTTTATTCATGGCTGAGCCACCGTGCCAGTCAAGACATGAGTTTCGACAAACCCAGCTAGCTGACTCCACCATAGCGGAAGTCTTGAAGGCGAAAGAGAATGGAAAACAAAAGAGGTGATGGCTGAAAGGTTTTGAATTAATCGTAACACCTGGCATTGCTTTGCACAATCCTCCAAACCATTGGGCAGTTAGGCAGAATTATATGCAGTACCCTTTGGGAACACTACACACAATTAAGACTACAAGTAACAGTACAATTTCACCTTTGGTACAAGCCTGTACTACACAGTTAAAGTGGTAGCAGTAGCAGAGCAGCCAGACTTATCTCAAGAGTAAGTGAGCAGTACAAATAGTTACACAAAGGACAGCAATTACTATGATTCAGGCAAACACTGACTCAAGGTTTCTAAGTAAATGAATATATATTTATTTACTCAACAGTTGTATAACATTTCAATATTACAAGCAAGTAAGAAATCACAGTCATAAATACACCACACCTCTTCCCTTGAATACCAGACAAGATAAGCTCACAAAATGAAATGGGAGCAAAATGGCACTCCAGCAATTTAAAAGGGATGGAAAGACAAAGTTATAAGAAAATAGGCAAACCAACAGGTAGGTAATCAGAGCAGTTGAACAAGAGAAACTACAGTGAGGAGATGAGCTAGAAAAGGGTTAGGGCCAAAGTCAATGGGTCAAAAGTCTTTTGCTCAAGATCAGACAGTTCAGGGTAGTTTGCGGTAAAGTTCGTGGCACAGATTCTGGGCCAGGTTGGTTGGTAGAAAAGTTAGTTTAAAGAGAAGAGAAGGACAAACCCTCGGATTGGCAAAAGATTTAAAACACTTTTACTGCGGTTGAATGAAACGAGCAACCGGATTTGCACAGTACCTTAAAATGGAGAGGGAGCTGTAGCTGAGGCGGACATTCCTGGTGGTTCCTGCAGACTCACGGTTTGTTCCTGAAGCGACTGCCGGACTGACAAGAAGTAGGAAGATTGGAGGGTCCTGTGCCACCCAGGGGAGAAGCCAGCAGCAGAGCGAAACAACAAATAAAAGGTGCGCTCCTTAAAACCCAAGCAGGGTCTGACCTTCCTGGCTATCCGGCCCACTGTAGCTCTGTACAGAGAATTCGACCAGAGAAGGGGTCCTGGCTTGCAGTTTGGGCAAACTGGTTGGTCCCACCAGCTCAAGGGAAGACGTTTCCTGGAGGATCTTCTCTGTCGTCGGATTCGTAGATTCGGACCTGCAGCAGGGCTTTCCCGGGTGGTTCAGTCGTGGTAGGGGTCTTCTTGTTCCAGTTCCTCCTTGGTTCTTTCGTTCCAGTGGCGACTCTGCCTTTCCAGTCCCAGAGACCTGCTTTTTATGCAGTTTTCCCCCATTCATACAGCCTGTCTGTCAATCACACAGCAGGTTGGCTCGCTTGGCAAGGCCAGTCCCCTTAGCCAATCAGAGAAGAGTGCGACTTGGGTTTCCAAGGGAACCCATGGCAGGGGTCTGAAGAGCCCTCCCTCACATCCTGCCTACCTAGACTATCAGGTGCCTTAAGGAGGGCTTCTGTGCAGAAGCCCGTGAAAAGACAGCGAACAAAGGAATCATCCCTGGTTGGCGCACAGAGAAAAACACGAGAAATACTTTAACAAAAAGAAATGGCAAATAAACCCAACCGGAACCAAAATAAAATGTATTTGGTCAAGCGGGTTTATGTTCAAGGCTAATATGATAGCCTAAAACAATAACACGTTTATATAAGATAATCGCGGTAGAAAAGTTAGGGTGGTTACCACTGCCACCAACCAAGTAAGTCTTAATGTTAAGGGAGCAAAACAGGGCTCCAAGAGGCACAGACAAAAAGGGATGAGACTTAACCCTTTCCAATACTCCATGTAAGATGGGTTGTACTGGGTCAATGGTTAAAAGTGACTATACAAAGTTAATGGCAACTTAACATGTTTCTGGGGGACAGTAGTCAGCCCCAGAAAAATGTAGTCAGTGGGAAGTCTCAAAGACAACCCTGTGTCACTGCACTGAAGGTGCTGTGTAACACACACAAAAAGTGATGCTTATGGAATAGGTGAGGCTCCAGAGCCCAAGATCACACACAAAGTGAAAACACACATGGCAAAACACATGTAAGAGTGGGAAAAAGGTTCACACTCTTACCAGGTGAGAAACATAAATCCTAGAAATCCAGCAAAGCTGCTGAGGGACTCATTTGGTACAGAAAATCAGCCATTTATGAGAATTCTCCCTAACAAAGACTATATGCTAATCAGGTTTAGTCCCACCCCAAAACAGTCTAGCCCGAACTTCTGGGTCATATCCCTTCTGCACGAGAATGGGGCAGAAGGACCCCTAAACCTGAGTTATCATGCAGGTCTTACACCAAAGAATGGAACATATTGGTGATTAAAGGGGGTGTCTGTACACGGAAAGTCAGAATCAAGATCGTGTTCTTCATCACCTGGTGCTCCCTCGTAAACTCCGCCAAGCTGCACTCCAGGCACTTCATGACCAACGTGGCCTTCTGGGGAGTGAACCCATTCTTGACCCGACAAGGAATCAATTCTACTGGCCCTGTCTGAGCCCAGATGTGCACGACTATTGTAAAACATGTGCCCCGTGCATCGCCGGGAAGTCGCCCATTCGTCCGGCTGCAGCACTTCAACATCTGCAGAGCTCTGGATGGATAGATTTATTTTGTGTTGACTTCCTGAGCCTAGAACAAGACAGCAGCAGGATTCAGAAGATCCTAGTCATAACGGACCATTTCACCAGATATGTGCAAGCATACCCTACAAAAGACCAGAAAGCCACGACCATAGCCAAGGTTCTATGAGAGAATTTTCTCATCAACTATGCCCGGCCTGTTTGGCTCCATTTTGATCAGGGGCTCAACTTTGAGTCAATATTGACCAAATAACTTATCCAAGTAATAGGAGTGTGAAAAGCAAGAACGTCTTCATATCACCCTCAAGGGGATGCACAAGCTGAATTAATAGAACCCTTCGGAGCATTCTCGGTACCCTTACCGTCGAAGAAAACTTCAGATGGCGCCAACTTGTTGCCATCTTGGTCCATGCGTATAATTGTGCAAGAAATAACAGCACCAGATTTGCCCCCTACTAACTCATGTTTGGGCAAGATGCCAGGTTACCCATAGACCATTACTTTGGTCTATCATCAGATGGAGACGGGGCTGAAAATTACAGCTGCAGGAGGAACTAAATAAAGCTCATCAGTTAGGTTAAGCAGCTGCTGAGAACAATGCTACCGTCATTAAAAGAAATTATGATGCTAAAGTAAGGTTTAAGGACCTGCAACCTGGGGACCGGGTCCCCATAAGAAGCCTGGGAAGAAGAGGAGGAAATAAGCTGGGTGATCACTGCGAATCCCAGTCGTACCTCATTGATCATCAGCTCCTTGGATTGCCAGTATTTAGGCTAAGATAAGAGGGTAAAAATTGCATTGTGAAGACCCTTCTTGGAAATCACCTCCTACTCATAGGAGATGATCTAGAGATGAATCCAGATGCTACTAAAACTGCTCCTTCCCCCAGAAGGATGACTACCAGAAGTAGGTCCGAGGAGCCTTTTAATGAGACCATCTCAAGCTCAACAAAGTGGAGTGCTGTACCACACCCTTATATGCAGCCCTGAGAAAAGAGATAAAGCTGCGGATAGTGAAGCACAAGGGCAGTAGATTGACCATAGTCTACTAGGCATCATCCAGGCCACCAAGAAGAAGAGAGCCATGGGGATCCTGAAGAAATGAGTAGAGCTTTCTGGTAAGAAACCAGACCAGAGACTCCATGTACCTCCAATGCTATATTACACCCTGAAGCTAGAGAAGGAGGGGAGTGCTGAGGCTGACATTGAACCCTTCCCTCTAATTCATGAGGACCCCACCCAAAGCACAGACCCTGTCACGAGGGACCAACCTTCAGATCAACTTCTGAGCTTAGATGCTGAGTCAGAACCCTATACTGAAGTGCCCCTCGAACCCAAGTGGTTTCACAGGGAGGTCAGGCTGGTTAGGGTGCTGAGTTATGATGCTCCTGGAGAACAGTGTGAAGTCAAGAGAGGGGGAACTGCTGTACAGGTTTTCCACTGTGCCACCCCATGCACTCAAACAGAACCCCGCCATGGTGGGTATACCCATTCTACGGATTGAGACCTTATACCTCTTGTCACCATTACCTCAGGCGTGAGCCAAAAACCTTAGGGACAAAGTTTTCCTTCCTGAGGAGGGGGAGGGGTGAAACCCGTCATAAATTCTGCCTTTTGATAGTGGACAGAATGTGGCTTTTATTGAATGGTTAGAGGAAAATGCCATGACTCATGTAAAGAGATTTCTTATTTATTTTTTATGTACAAAACTCTGTTGTTTGCAAAGTGACATTTCTGAGCAGTGTAAACATGCCTTTATATGCTTAAAAGTGAGATATGTACATTCTCATGCATATGGACTGACGCTTTTTGTTAGCTGTGCAACTTTGTTTGTTTTTATGCAGTTTGGTTGACCTGAGTTTCATTTACACTGAAAGGAAATGAATATTTTAAATACACCAAGTCATTTTGTGCTCTGCTACTACTATCCTTGTGTGTGTGTACCCCAAAATGGAAGCATTTCATGTAGTCACCTGAAAGGTACGAACTCTATGCCCCTAAATCAAACAAAGAAATTATATAATGTATTGTTGACAGCCACAATCCCAGCACCTTTAGCCACGTCAGTGGTGTCACTTTCGTATTCGTGGGTGAGCTCTGGGGTGTGTCATTGCTGAACTTGTGGGGCCTTTGTCTGTGACTCTTTACACCCTCATTGTTTGTGTTATGAGGTTTTTGTTTTTTATGTTATGTTGTGTGTGGTAGGCTGCAGCTGCCACTTTTGACAATCGTAAGTTTAAATGCCTCACAGGAAGGGATTTTCAGACCCTACACAGTAAATGCAAATGTATGGCCATGAAAAGTGCTGGGTAGCAATTTGACCAGAGTGCCAGAGTATGTATAAGACGAAGTGAGAGGAAAAACATACAACAAAACCCTGGGGGAGAGGTGGACAAAATGTTTGCAATATGTTTCGATACGAATCTTTGCACATATATAGATTGTTCCTATTCAAAGGACATGGCATTAACGTATTGATGTTATGCCACAATGTGGATAATTGTGAATCATATTTATTACTCCACTGTTTGGGGTGACTGTCAAGAATTAAGAGAGAACGTATTTATTTAATATTTATAGATACAAATACCAGACGAAGCCCGAGCAGGGTGAAACGCGTCGTTCCCATTTTTTTTGTTTTAAACTGCTGCTGCCTTCCTTTGTCCAAGTATTTTTAATTAATAAAGGACGCTTTGGCTGCACTGAAAAACACTGACTATTTGTGGATTTGTGAAGAAGATTGATGTTTTTCCTTACGAGCATAGCCGGAGTGCCGTTGCGCCCTGGATTGGATTCCAGTCCCTCTTTCTGTTTAATATATATATATATATTCACCTTTGTTAAAGTGCAGTTAAGTTGACAAGATTTAGCGCAACAAAACCCTTGAAATTCAGTGGATGTGTGAAACAATGACCAGTTTGTGTTAAATCCGGTCAACTTGACTGCACCTTAACTAAAGTTTTCTCAGAGAATTGCAAGGGTTTTTTTTGCAGCTCGCTAGCCATGGCCTTTGGCCTACGGGTATGGCCAGTGGCCATAGCCTATTGCTGTGTCCACCGTATATGTTCCTCCAATATATTTCTTTTACACCCACTAGGTGGCCACAGTCTTTGGCCGTGGCCACTAAACATGTCTTTTGGGCTTACTAGCCAGGGCCTTTGGCCCTGGGCAATGAGCACAGCTTTTGGTCACGCCCACTGCTTGTTTTAAAACACTACCGGGCCACTGGCCATGGCCCTTCGGCCATGGCCAGTGGCTGCGGCCTTTGGCTGTGTCCACTGTACATGTTCCCCCAATATGTTTCTTTTGGACCCAATTAGTCGTGGCCAGGATCCATGCCATGTTCACTAAACCCTATTCACACTATTCTTGATAACCTTTTCATTTTTTGACAAATTGTTCCCAAAATATGCATTTTGAGGGGGCCCTTGACAATCCCTTGGTTTAGAAAATGTTATCGAAATCCATCCAGCAAGTAAAAAGTTATTAGCCTCTCTCAGCCTCTCTGCTGCAAAGCACCAAACACCGATAAAAAGGTTTTAAGGTGCAGGGAGCACCCCATTCTCTGTCGAATATTGTAAAAACTACTGGATGCATTTACCCGAAACCAGTTAAGGAAATTAAGTCAATGCTTTGCGCCCAAATTGTTTCTTATTTTGGTCTTAGTCTATCAAGTAATTTTCAAGGTACGGCTGTTCAAAAACTGCACTTTAAAAAAACATTTCTTTTTATTGTGATTTCGGTTTAAAATAAACCTGCCACAACCATTAAAATGATCAATACATTAAAGATAAAAACATATATGAAAGGAAAAAGCAGAAGAAAGAAGAAAAAAAGACTCTAATAACAATTACATATGTTTTATTTATCTTAAAATGTACAATTCAAGAAAAAGTCGCTCCTCTGGTGTCTCTTATTGCAAAGATCTCCTGGCGAAATCTACACAATGCTAAAATCATTGAGACATTTTCTTCCCACATGAGGCGAAACTAAAACATATCCCTGCAAAATCAGTTCCCACTGGCGTATTATCCTTGAAAAACACTCCATGTGGTTACTCCAAACTGAACAAGTAGTAACCAAATGTTTTGTGTCTCCAACATTTGCACAACTCCACATAAGCGACATTCGCACCGTAATTGTGTATGGGCTTTCCAAGATCCTATATGTTTTAACATAGACATCTGGTTTATGCAAAAGCAAAGGTACATATTCTGCATTTTATTGCAAGGGAAAAGTTGTAAGTACCTAGGCAATTCATCCTTTTTTAGCGGGAATTTTGCATATTCTTTATAAGAACAATAGGTGCTCAATTGGTCCACAGTTACTGACCAGTCCTGGCTAAATACTTTCTGCTTGCTGCTAGCAGAGCGGAGCACCAATTTCTTATCACCCGAATTAATGCATTTATAATTTTGATCTTGAAGGCATTAATGGTGGCTACAGATCCCTCCCCCATGATTTTCCTCAGTTCAAAGTACAACGAATTTGATGGCGAGGAAATTATCTTCACATAGCAAGACAGCTGTTGCAACAAAAATCTTGTTTGCAAAGAAATAAGCCCCAATGTGTGTCTAGGAATTGAATTAGGAAAATCTGTGGATAAACCCAAAGTTTGCTTCCATATCTGGCTCTGTATCATGTGAAGGAAAAGACCTAACCCCGTAGTGGATATATCCAACCCATACAGCAGGATTGGGTTTGATCTTGGCCATGTAAAATGTTATTAATGGTAAAACAGTAAATTCACATAGCTGGCCATAAAGCCTCTTCAAGTGGGAAACTAACGGCCCAGCTTTATCTCTCAGAGATGGTTTCCATGCGGCCATTGAATTGGCATTTGTCAGATTGTATCCCAGGTATCTCATAGAAGATACTCTATTGAGCTTTTGTTCGCTGATTTACCAGTGCATGGTCCTGGTCTTTTCTCCTGGCAGAAACAATGTCAATTTTCTCTCCATTCAAGAGTAAGTGGTTGGAACAAGTTTAAATTCAAGTGACCTAGTTTTTCTGGAAAAATATTTTTATTCTAAGGTTGATGTCACTAACGTATACATTAAAAAGGACAGGGGCCAAAACACATCCCTGTTTGAGTACCACTGATGTAGTGATGGGCTTAGACAACAACCCTTCCCGGGACAGCCTCGCCTTCATGGTAGTGGCAGAATGCATTAACTTTATCAGCTGTACTAATTTAAGAGACACCTGGAGGTCCAAAACCTTATTTCATAGGGTAGATCAAAGGCACTGGTTAAATCAATGGATGGTAATGTCGTAAAATATACAATGTGCTGGTGGGCCCGATTCACATGCATAGTGGCCACGGCCAAAGGCCATGGCTAATGGCGTCATAGTGTTGTAAAATATACTGTGGGCGTGACACGCATGTACAGTAACCATGGCTGAAGATCATGGCTAGTAGCCAAGTAGTGTTATAAAATATACAGTGGGCATGGCCGAAGGTTATGGGTAATGCCTTGGTAATATTGCAAAATATACATTGGCCATGGCCAAAGGCTGTGGGCACTGGCCATGGTCAAAAGCCATGGCTAGTGGCCTGGCAATGTTTTAAAATATACAGTTGCCATGGGCAAAGGCCATGGTTAGTGGCCTGGTCATTTTGCAAAATATACAGTAGGACTGGCCGAAGGCCATGGATAGTGGCTTGGTAGTGCTGGAAAATATACGGTGGGCACAGCCAAAGGCCGTACTCACATGTATAGGGGCCACGTCGAAGGCCATGCCCAGTGGCCTGGTAGTGTTGTAAAATATACAATGCGGCCACTGGCCATGGCTGAAGGTCATGAGTAGTGGCTTGGTAATGTTGTAAAATATACAGTAGGCACGGTCGAAGGCCATGGCTAGTGGCCTGGTTATGTTGTAAAATATACAGTGGGCACGGCTGTAGGCCACGGGTAGTGGCTTTGTAATGTTGTAAAATATACAATAGGCCTGGCCGAAGGCCATTGCTAGTGTCTTGGTAGTGTGGTAAAGTATACAGTGGACACGGCCTTTGGCCATGGCTAGTGGCTTGGCAATGTGGTAAAGTATACAGTGGGCACAGCTAGTGGCCTGGTAATGTTGTAAAATATACAGCAGACACAGCCGAAGGCCATGGCTAGTGGCTTGGTAGTGTGGCAAAATATAAGGTGGGCACAGCTGAAGGCCATGGGCAGTGGCAACGAAAAACTATGGTATAAAATAAGCCTTGAAAGTCACTGAAGAAACTTTAGTTAATGTTTAGTTAAGGGACCCAAATGTATCACAACAAAACCCTTGAAATTCAGCACATTGGGAAGTCATTGCCAGCTTAACTGCGTGTTTCTGCTGCAAAGCCCATGAGCACATACATATAATAAAGAGAAGGGATTCACAATAGCATACACAATGGGAACGTGCCGAGTTAAGCCAGCCATGACCTCCCAAATGCGCTGACTTTCAAGGGTTTCAAGGGTTTTGTTGTGATAAATCTGCGCATCTTAACTAAACTTTAACTAAAGTTTTTTCAGTGAATATATACATATATGATATATTGAACATGTTTCCTTTCCAATGGTTTTTATAAATCAATTTCAGGTTTTACTATTATTTATGTCAATGATGTGCCATTGCAATAATCTATCCATTGATAGGAAGATTGTTGAGCAATTCCTTGTACAGGTGGGGATTCTGGGAGGCGGCCGGTTGGTCGTAGTGTCTCAGTCTTTTTGGGGGCTTGTAACTTAAGTGAATCTGTTGCTGTCCAGATGTGTATTCTATTCACACCTCTGACAACTTGGTTTCTTTGGGCTGGGGTCTGGTTGTAGATTTTATTAAGGAAAGCACCAGTCATGTTTCATAGTACCATAGAATTGGAGAGTAAGCCTGGCTTTGCCTTAATCTCTTCTGTCCAGTGAAATATGGTGCAAGGTTGTAAAGTTTCTTTGGAGGGGCTGTTCTCATTTGGTTGTTCCGGTTCTTTTATTAATAGAACAAGCTGACAATGAGTTATAGGGCTACCTTGGCAGGGTGTATGCCCTGATAACTCTGCTTGGTTTGAGACAAAGTCCTGGTCTGACCCTCTATGCTCATTGATAACCTTGTACAAAATGATTTTCCTCATTCTTTGAACCCCAATAGTTTCAGAGTGAATCCTAATGTTATAATCTGACAGGGGGTAAAAAGTTAAAGTTCCAAGCTACTAGCCAGGCATAAAAAGTCAGTAGCCGCTGACATACACACAGCACACCTTTTCTTACTTGCTAAGAGTCAATTCTCCCTATCCAATGGCTAGTGGTGAGTGAAAATTGGGATACCTGAATCTGGGTCAATGTAGACGGAGTCCACAGGGGACATGAACATTGCGCAAAGTTTTGTATCTCATTGCATTTGCATTCATTCTTTAGATAGATTAATCCAACTGCGTGTGGGGCCCTTATTTTGGGGATGACTAATTCTGCTATTTCTTCTTTGTACCATACCAAGAGCCCCCAGAGTGGCTGCCCCCATTGTGCATGTTTATAGCTGGGTCAATGGACTCTCTGTACCTGTGTGAGCAGTCATTGTAGGTTTCTTTAGCAATACAGGACTTCTACGGAATTATAACGTCATGGCCCGTCACACTTTGTAGAAAGTCCACCTTGTTGTGCTTCTGTTCAAACAGAGATGAAGCTAGACCCTGGATATTTCAACTTGTGAACGTAAAACATGTCATGGCTGTGTTCTAGGGTCTAAACAATATTCACAATAACATATTACAGTAGTGCTAGGAATAGGTGTGTCCCTCGATAGAGCTGGGAAATACAATTGCCATCTTAAGTTCCCTTTCTCTTGCTAGGGCTATTAAGAACCTGACTTTGGGCATATTATCTTAGTGTCATATTAGTTCATCTTTCGCTCTTTGTGCACAAACCTATTTCAGGTGTAAGGGTTTTTTAATGATTATTTGAAATGCACCATAATATTGATTGGTTTGCTAAACATATATTGTCCCTGGAGGATAGCTCAGGGCAATGTGCTCGCCTTGGAAACAAGACGACACGAAGCAACACAGGTTTGATCCTCAGGTCTGCGCTTAGAAACCTCTGGGTATTAAGCACATTATAAATACGCAACTAAGAGACATATTCCTGTAACAGCACCTCGATTCTCCCGGGCTGTGTGAGCACTTTAAAAATGCAAATAAATAAATATCACAAGTCAGACCATACAGCATTCTGATCCCTAATGACTGTGAAATGGGTATCTGGTTCTCTGCATTCTTAGGAGCCACCTTGGGTTGATAAAGCTCTTTGTTAACTAATGCTTCCCTGTATGACAAAGGCAGTTTTCTGGAGCAAAACATGCATTTGGGCTAATTTACATACCCGCCATGCATTATGCAGTGGCTCTGACCTGGATGTGAATTTCTAAGGATAGTTACTAGCAGGCACTATGGGATATGTAGCTTAGCTGAAATGGCTCTTTCTACTCTTGTGGACCAACCATAACATTTATGAAGTTTGCTAAACATGCCTAAAACATAAACATACCCCAATGCTCCAACCACAAAGATACCAGAATGCACCGCAGAACCCAAATAAGTACAGACCACAATGCAGTTCTTTGCATGCTTGAGAGCTGTTTGTCCTAGGTTGATAAAGGGGTAAATAGTGCCACCCTTCAAGACAAGGACAATTGTCCGCAGCAGAAACATGCCTTTGAGTTGATGTACTGCTCAGTGGCTCTGACCCGGAGATGAGGTTCCAGGAATATCGACATCTGATGTGAGACATGTGGCTTAGCTGAAATGGCCTATTCTACTCCCATATTTCAGGTCGAAAGCTTTTTTCATGCTATTGTAAACCCACCATAACACTGATGGTGTTTGCTAAACATACCCCAATGCTCCAATCACAAGCATGTCAGATTAAACTGCATTGCTCTGATGATCTCTAATGGGGTGAAACACATATGTGGTTCCCTGCAGCCTTCAGATATGTCTATCTTAGGTTTATAAAGCTATGTATGAAATAGCGCTGCCCTTTAAGACAAGGACACTTTTATGGCTTAGTGGCTCTGACCTAGAAATGAACTTCCAGGGATGGCTTCTCCATGATGCTGTGGCATGTGTGCTATCACTGAAATGGTCCATTCTCTCTCTCTCTCTCTCTCTCTCTCTCTCTCTCTCTCTCTCTCTCTCTCTCTGTCTCTCTCTCTCCTTCTCTCTCTCTCTCTCCTCTCTCTCTCTCTCCCCTCCTCTCTCTCTCTCCCTCTGCTTCTCTCTCCATATATCAAACCACAACACATGAGCATGTTTGCCAAAGCTCATCAGATGGGCACTGCTTAGCACGGTAACTGCAAGTGCAGAAAAAAGCCTAAAATGGGCATATTTATTTATCTCTCACAAACATAAAGTGCAAGTGCAAGGAAAACCGATGTTTCGCTGTTGCCACAGCTTAATCATGGCCATATTTGGATATATACACACTCGCACACATATGTACACACAGGTACATACATGCACACACTGTATATCATTGCTGCACCAGTGTATATCGTAGAAAAATACCATCCAACATTTAGGAGCATTTGAGTAGGAGATTTTTCACTAGATAGTTACATTTTTCCCCACTGACTTGCAGAGGAGAAAAGTTTTAAAAATATCAACCTCATCTGATTGTTCATTTTCCCTATCAAAGTCCTTACTTACATGAGGCAAACAGCTCTAGACAGACTTTACCTATTTCCTTTCCAACCTATGATAGAAGAAAGACTAACGAGGTTAACTCGCAATCTCTCTATAAAAAATGTCACACACCCCTTTTGTAGGTTGCTGCCTGCAGGTCTGCCGGCGCTTCAGCCCGTGGTGGATGGGGCCTGGAGCCGGCGTGTGGGGGGGGCGTGTGCTACGTGGCATGGAAATACATCCACACCGGTTTTAGTACGCCTGTGACTGCCTTTTCGTTTTCGGAGGCACACCACAGCGATGATGTGCACATAACATCCCTCTTCTTTTCCCTTTATAATTCAAATGCGAACTTATATACAATTCTATCAATCTCACGAACAGTTCCATGTTAGCGCACATAGTTACTTAGCTTTCCAGGTGGCTTCTGCGCCGCCCTCAGGTGGTATCAGCCATGCTGCTGACCTGCCAAGTGTGAGGGGGCTAGTTGGCTGTGCCCTTCTGAATGCCAGGCCAGGCTGTCTGCGTCGGCTGGCCTGGCGGTCTGGTGCCATCCTCCTTATCACCCCAATCTGCTTACCTCAGCTGGGCTGGTGGTCTGGTGCCATATTAATTCTTGGCTTAGTTCTATCATCGTTATCTCTACCTCCACTGTCTCTCTGTCATTCATTTGGTCCAGCTCCTCTCTTCACACTGTCTGGGGAACTTTCTTGAACCATGATGCGTTCCATCTGATGAGTCTCATATCACGGCTTGCAGTGATAATAGTTCCTCTCGGCTTGGTCACTGTCGAGGTGGTGGTCTTGAAAAGGCTTGTCAGCTTGGTCTTTGATGGGTTACAGAAGACCAGCACCTGATCCCCAAACTTGGTGTGTGACTTCTTGGCTCGCCGTTTACTGCTCATGTGCTTGTTAGCACTGACCCTTTTGTCATGCGTCCTCTGCTTGTTTATGGATATTGCCTTGTTATGGCAGTGGTGAGGTATGGAGGATCATAATACTGCTCTGAACATGATGTCAACTGGGGGAGTATCGGTTGATGCGTGGGGCATCACCCGGTAGTTTCGGAGGAACCGGTATAGTTTGAACTCCCATGAGGCTCCCTGGGCCTTTGCAATCCTGAGGACCTTGTTAATCATTCTCATAAACCGTTCTGCGTCGCCATTTGCCTGGGGCCACAGTAGTGTGATTAGGTGGTGTGTTATCTTGAGATCATCCATATTCTGGATTCTCATCCTGGAATGGGGGCCCATTGTCACTTTGTAGGTATCTGGGTAGCCTGTGTGTCACCAACATCTTTTCCAGAGCTGGAAACACTGCTTCTGCCGCCGTTGAATGGACCACTTCCACCTCTGGGTATTGCGAGTGTTCATCGCTGGTGACTAGGAGGTAGGTCCCTTCTTGTACTGTGCAGAAATCAACACTCACTGATTCCCAGCGTGGCGTGCCTCTTGGGATGGACTGATTTGGTTCTGGTAGCTGTGGTGCCCCAGTGGCCAGGCACGGGAACCATGAGGAGATGATTGCCTCTACCTTTGGGTCGATAAGTGGGAACCACACTAGATCTCTTATCCGTGCCTTGGTCCTCACCATGCCCTGGTGGCCTTTGTGTGCTAAGGCCACTATTCTGTCCTGAAGCCTCGGCAGTACCAGGATGCATGTCCCTCTCAGGATGAGGCCTTTGTCCGTGATAGATAGCTTGTGGCGGACAGTGAACACCCCTGCTAGGAAGTTCTTTCCATCAGGGGCGCGGTTGTTTTGGAGGAAGGAGTTCCAGTCCCCTGCCAGGATGGCATTCCTTGTCAGGGTGCAACAGGCGTCTCTATTAGTGGCTTCGACCAGTTTGAATGTATTCACGGCCTTTGGTTTTGTTGCTTCCACGACCATGCATATGTGTTCCTCTGTTTCCGCAGACTCTGAGATGTCGACTACAGTGGCGGCTCGATGGTGTCTGGACAGCGGGGTTGTCCGCCCCCGGCCTGTATACAAGTTCAAAATCGTATTGTTGCAGTTGCAGAAACCATTTTCCGATTTGTGCCGGAGGGAGGGTGGGGTGCTGAACCCGTGAAAAGTAGGATTAATAGTTTGTGGTCTGTGAAAGTCTTGAATTTCTGTCCATACAGGCATACATGGAAATGCCTGCACCCCCACAGGATGGCGATGGCTTCCTTATCGATGTGTGAGTAGTGTTGTTCTGTGGGGGGTGAGGGCCCTGAATGTGTAAGCCACTTTGTGCGTATCTCCTGATGGGGTGCTTTGACCCGTACAGCCCCTAAGCCCACAGCGTTTACGTACACGTATCGGTCCGTATGTAGGCAGGCCTCGTAGTAGGCCATGGTGGTACTGGCCGACGGTGACTCCGAGATGCTTTCAAAACCTCTTGGCAAGGCCTGTCCCACTCCCACCTGGCGTCCGATTTAGTCAGGGCTCCCAGTGGTTCTGAAAGCGTGGCCAAGTTTCTGATGAACCTCTGGCAGTACGTGGCCATCCCCAAGAAACTTCAGACTTCCGTGGGCGTTGTTGGTGGTGTTGCTCCCTTGATGTCGGCTACCTTGAGGGGGTCCGCTGACATGCTTCTGCCATTGAACACATAGCCAAAAAAGGTTAGTTCATCCTTGAAGAACTCGCACTTGTTCTTGTGGATGGTCAAGTCAGCCTTCCTTAACCTGTCGAGGACCGCTGCCAACCTAACCATGTGTTCTGCTTTGTCTTTGGCGTGTAGCAGGATGTCATCACTGACATTTTGGACTCCGGGGAGGCCTTGTAGGACAGTGTGTATGGTTTGTTGGATAACCTCCACTGCGGACGATATTCTCAAGTTTGATCGTTTGTATCTCCTCAGTCCTAGGTGCGTCCAGAAGGTTGTTATGTATCTTGAGTCCTTGTGTAGCTTGAGCTGGTGATAGCCTGTCTTTAGGTTTATTTTGGAAAAGCAGTTGGACACTGTGAGGTCTGCGATTGTTTCAACGACTGCTGGGGTGATATGTCTCTTCCAGAAAATGGCTGTGTTGGGGAGATGCATGACGATACATATTCTGATCTTCCCCGGTTGCTTGGGTATCTTTGTCACTACTACGCCTAGGTACCTCAGGGTGTGGAGCGCTATACAAATAAACAAACAAACAAACAAACAAACAAACAAACAAACCATCGGGGAGACCCATGGCATTGACCCTGTCACCTCCTTGATTATTCCAGCTTTCTCCAGATCACATAGTTCTTTGGCAACTAGGTCCCTCATGTGGAAAGGTGTTCTCTGGTGTCGTACTGCTTGCAGCAGTATGGTTGGGTCGATATGCAGTTTGATGACCTTGTCCTTCAAATGCCCCCGATCCCTTGGAGTAACTTGGGGCGATGTGTTAGGAGGTCATGGATTTCGTTGTCGTCTGAAATGTCACAGATACATTTGATCAGCCCCAGGTCTTCCACCGAGTTCCATCTGTGCAGGCATTTGATGCCTTCATTTACAAGGTATATCTTTGATTGGATCGTCGGTCCCCCATTCCTGCTGAGTGTGGTGCGAAATCGTCCTACCACCAGTAGGGGTTTCCTGCTGTCATATGCATAATGTTGTGTGTAGAAGAAGGCAGCTTCTTGGGAGGGTTCTGGTTGGGGGGATCTATCCAGGGCTTATGTAACATGGTTCCTTGGGCTACTCCAAAAACCTTTACCAAGCATTGTGAAGGGATGCTGGATGGGTCAATTTCACTGGACTTTGGTACAGCTGTGTTTTCTTCAGTATCACGTTAGATTTTGAAATTGACTGTACTATATTAAAAAGTGCTAGGGATGCGATTGCTCGTACTAGGTGCATGGGGTCTCCCACTGGGCCCATTTTTCTTAGCAGTTAAGGGGTTAAATAGATTGGGTGTGCAGCAGCTGGTCTCATGTCACCTTATCACTAGTATATTGCTTGGTAAATCCTCACGTAACCGAGAACTGTGATAAGGAAGACGGTCAAGGAGGTAATGCCCTGCATACTTTACAGTAATCTTCATTACTCAGAACCCAAATCTTCCTCATCACAGTACTCGTACCCGCCCTCCTGTCCAGCTCCAGCAGCAATGGCATGTAGATGAACACGAGCAGGCTAATGAGGGTTGAGGTGTTATGGGCTCAGAGGTGGTGAGGGGGGATATTATAGACATAGAAGGGAGACTGGACGTTAACCTATCAGAGATTGCAAAGGAAAATATGCAGTTTGTCTAAAGCTGGGAGCCTCACATATGTAAGAAATGGAATGAGGAAGATTTGGCCTCTGAATAAGGAAGGTTACCAGTAAATTATCAGACTTTGCGGCGGAAAAATCAGGAGTGGCCCACAAAAACAAGGCACCATTGATCAGTATGATTTCAGGACTTCAACCATGCAGTGGCATGAGTGGACAGTGGGTCTTTACCTGGTCTGGTTAGGACCTTAGCATGTTCCACACTGGGTTGAAAATTGGATGTTACTGCTGCAGCAATGATTGTTTGCTCCCTGCAGGAGACCAGCCAACCCAACACCACAGTGTGACTGATGTTAGCCATCACTTCTCTTGTATCTGTATATTCCGTTCAGGAGCTCAGCTACTTCTTTACTGGATAGAGAGTGTTACAGCTGCACCAATGTCTCTTGCTTCCACCAGATCTCAGCCAGCACCATATTGTGATTGAATGACTCGGACTGGCCTATAAGGCAGTAGGGCAATGCCAGAACTAAAAACACAAATTGCTAGTTTGGGGCAGTCTTTGGTCACTGTGGGTCTCTTTTTTGGCCACATTGGGACAGTTTGATGAGTTACTTCACTATGTGGCTAGTAGTTTTGACCATTGTTGCTGAATAAATATTCTTTAAATTGCACAATTTGCATCACATTTTATCAAAGAAAAACTCCCCCTTGGGTACTATTCAAACAGTGTCACAAAAGGAATGAATTGCCTATTTCAACTGTGTGTCACTTATTCATTGGTGCCCGAGACAATGTTATGCCCCAGTACGACCCTGGTAATTGGTTATTGCGTTCCGCTAGTGCGCATGTCTCTGTCTGCTCTCATCAGGATATCCGTTGATTGCACAGGGAGGATAGCTCAGTGGCGACGTGCTCGCCTTGGAAGCAAGACGAAGCGGAGCAACACAGGTCGATCCCCGGCTCCGCGCTTAGAAACCTCAGGGTATTAAGCGCGTTATAAATAGCCAATCACATTACATGGCTAAACACTGGCCCTCACTGCCTCACATATGCATGTCTGTCCCCAGCATGGCAACACTATTGATAAAGGGAAACCCAACATTGAGTCAATCTAAGAAAGTTGCAGGTACCTTAAACAACAAAGGAATTCAGTTGGTGACATGCATAGCAATTGGAGTAAGGACCTTTAGTTTTATGTATTTTTTAAATTCACAGTGATCTCATCATATCTTTCTGCATGAATTTTGTAGCAATATATTCATGATGTGTATAATTGGTCCGTGGGTCATTTTACATTTGCTCTACAATTGTATCAGTGATGTTTCACTTTGGTATGACTGTGCGAATTTTTCTTAGGACTGAATTCCTTTGTTTGTTGTCTGCTCCGAGCAGACATGCCATTATATGATTGGCTTCTGATCATCACTGCCACGCCAGTCTCACATGGCTCCCTCGTGGACCTCTGCTAGTGCTATACTGTAAAGAACCACTCGGTGGCACTGTTGTAATGTCTTTGTGAATTTCTATTCACAGAAACAGTATCCTATTTCGATGTCCTGTTGCTATATTTGCATGTCACAAATTGCACTACTCTTGGCAGATTTTCTTCAGATGATTTAGATTTTTCGAAACAATATTTACTCTGAATGCCACAATAAAACCCTTCTACAATTACCAAACATTTAATTAACAGATGGGTTATTGCTTTATCATTGTGAGGTTGTGCTTCTGTATATGTTAAGTGGTCCGTTCATGTTGTAGATTTTACATGTTCCTGTAGCTTGCAACATATACCTTTTTTGCTTAAAATACTCGTAGAAAAGACATTGTGAAAACACACGTCCTTCTTTCTTTGCAATGTAATTTGTCTTTTCTGACTGGTCCTCACTTGAACAATAGTGGCCCCAAACCTTCTGACGATTTACCATTATGTCTCTCTCCATTTCAACATACGAGACATTCCTGCGAGGGATGTTGGTTAATTGTTGCATATCTTAATTCATCCTATAATGTATTAACCAATGTAAGATAGATCTGTTAGTATGTGGGTGCAGTGCTTTCTAGCGAGCTGTACCTTTTTAAAAGATAAAAGGTTGTTCATAAGTTTTGGTAATTGTGCAAACTTTCTGTGAAAATTACAAAATATGCTTGCTTATCATTATTTATTATTTGCATATTTGCACCATTAGATTTCTGACACTACCATTGCTACTGGAGTGTATCATTATTCATTCATCCACCTTTGTCTGGGAAAATGTGTACCAAAACCTAGAATAAATTAGACGTTTGTTGTCTTTTCCTGTTTTTACACATGTACCTATCATACATTATGTTCATGACACCTGTTATGTAAAGACATTTTAGGAAGGGCAACAACACCACAGATGTCTTCTTGGCACTGACCCCCGAATTAGGACGATGCAGACTGTAAACACAAGAACAACTGCAATGAAAAAAGAGCTACTTATTGAAAGCCTTTGAGAAAGACCAAGTCTTAGGTTGGTGGGGGGAAATAGAAAGGGTGTGGGCGGATCTGAGGAAGGAAGAGAATTCCATAAAGAAGAGGTTAGAACAGAAAAGGTGCGCCCACCGTTTTAAGCAGAGCAAAATCGGGGAGCATTAAAAAAAACACGCTTGGTCAAGCGGAAGCGACGAGTATAAAGCTCTTGAATCTAGAACAAGCTAGAATCAACATTGGAAAATTAACGATAAGCAAGGGTTTTAGAAAGGACCCATTGACAAACAGGAAGCCAATGAAGGCATGTCAACCTTTTCCATCTTGATTGCAGTACATAAACACATCGACAGCGCATTAGCGCCAGCGCGTTTGGAGAGGCCGGTTTTCACCAGTTCTCGTCTGGTTCACGGCAGGGAGCGGAGCGACTGTCTGTTCAGGTAAATCTTCTTCTTGCGTGAAGCTCTTAGGGGTGCTGTGACGGATCAACTTCCGGGGCACCAGTGGTCCAGGGATGAATATCGGTTTCTAAACTGTCAACACTTGTGTACGAGCGCGATAGAAATAAAATATCAATATCAATCAGCCCCACAGCTCTAGTACAGCAGAAGGGATCCGAACAGATTGCAAACATAAGCAAATTATAAACCTCCTTGTCTAATTTTGGTAACGTGGACGGAACAGCAGGCTTATCTCCGCAAGGTCGTGGATCTTTGGTTAGTTGCAACACAGCGAAAATACAATTATTACCCAATGATAAAAGGGACTGTTCAGTCAAGGTTGTAGAAAAATATCTACTTTATTATTATTCAACAGACAGTTCTAGCACATTACAAATAGCAACTCAAGTATCAGTCCATTACCTCCGGAGAGCCACAAAAACCAGCTACTGCCACGTACAATTTAAGACTTTGTTCCTGGAACACAAGGGGTTTCCAGCACTTAACAACCACCGGGGATGTTAACCTCGGCGATTTCGATATCTTGTGCTTACAAGAAACATGGCTTATGAAAACACCCACATTGGACGGGTACGAAATCATCCTGGCACCGGCGAAAAAGAGTACCATGGGCCGTCCATCGTCGGGATTACTTATGACAAATCGCATTGGTCATGGGTTAAAGTTGAAAAAAGTACTAACGGCAAACCAACATTTTCTAGCTGCCCTCCTAACATGGACCCATAAAAGGGACCTTGACAAGAACGCACAAGATACGCCAATAGCCATTCGAAATACATACTGGAATCCGGCTAAAACTGAAGCTACAGCCTTTCTCATGGAAATAGAAATCGCAATTGATGAGATCTTGGCGATCCACCAAGTACCACACTTGTTAATATGTGGGGACTTAAATGCAACATGTAACCCACACAAACCCAAAAGAAATTTTACCCCAGCAGATCACAGAGGTGTCCTGTTGCTAAATCTAATGAATTCCACAAAACCGCAAAGCCTAGATACAGTTTTCCCCAACCCGGCCCGTTTACCGACATGGACTAATGGGATGACCAAATCTACAATCGATCACATCTTTATCTCGAGTTCATTCTTGGACCTGATCATGTTTTTCGAGGTGACCCAAACCAAGTCTAGCGACCACAACCTCCTAACTACCACCTGGAAGAGTATAAATGATCCTGTGGAAATACTGGCCTTCCAGCTCGAACCAAATACGCAAGGCAACAGACTTCGGCTTTCCGCCAAAGATATTAACGTCTTGACCAGCAAATACAAAAAGATCAAAACCGACGATCAGAACAACATGACCGACTATGGCCCTTTATTAACAGCATATAAAAAGCCCTGCTCAAAGACGCGATCGTCCACCAACCTTAAAAAACACACCTACGATACGCTGCTAGTCGACAAACGACGAGAATACCGAAAAGCACTGAGAAATGCAGCAAAGCTGGACATAGTGCAAGCTGGAACGGCCAGGCAAGAAGCAAAAACTATATATCGCACCTGGTTAAGAGAACACCGACTGAAATTACATCAACAAGACTCAGAAGCAATAATTAGGTCCATCTGCACAAAGAACCCGAGAGAATTTTGGTCATTATTAAATTCCACTACATCGAACAAGAGTGACAATATCCAGAACGTATTTGGAGAAACTATCTGGACAAACCACATCAAGGAAACTTTCAAACTTCCTCTAGACCGGCTTACTCATATACCTATGAAAACCAGCCCCCTGGGAGAAACTTGATGATCAAGAAGACATTTTTGAACTAATAAGCAAACTGAAAAACTCAAGAGCCCCGGGCTCTGAGGGCATTACAAACATTGACTTAAAGCACATCCCGAAGCCTGATCAACATTTATCAGCCAAGTCTTCACAAGATGTTCAGAGTCTAAATCGATACCAGCTTCATGGACTTCAGCCATCATAATCCCAATATATAAGAAAGGCGACACCAATAACCCTTCTAATTACCGTCCAATTGCGTTGCTCGATCCAATTGGAAAAGTATATGGCTCATTACTGTTGAGAAGGTTTCAAGCCTGGGCCAGTGAAGCACCGTGTAATGATCAATTTCAATCTGGTTTCAAGAAATGGATGGTAACTGCTGCCAAAATCCTGATAATAAGTGCTCTGAAAGGCAAAATGATTGAAGGAGGCCCTAGGTTATACATGCCCTTCATAGACTTCACGCAAGCTTTTGACAGAGTCGACAGGACCCTCCTATGGAACAAACTGGAAGCTTGGTCCTGTCCTAAAGAAATCATGGGTCCCATCAGAGCCCTCTACACCAACACTACTGTTAGAGTCCAGCTAAACTGCAAAGGATCTCTGTCATCTACAATTGCGACCAACAGAGGAGTTAAACAGGGATGCCCGCTGGCCCCCTCAATTTTCTTGGCCTATCTTGGAGACTATCAGTTATCAGAAGCTTCAGTCAGATCATTTCCTCCGAAGCTAGGCCAACAAAATATCAGCAGGCTACTCTACGCTGACGATCTAATTTTAATTGACCAGACGCCAGTAGGATTACAACGCCAACTTGACAACCTTTTGTCATACGTAACCACTAACAACTTGGAAGTATACAAGGAAAAAACTAAAATAGTAATCCTGGAAAGAACAACCAAGAAACCAGATAAGACCAAATGGTACTTCCAATCGTCTGAGATCGAAAAAAGTACAAAGCTTTAAATACCTGGGCATAATATTGGACAGTTCCAAGAAAGAAGTAGCAATGCAAGATTCCCTTCGATCAAAAATCAAGAAACTGGCAACCCAAGGAAAAGCAGTCGACCAAAAATGTGGTCGCTTCTCAACAATTCCAGCCATCGACCTTTATAAAATGAAAGCAGTACCATCAATAACCTATGGAGCGGAAGCAATGCTATTGCTACCAAGTGAAATATGGCCTAAACTGGAAGCAAACTATTGGAGGACAGTCCTTGGTTTACCTACTTCTACACCAGTAGCGTCAATCCGAAGAGAGTTGAGCCTCCTGTCTTTACAAGGGACACTGAACTGCAATTCTCTGAGACTATTCAGAAAATGCCTGTTACCCACGAGCCCATTGCCTTACAGACTAATAAAATCAGAGATGGCAGCTGAAACAAACAAGACGCTTAAATCTTGGAGGAAAGACATCTTAACCCTTCTGAAATCAATCGAGAGCGACGAGGAGGAACTGGTCCAAAATCCAACAAAGAATCTGAGAAAAATCAAAGAACTAGATTGGATTCAGACTCTGTCAAAAGCCTCTGAAAATAAACTAACTCTTAATTTGCCTTCAAACATAAAGAAATTGAGCGAACTTCAGGGCTACATTAAAAAATTCCACAGCAGGCAAGCCAGAAATTGCCTTTTAAGAGCGAGGCTCAATCCTTTACCAACGAATGAAATCAAAGCCATCAGAGGACTATCAGACAAAAGCCATTGCAGACTCTGTCGAAAGACAAACGAAAAAGAAACAGTCCGTCACCTCCTCCTAAAATGCTCAGAAAAAATTAGGTCAACATACATGCAATACTTTGTGTCCGACCCTTCGCTGGAGACTGAAAATTGCTGGTGGTCCAGGATGATCAGTGGTGACAAATCAACGTGGTTTATGGCAACGTCAAAAATACTCCAGCACATAATGACCACACTGGAAAACTTGTCCTAACCTCTGGACCTTTCCAGGAATAATAACAAGACCTAAGCCTCTGACATCTCCATATTGCCTTATGAAGGGATTCCTTCTTGAAAGAGGAGCAATTATTACCCAATGATATAAGGGACTGTCCAGTCAATGTTGTATAAACATATCAACTTTAATATTATTCAACAGACAGTTCTAGCACACTACAAAATACAACCCACCCTGTAAAGGAATGCAGAGGGCATAAAGTTTCAAGAAGGAAAAGGGATGCACTCTGGTTACTAACAGGAGGGTAGTCGGTAAAGTAATTCATCACAATAGTTCAAGGATACTTGGTTTCAACACAAAGTAAGCAATGGGTCATAAAATGTAATTAAGGGCCTTCACAGAAGGATCAGGGTGACTTAACCACAATCTACCTTGTGCTTGTAGAGGTTCTAGGTTCTCGACAGGGTCAAGTCGGTTTCAGGGCGCTTTGCAGTTCCTGCGGCAGAGTTCAAGATGGGAGACCGCTGCAGGTATCAGGGTGCAGGTGGTTCGGTTAGTGAGGCTAGACGGACAGCCGCAGGCTGGCCTACATAACGGCTTGGGTCAGGAATTGTTCTCTCAGTGATGGTTGGCGGGTCTGAAGCACTGGTCGATGCTTCTCAGACGACATGAGCGACTGCGGCATGACAGCAGTCAGCAGTGCAGTCGGTTGCATCTTGAGGGGCTTGACTGGCTCGAAAATGGCAGGGCACACTGTGTGCTGGGTGGGTATTATATGATATGATATGATATTTTATTTATATCGCGCTCATACACAGGTGTTTCGGTTCTGGAGCTGCTGGAGGGTCCTCTTGATTCAGTATCTCCCTCTGTTCCCTGGAGATGGTATGGGGAGGGATCGTGCTTCCCGCTGTGGAAATCCTGGCCTTCCTACACTGGTGCAAGCTTTAAGGCAGACGGTACCTTCAGCTAGGGTCCAAATGATTGCTTCTTGTTACTCCTTGCAAAGTCTTCAGATGATTTGCCAAAAGAGGGGCTCGACCCTCCTTTAAAGCCAAATGAGCCCGAATGATTGGTGTAGGCTAAGCCTACCTTAATGAAACAATCCTGGGTCCCCACCAACAATCTCCTGTATGCCTGAGGGCATAACCAGAGTGCTTTGCAACAGAAAAGGTAAAGGGTTGAAAACATGTAATACTAAGTCCCACCCATCTTCCTGTCTGTTGTGGATCAAAGGGTCTCTCTGGTTAATTGAGTTCTCTGTGGTTCCTGATTAAAGCGGCAGGTCTCCTTTGAAGCTGCGGGAAGAACAGACTTTCTATCTCCATCAATCCACATACTTGTACCTTTTTTTATTTTTTATTTGCATTTTTAAAGCACACACACAGCCCGGGGGCATTGAGACGCTGTTGCAGGAATATGACTTAGTTGCATATTTATAACACGCTTTAAAACCCAGAGGTTTCTAAGCGCGGACACAGGGATCGAACCTGTTTTTCTTTGTGTCGTCTTATTTCCAAGGTGAGCACATTGCCGCTGAGCTATCCTCCCGGGACCTTCTGAATGGGGTCATCCTGCAGCAATGACTACTGTAAATACATAGTTGCAGACATGACAGGTCACTGCCCTTGATACTGAGAGGTGGGAGCTGGCTTCAGGTTGACACAGTGCATATCAAAGGGGTGTTGGGGTTTCCTGTCGCCTTTGTTTTGGCCCCTGCAGCCAGGCCCTATAAGGGCCTGTTTGAAGTATACTCTATTAGTATGATAATTATGTTCATTTCTGACACCATTCTGCAGTGCTTACACAAAAGGACACAGCGGATCCATGGAGCCTTTGATAGTTAATTAGGCTGGCCATGGCAGGAGGAAGTTTTTGCCTTCACCCTTCTGAAATGCCTTGATGTGCTCTTGGCTGTCATATTCCAACAAAATATGACAAGGAGGACATCGCCTGTAGACTGCGTCCACCCAGTGTACACAGGTCTATGTGTATGTCGTGCTGTGAGAATAGGAAAATGGGTGTGGATTAGCCCCATACATTTTCCGGAGAATGTTCAACCATCATTCAAATTCATTTAAAATTTCAAAAAAGCCCAGGCAAGTCACACCGACCGTGTGGATGGTTGAATTCCTCACAGGTGCCCCCCGGGTCAGTTCTACAAGTGGGTACAATGTCAGACACAGGTCCAGCTACTTTGTGTGAAAACAGTAATAGACTGCTATCTCGGAACAATATATGAAAATGGTCCTTCTGCCTTGCACGGACACCAGCCCAGGGTCTGTCATTCTGCCACACAAGATCCAAGTTAACGATATGATGATGCGCATATTGAATAGCGAGTACCAGATCAAGCCCTTCAGTAATGTTTTCTACCATTCTGATATTACGTATGCGAAGTACAGGACCAGACCCTCTGAGGGTAATCAGTACTATATACAATCAGCTACAGGTGGCCTCAGATAGCTCATGTGATAAAGATAGTGACTTGTTAACCAATAATAACAGTACTACAAGCCCCCTTGTGGCCTTCTCTAATTCGGAGATCCATAATGAGCAAGATTTGCCTGGAGAGCAAATAAGCCATGACCAACAAACCTTGAGCAAAGTCCCAGTCAAAACCCTCAAATGTATGCTGCTCAATACTCGCTCTTTAGTCAAACATTCCACTGAAGTGGCAGATTACATACTTGCCCAAAGAATTAATATCTACACCATTACGGAAACCTGGTTGCATGCAGCTGCTGGTCTAGCACTTACTTTAGCCCTTCCCATAGGGTATAACATCCTTAGAGCTGACCGCTCTATGTCAGAGATGTGAGGAGAGAAGAAGAGGTTGGAGTCGAAGATGAACCCAAGGTTCTTCACCTCACAGGAAGGTGAGGGTAGAAGGCATAGGGTGGGCAGCTAGAGTGAAAGAGGGAAAGCGGGAGCAGGAGTCCCAATGAGGAGGATCTCAGTCTTACTGGCATTAAGGCAGAGATCGTTGGAGGCACACCATTCCTGAATTGCGGATAGACAGTCGGGTATTAGTCAGAGAGCAGAAGAAGCTGAGGGGAGCCTGAGGGACAGCTGAGTGTCATCCGCGTAACACTGCAAGTTAGAGCAGAAGGTAGAGATGAGGTGGGCAAGTGGTGCCAAGTAATGGTTGAAGAGCCAGGATGAGAGGTTAGAGCCCTAGGGAACACCACAAGTAGAGATAGAGATGGTAGAGAGAAAGGACCCAAGTTGGACCTGGGAGGGTGGATTGGAGAGAAAGGAGGTCAACCAGGCAAGGGCCTGACCCGTGATGCCCAGGTTGTCACGGAAACCATTGATCAGGATGGTGTGGTTGACCATATTGAAAGCAGAGGATGGATCAAGGAAAATGACGATAGAAGGAAGGTTACCATTGAGATTAGAGAGCAAGTCTTCATAGGTGTTCAGGAAAGCAGTTTCCTTGCTTCTGGCTGCTCTAAAGCCAGACTGGTGGTCATGGAGACAACCAACAAATTCACTATGAAGAGTAAGCTGGGATATGGCCAACTTTCCCAGGAGTTTGCCCAGGAAAGGATTGATAGAGATCGGGCGGTAGTTTGCCGGAGAGGAAGGATCGGCAGAGTGCTTCTTGAGGAGGGGGTGTTTAAGGGGGTTCTTTAGGGGGAAGGGAAGGTGCAAGTAGCAAAAGAGTGATTGGAGAAATCGGCTAAGGCTGGAGCAAGGGTGTTGATTTGGTCCTTGATGGTTCCCGGAGGTGCAGGGGAGCACCTGCTTTGATGAGACTTTCATAGATTGGACTTGTCTAGAAACATCGTCAGGGGTGAACAAGGAGAAGGTGGAGAAAGGAGGAAGAGAGACGGTCGGAGAGGGGCCGGGAGTGTAGAGGGAGAGGAAGAGGAGACAGTGTACAGGATGTCCTGAGTCTTTGTGGTGAAGTGAGAAGCCAGTCCAGTGCAGAGGGGCCTGTGCGGGAACAGGAGAGGTGGAGATTGCAGCAGGATTGGCCAGTTTCTTGCAGATATTTGGCCGAGTTGTTAGAGGCCGCAGAAACGCGAGGTTGGATGTATGATTGCTTCTTGGACAGGACAGAGAATCCATATTGCCTTTTGAGCAGACGGCAGGCCAGTTTGTCGGAGGATGAGCCTGATGCCCTCCACTACCGCTCAGCCACCCTACACTTGCGTTTAAGTGTGGTGAGGTTGGAATCCTACCAAGAGTTGCACTTGGATGTGGTCTTCAGACGGAGCCTCATGACAGGGGCAAGGACATCAAGCGTGTTAGAGATTGAGAGATGCAGGTTGGAGAGGGCTGTGTCAGAGTGTGAGTCAGCCTCAGGAGTAGCTTCATGGGCCGGATTACCGAGAAAGTGGGTGGCAGAGCTGGGGTTGGCTTTACCTGGGGGACAGAGAGTGCAAGGTAAGAGGAGAGAAGAAAGTGATCAGTCCAAGACCGAGGAGTAGTGAGAAGGTTGCAGAGGGGGATATCTGATGAGATCAGAACATCCAGGGTGTGCCCAGCAGAGTGTGTCGGACCAGAGGGCAGAATAGAAAGAGAGAGAGAGTTGCAGAGATTTGCGAACGAGCCCAAGTGGAGGTTGAGGTCTCTGAGGAGAAGACATTAAGAGGTAGAGGCAGGGAGGGAGGATGAGAGGTTGGCCCACTTGGAGAGGTAGAGGGCGACCTGGCCAAGTGGCCTGTAGATGGGGGCCACAGTAAGAGAGAGGCCAGGAGAGATAGAGAGCCTGCAGACCAGGCATTCAAAGGAGCATTAGGCCTGCGTAGGAATGACAGAAGCAGGGATCCACTCCAGGAAGATCAGGGCTACTCCCCCCCTTGACGTTTGGTTCTGGGTTCAGGGAGGATCTTGTAGCCCTCAGGGAGGCGAGTGTCAAAACTTGGGACAGAGCTGGCCTCAAACCATATCTCGGTGAGACTGAGGACATGAAGATCAAGATCTTCGAGGAGTCGGCAGATGCCAGAGGAGTATTAAACAGCAGAGCGAGAGTTAAGAGTAGCAACGTGTAGCAGATTGCCATATTTGAAAGACTTCCATGGAGTGGTACATGCATGAGGTACGCCCTGTAGAGGTGTTAGAGGTGCCCGAGATTGGGCAGAGGAAGAAGGCAGAGTAGTCAGAGAGGAAGAAGAGGGTTCTAGAGAGGTGGCGGAGGAAGGAGGAGGCAGAGCAGCCAGAGTAGCTGAGGGGGTGCCAGAGATGTGGTAGAAGAGGGTGACAGAGGAGCCAGAGAGGTGTAGGTCGGAGTAGCAGGAGAAGGAAGGAAGTTGATAATTCACGGAAGCGTATATCGAAAAGGCAGAGATTGGGCTGAGGGCCCTGGACCAAGAAAGACATTAATGATGGTCTTGGAGGAGTGGAAGAGGGCCAGGAGGACCTCCCACCGAATGCCACCATTAATGGGAGAGGAGGAAAAGGAGAGAGGACAGAGACCATATAGGGGGTCCATAGGCCTTGAGAGGGAACGACAAAGAGGATGTCGGTAAGGGTCTGTCTGGAGGAAGCACTGGTGTAGGTATAAGCTATAGGGAGGCCCGAGTTGGAGACCAGGATGTCCCTCTTGAGCTTCTTCCTCCCAGACTTAGTGAGAGGGATAGGATAGGGGATAGAATATCAGTTAGAAAAGATAGGGGAGACTAAGAACACCATGGATGGGCATGAGGTGGGGAGCAAAGAGGAGGCAGACCAAGCAGGAGGTGGGTTAGGGGGTACACACTAGTGACACACAAAAGGGAAGGCACACGAGGAGGACGGGTACAGTGAGCACAGAGTACAGTAACAACAATAATCACAGTTAGTGGGGGGTCCTAAAGAGAAGGAGACAGAGCAGTAATGTGTTATAATGCAATAGAAACCACTATGGGCGCAACAAGAGAATGAGAGGGAAAAACAAATAAATACAGTACAAAATACGCAGAACACTAGTAACCCTGGGGACTCTAGAAGAGTAAGAAAAGAAAAGCAAAACACTAAAACCACTGGGGGACGTAGAGGAGTAAGAAGAGAAATGCAAGCAATGCAAAACAGCTCTGGCGGGGGGGGGGGGCCTGACGAGGGAAGGAGAGAGAAGGGAGAACGACCCAAGGAGTTTGGAGATGCAGAGGTTGATGTGTGTGGTGGAGCACATGTGGGGATGGGTAGAGAGGGGTAGTGTGCGCAAGGCCGGGAAAAGCGGTGCCTAAATTGTGGGGGGGAACGCCCATTGGGATGGGCCGAGAGGGAAAGGACGCACAAGGCTGGGAGAGGTGGAGGCTGAGTTGCGGGGGGGAAAGCGCACATGGCGACGGGTAGAGAGAGAAAGGATGTGCAAAGCTGGGAAAAGCAGAGCCTAAATTGCAGGGTGGGGGAAGCGCACATGGGGAAGGGCAGAGAGGGAAAGGACGTGCAAGGCCAGGAGAAACAGAACCTAGATTGCGGGGGAGTGAGCGCACGTGGGGATGGGCTGTGAGGGGAAGGACGCACAAGGCCAGCAGAGGCAGAGGCTGAGGTGCATGGGGAGAGCTCACGTGGATATGGGAAGAGAGGGGAAGGACGTGCAAGGCCAGGAGAAGCGAAGGCTGAGTTGCAGGGGGAACGTACAAGGAGGTGGACAAAAAGGAGGGACGCACAAGGTCGGGGAGTGCAGAAGTGCTCTTCTCTCTCCCCAAACCTTCTTACAATATGGACGCCAATAGACAGAGATATCATCCGGGCTCGTAATCAACACTGCTACCCCTTCACCGCCGAACACCTGCATTGCACAACACTGCAGCCATGTCCTGCGAGGGCTTTCCCATCCAGACAGTAACTGGGACAAACCCTGCTAAGCTTCAAAGCAAGAATGGGGTCAGCCCCATAAGGCCATGTTGCCTAATACATGAGCCCACCTTACAAGACCACTTAGAGAAACATTGTATAAGGGGGATGGATCCTTCCTCGCTTTGGAACTAATCAGGGGCGGTCCCCATTACTGCCTGGATGGGAGACAGTCCATAGTCCTGAATGCCATGTGTTTTCATAGTTTTGAATATCTCATAACACACAGCATCTGCAGTATTTCTTTTTAAACCATGCTACTGTCATTCCTTGGAAGTTTTGCACTCAGAGACCATTTGTTTGCCTTTTTTGTTGAATTGCATTCTGGTATTTGTAGTCTCACATTCAAGATGGGGGGAATAATGCCACAATTGTCCACTTTTTGACTAACATAGTTCTATAAGGATTTATATATTTGAGTGACATTATGGTATGTGTACTTTTTAAATTAGTTTTATAAAACAGAGTATTGTTGAATGCCAGAATTCGGGGTGAGGAGGGGAAATGATGAGAGGGCAAGTAAGTCATGAGTATTTGCCCACGATGTGGCAAGAGAGTTTGCAATCCTGGACACTGGTGCAGTTATTTTCCCCTAATTGTGGCTGCTTTTCAGGGCACAAGTAAAAGACACATGTGGGTGGACAGCATAACTTTTCTTCAGAAGATGGATGCAACCCCTTGGGTTTTATTGAGGTTGGCAAGCTTGCTCAAGTATTTGGCTGCCAGGATGTTGCTCAGGTTGTCATTTTCCCAGTGGAGACGCTTACCCACAAGACCAGTGTCATCATGGCCATTAAAGAATTACATTCTGAAACCGAGATACAAATCCGACTTGACCAAGAAGGAACCTTGTCTACCCCGATAAGAACTGCGAGAGGTTTAAGCAGGGTTGTCCCTTGGCGTCTATCATATTCAATTTGTTCATCTCTGACCTCGGGAAACGCTGAGAGACGTCACCAAAAATGTATGGAAAGCACATAAATTGGATGCTATATGCAAACGACTTTGTGTTACAGGACCTTAAGGGAAAACGAGTATTGTGCGAAAAACAACATCAGTGGAAGCTACAAAATGAAAGCTTAAAATGTATTACCCAGACACAATACTTAGGCATGATCATTAACTCTAATATCAATGAACTACCTTTCGCACCAAAAATCATCTATAAATGTAAACAACTGGCGGCACAAGGCATAATGATGCATTAAACATATGGCAAGTTTACCTTAAAACCGGTTGTTAACTTTTATAAAGTCAAGGTCGTGCCAGCCTTGATTCATGGAGCCGAAGCCGCCCTGGGGTGCCCTTATTCAATCTGGGCCGCATGCGAAAATGTGTTCTGGCAGAAAATCTTACAGTTACCAAAAGGAACTCCAACAGTGTGCCTCGGGTATGAGCTTGGGCTCATATCTATAGATGCAAGAGTAATATGGAACACACTCAATTTGTATCGATAACTGATTTGCTCGGACACTCCACCCCAATTCAATATTCTAAAGACAGAGGAAAGTGGCAGTAAAGACTCAATCCTGCCTGAATGGGAGAATTGCGGTGAAGAGCTAATAACACAACTGAACACTGATAATCTCATGCTACAAGATAACCCCAATCTAGTGAAAAATAAACTGTGGCAACTAGGTTGGATTGAGACCCTAGAGAAGAGAACCCAACACAAGTGCATTCAATTGGCTGTGCCGGAAGCCAAGGCGTATAGCATGTTGCAGAACTACCTGGTAAAGTTTCCTGGCAAATATCACACACTACCCTTTATGAGGAGCCGATAAAATTTGTTCGATACAAAAGAAAGACAAAAGTTAAGATCAAACACTTCATCCTTCGACTGGAATTGTAGGTTCTGCAATAATGCCAAGGAAACGCTGAAGCACTTGATAATTTTCTGCATAAGGCTGAGAGCACTAAGAATGAAGCCCCTCGGCCTGGAATTTGCAAAGAGACAGTCGCTTTGTGGAGATGAATGTGGACACTGTGGGCCAAAGGCAGTGATAAAAAACTGACATTTGCTCTCACTTTCTATCTAGAGCAAATTAATAAAAAAAGAGAGATCAAATAATTAGCTATCTTGTTACTGCCCCAGAGCCAGTTTGATGCAGCATACAATGATTTGATGTAAAATTCCTTAAATTGTTTTGCAGATTTCTTATTCTGTTTTGCTTTTTAAAAAGTTTGTAAAAAACTGTAATAAAATATGTTATTCTTGCAGCCGGTCATTTTTTTCTGTTTCTGTGCTGCTTAGATGTGGTTAGTTGGGGTTGTGCGATGTATCACAACAGTCATCAAGAGACTGGCCATAAAACAAGGGGTTTGGAACATGCTGCTTAACCAAAGTGTGTGCTTCATGGCAAATAATATAATCTCACTGCGCATTGCCTAAGAACATTGTGAGTTCTCAAAGCTTGCATTCTTTTATACATAACCATACCACTGTCAAAACAGGACAAAATCAGTTTGTGATTTACGAACTTCTTTGAGCGATGGGTTGCAAGTGTTTTAATATATAGAGTGGCCGAGCCCTCTGGCCATGGCCAGGTTTGGCAGTATTCTGGCAGCATTTTAAAATGGACTGACCATGGCCGAAGGCCATGATAGTGGTCTGGAAACATTCTGAAAATATATGGACTTCCGGCCCTGTTGGACCCGGTAATTGCCCATTGCCGGGTGCCAGTAATAATGACTCCGCATTCCCATGGGGAGGCCTGATGCACCGGCACCATTGATGAATGGTGCTGGTGCATCTGACATGGTCTGCTCGCGGGTGCTGGTACGCCCGCCAGGTGAGACCTGGTGGCCGGGAAGGCACCCACGAGCAGACCTCGTAGTTTGCTGGTCCGGTAACAACGGTACCGGAAAGCTTACCGGTGCCGTTGTTACAGGACCAGCAAGCTTATAATCAGGCCCATTGTAACAAAAGCTTTGAAATTCAAGGAAAAAACTTTAGTTGCAGGGACATTAAGATGAGAACTTAACGCAGCAAAACCCCTCATATTCAGCTAAAGCCACCTTAAATTTACGCCCCCTGTTGCGCAGCCTATGACCACAATGATGTCATCACAGATCACATCACTGATGACATCACTAATTACAGTACAACAGTAACCAGCATTATGGATGGCCTTCAGCCATAGTCAGTGTGGATGGCCCAATATATTTTAATACATTAGTGGGCACTAATCATGGCCTTCAGTCATGGACACTGGCCACAGTCTTCACCCATGTGCACTGTATATTTTAAAACACTAACTTGCTACCAACCATAGATTTTGCCTTTACCAGTGGCTACAGCTTTCAACCATGTCCACTGTATATTATGTACACTGATCAGGCACAAACCATGGACTTTAGAACAATACTGGCCAGTGGACACAATCTTTGGCTGTGCCCACTATATATTCTAACATATAAATAGGCCACTAGCCAGGGCCTTTGACCTTGAGCAGTTTGTATATCTTTTGCCCATGTCCACTATATATTTTAAAATAATAAAATTCAATAAGCGATGGTCTTTGCCCATGCCCTATGTGTATTATAAAACACTAACCAGCCACTAGCTGTGGTCTTCAACACAACACTAGCCAGTGGTCATGGCCTTTGGCTCTGCCGACTGTATATTCTAACATATTGATGGGCACTAGCTATGGCATTTAGCACTGGCCACTGACTACAGTTTTCAATGTTGCCCACTGTATATTTTAAAACAGTGATGGACTACTAGGCATGGCTTTTAACCATGCACTTTGGTATTTTTTAACACTAACAGACCACTAGCTATGGCCTTTGGGGCTGGCCAGTGACCCCAGCCTATGTCATGACCAAGTCCATGGCCTGAATTGTTATTAAGGTAATCAATGTTTTCATGAGCAAACTTATAAATGGTGATATGTCTAATTCCATTATTGATAAAATCAGTACATCACGCATGAAGGGCGTTTATCACGCATGAAAGGGTTTTCCAGTTTAAGACGATGCCATTTGGTTTCGTGTCTGCCTCATCAGTATTTCAAAAGCTTATGGACAGAATGTTTTAGAGGAGTGAAGGGCATATTTTGTTTTCAAGATGATGTGCTTGTGTGCAGTGAATCAGTGGAGGAGCATGATAATGTTTTGGACACCGTGTTGAGGATATTTGAGAAGAAGTGAATTACCTGGATAGAGGAGAAATGTAAGTTTAGGGTGACCAAGGTAGAGTATTTAGGGCATGAAGTGTCTAGAAATGGGGTTAAGCCAAAGTTTGGTTGATGCCATGAAGGAGGTGAAAGCCCCTGCCAACAAGGAGAAACTGAGGTCATTTCTAGGGATGACAGAGTTTAAACAAAAAGTTGTTGAAAATTATGTGGCCAAGGTTATTGGATTGAGGAAGATGTTGAAAAAGGGCGTCGAGTTTGTATGGAGTCAGGAATGTGAAGAGGAATTTGTAAGGATAAAAAGGGAGATTGACTTAGCGCATCCTTTGGGATGCTATGATACAAGGCGAACCAGTGTTATTATGGTTGATGCATGTGATGGAGGAATTGGCGCTGTGTTGTCACAGGTCGTGTGGATGGGAGTGATGAAATAATTGCTCATGCATCTCAGGGGTTTAGAGGGGCAGAAATGAGATATTCTATTTTAGAGAAGTAAGCGTTAGCCTGTTACTGGGCTGTGGAGAGATTTAAGAACTTTGTGTGGGGTACATATTTTATTATTCAATACTGAAGGTATTGGGCCTCATTATGAGTTTGGAGGTAGCCATGCTGTCATTACCGGCATGGCTACCTCCAAACTCGTGTCCTGAAAAAAGGGAATTACTGGGCCATTCGGACTTTTGCGGGCCCGGTAATTCCCATTTTCGGGATCTGGACCGGGTACGTCCCCATTCCCATTTAATTTGAGCCCCCATAGGGCTCAATGGGAATGAGGAGGATGCTAACAACTGACCTGTTAATGATGGGTCTATTGTTAGCATCCTGGTCTGCTCGCGGATGCCAGTATGCACGTCTGGCCAGACCGTACGTGCATACCGCCACCCGTGAGCAAACTTGTAATGTGGCACCCGGTATGAACGGTGCCGGCACCTTAGCGGCACCGTTCATACCGCGGCCGCCAGGGTCGTAATGAGGCCCATTGTGTCCAAGCAAGAGTGGTTAGAGGAAGCAAGTAAAGATGAGGTGATGGCATGAGTGATGGGATATGTGGTATCATCTGTTTGGTCCAAGAGGGTTGATTTGCTGGAGGTGGGGGGGCTAGCCGTTTTGGGAGGTGAGAGATGAGCTGTGTATGGTTGACGGTGTGTTATTTAGATGGGAGCGTGCTGTGGTTCCCATGGGTATTCGTGGTAGGGTGATTGATTTGGCTCATTGTGGTCACATTGTATTACAAAAACCAAAGGAGTCCTGCGGTGTGACTATTGGTGGCCGGGATTTGATAGAGATATTGAGAGGAGGTTGAGTGAATGTTCGTTGTGTATTAAATCCGGTAAGGGATTGGAGGCGAGGAAGCAGCCTTTAGTGAAAGTGGGTGTGCCCGTGTCGGTGTGGAGAGATTTGGCCATGCATATCTTGGGTCATGTGGAACATGTTTATGGTAGAGGAAAGTGTATTGTTCTTCTTGTGGATTTGTTCTCTAGGTGGTGTGAGTTTAAGATTGTTATAGATATATTTGGAGAAAGCATGGTTGGTGTGATTCAGGAGGCATTTGCGAGGGAAGGTTTGCCTGAAAGCATTCTTATGGATAATGGCACACAATTCACTGGAGGTTGTTTTGTTAAGTATTTGAAGGAAAGTGGAGTGAAGTATAAGATATCGGCCCTATATCATGCAGAGACCAACGGCGTGGTGGAAAGAATGAATAGGTGTGGGATGGAGAGCATACGTATGGCCCAAGAGTGCTGTTATGATAAGAAAGTAGCCATCCAGGAGAGATTGTGGGCTCTGCGTATGTCTCTGGATTCAATTACTAGAATTTGTCCTTTTGAATTGATGAGGGGTCGCAAACCCAACACCACAGTGAGTCCACCATGGTTGGGTAGGAGCAGGGAATCTGATTTAGTGGTGGATGTGATGAGAAAGATGTTAAAGAAGAAGAAGGAGGAATGGGTGATACAAGAGAACCTCCGGAGGGGCAAGAAGGCGTTAAGGCTGAGTGTGGTGATCTGGTAAGGATTAGGAAAGGAGTGGTCAAGAGAAAGGGTTAATCCTTGTATTCTGATCCTGTAAGGGTTGTTGCTGTGTTGAAGGGAGCTGTTTGTGTGTCTTGTGGTCAGGTGTGGAACAAAGACAGAGTTGTGGTGGTGAAGAGGTGTGTTGTGTGATTGTGTATAAGTGTAAAAGGAGGGAGATGTGTTATTGTGTTGGCTTGAGTGGAATATGGTGATGTCACTCAGAGTGTTGTCTGGTCATGCAGAGTGTTACCAGGTTGAAGTTCAACTATTGGTTAGCGTTTGTGTTTATGTCTGTAAGTATTCCATGGTTTGGGCAGTTGGAGAGTTGCAGGCTAATCTGTGGCTGCCCTGGCTGAGCAGGGGATCCTTATTGCCTATAGCTTATTAATAAAGCCTGTTAGAAAGTTACAGTGACCCAACGTCATCTTCTTAACAGTTATATACAATGTAATTAGTGTTGTCAACAGTTATGGCATCAGTGATGTGATTTGTAATGTTATCAGTGTTCTCGTACAACAGGTAAATAGTGATGTCGTCAGTGGTGTGATCTGTGATGTCATCATTATGTTTATAGGCTGCGCAACAGGGGCGCGGAGTTAAGGTGGCTTAGTTGAATTTCAGGGGTTTTGTTGCATTAAGTTCTCACCTTAACGTCCCTGCAACTAACGTTTTTTCCTTGAATTTCAAAGGTTTTGTTACAATGTATTGTTCACCTTAACATCCAGCAACTAATATTTTTTCCTTGAAAAAAAAAAATATATATATATATATATATTTATATATATACTAGCCTAAATAACCAGCTTCGGCCGGGATGTCCATTCTTAGATTTGTTTTCGTATTCCATCGAAAAAGATGATCGAATATTGTTGTTTGCCACAAAGGTAAAATGCGCTACATGTTAATTCCACTAATTAATTGAACACCAAATGTTCATTTATCTCCGATTTTAATTTCTCACGTGAATATAATATTTGTATGCTTACTCTGATTATTTGCAGTGTTGTGAGCAGTGGTGGCCATTGTCGCTGCTAAACACACACTGCAAATATCTGAGTAAGCATACACATATGATAATCATATGAGAAATTAATTTGGAGGTAAATCAAAATGTGGTTTTCAATTAATTTGTGAAATTAACATATATCACATTTATTGCAAAAAAATTCAATGAAAAGAAAGGCACACCTCACTCTCTTCTAAAGAAATTAGAATACAAAGAAAATGCAAGACCAGTTCAGCAAAGACAGCGCAGTGATGAGCAGTTTTTCCAAATAACCTGTAGATGGTGCATGGAACACCACAAAACATAATGCTGAAACATTTTAAGAAAGTTAATTATCTCGGGAACGGGATGACCTATCGAGCTAAAAATTGAAATAAAGAATATTACATGCAAAATTCATGATGCCAGACCTCACCATTCATGAGGAGTTACATCCCCAAGTTCAACGCCACATACAAACCCACAAACAAACATGACTTTGTTTTATATTGCAGAAATGAAATCTTGATATGGACATGGCTATGTGTACAAACAACAAAAGTATATATAGCAATGACAAGCATTTAAAGTAAATGCCAGACCTTCTGATCATAAGAACTTTACGAGGAGAAATAACCTCAGAATTGTGGGATTCCCAGAAGATTACAAAGGAGGAAACCCATGAAGTTCCTAAAGACAGTGCTACCTGCGATATCAAGCCCCGCTCAGTAGACCAATCTGGCTCTAGAGAGAGCTCATATGTCTTTGGCACCAAAACCATCTTATTGGCATAGGTTGTGATAGTCCTACATTTCCAGGAAGTGATATTGAAATCTGCAAGAACAGCACAGCGAAGAATTGTTGAAAGGAACAAATGAGATAGTGTTTTTCAGTGATCTGAGCAGATATGTTGTATAAAAGAGGGAAAAGAGATTTAAATACTTTGCATTTTTCCCAGCAATTATTTTAATAAAAATAGATGGGGTGGTGCAAAGCTTCAGTGATTCCAACAGGTCAAAAAAGTTTATTCCCAATTACGAGCAGATGGTGTAAAAGAACATTACTACCATCACTTCCCTCATACTTAGGGCTGTAATGTTCCTTTGAAAATGCTAGGTTCATTGATCTATGTGGGAGGATGGTGCTGAAGAGTTCTGTTTTATCCTATTCTGTGAATGTACTTTTCTCATTCGGCCACATGCCACTCTAACAAAGATTATTTTCTTTCCTCAACTGAATACAGAATGACTCTGCAGTTCAAACCTCTGCAGCAATGGTTATTTGTTTACCTCGAGCACACACTTATGAGGGTACACACGGATGCATAGCTGCATGCTCCTCACCAGGGGAGCTTGGACACAGTGCTGGCCCCACTTCTACCAGCGCTGTGTGCGCGATGTGTGTCCCCGTATGCCCAGCCTCCCAACGTTCTGTTGACTACTAACAAATACCAGAATGCAAAGAAGGAAAAAAGTAGACTTCACTGTGGGAATGGGAATAGTTGCTCAGGTACTCATCCCTTTCTATAGGGTGCAGGTGTCAATGTTTGCAGGGTGCTGCTGCATTTGAAAGAGACACAGCGATCTACACTTCAGCAAATCAGTGAATGGCTATGAACAGGTTGTAGGGTGTTTAGGGCCCCGCTATGCACATCGTGATTCTCGAATAGGCGCTTGCGCCACGCCTCTGTCACTCACTCTCATGTAAAGTGTCATTCAATGACTTTCTATTCGTGAGCGACTCACTAATAGAAAGCAATTGACTAACACTTTACATGACACTTTACATTGTGTAAGCTGGCAGCAACCTTTATCTGCAGCGCCGTTGTGCCAACTCACCACTTGTTGGCCCCTTGAGCCGGCTCTGCTTGGACCTGATGGGGTGAAGAATGTCTATCACTCCATTGCTCACACCATGAGAGTTTCACACGGCTGCTTGGACTACACGAATTACCAGTGAGGCTTGTGCAGGGCAGCGTGGACAGGATATGGTATAGAGGGATAGGGGACCATCACCTACTGATCCTATCCATCTAACAACGTCATGAAGAGGTAAAGCAAAGAGAGAAAGAAAGGGCAAATAGCACTGGTGCCTAGTCTTAAATTGAAAACGTGTTGAACATGAAGGTTTAGACAAATCACCTTGATGGTTTGGAAATATTCTAGATCTGAAAGTTAAGTTGATATAAGCTTGACCACGTTTTGAAATAGTTTTGCAAACATTGGATACGGAATTATATGGAGATAGGGAAATGGATGGGTAGGTAGGCAGATATATTGGGCATTGGAACTAACATTGGAAAAGATTTGAGGGTCGATAGGATTTTAGAAATGAAGAGAAAATAGTCTTGTGATCAAAGGAGGATAGCTCTCGGGAGGATAGCCCAGGGGCAATGCGCTCGCCTTGGAAGCAAGACAACGCGGAGCAACACAGGTACGATCCCCTGGTACATGCTTAAAAAACTCTAGGTATTAAGTGAGTTATAAATAACCCTATATGTACATTCCTTGACACTATTGCAATGAAGGCTGCAAGGGAAGGGGACAATTGAGGGAGATGGGTTGGAGTCTTGGGGGAGTACCTAGGGGGTGGCTCTTTGAGGTGGTCGCAAATGTTGGAGACATGTAAATATGTAACGGGGGATGTTCTGTGCTTATACTTGTGTTCTTGTGAAAGAGTTACCAGGAGCCTGGCTCGGGGAGAGGGCAGATGAGGATTGGAGCGGGCGCACACCTAGGCCAGGGAGAAACATTGCTGATTTCTTGGTATTTTGGAAACATGTACACTCTTGACATTTTTTCTGTCAACAAGCTCGCTATATGGGCAAGTCTTAGTGTCATATCTGGTTACCCTTATGTTTGATGTTTTGTTTATGATGTGGGAGATAGATGGGAGAATTTAGGTGATGATTGTCAGTGAGAGGTGTTGGAGTTATGTACACCAACCGAAGGAAATGAAAGCGATACAAGCAAAATGAAAGGTGTGCTGAAACTTGTGAGCCGGAATGTCAAGAGTCTCAACTCCCCAGCGAAAAGCAAGAAGGTCTGCATGGCTTGCAGTGCTTGTAAACCTAACGTAGTGTTTCTGCCAGAGACTCACTTAATGCAGGAGAATCTAGAAAGAAGGGGATATTTGAGAGGGAATTTGATTTTTTTCAAGTCAAAAGCCTGGGGGCTTCTCTGTCCTTTTTAGAAAAGACTTAAGATGTGAAGCAAGAAAAACCCAAAGGTACACAGATTGGAGATATGTACTGTTGAATGCTAAAATAGAGGAGGAAATGTTCATAATTGGAAATATTTATGCACCAAATAGTGATCACAGTGCTTGATCTGGCAGGTTGCTGGAGGACTACCCATACTAGAACTAAGAACTATATGTTCTTCTCGTAAGCCCGTTCGAGCTACTCGAGATAGATTGTATATGTCTATCATAGGATCTTGTTAGTTGAGTGCATAATGCAGATATTGGACATATCTGTTTCTCAGATCACGCAATGAATTCGAAAATCTCGTTGGGTGGAGGTAACCTAGCCAACTCATGATATTGACGATTCCATGGTACAACATTCTCAGAGGATCATGTGGTTGAAATTTGGAGATCGATATACATCACTTTTGTGTAGTCAATGTTAAGTCTGTAGAAAGAAACAGAGTGGCATGGGATGCACTTAGGGCATTCTTGAGGGTTAGACTGATTAGCTTACACTCTGTGTCGAAGAGGCACCTGCAACAGAGGAAAGAGAACTTGAGAATAGATATAACCCAATGCAAGTGAGGGTCTGAAAATCACGAAAGTAGGAAGCCCTCCAAGGGCTAATGAGTGTCAGAGACTTTCAGTGGTCAAAGAGTACGAAAAGAAGTTGAACTATGTTCCCTGATGGCCTGTCCCTGCTCGCCACAAAACGCCTCACCACGCCCCCTTTCGCGCACCATACAAAAGCCCTAAACAAATGCGCCATCTGTTTAAGGGAACGTTCGGTACTGTGCACTGAGGTGCAAGTTTCAACAATTTCTTACACTTTTATTTTAAAACGAAACCATTCCAGAACGGTTTCTTTTTAAAAGTATCGGAGCACTGCTCCCAACCGCTCCCTCCCACTTTGACCACTGTGAATGCCTTACAAAACCAGAAGAGCATCTACTTACGTGTAAGAAATATTTCTGGGAGCATGGGAAGAATGACTGTTCGTGCAAAGTTTGGAACAGTAGTACAGACATTTTGGGGCGATTTAAGGAATTTTATGAAGAGCTGTATAAGATTCAAGGGACATGAGGGGGAGATTGGTTGTTTCTTAGAAGGGTTATATATGAAGACTGTGCACCTCATTACAGGTTTGGTGCTATTTCAGCAGTAAATGCACTGAAATACCACCAAATGGATTTACTGTTACCACCACTTGGTCCAGCAGAGTTACTGCCAGATTACAAGTGGTTGTATGGTGGTGTTAGTCCCCATTTAGGGCTCCATGGGGATTTCAGCAGAATTACCACCGGCGGTAAATCAGCCTGAGCAAATTCCCCCAAAATGTATGCATTTTGGCAGTAAGCTTATGGAATTACCTCCAGTTTTTTGCTGGAGGTTTTTCCTCCACCCCACTGCCACAACCCTAGTTGGGTGGTGTGGTAATGCGGCACACATGCAGCAGTAATTATGCAACTAGGTAACCCCTGGATTACCTCCGATTTTAGCTGCACTGCCCAACTTGTAATGAGGCCATGTGTCAGAGGAGGAGGTCAACAACTTGGAAAAGTCAATTAGTAAATAGGAGATAAGGGAAACCATTGAAAGGTCAAAGACTGGTTTGTTTCCGGTTGTACATGGATTCCCGGCAGAGCTTTACTTGAGATTACAGGCATCTATTGTACCAATTGTATTGGTGGAGTATATTGAAATCTTGAAAGAGTGGCATGAAGATTCCTTCAGTGGAACCAGTGCTAATTATGGTAAAGACGAATTGCGGCCATTATCACCCGATTTAGCTACTTAACTGAGATCTTAAGATCCTGACAAAAATGAAGACTAACACGATAGTAGACCTGATGTCCAAATGAGTTCATCGTATACAGTGTGGCTTTAAAAGGGGAAGTGAAGCACCCCCAACCTAAGGACACAAGTGGACCTTCTGAATCTACATGGGGGCTCAGAAGTGGTAATGATGTCTAACAGCCTGAATTGTGAACATGCATTTGATATGGAGAGGTGGTCCTTCTTCCAGGAATTTCTCATCAGGGTTGGCTTTCCAGGATCCTTTATGGGCTTTATGAACACATTGGTCCAGATTTTCAAAACGTTTTTGGCACAAGTGAGGAGATGAGCATCTCCTAACTTACGGCAAAAAAGGGTAGCAGTCCAATTCACACAAGGCATCTGATGGAGCGCCTCTTAGATGCTCACATTCAGATGCCCTTTCCCCCTTTGCACATTTGCACAATAAAGGGTTGTTTCTGGACATTTTAAAGCTCATCCCGAATTCACAAACGGATGCTCTTTAAAATACCCAGAAACAAGGGTCATGTCCCTGAGCCTTTCGAAATGTCACGTCATGATTCTTTTATTGAAGTGTGACAACCGTAGTTTAAACAACGGACAGGAATGAAAAGATTTTTTAAATGAGACGGGCCCTTTAATGGCCCGTCTCATCAACTGCGCTTCTTTGAGCGACAGCCCAGACCCTCTAGAATTGCTCAGGTCACTTTGAGAATAAGGTGACCTGAGCATTTCTGAAAAGGATTCTCTGCACTCTTTTCATTTGCGCTCCTTTCTGAAAATCTGGCTCAAAAGCGAAAGAACATGTTTTGCAAGTGGGGTAATGAGGGTCATTACGACCCGGGTGCAAAGGGATAGCGGGCACCGGTAATGACACCGGTGCCGGTAATTCCTTTGTGCCCTATTCCGAGGTCCCTTTGCGGGTCCTTCCTTAACGCCTGGTTTTAGGGACTTCAGAGCTAATAACGGTACCGTAATTTACGGTACCGTTATTAGCACCCTCCCCATTCACATTGAGCCCTATGTGGGCTCAAATGGGAATGGGGACTGATATTTTCAATGGGGACTTACCGGTCCCGTAAAGGTCGGACTAGACTAGTAAGTCCCCATCGAACCAGTGCAGACATGCTACAGGTAATGGTGCTAGTCATGGCACTAACAGCGCCAACCTTGGAATGAGGCCCAATGTCTCTGTAGTTCTGCCTCAAAAGGGGGACAAAGCAAGAATGACCCTCCATCACTGCTATATGATCTGTCTCTGGAACTGCTTTTGTGTGTGATTTGCAGAAAAGGGATCAGTTATGCAAACAGTGATTGCTGATGATGTCCACCCCGCTGACTCCATACCCAGAGTGCCAAATGAAATAGATAGATATGGGAAGATTTTGGGCAACAATCTTAACATTGGGAAATTGGAGCCTATGCCAATCTCCCAGACCTGTTTCAAAAGGACATCTAGATAATAACAGTTTTAGGTAGTGTAAGGAGGTTCATCTATACCTAGGGATTGGATTATGAAGAAATGCAAGAGACGTACTGAGGTGATATACACAGAGGTGGCGGGACGACCCTGCCGGTAACAGCCCACCTTCCAAGTTAAGGGCCGAGCAAAGTGCACTGCAAGGTACGTTTTCTTTTTTTTTTTTAATTAAACACCCTTAACGCCATCATAGGAAATGTCATGGGTGCAAAGAGGTGAGGGGGGAGCGAATAAGGAGGAGGAGCTGGGAAGGGAAGGGGGTGCTGGCTGGCAGCACTCAGGCTGCTTGGAGCAGGGATTTACACCAGAGAATACAGCCCACTTCTGAACTTCCTGATTGTCCAGCACCCCCTTCCCTGATGCTAATGAACCAAAAACCTGGTGAAATCATTCAGACGCTAAAGATGGACTTCTTGAGGTGGTTGCTGCTGAACTTCAGTGTATGGGTGAAAGTTAGGATGATTGAGATGAATGTGGTCCCTAGACTGCTCTATGCACTGAAAATGCTGGGCCAACTTAAAATGAAATGGGTGATTTTCTAAGGGGACGGGGCAAGAGGCCATGCTTCTTATGGGCGACTCTGATTTCCGGACTTGACAAGGTGCAAAGTTGCTTGCATTCCGAATTTCCTTTCGGAGGCATTGAGGAGTGATGGGGAAAGAAGTAAATGGAAAGACATGGTGGGCATCCTGTGTCCCCTCTCATATATCATTTTGTGGGAAGATACTGTTACTGGGTGGAAAGTACAGAGCAGCACTAACCAAGGTGTGAAGACCCGCGTCGGAATCCCTGCGGCTGTTGCGAGAAGAAAGACAGTGTTGGACCTTCTCGATGATTTGGGGCAATCGTAGGTTTTGTGATGAGAGGTAAAAAGATATTTTTGAAACAATGGATGAAGCTGGGCATCAAATCAGTTGGTGACCTTTGGCATGACAATGAGAGTCACGCTGCTCTAGATGTTGCCACCTGATACCTGATATGCAACCCTCTTACCGGGTCTAGGGCCCTGACGTTAGGGTTCCGGTGGCAGCTAATGTGAAGGCATGCATCGTGGATGGCCTATCTGCCCCAGATGGGCTGTAATTAAATCCGAGATCCAAGACGGAGGATATGGTTTCCAACACCATGACACCGATGGCACCCACGATTAAGGAACAGTGCAATTACTAGATGCAGGTGACAAGAGAAGGAGATTGACATTATTAGTATTTCTGTTGTCAAAACAATAACAAATGTAATGAGACCCAAACTACAAATACATATTTAAAGAAATTCCTTTGAATGTATTAAGATATGCCACATACCACCTCTTGCTCATGGTATGTAAATATAAGGCCCCTTAATCTGAGATCCTTGTGCATAGCCAGGTCACCTATTCCCATGCAAAAGGGAAGAGATCTAGAAAAACTAAAAATGAAAGAACAATCACGCATTGCTTTTGCCAGAAAAACACTTGTTTTTTTGCCTGTCAGCTTTACCCGGCTGATGGTCATTTATACTTAATATTGCAGTTTTGCCCGCCATAATATTAAATGTGAGTTACAGCGGCCTATCCCTATAGAGAATGTTAATAGATGGGTAAATGAGAAAAGCAAAAGTAATGCAAAAGACCAATAAAAAGGATAGCACTGTAGTCACAGTATCAGCAGCCCAGCATCTTTAATTTCCTTCGCTAGACCATTAATAGCTTTGTGGACCAGGAGAAGGAACTTGAGAAGAAAGCAGTTCAGCATGTTGTTGGTACGTGGAAGTGGGGGAGAATCTGGGTAGTTTGTATAGAGTGTGGGTTGCAAAGTTGAGGACTTTGTCTAGCAAGAGAAAGGAGTAGAGAGGAAGGTTAAGGAGCATGTTCGGGCAAAATTCAAGTTTGCTGAGCAGAAGAGTGGAGATTAATAAAGTTTATGTACAGTGGTTAGTAAGAAAAAGGACACATTTTCTGAATGTTGAAAAGGTTTATATTAGCAGCAAAGGCAGTGGCAGTTATGAATTGTTGCAGTCATTAGCCACCATCAAAGAGTATCTCAAGTTTGCAAGCAGAGGTCTAAGGTATGATGCTTTGGGAATGCCAATGGGGAGAGGGATGGAGTCAGAGATTTGCTAGTTTGAAGACATTTTAAAAGATCAATCTTTCTGGTAGGACGTGTTCCAGACAAGAGCATATTTTATGAAACCGAAGGTTGTGGAGGGTGAGGAGAAGAAAGGAGTGGTTGACACTGTTGAAAGTGGCAGAAAGGTCCAAAAGAATGAGTATGGAAGAGTGCTTGGAGTGGTGAACCTTAGAGAGAAAGTTGGAGACATGCATGAGTGTAGTCTTGGTGGAGTGTTTAGTACAGAAGCCATATTGAAGTGGATTTCCGAGGCCATTATCCTGAAGGTACTTAGTGATCCAGTCAAAGACCACGAGAGAGAGAGAGAGAGAGAGAGAGAGAGAGAGAGAGGTTTGTGAAGTAGAAGTAGGAGGATTTGGCAGAGTCCAGTACAGAGGTTAGAGCAGCAAGGGCATTTCTGTAGGCTTGGAGTAGGGTAGGTGTCCATAATTCGTGGCAGCATCGTAATTCATAGTTTTTTTATTTTGTTGAGGTTCTGAATTTCAGAGGTGAGCCAAGGATGAGTACAAAGATGGGAAGTGTCATGCGCCCGAATTCCTGGAAGCAGTGGAATCGCTTCCATTGGGGCGGCCATTGAATGTTCCATCACGCTTTCCTTAAACCTAAGGTGGCAGTCTAGTCTTTTCTTCCCAGGTTGCTGATGCTCAGCTCGCGGGGAGATACTTTACTGCCTTCCTCCCAGCGAGCCGCGCATTGCAATGTTGGAGTGTTTGCTTTCGCTTTCTCTACGGTTACTGTTTTCAACGCTCCCTCTGTTTTTCTCTTTCGCTGTGGGTTCCTGTTTTCAGGCCCCCGCTTACTCTCTCTCTCTCTCCACTCTTTGCTCCCTCCTCCTCCGTCTCCAGTTGATACCCCTTTTTCCACCATCCGTTGGTTTCTTGTTTTCTTTCTAGCTCTTTGCCTTTCCTGCCCACGTTTCCCCGTGCTGCTGTCTGCGGCGCCATCCTCTGGATCCTTCTCCGCCAAGGCTGTTTCTACATTTCCTTGTTCATATTTCCGGTTGTTACCGATTGGACTGCACTTACCTGCCAAGGAAGAGAAGAACTTTCCTCCGTACGCTCTGCTCCAGCTACACCATCATCAGGACGTCTTCTCCACCAATGGGTTTTTTCTGCCAAGGGCTTTTCCCCCAGATATTTGCCATTCCCAGGAGGCCACTGTGGCTTCTTATCGAGGCAGGCTCCTGTCATCACAGCTGCAGCCATATAGAGAGAGCTCCATACATTATCATTCGGACCCAGCTCTGCAGGTGAGGAGTCGGAGGGAGGTAGTGGGTCGGAAGACAACGAATTGAGCACAAGTGTCAGTGGCAAGATTGACAGATTGCAATGCCAACAGGAAATGGCTACTGCAGAACAAGTCCAGGAGTTAGTTGGTGCTGTGCAATCATTATCCCAAGAAGTCCAGACCCTAAAGAACGAAAACCGGATGATTTTGCAAGGAGTGCAAATCCTGAAGGCAGAAAACCTTGTACTTAAGCAGTTGGTAACAAGCAGGGAACCCTCACCTGCTCCTGAGCTGCCACCTATGCCATTATCCACGGGTAAATTCAATGGCACACCCAAGAAGGTTAAGGAGTTCCTCGATGCTTGTAAAGTGTATTTCACATTCCGACCTGTCATGTATGCTACTAGTCAAGCCAAAGTGGGCGTTCTCCTCTCTAACATGACAGGTAATGCCTTGGCATGGGCCACACCCCTTGTTACTGGGGGGGATCCAGTTCTTCAGGATTTTGAAGGGTTTTAGTCTCTCCTAAGGCAGACCTTCGAAAGAGCAGAAATAACGTATTCGGCATGTGAGGAATTATTTGATGTTCAACAAGGGTCCATGGACGTGCTATCATATATCTCCACGTTCAAGACTTTAGCCACTCAAGCAGGATGGCCAGAACAACCATTTTCAGACGTGGTCTGAAAGAAGAGATCAAAGATGAATTGGTGAGATCCTCAAGGCCTACTTCTTTGAACGATTTGTTCTCTTCAGTTCTGCAGATTGAAAAGCGTCTGACAGAAAGACGGAACGAGAAAAGAAGGGTCTGATGGAGAACTATGCCGGAAAGATCCTTATCATCTTCCCCGACTCCTGCCGCAGCTTCATGACAAGAGGAACCTATGCAGATAGGCACCACTCGAGGGCCACTCTCTCTAGAAGAAAGAAGACGATGCCGAGAAAGAGGTCTGTGTGCCTACTGTGCTTCAGAGAACCTACCATCCAAGGTTGTACAGAATTGTCATCTCGAAGGTCGGGAAACGACCACCCTCGGAGCTAAAAGAGACAAGCGTCTGAGGGATCAAATCTACTGTTAGTCCCTACATTTCACTGTCAGTCTCTTCTAGGCAACAGACTGAAGACTCTCGACTATTGGCAATCTCAGTTCACATCAAAGGAAGCTCAGACTGGATGGAAGCTTTAGCTCTGCTAGACTGCGGAGCAGCCAGCAACTTCATGGACACCCATTGGGCAACTAAGATGGGTATTGCTAGACTCGAACGGTCTGAAGACCAGAAGATGGAAGGAGTTGATGGTTCTCCTTTATCCTCAGGGCCAATCACTCACCAGACCGAAGATCTTCAGCTGAAAATCTTTCAACACACAGAATCCCTCAGATTCGATATCATTCGGGCAGCCCATTTTCCCATCATTCTAGGCATATCGTGGTTTCGCAAACACAATCCTTACATTGACTGGTTCAAAAATCAGTTGGCCTTCTTATCAGAACATTGCAAGCTACATTGTCTATCATAGCCATGTGTGGCTAAGGTACAAGCTATGGTTACGAGCCAAGAGGGAACAGTGGGAATTCACTCGGTGCCCGTAGAGTATAATGAATTCGCACAAGTCTTTACTGAGAAACTACCTTTGGAGCTCCCCCCACATAGACCTGAAGACTGCGCCATAGAGTTGGTTCCTGGCCCCTTGGTTCCATTCGGACACATGTTCTCACTCTCTCAGTCAGAAAAGAATGCCCTTAGATGATACCTCGATAACCATCTTAAAAAACGGTCTTATTCAGACTTCCAAGTCTCCTGCCGGGGCTCTGCTGTTTTTCATTCCCAAACGGGATACTTCAAAATTGCGAACTTGTATTGGCTTTCGTGGCTTGAATAAGGTCACAATCCGCGACAGGTACCCGATGCCCCTCATAAATGACATCTTGGAAGCCGTACAGGGGGAAAGAATTTTCACAAAATTAGACCTCAGAAGTGCTTATCAGCTGCTTTGTATCCGTCAAGGAGACGAATGGAAGATGGCATTTCGTACTCCTTTCGGTCTTTATGAATATCAAGTGATGCTTTTTGGCTTAGTCAATGCTCCAGACATATTCCAGAGGATTATGGACAGAATCTTCTCTGATCTCATGTATATCTCAGTGATCATCTATCTAGATGACACCCTGATTTACTCAAAAGATCCCACACGCCACACTCAACAAGTCATTGAAGTACTCAAACGACTCCAGGAAAACCGGCTTTTAGCCAAACCAGCAAAAATGTGTATTTGGAGCTAAATCAATCTCCTACTTAGGATTCATCCTTTCTGAGGACGGCATCAAGATGGACGAGAAGAAGTCAACGCCATTTCAGAGTGGCAGTCTCCCACTTCTGTCAAGGAAATCCAAAGGTGAATTTTTATCGCAGGTTTATACCTAATTTTTCAAGATTAGTACTACCCATCACCAATCTCCTTAAAAAGAATGTTGGTCTGTTTCACTGGACTGAGTCCCTTTAGGACAGTTTGAAGCATCTCAAACATCTTTTCTGCTCGACCTCTATACTCAAACAACCGGACAAGAACAAACCTTTCATTTTAGAAAGTGACGCATCTACAGCAGTGATAGGAGCAGTATTGCTCCAGGAAGATGAGGGCATCGAATATCCAATTGCTTATCTCTCAAAAACCTTGACTCCTAGCCAAAGGAACTATTCTGTGTTAGAAAAATAACTGTTAGCCATGAAGCAAGCTTGTGAAGAGTGGAGGCATCTCCTGCAGGGCGGAATCCATCCTTTCACTATCCGCACAGACCATCGCAACTTAAAGGTTTTGGAGACCATGGAGTGTGTGAACTCCCGTCAAGCTAGATGGGTCCATTTTTTTGCACAGTATGATTTTCAAATTATCTATATTCCGGGAAAACAGAACACATTGGCGGATCCACTGTCGCGGAAGAGGACCAATAATGATCTACCACCGCATAACCCAGAACGTATGTTCCCCAACACTCGAGTCATAGCTATGGTTGACACTTTCTTACTACAAGTTAGACATGCCACAGCCCAAACACAGGAGTCTCAGACCCTCTTGCCGGAAGGTGTCACAGAAGAAGAAGGATTCTGGTTCAAGGGCAACCTGCTATATCTCCCTACTGACAGTCTTCGCAAGAAGATTCTGTTCTGGTGCCACCACTATCCCCCGGCGGGGCACAGAGGATGGTCAGGGACACTGGATCTCATTCAACGCACATATTACTGGACAAATCTAAAACAGGACGTCAGATCGTACGTAAAAGGTTGTTCTCTCTGTGCAAAAGCCAAACATCTATCCTGGAAACCCATTGGACTCCTAGAACAGATTCCAATTCCGTACCCTTAGGGTATGGTTTACCACTGACTTCATTGTCGACTTGCCAAAATCTCACTCTTGTACTTATGGTAACTGTTGACACTTACACCAAGATGGCACACTTCTCTCCTCTGCCCCAGGTTCCGTCAGCTGAAACAATGGCAAGAGTGTTCCTCCGAGACATATTCCGCCTCCATGGTCTGCCTGACAAAGTGATATCGGACAGAGGAACGCAATACACTTCAAGATTCTGGAAGGCTGTATGTAGCCTGTTCGGTATAGAAAGGGCCCTATCGTCTGGATACCACCTGCATACCAATGGTCAAACAGAAAGGACCAACTCTACACTCGAGCAGTATCTTCGCTGCTATTGTAACCAACAGCAGGACAACTGGAAGCCTCTATTAATTATGGCCGAATTTGCATATAACAACTCTACCCACGCTGGGATAACCATGTCTCTATGCTACTGCTCCTATGGTTTCCATCCTCGGAGCATCCACCCTACAACCCAACAACAGTCCAACCTTCCAGCAATTAATGAGTTGCACGATAGCATTAAGGAGGCACATTCAAACACCAGTTCAAGTCTTGAAGCAACTGCACAAAGAAACAAACAGCAGACTGACAAACACCATCAAAAAGGTCCCGAATGAGAGGTTGGCTCGAAAGTTTGGCTTTCTACAAAATGTCTTCCTCGATGGGTTCACCCATCCAAACTATCCCCTCGGTTTCTGGGTCCTTTCACCATTCTGTCTAAAATTAACCCAGTAGCCTTTAAGCTCAAATTACCTCATAACCTTAGAAAGACTCATCCTGTTTTTCATTCTTCTCTTCTCAAGCCTTGTATTTCACATTCACCTGGTCGCTCCCAGTCCAACTACAACAACTTGTTACTTGACTCTGAAGAGGAGTATGAGGTTTCTCATATATTTGATTCCAGATTTCGCAAGGGACGGGTAGAATACCTTATTAGATGGAAGGGTTATCCAAGATCCGAACCTTCCTCTCATGTCAACGCCCCCATACTCCTGCGCAAGTTTTATAGGGCACACCCGGGGAAACTGGGGGGGTCTGCTCTGAAGAGGGGGCATACTGTCATGCATCCGAATTCCTGGAAGCAGTGGAATCGCTTCCATTGGGGCGGCCATTGAATGTCCATTGAATGCCACCTATGGTGGCGGTGTGATGTTTACTTCCCAGGTTGCCGATGCTCGGCTCACTGGGAGGTACTTTACTGCCTTCCTCCCAGCGAGCCGCGCGTTGCAACGTTGGAGTGTTTGCTTTCGCTTTCTCTCTGGTTACTGTTTTCAACGCTCCCTCTGTTTTTCTCTTTCGCTGTGGGTTCCTGTTTTCAGGTCCCCCGCTTACTCTCTCTCTTTCTCTCCACTCTTTGCTCCCTCCTCCTCCGCCTCTAGTTGCTACCCCTTTTTCTCCCATCCATTGGTTTCTTGTTTTCTTTCTAGCTCTTTGCCTTTCCTGCCACGTTTCCCTGTGCTGTTCTCTGTGGCACCATCCTATGGATCCTTCACCGTCAAGGCTGTTTCTACCTTTCCTCGTTCATATTTCCGGTTGTTACCGATTGGACTGCACTTACCTACCAAGGAAGAGAAGAACTTTCCGTACGCTCCGCTCCAGCTACACTGTCATCAGGACATCTTCTCCACCACAGGGTTTTTTTCTGCCAAGGGCTTTTTCCCCGGATATTCACCTGCCTCAGTGGAGGGGCCTCAGTGCTACCGTTCCCAGGTGGCCGCTGTGGCTTGTTATCGAGGCAAGCTTCTGTCATCACAGCTGCAGCCGTATAGAGAGAGAGCCCCATACATTATCGTTAGGACTCCAGCTCTGCAGGTGAGGAGTCGGAGGGAGGTAGTGGGTCGGAAGACAACGAATTGAGCACAAGTGTCAGTGGCAAGAATGACAGGAGGGTGTGAATGTGCGAGTAGGATAGTGCTGGTCAAATGAAGTCATAAGTGCAAAGTGATAGGGGTCAAGACAGGAAATATGTCCTCACATCATCAAGGTATGGGGTTAGACAGTCCTGTTTGAATTTCCTCTTAGTCACTGCAGAGGGGAGATGAGGAGAAGAAGCTGAAGAGAACAAGATATCAAAGTGAACAACGGATTTGTCTGAGTGAAAAGGGCCAATAGGGAGGTCAGAGGAGGAGAGTGAATTAGAGGGGAAGACAAGGCCATGAGAGTTCCCACCAGAGTGGATAGAGTGGTCGGAGTGGGAGTAGAGTGAGTGGTCAGATAGGAGGAAGTTAAGTTCAAGGCAGGTAACTGCAGAAGCTTGGGGAGGTAAAGTCCCCCAGCATGACAGTGGGGATGCAGGTAAGAAGTGACTCAAGGAGAAGGGTCAGATCAGGGAAGGAGTCACAAGCACCAAGGGGTCGATAGAGAGCCAGAACAGAACCTAGAGGAGTAGGCGAGAGGAATTGAATAGTGGAATATTCAAAAGAGGCCCAGTTAATGTCAGAAGAGGCTGAGTGGCAGTGTAGAGGGCCTTATAGAAAAGGAGCCCCGCACCACTGCCCTTGCCAGCAGGTGAGAGAAAGTGGGAGAAGGTAGCAGAGTCAGTATGGATAGCTGCTAGAGAAGCAGAGTGATTAGGGGTGATCCCAGTTTCCGATGATGCAACATTTAAGATTCTAACAAGAACAAATTATATTTACTAACTGCCTCCAGTTCATCACCTACATTTTAATAAACCGCAATTGCAGTATTGTTAATGCCCACTCCCATATGAAAAGACGATTATTTGGATGCCTTTAACAATGAATAATGTGAATCTATCACATTTATTTTGGTGCCGAAAACAGCACTGTAGCTATTAAAAAAAATGGACAACCTTGCCTTCATGGAAGGGAACATCTTTCAAAAAATTCAGCAGAAGCTATACAGCAAAGAAACATAATTATTCTGTCTATTAATACATGTATGTCTACCCGTGCTGTTATGATAGTTCAACCCTATTTTTAAAGACATTTCAATAATTGTCTTTTTATATGGGAGTTGGCGTGAAAAATGCTGCAGTTGTTGTTTATATAAATGTAGGTGATAGAATGGGGCCAAACAGTAAGTAAATATAAAGTTCGCCGGTGTACTGCCAGTAATTCCGTTGGGATACCGGCAAACTGACCCTACCGTTACTGGCGCCTGATGTATTACAGGTGCCAGTAAGGGTGATAAATCCCCATGCCAAGGAGTCCCAGAGTACTCCATGGAGGGGATTGCCTGAATGACCGGCACCATTAATATCCGTGCCAGTGATTATGGCATTTATCTGCTTACGGGGGCCTGATTTACCTCCTGCTCTTGGCTGGAGGTAAACCAGTTCCCCCACCGGCAAACTTGTGTTTTGCCAGTCTGGGAAAATTGCTGGCACTGGAATTACCGGCAATTTTACTGGCGATTGTCCCAGACCGGCAACCATGCAATGACCTCCATTGGTTTCTCTTGTTAGAATGTTAAATGTTGCATCATAGGTTCATTATGATTGAGTTCATATAGGTAATTATTTCCTTCATTGGCATTTACGTTTCTACGGCATCATTCATTCTAAAGTGAATGCTGTCCATTTCGCTTCTGTTGTATAATTGATGCGCCAAAGACTTCCTGGAATGCATTTTGTTGTTTCATTTTATTGAATGCTTGCCATGGTTGTATGTTTCTTTTTTGTTTGTTCACAATGCCTTGTTCATGTTAAGTATATATACATTATTTATAATTAAAAAAACATTACTTTTTATATCTTTTTGGCCCTTTACTTTTATGTGCGTCAATGTGTTTATGTATAAAGTTTATTTTCAGGCTATTATTTTTTCCTTTGGAAACTTCATTTGATGCAAAGCTGAAGGGGGAATCCTGCTTAGTGTATATAAACTTACATTTCATCCACCAGTTTAAGGGACACACTCATGGATATGATTAGTCAGTTCATGAATTGAGTTATTTGTTAAACCTCTTCCTATCCAAATAAATAAATAAAACAAATACGTGGCATTTACAATGACGGTGGCTATTCAGGCCATGCCATACACGAGCATTTGGACTTATTAAGACGGACATAGACAGAAATCAATAATCAAAGGGACAAGGTACCGTACAACGTAGAAGAAAACAACTTGCAATAGAGTTAGCCCAAATAGGGTTGGACCAAAGAGGAAACAAAGATGAAATAAAAGTAGACAGTCCAACAGCGAGCCATGGTAAAAGTACAACAATCAAAGTCAACAGCCGTTAACCACACAGGTTACAAGATCTCACCGTACAATGCAAGAAAAAGCTACTGATATGAAAATAATAGGTATAGTTAAGCAAACAAGTGTTAATGTTCACAGTAACTATGCCTAGTTACAAAAAATAAGAATCCCCCTTTCTCTTTAAAAAACAAACCATAGTAGACAGGAAAGCCCCACCAGAATTCCAGCAAAAGCCTTTCCAATTGGTTAATCTAGTGTCTGATAAAATAAGATGCATGAAGATTAACCATCACCTGCTGAAGAATCTTCAAGGGTTCTATAGTGCCAATAAAATGTTGATAAGCTTTCAGAAGGTTCCAGCACTCTGTAGTAAAAGTTAGACAAGATGATGCAAGATGACTTGTCAGAAAAGTCAGGTTTTGTTGCCAAAAATGGGAATGTGAGCTTCAGAGCTTTTTTTCATAAATGTTATGAAGCAACAAATGAACTGAACAAATACGTAGGGACATGGTGATATTGATAATGACATTAAAAGGCTGTAATGCGAGACCACTATGGGGGGCGGATCACGATGGCCACATAATCTACAGCTCCTACACTCCTGCCTAAACTACATAAGAGAATGCTGAACAGAGCCCCACAATACAGACTAGAGCAAGGGGGCCCTGATTCCTGTTGTACAGCAGCTCAGGTGAATTGAGAGGTAGTGGCGGCGCAACTGTCAATGCACGCAGAGGCCTGCTCAGAGATGGAGCGATACTGTGAGCGGGGATGCCCCGTGTGGTGATTCGTCAGCGGCCAGCCCAACGGCAGAGAGTGGAAGCTGGGGACACTGGTGCCCTAATTAGGCCGCTGCATGATTAGATTCCACCGTGGGACCTGCCAGCAGAGACCTGGGGAGGGCATTAAAGTGAGTGGCAGTACAGTGTGGGAGAGAATATTACAGTTGGCCCCTGGCGGTGGTGTCTCTGAGCAGAGAAGCGGATCCAGATCCGGAGTGGACCTTCACCCCTAGCAGTTAACTGTCAGAAGGCATGAGGAGGTGGCCTTGGCACTGAAGCACAATGCCTGGTGAGTGGTAATGTGTGGGACTGTGAGGCTGAGTCCTTTCAAGAGTTTGTGGCAAAAGAAGGAGAAGAAAAGAACAGTGTGCTCTTCTTGCCGGGATGCATTTTGGCATGAGCAGGACCAGGTACACAGCAAGATAGGCACTGAAGCTGGTGTTGCCACGGATCATGGTGGATAATAAGGGGGACCGGTGAGCCTATGGCGGCCTCTAATCTGGGACCGGCTAGACTGGGGGGGCCTCTCATGGGGGATTCATTCGCTGCAAGAATGTTGCTGTGAGAAAAGTAATGCGAGTGGGGCTCCTATTGCAATATCTAAGGGGGCCGTCGTGTAGACCAGGGCCATCTTGCCACGAAGGATGACATTGTGAACATTTTGCAGGAAATTAAAGCGGTTAGAGGAGATTTCCAGTTCTCAGTAGCTGAACTGTGAGGCAAGGCGGAGTTCCTTGAAAAGAAAATGGAAGGCCTCGAGAATAATCATGTAAATGTGGACATGATAGTAATGGGGTATGACGCCCGAATACTGGAACTAGAATTGATGGAGGCAGACTTCATTTAGAAAGTGGATGACCTGGAGAACAGGGAAAGAAGGAACAATTTAAGGATTGTAGGCCTGAAGGAGCAGACAGGGGAAATGTTGAGAAAAAGGTTAAGGACACTGGGAATGCACTGTTTAGGGAGGAGGGAGGAGAGGTGGTGATCATTGATAGAGCCCACAGAGTAGGCCCAGGTGGCAATAGGCGGCCAAGGCTAATGGTGGTGCAGTTCCACCAATACAGTGAAAAGGCAGAGGTCCTGGCCAACGTGAAAATGCTGAAGGAAGTATGTTATGGTGTAGATCATAGAGGAATTTATCAAGACCTATCTAGATTCACACTCTGGACTAATGGGGAGACAACGCTCACCAAGTGGGCCAACACCAAGAAAAAAAGTGACAGGCAGCAGGAAGTTCATTAGATTAGGGACACCATTCCCTGGGAAGAGACCATGAATGCAAAGAAGGATTTAAAGTGTTCAGAAGTGTTGTAGGGGTATGGAGGGGGTGGAGGGGTAGGTTCAGTGTGAATTTTGAGTCATCTGAGAGACAGAGGTGGAGAATGCTCTGTATTTTGGTGGGGGGGGGGTAGAGTCTAGTGGCCTATCTGCATGCACATCTCATTTTCCTTGTGTTGGTGGAAATAGGTTGAGGATGGGAGATGGGGAAGAATGGACGATGGGGACTTGATGTGGAAAAAAGTGGTGTTTTTATTGCTAAGGGGAAACACAAGGATGCCACTACATATGCAAGGCACAGCAGCCAAGGGTTTGAGCAGAATCAGAGTTGTGGGGGCTGACGTAATTGCTAGGAGGGGCTGGAGGGCAACTGAAGGTGGGATCCCAAAATGTGAATGGTCTGAATTCTCTGACCAAGAGTACCTTAGTGGCAAGGGTATTCCGGAGGATGTGGTTGGATAACCTAATGTTGCAGGAAGCCGGGTTTAAAGCAGGGTAGGAATGAAAAATCCTGAGCGTGCAGGTGGGGCAGACGTTTTGGGCACCTAAGAAAGGTGGAGTGGGGATTCTTCTTCATAAGAATCTGAAGCTTCAAGGTCTACAGATAACCGGAGCTATGGAGGGCCAGATTCACTGAGTGCAGGTTTTACTAGGTGGAGGTAGGACCTCAATTATATCTATCTACTACCTCAACCAGGGTCAACAGGCCTTCTGTAAAAAGGCCTTAGATCATATGCCGGGTATCGAGGGGTACTTGTTATCATATGAGGGGACTTTAATATGTGGGAGGACTTGGCAATGGATAGACTCTCCCTCGTGGAAGTGAGGCAAAACATAGTGCAACATGATGGGGAGGGTTTGAAGTGGATCCTTGACACACAGGGTTTAATTGGACTTTTGGAGACATTTGAATCAGGAGACAATGGGATTCACCTTCTCACCCATGCATAATACGTATATGAGGATTGGCTACTTACTCATGGAAAAAGGGATATGGTGGTCGTGAAGGTGTCTGTGTGGTGGGAATCAATAAATGGGACTCCATATGGAGATTCAATGATACCCGCTGAAGAGACCAGGTATTCGCAGAGGAACTAGAGGACGAAATAACGGATTTCTTTAAAATAAATGATACTGGGGAAGTGGATCTTTGCACGGTATGGAATGCAGTGAGGCAACTTGCAGAGGTTTGCTGATAAGGTAGGGGGCTTATAAGAAGCGGTAGGAAGTTTTCTGGAGGATAAGCTCTGTGGGGATATACGAGGGCTTGAGGCCAAGGTGCAGGATGTTGGCAATGGCATGGATGAGACTGCTCAAAATTAAGCAGAAGAGGCAGGAGCTAAAAGTCATTAGGGGTTGGGGATATGATTAGGAAACTATGGTTTCTGAACTAAAAACATTACAAAAACTGGATAAGACAGACTCCTTACTAGCACTAGACTTAGAGCACAGAGGGTGGAACACTGGGTGGATGAGATTAGAGGTACCTCCAGAGAACCCCACTGTATTCCTGGCGACATTCGGGTGAGCTTTGCTCAGTTCTATGAAGATTTATATAGAAGGGAAGGAGACATTGCTACCCAGGAGATTATAGACTATTTAGATAGCATTGTGCTGCGGGTCCTGATGCAGGAGGAGGCTATGATATTGGAATCCCCCATTCTGGTGGAAGAGGTTACGGAGGCCAAAAGTAGAATGCCCTCGGCGAAAGCACCTGAGGAGGACGGATTCACAATAGGGTTTTATAAAAGGTATACTGCAACATTATTGCATCATTTAGTTACATTATTTAATTATTTAATTATAATCTTGACCCTCCTCTTTCTGGCAGGTGCTAATATCAGTAATACTTAAGGAATTAAAGGGCCTAACTTAACAAATTGCGCTTCGTACAGGCCTATTTCGCTCCTGAACGTGGATGTGAACATTTTGACTAGAACAGTGGCCATTGCTGGTGCATTTGGATCAAGTGGGTTTATTCCAATGCAGCAACTGGTGGACACGTTGAGAAACATTTTTATTCTGATGGAGTTGGTGAGACGGGAAGGGGATGACCCAATTCTGTTAGCGCTCAAAGTTGAGAAAGCTTTCAATAAGGTGGACTAGAGGTTCCTTTACGAAGTTCTGGTGAAATGTTGCATTGGAGGCAAAATCCTTAACGGGACAAGGCATGGTACGCAGATCTAAGAGTATGGGTCATGGTGAATGGAAGGGTGTCTTCCCTGGATGTCCGCTGTCTTCGTTGCTATTTACTCTGTTGATAAAATCCTTGGCGGAAAGGGTGAGGAAAGAGGAACAGATGATCGAATAACGGTGGGTGAAAGAGAATACAAACTGGGAGTTCCAGCCCTATCATGGCTAGGTAGGTTGAACGCATTGAAAATGAATCTTCTACCACAAATCCTCCATTTGTTCCTGATGCTACCAGTCAGAGTCCTGCAACAGATGCTGCAGGAGATGAAGGGATGGACGATGCACTTCCTATGGCAAGGGAAGAAGAGGAGAATAGCATATAATACTCTCATTCTGCTCAAAGTATTGGGAGGGGTGGGACTTCCAGATTTAGAGAGCTATTATAGAGTAGCGCAGATGCGGGCAATGGTGCCACATCTGCAGAACGATATTGATAAGCAATGGGTTTACTTGGAGAACTATTGGTTGAGACCAGTGATAGTCGGTGAGTGGCTATGGGTGCCACATAGGGACATTCCAAGAAGAATTAGGGAACATGGAATCCTGGGTTTGATCTGGGGGAAATAGGGAGAAATTAGGGGGATCACATATTGGCTGTCACCTTTGAGCCACTAAAACGACTTTCCGGACCCAGCAAGGTTACAAGGAAGGTCCTAGGCAGGTCTGGCATGGGTAGGGCAATTATGGGAGGGAGGTAGGTTTATAAACGTAGCTCGCCCAACATTGGGGAAACTGCTGGCTTTCAGCTATTTGCAACTGAAGGGGTTGCTTACGGCAGGCAAGTGGAAAGCTGAAATACAGAGGGCGCTTACACCTACGGAAAAAAAACCTTAAACATGCACCACAGCATGACAGGACTTATATCGAACCTGTACTCTGCCTTGGTTGGAACGAAAGCGGTGGAGCCAAGGCGACTGAAGGATAAGTGAATGAAGGATCTGGGGATGGAACTTGAGGCGGGACTGTGGGCACAGTTGTGTTCTAGGGCTTAGTAAACTTTGGTGACATGCCAGTATAAACTGCATGGCATTAAGTTGCTAAATAGGTGGTATTACTATTCTGTGAGGCTATCCCGAATGTTTCCTGCGGTGAGTCGTTTGTGAGTTCAGAGGATGCTAGTTGCTATGCTGGTGTTGTTTGGGCTGGAGGATGCAGAAAATGGATGGGAGACCCTTTCTCACATGGTTCATTTCCCATTGCTGGCCGCTAGGGTTCATTTGGCAAAAGCATGGAAAAGGGCGACCGTGCCGAGTGAAAGGGAACAGGCCTTTAAAGCAAAGGAGATTTCCGGGATGGAGAATATTACGGCCATGTTACACGACATTCAGCCATCGGGAGAATTTGAATGGTTGTCCTTCATACGGAAATATGGATCCAGGACGGGAGATATCCCCCAGGGGGAATTGGGCACCCCATCACGTGAAGTGGAAGATGGTTGCCATAACCGCTTCTTACTCCCCGACCCCGTCATGAGGGTGGGATAAGTGTTGGGCTGTGGAGTCAGTCGCAGGGTTCTGGCCCTGTGGGAGTTATGCTTGCTTATGAATTCATGACCGTTGGTCAGGTACAGCTGCCGGCACCAGGGGAGAGGAGACGGGTATTAAACACACGGTCAAAATGTTTACAGGTTATTAAAATTGTATTGTACGTTCCTTTTTTTGTTTGGAGAAAACTCAATAACAACTGAATTCAAAAAAGTTGTAATGCATGTATGTTAACTGTGGAAGTATATATTCTGTTATTTAAATATATATACATTGGTTTTAAGCCATCAAAAGCATTTGATAAATGTGTGCAAAAGTAACTTGTGAAGTGCAGAGCAGCGTGGAACAGAAATCTGCTTGTCTAAATGTGATTGGTGCCATATGCCATCCTCCTCTGCCTAACCCTTGATCCTCCTCATCCATCACATCGCCACAATGTCCCTCACACACTAGCTGTCCTTCAGGAGAGCTGTTCCCTGTCCACACCCTATTTTCTGAAAGACACTCACCTCGAGTGTGAGATCCTCTCCCGGAAGAACTCTGTGCAGAAGATGACGAGGATAGGGCTGACGCAGCTGTGGGCGTAGCTCAGGCAGATGGTGACTTGGTTGAGATAGAAGGAAGTCCTGGTTGGTGCAGCGCTCAGGTTCACCAGCTGCACCACATGGAAGGGTGTCCAACAGATGAGGAAGGCAGCGATGATCGTCAGTGCCATGCGCGTCACCTTCTTACTGCGAGCCGAGCGCTTCTTCTGCACTTTGCGCATAACCCGGAAGAGGTGGTGCAAGGTGAGAGAGTAGAGTACCGTGATGATGAGGACAGGCACGATGAAGGCCAAGATGGACTGGTAGAGTGTGTACCAATACAGGCTGCTGGGGCCTGGTAGGTCGATCAGGCATATCTCCGTTTGGTTATCCCGCTGGACTCGGGCATACAGCATTGCTGGTGTGGTGAGGCAGAGGCTGCAAGCCCACACTGCCCCGTTGATGAGTGCTGTGCAGTGCATGGTGCGCTTCTGCCCCACTGTGGCTGAGTAAACTACGGCCACATACCTGAGGGTGAAAGAAAGTGAAAGAATGAGACTCAGACGAGAAGTGATGGCGCGAGTGAGGTCTTACAAGAAATGGGATCATTCACAGAGATTAAAAAGGGGGCAGAGAAAAGTCATGTAAGAAACAGAGAGAGGGCCAGGAATAAGGAGATGGGTGGTTGAACGGACAGGCTTATTTAGAAAACTTTCTTATTTTTTTAAAACATTGGGCCTCATTCCGAGTACGGCGCTAACCAATGGTGCTATTAACGCCTTGGTTGACGCCGTACCCGGACCGGCAGCGCCTTGGTGGATGGCGGAATTACCGCCCCATTCCAAGGTTGGCGGGGCGGTAATTCCCCATTCACCAAGGCTCTTCCCCATTCCCAAATGAGCCCCCATAGGGCTCAATGGGAATGGGGAAGATGCAAATAACGGTGACCGTTCATTACGGTCACCGTTATTGGCTTGGAGGCCCCTTTGCGCCCTCGACTTTAACACCTGCTCAAAGCAGGCGTTAAGGGCGAGGGCGCAAAGGGAACTCGGAGTATGGCGGTAAGGGATCACCGCCACCGGTCTCGTTACCGTTGGCCGCTATCCCTTACCGCCATACTCGGAATGAGGCCCATTGTTTATTGATGGTCATGTCGGTGTTCACACAGTACATGGATATTTTCCATCATGCAATGTGGTTACATCAGTATACATATATACATGAATTAGGTAATCGTGGTGTAGAGGCTGGGGAGAAGTCATCGTCAGATAGCATGTCACATAAATAACTTCTAAATCGAACCCATTCATCTTTGGGACGATTTGTTACTGGCCTAGATAGTACAAATTGCTCTTCACATTTGTTGAACCCTCAGAGGAAATCGTTCGTTTGGGGAGCATACAGGCCTTCCAGCATTTCAGTATGCAACGCTTAGCTACAGCACACGCAACATTCAATAGTCTTCTAGTGGTTTCGGCCACTTTACTAATGCCTGCAAATAGATATTTCAGGGGAGGCAGGGAAGCCGGGATCTGTGTTATTCGCTCAAGTGTCTCCGCAACATTGCTCCATAACACAGCGATCAGCGGGCATGCCCAATGCATATGAAAAGCGTTCGTGTGTGGATCCCCACATTTCAAACATTCCCCCGAACAGTTCTCTGTAAACTTGGCCCTCTTGATGGGGGTGTAGGGGGGTTGATTTAGTATTTTGAACTGGATCAAGCGTAGGCCAGCGTTCAGCTAAACTGTTTTTGTCAATTGGCAACATTTACGCCATTGTTCTTCACCCAATGTCATACCCAGGTCTGATCACCATGTTGTTTTAATAGTGTTCAGGGATTTGGAATGTGTTTGTATCAGACCATACAATTTGGAGAACCCCGTCCCTACCCCATCTCTGGATGTTATAGCAGGAATACACTGATGTGCAATAGGTTCTTCTGGAAACGTCGGCCATCCGCACCAATTGCGGCCCTCATGCGGTGATATTGGAACGGTTTTAGCTACCCTCCCCCAATGGTATTTACAAAATCGCCAAGGCTCACATATTTGCGCTCCGGGAACATGTCCCACATCTTCAATTGTTTATCTGGGTCCCATGTTCTCTGTAAGACTTCAGTGAATGTGGGGGAGATTCCAGGGAAGCGCCAGAGCGGGGGTCACAGGGTATTTCAACGTTTATCCTCCTATATATCATCGACCATGCATGGACCATAAATCTTACAGGGTCAAATTTACATGAGTCTTTATGGTGAACACTAAACATTACAGACCTGAGATCAGTGGGGGATGCTGCATACTTTCAATAGGGATATGTGTGGTGGTTTCTTCTTGATCGTACCAGTGTTTTTGGCAAATTGAGCTTCTGTCGTTAAATAATAGAGCTCAAAGTCTGGTCCACTAGCTTGTCCCATTTCATCCTCGTGGCAACCTTGCTCCACACAAAAGAGGTAGTCAGAGATTGCAGTCTAGTAAAACATACTCTACCAGGCCATAGAGAACTTTATAAGACACCCACTGCAACATTGTGAACTTTCTGCTGTTATTGTTAACTCTTTTCTGCCTCTTTATACAAATTGTATTCATGCACCCACTTGGTGCCTGTTGAGGGCGCAACTAAAGATCCTGAAAAATAACCTGAAGGAGCTGAGGAAGGCACTGTGGAGGACAGATTATGGAGCATGAACCAGGGTCCAAAGCTGGATGTTAAGTTAAATCCCTACCCAAATCACAACAGGCTCCTGATTTTGTCATGGTTTGTAGGGAACAAGGTGGAGCAATCTGAACAATAAAGCACTATCTGTTTTACCCCAATTGGAACTGACTGTTCATTTAGATTTCCTTAGTTACCCTAGACCATCTAGTGAGCACCCATCTTTGATACAGGACCCTTATGCCCTAGGAGGCAAAAAGGATGCAAGGCAGGAAGCAACAGCAGGGGGCTCACTGAGCATGCGCTAAACGACACTGGGCCTCATTACGAGGTGGCACCAGTGCCGGTAATCCCTTACCGCCCTACTACGAGTTTCCTTTGCGTGTCCTCCCTTAACGCCTGGTTTTTCCAGGCGTTAAGGACGGGACCCGCAAAGGGACTCTGGAGCAAATTGCGGTACCGTTATTAGCGCCTTCCCCATTCCCATTGAGCCCTATGGGGGCTCAAATGGGAATGGGGAATGGCCCTGGTGAATGGGGAATTACCAGTCCGGCCAACCTTGGAATGGACCCGTAATTGCTCCATTCTCCAGGGCGGAGTCGGAACGAGTTTGGAGGCAGCCATGGCGCTAATAGCGCCATGGCTACCTCCAACCTCATAATGAGGCCCATTGTATTCTAGGCCAAGGAAAACCACTGTGAACCCCCAGGAATGTGTTGAAAGTGTGTGGGCAGGTGAGGGGGCAGCGCAATACAAGAGTTAGGAATATCCCCATACCAATCACTGAGCAGTCGGTCTCTTACTTCACCCCTTTTCTCATTCTCCTCAATTTGGGGAAATGTTGCGGGCGGGATTACGTGGAACTTGGTGGCCTTACAGGGTTTTGAGTGCGGCACACTTCTGGCATCAGCGACTATCCCAGACTGTGGGGTTCTCTAGGCTTATAAGTACCAAAGATGTGGTGGTAATGGAATTACTACCGTTTTATTTTTACTGTGCCTTCACACTTGTAATGAAGTCCTATGTCTAAGAGGTACCTTCAAGAACAGGATTGGTTGGTCATTCTATTTGTATTACCAATTTTAATGTTTCGTCTTTTCTGCAGTTCGTTTCTGTTTGGAGTTTGCCAAGAGAGCGCCTTGTAAATCACTTAATAAATTGAATTTACAGTGAAGGAGACTGTTTTATCCCTTGACAGACCTATAGAATGCATACAGTGCCATAGGTTGCTGTCACTATGCTTGGTCATTTTGGTGCACATAGTTTTGCCTCCCTGCTCAGGTGCTAAAGTGATATAGCCTGTAGCATGGAGAATATATCAGGGTTTCAATTGTGCTCCAAAACGTATCGGCCACTTTTTAGCACTATAGGGATAACCATTATTTTTACCTAATGTAATGGTACTCAGTTTAACAACCGAAGGATGATTATGGGCTGAGTCAACCTGGCCGTGTCAAAAGACGAGAAAATGCTGCTATTGGTTATCTCAAATACTATTGTAGCACAGTGGTTACCAGATATCAACCTATGGGTTTGGCTCAAACCAAATCACAATCTAGACAGGTATTTTGTGTCAAAAGAACCACCACAACACAGCTTGCCAAAACAGAAAATTATTATTGTTCTACAACAGAAAACAATGATATGATATGGCATTTATAACGCGCATATACACACGTGTTTCAAGGCGCGATGAGGCAAGGGAGGGGAACAGAGGGAAGACAGAGACAACGATCTTAATAGGCGGGGTGACATTGAGATTGCGCAAGTGCAATGGAGGGGTGAAGGGGAAAGGTGCGAGGGGCAAGGGGGAGGGGAATGCAGTACATAGGATAACAGTAAATAAACAGAAACAATAAATAGGAACAATAAATAAAACGCGGCCTGCTGGTGGCAGGTGCAAGGGTAAGTGCAGGCATCAGGTGTCAAGTGCTGGTTGGGTGCTGTAGGGATACAGAAACAGCCCCAAGTGCAAGGGTTGCCAGGGGTGCAGTGCAAGTGTGCAACTGGCAGGGAGGGGACCTGGGTCCGAGATCACAGGGTAGCCAGGTGGCCAGTGCAGTTTAAGCCAGGAGTTCAGCAGGGGAGAGGTGGAGAGAAAGCAGAGGCAAAGAGGAAGGTCTTGAGGTGCTTCCGGAACCAGAGATGGTGCTCCTCAATTTTCAGAGAGGCAGGGAGGCTGTTCCAGAGGGCGGCCTTAGCCGAAGAAAGAGATCTACCTTCAACTCGTTGCTTGGAGAAGCGACTGACCTTGTGGGAGTTGGAGGCGGATGAGCAAAGAGCTTGAGAAGGATGATATTTAGTAAGAGAGAGTTGAAGGTATTGAGGCCCCAGAAGGCCTTGCGGACTATGCAGAGGGTTTTGAACTTAATCCTCGCAGCCACTGGGAGCCAGTGGAGTGATTTCAGTCCTGGAGAGATATGATCCCTGGACTTGAGGCCAAGGACAAGTCTCGCAGTCTTGTTCTGGATGAGTTGCAGAGGGCAGAGAGTAGAGGTTGGAAGATTTAGAAAGGGGCTGTTGCAGTAGTCCAGCCTAGAGAGAACCAGAGCTCTGGAGACAGTAAGCTTCTGGAGGAAGGAGAGGAAAGGAAGAATACCTCTGAGGAGGTGCAGCTGGTAGTGCAACTTCTTAGAGACGTCAGAGATGTGAGGAGAGAAGAGGACTGTGGAGTCGAAGATGACCCCTAGGTTTTTAGCCTCACAGGTGAGAGCAGGAAAGGAGCCAAGAGAGGCCAGCCAGAGAGAGACAGGAAAGGAGGCAGTGGGTGTGGCAATGAGGTGAATCTCTGTGTTAGTGGCATTAAGGCAGAGATCATTGGCAGCACACCACTCCTGGATAGCAGATAAACAGTCTGAGATGAGCGAAGGAGAGGAGGTGGCTGAAGGGAGCCGAAAAAGGAAAGTTGGGGCAGAGAGCGGCAATGCGGTGGGCAAGAAGTGCCAGGTATTGGTTGAACAGCCAGGCAGAGAGGTTAGACCCCTGGGAACACCAAAGGTAGAGATAGAGATAGAGGAGAGGAAGGACCCAAGCTGGACCTGGGAGGGTTGATCAGAGAGGAAAGAAGTCAGCCAAGCCAGGGCCTGATCAGTGATACCCAGGTTATCACAGAGACAGTTGAGCAGGATGGCATGTTTGACCGTGTCAAAGGCAGAAGAGAGATCAAGTAAGATGAGGACACAGGGGGCGTTGGAATCAATGTTGGAGAGCAGGTCTTCACAGATGTTCAGGAGAGCAGTTTCCATGCTTCTGGCAGCTCTGAAGCCAGACTGATGGTCATGGAGACAACCAACAGATTCAGTGTGGAGATTACGCTGGGAGATAGCCACCTTTTCCAGGGGTTTTCCCAGGAAAGGAGTGATGGATATTGGGCGATAGTTAGCCGGGCAGGACGGGTCGGCAGAGGGTTTCTTGAGAAGCGGGTGCACAAGGGAGTGCTTCAGGGGGGAAGGGAAGACTCCAGTGGCGAAGGGGTGGTTTAAGAAGTCAGCCAGGGCAGGAGCCACGGTGTCAATGTGGTCCTTGATGGTTTTAGAGGAACAGGGGTCAACCTGTTTTGACGAGACTTTCATAGATCGGACTTGTCTGGGAACCTCACCTGGGAGAACAGGGGAAAGGCAGAGAAGGAGGGAGGCGAGGTGGCCAAAGAAAGGCCAGAGGAAGAGCAGGGAGTAGAGGGAGGAGAGAGAGGACAGGATGTCCTGAGTTTTAGAGATGAAATGAGAAGCCAGAACCATACAGAGGGCCTGGGAGGGGATAGGAGAGGTAGAAACTGCAGCAGGATTGGCCAGTTCCTTGCAGATTTGAAAGAGTTCGGCTGAGTTGTTAGATGCCATAGTGATGCGGGCTTGGATGTGAGCTCTCTTCTTGATGCAGACAGAGAGCCGGTATTGCCTTTGGAGCAGGCGACAAGCCTGTTTGTCAGAGGATGTACCGGAAGCCCGCCGTTTCCTCTCAGCCACCCTGCATTTGCCTTTAAGGGTGACGAGGTCTGAGCCATACCAGAAGTTACACTTGGCTTTGGGCCTCAAGCGGATGCTCATGACAGGGGTAAAAACATCAAGAGTATCAGAGATAGCAGAGTGGAGCATGGAAAGGGCTGTGTCAGGGTGTGAGTCAGCCAAAGGGGGAGGGTGGGTTAAAAAGTGGTGGCAAAAGCTTCAACTGACACACGCTTCATGGGTCGGATAACCGAGAAGGTGGGTGGCAGTGCTGGAGGTGGCTTGGCCTGCGGGGTAGAGAAGGTGAGCTGGGAGGAAAGTAGAAAATGATCACTCCAGGAGAGAGGAGTGGTGAGAGAGATAGAAAGGTGAAGGTCTGAAGAGATCAGAACATCCAGAGTGTGCCCTGCAGAGTAAGTTGGGCCAGAGGGGAGAATAGAGAGTGAGAGTGAGAGAGAGTCACAGAGGGCGCAAAAGAGTCCAGAGGAAGGACAGGAGGCATCCAGGTGGATGTTAAAGTGTCCAAGAAGGAGGAGTTGAGTGGTCGAGACCAGGAGGGAAGAGGAGAGGTCCGCCCACTCAGAGAGGAAGAAGGGGATCTGACCAGGTGGCCGATAGATGGCAGACACAGTAAGGGAATGGCTAGGAGAGAGATAGAGAGCCTGCAGACGAGGTATTCGAAAGAGGAGTAGGCCTGCGTAGGAATGACAGAGGCAGGAATCCACTCATGGCTACACCCTTTCTGGAACGCTTGGACCTGGTCATGGAGAGGATCTTGTAGCCATCAGGGAGGAGAGTGTCAAAGCTTGTGACAGAGCTGGCCATGAACCATGTCTCGGTGAGTCCAAGGACATCGAGGTCAAGTTCATCCAGGAGACGGCAGATGTCAGAGGAGTGTTTGACAGCTGATCGAGAGTTAAGATTGGCAATATGGAGAAGGTTGCCGTCCTCGAAAGACTTCCGGGCAGGGGTACAAATCAGAGGTACACCCTGCGGAGGTGTAGAAGAAGCCCAAGGGTGGGCAGAGGAAGGAGGAGAGGGCAAGGTAGCCAAGGAGACAGCAGGGGAGGCACAGACGCTGAGGAGGGAATAGAGGGGACAGCAGGAGAATAAAGAAAATTGATGAGGCGCGGGAAGCATCTATCAAAGAGGAGAAGATTGGCCTGGGGGCCTTGGACCAACACGGTACCAATTAGGTAAACATTTATGATGACCTTAGAGGAGTCGAAGGAGGCCAGGAGGGCCTCCCACCGGGTGCCACCATTGATGGGAGAAGAAGAGAGAGGAGAAAGCGCAGAGATCATATGAGGAGTCCATAGGTCCAGTGAGGGAACGACAAAGAGGATGTCGGTGAGGGTTCGCCTAGAGGAGGCACTGGTATAGGTGTCAGCGATAGGGAGGCCTGGGTTGGAGACCAGGATGTCCTTTTTAAACTTCTTCCTACCAGATTTAGTGAGGAGAGCAGGATAGTCGATAGATGCTCTCTCGTGCTCTCTGTCTCTCCTGTCTTTCTCCAGTGGACCCAATGGGGAATGGGGATTTACCACCTTACCACTACTCATGATCCGGCGCAAATTGTGCCGGACCGAGTATCAGTAACGCAAATTGCGTTGGGCAGTATCCCGGCGTAATTAGCGCTGGGGTACAGACAAACTCCTGATGAGACTCACATTGTGGTAATGAGATAGTATATTGCAGTACATAATTACATTCTTCATGTCTGTTTCACCTCCTACAGAGGAGCTCGACCTAATAGTCAGGCCCCAGTATTATGCTCCATCCCTTGTTGATAATTGTTTTCTCCTCAGTGGAGCCGTGATCCCTGAATGTCTTTTAAATGTTGCAGGGTGGGTTATGGGGTTTATTTAAATTTTATTTTATTGGAGTTTTCGTTTAACACTAGCCCTACACAGAGGGTTTTGGTCGACCTTACAAGGTTCAAAGGTTAAACGTTGGGAATTGATACTGAAGTTACTCAATATTTTCAGGATAAGATAGGAAGATTAGGATAGACAAGTGCTAGCAGGGTAGGTGGAGGGGCAGGGTTATGTGTGAGGGAACATGTATGTTTTGAGGCTCATTTTGAAAGTGGTGATGGAGAATGCAGTGTGGATGTGAAGAGGTAGGGTGTTCAAGGCTCTGGTGCTCACTGAGTGAATTATTGTTTTTGTGTGCATGTTAGTTTGCAGATTGGAATGTGTAGGAGATGCTGGCTTGCTTGTTTTGTGTTTGTGTGGGTGATGGGTCTGAGTTTGTCATGAATGTAAGATGGGGTTTTGTGTTGGATGGCTTTGAAAATAATGCTGAGTACTTTGAAGGCAATTCTCTGGGATATGGGGAGACAGTGGAGCTGGGCAGGAGCAGAGGTGATGTGTAAATGTTTGGGTAGGTGGAGAATGAGTCTGGCTGCTGCGTTTTGTATGACTTACAGAGGGGTTAGAATGCTGTTGGGAAGTCCAGTGAGGAGAGCATTGCCATAGTCCAACTTGGAGAAAAGCAGTACTTGAACTGCATTGCGGAAGTCGTCAAGAGGAAGGATTTGCCTGATCTATGACAGGAGGTGTAGTTGTAGATTGCATGTTTTGGTGACAGCAGTTATGTGGTGAGTGAAGGACAGTTTGTGGTCGATGGTGAAGCCAGGTGTGGAGAGGATTATGTGTGAGTTGCTGTGGCAATTCCCTTGATCCAGGGTGAGTTGGGGTTTGTGACTTGGGGGCAGATGAGGAAGTATTCTGTTTTGGAAGGGTTGAGCTTGAGGAAGTGGGTGACCATCCAAGTGATGATGGTGGAGAGACAGCTTTTGAGAGTGTGGAGCTGTGAGGGGGATGAGATATATCTGCATGTTTTCTGCATATTGGTGGACATAGATGTGTTTGTTAAGGTTCTGTCCAAGGGATTCTGCATATAGATTGGAAATAAGGAGGAGCCTTGCTGGATGCCATATTTGACTGGGGTGGGAACGGATCAAAAAGGGGGCATGGAGGCAAAGTGTGTCCTGTCAGTAAAGAAGGAAGTGACCACTGGAGGACGGTGCCTTAGAGTTTCATCCTGTTGGCTAGAATGTCGAGTGGAATGATGTGGTTGATGGTGTCAAATGCTGCAGAGAGGTTGAGGAGTGCGAATAGTGCTGTGCGTCATTTGTCAGTGATATTGTGGAGGTCATCGAGGATGTGAAGTGTAGTGGCCTCTGTGCTGTGTCCAGGTCGAAACCCGGATTCAATGGGCTTCATTACAAGTACAGCGGTAGCCTTGCCAGTAAAACCGACAGGCTGCCGCCGAACTTGCAGTTTTTTCCGGCACCTGCCAATGGGGAAATACAGGGCCATTACAGCCCTGGCAGCCCCTGTATTTCGTCATTGCCAGGCGCTGGAATGCATTACTCCCTATTCCCATTGAGCCCTATAGGGCCCAATGGTAATTGGGCCCTATAGGGCTCAATGAGAATGGGGAGGCCGGATGTACCGGCACCATTCGTGAATGGTGCCGGTGCATCTGACATGGTCTGCTCGTGGATGCCGTTCCGCCCGCCAGGTCAGATCTGGCAGGCGAAAAGGCACACACAATGCAGACCTCGTAGTTTGCCGGTCCGAAAACAACGGTACCGGCAATCTTACCGGTAACTTTGTTACCGGACCAGCAAACCTATAATGAGGCCCAAAGTGTCTGTGCATGCTTTTGTGGTGATATCTTTGTTCCCTGGGCTTCCAGTTGTCTGCTTTTGGTACTTTCCCCTACACACAAAGATAAGAAACCACCAATTTCAACTCATCCTGATTGGGTTATCATTTTTACTCATGAGGTGTTTTTCACAGTATGGGGATAGTTACCCAAGGGGAAGAGGCACCATTTGCAGGGATTCCTGTGCATGCGGGCAAGACGGTGCAAGCAGTTGATTTGCCAGAGACGTGAAATTACTTCCATAAGGGAGCATTAGCGGGTTGGGCTGCTGCTTTACATGCCACTGCAGGGCTAGAGGAAAGCCCCCATTTTTTCGCTGATGCCACAACCCTGGAGTATGGGGTGAATCAATCTGGCAGTGGCCAGCGCAGGCTGATAGGATCTGTGTTATTGGTTGCATTAACAGTTTAAAACAAAGCTGCCTCTTCTCCTAAATGCAGGCATTTTGTTCTGTCAGATTTGGACGTGCCTACCCAAGGAGTAGGATTCTGAGCCTGAAAAGAATGCCTGGCAGGGTAAGTTTATGTCATTTATTAATTAAGCAATAATTCCTCTTTGGCAGGGCCTTTGCTGAGCCAAGTTACAAGTATGAGTCAAGCGAGGGCTTTAACGTTAGCACCCGGGGCATTACCTGCCCTGGTAAAGCACCTCCCCCCGAGAGTGGTTTATTGCTATTAGTGCCCCTGCACATTTTATCAGGATGCTAATAGTTTTTTTCAAGTTAAGAAATTGCGTGTTTGCCATTTTCTCAACTTGAAAAAAACTACAATGCAAGATGGCCACCATGGATTGGGGAGAAGGGAACTACACGTAGTTCTTTCTCCATTTTCATGATAGTCATTGCCACAGCTGATTTGCGTCAGGGACACTGAGTGCTCCTGGTACCAGTATGGGACAAAGGAGCACAAGGCAAGTGGTGAGGGGCTGAGGATGTGGAAATTGGGGTTGGGGCTGGGGGGAAGAAGGGGGGAAGGAGTGCAGGGGTTGTACTCACCTGATTCCTGGCAGGGAAGATGGCAGCCACCAGCTTTCGAGGAGGCTCGGAGCAGGGGTTTTACTATGATGTAATACCCCCTGTTCTGAGCCTCCTAATTGGCTGAGATCCCGCCAATTTCCCTATTGCCCTATGGGCCAGACTGAGTCTGGCTCACTGAAACTGCCATACAGGTGTTGACATCGAGAAATCGCAACATTACCAACACAAGCCAGGAATCAGCGGCACAAGCAAGAGCAATCTGGTCTTGAGGCCCACACAGAGATTATCCACTGCCAAAATGAAATGCTGATAGGAGAGTATGGTACGCTGTGATGGTTTTCCACAGCCCGGCAATCTAAGGGGTGCAGCAGTGTTGGATCCGTCAATGACAGAGCTGCAGGGGGTGCTCACTAAATGCTCTGGCCTTAAGGTCACCTGCAGATCTTGATCAGTGCTCTCCTCTTTTGATTCCTGGGGCAAAGATAATGGGGAAATCCCTCCTTTTTTGACTCAGCCCCCATGATTAACCCATGTGAGGGTATGTCTGGACTCCAAGAGACTTTAGGTAAACCTATATTCTGCCCAGATTTTCTAGCTTATCCTAATTATAGGGAATTGGGATCAGTCCAGTCAGGGTTCTTTGATGATATAATGGACTTGGCAGCTAAAGACAAAATGAAGGTGGAATACCATATGGCTTCTCTTCCTGTGAAGTCCTCCATCATCCCATCTCCTGAAGCCAAGGTAGCCACTTATTTCACCAAGTGTGGGCGTGATGTTAGTAAGTGTATTGACTTGGCTTGGCAAACATTTCAGGATTTACTATTACATATTTCAGGTTCTTTGATTAAACACATTTGATCTGGCACCAGAGGCTTTTTTAGACCTACAGGAAATTAGTAATTGAGCTGAAATGGCACTTTGCTTTGGGAGATTCCAACACGTCTATGGTTCACGAATGGTACAAGGGCATTTAGCCTAATATTAGCCCTAAATAATGGGGGTTTAACAAAGTCTCATTCGGCAGAAGATATAGAACCTCTCCTCTTTGGCACAGAGTTGGTAAAGTTAGTGAGCTTTTTCCACGCCCTCTGCTGAGGGGTTTGAAGAGATCTACCTGGAGTCGAAGACATAGTGCCCATCAGGTTACACCAAAACTCTCTCACTGGGTAACGTAGCAGAAGTCAGATTTCACGATTAGGAGAAGATGGGCTGGTACCAGAGCCCAATTAATCCCAGACACATACACAAGACACCACCCACAATATACTGTGCTACATATATATAGGACCTCTGGTGACTGGAAACAGCAGGCACAGACTTTGGGCCTCATTAGGAATTTGGAGGTAGCCATGCCGTTCTTACCGGCATGGCTACCCCCAAACCGGGTACCGGGTCCCAAAAATAGGGAATTATCGGGGCATGACAACTTTAGCGGGCCCGGTAATTCCCATTCTCGGGACCCGGGCCCGGTACATCCCCATTCCTATTTGAGCCCCCATAGGGCTCAATGGGAATGGCGAGGATGCTAACAATGGACACGTTAATGACGGGTCCGTTGTTAGCATCCTGGTTTGCTTGCGGGTGGCGGTATGCACGTCTGGTCCTGACGTGCATTCCGCCACCCGCGAGGAAACCCGTAATGTGGCGGCCCGGAATGAACGGTGCCGGTACCTTACAGCACTGTTCATTTCGCAGCCGCCAACCTCCTAATGAGGCCCTATGTCTTCTTGCCCGCTGTTCCAGCCACCTGATTGGCTGAGCGCCCTTCCCCAGGTGCAAATGTAGTTAACGCCTCAGCAAGGGGGCGGGGGGCGTATATGGCCAGTAACGGCCCGCCAGCCCGAGCTTAGGCAGGCCTGAGCGAAGCAAATGATAGCTACATTCTACTCTACCACAAAAGCCCCAGAATTCCACAGGACATTGTGCAAAGACAATAAAGGACAGAAATAGGATGGGAGAGGGGGTAAAAAAACAGGAAGAATATATATAACAAACAAAATCACAAAATCTCTGTATGTCTAGTGGTCTATTGGATGTGATCATGATCATTCTACTTTGCATGTGGCACCCCCCCTCAGTATATACTTTGTAACATCACTGCAGGACCAGCGTTCTCCACCTTTTGGGTATGACCATGCTCTTCCATTTACCACTAGCTGGGGAGAATGGAAGCTTGACATCCCCAAAGGCACTTGTCTGGTTTCCCTGACTAATACCTGTCTCAAAACAAAGCTCTTTAGCTTGTCTTCTGAGTCATGATATAACTTGTAAAACATTTGTTTCATCCTTGCATGTTGCAGACAGTCCTCCCGAGACTGCTTTGTTCTTCATGTTTTCTGCCCCAAACAACTACCAATAGACCTATCCACCCCACCCCCAGTCTCTCTCCCCCACCCATTCACCCATTCACCCAGCCCATCCCCACTCTCTCTACTCCCACGCCACCCCTCTCTCTCTTTCTACACCCAACCCCTCTCTACCCCTGACGCTGCACCCTACCAATCTCTACCCACACCCTCCCATCCTACCCCCACTCGCTCTACTCCCAGCCTACCCCAACTCTCTCTACACCCACCCACCATACCCCCACTCTCTCTACCCCACCCTTCCCTCACTCGATCTACATTCCGACCCTCTCTCTACTCCCAGCCACCTACCAAACGCACACTCTCACTACCAGCACCCACCCAACCTCCATGCTCTCTACCCCCACCACCCACCATACCCCCACTCTGTCTACCCCCCACCCACCATACTCCCACTCGTCCTACCCCCACCACCGACCCCACCCCACTCTCTTCCCCCATCCACCCACCTTCCCCCACTCTCTCTACCTACACCCACCCACCCTAACTCCACTCTCTCTACCCCCACCCACCCACCCTACCTCCCCACTCCTACAAACAACCCGCCCGACCTCCACTCTCTCTAACACCGCCACTCTCTCTACCCCCACCACCCACCCTACCCCCACTCTGTCTACCCCCCACCCACCATACTCCTACTCGTCCTACCCCCACCACCGACCCCACCCCACTCTCTTCCCCCAGCCACCCACCTTCCCCCACTCTCTCTACCTACACCCACCCACCCTAACTCCACTCTCTCTACCCCCACCCACCCACCCAACCTCCCCACTCTCTACCCCCACCCACCCACCCAACCTCCCCACTCTCTACAAACAACCCGCCCGACCTCCACTCTCTCTAGCCCACCCACCCACCCGACCTCCACTCTCACTACAAACCTACCCACCCACCCGACCTCCACTCTCTCTACCCCCCACCCACCCTACCTCCACTCTCTCTACAAACACCCACCCACCCAACCTCCACTCTCTCTAGCCCACCCACCCACCCTACCTCCACTCTCTCTACAAACACCCAGCCACCCAACCTCCACTCTCTCTAGCCCACCCACCCACCCTTCCTCCACTCTCTCTACCCCACCCACCCACCCTTCCTCCACTCTCTCTACCCCACCCACCCACCCTTCCTCCACTCTCTCTACCCCACCCACCCACCCTACCTCCCCTCTCTCTACCCCACCCACCCACCCTACCTCCCCTCTCTCTACCCCACCCACCCACCCTACCTCCCCTCTCTCTACCCCACCCACCCACCCTACCTCCCCTCTCTCTACCCTACCCACCCACCCTACCTCCACTCTCTCTACCACCAACTCTCTACATTCATCAAGAGGGGGCATAACTTCCAAGGCATTGTAGCCTGGGGCTGTGTGGGTGCTTCGCGATTAGTGTTAAATGGCTTTCAAGTATGCATAATATGAAGCCTCTGTGCATTGCCATTGTATGCTGATTATTCATAGTAATTTAGGAATACGAGTCGGTAATCTATGTATGGCAGGCACTTCAAGGTTCCACCTCCGGACTATGCCATTTCTCTTGGAGTGGCAGGACCAGTCCACGTTGGCCAAACATTCTTTTGATACTGGAGGAAAGGTGTTTTTGCTTACCAAGTGGGTGTGGTCAAGTTTAGTTTGCCTTTCCTGTTTGTCTAGCGTGGCATTGGGGTGAAGTGTGTTGTTTGCAGTGGAAGAGAAGGCAATCAGAAGACCAGGGAGCACAGATGTAGGGCTTACTGGACAATCGTTGGTCTGGATACTATGGACACAAGGGTGGAACTATGGAAGCAGTAATTTTCCATTTTGTAATCTTACGACTGTTCGTAAAATAAACAGAAAAAAGTCATGCATAAATGTTCACCTTTATAGAATCTGGACTACCAATCATGATTTAGCAGGAATCATCAACATTCAGAGCATCCTGTCAGAGGCCTCCCTCAGCGCCTTCTGCAAAACCATGAAAACCATCCTCTTCACATAAGATGCGTCGCATCACTTGAATACCTATCATATGTCCCACTGCATAAGCTGTAATGTAATGACTAATTGTGAAATGTGAAATGTGAAATGTAATGACTAATTGTACCAGTCAGAATATTAGTACTATGCCTTGTAGTATTCATGTGCCACTGAATGCTACTATTCCTGTGCCCTTGTAACTAAGCTCTTGCAAGTAACAGCGCCTCAATGCCCTTGGGCTGCTTGCGCGCTATATAAATATAAATAAATAAATGAAAAAATTAATATTTCGTTTTAACTTGTGTATGCAGACACCCTTTACTACAAATCCTATGGAAACATCCAGAAACACCAGGACAAGTGTCAGATCACTCCTTTCACAGGAGTCTTTGATACAAAGAAGTGGCACTGTGGCCTGCATGTGCTGCTGAGGTTTCCGTCTCATTGTACCGCTGACTTGTCTTTCACTGTTAGTGGTCAGATGTTTCTTGACCAACTTACAGTAGTTCTTCGATCGTTCCTCTCGCTTTGGTCTCAAACTACATCCGGCCATAAATGATTGGGGCCTGCCAAACCCATGACCTCCTCCTACACTGTGGACGATCGGATTCAACGGATCTCGCAACGTCAATCTCTGTTTTTTACAGCCAGCACATGAGCTGTCTCAGGTGCTTAGCCCTGCGAATCCCTGGCCACACTCTTCACTTTGTAGGTCTCACCATGGTGGGCACTCAGGAGGCCAAGGACTTGGTTTTGAAGAAGCTGAAGGAGATCAGTAAAGCCTCAGGTGGGTACTCTGTTGTTCTTCCTCACAGCCCCGCCCCCATCAAGAGAATGGGTACTTCACACAAGCAGGGACTGTCTCTCTGAGCCACGCTCTATTTTGTATTTTTTTTTTTTATTTATTTAATTGCATTTGATTTAGTCAAATCTTTACAATAAAAAACGATTACAAAATTCAATACTATGGGGGTTATTATGAGGTTGTCGGTCCGGAAACAATGGTACCGGTAAGCTTGCCGGTACCGTTGTTTCCGGACCGGGAAAAACTATGGGCCTCATTACACGGATGGCGGTGGACCAAGGTGCTATTAGCACCTTAGTCCATGCCGGTAAAATACCGGCACCGCCTTGGTGGAAAGGGGAATTACCGCCCTATTCCAAGGTTGGTGGGGCGGTAATTCCCCCTTCCCCCATTGCCCTTCCCCATTCTCATTTTTGCCCAATAGGGCATAATGGGAATGGGGAAGGTGCTAATTACGGTACCGCAAATTGCGGTACCGTAATTAGCTCCCTGGTCCCTTTGCGGGTTGGTTTTTTAACGCCTGCAAAAAGCAGGCGTTAAATTCCCCAACCCGCAAAGGGACCTCGTAGTAAGGGTGGTAAGGTTTTACTGGTACCGGTAAAATACCGGTACCGGTAAACCCTTACCGCCGACCCTGTAATGAGGCCCTATGAGTTCTGCGAGCAGGTGGAAAGGCCCCCGCTCGCAGACCTTGACGGATGCACCGCCACTGTTGCACACAGTGCTGGTGCATCCGTCCTCCCCATTCCCATTGAGTCCAATGGGACTCGAATGGGAATGGGGATTTTCTTTTACCGGCGCTCTGCCATATGGACCGTCGGGCCGTAATGCCCCGGTAAGTCACCATTGCCGGGCACCGGAAAGAATTGACTCCGGCGGCAGCCATGCCTTTTTTACCAGCACGACGGCCGTCAGATTTATAATGAGGCCCAATGAGTCCAAAAAAATTACATATTTTTAAAAACTTCACAACAACAAGAGGTAATGCACATGATTGCCCTTCTAACATTTTACTCCATACAATTCCCGTCTCTTCAACAGCCAGATCTCTAACAAATTTCCCAAAATATAAAATCTGTAAACTTAAAAGGGCAGGGCAGAACAATAATACACGATACAAGTTCTCCCTAGTACACAGATCATTACAAAATCTACAATGTGCAAATTCCATACTGATACATATTATCTCGTTTGTCTGGAGTACATTAAAACAAAACCTCATGAAGCAGTCCCTCCACCGCCGTTCCGGACATTTTTTCAAATAAGGTTCCAAGACAACTAACCTCTTGCGACACAGCTCCAAATAGCCATACGGAGAAAGCTTCATGAGAGATTCTTGGGTATCTATCCAATCGAACAATTGGACAACAGATTTCAATGTTTGTATTTGTATATGTTTATTGGATAGTAAAGTGCTTTGATAAGAAGCACTGCACATGGGATAACATTATAGGCAGGAGTATCTTTATTGCTGGATGATTTAGATAAGGCTACATACTCTTGCTTACGAAATTGGAACCTAGGCTCCAAACCACCATCAAATTCCTCCTCTGCCACCAGCCCAACCACTCCAACTCCCACGGATACAGACAATCCTTTTCTCCTTGCTCCGCTCATCAAACCTAACACCAAATTCTTACTTCTTAGTGTTTTGGCTGTGCGGTGGAACTGATGAAAGAAGTGCCCTTTACAAGGGTCCTGCACCTGGGGCGGCAGAAAGCACAGAGGAGGTGCAGATTCCACCCCTGGATCTCCTCTGCCCCTATCTCTGGGGCACCGGCGTGGTTGTTGATTGCTCGAGGGTGCTTGACTTCTTCAACGGTTGTCATAGGAGGTGCAGGGCCAAACTCCTCTATTCCTGCTAGTGAAGGCCAAGGGGTGCTGCACTGCCAGACTCCTGGACTTGACAGTGGCCTTAGATTTCTGGAACCTCTGTAAGTAGTTATTGGCTTTAGCCCCAGAGAGGTTATGCCCATCAAAATGCATATCTAGGTGATTTACCTGGACATCCTGTGTGAACCCCAAGGACCTCATCCAAGAGTGCCACCTCTCCATTGTGCACATAGCCATCACCCAGCCCACACAATAAGCTGTGTCCAGCACTGACTGCAATATTTGATGGGATGCCTCTCTGTTATTTTGAACCAGGACCTCAAAGCCCTCTCTCACCTCCCAGATTAGGAGTGTTTTGCTATCTCAGACACTGCTGTCCAAAGGACAAAAGAAAACGTAGCCAGGGCACAGGAGGCATTTCTCACAGCCCTCTCCGCCACTCTACAAGAGATGAGTTTCACTCAAGCAGTCGGCTCCTCCACACACGTCAAATGCCAGACCCTTGACTGGATCATGCACCTGAACCTGCCCATCACGATTACCACCATTGACCCCGTCCCCTGGACAGACCACTCCCTAATCCAATTCCTAATACCACTGGAGTCCTCAACTGCGTGCAAAGGCACCATTCACCTCTCCATTACCTCTATACACATTCACAAACTAATTTCAGAGTTGCTCGAACCCACCATCTCCTCCCACCTCGCTACACTGCCTGACGGCAACGATGTTGAAACCATTCTTGCTGCCTACAACTCTTTGCTTCTACACACACTTGACCTCCACGCTCCTCTCAAAACTAAACTCCAAAAAATCTACCAATCACAACTGGTTCACTGAAGAACTAATCACCCTACGCAAACACAAACCTTTGGAGCAAGAACCTCTCCATTGCTCACAAGAAGCCTTCCTATCTGTGGCTAAAACTTACAAAGCTGCCATCATAGTGACACAATCCTGCATTTACAACACCAGAATTAAAGAAGCCAGTTCCAACACTAAGAAGCTCTTTAAAATCTTCTAAGAACTCGAATCTCCAGCACCCCCCATTGCTAGCTTCCGAAGTACTACTGTCCAATCAGCACTGACTAATAAAACTACCATGCTGATAAACGAAACCATCCTGAAGAAAACACTGCTATCTGCTAAAGATGTGTCTCCTATCTTCCCTGAAGAACCCCCATCACCACGCCTACTTTCCACTTCACCCAAGTCTCTTCTCATGATATCCTCTCTACCATCCAAACCTAAAACCATCCCACTGCAAGGGTGACCTCTGCCCCTCCCATATCATCAAAATGTGCGCTTAGCCTTTGGCTCCCATCATCTCCAAATTCAAAAATGCCTCCTTTGACACAAGTTCTGTCCCCCTAGCCATTGAGGAAGCATGGGTCACCCCCCTACTCAAGGAACTCTCCCTTGGCCCTACCCTCCCTACCAACTACTGCCCCATCACCACGGTACCCTACCTCCTCAAAATACTAGACTGCAGTGCATACATGCAACTTCAAACTCACCTGGTAAACCACAGCCTCCATGGCTCTCGCAAATCTGGCTTAAGACCTAGGCACAGTACCAAGGCCGCCCTCCTAGACCTTAAGATCCAGCTTGATGGTAATTGATGGTAATTGCTACACTGGAGAACTCGCCATTCTCCTCCTGCTTGAACTCTCTGCTGCCTTTGATCTGGTCGACCATGACATTCTGTGCCAGCACCTCATCACAAAATGTAATTCCTCCAACAAAGAAGCTGCAAGTTGGATCAAATCCTTTCTCAGTGAGCGCTCATCTATGGTCTCCACCAGCTTAGGAGCCGCTGACCCCATCCCATGCCTTGCGGTGTTCCTCAAGGGTCATGCATTTCACCCACTTTGTACAATATGTACTGAGAGAAACCTCAGGGCGTCCTCATTTCCTTTTCCCCAACATCCTCTGTTAAGGTGGACAGAGAAAGGCCATCGCTTTTGGATCCCAACCCTGGGGGTGGAAATGCGAGGGAGGATCACCTGGGTGGAGAAGACTTGGGGAAAAGAGAAAGGATGTCCTTAGGTGAAACCTGGTATCCCCCATTCCCGTTTCACAATGAACCTTCAGTCCCAGAAGCCTTTATAGGTTATTGTCAAACCTTCCCATTTCCTTCCTTTAGGACAAGGAAGAGATCAACTACGAGGAAACCTTATGTGGACAGGCTAAACACACATCAATCTCCTCTTGTTAATACAGAGGAATATCAGATCCATAACAAGAGAAGGAAGAAACTGGGAATTATCCACCCTTACATTCAGTCTTTACCTCTTTTACACACACATACTGTCCCACAATCATATTCCTTTAAGACTGGGATGAGGAGGAGGCAACTGGGAGTTATGCACACTTTCATTCATTCACACCACTTTGGTACTAATACAAGGAAGAGGACTTTGAAGGTATACCATTGCAATAGCCAAGCATGTCCGCTAACAGATTCAACTTTGGTCAGGCAAAGGACTTGCACCTGCAACCAGTTAAGAGGCCACAGGTGCATAAAAATGGATACAGTCAGAGGAGGGAGGAGAGAAACCCACCTGGTGAGAATGACGCGGCTGCCAGACGTGGAGCAGGCTGGAGAGGGGCTGGCGGGAAGGACGCTGTGTGCTGCAGAGGGGTGGGAGAGACACTGGGGCCCGTACGGGCCATGAGCGGGTTGAGACACCTGCAGTCCCCTCTGCTGTGTGTCCACAGCCAGAGCTGTGAGACACAGACGACTCCAGATTTCTATAGGCCACTGCAGCAAGGTTCAAAGGCGGCAAGTGCTGCACACCAGAGCTCCCCAAAAGCACAAGCAGAGCGAGAGGAAGCCAGAGAGGAGAAAGAAAACGCACGGAGGAGTGGTGAGTGTACGAAAGGGAACACTCATACTGGGCCACTCCAGCGGCTGGAATTGGGCATATGAAAATGCTGATCTAACTGAAATGCATAATAGTTGGGTTTGGAGACCGAATTGAGGAATTTTGAAAGTACCTTTAAGAATGCAACAAGTATTTTTGAATACCGAACTAAAGAAAAGATAGACAAATATATGAAAATACAGCACGAGTGAAGCAAGTGATGTGCATTTATGAACACAGTGAAAACTATTAATGAGCATTTATGTACAAAGTGAAAGCCAATAATGAGCACTTATGAACCAAGTGGAAAACAAGTGATAACCAATAATGGACAACATGAAAGTAAGGTGGTGTAAAAGGATTAACACCACAGAGTGAGTTGTGTGAAATACATGTTGCAGAAAAGTCAAGAGACTGCCAAGCAGAAAAAGAATTGAATGTTGTTTGAGGACACAGGTTTGAAGAGAGAAAACCTGTGTTGGCAAGAAGGGCTGCAGGATTGTATGAGATATAAGTTGTGTCAAGAAGAATCTGAAATAAGTGTGAGTCCAGAGATACAAAAGATATGGAAAACACGTTGTGGCTAAGTCAAAAGACTTTGAAAGAGAAGCCGAACTAATTGTTGACTAATGATACAAGTTTATAGAGAGAAAACATACTCTGGTAACAAAATGCCAAGAGTTATCGGTTGTATGACCTGTAATGGGTGGACCGTGTTTTCTCCGACAACCGTGCCTACACCGAGTAACCCATACTTGGGAAGAATAAAGGAAAATCAAGATACAGAAGCTGTTTGTATAATAAGTGCTGAAACCAAGGAAAGTCAAGATACAGAGGCTGTTTTGTTTAATAAGTGCTGAAGTGACTGAACAATGGAACAATCTGTGTGAACTATTGAAAAGCCTGCATGGCTACGAAGTTGAACTGGAATTGTTATTGAAAGTCAGTAGATTTGAACTGATTGTAGTTTGGAAGGTGGAAGAGCTGACTTCTTCGGGAAGGGAACCCCGAGACTTTGTGAACTGTGTTGAACTCTTGGGGAAGGGAACCCCAAGGCCTTTTGGAACTATTTTGAACTTGGGGAAGCTGGAAAGCAAGCCAGGAGCTAGAAGAAGCTCAGTACTTTATTTGGAACAGTTTCTTTTTTTGCTGACACTCCTGGAAATTGTATATATACAGTTGTGAGGGAAAGTATAGGTTTTGGACGCAGACAGACTTTTGAGTTGAACTTAATGACACAGACTAGCCTTACTTTCTTTAGTAAGCCTTAATATAGTGCAAGTCAGGCCTTAATCCATCCTGACATATAAGAAAAATAAACCATTTTATTTAGAAAAGTTCATCTGCTGTCTTTGCCTTACTTCATGATACCTTCACTGTACACAAAACCCCTTTTTGACCACCTCAACCATATTAGGATCCCCTACACAAACTTTGCAGATGACACTCAAATCGTGCTAAAACACGCCATTAACTACTCTAACATTAATCACGTCTACTGCATCATTCGGGCATGGATGGCTGAACACCATCTTTGCTTGAATGATGACAAAACAGAGCTCCTCATTGTAGGATGCCCACACCAACTCAAACGCCTACACCCAGCGTTTACCTCATTCTGTATCGATGGTAATCCCACTGTCGCCTCAAGCCATGTGAAAACCCAGACCATCTACTTAGATACAGAACTATCCTTGCACAAACATGTTAAAGCCCTCACCTCATCAGCCGCTTATACCAGAAAGCTTATCAAACTCAGCAGAAAAGTTATGTCTGTCTAACAATTGTCTAACTCATTATTGCCAGGGCCATCATTGGCAACAAACTGGATTATTTTAACGCCATTCTCTCAGGCACCTCTCCCAAAAATCTTACCAAACTTCAATTGATTCAAAATAATGCCCTCCATTCTGTCTGGGGTCTGAAGCATTCCAACCACATATCTCATGATAGACGGGTGGCCCACTGGCTGCCAATGAATGCCTGCATCAAGTTCAAGATCCTATCCATAACACATAGATTCATCCACAACATTGCACCTGCTTTCCTCAATCAACGCATCTCCAAAAGATTGAAATGTTTCTGTCAGTGCTCCACTACCACACTGGCCCTAGCCACTCCGAGATTGACTTGGAAAAGAGCAGGAGGAGCTAGCTTCACTATTATTGCACCCACCTTATGGAACACCCTCCCCCTACACATCCAAGTAGAACCCTCCTATATAATCTTCAGAAGAATTCTTAAGACTTTGCTGTTCGAAAAATATGACTAGTCTGTTTATGGGCAACCTCTCGCTTCTCCTTGCCCCATTTCTGTATAACCTGGTTTTCTGTACTTTCCCCCTTTCCACTCAATAAGTTGTACCAGCACTGTGATACTTACAGGGTTGGTCGCTGTCAATAAATGCAATAAATAAATAAAGAAATAAGACTTTTTCATGTGGACGATTTACATATGTGGTAGTGGAGAAGGGTTTGGGAAAAGAAATCTTTGGGATGGGATAGCATATGCATAAACAGAAAATACATTATTCACAAGTATGTACAACTGTGTTGGCTAGTTTACAGATCATTGGGGGTTATAGCTGTAAGACTCATGCTCATATTTGAGGGGTGGTGGATCTTGAAGTCTGTCACTGTACATTCCTGATATTGCGGCTGGGGAGTTCTAGTGTTGGGGAGCTAAGAGGGTGAAATGGAAAAAGAGAGAAGCAGCACAGGGAGTGTGAGGGGTTGAGTAGCAAGATATGCAATCAACCAAGTGGGGATGGGGCAGATCGATGGATACATTTGAGGACCAGGAGTAGGAAATTGAATAGGAAGCTATTTTCCATTATTAGCCATCCAGCCTTGATGCGGTCTATGGAGATGGAGGAGGAATGCAGGAAGTCATAGAGGGTGCAATGTTTAGAACGCCGTTGAGGAAAGCAAATGAACAGAGTACATGTTCCAAGAGGAGGGTGGTGCAGTAGTCCATCCTGCTGAGGTCTGAAGTGGAAATCAAAATTTTGATAGCATGAAATTAGATCTCCGAACTAATTTTATGAATGTTCAGGAGATTAAGCCTGGCAGCCGTACCAGTGAGGTTGTAAATATTGAAGTTTAAGATCACTTTCAAAGAGAGCCCTACATTTTAAACCATGGTGGAAAGCATAATGGAATCAGGAAGAAAGGATATGAGAGAGGTTATAGTGTGTGATGTGTTAGAGGTGGGGAAAAAGGTTATCTTAGTTTTGGAGGAGTTGAGCATTAGGCATTGTGGTGCAGAGAGAAGGGGATAGTTGGGAGAGAGTTGGTGATACGTCTGGAAGGCTCGGTTGAAGCAGGAGAAGAAGATGATATGGAATGAATAAAAAGCCAAAGGAGGAGATGAGCATGCAAGAGAGGAGGTGCTGACTGTGGAAGAAGAGTGGATAGAGGACCAACACCTACTCAGAGGAAAATTGCAGACAAAGTGCCAGCCTTCCAAAGGTATGGAATGGGTTGATCTGTCAAGCAGAATGTGACCCATTCAAGGGAAGAGTCTTGTGTGAGAGTGTCTGGAGTATGGCGAGTGATCTGTAATATCAACGGCAGTAGAGAACTCCAGGAGAATGAGAATAGATGAAAAGAGGCAGTGATGAGCAACAGTGAGGAAGTTGGACATGCAGTTTCCATTGAATGTTTACTGCTGAACCACTGTTAGAGGTGTCATCAAGTCTATCAGTCTCTATGTAGGCAGTGATGCAATGAAACCCTACGTGTTTGAGAACTTTGGAATTTTGAGGAAGAATATGGACAGGTTGATAGCAGGGTAAATTGTTGGTCCGCAGTGTGGTTCTTTAATGTGGGCATGATGTAGTCACCTTATAGCATATGGGGAACATACAAGAAGAAAATGACCAGTTGAGTCAAGTGGATCAGAAGGAGTGGGTAAAGACTACTAGCTCTTTGACCCTTTGTGGAATTAAGTGTTTTAGAATAGTCGTCCGACTGGATAATGAGTCCCAGTTCAGCCGGGCAGTAGGAGGAAAGTATGATTGAGAGGTGAGGGTTAGGGTAGATGGTGGTGGACAGGAGGAGAGAGGAAGAAGGTCAGGGCTCTAAGTTCAGAGGAGGAGGTCAAGAGGAGTGGGAGGGGTCAGACATGAGAGCCAGATAACTTTTTGAAGGTTTTTCAAAAGATGCCATTTTATTAACTCATCCTGTATCATAACAAAGATCCACTTCAGTTCTCTTTTGGTTCCAACATGATAACACAAAGGTTCCAACTTGGTGTCAACCAACAATTCGCAAGTGTTCAACAAAGGTTTCCGCTTTTCACTTGTAACTTTGGTTTCAACAAAATGGTCTTTGTCAGGATATGTCTGCGCCAGTTCACAAAACCACTTGTTTGAAAATATTAATTATTTCTGCAGCAGTTTATACAATACTTGCTTCATTAATGTTAACCACACCACAGTACACAATCGCTTCCACCTGGTCCACTCACCGGCAAGACCTACTACAACAAAGTTCTATGCTCTGGTGTACTCTCCTGCCAGAACAGATCACAATACTACAATGTTCTCTGACCTGGTGTGCTCTCCTGCCATGCCAGAATAAACTACTACTTGCAAGTACTTCCGTGGTAAAGGTTATATTCAAACAGGTTAGCAATGTATTTTGCTCCACAACATCAAGTATAAGAAACTCTTCAAGAAAAGCAAGAACCACACTAGTGCTGTTTACCACACCTGTGTGATTTTCATGGCTCTTTGCAAGTTATGCTCCTCTCGATCAGAATCTATTTTCTGAAGAAGTGCAGCCTTCTTGCCACTCTTGTTTTTCTGCTTTAGCATTAACCAACTGCTGATAAGGATTCTGTTTCACTTTCACCCTTTTTTGGCCTTCGCAATGTGGGTTTGAACCATTTTCTCTCATGACCTCCTGTTCATATGGCCTGCCTTCTTTTGGCTTGGGCAGTTCTGCTTCTTTCTTAATTGCCTAGGTATGTTTTTCTTTTGGCTTTAGCAATGATGGTAAATCTTATGGATATTGCCCCTTTTTGTTGCTGGCTTTTATTATGCCCCAAAATGTCTCAATCACACTCCTCTGCTATGATAATCAGGTGTTTGTTCTGCCACTTGTGCTCTCTTAAATCAGCTTGGTTCACAACAGAAGAATTAATCTGCTTTACATTGGTTAGGTAATCAAAATGTTTCTGCTTCTTCAATTTGACTATGGTTATCAGGTGTCTGTGATCAAGGCCCCTGGACTTGGCCAGCGGGCAGTTACGGAGTACTCTGGGGTCAGAATCTAACAGTGAACTGACCGGGTCGGGCATGCACATCCGTTCACCTCGCTGCCTCCAACTCCTCTGCTTCTGTTTCGCCACGCAGCCTGGCAACCTCTCTCTCACGGCTTCCCATGACCGCCATCTGTCACCAGCAGGGCTCTACTAGCTCCCACAACTCTTTGATGTTCACCTGCCCACTGTGCTTGTCTGACCATGGGGAAAACTAGTAAATGGTGTGCTTTCTGCTGCGGAACCTCTGCAGTTTTGATCCTCATAGGGAGAGTCATCACTCCCAATGCTTCCCGCTGCGCAAACTCTGCAGTTATGGTCTTGAGCATAAAAGACCCTTTCAGGCATCCAATTCATAGGGCACTGTGGTCCTGGCATCTCTGCTCACATCCGACCTCTGCTTCTGCTGCCACAAAGAGGTAGGAAAACTCCTCCACCTTCTGCTACCGCTTTTCCTCATCTTCTTCTCTATGGCCTGCACCTGAGAGGGCTTTTTATACCTGCCAGGCTCTCTCAGGTGTGGGACATATTTCCTTATTGATTGCACCTTGCAGTCTTGTGACTCTTCACTTCTCTTCTTCGTCCCAGTATTTTGGGACTCATGGGACTTGAAGTCCACAACGTCAAAATGGGCTTTTCTAATAGCTTCTAATTTACAATAGGCTATTAGAAGGTTGGGGTCTTGGAGGAAGTTATATAAGGCGATTCCTATTATTCCTGAACTGTCCCCTCCCCGTGTTATCCTCTCGCAAAACAGCAACCCCAGCGTTAGGGTCAGAAAGCATCTGCCTTTCCCTGGCCACATGAGAAGGGTCCCAGATCAGGTTTCCTGGGTGAATCATCTCTGATTTATCACAGGAGCCAGACCACGTTTTTATTTTTGGCCCTCAAATAGGGTGACCATCCAGTGCTTAATTTGGGGCAAGGTCTCTCATATAGAAAGTTGACCATATTCCTTTATTGGGAAATGTAGAAAGTGAAAGAGACACAGAGGAATGTGGCAGAGTGAGATTGTTGGGTACAAAGGGAGTTTGACAGGGAGAGAGATGATGCACAATGATGTAAAATTGATACAGAAAGTGAAATGCAGCATGAAAAGACATACTGTGTAAATAAAAAGAGAACTACATTGGACACAGAGTGTTGGGGCATGCATACATAAGAGAGAGTGAGTTGTACAGAGTAAGAGAGAGATATGGCACATTAACAAGATGGGAGACTTTGCTAGAGGGGCAGAGCGACAGATGTATACAAAAAGAAAGATGGATACAGAGACACTGCAGAAGCGAATGGGAGAATATGGCTGCGAAAAAATGCATACAATGGGGGACGAAAACCAAGAGGCGTTGAGGAGAGGAAAAAGCGATTGCGAGTGAGACAGTGAGGTAGAATCAGCAAAGATATGGGCAATGGACTAAGGGAGGATGAGGGAGGGAGATAAACATGCGGACAATGAAGGCGGGAGACGGAAAGAGGGATTGAGAGATAAGGGGCACAAGACTTAAAATACCTGAAAATGAGATGACAAAGCGTGGGCGATGGAGAAGGCAAATGGAGAGACCATTGATGAGCAGACATTCTGTGGCATTGATAAACAAGGATTGCTCAAACCAATAGATCTGTCATGGGATGTTACCAAAGGAGGACTAGATGAGATAACATCTTGTTTCCGAATTTACCCTCATAATAGAATAACTATTTAGGCATTAGCTTTAGAAGGCGAGTAAAATATAGTGCCTTGAAGGGATTGGCAAATGGATTCCTACATTATATCACGTGAGCATATATTAGGTTATGTTTATCTATAGGCAGAAAGAGTAGTATAGAGTAGATAGATGCCTAAGGGAAGTCCAGACTGCAAAACTTAAACCAGCAACTGTAATGCTGAATACTGCAAAAGTATACTCAGAGCGCTTTAGTGCTCAAATGGCCTCTTAAAGGTCTATTTTAGCATTGTAGTGAAAAGCAGCTGTATAGCAAATGAGCTTTAGAAGTACTGTCACAGACACATAATGAGAATTGTATTTTGAGTTAACACTTATTCATTAATTCATGCATTAATTCATCAATTCATTCATTTATTTATGTAACCATTCAGCATAGCAAGGTGCTTAGCAGTGTGATCATATCATATCATAAATGCATACATGCTTACATATGTACTGTAGTTTTGAATAATCCACTACATTCATACCTGTGCAAACATAGTCATACTGAGTAGGCAGTGGAACCAGATCCACTCCCTTCTCTTTTTAGCAAAATAGACAGCATCTCGCTTGGGGGCTAAGAAAAGAAACCTTGTGGCATTGAAGCCTTGAGCTGGGGACAGCCAGGCAGGTTAGACAGATAAATCCTCTTGGTGCTGTTACTGATAATTCCTCTTGAAGCCCACACTGATGATTCGGCAGAATGCTTGGGGGTGGGCGTGGAGAGGGGGTTTACCAAACAATATTGTTTACCATGATCCTAAGGAGAAAAGGAGGAACTTCCAATCCAGAAGTCAGAAGCTGAGGGATTAGTCAATGAGTGACAGCATTTATGGTAAGGGAAATTACAAGTAAGAAAACCTTAAGAATAAGCTGCTGGCCCATAGAATAGGGCTGCTGCTGATGATGCTATGAAAGGGATTAAGGGGGTGCAGGCTCTAAGCCGCACCTCAAGTCATGTTAGATTTATGCTTTGAAATGCATTGGGTTTCGCTTGACTGAATTGTGTGCAATTTGGGTCATGTGGCTTTGTGCTTTGCATTGAATTGTTTCAATTATTTTGATGCACAAAATTGCTTCATTGAATTAAGCTTTTGGGCTGTTTTGAAAGAAATAGAAATAGGTTTGAGTACCTTTGCATAGCATTGCTTCATTGAATGGCTTCATTGAATTGAGCATTGTGGTTTTATATACAACTCTGGTCGTTTTTGAATCTGGTATATTACTGCCACAGTGAACATTGTGAGAAAAGCTTATCTGAAACACTGTGTTATTTGTTCTTTTGCCTCTCTTCTCTCCAAGTATTTCTATCCCTCTATCCCTGTGTGTGCATTCCGGCGTGTCACAAGAATTGTCGTGGAACGGTTGCAGAACCTGTGTGTAAGATGTCATGATGTGAGGAAGGGAAGGGGCACACCTTGAGGCCCATGAATCACAAATGTAATCATTGCAGCAAGAGCACATATCCGCTCAAGCCTGGCTTGGGGAGACATCCTTTTGAAATCAGTCCAGTGACTGATTTCTCCATCCGTTCGCTCAACATTAGACTGTGAGCTGAGCTGAGAGGGGGGCAGAGTCCTTGTCTAGCTGGGAAGACATTACAAACGGCACGCAACATGACATTTTCACAGTGAGTTGCGTGTTTTTGTCTTTTACCTTTGTGTGTATGGCGAGAGAATCAGCACTTGCTGGAAGTCTCAGCACTTAGGGCATGGATGGACTAGATACAGTCTAATTACATCCATCACATTCCTTGGCAGGTAGAATCCACACTGCAGTGAAGTGGCAGACACTACCAATATGTCTCAAATGATCTGTGATATGATTAATGGAATAGTAGAAGCACTTCTTAGAAGTGCTACCATGCCTTGAATCAGGAAACAATCAGCCTTACGTATTAGGGCTGCTACTTATTTTGATGGGCGAGTACTGGCACTCCCCAGTAGGCCTGCTGTAGCACTTTCGCAGTAATAGCACCTCCAAAATGGAAACCAGAACTCTTCAGAGCAGATGTTTTCTCTAACCCAGACAACTATTTCCACTAAGGGAGGGATTTCTAAACGAGAGTGTGCCAAGGAGTGACATTTCAGGATGCTTCACCAAATATTATGGTTTGAAAAAATAATTATGCTTGCCAGATGTAAGACTGACTCCATTGATGTCATGGGGTCATCTTTGAGAGGGAATAACCTGAAACCGTACTCTAGGATGTGGGATAATCACCTAATGAGACTGTGACCTAAGGTGCAGGGAGCACAAGTGAATGACACTTTTTGAAAGTGGGCGGGTACTTAATAACTGAGACTGTTCCCATGAGTACCATTCAATTCACATGCACCAAAGTAGCACCACTCGCCCATTTGGTGAGACTGTGCACCAGATGCGAGTCGGAGCCGGTGCAAGCATTATTTCTGTCCTAGTCGAACGCTCATTTTGATGTGTCCACGCCCCCCTTGCCTTGAACATCCAGCTCCAAGTGTGTTCCACCACTCCACTTGCTTGGCTGGGCCACATGTGTCACGTGACATACATCCACATACCTCATGTTTTTAATGATTTTGTTAATAAACGATCAAATTAATTCACAATCTTGCATGCAACGATTCTCACATTGATGCAGTTTCTGAAATAACTCAATAGCATGAGAAACAATGATTTTATCAGACAGGATATGAAGCAATTAACCCCAGGCATGCTACCACCACAAGGCCAACTACAGACACTCTAAGCTCCGATTTTGAGTCTGGCGGAGTCTGTTGGTGCGCAGTGGGTGACTGGAAAAGTGGGGCAAGCACCTGCAGAGGATTTTAATGTATCCGTTACTGGAGGTATTCACCTTTACTGCTAGTAAGAGTGTTCTCTTTTAATTGACCGCTCTGATGCTCTGTATGCTAACTATGCCCAGGGCATTGCAGCAACCACCACAGTGGTGACTCCGCTCGTCACACCTCACGTTAAGCTGTTGATATGTTTGCTTCCCGTCACATGTGTGTCAGTTACTCCCTTGAATGACTGCAGCACCACCATTCTGGTGCGTAGGAGACGCTTTGGCAGTTTTGGAACCAAGCGCTGGCAATACACCTGCCATGCAAAGCAATATGTTTTTGGTAAAGTTTTCTTGGAAATCGTATGTTAAAGGATCTAGCCAACTTACATAATGTTCTAGCCGCAATGGGTACAGTGACGAAGCACAAGACATCGACGACATTAGAGGGAATCACCTGGGGAGTGTTGAAACCAATAACACTGGACAGATTGACTTGGAAAAGAGTGAACACTATAATGCCATTCCCACACTTTCCCCATTAATTTACAGTCCAACTCCACAAATAGAGATGCATACATACAAAACAAACCCAAACTCCTACATCGACAATACTGGGACGAGGAGGCCCGAGATCGATGCAACGCAAAGCACGAGAGCCGAAGAATCGCCGTAGGCATTCTCTGCGCATGGGAAGCAAGCCTTGCACAAGAGCAGAAGGGAGAGAACGCCTGGATAGCAGTAGCAGTGTGGTAGCAGCAGTTGGAGTAGGAGTCACAGAGCAGTAAACCAAGGTGACACTGGAGAGAAATATATCCGGCAGAAAATTAACTGGTTCACAAAACCAACAGGAGATAGAAGACATCGGGAATGAGAGACTGTCCTACCTGAACTTTGCTGACTGATGTTGTCGTCGGCAGGGGGAGACAAAGCAATGTTGTACCCGTCCCGTCCTCACAAGCCCTGCTGACAGGCAGTCGAGGGAGCAAGGAGAAAAGGTACTGGCTGAGTGGGGAATGAACTTGGAGGGTAGACGCAGCAGCTGCCCAGGGTTGAAAGGCAGTAACGGCAAATGCTGAAGAGGTACAAGGAAATAAAACTGATGTCATATGGGATTTCTCCCCTGCCCCAATAATGCCTTTTTGACAAGTATCGCGGGACAGGTGAGGAAACCCAGTCTGAAAGAGGAATAAAGAAAGGACAAGAAATGAACTACTCCCATAGTCACAGTGAATATGAAAACAACAGGTAATACTTGGCAGGAGAGTAAACAAAGTTTACCCGGAATAACAGGATGACAAAAAGAGGAAGGGAATAACCCTGACTCATATTCCTCGTCACAGTACTGAGAAAAGAGGAAGACCAAAAGAGTAGCAAGTTATTCTTTTGGAATTGATAACTATGAAATTGGAACTTTATTTGCGAAAACACACAACATCCCAGACGTTCACCCAGACCTTGGAAGGAGAGTACACCAAGACTGGGAATTAACCTAGAGTTGGACAAGGAGGAAATACATTTCCTAGAACCACACCTATAAAAAGGAAGGGTAGCAACGTCTTTGAACTGCATGGAACTGCATGGAACTTTCATTTTGGAGCACATTGTTTATTGCTGGGACTCTTTGTTTTGGAAACCACACGCTGAGGCTGTAGGGGAGCAGCCAAGTGACATTCTTTCTCCATTCTCCAATAATAATAATAATAATAATAATAATAGTAATTATTATTATTATTATAATTATTATTTGGACATTTCAATGAATTTAAAGTATAAGGGGCAGATTAAGTTTTGGACACAGGATGGAGAACTTTATTTTGGACATCCTCACATGAACATTAGTAAGTTTTGTTGAGGCAGGGAAAACTCTTCTTAGGTTTCAGGGAAAGATAGGAGTTTCTATAAATCCCCCCTTTTTATCTACTTTCATTAAAAGTGCATACAGTAAACTATGCCACCACTGTGGACAGGTCTTACTTCTGATCCCTCATATATGGTTTCAGCAGTGGGATCTGGCTCGATTGATACAAATCGGGGATCCTCAAGAATGCGAGGTTCACCAAAGATGTCATGGTCCCACATTAGCTACCCTCAAATCCACAGGCTTCGGCCTACACAGTAGCAGGGAAATAATTATTGAAGCTGGGGACAGTCAGTTAATTCCCACTGGACTGATCCTCTGCCCCCCAAGGGAATGCACATCCCCCTAGCATACAAGTCTGGTCTAGCTTGGAGACACGGCTTGGATGTTTCCGCTGAAATGATAGATCCTGAATATCAAGGGGACATTAAAGTGCTACTTCACAACTCTTGAAAACAACCTTATCATGTGAGGGCTGGGGAGAAAATAGCACAAGGCATCTTAGAACTCACCCTTTTCCCAAAAACTGCAGAGGTAGCCGAACAGGAAGTCATAAAGAGGGTCGATAAGGGTTTTGGTGAGGCTGATCAACCTCTTCTCACCAGGGAACCCTAAACCATACCTAGGGAAGCTGAAGATGACATAGGAATAAGTCCCGACCTTGCATTTGCGCAAAGGAACATCCCAAATGTAGTTGAGGCATTCCTGAAGGTAGTAACTGAGGACGAAGGCGTGGCTAGGGATGAACTTAAAAAAACAAAAAACATTGTGTGCTCTGCATGAGTGACATTACCTCAAAAGGAATAACCCAGACACAGATAGTGGTCCCTAAAAGCCATAGGAGAGTTGTCCTTGAAATTGCCCATGCCCACTTAACCACAGGTCATCTAGGGAACACTAAAATCCTGAGTCAGGGGATTATTACGTTTTATTAGCCAGGGGTCCATGCTGACATAAATAATTTTATAGCAACTTGTCCTGTATGTCAAAAGACAACAACACGCTTAGCCCCTCCAGCACCACTTCAACCACTCCCAATAATCGGCCTGTCCTTTTTAAATATTGGCATGGATATAATAGGGCCATTAGATCCATATAAACTCGGGAACACATGTATATTAGCCATTTTAGACTATGCTTACTGATATCCTGGGGCCTTTCCTTTGCGAAATAATACCACATAACACATTTTAAAACACTTGTTTCCATTATTATCATGCATAGGTTTTCTGAAAGAAATATTAACAGACCAAGCCACCACCTTTATGTCCAAATTAATAGGGCAAATCAAACAACTGTTAAATATTAAGACCTTACATACATCGGTATACCATCCCCAAAATGATGGTTTGGTCGAACGATTTAACAAAACTTTAAAGAACATCTTGAAGAAGTTGGTAGATGCAGACAGACAAAATTGGAATGTTATGATACCCTGGGCTCTCTTTTCCATAAGAAAGACCCCACAAGCATCCTTGGGATTCTCTCCTTTCAAACTACTAGATGTACGTGACCCCTTGATGTGTTCAACATGCTGTGGGAAACCTAGGAGCAAAGATAAGAGGCAATTCTACCACTGTCCAAACTGCACAAACATTCAAGGAATATATGGCTATAGTCAGGGACCTAGTGCAGAAACATCTAGGACAGACCCAGGAGTGGTAAAGGCTTGCTATGCTGTAAAAACAACAACCTGTCCCTCTCCGTCGGACAAAAGGTATTAATACTCCTACCGACATCAAAAATAAAATCTTGACTCATTGCTAAGGACCTTATGAGATCTTAGAACAAACATGTCCTTGTAAATTCTTAGTGGCACAACCCGATAGATGGTTTAAACAACAGATATATCACATCAATCTGTTGAAAAAGTAGAAGGAAGATCCCATAGAATTCATCCGAATACCTAATAGTTGACCTAAGTATTTTGCCGGGGCCGAATAGTGAACGGACAGTACATTACTACTGGAAATGTGCCAATATATGGATAAGAAGCCAAAACTGTTGGCTTTGCCAATGCTTGTTTTAATAGGACTTCAGTGAAGGACATGCATAGTACTTATAAATAGATCATAGCTGTAACAAAGCTTTAAATGGGGAGTTTTATTATTGCTTCCTTTCTTTGCTTATAAGAAATTCAGTGGGGAACTGGGGCTGTGTGGGAGTTTTCAGTCGAAAACGTTCTATCACAACTCCGATTACTTAAACACTTGCCTATTGGATTAGGCACTGCTAATAACAAAGAAACAAGCAAATAAAGTAAATTCCCAGACTTTCCAAATCAATCCCTGCTCCATCATGTAAAAGGTGAAGCCCACTTTACGAAATAGTATTCCGTGCCTAGTGTGCTTTGGTTGGGGGAAACATCTGCTGTTGTGGTGTGCGCTGTTCCTCTATTTGTATGTGAGAGAAGCTTGCACTTAAACTAGCTCCACTCTATCTGCTCTTTATGTGAGGGAAGCTTGCACAGTCGTAGCCTCAAACCTTTGGGGCCATTTCTACTGCTGCTCACTGGGATGTACCTTTTTGGTGTGTGAGTGAAGTGTGCACCCTTGCCTTTTGTGTTTCATCTGTTGTTTGTGTGTGAGGGAAGTTTGCATTGCAACACATGCTGTATCTGCACACTGGATGGCTGGAGAATATTAGCAGCAAGTGCTTTCAATCTGGAGCCGTTTGTGAGCACTTGAAAATGACACACAACAAGTTGAAAACGTGCCTGTGGTGTGCAAACAGCCCCTGTCTGCTGCTGCCGTGTAAGGGGCGCGATGCAACACAGGGATTCGCATCCCAGCCAGGGCAGAGCTGCGTTCTGTACCTGGCTGTAACCAGAGCACACAGGTCCTTAATCAGTGGTCGAAGTGTAAAAGAAAATGTAAGGGAACAGGTCCTTGAAGATTGTGCGTGAGTTTGTTTATTTATCTTTCCTCGTCTAATGAGCAGCTTCCAGAGGCAGGTCATGAATATTTAGAGGACTCTCCGCCAAAGAGTCTCTTGCAATGAGAGTGTTGTTTATAGAAAAGGGGAGAGGTTACCATCCTGGGTGTTCTGTGGTTCTCTCTGTGAAGGTGCCGCACATGCCCAGAAAAGGAGCAAGCCGCATGCGTGGAATTTGGACAGGGCTACAATAGCGACAAGAAGACGCACAGGTGAAGTGGCCAGAGGGACATAAATACAGAACCCGACACAGCAATGGAAACCGCCACTGCCCAGTCACGAGCTTGAACTCTGGTCTATTCCACAAGGGGAGTAATTGTCGAGCCTGTTAATGTATTCGCAATGTGACACAGTGTGTTTCATTAGCATTTTATTGTTATTAGTGCCGACTGCAGGGAGATGGATAACCCCCTCACTCACCTCTTTCCTCCTGGGTCTCCAAACTGCCATAGATATGGACAGGGTGGGGGTTGGTTACTATACGTACTCCTTCCTCCTGCACGCCCCCCGTCTTGGAGCCCCCGCCCGCCCAGTGGTGTTATACAAAGCGCTGCTCAGTGCCCCATTCACACCAATCCACTGTGCCCCTGGGGCGGTGGAGGGGTGTAGGTAGGCCTGACTCCCCATTGTCTGCTGCGTTTGAGGTGTGGGGGAGGGACTGGCTTGGTAAATGGGTGTGCCTAGACTTGGCTGGTGACCTCAGGGAAAGGTTGATGCACATAGCCATTGTACAATTTAATCGCCCCCGTCAATCCACCCTTTTCTGGCACCCCATCGTGTGGAGTGCAAGTTCATCCTGAGTTCCCAGGAAATCATTGTAGAGCCGCCCACTACCGAAGTTTAGTGGTTAATGAAACCAGTTACACACAGCAGGGTCACATAGGAATGACCTGAGATGAATGTGGCAGGGATGGGGATCAAAGCGGCTGCACAAGAGGTGAACAGAGGTGACTCCTGTTAAAAAAAAAGCAGCAAGTTAAGCACTCACTTCAGTAATCAGTGGGTGCCCAGGTTCACAGGCTTGAGTCCCAGAAGGCCAGTCTATGCCCTTTATTATGCTTACACCGGTCGACACAGGAACAGCTCTGTGGAGCCTCTCCATAGTGAGCAAGCATTATTTACCTCAAAAGCAGCTAATAACACTAACTTATTGCACTGCTTTGCAGCCAGTGGTCAGTTGAAGGTCCGGCTGGAAGTGGCATTTGGAATGGTACAAGGACTGAGCCCCCTCCCTCCTGCTTCTGTACAGGCGCAGGCGGACTAAACACTGCAATAGAGGCTCACAGAGGAATTAGGAGTGGTTATGATTCATTTCCATCCTTCACATTTTGTCTGATAAGAGAGTGGGACTTGCGACCAGGGCCTTGCGCACCCAGATCTATGGCCAGTGTTCTACAGTGTCACCTATGTGTGCATCAAATGCTAGAACTATAGCTCGGCTGGCGAAGGTTCCAGCTGCAGGGGTTATATAGACTCTGACACTTGCAATACCAGCCCAGCCTTTAATTGTGCTCTGAGATGGGGAAAGCTGCCAATCGGAAGAACCCCTCCCTGACACAGAACGGGGGTGTGAGTGGGAAGTGGCAGTATGTCCTTGAAAGGTGGCCATGAACAATTTAAGTACCAGAGCAGCCCAGCCTTCAACAACAAAGGTCTCAGGAACGCGGTGTTTGGAGACAGGCCACAAGATGTTGGGTACCATCATTACATAGTGGGGGAGATGCTCAATTTCTGATTAGAGGAACAAGCATTGGCAACAATAAACATTCCTAAAAAGGGAACTGAACTTCGGGATGGGAATTTTGCATTCTGGGATGTGTAGTCTTGCTATTTACGGTAGGGTGTAACTTCGGCTTCAAGTAAGCATTCCATTAGGTATTCGGCCAAAGCCGAATACCTAATTTTCAGCCGGAATTTGGCCGAATACCTACTCAAAGCCGAATTTCGGTACACCCCTAATCCGTATTCCCCCCTGCCCCACAGTTAAGGTCCTTAAGACAGTATCATATTCCAGAGGCAAGAAAGGAAATAATTTGTCATGAGGTAGAGCAAATGGGAAGCAAGCCTTGCACAAGAGCAGAAGGGAGAGAACGCCTGGATAGCAGTAGCAGTGTGGTAGCAGCAATTGGAGTAGGAGTCACAGAGCAGTAAACCAAGGTGACACTGGAGAGGAATATATCCGGCAGAAAATTAACTGGTTCACAAAACCAACAGGAGATAGAAGACATCGGGAATGAGAGACTGTCCTACCTGAACTTTGCTGACTGATGTTGTCGTCGGCAGGGGGAGACAAAGCAATGTTGTACCCGTCCCGTCCTCACAAGCCCTGCTGACAGGCAGTCGAGGGAGCAAGGAGAAAAGGTACTGGCTGAGTGGGGAATGAACTTGGAGGGTAGACGCAGCAGCTGCCCAGGGTTGAAAGGCAGTAACGGCAAATGCTGAAGAGGTACAAGGAAATAAAACTGATGTCATATGGGATTTCTCCCCTGCCCCAATAATGCCTTTTTGACAAGTATCGCGGGACAGGTGAGGAAACCCAGTCTGAAAGAGGAATAAAGAAAGGACAAGAAATGAACTACTCCCATAGTCACAGTGAATATGAAAACAACAGGTAATACTTGGCAGGAGAGTAAACAAAGTTTACCCGGAATAACAGGACGACAAAAAGAGGAAGGGAATAACCCTGACTCATATTCCTCGTCACAGTACTGAGAAAAGAGGAAGACCAAAAGAGTAGCAAGTTATTCTTTTGGAATTGATAACTATGAAATTGGAACTTTATTTGCGAAAACACACAACATCCCAGACGTTCACCCAGACCTTGGAAGGAGAGTACACCAAGACTGGGAATTAACCTAGAGTTGGACAAGGAGGAAATACATTTCCTATAACCACAACTATAAAAAGGAAGGGTAGAAACGTCTTTGAACTGCATGGAACTGCATGGAACTTTCATTTTGGAGCACATTGTTTATTGCTGGGACTCTTTGTTTTGGAAACCACACGCTGAGGCTGTAGGGGAGCAGCCAAGTGACATTCTTTCTCCATTCTCCAACAATAATAATAATAATAATAATAATAATAATAATAATAATAATAATTATTATTATTATTATTATTATAATTATTATTTGGACATTTCAATGAATTTAAAGTGTAAGGGGCAGATTAAGTTTTGGACACAGGATGGAGAACTTTATTTTGGACATCCTGACATGAACATTAGTAAGTTTTGTTGAGGCAGGGAAAACTCTTCTTAGGTTCAGGGAAAGATAGGAGTTTCTATAAATCCCCCCTTTTTATCTACTTTCATTAAAAGTGCATACAGTAAACTATGCCACCACTGTGGACAAGTCTTACTTCTGATCCCTCATATATGGTTTCAGCAGTGGGATGTGGCTCGATTGATACAAATCGGGGATCCTCAAGAATGCGAGGTTCACCAAAGATGTCATGGTCCCACATTAGCTACCCTCAAATCCACAGGCTTCGGCCTACACAGTAGCAGGGAAATAATTATTGAAGCTGGGGACAGTCAGTTAATTCCCACTGGACTGATCCTCTGCCCCCCAAGGGAATGCAAATCCCCTAGCATACAAGTCTGGTCTAGCTTGGAGACACGGCTTGGATGTTTCCGCTGAAATGATAGATCCTGACTATCGAGGGGACATTAAAGTGCTACTTCACAACTCTTGAAAACAACCTTATCATGTGAGGGCTGGGGAGAAAATAGCACAAGGCATCTTAGAACTCACCCTTTTCCCAAAAACTGCAGAGGTAGCCGAACAGGAAGTCATAAAGAGGGTCGATAAGGGTTTTGGTGAGGCTGATCAACCTCTTCTCACCAGGGAACCCTAAACCATACCTAGGGAAGCTGAAGATGACATAGGAATAAGTCCCGACCTTGCATTTGCGCAAAGGAACATCCCAAATGTAGTTGAGGCATTCCTGAAGGTAGTAACTGAGGATGAAGGCGTGGCTAGGGATGAACTTAAAAAAACAAAAAACATTGTGTGCTCTGCATGAGTGACATTACCTCAAAAGGAATAAACCAGACACAGATAGTGGTCCCTAAAAGCCATAGGAGAGTTGTCCTTGAAATTGCCCATGCCCACTTAACCACAGGTCATCTAGGGAACACTAAAATCCTGAGTCAGGGGATTATTACGTTTTATTAGTCAGGGGTCCATGCTGACATAAATAATTTATAGCAACTTGCCCTGTATGTCAAAAGACAACAACACGCTTAGCCCCTCCAGCACCACTTCAACCACTCCCAATAATCGGCCTATCCTTTTTAAATATTGGCATGGATATAATAGGGCCATTAGAGCCATATAAACTCGGGAACACATGTATATTAGCTATTTTAGACTATGCTTACTGATATCCTGGGGCCTTTCCTTTGCGAAATAATACCACATAACACATTTTAAAACACTTGTTTCCATTCTTATCATGCATAGGTATTCTGAAGGAAATATTAACAGACCAAGCCATCACCTTTATGTCCAAATTAATAGGGCAAATCAAACAACTGTTAAATATTAAGGCCTCACATACATCGGTATACCATCCCCAAAATGATGGTTTGGTCGAACGATTTAACAAAACTTTAAAGAACATCTTGAAGAAGTTGGTAGATGCAGACAGACAAAATTGGAATGTTATGATACCCTGGGCTCTCTTTTCCATAAGAAAGACCCCACAAGCATCCTTGGGATTCTCTCCTTTCAAACTACTAGATGTACGTGACCCCTTGATGTGTTCAACATGCTGTGGGAAACCTAGGAGCAAAGATAAGAGGCAATTCTACCACTGTCCAAACTGCACAAACATTCAAGGAATATATGGCTATAGTCAGGGACCTAGTGCAGAAACATCTAGTACAGACCCAGGAGTGGTAAAGGCTTGCTATGCTGTAAAAACTACAACCTGTCCCTCTCCGTCGGACAAAAGGTATTAATACTCCTACCGACATCAAAAATAAAATCTTGACTCATTGCTAAGGACCTTATGAGATCTTAGAACAAACATGTCCTTGTAATTTCTTAGTGGCACAACCCGATAGATGGTTTAAACAACAGATATATCACATCAATCTGTTGAAAAAGTAGAAGGAAGATCCCATAGAATTCATCCGAATACCGAATAGTTGACCTAAGTATTTTGCTGGCGCCGAATAGTGAACGAACAGTACATTACTACTGGAAATGTGCCAATATATGGATAAGAAGCCAAAACTGTTGGCTTTGCCAATGCTTGTTTTAACAGGACTTCAGTGAAGGACATGCATAGTACTTATAAATAGATCATAGCTGTAACAAAGCTTTAAATGGGGAGTTTTATTATTGCTTCCTTTCTTTGCTTATAAGAAATTCAGTGGGGAACTGGGGCTGTGTGGGAGTTTTCAGTCGAAAACGTTCCATCACAACTCCGATTACTTAAACACTTGCCTATTGGATTAGGCACTGCTAATAACAAAGAAACAATCAAATAAAGTAATTTCCCAGACTTTCCAAATCAATCCCTGCTCCATCATGTAAAAGGTGAAGCCCACTTTACGAAATAGTATTCCGTGCCTAGTGTGCTTTGGTTGGGGGAAACATACGCTGTTGTGATGTGTGCTGTTCCTCTATTTGTATGTGAGAGAAGCTTGCACTTAAACTAGCTCCACTCTATCTGCTCTTTATGTGAGGGAAGCTTGCACAGTCGTAGCCTCAAACCTTTGGGGCCATTTCTGCTGCTGCTCACTGGGATGTACCTTTTTGGTGTGTGAGTGAAGTGTGCACCCTTGCCTTTTGTGTTTCATCTGTTGTTTGTGTGTGAGGGAAGTTTGCATTGCAACACATGCTGTATCTGCACACTGGATGGCTGGAGAATATTAGCAGCAAGTGCTTTCAATCTGGAGCCGTTTGTGAGCACTTGAAAATGACACACAACAAGTTGAAAACGTGCCTGTGGTGTGCAAACAGCCCCTGTCTGCTGCTGCCGTGTAAGGGGCGCGATGCAACACAGGGATTCGCATCCCAGCCAGGGCAGAGCTGCGTTCTGTACCTGGCTGTAACCAGAGCAGACAGGTCCTTAATCAGTGGTCGAAGTGTAAAAGAAAATGTAAGGGAACAGGTCCTTGAAGATTGTGCGTGAGTTTGTTTATTTATCTTTCCTCGTCTAATGAGCAGCTTCCAGAGGCAGGTCATGAATATTTAGAGGACTCTCCGCCAAAGAGTCTCTTGCAATGAGAGTGTTGTTTATAGAAAAGGGGAGAGGTTACCATCCTGGGTGTTCTGTGGTTCTCTCTGTGAAGGTGCCGCACATGCCCAGAAAAGGAGCAAGCCGCATGCGTGGAATTTGGACAGGGCTACAATAGCGACAAGAAGACGCACAGGTGAAGTGGCCAGAGGGACATAAATACAGAACCCGACACAGCAATGGAAACCGCCACTGCCCAGTCACGAGCTTGAACTCTGGTCTATTCCACAAGGGGAGTAATTGTCGAGCCTGTTAATGTATTCGCAATGTGACACAGTGTGTTTCATTAGCATTTTATTGTTATTAGTGCCGACTGCAGGGAGATGGATAACCCCCTCACTCAACTCTTTCCTCCTGGGTCTCCAAACTGCCATAGATATGGACAGGGTGGGGGTTGGTTACTATACGTACTCCTTCCTCCTGCACGCCACCCGTCTTGGAGCCCCCGCCCGCCCAGTGGTGTTATACAAAGCGCTGCTCAGTGCCCCATTCACACCAATCCACTGTGCCCCTGGGGCGGTGGAGGGGTGTAGGTAGGCCTGACTCCCCATTGTCTGCTGCGTTTGAGGTGTGGGGGAGGGACTGGCTTGGTAAATGGGTGTGCCTAGACTTGGCTGGCGACCTCAGGGAAAGGTTGATGCACATAGCCATTGTACAATTTAATCGCCCCCGTCAATCCACCCTTTTCTGGCACCCCATCGTGTGGAGTGCAAGTTCATCCTGAGTTCCCAGGAAATCATTGTAGACCCGCCCACTACCGAAGTTTATTGGTTAATGAAACCAGTTACACACAGCACGGTCACATAGGAATGACCTGAGATGAATGTGGCAGGGATGGGGATCAAAGCGGCTGCACAAGAGGTGAACAGAGGTGACTCCTGTTAAAAAAAAAAGCAGCAAGTTAAGCACTCACTTCAGTAATCAGTGGGTGCCCAGGTTCACAGGCTTGAGTCCCAGAAGGCCAGTCTATGCCCTTTATTATGCTTACACGGGTCGACACAGGAACAGCTCTGTGGAGCCTCTCCATAGTGAGCAAGCATTATTTACCTCAAAAGCAGCTAATAACACTAACTTATTGCACTGCTTTGCAGCCAGTGGTCAGTTGAAGGTCCGGCTGGCAGTGGCATTTGGAATGGTACAAGGACTGAGCCCCCTCCCTCCTGCTTCTGTACAGGCGCAGGCGGACTAAACACTGCAATAGAGGCTCACAGAGGAATTAGGAGTGGTTATGATTCATTTCCATCCTTCACATTTTGTCTGATAAGAGAGTGGGACTTGCGACCAGGGCCTTGCGCACCCAGATCTATGGCCAGTGTTCTACAGTGTCACCTATGTGTGCATCAAATGCTAGAACTATAGCTCGGCTGGCAAAGGTTCCAGCTGCAGGGGTTATATAGACTCTGACACTTGCAATACCAGCCCAGCCTTTAATTGTGCTCTGAGATGGGGAAAGCTGCCAATCGGAAGAACCCCTCCCTGACACAGAACGGGGGTGTGAGTGGGAAGTGGCAGTATGTCCTTGAAAGGTGGCCGTGAACAATTTAAGTACCGGAGCAGCCCAGCCTTCAACAACAAAGGTCTCAGGAACGCGGTGTTTGGAGACAGGCCACAAGATGTTGGGTACCATCATTACACAGTGGGGGAGATGCTCAATTTCTGATTAGAGGAACAAGCATTGGCAACAATAAACATTCCTAAAAAGGGAACTGAACTTCGGGATGGGAATTTTGCATTCTGGGATGTGTAGTCTTGCTATTTACGGTAGGGTGTAACTTCGGCTTCAAGTAAGCATTCCATTAGGTATTCGGCCAAAGCCGAATACCTAATTTTCAGCCGGAATTTGGCCGAATACCTACTCAAATCCGAATTTCGGTACACCCCTAATCCGTATTCCCCCCTGCCCCACAGTTAAGGTCCTTAAGACAGTATCATATTCCAGAGGCAAGAAAGGAAATAATTTGTCATGAGGTAGAGCAAATGGGAAGCAAGCCTTGCACAAGAGCAGAAGGGAGAGAACGCCTGGATAGCAGTAGCAGTGTGGTAGCAGCAGTTGGAGTAGGAGTCACAGAGCAGTAAACCAAGGTGACACTGGAGAGGAATATATCCGGCAGAAAATTAACTGGTTCACAAAACCAACAGGAGATAGAAGACATCGGGAATGAGAGACTGTCCTACCTGAACTTTGCTGACTGATGTTGTCGTCGGCAGGGGGAGACAAAGCAATGTTGTACCCGTCCCGTCCTCACAAGCCCTGCTGACAGGCAGTCGAGGGAGCAAGGAGAAAAGGTACTGGCTGAGTGGGGAATGAACTTGGAGGGTAGACGCAGCAGCTGCCCAGGGTTGAAAGGCAGTAACGGCAAATGCTGAAGAGGTACAAGGAAATAAAACTGATGTCATATGGGATTTCTCCCCTGCCCCAATAATGCCTTTTTGACAAGTATCGCGGGACAGGTGAGGAAACCCAGTCTGAAAGAGGAATAAAGAAAGGACAAGAAATGAACTACTCCCATAGTCACAGTGAATATGAAAACAACAGGTAATACTTGGCAGGAGAGTAAACAAAGTTTACCCGGAATAACAGGACGACAAAAAGAGGAAGGGAATAACCCTGACTCATATTCCTCGTCACAGTACTGAGAAAAGAGGAAGACCAAAAGAGTAGCAAGTTATTCTTTTGGAATTGATAACTATGAAATTGGAACTTTATTTGCGAAAACACACAACATCCCAGACGTTCACCCAGACCTTGGAAGGAGAGTACACCAAGACTGGGAATTAACCTAGAGTTGGACAAGGAGGAAATACGTTTCCTAGAACCACAACTATAAAAAGGAAGGGTAGAAACGTCTTTGAACTGCATGGAACTGCATGGAACTTTCATTTTGGAGCACATTGTTTATTGCTGGGACTCTTTGTTTTGGAAACCACAAGCTGAGGCTGTAGGGGAGCAGCCAAGTGACATTCTTTCTCCATTCTCCAATAATAATAATAATAATAATAATAATAATAATAATAATAATAATAATAATAATAATAATAATTATTATTATTATTATTATAATTATTATTTGGACATTTCAATGAATTTAAAGTGTAAGGGGCAGATTAAGTTTTGGACACAGGATGGAGAACTTTATTTTGGACATCCTGACATGAACATTAGTAAGTTTTGTTGAGGCAGGGAAAACTCTTCTTAGGTTTCAGGGAAAGATAGGAGTTTCTATAAATCCCCCCTTTTTATCTACTTTCATTAAAAGTGCATACAGTAAACTATGCCACCACTGTGGACAAGTCTTACTTCTGATCCCTCATATATGGTTTCAGCAGTGGGATGTGGCTCGATTGATACAAATCGGGGATCCTCAAGAATGCGAGGTTCACCAAAGATGTCATGGTCCCACATTAGCTACCCTCAAATCCACAGGCTTCGGCCTACACAGTAGCAGGGAAATAATTATTGAAGCTGGGGACAGTCAGTTAATTCCCACTGGACTGATCCTCTGCCACCCAAGGGAATGCACATCCCCCTAGCATACAAGTCTGGTCTAGCTTGGAGACACGGCTTGGATGTTTCCGCTGAAATGATAGATCCTGACTATCGAGGGGACATTAAAGTGCTACTTCACAACTCTTGAAAACAACCTTATCATGTGAGGGCTGGGGAGAAAATAGCACAAGGCATCTTAGAACTCACCCTTTTCCCAAAAACTGCAGAGGTAGCCGAACAGGAAGTCATAAAGAGGGTCGATAAGGGTTTTGGTGAGGCTGATCAACCTCTTCTCACCAGGGAACCCTAAACCATACCTAGGGAAGCTGAAGATGACATAGGAATAAGTCCCGACCTTGCATTTGCGCAAAGGAACATCCCAAATGTAGTTGAGGCATTCCTGAAGGTAGTAACTGAGGACGAAGGCGTGGCTAGGGATGAACTTAAAAAAACAAAAAACATTGTGTGCTCTGCATGAGTGACATTACCTCAAAAGGAATAACCCAGACACAGATAGTGGTCCCTAAAAGCCATAGGAGAGTTGTCCTTGAAATTGCCCATGCCCACTTAACCACAGGTCATCTAGGGAACACTAAAATCCTGAGTCAGGGGATTATTACGTTTTATTAGCCAGGGGTCCATGCTGACATAAATAATTTTATAGCAACTTGTCCTGTATGTCAAAAGACAACAACACGCTTAGCCCCTCCAGCACCACTTCAACCACTCCCAGTAATCGGCCTGTCCTTTTTAAATATTGGCATGGATATAATAGGGCCATTAGATCCATATAAACTCGGGAACACATGTATATTAGCCATTTTAGACTATGCTTACTGATATCCTGGGGCCTTTCCTTTGCGAAATAATACCACATAACACATTTTAAAACACTTGTTTCCATTCTTATCATGCATAGGTTTTCTGAAGGGAATATTAACAGACCAAGCCACCACCTTTATGTCCAAATTAATTGGGCAAATCAAACAACTGTTAAATATTAAGACCTTACATACATCTGTATACCATCCCCAAAATGATGGTTTGGTCGAACGATTTAACAAAACTTTAAAGAACATCTTGAAGAAGTTGGTAGATGCAGACAGACAAAATTGGAATGTTATGATACCCTGGGCTCTCTTTTCCATAAGAAAGACCCCACAGGCATCCTTGGGATTCTCTCCTTTCAAACTACTAGATGTACGTGACCCCTTGATGTGTTCAACATGCTGTGGGAAACCTAGGAGCAAAGATAAGAGGCAATTCTACCACTGTCCAAACTGCACAAACATTCAAGGAATATATGGCTATAGTCAGGGACCTAGTGCAGAAACATCTAGGACAGACCCAGGAGTGGTAAAGGCTTGCTATGCTGTAAAAACAACAACCTGTCCCTCTCCGTCGGACAAAAGGTATTAATACTCCTACCGACATCAAAAATAAAATCTTGACTCATTGCTAAGGACCTTATGAGATCTTAGAACAAACATGTCCTTGTAATTTCTTAGTGGCACAACCCGATAGATGGTTTAAACAACAGATATATCACATCAATCTGTTGAAAAAGTAGAAGGAAGATCCCATAGAATTCATCCGAATACCGAATAGTTGACCTAAGTATTTTGCCGACGCCGAATAGTGAACGAACAGTACATTACTACTGGAAATGTGCCAATATATGGATAAGAAGCCAAAACTGTTGGCTTTGCCAATGCTTGTTTTAACAGGACTTCAGTGAAGGACATGCATAGTACTTAATAATAGATCATAGCTGTAACAAAGCTTTAAATGGGGAGTTTTATTATTGCTTCCTTTCTTTGCTTATAAGAAATTCAGTGGGGAACTGGGGCTGTGTGGGAGTTTTCAGTCGAAAACGTTCCATCACAACTCTGATTACTTAAACACTTGCCTATTGGATTAGGCACTGCTAATAACAAAGAAACAAGCAAATAAAGTAATTTCCCAGACTTTCCAAATCAATCCCTGCTCCATCATGTAAAAGGTGAAGCCCACTTTACGAAATAGTATTCCGTGCCTAGTGTGCTTTGGTTGGGGGAAACATACGCTGTTGTGGTGTGCGCTGTTCCTCTATTTGTATGTGAGAGAAGATTGCACTTAAACTAGCTCCACTCTATCTGCTCTTTATGTGAGGGAAGCTTGCACAGTCGTAGCCTCAAACCTTTGGGGCCATTTCTGCTGCTGCTCACTGGGATGTACCTTTTTGGTGTGTGAGTGAAGTGTGCACCCTTGCCTTTTGTGTTTCATCTGTTGTTTGTGTGTGAGGGAAGTTTGCATTGCAACACATGCTGTATCTGCACACTGGATGGCTGGAGAATATTAGCAGCAAGTGCTTTCAATCTGGAGCCGTTTGTGAGCACTTGAAAATGACACACAACAAGTTGAAAACGTGCCTGTGGTGTGCAAACAGCCCCTGTCTGCTGCTGCCGTGTAAGGGGCGCGATGCAACACAGGGATTCGCATCCCAGCCAGGGCAGAGCTGCGTTCTGTACCTGGCTATAACCAGAGCACACAGGTCCTTAATCAGTGGTCGAAGTGTAAAAGAAAATGTAAGGGAACAGGTCCTTGAAGATTGTGCGTGAGTTTGTTTATTTATCTTTCCTCGTCTAATGAGCAGCTTCCAGAGGCAGGTCATGAATATTTAGAGGACTCTCCGCCAAAGAGTCTCTTGCAATGAGAGTGTTGTTTATAGAAAAGGGGAGAGGTTACCATCCTGGGTGTTCTGTGGTTCTCTCTGTGAAGGTGCCGCACATGCCCAGAAAAGGAGCAAGCCGCATGCGTGGAATTTGGACAGGGCTACAATAGCGACAAGAAGACGCACAGGTGAAGTGGCCAGAGGGACATAAATACAGAACCCGACACAGCAATGGAAACCGCCACTGCCCAGTCACGAGCTTGAACTCTGGTCTATTCCACAAGGGGAGTAATTGTCGAGCCTGTTAATGTATTCGCAATGTGACACAGTGTGTTTCATTACCATTTTATTGTTATTAGTGCCGACTGCAGGGAGATGGATAACCCCCTCACTCAACTCTTTCCTCCTGGGTCTCCAAACTGCCATAGATATGGACAGGGTGGGGGTTGGTTACTATACGTACTCCTTCCTCCTGCACGCCACCCGTCTTGGAGCCCCCGCCCGCCCAGTGGTGTTATACAAAGCGCTGCTCAGTGCCCCATTCACACCAATCCACTGTGCCCCTGGGGCGGTGGAGGGGTGTAGGTAGGCCTGACTCCCCATTGTCTGCTGCGTTTGAGGTGTGGGGGAGGGACTGGCTTGGTAAATGGGTGTGCCTAGACTTGGCTGGCGACCTCAGGGAAAGGTTGATGCACATAGCCATTGTACAATTTAATCGCCCCCGTCAATCCACCCTTTTCTGGCACCCCATCGTGTGGAGTGCAAGTTCATCCTGAGTTCCCAGGAAATCATTGTAGACCCGCCCACTACCGAAGTTTATTGGTTAATGAAACCAGTTACACACAGCACGGTCACATAGGAATGACCTGAGATGAATGTGGCAGGGATGGGGATCAAAGCGGCTGCACAAGAGGTGAACAGAGGTGACTCCTGTTAAAAAAAAAAGCAGCAAGTTAAGCACTCACTTCAGTAATCAGTGGGTGCCCAGGTTCACAGGCTTGAGTCCCAGAAGGCCAGTCTATGCCCTTTATTATGCTTACACGGGTCGACACAGGAACAGCTCTGTGGAGCCTCTCCATAGTGAGCAAGCATTATTTACCTCAAAAGCAGCTAATAACACTAACTTATTGCACTGCTTTGCAGCCAGTGGTCAGTTGAAGGTCCGGCTGGCAGTGGCATTTGGAATGGTACAAGGACTGAGCCCCCTCCCTCCTGCTTCTGTACAGGCGCAGGCGGACTAAACACTGCAATAGAGGCTCACAGAGGAATTAGGAGTGGTTATGATTCATTTCCATCCTTCACATTTTGTCTGATAAGAGAGTGGGACTTGCGACCAGGGCCTTGCGCACCCAGATCTATGGCCAGTGTTCTACAGTGTCACCTATGTGTGCATCAAATGCTAGAACTATAGCTCGGCTGGCAAAGGTTCCAGCTGCAGGGGTTATATAGACTCTGACACTTGCAATACCAGCCCAGCCTTTAATTGTGCTCTGAGATGGGGAAAGCTGCCAATCGGAAGAACCCCTCCCTGACACAGAACGGGGGTGTGAGTGGGAAGTGGCAGTATGTCCTTGAAAGGTGGCCGTGAACAATTTAAGTACCGGAGCAGCCCAGCCTTCAACAACAAAGGTCTCAGGAACGCGGTGTTTGGAGACAGGCCACAAGATGTTGGGTACCATCATTACACAGTGGGGGAGATGCTCAATTTCTGATTAGAGGAACAAGCATTGGCAACAATAAACATTCCTAAAAAGGGAACTGAACTTCGGGATGGGAATTTTGCATTCTGGGATGTGTAGTCTTGCTATTTACGGTAGGGTGTAACTTCGGCTTCAAGTAAGCATTCCATTAGGTATTCGGCCAAAGCCGAATACCTAATTTTCAGCCGGAATTTGGCCGAATACCTACTCAAAGCCGAATTTCGGTACACCCCTAATCCGTATTCCCCCCTGCCCCACAGTTAAGGTCCTTAAGACAGTATCATATTCCAGAGGCAAGAAAGGAAATAATTTGTCATGAGGTAGAGCAAATGATAACGTCAGATATCATAGAACTTTCTCAGAGTCACTGGTCATCCCCCATTGCCAAGCCCCATCGATCATGGAGATTTTGATTAGATTTTGTATAGATTTCCGCAAGTAGAACGCCATGTCCCAGTTTGATAATTATCTGATGCAGAGAATTGACAATCTCATTGACAAACTGGGATAGGATATCTATATCTCCATTATCAATATCCTGAAAGGCTATTGGCAGGTTCCCCTAAACTATGAAGACAAGAAAAATGGGTTTCTCTTCCCCCTATGGATTATTTCAATTTAAAGTGCTTCCATTTGGACTTCACAGAGCCCCAGCTACCGTCCAGTGGCTGATGGACCAGATATTACATCCATAGTCTAGTTTTTGTGGAACATATCTGGACGATATAGTAATAGTCATACACAGCCAGACTAGAAAGGAACACTTGTTTCACCTCTATAGCATTATTAGAGCCTTAAAAGCCACCGATCCTATGACCAACCCAATGAAATGCCATCTGGCTCAATCGATAGTCAAGTATTTGGGATTCTTTGTGGGGAATGGTCTTCTTCAACTCCAACTGGGAAAGTTAGAGCAGTACAAGAAACCCCTCCTCCAAATTTAAACAAGACTTAAGGGCCTTCTTGGGTATCATCAGTTATTACTGCAGGTTTATTGATCAATATTCAGAAATAACCTCATGTCTTACAGACAAATTGAGGAATGCTGAACCTCAAAAACCTTGGTGGACCAAAGAAGATCAGGCAAGTGTTGACTCTTTAAAATCCATCTTGTGTAGTAAACCAGTGCTAATGGTTCCAAACTTTAATAAAGATTTCATCCTTCAGACTGACGTTTCTAATGCAGGGATAGGGGCAGTATTGTTGCAAGGGTATGATGGAGTAGAACACTCATTGTTATATATCCGTCAAAAGATCTTCCCCAGAGAAAGACATTATGCAACAATAAAATTGGAGGTTTTAGCTATTAAGTGGGTGGTGGTCTACCTTAGATATTACCTAACTGGTAGAAAATTCAAACTGGTGACATATCACTCCCCCATTACCTGGCTTAACCTCAGAAAATACATTAGCGCAAGAATTATGCACTGGTTCCTAGATCTCCAACCCCTTTGTTTCTCTGTGGAACATAAGAAGGGTAAGGAACAAGGGAATGTGGATTTCCTTTCAAGATTTTGATTGGAGGGAGATGGAGAAGCCAATAGCTTAATGGGAGGCTATGTGAAGAAGCACAAGACATCGACGACATGAGAGGGAATCACCTGGGGAGTATTGAAACCAATAACACTGTGTGGATTGACTTGGAAAAGAGTGACCACTGTAATGACAGTTCCTTACTTTCCGCATTAATTTACACTCCAACTCCACATACAGAGATGTAGATATACAAAACAAACCCATACTTCTATGTCGACAATACTGGGACGAGGAGGCCCAAGATAGATGCAACATGAAGCCATGAGTATCGAAAGGCACGCCCTAGGCATTCTCTGCATATTGGAAGCAAGCCCCATACAAGAGCAGAAGGGTGAGAAAGCAGAGAGAGCAGTAGTAGTCATGGGAGCAGCAGTTGGAGTAGTAGACACAGAGCGAGTAAACCAAGGAGAACGAGACACTGGAGAGAAATATGTCCAGCAGGAGTTACCGGCAAAAAATTCACTGGTTTACAAAATCGACAGAATGTAGAAGACCTCGGGAAGGAGAGACTGTCACACCAGAACTTTGCGAACTGGTTTTATTGTCAGCAGGAGGCGGCACAGCAAAGTCGTTCCCATCCTCACAGTCCAGCTGACAGGCAGCTGAGAGAGCCAGGAGAAAAGGTACTGGTTTAGCAGGGAACAAACTTGAAGGCTAGGCACAATGCTGCCTAGTACTGAAAGGTGGTAATGGCAAACACAGAGGAGGCACAAGGGAAAAAAAAACACATCACCTGGGATCCCCGCCCCCCAAATAATGCCTTTTCGACAAGTAGCATGGACAGGGGAGAGACCCCAGTCTGATAAAGGAATAAAGAAAGAATGAGAAGGGATCCACTCTTCTTCGTCACAGTGAATAGGAAAACAACAGGTAACACTTAGCAGAAGTGTAAACCAAGTTTACCAGGAATAACAGGACGACAGAAAGGGTAGCCCACCCACTCCCCTGTCCCTTTGTCCCTGCTTCCTGGTAGTGGCATCCCTTCCTCCCTCCTGCCTACCGCACCCCATTGGCCAGAAGGCCTTTATTAGATATCCTCGCTAGGCAGCCTCAGCCATGGCATCCCCCTGCGGCGAAGGGCCACGAGGCAAAGGGCAGCTCCCACAATAGCAGCTCCAGAGTGTGTTTGCCGGCGCAGCTTGTACTGCAACCATCAACCAGCAGTGACTGTCAAGGTAAGAAATGTGGGGGCAGGTGCAACAGCCATCACTGCTCCCTATTTAACTGTCGCTCCTCTCTTATTACTTCTTTTTGCTAATTCTGCAGTCTGCTTCACGTGGCAGTTGTATGTTATCCATATTGGGCATTTAATTTTCACAATTAGCTATTGGGGCTTTTCCCTCTTCTAGGAAAGTCAAATCTGTTTTTTATGCCTTTGCTGTTGTGTTTAAAAATTAGGCCTTTTCCCTCTTTCGATGAAAGTCAAATCTGTGTGTTTTTGCATTTGCTGTTGTGTTTAAAATTAGGCTTTTTCCCTCTTTCCACAGAAGGTGAATCTGCGTGTTTTTGCATTTGCCATTTTGTTTACAAATTAGGCTTTTTCCCTCCTTCTAGGATATTCAAATCTGTGTGTGTGTTTTTGCATTTGCTGTTGTGTTTAAAAATTAGGCTTTTGCCCTCTTTCTATGAAGGTCAAATCTGTGTTTAAAAATGAGGCTTTACCTTTTATCCCTCTGTCCAGATACCTCACTTTTAGGTGTCTTGTTTCTCTGTTGTATAATGTAACCTAGGCTTCTTTCCCTTCCTGGACACTTGATTCTAGATTGTTGCATTGCTGTGTGGTGTAGTTCAGTGTCGTGCACTGCAGTTCCTCCCTTTCTCCCCCTTCCTCTCTGTGCGCTCCCTCAATGGTGCTCTCAATCTCCCCTAGCTTCTCAAGCTGCTATTCTATCACCTATCCTATCCCTCTGTCAAAGTCTGGAAGGAAAATGTTCAAGAAGGATCTTCTGGTCTCCAATCCAGGCCTGCCCGTAGCTGACATCTATTTCAAAGCTTCTTCCAGGCAGATTTTTACCAACATCCTTTTTGTCATTCCCTCTCCGGACCTTTGGAATCCCCTTATGGTATCAGAGCTCTCTCTTTTATCTTCCTCTCCCATTAATGGTGGCACCCATTGGGAAGTACTCTTGGCATCTTTCCTGTCCTCTAGGGCCATCATTAATGTCTACCTAAATGGCACTATCATGAGCCAGGGCTCTCAGCCCAACCTCCTCCTTCTTTTTTGGCGTCTTCCATCTCTCATCAACTTCCTCCCTTCCCCTGCCACTCCTCCTTTTGCTTCTCCTCTGGCCCTCTACCACCTCCGTCGGGCGTACCACGCCCCTGTACCCCTCCTCAGAAGACCTTAAAAAGTGGCAACATGCTCCACTTTGTTACCCTCAACTCTCGATCTGCCCTCAGACGACCCTCTGACATTTGCAACCTCCTTGAAGACCTCGACCTAGATGTCCTCGCTCTCACAGAGACGTGGTTCATCACCAACTCTGTCACGAGTTTTGACACTCTCCTTCCTAAGGGTTACAAGATACTCTCTAAGCCAACGGCTAACCAGTCAGGGGACGGAGTGGTGCTGATCTTCCCTGAGTGGGTCCCTGCTACTTTCACTATTATCAAACTCACTCAGACCTACTCCTCTTTCGAATGCCTCATCTGGAGGCTTGGTGTCTCTCTTGTCCTCTCAGTCCCCTGAACCCTCTTAAAGGCCAATTGTCAGCCAAACATTTCGCTAATATATTCTTTACATGTGTACAATAGAACAATTTGAAACTTATTTAAATCATGTCAGTGCTCAAACCAATATTCTTCAAAGAAGTGAATCTCAAAAATGTTCTTTTTTTTTTCACAGTTGTTACTTTAATTGGTAACCCAACGCGTTTGGAGTTACAATACTATTCATCAAAGGCACTCTACTGTGAAATATGCTGCAATTTAACAAAAAGAAAAGGAACATATGAATGTAAATTTCTTGATCACGCTGTTCTTAAAACACAAATCTCTCATTAACATTAAGTCAAAATCACCTTAAGCTTGATTAATCAAATTTAGGGTAAAAACTCCAGTAACTCTCTAGTCTTGTGTATGCAATTTGGAAAATTTCCATTCATATTTCATCTGCGTAGCCAATGATCTGGAAGAAACCAAAGTGGAGTCTATAAAGGTCTTATGGTCAATACATTAACAGCCTAATTCACAGAAGCATTTTTTAAATGTTTTAAAATGTTTTTTATTACTTGCGCATAATCATTAAGATTTTTACAAGATCTCCAAGGCAAAAGCAGAAAAAATACAGAACTCATGAGAGAGGGGTTACAGATGAGAGCGGACATTTCTGACCGCTGTAGGATACAATGCAGAAGCATTTTATAATGGCAAAACTTTATTGGAAAACACTGTGAATCAGGGCCTAAACGTAGATGTCCAGTAAGGATGGGAACCTAAAAGTTAGGGCTAGGGGAAATAAGTTGGTGGCGTCTGTCTTACCAAAATGTTGGTTATGTCCAAGATGGGAGGGCTCTGTGACTCTGTTAAACATAGTTCTTCATTTCGGTAGGGTAAAGTTTTGTAAGGGAAACAGTAGCCTCTAGGTTCTATGTACAGACCAATGTAAAATCAGCAAATCACTTTTCGTAGTGTGTCTTATCCATTAACTCTTGTGCTGATACATTGAGACCTTTTCTGAATTCTTAGATTATGGGTGACTCCACCCAATCCATAGATTAATTGTATTCATATGGTGTAGCAAGTCTCTTATCTAAAGGTGAAAATGGACAGTGGTGTTCTATGATGTTTAAACAATATAGTATAACCAATGATGGTCATTCTAACAATATCTGCAAAGCAAGGGAGCTCTCACCTGCATGTCCTGCTGTGGTCAGCAAGCAGAGAAAGAATGTGTGCTGAGGTTTGATTGGTCCCCACTCAGTTACCCAACCCAACCTGCAAGGTATACATCATCTTAGCTACAGGGCTAATGGTCATGTGTATTTAAACAGGCCATCTAATCTGGCTTTCCAGTAGTTCAAAAATAATAAAATCAGTGTCTCTTAACAGGTAAGGAGTAGCTTGTGATACGGTAAAGAAATGGCCGCTATTGTAAATAAATAAAACGTGCACGAGATGCGATTAGCTATTTATGATGTCAGTGACCTGAATGGTATTGTTGATGTTGTACAAGGTCGCGGTCATCCCACGAAAATTACTTACTGGGGCCTCTACATTTACTTTAGACTTTTATAGACTCCACTTTGGTTTCTTCCAGATGATTGGCTATACCAAATAGAATTTTAATGGAAATTGTCCATATTAAATACACAAGATCAGATAATAACTGGAGTTTTTACCCTAAACATGATTAATTAAGCTTAAGATGATTTTGACTTCATCCTAAAAGATTTGTGTTTTAAGAACCCAGTGTTCAAGAAATGTACATTCATATTTTCCTTTTGTTTTAGTTAAATCGTAGCATATTTCACAGTAGAGTACCCCTGATGAAGAGTATTGTAACTCGTAAAGCATTGGTTTCCCATTAAAGTAAAAACTGTGAAAAAAAAGAACATTTTGGAGATTCACTTCTCTGAAGAATACTGACATGATTTAAATAAGTTTCAAATTGCTCTATTGTACACATTTTAAGACTATATTAGACAAATGTTTGGCTGACAATTGCCTTTTGAGAGTGTGCAGGGGACGGGAGTTCCCACACTTTGGGAACTTTCTTTTGTATTGCATACTTATACCTTTCATGTGCTAGGACCAGGCTTTCTCCCCTGCACCTTAGGTTTCATACTTAACCAGTCTAGACTTCATATTACTCTGGGTTGACATCATATGATTAATATTTGTACAATGCTGGGTGTTGTTAGGTGTCTTTCTCTGACTCTGGCCACCATCTACAGGCCTCCCTCTTCCTCTCTGAGTGGTCTGACCTCACCTCTTATCTCCTGGCCTCCACGTCCAAGATTCTGCTCCTCCGAGACTTCAGTATTCACCTTGACTCCCCTAGTGCAGCATCTGGACTTTTCAGAAACTCTGTGACTCTCTTTCCCTCTCCATTATTCCCTACGATCCGAACCACTCAGCCGGACACACCTTGGATGCTCTAATTTCTGCAGACATCCACATCTTCAACCCTCTCATTACTCCTCTCTCCTAGTACAATCATGCACATCTGTCCTCTCATCTGGACCTCCGGTGTCCCCTGGCTAAGCCCCCACCCGCACTGACAGTCTCCTACTCTGTCATTTGACCTATGAAGCTAGTGTCAGTTGCTGATTTTTCTGCCACCTTCACTCCCCCTCCTACTCCTGCCACTGACTCTTACTCTGACACAGCTCTTTCTACCCTTCAACTCGCCATCTCCAACACTCTGGACATCCTTGCCCCTGTCATGAGGATCCGCATGAAACCTGCCTCCAAGTGCAACTCCTAGTAAAACTCCAACCTGGGCTCTCAGAAACGCAAGCGCAGAGCAGCTGAGCGGAAGTGGCAGGCTTTGAGTACATCATCTGATACACTGGCCTGCCGCCTGCCTCAATGGCAATACAGACTTTCAATCTGCTCCAAGAAGAGGGCTGACATCCGAACCTGCATCTCTGGGGCTGCCAACAACACGGCAGAACTTTTCAAAATCTGCAAGGAACTAGCCAATCCTACTGCAGTATACATTTCTGCCCTGCATTTCCTTGGCCCTCTGCACTTCTCTGGCCTCTTACTTCATTACCAAAACTCAGGACATCCTGTCCTCACTCTCCTCTACACCACACCCTTCTCGCTCACCTGCTCTCAGGCCTTCCTTTGCCCCCAAGTCCCTTTCCTTCTACTCTCCTCTTTCTCTCCCATTTCACCTGATGAGTTTTCTAGACAAGTCCACTGTATGAAATTCTCATCCAAACAGGTGCTCCCCTGCTCCTCCAGAACTATAAAGGACAACACGGTCTCCCTTACTCCAGCCTTGGCTGATTTCTGCAGTCACTCCTTTGCCACTGGATCCTTCCCTTCACTCTTCAAGCACTCCCTTGTGCACTCTCTCCTCAAAAAAGTCTTCTGCCAACGCTTCTCGTCCAGCTAACTACCACCCAATAGCCATTACCCCATTCCTGTGCAAAATCTTGGAGAAACGGCCATCTTCCAGCTTATCCACCACAATGAATCTGTTGTTTGTCTCCACAACCACCAGTCTGGATTCAGAGCTGCCAGAGGTATGGAAACTGCATTCCTGAACACCTGTGAAGACGTGCTCTCTAATCTCGATTCCAACTCTCCTTCCATTCTCATCCTTTTTGACCTTTCCTCTGCCTTTGATACGGTCAATAATGCCACCGGTATAAATTGCCTCCGTGATACCTTTGGCATCTCGGACTGGGCTCTGGACTGGCTGACCTCCTTCCTCTCTGAACGACCTTCCCAGGTTCAACTGGGCCCTTTTCTCTCCTCCATCTCACTCTCCACCTGTAATGTCCCTCAGGACACTATTCTCTCGCCTTGGCTTTTCAACATCTACCTTGGCCCCGAGCCCATTTGCTCTTTGCCTTCTCTCTAACGTCCAGTGTTATGAGGATGACACGCAACTCTACTGCAAGCTTCCCTCTTCAGCCTTCTCCTCTTTCTCTCTCATTCCTGACTGTCTGTCTGCTATTCAGGCATGGTGCGCTGCCAATGATCTCTGCCTTAATGCAAGTAAGACTGAGATACTTCTCATCGGGACCCCTGCTCTCTCCTTCCCTCCTACACTCTGTCCACCCTCCATGGCCCACTCCCCTCACCCTACTGTGAGGCAAACTACCTTGGTGTCATCTTCAAATCCTCTCTCTCCTTCTCCCCTCAGATCACAGACCTTGCCAACAAGGCCCACTTTCAGCTGCACCTCCTCAGAGATATTCTCCCCTTCCTCACCTTCCCCCAGAAACTCAACATCTCCAGAGCTCTGGTCCGCCGCAGGCTGGATTACTGCAACAGTATCCTTGGCCTCAAGGCCAGGGACCACATCTCTCCAGCCCTAAAATCTTTTCAATGGCTCTCGGTTGCTCCGATGATCAAGTTGAAACCCACCAGCATCATCCACAAGGCTTTCTCGGGCCTGGGACCCTGCTATATCTAAATCTCTCTCCATAAATACCTCCCTGATAGAGCCCTTCTGTCTTTTAGCTCCAACTCTGCAGATTAGATGGTTCTCCAGGCAGAGAGTGGGGGGTAGATCTCTCTCCTCCGCAGGTGCTTCCGTCTGGAATGGCCTCCCTACCCCTTTCAGACCTGAGCCAGATCTCCTTAAGTTCAGGAAGCTTCTCAAGACCATCCTCTTCTCTTGCTCCTTCCCTCACTCCCTCCCCTGCTAATATTCCCCCTCTTCCTCTTTACTTGCTGCCGGGTTCCCTCTGATTCTTAAGGGGCACCTTTCCCCTCCTAGTAGTCTACCCCTGCACTTGGTCTCCTCCGACCACCCTAGCCCTCCTGCACTTGCCCTTCTGGGCTCCCTCCTCCAGTACTAGTGTAGAGGAGCAGTTGGATGCATTTTCCCTGACTCCCGCATCCTCACCGCTGTTGTACTGGAACAGCAGGAGAAGGCCCCTATATGGGACTCCATGTGTTTTGCCTATACAGCATTAAGTGTACGAGAGACAATATGCACTCAGACAACCGTATCAAATGCACCCTCACATTGAAAGTGTGGAAGGATGTCGTGTGGAAGGATATCCGCACGCACCATTGGACATCATGGAGCACTCAGTGAAATCTGACGTGGACAGAGTGATGTCATAAAGAAGATATACAAGGACATAGTGAAAATATATGAAAATACTGAAGAGAGACGATGTGAATGAACTGATAAGAGAAACATATACGAAATGATAAAGTAATCTGAAATTCAAAAGAAAATAAAGCAACTTGGTGACGAATAAGTGTAAATGCGCAGTAACGCAAGGTAGATGAGATTCATAGAAGCTTGCTATAGAGGAGTATATAACGTGGATAGGACGGCCATAATTGGAAAATTGACGCCGGTTTGTGTTAAGATTCAATTAATCTACCTCAGAAAAAGATCAGGGTTGGGATTGCAGAGTCAGGAAGTGCTGGAAGAACAGCTTTGTGTGCTTGGGTCAAAGATGCTATTTTTAAGGCATAGTTGCAAAGCATGGTGGGAGATTAAAGAAGAAGAAAACATCTGTAAGAGCCAAGTATTGGACAATTAAAAGTGTATAAAGTGTATATAAGGTAGAGTGAGCAAGTCTCTAGAAGCCAAGAAGAGCAATGGCACTCAGTGTAATTAAGTCAAATGACAGCAAATAAGAGGCTGAAATGGACAATTGTGTGGTGTCTTCACATGTCACTCAGAAGTCGAAAACAAGGGCTATTCATTGAGCCTTGGATGAAGATAGCGATGTGCTTATACTCTCTTGAATGTCCCATAACAGAGAGCAGGCTACAAGGTCAAGTACAGACAGAAGACTTTGGCTCATGGCCGGACTGATGAGAGATGATGGACTAATTGGGAAAGTGGGGAGTAGTCTGACGTGATTCAAGCACCTGGGTTTCGTTTCGCTTACGTGCTGCTAGCCGAGCTGAAAGTCCAAGGTTGGGTAAGAATGCCAACCTGTCAGTGGGTTTATGGTCAACCTGCTATACAATGTTTCATAGACCAATCCGCTGCCATTTTGTTTGCCATAATAAGTATTATACGTATTTAGAGGTAGTTTGAGGAGCGCCTCACAGATAAGAGACAGCCAGTGGTGTACTAACCCCTATGCATTCTATAAGTAGACATATTCCCCTAACCAATCCCTCCCTCTAATAGGTTTTATGGTTTGCCACGTGGGATGACATCATAGATTACACATATTATATTAGGGTATGAGACCTCTGTGTAATCATGTTTGTGTGTGAGTGTGCAAGCATCTGTCCGATGTCTGCTATTTGACCCAGCTTTAATACATTGAGAACAAAGTATTACTTTGCCATATTCTTTGAGTCTGTCCGGTTATTTGGTCTGAGATCTTTATTGGTAATTCCATCTAGCACAAGAGACGCTTCAAGGTGCTAGAGCACATGTTGGTAGTGGTGCGGATGGTTCAGGTCTGATTGACCTAGGCCCAGATCCAGATCTTCCGACTTTTGGCTGCTCCCACCACCATTAGCCAGAAGACCAGATGAGCTTCCTGTGGAGGACGGCGCACAACAAAACATGTGTAAAAAGTTGGCCTGTCCCACTTTGATGACATTCCTGACTGGTCCCTCCAGGTACCCTGTAGACGGAAGGTGAACTGGTCGGTTGGGGGAGAGTCGATGCCAAGGGTTCTAGCTACGTCACGAACGTAAGTAGAACATTGTAAGTGGCAAAAATAGGGGGAGGGACTTTGTTCTAAATAATATATATATATAAGTAACAGGATGTTTGGAGATTATAAAGAAGAGAAGTAGATACCTTGATTCCTGGTTCCAAGGGGATGGACGGATATGCACTAAAAAGACTCCAAATAGGGGTATTAATGGTTCCTGATGTAAGCCCAACAAGAAGAGTGTGTATCAAGCTCCAAGATGGAGGAAACATGAGATGAGATACATTAACTAAAGATAGTAAAGGAAGGCATACACACAAAAATTAAAGAAGTGCACATGTGTAAATGGTTATAATATGTCAGTGTAAACCTGTTGTTGTGTTTTAAATAGTATATATAAAATGATAGTACAAAATCATGGTGATTATTAAGAATTTCTCATTCAGAGATTGACGTCAATAAGGAGGGTAAAATTCAAAGGAACATAATAAATAAATAAAGAAGAGATTCTTAAAATATCAATGATAACACAATGAGATATTACAAATTCATTGACACTGTAAATGAAGGAACAAAAAGAACATTTTTGTGTAGAGTTTTAAAAAGCAGATACAATATTTTGATTTTCAGATAATTAAGCGGCAATTGATGGTGCCTGCTCAAATTGATCAGTGAGGTATATTTGATAAGATACGAATAAAAAATCGGGTAAGTATAGACAGTCGAAATCGACTTGTCACCATGAGGGACACTCATCTTCGACACTTATGCAGGACACTACCAGGATACACAGGTAAAATAAGGAAATATCATTTGGAACGGGTCCGGGGCGCGATTAATAAGACACTCATGCCGTGGCCTCAGTAGGGTTCATTGTCAAAAACAGTATTGCGACATATGGCAACGTATTTGCATGCTACATATAAGGGAAAGAAGTTACAGAAAAGGTTGGCTGTTTTAGAGCTATGGAAGATGTACCAGAGTGAGAAAGAAGATCCAGCGGAGAAGGAGTGGATGCTTAATCAGCCTAAAGGGGAAGATAAAACACCCTTTGCTCCCCTTTCCCCTCCTGAAAACAAGAGCATAGACACAGAGGAAAATGGATTTGATCCTTTATAGGAATTGAAAGCCGCAGCAAGGAACATTAATCTGACATACAAGCCCCCCGCTTACAGCAGTGAGGACAATGACGAAGATACAAAAAACAGGGAACGCAAATATATCTCGACACACAATAAAAGTAAACAGCATGATGAGAGAAAGCACAGGCAAGATAGACAGATGCAGATAGAGGAGGAAGCAAGCAAGCAGAAATAAATAAAGCCCAACATTAATGGAATAACAATAGTACAGAACAAATGGATGGTAGGACAGATATTACTCAAGCTGGATGATAAGGGCATTGATGGGAAAGAGAAGAGAGGGAAGAGCGGGAAAAGAAGGAAAAGGAAGAGGAAGGGCATATAAAGAAGAGAAAGAAAGAGAATGTAAGGGAAGAGCAAAGAAGGTTTGAGGCAAGGAAAGAAAAGGAGAGACTAGAAGAGAAGAGACCAGAGTATGTAAAAGCACAACAAATTAAAGAATGTAGGTTGCAAAGAAGACGAGAGGAAGATGAATTAAGAGAGATGAGGAGAAGGGAAGAAGAAATTAACAGAAGTAGGGGACTAAAAGATTATGAGATAGAGTATCTATGTCATAGAAGGATAATGCCGATTGAAGCACAAGAACGACTTGAGGAAGAGAGAGGGTCACAACAGCCCAGCAGGGAGCTGCAAGGAATACCAAGAATACTAACATGGGCTGATGAGAGAGATATAGAAGGCGTAGAGAAAATAATTGGGAATTTATAAAGGCAAATGAGGAATAAAGAAGGGCATAAAACTCAAGAGAGCATAGAAGGATCTTGTTTGAGGGAAACTGGAGGTCGGTCAGATGACATCATAAATTATGAGCATAGAACTCTGTCTTTAAGCAGACTAGGGGCCTCATTACACGGAAGGCGGTAAGGGTTAACGGTCACCGGTAATGCTACCGGTGACCGTTAACCCTTACCGCCTTACTACGAGGTCCCTTTGCGGGACCCGACCTTAACGGCTGGTGTAGACTAGCCGTTAAAGTAGAGACCCGCAAAGGGACCTTGGTGCTAATTACGGTACCGCAATTTGCGGTACCGCAATTAGCGCCTTCCCCATACCCATTATGCCCTATGGGGCAAAAATGGGAATGGGGAAGGGCCATGGCGGCATGGGGAATTACCGCCCCGCCAACCTCGGAATGGGGTGGTAATTCCCCATTCCGCCATGGCGGAATCGGTAAATTACCAGCATGAACCATGGTGCTAATAGCACCATGGTTTAGCACCTACCGTGTAATGAGGCCCTAGATCTTGATGATGCAGAGAAAGATAACAGTCATACATGCTGGGGCATAATAATGTCAGATGAAGAAAGGGAAGAAAACAGGAGAGCGTGAAAGTAGAGTGCATGCAGATTTTCAAAAGAATTGAATGTAGAAACATTGGTCAAATGGTCAGATCTAGAAGACCCCAAATAAAGAAAAACAGAATCAACTCTGTGTACTGACCGACCACAAGCATGATCGTGCAGTGCAGGGGATGTATCCCCGCCTCATGTAAGCAGATTAAGGGCACTACCAGGATGGAGACAAATAGGCGAGACTAGCCCCGCCTTGAAGATGAGAAGTGTAGGCAGGTATGATTATGGACTAGGATTTTCACAATTGCCATTATTAGAGGAAGGGGGTTGACGACCCCAATATATACTGTGGCCACAAATGAATAAAGACAATTTAAGATGTAAATTACTGAGTTTAACTTCCAGTGCACGAAAAATAGATTGACGAGTTAGAGAGAATGACATCAGGAATGACGTTAGCTATAGAGGACATAAAAGGCTTGCTAGCAGCAATAATAGGGGAGAGAGTGTTACGCTCACCTGGTTCCCACAGGGGCGTAGATCGAACCCGGACAGCTGCGGCCTCCACCAGCGTGAAGCGTAGGGCAAAGATGACCGTCTGGACGGACCCCCTCAGTCTTGTAAGCTTGACTCGTAGGAATATTCTCCTGTAGATGGAGAAAGGTATTTAGCTCCGTGGGTGTGAATGCAGACCCTCCTCCCTGCTCCCGTTCTCCTCACTTGCCACCTCCGATATTCCCGGTCAGTGTCCTCACCTAATGTTTTTGATTGGTGAGCTCTCCATCCTGCGTGGCATGCAGGGGCGCGTAGATACGCTGCTAAATGCAGAATAACGCGAAGCGTGTGTTGAAGATCGGGCGGGGTTTAAATATCTTTGAAAGTAGTCCCAAGAACCACACCCGAATGAAAAGTAGTCCTTGTGGAAACAATAGTCCCTCTAGGTCTCACGTTGGCCTGGATGCATGTGCAGCATGGTCTGCCTGAGGCAAGTGATGACTATGAGCCTGGCGCCTTAGGCGCCAGGACTGATTTCTACTATGAGCCTGGCACCTAAGGTGCCAGGACTGAACCCAGATAGCCCCTAGCCGGGGCTTCTGAGGTTTAAACAGATGTCTGGATACCTGCTTCCAGGGCGGATGGGCTTGGTCCAGCTGCCTGTGGGTAGGCAATATGACAGCACTCCCTCCCAAGGCCCGCCCTAAGGTTGTTCTTCCTCTGGGCCCAGGTTTGTCTGGGAAGTTCCGATGGAATTTCTTCACCAATCAAGGTTCATGGACGTGGTCACTGGGTTCCCATGACCTTTCCTGTGGTCCCTAACCTTTCCAATCGATTAAATAAAAAAGTTTAGATTTAACCATCTTAGAGTCCAGGATATCCTTTACCTCGAATTCTGGTTATCCATCTATCAGGATGGGGTCAGGTGGCTTGGCTAATCTTGTTCCGGGTTGAACTGGTTTTAGAAGTGAAACATGGAAGACGGGATGGATCCGCATACTAGAGGGCAATTCTAATTTAACTGCTACCGGGTTGATAATCTTTTTAATGGTGTAAGGCCCCAAATATCTAGGATTAAACGTTCGAGTCCCTTTTAGGGGTATGTGTCTGGTTGCCAGCCAAACTTGATCTCCAATCTGATAATGGAGAGTGTCACTCCTATGCTGATCGGCATTCTTCTTGTATTTCTCCTTTGCTTTTTTCAAATGTTCAGTTGCTTCCTTAAAGACTTGAGTAATAGTAGAATGCAGATGGGTCACTGCCGGCATTTCCAAGTGTTGGGATGAATCAAGTTCTGAGGTTCGAGGATGATGACCATAAATGGTATAAAAGGGGCTTTGTCCAGTTCCTGAATGTACTGAGTTATTGTATGCGTATTCGGCAATCCATAATTTATCCTTCCAATTGCCCTTGGTCTGAGGTAACATGCAACGTAGGTATTGTTCCAGAGTCTGGTTGGTCCTTTACGTCTGACCATCGGTCTGGGGATGGTGACTAGTGGATAACCTCACGTCGATTTGCGCTAGTTGGCAACATTTCTTCCAGAATTGCGAAATGAATTGACTACCTCGATCTGACACCAATACAGAAGGAAATCCATGTATTCGAACAATGTTTTCAAGGAATTCCTTGCCCAAAACTGAAGCGGAACGTAATCCCTTTAAAGGAATATAGTGAGACATCTTGGAAAAAAGGTCAACAACTACTAAAATGGTGTTAAACCCATTACATGGGGGTAAATCTGTAATAAAGTCTAAGGACAAAGTGTGCCAAGGTGTAAGCGGAATATCCAAAGGCTGTAAAAGACTGGCTGGTTTCTTCTTCTGGCTTTTGTTTTGGGCGCAGATCCCACAAGACAACACAAATGACTTTATGTTCTTTCGCCAGGTGGGCCACCAGAATTGTCTTTTAATTTTAGCTTCAGTTTTGGCAATACCTGGGTGTCCTTCCATCAACGCATCATGGTAATTGGAGATTACCAGTTCTTGCAGTTCCTTGTGTGGTAAAAACAGACGCCCTTGATAGTAAGGTAACTCATTAATGACTGAATATTCTGGACCTCTTTTGTTCCAGTCCTGCAGGGCTGTTGAATCGAAAAGTTGTTGAATCTTTAAATGAATATCTTCCAAAGTCTGTAAAGTAGTTACGCCCAGTGCCTTAAGTGGCACTACAAATCGAGCCGGGGCCCATCGAGGGGGCGTGGCCTAACATCGGGGTCTTGATGGGCCGTTAGGCCACGCCCCCTTGATGAGTCCCGGCTCAATGGGCTACTGGCACCCCTGCCAGGCAGCCTTTTGTAGAGATTAGCACCCTCTCCCCTATGGGGGAGAGGGTGCTAATCTCGGCATTTATTTTGTATAGGCTTGCCTGGCAGGGGACAGCGCCTCGCCTATTCAGCCTTAATGGTGTTGCTGCCCCTCGCCAGCTGTGGAGGGGCAGCGTCACCATTAAGGCTGACAGGGTGAGGCCACTGGAAGCAGAGGCCTTTTTCCTAAAGACTGAAACTCCCGCGAATCCGCAGGAGCTTCAGTATTTAGAAAGCAAGGCCTCTGCTTCCAGCGGCCTCACGTTTCTCCATAATGGTGGCGCCGGGCCCACTTGTCTCCCTTATTTAAAGGGATGCCTCGCAGGTGCGGCGCCACCATAATGGCTGAAAGGCATTTTTTTCTGAAGCCTGAAGCTCTCGCACACGAGCGAGAGCTTCAGGCTGTAGAAAAAAATGCCTTTTCGTGTAGTGGCCGGGGCTGCCCGGGGAGATTAGTGGGCCCCGGCAGGGCCCCGCCTCAAAACGAAATTTCGGAGCCTGCCGGGGCCCAGCCCCGGCAGGCCCCGGCCCACTTAAAGCCCTGGTTACGCCAAGGATTCTTTGTCCTGGAATTATGGGTACTGGTTCTGGGTTCGAAACTGCTTTTCCCATTCCTATTCGGGATAAGGCATCTGCCTTACCATTCTTGCAAGCGGGTCAATAAGTAATCACAAAATCGAATTCGGCGAAGAATAGCGCCCATCAGAGTTCACGGGATGATTGGGCCTTGGCTGTTTTTAAATACTGCAGGTTCCTGTGGTCAGTGATTACCGTGATGGTGTGCCTAGCACCGAGAAGGTAATGTCTCCAAGCTTTGAAGGCGGATTTGATGGCTAACAATTCTTTATCGGTAACCGCATAGTTTAATTCGGGGGCCGAAAACTTTCTGGACCAAAAGGCTACAGGATGAAGTTGACCGGTTTCGGGATCCTTCTGGGACAGGACAGCCCCCATGGCTAAACGGGACGCATCTGTTTCGACTATGTATGGAAGTTCGGGACATGGATGCTTCAAGACAGGTGCTGATGTGAATTTCGACTTCAACTCTTGGAAGGCTCTTTCAGCCTCTTCGGTCCACAAGAAGCGCTTGTTTTTTCGCAGAAGTGCTGTGATGGGGTGTATAACCTGTGAGAAGTCTGGAATAAATCTGCGGTAGAAATTAGCAAATCCGAGCATGCTTTGTACTCCTTTAACTGAATTGGGTGATGGCCATTTGAGGATTGCATCCACCTTTCGAGAGTCCATTTGGACTCCTTTTGGAGTCAAGATAAATCCTAGGAATTCTACTTCCGTGATATGAAAAACGCATTTTTCCAGTTTTGCAAATAACTTGTGCTGACGTAGTTTCTGAATGACTGCTTGAACGTGCTCAACATGATCTGATTCTGAGGAAGAGTACACTAGAATGTCGTCAATGTAAACGACAACACAAACATTGATGAGTTCACGAAGGACATTGTTCATAAAATACTGGAAGGCTGCTGGTGCATTGCACAACCCGAAGGGCATCACCTGATATTCAAACAATCCGTATTTGGTGCGGAAGGCAGTTTTCCATTTGTCGCCCTTCTTTACACGTACCAAATGTTATGCCCCTCTGAGATCTAATTTAGTGTAAATGCAAGCATCCTTTACCTGGTCTAGTAATTCGGGGATCAAAGGTAATAGGTATTGGTTCTTTACAATAATCTGGTTTAATGCGCAGTAGTCTATACATGTTCTAAGGTCACCTTCCTTTTTCGGTACGAATAACAAAGCTGAGGAAACAGGGGACTTGGATGAACGAATGAAACCATTAGCAAGATATCGGTCTAGATATTGTCGTAGGTGCAGATTTTCGGGTTCCGTGAGGGCATAGATTCTGCTGCATGGGGGTTGTGCACCGGGAATGAGGTCGATTTGACAATCGTATGATCTGTGTGGCGGTAAGGTATTTGCCTGTTATTTTCGGAAAACATCCTGGAAATCTTGGTATTCCTGAGGTAACTGCACGACCGGAGTAGTGACTGTGGCCAGGCCTTTGTTCAATGGTTTTTCCGGGTAGCAGGTGTGTGCACAATCCGGGAAAGTTATTCTCTTCTCTCGCCAATCAGTACAAGGATTATGTGTTTCTAACCAAGGTATCCCCAGTAATATTTGGAACTGTGGGGCTTTGATTAAGTCAAACACAATAGTCTCTCGATGCCCGTCCTGACCCAGCAATGTCATCTCTGTAGTGGAATGAGTTACAGGCCCTGAGGCAATTTCAGTTCCATCGACTGTGGTGACGACATCCGGAGCAGTCTTTTTGCAGAGAGATAGATTCATTCTAGAAGCCAATTTATGGTCCATATAGTTTCCTACGGCGCCGCTATCGATGTATGCCCTTGCTGCGTGCATACGTGATGGGAATCTAGGATCAATGAGGACCATTGGTATGATTAGATGCGAGGTCTGAGTGTCCTTCTTCAAGCTCAGCAAACGGACCTCTACGCTTGTCGGGCGTGGTCGTTTCCCGATTCAGCCTCTGTTTGATTTCTAACAGCTACTCCGGCTACTTTCTTGGATGGTTTAATTGGGCAATCTCTTAGAAATGTCCTGAAGCCCCACAATAAAGGCACAATTGCATTTGTCGTCTTCTTTCTCTCTCTTTTTGCGTTAAGGGTCCCTTAACCCCCCAATCTGCATGGGCTCTGATGTGTCAGATCCTTTAGAGGTAACTTGAGGTTTGACCAGAACTCGATTCTCAAATTTAGCTCGATCAGCCTTTCGATTCTGGAGTCGGTGGTCTAACTGGAGTACTAAGTCTACATATTCTGTGCAATCCTGGGGTGGGTTCACCACTTGTGCCAAAACATCTTTGAGTTCACCCCGAAGCCCATGATGAAATAAAGTAATTCTTTTCTCCTCTGGCCAGCCGGTTTCTACCACCAACCTATTGAAGGTTGCGATATAGGTTAACAGATCCTGAGTGCCTTGTCGTAGGGATAAAAGTTTGTTATCTAGGGCCTGACCCTGTGAATGCCTGGCAAATAGCTTTTCCATACTCAATTGAAAACCTTGAAAATCCCGAAGAAGAGGGTCATCTTAGTTGACCAGCGGGATTGACCAATCTGCTGCGCTGCCACTAAGGTATGACAGTACAAAGGCTACTTTGGCTTGGTCATTTGGGAAGTCTCCTGGTCTGCATAGGAAGTGCAAGCGGCACTGGTTCATGAACACGGCAAACCTTTTTGGGGTCCCCAGCAAAACGTTCGGGTGGAGCTAAAGGAATGCTCCCTGGGAGAACCACTTGCACAGGATTGCTCGGAGAGACAGGAGTTGGATTCCCTCCGAGTCCAGGTAGTGGTGTTTGGCCAGATTGGCTTTGCAGCAGTTGTCTAGCAAGATCATCAGTGCGTTCCTTTGACAAAATAAGTTCTCTCCTGAGGGCATTAGTCTCTTGACGTGCAGAATGCACCTCTGCCCTAAGTTCCCCTAACATTTGGGCTAGTTGGTCGGTTTCAGAAATTTCCATAACGTCCGGGTGGGTTTTTTTAGGTAGCCTTCGCGTTCTGTTATGCTCACCTGGTTCCCACAGGGGCGTAGATCGAACCCAGACAGCTGCGGCCTCCACCAGCGTGAAGCGTAGGGCAAAGATGACCGTCTGGACGGACCCCCTCAGTCTTGTAAGCTTGACTCGTAGGAATATTCTCCTGTAGATGGAGAAAGGTATTTAGCCCCGTGGGTGTGAATGCAGACCCTCCTCCCTGCTCCCATTCTCCCCACTTGCCACCTCCGATATTCCCGGTCAGTGTCCTCACCTTATGTTTTTGATTGGTGAGCTCTCCATCCTGCGTGGCATGCAGGGGTGCCTAGATACCAGTTACTTCACTGGTTTTAGGTGTTGGGGTTCTGGATGATTATTGAGTCCGGAGTTTGCCAAGTTTTTAAAGAGTTCAAAATGTCCAGAGTTCACTCTTGCACTCCCCTGTTGATTTTCGGCAGCAAATTCTGTCTAGAGGTTGCTGGCGGCGTTCAGGTAAGAGTCTGTATTACTCAGACTATCCTGCAAAGATGCGTGAGATTAGCTCACTGTCTTTTCCTTTTTTCCTGGATGCGGCGTATTGAAGAATAAAGCCTCCGGTGATAATCAGGTAAGTCTTGTAATATAAGTGATTGTCTTTTTAGTCTCTTTAGGCTCAGCTTGCTTTTTCTTGTCTTTTCCCCAGGTGTTGAAAAATCACCGAAAAAGTGACGGAGGCAGCGCCGAGTCGGAGATGCTGTGGGCTGGTGAAAATGGAGCGGCGCTGCAGATGGGATGCGATGCGTGCCAGAAGAATGTCCCTTCAGGCTCGGAGTGATGCAGGATCCGAAATCAGGTGAGGAATCAGATTAAAGTCTGTAATCTAACCTCTTCTTCTATTTTCCTTTCTCTCCTAGGGGCTCTGTGTTCGAGGCGGGCGTGGCAGAAGGCTGGATGCAGGTTTGCAGACACGGTGAGCGTTACGCTGCTAAATGCAGAATAACGCGAAGCGTGTGTTGAAGATCGGGCGTGGTTTAAATAGCTTTGAAAGTAGTCCCAGGTAAGAAGTCCCTAGAACCACACCCGAATGAAAAGTAGTCCTTGCGGAAATAATAGTCCCTCCAGGTCTCACGTTGGCCTGGATGCATGTGCAGCATGGTCTGCCTGAGGTAAGTGATGACTATGAGCCTGGCGCCTTAGGCGCCAGGACTGATTTCTACTATGAGCCTAGCGCCTAAGGCGCCAGGACTGAACCCAGATAGCCGCTAGCCGGGGCTTCTGAGGTTTAAACAGATGTCCGGATGCCTGCTTCCAGGGCGGATGGGCTTGATCCAGCTGCCCGGGGGTAGGCATAATGACAGAGAGCTGACAACATTTGGAAGCAAGCAGGATATGCAGGTGTGACTGCACAAAACACGACACACAATGGAGTGCCATTTAATAATTGCAGAGCAGATATTTGGCGGGCAATCAGAGTAAAATACTCTGATACATCAGATATGGGTGCGATTATGAACAGGAAAATGGGGGAGGAAAAAAGCCCTGTTGCTTATATTCAAGATATTCAAGAATGCTGGCGCCTTGAGACGTATGAAACATGGGATAGCGGTCGCATTATTTTACCAAATTTTGTGTCAGCAACTGCCCGAGACAAATAAAGAAACAGGTGGGAATGGAAGGCAAGCCATGGCCAGAAATACAATTGACGATCGTGCATCACTGCCGATTGATGCAGGAGAAGAATAAGAAGAAAGTTGAGAGTAGAAAGCAGGAGGAAGCGAAGTTAGTTCTGAAAAAATTGTCAAAAAATAGCTATAGAGGGAGCGGTATTGATGTGTAATGAAGGTGGGGTGACACAAGAGATGCAATCAGTGCAGCAAACTAACATAGTGTATCTCACAGATCAGAGTGGGTAAAATGTGTGTCCAAGAGGAAGAGGGAATGGTCCGAGAGGTGGGGGAGAGGAGGATTTAATAGAGGACAGCCGCAACAATTCTGGAATTGCAAAAGAATAGGACACATATCCAGAACATGTAGAAGCAGAGGATGCATGCAGCAAAATTGGCAAGCACCAAGAGGGGGGACCATTGCAGATACTACACCTAAAGAATGCGTCTTTGTGTTTCAGAAATAATGGCACAGTGAAAGTTGGTGAAAACCACAAGTGTGGTCGAGTTTTTGATGTACGAGGCATGAAGGAAGGAACAGCATTCCTGATGGACCATTACTGGGCATGTGGATCAAGAGCATGTATAAAGTTGCCACCAAAATAGGGAGGAGTTTGTTCATTGGTACTGATAAGCATACCAGTTTTAGTAGTACCACAAAGTGACGTGCAGATTACAGACTTCCCAAAAATGGACATGCAACTGAGGAAATAAAGATTTTTTCATTGAAGCAGACAGAGGGGAGATAATTAATTCTCAGCAAAATCAATAGAGGCCTATTACGACATTCCAGATTAGCATAAATTGTTCAGCGGAACAGCAGTGATATTTCAGCTATATTCCTGCCAGGAATTCAGACTGCAGTGGCTGCAAATCACCAGATGGGAGCTGGTGCAAACGATCAATACGACAATAAAAGGATTTAATGCGATAAGAGAAGAGTTGAGGGCAATTAGGCTCATTGCCCTCCAGAACAGCTATGTCCCAGACTTAATTACAGCAATGGAATGAGGCATGTGTGCGAAGATCGAGCCTTCTTGCTGTCCATTTTTATACCTGCCTATGATGAAGGCAATGGGACTTTAACAGAAGCAATAACGATGTTGTCAACCTTGCACACAGAAATGGTGGAAGAAGTAGCCAAGACTGAGGAGGACGGCTGTTTTTTGTCTCTGTTTTCATGGATTTCAACTTGGTTGGCAAATGCCTTCAAATTACTTGGAGCAGTACTAGTGTCGGTATTGCTACGATTTTGTCTCATAAGGATCATCTTGGGAAAATGCGAGAAGACAGCCAAGGAAGCTATCAGGGTGAAGATCATGATTGATATAGACACTGGATCTGGTGAGCAGATGCAAAATAATGAAAGTACCCTTGCACCTCCAGGAATGAAGTTCTATTACCCTGCGGATCATAAGAAAATATGTAGGACAATGGATATTCTGTCCACCATCAGGAGATTGCTGCCACATACCCTGTGTGGATGAGCATATAAAGAATGCAGGTCACCTGAAGGGGGTGAAAAAGATATGGGTCCCAAAGAAACCACAGTATGAAGAGATGATAAAGGAGAATGAAGAGCAGAATGTGGTGGAGGACTTCACCAGAGGGGGGAATGTAGAGGAGCAGTTGGAGATGCATTTTCCCTAACTGGTGCCCCCTCATCGCCCTCATATTCGAATAGCAGGAGAAGGGCATATGTGTTATGCCAATACCGCATCAAGTGTAAGGGAGATGATATGCACACAGACAACCGTATTGAATGTACCCTCACTCTGAAAGTGTGGAAGGATGTCAGCGCGCACCATTGGACATCATGGAGCGCTGAGTGATATCTGACATGGACAGAGTGAAGTTATAAAGAAGCTATACGAGTACATACTGAAATTATATGAAAATACAGAAGAGAGACGATGTGACTGAAGTGATACGAGAAACATGTATGAAATGATAAAGTAATCATGGATGCAAAAGAAGACAAAGCAACTTGCTGACCAACAAGTGTAAATACGCAGTAACGCAAGGTAGATGGGATGCATAGGAGCTTGCTATAGATGAGAGTATAACATGGCCAGGACAGCCATAATTGGAAATGGAGGCTGGCTTGTGTTAAGATTCAATTCATCTACCTCTGAAATAGATCAGGATTGCAGAATCAGGAGGTGCTGGAAGAACAGCTTTGTGTGCAACACAAAGAGGAGTCTATGTTGGCTTGGGATGAAGGATGCTATTTTTAAGGAATAGCTGCAAAGCACAGTGGGAGGCAGGCGGATAAGCCATAGATGTGAGACCTATTTCTCTTAGATTAAAGAAGAAGAAACATCTCTAAGAGCCAAGTATTGGACAATTAAAAGTGTATGAAGTCGATACAAGGTAGAGTTAGGAAGTCTCTAGAGGCCAAGAAGAGTAATGATACTCAGTGTAATTAAATCAAATAGCCGTAAACAAGAGGCTGAAATGGACACATTCGTGGTATCTTCACATGTGACTCAGAAGTCAAAAACAAGGGCTATTCATTGAGCCTCGGATGAAGTTAGTGATGTGCTTATACTCCCTTGAATTTCCCAGAACAGAAAGAAGGCTACAAGGTCAACTACAGACAGGAAACTTTGGCTCATGGCCGAACTGATGAGAGATGAGGGGCTAACTGGGAAAGTGAGGAGTAGTCTGACGTGATTCAATCACCTGGGTTTCATTTTGCTGATGTGCTGCTAACCAAGCCGAAAATCCAAGGTTGGGTGAGAATGCCAACCAATCAGTGGGTCTATGGGGCAACCTTCTATACAATGTTGCATAGACCAATCTGCTGACAATTTGCTCACTGTAATCAGTATTATACGTATTTAGAGGTAGTTCGAGGTGTGCCTCACAGATAAGAGACAGCCAATGGTGTACTAACCCCTATACATTATTTAAGTAGATATGTTCCCCTAACCAATCCCTCCCGGTAATATGTTTTATGGTTTGCCATGTAGGATGACATCATAGATGACGCATATTGGGGTTTAAGACCTCTGTTTAATCAAGTTTGTGTGTGAGTGTGCAAGCATCTGTCCCATGTCTGCCAGTTGGCCCTGCTTTAATTGAGAATAAAGTAGTACTTTGCCATATTCTTTGAGTCTGTCCGGTTATTTGGTCTGAGATCTTTATTGGTAATTCCATCTCGCAACAGAGATGCTTCAAGTGCTAGAGCATGTCAAACCGGATATTAAATTATGCCTCTTATTACAAACGATTTGTATGTATATTGGCCTACGCCAAGTTGCTTAAAATTGTACGCGAATAACTCTCTGCGGCAAGGTCTTGACCTTAGAAATTGATGTAAGCCGCCATCTTGAATCAAGCCTCCATTTTAGGTTAGAAACCGCCATTTTAGGGTTTTATACAAAGTCACCCTGTAATCTAAAATGGCCGTCTTGTGTGTCCTTGTTCTTGCCTTAACCTCTCCAACCTCTGTAGGGGAGTTAATGTCCAACCTGCCCTCAGGCTACATGTTAGGGTCATGTAGACCTTGTCCTTTGCTCACCTCGGGATCAGGGGATTACTTGAATTAGCAATATTAAACTACAAGTATACAAGAACAATAATGCTATCCGAATATAATATGCAAAACATTGTTTGGTCTGTATTAAAACAATATGTAAAGAGTGTAAATGTTAAATTAAAGAATAATGAAGTGTGTTAGTAAATGTATTGAAAAAGTAAACCACAAGCACGGGATATGTAAATTAGGAAAGTGAACCTGGCACGGCCCTAGCTCAGTGCATGATTAACCTGTAAAGGGGCTGGACATCATTTTACAAATTGTATAAATGTATCAATGTCCAGCTAGGAAATTCTCTCACTGCTCACATTGAACCCTGCTGGTGGTCTCTATGATCTATTGACAGCCAAATAGCTATGTGTGTACTTTGTTGAATACTGTTCAGTTTTGTAATAAAGATTCTGGGAATCTTTATAAGCCCGTGTTGGTGTATTTTCCTTTGCTCGGTGTAACAGCCGTAATAGTGTATTTTTCTGATTCCACAGATGGCGCCCGAATAGGGACCCTCAAGATTGACTTCGTCTCGTTGAAGGTTGGCTCGGCTATCGGACCGGGATCAGACGGTGCCAACAGAACCGGCCACTCCGAGACGAGAAGTGAATTCCTCGACGAACACTGCACGATCCGATCCCTGGACGGTGAGCTGTAGCCCGAGACAACGTCTTGACGAGGGTCCATATATTTGAGGTGGGTAAATTTGCCGAAAATCACCAGACACGTGGGTCCTTTGCATTGTCCTTAGTAACCCGATCGGGCCTCCCAGTCCTTTGGTCAGGTGAATCGTGTCCCGATTTTTAATTTAACCCTGACAAATTTGAATTCGGAGTATTGTACTCGTGAGCACAATTATTTAACCAGGTAACACCAGAACTTTGATATGCCTGGGAAATTGTCTGCCTGCTTTAGGGCATTTTTCTGCAGTGACAGACAATCTTTGGAAGATAGACGTCCCGCACCACAGGAGGGGTCGCCGGCATGTACTATGTACTGTAAGAAAGGCTTTGATAGTATAGCATTTAATGACATTTGGCACAGACAAACCAGACATAATTCTAATCTTCGGTGGCCAACCAATGGTAGTTTTGAAATCCCTCGTATAGAATATTTAGAGTCTGTATTAGTAAAGAAAAAGGATAGGCCTGCAGCATTTGACGAGTTGCACAGTTGGAAAACAGAAGCTTTGCAGCAACAAAAGAGTAGAGAGAAACATATGCGTCGACATATGACGAGTGTCGAAAAGGCACGGTTATATGATCAAAATAAACAATTGGAGTCAGTTAGGAACACGGACAGGGCATTTCAATTAGGCATTCAGAAAATCTACCCTTCAAAAGATTTTCATACGTCAGACGAATTGATTAATAAACTCTTGCATGAACGAAGGCCTGATGCCTCCGCGCCACCTCCATATGTCCCTCCTCCTGGCGCTTTGCCCCTTCCTGTTGTAGTTCCCCCTCCTATAGTTCCTCCGGTCCTCCCTGTTGTTCTGCCTGTTGTTCTTCCAGCCGTCGCCCCTTTGCCTGGCCCCTTACCTTCACCTGTTGTTATTCAGAATGTGCCTACTCTTCCTCTTCCAAGTGATACTGCATCGCTTGTAGTAGACCAGGGAGCAAGACCAAGGGTTGTGACTCGTAATACTGTGTCCCCAGACAAGAGGAGTGAATTGACTGCTTGGGCTAAACATTGTATGGAGATGGGTGAGCAAGTTGATGTTTTTTCCACACTCGAAAATTTAAAAGATATTCCTGAGAAAAATGTTTTTATCGAAGGATTAGGGACTCATTTAAGTATAATGTGGAATAGATAAATGATGTAGATTTCCCACAAGGGTTACGGGATTTGAACGCCTTAGCGTTGTCCAGAGATACTGCAGAGAAGGTATATGAGCATGTTGAGAGGATTTTTGTGTATAGGAAGGAGTTGGAAGAGTTACAGAACAGGGAAGTAGATGGTGATAGTTTAGGTATTATGTACTTACAGAAACGGTTTTCTCCTCGTCGAAAATTAAAAGTTGAGGAAGCACGAATTTGTACAAAGGACGTGATAAGATGGATTTCGGATATGTCGATAGCTCCATATGAAGTATATGACACATACAGTCAATATACGTTAGAAATGCAAAAGAAAGTGATACAGGTGATGGTAGAGCACCTGCAGAATCAGTGTGTAAGAAGAAAGATTTGTTGTCCCGCAGAATTGTTGAGTGTTTATAAGAGAGCTTTTTCGATTGATACTTCTTCGACTGCCTTAACGCTTGATTTGGCTCTGTTGCTTAATAAGCGTTCGGAGCTGCCTACTTCTCAGCTGCCTATGAGAGAGGTCCCTCCGACATTTGTCCCAAAAGTTGAGATTGCAGCTGATGCTGCACAAGGTATAGTAGCCAGAGAAATTCCTGCACATTACGTTTCACAGTTTGTTCACGTCCCATTTTCAAGACAGGAAGTGAACACCATAAAGCAATCTATCCCTGATATACGAAAAAATCCGACCGGATTCTATAAAGAAATAGAGTCGGTCTTACAGTCGTCGGTATTCACTCCAAGTGATATTGACCTATTATTTCCCGTACTCCTGCCAGTTGATTTGTGGAAGCAGATTAGGACTATAGATAACATACCTGGGTTGGGAGATACATGGGATAACATGACTAGGTTAGACAGAGAAAGACCAGCTGACGAACGACCACCTCAAGTGATATCAACCTTGCCTGATAGAATTATTGTAAAATTGAAAACTATGGTTCCAGAAAAAAGAATCATATGGGACAAGCTTACGGCCTATGTCCAAGGAAAGTCTGAGGGTGCTACCGATTTTTTCAATCGGTTCGAGCAGGTATTCTCGGATTTCAGTGGACAAGACTTGGGCACAGAGTCAGGGAAAAGGTTGTTTGTTGACAAATTTGTACGTGGATTGCTGCCTTTCATCCAGTTACAGATTATGTCCTCTGAAAGCGCTTGGCAGGCGAAGTCCTAATCAGAAGTATTGCATATGGCTCAGTATTATGAAAATCGTGTAAATACTGAAAAAGAGAAACTTGAGAAAAAAAAGGGTGACTTGAAAACTAAGGATTTATTGCAGCAGATTGTTAGAAACCCTAGAGGGGGTAATCAATTTAGAGGTCAGTACATTCCACAGGGAAGTGCGCCCTTGGCTCCAGTAACCATTAACCAGTGTGCATAATCCCGGCAGGAAGGCCACTGGCGCGCACAATGTCCGACCTTACAGCAAAGGTCATTTGGGAACATGGGTAGATGATAAAAAGGTCGCCCAGGTGCAGGGGGCCCTGGCAGAGGTCAGTTTGCACCAGACTCACAGCAACCTTCTTCACAAGAAAAGCAAGTTTCGAATGTGGATAATAGAAACATTTTTGATCACCCTTCTGCCGCATTCCGAAGAGCTTCCTTTTGATAATATTTTGTTCCGCTAGGATTGCCCGAAACAGGATTTGGAACCTACGCTTATTCCCGTTCATCAGAAAGGCCCCTACTTTGAGATGGCGGTGGGAAATAGGAAGCATCTATTTTTAGTAGATACGGGAGCACAGAAATGTTCCATTGACCATTCACGGGTTCCAAATATTCCCCTGTCAGGGCAATCCAATGTTTCCGTAGGGTTTTCAGGCACACCTGTAGTTTGTCCGGTTTCTTTGCTGGTACCGTTAACACTGGGTCCCTTCACGGAACAGTGTCCATTCCTACTTAACACAAACTGTGGGGAGAACTTGCTGGGGCTAAATTTGTTGAAGGCATTACATGCAGTAATTCATTGTTCTCCGGATGGAATTCGGCTACCAATTTCACCCCAGCAATCACTCGCCTCTCAGTTTTTGACTCGACCTTTACCACTAGAATTTAGTAATGTTCCAGAATGCTTATGGGCAATTGATGATAATGATGTGGGCATTCTCCAGATTGAACCTGTTAAAATTATTTCGAAACATGGAGTAAAATTGCCTTGCATCCCGCAATATAAGATCTCAGTTGAAGGCGAACAGGCTTTGAAATGTATAGTTTCTGATTTTGTACATCGTGGAGTAATTGAGGAGATTACGGGTAGCATATGTAACAGCCCCATTTTGCCAGTATACAAAAAAGGTGATAATGCGATTCCCTTTCGTTTTATAATTGATTTACGCGCTATTAACAAAATTGTGGCTCCTCAATTTCCTATTGTACCTGATGGTACAACGATATTAACCATGATTCCGGCTTCTGCCACTCACTTTAGCGTTGTTGATCTTAAAACCGCAAGGGTACACTGAGAGTCCAAGTATTTATAGTAGGGCATTGAAAGAGCAGCTTGATACCCTCGAGTTGCCTACTACTTGCATGTTACTACAGTACGTAGATTACCTCCTCTTGGCTGCTGATTCTGAGAGTGCCTGTAAAGAAGGCACCATGTTGTTGCTTTGTCATCTAGCAAAACATGGCCACAAAGCTTCACTTAAGAAATTCCAATATTGTTGCCAGGAGGTCGCCTATTTAGGCTATCTCCTGTCAAAGGAGGGAAGACGGTTGACACCTGAACGAATGAAGACCATTTCTGGTATGCCTGTCCCAAATACGCAAAAGGAAGTTAGAGCCTTGATAGGTATGGCTTCTTATTGTAGATTGTGGATCCCGAATTTTTCGTTAACGATTAAACCAATGTTGGCTTTGACAAAGAAGGGCATTTCTTTGCCATTTCCATGGACCTTGGAACACCAGACAGCATTCGATTTGCTCAAATCCGCACTGTGTTCGGTGCCGGTTTTAGGAACTCCGAATTATGATAAGGCCTTTGTATTGTTTGTGCATGAACGTGATGGATATGCTTTGGCTGTGTTAACGCAGGTACATGGAGGGAAGAATAGGCCGTGCGGCTACTATTCCTCCGCCCTTGATCCTGTAGCATGCACTTTGCCAAGATGTTTGCGCGCTGTTGCTGCTGCTGCTGCGTCTGTAAAACAGAGTGAGGGAATGGTCCTGGGTCATGCGTTAACCCTAATGGTACCTCACTCCGTAGATATTCTATTGAATAGAACTGAAACGCAACACCTCAATTCTGCACGATTGACAAGATATGAACTGATCTTGTTTGCCCCCCATATTCAAATTCAGAGGTGTTGCATATTAAATCCGGCTGAACTTTTACCTGTCTCACAAAATACTGTTGATGATGACGATACGTCACACGATTGCCTTTATATGACAGAACAAGAGACTAAAGGCACAATCGATTTGAAAGACACGCCTTTGAATAGCCCTCAAGGAGAGCTATTTTGTGATGGCTCTTGTTTTAAACTTCCAGATGGAACATCCACGGCTGCTTATGCTGTCACTACTTTAAGTACAGTTGTGGAAACTAAAAGAATTATGCATAACTCTGCGCAGGCCGCAGAAATTATAGCGTTAACTCGAGCTTGTGAGCTTTCTGAAGGGCATACAGTGAGTATATATACTGACAGTCAGTATGCCTTTGGGGTGGCCCACAATTTCGGTAGACTTTGGAAAGAACAGGGTTTCTTGACCTCGCACGGAACTAAAATCCACCACGGCACTTTAATAGTGCGATTACTTTCAGCACTTGCACTCCCTGTTCAGTTAGCTATCATAAAATGTGCAGCACATCAAAAAATTACAGATGATGTAGGAAAAGGGAATGCCTTCGCCGATCAGATAGCTAAACAGACTGCCACTGATTGCAGTTCAGAAATGTACGCTGTAAAAGAAGTTGTAAATGTTTGCACTTTGGGAGAAAGTATCGATGTTGTAAAAGACATTCAAACAGATGCTACCATAGAGGAAACTAGGAGATGGATCGAGGGTGCAGGAAGATTGGATGATGATGGGTGTTGGGTATACAATGTTGAAGGGAAATGGTTACTCCCAGACGCCTACATTACAATGATGGTTATTATGGCTCATGGTCCGACACATGTGTGTGCGCGGACGTTAACAAAAATGCTACACAGTGTATGGGCCAATGATAAGATTTTCAGAATTGCGGAGCGTTTTGTCCAGAACTGCATGGTTTGCTTCCAGCACAATGTAGGAAAAGGTACCTCGACTCCTAGAGGACGTTTTGCTCCACCTTCTGTCCCGTTTGAGGTTATTCACTTTGATTTTATTGAAATGGAACGGTGTAACAATCTTAAATATGTATTGGTTGTTATTTACACCTTTAGTAAGTGGGTTGAGGCCTTCCCGGTTAAAGATGCAACGGCCATAACCACGGCAAAAACTCTGTTGAAAGAGTTTTTTCCTAGGTTCGGGCTGCCGAGAGTCATCTGGTCTGATAATGGCCCACACTTTATTGCCACTGTAATCCTGCAAATTTGCAAAGGATTACAGATTGAGAAACGGTTCCATTCAGCTAGACATGCCCAGAGTGCCGGATTAGTGGAAAGGCACAATGGCATTATAAAGAACAAACTCGCTAAGACGTGTGCTGGCACCAAGCTAAAATGGCCGGACGCCTTACTGATCGTGTTACTATCGATGAGAATGACCCCTCAAACTAAGACTGGGCTCTCTCCCTTTGAGGTGGTAATGGGGAGACCTGCTAATATTTGGGGTATGCCAAAAAGTCGCTCATTACGGGATATAGAAAATGTGCTTCTTTCAGACTACTGTAACCAGTTGACTAAATATCTGTTTTCAATTTATCACCAGGTACGAGAGGCATTACGTGTGCATTACGAGGGCCCCGGTCACAGTCTACGACCGTGGGACTGGATCCTCACAAAGGTTTTTGAGAGGTCATCTTGCCTTGCACCTCGGTGGAGGGGTCCCTACAAGTCCTGCTAGTCACCCAGACTGCCGTGCGGGTAGCGGGTCATAAACACTGGATCCATGCAACGCACACCAAATGGATCCCACAGCCCGTGCCATACGATACAGAAGACACAGAATCTCTTCCCACTGCTGTAACTTGCGTGCCTGAAATGGCAACAACCGACAAGGGAGAATCGGAGACCGCTTCAGAATCCGCAAGGCCGGACAAAACGGCCATCTTGTCTCCGCACTCCCCAACAGTGGAACTTCCGGATCAATCCTTTCTTGATCCCATTTCCATCCGTTCGCCACTTCCAGGAGGAAGTGACGACACTTTGTTCCCACCAGAAACTGCAAAATATAATTTGCGCTCAAGGAAATAAATGTACAGCATGCTCCTACTGTGCGACTGAAAAAAAATCATTTGAGGGCTTGTCTTTTTGGCCCGATTGTACGAAAGATTCTGTTGGCTAAGGGTTGTGGGAAAGACATTAAGAAGACGCGCGACTGGAGTCGCCAGCAAACGAACAATTGGTGTTTTTTCGATTGAAGACTACGATGCCTGCACCCTCTTCCGCTCGTACTGAACTTTTAGATAAAAATGTGACTAGCAGAGACAATGATCAAGTATGTAAGGGGACCCCCAAAGTGTATTGTTGCCTTCTCGTACTAATTTCTGGATTTATAATGACTTTTGGGTTTGTGTTATGGTATCTGGAAGAAGCATATCCGTTAGAGGACTTTTTACCTATTGAAAATGTATCTATGATTCCCACTCCCTCTGTGCAATTGCATACTTTTTCGCCTAGAGATTCTTTACATAGACGGTTATCAGAATAATACCCTTTTGTTAATAATGAATGGCACTCATGCAATTTTTAATAAGACCAATTGCTGGATCTGTACACATCTACCGCAACATGGGGATAAGGGGCTAGGTTGGTATATTTACCCTTTGCCTCTGACAACTGCCTGTTACGCTTCTCTTAGAGCACTATTTTTTGGTCGATGGAATGACATCATCTCAGGGAACTTTGATGGTACAAATTTAAATAGTTTTGAAAAGAATGTTTTGATGCCCCTGGGATGCTCACTTTTTGCAAATAGAAGTAAGCCAAATGTTGCTTCTGTTAGGCCCTCTGATAGATTGTCTCGTCCTTTTCAGTCTTTAATCTCTTTCAAAATGGCTCCTATAGGCAATAAGGATGCCACGCCTCCATCTTATTCTGTTAATCACAGCCCCGATTCAGTATCCTTCTGCATACAGAGGAATGGAACACGGCCAATGGGTAATTTTAGAAAGTGCGCCAACGTTCGTAGGCGAACCTGTCTATTTTGTTTGCGGTAATGTGGCATTTCCGTGGTTGCCCAGGGATTGGCAAGGAACCTGTTATTTAGGGATTCTATTACCTGGGGTATTTATTGTCAGTACTACAGAAATTTCAAAGACTCGTCCACGACGAGGTGTAAAAGGGGATACTCCAGCACAAACTTTAGGAGATATTATGAAATCCTTTGTGCCATTTTTTGGGCAAATTACGAATTCAGAGGATATTAGGGGACTAGCGAGAGTATTGGAGAGAACCATCAATCAGGCCACTGACATACTCTATAATATGACGTTAGAGCAGAGAGCGATAAGATTAGTGGCTCTTCAGAACCGGATGGCATTAGATGTCATCCTGGCAGAGCGAGGAGGAGTATGTAAATTAGTGGGGTCCGCTTGCTGCGTTTACGTTCCAGACTCCTCTCCTACGATCTTTAGGGCGATCCAAAATCTACATGTTCTTAGTTCAGACGTACATGTTCCTGAGGGAAATTGGGAACTTGGTACATGGTTTTGGGACCTCCTATGGTCATGGAGATGGAAGTTGTTCTCGGCCCTACTGATTATCTTGGGAAGTTTTCTGTTTCTTTGTTGTTGTATACAGTGTCTCCCTGGTATATGCTCAGTATTAGGGGGATGTTGCGCGCAAGCAACAAGTGTATTAGGGAATAAAATATATGCCGCAAAGGAGCTCTCCAAAGAGTATGTGTTGAAAGAAACTCTGGTATCAGACCTAATGGCAATAGATATGTCCGACAATGATTCGGGGTGTATGGACGATGCCGCATGGAGTTACTAGCAAGCAAATCAGAGGTTGTATTAGCACTTGGCATAGGCCAAAAGGAGGGTTTGTCAAACCAGATATTAAATTATGCCTCTTATTACAAATGATTTGTATGTATATTGGCCTACGCCAAGTTGCTTAAAATTGTACGCGAATAACTCTCTGCGGCAAGGTCTTGACCTTAGAAATTGATGTAAGCTGCCATCTTGAATCAAGCCTCCATTTTAGGTTAGAAACCGCCATTTTGGGGTTTTATACAAAGTCACCCTGTTATCTAAAATGGCCGTCTCGTGTGTCCTTGTTCTTGCCTTAACCTCTCCAACCTCTGTAGGGGAGTTAATGTCCAACCTGCCCTCAGGCTACATGTTAGGGTCATGTAGACCTTGTCCTTTGCTGACCTCGGGAGCAGGGGATTACTTGAATTAGCAATGTTAAACTACAAGTACACAAGAACAATAATGCTATCCGAATACAATATGCGAAACATTGTTTGGTCTGTATTAAAACAATATGTAAAGAGTGTAAATGTTAAATTAAAGAATAATGAAGTGTGTTAGTAAATGTATTGAAAAAGTAAACCACAAGCACAGGATATGTAAATTAGGAAAGTGAACCTGGCGCGACCCTAGCCCAGTGCATGATTAACCTGTAAAGGGGCTGGACATCATTTTACAAATTGTATAAATGCGTCGATGTCCAGCTAGGAAATTCTCTCACTGCTCACATTGAACCCTGCAGGTGGTCTCTGTGATCTATTGACAGCCAAATAGCTATTTGTGTACTTTGTTGAATACTGTTCAGTTTTGTAATAAAGATTCTGGGAATCTTTATAAGCCCGTGTCGGCGTATTTTCCTTTGCTCGGTGTAACAGCCGTAATATTGTATTTTTTCTGATTCCACAAGTACAATAGCCTGGCCATGCCTGCACCCCCTGAGCCCTTCCAGCCCCACGAACTTAGCATGTGGACCTTCTGCTCCTGCACTCTCTTCTCCCCGGACACTGCCCACCTGGCCTGCCCTGGCACTCGCTTTACCCTCATGTACTAGTCCCCGTCCACTCAATCCTACACTTCTGTTTACTGCACTTGCATGATCCGAATGTCACAGGACCTAGTAGGACCAATTTTGTTTTGTCACCCCTGTCCCTAACCCCCCCGCCTCCCTTCTTGGCTTGTTGCGCTTTGAAACACATTATGTATAGGCGCATTATAAACCCGAATAAAACAAATGTAAAAAATCCTTTATACACACTGGCAAAATAACCACAACTCATCTTTCCTCGTCGCTGTACCGAGCTAAGATGAAGAAGAACAGAGAAGCAAGCTATTCTATTGGTATTGATAACAGTGTAATTGGAACTTTATTTGAGAAAGCCCACGACATCCGAGATGTTCACCCAGACTTTGGCAGGAGAATCAAAAAAGGCTGGGAATTAACCTAACGTTGGACAAGGAGGAAATACATTTCATCGAACCATGAAAACTCTATAAAGGAAGGGGAGCAACCTCTTTGAACTGCATGGAACTGCATAGAACTGCATGGAACTGCAATTTTGGAACTCCTTGTTTATTGTTAGGACCACCGGCTAAGGCTGCAGGAGAGCAGCCAAGAGACATTTATTCTCCTTTTGGACATGTTGATGAGTTTGAAGTGTATGGGTCAGATTAGGTTTTGGATACAGGACAGAGATCTTTATTTTGGACATTCTGACTCAGACATTAGTTCGTTTTGTTGAAGCAGGGAAACCCCTCTTAGCTTTAGGGAAAGATAGGAGTTTCTCCAAATCCCCCCTTTTTATCTACTTTCATTAAAAGTGTTATACAGAAAACCATGCCACTACTGTGTCCGGTCCGAGTCTTACTTCTGATCCCTCGCGTTACATTAAAAAGTAGGTTTTATATAATTCCCTGACATTATTGTATAAAGAGGTCTCCTATTTCAGGAAACTTAAATATCTGGTTGCATCAAACAAATGGCAATGCAAAGGTTGCGAGATTCCATGCTGTTTAAAAGGTAAGTTTCTTCACATCACTTATGGGTACAAATGAGTACAAGGGACATAAGGGGTCTCGGGAGGATAGCTCAGGCGAAATGCAGTCACATTGGAAGCTAGTCAACCCAGAGCTTCACATGTTCGATCCCCGGGTCTGCGATTAGAAACCTCTGGGTATTAAGCGATTACAATTACAACTGCGTACCTGGTGATGGCTTTAATATGATACATTTATTATGAACTCTTGCTTTTATCTAATGGGCAGCTACTGACTCCCACCACTACATTTTAAGGGGTCCTTCCTAATTTGCACGGCTGCTTTGTAACTAGGAGAGTGTCAATCATTGTAATAAAAGTATCTTACCTCACTACCGAGGTAGGAGAGTGCTGCACATAAAATCTGCTAGACTTAAAATCAGGCCTTAAGTGTACCATTCCTTAACACACTAAACAACACAGCACTGGCAGTGCAAGTTCACTCACTCAAAATGCAGCATATGCAGTAGCACTGCAGACCTCTCTCACACACAGAAAGGTTGTAACACATACAGTGGCAGCACATTTTTGCCATATACACAAAAAATGCACAGCAAGGCTGGTGCAGTGCAAGCTTCCTTCACAGGCCGAAGAGGCACAGCACAGGCCTCCTCGCATACACAGGATGGGTAGAGCACAGTCACCCCACACACTAAACAGGTGGAGTACAGTCAGCAACGATCCAATCTTCCCTTATATGTACTGGAGAACAATGGTATCTAGTCTTTGCATCGAATGCCAAAGGATCAAATACCTTACCATATAAAAAAAAGCATTGAATGCATTTTTTTCAATGGTAAAGTGTTTATTTGAATTAAAATGGGTTTTTGAGGTTACAAAAAGGTGGGTTGGGTGGGACCCAGCCATAAAAAAAAGAAAAAAATGCATTCAATGCTTTTTTTCTATGGTAAGGCATTCGATGCTTTGGCATTCGATGCAATGAGTATAAACCTAGAGCAAGTTATAGGTACAGAATGAACAGTAGCAGTACAGGCCCTCTTAATGGAAACAGGTGAATATGTAGCATCAGCAGAACAAGTTCCCATCACACTTTAAAAGACACATAGCTTGGGCAGCAGAGCAAGACTGTCTCCGACATATAACAGCCACAGCATGGAGAGCAGCATTGCAGCACAAACACATATCCTGACCTGTCCAGGCTGCATGCAGCACTCATCCGGAAATTCCGTTTTTGAGGGTTTCTCCAATGTTTATTGGGACATTCTAAGGGGGCGCAATATATGATCATCCTTGAGCAATGGGAGAACGGGGCTACAAGAGAGAATATCAAACATTACGAGCCGAAGAATCACACATGGCATTCCGAAATGCTATGAAAACTATGCTCTTCGCCTGACCAACCCTCTTACTAACCACACATGAATGCATACTGTAAAACGTATTTAACCTGCAAAGGTATACATTACCTGTGCTCAAATTGTATAAATGTATAACATGAAAATATATATCCAACCTGTACTTTCCCTGTAACTAAGTTCCCCTCAAGTAACAGCGCCACGATGGCCACGGGCTGCACTATACAAATGTAAAAAAAATAAAAAAAATAAAAATTACATTTTGTTCAGGAAGAAGTGCCAAAGTGCTACTTCACACGCCGCTCCCATCCCTTTATCCCGCCCTCGCCCCCTCAAACCGGAAAAGGGCTTTGGAATATATGTAGAGCCCATGTGATTATTATTAATAGGTATGAACATTTTGAAGTTACATTGTGGACAATGGATCACAGCTGCAACACAATCCTTGCAATATCAGTTTGCAATGCGCACAACACTCCTTTTGGGCAGTCTCCAACACACTCGCTCTATTCATTTGCCTCTGGGAACTGTCCCACATTTCTCCCCTGATCATCCTCCCCTAGCGCCCATCCAGACTAAATGGCGCGATTAGGAGCCAGTTCCAAATTCCAATTACAACATGTATGGCATTTTTTCTGCAGTTCTACTCACTAAATGATCTACCTGAAAGTGGTTTGGGGCTGCCAGTTTATTGGTGCTTCTTGTTCTACTTCAGCAAGACTATAGGGCCTCATCACGACTTGGGCGGTAACGCCGGCGCTGTTAGCGTCGGCGCTATCTGCCTTACCGCCGAACTCCCCGGCGCTAATAGCGCCAGATCACGAGTTCGGCGGTAATGTTAATCCCCATTCCCCATTGAGCCCAATCGGGAATCCCCCATTCCCCATTGGGCTCAATGGGGAAATTTCGCGCTAATACCGCCGGCGGATTTCCCGCCGCCGGTATTAGTGCAAATTTTCGGTGGATTTCCCCCCAGCTCATAGCTGGGGTGAAATCTGCCGAAGTCCTGATTTGGCGGACCCTTAAATCCGGCGGTAATAGCGCTACTACCGGATTTAATGGTTACAGCCAAAGTCGTGATGAGCCATGCCGGAATGCATTTGTTATACTCGTTTCCTTATCCAACAGACGGCACCACTTCCTCTCTGCCTCATCCACCATCAAACAGACCTTCTCACACCTTCCTCGCTTCCTACAAGCATGATCTCTTTCCCCCCCACACCGCCGTTTTACTCGTCCTCCCCCGCTAGCCTTTACACTCCCCTTCATCCTCCTCCCACCAACCCTTCCTCTCTCCAATGTTCTCCCTTCAGGCCTTCCATTGCCCTTCGTGTAGCTTTTTTAAGTGCCCCTGTGTTGTCATTGACACCTTCAATCAGTGGATGCTTTTCAGCCAATAGCAGTTTCCATTCTGGGAGTTATAATTTAATTTTCCATTATAAAATATGGGTTCCAGATATCCTAGTTCTACCTGTCCCAGAATGCAAAATTCTTACTGTTGTCTAATGAGCCAGGCTTGCCGGCTGCCGTCACTTATGATATGGGACCACTACAAAGCTAGTCTTATACCTCTTCCATCAATCCTTTATTTATGTGATGTTCTTCTCTAAGGTCTTTCCCTCACTGCCCCTTATCCCCTCCTTGGATCCTCTCTCCTCATTCTGTACCCTTCAGCAAATCCTTCCCCTCTAATCCACTCCTAAAACCTTCTCTTGTTCTCTCCTTTCCCTTCTCTAGCCCTCATGCCTTCTCCATCCTTCTGCTCCCCAACCTTTCCATACACCATTCTTCTACATTCACTCCTTCACCCTCCTTTAACCTCCCCGACCCTGTGCATTCCCCAAACTCTGCTCTCGTGCCCCACGTACCTTCCCTTTATAACCTGGCTTGGAAGTTTAGACTTGCATTACAGAGGGGACATGTTGTGCAAAAAGGCGTCAGGGGGAGGGGCTGACCTGGGCCACCCATCTAATGAAACCCAGGCCCCTGCATGCTGCTGGAGCCGTCCATCACCTTCCCTTCATAGGAATGTCACTGCAAGGATACCTGAAATTACAATTGTAAAAAATAACTCCCACTTAGTGAAATCATTTATCAACACAGTTTGGCCTTAGTGTCAAATGTAGGATGGCCTCTTCTTTCATACATTGGCACCCCCTGCTGCGTTCGCCATGGGCGAGCGAATAATTGGCCTAGGTCTCTATGGTGTGAGACTCCCACCCAATAAACGAAGTTGCCCTCTCATGTGTGGGACTTGCTCCCAATGTTTGTGAAAGTTCTCCCAGAAGACTTGAGACTGCACTTCCAGCAGTAAAACTCACACCTTGTGAGTCAGGCTGCACAGTGTGAGAATTAACCCAACGAGCAGTTAGATTGACGCAGGTGTGGCGCTCACACTTATTGAGTATGGCTGTGGCCCATTGTGTCAGAGTCCCACCCAATTATTGGAACTGTTGCGAAAGTTCTGCAAGAAGTCATTCTCCATGGGTAAGACTTCCCAGAAGTGTGAGAATCTCACCCGACGCTTGCCACTGCTGTGTCACTCAGGCATTTGTGCAGATTACTGATGGGGATGCCTTCTGTGGCATAACGACCCATGGGCACCCATTCTATGCGACTGATGGGGATGCCTTCTGTGGCATAACGACCCATGGGCACCCATTCTATGCGCAGTACCTGATAGGCAAGCATGTTAAGCAAGGTAATGATGAGTGGGCATTTGGCACACAGTAAATAGCGGGCAGGTCTTCTGTACCTCCATTAATGACGGATAGGCAGTGTGTGCGCATTAACTGAAGAGCGGGAATTCAATAGCATACCGATGCATGGCATTCTGTGGCACAGGAACTCTATGGCAGGCATTCTGTAACGGTATTAGCATAATTGACCTAAAAACATTTGACCTAAAACATTTGATTGCATTTTCTTTTAACCTTTTTTGGTCAAATGTAATTAACTATATATATGGGGTGGGTAAGGGTATAGATTAGGTTGAGGGGAAGTGGGTGGGTTGCGGGGATCTTCCCCTGCATTTTAGACTGAAAAAAGGTCAAATAAATTCGGTCAAATGTGATTAGGTCAAATGTTTTAGGTCAAATAGACCCAAACCTCTGTAACACCTGGACTTACGAGCATCCATTTTGTGATACAGTAACCGATGATAGGGAGCCATTGTGTCACGGAAGTCATGCGCAGACGTGCACAATATCCAACGCTACAGAGGAGTCTGTGTCCCTGCAACGGATGCCCATGCAGTCTCTGCACTCTGACTGGTGGGCAGCAGCAGGCATTGCATACGTGCCAACCGATGGACAGACACCCCGAGGCGCAGCAAAGCTCACTCCTTGTGGGCACAGAAAGGGGGAAGGCTCACAATCACTAGTGGGCAGGTCTTACGTGTACAGTAAGCAGAGGGCAGGCATCATGGGCACAGTAACTAGATGTTGGGCATTCTCTGAGCGTAAGCGGGTGGTTCTAATATTCTGTGGCACAGAAACCTTTGGGCAAGGTTTAAATGGATTAAAACGTTTGTTCGATGAGTGCTATTTCTCCTGCTCTCGCTCCGGCACCTCTGGTTGGACTGCGGCTGCGCTAGCCCGATCCAGACCCATGAGTGGAAGGAAGAACCATGTTGTATTCAGTTCTGGCAGATGTTAAAATATTGCAAGAGTTAACCTCAGAATTGTCTCTAATCTAATAACATTGACCTTTTAGCCAAAACAGTTGGAACTTAACATGTGAACATACCTTTTTAATAATGCTGCTGAGAAACAATTTTGCTTAAAAAAGAATCTCATTAAAACGTGTCTCCCTCATAAATATCTCCCTTTGATAAATGAAAAGTGAATTTTTAAACACCTAGGGATGGTTGAGGTATTCAAAGGATTTCCCACCACGAGAAATAAGTGTAACATCATCAAACGGTCTAATTAAAATACTTAAATGTGAGGGCAGAGATTAAAAAGGGATGAAACGATGAATTCAATCTAAAAGTGATTATTCAATGTATTGCAAATTAAGAAAATAAAGAATAAGAATTGTCAGAAAGATGAAATTGAAAAGTAATGATTAAAAATATGTTTTTTAAATAGAGATTATCACATCAAAACAGTTTGAACAATGTGCCTTAACAGTGTGTTTGAAAGAAAGCTCTTGGGATGAGAGAGGGGACGTGGGCTTAGCTTATTGTTGTCGTTACTGGAGACGATGCCTGCCAAAGTCATGGGCAACGGGCCTGAGGAGCGAGCGAGGAAAGAGCAGACAAAGTATCCTTCATTTTAGAAATTTTGGAGGGATTTTAGGGAGCAGCTGTCAGCAAAGAGCGAGGAGGAGAAAAAGCAGGGTTGTTTGAGGTAAGGATGGACGGAAGGATCACGGACGTGCATTCGTTTTCAAATTCCTTTTAATCCATTTTCACCCTAATTTTGACAGTATGGGCCAGAAATTGATGGTTAGTCGAAAGAGCAGGTTTTCTTTATTGGATGCCTGTGCCTGATGCCAGTGTTGGTTGCAGGTTTTGAGCTTCTTCCTGGTTGTTGCAGCTGATGTCATCTGTGGAGTTATTCTTATTAAAGTTTAGGGAGGAGTCGTTCTTTTGGAGATTTGGCCATTCCGAAAGGTGTTGTATTCTATTCAATGGCATCTTTCTCCGTGTGCCATGAGTTGGGCTGGTACCCAGCAGTCGGGAGCTGATATGGAGTCCCCTTAGGATGTGTCTGTGTGTAGGAGTTGGTTGACTGATAGGTGTTTATTTCTGCTGTTTGTTGAGGGTTGCATAATAATAATTGGCCACTGGAAAGCTAGATTTATAGGTTTTTCCTGAATTTTAAGTGGTACTCTTTTGTTTCCTAATGTCTAGATTATGTTTCTTGGTGATGTGACATTTTGTCACAGCTGCATTTTGTTCCTTGACCTTGGAGCACTCTGTGGGCGATACAGAGAGTCTTGATGTGGATTTATTTTTGATTGGTGGCCAGTGCACTGCTCTAATAGCTGCTCTTATATGTTCCCTCCTGTTGAGTCTGAGTAATAGTCTTGCCTCCGTGTTTTGGATCTGTTGCAGTTTGCATACCGAGATAACTGATCGGAGAGCCAGCAAAATTACACCCAACATTTTGTGTGTGAATGTGAGATAGGGCATAATTTGTCCTACTAATAGAAGCAATGGTTCCCTTAAGGGGCTTCAGCATAACGCTGTTGTGCATTAGTATGTCCAGATTATTTATCGCTTTATATGTTTTAGGGCCGTTACTCATTTCTGGAGGCAATCATAGAGTTGTTTCAGAGGCAGCCTGAGGTGAAACCATCATTATTTCTATTTTGTTTGGGTTGTGTTTTAGGTTGTTAGCAATCATCCATTCACTTACTTGTGTGTAGTAGATATTGAGGGCAGTGCTGGAGATTTCCTTGCCGGACATTTCGTATATTATTTTGCGTGTTTTAGACACAGTTGGACCAAATGAGCGCATATGTTTTTTGATCGTCAGTGGGAATATACAGATGTTGAAGAGGAGTGGTAAAAGTATCCACCATTGAGGAATTCCACAAGTTATAGTCTGTGGCTTCGAGCTGAAAGGCAGAAGCCAGGTGATTTCCAATGGGAGGGAACACGTTATAAAAGGGGTATTATGGAGTCAGCAGGAAATAACGATATACCTAGGACCCAATGAAACTGCTGAATGTCTTTTTCACCGGTTGCCATGTATGTTATGGTTTGGTGATATGAGCAAAACTGGTGTAATTGCTCAATAATTGCCTGACTTAATTTGCACAGATTAGCATTGTTGCACAGCATTGTCTTGCACAGCACTGTTTGCACCTTATATATTGTGGTACCTGGGCTGCTTAGTCGTGATTCATTTTTACTGGCTTTTTTTGATTGACCAGAGTAAATTGTTTTTTAAATTTTTCTACGAGATGACTATAATTCATTAGTCTTATAGTGTATTTAGGTATCTTTTCTTCATATACTGTTCATTAGGGACGCATTAAATCTGATGAGGGTTGGTAGATGTGTTTGTAGTCCATTTGCTTTGAGACATCTGAATAATGTACTGTGGTTGACAGTGTTGAAGGCCGCTGTTTGTGGAAGGAAAGGCTGCGGGTGAGAGAAGAGTGCATATATGAGGATGATAGACTGGGGGTTTGGTATAGAAGGTGAACTGCGATGCGTTCCAAGGAAAAGAGAGAGAAGTGAACGGGCTATCGTTGCTCATCATGAGGCCAACCTGCTGCATTTCTTATGCAAGGAATGGGCGTGAGAGGAGGTTGTGTGGTCAGTGTGTAAGGCTGTTCAAGTAGCAGTGTCTTATGGGGGAATCCATGTTTCTGGGACAGCCATCACCGAAAGATGAGGTTGGTGAGCATCAAGGTGGTCAGTAAGAAAGGAACTCTTTGTGCAAAGAGATTATGCATTCTGGGTCCCTAGAGTGAGTTCTCCAGTGGACAGGAGAAGGTTCGGGGAAAAGGAGTTGCAGCAAAGAGAGACAAGGGGGTAGATGAGCTTGGATATTGATGTAGGTGGGATGACTGGAGAGCCTCCAGAGGTGTGGAGGATAGCAATGGGGTGGTAGAAAGGAGGAGCACCGGAGTGAATGTGATGTGGAGTATGGGATGATCAATTTGGGATTGCTAGGGATACAAGCTCCTATACAAGACCCTGGTAAACGCTACCTGCTGTAAACCAAAAACAGTCTGACTGTTGCTATTATCAACCCAGATGAGGAAATGTATCATCTTTCTTCCATTATACATTCCTTTATTATTTTTTGTTTGCTATTGTTCCCTTTATTTTCATGTGAATGTTGCAGTCTTTGTTGGTTGTAACATGTTTGATCAAGGTATACATACTTTTGTAGGTTTATGGATGTATGTGGCGCTAGCGTTGGCTTTTACCCTGTCCTGGGTATGGTGTTTATATCGCTTTGTTTACCTAGTTTTGTAAGGAAGGCAACACGATTATTTGATAACGAGCTCATTCTTTTCGGTTATGGGACCTTGGCCAATCTTAATTATGTTCAGTGGAAAATAATAAAGAAAACAAATATATAATTAAAGAAGGATACATTTCCTCATCTGGTTTGATAATAGCGTCACACAGACTATTTTTGACTTTCACCAATTAGTGTTTGCCAGGGACTTGTGGTTGTTTAGTGAATACCCAGTGTTGCCCCTGGGTCATTTATCCAGGCCCCCCTCAGTACTGGTGTATATGTTACGGCATTAATGTCTGTTCCACCATACCGAAATCACGAGAGGTCTTTCTAAAGCGACCGGCCATGCCCCATACCGCACATGAGTGCACGCTGGGGCTGACAGGCACGGCTGGGCCAGTAAGCAGGCGTCGCGTGTGTGCAAGGTACGTGTGTGTGTACGTTTGTGTGCGTCTAAGTGTCTGTTGTGGGGGAATGTTTGCATGGAGGGGTGGGGAGTGGAATACGGGTGTCAGTGTGCGTGTGCCTATGTGGGGGACTGAGGGGGGTAGGGGAGCGAGTGTCTGTGTGTTGGTGGGCTTGTGGTTGTGTGTGTGTTTTTTTGGGACGGAGCGAGGAACCTGTATATGTTGGGAAATGGAGGGGGCAGTGGAGGAATGTGGGGGTTCAACTGAACCGCCTGCCAACACGGGAGAGGGTGGGTGGGGGATCGGCCTTCGGGGCATTTTCGAATATTGAAGGACGCACCAAATCGGCTGAAAAGAATCTGTCTTTTTTTGCGTGCTGTCTTTAATATTAGGAAATATTGCATAGAACATAATCACCAACGCCTACGACTCGCATGGCCTCCCCCCCTGACTCCTGCTTGAGGGATTTTAGGGCAGCACCAAACCAAATGCAAAGAGGGCTCCCAAGGCACCCATTCACTTTTGGCTTTTGCCACCTCTTGTCCCTGGCCTATCCCCGAGCAGCTTCCTTATGGCTGAGGAAGGGCTAGAGAAGGGACAAGGGGAGTGTCCCCCTAGTGTGGCAGCGGGATGCTGCTGTCATGATTGAGTGGGAAGAGGGTCAGCCACCGACAAAAGAAATCAAAGCCTGTTTCTCTGGCTCCTGCACTGGCAGCGCGCGACCTCTGAGCTTGGAACCACAGGCGCCCACATTTTCAAAAGGTAAGCGAAGCTAGGGTGGTGTGCCAGGGGACATGTGCATTAGGGCCTGCACTTACCAAAAGATGGAACACCAACTTCCTAAGAGCTGTGCCTTACATGGGGTGACTCCGCCATGCAGTTGACACATTACGGTAGCTCCTAGGCCCGTGACAATTCACAATGCACATGGGGACTTAAGCATGCATATGAGGATTGAACAGGCTTTGGGGGGTTTCAGTGGCACTTGTAAGCCTGTATCTGGCATAAAATGGCACCACAGCAACGTAATCTGCACAACACATATGGTGACTGTAGCATGACTATAAGGTAGTATTAATTGTAATTAGGTGTCATTACTGAGGCATTCCACATGCACTTGGCGTATGCTGCCATCAGCCGCACGAATGAGGCTGTACTTTACATGTCGTGACTGCATCATGAAACGGAGCCATTACCGAGCGTTGCATGGCGAGAGCATTACTGTGGCATTCGAGGGTACATTTGGCATATTATGGAAGCACCAGCATGCATAAAACTGTAGCTCACATATGGGGTCTATGTCAGCCAAATAATGCCGGCACTGGCATTAGCACCCTTCGTTCCTTGTTGGATGCATCTCAGCCAATCAACGCTCCAGGAATACAGGCTCTAATTGCTGACAGCCACCCACAATCCCAAGACTCCCGCTATAACTGCTGAACCCATATGCATGCATTAGTAATGACCGAAACCCAAAACCTTCACCCATAATGATAGGCTCACAACTTGTTTCAAGTGTTGGCAATAAAAAGGCCGTAGGATTTTATTGTTCAGATATGGGTTATGACAATAACAATATCACATATCATGATGGTATCATACTTTTGGGCACCAGGTCCTGAGGTTACCCCCTCGGACCCGTGTCGCCTTCTTGTGTCCCACGACTTGTTGTGGGCACCGTACAGTGCCTTGTACTTCTTTTTGTTATTCTCCCCTTTTGTAGGGTGGGTGGGTTCTGTGGTAAAGAAGCAAGAAGATTTGGAAGACACTGAGTAAACAGTGAACTTCCTGTTTGCTTGGGTCCCCGTTCAGGGTCCACAAACAGATTGTGTTTACTCTGAGCATGCTGCCCTCATTTATAGGGCCCAGGGAGGCCCTGGGTCTTTGTTGTGTATGTGGTGGGGGCCGCTGTTGTCGCAGCCCCCTGCCGGATAGCAGACTGTCTGACCCCCTGGTGGGGGGCAGATCTTTGAACCTGGGCCCTGCCTGATGGTTGTTTCCTTATGGCGCTTAAAACCTTGCTGTTTGGAGGAAGGGTGCGATGACTGTTCGCACCTTACCCTTCCGTGGCTTTTGTGCTGCCAAGACTGTGTGTCTCCGTAGCTGGGGGGAAGGAGAGGAGCAGGCACGGGGGGTTGGGGCTGCTCCTCTCCCAGCTGCCGATGGTAACAGCAGTTACCCTGCTCGCTTGTGGGATGCCCATGCAGCATTGCCCATAACTGCTGAACCCATATGCATGTATTAGTAAGGGCCGAAACCCAAAACCTTCACCCATAATGATAGGCTCACAACTTGTTTCAAGTGTTGGCAATAAAAAGGCTGTAGGATTTTATTGTTCATATATGGGTTATGACAATAACAATATCACATATCATGATGATATCATACTTTTGGGCACCGGGTCCTGAGGTTACCCCCTCAGGCCCGTGCCGCCACACACTGGCAGGTTCCCGGCTGACCGTGTTCCCCCAAGAGTATGCCCTAGAGACAGCCCCTGTGAGCAAGAGTTGTGTTGATTTCCCGAAAGAAATGCTCCATGCCCTGGCTAGACAGATGGGTGCCGTCATGGAGAAAAAGGTCTGGGTTGCCTAGTGTAATGGCTGGGTGTTTTATGAAACCCAGCCCTCTTGTCATACAGAATCTCTCTATCGTCCTGTTCAGTTTTCTTCTGGATATGTCTATAGATTTGTAGCAGTTGGCCCCTAGCCATTTCTTTCTTGGTAAAATGGCTGAGAAGTATATTTCCGCCCCCCTCCAGTTGTGTGAATTGCCTGCTAGGGAGGAGCAGATTTCTTCGCATAGGATGCGTCTAGCTGTGTTAACTAGGTCGTTGCCCCTAGATGGATGATCTGGAATTCTGGGGGGTCCCTGTATGCCACCAGTTCTGCTAGTGTTTCGTGGACGTCAGCCCAGCGTAGGCCTCTGTATCCCCACCATGAAGCAATGGTGTTTCGGAAAGGTGGCCCTTCTTTGGTCTCTTCTGCCCATCTGCCTGTCCTGAAAACGAATGAGTGGCCAACTATCCATGCTGATCGTAGTGTGGTCCTCGATTCGCCTGTTGTTTCCGTGTTGGTGGGAGTTGGGGATAAGAAAGAACATTTTAGGGCGGGAGGCTATATCAATTTTGGTCTGATATATCTTTTATAACAGTCTGACTTCCATCCCCCTATGTTTTTTAGTAGTTGCGGTGCTAAACCTCCTTGCCATGCTGCCGTGGCGGCACCTATCCTGAAGGAATGAGTTGCACATTGTTTGGGATCCCACCCTGCTCTGCTGATTGCTTTTATCAGCACTCCTTTAAATTGGTAGCGGCTTAGGGCCGATGCATCCTTGTGGATTAAAAAAAACTCCCCCCTACTTTGGGTCGTTGAGCGTGATAGAGGTTGGTGATGCAAACCGGGCGGTTTGTTGCCTCATCGATGCAACAAATATTGATGGTTCTTTTTGCACCCGTTTTCGACTGTTGCATTTCTATGTTAACACTCTCTTGCCTCACCCTGATTTCCATGACGCCCAGGCCGTTTGTAGCCTTGGTGCTGGAAGGGATGAGTTCTCCCACCCGGAAAGCCCCGAAGTAGGCTAGGAAAAAAGCTGTTTTAAATAACGTTATCTCGTATGGGTGCCAACATATGGCTTCCAAATGGCTTGCTATCTGCACCAGTTTGCTGAAATCAAGGGGTCGGCGGGTGTCCACTTGTGGACCCTCTATTCTGCCCCATCCCTTCATTGCGTAAGAGAGGAGGGCGTTCTGGGTGGGGTCTGAATCGCCCCGAATGTTTGTAAAGTAAGAAATTGCCACCAGGTGTCTTTTTGCCCAATCCCTTTTGAAACCTTGTTCCCGGGCCCATTTTAAAAATACTTCTATATCTTTAATCGTTATAAGTTCTATGTGGTTTACACCTGTGGCCTTAAATACTGTTTGCAAACACTTACTGTACTGCGTTGCAGTGGTGCTTGCCACCGCCCTCTCTGCCATCTCTGTAAGTAAGCCTGTGAGGTTGTTGGCACCCGTTGTTGATGTGCCTGATTCTTGTTGGGCATCCCGGCCTGGCCTCTCTGGCGCTGGCGTTGATGCCAATGTGTTGCTGGCACCCTTTTTAGAGGTGCCTGCTTTGTATTGGTCTTCCCGGCCTGCACTCTCTGGTGCTGGCGTTGATGCCAATGTGTTGTTGGCACCCGTTTTAGAGGTGCCTGCTTTGTATTGGTCATCCCGGCCTGCACTCTCTGGTGCTGGCGTTGATGCCGATGTGTTGTTGGCACCCGATTTATAGGTGCCTGGTTTTCGTTGGGCATCCCGGCCTGTGCTCTCTGGCGTTGGCGTTGATGCCGTTATTCTTGTCTTCCCATTATTGTCCAGCATTGTGCTGGTATTGGCGTCATCTGTTCTTGGGCGTGCAGCGCTAGCTCTCGGAATCTTGCCCACTGGAAACGAGATAAGGCATCAGCAATGATATTATCTGCCCATGAAATGTGCTTTGCCTTGAGTACAACGTTTACTTGTAGTGTGACTGTTGTAATGGCTCGTAATACTTTTAGTACTAGAGGGCATTTCGTAGACCTTCCGTTTATGGAGCCCACTACAGCCATGTTATCGCACCAGATCAAAAGTTCCGTATTCGCTAGTCGCCTGCCCCAGATGTGTAATGTTAGCCAGATGGGGAATATTTCTAATAGGGTGATGTTTCTTGTCCACCCTGCCGTTTGCCATGAATTGGGCCAATGTCCTGCCACCAATTCGGAGTCTAGTATGGCTCCAAACCCCTTGCTCCCAGTTGCGTCAGTGTATAGGACCCTGTTTGACCGGGTATTTAAAGGCGTTCGCCAAAGTAAAACCCCGTTGAAATCTCTGAGGAATTTTCCCCATGTTTCCAGGTCTTGTTTCACGTCTCTGCCTAGCCGGATATGCAAGTGTGGTTTGGTGAGTGATTTGATTTTGAACTCCAAGCTTCTGGCAAATATCCTTCCTTGAGGTATTATTTTGGATGCGAAATTGAGGCTGCCTGCCAAGGATTGTATTTCCTTTACAGTCCCCTTTTCTCTCATTATCAGGTTTTGTATTTTTGCCAGGAGTTTTGATATTTTTGTTTTGGGGATTCTGCAGAGTCCCTTTGCTGAGTCTATTTCGATGCCCAGAAAAATGATGTTTGTGTCTGGTTTGGTGGTTTTTTCCTTCGCTAGGGGAACTCCTCACTGTGCGGCCATGTGCTCGAGTTTTGCTAAAGCCCGGCCACATTCCTCTGAGTTTGGTGACCCTATGACCGTGAAATTGTCTAGGTAATGCACTATTTTTGTCCCTGGTCTCTGTTTTAGGAAAGCCCATTGAAAAAGGAACTGAATTGTTCAAATAGTGCACAGGATACTGCGCACCCCATGGGGAGGCATCTATCTACGTAGAATTTGTTGTTAAAAGTGAAACCTAGCCACTGCTGTGACTCTGGGTGGACTGGCAAGAGTCTGAAAGCAGATTCGATGTCCAGCTTGGCCATCAAAGCATTTCTGCCGCACTCTTGTATGAGCCTTACCGCTTCTTGAAAATGCGTGTAAGATACTGCGGATTCTGTGTGTGGGATGCCGTTGTTTAAAGACTGGCCTTTAGGGTAGGAGAGGTGATGAATTAGTCTCATTTTTCCGGGTTCTTTTTTGGGGACCAGGCCTAGTCGAGATATTAAATAGTCTTTTAAAGGCTTGAAATCCCAGGGACCTGCTACCCTTCCCAGTTGCAGCTCTTTCTTGATTTTGGTTTCTACTATCTGGGGGTTGTCCCTGGCTGATTTTAGGTTCATTGGGATGTATTGTGACCCAGTGCCCTTAAAAGGGATGAAAAAACCTTTGGTGAAACCCTGCCATAGTAAACTGCTGGTTTCCCTGTCTGGGTAGCTGTTTAGGGCATCCCTAAAATTGTCCGGATTGATGGGCCTGGTTCTAAAATTGGGATATCATTCTTTCTTGGCTGGTAATCTGGTGCAGTTGCTTGCTGCATGGTCACCTTTGCAGTTTGTGCAGGCGTGTTTGTACCAGCATTCTTTGCCCATTGTACACTGGTTTTTCCCAAAATTTCTACATGGGATGTTGGATTTGACAGCCTGCTGTTTGTTCTGTCTGTGGGCATTATTTTTAGCCGCCCAAGGCTGGTTCCTCCGAAAGGGCTGCTCCCCTTTTTTGGATTTATCATTGTCATGGGATTTGCTTACTTGGGGATTTTTGCTATTTTTGGAAGAAGACTGCATGGTATCTTCTTCCTGGGGAGGTTCGGCGTTGAGGGTGTATAAATCGTTCTGGACTTCATTCCACTTAATGGCCGGCCTTTCTGACATGCTCCTCCTAAATCTAATGTCGTATGCAAGCCATGTCTTCCCCCTCTGTGTTACTTTTACTTCCCTTATTTTATCAACGTATGCCCAGATCTTCCTGCCACCCAAGGGGAATTTTTCTTCATATATTGTTGCTAAGATGGCAAAGGCCTGTAACCAGTTGTCCCAGTTTTGTTCGACATGGGCGTTTCTGGCAATAGCTTTTTCTTCTATTTTTTTGGGGTCTCTGAAAGAGTCTTTCCCTTTGCACTGGGCTTCTATTAGGGAAAAGATTTCTATAAATTCTTTTGCCCATATGGCTTCTTTGATTGTGTTATCAATGTTCCATGCCAGGCATCTTTTGTATCTATTTAATATCTCTGTTTGGAAGGATTTCATTTTTTGGTCTAATTGTGCATTACAGATTGTTACAAGGTCAGTTGTATTGCTGCCGGGTGTCCCTGTCGTGCCTGTATTGTCTGTGCCTGGGGTTGTCCATGCTTGTAGGGCACCTGTTGGATCAGTTTCTGGAGTTGTGGAGGCTGTTGTATTTATAGCTGTGGGCGCTATTGGCAACTGCTGTGCTTGTTGTGCCAGGATTGCTATAGGTGGTGTTACGGGTGGGTTGACAACCATTATTGTAGGTTCTATTGCGATGGTGGGGTTTGAGGCCCCAGGTTCCCTTGTGGGCGGTGTCTGTTTCCCCCTTATTTCTACCATTAGATGCTGTAATTCCGCTACATTCTCGCATAGTTTTGACAATTTTTTGGTACCTTTTCTGGCGCCTTCAGATATTTTTCTCCTTTTTAATGGTGCAGAAAACTCCTCCTGGCTGGGTGGGCTGGTAATTCCTTCCCTGGGTAGGCCGTACATGTTTTCTCTAACCCATGCCCATCCGTAGTGTTCTGCCGCTTCAATGACTGCTAGCAATTGTGGTGATTTGGGCTTCTGCGCCGGTGTTGGGGGTGCCCGTGTTTTCCGTTTGGGGCTCATGTTTTTCTATGCCTGCTATAGGAAAAAGAAAAAGGGGGTTTTATCAAGGAGTTAAACCGTAGTTATCGGCAAGTTCTTTGCGCCTGTTCTATTTATTGCCCGTGCTGGGTAACTGTTGACTGGTGCCTTCTTGTCCGGGTTCAGAAAATTGGGCAGCCCCCAGGCTTGATTTACTGGATTTAAATTGGTTTCGCTGTGAGGTCGCCCTGCAATATTACAGAAATTATTTTAAATCTGCAGTCTTTGGGCCCGCCGCGCTTGGAACTGTGTTTGCTAGCTCTGCGTGGCTGTAAAGCAAAGACGAGCTCCCAAGCTGGCTTGTGACTCTGCCCGAGTTTAAAACTGCCTTGTGTTATCTTGCCCCGTCTGCCTTATAATGCGGGGGTTCCGGTCCACTGTAATAAAAACTTCCGGACATAAATGTCTATTTATCCTCCCTCGTAGCCCCAGCGCGGTGGCTCACCTTAAAGTGTTGAATCGGAAGCCGTCCGCGCCGTGCTGTTCGTGTGCCACTTCTCCTTTGTTCGCACTGGTTTTTGGGATGATACCACAGCACGCGTCTTTGTTTGTTTTGTTTTGGACATGCTCGCTGCTCGCTTCTTGTTCTGTGGCGAAAATGTTGAAGTTGACAGCGTCCGCGCTGGCCGTTCGGTTGCCGCTTCTTCCTTCGTTAAAGCTGTATTGCAAATGCTTTGAATAGTACAATGTTCGGGAAGGAAAAAGACACTGCGATATACAGCGAACTTCAAGAATTGCTAAAGAAGCAAGAAGATTTGGAAGACACTGAGTAAACAGTGAACCTCCTGTTTGCTTGGGTCCCCGTTCAGGGTCCACAAACAGATTGTGTTTACTCTGAGCATGCTGCCCTCATTTATAGGACCCAGCGAGGCCCTGGGTCTTTGTAGTGTATGTGGTGGGGGCTGCTGTTGTCGCAGCCCCCGGCCGGATAGCCGACTGTCTGACCCCCTGGTGGGGGCAGATCTTTGAACCTGGGCCCTGCCTGATGGTTGTTTCCTTATGGCGCTTAGCACCTTGCTGTTTGGAGGAAGGGTGCGATGACTGTTCGCACCTTACCCTTCCGTGGCTTTTGTGCTGCCGAGACTGTGTGTCTCCGTAGCTGGGGGAAGGAGAGGAGCAGACACGGGGGGTTGGGGCTGCCCCTCTCCCAGCTGCCGATGGTAACAGCAGTTACCCTGCCTCGCTTGTGGGATGCCCATGCAGCATTGCCCAGCCCTGCCTGTCTCTTGTTCAAGTGCCCACACTCCTGCTCTCTTTCTCGCTTTGCTCTGTCTCGCCTGGCTGCAATGACACCGTACCTCCTCTTGCCTCCTGTTTATTTTTAAATTCGAAAGGGCACATCATTGCCCTGTCATAGGCTATACTTGTCGGCCATATGAAAAATGGGTTTCTGTCTCTTTGGCGACTTTGTCATTTTTGTGTGTGCAATTATGGCATACATTATTTTGCTTATTTTCTGCATGGTTCACAACTACTAATCCGTGTAGTGCCCTTATTGGGAGGACATTAAAGAGATTTAATTGACCTTTATCCTTTTAATGACGCCTGCTTCATCTTGAACCTTTGGTTCCAGTCAATTATCCCCTAACATTTCTATGGAACTGTGGCTGAATTTTGAATTAAGATTGATTGCACCTCTTAAAAAACAACCTGCGTGCCACTGAAATCTTATTGCCATGGTTCGTCCTATGCTCTACCATAGACTCGATTTTTGTCGTGGTTGAATGGCGGTCAAACCCTTGGCGACTTTCCAACTCTCTCACGATAATTTGTCATCCAATTGGAAGGTTCAGATCTCAGGTCAAATCTCAGGCTTATTCATTGGGTTATCTGCCAATCATAGCCCTCTCAGGCTGGTTGATTGAATTATTTTGATTTTGTTCAGCCAATCAGAGCCCTTGAATCTCCTAAAGGAAGTTGGAACGTCTATTTAAGGCCTAGGTGGTCCTATCTAAGATGGTGGAGAAGGAGGTGATGGAGGAGAAGCTTTGCCTTGCACCTGCTGTTGCAGAGGCGGCACGGCAGCACAGGAGCCACCCAAGGGAGTCACATCCTCAAACCCTCTTTTATGTTCCTTTATGGATTTTGCTAGGCTGTGATGGAAGTGGTACTCGGGAGAGGCTCACACTTGCAGGGTTTTTGGAGGGCGTTGGAAGTGCTTTGAGCATATTTTTAAGGAGTTTTAGGCATTAGATGTGGCCTTTTGTCTGGTTTGCTGGTCTCTATAGTGTTTTTGTGGTCCATTTTGTGTCCCTTCTTCTTGGTGTGTAAAAACAGATTTTAAAAAACGCTCCCTTTTACTCTTGTCCCTTTTTTGTTTTGTCTCCCCTAATCAAACTTAAAAAGGCAAAAAATACTATCCTGTTCCTGATATTATTCCCAAAAAACATGTCTTGTTTCTTCAACCCAGGGATAGTATTTCTCCAGGACTGAAATCTTTGCACTGGCTCCCAGTGGCTGCGAGGATTAAGTTCAAAACCCTCTGCATTGTCCACATGGCCTTCGGGGGCCTGGGGCCTCAATACCTTCAACTCTCTCTTCCTAAATATCTTCCTTCTCGAGCTCATCACAGATCCGCCTCCAGCTCCCTCAGGGTCAGTCGCTTCTCCAAGCACTGAGTTGGTGGTAGATCTCTTTCTTCGGCTGGGGCCTCCCTCCGGAACAGCCTCCCCACCTCCCTGAAACCTGAGGAGAATCATCTCTGGTTCCGGAAGCACCTCAAAACCTTTCTTTTTGCTTCTGCTTTTTCTCCCCCTCTCCTCTGCTGACTTGCTGGCTGAAACTGAAACTGCACTGGTTACCTGGATACCCTCTGATCTCGGGCCCAGGTCCCCTGCCCCTCCAGTGGCACACATGCACTGCCTTCCTGACAACCCTCGCACTTGGCGACTGTTTTCTGTATCCCTACAGTCCCATTACCAGCACTTGACACCTGACGCCTGCACTTAGACTTGCACTTGCCACCTGCTGGCCGTACTTTTACTTATTGTTTATTTATTCTATTAGCCCATGTACTGCACTCACCTCTCCCCCCGCACTTTCCCCTTCCCGCTTCCCATGAACTTGCGCGATCTGAATGTCACCTGGCCTAGTAGGATCGCTGTCTGTCTTCCCTCTGTTCCCCCTCCCTTGACTCGTCGCAACTTGAAACACTTGTGGTAGGCGCGTTATAAATGCCATATCATATCATATCACTTGCTGTTGTGTTGGTTTGTTGTGTGGTGTTGTTTGTCTAGTAGGGAGCTGACTTATTCTCAAGGTGTTCTTGGATTTTGGATTGTTTTCACAGTGTTACGTTCTCAGAATGTGTTTGGTTTCTCTCCGTTTGTTGGGCAGTTCTCTCATGATGCACCTAGGCAGGTGTGAGGGTACGAAGGTGGGAGAGGAGGAGGAGCAGCTGCATTTCTACTCATAGGAGGAGGGGGATTCTCGATTTATGGATGCATTATTTTACTTGATGCTGATGAATTGATGCAGGCCACGTAGCATCTCTGAATCTACAGGGGATGCTGAGGCATTAGAGAAGGCTTAGGGGGAGTAGGAGAGGAGAAGGGGTTAGGGCCATTAGAGGAAGCCCTGAGCAAAGAGGGAAGGGAGGCAGGACCACCGGTTGAGGCCCCCACTGATGCTGGGCCTCTTATGAACCCCCTCAAAGAAGCACGTGAAGAGTCAGGAGGGTATGCTCCTCACGTGGGAGGAAGGGCTTCTGCAGCAAGCCCCCTGGAGAAGATGTATGGGAATGCTCCTGACTGGACAGGGGCCATGGAGGCCACTGAGGAGGAAGTTATCTCCACCCAGAAAGGTGAGGGTGCAGAGGATGAAGAAAAGGGGGTCCATCAGGATGAGCTTTAGCAGAAGAACTTACATGCCAACCTTCTGAAGCATCTAGGAGGGAGACTTTCTCGCTGAAGCTGAGAAACACATTTCCCCATAGGCTTGCATAGGGGTTTGAATTATTTTAGACGGGAGAAAGGGTAAAATAGCAATATTTGTAATTGACGAATTGGGAGTCTCCCAACTAAATCAGGAGAGCTGGCATTTATGGTGCTGTAGAATGTGGTGGATCTCCCTGAAGAGGAGGGGGAAGAGCAAAGGGAAAGGGACAAGGAGGTGGTTTAGGAAGGGCTTTACCCAGCACTTGCTATTGCAGAGGGGACAAGGTGAGCACAGGAGGAGTTCCAGGGAGTGATGCTCTTTACCCCTCCCCTCTACCCCTACACGGCTCTGTTGGCTCTGGGTGTGGGGCTATCAACCCTTCAACCAGGTGCAATTCCTAGTAGATAGGCACTCATCATCTGTGTGGCTGATGGCCTGCTGCCAGTAGCTGTTGATGGCCCATCTTTATCCAAGATACTGAGTCACTCAGGACGGCGTCCCACACCATCTCCTCCCCGTGGCTGCACCCACACTGCTCATAAACCTTTCAACTTGATTCCGCGGTGTACTGCCCATTGATGCCATCAATCCTAAGCTTAACATCCCCAGTCTAGTTAGCAACATTTTGGCTGTGTGCTCATTTTGTTGCTGCATGCGTTCTTCTTTCTCTAATTGATATCACAGGCGCTGCAGGAAAGCATCACAGCACATTTCTAGGGTGTCTCCACCTTGTGATGTTTGCTGCAAGTCCTCCAATCCCCGACATATGCGAATGAAAAGTGGCCTCTTTCACCTTGATGGGTGAGTCCATAAAAGAAACCGGCGGGCACTTAAGGTTACCTTTATGTGAAACTACCAGTGGATTTCCGCGCAAGTTTGTAAGACGGTCCCTCAACAGCTGTGCTGCATCAGGATTATCTGCAAGGCATGGGCTTTAGCCATGCAGGTCAGGCTCAGCTCAAGCTCATACACCAGAAGGAGAACCAACTGGAGAATGGGTTGTGATGGCTAACCCGGTTGGTGGCCTCCTAGAAAAGTCATAGAGCAGAGCAGACATACAACAGCAGTTTCCACTCACACGGTGGCAACAAATGCCCTATCTAGAGTTCTGCTATGAGTGCTGAAATAATCTGTGATGGCATAGCCTGTCACACAGGGGCAAAGTAGAGTTTTAACAGGTTGTGCAGCGGCAACTTGTGGCACACCTGCATCTAATGCAGCACATTTCTGGCATGGCATGGTAACTCCAGCTGAAATGTGAGTAGATCTTCTTTGACACAACAATCATTTCTTTCACAGGCTCAAGATCACTGATACACATGTGATCATGTGGTGGAGATGGGTGAAGCAGGGGACATCCATTGTCTTGTTAATTTGTAATGCAGCAACAACACCTGATCCATTGTCTGCTGCAGCAAGGTCCGAATATAACTTAGAATGCCTAGGCCACTGTCTCTCCATCTGCTCCACCTTCTACCAAAAGTTAACTCTTCCGTGGCTTCTTCCCTGAAACCCTTGCATGGCCAACATTGTCTAGAGCTGAACTGCATAAACATGCTACCTCCTTGCATTACTCTGGAGCCATTCTTGGCTGGGAGAGGAAGGAAAGGCCACCCTGTGGGCTGTGGCTAGCATGCAGACAAAGCTCTGACCAATGCTCTACATGTCCATGGTGTAGTGGGTTGTTTGTTCCACTGACTGCTGTGGTACCCACTGCATTGTAGCCATGACCTCATTGTACATTTCCAGTATCACTTTGCAAGATAAAAAAAAACAATGCCTGGCAACTTCTAAATGATGATCAACTTGTCATAGTAGCTATTGACACCCATGGTTTTTCATATAAGTGTAGAGCAAAAAGTGTCTTGCCAAAATCATAGTTATGTAAGCATTGAGCAGATTGTGCCTGTCTTGTGACGTGTGACATTCTGATTCCCGCTCAAAGACTTCCACAGCAATGTCTCGACACCATGGGACATCCCTACTGTGCATCATTGTGGTATGGGAGTCGAGCTTTGTGCCCCCTCCCATGCATTGATGCAACTGCACAATTTCTGGGGGTAATGGTGCGGACTGGTGGAGCCATGTTAGGTCTCTGAAGGCATGGGGAGGGATGCCCTTCACATCTTGTGTTTTCTTCCAATGCCTGTGCATGGTGCTGCCACATATGGGGCTGCCTAGATGTGGTACCTAAGTTGGTTGCTGCCCTCCCTCGGCACACACCGTTTTCTGGCAGAGTGTGCACATGTATACATGCAGTTTCTATTTATTCTGTGTGAAGTACTGACATACCTTTGATTTTCGTTGTGATCTAATAACACACAGGGTGGGTTCATCTGGGCACGGTGATGCTGGCAGGGGTGTGAGGTGGTGTTCTGGATGCCATGTAATAATGTAATGTGCTTTCTGACCTGCAACAGGAAAACTGTTTCTCACAGGTGGGTGATAAGGTTCTAGCACCACAGCAGCCTGTGCGCTTCCAATGTCATTTTCTTCCTCCTCAGTAGCACTGCTTTCACGCAGAAACGCATGTTCCCGTCTGGTCTCTGATGGATAATAAAGAATCTTCGTCTTGACCCTAATCCATGCCATCATCATCATCATCATCATCATCATTATTGTCTGCCTTTCAGTGTATGGAGTGGAGCAGATTGAGACCTGGTGTGGTTGCACCGAATTTATAAAGCACCAATATAGCGTCAGCGCAATATGTCTATTGTGTTCTTCCCTGATCTTTTGTAGATAAGGTCTGCAGCCACCCCCCCGCCCCCCTTTATGCCCCTGAGATGATGAAAGGAATTGAAATTGCAAGGTCTTCTATTGGTCTCTGTCAATGTTCCTCGTCATGGTGCAGTACCTGTGAATGCACTCCAGTGCGACCTGTCATGAGGGTATGAAACATGAGCTGGTTTATACTTTCAGTTGACCACATATAATTCTGTCTTCCCCAGTACATGCAGCAAGTACTGATGTAGATTTGGAAATACCACAAACAGCACATCTCCCTCTACCTCTGGCTCATTTCGGCATTTATAACTCGTCCTAATGTGTCATTTGCTCACTAATTGGCGTATCACTCGCCTCCTTTGATCTTTGCCGCTTGCTCCTTCCAAAATCACGTGAGCGTGGGTATGGCATATGCTGACCTCTGTGATTCCTGGCTCCTCCTGCTTCTCCTCCCCTGTCTTACCTAATAGTGTGTGTCTCGTCCACTCACTTCAAGAGAAAGACACTGACAGGAGTATCAGCCACCTCCCTGAATCTATGCTGCTTTCAGCCACCAAAATCGGGCGAGCATGACGCTCCCACAAGCTGCCGTCATGGATTCCCTGCTCCTCCTGCTCCTCTCTAATGTGAAGCACAAGCTGGGCACCTTTGTTTTTCTCATGTTCCATATGTTGCTTGCAGTCACTTAAACACAGAATGCCTAGTTTCTCCTCCTACCACCAACAATTACTGCTACTGTCTCCAGACTTCTGCAGGATTCATTCACATCTGTGTGTCTCTCACAGCCCCCAAGCTGCTCTCCCTAAAAATGATTCCCCATCCATCAATTCAAGCCAGAAGACCCTTGCATTGTTCACCCAATCAAATCACTGAAAGCATAAAAAACAAGAGCAAGCAAAACCTATCCTAAATCTAAGTCAGAGTCCTCTCTCACTACTTGCATCGACCCTTTCCTACTCGCCTATTCTAATTCCTCTGCAGTTTATCCCACCTCCCTTCATTTTCTAAGCCCGAGTCCAGCTCTGAAAGCTGCCTAAGACTGAAAAGGAGCTCCAACCACGAGTCCCCTTTAAGACACATGGTATGACTTTATCTGAAATGCAGGTGGTTCAAGGTTTTAGCTAATAAGGTTGCTCGGGCTTTCTTAGAATATGATGGCAGCATTACACATTTTAGTCTGTTCCTTGCATATGGTGAGTATACCAGGCATGACTGCTATTAGACATTATTTCTAAATAATTGGAAGCCACCGTTGGCAACGGATCGCAACATCTGACTATTTCAGACTGTGCTTATTTATTATGCCAATACCTACCACGCAAGGCTGTAAAGCTCACCTGGCCCCCACGGAGGCACTGCTCTGGTCTGGGTTGCTGTGGCCTCTTCAAGCATGATGCACAGAATTCGGACCACCGATTGGACAGGACCCCCAAATCTTGCTTGTCTGGCCCGTAGGAATATCCTTCTGCAGATGAGAAAGGGGATTAACTGTCTGCTGAATAATGTGCTTGCTCCCCCCTTTCCCCCTTCGTTCTTCTCTGACTTCCTCCAAAACCCCCGTTTTAAGCTCGCCTTATGGTTTGGAAGGATGAACTCTCCATCCTGCTTCTGGTGCAGGGGCGCGCGTTCGTCCAGTTACTTCACTGGTTTTCAGAATGGCTCTGGCAAATCCACTTGACTTTACTGAGCGATACGCCGTAAGTATGAAGATGCAAAAGTTCAAGTGTGAGCCTCCTTTTCTGTTGTCTTTTTCTGTCCTTTATTTCAGGTGCAGAACAAAGGCGATACGTTGAGGGGTTAAATTGCCGGGGTAAAATCAGGTGAGTTAGTGATGAGGGCGACCCCTCTAAATGTCTTTATAATTCCCCAGTAATGTCTTTTGTCCTTTCTTCATAGGGGCTGGGGTGCGGTACCTGCCAGAGATGTGGCGCCGACCCGAGATGTGGAATGGTTCACCAAGAATAGCCGGTAAGTAATATGGCAGAAAATTCGGCTTTCCTCTTGTGTTCCCTTGCTCACCTTTTGTCTCTTCTTCTCTCCCTTAGGTGCAGTGCAGAGATGTGGCGACCGGCACTGAGAGCCGCGATGGAGCCGGGGCGGCGTCTCGGGAGCAGGTGAGTGAAGCGCGGCGCTGCAGCGGGCAACGCAGTGCTTTTAAATGGAAGTCTTCCTTCAGGAATGCTGGCGTGAAGATTCCGGATGCAGGTAAGAAGGTTGAAATAGTTCTTGGTTTTCACCTTTCTCTTCTCTTATTCCCTTACAGGTGTTCCAGGTTCGAGGCGGGCGTGGCTGGAGTCCAGGTGCAGGAGCAGACACGGTGAGCGTTCAGCTGCTGGGATGCAGAACAACGCGAAGCACGTGTGGCTGTCCGGGCGTGGCTTAAATAGCCTTGGAAGAAGTTCCAGGTGAGTATTCTTCCACAGCCCCACCCAAGTAACAAAATAGTTCCTTCAGAAAAATAGTCCCTCCTAAGCCTCATTTGGCTTGGTTCTTCATGCTGCATGGTCTGCATCAGGTGAGTGTGCAGCATGGTCTGCTTCAGGTAAATGCACCAAACACTTCCCCTTATGAGCCTGGCACCTATGGCGCCAGGACTGATGTCCAACATGAGCCTGGCGCCAACGGCGCCAGGACAGAGTCCAAAGAGCCCCTATAAAGGGCCGCTGGGCTTTTACCCTGGGGCGTGATGCCTGCTCTCGGGGGTGCTGGGTGTCATGATCTCTGCTTCCAAAAGGTCAGGGTTTTCCCAACTCCCTTGGAAGCAGATCCATAACCCAGGTTCCGAGTGCCAACCAGTCCCAATTGGGACCTTTTGGACCCAGTCCTGGCGCCAGTGGCACCAGGCTCATAAATATGCCCAGTCCCAGCGCTGGAAGCGCTGGGCTCATAATGCTTGGGTGGACTTACCTGCAGCAGACCATGCTGCTTACTTGCCTGCCAGTTGAGCCTCTGATCCTCTTCTGTTTGGAACTACTTTTCCTGTTGGGTGGGGCAGGAGCCACTCCCTAGATTCAGAACACTGGAACTCTTCTGGAAAGCAGGAACTCTTTTCTTACCTAGGGGTGGCTGTGGAAGGAGACACCTAAGCACTACAGGAGGCTATTTAAACCACACCCGATGGATGAATCTTGCTTTGCGTTATTCTGCATCCTCTGCAGCAGAACGCTCATCGTGTCTTCTGCATCTGATCCTGGGCCTAAGGAAAAAGACTTACCATCCTGAATCCAGTCTTCAGCAACACCTATAAAGACAAGAAAGAACAGGTTAGCATTACGGTCTTCAGTGACAGCTCTTCACTTACCTGGTTCATCGGCTGTCACCAACGCCTCGCGCTGCATTCCGGCATCTGAAAGACAAAGGCTTACCTACTCTTCGTGCGCTCCGGAGGTCTTCACACTGCATTCCGGCATCTGAAAGACAAAAGCTTACCAACTCTTCGCAGGCTCCGGAGGCCTTCGGCGCTGCATCCCGCATCTGAAAGACAAAACAAGGTGCGTTTAAAGACATTGGGGAACTTTAATACTCACGTGCCATTACTCCTTTCCACATCTAACCCAGTGGGTATTCCGGCACCCTGCAGCCGCTCCGAACTTGTACCTGCAAAATAAAAAGACAGTTAGAGCGCATCGTGAAGCAGGCCACAAGCGCTTACTTACGTGCTTCCAGGCGCTTCTATTCATCACACGGGCTCCATCTTCAACTCACTTCAGCCCGTCATCCGCCATCGCCGGAACCCTGCAAAACAAGAGACATCATTACTAAAGACTTTAAAGACATTAGAATTACTCGAAACTTACCGTTCGTGCAGTAAACGACGGACAGCAGTCCTCTGAAGTCAAGAGGCCTGCTCCCCTTATCCAGTGAAGAAACTGGTTACAGCACCCTGCCCCGAGGCAGATGGGAGAGCACAGCGTTCACTTACCTAAGGTGAGAGCGTTAACCTTTGGGGTTCTACAGGAGAAGAGAAAGGGAAGAAGAGAGAAACATTCAATAACCCAGTTCCTTAATCCCATATTTTCTATCTGCAGACATCTTACCCTTCGAGTCAGACATACAGTGCACAGAGGTCCAGCCCAAAGAGCCAGCCGTGTGTTACACATCACCTTTGAAGATACGGTATACGCCCAGTCAAGACCGGCGCCTCTACGGGAATCAGGTGAGCGTTACAGAACGCAAAGCCTACCACAAAACTCCCGTCCAGGCGCTATGGAAACCTCGGATACCGACCAGCTAGCCCAGTTACTTGGGGAACTAAGGGCAGAAGTGCATGCAGCCCGTCAGGAAACGAACGCTCTAAGAAGGGAACTGATTATTTCCAAGGAGCGAACAGATGATCTCGCTAGACAATTGCTACAGTCACAAGCCGGACAGACCCCGTTACCCGCATCTGGGGGAAATCTTCCTTCTACATCCTCTATGAATCCAGTGCAGATCAACCTACCTGGGATTGTACCTCTGGCTCCGCCCGAACGATTTTCTGGTGACCCAAAGAGGTTTGCAGTATTTATCAATCAGTGCCGGTTGCATTTCTTATGCCGGCCAGCAGCCTTTCCAACTGATCAAGCTAAAGTAGCTTTCGTGCTTTCGTACCTTAGTGGCAATGCGGCAGACTGGTCGATCCCTCTAGTAAATCAAGATGATCCGGTCCTCCATGATTTTCAAGCTTTTCAGCTCAGTATGGAAAAACTTTTCGCAAGACATTCACAGGGGCAGGCCTTGGACAATGAGCTTCTTTCGTTGCGACAAGGTAATCAAGACCTTTTGGCTTATATTGCGTCTTTCAACAGACTGATAGTGGAAACTCAATGGCCTGAGGACAAAAGGATTACGCTGTTTTATAGAGGTCTACGTGGAGAGCTCAAAGATGTGTTAGCCCAAGTAGTGAATCCCCCACAAGATTGTTCGGACTATATAGACTTAGTCGTTCAAATAGATCACAGACTGCAGAACAGGAAGGCCGATCGTTCCAAGTTTGATGCTCGAGTATTTTCCAAACCGCCAACTCCTTCCAAAGGAGTAGACTCCGGGGAACCCATGCAAATAGGGGGTCTGAAAGGTCCTCTAACACAAAAGGAGTGGGAAAGGAGAAAACAGTTGCAATTATGCCTCTATTGCGGAAACTCAGGGCACTTTCTTCGAGACTGTCCGGTGAAACCTGCCAAGAAGGCAGTAGGAGCTGCAGTTACCAAAGTTACAAACTCTGAGCAGGGAAACGACCTCGCCCGACAAGAATAGAGGTCCTCTTGCTGAGCGTGAAAACCAGTTCCGTGACCTCGCATTTCGTGATACCTATGGTCCTCATTAGCCCTGATAATCCGGATCGATTACATGCAATTGAAGCTTACGTCGACAGCGGTGCCATCGGCAATTATGTGGATCATGAAATGGTTTTGAGGATGAATCTAACTCTTTGTCCCAAGGCTGTAAAGGACGTCATTACTACGGTGGATGGTACGGAGATAGCCTCCGGGCCAGTAACGCATACGACTCAAGAGGTGACGCTAGTAAGTCAAGATGGACACCATGAGAAGATCGTGTTCGATGTGATCAAGGCCCCTCAGTTTCAGATTATTCTAGGAATACCTTGGTTAGAGAAACACAATCCTCTGATCGATTGGCGAGCAAGAACGGTCCAGTTTCCAGAATGTGTCTCTACTTGTCACCCTCCACCTGGTGTTGCACTGGCAGCAATTTCTTCAGAGACTCCCCAGTTACCTCCCGAATACCTAGAATACCAAGATGTTTTCCGGAAGGATCAGGCTAACTCTCTACCTCCTCATAGGTCTTATGACTGCCAGATAGACCTGATACCTGGATCTACTCCTCCTTGTAGTAGAATTTATGCCCTCACCGAGCCTGAGAACCTTCACCTTCGACAATACCTGGATCAATACCTGGCAAATGGGTTTATTCGTCCTTCCAAGTCCCCTGCTTCTTCAGCTTTGTTCTTCGTTCCAAAAAAGGAAGGAGACCTTAGAACTTGTATAGATTATCGCTCCCTGAACCAGATCACCGTTAAGAATAGATATCCGTTACCTTTGATCCCTGAACTCCTGGACCAAGTCAGAAAAGCATGCATATATACAAAGCTGGATCTTAGAGGAGCTTACCACTTGGTACGAGTAAAAGAGGGCGATGAATGGAAGACGGCCTTCCGCACCAAGTATGGGCTATTTGAATATCAGGTCATGCCCTTCGGACTTTGCAATGCCCCGGCCGCCTTTCAATATTTTATGAACGATGTCCTCAGAGAGCTCATAGATGTGTGTGTTGTTGTTTACATTGACGACATCCTCGTTTATTCTTCATCGGAATCTGAACATCGGAAACACGTGAAAATGGTCCTCGAAAGATTGCGTCAACACAAACTTTTCGCTAAGTTGGAAAAATGTGTTTTCAACGTGACTGAAGTTGAATTCTTGGGATTCATGTTATCACCTGGCGGAGTGCGTATGGATTCAAAGAAGGTCGATGCAGTTCTCAAATGGCCATCACCATCCTCCGTAAAAGGTGTGCAAAGCATGTTAGACTTCGCTAACTTTTACCGCAGGTTTTGTAGTGATACACGAAATTGCAACCTTGCCAATCAGGGCTTTAGATGACAGCATTAGCCGCTGAAAGCCAATAGTGTATTCAAAGTATGTGCTAAAAATGCTGACAGTAGTCTGTTGTAGCACTTCCATTATGCAGTAGTGAGCTACAAGGAATATGCAGGCCTAGTATGAAATAGGTCAAATTAAGCATTGTTGATAGATAGGCAGGGAGGGCCCCTAGCTATGTAGCTAATAGGTTTTTGGAGTGTTTGGAACATCATGGCACCTATATAGCGCTTAGATAGCCAGTCTTAAGCGCTATAAACACTAAGCTATGAGTGCATGCCTTTTAGAGCTTGCAGATGGGGTTAATACATCGCTGCTTCCCTTAGAATATTCAGCCTCACTAACGGTAGCCCTGGCTCCAAGCTAATCTTCCTTTTCTCTGGGAAGGTACTGATAAGACATTCCTCAGCCAGCGCAGATGGGAACAAGGGAGGGGGTAGGAGCGAGCAGGGAGCATCTCAGAGAGAGCTGGGTTTTTTCCATGAGCCAGTTGCACAGGGAAAGTTCTGGAACTGTGCGTCATGGTGACTGACAGCAAGAGATTATAAAATATCCATGCACACATGGATCAGGGGGAGATCGCCTGTGGACTTGATTCGTGTACAGTCAGGTGCCCGGAATTGGCTCTCACGGTGTCCTCCAGCCTTGTTTTTCTATGAGAAACCCAGGTCTCCCAGGGCTGAGATTAAGGGACGTAAGACTGTGTTTCTCTATGTTTCTCTATATTTCTCTATGTTTCTCTATGTTTATCTAAGTTCCATGTTTCACTATATTTTGCATTGCTCTTTGTTTTATGCTTTGTAATATTCTCTAACTTGAATCCCAAATGTATATGAAATTCACTGCTTAGAATAAATATGCTAACACTTTGAGGGTGTCATTTGTCACTAGCATGAGATCACTGCTCAGCACAATAGAACCTGTATTTTGGGCTGAATTGGGTATTTTTGCTCTCAAAGGGCTGGCCCCGAGGAAGATTTTGCCCAATATCAAGACATTTGGTGGCAGCTTTGTGGGATTTGTGAAGAGCAGTGCCATGCTGACATGACAAATGGTGTGAGAGAACACAGTGTAGAGTGGGGAGCAGGCTGTCGCATTTCCTTGATGGTCTCACTGCAGCTCTGAGACTTCAAAAGGCAGCAATGTTGTGTCGGTTTGCCGTGGCCGATAGCTTGTGTGGTTAAGACTCCCTTCAGTAAATCAGTCGTGACTGACTTATTGCATGGGATTGGTGCCAGGGAGTACAAGGCAATAAACGAGCGGGAAATGGCTTTGTTTAAAGCACTCCGATGAATGGTTAAGAAAGATGTATGCTCAATTAGAAAAATAATTTTATCATGTGGTTTCCCAAGTTTAAAGTTGTAATTTGGAATGCATAGTGAGACGGAGTTCTCATCTCTATTCTGTCATGAGGGCAGGAAAAAAAAAATAATTGCAGGGATTTGACATGCAAATTGTGAATAGTGATTTAACCATTGACTCAGCCCCAGTGTGCTAGCGAGTGGGGGCTGTAATGTTCGGAGGCGAAGGTTCGTCTTTTTTGATATATGCTTTTGAAGGGTTGGCATTCCTGAATAATGAGGAAGGGGAATGAGCCATGCTTAGGAGAATGAGTAACATCTGTGCTGAGAGCCTAAAGAGTTTTTTCTTTCTTTTGGCAACTGTAAAATTCCATGTGCTAATGGTGGCAAATTCTGTTTAAAGGAAACACACTAAAATGGTTATATTGCATTTTAGGCTGTGCCATGCTTATATTGGGTGAGAGACTCACTTAAAAAGGAAAGTGAGTGAATGTTATTTGGATTTTCGATTTTTGTGTACTGATTTGAAATTGCAGAATCAGTTTGCAATGGTTGGGGGGAAAAACAATTTATATTTTTCTAAATTGCCCCTGGAGTATTTTTGACTGTCCCCATGCTATGCCATGGATTTGTGCTGTTGCCTTATAAGTGATGTATGCTTTGGAAATAGTGACCTGTTGACTGTGATACATGGGGAAAAATGTTGTTGACACATTAAACAGCCCACAAGCAATAGAGTGTGGGTTGTTCTTGCAGAAAAAAAAACGTGCAGGGAGCTGCACTAAACATTGGCATTTTTATTTTTAAATGCACTGAACTGAGTGGTTATAGTTTGGCAATGGTACAACAGAATGAAACATCTGTGTGTGATAGGATAGCACAAAGATTTAATGGGTTGTGAGTTCTCTTGAAAGATCGCACATTACAAGAAAAAAAAAAGACGCTTTGACATTTTGCAAAATTACATGGAGTAGAAAAATGACAAGAAAAGTGCCGCTTTTGAAAAACAAGAGTCTTGCTGTGTGTGCAGAGCTTGTGCCTTGAAGCTGTCTTGGGCGAGGTGCGTGAAGGCAAACAAAAGCAGAAACAGTACAAGAAAGAGTTAATCTGGATGAATTGTCTGAAACGAGTGAAGCCGCCACAGTATAAGAGTTATAGGCAAAAGAGATAAGCTGCGTGCTCATGGCGCTGCCAGGTGCACACGAAAGATAAACATGCCTGCATTCCTGAGGAAGGGGGAGCAAAAACAGAGAGCTGTTCAAAAAGTAAAGAATTTGCCCAGTAAACTGTGGTACGGAGCAAAGGCTTCATGCAGGATGGCAGACGGGCACATCACATCTGAACATTTACCTATGCATCTGTGAATGGGCCAAGAAAAGACAGCTGCCCATTCCAACAGACATTACTGTGCAAACCGCATTCCCATGTGATGTGATGTGAAGTGAAGTAAAGCGCTATTGCTGTGCAAGCTGCATTCCAATGCTCCATGTGATGTGAACTGAAGTAAAGCGCTGTGCACTGGAGAAGAAACCTCTAGGCGCTTTGAGAAGAGAAAATACACATCTGGCAAACTGCAAGCTACATTGCCAGGGGATGGAGTAACTGACAAAGACATTATGGCATTCCAGATGGAAGCAAAACTGACAAAAAGTGCTTAGCCGTTTTGCAAGAGACAACATGCAGAGCGGGGCTTTGAAGTACAACATGAACACTGCACATTAGCCATGATCCAGAAGCCACACGGCTTAGTGCAAGAATGAATGATTTGTTGAAGCAACAAAAGAAACTGGCTTAGACTATCGCACTCAAAGGGGTGGTTCAAAAACAGCAAACGCCCTTTGAAAAAATGACAAGTGAAAAAACCAGAGGCTTGAAAAGACACTGCTAAGAAAAGAAAGATAAATAAACAAAGCTGCCTGTACAACTGCAAGCGGTATTGGACTGAAAGACTTTACCTTTGAAAAATGGAGTGATGCCAGCAGGGCAAACTGAATCAAGATCATGAGACACTTGGAAGCAAGTTGGCGCCTGGCATTGGTGATCGCTTTGGTGAAAAAGAAAAGCATTGTGCGACCTGGGTACTTACTATATGGCTTTGTAAAAGCACAGATCAGTCTGAGGTACCATTGACCAGCTATGATTGCATTGCACAAATGAGTTTGTGATTAGGCAGTTACACCCCGTATGGTTGAGTGTAAATAAGCCCCCAGAAACATGCAGAAAGGTGATAAATAATTGCAGTAGCAATGACAAAGTGTGTAGTTACCTGATGAGACTTTTTGAAGATGGGGGTGGTATTATGGGAAGGGGTGGATAACGCTGATATTGAAGTTTTGATGACATCCTAACATTTCTGTTTGTATTTTGCCTAGGCAAAGCACAACAAGACATTTTACAATATCAGAAAGTGAATATGCAGTTTGTGGGTGACACTGATCAAAGAAGGGTCAGACGCATTCTCAGAGAAAGCGAGCCACTGCGACATGCTATTTCAACTTTAACGTGCCCTGCACCGCACTCAATGCTGTAACCTGCGAAAAGTGTCCAACAGAGTAATAACTTTTGCTGAACTGGCACGATGCAGACTTGGCTAATTATCAAGTATTTGATGCTACACATTTAAATGACATGTTTTGCCCTTTCTTGTTTAAAGGACTATGGACAATGAATTGTGGACTGTAACATCAGGCACCACATACAGCTGTGTGACACAGCAATTGAATGCTAACACATTGAAAAATGGTTTTTAAATGCACTGTTGAGATGAATCTGAAAAAACCAAATGGTTTTACTCTTCCAACTGAATGGCTTTAACCAGAGATGTTTTGTTTTTTGAAAAAAAAAAAAATATTCTACATTGCACGTAGGCAGGAGAATGATTTATGAACTGTTGGGGCAGCAGAATTATGCAAGCAGGAGTGTAATTAATTTTGAGATAAGATGAGTGCGCACATCAAAGTCACCTGTGCGTAGGTTAAGATTCTTAATTGAAGTAATGCTGCCAAGTGTATGAGCTATAATTTGAAATGGTAATCTTTGAAACACTGGATACTTTTACAGCCAGCTTAAGGCAGGTAAATGAAACCATGACTGACTTGATGTTTGATTTTATGACACAGAGTGTGACACGGTTTTTTGTTAAACCAACCAGTTTCATGTTTTTGTGGGGACAGCTGTCTCCAGCACACTAATGCAAAGAGTCACCTTTTGATTGTAAACATTTGGAATAATTCTTTGGAAAAGCGCTACAAATGAGTATCCACATGGAATTGCTAGTGTACTGGCCTGGCACATTGTCAGGCATCTTTTGTCACTGAATGGATACCATTTGTTTAATTTGTCTAATGTGATGTTTTTCTGACCAAGAACTGCAGCGAGTGTTCTCGCCAAGATTTAATGAACTATAACTTGACTAAATGAATTTTTTCCATGGTGTGATGAAACAGCCACTGCCGGATAGTAGTATGGTGTTTGTGGCTAAAGTTAATATTGTATATGGTAGATATCCCACTTGAAGAAGGGTATTCTCCAAGTCACAGAAGGTAGACACTGTGAACCTGTTAGATTTTCCAGTGGTAAGACAACATGTAAATTGTAGACTGGTAATGCACACCTTCATTATTACAGTGCTACACTTAGACATAGATTTATCATGAGGCAATGTTTCCTTAGTACTACCAAGCTGCTACAAATGGAGTCCATTTCTATGGCCCATCACTAGAGTGCGCGTAGCTAGGGAGCTAGATTCATTAATTGCAGGAGCTTTATATGCTTGTGACATAGAAACTGTGCACAATAAGCTAGCCACTATGGGTTCTGATGCCAGCTCTGCTATAGAACTTCTGGCCTAGTGGGGCCCATTGATATGCCCAGCACTGCTACAAGTATTGACAGCCAATTGAAGATGACAGAATTTTAGACATGAAGACATTTTTGTCTGCCATAGGGCAGGTCAACAAGACTGCTAAATACACACAATGCATTGTATGGCAAACATTGTTAAATCAGCAGGTGTTGGCTTTTTACTGGGTGGGGGCGACCATCCTCCACACACTGGCACGCAGAGCTACAGTTACCAGCATACATATGGATTGAATTGCTTGCTTTTGATTGCATGAATAACACATGCCATGCTTTGATGTAAATTAGTAGAATTGTTTTTATTTAGACAACCTGGTGCCCATGGGTTCACCTTGTTCACGAAATTAGATGGTTTCTGGTTGGGTTCCACCTACCTGGGGGAAGTGTCTAGTCACACAGCCCATAGTCACGCTTGAATGCCCTGGGATCAGGGGGAGGGTAGGCCCTTAGGGTGAAAGGCTGCCAGGTTTTAGAATTGGTAACCATACATAAATGCAATAGTGCATTGTAGATTAGACTACACTGGATTGCCTTGACATTTTAACTGCATGCTGCTTTTTAACTGACAATCAGTTATACAAAATTGATTTAGGTATTTTTGTGTAGGCCATGTTTTGGCTAGAGTAAATGTCCATGTTCACTTGGTGTAGGTATTTTTTGTGTAGGCCAGGTTTTGGCAAGGGTATATGTCACTGTTCACTTTGTGTACATTTTTGTTTAGGTAGTGTTTTACCTTGCATGCCACGCTAACTAACCGCTAGAAGATAGTTTGCTTAAACCTCTTGCAAAGCCCCAAGGTCTTTATCACTGCACTAAATACTATATTGATAGGTATTAGTCAGCATTTTGTCGCACACACGTTGAATAGGGGTGGAATGTAGTGATACACGAAATTGCAACCTTGCCAATCAGGGCTTTAGATGACAGCATTAGCCGCTGAAAGCCAATAGTGTATTCAAAGTATGTGCTAAAAATGCTGACAGTAGTCTGTTGTAGCACTTCCATTATGCAGTAGTGAGCTACAAGGAATATGCAGGCCTAGTATGAAATAGGTCAAATTAAGCATTGTTGATAGACAGGCAGGGAGGGCCCCTAGCTATGTAGCTAATAGGTTTTTGGAGTGTTTGGAACATCATGGCACCTATATAGCGCTTAGATAGCCAGTCTTAAGCGCTATAAACACTAAGCTATGAGTGCATGCCTTTTAGAGCTTGCAGATGGGGTTAATACATCGCTGCTTCCCTTAGAATATTCAGCCTCACTAACGGTAGCCCTGGCTCCAAGCTAATCTTCCTTTTCTCTGGGAAGGTACTGATAAGACATTCCTCAGCCAGCGCAGATGGGAACAAGGGAGGGGGTAGGAGCGAGCAGGGAGCATCTCAGAGAGAGCTGGGTTTTTTCCATGAGCCAGTTGCACAGGGAAAGTTCTGGAACTGTGCGTCATGGTGACTGACAGCAAGAGATTATAAAATATCCATGCACACATGGATCAGGGGGAGATCGCCTGTGGACTTGATTCGTGTACAGTCAGGTGCCCGGAATTGGCTCTCACGGTGTCCTCCAGCCTTGTTTTTCTATGAGAAACCCAGGTCTCCCAGGGCTGAGATTAAGGGACGTAAGACTGTGTTTCTCTATGTTTCTCTATATTTCTCTATGTTTCTCTATGTTTATCTAAGTTCCATGTTTCACTATATTTTGCATTGCTCTTTGTTTTATGCTTTGTAATATTCTCTAACTTGAATCCCAAATGTATATGAAATTCACTGCTTAGAATAAATATGCTAACACTTTGAGGGTGTCATTTGTCACTAGCATGAGATCACTGCTCAGCACAATAGAACCTGTATTTTGGGCTGAATTGGGTATTTTTGCTCTCAAAGGGCTGGCCCCGAGGAAGATTTTGCCCAATATCAAGACAGGTTTATCCCCGAATTCTCTCGAATAGTCCAGCCCATCACTGCCTTGTTAAAGAAAAACAAACGTTTTGAATGGTCTACCGAGGCGGAACAAGCTTTCCAGGATTTGAAGACTAAATTTATCTCTGCACCAATCTTAAAACACCCTTGCCCCGAACTCCCCTATATCGTGGAAACTGATGCTTTGAGCCTTGCCATGGGGGCAGTTCTATCACAAAAGGACCCGGTAACCAATCAGTTGCATCCCATGGCATTTTGGTCCCGCAAATTCTCGCCTCCTGAAATCAATTACACGATTACTGACAAGGAACTTCTGGCTATCAAGTCTGCCTTTAAGGCTTGGCGGCATTATCTGCTGGGGGCCCAACACACCGTTACTGTGATTACGGATCACCGAAACCTGCAATATTTGAAAACCGCAAAAGCCCAATCCTCTAGACAACTCGGTTGGGCATTATTCTTTGCCGAGTTTGACTTCATAATTACCTATCGACCTGGTACAAAGAACGGTAAAGCTGATGCCCTTTCTCGGATGGGAGTGGAAGAACACTTGATCAACCCAAAACCTGTACCAATCATTCCCGAACAAAGAATTCTGGGTGTAATCGCCACAGAATCCATAGAGGAAGTTAAGGATAAAGCCAGGCAACTTGTAACTCCAGCAGACATACAGAATTGGTATCTGCAGGGAAAGGACTTTGCAGTAAAGGACAACTTATTGTATTTCCAAGAACGATTATACCTACCCAGCACAGATTTACAGAAAAAGGTAATCTCTTGTTATCACGATTCTTTAATGGAAGGACATCCCGGTATGGCCAAGACCTCAGAAAAGATCAAGCGCTACTTCTGGTGGCCGTCTTGGAAAAAAGATATCAGAGACTTTATAATGTCCTGTGGAGTATGCGCCCAAAACAAGAGTCAAAAGGAAAGACCAGCAGGCCTCTTACGCCCTATTGACATCCCACCTCGCCCTTGGCATACGCTTTCTATGGACTTCATCACCGATCTACCTCCATGCTCCGGATACAATACGATTCTAGTAATCGTGGACTTATTCTCCAAGATGGCGCATTTCATTCCGCTCAAAGGCTTGCCAACAGCAGCAACTCTGGCCCGAGAATTTCTCGAAAACATCGTCCGACTGCACGGTTTTCCTTCGGTTCTAATTTCGGATCGAGGTAGTCAATTTATTTCTCATTTTTGGCGAAGTTGCTGTCGGTCGGCTCAAATTGATGTGAGACTATCGACCAGTCACCACCCTCAGACCGACGGACAAACCGAGAGGACCAATCAAACTCTGGAACAGTATTTACGCTGCATGCTGCAACAAACTGAAAAAACTTGGAAAGACATCCTTTGGATAGCCGAATATGCCTACAATAACTCTGTCCATTCGGGAACTGGGAAAACCCCGTTTTTTCTTTTGTACGGCAGTCACCCTCGAACCTCGGAGTTGGATCCCCTCCAAGATCTTGAAACACCAGCAGTAGACTACCTGCATTCTACAATCACCCAAGCCTTTAAGGAAGCTGTTTATCACCTTCAAAGGGCTAAAGAACAATACAAGAAAGGAGCAGATCAACATCGGAAGGAAGCCCCTCAATATCAAGTAGGGGATCAAGTCTGGTTATCCACCAAATATCTACCTCTAAAAGGGCCACGCACATTCAACCCAAGATACCTTGGTCCCTATTCCATCACTACCATAGTAAACCCAGTAGCGGTCAAGTTGGACTTGCCCCCGCACATGAAGATACATCCGGTCTTCCACGTCTCTCTATTGAAACCCGTGCAACCTCAAACCCGACTAACTAAATCTCCAAAACCTATCCTAGTTGATGGAGAACTCGAGTTTGAAGTCAAAAGCATTCTGGACTCCAAGATCTCCAAATCTAAACTATTTTACCTAATTGACTGGAAAGGCTACGGCCCCCAAGAGAGATCCTGGGAACCTGCTGAATATGTCCACGCTCCTCGCCTAATCAAAAGATTTCACCGAACATTTCCTGACAAGCCAAAACCCCCGGAGAAGCCCGGATTGGGAGGGGCCTTGAGGGGGGTTACTGTCATGATCTCTGCTTCCAAAAGGTCAGGGTTTTCCCAACTCCCTTGGAAGCAGATCCATAACCCAGGTTCCGAGTGCCAACCAGTCCCAATTGGGACCTTTTGGACCCAGTCCTGGCGCCAGTGGCACCAGGCTCATAAATATGCCCAGTCCCAGCGCTGGAAGCGCCGGGCTCATAATGCTTGGGTGAACTTACCTGCAGCAGACCATGCTGCTTACTTGCCTGCCAGTTGAGCCTCTGATCCTTTTCTGTTTGGAACTACTTTTCCTGTTGGGTGGGGCAGGAGCCACTCCCTAGATTCAGAACACTGGAACTCTTCTGGAAAGCAGGAACTCTTTTCTTACCTAGGCGTGGCTGTGGAAGGAGACACCTAAGCACTACAGGAGGCTATTTAAACCACACCCGATGGATGAATCTTGCTTTGCGTTATTCTGCATCCTCTGCAGCAGAACGCTCATCGTGTCTTCTGCATCTGATCCTGGGCCTAAGGAAAAAGGCTTACCATCCTGAATCCAGTCTTCAGCAACACCTATAAAGACAAGAAAGAACAGGTTAGCATTACGGTCTTCAGTGACAGCTCTTCACTTACCTGGTCCATCGGCTGTCACCAACGCCTCGCGCTGCATTCCGGCATCTGAAAGACAAAGGCTTACCTACTCTTCGTGCGCTCCGGAGGTCTTCACACTGCATTCCGGCATCTGAAAGACAAAAGCTTACCAACTCTTCGCACGCTCCGGAGGCCTTCGGCGCTGCATCCCACATCTGAAAGACAAAACAAGGTGCGTTTAAAGACATTGGGGAACTTTAATACTCACGTGCCATTACTCCTTTCCACATCTAACCCAGTGGGTATTCCGGCACCCTGCAGCCGCTCCGAACTTGTACCTGCAAAATAAAAAGACAGTTAGAGCGCATCGTGAAGCAGGCCACAAGCGCTTACTTACGTGCTTCCAGGCGCTTCTATTCATCACACGGGCTCCATCTTCAACTCACTTCAGCCCGTCATCCGCCATCGCCGGAACCCTGCAAAACAAGAGACATCATTACTAAAGACTTTAAAGACATTAGAATTACTCGAAACTTACCGTTCGTGCAGTAAACGACGGACAGCAGTCCTCTGAAGTCAAGAGGCCTGCTCCCCTTATCCAGTGAAGAAACTGGTTACAGCACTCTGCCCCGAGGCAGATGGGAGAGCACAGTGTTCACTTACCTAAGGTGAGAGCGTTAACCTTTGGGGTTCTACAGGAGAAGAGAAAGGAAAGAAGAGAGAGACATTCAATAACCCAGTTCCTTAATCCCATATTTTCTATCTGCAGACATTTTACCCTCCGAGTCAGACATACAGTGCACAGAGGTCCAGCCCAAAGAGCCAGCCGTGTGTTACACATCACCTTTGAAGATACGGTATACGCCCAGTCAAGACCGGCGCCTCTACGGGAATCAGGTGAGCGTTACACTGGGCCTGGCCTGGTGCTCTGGGGGTAGGCATCATGACAGCACTCCCCCCCAAGGCCCCTCCCAAGGCCGTTTCCCCAGGAGGTTTCGGTTTGTTCAGGAAATTCTGATGGAACCTTTTTACTAGCCGAGGTGCATGTACGTGGTCGCTGGGTTCCCAAGATCTTTCCTGAGGCCCGTACCCCTTCCAATCAATTAGATAGAAAAGTTTTGATTTTGAGATCTTAGAGTCCAAAATGTTTTTCACCTCGAATTCAGGCTCCCCATCTATCTGGATTGGTTCTGGTGGCTTTATTAATCTGGTTCCTGGTTGCACTGGTTTCAAAAGCGACACATGAAAGACGGGATGAATCCGCATGTTAGCTGGTAGATCAAGCTTGACTGCCACTGGGTTAATTATAGCTTTGATCGAGTAAGGGCCTAAATACCTTGGATTAAAAGTCCGAGGTCCCTTGAGCGATAAGTGTTTGGTAGCCAACCATACTTGATCCCCTATTTGGTATGGAGGCGCCTCCTTGCGATGCAGATCCGCATTCTTTTTGTATTTCCCTTTCGCATATTGTAAGTGTGCAGTAGCATCCTTGAAGGCTTGAGTAATCGTAGAATGCAAATGGTCCACTGCGGGAATTTCGAGGTTTAAAGGTGAGTCCAGGTCTGAAGTATGAGGGTGATGTCCATATAGGGTATAAAAGGGGCTCTGACCAGTTCCAGAGTGTATCGAGTTATTGTATGCATATTCAGCCACCCATAAAATGTCCTTCCAGTTACCCTCCGATTGGTGCAACATACATCGTAGATATTGTTCAAGGGTCTGGTTCGTTCTCTCCGTCTGACCATCGGTCTGTGGGTGGTGGCTGGTTGAGAGTCTTACGTCGATTTGTGCCAGTTGACAACACCTTTTCCAAAAATGAGAAATGAACTGGCTTCCCCGATCGGAATTTAGTATGGACGGGAATCCATGTAGACGGATGACATTTTCGAGGAGTTCCTTGGCAAGAACAAAAGCTGAAGGTAATCCTTTCAACGGAATAAAATGGGCCATCTTGGAAAATAAATCCACCACAACCATAATAGTATTGTATCCATTACAAGAGGGCAGGTCCGTGATAAAATCTAGTGACAAGGTGTGCCAAGGTGCTGGTGGAATGTCTAAGGGTTGAAGAAGACCGGCGGGTTTTGTTTTTTGACCTTTGTTTTGGGCGCAAACTCCACAGGACATCACAAAAGATTTAATATCCTTTCGCCAGGATGGCCACCAGAATTGTTGTTTAATTTTTTCCTCTGTTTTGGCAATGCCAGGATGTCCTTCCATCAGAGTATCGTGATGACGGGAAATAACCAGTTCTTGCAATTCCTTTTCTGGCAAAAATAAACGTCCTTGGAAGTAAGGTAAGCCATCGTTGATTGAAAAGGCAGACCCCCTTTTGATCCAATCCTGCAAGGCTGAAGAGTCCAGGAATAGTTTTACCCGTGCTTGAATGTCTTCAAGGGTTTGTAAAGTGGTTATCCCCAAGATTCTTTGTTCGGGAATTATCGGCACAGGTTCTGAGTTTGTGTCCATTTCTCCCATTCCAATTCGAGATAGCGCGTCCGCTTTGCCATTCTTACAGCCAGGACGGTAGGTGATTACAAAATCGAACTCAGCAAAGAATAAAGCCCATCGGAGCTGTCGTGAAGGCTGAGCCTTGGCAGTTTTTAAATATTGTAAATTTCGGTGATCAGTGATCACGGTGATGGTATGCCTGGCGCCAAGAAGATAATGCCGCCAAGCCTTAAAGGCAGACTTAATGGCTAATAATTCCTTATCGGTGATTGCATAATTTATCTCCGGCGGCAAGAACTTCCTGGACCAAAATGCTACGGGGTGCAGTTGGTTGGTTTCGGGGTCTCTCTGAGACATGACAGCTCCCATGGCTAAGCTGGATGCATCGGTTTCGACTATATATGGGAGATCAGGACGTGGATGTTTCAAAATAGGTGCGGATGTAAATTTAGCTTTTAATTCTGTGAAAGGCCTGTTCAGCTTACTCGGTCCATTCAAAACGTTTATTCTTCCACAAGAGTGCAGTGATGGGTTGCACCACCCGTGAAAATTCTGGGATAAACCTGCGATAAAAATTGGCAAAACCAAGCATGCTTTGAACACCTTTCACCGAACTAGGTGATGGCCATTTGAGGATGGCATCCACTTTCCGTGAGTCCATTTGGACCGCTTTAGGTGTCAGGATGAATCCAAGAAACTCAACCTCGGTGGTATGGAAAACGCATTTTTCCAGCTTTGCAAACAGTTTGTGCTGGCGCAATTTCTCAAGGACAGCCCTGACATGTTTTCTGTGATCAGATTCCGAAGAGGAGTACACCAGAATGTCATCGATATACACGACAACACAGACATCGATGAGTTCCCGAAGGACATCGTTCATGAAGAATTGGAAGGCAGCAGGCGCGTTGCACAAACCGAAAGGCATCACCTGGTATTCGAATAGTCCATATTTTGTACGGAAGGCCGTTTTCCATTCGTCGCCTTCTTTTACTCGTACCAGATGATAAACCCCCCGGAGATCTAACTTGGTGTATATGCAAGCGTCCTTCACCTGGTTAAGGAGTTCAGGGATCAAAGGCAGAGGGTAACGATTTTTAACAGTTATCTGATTCAATGCGCGGTTATCGATACAAGTTCTAAGGTCGCCTTCTTTTTTTGGCACGAAGAACAAAGCCAAGGATGCCGGGGACTTTGACGGGCGTATGAAACCATTGGCTAGGTATTGATCTAAATATTGTCTCAAATGCAGATTATCCGGCTCAGTAAGGGCATAAATCCTGCTACAAGGGGGTTGTGCACCGGGCACCAGATCGATTTGGCAATCGTACGATCTGTGAGGAGGTAACGTGTTGGCCTGTTCCTTTTGGAAGACGTCCTGAAAGTCGTGGTATTCCGGAGGTAGTTGCATGGAGACAGAGGTTACTGATGCTAGACTGAACTTCAGATTTTCTGGGTATCAGGTTCGTGCACACTCTGGAAAGGTTATTCTCTTCGCTCGCCAATCAATTCGAGGATTATGTGTCTCTAACCAAGGGATTCCGAGTATAACCTGAAACTGTGGAGCCTTGATTACATCAAACACAACTGCCTCCCGATGGCCGTCCGGACCTACAAGTGTTACCTCAGCTGTGGAATGTGTTACCGGTCCCGAGGCAATTTCGGTTCCATCGACTGTGGTGATGACATCTTTGCTGGTTTTAGGACGCAGGGGGAGGTTAATCCTGGAGACCAATTCACGATCCACGTAGTTTCCTATAGCCCCACTATCGATGTATGCCTTCATTGCATGCAACCGCTTAGGCTGTTCCGGATCTACGAGGACCATTGGCACAGTGAAATGCGAGGTCTGAGAGTTCGTTTTCAAGCTCGGCAAGCGGACCCCTACGCTTGTCGGGCGGGGTCGTTTCCCGATACAGAGGTTTCATGGATTTTTTCAGTGGCTTCTACCACCTTCCTGGGCGGCCTTGCCGGGCAATCTCGTAGAAAGTGTCCAGAGGATCCACAATAAAGACATAAGTGCATCTGCTGTCTTTTTTCACGTTCCTTTTGCGTTAAAGGTCCTTTAACTCCTCCGATTTGCATTGGCTCAGAAGCTTCAGCCCCCTTGAGGTTAGCGTGGGTCCTGACTAACATCCGGGTCTCAAACTTGGACCGATCTGCTTTTCTGTTTTGCAGTCTGTGGTCCAATTGGACCACTAAGTCTATATATTCTGAGCACTCTTGGGGCGCATTTACAACTTGGGCCAGGACATCTTTAAGTTCTCCGCGTAGACCTCGATAAAATAACGTGATTCTTTTATCCTATGGCCACCCAGTTTCCACAATTAGTCTATTAAACGTTGCAATGTAAGAAAGGAGGTCTTGATTGCCCTGTCGCAGAGATAGAAGTTCGTCATCTATAGCCTGCCCCTGGGAGTGACGAGCAAATAACCTTTCCATGCTTGCTTGAAATCTTTGAAAATCACGAAGAATCGGGTCATCTTGAGTTATCAGTGGAACTGACCAATCGGCAGCACTGCCGCTGAGATATTACAATACAAAGGCTACCTTGGTCTGGTCATTAGGGAAGGCCCCAGGTCTGCACAGGAAATCCAAACGACACTGATTCATGAATATGGCGAATCGTTTGGGGTCCCCAGCAAAGCGTTCGGGTGGGGCCAGCGGCATGTTTCCAGGTAGATTAATCTGCACCGGGTTACTGGAAAGCACAGGAGCGGGGTTCCCTCCGGAACCGGGTAAAGGAGTTTGTCCAGCTTGACCTTGCAAAAGCTGTCTAGCCAGGTCATCAGCTCTTTCCTTTGTTACAATCACTTCCCTCCTGAGAGCATTAGTCTCTTGACGAGCGGCGTGTACTTCAGCCCGTAATTTCCCCAGTAGTTGGGCCAACTGGTCAGTCTCGGAAGTTTCCATAGCGCCTGGGTGGGAATTTGTAGGAAGTCTTCGCGTTCTGTAACGCTCACCTGGCTCCCACGGAGGCGCTGGTCTGGGTTGCTGTGGCCTCTTCAAGCGTGATGCGCAGAATTCGGACCACCGATTGGACAGGACCCCCAAATCTTGCTTGTCTGGCCCGTAGGAATATCCTTCTGCAGATGAGAAAGGGGATTAACTGTCTGCTGAATAATGTGCTTGCTCCCCCATTTCCCTCTTCGTTCTTCTCTGACTTCCTCCAAAACCCCCGTTTTAAGCTCACCTTATGGTTTGGAAGGATGAACTCTCCATCCTGCTTCTGGTGCAGGGGTGTGCGTTCGTCCAGTTACTTCACTGGTTTTCAGAATGGCGCTGGCAAATCCACTTGACTTTACTGAGCGATACGCCGTAAGTAAGAAGATGCAAAAGTTCAAGTGTGAGCCTCCTTTTATGTTGTCTTTTTCTGTCCTTTATTTCAGGTGCAGAACAAAGGCGATGCGTTGAGGGGTTAAATTGCCGGGGTAACATCAGGTGAGTTAGGGATGAGGGCGACCCCTCTAAATGTCTTTATAATTCCCCAGTAATGTTTTTTGTCCTTTCCCCATAGGGGCCGGGGTGCGGTACCTGCCAGAGATGTGGCACCGACCAGAGATGTGGAATGGTTCACCAAGAATAGCCGGTAAGTAATATGGCTGAAAATTCGGCTTTCCTCTTGTGTTCCCTTGCTCACCTTTTGTCTCTTCTTCTCTCCCTTAGGTGCAGTGCAGAGATGTGGCGACCGGCACTGAGAGCCGCGATGGAGCCGGGCGGCGTCTCGGGAGCAGGTGAGTGAAGCGCGGCGCTGCAGCGGGCAACGCGGTGCTTTTAAATGGAAGTCTTCCTTCAGGAATGCTGGCGTGAAGATTCCGGATGCAGGTAAGAAGGTTGAAATAGTTCTTGGTTTTCACCTTTCTCTTCTCTTATTCCCTTACAGGTGTTCCAGGTTCGAGGCGGGCGTGGCTGGAGTCCAGGTGCAGGAGCAGACACGGTGAGCGTTCAGCTGCTGGGATGCAGAACAACGCGAAGCACGTGTGGCTGTCCGGGCGTGGCTTAAATAGCCTTGGAAGAAGTTCCAGGTGAGTATTCTTCCACAGCCCCACCCAAGTAACAAAATAGTTCCTTCAGAAGAATAGTCCCTCCTAAGCCTCATTTGGCTTGGTTCTTCATGCTGCATGGTGTGCATCAGGTGAGTGTGCAGCATGGTCTGCTTCAGGTAAATGCACCAAACACTTCCCCTTATGAGCCTGGCGCCTATGGCGCCAGGACTGATGTCCAACATGAGCCTGGTGCCAACGGCGCCAGGACAGAGTACAAAGAGCCCCTATAAAGGGCCGCTGGGCTTTTACCCGGGGGCGTGATGCCTGCTCCCGGGGGTGCTGGGCCTGGCCTGGTGCTCCGGGGGTAGGCATCATGACAAAGGCTATAACAGGCATACGCTGTCCTTATCTACATAGTATAGACTGTATATGACACATTACAGCAGTAGCTGGGAATGTGGGGTTGCATTTAGCATACAATGATAATGGCTGCCTTAAGGTAGCAGCACCTGGCTACATGAAGCTTTACTGGCATGGGAAGACAGTGGCTAGACCCTTGAACCTGGCCTCTGTTCCTTCTGTCAGACATCATTGCAGTTATACTTTTCTTGGTAAATAATTAAATAGGATTTTGCCTTCTTTGGTGACTATTTATTATTTCATGAATCTTAAGTTTATCTAAGGGTTGTATACATATGCATGAATGTTATCAACATTTCTTAAGAAGACCTTGCACTTAAAGGAAAGACAACTGATGATTAGTATGGAATAAATAGCAAGCATTGTATAATGTATTATTGCACAATGAAGTATGTCTACAGTTTATGAAGCTAATTATGCATTGATCTATTTTTTTTCTTGTTGGTTTCTTTTATGCAGGACACATTTTTCATCTGACCCAAGGGCCAGTGGGGCTCATTACGAGTATGACGGTGTGGGAAAAAAGTGTCTGTAAGGGAATTACTGCCACTATTCCTGCTCTGCCATACTACGAGTTTGGCCTTGGAGTGGGTGATTTACCTCCAGCATCGTGCTGGAGGTTAACCCTCCTACTTTCTGCCGAAAAACTGGTCAAATCGGCAGAATTACTGCCGTGGTAATTCAGCCGAAATCCCACATGGAGTCCTATGAACTCCAAATTAATGGGGACTAGCACTGCCACCAAAACTTGCAATCTGCCAGTAAATCTGCCGGACCAAGTGGTGGTAACGGTAATTCCGTTGGGCAGTATTCCAGCAGATTTACCACCGGAATACCACCCAATTCGTCCCATTGGGCCTCATTACACGGACGGCGGTAAGGGTTAACGGTCACCGTTAATGGCAACGGTGACCGTTAACCCTTACCGCCGTACTACGAGGTCCCTTTGCGGGTTGGAGGATTTAACGCCTGCTTCTTGCAGGCGTTAAAATCCAACCCGCTAAGGGACCTCGGAGCTAATTACGGCACCGCAAAATTGCGGTGCCGTAATTAGCGCCTTCCCCATTTCCATAGAGCCCTATGGGGCAGAAATGGGAATGGGGAAGGGCAATGGCGGAAAGGGGATTTACCACCCCTCCAACCTTGGAATGGGGCGGTAAATCCCCTTTCCGCCAAGGCGGTGCCGGTATTTTACCGGCATGGACCAAGGTGCTAATAGCATTCCGTGTAATGAGGCCCATTGTCTTTTTAAGGTAATCTAGTGATTGGTACAGCTGAAGTATTGTAAAAACCTGTTTTTTATAGCTTCTGAACACGAGATTGTATTTTACCCTTTTTTGACGGCCCTTGATACAATTGTGTATTTTCGTATATTTATGACCTGCTTGTATGGATACATTTGTAAGGGTCTGAAATAAAGTGTATTTATTAATTAATTAATTCACATGCAACATCATTTCTGGTGATGCCAGCAAGGTCAAAGTTAATGTGAAGTCACTTTCTGTCATATCATCAGGGTTGCAGGTAATGTGTCATTATTTCCTGCAATGACATTGGGTGTGTGATGTGGCTTCTGCTGTCCCGGGTATTTTGGTGAAATAAGCTCCATGGTGGAGTGCGTGGAAGGCCCAGCTGAAGAGTAGGGAGAAGTAGGTTAGCAAATGGATGAGGATTTCCAGGCGCATGGTGATGGTAACTGGCAGTCAAAGATGCAGCTGGACAGGCAGAAATTGTCAAGGGCACTATCACTGGGTGCAACCCCTGCGGGCAGGGAAAAAAAGAAATCCCCGGTGTGAGAAGCCACACGGGACTCCTTTCAGAAAAAACAAAACAAAATTGGAGTAAATGTGACTCCCACAGGTGGGAGAGGTGTGAATGGCGTTGCGCTCAGCGCCCTGTCGCTGTCTTCCTAGTTGCGCTTCCCTGACAGGCAGGTGAGTGCCAGAAACCCCTGCCGCCTCCCCGGCGCGCCTCCTGAAACGGCCTTGGAACCCAGGCTATTGAATTAGAGGTGCTCCCCCAGCGGGTTGGGCCCAACATTACAGATACCTACCGGCCGAGTTGAGGAGGTTTGTGGGGCGCCCACTGCTGCAAACAATGCTGGGCTGCGCCTGATATACGCAACCCAGCCAGATACATTAAAGGGACACCCCCAGGCTGCAGGTGATTGCTGGGCTGTACCTGATATAAGCAGCCCAACCAAAGTGGACATTGGGGCCCCCACACACGTGTTGCTGCTACTGATCTGCCCGCCAAGCTCCACCTGGAAGAAAGAACGTCAAGAAATGCAGCAGCAGGGACTTGAGACAGCCCTGGCCAGGCTGTCTCCTAAGTAAGGTGTTCATAAATTGGGCCTCATTACAAGCATGGCGGTCCGGGAACTACGGTATCGGTAAGCATGCCGGTACCGTAGTTCCTGGACTGCCATACTATGAGCTCTGCTCGCGGGTGCCATTGGCGGGTGTAACGGCACCCGCGAGCACAGCACGTCGGATGCACCGGCACAACTCTGCATGTGCCGGTGCATCCGACCTCCCCATCCCCATTCAGCCCTATGTGGCAGAATGGGGATCGGGAGGCCCTTGATCCCGGCACCCGCAAATGGGCAAGTACCGGGTCCACCTACCTCGGCATGACCCGGTTCTTGCCCATTTGCGGGTGCCAGAAAAAATGCAACTCCGGCGGCAGCCGTGCCCTTAATAAGGGCACGGCTACTGCCAGAGTTGTAATGAGGCCCATTGTTTTTTCTACAATGCACTTTACATTTTTTGCGCATATTTTTGAAGAAATGTTATTTTATTTTGAAAGAACTCTTTATATATTTTAAAAGGGCTCTTTTTATATGTTTGCAATGTTTATTAATTACGCAGCTGCTGATGTTTATATTATGAATAGTGTCTTGTGATTCCCCCTTTTTATACAAAACGTAGAAAACCTGCTGCTGTACCAGAAGAAAGTATAAGTAATCAAAAGAACTAGGGAGGCCCTACACCAGCATTCCGATGCCCGCCGTACCCTTTTGTGTGCCAAGTTATTTTAACCCAGTATTTTCTTCTACTATAGGGGTTTTGGGGCATCTCTTCCATCCTAACCTTTGCCTTTCCGTCCCTTGTCAATTTCCAAGCGAGGTCCACCAAGGCGATCTGGATCTCAGGTAAGCGTGGTTTGGAGACAGGTTAGAGGCGTGTCGTGTCTGTGTTGTGCCTTATGGTCGCATAGTGACCACGCTACTGTGTTGTGCCTTATGGTCGCATAGTGACCACGCTATTGTGCTGTGCCTTATGGTCGCATAGTGACCACACTATTATGTTGTGCCTTATGGTCGTACTTAGACCACACTACTGTGTTGTGCCCTATGGTCGTATTTAGACCACACTATTGTGTTGTGCCTTATGGTCGCACCGATGTCCTTCATCCGCCAATCCTCTGCACGGCGCATCGCCCCTAGCACACACATTATGCTACTTTGCCTTACCGTGATCATGTTCCCCTTCTGTGTCATGCAAAGCAATATACTCTGCAACGGTAACAGCTACATAACCCATAAAAATGGACTAGCCAGACCCGCCTGCCCAAGACATTACCCTATCGTCTGCCCCACACCATTCCTGCCCACTACTCCAGCCTTCCTCCCGATCTCACAATCTGCCCATCCTACCCATGACCACGCACATCATTACGATGTCCTAGACAATAAGAGTGCAGATAGATCCAAGCAGAACCCTACCGACACTAGAGCACCCTGCCCCACCCATCATCACAGCCCCTCCACGATGACCGACCTTACTGTCTCTCAAACAACCACCCTTATCCCTACCGATCGCAACAATAGACTTGGTGCCAGAATCCACCACAAAACTAGCAAACGCCCAGCTAAACTACCCAACAAAACTAACAAGTACACTATAACCCCCATCAACTCTACCCTCCATACACTAAAAGGAGCTCTTCTAAATGTTAGATCACTAGTCGCCCATTCCACAGAAGTCGCCGACATCATTCTGACTAACAACCTAGACTTCCTTGCTATGACAGAAACTTGGTTACATGAGGCTGCGGGACCATCCCTTACCCTAGCCATCCCTGACAACTATACTATCCTCAGAGTAGACAGACCTAACGCTCGAGGAGGTGGTGTAGCCCTCATCTTTAAGTCCTCACTCGATATCAGACTAGGCTCCTCTCCTCTACTCAAATCATGTGAACACCTCACAGTCAAACTACAAACCTCCCCGAAGAGTACTATCACTATGCACCTAATCTACAGACCCCCGGGTCCACCTGGCTCTTTTGAGGAAGATATCACCTCCCTAGTAGCCGAAAGCTCCAAACCTTCAGCACAAATGATTATACTGGGAGACTTCAATCTCGGGTTTAATGACCCTCTCGACACCCCTGCCATTGCCCTGGCCACGGCATTAGAGGAGCATGGCCTCCTTCAACTCTGCTCCAAACCCACCCACTCGAAAGGCAGAATCCTTGACTGGGTTACCGCCCTCAATTGCAACATTACCCTAAAGGACCCTGTACAGCTCATCTGGACGGATCACCACTTCCTCCCCCTTGACATTAATATCAATAACCTAGTGCACAAAAAGCCTATTATTGCTCCGGCCTGCCTAACCAGGAAAAAGAGCAACATCACAGCTGAAGCCTTAATGCCTCTGGTGACCCCCATTCTGAACGCCCTACCAACCACAACTGACTTAAACTCGATGGTCAACGCCTATAATGACTCCATGGCTAAAGCTATCGACACCATTGCCCCACTAAAAATGCGTAAAGGGAAACCTAAAGCGCACCTGAATACATGGTACACCCCAGAGCTCAAACTTCTCCGACTACAAAAAAGCAAACTTGAATCACTATGGAAATCGGTGCCTTCAGCAGACAATAGAACTAACCTCACCAACATCTCCACCCACTACAAAAATGAGATCACACGTGCTAAGAAAGAATCTCTTAATTCCAGGATTTCACAGGCAGGCTCCAGCACTAAAGAGCTCTTTAACATCTTAAAGGAATTAGAAAACCCCACTCCTCCCGAAGATACCTGCACAAAGGATAAACCTTGGTGCACAGGGATCCAGAACGCCCTTGCCAACAAAATCTCAGGGCTCCAAACTAAAATTGGAAACAAACGGCAACAGCTCACTCATGACCCCACCTCCAGACCCACCCATCCCCCACTCACCGCCACTAGCTCAGGCTTCACCTTCAAAAAGGTTACCACACCTGAAGTACAAAAAATTATAGCATCCTTGAAACCCTCGAACTGCAAGGGGGACAGTTGCCCCGCACAGATTATCAAGGATGCTGCCAGGGATCTCTCCCCCTTCATCACCAAATTAATAAACTTGTCTTTTTCTAACAACATGGTCCCAAGTAATCTGAAACAATCCTGGGTCCTACCCTTGCTAAAAAAACAGACCCTCGACCCAGACATACCCACAAATTATAGACCCATTACCACTGTCCCATTTTTACTAAAGATTCTTGACAGAGAGGCCTATTTACAAATTCAGGATTACCTTGAAACTAACCTATTACTAGGTACTCGCCAATCTGGCTTTCGTCCCCAACATGGGACGGAAACGGCCCTTGTTGATCTCAAGAGCCAGATAGACGAAATCAAAGATAAAGGGAGGGCTGCCATCCTGCTTCTCCTCGACCTCTCCGCTGCCTTTGACCTGGTTGACCACAAAATCTTGTGCAACCACTTATCATCGGCAGCACACTTCTCCCACTCGGCGGTCACATGGATCCAATCCTTCCTGGACAATAGGACAATGCGAGTCTTCTCACCCATAGCAGCAGCCGACCCTATTCGTGTTTCACCCACTTTGTATAATATATTTACAAAGCCCCTATTCGATAAACTGGACCATCTGGGTGTCACCTACACCAACTACGCAGATGACACCCAGATACTCCTCACTTTATCAGGCAACTACAACGCGGACGCCAACAGGATCGGTGAAGTCTTCTCCATCTTTCAGGCATGGATGGCCACACATGGCCTCTGCCTGAACGATGACAAGACTGAACTGCTCCTTGTCGGCTCACCCAACACTATCCGGAATCTCAGCCCGAGCTACTCTAGCTTCATCATTGACGGCAACACCATTCCCACTGCCAAAAGTGTAAAAACTCTTGGTTTCTATCTCGACACTAACACCAACCTCGCCAAACAAATTAATATGACCGCCTCAGCCACTGCTTACACGGGGAAACTAATCAGAGCCTGCAGACCTTTGATATCCCCCAACAATTGCCTTACTCTAGCCAGAGCACTTATACAATCCAAACTGGATTATTGCAACAGCCTGTATGTAGGTGCCAATAAAACGGTTGTCAATAAACTGCAAGTTCTACAAAACAATGCACTCCGTGCCGCCCTTAATATTCCCAGAAGAGAACATATCTCAGCCACAAGAATCACATGCAAATGGCTCTCCATCCAACAAAAAATAGACCTAAAAACTATCTGCCTCACCTACAAAGCTCTTAACCACCTGGCCCCACCTTATTTAACCGATAAATTCATCTTAAGACAGAATATTAGAACCACCAGATCCTCTAATACACTGCAACTGACAGTGCCCAAATACTCCCTCAAAAGAGCCGGTGGATCCAGTTTCCCAGTTCTAGCCTCACAATTATGGAACACTATTCCATTGGACATCAAATCTACCCCTACATTTCAACCTTTCAGAACTAAGATCATCACCTGGTTACTTAACAATTAACTAGCACTGTATGTATGTATGTCACTAATTCTACTATAACTGCTGTCATAACTGATTTTGTAACTATACTTATGCTGCACAATTGTACAAATGTTTCCACCTTTGCCTGTAACCTGATGCTTAAGCGCCCATATACCTCTGGGTCAGGAGCGCTATACAAAATAAACAAACAAACAATCAAGTGTTAATATAAGTGATATAAATGTATATTCTTCTGCCCGCCTACACCTTTCTCCCAATAAGTGCGTGGTATGATCCCCCGCTACAAGGGGTCAAAAATGCAGTCATTATGCAAGGAGGAACCAGACAATTCAGTTATTGATCAAGTTGAGACATAAAGGAAAGAAAAAGCCAAGAAATAAACTTTAGTGTTCTTGGGTTGTGGAGCTGTGATTGCAGGTGCCATTATGGGGGAGTGGTATGTAGACACGGGTGAGCCATGTGAACAGGCAAACATGTTTTTCCCTTTGCCTACCTATCCTTTGCCTGGTGATCGCGGCTCATGGCTGTGGTGTGGAAATAAATGAGGGCCGATGCTCAGTCACATGGAACAGCCGACCAAACACACCACATCACAGCCTGCAGTGGTGTGTGGAAGCTGAGGCCGCTGAGAAGGCATTCGGCAGGTGAGGGTGGTGGTATTCCTTGGGACTTACCCCACGATGCTGAACAGCCAGCTGCTTTGTGTGCTGAAGCTACTTGGAAAAGAGGTGCAATGGGCCTGGAGTCCCACCGGGCTCTTCGTTGCAGGGTCTGTAGTTAGTATGGAATCCAATAATAAGGGTGCCCCTGAGGTGTGCGTGCTGCCTAATGCAAGTAGGATTTCTGATCCAGGACTCAGCTCCAACTGGAGCTTAAAGTTCCACTAAGGCCTATAGGCCCTGGATGTTCCCTACAGCACATCAATCAGACTCTTGGACATGTCCTGAGGTTCCCACAACTGCATATCAAAGCTACCACTTCGCACACTTAGCCTTACTGAGATCACAAATAACTCCAGTGACTACTGGCTCCAACACCACAGCACTAGCCGCGAGCCAATGGATTACTCAAAACACCGGCAAAGAACTCCTGCCCTGGAAGTCCCAGGCCCACTGAAAGTTCCACTCCTATGTCTGATCTCTTCATATGCACAGATATAAGTACACTTATACGTGCTCTAAACGGAAGGTGATGATTGGCTTTCCCTCTCTCAGTTGGATCCTATCCGCAGGTGCTGGGATGCACTATGGTGAGCCCTTCGTTCAGGTCTACAGGTGCCCTTGCTTTGTGTGGGTCAGTTCTGCCTTTGCAAACTAGCAGGAATATTAATCTTCCCATGCAGGGGGTGCTGCAGCATTCTGACTTTATTTTCATAGGAAGGTAATGGATGAACTGTCTCTCCTTCTAGAAACTCAGATGGGGAACCTTGCACCCCCTTACTGATTCGTTTAGGTCTCAGTCTCATTCGTCTCTTTCGCTTTTGGATATTTCGGTAATGCTGCTTGATTAATGGTTCCCTTCAAGGATGCTGGGCACGGTCTGGCCACCAACTCTGGTCCTAGGTTCCAGCAAGTCCACCAGTGGGCCCCTCTGACACAAGAGAAAGGACTCTTTTAGCCCATGACGTCTAATGTCATGAAAGATGACTGCCAATTCGATTAAATAAATCCAGCTGGCACCAGTGTCTCTGGTGTCTGCTGCCACAGTTCTCATTTCTCCTGCATTGGTACCAATTTTGGCACAACCAGCTCCTGCTCCAGTTGGGCAGGGCGGACACGTCCTCTTCCCAGGGCTCCAACCATTTTGTTCCAGGGCCTTAATCCTGAAATTGACCCAAAACTCTGATAATTTAAAAGTGGAGCCCTCTCACAGGTGAGCTTTTACATGTAATGTTATAGCACTCCCGAAGTTTATGAGGCTATTAGCACATGGCAGTAGTAGCAATACATGTTTAGGTGCTGATGTAAAATATGCCACTTTAAGAGTGCCTAAAGTGAATAGACAAACTGATTTAGCAAATAAATGCGGTTTTATTTAACAGTACATAATAACATGGTTGTCTTCATATTTGAGCATTTTAATTGTAAGTTGATTGAACAGGACAGGGTTGACATGAGCATGCATTAGGTGTCATGTGAAAGAAAACTCTTTATTTATGAAAGCATTTTCCAATGTTTTACCTTTCTCTGTTGTGTGTTTAATAGGATGTTGCAGCCCAGAAAGGTCCTCCAAAGAGGCGGGCTTCATTACAAGCTTGCCAGTCCGGAAACAACAGTACCGGTAAGCTTGCCGTTACTGTTGTTTCAGGAATGGCAAACTACGAGTTCTGCGGGTGGGTGCCATCCCACCTGCCTGTAACGGCACCTGCCCGCAGACCTTGCCGGTGCTACCGTCCTCCCCATTCCCATTGAGTCCAATTGGACTCAATGGGAATGGGGAGTAATTTTTTCTGGTGCCCGGCAATGGGCAATTACCGGGTCCTCTGGGGCTGTAATGCCCCGGTAATTGTGCATTGCCGGGCGATGGAAAAAAAATGACTCCAGTGGCAGCTGTGCCATTTTTACCGGCACGGCTACCGCCGGACTCATAATGAGGCCTGAAGTATCTTGTTGAAAGAAATCTTACCTGGAAATTGCATTGCTGTTTCCCTGCCTGCTTCTGAAGGTAGAATGTTCAGAATTCAGTCAATACCACTTGTTATTGACTGCACTCAATTCATTCTGATTGGCTGAGAGGAGGACAATAACAATCTCATGTGGTAATAGACAATATGGTGGTGAGGTATGGGCTGAAGTAACCAGCCCTTCATTCCCAGATTTTACCTTATGCAGTGTTAGATCTCATTGTATTATTCCTGCTTCTTAAGGGGACCGGTATATAACTGCAATTGGACTTCATCATTATGGCTACTTAGATCTGGAGGAAGCCACGCCACATTCAACCACAGCATTTAACTGTAAAATAGACAGAAACAAAGGCCAAAGGGCATGAATCATTCCTTGTTTCGTCTCATCCTTCACCACAATTGTCCAAGTTGTTGACAGCTTTGAATCCAGCCTCTCGAGTCTTCATTTGTGGATAAGGAGGCCAGGTTCGTGGATGCCAGCGGGAAGAAGGTTCATGAGAACATCAGTCTAAAAGTACATCAGGCCAGGGGTGTTGCTAGGTCTGAAAATGACCCAGGGCTAAGCTAATGTCGGAACTGTTGGGACTGGGGGGTAACTAGCCTTTTAGATGTAGCTCCTGAGATTCTATGGCTACAACCAAAAGACCAGGGGCTATAGCCCCCTTCGCCCTCCCCTAGCAACGCCTCTGCATCAGGCTAATATGGATGCAGTGCTCTCTGGCTGTTTCACAAGGCCTGGTTAGACCTGACACGTTTCAGACATGAGTTCCTCATGGAGAAAAGAGCTGGGTTATTGGTGAAGTAAATTGATAAATAAGCAGAAGAAGATGCTTAACACTTGATGATTTCTGTTCTCAGTCAAGATGATTCTCCCTGACACGGGAGTTAATTAATGGCCAGGCCTGGTTGAGAACCTCCTATTTGGAGCCCAGGAAAATGTCCTAGATCTTTTCTTTCATGCGACACAAACGTTTAAAGATATTTGGCAACAATTGGATTATCAGTTTGAGATGAAGGCTCTCAAATGCAAGACAAATCCTCAGAAGAACAAATCGCTTGCCATCATCTAGATCCAGCGTCTCCAACCTGTAGATTGCTAGTGACTGGTATCTCGCCTGACGCATATCAGTCGTTCACTCTAATCAGACACCAAAAGGAGCACTCTCTGTTCATGTTGGTGTCTGAAGTCCCTGGGCCTCTCCCTGCAACGCACATAGTCAAAAGCTGTGTGCAGTGAGAGGAGGGGCTGCATCTTGGCCTGATGGATCCGGGGCAGTGTCCTTGCAAGGGGTCAGCACGAGTGAATGGGAAATGGGGGTTCAGCAGATTCCATCAAGAGGTGCAACTGATGGTTGATTCCAAAGTTTGAAATGTACATACATGTGCATGCCGTGTGAAGCAGAGCTGCAGGCTGGCGATTGTTGCACTCTCTCACTGTTTCCCTTTAGATATGTCTAGGTTTGCATCACTTTTCATGCTGGTAACTTTATACTTCTATTCAGAATAGGGAAAATAAAGCAACAACTGTAATCGTTTTTTTGCCGGCGTATGTGTATAAAACTGAAAATCTATGTGAGTCCCAGTTGGCAAGAATACATGTAAATGGTGTGGTACTTGTTGCCTATCATGGTCAAACTGTGAAAGGCATTCTGTGTACTGGAAAATGCTGAGTTCTCTGTTTTAGGGCAATAGTACCTCAATTATATTAATAGTGAATATGGAATTTGCCTTGATGCGGAGCAGCCCACCTCTATGGGTGTCTCAAAACAGGAATTTGGGCAGTAATGGCCATTTTACATTTATGTAAATGTGGAAAACTAATAGCTGCAACTGCATTGTGGTACTTGTCCGCCTACAATTATAAAACTAAATAGGAATGTAAAATGACATGTGTTAACAATGCCAGGACTTAAGAGAACATGATTTGAGAGTTCTGTTTCGGCCTATTGTTTAATGAAACAAGTGTATGAATTGAGTAATTTGAGAGAAATGTGGGCAGAGGTTTATACGTATATATTTTGATATGTATATCATTTATATAGCTTAAACCAAGCTAATCAGTAGCAGAACACTGTACACAACAGGCTATGAATACGGGGAGAGGACACAGCGGAGAGCCATCGGCTGGGAGAACAATTAATAGAGTTGATTCCCTTTGGCTATGCTCACAAACCTGTACATCTCCAGAGATCATTGTATAATCTGGATGCAGTTCAATAAAGGGCTGAAATGGTTCAATTTATCAGCACTTTGTTCGCTAAAAATTGGGCAAATCAAGATACAATTTTCATGTAATTCTATACGGTAACACTTGGAAAAATCCAATAGAGGCCTGGTCACTAACAGTACTAGGGAGCCTTTTACAACAAGTTTTCTTGATGCTCCTGCACACAATATGTTCCGGCACTGCCACTGTAAAACACGTGTCGTTGATGCCAGGGCGCCCAATATGTAATCATTGTCAATCATGTTTGCTATTCTGGTGCCCCAATATAGCTTGGGTTGCTATACGTGTAAGCAATTGGTTATGTATCAGATTGCATACTTCCTACAGGGACAGGCAGTGTATCTGTGAGCTATTCTCTATTTCTCTCTGGGATATTGTCCCCATCATAAATGACGTTTGTGTGGCAGGTCATGCCAATAATATCTCTCTCTACAACTCTACAACTCTACAGATTGCTACAAAGGTACTTCTTTTGTTCAATATGTGAACATAACGGTTTACATATTGTTTGGTTGGGTTATGTGATTTGTGCATATTTCAAGTCCTATCAATAAGAAACAGAATGGTATTTTAGCCCTGTGATTTACACTTTTTTTGCATATAACTTTGGAAAGGGATACATCGATCATGTGGTTTCCGCAAGTTCAGTTTCCTACATTCTGATTTGCTTGCCAATGGTGATAAATATAATGGTGAATGGATATGTTTTCCTATAAAGAGTAAATAAATCATGCAAAAAATCTATGTACTAATTCTCATGAACATCACCACCCCAGTAGCTCTTTCTAGTAGCTCCCACACAGTTACCATTAACTACAAGTAGCTCTTGCTAACATAATGGTTGGAGACCCCTGACCTAGACAAACACTTCTCCATGGAAGCCATATGAGATTCAGTGTGAGTAATTATAGAAGCAAAACAAAAGAGTTGATGGCTGGAAGGTTTAGAATAAATCTTGACCTCTGGCATTGCTCTGGGCAACCCTCCAGACCATCGTTCTTCGCCTGCCAAGCCATTACAAAAGGGGAAAAACCATATGCAAATCAGGCTTGGTCCCACCCCCAAAGGGGTAGTCCAGCCCGAACTGCTAGGTCACATCCCTTTTGCACGAGACCACAAGCATCCCCAGACATGTTTCAGCCTTGTTGGGTGTCATCAGTGAGGAGTAGCTTGGGTCTCTAGGCCCAGCAGGCAAGGGACCCACGTCTGGGCATACCCTTCCCACTCGGGGTGACAATAGCAAAACAAAAGAGTTGATGGCTGGAAGGTTTAGAATAAATCTTGACCTCTGGCATTGCTCTGGGCAACCCTCCAGACCATCGTTCTTCGCCTGCCAAGCCATTACAAAAGGGGAAAAACCATATGCAAATCAGGCTTGGTCCCACCCCCAAAGGGGTAGTCCAGCCCGAACTGCTAGGTCACATCCCTTTTGCACGAGACCACAAGCATCCCCAGACATGTTTCAGCCTTGTTGGGTGTCATCAGTGAGGAGTAGCTTGGGTCTCTAGGCCCAGCAGGCAAGGGACCCACGTCTGGGCATACCCTTCCCACTCGGGGTGACAATAGCAAAACAACTGATGACGCCCAACAAGGCTGGACTGCCCCTTTTGGGGTGGGGCCAAGCCTGATTTGCATATGGTCTTTCCCTTCTGTAATGGCTTGGCAGGCGAAGAACGGTGGTCTGGAGGGTTGCCCAGAGCACTGCCAGTGGTTAAGATTAAGTCTAAACCTTCCAGCCATCACCTCTTTGTTTTTGCTAGTAATTATAGAAGAACATGTGAAGATCGTTCCAGGGCTTCAGAGGCTTTTCAAACACATGCAGGAGATAAGTCAAATCCTCCAGTGGCCATGGACAAAAACAACATAAGACACCAAGGAGTGTTTTCTTCTCTGCTCCAGCCTTCAAGAAGCCAAGAAGGTCTGACGACCCCTTTGTCATCAACGCTCATCTTGGGTGGGTGACAGATTCTCATTTCATCTTCATTGAGTGCGATCACAAGGATCCTTCCCAAACAGTGCATTGAGTTGCCTCTTCGAGACTCACGTGCTGTCAGACCTTCGGGCAATGCAGTTGTTTCCGAGGGAAGTGCTGAATCTGTTTGCTACTACTGCTTTTTGCAGTAGGCTAACAAACTATGAAGCAGGGCATCCTGGTCCTCCATGTCGCCAGCCTCTTTTTTCCAGGGGTCAAGTCCTAACACTTAAAGTGGGGGGACTCATCGACAAACTCGGTGTGATGTGACGTCGCCAGGAATGAGCATATCAAGGTGAAATATGCACATTTCATTAAATTGGCATAACCACCCTCTATTTGCACAGGACGAATGACATTTTCCTTTCATAAAATCAACACAAACAGAGAGGATATTTTCTTCCAATAGTGTTTTTTAAAACGTTAAAAGGTATACATGTTTCAAACTCCAAGAACCAATACAAATGTTTTCCCTGGAACCTGCCGTACCGAAATGGGACATTTCATCTTTAGTTGTTTGCTATTTTTCAACAAGTTATATAGTGCAGTGGTGAAGTGTCTGGCCTGCAACCCTGATGACTGTGGTTTGATCCCCGAGATGGGCTTTAATTAATAAATTCACAGAGGACATTCAATGTTTTTCATTTTAGCTGGGGGAGACTGAGTCCACCCTCTGAAAAAAGTGTGTGGAGTCCGTCCACCCGCGTGTACCCTCGACTTGAGCCCAAATGAGTCTTAAAATGTGGTAATTCTGGGTAAACCCGTTCTGCTCTTCAGGAAAGAGACCAGATGTGTTCTATCAAATACAAAAACGCTTCAATTCATAAGTTCATCATAAGTGCCATGCCTCAGGATTTTACTAAAGTGGGGGAATCAGCTCCCAGCTGCTGGTGGTGGTTCCAGCGCAGTTTGGGGCACATGGTCGAAACGATAGTTCTCCCAGTCCGCTTACAGATGTGAAAAACTCAAGTAGCTTCACTTTGGAGTCAAGCGAGAGAATGTGAAACAGCTCTATTATCAATTGTGTGACTTACTGTGGACAAGTTGAAAGGATTGTTAATGAAATCCAACTGCGTAGTACGTGTTTCATTTATGTCACAACCACTGGTTGAGAGTACAGGCACGGCTCTGCTGGATTTTCTGGGGGCTCACCATCTGTGGCCCCTATGGGACAGTGACATGAATGCAGATATCCTCTTATTGAAAGTCTCGCCTCAAAATTCCTTCATCCCTAGATCTAGGAACATTGTACTGGGTGGAGATTTTAATACGATTCTGGACCAGGGTATAGATAGGTCTGGTTCTAGATGGGGCAGACTTACTGACATGCACTCCAGAGCTCTGAAAGATCTTTTGGAGGAACACAATTTGAAGGATGGATGGAGGTTGGAAAATCCAGAGGCCAGAGAATATAGCTTCTATTCAGGGGCGCATATGACATCTTCGAGGTTAGACATGTTACTAACGTCAGGTAGAATTCCCGAAAACTATTTAACAACCAAAATTGGAAATATAATATTGACGGATCATGCTCATGTTATCATGGATGGGAAACTGGACTTTGCTTTGAACAAACATTATACATGTAGGCTGGATACCAGGGTACTAGAAAATGAAAAAGAAATGGATAAAATTGCCACAGAAATAGACTATTTTGTAAAATATAATTGCACAGGGGAAGTCAGACCGGGCATTGTTTGGGAAGCATTCAAGTGTACGGTATGTAGTATGCTAATCAGTTTGGCAAGTGGGTTGAAGAAAAGATCTGACAGTAGATATCTGGAATTGGAGTCAAATATTAAAGGTATCACAAGGGATTTGATGTTTAATCCAGCAAACTCAGTTTTGATTAAAAAAACTTAAACGTTTGAGGCTGGAATTGCGGATAGGATGTTCTTTCAACAGAAATGTACATACTTTGAGAAGGGGGAAAAATGCAATTGATGGCTGGCTTTTAGACTGAGGAAAAGAGAGTCAGAAAAAACAATTACTTCCATCTGAGGACGAGATGACCTAATCACTTTCAAACCAAAAGAAATGAATAAGGTTTTCCAGACTTTTTACACAGATCTATACAAAAATTAAACATATATTTCTGCAGATGATGGTGGTTTCCTGGAAGGATTGCCACTTCCTAAGATCACGGAGGTGGAATCAAATACTTTGGATGAAGTTATAACGCTGGACGAGGTGAAGAGAGCAATTGGGAAACTAAATACGGGAAGATCTCTGGGACCAGATGGACTATGAGTCGAGTTTTACAAATGGTTACCCAATTCTGAACTGACTCTCTTATTGAAGAAGTTTACATCATCCCATTCAGAAGGTTTACTTCCCCCTACAACACGGCACGCTATGTTATCAGTGCTCTTGAAAAAGGGAAAAGATGAGACTTTAGCTTCAAGTTACAGACCAATTAGTCTACTCAATGTTGATAACAAAATATTAGCCAAAATTCCTGCCTTAAGACTAGAAAATCTGTTGCCAAAATTGATTCACCCTGATCAATCGGGTTTTGTAAAGGAGAAAAGTACCTCCAGTAACATAAGAAACTGTTACGTACCATTTCTGTAGCTACTAAGTCAACGGAGAACTCTGCAGTTCTTTCTTTAGATGCAAAAAAAACCTTTGACAGGTTAAACTGGTAATTCTTGTTCAGGGTCCTGGAGAAAGTGGGAATTGGTTCTAAATACATTTCTTGGATAAAACTGCTCTATACCAAACCAACAGCTGATGTGAATACCAATGGTCTAAGATCTGAAATGTTTGAATTAGAGAGAGGAACGAGGCAGGGATGTCCCTTATCCCCATTGCTTTTTGTCATTGCTATAGAACCACTAGCGGGAGCACTAAGGTTGGAAAGGGGTCTGCAGGGTGTGAGCTGTTGGGGTATGCAACAAAAGGTGTGGTTGTATGCCGATGATTTGTTGTTAGTTCTTAAGAATCCTAGGCTTTCAATACCCACTATTATGGATATTTTGTCAACCTTTAATAGATTCTCAGGCTATAAGATTAATTGGGCCAAGTCAGAGGTTCTACCCTTGGTACCGTTCTGTGATAAGAAATTTGTTACACAATGGGGATTTAAATGGTGTACAAGAAAGTTGCTGTATTTGGGAGTGTGGATTTTGCTGAATCTTAGTGATTTTGTAAAGGAAAACATGGATATGGTTTGTACTGCATACAAGTTGGATTTAGAGAGATGGAGTGTACTGCATTTGTCCTTATGGGGGAAAGTCAATGAGCTGAAAATGGTCTCCACGCCTAGAATTAATTACGTGATTAGCATGATTCCAATGGATATTGGAAAGACTTATTGGATGGAATTGGATAGACTTACTCGAAGTTTTTTGTGGGATCAGAAGCCACCAAGGCTAAAGATATGTAAATTACAATTGCCCCTGGAAAGAGGTGGTTTGGGTGCCCCTAATTATAGGGCGTACCATTTGGCTTTTATGTCACAAACCTTAATGGAATTTATGAAGCCGAATCCGGATGAATAGTTGTGTGCAGAGAGTAGTCATTTTGGTCCGTTACTACCTAGGGCTTTATTAACTACTGTACAGAAACAATGTGGTGTTAATGACCCCTTGACTAAATGTCTATTCAATTCTTGGACAAGTCTGAATAACAGTTTAGGATATGATGCATTGAGGGATTCTAACGCCTCTATCTGGTTGAATACTAGTATTAAATGTGAAGGAAAAACCTTGTTTTGGCCAGAGTGGTTTCTGGCAGGCGTACAATGGTTAAATGACATTTTGAGAATGGAAGCTGGATGAGTGCAAGGGCACTGCAATCTAAATAATTTCAAATTTCAGTGTGAGTGATTATCGAAACATTTCGGAAGGCTATAGGCGAGATTGACTTGGAGAGAAGCCTAGATGTTAGCATACTTTGGCAAAAACCAAAAATGGGTGGATGTGGCCTGGTAAGTCGTGTTTATGGATTGATTGTAAGAGAATTTAAAAGCAATGTTTTGTTGAGGGAGGAGTGGGGTAGACGAATTAGGAGTACTATTGATGAAGATCACTGGTCACGTATGTGTGCAAACATAAGGCTTAGCTCTTTAAGTTTGACTGAGAGGTCCCGACAGATTAAAATCATCAATAGGGTATATTGGACTCCGGAATGGCTATTTAGTAGAGGTATGGCTGACAGCTCTGATGGTTGGGCATGTGTTCATGACACTGGCACATTTGAACATATGTTATGGACTTGCACCAGAGTACAGGACTTTTGGTTTGAATTTGGTAAGATCAGTGATGTTGTGTTAGATGAAAAGATAGCCTTTGATTTTAAAACCTTAATTCTCTGTAGCAATGTTCTGTTGGAGGAACTATCCACGTGTCAGAAAAAAATGATTTATTGGGGTGCGATGGTTGGTAAAAGAATTATATTGAGAAGTTGGAAGATGGTGAAACCAGTTCAGATTGAGATATGGATTGATGAAATCCATAGTTTGGCAGAGATGGAGAGAGCTATTTTTTGGAGAAACAGAAAGCTTCCTCTATTTGAGAAAATATGGGGGAAATTACTCAGTATGTACTGATTAATTCTCTGTGTTGATGTGAATATTGGGTGTGGGTGGCGGGGGGGGTTTGTAAATATGTACAGGATACACATTGTAAGTTAGTTGTTATGAATACTGTTTTCCTTTGGATGTTTGTGGTTGTAAATGCTATACTCTAAAATAAAATACAAAATAAAAATAAGAAAAACAAAATTCCTTCATCCCGAGGATGCGGATGGTTCGGATTCAGACAAACACCACCACTGCAATATTTTATGATAGCAAACAGTGGAGGCATATAGCCTTGGTAGCTGTGCCTCTTTGTGGAAATATGGTCTGAAACCCTGAAACAATAAGTGTGACTCTACTGTCCATTTAAGAAGAATCCACAATGCTGCAGAGCACTGCACAAACTAGCTGACAAACTCACCAAATTAATTGGAGCTCTGCAAAGTGGTATTTCAGAAACCTTTCCAGTGGTGGGGTAGCCCTGAGCCAGTTTTGCTTGTTCCAATCTAAACTATAAGCCATTCAAATTCAGCCGAAGAGTGCAACAGGAGGTGTGGTTGCAGGGACAATGAGTGGGAATGGCAGGAAAATCCCATAGATTTCCCTTAGCAATGAGCGTTAAATGGGTGGGACACATAGCCAAACTACATAATATCTATCCTCATATGTCATCTGCTTTGAAACGCATTACAAACCTACATTCAACCTACATTCAATGCCCCTATTTCAAGCTCTTGTGTTAAAGCTCTTATTTTAATGACAATAGTTTTGGTTTTCAAGGTAGTGCTTTCAGTGCCACCTAACGCACGTTTTGCTTTAAGGATAGAACACAACTCGCTTTCTCTTGGGGATACTTGACCCTGTGTTGGAAAGGACAATGTTTACAGGTTTTAACTCCCCTGCCACTCGTCACACAGCTTATAGTTAATTCACAAAGTCTGCGAAATGCCACTTGTTCCAGTTGGACCCCTTTTGGCTAAACAGGTTCTGGTTCTCTGACCTTCTAACTTTGTTGGAGGCTTTCCTGGTTCTTTTTCCCTTAGAATCTCTTGCGTGGTAGGCTATTCCCCCTTTAATTGCCAAGGTTGTAGTGTACGGCCATCTGGTCTTACCAAGCGGCATCTGGAAATCATTCTGGTATCCAGAAAATACCCCTTACCAACACAGTCCAGTAGCAATTGGCTTAAGAAATGTCACTGAGCTCTGTGAAATCAAGTGAAATGATGCAAGACACAGAAACTCTGATGAAGGGCACTTTTCATTGCAGAACTTCAACAGAAAGTCAAAAGATACTTCAACCAATAAGCAATCAGTCTATGTGTGGGATTTTCATCTGGTTCTTTCGATTTTGGCTCCTAAGCCTTTTGACCCCAAGGCCAATAGTAATCTTTAGCTTGAGACACGGAAGACCCTTTTTAGGCTAATGGCCCAAAATGTCACCCTCAGAATTCTGAATCCCGAAATTCAGATTTTTTTTCTCGACTACACCGTACACCACATATATATGTGGGGGTATGGGATATGATAGTAGTATGGGGGGGCTGCGGGGTTCTCCCCCAGCATATGTATGTGGTGTAAAGGGGGTTTAAAAAAAAATTAAAAAGAATTTCCATTTTCGGACGTCGGAATTCTGCGGGCCGTAGTGATCACATAGATCCATTTTTTGTGGCTGTGTCTTCTACCAAGAACATTAGCGAGTTACAGTCTCTTTACTTTTCTGCGCCTTGAAAAGTCTTTCACAGGGACAAATTGAGTGTGAGTTTGGGTGTGAGTATGAACAATCCTCTGGATCTAAAACCAACAGTTTTTTTAATTGATGTTGTTCTTCAAAGCTAGCAGAACAGAAAGAAGAGCAAAAGGTCACAGAGAGAAGTAGACATCAGTATTACTAACGATTAAAAAACTGGGCCATAAAATTGTCTCGGGCACCAATGAAAAGGGGGCCCACAGTTGCAAATAGCTATTCATTAATTTTGTGCCTCTTTTTGAATAGCTATCCAAGGTGGATTTAAAAAAAAAATTCGATGCAAATTGTTCTTTTTAAAGAATATTTATTCAGCAAAACTGTAAAAGCTACTATTCGCGTAGTGAATTAACTGATCAAACTGGAGCAAATTGTCCCAAAAAAGTGGGCCGCTTTGACCTGAAAAACTGGCCCACCCCAGCATTTTGTGTTTTTGGCTCGGTCATGGGCCTACTGCCCTATAGGCCATTCCGAGCCTGCTTCGATATCGTTTGAACTCGAGATCCCCAGTTTGTAAATCTTCTATCAGCTTTTCTAGCCACTCTAAAGAGGAGGCCTCTGAGCTGTTTTTTTGTTTCCTTCTGATCTTCTTCCAGGTATATGTGTTTGAACACATCTGAGCGAGAAGCTGGAGGTCAGGCATTTAAAGATCATATTCAAATCTTTAAACTAAATGTGTTCGTGTATCAGGATGCAATGAACACTTTTGTGGGCGTTGGCGACAAGGGCAAAGGTAGGTCTGAGGCCGTCTAGCTAGCCCAGCGGCTGTAAGACCGTCTAGCTAGCCCAGCGGCTGTAAGGCCGTCTAGCTACCCCAGCGGCTGTAAGGCCGTCTAGCTAGCCCAGCGGCTGTGAGGCCGTCTAGCTAGCCCAGCGGCTGTATTTTGAGCAGTCGTTGATTTGGCAACCAGCTGTTTTTTAAGGCTAAAATAAAGGAAGTGACAAACAAAATGACAGGCATTTGTTAATGGCAGCTCCCACCTCTGCAGCTAGAGGGCCTAATTCATGGAGTATTTTGCACTGTGCAAAGTGACTTTTCACTGGCGCAAAGTGACTTTGCACTGCCACCAAACCGATTCATGGTTGATTCTTGGAATTTCTTGCACGGTTCAAAGTGACTTTGCACTACTGAAAAGTGACTTTGCACTGCAGACACAAATCCTGATTCATGGAACTGTGCAAAGTGTATTTTTGACTGCAAAGTCAGAACAAAGTAATTTTGTACCTCAAAAATGACTAAGCACTAACTTTGCACTGACGTTGCACTGCACAAATACACTCTGCACAATGAATCAAGATTTGTGTGAGCAGTGCAAAGGCACTTTTCGGCAGTTCAAAGTAACTTTGAACCGTGCAGAAAATTCCAGGAATCGGGCCCTATATCTTTTATTGGACTCGCCGAAAATATTATGCTGACATGGTCGAATGCATAAGCTTTCAAAGTCGCGTGGACTTGGTTATCAGACGGTGGTCACGCAGTAAATTGAGCAACAAACACAGTGCTGAAAATATCTTTTACACTGAAAAAAGGAAGAAAGAGTGTTATAAGTCAACGGCTCAACCTAAGGAAGATTGAGTTTTAATATTGGTCAATTCTGGGTTTTTTTTGTCCTGTTTTCATTCACATAACTGTGTATTTTGTATTTGTGAAAAATCTTTTGACTATAACACAATAAAAAAATATCAAAAGGAAGAAAGAATATTTCATTTAAAACTCCATTGGCTGCAGGACATAGTATGCAAGGAATGAATATATGATATACGTTAATTATAACACGCTTAATACCCAGAGGTTTCTAAGCACGGACCCAGGAATCGAAACTGGGCTGATCCATGGTGTCTTGCTTCCAAGGTGAGCACGTTGCCCCTGAGCTATCCCCCTAAAGGTTATGTGGTATAAAAAATCCGCTGGAATACACATAAGTGTCCTTCCTTCCCAATTTACAGAGGGTAAAACATGCACGAGTACAGCGCAGCCCTTCTAGGAGGCTCCCTCCCTCCTGTTCCAGTAACCTGCCATCATCAGATGTACACTGGGACTGAATTTGGTTGGTCACTTGAAGAAGAGCTGTTGGCGGATACGCTTGGGTGCGTGACTTCCAGCCAGGACTATTGCTTGGCTAGCAGTTATGGACTGTACATGATCTTAATTTCTAGCGGACATGCACTTTAAACCATCATTTTTTGCGGAATTCTTTCATTAGAATGAGAAGGCGTTAGATGCAGCAGCATTTTTAACAGTCCTCCTTTTGAGTTGAATGCAGTATTTTCAGTTTATCCAACTGCCACATTATGCATTTTGTACGCGGCATCGCTTTAGACAACACATGAACTTTGTTCAATTGTTGAGAAGAATTAAGTTAAGCTAAGTGAACCTTGGAGGACCGTTGCCTCACATTTCGTAATAGAAATAAACAAATCACTCTTAACAGCCTGCAATGAAAAGATCAGCTCCTAATATAACCCTATAAAAGACTGTTCACCTGTTCTTAATTAGGAATCCCTTCGCCGGCTTTGGGTAGAATGTTAGTATTTAGGGTGCTGTAGTTAAACAATGGACTACTGATTAGAAGCCTTGTTTTGGTTGTGTTCAGTTACCGCCAGCCCTTGATCACACACTGCTGGTTTTAGCGCATGTCCTTCCTACCTACGGCTGTTAGATAGACCAGTTTATCATCAGCATAAGGCTGTAGATCTAATTCACACTGTTTAATAAGATTGGTGAGTAGGGTTATTTGTATGCTAAACATTGCTGGAAACAGCAATTGGCCCCTGGGGGACTCCACACAAATAAATGCATGAACTGGACTTACAATCCTTAGGTTCTGCTCATAGTTCTCGCTCAGGTAGAACACACTGCAGCAATGTAAGTAGTGTAACTCCAATCCTGCCCTCAGATGCCATTCAAGGCAGCAGGAGTAGATGGCCTACAGCAGGGTTGTCCAACTCCAGGCCTCAAAGGCCGAATCCTGACGAGTTTTCAGGATATCCCTCATTAATATTCATGAGAGAAAAATATGCATACATTTCGAACCATTAAATGCACATTTGTCTCATGAATATTAATGGGGGGTATCCGGAAAACTTGACATGTTTCTGGCCCTCGAGGCCTGAAGTTGGACAACCCTGCTCTACAGTATCAAATGTTGTGATCCAGACCATTTAAAGCACAGAGTGTTGCCTTCTCTGGAGCCCTAAAAATATTGTATACCAGCTAACACCTCCACATCTCCATGCGCATCCTTCCATTTTGCTTTGAGTGGTATCTAAATTCAACATTTAGATGCGTTTACCACTCGTCATTCCATATCCTTCTGAAGTTGTGACGGCTCTCTGTTGCCTGGAGGCTGGTAGCTCTAGCTTGGCAGGGCCAAGAGATGTTAGTGCCAAAGACATGATAATGATGTGTTATTTTATATAGCGCTTTTGCCTAAGCACTTTACAGAGAACATACATACAATATCACCCAGCGAAAGTTGGTATTCATTTATCGACCCCAGACAATAAAATGCTTAGTTGGCCTTGCTGGGGTTCGAACCTGCGACCTGCAGATCACACACAGATCACTGCGGCGAGCGTTCAACCCGCTGAGCTATCTTACCAGGAAATACATTGTGTAGGGTAGACACATTCCTATGTATAAGGCAGCATAAACTTCTTTTTCCAATGAATGTTTTCCTGAATTCTGAAGCGATGGTCCAAAATAGCAAGCTTGCCATCTACATGTTCTCACAGCAAGAAGACCAAGGCTGCTTCACTTGTGCTCCACTGCCATGTCCTTCTAGATATCATTTTCAGAACACCCACTCTACATGGGCTACTACTAACAGGTTTACCGAGCTCTGTTCTCTTGATGTTTGCTCCATCTCAGACACTCAGCTTGAACAGGACACCTCAAGCCTCTTTGTCTAGTTGGTTAATACTTAATTTGCCCTGTACCCAGCTAGACTCACGTTTGAACATCTTCATATGAGGAAGGGAGACAGGAAGTGCCAGAAACTGCCAGTCCTTCACAGCAGTGACTCTTGTAGTGGTAGATCTTAGACCCCTTTCGTCCAGATGAACTCCCTCCCACACCCTACACCTCTCTGTGTATTATGGCAAGACCGAGGGGAAAGGAGCGAGGCACCGTGATCTGGTGGGTGCACGAGAAGGGGGTCCGTAGGCACACAGGTGTGCCTGACTCCAAAAGCTTTTCTTGAAGATTCCTTCCAGGCAAGGAACGCTTCAGGTTAGGCCCTGTAACAGGGACTGAGGGGCGAGGCCCTGTGGTGGCTCACTTGTACATGTCTCTCCTGGATGGACCCATAGTCACTGACTGCCATGCGGAAGATGCAGCGAGAGCTGCAGGTTTGGCCCATAAAAGAACCCGTAATCTGAAGAAAGGGGGTTATGGGAGTCTCTCTACCAGCACAAACACAGCCCATTGACCTGTTCTTGGGTGGATTGCCCCCGGGAGAGTCTCAACCAAGTCTTAAAGAGATTCCCAGACCACCCCTTGTTTTCCATAATCTGAAGGTTCTGTAAAAAAATGCAGCCCGTTCTCACAGTCTCTGGTTTTGTCCAAAAATACACATAGGATTACATGAATTGTAAAACCCTCAAGTAGATATTTTCTTTGTACTGTGATTTAATGTGTGTCTACAATTATGTCTCTTTCGGTGTCGGAATGCCATCTTGCACTACGTTGAAGGAAAAATGAGAAAACCAGGTACATATCCATCCTATAAACATGTATTGCATTGTTTCTAAATACACATCACTAAGAAGTATTTTCATGATGATAATTTTGTAATTAACTTAACTAGATGGGAAACCTCCACCCAAACTTTGAAATACTATAACAATCCTTTTGTGTTACCAGGTTGTCCAACTCCGGACCTCGAGGGCCGGAATCTTGACCGGTTTTCAGGATATCCCTCATTAATATTCATGAGGAAAAATGTGCATACATTTAGAATCATTGTATGCAAGATCATCTCATGAATATTAATGAAGGGTATCCTGAAAACCCTGCATGGATTCAGCCCTCGAGACCTTGAGTTGGACGAGAGACATTACCTACATAATAAGACCATAAAGGATATATTATGTCGGTATGCCAATGCATACTCTGCACTGTAGGGTGAACCATTCCTACTGGCCACAACACAAGTCAGGATTAATGATTTTACATAACTCACAGCACCTCTCCTGGTTTTAAGTACTCTTCTGTGACACAATCCCTGGACTGTCCTACCAATTATGTTCTGTATAGATATGACCAAGCAGGCAATCTGCGCCCACTCATACATCATCGAAGACTTACCTGTCGATGCAGAGGACAGTAATGATGGCCACACTGGTGAACTGGTTGTTGAGGTCAATGGCTGTGACAGCACGGCAGAGGAAGTCACCGAAGATCCAGCCCTTTTCCTGGATCAGCTGGTGGATGATGAACGGCATGCCAACTAAGAAGAGAAGATCTGCCACAGCCAAGTTGAGGATGTATACATCGGAGACCAGCTTCTGCTTGCAGGTGAGCAAGATGGATATGACAAGGCCATTTGCTAGCACGCCACAGCCACAGATGAGAGCGTACACAACTGGGAGGACCAATGAGATGGTGTGACCCAGGTAGTCTTCTTCCACAAAAGCCCTGTCCAAATGCATTGGTGTGGTAGCCATGGAATCCGGGTCAAGCTCGCAGAACATCAGTGACAGGTTGGAGAGGTTGCGTTCGGAAGCTCTTGAGGAGAGGTTGAACCCCATGCTGAAGTCTTCTTTTCTGTCCAGCAAGGTGGCCACCAGCTCTATCGGATGAGGAGCTGTGGGAGGAAGTTCAGCCAATGGCCCCGGGAAGCTGGAGAAGTGGAGCATGGCCATCCTTTTCACAAGCTGTGGAGGAGACCAATAGCTGGAGGTGTTTCCATTTTCAGGTGGCACTGCTGGTCTCCACCATCTCCCCCGCCAACAGGGTGAAGTAGGGTGCATCATCAAGGCTCACCAGAGTCATCCCCCACTTCTTCAGTGTTTGTGGTCACCCAAAGCAGCATATCATAATAAGGCCTGCAAGCTGAGAGTGTAGTGTGCAAAAGTAAACAACAAATTGGCAGAGATGATAATCCTCTGCCTCCATCCACATCACATCAATGGAAAGATGATGTTTTGTCCCACTTATTAAGCTAGGCATGGCCAGACTGGCCCCATGGCCTTTTAAAAAAATATGTGCTCGTACTTTGTGCTATTTTCTTTTAAGGCTACATATAGTGAACACAATGTCTTATATTGAGGTGCTTATAGCAGTAGTATCCAGAGTTTGCCTCCCCTGAAATTTGCCATGTTGCATGATGTGTTCGATAAAACTCCCTTGGTTGGTGTAATTCTCACGAGGGAAATTCTAGATAGTGGATCCCAGGTTTTAAGGAGTTACCTCACAATTCTTTAGTGGCTGACATCATGTCACCAGATAAGACTGTGCATGCAGGAACATATTTTTGCTTGTGTGGACAGTACAGACCATCAGACATCTCCCAGTATCAAAATGTCCTAAATTTGCCAGGTGGACATACATTCCTTGGGCATTCCTTTTATCACTGATTACCAGGAGGATTGCAGATTAAGGCTGCGATGGAGGTGGGCCACTTTTATGTATACTGGGACAGTTGCTTCTTTCCCGTGCATGTTGCTTCATGTCCTACACTTTCCCAACGATCCATAGGTCCACGCAATATCCCTAGTTTTCAATCTTCGCAAAGAAAAATGCTGGTTTTTAGATGGATGTTTGTGTGAAAAATGCAAGCGTCCAAAATCACCGAAACAGTCTGTGTCCGTAGAGCCTTCCGGGAACTCAGAGCAATAGCAGTTTTGCGTTTGATAGACCTGTTCAATCCCTGTGCAGGGTTTAATCCTGGATACACCTGGGTCCTGCTGGGTGTTGATCTGGAGCATGCGGGCCCTATGCTGAACATCTAGTACATCAACTGTTGGAGGAGTTATTCCATTGTGATTTTCAATGTCCTTACTTAATATCTCTGGCCATGCTCTATGTATGGGGCAAACGCCTCATAATGTTCTGAGATATAGTAAGAGACAGCACTCTCTTGCTCTTTCCCCTCTGTTCAATTCCATTATAGTGTCCCCCGTTGCCGTGGATTCCTGGCCCTGTTGCGGCTGCAGGAAAAGAGGAGTTTCTGCATTGAATACCCGGACTCACCAAAGCAAGATCCCTTGAGCACTGCTTCTCTTGCAGGACGCCACGGGATCAGGATTGCACCTAGGTGTGCAAGACAAGAGGAAGAGGCCGGCTTCCAGCACTTTTTGGTCTCTGTGTCTTGGTCTCTCTCTGCATTCGCTTTTCTCAGGCTCTGAAATCAAGAGTTAAAAACACACATGAGATGAGCAAAGAGATGGAGGGAGTGGGTGATGCACAGGACATTCCCTGGAATTGAAATCCCACCCCAGTTTACCATTAGGGGGGCAGTGTGATATGTGAGGGGCCTAGATCATTAAGGAATCACAACTGAACACTACAATTGGCAACCTTTTCATCCACTTTCACAGGAGGACTGAACTGTCTGGAAATTGGGTTATTCCTCTGAAAGACAATGTGTCGAGGAAATGACTTGTTGGGATCCACTTGATAGCCTGCAACACTGTCACCAGGGACGTCCATTCATCAGAACACATTCTCAGACATGCATAAGACTGCCCTTTTCATAATTCTCCCACTTAAACATCTTTGAGCCCCAGCGTCACTGTTTCCCTCTTACAAATATGTGCTGATCTAAGTTGTTTTGTTGTCTTCTGTTGAATGCAGAGAGAATTCTGAGATAGCAAGCAGGGTGACCTAAAATCGCTATCTTGAATTCTAAATACGCTGTGACAAGGGCATCAAGGTGACTTAATAGCTCTGCATACAATGCTGAGGAAGCTGTGACAAAGCAGGCAGAGTGAACTAGGAGCTCTATCTAGAAATCCGAAGAGGCTGCAGCATGGCAGACAGTGTGACATAATAGGGCTATCTAAAATGCTAAAGATCTCTATCTATAACACTAATGAAGTTGTACCATGGCATTCAGGGTGACCTAAGAGCTCTATCTAGAATGCTGAGGAAGCTGTTACAAAGCAGGCAGAGTGAAGTGTTACAAAGCAGGCAGAGTGAAGTAGATGCTCTATCTATTTAGAATGCAAAGAAAGCTGTCGCAATGGATGCAGAGGGACCTAAGAGCTCTATTCAGAATGCCAAAGAAGCTGTGTCATGGCACACAGAGCGACCTAAGAGCGCTACATAGAATGTTAAAATTGCTCTATCATGGCAATCAGAGTGAACTAAGAGCTCTATCTAGAATGCTGAGGAAGCTGTGACAAAGCTGTCAGTGTGAACTAAAATATCCATCTAGAATGCTAAGGAATCTGTGGCATGGAAATCAGGGTGACCTAAGAGCTCTATCTAGAATGCCAAGCAGATTGCAACATGGCAGGTAGGGTGACCTAAAATCGCTATCTAAAATGATAAAGAACCTTTGATGTGGCAAGGTTGGTGGCCTAAGATCTCTACCTAGAACGCTTAGGAAGTTGCAACATGGCGGGCAGGATGATCAAAGAGATCTATCAAAAATGCTAAAGTCGCTGTGACATGGCAATCAGCGTGACCCAAGAGCTCTACCTAGAATGCTGAGGAAGCTGTGACAAAGCAGGGAACATGAACTAAAATATCTATCTAGAATTCTAAGGAAGTTGTGGCATGGCAATCAGGGTGACCTAAGAGCTCTATCTAGAATCCTGAGGAAACTGACTGTGACAAAGCAGGTAGACTGAACTAAAATATCCTTCTAGAATGCTAAGGAAGCTGTGGCATGGCAATCAGGGTGACATAAGAGCTCTATTATGTATGCTAAGGAAGTTGCAACATGCCAGGCATGGTGATCAAAGAGGTCTATCTAGAATGCTAAAGTTGCTGTGACATGGCAATCAGCGTGACCCAGCAGCTCTATCTAGAATGCCAAGCAGACTACAACATGGCAGGCTGGGTGACCTAAGAGCGCTATCTAAAATTATAAAGAACCTTTGATTTGGCAAAGTGGGTGGCCTAAAATCTCTATCTAGAACGCTATGGAAGTTGCAACATGGTGGTCAGGATGATAAAAGAGGTCTATCTAGAATGCTAAAGTCGCTGTGACATGGCAATCAGCGTGACCCAAGAGCTCTATCTAGAATGCCAAGCAGACTTCAACATGGCAGGCAGGGTGACCTAAGTGATCTGTCTAGAATGCAGAGGAAGCTGTGACAAAGCAGGCAGAGTGAACTAAAATATCTATCTAGAATGCTAAGGAAGCTGTGGCATGGCAATCAGGGTGACCTAAGATCTCTAGCTAGAATGCTAAGGAAGTTGCAACATGGCAGGCAGGGTGATCAAAGAGGCTTATCTAGAATGCTAAAGTTGATGTGACATGGCAATCAGCGTGATGAAGAGATCTAGCTAGAATGCCAAGCAGACTACAACATGGCAGGCAGGGTGACCTAAAAGTGCTATCTACAATCATAAAGAACCTTTTATTTGGCAAGATTGGCGGCCTAAGAGCTCTATCTAGAACGCTAAGGAAGTTGCTACATGGCGATGATCAAAGAGGTCTATCTAGAATGCTTAAGTCGTTGTGACATGGCAATCAGCGTAACCCAAGAGCTCTATCTAGAATGCTGAGGAAGCTGTGACAAAGCAGGCAGAGTATCCTAGGAACTCTAGCTAGAATGCCAAGCAGACTGCAACATGGTGGGCAGCATGACCTAAGAGCTCTTTCTAGAATACTGAGGAAGCTGTGACAATACAGGCAGAGTGAACTAAAATATATATCTAGAATGCTAAGGAAGCTGTCACAATGCATACAGAGGGACCTAAGAGCTCTATTCAGAATGCCAAAGAAGCTGTGTCATGGCAGGCAGGGCGAACAAAGAACTCTACATAGAATGTTAAAGTTTCTCTAAAATGGCAATCAGGGTGAACTAAGAGGTCTATCTAGAATGCCGAGGAAGCTGTGACAAAGCAGGCAGAGTGAACTAAAATATCTATCTAGAATGCTAAGGAAGCTGTGGCATGGCAATCAGGGTGACCTAAGAGCTCTATCTAGAATGCTAAGGAAGTTGAAACATGGCGGGCAGGGTGATCAAAGAGGTCTATCTACAATGCTAAAGTCGCTGTGACATGGCAATCAGCGTGACCCAAGAGCTCTAACTAGAATGCCAAGCAGACTGCAACATGGCAGGCAGGTTGACCTAAGAGCGCTATCTAAAATTATAAAGAACCTTTGATTTGGCAAGGTGGGTGGCCAAAGATCTCTATCTAGAACGCTAAGGAAGTTGCAACATGGCAGGCAGGACGATCAAAGAGGTATATCTAGAATGCTAAAGTCGCTGTGACATGACATGGCAATCAGCGTGACCCAAGTGCTCTATCTAGAATGCTGAGGAAGTTGTGACAGAGCAGGCAGAGTATCCAAGGAGCTCTATCTAGAATGCCAAGCAGACTGCAACATGGCGGGCAAGGTGATCAAAGAGATCTATCTAGAACGCAAAAGTCGCTGTGACATGGCAATCAGCGTGACCCAAGAGCTCTAACTAGAATTCCAAGCAGACTGCAACATGGCAGGCAGGTTGACCTAAGAGCGCTATCTAAAATTATAAAGAACCTTTGATTTGGCAAGGTGGGTGGCCAAAGATCTCTATCTAGAATGCTAAGGAAGTTGCAACATGGCAGGCAGGACGATCAAAGAGGTATATCTAGAATGCTAAAGTCGCTGTGACATGACATGGCAATCAGCGTGACCCAAGTGCTCTATCTAGAATGCTGAGGAAGTTGTGACAAAGCAGGCAGAGTATCCAAGGAGCTCTATCTAGAATGCCAAGCAGACTGAAACATGACAGGCAGCATGACCTAAGAGCTCTTTCTAGAATACTGAGGAAGCTGTGACAATACAGGCAGAGTGAACTAAAATATCTATCTAGAATGCTAAGGAAGCTGTCACAATGCATGCAGAGAGACCTAAGAGCTCTATTCAGAATGCCAAAGAAGCTGTGTCATGGCAGGTAGGGCGACCAAAGAACTCTACATGCAATGTTAAAGTTGCTCTAACATGGCAATCAAGGTGAACTAAGAGATCTATCTAGAATGCCGAGGAAGCTGTGACAAAGCAGGCAGAGTGAACTAAAATATCTATCTAGAATGCTAAGGAAGCTGTGGCATGGCAATCAGGGTGACCTAAGAGCTCTATCTAGAATGCTAAGGAAGTTACAACATGGCGGGCAGGGTGATCAAAGAGGTCTATCTAGAATGCTAAACTCGCTGTGACATGGCAATCAGCCTGACCCAAGAGCTCTATCTAGAATGCCCAGCAGACTGCAACATGGCAGGCTGGGTGACCTAAGAGCGCTATCTAAAATTATAAAGAACCATTGATTTGACAAGGTGGGTGGCCAAAGATCTCTGTCTAGAACGCTAAGGAAGTTGCAACATGGCAGGCAGGATGATCAAAGAGGTCTATCTAGAATGCTAAAGTCGCTGTGACATGACATGGCAATCAACGGGACCCAAGGGCTCTATCTACAATGCTGAAGAAGTTGTGACAAGGTAGGCAGAGTATCCAAGGAGCTCTATCTAGAATGCCAAGCAGACTGCAACATGGTGGGCAGCGTGACCTAAGAGCGCTATCTAGAATGCTGAGGAAACTGTGATTTGGCAAGGTGGGTGGCCTAAGATCTTCATCTAGAATGCTAAGCAGGTTGTAACATGGTGGGCAGGGTGATCAAGGAGCTCTGGAATGCAGCTGCCTCTGAGCTAAATACGCGATCTTACTGCACAGTTTATGCACGTTTCGACTTTTTGATGAAAACATTAAATGGTAACGTTGCCTTGTAATTGAATGCTTTAATGGGGCTACACTTTAAAACGCACTTTGATACACGTAATGCAGCCGCCTGGCCATGCAGGCTCCTGGCCGTTTTTCTGCTCGATTGGCCCATAGCAGAAATGGACTTAGTTCACGGGATTCTGAGCATCCCTGTGAGAGGGACTTTTTCAAAAGTGAATTGGGGAGGCGCATAGCACATGCCAGTGCCCATGAACAAATCGAATGGAAGGGCAAAACGCGTCAAATAAATGAGGACGTATTTATAAGTGCTGAGGTGGCTGTGGCGGTCGTGCTCCAGTGCCTCAAAGTAATTACTCTCTCTCTCTCTTGTTTGTAAGCCTGTGAGAATGAACGTCTTAAGCGGAAGTGCTATTTTTTATCCAAGTACCTTCCTGTTTATAGGCAGTGCCCACTGAAGACTCTGGAGGCACGTTCTGTGCAGAGCTGTACTTGATTCTGCACAGCATCAGTACCTCCATTTAACATCAGCCCTGCCACGCAAGAGCACCCATCCACAGGGGAGTAGGAGACACATACAATCTGGGGGCGGGGGGGGGGGGGGGTAGGGGAAGCATGGGACAACTTGGGGTCTTTGCTTTTTGAAATTTATTCATTGGGCCTCATTACGACCCAGGCGCTAATGGGTTAACGGCGCCGTGAAAGGCTGCAGCGCTGTTAACCTATTAGCGCCTAATTACGAGGTCCCTTTGCGGGACCCAACCTTAACGGCTGGTGTAGACCAGCCATTAAAGTAGGGACCTGCAAAGGGACCTTGGTGCTAATTACGGTGCCGCAATTTGCGGCACCGTACTTAGCGCCTTCCCCATTCCCATTGAGTCCTATGAGGCAAAAATGGGTATGGGGAAGGGCCATGGAGGAAGGGGGAATTACCGCCCCGCCAACCTTGTAATGGGGTGGTAATTCCCCCTTTCTCCATGGCGGAGTCCGTAACTTACCGGCATGGACCATGGTGCTAACAGCACCATGGTCTTCCGCCAGGGTCGTAATGAGGCCCATTGTGTTTTAGTCAAAGAACTCTACTTTTCACAAAATTAAAATTGAAATGGCACTACGTATATCATCACTGTATAAAACAAGAGAAAAGAAGAAAAGAAAACAGAAGAAAATCAAGAATAAAAGCAGTTCATGCTAGGGATCCGTCGTCGATTCTGCCTGAGCTCCGATTTACCCCCCCCCCCACCTTCCTTAGATGGATGGACTCGACACTGCGATTAGCAGCTATATGGGCTGGGAGGATAGCATTTGTTTTGGAAGCAAGATAACGCAGAGCAACACAGGTATGAATCCTAGTCCCACACTTAGAGACTGGTCTCCGGTATTGAGCATTTATTTATTTATTTATATATTGGATATTTATAAAGCGCTTATACTACAAAACAGTGTTTCAAAGTGCTACAAGGCAAAAAGGGAAGGGAGCAAGGGAACAAATAAATAATGGAAAAGCAATGCATAAGTAATAAACCAAACAGCGGTCCTACTAGGCTTAAGGATATTCGGAACGCACAAGTGCAGTGACAAAGAAGAGGGGTGGCTCTTCTCAGGGGAGAAGGTTCATAAAACAATCAATCATTTAGCAAGGGAAAAGGCACCTGTCCCAAATATGATAACAGCTGTAGTATTTAAGCGCTCTCAAAATTAGTAGGTCCAGTTGTGTTGGTCGGTTTGTCCATTGTTTGTGGGAACAGTGGTGTCCCCTGTTTCATGGTCCAACTCAATCATTATATCGTTTTATATGAAAGGCACCATTGATGTTGTTACCTCTTATTCACCAATCAGCCTAATATATATTGATGAAAAAATCTGTTGTCATCTCATACTGTCGGAATTAAAGAAGTGGATTGGGGAATATGTCATCCTGAATTGAATGCAGGGAGGATTCAGACCGAGGCTCTCCACATTCGACCACATGTTTGTGTTATGGCATCTGATTAACAAGGATGCCGCAGCAAAGAACATGCCTTTATATGTTGCATTTCTGAATTTTTCATCTGACTATGAGCTCATGGTAAGAAAGAAGCAATAACAATTACTTCCAGCGGGCCACTGTAGAATGCCAGCTTGTTAAGAGGCAGATCACCTATAAGTGGACTCCTGCAAAATAAAGGAGTTGCAGCCTTTTCTACCAACTGAAAGTTGCTCCTTTTTTGTGTGGGGGCAAGGAGACGTGTGTGTGTCTTGGAATGGAAGGATGTGGGGTTCAAAGGAAGAGGAAATCTTGCTTGTACCTCTGAGTAAGTCCTGTTATGGCAGTAGAGGGACCAGGTGTGTGATGTTGCTGCTTTCACTGTCCCTTATCGAAGCCTGGGAGGTCACAATCTTCATCAAACTTGATGGCTATAGGCTAGAAGTCCTGTTTTTTAAAAACTCTTATTGCACCAACAGGCCACCAGACTAGGAGGGCTATTATGCCAAGGTACAAAGCCAAAACACTCTAAGCCATGTTCAATACAGCCTTGCCACTCACGGCCTGTTTCACAAAACTTTGCACTCGAGCAAATTAGGAAATGACCTGAGCATCTTCAAATTCATCCTGCTACTTCCTACCTGATTTACAAAGCCCATAGCTGGAGAAAATCCCAAGCTGCCAGGAGCATCTCTGAGATGCCTTTGAGCAAAGTTTCACTTGGATGTAAGCATGTCAAAGATGTTCGAGGCAGCTCCAGATTTGCATCAATTTTAGGCTTTGTGAATACGTTATAAGGTAGCAGGAGCACACCTGTGTCACACTCACCTGAGTCTCTGCAGGAGCGATGGATGAGCCTCCCTTGACCCCTGAGTTCTCACTTCCCCTGTTTTCACCCAGAGGGATTCCTGTCAAATACAAGGTAAACACTCAGACCTGAATTCACCTGATTCCCCTGGGCCCTTCCCTTTACTTTAAGGTGTGCTGTGATGTCCCCTAAGGGCTTACCTTGATCTTTAGTAAGGTGTGCTCTCCATCCTGCATTTGCAGGGGCGCGATTCGCTGATATGAATGATGACAATGTCTGTTGGCTGAGTTCAGATGCCACACGCTGTTATATGCCTTTACAGCGAGGCTGAGTGTTCAAGGCGCCAGTTTCTTCACTGGCTAGAAAGTCTTTTCCACAAGTGAACGTTGCACGGAGAATGTTTAGTGTCCTGAATTGTCCGTATTGTCTTTGTTTGCCAAGGCATTTTGTGAGTGAGTAGCGCTGCGTTCAGAAGTCAGCTGTTGGTAGGTAATTGCAGCACCTCAAATTCGAGCGCGCATGGTAATGTCTCTCCTCTTTCTTCCCTTGCAGGAGTGGATACGTGATATTAGCGCCTCGAGTCCGTGTTCAGCGCTACCGAAGACTTGGTGGTCTGGTAAGTTTGCACGGAGACATTGGTAAGTATACACTGCGTTATGAGAGGGAGCGCAGTGCAATAGTCCCTGCGTTATTAGGGCGAGCGCAATGACTAATGTCTCTTCTTTCTTTTGCAGGGGTTTGTGCGCTCGTACAACTGACCTGGATACCAGCGTCGCGGGAACAGTCGGTGAGTATGCGCAGCGTTATTGAAGTGCGAGTGCTAACGCTGTTCTTCTTTGTTCTTACAGGTGCCGGTGTTGAAGTCCCCTCTTGACCGGTGATAGCCGCGGCGTGGAGAAAACACAGAGTACCTGTAAGCTGAAGCAGAAGGATCTGAAGCAGGTAAACAGAAGTAGAATGTTCCAGAGTAGGTAATCTGAAGCAGGATGATCCGGAGCAGGTAAACTGAAGCAGGATGATCCAGAGCACGGCACGTGTGTTGCTGATGCAGCTCACAGTAAGCAACAAGAAGCACTGGAAGAATCTTGTGTGTTGCTTATATAGCCAGCCACACCCAAACACTAGAGAGCTCATGGATTGTCATGCACTTCCTGTTTGGCAACAGGAAGTGGTAATCAGGAAGTCACTACAAACACTAGGAAGGAAGCAAAGGAGGGATCTGCTATGGGCTCTTTGTGTGCCTATGCCAGGCCTGCCAAGCCTCCACCCAGCTTGCCCCAACTATCTGCCTGATACCCATGACACATGTGATGCCTAGCACATCTTTAGATGTTCTCCAGTGAAAATATTCCTGAATCGTGCCCTCAGCGCCTAGTAAGGATCAATGGTCAGTGCCTGTCAAGGATACCTACACCTCTTCCAAAGCATGGAAAACACATGAATAAAAGATGGCAATGGGAGGGCCACAAACCCCGGACTTCACTGCATTAGCCACACTCCACCCATGGATGCTGACATTTTAAATCTCCCATCACTTGGTCATTCAAAATGCCACAGCCAGACTGGAAGCTGGAGGGAAACTAGGTCATCCGTCTCTGCCAATCTGCCTGGTCCACCAATGCAGACACAGAATAGAATCAAAACAACTCAACACTTGAAGAAAACATATATGCATTTCCTTTCCTTAACCCATAGAAATCTGCTTCAGAATCTTAGAATAGGCTGCACATCGATAGGCGGGGTGGTGGGGGAGTTGTATTGGGTTTTCGGGACGGTAGCAGAGTACCTCCTCACATGTATCCCCACTGAAGGAAACCTCCTTACCTTCAACAAGTTCAAAACTACCCACGAACTGACCTGCCACCCCTCCGGTCAGAAAGAGCAGTAAGGGGGTGCGGATCAGTTGTTTCATTTGTTCGCTCGTTCGTTCGTCCGTTTGTTCGTTCGTTCATTAATTAATTTTTTCATCCATGCATTCCTTCATTCTCTCCCAAAGAGGGTAAGTCAATTGAATAACTGTCACAAAGAAATAAGAAATGATAAACCTGCACTGCTTGACACCATTACCACTGTGCTTGTGCGACACATCATTTGGACAGACCGGTGGATAGGGTAATCGATTGTCTGATTCACAGTGTTGTGTTTGGACCCTGGAATGTCTGGCTCTGTCTAGTAGAATGCTAGTGAGGGAGAGCCCGCTGGGCCCAAGGGATCCCTGAATCTGTACAATAGCATACCTGGGAGGGGAGAGGCTAGCGGACGGGTTGACTCCCTAAGTATGCAGTGGAGCATGCCTGGATCCCCCCTGCTTGGTTTGCCCCTGGCCTCCCAGAGTGTGTATGGGATCAGGCCTTGGAGGTACAGCCTTGATGTTCATTGTATGCCCTGAATCTGTATTATCAGATGCCTGGTTTACCCCTGGTGTCCCTCAATCTGTACAGGAGCATGCCTGGCAGGGACAGCCTTGCATATCTCTGGACTCCTGAATCACGATAGAGGAACAGCTGCGTGGGCCCCATGGTACATGGTACATGCCCGGCAAGGATAGCCTGTCTGTATCGTTGACTCCCTGAATCTGTAAGGTAGTCTGTCTAGAACGGTCATGCTGGGTGGTCAGGGCTCTCTAGGTTTGGTAGCATCCAGCTAAAGACAGGAATGCGGGCCGTGGATGCACTGCCCTTCTCTGTGTGGTCCTTGATTGGACAGACAGACTGGATGGTGCATGGCATACTTGTATGCCTGTGGCTGCCCGTTTGTGAGGTACATGCCTAGTGATGTCAGAATCCACATATTTGTAATGTATATTGGGCTTGGGAGAAGAAACACCTGCCAGTGACTCAAGGCTCTCTTGGATTTCACAGCTGTAAGGGGCATTTTCCCTTCACCTGCACTCTTGTTGCTGTGATTTTCTGCTTGATAACTTGCTGGACAGAAAATGGTACAATTGGGCCTGTCTACCTTTTATCTTGGGTGTCAGCGCGCAACGAGGCATTAATGCATGAAGGGACGAGGGAAATGCTCAGGTGTGAAAGGAGACGGTAGGATTGGGTCAAATTGGCAAATATGTGCATTGATACTCTGCTAGACATCATCGGGACACTATATTTTAAGACTACAGTGCAGATCCGATTTGCTGGCCTGTGTGTGTGTGTAATGTCGTGTCGGGGACAAGGATTATCATCTATGGATGAGAAAGCCGTGGTACCCAGCAATTTATTATATGCAAGTGACAAAGAAAGTGTATGCAGTGGTTTCTATCTCTGAGAGGGGCGAAGGGAGGGCAATACATCTTTCAGCTTCCTACAGAAATCATGGCATCCTTCATCAGGGTCAACAAACACTTCGGCAAATGGATCTGTAGGGACCCAAACATGGGTTCTTTGTGCTGTGGTGGCACGGATAGCTGTGTTACAGCAGCCCTTTAATTATTTATTTTTCTGTGTGTTTGATGAAACGCTAACACTGTTTTCATTGTAGTTCCACTACTTTATGATTCAAGCCAATGTGTGAAAAGTAGGTTTTTCTTTTAATGCAGGAATTCATGCATGCACAAAATACATGCTTCTCTGATAGCATAATTCGGTCTTTGTCAGACTTTTTCAATGGTCCTCAAAGCCAATATATCAGCACTGTTTTTATTATTAGTAATGAGAGGTAACAGCACGTGGCTGCAGTGGCCCCAAATGAAATGTAAATTTTGATGAAATGGTCAAAAGATTTTGGTAAAAAAGCTAAATGTTTGAAAGCATATGACGAAATCATTTGTTCACAGCTGTATTGCTTTCTAGGAAATGAACAAACAAATGTACACTTTAAAATGAACACTTACATTGAAATGGGTCAATGATACAAAAAAACTGTTAAGGGTGCTGCCGGTGCGTAATCCCCAGTTTCCTCTTTTTCCTTTTCCCCTGTCTGCATTGCTTTACCTATTTCATATCAAACACAAGTCAACCATGTTTCTGGTTATTTTATTGCTATTTGTTCAGTTTCGTAAATGTTTAATTTACAAATGTTACTTTTTTAAATAGAGGTGGGAAGCCACAGATTTCATTGGAAGAGACCGGCCATGAGGCCTTGCTTGACTCAAAGAGCAAAATGCGTACTGATTGAGCGAAATATGCATATCTTGCTGTCTGCCTCTGCATCCTCAAACAGAAAACCTATACCCGCCCCTCTGCCTCCTCAACCCCTCACAACAACAACCCAATACGTGCCATCTTCCTCCCTACCCCCACAACAGGTGTCGAGCCCTGCTGGGCAGATAGAACAGTCGTTTCCTAACTTTCCTGTTTGAGAAGCATGTGTGTTAGGAAACAACTGTTGTATCTGCCGAGCAGGGCCCGACACGACATCGGACACACAGGACACTTCACTTTCCTTAGGTAGCTGTCAAGTAGTCTCTGTCTCTCTCCCTCCTCGATAATCAAACGCTGTCAGTCATGTAGCCTGCAGACAGTCTGCAGAAGAACTTTTATTTTTGCACGCTGGCGGCTGCAGCCTGCAGACATTTTTATACGCTACATGATGCAACTGCAGACAATGCTGTGCAGAGACACAGTGCGCTGCACTGTGCAGGACACAACAAACACTTACATATTCTGGGGGGATAAATGCCATTATATCCCCCCCACTTAAAAATGTGGGTGGGATTTGTCCACCCTATAATCCCATGTCCAATGCCCATGCCCATCCATCTTCACTCTTTCTGATCTAACGGCTGTCAGAAGCAACACTCCTGTGCTGACAGTGCCAGTGTTCGATGAGTCCAGAAATTACCCAGGGCCAGCTTCAGTCGAGGCAGGGCCTTGTCAGCAAAACAAAAAATGCGGCACCCTCCTCCTCTCCCCGTGCTCCCCATGTCATGCGGGGAGGTACATTTTTCAATAGGCGCCAATGCAAAAGCATCAGCACCCTGTTGTTATTAAATGCGCTCTACTCCTGAGAGCGGGGCACATTTAATTTCAATAGGGCACCTGCTGCGCCTTCTCCCACCATTTTTTCACATACTTGAACGGACAATGGAGCACTCTCTCGTGCATATTATGTTACAGTAAAGCAAAGAAGTGCGTGTGGACCACTAACACTGTCCCTCAACAGAAGCGCACCCTGACCCTGTCAGGAGGTGCTGTCTCTAGGCTTACAGTGGTGTGCCGCATATCTATAAGGGAAAGAGGGAGAAAGTTATCCCTACTAAACAATGTGGCACCATAAAGGAGCTTAGTTACTAAAAATCCAGAGGAAGCGCCCCCACATGACAGGTAAACATGAATAACCATGTCTTGTGTATGTTCACAAGCTACACATTGCCTGGGGGAATTTCACATAACCTTATTAACCAGCTAGTCAATATGTTCTCAGAGCATATATATTGGTCACTCCTGAATATTAAGAATAGGTCCCTCATGGGGGATCTGGATAAAATGCTCACAAATGACCTGTTACCACGAACATGTGTAAGCTATATGAAAGACATGTATCCTAGCGAGACTCAAGGATATCGTCAGTAACATTGGGTCGACTGGTTTCGATGACTGGGATTACTGATGACATCTTCTTCAGGACCTGGTCATTCAAACTTCGGCATTGCTCTATTTGGAATTTGCAAATCCGGATTAGGCAAATACCCCCGTCTCCTATGGAAAGGGGAGACAATAAATCAAACCCTTGGGCTTTAATAACGTTCCAAGGTAAGTCAGAGGGGTACAGATATGGTCATTCTCATACGATTAATGCTTGCATCTAATTGCTGTGACAATCAATCTGTCATAATTGTGGACTTTCGAAAAGAAACTCCCTCTTAGTTATGTACTCAAAATAAAGACCTTGAAAGACTCCTCCGAGCTGGTGTGGCGGGGGGCCAATGGTGGGGGGCTAACTCTAGAGTATGTGGACACCCCGGTGCACAAATAAACTAGAAATTAAAGACTCAAGCAATTTCATTAAAAAAGGCAGACGAGAGGTAGGGCGGAAATTTACCAGGACAGAAGGATCTAGTGAGGGTTTCTTTAGAAGAGGGATCACCAATGCATGCTTAAGGTCAGGAGGAATAACACATGATTGCCAAGAGTGGTTAACTGCCTGGGAAACCCACAACGCAATAGATGGCATGACATCTTTACAGATGGCCACTAGGATGGAATGAAGTGGGCAAGCAGATTTTAGTTTGGCAGTAGCCAACAGTATGTCCTCAGAGGAAAAAGAAGGAAAAGACGACCAGGAACTGGCCAGAATAGATACTGATAGGGCAGGAGCATATCTGGCAGTCTTTAAAATGGCCAGAGTGATTTGATAATGAACAGATATGATTTTGGTATTAGAAAAGGTGGATAGGGAGTCACACTACTCCTGAGATGGGTTAATGCCGACCCGCTCGGCTGAAGGGGAGGATAAGGCCTGAATAACCTCAAATAATTCTCTGGTCTGATTAAGAACTGATTCAACTTTACCTGAATAGAACTTCTTTTTAGCTATGTTAATAGCATTATGATATGCCGGATTGGCTGAACGAAGTCGCATACGGTGGTCCAGAAGGTGCAACTTCCTCCACTTCCATTCGGCCTGCCTCCGTTTCAGCCACAATGCTTTTAGATCTTCATCATACCAGGGTTCTGAGTGACGGGCTCTCTGTTTACACAATTTAAGGGGTGCAAGACGGTCTGCTGTGGAAGAGAATAGTAGAGCAAAAGAGGATAAATCCACAGGGTGCGATGCTATGAAGCCAGTGGATCTCTCCTTCACCACCTCAGCTATGGTGTCCGAGCGCTAATACCATTTCAAGATCTTAGGTTTAGCGAGAATTACAGCCTTCACAGCTACCACAATCGTGAACGGAACAAAAAAAAATGATCTGCCCATTCCAGCTCCTGTGCCGGATCGGAATCACCAGCCTGGGGGATGCGAAGGTCAGGTCCAAAGTGTTCTCCTTATGATGGGTGGGCCCAGCAACAAGTTGCTGGAGATCCAGGTCCATAAATTCTCTTGGCATTCCAAGAAGCCAAAGAGCAACCAGAGGAAGGAAGTCGTAACCCCTGGTATTTGGGAACATTGTACTAATGTTTTTGAATATTGAGCTGAAAGCCAAGAGAAGGGAGTCATTCTCTTGGCATTACAAGAAGCCTAAGAGAGGCCAGGGAAAGAGGGTCATACCACCTGGTATTTGGGAACATTGTGTTAACATTTGTAAAGATTTTGACAAAGGCCAAGAGAGGGGAATCATTCTCTTAACATTACAAGAGGCCTGAGAAGAGAGCATACCCCCTGGCATTGTGAGCTCTGCACACCTGAGAAAGACCAGGGGAAGAAAAGCATATCCCCCTGGTGTTTGCGAACATTGTGAAAATTCTAAGAAAGGCCAGTAGAGGGGTTCTATGTCATATTTCCGCATTTTAAAGTCTTAATACAAAAAAGACGTTTTTTTTGGCCATTTTTGTACCGACTTTAAAATGTGGAAATAATACATACAGCCCTCTCCTTCCCCATCCCCACCTCTCCCGCTCATTCTCTCGTTCATCAGGGGTTTAACCCCCAACCACTAATTTCCACCCCCACAACCTCCCTCCTGCCTCAAAACAAGCATCCTCCCCACACAGAAACATACACACACACACTGACACACATACATACAAAGACTCACCTCTTCCTCCCGCGATGGCTGCGCTGGGGCTCACAGAGCCTGTCAGCCTCTGCGCACTCGTGTGTGGTAGGGGCCTGACAGTTCGATTTAGAAAGACCATTCTGTGCAGTCAAGGAGCAGTCTTTCTAAATGGGTCTTTTTTCTTTTTGGAAAAAAGAAAACATTCTTTTGACGTAACACCAGTAGAAGGGAGTCATTCCCCTGGTATTTTTGAATATTGTGAAAAGCCTGTGAAAGACCAAGGGAAGGGAGTCATTCGTTTGCTATCAAGATTTGGAGTTGAAACTTTGCTTTAAATTAGAACTGAGACTTTTCAATCTGTAACTTTTGTTGTGCCTTTGAGAAGAACTGCAACCTGGTGAAGGAAGTCATTCCCTCAGGAAATAGTATTTTCCGACTACTGGCAAGGTGGTCCGCTCTACAGAAGAAAGAAGCCATTCTTCTGCATTAGGAAATCTCGCCAAACTTTTAGTTGAGTTAGTTAAAAGTGTAAGCGATGGAAATAAGCTTTTGACATAGGACGGTGACCTAAATCATTTCAACAGACTCCCTGACACTGAGGCAGGGAAACCCCTCTTAGCATTAGGGATAGTTAGGGTATTTCTCTCCTTCATTTTCACAAAATAAAAGCTTATTACCACAACAATGCCACCTGTATGCCAGTCTCCTCCTTCCAGACCATGACATTTCCCTTTCACATAAGGGTATTTCGAAGTACAAAATCAGTGTACCAGACTGTACTTCTTGGAATGGTAACCTTGTATCAGAAAATGATGTATATGATTATTTTAAGTTTTGATATTGGGCTTTTCTCAGTAAGAAAGGTGTATTGTTTTTATGATGACTACACTATATAGTGCATGTCACTATTAGCAATGATCATCACAACATTTTAAAAACAACCATATTAGAATGTTTGTACAAATAACAAAATATCTTTTTAAATATCATCTTTCTCCAAGAAAACACACAATATTCTCCCTCAGAAATTCCTTCTTTCTTGGAGCGGGTCATGCTTAGATTAAAACCAACAGTTTGTTTCTTCTGTGAGCAGTAAGACAATGGGCCTCATTACACGTATGGCTGAAAGGCAACAACGGTGCCAGTATCGCTACTGGCACCGTTGCTACCATACCGCCATGCTACGAGTTCTGCTCGTGGGTGCCCTTGAAGCCACCAGGCTGACCTGGTGGCCGTACCGGCACCGGTGAGCAGAACATGAAGGTAGCACCGGTACCGTTATTAACGTTACCGGTGCTACCACCCTCCCCATTCTCATTGAACCCTATGGGGCTCAAATGGGAATGGGGCTGTACCGGGCCAGGCACCCGCGAAAGGGCAATTACCGGGTTCGGCTGGTCTGGAATAGCGCAGTAATTGCCCATTCGCGAGTGCCAGACCCGGATGCGAGTTTAGAAGTAGCCTTGCCGGCTTTACCGGCAAGGCTACCTCCAACCTTGTAATGAGGCCCAATATCTAATTTGGCCTGCTGGCCAGCAGTTGGCTGGTAGTGCCATACCTTTTTTTCTTACACTATGTACAAACACTAATAATTAACAAACAATTAAATGTACACAGTTGTACACCTTGAAGCCTGGTTGTCTGGTCTGTGAGAATCCCAGCATCCCAAATCCCCCAAACAACCACCAAAGAGCCTATATGCTTCCTCTTTACATCCCCCATTACAGACAATGGTCCTCAACACGAGTTCGGCGGTAGCCCTTAAATGCGGTGGTAAGGGTGTTACTGCCACATTTACTGCTCCGCCATTCTCGAGTCTGGCGTGTTTAACCCCAGCTCCGAGCTGGGGATAAACACGCCAGACAAATTCCCATTTTAGGCGCAATTACCGCATGGTAATCGAGCTGAAAATGTCCCATTGGGTGCAATGGGGAATGGGGAGTAATGTTTAGCGCCCAACCCGTGCTCCGGCAGTACGACCGCTGGATGGGTGGGCGCTAACCTAAATAAAGTTGTGCGGTATCCCAAAGTGCTGTGAGTGGGATGGCGTCATTCCTGCAGAACACACAACTGATGACAAGGCCTGGCTTCAAATAAAAAGCTGTCCCTAACCCGGGGGATGCCTCTCTCTCCACTCTCATTCTACTTTTAACCATAAAAACACTTAGCACCACTGCCCTTCAAGATATCCCTGATCCCACAGCTTCCAGCATTGGCTGGGGCTTCTCTTGCAAACGCGCAGCTGACAACCCGGCTCTCACTCAGAGACGTAGCTACGGAGGGGGACTGAGGCAGACAGCCACAGCAACACCGACGGAGCAGCGAGAGAGAAAGGGAGAGTAAGTGCTATGCTGACATATGGTATGCCGGGTACAGCTAGTGCATTCATAAATCTAATACATTTAGGGGCCGATTCATGGAATTCTTTGCACGGTTCAAAGTGACTTTGCACTGCTGAAAAGCGACTTTGCACTGCCAACACAACCCCTGATTCATGGAACTGTGCAAAGAGCTTCTAAGTAAATAAACTAGACCATCTACATGGAAAATAGTTTAATGTTGGAGTCCCTAAGTGAAGGGACGCTCCACTTTAGTTTCTGAGTCCACACATCAATGACAACAAAGAGGCCACTCTCAGAGACACAGGTTGTAGTATTATTGAAGGGGGATAAGGTCCTAACAGAACTGAAGGATATTCTTACCCAAGCAGTTCTGCGGATCTGGGGATATTGGGATTGGAGTCCCATGGCGATAGTGACCCTGAGGGTGGGATATTGAATTCAGTTAGAGGTTGTCCAGAAGGGCCACACCATCTGATAGTTAATGATTTGATACAGTGGGTTCTGGTGTCAGCTCTGACACAATCACAAACCAGTAGGATTGCCACATTCTCCCAGCTTGGTGCTGGCTGTTCATGGGTTGACTATGAAGCTGGGTCCTGTGGTTGACCTTGGTTGAGGTGCTCCTTGATGTCCTATGGCCAGTGGCTGGGGGGCGGGGAGAGCTCCCAGGTGCATCATTTGCTCCCTAGAGGGCTGCTTTGGAGGCATGGCATTGGAGGCTGTTCTAGGTAGCACAATGACACCACTGAATATGTGCATGGCCAGCGTCCCCAATGCACACTGCTTCAATGTTTAATCCCACCCTAATGCCTTTTTACAGTGAGTGCACGCCATGGAGCACCCCGTCTCTGCATATGCTTGCCCTTGGGAAGCGTAACATAGGGGGTCATTCCGAGGATGGAGGTAAGGTAAAAACGATGCCAGGAAAGGATTACCGGCATCGCTTACCGCTACAGGCTATTTTGACCAACCAGACCGCTATTTACAGCATCGTACTTTACGATGCCATAAATAGCGGTCCAGGCACGGGTACGCCACACAACATGCCGGCATTACCATCATGCCGTAAACCGGAGCTGATCACAAGCCATGCGGACATGCAAATAACGGCCTACTGAAGGCCAAAAAGTACCTTACCGGCATGGAGTAAATACCGGCATCTCAGAGAAGGTGTTAAGAGCCCTGAGCAGTGTTTCCAAGAGCCACAGGTGCACACAATCAGCACAGTTGGAGGCAATGGAGACTGGCACAGCACAAAAGGAGCACACCCACACACCACACCCCCACCCACACCAAGATGATACCAATAGTAGTAGCATTACTGGAGCTGGAGGCCCTGCTTGCAAGGCAGCTACAACAACAACAACAGCAACAACAACCACAGCCCACACCACAGAGGATACACAGGAGGAGAAGGAGGGTTAGACAGGCCCAGCATGCCCCACCAGTGCAGCCACCGTTACCACGCTGGCAGCCCCAATCCCTCGCATCAGAGCTACCCCCTTCAACCTAACACTAGAGCAGATCCACACCCTGTACCGGCTTGACCGTGACACCATCACCACCATAGTGGACCTGATACATGACGACATAGTGAGCCTCATAGAAATACGCACCGCCATCCCCCCTCTATTGAAGGTAGCGTCTGTGCTCCACTTCCTTGCCACAGGCACCTACCAGCACACAGTGGGGCACATGCATGGCATATCACAACCCTTATTTTCCCGGATACTGACCCAAGTGCTGGATGCCCTCCTCAAGCACACAAGGGACTACATATCCCTACCACGGACTCCCCATGAAATATTTGATACAAAAGTTGCCTTCCATGCACTGGCAGGAATGCCAAATTGTATAGGTGCCCTCGACTGCACCCACGTGGAGTTGGTGGTCCCACATGCCATGGTGGTGGCGTATCGCAACCGCAAGCAATACCACTCCATCAACATGCAGATGGTATGTAATGCCAGCAAAATCATCACACATTGTTGTGCCCGATATCCAGGATCAACTCATGACTCCTTGGTCCTGCGGAACTCCACGCTACCACGCTATATGGAGCGACATGCTGGACGACGTGCCTGGCTGCTTGGTAGTTGCCTGACTGGGCCATGGCAGTGCATCGGGGTTGTGAGGTGGGTGGCTGCATACTCCACCTGGGTGGGAGGGGGGGAGATGCATACTCCACCTGGGTGGGAAGGGGGGGAGATGCATACTCCACCTGGGTGGGAAGGGGGGGAGATGCATACTCCGCCTGGGTGGGAAGGGGGGGATGCATACTCCACCTGGGTGGGAAGGGGGGGAAGATGCATACTCCACCTGGGTGGGAAGGGGGGTAGATGCATACTCCACCTGGGTGGAAATGTTGACGCCAGTGCACGATGTTCACCTCACCGAACACTGTGCCCCAAAGCAAGTGATACGGCACATGACTACCAAATCACACAGTGATAAAATAAGGCCGACACCTAACATTACATGAGTAACAGGTAACCAGGCCACATCCCACAACACATGCACCACTCATTGCCGGCCCTCACACACCATAAGGGCATCCTGCACTATGCACTGCATATGCACTATGTCGCTGCCTCCAGCATATCACCACACAGGACAGTCATCCCTGGGAGTGCATTGAAGTGAGCCTAACAGGGATACCACAGCGTGTCACTGGTTCCGCACACCCATAGCAGTGCTGCAAGTCACCATGGCTCTGATCAGTGCAGAATGACGAATATGCTACTAACTACAGCCAACACTCCCTGCTACCAAATCTCACAGAACACAACACATCAATGATTTTAGTTCAACACTGCTGCATGTATATACAATGCACATGCAACAAGATGTGAGTGCACACCATAACCCATCTTGAAGATGCTACCCCCTCCATCATTCCATTGCACATGATACATAGTGGGGCCAGAAATGGGGTCAATGCATCCAGGGACATGTGTGTATGGGCACAAATCACCTGCTGCCATGTAAGACTAGTACAGTTGCCCGCCATGAATATACGAACACTTACCTTCATTCCCCTCTCATGCAGGTGATGGTGGCTATCCCTTGAAGCCATGGCTCATGACCCCTGTCCGAAACCCACAGAACAGGCATGAAGAGGACTACAATCATTCCCATACCCGTACACGTGTGGTGATTGAGAAGACCTTTGGCCTGTTGAAGGCATGATTTCGTTGCCTCAGCCGGTCGGGTGGGGCACTCATCTACAGCCATGAGAAGGTGTCCAAGATCACTATAGCATGTGTAATGCTGCACAATATGTGCATCCGTCGGAACATGCCCCTGCCCCCTGACATGGAACTGCTACCACCTTATGATGATGAAGGGGAGGAGGAGGAAGAAGTGGCAGGACAGCATTACGGTGCCGATGCACAGGAGGGATGTGCCGTGCAGCAATCATTGATTGGACAATATTTCTGACACACAAGTCAGCAGAGCGTGTGAGGATGTCAGGACATCAGGCACTGGGTGTGGGGATACATGTACACTATGCACTATGCAATATTAAATGACACATGCGCAATGATGAATGTCCACTCTGTTTTTTTTTGATGAACAACTGGTGTATTCAAAGTGAAAATTTAAACGTGAATAACAAACCCTCCACCACCCTCCCCTAACCCCCTCCCACCACAACTCCCAAACACACCCTCACCCCTCTCCCCCTCCCACCAAAACTCCCAAACACACCCTCACCCCCTCCCACCAAAACTCCCAAACACACCCTCTCCCCCCTCCCCCTCCCACCAAAACTCCCAAACACACCATCACCCCCCTCCCCTTCCCACCACAACAACCCCACACTAGTCCCATAGGGTCCCATAGCCCACATGTGGATGGCAGTATTGTCAGTGTGCGCTCCCAGAGCCAGGGGGAGGCATGTCCTGGCAGTGCATCGTACGGAGGGACCGACGGAGCGGGCTGGTCTGGGTTGAGTTGCTAGTTGAGGTGGTGTCCTCATGCTGGAGCTGTTGTGCAGGATGTGCAGCCTCCAGAGCATCTGCTATCCAGCCAAGGACCTCACAGAGCCGGTTGGTGCTGTCCGTAATGACCTGGCCCAGTGCCTTCAGTTCTTCCCGTCACTCCTCCCTGACCTGCCAATTGTCCTGCACGAAGTCAGTGATCAGGCCTGTGAGCTGCTCAGCCGGCTGTGCATCAATGGCTGATGTTGTGGCCCTGCTGGGGATCGGGCTTACATGTGTTTCTGGCGCTTCCGCACGGGTACTGGCCACACGACTGGCATGTCCCTGTGTTGCTCCTTGCCCAGATAGCTCAGGTGTGTCAGTCTGACCCAAGTCACTATAGGAGACCTGGGGGTTGGTTTGGGCATCTGGGGTGTGGACGACTTCAAATGTGTCCTCCTCAATTGCTCCACAAATGAGAATGGGGCTGTCGGCAACATCGAGGGGGGCCGTGACAGCCACCTCCCCAGCCACACTCGACTCCTCCGACCGCGGCGTAGGGCATGTGTCTGCCGCCAGTGCAGGGTGGGGTGGGGATGGGGGTTGTGCACCCTCCACGGGCCTTGCTGGAGCTGGTTGTGTGCCTGCAGGTGTTCTCTTCCTCGCAGGGAGACGGCGGCCCCTGCTTTGGCCCCTGGAGGTGCTGGGCCAGTTGGACTCCTGCTCCTCGCTGTCATGCTCACTGCCTGTGGGGATGGAAGAGAGGGACGGCATGAGTGATGATTTGAGAGCCAGCATTTGGACCTGGCTACAATAGCATATTCAGATATTTGTGGGTTATCAGCATTTGGGTGGGGAACGGCACATTATTCAATACTTGGGTGGTAAATGCATGCATATGTCTGTGTCACTCATGTTGGCCGGGTACTGTGCTGGCTCACATGCACACTGTTTACATCAACTGCCCTGTGTGCCTCACGGAATGGGCCACTTTGTGTGGTATGTGTCATATAGGTTACGGCCTTGCACCTGGCACTAGCCTGGGTCTCACTTGCTTCAGCATGTTTTAAAAGGGAGGGAGGGTGTGGCCGACCATGCCGTGACTCCTTGGCCAGACCTTAGCAGTGACTTTCATAACATTGGCGTTGGCAGTATTGACTTTGGACACTCACCTCCATCAGCGGATGACGTTGCCCCGCACTCCATTTCTCCAACCCCTTTGATGCCTTCAGGGCCTATCATGGCTGCACATGTCTCCTCCCACGGCATTAGTTTCATGGGCCTCCTCCTGTCTCCAAGGCCTGGCTTCTATTAGCAGAGAGGATGCTCCGCGCCCTCAGCCGCCGGTCGTCCCACCTTTTTCTGCAATCCTTTGTGGTGCGGGGGGTGTTGCCCAGGGCGCTCACCTTCTGCGCCACTAGAGCCCAGATGTATTTTTTTTTTATCAACGTCACCCTCCGCATCTCATTGCTGAAAACAGTGTCAGCATGCTCGTGGAAGGTATCCACCAGCATTTGGAGTTCGTCAGGGCTGAACCGCTCCTTTCGGAGGTGGGCAGCTCCCTTTTTTCGCGCTTTCGGCATTCCTAGTTGATGATGGTATCTTTCCGGTATGTCGAAAGTGTGCCAGGGGTCCTGTCTGGTTAGGATGGCAACGGATTGTGTTTTTAAAGATGGCCGCCGTGCTCCTTCCAGTTCCTGTGCGACCACGCTGTTTCCGGTTCTGTATTTTAACAGTGACCGTAAATAACAGTGACCGCTAGTTACGGTCACCGCTAATGCCGCGTTACTCTAAGGCGGTAGTGTTTGCTACGGTGCGGTTCATGCCGGTAGGGGGTTTTTCGGCCGCTTTTGTGCCATGCCGCTACGTTCATTACCGGCATGGCGCAAAGTTCGTGCCTGCGAACTCGTAATAGTGCGTTTTTAGAGGTCTATTGCCAGCTCGGACACGCTATTTGCGCCATGCCGGTAATGGACGGAAGTTACCTCCAATCTCGGAATGAGGGCCACAGTCCTTAAGCCATGACTGTGGTTGGTGGGATCAGTGGCAAAGGCTTCTGGCCTTTTTTAAACCTTGACAGCGACAACTGCTGTCAATTTGCCTCTATGGCATATTGGGCTGAAGAGGCTGTCAAACTGAATTCTCCTCCTCCAAGAATGCCACCACAAAATTAGTCAATGATGTCTCTGCAACCATCTGCTCCTATCCTCCAGCCAAAGCCCCTGCTGCACAAGCATCTTAGCTGCCCCTTCCTTCTTAGCCTCAACTTCCTCGCCCCCTAAGCTGCAACCCTCTCTTCTGTTTGCTAGGCCACCCCTCCAGCCTTTGCCTGAGTATGCCCAAAGCGACTGTCCTCTCCTGCTCCACCAGCACTGGCAATACCACCTCCCCACCAGAGGTTGCTACTCCAGCACATCTGCTCTACTCACCTCCACCATCACAGCTTCCAACACCAACACATGCGCTAGCTCTACAGGAACTGGCACACAACCTGAACCCCACAGTAACATCCTAATCCTCCATCGGCGCCTCTATGAAATCCATACCCCGAAGTGCCCTCCACATCCATGTTGCCCCTCGCCAACCACATGCCGAGCTCCTTATCCCAAATGCCAAAGATGCTGGGCTGCAGCTTTCCCCAGAAGGCCTACCCACCACATCCACCACCACTTCCGGAAGCAGGGGAGCTGCACACTCCCAGAAGGGCTTGTAAATGATTTGCTTGTCACTATATCCTCTCACCCGTTCCGACTAAATAAAGGTGAAACTAAACCCAAAATCACTTGTAAAAACGACAACGTCAAAAACATTTAATGGCAAAGGATTGGCAAATTCAGGAAACTAATGCAAAAACTGAGATTAAAAAAATGGCGACGTTGTTCTAACTGGTGGTAAGGAAGTGGAAAATGTAAAAGTAATGTGGGAGTCGAAACACACACAAAAACAATACAGGCTAACAAAAATAGTCTCTGATTCCCAACTAATGACAAAAACACGTTCCCTGACTTTCCCATTCTCTCATTCGCACCTTTTCACTTTTCTAATTGCCACAAAAATGCCCCATTGAGTACAGACTCAATAGAAATGGGGACTTCCACTGCCACCGCCTTTTGTAATCCGGGTAATACTGCCAGACCAATTGGCGGTAACGGTAATTGCATTGGGTCACACTGCACTGCTCCAGCCTGATTCATCCATGACCTTCAGCTGCTATGAAATATGGCAGCTAGGTTGGTGTTAAATCCCACACTTTGGCTCGCAAACGTCCCCATGTCTTCGCCAGCCACATTGGCTTCCTATTGACAAGCATATCTTATTTGAATCTTTATGCATTGTCCACAGAGCCTTCTATAAAGTGGGAGCCAAATATATCCAGGTTAGGTTTTGCCCCTATGTTGCTTCTAGAGTGCTCCGCTGTCAGTCATCGCTCACCGTACGGGTCCCTTATGTGAAGCACTCTCGTTTAGGAGGGTGGGTTTTCTTGGTGACTGCAGCAATGGCCTGGAACTCCCTCCCGTTCCTGCTGTGGGCTACTGAAAACCATCTGTCCTTCCGACGATTGTTGAAGACTCATGCATTTTAGATTCTATTTCCTCTCTGTCTGCTCTGGCTGGTGCCTGAGGGTTTAGTGCCAAGATGCCCTTGGTGAATGCTGCGCTCTAGAAGTATACGTAACATCACATTCATGGAGCAGTGCAGAGTGTACTTCTGCTGTACAAAGTGACTTTGCATGGTAAAAAGACACTATGCACTGTTCCATGAATCAGGATGATTGTTGGCAGAGGCGTTGCTAGGGGGGAATAAGGGGGCTATAGCCCTGGGTCTTTCGGCTGCAGCCCCGGATAGAAGCTCAGCAACTACAACCAAGGGCTATAGCTAGCCCCGAATTCCCCCAGTCCAGACATTAGCTTAGCCCATGATCTTTTCCAGACCTAGCAACACCCCTGATTGTTGGCAGTGCAAAGTCACTTTGCACCAGTGGAAATCTCTTTGCACCGTGCAAAGAATTCCATGAATCAGTCCCTTTCTCTATTCTGTTTGCTCCCAAAGGGGAAAAAAAACGAAGCTGCACCTTCTAACGTGTTGCAGAAAAATAGGCTAAACAGTGTAATTAAGTGTATCTAAAAACGTTCTGTGCTTTAAAATAAAATAAGTAATAACTTATTTATTGTGGTTCCTTTGATGGAAATATCAGACACAAAAAAACACTTCTCAAATATACATTTTAATACATCTTAAACTTATTCAAAAGATCCAACATTTGTTGACAGCATAAATAGACAAATGTGCCTACTGTTTATTAAGCGTGACCAGAATACATCAGTACATAAAGTAATTTCATTGTTCACAAACCTATAAAAAAATAATTGGCGCAAAATTTCTGTGACAGGACATGCTATAAAAATATGTTTAAGCACTTCCACTGACAAAGGATTTGGGCATTGCCGACAAGTATGTGACGTTCTAATTACCTTCTTCCAGGATTCCACCATTTCATAATTGTGTAATAAATTACATTTAAATAGCATGTAAATTCTTACTATCTCTCTATTTGTAAAACGAGGGGACCCAAAGTTTTGGAAACACCTTCATGTATTTCTTCACTCCCGATCACCTATCCAGGTAGTCGTGATTTCTTGGCCAATTCAATAATCCCATGTTATAACTTTCTTGCATAACCACTCTTTTAATTTGCCCTCTGAAGTCTGATTTGGAAGCAGTCTTCGTCAATTCCAGGTACATAAACATGTCCCACATGAAACCTCTCATCAAAGCTTTTCCCTTGAAAATCTCATAAAATAATTCTTATAATGTGCTGCCGTATAGACCCAGACAGCATTCAGGCTTCTTTGCAAGTGAGTGTATGGCCCTTGGAATGTGCATTTATAGTTGGATGGGATTACACCAGAATAGTCCAAATAACGGGACAGACACAAGAGGATGGCAAGTTGCTGTTTTATTAACAATTATCTAAAACAGGGATGTTACAACAAACATCAACGGACGTACGCTCAGTCTCTCAGTGATTTTCACCAAAAATATTAATCTTATACTTCATTATGCGTCAGAGTGATATCATACTACGTGGCAATAGTAAAAACCTATCAAGGATCGGGATTGGTTAAGGGAAACATCTAGATATACAATCATATAGGAGCTAGGATTATTATTGACTGTCCGATATCAGGTGGACAACGTATACCTACCTCTTCAAACATGTAATTTCAGAAACATCAGAGACACATTGTTTCATTGGTCTCCTGAGCTATAAGGTCCTTCATTATACAGTTGTATACAATCGGTTGGCACGCTTGTGCCATGTCTGGAACATTCAGTTCATTTAGCCGTACTTAAGCCAACCCCAAAGGGGTTAGATCCTACATAGGCGAGCCAACAAATAGGGGTTGATCCTATGTTTGGTGGACATTTTCCAATAAACCCTCAATTCCTTTGGCAAATCAGCCAAATGTATGTTAAATAATCAAGCACGAGAAAACATCCTTGTTTGACGCCCCTTTTAGTATGCATAATTTGTGAAAAAAACAACATTTGGTGCAGAGTGTAATCCATAGTGACTTTCTAGTATGCAACTTCAAAAACCCATCTTATATTACCCAACTATATATTATATTCAATGAAAAAACTTTGTTAAACGGGACGTTATGGTTAAGTTGCGCTACTAAAAACCTATCAAATTCAGTAAAAAACGTTGTTAAAGGGGCGTTATGGTTCAAAGTAAAACCGATAAAACCCCTGAAATTCGGCAGTTATGGTAAGATAAGCAACCATAACTCGCGCCACCGTGCACTGCTAACACTAACACCCAGGACATCAAAGATGACATCACAAATGTCATTGATGACATCACTGGCTGGCTCTCCCTTTTTTTCCTTTACTGACATATCTAAGCCACATAGTTTTCTTCAGTAACAGTCAGGAAGTAAAAATTGAAAAGGTACTATATTTGTAGACTTAGGGTCAAGTCATATCATATGAAACACATATATAGCGGAAGGCACAGGCTTGAAAGAGAGCAATCCTTTCTGTGCATGAAGATAATCATTAGAGTTATCAGCACTTTCACATAGTTTTATTTTTATTACTATACCTTCCCTGTATATGCTCATATTTGTATGCATTGTACTCACACTCCTTTCCTTAGGGTTCACTGACATCATTTGATACACGTACATACAGTAAGTAGCAGCTTTGAAACAGAGCAATCATTTCTCTGCATAAAGATAATCAGTTAGGTTATGAACTCTTTCTGCTACTACTTCTGCTTTTTTGCTTACTTCTCTGTCCCTGCATATACTCATATTTGTATGTGTTGTTGTCTCTTTGTGTTTTGTCTGTAATAATGTAATTATGTATTAAGTGGGTTTTATTAGCTACTTATTACATGTTTCACAGTGCGCAAAACTTTAATAAGAAAGTAGTTATCATTTCATTATTCTACATGGCAAGATTATGAATATTGCACCTTCATCGTGTATACTGCACACACAGCCTAAGTTTCTGCTTGAGTTGCTTAATATACTGGATAGAACTTCATAATAGAATGCTATTTGTATCAATGCATTGCTTAATGCACTAATTAGCTCATGATATTTATTCAAATGATCCTTGACACTTTTTGGTCAACATTATAAGAATCCCTCCTACAGAGTTTTCATGAAAAGTAAATGCACATGTGTTGTCATCAGTGATGTCATCAATGACATTTGTGATGTCATCTTTGATGTCCTGGGTGTTAGTGTTAGCAGTGCACGGTGGCGCGAGTTATGGTTGCTTATCTTACCATAACTGCTGAATTTCAGGGGTTTTTCGGTTTTACTTTGAACGATAACGTCCCTTTAACAAAGTTTTTTTTACTGAATTTGATAGGTTTTTAGTAGCGCAACTTAACCATAACGTCCCTTTTAACAAAGTTTTTTCATTGAATTTCATAGGTTTTTATTAGCGCAACTTAACCATAACGTCCCTTTAACAAAGTTTGTTTTACTGAATTTCATATGTTTTTAGTAGCACAACTTAACCATAATATCCCTGACTTTATATACATGTAACATAGAACATACTGAACCCCTAGCTAGTGATTTCGATGTCTGCAGACTACCGCCATGTCCGCGGACATATCGAAAATCTGAGCGCGGTGAATGTAAATTTAAATAGTGTGCCCCATTTCCCCTTTGAGGTTGGCTCTGAAAAGAGCCGTTTTTTTGTTTTTTTTTTTGCTTGACAGACACCTGTTATTTTGTATTTTTTTTATTTTTCTTACTGTACTCCTAAAATCTTCACATAACCTTCTCCAAAGCAACCCTTACATTCCAAAACAGAATGGCATTTCCCATAAAAGATAAGGAAATGCCGCCATCTTCTTTAAAATAAACAGAATTACTGGAATCAATATTCTCATTATTACAGAAGAACATACCAGCTCTAAGCATGAAGGCACACACGCCTCGGTTGATTACACACCTAGCATTGTTTTGCTGAGGACAAAAAACTGAACTGTTGACCCATATTGCCCTAGGTACTAATCCAGAAAAAATTACTTTGGCATTTGGAAGGATGTTCATTACTACTTGAACCAAGTGTTCCAAATCTGCCAACAAAGTAAGGGCACTGACATAGCCCACATTGAAAGCACCATAGTGCAAAACTACCACATGGGGACTGTTCATCCTGCCCATATCTTCACAAACTTGTACAATTCCCTGTACATTGCAATCAGGCACAGTGCTCTACACCACCTCCACTCCTTTAACATCAAAATTCTTTGCAACATACCTGCATTGAGCATACTGTTGTAAACCATGTCCAAACATATCTCCAAGCACCAACACCCTGACTTTCTCCACTTCTGCCATCTTCACTACACACGGTCTCTTTGAACACAAATCCACAACCTCAACATCTGATTGGCTGATCCCTACAGTCTTCTTTCCATGCTGGATTTGCTGGAAAACCCCGGATGTAGCACGCCCTGTCCGCGGACCGCGTAACTCTTAGACAGCCCTTCTACCATTTCCACTTCAATCTCTGTGCCATTCCCTCATTGGATACAGCTAAGCAGGCACACAATACGGAGAACGTCCTCAGAACACCCCCATTTTGTTTATTTTCGAACATTTCAGGACACCGCGAGTGTTATAAGAACACATTCAACTTGCCAGCGAACAATACGGACAACGTCCTCAGAACACCCCCATTTTCTTTATGTACGAACATTTCAGGACACCGCGAGTGTTCTTAGAACACTTTCAGCTTGACAATGAACAATACAGACAATGTATTCAGGACACCCCCTGCAAACATTCCAGGACCCCACGAGTCTTCTTAGAACACTTTCAACTTGACACCGAATCCATTCTGTTTATTTACGAATATTTCCGAACAGCCGTGTTGTCCGCAGAAAAATCGAACACAACAAAAGCATCTAGCACATAAAAAAACAGAACATTGAACCTATCTCATACTCCCCCACCCTCCCCAAACACTCTTACACACCAACACACTCCACTAAATACAATTTTTAATCCATGTTTCACCGCGCTGTCCGTGGTCGTCGGCGAATGCAAGATGGCGGGCGCCACAAAAAATCTGACACGCTCCACGCCCCACGCCGTCCAATCAGCGAACACGTCGCATGTCTGCGGACATCACGCAAGCCGCCCGGCCAATCAGGGTACTGTCCGCGGAGCGAACCGGGAAGTCCGTCCGCAAAGCGAACGGAGATATCACACATTTTTTTGCCTTACATTTTGGTCATTTTAAAAAAAACTACTGGACGGATTTACACCAAATTTGCAAAAGCATGCTTATGGGAAAAAACAAAGGTTTTGGGACCCCCCCCTATAACTTTGCCCCCCCGGACCAAACCTCTCCAAACTTTGCAGAAAATTTCAGAGTGGGCCATATACTTTATTTGCAAAGTTTGGTGAGGATTCGTCCAGAGGGAGCGGAGTTATAAGCCACCCAAAAAATGCTTTCCTATGGAAACACCAACTTAACCATAACTACATGGACGCTACCGCGTTCATGTAATCCCCCAATTGATAACTGTACACTTTGTCAAATGCAGCTGTATGATCGAAGTACGCCATGTATACTGGAGAATTCAGAGTAGTTGAGGGTGTATATTTTAGGCGCCAAGCCTTCTGCCATGAAATTGCTTTTGTACTTGGCCTTGCAGAGTATTCCTGCTCTGGGAATGCACGGGAGTGAGGGCACTCTCCATTGTGTTTGGATCTTCAAGTTCAAGCCCTATTTTCAGTCTCGACTCACGTGACAGGAGACAATGATTCTGTTCATAATGCAGCTTTTAAATGCTTTAAACTAATTACATTTGGCATCCTTTGTGTTTTTTCTTGCACCCTTCTGTGAGAGGATTCATGTTCCGCACACTTTTTCTCTTCAGAGAGGATGGCTGACCTTGATTTCTAGGATCTTGATTTCAGGCCAGACAGCCTCTCCACGCAGCTCCACTAGCCTGATGTTCTGCTGCGACACAGCGTTTTGTTCATTCTCAATGATTTCTTGGCTTACTATTTCATGATACCAATGTCCAGTTTCTATACAATGGTGGCTTTGCATGCATTCTATTTACTACTTATAGCTAGCCTATATGATCATTTGATCTATCTTGCGTTTCAGAGTCTGTACATTATTCATGCTGCTGATTTCTACAGAGATTTTTATTGTGTATTCTTCTTCTTCTTTTACACTTAAGAGTTTCACTTAATTCTTTACTTTGTCCTTTCTTCTTTAGGATCTATACATCATCTTCATTCAGTATCTCAGGACGTCATGCACACTTTCTTATGATGTCATCAATTCATCTTCTTAGCTCTTTCTCATATTCCTTCAGAGAGTTCCTCCTGTAGTCTGTCATCAACTCGAGGGTACATTCGATATGTGTGTCTTAATGGATACCTTCTTCCATATGCTTGCTGTATTATTGGTACACTAGCTGAGGTTAGACAGGGCACGGTCTCATGGCTCCAATGCAGGAGATGTAGGGGGGTAGGATCTCCCTCGGATGTATACGTCTGCTCCTCTACACAAGCCTATCAATAAAACAATATCCTACATAGGTGAGCCTACACATAGGGGTTGATCCTATGTCTGGTGGACATTTTCCAACAAAACCCCCAATCCCTTTGGCAAATCAGCCAAATGTATGTTGAATAATCAAGCACGAGAACACATCCTTGTTTGACGCCCCTTTTAGTATGCATATCTTGGGAAAAAAAACATTTGGTGCACAGTGTAATCCATAGTGACTTTCTAGTATGCAACTTCAAAAACCCATGTTATATTCCCCAACTATATATTATATCCCCCAATTGATAACTGTACACTTTGTCAAATGCCACTGTAAGATTGAAGTACGCCATGCATACTGGAGAATTCAGAGTGGTTGAGGGTGTTTATTTTAGGCACCAAGCATAAAGCCATTACGTGGAGTGCCCAAGCCCTTCCTAAAACCAGTCTGTTGCATTGGGAGAACTTGCTTAGCTACAGAACTCAATTAATGATGGGCCCGTTGTTAGCATCTTCCCGATTCCCATTGAGCTTATGGGGCTCGAATGGGAATGGGGAATGTTTTTTTACAGAGACCAGAAAAGGGCAATAACTGGGTCCGCCAAGGTCGGCATGACGCGGTTATTGCCCTTTTCTGGGCCCCGGAAAAAAATCATTACCGGCGGCAGCCGTGTCCTTAATAAGGGCATGGGCTACCGCCAGGGTCCTAATGAGGCCCAGTGTCTTTTTTGGCTGGGAGTTGAGGAGACGAGTTGGCTGAGGAAGCCGGGAAGCACCAGAGCAGGAGAGCCTCTTGAATCCAGAAGAGGTATGTTCTCCACTGAGAACATACTCTTCTGAACCCCAGAAGAGGGCCATGCTCCAGTGAGGGTGAGAAGACCCCCCAAACCCCAGAAGTAGGGTCTTCCCTAGTGAGGGGGAGAAGAGCACCTCTGAACCCCAAACGTAGGATAAGTTCCAGTGAGGGGGAGAAGAGAGCCCTGTCCCCATTAGAGGGGTGTGCTCCAGTGAGAGGGAGAAGAACCTACCCCCTAAACATCAGAAGAGTGGTATGCTGCTGTGAGGAAGATGTGAGCACCTGGGACCCCAGAAGAAGGGTGGACTCCAGTGAGGGGGAAGAGAGCCTATTAATACCAGAAGAAAGAGACCTCTGACACAAGAGAAGGGAGGGGTGGGAAGCCGTAAGAGAGAGAGAGAGGGATTTTGACCCCAGAAATGTATAGAAGAAGAGGAGAGCCCCTGGAATCCAGAAGAGGGTGTACTACAATGAACATAGAGAGAGAAAGAGAAAGGGGGGAGTGAGCTGGGCACTATATCCTTGGGAGAGTGAATAGGGCACTATATCCCTGGGTGTGGATTAGTAAGCAAGGCACTATATCCCTGGGAGAGTGAGTAGGGCACTATATCCCTGGGTAAGGAATAGGGAGCGGGGCATTACATACCTGGGTGTGGAAGGGCAAGCATGGCACCATATTCCTGAATAAAAGAACAGAGGAGGAGGAGCATCCCTTTTCCCCAGAAGGGCAATAATTAACAGAGTGGAGGAGAGCCCCAGTGAAGAGGAGGACTTTTGAGACACTTGGCAAAGGGAGGAAGCCCTAAATCCCAAGAGAGGTGGAGTGGCCTTGTGGTGCCCAGAAGTGATAAAGACTGAATTTTAGAGTGTCCTAAACAGGAGACCTTCTTGTCTGGACCTTTCTGAATGTCCTTTTGTTTCCTGTCCTTAGTTTATAATCCTGATTTGCAGGTCTTTGGGCCTCCTTACGGAGCCGGCGGTAACCGTGCCAGTGCTACCGACGGGTTGCCGCCAGATCCCTAAATATTTACTGGTGCATGACTTCCCAGTGCCACTGGGAGAGTGCAACCCCGACGGCCTAGAAAGTCAGGCACCAGTAAAATGTAAATCCCTATTCAGGACTCTATGGGAGTGGGGACACGGAAGCACAGGCACTGTTGCTAACGGTGCCGGTGCTTCCATGACCGGTCTGCCTACAATGGGCGCTGTGCCCGGCAGGCAGACCTGATATGATATGATAGGTTATTTATAACGTGCTTAATACCCAGAGGTTTCTAAGCGCGGACAGGGGATCAAACCAGTGGTGCTCTGTGACGTCTTGCTTCTTAGGCGAGCACGTTGCCTTTGAGCTATCCTCCCGAAACTGTAATATGTACCTGTCCGCAAACAATGGTGCCGGTAAGCTTACCGGCACTATTGTTTCCGGACGGGCAGGGTTATAATGAGGTCCTATTTCTCCCAAGAAACTTGATATTACAACCATCCTGAACCAATCTCCATGTAATGGACTCACATTTTACTTTTGTTTAATAAAAATAAATGATTAACTTATTCTGTTGTCAGTAGTTTTGTGTTCCCTTAGCCATGTGACAACAACCAAACAACTTAGCCCAAATAAAGATGCAAGCACATCACCATTCACGTGAACATTTAACCTAACAAAATTACATTCATAAAACAATTCTGCCCAACCATTTCCCTGTATATTTCCCTGTCAATTAGATGTTTGTGACACATCTGAGCTACTGGTAAATCCATTTATGTAGCAAGCTCCCCCCATTGACACTGTGGCCATATTTGCACAACGTTCATTTAGATCTCCTGGTAATATGATGTTATTGAACGTCAAAGTCACAGTCCAATGTTCAAGAAGATTGGCTGCATGAACTCTTAGACAATGGCTTATTTGTACTCTTGGAGGACCATAAAGATTTACTATAAGCCAGTCCTCCAGAATAGATGAATACAACTGTCACAAGATAGCCCCCAAGAAGTCTGTACCTAGTTTCTTAGTTTCAGTAACTTCAACTTGGAATACGTTTCCAATTGCTATAAAAGGTATTTATTGTTACAACAAGACCAACTGACGGCTCTTTTGTGCCCTAATTCGCTTTTTTAAATAAGTAATTACAATCATCAAAGTATGGGGAGGTCCACTAACCACGCTTCCTAAATGTATTGTCATGCCGTCCACCTCTATCCTACCCACAACTCTGTACAGCTGTACCCCTCCTCTGTGCCCCTCTGTATCTTATCCCCTGCTGTTTATCTGTTCTGTTTTATATCTCTGTAAAGTGCTCTGTAATGCATCTGTACTGTTGTTACCTGTGTAAAGCGCTCTGTTGCTTCTCGAGGCTAGGTCCGTACTCAACAAATACAATAATAATAATAATAATAATAATAATAATAATAATAATAATAATAATAATAATAATAATGCTGAAACAAGTAATCTGAGATCTTCTATTTTCTCAAAAAACTGTTATGTCTTTGTGAGTCCCAGGAGACCAACTTAATCAAATTAGACCTCCATCTAGGGCCTCAGCTTGGAGTCTAGTTGTAAATCTGTTGTCAACAAGGTCCAGTCTGAAGGCTTATCAGGTACTGTATTGTTAAAATGCTCGACTCGCACCACTCCTGTGTCTTTTGTATCTGTGCCACAGTTGATTTTAAAAAATGACATCTTTAAACAAGTTCCCTTTTTCCTGATCATTCACATGTGACATAAAGTGATGACTCCTCTTCTTCAGAAACTCTATGTATGTACATGGTCGTAACCCATAGTTTGCAAAGCATCCACTTCCGGTGGTATCACTTTAAACACAGCCACGTTCCTTACCTGAACACGAACACATGATATCATGTCGTGATGTGGACATTCTATGAAGCCTATGTCTTGTAAAGTGAGTACCCTAAAACTTGGAACTTCATGAAACATTTGTGGAGTCCTTTGATTTTTCAAAACGTGTTTCCCTGCTATAACCAAGGGCTCATCATCTACCAGGCACTTCTAGAGTTCTCAAGAGGGGCCTTCATGGAAGGGGGAGGCATGATGTCGCTAGTGCTCTTTGTGCCACTGCATAATAGTCCAGGATCATTTGTGTAGTCCTCGCCAAGATGAAAGACGCGCTGCGGCTGTTCAATTACTCTACTATTGTCTGTTGGTTCGTAATCTTTTTCTCATTATCCCTTTTGGATTTGGAGCCTTTAAAGGAAACCGGCACACCAGTATCTTGGCGTTCCCTGGCCCATCTTATGTCACACACTTTAGAATGTCATTACCTCCATATACCCCTTCCTCGTCCCTGTACTTACCTTTGAGGGCCCGCCTCCCTTGCAGGAACCATGCTTTTCTCTGGAGGTATATAGACCTCTCCCATGAAAGGACTCCGCTCCAGGGGATCTGGCCACAGTACTGTGATTCCTGCGGTGCCTTCCCTTTGCACCAATGTCTCAGAATTGACATCCGGTTTCTAACAATAAAGACAGTTTCCTCATTGCTGTTTTCTCGCATCCAAAGAATACAGAAGGAGGAATCTCAGACCCTATGAACGTCAGGGGAGCGGCCCAGGAGTATCTGTATGAAATTTAAGTTTTCAGCAGATCTGACTGGTGCCGTTGAGGCCTCAGTGGTAGCTTTCAGTTGATGGATCTGGGTTGGTATGCCGATGGCATCGGATGTGTCTGGATATCCCACACCTGCACACATGTGAGGCCGATCAGCGAGGGCTATGGAGGCTTGTGCGGATGCCCAGGGGGTCATCCTGCAGGAGATATGTAGAGTGACTACCTGGGCTGGCCCAGATGCATTCATAAATCATTATAGAATTACCATGGCCACCCTTGCGGGGGATCATTTGTGGTTGCAGTTCTCCTGGATAGAATAGAGAGATTAGAAGCGATTACGTTTTTATTAAAAGGGAAATGGATGCAGCAGCGCTCAGTGTCTTGTGGTTGTTCATTGGGTCCCTTCCAGAAGGTACAGCTCTGTTATGCCTCAAAAGTAAGTACTGGGACGAGGCAGAGGGATCTAGAAGAAATGCCCTGATAACTTACCTGTAATATTCATTACTTCTAGCTCTACTAGTCCTTGTCAGTGTATGGACAACCCTCCTCATCCTCGCTGGGTTGGAGAGGTCTCATGATCTGGTTTCGGAAAAATGTAACACTGATTGTGGGCAAGGATGAGGTAATATGGTATTATTCAAATTGATCATTTACAAACGATCGTATGGTAAATCTGGCTGCATTCGGCCAGTACCATTCGATCGTTTGTAAACCATCTGTTTGGGTAATCACTACCAAATATGGACAGCAGATGTTGCGGGAGTGTCCCCTGCTCCCCATGTTTGGTAGTGATGGCTTTTGGAGGTAGGATTTGGCCACAAACAATTGTGCCAACGGCCAAACTGTGTACATCCGGTTATATACCTCCAGATGAAAAGAAATGGTTCATGTAAGAAGCAGGGTCTTAAAGATAAATACTGTGCCAAAGAAGATTAGGATTAGGAGTAATGAAGATTAATGAAGATTACTGGTAAATAATCTCTGTGGTGTGCTGTACGCTTTGCTTTTTTCTTGCACTTTTTCTTATATGAGGCCCGGAAGAGCATGAACTCTTCTGACCCCCCGGGCCAACCTGAAGGGGTAGATCCAAAGGCCCCAGAGGCGACCGATGCTTTTGTTAGGCTAAAAGAAGCCTTTATGTCTAAGTCGGGGGTGCCAAGCCTCATGACCCCCTACCCAGGGGAAGGAAATATGGGCGACACAGAAGAAGAGGTTCCCCAGGAAGAGGAACCCGCAGAATCTCCGACCTCCTCGCAAGCGGAAGGCGATAAGGAAGGAGATGAAGGGACTTTGCCGCTTCCGAAAAAGAGGCTGAGGAAATTGAACAATATAGAGGAGGAAACCTCAGACATGTTCCAGCCAGAGGAGATCAGAAACCCGAAATCCTCAGAATCGGTGCCTTCTCCAAGAGTGGCACGATATATGACACAGAGGCTGCGCAAGGCACTTGAGAAGGAGGTGAGGCAAAGGGTGAGGGCAGAATGCCCTAGACCGGAACTCCCAGGCAAAGTGGTGGAAGCACCAGAATTGGATCCTAAAATGCTAGCTTTCGTAGCAATATCAAACAGGGATCCTAGAAAAGGGATCGACCGCTCATGGAGAAGTTGCCAGGAGAAAGTCCTGGATCTAGCGGGTCCACTGGCCAAGATTATGGACTTAGCAGAGCGAGCAAAGGATACGGGGGAAGAGGTTGACCCAGAAGTGTTAGCAAACTGGGCTAAAAGAGCCTTATGTCTTTTAGGGAATGCCAACTGTGCGATATCCTCTGAACGCAGAAGAGGACTACTGCTGAAAATAGACCAGAAATTAGGAGACCTGTCCTCATACGAAGCGGGCGAAGCAGCACAGGGGCTGCTGTTTGGTGAGACATTCGGAAAAGAGAAGGGGAGATTCGTAGGGACCTACACCTCCCTGGAAAAGGCACGAGCCTCAATAAAAAAGATCTTCCCTGGAAGAGTTTTTGGAGGGACCGGTCGGTACAGAGGTCGAGCGACCGGTCGCTATCAGACGTCCAGAAGGCCTCAATCAAACAGAGGACACTACTGGGAAGATAAGAAACCAGACACTTTCTTCCAACCCAGAGGTCGATTCCCCAGAGGAAGGCGAGGCAGAGGACAAGGAAGAGGACAGTTCTTCCCCACAGGTGAGAGCATCCACATATCCTTCAATAGGGGGGAGGACAGAGAAGCACTGGCAAAACTGGCGCGCGCTTTCCAACGACGCTTGGGTGCTATAGTCAGCCAGGGGCTTACACATACAATTTATCCAGACCCCAATCCAGTACAAAGCCCCCAGACCAATAGTATCAGCGTGAACAGAGAAAGATTTGTTACACGCAGAACTACAGAGTCTAGCGAGGAAACGAGCTATCGAGCCATGCAAGGCTCTGAGGTTTATAAGCAATAAGTTTCTGGTCCACAAAAAAGACAAAGTGAGACCAGTCATAAATCTGAGGGACATGAACAAGTGGGTGGTCTACAACCACTTAAAGATGGAAGGTACTCACCAGTCAAGGCGACTGGCTCGCAAGAATAGATCTGAAAGATGCATATCTCACGATTCGACTGGGAGGGCAATTATGGCAGTTTGCGACAATGCCATTCAGATTAGCGTCCGCTCCCTGGGCGTTTACGAAACTGATGAAACCAGTAGCAGCAGCGATCAGGGAGAAAGGAATTCGGATCATCATCTACCTAGACAATATCCTAATAATGGCAAGCAGCGAAGACATTCTTTGCTACCAGACCAGCTGGGTAGCGAACCTCTTAGCCTCTCTGGGTTTCCTAGTGAACCGAGAGAAGTCGGAGATGATACCAGCGAAGAGGATAGAATTCCTAGGCTTTATCATAGATACCAGGACAGCGACCCTGGAGCTGCTGAACAGGAAGATCCGGGACATAAAAAGAGAAATAAGGAACTGCCTCAGCAGCCCAACCACATCACTGCGAACGATCGCACGGATCGTAGGCCTTTTAGCGGCATCAATCCAAGCGATATTTCCAGGACCCCTGCATTATCGAGCACTACAGAGGCTGAAAATAAGACATCTTCAGCAGCGGCTCAGCTACCACCAGCTAGTGCCATTAGACCAAGAGTCCAGAACAGAGCTGGAGTGGTGGCTTCAGAACATGGAGGCATGGAACGGCAGAGCCATTTTAGGCGACCGCCCAGACATAGTAATAGAATCAGACACCAGCAGGGCAGGCTGGGGAGCCCGGTGTGGGGAGCTCCAAACGGGAGGCAGATGGAGCTCGGAGGAGCTCAAACTGCACATAAACTGCCTAGAACTATTGGCCGGCTCTTTTGCAATCAAGGCCTTCACGAAGGACAAAGTGAATTCATGTATCCTACTGAAGATGGACAACATCTCAGCGGTCAGATACATAAATTACTTAGGTGGAACGAAGTCCAGATTGTTAGCGGAGATAGCCAAGGACTTTTGGCACTCCTGTCTGGAGTCAGGAACTGCAGTAATAGCAGAATATTTACCAGGTGCTCAGAATGTAGTGGCGGACTGGAACTCCAGACATCTAACAGACTCCATCGACTGGATGCTGGACAGAGCAATCTTTCAATAGATAGAAAAACTCTGGGGGCCAATTCACACAGATCTGTTTGCGTCCAGACTGAACGCACAGAAGAGCAGATTTTTCAGCTGGAGGCTGGACCTAGCGGCAGCAGGGACGGATGCCTTCCTACAAGATTGGAGAGAAGAGACACTATATGCGTTTCCTCCATTCGTAATGATAAGCAGAGCTTTAACGAAAGTTCACAGAGAAGCAGCGAATCTGATAATAGTAGTTCCGATATGGAAATCGCAAATATGCTTTCCAGCGCTGATGGAGCTGATAGCTGACTATCCGAGAATGCTGCCGCAAAGAGAAAACCTTCTCACGGACCCAGCTGGGTCGTGTCACCCTCTGAGAGCGAAGGGGACGCTGCCGCTGATGGCGTGCAGGATAGCAGGAGACGCTGGAATCTCCCAGGAATTTCGGTGCAAGCTGCGAGCCTCATCACAGAGTCATGGGCTCCGTCGACTAGAAGGAGCTACGATGCAGCATGGAATAGATGGTCAAGGTGGTGCAAAAGGAGAGGTTTTCATCCCGTTTCTGCCCCTTTAGTAGATATACTAAATTTCTTAGCAGAACTTTTGCAGGATGGCAAAGCCTACCGAACGATAGGAGTATATAGATCCGCAATATCAGCAGGTCATACACCTATCGAAGGAGTCCCAGTAGGGGAGAATGTAGCGGTGATTAGACTTCTAAAAAGGATAAGATTTAGGAAGCCACCACAACCAAGATCCAAATCTCTATGGGACGTTGCAGTCGTACTACAACTATTAGCAGACTGGCCCAGTAATAGATACCTATCGCTAGACAGACTGTCGTAAAAATTGGCAATGCTGCTGTGCATGATATCATGTAGAAGAGTGGCAGATGTCAGAGTACTGGAAATAGACAGAATGGTACATGGACCAGATGGAGTGACTTTCCATCTGGCCAGGAGAACGAAGACAGATTCCTCATCAATAACATACCCATATATGCAAGAACACCCAAAATGGTGCGTTGCCGCATGTATAAAAGAATATGCAAATAAGACAGCTGAGCTGAGACCGATGGGGACGACGCAATTGCTGATAGTGCGCAGGAAGCCACATAAAGGCATAGCGACAGCCACCATAGCGAGATGGGTTAGAGAGGTTATGACTCTAGCAGGGATAGACATGGCAAAATACGGAGCACACTCAGTGCGAGGAGCAGTGGCATCTAAAGCACTGAGGCTGGGTGCAACGTTGCAAGATATACTGAAAGCAGCTGATTGGGCGAGTGATAATGCGTTCAGAACGTTTTATTTTAAACCGATTAACACACTAGCAGAAGCTATGGTAAGAAGCTTTGAACAAGCATAATGCTCGCCTCCGTCTTGACATAGAATGAAGATTCCCCTGCTAATAGCGCAGGGAGCTCTTGATTCAATTAAAGACAAGGAGGCGAGCATTACTTTCCCGCCCTAGATACACGAGAGAGACAAGATGATGACAAGGAAATGCCCTGTGATATGTATCTGAATGAGTAACAAGATTTTCCTCTCAGAATAGGGTGTGTATCCGCCGCCCTAACATGTACTGTTGTTTCCGTCTTAGGAGACGATCAGAAGAACAGCTGAAGACGTTCGAGAAAAGAACGGGACACGTTGATCAAGATCGCAAGTTAGAATGCGAGGGATCTACTCAGCAGAGTTATACAGTTCAGAGACTTTAGGAACAAGTTGACAGTTCAGTAATGGTTAAGATTGCAGTTGGAAGCAGTCAAAGAAGAGGAGGTTACAGGAAGAGGAAGGACTAGGTCACATGACCAGGACACTGGGGACAGGGACCTAGGACTGTTGGGAAATGAAGTTTTAAAAAGAAAAAAAAATGTTTGTTTCAATGAAAAGATTGAAATTTTTATTGATTTGTTGAAACTGCTGGAGAGCAAATAAATGAGAAGATGAAGCATAATGCTCGCCTCCTTGTCTTTAATGGAATCAAGAGCTCCCTGCGCTATTAGCAGGGGGAATCGTCATTATACATTCCACTCAGGAGGCACTAGTCCAGTCCTGGTTTCCACTCTGCAATCCAATCCTGGATTTCCCCATTATAAACCCAGGACTTGAGGTCTCAGAATGCAAAGCTAAAACTAGTCTGGACTAGCATCTCCCAAATGGTATGCATAACGCTGGCATGTATTGTTCATGCTAGTGAAGGTGGGGTGACAGAATGCTCAGACAAGCTTTGTAAACTGGAGAACAAGGAGAATAGTTCTTTCTCTCCCATTTCAACGTGTCATTAAATAAACGGTCAAAAAGTTTCAATAGTGATCGCGGAACTACATGCAGTGCGTCAAGCGAGTGAGACGCTGGCTTCAAGAAGTTTGATGGTGAGTTTATTAAAGGATGAACACCAGGACCCCTATGCGTAGAATTCAAGCCTGACTGCGAAATTTAAGCACTTCATTAGTAATTTTATCAATATTTCCACATGGGGGGGTGGTCCTGGCAACCTCCTTTCTCAAACTTAAGCCCGTGTGTGAAAAGGAGGAGTCCATGGGGGTTGAACGCCAGACTGGTCGGTTAATGGGGGCACGCAGAGTCCACGTGATCAACACGTAGCGTAGACATGTCTTGTTTGTCTGGTAAGACACGGTGGGAACATATTAAGTGAATGTAGAGGAATCAGTTTGCTTGTTTGAATCAAAAAATCACATTTTGACCATCCACATTCATAGAAATATATTTGCAACTGTCTCTTGCTTTTTGAGCCAGATGTTTGCTAGTGGTGTGGCAGGAGCCTGTGTGTCAAAGGGTTCGCCTCACCCTGACCTTACTGCACAGCTTATATCCAGGAACATCCTTAGGATCATTCTGTGTGTTCTTCGTAGTCATTTTAAAGGGAACAGCCGACCTACTATAAATCACATTCTAGCAAAATAAGTAATAATATAGTGTTAAGACCTGATCCGGCAGGCCAGATTGGGTCTTATGGGGCCTGAGCCCGAGATGAAGGACAGAGAGAATCGAGGGCTGTTAACAAAGGTCCCTGGGTTTATAAGACCCAATTCAGCCCACCGGAGAGGGTCTTAAGGGTATTACCACCCCGGGTTTCCAATCCGGAAACCCAGGTGTTAAAACAAAAAGTATTTTCATTCACGCGCGCTGCACCCCTTCAATGAATGAAAATACTGTCTAAAGATGGCTGCCATGGATATGGAAGGCTCTTCCATTTCTATGGTGGCCACGGAGCAGCAGCAGAAGCGTGGTGGCAGAGGGGCTGTTGCGCCGATGAAAAAGGTAAGTGGGGCAAGGGATGGAGGGAGCATTGAAAAAAAAGAAAAGGGTGGTTGGGGGGGAAAATGGCACTGCGGGGCAGGGTAAGCAGCTTCCAGGTTGCGTGAAATGCGAGCTGAGATCAGAGGTTTCAGTCCACGATCCGCGGAACCTGGTTGCCTGCTCCCCCTGCCCTGCGTAGTAATATGCAGATCGATTCTTGCTCCCATGCGATGACCTCCAGCAGTGTAGAAAACAATCGTACTACCATGAACAGCTCCTTATTAATGAATTGCTGTAAGGAGTCGCAGAAAGCTATTTTACAAGAAAGCTATTTGAAATTCTGTTCTGTGCTGGCACAAATAGCAGGCATAGTGATGTATCAGGACAACTGCAATAACTGATTACAGTACCATAGTGGTGCCATTTTCCTATTTGAGATCAGTAGAGATGTCACAACTAGTCTGAAGTAACAGTAGCACCCGGAGCGGGGGGGCGCGCCCAATCATGTTCCACGTATCGCAGGCTGAAACCTCTTATCTCAGCCTACACTCCATGGAACTGGCTGGCTGCCTCCCCGGTCCGTATGGAGCCCTGCCTGCCATTACCACAGCGGTCATATTAGCAAAGGATTTTCATTCATTGAACGGAGGGTGAGTGGCGTCCTGATCAATTAATGTAAATCCTTTTTTTTGGTAACCAGGGTTGCTAATGGCGTTAGCACCCCGTTCCAAGGGCTGGAATGGAGGGTAACATCCCGGTGCCCTCGTCATAGGCTCTCGCTTTGCTTGGGCCTATAACTCGTGCTGCCGGACCGTTGCCACCCACCCCCATTCCAGCCCTTGGAACAGTGTGATAAGACCACATTGTTTACAGGCTTTTATACAGAGATTGCCGGCTGCCATGTATTATAAACTTCTAATCTGGCAAGGTCACACATCTGCCGTGAGACTGAGTCTTATGGGATACAACATTCCCTGGGGAAAAGGAGCAGCAATCTGATCGTGGAGGGACAACAATAGGGGCGAATTCCTGAGAAGAGTTCAACCAAGCCCTGCTCGTTCTGCAATGAGCCCTCGAGCATTCAAACCTACACCATCACAAGCATGCTGGCTTTCTCACCAAAACCCATATTCCTTTCTTGCACCGGGTCAGAAGGTTGTTCACTTCATCGCAACTGTACTTCTAATGCAAGGCAGCCCAAAATGTACCTTTAAACATCATGTAACTAACCACAACAGTCATGTATACAAAAAATAGACATCACCGCCCCAGGCACATATAGCCAAATTTGGAAAGAACTAGTTTTGAAGGGGTTGTTTGCTTTCACACTGAGCACTTTAGACACCAGAGTCACTGTAATTTTACACAATTTAATGTATTTGAGACAGCATGTGTAAAATTACAGTGACTCTGGCAGTGTGAAAGCAAACAACCCCTTCCAAACTAGTAATTTCAGTGTGGGGAATTTGGCAGACGACCCACACATTGCTTTTACCTGCATCCCACACACCTCTTATTTTTACCTAGTCTTAGCGCTGGCTCCTAAACAGTCTCTTTCTGCCAGTTTCCCTTTTTTTCCTTCAAATTTGAAAGAATACTGTCCGGTGAGATGCAATACAATTTAAATCTCCAGCCCTCAGAATGTTGTCTCACGCTGCACTTTAAAACTGCACAATATGGTGGGCGTTGACGAGAGTGCCTCCATTAGAGTTAGTAATCAGGCAGAACATAATTATTACAACTTCCTGATAAGATCAGTTCAGTGCAGTTTAGGACTATCCTGCCCTAAACATTTGGTTTAACCCCTTAAGTGCCAAGGACGAGCAGGCTTGTCCTTTTTGCATAGACTTGCATAATAGCCTGGCACTTTTAGCAGTTGACTAGTAGGGTTCTACTGAAAGGGACATGGAGCACAGCCTGAACACAAAGTGTAAACTGTTTCGTACTCATTCTCCCTCTCTCCACCAAGCACTTAAAGCAATCAGCTGGAGAAATGCCCGGCTGGGGGTTTGCAGGCCTTTGGCTTTGAGGAGCGTGAGAGCCCCCTCCCGCCACCGGATGTTAGGATTGTGAGGTCCAAGTCACACTGCATCATCTCAACATACCCGGAAGCCCGAAGCTCTTCACACAATCTGTCCTTCCCTTTGTCAGATGCACCCATAGGAGAGGCAGCAGAGACAGTGATAATATTCTTCAGGTATGGCTGGAAGACCTACAGTTCTTCGGGAGGGAGCCTAGAAACAGCCACGGGTTCTTAGAACCGATGCTAGTGGATGGAGGCACAGTTGCAATTCATAGAGACCTCCCAGGCAACACCCACGCTGGATGAGAACTTAGAGGGCATAAGGAAGGAGAATGTGGGGGAAGGGGAAGAGGTGTCGTACAGCCTGGCCCTGATAGTATGCCTCACACATTTGGTGGCGCCCCTGCTAGGAGATGTGGGCTAGTGGCTACGTTGCCGACCTTAGCTGCCAGCTCCCTTGGATTGGCCGGCTGCGGTCTCTGTGGATGTCATGCCCTTCTCCGGATTTCCGGGGAAGACCTCTAAAACTCTGGGATTCCGTTGTGTAAAAAGTGCCTGGCTCGGGGCCTGGCTGCCTTCGCTTGCCATCAGATCAGTGGCCATCTGCCACAGGTTACTGGACGCTGCTCCTCACTCCCAGCAAATTCAACAGGGCCTCCCGATAGAATAGGGGCCTCGTACATACAAGACAGCCTTTCATCAGAACACGGAAATGGGGGCTCTTATATTACGTGGGAGATAAGAAGCATGGGTTGTGTTTACTCTCATCGCCCGTGTAAAGATCCGATGATTGCGTCTTTGAAGACAGTTAAACAGAGTAACACAGAACACACCTTTAAACTGTCTCAAATGTCATATGGTGTGCATATTTGATAAACACAAAACATGGGAAATTGTGTTGTGTAATGGCACATTTGTACACATCACATATAATAACAAGAAATGTGTGTGTGTGTGTGAGAGAGAGAAAGAGAGCGAGAGAGTGAGAGAGAGACTACAAGCAGGCGACCATATCACACAATATATTTTGTTAAGTATTTAAGTCTTGAAAGCACATTTTCATCCTAGTATTTGCAGTCTTTTGTTAAACAGAGAAAAATAAAGCTACAAGCATGCTCTTTTTTTGTTGTTTAACAATGTTATTATGATTCATGTACTTTTTAAGCTATGTCCATAAAGCAGACTATCTTGAAAGTCAAACATTAAGACCTATTTCTATCAACTACACCTACACTACACTAAGATATGCGCTCATGTGTTTAAGTTGCAGACTAACCTCAAATCTTGGCTTCATCAATTTACCAAAGCGTGTAATCCTGGACACATCGTTTAACCTCCCTGTCCTTATCTGCTGAGGTTCTACTAAAAACTACGTAAGCCCTGTTTTTGCACTGAATAACGATGATCCAATAATCAAATGCAGTCTTACTCATACTAAGCTGTAATCATTACGTTTATTTTTTCAGATTCACCCCTACCTACAGATATTTGTTTTATTTGTTGTGTGTGCGTGTGTGTGTGTGTGTTTATATGACACCCTTTTCTTTAGATCTGGCTCGAGTGAGCTTTGCTCACTGCCAGAACTGAGAATGATGCGTATTAGAAGGGGCCCTGATGCCAGTCAGCTACTATGTGATGCATAACGAGTGAATCCTGGAGAAAGCTCTGTTCATTTTGTAGTAGTGATTGGAGCTCTTGAATGTGGTGAGATATTTGTAGAATGTTGCTTTTTTTTTATTATTATTATTATTATTATTATTATTATTATTATTATTATTATTACTGTTCCTTTTGGCTTCATCTGTTATTGTTGCCAAACTATATAGGAACTAAGTTCACTGGCCACCATTGGCCAAGCCAAGTCTGCAGTTCTTTTTAAAATGTGTTTTTAGAAGTGTGCAGTACTTTTGCCCGTGCGTAGTATGGTGTGCTAGAGAACTGACTTCCAACCCTGGTGTTGGCCCATGTATGAACAATAATTGTGTGATTCTTGGCAAATCATGTTATCTCCCAGCGCCTAAATATGACGGTAATGTACATTTGTTTGCAAATCTTTTTATTGGGTTGCACATCAGACCGAATTAGGAAAAGATCACCTCTGTATTGCTATCTCCAGATACAATTTCAGCCCCTGTTGTCATAACCACCAAAAAGAATAAAAAACAATATCGGACACTAACTATAGAGGTAGTTGGGGAGAAGAAAAGAGACTGGGTAGGAACCAATAGGGAGAAACAAGCATTTAGAAGGATGATTTGGACAGGGAGGGGAGTGGGAGAAACAGAACCAAGGATGGGGAAGAGGGACAGGCCAGGAAAGAGAAGGGGCGAGGCTCGTCTGCACCGAGCAAGATCCAACCCATTAAACTTCTCTAAACTCCCCCACCATCTACCACCCTCCCCCTGTTGCTATGCAGCAAATGGGATCCACCAGTGCTGCATTACAATCCCAGATCATCGCTGCGATGCAATGTTTTCCATGGCCCCCATATCCCGCCTGAACTCTAGCCAGGGATGCAGAGGCTGCCTCTCACATCAGCGATCAGTAAAAGCCTGGACCTTTCCATACACTCCCAGTCCAGCCAGCGATTTGCACACCTCTATCAACTTCCTCCTTTTAATCATGATAGCACCACTCTGATCAGGAATCAGTAAAAGCCTGGACCTCCCCACTTTAAGCCTTTACTCCCAGTCCAGCCTGACCTGGCTCTCCCTGTCCAACCTCCAACTTCCTCCTTTTAATCATGATAGCAACACTCTGATCAGGAAACAGTAAAAGCATGGACCTTCCTACTTGTCGTGGTTACTCCCAGTCCAGCCATTGACTTGCAGCTTCTCCTCGTGATCATCGACACACCAGTCAGATCAGGGAACAGTGGAAGCCTGGACCTCTCCCCTTGAAGCCTTTACTCCCACTCCAGCCGGACCTGGCACTCCCTGTCCAACCTTCCACTTCCTCCTTTTAATCATGATAGCACCGCTCTGATCAGGAAATAGTAAAAGCAAGGACCTCAGCTCTTGTCACGGTTCCTTCCAGTCCAGACATTGACTTGCAGACTTCCTCCAGCTTTCTCCTCTTGATCGTCGATACAGCAGTCAGATCAAGGAACAATCAGAGCCTGGACCTTTCCACGTGTAGAGACTTATAAAGGCTTCAAGGTATGTTCCATTGGCCCCATTAATCTCCCCCAGGCCTTACAAGCGATTCTCCATCGCATCTAGGCTAGATTCCACTGGAAACACTGAGCGTTCCATCGTGTCTGTCTTTCGGTTTGGAGAAGAGAGTTTCACCAAGTCCTCCAAAAATCCCTTAAATATCTCCAACTCAGTCCTCGTCAGGGTGTCTTCTATGATATTCTGTAAAGATCAGAAGCAGTGGGTACTCTCCATGCTTCATTCCCCTCTTCTGAGCCACTGCATCGCAAGTCTAAAACACAACAGGGATACTGCACCGCCGGGCTTCCTCTGATCTGTCCTCAGCATGCAAGGATATTTTATGCCCACGGTATGTTGATCCCCCCGAGGGGGGCGACTGCACTGCTAGCCTCTGCAGGGAAACATCTAGTGGCAGCCCCGGTTCATCAGCTGCCTCAGTTGCCCAGAATTATGGAAGTGCATTCCCTTAGGCCCCAGCACAGGAGCACCAAAGACACATTTCTGCCCCCTAGATATGACTCCGCTGGACCTCCTGCTGCTGCCTCCAGGCCTCTAATGGACTCATTGCACCATCAGGAAGTGAAATCCCTCTGCCATGCCACACCACCCTGAGTAGATTGTAGCAAAGAGAAATCTCTGCAGAATTCTGACATCTTTCCGGGTGCTCGTCTTCCACCGTAAACATGCATTACAAGAATTGGGAATGCCAAAAGTTAGGGCTTTTGTGCAGGCCATGGGAAGGCCTTTTGCCATGCACTGATGTAAGGGTGCTAACGGAAATACAAGAAAAATCAGCCCAGGCTTCCCCACCCGTCCACCCTCCACCAGGATAGGTGAAATCTACAGTGCAGTTGTGTGATTCAAACACAACATATGGTCAAGAAACATATATAATGATAACATAGCGTTTATTCAAATTGTAAAACAGAAGACATGTTTAAAAGTTCTATGACGTATGAAATTAATATGCAGAACATGACACAAGTATATTGTGACGGACCTGGTATCCCGAGAATAAATATGGGATTGTAGTCCAGTAGGAGTCTGCATTGTTAACGTAACGTATCAGTGACAGCACAATGACACTTAATCCAGATGGATGTCAAAACATTTCCCTAAGAGATTTCAATACTGGTAAATGTTGGATCATTTCTCTAAACAGGTCGACACAATGGTGTTTCCCGCTCAGAGGGTGAGCTGTATCTTGTCTCAGTCCCCACTCGAAGTTGTCTTTCTGAGCTTTCCTCTGGATCATCGGCACAACATAATGTGTAACAATCAGGTACCCTTATTGGGGGGCGCCGATTTTGACAATCACTTTCATTTCTTTTTCGGCTGTGTCGGCCACTTATTTTTCGCACTTAAATATTCGGTGTATCTTGAAGTTATCTGTAGCAATGTAATGGCAGGGCCAGGATGAGATTGTTGTTCACTGGGCCTGGGACAGGTGCCTTCTACAGCAAGAGGGCGTCAGACGTGGGTACGAAATCCTTTGATCACCTGCAATGTCATTCCTTGACATTTTAACATGTATATTACAACTAATATGCTCATTGAATTTTTTAGGGGGGGTGGGAAAGGGCAGACAAAGGTTTTGAGGGGTTAGGGAATAGCTAAAAATAAGTGTAGGAGGGTGGTTTGGGGGTAACCCCGTAACCCCCTCCCCCAAAAAAAGAAATGGTGAGCATTTTCGTTAAAATGTACACGTTAAAATGCCAGGGGATGAAATTGCAGGGGATAAAATGACATAGAACCCAGACGTGTGATCCATGCCTTCTGAAAAACAGCGATCCCCAATCTTAGATTCAGAGGTGCCGGGGGAGCTTTCACTGACTCGTCTGTATTCTGCTAACGGGCCATTAATGGTAGCAGCTGCAAAATGGTGCGAGTACCTAGCAATATAATAGCAGTGTCTGGCAAATGCCTATCTAAAACCTATAGACAAGCCATATCTGTTGGTTTTGCCAACGCTTGTTTTTTACAGTAGCTCAGTGAAGGACACATATACTGCTTAGATGTCAAGTGGCTGTAGGCATGCTTGGTTAAGACATTTTGATTACACCCGTAGCGCATTTGCAGTTCCAATTAAGTCATTCATTCTCAGAGGACTGCTTTGAAATTACACTGGCTGGCAATTCCAGTACAACGTTACTGCTTGATAAAGCTAGCTCAAAAAGATCACAGGAGGATGTGTTTTCAGGGCAGAAGGGCAGGAATAGCCTGGGAATGGCCAAAAGGAATAGCATGACCAATGGCAGTCAATGGGCGGGTAAATAACTAAACATACCATCAAGCTCTTTGCCCCTCCTCCTATCAGATCGCCCGCCTAGATATTCTCCAATGCAATAGTTTCGACTAGTAGCCAAAACTAAAAACAGCTATATATACTGAATAGTGTTCTCCCAAACACATACATGCACTCTTCCCTCCTCAACTAATTCCGGTGGATTCTATTTACCAGACCCCAAATACTACACTGTTCTACGTACAGCACCACATTGTTGAGATACTCCTTCTATGGTAAAGGTTCTCTGAAGAGCAGTCTGCTGTTGTTCGAGCTCCACCTGTGCTACGGCAAATACCTGAATTTACCCCATTTTACCAGGTAAAGTGGCTACAGGGATTTGTTCACAGCCAGCAGAGAGCTTTCTAAACTGCGAAAAAACTGAGATGGATTGGGAGATGAATGGACTTGCCTTGATGATAACTCCTCGATGATACACAGGGTCACCCTGTACCTCCCAGCAAGGGATGCACTTGATTTGGTTGAGAAGGCTTCATTGCCCGGCCATAGGGACTGAGTTGTGAATTGGGTTAGTAACTTGGGGTTTTCAAAGAGTGGATTCAGCAAATTACAGAGGAAAGGTGCACTCTGGAGAGTCTGTGCAGGAACGATTTATAGTGGTGCAGAGAAGAAGCAAACCGGCTGCTCGAAATCTATTGGGAGCAAGTTGGGCTCCTTTCAATTAAACCCAAGAACCAGGAGCTTGAGGTGTGGGGGCACATGCTCAAAGCTACATCATCCCTGCAGCCTTTGGATTGATTTTTATTTTGGTGACATGTGAATGGTGAAACTTAGGCTCTGCCCGCCGACTCTGGGTGCCTGCCTCTAGGCCAGAGGGGCATAAGGTGTGTGTGTGTTTGTGTGTGTGAGGGGTGGAGGTGGGCGGCTTCCAAAAAGGCAGGCCACCAGACGTCCCCGTCATGGCCAAAGTAGTGTGGGTGGCCCAGTGAGATGACATCATCACCTTGCACCCAGCAGGGGAGCTGCACGCCTCGGATCTTTCAGGTGATAACAAAGTATGTATGTCCCCACCTGCCGCTCCTTGAAGCGGCTATTGCTCAAAAGTGAGTTCTATCACACCGAGAGAGGAAAAGGGTGTAGCACGAGTTGAGGCACATAGTAAACCCCCCCTTGTTTGTGCATATTAAGTAGCTTTGGGTTTTCACCCTAAGTTATGAGGGTAATCCAGACTTGGAACCCTTGCTCACTGTTCTTAGAGAGGCACAGCTCCACCTCACTGATGAGGCCCAACCAGGCTGAAACACGTGGCTGGGGTTGTTGTTGGTTCTCTTGTTCAGAAGGGAATTGCCAGGCATTTCGGGTGCTGGACTGCCCTTGGGCAGGACAAAGATAAGATTGATATGTTGTGGACATTTCTCTTCTGTGAAAGGATGGTGAGCTAAAGACTCTCGTTGAGACTCTAGCCTAGGACATAGGTAGGTAGTAAATAAACTCCCAGAACCCCCATTGTTTATACATAGTAACAACAACTTCTGTGGTGTCAGCAGCCTCTTATCTGGGTCCTGTAAGATCCTATTGTGCCACCTACTATCATCTGTCCTTTGAGCGGGCGAGAACAGAATTATGTCGGTAAGCTCCTATTGCGTCACAAATGGACCCTTCAAGCAAACTGAACCGTTTCATTAAATAATGGACTCTGACTTTGACGAAGACTGGGGGGCAGGACACTGGACGGATGAAGACATGGTGGGTGACCGTTATGGTAATACATGCACAGGTCTCCTTAGAACCTTGTGGATGTAGATTCCATTTGAGAGTGCCTCGCCAGTTGATGCTTCCACTGCAGCTACCTGGGGGCCTCAAATAAAGCTCTTCTCTTCTCCCATACTTTGTGCCTCTTTATTTCATATGGCGACGAGGCACTGTAACCCGAGGCCCCCGGGAGCGTATTAGGTCACCTGATTGGGCGCAGCCCCCCCTTTTTCCGCTGCCGCCGCCTTCTGCTGCCAGCGCCTGCAGCGGCCTGCCTGTCAGCTGTGGACAGCCAAGAGGAACAGCCAAGAGAGGCCTCGACATCACCTTTCAGTTCTCCACTGTAAAGGCTGCCGCTCCTCCCCGCTGGGAGTCTAGAGCGGCGCACATTGCACTCCTGCCCTACTCCAAAAGTGCTTCAGACAGCAGGAGCTGTCCATCTATCAGGTCAGAGGAGGGGGGAGGACGAAGTGAAACTTACACTTTCCTTTCATTTGGCATTTTATGTGTAAAACGGACAAAATGAAACGTACGCTTTCCTTTTCTTGGCATTTTTTTTGTGTAAAACCCTCACTGCTGCCCTGAGCAGAACCCTGCATCATTTTCAAAAGCTGCTAGCTGTTGCCCAGCAACACACACACAGCATTAGGAGTGTTCATTCTCTCAATGGCTACTCTGACTTTCCGGGACTAATCACTCACTATCTTTGTCCATTGTGACATCATAACTGAACATTCCATCAGGTCCTCCCTGAACCAGCCAACCTGTGCTCCCAGCCCATTGTGAGGTCACAATCTGTACTAAGGACCATCCATACACTGAAGCCTAAAGAATCTGCAGTACAGATACACCTGGGCATTCTCTGAATCGGGTCCCACCCTGCCATGCAAGCAATTCTATAAAGACTGTATCTCAGCGCCTCCTTGCTAACTGCCAACAGTACTGAAAACCTCTGCCTACACTACAGCAACTGGTGCCACTCAACGCCATTCCTCACCACTTACAACCTAGAATCAGGCACACCACCATGCATGGCGTTCCGCCTCCCACCAAGTTTCTTCCATGCCCTGGGAGCCCAATCTGCCCATGGGAACAATGGATCGATGGATTCCACGTCTACCTCAGAGCCATTGGGGGCAGCAAATTCAATGATGACCTCAAGGAGGCGACCCTCTTGAACTGTATAGGGGCAGAAGCACTGAGACTTTTCAGGACCCTTCCCGAACCCGGCAACATAGGAGGAGATGGCAACCGCAAGTTTGACATAGCATTGGCCAAACTCACCAGCCATTTTGGCAACAAGACCAACGTAGTACTGGAAAGATACAGGTTCTTTTCCAGAAAGCAGCTCAAAGGCGAGTCTATTGATTCATACATAGCGTTCCTCAGGGCGCTTATGTCAACCTGCAGTTTCACAGGTGTCTGTGATGAGTATTTGAGAGACCAATTGGTGCTGAATGTGGCTGATCGACGCATCCAACAAAAATTGTGGCAAACCAAAAATCCCACCCTGGACCAAGCCACGGAGATAGCAAGGAGCATGGAATTGGGAGATCGATGCATGAGGGAAAGACGTGACCACACGACCAGTGTGGAAATCAAATGTGTCAGCCCTGAGTCCGAGCCTTACGAACCTCTAGTAGCAGCAGTAAGAAAGGCTCCGCCATCAAGGGGTTCAAAATTTGGCTCAAGCAGAGCGAGGCCATACAACTCCCAGAATCCAACGCGCTGCCAGAGGTGCGGATGGTACAAGAAAGCAAATCCTGAAAAAGAATGCCCCGCCATCGCTGTGGAGTGTTATAAGCGCAGCCAGATTGGACACTTTGCCAAAGTCTGCAAGAACACACGGGGAAAGAAAACCAGATATGGCAATCTCACCAGGCGACCTTTCATCAGACCGTCCTCTGTGAGAGTAATCAAAAGCAACCAAGAGCACAATGACATGCTATCTATCAGTCCAATGCAACAAAAGGTACAAATACTCACTGTAACATCCCAACAACAGAGCAACGGTCCCTGGGTCAAAATGCAAATCAACGGCATATCATTACCCGTAATGGTAGACACTGGCTCCCCCTACACCATCGTGGATCTCAAGACCTTTTTGAGTGTACTCTCTGGCAAGATACATGACCTGCGAAGCACTTGTGTAAGAGCTACCGGTTATGGAAAAACGCCCATCGAGATAATGGGATATGTGTGGGTGAACCTCAAGTTCCATGACAGAGAAACATATTGCAAACTCTTTGTAGCCAAAGATGGCTCCTCCGTTGTGGGATGGGAAGAACAAGCCGCTCTTCGAGTAAGAATACACCCTGGAGAAGAAATCCCCGTGCTGAGTGTGCTCAATAATGATATGGACATCAAATCTAATCTAGCAAAACAATTCCCCAAGGTGTTCTGCGACAAGATTGGACTCCTAAAAGGTTTCCAACACAGAATAATCCTCAAAAGAGGTGCTGTCCCAGTGGCCCACCGAGTCCGCAGTATTCCCTTTGGAACAAAAGAGGCGTTGAAGAAAGAACTTAAGCGCCTCTGCGATGAAAATATCATAGAGCCCATCGAAAGTTCAGAATGGCTTGCCCCAATTGTCTTAGTAAAAAAAACGGACGATTCCATAAGAATGTGCGTCCACTTGAGAGACCTAAAGAAAAACATATGGGTTGACAGACACCGACTTCCCAATATATCTGAACTCCTATCGACCATGAAACCTGCAAAAAACTTTACAACTCTGGACCTCTCCTCAGCCTATCACCAGATTGCTTTGGAAGAGAGCTCAAAGAACCTAACATCTTTTGTCACACCTCTCGGTGCATTCATGTTTAACAGAATGCCATTCGGACTCGCTTCAGCCGCAGCAGTCTTTCAGAGACTCATGTCACATCTATTTGGAGGACTTGATGGCATACACTGCTTCCAAGATGATATCCTCATATCAGCCAGTACAGAAGAAGAGCACAACGCAAAAGTTGTGGGTGTCCTACAGGTCATACAAAAAAGTGGGCTCACAGTCAAATTAGAGAAATGCAACATAAAGTACGACCAAGTTTCATACCTGGGCCATTCCATTGACGCCAACGGCATCAGCCCCAAGAGGAAACTCATGGACACCATAATGAATACCGCCGAGCCTCAAAATAAAGACCAATTAAGGAGTTTCCTCGGGATGACAGAATACTACTCCAAGTTTATAAGCAACTATGCTGATAAGACCAAAAACATGAGAAACATCTTGAAGAAGGCAACCAAATTCATATGGTCCACTGAATGCAAGAAAGAATTCGAAGAAATCAAATTTCAAATTAACCAAGCCCCAGCCTTAGGAATGTTTGATTGTAAAGCTAAAACCATCATATCCGTAGATGCAAGTAAAACCGGACTGGGTGGTGTCCTAGAACAGCAACACTGAGATTGCATCTCCAGATGAGGACATCATAGCTGTCGTAAACCCTGCCATCTCGAGAGATGAATGGAAAATTAATGCCAATACTGATCCAGAACAGCGAGAAATCAGGGAAGCGATAGCTAATGACTGGGTGGAAACGGGAGAGGCTTTAACAACCTTCATTCCCTTCAAGGAAGAATTATCCATGGACAATGAGCATATCTTCAGAGGCGATCGAGTAATCCCACCCACCCAACTCAGAAAAAAAGTACTCCAACTGGCACACGAAGGTCACCTAGGAAGAAGCTTGACGAAAAACAAGTTGAGAAACAACTATTGGTGGCCAGGAATGTGGAAAGAAGCAGAAGAACTGGTCAAAAATTGCTCCACGTGTGCCATGAGTGACAAGTCCAAGATTTTAAGAAAGACCCCCTTACAGCCTATTGAACTTCCCAAACATGTGTGGTCTAAACTGGCAATCAACATCATGGGCCCATTCGAGAACCTCAAAACAGTCAAAGTATATATCATAGTACTTGTCGATTACACCTCTAAATGGACAGAATGGGGAATAGCTGAGGACAATGTGACCTCAAAGAAAGTCATAGATTTCCTGACAGAGATCTTCAGCAGGTAGGGAGACCCCAAGGAATTGGTTTTGGACAACGGGTCTCAGTTCATATCTATGGAATTTGCTGATTTCCTCAAGAAAAGGTCCATCAGCCACATAACAACATCTTTGTACCATCCAATTTCCAACGGACTTGTGGAACGCATGAACAGGCTCGTGAAGAGCGTAGTCCAACTGGCCACGGCCAACAACCTCTCGTGGAGAGAAACCCTCAAAGAAGCTTTGCATGCGTATAGAACTACCCCACACACCACCACGAACATAGAGCCCTTCACCCTCATGCGAGGTAGGGTTGCAACTAACCGATTTAGACCGCCGTGGATGTTCTTATACAAGGGAGAAGCAAGGGTGAACATGGATCTACTTCAAAAGACAGTAAGAGAAAAACAAGCAAAATAGAAAAGACAATACGACTCCAGACATGGAGTAAAAGAGATGATGGTTCGTGAAGGAGACTGGGTACGTGTCAAAGAACCGAAGAAAACTCTCAAGGGTGAATCCATCTTCAGACCTCCACAGAGAGTTGTGAGTTGTCATGGGAAGTCTGTCATCCTCGATGATGGAAAGAGATGGTCTGGAGATTATCTCATAAAAGTAACAAAAGACATCCAAGAGACGAGCATATCTAAGGACAACAGTCCTGACAAACCATCACAACACACCTCACATTCCCCAAGAGAATCCCTCTGTGAACATGTGGACAATGACAGACCTCACTCCATGCATCAAGGAGTCCCCACTGGAAGAATGTCCAGAAGGAACCGCAAAATCATCCAAAACTTCAACAATGACTATGTTTATTACTAATGTACCCCAGTTTACCCATCTTCCCTCTGCCTCTCCCACTTGACACCCTTTTTTTTCCTTTCACTTTCCCGCTTTTCCCCCCACCTGTTTTTCCTTTTTCTTTTGCCTCACGTGGGGGAGATGTTATGGTAATACATGCACAGGTCTCCTTAGAACCTTGTGCATGTAGATTCCATTTGAGAGTGCCTCGCCAGTTGATGCTTCCACTGCAGCTACCTGGGGGCCTCAAATAAAGCTCTTCTCTTCTCCCATACTTTGTGCCTCTTTATTTCAGTGACTCCCCTTTTAGGTGACCAGCATCTTGGTGGCAGGTAGAACAGGTTCACTTTTGTAAAGGAAGCTTATCCACTTTATTGATTAGCCCCACGTTAAGCTGTAATGTCTTTATTTACCCACAAGTCTATTTATTTTGTATGCAATGTGTCAGCAGGCACAGAAGGTGAAGGAACAGTCTGACTTTTTTTGTTTCTATCAGCTCAGAGAACACATTTGTCTCCGTTTGGAAACCTTAGACTATAGCTGCTGGAAGTCTATATTTTGTATTTGTACCCGGGGAAGGGTGGTCAACCAATCAGGTGGCTGGAACAGCGGGCGAGAATACACACATTGTCTGCTCGCTGTTTCCAGCTACCTGAGGCCCTTCCCTGGGCGGCGCTATCTTTTATTTTTTACTGTGGTGATGCAACAGGGAGTCTCTCCCTGTTGCCTCTCTACCTCCCCACAAAAAAATACCCTTTCCCCACCCCTTCCGACCCTCCCCAGTTACCTGCTGAGCCAGAGCTTTGTGCTCTGGTCCCGGCGCTCTTCCTGCTGCTGGCCGCTGCTATAGAAATAGAGAAGGGACATAGCCCCTTTTCCCTATGGCGGCAGGCATCTTTTATTTGTCTTTTCCTCTGGAGATTGGCATTGTATAATAAGTTCAGCCAATTACCTCAACAACAAAAAAGAATTGCACACGGATAAACCCTGGGGTGTAAATGGCTTTCACCCAATTGTCGGCGTGCGGCCATGGCCAGTAATGGCCCCCCCAGCACTCGCTGAGGCCCTCGCTTCGCTCTGGTTTGACTATGCTTGGGCTGACAGGCCATTACCGGCCATATTCGCCTGCCGACATGGGGGTGAAAGCCATATTAGAACCCCCCCTTGCGTTGTTTAAGTGAATCCCACTGGTCAATCAGAAGCCTGTATAAACCGATCTATTATAACCCACAAATTATGTAGCAGCTTGTAACCTCTGCTGACCTCATCAAATCGCGCCTGCAATAGCGGATACTGACATTACGCTCTTGTGCGTGACCTCTGTGGCCCTACTTCATCACGGAAGTGAACGCCTTCTTGCTTTGTTGCACGCTCACAATGTGCTATGCTGTTAATATCATTATTAACATATGCTGCCCTTCAGAAACTGCTCTGCTGCTTCAGCGCCACGCCTGCACACTACAGTAAGCTTATAATATCCAATGTTACTTCACACATTTTTGCTAAGGCCTTCAGGCTTCAAGCCGGCATCTCCCTTCCTGTTCATTTCTGCTCACAGCTGCTGATCCATTCCCCATTTGCATTCTCTGCCCTCAGTTCAACTACTGCAGCTACCAATTACCCCCAACAGCCCTTCAACTCACGAAAGCTCCAACCAGAAAAATGGTCTAGTAGCGTGTGCTTCTCCCACCGGCACACAGACACTGGGCCTCATTCCGAGTTGGGTGCAAAGGGATTACCGGCACCGGTAAGGACAACGGTGCCGGTAAACCCTTTGCGCCCTATTCCGAGGTCCCTTAGCAGGTCCCTCCCTTAATGCCTGGTCTGACCAGGCGTTATGGACGGGACCCGTTAAGGTACTTTGGAGCTAATAACGTACCGCAAATTGCGGTACCGTTATTAGCTACTTCTCCATTCCCATTGAGCCCAATGGGTGCTCAAATGGGAATGGGGAATGCAATTTTCAATGGGGACTTACCGGTCCCGCAAAGGTCAGACTACACCGGTAAATCCCCATTGAACCAGGTCGGACTCGGTACCGGTATGGGAGGTAGTCATGGCGCAAATACTCGGAATGAGGCCCACTGTGTCTAAAATGCAACAATCACACAGATATCATCCAGTCTCCTTGGAAATCAGGGCCTATAGGAGTGGCTCCAAGAAGACACAGAACAAATGCAGGAGACATCACCTGCTTGTACCCCAAAAAGACACACGTGTGTTTTAGACGGAGATTTATTTAAAACTAAATAAGGAGAAGCCAATACTCAAACTGCAACCAAATAGTCCACCAGTATTTTAAAAACCTGGCTGGCACAGTGGAAATTACCCTCTTTAAAAGCCCTCCATTGCCAATTTTGAACAACTACCTGCGGAAATGTTATGCAGAAGTCAGAAGTTCTGAATATTAGCCTATAAGCCTGATCTGATTCTGCGCTGGCCTAAATATGCATTTCGACAAAACTCTTTTTTCCCCGAGATGTGAACTTGATGCTTGGGGAAGCTTTCAAGAGTGCACACAAAGGAGCTCATTTTCACGCTCTGTGTAAATTACGCATAGGGGACCTGCTACATTTAATCTTTTGCTTAGGCAGGTCCCCTGTGTGCAATGTTCCACTTTTTCACAGTGGAGTGCTAAAGTGGAGTGTAAAATGGTACACACTTGTACACCACCCTTTTGCACTCTGCCGTGCGAAATGGATACGCGCCTCGTTCCATGTATGCATGGCACAATTTACACATGGTTGGAGCAGCTTTTACAAAGGGTTTCCAGGGAGTCCGCCTGCTTTTTGCAGACTCCAGAGGAAGCCACAGCATTGGCGACAGCATGAAAATGCAGGCTGGTGCAAAATGCTGGAGTATTTGCATGGTGGAGAGAAAGGACCGAAACGCAACTTATGATCCGTCCCTCCTTTCCACCATACAAATGCAATGAAAATATGTTGTGGAGTAAACTCAATGCATAGAATGTTTACACATACATTTTACAAATTGATTTTATGCGGAAAATGAGCTCCAAGTCTTCATCGCAATTATAAAACAGGCAAAACATGAGTGCAAAGATCAATCCACACACACGCCCTGCATATCAAAAACGATTTGCACACATTGACACCTAGCACTACTATATATAAGGATGTCTCTGCTCAAGTATACTACCCTTTTATCACACATATTTGGCAAATATAAAAATGTATGGTCATTCTTATGTTTCCAAAAATGCTTTTTGATTTTGTGCAAAGCAGCCAGAAACCCTAATTTCTCCTCTTTGTCCCCTTCCCCTTTCTCATTGTGTATTTCGGAAAAAAAAGTACAGCAGGAGTGTACAAGATGGTTCATCTTACAATGATAACCTTCCATCAGATGATAATTGATATAGTTATTCAAGGTTTTGTTAATATAATTTGCACAGGCCCTGGCTTGGCTGACCACTCTCCTCTACGATTGACCCTCCCTGGTCCAACTTGGGTCCTTCCTCTCCTTTATCTCTATCTATACCTGTAGGGTTGCCCAGGGGTCTAATCTATCTCCCTGGCTGTTCAACCAATATCTGGCACTTCTTGCCCACCGCAATGCCGCTCTCTGCCTCTGCTTTCAGTGCTATGCGGATGACACCCAGCTCATCTTCAGGCTCCCTTCAGCCACCTCTTCTCCCTCTCTCATTTCTGACTGTCTTTCTTGCATCCAGGAGTCGTGTGCCGCCAATGATCTCTGCCTTAATGCCAGTAAGACCGAGATTCTCCTCATCGGCACACCTGCTCCCTCCTTTCCTGTCACTCTCTGGCTTGCTTCTTTTGGCCCTCTTCCTGCTCCCACCTGTGAGGCTAAAAACTTCGGGGTCATCTTCACATCTCTGACGTCTCTAAGAAGTCACACTACCAGCTGCACCTCCTCAGAGGTATTCTTCCTTTCCTCTCCTTCCCCCAGAAACTCACTGTCTCCAGAGCTCTGGTTCTCTCTAGGCTGGACTAGTGCAATAGCCTCGTTCTAAATCTCCCTCCCTCTACTCTCCGCCCTCTGCAACTCATATCCAAAACAGGACTGCGAGACTTGTCCTTGGGCTCAAGCCGAGGGATCATATCTCTCCATGACTGAAATCTCTGCACTGGCTCCCAGTGGCTGCAAGGATTAGATTCAAAACTCTCTGCATTGTCCAGAAGGCCTTTTGGAGCCTGGGACCTCAATACCTTTAACTCTCTCTTCCTAAATATCTTCCTTCTCAAGCTCTTCGCTCATCCGCCTCCAACTCCCTCAGGCTTAGTTGCTTCTCCAAACAGCGAGTTGGTGGTAGATCTCTCTCTTCTGCTGGGGCCTCCCTCTGGAACAGCCTCCCCGCCTCTCTGAAACTTGAAGAGAGCCATCTTCGGTTCCGGAAGCACCTCAAGACCTTCCTCTTTGCTTCAGCTTTCTCTCCTCCTTTCCCCTCCTGATCTCCTGGCTGAATCTGAAACTGCACTGGTTACCTGGCTACCCTCTGATCTCGGGCCCACCAGTTGCACTCCTGCACTGCCCCTTGCAACCCTTGCACTTGTGAGCTGTTTCTGTATCTCTACAGCCCCCACTAGCACTTGACACATGATGTCTGCACTTACCCTAGCAATTGCCACCTGCTGGCTGCACTTTTATTTATTGTTTTTATTTTACTGTTATCCTATAAACTGCACTGCCCGCTCCCCTTTCTCCCTGCACTTTTCCCCTCCCCCCTCTCCTGCACTTGCACGATCTTAATGTCACCTGGCCCATTAGGATTGTTGTCTATGTCTTCCCTCTGCTTCCCCTCCCTTGCCTCGCCGTGCCTTGAAACATTTGTGTATAGGCGCGTCATAAATGCCATTTCATATCATATCACCGCAAGACAAGGACACATTATTATTACGAATACAGTATAGACTGGAAGTGATCATTAGACATGAACATTTAAAAATTTGAAAAAGGGACAGATTATTGTGTTAGTACAATTGAATCATTTCTTTTTTAAAACATTTCTTTGCCAAGAATAACAACCATTTGGTCTCCAAAAATGTTTGTCCTTCTTGGAAAATGTTGCACTTATAATAAATCCTTTGTTGTGTTTCTTCTGAGAGTACAAAGGCAATGTTTTATTTTACATTCTGGACACTGATTGTGAAAGGGCTAATATTATGAATAAAATAGAAAATAACAAGCACAATTGTTGACAATGCAGCCTAGTCCTCTGAACCCTTCCAGGGTCTGTCAGTATCCCAGCATTGGGTGCAGAGCCTAGCCACATCCTCGTTCCCTCCACCCAAATGACCAATATGCCTTTCCTATGATGTTGCCATACCTGCAGGAGACATGAAAGCTGGGTAACCCACAGAAGAGCAACTTGGGTGCCCATCCATGTACTAGCACCCTATGGTGTGGCACAACCAGATGTACAGGGGGTGCACATTAGCTTCTAAGGACCATCGAATGACAGTGACAGATGAGTATTGGATTTTATGCTAGTGCGTTAATGGCGACACTGTAGTAAGCAATCATCATCTCCTCCTTAGTTGGTGCCAGTCTGATGGTCTTCCAGACCCTTGTGTCTGGGCCAGCACAGCCAAACCCCCTGGCACCATAGACTAGCAGTGCCACTCTACCATCACTAGCACTGCAGCATCCTGCTGGTGGTGCTAATGGTGTCACGCGACGTAAGCGGGAGAGGAGAGACAGTGATGAGGAATACTACACATACTGCCTGCCCTGTCTATCAAATTGTTAGGCAGGGTGTACTACTGCTGAGGCAGTGATGGGTGTCATGGAGAAGCACATCCTCCAGCTCCACCCTGCGCTCTTGTGGGTTACCGAACAAGAGGGTACTAAAAGGGGGAACATGGAAAACTGGCAGAGTCCAGAGAAAATGTTGAAGTGTGTCCACTGGTTTATAGAGCCAAAGAAATTGAGGTTGAACCACCACTGAATCCAATGTTGGTATTAACTGGACTCAAAAAGACGAAAATGCGACATCACGGAGACGATTTTGTGAGAGCGGGGCTTTGAGAGTGCTTCCACTCATTTGTAAAGCCAAATAGATTTACCACCTTTTCTCCATCCCTCCATCCATGTGACTGTAGCTGGTTTGCACGCTCATTTTCACCAACTGATGTATTGGTCATGATGTGCCTTTATTCCCACGATAGCCTTGGTTGATATAGGCTTGTTCGTTTTTATGAAAGTAAGCTCTCTCACGTGTCATTGAGGCGCCTCTAGTGGTCTGAGATGATAGCCCCAGCAATGTCAAATGCCCCTTCAGACTACTAGCTAGCCGAGGGGGTATTTTAGGGATTCCACACTCCCAGTTTAATACCAATACCATGTTCCATGTCACCCTTCTGTTATATACATACATAACTCTTTGACCACTCTATGTACTGTTTTCTTAGATTCGTTGTTGCACAATGGTCTTTGCTTGTTGTCATCTCAGATTACGTGTTGCCCACTATATTAATCATCTGCCTTAGATTCATTGTTTACCCATCCTAAGAATTATTTGCTATAGACTAATTGCTCCCAAGATATGAACTGCTTGCCCTAGATTAGTTGTTGCCCAGCCCATTTAGCTTATTGCCATGATAGATTGTTTACTCTAGATTCATTGTTGCTCAACTGCATTTGCTCGCTAGCATTTTAGATGAGGGATTGGTATACATTGTCTGCCCTTCACTAATTGTTGCAAACCACATTAGCTCTCACCGTACTTTATCTTTTCTGTGGTTTCCCTAAAATAATTGTCAACAGGTGCAAATGTGACCAATTTTATTTTGCACCCTTGTTGCCAATGTATTCATTTGTTCCTTAGAGTGATGTTGATCCCTTGTGCCCCACAGTAACTTTAATCCCTGATATTGACCACATTGTGCTCTTGCTCCATCGTGTCCAAATACAAAATGCACCTGGTTGGGATCTTGCCACCGATACATTGGAGGGTGTTAGGGCAGTTTTTCTGAAGTCCTTAGTAAAACCATTCAACTGAGACAGTACAAGACTACACTCTTAGTATAAGGCTGAACCGCCTGAGTTCAGGGTAGCATAGATAGAACAGCCAGGCTTATCTTAGGAGGGGGAAAGGGCTGTAGAATCAGTACAAAGAAATTGTATTATACCTAAAGTCCAAAGAAACACTAACACGCTATGTATTGTAAAAATAAAGGGTTTATTTTATTTACAATCAGACCAAGAGATTCTTGGGTAAGTACATACTATCATAAAGCATATAAACACATTATAGAAGAAAAATACACTATGCTTGGAGGTACCCAGACCAAAGGATGTAACCTAATTTGGAACACCTAACAGGAGTTCTAGGGAAAGAAAACCAATATTTTACTCAAGTTTTTAGATTACTTTTTCGGTAGTTGTACCTTGACGCTCAGCAAGAAATCACTTAGTAAACCAACTGGACACTATACTTTATGTGAATAGTGGAACACTTATTCTAGGTACAGTAAAAACTTACAACTTATTTTGTGATAACCCACAGTTATATTAGGTGAGTAAAACCTAAGGATGTAATATTCTATTACATGTACATTTCAGATCAGTGAAACACAGATTGAGATAAGCAATAACTCTTGTAACTAATTTTAGGATGGCAAACAGCTACCTCAAGATAAGCAAAAACTATACACTTTTTAAAGGAGCTATCAGCAGCTTAAAGGCAGGTATAAACCTCAGACTGTTTTTGTGTCTGTCTAAAACAGACCATGGAAAGCAAAACCCATTGTTACACTTTATGAATGACTCAAGGTTTTTCTACGTAGGCAAAACCTAATGAAGACTTATTCTGCACAGGCAAGTCAGGGGAAGCAATACCTATTTGGGAAACTTGTACACCTATTCTCTGAAAGAAATAGTTAGTGAGCCAACAGCATTACATTTGGGAAAGAGGCACAGACAATTTACAGGTGAGTAAAATAACCGTACGTCTACTTTCTATTAGAATGACAAAAACGTTTCTAAGGAAAGAAAGATGTTACATATACTTTTCAGAATGGCAGTCTATTACTAGGATAAGTAATAACTTTTTTAACTGTTCACTCTCAGAGTTACAGTTACCAACCAACTCCTTTTGCAAGTAAGTAACTTTTAAACACATATTCTGTTTTCTAGGCTAAAGGCCCAATCCTTCGAAGTCTTTCCCTTATTCTTGGAGCATGAGTGTTCTCACAGGCAGAAGGGGGGTCACTGGGGTCTGGTGTCAAACAGGCAGGTCTGGATAGGTTCTTAAGTAGCAAAAGTCAGAGTTCTTAAGGAAGACTGTTAGAACAAGTAAGTATTTTACTTTAGAGTTAGTTGAGGGCCCAGGGGCTTCACAGAAGACACCCTAGGAGGATTCCAGCAGTGGGCCTGGGAGAACTGGACGGGAGGACTCCCAACCACAGACAACATCCCAAAAGAGACTTAAGGTAAGTAAATACCTAAGCAGGCATTGTACCACAGCACAGAAGATGATTTTGCAGCAGGAGGACTTCAGGATCTGCAGCCAAAAACCTGGTCATTGAATTCCTTCATTAAGAAGAAAGAAGACAGGACACTGGAAGGACTTTTGCAGCAAGGATCATGGGGAAGGCTCTAGGCAAGTGTTTCCTCATGGCTGGATGTGGCTCTATGGATTTGGCACCTTTTTCAGAAGCACAGAAGAAGACAGAATATCACCAGTCGGAGTCTCATCGTTTGCAAGGCCCAGCACTCTGGTGAGGGGACCTTTTGGACTGGATGTGTGCCTCTGGAGCCAGGAAGAGGCCACCAAAGTTTCAGACAGTTTCGGAATTGGGAAGACTGTGCACCATACAATGGCTTGAGGTCCCAGGGCATTGGGGTATTGCAGCCCGCAAGGTCACAGCATGGCATAGGATCACTCAAAATGCAGGTCTTATTGAGTCCAGTGGGTCTCACTAGGCTCTGGGTCGGGGTCATCATTTTTGGAGTCCCGAGGTTGATTGGAAGGAAGGGCTATAGAAGACTCCAGTTACACAGCAGGCTCTCCGGTCTCTGGAAATCATTTCAGCTGCAAATTTTTCATCTTCCTCATTGATTTTGGTTCCAGTGGTCGGCTACCTCTCCAGCTTCCAGGATCAGGCTTTTATGCATGACCCATCCAATCAAACAGCCTTACAACATTCAGACTTGTGGGGTTGGCAGTCCTTTCAGGACAGCCAGCCTTCCAGTTTGAACTGGATTCTCGCAGTCAGGCTGGAAGACAAAGGGCTGCAGAGTTTTGGACTCCTCCCTCCCTTCCTGCCTTCACAGACACTCTGAAGCTTGGGCGGGGAGTCCATATCACTCCCACCGAAGATAAAAATCACACAAAGGAATTTCCCACCCTAGAGGTCAGGGGAACGAACAAGAAAGGAAAAGGTACAATAAAATGGCAGAAAAAGAAGACAGGGGCCATTTCGGTAAAATGAGCATCCATGGGCGCCTTTACCGGGGCTGTGCAAACAGCCTGTGGTAAAGGTGCCCTGAATTGATAAAAAGGTTCACTGCGACCAGCCATTAAAGGTAAGTTTGTCCTTGTAACACAAATGTTACATTTAAAATGAGGAAGGTGATACTCAGTATCACCCCAGCACTCCACATAAGGTGGGGGGTGCTGGTGTTGCCTAATTAAATGTAAAAGGGATCCAAAGATACTTTATACCCTTGTGAACTGTAGTTCTCACAAGGTTAGCCAGAGAACGTTAAAAGGGGAGCCCCTAGAGCAAACCAGCAACAATAGGCACTTATTGCCAAACAGTCGTTAAAGAGGATAACATTATAGAGTCTTAAAAATGGCATCCATAAAAAGAGTAAAAGATGTCAGTGTGTAAAAAGTTTCCCACTCACTGAGGCATAGGGAAAAATAACCTACCCGTACAGAACAAAGGTTCTGGGGTAGACGCAGGTCAGGAAGATTTATCATTGATATGACAATACCTAACAGAGGGGCCCTCTAAATTGGCCACCATCTTCCCTGCTCGAATGCATAATAGGCAGACCAATTAACCAATTCACACAAAGACACTTTAAAAACCCTTCCTCCAGACATCAAACAAGCAATCTCAGTACCTTTACCACAACATACACATCATGGCCGTAGCAAATGCATCTTAGCACATGGCCACACATGGTTTCTATCTTCACCACAATGGTAGTAACCCCTTCACACACAGCACCTAGAAAAAGACTTGCACGTAGAGTTTAGCGTACTTCCATTCTTCACGCACTTACACAACAGCCAAGTTCTCCTGCATTTTCCCTCCATCCCCACTAGCTTAACCCATCCTCCTCTCTTTTAGATTCCACAGGAAGCACCTGCAGACCATTCAAATGGCAGTGGTGTGTGGTATAAATCCCTGTAAGATAACATGGCAATGCATGTCCCCAAATACCAGCCTTTTCCCACCTTCTGGAGATGTGTCTGCCTCTGCTGCTCCCATTCTGCTTTCCTTATAAACATTAAACAAACACAGCACCCCCTGCACACCTCCTTCAAAATGTCTGTTTGTTTCCTAGGGCCCTGCTGCTCTATGCAACAGCTATGTTGGCTCTATCAAAAGAGCACCTGTCAACGTGACTTTTGCCACTAAGAGGAAGAGGGAGACAGAGAGAGACAGAGAGGCAGAAAGTAATAGAGAGGCAGAGAGAAAATGATAGAGAGCATTAGAAAGAGAGACAGACAAAATGAGACAAAGTGAGTAAGAGAGAGAAAGAAAGAGCACAAGTGAGATAAAGAGCACTAGACTGGTGCATGATACGCCAGGTAGAGCTAGTTAACTGTAATTTGATTTCACTGAAATGTGTTTCTTTGTCTCAACCCATTCTTCATCATCTCTATCATTTCCTGAAGGTCTCAGAACTAGGTTTGAACAGGCTGTAGGTGAACCTGGAAGCCACAGGGGAACTTGATTAATCTATTGAAGGGTATCATAAGAGGGACATATCCTAGCAACCCCTCTCCAATAGACCAGACCCTGGAAAAGGTCCAAATATATAATACCCTACAGCACCCCATTCCTCCCTTTTCTAGCACATTATCTTCCCCTAACCCCCGGCACACCTCATGCCATCATATGCCAACCAATGGTAGTTTGTAGTGTGTAGGTAGCACCTAAGAATCCCAAACATGGGCTACACACCAACAAGACTATCTTCCTACTAATCTGGAGTATGCAAAACAGTAAACCCTATCTTCCTTGGTTAACCTGTGTGGTGAGGTATCCCAGTCACTACAAGTAAGTACTTGATTTCTACAAGAACATAAGCAGGACAGCAGTTCTGCCAAACATAGAAAAACTGCAGAAAGAGCAGAAACAGTGTGTTCTTCTGGCGCAGGCACAGCGTGAGGAGCAGTGTAAAGGGTATGGTGAGGATTGACCCCTATAGTGGAAAGACACCAAACAGTGATATCCAGCAGGTGAAAAGAGAGTCCTTCCAGAGCAAAGAGAGATGGACCAGCAATATCAGATGGGAAATGGGAGACTCCTATCTGAGCAAAGAAATAATCACAAGTGGTGTTAAATTGGTTGAGAGGTTCAAGCCCAAGCAGAGAGACACTTTCAAGTCAGACCAGGTGGAATGAGAGAGATTACGGCGAGTGTAGAGAGACACTGAGCAATAATACATGGTCCAAGATCAAAAGGAGGTTTGCATAGAGACGACTGGCTGGAGAGGCAGGTGGTACAAGTTAACAAGTCCACTGATAAATCCTGAATGGACCTGCAGCTCGATATTGGATACTGAGAGCACAAGCAGTGGCAATGAGTTGTAACCACTCTACCATTCCCATGCTCGAGCAGGCCCTCTTTCCCCTCGCTGCTGTGAGCAATAAAGGTAAGGTCCTGCCTGAACCCCCTGCTGCATTGAAGACCTTCTCCTCAGCAAGACCACACCAGAGGAGGCCATATTTGTTTATTTATTTCCCCACTTGGGAAGCCCCCCACACTCATCATCCAGGATACCTGCGCTGCCACCCCCCCATCCCCCCTTTCTAGGATTGTCCACCGATGGGTCACAGGACCCAGAAAGAAAAGCCAATTCAGAAGCTTCAGGGCAGCCTTGCCCGGGCAGCCAGCCAAGTGCCACTGCAAAGGGCACCTCCTTTGGCACCTCCACCACCTGTTTGGCTGTTCTCCCTGGGTGCCTTGAAAAGCCGTCTACAGCAACATTCAGGTATGGTGTTAAGAATGTGGATGCACATCCTTTGCTGTACTTCTACAATCCTTCCACTACTCTATCACTGCCCTTTGCATTTTGCCACTGTTTAAATCCTGCTACCCTTTGATTTTTACTACTGTGTTATGTCCTAGTGCCCTTTCAATGTTGCCACTGTGTTCAGTCTTGCTGCGCCCTGAAGTTTGCCAATGTGTTGATTCCTGCTGCCCTTTGAATGTTGTCACTTTGTTGAGTCCTGCTCCCCTTTAATTATTGCCACGGTGTTAAGTCCTGCTGCCCTCTGAATGTTGCCACTGTGTTGAATGCTGTTTCTCTTTGAATTTTGCCACTGTTTTAAGTCCTACTGCCCTTTGATTTTTGCCACTGCATTGAGTGTTGTTGCTCTCTGAAGTTTGACACTGTTTAAATCCCTGCTGCCCTTTGAATTTTGCCACTGCGTTGAGTCCTGCTGTTGTTTGAATTTCACACTGAATTAGGCAATGCTGCTATTGAATTTAGACACTCTATAACTGCAATTGGGCTAGATAACACTGCTACTGAAGTTTTCCACTCTAGAAGTAAACTGAACCAGATAACGTTGCTGCTGACCTTAGTCACACTAGATTCGTACTCAATCAGGTAACAGCACTATCGTATTTAGCAACTTAAGAACTGGAATGATCTACATAGCGATGCTACCAAATTTAGCCACACTAGAATTGTACCGAACTAGGTAACATTGCTGTCGAATTTAGCCACATTAGAATGTGTACTGAATCTAGCCACGCTAGAACTGTAATGATTAAGATAACTCTGCCTGGAATTTAACCAAACTAGAATTAGACGGAACTGAGTGTCGCAATGCAACAACAACTTACCCCTACACCAGGGAAGCAATCAACCCAGGAGGGCACCCGCCTCTGGAATATATCTTAAGGCAAAGACCAAGGTGGAACAAGCAAGCCATCACAACCATAAAACCACAGCGAGTCAGGCATCACCATGCGCTACAGCACACTGACCTACAACCGATCCCAAGAAAGCAGTCAACCCAGGAGGGCACCCGCCCCTGCAACACACCACAAACCCGAACACAAGACTGTAGCAACAAAGCAAACCACTGCAATTCTACAAGAGATGGGCCCAACTGGGAGTCTTGCGCCCAAGGGAACCCCATAACTCTGCACAATGCAGCACCCGATCAATCAAAATAGAAACCCAAAACTACAACTGCAAAACAAGACCGCAGAGTAAGACTAACACCACAACCCTGCATAGAGACAAACATTACTGGGCCGCAACACACAGATTTAACTCAAGACCGAGAAAGTAACCAACCCAGTAGGGCACCTGCTCCCTGAAAGATATCACAAACCCACATCCAAAAACAGAGGCACAACACAACACAACAACCACAGCGAGTCAGACACTACTGTGGGTCTAAGCACTTAAACCGCAACCAGGAAAGTAACCAACACAAGAGGGCACCCGCCCTTGGAACATACCACAAATCCAAAACAGAGACACACCACAACAATCACAGTGAGGCAAACCCCACTGTGTGTCAGATCACACGGATTTTACCTGAGGCCATGAAAGTAACCAACCCAGGAAGGCACCCACCTCTGGAAAATACAACAAACCCAAACCCGACCCGGAGGCACAACAAGTCAACCACGGCAAGGAAGACACCACTGTATGTCAGAACACAGATTTAGCCAGAGACCAGGAGAGTAATCCAACCAGGGGGAGCACCAGCACCTGTAATATATATATCACAAACCCAAGTCCAAAATGGAGGCACAATACAACAACCACAGCGAGGCAGACACCACTGTGGGTCAGAGCATAACAACCTTACCGGAGATCAGGAAAGAAGCCAACATAGGAGGGCACCCATCCCTGGCATATACTGCAACCCGATTCCAATTCCAAACAGAGGCTACAACCTACAACCACCGTGAGGCAGACACCACTGTATATTACAGCAGATTGACCTACTACTGACCACAGGAAAGAAAGCCTCTGAGGAGAGCAACCACCCCTGAAACATATCACAAACCCAAATCCAAACAGAGGCATAGTACAACAACCAAAATGAGGCAGATGCCACAGAGAGTCGGAGCCCTCCAATTTAACCTGATACCTGGAAAGTAACCAACCTAAGAGGGCAACAGCCCTTGGAATATATTACAAACCTAAATCCAAAATAGAGGTACAACACAACAGCCATATCGAGGCAGATGCCAATGTGTGTTGGAGCACACTGATTTAACCCAAGACAGGAAGGGTAACCAACCCAGGAGGGCACCCACCCCTGGAACAAGTCACAAAACCAAATCCAAGACCAAGACATTCAGACCACAAACATGCCATAACACAAGAAAAACAAAGAAACACGAATGGAAAACAGAAATAAGAAGGCAATCATACCCCCGTGGAATGGAAACCACCTAGCAGAACTCACAGCACCTCAAAATCCCCATCAGCCACCACTAAATGGACTAAGGACACAGACCAAGGACACAGACCACGACTAGATATAAAAATGAATACATCTCCCACTATCTCTCCTCCTACAAGCTCACCACTATGGAAACAGCCCACAAACAACCCACGAGCAAGGACCCAGACAATCCTGGACCCCAACAGACTGCCAAACCACTCATGACAACACACAGAACCCAGCAACTCTAAAGACATATTTGGAAAGACCCCAACAAAAATCAGAGGTAAGCTAGAATCCCTTACCATCCACAACCCTTACATAACCAAAGAAGACTGGAAAAATACCACATATTCAAATAACCCACTACTATGAACCAGAACAAAGAAACCCATCCCTAATTTTAATTGAACTCCTCAACAAAGAGACGGGAGCCCCAACTAATTAATCAGCCAATAGCAGCCTCATCTAAGAGAGAACCTCAGGAAAAGGAAACCCGACAAATACCACCCTGAATGAGAAGCAGGAAAGGATATGCAAGAAAAAACAAGAAAAAGCTCACACTGTGCATAAAACAGAAATGTATGACCTCCTAAGCGAGGGCAGCACCAACACCACTCTTCTTTACAGAAACATGGCTTTGGACAACTACAAAACAATTGCCCATGAAGCCGTACCAGACAACTTCAAACTAATACATTCCATTGGAGGAAATCCCTGTTTAACGGACATGGGAGGAGTTCTCCAGCATCTATATATTCACACTCCCCACATGGAGCATGGCACAGAGTGTGTAGAAGAGTGTAGTCTGCAGTGGGCGCAGTGGCCTGATAGTGGGACTGTGTCAGGCTCTTGTGCAACCCGTGGCTCCTTGCGACTAACAGTGAAACTAAGCTGCGCTCATGCACGTTGTTCAGGTAATGAAGGTGAACGAGGCGCAAGCGCGCAATCGTGGATCCCGCTGCCCGAGGCGCCTAGACAGAGAGGAAAGCTGCACCTTCCGAGCAAAGGCACATTATCTCGGAAACCAAATGTTATCAATCTGTGTACGATGCGTAGTGCAGAGATGTGGGAGCTGGAGATGGGGAGTAAACATGAGCTCACAAAAAGTGGTACTGCTAAGCCTAGGGACGGGAAGCTGCCCGGAACTCCTAATGAGGCACTTAATGAAGTAGCCACTGAGAGCCATATCATTAATTGTGGCAGTTTACCTATTGTGCCTTCATCTGGGATGGAAAAATGTTTCACCCTTTGATATAAACAGCAATCAGTAATGGCAACACTCTTTTTACAGCTTTCGGTCGATAGTGATGATGCTGCCGTTAGAGTTGGAAGTGAGGTGAAGGAAGTTTCGAACCAGAAGGATTGCGTGCCCGCTCTCACGAGGGGAGAAAAGTGCAAATCCCGGGGGGAGCGAAAGATGATCGTCAATCAGCAATGTTTTCAGTGGCGGCCGCTTACATAGGCTGGGGGGGGTGCCACCCACCATCAAGGCCCCCCAGGGCGTGTGCAGAGAATATTGGTGTGGCAGTCGCGGCAAATCAATGTTGCAGAGCGGGCGATTAATTATTTACAGTGAATTAATCTGCCGCTCTGCATGAGTCTTCTTGGGCTGGCCGGTCCTGTGCTGTGACCCTTCACAGAGGGGCGCGTCCTGTTTTACGTAGATTTTCCCCTGTGTAAAGTGCGTGGAGCTCGAAGCTTCATGCACTCTACTTTACCCACCCTCATCCAGGTGGCTGGCGGGGCGCTAGGGTGGTGGCCCTGCCAGTATATAATCTGTGCGGAAACAGAGCACTACCTGACAGTTACACTGCAGGCTGGCATAGCAACAGGACTAAGAATGTGAATGCCAATGGCTGTTTCCCAGCCAATGGCAATCATGAGTGTGGGTGGGGTCGGACTCATGGGTGGGTGCCCACGTTCTCAGTGTGTTGACTTGGTGGACAGTGGACTGCAGGACTCCCAGCTGCCCAGAGAACAGCAGGTCCAGTCACGTGCACCAGTCACGTGCACCGCAGCATAGACCTACCGTACCTAACCCTCGGCAAATGCCAACTGTAAGTAACACACTCGCAGTCACCTCTCTACTCCTGCCCTGATGTGGTGATTAAATATGCTAACATTTAGGTTAGCATATTTAATGCCCCTCTCGGCAGTCGGCCTAAAGTGCGAGATAACAGTGGGTGCGGCTGCGCGGCCTACTGTAATCTCGTACTTAGATATGGTGCCATGCCATATGTAGGTGATTTACTCCGTTAAGAACGGAGGCAATGGCTGCCGGTCTTGAATCTCACCATTGAAGATTAATAGTTAGAATTTTTGGCTGCCCTTTGACGGGGAAATTGATGTCAACTGAAAAGGCCTGGGGGAGGAGATACAGTTTACTGTTGAGTCTTGTCTCAGAGTACAGTAAGTTACTAACTTTACTAAAGACATTATAATGGGGTTAGACTCGGTGCGGGCATTGCAGGCATGGGCACAGGGTTTTATTGAGTAGGGCTAGAGGTGTGTTTGTGCCAATCCACTGTGCCAGAGCAGATTTATCACGGAGTCTCTTAGCTAATAGTTACGCGTAATAGTTACGCGGGTACAAGAAGGATGTTGCACAACTAACGCCTTAAACAAAACCGTGCTAAATACATTATTTTGCTTGGTTTTGCTTAAGGAATGCAGGATATGTGCCACGTGGTAAGAAGGGAAGCAATGTATACCGTGTGCTGAGTATAATTATACCGTGTCCGTGTGCTATGTTGTAATATTAGTAAAGTCACATCTTCCCAGTGAGCTTTGTGGAGGATAATTATGCTACATTTAAATTATATGTACAGATGATGATGGCAAAGTAAATGTGTTGTGGTTTGCGAACACAGAGCAGATGGTTTATCACAACCATGCAATAAGCAACCATGCTTAGCCACCCAAGGAGGGTTAGGGTCTCCAAGAACTGCTCCTGAACCGGTGCTTTGTTCGGTCGCCCCCTCCTCCCCCCAGAATCCCACTAACCGGAAAATATCTATGACACGTGGTGCTGTGTATTACACAAAAACTCAACAAAGAGCGGGTGCCCTGCCCTAGAGGTTTTGAAACAGCAATGCGGGTAGCTGCCTCCAGTGAAGGTTGGCCCCTTAGGGTGGGCTGGAAGCCCCACCCTCCGTCCCGCCTCCACTGTAAGAGAGACTTTGTACATGGGCTTTGTCTCTCTGTCCTGACTTGTTTATTGGACTGATTGTGCATGAGTACCGGCCGAGACATGCATTTGGCTGTCCCAGGCGGCACGATCAAGCGCTGCCAGGCCCTGCAGCAATCCGGCCAGAGCTGGCAGCAAGTCACTTCAAAGTCACTTCACACCTATGAGGCCTGCTGCAGTTGGTTTCTCTTTGTCGTGTTCTCGCCCCCATTTTGAAGTGGGGAGGAAGAGATGGCCAAGTGATCGCCCACATGGCGCCGGCCCCACTATTTCGTCAGCATTGTTGCCAGTGCCACCTCGGGCCCAGCCACTCTGTATTTGCCCTACCCAACCAACGCAGGTGTGGCATATATGCCACTGCCCCAGCATTTTTCTTTTGGAGTGAATTGACCCAGGGTGCTCGATAGGACCCAAGGATTAGAGAACTGGAAGTTCTCCAGTACCCATTGAGACCACGGTTCAGGTAAGTGAAGAGACAGTCCCAGGTCCCAGGACTGGAGGGCCCCGTAGATACCCCCACATGTTGTTGCCATTATGTTGGAAAGTGAAAAGTGACTTCTGCTGAGGAACTATAGGTCGTCACAGAGAGAAAAGTGTTCCGTGAATTTAAGATTGGCTGGAGTGATGGCACCGGATTGGCATTGGCTGGAGTGATGGCGCTGGATTGGCATTAGCTGGAGTGATGCAGTGGATTGGCCTTGGCTGGAGTGATGGCACCGGATTGGCATTGGTTGGAGTGATGGCGCTGGATTGGCATTGGCTGGAGTTATGGTGCTGGATTGACATTGGCTGGAGTGATGCGCTGGATTGGCATTGGCTGGAGTGATGGCACTTGATTGGCATTGCCTAGAGTGATGGTGCTGGATAGGCATTGGCTGGAGTGATGAGGTGGATTGGCATTGGCTGGAGTGATGGCACTTGATTGGCATTGGCTAGAGTGATGGCGCTGGATTGGCATTAGCTGGAGTGATGCAGTGGATTGGCATTGGCTGCAGTGATTGTGCTGGATTGGCATTGGCATTGGCTGGAGTGATGGAGTGAACTTTTAAAAAAAAAAGCTGAAAACACTGCTCTTCGTGTAGACCCGTGTCAGTATTAACCATGGACTGCTTTAGCTCTTGATGTATATGTAGTTCTGTTTCATGTTTGTTAGTCTGCGCCCATCAGCCCCTGGGTAGCAGGTGTGCATTATAAATTTCTTAACATAACATAACATAACATGCGCTGGATTGGCATTGGCTGGAGAGATGGTGCTGGATTGGCATTGGCTGGAGTGATGAGGTGGATTGGCCTTGGCCGGAGTGATGCACTGGATTGGCATTGGCTGGAGCGATTGTGCTGGATTGGCATTAGCTGGAGTGATGGTGCTGGATTGGCATTGGCTGGAGTGATTGTGCTGGATTGGCATTAGCTGGAGTGATGGTGCTGGATTGGCATTGGCTGGAGTGATTGTGCTGGATTGGCATTAGCTGGAGTGATGGTGCTGGATTGGCATTGGCTGGAGTGATGCGCTGGATTGGATTGGCATTAGCTGGAGTGATGCGCTGGATTGGCATTGGCTGGAGTGATGGTGCTGGATTGGCATTGGCTGGAGTGATGCGCTGGATTGGATTGGCATTGGCTGGAGTGATGGTGCTGGATTGGCATTGGCTGGAGTGATGGTGCTGGATTGGCATTGGCTGGAGTGATGGCACTTGATTGGCATTGGCTAGAGTGATGGTGCTGGATTGGCATTGGCTGGAGTGATGCGCTGGATTGGATTGGCATTGGCTGGAGTGATGCGCTGGATTGGCATTGGCTGGGGTGATGCTGCTTGATTGGCATTAGCTGGAGTGATGGTGCTGGATTGGCATTAGCTGGAGTGATGGTGCTGGATTGGCATTAGCTGGAGTGATGCAGTGGATTGGCATTAGCTGGAGTGATGCACTGGATTGGCATTGGCTGGAGTGATGCAGTGGATTGGCATTAGCTGGAGTGATGCACTGGATTGGCATTGGCTGGAGTGATGCAGTGGATTGACATTAGCTGGAGTGATGCAGTGGATTGGCATTGGCTGGAGTGATGGTGCTGGATTGGCATTGGCTGGAGTGATGGTGCTGGATTGGCATTGGCTGGAGCGATTGTGCTGCATTGGCATTGGCTGGGGTGATGGTGCTTGATTGGCATTAGCTGGAGTGATGGTGCTGGATTGGCATTAGCTGGAGTGATGCAGTGGATTGGCATTGGCTGGACTGATGGTACTGGACTGGCATTGGCTGGAGTGATGGTGTTGGATTGGCATTGGCTGGAGTGATGCGCTGGATTGGCATTGGCTGGAGTGATGGTGCTTGATTGGCATTGGCTGGAGCGATGGTGCTGGATTGGCATTGGCTGGAGTGATGCGCTGGATTGGCATTGTCTGAGTGATGGCGCTGGATTGGCATTGGCTGGAGCGATTGTGCTGGATTGGCATTAGCTGGAGTGATGGTGCTGGATTGGCATTGGCTGGAGTGATGCGCTGGATTGGCATTGGCTGGAGTGATGGTGCTTGATTGGCATTGGCTGGAGCGATGGTGCTGGATTGGCATTGGCTGGAGTGATGCGCTCGATTGGCATTGGCTGGAGTGATGTTGCTGGATTGGCATTGGCATTGGCTGGAGTGATGCGCTGGATTGTCATTAGCTGGAGCGATTGTGCTGGATTGGCATTAGCTGGTTTGATGGTGCTGGATTGGCATTGGCTGGAGCGATTGTGCTGGATTGGCATTAGCTGGAGTGATGGTGCTGGATTGGCATTGGCTGGAGCGATTGTGCTGGATTGGCATTAGCTGGAGTGATGGTGCTGGATTGGCATTGGCTGGAGCGATTGTACTGGATTGGCATTAGCTGGAGTGATGCAGTGGATTGGCATTAGCTGGAGTGATGCGGTGGATTGGCATTGGCTGGAGCGATTGTGCTGGATTGGCATTGGCTGGAGCGATTGTGCTGGATTGGCATTGGCTGGAGCGATTGTGCTGGATTGGCATTAGCTGGAGTGATGCAGTGGATTGGCATTAGCTGGAGTGATGCGCTTGATTGTCATTGGCTGGAGTGATGCGCTGGATTGGCATTGGCTGGAGCGATTGTGTGTGATTGGCATTAGCTGGAGTGATGGTGCTGGCTTGGCATTGGCTGGAGCGATTGTGCTGGATTGGCATTAGCTGGAGTGATGCAGTGGATTGGCATTAGCTGAAGTGATGCGCTTGATTGTCATTGGCTGGAGTGATGCGCTGGATTGGCATTGGCTGGAGCGATTGTGTGTGATTGGCATTAGCTGGAGTGATGGTGCTGGATTGGCATTGGCTGGAGCGATTGTACTGGATTGGCATTAGCTGGAGTGATGCAGTGGATTGGCATTGGCTGGAGTGATGGTGCTGGATTGGCATTGGCTGGAGCGATTGTACTGGATTGGCATTAGCTGGAGTGATGCAGTGGATTGGCATTGGCTGGAGTGATGGTGCTGGATTGGCATTAGCTGGAGTGATGGTGCTGGATTGGCATTGGTATTGGCTGGAGTGATGCGCTGGATTGGCATTGTCTGGAGCGATTGTGCTGGATTGGCATTGGCTGGAGCGATTGTGCTGGATTGGCACTGTCTGGAGCGATGGCGCTTGATTGTCATTGGCTGGAGCGATTGTGCTGGATTGGCATTAGCTGGAGCGATTGTGCTGGATTGGCATTGGCTGGAGTGATGCGCTGGATTGGCATTGGCTGGAGTGATGGTGCTTGATTGGCATTGGCATTGGCATTGGCTGGAGTGATGCGTTAGCTGGAGCGATGCAGTGGATTGGCATTGGCTGGAGTGATGGCGCTTGATTGTCATTGGCTGGAGCGATTGTGCTGGATTGGCATTAGCTGGAGCGATTGTGCTGGATTGGCATTGGCTGGAGCGATTGTGCTGGATTGGCATTAGCTGGAATGATGGTGCTGGATTGGCATTGGCTGGAGCGATTATGCTGGATTGGCATTAGCTGAAGCGATGGTGCTGGATTGGCATTGGCTGGAGCGATTGTGCTGGATTGGCATTAGCTGGAGTGATGGTGCTGGATTGGCATTGGTATTGGCTGGAGTGATGCGCTGGATTGGCATTGTCTGGAGTGATGGCGCTTGATTGGCATTGGCTGGAGCGATTGTGCTGGACTGGCATTAGCTGGAGTGATGGTGCTGGATTGGCATTGGCTAGAGTGATGGTCCTGGATTGGCATTGGCTGGAGTGATGCGCTGGATTGGCATTGGCTGGAGTGATGGTGCTGGATTGGCATTGGCTGGGGGGATGGCACTGTAATTGTTCACTCTAAGCCATGTTTTAGACCACGCTTTTGGTTATCCTGCCTGCATCACATTGCATCACATTGTTTTCCTTCTATGAATCTGCTTTTGCAGCGCAATCATATATACTAAACTATGACAGTGTTTTTTCCGACTGGTTCATGAATGGCATTGGCTGGGGGCAACCAGACGTGGACTCCGTGCTCCCTGTGCTTAGAGAGGCTCAGCTTCACCTCACTGATGATGCCCAACAAAGCTGAAACACGTGTATGGGGTTGCTGATGGTACACTTGTTCAGAGAGGAATTGCCATAGCATTTCGGTGCTGGACTGCCCTCTTGGGTGGGACAAAGACTGATATGCAAATGGATATTTCCCATCTGTGAAGGTACAGTGAGCAAAAAGCAATGGCTGCGAACTCTCAATGTGGTTAATAACCACTGAACAGGTTATCATGCCTTGTTCTTTCGAGAGAGGGGCGCCTGCTACCTTTTTTGTATTCATGAATGCGCATGCATGTTGTTTTCTTTTCAAGAAACATTATGGTGATTGCGACAATTCTTTTAAAAACAAGCATTGGCATTTGGCAATGCCAACAGTTTGGGATTTTATGTAGGCATGGGAAAGGCACCTTCATAGTAGCATTAACTGCCCATTGATGGTGGCAGGTACAAAGTGGTGTGGCTTCAATGTACCCACTTGTCCACATTAGTATTTTAGTCAGCAGATCCAGCAGTTACACTGAAAACGAAGCCACGGTTCTGTTAACAGGATGTAGCGTGGGTGAGGGCTTGCAGTCATGTTCCTACATGTGGGGGTCACTTCATGAAGGCATTAAGTGGTTAACAAGTAATATTTTAGCTTAGTTTCTCCCCTTTCAGAAAAGGCCTAAAATCTCCCCTTAGCAAGAGTATGAATTTATATGAATGCAAGTAACAGCATGACAAAATTATATTTGTCCATCATTACTGGCTATCTATATGAATTTCTTTATGCATACACCATAGTACCAGCTATTCGCAATACGAGCTGCTGTAAAATACACCACCACACGTACACACCTAAGAATAATGTAGCACCATTAGTATGTAAAACCTAATGCTTTTTATGTCATATTTCAGTGGGTATGGACAGTAAATTGCACAATTTGGAAACCATTTTTCAAAACATTTAGTGGGGGAGAACCCTGCCAACCCCCCTTGGTGTGGTGTGGGCTTGCGCGCTGCACTCGCTCACAAATTCACCACGGGAAATGTACGCCCCACCATCTTTCAAACTCACCAGCCACCGCTGGATGTTTTACAAATACTGATATGGCGGCAGGTTAAGTGAGGTGTCCAAGTACACCCATTTTAATGACATTAAGTACCGGAATCCCTAAGTCAACATCTACTGAGCAAGAGGATAAGTCTAGCGAACCAAATTAATTTGTGAGTAGTGATTTTAGAGTCGACCTTAATCCAGTTGCCCGGCGGCACCAAAATAGCCCATCTATCACGAAGACGAATGAACCATTCTTTAAACAACACTTTTTTAATGAAGGGGTGAAGGTGCGAAGTGGCAAGAGCCTCTTATTGGAAAAAAACAAAGTGTTCTTTAAGTGGCCCCGGAGTAGGGGGCGAGATAGCTGATTTCGTCATGATTGAAACCACGGAACAGCTTGAACTATCCTCTATGATTGAGATATCCAAACCCAATGCCAATTTGCAGAATGACAAGAGGAACAAGGAGCCATAATTAAAGAAATATGAAGCATTGGTTCCGGAGCTGTAGCTGCCTCAATGATGGAAGAAATCGCTAGGATTTCAGAGAGATTGGAGGGGGAGCCTAACAGTAGGGAACCTCTGGCCAATAAAAGGCTTGTGCTTGAGGGGGGCGAGCCTGGTGTTACACTTGACCGGGCACTCCCCGCTCATGCTACGACTGGTAGGGATATTGAACCAGAAGCACCACTTAGACAATCACCAAGGTACAGAGGTATGGAATTTATGTCAAGATCAAGGGAGGACCTAAGAAGGAGCAGAGAGCATGTCCAAATTGTAATACTGGCCTTGGCAGAGTCTGGGGCGGGCTCTTCTGATAGCTCCACAAGCTCTGAGCCTTCAGTTAGCTGCTCCCCATGTATAAGAAGGAAGACAAGATCAAGGATCCCAGTTAGGATGGCAGACAATCAGGAGGCGAACTGACCAAGAGGGAGCAATAATACTAGTATTATGTCAGCCTTAAACATCACATTGGCCCCCTTTCTAAAACTATATGAATTGTTGAATGAGACCCTGAAGGATCATTGTACCTTACTGGTCATGCTCCACACTAGGCCGATTCATATGTAGGGCTTTGTCATGGCTGTGCAATGCAACCTGGACAAAAATTCAGATGAGACCCTCCTTATGTTCCAAGGAATGCTCGACTCAACAATAAACAAGCACACTGAATTGAAGGAACTTAGAACACGCTCAGAGATGAGCAAAGTGCCTGTGGATATTTTATCAACGACAGCGAGGGAGTGTGGAACCAGAAGGAAGGTAAAGGCAGTTGTACGCGAAGCGCCGCAACAAGGTGAAGAAACTAACATGGATATTGAAGAAATAATGTTGGTAATTGAGGAATCTCAGTCTCTGCAATGTTTGAGCCAGGAAGGGGCACCCTTCAAGAACGTCAGTTTTCCGAGATTTCCAAACAAGAAATAGAGCAATCAATCTCAGTCGATTTAGCTATTAATACATCTATAACTAGAGATCACCCTATTTTTTCACTGCAAAAAAAGGAAACAATGGCTATAACAACAACAACAGCAAACTAAAAAAACTAAAAATCCGGGACCTTTTTAAACATTTTTAAGGAACTTCATCTTTCCAACAAGCTTGTCCGAAGCATCAACAAGCAAAGGAAAGAGGGATGACACACTACAGGAGATCATAATCCAGGCCCAGTTGTTTTTGCAGGAACGTTTTAGCCATAATGCCCAGAATGACAATATGAGAATGTACTAAATGAGTCGTAGACCCTTTCTGATAAGTTGCTAATGCATTTTTCAACTCATCCAGTTGATGGTGAATCATTAATACTCCAGCAAGATGATGGTGAATTATAAGTATTGTAAGTATTGTAAGAATGACAAGAGCTGTCTGGATGTGTGAATAGAGAAGCCAATAGGTGGAGTGAAAGAGACGCCAGTGTTGCAACACATATCAACACATATCAAATCCGGCATTCTCAACCTAAGAACATAAGTGTCTAGCAGTAACTAAGAAGCAAAGAGACCAATGGGAGGAAAGAAATCCAAGGCTGAGAAGTGAAGAAATGCCTAAATGATCTCAGGTGCATCCGGTTTGAAGGAATATTGGATATAAACAATGATTTGGTGTAGAACCAGGGAAATGTCCTGAGGCTCTTTCACCACATATGTAGGCTAAGATCAATATGCTCAAAAGATGTAGACACAGTAGAGTTTGCAGATGACAGCCTTTTAGATAGAGTTCTGCTACATGTGTCCTCAGACCGGGTAAATGAATTGATTTTGGAGGGGGCCCCAGGGCTACTACCGTTGGATTTTCATTTAGGGGAAGTGGCCCAGGGTACAATATGACCATCAGACAGGAGAGAGGGCAAGAACATGCAGAACTTTAAAAGGGATCTTGTTCAGGGTCTCTGGGTAAATAAGAACGCAACCCAAGCACCTGTCGTAGGGAGTTTGAGTCTCCCAGCGCATATTCTAAACCCTGGTTTGCTTAAGGAAAGGCAACCATTCACAATAACATTTGGTGGGCATGAAGGAGCGGAAAGAAGGGTGGTGAGTACTAACGAAGAATGCCGAGACTTAGGAGGGGGGGGATTGTGGGCATGGTTATCACAGGCCTTGATTTTGAATAAAAAACAAGAGTAGCTGAGCGCCCTCTTTGAGCAAACAACATTGAGCCTGGCATCCTGGAACACAAGAGGCTTCAAACATGTTTTCATTAAAGGAGATTTTTCTTTTATGTTTTATGCCATAATGTGTTGTCAGGTGACATGGCAACGTGTCCCGCCAGTATTAGATGGATACTCTATTTTTTGGAATCCAGCTATAAAAGGGTTAAAGGTAAGGCCAAGTTCAGGGTTGATGATGGCATTGAAGAGCGGCATTGAAATGGAGGTAGTTACGACTCATTACCCGAACACTTTTATCCAGATACTGGTGATTCGGGTAAAGTTTAAGGTAATCACTGAGTACATTTGGTATGTTGTTTGCAATTTATAGTGGAATTCCACTGGTACTAATGAAGAATTTGTGAATGTATTTACTGACACTTTGGATGAATGTTGTGAATTATTGGCCGACCCAACAATCATAATCTGTGGTGATTTTAATATGCATTGTTTGACAGGGATCAATGAGGTAATGGGAGTGAATGACCACATAGTTAATCCATATACTAAGAGGAGGTCACTGTGGCTGAAAGAAGGGGATAATCAAAACTTTCATATGCTAAATGGACAGGTTGGGGGGGGGCAGTACTGATTTCTCGACCTGGAAGCATGGAGGCCAAACCGCAATAGCTGATTATATCCTTGTGAGTAGTAACTTCTTGCCAGGGGTAACCAGATCTGAAGTAGTCCACTCGAATAAGAATTAGCATAATATCTTCGAAACGACTTGGCATACTAAGACTAACAGCTCTAGACAGATATATGATATGAAAGTGGAGAACACTCAAGGGTGAAATCGGCTAAGGATGGGTTCGTCCAAAGTAGCCTTACTACACCATAACTTTGTAGGAGCCATAGGGGATTCTAATGAGCTCAATGCAACTACCTCTATTGAGTGCATACCATTTTTGGTAGACTTTATTTTTTCTTGGAGTTCAGGTTATTAGAAGGAATTTGCCCATAAACATATTTATGATATTGAACTGGCTAAGGTCAAAAGAAAACATAGATCTGATCTGAACAACATGAAGAAATATCCTGGCCCAGAGACGGGCCCTTTTAAAAAAGAGACATCAAGTATATAAAAATTGGGTTGGGCCCCGTAAGAGTTTCATGCTGCAAGAGGATAGTGATGTCTCTGAATAAGGAAACGGGGACAATTTGACTGGGTCCAAAATACGTTTATTTCACTAATAAGAAAAGAAAGGAGTTGGGAAAAACGTCTCATTAGCCATAACTGAGGGATTTCTCAGCTTCAACAAAACGTACTACTGATATGGTCGTCAAGATGTCCAACTGAATATCGGCTGTCCTCTGCCAAAACCCTAATCGGACCCTCACTTTCTAATCCTTTCAAAATTACTACCAGAGAACAAATAAAAGAAAGGATATGACGGGCTGCTGTCCTTCAGCCTTTCTTCGATTCGTATTGCCTTATTTCCTGTTTAGGCTTAGGGACTCTCGTGGGTTCTTCTTTCTCTTTAGTTGATTGCCATCGGAACAAACCGTTCCTGGGTCGTAGGGTGCAAGAGGAACAAACCCTTCCCTGGTCTTAGAGAGCCAGGGGAAAAATGCCTTCCCTGGTCTCGTCTCTCGTTCCCCCAATATATGTTTTGGTATCTCAGTAAGGGTTTTCCAAGTGGCTTTATGCCAACCAGGTTGAATTAATTACCCTCTTTCCCTTACCATATGCAGTTGTCCCACCTCTTTGTCATACATAAACAGCTGCTTACGTCAATTGTCACTGGGTATCTTTTATTCCTTTCTTCTTACTCTTAAGGTTGTGACCCCTTTAAATGACTCCTCCTTACCAGATCCCTTTTCAAGTCTGGTGTATCTGTGAAGACAATGTCTCTCACTTGCAGTGAAATTTTTGTTTCCCACTTCACTGGGCTTTTAGTTATCTGTCCTCTGCCCATACTTTGGGGCCCAGTCAGTTGAGAGTCATGCGATTCCAGGTTAGTCCTTCCCCGCAGACACTGACACCAGTTGGTGAAGCCCTCCAGGTGTATCCCACTTTTTCACTGGAAAGTATTACCGGGTGGGTCGGTCGCCCAATCCGAACGCCTCCTACGTTCCGTCATCCTGTCTGTTGCTTCTTGTCAATTGGCCTTCTTTGTTGTATGTGATGGTTGCTGGTATCTGGACCCAATGACTTTGCTCTCCTTTCGGCTTTGGATTTTCCAGAGTCTCTCTGACTCATTTGTCTGGGCCTTGTTGTGGGCTCTCCTCTGCAAGGAGGCTATTGGTGTTCCTACCTCGGTACCTCCTCTGGACCACTTTGGTTGCCCGGTCCGTCTAGACACATTAGCCTTTTATACCCTGTCCACCTTTTGTGCAGATCGAGTTGCAATCTCTCTTCCCTTCTCCTCTTCCGCACTCACATACCTTTCCAGGTTTGTGGATGTGGTGCTTACACGGTTCTGCCGATCGGTCTCTGTCTGGCTGCCTATCTTGTCTCGTCTCTCCTGCCTTCTATGGTTCTCTCTCACTCCGCTACCACCACTACTTCCCACATGACTCCTGTGAATCTCAAAGTCACTCCTAGTCTGAACACACCTCTGTGTGCTTGGTCTTTTCCTGGAAATAAATCAGGGACTTAAAAGTATTGGTGGTGTTACGCTCGTTCCCCCTTTGGAAACAAATAGTAAACAGACCCACCCACTGTTCTGAACACACCTTGGATGAAGTTTTATGCAGAGATGGACTGGTGACCACCCCCCAACTGGTACCAATCATATGGAGTGACCACCACATGATTACATTCACCATCAAAGTCCCGAACCGCATATTGCATGGGAACGCAATATTACATGCTTCTAACAAAAGAAACTGGAAGAGTCTTGACTTGGAAACCCTAACAGAAGTAATGGAATCAACCAAACCAAGCATCTCCCAGCTAAACTGGATAACTCTAGACTAAGCAGAAGAAAAACTTGACACCTGGATCACAGAGGCCCTAGACCAATTACCACAGGCAAAACTCTTCAAAGCCACTGCAAACAAAATGTCAGCAGGATAGTTCACAGAAGAACTAAGGCAACTCAAAAAAACAACCACATATCCGGAACCACGAGAAACTAGTGCACTACCAACCACCACAACACTCGACCAATTCAAACCTATAAACAAAGAAACTAAATTAATAAAAGACACCAACTTGCCGGATCCCCCAGTTTTTGTGTCTCAGCCTAAGTTACTAGGGGAATCCAGACGTGGTCCCCTGCTCACTATTCTTAAAGAGGCATTGCTGCACCCTACTGATGAGGTCCACCCAGACCAAAACACGTGTCTGGGGTTGCTGTTGGTACTCTTGTTCAGAGGAGAACTGCCTAGAATTTCGGTGCTGGACTGCCCCTGGGCAGGACAAAGACTCATATGTTTGGGATATTTCTCCTCTGTGAAAGATAGTGAGCCAAAGAATCTGGGTAAGGCTCTCATAACCAGGATTAATGTCTGACAGAGAGACTCCCAGGATCCCCCTTGTTTTTGCATATTTAAGTAACTTTGTGTCTCACCTTAAGTTACTAGGAGGATCCAGACGTGGATCCCTTGCTCACTATTCTTAGAGAGGCACAGCTCCACCCTACTGATGAGGTCCAACCAGACCGAAACACGTGTCTGGGTTGCTGTTGGTACTCTTATTCAGAGGAGAATTGCCTAGTATTTCAGTGCTGGACTGTCCCTGGGCAGGACAAAGACTGATATGTTTGGGATATTTCTCCTCTGTGAAAGATAGTGAGCTAAAGAATTTGGGTAAGGCTCTCGTAACCAGGACTAATGTCTGGCAGAGAGACTCCCAGGAACCCCCTTGTTTTTTGCATATTTAAGTAACTTTGTGTCTCACCGTAAGTTACATGGGGAATCCAGACGTGGACCCCTTGCTCACTATTCTTAGAGAGGCACAGCTCCACCCTACTGATGAGGTCCAACCAGACCGAAACATGTGTCTGTGGTTGCTGTTGGTACACTTGTTCGGAGGAGAATTGCCTAGCATTTTGATGCTGGACTGCCCTTGAGTAGGACAAAGAAAGATATGTTTGGGATATTTCTCCTCTGTGAAAGATAGTGAGCCAAAGAATCTGAGTAAGGCTCTCGTAACCAGAACTAATGTCTGGCAGAGAGACTTCCAGGACCCCCCTTGTTTTTGCATATTTAGGTAACTTTGTGTCTCACCCTCAGTTACATGGGGAATCCAGACATGGACCCCTTACTCAGTATTCTTAGGGAGGCACAGCTCCACCCTACTGATGAGGTCCAACCAGACTGAAACACGTGTGTGGGGAGGCTGTTGGTATTCTTGTTCAGAGGAGACTTGCCTAGCATTTCGGTACTGGACTGCCCCTTGGCAGGCCAAAGACTGATATGTTTGGGATATTTCTCCTCTGTGAAAGATAGTGAGCCAAAGAATCTGGGTAAGGCTCTCGTAACCAGGACTAATGTCTGGCAGAGAGACTCCCAGGACCCCCCTTGTTTTTTGCATATTTAAGTAACTTTGTGTCTCACCGTAAGTTACTAGGGGGATCCAGACGTGGATCCCTTGCTCACTATTCTTAGAGAGGCACAGCTCCACCCTACTGATGAGGTCCAACCAGACCGAAACACGTGTCTGGGGTTGCTGTTGGTACTCTTGTTTAGAGGAGAATTGCCTAGTGTTTTGGTGCTGGACTGCCCCAGGCAGGGCAAAGATTGATATGTTTGGGATATTTCTCCTCTGTGAAAGATAGTGAGCTAAAGAATCTGGATAAGGCTCTCGGAACCAGGACTAATGTCTGGCAGAGAGACTCCCAGGACCCCACTTGTTTTTTGCACATTTAACTATATTTGTGTCTCACCCTAACTTACATGGGGAATCCAGACGTGGACCCCTTGCTCACTATTCTTAGAGAGGCACAGCTCCACCCTACTGATGAGGTCCAACCAGACCGAAACATGTGTCTGGGGTTGCTGTTGGTACACTTGTTCAGAGGAGAATTGCCTAGCAATTCTTTGCTGGACTGCTCCTGGGCAGGACTAAGACTGATATGTTTGGGATATTTCTCCTCTGTGAAAGATAGTGACCCAAAGAATCTAAGTAAGGCTTCCGTAACCAGGACTAATGTCTGGCAGAGAGACTTCCAGGACCCCCCTTGTTTTTGCATATTTAAGTAACTTTGTGTCTCACCCGCAGTTACATAGGGAATCCAGACATGGACCATACCTTGCTCACTATTCTTAGGGAGGCACAGCTCCACCCTACTGATGAGCTCCAACCAGACTGAAACATGTGTGTGGGGTTGCTGTTGGTACTCTTGTTCAGAGAAGAATTGCCTAGCATTTCGGCGCTGGACTGTCCCTGGGCAGGACAAAGACTGATTTGTTTGGGACATTTCTCCTCTGTCAAAGATAGTGAGCTAAAGAATCTGGGTAAGGCTCTCGTAACCAGGACTAATGTCTGACAGAGAGAATCCCAGGACCCCCCCTTGTTTTTTGCATATTTAAGTAACTTTGTGTCTCACCCTAAGTTACTAGGGAAATCCAGACATGGACCGCTTGCTCACTATTCTTAGGGAGTCACAGCCCCACCCTACTGATGAGGTCCAACCAGACTGAAACACGTGTCTGGGGTTTCTGTTGGTACTCTTGTTCAGAGGAGAATTGCCTAGCATTTCGGTGCTGGACTGCCCCAGGGCAGGACAAAGACTGATATATTTGGGATATTTCTCCTCTGTGAAAGATAGTGAGATAAAGAATCTGCATAAGGCTCTTGTAACCAGGACTAATGTCTGGCAGAGAGACTCCCAGGACCCCCCTTGTTTTTTGCATATTTAAGTAACTTTGAGTTTCACCCTAAGTTACTAGGGGAATCCAGACGTGGACCCATTGGTCACTATTCTTAGAGAGGCACTGCTCCACCCTACTGATGAGGTTCAACCAGACTGAAACACATGTCTGGGGTTGCTGTTGGTACTGTGGTTCAGAGGAGAATTGCCTAGCATTCTGGTGCTGGACTGCCCCTGGGCAGGACAAAGACTGATATGTTTGGGATATTTCTCCTCTGTGAAAGATAGTGAGCTAAATAATCTGTGTAAGGCTCTCGTACCCAGGACTAACGTCTGGCAGAGAGACTCCCAGGACCTCCATTGGTTTTTCCGTGCCCATAGGACATCTTCAAAGAAATCCTCAAACAAAGAACAGCAAAATCATACTTCCGGCTACTGAGGAACCTATCCCGAAACACAGGAATAACACCTAAAACTTTCAAATCAGCAGACATCAAGCCCTCCTAAAAAACAAAACAGAAAATGCAGAAGACCCCTCCAACTACAGACCTATATTCAATCAACCTTACCTAGCGAAACTACTGGAGAACCACATCTACAAAATATTACTCAGCCATGTAGACAGCAACAGAACCTGGAACACTCTGAAGTCGGCTTCAGACCCATGAAAGGAACAGAATCAGCACTTCCATCCATATGGGATGACCTAAAAATAAACGCAGATGATAACACCCAGTCAGTCCTCATACTACTAAACATATCAGCTGCCATTGACACAATCATACACTCAACACTAATCCAGAGACTGGAGGAATGTGACATAAAAGACTCCACTCTACAATGGCTAAAATCCTTCCTCACCAACCAAACGGAAAGAACATGCTTACCGTCATTTACATCTAACACCAAAAACATCACCTGCAGCGTACCATAAGGATTTTGCCTCTCCCCACTCCTCTTCAACATCTACATGGTCCCGATAATGAAACTCCTTCAAACCCATGGAATAACCTCCTACAATTACGCAGACAATACTGAACTCATCTTCAAGATAACCTCACCCGAAGACCCAAACAACACCCTCGATAAATGCCTCATGGACATATACACCTGGATGACAAGGAAAAATCTCAAACTAAACCTGACAAAAACAGAAATAATGATCTCCCCCAGAGGATAATGTAATACACACACAGACACGCACACACACACACAAACCCGAGCTTGACACCATGCATTGGAACCCAACCGGAGGCATCCACCATGATTAAACCAATAGCAAAGAAATGTTTTTATCTCCTGCAAATAATTAGAGGGATACTCCTCTACCTCAACTTCCCACACAGAACCCTTGAATTCATCTCCTTGGAATTATCAAGATTAGACTACGCAAATTGCCTCTACCTTGGAGTGCCAGAACACCTCACAAAAAACTCCAACGCATCCAAAATACTGCACCAAGGCAAATCTTGACACTAAACATATAAAACCACATCACACCATCCCAGAGGAGACTTCACTGGCTTACAATATAAAAAAAATGCATCAACTTCACAGCCCACTGCATCACTCACAAATCACTACATGACAAGGAGTCAAATTTCTCCAAGCCAAAATCAACCGCTACCAACAAGGAAGTAATCTAAGATCAGGCAATGACTTCCAAATCTAAACAAAATGCTACAAGAAAAGGAAATTTGGAGGAACCGCCATCTTCCATTTGATAGCCAAACTATAGCATGCAATACCGAATGAAATAAAAATGACAGAAGATCCCCTACCCTTCAGAAAAGTACTGAAAACTTGGCTATTCAATTCACAGAGAAAAGCATAAAAAATAGGCACCACCAACAATCCATTCCCCGGACCTAAGGCAATCATGGGACAGTACGGATCCTGGAATCAACAATAAAAACATCCACACACTGCTAACTACTAACCACCCCTGCTCCTCGCTCTACTCTGGCATACCTCACATGTACCAGACACACCCATATGGGCTAGCCTTACTGTCATTTTCCAAATACAACCCTATCCACATCGTTATGTGGAAAGCGGGTTAGGGTGGGGTGGAACCCGGGTAGAGGGGATGTGACGGGGAAAGGGAAAGCTACGTCAGGTTAGTTAATACATGTTAGAGTTGAGACCGGTATACCTGTGTGGGTCTCTTTTATTGTGTGGTATATATATATATGCAGGCATGGCATTCGGCTGACGAGGAAAAGTTCTGACTTCCCCAAATGACACTTACTAAACACAAAACACACAAGCCACACATCCACCACAAGAACAAACTGACACTAATAACAAACAACCCAGACATTGGACATTGCCCCTCCGCACACAATAACCCCAGGGCACACAATCAAATTACACTCAGAAAGTCGACATGCACAGATGGCAGTTTCTCCTGGCTCTGCAAGCACCAACAGACAAGCAAACCTCTATCCTATCCTTCTTCCCTCAATAACCTACCCCACCCAGATTCTTACAGAGCCACGGGAGCGCCTGGAGGCCATGAACATGGTAGTGTGTGGTGTAAATCAGCATAACATAGCAAGAGGGGAGAAGAAGGGAAACAAACGCAGGTTTGGGTGGGGGTGGAACCTGGGTAGAGGGGATGTGTCGGGGAAAGGGAAAGTTACGTCAGGTTAGTTAATAAACGTTAGAGTTGAAACCGGTATACCTGTGTGGGTCTAAGAAACTTGGTGTCATCTTCGACTCCACCCTCTCATTCTCACCTTACATCTCACCTGATGTCTCTAAGAAGTCAAACTATCAGATGCACCTCTTCAGAGGTATTCTTCTTTTTCTTACTTTCCCCTAGAAGCTCACTGTCTCTAGAGCTCTGGTTCTCTCTAGGCTGGACTATTGCAACAGCCTCTTTCTAAATCTTCCTGCCTCTACTCTTCGACCTTTAAAACTTATCCAGAACAGGACTGCAAGGCTTGTCATTGGCATCAAGCCCAGGGATTGTATCTCTCCAGCTCTGAAACCTCTTCACTGGCTCCCCGTGGCTGCAAGGATCAACTTCAAGACCCTCTGCATCCCACACAAGGCTTTCTGGGGCCTGGGACCGCTCTAAATCCAACTTTCTCTTCCAACACATCTACCTTCTCGAGCTCTCCGCTCATCCACCTCCAACACTCTGAGAGTCAGGTGCTTCTCCAAGAAGAGAGTTGGGGGCAGATCTATCTCCTCAGATGGGGCCGCCCACTGGAACAGCCTTCTCCTCTCTGCACTTATGAGCCACCCGCTGGCTGCACTTGTGAGCTAACTGCACTTCCCACTTCCCCTCCCCCTGGTACCTCTCCCCTTGAATCTTCACAGCACTTGCGCGATCTGAATGACACAAGGCCTAGTAAGATCGTTATTTTGTCCTCCCTTTTTTCCCCGCTCCTTGCCGTGTCTATAACACGTGTGTATAGGTGTGTTATAAATGCCACATCATATCATATCATGATTCTGGCAAGCTGGTATTGCGTTACAAATCTTCAGTAAAGTCCCCAGGCGTTCAGCAGTGCAACTGAACATTAGGATTACAAAAGAAGAAGTTCAGTCCATTCTGGAAGTTGAAATCGAAGTTACCAAACACGTGGCAGTGCCACTGTACATTGGGTTGAGAAGAGATACAACCCAGCACAATTTAGATATTGTATCTTAGATCTTTAGTCAAGGCTCCCAACCAAATAAACTGCAACTGAACATTGGCAACAGTAGAGAGGGAGAACCCAGTGCATTCTGGAAGTGAAGGTCCCAAAGGTCCAACATTGCAGCTGAACATTAGAAACAGAAGAGAAACAATCCAGTGCATTCCGGAACTTGATATCAAGGTTCTTAAATGTGTGATTGGGCAATTGATGTTTGGGATCAGAATAGAGAATACGGTGCAAGGCATTTTTTTATTTTTATTTGAAGTGAATGTTCCCAAATATATGTTTGTTTATTGACATTTGTAAAGCTCACAACACACTCTGAATTTCTTCTTGGTGCTTGCAGAGAGGTCAGAGTGACAGAGTGAGGGAAGGAGGAAGAATAAAATGGGGGAGAGGTAGGAGGAATATAGGAATATGGAAGGGAAAAGGGACAACATTACAGCAAATCAATACAAGAGTTAGGTTGCAATGGCCCTCCTGAAGTGCTGGAGGGATTGCACGATTCTGATGCGGTGGGGTAAAGAGTTCCACGTATTGGGATCTAAAAAGAAGATACCGAGTGCACTATGCAACTTAAATTGATGGTTCCCAAATATACACAAGGCCCATCGGACATGGGACCTTAGGAGAGAAACATCACGGAACTTGAGGTGATGGTGCCAAACACCTGCCAGTCCAAATGAATGTGCGGATCCAAAGAGAGAACTTCCTGTGTATTCTGGAGCCGAAAGTTAAGGTTCCCAGACATTTATTATTTATTAATATGGGAGGTAACCCGTTTCATCCTTAAACGTAATGCAAAGGTTCCCACGTATAAAATAGTACCAGTGAATACTAAAAAATAAAAGCAGTGCGATAGTTAATTGTGAACAAAACAGAGACCAATCACAGCATTCTTGAAATGGAAGGGAGTGCAATCAAACACTGTGATCCAGAGGGAGAGAACATATTAGCAGCCGCAGCAGGGGAGCCAGCCAATCAGGTTGCTTGGATCGTGAGTTAAATCCTGCAATCCATGCCCGCGTTCTGAGCAACCTGAAGGCTGCTGACACCCACCCCGCCATCTTCTCCCCACCGTCCCCTTCCCTCCCGTCTTCGTTCCCTTGCCTTCTCTCCCCACCACCTATCCCACATAACTTCTTCCTTTAGTGCCGCCATTCCGGCTAATATGACTCAGACCTTGCCTTTCTAAATAACATCTATCTTTTCATCCAGGCATAGATGGCAGTCCATAGCCTCTGCCTGAATGATGATAAGACTGAGATTCTGATCCTCGGTGCCCCAATGAACCTCAATAAACTTGATGCACAATACGGTTCTTTTAACATTGACAGCATCACCATCAATGTTGCTAAGAAGACTAAAACATGAGGCTTTCACCTTGACTCCTCTTTGAACTTGCGCAAACAAGTTAATGCAACAGCCTCTGCAACCTCGTACACATGTAAGTTAATACATGCTTGCAAACTGTACCTCTGGACTAAAAGCTGCCTCACACTAGCAAGAGCTTTAATCTTGTCTAAACTTGATTACTGTAACGCCCTGTATGCAGGAGCTAACAAACACATTTTAAACAAACTCAAAATACTACAAAATACTGCTCTTAGAACAGCTTCGAGTTTCCGAAGGAGAGAACATATATCAGAAATTAGAAGGAAGTACACATGGCTTTCCATCAAGGACAGAATGAATTTCAAAACAGTTTCCATTACTCATAAATGCCTTAACAATCCAGCTCCACAGTACCTAAGAGAGAAAATCACCAAAAAAACCTCATCGCGTCCCACCAGGTCTACCAACTCCTTCTCATCACAGTTCCAGGGCTCAACCTGAAAAGAGCCGGAGGCAACAGCTTTGCGGTTCAAGCTGCCCAAGCATGGAACGCCCTCCCGCTTCATTTGCGGATTGATCAGACTTTCCAAAGTTTCAGGTCAAACATTAAAAAATGGTTAGTTATGAACGCCAGTGTACGCTCAGTTATTTAGATTACACTGAGGATCCAATCGGTGTTTTTAGCAATGCACTTGCTCTATGCAACAGCATACCGCTGTTCACCTGCCTGACTTTTGTAAATTGACTGTCAATGCTTTTGTAAATTGACTTTTGTAAATTAACTGTAAATGCTTTTTATAAATTAACTGTAAATGCTTTTTCTGACTTGCTGACCTGCCTATGTCTTAACCTACATTTGATATAATTATATATTGTATCCATCCTTGTAACAAAGTTGTCTTGTAATGCGCCTAGATACCCAAGGGTGTGGTGCGCTTTATAAATTAATAAAACAAACAAACTCTGATTCCTCAACCACCATGGAAATGGAGCTCCGCCTTCCATCCACACTGTGACCATTTTAGGTAAGTAGTTTGTTTGAATGAAAGAGACGCTGCAAGCGTGTCCAGTTCATTCAAACGAAATACATTGCTGTTAGCACCCCTGTTTTTTTAATTCAAAACCCAGGTTACTAATAGCAATAAAACCCGACCCAGCTGGCCATATAGAGTGGTAATGGCACAGAGGCATATACCACCAATCTGGCCCACCAGATCAGGTGTTATTGCTACAGTAATATACCACAACCATTTATAGTGAGGTCAAATACATTGGTGAAAGCTCCATTGGAAGTGGTCAGGTTAAAAGGTATGTATGCAGTGTTTTATATGGAAAAAAGATGTGCAGATATTTTCCAGTATAGGCTTTAAGTGGGCTGAGGCTCAGACCCAGTAAAGTACAAACATTGATCTTGTGCCAGCGCCCTGCCAGGTCTTCAAGATCCATTTCTAATAAATGTACCCTGTTCGGTCACGTAGTTCCCTATTTGTCTCACTTCCTGTGCGTCTTGGTCTTTGTGTTACTAACTATTTGTGGCATTTTCTGTTTGTTTCTCTTCCGACTTACCCTTGTTTCAATCATGTTTTCAGCCTCTCTTTCACCCTATGCAAGTCCTTTCTTTCAGAGCTTGGACCTTGGGATCCAGGCACAATGAAACATTATAATCAGTGATTACAACCAAAAAGTATAATAGTGCACGTTTAAGACATGCACTTGAAATTTCATTTTGTCAGCCTAATGAGTCATCTCTCAAAGACGCCCATCAATCACAGACTTATTTTGACAGGTTTGGGCACCAATATTGGGATGTATGAAAGTCGTCAGGCTTTGAGGGAAAGGAGGGTCAGAAAGACAACTAATAATGTATGTATAACTATGATCTATGTGCAAACTAGGGTGATGAAAGAGAAAGGTCACTGATAAACTCTGACAACCCCCATTGAAACCTGCTGAAGGACAGGACACATTAGCTGCATGAATGAGACAGTGGTCAGATAGGTGCATACCTTAGCTTCAAATCTGAACAGCTGAATGAGTTGCTCTGCAGATTTTACTGAGGGTAAACTACCATTCGTACTCGTTGGTTGCAAGGGGTTAATTGTCTTCCTTCTGATCATTGCAGAGCGAGAACCGCTTCCCTAGCAGTGCCATATTAGCAGTTCTAGCATGCAATTTTGATTGCTTGCGCCACGAAGTGCAAATACAGGGAGGTTCAGGCTAACCTGTGTTTCAGTGCATACTTTGCACGTCGTAGTGCAATCACTAATGCCTTCTGACATGTGTGTGCATGGCACGAGGCATTTACATGTATTCCTATGGAATACAGAATCTGACAGCTTTTACCAGTTGCTAAATGCTGGCGTATTCCATAAGAATCTTATGAATAGTCCTCATCATCAAATCAGATGCTGGCATATTTGCTTTCATCTTTGAAAGGTGGAATGGATGGTGTGGTGGGCACAGGAATTTTGTCCTGAGACCCCAATCGTGCCAGTTAAAATCTAGAAAATGCTCTGGAGTGGGAAATAAGATATAAAACCATGCGTAAATATTGTACACATAGGTCCTCATTACGACCCTGGCGCTCCCCTAATGAAGGGGGCCGGTATGGGACCGGCCCCCTTCATTACGGGAGCGCCGATTACAAGCTTCCCATCGCGGGACCCAGATCGGACGCCTGGTAAAACCAGGCGTGCTTTCGGGGTCCCGCGAGGGGAAGAAGGAGGTAACAACCGGCCAGTTGCAATCTGCCCATTGTTACCTCCATCCCCATTCCCATTGAGCCCTATGGGGGCTCAAATGGGAATGGGGAATGGTTCCTGCAAGGAGGAATTACCGGGTTCTCCAATGTTGGAATGACTCGGTTATTCCTCATTGCAGGAACCCGGTAAATGAGCCCGCTTTGGTGGCAGCCATGGAGCTACTAGCTCCATGGCTACCGCCAAACCCGTAATGAGGGACATAGTTTTTTATACTTCATTTGCTCCTCTGGACGATTGTAAAATGACCCATTGGGCCTCATTACACGGATGGTGGTAAGGATTTACCGGTACCGGTATTTTACCGGTACTGGTAAATCCTTACCGCCTTACTACGAGGTCCCTTTGCCGGTTGGGGGATTTAACGCCTGCTTTTTAAAAACCAACCCGCAAAGGGACCCAGGGAGCTAATTACGGTACCACAATTTGCGGTACCGTAATTAGCGCCTTCCCCATTCCCATTGAGCCCTATGTGCCAAAAATGGGAATGGGGAAGGGCAATGGTGGAAGGGGGAATTACTGCCCCGCCAACCTTGGAATGGGGCGGTAATTCCCCTTTCCACCAAGGCGGTGCCGGTATTTTACCGGCATGAACCATGGCGCTAATAGCGCCATGGTTCTCCGCCATCCGTGTAATGAGGCCCATTGTCTCAGAACTCTTCATTTTTGCAGAAAAGGCACAATGATATTAAATCATATGGCCGGGATCACAAAATTTGGTGAAGCAGCGAAGCTGAGATTTAAACCTACATTGGAATGTACACACTTTGTCACTGCCCAAGGCTCCTTTCCCAGGGATCGCCTCACCTGGATCTTCACTGTGGCTGAGTACCTTCTGCCTCCTTCTCCGGTCCTTTGGAGGTTTCTCTTCTTCCCCTTCCTTCTTTAGAGGTCCTTTTCCCTTCTTACGTTCAAAGAGATAGGGGCGGTCTCCTCCCGAGGCCACTTTGACCGTTAATAAAACAAACAGTCAAGTGAACCCTGGGGAGCCCGCTCCTTCAAACAGGGAAAAAGCCTGAAAGGCAGAAAAAACCCTGTGTAGCTGCAGATGACGATGGCCGGGTAGATTCGAAGGTCCAGAGGCAGGTGAGGACTTTCTACAATGATCTTGGTTGTAACTCCAAAGGATAGCGGCACTGATGCGGGGCCTTTCTGGAAGAAGGAGCCCGGGAAGGAGGGGTAAGGAAGAGTCGCTGAAGAGGACTTCCGCAATACACACGGAAGCGGACAAAGAAGGGTAAGCACGGGAATAGTACTACTGGAGAAACAGGTAAGATCAGAGAGAGCCAGAAGTCAGAACGAGAAAGAGCACAAGAGAGAATGAGTGAGAGAGAGAGTGAGAGAGCGTGAGTGAGTCTGAGTGAGAGAGAGCGAGAGAGAACGAGTGAGCTTGAGTGCGAGAGAGTGAGAGAGAATGCGTGAGCTTGAGTGCGAGAGAGTGAAAGAGCGAGAGAACGGAGATGCAGTGAAAGTAACCCTGAGCGGGTGGGAGCCGACACGTCGGAACCCGGCCGCCGGGGAAGGCAGGTCTGAGGCAGCGCGAAGCAGATGGCAGAAACAGAACTAGACAAAGCCAGAAAACGTAAACAGAGTGATATGCAAGGAAGGCAAAGGAAGAGAACAAAGATCCGGCGAGCAGGATAGGGCAGCAGAGGAAATATATCGCAGCAAAGGGGAAATGCTGGGACGGGAGGAAATCTAGGAAGGCACTGGTAAGGAACAAAACGAAAGTCAGCGAAAGCGAGTTGCAACGCGACTCGCAGGGGGCGTGGCTTCCATATATGCCCGTAGCAAAAAAAAAAGGCTAGACCGCTAACAGACAAGCCGTAGAGTCCTAATAGCGCCTCCATCTTGCCCATAGCTTCCATGGCCGCATCGGTGTGACACACTTGGACACAACTTTTTCAAAATTTAGCAGATACAAAGTTTATGTTTTTTGCTCTCAAGCACTGCAATCTTATAATGTTTACTTGCAAAGTACACAAATCGCACAGTAGAGCATTCTGACAATACTTAAATCCTTACAGAACCATGTTAAGTATAATTGTAGTGTTATTTTCCACATCCTGAATAAAGACTTTAAGTGATAGAATGCAAAGTAATTGTAACCTGAAAAAACTCTCTTTCTGCACTTAGATGTGCGAAAAGGTCACTTGCCAAGAGTATTTGGCGCACACTGAAGCTTGTTGTATTGCACAGTGTTAGATAAATGTGAACACCACACAAAAGCACAGCCATTCTTTTGTGCATGTCTAACTAGCATATCATGGTCAATCAAGCCTTTAAAGAGTGTTTTATTTTGTGCTCACTTACGTTGTTTGAAGGAAGACACGTTGTTGATGGGTAACTGGAGAGGTGTGTGTTTGTATTTTTGCATTTGTATTTTGTATTTTTATTGTATTAGGCTTAATGCCTAAGCGGTGTGTGGGCCTTCAGTTTGAAATGCCCCATCACAGCTCCAATCACCGAAACATTTACAAGTTAGAAAAGGCTCTGCAGAGAAAAAATAAATGGGTTTAAAATTACTTACAAGGCCCTCATGTTCACACCTCATTTTGTTCTGCAGGGTGTGGCAGGAAAGAGACATAATGGAGCACTGTGGGCGGGGGAAAAGAGGGGGATTAGGCTCAACTTTCCATGCAAAGACTGCAGGAAATGATTTCACTTCCTTCTGGCCTAGGGTTGCAAACTTTGCAGAATGGCTTTGCAGGAGACTTTAGACACATTGGCGCATCAGAAGCAGTTACTCGATGGCGCGTTCCATTTGGCATCCTTTGCGTTCCCCCCTCCCACCCTCCGCCCCCGGCCCCGCCAACCCCTCCCATATCTGCTCTCCCATCCACTTTTATGGCAACATTAGTGGCAAAGGCCTTTTAACACTGATAAACTAATAAGAAAACTATAGACCTGTTTGCATACAGGGGCTGACTTGGTCAATTTCCCTCCAGGAACTGTGCTGAGATTTCGAAGGTAAAAGACATGCAAATACCCTAATTTACAAATGTATTGACATCATCAGAAGTGACATCATGGGAAATAGCATTGCACGGCGTGTCACCAGTCCTTGATATCTAGTCCCTCGCTATGGTACGAGGATAGCTGTGGTAGAATAACGTGCAATGGGGCATGTATGTATTGCATGCCACAAAGGTATCTCGTCTCTCAGGTGATGCATAGAAGCTTAATGTCACTATGAAACGAGTGGGCGGAGGGTTGATGAGAGTCTTAGAAGAGGAGAATGGTGCATTGGTATGAGGAGTGTTAGGAGGCGGTGACTTCGCCGGTACGTTCGCAGATGAGTTCAGAGATGCTTTTTTTTGGGCTATTTTATTTTGGATAGTAGCTACTTTATTGGAGAGTGCATGTTGGATGCCGGAGCACCAGCTATTATCTTTGGTACAAATATCTGGTGTAGAAATAGGGTTTTCTAGCTCTTTAAGGATAGTAAACAGCTCCTTCATACTGGAGTAAGCTTGAGAGATCCGATAATTATAGGACATCAATAAACATCCTAATCCTCAACATCCTGAAAGCCAAGGTTAAGGATGGGGCGCCCAGGATTTTTTTGGCTTTCGTGGATCTATCGAAGGCCTTTGACAAGATCGATCGTAACAAGTTATGGTCAAAATTACACCACTGGAAATGTCCGGAAGAGGTGTTGGAACCAATAAAAGCCCTCCATGAGAAGACAAAAATCAAGGTCAAACTGAATCAACAGGGTACATTATCTGAAGAGATTGAAGTTTATAGAGGCGTCAAACAGGGCTGTCCACTGGCCCCCGCCCTGTTCAATGCATTTTTGGGAGATTATGGCCAGTCAGAAAGTAAAATTAGAACATTTCCCCCAAAAATAGGAAATACGGAGATCCCTCGCCTGTTGTACGCCGATGATGTCATACTTATCGACCAAACTCCAGTTGGTCTCCAGCGCAAACTGACTAATCTGGCAAAGTATATCAGAGAAAATAACCTGGAGATCAATGAGTCAAAAACCAAGATCTTGGTCTTCGAAAAAAGCAAAAAAAGAACAAAACAGCAGACATGGTTTCTGGAGAACACTGAAATCGAAACCGTAAAAACCATCAAATACCTAGGGGTATTGATGGATTGTTCTGGAGTGGACAGGGCCTGGCAACTTCAACTATGGGAGAAAACAAAGCGACTGACCGCCCAAATAAGAGCAGTGGACAGAAAATACGGCAAATTCTCACTCATCCCAGCCATAACCTTCTATAAAACAAAGGTGGTTCCATCAATACTATATGGTGCTGAGTCATCGTTGTGTTTACCACATAAGCTATGGCCCAAACTGGAGGGTTACGTATGGAAAACAGTTCTGGGTCTACCCAAATCGACCTCCATGCCGGCAATTAGGCGCGAATTGGGCCTAGTCTCACTGACATCCATGGTGGATCAAAGCGCAATGAGGCTATTTAGAAAAATCATCATGTCTGACTCCCTGCGATTATATGAAATTCTGAGGAAAGAAAAGGAAAAAGGCAAATGCTCTGCCTTATCCAACTGGGCAGAGAAAAGAGAAAATGACCTAGCCCAAATAGCCTGCTCCGAACAAGACCTGAAGGAAAATCCGGATCGGGTCAAACGCAAAATGAAAGAGCAGGATTGGATCACCACAGTGGAAAAGGCAACGAAAAACAAACTTTTAGCCACCCTACCTCCGACCTTCAACAAATTAAAAATGCCATTAAAATACTGTCAAAAATTCCCGGATAAAAAACTGAGAAACCTTCTATTGAAAGCAAGATTGAACTTACTCCCTACGCGGGAGATCATGGCCATTCGTGATCCAATGACCACAAAGTCCTGCCGTCTCTGCAAAAACCTGGATACGATTGAATCCGTCAAGCACCTCGTGATTAATTGTCCAATGACCAGAGAAAACAGAATAGCTTATCTTCGCCCTCTGCTAGACAACGCCTGGATCTTGGAGCCCGACGAGTGGTGGGATAGACTAATTTCAGGAGAAAAAATGAATTGGGCAGTGGCAATGGCGAAGCAAATAGAGCTAGCGATGAAAGAAATAAATACTAAAAACACCTCATCGCAAACGCAATAAAGGAGAGACTTTCTTTCTTTCTCTGTTATCCACTTAAGTCGCAACGCACATGAAGAGTGAGGTAACGTTGCGCGTAGACTTTTCCTTGGAAAGGGAAGGAAAGTGAGAAGACATTTTCGTTTTACTTTTGATAAAACTCAGTTTTTCTTTATTTTTAAACTGAGTAAATGTTTCAATAAAAAAAAAATAAATAAATAAATTATAGGATTCTTTTTTAGCTAGGCAAATTTCATTTTTATAGAGGGTGGAAATCTTAGTGAGTTTCAATTTGTTATCTACTGATGGGAGCAGATGCCACGTGGCCTCGCATGTTCTTTTTTTTTGCCTTAAATCGTTGAGGTATGGGGTAAACCATTTGTTCAGATGAGATTTAGGCTTGCTTGATCTCAGTTTAAGCGGGGCAATTACTTCTAGGGAAGTTGCCATAATTTTGCTATACTCATCGACCAGAGTTTCTGGATCAGTGCTGTCCGGAAGGGCGTTGAGTGTGGGGAGGATGGCTAGGATAAGTCTGTCTGCAGTCATGTTTTTTTTATTTCTGGTTAAGGTAGGTGGAGCATTGGGGATCATGGTGGGGAGAGGTCTGATGGTGTTTAGAGCAAAAGGCACAAGGGAATGGTCTGTCCAAGTTAGTGGGGAGATGGATGTGATATTGGCATGACAGTTGAAATCAGCCGCCCAATCTAAGATTCTTCCTTTATTGTGAGTGGGTAATTAAACTTTTTGGAGTAGGCCAAGTTCAGTCAAGATGGTAGTTATATTAGTAGCAGGCTTATCAAGCAGGTCATTGAACCTAAGTTAAAATCGCCAAGAAGTAGGACTGTGAGTGTTTCACACAAATTGAAGTTTTGGGATGGGACAAGTCTCATAGCTAGGCTAGATTTGAAAATGAAGGCGATACCTCCACCTCGGGCCTCATGTCTGTTTTGTCTCAGAACGGAATAACCATCGGGTATTATAGCATGAGTATGGGACCTGCTGCATCGTGTAACCAGGTCTCCGTTATGACAAGAAAGTCCAGGTTATTTGCTAAGATCAGGTATGCAATTTCTGTGGCATTGGCCACCAAGGATCTGGTGTTTAGGAAGGCTCCCTTTAGTGAGGGTTGTCAGCAGTGTGGCAGGGTGGGTTGGCGGTTTTAGGTTGACGATTACAGAGTTTAGTGGATGCTGTGCTATCGGTGGTACAATATTTAGAATTGGTAGTAGTTTGACTAGGGGTGCAGTTAATAATTCGGTTGGGTGTGGGTGTAAGTCTAGCAGGGGGTTTATATATTTTGGCTAATCTAAATCTAAGTCTTTGTTTCTGAGATAAACGTTACAAGGGTTAGGAGTGGCTAAACTTTGTGTCGATGTACTCCCTTGAGTGGCTTGACTGGCTTGCCATGTGTTGGCTGTGGTCATTGTAGAGCCGGTCAGGCTAGGTGTGGCTGTGGTCATTGTAGAGCCAGTCAGGCTAGGTGTGGCACGGATGAAGGGGCTGCTAGCAAGGCAGGGAATGGTAATGATAGTGAATAGAATGGCTAGTGTAGTGGGGTCAGCTGTGGTAGGCATACTACAGATATTACAATCGTTTTCTTCAGAGTGAACGCCCAGTGCAGAATATGGAGTAAGAGGCCTGGTTGAAATAGTAGAAATATAGCAGTTTAGCAGCAGCGGAGTAGGCTGAGACCACGTAACTTAGGTGTGCCTAGAGGTCGCGTAATATAGAGGCATAAGGCTTGTTCGGAAACAATAGATTTGACAAATGGAAATATAATAAGTATGATTCCTACCATTACATATGCGTTAAAGAGCAAGGTGACCCGTTAATACTTACAGGCTGAGTAGTGTTAACGTTATGCAATGATACTAACGTTGCGCAAACCAATATAACGCAGTTTTAACATTGCAATTGTATAGACATTCATTCCTTACAGTGGTACAGTATAAGCACCAATCAGCAGTGAGGAAGACTGAAATCACAACATTAAACACCTAAGTTACCAATACATTATGGTGAATGGGCAATGCGGATGGCCAAGCCGGGGTGCATGGTAACGTACATGTAGGCAGCTAATATTTACGTGCTTATATGTTAATTGCAAATGTGGTACACGCTGTAGAGATATCAAAATTACATAGGGCGAAGAGGCTTACAGAACACCTTGTGTGCCGAAAGTGGAGACGTTAGCAGGCACGTGATAAAATGTTACATACAGTTATCCGTGGGCACAATGCTCAGAGTCAGTGACTCGCAGAACTGGGCTACGACAGTGCACTCTAATTGTAAGTGCTCGCGCATAGTGTCTGAGCGTAATTGACAGTGTGTGTAACTATGCATTGGAATCTTATACAGTGCCAATCGCGGGAATGGCTGTGGGCAAGTGGTGTGCGTTTCTGAAAGTTAGATAATCTGCAGCACAGTGCCCGTTGCATGAATGGGCAATCACAAACTTACTGGGTGGGTCGGCTGTGCCGCTCACTGGGCATGAGCATAAGTTGGTATTGGTCACGAGAGCTTGTAGAGGAGCAAGAGTGCATGAGTGTCTGGGTGACCGGGAAGGGGTGCAGGCACGTCCCACGGCCCTCCCGGCTCCGACAGGCTCGGGACAGGAAGAGAGCCTTTGTGTTTGTGCCTTTGTGTTGTGGGCAGGCTTAGCGCCTGCTGGTTTAGGATCGGTGCTGAAAAAGCCCCCAGCAACCAATCAGGCATCTGGCTGGAGGACCTGGATGAAAATCAGGAAGAAGGTGCAGCTCCGAATGCTTGACAATGCATGATTGATTCTAGGCTGCGGAACTGTGTCTCCTGCTCCATGGGGCACATTGAAGACCCTCCTGGAATAGCTTCAGCCATAATCTAACACGTGGTGTGGGCCGCCTTCACACTCCTTGCCTCTGTGGTAACACATCTTCGTTCATGATGGTACTGTCCACCCGAATGCATTTTGCCGTGGCCCATTATTCAGCTCCTGCACACAGCTCTATGATATGATCAGCCAGGTAACAGAGCCTAGTGAGGGACTGGAAATACTGCCAATATGGGATTGCAGTTTAGCGGGATCGCCACCCTACCACTGTTGCCCTCGACTCCACAGACTCCTTGCCTTCACTGTCCACATCCTTCTCTTCACCTTGCAGCTGCCGCCGCACCGCCTTTAGCTCTCGGGATGGTGCACCCACTCTGTAGGGCACTTCGAGGAATCCACACTACGCCTGTTATCTTCTCAGTTCCTCATCTCATAGAAACTCCCTGTTAAGATTACCATGCAGGGTTTCAGCATCCATCTGAAACTGAAGGCATGGAGCTTCCTCCACACACTGGCACAGAATTCTAGCAGGAACCAGGGATTCTGGACCCAGGCGCCAATCAGCTGATGACCCAACAGGCTTTTGGCCTCATGGGCACCTCAGCAAGTTAGAGTTCGATTGCGGTTTGTCTCAGCCGGCCAACCAACATACAAAGGAAGGTCCAGAGAGAGAGGCGGAGGATAGAGAGAAAACTGAGAATACGGGGCAGGGTTTGACAGTGGCAAAGCGCAAAAATGAAATGGGAGCTGTCTGCAGCAGACAGTAGTGGAAGGGCGGGGATAAGACCAGGATGTTCTCCCTCGTTAGGACTTTTTATGTTTTTTCTGACTTCTAATGATATTTTATGTATTGCTTTGCCCTTATCACGTCATGTTATGCGATATTGTGCACCCCTTGCTAACCTGCTCACTTTTCTCCTTTCTACCGTATACAATACTGCTCTGAGGCAGAGATGTCTTTATGGAAGGTCAACAGGGGCTCATGCCCTGGGGCCCCACCCTGGGAGGCCCTCACGTGGCTTCCTGATTCAAAGAAGTTATTGCCCACTATTTACAAAACCTGCCAGAATGTTTTATGGTGATATGATGGTTCCATGTGTTAATATCCCTGTAAAAATATCGCCATACAAAATTATCGCCATATTTTTCCGGTGATATTAAGGCATGTAATCTGCGGGGGACACCCCCGCAACCCCTGTATTATTTTAAAAGGAGCGGGGGACACCCCTGCGACGCCCTCTCACAAAAACCCTTAATATTATCCCCACTAAAAATATTGCCTATGGCCGTTCCCTTCGGCCATATATACGGCGATATTTTTGGTGGGGATATTACCTGATACCAATATGATATGATATGATATGGCATTTATAACGCACCTGTACACAAGTGTTAATGGTGCTGTGCTAAAGCTCTAAACCTGCTGCCTGAATGTTGTTCACAGCTACTTCCTGATCAGAACAGCTCTTTTGCTCATTTGCACAAATAACGGGGCATTTTTGCACAAATGGGGTGTGCTGTCAAATGCGCAAAAATAAAAGATCTTCCATTGCCCCGTTTGGACCGGGCGCATGGGAAGATCCAATACACAATAGGTTAAGTTCTGAACCTTTCCTGTATTTTTTTTCAAGTGGGAGAGCAGCAGTGAAGGAAAGAAATTCATTTTTCCTTTTTATCGCTTTTCACAGTGACAGGAAGGCCTGTCACTCTGAAATATACTCCAAGCATGCACCTGGGCATGGTGCCTGTAATACATTAGTGTCTCGAGCACACGCCCAACACTAATGTATTTAAGGGGGCTGGCCAGCACATCTTAGCGCTACTGCTCAGCCCCCTCTGAACTGTGCAAGTCACCTTTGAGAATAGGGTCACCTGCGCATTTCTAAATGTAGCTCAAATGAGAAGAAGCACATACTCTGCACTTTTTGTATTTGTACTCAATTTTGAGAATCAGTTTGCTAGAGTACAACGCCTGTAGCATTCTCTCCCTTTTGTGGGGAATATATTAATCACGTGCAATCCTGAAAGTTGAAATGAATATTGATACATTTGAATGCTATGTTTTTTCAGAAGATAGCTCAGTGTGTTAAACAACCATTGCAGAGATGTGTTTTCAGATGCCAGATTGCAATCCATAATGGTAGACCGACCTTTCCTATGTCTGAGGTTGATAAAATCAGATGTATATATATATATATACTTTTTTTTTATAGAAAATCCTACTGCGCTACAAAACAATGCGCCTCACCAGACAGTGCTAACTATGAACAGCAACACAGCATCAGTACGATGCAGGTCTAGAGCTTGATTCCTCCCCATGAGGGTTGAAAAACTAGCAGCCACCCCTATAAAGACCATAAAGTGTTAGTCAGTAAAAGTGATTATGTAGTCAAATTCAAGAGGGTGGAGTCAAAGTGTTGAGGCTCCTGTCCTGGGCTTTGCCAGCGGATGATAGAGTGATCCTCGACAAATCATCTTATCTCAGTGTATAGTACTCTGCTGCCTGCCAGGAAAGGCTTGCCTTCTCACATACTGGTGCCCGTGTTTAGCCCATTGCCTGATCTTTCTTTTTATGAAGGCCATTTTAGTGAAGGGGTCTTCTACAGAAGAGAGCTGCCCAAATGTCAACGGCCTCTGGCGTGAATATTTTCAGGTGTAGTTATTTAGCACAAGAAATGGTTTGCTTTCTTATGCAGTCTCAAAGGTCTGTCTGGACAGTCATCAAGACTGTGTGTTGGGTGTATTTAAGCTTTAAAATACAATAGAAAACCCGAGATTATATATTTTAAGCTGACACCAATTGATATTCTCAAAGTTGTATACTTACACTGATTATGGAGAAAATGAAGCTGGAATCATTCTCTTTTTCAATAACATGCTTCTTTAAAGTTTTGTTTTTAAATGTTGTCAAGATGGACTATTGTGTGATTTCTGTACTTTGCAAGTCAGTTCTATAAAGGAGGGTATTATTTACATGCACAAATAATTGTACCTTGCTCTAGAATAAAAATTGAGAAACACTGTGTCAAGCGTAGATTTTGCAGACTAGCTCAAATCCCAGTTTTACCTCATAACCAGCGTGTGTGATCCTGTGCAATTGATTTAATCTTGTGGTGCCTACCCTCTCAAAATTCTCATTCTCTAAAAATGTCAAGGTGTCAGTCCCTACAAGTGATTTAGTTGTCAGGGTATGTGATTAAATAAAGTCTCACTGATAGTTTAGCTAGCTATAATGTTGTTTCATGTATATTAATAGTGCCATTGAGATATGGTATGCCACAAAGCCATTTGTTTATTTGCTGACTAATAGCAACACAGCTTGAAAACCGCAGCTCTCTTCTAATCCCTGTATATGTTAGCATACATGCACCTTTCTGGTAGCTTCTAATTTATAACCACTATCTTTTCTATATGATGGTATGTGTACTTTTCCCATTGCTTCCAACTGTCTGCATGCTTCAACACTTTTTCATTCTGCTAATAGAAGTCATCTGTCTATGCTGGGGTAGGTGTAGATTTTGCATATAGTTACTGATCTGTGTCCTGCATTTAAAACTACACCCTCCTTGTGGCTGCTTTTTTTAGTTTTGACAATTAGGTGGCGCTAAAGCGCCGCTTATAAGCCAAAACTATTGCATTAAAGTACAACAAGAAGGGAGATGTGATGTGAGGAGGGATACCCAGCCTGTTGGTGTTGTTTGGTTATTTACCCACCCATTAACTGCCCTTGGCCATGCTAATACCTATAGCTATTCCCACCCGCTACTGTCCCTTCCCCGCTCAAAACACATCCTCCTAGGAACTCTTTGAGCTAGCTCTATCAAACTGTAACAGCTGCAAGTGTTCTTTCTAAACATTCTTCTGAGACATTGGCTTAATTGCAGTTGTAAATGTGTTACTGGTGTGATAAACATGTCTTACCAAGTGTTCCTTCAGCCACTTGATTTAGAAGCAAGTCCTTGCACTGAAGGCCTGTTCAAAAGAAGCACTGGCAAAGCCCACAGTTTTGGCTGGTATATAGTTATTAGATTGGTATTTTCCAGGCTCTGCTATCATATGCCCAGACACTCGTACCGTATTCCAGCTGTTGCTAGCATTATGGCAGTGTGTGGCAAATTCCGATTTCATGCCTGCACAAAAGCCAAAACTGTTGACTTTGCCAATGATTGTTAAAATGTATCCTGTACCCTCATTGTGGACTGCTAATATTGCCCTTGAAATGCACAGCCATAGACAGAGTAGGACCTGTATGGGCAAGGCCCGCCCAAAATCTGTAAATGCCCACTAAGCAGCTCTGTCTGGGCATTTATAGATGTTAGTGTCACTGCGGGGGGTCCAACTACATTAGCTTCATACCCCACTTGTTAGACAATTCTGGCTACGCCTCTGTTGAAATGCCGCTTGTTTATTATTCTGATTCCAGCAAGCCTGAAATGGGTAAGCAGACTTGAAGACAGTACCTGCGTATATTTGAATTACTGTGGCGCAGCATATCTAGCTATGGAGTTGTGATCACATTGAGGGGGGTGCACGACCAGAGATGGTGCATCCCTTCGATGTTTTGGTGCTGGGGGGCTCAAGCTGTCTGTGCCCTGGGTCCCAAAATTCCTTACTATGGCCCTGCTCTCAGGTGCCCAACTGTGATTCTGCCCGCTGGGATATGCAACCTTATGTCCCACTGCAATTGTGCGCCTGTGTGTCACACTGTAATCTCGCTATCGTGTTATGTCTTGCTATTTATGGCTTGATTGCGCTCCTCGCTAACCTGAGCTTTATTCTACTTTCTAGCTTATACTGGTCTGCTCCCAGGTGCCCAACTGTGATTCTGCCAGCTGGGAAAGGCACCCCTGTTGCCCCACTGTGATTCTCCTACCATGTGTCCCACTGTAGTCTTGCCCTCTCAGGTCTTGCTCACTGGCGTCCAATGCAATCAGTGCCCTACCTTGTTTTTGCTCTCTGATGCCCAACGTAATTCACATAACTGGCTCCCAGATATTGCTCTTTGACCTCGTAGCAGGCTGAGCTGTTCCTATGGGACCCACCAGACCTATTGTCAGCCAATGTCTACTTGGTATCCGCTGCTGCATATTAACTATGTCTTCCACTCCTCCATATTCCCTCACTTTATTCTAAGAACAGCCGTTGCACATTGACCACTGCCAAAGACACTAGCTCACTGCGGGATGACAAGTACCTTTCCTGAAAGGCATCGCTACGGAGATGTTGCCCAAGGGGTACCGCTATCAAGATGTTGCCATGGCCACACCATATGCTAAAACACAATACACACATAATGAAGTCACTTACACATGGCAACTGAATAACCCTTCCAACAGACATCCAACAACGGAATGCTTCACCTCAACAATCAGCCTGCGTCTCTCAGTCCCGCTCAATGTCCCCTAGTCCTAGCAGCACAGGCATGCCAGGCTCCCCTCTGGCCATAGGCTTCGCTAGTGGAGGACTGCGGGGGCTATAGCTCCAGGTCTATTGGTTGTAGCCACTGATAGAAGCTCAGGGGCTGCAGTCAAAAGGCTAGCTAGATCCGAGTCCAGACAATCCAGAGATTAGCGTAGCCCCAGATCTTTTCCAGACCTAGCAACACCCCTGCCTCTGGATACCAATGCTTCTATGCTCTTGACACAGAACACTTAGAAGCAGTCTTTGGTGCAGAGCTTATGGTACGTGCGGCCCATACGCACATGCACAACAGCAAGGCTACCTTGCCTTTTTCCTTTCCCCAGTAACCTCACACAACCCCCACCCTTTCATATCCACTAGAGCACCTTGAGCGCATGCACCCCAGCAACATAACACAACAAACCATACCATGTCGCCATATCCTAAGCTGCCCTACCCCATCATTTCCATTTCAAACCTTTCCCACCATATCAAACCCTTTCCCATTCTATCCCACCCTATCCCACCTTAATTTTGTATTTGTATTTTTATTTTTATTTCTTTAGCGTGATAGGCCTAAGTGCTGCCCAAAGCAAACAGCAGTACAAATCACATGAGCAAACAATCAGAAACCAGCAGAGTAAAAGGGGAAAGGGAAGGAAGATAAGGAGGATCAAGACCATAAAGACACTTAAAAACAATACGGAGAAAAATATAAAGGAAACGATTTTCAAAGGAAAGCCATTGCAAAGAGTATGAACCAGAAGTAATAGAATCACGAGGGGCTAAAGGTGCAAGGAACCCGAAATGAAAACTGGTAAATAGAAAAAAGAGGGGCAAGATGAGATGCAGGAAGACCAAGTAGAAGGGAAGAGCAGTACACCAGGTGGGAGAAAACTAGTGAGGAAATGAGAAGTTTAGCAAAGGGGAAGGTAAGAAACCGACAAGCTTTTTGAATATTAAAAGGTTGATAGTGACAGGAGCGAAAAATGACCCCAAGATTATGGGTAGAAGAAGAAATAAAGAGAGAAGAAGGAGGAAAAGAAAGGAAAGGGGGAGGAAGAGGAGGAGGGATAGTTAAAGCAGGAAAAAACAGAACTTCCGTCTTTGAGGGATTAAGGTTTTAAGGTGAAGCTAATGAGAAGACATCCAGGCTTGGATAGCAAGAAGACAGGCAGACAAAGAAGCTTTACGCAGCCCTCTCACAACCTGTCCTGCCCTGTCACCATTGTACCACCGCATCCCACACTATAGCACCCGTCTATTTCCACCTATCACAAACTCCTACAGGTCCACCATTACAACCTTCTTGCACCAAAGCCCATTTTCTCCATCCATCCTTATTTCGCTCAATTTCTACATATTCGATCATACCCCAGATGTTATCTTATTTGCCCACCCATGCCACTTGAGTGTACACATGCTGTTGGAAGCAGCTACCTGTTTGGGCGGGTAGTGAGGCTTGACGGCTGTACGCACGCTCATTGGGCCCTTCCTCTAAGCCTGTGCTGTGTCGTACTCCATGCGGAGCCTGAGGAGCTGCGGCGGGAACAAGAGCGGAGGACAGGAGCCCTGGTACACGGGAGCACCGGTGAGATGCATCGCGGCAGTGCTCAGCTAGAGCTGGTGAACCATGGTGCGTGGTGTCTTGGGCCGGCTTTTTCTGGTGCCGTTTTCTGGTGCCGTTTCCCCGCATGGAGGGGGCTGTCTCACGATCCAGCGCTGTGTCTTGGGTACCCAACGCCTGTGGGCAGGCAGCGCGGCAGGGAATCTAGTTTGTTGATGGGCGTCCTGGTTACTTGGGTCCTTTTAGAGGCATATGCCTTCAGATTCTGATCATCTTTGTGCATTTTAGCGGGGATATTCTTGTGTTACCCCTGGGTATGCCTTTGGATCAATGTATAGACAGTGTTCTAGGGTCTAGTATTTTCGAAAAACCCGTTTAATGGAGCACAGGCTATGAAGTCCACGGAGAAAGGGGTTGATGAGGCGTCTATTCAGCCTCTGGTGGAAGCTATGGGACCTGATATCGACCAAATGGACCACAATCTCTGGCAGCTTATCAAAGAGAAAATTATCTCTGAACTCATCCAATGCAAGAACATGATGGATTTTTAAACTGTGGGTAGTAGACTCCTTTGGCAATATTATACCTGGCCCTCTACTGGACAGGGCTGACACAGCATGTCAGGCAGAGGTGCAGACTATGGAGATTGCATGCCAAAGTGATTTGACTGTTTTATGGCCACGTGGCAAAAAAGCTAAGTTTATGAAGTGTGATAGGGGATCGAGTGCTGGTTCTGGAGTCACTGAAAGGAAGGTTGGCGCAGCTGCAACTGTTATGCTGACTTCCCCTGGAGTTACAGTGCATGTGGGGTCTCCACCGCAGCACATTTCTGCTCACTTTAAGGTTGCCGGGGAGGGAACGGCTGACTTTCCTTTTGAAAAAGACCTCTGTATCAAAAAATCTAAAATGCCTGACCTTAGAAAGTTGGTTAGTGATCACAGAACTCTTGTTATTACGAATGTGGATAGACCAGCGAGGTATGAAACCACTGAAGCCCTCAGAAATAAGGTCTTGTCCTGGCTGCGGAGTGGAGTGGGCCCAGGTTGTGTACGAGGGTTCACAGTAAGGACTGGTGTCACGGGATTAACACAGACTGCAATCATTATAGGCTGCAGCCAGAAGAATCTTCCCCATTCGTTAAGTCATTTTGTATGTGAGCTTTACATCCTCGGTGACAAATGTAAGGATTGTATTGGACTGATTGTGCCCAGTTGTGATTTTATGTCCCTGTCTGGAATATAATTTAAGTAGTTGGGGGAGGAGGGGTTATGTGACTTTGTTTGCTCATTAGACTGGTGTGTCTTATTGCTCAGTTCTCTTGTTTATCTTCTTCCCTTGATGCTTTAGATCTGTTGTATTTTGTTATGTTGTCCCAGCGCCTCTATGCCTCAGGGTTTTTTGTTTCATGCTATACAAATAAGTAAAAAAATATATATATATATTTTAAACGTACCCCACTATGCGCCACCTTTTTGAAGCATACCAGGCCTTGTCTGAGACTTGTTTGCGTGGTCTCCCTCACCTCACCCTGTCTAACCCATGTCTCGTTTTCTGCCCGGGAGCACAGGGCCCTGGGAGGGGAGCCTGCGGGGAGGGGTAGGTAGCCTTGGGAAAAGGTTGCTGACTGTGTGTGCGCCATGGGGCGGGAGTGCAGCGGGAGGAGCGGCTTGGTATTTGGGCAGGTCTCTGGTCTTGTTTGAAATGGGGCACCTGTGCTTTTATGAGGAGTCAGTCCCCCTGCGAGGGGCGGGGGTGGTCCCCAGGGGAGGTTGGAGAGCCCTGTATGGGGTTGCACCTGCGGGGGGATGCTGCTTCTTCACTATGGGGGTGCTTAGCAGGCTCTAACCGGGGTGGAGATCTCTGGGGTGGTGCCCTTGCTGGGGTAGGCAGTGTATTTGATGGGGGCAGATCAATCATACTGGGGTATGCGTGTTGCACTAATTCCCCTTAACGAGTGGTCTTCTTCCTACTGGGGGGGGGGCTGCTGCTGGGATACGGGGTTTCTGAATGGGGTGGGGGCTGATGCTGTGAAGGTTGGGGGGGGGTGTTCCAGCAGTGGTAGTGTAACTCCTACTGTGGTGGGGTGTTGGTGCTGGCCTGGGGGGCGAGGCGATATCACTGAGTGGGGGTGGTGATATTGCTGAATGGAGAGTGGCAATATTAATGAATGGGGGATATATTTCTGGATGGAGAGTGGCGATATTGCTGGATGAGCCGTGGTGATGCTGCTGGATGTGGTGCGGTGGTGTTGCCGTGATACTGACGGCGAGCTGTGATATCTCTGGGTGGAGCGAGGTGGTGTTAGTGTGTGGGTAGTGGTGATGTTGCTGAATGTAAAGTGATGATGTTGTTGACTTTGTAGTGGTGATGTTGGATAGGGCGTGGGGATGTTACTGGATGGGGAGTCGTGATTTATGAAGAGAGGCGATGTTGCTGAATGTGGGGTGGAGCTACCGCTCAGTTGGTAGTGGTGAGGTTGGACGGGAGCTGGTGATGTTGCTCAATGGGACGTAATGATGTTGGATGGGGAGTGGCGATTTTACTGGTTGTGGGGTGGCAACCTTGCTAAATGGGGTGTGGTGAGGTTGAATGAAGAGAGGTGATGTTGCTGAATGTGAAGTGATGATGTTGAATTGTTAGTGGCGAGATTGGCCAGGGAGTGGTGGTGTTGCTGACGGGGAGTGGTGATCTTGCTGAATGTGAAGTTATGATGTTGAATTGGTAGTGTTAAAATTGGCTGGGGAGTGGTGGCGTTGCTGATGGGGAGTGGTGGCGTTGCTGAATGGGGAGAGGTAATGTTGCTGAATGTGAAGTGATGATGTTGAATTGGTAGTGGTGAGATTGGCTAGGGAGTGGTGGTGTTGCGGATGGGGAGTGGTGGCGTTGCTGAATGGGGAGGTAATGTTGCTGAATGTGAAGTGATGATGTTGAATTGATAGTGGTGAGATTGGCTGGGGAGTGGTGGTGTTGCTGATGGGGAGTGTTGATCTTGCTGAATGTGAAGCTGTGATGATGTTGAATTGGTAGTGGTGAGATTGGCTGGGGAGCTGTGATGTTGCTGGATGTGGAGAGGTGAGGATGTTTAACTGGCAGTGTGCGGATTTATGGGGAGTTGTGATGTTATTGAATCGTGTGTGGTGATGCTGGATGGGGCGTGGGGATGTTACTGGATGAGCAGTAGTGATTTATGAAGAGAGGCCGATGTTGCTGATTGTGGGGTGGCGACGTTGCTGAATGGGTAGCAGTGAGGTTGGGTGGTGACTGGTGATGTTGCTGAATGGGGTGTGAGGAAGTTGGACGCAGAGTAGTGATGTTGCTGAACGTGGGTGGCGACATTGCTAAATGGGTAGTGGTGGTGTTGCTGGATGTGAAGTGGTGATGATGTTGAATTGGTAGTGGTGATATTGGCTGGGGAGTGGTGACGTTGAGGAATGGGGAGAGATGATGCTGCTGAATGTGAAGTGATGATGTTGAATTGGTAGTGGAGAAATTGGCTGGGGAGTGGAGATGTTGCTGGATGTGGAGCGGTGAGGATGTTTAACTGGCAGTGTGCGGATTTATGGGGAGTTGTGATGTTATTGAATCGTGTGAGGTGATGCTGGATGGGCGTGGGGATGTTACTGGATGAGCAGTAGTGATGTTTGAAGAGAGGCGATGTTGCTGAGTGTGGGGTGGCGACATTGCTGGATGGGTGGCGGTGAGGTTGGATGGAGACTGGGGATGTTGCTGGACAGAGAGTGGTGATATTGCCGAACGTGCGATGGGGATGTGGTTGTCATATGAGGCATTCGTGGTTGGCAGGCATCAGTTGGGTTGAGCACCTGCTGAGGTGGCTGGGAAGTTCCTGTCGAGGGTGATCGCCCGTTCTTGCTCGTAGCAGTGGGACGGGGGGCGGGGGCGTCCCTGATGGCCCACGGCATGGGAGTGGGTCTTTAGGGGGTAGACACTGTGCTGCTCCTCACTGGGCTGGGGGTGTTCCCACCGGGGGTAATATCTGACGCACTAGGGGTGTGGTCACTTTCAGGGGATGCTTCTGCCGAGGTAGGGGGGTAATGTTGGTGGGCGGGAACCTGCTTGAGTGGGGAGATGTACCTGCCAGGGAGGTATCACCTGCTGGATTCTGTGGGGGCGCTGGTGCCTTGGGGGGTTCTCAAATCTGGGAGATGAATCGGCTGGGGGTCTTGGGCTGGGTTGGAGTTGCCGGTACCTGTGTGCGCCGGTTACCTGTCCTGGTCTCTTGCTGTGTTGATGATGCAAGCGCACATCAGGTGTTAGAGGTGGGGGCTGGTGGTGGGGTACCCGTAGGTGATTGCAGGATAGCTGGGGGGTTTGGTCAGGGCGCGGTGGGCTGTACCTGAATTGTCGCCTGCTGTCTGTCGTTCGGTGGGTGGGGTACCTGTTGCTTGCCGGGCCCCTCTGCAGAGATGGCAGGTGCAGCAGCCCTGGTGTTCGGCTTTCTCCGGGCTCCGGCAACCCTTCTCTGGTGCAGGCAGAGCAGAGGAGCAGGGGCTGCTGGGGCTCAGAGCAAACAGCAGAAACCTCCAGCTCATAATCACTGTGCCGAGGGGGAGGGGGAGGGAGCAGGGAAGCGGCTAGAAGGGAGAGGGAGTGCATGCAAGGGGTGCGATACTGAAGGGGACGAGGGGAGAGGAGATAAGGATACCGGGGAGGGGGGAGAGGAGAAGGGGGAGGAGGGGAGGCGCGAGCAAGAGGCGTTTGGAGGGATAGAATGAGAGGTGAAAGCAAGGGGATGGGTAAAGGAGGGGTGATGGAAACAGAGGGGACGCGGGAAAGAGGGTAAGAGGGGAAAGGAGGATGGAGAAATGAGGAAAGGGTGGTTGGGACAGGGTAAGTGAGAGAGAAGTAAAGAGGCAGAGGATGAAGAGAGGGGGTGGGAGGGCACAGGAGATGAATGGACGCAGTGTAACCGGTTGGGGAAGCACAGAACTAAGTGGCGAGAAAGACTGAGCGAGAGAAGGTGGCGCTGCTGATAGGGAACAAAAGAAAATTAAAAAGAGGGAGAGAGAAGAGACGAGCATAAACTGGAGAAAGGGTGCATAGAAGTGGAACGAAACAGAGTGATCGAGCGAGTGAATGCGCAGTAACGTTAGTAGAAATTACTGATGGGGAGGACATAGCTCTCAACTCACACGCTTTTGGCGGGTGTCACCCGCCTTGTAAAGAGCTGACTCACCCGCCAAGCCTCCTGCACGCCCATTCATTTCAATGGGCGTTTCACCCGCCAAAAACAAAATCGGGTGATTTCACCCGCCTTTGAAACACGGTTGAGAGCTATGGGAGGAGGGAATAGCAAGGGCGCTCAGAGCGAGGCAACGCAGTGTGGAGAGATCGAGCAAGGGAGGGGAAGAGAGCAGAGGACGGGATAGAAAGGATAATAAGAGCGAGGGAACGGAGTGTGGAGAGATGGAGCAAGGGAGCGCGGGAGAGGAGGGGATAGAAAGGATGATAAGAGGGAATGGAGTGTGGAGAGATGGAGCAAGAGAGGGGAAGAGAGCGGAGGAGGGGATAGAAAGGATAATAAGATCGAGGGAACGTAGTGTGGAGAGATGGAGCAAGCAGGGGGACGAGAGCAGAGGAGGGGATAGAAAGGATAATAAGAGTGAGGGAACGGAGTGTGGAGAGATGGAGCAAGGGAGGGGAAGAGAGGAGAGGATAGAAAGGGTGATAAGAGCGAGGGAACAGAGTGTGGAGAGATGGAGCAAGGGAGGGGAAGAGAGCAGAGGAGGGGATAGAAAGGACGATAAGAGCGAGGGAACGGAGTGTGGACAGGTGGAGCAAGGGAAGGGAAGAGAGCAGAGGGGGGATAGAAAGGACGATAAGAACGAGGGAACGGAGTGTGGAGAGATGGAGCAAGGGAGGGGAAGAGAGCAGAGGAGGGGATAGAAAGGATGATAAGAGTGAGGGAACGGAGTGTGGAGAGATGGAGCAAGGGAGGAGACGAGAGCAGAGGAGGGGATAGAAAGGATAGAAAGGACGATAAGAGCAAGGGAACGGAGTGTGGAGAGATGGAGCAAGGGAGCGTGGGAGAGGAGGGGATAGAAAGGATGATAAGAGTGAGGGAATGGAGTGTGGAGAGATGGAGCAAGGGAGGAAAAGAGAGCGGAGGAGGGGATAGAAAGGATAATAAGATCGAGGGAACGTAGTGTGGAGAGATGGAGCAAGCAGGGGGACGAGAGCAGAGGAGGGGATAGAAAGGATGATAAGAGTGAGGGAACGGAGTGTGGAGAGATGGAGCAAGGGAGGGGAAGAGAGGAGAGGATAGAAAGGGTGATAAGAGCGAGGGAACAGAGTGTGGAGAGATGGAGCAAGGGAGGGGAAGAGAGCAGAGGAGGGGATAGAAAGGACGATAAGAGCGAGGGAATGGAGTGTGGACAGGTGGAGTAAGGGAAGGGAAGAGAGCAGAGGGGGAGATAGAAAGGACGATAAGAACGAGGGAACGGAGTGTGGAGAGATGGAGCAAGGGAGGGGAAGAGAGCAGAGGAGGGGATAGAAAGGACGATAAGAGTGAGGGAACGGAGTGTGGAGAGATGGAGCCAGGGAGGAGACGAGAGCAGAGGAGGGGATAGAAAGGATGATAAGAGCGAGGGAACGGGGTGTGGAGAGATGGAACAAGTGAGGGGAAGAAAGCAGAGCAGGTGAAAGGATGATAAGAACGAGGGAACGGAGTGGAGAGATGGAGCAAGGGAGGGGGAGAGAGGAGAGGATAGACAGGGTGATAAGAGCGAGGGAATGAAGGGTGGAGAGCTGGAGCAAGGGAGGGAAGAGAACAGAGGAGGCGATAGAAAGAATGATAAGAGGAGGCAACGGAGTGTGCCGAGATGGAGCAAGCTGGAAGAAGAGAACAGAGGAGGGGATAGAAAGGATGATAAGAGTGAGGGAACGCAGTGTGGAGAGATTGATCAAGCCGGGGGAAGAGAGCAGAGGAGGGGATAGAAAGGAGGATAAGAGCAAGGGAACAGGGTGTGGAGAGATGGAGCAGGTGAGGGGAAGAAAGCAGAGCCGGTGAAAGGATGATAAGAGCGAGGGAACAGAGTGTGGAGAGATGAAGCAAGCTGGAAGAAGAGAACAGAGGAGGGGATAGAAAGGATGATAAGAGTGAGGGAACGGAGTGTGGACAGATGGAGCAAGGGAGGGGAAGAGAGCAGAGGAGGTGAAAGGATGATAAGAGCGAGGGAACAGAGTGGAGGGATGTAGCAAGGGAGGGGGAGAGAGGAGAGGATAGGATAGGAAAGGTGATAAGAGCGAGGGAACAGAGGGTGGAGAGATGGAGCAAGGGAGGGAAGAGAACAGAGGAGGCGATAGAAAGAATGATAAGAGCGAGGCAACGGAGTGTGCCGAGATGGAGCAAGCTGGAAGAAGAGAACAGAGGAGGGCATAGAAAGGATGATAAGAGTGAGGGAACGCAGTGTGGAGAGATTGATCAAGCCGGGGGAAGAGGGCAGAGGAGGGGATAGAAAGGATGATAAGAGCGAGGGAACAGGGTGTGGAGAGATGGAGCAGGTGAGGGGAAGAAAGCAGAGCCGGTGAAAGGATGATAAGAGCGAGGGAACAGAGTGTGGAGAGGTGAAGCAAGCTGGAAGAAGAGAACAGAGGAGGGGATAGAAAGGATGATAAGAGCGAGGGAACGGGGTGTGGAGAGATGGAACAAATGAGGGGAAGAAAGCAGAGCAGGTGAAAGGATGATAAGAGCGAGGGAACAGAGTGTGGAGAGATGGAGCAAGCTGGAAGAAGAGAACAGAGGAGGGGATAGAAAGGATGATAAGAGTGAGGGAACAGAGTGTTGACAGATGGCGCAAGGGAGAGGAAGAGAGCAGAGGAGGTGAAAGGATCATAAGAGCGAGGGAACAGAGTGGAGGGATGTAGCAAGGAAGGGGGAGAGAGGAGAGGATAGAAAAGGTGATAAGAGTGAGGGAACGGAGTGTGGACAGATGGCGCAAGGGAGAGGAAGAGAGCAGAGGAGGCGATAGAAAGAATGATAAGAGCGAGGGAACAGAGAGTGGAGAGATAGAGCAAGGGAGGGGAAGAGAGCAAAGGAGGGGATAAAAAGGATAGAAAGGACAATATGAGCAAGGGGACGGAGTGTGGAGAGATGGAGCAAGTGAGGGGAAGAAAGCAGAGTAGGTGAAATGATGATAAGAGCGAGGTAACGGAGATGGAGCAAGGGAGGGGGAGAGAGCAGAGGAGGGGATAGAAAGGATGATAAGAGTGAGGGAACGGAGGTTGGAGAGATGGAGCAAGGGATGGGAAGAGAGCAGAGGAGGGGATAGAAAGGATGATGAGAGTGAGGGAACGGAGTGTGGAGAGATGGAGCAAGGGAGGGGAGGGAGGGGATAGAAAGGATAGAAAGGATAATAAGAGCGAGGGAACGGAGTGTGGAGAGATTGATCAAACAGGGGGAAGAGAGCAGAGGAGGGGAGAGAAAGGATAAAAAGGACGATAAGAGCGAGGGAATGGAGTCTGGAGAGATGGAGCAAGGGAGGGGAAGAGAGCAGAGGAGGGGATAGACAATATGATAAGAGCGAGGGAACGGACTGTGGAGAGATTGATCAAGCAGGGGGAAGAGAGCAGAGGAGGGGATAGAAAGGATAATAAGAACGAGGGAACGGAGTGTGGAGAGATGGAGCAAGGGAGGGGAAGAGAGCGGAGGAGGGGATAGAACGGCTAATAAGAGCGAGGGAACGTAGTGTGGAGAGATGGAGCAAGCATGGGACGAGAGCAGAGGAGGGGATAGAAAGGATAATAAGAGCGAGGGAACGGAGTGTGGAGAGATGGAGCAAGGGAGGGGGAGAGAGCAGAGGAGGGGATAGAAAGGACGATAAGAGCGAGGGAATGGAGTGTGGAGAGATGGAGCAAGGTAGGGGAAGAGAGCAGAGGAGGGGATAGAAAGGATGATAAGAGTGAGGGAACGTAGTGTGGAGAGATGGAGCGAGATGGGAGAAGAGAGCAGAGGAGGGGATAGAAAGGATGATAAGAGCGAGGGAACAGGGTGTGGAGAGATGGAGCAGGTGAGGGGAAGAAAGCAGAGCAGGTGAAAGGATGATAAGAGCGAGGGAACAGAGTGTGGAGAGATGGAGCAAGCTGGTAGAAGAGAACAGAGGAGGGGATAGAAAGGATGATAAGAGTGAGGGAACGGAGTGTGGACAGATGGAGCAAGGGAGGGGAAGAGAGCAGAGGAGGTGAAAGGATGATAAGAGCGAGGGAACAGAGTGGAGAGATGTAGCAAGGAAGGGGGAGAGAGGAGAGGATGGAAAAGGTGATAAGAGCGAGGGAACGGAGGGTGAAGAGATGGAGCAAAGGAGGGAAGAGAACAGAGGAGGCGATAGAAAGAATGATAAGAGCGAGGGAACAGAGAATCGAGAGATAGAGCAAGGGGGGGAAGAGAGCAAAGGAGGGGATAAAAAGGATAGAAAGGACGATAAGAGCGAGGGGACGGAGTGTGGAGAGATGGAGCAAGTGAGCGGAAGAAAGCAGAGGAGGGGATAGAAAGGATGATAAGAGTTAGGGAACTGAGGGTGGAGAGATGGAGCAAGGGATGGGCAGAGAGCAGAGGAGGGGATAGAAAGGATGATAAGAGTGAGGGAACTGAGGGTGGAGAGATGGAGCAAGGGATGGGAAGAGAGCAGAGGAGGGGATAGAAAGAATGATAAGACTGAGGGAACGGAGTGTGGACAGATGGAGCAAGGGAGGGGAAGAGAGCAGAGGAGGTGAAAGGATGATAAGAGCGAGGGAACAGAGTGGAGGGATGTAGCAAGGGAGGGGGGGAGAGGAGAGGATAGGAAAGGTGATAAGAGCGAGGGAACCGAGGGTGGAGAGATGGAGCAAGGGAGGGAAGAGAACAGAGGAGGCGATAGAAAGAATGATAAGAGCGAGGCAACGGAGTGTGCCGAGATGGAGCAAGCTGGAAGAAGAGAACAGAGAAGGGGATAGAAAGGATGATAAGAGTGAGGGAACGCAGTGTGGAGAGATTGATCAAGCCGGGGGAAGAGGGCAGAGGAGGGGATAGAAAGGATGATAAGAGCGAGGGAACAGGGTGTGGAGAGATGGAGCAGGTGAGGGGAAGAAAGCAGAGCAGGTGAAAGGATGATAAGAGCGAGGGAACAGAGTGTGGAGAGATGGAGCAAGCTGGAAGAAGAGAACAGAGGAGGGGATAGAAAGGATGATAAGAGTGAGGGAACGGAGTGTGGACAGATGGCGCAAGGGAGAGGAAGAGAGCAGAGGAGGTGAAAGGATGATAAGAGTGAGGGAACAGAGTGGAGGGATGTAGCAAGGAGGGGGGAGAGAGGAGAGTATAGAAAAGGTGTTAAGAGCGAGGGAACGGAGGGTGGAGAGATGGAGCAAGGGAGGGAAGAGAACAGAGGAGGCGATAGAAAGAATGATAAGAGCGAGGGAACAGAGTGTGGACAGGTGGAGCAAGGCTGGGGAAGAAAGCAGAGGAGGGGATAGAAAGGACAATAAGAGCGAGGGAGCGGAGTGTGGAGAGATGGAGCAAGGGAGGGGAAGAGAGCAGAGGAGGGGATAAAAAGGACGATAAGAGTGAGGGAACGGAGTGTGGAGAGATGGAGCAATGGAGGGGAAGAGAGCAGAGGAGGCGAAAGGATGATAAGAGCGAGGGAGCAGAGTGGAGAGATGTAGCAAGGGAGGGGGAGAGAGGAGAGGATAGAAAAGGTGATAAGAGCGAGGGAACGGAGGGTGGAGAGATGTAGCAAGCTGGAAGAAGAGAACAGAGGAGGGGATAGAAATGATGATAAGAGTGAGGGAACGGAGTGTGGCCAGGTGGAGCAAGGGAGAGGAAGAAAGCAGATTAGGGGATAGAAAGGACGATAAGAGCGAGGGAACGGATTGTGGAGAGATGGAGCAAGGGAGGGGAAGAGAGCAGAGGAGGGGATAAAAAGGACGATAAGAGTGAGGGAACGGAGTGTGGAGAGATGGAGCAAGAGAGGGGAAGAGATAAGAGGAGGTGAAAGGATGATAAGAGCGAGGGAGCAGAGTGGAGAGATGTAGCTAGGGAGGGGGAGAGAGGAGAGGATAGAAAAGGTGATAAGAGCGAGGGAACGGAGGGTGGAGGGATGGAGCAAGGGAGGGAAGAGAACAGAGGAGGCGATAGAAAGAATGATACGAGCGAGGGAACAGAGAGTGGAGAGATAGAGCAAGGGAGGGGAAGAGAGCAAAGGAGGGGATAATAAGGATAGAAAGGACGATATGAGCGAGGGGACGGAGTGTGGAGAGATGGAGCAAGTGAGGGGAAGAAAGCAGAGTAGGTGAAAGGATGATAAGAGCGAGGGAACGGAGATGGAGCAAGGGAGGGGGAGAGAGCAGAGGAGGGGATAGAAAGGATGATAAGAGTGAGGGAACGGAGGGTGGAGAGATGGAGCAAGGGATGGGAAGAGAGCAGAGGAGGGGATAGAAAGGATGATAAGAGTGAGGGAACGGAGTGTGGAGAGATGGAGAAGGGAGGGGAGGGAGAGGATAGAAAGGATAGAAAGGATAATAAGAGCGAGGGAACGGAGTGTGGAGAGATTGATCAAACAGGGGGAAGAGAGCAGAGGAGGGGAGAGAAATGATGATAAGAGTGAGGGAACGGAGTGTGGCCACGTGGAGCAAGGGAGAGGAAGAAAGCAGAGGAGGGGATATAAAGGACGATAAGAGCGAGGGAACGGATTGTGGAGAGATGGAGCAAGGGAGGGGAAGAGAGCAGAGGAGGGGATAAAAGGACGATAAGAGCGAGGGAACGGAGGGTGGAGAGATGGAGCAAGGGAGGGAAGAGAACAGAGGAGGGGATAGACAATATGATAAGAGCCAGGGAACGGACTGTGGAGAGATAGATCAAGCAGGGGGAAGAGAGCAGAGGAGGGGAGAGAAAGGATAGAAAGGACGATAAGAGCGAGGGAATGGAGTCTGGAGAGATGGAGCAAGGGAGGGGAAGAGAGCAGAGGAGGGGATAGACAATATGATAAGAGCCAGGGAACGGACTGTGGAGAGATAGATCAAGCAGGGGGAAGAGAGCAGAGGAGGGGATAGAAAGGATAATAAGAACGAGGGAACGGAGTGTGGAGAGATGGAGCAAGGGAGGGGAAGAGAGCGGAGGAGGGGATAGAACGGATAATAAGAGCGAGGGAACGTAGTGTGGAGAGATGGAGCAAGCATGGGGACGAGAGCAGAGGAGGGGATAGAAAGGATAATAAGAGTGAGGGAACGGAGTGTGGAGAGATGGAGCAAGGGAGGGGGAGAGAGGAGAGGATGGAAAGGGTGATAAGAGCGAGGGAACAGAGTGTGGAGAGATAGAGCAAGGGAGAGGAAGAGAGCAGAGGAGGGGATAGAAAGGATGATAAGAGCGAGGGAATGGAGTGTGGAGAGATGGAGCAAGGTAGGGGAAGAGAGCAGAGGAGGGGACAGAAAGGATGATAAGAGTGAGGGAATGTAGTGTGGAGAGATGGAGCGGGATGGGAGAAGAGAGCAGAGGAGGGGATAGAAAGGATGATAAGAGTGAGGGAACAGAGTGTAGAGATGGAGCAAGGGAGGGGGAGAGAGGAGAGTATAGAAAAGGTGGTAAGAGCGAGGGAACGGAGGGTGGAGAGATGGAGCAAGGGAGTGAAGAGAACAGAGGAGGCGATAGAAAGAATGATAAGAGCGAGGGAACAGAGTGTGGACAGGTGGAGCAAGGCAGGGGAAGAAAGCAGAGGAGGGGATAGAAAGGACGATAAGAGCGAGGGAACGGAGTGTGGAGAGATGGAGCAAGGGAGGGGAAGAGAACAGAAGAGGGGATAAAAAGGATGATAAGAGTGAGGGAACAGAGTGTGGAGAGATGGAGCAAGGGAGGGGAAGAGAGCAGAGGAGGTGAAAGGATGATAAGAGCGAGGGAGTAGAGTGGAGAGATGTAGCAAGGGAGGGGGAGAGAGGAGATAATAGAAAAGGTGATAAGAGCGAGGGAACGGAGGGTGGAGAGATGAGGCAAGCTGGAAGAAGAGAACAGAGGAGCGGATAGAAAGGATGATAAGAGTGAGGGAACGGAGTGTGGCCAGGTGGAGCAAGGGAGAGGAAGAAAGCAGAGGAGGGGATAGAAAGGACGATAAGAGCGAGGGAACAGAGTGTGGAGAGATGGAGCAAGGGAGGGGAAGAGAGCAGAGGAGGGGATAAAAAGGACGATAAGAGTGAGGGAACAGAGTGTGGAAAGATGGAGCAAGGGAGGGGAAGAGAGAAGAGGAGGTGAAAGGATGATAAGAGCGAGGGAGCAGAGTGGAGAGATGTAGCAAGGGAGAGGAAGAGAGGAGAGGATAGAAAAGGTGATAAGAGCGAGGGAACAGAGGGTGGAGAGATGGAGCAAGGGAGGGAAGAGAACAGAGGAGGTGATAGAAGGAATGATAAGAGCAAGGCAACGGAGTGTGCCGAGATTGAGCAAGCTGGAAGAAGAGAACAGAGGAGGGGATAGAAAGGATGATAAGAGTGAGGGAACGCCGTGTGGAGAGATTGATCAAGCCGGGGGAAGAGAGCAGAGGAGGGGATAGAAAGGATGATAAGAGCGAGGGAACAGGGTGTGGAGAGATGGAGCAGGTGAGGGGAAGAAAGCAGAGCAGGTGAAAGGATGATAAGAGCGAGGGAACAGAGTGTGGAGAGATGGAGCAAGCTGGTTGAAGAGAACAGAGGAGGGGATAGAACGGATGATAAGAGTGAGGGAACGGAGTGTGGACAGATGGCGCAAGGGAGGGGAAGAGAGCAGAGGAGGTGAAAGGATGATAAGAGCGAGGGAACAGAGTGGAGAGATGTAGCAAGGAATGGGGAGAGAGGAGAGGAGGAGAGGATGAAAAAGGTGATAAGAGCGAGGGGACGGAGGGTGGAGAGATGGAGCAAAGGAGGGAAGAGAACAGAGGAGGCGATAGAAAGAATGATAAGAGCGAGGGAAAAGAGAATCGAGAGATAGAGCAAGGGGGGGAGAGAGCAAAGGAGGGGATAAAAAGGATAGAAAGGACGATAAGAGCGAGGGGACGGAGTGTGGAGAGATGGAGCAAGTGAGCGGAAGAAAGCAGAGGAGGGGATAGAAAGGATGATAAGAGTGAGGGAACTGAGGGTGGAGAGATGGAGCAAGGGATGGGCAGAGGGCAGAGGAGGGGATAGAAAGGATGATAAGAGTGAGGGAACTGAGGGTGGAGAGATGGAGCAAGGGATGGGAAGAGAGCAGAGGAGGGGATAGAAAGGATGATAATAGTGAGGGAACGGAGTGTGGACAGATGGAGCAAGGGAGGGGAAGAGAGCAGAGTAGGTGAAAGGATGATAAGAGCGAGGGAACAGAGTGGAGGGATGTAGCAAGGGAGGGGGAGAGAGGAGAGGATAGGAAAGGTGATAAGAGCGAGGGAACAGAGAGTGGAGAGATAGAGCAAGGGACAGGAAGAGAGCAGAGGAGGGGATAGAAAGGACGATAAGAGCGAGGGAACGGAGTGTGGAGAGATGGAGCAAGGGAGGGAAGAGAACAGAGGAGGCGATAGAAAGAATGATAAGAGCGAGGGAACAGAGAGTGGAGAGATAGAGCAAGGGAGGGGAAGAGAGTAAAGGAAGGGATAAAAAGGATAGAAAGGACGATATGAGCGAGGGGACGGAGTGTGGAGAGATGGAGCAAGTGAGGGAAAGAAAGCAGAGTAGGTGAAAGGATGATAGGAACGAGGGAACAGAGATGGAGCAAGGAAGGGGGAGAGAGCAGAGGAGGGGATAGAAAGAATGATAAGAGTGAGGGAACGGAGTATGGAGAGATGGAGCAAGGGAGGGGAGGGAGGGGATAGAAAGGATAGAAAGGACTATAAGATCGAGGGAACGGAGTGTGGAGAGATGGAGCAAGGGAGGGGAGGGAGCAGAGGAGGGGAAAGGATGATAAGAGCGAGGGAGCAGAGTGGAGAGATGTAGCAAGGGAGGGGAAGAGAGAAGAGGAGGCGATAGAAAGGACGATAAGAGTGAGGGAACGGAGTGTGGAGAGATGGAGCAAGAGAGGGGAAGAGATAAGAGGAGGTGAAAGGATGATAAGAGCGAGGGAGCAGAGTGGAGAGATGTAGCAAGGGAGGGGAAGAGAGAAGAGGAGGCGATAGAAAGAATGATACGAGCGAGGGAACAGAGAGTGGAGAGATAGAGCAAGGGAGAGGAAGAGAGCAAAGGAGGGGATAATAAGGATATGACCGAGGGGACGGAGTGTGGAGAGATGGAGCAAGTGAGGGGAAGAAAGCAGAGTAGGTGAAAGGATGATAAGAGCGAGGGAACGGAGATGGAGCAAGGGAGGGGGAGAGAGCAGAGGAGGGGATAGAAAGGATGATAAGAGTGAGGGAACGGAGGGTGGAGAGATGGAGCAAGGGATGGGAAGAGAACAGAGGAGGCGATAGAAAGAATGATAAGAGCGAGGCAACGGAGTGTGCCGAGATGGAGCAAGCTGGAAGAAGAGAACAGAGGTGGGGATAGAAAGGATGACAAGAGTGAGGGAACGCAGTGTGGAGAGATTGATCAAGCCGGGGGAAGAGGGCAGAGGAGGGGATAGAAAGGATGATAAGAGCAAGGGAACATGGTGTGGCGAGATGGAGCAGGTGAGGGGAAGAAAGCAGAGCAGGTGAAAGGATGATAAGAGCGAGGGAACAGAGTGGAGGGATGTAGCAAGGAAGGGGGAGAGAGGAGAGGATAGAAAAGGTGATAAGAGCGAGGGAACAGAGAGTGGAGAGATGGAGCAAGGGAGGGAAGAGAACAGAGGAGGTGATAGAAGGAATGATAAGAGCAAGGCAATGGAGTGTGCCGAGATTGAGCAAGCTGGAAGAAGAGAACAGAGGAGGGGATAGAAAGGATGATAAGAGTGAGGGAACGCCGTGTGGAGAGATTGATCAAGCCGGGGGAAGAGAGCAGAGGAGGGGATAGAAAGGATGATAAGAGCGAGGGAACAGGGTGTGGAGAGATGGAGCAGGTGCTCCATCTCTCCACCCTCCGTTCCCTCGCTCTTAACACCTTTTCTATACTCTCCTCTCTCCCCCTTCCTTGCTACATCCCTCCACTCTGTTCCCTCACTCTTATCATCCTTTCACCTCCTCTGCTCTCTTCCTCTCCCTTGCGCCATCTCTCCACACTCTGTTCCCTCGCTCTTATCATCCTTTCACCTGCTCTGCTTTCTTCCCCTCACCTGCTCCATCTCTCCACACCCTGTTCCCTCGCACTTATCATCCTTTCTATCCCCTCCTCTGCCCTCTTCCCCCGGCTTGATCAATCTCTCCACACTGCGTTCCCTCACTCTTATCATCCTTTCTATCCCCTCCTCTCTTCTCTTCTTCCAGCTTGCTCCATCTCGGCACACTCCGTTCCCTCAGTCTTATCATTCTTTCTATCCCCTCCTCTGCTCTCTTCCCATCCCTTGCTCCATCTCTCCAATCTCAGTTCCCTCACTCTTATCATCCTTTCTATCCCCTCCTCTGCTCTCTGCCCATCCCTTGCTCCATCTCTCCACCCTCAGTTCCCTCACTCTTATCATCCTTTCTATCCCCTCCTCTGCTTTCTTCCGCTCACTTGCTCCATCTCTCCACACTCCGTCCCCTCGCTCTTATCGTCCTTTCTATCCTTTTTATCCCCTCATTTGCTCTCTTCCCCTCCCTTGCTCTATCTCTCGATTCTCTGTTCCCTCGCTCTTATCATTCTTTCTATCGCCTCCTCTGTTGAGAGGAAGAGAGCTGAGGAGGTGAAAGGATGATAAGAGCGAGGGAACAGAGTGGAGGGATGTAGCAAGGAAGGGGGAGAGAGGAGAGGATAGAAAAGGTGATAAGAGCGAGGGAACGGAGGGTGGAGAGATGGAGCAAGGGAGGGAAGAGAACAGAGGAGGCGATAGAAAGAATGATAAGAGCGAGGGAACAGAGAGTGGAGAGATAGAGCCAGGGAGGGGAAGAGAGCAAAGGAAGGGATAAAAAGGATAGAAAGGACGATATGAGCGAGGGGACGGAGTGTGGAGAGATGGAGCAAGTGAGGGAAAGAAAGCAGAGTAGGTGAAAGGATGATAGGAGCGAGGGAACGGAGATGGAGCAAGGAAGGGGGAGAGAGCAGAGAAGGGGATAGAAAGAATGATAAGAGTGAGGGAACGGAGGGTGGAGAGATGGAGCAAGCGATGGGAAGAGAGCAGAGGAGGGGATAGAAAGGATGATAAGAATGAGGGAACGGAGTGTGGACAGATGGAGCAAGGGAGGGGAAGAGAGCAGAGGAGGTGAAAGGATGATAAGAGCGAGGGAACAGAGTGGAGGGATGTAGCAAGGGAGGGGGAGAGAGGAGAGGATAGGAAAGGTGATAAGAGCGAGGGAACAGAGAGTGGAGAGATAGAGCAAGGGAGAGGAAGAGAGCAGAGGAGGGGATAGAAAGGACGATAAGAGCGAGGCAACGGAGTGTGCCGAGATGGAGCAAGCTGGAAGAAGAGAACAGAGGTGGGGATAGAAAGGATGATAAGAGTGAGGGAACACAGTGTGGAGAGATTGATCAAGCCGGGGGAAGAGGGCAGAGGAGGGGCTAGAAAGGATGATAAGAGCAAGGGAACAGGGTGTGGCGAGATGGAGCAGGTGAGGGGAAGAAAGCAGAGCAGGTGAAAGGATGATAAGAGCGAGGGAACAGAGTGTGGAGAGATGGCGCAAGGGAGAGGAAGAGAGCTGAGGAGGTGAAAGGATGATAAGAGCGAGGGAACAGAGTGGAGGGATGTAGCAAGGAAGGGGAGAGAGGAGAGGATAGAAAAGGTGATAAGAGCGAGGGAACAGAGAGTGGAGAGATAGAGCAAGGGAGGGGAAGAGAGCAAAGGAGGGGATAAAAAGGATAGAAAGGACGATATGAGCGAGGGGACGGAGTGTGGAGAGATGGAGCAAGTGAGGGAAAGAAAGCAGAGTAGGTGAAAGGATGATAAGAGCGAGGGACCAGAGATGGAGCAAGGGAGGGGAGAGAGCAGAGGAGGGGATAGAAAGGATGATAAGAGTGAGGGAACGGAGGGTGGAGAGATGGAGCAAGGGATGGGAAGAGAGCAGAGGAGGGGATAGAAAGGATGATAAGAGTGAGGGAACGGAGTATGGAGAGATGGAGCAAGGGAGGGGAGGGAGGGGATAGAAAGGATAGAAAGGACGATAAGAGCGAGGGAACGGAGTGTGGAGAGATGGAGCAAGGGAGGGAAGAGAACAGAGGAGGCGATAGAAAGAATGATAAGAGCGAGGGAACAGAGAGTGGAGAGATAGAGCAAGGGAGGGGAAGAGAGCAAAGGAAGGGATAAAAAGGATAGAAAGGACGATATGAGCGAGGGGACGGAGTGTGGAGAGATGGAGCAAGTGAGGGAAAGAAAGCAGAGAAGGTGAAAGGATGATAGGAACTAGGGAACGGAGATGGAGCAAGGCTGGGGAAGAAAGCAGAGGAGGGGATAGAAAGGACAATAAGAGCGAGGGAGCGGAGTGTGGAGAGATGGAGCAAGGGAGGGGAAGAGAGCAGAGGAGGGGATAAAAAGGACGATAAGAGTGAGGGAACGGAGTGTGGAGAGATGGAGCAATGGAGGGGAAGAGAGCAGAGGAGGCGAAAGGATGATAAGAGCGAGGGAGCAGAGTGGAGAGATGTAGCAAGGGAGGGGGAGAGAGGAGAGGATAGAAAAGGTGATAAGAGCGAGGGAACGGAGGGTGGAGAGATGTAGCAAGCTGGAAGAAGAGAACAGAGGAGGGGATAGAAATGATGATAAGAGTGAGGGAACGGAGTGTGGCCAGGTGGAGCAAGGGAGAGGAAGAAAGCAGATTAGGGGATAGAAAGGACGATAAGAGCGAGGGAACGGATTGTGGAGAGATGGAGCAAGGGAGGGGAAGAGAGCAGAGGAGGGGATAAAAAGGACGATAAGAGTGAGGGAACGGAGTGTGGAGAGATGGAGCAAGAGAGGGGAAGAGATAAGAGGAGGTGAAAGGATGATAAGAGCGAGGGAGCAGAGTGGAGAGATGTAGCAAGGGAGGGGGAGAGAGGAGAGGATAGAAAAGGTGATAAGAGCGAGGGAACGGAGGGTGGAGAGATGGAGCAAGGGAGGAAGAGAACAGAGGAGGCGATAGAAAGAATGATACGAGCGAGGGAACAGAGAGTGGAGAGATAGAGCAAGGGAGGGGAAGAGAGCAAAGGAGGGGATAATAAGGATAGAAAGGACGATATGAGCGAGGGGACGGAGTGTGGAGAGATGGAGCAAGTGAGGGGAAGAAAGCAGAGTAGGTGAAAGGATGATAAGAGCGAGGGAACGGAGATGGAGCAAGGGAGGGGGAGAGAGCAGAGGAGGGGATAGAAAGGATGATAAGAGTGAGGGAACGGAGGGTGGAGAGATGGAGCAAGGGATGGGAAGAGAGCAGAGGAGGGGATAGAAAGGATGATAAGAGTGAGGGAACGGAGTGTGGAGAGATGGAGAAGGGAGGGGAGGGAGAGGATAGAAAGGATAGAAAGGATAATAAGAGCGAGGGAACGGAGTGTGGAGCGATTGATCAAACAGGGGGAAGAGAGCAGAGGAGGGGAGAGAAAGGATAGAAAGGACGATAAGAGCGAGGGAATGGAGTCTGGAAAGATGGAGCAAGGGAGGGGAAGAGAGCAGAGGAGGGGATAGACAATATGATAAGAGCGAGGGAACGGAGTATGGAGAGATGGAGCAAGGGAGGGGAGGGAGGGGATAGAAAGGATAGAAAGGACGATAAGAGCGAGGGAACGGAGTGTGGAGAGACGGAGCAAGGGAGGGGAGGGAGCAGAGGAGGTGATAGAAAGGATAATAAGAGCGAGGGAACGGAGTGTGGAGAGATAGATCAAGCAGGGGGAAGAGAGCAGAGGAGCGGAAAGAAAGGATAATAAGAACGAGGGAACGGAGTGTGGAGAGATGGAGCAAGGGAGGGGAAGAGAGTGGAGGAGTGGATAGAACGGATAATAAGAGCGAGGGACGTAGTGTGGAGAGATGGAGCAAGCATGGGGACGAGAGCAGAGGAGGGGATAGAAAGGATAATAAGAGCGAGGGAACGGAGTGTGGAGAGATGGAGCAAGGGAGGGGAAGAGAACAGAGGAGGGGATAAAAAGGATGATAAGAGTGAGGGAACCGAGTGTGGAGAGATGGAGCAAGGGAGGGGAAGAGAGCAGAGGAGGTGAAAGGATGATAAAAGCGAGGGAGCAGAGTGGAGAGATGTAGCAAAGGAGGGGGAGAGAGGAGAGGATAGAAAAGGTGATAAGAGCGAGGGAACGGAGGGTGGAGAGATGAAGCAAGCTGGAAGAAGAGAACAGAGGAGGGGACAGACAGGATGATAAGAGTGAGGGAACAGAGTGTGGCCAGGTGGAGCAAGGGAGAGGAAGAAAGCAGAGGAGGGGATAGAAAGGACGATAAGAGCGAGGGAACAGAGTGTGGAGAGATGGAGCAAGGGAGGGGAAGAGAGCAGAGGAGGGGATAAAAAGGACGATAAGAGTTAGGGAACGGAGTGTGGAAAGATGGAGCAAGGGAGGGGAAGAGAGAAGAGGAGGTGAAAGGATGATAAGAGCGAGGGAGCAGAGTGGAGAGATGTAGCAAGGGAGGGGAAGAGAGGAGAGGATAGAAAAGGTGATAAGAGCGAGGGAACGGAGGGTGGAGAGATGGAGCAAGGGAGGGAAGAGAACAGACAGAGATGATAGAAAGAATGATAAGAGCGAGGCAACGGAGTGTGCCGAGATGGAGCAAGCTGGAAGAAGAGAACAGAGGAGGGGATAGAAAGGATGATAAGAGTGAGGGAACGCAGTGTGGAGAGATTGATCAAGCCGGGGGAAGAGAGCAGAGGAGGGGATAGAAAGGATGATAAGAGCGAGGGAACAGGGTGTGGAGAGATGGAGCAGGTGAGGGGAAGAAAGCAGAGCAGGTGAAAGGATGATAAGAGCGAGGGAACAGAGTGTGGAGAGATGGAGCAAGCTGGTAGAAGAGAACAGAGGAGGGGATAGAAAGGATGATAAGAGTGAGGGAACGGAGTGTGGACAGATGTAGCAAGGGAGGGGAAGAGAGCAGAGGAGGTGAAAGGATGATAAGAGCAAGGGAACAGAGTGGAGAGATGTAGCAAGGAAGGGGGAGAGAGGAGAGGATGGAAAAGGTGATAAGAGCGAGGGAACGGAGGGTGAAGAGATGGAGCAAAGGAGGGAAGAGAACAGAGGAGGCGATAGAAAGAATGATAAGAGCGAGGGAACAGAGAATCGAGAGATAGAGCAAGGGAGGGGAAGAGAGCAAATGAGGGGATAAAAAGGATGGAAAGGACGATAAGAGCGAGGGGACGGAGTGTGGAGAGATGGAGCAAGTGAGCGGAAGAAAGCAGAGGAGGGGATAGAAAGGATGATAAGAGGGAGGGAACTGAGGGGGGAGAGATGGAGCAAGGGATGGGCAGAGAGCAGAGGAGGGGATAGAAAGGATGATAAGAGTGAGGGAACTGAGGGTGGAGAGATGGAGCAAGGGATGGGAAGAGAGCAGAGGAGGGGATAGAAAGAATGATAAGACTGAGGGAACGGAGTGTGCCGAGATGGAGCAAGCTGGAAGAAGAGAACAGAGGAGGGGATAGAAAGGATGATAAGAGTGAGGGAACGCAGTGTGGAGAGATTGATCAAGCCGGGGGAAGAGGGCAGAGGAGGGGATAGAAAGGATGATAAGTGCGAGGGAACAGGGTGTGGAGAGATGGAGCAGGTGAGGGTAAGAAAGCAGAGCAGGTGAAAGGATGATAAGAGCGAGGGAACAGAGTGTGGACAGGTGGAGCAAGGCTGGGGAAGAAAGCAGAGGAGGGGATAGAAAGGACAATAAGAGCGAGGGAGCGGAGTGTGGAGAGATGGAGCAAGGGAGGGGAAGAGAGCAGAGGAGGGGATAAAAAGGACGATAAGAGTGAGGGAACGGAGTGTGGAGAGATGGAGCAATGGAGGGGAAGAGAGCAGAGAGGCGAAAGGATGATAAGAGCGAGGGAGCAGAGTGGAGAGATGTAGCAAGGGAGGGGGAGAGAGGAGAGGATAGAAAAGGTGATAAGAGCGAGGGAACGGAGGGTGAAGAGATGAAGCAAGCTGGAAGAAGAGAACAGAGGAGGGGATAGAAATGATGATAAGAGTGAGGGAACAGAGTGTGGCCAGGTGGAGCAAGGGAGAGGAAGAAAGCAGATTAGGGGATAGAAAGGACGATAAGAGCGAGGGAACGGATTGTGGAGAGATGGAGCAAGGGAGGGGAAGAGAGCAGAGGAGGGGATAAAAAGGACAATAAGAGTGAGGGAACGGAGTGTGGAGAGATGGTGCAAGAGAGGGGAAGAGATAAGAGGAGGTGAAAGGATGATAAGAGCGAGGGAGCAGAGTGGAGAGATGTAGCAAGGGAGGGGAAGAGAGAAGAGGAGGCGATAGAAAGAATGATACGAGCGAGGGAACAGAGAGTGGAGAGATAGAGCAAGGGAGAGGAAGAGAGCAAAGGAGGGGATAATAAGGATAGAAAGGACGATATGAGCGAGGGGACGGAGTGTGGAGAGATGGAGCAAGTGAGGGGAAGAAAGCAGAGTAGGTGAAAGGATGATAAGAGCGAGGGAACGGAGATGGAGCAAGGGAGGGGGAGAGAGCAGAGGAGGGGATAGAAAGGATGATAAGAGTGAGGGAACGGAGGGTGGAGAGATGGAGCAAGGGATGGGAAGAGAACAGAGGAGGCGATAGAAAGAATGATAAGAGCGAGGCAACGGAGTGTGCCGAGATGGAGAAAGCTGGAAGAAGAGAACAGAGGTGGGGATAGAAAGGATGACAAGAGTGAGGGAACGCAGTGTGGAGAGATTGATCAAGCCGGGGGAAGAGGGCAGAGGAGGGGATAGAAAGGATGATAAGAGCAAGGGAACAGGGTGTGGCGAGATGGAGCAGGTGAGGGGAAGAAAGCAGAGCAGGTGAAAGGATGATAAGAGCGAGGGAACAGAGTGTGGAGAGATGGCGCAAGGGAGAGGAAGAGAGCTGAGGAGGTGAAAGGATGATAAGAGCGAGGGAACAGAGTGGAGGGATGTAGCAAGGAAGGGGGAGAGAGGAGAGGATAGAAAAGGTGATAAGAGCGAGGGAACAGAGAGTGGAGAGATAGAGCAAGGGAGGGGAAGAGAGCAAAGGAGGGGATAAAAAGGATAGAAAGGACGATATGAGCGAGGGGACGGAGTGTGGAGAGATGGAGCAAGTGAGGGAAAGAAAGCAGAGTAGGTGAAAGGATGATAAGAGCGAGGGAACGGAGATGGAGCAAGGGAGGGGAGAGAGCAGAGGAGGGGATAGAAAGGATGATAAGAGTGAGTGAACGGAGGGTGGAGAGATGGAGCAAGGGATGGGAAGAGAGCAGAGGAGGGGATAGAAAGGATGATAAGAGTGAGGGAACGGAGTATGGAGAGATGGAGCAAGGGAGGGGAGGGAGGGGATAGAAAGGATAGAAAGGACGATAAGAGCGAGGGAACGGAGTGTGGAGAGATGGAGCAAGGGAGGGAAGAGAACAGAGGAGGCGATAGAAAGAATGATAAGAGCGAGGGAACAGAGAGTGGAGAGATAGAGCAAGGGAGGGGAAGAGAGCAAAGGAAGGGATAAAAAGGATAGAAAGGACGATATGAGCGAGGGGACGGAGTGTGGAGAGATGGAGCAAGTGAGGGAAAGAAAGCAGAGTAGGTGAAAGGATGATAGGAGCGAGGGAACGGAGATGGAGCAAGGAAGGGGGAGAGAGCAGAGGAGGGGATAGAAAGAATGAAAAGAGTGAGGGAACGGAGTATGGAGAGATGGAGCAAGGGAGGGGAGGGAGGGGATAGAAAGGATAGAAAGGACGATAAGAGCGAGGGAACGGAGTGTGGAGAGATGGAGCAAGGGAGGGGAGGGAGCAGAGGAGGGGATAGAAAGGATAATAAGAGCGAGGGAACGGAGTGTGGAGAGATTGATCAAACAGGGGGAAGCGAGCAGAGGAGGGGAGAGAAAGGATAGAAAGGACGATAAGAGCGAGGGAATGGAGTCTGGAAAGATTGAGCAAGGGAGGGGAAGAGAGCAGAGGAGGAGATAGACAATATGATAAGAGCGAGGGAACGGAGTATGGAGAGATGGAGCAAGGGAGGGGAGGGAGGGATAGAAAGGATAGAAGGGACGATAAGAGCGAGGGAACCGAGTGTGGAGAGATGGAGCAAGGGAGGGGAGGGAGCAGAGGAGGGGATAGAAAGGATAATAAGAGCGAGGGAATGGAGTGTGGAGAGATAGATCAAGCAGGGGGAAGAGAGCAGAGGAGGGGATAGAAAGGATAATAAGAGCGAGGGAACGGAGTGTGGAGAGATGGAGCAAGGGAGGGGAAGAGAACAGAGGAGGGGATAAAAAGGATGATAAGAGTGAGGGAACGGAGTGTGGAGAGATGGAGCAAGGGAGGGGAAGAGAGCAGAGGAGGTGAAAGGATGATAAGAGCGAGGGGGCAGAGTGGAGAGATGTAGCAAAGGAGGGGGAGAGAGGAGAGGATAGAAAAGGTGATAAGAGCGAGGGAACGGAGGGTGGAGAGATGAAGCAAGCTGGAAGAAGAGAACAGAGGAGGGGACAGAAAGGATGATAAGAGTGAGGGAACAGAGTGTGGCCAGGTGGAGCAAGGGAGAGGAAGAAAGCAGAGGAGGGGATAGAAAGGACGATAAGAGCGAGGGAACGGAGTGAGGAGAGATGGAGCAAGGGAGGGGAAGAGTGCAGAGGAGGGGATAAAAAGGACGATAAGAGTGAGGGAACGGAGTGTGGAGAGATGGAGCAAGGGAGGGGAAGAGAGAAGAGGAGGTGAAAGGATGATAAGAGCGAGGGAGCAGAGTGGAGAGATGTAGCAAGGGAGGGGAAGAGAGGAGAGGATAGAAAAGGTGATAAGAGCGAGGGAACGGAGGGTGGAGAGATGGAGCAAGGGAGGGAAGAGAACAGACAGAGATGATAGAAAGAATGATAAGAGCGAGGCAACGGAGTGTGCCGAGATGGAGCAAGCTGGAAGAAGAGAACAGAGGAGGGGATAGAAAGGATGATAAGAGTGAGGGAACGCAGTGTGGAGAGATTGATCAAGCCGGGGGAAGAGAGCAGAGGAGGGGATAGAAAGGATGATAAGATCGAGGGAACAGGGTGTGGAAAGATGGAGCAGGTGAGGGGAAGAAAGCAGAGCAGGTGAAAGGATGATAAGAGCGAGGGAACGGAGATGGAGCAAGGGAGGGGGAGAGAGCAGAGGAGGGGATAGAAAGGATGATAAGAGTGAGGGAACGGAGGGTGGAGAGATGGAGCAAGGGATGGGAAGAGAACAGAGGAGGCGATAGAAAGAATGATAAGAGCGAGGCAACGGAGTGTGCCGAGATGGAGCAAGCTGGAAGAAGAGAACAGAGGTGGGGATAGAAAGGATGACAAGAGTGAGGGAACGCAGTGTGGAGAGATTGATCAAGCCGGGGGAAGAGGGCAGAGGAGGGGATAGAAAGGATGATAAGAGCAAGGGAACAGGGTGTGGCGAGATGGAGCAGGTGAGGGGAAGAAAGCAGAGCAGGTGAAAGGATGATAAGAGCGAGGGAACAGAGTGTGGAGAGATGGCGCAAGGGAGAGGAAGAGAGCTGAGGAGGTGAAAGGATGATAAGAGCGAGGGAACAGATTGGAGGGATGTAGCAAGGAAGGGGGAGAGAGGAGAGGATAGAAAAGGTGATAAGAGCGAGGGAACAGAGAGTGGAGAGATAGAGCAAGGGAGGGGAAGAGAGCAAAGGAGGGGATAAAAAGGATAGAAAGGACGATATGAGCGAGGGGACGGAGTGTGGAGAGATGGAGCAAGTGAGGGAAAGAAAGCAGAGTAGGTGAAAGGATGATAAGAGCGAGGGAACGGAGATGGAGCAAGGGAGGGGAGAGAGCAGAGGAGGGGATAGAAAGGATGATAAGAGTGAGTGAACGGAGGGTGGAGAGATGGAGCAAGGGATGGGAAGAGAGCAGAGGAGGGGATAGAAAGGATGATAAGAGTGAGGGAACGGAGTATGGAGAGATGGAGCAAGGGAGGGGAGGGAGGGGATAGAAAGGATAGAAAGGACGATAAGAGCGAGGGAACCGAGTGTGGAGAGATGGAGCAAGGGAGGGAAGAGAACAGAGGAGGCGATAGAAAGAATGATAAGAGCGAGGGAACAGAGAGTGGAGAGATAGAGCAAGGGAGGGGAAGAGAGCAAAGGAAGGGATAAAAAGGATAGAAAGGACGATATGAGCGAGGGGATGGAGTGTGGAGAGATGGAGCAAGTGAGGGAAAGAAAGCAGAGTAGGTGAAAGGATGATAGGAGCGAGGGAACGGAGATGGAGCAAGGAAGGGGGAGAGAGCAGAGGAGGGGATAGAAAGAATGAAAAGAGTGAGGGAACGGAGTATGGAGAGATGGAGCAAGGGAGGGGAGGGAGGGGATAGAAAGGATAGAAAGGACGATAAGAGCGAGGGAACGGAGTGTGGAGAGATGGAGCAAGGGAGGGGAGGGAGCAGAGGAGGGGATAGAAAGGATAATAAGAGCGAGGGAACGGAGTGTGGAGAGATTGATCAAACAGGGGGAAGCGAGCAGAGGAGGGGAGAGAAAGGATAGAAAGGACGATAAGAGCGAGGGAATGGAGTCTGGAAAGATTGAGCAAGGGAGGGGAAGAGAGCAGAGGAGGAGATAGACAATATGATAAGAGCGAGGGAACGGAGTATGGAGAGATGGAGCAAGGGAGGGGAGGGAGGGATAGAAAGGATAGAAGGGACGATAAGAGCGAGGGAACCGAGTGTGGAGAGATGGAGCAAGGGAGGGGAGGGAGCAGAGGAGGGGATAGAAAGGATAATAAGAGCGAGGGAATGGAGTGTGGAGAGATAGATCAAGCAGGGGGAAGAGAGCAGAGGAGGGGATAGAAAGGATAATAAGAACGAGGGAACGGAGTGTGGAGAGATGGAGCAAGGGAGGGGAAGAGAGCGGAGGAGGGGATAGAACGGATAATAAGAGCGAGGGAACGTAGTGTGGAGAGATGGAGCAAGCATGAGGGCGAGAGCAGAGGAGGGGATAGAAAGGATAATAAGAGCGAGGGAACGGAGTGTGGAGAGATGGAGCAAGGGAGGGGAAGAGAACAGAGGAGGGGATAAAAAGGATGATAAGAGTGAGGGAACGGAGTGTGGAGAGATGGAGCAAGGGAGGGGAAGAGAGCAGAGGAGGTGAAAGGATGATAAGAGCGAGGGGGCAGAGTGGAGAGATGTAGCAAAGGAGGGGGAGAGAGGAGAGGATAGAAAAGGTGATAAGAGCGAGGGAACGGAGGGTGGAGAGATGAAGCAAGCTGGAAGAAGAGAACAGAGGAGGGGACAGAAAGGATGATAAGAGTGAGGGAACAGAGTGTGGCCAGGTGGAGCAAGGGAGAGGAAGAAAGCAGAGGAGGGGATAGAAAGGACGATAAGAGCGAGGGAACGGAGTGTGGAGAGATGGAGCAAGGGAGGGGAAGAGTGCAGAGGAGGGGATAAAAAGGACGATAAGAGTGAGGGAACGGAGTGTGGAGAGATGGAGCAAGGGAGGGGAAGAGAGAAGAGGAGGTGAAAGGATGATAAGAGCGAGGGAGCAGAGTGGAGAGATGTAGCAAGGGAGGGGAAGAGAGGAGAGGATAGAAAAGGTGATAAGAGCGAGGGAACGGAGGGTGGAGAGATGGAGCAAGGGAGGGAAGAGAACAGACAGAGATGATAGAAAGAATGATAAGAGCGAGGCAACGGAGTGTGCCGAGATGGAGCAAGCTGGAAGAAGAGAACAGAGGAGGGGATAGAAAGGATGATAAGAGTGAGGGAACGCAGTGTGGAGAGATTGATCAAGCCGGGGGAAGAGAGCAGAGGAGGGGATAGAAAGGATGATAAGATCGAGGGAACAGGGTGTGGAAAGATGGAGCAGGTGAGGGGAAGAAAGCAGAGCAGGTGAAAGGATGATAAGAGCGAGGGAACGGAGATGGAGCAAGGGAGGGGGAGAGAGCAGAGGAGGGGATAGAAAGGATGATAAGAGTGAGGGAACGGAGGGTGGAGAGATGGAGCAAGGGATGGGAAGAGAACAGAGGAGGCGATAGAAAGAATGATAAGAGCGAGGCAACGGAGTGTGCCGAGATGGAGCAAGCTGGAAGAAGAGAACAGAGGTGGGGATAGAAAGGATGACAAGAGAGAGGGAACGCAGTGTGGAGAGATTGATCAAGCCGGGGGAAGAGGGCAGAGGAGGGGATAGAAAGGATGATAAGAGCAAGGGAACAGGGTGTGGCGAGATGGAGCAGGTGAGGGGAAGAAAGCAGAGCAGGTGAAAGGATGATAAGAGCGAGGGAACAGAGTGTGGAGAGATGGCGCAAGGGAGAGGAAGAGAGCTGAGGAGGTGAAAGGATGATAAGAGCGGGGGAACAGAGTGGAGGGATGTAGCAAGGAAGGGGGAGAGAGGAGAGGATAGAAAAGGTGATAAGAGCGAGGGAACAGAGAGTGGAGAGATAGAGCAAGGGAGGGGAAGAGAGCAAAGGAGGGGATAAAAAGGATAGAAAGGACGATATGAGCGAGGGGACGGAGTGTGGAGAGATGGAGCAAGTGAGGGAAAGAAAGCAGAGTAGGTGAAAGGATGATAAGAGCGAGGGAACGGAGATGGAGCAAGGGAGGGGAGAGAGCAGAGGAGGGGATAGAAAGGATGATAAGAGTGAGGGAACGGAGGGTGGAGAGATGGAGCAAGGGATGGGAAGAGAGCAGAGGAGGGGATAGAAAGGATGATAAGAGTGAGGGAACGGAGTATGGAGAGATGGAGCAAGGAAGGGGAGGGAGGGGATAGAAAGGATAGAAAGGACGATAAGAGCGAGGGAACGGAGTGTGGAGAGATGGAGCAAGGGAGGGAAGAGAACAGAGGAGGCGATAGAAAGAATGATAAGAGCGAGGGAACAGAGAGTGGAGAGATAGAGCAAGGGAGGGGAAGAGAGCAAAGGAAGGGATAAAAAGGATAGAAAGGACGATATGAGCGAGGGGACGGAGTGTGGAGAGATGGAGCAAGTGAGGGAAAGAAAGCAGAGTAGGTGAAAGGATGATAGGAGCGAGGGAACGGAGATGGAGCAAGGAAGGGGGAGAGAGCAGAGGAGGGGATAGAAAGAATGATAAGAGTGAGGGAACGGAGTATGGAGAGATGGAGCAAGGGAGGGGAGGGAGGGGATAGAAAGGATAGAAAGGACGATAAGAGCGAGGGAACGGAGTATGGAGAGATGGAGCAAGGGAGGGGAGGGAGCAGAGGAGGGGATAGAAAGGATAATAAGAGCGAGAGAACGGAGTGTGGAGAGATTGATCAAACAGGGGGAAGCGAGCAGAGGAGGGGAGAGAAAGGATAGAAAGGACGATAAGAGCGAGGGAATGGAGTCTGGAAAGATTGAGCAAGGGAGGGGAAGAGAGCAGAGGAGGGGATAGACAATATGATAAGAGCGAGGGAATGGAGTATGGAGAGATGGAGCAAGGGAGGGGAGGGAGGGGATAGAAAGGATAGAAAGGACGATAAGAGCGAGGGAACGGAGTGTGGAGAGATGGAGCAAGGGAGGGGAGGGAGCAGAGGAGGGGATAGAAAGGATAATAAGAGCGAGGGAACGGAGTGTGGAGAGATAGATCAAGCAGGGGGAAGAGAGCAGAGGAGGGGATAGAAAGGATAATAAGAACGAGGGAACGGAGTGTGGAGAGATGGAGCAAGGGAGGGGAAGAGAGCGGAGGAGGGGATAGAACGGATAATAAGAGCGAGGGAACGTAGTGTGGAGAGATGGAGCAAGCATGGGGACGAGAGCAGAGGAGGGGATAGAAAGGATAATAAGAGCGAGGGAACGGAGTGTGGAGAGATGGAGCAAGGGAGGGGAAGAGAACAGAGGAGGGGATAAAAAGGATGATAAGAGTGAGGGAACGGAGTGTGGAGAGATGGAGCAAGGGAGGGGAAGAGAGCAGAGGAGGTGAAAGGATGATAAGAGTGAGGGAGCAGAGTGGAGAGATGTAGCAAAGGAGGGGGAGAGAGGAGAGGATAGAAAAGGTGATAAGAGCGAGGGAACGGAGGGTGGAGAGATGAAGCAAGCTGGAAGAAGAGAACAGAGGAGGGGACAGAAAGGATGATAAGAGTGAGGGAACAGAGTGTGGCCAGGTGGAGCAAGGGAGAGGAAGATAGCAGAGGAGGGGATAGAAAGGACGATAAGAGCGAGGGAACGGAGTGTGGAGAGATGGAGCAAGGGATGGGAAGAGTGCAGAGGAGGGGATAAAAAGGACGATAAGAGTGAGGGAACGGAGTGTGGAGAGATGGAGCAAGGGAGGGGAAGAGAGAAGAGGAGGTGAAAGGATGATAAGAGCGAGGGAGCAGAGTGGAGAGATGTAGCAAGGGAGGGGAAGAGAGGAGAGGATAGAAAAGGTGATAAGAGCGAGGGAACGGAGGGTGGAGAGATGGAGCAAGGGAGGGAAGAGAACAGACAGAGATGATAGAAAGAATGATAAGAGCGAGGCAACGGAGTGTGCCGAGATGGAGCAAGCTGGAAGAAGAGAACAGAGGAGGGGATAGAAAGGATGATAAGAGTGAGGGAACGCAGTGTGGAGAGATTGATCAAGCCGGGGGAAGAGAGCAGAGGAGGGGATAGAAAGGATGATAAGAGCGAGGGAACAGGGTGTGGAAAGATGGAGCAGGTGAGGGGAAGAAAGCAGAGCAGGTGAAAGGATGATAAGAGCGAGGGAACAGAGTGTGGAGAGATGGAGCAAGCTGGTAGAAGAGAACAGAGGAGGGGATAGAAAGGATGATAAGAGTGAGGGAACGGAGTGTGGACAGATGGAGCAAGGGAGGGGAAGAGAGCAGAGGAGGTGAAAGGATGATAAGAGCGAGGGAACTGAGTGGAGAGATGTAGCAAGGAAGGGGGAGAGAGGAGAGGATGGAAAAGGTGATAAGAGCGTGGGAACGGAGGGTGAAGAGATGGAGCAAAGGAGGGAAGAGAACAGAGGAGGCGATAGAAAGAATGATAAGAGCGAGGGAACAGAGAATCGAGAGATAGAGCAAGGGAGGGGAAGAGAGCAAATGAGGGGATAAAAAGGATAGAAAGGACGATAAGAGCGAGGGGACGGAGTGTGAAGAGATGGAGCAAGTGAGCGGAAGAAAGCAGAGGAGGGGATAGAAAGGATGATAAGAGTGAGGGAACTGAGGGTGGAGAGATGGAGCAAGGGATGGGCAGAGAGCAGAGGAGGGGATAGAAAGGACAATAAGAGCGAGGGAATGGAGTGTGGAGAGATGGAGCAAGGGAGGGAAGAGAACAGAGGAGGCGATAGAAAGAATGATAAGAGCGAGGCAACGGAGTGTGCCGAGATGGAGCAAGCTGGAAGAAGAGAACAGAGGTGGGGATAGAAAGGATGATAAGAGTGAGGGAACGCAGTGTGGAGAGATTGATCAAGCCGGGGGAAGAGGGCAGAGGAGGGGATAGAAAGGATGATAAGAGCAAGGGAACAGGGTGTGGCGAGATGGAGCAGGTGAGGGGAAGAAAGCAGAGCAGGTGAAAGGATGATAAGAGCGAGGGAACGGAGTGTGGAGAGATGGCGCAAGGGAGAGAAAGAGAGCTGAGGAGGTGAAAGGATGATAAGAGCGAGGGAACAGAGTGGAGGGATGTAGCAAGGAAGGGGGAGAGAGGAGAGGATAGAAAAGGTGATAAGAGCGAGGGAACGGAGGGTGGAGAGATGGAGCAAGGGAGGGAAGAGAACAGAGGAGGCGATAGAAAGAATGATAAGAGCGAGGGAACAGAGAGTGGAGAGATAGAGCAAGGGAGGGGAAGAGAGCAAAGGAAGGGATAAAAAGGATAGAAAGGACGATATGAGCAAGGGGACGGAGTGTGGAGAGATGGAGCAAGTGAGGGAAAGAAAGCAGAGTAGGTGAAAGGATGATAGGAGCGAGGGAACGGAGATGGAGCAAGGAAGGGGGAGAGAGCAGAGGAGGGGATAGAAAGAATGATAAGAGTGAGGGAACGGAGGGTGGAGAGATGGAGCAAGGGATGGGAAGAGAGCAGAGGAGGGGATAGAAAGGATGATAAGAATGAGGGAACGGAGTGTGGACAGATGGAGCAAGGGAGGGGAAGAGAGCAGAGGAGGTGAAAGGATGATAAGAGCGAGGGAACAGAGTGGAGGGATGTAGCAAGGGAGGGGGAGAGAGGAGAGGATAGGAAAGGTGATAAGAGCGAGGGAACAGAGAGTGGAGAGATAGAGCAAGGGAGAGGAAGAGAGCAGAGGAGGGGATAGAAAGGACGATAAGAGCGAGGCAACGGAGTGTGCCGAGATGGAGCAAGCTGGAAGAAGAGAACAGAGGTGGGGATAGAAAGGATGATAAGAGTGAGGGAACGCAGTGTGGAGAGATTGATCAAGCCCGGGGAAGAGGGCAGAGGAGGGGATAGAAAGGATGATAAGAGCAAGGGAACAGGGTGTGGCGAGATGGAGCAGGTGAGGGGAAGAAAGCAGAGCAGGTGAAAGGATGATAAGAGCGAGGGAACGGAGTGTGGAGAGATGGCGCAAGGGAGAGAAAGAGAGCTGAGGAGGTGAAAGGATGATAAGAGCGAGGGAACAGAGTGGAGGGATGTAGCAAGGAAGGGGGAGAGAGGAGAGGATAGAAAAGGTGATAAGAGCGAGGGAACGGAGGGTGGAGAGATGGAGCAAGGGAGGGAAGAGAACAGAGGAGGCGATAGAAAGAATGATAAGAGCGAGGGAACAGAGAGTGGAGAGATAGAGCAAGGGAGGGGAAGAGAGCAAAGGAAGGGATAAAAAGGATAGAAGGACGATATGAGCAAGGGGACGGAGTGTGGAGAGATGGAGCAAGTGAGGGAAAGAAAGCAGAGTAGGTGAAAGGATGATAGGAGCGAGGGAACGGAGATGGAGCAAGGAAGGGGGAGAGAGCAGAGGAGGGGATAGAAAGAATGATAAGAGTGAGGGAACAGAGGGTGGAGAGATGGAGCAAGGGATGGGAAGAGAGCAGAGGAGGGGATAGAAAGGATGATAAGAATGAGGGAACGGAGTGTGGACAGATGGAGCAAGGGAGGGGAAGAGAGCAGAGGAGGTGAAAGGATGATAAGAGCGAGGGAACAGAGTGGAGGGATGTAGCAAGGGAGGGGGAGAGAGGAGAGGATAGGAAAGGTGATAAGAGCGAGGGAACAGAGAGTGGAGAGATAGAGCAAGGGAGAGGAAGAGAGCAGAGGAGGGGATAGAAAGGACGATAAGAGCGAGGCAACGGAGTGTGCCGAGATGGAGCAAGCTGGAAGAAGAGAACAGAGGTGGGGATAGAAAGGATGATAAGAGTGAGGGAACGCAGTGTGGAGAGATTGATCAAGCCGGGGGAAGAGGGCAGAGGAGGGGATAGAAAGGATGATAAGAGCAAGGGAACAGGGTGTGGCGAGATGGAGCAGGTGAGGGGAAGAAAGCAGAGCAGGTGAAAGGATGATAAGAGCGAGGGAACAGAGTGTGGAGAGATGGCGCAAGGGAGAGGAAGAGAGCTGAGGAGGTGAAAGGATGATAAGAGCGAGGGAACAGAGTGGAGGGATGTAGCAAGGAAGGGGGAGAGAGGAGAGGATAGAAAAGGTGATAAGAGCGAGGGAACAGAGAGTGGAGAGATAGAGCAAGGGAGGGGAAGAGAGCAAAGGAGGGGATAAAAAGGATAAAAAGGACGATATGAGCGAGGGGACGGAGTGTGGAGAGATGGAGCAAGTGAGGGAAAGAAAGCAGAGTAGGTGAAAGAATGATAAGAGCGAGGCAACGGAGTGTGCCGAGATGGAGCAAGCTGGAAGAAGAGAACAGAGGAGGGGATAGGAAGGATGATAAGAGTGAGGGAACGCAGTGTGGAGAGATTGATCAAGCCGGGGGAAGAGAGCAGAGGAGGGTATAGAAAGGATGATAAGAGCGAGGGAACAGGGTGTGGAAAGATGGAGCAGGTGAGGGGAAGAAAGCAGAGCAGGTGAAAGGATGATAAGAGCGAGGGAACAGAGTGTGGAGAGATGGAGCAAGCTGGTAGAAGAGTACAGAGGAGGGGATAGAAAGGATGATAAGAGTGAGGGAACGGAGTGTGGACAGATGGAGCAAGGGAGGGGAAGAGAGCAGAGGAGGTGAAAGGATGATAAGAGCGAGGGAACTGAGTGGAGAGATGTAGCAAGGAAGGGGGAGAGAGGAGAGGATGGAAAAGGTGATAAGAGCGAGGGAACGGAGGGTGAAGAGATGGAGCAAAGGAGGGAAGAGAACAGAGGAGGCGATAGAAAGAATGATAAGAGCGAGGGAACAAAGAATCGAGAGATAGAGCAAGGGAGGGGAAGAGAGCAAATGAGGGGATAAAAAGGATAGAAAGGACAATAAGAGCGAGGGGACGGAGTGTGGAGAGATGGAGCAAGTGAGCGGAAGAAAGCAGAGGAGGGGATAGAAAGGATGATAAGAGTGAGGGAACTGAGGGTGGAGAGATGGAGCAAGGGATGGGCAGAGAGCAGAGGAGGGGATAGAAAGGACAATACGAGCGAGGGAATGGAGTGTGGAGAGATGGAGCAAGGGAGGGAAGAGAACAGAGGAGGCGATAGAAAGAATGATAAGAGCGAGGCAACGGAGTGTGCCGAGATGGAGCAAGCTGGAAGAAGAGAACAGAGGTGGGGATAGAAAGGATGATAAGAGTGAGGGAACGCAGTGTGGAGAGATTGATCAAGCCGGGGGAAGAGGGCAGAGGAGGGGATAGAAAGGATGATAAGAGCAAGGGAACAGGCTTTGGCGAGATGGAGCAGGTGAGGGGAAGAAAGCAGAGCAGGTGAAAGGATGATAAGAGCGAGGGAACAGAGTGTGGAGAGATGGCGCAAGGGAGAGGAAGAGAGCTGAGGAGGTGAAAGGATGATAAGAGCGAGGGAACAGAGTGGAGGGATGTAGCAAGGAAGGGGGAGAGAGGAGAGGCTAGAAAAGGTGATAAGAGCGAGGGAACAGAGAGTGGAGAGATAGAGCAAGGGAGGGGAAGAGAGCAAAGGAGGGGATAAAAAGGATAGAAAGGACGATATGAGCGAGGGGACGGAGTGTGGAGAGATGGAGCAAGTGAGGGAAAGAAAGCAGAGTAGGTGAAAGGATGATAAGAGCGAGGGAACGGAGATGGAGCAAGGGAGGGGAGAGAGCAGAGGAGGGGATAGAAAGGATGATAAGAGTGAGGGAACGGAGGGTGGAGAGATGGAGCAAGGGATGGGAAGAGAGCAGAGGAGGGGATAGAAAGGATGATAAGAGTGAGGGAACGGAGTATGGAGAGATGGAGCAAGGGAGGGGAGGGAGGGGATAGAAAGGATAGAAAGGACGATAAGAGCGAGGGAACGGAGTGTGGAGAGATGGAGCAAGGGAGGGAAGAGAACAGAGGAGGCGATAGAAAGAATGATAAGAGCGAGGGAACAGAGAGTGGAGAGATAGAGCAAGGGAGGGGAAGAGAGCAAAGGAAGGGATAAAAAGGATAGAAAGGACGATATGAGCGAGGGGACGGAGTGTGGAGAGATGGAGCAAGTGAGGGAAAGAAAGCAGAGTAGGTGAAAGGATGATAGGAACTAGGGAACGGAGATGGAGCAAGGAAGGGGGAGAGAGCAGAGGAGGGGATAGAAAGAATGATAAGAGTGAGGGAACGGAGTATGGAGAGATGGAGCAAGGGAGAGGAGGGAGGGGATAGAAAGGATAGAAAGGACGATAAGAGCGAGGGAACGGAGTGTGGAGAGATTGATCAAACAGGGGGAAGAGAGCAGAGGAGGGGAGAGAAAGGATAGAAAGGACGATAAGAGCGAGGGAATGGAGTCTGGAAAGATGGAGCAAGCGAGGGGAATAGAGCAGAGGAGGGGATAGACAATATGATAAGAGCGAGGGAACGGAGTATGGAGAGATGGAGCAAGGGAGGGGAGGGAGGGGATAGAAAGGATAGAAAGGACGATAAGAGCGAGGGAACGGAGTGTGGAGAGATGGAGCAAGGGAGGGGAGGGAGCAGAGGAGGGGATAGAAAGGATAATAAGAGCGAGGGAACGGAGTGTGGAGAGATAGATCAAGCAGGGGGAAGAGAGCAGAGGAGGGGATAGAAAGGATAATAAGAACGAGGGAACGGAGTGTGGAGAGATGGAGCAAGGGAGGGGAAGAGAGTGGAGGAGGGGATAGAACGGATAATAAGAGCGAGGGAACGTAGTGTGGAGAGATGGAGCAAGCATGGGGACGAGAGCAGAGGAGGGGATAGAAAGGATAATAAGAGCGAGGGAACGGAGTGTGGAGAGATGGAGCAAGGGAGGGGAAGAGAACAGAGGAGGGGATAAAAAGGATGATAAGATTGAGGGAACCGAGTGTGGAGAGATGGAGCAAGGGAGGGGAAGAGAGGAGAGGATAGAAAAGGTGATAAGAGCGAGGGAACAGAGGGTGGAGAGATGAAGCAAGCTGGAAGAAGAGAACAGAGGAGGGGACAGAAAGGATGATAAGAGTGAGGGAACAGAGTGTGGCCAGGTGGAGCAAGGGAGAGGAAGAAAGCAGAGGAGGGGATAGAAAGGATGATAAGAGCGAGGGAACGGAGTGTGGAGAGATGGAGCAAGGGAGGGGAAGAGAGCAGAGGAGGGCATAAAAAGGACGATAAGAGTGAGGGAACAGAGTGTGGAGAGATGGAGCAAGGGAGGGGAAGAGAGAAGAGGAGGTGAAAGGATGATAAGAGCGAGGGAGCAGAGTGGAGAGATGTAGCCGGGAGGGGAAGGGAGGAGAGGATAGAAAAGGTGATAAGAGTGAGGGAACGGAGGGTGGAGAGATGGAGCAAGGGAGGGAAGAGAACAGACAGAGATGATAGAAAGAATGATAAGAGCGAGGCAACGGAGTGTGCCGAGATGGAGCAAGCTGGAAGAAGAGAACAGAGGAGGGGATAGAAAGGATGATAAGAGTGAGGGAACGCAGTGTGGAGAGATTGATCAAGCCGGGGGAAGAGAGCAGAGGAGGGGATAGAAAGGATGATAAGAGCGAGGGAACAGGGTGTGGAGAGATGGAGCAGGTGAGGGGAAGAAAGCAGAGCAGGTGAAAGGATGATAAGAGCGAGGGAACAGAGTGTGGAGAGATGGAGCAAGCTGGTAGAAGAGAACAGAGGAGGGGATAGAAAGGATGATAAGAGTGAGGGAACGGAGTGTGGACAGATGGAGCAAGGGAGGGGAAGAGAGCAGAGGAGGTGAAAGGATGATAAGAGCAAGGGAACAGAGTGGAGAGATGTAGCAAGGAAGGGGGAGAGAGGAGAGGATGGAAAACGTGATAAGAGCGAGGGAACGGACGGTGAAGAGATGGAGCAAAGGAGGGAAGAGAACAGAGGAGGCGATAGAAAGAATGATAAGAGCGAGGGAACAGAGAATCGAGAGATAGAGCAAGGGAGGGGAAGAGAGCAAATGAGGGGATAAAAAGGATAGAAAGGACGATAAGAGCGAGGGGACGGAGTGTGGAGAGATGGAGCAAGTGAGCGGAAGAAAGCAGAGGAGGGGATAGAAAGGATGATAAGAGTGAGGGAACTGAGGGTGGAGAGATGGAGCAAGGGATGGGCAGAGAGCAGAGGAGGGGATAGAAAGGATGATAAGAGTGAGGGAACTGAGGGTGGAGAGATGGAGCAAGGGATGCGAAGAGAGCAGAGGAGGGGATAGAAAGAATGATAAGACTGAGGGAACGGAGTGTGCCGAGATGGAGCAAGCTGGAAGAAGAGAACAGAGGAGGGGATAGAAAGGATGATAAGAGTGAGGGAACGCAGTGTGGAGAGATTGATCAAGCCGGGGGAAGAGGGCAGAACAGGGGATAGAAAGGATGATAAGTGCGAGGGAACAGGGTGTGGAGAGATGGGGCAGGTGAGGGGAAGAAAGCAGAGCAGGTGAAAGGATGATAAGAGCGAGGGAACAGAGTGTGGACAGGTGGAGCAAGGGTGGGGAAGAAAGCAGAGGAGGGGATAGAAAGGACAATAAGAGCGAGGGAGCGGAGTGTGGAGAGATGGAGCAAGGGAGGGGAAGAGAGCAGAGGAGGGGATAAAAAGGACGATAAGAGTGAGGGAACGGAGTGTGGAGAGATGGAGCAATGGAGGGGAAGAGAGCAGAGGAGGCGAAAGGATGATAAGAGCGAGGGAGCAGAGTGGAGAGATGTAGCAAGGGAGGGGGAGAGAGGAGAGGATAGAAAAGGTGATAAGAGCGAGGGAACGGAGGGTGGAGAGATGAAGCAAGCTGGAAGAAGAGAACAGAGGAGGGGATAGAAATGATGATAAGAGTGAGGGAACAGAGTGTGGCCAGGTGGAGCAAGGGAGAGGAAGAAAGCAGATTAGGGGATAGAAAGGACGATAATAGCGAGGGAACGGATTGTGGAGAGATGGAGCAAGGGAGGGGAAGAGAGCAGAGGAGGGGATAAAAAGGACGATAAGAGTGAGGGAACGGAGTGTGGAGAGATGGTGCAAGAGAGGGGAAGAGATAAGAGGAGGTGAAAGGATGATAAGAGCGAGTGAGCAGAGTGGAGAGATGTAGCAAGGGAGGGGAAGAGAGAAGAGGAGGCGATAGAAAGAATGATACGAGCGAGGGAACAGAGAGTGGAGAGATAGAGCAAGGGAGAGGAAGAGAGCAAAGGAGGGGATAATAAGGATAGAAAGGACGATATGAGCGAGGGGACGGAGTGTGGAGAGATGGAGCAAGTGAGGGGAAGAAAGCAGAGTAGGTGAAAGGATGATAAGAGCGAGGGAACGGAGATGGAGCAAGGGAGGGGGAGAGAGCAGAGGAGGGGATAGAAAGGATGATAAGAGTGAGGGAACGGAGGGTGGAGAGATGGAGCAAGGGATGGGAAGAGAACAGAGGAGGCGATAGAAAGAATGATAAGAGCGAGGCAATGGAGTGTGCCGAGATGGAGCAAGCTGGAAGAAGAGAACAGAGGTGGGGATATAAAGGATGACAAGAGTGAGGGAACGCAGTGTGGAGAGATTGATCAAGCCGGGGGAAGAGGGCAGAGGAGGGGATAGAAAGGATGATAAGAGCAAGGGAACAGGGTGTGGCGAGATGGAGCAGGTGAGGGGAAGAAAGCAGAGCAGGTGAAAGGATGATAACAGAGTGTGGAGAGATGGCACAAGGGAGAGGAAGAGAGCTGAGGAGGTGAAAGGATGATAAGAGCGAGGGAACAGAGTGGAGGGATGTAGCAAGGAAGGGGGAGAGAGGAGAGGATAGAAAAGGTGATAAGAGCGAGGGAACAGAGAGTGGAGAGATAGAGCAAGGGAGGGGAAGAGAGCAAAGGAGGGGATAAAAAGGATAGAAAGGACGATATGAGCGAGGGGACGGAGTGTGGAGAGATGGAGCAAGTGAGGGAAAGAAAGCAGAGTAGGTGAAAGGATGATAAGAGCGAGGGAACGGAGATGGAGCAAGGGAGGGGAGAGAGCAGAGGAGGGGATAGAAAGGATGATAAGAGTGAGTGAACGGAGGGTGGAGAGATGGAGCAAGGGATGGGAAGAGAGCAGAGGAGGGGATAGAAAGGATGATAAGAGTGAGGGAACGGAGTATGGAGAGATGGAGCAAGGGAGGGGAGGGAGGGGATAGAAAGGATAGAAAGGACGATAAGAGCGAGGGAACGGAGTGTGGAGAGATGGAGCAAGGGAGGGAAGAGAACAGAGGAGGCGAAAGAAAGAATGATAAGAGCGAGGGAACAGAGAGTGGAGAGATAGAGCAAGGGAGGGGAAGAGAGCAAAGGAAGGGATAAAAAGGATAGAAAGGACGATATGAGCGAGGGGACGGAGTGTGGAGAGATGGAGCAAGTGAGGGAAAGAAAGCAGAGTAGGTGAAAGGATGATAGGAGCGAGGGAACGGAGATGGAGCAAGGAAGGGGGAGAGAGCAGAGGAGGGGATAGAAAGAATGATAAGAGTGAGGGAACGGAGTATGGAGAGATGGAGCAAGGGAGGGGAGGGAGGGGATAGAAAGGATAGAAAGGACGATAAGAGCGAGGGAACGGAGTGTGGAGAGATGGAGCAAGGGAGGGGAGGGAGCAGAGGAGGGGATAGAAAGGATAATAAGAGCGAGGGAACGGAGTGTGGAGAGATTGATCAAACAGGGGGAAGCGAGCAGAGGAGGGGAGAGAAAGGATAGAAAGGACGATAAGAGCGAGGGAATGGAGTCTGGAAAGATTGAGCAAGGGAGGGGAAGAGAGCAGAGGAGGAGATAGACAATATGATAAGAGCGAGGGAACGGAGTATGGAGAGATGGAGCAAGGGAGGGGAGGGAGGGATAGAAAGGATAGAAGGGACGATAAGAGCGAGGGAACGGAGTGTGGAGAGATGGAGCAAGGGAGGGGAGGGAGCAGAGGAGGGGATAGAAAGGATAATAAGAGCGAGGGAATGGAGTGTGGAGAGATAGATCAAGTAGGGGGAAGAGAGCAGAGGAGGGGATAGAAAGGATAATAAGAACGAGGGAACGGAGTGTGGAGAGATGGAGCAAGGGAGGGGAAGAGAGCGGAGGAGGGGATAGAACGGATAATAAGAGCGAGGGAACGTAGTGTGGAGAGATGGAGCAAGCATGAGGGCGAGAGCAGAGGAGGGGATAGAAAGGATAATAAGAGCGAGGGAACGGAGTGTGGAGAGATGGAGCAAGGGAGGGGAAGAGAACAGAGGAGGGGATAAAAAGGATGATAAGAGTGAGGGAACGGAGTGTGGAGAGATGGAGCAAGGGAGGGGAAGAGAGCAGAGGAGGTGAAAGGATGATAAGAGCGAGGGGGCAGAGTGGAGAGATGTAGCAAAGGAGGGGGAGAGAGGAGAGGATAGAAAAGGTGATAAGAGCGAGGGAACGGAGGGTGGAGAGATGAAGCAAGCTGGAAGAAGAGAACAGAGGAGGGGACAGAAAGGATGATAAGAGTGAGGGAACAGAGTGTGGCCAGGTGGAGCAAGGGAGAGGAAGAAAGCAGAGGAGGGGATAGAAAGGACGATAAGAGCGAGGGAACGGAGTGTGGAGAGATGGAGCAAGGGAGGGGAAGAGTGCAGAGGAGGGGATAAAAAGGACGATAAGAGTGAGGGAACGGAGTGTGGAGAGATGGAGCAAGGGAGGGGAAGAGAGAAGAGGAGGTGAAAGGATGATAAGAGCTAGGGAGCAGAGTGGAGAGATGTAGCAAGGGAGGGGAAGAGAGGAGAGGATAGAAAAGGTGATAAGAGCGAGGGAACGGAGGGTGGAGAGATGGAGCAAGGGAGGGAAGAGAACAGACAGAGATGATAGAAAGAATGATAAGAGCGAGGCAACGGAGTGTGCCGAGATGGAGCAAGCTGGAAGAAGAGAACAGAGGAGGGGATAGAAAGGATGATAAGAGTGAGGGAACGCAGTGTGGAGAGATTGATCAAGCCGGGGGAAGAGAGCAGAGGAGGGGATAGAAAGGATGATAAGAGCGAGGGAACAGGGTGTGGAAAGATGGAGCAGGTGAGGGGAAGAAAGCAGAGCAGGTGAAAGGATGATAAGAGCGAGGGAACAGAGTGTGGAGAGATGGAGCAAGCTGGTAGAAGAGAACAGAGGAGGGGATAGAAAGGATGATAAGAGTGAGGGAACGGAGTGTGGACAGATGGAGCAAGGGAGGGGAAGAGAGCAGAGGAGGTGAAAGGATGATAAGAGTGAGGGAACAGAGTGGAGAGATGTAGCAAGGAAGGGGGAGAGAGGAGAGGATGGAAAAGGTGATAAGAGCGAGGGAACGGAGGGTGAAGAGATGGAGCAAAGGAGGGAAGAGAACAGAGGAGGCGATAGAAAGAATGATAAGAGCGAGGGAACAGAGAATCGAGAGATAGAGCAAGGGAGGGGAAGAGAGCAAATGAGGGGATAAAAAGGATAGAAAGGACGATAAGAGCGAGGGGACGGAGTGTGGAGAGATGGAGCAAGTGAGCGGAAGAAAGCAGAGGAGGGGATAGAAAGGATGATAAGAGTGAGGGAACTGAGGGTGGAGAGATGGAGCAAGGGATGGGCAGAGAGCAGAGGAGGGGATAGAAAGGATGATAAGAGTGAGGGAACTGAGGGTGGAGAGATGGAGCAAGGGATGGGCAGAGAGCAGAGGAGGGGATAGAAAGGATGATAAGAGTGAGGGAACTGAGGGTGGAGAGATGGAGCAAGGGATGGGAAGAGAACAGAGGAGGGGATAGAAAGGATGATAAGAGCGAGGGAACAGAGTGTGGACAGGTGGAGCAAGGCTGGGGAAGAAAGCAGAGGAGGGGATAAAAAGGACGATAAGAGTGAGGGAACGGAGTGTGGAGAGAAGGAGCAATGGAGGGGAAGAGAGCAGAGGAGGCGAAAGGATGATAAGAGCGAGGGAGCAGAGTGGAGAGATGTAGCAAGGGAGGGGGAGAGAGGAGAGGATAGAAAAGGTGATAAGAGCGAGGGAACGGAGGGTGGAGAGATGAAGCAAGCTGGAAGAAGAGAACAGAGGAGGGGATAGAAATGATGATAAGAGTGAGGGAACAGAGTGTGGCCAGGTGGAGCAAGGGAGAGGAAGAAAGCAGATTAGGGGATAGAAAGGACGATAAGAGCGAGGGAACGGATTGTGGAGAGATGGAGCAAGGGAGGGGAAGAGAGCAGAGGAGGGGATAAAAAGGACGATAAGAGTGAGGGAACGGAGTGTGGAGAGATGGAGCAAGAGAGGGGAAGAGATAAGAGGAGGTGAAAGGATGATAAGAGCGAGGGAGCAGAGTGGAGAGATGTAGCAAGGGAGGGGAAGAGAGGAGAGGAGGCGATAGAAAGAATGATACGAGCGAGGGAACAGATAGTGGAGAGATAGAGCAAGGGAGGGGAAGAGAGCAAAGGAGGGGATAATAAGGATAGAAAGGACGATATGAGCGAGGGGACGGAATGTGGAGAGATGGAGCAAGTGAGGGGAAGAAAGCAGAGTAGGTGAAAGGATGATAAGAGCGAGGGAACGGAGATGGAGCAAGGGAGGGGGAGAGAGCAGAGGAGGGGATAGAAAGGATGATAAGAGTGAGGGAACGGAGGGTGGAGAGATGGAGCAAGGGATGGGAAGAGAGCAGAGGAGGGGATAGAAAGGATGATAAGAGTGAGGGAACGGAGTGTGGAGAGATGGAGCAAGGGAGGAGAGGGAGAGGATAGAAAGGATAGAAAGGATAATAAGAGCGAGGGAACGGAGTGTGGAGAGATTGATCAAACAGGGGGAAGAGAGCAGAGGAGGGGAGAGAAAGGATGATAAGAGTGAGGGAACGGAGTGTGGCCAGGTGGAGCAAGGGAGAGGAAGAAAGCAGAGGAGGGGATATAAAGGACGATAAGAGCGAGGGAACGGATTGTGGAGAGATGGAGCAAGGGAGGGGAAGAGAGCAGAGGAGGGGATAAAAGGACGATAAGAGCGAGGGAACGGAGGGTGGAGAGAAGGAGCAAGGGAGGGAAGAGAACAGAGGAGGCGATAGAAAGAATGATAAGAGCGAGGGAACAGAGAGTGGAGAGATAGAGCAAGGGAGGGGAAGAGAGCAAAGGAGGGGATAAAAAGGATAGAAAGGACGATATGAGCGAGGGGATGGAGAGTGGAGAGATGGAGCAAGTGAGGGGAAGAAAGCCGAGTAGGTGAAAGGATGATAAGAGCGAGGGAACGGAGATGGAGCAAGGGAGGGGGAGAGAGCAGAGGAGGGGATAGAAAGGATGATAAGAGTGAGGGAACCGAGGGTGGAGAGATGGAGAAAGGGATGGGGCGAGAGCAGAGGAGGGGATAGAAAGGATGATAAGAGTGAGGGAACGGAGTGTGGAGAGATTGAGCAAGGGAGGGGAGGGAGGGAATAGAAAGGATAGAAAGGATAATAAGAGCGAGGGAACGGAGTTTGGAGAGATTTATCAAACAGGAGGAAGAGAGCAGAGGAGGGGAGAGAAAGGATAGAAAGGACGATAAGAGCGAGGGAATGGAGTCTGGAGAGATGGAGCAAGGGAGGGGAGGAGAGCAGAGGAGGGGATAGACAATATGATAAGAGCCAGGGAACGGACTGTGGAGAGATAGATCAAGCAGGGGGAAGAGAGCAGAGGAGGGGATAGAAAGGATAATAAGAACGAGGGAACGGAGTGTGGAGAGATGGAGCAAGGGAGGGGAAGAGAGCGGAGGAGGGGATAGAACGGATAATAAGAGCGAGGGAACGTAGTGTGGAGAGATGGAGCAAGCATGGGGACGAGAGCAGAGGAGGGGATCGAAAGGATAATAAGAGTGAGGGAACGGAGTGTGGAGAGATGGCGCAAGGGAGGGGGAGAGAGGAGAGGATGGAAAGGGTGATAAGAGCGAGGGAACAGAGTATGGAGAGATAGAGCAAGAGAGAGGAAGAGAGCAGAGGAGGGGATAGAAAGGATGATAAGAGCGAGGGAATGGAGTGTGGAGAGATGGAGCAAGGTAGGGGAAGAGAGCAGAGGAGGGGACAGAAAGGATGATAAGAGTAAGGGAACGTAGTGTGGAGAGATGGAGCGGGATGGGAGAAGAGAGCAGAGGAGGGGATAGAAAGGATGATAAGAGTGAGGGAACAGAGTGTAGAGATGGAGCAAGGGAGGGGGAGAGAGGAGAGTATAGAAAAGGTGGTAAGAGCGAGGGAACAGAGGGTGGAGAGATGGAGCAAGGGAGGGAAGAGAACAGAGGAGGCGATAGAAAGAATGATAAGAGCGAGGGAACAGAGTGTGGACAGGTGGAGCAAGGCAGGGGAAGAAAGCAGAGGAGGGGATAGAAAGGACGATAAGAGCGAGGGAACGGAGTGTGGAGAGATGGAGCAAGGGAGGGGAAGAGAACAGAGGAGGGGATAAAAAGGATGATAAGAGTGAGGGAACGGAGTGTGGAGAGATGGAACAAGGGAGGGGAAGAGAGCAGAGGAGGTGAAAGGATGATAAGAGCGAGGGAGTAGAGTGGAGAGATGTAGCAAGGGAGGGGGAGAGAGGAGAGGATAGAAAAGGTGATAAGAGCGAGGGAACGGAGGGTGGAGAGATGGAGCAAAGGAGGGAAGAGAACAGAGGAGGCGATAGAAAGAATGATAAGAGCGAGGGAACAGAGAATCGAGAGATAGAGCAAGGGAGGGGAAGAGAGCAAAGGAGGGGATAAAAAGGATAGAAAGGACGATAAGAGTGAGGGGACTGAGTGTGGAGAGATGGAGCAAGTGAGCGGAAGAAAGTAGAGGAGGGGATAGAAAGGATGATAAGAGTGAGGGAACTGAGGGTGGAGAGATGGAGCAAGGGATGGGCAGAGAGCAGAGGAGGGGATATAAAGGATGATAAGAGTGAGGGAACTGAGGGTGGAGAGATGGAGAAAGGGATGGGAAGAGAGCAGAGGAGGGGATAGAAAGGATGATAAGAGTGAGGGAACGGAGTGTGGACAGATAGAGCAAGGGAGGGGAAGAGAGCAGAGGAGGTGAAAGGATGATAAGAGCGAGGGAACAGAGTGGAGGGATGTAGCAAGGGAGGGGGAGAGAGGAGAGGATAGGAAAGGTGATAAGAGCGAGGGAACAGAGAGTGGAGAGATAGAGCAAGGGAGAGGAAGAGAGCAGAGGAGGGGATAGAAAGGACGATAAGAGCGAGGGAATGGGGTGCGGAGAGATGGAGCAAGGGAGAGAAGAGAACAGAGGAGGCAATAGAAAGAATGATAAGAGCGAGGCAACGGAGTGTGGAGAGATGGAGCAAGCTGGAAGAAGAGAACAGAGGTGGGGATAGAAAGGATGATAAGAGTGAGGGAACGCAGTGTGGAGAGATTGATCAAGCCGGGGGAAGAGGGCAGAGGAGGGGATATAAAGGATGATAAGAGCAAGGGAACAGGGTGTGGCGAGATGGAGCAGGTGAGGGGAAGAAAGCAGAGCAGGTGAAAGGATGATAAGAGCGAGGGAACAGAGTGTGGAGAGATGGCGCAAGGGAGAGGAAGAGAGCTGAGGAGGTGAAAGGATGATAAAAGCGAGGGAACAGAGTGGAGGGATGTAGCAAGGAAGGGGGAGAGAGGAGAGGATAGAAAATGTGATAAGAGCGAGGGAACGGAGGGTGGAGAGATGGAGCAAGGGAGGGAAGAGAACAGAGGAGGCGATAGAAAGAATGATAAGAGCGAGGGAACAGAGAGTGGAGAGATAGAGCAAGGGAGGGGAAGAGAGCAAAGGAAGGGATAAAAAGGATAGAAAGGACGATATGAGCGAGGGGACGGAGTGTGGAGAGATGGAGCAAGTGAGGGAAAGAAAGCAGAGTAGGTGAAAGGATGATAGGAGCGAGGGAACGGAGATGGAGCAAGGAAGGGGGAGAGAGCAGAGGAGGGGATAGAAAGAATGATAAGAGTGAGGGAACGGAGGGTGGAGAGATGGAGCAAGGGATGTGAAGAGAGCAGAGGAGGGGATAGGAAGGATGATAAGAGTGAGGGAATGGAGTATGGAGAGATGGAGCAAGGGGAGGGAGGGGATAGAAAGGATAGAAAGGACGATAAGAGCGAGGGAACGGAGTGTGGAGAGATGGAGCAAGGGAGGGGAAGAGAGCAGAGGAGGGGATAGACAATATGATAAGAGCGAGGGAACGGAGTATGGAGAGATGGAGCAAGGGAGGGGAGGGAGGGGATAGAAAGGATAGAAAGGACGATAAGAGCGAGGGAACGGAGTGTGGAGAGATTGATCAAACAGGGGGAAGAGAGCAGATGAGGGGGGAGAAAGGATAGAAAGGACGATAAGAGCGAGGGAATGGAGTCTGGAAAGATGGAGCAAGGGAGGGGAAGAGAGCAGAGGAGGGGATAGACAATATGATAAGAGCAAGGGAACGGAGTATGGAGAGATGGAGCAAGGGAGGGGAGGGAGGGGATAGAAAGGATAGAAAGGACGATAAGAGCGAGGGAACGGAGTGTGGAGAGATGGAGCAAAGGAGGGGAGGGAGCAGAGGAGGGGATAGAAAGGATAATAAGAGCGAGGGAACAGAGTGTGGAGAGATGGAGCAAGGGAGGGGAAGAGAGCGGAGGAGGGGATAGAAAGGATAATAAGAATGAGGGAACGGAGTGTGGAGAGATGGAGCAAGGGAGGGGAAGAGAGCGGAGGAGGGGATAGAACGGATAATAAGAGCGAGGGAACGTAGTGTGGAGAGATGGAGCAAGCATGGGGACGAGAGCAGAGGAGGGGATAGAAAGGATAATAAGAGCGAGGGAACGGAGTGTGGAGAGATGGAGCAAGGGAGGGGGAGAGAGGAGAGGATGGAAAGGGTGATAAGAGCGAGGGAACAGAGTGTGGAGAGACAGAGCAAGGGAGAGGAAGAGAGCAGAGGAGGGGATAGAAAGGACGATAAGAGCGAGGGAATGGAGTGTGGAGACATGGAGCAAGGTAGGGGAAGAGAGCAGAGGAGGGGATAGAAAGGATGATAAGAGTGAGGGAACGTAGTGTGGAGAGATGGAGCGGGATGGGAGAAGAGAGCAGAGGAGGGGACAGAATGGATGATAAGAGTGAGGGAACAGAGTGTAGAGATGGAGCAAGGGAGGGGGAGAGAGGACAGTATAGAAAAGGTGGTAAGAGCGAGGGAACGGAGGGTGGAGAGATGGAGCAATGGAGGGAAAGAAAGCAGAGGAGGGGATAGAAAGGACGATAAGAACGTGGGAACGGAGTGCGGAGAGATGGAGCAAGGGAGGGGAAAAGAGCAGAGGAGGGGATAAAACGGACAATAAGAGTGAGGGAACGGAGTGTGGAGAGATGGAGCAATGGAGGGGAAGAGAGCAGAGGAGGCGAAAGGATGATAAGAGCGAGGGAGCAGAGTGGAGAGATGTAGCAAGGGAGGGGGAGAGAGGAGAGTATAGAAAAGGTGATAAGAGCGAGGGAACAGAGTGTGGACAGGTGGATCAAGGCTGGGGAAGAAAGCAGAGGAGGGGATATAAAGGACGATAAGAGCGAGGGAACGGATTGTGGAGAGATGGAGCAAGGGAGGGGAAGAGAGCAGAGGAGGGGATAAAAGGACGATAAGAGCGAGGGAACGGAGGGTGGAGAGATGGAGCAAGGGAGGGAAGAGAACAGAGGAGGCGATAGAAAGAATGATAAGAGCGAGGGAACAGAGAGTGGATAGATAGAGCAAGGGAGGGGAAGAGAGCAAAGGAGGGGATAAAAAGGATAGAAAGGACGATATGAGCGAGGGGACGGAGTGTGGAGAGATGGAGCAAGTGAGGGGAAGAAAGCAGAGTAGGTGAAAGGATGATAAGAGCGAGGGAACGGAGCTGGAGCAAGGGAGGGGGAGAGAGCAGAGGAGGGGATAGAAAGGATGATAAGAGCGAGGGAACGGAGGGTGGAGAGATGGAGCAAGAAATGGGAAGAGAGCAGAGGAGGGGATAGAAAGGATGATAAGAGTGAGGGAACAGAGTGTGGAGAGATGGAGCAAGGGAGGGGAGGGAGGGGATAGAAAGGATAGAAAGGATAACAAGAGCGAGGGAACGGAGTGTGGAGAGATTTATCAAATAGGGGGAAGAGAGCAGAGGAGGGGAGTGAAAGGATAGAAAGGACGATAAGAGCGAGGGAATGGAGTCTGGAGAGATGGAGCAAGGGAGGGGAAGAGAGCAGAGGAGGGGATAGACAATATGATAAGAGCCAGGGAACGGACTGTGGAGAGATAGATCAAGCAGGGGGAAGAGAGCAGAGGAGGGGATAGAAAGGATAATAAGAACGAGGGAACGGAGTGTGGAGAGATGGAGCAAGGGAGGGGAAGAGAGCGGAGGAGGGGATAGAATGGATAATAAGAGCGAGGGAACGTAGTGTGGAGAGATGGAGCAAGCGTGGGGACGAGAGCAGAGGTGATAGAAAGGATAATAAGAGTGAGGGAACGGAGTGTGGAGAGATGGAGCAAGGGAGGGGGAGAGAGGAGAGGATGGAAAGGGTGATAAGAGCGAGGGAACAAAGTGTGGAGAGATAGAGCAAGAGAGAGGAAGAGAGCAGAGGAGGGGATAGAAAGGATGATAAGAGCGAGGGAATGGAGTGTGGAGAGATGGAGCAAGGTAGGGGAAGAGAGCAGAGGAGGGGACGGAAAGGATGATAAGAGTGAGGGAACGCAGTGTGGAGAGATGGAGCGGGATGGGAGAAGAGAGCAGAGGACGGGATAGAAAGGATGATAAGAGTGAGGGAACAGAGTGTAGAGATGGAGCAAGGGAGGGGGAGAGAGGAGAGTATAGAAAAGGTGGTAAGAGCGAGGGAACGGAGGGTGGAGAGATGGAGCAAGGGAGGGAAGAGAACAGAGGAGGCGATAGAAAGAATGATAAGAGCGAGGGAACAGAGTGTGGACAGGTGGAGCAAGGCAGGGGAAGAAAGCAGAGGAGGGGATAGAAAGGATGATAAGAGCGTGGGAGCGGATTGTGGAGAAATGGAGCAAGGGAGGGGAAGAGAGCAGAGGAGGGGATAAAACAGACGATAAGAGTGAGGGAACGGAGTGTGGAGAGATGGAGCAATGGAGGGGAAGAGAGCAGAGGAGGCAAAAGGATGATAAGAGCGAGGGAGCAGAGTGGAGAGATGTAGCAAGGGAGGGGGAGAGAGGAGAGGATAGAAAAGGTGATAAGAGCGAGGGAATGGAGGGTGGAGAGATGAAGCAAGCTGGAAGAAGAGAACAGAGGAGGGGATAGAAATGATGATAAGAGTGGGGGAACGGAGTGTGGCCAGGTGGAGCAAGGGAGAGGAAGAGAGCAGATTAGGGGATAGAAAGGACGATAAGAGCGAGGGAACGGATTGTGGAGAGATGGAGCAAGGGAGGGGAAGAGAGCAGAGGAGGGGATAAAAAGGACGATAAGAGTGAGGGAACGGAGTGTGGAGAGATGGAGCAAGATAGGGGAAGAGATAAGAGGAGGTGAAAGGATGATAAGAGCGAGGGAGCAGAGTGGAGAGATGTAGCAAGGGAGGGTAAGAGAGGAGAGGATAGAAAAGGTGATAAGAGCGAGGGAACGGAGGGTGGAGAGATGGAGCAAGGGAGGGAAGAGAACAGAGGAGGCGATAGAAAGAATGATACGAGCGAGGGAACAGAGAGTGGAGAGATAGAGCAAGGGAGGGGAAGAGAGCAAAGGAGGGGATAATAAGGATAGAAAGGACGATATGAGCGAGGGGACGGAGTGTGGAGCTATGGAGCAAGTGAGGGGAAGAAAGCAGAGTAGGTGAAAGGATGATAAGAGCGAGGGAACGGAGATGGAGCAAGGGAGGGGGAGAGAGCAGAGGAGGGGATAGAAAGGATGATAAGAGTGAGGGAACGGAGGGTGGAGAGATGGAGCAAGGGATGGGAATAGAGCAGAGGAGGGGATAGAAAGGATGATAAGAGTGAGGGAACGGAGTGTGAAGAGATGGAGCAAGGGAGGGGAGGGAGAGGATAGAAAGGATAGAAAGGATAATAAGAGCGAGGGAACGGAGTGTGGAGAGATTGATCAAACAGGGGGAAGAGAGCAGAGGAGGGGAGAGAAAGGATGATAAGAGTGAGGGAACGGAGTGTGGCCAGGTGGAGCAAGGGAGAGGAAGAAAGCAGAGGAGGGGATATAAAGGACGATAAGAGCGAGGGAACGTATTGTGGAGAGATGGAGCAAGGGAGGGGAAGAGAGCAGAGGAGGGGATAAAAGGACGATAAGAGCGAGGGAACGGAGGGTGGAGAGATGGAGCAAGGGAGGGAAGAGAACAGAGGAGGCGATAGAAAGAATGATAAGAGCGAGGGAACAGAGAGTGGAGAGATAGAGCAAGGGAGGGGAAGAGAGCAAAGGAGGGGATAAAAAGGATAGAAAGGACGATATGAGCGAGGGGACGGAGTGTGGAGAGATGGAGCAAGTGAGGGGAAGAAAGCAGAGTAGGTGAAAGGATGATAAGAGCGAGGGAACGGAGCTGGAGCAAGGGAGGGGGAGAGAGCAGAGGAGGGGATAGGAAGGATGATAAGAGTGAGGGAACGCAGTGTGGAGAGATGGAGCGGGATGGGAGAAGAGAGCAGAGGAGGGGATAGAAAGGATGATAAGAGTGAGGGAACAGAGTGTAGAGATGGAGCAAGGGAGGGGGAGAGAGGAGAGTATAGAAAAGGTGGTAAGAGCGAGGGAACGGAGGGTGGAGAGATGGAGCAAGGGAGGGAAGAGAACAGAGGAGGCGATAGAAAGAATGATAAGAGCGAGGGAACAGAGTGTGGACAGGTGGAGCAAGGCAGGGGAAGAAAGCAGAGGAGGGGATAGAAAGGACGATAAGAGCGAGGGAACAGAGTGTGGAGAGATGGAGCAAGGGAGGGGAAGAGAACAGAGGAGGGGATAAAAAGGATGATAAGAGTGAGGGAACGGAGTGTGGAGAGATGGAGCAAGGGAGGGGAAGAGAGCAGAGGAGGTGAAAGGATAAGAGCGAGGGAGTAGAGTGGAGAGATGTAGCAAGGGAGGGGGAGAGAGGAGAGGATAGAAAAGGTGATACGAGCGGGAAAACGGAGGGTGGAGAGATGAAGCAAGCTGGAAGAAGAGAACAGAGGAGGGGATAGAAAGGATGATAAGAGTGAGGGAACGGAGTGTGGCCAGGTGGAGCAAGGGAGAGGAAGAAAGCAGTGGAGGGGATAGAAAGGACGATAAGAGCGAGGGAACGGATTGTGGAGAGATGGAGCAAGGGAGGGGAAGAGAGCAGAGGAGGGGATAAAAAGGACGATAAGAGTGAGGGAACGGAGTGTGGAGAGATGGAGCAAGGGAGGGGAAGAGAGAAGAGGAGGTGAAAGGATGATAAGAGCGAGGGAGCAGAGTGGAGAGATGTAGCAAGGGAGGGGAAGAGAGGAGAGGATAGAAAAGGTGATAAGAGCGAGGGAACGGAGGGTGGAGAGATGGAGCAAGGGAGGGAAGAGAACAGTGGAGGTGATAGAAGGAATGATAAGAGCAAAGCAACGGAGTGTGCCGAGATTGAGCAAGCTGAACGAAGAGGACAGAGGAGGGGATAGAAAGGATGATAAGAGTGAGGGAACGCCGTGTGGAGAGATTGATCAAGTCGGGGGAAGAGAGCAGAGGAGGGGATAGAAAGGATGATAAGAGCGAGGGAACAGGGTGTGGAGAGATGGAGCAGGTGAGGGGAAGAAAGCAGAGCAGGTGAAAGGATGATAAGAGCGAGGGAACAGAGTGTGGAGAGATGGAGCAAGCTGGTAGAAGAGAACAGAGGAGGGGATAGAAAGGATGATAAGAGTGAGGGAACGGAGTGTGGACAGATGGAGCAAGGGAGGGAAAGAGAGCAGAGGAGGTGAAAGGATGATAAGAGCGAGGGAACAGATTGGAGAGATGGAGCAAGGGAGGGGGAGAGAGGAGAGTATAGAAAAGGTGGTAAGAGCGAGGGAACGGAGGGTGGAGAGATGGAGCAAGGGAGGGAAGTGAACAGAGGAGGCGATAGAAAGAATGATAAGAGCGAGGGAACAGAGTGTGGAGAGATGGAGCAAGGGAGGGGAAGAGAACAGAGGAGGGGATAAAAAGGATGATAAGAGTGAGGGAACGGAGTGTGGAGAGATGGAGCAAGGGAGGGGAAGAGAGCAGAGGAGGTGAAAGGATAAGAGCGAGGGAGTAGAGTGGAGAGATGTAGCAAGGGAGGGGGAGAGAGGAGAGGATAGAAAAGGTGATAAGAGGGCGGGAACGGAGGGTGGAGAGATGAAGCAAGCTGGAAGAAGAGAACAGAGGAGGTGATAGAAAGGATGATAAGAGTGAGGGAACGCAGTGTGGCCAGGTGGAGCAAGGGAGAGGAAGAAAGAAGAGGAGGGGATAGAAAGGACGATAAGAGCGAGGGAACGGATTGTGGAGAGATGGAGCAAGGGAGGGGAAGAGAGCAGAGGAGGGGATAAAAAGGACGATAAGAGTGAGGGAACGGAGTGTGGAGAGATGGAGCAAGGGAGAGGAAGAGAGCAGAGGGGGGGATAGAAAGGACGATAAGAGCGAGGGAATGGAGTGTGGAGAGATGGAGCAAGGGAGGGAAGAGAACAGAGGAGGCGATAGAAAGAATGATAAGAGCGAGGCAATGGAGTGTGCCGAGATGGAGCAAGCTGGAAGAAGAGAACAGAGGTGGGGATAGAAAGGATGATAAGAGTGAGGGAACGCAGTGTGGAGAGATTGATCAAGCCGGGGGAAGAGGGCAGAGGAGGGGATAGAAAGGATGATAAGAGCAAGGGAACAGGGTGTGGCGAGATGGAGCAGGTGAGGGGAAGAAAGCAGAGCAGGTGAAAGGATGATAAGAGCGAGGGAACAGAGTGTGGAGAGATGGCGCAAGGGAGAGGAATAGAGCTGAGGAGGTGAAAGGATGATAAGAGCGAGGGAACAGAGTGGAGAGATGTAGCAAGGAAGGGGGAGAGAGGAGAGAATAGAAAAGGTGATAAGAGCGAGGGAACGGAGGGTGGAGAGATGGAGCAAGGGAGGGAAGAGAACAGAGGAGGGGATAGAAAGAATAAGAGTGAGGGAACGGAGGGTGGAGAGATGGAGCAAGGGATGGGAAGAGAGCAGAGGAGGGGATAGGAAGGATGATAAGAGTGAGGGAACGGAGTATGGAGAGATGGAGCAAGGGAGGGTAGGGAGGGGATAGAAAGGATAGAAAGGACAATAAGAGCGAGGGAACGGAGTGTGGAGAGATGGAGCAAGGGAGGGGAGGGAGCAGAGGAGGGGATAGAAAGGATAATAAGAGCGAGGGAACGGAGTGTGGAGAGATTGATCGAACAGGGGAAGAGAGCAGAGGAGGGGATTGAAAGGATAGAAAGGACGATAAGAGCGAGGGAATGGAGTCTGGAAAGATGGAGCAAGGGAGGGGAAGAGAGCAGAGGAGGGGATAGACAATATGATAAGAGCGAGGGAACGGAGTATGGAGAGATGGAGCAAGGGAGGGGAGGGAGGGGATAGAAAGGATAGAAAGGACGATAAGAGCGAGGGAACAGAGTGTGGAGAGATGGAGCAAGGGAGGGGAGGGAGCAGAGGAGGGGATAGAAAGGATAATAAGAGCGAGGGAATGGAGTGTGGAGAGATAGATCAAGCAGGGGGAAGAGACCAGAGGAGGGGATAGAAAGGATAATAAGAACGAGGGAACGGAGTGTGGAGAGATGGAGCAAGGGAGGGGAAGAGAGCGGAGGAGGGGATAGAACGGATAATAAGAGCGAGGGAACGTAGTGTGGAGAGATGGAGCAATCATGGGGACGAGAGCAGAGGAGGGGATAGAAAGGATAATAAGAGCGAGGGAACGGAGTGTGGAGAGATGGAGCAAGGGAGGGGGAGAGAGGAGAGGATGGAAAGGGTGATAAGAGCGAGGGAACAGAGTGTGGAGAGATAGAGCAAGGGAGAGGAAGAGAGCAGAGGAGGGGATAGAAAGGACGATAAGAGCGAGGGAATGGAGTGTGGAGACATGGAGCAAGATAGGGGAAGAGAGCAGAGGAGGGGATAGAAAGGATGATAAGAGTGAGGGAACGTAGTGTGGAGAAATGGAGAGGGATGGGAGAAGAGAGCAGAGGAAGGGATAGAATGGATGATAAGAGTGAGGGAACAGAGTGTAGAGATGGAGCAAGGGAGGGGGAGAGAGGACAGTATAGAAAAGGTGGTAAGAGCGAGGGAACGGAGGGTGGAGACATGGAGCAAGGGAGGGAAGAGAGCAGAGGAGGGGATAAAAAGGACGATAAGAGTGAGGGAACGGAGTGTGGGGAGATGGAGCAATGGAGGGGAAGAAAGCAGAGGAGGGGATAGAAAGGACGATAAGAGCGTGGGAACGGAGTGTGGAGAGATGGAGCAAGAGAGGGGAAGAGAGCAGAGGAGGGGATAAAATGGACGATAAGAGTGAGGGAACGGAGTGTGGAGAGATGGAGCAATGGAGGGGAAGAGAGCAGAGGAGGCGAAAGGATGATAAGAGCGAGGGAGCAGAGTGGAGAGATGTAGCAAGGGAGGGGGAGAGAGGAGAGTATAGAAAAGGTGATAAGAGCGAGGGAACAGAGTGTGGACAGGTGGAGCAATGGAGGGGAAGAAAGCAGAGGAGGGGATAGAAAGGACGATAAGAGCGTGGGAACGGAGTGTGGAGAGATGGAGCAAGGGAGGGGAAGAGAGCAGAGGAGGGGATAAAATGGACGATAAGAGTGAGGGAACGGAGTGTGGAGAGATGGAGCAATGGAGGGGAAGAGAGCAGAGGAGGCGAAAGGATGATAAGAGCGAGGGAGCAGAGTGGAGAGATGTAGCAAGGGAGGGGGAGAGAGGAGAGTATAGAAAAGGTGATAAGAGCGAGGGAACAGAGTGTGGACAGGTGGAGCAAGGCAGGGGAAGAAAGCAGAGGAGGGGATAGAAAGGACGATAAGAGCGTGGGAACGGAGTGTGGAGAGATGGAGCAAGGGAGGGGAAGAGAGCAGAGGAGGGGATAAAAAGGACGATAAGAGTGAGGGAACGGAGTGTGGAGAGATGAAGCAATGGAGGGGAAGAGAGCAGAGGAGGCGAAAGGATGATAAGAGCGAGGGAGCAGAGTGGAGAGATGTAGCAAGGGAGGGGAAGAGAGGAGAGGATAGAAAAGGTGATAAGAGCGAGGGAACGGAGGGTGGAGAGATGAATCAAGCTGGAAGAAGAGAACAGAGGAGGGGATAGAAAAGATGATAAGAGTGAGGGAACGGAGTGTGGCCAGGTGGAGCAAGGGAGAGGAAGAAAGCAGAGGAGGGGATAGAAAGGATGATAAGATCGAGGGAACCGATTGTGGAGAGATGGCGCAAGGGAGGGGAAGAGAGCAGAGGAGGAGATAACAAGGACGATAAGAGTGAGGGAACGGAGTGTGGAGAGATGGAGCAAGGGAGGGGAAGAGAGAAGAGGAGGTGAAAGGATGATAAAAGCGAGGGAGCAGAGTGGAGAGACGTAGCAAGGGAGGGGAAGAGAGGAGAGGATAGAAAAGGTGATAAGAGCGAGGGAACGGAGGGTGGAGAGATGGAGCAAGGGAGGGAAGAGAACAGAGGAGGCGATAGAAAGAATGATAAGAGCGAGGCAACGGAGTGTGCCGAGATGGAGCAAGCTGGAAGAAGAGAACAGAGGAGGGGATAGAAAGGATGATAAGAGTGAGGGAACGCAGTGTGGAGAGATTAATCAAGCCGGGGGAAGAGAGCAGAGGAGGGGATAGAAAGGATGATAAAAGCGAGGGAACAGGGTGTGGAGAGATGGAGCAGGTGAGGGGAAGAAAGCAGAGCAGGTGAAAGGATGATAAGAGCGAGAGAACAGAGTGTGGATAATGGAGCAAGCTGGAAGAAGAGAACAGAGGAGGGGATAGAAAGGATGATAAGAGTGAGGGAACAAAGTGTGGACAGATGGAGCAAGGGAGGGGAAGAGAGCAGAGGAGGTGAAAGGATGATAAGAGCGAGGGAACAGAGTGGAGAGATGTAGCAAGGAAGGGGGAGAGAGGAGAGGATGGAAAAGGTGATAAGAGCGAGGGAACGGAGAGTGGAGAGATGGAGCAAAGTAGGGAAGAGAACAGAGGAGGCGATAGAAAGAATGAATAGAGCGAGGGAACAGAGAGTCGAGAGATAGAGCAAGGGAGGGGAAGAGAGCAAAGGAGGGGATAAAAAGGATAGAAAGGACGATAAGAGCGAGGGGACGGAGTGTGGAGAGATCGAGCAAGTGAGCGGAAGAAAGCAGAGGGGGGATAGAAAGGATGATAAGAGTGAGTGAACTGAGGGTGGAGAGATGGAGCAAGGGATGGGCAGAGAGCAGAGGAGGGGATAGAAAGGATGATAAGAGTGAGGGAACTGAGGGTGGAGAGATGGAGCAAGGGATGGGAAGAGAGCAGAGGAGGGGATAGAAAGGATGATAAGAGTAAGGGAACGGAGTGTGGAGAGATGGAGCAAGGGAGGGGGGGAGGGGATAAAAAGGATAGAAAGGACGATAATAGCGAGGGAACGGAGTGTGGAGAGATGGAGCAAGGGAGGGGAGGGAGCAGAGGAGGGGATAGAAAGGATAATAATAGCGAGGGAACGGAGTGTGGAGAGATTGATCAAACAGGTGGAAGAGAGCAGAGGAGGTGAGAGAAAGGATAGAAAGGACGATAAGAGCGAGAGAACGGAGTCTGGAGAGATGGAGCAAGGGAGCGCGAGAGAGGAGGGGATAGAAAGGATGATAAGAGCGAGGGAACGGAGTGTGGAGAGATGGAGAAAGGGAGGGGAAGAGAGCGGAGGAGGGGATAGAAAAGATAATAAGAGCAAGGGAACGTAGTGTGGAGAGATGGAGCAAGCAGGGGGACGAGAGCAGAGGAGGGGATAGAAAGGATAATAAGAGGGAGGGAACGAAGTGTGGAGAGATGGAGCAAGGGAGGGGGAGAGAGGAGAGGATGGAAAGGGTGATAAGAGCGAGGAAACAGAGTGTGGAGAGATAGAGCAAGGGAGAGGAAGAGAGCAGAGGAGGGGATAGAAAGGACGATAAGAGCGAAGGAATGGAGTGTGGAGAGATGGAGCAAGGTAGGGGAAGAGAGCAGAGTAGGGGATAGAAAGGTTGATAAGAGTGAGGGGACGGAGTGTGGAGTGATGGAGCAAGTGAGGGGATGAAAACAGAGTAGGTGAAAGGATGATAAGAGCGAGGGAACGGAGTGGAGAGATGGAGCAAGGGAGGGGGAGGGAGCAGAGGAGGGGATAGAAAGGATGATAAGAGTGAGGGAACAGAGTGTGGAGAGATTGATCAAGCAGGGGGAAGAGAGAAGAGGAGGGGATAGAAAGGATAATAAGAACGAGGGAACGTAGTTTGGATAGATGGATCAAGGGAGGGTGAGAGAGGAGAGGATAGAAAGGGTGATAAGAGCGAGGGAACAGAGTGTGGAGAGTTGGAGCAAGGGAGGGGAAGAGTGCAGAGGAGGGGATAGAAAGGACGATAAGAGCGAGGGAACGGAGTGTGGAGAGATGGAGCAAGGGAGGGGGAGAGAGGAGAGGATGGAAAGGGTGATAAGAGTGAGGAAACGGAGTGTGGAGAGATGGAGCGAGATGGGAGAAGAGAGCAGAGGAGGGGATAGAAAGGATGATAAGAGCGAGGGAACAGGGTGTGGATAGATGGAGCAAGTGAGGGGAAGAAAACAGAGCAGGTGAAAGGATGATAAGAGCGAGGGAATGGAGTGGAGAGATGGAGCAAGGGAGGGGGAGAGAGGAGAGGACAAAAAGGGTGATAAGAGCGAGGGAACAGAGGGTGGAGAGATGGAGCAAGGGAGGGAAGAGAACAGAGGAGGCGATAGAAAGAATGATAAGAGCGAGGGAATGGAGTGTGCCTAGATGGAGCAAGCTGGAAGAAGAGAACAGAGGAGGGGATAGAAAGGATTATAAGAGTGAGGGAATGCAGTGTGGACAGGTGGAGCAAGGGAGGGAAAGAAAGCAGAGGAGGGGATAGAAAGGACAATAAGAACGAGGGAACAGAGTGTGGAGAGATGGAGCAAGGGAGGGGAAGAGAGCAGAGGAGGGGATAGAAAGGACGATAAGAGTGAGGGAACGGAGTGTGGAGAGATGGAGCAAGGGAGGGGAAGAGAGCAGAGGAGGGGATTGAAAGCATGATAAGAGTGAGGGAACGTAGTGTGGAGAGATGGAGCGAGATGGGAGAAGAGAGCAGAGGAGGGGATAGAAAGCATGATAAGAGTGAGGGAACAGAGTGTAGAGATGGAGCAAAGGAGGGGGAGAGAGGAGAGTATAGAAAAGGTGATAAGAGCGAGGGAACGGAGGTTGGAGAGATGGAGCAAGGGAGGGAAGAGAACAGAGGAGGCGATAGAAAGAATGAAAAGAGCGAGGGAACAGAGTGTGGAGAGATGGAGCAAGGGAGGAAAAGAGAGCAGAGGAGGGGATAGAAAGGATGATAAGAGCGAGGGAACAGGGTGTGGAGAGATGGAACAAGTGAGGGGAAGAAAGCAGAGCAGGTGAAAGGATGATAAGAGCGAGAGAACGGAGTGGAGAGATGGAGCAAGGGATGGAGAGGGAGCAGAGGAGGGGATAGAAAGGATGATAAGAGTGGGGGAACGGAGTGTGGAGAGATGGAGCAAGGAAGGCGAGGGCGCAGACGAGGGGATAGAAAGGATAGAAAGGATGATACGAGCGAGGGAACGGATTGTGGAGAGATGGAGCAAGGGAGGGGAAGAGAGCAGAGGAGGGGATAGAAAGGATAGAAAGGATGATAAGAGCGAGGGAACGGAGTGTGGAGAGATGGAGCAAGGGAGCGCGAGAGAGGAGGGGATAGAAAGGATGATAAGAGTGAGGGAACGGAGTGTGGAGAGATGGAGCAAGAGAGGGGAAGAGAGCAGAGGACGGGATAGAAAGGATGATAAGAGCGAGGGAACGGAGTGTGGAGAGATGGAGCAAGGGAGGGGAAGAGAGCAGAGGACAGGATAGAAAGGATGATAAGAGCGAGGCAACGCAGTGTGGAGATATTGATCAAGCAGGGGGAAGAGAGCAGAGGAGGGGATAGAAAGGATAATAAGAGCGAGGGAACGTAGTTTGGATAGATGGAGCAAAGGAGGGGGAGAGAGGAGAGGATAGAAAGGGCGATAAGAGCGAGGGAACAGAGTGTGGAGAGTTGGAGCAAGGGAGGGGAAGAGTGCAGAGGAGGGGATAGAAAGGACGATAAGAGCGAGGGAACGGAGTGTGGAGAGATGGAGCAAGGGAGGGGAAGAGAGCAGAGGAGGGGATAGAAAGGATGATAAGAGTGAGGGAACGGAGTGTGGAGAGATGGAGCGAGATGGGAGAAGAGAGCAGAGGAGGGGATAGAAAGGATGACAAGAGTGAGGGAACAGAGTGTGAAGAGATGGAGCAAGGGAGACGAAGAGAGCAGAGGAGAGGATAGAAAGGATGATAAGAGTGAGGGAACAGGGTGTGGAGAGATGGAGCAAGTGAGGGGAAAAAACAGAGCAGGTGAAAGGATGATAAGAGCGAGGGAACGGAGTGGAGAGATGGAGCAGGTCAGGGGGAGAGAGGAGAGGATAGAAAGGGTGATAAGAGCGAGGGAACGAAGGGTGGAGAGATGGAGCAAGGGAGGGAAGAGAACAGAGGAGGCGATAGAAAGAATGATAAGAGCAAGGGAACGGAGTGTGCTGAGATGGAGCAAGCTGGAAGAAGAGAACAGAGGAGGGGATAGAAAGGATGATAAGAGTGAGGGAATGCAGTGTGGAGAGTTGGAGCAAGGGAGGGGAAGAGAGCAGAGGAGGGGATAGAAAGGACGATAAGTGTGAGGGAACGCAGTGTGGAGAGATGGAGCAAGGGAGGGGAAGAGAACAGAGGACGGGATAGAAAGGATGATTAGAGCGAGGGAACGGAGTGGAGAGATGGAGCAAGGGAGGGGGAGAGAGGGGAGGATAGAAAAGGTGATAAGAGTGAGGGAACGGAGGGTGGAGAGATGGAGCAAGGGAAGGAAGAGAACAGAGGAGGCGATAGAAAGAATTATAAGAGCGAGGGAACGGAGTGTGGAGAGATGGAGCAAGGGAGGGGAAGAGAGCAGAGGAGGGGATAAAAAGGATAGAAAGGACGATAAGAACGAGGGGACGGAGTTTGGAGAGATGGAGCAAGTGAGGGGAAGAAAGCAGAGGAGGGGATAGAAAGGATGATAAGGGTGAGGGAACGGAGTCTGGAGAGATGGAGCGAGATGGGAGAAGAGAGTAGAGGAGGTGATAGCAAGGATGATAAGAGTGAGGTAACAGAGGGTGGAGAGATGGAGCAAGTGAGGGGAAGAAAGCAGAGCAGGTGAAAGGATGATAAGAGCGAGGGAACAGAGTGGAGAGATGGAGCAAGGGAGGGGAGGAGAGCAGAGGACGGAATAGAAAGGATGATAAGAGCGAGGGAACGGGGTGTGGAGAGATGGAGCAAGTGAGGGGAAGAAAGCAGAGCAGGTGAAAGGATAAGAGCGAGGGAACGAAGTGGAGAGATGGCGCAAGGGAGGGTTAGAGAGGAGAGGACAGAAAGGGTGATAAGAGCGAGGGAATGGAGGGTGGAGAGATGGAGCAAGGGAGGGAAGAGAACAGAGCAGGCAATAGAAAGAATGATAAGAGCGAAGGAACGGAGTGTGCCGAGATGGAGCAAGCTGGAAGAAGAGAACAGAGGAGGGGATAGAAAGGATGATAAGAGTGAGGGAACGCAGTGTGGAGAGATTGATCAAGCCAGGGGAAGAGAGCAGAGGAGGGGATAGAAAGGATGATAAGAGCGAGGGAACAGGGTGTGGAGAGATGGAGCCAGTGAGGGGAAGAAAGCAGAGCAGGTGAAAGGATGATAAGAGCGAGGGAACAGAGTGTGGAGAGATGGAGCAAGCTGGAAGAAGAGAACAGAGGACGGCATAGAAAGGATGATAAGAGTGAGGGAACGGAGTGTGGACAGGTGGAGCAAGGGAGGGGAAGAGAGACGAGGAGGGGATAGAAAGGACAATAACAGCGAGGGAACGGAGTGTGGAGAGATGGAGCAAGGGAGGGGAAGAGTGCAGAGGAGGGGATAGAAAGGATGATAAGAGTGATGGAACGGAGTGTGGAGAGATGGAGCAAGGGAGGAAAAGAGAGCAGAGGAGGGGATAGAAAGGATGATAAGAGCGAGGGAACAGGGTGTGGAGAGATGGAACAAGTGAGGGGAAGAAAGCAGAGCAGGTAAAATGATGATAAGAGCGAGGGAACGGAGTGGAGAGATGGAACAAGGGAGGGGGAGAGAAGAGAGGATAGAAAGGGTGATAAGAGTGAGGGAACGGAGGGTGTAGAGATGGAGCAAGGGAAGGAAGAGAGCAGAGGAGGGGATAGAAAGGATGATAAGAGCGAGAGAACAGGGTGTGGAGAGATGGAGCAGGTGAGGGGAAGAAAGCAGAGCAGGTGAAAGGATGATAAGAGCGAGGGAACAGAGTGTGGAGAGATGGAGCAAGCTGGTAAAAGAGAACAGAGGAGGGGATAGAAAGGATGATAAGAGTGAGGGAACGGAGTGTGGACAGATGGAGCAAGGGAGGGGAAGAGAGCAGAGGAGGTGAAAGGATGATAAGAGCGAAGAAACAGAGTGGAGAGATGTAGCAAGGAAGGGGGAGAGAGGGAGAGAGGAGAGGATGGAAAAGGTGATAAGAGCGAGGGAACGGAGGGGAAGAGATGGAGCAAAGGAGGGAAGAGAACAGAGGAGGCGATAGAAAGAATGATAAGAGCGAGGGAACAGAGAATCGAGAGATAGAGCAAGGGAGGGGAAGAGAGCAAAGGAGGGGATAAAAAGGATAGAAAGGACGATAAGAGCGAGGGGACGGAGTGTGGAGAGATGGAGCAAGTGAGCGGAAGAAAGCAGAGGAGGGGATAGAAAGGATGATAAGAGTGAGGGAACTGAGGGTGGAGAGATGGAGCAAGGGATGGGCAGAGAGCAGAGGAGGGGATAGAAAGGATGATAAGAGTGAGGGAACTGAGGGTGGAGAGATGGAGCAAGGGATGGGAAGAGAGCAGAGGAAGGGATAGAAAGAATGATAAGACTGAGGGAACGAGTGTGGACAGATGGAGCAAGGGAGGGGAAGAGAGCAGAGGAGGTGAAGGGATGATAAGAGCGAGGGAACGGAGGGTGGAGAGATGGAGCAAGGGAGGGAAGAGAACAGAGGAGGCGATAGAAAGAATGATAAGAGCGAGGCAACGGAGTGTGCCGAGATGGAGCAAGATGGAAGAAGAGAACAGAGGAGGGGATATAAAGGATGATAAGAGTGAGGGAACGCAGTGTGGAGAGATTGATCAAGCCGGGGGAAGAGGGCAGAGGAGGGGATAGAAAGGATGATAAGAGCGAGGGATCAGGGTGTGGAGAGATGGAGCAGGTGAGGGGAAGAAAGCAGAGCAGGTGAAAGGATGATAAGAGCGAGGGAACAGAGTGTGGAGAGATGGAGCAAGCTGGAAGAAGAGAACAGAGGAGGGGATAGAAAGGATGATAAGAGTGAGGGAACGGAGTGTGGACAGATGGCGCAAGGGAGAGGAAGAGAGCAGAGGAGGTGAAAAGATGATAAGAGTGAGGGAACAGAGTGGAGGGATGTAGCAAGGAAGGGGGAGAGAGGAGAGTATAGAAAAGGTGGTAAGAGCGAGGGAACGGAGGGTGGAGAGATGGAGCAAGGGAGGGAAGAGAACAGAGGAGGCGATAGAAAGAATGATAAGAGCGAGGGAACAGAGTGTGGACAGGTGGAGCAAGGCTGGGGAAGAAAGCAGAGGAGGGGATAGAAAGGACAATAAGAGCGAGGGAGCGGAGTGTGGAGAGATGGAGCAAGGGAGGGGAAGAGAGCAGAGGAGGGGATAAAAAGGATGATAAGAGTGAGGGAACGGAGTGTGGAGAGATGGAGCAATGGAGGGGAAGAGAGCAGAGGAGGCGAAAGGATAATAAGAGCGAGGGAGCAGAGTGGAGAGATGTAGCAAGGGAGGGGGAAAGAGGAGAGGATAGAAAAGGTGATAAGAGCGAGGGAACAGAGGGTGGAGAGATGAAGCAAGCTGGAAGAAGAGGCAAGGCTGGGGAAGAAATCAGAGGAGGGGATAGAAATGATGATAAGAGTGAGGGAACGGAGTGTGGCCAGGAGGAGCAAGGGAGAGGAAGAAAGCAGATTAGGGGATAGAAAGGACGATAAAAGCGAGGGAACGGATTGTGGAGAGATGGAGCAAGGGAGGGGAAGTGAGCAGAGGAGGGGATAAAAAGGACGATAAGAGTGAGGGAACGGAGTGTGGAGAGATGGAGCAAGGGAGGGGAAGAGATAAGAGGAGGTGAAAGGATGATAAGAGCGAGGGAGCAGAGTGGAGAGATGTAGCAAGGGAGGGGAAGAGAGCAAAGGAGGGGATAAAAAGGATAGAAAGGACGATATGAGCGAGGGGACGGAGTGTGGAGAGATGGAGCAAGTGAGGGGAAGAAAGCAGAGTAGGTGAACGGATGATAAGAGCGAGGGAACGGAGATGGAGCAAGGGAGGGGAGAGAGCAGAGGAGTGGATAGAAAGGATGATACGAGTGAGGGAACGGAGGGTGGAGAGATGGAGCAAGGGATGGGAAGAGAGCAGAGGAGGGGATACAAAGGATGATACGAGTGAGGGATCGGAGTGTGGAGAGATGGAGCAAGGGAGGGGGAGGGAGAGGATAGAAAGGATAGAAAGGATAATAAGAGCGAGGGAACGGAGTGTGGAGAGATTGATCAAACAGGGGGAAGAGAGCAGAGGAGGGGAGAGAAAGGATGATAAGAGTGAGGGAACGGAGTGTGGCCAGGTGGAGCAAGGGAGAGGAAGAAAGCAGAAGAGGGGATATAAAGGACGATAAGAGCGAGGGAACGGATTGTGGAGAGATGGAGCAAGGGAGGGGAAGAGAGCAGAGGAGGGGATAAAAAGGACGATAAGAGCGAGGGAACGGAGGGTGGAGAGATGGAGCAAGGGAGGGAAGAGAACAGAGGAGGCGATAGAAAGAATGATAAGAGCGAGGGAACAGAGTGTGGAGGGGTGGAGCAAGGCTGGGGAAGAAAGCAGAGGAGGGGATAGAAAGGACGATAAGAGCGAGGGAGCGGAGTGTGGAGAGATGGAGCAAGGGAGGGGAAGAGAGCAGAGGAGGGGATAAAAAGTACGATAAGAGTGAGGGAACCGAGTGTGGAGAGATGGAGCAATGGAGGGGAAGAGAGCAGAGGAGGCGAAAGGATGATAAGAGCGAGGGAGCAGAGTGGAGAGATGTAGCAAGGGAGGGGGAAAGAGGAGAGGATAGAAAAGGTGATAAGAGCGAGGGAACAGAGGGTGGAGAGATGAAGCAAGCTGGAAGAAGAGGCAAGGCTGGGGAAGAAATCAGAGGAGGGGATTGAAATGATGATAAGAGTGAGGGAACGGATTGTGGAGAGATGGAGCAAGGGAGGGGAAGAGATAAGAGGAGGTTAAAGGATGATAAGAGCGAGGGAGCAGAGTGGAGAGATGTAGCAAGGGAGGGGAAGAGACCAAAGGAGGGGATAAAAAGGATAGAAAGGACGATATGAGCGAGGGGACGGAGTGTGGAGAGATGGAGCAAGTGAGGGGAAGAAAGCAGAGTAGGTGAAAGGATGATAAGAGCGAGGGAACGGAGATGGAGCAAGGGAGGGGAGAGAGCAGAGGAGGGGAAAGAAAGGATGATACGAGTGAGGGAACGGAGGGTGGAGAGATGGAGCAAGGGATGGTAAGAGAGCAGAGGAGGGGATACAAAGGATGATAAGAGTGAGGGAACGGAGTGTGTAGAGATGGAGCAAGGGAGGGGGAGGGAGAGGATAGAAAGGATAGAAAGGATAATAAGAGCGAGGGAACGGAGTGTGGAGAGATTGATCAAACAGGGGGAAGAGAGCAGAGGAGGGGAGAGAAAGGATGATAAGAGTGAGGGAGCGGAGTGTGGCCAGGTGGAGCAAGGGAGAGGAAGAAAGCAGAAGAGGGGATATAAAGGACGATAAGAGCGAGGGAACGGATTGTGGAGAGATGGAGCAAGGGAGGGGAAGAGAGCAGAGGAGGGGATAAAAAGGACGATAAGAGCGAGGGAACGGGGGGTGGAGAGATGAAGCAAGGGAGGGAAGAGAACAGAGGAGGCGATAGAAAGAATGATAAGAGCGAGGGAACAGAGAGTGGAGAGATAGAGCAAGGGAGGGGAAGAGAGCAAAGGAGGGGATAAAAAGGATAGAAAGGATGATATGAGCGAGGGGACGGAGTGTGGAGAGATGGAGCAAGTGAGGGGAAGAAAGCAGAGTAGGTGAAAGGATGATAAGAGCGAGGGAACGGAGATGGAGCAAGGGAGGGGGAGAGAGCAGAGGAGGGGATAGAAAGGATGATAAGAGTGAGGGAACGGAGTGTGGAGAGATGGAGCAAGGGAGGAGAGGGAGGGGATAGAAAGGATAGAAAGGATAATAAGAGCGTGGCAACGGAGTGTGGAGAGATTGATCAAACAGGGGGAAGAGAGCAGAGGAGGGGAGAGAAAGGATAGAAAGGACGATAAGAGCGAGAGAATGGAGTCTTGAGAGATGGAGCAAGGGAGGGGAAGAGAGCAGAGGAGGGTATAGACAATATGATAAGAGCGAGGGAACGGACTGTGGAGAGATAGATCAAGCGGGGGGAAGAGAGCAGAGGAGGGGATAGAAAGGATAATAAGAACGAGGGAACGGAGTGTGGAGAGATGGAGCAGGGGAGGGGAAGAGAGCAGAGGAGGGGATAAAACGGATAATAAGAGCGAGGGAACGTAGTGTGGAGAGATGGAGCAAGCATGGGGACGAGAGCAGAGGAGGGGATAGAAAGGATAATAAGAGTGAGGGAACGGAGTGTGGAGAGATGGAGCAAGAGAGGGGGAGAGAGCAGAGGAGGGGATAGAAAGGATGATAAGAGTGAGGGAACGTAGTGTGGATAGATGGAGCGGGATGGGAGAAGAGAGCAGAGGAGGGGATAGAAAGGATGATAAGAGTGAGGGAACAGAGTGTAGAGATGGAGCAAGGGAGGGGGAGAGAGGAGAGTATAGAAAAGGTGGTAAGAGCGAGGGAATGGAGGGTGGAGAGATGGAGCAAGGGAGGGAAGAGAGCAGAGGAGGCGATAGAAAGAATGATAAGAGCGAGGGAACAGAGTGTGGACAGGTGGAGCAAGGCAGGGGAAGAAAGCAGAGGAGGGGATAGAAAGGACGATAAGAGCGAGGGAACGGAGTGTGGAGAGATGGAGCAAGGGAGGGGAAGAGAACAGAGGAGGGGATAAAAAGGATGATAAGAGTGAGGGAACGGAGTGTGGAGAGATGGAGCAAGGGAGGGGAAGAGAGCAGAGGAGGTGAAAGGATGATAAGAGCGAGGGAGTAGAGTGGAGAGATGTAGCAAGGGAGGGGGAGAGAGGAGAGGATAGAAAAGGTGATAAGAGCGAGGGAACGGAGGGTGGAGAGATGAAGCAAGCTGGAAGAAGAGAACAGAGGAGGGGATAGAAAGGATGATAAGAGTGAGGGAACGGAGTGTGGCCAGGTGGAGCAAGGGAGAGGAAGAAAGCAGAGGAGGGGATAGAAAGGACGATAAGAGCGAGGGAACGGAGTGTGGAGAGATGGAGCAAGGGAGGGGAAGAGAGAAGAGGAGGTGAAAGGATGATAAGAGCGACGGAGCAGAGTGGAGAGATGTAGCAAGGGAGGGGAAGAGAGGAGAGGATAGAAAAGGTGATAAGAGCGAGGGAACAGAGTGTGTAGAGATGGAGCAAGGGAGGGGGAGGGAGAGGATAGAAAGGATAGAAAGGATAATAAGAGCGAGGGAACGGAGTGTGGAGAGATTGATCAAACAGGGGGAAGAGAGCAGAGGAGGGGAGAGAAAGGATGATAAGAGTGAGGGAGCGGAGTGTGGCCAGGTGGAGCAAGGGAGAGGAAGAAAGCAGAAGAGGGGATATAAAGGACGATAAGAGCGAGGGAACGGATTGTGGAGAGATGGAGCAAGGGAGGGGAAGAGAGCAGAGGAGGGGATAGAAAGGATGATAAGAGTGAGGGAACAGAGTGTAGAGATGGAGCAAGGGAGGGGGAGAGAGGAGAGTATAGAAAAGGTGGTAAGAGCGAGGGAATGGAGGGTGGAGAGATGGAGCAAGGGAGGGAAGAGAGCAGAGGAGGCGATAGAAAGAATGATAAGAGCGAGGGAACAGAGTGTGGACAGGTGGAGCAAGGCAGGGGAAGAAAGCAGATGAGGGGATAGAAAGGACGATAAGAGCGAGGGAACGGAGTGTGGAGAGATGGAGCAAGGGAGGGGAAGAGAACAGAGGAGGGGATAAAAAGGATGAAAAGAGTGAGGGAACGGAGTGTGGAGAGATGGAGCAAGGGAGGGGAAGAGAGCAGAGGAGGTGAAAGGATGATAAGAGCGAGGGAGTAGAGTGGAGAGATGTAGCAAGGGAGGGGGAGAGAGGAGAGGATAGAAAAGGTGATAAGAGCGAGGGAACGGAGGGTGGAGAGATGAAGCAAGCTGGAAGAAGAGAACAGAGGAGGGGATAGAAAGGATGATAAGAGTGAGGGAACGGAGTGTGGCCAGGTGGAGCAAGGGAGAGGAAGAAAGCAGAGGAGGGGATAGAAAGGACGATAAGAGCGAGGGAACGGAGTGTGGAGAGATGGAGCAAGGGAGGGGAAGAGAGAAGAGGAGGTGAAAGGATGATAAGAGCGACGGAGCAGAGTGGAGAGAAGTAGCAAGGGAGGGGAAGAGAGGAGAGGATAGAAAAGGTGATAAGAGCGAGGGAACGGAGTGTGTAGAGATGGAGCAAGGGAGGGGGAGGGAGAGGATAGAAAGGATAGAAAGGATAATAAGAGCGAGGGAACGGAGTGTGGAGAGATTGATCAAACAGGGGGAAGAGAGCAGAGGAGGGGAGAGAAAGGATGATAAGAGTGAGGGAGCGGAGTGTGGCCAGGTGGAGCAAGGGAGAGGAAGAAAGCAGAAGAGGGGATATAAAGGACGATAAGAGCGACGGAACGGATTGTGGAGAGATGGAGCAAGGGAGGGGAAGAGAGCAGAGGAGGGGATAAAAAGGACGATAAGAGCGAGGGAACGGAGGGTGGAGAGATGAAGCAAGGGAGGGAAGAGAACAGAGGAGGCGATAGAAAGAATGATAAGAGCGAGGGAACAGAGAGTGGAGAGATAGAGCAAGGAAGGGGAAGAGAGCAAAGGAGGGGATAAAAAGGATAGAAAGGATGATATGAGCGAGGGGACGGAGTGTGGAGAGATGGAGCAAGTGAGGGGAAGAAAGCAGAGTAGGTGAAAGGATGATAAGAGTGAGGGAACGGAGATGGAGCAAGGGAGGGGGAGAGAGCAGAGGAGGGGATAGAAAGGATGATAAGAGTGAGGGAACGGAGGGTGGAGAGATGGAGCAAGGGATGGGAAGAGAGCAGAGGAGGGGATAGAAAGGATGATAAGAGTGAGGGAACGGAGTGTGGAGAGATGGAGCAAGGGAGGGGAGGGAGGGGAGAGAAAGGATAGAAAGGACGATAAGAGCGAGAGAATGGAGTCTTGAGAGATGGAGCAAGGGAGGGGAAGAGAGCAGAGGAGGGTATAGACAATATGATAAGAGCGAGGGAACGAACTGTGGAGAGATAGATCAAGCGGGGGGAAGAGAGCAGAGGAGGGGATAGAAAGGATAATAAGAACGAGGGAACGGAGTGTGGAGAGATGGAGCAGGGGAGGGGAAGAGAGCAGAGGAGGGGATAAAACGGATAATAAGAGCGAGGGAACGTAGTGTGGAGAGATGGAGCAAGCATGGGGACGAAAGCAGAGGAGGGGATAGAAAGGATAATAAGAGTGAGGGAACGGAGTGTGGAGAGATGGAGCAAGAGAGGGGGAGAGAGCAGAGGAGGGGATAGAAAGGATGATAAGAGTGAGGGAACGTAGTGTGGATAGATGGAGCGGGATGGGAGAAGAGAGCAGAGGAGGGGATAGAAAGGATGATAAGAGTGAGGGAACAGAGTGTAGAGATGGAGCAAGGGAGGGGGAGAGAGGAGAGTATAGAAAAGGTGGTAAGAGCGAGGGAATGGAGGGTGGAGAGATGGAGCAAGGGAGGGAAGAGAGCAGAGGAGGCGATAGAAAGAATGATAAGAGCGAGGGAACAGAGTGTGGACAGGTGGAGCAAGGCAGGGGAAGAAAGCAGAGGAGGGGATAGAAAGGACGATAAGAGCGAGGGAACGGAGTGTGGAGAGATGGAGCAAGGGAGGGGAAGAGAACAGAGGAGGGGATAAAAAGGATGATAAGAGTGAGGGAACGGAGTGTGGAGAGATGGAGCAAGGGAGGGGAAGAGAGCAGAGGAGGTGAAAGGATGATAAGAGCGAGGGAGTAGAGTGGAGAGATGTAGCAAGGGAGGGGGAGAGAGGAGAGGATAGAAAAGGTGATAAGAGCGAGGGAACGGAGGGTGGAGAGATGAAGCAAGCTGGAAGAAGAGAACAGAGGAGGGGATAGAAAGGACGATAAGAGCGAGGGAACGGAGTGTGGAGAGATGGAGCAAGGGAGGGGAAGAGAGAAGAGGAGGTGAAAGGATGATAAGAGCGACGGAGCAGAGTGGAGAGATGTAGCAAGGGAGGGGAAGAGAGGAGAGGATAGAAAAGGTGATAAGAGCGACGGAACGGAGGGTGGAGAGATGGAGCAAGGGAGGGAAGAGAACAGAGAAGGTGATAGAAGGAATGATAAGAGCAAGGCAATGGAGTGTGCCGAGATGGAGCAAGCTGGAAGAAGAGAACAGAGGAGAGGATAGAAAGGATGATAAGAGTGAGGGAACGCCGTGTGGAGAGATTGATCAAGCCGGGGGAAGAGAGGAGAGGAGGGGATAGAAAGGATGATAAGAGCGAGGGAACAGGGTGTGGAGAGATGGAGCAGGTGAAGGGAAGAAAACAGAGCAGGTGAAAGGATGATAAGAGCGAGGGAACAGAGTGTGGAGGGATGGAGCAAGCTGGTAGAAGAGAACAGAGGAGGGGATCGAAAGGATGATAAGAGTGAGGGAACGGAGTGTGGACAGATGGAGCAAGGGAGGGGAAGAGAGCAGAGGAGGTGAAAGGATGATAAGAGCGAGGGAACAGAGTGGAGAGATGTAGCAAGGAAGGGGAAGAGTGGAGAGGAGGAGAGGATGGAAAAGGTGATAAGAGCAAGGGAACGGAGGGTGGAGAGATGGAGCAAAGGAGGGAAGAGAACAGAGGAGGTGATAGAAAGAATGATAAGAGCGAGGGAACAGAGAATCGAGAGATAGAGCAAGGGAGGGGAAGAGAGCAAAGGAGGGGATAAAAAGGATAGAAAGGACGATAAGAGTGAGGGGACGGAGTGTGGAGAGATGGAGCAAGTGAGCGGAAGAAAGCAGATGAGGGGATAGAAAGGATGATAAGAGTGAGGGAACTGAGGGTGGAGAGATGGAGCAAGGGATGGGCAGAGAGCAGAGGAGGGGATAGAAAGGATGATAAGAGTGAGGGAACTGAGGGTGGAGAGATGGAGCAAGGGATGGGAAGAGAGCAGAGGAGGGGATAGAAAGGAGGATAAGAGTGAGGGAACGGAGTGTGGACAGATGGAGCAAGGGAGGGGAAGAGAGCAGAGGAGGTGAAAGGATGATAAGAGCGAGGGAACAGAGTGGAGGGATGTAGCAAGGGAGGGGGAGAGAGGAGAGGATAGGAAAGGTGATAAGAGCGAGGGAACAGAGTGTGGAGAGATAGAGCAATTGAGAGGAAGAGAGCAGAGGAGGGGATAGAAAGGACGATAAGAGCGAGGGAATGGAGTGTGGAGAGATGGAGCAAGGGAGGGAAGAGAACAGAGGAGGCGATAGAAAGAATGATAAGAGCGAGGCAACGGAGTGTGCCGAGATGGAGCAAACTGGAAGAAGAGAACAGAGGAGGGGATAGAAAGGATGATAAGAGTGAGGGAACGCAGTGTGGAGAGATTGATCAAGCAGTGGGAAGAGGGCAGAGGAGGGGATAGAATGGATGATAAGAGCAAGGGAACAGGGTGTGGCGAGATGGAGCAGGTGAGGGGAAGAAAGCAGAGCAGGTGAAAGGATGATAAGAGCGAGGGAACAGAGTGTGGAGAGATGGCGCAAGGGAGAGTAAGAGAGCAGAGGAGGTGAAAGGATGATAAGAGCGAGGGAACAGAGTGGAGGGATGTAGCAAGGAAGGGGGAGAGAGGAGAGGATAGAAAAGGTGATAAGAGCGAGGGAACAGAGAGTGGAGAGATAGAGCAAGGGAGGGGAAGAGAGCAAAGGAGGGGATAAAAAGGATAGAAAGGACGATATGAGCGAGGGGACGGAGTGTGGAGAGATGGAGCAAGTGAGGGGAAGAAAGCAGAGTTGGTGAAAGGATGATAAGAGCGAGGGAACGGAGATGGAGCAAGGGAGGGGGAGAGAGCAGAGGAGGGGATAGAAAGGATGATAAGAGTGAGGGAACGGACGGTGGAGAGATGGAGCAAGGGATGGGAAGAGAGCAGAGGAGGGGATAGAAAGGATGATAAGAGTGAGGGAACAGAGTGTGGAGAGATGGAGCAAGGGAGGGGAGGGAGGGGATAGAAAGGATAGAAAGGATAATAAGAGCGAGGGAACGGAGTGTGGAGAGATTTATCAAACAGGGGGAAGAGAGGAGAGGAGGGGAGAGAAAGGATAGAAAGGACGATAAGAGCGAGGGAATGGAGTCTTGAGAGATGGAGCAAGGGAGGGGAAGAGAGCAGAGGAGGGTATAGACAATATGATAAGAGCGAGGGAACGGACTGTGGAGAGATAGATCAAGCAAGGGGAAGAGAGCAGAGGAGGGGATAGAAAGGACGATAAGAGCGAGGGAACGGAGTGTGGAGAGTTGGAGCAAGGGAGGGGAAGAGTGCAGAGGAGGGGATAGAAAGGACGATAAGAGCGAGGGAACGGAGTGTGGAGAGATGGAGTAATGGAGGGGAAGAGAGTAGAGGAGGGGATAGAAAGGATGATAAGAGTGAGGGAACGGAGTGTGGAGAGATGGAGCGAGATGGGAGAAGAGAGCAGAGGAGGGGATAGAAAGGATGATAAGAGTGAGGGAACAGAGTGTGAAGAGATGGAGCAAGGGAGACAAAGAGAGCAGGCGAGGGGATAGAAAGGATGATAAGAGCGAGGTAACAGGGTGTGGAGAGATGGAGCAAGTGAGGGGAAAAAACAAAGCAGGTGAAAGGATGATAAGAGTGAGGGAACGGAGTGGAGAGATGGAGCAGGGGAGGGGGAGAGAGGAGAGGATAGAAAGGGTGATAAGAGCAAGGGAACGGAGGCTGGAGAGATGGAGCAAGGGAGGGAAGAGAACAGAGGAGGTGATAGAAAGAATGATAAGAGCAAGGGAACGGAGTGTGGCGAGATGGAGCAAGCTGGAAGAAGAGAACAGAGGAGGGGATAGAAAGGATGATAAGAGTGAGGGAATGCAGTGTGGAGAGATGGAGCAAGGGAGGGGAAGAGAGCAGAGGAGGGGATAGAAAGGACGATAAGTGTGAGGGAACGCAGTGTGGAGAGATGGAGCAAGGGAGGGGAAGAGAACAGAGGACGGGATAGAAAGGCTGATTAGAGCGAGGGAACGGAGTGGAGAGATGGAGCAAGGGAGGGGGAGAGAGGGGAGGATAGAAAAGGTGATAAGAGTGAGGGAACGGAGGGTGGAGAGATGGAGCAAGGGAAGGAAGAGAACAGAGGAGCCGATAGAAAGAATGATAAGAGAGAGGGAACAGAGTGTGGAGAGATGGAGCAAGGGAGGGGAAGAGAGCAGAGGAGGGGATACAAAGGATAGAAAGGACGATAAGAACGAGGGGCCGGAGTTTGGAGAGATGGAGCAAGTGAGGGGAAGAAAGCAGAGTAGGTGAAAGGATGATAAGAGCGAGGGAACGGAGTCGAGAGATGGAGCAAGGGAGGGGGAGAGAGCAGAGGAGGGGACAGAAAGGATGATAAGGGTGAGGGAACGGAGTCTGGAGAGATGGAGCGAGATGGGAGAAGAGAGTAGAGGAGGTGATAGCAAGGATGATAAGAGTGAGGTAACAGAGGGTGGAGAGATGGAGCAAGTGAGGAGAAGAAAGCAGAGCAGGTGAAAGGATGATAAGAGCGAGGGAACAGAGTGGAGAGATGGAGCAAGGGAGGGGAGGAGAGCAGAGGACGGAATAGAAAGGATGATAAGAGCGAGGGAACGGGGTGTGGAGAGATGGAGCAAGTGAGGGGAAGAAAGCAGAGCAGGTGAAAGGATAAGAGCGAGGGAACGAAGTGGAGAGATGGCGCAAGGGAGGGTTAGAGAGGAGAGGATAGAAAGGGTGATAAGAGCGAGGGAATGGAGGGTGGAGAGATGAAGCAAGGGAGGGAAGAGAACAGAGTAGGCAATAGAAAGAATGATAAGAGCGAAGGAACAGAGTGTGCCGAGATGGAGCAAGCTGGAAGAGGAGAACAGAGGAGGGGATAGAAAGGATGATAAGAGTGAGGGAACGCAGTGTGGAGAGATTGATCAAGCCGGTGGAAGAGAGCAGAGGAGGGGATAGAAAGGATGATAAGAGCGAGAGAACAGGGTGTGGAGAGATGGAGCCAGTGAGGGGAAGAAAGCAAAGCAGGTGAAAGGATGAAAAGAGCGTGCGAACGGAGTGTGGACAGATGGAGGAAGCTGGAAGAAGAGAACAGAGGAGGGGATAGAAAGGATGATAAGAGTGAGGGAATGCAGTGTGGAGAGATTGATCAAGCCGGGGGAAGAGATCAGAGGAGGGGATAGAAAGGATGATAAGAGCGAGAGAACGGAGGGTGTGGAGAGATGGAGCAAGTGAGGGGAAGAAAGCATAGCAGGTGAAAGGATGATAAGAGCGAGGGAACGGAGTGTGGAGAGATGGAGCAAGCTGGAAGAAGAGAACAGAGGACGGCATAGAAAGGATGATAAGAGTGAGGGAACAGAGTGTGGACAGGTGGAGCAAGGGAGGGGAAGAGTGCAGAGGAGGGGATAGAAAGGATGATAAGAGTGATGGAACGGAGTGTGGCGAGATGGAGCAAGGGAGGAAAAGAGAGCAGAGGAGGGGATAGAAAGGATGATAAGAGCGAGGGAACAGGGTGTGGAGATGGAACAAGTGAGGGGAAGAAAGCAGAGCAGGTGAAATGATGATAAGAGCGAGGGAACGGAGTGGAGAGATGGAACAAGGGAGGGGGAGAGAAGAGAGGATAGAAAGGGTGATAAGAGTGAGGGAACGGAGGGTGGAGAGATGGAGCAAGGGAAGGAAGAGAGCAGAGGAGGGGATAGAAAGGATGATAAGAGCGAGAGAACAGGGTGTGGAGAGATGGAGCAGGTGAGGGGAAGAAAGCAGAGCAGGTGAAAGGATGATAAGAGCGAGGGAACAGAGTGTGGAGAGATGGAGCAAGCTGGTAGAAGAGAACAGAGGAGGGGATAGAAAGGATGATAAGAGTGAGGGAAATGAGTGTGGACAGATGGAGCAAGGGAGGGGAAGAGAGCAGAGGAGGTGAAAGTATAATAAGAGCGAGGGAACAGAGTGGAGAGATGTAGCAAGGAAGGGGGAGAGAGGAGAGGATGGAAAAGGTGATAAGAGCGAGGGAACGGAGGGTGAAGAGATGGAGCAAAGGAGGGAAGAGAACAGAGGAGGCGATAGAAAGAATGATAAGAGCGAGGGAACAGAGAATCGAGAGATGGAGCAAGGGAGGGGAAGAGAGCAGAGGAGGGTATAGACAATATGATAAGAGCGAGGGAACGGACTGTGGAGAGATAGATCAAGCAGGGGGAAGAGAGCAGAGGAGGGGATAGAAAGGATAATAAGAACGAGGGAACGGAGTGTGGAGAGATGGAGCAAGCAGGGGGAAGAGAGCAGAGGAGGGGATAGAAAGGATAATAAGAACGAGGGAACGGAGTGTGGAGAGATGGAGCAGGGGAGGGGAAGAGAGCGGAGGAGGGGATAGAACGGATAATAAGAGCGAGGGAACGTAGTGTGGAGAGATGGAGCAAGCATGGGGACGAGAGCAGAGGAGGGGATAGAAAGGATAATAAGAGTGAGGGAACGGAGTGTGGAGAGATGGAGCAAGGGAGGGGGAGAGAGGAGAGGATGGAAAGGGTGATAAGAGCGAGGGAACAGAGTGTGGAGAGATAGAGCAAGGGAGAGGAAGAGAGCATAGGAGGGGATAGAAAGGACGATAAGAGCGAGGGAATGGAGTGTGGAGAGATGGAGCAAGGTAGGGGAAGAGAGCAGAGGAGGGAATAGAAAGGATGATAAGAGTGCGGGAACGTAGTGTGGATAGATGGAGCGGGATGGGAGAAGAGAGCAGAGGAGGGGATAGAAAGGATGATAAGAGCGAGAGAACAGGGTGTGGAGAGATGGAGCAGGCGAGGGGAAGAAAGCAGAGCAGGTGAAAGGATGATAAGAGCGAGGGAACAGAGTGTGGAGAGATGGAGCAAGCTGGTAGAAGAGAACAGAGGAGGGGATAGAAAGGATGATAAGAGTGAGGGAACGGAGTGTGGACAGATGGCGCAAGGGAGAGGAAGAGAGCAGAGGAGGTGAAAAGATGATAAGAGTGAGGGAACAGAGTGGAGGGATGTAGCAAGGAAGGGGGAGAGAGGAGAGTATAGAAAAGGTGGTAAGAGCGAGGGAACGGAGGGTGGAGAGATGGAGCAAGGGAGGGAAGAGAACAGAGGTGGTGATAGAAAGAATGATAAGAGCGAGGGAACAGTGTGGACAGGTGGAGCAAGGCTGGGGAAGAAAGCAGAGGAGGGGATAGAAAGGACGATAAGAGCGAGGGAGCGGAGTGTGGAGAGGTGGAGCAAGGGTGGGGAAGAGAGCAGAGGAGGGGAGAAAAAGGACGATAAGAATGAGGGAACGGAGTGTGGAGAGATGGAGCAATGGAGGGGAAGAGAGCAGAGGAGGCGAAAGGATGATAAGAGCGAGGGAGAAGAGAGGAGAGATGTAGCAAGGGAGGGGGAAAGAGGAGAGGATAGAAAAGGTGATAAGAGCGAGGGAACAGAGGGTGGAGAGATGAAGCAAGCTGGATGAAGAGACAAGGCTGGGGAAGAAAGCAGAGGAGGGGATAGAAATGATGATAAGAGTGAGGGAACGGAGTGTGGCAAGGAGGAGCCAGGGAGAGGAAGAAAGCAGATTAGGGGATAGAAAGGACGATAAGAGCGAGGGAACGGATTGTGGTGAGATGGAGCAAGGGAGGGGAAGAGAGCAGAGGAGGGGATAAAAAGGACGATAAGAGTGAGGGAACGGAGTGTGGAGAGATGGAGCAAGGGAGGGGAAGAGATAAGAGGAGGTGAAAGGATGATAAGAGCGAGGGAACAGAGTGGAGAGATGTAGCAAGGGAGGGGAAGAGAGCAAAGGAGGGGATAAAAAGGATAGAAAGGACGATATGAGCGAGGGGACGGAGTGCGGAGAGATGGAGCAAGTGAGGGGAAGAAAGCAGAGTAGGTGAAAGGATGATAAGAGCGAGGGAACGGAGATGGAGCAAGGGAGGGGGAGAGAGCAGAGGAGGGGATAGAAAGGATGATACGAGTGAGGGAACGGAGGGTGGAGAGATGGAGCAAGGGATGGGAAGAGAGCAGAAGAGGGGATACAAAGGATTATAAGAGTGAGGGAACGGAGTGTGGAGAGATGGAGCAAGGGAGGGGAGGGAGAGGATAGAAAGGATAAAAAAGGATAATAAGAGCGAGGGAATGGAGTGTGGAGAGATTGATCAAACAGGGGGAAGAGAGCAGAGGAGGGGAGAGAAAGGATGATAAGAGTGAGGGAACGGAGTGTGGCCAGGTGGAGCAAGGGAGAGGAAGAAAGCAGAGGAGGGGATATAAAGGACGATAAGAGCGAGGGAACGGATTGTGGAGAGATGGAGCAAGGGAGGGGAAGAGAGCAGAGGAGGGGATAAAAAGGACGATAAGAGCGAGGGAACGGAGGGTGGAGAGATGGAGCAAGGGAGGGAAGAGAACAGAGGAGGCGATAGAAAGAATGATAAGAGCGAGGGAACAGAGAGTGGAGAGATAGAGCAAGGGAGGGGAAGAGAGCAAAGGAGGGGATAAAAAGGATAGAAAGGACGATATGAGCGAGGGGACGGAGTGTGGAGAGATGGAGCAAGTGAGGGGAAGAAAGCAGAGTAGGTGAAAGGATGATAAGAGCGAGGGAACGGAGATGGAGCAAGGGAGGGGGAGAGAGCAGAGGAGGGGATAGAAAGGATGATAAGAGTGAGGGAACGGAGGGTGGAGAGATGGAGCAAGGGATGGGAAGAGAGCAGAGGAGGGGATAGAAAGGATGATAAGAGTGAGGGAACGGAGTGTGGAGAGATGGAGCAAGGGAGGGGAGGGAGGGGATAGAAAGGATAGAAAGGATAATAAGAGCGAGGGAACAGAGTGTGGAGAGATTTATCAAACAGGGGGAAGAGAGCAGAGGAGGGGAGAGAAAGGATAGAAAGGACGATAAGAGCGAGAGAATGGAGTCTTGAGAGATGGAGCAAGGGAGGGGAAGAGAGCAGAGGAGGGTATAGACAATATGATAAGAGCGAGGGAACGGACTGTGGAGAGATAGATCAAGCAGGGGGAAGAGAGCAGAGGAGGGGATAGAAAGGATAAGAACGAGGGAACGGAGTGTGGAGAGATGGAGCAGGGGAGGGGAAGAGAGCGGAGGAGGGGATAGAACGGATAATAAGAGCGAGGGAACGTAGTGTGGAGAGATGGAGCAAGCATGGGGACGAGAGCAGAGGAGGGGATAGAAAGGATAATAAGAGTGAGGGAACAGAGTGTGGCGCGATGGAGCAAGGGAGGGGGAGAGAGGAGAGGATGGAAAGGGTGATAAGAGCGAGGGAACAGAGTGTGGAGAGATAGAGCAAGGGAGAGGAAGAGAGCATAGGAGGGGATAGAAAGGACGATAAGAGCGAGGGAATGGAGTGTGGAGAGATGGAGCAAGGTAGGGGAAGAGAGCAGAGGAGGGAATAGAAAGGATGATAAGAGTGTGGGAACGTAGTGTGGATAGATGGAGCGGGATGGGAGAAGAGAGCAGAGGAGGGGATAGAAAGGATGATAGGAGTGAGGGAACAGAGTGTAGAGATGGAGCAAGGGAGGGGAGAGAGGAGAGTATAGAAAAGGTGGTAAGAGCAAGGGAACGGAGGGTGGAGAGATGGAGCAAGGGAGGGAAGAGAACAGAGGAGGCGATAGAAAGAATGATAAGAGCGAGGGAACAGAGTGTGGACAGGTGGAGCAAGGCAGGGGAAGAAAGCAGAGGAGGGGATAGAAAGGACGATAAGAGCGAGGGAACGGAGTGTGGAGAGATGGAGCAAGGGAGGGGAAGAGAACAGAGGAGGGGATAAAAAGGATGATAAGAGTGAGGGAACGGAGTGTGGAGAGATGGAGCAAGGGAGGGGAAGAGAGCAGAGGAGGTGAAAGGATGATAAGAGCGAGGGAGTAGAGTGGAGAGATGTAGCAAAGGAGGGAAGAGAACAGATGAGGGGATAGAAAAGACGATAAGAGCGAGGGAACGGAGTATGGAGAGATGGAGCAAGGGAGGGGACGAGAGCAGAGGAAGGGATAGAAAGGATAATAAGAGAGAGGGAACGGAGTGTGGAGAGATGGAGCAAGTGAGGGGAAGAAAGCAGAGCAGGTGAAAGGATGATAAGAGCAAGGGAATGGAGTTGAGAGTTGGAGCAAGGGAGGGGGGGAGAGGAGAGGATAGAAAGGATGATAAGAGTGAGGGAACAGACTGGAGAGATGGAGCAAGGGAGGGGGAGAGAGGAGAGGATAGAAAAGGTGATAAGAGCGAGGGAACGGCGGGTGGAGAGATGGAGCAAGGGAGGGAAGAGAACAGAGGAGGCGATAGAAAGAATGATAAGAGCGAGGGAACGGAGTGTGGACAGATGGAGCAAGGGAGAGGAAGAGAGCAGAGAAGGGGATAAAAAGGATAGAAAGGACAATAAGAGCGAGGGAACGGAGTGTGGAGAGCTGGAGCAAATGAGGGGAAGAAAGCAGAGTAGGTAAAAGGATGATAAGAGCGAGGGAACAGAGTGGAGAGACGGAGCAAGGGAGGGGGAGAGAGCAGAGGAGGGGATAGAAAGGATGATAAGAGTGAGGGAATGGAGTGTGGAGAGATGGAGCGAGATGGGAGAAGAGAGCAGAGGAGGGGATAGAAAGGGTGATAAGAGCGAGGGAACAGAGTGGAGAGATGGAGCAAGTGAGGGGAAGAAGAGAACAGATGACGAAAAAGAAAGGATGATAAGAGTGGGGGAATGGAGTGTGGAAAGGTGGAGCAAAGGAGGGGAAGAGAGCAGAGGAGGGGATAGAAAGGACAATAAGAGCGAGGGAACGGAGTGTGGAGAGATGGAGCAAGGGAGGGGAAGAGAGCAGAGGAGGGGATAGAAAGGACGATAAGAGCGAGGGAACGGAGTGTGGAGAGATGGAGCAAGGGAGGGGAAGAGAGCAGAGGAGGGGATAGAAAGGATGATAAGAGTGAGGGAACCGAGTGTGGAGAGATGGTGCGAGATGGAGAAGAGAACAGAGGAGGGGATAGAAAGGATGATAAGAGCGAGGGAACAGGGTGTGGAGAGATGGAGCAAGTGACTGGAAGAAAGCAGAGCAGGTGAAAGGATGATAAGAGTGAGGGAACGGATGGTGGAGAGATGGAGCAAGCTGGTGGAAGAAGAGAACAGATGACGAAAAAGAAAGGATGATAAGAGTGGGGGAATGGAGTGTGGAAAGGTGGAGCAAAGGAGGGGAAGAGAGCAGAGGAGGGGATAGAAAGGACAATAAGAGCGAGGGAACGGAGTGTGGAGAGATGGAGCAAGGGAGGGGAAGAGAGCAGAGGAGGGGATAGAAAGGACGATAAGAGCGAGGGAACGGAGTGTGGAGAGATGGAGCAAGGGAGGGGAAGAGAGCAGAGGAGGGGATAGAAAGGATGATAAGAGTGAGGGAACCGAGTGTGGAGAGATGGTGCGAGATGGAGAAGAGAACAGAGGAGGGGATAGAAAGGTTGATAAGAGTGAGGGAACAGACTGGAGAGATGGAGCAAGTGAGGGGAATAAAGCAGAGCAGGTGAAAGGATGATAAGAGCGAGGGAACCGAGTGTGGAGAGATAGAACAAGCTGGAAGAAGAGAATAGAGGAGGGGATAGAAAGGATGATAAGAGTGAGGGAACAGACTGGAGAGATGGAGCAAGAGAGGGGGAGAGAGGAGAGGATAGAAAAGGTGATAAGAGCGAGGGAACGGCGGATGGAGCGATGGAGCAAGGGAGGGAAGAGAACAGAGGAGGCGATAGAAAGAATGATAAGAGCGAGGGAACAGGGTGTGGAGAGATGGAGCAAGTGAGGGGAAGAAAGCAGAGCAGGTGAAAGGATGATAAGAGCGAGGGAACGCAGTGTGGAGAGATGGAACAAGCTGGAAGAAGAGAACAGAGGAGGGGATAGAAAGGATGATAAGAGTGAGGGAACAGACTGGAGAGATGGAGCAAGGGAGCGGGAGAGAGTAGAGGATAGAAAAGGATGATAAGAGCGAGGGAACGGAGAGTGGAGAGATGGAGCAAGCTGGAAGAAGAGAACAGAGGACGGGATAGAAAGGATGATAAGAGCAAGGGAACAGAGTGTGGAGAGATGGAGCAAGGGAGGGGAAGAGAGCCGAGGACAGGATAGAAAGGATGATAAGAGCGAGGCAACGCAGTGTGCAGAGATTGATCAAGCAGTGGGAAGAGAGCAGAGGAGGGGATAGAAAGGATAATAAGAGCGAGGGAACAGAGTGTGGAGAGATGGAGCAAGCAGGGGAACGAGAGCAGAGGAAGGGATAGAAAGGATAATAAGAGCGAGGGAACAGAATGTGGAGAGATGGAGCAAGGGAGGGGGAGAGAGGAGAGGATAGAAAGGGTGATAAGAGCGAGGGAACAGAGTGTGGAGAGATGGAGCAAGGGAGGGGAAGAGAGCGGAGGAGGGGATAGAAAGGATCATAAGAGTGAGGGAACGTAGTGTGGAGTGATGGATCAAGCAGGGGGACGAGATCAGAGGAAGGGATAGAAAGGATAATAAGAGCGAGGGAATGGAGTGTGGAGAGATGGAGCAAGGGAGGGGGAGAGAGGAGAGGATAGAAAGGGTGATAAGAGTGAGGGAACAGAGTGTGGAGAGATGGAGCAAGGGAGGGGAAGAGAGCAGAGGAGGGGATAGAAAGGACGATAAGAGCGAGGGAACAGAGTGTGGAGAGATGGAGCAAGGGAGGGGAAGAGAGCAGAGGAGGGGATAGAAAGGATGATAAGAGTGAGGGAATGGAGTGTGGAGAGATGGAGCAAGGGATGGGAAGAGAGCAGAGGAGGGGATAGAAAGGATGATAAGAGCGAGGGAACAGGGTGTGGAGAGATGGAGCAAGTGCGGGGAAGAAAGCAGAGCAGGTGAAAGGATGATAAGAGTGAGGGAACGGAGTGGAGAGGTGGAGCAAAGGAGGTGGAGAGAGGAGAGGATAGAAAGGGTGATAAGAGTGAGGGAACGAGTGTGCCGAGATGGAGCAAGCTGGAAGAAGAGAACAGAGGAGGGGATAGAAAGGATGATAAGAGTGAGGGAACGCAGTGTGGAGAGATTGATCAAGCCGGGGGAAGAGAGCAGAGGAGGGGATAGAAAGGATGATAAGAGCGAGGGAACAGGGTGTGGAGAGATGGAGCAAATTAGGGGAAGAAAGCAGAGCAAGTGAAAGGATGATAAGAGCGAGGGAACGGAGTGTGGAGAGATGGAACAAGCTGGAAGAAGAGAACAGAGGAGGGGATAGAAAGGATGATAAAAGTGAGGGAACAGACTGGAGAGATGGAGCAAGAGAGGTGGAGAGAGGAGAGGATAGAAAAGGTGATAAGAGCGAGGGAACGGCGGGTGGAGGGATGGAGCAACGGAGGGAAGAGAACAGAGGAGGCGATAGACAGAATGATAAGAGCGAGGGAACAGGGTGTGGAGAGATGGATCAAGTGAGGGTAAGAAAGCAGAGCAGGTGAAAGGATGACAAGAGCGAGGGAACGCAGTGTGGAGAGATGGAACAAGCTGGAAGAAGAGAACAGAGGAGGGGATAGAAAGGATGATAAGAGTGAGGGAATAGACTGGAGAGATGGAGCAATGGAGGGGGAGAGCGGAGAGGATAGAAAAGGATGATAAGAGCGAGGGAACGGAGTGTGGAGAGATGGTGCAAGCTGGAAGAAGAGAACAGAGGACGCGATAGAAAGGATGATAAGAACCAGGAAACAGAGTGTGGAGAGATGGAGCAAGGGAGGGGAAGAGAGCAGAGGACAGGATAGAAATGATGATAAGAGCGAGGCAACGCAGTGCGCAGAGATTGATCAAGCAGTGGGAAGAGAGCAGAGGAGGGAATAGAAAGGATAATAAGAGCGAAGGAACAGAGTGTGGAGAGAGGGAGCAAGCAGGGGGACGAGAGCAGAGGAAGGGATAGAAAGGATAATAAGAGCGAGGGAACGGAGTGTGGAGAGATGGAGCAAGGGAGGGGGAGAGAGGAGAGGATAGAAAGGGTGATAAGAGCGAGGGAACAGAGTGTGGAGAGATGGAGCAAGGGAGGGGAAGAGAGCAGAGGAGGGGATAGAAAGGACGATAAGAGCGAGGGAACAGAGTGTGGAGAGATGGAGCAAGGGAGGGGAAGAGAGCAGAGGAGGGGATAGAAAGGATGATAAGAGTGAGGGAACGGAGTGTGGAGAGATGGAGCAAGGGACGGGAAGAGAGCAGAGGAGGGGATAGAAAGGATGATAAGAGCGAGGGAACAGGGTGTGGAGAGATGGAGCAAGTGCAGGGAAGAAAGCAGATCAGGTGAAAGGATGATAAGAGTGAGGGAACGGAGTGGAGAGATGGAGCAAGGGAGGTGGAGAGAGGAGAGGATAGAAAGGGTGATAAGAGTGAGGGAACGAGTGTGCCGAGATGGAGCAAGCTGGAAGAAGAGAACAGAGGAGGGGATAGAAAGGATGATAAGAGTGAGGGAACGCAGTGTGGAGAGATTGATCAAGCAGGGGGAAGAGAGCAGAGGAGGGGATAGAAAGGATGGTAAGAGCGAGGGAACAGGGTGTGGAGAGATGGAGCAAGTGACGGGAAGAAAGCAGAGCAGGTGAAAGGATGATAAGAGCGAGGGAACGTAGTGTGGAGAGATGGAGCAACAGAGGGAAGAGAACAGAGGAGGCGATAGAAAGAATGATAAGAGCGAGGGAACAGACTGGAGAGATGCAGCAAGAGAGGGGGAGAGAGGAGAGGATGGAAAAGGTGATAAGAGCGAGGGAACGGCGGGTGGAGAGATGGGGCAACAGAGGGAAGAGAACAGAGGAGGCGATAGAAAGAATGATAAGAGCGAGGGAACAGGGTGTGGAGAGATGGAGCAAGTGAGGGGAAGAAAGCAGAGCAGGTGAAAGGATGATAAGAGCGAGGGAACGCAGTGTGGAGAGATGGAACAAGCTGGAAGAAAAGAACAGAGGAGGGGATAGAAAGGATGATAAGAGTGAAGGAACAGACTGGAGAGATGGAGCAATGGAGGGGGAGAGAGCGGAGGAGGGGATAGAAAGGGTCATAAGAGTGAGGGAACGTAGTGTGGAGAGATGGAGCAAGCAGGGGGACGAGAGCAGAGGAAGGGATAGAAAGGATAATAAGAGCGAGGGAACGGAGTGTGGAGAGATGGAGCAAGGGAGGGGGAGAGAAGAGAGGATAGAAATGATGATAAGAGCGAGGGAACAGAGTGTGGAGAGATGGAGCAAGGGAGGGGAAGAGAGCGGAGGAGGGGATAGAAAGGATCATAAGAGTGAGGGAATGTAGTGTGGAGAGATGGAGCAAGCAGGGGGACAAGAGCAGAGGAAGGGATAGAAAGGATGATAAGAGCGAGGGAGCGGAGTGTGGAGAGATGGAGCAAGGGAGGGGGAGAGAGGAGAGGATAGAAAGGGTGATAAGAGCGAGGGAACAGAGTGTGGAGAGATGGAGCAAGGGAGGGGAAGAGAGCAGAGGAGGGGATAGAAAGGATGATAAGAGTGAGGGAACGGAGTGTGGAGAGATGGAGCAAGGGATGGGAAGAGAGCAGAGGAGGGGATAGAAAGGACGATAAGAGCGAGGGAACAGAGTGTGGAGAGATGGAGCAAGGGAGGGGAAGAGAGCAGAGTAGGGGATAGAAAGGATCATAAGAGTGAGGGAATGTAGTGTGGAGAGATGGAGCAAGCAGGGGGACGAGAGCAGAGGAAGGGATAGAAAGGATAATAAGAGCGAGGGAGCGGAGTGTGGAGAGATGGAGCAAGGGAGGGGGAGAGAGGAGAGGATAGAAAGGGTGATAAGAGCGAGGGAACAGAGTGTGGAGAGATGGAGCAAGGGAGGGGAAGAGAGCAGATGAGGGGATAGAAAGCACGATAAGAGCGAGGGAACAGGGTGTGGAGAGATGGAGCAAGGGAGGTGATGAGAGCAGAGGAGGGCAAAGAAAGGATGATAAGAGTGAGGGAACGGAGTGTGGAGAGATGGAGCGAGATAGAGAAGAGAGCATAGGAGGGGATAGAAAGGATGATAAGAGTGAGGGAACGTAGTGTGGAGAGATGGACCAAGGGACGGGAAGAGAGCAGAGGAGGGGATAGAAAGGATGATTAGAGCGAGGGAACAGGGTGTGGAGAGATGGAGCAAGTGAGGGGAAGAAAGCAGAGCAGGTGAAAGGATGATAAGAGTGAGGGAACGAAGTGGAGAGATGGAGCAATGGAGGTGGAGAGAGGAGAGGATAGAAAGTGTGATAAGAGTGAGGGAACGCAGTGTGGAGAGATTGATCAAGCAGTGGGAAGAGAGCAGAGGAGGGAATAGAAAGGATAATAAGAGCGAAGGAACAGAGTGTGGAGAGAGGGAGCAAGCAGGGAGACGAGAGCAGAGGAAGGGATAGAAAGGATAATAAGAGCGAGGGAACGGAGTGTGGAGAGATGGAGCAAGGGAGGGGGAGAGAGGAGAGGATAGAAAGGGTGATAAGAGCGAGGGAACAGAGTGTGGAGAGATGGAGCAAGGGAGGGGAAGAGAGCAGAGGAGGGGATAGAAAGGTTGATAAGAGCGAGGGAACAGAGTGTGGAGAGATGGAGCAAGGGAGGGGAAGAGAGCAGAGGAGGGGATAGAAAGGATGATAAGAGTGAGGGAATGGAGTGTGGATAGATGGAGCAAGGGACGGGAAGAGAGCAGAGGAGGGGATAGAAAGGATGATAAGAGCGAGGGAACAGGGTGTGGAGAGATGGGTCAAGTGCGGGGAAGAAAGCAGAGCAGGTGAAAGGATGATAAGAGTGAGGGAACGGAGTGGAGAGATGGAGCAAGGGAGGTGGAGAGAGGAGAGGATAGAAAGGGTGATAAGAGTGAGGGAACGAGTGTGCCGAGATGGAGCAAGCTGGAAGAAGAGAACAGAGGAGGCGATAGAAAGGATGATAAGAGTGAGGGAACGCAGTGTGGAGAGATTGATCAAGCAGGGGGAAGAGAGCAGAGGAGGGGATAGAAAGGAGGGTAAGAGCGAGGGAACAGGGTGTGGAGAGATGGAGCAAGTGACGGGAAGAAAGCAGAGCAGTTGAAAGGATGATAAGAGCGAGGGAACGGAGTGTGGAGAGATGGAACAAGCTGGAAGAAGAGAACAGAGGAGGGGATAGAAAGGATGATAAGAGTGAGGGAACAGACTGGAGAGATGGAGCAAGAGAGGGGGAGAGAGGAGAGGATGGAAAAGGTGATAAGAGCGAGGGAACGGCGGGTGGAGAGATGGAGCAACAGAGGGAAGAGAACAGAGGAGGCGATAGAAAGAATGATAAGAGCGAGGGAACAGGGTGTGGAGAGATGGAGCAAGTGAGGGTAAGAAAGCAGAGCAGGTGAAAGGATGATAAGAGCGAGGGAACGCAGTGTGGAGAGATGGAACAAGCTGGAAGAAAAGAACAGAGGAGGGGATAGAAAGGATGATAAGAGTGAGGGAACATACTGGAGAGATGGAGCAATGGAGGGGGAGAGAGCGGAGGAGGGGATAGAAAGGATCATAAGAGTGAGGGAACGTAGTGTGGAGAGATGGAGCAAGCAGGGGGACGAGAGCAGAGGAAGGGATAGAAAGGATAATAAGAGCGAGGGAACAAAGTGTGGAGAGATGGAGCAAGGGAGGTGGAGAGAAGAGAGGATAGAAAGGATGATAAGAGCGAGGGAACAGAGTGTGGAGAGATGGAGCAAGGGAGGGGAAGAGAGCGGAGGAGGGGATAGAAAGGATCATAAGAGTGAGGGAATGTAGTGTGGAGAGATGGAGCAAGCAGGGGGACAAGAGCAGAGGAAGGGATAGAAAGGATGATAAGAGCGAGGGAGCGGAGTGTGGAGAGATGGAGCAAGGGAGGGGGAGAGAGGAGAGGATAGAAAGGGTGATAAGAGCGAGGGAACAGAGTGTGGAGAGATGGAGCAAGGGATGGGAAGAGAGCAGAGGAGGGGATAGAAAGGACGATAAGAGCGAGGGAACAGAGTGTGGAGAGATGGAGCAAGGGAGGGGAAGAGAGCAGAGGACGGGATAGAAAGGATCATAAGAGTGAGGGAATGTAGTGTGGAGAGATGGAGCAAGCAGGGGGACGAGAGCAGAGGAAGGGATAGAAAGGATAATAAGAGCGAGGGAGCGGAGTGTGGAGAGATGGAGCAAGGGAGGGGGAGAGAGGAGAGGATAGAAAGGGTGATAAGAGCGAGGGAACAGAGTGTGGAGAGATGGAGCAAGGGAGGGGAAGAGAGCAGAGAAGGGGATAGAAAGGACGATAAGAGCGAGGGAACAGAGTGTGGAGAGATGGAGCAAGGGAGGGGAAGAAAGCAGAGCAGGTGAAAGGATGATAGATGAGAGTGAGGGAACGGAGTGGAGAGATGGAGCAAGGGAGGTGGAGAGAGGAGAGGATAGAAAAGGTGATAAGAGCGAGGGAACGGCGGGTGGAGAGATGGAGCAACGGAGGGAAGAGAACAGAGGAGGCGATAGAAAGAATGATAAGAGCGAGGGAACAGGGTGTGGAGAGATGGAGCAAGTGAGGGTAAGAAAGCAGAGCAGGTGAAAGGATGATAAGAGCGAGGGAACGCAGTGTGGAGAGATGGAACAAGCTGGAAGAAGAGAACAGAGGAGGGGATAGAAAGGATGATAAGAGTGAGGGAACAGACTGGAGAGATGGAGCAAGAGAGGGGGAGAGAGGAGAGGATAGAAAAGGTGATAAGAGCGAGGGAACGGCGGGTGGAGAGATGGAGCAACGGAGGGAAGAGAACAGAGGAGGCGATAGAAAGAATGATAAGAGCGAGGGAACAGGCTGTGGAGAGATGGAGCAAGTGAGGGTAAGAAAGCAGAGCAGGTGAAAGGATGATAAGAGCGAGGGAACGCAGTGTGGAGAGATGGAACAAGCTGGAAGAGAAGAGAACAGAGGAGGGGATAGAAAGGATGATAAGAGTGAGGGAACAGACTGGAGAGATGGAGCAATGGAGGGGGAGAGAGGAGAGGATAGAAAAGGATGATAGGAGCAAGGGAACAGAGTGTGGAGAGATGGAGCAAGCGGGAAGAAGAGAACAGAGGACGCGATAGAAAGGATGATAAGAGCAAGGGAACAGAGTGTGGAGAGATGGAGCAAGGGAGGGGAAGAGAGCAGAGGACAGGATAGAAAGGATGATAAGAGCGAGGCAACGCAGTGCGCAGAGATTGATCAATCAGTGGGAAGAGAGCAGAGGAGGGGATAGAAAGGATAATAAGAGCGAGGGAACAGAGTGTGGAGAGATGGAGCAATGGAGTGGAAGAGATCGGAGGAGGGGATAGAAAGGATCATAAGAATGAGGCAACGTAGTGTGGAGAGATGGAGCAAGCAGGGGGACGAGAGCAGAGGAGGGGATAGAAAGGATAATAAGAGCGAGAGAACGGAGTGTGGAGAGATGGAGCAAGGGAGGAGGAGAGAGGAGAGAATAGAAAGGGTGATAAGAGCGAGGGAACAGAGTGTGGAGAGATGGAGCAAGGGAGGGGAAGAGAGCAGAGGAGGGTATAGAAAGGACGATAAGAGCGAGGGAACAGAGTGTGGACAGATGGAGCAAGGGAGGTGATGAGAGCAGAGGAGGGCATAGAAAGGATGATAAGAGTGAGGGAACGTAGTGTGGAGAGATGGAGCAAGGGACGGGAAGAGAGCAGAGGAGGGGATAGAAAGGATGATTAGAGCGAGCGAACAGGGTGTGGAGAGATGGAGCAAGTGAGGGGAAGAAAGCAGAGCAGGTGAAAGGATGATAAGAGTGAGGGAACGAAGTGGAGAGATGGAGCAAGGGAGGTGGAGAGAGGAGAGGATAGAAAGGGTGATAAGAGTGAGGGAACGAGTGTGCCGAGATGGAGCAAGCTGGAAGAAGAGAACAGAGGAGGGGATAGAAAGGATGATAAGAGTGAGGGAACGCAGTGTGGAGAGATTGATCAAGCAGGGGGAAGAGAGCAGAGGAGGGGATAGAAAGGATGATAAGAGCGAGGGAACAGGGTGTGGAGAGATGGAGCAAGTGAGGGGAAGAAAGCAGAGCAGGTTAAAGCATGATAAGAGCGAGGGAACGGAGTGTGGAGAGATGGAACAAGCTGGAAGAAGAGAACAGAGGAGGGGATAAAAAGGAAGATAAGAGTGAGGGAACAGACTGGAGAGATGGAGCAAGGGAGGGGGAGAGAGGAGAGGATAGAAAAGGTGATAAGAGCGAGGGAACGGTGGGTGGAGAGATGGAGCAAGGGAGGGAAGAGAACAGAGGAGGCGATAGAAAGAATGATAAGAGCGAGGGAACGGAGTGTGGACAGATGGAGCAAGGGAGAGGAAAAGAGCAGAGAAGGGGATAAAAAGGATAGAAAGGATGATAAGAGCGAGGGAACGGAGTGGAGAGACGGAGCAAGGGAGGGGGAGAGAGCAGAGGAGGGGATAGAAAGGATGATAAGAGTGAGGGAATGGAGTGTGGAGAGATGGAGCGAGATGGGAGAAGAGAGCAGAGGAGGGGATAGAAAGGGTGATAAGAGCGAGGGAACGGAGGGTGGAGAGATGGAGCAAGGGATGGGAAGACAGCAGAGGAGGGGATAGAAAGAATGATAAGAGGGAAGGAATGGAGTGTGGAGAGATCGAGCGAGATGGGAGAAGAGAGCAGAGGAAGGGATAGCAAGGATGATAAGAGCGAGGAAACAGAAGGAGGAGAGATGGAGCAAGTGAGGTGAAGAAAGCAGAGCAGGTGAAAGGATGATAAAAGTGAGGGAACGCAGTGTGGAGAGATTGATCAAGCCGGGTTAAGAGAGCAGAGGAGTGGATAGAATGGATGATAAGAGCGAGGGAACAGGGTGTGGGGAGATGGAGCAAGTGACTGGAAGAAAGCAGAGCAGGTGAAAGGATGATAAGAGTGAGGGAATGGAGTGTGGAGAGATGGAGCAAGCTGGTGGAAGAAGAGAACAGAGGACGAAAGAGAAAGGATGATAAGAGTGGGGGAATGGAGTGTGGACAGGTGGAGCAAGATAGGGGAAGAGAGCAGAGGAGGGGATAGAAAGGACAATAAGAGCGAGGGAACGGAGTGTGGAGAGATGGAGCAAGGGAGGGGAAGAGAGCAGAGGAGGGGATAGAAAGGATGATACGAGTGAGGAACGGAGTGTGGAGAGATGGAGCAAGGGAGGAGAAGAGAGCAGAGGAGGGGATAGAAAGGATGATAAGAGCGAGGGAACAGGGTGTGGAGAGATAGAACAAGTGAGGGGAAGAAAGCAGAGCAGGTGAAAGGATGATTAGAGCAAGGGAACGGAGTGGAGAGTTGGAGCAAGGGAGGGGGAGAGAGGAGAGGATAGAAAGGATGATAAGAGTGAGGGAACAGACTGGAGAGATGGAGCAAGGGAGGGGAGAGAGGAGAGGATAGAAAAGGTGATAAGAGCGAGGGAACGGCGGGTGGAGAGATGGAGCAAGGGAGGGAAGAGAACAGAGGAGGCGATAGAAAGAATGATAAGAGCGAGGGAACGGAGTGTGGACAGATGGAGCAAGGGAGAGGAAGAGAGCAGAGAAGGGGATAAAAAGGATAGAAAGGATGATAAGAGCGAGGGAACGGAGTGGAGAGACGGAGCAAGGGAGGGGGAGAGAGCAGAGGAGGGGATAGAAAGGATGATAAGAGTGAGGGAATGGAGTGTGGAGAGATGGAGCGAGATGGGAGAAGAGAGCAGAGGAGGGGATAGAAAGGGTGATAAGAGCGAGGGAACGGAGGGTGGAGAGATGGAGCAAGGGATGGGAAGAGAGCAGAGGAGGGGATAGAAAGAATGATAAGAGTGAGGGAATGGAGTGTGGAGAGATCAAGTGAGATGGGAGAAGAGAGCAGAGGAAGCGATAGCAAGGATGATAAGAGCGAGGGAACAGAAGGAGGAGAGATGGAGCAAGTGAGGGGAAGAAAGCAGAGCAGGTGAAAGGATGATAAGAGCGAGGGAACAGAGTGGAGAGATGGAGCAAGTGAGGGGAAGAAAGCAGAGCAGGTGAAAGGATGATAAAAGCGAGGGCAACGGAGTGTAGAGAGATGGAGCAATGGAGGGGAAGAGAGCAGAGGAGGGGATAGAAAGGACAATAAGAGCGAGGGAACGGAGTGTGGAGAGATGGAGCAAGGGAGGGGAAGAGAGCAGAGGAGGCAATAGAAAGGACGATACGAGTGAGGGAACGGAGTGTGGAGAGATGGAACAAGGGAGGAGAAGAGAGCAGAGGAGGGGATAGAAAGGATGATAAGAGCGAGGGAACAGGGTGTGGAGAGATGGAACAAGTGAGGGGAAGAAAGCAGAGCAGGTGAAAGGATGATTAGAGCGAGGGAACGGAGTGGAGAGTTGGAGCAAGGGAGGGGGAGAGAGGAGAGGATAGAAAGGGTGATAAGAGCGAGGGAACAGAGTGTGGAGAGATGGAGCAAGGGAGGGGAAGAGAGCAGAAGAGGGGATAGAAAGGACGATAAGAGCGAGGGAACGGAGTGTGGACAGGTGGAGCAACGGAGGGGAAGAGAGCAGAGGCGGGGATAGAAAGGACAATAAGAGCGAGGGAACGGAGTGTGGAGAGATGGAGCAAGGGAGGGGAAGAGAGCAGAGGAGGGGATAGAAAGGACGATACGAGTGAGGGAACGGAGTGTGGAGAGATGGAACAAGTGAGGAGAAGAGAGCAGAGGAGGGGATAGAAAGGATGATAAGAGAGAGGGAACAGGGTGTGGAGAGATGGAACAAGTGAGGGGAAGAAAGCAGAGCAGGTGAAAGGATGATTAGAGCGAGGGAACGGAGTGGAGAGTTGGAGCAAGGGAGGGGGAGAGAGGAGAGGATAGAAAGGGTGATAAGAGCGAGGGAACAGAGTGTGGAGAGATGGAGCAAGGGAGGGGAAGAGAGCAGAAGAGGGGATAGAAAGGACGATAAGAGCGAGGGAACGGAGTGTGGAGAGATGGAGCAAGGGAGGGGAAGAGAGCAGAGGAGGGGATAGAAAGAATGATAAGAGTGAGGGAACAGGGTGTGGAGAGATGGAGCAAGTGAGGGGAAGAAAGCAGAGCAGATGAAAGGATGATAAGAGTGAGGGAACGGAGTGGAGAGATGGAGCAAGGGAGGGGGAGAGAGGAAAGGATAGAAAGGGTGATAAGAGTGAGGGAACGGAGTGTGCCGAGATGGAGCAAGCTGGAAGAAGAGAACAGAGGAGGGGATAGAAAGGATGATAAGAGTGAGGGAACGGAGTGTGGAGAGATGGAGCAAGGGAGGGGAACAGAGCAGAGGAGGGGATAGAAAGGACGATAAGAGCGAGGGAGCGGAGTGTGGAGAGATGGAGCAAGGGAGGGAAAGAGAGCAGAGCAGGGGATAGAACGGATGATAAGAGTGAGGAAATGGAGTGTGGAGAGATGGAGCAAGGGCGGGGAAGAGAGCAGAGGACGGGATAGAAAGGATAAGAGCGAGGGAACTGAGTGTGGAGAGATTGGGCAAGGGAGGGGAAGAGTGCAGAAGAGGTGAAAGAATGATAAGAGCGAGGGAACGGCGGGTGGAGAGATGGAGCAAGGGAGGGAAGAGACAGAGGAGGCGATAGAAAGAATGATAAGAGCGAGGGAACGGAGTGTGGAGAGATGGAGCAAGGGAGGGGAAAAGAGCAGAGAAGGCGATAAAAAGGAGAGAAAGGACGATAAGAGTGAGGGAACAGAGTGGAGAGATGGAGCAAGTGAGGGGAAGAAAGCAGAGTAGGTTAAAGGATGATAAGAGCGAGGGAACGGAGTGGGGAGATGGAGCAAGGAAGGGGGAGAGAGCAGAGGAGGGGATAGAAAGGATGATAAGAGTGAGGGAACGGAGTGTGGAGAGATGTAGCGAGATGGGAGAAGAGAGCAGAGGAGGTGATAGAAAGGGTGATAAGAGCGAGGGAACGGAGGGTGGAGAGATGCAGCAAGGGATGGGAAGAGAGCAGAGGAGGGGATAGAAAGGATGCTAAGAGTGAGGGAATGGGGTGTGGAGAGATAGAGCGAGATGGGAGAAGAGAGCAGAGGAAGGGATAGCAAGGATGATAAGAGCGAGGGAACGGAGTGGAGAGATGGAGCAAGTGAGGGGAAGAGAGCAGAGGAGGGGATAAAAAGGACGATAAGAGCGAGGGAACGGAGTGGAGAGATGGAGCAAGTGAGGGGAAGAAAGCAGAGCAGGTGAAAGGATGATAAGAGTGAGGGAACGGAGTGGAGAGATGGAGCAAGGGAGGGGGAGAGAGGAGAGGATAGAAAGGGTGATAAGAGCGAGGGAACGGAGGGTGGAGAGATGGAGCAAGGGAGGGAAGAGAACAGAGGAGGCAATAGAAAGAATGATAAGAGCGAGGGAACGGAGTGTGCTCAGATGGAACAAGCTGGAAGAAGAGAACAGAGGAGGGGATAGAAAGGATGATAAGAGTGAGGGAAAGCAGAGTGGAGAGATTGATCAAGCAGGGTGGAAAGAGCAGAGGAGGGGACAGAAAGGATTATAAGAGCGAGGGAACAGGGTGTGGAGAGATGGAGCAAGGGAGGGGAAGAGAGCAGAGGAGGGATAGAAAGGATGATAAGAGCGAGGGAACAGAGGGTGGAGAGATGGAGCAAGTGAGGGGAAGAAAGCAGAGCAGGTGAAAGGATGATACGAGCGAGGGAACGGAGTGTGGAGAGATGGAGCAAGGGAGGAGAAGAGAGCATAGGAGGGGATAGAAAGGACGATAAGAGCAAGGGAGCGGAGTGTGGAGAGATGGAGCAAGGGAGGGGAAGAGAGCAGAGGAGGGGATAGAAAGGACGATAAGAGTGAGGGAACGGAGTGTGGAGAGATGGAGCAAGGGAGGAGAAGAGAGCATAGGAGCGGATAGAAAGGATGATAAGACCGCGGGAACGGGGTGTGGAGAGATGGAACAAGTGAGGGGAAGAAAGCAGAGTAGGTGAAAGGATGATAAGAGCGAGGGAACGGAGTGGAGTGATGGAGCAAGGGATGGGGAAGAGGAGAGGATAGAAAGGGTGATAAGAGCGAGGGAACAGAGTGTGGAGAGATGGAGCAAGGGAGGGGAAGAGAGCAGAAGAGGGGATAGAAAGGACGATAAGAGCGAGGGAACGGAGTGTGGACAGGTGGAGCAACGGAGGGGAAGAGAGCAGAGGAGGGGATAGAAAGGACAATAAGAGCGAGGGAACGGAGTGTGGAGAGATGGAGCAAGGGAGGGGAAGAGAGCAGAGGAGGGGATAGAAAGGACGATACGAGTGAGGGAACGGAGTGTGGAGAGATGGAACAAGTGAGGAGAAGAGAGCAGAGGAGGGGATAGAAAGGATGATAAGAGCGAGGGAACAGGGTGTGGAGAGATGGAACAAGTGAGGGGAAGAAAGCAGAGCAGGTGAAAGGATGATTAGAGCGAGGGAACGGAGTGGAGAGATGGAGCAAGGGAGGGGAAGAGAGCAGAAGAGGGGATAGAAAGGACGATAAGAGAGAGGGAACGGAGTGTGGAGAGATGGAGCAAGGGAGGGGAAGAGAGAAGAGGAGGGGATAGAAAGAATGATAAGAGTGAGGGAACAGGGTGTGGAGAGATGGAGCAAGTGAGGGGAAGAAAGCAGAGCAGATGAAAGGATGATAAGAGTGAGGGAACGGAGTGGAGAGATGGAGCAAGGGAGGGGGAGAGAGGAAAGGATAGAAAGGGTGATAAGAGTGATGGAACGGAGTGTGCCGAGATGGAGCAAGCTGGAAGAAGAGAACAGAGGAGGGGATAGAAAGGATGATAAGAGTGAGGGAACGGAGTGTGGAGAGATGGAGCAAGGGAGGGGAACAGAGCAGAGGAGGGGATAGAAAGGACGATAAGAGCGAGGGAGCGGAGTGTGGAGAGATGGAGCAAGGGAGGGAAAGAGAGCAGAGCAGGGGATAGAACGGATGATAAGAGTGAGGAAATGGGGTGTGGAGAGATGGAGCAAGGGAGGGGAAGAGAGCAGAGGACGGGATAGAAAGGATGATAAGAGCGAGGGAACTGAGTGTGGAGAGATTGGGCAAGGGAGGGGAAGAGTGCAGAAGAGGTGAAAGGATGATAAGAGCGAGGGAACAGAGTGGAGAGATGGAGCAAGGGAGGGGGAGAAAGGAGAGGATAGAAAAGTTGATAAGAGCGAGGGAACGGCGGGTGGAGAGATGGAGCAAGGGAGGGAAGAGACAGAGGAGGCGATAGAAAGAATGATAAGAGCGAGGGAACGGAGTGTGGAGAGATGGAACAAGGGAGGGGAAGAGAGCAGAGGACGGGATAGAAAGGATGATAAGAGCGAGGGAACTGAGTGTGGAGAGATTGGGCAAGGGAGGGGAAGAGTGCAGAAGAGGTGAAAGGATGATAAGAGCGAGGGAACAGAGTGGAGAGATGGAGCAAGGGAGGGGGGAGAAAGGAGAGGATAGAAAAGTTGATAAGAGCGAGGGAACGGCGGGTGGAGAGATGGAGCAAGGGAGGGAAGAGACAGAGGAGGCGATAGAAAGAATGATAAGAGCGAGGGAACGGAGTGTGGAGAGATGGAGCAAGGGAGGGGAAAAGAGCAGAGAAGGCGATAAAAAGGAGAGAAAGGACGATAAGAGTGAGGGAACAGAGTGTGGAGAGATGGAGCAAGTGAGGGGAAGAAAGCAGAGTAGGTTAAAGGATGATAAGAGCGAGGGAACGGAGTGGGGAGATGGAGCAAGGAAGGGGTAGAGAGCAGAGGAGGGGATAGAAAGGATGATAAGAGTGAGGGAACGGAGTGTGGAGAGATGTAGCGAGATGGGAGAAGAGAGCAGAGGAGGTGATAGAAAGGGTGATAAGAGCGAGGGAACGGAGGGTGGAGAGATGCAGCAAGGGATGGGAAGAGAGCAGAGGAGGGGATAGAAAGGATGCTAAGAGTGAGGGAATGGGGTGTGGAGAGATAGAGCGAGATGGGAGAAGAGAGCAGAGGAAGGGATAGCAAGGATGATAAGAGCGAGGGAACGGAGTGGAGAGATGGAGCAAGGAAGGGGGAGAGAGCAGAGGAGGGGATAGAAAGGATGATAAGAGTGAGGGAACGGAGTGTGGAGAGATGTAGCGAGATGGGAGAAGAGAGCAGAGGAGGTGATAGAAAGGGTGATAAGAGCGAGGGAACGGAGGGTGGAGAGATGCAGCAAGGGATGGGAAGAGAGCAGAGGAGGGGATAGAAAGGATGCTAAGAGTGAGGGAATGGGGTGTGGAGAGATAGAGCGAGATGGGAGAAGAGAGCAGAGGAAGGGATAGCAAGGATGATAAGAGCGAGGGAACGGAGTGGAGAGATGGAGCAAGTGAGGGGAAGAAAGCAGAGGACGGAATAGAAAGGATGATAAGAGCGAGGGAATGGGGTGTGGAGAGATGGAGCAAGTGAGGGGAAGAAAGCAGAGCAGGTGAAAGGATGATAAGAGCGAGGGAACAGAGTGGAGAGATGGAGCAAGGGAGGAGAAGAGAGCATAGGAGGGGATAGAAAGGACGATAAGAGCAAGGGAGCGGAGTGTGGAGAGATGGAGCAAGGGAGGGGAAGAGAGCAGAGGAGGGGATAGAAAGGATGATAAGAGCGAGGGAACTGAGTGTGGAGAGATTGGGCAAGGGAGGGGAAGAGTGCAGAAGAGGTGAAAGGATGATAAGAGCGAGGGAACAGAGTGGAGAGATGGAGCAAGGGAGGGGGAGAGAGGAGAGGATAGAAAGGGTGATAAGAGCGAGGGAACGGAGGGTGGGGAGATGGAGCAAGGGAGGGAAGAGAACAGAGGAGGCAATAGAAAGAATGATAAGAGCGAGGGAACGGAGTGTGCTCAGATGGAACAAGCCGAAGAAGAGAACAGAGGAGGGGATAGAAAGGATGATAAGAGTGAGGGAAAGCAGAGTGGAGAGATTGATCAAGCCGGGGGAAGAGAGCAGAGGAGGGGATAGAAAGGATGATAAGAGCGAGGGAACAGGGTGTGGAGAGATGGAGCAAGGGAGGGGAAGAGAGCAGAGGAGGGGATAGAAAGGATGATAAGAGCGAGGGAACAGAGGGTGGAGAGATGGAGCAAGTGAGGGGAAGAAAGCAGAGCAGGTGAAAAGATGATACGAGCGAGGGAACGGAGTGTGGAGAGATGGAGCAAGGGAGGAGAAGAGAGCATAGGAGGGGATAGAAAGGACGATAAGAGCAAGGGAGCGGAGTGTGGAGAGATGGAGCAAGGGAGGGGAAGAGAGCAGAGGAGGGGATAGAAAGGACGATAAGAGTGAGGGAACGGAGTGTGGAGAGATGGAGCAAGGGAGGGGAAGAGAGCAGAGGAGCGGATAGAAAGGATGATAAGACTGAGGGAACGGAGTGTGGAGAGATGGAGCAAGGGAGGGGAAGAAAGCAGAGTAGGTGAAAGGATGATAAGAGCGAGGGAACGGAGTGGAGAGATGGAGCAAGGGAGGGGGAGAGAGGAGAGGCTAGAAAGGGTGATAAGAGCGAGGGTATGGACGATGGAGAGATGGAGCAAGGGAAGGAAGAAAACAGAGGAGGCGATAGAAAGAATGATAAGAGCAAGGGTACGGAGTGTGCTGAGATGAAGCAATGGAGGGGAGGAGGCAGAAAGAAAATGCAAGCGAAACGTCTATAACTGAGAGACAAGAGGGATTGTAAAGCATAAACATAGGCGCAATGATGTACACGAGGGAATAATACTGTGCTATACTGTCACTATGACCCTTTGAACACTAGCCTGGATGCCACACTCTTGCGCTCGCAGTTCTGCTGCCCACTGTAAACACAGCACTGTTGTGCTATACGTTCCTTGGCATACGGTGAACACTGTGCTAGATTTCATGTCATGTGGTGAACACAGTGCTATAGTTTCGATATCACACCGTAGCACTGCCCATGCCCCGGACCAACCCTGGTAGCGCTGCCCATGCCCCGGACCAGCCCTGTTTGCACTGCCCAAGCCCCGGACCAGCCCTGGCAGCAATGCCCATGCCCCGGACCAGCCCTGGCAGCACTGGCCCACAGCTCCCATATGTCACGGTTGTCTCTGGGCTAGTTTCCAAATTCCACGGTGAATGTTCTACTTTTATTGCATGGTAAACGCTGTGCTGTAGTTTCTACAGCGCATGTTTAATGCTGTGCTGCAGTTCCTACAGCGCATGTTTAATGCTGTGCTGTAGTTTCTACAGCGCATGTTTAACGCTGTGCTGCAGTTCCTACAGCGCATGTTTAACGCTGTGCTGTAGTTTCTACAGCGCATGTTTAATGCTGTGCTGTAGTTTCTACAGCGCATGTTTAATGCTGTGCTGCAGTTCCTACAGCGCATGTTTAATGCTGTGCTGTAGTTTCTACAGCGCATGTTTAATGCTGTGCTGCAGTTCCTACAGCGCATGTTTAATGCTGTGCTGTAGTTTCTACAGCGCATGTTTAATGCTGTGCTGTAGTTCCTACAGCGCATGTTTAATGCTGTGCTGCAGTTCCTACAGCGCATGTTTAATGCTGTGCCATACCTTCCACATTGCTGCTATTTTACACAATGCTCTGTTTTCCATGTCATGTGGTGAGCGTTGTGAGATGGTTCCAGCTTCACCTTAATATCATATGGGGGGCTGGGCTATAGTTTCCGATTGACCCAGTACATGCTGTGCTATAGTGTCCATATCATGCAGGGGCCTGCAATCTGCGGCTCTCTAGATGTTTTGGGCTACCATTCCCATGATCCTTCTCCATTGACTACGCTGGCTAGCACTGAGGGTGTTGTAGTTCAAAACACCTGGAAAGCCAAATGTTTCTCCCCCTCCCCTTGCTGACCTACCTGACCTACCTGTCTGCTGTACAGACTGGTTGCTTGGCTACCCTCAGAGTCTCACTGAGTCCAGGCTCTTTCTTGATCAGTCACGCTTACTGCCTCCGGGCCTACCACACACTTAGAGGCTGTAACTGTAACCCTGCAGTCCCTTGTTCTCCTTGCACTACCCAGAGCTGTGCTGCCCTGGCTGCACTTACTCAGAGCATTGCTGCCCTGTTTTCCCCTCACCTCTCCCTTGCACTCGCATGCTCCCTTTCCCCTTGCACTTCTCATTCTCGCACTTGCACGATCTGAATGACACACGATCTAGTAAGATTGTTTGTCTTGTGCTTCCTGTAGAAACTCTTGTGTACAGGCATGTTATAAATGACTTATCATATCATACCCCTGCAACTAGGGGAATACAGTGCAATAAATGGCATATCACACCGTCAATGTGGTTTTATAGTTTACAAATCACAAAATGGTGTCTATACTTTATATATATTGCTATACTCTGAAACTCCAGTTTGCATATCACACGTTGAATGATGTGCTATTGCCCTATCGAGCGGTGAACATGTACAATGGTGTTGTATATTTAACCTATTAGACAGGGAAAGTTGTGCTACCCTTTGCGAATACTGTGTTTGTGGCTTTAATATCAAACTGTGACTACTGCTTTGTTTTCCATATCAGACAGTGAGTGATTCGCTATAGTTTCCATATCATGCGGTGAATGCCGTTGTATATCTAATAGTAAATACTGTGCTTTGGGCTTCGTATTGCAGTTCCAATATCACAAGTTGAACTCTATGCCATGACACGTATCACCAGATGAAGGCTGCATAGAGGCTGCATAGTTTCCATATTCGGCAGTGAAGAATGTGCTATAGTTTCCTTTTTTTTTTTTAACTCTGCTCCATACTTCCCATAACATTCTATTTGATTTTATGCAAAGCAGGATGGAACCCTCACTGGTGTTATTTGTTCCCTTTTACATCTGGGCATTTCGAAACAGTACAAAAGGAGTATACCAAACTGTTAATCTTGGAAAAGCTTCTATCTGAAAACAATGTATATTGTTTGTCTATGTTTCGATAATATGCTTCGTTCATTAAGGGATGTGTTCCACTCCTAGTATAACTGGAAGGGATCATTTGAAATGAACATTGTCACATTTTAAGAAGATCCAGTTTGCAATGTTAGTGCAAATACATAATTTCATGTTTTTCTTTTAATAGCTGCTTTTACAAAAACACAGCCCTCTCTCCTCCCCCAAGAGATCTGTTTTTTCCCTATGGCTGCATCGCTACCACTAATGGTTCGGGCGCACCCCCGCAAATGGGCACTTGATAGTGCATCTCTCACACCCATATTAACAGACAGTGACATAGAATGAGACAGAGAAAGGCAGAGAGGGAGCGAGAGTGGGGGAGAGAGCGCCCGATCAGTGTATGGAACCCATGGTAGAGCCGGTTACTGCTATACAATATAGTCGATGATCTGCCATAGTTTTTATACTACACACTTTTGTTGTGTAGATGTTGCTATGGTGTAGGTTATGTGTCCTGCCATTTACATTCACGATGTATTATGGACTTGCTATGTCAGAGGGTTTTGGGCAAGAAGATGGAGGCTATATGAACATTATCAATGGAGCACATATAGGATACATGCATTGGGTCATAACTGCATGGTGCAGCTAGAGTTTCTATACATAATAGTACATGTATGTTTTGTCTATAAAAATGAATAATGTATAAGCAATCTAACAATTTACATTTCATATGTATTACCTTTTCTATACCTGATTTTTAGAGATGCATTTCTTTTCAATGATCGCAACTGTGCAAGGTGATCATTCTCTATTAATTGCTCTTTGTAAGTGGTTATTTGTAATTGGTTATTTATAACGCACTTAATACCCAGGGGTTTCTACGGACACGGGGATCGAACCTGTGTTGTTCCTCATCGTCTTGCTTCCAAGGCGAGCAGTTTCCCCCGAGCTGTTCTCTGGAGACAATACAACTCTAACAATACAATTCCTGTGTGAATTGCTGCGTTTTAGGCTGTAACCGCTAGCACTGCGCTCTTCGCAGTGTCAGACCCACTGGAGAAAACACCACTTAAATGTGAGTAATATCTTGTGTGGGCAGGCCAACTCTGGCCCACTGGGCGTGAGAGATATCGCAGTCGCTGGAGAGACATGAAGCCCATGGCATCTGGCCTACTGGCCGCCTAGGTTCTGCCCATCCGTGGAGAATGGCAAGTCTGCTAGTCAATGGTCTGTTGGTTAATCGGGCGTGATTGCCAGTTTGTAGCCATTGGTCTCTCCATCAAGCGAGGCTGGCAGTCTGTGGTCTTCCGCCTGTGCAGCAGGCAAGACTGGCCATCTGTTGCTTGTGGAATATCCATGAGGCGAGACTGCCTGCCTGTGGGTCATGATCTGCCCACAAGGCCAGGCCTCCTGTCTGTAGCCTATGGTCTGTCCATCAGATGAGAAGGCAGGTCTGCGATCACTCCCTAAGCCGAGAATGCAGAATGCACAACTCTAGACTGCCTGCGGTCAGCTGCCGACTGAGTGGTAATTAAGTGGTAATGTCAAGTCTGTCAGTTTGTTGCTTTGGTCTGTCAGTTAATTAGGAACAACTCTTCTGTGGCTTGTCCATCTGGCGAGACTGACAACCTCTTGTCTACTGTCTCAAAGTCAATCAGGCTGGGATGTTTTCCATCAAAGGGCACTGCCAGTCTGTAATATGTGCCCTTTATCTCCATCAGGCACAACTGCCGCCTTTGGTTTTTGATCTGTCCTTCAAATGGAGCTGCTTGTCAGTGGCATATGATCTGTCCTTCAGGCACGATTATGTGGACAGACCAAAGGCCACTAATAGACCACTGGTAGGCACTCTTCCCTGATGGACCTGCAGACTACAGACCACAGAGACCACACCCCAGCCATCTCCATTGTCGGTTAGTTATGCAGGACCGCCTTTCTGTGGCCTTTGGTCTCTCCACCAGGCCAGCATGCCAGTCTGTGGTCATTCCATCAATCAGGAAGGACCAACCGCCTTTGGCCTGTGGCCTGCCCATCAGAGGGCACTGCCTGTCTATGACCTGTCCATCACGTGGGACAGGACCACTCATCTCAGTTTCCGACCATCAGGAGGGGTCGCTATTCTCTGGCCAATGATCTGGCACTCAGGTGGGGTGGGCTGTCAGTGTCCCCTTCCCTATCCCTCAAGCAGTGCTGCCGCTTCTCTGGGCCTTGAGCAGTAACACGCGTCTCTGGACCCCCGCAGTCGGACCCGCCACGCGAGTGTGGGCGCTGAGTATATTCCCTTGCATCCTGCAGCGAATGCTGTGCTTCATTTTACGTTATTCAAAGCAATGTTTTGCTTAATTATCCCCATTGCAGGGAATAATGAGCTGTGTTTTCTAATCGCGCACATTGATCGCTGCATCATACTTTACAATTTACATGTTGAAGGCTGATCTTTTGTGTGCATGTTGCACAGTCGACAGAGTGCTCTAGATCCAACATTACTCGTTGAAAGGTGTGTTGCACTTCAGGCGCTGCACAGTGTGGGAGTCGAGCGGAAAAGAACAATCACAACTCTAGAACAGTTTGCCAGTTTATGGTGGTGCATGGGATCTAAAGGGGTGTATTGGGTGCCAGATGTGGATCCCTTCTGCAGTTCATTATTGGGTTGGTGCTACCAGGGGTGGATTAAGAACCAAAAGAAGCCCTGGACATCCTTTTCAAAGTGGCCCCAAATTTTCAGCAAGCCGAAGCCTTTTCCTATGAGAAAATGTGGAACCAAAATAGGTTAGCACACAAAAGTGGCCCGGGGCGGAGGGACCTACTGGGAAATCTCCAGAGTTCCCTAGAGGCCAGTCCACCTCTGGGTACTGGCAAGTCTTTCCATGAAGGATTCAAAGCATTCCTCAGTTCAGGGAAGGTCAGAATGGATACAGTGTGAGGTGCAGTTATTAAGGGATAGAGTCTATAATTAATCATAATACGTACAGGATGACCATCGCTGGGGCTTGGGTGGCTCCAATCTGACTAAATACTGATTTTATAATTATTTATCTACTTCGTGCCCTCAGGGAGACCCCATTTTTGCCTTCCAAATTCATTAACCATCTCTTTCCATCTTAACATATTTTCAGAAAGGTCATCAAATACAAGGCTCCATTTTGGTTGCCTTACGTTTGCCCTTTGTGATTCAATAGGGAATGATAGGTTTGGTGTACTTGACTGATGTGAACCCCTATGTTTAGGGTCAAGGTACGTGATTCACCATCTGCCTGCGGGATTCACCATCTGCCTGTGGGATTCACAATCTGCCTGCGGGATTCACAGTCTGTCTGCATGATTCACCATCTGCCGGAAGGATTCACCATCTGCCTGCGGGATTCACAATCTGCCTGCGGGATTCACCATCTGCCTGAAGGATTCACCATCTGCCTCCGGTATTCACAATCTGCCTGCGGGATTCACCACCTGCCTGCGGAATTCACTCTCTGTCTGCATGATTCACCATCTGCCCGTAGGATTCACCATCTTCCCGCAGGATTCACCATCTCCCCACGAGATTCACCCTCTGCCTGCATGTTTCACCATCTGCCTGCAGGATTCACCTTCTGCCTGCAGGATTCACATTCTGCCTGCGGGATTCACCTTCTGCCTGCGGGATTCACCATCTGCCTACGGGATTCACCATCTGCCTGCGGGATTCACCATCTGCCCAAGAGATTCACCATCTGCCTACGGGATTCACCATCTGCCTGCGGGATTCACCATCTGCCCAAGAGATTCACTATCTGCCTGCAAGATTCACCATCTGCCTGCCGGATTCACCTTCTGCCTGCGTGATTCACCATCTGCCCACAAGATTCACCATCTGCCTACGGGATTCACCATCTGCCTGCGGGATTCACCATCTGCCCACGAGATTCACCATCTGCCTACGGGATTCACCATCTGCCTGCAGGATTCACCTTCTGCCCACAAGATTCACCTTCTGCCCACAAGATTCACCATCTGCCTACGGGATTCACCATCTGCCTGCGGGATTCACCTTCTGCCCACGAGATTCACCATCTGCCTACGGGATTCACCATCTGCCTGCGGGATTCACCATCTGCCCAAGATATTCACTATCTGCCTGCAGGATTCACCATCTGCCCACCGGATTCATCATCTGCCCGCAGGATTCACCATTGGCCTGTATTTTTCTTCACGCCACTCTCTTTTCAACTGCTGAAGCATCCACCACAGTCTGTGTTTACTGCTGCCCACTCATTCCTTCTGGAAGTAGCCCTCCTTTACTGACCCTCTCCAGAATGTCCTTGGTCTCCCCCTTTTGTTCTGAACAGCCAAAGTTGTTCTTTCCTATTCCTGATTAGATATTCACTTTTACTCATTGGTTCTGCAATCGTGAGGTCCTCCATCTCTTCTCAGTGGCCAACAGAGATGCTCCTCCATTTTGGAGTCCCCTTATGCTGTCCTCTGTAGCTGCCTTATGCATGTGCACTTCTCCTCTGTCCTCCTGTGGCCAACTGCAATCATGTTCCCCCCCAGAACTTGTCCCAGGTCCCATTACGGGCAACGTGGGTTGTGACTGACATTTTCAGTTTGGTTAGAGATGTGATCCAGCCAGGAGTGGCCGAAAATATCGAATCAAAAAGACTGATTGCACAAATAGTGTGCATTCGGTCTGGTAGAAAATATCTACTACCAAAATACTGATCTAGGGGAGCGAGGGTTGCAGGGGTGTCCCCCGCTTCCCTAGTTTGGTATTATGGTCTGCGGGGGTAGCAGGGGTGTCGCCCACATACACTACAAATGTTGCGGGGGAGAAGAAAAACAACAAAAGTTCAAATTACAATTTGCAAACAAGTGGTGTTCGTAATTTTGCAATTCGATCTTTTGGTTTACGAATTTATAATGTACATCTGATCCAGCTCCCTGTGCCAAGCAATGAACCGAGAATACTACAAGAGAATCCATAGCACAAGTAGAATTCCACTGTAAAGGGCAACTTTGATGATATATGTCGAAAGAGAATGTCTGCAGTGCTAGGATCAAGACATAGTTCAAGGACTTGCATCCCTATTGACCGCATGATGAATGAGCGGGAAGTGGCCACTGACTGCATGATATGACATGCTCCCTTTAGAATATAATAAATAAGTAACTCAATAGTATGCTTTATCTCTAGACATTCCAACACATTGGTGGAATAATGTGTCTTCAAGAACACCAAAAAGGGAGGTTCTTCTCCTTGACAGACATTTGCCCCGAGATCCATTGAGAGCTGCGAGACGGTCTGTACAGTACGTTATCCATGCCCCTCAGCGCCCCGAGATCCATTGAGAGCAGCGAGAGCGTCTCTACAGGAAGCTATCCATGCCCCTCACCACCAGTCATGTATGTCCTAGTCCTAGGAGTGTTGTTGAAAATAGCTCTTTGCTCATCTACTTGACAGCATTCTTTTCAATTCTCCAGAATGTAGCCCAAGTAGAGCCGGTTTAATAATAGACTTAGAAGCTTCGGTGGAAAAGTCGGCCCATTGCAATGTCTGAAGTGCCACGAAAGGTGTTGCATATGTGTGGATGAGCCCAGCTCGAGTACGACAATATCAAGATGGTCAGCCGCAAACAGTGCGTTGCACATGCAGATAACATGTTAGGCATTGCATGGAGTTGTGGAGAGTTCTTTGAATTGAATGAATCTAGAAGGGATTTAAAGGGTATTTTCTTTCTTATCCCCCAACTGAAGGGGATTTGCCAATGCATGTGTGCCTTGTATATCAACATACAAGTGTGAAGGCCAAGTTTATCCATAAACATGCCCACAGAGGACGTCGGCTACATGTCATAATGGAAAAAGTTGCTTCACTTGGAAGTCTGTATGAAACTGAATAGAGCTACCATGCTTTGATACCAGGACCACAGTTCCATTTCAATAATCAATTTTGTTTGAAAAAGAAATAAAAATGAAAAAACATTCCAATTGCTTTTTGATGGTTCCACCAGTTTAGATCTTAGTATTTCTTGAGCCTCTGATATATAGGTATGCACGTCTCGTGGATTCTAAAAGGTTTTTGGTCTAATACCACATGTGCTCCCATTGAACCGTGGTGGTGTGTTAAGGGTGGTTTCCTTGCACATTTGTGGAAACTGCATTGAAGTCTTGTAGAATATGAAAAAAGTATATTAAAAGTTCCATGTCAATCCATTAACTTTTTCAATTATTTTATTCAGGCCATAATATCTAGTCCATAATTTGTTTTCTGATGTAGGCAAGAGAAGTTCAAAACCTTGGTAGCAGGTTTTCTTGTTCTAATAATGAATTAATCAATTGTGCACTTAAGTAAAATTCTCAGTGTGTGAAGGTTGTACTGGAGGTATTTGGTTTTGCATTTGTAAGCCATACTCCAATAAGAGTTGATCAGATGTGGGGACAGCCCCTCTGCATTCGTTGGCCTTATCTAAATGGTGTCTTCATCAGCTTTCGAACTTTGATGAGAGAAAATGATATGGGAATTAGTGGCAAATTAAGTGTTATGGCCTAATGTGCCCGTCTTTATGTGTAAGTTTCTATAGTCGTCTCAGGGAGGATAGCTCAGGGGCAACACGCTCGCCTTGGAACAAGACGACATGGAGCAATACAAGTTTGATCCCGGGTCCGCACTTAGAAACCTCTGGGTATTAAGCATGTTATAAATACCCTATCATATCACATCATAGTCGTCTTGATTGACCATAAATTCAGTGTGGCTGTGGTAAGTCAAGGTTGTAATACTCTGAACCCCTTAAGTGCCAAGGACGAGTATGCTCGTCCTTTTTGCATAGACTTGCATAATAGCCTGGCACTTTTGCCCAAAGTCAAGCAGATAGTTTACATTTGTTGTTAATTATCTGGAGCAGTGCAACCCTAGATGTGAAGCGGCAGAGCGCTGTAAACTTTACGGGGTAGGTACAAGTAAAATGAGAACACACGTTGTGGGGTAAGGGCCGGGAGTTGAAGAATGGAGGAGTGTGGTACAGGGCATTAGAGGCTGGTCATCTAGGGGGACCAGGCGAGATACCAGTGTTGCTCATTAGTGAATTATTAAGTTCAACCACTATGTTGCCAACCAATCCATTGCTAATGGTTCTTAAATAAATGGCTTTCTGGGGCTTATATCAAAAGCTGCTATTACTAAGGCGTATTCATTTCACTGGAAGGCAAGGTCAAGGGGATCCACTAAATTCACCCCAATACATTCAAACAGAATCCCGTTCATTCATAAGGGTTAATACAAGATTTGAGCTAATCATCATGGATAGTGCAGCTGACAAGTAAGGTCTTTTCTCCAATATTCCTAAACCCTGAACATCCCTGCATCAAAATTCTTTTTTGTGTATGCATCTTGGGTTTTTTCTACCTCCTTATGACTCTCTGTCAACTAGTGGGTTTACATCATGTCAAAACATTGGCACCATTCATTCAACCCTGGTGCATTGGTTGCAACTGTACATAGTAACCTTGTTTCTCTTCAAAGAAGGGGCAGGATTTCCCATCAATGTTTTCAAATGTTTGGCACTGGTGGTACATTCCAGTAGCAAGTCTGAGGACGATAGATCTGACTCTTGAGTTTGCTCATCGTTTTCCATTGCCTTTTGGACCTGTTTACCATGCCTCAATGTTCTCCCTGTTCCTGGAGTCTTTACGACCTAGATTAAAAAAGGTGGGGCTGGGAAGCATCTTCCACTCCGATTTTCCTCTGAGCACAGCTTTTTGAGCCAATTGTCCTTTGAACCAGTCTGCAAAGAGAGTGGCATCTCGACTCCCAGACTAACAGTGAGGGAATTATGGGGGACTATATCCCTAGGATTAAAGAGATATCCCCTCCAATATTTCCCTTTGTACCTTGACCACATGATATTTATTTTTTCATCACAAATACACATAACCAAATTACCTAGCTCAAGATTACATTGTCCATGGCAAGCAATGTTTTCTTGAATTACTCTATCTGTCCCTCTTTCTGTACATACTTATGGAAGAAGTCCATCTTTCAACCAGGAATCTATTCCCACAAATCCCCTTTGTACAAAAACGTTTAAATTCCCTTCACCTGTGTGACATAAACCCTATTCCAGCAATAAAGATCCAATTTCTCTTTCTCTCCTTTAGGGTGGCCAATTGGGGGGCCTGCAATGATGTCAGCTTTTTATCCAGTGTACCTCAACGCTGTGCATTTGAGGTTCAAGCACATTGCTTTACAGGCCCGCCATGGCCCCTGCAAGGTTTCGGGCTGCTTGGGCACCCAACCCCATTCAAGCACCCCTGTGAGCATGGGCTCTTTAGCAAATCCAGCTGGGTGGAATTGCATCGGATGCTGGTCATTGCGAGTGCCAGAGGATTGCTGTCCTTCAGTGTGCATCCAGCAACGCATGGCGATTGGGTGCCACCAAAGGTTCTACAGCACAAGAAAATGGAAGGGGCGAATTAGCACTGGGTCTCATGTCAGACCCTTTTCTCTAGATGTCATTCAGTTCATCTCCTGGATGGCCACTTCCTAGGAGCCATCACATCGGATCGGTTAGGTGGATAGACCTGATCACTCCTCTTGGGATTTCCAGCCCTCCCGGTGGGCTCTCCAGAGGCCATTTACCCGCATTGTAACACACTCTTCAGTCAGATGTGGTCTCAGGGTTCCACGTGTAATTGTCCTAACTTTGAGTTCCTATCAGGAAGAAATGATGTCAACTAATAGGTTGCTGTGCCGTGTGCTGTTTCTTGTTTTAATTTGACTGCAACTGCCAGATCAAAGTGCTTTCCTCCTCTGACGGGTAGTTCTTGAACTACAATACCTGTGTACTACTAAAACACTGACCAGGCGCGTGAGCGCAGTCGAGTGAGCAGACAAGCCGGTCTGTGCCGGTCCATGTCCGGACGTGTGGATCAGCTGCTGGTTGCTGGGCCACTAGACCATGGGTATAGTGTAGCTTCTGGAGTCAATCGCTGAGGCAAAAAGTAAGCTAAATTTCAAGCCTTTTGCAATATCATGTCACAACACTATATGCACAACATGGGGGGATGACAATTTGCCAATGGGTACTGGAAGCTCTGATGCCGTCATCGTGGAAACACCATGAGCAGATATGACCAGGTTCTCCGTGAGCTCAGAGGATGCTATAAGTGGCTTTTATGCTTCTAATACTACCTATATTCTGAATAGGGGAAGTCAGCAAGTGCCACTGATGGAAAGAACTACAGTAGCAAGATCTACTGTAGAAAGGACACCTAATAATTTACAACATGTACCTGAAAAAGAGAAACTACATCGACTACCGCAGATTAATAGTGGGACATGCAAGCCTTGTGAAGCCTTAAAGGAAACACACAGGTCTGGCAGCTCTAACAGTAGGGATAATGAGACGTCTTCCACTTGTAGGCCGACGAGTATTAGCGCAGAAAACCTTGTATCATTTAGCCTTAATAACGTGGAGAGCTATCATAAAATCACTTGCAATAGGGATTAGGGGGCTCATCATGGGAAAAAAAAAACCTTATTGAGAGGCTCCCTGCTCACTTGATAGTAGATCCCTAGTAAAACACAGACCGGATGTTCATGATTACATCTAAGAACATAAGGTGTACATAATGAGTATCATGGAAACCTGGCTATCGGAGCTCATGGCCCCGTGATTATGCAAGTAACTCCCCCTGGCTGCGTCTTTTTTGGCAAGCATTGACAGGAGGGCCAAGGAGGAGGAGTCCCTATGATCTGTAAAAAAGAACTGGGGGTGGATGAGACGAAAATAGACTGTGAGGGATGTGACATACTCCATACCAAGGTTATCCCAATCATAACTTAGCATTAACGTCTTACTGATATACAGGCCCCCTGGGGAATCCATAACATGTAATGAAGATCTTTTCAATGTACTATGACCAGTGCACACACCTCATTCTGCAGTGATTCTACTGGGGGATCTCAATCTTTGGAGAGGGGACAAAAAAAAGCCTTAGATTTAGAAGCTCTCTTGAATAATGAGAGTATCACGGTTTATAATTCCGAGCCCACACACATCAAAGGTAACACCTTACATTGGATTGCCAGTGATAATATACGACTGACAGAGGTGCTAACCACCCCGTGTGTATGGTCTGATCATACCACGATTATATGTCAAGTAATGCTCCCCGTCCCGCTTAAACATCAACATGAAAAATCACGTAAGGTATTAAGTAGAAAATACCGTAGAATCACAGCAGGAGACTTAGCAGAGTGCATGGATGCCTTGTGGTCGAAAACCAAAGTCTCAGATCACCCAGATACTCTTGTTGATACCTATAATGGAGAGATGACGAAGCTACTGGATAGACTTGCCCTCAGCAAGTTGAGGAGTGTGAAGGAAAAGCCAAATCACCACGAATGGTTTTCAACTGAGTTAGAACAATTAAAAACAAAAAAACAACAAGCGGAGCATGCCTGGCAAAAAGATCAAAATCTCACAAATAAGACAGCGTGGAAATGCAAAGAAAAAGAATATAAAGAAAGGATCACCGAAGCCAAACGCAATCACTATAATGACCTAATTAATAAGGCTCGGAATAAAACCAAAGAATTTTTCAGAGTTTTTAAATCTTGGGAAAAACCCAGAGTTTGACGCAGAATTCAGATCCCTCCAAGGAGGACTGCGACCGAGTGCAACAAGCATTCACAGATAAACTCTTGCTTGCTCAGAACAAGATTAGGAAAGAGCTTGACGGGCGGAAAGCAGCCATAACAAAGAAAAACTTTAGGGAGGAACCTCAAAACAGACTAGATGAGAGTTGTATCTCTGGTCAAAAGATCCCAAATCTAGAGATATCCTCCAGTGGTTTTAGGCTCAAGGAGAAAAACACACAGGAAATTAAAGAAACTCTCAAAACATGCATCCGACTAACTGTCCAGGAGAGCTTTTACCTTCTAAAGTCATATTTGAACACCAGGACTTCTTTATTCCATACCTTTGTAGATTTGTTAACTCCTCCTTTAAGTACAGTACCATCCCGCAACTTATAAAAGACGTGTCAGTGACACCCCTGCTGAAAAAACAAGGGCTTCCCCCAATGGATGGAACAAATCTGCGACCTATTGCGAACACCTTGTTCTTTCTTAAGATAGTGGATAAGGTTGCAGCCACACAATTTCAAACACATATGGAAGTCGTTGGAATCTTTCATAGGAAACAATCAGGTTTTAGATGCGTCCACGGCACGGCGAGTGCCTTGGTTTTAGATGCACCCATGGCACGGAGAGTCGCTTGGTCGATCTACAAATGCAAATGCTGGAAGCCTTGGAAAAAAGCAGATTAGGGCTGCTGACCCTCGTATACCTTTCAGCAGCGTTTGACATCCTAGACCGTCAGATATTATTGGAGAGGCTGAAAGTGATAGGGGGGCCCTCGGAGGAAGCAATATTCTAGGTATGATCATTTCTGGAGGGACAGAGATCAAAGTCGTATTTGGGAGATAATGCTTCTGAGGCAACTTATTTGATGTGTGGAATCCCCCAGGTGGCCTGTCTGTCGCCTCTACTTTTTAACATACATATTCAGCCACTATGCCAGGAGTTGGAGAGATTAGGCTTTATTTTCTCCAATTATGGAGATGACTTTCAGCTCACAATGGAGTTGAGTGGAAGTTATATAGAGGATCAAGTGAAGCTTAAAATCATATACCAGGAAATCAAGAACTGGATGTCTACAAACTGGTTATGTTTGAACACAGCAAAAACAGAGTTAATTATTTATGGTAGCAGACAAGCAAGGTAAAGTTTAAGTCAGTCCTATGGAAGTTTTTCTATAGAGGAGAATCAAATTCTAGTACCATCCAAGGTCAAGACGCTTGGCGTCTACATGGAGGCAAACCTTAATGCAGATGCTCAGATTCAAGGTATCGTAAGAAACACCAACTATTATCTTAGAGTTTTAAGGTTAGTCAGACCAATGATCACAAAGGAGAACTGTGCTAAACTGGCAAGAGCTATCATTCTCTCACGGTTGGATTACTGCAATTCCCATTTGGAAGCAGCGAGTAAAAAGTCCATACAAACATTGCAGAAAACCCAGAATGCAGCTGTACGTATTGTGTAAAAACTAACACAGAAAGATCCAGTATCCATAGCCAGGAAAGAGCTACATTGGTTACCTGTGGCAGCTAGAGTTGCCTTTTAGAAATTGACTCTTGCTCACAAATGTATATTGGGGATTGCTCCCCAGTACCTTAGAGATAGGATGGTATTATACCAACCTACGAGAAACTTGCGATCAGCAAAAGCTCTTTTTTTGAAAATTGACTGCATAAAAAGAGCTCAGGGAAGAGATCGCTCCTTTCTGGTCTTGGCAGCTCGAGCATGGAATGAATTTCCCGAATCCATACGGAAAGAGGAAAGCTACTTTGTATTTAGAAACCTTCTGAAAACTCGATTATTTGTGTAGGGTCTGGAATATCAGTGTTTCCTACTCCTTTCTGTATAGATCAGCACCTGATCGCCCAAGGGCTTTGGCGCCATATAAATAATTTAACATAACATAACAGAGATAAAACTGTCTGTGGTACTGCCAGCTGCGTGGTCTGATCACTGTGATGGATCAGCTGTCCTTCAGGCTTCATTTTCTTCAATTGTTGGGTTGGTTGAAAATGTGACATTCTAGTAGGTGTGACATCCTAGCACGGGCACTGATGTACAATCTCTCGTACACTCTGTTACACTTCAGAATCGAGGTAGTTGGAGTAATTCCCTGATTACTTACGAGTAATCTTCATTACACCTAGCTCTACTCTTCCTCGTCACTGTACTTCAACCTTCTTGCACCCCGCTCCAACCCTACATTGTGGGCAGGTCACCTAGGTCTTTTTGTTGAGAAAGTAGGATTCTGAGTAGGATAGGGGTTTTATACCCTGGGGAAGGGGGTTGGGGGAAAAAGGCTTTTGGAAATGAGAGGTTGGTCAGAAGGCCGACTGCCTCCACAAGTAAGTATTGTGATGAGAAAGAGAAGGAATAAAGAATATATATTCTACCAGTAATGCATCCATTTATTCACTGGTTTTATAAGTACAGTTTTGGGAGACATGGCACATCTTCACAGTCATATCAATGGTCTCCATTTGGCAACTCTCTACTTATTAGTTACATTTTTCAAGATAACTAAATTCTTGTTATCTCTGTTACTGGAAAAAAGTCCGCCACTGACCGATCCTGGGGACTGCCTCATCTTATACTTTAAAAGGTAGCATCGGGTGGAAGAAGTTAAGGTTTTCATATATCTGCTCTCTTTGAACCCCATTCATGGTAGGTGGTTTTCATGCACTTGCTTCCATGAGTGGGACCTTATGGTGTTGCTGGCCTTTTCAGGATCCTGTTATGGTCTGTGAAAACTGTTCCAAGAAATGTTTTTCACTGAGACCGCCACAATTGCGGTTTTGGGATTCAGCAACATACATTGGTGGCAAGAGTAGGGTAGACCGACCTCAGTGAGTCTGTCCTCCTAAGTTTGTTAATTAGGGTCTTGTGCACTGGTATAGGGTCTGTGCTGGTGAAATGCCTCTGTTGCGTCACTCTTTGCTAGGATCGCTGCTCTCGTGGTTTTTTGTGGAGGGTACTTTTGGATCCCGGGCTGTGCTGCTCATCTCTATTGTAAGATGTCCTACTTGGCCTCTTCATTGAGGGTGCTGTTCTAGTGTATCGGAGGTGGTCTTGTGAATAGCACTGCTTTGAGGGATGTTCCAAAGATTAGGTGATCTTCCTCTGTTGGCGGATGCCTAGGGATTGAGATTGAGAGCTTGGTAGACCAAAATGAGAAGGGGATCTACTGTAACATTTCAGGTTGAGGCTTGGTACTGCTATAAAAACCACATTGCTGGCGCAGAGCACACTAGTGGGCTTGTAATAGGCACATTTCTTCTTTTTGGGTTCAGGGCCCATGCCACAGAAGGCACAGCTGAGGATACGTAGGGCTTTGAATTCTTTTTTAGGCCTGACCAGGAGCCAGAGCTGTGTTCAGACTGCTCAGGTAATGTGTTTGTGTCTTTTTAATATCACGAGTAGCATGTCGACTGCATTTGGACCTTTTTGTAGTCTGTTTAATAAGTATTTCAGGAGACCGAAGTAGAGGTTATTGGCATAGTCTAGCCTGGAGAGTATATACATGTTGACAGCCATGGTTCAGTGTGTTGATGTTAGATATGGCATGATGCAACATATAGTTTGCAGGTGCAAGAAGCAGTAATGGATTTTACCTAGGGTTCGAGTGTGAAGACACTGTGCACAAACCGTCTAAGGGTTTTGATAGTTGCAATGGGTTGCGGGCAGATTCCCATTTCTTCAGTCTAGGGGATTGATGTGGGAGTGGTTGTTTCGGTGTATTAGACCATAATTTGGGTTTTGGTTGGGTTAGGTTTAAGTCGATTTGTCATCAACGAAGTGTTGATTTGCATAAGGCATCTGCCAGGGCTAGGTAAATTTGATGGTGGGTTGTCAGCAAGCTTGTAGATGACTTGGATCTGGCCTGCAAAGTTGAAACATGTGAGGCCTGAGTTATTGATGCATGAAAGGCGGGGAGTCCTGGGAATGTTGAAGAGCAATGCCAAAATAATCTAATCTTGGGGTACTCTGCATGTGATGAAGCAGGCACATACCCTGAAGGGGTCCATATGTGTAGTCTCGGTCATGCCCGTGAGGAATCAATTAGCTCAGTGTAATGCTGTTTCCTCTAATCCAAGGTGTCTACAGTGTTTTTAGAGAACGTGGTTATTGCTGGTGTCAAATGCTGCCGACGTAGGCACAACATACAGTGGGGAGCAGAAATACAGTGGGTTGAATCCACTTACCTCTACATTGATTGGGTTGAAACTTGGTCAGGGCCTGTGTGTGGATTACATGACGAGCAAGCATACGGTCATCACTCTTTGCCAGTGGCCTTCTTTGGCTTCCCTGGGATCACAGATTTGTGCCGATCGGGGAAACCTGAACTATCAAGAAACAGACCGTCAGCTGGTAGGCAGCAGGGGCGGCCTTAGGGCCCGGTGGGCTTAGATTCTGCTGGCTCAGAATTAAGTCTCAAGTGCTTTACAGTCATTGCTTCGGAATGGAATTTTCCATTGAAAGGAGAGGCTTGTCTTCAGTTAATAAATAATAGCATCAACACCAAGCCTGTTGCCATTGACTTTCCAAGAGGCATATCCCAAGGTTGCCTTGCATTCTGACGCAGCGCCTTGAATTTATTACCGCCCTGAATTTATTACCAGGGCGTGTTGCTCGGATTTCTCATCAGTGGTTTTTTTTAGATGGGATTGGATCTCAATGAAGAACTTTGGAAGAGGATGTTAGGTCAGCAATACATTTCTGGCCTCTCCCGACCAACCACACTGCCCCCTTAAAAGCCATCCCCTTCAAAGCTATACTAGAGAAACTTCTTGTAAGATTTACCTGAGATTTCCAAACTTCTTGAGCCACCATCTAGCTGTACAGAGTGCCTGAGAAGAGCGACGATTGCTCTGTGTATGACTCTCTCACTATAGTTTGCATACTAGTCTGAGAATGGCGTACTGGGGTTCACGTATTACGCTTTGAAACATTGAAATGAAGAGAAGAGTGAATGGAGAGTTAGGGAGGGTGAGGGGTAAGCACACGGAAGGAGACGTCATAATGTTATGTTGGTTACTCTTACAGTGCTTTACGCCACAGTGTGTTGTGTTCCTCTCACAGCACTGATGGCGAAAAGTAGAGAAAGTGGGGATAGGAAGCAGTGGAGGACAATGCACAGCAAAGTAAGCACCAGAGCAGCAAAAGGTCTACCAGTGGTGCAGGGGCTGTTATGTCTTGATGCCCAGAAGTCCCACCGATGCCAAGTTCTATACCAGAGATAACTGAGTGACACTAAAGGCCATCTGGGGGGAGGGTTACTTTAGTCGTAGGTTCTCTGCTCAGCCACCACCATTGCCCCCATTGCGGGTAGCGTTAGGAAGGCACCATGGCAAGCTGTCCCTCCGCCTTCAGTGTCCACGCGCGTGGACACATACACCCAATAGTTTATGAAGAAACAATAACTGCACACAAATAATTGCACTCATAGGCAAGAAAGACGGTGCAACCTTTGCTTGGGTTTAGAATAGGACACAACCACCCAATGATAGCGCCGTTTCATGAGGAGAGGTGGAGTGCACCTGCTTACATCAGCTGCCAAGATGGCAGCCACCTAAAGGTACACCCTGGGGCTTGTCGACGTGCTGGGATGCATCCCTTTTCTTCCTGTTTACGTCAGCATGCCCCCATAAGCTACCTCCGGTTCCATTTGTTAGTTGATACGGGGCACAGTCCTAAGTGGTGCTTATGGCTCACCAGAGACACTGCCGCTCTGCTTGCGTCGAGTACAGACGCCTCGTTGGAATGACAGTGTTGGGCCAGCAGTCAGTATTTCACCTGGTACTTATCTTTATTTGACAGAGAGAACCAGGGGAAAGTGCTTCTCTCAGAAACACTGCGCATCAGGACAGCAGCAGTAAATGGAGGCTTTTAAATTGTTACTGCAGCGATGCATGGACAGAGAAGTTTTTATGGGAGGCCAAAAGGGGCACTTGCCCCGGCGCCCACCTTGGGGTGGGAGGGCCACAAGGCTGCCTTATTTAAATAAGTCAGTTTCCATTGTTCACCAAACATAACCATCACACCTGATATTTTATGGGATAGTGCTGAGTCTCTAAACCTATTGACGGTCTGTACTCCCCAGATGCACCTCTTAACCAATGTGTGATCCTGGGTAACTCATGTATAACCTAACTTGTCAAAATTGCCAGTCTCTAAACCTTTCAAAATTGGCAGCCCTTAACAATGATTTAGTTCTCAAGGTATGATCTTCCAAAAAGCGCCACTCGTGGTTTCACTGGCTATCGTGTTGCTTAATCTATAGTAATAGTAAACATTGATATGTTGCACACCACAGCCACTTGGTTCTTTTCTCCCTAATGGCAGCACCACTTGAGAACCATGCCCCTATTCTGATTTCAGTCTGTCTGGATACAGACACCTTCCCGGTAGCTTCTAATCTACATCTACTATCTGCCCTATGGGATGTGTAGCGCTCTCCTTGCTTCCAATTTCCCCCCTCTATCGATGATTGAGTACTTTTGCACTTATGAAAAGCTGATCATTTGAGTCCTCTGCCTCTCTGAGTTATGTGCACATTTTCCATACGATCTCTGCCCTGCATTTATGCTACAGCACACATACCGTCGCTGTTATTAATAAAAGAAATGTCCTGTAGATATGCTAGAACACAAGTACCCTGGTCGTAGAGTGCTAATGTTGCTCTTGAAATGGTACTTGTTTATCAACCTGATTACAGAAAGAATGAAGAGGGTACAGGGACTGAAAGGGAGTGTCCATCCTTATTTGTATCTCTGCAAGGCAGCCTATCAAGCTATGGGTTGTGATCGGGATGAGGATGCACAACTAGATATTCTGGATCCCTTCATTTCTTTGGTTCGCTGGAGGGGGCCCAAACGTGCCCAAGCCCTGTGCCCCAAAATTGCTTAAGATGTCTGTGTACATGAACACATAAACCATGTGGAGGGGCGAGGTCGGAACATGGCGTGGGGTGACACAGGACATTACCGTGACAATACAACATATACTATTTTACACAGTTAGGTAAGAAAGCGATGCTGCCCTCAGCCATACAAGCTTTTCAACAGCAGATGCCGGTTCTTGGAACCATACCTGCACCAGGGGCCAGATTTCAGAAACTTTGATCCGGTGGAAGTGCAAAGTTGCACTGTATTTCCTAGTGCAAAAAAACATTGGGGCCACATTAGAAAATATTTGCACAGTGAACAGTGACATTTTTCATGTTATAAGCACCAGAGCAAAAATTACACTTGTGCAAAAAACATAAACTTTCAATACATTTTTGCTCCATTTTACCATCTGTATTAGCACTAGGCCAAACTTTGCCCTGGTGCAAAAGTACATTGAAAGTGCAGGTTTCTTGCACTACAGATTTATTTCCTAGTGCTTACACCATGAACAATTGTACTTGTCACTTGGCAATGTTTTTTGCACTAGTGCAAACTTTGCCCTCATGCTAAATACTGTGCAATTCTTTTCTTGCACAGGTGCAAGATTTCTGTAATCTGGGCCCTAATGGGATCAAGGCACCTCAGTAGGCCCCAGACTAGAAGCCCAAGGGAAGAGGTGATGAATCAACTTCTGGATTACCAGTGGTCCAGGGGTGAATATCGGTTTCTAAACCATCAATCAGCCCCACATCTCTAATACACCAGAAGGCATCGAAACAGATTGAAATAACAAGCAAATTATAAATCTCCTTGTCCAATTTTGGTACGGATAACGGAGGGAACAGCAGGGGTGTCCAGTCAGGGTTTCGAAAAAAAAGGATCGAATGCCCTTTTTTTCGAAACCAAAAGGACCAAAAAAAATAATTTCAAATGCTTTTTTATTTATTTATTTATATATTTTTTAGTTTAGTATGCATAAAAAATTAAAAAAAAAAAAAGGGGGTTGGGGGGACACCACCCATAAAATAAACTAAAAGAAATAAGCATTCAAAACTTTTTTTTCCAGCACTTTTGGTGTCGAAAAAAAGGCATTCGATCCTTTGTATTTCGAACAAGTCATCTACAACCAACAGCAGGCTTATCTCAGAAAGGTCGTGGATCATTTGTTAGTTGCAACACGGCGAAAATACTTTTATTATTCAATGATAAATGTGACTGTCCAATAAAGGTTGTATCAAAAATATATACTTTATTTATATCACAACAGACAACAGACAGCTCTAGCAACACTACGAAATACAACCCACCCTGTAAGGGAATGCAGAGGAGAGACAGTTTCAAAGAAGCAAAAGGGATGCACTCGATACTGAAAGGAGGGTAGTCGGTATGGTTAATAACCACAACAGTTTAAGGTTACTTGGCTTCAGCACAAAGGGAGCAATGGGCCTTAAAATGTCTCTAGGGGCCTTCTGGGAAGGACCCGGAGGACAGAACCACAATGTACCTTGTGCTGTAGATGTTCTAGATGCTCGACAGGGTTGAGTTGACTACATGGAGCTTTGCAGGCTTCTGTGATAGAGTTCAAGATGGTAGTCAGCTGCGGGTATCAGACGGCAAGACAGTTAGGCGAGTGAAGCTGGACTAACGGCGACAGGCTGGCCTACACAGGTGCTCGGTGTCAGGAATCGTCTCATTGCTGGTCGGCGATTCTGAAGCACTGGTTGAGATGTCTCGGATGTCTTTAAGCAACACGGCTTTACAACGGTCGAACATTGCAGTCGGTTGCAGATCGAGGGACTCGACTTGCTCGAAAATGTCCTTGAAGGTGGACGTTGGTAGATGCTGATCGAGGCACTTCTCCCAGCTTTTTCAATGTGCTTGTGCCATCCTTTAAGGTGGACGGCCCTAGGCTGAGTGTGTTGTATGCAGCTGCCTTGTTTTTTGTTGTAATTCAGAGACCTTCTGATGCTTCCTACCCAGGAAGCTTGCTGCAGAGCCTAGCAGGACATGCTGTGTACTGGCTGAGTACCGGTTCTGTAGCAGCCAGAGGGCCTTCTGAGGTCTTTCTCTCCCTCTGTTCCCTGGGAGATGGGGAGGTGTCTTGCTTCCTTCTTTAGAGGTCCTGACCTTCCTTCACTGGTGGAAGATGTAAGGCCGACTGTACCTTCATACCTTCAGCCAGGGTCCAATGATGAGTTCTTCTTCCTACTCCTTGCGAAGTCTTCAGATGATCTCCCAAAAGAGGGGCTCAGCACTCTTTTAAAGCCATTGGGCTACAGTGATTGGTGTAGGTGAAGGCTACCTTAGTGAACCAATCCTGGGGACCCTACCAGCAATCTCCTGCATGCATGAGGTCATAACCAGAGTGCTTTGCAAAAGGAAAGGTAAAGGGTTGAGGACATGTGATACTTAGTCCCACTCATCTTCCTGTCTGTTGTTGATCAAATAGTCTCTGGTTCATGGATCGGTCTGTGGTTCCTGATTAAAGTGGCAGGTCTCCCTTAAAGCTACGGCGAAACCAGACTCTCTGGTTCCTGTAAACCACATTCTCGTGCCTTATGAATGGGGTCACCATACCGGGGAGGCCTACTATGAACACAAAGTCCCAGACATGACAGCTCACTGTCAATGATACTGAGGGTGACAGCTGTCTTCAGGTTGACATAATTACATATGAAATGTTGTTGGAGTTTACAGTCTCCTTTGTTAACCTCTGCAGCCAGGCCCCATGTGGGCCTGTTTGAAGTACACTCTTTTAGTATGCTAATCACTAGCAGCAGCTGCAGGGTCAAAGCAAGGAGCACAACGGATCCATGGAGCATTTGTTAGCTAATCAGGCTGGCTGTGGCAGGGGAAAGCTTGGTCCTTCCCCTTCTTGGAGAGGACATAGTATACTCTTGGCTGTCACATTTCCCCTCCTCTGCTCCTCTCCCAAACCCCTCTTCACTGCACTTGCACGTCCGAATGCCACAAGACCTAGTAGAACCATGATTGTATATTTACTGTTTTTACCACTGTTATTTACTCCCATTGTTCCCTCCCCACTTTGCCTTGTGGTGCCTCAAAACACTATTCTGTTGTACAAATGCCCAATAAAATAAAATAAAATAAAACTAAATATGACAGGGTGAAATATGTCCCTAGGCTGTGTCCACCCAGAGTACATGGGTCTATGCATTTGAATTGGTGTGAGCATAGGATAATGTGTGTGGATTAGCCCCATGCATTTTGCTGATGTTGTTCTTCCATCATTGGAAGTTGTCTTGGAACCCCCTCCCTTCTCACACACAAGTGTTACCTGTTTCGCTTGATTCTTCTACCCTGATCCCCCTCTACCTCCTCCAGCCTACTTCTGCAGGAGTCTGTCCTGATACATTCTGGTTTCACCATCACCGTCTTGTGGCCAATGCTGGATTTGACTTTTATGGACTTGATTCATTCACGGTGCTTCACCCTTTCTCAACTCTCATGCTGGACTTCCTTTGCATCTTTTACTCCCATCTTCATCTTGAATCCTGGCTTGCAACATTGTGTTACTACTGACTTCTGCAATTGTATTCGCTCCCCCCTCTTGCTTCTCCACTCTTTTGGACTGCTTACTCTCTGCTCTCTCCCGCTCTCCCTTTCTCCCTTTTCCTATCTCCTCCCCTTACTTTCTTCTACGCACTTACACTATCAGAATTGTCCCTGGACCTAATATGATAGCAACCTCGTCTGTTTCCTCCACCCTCCCATTACTGTTTTTTCCTCCCCACCTCCCCTCCAGCACTACCTGAAATGTCGTCAGGCCTAGTATGATAGTCGCTTGTTTTGTTCCTCCCCTCCCTTTCTGCCCCCCTCTCCCTCCCGTTTTGTTTTCTCCGGCTCTACCAGAAATGTCGTCAGGCCTAGTACGGTAGTCGCCTGTCTGTTTCCATTTCCTTCCCACTCTCCCCCTCCCTTCCTTATCTATGTCATAGCTCTTGCACTATCTGAAATGTCGTCAGGCCGAGTATGATAGTTATTTCACATTCTTACTGTTCATGGCCTGTAAGAATGTCATTGTATTTTCCCTTGTTCCCTCCCTTGCCTTGAAGCGCTTTGAAACACATTGTGTATAGGCGCTATATAAATAAACTATCATATCATATCATATCATTTCATTTAATAAATCATTTTTAAAAAGTACAGGTGAGTGCACACCCACCATGCGGATGGTCGAATTCCTCCAGAAGAGTTCCGGGGAGGGCTGCAAGCAGCAAAGCCATGCTGATGCTGCCGGAATCTAGAGTTCTAATTCAGCGCCTGGGGTTTATGTGGTATAGAAGGAAAGCATCACTCTGTCTTTGAAACAATGCCACAAATTACACTGTTGGTCGATTTTGGATTATTTATTTATTTATTTATTTATGTATTTATTTATTTATATTTATATAGCGCGCAAGCAGCCTAGGGGCATTGAGGCGCTGTTACTTGCAATAACTTAGTTACATGGTACATATGATAGCGATTGTTGACACATTATGAATAGTACAAGAAATCATACTGTTGTTACAAATATTGCATTTGGTCGTATATTACAAACATATATGATAAGTATTCGTGCTGATGTGTCGGTCCTTATGTAAAGAGGGTAGTTTTCAGTGTTTTGCGGAAGGTGGTGAGGGAGTCCTCGCCACGGATAGTGGGAGGTAGGGCATTCCAGTGGGTGGGCGCGAGATAGGGGAAGCTGGATCCACCCGCTTTTACTCTTTTTACTAAAATCCCAGTGGCAGGGGTTTGGTGTCCTTGTTTACTGTTTGCAATGCTGCATCTAGGATTTGCAAGACCTGTGCAGCAAAAGGTGAGCGGTCACCTAATCTGCATGTTTTTTTTGCCCTTTATTTAAGAATATGTTGTGCACAGCAAGTTATCGGCATAGCCAGATATACCTAAACCAGAAGAATTGCAGCTAATTGTCTTGGGTGCAACTATGAATGCATACCCTTTCCAGGTAGGCTAGTTGTACCTAGTGGTATCCCTAACCACTCAGTCAACCCGTTCATGGAATGGCTCATAAATGGCATTACAAGTTTCCTTCTTATTCTGTTACCTATGGGCTGTTATTTCTACTTGGGCACCCTCTGACATTTCCATTAGCTAAGAGACTATTCAGGCGTGGAAGTTATCTTTCCAGTGGTTTGAAGAATTTTTTCAAGAAGATAAAGCCTTTTTTGCTCCACATTCACAGATGCATTTTTGTTGACTTCGCAAAAAGTAACAGCACAGAAAAGGTTGTCAAAGAGTGGCATGAGTCTTGAGTACGTAAGTGAATCATGGAAGTGACATTACGCAAGGTTACCTTGGGTATGCAAAAGGTCAAAGAGGCGGAATCTAACGAATACGAGCATCTCAATGAGATGTGTGACGGCAGAAGGATGCATGTGCGCCATAGCTCATTTCAAGGCAAGCATGCTCAAAGAAAACACAAGAATATTCTTGTCTATGCTTGGATTGATGCACAGTCGGTTAATTATGCTTATTTATTTATTTATTGGCATTTTCGTTCAGTGCTGGCCCTACCCACAGGGTCTCGGAGCACCATACAAGGGTCAAAGACTGAATAGGTGGCACGTGAAACTGAAGTTACAACATATTCCAATATAGGACCTGAAGATAAGAGCAGTGAAGTGGTTGCAGAGGACTTGGAGCGTCAGGGCTATGTATGTGGAAACAGGTATGTTTTGAGGCTCTTTCTAAAGTTGGTAATGGAGGGTGCAGTGCAGATGTGAAGAAGTAGGGTGATCCAGACTCTGTGTGCCCACTGGATAAATGCGTGTTTTTGTGTGCATGTTAGTTTGTCAAGTGGAATGTGTAGGAGATGTTGGCTTGCTTGTCTGGTTTGTGTGTGAGTGATGGGTTTGAGTTTGTGGTGGATGGCTTTTTGAAAACAATTCAGAGTCCATTGAAAGCAATTCTTTAGGGTACAGGGAGCCAGTAGAAATGGGCAAGAGCTAGGGTTATGTATCAATGTTTGGAGAGGTGGAGGATGAGTCTGACTGCTGCGTTTTGTATGGCTCTCAGGGGGATAAGGGTTCTGCCGGGGCATCCAGTGGGGAGAACATTGTCCTAGTCAAGCTTAGGGAGAATTAGTGCTTGGACTGCAGTGCAGAAGTCATCAAGAGGAAGGATGTGTCTGATCTTTCGTAGGAGGTTTAATTGTAGTTTGCATGTTTTGGTGATAGCATCTATGTAGTGTGTGAAGAAAAGTTGAGGGTCGATGGTGTAGCCAAGAGATTTGACACGTGTGGAAAGGGATATATGTGGGTTGTCCATGATGAGTTCTTTGATCCAGGGGTTAATTTGGGTTTGTGTCTAGGGGGCAAATGAGGAAGCATTCTGTTTTGTAATGGTTCAGCTTGTGGAAGTGGGTCACCATCCAGGTGGTGATGTTTGAGAGAACACATTCGAAGGTTTGGAGTAATGAGGAGGATGCTATTTGGAATATGTTTTTGTGTCATTTGCGTATTGGTGGAAATTGACATTTTGTTTAAGGGTCTGTTCAAGGAATTCAACGTAAAGGTTGAAAAGGTATAGAGATAGGGAGGAGTCTTTCCAGACACAGTGCTTGACCAGGGTGGGGCCGGACTGAAAAGTGGGCATGGAGAAAAAGTATGTCCTGTCAATAAGGAAGGAGGTGAACCAGTCGAGGACGGTGCTTGAGCATTTCATCCTGTGGGCTAGGATGTTGACAGGAACTTCAATTCACCAACAGTCCTTGGGTGGTGCTAGTGATATCACACACACACAATTGCATCACAGGAAGTGGTGTCATTTGACCTTTGATCCCAATGACATCACATGAAATAATATCACATGACATTTAACCTGATGATATCACATGAAATGATTGACGGATTTAAAAATCGCATATAATCTTACCTTTTATAAAATACCAAGCCGGTACTGAAGCAGACATAAGAGATTTTTAGATACCAACCACACTTTAGGGTGCTGCCTTGATATGCGATGGAGGAGGTCAACATATGACAGGGGTAGATCCAGTGCAACCAACATTGGCCAGGGGGACTGCCATAAATATGCTATTAAAGCCTCATATTTCCATTTACTGCTATTTTATTCCTGCATATGTCGAGCCTCTATTTGTAGATACTGCAATCTTATGTCTGTTATTGCCTTACAGCCTAGGTACATTCAAACTATGTGAGTCACAGGTTTATATATCAATCTTCTTCTTTTATATGCCAAGTGCATCTTGAAATGTACAGTAATGCCACCCAATGTCAGTTAATGCCCCATACACCTGGTATGGTCACCATATGTAAGGGAGAGCCTTACATGTCTAATTGCTGCCATCATATGTGAAATGCCTAGCAATGCCATTCAATGTCATTTATGGATGGTATAAGATACCATATGTGCAGTCTGGGGTGTAAATGATTCCATATTGTACCAAGCTCAACATCAAATGATCCATAAATGCCACATAGTTCCTTACAGCCATGGTATCCTTAGCATGGGTGATGTGCAGCCTCAAATATCACAGGAAATGACAATGAATGTCTCATGCAAATGGTACATCACTGCATGTAGTGTGCAGCCTCATGCCCAGTTGCTGCTTTCATATGCCAAATGCAGCCTCAAATGGCAACAGAACGCCACTTAGTTACTCATATTCATGGCATCCTTGCAATCAGGATTCTGCGGCCTGTGGCTAACCAGGTGTTTTGGCCTATGGCTCCCATGATCCTTTACAATGAACTTTGCTGTAAAAGTTTGATGGGCGAAGTAGTCTGAATATCAGAAAATGGAAAGGTGGCATGTAATGTGCAGCCCCATATGCTCATTTGCTGACACCATATGCCACTAAAGCCTAAAATATAACTATTTCCTCACACCTATTCCCTTTCTCCAGCCTTCAACGGTCTATCCTAATCTCTCTATCCTGTCCTGAAAAAAATAGTTACTTCTGTCTCAGCTCCCACCTTTTCAACATTTAAAGCTTTTACGACCCTGTGGACCCACTGCTTGTATTAGGTGTGGAAGGCATGAACAAAGATTCCAGATGGGCTGGGGGCAGAAGCAGACAGTGGTGTGTCCAGGACTTATTTTTTTGGGGAGGGCACTTGCAGTGTATATATATATATATATATATATATATATATATATATATATATATATATATATATATATATATATATATTCAGTGAAACAACTTTGTTAAAGAGACGTTATGGTTAAGCTGCACTAATAAAAACCTATCAAATTCTGTGCAAAAACTCTGTTAAAGTGATATTATGGTTACAAGTAAAATCAAAAACCCCCAGAAATGTGCCAGCTATGGTAAGCTAAGCAACCATAACTCACGCCACCACTGTGCACTCTTAAGACTAACACACAGGACATCAAAGATTTAGTAGGGAAGGTAATGTAAATTGTTTCACATGCCACTAAAACATGTTTTTTAACAGTACATAGTGCAAATGAAGAAAGTGGCCCAGAATGCCCACCACATGAGCAAGAGTATGGGCAGAGACAGACCCAAAATGCAAATGTTGCAAATGAAGTAACAAGTCTCTGCAAAAATGGATCAGCTCAACACTAATTTTGCACAGTTAATGACATTTGTGGAAAGGCATATTACAGACAATATTAGATATCAGTGCCCCACTTGTACCTGTGCCCTTTCCCCCTGTCCCAGCCAATCATCCCCACCAAATCCCTTTAATCAACAACGCTATGAGGAGACCTCAATCCCTTCCTCTCCTGATGAACAGCCTGTGGAAAATCCCAATTCCCCCATATTCCCTACATATGTTTCCCATTCTGCTACCCCTTCCCTTTCTTAAATTGAGTGTATTTCTGTGTGTTAATACATTTCTATGTGTTTACTGTTGCTGTGTCTGTTGTTTTTTTTAAAAAAAAGCCCCATTTGGAGTCTGTGGAGAGCGCAACTGTCCGACCGGTCCGCAACCACAATGGAGGTACTCCCAAACAGCGCGCCTGTCCGGAGGTGTCCTCAACCAAAATGGAGGAACCTCCGAACAACGCACCTGTCCGAGCATGCCCGTAAAATCATGGCACACCTTTATATGATTCCGGGGCCCAGACCCTGTCCTGCGGACACCTGGGTGCATGCACATCCGATCACCTGTGCCCTCAGAACACTGTGTCTGTCCGCAGATGTCCGCAAAGTGGTGACGTAATTTTAATTAGTTCAGGGATCCCACCCCTGTCCTACAGACCCCTGGGCACATGAACCTCTGATACCCTATGCCCTGCAAACACTGCACCTGTCCCCAGATGTCCGCAAAGTTGTGGCGTACTTTTAATTAGATTGGGGGTCCCGCCCCTGTCCTACGGACACCTGGGTGCATGCACACCTGATTACCTGTGTCCTACGAACACCACGCCTGTCTGCAGATGTCTGTAAAGTTGCGGCATACTTTTAATTTGTTTGGGGGTCTCACCCCTGTCCTATAGACAGCTGTGCGCATGCGCATCTGATCCCCTGGGCCCTCCAAACACTGTGCCTGTCTGGAGAATGTCTGTAAAGTTGTGGCATATTTTCAATTAGTTCAGGGATCCCACCCCTGTCCTACAGACCCCTGGGCACATGAACCTCTGATACCCTATGCCCTGCAAACACTGCACCTGTCCCCAGATGTCCGCAAAGTTGTGGCATACTTTTAATTAGATTGGGGGTCCCGCCCCTGTCCTACGGACACCTGGGTGCATGCACACCTGATTACCTGTGTCCTACGAACACCACGCCTGTCTGCAGATGTCTGTAAAGTTGCGGCATACTTTTAATTTGTTTGGGGGTCTCACCCCTGTCCTATAGACAGCTGTGCGCATGCGCATCTGATCCCCTGGGCCCTCCAAACACTGTGCCTGTCTGGAGAATGTCTGTAAAGTTGTGGCATATTTTCAATTAGTTCAGGGTTCCCGCCCCTGTCCTACAGACACCTAGGTGCATGCGCACATCACATCCCGCTCAATAGGTGTTCTACGGACAGCTGTCCTATCCGTGGACGTCCGGGGATGCCACCATGAGTGTTGGAAGTATACGCGGACACTGTCCTTACCCTCAAATAGTTTATAAGTGCATTTATGGCCAATTCCGGGTATTTTAAGCTGAAACTTCACCCTTGCAGAGGTCCTAGACCATGTCCTGGTCGATCTAGATACTTTTTGCTACCTTTTCAGCCCAACGTGAGGCTTGAAGTGTCTGTGGAGCGTGCAACTGTCTACGGAGCGCACCCCTATAAAAGGCCACACCCCACTGCTGCTCCTCATTGCTGTTTCAGGTGTGCTACTTTTGGTGTGCTGCTTTCCATCTGCAATGGCATCTATGGCTGCTGCTGCTGCCTCAGCACCACCACCACCTCCCCCATCACCACCACAATCACCATCTAAAGGGCCTGGAGAGGGGAACAGGAGTGGTGATGCAGAGGAGGATCAAGAAGACAAAGTGGATGAGGTAGTGGAAGTCCCTACTACCAGCTGCCAGCGTGAGTCCTGGGTGTGGAGGCTGTTTACCACTGTTGGGTGGTATCCAAGGCACGTGCGGCAAAGATTTGATGCACTGAGTGCACTTAATCATGGAAAGCCTGGGCTGTGTAGCTACGGGACCACCTCCATGAGTCGATACCTAAGGCCTAACCACAAGGCAGCAGCATGGAGGGTCGTCCCTTTCCCATCCTCAACATCTGCTCCTGTCACCACAAGAGACACTCCTGCGGGGCAACCGATCCCTGAACATGCCTCACAGGTCCATTGCCTTTCGAGGGTTACTGTACTCTGTATGTTCGGTGACACAGTGCTCTACAGGGGGAGCAGTTTCAAAGTACTTTTGAGGCTATGGTTCGGGAGCACAAGAAACAGTGCCCCCTACCTAAGAGAGGCCCACCCAACATCTTTCTCTCTCCACCTGCCCCTTCGTCCCTGTGGTTGGTACCTCTTCCCTATCCTACCTTCCCTTCCCTTCCTTGTATGTCCTGTTTAAAATTGCCCAAAAATCATAAAACAACAAAAATAAAAAATAAATGGTTCTTTTCAGAGCCACCTTTCACAGTTCAAAAATAGAAGTACCAAAAAAAGGTGCAGGCCCCTGCGCAGCCGGTGAAGTCAGCGAACATCTGAAAATATGTGGGTGGTGGTAGTATCTAAACCATTGCACTCTTTTGTGGGGAAAAGTAGTGGCTCTGAAAAGAGCCTTTTTTCCCCAGAAGGTTTTTTCCAAGGTTTAGAGTGCAACACCTACTGTAAAATGGGCTTGCTATATTTGCAAAAAGGGCTGCAAAGCATTTAGGATATTTCACAAAAAATGTTGATTACCAGCATCAGTAAGATGTACTCCATCGAAAAATATTGGTGCTGTGAAATTTAATGTTTTCATTATGGAAAGAGGTCATGCCAACATCTCTCAAAAATGCACAAAAAGCCTTGTTGACATTGCACCTCGCTTTCTCCAGTTGCAGACCAAATGAACTAGAGCGCAGACACATCTGTCTCTGGGCAATGCGAGAAAAAATTACTTGGGAGTTTGGAAACATGTCCATCATTTTCCCAAATGTCTCCTCATTGCAAACTGCAGTGAAATTCCAGTTACATGGTCTAAACTGTTCCCTCCAGAATAAACAATAATAATGGCCGGATGATGGTGCATCACCAAAGTGGCAAAAAGTGGGATCAAGTCCACCCACTTCATGTCACACACTGCATACCACATCAACATGATCAAATCCAAGATGTGCAGCCAGTCCACACTGCAACCAATGGATCCACAAGTCCCCCAAAATCCACACACTCTGCCTCCTGAAATACACAGCCCTAGCCCTAGCCCACTGAACTCTTCTCTGCAAATAGACCTTCTGCCACACTCTCTCCTTGCATACCACACCCAGGAAACCTTATTGACCAATCCCTTGGGCTGCCCAGTCCCATTTCCATGCCTGCCATCCGCAAAAGCCCCAGATGTGGCATATGCAGGCCGCAGAATACCGCATTGTCCATGGACAGATTGTGCAATTCAAGGGGTTGGGGAGAAAAATGTAACCCATGGTAGGAGATTTCCTCTTTAGTGGTGGCTCTGAAAAGAGCCTTTTTTAAGGTGATTGTAAACAAACACCTTTTAAAACAAATATTTTGTGTTTTCTCTTCTTTTCTTCCTTACAGGGTTACATGAACCTCTTCAAAGCATATCTTAAATTTTAAAGGATAACGGGATTTCCAATGTTGGACAAAGAAATGCCATCTGCAGTAAAAAGGTTCACACTCAGGGGGTGGCTTGAGGCTTTGACGATGCGGATGCCACACTAAGAACTCTGTGGGATGGCCGGTTTTTCTGCCACTAAATGCCTGTCAGATAGCTTAAACCCTGGCATGGAGAGAGTCTAGCAAGCAGCGGAACACCCCAGGAAGCTGCAGTCCGACCCTGGGCAGGAATCGGAGCGGGTAAGCCCCTGCTTGCCTGGTTGAGGAGACCCAGCCTGGGTCCTGGATGCATTGCCCAAGATGGCAGCCGCAGGGGGGGACGCAGGCCCAGGGAAACGGAATTGGCTGCAGCAGCGTGAGCAAATCTAAGCTGAGCCTCCCACCCAGCCTGCCAGTGCGGACTACAGCTGCGATGTGGTGAGCCCCTGATAGCCGCAGCAACGCCAGTGGAGTGGCTGCCGTGCTCAACTCGGCCCATTGCCCTGCAGCCGGTGACAGTGGGGAGAGCCGCTCCTGGAGAGGAGACGCACCAGAGGGCTGTGGCGGTCCCACGGATCTGGGGCCCATCGGTGTGGGACCTCGAGCTGCTCCTTCGCCCTGTGGACTCCGGGACCTCAAGGCATCACGGAATGTCCTCAGCCCACCCACCCTCCACTGCAGACGCAACATCACCCGGAGCCGGTCCTCCTCCTGACCTGCGCCCCACCTCTCTGCCACCAACATCCCACCAGCCCCAACACCTGCTGGGGGAAACCCGAGAATGCCGGACCGAGGAGTCCCTCCACCTGCAGTGACAGCCCTGCTGGGCCCCCTTCACCGCGGTCCACGCGGACCCAACTGGACGCATTGGGAGTTCCCTCCCCTGCCACACACCATCAAAGCCTACAGTGGTGCAGCCCTGGCCCTCAGCTCCAGCCTGTGATCTCTGGAACCTTGAGGTGCTGCCGGGGGTCCTTGGCCCACCCGCCCTCCACCGCAAGCCCAACATCACCCAGAGCCGGCCCTCCCTCCAACCTGCGCCCCATATCTCTGCCAGCTGCAGGCCTGCCAGCCCCAAAACCTGCTGGAGGAGGCCAGTGAAGACCTGACCGAGGAATCTCTCCACCCGCAGCAACAGCCCCTCTGGGCCCCCTTCACCGCAGTCCCCGCGGACAAAACAGGATACACTGGGAGTCCCCTCCCCTGCCAAACACCATCAAAACCTTCAGTGGCGCGGCCCCGGCCCTCAGATCCAGCTTGTGGTCCCCGGGGCCTTATGGTGCCTCAGAGGGTCCTTGGCCCACCCGCCCTCCACCGCAGGCCCTACATCACCCGGAGCCTGCCCTCCTTATGACCTGCACTCCACCTCTCTGCCTGCTGCGGGCCTGCCGGCCCCAGAACCTGCCAGGGGAAGGCCTGAGGCGGCCCCACCTTAGAATCCCTCCGCCTGCAGTGACAGCCCCTCAGGGCCCCCTTCACCCCAGTCCCCGTGGACCCAGCTGGACACCTCAGGAGTCCTTCTCCCCGGCACACACCATCAGAAGCCTGCAGTGGCGCAGGCCTGGCCCTAACCCGCCACCCCAGCCTGGGCCAGTCTGGCTCTGAAGACGATCCAGACCCTGCCGCCCACACAGCAATCTGGCGGGGGAGACCTGACCCACACAGCAGACAGCCCCAGGGCACACTGCATTTTCTACCAATGGTGACTAGACAGCCTCCACTGACAAGGTAGGGTCGCCTATGAAGACACCTCATGGAGACCTGTGAACCCAGCTAAGGCGAAGTGGGAGGCCCACCTGACATCTGCCCCCAGCCCACATTGGCCCCCCCAAACAACAGCCCACAGATAACACCCGTCCAACAGACGGCAACCCAGACACTAAGATGTCTAAGCACAAGGGTCCAAAATCAGCAGACATAGCCAATCTACTGCAGCTGAAGGAGAAATCCAAACAGCCAGACCCCCCGTTGGCACAACCCACCTCACCCACAAGGGCCCAGGGACAGTGGGCTACAAAAGAAGATCTCCAGGGCCTCCTAGCTGACATCAAAGTGGAGTTCTGCAACTGCATGGCAGAGGTTACGACCAAGATAGAAGGCCTGGACAACCACATTGAGGAGGTGGAACATAGGGTCAGGGACACAGAAGACCAATACTGGAACACTCGGCGCAGATTGCAGAGCTGCAATGGAAAATCCAGTCTCTGGAGGACAACTCAGAAAGCATGCACTGCAAACAGGAGGACCTGGAAAACAGGGCCCGCAGGGACAACATCAGCATCAAAGGGGTCCCCACCTCAATATCGGACCAAGCCATTCCTGCCTACATTGGGGATCTCTTCTAGACTCTCCTCCCAGACTGTGATAAGTCACTGCTTCTGCTGGACCGCACTCATAGACTGCGAGGTCGCAGAAGTGCCCCGACGGCCGCCATCCCTGAGGTGATCACCAGAGTGCACTTTTTCACCACGAAACAGGAGATTATGATGGCAAGCCGCTCACAAGGTGACCCTACATACCAGGGAGCCACCATAAACCTTTTCCAGGACCTAGCCGTCTCCACAGTCCAATGGCCGAGAGCCCTTCGTCCGCTAACAATGTTCCTGCAGGATCAAAAGATCAAATATAGGTGGCTCTACCTGCCCTCGCTCCAGTTCACATTTGAGGGTCAGACAAGGGTGATCCATGCTCTTGAGGAAGCTTTCGGCATTATGGGGGGTGAGCCCTCGACACCGGAAGATGTAACTACCTCACCGGGAAACAAACTATGCAGCTCAACGCTGAAGCCTCAGCACAGCCGCTGGATGAAAGTTCCAAAAGGAGGGAAACCCCCCGCCGCACATGATTAGTCACCGACCATTGTCTCTCCATGCTGGAACCTGTACACTTGGCACCCGGCGTCCCACATAATGCCCCAGACGAGTGGATGGACAGTCACTCTGGCCTGAGGCTCACCAGGCCTAGTTTGGTTAATTTTTGTTTTTTCCCCTCTTGTTGGGTTGGGATCTCCCTCAACCCTCTTGGTTGTTGGGCCACAGTTAGCCCTGATTTGGACAAAGTTAAAACCTGATTGCAGCTTACCTACATCGACATGCCTCCATTGGAGGACTCCCCCAAGGCCATGGCTAACTCCCCCCCACCACCCACCTGAGCACTAAAGGCAATCTGCAGACCTCCCCCCCAGTACACACCAAGCTATGCTACATCTCATTGAATGTTGAGGGCCTGAACTCTCCCACTAAATGTAGGTCCACCCTCCAATGCCTACAGGACCTCCAGGCCTCAGTGGGGTTCCTCCAGGAGACTCACCTCTTAGCAGAGGACTTCTCTAGGCTGTGATGCCGAGCGTTCCCAACTCAATACCTGGCCTCGGGCCCCAGCAAGAGAGTGGTCACGGCGATCCTGCTGGCGAAAGGCACTCCCTCTAAGGAGAAGGGGTCTCTGCGAAGCCCAGATGGCATATTCGTAGCGATTAAGGGGGATCTTTACAGCCAACTCCACACGCTGATCGCAGTCTATGTGCAAATGATGGCCACGAGGCCTTCTACGCAGACCTGGAGTCCACTCTCCTCCCCTTCCTTGAGGGTCAGGTGGTCCTGGGGGGGACTTCAATGGGGTTCCCAAACCCTCACTGGACAGGACAGACGCTCCATCAACCAGGGACTTCAAGATTGCTCTGGGCCTCTGTCACCAGTTCAAAACTCTGGGTGTGGTGAACACCTGGAGGGTCCTCCACCCGGAAACAGCAGACTATTCATTCTTCTCCCACGTCCACCGCTCCTCATCTCGAATAGACCTGATCCTAGCTAGCCCACAGCTCCTGCAGTTCACGGATGAAGTAGAAATCGGCACAATGCTTTTGTCTGACTGTGCCCCAATACTTCTCACTGCAAGGATCTGATCTTTGACCTGGACCCCCCCGGAAAAACGCAGTTGGTCCCTATATGAACCAATGTTACATGACATGGCAGAGCGCGATGCAATATCCACAGTGATCAACAATTATTCAAAGAAACCCCCCCCGACCTCACCTCTACGTAAACAAGATGGGAAGCCATGAAGGCCGTAATTAGGGGGGAATTGATAGCACAGGCTGCCGCATACAAGAGGAGGCAAACCATAAGAAGAAACCAGCTAGAGGGGGAGATGGCGGAGGCAGATGCGACCCTGAAGGAGAAATAGTCGCCCAAAGCAGCCAAAATGGTGAGGTTAACTTGCACAAAATTGGAGGCTCACTACGCCGAGGACACAGCCCAGTCCCTGCTTCGGACCAAGCAGAGCTATTACGTGAACGGCAATAAAACTAATAGATACCTGGTGAGCAAATTAGCCAGAACCCGCCGACGGAACCACATTATGGCACTGAAAGACCCAAAGGGTAGAACTCTGTATGGAGAAGGAACAAAACTACAGGTTGCAGCGGCCCATCTGGCCGACACTCTGACCTCATCCCCCCACCCGCAAGCCCTCCAGGAACTATTTATAGCAGGCGCCCGGCTACCACACCTCTCAGACACTGACAGATCTGCCCTGGAAGCCCCAATCACGACTGAAGAAGTGGAAAAAAGACTCAAATCCCTGAAGCCCAGGGTCCGGGTCCAGACTGCTTACCACCAAAGTTTTACAAACTCTTTCGCCGCCTGCTTCTGCGCCCAATGACAGAGCTCTTTAACTCCTTTCGGGACACAGGAACCATAGCTCCCTCTATGCAGGAGTCCACCACAATCCTGCCACTGAAACCTGCCAAAGACCCAAAAGAATGCTCATCGTATAGACCGATATCACTACTTAATGTGGACGCAAACGCATAGTCAAAGGTACTGGCGAACAGGTTAGCGCAAGTCCTACCATCTATCATAGATCAAGACCAGGCGGGGTTCATCTGAGGGAGAATACGCCGCACAGCATTCCTGGGAATACGCCTCACAGCAGACCCGAAACAGATGTACGCAGCTAACTCCCCTCGCCCCTATTCAAGGAACTCGAGAATGATCTCCAACGCTAGGACAGCCAAGAAATCTCTCTACTGGGAAGGGTCACAGCATGCAAAATGAACTAATGAACTTCCTTCTCAGACTGATATTCCTGTGCTCCACTCTCCCGGCCCTCCCCCCGAAACAGGCCTTGGAGCAACTACAGAAGAAGCTTGTGAAATTTGTCTGGAAGGGGCTCAGGGCCAGAATACCGATGAAAGTCATGACTGGGGCAGCGAAATGGGGCGGCTTTGGGCAGCCCAACCTTATGAACTATTTCTTGGCGGCCCAACTAGCAAGTGCAGCTGCCTGGGTGGACCTGGAAGCACCCCTGAAATGGACCTGTATCAAGCAAACTAGATGTCAGCCACAGCTACACTCCCTAACACATATCCCAAGGGCCTGCTGGAGCCACGGACTACGGATGCTATCGACTACCAAAGCAACCCTAGACGCTTGGTCATGGGCCCGGCAGAGGAAGAAGTTGCCCAAGGGATTGATCCCGGTCTCCCCGGTCATCTGGAACCCTGACTTCTCACCAGGAATGGAGGCAGCACGCTTCAGCCGATGGACTGCAGGGGGCCTTCAATCACTCTCTCAAATCTATGAGGACAACACTCGGCTCAGCTTCGAGGAATTGAAAGATCTCTTTCAGCTGACGGAAAGGGAGAGGTTTTCATACGCCCAACTGCACCACTGGATTTTTGCAACCGACGGTCCGCCTAGGGGCCACCCGGGACCTCCACCCCCTTGAACATGCGCTGGGGGAAGGCACATGCCGGGACGGATCACCAAACTGTATCGCCTCCTCCAGGAGGATATGTTAAAAGTCAGACCCCCATATATGTCCGGATGGGAAGTGGACCTGGGACACCCCATCGAGGACCAGACATGGGTGGAGATATGGATTAGGATCAACTCAACCTCAAGATGCGTTACGAACAAGGAATGCACCCTAAAGCTCCTCCACCGCTGGTACTACTCCCCGGTTCGCTTGCACCACTGCAACACAGCTATAGACCCGAGCTGATGGAGGTGCTGCAGCAAGCTGGGGTCCTTTTTCTACATGTGGTGGGGATGCCCGACAGTGCAGTCCTTCTGGAGAGAGATCATATGGATCATTGGGACATTACCCAGTGCAAACTGCAGTCGGATCTGGAGGTGATCCTCCTCGGGGTGGCAAGCCCAGGTTGCTATCCTGAAACAGGACGCTCTGCTAAACTGCTTACTCATCTGCTGCTAGCAGCCAAGATGACAGTGGCATAGAAGTGGAAATCACAGGAAGGCCCCCTATTGGCCCCACACACACAGCAATGATAAAAAGTATTGCCCTCTCTTCCTATACAGCTCAACTAGAACACCTGATTGGCTAATCCCCACAGTCCCCTTTCCATACCGGACATCCTGGCTAATCCCCACAGTCCCCTTTCCATACCAGACATCCTGAAAAGACCCGGATGTGGCACGCCCTGTCTGCGGACTACTGTGGTGTCTGCGGACCCGTAACACTTGGCAGCACTTCTACCCTTTTCACTTCACTCTTTTGCAGCACTCCCTCATTGGCTACTGTTAAGCAGTCACACACCCATCCACCAATCACAGCCAATAACTCTACATCCAACTCTGTCATCTCGGTTTGACAGTGCAGATGTACTGTTCAACACTCAGAGTACAGGTTTCCTATGATTCCCGAGCACCTGCATCAAAAAGTACTGTACAACTCTCCAATATTTCTACTTTCAGGTTCATCCACATCTGTATTTAGCAACACAAATTACAGGTTTGCATATATTTTGTAAAGTAAATTACCAACTCTTTTACAAATGCATTTAAACAGGGTTCCTGCCACTTACCCTGCATAACCTACTAAATTATCATACTCTCATTTGTCCCGTCTCCTGACATTAAGTGGCAGTTACTTACAATATTGTATGCTGAGAAAGTCTTCTTTGAATGTCTTCTTTTAATGAGCACTTTCATAACAGTTTCAAAACACACATTTCAATTTCAGCATTGCTCTCTGTGTTTTTTTTTGTGACAGAAATGAAGTCCACATTTGAAACATTTCCACAGCCTGTTTAAGTGCCAGATCCTATGTGAAATTTCAATATATTACCACGAAATGCACATATGCCCATATCACCCATTCTAATGTGGAAACTGTTATTTTCTTCTTTCATTCTGTCACTTTTGAAACCACTTCTCCCCCAACACACCTGCAGTAAAAATTTGCTCAATGCCCACTGAAAATGAAAACTTAATGTATGTTACCAAAGCATGCCATGTACATGGATTGAAAAATGACAAAGTGCACTGCTTTTACAACTACTCATTTCAGCACCATTTGAAGGAAACCAAATAAATGCATGTGTACATTTACAGCAGTGCTGTCTGTAATTTTTAATAAATAAATGAAAGGAAAGGGAAAGGATTTCTCCAACATACTGCAATAGCACTCATGTACCAAGCATCCATGTGTGGGAAAGTAAATGAAATTGCACACACTAACATTCTCCTTTCTAATCTGTACATCTTTCTTGGCTTCTCCATTTTTCTCAGCCTACTAGGACTTGCTCTACTCCATTTCCAATACAAATAGTGCAGCAACATCTCTCACACTTTGAAAACTGCATCCCCATAGGGCATACTTATCACAGGACCACAGGCCCCAATACAAACGATGCTGGTGCTCCCAAGTCCCCATTCCCAAACAGTGCTATAAAATTGCACACACATAGAGACTAACATTTTCCAACACCTGACTTTCCAGGCCAACATGGTCTGTAATGTTCTAGTGACACTGGTCATCTAGCTGCTAAACAAGTATTAGGAATCTGATGGCAACCCATATGCACCAACAGCAGTGTTACAACCATACTCATGATCACGTGCAATGTTACTAACTCTTCCCAACAAATCCTCCTACAGTATAAAATAATGTGTTCTTCTAGTACAATTATTTTGCCATTACCATGCATACCCACTACTTTTCTTCTTTCCCAATTGCAGTGAAGAACAGCCTCTTGAAAGACAAAAACATTGCCTACTAGAAGACAAAACCCAGAAGAAAACTACTCTTCACATCCAACAAAATAAGTGCAGTAATGTAGTTGTATTCTTCCTTTTACTCATACAGTGCAGTGTAGCCATATAGTAGCCTACACAATTCTATTTAAACCAACAGCATTTGCTTCACTCTTAGTCATTGCACCTCAGCAGGTACACTTTTTGTATTCTCATCTGAACACCAGTATCGTAACACCCACTAGTATTGTGAAAACATTGTAATGTCCTTACTTATTCATACACAGTACTTTGGCATATGCACTGAAGCAAGCCCTTCGCACATCAACACACACATCTACTATTACAACCCTCTCAACCAGAACTATCAGCCCATTGCACAATCACACAGCCCTCTATACATGCATGCCCTCATATTCAGATACTCATGCACAGTGCATGCAAATACATTGCACAACTTTCAAACCCCCCACTGTCCTTTGTTCTCCAACAGACAGAAGAGAATGCCTACCAAAAAGCAACTCCATAGAAAACAATGAAAATTAGATCAGATAAAACTAAAATCATGCAAAATAGTCATCCACCTAGCATAGTTTATAGCAAATGTTCAAACAGAACAGCTAATTTATTTATTTATTGATAATATACTTTTAGCCACAAGGCTTTGTATATATAGATAACACATAAAATTAAAACATTTTAAATCTGTATAAAATCCATCTTATCAAACAATTTTTCAGTGCACATCAAATCTATGTCAAACATCTAAAGAATCTCAACTATCTTAATATAAAATAATGTTATATAATAAATTAGGTTAATATCATCACCAATCATAAAATTCAGGCAAATTTCCTTTATCATTGCGACATCTGGCTGATTATCATAATTTTTCAAATAATGTTTGCGTAGTTCACATTCTACTATTAAATGGTGTATAGACTCTATCATCTCACTACCACATAATCTGCATAAACGATCTTCATATCTCATGCCACACATGGCACCTGTTGTCTCTAGTGCTTCCGAGGTATTACATTTTAGCTTTATTTAGGTTCGTAAAGTATTCATACTTGGGTATGCAGTAATATATTTAGGTAATTTTGTCCTAAACATTCCTATTTGTCAGTATTCCCAACTATGCGCTTTCGAGGCTAAGTCAATCAGATATTGCTCGAAGTTAATTCAAATGACCTTTTCAGCCAATTTTTCAAGGCTATTTTACCCATAGGGTAATTTTGTCCTCCGATCCATGTTGTGTTAAGATCGTTTAGCATGCCCATAGTACCAATACTTAACCCACCTTCCAAATTTAGGAATGCTTGCACAAACTGTTATTATTGTTTCTGTGGTTTGAGTACATATTTGTACATTAAACATCACACATTGGTGCAGATAGGCTGACCATACCCTTTTCATTTCAAATTCTAAGTAGATATATTCTATGGATACCTTTTGTGGCAGTCTCATTAATTTTCTTAGCATCTTTGCTTCAAATGATACTGAACACTTCATATAGTTATGGCCCCATATCACATATCACAACTGCATATAACAACAGTGCTCGAAGTTTTGCCATATATATTATCAAAATAGCAGATACTGAGTAACCTCCATTCCTCCCTATGAACACACTCAGTGCATTGATTAACATTAAGCAACGAGATTTCAGCGCTATCCATTGTGATTTCCAATTGAGTTTCTCATCGATGATTACTCCCAGGTACCTGTACTCAGTCACCTGTTCTAAAAGCAGATTATTTAATTTTCCTACAGATTGTTTTGGTTTCGATGTTACCGGGAATATCATAGTTTTACTTTTGTCGATTTTTATCATAAGACCATTTACTTTAGCATAATCTGATAATGTGTCCAGCATATTTTGAAGACCAGAAGGTGTGTAATCAAGAATCAGCAGGTCATCTATATAGGTGATCCACCCTAACACCACCGTGCTTATTTTTACAGGATTCGCCAGAGTTTTTGCAAAGTCTGCTTGGATGTTGGATATCAGCCAAATATAAATTAAAAAGAACAGCTGCTATAATGCACCCCTGTTTTACACCACATCTGGTCCTCATCAGTTTAGACAATTTCCCCCTCGCATTTAAGCGGAGCGTAGTCTCACATATGTATCTGAATATAATAACATTATCATTTTTAGCAATCCTTGCAGAATTTTCAAGTCATTTAATTTCCGCCACAATAGATTTCTGATGACAGTGTCGAATGCGGCAAAAAAATCAATAAATGCACTTTAAACATTCAGTTTCCGCCTCTTCCGCGAATGTTCAATCGCAGATGTTACCATTAATAGGCCATTTACAGTATTAGATTTGGCTCTGAATCCTATTTGATTAGGCGGCAAAATGTTTTTCTCAGTGATCCATGTATTAAGTTCCTTTAAAAGTACTTGTGCAAATATTTTAGACGGAATATCCAGCATGGCTAACATCCTAAAGTTTGCTGGAATTGTCCATGAACCTTTGTTATGGACAGTCAATATATGACTGATCTTCCAGGATCGTGGTAGTTGAAACAAGGAAAAGTGTCTACATCTAGAGACACTCCCGTCCCCTGCACACCATTGATACTGATACACTATCAGTCAATAATAATGATAAAAGAGTGTAATCTTCTAATAAGTCAAACTTTAATCAAAGCAAACAGTTCTAAGTACTGTAAAAATCACTTCAAATCAACATAAAGGAATAAAGGCATTCAATACATAGAAATAACCCATTGATCATGAGAAGAATATATACGAATTAGCAACTGAAATAATAACATACAATCCAAATTTTCAAATGATGAATTTCGTGGTAGTGAACTCAGACGATCAGATGCTCTAGGAGTTTCGGGGAATAACCCCTTCTTCAGGAGCAAAGTAATCTGAAAATGTATGCATCAAAAGTACAACATCAGTATATTGATTCACAATATTAAAACAAGGATGTACAAAAAGATTGAGCAATCCAACACCGCTAAGTGCAAGAGTACAATGATTTTAGCCAATTCATAAAAGTACATGAAAATCCACATTAAGGTACACATAGGTGATCAAGATATAAAGATCGATTTAACCAAGGGTGTGACTCCAAAAATAGAGGGGAAAATGAGTAGGCTCAAAAAAAGCAAATACCTGAAATAAACACAGGCGTGCTGAATCTGATGTACAGCGGTGCTGTGTGGAGAAGAATCCACAAACTGCTGAGGTGCAAATAAACTTTTTTCGAGGTCATAAACCTGGTGTAATAAATAAATGAATATGTATAGCCACTTGTGTGAGACAAAGACTTTTTAGGTCAAAGAAAATTAAAACCTGCTGGAGAGACAGTTAACAATCGAGCTGCTTACCACAAAATTGAGCTGCAGTCGCTTAACTGTATTAAGATATTCGGGGTTACAGCTGAAGCAATCAGGAAAGGTCCAGCTTCAATCCTAAACACTTCAAGAGTCAATCGTCGAAGTACCCAAGTAATGCCAATCTTGTGCGGAAAACTACAAGTACAGTACTACGTGTACTAAAAAAGAAAAAGAAACAAGAATTACCACTAAGCTAACCTAAGCATCTAACTATAGCAAAAACTCTTGGGCTATCACTCTAGAAATGTGCCATACAGGTAAACAAACAAAGAACAAACCAAAGAAAACGCATGAGGCAGGTAATGCACATGGAGTGCACACCCAAGATAATTAGCAAAAACTGAGTAAGGAAAACGTGGTCCAAGGTACATTCATTCAAAGCACCAAGTGGCAAAAAGTAAAGAAGAAGCCTTAAACTTGGCGCACGGATGAAAGTGCCCCACATAAATAACAAAGTCTAAATAGAACTTCCAAACTCACCGTGGAAAAACGCAAAGAACATCCGCACACGTCACCGCTCCAGTAGCTCTGCACGCTGATGCCAGACGTGTGTTAAGTAGTAATGACTCATAATGAGTCATATGACAAAGAGATGTCACATGACCCCCAGGGTTGTGGACGGAACGTTCTAATCGCGGAGGCATAGGCGGAACAAACGGTAGCTGTGCACCACTGAATGCACAGTATACCGTTAGTAAAGAGTAATAGTAACGATAAAAAGAAACACTTACATTTAGAGGAGGGAACAAATATAAACTGAAATACGACGCCATATATGAAGAACTAAGTCAAGAGAGCCAAAAATAAATCTAAAGCGTGAACTAGCACCCAATTAATGGAAGTGAATCCACAACACCTGGGCAAAACAGATGATGAAGGGAAATAGGTGAGAAAGGCAGCGGATAAATAAAAAGATGAATGAGCAATAATTCCAAACCAATTACTAAAACTAAGCAAGCGAATAAACGTACTGCGTGAACAATGAAACTAATGTAACCCTGTGTGCACAGTAAAACAAATAAAATAGCGAAACAGAAATAACTAATAAAGTGAAAAAAGATGCTCAACACAAGTTAACAGAATAAGAAAGAAATAGAGAGATAAACACTACTAATTGAAGTCACATGTAGGTAGATCAACCTGCCCGAGAAAGATCAGATTCAAACAAAGCAGTTAATTGAAAACTCCTCATTTAATCCTCTAGGTGAAATAGTGTCAAGCAAGTCAATCCAAAACATCTCTCTTTGGGTGAGTATTCTCATAAAGTCCCCTCCCCTGGTAGGACGCTTAACAACTTCCAAAATGGTGAACCTAATCTGGGCTATGGTGTGGCGAGCTGATGTGAAATGTCTCGAGACCGGAGATTTGTTATTCTTGCAGCGAATATTTGATTTGTGCTCGGTCCACCTCTCTCGGGCTGAACGGGCAGTCTGCCCAACATAGATTAAACCCCATGGGCATTTGATGCAGTAAATGACACCAGTAGATCGACAACTAGTTGACCTATATCACCTATTTGTAAAAATTGCAGATGTAGAGCATCAGCCCATAGAGCTGGGCTAATTTTCAATAGGGCGTTACAAGTCCCATCTGGGCCTGCAGCACAGGACTCATTTAGGTGCTCAATAATCTGTTATATCAGATATGGAGGCACTACAGTCCAATTTTACACTGGGTAGAGGAAAGTCTACATTTGTCAGATATTCACTCCCTAATGTCTTTGCTATATGGTCACCCCATTTTGAGTCTGTGAAACAATTAATTGTAAGGCCACATTTTTGCTCACTACGTAATAGTTGCCATATACCTAATGAGTTATTCTTGAGGGCCATATTTGCAATTTTCTTCCATTTTAGTTGTTCAGTTTCCTTTTTATGATTTTTCAGCCAGTCTCTATATTTCTTTTTAGTGGCCTTTACCAATGTTTTTACACTTATCGCATTTTCAAGACCTATGTTTTGTGTAATAGTATTAGAGATTGTTTTGCGCATCTCCTTTTTAGCAGCGATTATCATCTTGTCATTGCCTTTGCGTGCTGTTGTGTGGCTATTTGATTTTTTCCAAGAATGATTTATATTCACGTTTAATTTCCACTGCTTTATTGATATTTTTCATCAGTAGTGTGAAATCAGTCAATACCTTAGCACCCATATTCAATCCCTGCTTAATCTCAGATATAAATTGAGGTACAAGCTCACCAACTGCTTTGTTAGCTTGTTCAAAGTTCTGTGTGTTCCACTGTATATGATTATTCCCTTCATCTACATACATGTCACCATTGCCATCATACTCTGCATTATCACAAATTTTCTGCGGAAATTCCATTAAAGAGCAAAGCGGGAGATGGTGACTTTCTGCTTGCCCTACAATACCCATATCTTTAATGTATACTAAACCACTGCTATTAGCAAACACGTAATCTAGTATTACAACTGATTTGCCCTCAATACGTGTGAACACAGCCCTATTGTCACTTTATGTATGACCATTTAGTTTTAGCATCCCATTAGCAGCTAGTAGACGATACTATGCTTGGCCCTGTTTGTTGTTTCTTGAAATTAACTTCACCAACTCCACTCTTTAGTTAATGCCATTTTCATTTAAAGGCAAAGCACTAATCTTTGCATTGAGATCTCCCATTAGCCATATAGGATATAGATCGTTATGCAACTTTAAAATGTTGCCTACAGCTTTCACATGTATTTTGGTTTCTATCAAGCCTGGTTGGTCATAGATATTAATTAATATGATCACTAGGTTTAGATAGGATAGCTTTCCTACAAGGACATTCTGATTGGACTCAGGAAGTTTCTTAATTGACGATGGAGCTTTTACTGTTATCAACCGCCCACCCTTTGGTCTACCTTTATTACCTTTAGATGCAACTTGATGCACGGTACTACAACCATCAAACAGGACTTCATCAGTAAGCCATGTTTCTTGTAAAACAACAAAGGTAAATATGTCAAGATAGTTTATCAAGCCATCCTCCTCAAATAGATAGGAATGGCCTCTGGTATTCCAAGAGTAGATAACGGCACACAATCCTTGTCATTGGCGCTCTGAGAAGAAATGGGTTTTATATGCAATTGGCAACCACTGCCAGTAACCGTCTGGAATTTCATCTGTACTTGCTTCTTTACCACTTATTCCAGTACCCATTGGTTCTTCAGGAGATGATATTTTAAATTTGTCTTGGTTACCAGGTGGTATCTGAACTGGTCTAGTTGGTATTCCTTTTTCAATGGTGCTATTTCTGCCAGTGGGCCACTATTAGAAGTTAAGCCACCCGCAGTCATCGTAGTTTGTCTCTTAACTCGTGGAATATATACTACCTTGGTGATATATCCAAGTTGCATGAGATCTACCTCAAACCTCATTATATAATCAAGTGTCTATTCAGAGACAAAACACACATTGGTGATATACTGGTTTGCTATTTCAACTTGATCGACCAGTTTTATATCCTGAGTTGTCACTGATCTAAGAGGTACAATAGAATGTAATACCGTTATTACGGCCGTACGATTTAATGGCATTTGTTCACCATCCTGATGCACTTGCTGTAGTTGCAGTGCCTTTAGCATTGGCTAAACCTGGAGCATATTTTGTTTTTGTACTGTTGGTTTATTTTTTGACACACCGTTATTGGTGTTAGTCCATAGGGCCCGGATAGTACCTTGTACTTGTTTATCTATTAGACCATTGAATAATTTTTGGCCTGTTTAGGGCAGTGCCTCTACGATACTCCCACTACCTTATCAACTACAGGATCTTTTTCAATTTCATCGTCAGATCTTACTACTACATTTGAATCTACATTTACCGACCCTGTTACCAATGAGTCTATATTTATATCTGAGCATTTGTTATATACCTTTTCCTGGGAGATCATTTTGGACCTTTTAGCCTGTTGCCTTAATTGAGATCTCTTTTTACGTGATATAGTTTTATTGTTATACATAAATGCATGATGTTAAGTTTCTCTCTTCCTTTTCTTATACATTTTCCTCAATGATTTTGTGGTTTATTAACTATGACCATTTTCCTGTAAGCTAGCTAGCTCTAGGTCAATCATACTGGTCACTTGGTTGCAAACCACATGCTTTTTCATCTTTATGTTTTTGTGGATCAACAAGGATTGAATATCTCGTTTGGTTTCTAGCCGATCACATTTCGTTACCAAGATGGTCAATGGGTTTTCTAAGGCTTTGCCACATTTCTTCAGACGTCATACTGTTATCAGAATCACTCCCAATCCTATCATTATATTTCACAGGCGTAGACTCCACTATGGTTTGTTTAGACAATTTAATCTTAGGATCATGAGTGTGCGACCAACCTGTTACTTGTTCGGGGGAGGGGCAGGAATTTACTAATGGCGATGTTTTATTAAATTCAAAACCAAGGTTAATTGCGTGGCACTCTTTATGGAAGTAGCGTCCATTGCTTTCAGAATGTATTTGGCTCCACAAAGTGGCATCTCCTTTGCGATGCCCAAATATTCCACATCATCACATTCTTCTAATTTAGAGTGCGATAAATCCATTTTGGTGTTAGTTGCAGATTCAGATATGTTTACAATACTGACCTGGTCTGTATTATGTATTAATACATTTACAGCAATCTCATTTGCCTTTACATGTGGTGTATCTCCGTTGGGCAAAAACACTTTAGCAAGAGGATCCAGTTTATTTTCTGTATTTGTCATCAAAACGTCTTTTATGCCTATGTGTTGTATATCCGCTGTAGGTTGTCCCATGGCTGGGCCACACATTACATCTGTTAGCATTTTACTACTAAGAAAGCCCAAGTCTTGTGTAAGTTCATCCGTAATTTCTTTGCTTACTGTTTTTTCATACAGGTTCAGCGTTTCCATGGTCATTGCAGAAGCAGATTGGATTTTACAGAAATATTCAGTCATTTATTTATTCTCGGTCACATTCTTTTTGGGGTTAGAAATTACTTAGGGAATGCATATACGTCTACTGCACAGAGATCTATGCAGTGCCAGCTCTTGTTTTATATTCTCCATATTAACACTCATCATTTATACCTGCTTTATATTACGTGTGCTCACGGCCAGGACACACTCTAATCTTTCATGTAACCAGCCTGTACAATTTTGCTCATACGATTCATTGCACGCTTACAAAGTACCTAGTAACTAGTGCAATGCAATTGCTCTCAATACACTTGCATGATACTAGCTTGTTCTAACACGTGATACAAACACTGCACCATTAGGATATACCACTTCAGAGTTACCTACAGGCGACTTAGTTATGTATTATTGACTCAACTCAATTGTAAAATACAACTCAGTACATGAAGCAGTTTAATTTCCATTTGCTTCAGATGTACCGCTGTTGAGTGCGCACCGCCCGTGTGTTTCTCGCGCCGGCTTTCCCACTGCCTGGAGCCGCGACTCAGAGGCACGAAGCTGGAGCTCGCAGTTACTGAAAGGATTGAAAGGAATGCTGTGCACTCAGCTCAATATAGAGGAGAGGTAGGCTAATTGAGATAATTTAATGAGTAAAGCCTGTCGGTAGGACAGTAAAGGTGGGAGCACTCGAACCAGGAGGGAGGGGCTCAAGAACCTAGAGAGATACTAATATCAATACCAAGCTGACACATGGAATAACGTGGGCAGAAAGTAGAGTGTGCTGCACTGTACCGCTGTGCCACCGAGCCAGCGAACAGCAAACAGCACTCGACTTGGCACCAGATTGGATGCGCACGCGCAGATGCGTGCAGCCTCACAATATGAGGAATTCTGGGTAGGTGGGCGGGGCTAAGTCCTAAAAGACAGAAAACAATGCTTTAAACAATGCCAAACATTATGTATACCCTATACTAATGAGCAGATAGTATAATAATCTATTTAATCTGGTTACATACCAGTATAATAGGCAAATGTCCACAGATTAGTCCTCCAGTACATTCTCCTGCCAGAGCAAACAGCACTCGACAAGTCTTGATGCGCGCACAAAGATGCACGCGGCCTCATAATATGAGGAATTCTGGGTAGGTGGGTGGGGCTAAATCCAGTATAATAGGCACATATCCACAGATTAGTCCTCCATTATATTCTCCTGCCAGCAAAAAGCACTCAACTTGGCATGAGACTTGATGCGCGCATGCAGATGCGCACGGCCTCACAATATAAAGAATTCTGGGTAGGTGAGCATGGCTAAGTCTTGAAGGCCAAATCCAAATCCGTGAGAAACCATTAGTACAGGGACTAACCATTCAAACACCTTGAAAAACAGACCACCAAGGCAAGCTCAGATGCTTTAGAGATGAAAGCAAAAAGCTAATACAGTCACTCAACCAAACTGAACTAGCTAGCAGTAAAAAAAGTATGGCCCCTCTTCCAAAAAGTCAAAATAAAAATAAACGAAGAATAAAACTACCAATAGCACTAGCACTGCATCTACCAATGTGGATGTAAGCACAGTTAAGCATTCCCAAAAAAAAAAATCCAAAAACTGTTCCACTGTAGAGTACTTCAGAATCTTAACAGCAGAGAAATTGCGTTCAACCCTTAAACATTACTGCAGAAGATTCATCCTTGAAGCTCTTATTGACAGTGCAATGCTCCTCAAAAGAAAATTGTTTATATTCATTTTTACCAGAATGAAACCACTAACAAAATGAATCAGTAAACTACAAAAACTACTTTGCAACATGCACAATGTCAACCTAGATATCTTTGCAAACTTCTGTGCAGGTGGGTGGATTCACACAAGCAGCACAGAACCATATTGCAATGAAGAGGCATACAAACAAGAGCAGAAAAACCCAATTGCCATACATAACAGTGGCCGGGGGCATGAAAGGGTAGACAATACCATTATGGCAGAAGAAAACCTCAATGAAAAAAGGTCCCCAACAAACTTACAATCAACTCTTAATTCCACCGAACCAATTTGTTCTGTCTACAAATGGCCCTGTACCTCAATGTGTAACGTACAGAAACAATCCTTCAAATCTCCACAATCACTATGTGAAAGTAAAAGAGAAAATAAAAATAAAATCTTTGCAAACCATGGACTCCTGTCCAGTGGCAATTACACTGGACTGCGAGGACATTCATTAGCCTGCATTTCCAGACCTGCTTGGAAAAGCACCTTCCACCACATCAAAAACTACACACCATTCCACTATCCGGAATCCTGTCCAGAGACTGTACTATGCAAAAGGGCCTGCTTTAGAACTGGAACATTTTTAGAACTTTCTCCTACATGGCACAGACAAAGAACTCCTTGAAGAAATAGACCACATCCCAAGCAAATATTTTGGAAGTGAAGATCACTTCAAAAATCCAGTAACTTTAGATAAGAGTAGCGAAAACCTTACAAATGCCAACCTGCTAATAAACACGTACAAAAAAGAAATAGCAAAGTTTAAAATCACATCTGCTAAAGTACCAAACCAAGTATGTGTGTGTTGTCGCAGAACTTTTTATACAAAGAGCACCAAAACTGTAGATATAACGGACAAAATAGAAGACAATGGGGAATCACAATGGTTCCAATTAGGTCTCTATCTTATATCAGAAAACAAATTCAAAATTACTAACCTCTCAATACTTTGCACATACTGTAATACAAAGCTTGATAATAACCAAATTCCTTCACAGGCTATCACTAATAACTTGGAAATATTCCCACTTCCAAAATCTCTCCAACAGCTTAATTTGTATGAGAGCATTATAATTCAAATAGTACACCCATTTCAAGCTATAATACGCCTTAAACCCAAAACAGCCAAGTTGCATCCTTCTGAATTACCGAAAGGCATTTGTGGCAAAGAAGTTTATTTGCCATTAGATCTTAAAGAAAACGTAGACACTCTAGGAGTGCAACGGCCAATAGATCAATCTTTGATTATCCTAGTGAATGGTGGACCAATGAAAGACAAAAGAATTTGGCAACAACTAGTAGACTTAAATAATGTTAGAGAAGCCCTACAGTATCTTAAAGAGAACAATGAGTACTACAAAGAAATAAACATTGAACACAACCTAAGGGAAACCACCAAAATAATTTAGGATTCCTCAGCAACTGGCCAATTTGAACTTGTAGATTCTATTACGGCATCCAATATTTTAGACCAGTATACAATTCACCCACTGCAAAGACACCATAGACGATGCACTAGAAACATATCAAATGCGGCAAGCCAAAGGATCTCCAATCAGCATATGGGAAAAAAGTGTACAAGTATAAGCCTTTCCTCTACTCTTTCCTACTGGAAAAGGGGGAAGGTATGATGTAAGTTGCACAAAAATAACAACATCGGAATACCACTCTTTACGAATGTATTCTGAAGACCCCAGATTCAGACAAAACGTTGAATACATATTCCACCTCCTGTTTGAACGTGAACTAGTAACTCTATGTTAAGGAGTTGCACACACATTGAAAACAGGTTCCAATTTTTTTTAACATGTGTGCTACCCAACTACTTCAAAAGATAAAAGACAAAGATGAGGTTTTGCAGTCAAGTATCACAAATCTCTTGGCAAACATGAGTTGTACAAAAGAATATGTGTTCCGACGTCATGCTGATGTACGGTGTATGCTACAGGGAATAGGACAAAATGACCGAGGGCAAAACGTCTGGACCCCAAAAGTCTGACCCCCATTTTTCTGCAGATATACATGTAGGAGGGGAAAAGTTAATGAAAATGTATAGGGGTAAGGTATATATGTAGGGTGTTCTACCCCACATATATATTTGTGGAAAAATGGAAAAAAACAAAAAAGGTCAGACTTTTGGTAGTCAGCCTTTTGCATTCAGTAATTTCATGCAGATCCATGATACAGAACCTTGGCCCACCCACATGGTTTGTCACTTTGAGTTGTGCAGAATATGCTGGGAGGACTTGCACGACTTCCTACGCAAAGCAAACCAAAACAAAGAACGAATAGACATAGAAACACCAGGAGAACTCTGCTCTCTTGACCCTGTAAATGTATCAAGATACTTTCACCATCACTTTATTGCCATGCTACACTTCATCTGTAATAAAACAATTCCTCCCCTCAGAGAACTGCAACACTTCTTTTGGAGAAAAGGATATCAATCCAGAAGATTGATTGACCACACATCCACATGCTTTTCTGGATAAAAGATGCTCCTAAATTTGGTCAGGACAGTGATGCCACTGTTTTTCAGTACATTCACAAATATGTAACCTGCGACATCCCTTCAGAAAGCACACATAGTGAGCTACATACACAACTTTTACGCTTCCAAAGACATACATGTGGCAAATATTGTTGACACAGATATCAAAACAAAGACTAATGCTACACCAAATGCTACTTTGGTTTTCCTAGACCAGTTTCAGCAAAAGGACAAGTAAACAGCTTTATGTCTTCTGTTAAACACAGTGTAAAAGGCAGATCACCTACAAACACATACTGCATTAAAAGAAACAAAGCTTCAAAGTACATCAATGGTTACAATGCTATCATTGTCCTCTTGTTGAATCCAAACATATATATACAGTACATTGCAGACAATTCCACTGCTGTTGCACGATATGTCACAGCCTACCTAACCAAAGCTGAGATAACAGATCTAAAAGACCTCTGGGATGACATATCATGTGACAAAACACGGTCACAAAAATTGTACAGCTTTGGCATGAAAATGCTCTCCCATAGAGAATGTGGATGCTACAAAGCTGCAGACCGTTTAACAGGCACAGCCTTATATGGCAAATCTGAAAACATAGTCTGGCTAAGCCTTGGTCCTGCTGCATCCAGAAAAACAGTGCTTGAAGTGTACCAATACATAGAAACAATAGCCTAAAACAATCCCAACAGCCAGGACATTTTGAAAAACAATTTACTAGAGACATACTACCCAAGTACAGGGTAGTTACTACCCAAGTACCCAAATACACATGTTTTCCAAAGCACTACAGAAGTAGTGCTTTGGAAAACATGTGCCTATACCACATAGCCCAAAATTTCTAGTACAAGAATAATATTAACCCAGATGAAAAAAAAGGTGAATACATAGTGAAAACTTGTGATGGCAGCCTTGTTAAATTTACTGAACCCAGCCTAATTAATCATATAAAGCTATCATTTAAAACTCCTCAACATAGAGAACTTTACTACATGTCCCTACTCAAATTTATTAAACAATGGAGAAAGGAAGAAGATTTATTAGGCATCCATGACTCCTTTGAAGATGCTTTCAATGCAAATGAAAGCAGTAAGACAAATATCATTTTCAGGCAGTCCAAAAATATGTTGAGCAATGAACGCCAACAAGAGGAAGAAGTTCAAGCACAACTAAATGAAGACACTCCTGAGGGCAGTCAACCTTCTGTTACAGGAATCCAAGAACCACTTAGAGAGCCACTCATAGTAAATGGTGCAGAATTAGCAATGACTGAAGTAGAAAACACCAAGTGTCAATATGAGGAATCAGAAGAAATCTTTGCTCTGCTGAAACCACAACTCAATGATGAGCAGCGTAGCATTTTCCTAGAAGTAACTAAAGAAATTGAACATGGGGTTTCAAAAGAATATGGGCACGGATTGTGGGGGATTACTATCAATGGACCTAAGTAGTTCTTTCAACACGGTAAATAGAAATGTATTGTGGAAGAAGTTGGATAGATTTGGTATGCCAAAGGGGTTGATGAGTATTTTTATGTATTTACACAGCGACTCCAAAATGAAGATAAGATTAAATTCTGAGGGCCTATAATCTGAGGTATGCAATACTAGTTAAGGGATATGTCACAGTTGCATCCTTGGACCACACTGTACAACTTGTATGTCCCTGACCTAGGTGTTACACTGGATAATAATTTGTTGGCTTCACCAAAAATTGGCGTATTAAAAATAAACTGGGCAGCTTACACTGACGATTTTATACTGGTGGATTCCACGCCTCTAGATCAGCAAAGGCTTATCTCTGCTTTTGGTGAATACATGCAATCGATAGAGTTAAAAATAAACCCTTCAAAAACAGTCAGTAGCCAAAGGGAAAGAAAAAAATCCTCGAAGTTCCGTTGGCACTGGGAGACTAATGTTTTGGCAATAAAAGGGAATTTGAAATACTTAGGATATCCAAATGTGGCAAGATTTAAAACAAATTCTACAAAAAATATTTAAAATCAAAGGTGTTGGGAATGGTAAGGCAAATGAGGCAAATGGATATGAAACATGCCAAATTCTCATTTATGCCATGTAAGGAATTCTACAGATGTAAAATTGTAGCCTGCATCTGTTACAGTCTAGAATTCCTGCATAAAGGGTTACCGTTGGAATTCAAGGTAATGGAAAGCTTGATTTGTAGATCTATACTCTATTTGACAAAATGCATACCAATACAGGTAATAAGATACACGCTGGGTTTGCAGTCATTTGCCAGTATAGTTTCATGGAGAACATTGTCTTTACTAAGAAAGTGTGACACTTTGCATTAAAGGACTTGGTACAAATTGTTCGGAATGAATGACGCAGTAGGCTTCATGAAGGATTTTTGCATGGATTGTGATAGCATCCTAGGGAATTTGGGTCTCTCGGTTGATATCTTAAGAACAAACTCGAGAAAGGTTAAGAACATCAATAAGAGTATGGATTGGGGGAGAAATAGGCTTCTTATATTGGATTCTCATATTACTCACAAGTTGAGTCCCACAAACAATTCCAAGCTCTATAAAAAATTATCTAATCAAGTATCCTAGTAGAAAGGTGAAGACTGGAATCATGAGGTTTAGGTTTAAGGTAATGTCAACAAACCAGATACATTTTATAAGCAATCCTTCAGAACAGACAAAGGGTAGATGTAGACATTGTAAAAATGGGTCTTAAATGGAATCATTGTTTCATTTATTACTGTTGTGTCCAGATCTCTTGAGAAGAGGGATAAAGTATTTTAAAGGATTCGTAAACCAGAAATGGATCAAGCGGCAGCAGTTCTGGCTAACCTTATTACATGGAGATTCAATGTCGTTACAGTTAAGAGTGTTATCATTTTTAAAACTTGTTTGTAATATAGATTCTATCCAGGAAATAAAATGAGATAATATTAATTTACTTGGTATTGAATTCTGTTTTATAATCACTATAATTGGGAAGTTATTATTGTAAATAATGTCATTTGTTGTAAGATTTGTATGAATTTAAGAATTTGTCTTTTCTGTTCAATGACTGTTCACTCCATGTTGGAAAATGATCTAAAAGCAAGCTAGAATGTGTTAGTCAATTGTAATTTTAAATGTATTTCTATTGAGAAAAACAATGTCTTGTTTTAAGTTACTTTTTTGTAACGATTTTGTAAAGGTTTATATAAACCAAAAACAAATAAAGGTAAAAACATGTTTTTACCTATTATATAAACTTCATCGAAAATGTTGATAGCAAGCAAAGATTTTTTATATCAATTTTGATTTAAAAATGTATACAAATCTTAAATGAACTGGCTTTGACACAGAGTGAAAATAATGAAAAGCGGTTTACTTGATAATTAAAGTGTGTTTCCCAGAGTGCGTACAAAAGTCAAAATATTGTTTTTATGGGGTCTGCAGCATCTTGTATGCGGCTAAAATGTGTCCCTCTGCCACACAGCGTCCCACCAAAGAGCTGTGAAGTAACACTGCTGTTTTTTCTATCTATGACAAGGCCTGTGGAATCCCAGGAATGTGGTGACACACTGAGCAGCATTCTATCCACATCATCAGAAAGCACAGGGATATTTATATTTAGCTCACTGGGATACAGGATGTTTTGTGCCAGCTGTATAAACAAACCACCCATGAAAATACACACTGACAATGTTTATCAACTAAAACCAATGGTAGTTAGCAAGGCTATTTTTAACTTGTGACTGAAGGACTACACAGGAAGCATCTGTGGGCTGAACTTAATTTTAGATGTTGCTAGAAAGATACAGGAAGCTAACTATTCACAATCTACGGTGCTACTCTTTAATTCTTGCCGAGTATGCAGGAAATAGAATGCTGTGCTTCTGTTGGTAAAAAAAATAAAATGGCACTGGATCAAGGGAACATCTGCAGGCTGAACTTAATTTTAGATGTTGCTATAAGGATACAGGAAGCTAGGTATTCTGAATCTATGGTACCACTCTAATGAAACAACATTGAGCTTTCACCCTTTGAAAGAGCCCTTCTCACCATCAGGGGTACTGTCAACCCCATTGGCAGAGTGCCAGCCTGATGATCTCTTGCAGTGTCAACTAATTGACTTGGAAGAGCTGACTTCAACACTGCATGGGATGGTCATGCTTTTTGGCTGGATTTGATCATGGGTCTGTGGACACGCCTGCTGCTTATTCAGAGTTTTATTTCATTAACAGAAAAAAGGTGAGTTTGGGGGGTATTTCAATACTTAGATGTATTGTAATGTACAATGTATGTGTTTGTATTCAAGCATTGATAAGGCTTTTTCTAAACTGTATGTATTGATAGGCAGGCCCTTTCTGAGTCAGGCCCTTGTTGAGACAAGCCAGTAGTGGGTGAGGAGGTGATCAAAGGCACTTAGCTGTGCATTTTAAACTAACCAGCTATGTGCTTTTAATGACATGTTTATAAATGTACAGTTTGTTTAGAATACTCTGTGGTTATGCATGTCAGCTAGGATAGTGCATAGTTGTTTGTAGCACCAGATTCTATTTCTGTTTGTTTGTTTCTGTATGTGTGTGTGTGTGTGTTTGTTGTTTTTGATATTTTGACTACAACGCTTTGGAAGAGGATGAACATGTTTAGAGGGGTTTGTAAGTTTTTAGTGTTTATAGCGCTGCCACACAATCAATCATGCACGCACACAATCAATTAGACACTTCAATATTAAAGCCTGGAACGCACTGCCCTTATAGCCATTAAACATGGCTGTTGTTATACATAATATAAAGGAACATGTCATAAAGAGCCAGACAATTTTATGATTTGGAATAAACATTTTATTTTATTTATATAGAAGAACGTATTTAATACAGAAAGGAAAAAAAGATTGTACACATCAGGTCAATGCAGAGAGAAATAGTTTTAATGCAATGAAGAATAAACATGTAGATTCGAAAAACCAGCTCTCAGACCCTCAGCTAGCATTCCCTGTGTGACCAAGATGATTTAAAGGTAGAGTCGGCAGGAGTGCAGTATTGTATTGTATTGTATTGTTTATTTGATAATGCGCACAAAACCCAGGGGTAGCCGGGCGCAGCAGTCATAAGAATACTTGAGCTTAGGTTGCATACATGGAGTACATAGAGGGAATGCAGTACATGAAGAAATTACAGAGCCGGTATACAGAATGCATTAGGTACAGGATAAGTGAAGTACAGGTTACTAGTTTAGTATAGTCCAATGTCAGGTAACAGAGGTAACAGGCGGTTAAAAATTCTAATAGGTCCTGGCCTAGCGCAATTGTAGGTCGTCATTGGTCCAAAGCCAACTTTTCACTTTGCATCTAAATCTGGTGTAGGGTAGGTTGGCTCTCAGTGCGGTGGGCAGTGCATTCCAGGAGTGAGCAGCTCTAACCGGGAAGCTTGCCCCACCCGCTTTGGATAGTCTGAATCTAGGTGTTTCAAGCAGAAAGTGGTTAGAAGCTCTAGTGTGTTGAGTGGATGATTTTCTTGTCGGTCTGGCTGAGATATATGGGGGCGCATTGTTATTCAGGCCTTTGTGGGTGAGGGATAGTGTCTTAAGAAGAACTCTATCACTGATTTTTAACCAATGCTGGCCTTTTCTGATGTTAGAGATGAGGGCTCTACGGGGTATGTCCAGAGCTGCTCTAAGAGCGTTGTTCTGAAGTATTTGCATTTTGTTTATGACAGTTTTGCTAGATGGCGTTACAATAGTCCAGTTTCGACATTACTAAGGCATTGGCTAGGGTGATGCAATTAGATTTGGAAAGGTAGGGTCTGCAGGCCCTGATTAATTTGCAGGTGTAAGCTGTGGAGGACGCTAAGGAATTAACTTGTTTTTTAAGAGATAGCGTGGAGTCGAGGTAGGAACCTAGTGTTTTTACCTCTGTTGCCACTTTGATTATGTTGCCATCAATGTTGAAGGCACAGTAGTTTGGGCTAAGTTTTCTGAGGTTGGAGTCGGAACCCAGGATCAGTATCTCAGTTTTGTCATCATTCATTTTTTTTATAACTGATGGGTAAGCTCATCTACAAGTGGGAGGACTGAGGAGCTAATAATACTTGAAACAAGTGGGAAGGCGTTCTGCCACTTCCTTTGGAAACGTTTACCTATGTGTTTTGTTAAACATAATTGTGACAAACGTTCAGCAAATACAAAATATCTAACAGCCAATGACTGGGTCCCTGTCTCTTTTAGAGCTCACAGACACCATGCTGTCTTGCATATATGATCCACTCAAGACACAAAAAAACATTATTGATGGTGACTCTGTGTACTATATGTGTTAGATATTTTGTATTTGCTGAACGTTTGTCACAATTATGTTTAACACTCACTCTTTCTTTTCTAATACATTTCCAAAACAAAATGAATGTATTTTGATCTAAGATGTATATTATGAAATAGCATTATTTCTTGAAAAATTCTAAATGCATAAAATATGTTGTGCACCTATTAGCACTAGCAAAATAATAAAAGCATGCTATGATGCACTCTCAAAGGGCTTTTCTTGCTCATCTTTTTAGAATACCTATGACAGTTAGCCAAATAACAAAGCCACTGCCATACCTAACATGCGAAAGAATTTAGCCTTTACCAAAACACAAAGGTAAATGGTTCCAAAGGAAGTGGCAGGACGCCTTCCCACTTGTTTCAATTGTCATCATTCAGGCAGAGGCCGTGGGAGGCCATCCATGCCTGAATGATGAGGTAGATCTTGTTTACTAGAGCTGTGTCTTCGACAAAGTTGCCAGATAGTGGTATGAGGATCTGCGTATCGTCCGCATAGTTGGTATAAGTTACCCCTAGTCTGTCCAATTTGTCAAAGAGTGGCTTAGTGAAGATATTGTACATGGTAGGTGAGACACATGAACCTTGTGGGACGCCACAGGTGATATGTATTGGGTCCGCTGAGGCTAAAGGGGAGAACACTCTCATCGTACGGTTGGCTAGGAAGGATTGTACCCAGGCTCTAGCTTCACTTGAGAAATAGGCGGCAGACGCTAGGTGGTTGCATAACACTGCGTGGTCCACCAAGTCAAAGGCTGCTGATAAATCAAGGAGGAGGAGCATAGCTGTTTTACCTTTATCCTTCAGCTCGTCGATTTGTGTTTTGAGATCGATAAGGGCTGTTTCAGTGCTATGTAATGGTCTGAACCCAGATTGGCGAGATCCTAGTAGTTGGTTCGTCTCCAGATAGTTTTGGATCTGAAGGTAGGCTACTCTATCGATGATTTTGAGGAGGAATGGGACTGTGGTGATTGGCCTATATTATTGGTAGGGATGGCTGGGTACAGGGTCTGTTTTTTAAGGAGGGGTAGTACCCAGGATTATTTAAGGTTAGATGGTACAGTGCTAGATTTAAATGAAGCATTAACTAGTTTAGAGATGAAGGGTGCTACATCTCGTGCTGCGTCCTTAATGACTTGTGCAGGGCAGTTGTCACCTTGGCAGTTAGAAGGCTTTAGTGATAGGATCACCTTTTCAGTTTCTAGGATGGATATGTTAGTTAAACTGAAAGGTTGGCAATTGTGTTGGGTGGCTGTTCTGTGTGAATTAGTCGAGTGGATGGTGTGGGCTCTAGTAGGGCTCAAGGATGCTTTCTTCTTTGCAATTTTAGTTTGCAAGGTTGCAATTCTGTTAGCTAGGGCATTCTGGATGCTAGTGCACCACTGTTTATCTTTGGGGACGTTGTCTACGGGAGCAATAGGGTTTTCCATTTCCCGGAGGATGGAGAAGAGTTCTTTAGAGTTAGAATTAGCCTTGCTAATTCTCTCATTGAATGTGTCTTTTTTGGTTTGGATTATTTCCTTCTTATATTTATTGGCAAAGTTGTTAAGGATGGTTTTGTTCTCCGCCGAGGGTGTATGCCTCCAGATAGCTTGGAGTTTGCGCTTTTGGATTCGTAGTTCTTTGAGGTGAGGGGTGAACCATGAGTTGAGATGAGATTCTCGTTTGCTTTTATGAAGTTTGATGGGGGCTATTATGTCCAGAGCATTGGACATGGCATTGTTGAATGTCTCAACTAGTATGTTAGGGTCCTTGTTAGTATTGCTAACAGCAAGGGCTGGTAGGAGGAGAGGGAGCAATTTTTCCAAAGTAATGTCTTTTTTACTTCTGGTTGGCATGGCTGGTACTATTTCCTGGTTAATTGGTTTAGGCGGTCTATAGTTAATGAGAAACTGATGAGGTGGTGATCCGTCCATGTTTGTGGCAAGATTTTAGAGATAGTAGTGTTACAGTTTCGGTTGGCTATCCAATCTAATGTTCGTCCTTTTATGTGCGTGGGGGCGAAAATGTTCTGGGTCAGGCCATGATCAACTAGAATAGATTGGATGGAGTGGGCTTGTTTGTCCTCATTATCATTAAAACCCAAGTTGAAGTCGCCTAATAATAGGAGCTGGCTAGTGTCTTTGATGTTGTTAGTAAGGAGGCTAGATAAATCTTCCCCAAAGTTGCCTAGTGGGCCTGGTGGTCTATACACCAGGAGGACAGTTAGTGTGCTATTGTTAGAGATAGGTATTTTGGCTGAGAGGAGTTTGCATTATGTTATTTCCGGGTGAGGGGTGAGTCTTACATCTAGCTTGGTTTTGGCGATGATGGCTAGGCCACCTCCCCGAGAGTTGGGGCGATCAACTCTTAGTATGTTGTAATTATCAGGTACGGCAATCATGAGTGCAGGACCTGCGGCGTCATGGAGCCAGGTCTCAGTGATTGCGAGTAAATCTAAGTTGTGCAGGGCAAGTATGTCCGCAATTTCAGTGCTATGTGCTATGAGGGACCTCGCATTGATGAGGGCTCCTGATAGGCTGGGAGTTGTGCATTTTATCTTGAATCAGTCTGAGATTGGGAGTGTTAGGCCTCCTCTGATTATAGAGGTCAGTTTGAAGTTTATGGCTTCTTTCTGCCACTAAGGCAGGACGGTTAGGGTCATGTGTAGTAGGGGTTGAGGTCGAGCCTGGTGGTCTAGTTCTTTTGTTTTTGAGGTCATAGAGGCGAGGCAGCCTCGCTTTAAGCCGAGTGTTTCTCTCTTGCAGATTGCAAGGTGTGGAATTGGTGTGGTCCATTGTTATGATGATGGTTAGAAGGGTGCAGAGTAGGGTGCAAAGAGTGAGTATTAGGAGTGTTTTGGTGATGTACATGTTGGGAGGCAGGTAGCCGTGGGGCGTCTAAATTTGACAACTCAATGGTGACTAAAATGCAAGCAGCAAGGTATATCTACCTTAACAGTCCTATCAGTGACTAAATTGCATACATCAGAAGGCATCTAGATATGACAGTCCTATCCGCGACTAAGTTGCATATATCAGCGGCATCTAGATTTGACAGTCGTATCAGCGACTAATTTGCATATATCAGAGGGATCTAGATATGACAGTCGTATCAGCGACTAATTTGCATATATCAGAGACATCTAGATATGACAGTCCTATCAGCGGCTAAATTGCATACATCAGGGGGTATCTAGATATGACAGTCCTATCAGCGGCTAAATTGCATACATCAGGGGGCATCTAGAAATGACAGTCCTATCAGTGACTAAATTGCATATATCAGAGGGCATCTGGAATTTGCCAAACCCAACAGCAATAGAGCTGCAGGCCGCAGAGTACGCGACCTTAAGGCACAGCATAATTTGAAATGGTCTGTAAGCGACCTTAAGGCACAACACAATTTGAAATGGTCTGTAAGCGACCTTAAGGCAAAACACAATTTGAAATGGTCTGTAAGCGACCTTAAGGCACAACACAATTTGAAATGGTCTGTGAGCGACCTTAAGGCACAACACAATATGAAATGGTCTGTAAGCGACCTTAAGGGACAACACAGTTAGAGTGTAGAACTACCCGCAGCCTGGACGTGTGCTGATTAGGGCCGAGGACATGAGCTTGCTAAGCATTGTAAGAGAGCAGATGTGCAGAGAGCGCGAGTTAGAATGGTCAGTGGGCTAAATAGTGTGCAAGAGCGGTTACAGCACAAGGAGGCAGGACTACAGTCAGGTATGGTGACCGTATTGAGTGCCGTAGCACTTGTAAGGGCGGCAAAGGCGTTATAGAGAGCAGGGAGTGAACGAGACCAACAGCGTAGCTTGACTTGTACACAGCCAGGGTGGCGGGCATACCCTGTAAGCAGTTCAATATGCAAAGCAGGCTAAAAACTACCAGGGAACAGACAGGGCAAGCATGTGCATTACCGAGGCAGGGTCAAATATGTAATAACCTTAAAGGAGTGTAGATGGTACGATACCCTGAGGGGAGTGACCTAGCGCGGCTCAGAAAGCATACATAACAGGCCAGCAGCACAATAGCAAGGTCCATATATAAATGCAGATGGCACTTGTCTAAAAACTATATTCTCGGGCAGCAGCACAGGTCATTGACCATGGTGGAACAAAGCATGATGTGGTAGCAACTGATGCAGCTACCTGAATTCGAGAGACAGGCGTGGACATAGTTTCGAGAGTCAAACATAGGATGCAGTGCCCTGTAGCGGGAGATGCTGGGCGTAATCAAGTGATCACATAATCATAGGTATGTGCAATCAGGTACAATCGGTGCAACAAGCAGCATTTGAGACACGGATAGCGAATTGGACTGTGTCAAGTCCAAAGTACAAATGTTGGGTTTAGTGTAAGGGACGGCGTTAGTCAGCGTAATGATTGGGGAATGCAGGAGGAATACTGAAGGCTAGCTTACCCGTTAATTTCAGGGCGAAGGTGCACAAGGAGTGCTGTGCTAGAGCTCGCCTGTGAGGGCAAGGGGGACTTGCAGACGGTGGCTCCGGCAAGAAACAGGAAGGAGCTGGTTGGTGGGTATAAAGATGATGACAATAGAGTCTTGTGGGACGACAGGATTCCCCTTTTGAGACTCACAAGGCGAACAGGGCAAACAGGATGGCCTTTATCTGGCCTTCCTCGGGCCGCCGGCTTTCCGCCTGCCGGCGGATGTTGATAGATAAAATACACGAGGCGTTGCTTAGCAACAGATTCAAGCCTCACTTTGGTGCTGTGAGACGCCCGGCATTTTGTTTTCCTGCAAAGCGGGTTAGATCAGCTGTTTCTGCACCGAAAGCAGCTTGAGGGCGACAAAGCAGGTGAGGGGCGGCAAAATAGGAGGATCTGGCATCAGATGCTGGCATGCAGTGCGGGCCTCACCGTGGATGGGTGTCTGCTGCTGCAGTTCGTCAGCATGGACGATCCAACGTGGTCGCCAGGTCAGGGGTCCTCTGTGGCTGTAGGTGAGGTGTTGGTGGGGGCTCCTGCCCTCGCCACCTCACTGGAAGAATTCGCCTCACTAATTCACCTCGCAGTGAAATAGTGAGGGCGTTGAAACCTACAGGACAATGCTTCTATAGCATTCCATGATTGAGCCCTGGTTGCTGCACTGTTCCAAATGTATAATCCCTTGTGACAACAAAGCAGCAAAATCCATGGCGGTTCCTTGGTCCTGCACCCATAAACCGAGACATCCCTGTGACACTGATTACTGAACTCCATTGATAAATAAATAAAAAATAATCTCCATCTTTGAACAGCCCCATCCTCCCGTGTTAAAGTGCCGCCATAGGTCATTCTCAAAATGTGGCTAACCCCATCATCCTTGGGTCTTGCAGGCCCCTAAACCAGATGGGACGTGTTGCTTTGGATTAATCATTCACCATAAATCCAATGGCTGCGGTTGTTGGTTGCCACAATCCACATCCAGAGACTCTGCCAGTTGCACCATCCATCTGTTGGTGTACGCAATGCCACTAAAAATTCAAGAAAAAATATAGATTCAGAATAAAGCATCCTGTACACAGTGAGCATAAGCACCTTACAATATTCACCAACAATATTACACAGTGTGTTGCAATGTCAGTGGCACCATATTAAATCCAATGTAACAACGAGGTACAGGGCCCGTAAGAAATTGAAATTTCAGTCTGTTTATATAAAAGAATCTCGGCTACACCACGTCATCAAAGGTGTGATTATTGGCAAACATTTGAGTCCCACAGTACCTGATCTGCCAAAATTGGGCCTTCACATTGCACGCATTGTCAAGATTGTACAGAACATTAGGGGCGTGGCCAACTGCCGAGAGATGAAGACGTAGTCTTTCAGAGTGCTGAGGGACGCCAGGGAAATCCTGTGGAATATCCTGCAAACCTGGGACAAAGCGTGTACAAACATACAAGTACATGCGCTTCGACAACAGCACTGTACAGACGACTCGACAGCTGGGAAATTGCTAAGGTAGCTGAGATATCAGTGTTCAAACGTTTCACCTGAAACCGCACCGTCTGCAGGGCTAAATGGGCACCAACCAAGTCTAGGAGAGGAGTTCCTACTACTGCGGGTGCCCGCTTAACTGTGGACTGTGGATGCGGCTGTCGGCAAGACCACAACACCGCCGCCAAACTTTGGCATTTCCTACACCTCCCACGGAAGGGATCCGTGAACGGAAAACAGGGTGGGGGGCCATGGACTGCAGACCAACACGCCAGAGACTAGGAGGCGGGGAGGATTGGGAGAACGGTGCCGCTTTAATCCACTGTTCTCCCTGGTGCTGGAGCGTTCATCTGTCCTCCCCCCGCCTGGCGGCCCCCATCTGACCCTGGCTGGACCAACGATGGACCAGAGTGGGAGAGAACACTGCAGAACTGTACCACAAGAGCCCGAGTCACAGAGCGGCTGAACGAAGAGGGCGCAACACCCATCACCTGCGAACCCTGTGCAGCAAACTTGCAAATGACCCACAAGGACTCCCTTGCACACCCACGAGGGGATCGTGGCAGAGGTCTGCCACGTGAGCGGGATGCTGACAGCCCACATCATGCTGTGGAGAAAGCCCGGAATAAACAGCCACATACAACTTCCCCGTCCTGCATGATCGCCGGAGAGAAGAGCCTGAGACACGGAGCACACTGAGAGAACAAGCCCAGCCGCAGATCGTGCTCGCCCCCACCTCTGGAAGGAGCTGAGACAGTGCAAGACAAGGTGCAAGTAGGGAGGCAAACAGTTGGGGAATTATTCAGGGCACTGGCTCGGAAACCCTGCATTGAGCCATTGATAGTAGGTGCAAGGTGGGCCACAACACAAACAGAGAGCCTGATACCCACGCCACCACCCATGAGACCTGCTCTCTGGGAACGGTGCTGCCCCCCTGTTAATGGGACATAGGATAGATGTGTACCTAGCCTGTGTGTCGGGTCAGGAGTAGACATCTTCAGTTCAGCCTGTGCTGCCCTCGGTTGGAGCACTACGAGGTGAAATATAGACGTGCTGTATATCAGACAAGGAGAACCTACAGAGGACAGAGACAGAAACATCCTGGGTCTCTCCCGCGTGGTGCCTGACAAACTCTCCACGGCTGGAGAATGCTGAAGGGAGACGAGTGGGGTGTAACCTGGACACACAAAAACAGACCTATGGCAACCCCACAGAGGGTACAGGACCCCACTGATGTCACTTTTTTAAAGGTACACCTGCTGCGAGCTACCACCTCATACCCCTGTCTGTCGGATACCTAGTCAAATAAGTGTCTCCCTTGGACCTACGACTACATTCACCAAATGAAAACAAAAATTTCCTCCACCATGGGCAAGGACAGAAATAAGAAATCCACCACCTACAGCACAATAGAGCAGTTTGCAACAGTCACAGCGACTTCCGTTGTGGTGACGACAAGACCGGGTGAGAGAAGGGAAGATGAAGAGAATATATCTTTGAAGGACATGATGAACGCTATCGCAAATTCAAGAGCCTCCATGGAAGTGAAAATGGATGGGATACACACTGAAGATTCTCTCCTTAGACATGATTTACAGAAGTTAACTTCCTGCACTGGCGAGGCCGTAAACCGCATCTCTGTAACGGAGGACGGCCTCCACTTCATGGGGCAACAAATGAATGGGGTGCTAACCCGGCTCGAAACCCTCGAAGACAGAGTAGAGGAGAGCGAGGGCAGATCAAGGCGCAACAACGTCCGTATACTTGGATTGCCCGGAAATACAGAGGGGCCTAGCATGGAACTATTCCTCGAACAGTGGTTGTCAGACCTATTCACCCCTAAATCCTTCTCGAAATTCTTTTCCATAGAACGAGCGCACAGAATGCCGACGGGGAGAGTCCCACCCGCTGCCTCCCCACGAACAGTGATAGCCAAATTCCTAAATTATCGAGATCAAGACGCCCTTCGTCAGATGACCAGAACCAAAGGATCCATTACATTCAACGGGTCTCGGATTGCGTTCTTTCCAGACTATACAAGGGAGGTACAAAAAGCACGGCAATCCTTTAACCTTCTCAAAAGACAACTCCAGACCCTCAATGCCAAATATGGCTTAATATTCCCAGCACAACTGTGCACTTCACAAACTCTAAGGAGGCCTGGAAATGGGTGGAACAGCACATAGAAGGGGATTGGAGAACGGACAGAAAATCCAGGAACGACAGGTCTGGTGCTCGCCCGGGCCGATCACCACAGAGGCGCCCACAAGAGGACCCAGTACAAGAAGCGGAACCTCCCATGGACAATGACTGAACCATGTAACATTGAATGAGCGATCCCATATCCCTAGCCAGCGGCCATATAAATATAAACACTATTCTAAGATCACTGTCTGCAACAGATTAAATGCCCCAATTACCTAACTGCTCCTGGCGACCCAGTAGCTACGCCCCCCCCCCCCCATTGAGCGACTACCCTAGTGACATAAGGCACGATTGCACATTGTTAAGTTGTTCTTGTTCTGGTTCGGGCGACAGATACTTCGGGTTGAGATCGAGTATGGGGTGGGGGAGGTGGAAACAGGGAGTCAGTTACTCATAGTTTGATTTTTAGAATGTTAGTTACACGTTGGAAGGAAAGGAAAGATGTATGGAGACAGACATGGATTCGGGTACAATTTCACAGAGCTGTCCCTCCGAGGAACCCACAGGAAAACAACAATAGGGCAGGCCGCGCTACTACTTTATGCTTTGATCCTTGCCCAAACCTGTACTCACCCGATGACCCTATATAACAGAGAAAACCATGCTCTAAAACTCCTCACCTGGAATGTTAACGGGCTGGGAAGCAGCCTTAAAAGCAGACTGGTACTGCAGTTTTCTGAACAGACATAGTCTTCCTAACAGAAACATACTTGGCGGGCACAAACTGCACTCTTTTTAAACGCACAAACTACCGCTCCGTGATACAAACTGGCTTCACGATGGGCTCACGAAGGGTGCTCACGTTGGTGCATAAGAGACTCCCACTTACCCTCTCAAAGGTCCTGCAGGACACCAGCGGCAGGTTCACGTATATCACGGCCACACTGTGGAATAAAACGATATCCCTCATGGCAATCTATTCTCCCCCCACTTTATTGTCAGCACTAATACAAGACATTGCAGCAATACTGGCCAATGACATGTCAGAAACCCTGATACTGGGGGGTGACTTTAACAAAGTTATCGACGCAGCTCGGGATCGTACACATCTACGGGGGAGGAACCCTAATTCCCATACCAAACTTGCCACCTTTGTCGAGGCGCTAGGGCTACGAGATGTGTGGCGTGACCTACACCCTGATAAGAGAGAATACACATACCATTCCGGGGTGCATGTTTCACTGTCGCGATTAGATTATTTTTTTCTACCAGTGACTGTGATACACACAGCAGTCCAGGTGAATTTCTCCAGAGAGGCATCTCAGACCACTCCCCCCTCCTTTTAGAAATTAAATCCACAACACAGCTACCTCCAACATCATGGAGACTGAACAGTTACTATCTGAGCTTCCCGGAGTTAACCAAACGCATGCAAACTGTCACTAAAACATATTTTGAATTAAATGAGGGGTCAGTAGACAGTCCAATAACACTCTGGGAGGCATACAAACCAGTGCTCCGAGGGGAAATAATCTCCTGGCCCAGGGCTCACAAAAAGGCATATTTAGAGAAACTGAAAGAGCCGAAAGAAAATGTAAAACAAGCAGAGGAGACCCACCTCACCTCTGACCAACCAGACACACACAGATCCCTGATCCTGGCCCAGAAGCAATTCCATAACATAGCAATGGATAACGCTAGACAAGCGCACCTCGCAATGAGAGCCATGGTTTACGAAACCAAGGATAAGGCAGGGAAGATGCTTGCATGGTTGGAAAGCCGGGATGAGGGCCACAGTCAGGTGAGAGCAATCAGGCCTGATGATGCTGAAACGCCCACATCGGATGTAGATATAGCAGAGGAATTCGCAAAGTACTATGAAGAGCTGTACCAGGCCCCAGAGGCTCTGACTGATACCTCCATACTGGATACGATCACCCTTCCCTCCCTGAACGCAGAGCAGAGAGCCACCCTAAAGTTAGAAATTACGGAAGAGGAGATCCTATCAGCAATGGCACAGCTCCAATCTGGAAAGGTGCCCAGTCCGAATGGCTTCCCGATCGAAACATGGAAAAGAATGTGTGGCAGTGAGGTGGCCACACACCTCCTGAAAATGTACCATCAGACCAGGGAACTAGGCAGCTTACCAGTCGATCTTAGGAAAGCTACCATCATAGTAATACCCAAAACCGATAAACCTCCAGACAAATGCACCTCATACCGACCGATCTCCCTTCTTAACAGCGAGACAAAAATTCTAGCCAAGACGCTAGCTACATGCCTGCAACATGTCATAACACAACTAATACACCTGGATCAGTGTGACTTTATGCCAGGCAGGTCCACTAGAATGAACATACTCAGACTACACCTAGCGCTCGAGCGCACCCAAACACTCCATGACCCCTTAGCTCTCCTTTCGATAGATTTTGAAAAAAAGCATTCGACTCAATACACTGGGGATCACTATGGGAAATAATGCGCCGAATGGGGATTGGCGAACAATTCTTGGGCTGGGTGAGGCTTCTTTACAACTCCCCGGTGGCTGAGATTAGAGTTAATGGCTGGTCATCAAGGTCCTTCAAGCTAGGAAAGGGGACGAGACAAGGCTGTCCTCTATCTCTGCTACTCTTTGCCCTGGCAATAGAACCCCTAGCTGAGATATTGAGAGAAGCGCAGATATGGAAGGGATTCCTGGGCCCAGCTGGGTGGAAAGATAGGGTCTCAATATATGCCGACGACCTGCTGATATATCTAAGTGATCCAATAACGGCATGTCCTGTGGTGACACGGCTCCTGGAACAATACAGAATTTTTAGCGGTCTCAGGGTAAACTGGACCAAATCTACACTTTTTTCTCTCAACAAACTGGCATAAGCGGTCCCAGAAGACTTCCCCTATGAGATTGAAAAAGACTGTTTCCGATACCTAGGCATCTGGATCAAGAGGGATCTTAATGATTATGTAATGGATAACCTACAGCCGATCACGGAGAGATTTGTGAGAGATGTACAGCACTGGATATCCCTGACCCTACTAGGACAGGCAGCTCTGTTTAGGATGTTAGTGCTTCCCTGCTTTCTGTACATTTTACAAAATGCCCCACTCCACATACCCATGAAGGTATTCCAGAAAATAGACGACACACTTAGAAAATTACTGTGGGGAGGTGGGCACCTGAGGATAGCGCTTTGAACACTCCAGAGGTCTATATGGGAGGGCAGTATTGGTTTACCTAGGCTGCAGACATACTACTTGGCGAGTCAAAGGCCTGTTGTCAAGAGACACTACATGCCGATGCAACACTACCACATGTGAGAGCCCTGCCTGCTATCAGTTTATATAAAAAAAACACCGGATTCAAAAGTTAGGGCTCCTGGTTGGGAGCCTATTCTACCCAGGAGGGTTAGTAGGGAACAATGATTATAATTGAATAGGTTCAAGAAAAATAGGTGCTGTCAGAATACTCCTGTTTTTTGTCACCCTCTGTATCAAGAAAGAATAAATATTTTCAAACTCTGTTGTAGAATCAATCTTATTCTTTATCTAAAGTTGTACAGTTCAACATAAAATGGACGCTTCAGAGTTAACATCAAAAAAGGGGGATGTCATTGACCTAAAGTACAGAAAATAGATCACATGGAGCCAAACGTTTTTCGGTAAGACAACCATTTTGTATGTGCAAGACAAAATCAAATTCAAATTTCATTTGCCATGGAGTTCGCATGAAAATGGCAAACATATAAACAATTGGACATTTACAACATCACTTGAACATTTCAACAAAAATAGGTAATTTTTATTGTGTAAAGCAGCATGGATATACTGCAGTTGGGGATAGTGCGTCTACACCACAGTGTTTCAGCTGTTTCTAGGTGGGCTTAATATTCCACATCTGGTATACGGCCTTCATCAGGACGGGGGTCTGTACTGTATGATGTCTGTGCTGCAGGGGGAATGGAGACAGTTGTCAGGGGAGTATTCATGCACCGATTATTTAAAGAAGAATAAATCATGTGCTGTGCAGTATTGAAAACACACACAGCTTACCTATGGGTGTATTAATTCCAAAGGTTCTGTTATTGGAAGTTGTATAAGCCACAAGGGCTGATCTCTGTCTGATCCCATTGTGAAAAAACAGAAAGAAAGGAGTTTCTTATTGGTATGAAGATCACTTAAGAAGGGATCAAAACAACTTGGTTATGACGGGCACTCTTTTCATAACACAGACTCTTACCTCTCAGCTGGAGGTGAAGTTTCACTTTTAAATGAGCCTAGTTTCTCTTTTCCTTAAAATGTTCCCACGGACAAAAACCTAAACAGAGCGGGAATATCCAATTAGTATTTTATGGCACTAAGGGCACCTCAGTGGTTCTGAATGTCTGTTGAGTGCGGGCAAAATGGCCTTACCTGTCAGGGTGCAGGACCTGCTCACAGTCTGCCGCTGTAACATACGAACCGCTGAGTCATTCTACGATTCACAGAGACCTGGCTGAGGCTTTAGTAACGCTGTTGCTAGGACTCCATGATCATTTATACGGTGGCCATCTTAGGTGGGGATGGGTTGCCACTAATTGTAAAAGCGAGTGAAAACTTTCCATCAATAGCTCAGATTGTTAAAAGAATGATTTTACATGGGTCCCCATGTCTCTGCGATCCAAGTGTGTAATTTAGCCACTGTGTTTAGTAAGGGTTGCTATGGCAACCGACAATGGGCGAAAAGGGGCATTAATGTTGTATCAATCGCTCGAATTGTACACCGAAAGGGTTCATATAGGTCCTCATGTATATGGAGATCCCAATGGGTAATCTTAACCCTATGTTGGTATGGGTTGTCATGGCAACCAGCACTGAGAGTCCAACTATAGGAGAACGGGCGCAAAGGTAGAAAAGAGAATGCCTCTGACCCTCCCTTTTGACACTGGGGGCAGGGCTGATCCCTAGGCTTGGATATGCTTTACGAGTGTTCTTGACCAGTACAGGTGAGGTTCTAGAAGCAGCATCACACTAAACCAAATAAATGGTGCAGAAAAGTCCCATATAGAGTCCAATACAACAATCTTACATGTGTGCCAATAAACATTTTGCCTCATCATTGATAACTTTGTGTACAGATGCATAATCAAAAGACCTTAGAACACATTATTTTGTGATGATAGTAATGGTACATCAAGTGACTGTTGTTCCTAATTCCCACAACATACATTCTTTTTATCTTGGTTTTTTTATTTCTGTAGAATAAACAGACAGAATTAACTATGCTCATATATATAGAATCACAGATCTGTTCTATCACCAAGGAATGGGATTTCATAGGAAGGATTTCCACTCAACTGAAATGTTCAGCCCGGCCTGTACAGTATTGAGTTTGTGAACCCAGCGTTGTTCTAGTTGTGTTAGTGTTTTGTTCAGGTCTCCACCGCGTTTTGCTGGTTTTACCTTCTGAAGGACGCACCATCTCAAATCAGTGTCCTTATGGTTCTTTTGGATGAAATGATCGACTAAGGGCTTGTCTGCTACCTTATTTCTAATGCAGGAGCGGTGTTCAGAAATGCGCATTTTTATGGCACGTATTGTTTTCCCTACATAGAGGAGGCCGCAGGGACATTGTATGATATATAGGACCCCCTTAGTGTTGCAGTTAGTGAAATCTTGCATTTTCCATTTCACTTTGTCGTGTTCGAATGATCTCTTTTGTAAGGTCAGAGGGCAGGCCACACAGTGTCCACATTTGTGGTGTCCAACTAACGGGGTCGATCCCAGAGCGTATTAGGTGCTTGCAGGGGTGGTTCTATGAAAGTGTGCACCAGTGTGTCCTTGAGATTCCTGTTCTATTTAAAGGCAAAACAAGGCACATTGTTGAGTGTGCCAGGATGTTTGACCAGGTGCCAATTCTTTTTGATGGTCCTCTGGATCAATCGGCTTAGTGGTCCGAAAGTGGTGACACAGACTATCCTGCGCAGATCCTTTTTGGTTTTGTTCTCTAGACACATTTCTCTTGGTGTATGCCTGGCCCTTTTCTTTGCTTGGCTGATAGATTTTTTAGGGTAGCCTCTTTCTGTAAGTCGTTCAGTCAGTCCATCTGCGTGTTGTTGAAATTTTTCTAGATCTGTGCAGTTTCTCCGTATACGTAGAAATTGTCCATATGGTAAATTGTACTTTAAACCCATCGGGTGGTAACTTTGAAAATGTAATAGACTGTTGCGGTCGGTGGGTTTTCGGAAAAGTTCAGTTTTTAGCAGATCGCCAGTTCTGTAGATGTGGAGGTCCAAGAAATCTATTTGGTGGTGGTCCCAATGTATCGTAAATTTGATGTTTGGATTCCTTTGGTTGATCCAGTTGTGGAAGCTTTGTAATTCGTGGGATGTGCCCTTCCAGACGATGATGATGTCATCGATGTATCGTTTCCATAAGGAGATGTTCTCCAAAAATGGGTTCTCTGTTGTGAATACATTGTTTTTTTCGTAGCTGGACATATACAAATTAGCGATGTCCGGGGCAAAAGTGGCCCCCATGCTCACCACCTTGGTTTGCTTATAGATTTGGTTCTGAAACAGAAAAAAGTTCTCAGACATTCCAGGATGAAATCGGTCGGAGTGGAGTTTAAATCTCCTCTGGTGTTCAGGATGTCTCATGTGGCCTCTAGCCCTTCTTGTTGTGGTATTGATGTGTATAGAGCCTCTACATCCATGGTAGCAAGGAGGCTGTCGTCAGTTAAAATGATGTTATCAAATAGATTTATGGTGCTGGTGGTGTCCTTCAGGTAGGAGGGCATCTGAATTACAAAGGGTTTTAAAAAATGATCCGTGTACAGGGATAGTGGTTCCAGGAGCGATTCACACGCCGATACTATCGGTCTCCCCGGTGGTTTTTCTGAATTTTTATGTATCTTCGGCAAAATATAAAAAGCCGGTGTGCGTGGGTTGGTCTTGTTCAGGAACATCTTTTCATCCTCGCATATCCACCCTTCATTGAGGGCATGTTGTGTGAGGTTAGCAATTTCATCTTGAAAATCCTTTGTGGGGTTGTGGTCAAGGGGTAGGTATGCTTCGTGATCGCTCAATAGTCGCAGGCATTCTGTGTTGTAATCAGACGTGTCCCAAACGACTATCTCTCCCCCTTTATCTGCGGGTTTTATTGTTATTGATCTGTCAGTTTCCAGGTTCCTCATGGCAGTCCTCTCTTCTCGATCCAAATTATCCCTATAGAAGTTGTCTTTTTTGAAACCAGCCATGACGGTTTTGGTCACCACTTTTTCAAAGGTGAGGATCTCTCTTGGGGTGGATCCAAGAGGGGGGTAAAAGTTGGATTTCTCTTTTAGACCCGTAATGTTGTCCGATTTTTTACGCTGTTGATCTTGATCAGTCCCATTCTGAGAAGGTAAGTACACTTCAAAGAAATGTTTCAATCGGACATTTCGGTAGAATTTTCGTAATTTTAACTCGATTTCAAAAGGTTGTGCCCTTTGGGCAGGGACGAAAGAAAGGCCCAAGCAAGTCAGAGCCACAATCGCAGAAACAGATCAGTACATTTCGCGGGCACCTCTTCAAGTGGAAGTGGGAGCTCATCTAGTCTTCCAGGTGCAGCCGGACTGCAATTACCACAACCTTTTTTTCCCAGATGCGGTCAAAGAGGAAGACCCAGGAGACGACCCTCAACTCCAGGACAGCGAATGAGATTGCGCCAACGGTATCAGAATCAAGGGCAGAACCAGGGATACCTGTCTTCATCCTTTCCACCCATGTGATGACCCCTCCAGAATTGAGACTTCTTGGCAAGGGCCTTTCTTTCGTCCCTGCCCAAAGGGCACGACCTTTTGAAATCGAGTTAAAATTACGAAAATTCTACCGAAATGTCCGATTGAAACATTTCTTTGAAGTGTACTTACCTTCTCAGAATGGGACTGATCATTATCAACAGCGTAAAAAATTGGACAACATTACGGGTCTAAAAGAGAAATCCAACTTTTACCCCCCTCTTGGATCCACCCCAAGAGAGATCCTCACCTTTGAAAAAGTGGTGACCAAAACAGTCATGGCTGGTTTCAAAAAAGACAACTTCTATAAGGATAATTTGGATCGAGAAGAGAGGACTGCCATGAGGAACCTGGAAACTGACAGATCAATAACAATAAAACCCGCAGATAAAGGGGGAGAGATAGTCGTTTGGGACACGTCTGATTACAACACAGAATGCCTGCGACTATTGAGCGATCACGAAGCATACCTACCCCTTGACCACAACCCCACAAAGGATCTTCAAGATGAAATTGCTAGCCTCACACAACATGCCCTCAATGAAGGGTGGATATGCGAGGATGAAAAGATGTTCCTGAACAAGACCAACCCACGCACACCGGCTTTTTATATTTTGCCGAAGATACATAAAAATTCAGAAAAACCACCGGGGAGACCGATAGTATCGGCGTGTGAATCGCTCCTGGAACCACTATCCCTGTACACGGATCATTTTTTAAAACCCTTTGTAATTCAGATGCCCTCCTACCTGAAGGACACCACCAGCACCATAAATCTATTTGATAACATCATTTTAACTGACGACAGCCTCCTTGCTACCATGGATGTAGAGGCTCTATACACATCAATACCACAACAAGAAGGGCTAGAGGCCACACGAGACATCCTGAACACAAGAGGAGATTTAAACTCCATTCCGACCGATTTCATCCTGGAATGTACAAGATTGGCCATGTCTGAGAACTTTTTTCTGTTTCAGAACCAAATCTATAAGCAAACCAAGGGGGTGAGCATGGGGGCCACTTTTGCCCCGGACATCGCTAATTTGTATATGTCCAGCTACGAAAAAAACAATGTATTCACAACAGAGAACCCATTTTTGGAGAACATCTCCTTATGGAAACGATACATCGATGACATCATCATCGTCTGGAAGGGCACATCCCACGAATTACAAAGCTTCCACAACTGGATCAACCAAAGGAATCCAAACATCAAATTTACGATACATTGGGACCACCACCAAATAGATTTCTTGGACCTCCACATCTACAGAACTGGCGATCTGCTAAAAACTGAACTTTTCCGAAAACCCACCGACCGCAACAGTCTATTACATTTTCAAAGTTACCACCCGATGGGTTTAAAGTACAATTTACCATATGGACAATTTCTACGTATACGGAGAAACTGCACAGATCTAGAAAAATTTCAACAACACGCAGATGGACTGACTGAACGACTTACAGAAAGAGGCTACCCTAAAAAATCTATCAGCCAAGCAAAGAAAAGGGCCAGGCATACACCAAGAGAAATGTGTCTAGAGAACAAAACCAAAAAGGATCTGCGCAGGATAGTCTGTGTCACCACTTTCGGACCACTAAGCCAATTGATCCAGAGGACCATCAAAAAGAATTGGCACCTGGTCAAACATCCTGGCACACTCAACAATGTGCCTTGTTTTGCCTTTAAATAGAACAGGAATCTCAAGGACACACTGGTGCACACTTTCATAGAACCACCCCTGCAAGCACCTAATACGCTCTGGGATCGACCCCGTTAGTTGGACACCACAAATGTGGACACTGTGTGGCCTGCCCTCTGACCTTACAAAAGAGATCATTCGAACACGACAAAGTGAAATGGAAAATGCAAGATTTCACTAACTGCAACACTAAGGGGGTCCTATATATCATACAATGTCCCTGCGGCCTCCTCTATGTAGGGAAAACAATACGTGCCATAAAAATGCGCATTTCTGAACACCGCTCCTGCATTAGAAATAAGGTAGCAGACAAGCCCTTAGTCGATCATTTCATCCAAAAGAACCATAAGGACACTGATTTGAGATGGTGCGTCCTTCAGAAGGTAAAACCAGCAAAACGCGGTGGAGACCTGAACAAAACACTAACACAACTAGAACAACGCTGGGTTCACAAACTCAATACTGTACAGGCCGGGCTGAACATTTCAGTTGAGTGGAAATCCTTCCTATGAAATCCCATTCCTTGGTGATAGAACAGATCTGTGATTCTATATATATGAGCATAGTTAATTCTGTCTGTTTATTCTACAGAAATCAAAAAAACAAGATAAAAAGAATGTATGTTGTGGGAATTAGGAACAACAGTCACTTGATGTACCATTACTATCATCACAAAATAATGTGTTCTAAGGTCTTTTGATTATGCATCTGTACACGAAGTTTTCAATGACGAGGCACAATGTTTATTGGCACACATGTAAGATTGTTGTATTGGACTGTATATGGGACTTTTCTGCACCTTTTATTTGGTTTAGTGTGATGCTGCTTCTAGAACCTCACCTGTACTGGTCAAGAACACTCGTACAGCATATCCATGCCTAGGGATCAGGCCCTGCCCCCAGTGTCAAAAGGGAGGGTCAGAGGCATTCTCTTTTCTACCTTTGCACCCGTTCTCCTATAGTTGGACTCTCAGTGCTGGTTGCCATGACAACCCATACCAACATAGTGTTAAGATTACCCATTGGGATCTCCATATACATGAGGACCTATATGAACCCTTTCGGTGTACAATTCGAGCGATTGATACAACATTAACGCCCCTTTTGCCCATTGTCGGTTGCCATAGCAACCCTTACTAAACACAGTAGCTAAATTACACACTTGGATCCCAGAGACATGGGGACCCATGTAAAATCATTCTTTTAACAATCTGAGCGACTGATGGAAAGTTTTCACTGGCTTTTACAATTAGTGGCAACCCATCCCCACCTAAAATGGCCGCCGTATAAATGATCATGGAGTCCTAGCAACAGCGTTACTAACGCCTCAGCCAGGTCCGTGAATCGTAGAATGACTCAGCGGTTCGTACGCTACAGCGGCAGACTGCGAGCAGGTCCTGCACCCTGACAGGTAAGGCCATTTTGCTCGCACTCGACAGACATTCAGAACCACTGAGGTGCCCTTAGTGCCATAAAATATTAATTGGATATTCCCGTTCTATTTAGGTTTTTGTCCGCGGGACCATTTTAAAGAAAAGAGAAACTAGGCTCATTTAAAAGTGAAACTTCACCTCCAGCTGAGAGGTAAGAGTCTGTGTTATGAAAAGAGTGCCCGCCATAACCGAGTTGTTTCCTATGCCTTCTTAGGTGATCTTCATACCAATAAGAAACTCCTTTCTTTCTGTTTTTTCACAATAGGATCAGACAGAGATCAGCCCTTGTGGCTTATACAACTTCCAATAACAGAACCTTTGGAATTAATACACCCATAGGTAAGCTGTGTGAGTTTTCAATACTGCACAGCACATGATTTATTCTTCTTTAAATAATCGGTGCATGAATACTCCCCTGACAACTGTCTCCATTCCCCCTGCAGCACAGACATCATACAGTACAGACCCCCGTCCTGATGAAGGCCGTATACCAGATGTGGCATATTAAGCCCACCTAGAGCCGGCTGAAACACCGTGGTGTGGACGCACTTTCCCCAACTGCAGTATATCCATGCTGCTTTACACAATGAAAATGACCTGTTTTTGTTGAAATGTTCAAGTGATGTTGTAAATGTCCAATTGTTTATATGTTTGCCATTTTCATGCGAACTCCATGACAAATGAAATTTGAATTTGATTTTGTCTTGCACACACAAAATGGTTGTCTTCACGAAAAACTTTTGGCTCCATGTGATGTAAATATTTTCTGTACTTTAGGTCAATGACCTCCCCCTTTTTTGATGTTAACTCTGAAGCGTCCATTTTATGTTGAACTGTACAACTTTAGATAAAGAATAAGATTGATTCTACAACAGAGTTTGAAAATATTTATTCTTTCTTGATACAGAGGGTGACAAAAACAGGAGTATTCTGACAGCACCTATTTTTCTTGAACCTATTCAATTGTAATCATTGTCCCCTATAAAAAAAACACCTACATCAACCCCTTGCACCATGGCGATGCAATCCTCCCGAATCTGGGGAGAAATACACACCTTTATAGGCTGGGACAAGAAGATCACACCATTGCAACCACTTTGGGAGAATGGGATCCTTCCTGAGGTAAATAAACTACTGAGATGGCCGCTCTGGGTGACAAATGCCATAGGGAAAGTGGGAGATGTGATAAAAGATGGTGAAATAGTATCCTTTGAGAACCTAATGGTGGAATTCATGCTCCCCGCAAAGGAAAGCTATCACTACACACAACTCTGACATGCACTACAGCAACACCTACCTGCCTTAACCGATATGCCGGATTGCACCCCCATAGAAAGAAACATAGTGGTAGAATGTATTAATGCAAAGGTCACTGCGGTTATGTATGGTGCAATCATCTCCTTTGCTACCTCTGAACTCCTGAGTCTGAAAGCCAAGTGGAAGCGGGAGGTGGGAGAAATTCTACCAGAAGACTGGGTCACACTCCTAATGTACCTGTGAGAGTCAGCTATCTCAGCCAGATTATGACTAAACCAATTAAAACTACACAGGGTTTACTATCCAAGTGTGGCCCTAACTGCCTGTGGTGCCAATCAGAAGAGGGAAAATGTTTCCACATACTGTGGGACTGCCCACAAATACAGCAATTCTGGCAACGGTGCTGCAACACTCTATCGAGAGTCCTGGGTCAGACGATCCCCCGGGATCCCAAACTGATGTTGCTTGGGGTGGAGGGAGAGATAGAACTGTCATGCTATGAGAGATTGTGCTTCTCAACAGTCACAGCAGCAGTGATTAAACGGTACATTGCTAGGGGTTGGGGCTCGGCGGTCCCGCCACAAACTGAGCAGTGGATCACAGACGTTCAGATATATATAGCTATGGAACGGAAAGTGTACAGGATGCACGGGTGCCCAGATAAGACTGAGAAAATCTGGCAATGGTGGGATGGTGCCATATAAGCTCCATGACCTGTTTAATATAAATGTTACATGAGCATAAAGATGATACAGTGATTGTTCAACTGCCTATACGATGTATGTCCAGTTTGAATCCAATGTCTTCTTCTACTAGTTGTTGCGGATTGGGTCCAATTAGGAGTCTATTGTTGTTGTATTAAGCATAAAATCAATAAAATGTGTTATAAAAAAAGATTGTAAAGAACATTTCAAAATGTAGAACTGTATTTTAAAAGTCATAGCACACTTCTTCCTCACACTTTTGTTTTAAAGATCACAATGCTGTTTCCACATGTAAAGATGCAGGGAAACACTCTGTGCTTCCTTTGCAGAAAGAGCATAGACACATTTTGTTTTGTGCCACTCTGCATGGTGGATCAAATCAAATGTATTGCATATTTGGAAGTACAAAATTATTCTGGCAAACATGCACTGGTACAGAGCAAACTTTTACACATCTCCAAACATCTCGAGCCCGGTATAACAGCCTGGCATTCGCCACCCTTAAAAATGTTAACAGCTCTAGTAATTTATACCAATAAATCTTGCCTATAGCGTTTGTGCAACATGTGTGATCTTTGACACATACTGATCCCTCTGTGCTGAATATTTTTCACACTGCAGATATTGTATCGGTGCTGTGAAACTAAAACAAGGCCTTGTTTGCGTGCAAATATGCTGCATCACAAAAAAATAAGTGCACAAAAAGTGCAGTTGGGGGGTTTATTTATGTTTAATTTAATGTTTGAACAGCTATAAGGGAAACAGATTCCAAGCTTTAATGTTGAAGTGTCTGATTGATTGTGTGAGTGTCTGATTGATTGTGTAGCAGTGCTATAAACATTAAACACATACAAACCCCTCTACACATTTTCAACTTCTAAACTGTTTTAGGTAAAATCTCAAAAACAACACACACACACACACACACACGCACACACACACCCGCGCATGTACACACAGATATATAGTCAGTGCTACCAACATCTATGCGCTATCCTAACTGACATGCATAACCACAGAGCATTCTAAGCAAACTGTACATTTATAAACACATCAGTAAAAGTACATAGCTGTTTAGTTTAAAATGCACAGCCTAGTTCCTTTGAGCACCTCCTCACCTCCAGCCTATCTCAAAAAGGGCCTGACTCAGAAAGGGTTTGCCTATCAATAAATACGGCTAAAAAAAGCCTCATCAATGCTTGAATAAAACCACATAAATTGTGCATTATTAGAAAAATACACAGAGCAATACATTCAAGTTTTGAAATACCCCCTAAACTCACCTTTTTGCTGTTTTTGAAATAAAACTCTCAATAAGCAGCAGCCGTGTCCACAGACCCACAATCAAATCAGCCAAAAAGCAATGCCTCCCCATGCAGAGTTGCAATCAGCTCTTCCAATTCAATTAGTTCACACTGCAGAGGATCATCGTTCTGGTGCTATGTCAATGGGGCTGAAAATACCCCTTATGGTCAGAAGGGTCCTTTTAAAGGGTAAAATCTCAATGTTGTTTCATTATCAACAATGCACAGTATGTATTCCAGCTTACTTTGCAATAATTATAGAGTGGTAGCGTAGATTCTCAATAGTTAACTTCATGTATCCTTATAGCAACATTTAAAATTAAGTTCAGCCTGCAGATGTTCCCTGGGTCCAATGCCATTTTTCTTAGCAACAGAAGTGCAGCATTCTATTTCCTGTACACCTTGCAAAAATTAGAGAGTGGTACCATAGATTGTGAATAGCTAGCCCCCTGCATCCTTATTGCAACATCTAAAATTAAGTTCAGCCTGAAGATGCTTCCTGTGCCATCCTTCAGTCATAAGTTAAAAATCGCCTTGCTACATTGTCAGTGGTTATTTTCATGGGTGGTTTGTTTATACAGCTGGCCCAACACATCCTCTTTTCCGGCGAGCAAAATACAAATATCCCTGTGCTTTATGCTGATGCGGCTAGAATGCTGCTCTGTGTGTCCCCACACTCATGGGATTCCACAGGCCTTGTCATAGATTTAAAAACTGCAATGTTGCTTCTTTGGTTATCACTGTGTGGCAGAGGGACACATGTAAGCCACGCACGAGATGCAGTAGACCCCATAAAAATAATAGTTTGTTCGGGCTCTAGGTAGCATACTTTACTTATAAAGTAAACTGCTTTTCATTATTTACACTCTGTATCAAAGCCAGTTCATATAAGTTATAAGATTGGTATATATTTTCATATCAAAATTGATATCAAAATATTTTTATATCAACATTTTGGGGAGGTTTATATAACAAATGTTAATTAATATTTTATATTTAAAAAATACTAATCTGTATATACATTTCTATATAAAAATATAATTTTGAATATTATTAAAATATGATTTTAACTAGTATTTCTTAAATAGAAGGTGTATATAGAAAATAGTGTGTATATCATTTTTATATACATTTTTACTTCAAAAGATATCAAAATTGTTTTATATCTTTTTCCGCTTGCTATAAAGTGTATACAAATTATTGGAGTTCAATAAAATTGCTATTGAAACTTTGGGGGGCTTATCAATTTGATATAAAATATATATCCGCTTTCTATCACCCCAGGATGGAACACCTCTGTTACATCATCAACGTGTCACTCTGCAAAACCCTAGATTCACAGTCCCTGTCTTCAGAGCTCAGAGCTCACTTCACTCTCAGCGCTCGACCGATCAACATCATTGGGCGCTGTTCCTATCTTTTTATAGAATTTATATAAAATGCATATTCACTTTATATCAAAATTGATATACATTAGAAAACACTTTATATCCAATATACATTGGATATAAAATCCATAACAAACATTTTTATATCAAATTTATATTAAGCTTATATCAAAGCACATAAAAAGGGTGAGGGACTAGGACCGGAAGCGGGGGGCATGACCACCTGTCAACATTTTGACTTGTGAAAAAGCGGGCCCCTTCTACTACTCTGGTGCTCCTGCTCTGGTGCTCCTGCACAGGCCACCACTGCTTTGTGCCAGTCTTGACTGTCAACCTCAGGCAGATCTGAATTTTGGTGGAAACCTGCACAGCACACAAACTGAAGCAAAGAACTGTGACACATCTATGTGAGTACAATCTGGCATTTGTCAGTGCACTCCTCCACAGGCTTGGCTGACCTATAGGGCAGTAGAGCAATGCCTGAAGGCAAGTCAAACATTTTAGTGGGTGTTTTTTTAAAGTTTTTTTTATTGGCATTTGAAAATGTCCAACCCAGCCATCAACTTCCCTAACCCCCTCAATCCCCCTTCCCACATTGTTCCTCCCCCTTCCCTGCACATGGATACTTTAAATGTTCTTGAGATTAGTAAATGCCTAAGATCCGTAGCTTGTTAGGGCATAAGGGTACATTATAATCATCATTCAGAAACTGTAGGACCATTTCCCAGTCTTTTTCAAATTTGGCCTTAGTGCCTTGGATGGCACAGGTGACCTATTCTAGTGCAACAAAGTTCAAAATGTTCATGAAACAGTCATGCATGTGGGGAGGCTCCTTTGCTTTCCAGTGTTGGGCTATCACTAGCTGGGTTGCCAAAAGCAGAACACTGTGTTGTTTCTGCACATCTCTCGGCCTTCGTTTGTGTTCCGCCATAGCAATGCCTTTTGGGTCTGGGTTCCAAATATTTGCACCATTTGTCCTTTGAGTGTCCTCCAAAAGTTGCTTAACTTAGGACAATCCCACCATACATGTAGCCAATCCCCCCTATCACCACACTCCCTACAATGCCTATCAGACCTCAAAACTTTCATTTTATGTTGCCTACATGGGGTGTAGTGCCATTGTGTCATAACTTTGAACCAGGCTTCTCTTATCTGTAATGTAAGTTTGGGAATATCTCTCCAAATAAGTTCCCATTCCCCCTCTTATATATTAATTCCCTCTATTTGTTGCCATTTCTGTACATATCTGATGGTAAGCGCTTTGTCCCCAGGGTTTGATATCAGAAACATCTCGAATGGGGTAAATGGTTGGGTGGCTGCTGCTCTATTTGAGGGGGCCATTATCCAGTGACGCACCTGGAAGTATTGGAATCTGTCCGCCTCTGCTTGCACTGGTTTTAACCAATATTACTAAGTAGGTATGCTCCAAAAGGCCCTATTTAAAGGAAATGATTAACAAACTCCCTTTGGGTAGAACTTAAAACAGTCTGTCCTGAAATGTAACAAATTTGTCATTTTCGGTTCACCTTTTCATAGGAACCCAGAATAAGTTGTAGGTCCCAGTCAGACCCTACACCTCCCGCTGCCTTTTTTCCATTCATGAACAATCTTCAAAAAAACTCGGCACCAGGAAAACTGCTTGCATTAATAATCCGCTGTAATTTTAATGATGCCACTGCACACCAACCTAGACATGAAAATCCTCTAGACATGTGTATTTTATAAAGAAATAGACACTGGGTCCAAAATGGGCATGTTCACTACAGTCTATACATACATTTCACAAGCAGATCACAGCTGACCGTGTAGCCTCATTTGGTTCTAGTTGCCAGGGGTGGCTCATCCATAATGGGCGAGGGGATGCCTGTTAAGATGGATTTCTGAACTCTGACCTGGTGGGCAGAGGTTCAGGAGGCCAGCCTAGTTTCTTGGAACAGGGTAATCTTCTTCACAAGCCAGACCAATCAAGGTAGCTATAGCGGTGGTCAAGTCTAGGTTTCAGGACGGGTGAGGGGGACTGAAAGACCTCAATGAGCACACAGAGTAGAGGACACTTACAAATCACTCCCAGTCAGGTATAGATATATTAAAAATACAAATACATTAATTTCAAGGCCTTTGAGTTTCAGCACTCCAATCACAGTAATACTATTAAGCCAACACAATCCTATCTAAATACATCTATACAATACCAATGGGGTCTAAAGGGTTAATGCACGAAATGGGCCCAAAACCTAAAATGGGAAGGAAACAGGCAGTGCAAATAGTCTTTAGTCCCTTCTGCATCAAACACACTCCTAACTAAGAGGCAGTAGAATCCCTAAGAAGAGTGGAGCATATTGCTCAAATGTACATGCAATGCTAGCGCATGCTGTAGTTCAAATGGGCAAAACGGGGTCTCTTCAGGGTTCTGTAGCAGCTCAGGAAGGTGGGTGAGGCGATGAAGAATAGGTTCCCACTATTCGAGGAGGGTCTCCACTAGAGGGCATAGTCGATTCCAAGAGTTGGGAATAGTTCACTAGTTTGCACTAGCAGTGGAAAGAAGAGGGGCCCCCAGGGGCCACTCATGCGTAAACATGGATGGAGGTGCTAGGGGCCACCTATTAGGGTTACGATTACTCACCGACCCCTGGCGCACTCCGGACCAAACTTTGGCAGTCGAGTCCACTTCGGATGCAGGTTGAAGTGCAGCAATTTGGCAGCTCTGCGGCTTTCAGCGACGAAGATGCAGCAATGATTCCCAAATGGGACAGTGCCGATTTCTCCGCTCCTGGTGGATGGATCTGGGCAATTTCACTGCAGCAGGCTTCAGTGGCAAGAGGGGCACAAATGCAGTGCACCTGCAAAGTTCATCACCACGGCTGGGCGACAGGGTAACCACGTATTCTCCGGTTCGGGCGCACTCACTTTACTCCAGACCTGGAAATGCCAAGTGTACAAAATTTGGTGAGTGAGTGCTGTGAACACAGAGCTAGCGGTGTGCCCAGTGTCGTGGGCCTCCTCAAAACGTTGGTGGTATCAGGGCATAGAGTCTGCGTAAGCTGGTCAGCCCACTGGTTGGCCCAGGACACTTCAGAGAAGGCTTACTTGCAAGGTTTGATGAAGGTGCCAAGCATAGTTGTTCCCACCATTTCAATGGGTCGAAGCATCTTCGTAGACCTTTTAGGACAACCAGATGCAGAGGGGTCCCACGGAATGAAAGCAGGCTCACTGTGCCAAACCTTCCAGTGGGTCACCAGCAGTTCTTCGACTCGGCTTCATAGTTTTAGGATACTTGGATCCTATCCTTCGTTCAGTGAGAACTCCAGAGATCGACCTGGTATGGGTGTTTGGGGCCTTCTCTTATCCAGAATCTCCTTTGCACAAAATGAAGAGGACCCTATGGGAGATCTGCTCACATACAAGCATTCCATAAGTGAACCAATCACGGACCACGGTGGTCCCAGGCATTCACAGCACTCCAGACTCTCTGGCACCTAGGATGTGTATTGGGAACAGACATCCCGGCCCACATCCTGGAGGCACACACACAAGGCATGCAGAAGCCCACAAAAACTTGGCGCTTTGTGGGAAAATGCATGCCCGAATAATCAATGGCCTAGGTCGACTCTAGCTGGGGAAGGTGAAGGGGCAACATGGCCAAAGGACAGGACAAAGAACCTTGTGGCATGGCCATTTTGGAGCCAGGCCACCTTTTTGTGCCAAACGCAGTAATCGTGGTTTACCCAGCAGGAAAGGGTTAAACATATAAGAAATGAAAGCTGCCACCAGCCCTGTCCAAGGCACATCTGACTTCTCCTAAAAAATCCTTCAAGAGTATCTAGGGTCTTTGGAAATGACTAATAGACCCAAGTGCACTGTACTGAAAGGTACATTGTACAGTTGTTACATGTTGCAGAAAAGTTGCAACATTGGAAAGGACTAAGGGAAACAAAGTCTCCCAGTACTGACTGTCTTAAGGGCATGTCAGTTTCCCCATAAAATGTGAGCGAAAAGCCCAGAGGAGTGAAGCAGAAGCCTGGTGTTAAACGTCAGTAAAAGGTTGTGGGGTACACAAATGGAGGGGAAATTACACATGAAATGAAAATCTTTCCTAACAACGCCGACTAGCCAGAATCCTCATCTGTCATGTAGGAGCTGCGCCAGCCCTGAAGTAGCCCCTTAGATGCCTTTTGCAGCTGAGTGAGCCCTCTTGGGCTGGCTTGAACTGTCAAAGGGAAACGCGGTTTCACTTTGACAGTTCATATTCCAGCTGCACATGTCCAATGGGCCATGCAAGGCTGGGGCGTTTTGCTTCCGCAGCCTTGCATGGCCCATTCTTAATGTGGCATAACATGTGTTATTGGAAATCTATGATAAACCAAGCATAGCATGTGTTTTGCTTGGCAAGACTGGCATTTTGGGATAGCCAGCCTAGTCACTTCTTACTGTGGCATAGCATTTTTACTGGGCTTCTATAATAAAACAAGCATGGTATGTGCTATCACTTGGCTTGACTGCTATTTTGGGGCAGCCAGCTTAGCCCTTTCTTACTGTGGCATGGTATTTTATTCTGGGCATCTATGCTAATGCATTCATGTTACCTGTTATTGTGTGGTTAACTGGCATTTTGGTAGAGCAAGTGAAGCTATTTCCTACTGTGGCATGGCATTTTATTCTGGGGATCTTTGATAAAATAATCATGATACGTGTTATTATGTTGCTAGACTAGCATCTAGGCACAGCCAGTCTAGCAATTGCTTGCTGTGGTATGATATTTTTTTTACTGGCCAGCAAAAATAAACCAAGCATGATGAGTGTTATTATATGCCTAGACTGTACTACACTGTGCAGCCAGATTTGAAGATGTCTTCCTATTGTGGCATGGCATTTCTATAGGCAAAGCCAACAGGGACATGTTCTTTCATGTGGATACTCCCATATATTGACAGAGTCAGTGTAGACATTTATCTATTTAGTTTATTTATTTTTGCATTTATAAAGCACTCAGAACCCTTCGGCATCAAGGCGCTGGTTACAGAACCCAGTCAACAAAGAGGCGGATGGGGAAGAAGGCGTAGGGGGGCTGAAGAGGAGGGAGAAGGAGAGTCAGTTGAAAAGTAATGATTTTAGTTGCTTCCTGATTGGCCAGTAGGATGTTTCAGCGTGCAGGTGAAATGGCAGAGTGTTCCATAGACGGGCTCCATTGACAGGCTGCAGTAGAAGTGAAACTGGAGACCTGGCTCTTGTGCGCTTGAAGCGTGATGTGGCCAGTCGGTTGCTGTGGATGAATCTTTTAGGTTTGGCAGAGGTCATTTTGGTAATTCTCTGTGAGAGGTAGGATAGAGCTTGAGGGGCATCTGTGGGTGATGGAGAGAATTTTGAAGTCAATCCGTTCATGCACAATAGCCATTGTTTTGAATTGTCTTGAGTTTATTGAGGTTGCGCTCGGAGGTGCCAGCGAAGAGAGAATTCCAGTAGTCAAGCCGAGAAGCGACGACTGCTCTGGCTGTGGTTTAGCGGTCTTGTGTGGAGAGGAAGGATTTGCTGGCATTTAAGAGTTCTGTAGTATAGGCTAATGATGAAGGAATTGCATTGACCTGATGGGTCATGTTGAGGCTGTAGTCACGGTAGAGGCCAAAAATGTTAATGGAGGAAGAGAGAGCGATAGTGAAGGCATCAATAGTGAAGGTGCAAAAGGTGGGGTCCAGCTTGGCCAGTCACGAGGGGGGGGGGCTCAGAATGAGGATTTCTGTCTTATCATCATTGAGGCAGAGTTGGTGGTCAGCCATCAAAGCTTGGATTGTGTCAAAGATCTTGTTGACTTATCGTTGGTGTAGTTAGTGTAGGAAATGTGAGGGAGTCGATGGTGGTCAAAACAAGGTTTGGTGTAAATGTTATAAAGGGCAGTAGAGATGCAGGATCCTTGAGAGACACTGCACCATACTGGAGTGTGGTGGGCAGATGCATTTCCTGTGAAGACACAAGCAGTCCTGTCTGCTAGGAACGATGCAACACATTTAGTTGCTTCAGGGAAAAAAGTTGGCGGCGTAAGATAGCTGGTAACAGAGTGGTTCTCAAGATTGAATGCAGCTGATCGGTCAAGTAGTAGTATGAGGGCTATGTTCTCAAAGTCCCGAATATCGTCCATTTGATTTTCTAGGTCAAGTAGTGCAGATTCTGTGCCCTGACCTGGGCAGAAGTCTGATTAGCACGGGCTGAGGATTTTGTTGTTTTCAAGGTATGTTTGTATTTGGATGTAGGTGGCGTGGTCCAGGAATTTTAGTAAGAATGGGACAGTGGTGATGGGGTGATAATTGCTGGTTATAGTGGGGTCAAGAGATGCTTTTTTGATCAGAGGCAACATCCAGACCTCCTTAAGGCTCGCTGGGATTGATTAGATGTTGAAGGAGGAGTTGATGAGCGATGTGATAATTAGTATGAGGTCTTCAGAGCATTCCTTGATAAGTGGAGCTGGGCAGGTATCACCTTGGAATTGTGAGGGTTTAAAACCAGTTATGATCTTGAAGATTTCAACTTCAGTGACGGGTAGAAACTGAAAGGGTTAGAGGAGATGGGGTGGTAGACAGGTGGTTGGGAGGTGGGTCAGTAATGGATGATTTAGAGAGAATGATAGCTTGTTTCTTTTGGAGTTTTTCCTGGAGGGTGGTGATTTTGTTTATGATGGTGTCCTGAATTTGTTGGTACCAGGCATCATCTTTTGTGAAGTTTTCTGTCAGTGTTTAGGGGTTTCCAATTCTCATAGAATGGTGAATAGTTCACGTGATTGGGACTGGAATTTGGTAATTGTGTCAGAGAATGCAGTGGCATTGGATGTGTAGAAGGCCTGTTTATATTCTCTTTTGTGATGCTAAGGAAATGTGTTTTGTTGGTGACTGTGGGGGATTTGCGCCAGTCGGAGTCGACGGAGAGCTTCCTGGCTCTCAAGGTTCGAAGACTAGGTGTGAACAAAAAGGTTTTGTGAGCAGTTGGTTTGGCGCTGCAGTGTTTGTGTGGGCGATGGAGTCAACTGCTAATAAGATGGCAACATTTTAGAGGTCGACCAGGGTGTTTGAGGGTGGGTGGGGATGGGAGAGTGTGCAGTCTGTAGTTAACAGGTGGAGGAGATGCTCCTTTTTGAGGTTGAGGGAGCATCGTTTGAGTGCTGGGGGCAGTGAGGAGGTGATGATATTCTCTGTCAGGGCTGAGGAGATGACGAAGATGATAATGTTATGGTCGGTCCAAGGGTATGGGGTGTTGGACATGATTATGGTGTTGCAGTTGAGGTCAGCAAGCCAGTCTATGGTTCTGCCTAGTGTGTGCGATGGGCCGTTAATGCATTGTGTGAAACCTAAGGAGTCTAAGGAAATGGCAAGAGAGAGGCCATCTTTGTCAGTGGAATCATTGAATGCCAGGTTAAAGTCTTCTAGGCAGAGTTTCTTGTGAGAAGGTTTGATGTCGGTGCTTCGGGTCTGTACAAGATCGTGGAAGGTTTTGGTGAGGCCTGGCGGGCAGTTTCTTATAGTAGGTTTGCTGGATATATGTTCAAAGCCATCTTGTGTATGTTCTTATATAGGATGTCTGGAATATGTCTGGCCTATTACCCTGTTTTTCACAGAAAGTGTGCTGTATGATACACCATTTTTCCCCAATATTTAAAAAAGTCTAGGGTGGAAGCATCCCAGTACGCCCCACTGACGGAAGCCCCCTTGATTGGTTCAGGCACCCTCGCTACACTTGGTCGCTCTGGAATATTTGTGGGAAATATGTTTACCGCTTCAATTAAATAATTCACCAACCGCCACTGCTGGCTGCACAGGTTCAAAAACAGAAACAAATAATACAATCGCGCTAGTGGCAATCCTGAACTTAAGCGGGCATAACGGCAATACCTGAAAAATGGACACGTTTATATCTCCAGCTCAGACCATCCCCACAATAGCAGGATTTCGTTACATAACATTGAATGTATATTTCTGTAGGAAGAATATAGTCCTGCAATTAAAACTGCACACATATGTTTTCACGGGCGATAGGACACTGGCTCGCTGCAGCAGGCTGCGTGGTGATGACTCAGAATAAAGCAATCGTTGTATATCCATTGCTCTTACTCTGGCACACCTGTGGTTTGTGCGGCGGTCCCGGCCGGCTGTTACTACGCGCGCTGTTTGTGCTGGGAAATGGAACGCGCCACTGGGAGCGGCGCCGTTTAAATGTCATTAATATGCTGCGCTGGCATTCTCCCGTCTTAGACAGATTGACGGATAGCCTGAGAGAGCTCCTCCGCTAGAGGCACGTGGGCCCGGGCCCGCCAGGCGGGAGAGCAGCTCTGTTGCTGTGTGTTGCCTGTGATTGGAAGCCACCCGCCTCCTCATCTGGGCACCGTGCCCTATTGTGCGTTTCAGGACTCCCGCTGGGAGAGCAGCGTCACGGCTGCTCTTGGCACCGCATATAGTCCCCGTGTCGTACAGCGGGCGTTGTGCCTAATTTTCTCCAAGGGAAGATCGTGATGGATTCCCCACAGTCCAGAGAGCAATGGCCCGCGTTTTCTGCATTACCCAGCGACTGCTCTGCTTTATTTTGCACTTGTGTAACCAACCGGAGACGCGAGGCATTTCCATTGAGTTTATAGCTGAAGGGATATAACCCTGGCTTGTTATTATGGCTGCAAATAGAAAATAGTGTCAGGCTAAAACCAATAACTAAGGGGCAGTCTTATGTGTTGCACAGGGATGTCAATCAGTTAACACAACCAGACACCATTTAACACCAAGAGCCAGTTTATTTATTTATTGTTTGCTTGTTAGACACTTATACAATAATAAAATACTGTTTCAAAGCGCCCGCAGCGAGGGAGCAAGGGTGGGAACAAACCCCATTAAAAACACAATATTTCAGAGCAGGTGGGTGGGGAGGTAGAAGGGACAACCCTACTATGCCTTGTGAGCAGTGGCGTAACACAAAATGTGGGGGCCCCCCTGCGAGCCATGCTGAGGGGGCTCCCCCAACTCAGCAACAAATCAAGGGTCGCGCCACACTCTGGGCCGGCCTACATTATCATACTTGTCCAATACGCACAAATGTGCTGCTGAAGGGGTATGCCGCACACTGCACTAGGAGAAAGATATAGATGTGTTTTACTATAATATACAGCACACTTTCTGAGAAAAAAGCCAGAGTGTTTGCAATTGTTTTGTAGGGTAACACCATTCCAATAGATGCAAGTCACCAACAGTGCACAGGAACATTAATGCTTTGCTATTAAAAACGCCATGCCACAATAAAAACATGTCCAACTGGCTGCACAATGTAGACCAGTATAGACACGTAACAACAATATAGCAAAGCTTGCCAGGCCACATTTAGACATATCTAGACTAGTTGTACCAAAATGCCAGTCGAAGCAATAACACTCATCAAGAAGAGAACACACATTCAAGCCTGTGTCTCTGTGGCCTCTAACAACACGCCCAAACTCTTTAAAATCTGAAAAGAACTTGTCAATCCTGTTGCGGTCTTTATCTCTCCTGTACCCTCCCAGGCCCTCTGGGTGGCTCTGTCATCTCACTTCTCCTCTAAAACTCAGGACATCCTGTCCTCCATCTCCTCTTCCTCTCCCTCTCTCAGTCCCCCTTTGGCCATCTCTATCTCTCTTCCTCCTTTCTCCTCTTTCTCTCTGACAACACCTGATGAGGTTTCTAGACAAGTCCCATCTATGAAAGTGTCATCTAAACAGGTGCTCTCCTGCTCCACCAGAACCATCAAGAACCATATTGACACCCTCGCTCCAGGCTTGACCGATTTCTGTAATCACTCTTTCGCCACTGCAATGTTCCCCTCTCCCGTTAAGCACTTCCTTATGCACCCACTCCTCAAGAAGCTGGCTGCCAATCCTGTCGGCCCGGCAAACTATCGCCAAATCTCCATCTCCCCTTTCCTGGGCAAACTGTTGGAAAAGCTGGCCATCTCCCAGCTTACTCTCCACACGGAATCTGTTGATTGTCTCCATGACCATCAGTTTGGCTTCAGAGCTGCCAGATGCACAGAAACTGCTGTCCTGAACACCTGTGAAGATCTGCTCTCTAACCTTGATTCCAACATTCCTTCTGTCCTCATCCTCCTTGATCTAACCTCTGCTTTCGACACGGTCAACCATGCCATCCTGCTCAATCCTGATCAATCGACTCTATGAGAACCTGGGCATCACGGATTAGGCCCTTGAGTGGCTGACCTCCTTCCTCTTGGACTGCCCCTCCCAGGTCCAACTTGGTCTCTTTCTCTCCGCTCCATCCTCTCACTCTGGTTTTTCAACCTCTATGTGGCCCCTTTGACCCACCTGATCTCTACATTCTCCTCTAACTTTCAGTGTTATGCAGATGACATTCTGCTTTCCTTCAGGCTCCCCTCAGACTTCTCTCAACTCTCGCTCATTCCCGACTGTCTATCCGCTATTCAGGATTGGTGTGCTCCAACGATCTCTGCCTTAATGTCAGTAAGATGGAGATCCTTCCCATTTGGACTCCTGCCCCTGCTTTCCCTCTCTCTCTCTGGTCGCCCGCCTTGGGCCCTCTTCCTTCGTCTTCCTGTTACGCAAACAACACTGGTGTCATCTTTGAATCCACTCTCTCTTTCTCTCCTCACATCTCAGACGTTGCCAAGAAGTCCCAGTACCAGCTGCTCCTCCTCAAAGGGACTCTTTCCTTTCCCCCAGAAGCTCACTGTCTCCAGAGCCCTGGTTCCCTCTAGTCTGGACTACTGCAACAGCCTCTTTCTCAATCTGTCTTTCTCTACTCTCCAGTCCCTGCAACTAATCCAGAACAGGACTGTGAGACTTATGCTTGGCCTCAAGCACAGGGAACGTATCTCTCCAGCCCTGAAATCTCTCCACTGGCTCCCAGTTGCTGCAAGTATCAAGTTCAAGACCCTTTGCATTGTCCACAAGGCCTTCTCGGCCCGGGGCCCGCACTACATCTAACGCTCGCTTCCAAAATATCTTCCTTCTCAAGCCCTTCACTCAGCTACCTACAACTCTCTAAGGTTAGACGCTTCTCCAGGCAGACAGTGAGGGGTAGATCTCTCTCCTCTGCAGGAGCCTCCCTCTGGAATAGCCTCTCTGCCCCTTTCAAGCTTTAGCGGACCACCTGAAGTTCTGGAAGCAGTTCAAAACTTTCCTCTTCTCCTCTGCTTTCTCTCTCTCCCTCCCCTGCTGGCCTACCTGACCTACCTGTCTGCTGTACCGACTGGTTGCTTGGCTACCCTCAGAGTCTCACTGAGTCCAGATTCTTTCTTGATCAGTCACCCTTGCACTGCCTCTGGGCCTACCATGCTCTAGGGGCACTACCCAAAGCCGCGCTGCCGTCACTGCACTTACTCAGAGCATTGCTGCCTTGTTTTTCCCTGCCCTCTCCCTTGCACTTCCCCCTCCATTTCCCCTTGCACTTCTCGTTCTCGCACTTGCATGATCTGAATGACACAAGGCCTAGTAAGATCGTTTGTCTTGTCCTCCCTCTATCTTCCATCCCTTATCTTGTTGCGCCTAGAAACACTTGTGTGCAGGCTCGTTATAAATGACTTATATCATATCATTTGATCACAGATGCCCAGAAAAATATACAATGCTGCAGTAAGAAATGGCTAGACTGGCAGCACGCAAATGGCAGTCTAGCCAGGTAATTCACTTAGCAGGACTGCTTTATCATAAATGCCCTTTAAAAAGAAAGTCATACCAAACTGAGGAATGACTACACTGACTGCACCAAAATGCCTCTCTAGCCTCTAATACCACATATCATGCCTGCTTAGCCTGGACATGGACAGCCATTATAATTTGTCATACAACCTTCCTCCCCCACACATCCCCTCTCCCTACCACCCCAACCTCCAAAATCAGCTCCTTGACCCAGAATTACCTCGACGTCCCTCTTCCTTGCCCCAGAATGTAAGGTTGAGGCTCCTTGCCTCATAGGTAAGTACTGGGATGAGGAAGAGTGGGACTAGGAGTAATGAAGATTACAGGTAGCTAAATCAGGCATTACCTCCATGTACATCTACCTCATCCCAGTACTTGTGTATGAGGCAGAGTGCCTTATACACAAGTACTGTCTCATACACAATGGGACGAGGAAGATAGGGCTAGGAGTAATGAAGGTTACCAATAAGTAATCCAGGCATTAAACACAAGTATTGGTGCAACACCATTAAGTTGACTGGGATTCAGCACTCTCACCCCCCCCTGAAATGTTGGGCTATGTTGACTCGACCTGGCTGACCTTCAAAGCAGTTGCCAGACAGAACAGGACACAGATGTTAAACGGCACCTGGGTTTCGCTGTTAACAAGAACCCAGCAATTACTAACATAAAGCAATTCTCTGTTAGTACCTTCATTCAAATGCCACATTTTTTAGTCATTTGAAATCATGATGTGGGTTTAATAATTGCATGCCAGGGGAGTGACTGGAAGGGTAGAGAGGGAACTGGAGACCACTCATTCTCACAGCAGTCCATAAGTGGGTGCTTTCATCCTTAAGGGAGAGATTTAAGTGCTTTTAACATTGAAGCTGCACTAGAATAGTCTCATTAAAATGCATAAAGAAATTAGATACCCCAAACAAATAAGTTTGCCCCCCCATCGCCCATGAAGTTGGCACCCTTCCCAACATTTGAAGGGTTAGTCCCCGAAATGTAGGTTTTGTTGCGCCCCTGAACGCAAGCACACACACCATTCACCATATACACACACCCATCCATCCATAAATTTAAGTGTGCATTCTTTCACCACACTGGCACACCCAGGCAGCCATCCATACATTTAAGTGTGCACCCGTTCACCATACAGGCACACCCAAGCAGCCACCCATACATTTATGTGTGCACCCTTTCACCATACAGACACACACACCCAGGCATCCACCCATACATTTAAGCGTGCACAATTTTACCATACACTCACACAGGCAGCCACCTATACATTTAAGTTTGCACCCTTTCACCATACAGGCACACCGAGGCAGCCACCCGTACATTAAAGTGTGCACCCTTTCACCATACAGGCACACACACCCAGGCACCCACCCATACATTTAAGCGTGCACCCTTTCACCATACACTCACACAGACAGCCACCCGTACATTAAAGTGTACACCCTTTTACCATACACTCACACAGGCAACCACCTATAAATTTAAGTGTGCACCCTTTCAACATACACTCACACACGCACACGCCATGGGGTTGAGGGGAGCCCTAACACTTTAAAAAGAAATTGGGCCTCATTACAACTATGCCGGACTGGAAACAACGGTACCGGTAAACTTACCGGCACCATTGTTTCCGGCCTGGGATATTACAGCTCTGCGGGCGGTTGTCGCCCTACTCGGCAGGTCAGACCTGCCGGGCCGAACGGCACCCATCCGTATAGTTTTCACGGAAGCACTGGCACCGTTATTAATGTTGCCGGTGCTGCTGTGGTCCCCATTCCCATAGAGTCCCATAGGACTTTATGGAAATGGGGACTTAACATTTGCCGGCGCCTGACTTCCCAGACTGCCGGGGTTGTAATCCCCCGGTGTTACCGGGAAGTCGGGCGCCGGTAAATCATTACGGGTCCGGTGGCAACCTGCTGGTAGCAACGGCACGGTTACCGCTAAACCCGTAATGAGGCCCATCGTTTCTTTTTGAAGTCACTCTGACTTCAGAAAGAAATTATTTCCGTTAAGACCCGAACCATAATGGAAATAATTTCTTTGTGAAGGCAGAGTGACTTCAAAAATAAACTATTTCTTTTTGAAGTCATAGGGCTCCCCACACCCCATGACATGGAGGCTTCGAGCCTAGGGTCTTCCATGCCATGGGGAGGGCGCAGCCCTCAGACTTCAAAAAGAAAGTTTCTTTTTGTAGTCAATCTGCCTTCATACAGAAATTATTTCTGTTACAGAAATTATTTCTTTATAAATGCAGAGTGAATTCAAAAAGAAAAAAACACTATTTTCTTGCAAAAAAAATATTTTTCTTTTTTTCTACAAGTGGGGGCCCCTCCCGGGACATGTGTTGGCAGGTTCCCCCCGCACCGCCAGTGCTCGTGAGTATTCAGAACGTGCAAGTGCAGCAAGGAAGAGGGACACCATTAAACACCAACAGCCAGTTCCTTGGTTGAATTGGAAACATGTGTTGTGCTTCCGTAATAGTAAAGATGCCCAAAAACCCACATGCCACCAAATGGATCCAGTAAATAATATTAGTAAGTGGTTGGCTGGAATCCAGTCTCTGCAATAAAGGTTCACTTCAGTGGCATGAGTAGACACTATCAGGATGCAAGCATATCATTGTCGTGCTCCCTGTACACAAGCAGTGGCGTACACTCCTGCCAAGCCTACTAGCACCCTTCTCTAGAGAGGACAGACCCCCCCATGTTTTGCCCCATAAGTGGTAATTTTCAAGGCATTTGTGTCACCCAATTATCTCTTGCACTTCCTAATGCTTGCCGAAAATGAGGGATATATGACTTTTGATCCAAATATCTCCAATGCTAACCCAAAAAATCCCAGCTTCGGACTCCTAAGTCCTTTGAAAGGGCTGCATTTTTTCAGATTGTTTTGACACTACAACCTGGGCTGATCTACCTCTGACAAACAAGGACTGTGACTTGCTTCTCAAAGATCTCAACACCACCCTCACAACCAACACCAACCACCATGCCCCAGTGAACCAACACACCCTGAAGCCTAAACCTTCCACACCCTGGTACACTCAAGAAATAAACTTCAACAAATGAACCATCAGAATACAAAAAAAGACTTGTAGTGCAGCGCATCGGACCTTACCCTGCTCATGGAGCTCTGTGCTACACACAGACGACTGATTACAACTTCAAGGTCCTACTACAAAAACTCCATAGCCAAGGTCAACAATGAAAGCAGAGCTCTCTTCAAATCTTCAAAGCCATCAAGCATTGCATCATCCCTCTGGACTACCTACCCATACTACACTCCTTCAAAAAATCCACCACCAGAGCAGCCCTTCATTAAACTGGGGGCATTTTAGCAAAACCTAATTGTAATTATGTATTGTCTCTTTAATAAGAAGACTAGAAAAATTCATTATACTATTGCTGGCAGCCTAATATATATACTCAATAAAGGAGAACAAAATACTTAGCTTTAAGGGGTTTTCCCTAATGGGTTACTGAAAGGAATGTTATCTTTTAGTTGGTAACAGATGATGGGCACTGACAAGAGGCATACATTGCTAATCATTGTAGGATGAAGTAGTAAGTCTAGAATACAAAAGACATGTGACATGTGGAAAAAGGAGAGGAGGAAACAAATTATTATTAATATTACAAGGAAGAGGGGTCGCTATCTCAGATATAGGAATCATGGTGAAGAATTGGAAGCTAATCTAAGTCCTACTACGAATAAAGTGAGCATACGTTTGGCAGATGTAAGTTAAACAGATAACATACCTTAGACAAGAGGGAAATGGGGCTACTCTTCACCAGGCATGATGTTTTATTATTTGATAGCATCTGGTTGGAAGGGCAACATAAAGTTGGTACGGAGCAACGACTATAAAGGCACAAATGGAGTGGTAAGGAACAAGCAATGATTAACAAGATGGTAGAAATAACTATCATTGAGATCAATAAGACAATAAGACACATGAATGGAAATATTGATTGTGGTGATATGTAACACATAAAGGGTGAAGGGTCAATATAGTACTAACAAAGCTTAGCTAACATATGGACTATACACTCTACAAATATGTTTATGTACAACTAATGGTATTTGTGTGTCTCTCATATCTCTCTCCTTACCAATCCTCCCCATGCCAACCCAGCATTTCTGCCCTGGCTTAAATGGATCTGTATGGCACAATATGTGCTTGGATGTATTAATGCTCATTTTTTGAATTTTTTATTAAATGATGGTATTACAATATTTGTGCTGTGAATGAACTCTGATGTTTAAATGATAAAAACGACCAATATATCTATGACAATTAACAATGATATGGGCATAGCAATGTACTAATACTCATTGAAGAGGACTGAATATGGTCGAAACATGTGTCGATGACAGGGGCATTTGAATAAATAAATTCACCTTTCCTTTTGTAATACAACTATCAAAAGTGAGTCAATTAATTGAAAGCAAGGTAGACAGGCGCAGTACTGGGGTCACTCAGTACATGGTTTCTAATGGCTTCTGCTGCAGCATGTGGGGTTTCAACATTGGACAAACACTAAAAACAGGAGAAATTCAACTTCTTAAATAATGTAAACTGAAACACCAATACAGATCTTTATGCAACATTTGATAGCATCATGACAATTTCTCCGCCTCCTGCTGCAGAATCCTATACAAAGGTACTTGCAAGACCGAACCGAAAGGCCTCAGGCAAGACATTATTCAAACAGGAACAAAGCTGCAAAGATGTTCACAATAACACATAGGGCAAAATGTTATGCCTTTCATATAATTAATTTTGAAGGTGCTCGGACATTGAATGTGCACTTATTGATATTATGTATAGGAACAGTAAAGTAGGTTATTGTAGTGGCACATTTAAAATAGAAGCATATGTGTGCTCCCTGTTCAATTAAAGCGTGAATGGTGCATATTGCAAAAATATTCTCATGTGATGGTGCCTATAAAGGGTGGCACATTATTTTTTGCCATTTGTTTGGTTATCTGATTGTCAAACAAAATGTCCATCAGGAGTCGGATCCTATAGAAGCCAGTTTACACACCCTAATCTTGCTGTAAATGTATTCTGCCGTCTGATTCTTTTCACCTGTAAGCATGGTCTACTTGTATACATCCCATCTATTTTAAAATGGGTACTAATGGATCCAGTTGATCACAGATGCGTGTCTGTACATCTCTTGGAATGCTATCAAGAAGAGTCCAGGGGTGATTTTATTAGGCACATTTTATTGTAAAAATCGATTTGCACCAACTGGATCCAGTAGAAATAATTTCTTGAATGTCAATTGGGAGTTTACTAGCATGAGCTACTCACAGCTAACATGGAACCACTTGCGATATTCCATCCCTGCTGTAAAGCAGGCTTTATTCTTGAAGGCAGAGGACCTCATTACGGTTTTGCCTGACCAGAAAAAATTCTGGTAATTCCGGCACCAGCATTTTTTCCAGACTGGTAAAACGCAAGTTTGCCAGTGGAGGACACGGTTTTCTCTGCAGGCCTGACATGTCGGTAGGTCATGCCCCTACCGGCAAAGAAATGCCCGAATCACTGGCACCTGTAATACCTCAGAAGGCCTGCTACGAACACATGACCTGTGCACCGTGGCTTAGGGCGGGGGGAATGCTGAACTTAAGTTGCACGTCTCTAGCGCACTATAGTTGCTCAGACAGCACTGGGTGATGTAATCAAGGTCTGCAAGCCAGTCCTACGACTGCTTGTGGGAGCTGGGAAGTCGATCTGATTGAGAGGAACACTCACGCAATCTTAATTGCCCTTTGGCCAGTGGGTATGGGAACGGGAAGGTGGAATGGAGTTGCAATCCTTGAAAAACCAATCATACGGTAAGTTTTGGTGTCCCTGGGAAGTAACCAGCCCTCAGAGTGTCCACTACAGTGTTTGATAAGGCAGCTATCTTGCAGGTGCTGTGTGAAAATCTCCCTTCCCACTAGCTCAGGGTGTCTTGTGTTCTCTCCACTATGTTGCTGACCAATGGCAGTTGAATAAAGTACCGGAGGTCAGCACAAATATATTTCTACTAATTACAAACTGTTTATGGGAGGAGTGGGAAGTAATTTGGTGCCAAATGAGGAGGAGGTGAGCTGGGAGAAGGCAGATCTGTTTGCTCCAATCATGTTTGACTAACGTATTCCTAGCTGTAAGGGTATGACGTTTTTTAAACAATAGGCTCTGGGGAAACCGCAAAGATGCAAAGTTTGTAACAACTTTTTCCAACATCATGAACAGTGTATTAGCAGTATAAACATGATGTTCGCTGTGTGCCACTTTGTCAGCTCTCATCAAACAGTTCTTTTCCACTGTTTTGTTTGATTTGCTCTCGCCCAGCTGTACTAAACGGCGTTACTTCTTGCCCGGTGTGTGCTCCTTTTTGGACTACTTGTGGTAACTATTTCTTACAAGCTTTTGAAGGACCTATGATAAAGTTTTTGGAGTCCCCAGCAAGATGCTTTGTTCTTTCAGTCAACCGAGGGTATACCGCTTTCCCTCCCTGGGGGCGCGGGCCAGGTGACCTCAGTCCTGATACATGTGCATCACTGAGGAGGCTCTACAGATGCCAAACTCACAAAGGTCTGCCTGGTCCTGAGCACCGGCCACGCTCAGGGGGAGAGGTGAGCCCGTATAGGAGACTCAGTGCCGAGGGGACTCGAGGAGCTCTAGGACGTGAGTGTAACCATGCAAGAAAGTGCTGCACCATGGTTGCATGCCCAAGGCGGGCAAGGGACATGATTTTATGGTGTATATGATGCATGCTGAAGGTGGGAGGACGATTGCTCATAGTAGTATTAGATTTTAGCATGTGCCACCCTTCAGGGAGTGGACGTGGGAGTGGGCATGCCTGCATTAGAGCAGGAAGGGTGCGTAGAAAGAGGCAGACCCTGTTAGACAGGAGTTGCGTGTAGCACAGGCGATTGTATAGTTGCTTCATTTGGGGAAGATGAGTGTCATTTGTTTGTTGTTTTCGGGGTATAGAGAAGGACACACGTGTGGTAGGGAGTGTTACTGACGCTGTCACAGAGTGTTGACTCATGGTGGCTGGATCAACACTAAGAGGTACCTTGTGTATAATATTTATTTATTTATATAATATGCTTATAGCTTGTGCTTTGCATATAACAACATACATGCATAAATACAAGGTAAAAACAACAATTCATTGTATTAAAATATCCCAAGGGATAGGTTTCTTAAAATTTACATACAAAATACAAATTATTTCCTCATATGGAACATCAAATTAAAATCATTACCTTCCAGTAATCGATGCCACGTAGTTATTACATTTTCCTCCCATTTCAGATTACAATATGTTTCATATGCTCATTTCTGAGGTAATTTAGACTATTGCGCTGGTTCATAATGTGTTCAGCAGTTTCTTCTTCCATCTTGCCACATTAACTGCACAAGTGATCAACACAAGATATGCAAAGCTTTGCACCCTTAATAGCTAATACTTCGGAGGCATTGAATTTAAGAATCAATGACGCTCTGATTGTGGCGCTATGTGGAAAGGCACTAATGTACCTAGGAATCTCAGTTAGTGCGCAAACTGTTTGAATTAATTCACCACTATTAGATTGAGTAGGCAGTCGCATGGTCGCACATTCAATACTATGGCTGTGAATATTTGATTTTAGCCATCTTTTCCATGACATAGCAGACATAGGAAAATGTACTGTTACATATCCCTGCATCCACCTTTGATGGATGGTCTGTAAATAACTTATTCTGACGAAAGTCACACCATCAATATTTTTATAGGCAGTCACCACCTCTTCCATTATGGCCTGATTATCTAAATGTATTAGGGTCTCAAAATTCGAGGCAAATTTATATAGCATTCTGGTCAAAATCCTCATGATGTTAAATTCTAATAGCAGCTATTCAATTGGAATAGTTTTAGGCATTTTGAAATAGAATGCACAATATCTTAGCCTCAAACTTTGCTAACTCAGAAATAAGTCTGGCTCCCCATACTTCAATCCCGTAAGTCATGCACGGAACAATCTTCGCAGAATATAGAAATGGAATAGTCTTGATAGAGCATCCTCCTTGTGTGCTAATAAATTGGCACTAAGCATGGCACATCAGTAATGCTTTTGTTTTTAATTTCATGCCATTGTGTCCCCCATTTTAATTTATTGTGAAGGTAGACCCCTAAATATTTATACTGGTGGACTACTTCAACAACGTTAGAGTCAAGCTTCCACGTCATTCGATTGGCATTATGACTTTTGGTTTTACCCAGGAAGGTGATAATTTTGCTATGTTAATTCTCAAGCCATTTTCATGAGCATAGCTGCCCAGGATCTTCAGTTTCTCTTGAAGTCCTGATGGGGTATAACCAAACAGTAGAAGATCATCTACATATCCAAGTCAATCAATCTGCAAACTGCCTAACTGAAGTGGGAAGGATCTGCTAGATTTAAGGGCACCAGCAAGAACATCCAAGTATAAATTAAACAGTGTAGCAGCCAGGATGAATCCCTGCTTAAATCCACTTACAGTGCTAAACTGGCCACTCATGCGACCCTCTCCATCCAATCTCATGTGCACAGAGGTGTCTGAGTAAAGTAATTTAATCATGGACAGCAGGCATGTGGGGATGGTCCATGCTACAAGTTTGTTTTGTAGGAAATTACGCAAGATGGTATTGAAGGCAGCACTGAAATCGATACATGCGCCATGAACAAGGAGTTGGCGAGAAGCCCATGCATGCTCAATCAAACTAACCAAGATAAGTAGATTGTGTGCAGTACTAGATTTTGCTCTAAATCCCGAATGATTAGATGGTAATATCGCATTTTCATAAATCCACTTATTGAGTTCCTTAAGTAGAACCTTTGCAAATATTTTAGCTGGAATGTCCAGCATAGCTAGCATGCGATAGTTCAAAGGGTCATTCCAGCACCTTTTTAATGTATTGGAAGTATAAAGCTCTCTTTCCAACTGGGGATGACCATCCGACATTTCCCAATGTGTGTAAAAAGGGTATGGAGAGAGTTGGCCTATAGGGGACAACCGCAACAGCCTAGGCCAACTGCACGGCATGCAGGTAATAGTCTGATCTGTTTAGTCTATAATAGTTTGCTTAGCATTTTAGCAGTAAGCAAGCAAAAGAAGTGGAGGTGACTCAGTGCTCGCTTCTACTAACATACGGAGAAGGGGGCCCATGGAGTACTAACATTAAGTAAGTGGTCAGGCCTGAGGAGAAGGCTGGTGTGATGAGTGAGAGTGTGTGGGTGGGCCTGTGTAGGGGGCCAGAGTGAACAAAGGGGGAGGTGAGTAATCAGGAGTGAGTGTGTGTGTTGCAGGGAAAAGGGGATGCAAAGAGAAGTGGGAAGGGTGCCTAGGATAATTGAGACAAAGAGGAAGGAAGGCCAGAGGGCATGAGATAATGACATTTCTAGATAGCCCCTCGATCACATGTGCCAAAAATATATAGTATAGTTTTCAGTGGGTCAAGGAGACTGCAGGACAGTGTTTCCATGCGTTGCCCAGAGAAGGAATATTCGATCGTAGAATAATAGATAACATGTTCTCATATTTGTTAACAAAATAAAAGGGCTCCAAGTTGAAAAGTAGGCACAATGTATTGGGATTCTGGAAATTTTACGAAGAAACAAAAGCTAGGATCAAGTAAGGAAAGGGGGAGACGGACAACGGAAGGGGGTGGACCAAGCCCTCTGCCCCCACACTACGGTGTCTATCTGACATTGCAGCCCGTGGCGGGGTTTACAAACCCACAGCGGGAAAAAGTAGCAGTGGACAAAGAGACAACAGTAGAAAGGGGAACAGAGACGCACAAAGGGAGGAGGTGCACAAAAGGGCGAGAGGAAATACTTAGCAGATATTGGAAAGAATACATGACAAAGCAGAGAGAGTGATAGAAGAGGTGCGGGGGAAAAATAAATGGGACAAAAGGGAATGGCTATCTGGGAGGATCAAATTCAGATTGGACGACGATGGGGAAGAAGGGAAAGAGGAGGAAGCAGACAGAGGGAGTGAGGGTCGTGCAGCCTCAGACGAGGGAGCAGTTGCGGGAAAGTGGAGCGGCAGAGAAGGTGACAAGTGGACACCTGACAAGGACAGGAGAAGGTGGAGGAAACCTAGAAGACCACTGGACAGCAACAAGGGTCGAAGGGACTGGTGAAATTACCTCCACAGTAGAAAGGGAAAAATGAAAATCGGTCTGACCCAGGCCACTAAAGGGGAGAGGGAATAGGGCCAAGGGTGAGGCAAATGCTGCTTCTACAGAAGGGGAGAGGAGATGTACAATACGTACCATGGCAGACAATGGATCGGGACAATCTAATATGCAGCCTGTCCTCCCTTGCAGCAGTGGCCAGCAAATGGATACAAGTGCTCAAGAAAAAGACGTCAGGGGTAATATTGACCATAGGGGACATGAAACGCTTATTCATGACCATAATAAGGGAACAAGGGCACAAAATATGGGAGCAGGCGCAGGGTTCATGGGGGTGAAATTAAGCACTAATGCCCATGATGGTGCTACATTCAATAACTGTCGTGCACACATATGGAAGGTTCTGAGAAGCATATATCCCCATAGCTACGACCTGGGATAGTGATGGCTCATAAAATGAAGAATGAAAATTACCCCATAAACTTTATAAAACAGTTGCAGTATCTCAGGACACAGGAAACAAGAAGGTCCTGAGACGAGTGCATACCCTTGTTTTACCAAATATTGGTGAAGGGCTGCCGAGAGATGTCCAGGCTTCATTAGACAAGATTGTGGGAATATAAGCAAAAGAGTGCCAGAGATACAGGCAACGATCATACACTGCTGTAAACAAAAACAGGAGATCCAGAGGCAGGTGGACGAATATGTTGCAAAAGCAGAAAAACAATCTAGTACACAAGAAACTGGCAAAGTAAACAATGGAAGGGCCAATGCTTCTGTCTGATGCTGCCGCAGTGGCACCCGCCCAAAAATGAGGGTTTCCCGCGGGGAACACGCCACAGCAAGTGGGTTATGTGCAGCCGTAGTATATGCTACAGTGGGGAGCCCCACAGCAGGGGAGTTACATGTATGGGAGATTTGTTCCAACGGGGAGAGGGTACCAGCAAGGAGGAAGAGGAGAAGGAAATAGAGGGGCAGGATACAGGGTCTTTGGGACGTGCTTCATATGCCAGAACATGGCGGTGGTGTTGGTTCCAGTAACAAAAGATTTGCCACTAACATTAGGGACGGCGCACATCATAGTGCCACTACTATATTACAAAGACACTCCTATCAATATACTGGGGAGAGACTTGCTCAGCAAGCTAAACGCCACAATGTCATACACTGGGAAAGGGATGGTGTGCACAATGCCAGGCATTTACTACACATGAGTGGCTGCACTCCTTCTAGTGGCACACGCTCAGGGCACACTATGAGGCCAACCCATGTACCAGAGCATGTTTTTTCCCAGGGTCGAGATACTACTGGGGTGGGTCCTGAGAATACAAGGGAAGGTGGCATCAGAATTCCTGTTCAGACCACGGTGCCAGAAGGATCACATTAAAGGAACCACGCTCGTACTGCAGCTAGAGGAGGTAGTGACACACAAAGATATGGTGATCCTCCGTGGGACAGACTATGACAACACGGATTGGCACACAGTGCTATGCATAGACAAAACACTGACTGTAACAGGAGTAACGGATGAACAACTGTTCTCTGATGAGGAGGAAGAGGGAGAGACGGTACTCCAGCTGCAGATACATTGCCCAGTCAAAGTAGTAGAAAAGATGGTGCCAACACTGACACAACTGGTGAGAAGAGGGAGCAAACACACAGATGACGATCTCAAAAGAGTCTGTGAGAAATGAAACAGTGTCTCACTGACCAGTCTCTTGGGATCTGTCATCCAGTATGCTTGGGAACGGCCATTGCTATTGGATCCAGACCCCGGGCCTGGACCAGTGCGGGAGGATCACCTGAATGGGGGTCCCTGAGGAGTGGCAGTGGGGCACCCATAGGAGAGACGTGGTATTCCTGTTCCCATTGTCCTGTAGAACACCCTCATTCCATGTACTATCTAGGAACTTTACCCCTCCTGTCTCTTTTCTACACACACTCTGCTGCACGGACACAGTACTTCAGGGAAAGACAGACTCACACACAACCAGTCCGTTTGACATGTCCCAACATCAGGGTCAGGCAGAGTGAGGCACATAACCTTAATAATTCGCACCTGAATCTTGTTACCTTTCCCCACTGGGATAAAAGGCAAAACATGAGAGCACCCGGAGAGCAAGGTGAGAAGGGCAACCGAAGCGAGCAAGACCAGTAGAACAGAAGGGCAGGAAATCCCTGGAAGGGGACACAACCATGGAAGTAAAGCAGACAGGACCAGCAGGCGAATTAAAGGGCATGCTCCTACCAGCTGCAGGGTGAAGGTCGCTGCAGAATCCCAAAGGGGCAACTCCATGCCACTGCAGAAGGCCATGGTGGTACATCCGTCAGGTGCGGTGCGAGGAATTGAAAGGATTCTAGCTGCGCTGGGCCAAACGCCTTGACTAGATAAGCTGGAAGGTCTTGATAGGCTGTATCAGCTGCTGCCGATGAGTGAAATGGGAGACCGGCTTGTGTTGATAAATGAAAAGGACATTAACGTTTGAAGTGCTTGTTGGGTTGTCGAGAAACTGCAAGCGAAAGCCCATTGAAGCAAGAATGAAGACTGCCGAGATATAACACAGTGTCCCAGGGAGACGTGATCACCTATTGGAAGTCTCTGTAGAACTGCCAAGTACTTTTAAGTGAAAGCATGAAAGATATGCCAGAAATGCCTACAGATGAATGTTTGAGCCTCGAGCAGGGGGACCTGAGTGAATCAGTGAAAGTGAACCAAATATTTGTTTAAAAAGTCATTAAAAGCTCCTGAATGCTATAAGGTACTAGAACTGGTAAAGTTACCTGAACTGTGATTTGAAGGCTACAGGGAACCCAACGGAGGGATGCCAAGTGAAAGCAAGGGAAAGTGAATCCCGTATTTTGATAAATTGACTGGACAGTGGTGTAAAGACAAAGGTGAACCCAATGAAGGGGTATTATGAGAAAGCTGGCGAAGAGGTGAATCCCGCATGGTGAGAGCTTGTAAAAAGTCTTATGATGACAAGCAAAAGACGTTGATTCATGGGATCCTGCTATTTCTGAAGGGACTCTTTCCTGATGCCTATAGACTCAAGGGGTGCTGACAGTCATGGCACTGTTCCTCCTTGTCCCGTGATGTAATGTGGGAAGGAAGTGTATTAGTTCAGCTTTACTGAACTACCGAAACCCTTTTGGATATTTGAGTTTGCACTACACTCTTTTGTTATACATATCATTGTCCCACACCCTTTTGTTTTATAGAGTACGGATTTGGCAATAGGTTATTAGTATAGGCCATTTTGTTTTGACATAACACCACTAGGACAGCGTTTTCTTTACTTTGATGGTTGAACCTTGCTCCCATCTTAGACTTAGGTTTAGATTGGACGTTTTTCTCATCCATATTCTGTTCAATAAACACCCTTGGATTGCACTCCTTGTGTCTGTTGTACTTCCGATAACTGTGCCTTCCTTACAAGTCCCATAGAAATTGTGGACCAAAGGTGGGCAGTGAGGATAAAATTGAAGGAAGGGGCACTGTTACCCCATGCAAAACAAAACCCATTGTCCAGACGAGCGGATGAGGGAATATACTCTACCTTAAATGCACTATGGCAGCAGGGCATCATGCAGGCATCCTCATTGCCATGCAACATGGCTATGCACCCGATAAAGAAATCAAAGGGTGGGTCATGGAGATTTATCCAGGATTTATGTCCTCTAGACAATTTAGTTGAGGCAGAATTTCCTGTGGTACTTAACCCTCCTACAATACTATGCAAAATCCCAGCTAAGGCAAGGTAATTCACAGTCATCGACTTGAAGAACGCCTTCTTTTCCATTCCATTGCACCCTGACGCAAGATACCTGGCAGCGTTTACATATCGGGGAACCTGATTCAAACACGCTAGACTACCCCAGGGGTACTGCGAGGTTACCTAGCATTTTCAACAGAGTGATCCAAATGGACCTGAGCAATTTACAAATGACAGGTACAGTGATCCAGTATGTTGACGATTTGCTGATATGCAGTAAGACTGAGGAGGAGTGTAGGGTTTATTCGGTACACTTCTTAACACTGTTAGCAGAGAAGGGGTACAAGGTGGACAAGGCAAACTACAATATTACCAGGAGGAGATTGTGTACCTGGGACAAATAATATCCATTGAGGGGCACAGAAGAACACAAGAGAATGTGGAGGCAATTCACTTAACAGCACGTCCATGCATCGTGAAGGAGATGCTAATGTTGTTTGGGTTATGCAATGACTGCAGGTCTTGGATCTTTGACTACTCCACATACACAAAACCCTTAATGCAGGGCCTTAAGGAAGCACAGAAGGAGAATAGAGAGTTAAAATGGACATCCAAAATGGAAGAGAGTTTCACAGAACTAAAAGACGCATTGGCCCATGCTCCAGTGTTAGCCAATCCTAACTATAAAGAAAAAGTGGACTTGTTCTCCAACTCCATTGGCTCAGTGACGGGCCTCATGCAAACGAAGCCACAGAGCCAAAAGCCATTGGCTTCTTACAGTGAGATTTCGCACCCATTGATGCAGGGACACTTCTCCTGTGAACAAGTACTTGTGGCTGCAGCGTTTGCAATAGAGAATGCGACAATCACCATGGGGTGCCCTGTAGTATTGTACGTGGAGCACTCATTATTGGCTGTCGTAGAAAAATCAAAAAGCACACTGATGACACATAGGGCATTGGGGTGATACTGACAAACCCTGCAATCAAAGTAGTGAGGTGTCGTGTGGTAAACCTGGCAGCTTTCCAAGCCATACCTGCAGAGAAGGGGGCTAAATGCATAACTGTGCAGCACACATGGACAGAATGGAATGGAAGACACAGGTCAAAGAAGATGAAATAGTAGGGGCACACATGATTTATATTGATCGGTTGTCAAGTATAGACCCTGACACTTGAAGGAGACATACTAGAGCTGCAATTGTGTGCTACAGGAAGGGGGACTATGTAATAGCGTCCCACCAGAAATTACCATCACATTATTCAGCACAGGCAGCGAGTTAGTAGTAATTATCAGTTTATTAAACATGATGGAAGGCCATGCAGCTAACATATTTTTGAATTCCGCCTATGTAAAATCTACAATACATTCAGGATTGGCATGGTGGATGAGAAGGGGGTTCAGGAGAAGTGACAGGTCCCCGGTACTACATGCAGAACTGGTCAGGCAACTGACTGAAGCATTCAAACTCCTAGTGGAGGTGGCCATAATAAAATGTGCCACCCATACAGGTAAACATGAATGAATATCTTAAGGGAACAAAATGGCTGACAGAGCAGCCAAAGAAGCAGCCTACTTACCCGAGGGAAGCATGAGACTATAGCCAGGGGCAAAAGAAAAGACACAAATGATGGTGGCAGACAAAAAGAAAGGGTCAGGAGAGAGAAAAGGAGGAAAGTTTCAATACAATACTAATTGTTCAGATTATAGAGCTGCAAGGTGAGGACCTGAAGGAGGAAAAAGACTTGTGGATACAGAGAGGGTATTCCCTTTCACCAACCAACCTGATCTGGAGACATATCTAAAGAAAATCTAGCAGTAGAAATAAATAAGGAGTGGAATATACCAAATGCACAGGAGCTAGTGGTAGAATTTATGGGTAACTGTGTGGTCTGTCAACAGTTCTTGTCTGGTCATACTTTACGGACTGTGAAGGGAACATTACCACAACCGGAAGGGCCCTTCTGGCACTTGCAGATTGATTACAATGATGTCCAAGACAGATGTGCCACTTACAAGTACATGTCCCTCCTGCATGTTCAATTTCAGATGCTAACACAACAGCAGAGGTTCTAGGGGTAGAAATGAAAAAAGTACTTGACTAAAATGTCCGATGTCATGAAATACATCTCCGACCAGCTTTAACATTCAACCTGTCGGCTGACCAACATTGAAGAAGAGACAAGTTCCCACGGAAAGCAAGACTTTCTGCAAGCACAGCTCCTTTATCCAGGGGATAACATTTTCATCCATAAGATCATATGGAAGTTGAAGGATCCTAGGTTTTATGGTCCCTACGAGGTCGTATACGCAATGCCCACAGTTGTAAAGGTTAAAATAAGGAGGGCAAGGACCTACATAACCAATGCCTGCAAGGTCAACAGCAGCACGCCAGAAGAGGAAGAAAGCAGCATTACTTGATGGGGAGTATGACACAGTTATCATTGACTTTATTTTCAGCTCTCAAAATGTATAGAAAGCCCACAAATGAAGACAATAATGAGCAAGCAAGCACTGGGGGAAATGGAAAAATACTAAGCATAATATGAAAATAATAGGGGTAGCATTGTTTTGTTTCTTTGTCTTCTGTCTTCTTTCTTTCCTCTGGTTTACATTGCATAAGGGTAATGAAGGTGCATCAGGCAATAGTGTAAGGGAGATGCGCACCAAAAGAAGTATATTTAATGTTGAAAAGTTTGATGATCCCAATCGGGATGGGAGGAGACACAACTTCTGAGAATGAGGAGTACAACGAGATGGAGAGGGTGCAGCGAGGGAGCATCAACGCCAGCTGCTATGGGGGCTCACTAATCCCGCACATCGCAGGGATGGCAAAACAATTCTTTCCACAAAAAGTAACAGCTGTGGAGGCAGATGTCTGATGCATCTATCTCTAGGCAGAACTAGGGTGCTGTTTCAAGGGCACACAGTAGAAGAGCAATAGATAGATGAAGGAGAGGATGTGTATGCAGATAACTATATCCAACTTGAAAGCATGGCACGGGAAGAAGCTACAAAGCATATCATACTACAATATAACACCGAAAGGACACAGAGCGAGAAAAAGGTGGCTACTACCCAAAAGGAGAATATTTTGCAAGAACTCAATAGGAAACCATGTACTGTGGTGCCACACCTGGCCCATGATGCGAATATGGGGCTCAGTGTTTCACAGTGTGCAATGGGAAAGAGGGGCGATTGCGCTGGGTTAAACACTGATTGCAGGAGGAAATGAGCAACTCGATGCTGCAGAACAGGATGGCAGCAATGATGGATTTCTGGTGGGCCTATCGGTCCAGAGCCTATGTCCAGCTACCTCCAGACTGGGGAGGAGTATGCGCACTTGTGACCCTCCACAGCCCTATGTTGGTCGTGCCTCAGGCAGAGCTGTTGCCATTCAATGAATTTTCCACTGTAAAAAAGAAAAAGAAAGAGTAAGAACTGAAAGAGGTGTGAGATGAGTCAAACAAATAATAAGGAAGAAAAGGAACAATAACTACATCCCTGCTGAATCAACACAGAACTTGGATGCAATCCCACAGCATCTAAACCATTTCAGCAAAGCGTCTGTGTTCTTCACATCTCTCCTGATTCCCGGGGTGCAAGCTGCAGCCAATGCTAAATGGCTGCATATAACACAGTATGAGGTGCTCCAGTTGGCTAACGCAACCGAAAAAGGACTGGACACAGTGCGATAAGAGCTCCATGCCCTTTGCTTAATGGCCCTGTAAAATGGATTTATTCTCGATTTGATGACTGCAATAGAGAGCAGCGTCTGCCAAAAGATAGGACGCAGCCGATGGACCGCAATATCCGCTAATGATGTCACCAATGGGACTCTCAAGGAAGCTGTTGAGGAGATACGCACCTTACATGAATGCATTGTCAGAGAAACACATGACACAACGTCGGACAAGTGCCTCAATTTACTGTTTGCCTCAGTGCCAGAGTGGCTAGCAACTATGTTCAAAACAACTGTCCCAGAGCTTGTTGTGATGCTCGTTGCCATCTGTGTCGGTCAGTGGGTCATCGGCCGGTGCAATTGTCACATGGCATATAATGCCTGCTAATAAAATTGATGAGGATGGTAATGAAATGAAAGAGCAGCCTCCAAGGGTGAATGAGGGAGAGGATGGAGTGCATGTGGTTTATGAAGCACCCCCACCAAATGTAGAAGAGTACGATGCTTTTTGGGTGACATGCTTCTTAGATGGACGTGATTACCTAATAATTGGGGACACACTGGAGGCATATGAAGAAGAAGGTGGGGACATGAGCAGGGTAACTAAGCTATGGATGCCCAAGGAACTATGTAGGGAAATGATGGGAAAGAGGGTTTCGATCAAAAGATCGATCGGAGTGGGGGAATGTAATTAAGGTGCTAATTCAGTGCCAGCCAGGGGCGCACATGCCAATTGAGGGAATACGTGGGATGGGTTGCGGCACCATCTTTGGGGGAGAAAAAGGACTAAGGGAGCTGTAGTCAGTCTTTGAATCAGGCCTGGAAGGGAATAAGGGGATGGGGATATCTTGTGTTTGACATCAGCACTAGGAACCTGTATGTACAAGTATGAGAAAGGGGAAACCCTAGGTAAACACACTCAGTGGGGATGCCACAGGTTGAGCATTGCTCAGAAGCCCAGGTACGAACACATGGCCTATGCACCACGGATTAGGGAGGGGGAACGCTGAACTCAAGTTGGATGTCTCCAGCAGACTATAGTTGCTGAGACAGCACTTGGCGATGTAAGCAAGGTCGGCGAGCCAGTCCCACAGCTGCTTGTAGGAGCTGGGAAGTCGACCTGATACAGAGGAACACTCACACAGTCTTAATTGCCCTTTTGCCAGCGGGTATGGGAACGGGGAGGTGGAATGTAGTTGCGATCCTTGAAGAACCAATTAGATGGTAAGTTACGGTGTCCCTGGGAAGTAACCAGCCCTCAGAGTGTCCACTACAGTGTTTGTGAAGGCCGCTATATTGCACTATCTTGCAGGTGTCATGTGCATCTCTTCCTTCCCACTAGCTCAGGGTGTCTTGTGTTCCTTTCAGACCAATGGCAGTTGAATAAAGGACTGGAGGTCAGCACAAATACTTTTCTACTAATTGCAAACTGTTTGTGAGAAGAGTGGGAAGCAATGTGGTGCCACATGGGGAGGAGGTGAGCTGGGAGAGGGCAGATCTTTTTGCTCCAATCATGTTTTACTAAGGTATGCCTAGGTATAGGGGTATGACATATTTTAACCATGAGGCTCTCTGGGAACCGCAAAGACGTTAAGTTTGAAGTGCAACTGTTTCCATCACCATGAACATTGTAATCAGCAGTATAAAAATGATGTTTACGGGGTGCCAGTTTGTCAGCTCTCATAAACCAGTTCTCTTCCACTGTTCTGTTTGATTTGTGCTCGCCCATCTGTAATAAACAGCGTTACTTCTTGCCCAATGTGTGCTCCTTTTTGGACTACTTGTGCTAACTATTTATTATGAGCTTTTGGAGGACCCCAGATACAATAATGTGGAGAATCCAGCTCTCCTGATTCCAAATTAAACAACTGCGCTTACAACGGTTGGGCACTAATATGAATTGCCTAATCTAGCAAACCAACCAAGCATCCCACCCAAATATCTATTGTGTACTGCAGAGAAAAGATTGGCATCATTTTGATAGTTTAACTAAGGGACAGAATGCAACATTTTCGGGGACCCAACCCGCAGGACATCTTCCCCACCCAGCAAACGTTGAAGCCTATCATTTGTTTGACTTTTCTGAACCTAACAATACATAAGAAGTTATAGAACTATATATTTCTCAAGCGCAGAGAATCCCTATCTTCCAAAGGTAATATAGTAAAATAGGTGGATCAAAACATGCAACTGTGCTATTCTTTTTTTATTTATTTTTATTTATTTTAGTGTTGATGGTTAAAAGAAACACACCCTTTAAACACTGTTTACAGTCATTAAAAGAATATAAATAAAGAAACAAGAAACAATGAATATTGGATTATAATTAAACTTGTAAGCAACCAACAAATTGACACATTAGCAAGTACCACATTCTGTAACAACATCTAATTGATTAAACAGAACATTCAATCATCTTTAAGATTCCTCATATCTCATCATATATTTTCACAATTTTCAACCACATATAATATAAATTAAAAGTTAGTTTAAGATTATTCCCTGAGTATGAAAAGGCCCAACTTTGGTCTGTATTGTAGTTTGCAAATTCATAATTAAAATGTGTATTTCCATTCCCATATACCATATTTAAAGCTTGACAATTCCTTAACATGTGTCTTACAGTTTCAAATTCAGCTTTACAGAAATGACATATACGTTCTTCATAAAACGTGTTCAACCATGCTCCTGTTCTGGAGCCCGTAGGCAGAAGATTAAAATGCAATTGCATCATGAATCCTCAGACCCTATAATTACCCAGTTTAGCATTATATTCAAAAGGCCCTTTTATAGGAAAACCTGGATGCACATATAAAGCAAAGCTGGATCTACTTGCCAATATCTGTCAGTTACAGTCTCTTATTGTGTTATTTTGATGGACACTTGGTAAGCATGGCCCAACAGAGGGACCAGCAGAATTGAAGGAAATCAAGAAATTAACGAGAGGACGCAGGATTACGTACAAACAACTCCAGGCACTCTGTCAAGGTCATCATCTTGGGAAGACGCTAAGGCCGGCCTGGGCCGGCCACAAAAACAGAAAATAATACTCACCTCCAAGCGAGGACCGATTTAGAGCCCTACACCCAGGCCATACGGCTCCACTCTCGTGACAGCCCTGTTCTTATCACATGGCAAACTCTGTGCATTAGTTCATACATCACAGTCAATGCTGTGCTACGGTTTCTCGTGGATGGTGAGTACTGTGGCTTTCACCCCTAATTGCCAGCTCTTCATTCTGGCACTTCTGCCAATTTGCGGGTGCTCGCAGATTATCCCTGGATGATGGGGGGCAGAGGAGGCAGTGTTTAAAAAAACTACTTGTGAAGAATCCGCCACACATATCGAATCCATCACAGAACCATGCTTCAATTCTTGTGCCAAGTATTTGCAAATGTCTTCATAGCCAATGCTTGGTGTTACGGGTGTGTTTTGCCCATTTGATCCATTACCAACAATGACAAACCCCAATCGCATACACCCACCTACACCCCCTTGTAACATCTCAATTGTCTGCCTGCTAATATCCATCCCACTGCCGCTTCACCTACCCTCGCTCCTCTTTCCCCACTTCCATTCCCCAAATACCACAGTATGATTATCCCTGGCAGGGGCACAATAGACCACTATCTGGACAAGCGCCTGCGCTGTAAGTCCACTGCGCTGGTGAGGGGCAAGTACAAAAGCCTATTAACATACCATATCACTGTGAATGCAGTACTCTAATGTACCATTTTCCTGTCAAACAGTGAATACTGTTATGTTATGTTAAGTTGCCTGATACTGCGCACCATTACCATTGGCATGGTCTCCAGGCACTCACGTGGCTCTGTAAGAAAGATGGGGGGAGGGGGTTAGTGAGGGAAGAGGGATAGGATAGAGGTTGATGTTTGTAGAACCAGGAGAAACTGGCATATGCGCATCTCAGCTCCTAAGTGAGTTTTGGTTATGTGCACTGGCTCGTTGTATCTGGAAGGGTAGGGCCCAGTGTCTGGGATTGTTTGTTGTATGTGAGTGTTTGTTATGCTGGATGCGTGTTTTGTGTGTTCGGTGTGTAGTTTGGCCGGCCCTTGGGCATGTGTGGTATTTGGGAGTTATGCTGCAGAGGAGCAGGGGTGGTTAGTACTTTGGCTGCACTCAGTGTTCTTCCAAGTGCAATACATTGGCTCACCCTCAAATTTGTCTAAGCATAATACATTGGTTACCCACGGTGAGTCTTCTGAGATCAGTGCATCGGCAAGCCCTCACAAACACAAAGTGCAATAACCCTCACAATTCTTCCAAGTGCGATGCATTGGCCACCCACAAAGTTTCTTCTAAGTGCAGTACATCGGCTGACCTTCACAATTCTTTTAAGTGCAATACATTGGCTAACCCTAACAAGTTTAATGCCCTGGCTTCCCTGAAAGATTATTCTAGGTGCACTACAATGTCACTCTGAGTGTAGCAAGATTGAAAAAACAGAGGCTGGAATCAACAGCAACTTAAACCTCTGAGCACGACAGAAGTTAAAGCCATCATAATGCGTGACTTCTGAACCCAGCAAAATCTAAACAGATGTGGGGTCAATAGCTGCTAAAACCTATGAGTGTAACAATTTTTAAACAGTGGTAGGATTCTGGCTGGAGCCCGACCTGTGATTGCAGCAAGCTTACAAACGCTTACAATATGTGACAAAGTGTAGCAAGAAATGAGCATTGGAGTACTGCAGTGGAGATAGTTTAGCAATGATTAGCTAAAGTGTACAGCAAAGTTCAACACAGTGGCTAACTGGAGGTTGAAATAGGGTTCAATACTGTGCAGAAGAGAGGGTGATGGTAATGTAGGAGTGGCAGGGTTTTACCAGAGCACAACGATGGCTGTGCTCCCTGCCCATACCACCATACCTGGTTGTAGCTGTAGTATGTCCCACCAGGGGTCCGTTGCGAACAGAGGCAAACAGGGAATGGGAGCTGCTTTTGGGAGGAGCTCTTTGCCTCTGGCTCTTCACCACCTACCCGCGCAAGGCTGCCCTGGGAGGCGTGCTGAATTAGGGTGTTCCGGTTAGGTGGATCTGTGCGGGTCTATCTGCACTAGTCTGGGCATGTGGAGGGAGGCGGGACAGAGGAGGGGAAGGGATTTGTGAAAATAAATAAATGAGGCTGGAATTGAGCGGGTGGAAAAATAAATAAATAATTCAACAGGCTGGGAAGGAGTAGGCACGGGGAGAAAACTAAAAGGACAGGGGCAGATGGGAGGGACTCACCGGTGGTGACTCCACTCAGCCTCTGCGCTGAAAAGGAAATCTTTGGGTTCCAGCATGGAGAGTGGTCTCCAAGGCTGGTCGACTGTTCCAGCCACGTAGGTCTGTGCAGGCCTATCCGCACTAGTCTGGGCGGGCGGAGGGAAGCGGGATAGAGGAGGGAAGGCGATTTGCAAAATTATATAAATAAATGAAGCTGGAAGGGAGCAAGCGGAAAATAAAATGACTAATTCAACAGGGCTGGAAAAAGGCGCCAACATAGTGAGAGGGTATGTAGTGAAAATCACTCTTTAAATTTAGCGAGAGAAAACCCTGATTTAGAAAGACTGCCGAGACCGCTAAGTGAGAGCAGTCTTTCTAAATCTAACTGTCAAGCCCCTGTCGCACACGAGTGCGTGCAGGGGCTGGCAGGCGGGACCAGGACGGGCAGGGGAAGATGGAAGTTGGCTGTCAGGTAATCGTTTGTCTGTTTGCATGTCTGGTTGTATGTTGTGGGGTAGTGTTTGTAGTGTGGAGGGGAGGAGGCTGGTGAGAATGTGTATGCGTCTTTTTGTTTGTGTGTTTATATCTGTGGGGGGTTCAGCAGGGATGGGGAGAAGGTTCATGATTAAACAGGGGATTTGGGGATGAAACCCCTTGATTTCAGGAGTTTGGGGGCAAGCAGGGTAAGGGGGAGTTAGATTTCAAATATTAAAGGCTGCACCAAATCGGCCAAAATAAATCTGTCTTTTTCGTGTGTAGCCTTTAATATTCCAGAATATCGCATAGAACCGGAGAGAGAGGGCAGAAAGCTAAAGGGGCAGGGGCAGAGGGGAGGAGCTCACCAGCAGTGGTTCCACTCAGCCCCAGCGCTGTTTTGCTGTTTTAGAGTTTCCTAATGAAATGGTGAGAACTGTGCTATAATTTCCCTGTTACACTATGAGTGCTATGCTATAGTTCACACATCATAGAGTTTATTGTCCCTGTCACTTGATGCCTGCCGGTCATATAGATCCTTTATCACATGTGAGTTCTGTACTTTTTTTGCATGTTACAACGTGGACACTGTGATATATTACAGTGGACAGTGTGTTATAATTTCATTATCACTGTGTGAATTTGTTTACTCTATTTCCCATATTAAACTTTTGTACTGCCATAGTTTAGTTATCACCTGTTAAGCCCTGTGCAATAGTTTCCCTATCATACCGTGAATAGTGTGTTATAGTTTCCTTAGCTAATGTTGAGCGCTGTCCTGTAGTTAAACTGTGAGAGCTCTGCTATTGTTTACCTACCGCGCTTAGAAACCTCTGGGTATTAAGCAGTGCACGTTATGAATAACCTATCATATCATATCATATCACCCCTCCCAGTAATACCTGTGATACTCTTTTATTGTCACAGAGTGCACCCGATGCCATAGATCAGAGACTACACGGAATGCTGTACTACAGTTTATGTCCCATAGTGAACAATCTGTTATGGAGTCCTTACTCTTCTTGCTGGTAGCAGTTTGAGTCGACATGGCCTCTTCTGGAGAACTTGTGGATGACACCATTATGTAATTTTGTCACGGGGGCTGGGACGGGACACACAACTCGCTGCATGCTGAAGGTGTAGTTCAATCTTTAATTTCCAGTTCCCACAAAGTGTCAGCACAATAAGTCAGTTGTTCAATACCAAGACTTATCTGGTAAAAGTCTCTGACCCACCAGTTTCAGTCCCTATTATCAATCTTGACTTCCCAGCTCCTCTTTCACTGTTGAGGGGTTATGCCTTGGACCCATTTCCCCCTGTCTCCACTCTACCCTTATTCTGACATCCCTGCTAGGAGCTTATAGATTCTCCTGCCTTCTGGACCCGCCTTAGACCAACCAGGTCTGAATGATCGTCCTCCTCTTACTATCTTTCCAACCTCTTTTGTCAATCACCCCTCCTCTGAGTTCTCTCACCCTCCTTCACTTGTTACCACCTTCTCCAAACTCTCCTCCTGCGTAACCACCTCCTCCTGATTGTTACCATCTCCACCTGCTACAGCCACCTTCTCCTTCTGTGGTTACTTCCTCCTCTAAGCTTTCACCAACCACTTCTTCCCACTGAAAAGATTTCCTCCAAACTCCCACCCCTCCTTTTAATACTTCCTCCTTCTTCAAGCTTTTACCACCTCATCCTGGCTACTGCTTCCCCTCTTGCTTCAAACAGCCTTCACTCCTCCAAAGTCCTTGTAATGTTCTCCACACGCCTTCATCTCACCAGTCTCCTCTCGCTCAAGCTGTTTCCAGTCTCCAGCTTTCTCCATGCCCTCACTGCCAGACTGAAATTCCTGGCTTATATAGGGCTGTCACTCCTCACGCTGCACAGGTCTTCCCTGCAGTGGCTTCACCTGTGTAGTGTGGGATTGGGTTGTGATATTACCATGTGCCTAGGGTTATGTGGGCTGAGAGGGGGCAGGCTGGCTTAAACCTATATCTAAGGGAAACCAAGGCGAGGGTCACATGGGTAAGTACAGACAATAGTGCAACTGTTCAGTTGCATGGGTTATAATGAAGTTTAGAGTTTGAGACTCAACTTTGATTTAAATACAAAACTTGAGGAGAACCATCTCCGGTTGCGGAAGCACCTCAAGACCTTCCTCTTTTCTTCTGCCTTCGCTCCCCCTCTCCCCTGCTGATCTGTTCTCTCTTGGCACCGTGCACCTGGCCACCCTCTGTCCTTCGGGCCCAGGTACCTGCTCACCCTGCCACCCTCCCGCACTGCCACCGGGCCACCCCTTGCACTGGGGTCTGTGTCTGTACCCATACAGCCCCACCTTTTTCTTCCTGCACTTATCAGACCTACCCTGTCGGCTGCCTTAAACCTAGCACTTGCAAATGGCTGGCTGCATTGCCACTGTTTGTTGCCTATATTATTTATTTATTGTTATTTATCTGTTTCTCCTCTGCTTCGCACTTTCCACTTCTCCCCCCTTCCATGCACTTTTCCCCTCCCCCTCTCCCATGCATTTGCGCGTTCTCAATGTCACTGGGCCTAGTAAGATCGCTGTTATGTTCTCCCCTGTTCCCCTCCCTTGCCTTGTTGCGCTCTGAAACACTTGTGTACGAGTGCAATAGAAATAAAATATCAATATCAATACTGTGGCACAGGAATCCCACCCTTGATATACATTTGGCAAATCTTCCAAACCTTTGTTAATTTTCTTCTTCCCTTTAACTTGATTATCCCCATGGCAACTGCAGACGTGGTATCTTTCAGCGAAGAACAGCTGGCCGAGGCAATCAATGTGCCCTCTTTTTTTGACAATATTGGAGGTTCTATCGACTCAGGAGATGGCTCCACTGTCACTAGTGACAGTATTCTTAAATTGAAAAAGAAAAAATGTAGAACCGAAATGCGTAGCCACCTGTTAACAGAGTATTTGAAAATGAATATAATTCCGCAGGGCCTTTTGGTTAGAAACGAGCCTTGTTTATTCATAGACGATGAGGAATATAAAACACTTTTCTCAGGAGTCGCGACTAAATGTAGTCGCGACTGGATGTTGTTGACGAGCAATACAGACCTTAAAAAAGCTCCATTATTGGAGACGAAATAGACAAGGCAGACACTCTATTTGCCCTTGACACTACCATCATTAATATAAAAGAAAAGTTGGAACTCATAGAGAAACACACTAAGGAATTTGTTAAAATAACTACCAACAAAAAGATGGACAAATTAAAGAAAGATATCCAAGCCTTTTCTAAAGAAGTGGCCTATCCTTATCTCTCTTCCGATTACCAGGGCCCTGGTCATTGGCGAGATCTCAACAATTTACAATATGGATTTAATTTGTCGCAAAAGAAAGTTACTTTTTCTGATACATCATCTGATGGTAGTGGATCATATCCTGTGAAGAATTCGAGAGGAAATAGAGGTTGTAACTGGAACAGAGGGTACAATAGGGTTTGAGGTAGACCATACTAGCAATATCAGAACTACATAGGCAAGCGTACTTTGCCCCCCATTGCCCCAACATTACATTTCTGCCACCTAATTTCCCTTTTCCTCCGCCAGATCAAGGGCCCCCCCCGTTAAAAATTATTTTGAAACCAGGAGACGGGTTTATCGAAGGTAGTTAAACCTTCAGCTGTATACAACATCTCCAAAAGACATTTTAATGAACAAGAGACAAGAGTGCTTGAAAAAGGTTTTTTTTTGTTTTGTACCCAACGATGAACCCCACAAAAATGGAGGTGGAAATAGAGCTACGTAGTCTGTTTCAGAAAATGCAGCTACGGGATTTCTTTGGCAATTGTGCCTCTGTTGACTATAGCGATGATCTACATACACCATTTAAATGCAAATCCGCATTCACACCTACCCTCCAAATGGTTTCTGATGAAACAGCGATTTTCGAGAAGGCAGTCCTTAGGGACTTATCTCTAACACACCTATTGAAAACAGACAGTGACCTTGCTTTAACTTCAGCAAACAAGATTGGGCCAGCCTTCAAGACCTCAAGTCTGAACCCGCTATTGTGATTAAACAAGCGGATAAGGGGGGTGGTGTGGTAGTGATGGATTCTAATCAGTATGACAACAAAGTCATGCATCAGCTAAACAACCCAGTATTTTATTGTAAACTGCAAGGGGACCCTACCGACAGTATAAGAAATCATATCATGGCAGTCGCTTCATGTGCATGTGTTTTGGGAGCTATTAATGATAAGGAGTTTTCTTTCCTTACCATTAAAGGGACAAGGACTCCTCTCATATATATATACTCCCCAAAATAAACAAAGATCCATTTAATCCACCAGGATGCCCCATTGTATCCCTTTGTGGCTCTATTTTAGAGCCCATTGGGCAATTCTTGGATTTCTTTCTAAAACCTTTGGCAGCATCCACCGAGACATACCTTTCCGACACTATTGATGCCATTACCCATCTAGAGGGGTCCTCTTTTGATTCCAGCACAGATATTTTATTGACCCTTGACGTGGAATCATTGCATTCAAGCATACCTCAACTGGAATCCTTGCAGGTCATGAAAGATTTCTTAGATCAACGTCCTGGGGTTCACCAGGTTCCCAGTGAAATACTAATAGATCTTCTGGAAATAGCTCTAACACGGAATTATTTCCGGTTCAAGTCCACCTACTATCTACAAGTTAAGGGAATGGCTATGGGGGCGGCGTTTGCCCCCAACTACGCCACTCTTTACATGTGGAACTTTGAAAAAAGTGTACCTTGTCAAATACTAATCCCTTCAGATCCGCCATTAAAATCTACAAGCGATACATTGATGATATTATCATCGTTTGGGATGAAACCAAGGGTGACCATCTGCGGTTCCTCACATGGATTAATACCATGGACAATAACCTGAAATTTACCATGTCGGCCAACAATTCATCCTTACCATTCTTGGACCTTCTCATTAAAGACAACGGAGGACATATTATAGTGGATTTATATCGCAAGGAAACTGACCGCAACACTATTTTGAGGTTTGATAGCTTCCATCCACAATCGTTACGCAAAAGCATCCCTTACAGCCAGTTTCATAGGGCAAGGCAGAATTGCTCTCGAGCTGAGGACTATAAAACACAAGCCGATATCATCCAAGATAGACTCCAGCAACGAGGATATCCTACACACTTACTTAGACAGTCCCGCAAAAGGGCGAGATTTCAAGATCCCAATATTCTTTTGGATAAGTCCGTTCACGAAAACATCACTAAGGAACGGATAGTTTGTGCCATGACATTCAACATATACCACCATAAAATAAAGCAAATTATTACCAAACATTGGCACCTGCTCCAAATGAATGATCCCGACCTTGCGAGTCCCGTATATGCCTTTAAGAAAGGAAAGAATTTGAAAAATTGGCTAAAGCAGATAGGGCTACAATTGCCCCCAAACAAAATACACTTCCGAACGTATGGGGTGCTAAAATCATCAAGGGCAACTTTCCGTGCGGTTTTTGCAATCAATGTGCATTTACCACTACTTGCACCTCTGTCATGATCAATGGAAAAAACTGGTATCTCAATCATCATACCACGTGCAATACTAAAAATGTTATTTATGTAACATTTTGCCCATGCTCCAAAACATACATTGGAAAAACATCCAGGCCCATTAAATTGAGAATTGGTGAGCACAAATCTAAAATTCGGAATAAATCCATTACAGCTCCTTTGGTTACCCATTTTTTGGAGAACAATCACAATTGCAATGATTTAAAATGGTGTGTTCTAGAAAAAGTCTTGGGAGTGGACTCTAATAATATATCATCCAGATTGGCCCAGAGGGAACAATGGTGGATGTACAACACCAACAGCTATGATTTGGGGCTTAATTGGCAAGAAGAATGGCTCCATGGTGTGCCTTAAGTCCTTTGTCTGTAACAATGAGGTATTGGCGTGTTTTTCTTCCTTCCATTTTGCCCCATATTCACTATGATTCATTTTACCCATTCATTTTTTAAAACATTTTTTTTTAGTTTATTTCTTTAATTAGCTCGTGCTGCATGAGACGTTAATTGTCCTTTGTTTGCCATTATCAGGTTTTGGCGTTCTCTTTTCCTCCTTTTTTCTATTTACCTCATATTCATTATGATTCATTCACCTATTCATTTATTTTAGTTTCTCTTTAATTAGCCCGTTTTATACTAGACTCAATAATTATTCCTTATCTGCATGATTCATTTCCTTTTTCTGTTTCGGATTACCACTTTAAATACATTTTTTTCATTTTATTTATCCCTGATGGCCGTTGGAAGATTTATTTTATCCATGGTTTGATAAACCGACATACGGTCTATAGTCCTTTCTTAGTTTCCATACATTTCTGATTACGCGACCAGTCCCATTTCTTTTTCTACATTCTCGTGTCTACAAGAGGGCTGCGCGGACATGGCGTCCGTCTGAATTAACACGCGGTATACGAATGCAGACGCACTGACAGGCTGGTAGATGCGGATGCTTGCGGTCGACGCTGCAATGAGGGAATTTGATTTACATCCACTTGTTCTAGCAAAGCGGTAAGCCAATCTTGGTGCTTCTCTCTGTTACGCTAGTTTCAATTGCCATTCACACTTGTGGCTCTGCAGAAAACTTCTGGCTAAAAACTTTACAAAAATACGCGGCATTACATCTTTATGCAGATGCTGCAATTGTTCCATCTACTTGGCCACATTAGATTTCAACAAACCGAACATTAGGTCTGGTCCACGGTTTAGTCTACAGTTTAAGGAAATTATGTTCATCTCGAATTTTGTCTTTGGCTTGTTTCCATGTTTTCTAGCCGCAACGTTGCAATATTATAGAATTTTACTTTCTATGCAAAAATGCCAGACCATCTGAATTCACTGGCATCTACAATGGCTGGGTGTTACAGTACACCTTGAGATCTGGCCATATGACAGAGAACGGACCATGACCTAGCTCTTATGAGCCTTTTGCAATGTTTTGTTATTTCTGAGCCGTTTCAATGTTTGGTCCCTTGTAACTGTACTGCCCTGATTAGTTTATGTATTTCTTTTCTCATCAGGCCGTATCAAAGGGATTTTGTTGACTTCATTCCATTGAAGTTCTTGGACATTCCGGACACAACATCGTTCTACAGCACAGATGTTTATATTTCAGTGTCTTACCTACATTTTAAGTTGTGAAATAATAAAAATCAGAGCTTAGTATCTTTACGGAAGTTTAGGCCTGTGTGTGTCTTGGGCTGGGATTTGCTGTGCTACATATGTTAAGGTTGGGATGATTCAGATACATCACCAACTATATTTTTTGTCTCCTCAGATGTAAATTGGTTATCATCTTTTCACCTGTTGGGCTGCGTGAACAAAGCATTGGTTTTCTGCACCTTGTGTGGACTAATCTAGGTGAACATGCTATGTTTAACATTGATAGTTCTATCTTTTTGATTTGTAATTGAATGCGTGGTCTTTTTGAGGTTCAGTCAGTTTTTTACTCTAATGTTTATTTTTTGTTCTTTTTCCCATTCACATTTGTTGTGTTTTAAATATTTCTATCTGGGTTGATGCTTCTATTAGAATTGAGATCTACAATCAAGCTTGGATTATTACAACGATTCAACTATGGGATCCACTGGGCCCTCTGCAAACTATGTAAAAAAATCTTTGTATCAGTGTATCTCTAATGTGTTTTGTACTCAATAAGTGCGCCCTGACGAAGGCGATTATCAGTTCAATTGTTTGAACTAGACAATATGATGTCGCCGAAACTGTTTTTGGTTTATGATACTATACTATTCTGTATCTACAGTAGGCACATAGCACTTTTTGCACATATCACTGTTTTGGCACCTAGCACTTTCTGTGATTAGCATTCCCATCATGATTCAATGAAATTTACCATGAGATAGATGGTTATGCATCAGTCCAAGTAGCAATAGATAGGTTATTTTTTATACTTAATCTTCAGTGTTTTTTCTAATATATTTTTTCTAAACATTTTTTGATAACATTTTTGTGTAATACTATAGAATTGAATGATTTTTAGAGATGTTTTTGTGTGAATGCATCATGAATTTTTATGCTATTATGATGTTTTTGATCAGTATTAAAATATGAAGTTATAACTGCTTACCTGACTGAGCCTCTCCTCTCTACACTTTAATTTGAATCTATGAGTACTTAAACATTGTCTGTACTTACCCATGTGACCCTCACCTTGGTTTCCCTTGTATATTGGTCCCCCGGTCCATGGTTCAGGGGATACCCATAATTTTTTGTTAAACCTATATCTATCCTGGTGGTCATTTTGGATTTTGGGTCTGTACACAGTGAAACAGGGAGAGCTATTTGTACCTGGAGGCTGCCTAATGGCTGTTGTTAAGCGGGTATGTATACTTTGGGGAGTCATGAGTATTTTTCCTTGGTCCCCATAGTGATTCCCTTGATTTTGTGTGATTTCCTGTTTGTGGACTGTTCTGGGTAGATCTGTGAATCCACAAGAAAACCCCAAAAGGCATTTGTGGTGCTCTTAATACTGTGGGGCCTTGCCCGGGGACCATTGCCCATTCTCCTCCCCCAAGGTTTTGGAAGGAGAGAAGGATTTTCTCATAAAATGGATTTAGAGGAGGGGCCAGTTAGGAGTTGTGCTTGTCTTCATATGACTGGCCGCTGACAGGCAGCAGCAATCCAGGGAGAGTGATTCAGGGACCAGCCTTATTCATTACGGGGTCCATTCATCCACTGTATCAGTGAGTCATCCTGCTGGCGGTCTGCATAACCAGGCAGGTGACTTTGTCACAAAATTGTACACTTACAGAAAAAAGGAAAGGAAAAGTAAAGAGGTCCCAAAATGAAGTTTGGGTCAAAAGTTGGGAACAAGGCCGATTACAGTATCTACAGCTAATCATGAGGCTTACGTTAGCTTTAGAGGCACCATAGGTTGTTTTGGGGAGGATGGTCCCCCAATCAAAACTTTTATCAGGAAGTCACCAGAAGGGCCAGGAAGAGGGAGGCCCACACTGCCTACTTCCATGTCCAGGTTCTGATGAACTCTTGGCAACAGCGGTTGCTGGTTTTACCATCCAAAAACCTAGAATGAGATGTTTGCAGTTAGAGGTTCTTTTCAAATTGTTTGCTGCACTTTGACGTAATGTGGACTTTTGTGGTGCAGCTGTTCTGCTCCACTTACTTTTGGGGCAGATCATACATTCTTAACCAATGTACCAAAGGGGAGATCCTCTGTTTCCCTGAGTTCTTCTGCAACATCCCCCAAAGATGGACAGAGTGTCCTAACACCACAGAGGACTGGACATTAGCGTTATTGATCTAGGGATTGGTTTTAACCAAATTCTTAGTGACCCCGGTACTCCTCATTTTTAGGGAGGCTCTACTGCCAGGGCTTTTACTGACAAACTAGTGCAGGGAGAAGTAGATTTGTGCATCAATATCCCTTGCAGAAAACAGATGATACTTTGTACCCTGACGAGAGCCTGTTAGATCAAGCCATCAAGATTTCTCATAGACAACGAAAAAGACTTGGATCAAGTTAAAGATCCAAATCTAGATATTTTATCTGTTTCAGAACTGATATCCATCACCGCACTGTGAGTCCACGCTTGTGGATCTTAAGAGTCTCACCTGGGAGTCGCAACTACTTGGGAAAAAGAACGCTTTTGAAAATACTTGGAAAATCCTCGAGGTTCAGTGCAGCCACTATGGCCAATGCATCACAGACAGCAGTCACCTGCCCCATCTTCCTGAGGTAACCTCAAGTTACAGGCTCATACCCCATATCTTTCTTGCAGCTGGCTCAAGACACACACAACTTGAAGGGGCCTCTCTTCTCACTGCTACATTCAATCATCCTCCCCTGCCTTATACAGGACACTTTTCTTTAAAGCCTCTTTCAGTAGCATTTAATTAAAAATTGTTTTTACTGCAGGGGTCTACTCCTGGGGCTTAGAGTCCGCAAAGGGAGTTTAGTGCCCAGGGGCCATTGTCACTTTGATGGGGACCTGTCGTTGCTAGTGAGCTTAGCTGAAACTCCCCCAGGCAAAACAATGCACAGAGGCACGCACAGATTAAATGAAGCTTGATATTGTGTACATTTCATGAAAATATAGTGTCAAAAAGGAAGATGTAAGGTTCTTTGACATGCATTACTTCCCCCATCTCGATGAGAATGGATTAAGCCTCTTCTCTATTGCTGCTAATTTGAAAAACATGTTCATGATGAAATATGGACACTGCCTTTGCTGTACCTGCATCATTTTCCTGAATCAACTCGATTTGAGGGCTGCATGTATCATTGTGATTCTATTCTGAAAAATACAAGAGAAACACATACATTCCTAAAAGAGGAAGCCCTTTCTTGTCAGGCCTGGGGGATAGGTTGATGTAGTAAGGCAGGTGTGCCACGCCTGCAGCCTGTTCCTTTGTATGATAGTCTGATATGGCTGAGTTGGTGCACGTGGTGGTGCCTCACTCCATGGCAGCTCCTGAGGGGGGCGCTAGACCTGCAAAGTGTTGGGTTCCTCAAAGGTTTTCATGATTCCATCACCGGAAAAGTCCACAGTAGATCACTTAGATCTAGCAACCAATATACCTGAACCAATATACCTGATGCTTCCTCGGTGCAGTACCATGAAGACTGAAAAAGGAGCTTTTTACATTGCAGCTCCAAAAGCCTGGCGCAATCGTCCATTAGATCTAAGATGCCAGAACTTCTTAGACTCTTTCAAAGGAAAGCTGAGAACGTGGCTGTTCGCCTGACTTCCATCCGAGGCTAGCTCTAGTTGAGTATCCTTCTTCTGGGCCTGTTTGCGATTCGTTTTCTGTCCGTCTGTCTGCGCCCTGATGCCCATGGGTCCAAGGTCTGCGCTATATAAATGTATTAAAGTAAAGTACACTGGGGTCTGCCAGCGGGCACTCAGTGAGGGGAGCAGTGGTGCCGCTATGGGCCTGGGAGGGCCCGGGCCCCTCCTCTGAAATCCCCCCCCCCGCACCTCCCTACCTGAGCTGTGCTACTTTCTCTGCACTGTCTGCAATAAATGCTGCCGCACAACAATGAAGAGCTATTAAGTCACCCTGCAGCCAAGAGCAGCCCTTCCAATTATAATGTAGTGCACACAACTCCTCCTGATGCATCATTAGTGACTTAATGGTTTAGTGCCTACATTCTTATGGAAGGAGAGATGCAGAAAAGGGATGTGGTAGTTGGTGTGCACAAAAGATTCTCTGCAGGAGTGCTCTGACGTCACACATTGCCCTTTTATAGGTCCCCCTCTACTTTTGTCTGTGGCCCCCTCTGTGCTCCTCTTAAATTTGATTTCTGGTGATGCCACTGGAGGGAAGCCAAGGACACATGTGGTTGCTATTTGATACAGGGCTGCAGCACCTACACCAATTAAAAGTTGAAAGCTGGCCTTTCTTCTATGCAGAGAACGCCTGAGTCATGGCTCAATCTAGTCTGGTAGCCGGGCTCCTTCTGGTTTGACCATAGGTGGTGTTAGGATACTGTCAGGGAATCAACAATCAAGAAAGGGACCTAAAATTCCTTGGTACAAGGGCCATGACAGGGTAAAGCGCGTGACGTCATGACGCCCCGTTGTCCCGATGCAAACAGGAACCTCTGTGTCTCGCTTTTCAAGGCTCTTACATGGAACGCTGTGCAGGATCGGTGCTCCTAAACTGCTTTTTAGCGATGAATAGCTTCTTGGCGATTGTTGCTTAGTGTCTTTGTTGCTTCTGAGATTCCTCGTTGCCGGCTCATGCCTGTTTTCTTGGATTTCTTCTGTGGACCTTCCTGATCTGCTGTGGTTGTCTGTTTGGCTGGACAGATTTTTTGGATAACGGATCCTTGCCTGCCGACTGGATATTCTTTGGATTTGGCCTTCTTTGGATACCGTGCTTTGGAACTGGCCTTCTGCATCATCCCGGGAATTGACTGGAACTGTGCATCTTTAGACCCTCCTTGCTCTCTGTAGTTGTGCCCTTGTGCTGTTCCAAAGTAGGCCCCTGCATGTCCTGAACTTGGTGGCAGTGGGTATGCCCTTATGCCATTTGGGTTGGCTTTCTGGACCCCTGGACTGTGTATCAGCTGTCACCTAGCGTTAGGCGGATTTCCTGGTCTATGGACCTCCTCATAAATGGTAGGAGAATACTATTGGCATAGGTTAATTGTTCTCTACACATGATATACAGGTAGGATACGGGTACTCTGGGAGGTAAAAGGGGACTTGAGACATATCCCAGAATATAACTAATTGTGCTTTTGTTGGTTCCGTTACAGCTTGTTCTTTGCGTCCACCTGCCTTTTCACCTGAGCCCCTGGCGTAAGTGATGTATTATCAATCCACAGGCTCTGCTCGCAAGATGAAAGTCTCCCTAATCTAGGAGACCCACGACTCTTGCATTGTGCTAGTGGTGGGTTCACAACAGATACCCATCCCTTAGAATCCAGAGTGAAATCTGGTTGTTGTATCACAATGCTTTCTGACTGTTCCCCTGAAATATCAGGTGGTTTTCTGCTAAAATCTAAGATATGTTCCTGGTTGCTGTTCTATTAGCCTTTCTTTTGTTATCCCCCATCCTCCTGTTTTTTCCCTTTCCTGCTCTAAATGTTTGCCCTGATATTTCTTTGGTTGACTGCTCAACGTTTATGGCAGTGTTCTTCTTACTGCTAACATCCATATTGGTTTCTGCAACTACAGATAAGTTTTGGTGGGCATTTCCTTTTCCTCTGCTAGGCTTACTGTCCGTGCTATGTGCTTTGGTCCCTGCTGCATTCCAAGAGACTAAACGTTGCCTTGGGGAAGGGCCTAACATACTTTCAGTCCCCAAGGAAAACAGAACTAATGGGACTGCTTTGTGACCCTTGACAGCTAATGGGGAAATCAAAAACACTGCCAGATATTTTAATATATAATATATATATATATATCCATTACCTCTTCCTGTCTCTCCCCCCTTGACTTCCACCCTCCCCTCTACTCCCTCTCCCCTTTCCCTTTCTTCCTTCCCATACCTCTCCTCTTCCTTCCCAAATGCAAATTGTTCTACATGCTGTTTTTCAGGTTTGAATCATGTTTATTTTATTGCTTCTCTGTTCCATGGTTAATTTATTTTGATTGTTATGCTGTAAAGCACTTTGGTGTAAAGTGCTATATAATATATATATATATATATGAGGCTTCTCTGAGCGCATGTGTAATAAAATCCTATTAAAAAAACAGTTCGAAGCTTCATTTTCCTGCAATTTCATACTCAGAAAAAACCCTTTGCACAATGCAGTATGCTGGAACTAAATGCAGAAAAGGAATGGCCTTTCCTATGGAAACCCTGCAAATGATAAGCGAAACAATGTTCACTGCATGCCACATGCTAATTGAACATCGCTGGCCACTGCAGCTGAGGATTTCATATATAATTATAGCCTTCTTCTGTTTTGCTGATGTATGAACACAAAGGGCTGCTAGGCGCTTGTGCTTGGGGTATTTGGTAAGCCAATTGGCATTCCCCACTGCAGGGAAGCCTACACACACTTTGGGAGGTCTAGCCCAATTTTACCGACTTACACTTTCACTGAATACATTTTTACAGTTTTATTGTTGCAAAATGTTGATGGTAAGTTGGGGTAAGGTATATATAGGGGTGGGGAGTGATGGTTGTAAGGGTGGGGAGTGCAGGGTGGTCCTCCCCCACATTCTGCAGTAAAAAAAGTGAAAAGGTCAGTAAAACAAATTGCTAAGAGTGTTTGCCAGCAAAAAATATTCGGCAATCATTCATAGAACCCTTTGGAAAAGTACCATGCATAATGTAATATTTCCAGTGCCAGTAGTTGTGTGATGGTTGGATATCTACAAATATAATATTTGCTCTTTGCACTGATAATAATGGCAATTTATGAATGGAAATTATTGAACTTCTGAAGTTGCAAGAATTGATCTCATTTGTTCACCAAAGTGGGAAATGATCCTTCTTTGATAATTGGGATCATCAACAGTCTGATTCTAGAGATAGGGATTGCTTTTTGGCTAGCTATCTTTGAGGAGAATACATTGCATTCAAACATGTTGGAGTCTGGTTCAGTCTCAATTCTCAACAGATGATGCCTTCCCTTCAATAATCTTGTGATGTCTTGTGTACCTTTGTGACTTCTCTGGACACACAGTGTATTTGCGTGGTCCCACTTGAAGTCCTGTGCTGTGAGACCCTACCGCTTAACTGCTGAGCTTTAATCAAGTCTATGCAAAAAGGACGTGCATACACGTCCTTAGCACATAAGGGGTTAAGAACAATGATCCTACAAATTATCTGCTTTGTGAAGAGGCCCACCCTGTGAAGCACCACCCACCCATATGCACTGTTTGTAGCATCCTTAAGGAGAGCTTCAGGTACTCAAGTTAGGCCTAAGTGGTCTTACGGAAACCCAGATACTTCTAGCAGGGCCATTGTGGGGAATAAAGACCTGTGTATCCTATAAAGGAAGGATGCCCAGTGCACACTAGTCTGTATGATATTACCACAGTTCTACAATACATCAGGTGCATGGAGCTTTATAATTCAGTTCTCTAGCCAGAGCCGATGTTAACAATTATACATTTATGTAACAGCCAACTTCGCTGTTAGTCCTCAGCTCTCTAAACTGGATACAACTCTTCAATTATCTATCCAAAATAATGTAATCAATACAGTTTCTCAGACACGTTATCAATGTATTTCATAACAAATAATCAGAAAACAATCTCTTCATAGTATTTGTACAACATATTTCTTTATAACATGTATTCAAACCTGAAAAGAAAACTATTTTTAAAAAAAGATCAAGTTCTTTTGTTTTCCTTTTTTTCAATGTATTGAGAATTGAATGATTCACAAAAGCTCCAACACATTTCGGATTAATGTATCCTTTATCAGAGGAGGCATAACACTAGGAATTGATGAGACTAGTTTTGTATAAAGATCTTTATTGATCAGATTTCATCTTTATTTATCAACGAGAGTAGAGGATGGAATACATTGATGCACTGATGGCATCAGAGATAAATTATGGCTATTAAACAACTAGCTTCTATGTCACTAGCACTTTGTTTATATAAGCACATGATTTTTACTGTTTTTTATGTATTATGAATACAATTTAAATGTTTTGTAAGTACAATTTGACTGATGGTATTGCTGTTGTGTAGAATTTTCCACTTTGTATGTAACCATGTTATCTTTGATTTTCATAAAAAAGAATAATTCATTCATTCACTAGCCTTGTTAGTTAAATAATTTCTACCATTTCTGGTTATCCTGGATTATTCCTTCCCAACCTTCAAATTATAGCTTTATACCAAGTGAAGATATATTCCTTGCTTTCTCCAAGTTCTAAATAAATATGGCAAATGTTAAATAGTTGTCTAACTCCATTGATCAGCTAAAAACTATAGAAAAATAGTTAGGGATTTACCCTAAATTCAGATGTTGATGGTAAATGTGTAAACTAAATCGGTCTACCCTCAGTTATGGGCCCTCTCTCGTTCTAGTAGACTGCACTGCAATTAAGAATATTGAAGTTGATTTATTAATTAACATTTTTTTTGTTCATGGAAGTGGTCAGGATTGACCCTTACTAAAGCATATATTTATCCAAAAACGCATTAGGGCTTGATCTTGTTTTTAAAAAGAGTTTTCTTTTAGGGTTTGAATAAATGTAATAAAGGATTATGTTTTACAAACATTATAAAGAGATCGTTTTGTGATTTTTGAAAACTTTTATAAACTACTGTGATAACTTGTTTGAGAAACTGTATTTATGAAATACTTTTGGATGAATAATTGAAAAGTTGTTTTTCATTTAGCGTGCTGGGGACTAACAGCAAAGTTTCACTGTTACTTAAATGTGGCTAATAGACCTGTGGTCAGGATACTCTGCTGTATGCAACGAGTTGGTGCTTCATACTGTCTAATGCCATCCCAGAGTGCTTAGAAACTCTATTTGTGCACCATAGTCCTCTCCATGACATGAGGAGATCTAATACATCCTAGCTGACCTGAACCATTACTTCATTAGTTTTAATACCTGTGTGTGCTCCAGGGAGAGCCTTGGAGTCGTGTAGATAGCTCAGGACCACTAGCATTTTCCAGCTACTGGCAGTTTGTAGACATCAAGTCAGCAACATGGCTCAACATGGGTGCCCTCCACAATTGACCTGGAGTACTCTAAGGATTTTTAGTCTCTAGCTCTCAACTAAAGACTAATTAAAGATCTATCATTGCCCAGAGTGTTCATGAGAAGGCACTGTCAACCACTGTTGAGTGGAATGAAGATGTGATATACTCTTGTGCTTGCTGCTTGCTAATATTTTCATATTTTTATAAGTAAAAAAAAACTATTCTGATGTCTTTTATCATCTTTCGATTTCTTATGTATAATTGTGTGATATTTGTCTGTGAGCAGATGGTTATATTTTTGTGCTAATCTCCTAAAACCTTACTGATTAATCGAGATTGCATTTATATGCCATTCGGCAATCTGAGACTGCCCATTAACCTTCTTGAGAGTACAACCAGAATATTCAGCGTTGCCACTTTAAGATGGACAAGGGGCTCTTGAGAACATTTGCTGCGCAGGGAGCAGATGGTTTGGGCTGGTGGATTGTTGTTTTCTAGGGAATGTATGTTTAATTTTAGCGTTTTGCTGAATGCTTTTGGTAAGTTCTAACAGTTCTTGTTTTGGGGTCCTTACATGGGTGGTGACAATGATCAGGATTTCTGTGAGTGGTTCTCAAGAGAAGTCATTGAAGAATTGGTGTATGATTGGCTTGGGTTGGATGTTGTTGGACGGGGAGGCATGTGGATGGACAAGCTGAGGGGCAGGAGTGTTATGTGTATGTGTGTTGGCAAGGCTCTTGTGGTGAAGTCCAGTATGTTCCTTTTGTTGTGAGTTGGATTGTTGTGTGCAGGGTGAGGTGCAGTATGTTCAGTATGTTGAGTAGTGCTCCCTTCATAGTCCTTGTGGCAGTGTTGTCTGTGAGGTTGACGTCCCAGAGGAAGATGGTGGGTACGAGGTCAAAAGACCTTTTTCTTTTTTCCGCCTAGAAAAAAGATTGATTTAGAAACACTGCTCTGTGACTGCACAGATCGGTCTTTCTAAATCGAATTGTCAGCGACAGGCATGCCAGGATCCGGAACCGGCCTTGACGGAGAATGAGTACATTTATGTATGTGTGTGTGGTTGGTGTTCGTGTTTCTGTGTGTGTTTGTGTGCGTTATGGTGAGGGTCTTGGGATGGGAGGGCAGGGAGGTAGTTGGGGTAGAAGGGGCTGATGGAGGTGGGTCCTGGAAGGTGAAACCACCCTATTTTGAGCAAATGCTGCAAGCGAGGGTGAGGGTGGGGGGTCAAGGAAATGTCCACCTATAATCGGCTGTAAAAATAATTGGTCTTTTTGTGAGGCCACCTACAAAAATTGAGAAAATGACATAGGCCACCTGGTTCTATGTGAGAAACATGGTGGTGACTAGGTTGATGCAGTTGTCAGTGGCGACTGTGTTGGGTTTTGGTGATCAGTAGATGAGGTTGAATGTGACATTGCCTGTGGAAGAGACTTGGGGAGTGGCAGGAGAGTGATTCAAAAGAGCTATTGTTGGCTGCTTCAACTAGAATGGGGTGGTAGGTTGGCTTGTGAATAATGGCGAGACCTCCTCCGATCCTTTGAAGCCTACCACTGAGTTAACTCATTTAGCCATTGGGAATGAGGACATCCACAATGTGTGTAGTACTGGATGTCTGTTAGGTTTCATTGATGAAGAATGTATGTATGTCAAGGGTGGTACTGGTGTCTACAAGGTTGGCTGCAGATGTTATTACTGAGCTTCATGTGTGAGCATCAGCTTCCAAATCCTTGTCGAGGCTACTGTGTGGATTGGTTCTAGGGTGATGCAGATGAGGTTGTTGTGGTGTAGTGTCCATGTTAACTTTGGTGGGGTGCAAAGTATACATTGGGCCTCATTCCGAGTATGGCGGTAAGGGATAGCGGCCACCGGTAACGAGACCGGTGGCAGTGATCCCTTACCGCCATACTCCGAGTTCCCTTTGCGCCCTCGCCCTTAACGCCTGCTTTGAGCAGGTGTTAAAGTCGAGGGCGCTAAGGGGCCTCCAAGCCAATAACAGTGACCGTAATGAACGGTCACCGTTATTTGCATCTTCCCCATTCCCATTGAGCCCTATGGGGGCTCATTTGGGAATAGGGAAGAGCCTTGGTGAATGGGGAATTACCGCCCCGCCAACCTTGGAATGGGGCGGTAATTCCGCCATCCACCAAGGCGCTGCCGGTCCGGGTACGGCGTCAACCAAGGCTTTAATAGCGCCATTGGTTAGCGCCGTACTCGGAATGAGGCCCATTGTTTGGTGATACTGCTGAGGGGCTGTGGAATGAGTGGCGTGAGGAACTTGATATACAGCTTATTTAAGGTGCAAGGTGTAAGGGTCCTGGCCCTTTCCAGGTTCTCACATACACAAACTGAAATTGTTCTTGTCTTTGCCTGCCTTCACTTGAGGCAAAATCCCCAGAGAGCTAAGAGATAGGAGGGGAAAGGAGTGGGCGAGACATGCAAGGAGATCCAGAAAAAAGACAGATAAACACAGACCAACAGCGCTTGCCTAGAGGGCGGGGAACAGGTCATATGACCGTGTATCAGCTAAACAGTGCAAATAAAACAAGCATCAGCAAAGTCAATAGGTTTGGCGTGTTCTGTTGTTCAATACAGTTGGCATTGATAGCCTTCAGGAACCAATGATGAAAAGTTAAGAGAGAGAGAGAGAGAAAGTGATGATGCAAGGAAAGGAGGATGCAAAAGAGAAGGTGCCATCGGAGGTGAACAGGGCAGGATATGAGCGCATGTGGCTGAGAGTGGGAGGGCAACATCAAGAGTGAGAGTGTAGCAGCAAAAGAATGAGAGAGAATGCAAGGGTAATGTAATGTAAGTGGTCTTGTATAACACCCTTCTGCCAGTACTGGTGACCTTGCTGAGCAAGGGTGAGAGCGAAAGTGATAACAAAAAACTATGCAATAAGGGTGCACGCATGGATGCATGCAAGGGTGTGAGGAGAGAGAGGTATGGTGCAAGGAGAGAGAGAGAGGGATAGTGCAAGGAAAGAGTGAGGGTGTGAGGAGAGAGAGGTATGGTGCAAGGAGAGAGAGGGATAGTGCAAGGAAAGAGAGTGAGGGTGTGAGGAGAGAGGGGTATGGTGCAAGGAGAGAGAGGGATAGTGCAAGGAGTGAGAGTGAGGGTGTGAGGAAAGAGAGGTATGGTGCAAGGAGAGAGAGGGATAGTGCATGGAAAGAGAGTGAGGGTGTGAAGAGAGAGAGGTATGGTGCAAGGAGAGTGAGGGTTAGTGCAAGGAGTGAGAGTGAGGGTGTGAGGCGGGAGAGTCAGTGTGTAAGGACAGAGAGTGAAGGTGCATGCAGACCCAGTTAAGGGCTGAGGAAAGAGAGAGTACGTATGCCAGAAGAGCGTTAGGGTGTTTGGCATTTAAGGACCTAATAAAGTGAAGCTATTGGCACATGTGTGCCTTACGGCAAGAAGGCATGCCTGTGGGCATAAGGGGAGGCTGCGGGGCAGATCACTTAGTATAGGCCCCACAGGGAGACAGTTTCGAGAGAAGGTGGGAGAGAGCGAGGGTATCAGGTTGGATCAGGACATCCTCCAAAGACTCGCTCACAGTATCATTCAAGGGTGTCAGTGTGCGGGTGGAGAGAGGCCAGCGATTGCAAAAGGACAATGATTGTGCGGCGAACATCTAATATTAGCCCTGGATGAGCATGGCTCTTTGGGTATGTAGGACAGGAGCACGATTTACTGGGTGTAATATCCTGACTTTGCTGCAGCTCTTATAATAGTGTCCTGTTGTATAGATATTATGCATCCATGATATATGATGTGTTATATATGTGTATATATATATATATTTTTTCTTTTCTTCTTCTCTCAGCTTGATGTCGCCAATAGGCCACTTACTGTGACCTGACTGCTCTACAGTTGACTTACACTCTTTGTACTGGTTATTCTTTATTATCGTGTTAGCCTTAGCCTTTTATTGGAGCTAAAATAAAGAAATTTAAATTCTGAAGTAGGGGAAGACAGAGCAGAGGCTATGGCTGCCATCATTGCCTATAGCAGCATGGTGTCTCAGGGGCTTAATCTGCCAGGCCCAATTGTGGGACAAGACTTTGGGGCTTACAGCCTAAGACCCTGAGACACCATGCTTCTAAGAACAGTGATGGCAGTGCCAGTGTGTCCCTGCTGCTCGGCTAGCCTCCAGCTTTGGCTATAAATGCACAACGCCCTTCAGGTGGGCAGGGCCTGCATGTGCTTCTTCAGGTGCCGGTTCAGATGTCTGAATGATACTCAAAGCTACATTTTACGGGGAACTGGAAACTCTACATATTCACTGCTTATTGGCCTTTTAGTGACACAGCCCCTCATTGGTTGACATGGCAGAAAACACTGAAAATAGCTATTGTAGTCCAGCCAATGGGTCCACAAGCTTTTCCAGTTGCAATGCCAGTCATAAAATCGACTTCTTAACACCCCGTCTCTTTTCTCTGCTCTCTGTAGCATTGTTCCACCATATGAGACAAACCAAAAGACTCAAAGACTGGTAAAAAAGGAAAGGGAGGCTCAGGACAGGCAAATAGTGTAGGAAAAGGTGGGAGAAACACAAACAAGCAGTGGTTGGCTGGTGACCAGGGCAACTGACAAGTGACGGTTCTCCTATTTGCACTAGTTGCACAACTTTGAAAGAAAATAATGCTGAAAGGCGGGTTCTTATAGGAAGGCAGTGGGTGGGAAAGGTAAAAAGAGCAGGAAAAGGAGGGAGAAACCAAGACAATCAGCTATTGGCTGGTGGACGGTGTGGGGCAGAGGTCATGTGGCTGAGCGGTAGGCTAAGTGGCCTGTCAATCATAATTACGTGTGTGCTCAATCACAGGGATCCAATCTGAATTAAAAACGGATCTTTTTACAGTGACAGGATTTTCAATTAATTCACTCACAGAACTGCCATGCTTAGTTATAATAGTTTCCGCCAAAGTTGTATGTTTTGTCAAAGCCTTTGATCTATCTGTACTCATGAAAGATTTTAAATTCTTATACATAGATGTTTCTGATGGAGCAAGAATCCTGCCATACAGTACTCAACTCCTCCAATTAAACCAAGCATTCAATGACACAAGTCCCAGCTCAAACCGTAAACTGACCATGGGGAGTAAAGATGGCAGATTAAGAACCTTTTTCCAAAGTCGAACTTCTAATTGGATCCAATCCAAGGCATAGGTTTGGGGATCTATTTCTGTACCATACAATACAGAAGCAACAACCTTAATTGCATACAAATCAATTAAAGGCTTAATTGAGAGCCTACAATATTTATACATAATCTTTCCCATTTGTTATATGAATTGATCTATTTCCCCTGCAGCCTTTCTATGACCCGGCCCTGGTTTGGGGGAAGTAGTAATTTCACAACTCGGGTAAATGATCTTCCCAACAGGTACTAGCTCCACAGCTTCCAAAAACCAAGAAAATCCATAAGATTTGCATTTATTTTTCAGCAAAACTAAAAATATGGGATTTTTTAGGTATTTATCTCCAAGTTATTATTCAACGCATAAGATGCTATGGTGTTCAATAGGTGCTTGAGGCATATGGGGGCTTGATCGATTAAAATCACACCCGTAACATAGGCCATCCAACTAAGCTTAAAGTCTCTGATCTTGGAGGAGACAAACTCACCTTTCCCCTGAAGATCACCAATATCATTGAGGTACACATTAAAAAGGTAGGAAGCCAAAATGCATCCCTGCCGGATGCCTCTATGTGTTTTAATAGCATTTGATAAATGCCCCTTTCCATCTAATCTTACTTGTACTACTGTATTCCTGTGTAGATACACAATGATCCCTAGTAAACGTGCAGGGATACCCCATACTTTTAACCTGGACCATAACAGAGCCCGATTAACAGTATCAATGGCTTTTTCAAACTCTATTAGGGTGGCATACAACATTTCTTTTTATTTTTTTTTACCCAAGATTTGGATCGTGCACAATTTAAGGCAAGGCCATTCAAATCAGTGCCCATCCCTTTTCGAAAGCCAGTTTGGAATGTCCTCAACTAATCTGTCTCCTTAACCCATGATTTCAATTCCCTCAATAACATACCCTAGAAGATCTTGCTTTCTGCATCAAGAAGGGCGATCAGCCTATAATTCACTTGCTCAGCACCAGGGGAGTTGCTAGGTCTGGAAAAGACCTGAGGCTACGCTAATGTCGGAACTGTTGGGACTGGGGTCTAGCTAGTCTTTTGGCTGTAGCTCCTGAGATTCTATCCGGGGCTACAACCAAAAGATCAGGGGCTATAGTCCCCTTAGCCCCCCCTAGCAACGCCCCTGCTCAGCACAATCGCCCTTCTTGTAAATCAGAATGACTATAGAGGCTTCCCATGAAGTAGTTCAGGAATTAACAATATCATGAAAGAGTAGGAACAAAATGTTAAACCATAGGATCTAATCCTTGTTTAATGCCTAGAAACATTTGTGTACAGGCACGTTATAAATGACTTATCATATCATATCATAGCTTATCAATATTTGATTAGTGAGGTCATTTGTAGGAGGACTTGTGGGTTATGGAACTGGTTTATAAGTGACCAAAAATTATTTTTTCTTTTTAGAAGCCAGTGTATGTAACATTTGTTCACCGTCCTTCTGAGCTGCTAAGTAACTATGTGCCCTAAACCAGTTCTTATATTCCTGCTTGAGAGCTCTCTTTTTATACCATACTCTTTGTTAAATGGAAGGGTCTTTTTTAACACTCTCCAATTCCTTCTCAAGGACCGCTTCTTTTCCAATACTATGTGATGAAAGCAATGATGGCGAACACTAGTGGGGTTACAAATAGAGTTTTCAGCAGGTTCATTACACACCAAACTATGTGCCTCATTATGAGAATGGAGGTAGCCATGCCGTTCTTACCGGCATGGCTACCTCAATTCCGGGTACCGAGTCCGGGTTCCTGGAATGGGGAAATACCGGGCCATTCCGACCTTGGAGGGCCCGGTATTTCCCCATTCAAGGAACCCAGACCATGTACATCCCCATTCCCTTTTGAGCCCCCATAGGGCTCAATGGGAATGGGGAGGATGCAAACAACGGGCCCGTTAATGTCGGGCCCGTTGTTTGCATCCTTGTCTCCTCGCGGCACCCGCTATGGACGCCTGGTTTTACCAGGCGTCCTAAGCAGGTCCCGCGAGGAGACCTTGTAATGAGGCGATAGGCGGTTAACGGGGCAGGCAGCCCTACCGGCGCTGTTAACCCCCTACCGCCTTTATTGTGATGAGGCCCTATGTAGAAAATGTGTAGCTGTCACAGATTCTATTTTTTCAGTCCACATTGTAGTCATTAAAGCTTTCCACAGATTTGTAATCAAGGTTGTCCCACCCATGGAAAACCTAGACACCCAATTGACCTTTTCATTAACCAGCAAATTAGTGGGTGTAAGTGAGTGAGTTGAACAAGCATCAAAATTAAAACCTGCCGTCAGCATATTATGATCGCTGAGAGATGTTGCCTCTACTTTAAAAGTAATGCACTTTGCAAACATTGAAGGAGATAGGACAATGTAATCATTTAATTGTGAAGTTAAGCCGTTATCCCACGTTGGATGAACTGCAGAGTCCCTTTCAATGCTCCCATTTTCCACTCTCAGTTTCCAATGAAAACATTAATTTCTTCTTTTTCCATTTTTAAAATGGGCAGCTTTCCTATTTTTCATTACTGCCTCTCCTATAAGTTGTGAATTTGAACCTCCTGCTAGAATAACATTATCCTCTGTATAGAACATCATAAATCTCCTAATTTCTCAGCAATATCTTTCATAAAAACCTCAATTTCAAAACATGCATGATTCCAGTAAATATTTAACAGCAGAATAACAGAGGCGACTGGGTCATCCTTTAAGTACATTTTTACAGGTAAAATACACTCTTTATCTGCTGATACCACCTCCAATAATTGTATTGCAGCTTTTTTACTAGCAATTAGCAAACCAATTAGCAAACCATTGGACGGGCGACCTCCATTTGCAATCTTAGACTATTATTGCATTATTAAATAAACATCAATATCAATAGACAAACCAGGCCTCCTGGAGAAAAGTGATATAAAAGTTCGAAAAAATACAAAACCGTTTTTTAGTAATTCATAAAACTAGTATGACCTCTAGTACTCCAGACTAAAATATTCAGACACGTCTGGGTTAAAGCCCTGTCCCACTATCCCCCAATCGCCTGGAACCTTTGGATAGGGTAACTGATAACCAAGACCAGTACCATTTCCTGGCGTTGAATTTCGAGGTGGAACTTCAAAACGATCAGAGCACCCAATGTCTGCAAAATATTTACATGTAATCTTTCACTTATCACCACATTTTTACTCTCCATGAAATCTGATTACACGGGTAAGAAAGACCGTTTGCTGAGTTGTTCAATTTCTTTGGGAAGATATCAGAGCCCAATGTATAGATTGCCTCAGCTTTCTCTAATAACAATTTAACCACAAGTGAAGAGGTCAAACACAATTCTATTATATCAGTTCGATACTCATCGAAAAAAAAGAATGAATGTCTTTTTGTTGACAATAGACGTAATGATGGGACCTCATGTAAAAGAGCCAAAACATTAGCAGGCCGATTCATGTAATTCTTCCCAAAAGTGTCGCACGCGGCTGGCGCACAGCGTGCCCGTGCGAATGTCTGCGCCAGCCGCGTGCGATAAAACCAATTCCCGCGTACAGCGTATTCATGGATTCTCGCCGCCAAAAGCAGACGTGGCGCAGAGTGGCGCAGCGACCCTGCAGCAGCGCCAGTTACGCCCCCAAGAATGCCCTCGCGCAAGGAAAAGCCATCGAGATCGCAAAACCATCGCAAAGGGCTGCGCCAACACTGTACCAGTTTACCGGACTGGCAAAAGCGGGGAACGCGTATTACGGGTGTCGGGAACACACGTGCGCGAGAAGATTCACACGCGATCGGGCCAGGGGGAGCGTGTGCGTGTATTTCAGGGGTGCGCGACTAGTCCTACACGCGAATGGCCTGGGTGCGTGTATTCCAGGGATGCGTGAGAAGTCCTACACGCGAATGGCCTGGGTGCGTGTATTCCAGGGGTGCGCGGGAAGTTCTACACGCGAATGGCCTGGGTGCGTGTATTTCAGGGGTGCGCGGGAAGTTCCACACGCGATTGCCCTGGGCGCGTGTATTTCAGGGGTGCACGGGAAGTTCCACACGCGAATGGCCTGGGTGCCTGTATTTCAGGGGTGCGCGAGAAGTTCCACACGCGATTGGCCTGGGCGCGTGTATTTCAGAGGTGCGCGAGGAGTCCCACACGCGATTGCCCTGGGCGCGTGTATTTCAGGGGTGCGCAAGAAGTTCCACACGCGATTGGCCTGGGCGCGTGTATTTCAGGGGTGCGCGGGTAGTTCCACACGCGATTGCCCTGGGCGCGTGTATTTCAGGGGTGCGCAGGAAGTTCCACACGCGATTAGGCTGCGTGCGTGTATTTCAGGGGTGCGCGGGAAGTTTCACACACGATTGGGCTGCGTGCGTGTATTTCAGGGGTGCGCGGGAAGTTCTACACGCGAATGGCCTGGGTGCTTGTATTTCAGGGGTGCGCGGGAAGTTCCACACGCGATTGCCCTGGGCGCATGTATTTCAGGGGTGCGCGGGAAGTTCCACACGCGATTGGCCTAGGCGCGTGTATTTCAGAGGTGCGCGGGAAGTTCCACACGCGATTGGGCTGCGTGCGTGTATTTCAGGGGTGCGCAGGAAGTTCCACACGCGATTGGGCTGGGCGCGTGTATTACAGGGGCTCGCGGGTGGTTTCACACGCGATCGGGCCTGGGGGAGCGTGTGCATGTATTTCAGGGGTGCGCGAGAAGTTCCACACGCGATTGGCCTGGGCGGTGTGTATTTCAGGGGTGCGCGGGAAGTTCCACACGCGAATGGCCTGGGTGCGTGTATTTCAGGGGTGCGCGAGAAGTTCCACACGCGATTGGCCTGGGTGCGTGTATTACAGGGGCTCGCGGGTGGTTTCACACGCGATCGGGCCTGGGGGAGCGTGTGCGTGTATTTCAGGGGTGCGCAAGAAGTTCCACACGCGATTGGGCTGCGTGCGGGTATTTCAGGGGTGCGCGGGAAGTTCCACACGCGAATGGCCTGGGTGCGTGTATTTCAGGGGTGCGCGAGAAGTTCCACACGCGATTGGCCTGGGCACGTGTATTACAGGGGCTCGCGGGTGGTTTCACGCGCGATCGGGCCTGGGGGAGCGTGTGCGTGTATTTCAGGGGTGCGGGAGAAGTTCCACACGCGATTGGCCTGGGCGCGTGTATTTCAGGGGTGCGCGGGAAGTTCCACACGCGAATGGCCTGGGTGCGTGTATTTCAGGGGTGCGCGAGAAGTTCCACACGCGATTGGCCTGGGCGCGTGTATTACAGGGGCTCGCGGGTGGTTTCACACGCGATTGGGCCTGGGGGAGCATGTGCGTGTATTTCAGGGGTGCGCGAGAAGTTCCACACGCGATTGGGCTGCGTGCGGGTATTTCAGGGGTGCGCGGGAAGTTCCACACGCGATTGGCCTGGGCGCGTGTATTACAGGGGCTCGCGGGTGGTTTCACACGCGATCGGGCCTGGGGGAGCGTGTGCGTGTATTTCAGGGGTGCGCAAGAAGTTCCACACGCGATTAGGCTGCGTGCGGGTATTTCAGGGGTGCGCGGGAAGTTCCACACGCAAATGGCCTGGGTGCGTGTATTTCAGGGGTGCGCGAGAAGTTCCACATGCGATTGGCCTGGGCGCGTGTATTACAGGGGCTTGCGGGTGGTTTCACACGCGATCGGGCCTGGGGGAGCGTGTGCGTGTATTTCAGGGGTGCGCGAGAAGTTCCACACGCGATTGGGCTGCGTGCGGGTATTTCAGGGGTGCGCGGGAAGTTTCACACGCGATTGGCCTGGGCGCGTGTATTTCAGAGTTGCGCGAGAAGTTCCACACGCGATCTGGCCTGGGGGAGCGTGTGCGTGTATACCAGGGGTGCGCGGAAAGTTTTACACGCGATTTCAGCAGGGTACGTGTATTTCAGGGGTGCCGGGGAGTCCTACATGTGATTTGCCAGTGTGGGTCTTCCCAGGTGTTCCCTGTACACCATCCACGGCCCCTGCAGGCAGCCCACACCACAGGGGACTACCCTGCATCCCTGATCATGTCCCGCAGGCAGCCCACCCAACATGGGCATGCCCCCCAGCAAAGGCACATGTCTCCTTGCACTAATGATCACCAACTCATGTCCCCTTGCACCCCCACCCCCAGAATTGCGGGGCACCTGCCAGCAGGCCCCCACCCATGTCCAACTCATGTTCCCCACCCCCCGCACCCCCCAGCAGTGCAGGGGCACCCTCCACCAGGCCCCCACCCATGTCTCCCACCACCCCCACCCCCAGCATTGCGGGGCACCTGCCAGCAGGCCCCCACCCATGTCCAACTCATGTTCCCCACCACCCCCACCCCCCAGCACTGTGGGGCACCTGCCAGCAGGCCCCCACCCATGTCCAACTCATGTTCCCCACCACCCCCACCCCCCAGCACTGTGGGGCACCTGCCAGCAGGCCCCCACCCATGTCCAACTCATGTTCCCCCCCACCCCCACCCCCCAGCACTGTGGGGCACCTGCCAGCAGGCCCCCACCCATGTCCAACTCATGTCCCCCACCCCCCTACCCCCCAGCAGTGCAGGGGCACCCTCCACCAGGCCCTCGCCCATGTCCCATCCATGCCCCCTGCACCTGGGTCCCAACAATCCCCAATCATGTCCGTAATGGCCATCCTCCCCTGCCAAAAGGCCCAACCAACTATCACATCCACCCACATATCAAAGGCAATTACATGTTACACACCCAATGTAAATAATGCAAATGAACACATGTCTGTCACACACAATGGCTGCAAGTGAATGTTAAAACACCCAACATGACATGCATGAAAGCAATGAGATGATACGACACATTGAAGGATGAAAATAAAAATGTATTGAAAATCAACTTGAATGGAAATGAAATGAGAAAAACCACAAAGCAAAACAACCAAAAGAAGATGAATGTCCATGAAAAAAATCCAAAAAATAAAAAAATCCATTGAAGAACTATTTACAAGATAATCCCGGGTCCATGAGCCCAACCAAATGAAACCTAACTATGACAACTAACTAAAAACTGAACTATATACAAAAATGTGGCGCATTGTCCAATCGCAACCAAATAAAAAAAAAATTAAAGGAAACCTAACACTAACTATATAACTATATACAAAGGCAGCGGGCTAGTCCGACGGCTCACTGGTTGTTGTCATGGGCCAGGGCATCATCGAACTCCTGTTCAATGGCTTGGAGGCGGGCATGTTCCCTGGCCCCGAGGTCCCGCAGGGATAATGCAGTGTCCAGCTCCAACTCCCTGCGAAGACCCTCGAGGCACTCAGCCCGCCTCAGCGCACTCCGCATGGAGTCCTCCGCCCTGACCATTGTGAGCCGTTCCTCCTCTGCCCGCTGCCGCTCCGCACCTATCTGCTGGCACAACCGCTCCCACACGGAAGCCACTCCCATTCCAGGGTTCTCCTGCCCTCCGGCCGATGCCTGCACCCCTGATGTTGATGGCCCCGAGCCATGATGCCTCCCACGTTGAGCCTGCTGCTGCCTCCGACGCAACTGCCTGTGCCAGCACGACGGCATCCAGGCTGATGGAAACCACCGACGCCGTCGTGCAGGTGCCCTGCCTGATGATGCCGTCACATCCTCCATCTGCTGGGGTCCAGTTGCTGTGGTGTCCACCCCTGCTGGACCTCTGACTCCCGACTGTGGCAGGGATGGGATCCCCACCGAGCTGGCTGCATTGGTCAGGGCAGGTCCACAGGGGGCCCTGGTGGCATCTGGGCCGGAAGACGGCAAGGAGAACGACTGGCGTATAGTCTCCACAGAGGAGGAGAGGGCCGCCAGATTGGCCGACACATGCAGGAAACCCCCGAACATGGACCATCCCAATTGGGCCACGTCGGCACGGTGCTCTTCGTGATGACGTGCGTGCTCCTCCTGGGAAGCACGCACGGCATCACGAATCACAGCCGTGCGCATCGCGACCCCAATCAGGACCTTCTCCATACGGCCAGGGGTCCCCTCGTCCGCAGGTGGAGGGGGGTCAGATGACATGGACATCCCCTCTACCTGCGGACGGGCCTGGGACGGTGCATCCCTGCTGGTGCATGGTGGTGCACCCACAGGGTCAGGGACAGCGACGTGCACAGGCCCCTCCACGGTGACCTGTGCTGCCTCCTGCCCCTGCCCCTGGACTGCACCACTTGCACCAGCAGGGATGCCCCCACCAGGCCCCATGTGCTCCTCTGTGGAAACCACCAACCTGGATGGCTCCTCACCGTCTACCGCCGTAGCAGGCCCCTGTGGGGGCTCACCCACCCCTTCCGCTGCAGCCGTGGGGGCATCCCCGCCGCCTTGCTCCACAGCGCCGTCTCCGCCCTCTTCTTCACTAGCCGCTGCGTAGAGGGAGACATAGAACACAAGCATCAGGGTACTGTACAATGGTCCCCTAGACAGGAAGCAATAGCAGATGAGTGCCACTGTCAAAGTACACTTCCATCATGTCACTCCACAACACATGTGTCAGTCCAGGCAAAACACACACAGTGACAGTCATGGTGCATGCCATGGACATTTCCATACATGTCCAATGGACTCTCGAAACATACAATGTAATGGTACTCACATGCATCATGGGTCATGCCTATCACATGCACACACTTCACCTCAGACACATCCATCTGGCCCCGTCCACCCCAATCACAGTGCATACAAGGATGACTAGGCTGCATCAGTGAATCTGTAAATTGTCACAGACATGTGTCATGCATCCATGGCATTCACAAGTCACAGACACGCAGGTCAGGCACACAGACATGGATACCATATATGTACCTGGCATCAGCACCCATCCCTCACCCCCACCCATGTCCAGGAACAGAGACTGCCATGCTCTCATGTGTGCAATCTGCATAGGGCTCCCCATGTCGCATTTAAACACATGCAACAACCGTGCGGTTCACACATTACTGGTCGCACATGCATTACCATGATGTCCCTGCACACATACATGCGTACATGGCCTATGTCACACATGCAGGCAAGTATCAGACAACCAGCACACTGCAACATGCCCTGTCTCACACAGCAATGCTTGGCCACTTACCGCTCAACTCCAGACGGGTCTCCCTCTCAAGGACCTGGGCGTGGAGTGCTGGGTGTACGCGTTCCAGGACCCTCATCTGGATGGAACTCATGCGGCACCGGCCCCCCTCTACGAGGCGCTGGGCCTTTATGAGGGTCCTGGATGAGGGTCCTGGACCTCAAGTCCTCCCAGCGCTTCTTGACCTTCTGGATGGTGCGGGTTGCCCCCCCACCGCGTTGATGGCAACCACACAGTCGGCCCAGATCCTCTCCCGTCCTTCCTTGTTGGCGCGGGACGATCCGAAGAGGGCATCATACTGCCCCAGGACTTGCTCCACCAGGACACCAACTTCGGTGGCAGTGAAGCTGGTGCCCCTCTGCCCCTCTGGCCGGGGGTTGCCACTGGTGCCAGATGTTGATGTGCCGACATGGCAACCCCAGGGGCAGGAGTGGGTGGGCAACTGGGTCCTGGGGCTGGGCTGTGGAGCGATGTTATCCGAGTCGGGAGTCTTCTGTTCCAGCAGGGGTGGACACAGCAACTGGACCCCTGCAGATGGCTGATGTGCAGGCACCAAATGGCAGGGCACGGTGGCAGCAGGCAGGCAGGCAGCAGCAGATGGCACGTGGGAGGCTGCTCGGGGCACTGGGGGGCAGTGATTCGGCCTTCTGGGCAGGAGCGTGGTCTTCGGTGTGTTTTCGCGTGGCCAGCTTGATATGGAGTGATTTGGCACGTGAAAATCCTGCACGTCAGCGTGAAATTCGAGGAAAGGGCCTTAACGCGTAAGCGCGTCAGCACGCATACGCGATTTCATTGGACCAAAGGCCCTTACAGCGTAAGCGCGTCTGTGGTGTTTCGCGCACGGGCGTTGCCCTGGCAGGGCTTGGAGATCCCGCGTGCCTTTACACTGCTCTGTACGTGCTTTTCGTGCGGTGCGTGTGTTTTCCATCCGTTGGGGTTCACACGCTATTCCTTCACAGCGGGTGTTGGCTACGCGTTCTTCTACGCAGACGGTGAGTGGTACCCCGCTCCCCCCCAGGCCCGATCGCGTGAAAAACTTCACGCGAACCCCTGGAATACACGCACACACTCCCCCAGGCCCGATCGCGTGTGAAAACACCCGCGAGCCCCTGGAATACACGTACCCCGCTCCCCCAGGCCCGATCGCGTGTAAAAACACCCACACGCCCCTGGAATACACGTACCCCGCTCCCCCAGGCCCGATCGCGTGTGAAACACCCGCGAGCCCCTGAAATACCCGCACGCAGCCCAATCGCGTGTGGAACTTCACGCGCACCCCTGAAATACACGCACACGCTCCCCCAGGCCCGATTGCGTGTGTAAACACCCGCGAGCCCCTGGAATACACGTGCCCCGCTCCCCCAGGCCCGATCGCGTGTGAAAACACCCGCGAGCCCCTGAAATACATGCGCCCAGGCCAATCGCGTGTGAGAAGCTTCTCGTGCACCCCTGAAATACACGCGCCCAGGCCAATCGCGTGTGGAACTTCACGCGCACCCCTGAAATACACGCACACGCTCCCCCAGGCCAGATCGCGTGTAAAACTTCACGCGCACCCCTGAAATACACGCACACGCTCCCCCAGGCCCGATCGCGTGTGTAAACACCCGCGAGCCCCTGAAATACACGTACCCCACTCCCCCAGGCCCGATCGCGTGTGAAAACACCCGCGAGCCCCTGAAATACACGCGCCCAGGCCAATCGCGTGTGAGAAACTTCTCACGCACCCCTGAAATATACGCGCCCAGGCCAATCGCGTGTGGAACTTCACGCGCACCCCTGAAATACACGCACACGCTCCCCCAGGCCCGATCGCATGTGTAAACACCCGCGAGCCCCTGAAATACACGTACCCCGCTCCCCCAGGCCCGATCGCGTGTGAAAACACCCGCGAGCCCCTGAAATACACGCACCCAGGCCAATCGCGTGTGAGAAACTTCTCGCGCACCCCTGAAATACACGCGCCCAGGCCAATCGCGTGTGGAACTTCACACGCACCCCTGAAATACACGCACACGCTGCCCCAGGCCCGATCGCGTGTGGGCCTTCTCGCGCGTGTAGGACTTTGGCGCACATTTTTTTCCTGCGCAGGGACACTACCGCCTGCTTTCGGGTGGCGGACATGTATGGGCCTGTGCGCGTCTTTGGCCGTGCGCTGTTTTTCCCTATTCGATTCCATGAATACGTGTTGTAGGCGAGCGTGTGGGCGTTCTGCGCACTTGCCTCCTGTACTTCCCCCGTGACGCCCACATTTTCACGAGTTGTTCCCCATTCTGCGTGTGACGCCCCGTGTTACGCCTACTTTTGTTATGTGCGCCGCGCTATGTGCGAATTTGCTGTGGCCTTATCGCATGGCGTTCGATGACCTGTGCGCCAGCGTGCGCCGCGCACTTTTTCAGCGCACATCCCACATTTCGCGCGTGCACGGACTTCCACGAATAGATGTGCGATGTTTTCTGTGCGATAATCGCACTTGCACTGCGATTTTCGCTATTTCACTGCGAATCACACGTTTTCGCACACGTGCGCCGTTTTTTCGGCGCACGTTGATTCCATGAATCGGCCTGTAGATCTGTTCAAGGTAATTGGGTAATCAGATTTAACTATAAATTCTAACATTTGAAACTTCGGGTGAATATTTTCATTTAATGATCTGTTTTGTTCAGGCTCTAATTTATACAGCAAATAATGAGTAGCTATATGGGCTTGATATAAGGATCCCAACAAAGGCTGTGTGCATTTAGTAGTAACTGATTTAGGAGAAGCTGGACAGGCAGATTGCGCCATCTCAGTTTGGGTACTTGAATCCAACTTCTGGATTTGTACAGCCTTAGAACCGGGCATGGCACCTGTTCACAGATTGTGCTGAAGTGGCACAGGTATCACAGACTGTAATGTGTGAATCGACGAGGAATAAGAGAGTTAGGGTGTAATTCATAGAATTCGGCGCACAAGTGGGGCACACGGCTGGTGCACAGAGTGCGCATGTGGCAGCCTGCGCCAGCCGCGTGTGCCAAAACCCATTTCAGCGCACAGCGTATTCATGGATTTCAACATCCATAACCAGCCGTGGCGCAGAGCGGCGCAGCGACCCTGCAGCAGTGCCAGTAACGCCCCCAACCCCGCCTTGTGCGCCAAAAACATCACACAAATCCCCTACCTGGCACAAAGGCCAGTGGACCAGCATACAGCCATGTCCGACACAACACCTTCTGGCACCAGTGGCAACCCCCCAGCAGAGAGGCAGAGGGCTACCAGCTTCAGTGAAAAGGAAGTTGGTATCCTGGTGGAGCAAGTTCTGGGGCATTATGATGCCCTCTTCACACCATCGCGCGCCGACCAGGAAGGACGGAAAAGAATCTGGAAGGACATAGTGGGTGCCATCAACGCGGAGGGCGTGGCACCCCGTGACATCAAACACGTCCAGAAGCGGTGGGAGGACTACAAGTCCAGGACCTTCAAGAAGGCCCAGCGCCTCTTGGGAGCAGCAGATGCAGTGGGGTGCTGGGTCCAGCTTACCACCCAGAAGATGAGGGTCCTGGAGCGCATTCGGCCAGTGCTTCACCACCAGATCCTCAGAATGCAGGCCCGTCTGGAGTCGAGCGGTAAGTGGCCATGAATTCATGTTTAAAAAAGGGCATGTTGCAGTGTGCTAGTAATTAGCTACTTGGCTGCATGTGTGACATGGGTCATGTTCGGATGTGTGTGTGCAGGGACATGATGGTGCTGCATGTGAGTCCAGTCAGGCATGGCCCACATGGATGGTGTATGTGTTACAATGCATCATGCAGAGCAGCATGCGGAACGCACATATGTATGCATGCCTGTGTCTGTACTTTGACATGTTTGGGGTGTGAGAGATGTGTGCTGCTGTCATGGACATGCATGATGTACATGTCCGTGTGTCTGAGTAGTGTGTGACCATGGATGCATGACACATGTCCGTGACGATGTGTTCATTCACTGATACATCCTAGTCATCCTTGTATCCACTGTGTCTGGGGCTATACCGGGACAGATGCATGACCCTCTGGTGATGTGTGTGCATGTGACCAGAATGTCCTATGATGCATGTGAAAATCAGCCCACCATTGGATGCAACTACGGTGCCTTGGACATGGATACTAATGTATGTTGCATGTGTCATGCCTGTTCCTGCATGTGTGTTGCCTTCACTGACCCATGTGTTGTTGAAGGACATGATGGAAGTGATGTTTGACAGTGCCACTCATGTGCTATTGCTTTCTGTCTAGGGGACTATAGTTCAGTACCCTGATGCTTATGTTCAATGTCTCCCTTTACACGGCGGCGAGTGAAGAAGAGGGCGGAGACAGCGCTGTGGAGGAAAGCAGCAGGGATGCCTCCACCAGCCAGCGACGCAAGGCCCAGTCACCCTCCCAGGAAATACCATCATCCAGGAGCGAGGGGACTGGTGCCGCGTCTGCCACTACGGCTGCAGCGGAAGGTGCTGATGAGCCCCCACAGGGGCTTGCAACAGCGGAAGACGGTGCGGAGCCATCCAGGTTGGTGGAGTGTATAGAGGAGGAGGAGGCCGCTACAGAGCCACACATGGGGCCTGGTGGGGGTGGTACCACTGGTGCAAGTGGTGCAGTGCAGTGGCAGGGGCAGGAGACAGCACAGGTCACCACGGAGGTTCCTGTGCATGTTTCTGTCCCTGACACTGTGACTGCATCACCATGCACCAGCAGGGATGCCCCGTCCCAGGCCCGTCCGCAGGTAGAGGGGAGATCCACGTCATCTGGCACTCCTCTACCTGCGGACGAGGGGACCTGTGACCGGATGGAGTCCGTCCTGATTGGTGTCGCGTTGCACACACGTGACATTCGTGATGACGTGCGTGCTTCCTGGGGGGACCACACACGTCATCATGAAGAGCTGTGTGCCAACGTGGCCCAGTTGGGAGGGTCCATGGTCAGGGGTTTCCTACATGTGTCGGACAGTTTTGCGGCCCTCTCCTCCTCTGTGCACACTATATGCCAGTCGTTCTCCATGCAGTCTTCCACCCCAATGCCACCAGGGCCCCCTGTGGATCTGCCCCAACCAACGCAGCCAGCCTGGTGGAGATCCCATCCCTGCCACAGTCGGTGGTCCAGCAGGGGTGGACACCCCACCAAATGAACACCAGCGGATGGAGGATGTGCCGGCATCATCGGGCAGGGCACGTGCACGACGGCGCCGGTGGATTCCATCATCCCGGATGCCGTCGTGGTGACAGAGGCAGTTGCGTCGGAGGCAGCGGCAGGCTCAGCGTGGGAGGCATCATGGCTCGGGGCCATCAACATCACAGGGGCAGGCATCGGCCGGAGGGCAGGGGGACCCTGGATAGGGAGTGTCTTCTGTGTGGCAGCGGTTGGGCCAGTGAATAGATGCGGAGCGGCGGCAGGCAGAGGAGGTACGGCTCACTATGGTCAGGATGGAGAACTCCATGTGCAGGGAATTGAGGCGGGCTGAGTGCCTCGAGGCAACTCGCAGGGAGTTGGAACAGGCAATGACTGCATCCCTGCGAGACCTCGGGGCCAGGGAAGAGGCCCGCCTCCGGGACGTTGAAGAGGAGTTCGATGATGCCAGCAGGCCCCGATTTATTTCTCCCCACACCCCCACCCACCAGTGACGGGCACCTGCCAGCAGGCCCTGACTCATGTCTCCCACCCACCCAGCCACGAGTGACGGGCACCTACCAGCAAGCCCCAACTCATGTCCCCCACCCACCCAGCCACCAGTGACGGGCACCTGCCAGCAGGCCCCAACTCATGTCAGGCCCACCCACCCAGCAGTGATGGGCACCTGCCAGCAGGCCCTGACTCATGTCCCCCACACCCTCACCCACCCCCAATGATGGGCACCTGCCAGCAGGCCCCGACTTATGTCCCCCCACACCCCCACCCACCCACCAGTGACGAGCACCTGCCAGCAGGCCCCGACTCATGTCCCCCAGCCACCCACCCACCAGTGACAGGCACCTGCCAGCAGCCCCCCGATTCATGTCCCCCACCCACCCAGCCACCCACCAGTGACAGGCACCTGCCAGCAGGCCCCGACTCATGTCCCCCCACACCCCCACCCACCCCCAGTGACGGGCACCTGCCAGCAGGCCCCGACTTATGTCCCCCCATAGCCCACCCACCCACCAGTGATGAGCACCTGCCAGCAGGCCCTGACTCATGTCCCCCCACACCCCCACCCACCCAGCAGTGACGGGCACCTGCCAGGAGGCCCCGACTCATGTCCCCCACCCACCTACCCACCCAGCAGTGATGGGCACCTGCCAGCAGGCCCCGACTCATGTCCGCCAACACCCCCACCCACCCCCAGTGACGGGCACCTGCCAGCAGGCCCCGACTCATGTCCCCCCACACCCCCACCCACCCCCAGTGACGGGCACCTGCCAGCAGGCCCCGATTTATTTCTCCCCACACCCCCACCCACCCACCAGTGACGGGCACCTGCCAGCAGGCCCTGACTCATGTCTCCCACCCACCCAGCCACCAGTGACGGGCACCTACCAGCAAGCCCCAACTCATGTCCCCCACCCACCCAGCCACCAGTGACGGGCACCTGCCAGCAGGCCCCAACTCATGTCAGGCCCACCCACCCACCCACCCAGCAGTGACAGGCACCTGCCAGCAGGCCCCGACTCATGTCCTCCCACACCCCCACCCACCCCCAGTGACGGGCACCTGCCAGCAGGCCCCGACTTATGTCCCCCCACATCCCACCCACCCACCAGTGACGAGCACCTGCCAGCAGGCCCTGACTCATGTCCCCCAGCCACCCAGCCACCCACCAGCGATGGGCACCTGCCAGCAGGCCCTGACTCATATCCCCCACACCCCCACCCACCCCCAGTGACGGGCACCTGCCAGCAGGCCCCGATTTATTTCTCCCCACACCCCCACCCACCCACCAGTGACGGGCATCTGCCAGCAGGCCCTGACTCATGTCTCCCACCCACCCAGCCACCAGTGACGGGCACGTACCAGCAAGCCCCAACTCATGTCCCCCACCCACCCAGCCACCAGTGACGGGCACCTGCCAGCAGGCCCCAACTCATGTCAGGCCCACCCACCCACCCAGCAGTGACAGGCACCTGCCAGCAGGCCCTGACTCATGTCTTTCCACACCCCCACCCACCCCCAGTGACGGGCACCTGCCAGCAGGCCCCGACTTATGTCCCCCCACACCCCACCCACCAGTGAGGAGCCCCTGCCAGCAGGCCCAGTCTCATGTCCCCCAGCCACCCACCCACCAGTGACAGGCACCTGCCAGCAGGCTCCGACTCATGTCCCCCACCCACCCAGCCACCCACCAGTGACAGGCACCTGCCAGCAGGCCTCGACTCATGTCCCCCCACACCCCCACCCACCCCCAGTGACGGGCACCTGCCAACAGGCCCCGACTCATGTCCCCCACCCACCCACCCAGCAGTGACGGGCACCTGCCAGCAGGCCCCGACACATGGCCCACCAAACAACATGTCCTAACAAAACAGACCCATGGCCCTAATGCCAACCCAAATCCCCCTTTGCCCCTAGTACAAACATGCAACCATCCACAGCACCCACTCCCAAATTACCCATGCCATGTCAGTCTTAAAAGTACCACGATGCCCATGCACAACAGAGCCACACAGTGGCAACACATGACTGAGGCAATGTTCATTGACACATGTACAAAACCAATGATAGAACACAACACCAATCATGAAGTTAGAAAACATTTATTAAAAACATAATGAAGTAACATAGAGGAAATCAAACCTGAAAATCAATATACAATGACAGATATAACCCAAAAAAATGGTAATCCAATGAAAAAAAAAATAAACGTCATGTTGAATAAAAAAAGTGGTCCATTGCCAATGTCAATTAGAAATAAATAATCCAAATAAAAGAAAACCATTGATCCATGGGAAAATTGAAAAAGAAAGTATGTACAATTCTGCAACTATATACAATGGAAGTCCAAATGGTCGATGATCCACAAACAAAAGGAAACCTACAAAAAAGTCCTATGAATAAAAAACAATATACACGAAGTAGAGCAATGTCCATAAACTCCAAAATAAAAGAAAAAGCAAAGGAAGCCTAACACTAATGAACTATGTGCAATGGCGGCGGGCAAATCCAACGGCTCACTTGTTGATGTTCCGGGCCAGGGCATCATCGTACTCCATGTCAATGTCCCAGAGGCGGGCCTCTTCCCTGTCCTCGAGGTCTTGCAGGGATGCAGTCATGGCCTGTTCCAACTCCCTGCGAGTTGCCTTGAGGCACTCAGCCTGCCTCAATGCCCTGCGCATGGAGTTCTCCACCCTACCATAGTGAGCCGCGCCTCCTCCGCCCGCCGCCGCTCCGCATCTATCCGCTGGCCCAACCGCTGCCACACAGAAGACACTCCCAATCGAGGGTCCTCCTGTCCTCCGGCCGATGCCTGCCCCTGTGATGTTGAAGGCCCGAGCCATCATGGCTCCCACCCTGTGCCTGCTGCTGCCGTGTATGTGCCCTGCTGGTCGATGCCTGCAAGTCCTCCTCTTGCTGGGCCGACGTGGTCAATGAGGTATTCAAAATGACGTGCATTGTCCTCATGAGAACCCTGCACGTCATCCTGAATACCACGTTGACGCAACGCCACCCCAGCTAGGACAGGCTCAACCCGGTCCTGGATTGCCACGTCTGAAGGGAGAGGAAGGCCAGTTGTTGTTCGCGCAACCCCTCCGGGAAAACGGGTCTGGACGAAGGCATCCCTGCTGGTGCAGGATGATACAGTCACAGGATCGGGGACAGGATTACACACAGGCACCTCAGCGGCTGCCTGTGCTGCCTCCTGTCCCTGCCCCTGGACTGCACCACTAGCACCAGTGGAATGCCCCCCTCCAGGCCCTGTGTGTGGGCCTTCCACGGCCTCCTTCTCAACCAAACTCCCACCAACCTGGATGACTCTGTGCCATCTTCCTCCATAGGCCCCTGTGGGGGCTCAGCTGCCCCTACTGCTGCCGAGGAGTCCACCTCCAACCTCTGCCTCTTGGACCGTCCCTCGGCAGCTGCGGCCAGGGACACGGAACCAGACTCCTCAATCCTGGAAGAGATGACAACGTGGGAGGAGAGCTGGGCCTTGCGTCTTCAGCTGGCGGTGGAATCCCTGCCTCGGTGCTCCACAGCACCGTCTCCGCCCTCTTCATCAGTCGGCGCTGCAGGCAGGGAGAGACAGAACACAGGCATCAGGGCACTGTACAATGGTAGGATACACATGTCAAAGTTGCACATGAGTGGCAGTGTCAAACTTCACAGATGCCATCACACTCCCCAACACTCATATCATTTGAACCCACACACATGCAGAATTTGACAATAATTGTGCAGCAGGCAGCAGCATCCATACACACACAACAGCATGAACATCCGATGGTTGGCATGACGTCACAAGCAACATGGGGAGTGCCGAACACATGCACACGCGCCAACAGACAGACATGCATCTGTACATATCCACCACCTGTCACAGTGCAATCATCAGCAACTATGTCACATCTGCCAATTGTGTTCCTACATGTCTGTGTCACATGCATCCATGGCATTTCAGAGTCCCACACATGTCAAACACACACATGTACATGTATGCCGTGCACATACATGAAGGTGGAACCAGCATCCATGTGTCACACCCCAACCATGCCATAGTACATACACAGAAATGCAAACATGTGTGCATCTCCACATGCAGTTGTGCATCATGCTTTCAAACACATACACCATTGATGTTCATCATACATGACAGGACTCACATGCAGCACGGTCATGTCCCTGCATATACACATCCATACATGGGCCTTTTCAAACATATGTCCAAGCTGCACACTCCTAGCACACTTCAACAGGCACTGCGTCCAATAAGTTTGCATGGACACTTACCATTCGACTCCGGACTGCTCTGCCTCTCGAGGATCTGGCAGTGAAGTGCTGGGTTAATGCGTTCCAGGACCCTCATGTTGTCGGTGGTAAGGTGTACCCGGCACACTGCACCCGCTGCTGCTAAGAGGTGCCGGGCCTTCCTGAGGGTCCTGGACCTGAAGTCCTCCCAGCGCTTCCGGACGTGTTGTATGTCGCGGACTGCCACCCCCTCCACATTGATGGCAGCCACAATGTCCTTCCAGATCCCCTCACATCCATCCTTGTCGGTGCGTCTTCTTCCGTAGAGGGCAGAGGGCATCATAATGCCCCAGGACTTGCTCCACCAGGATACCAACTTCTGAAGCTGGTAGCCCTCTGCCTCTCTGGCTGGGGGTTTCCAGTGGTGTCTGATGGTGTTTCCCCCAACATGGCAACCCCCGAGGCAGGTGTGTGTCGGCAACTGGGTCCTGGGGCTGGGCTGTGGAGCAATGGAACTTCAGTCGGGAGTCTTCTCTTCCAGCAGGAGTGGTCACAGCAACTGGACCCCTGCAGATGGCTGACGTGCAGGCACCAAATGGCAGGGCACATGGCCAGCAGGCAGGCAGCAGCAGATGGCAGGTGGGAGTCTGCTCGGGGATCTGGAGGGCAGGAGAATGGCCTTCTGGGCAGGAGCGTGGTCTTCCGTGTGTTGTCGCGTGGCCAGCTTAATACGGAGTGATTTGGCATGTGAAAAAACAGCACATCAGTGTGTAATTCGAGGAAAGGCTCTTAGCGCGTAAGCGTGTATGTGATGTGATACGCGCGGGCATTTCCCTCATCACAGGTGCATGGTGATTCTGCACGTAAAAAAACAGCACGTCCACGTGTTAATGCATGTAATTCGAGGAAAGGGACTAAGCGCGTAAGTGACTTGATGCGTACGGGCGTTTCCCTCAGCACGGGTTAAAGGTGAGCGGGGCCAGCAGTTTGCTGTACGTGCCTTTCGTGGAGACCGACGTGTGTTGCTATTTCTTGTTGTTTTGCGCGCCATCACAACTTCACAGCAGATCAAGGACGTATTTCTTCTTTTGGCAGGGGTATTGGCTATGCGTGTTTTTCATTATCACGCCAGTCAGACGGTGAGTCGCGCACGCTATTTTTTCCACTGCGGGTCCCCCTGTGTATCGTGTACCTGTTTTTGAGGTCATAGTAGCCTGCGTGTCCCACGCGTATGTGTTTTTCGTGCCCCTGGGTGCCACCGCGTACTGCGGGAGGTTAATTCCACACGCGTGGACTACCGGGGATTGTGTGCACAGTTTTACTGCAGTTTTGGGGTGCCTGAGCATTGCGTGACCTGTAACATTATCACCGGGGTCACATACAGCCTTGCAGGTGCACAGGGGTGCTGTTAACATCTTGTATCCCACCCCCTTCACCCCAATTGCCCAGGACGCGGCGGGCGTAGTCAGCGACGTGGCTGGGGTGACCAGGGAGTAGGGGGACTCCAGGGTGTCCAGGGTGGCTGCAGAGGGGGAAGAGTCAGGGGTTCGCCACTTCGGCACGATGTTGTGCCACGTGTTGGTGCAATCATGCCACCACCCCCTGTGGTTCCGGGAGATGCAGCTCTTGCATCTGGCACTGGCACCCATGTGACCCGGCAGTCTGTTTCATCAACTGCCACGGGCCCAAGGGTAGTGGTAGCTGCAGGTGCAGCTGTGGACACCACCACCCAGGCTCAGGGTCAGCCAGCGCATGTTGTGTTGGCACCTGAAGAGTCCCAGGATGATTTCCAGGAAGTCAGGAGGCACACAGTAAGTGCATGCAGGGCTGCCCTGACCGAGGCACATGTCCCTGGGGCAGTATTGTCATCTGCTGCCCGAGCAGCCGGGTGTTGGCAAATGCATGGGCAGATGCAGCCGACACCACCCGGCTGTGAGTCTACCATCCAGGACAGTCCGGGTCAATGACCTTGGCACAGCACATGTTGCTGTGCAGGGTCAAGTCAAGGACACCAAGCAGCCACTGACACAAGTCAGGGCTTCTGTCCTTGTTCCACCTGCCACTCCCTTGGTTCAATCCACCAGCGCCACTGCCCATACTGATCAGGGCGGCATTTGTCAGTCAGGGTCCGGACCACTGTCTAAGAGGAGGAAGGTTGCATCTGCAGCAGAGGCTGGGACCCCAGACACGGCTCCGTCCTCCGCCACGTCGAGGAAGAAGCCTTTCTGCAAGCAGGAACTGGACTCCCTTGTGGACTACGTGTTGGGACACGACCGTGATATGCTAGTGGGCCCGAATTGTCACACTACGGCTGCCCAGCGTTTGTCCCACTGGAAGCATGTTGCAGAGGGTGTCAGTGCAATTGGCCATGAGGTGCGCACAGCTCAGGAGTGCAAAAAGCATTGGGATGACTTCCGATGCTCTGCTAATCTAAAGCATGCCTCTGATTACAACATGACTCTGGTGACTGGCAGTGGGCCACCACCTGAGGAGGAAGATCTCACTCCGCACGAGTCAGTCGCTGCGGAGTTCAGAGCGCCAGAATTGTACGAGGGAGTGGGAGAGATGCTGGACTTTGATGCCCCTTCCAGTGAGTGTTGTCGCGTGTTTGTACAGACCATGTGTGGTTTGCTTGTGTGATGTGTTGTGCTTGACTGCCACTACATACTATGTGTACATGGTTCTCATGTGCGAGTCACGCAATGATTCACTGATGCGTGCCTGCTGTGCAGCATGCTGGACATGTAGAGCAGACAGGGACTGTCCTCATCACCACACCTGCACCCTGCTCACATGCTAGTCACCCGGCAGCCCCTCCGGTTCATGTTCCAGCTCACTGGCCCTTCTGCATGTAGCCTGGGGTGTCTTTCCTCTCAGCACTGGGACTATGTCATCGCATGACTGACGTGCATGTGGGTTCAGCCTGCATGCGGGTACTCCACATAGGCATGCTCCCTTGCCCCTCCACCCCCCTGCACCCCAATTTCACCATGGCACTGGTGGGTATAATGTTGGAGTACTGCAATGGCCTGTTCAACGCTCCTGTGTACATGCACACTTCCCCCTGTCAACCTGCCAGACACATACAGTGGGGTGCATCCTTTGTCCTTGATGCAGGGTGTCTCACTCAGACTGTGCAGATGGCAGATGCTCCACAGGGACATGAGTGCCTATTCATGCTCCATGTGCATTCCATGCATGCCCCTATGTGTCCTTGCCCGGATGATCATTGTAGTACGTGTACAGGATGACATACATTTAATGGCATTTGATCATCCATTCCATGCCCACTCTGGCTTAGCCCTGCATCACGCACATGTTTAGGGTGTCACAGTCTGTGTGGGGCACAGGCATCCCCCTGTTTCAGGCCCCCTGACTCTGTTCAACTGGTGTAGTGGCTTCTGCACACATGGTGGTACTACTGAGGGTTCATCTTGTGTCCTGCTTACTTCCCATTCTCATCTGCTGTGTTGTCAGTTGACTCAGATCATGCAATTGACGCTAGTCAACACTGTCTGCCAATACACAGTTCTCTGGTCACCCTTTCGCTGCCATGCAATGCCTCCATGCATTTTTACTAAGGGGGGGGGTGGGGTTGCCTGTAGCCATGCAACCCATTGCATGCACATTACACGTGATGCCTGAACTTGCCCTTATACTGCCTTCATGTTTGTTGATTGACATCATAATGTACTTGTTCATGTAGATAGTGGGTAACGTACACATGTTCTGCACTGCATCAACCCACTTCTGAGCCGTGTTACACCGTTCTACATGCATACTCATTGCTGCAATGTCAAAGTGACCTGGCATGTATGGTCAGGAATGCCACGCGCACAGGTACATCCTGTGACATATGTACTCAGTATTGGAACACCCTTGCGGTTGTTTAGCAAAGTTGATTGGTCAATCTGCGGCCTATACCAATGGGTTTAGGGCGCAGATTGATTGTAACCTGCCAATCGGGTTGTAATGACTGTGGAGCTTCCTTCAAGTGTGTATGTGAACACTTTTAGATACATCAAAGCAAGCAGGGTTGTATCTGCTTGCTTTGCTGTATTGGATGCTGTGGTTATAGGTCAAAAGTTTGAATCAAAAGGTTCGAATTACAATTACAATTGGTTCTAATCAAAAGGTTCGAAAACAAAAGGTTCGAAAAAATATATCCCCCCTCCCAACCCCTGTTTTTGTGGTAAAAACCACTTTGTTTACCTACGCGGAAACCCCCAAACAATATATATAATAAAAAAAGAAATTCCAACCTTTGGTTTTCGATCCTATTGACTCTCACCTTTTGCATTCAAACCTTTTGTAATCGATCCTTTAACTGGACACCGGATGCTGTTCAGGTTCGCAATACAGGTGTATAGGGAAAGGGGTGTTTTTGCACACTTTCACATGTACATATGCAAGCAGCTTCTACGTTGTGTAGTGCAACATTGTGGCTACTCACTTATGTGTGTGTGAAAGTGTTCGTTTGCACATGTGTCTTCCGCAGATTTTTGGTTGACTAATATGTAGTTGATTGACGTTAATGCTGGTGAGATTTCAGCATTGCGCCCATTATGTTCAACTGGCATAATCCTGAAGGTGCACTGTTGTGCAGTATGTGTACTCCCAGGCCCACTTAGCTAATATGGTGGGGCCTGGCCGTGATGAATTTACACACGGAATAATGGAATAGGGCACATTCATAGCACAATGTGCTCAATCAGGCCCTGAGGGGTGTTCTGGAGGCTTCATGGCCTGCAGCTCGGACCGTACTGGGTGTTATGGTCCCTCATGCCTTGTTGCCGGCCCCCGATTTGCTCGGGACCTTCACTATGTCTACATAGCCCATGACGCCTGGTACGGGCTGATCTGCATATGCATGAAGCTGTATTGGTGATTATGGTTTAGTGATGCATGTGTACATGCATATTATGTGTGTCATTGTGTGTTTGGATTCACTTGCAGGTGTGGGCATTTAGCAGCTCAGACAGGCTTATGGTATGTGCCATCTCTTTGTTGCCATCTGTCATTTCTGCCTGTGACATGTGCCTGACAGAGGTGGTGTGTGATGGAGGTGATATACTACATTTTGTACTTGTGTAGGCTTTGCTATTTAGACACATCCATTTCTGCTTTTGGGATGTGTTTGCATATCAATGCCACTGGATGCATGCCAGATTCTTATTTGTGTGTGACATGTCTGCTTCATGTGTTGGCTTTCGATGTGATGTCTATATGTGTGTGGGTTATGTGCTTCTGACATGTGTACTCATGTTTGTTTTTTCCACTTTTTAGATGATGATGCAATGGAGGAAGAGGATGGTGATGTCATTCCAGACACAGGGTTGCTATCACACCAGCAACCCGCCACAAGTGGGGGTCGCGGGGTGGTAAGCCACGAGAACCCACTTGTGCTCCAGACCATCGTGTCTAGGGGTGGCAATGAGTCTAGCCCAGATGATCACTCTGACGACAATGTTGAGTTGGATGCGCATCATGTCCATTCATCAACGGTGAGTGATTCTGATGTGGACGATCCTCTGTCCGTGACACCTGCACTGAGGGGCCAGACGGTGGTGGGACCTCCACCTGTGGTGGATCGGGATGCAAGGTCACACTCCACACCTGTTGCTGATGTGTCTGGGGCATCACGTCAACGGAGGAATGTAGTCCTGCAGCCATGGGTGGTGCCAACCCAACAAGGACCGCAGCTCCTTGGGCCCCGCGGGTGTGAAGCCCAGCAACGCGGTGGCCATGCGCCACCAGGGTATACTGAGTGGGGGCAAGCCATGGTTGCCAATTCCGAACAACAGGGGGCAGCAATTGATAATATCGCTCAGAGCATGGAACGTGTGACACAATCGGTGCTCCCCCCTGCTAGGCAGGTGGATCTCCAGCAGCGGGTGGCACAGTCCATGGCCCACTCGCTCAGGCTGGGCATGGCGGCCTCAGACAGGGCACGCCAGGCTGAAATGGTGTTTCTGCATCAAGCAATTGCTTCTCACGCAGAGGCACACATAGAGGCCCTGATGGTAGACTATGATTCCCTCCGATCTACTCTGGGTGTGCTCTTGATGTCCCAGAGGCAGCGGACAGAGGAGAGGTTGGAACAGCTTCAGAATACCATCTCGGCTGAGCTACATGCTTGCCGGGAGGTGTTCCAGATGTCATGCCACGCCATGCAGGAAGAACTCTGTGTTACACGTGTTACCTTGCAAGGGGAAGCATGCATATCACGCAAGGTTCTGCATGCTGACCTAGGTGTCATCGCCGCACAGAAGCAGGCTCACCGGTCCCGCAGATTTGCTGCCGATGAGGGGCAAGCTGCACATAGGCGTGGTCAGGGTACTGTACCACGTCCACCTTTTGAGCCAGAGGGTGAGGAGGACGACGACTTATCTCCCACACAGGTCGGGCCATGCAGGCGTTGAGCCCATGGAGTTTTTTTTTAAATCTCAAAATCATTGCATGTGGGTGTTGAGGTGCACCCTGTACCTCCCCCCTCCTAGGTGCTTTCGCCCCCGGGTCGTATGTGGCCATTTTTGATTTTTATAGTTAGTTTAATTAGTTAATATAGTTTAAAATTGCTTGTCTATTGTGCATTCATGTGACGGTGTGGTGCTTTTTGGCTTTTGAAAGCATCCACTGTCTGTTCCAGCTGGGCCCTTCAAGCTTGTCTCGTGTATGTGTTTGCAGCTTGGGGTCCTGACTCCCATGTGCCACTCCTGCTCTCCCTGTCCATGGGCTTGCAAGGATGGTTCAGGGTTACAACCATTTACACAAGGGCATTAGACTTTCGTCATATGTGTGGTCTGTCTGCTACTGTACTACTTGTGTTAACACCCCTAGTGGGGATTATGGATGTTTTCTCCACGGCATGTCTGCAATCAATTTTTGTGAGTACATTATTGAAATGTCCATTTATTTATGTTGATTGTGATGTATGTTATTTCCTTGACAGTAGATGTGCTTGATGCACTTCATGCTGTAGACAGTAGCCTGCACCCTTTGCCTGTCAGAGTCACACTGATGGTGGGAGGGGGTCGGATGTTTCCAATGTCAAGTTGGTGCATGTTGAGTTCAGCCCCTGGGGATTGTGGCAAAGGAGGATGCATTAGGAATGTGACCCAAGAGGCACAAGTCAAGGTCCAGTCCTCACCTGAGATGTCCGCCTATACTACTACTAAACCCTGTTCCCTTTGGACGGCACGTTGTGTCTGTCTTCCCTCTTGGACTTTGATGCTGCCTGAGAGCGCAGTTTTCCTACTGGACTATTGCTCTTTAAGTTGTTTTTCACACTCTTCCTGTTCTTCTTCCTGCTACTGTCCTTGATGCAGATCTGTCCGCCTGTCTGTAAGGCTGTTATTTCCAAATACTCTTACACTGCCTAGGTTTGCCTCTGTAGAATTCTGTTCAACAGCATCTTTCTGTCACTCCTCCTGTCTTCCATCTATTACATCCATGCCTTTATGTTGGCTGTTGGCCTTTACCAATGCAATTCGACTGTTGTGGCTCTTGACTTGCTGTCAGCTGTTTCCGGCTATCTCACATTCTATGTGCCTTTCAAGACTTCTGCTGTCTCTGCCTTTCTTAGTTCACACTATCTATGAATGATTGGGTTTCGGGGCAACCATCCTGTTGTGCCAGCGTCCTTGGTTATTTTCGACTCAAGTTCCAGCTCTACCTGTCAGGGTACAGAACCTGGAGTTGTGTGGGAGGAGGTGGGATGTAGGTCTCAGACATGGCCCATTGACAACCAGCAAGAAGGCACACACAGTAAACTTTCAATACTTATTGATGCCTTTCATGCCCTTTCTGCAGGAAAATGAGCATCCAGACTACCTTTGCCAGCAGACACTGGTCCAAGAACTACTAAACCCTTGCCACATTGGGTGAGGCACACGTCCGCATGCACACGCAAGCAGAAGCACGGGGCTTATGCTCAGACGTATGACAGAAGCAGATGTGTTTCCAGGAGCTCCAAGCATGGTGAGCAGCACGAGGGGCCATGCCCCAGCCGACCTTCCTCCAGGCCCCTCATACATGCAAGCTAAGTTGCGCCAGTGCTGGGAAGGTTGGCCAGGCATTGGGGAAGATGCACACAGTACAGCTAAGATGCACTGAGGACAAAATGCCAAGAAGCTTTCCCAGTTGTCGGGCAAACGCAGGGGCCGTCAGCCATATCCTCGAGTCCACCCTGCTCAATAGAAGCTAAGTTATTGGGGCTGTAGCGTTCCTGGACACAAACTAATACAGGGCACGGGGGGGCACCCAGCACCGCACAAACTTGAGTGCAGTGCATATCATTAGCATACGCAAATTACCACATGCGCTACCTATAGAAATCCACGGCTGGCAGAACGCAACTTGTACTGAAGTCGCACCTCACCACACGCGTCTAGCAGCACACCCAAGGACCATTCTATCATGTGTGATTCTTACCACATGGTCTTCCATTTACCGCAAGGCCACGTGTGGCTGCCATAACGCATTAACAGTGCATGAACCATCACGGGGGCGCAAGCAAGAGGATACAAACGAAGCAGCAGACAAGAGTGCTTGTTTGGGGAGGAGTCACTAAGTTTGAGGCAAGAATGGTGTTATGTGTGTGGGGAAAACACACACAGAATGGTAACTCACGCTTTGTTTGCACCATTGAACTGCTCCTGTTACCGGACCTGAGAGTGCGCAGGCAGGAGGCCAGCACTCACCCTAGAGATAAGTCTCTCTTTGTCTCGGCTTTGAGCTATTTTGTACAATGTGCATGAGGAACATGGTTTCTCTGATTGAGTATGTGTAATTGTCAATATTAGGATTTTGTGTTTTGCCTACTTTCCCTTTCCCATCCACCTTCCCTCTCCTGTCCCTCTTCCGGTTATCCTGAATACTGATGCCTATCCAAACAACGGATCCCTGACCCTCTTTCCCCCCAGGGGTCTCGGAGGCCTGTGTAAGTTTGACCTTGCAGGTGCCCCGACCGCGGAGGGGGTGGTTGGTTTGTGCCACTCCTGCGCCTGGAGACAGGAGCTGTGACACTACCCATGAGTTGTTGCATCCTCATTGATTATTGTGTACTGAAAATGCTACCCATCCTGTTGATCCATTATTCAACTGTGCTACCTGGGTAGATCTTCTGTCATTCTGCTTGGACATGTGCTTGGCCATATTCAGCAACTTCAAGTTATCTATTTGAGACTCTTCCAGGTTTTTTGGTGGGATACTGGCTTTTTCCCAGGTTTGGCTCCTTTGAGTTCTCTGCGATTTGGTATTTTTACTAGTCAAGGTGGCCTCTGAGGGGGCTGGACCTCATTTCCACGCAGGGTAGAACAAGGAAACCAAGGGGTATGGGGATCCTGAAGCCAGGTAGACTAGAAGGAAGAAGCCAATGGACCCCAGGCACAGTTCTTCTGAAGGTCATGGTGATGAGTAAATGAGGGAGGGGCTTTTGTTATGGGACAGTACCCTTGGGCTACAGTGTTTGGGCACTCTCTGACATTTGTAATTGTGGGGTACTATGTACATGATGTGTTTTGCTGGTCAATGGCTGTTCCTGTGTTGGCTTTACTTTTCAGGTGCCAGGGGATTGTTGTGGTTTGACATACTGGGGTGTACACATGGGCAATGTTCACATGTGATGTGTACAGGACACTGAGGGTCACTTGATTTCACATGCATGTATTGCGTGCATGTCCCTACTGACACACACTTACACAATGCTCCACCACACATACAACCACCCCTCCATGCCCACACGTGCACACAGATTGCCTTCTCTGGCATACTGTGTCCCTGCAGCGCATGAAAACTTACCATTTGGCGATCGTGTAAATGCGTCAATGGGTTATTTTTGATGCTTGACCTTTTTATATGATGCTCAAGGTGTATCCCCAACAGAATGGCTGCTCACTGTGCTGTGTGCTGAGCGGTGTGTTGCAGGAGACACACACAGCACATGGGTTAGAGATTTGCAAATTTGGCTTGGCCAATGTGCATGCCAACAGGCATTCTGTCTTTTGTTGATGGTACTGCTGGTGGCATGCATTTGTGTATGATTTGTATGTGGGGGGGGGGTTGTTGGTCAGTCATTTGACCTGATTCCATGTCAGGTGTGATTGACTCAGGCCTGTTTCCATTTATCACATGTCACTTCGTATCTAATTGATCATGTGTTGGGCTTTTGGTTTGCTCTTTTGCTGTTGCATGCCATGTCATGGTGTGGCAGACAAGGGTGATGTGGGTTGGGAGGGTTTGGGTGACATACCAGTGATTGTCATGGCCTGTTTTGCAGGGGGGTGGTGTGATGTACATCTTGCATGTGTTCCTTTTGGTCACACTGGATTGGTTATGTTTAAGTAGTTAGGGATGCACACAATGTGGCACTTCCGTGGTAACATTCTCAGGGTGGTAGGGTTGTGACAGTTGACTGTCTCTTTGTCATCATCGATTGTCACCTGGTATGTGCCAGGCCTGTGTGCACTCCGCAGGGGTGGAAGTTTAGGTGAAAAATGGGGCCACAAGCTGGGTCCGGGCTGCCTCGCCATGTGCCCTTTCCCCTCCCATGGGCTGCGCCTGTGCCTGTGGTTGGGGATGTGGGGGCACCACCATGTCCACCGGTACGCCCTGCCGTGTTGCAACATTGTGCAGGACACATGCTGCCACAATGATCCTGCACACTACTGGGGGTGCATATGGTAGCTGCCCGCCAGAGCGGTCAAGGGAGTGGAATCGTGTCTTGAGCACTCCGAATGTGCGCTCCACTCTGCCCCTGGTTGCAATATGGGCAGCGTTGTATCTTACCTGGGGTGGCGTGGTGGGGTTCCATATTGGCGTCATCATGTAGTTGCTCAGAGGGTAGGCACTGTCCCCTGGGGAGGTGATAATGGGCGTGATTAGTTGTGTTTGTTTATTTGTCTGTGTGTGACATGCATGCATGTGCACAGGCATTTGTACTCACCTAGGAGCCATGTGTCGCCATGCTTCCCAGCTTCCAGGGCCCGGTTCAGGGCGGTCATTCTGTATTTGAAACTGTCATGGGTAGACCCATGATAGTTTGCATAGACAGAGGTGATGATTCCCTTGGCATCGCATACAACCTGTACGTTGATGGAATGCCAGTGCTTGTGGTTTCGATAGATGTGCTCAGTGGCCCTAGGTGGGCGTAGGGCCACATGGGTGCAATCTATGGCACCAAGCACTTTGGGGAAGTGTGCCACCCTGTAAAAGTCCAGGACCAGGGCCTGCTTTTCTGCAGGTGTTCTGGGCATGTATATGTGCCTGCGGACTGAGGGGTGCGCAGTCATGATTACCAATACCTGGTGTAGGCAGCGTGACTGTGTGGCCTGTGAGACGCCCCCAACTATGGCAGTTGTCTGCTGAAATGACCCAGTGGCCACAAAATGCAGGACATTGAGTACCTTTTCCAAGGGGCTCAGAGCTTTGGAGCACATGGTGGGTGATGTGAGGTCATCCTCCCACTCCCTGACCAGCTCAAGGATGATGTGAGGTGGAAACCTATACCTGCCATAGACCTGGTCATCAGGCATCCCAAAAAGGCTGGTCCTGGGCAAAAAAATGTGGGGCCTGGCTATTCTCCTCCTCCTGCAGTGTCCCACGATCAGTGCTGCGAGAAATGGGGCATTCATTGTAACTGTGTATACGTGTTTGTTGTTTGCGTGCACTTTTATACTCAGTGGGGACACTTTCGCCTGCCTTCATGTGGTGGACGTGTTTACGCCTGTGCGCGTCTTTTGGCATGCGCGGGTTTCCCGTATTCGATTCTATGAATACGTGTTATCCACGTGCGTGTGGGCGTTCCTTGTATTTCCCTGCAGTACTTCTCCAGCTATGCCTTCTTTTTCATGCGTTGTTCCCCACACCGCGTGTTCCGCCCCCTTTTTGGTGTGTGGGCTGACGTTGTGCGCTTTCACTGTGCCCGTCGCGCACGGCGTTCTGAATGTTGCAATGACGTGCGTGCCTGTATGCGCCACCCACGGATTTGGCGCACATCCCGGGGAAAACACGTGCATGGTCTTCCATGAATCGCACGCGTGCGCGTGCACTTGCTTTTTCATGCTTGCGCCATGGATTTCGGTGCACATTTGTTCCATGAATCAGCCCCTAAATCTTTAGCGTACTTTCTCTTGAGAAAAATCAGTTGTAACCTTAGAGGTTTCAGATACTGGCTCGAAACATCAGGAATTAAACATTCTGTTAAATCAATGTTAGTAGAAGGAATTAACAAAGACATGGATTGTGTAGCAGCCTCATTGGTCACGGGTGAATTTAGCGACCAGTTTTAATGAAGGGCAGTACTAACATTCGGTAGTTTCTGACATTATCATCATTCCCATTTCACTAATACTTCTCAGCTTCTTCTTCTGTTAAATGGAGATTCCAAAGGAACATTCTTGAATTGTTCCTATGATTATTTTTGTGGCCATTCTTAGACATCTTAGTCGCCTTTTCTGGTCATGTATTAATTTGAGGTGCTTGCAATTATTCAGAAATGTCCCCATTTCTGACAGGGGGTGAGGGTGGAGTGGTTAAATGGACCAGCGTTGACTTATCCCTTGATCGCAGCATGTCTTGAATCAGTTGTAAGGTAATTTTTATCTCGCTCAACTGTAATTTATGAGTGGATAATTTCAACTTAATATTATCGTACAGTGATACGAATGAACGCAAGAGTAAGTTCAGGGCCGAGATGGACAGGGCTGTTCATTTTACTTGATCGTCCAGTTCTCTCAGATTATGATGCAGTGCCTGATCTGAAGTATCATCATATGAGGAAGAAAGGCAGTATGAGGCTCCAAAACCTTGTACACATTACGTTCAGTTTGGATATAATCCAAATGATCCACATGAGCCACATGATGCACATGATGCACTTGAATAGATAGATGCAGAACTGCTTCTACACACTGCAGCACACTTTGCGTGTGATTCTTGTGGAAAAGGGGGTTTTCAAGTTCCTGTCGGTGTGGCTCAGGCTCCTGGCAGGTACGCACCAGCAAGGACTCTGCAGAGAAGCAAAACAAGCAGCATTTCCTGCAAAACTGCTTCTACATACTGCAGCACACTTTGCCTTTCAGTCACTTTATATTTCTCACATGGCAAAGCACTATTCTACAGGGACAGATATATATTCGAAAACCCCTTTCCCTCCCACATTACACCCGACTCTCCCTGTGCATTGAAAGAAAGGGGAATGAAGAGGATTTGCACTTGGCACAATTCTTAATGAATAGAATAATTCTTTCAGCATTGATTTTGTTCTGCACACATCCAGTCTACACTATGGTCTCCACTGGTGCACACACTGTATGGAGTATCTTAGGGTATAGTGGGTCATGATTCCACTATGATCTAAATGACTCAATGCCAGCTTCATCCACTAACTATATTTGCAAATAATATTTAGCCTTCAGATTTGGATTTCGTTTTTCACTGCAAAGTGGAGTGGGCCTTAAAGAAACCACATCCCACTTTGCATTGAATGTTTATAAGGAACACAGAACATTGGGATATTAGAACCTGTGTCCCTGTTTTTAAAAAAATGTACCTCCCTGCATTCCCATTCCTCTTACCGTCCCAGATTTCACCCTAATGAAGTTGGACAATTTAGGGAATTAGTATGGGTTTCTTTTAATTTACCATTTAAGATGCAACTTCTGATTTTGTGAGGACCAGCAAGGGAGCCAGTCAGGAAGGCATCATTCTGTCAGCAAACCCTCCAGTCTAGTGGCTTATTTGGAAATCAATTCCCCGGTGCACACGGGTCATCCTTCCATAAACTGTTCAGGCTTCCTTCTCTCAATGCACAAGTCTTTCCTCTGTGTAAAATACCAGCCCATTTTGCCCCCCAATCTGCAGTTTGTTCCTCTGCTTAGTCTTCATCACCCAAATCCATATTCTATCCTCCATCTCTCCTTCCCATGGGTATCCCATTATATTTCCCTCTAACCTACACCTGTGTTTTCAGAGGTGTGGTTTTCCAGCCACTGGACTGGAAAAGGTGGGAGGGAGCGTACTCTTTCTGAAGAAATACTAATTTTATTTGTATACTTTAATTGCTGGCTTATCTGTGCTACCTTGATACAACTTATATTTTTTAGATTCTGCGATTCAGTGCATACATTTAGAGATGTTGGATGAATACATTCAGATATATTTTTGAGGATTTTCCACGATTTTAGCATGTTCTGACAATTCTCAATGCAGTAGCATGTATTTGTTTCCAAGATTCTGATAGAGCTTACTAAAAACTGTCCAAATATGGCGTCACTCAGATTTTCGTGATAATAGACTGATTAATTTCATTTAAACACATTATAAGTATTTTTCTCTTGATTTTAAATGCATTTATTTCTTTGGTGTGCAACTGCAGATGTTCTCTGCCAGAAGACAGAGAATATATGTCACATAAATATTCCCTTTCCATGCTACTGCTACTCAAAGTAAATTGTCTTAGTGTGCAAATTCTCAATGACCTTTCACATTGACTAATCCAAGGCAGATGTCTGGTGCCAGGCATCTGAATGTCTGTCCCCTCTTCTGTTGATCTCTACTGGCTAATGCATTTTACAAGCCTCTGGCTTTGATGGATGATCAAATATGTCACATATTTTCTTTGAAAATATCTGGGTATGGTGTGTTAATACAATATTAGGTGCAGCCCAGACTGGATTGAAAGAATCCATTATGTTTATTCTTCATGTGCATTCTAACTGTATCATGCCAGGAAAGGTAAACATGCATAGTATTTCAAGTTTTGTTCCGCAGCAGTTTCCTGTTGACCCTACCAATTTGCTTAACAAAGCGGAACGGAAGCCCAAAGACTGCTTTAGCTTTATTATTGCATTTAAGATTCTCTTAGTTAACTTAACCCTGCACACTTCTAATAAGGGGATTCTATACTAAGGTTTCCCATAAGGCTACATTATGGCTAGCACCTTTTATAAATTCTCCTTACACTCTAGCAGACTGTGGGAAGTGACCCCCCAGGGGTCCGCGGGTGCATCCCTGGGGGGCCCTGAGAGCTCAGCATGAAATATGTTTTAAAAAAAATTAAAAATATATATATACATTGTTTTTTTAGATTGGAAGAAATGGGCAGGGGTGGCTCATATGGTCGGGCTGAAGCATGAAACTGTCTCAGGCAACAATAAAAAAGTGTCCCGCAGTTGTAAATGGATATTCATTCCTTTAGTCACAGGCTGGGCCTCATTACAACTATGGCGGTATGGTAACAACCGTGCCGGTAAGCTACCGGCACCGTTGCTACCGTACCGCCATAGTAAGAGTTGTGCTCGCGGGTGCCTGACAGCCACCCAGGTCTGACCTGGCAGGTCGTGCGGCACCCGCAAGCACAGCTCGTCGGATGCACCGGCACCGTTATTAACGGTGCTGGTGCATTCAAGCTCTCCATTCCCATTGATCCATATGAGGCTCAAATGGGAATGGGGATCTACCTGTACCGGCACCCGCGAAAGGGCAATTATCAGGTCCTCCTAACTCGGCATGACCCGGTAATTGCCCAGTCGTGGGTGCCGGACCCGGATGCAACTCCGGCAGCAGCCGTGCCGGTTTTACCGGCACAGCTTCCGCCAGGGTTGTAATTAGGCCCACTGTTTCAATAGTACCCAAGGGCTGCTTTGTGTTAAAATGTAAGTAAATTGTGATATATTCAGCAACAATGGTCAAAATGACTAACTGCATAGTTAAGTAACTCATCAAACTGGTCCACATGGGCCAAAATGGTGGCCCATTTTGACTGGCCCACACTAACATTTTACATTTTTGGTACAGGCATTGCCCTATAGGCCAGTCCGAGCCTGACGGCTCATCCATAATGGCGAGGGGGCACTTTTCTCTGCTTAAAGCTGCAATCCAAATGTGTACTAAGCCATGCTTGAGATTTTAGGCTCAGGAATTCACAAGTAACTGAAAGAAAATATGTAATAGCATTCTTCTTTGGACATGATTGCCAGGAAGGCCTTTCTCATTTTACTTATTCTAGGCCTCATTTTATAAGTTATAAAATGTTCTACAATGTGCTTGTATAAAGGGTACCACATATCTTATCATGAGAAACACACGCTATCCCTTAGATGAGAAAAAGAGAGGGAGAGAGAGAGAGAGAGGAGAGGAAAAGAGAGAGAGAAAGAGAGATAGATAGATAGAGAAAGAGAGAGAGAGAGAGAGAGAGAGAGAGAGAGAGAGAGAGAGAAAGAAATGATGCAAGTAAGGAAGAGAGAGGGGGGCACTATAACCCTTATCTGAGAAAGAGTGTGAAGGGAAAAATATCCAAAAATATCCCTTTCTGTGGTGGAGAACCCGGGCGGTGGTGGGTGCACATTCGTTGTTGGATCACTGAAAGACGTGAGGTGATTTTACACAGTACAACACCTGTCCTGCAGAGGGAGGAGGCACAACACGTGGATTGATACTATGCCATTAGAGAGAACATCAATCCAGGTAGTTCTGGATCCAGCCATTTAAGGGATGGCTCTTCATGATTTTTTTGCGCAATGTTGCAGTTCTTATGAGCATAGAAGTGTAGAGGAGGTCCCAAATAAAGCCTGCACTCCAATCGCCCACTTTGAAGTACCAGGAACGTTCACACCAAGATATGTGACGTATGATGATCAAATAAACCAGCAGAGAGCCGCAGTGGGGCTCTGCCCAGTACCTATTAGAAGAACAGCACCTATTGAAGTACCAATGCCAAGGAAGCCATGGACAGTAAGGTATCCATTGAGAAAACCATATCGACAAATGAACGGAATGAAGATCGTCTGAGTACAGTCCCTGAAGAAACGAAAAAGGTCTTAATGGAAGACGAATGGTGACGTCACGAGAACCCGGACTGACTCACATATAGAAGAAATGAACAGAGAAGGACGCAAAGAGACGAAACACCATGAACAAGGATATCGTGAACCTAAAGTGAAAGGATGATGTCAAAATGTATGAAACTTAAGCTGCAAGCATGGCAAAGATATTTGGCCCGTTTTACACCTGTGCATATGCTTGGAACCGCAAGAAAGCTAAGAAAACAGTGCGGCTTGCTATGCTTAGTAGAAGAATAGTGCGGCAAGCGCCACTATGCATAATCTACCTCAAACAAAGCACATTATTATAAGTATATTTCTACTTTGCACAAGAAGCAGAATCAACCCAGGTTACTAAAGGCCACGCGAGAAAAGCTTCATATTTAGCAAAAACGAGAAGAGACGGCTGAAACAAAACTCAGCAGAGGCAACTCGTGCCAGGGAAGCCAAGGCCATATCAGTAAAAGAGAGAACAGTAGCTTCATTTACTTGAAACTAAGAACAGAATATCCTGCCTCTGAAAGGTCGAGATAAGAAGGTGAAGCCAGGTGGTGGGTGAAACGAAAATCAAATACATGAAGTGATGGAAAAGAGGCAAATTCATGGTGTCCAAATCACGTGACCAGCCGAGCAAGAAGAAGCGAGAGTTCACACCTATGCATGTCGCCAGGCCAGGCGAAGATATCAGAACTTTTCCAGACAGAAGATGCAGTCTTGAGGCCAACCACAGTGAAATAATCGACACATAGCTACTAAAGTGATGATTGATTGTAACAATGACTGGAGGAAGGCCCGGTAACTAAGGTAACTAAGGGGCACCCCGCACCTGGCCGACCATTCTGCGTGCTGCTAAGCAAAGTGGAAAAGTATGCATGGGGTTGGTGCCAACCCAATCACAATGGCCCAAATAATCTAGGGTCCTATAGTTAGTAGAACCAATAGGACGTTGTACTTTTAGTGAGGTGTGCAGTAGTCATTTTTGAAGGAAGGGCTTAGATGCCCACCTGACAATGTTTACCCAATCCCTTCACTCCGTTATAGATATAGTACCTATATTAAAGTTACCTTTTTCTAACCAATAGAATTGCATGTCAACTTTTGAGTGTTACATGTCAATGATGACAAGTTGTCAGTATAAATGTCATGATTTTTCTGAATTTCGTTGGAGTTGAAGCGAGAAGGAAGATCGCACCATTGCTGATATTCATAACTCCCCGTTTTTTGGACTAGTCACTAAACAGACTCCCTTTGCCAAACTGTTGAGCTATCCTTATTGATTGGTGTTGGAGTAGTAAATCTGCACCCCCATCCATCTCACGGGTGCCGCTATCTTGTCTTAAAGTGCTTCTGAGCAAACCCCAACTCTATGGGCCGGTTGGGGGTCTCGGAGCACACTTGGTAGCAGAGATTGATGGTTATCAATTATCGATTAGATTAAGACACCCATTGACCGTCCACATAAAGTAACTCTAGGTCCTCTGCAATATCACAAGTCCTTTGCCATTCGGCCGAGTAGACCGTGAAGCTCCCCGTAGACAGTGGTAGAATAAAAATCTGCAGAACGAGGTCTGAAGGGACCCGTGTTACCCATATAACCCCTTCCCACTCCTACGGGCAGCTGAGCGGGAGAAAAGCCAGAGAAGGCGGTGACGAAGGCGGTGATCCCGAGGATCCAGAGAGGAAACATGCAAACAGTGAGTGAAAAAGACTAATGCTTTGGCAAAAGTGCATGCCTTAGAACAAGTAAGGGAAAAGGTAATGGAGGGAGGCGGGAAAAAACAAAATATAGTTAGAAGTAAAAAAGAATGTATATATATATATATATATATATATATATATACATATATATATATATATATATATATGGGGAAGGGAATGATGACTTGAGAATAATTAAGTAGACAAAGGGAAGATACCGGGGAGGACATCCGAGAAAAGAGAGAGAGTACCGGGGAGGACACCCGAGAAGAGAGAGGATCCGCCTTATTCCTATGCTTTTTACACAAGCGGCTAGAAGAAACTTGTATCCAGAGTCCCAAATAAAGGGGAACAAATAGGCTACCACAGCGATTAAAGACGCCATGAAAGGGATAAGTTTACACTCCATGTTGGGGTAATTTTAGAGGCAGAGATACATGTGACCAGCTGGAGTTTGTCTAGTCTGTTAACATCTGTCTTATGTGTTGATTGTTGTGATGTCATAGGATGGAAAGTTTTCCTTCGAGGAACTAGCATAAAAAACTGTGTGATTAGATAGTTGGCAGGTTGTAGAAGATAACCTGATGTTTATTGAGTAAAATAGTAGAGATAACATTTTGTGGAAAGATCAGGATTGGATCTTGCAGTGATTGGTGCTCGCTCATATTGTTGAAATTGTCTATGTTACGTGAAGCTTTGACAAGTGTTATATAAGGGGAAAGGAAACAGATTTGAGCATGGAGGACATAACTCCATTAGCACAATTATGCAAACAGTTGCCAAAAACCTGCACCTAAGCTGAAAAATACAGTGCGGAGTGGGTTAAGGGAACCGCCTACAAAATGTTTATGCCTTGACCACAGGGCGGGTCATTATCTAAAGCAGTTTTGCAACATATGACAACATATTTGCACTCCACAAATGCCTAGCTAGTCTAGAGTTGTGTAAAATGTATCAACAAGACAAATAAGAGGAACCGCCATCAGACTGGATACTTAACATATGCACAGAGGGGGGTGAGACGCCCACAGCACCACCCACCCCGTCTGAAACGGAAATTGAAAACAATAAGGAAGAAGGGTTATACCCGCTCAGGGAACTTAAAGCAGCTACGGGGTATTGCAACCCAGCGTATGAGTCACCTACGCAAAGTAGTGATGAAAATCAAGATAAGGATAGAGATAATATCACCTCCAAAGTCCCAAGGGACAAGGAGAGATGTGATGACGAGAGAGGAGACCAGACACAGGCAAGTACATCTCTCGACAAGGGGAGAGAAGGTAAAAGATGGAAAAGAAGCGAGGATAGAACTGATGAGATAGCACTCGCACAAGACGAATGGATGGGAGGGCAGATTGTATTGAAACTCGATGGCAAAGGCATTGATAACGCAACACGAAAGGAGAGATTAGACGGTGTACAGAGGAAGGAGAAGGAAAAAGAAAAAGGATTAAGAGACGAGAGAATAGGGAAAAAAGATAGACAGAGACGAGAACAGTTATATCGTGAAGAGCAAGGAAGGCATCTTGATCGTAAACAGAGAGCAGCCAATGATCAAGACAGACAGGAGCAGCGAAGGTTAGAGGAAGAAAAAAGAATACGAGAGAAAAGAATAAAGAGATGAAGAGATGAGGAAATCCAAAGGGCAAATGAACGTACAGACGCAAAGAAAGAGGAAGAAGATAGGTTCAGAGAAGAGGCGAGGAAGCGCAGAGAATTTGATGACGATGTAAAACGTAAGCGAAGACAGAAGGCACGCGATCTTGAATATCTGGAAAGAGAGGTTAAAAAATCTGATCCAGTGGTAGACTGGGAGGACATAGAAGAATTATTTCCTGAGTACAATTCGGTACCACGCATGTCTATGGCAAATATTGAGGATGACTTCCACACCAGAAGCATCGGAGAGATGATCGATAGAATATATGATGAAATGGGGCTAGAACAAATACCCCAAGGGGAGAGGGAAGACAAGCGCCTGGAGAGCACTTAGCTTTACGACCCTGAGGATGTCTCCCGAAGTAGTGGGAATAGAGAACTGTCCCTAGATAGACTGTAAATAAGCAAGAACAAAGAGAACGCAAGAAGTTGCACGAGTTGGGAGCAGACAATGTCTGACACCGAAAGAGAGGAGAGTGAGGAAAAGGAGAAAGAGAGAAAATGCGAAAGACGATTCTCAAGGGGAAAAGGGATAAGATGGTCAGACACTAGTGAGTCTGCACAAAGGGCATCAGATTTAGATTCACTATCAGACCGACATGGAGAAGTATCTCACGGTCAGAGGGGGTTGTCTCCACCACCCTATGTGAGCCGTTTTAGGACATTGCCAGGCAGGCGGCGATGTAGATATATTACCCCTGCGATAAACAGGAGAACAATGAGAGAAGAGAGAGAGGGCTATGCATCCCAATTTCCGTTGCTCGAGAAAGGAGGGGCGAGCCCACAGAATATTCCATGGCCACACATGAATCGAGAAAACCTGAAAAATAAGCTTCCGATGTTGACATCGGGAGCCAGAAAATGGATACACGAGCTAGAAAAAATGACAGGAGGGAACACGCTAGCTACAGGGGATGTCAAGGGTCTATTAATCACCATTCTTGGTGAGAGAGCAGTCGATGTGTGGACACGGGCAGGCTACCCTGGTGTAACCACAGTTAATACTGCGCATGACGGAGCTCCATTTAACAATTGCAGAGCCGCGGTTTGGAAAGCACTTCGAGTGCTATACCCAGATACTTCCGACATGGGAGCTATCATGACACATTAAAATGAAGGAGTCGGAAGACTCGTTGTTTTACATACAGAATTTTCAAGATGCGTGGGTACTCGATACTCGGTAAACTTGGGGAAATCTATACCCATGTTCTACCATATATTGTGCCAAGAGCTGCCAGAGCCAGTACAGAAACAGCTCAAGAAATTGGTAGGAATCGAGGCCAAGCCATGGTCAGAAGTACAGTTGACCATCGCACACTATTGCAGGCTTCTGCAAGAAAAGAATCACAAAAAAGAAGCTGCACGAAAGGGCGAAGAGGCAAAATTAGTGCAGAAGAAATTATCAAAATATGCTCTTGAAGGAGCAATGATAAATAACACAGACAGCTCGAGCATGCAACAAGCCAATAATCCACAGCAGAATAATCAGGGCAGTACTGGGTTTTACCCCAAGGGAAGAAGATTTAGAGGAAGAGGATGGCAGAGTAATCAGGGAGGTTTTCAGAATAATCAAGGAGGTTTTCAAAATATGCAAAATGGCAATCAAGATATGTCAAATGGACAAGTGATCCGAACACCACCAGTATGTTGGCTGTGTGGGATGACAAGTCACTTAGCGCGCACATGCAGAAATCAAGGCATGATGCAAAATGACCAAGGAATAGGAGCAGGCATAGTGAATCCACCTGCGTTTGTTCAGCAGGGAGTTGCACAGAATCACACGGTGCAACAGCAAATGCCAGGAGCACAGCAAAACTCACAACCTCAGAATGTGATGAGTTTTCCACAAGGACAGCCCCAACAGTCACCGATGCAACTGTCACAGACAGTGAGTACAGGACAGGCTGCAAACCCTGGAATAAGGGGTAACACTGATAATGCGGGAAATCCATCAGCACAAGGTGGGCCAAACCTATATATGGACTAGTACAGCTCACTGGGGACCCTGATGTGTTCTATCCTATCAGTGACACCAGACCCTCACCGGGAATCAAGGGTGGATGTCGTTATAGGGGATAAAGAATATTCCTTCCTCCTTGACACGGGTGCAACACGTTCGTGTATATGTGAAGGCAGGTTTTCCTTGTCCGGCGATGACTTAAATACTCAGAGTTTCACAGTAGCTACAAGTCATGTACCCCTTTACAAACACACTTCCAGTCTCTATAGGGAAATGTGAAATGAATGTGCCTCTATTATATTCATGACAAACCCCAGTAAACATTTTGGGTCGAGATCTAATGACGAAGTTAAATATGACAATTTCGTTTACGGAGGAGGGCATAGTATGTTCAACTCCAGGAATGCACTATTCAAACGTATGCGAAATGATTGGAGCATACGCAGGACACACAGCCATGATGGCTGTGCCATTAGAGCCCGAAATATTAGCGTACTGAATACGTGTGCTAATGGCAGGGCTGCCAGGCCTTACAGACAAAATCATGAGGACTCCAGATGAATTTCTATTCAGGCCAAAAATAGCTTTGCACGAGGAAAAGAGACAAGTATTTCCCTTGGTGATACACACAGCTGCAGTACGAGGGAAAATGGCTTTGCTTGATGGTTATGACGATGAAGGCCGACTATGGTGCACAGAAATCGCCATTGAAGAAGGATCCCATTTGACTGACATCGCTGATGACGATCTGTTTGATGAGCAAGGAGATATGGGATGGACAACATTTGAAGTGAGCCTCACCTTTTGGGTGAGACTTATCAAAAGAGAAATGCCTCAGAGAATGATGTTAGCACGGAACCGTACTGAATATTTTGATGATGACATAGCCCAGGTTCCTGTCTCAAGATGAACTACAGGCCCCTATGACGTAGGCTTATTGAAAGGAGTCGGAGAGATGAAAATCCAACTGAAGCCAGGAGCAATTTTACCAAAAACACGGCAATACTCCATGTCCAGGGAGGCAGATGAAGGGATTTCTAAGACAATTTCGGCTATGATGCAGCAGGGCATCTTAGTGACGTCAGAATCGTCATGCAACACTGCATTTTACCCTATCAAAAAATAAAAGGGAGGGTCTTGGCGCTTAATTCAGAAAATACGCCCAATAAATAATATTGTTGAGGCTGAGTTCCCTTTAGTCCCTAACCCAGCTACAATTCTATGTAATATACCTGTTGAGGCAAAATATTCACAGTGATTGACTTGAAAAATGCATTTTTCTCAATCCCATTGCACGTGACTCACAAGATCTGACGTCATTCACGTTCAGACAGATGTGTCTGAAAAGCACGAGGCTACCCCAGGGGTACTGTGAGTCTCCTTTTATCTTTAACCGAGTCCTGCAGATGGAGCTGAGCAACATTGCATTAGAAAGTTTAGTCTTGCAATATGTGGATGACATCTTAATTTGCAGCACGACAGAGGAGCAATGCAGACACGATTCTGTTCAGCTATTGACTATATTGACTGAGAAAGGATATAAAATTGACAAAGAGAAGTTACAATTTTGTAAACAAGAAGTGCTATACATAGGTCAGCTGATCTCACACAAGGGGAAAAAAGTTACCCCAGAAAGGGCTGAAGCCATACTAAACACAGCCAAGCCACACACGGTACAGCAAATGCAAAGTTTCTTAGGCCTGTGCAATTATGTCCAGGCATGGGTCTTCGACTACAGCTCTTACACCAGGCCTTTGCTTCAGGCCCTCGAAAAGGCACAAGTGACAAAAGAAAAGATTGAATGGTCTGAGACCATGGAGGAAGGATTTGCCGAACTCAAAAGAGCCATTTCACCTGTTCTCGCACACAAATGGGAGCGTTATGACGGCAATGCTCACACAGAGAACCACATTGGGGTACAAGCCCAAGGCATATTATAGAGGAAATTTGGACCCACTGATGAGAGGCCATTTTCTGTGTGAACAAAGTTTAGCTGCCGCAGCGTTCGCCATTGCAAAGGCTACCACCATTGTAATTGGATGATCCATGACTTTGTACGTCGAGCATTCGCTATTTGCTATTCTAGAGAAACCAAAGGGCACACTGACATCTCAGAGAGCTTCTGCTTATGAAGTGATAATATCAAATCCATTGATTAAAATAGTCTAATGTAAGATAGTGAACCCTGCTATGTTCATAGCAGAGCCAGTCACTGAAGGAGAACCAATACATGACTGTGCAAATTATGAAGAATTCTATGATGAAATTCCCAGAGTGAAAGAAAATGCATTGGCAGAAGGAGAAAGTGTCTTCATTGACGGTTCTTCGAGAATCGATCAAAGCGATGGGCAAAGATATACAGGCGTTGCTGTAATGAAACACACTGCCAATGCAGAATTTTGAGTCCTCCTTAGTGCACGAATACCATCTCATTATTCAGCACAAGCTGCAGAATTATTGGCGTTGATACTCGCCATTGCGAATCAGGCATACCAGGACGTAAATGTTTACAGTGACTCTGCCGATGTGACGTCGACAGTGCAAGCAGGCCTAGCATGCTGGAAAAGGAGGGGCTACCTCAGGGCAGACGACATGCCAGTGCAGCACGCAGCCTTATTGGACAGGCTGAACAAGGCACTACAGTTCCCAGTGGGCATAGCGGTCATGAAATGCGCCACCCTCAGGAGAGGGACACGTTTTATCTCACGCAGAAATCAAGCAGCAGACACAGAAGCAAACGTATGGCATCCAAGAGAGAGACGATCATGGAAGTGGAAGTGACCCACACAAATGAGAAAATGATGGTTACACGGGTTGCACCTGAAGGCTATAATAATCTGGGACAAACATAGTTGATGGAACTCCAAGGGGAGGCACCACAGGAGGAAATAAATGTGTTGAAACAGTGAGGGTGTTCTTTAAACCCCTCTGAAAGCTTGTGGCGACAAGACAGCACTGGTAAACCAGTAATGCCTATAGCCCTGTTAAAATTAGCGCTCGAGCAGTTACACTATCCGGCACACATGACAATAGAGAATCTAGCAGCAACACTCGCGGAATACTGGTTCATACCGAATTTAACCGAGCACGTTGCATTTTTTATAATGAACTGTATAATCTGCCAACAATTCACAGCTGGGCACACATTAAAAGTAATGAGAGGAGTCATCCCAAGGCCAAATGGACCTTTTCAGCACTTGCATGTAGATTACGTCGACATGATTCAGGTATGTAAAGGGTACAGATACCTAATTGTTGAAATGTGTCCATTCTCTAGATGGATAGAGGCAGGTCCATGTACACACCCAGACTCTACCTGTGCGGCCAAATTTTTAGTAAGAGAGGTATTTCCCAGATGGGGGGTATGTGAAGTCATGAAATCAGATAACGGGACCCACATTGTAAACGAGGTTTTCGAACAGATTAGCTTGCTGCTTGGTATAAAGCACAAATTCTCGTCGGCGTACCACCCACAAGGTAACAGAATATGTGAGAAGCTCAATGGCCTATTAAAGGAGAGGATAGCCAAGTTGAAGCTTACTCTAAGAAAGGGATGGTTGCACTGCCTTCCATTGGCACTCTATGCACTCAGAAACCAACCTGGTTCTGACCATCATCTTATGCCGCACAAAATAGCTACAGGAAGAAGAATGTGCACTCCCCTGACCCCTCGAGACAGAGCTAGATGTAATGCTCAGTCAACAGGAGAAATCTTAGGGTCTGAAATGCAAAATTACCTGAATTGCATGACATCTTGCCTTACTGTAATTTCAGACCAGCTGCAGTGACGACGAAAAGGGTGTAGGGCAGCACGGAACACAGAAGGAGATACTACTTCAGGCACAGCTCAAGGACTTTGTGTTCCATCCATTTTCCACCGTCTTGGTGAAGAACTATACGAGAAAAAGGTGGGACAAACCAAGGTTTTACGGTCCCTTTACAGTGGAGGACTACACTCCGTCTGCAGTGAAACTACAAGGAAGGAGAGCTTATATCTTCCTGGGTGACATCAAACCATATATCGGAGAAGGCCCCTGCCTGCACCCCAGTGCGGGGAGACTACAAACGACGGGGAAGAACCACAGCACGTGCAGACAAGATCCATGACGAAGAAGCAGGACGCATGAGCAGCAGCAAAGTAAAGACAAGTAACTTTTAGGAAATAGTTTTGGTTTCATTTTGGACATTCCTCTGAGCAAAAAAGAGGATAAGGACAGATAAACTGGACACTCTGTGCATCCTAGTTGCATGGTAAAGACGAAAACTGCATTTATAAACCACAAAATGGTCTGTTAACTGTGAACTTTGGACTGAAGCACGCTGAAGCCTTGACTAGAAAATAATATTCCATATTTTGATCGAGGACACATAAATTGGAAGAAAATGCAGTACCCAGATTCCTTCCACACAGAGACTTTGTTTGTAATCACTTATGGTATCCCGCAGTAGCAGCATCACCAAAGATGTGGTGACATACTTCGATCTAGTGCTAAAATCGTACCCGTCACTGGTGGGGAGGCTCACAAGTGTCACTGACTTTCTTCAAGAGCCTGAAAACGAAAAGATTATAAAGAGATTGCTTACTGTGATTGCTGAGCAGTTCCTCCTACTTCCGGAGTACAGCGAGGAAAAGCCAAATGTCCCAAGCAGAGAAGGAAGCAAATGAGCTTATCAACGCATTATTTTTTCGCCTAATCGAAGAGTGTCCAGAACCTGTCGGCAGAACGACAGACGTACTACCTTTTCTTCAAGATCCAGCAAATACAGAACGTCTGAGCATAATCCTAAATAGTACAGTCATTCAAGTCATTCAAGTTGCTTTCCACGCAAAACGGAAAGTGCAGACACTGTTCACAGTGAAGTGAAAATCTTCAATCCTGAAACTCAGCAAGACAGGACAAATGTCCCTGTCAACAGAAGACAGCAGATTGGCGAGTAATGTCTTTTTCCGCCTAATCCAGGATTTTCCAGAGCTTTTGGGGAGACCTGTAGATGTTGACGTCCGCACATTCATCAGAGACCCAGCTAATTCTACACAGATGGGCATGCTCTTGCATGGAATCATGATGCAAGTGGAACTTTCTAACCATCAACAGAACTATTTGAGAAGATTTTAGACTTTCCGTCGAGGGACAGATCGGGAGAGCATTACATTTCATTTCTTATTTATATTGACAAGGACACAACATGTCTTTGGGAATGAAGCAGATCAGAGGCATAGGCTGGGAGATGACTTATTTTGAACATGCACAGTAAAGAGACTTGCTGAATTATTGCTTGATTTTGACACCTCCCATAGCCCAGTAAGAGAACTGTATCCCGAGAAAATAGACAATTGATTATTCATACGAGGGGGGACAATTGTGTAACACCTGCAACTCACACACCAAATTCAAAAGACAGTATTGTTTAAAGGATTATATTAAAAAGTTAACATTTTGGCGAATGATCGAGATGGGGATCCAGAGCAGCAACCTCGTCCTCCCGCAGGAGGAAAGACGTCCACATTTTTCTGGAAGTAAATGCTGCCGCCTGACCTACAGAGGCATAATGTATTTATGTATTATATTCATCATTGTTTTACTATCATTGACAATCAGAACTGCATTTTTTATTCGTGCATAAAGCGTTCCAATTCGAGTGCACCCACCTAATGATGCACGCATGAAACCTACGAAAGTACCCAGACCTTACATAGTCATTCCAGTCCTTAGAAGATCTGATGGTGGAATGGATGACCTTGAGATGGATGTGATTAGCAATGACACACACACACTTGTGGTGACAAGCAAATCGAAAAGCCGGAGACAGGGTCAGCAAAGTATGAATGTGAAAAGGTTACTGACAACCACACGCATGCAAACATTGAATGCACATACACCAGGCCTAGTGTCAATGACTGCAGAACCACAATCCAAAGCATGGGAGAAGAAATGACTGCCTACTATGAGAAACACCACTACAAGAGAAGTGAAAAGACGAATGGAAGAAGCTGAACCCCTGAAGAGACAAGAGGAGTTAGAGATTCGACCAGCAGAGACAGCATGGACAAACGCATATGCTCCAGTAAAAGGGACAAGTACAAGCTCCACAGTACAACCATATACAGGACCAATGCCAGCGTGGGTATGGGCATTTCTAACCAGAAAGAAAAAGATATATGAGGAAAAGGAGAGAGCTGCCAGACTTTTGTCTACTGAAATGGTGCAGATGAGAAGGCCTGCACCATGGACCGGGATACCTGAGAATCCTCCAGCACGAAGGAGCCATACAGATGCATTCAGGGATGTAGTCATAGCAAACTACATGAAAACCTTAAGAATCAAGAGAAGCATGCACGGAGATGACAACGAACTAAATGATTACCTGGACAGCACAGCACATGTGAATGCTTTGTTTGTGCACACCGTACAGCATGGGGAAATCCAAAATCTTCGTAGCTGTAGAAATTGATGTAGAAATTGATGTCCAGGCAGCACACTGTCTTTCACACGTAGCCATGTGCAAAACTAGACGCCAGTTCATGGGTAGTGATGCCTCACTAAAATGGGCAACTGAAGCAACCGATCCAAATGAAGACGATTATGTCCAGGACATAAAGACGAGAAACAAAGGAAAAACGAAACACATTGTGATGAGATACGAGAAGCCTGGAGTTAAAGGAGCAGAAGTCAGAAGAGAAGCAACCAGAAGCTAAATGTCCAAGGAAAAACTCCAGAAGAGGTTCGAATGTGGACGAACAGAGGCCAAATGCAGATTTGGGGACAGTGCTTTCACCAGACGGATGGGAGAAAGGAGTAGTTATATGCAGAGCATGGATGGTCATAGGTCAATACGAGCCTACCATCAACATAGTGCGAAATGGATGCAAGCCATTATGGCCAAAGCTTGCAAAACTGCTCACATGGGTCGAAGACAGAGGAGGCCCCTTGCAGATTGTGCCACTGGAAAGCCCAGAATTCTGCTTCAGGAATAATGGCACAAGAAAAATGGGAGAGAATCAGAACTGTGGACCAGTTTTTGATGCTGCAGGAATGGTGCATGGAACTGCAGTAATTATGGATCATTACTGGGCATGTGGATCCAAAGCATACATCAAACTGCAGAGCAACTGGGGAGGTATATGCACAATAGTGAATGTCCACGTTCCAGTGTTGGTGATCCCAAAAAGTGACTTGAATATTGACAGTTTCCTGAAAGCAGATGCACACCTGTGGAAGAAGAGATCTGCGGAACTGATGACCCGACTGAAGAGGGGAAATGACTTTTCTGCCAAATCTGAAGAAGTTTTTTATTAATTTCCATATGAACACAGACTGTTTAGCCTCACCTCATCAGTGTTCGCAACAATCTTCATGCCAAGATTCCAAGTTGGAGCAAATACTAAATGGTTGCAGATAACCAGATGGGAGTTACTGCAGACCATCAACCAAACCATAAAGGGATTCAATGCAGTCAAGGAGGAGTTAAGAAACATCTGACTGATGACTCTCTAGAACAGATATGTACTTGACGTGATCACAGCCATGGATGGAGGAGTTTTTACAAAAATTGGAGAATCATATTGCACATTTATACCTTCTCACGATGAGGAAATTGGAACCCTAACAGAAGCCATAGGTATGCTGACAAAACTACAGAATCAGATGATTGATGAAACGGACGAAGTTGATGATGACAGTTGGTTTGGATCACTCTTCTCATGGGTTCCACAATGGATGGCAGATGCATTCAAGTTCCTGGGAGCATTCATGCACCAGAAGGAACAAAGTTTCTCTATCCCAGGAAGCAGAGAAATTATGTGGGAAGAAGGGTTTACTGCAGCCCAAATGGACAATGTCAACTGATGACGTGGAACAAAGATAGACATGTGAGAACAGCAGGAAGTTTAAAAGGAGTCATAAAGATATGAACCCCAAAGAGACATTTCTTCAGACCATCATGTATAGACCCAGAAGATGAAGAAAGAATGGACCCAGACGATGAAGTAAAAATGAATACAGAGGAATCAAAGAAGATGGATCAAAAGCCCAAATGGGGGAGTGTAGGGGAGGTCCCAAATAAAGCCTGAACTCCAATCGCCCATTTTGAAGTACCAGGAACGTTCACACCAAGATATGTGACTTATGATGAGTAGATGAACCAGGAGAGAGCCGCATTGGGGCTCTGCCAAGTACCTATTAGAAGAACAGCACCCATTGAAGTACCAATACCAAGGAAACCATGGACAGTAAGGTATCCATTGAGAAAACCATATCAACAAATGAAACGGAATGAAGATCGTCTGAGTACAGTCCCTGAAGAAACAAAAAAGGTCTTAATGGAAGATGAATGGTGACGTCACGAGAACCCGGACTGACTCACATATAGAAGAAATGACAACCAGAGAAGGACGCAAAGAGATGAAACACCATGAACAAGGATATCGTGAACCTAAAGTGAAAGGATGATGTCAAAATGTATGAAGCTTAAGCTGTAAGCATGGCAAAGATATTTGGCCAGTTTTACACCTGTACATATGCTTGGAACCGCAAGAAAGCTAAGAAAGCTAAGAAAACAGTGCGGCTTACTATGCTTAGCAGAAGAATACTGCGGCAAGCGCCACTATACATACTAAATAACTATACATAATCTACCTCAAACGAAGCACATTATTATAAGTATATTTCTACTTTGCACAAGAAGCAGAATGAACCCAGGTTACTAAAGGCCACACGGGAAAAGCTTCATAGTTAGCAAAAACGAGAAGAGATGGCTGAAACGAAACTCAGAAGAGGCAACTCGTGCTAGGGAAGCCAAGGTCATATCAGTAGAAGAGACGAACAGTAGCTATATTTAATTGAAGCTAAGAACAAAATATCCTGCCTCTGAAAGGTTGAGATAAGAAGGTGAAGCCAGCTGGTGGGTGAAACGAAAATCAAATACACGAAGTGATGGAAAAGAGGCACATTCACGGTGTCCAAATCACGTGACCAGCCGAGCATGAAGAAGCGAGAGTTCACACCTACGCGTGGCACCAGGCCAGACGGAGATATCAGAACCTTTCCAGAGAGAAGATGCAGTCTCGAGGCCAACCACAGTGAAATAATTGACACATAGCTACTAAAGTGATGATTGATTGTAACAATGACTGGAGGAAGACTGTGTAACTAAGGGGCACCCCGTACCTGGCCGACCATTCTTCGTGCTGCTAAGCAAAGTGCAAAAGTATGCATGGGGTTGGTGCCAACCCAATCACAATGGGTCAAATAATCCAGGGTCCTATAATTAGTAGAACCAATAGGACGTTATACTTTTAGTGACGTCTGCAATAGTCATTTTTAAAGGAAGGGCTTAGATGCCCATCTTACAGTGTTTACCCAATCCCCTCACTCTGTTAACATATACAGATATTGTACCTATATTAAAGTTACCTTTCCCTAACCAATAGAATTGCATGTCAACTTTTGAGTGCTACACGTCAATGATGATGAGTTTTCAATATAAATGTCATGATTTTTATGAAGTTTGTAGCAGTTGAAGCGAGAAGGAAGATCACACCATTGCTGATATTCATAACTCCCTGTTTTTTGCACTTGTCATTAAACAAACTCCCTTTGCCAAACCGTTGAGTTGTCCTTATTGATTGGTGTTGGAGTAATAAATCTGCACCCCCATCCATCTCACGGGTGCTGCTATCTTGTCTTAAAGTGCTTCTGAGCAAACCCCGACTCTATGGCCCCGGTGGGGGTCTCGGAGCACAGAAGTGTTCATAGTTTTGTGCTCAAGGGGAATAGTTGAAAACATTTTATTCAAGCTGGAGTTCCTTACTGTCTGGGCTGCTGGTGGCAGGCCCAACTGAAGACGTGATGGTTGTGGGCCCCCCTAGCTTTGAGCAGAAAACAGTCTGAGGCATCCGTGGAGTTCATACATTATAATGGAAACACAGAAATATACCCAGGGGTTAATAGCCGCTGATTGACATGCGATGGCCATCCAACAGGGAGCTGAAACACCAAATGCCCACTGAAAAGCTATACATCCTTCTTTGTCAGAAAGTGGCTGATGTGGAGAAACTGGTGTTAAAAGACTTGGTAATAAGCGTACTTCTTGAGTATGTCCTGAAGGAAGTGACATCTTGAAGGGCTCCAGGAAATGAAGCTTGTAACGCAATCGCTGCAAAGTGCATATTTAAAGCCCTGGAAAGAAAATAATCCAGAAAGGAATATATTGCTGTGTTAAAAGACTGTTGACCCGAAACATGGGGCAGTTGCTGTGTGTGCCCCTGAGCTTGGAGACCCATTTCAACTGAAAACATTGAAAGGCCCTGGTGCCGTCTCAGGCTGGTGGCCTTTCAATCCACCTCTAGCCAGCAAATGTACATTCAGGATATCGGCAGATGCGAGGACCTCACTGCGACTGCAGCCACCAACCAACGGTGCGCCCACAAGACACAGGGACAGCTGCCAAATTTCCCCAAGTAATGTTTTACCATTAATAGCCACTTCAGTTGTTATTGACAACTGCACTTGCTTTGCGTATTGGGACAGGCATGTAGCAAACTGCACCCTTTAATAGGCCTGATGGCTTCAAAACATGGCCTGGATAAAAGGTTGGACATGACTTGGGGTTATTTGCCAGCTATGCATGGTACAGCCACTGTTACTAATCCACATTTGAACTGGGCAAACCTGGTGGGGCTCTGGCCGGCTCAAGCCCCACTTAGGGTTCTGGACTGACCCCCTCTCGGGTCAGTGCCTGTCCAGAGCAGGGGCCGGCCATGACCCCCACCGGGTGCCCACCCAGGAGTGCGCCGCCTGCCTTTCGGTCCCGGCCGCCAGACTGCTGGTCCATCCCCAGCCCCTTATTGATAGGCTGCGGCAGGACAGGAAGTCAGGTGGCCAGGACAGTAAGTCAGGCAGGCGCGCTTGTGTAAGTGCTGCCAGCACACTAGGTGCGTGTTGTTTATTTTCATTGATTAGCTGGTGCAGGACTGGAAAACTTCCTGGTGGTGCTGTTAGGCAGCTATGAATTCAAACAGGCAAGTGAGTCCCTTTGTTGTCCTCTAGCTCAGTTTCTTGCCCCTCCCACCACCCTATATACCCCTTTGTTGCCTCAACCCATTTAGCTGCCCCAGACCTGTTTTCCCCTTTTCTTGACCCCCTAACCATTTAGCTGCCCCCAGGCCCGTTTGCACCTTCTCTTGATCCACAGACCCATTTAGCCCCTTTTGTTGTCCCTTAACCACTTTAGCTGACCACAGACCTGTGTTGCCCCTTCTCTTTGCTGCAAGTCCCATTTAGCCCCTTTTGTTATCCCTTAACCCTTTCAGCGTCCCCAAGGCCTATTTGCCCCTTTCCTTGGCCCCCCAGTCCCATTTAGCCCTTTCGTTGACCCTTAACCCTTTTAGCTGCCCCCAGGCCCGTTTCCCCAGTGCCATCTAGCCCCTTTAGCTGGCCTCAGACCCGTTATGCCCCTTCTCTTGATCTCAGTCCCAATCAGCCACTTTTATAACCCCTTGACCACTTTAGCTGCCGCAGACCTGTTTTACCCCTTCTCTTGACCCCAGTCCCATTTAGCCCCTTTTGTTGCCCCTTAACACTTTTAGCTGCTCCCCAGCCTTTTTTCTCCCTTTTCGTCGAACCCCAGTCCCATTTAGCCCCTTTAGCTGCCTCCAGACCTGAGTTTCCCCTTCTCTTGGCCTTCAGTCCCATTTAGTTGCTCCAGACCCCTTTTGTCCCTTCTCTTGACCCCCAGTCCCATTTAGCCCCTCAACACCTTTAACTGCCCCAGGCCCGTTTTGCCCCTTTTCTTGCTCCCCAGTCCAATGTAGCACCTTTTGTTGCCCCTCAACCCCTTTAACTGCCCCATGCCCTTTGTACCCCTTTTCATGATCCCCCAGTCCCTTTATCCCCTTATGTTGCACTAGTCCATTTAGCCCCTTGTTGATCCTCACTTCTTTAGCCCCTTTTGTTGCCCTCTGTCCCATTTAGTACCTTTTTTGAACCAGTCCCTTTTAGCTCCTATTCTTTCCACAGCCCCTGTTCTTGCCCTCTTTATCCCCTTTTCTTGTCCCAGCCTATTTTGGCCTTTTGTCTTGTCCCTTTAGCCCTTTTTGTTCCCTGCCCAACCCCTTTAGCTAATTTTCTTTCCTCATCCCCTTTTCGTGCCGCAGGCCCCTCCCCTGTTTCGTGTGCCCATTTTCCAGGCTCGGCTCGTGCTTGGCCCTAATAGCCAGGCCAGGCCCCCAGGCTCGGCCCCACCCATACATTCCCTGGCTCTCCCAATCCACATTAACTCCAACACAACAAAAATGACCAATAATATTAAACTAAAGTAAAACTGAATGACAATAAGCTATTATGTCTATAACCCTGGTGAAATCAAGAAATAACATACACAGCGTTGTTTTTCAAATAAAAAATGCAATTAAATTCATAAATGAGATTGAGGTTTTCTAAATAGTTACAATGTAACACCAAACACTGACAATGAATTACAATTGAAATGGGAAGCATGAAGCAAATTGTTAAAACAAATACTGCAGTAAAATAGACAAGCACTCATCAACAATGCGGGGACCTGGAAGGAGGAAGAAGAAAGGCTCTTCCTTGTATAACAATATTCTCACTTTTTAATTACATAAATTATTACTGCACACAAATTAATGTTACTATGATATTCCAAATGCTGTGGTATTGCTTCTTAAACTGTCTCTATGGGGTAGTTTAGTCAGTTATTTATACTGTCTTCATTTTTATTTTCATTATTTTTACTATTTGCATTTATTTTAGTTACAAATGTGTTTTTTTTACTTCTTTGTTTTTGGGCTATTAGGTCTGGGTTATTGTTATACAGAACTGCACTAATATATCCCCGGGAATGCTGTCCATATGGATGCATGCCACTGCATCACATGGTCACATATCACCAGAAGTGACCCACTCCCACTCTGCATGTAAATCACAACAGTGGTGTAATCCTCAAAGAAATTACAAGGAGGAACGACCTAGGCGGATGTGAAAGCGATATGCACACAGAAGGAAGGCTGCGTAAACGGAAGTGGCCACGATGTGATGTGGCATCCTGTGGGTGAATCAAGCATGGTGAATGGACCTCTTCCTGACCATGTGTCTCACGTTGACGTTCTAGTTCTGGGACAGTGGGAGGCCGGAGGCCGGGAGGGAAGTGACGCAAAGGGGCGGGGTTTAGTTAGTTAGAGAAGGAATATGAATAAAGCAGATGTTCCTGAGAACCGCTCTGTGTCCTCTCCTTATTCCAGTGCGGCATTACACGCGCAATATTAATAAGTGAGGTCATCACACTGGCGATGAGGGGGACGCACTGGCTGTGCGTGGACTCATGTTGGACACAGAGCAAAGCGAGTTTCGGAAGACACGGCCGCTTCGCTCTTGGAGATGCGAACTGCGTCATTCGGAGTTCCCGGGCCGCACGTGGTGAAACAGTGCCCCGCCCACGGGAGAACGCTCAGGTGAGCGTATACAGGTCCTGGGCCACAGTGGTGATAATCAGCATGGCGGTGAGTGGGGGAAAGAAGGGAAGGACAATGGTGCTCGTGCCTGGAGGTGGCAATTGACAGCACAACCTTCACAGTGAAGGGCCCCAAGAAACCCACACAGACACGGTGCTCGTGCCTCATAGGTGGCTATGGACAAACAGAGGCTTTAGAAAGCTACCAGAGGAGGGAAGATGTCTGCCCAGGATGGGGTGTTTGCCCAAGATGGGGACCAAGGCGCACATGTGCAGGGGCCAGCGGCTCCACAAGAGCAAGCACCTTAAAGACTACCGGATTGCCTTGCAGCCAAGATGCCAGGTGCTTTTGATGTTGCAGACACTAGCAACGTGGGGCCAAGATGGTCCAGATGGCTAAGGGATATTGAACTAAAAATGGGTGCTCAAATTAGCGGTTGGACCGGCGACATGCGACATTATTGATGAAATGCCTGCAACGTCTATAGATGCCACACAGGACCTAAAAACAGCTCTCTCAGCCTACTTCACCCCACACACTAATGTAGATTACAAGCGTCACCTCTTTCACAGTACCAAACAAGCCAAGGATGAAACAATGGACGCCAATGTTATGAGACTGAGAATTAAAATTAAACATTGAGACTTCGCAAACTACTCCAACACAGAGGCACTGGGATTGAAAATTATCCGGGGATGTGAATCCCAAATGTTCCCATAGAAGTTGCTACAGAAAGCCTGCACCCTGGATGAAATACTAATTCTTGTGAGGGCGGAAAGGGCAGTGGACTCGCACGTTGAAAGTTTTAACACCACGACGACAGGGGACACAGTGCATCGACTGCAGCAGGAAAGGAGACAAGATGGACCATACTGTTTCAAATGTGGCTTTGAATACCCCCACAAAGGATCATGTCCCGCTAGTGGTCAACGATGCTCCACGTGCGGTGAGGAAGGACACTTCAAGGCAGTCTGTCGACTCAATAGAGACAAAGGAAGAGAGAGAGGCTGAGACGCACCACCCAGATACAAACCTAGGCCACTGCCCTCGACGCCTCAACCATCCGGGACAGCATCACATTCCCCAGCGAGACCGATAGATCCTGAATCCAATGATCGAGAATCAGGTGATGAGAAACATAGGAGGTAAAGGAGAGAAAGGAGAAGATATGTGACCCAAGTGAGACCAGAACAAAGATCCTGATGCCACGTTCGATACCTGGTGGAGCAATCCCCTTCAGAATCTGATGTCAACTTGTCGGGAAGTGAACACAGAAAGAAGGCATATATACATGCACTAGGCAATGCCGTGGCTACTGAACACAGTCCTACGCTAATCATAAAACTAAATGAAAGGTCCACAGAATTCCGGGGCGACAGTGAATGTGATTAGCAAGAAGGTATTCAAAGAGTAGCCACAACGTCCAAAGCTAAGCCCGGCCACTGTGGAAATATATGCATATGGAGCCACCATGCCCCTCAAGTATACCAGACAATTTGAGGGCTCATGCCGCTACAAGGGACAAGAAAAGAAAGTGCTGATGCATGTGCAGAAGACCGGGAATGAAAGCGGCTGTGTACTTAGTTTCAAGACGGCCATTGAAATGGGGCTCATACACATGCTCTACAAGATCATGGTACAGAAATGTATAGACCCAGTGCACATGATAAAGGACCTATATCCTAAATTATTCAGAGGCATGAGAAAGCCCCAGAACAGACACATAAAACTGCACATCGACAAATCAGTGCGCCCAATTGCCCAACACTGCAGGGGCATACTGGTAAACATCCAGAAGAAAGTGGAAGATGAACTGCATAAACTCTTGGAACAAGACATCATAGAAACGGCCACAGGCCCTACCACGTGGGCCTTGCCCATTGTTCCGGTACCAAAGAAGGGTTCTGATGCAATCAGACTGTGTGTGGACATTAGACGGCCAAACCAGGTGATCCGAAGGGAAAGGCACATGGTTCCACGTATCACAGATATGATACATCTGCTAAACGAGGCTAAGGTCTTCTCAAAACTGGACCTAAAAAAGGGTTACCACGAGTTGGTGTTGACAATGTTTGTCACTCACTTATGATTGTACCGAAACGAAAGACTGAAATTTGGGGGTCTTGTTGGCGGCCAAGATATTCCAGGCCGAAATCCACAACATAATCAAGCACATCCCGAACTGTCAACATATTGACGACATCTTGGTGTTCGGGACCGGCGTGGGAAAACATGACGAGACCCTGGCTAAAGTGTGCATGGCCCTTGAATCTGCCAGCCTCACTCTCAACCAAGAGAAGGAATACGAATAAAGCAGACGTTCCTGAGAACCGCTCCATGGCCTCTCATTATTCCAGCGCAGCAGTACACGTGTGATATTAATAAGTGAAGCCATCAAAACGTGCATGCATGTATCTTTCTCTGTCACATGTGATGGCAGTCTTGCGGCAGTAGGAGAGGTGGACTTTGGACTCTAATGTCCAAGTCCCATTAGCGAAAATCGTATAATTAGCCCGATCTGACCTCCGTCACAAATAAGCTCTAACAAATGGCCGGACTCCCAGGATCCCAAACTGTATCTTCATATCCAGGCATCCCATTATACATAGGAAGCATAGGTCAGAGTAGGCGGAAACTAAAGGGTAAAACGTTCCCTTACTTTTGGGGGGTACCTGTCATCGTTCCTTTACTTGATGCGACTCAGAATACCTTTCTAGGATGCCAACTTTGAAATAAATACTTTTTGTTTTAAATGTCATTCATATTGGGGACTCGAACCGATGTTAAGCCAGTGTAACATTGCAGTGTGCTGTCTCGCAGGAGCTGTAAGAAGGTTATTATTTTTAATAGACTGCTTGGGATATAAAACCCGTTCCCAAGAATTAAAAAAAGCCCAGTTTGATCGCAATCTGCGTATGAATGGCTGTAGGCTCAGCATTGCTTGCAGGCAATGTGAGGGATATGTATGTGGCTGGCATGTGCATTAAGAGGTGCGAACAGTGGGTGCTTTTAGCAGGCGTTAAGGACGGGACCCGCAAAGGGACTTTAGTGCTAATAACGGTACCGTAATTTACGGTACCGTTATTAGCGCCTTCCCCATTCCCATTGAGTCCTATGGGGGCTCAAATGGGAATGGGGAAGGGCCCTGGTGAATGGAGAATTACCGGTCCCTCCAACCTTGGAATGGACCAGTAATTACTCCATTCACCAGGGCGGAGTCGAAACGATTTTGGAGGCAGCCATGCCGCAAATAGCAGCGTGGTTACCTCCAAAGTCGGAATGAGGCCCAATGTTGCAGGGTGGAGTGGCAGAAAGGAAGGACCCGTGTATGGGGTTTAAATGGGGGGAGGGAGGAATGACAGTGATTATGTGGGGGGAGTGGGCAGAAAAGGGGGTGGAGCAGATGGAACATAGTTCCACCACTTTTTTTTTACACTTTGACCACTTACTGGAAGTACAGCGCGTCGCACACTGTGCCCACTGTGCCAACCCCCCTGTGACTCCCTTCATTCCAACATGCACAAAAGGTATTGTTTGCCACCACCAGACTCCAGAAACAGCCTGAATGTATTGGTACTGATATCCTGCTCACCCAGCTGCCAACAGCGCCATTTCGCACCAGGTAGCTCCACTGGCAAGCCACAACGCCATGCCAGAATTGTGTGCTTGGCTTTTAGTCCGGTTTTGCCAGACACCCGTCCAACTGAACCAGAATGGCACACAATGTCCCTCATGGCACAGTTTCCTTCAAATATGCAAAGAAACGCTCGTTCACCTTGGGTGCAGAGGCGGACCCAGCCTCAAAATCTTTGGGGGGGCTGGATGGCTGTTTTAAAAACTGTTAGTGAGATGGAACATTAAACCTAAGCCTTAAACCTAAGTCCAGGAGGATGAGTAGACATTATGCCTTCCTTTGGTCCGTTAGATTCACCGCCAGGATTGTGTAACAAGTGGGACCTGGAGCCAACTTAGTAGGGCCCACACGCTTGTTCTTCCCCTGGCCAAATGCACAGGGGTGACCAAGCACAGTGAAGGAGGGTGAAGTAATCAAGGGGTATGTTTGGGGGTTTCTTCCTCTGAGAAAACATTTTAAATAATGGGCTACCAGTCTTGTGGGGTTAGATATGAGAAAAATCCATTAGATGCCAAGTCACCAACAATGCAGGATTATTTTCAAGTGCATTTTCTTAATGCCTTTGCCCACCATATGCCAGTACTCTGCAAGTGTAAAAAACATTTTCATATTGATTGTGCCCACTCATGTCCATTCTGGTGCACCTATATATACAACTATTGCCACATAAGAAAATACTCCTGTTTGCTTCGTTCATAATTCCGGTAATTATACTATAAAATAAATGTTTATGCTGGCTCTGCCAATATATGCCAGTATCCCCATGTAAGAACATACTCCTGTACTCAGGAGACCCCCGGCCTGCCCATATAGCCAAGGTTTGCTCCGAGAGTACTTTAAGACGATATAGCTGCACCTTGAGATGGATGGGGGTGCAGATTTATTACTCCAATGCCAATCAATAAGGACAACTCAATGGTTTGGCAAAGGGAGTCCATTTAATGACAAGTACAAAAAACGGGGAATCATGGCAATCAGCAGTGATGCGATAGTCCGTCTCACTTCAACCCCAATGAACTTCATAAAAAACACATCATTTATACTGAAAATTTGTCATAAGTGACGTGTAACACTCAAAAGTTAATAAGCATTTCTATTGGTTCGGAAAAGGTAACTTTAATATAGGTGCTATATCTGTATATGGTAACACGTGAGGGGATTGGGTAAATACTGTCAGGTGGGCGTCTAAGCCCTTCCTTCAAAATGACTACTGTAAATGTCACTAAAAGTACGACGTCCCATTGGTTCTACTACTATAGGACCCTAGATTGTGGGGTCCATTGTGATTGGGTTGGCACCAACCCCATGCATACATTTCCACTTTACTTAGCAGCACGCAGAATGGTCAGCCAGGTGCAGGGTGCCCCCCTCAGCTACCCGGCCTTCCTCCAATTAAGGTTAAAATCAATCATCACTTCAACAACAATGTGTCAATTATGTTACTGTGGTTGGCCTCGAAACTGCATCTTCTGCCTGGCAAAGTTCTGATATCGTCTCCTGGGCGGATGCCACGCGTAGGTGTGAACTCGTGCTTCTCCTCGCTCGGATGGTCATGTGATTAGACACTGTGAATTTTCCTAGGTTCTATCAACTCGTGCATTTAATTCTTATTCGGCTTGCCACCTGCCTACGCTTCCTTATCTTGACCTTTCAGAGACAGGATATTCTGTTCTTAAGTTTCATTCTTGGTTCGTCATTTGTTCTATCTGTGAGTCCGTCCCGGCTCTCGTGACGTCACCATTCGTCTTCCATTAGGACCTTTTTGGTTTCTTCCGGGACGGTACTTAGGCAATCTTCATTTCGTCTCATTTGTTGGTAGGGTTTTCTCAAAGGATACCTTACTGTCCATGGTGGTCTGCTTATTGGTACTTCAATAGGTGTTGCTCTTCTGATGGGTACTGGGCAGAGCCCTACTGCTGCTCTCTGCTGGTTTATTTGCTCATCATACGTCACATGTTCTTATTACTTCAAAATGGGCAATGGAGTTCAGGTTTTATTGGGGACCTCCTCTACACTCCCCCCTCTGGGCGATTCATCGACCACTTTCACCTCCTCCTTTGGATCCAATTCACTCTATTCTTCTATATTTATCTTTACTCCATCGCCTGGGTTCATTCCTTCTTCATCTTCTGGATCTATACATGATGGTTTGAAGAAGTGTCACTTTGGAGTCCATATTTTTTTTTACTCCTTTCAGGCTTCCTGCTGTCCTTACATGTTCGTCTTTATTCCATGTCATTAGTTGACATTGTCCATTTGGGCTACAGTAAACCCATCTTCCCACATAGTTTCTGTGCTTTCTGGGATAGAGAAATTGTGTACCTTCTGATGCCTGCCTGCTGGCCTTCACAAAGTCTCTTATTTCTTCATCAGTCAGGTCTTTGGGCTTCCATTCTGGCTTGACATCAATCATGATCTTCATCCCTAGGGCTTTCTTTGCAGTTTTCTGGCATTGCAAGATTATTATCTTGATAACACAAAATCCTAGTAATATCATCACTAGCAGGGCTCATAGAAACTGTCTGCCATCCATTGTTGGACCCAAGAGAATGGTGATCCAAACCAGCAGTCATCATTAACTTCATCAGTTTCGTCGATCATCTGGTTTTGTAGCTTCGTCAGCAGACCTATGGATTCTGTTAAGGTTCCATTTGCCTTATTGTGAGAAGTTTAAATGTGCAACATGATTCTCCTATTTTTGCGCAAACTCCTCCATCCATCGCTGTGATCATGTCAAGCACATATCTGTTCTGGAGAGTCATCTGTCGGATGGCTCTTAACTTTTCCTTTATTGCATTGAATCCTTTTATTGTTGTGTTGATGGTCTGCAGTAACTCCCATCTGGTTATCTGTAACCATTTAGTATTTGCTCCAACTTGGAATCTTTGCATGATAATTGTTGCGAACACTGATGAGGTGATGCTGAACAGCCTGTGTTCATATGCGATTGCATGAAAAGCTTCTTCTGATTTAGCAGAGAAGTAATTTTCTCTCTTCATCCGAGTTATCAGTTCCACAGATCTCTTCTTCCTCAGATGAGCATCTACTTTTGGGAAACTGTCAATATTCAGGTCACTTTTCGGGATCACCAATGCTGGAATGTGGATGTTCACTATCGTGCATATGCCTCCCCAGTCTCTTGGCAGTCTGATGTATGCTTTGGATTCACACATCCAATAATGATCCATAATCACTGCAGTTTTATGTACCATTCCTGGAGCGTCGAAAACTCGTCCACAGTTCTGATTCTCTCCCATCTTCCTTGTGCCTTTAATCCCGAAACAGAACTTTGGGCTTTCTAGTGGCACTATCTGCAAGGGTCCTCCTCTGTCTTCGACCCATGTGAGTGGTTTTGCAAGTTCTGGCCATAATGGCTTGCATCCGTTTCGCACTATGTTGATGGTAGGCTCATAGTGACCGAAGACCATCCATGCTCGGCATGCTCGGCATATCATTGCTCCTTTCTCCCAACCGTCTGGTGAAAGCACTGTTCCCCAAATTTGCATTTGGCCTCTATTCTTCCATCTCCAAGCTTCTTCTGGAGTTCTTCCTTGGACATTTAGCTTCTGATTTGCTTCTCTTCTGATCTCTGCTCCTTTAACTCCAGGCTTCTCATATCTTATCACAATGTGTTTGCGTCTTTACATTGTTTCTTGTCTTTATGTCCTGGACATAATCGTCTTCATTTGGATCAGTTGCTCATTTTCAGAGAGAACTGGCCTCTGATCTTGCACATTGCTATGTGTGACATACAGTGTGCTGTCTGGACATCGATTTCTACAGCTACGGAGATCTTGGACTTCCCCATGCTGTATGGTAGGAGTGCGCAAACAACAAACAAGCATTCCCCTTCTGAACTTCGTCTTCCAACTTCTTTCATGTGCTGGTACCAAATGTTGTTTCCCAGATGTGGTGTGCTATCCGGGTAGTCATTGAGTTCATTGTCATCTCCATGCATACTTCTCTTGATTCTTAATATTTTCCTTTAGTTGGATATGACTACATCCCTGAATGCATTAGTATGTTTTTTTTTTGCTGGAGGATTCTCAGGTATCATGGTCCATGGTGCAGGCCTCCTCATCTGCACCATTTGAGTGGACAAGAGCCTGGTAGCTCTTTCGCTCTCCTCATACATCTTTGTCCTGCTGGTTACAAATGCCCGTGCCAACCAGCCTGACACTGGTCCGGTGTATGGTTGTATTGTAGAACTGGTACTTGTTCCTTGTGTTGGAATGTATATGCTTGGTAATATAGTCTCTGCAATTTTGTTCTTCAGTTCCTCTTGTAGTTCCCTAGCTCAGGCTATGTGCGGAACTAATGAGTCTACTATCAGTTGTGTCTGTGCAGAGAGTTTCTCAGTGTTGGTTCTTGTTTTCTCAAGAGTTTCTGATATAACTGCTTCTGTGTTTGCTTTAATTCTTGTTTTCTCACAACGTCTGCTGTGGAGTTTCTTATGGCAGGCAGTCTCTTCCTCTCTGCTGCTTTGGTTTGTGGTTCTCAGTCATTAACACTAGGCCTGTTTCATGCGCATTCAGTGTTTGCGTTCGTGTAGTTGTCAGTGATGTTACTTCATTCATCCCTTGCCGACCCTGTCTCCGGCTTTTCTTTTCGTTTGTTACCAAAAGTGTGTGTATCATTGCTAATTGCATCCATTTCAAGTTCATTCACTCCACCGTCAGATCTTCTAGGGACTGGAATGACTATATAAGCTCTGGGTGCTTTTGTGGGTTTTATGCGTGCATCATTAGGTGGGTGCACTGAAATTGGGACGCTTTGTGCACCAATGTTCTGATCGTTAATGACAGTAAAAAATAATGAATATGATGCATAAGTACATTATGCCCATGTAGGTCAGGTGACAGCATTTTCTTCCAGAGAAGCGAGGTTGCCTCTCTTCTTGTGGGAGGACCAGATTTCTGTTCTGGACCTCCATCTTGATCATTCAACAAATGTCAGTGGTTATTGTTTCTGTGTTTTAAGAGTGTCCGGTACTCCACAAGTGTCCCCCCTCTCGCGAGTTACAAATTGTCTCTTTTGTCAGGATACAGTTCCTTTGCTAGACTATGGGAAAAATCAGAAATAAAATAACATTTTAGTGAGTCCCTTTACTGTGCATGTTCAAAATAGGTGAGCTCCCAATCCACTACTCGGATTTGCTTCAGTCCTGAGGACATAGTGTATGTTGATCAGTATGAAGGATTAGGGACACAAATAACAACAAATATGACACCTGGAGTTCTTGGCACCGCTTCCTTGATCTGTCCCTCGGTGAGAAGGCTCTTAGAATCTCCTCAGATAGCTCCTCTGATGGTTAGAAAGTTTCACTTGGAGTATGATCGCGTCTTAGAGCATTAACATCTGCGCAATATTAGCTGGGTCTCTGATGAAAGTGAGGACGTCAACATCGATTGGTCTCCCCACTTGCTCTGGAAAGTCAGTGACTAAGCGAAAGAGAACATTATGGGCCAATCTGGTGTCTTCTGGTGACAGGGACATCCGTCCTGTCTTGCTGAGGTTCAGGAATATATGTTTTCTCCTAAATGTGAACAATGTCTGCACTGTCTGGTCGCATGGAGTGCAACTAGAATTATGATTACATTTCAAAGATGGCTTAAATGTTCTGTATTTGCTGGGTCTCTGAGGAATGTGAGTGTATTTGTTGTTCTCCCAATAAGAGTTGGACAGTCTTCGATTATGCGAAAGAACAGTGTGTTGATGAGCTCATCTATTTCCGCCTGTGTTGGGAACATTTGATTCTTTCTCACTGTACTCAGGGAGCAGGATAAATTGTTGGGCAATGACAGTGAAGAGTTGTCTTATTGTGTTTTCGTTTTCAGGATCTTGTAAAAAATTAGTGACACTGGTGAGTCTCCCTACCAATGACGAGTATGATCTTAGCACTAGATCAAAATAGGTTATTATTTTATGTCCTTTGTGATGTCTCTACTGTGGGACACCATAAGTATTTCCGAATAGTGTCTCAGTATTAAACGAATCAGGTTACTGTATTTGCTTTCAATCTAAGTGTCCTTGGTCAAAATTTGGCATATTCTTTTCTCAAAGCTTAAGTGTGCCTCTGTCCAAAGTTCGAAGTCATCAGACTGTGTTGTGGCTTGTGTGTGCAATTTTCTTCTTCACCCTGCAACTAGGATGCACAGAGTGCCTGTTTTTTATGTCCTTATCCCCTTTTTTTGCTCAGAGGAAGTGTCCAATTTAAGCCACAATTTGCAAAACGTTCTTTGTCTTTGTCTGGCTGGTCATGCGTCCTTCTTCCGCGTCACGGATCACGTTTGCACGTGCTGTGGTTCTTCCCCGTTGCTCATCGATTCCTCTCTTTGGGGTGCAGGCAGGGGGCCTTCTCCGATGTAGGGTTTTATATCATGGACAAAAATCCAAGCTCTCCTGCCTTGTAGTTTCACTGCGGACGGAGTGCAGTCCTCTACTGTAAAAGGACCGTTGAACCTTGGCTCGTCCCACTTTTTCCTTGTATGATTTTTCACAAAGACGGTGTCTCCAGGGAAGATGGGTGGAACACGTAGACCTTGGACTTGGTCTGTTGTAGTGTCTCCTTCTGTGTTCTGTGCTGCTCTGCACCCTTTTCGTCATCGCTGCAGCTGGTCTGAAATTAAAGTAAAGCAAGATGTCATGCAGTTCAGATACTTTTGCCTTTCAGACCCCAAAACCTCTCCTGTTGACTGGGCATCACATCTAGTTCTATCTAGGGGTGTCAGGGGAGTTCTCATTCTTCTTCCTGTGGCTATCTCGTGTGGCGTAAGATGATGGTCAGACCCGGGTTGGTTCCGAAGTGCATACAGTGCCAGTGGAAGGCAGTGCAACCATCCCTTCTTTAGAGTAAGATTCAACTTGGCTATCCTTTCCTTTAACAAGCCGTTGAGCTTCTCACAGATTCCATTACCTTGAGGATGTTACGCCAATGAGAACTTGTGCTTTATACCAAGCAGCAAGCTAATCTGCCGGAACACTGCATTGGCAAAATTAGGGCCATTATCTGACCTCATGACCTCGCACACCCCCCACCTGGGGAACACTTCTCTCAATAAAATCTTGGCCACACAGGTAGAGTCTGGGTGTGTACCTGGACCTGCCTCAATCCATCTAGAAAATGGACACACCACAACAATGAAGTATCTGTACCCGTTACATGCTTGAATCATGTCGACGTAATCGACATGCAAGTGTTGAAAAGGCCCATTTGGCCTTGGGATGATTCCTCTCATTACTTTTAATGTGTGTCCCGCCGGCCGTGAATTGCTGACAAATTATACAGTTTACCATAAAGAATGCAACGTGCTCTGCTAAATTCGGTATGAACCAGTCTTCTGCGAGTGTTGCTACCAGGTTCTCTTTTGTCACATGCGCCGGTAATGTAACTGCTCCAGTGCTATTTTTCATAGGGCTACAGGCATTACTGGTTTACAGTGCTGTCTTGTCACCACAAGCTGTCAGAGGGGTTTAAAGAACACCCTTGATGTTTCCACAGATTCTTCTCTTCCTGTGATGCCTCCCCTTGGAGTTCCATTAGCTGTGTTTGCCCCAAATTACTGTAACTTTCAGGTGCAGTTTGTGTAACCATCATTCGCTCTTTGGCATGGATAACTTCCACTTCCATGATCGTTTTGCTTTTGGATGCCATATGCTTGGCTTCCGTGTCTGCTGTTTGATTCCTGCGTGAGATAAAATCTGTCCCCTTCATCTGGGCGGCACATTTCACAACTGCTATGCCCACTGGGAGCTGTAGTGTCTTGATCAGCCTGTCCGATAAGGCTGCGTGCTGCACTGGCGTGCTGTCTGCTCGGAGGTAGCCCCTCCTTTTCCAGCTCGCTAAGCCTGCGTGCACTGTTGACGTCACATAGGCAGAGTCACTGTACACCGTTACTTCCTGGTCTGCGTGATTCTCAATGGCGAGTATAGACGTCAATGGTTCTGCAGCCTGTGCTGAATAATGAAATGATATTCGTGCACTAAGAAGCACTCAAATCTCTCTATTTGTGTGTGTTTCATTACAGCAACGCCTGTGTATCTTTGCCCATCATTTTGGTCGATCCTCGAAGACCCATCAATAAAGACAATCTCTCCTCCTGCCAAGGCATTTTCTTTTAGTCTGGGGATTTCATCATAGAATTCTTCATAATTTGCACAGTCATGTCTGGGCTCTCCATCAGTGTCTTGCTCTGCTGTGAACATAGCTGGGTTCATTATCTTACATCGGACTATTTTAATCGATGGATTTGATATGATCACTTCATAAGCAGAAGCTCTCTGAGATGTCAATGTGCCCTTTGGTTTCTCTAGAATGGCAAATAGCGAGTGCTCGACGTACAACATCATTGAGCATCCCATTACAATGGTTGTAGCCTTCTCTATGGCGAATGCTGCGCAGCTAAACTTTGTTCGCACTGGAAATGACCCCTCATAACTAGGTCCAAGTTCCCAGTATAGTACGCCAGGGGCTTGTACCCCAACATGGTTCTCTGTGTGAGTACTGCCATCATAATGCTGCCATTTGTGTGTGAAAACAGGTAAAGTTCCTCTGCATAATTGGGGATCCCTAAAGCTGGTGCTGTGCAGATGGCTCTTTTGAGTTCAGCAAACCCTTTCTCCATGGTCTCAGACCATTCGATCTTTTCCTTCATCACTTGGGCCTTCTTTAGGGCCTGAAGTTAAGGCCTGGTGCAAGAGCTGTAGTTGAAGACCCATGCCCTGACATAGTTGCATAGGCCTAAAAAGCTCTGCATCTGCTTTATAGTGTGTGGCTTAGCTGTGTTAAATATGGCTTCAGCCCTTTCTGGGGTCACTTTCTTTCCCTCGTGTGAGATCAGCTGGCCTATGTTCAGCACTTCTTGTTGACAATATTGTAACTTTTCTTTGTCAACTTTATATCCCTTCTCAGCCAGTATATTCAAAAGCTGAACAGAATCATGCCTGCATTGCTCTTCTGTGGTGCTGCAAATTGTCATCCACATATTGCAGGATGACACTTTCTAGTGCAATATTGCTCAAGTCCATCTGCAGGACTCCGTTGAAAATAGAAGAAGACTCACAGCACCCATGTGGCAACCTCGTGCTTTTCAGATGCATTTGTTTGAACGTGAATGCCGTCAGATCTTGTGAGTCACGGTGCAATGGGATTGAGAAAAATGCAAGTCAATCACCGTGAAATATTTCACCTCAATAGGTATGTTAGATAGAATTGTAGACGGGTTCGGGACTAGAGGGAAGTCGGCCTCAACAATATTGTTTATTGGCCTCAGATCTTGAATTAGCCTCCATGACCTCCCCTTTACTTTTTTTCACAGGGTAAACTGACGTATTACATGATGACTCTGACGTCACTAAGATGCCTTGCTCTATCATAGCAGAAATTGTCTTAAAATTCCTTCATCTGCCTCTCTGGCAATGGCATATTGTCGGGGTCTTGGTAGAATTGCTCCTGGTTTCAGTTTAATCTTCACTTCTCCAACCCCCTTCAAGAGGCCTACATCATAGGGTCCTATAGTCCATTCTGAGACAGGCACCTTGGCTATGTAGTTATCAAAATATTCAGGACGATTTAGTGCCAACATCATTCTCTGAGTTACTTCTCTTTTAATCATCTTTACCCAAAAGGTGAGACTCACTTCCATCATTGTCTCTCCTATATTTGGTTGCTCTTCAAACAGATTGTTATCGGTGACATCAGTCAATCGATATCCCTCTTCAATGGCGATTACTGCGCACCAGAGCACATAACTTCGAAGCTGAAGTTGAGCTTCAGAAATGTTTCCGGCTCATTAGACTGAAATATTTTTTCAGAATCCCTTCACCGAATGAGAGAGAGTCGAGTATTACTGGTTTAAAACCTCCATCGAGATTTACACCATTGAATTCCATGGTCAGTCCGTCCATTATAGCATTAGAAAACTGCATCATTGCAGAAACACAAACTCTGCTACGTTCCAAAAATAACGCAAAGATAACTTGTCAAAAAAAGAAAGAGAAGCCCTAGTGAAACTAAAATCAAACGACACCTTTATAATCAAACCTGCAGACAAGGGAGGGGGGATAGTCCTGTTGGACAAAAATGATTATGAGACAGAAGTTATGAAACATCTAAATGATCCTTAAGCTCCCTCACAACCCTACTAATATACTTAAGGATGAAATCATCAGTCTTATGAAGCACGCTTTCGAAGAAGGATGGATTGACGACAATGAACATCTATTTCTAGTTAATCAAAACCCCACTACACCAGCCTTCTATGTTTTACTAAAGGTGCATAAAAATCTGTCCACACCTCCTGGACACCCTATTGTAGCGGCCATAAATTCTATCCTTGAACCTTTATCAATGTATGCCGACTGGTTCTTGAGGCCTTTTGTTGGTAAAATGGAATAATACATAAAAGATACTACAAGTCTCCATGTAACATCTGAAGACATACTCGTCACGCTCGATGTAGTAGCCCTTTACACGAGCATAACCCAACAGGACTGCCTCACTGTAATGGCCAAATATCTAGACTCTCGCACTACTACTTCAATGAAGGTGCCGACGGCATTCATTTTAGAATGTATTCACCAAGCACTAAGGGAGAACTTCTTTCTATATGGAACATCTTTTTACCACCAACTACAAGGGACCAGCATGGGGGCCACATTTGCCCCTGAACTGGCAAATCTATATGGACCATTTTGAGATTCAGTCAATTTATCACTGTAACAATCCTTTCAAACCTAACATCCAAGCCTGGTACAGATACATCAATGATGTTTTTATGATCTGGAGAGGCTCCATTACCCAACTCATGGAATTCCACACATGGTTAAATACGCAAAACCCATGTATTCAATTCACTATTGAACACAATTACACCAGGGTGTCATTTTTAGACCTCGAAATCATAAAAACAGACCATGATACCTTGAAACTGTACTTTACAAGAAGCCCACTGACAAAAATATGTTATTAAACTATTCGAGTTTCCATCCTAAAAATCTAAAGGAAGGGCTCCCGTTTGGTCAATTCTTACACATTCGTAGAAATTGTTCTCAGATAACGGATTATAAAACTCATGGCCTAGCTTTGAAGACCAGACTGCAAGACAGAGGCTATCCGAAACCTACTATACAAAGAGCCTACAAGAGAGCTCAGAACATGACCAGAGAGACATGCCTTCACACTGCACAGAGAACCACTTTAGATAAGATCACATTTACACTTACAGCCCAATCAGTGCCCCTCTACGTAAAACTATTCTCAGACATTGGGATATGATCAAAACGGATGATTTCAACCCTTCTAAACCACGGTTCTCCTTCAAAAGGCAAAGAAATCTAAAAGACAACTTAGTACACATCTACCATCTACCAAATAACTCCAGTCGGGAAATCTAATGCCACAGTAAAGAACATGTCCTTGCTTGCTAGCTGGTAAGATAATTCAGCGGGTCGAGCGCTTGCTGTTGCAATCTGAATGTGATTCACACTCAGAATCCTGGTCGAGGTTGATAAATGAGTACCAACTTCAGTTGGGTGATAATTGTATGTACATATCTTCTCTGTACAATGTTTTGGGGAAAGCGCCATATACATAACAAATTATTACACAAATCGCCCCCATATAAGAACACTCATGTTACTCATCTTGTTGTATTTATTCTGTAGCGCCAGTAAACTATGTGATGCCACAGTAAGAACACATTGCTTTGTGGGCTGCAGAAATGCCCCTTCACCACACCATGTAAGAACACTTATGTGGCCTTTGCCATTAACACCAGTAAAGAAAACATGCCAGGCCACAGTAAGGAAACATGTCCTCCCTCCATGTATGAAGACGCATCATATTGTGTTTGCCCTTAATGCAAGTGCAAATTTCGATGCCACAGTAGGACCCAGCCAGCCCCACTGTAGTACCCTCCCCCAATCCAACCCCGCCTTCACTTAATAACACTCAAGTTGGCTTTGATTTGCCCAAAAACTCCAGTCAAATATGCCATGCTCCTGTCAAAACATTTTCATGCGCCAATGCCGCTCCCTTGGCCCCAGCTTCGAATAGACACACATACACACACACAGATATACACACATTAATACACATTCACCCACCATTCACGCACCCATGCAATATATCTGTCATTTACACGTGCATTCAGAACATTTACACTGCACTCTCATTTACAGGCGCAGGAGCACACATGTACACCATTCACACTGCATTCATTCAGATGGGAGGACTTACAGACACCCCCTTCCATACATTCATACACACTCCTTCACTTGCATGCACGCATACATTCCTCGCACACACACAAACATAAATGCTTTTTTTAGTTAATGCTAATTATTGGTGGCATGGGCCATGTAAGAGATGAGCCCAACAGTTAATTCTTCAGCGCCAACATAGGGTGTGTACTGATATCCGCTGGGCAGGCCTGTTTCCTCTGCTTCTATGCTTGCTGCTGCCAGCAGTCACATTAGGTGAGGTTTCACCTCAGAGAACAGTGTATTTGCTTACTTTTAAAGTTTTGAAATTATTAAATGCACCACTCTCCAAGGTGAGAAATGTGACAGCTTCTTGCCATCTGAGCCTGAGCTGGGCATCACAGCAGAGTGATGCTTGCTGCCTCAAATACGCATTGGAAATGCCAATGGTTGTGCCATTTATTGTTGTTCTTTGCATTTTGTATTTATAGGCACCAGGCGGCAAGGAGGACAGTTCAAAGTTTCAAAGGAGGATGTGATAGGGGGTGCGGCTGTGCAATAGAATGAGAAGGTGAATAGAGGAAGGGGGGGGCATTGATAGAAGGTGCATTGGTGATGAGCAAGAGGAAATATGAGCAAGAAAGGGTGAGCGTGTAAGAAACCAGCACAGAGATAGTGACAATGCAGAGAGAGACCGCACAGAGAGAGAGACAGTGTAGAGAGAGAGATTGGCAGCAAAGAGAGAGAGGCAGCGCAGACAGAGGCAGCACATAGAAAGAGAGGCAGCGCAGAAAGAAAGAGAGGCAGTGCAGAAAGAGAGAGAGGCGGCACACAGAGAGTGGCAGTGCAGAGAGAGACAGCAGAGAAAGAAAGCAGAGAGAGAGAGAGAGACATCATAGAGAGTGAGAAGGAGTGACAGCACAGAGAGAGAGGAGTAACAGTGCAGAAGACAATTAACAAACATTGTGCCTGGTGTCCATTAAAAGTGCCCCGCGATTGCACAGAAGAGGCTTTCACTGCCGCCCATACAAGTGCGCAGCCCACATTATAAACATTGCGTTCACCCTAACAATTGTGCTTGTGCGCAGGAGGGCTGCACATCGCAAAAGAAAACAAATTGAGGTCGTTGTGTAGGTAAGATTGCAGTGCAGACACTAATGCAGCTTCAAAATGGCAAAAAAAAAATGTTAAATCTCAAACCAGAGCGCTGCCGATATCAAGTCTGTGCAACATTGCACTGAGCTAACTCACAAGTGAATCATTTCTAAAGAAATATAATATAGATTATTTATTTATTTCATTTGTAAAGTGCACATACAACCCGAAAGCATTGAGGCGCTGTTGCACATACAAGTCAAGTACAGATGTGGGGAACATAATTAGTCAGACAATAATGTATAAATTGAAAGACAGGGAGAAGTAGGTAGGGTTTCAATAGGTTGCACAATGAAAGTGAGCAAACCAGGGTGGGGAGACAGAGGGTAGTTGGCTAAGTGGTTTCTTGATTGCAGACAATCAAGAGACACATCACCGACCTGAGGGCTTCTGCTCCCTCTGCTTAATTTGAAGTGGGCAACAAGGGCTTCCCAAGCCATACGTTAGCCATTGCGCCTGGCGAAACGGGCTTGCTCGTGTACCATTACACTGAGTTAACAGATTGCACACAATCAGGAAAACTCATCACCCGAATGAGGGCTTTTACTCCATTTGAGTCATTTGTAGTGTGTGGCAAGGGCTTCCCAAGTGCTGTTAGACCCACGTTGTCTCCCCTCCAAGTACTGACCATGGCCCAGCCTTGATTAGCTTCCGTGCTCGGATGGGATCGGGAATCCTGCTCTTCCTCCCGCCCTTCCTTTTGCAATGAACATTCGGGGGACCCGTTTCCCCTCTGTCCCGGGATGTTACTGCAGGTCCTAGTTCTATGAAGCAAAAATGCAGAAATAATAGACCTATTGACGGTCCCTCACCAGAGGACCATCAAACAATGTGTTCCTCGCGCACCACGCCCGCCCCTATGCCTGCATCAAAACCTCCTAAGGAAAACACGCAGGCGAGAATTTATCGCCGGTACCCAATGAGGAAAGCGCTCAGAAACCAGTGCAACTCTCTCCCTGCATAGCTCGCACCAGTAGCCCCTTACTTTTAATCTCTGCTGTAAAACGATGAAAACTGTCCATGCCGTAACAGTCTGGTTGCTTATCCCCCACGAACACAATGGACCCTCATCACACAACGGACGGCTGCGCTCACTCTCTCCCCCAGGTGGGATCAAAATATGCAGTGGGCTGCCTGCAACGTCCATGCTCCCCCAGCTCATACATGTCATGTGTGCGCTGGGGATGCCGGCAGCAGCGCCAAGCTGTCAATGGCTGCAGCTTCAGCTCGACTCGAAAAGAGATCACTGCGCAGTAGACTTGAAACATAGTCCAACAGAAGTTCAACTAACAAAAAGCAATGGTGCATACAAATATTAAAGCTTAACAGCCATAAAAGTATATGCAGTCATTTTGCTCTTACTTTGGAGGGCGCACAGCTCCCCAGCAATTGCAGCAGGCCAGCAGATGTGAGCAAGAGGGCCAAGGACCAGCTGGTGCTTCAGCCATTTCATCGCCAAGCATTGTCATGTTACCATGCCAACACCGTACACTGCTCCCGAACTCCCCTTTACAGTTTGTTTTACAGTAGCAATGTTTTGGCAATATTTTGGTGTCTACACCAGCAAAATGCGACAAAACCAAAAAGAGGGGCTTTAGCCCTCCTAAGCCCTAGCCTGGCGCCGCCCATGCCTGGGTGTGAGGCACTCTCCACGTTGATGGGCCCAGAGCAGTGGTGCCACATATCCATGTGGACAGTGATATAATTTCTGTGAGTAACGCTATCTGGTGCAACACTGCTCCTTCCCAAATCCAGCAGTGACGCCACCAGTGTGGCTGGGACTCTTGATGGGAGAAGACGAGCCATTGGTGCGGCATGCGCACAACCTTCATTAACCTCCCACAGGCACGGGATGATAAACTGGGCAATGCCTCATCTAACTCTCTGGCCGGAGAGACCACGAATGAGGCCGAAAGGTACTAAGCCAGCAAAGCCTGCTTTCCCGCTGCCACTACCCCCCCAAGGGAGACTAATATGACTCAAACATCACTCAGATAAAGGACAGGAAGAAAGAGTCACTCTTTCTTGTGGGCAACCCGCTTCAGGGCCACTCCTCACAGCTGCACCCGAGGTGCAGGGAATGGCCTTGTCTAAGCAGGTCTCTGGGTCACTCCTCCGCGCAGCTCTACTCCGCACAGTTGCCACCTTCCCGTGAGCTGGCATTGCTGGCAACCTGCTGAGCTGCAACCACTCCTTACTTGTGGGGTGTAGGTGGTTCTTGAGGTGGCAGTGGCTGCCAAGATCTTTGCTGCTCCTCCCACAGCTCTTCACTACTGTTCCTCTCCTCAGAAGACCACCTGGTCACGAGTTCCATAGGATGGCACACCACGCTGGATCCTCAGGTAAATGTAAAGACATGTTTCTTGTATAGCTCCAGAATGTCGCTATGTAAGGGACAGCCACTGGTCCATCCAGACCTCAGCCAGCAACACTCTCCGTCTGTCATCCCCCGAACATTCCCCCAGCACTCCTGCAACATTCCATTCTAAGAAGGATTCCGTGCATGCACCCAAGCACACCGGACACCAGCTTACACACAAAGGGCCTCATTACGACCCTGGCGGAGTGGGTTTACGCCAGCGTTATTCGCGGCGGACCCGTCCGCCCTACTACGAGTTCCCGTAGCGCCATGGAGCGTTTTCCGCCTGGTTTTTCCGGGCGGAGAAATCCATGGCGCTACGGGACCTTGTTGTTGATTACGCCACCGTATTTAACGGTGGCGTAATTAACGCCTTCCCCACTCCCATTATACCCTATGGGGCAAAAATGGGAATGGGGAAGGGTAAAATGGGGGATGGGGATTTACCGCCCCGCCAAGGTCGGAATGGGGCGGAAAATCCGCCAACCCCCATGGCGCTATCGGCAGCTTTCCGCCGTGCTCCATGGTGCATTTTGCACCGCGATTTCCGCCAGGGTCGTAATGAGGCCCAAAGACTGGCAGACTACTACAAACGCCCCCTATAACTATGATGCCATCTTCAGTCATACAGTGCAGTCATTTCATAGGCAACTGCCATATGATATCAGTAAGGCAGCCCTCTGCCAGCTGGAGAGTTAGCAGTGCCTCCTAGCGCCTTCCAACCAGTGGCAAACACAGCAGGAACTAAGCAGTAGTGAAAACATTTTGATTGGCACAGACCTAGGCGTACTCTACTTGTGTCTCAGGCTGAAGTTGGAAAGCACACGTCATGCGTTCACGCTAACTCCCAACCTACAGGTTTCTCAATCAGGAAGCACTTTGTGGCATTGCTCAGTTTTGAGGGGACTTCCTAGTTTTTTCAAAGTCGGAAGACTCCCCCTTAAAACATGACAGCTAATATTCCCTGAAATGCATCTTCCTTTAATAAAGCAGGCAGTCTTGTTCTGTTTATGCACAAAAAGCAATGCAAACGCAGCACTGTGTATTAAGCATTCCAACTGAAGTCACGAGAACATAATAAAGGAATGAAAGAAACAGCTGGGGCTTAATTCCGACATGACATTCATGGCCATTTGGAAGTCTGACTGATGTTTCACATGCACTCAAACAGCGAGAGTTCCAAAAAATAGTACAAATGACAAGTAAGCATATTTTTGTCAAAGTAGATGATACAACTGTTAACAGCCTCTTCCTGTGAAGACGAGGGACTCATTTCACATAAAGAAAGGGAAACGTGGTGTAAGCGTGCCAAGATCGCGGTAGGCGTGTGCCTGCTAGCAGGAGGACAAGAAGCAGTGCCTGATCGAGAGGGTGGGGTCAAGCCTGATTTGCATATGGTCTTTCCCCTCTTGTAACGGCTTGGCAGGCGAAGAACGATTGTCTGGAGGGTTGCCCAGAGCAATGGCAGAGGTTAAGATTAAGTCTAAACCTTCCAGCCATAACCTCTTTTGTTTTGCTAGAGAAGAGTTACTACCGTGTTTAGAGACTGGCCGAAAGCCTGCGTTTATGTAGTCATAAGAAGACTGCCTTGTGTTTGCTTCATTATTGATAATATGCTGATGAGTGGCACTGTTGCTAGAAGTTCCCTATCACCTAACCAATTGTACGTACTGAGTGTCCTGAGCTGGTCTTACGTCCTCTATTCTTCCTATATATAAGGGTCCTCAGGGTCAGTCTTGGGTCCCCTACTGTTCTCTCTCTCCACACAATTCCTCTTGCCTCTCTCATTTCTCCTTTTGGTCTTTCTCATCATTTCTATGCTGACGATATGCAGCTCGTTCTTTTTTTTTTTTTCTTTCTCTTGCTATATATACTCTATCTTCACCTAATTCCCTCCCAGACTGAAGTTGTTTTCTTTCCTGCCATGACTCTCCCTCCTCCTTTGCCCCTCTCTATTTCCTTTCCTCCTTCTTTTCCCATCTCTCTTTCTGCCCCAAATCTTGGAGTCATTCTTTTTTTATTTACTTTTATTTACAATACAAAACAGAATACCAAACATATTCAAATATTCAAAAAACATTAGTCATAAAATACACACTCATTGAGAAGAGAAAGCAATAAAAAAATAGAAAAAACATCTTGGAGTCATTCTTAACTCATGTCTTCCTTTCTCGTCTCATATTTATGCTCTCTCACACTCTTGTCGGTTCCAGTTTTTCAATATACGGAAGGCTGGACCATTTATATCTTTTTCTTCTGCAAATATGATTCTTTCTTCTCTAATTCTTTCCCGACTGTTCTAGTGTTCATCGCTTCTACTCTGCGGGCCTGCGGTCCATTGCTGTCCTCTAGCTCTATCTATAACTGTACTGTTTGCCTTCTTTTCTCCTTAAATTCCAGTGATTCTATTGCCCCAGCTCTTGACTCTCTCCAATGGCTCTCCTTTGAGTCATGGCTGTTGCTTAATTTTCTCTGTCTAGTTTTTAAATGCCTTCACGGTCTTCCCCTCCCTATCTTTCCACTCTTATTTCTTTTGATGTCCCATCACAGTCTCTTAGCTCTCAGTCCATTTTCTTCTTATTGACCCTCGTCCTCCTTGTGCTAATTACTGTTTCCACTCTTTTTTCCTCTTGGCCCTGAAGCACTGGAACTCGCTTCCCCTTTCTCTTCGATCTTTGTCTTCTTTTCCTGCTTTCCGTCCTCATCTTAAGACCCTTCTTCTCACAAGTGAACCTGTGCTTTTCAATTGTGTCTTACATGATTTGCACCGTTTTCACCTTTGTACAGCACTTTGACATATAGCGGTATCTAAATAAAAATCAAATCAGTACAAAACAGAGTGCAAATCAGATACCCAGTCATCAGCAGTGGTAGAAGTGTAACAAAAGAAGTAGTGGAACTGTCACTCTGAAATGGATGCGACATGGATAGGAACACAGAGCGCGGCATGAGGCCATTTACATTTTTCTTTCATTTTCAACCCTCATACGAGATGTTGTATTGTTGTGCAAAATGACACTCAGCTTTATTTTAGGCTCCCCTCAGCCACTACTGCTTCTTCTCTCATACCAGAAAGTCTGTTCGCAATTCAGGAATGGTGTGCTGTCAAAGACCTCTGCCTTAATGCTAGTAAGACTGAGATCCTCCTCGTTGGGATAACCTCTCCCTCCTTTCCTCTCTCTCTCTCTAGCCATCCACTCTGGGCCCTATTCCTGCCCCTTCCTGTGAGGCTAAGAACCTTGGTGTCATCTTCAACTCCACCCTCTCATTCTCTCCTCACATCTCTGACATCTCTACGAAATCCAATTATCAGCTGCACCTCCTCAGAGGTATTCTTCCTTTTCTCACTTTTCCCGAGAAGCGCACTGTCTCCAAAGCTCTGGTTCTCTCTAGGCTGGACTATTGCAACAGCCTCTTTCTAAATTTTCCTGCCTCCACCCTTTGACCTTTACAGCTTATCCAGAACAGGACTGCAAGACTTGTTCTTGGCCTGAAGCCCAGGAATCGTATCTCTCCAGCTCTGAAATCTCTTCACTGGCTCCCCGTGGCTGGAAGGATCAACTTCAAGACCCTCTGCATCTCCTACAAGGCTTTCTGGGGCCTGGGACCACTCTACCTCCAACTTTCTCTTCCAAAACAACTACCTTCTCGAGCTCTCCGCTCATCCACCTCCAACTCTCAGAGGGTCAGACACTTCTCTAAGCAGAGAGTTGGGGGGTAGATCTATCTCCTCGGCTGGGGCCTCCCACTGAAACAGCCTCCCCGCCTCTCTCAAACTTGAGCAGAACCATCTCCGGTTCCGGAAGTAACTCAAGACCTTCCTTTTTGCTTCTGCTTTCTCTCTTCCTCTGCCCTGCTGATGCATCTGACTGCTCTGCGCACTGGTCACCTGGTCACCCTCTGGACTCGAGCCCAGGCTCCTGCATGTCCAGTTGCCCTTGCACTGCCTCGGGCCCCCAGCACTTAAGGGTCTGTATTTGCAACCCTACAGCCCCGTCCGTCTGCACATATGAGCTACCTGCTGGCTGCAATTGTGAGTTAACTGCACTTCCCTCTTTGCCCCCCCCCTGGCACTTCTCCCCTTCCCAATCCCTGCACTTGTCTGATCTGAATGACATAAGGCCTAGAAATAATGTTTTATTTTCCTCCCTTTGTTTCCCAGTCCTTGTCTTGTCGCGCCTAGAAACATGTGTGTACAGGTGCGTTATAAATGCCACATCATATCATATCATGTCAAATGTCCATGCTCTTTCTTAGAGATGATGATAAAGAACCCAAAGTGATACAATAATAGTTGTGTTAATGTGATGTTCACAGCTGAGTCATCAAAAAATGGAACATAGGGAAACATTACTGCTCAAGTGAAAAAATGTAGCACCCTGTGTTATCTCTGCTGTACTTTGATTCTGCCCTGATGAATACAGCACTATATGAAAACGCTGTTGTCTGCTGCACTGTTGACACCACACACTGGAATTGGGAGCAGCAATAAAGTACAAAGCAAAGGCTAAGCAATCTGTTCAAGTTATCAGATAGTAGCAGGAGCATCTCATTATCATATCTTAAGAAATCGCTGTGCTTATCACTGGTGAGGTCACAACTCGAGTATTGCATTCATTTCTGTAGGCTTTATGTGAGTATTGTCTCCATACCACGCTGCCACAACTTCAGAGGGACAAAGGTACACTAGAGACTGACTCGTCAAAGGAGAATCACCATGCTGACACATGGTTTTATTCCAAACATAATGGACTGAAAACAGTCTTACTGTGTTTTTCACTGCAAATTTACTCCACTTTGTCTAGACTTGCTACCTCATCACGAGTTTGGCGGTAACCCTTAAATGAAGTGGTAACGGTATTACCGCTTGCTGCATTTAAGGGTCCACCAAATCATGGCCTTGGTGGATTTACCCCCAGCTCTGAGCTGGGGGCAAATCTGCCATGATTTTGCCCATTTTCGGTGCTATTTCCGCCCCCGGTAATTGCGCCGAACATTCCCCATTGGACTCAATGGGGAATGGGAAATTCCTGAATGTGTCCAATGGGGACTTACCGTTCCGCCAAACCCGTGATCCGGCGCTCATAGTGCTGGGGGGGGTTTGGCGGTAGGGCTAATAGCCCCGGCGGTAATACCACCAGGGTTCGCACCCAACTCCTGATGAGGCCCTTGATGTTACAATCTGGCATCATTGGCATTAGAGGCTCGGAAGCAACTTTAGAACCCATCTTCCACACAGATGGCTCAATGGATACATGGAATCACCTTAAATAGATGCGGAAGACACAGACATTTAGCTAATCTGAAAAAGGTGTGCGAGTCACCTGACAAAAGCATTAGTACAGCTGAAGTGATATGGAATTGGCGTGTCAAGGGCTGACAGAAAAACATTATGAGGAGAAGAAGGTGGTGAAAAGGTCCACTGTAAAATGCATTGTAAATGCCTTTGTAACAATACACTTTCTGGAAATTGTGAATGACCTGGCATCCATTTCTATGTCCGACACCAAATAGTCCTATCCTAAACTCTTCAGCAGCTTACGTACAGTACAATCCCTCATTACGAGTTTGGTGGTATTCCATCAGTAAACCAACTGAAAAACCGCCAAGGAGCCTTAGGGCCTCATTACGAGTTTGGAGGCAGCCATGGAGCTATTAGCTATTAGCTATTATTGGCTGCCTCCAAACCGGGCTCCTTTTCCAGGTTCCTGCAATGGGGACATACCGGGTCATTCTGACATAGGAGGACCCGGTAATTCCTCCTTGCAGGAACCATTCCCCATTCCCATTTGATCCCCCATAGGGCTCAATGGGAATGGGGATGGAGGTAACAATGGGCACATTATAAGTGTCCCGTTGTTATCTCCCTCTTCCCCTCGTGGGACCCGGAAAGGACGCCGATCCGGGTCCCGCGATGGGAAGCTCATAATCAGCCCTGACGGAATGAAGGGGGCCCGTCCCGTAGCAGCCCACTTCATTCCGTCAGCGCCTGCCTCGTAATGAGGCCCTTAATGTTGCTGTCACTTGGTCCCACAGATTTACAGTGGGATTACAAGTGGTGGTAGGTGGTGTTAGTCCCCATGGTTTGGAGTCCATAATGGGGATTTCAGCAGAATTACCACGGGCGGTAATTCCACCCATTTTGCTGGTTTTTGGGCATTAAGGTGTCAGATTTCCCTCCAGCTTTTTGCTGGGGAAAATCCTCCACTTCACCGCCAAACCTGTAGAATGTCAGTGCAGTAACGCTGTGGTATCGGAATTCCTGCCCCGTTCCCGTCATTTTTTACTGCACCGCCATACTCGGAATGAGGCTCATTAATATGTGTTCTGTACTGCACTCCACTACTGCACTTAACTCTGCACTGCTGCCCTTTACTGTACATGACTGCTCTTTGTAACTCACTGTTACATGTCTGTATTGTCAAAACTGCATTAGCGTGTGCTGTGTGTTAGAGTAAACCTTTCTGCAAAGAAAACAAACACTTCTCTGTGGACTGCACTGGGCAGCGGCAGGCCCATAGGGATTGAGCTCTTAGCTATTTATGCCGATAAACACAGAGCGAAACTAAGTTTTTAAAGTGGGAGTAGCCCAGGATTGACACACGCTGACTAGTGTGTATTCCTATGCTGTGGAAAGAACGTGCGATATTTTGACATGGATTGTTTGCCGTAAAGGGAGTAGAGATTCCGAATGGGTGGAAATGTAGCCTGCATGGCCTGTGACCACTAAAAGGACATTAGGGTGACCTGTTTGCATGGCTTGCTGGCTCAGAAAATAAAGGCATTCCAAATTCAGCCTTTGCAGGTCAGGCATTTTACCAGCCAGGCATCCCATTCTCCTTTTCATAATGATTAAGGTCACATAAATCATTGGGACTGACAGAAAGCTGCAACACGGGCTGTGTTTAGTCAGCCATTCATTGCCACTGCATTTCAGTTATTATGCATAGCCACAAATGAGCAATAGTAGTCAACACGCAGACCATTACATACATGCGAATGCAGTGTGCATGATGTGTTCTCCACTATCCTGGCCGAACAAGGTAACAGCAAGTACAAAAGAATGACAAGATTGGGGAACAGCCGGGTGTACTTGCTGTCGCTTCTCTACTTGGCTGGGCTCAGTGGCAGAAAGCGGACAGGTCTCGCTATCATTAGTCCGAAAAGCAATGTTGCGGTGCAGGCAACGTAGCAACGTCACCCTGGTCTTGCAGTACGCTTCATTAAGTTCGCTATTAACACCGATTCTTTATTTTATTAAGAAACATTCAGGAACAGGTTTAAACAAAAAAGTATAGGAATGGTGAAATTGCAAAATAAAAAGCTCCGAACCCTTCCTGCTCCCTTCAACACTGGTCGTCAGACAATAAGCCAGGGGGTCTGGAAATAAGGGTGACGACAAGTATTCCTACAAGGGCCGTTGCTCCTGGCAGGTCTGCCCTGCTGGGGGCACTGGTCCCCCGCAGGCATGGTTTTCACGGAAGCACCAGGAACGGTGCCGATGCTTCCATGGCCCCATTCACTCCACGGGAATGGGGATTTACGCTTTCCACTGCCTGACATCTCGGGCCGCCGGGACTTCCCGGTGGCACCGAGATATCAGACAGCAGAACGGTGTTACGAGTTGTGCGACAACCTGCCGGTAGCACCGGCAGGTTACCGGCGAACTCATAATGTGGCCCAATATATGATGAGAAGAATTCCCTGTTTCACCGCTAGTAGGGTCCGGGTCCTCGGAATGAGGACTTACCGGGCCATTCCGAGTTCGGAAGGCCCGGTAATTCGTCCCTCCAAGGACCCGGACACGGTCCTTCCCCATTCCCATTTCAGCCCCCATAGGGCTGAATGGGAATGGGAGAGGGAGCAAACAACGGGCCATTACGAGATGGCCCGTTGTTTGCTCCCTCTTCCCCTCGCGGGACCCGGTAAGCACGCCTGGTTTTCCCAGGCGTGCTTACCGTGTCCCGAGAGGGGAACTCGTAATGCGGCAGTACGGAGTGAACGGCGCCGGCACCTTTTACAGCGCCGTTTACTCCGTACCGCCAGGGTCGTAATGAGGCCCCCTGTTTGTATGTTACCATGTCCATGCTGGACTCCATGCAGCTGCTATCCACATCAGGACTTCTTTGGATAAAAACTCTCTTCTTGGACTGACATTTGAAGGTACCTTTTGTCGTTAGAGCCAGGTCAGGGGCCCAGATGAGCTTCAACAAAGGAATCATACTATGACATTACAAAGACATGTAAACGTTCCCATATCATCACAGATATATGAGGGTCTGCATGTGTTGCATATGAGCCCTGGTGGGGGCCAAGCACAGTTAGTTAACCCTGGTAAGCCAGGACAGCGGAGAGCACTCACCACTTCCCAGGCACCTTCAGAGCACAGGAACAATGATATCCAAGATGGCAACCTGGGATTGTATAACCTTCTTCCCCAGACCATGTGGTCAGCGTCTGAGAATTCTGGAAAATGAGGATTTGCGGGAGGCCAGTGAACCAATGAGATCAGTGAGAAGGGGTCACGTGATACCCCTCTAATAGGGTGGAAACTGGAGAGGTATGATAAGGGGAAAAGAGATGAGGAGATAGGGGGTGGGAGGCACCACTGAATTAAGCAAATATAAGTTAAATAAGAAGATAATCCTCGTAAGTAGGGTAGTGTATTAGTATGTCTCATCAGGTAGAGTAAGATAAATTTCAGGTGCGGCTGGGAAAATCTCGAGGCCACTCGAGATCAAAATACATAGGTACAAGAAACACACACCCTGGACGTTGCCGACCAGGAGCCCAAAGCTGCACTCCTTGCGGGATAATATCCCAGGTCAAATATCTCAACTAGAACAGAAGTTAGATGGCTCCAATGAGTCACATATCCATAACAGTTGAGGCTGTAAATTTGTAATTTAGATGGCGAGCAGCATACAACTGTGCTCAATAGTTTAACACAATACGTAATCATTAAAGTGTGTATTTCAATATTTCTGTCCGCCTGCTGGAGTAAGACAAGGAAAAGGACCAAACTGACTCAAAACAGGTTAAAACAGAAAGTAAACAGGTTTTATATAAACAAAAGTCTCTGTCTGTTGCACTGTTAGTTTCCACAGTGCACCGTGAAGGGTGTCGTAAAATACAGTAATTCAAAATACAACAATGGTACGGTTTGAGCTATAAAAAATTCGGGTAAACCAAAAAGAAGGTGAATCGAATGAGTATGACAAGTTGTGTCCCAATTACATCATTGGTGATAACATGTACAGTTTCCAACATAAATCCTTTTGAAATTTTCAACATAAAAAAGCACTCCTAGTTGGTATGAGGTGCCAACGCGTTTCGGATTCCATTAATCCATCTTCAGGGCCGGATGTGCTCATATTTCATAATGTATTCAAGTAGAATCTCTTTCGTTGGGTCCTAAGAATATTTCAAATGAACTCATCAAGGGGTATAGTGTATTGTGTTTCAAAGTAACTAATAGGCTTAATAAATACACTGACCTAGTGAGTCGACGGAACTGGACACAAAAAGGTGTTGTCGGGTCTGGAGAGAGTCGCCTCCCATCTAGATCGTTGGTAAATGGTGGCGGGATTCAGGTCTCATGCAGGTATATGCAGGTAAAAGGGAAAAGCCCCCATCAGAGGTGATGGCAGATTCATACTAAAGCAATTTAGAAGTCGCACTGACAGACTGTTCTGCCCCTCGAAAACATCGCCCCCGTGTACTAGCGTGATGAGCTAGTTCGATCGCGTATAGTAATAGGAGTGAGAATCTCTCCGTAGGGAGTATCGTATTGGTTTGACATTCAATTGTACTTACTGGATCTCTGCAGGGAGGATAACCCGAGCGGCCCATCGCCAAGACGAGTCGCTCGTAAGTGAACCTAGATAAAGTGGTTGTCACGGACGCCACGCATGCGCGTTGGCGCTTAAGCCGCCATGTTGGGGTGGGCAGTAAGCCGTACAGAGCCGTATTGCGAGCGGCGCTGCAATAGTGTCAATCAGGAGAAAAATCAAATTGTACTCGCGCATCTGTATGCGTAGGTAAAAACGTCTGCAAGGGCAGAAAATAGGGTCATCATTAATCTGAGTAGTGGGGAGCAGGAGGGGGGGCGTCACAGTTCCAGTCGGACTGTGGGGCGCCCCCCCTCCTGCCGGTTAGCTGGGACCCAGAGGGAGGAGCTAGCGAGCATACCGGCTCCTATCAAAAACTGGGTCGAACTGAAGAGAAGTGATCAATGGTCAATCTACATGGGTACTTACAGCTTTTCTCTGCATGGAATACCCCTAAAGAGTTTGTCATGCTGACGGTCCCTAAGCCGTTCACATTCTATAGAGGCATACATATTCACATATATCTGGCAGATTGGCATGTTGACGGTCCCTAAGCCGTTCACATTCTCTAGAGGCATACATATTCACATATGTCTAGCAGATTGGCATATACACATATTGGCACATTCGGTTTATATGGCATGTCAGTGTGCCCTGTACATTCAAGCTTATGTATGTAAAGTCCTGATTCCACATTTATAACAGTAAAGGAGGAACACAGCCTCAACTTCTAAATTCACATCTGTAACATCAAAGGAAACACATAAGATCAAATTCACAGTTCATACCGCGAGGGGTGAGACAGTCTAACAGATCTATCCATATGATTTCTCTCTGTAGCAGTTTTTTATGGATATCACCTCCTCTAGGGCCAGCCTTTACCTGTTCAAGGATTAGACATTTCAGTTGAGCTATCGAGTGCCTAGACTCCAGAAAATGCACCGATACTGGGGATTTAAGGCTCTTTGTCCTTATATTTGACTTATGCTCTGTCCATCTTAGCTTGGCCTTTCTCATAGTGATGCCTACATAGTAAAAACCGCAAGGGCATTTTAAGGCATAGACCACATTTGTGGAGTCGCAAGTACATGAATGTTTTAGTGTGATTGGCTTCCCAGTGTGTGGATGTGAGATGGTGTTGTCATGCCTGCGCCATGGGCGCATACATTTACGATCAATATGGACTTTATTTTCCATTTGCGAGACTTTGGTGCTTTTCTATTTTTCCCAACAAACTACACTTACCACAATGCACTTGGCTATAACCATCTATTCCTGGCCATTCCTATTTGTCATCTTCGGAACTACAATCCCCAGAAGCCCTAGGGATCTCCTCTGCTTCCACCAGCTCAGGAACAGAGAGGGAGATGGCCGATTGTCTGCAGGTGTGCTGATCCAGGTGCGACCAATTAGTCTTCCTCTGTGCTGGGCTGGGCGGTATAAAAGCTGCTGCCTGCAGGAGCTCACTCTCTTGCATTAAGAGTCCTTCCGGCACCTTTTTGCTTCAAGCTACGGACCTTGTATGCGGTTCCTCCTTACTCCGGCTTTGGATCCAGTGCTCTGCCGGGCTCTCTACATTGCAGCTGATCACGCTCTGCTGCTTTCCAGCCTCGGCCCTTGCCCTGCCGGGCTCTCTGCTTTGCAGCCGATCACGCTCTGCTGCCTTCCAGCCTCCGCCTTTGCCCTTCCGGGTTTCTGCCTTGCAGCCGATCATGCTCAGCTGCTACCTTCCGCCCTGGTCTTCCAGGTTCCTGCCCTGCAGCCTGCCTCACTCCGGCTGCCTACAGTCCTTGTCCTCTGGGCTCCCTGCTCTGCAGCCTGCCTCACTCCGGCTGCCTACAGTCCTTGTCCTCTGGGCTCCCTGCTCTGCAGCCTGCCTCACTCCGGCTGCCTACAGCCCTTGTCCTCTGGGCTTCCTACCTTGCAGCTTACAGTCCTCTGCAGCCTTCTACAGTCAGCGGCCCTGCTCCTCTGGGCTTACTCCTTGCTGCCAGTCCTTCTGGCTCCTTGCCGCGCAGACGCTTCTCTCTGCTGCCAACAGCCCTTGTACTCGGGCCTTCCTACCTTGCTGCTGATCACGCTCCACTGCATGCTACCTACAGCCTTTGTCCGCTGGGTTCTCAGCCTAGCAGCCCTCTACAGTCCTCTGCAGCCTTCTACGGTCAGCGGCCCTGCCCCAGGGCTCACTCCTTGCTGCCCAGCCCTTCTGGGCTCCGTGCCGTGCAGCCTGCTTTTCTCCACTGCCCTAGCCCTTTCCCTTTGGTCTCCCTAACTTACAGCCCTGCTCCTGTGGGCTTGCTCATTGCTTTCCTGCTCCTCTGAGCTCTCAACCTTGTTCCATACCGTCCTCTGCTATCCAATCCTGTTATTCAACTTTCCCTTCATTTCCTTCTGCTAGTTTGCTATCAACTTCCTTTTCCTGGATTTGTCTGTAAGTATCTTCTCTTGTACTGTTTGTAGACCCTTTTGTACAGAGCTTGTCTGTTGGTTCCCATCAGGCAACCTCTGCTCCTTCCCTTGTCTCGTTTCTACGTTACAGACACCCATAGCTGTTGTTCCAAGCCATGAGCAAACAGCGTGCCTTTGTTATAGCAAACTGTGCAGAAGGCTAGAGTTTTTCCTAAGGTCCGTGGAATACTCTTTTTCTATATCTGCATACACCCCTAGAGGGAATCCATTCTGTTTTACCTTATTTCTTGCTACACTTGCCTACTCTTCGTTCTCATTACTTTCAGCTGTGTGTGTACTTATCTGTCCACCTTACTTCGGCACAACCACCCAAAACCTTTCCTGGGTGTCCTGTGCCACTCATTACAGGGTGTCATCCCGTGACAGAATGCAAGAGCCAAAAACTTCTTGTTCTATAGGCCGGAAAGGCACACACAGTCCAAGGATGCTTTCCTTTCGGGTTAAGAAACCTTTGCAAAAATCTATAGGTTCCCTAAAGTCAGCAAACAGGAACATTAGTCTAAAGAACAGTCTCGCCTTAGTAAACAAAGATTTACAAGCACGGTACTACACTCACTGGCTTGCTGACCCTTCTATGTGTAACTATTATGACATTTGCAACTATGAGCCGCAGTCTCTATCTGTAGAAGAACTACAACAAGAACATGAATTCCTGCAGATTTTGTTAGCCCAACCAATGGAAAACACTCATGCATTTTCTGACAATTCTTCTAACACTGCTACAGCCAAGGACATAGCACTCATTGTGGGAGACTCTAACCCAGAGTACGCTGTTGCTACAGTGATATGTTCAAGATCAGCTTGGCAAGCTCCCCAGACTGCTGGTAACCCTCATTTGATAGGACACGGCATTAAGTATCCTGAAGTTAGTCCACCCGATCCTGGGTACAAAAGACCAATACTGACCATCGGTTGTCTTAATACTTCCACAGTATCTACTAACCATAATAACCTTAAGGTTAGTCTTCCTATTGCTACAACCGAATTTTCTGCTACACCAGATTCTGAAGCTTTAGATCAGGCTAATGAAACATACCTACTTCAACAACAACTCCTACGCCTTAAAAGACAGACCGAAGATCTCTATGATGACTTTGTTTATTTACATAGTAAAAATTTAATGAAGGGACACAATATTCCAGACCTTCTGACACTATGTCCTACACCTGATATTCTGTCTTTAGAGATCGACATGATAAGGCCTGGAATTGCCACGCAGAAAAGGATATAGACTTATTCCAAGCAGATGGAAGACCTAAATTTAGCATATGCATCCCTTCTAAAGTCTGACACAGCTCTTTCACCTTCAAACCACAGTAACTCAGGTTGTTGTACAGACAGTAAAAAATTAACTCCTTCGGTGGGCCAAATCACTCACACTGCCATTACACCACAAGACAAGTGTTATCTTCTGAATAGACATCCTTCTGAGTCAAAGGATTGCTCCGCTCTTACCCCTGGCTACTGTCCTCTACTCTCACTTACAGCCTCTTCTGAAGTGATCAAATCAGAAATGTACTCTGCTTCTAAAGGTTTTTGTACACCAGACCACGATTCTAATTCTGAACTATACCCAGTACCTGTCTGGAATACAGCCTTTCCATCAGTCAATACCCCAGATCCACCTAGCAATTTGAGCACACCAGACTTTGAAGATCAACCTTCAGAACGCCTACACTATTCTGAACCCTCATCTGTTGTACTACCTGTTACTGTATCTGCTAGCTCAATCTCTGCTGCTCCTCCTGCTAATACATCAAATTCTGCTACTGTTGCAGCATCTCACATCACTCTTTCTGCAGCAGAAACACCCCCTTCCTCTCTGCCTGCAAGGACAGAACCTGTTGCTGAGTCAGATAACAACTTTTCTTTTAGGACTACAGCTCCGGTTGTTCCTGCTGGTGCCTCTGCAGCACTAGAACTACCAGACTCTACTCTGTCAGTCTCAGATGCGTCACTGGCCACTGGTGCTTCTATGGCACCCACACTCCCAGTTGCTACAGCATCGGAACTAGCTACAGCCATTCATGATCTCCATGCTGCGGTGGCTTCTGAACTTCCTACAAATCACGGAGAACCCTCCACTGTGACGCCTGAAATTTCTGCGGCTAATCTTGACTTTGCCATTGCTGCTTCTGATGCCTTGGAAAACCTTCCTAGAGCAACCAACTCTGCTGTACCTCTGGCTCCACCTTCCAACACCTTACTGTTGCCTTTCAAAGCAAGATTTGCCATGGAGCCTGCAGCAGTCTTTCACAGTTCCTCTGAGCACACTGTTGGGTTTTGTGATCCAAAGACTTTGTCTTTTCTGAATTCTACCTCAAGGGTTCAGAACATTGATCCTGTCTCCGTCCTTCAAGACTCCCACCTAGCAACCTTAAACAGTTTTTGGTGCCTCATGATGTGCCTTTTTGGAATAAGACTCTTTCACGGTGTGACAGACATTCTTCTTGTTGGTCAACCTTCAGGGAGCCTGGAGAGGGGCCTGGAGAGGGGCATACTGTCATGCCTGCGCCATGGGCGCATACATTTACGATCAATATGGACTTTATTTTCCATTTGCGAGACTTTGGTGCTTTTCTATTTTTCCCAACAAACTACACTTACCACAATGCACTTGGCTATAACCATCTATTCCTGGCCATTCCTATTCGTCATCTTCGGAACTACAATCCCCAGAAGCCCTAGTGATCTCCTCTGCTTCCACCAGCTCAGGAACAGAGAGGGAGGTGGCCGATTGTCTGCAGGTGTGCTGATCCAGGTGCGACCAATTAGCCTTCCTCTGTGCTGGGCTGGGCGGTATAAAAGCTGCTGCCTGCAGGAGCTCACTCTCTTGCATTAAGAGTCCTTCCGGCACCTTTTTGCTTCGAGCTACAGATCTTGTATGCGGTTCCTCCTTACTCCGGCTTTGTATCCAGTGCCCTGCCGGGCTCTCTACATTGCAGCTGATCACGCTCTGCTGCTTTCCAGCCTCCGCCCTTGCCCTGCCGGGCTCTCTGCTTTGCAGCCGATCACGCTCTGCTGCCTTCCAGCCTCTGCCTTTGCTCTTCCGGGTTTCTGCCTTACAGGCGATCACGCTCAGCTGCTACCTTCCGCCCTGGTCTTCCAGGCTCCTGCCCTGCAGCCTGCCTCACTCCGGCTGCCTACAGTCCTTGCCCTCTGGGCTCCCTGCTCTGCATCCTGCCTCACTCCTGCTGCCTACAGTCCTTGTCCTCTGGGCTCCCTGCTCTGCAGCCTGCCTCACTCCGGCTGCCTACAGCCCTTGTCCTCTGGGCTTCCTACCTTGCAGCTTACAGTCCTCTGCAGCCTTCTACAGTCAGCGGCCCTGCTCCTTTGGGCTTACTCCTTGCTGCCAGTCCTTCTGGCTTCTTGTCGCGCAGCCGCTTCTCTCTGCTGCCAACAGCCCTTGTACTCGGGCCTTCCTTCCTTGCTGCCGATCACACTCCACTGCTTGCTACCTACAGCCTTTGTCCGCTGGGTTCTCAGCCTAGCAGCCCTCTACAGTCCTCTGCAGCCTTCTACGGTCAGCGGCCCTGCCCCCCAGGGCTCACTCCTTGCTGCCCGGCCCTTCTGGGCTCCGTGCCATGCAGCCTGCTTTTCTCCAGTGCTCTAGCCCTTTCCCTTTGGGCTCCCTACCTTACAGCCCTGCTCCTGTGGGCTTGCTCATTGCTTTCCTGCTCCTCTGAGCTCTCAACCTTGTTCCATACTGTCCTCTGCTATCCAATCCTGTTATTCAACTTTCCCTTCATTTCCTTCTGCTAGTTTGCTATCAACTTCCTTTTCCTGGATTTGTCTGTAAGTATCTTCTCTTGTACTGTTTGTAGACCCTTTTGTACAGAGCTTGTCTGTTGGTTTCCATCAGGCAACCTCTGCCCCTTCCCTTGTCTCGTTTCTACGTTACAGACACCCATAGCTGTTGTTCCAAGCCATGAGCAAACAGTGTGGGCCTTTGTTATAGCAAACTGTGCAGAAGGCTAGAGTTTTTCCTAAGGTCCGTGGAATACTCTTTTTCTATATCTGCATACACCCCTAGAGGGAATCCATTCTGTTTTACCTTATTCCTTGCTACACTTGCCTACTCTTCGTTCTCATTACTTTCAGCTGTGTGTGTACTTATCTGTCCACCTTACTTCGGCACAACCACCCAAAACCCTTCCTGGGTGTCCTGTGCCACTCATTACAGGGTGTCATTCCGTGACAGGTATTGCCAGGTAAGATGTTGCTGCAATGTTGGCAATTAAAGCAAGGTTGTGTCCCCTTAAATGTCTTTGCCGTGGGTAGATCTTTGGGTGTTTCAGCTCTTATCAAACTGTTTCTAAGTGCTTTGTTATTCCTATACACAAAGGTAGGTAGTTGTCGAAAGAGAGGCTGAGTTTGAGGGTCCATCTGGAGCATCGGCCAGTTTTTTTGGATAATGTCCCTAATTTTCTTGCTTTGGGTCGAATATGTTGTTACATAGACCAAATGTTCATCCTTTGGTTGGTTTTTCGAGGTTAGTAGAGATGCTTTTTCCTCAATGCCAGTGATTGTGGCAGGATTGTATCCCCTGTTTTTTGAATTTTTGTCGTAATGTGGCAGATTGTCTTATGTATTCTGTGTCTTCAGAGATGTTTCTGCGATAACGCATAAATTGGCTAAGTGGAACACTGTCTATTGTTCGATGTGGATGAAAGCTTGTTGCTAATAGTAGACTGTTTCTGTCTGTGGCTTTTGTGAAAATCCTGGTCTCAAGGTTCTCATCTTTAACATAGACCTCCACTTCAAGGAAATTGATCTTCAATTTACTCGTTAAGGTAGTAAACTTAATTCGAGGGTGCATGGCGTTCATCATTGAGAAGAAATTATTTAGTTCATCCTCTGGGCCAGACCAAATTCCGAAAATATCGTCAATGTATCTGACAAAGAGGGTAAGATGGCGTGCCCACCTCGGAGACGTGAGGACATTTTCAGATTCCAAATAATACATATAAGTGTTGGCGTAAGCTGGAGCCATGGCGGCACCCATGCTGGTCCCTGAAAGTTGGAGGTAAAAATCATCTTGAAATTTGAAGAAATTGTTCATTAGTACTATTTTGAGTAGTTTTAGGACGAATAGTTTGTCTCCTTGGCAATTGTTCAACCTCAGCAATAGCCATTCAACGGCCTCCAGTCGAGCCTCGTGTGTGATGTTGGTGTACAGCGATGTCACATCCATGGTAAAGAGTATATCTCTTTCCTTGACAAAAGTACTTTCACTTAATTTTCTCAAGAAATGCGTGGTGTCCTTAATATACGTCTCAGTTTCTTGTATGAGTGGCTGTAGAATGCGGTCCAGATACTTCGCTAGCCTTTCCAGTAGACTGTCAGTTGCTGCTATGATTGGTCATCCAGGTGGATCGATTAATCTCTTGTGGATTTTAGGCAGAATGTACATAACCGGTGTGATCGGATGCGGTTTTTCCAGAAATGTGCGTGTTTTTTCTGTGATCACTTCTCTCAATTCTGCTTCATCCAAGGTTGCTTTGATGAGGCGTCTTACTTGTTCTGTGGGATTGTAATCTATCTGCTGGTAAGCCTCAAGATCGCCCAATTGGCGTTCGACTTCCGCTATATACATACTCTTGTCCATCAGGACGAGCGCTCCGCCTTTGTCAGCTGGTTTAAAGATGATCTTGTTGTTATCTAACAAGTTTTTGAGTGTCTGGCGTTCGACAGACGTAAAGTTTCCACGATTCTCAGACTTGAATTCTAGTTTCTTGAATTGGTCAAGTACTGTTTTTTCAAAGACTGCCAATACATGGTTGTTGATAGGAGGGTTAGACATTTCCAGAAATTCAGGAGCTTCAGTGATGTATTCTTCCTCTTCAAGTGAGTCAAAAAAGACTTTGAGTTTCAGTTTTCTCATTAGTTTGAAAAAGTCGATTTTTTCTCTAAGTAAATTGGTGTTATATTGGGGAACAAAGGAAAGACCCTTACATAAGACTTGTAACTCTAGTTTGGACAGTTGGTACGAAGAGATGTTGACTACTATTTCTTTTTCCCCCATTTGTTTCTTCCTCTCTGATTTTTTTCTTCCCTTGTCCCCGTCTGGTCGGTCTTTTTCTAAAAAAGAGGCCGAACCTGTAGCGCTTTCTTCCGCTGATGAAGTGGAGGGAACCTCTGTTGCTGGATCCACAGGTGTCTCTAATTCCGCACTAGATGCCTCAGATGATGATGCATCAGTATTTTGTGGTCCGGTCCTTGGAGCACGAGGTTGGAATGGTCTGGATGGCCGTTGGCCGTAATACTCTTGCCAGGTGTATACTATGTCAAGTTTATAATCTTGGGTATCTCGTCTGAATTTCCTTATCTTCTTCATTTCTAATTCTTGTTTGTATTTGGCTAATTTGTCATTGGTATCTTCCAAGATTTTTTTTAGTTGATCTGCAGTTAAATTTTTGCCTTTGCTCAGATTGCCTTTGATGGTGTCAATTTCCTCATTGAGTGTAGTTAGGTTGTTCGATGATTCCTCAATTGTGAGGAGAATCAGGTCAAGGGAACACTTGTTCAGGATCTTACGCCACTTCTTTACGAAGTCAGGATTTTCTTTACAGAGGGTGGTGCCAGATTCACTCTTAAGCCTCGTGGAATCCTCTGGTCTTTGTAATAATGTGACAGTGTGGTTGCATGTAGTTTCAAATTGATCTCTCTCCGTATCTTCTACTCTAACTGTTTGATTAGGGCTTCAGGTTTATCCGATGAGATAAGCTTGTCTCTTGTTGTTTTGATGAGGCTTAATATCCTCTTGGCTTCTTCTTCACTGAATCCAAGGGATTCAGCTCTGTTATTGGTTGTTGCGTCTATTTTGGCAAAAGACATCATCCAGTGATGGGTGGTATCAATCGCTCTGCTGTGAGGCTATTGATGTAGTTATAGTAGTTTGTGTGCACTCCCTAATTGTGGCCACAAAGAAAACAATGAGGAGATAGGGGGGTGGGAGGCACTACTGAATTAGGCAAATATAAGTTCAATAAGAAGATAATCCTCGTAAGTAGGGTAGTGTATTAGTATGTTTCATCAGGTAGAGTAAGATAAATTTCAGGTGCGGCTGGGAAAATCTCGAGGCCACTCGAGATCAAAATATATAGGTACAAAAAACACACACCCTGGACGTTGCCGACCAGGAGCCCAAGCTGTAACAAGGGGGGCTGTCCTACCCTCTATGGATCTTGGGGGTGCGCAGGGAAGATTCAATGCGCACTGATTTTAGACCCTCACGGGTGCAAATATAATTTGAGCAACCGTTGAAAGGAACAGCATACTTGCTGCTGTCAAACAGATATCTCTCATACAGAATTCATGTACAAAATTTCAATTTCTTTTGCACAAAATTACAATTTTAATTAGTTAGCTGATGCTTATTTTCTTTGTGCAAAACATTTTAGTGAATTTTTGTATCTGACCATTTATAATGTCCACTGTGGAATAAACAAACATAGTTAAACATTCACTATGACAAAAGTGCAAAGGCCAAAGGCATGGTAATTCAAACATTCATTTGTACATTTTGACTCATAATTTTGTTTGTAAGAAAAAATGTTCCATGCCAATGAATATTGAAAACACAGAATGCAAATGCAAATGGAGGAGACGTTAGGAATTGGTCTCCTATGCCCGGCTGAAGTCTGACCTCATATTTGGTCTACGTCTGGATATGATGTTAGGAAATGAAAATACAGCACAGGATGACAACCCAATGGTATTTGGGTTTTATTTTTGTGTGCTGTTGACGTTTCGGCAGAAATGGATGGTAGCCTTCATCTGGGGCCAAAGAAAGTCAGAAGACTCTGTGTTAGGAAAACAGAAAAGGTAGAGAAAATATATCTGAGAGTACGGTTAAAACAGCTACATGTTGCTAATAAGGGTCAGTGTGGAGCATTAAATGCTAAAAACAAGTCCTAAAAGCAGTTCCAGAGACAAATTCCACTCACCACTGGTCGTGCGTCCAGTTGGAGCGGATGAACGCAGGAGGTTTCATCATGGGGCAGTGAGAGGGGCGAAAGTGGCCTGAGAGGGCATAAGTAGAGTAGTTGACCGGGATGCGGGCAGGCGGTAAGCAATGCCGGACCCACGGGGTGGGTAACGGGGTCGGTAGTTGGTCCACAATGTTAGGACCTGAAGCAGATGGGTGGCGTCCCACTGGGTTGGAGCTGGGGCCCATGTCACGAGCAGTCCAGGAGCAAACTCGCCAGGGCTGGAGGGCTCGGAGGCGAGGGAGCATCGGGAGCGCCCTGTGGGGTGAATGTAAAGAAGAAATGTGGTAAGGATGAGGATCCGTGTGGGGGCCGGTCAGGCCAAAGAGGGGCAGCGCTCTCAATGGGAGGATGAGGCGACTGGCAGCCTAGCCGTATATAGGTCTAGGTGGATGAACCTGCAGTAAGTCAAGGCAGTCAGGACTGGGACTGGCGTCTCGAAATGGCCTGGCTCTAAACGAGAGAGCTGTGTATATGCACGATCGGGCAGGGAGGTGCTGCGCATGCGCGCGAGATTAATCTCTCGACAGCGCGTTACCATGGTTGTGCAGTGTCCCGCGGGTAGTGTCTCCGGCTAGAAACCGTATTGCAGCAGGAATGCGGGAAGGTGCGAGGGTCTTGCCCGTAGTGTCGGGGGAGAGCATCCCCTGGATCAGCTGGTCCGTGCGGGAGGCACGGGGGGGCGGAGATCGCCAGGTATGTGCTCTGAGCACAGGGGTAGGTGCGGGTGGGAAGGGGTGTGGAGGGGGGAGAAGGAATGTACCATTGCATGTCGTTAGCCAGGCGGCTGAAAAATGGAAATTACGGCTGGTGTGTACGGAAGTGCTAATGAGACAAGGCAGTGGCCGAGCTGAGTGAGAGACCAATGCTGGTAACAGGCTATGCACGTCTTGTATGGCGGGGGGAGGGAAAATAACCCATGGCTCCAGGGATGGAACTGGAGTGGGGACTTCCAGTCATAAAAAGATACATATGGAGACATGGGGTCTGAAAAATCTGAGAATATAAACATGTCTGTGAATAGCAAATCAGTACAAAAAGAGGGGTGTTTTATATGCATGCACAGAGATGTGCATAAGATGGTTGGAGCAGAGAGGTAAATCATACACAGTACAAAGTAATAACAGCAGGTCATACATGTGACAGAAGAATACATCATGTAAAGTGCAGTGTTGTGCTTCAAGTAACGCCTCATGAGAGGACACTAATGGTGAAAGACACCATGAGTATGCGCCTATTCTACAGGAGCAGAGAGGTACATCATACACAGTACAAAGTAATAACAGCGGGTCATACATGTGACACAAGAATACATCATGTAAAGTGCAGTGTTGTGCTTCAAGTAACGCCTCATGAGAGAATACTAATGGTGAATGACACCATGAGTATGCGCATATGTACAGGCACATAAGGACGTGTAACAACGTCTAGACACATGGTGGAAAATAGTCTCTGTTGCTTGTAAGTACAACGGATATGGCAGAGAACAGAACAGAGGAAGGGCTAAAGTGTGTAGAATCTGGAAAGTGAATTTCAGATGCTGAATGGTCCCGGTTGGGCCTCATTGAGGCCAATGGTAGTGGATTTGAGTTTATGTATCCACCAAGCCTCTTTGAAATTGAGGGTGTTGGCGACATTGGTTTTGTTCAGGACTTTATCCACCACCCGCCAGGAGAAGGAGTCACAATCATGATGAAATTTAACAAAATGGTGGACCAGAGCGGCTGTAAGGGATTTGCAGCGTATCCTTGACCTGTTCACAAATGCATTTGTGAACGGGTCTTGAGGTTTGGCCCACGTACCTGAGTGCACAAGGACATTGAATTACATATATAACATTGGTGGATTTACAATTAGAGAAGTGTCTAATTTTCCACTCTTTTCCCTCAATCATAAAGGAGTTGAGTTTCTTGGTTTGTTTACACACCGTGCATGTCGTTAGAGCCAGGTCAGGGGCCCAGATGAGCTTCAACAAAGGAATCATACTATGACATTACAAAGACATGTAAACATTCCCATATAATCACAGATATATGAGGGTCTGCATGTGTTGCATATGAGCCCTGGTGGGGGCCAAGCACAGTTAGTTAACCCTGGTAAGCCAGGACAGCGGAGAGCACTCACCTATTCCCAGGCACCTTCAGAGCACAAGGACAATGATATCCAAGATGGCAACCTGGGATTGTATAACCTTCTTCCCCAGACCATGTGGTCAGCGTCTGAGAATTCTGGAAAATGAGGATTTGCGGGAGGCCAGTGAACCAATGAGATCAGTGAGAAGGGGTCACGTGATACCCCTCTAATAGGGTGGAAACTGGAGAGGTATGATAAGGGGAAAAGAGATGAGGAGATAGGGGGGTGGGAGGCACTACTGAATTAAACAAATATAAATTCAATAAGAAGATAATCCTCGTAAGTAGGGTAGTGTATTAGTATGTCTCATCAGGTAGAGTAAGATAAATTTCAGGTGCGGCTGGGAAAATCTTGAGGCCACTCGAGATCAAAATACATAGGTACAAAAAACACACACCCTGGACATTGCCGACCAGGAGCCCAAAGATGCACTCCTTGCGGGATAATATCCCAGGTCAAATATCTCAACTAGAACAGAAGTTAGATGGCTCCAATGAGTCACATATCCATAACAGTTGAGGCTGTAAATTTGTAATTTAGATGGCGAGCGGCATACAACTGTGCTCAATAGTTTAACACAATACGTAATCATTAAAGTGTGTATTTAAATATTTCTGTCCGCCTGCTGGAGTAAGACAAGGAAAAGGACCAAACTGACTCAAAACAGGTTAAAACAGAAAGTAAACAGGTTTTATATAAACAAAAGTCTCTGTCTGTTGCACTGTTAGTTTCCACAGTGCACCGTGAAGGGTGTCGTAAAATACAGTAATTCAAAATACAACAATGGTACGGTTTGAGCTATAAAAAATTTGGGTAAACCAAAAAGAAGGTGAATCGAATGAGTATGACAAGTTGTGTCCCAATTACATCATTGTTGATAACATGTACAGTTTCCAACATAAATCCTTTTGAAATTTTCAACATAAAAAAGCACTCCTAGTTGGTATGAGGTGCCAACGCGTTTCGGATTCCATTAATCCATCTTCAGGGCCGGATGTGCTCATATTTCATAATGTATTCAAGTAGAATCTCTTTCGTTGGGTCCTAAGAATAATTCAAATGAACTCATCAAGCGGTATAGTGTATTGTGTTTCAAAGTAACTAATAGGCTTAGTAAATACACTGACCTAGTGAGTCGAGGGAACTGGACTCAAAAAGGTGTTGTCGGGTCTGGAGAGAGTCGCCTCCCATCTAGATCGTTGGTAAATGGTGGCGGGATTCAGGTCTCATGCAGGTATATGGAGGTAAAAGGGAAAAGCCCCCATCAGAGGTGATGGCAGATTCATACTAAAGCAATTTAGAAATCGCACTGACAGACTGTTCTGCCGCGCGAAAACATCGCCCCCGTGTACTAGCGTGATGAGCTAGTTCGAGCGCGTATAGTAATAGGAGTGAGAATCTCTCCGTAGGGAGTATCGTATTGGTTTGAAATTCAATTGTACTTACTGGATCTCTGCAGGGAGGATAACCCGAGCGGCCCGTCGCCAAGACGAGTCGCTCGTAAGTGAACCTAGATAAAGTGGTTGTCACGGACGCCACGCATGCGCGTTGGCGCTTAAGCCACCATGTTGGTGTGGGCAGTAAGCCGTACAGAGCCGTATTGCGAGCGGCGCTGCAATAGTGTCAATCAGGAGAAGAATCAAATTGTACTCGCGCATCTGTATGCGTAGGTAAAAACGTCTGCAAGGGCAGAAAATAGGGTCATCATTAATCTGAGTAGTGGGGCGCAGGAGGGGGGGCGTCACAGTTCCAGTCGGACTGTGGGGCGCCCCCCCTCCTGCCGGTTAGCTGGGACCCAGAGGGAGGAGCTAGCGAGCATACCGGCTCCTATCAAAAACTGGGTCGAACTGAAGAGAAGTGATCAATGGTCAATGTACATGGGTACTTACAGCTTTTCTCTGCATGGAATGCCCCTAAAGAGTTTGTCATGCTGACGGTCCCTAAGCCGTTCACAGATGCTCTGTGAACATAAAAGAGGGACGACGGAATTAGGAGCTGGGAGAAACTGGGGCAGAAAGTACTGTGTGGAGCTCTGACTTTGCTGGTACTTGACCCAAGTGGAGGATTCCACAGGGGAATCCAGGTCGATGCAGGGGTTCCGACACCTGGGTGTGATCCTGGGAGAGTGGCAGTGAGCCCGGGCGAGAGTATCACCGGAGGAGTAAGGGACGTTAGAGACAATAGCACAGAAACTGTGAGAAGTTCTGCGAGACTTGCAGAGACGCATTGGAGGCCTGGAAAGTGGGGTGCTGTGCTGCAAGAAGGCAAAAAGGCCACGATGGTGGAACACGGCAGGGCCAGAGACAGAATGAATACAAACCCTATGAGCAAGCAAAGGAGAGGAAAGACCCCCGAGGTACTGGAAATGTAGTAACTGTACCAAAGCACTAAAAAAGAGATCATAAAACTCACTGTAGGTGCCTTCTGGGAACCAGGAAGAGTGGCAAAAGCCACTGTGAGATCGAGAGAACCATGAAGCGGAAACATATTGAAAGCATCAAAGAGTCTCGAACACATGCAGCCTCATTATGAACTTGGCGGTAATTCCATCAGAACGATGGCCAAGCTTGATTACTGAAACCGCCACTAAGTCTGGCTAAACTACCAGATCATGAGTGATGCTATGGCAATGGTAGTCTCCACGCATGAAGTCCACAGGACAACATGAGGGGTTTGGAGGATCAGCCACAGGAGCTAATGGCACCTGCGGTATTTCCTCAAGGTTGTGGCATTTAAAGTGGAGGAGTAGATAGAGGTAACTCCTCCACTTTACTGCAAATCATTACAAGGTCAGTGGTGCTGGAAAGAAATGGTGGTAAAATGGCAGCAAGAGCTTTCCCGTCACTTTACAGCCGATTTCCTGCACTGCCAAATTCCGACACATAGGTGGAGTGAAGGATTTACCTTCAGCAGAGAGCTGGGAAAAACGCAAAACAAAGAAGTGGCGCTAACCATGACTAGGAAGGACCCGTCTTGATTGTATCCCGACACGCGTCACGACACATGCATGTGCTCTGCATGCACCGCTGCATTGAATGCATTGAATATGCTCAATTCCATGTGTGTGTGTCGACGTGCCCTACATAGAGTGCCGTCTCGCAAATGAATTCCCTTCATGACACAATATCTAAACATGCCTAGAAAATGCCAAACTATTTACAGGAGCCAGAAAATGGATGCATTTTATGCTAAGTGTATGAATCATAATGTGTCATTCCCGGGAGGTGGTTTTCAGTGAATTCCTCAATACAAAGAAAGACTAATGTTTATGTATTAATATCTATATATATTCCCCCATACCTGAAGGGCTGAATGGTGGGATAAATGTTGCAGAAAAACGTAAGTGGAAGCTTCTAAACTTACCTATGCGTAAAGCGCTGATCTACCTCTTCTTCATTCTGGTCTGATCACGCAGTTTGGCGAGTACCAAATGCATAAACTAATCACTGTAAACAAAACTGAGTACACTAGCTATGGATCAATGCTATGATATGATAGTTTATTTATAGAGCGCCTATACACAGTTTCAGAGCGTTTCACGGCAAGGGAGGGAACAAGGGAAAATACAATGAGATTCTTACAGGCCATGAACAACAAGAATGTGAAATTAACTATCACACCGGCCTGACGACATTTCAGATAGTGCAAGAGCTAAAACACAGATAGGAAGGAACTGGGAAACAGACAGCCGACTACCATACTAGGCCTGATGACATTTCTGGTAGAGCCAGAGATTAACAAGAGGTGAGGGAGGGGGGTGGAGAAAGGAGGGAGAGGAACAAAACAAGCGATTATCGTACTAGGCCTGATGACATTTCAGATAGTGCTGGAGAGGGGGCGGGGCAATTAAAGGGAGAGGTGTAGGAGACAAAGATTTGTTGCTATCATACTAGGTCCAGGGACAATTCTAATAGAGTAAGTGCATAAAAAAATGTAAAGAAGGGAGGGAAGAGAGAGGGAGAACGGAGAGGAGGAGAAAACAGAGACTAAAATAGTAAGAAAAAAAAATGTATACATATATATATATATATATATATATATATATAAACGCAGGTGCCAACCTTGAAGGTGTATTTCTGTGAGGTTCCAATACATCTGAAATTCAAAACTGCAATGTTCAGCCAGTGGGTCTGCGTTACTGTTCTCATCTGAGGCTTTTCATGGTATGGTCATTGTGGAAGAAGTGCCTGCCTTTCGTCCCTTGAATGGCCCTCAAGACACCAAACCATTAAGTAGATCCTCCCACAATTTTTCACGTTTTCCTTTTTTTTGAGGTTGTCCAATGAAGATTTTGAAAGCAGAGAGGTGGTTTTCTGTCATGGCAACAATTGCTCACCTAACATGGAAGCACTTACTTGAAGCTGTATTTCTGTGAGGTTCCAATACACCTGAACTTCAAAACTGCAATGTTCAGCCACTGGGTCTGCATCACTTTTCTCATCTGAGGCTGTTCCTGGTATGGACTCCCTGAAAATTAGAGAGCTATACAGGTTCCCATTATAGGATCTAATGAAAACATATCAGGTCTCATTGCGAGTTAGGCAGTGATTCTGTCAGAATTACTGCCTAACTAATTTACTATAACCGCCATCCGGTCCCGTGAACTTACCTTGAGATTACGAGTGGTGAAATGGAGTTAGTCCCCATAGGAATCCACAGAAATTTAATTTGATTAACTGTGAGCACAGTAAACTGCAGATTCTTGGAGGGAAAGTGAAAGATTTACCTCTAACTTTTGTCTGGAAGTAAACCCTCCACTTCACCTCCCACCACTGAATTTGGCGATGTGGAAAAGTGACAGTAACAGAATGACCTCCACTTTTAGTGCCATTTCCCCCCCAATGCCAAACTCGTATCGAGGCTGATAATATTGGTTGGCCTCTGTTTCTTTCTGGTCTGATTTTAATGGTGGGATAAATGTTGTGATTAATTGCAACCACTGTAAAAAAAAAGGGAGGGGGCAACCAATGTTGTTTAATATGAAATCTAATAAATGCTATAAAATCTACTGTAATAAAAATAATAACCAAAATAATGTTTGTAAGAGGAACCTGTTAGGTAATAAAAACCTGTTAGGTGGTCAGATGAATAAAAATCCACTTTTGCGCGCAGAGCAATAGTAGCAACTGAACACATCTGCATTAAATTCAGGTGCCATTTAGCTCACAGTGGGAGTACTGGACATCAAGGATGGATTCTTCAGAATATTTGAGCCTGGTGGCCATTTTGTAAGAGAAAAGCTGAAAATGTACACTACAGACAGGGCTCAAGTCGAGGGTGCATGCAGGGGGATGCAGTCCACCCACTTTATTCAGAGGATGGACTCAATCCCCCCCCCAGCTAAAATGAGAAACATTGAATGTCCTCTTTGAATTTAGGAATTAAAGCCGACCTCTGGGATAAAAACACAGTTGTCAGGTTTGTAAGCCGGACACTTCACCACTGCACTATATATAACCTGAAGAAAAGCAACAAACAACTAAAGGTAAAATGTTCATTTCGGTACTGCAAGTCCCAGGGAAAACATTTGTATTGGTTCTTGGAGTTTAAAACATGAACACCTTTTAACGTTTTCGAAAAACTCTATTAGAAGAAAATATCCTGTCTTGGTTTTGTGTGTGTTGATTTTATGAAAGGCAAATGCCATTCGTCCTGTGCAATTCAGGTGGTCATGCAAAGCCAATTTAATGAAATGTGCACATTTCAATTTGATATGCTAATTTCTGTCGACGTCACATCCCATTGCATTTGTTGATGAGTCCCCCCCCACTTTCATTTTTAGGACTTGACCCCTGACTACAGATGTATTAACAGCGTGTTGCTCTACGAATGTAGCAATGCATGTGACATCAGAATAGTGTGGCCTCTGTGCACAACCAGGCTGAGCTTTTGAATCAAGCCCAGCAAGAGCAGAAATAATTAGAAGCTAAAGTGCAACAGAGCCCTATTATGGAGTTAAAGCAGGAACGTCTCCTTGAACAGCTAAAAGATGAGTTAAAAACGCATGCAACAAAAAAATGCAGAGCGTGACATGCAGTTTTCTGCACTGCAAGAGGAGCATAAAGAGTGTGGGGAAAATCTGGGCGCACTGCAATACAAATTAAACGATCAGGTTGTACATAATAGAGTATGTTTAGAGGATATGTTCACATCCCAATCACAAATAAAACAATTGAAAGTGGAAAACAGCCAATTAATTATCAAGGGATTGACTTTCAATGTGAGTTTGATAAGATGCACCAAGATCTGAACACCTTGAAACAACAGAGAAAGCAGTTGAGGGAAGAAAAGGACACATTAAACCAAGAAAATAGTGCCCTGTTTCAGGAAGTTTGTCAGTTAAGGATGGATGGAGAGAAAAGTGAGTCATGTTCTCAGGAACTGATTGACTTTTAGCTCGAAAAAAAAACAATTAATGGAACGTGTGAGATTGACCTAGTGCAGGCAACACAGGGCAGAATTGCACAAATGGAAGAGTTTAGTCTCCTGAAAAAGAAACTGAATATGCGCACATGATTCAATTCTAAGGAAAATGAGTCCCATTGTGAAGAAAACAAGGGACTAAAAGACTGATTAATGGCCCAAGGTAAAGTGCTAGAAGTCACTCAAGCACTTGTGTTGGAATTAAAAACTCAGGTCTCTGCATCCCTCCAAGAGATTGGGAGTGGGAAAAATAGGTTTGAGAGGTTAGCAAAGGAAATAGCCAAATATAAACAAGCGTTGAGGCACCCTGACCAGTCCGGGTATGGGAACGTGCCCTCCGATCACGGAGTGGTTACAGCTCTACCAGGGACCTCAAGCCAATTAACCACGTCAGATGCCCAGCATGCAGCTAACCTCATGCATACCACTTATCAAGAACAGGGAAACATGAGGTAGCTGGACTCACCCAGGCCTAGTCCAACTGATCCAGAAGGCCAATCCTTATCTGATATCAATGAGCATTCAGGGTCACCAAGCAAAATGGAAGGTGGCTGTACCAGTGGGCTCTGGGAAATCAAAAATACCCTAGTGAGTACTTCTGCCCAGGAGGACTCCTTGGATGAAAAGATCAGGGAGTTCGACTGGCAGAAAATGAAGCACAAAGGGATCACCTGGTCCGCTTTGCAGAAGAGAAGAGCCCAAGTTCAGGCCTCAAAAGAGTATTTTAAAAACCTCCATACATTCAGGGAGTTGGGGGGAATTCCCCCAGGAAGGAGGGATGAGGAGGATGAGTACTCTCCTGTGCAAAAAGGGGATTGAAAGGGAACTGATCCTGAGAGTTCACAGCATCACAGGAGAGAAGAGTGCATACCCCGTAATTATGGGAGGTTTTCCCAGTCTCATAGAGGTAGGGAGCACCTAGAGGACTGGGAATGGACCCCCAACAGTAGAAGCTATGAGTGAAAGGTTGAATGGACTCAGGTGGAGTGGAAAAGAAGTCTGCCAAACAGAAGAAAGGTCTTGTGAAAGACACAATTCGGCAGACAAAGGCCATAAAGAGCTTCATGACCTCCTACCATAAGAATGCCAAATATTAGGAATGGGAGCATCTAGAGCTCCATCAGCAAATGAAGACATCATATGGAATTAAAAATGATAGCAATTGCATGGAGTTTGTCAAGTGGACATTCTCCTCATAGTATTCCAACTTCTTTGCAGGGCTAGAGGACCAAGATCACCATAAATTGTCCACCTACAAGGCGGACATTTTAAAACACTTCTCCATTCATTGAAACCCACAGGAGGCCTGCAGGGCGGTGTACAACCTGCAGTGTGGCGAAGACCAGGCACCTAGAGAGTTTGTGCAGGAGTTAGAACAAGCATTTACCCAGACTTCTAGGCGGACGAACACCAATGGCAGGGAGTTCATCAATGCATACTTCCATGCGATCCTGAAATATATTATGACGCAGTTAGTAAGGGATTTTCATGAGTGTAGGGCCCTGGATTGGGTGATTGAACGGGCAACCCGGTTCTATGAGGTCCAAAATCCCTCTGAAAATAAAAACAACCCTAAAACCCACAATCCATCCAACACACCGGCCGCTGCAATTATAGTGGAGCTGAAAAATACCCCTCCATTGGACTTGGAGACGGGAGATTAAAAATACTCCTTCTGCAAACAAGCAGAACGACAGGCAGAGGAGACACTCAAATTCAGCCCAATCAAGGGGGAGTCAGGCAGGATAGCAGACAAATTACCCTTCTGATCCTGCCTCCTATGTAAATCCAAAATACAAAGGCACAAGACCTATACCTGGATATGTATGGACTCCCACGGCACAAGGGGGTTGTCCAATCAGGTAAATACTGCCCTAGGAATCCTCCCTCCAAACTTCCCTCTGGAGTGCAGTAATACTCCACTTCCCAACTTGAACTTCTTTCCCAGGTACCCGCCCAACCCTAATTTCCAGAATCATCCTCCTGTCTCTCCCCACTTTCAGGACAATAGATTCCGGAACCCGGGGGAAGGGAGACCTAGGATGAAAAGTTATCAGGGAAACTTCCAATACCCCAACTACTCTGGGAGAAGGGACAGTTACCCTTTATGGGAGCAGCAAAGGTATGAATCAAGACCTCCATCCCAACCATATAAACTGTCACAACTGGAGCGACAAGTCCAACAATTAACCCAAGACCTGGGTTGCATGTTGAGGGCTCAGTCAAACCCTTAACTGGAAAATGCTGCCCAGAATAAACCAACATCTGGGTCTGAGGCCATGGGGGGGAAGTGACTGGAAGAAAATTCTGACAACCAACAGTTTCCTGAGGAGGGTTCCGGGGGGAAGGGAAGTGCGAAGCCCTAGAGCAGGGGTGCACAACTGACTTTGACAGAGGGCCAAAAGTACCTTACATGATGGATATAGTGGGCCAAAAAGTAAATGTGGGTGGGGCGGTAGGCTCAGCGTGGCATGGCAGGAGGCTTTTTCAACCCCCAATTTTTATTAAACACATGGAAAAAGAATACGCTTTTGAGGTATAACGATTTTTATTTGTATTTCAAACTTACATTTTGTACTACACATTTTTCATTGTTATCATTTCTTTCTATTTAGTTATTGCATATCGTCTGTTTAATTAAATGATCTGTATTTTATTGACCCTTGATTGGACATTCCGTTATTTTGGACTGCTATACTTTGCTGTTTGGAATGCCCAAGAGGAGAATGGCCTTTGTTGAGTCAGGTTTCCACAAAAAGCAAAGGATGTACTTCTCCTAACTGTTCCTGTTTTAGCTTTGTTATTGGGTTCACTCTTGGAGTGCAACACTATGCCCCATGGCCTCCACCCCTCAACCAAACACTATGCCCCATGGCTCCCACCCCTCAACCAAACACTATGCCCCATGGCCCCCACCCCTCAACCAAACCCTATGCCCCATGGCTCCCACCCCTCAACCAAACCCTATGCCCCATGGCCCCCACTCCCCAAACAAACACTATGCCCCATGGCCCCCAACCCACAACCAAACACTATGCCCCATGGCCCCCACCCCAACCAAACACTATGCCCCATGGCCCCACCCCTCAACCAAATAGTATACCCCATGGTCCGCAACCATCAACCAAACACTATGCTCCATGGCTCCCACCCCCCAACCAAACCCTATGCCCATTGGTTCCTACCCCTCAACCAAACTCTATGCCCCATGGCCCCAACCAAACACTATGCCCCATGGTCCCACCCCTCAACCAAACCCTATGCCCATTGGTTCCTTCCCCTCAACCAAACACTATGCCCCATGGCCCCCAACCAAACACTATGCCCCAGGGCCCCCACCCCCAACCAAACACTATGCCCCATGGCCCCCACCCCTCAAACAAACAGTATGCCCAATGGCTCACACCCCTCAACCAAACACTATGCCCCATGGCTCACACCCCTCAACCAAACCCTATGCCCCATGGTTCCACCCCTCAACCAAACACTATGCCCCATGGCTCCCACCCCTCAACCAAACCCTATGCCCCATGGTTCCACCACTCAACCAAACACTATGCCCCATGGCCCCCACTCCCCAACTAAACACTATGCCCCATGGCCCCCACCCCAAACAAACACTATGCCCCATAGCCCCCACCCCCCAACCAAACACTATGCCCCATGGCCCCCACTCCCCAACCAAACCCTATGCCCATGGCCCCCACCCCAACCAAACACTATTCCCCATGTCCCCCACCCCTAACCAAACACTATGCCCCAGGGCCCACACCTCGCAACCAAACACTATGCTACATGGCTCCCACCCCTCAACCAAACCCTATGCCCCATGGTTCCTACCCCTCAAACAAACACTATTCCCCTTGGCCCCCACTCCCCAAGCAACCACTATGCCCCATGGCCCCCACCCCTCAACCAAACAGTATACTCCATGGCCCACACCCCTCAACCAAACACTATGCCCATTGGTTCCTACTCCTCAACCAAACACTATGCCCTATGGCCCCCACTCCCCAACCAAACACTATGCCCCATGGACCCCACCCCAATCAACCACTATGCCCATAGCCCCCACCACGCAACCAAACACTATTCCCCATGGCCCCACTGCCCAACCAAACCCTATGCCCCATGGCCCTCACCCCAACCAAACACTATGCCCCATGGCCCCCACCCCAACCAAAAACTATGCCCCATGGCCCCACCTTCCACCAAACAGTATACCCCATGGTCCACGACCATCAACCAAACACTATGCTCCATGGCTCCCACCCCTCAACCAAACCCTATGCCCATTGGTTCCTTCCCATCAACCAAACACTATGCCCCATGGCTACCAACCAAACACTATGCCCCAGGGACCCCACCCCCAACCAAACAGTATGCCCCATGGCCCCCACCCTTCAAACAAACAGTATGCCCAATGGCTCACACCCCTCAACCAAACACTATGCCCCATGGCTCACACCCCTCAACCAAACCCTATGCCCCATGGTTCCACCCCTCAACCAAACACTATGCCCCAAGGCTCCCACCCCTCAACCAAACACTATGCCCCATGGCCCCCAATCCCAAACCAAACACTATGCCCAATGGCCCCCACCCCAACCAAACACTATGCCCCATGGCCCCCTCCCCTGAACCAAACACTATGCACCATGGCCCCCACCCCCAACCAAATTCTATGCCCCATGCCTCCCCATTCCCCAACCAAACCCTATGCCCCATGGCCCGACCCCAACCAAACACTATGCCCCATGGCCCCCACCCCCAACCAAACACTATGCCCCATGGCCCCCACCCACCAACCAAACCGTATGCCCCATGGCCCACACCCCTCAAACAAACAATATGCCCATGGCTTCCACCCCTCAACCAAGCCCTATGCCCATGGTTCCTACCCCTCAACCAAACACTATGCCCATGGCCCCCACCCCCAACCAAACACTATGCCCCATGGCCCCCACCCCAACCAAACACTAGGCCCATGGCCCCCACTCCCCAACCAAACCCTATACCCCATGATTCCTACCCCCCCCAATGAAACCATATGCCCCATGGTTCCTACCCCTCAACCAAACACTATGCACCATGGCCCCCACTCCACAACCAAACACTATGCCCCATGGCCCCAACCCCAACCAAACACTATGCCCCATGGCCCCCACCCCCATACCAAACATTATGCCCCATGCCCCAACCAAACACTCTGCCCCATGGCCCCCACCACCCAACCAAGCCCTATGCACCATAGCCCCCACTCCCCAACCAAACACTATGCCCCATGGCCCCCACACCCCAAACAAACACTATGCCCCATGACCCCCACCCCCAACCAAACACTATGCCCCATGGCTCCTACCCCCCAACCAAACACTATGCTCCATGGCTCCCACTCCCCAACCAAACACTATGCCCCATGGCCTCCACCCCCAACCAAACACTATTCCCCATGGCTCCCACCCTCAACCAAACACTATGCCCTATGGCTCCCACCCCCAACCAAACACTATGCCCCATGCCCCCCACACCCCAACCAAACACTATGCCCCATGACCCCCACCCCCAACCAAACATTATCCCCCATGGCTCCTACCCCCCAACCAAACACTATGCCCCATGGCCCCCACTCCCCAACCAAACACTATGCCCCATGGCCTCCACCACCCAACCAAACACTATTCCCCATGGCTCCCACCCTCAACCAAACACTATGTCCTATGGCTCCCACCCCCAACCAAACATTATGCCCTATGGCCCCCACCCCCAAACCAAACCCTATGCCCCATGGCCCCCACACCCCAACCAAACACTATGCCCCATGGCCCCCACTCCCCAACCAAACACTATGCCCCATGGCTCCCACCCCCCAACTAAACACTATTCCCCATGGCCCCCACTCCCCAACCAAACACTATGCACCATGGCTCCCACCCTCAACCAAACACTATGCCCCATGGCTCCCACCCCCCAACCAAACACTAAGCCCATGTCACCAAGCATGCACCATGCATACATACCAATACAGACACCAAACCCCCACCCCTGCATACAGACTAACAGGCATACACCATGCACCCATACAGACCCGAACCCCCCACCCCAGCACACAAACTCACAAGCATACACCAATACACTATGCACCCATACAGACCCAAACCCCCCACCCCCAACTCAGGATTCAAACTCACAAGCATTCACCATGCACCCATACAAACGCCAGGCCCCCAAGTCAGCATACAAACTCACAAGCATACACCAATACACCATGCACTCATACAGACCCGAACCCCCACCCCGCATCTCAACATACACTGCACTTTCACACAAAAACAAACACTCAGGCAGACCCGACACCCCACGACCCCCGCATCTCAACATACATTGCACTTTCACAAAAAAAAAAGACTCTGGCAGACCCGACACTTCCCCCACTCCCGCATCTCAACATACATTGCACTTTCACACAAAAACAAACACTCCAGAAGACCCGACACTCCCCCACCCCTGCATCTCAACATGCACTGCACTTTCACACAAAAACAAACACTCAGGCAGACTCGACACTCCCCTCACCCCCGCATCACAACATACACTGCACTTTCACACGAAAACAAATACTCAGGCAGACCCGACACTCCCCCCACCCTCGCATCACAACATACACTGCACTGTTATATCCGCCCTGCGTCCCGCAACGTGGTGACGCAGGGCGTCTTAATAAAAGCCCCGCCCCCGCGCATGGGAGGCAGTTCCGGGCCAAGACTCTAACAACATGTGGCGTGTTTCATTTCGCTCCGGCCGGAGCTGCGCCACCGCTGCCTACTTCAGAGGCCTTCAACGTTCTGCCTCCGCGCAGAGCCAGAACGTAACACTGGTGATGAGGGAAACGGGACCCAGCACATGCGCTTGACGCCCTACCAGCTGATTATTTCAGCAGCGACGCGCACAATTTTTGGACACCTGGTGGGGGGCCACACAAAACCCCTCTGCCCAAAAAAAACAAAAAAAAAACCACATTTTTTCTTTTCTCTCTCTTTTCGGCTGAATTTGTTGAATTTGCTTTCCACACGGGGCCCAGGTGCTGGAGGAGACACAGCGTCACAGCGTGGTCCCAGGGCGCTGCAACATCCAACCAACTGGTGTCCAGGGGCCAGAGGCACCACAGCACTACGTGAGAAGCCATCGCACACGCAACGCGCATGTGTGATCACGGCAGCAGGCACCTGGAGCGAGGCAGCGGTCCCATCAGCTACTGGTTCGAAGGTCAGCCACAGAAGGGACCACTGTCACCTGAAACCACGTACCAAGGTGAGGAGAATAGACCCCATCAACTGACAGTGAGGCCCCACTATGGCGACCAGCACGTCCACCCCCGGCCCGGGACGCCCTCTAGGCTCGCGGCAAATCTGTCAATGTCGTCACCATAAGCTCGCCCACAAGGGAGCTCCTCTGCAATGATTCAGCCTTTTGACCCATTCACGGATCCATCATCAGTTGGCCCCCGGTGGCAGCTATGGATCCAAAAATTCGAAATGGCAATGGAATGCAAGGACATAACCACTGCCAGGAAAATGAGATCGCACCTGTTGCTAAATGTGGGGGACGAGGTGCTAGGTATCTTCAACTCGCTAACCATTGCTGATGGCCAGGACATTTACCAGCAAGTGAAAGATGCCTTGACGGCTCATTTTCTCCCACAACTCAACCCTGATTATGAAACCTTCATATTCTGCACCACATTTCAGGCAGAAGAGGAGACCTCGGATGCCTACCACACCCGACTCAGGAAGCTGGCGATTTCGTGTGAGTTCACGGATGTCGAGAAAGAAATTCGGAGACAACTCATCAACGGCATCCAATCGGAGGAACTGAGAAGGATGGTGCTGAGTGAGAAGGGCATCTCTCTAACACGCATTCTGGAGTTGGGTCGTCCAAGGGAGCTGGCACATGCCAGGGCCGCCAACATGGGCGTGACTCTTCAAAAACTACAGCCTGCCCTCACGACATCCATGGTGGCCCATGTCACCAATAGAGAGTCCACAAGAGATGAGGCTGGCGGCAACTACGCACCAGCCAGATGGCAGCCACGGATCCCGGGACCCACGGAGTGTGGATGGTGTGTTGGACCGCATCATGGACGGCGGAACTGCCCGGCGCAAGGGACAACATGTGGGGCATGTGGCATCTCAACAAACACTGCACTTTCACACAAAAACAAACACTCAGGCAGACTTTGTTTTAAACTGTTTTTATTAATATTCGTGTAGCTAACAAAACACCAAACAAAATGCACAACAAGCCCCAAAATGGAGGAGTCAGCCCACCTCCCACCCCCTTCTTCCATATTAAAAACAAATTGAAACATCAGCTCTTCCACATATCCTGAATGTAACAAGCGACCAAAGACCCATTCCGTCAGATCTTTGCTGATAGGGGCGCATGACCCATCATGAACCGTGCAGACACCATTATTCGAAGACAGTCTCTGGGGAAAGAAAAAAAAGAAGAAAAAAAAGATTGCATCCCCGGCTAGGTCATCGGGGTGACATCCGAATTACCTTGCACCAAGGGATCACTCGCAAGATCCCGTTCATTGACCATATAACTTCTGAAGGCCATCCAATAGTCTTTTGGTCTGCCGGTGGGAGGGAGCATCTGGTTGTACTGTGTCTCCCTTCGTTCACAGCACGCAATGGAATTAAGCCAATGTTGTACTTTGTGCACATCCACCGCCCCCCAGAAACGCGCCACCAGTGACCTAGCGACCACAGAGGCCATACCAACCAGGTGCCTGTTACTACCGGATTGCAACTCAACCGAGGCTAACAACTATGTCTCAGGAGCAAATGGGATTGGGCCTCCACTATCCTCCCCATAACCTCAGCTATAGCCGACCAGTAGAGTTGAATCCTAGGACATGACCATGCTACATGATAAAAGTCAGCTGAGGCCTGTTGACATCTCCTGCAATTGGAGGACCTGAGTGGAAGCAGTTTATGCAAATAAAGAGGAGAGTAGTACAGCTGGTGCATACATTTAATGTGGATCAGGCGAAATCTATTATTAATGGAGACATTTTTAGTTTGAGCGAGGAGGAAACCCCATTGGGACTCCGACAAACGTTTCGCTAAATTCCCATTTAGCCTTACACTGAGGTGGCAGAGGAGGTCCCAGTGACCGGGTCATGTCATACAAAGTCGAGATCACCCTTCTAGTGGATGTTGGAGCTATAACATACTCCAATACTGGGGACATCTGAGGTGCAGTCGGGAAATCGGGCCGTTTTGTGCCCTCAATACCTCCTGTAGGCGGTAATATAGCAACATGGTAATTGGGGACCACTCGCCCCTGCCCTTGAGATCGTCCCATGCTATACATTTGCCTCCCGATGCCACATCCCCTAACGTGTGGATCTGCAGGTTATGAAAATGCTGTATAAAAATATGTTCATGTGTAAGGGGAATACCCCGGACTCTAAATATGGGCATTGACGGCGAGTACCAAGGACCCAGGCCCACCCACTTCGCTAATGGTGATTTCCAGGTGTTGCACCTCAGCCCTCACGTGACCCTCGTGGACGGCCCAAAGAAGACCCCTAAGGTGATCTGGACGGGTAATACCTCTCTCAAGGGGTGAGTGAGGGAAGTTGCTTGTGGGGAGCCACCACCAAATGGAATATTGAATCTCAGCAACCAGATAGTATAAGAACAGATTGGGCACATCCAGACCCCCCAGGGAGTATGTAGAGCACATTGTGCTTAACGAAATACGGGGTTGATTCCCGGCCCAGATCAGCTTGGTCATCATGGACTTAATACGACTCCAAAAAGCCACGGGAGGCCATATCAAGATATTATTAAAAAATACAATAATTTCGGCAGGATAACCATTTTGGATAGGGAAATGCGAGCCGCCTGTGAGATAGGGAGACGTACCCAAGGTTTCAACCCTATGCTCAAGATTCTGCAAGGTCGCAACATAGTTCTCCTCACATAGTTTAGTTGGGGAGGTGGATAACCGTATACCCAGGTAACGAATACCCCCTGGGGACCATGCAAACGCCCCCCCCGGCGTCCCGTGGGGATACCCCCTCCATAAGCGGGGGCACCTCGGATTTGGACCAATTTATTTGAAGGCCAGAAGGGCTCCAAAGACAGAGATCTCTTCCATCATGGGGTGCAAATTATCCTGTGGGTTCTTTACGTATAACAACATGTCATCCGCGTAGAGAGATACGGTGGATGTGTACGAGCGAATAGTCACCCCTCGATGTGAGTGAAATTGGGCTCGATGGCCAGGGCAAACAAAAGAAGGGAGAAGGGACACCCCTGCTCTGTACCACAGGTTGGATAAATGGTAGCGGATTGAATGCCGTTAGTGTGAAGCAGCGCACGTGAGGCAGTGTAGAGAAGCCGGATCCAGCATAGGAACGTAGTGCCAACCCCTGAGCGGCGGAGGACCTCGAACAGGAAGGGCCACTCGACAGAATCGAACGCCTTCTCCGCGTCCAAGGCCACCACCGCCATAGGGATCTCAGGGTTCACATTATGCATTAGGGTAAATAATCTCAGCAGATTATTTTGGGTGGAAAGTCCTGGAATAAACCCTGCTTGATCTGGGAGGACCAAATCGGGCAGCAACTTCACCAAAATCTTATTATCAGTATTCATTAACGATAACGGTCGATAAGAGGAGCATTTCTTAGGTCCTTATTAGGCTTTAGTAGTACCGTAACCAGGGCAGTCCTGATGGACTCCGGAAGGAATCCTGAGGAGGCCGCTTCCTCGAACACATTACATAGATGGGCGATAAGGAGGTCCGGAAAGGTCTTATATAGTTCGGCCGTGATACCATCCGTACCCGGCGCCTTGCCGTTCGGGAGCGATTTTATTACCTTAAGGAGTTATTCCTCCAAGGGGGGAATCATTGAGAAGCACCCCAATCTCCAGGTCCAACCATCCCAGGGCAACCTTATCAAGATATTGGGTGATATCGTCATGACCCGCAACACATTGAGTAGTATACAGCCTCTCATAATATTGATGAAACACTTAATTTATCCCCTCTGCCTCCCTAATGGGCAACCCGTCTGTGGATTCTACTTCTATTATTTTTATTTTTATTTTATTGGTTTATACAAACCTTTAAAACATTTCGAGTTAGTCCAGACCCAATACAAAACAAAACAAGACAAAACAAGACAAAACATGTGCATGAGATAAAGTTCCGTCCTTTTGACGCGGTTTGTGTCTTTAGTGCCAAAGGAGCCTTGTCAGGGAGTGATTAAATTGCTTCGTGTGATGACTAAGCCATGTTAGACACTACCCTAATGTCCTTGTGCTTCGGTGTCAGATATCTCAAGGCTCCTTTCAATCTCATGCAAAAACAGGGTTAACACCCTTGTCAGTTTTGTGTTTGAACCCATGAACATCTGCTGCCACCATTCTTCGGCGTTCCTCAGTGGATATTCATTTAACATTTGGCCAAGATGTTTAGTTCTTAGAGATCTAAAGAAGGGGCAGAAAAGATCAGGTGTTTAAGCGTTTCGTCGCAGGCTTTACAAAACCTACATACGATGTTAGACTTATCCTTTCCAGCCCAGTTCTTTGTTCGATCTTTAGTTCTAATCAGGTTTAGGCGGAATCTCATGTATGTGGCTCTCCTCCTGTTGTCTGGGAATAAGACCACATAATTTTGCAGTTTATTGAACGCTCTTGCTTCACTAGGAGCGTCCTCATTGTTTTGGAAGTCCTTCGGTCTTCGCTGGTTTGGATCCAATCGAGTTCCCAGATCTTTTTCTTTACCAACAGCGGATTGTCCTGCAGCGTTTTGGTATTGGTCTCATACATGGTCAGAAGCTCTTCACATTTCTTAAACCATAAAGCTAACAGACAGTCTCGGTTCGCATTTCCAGGTTTGCTCAGTATTTTAAATTGTGGAGCAGCGCCTGGCAGTGTAGTTTTCCTAAATAGGGCCAGGGCATTCCACGTGATCCGTGCCTCAATAGAAATCAAGCCTAACTCATAACGTAGGCAGGCTGTTGGGATGCTATTTGGTAGATGTAAAGTTTTTACCCAGAAGATGTGTTCTAGGGTTGGCCAGAATTCAACTGGGCATCCAAAAGCATTTTCAGCTCCATATATGAGGGACGGGACAACCTTATGCTGGTAAAAGGTTATCACTGGCTTAAGCGAGAACTTCCCGTATTTTTTGTTTAGGATCAGTGCTTGAGAGGCAAAGTGTCGGCATTTTATTTTCGCAATCTCCATCCAAGGGCTATCATTTATGTTTGTGTTAATTTGCATGCCGAGATATCTAGTGCTTTCCACCATGGTAAGTTTTTCTTTTCCCAGATGCCATCTAAATTTGTTGTTTTTCTGATGGCGGCCCGTTTGCAGGTTTTGCAGCGTCAGAATTTCACTTTTTGTGTTATTGATGTGCAGACCATTGGTTTCCACATAACATTCCACTGCATTCATTTTACGCTGTAGGCCGATTGGGGTGGTATCTAACAAGATTAAGTCATCCGCATACAGCATCCAGCTTAGAGCACAGCCATGTATTTTTGGGGAAAAGGATCGAGGCTCGTTAATTGACATGCCAATGTCCAAGAGAAACAAGTTAAATATGATCGCCGCCAGAGGGCAGCCCTGTTTAACTCCGCAGAAGGTGTTAATTTCCTCTGTAAGAGATCCGCGTTGGTCAAGGCGCACTCTGATGGTAGTAGCAGTGTGAATTTCTTTAATGGCGGCTAGTAGACTCTCAGGACATCCCCAATTGGTCATCTTTGTCCACAGTAGTTCTCGGTCGATTGAGTTGAAAGCATGGGAGAAGTCTATCAGGGTTAAATAGACCTTTCTTCCAGTTCTAATTGCTTCCATCTTTAGCAAATTTATTAGCAAAAGGTTTAGGCCACAGCCGACACCTTTTACGAAGCCCGTCTGTCGTACATCAGTGTGGTTGCTATCGACAATCCATTGTGACAGTTTCTGTTGGAGCATGGTTGCGTACACTTTGCCTAGCACGACCAAGAGCGCTATTGGTCGATAGTTTTTGGGCTCAAGGCGATTTCCTTTTTTGAAGATGGGGACTATTATTGCAGACTTCCAGGAGTTTGGAGTTTCACATCTTCTACAGATTCGGGTAAAGAGCTCTTCGCAAAACTCTGCCCATAGTTCTGGATTTTGCTTTATAGTGAAGTTGGTGAGGCCGTCCGGTCCTGGGGCCCTTGAGGCACTGACATTCTTAATTATCTGGAGCAGATCAGCTTTAGGGAAAGTGAGGTCCCATTTTGTTAGGTTCGGTGTCATCGGGGACGACCACTTCCCTTTTTTACTGTAGAGATTTTAGAAATGTGAAGACCACTCTGCCTCTGAAACCATGTTTGTCATCAGTGCAGATTGAGGAGCACCTTCGTTGTTTAGTAAACTCCAAAACTCAGACGAGTTTTTGTTACTCATCTTTAGCAGCATCAATTCTGCGTCGTTTTGGAACATTAGAGCATTGTGGGATCTTATCCAGTTTTTATATTTCTGTTTTGCAGCATGTTTTTATTGCAGTTTTTGTGGGATCTATGGATTTTATGTGTCTAATAGTGGCACGAAGTTCCCTCTTTCTCCTCATGACCTCAACATCAAATTTATGTTTATTTATAAACCCAGGATTTCTCGATCCATGTTTTTTTTTCCACAGATGATTGTAGAAGATGAACGTATTCCACTCCAAAATCAGTCTTAATGAATGTTACTGAAATTTTAGAGACTTCATCGGGACGGAGTGACAGCCTCACTCTGTTTGGCTCGACCAGGATCTGATGATTCCAGCATTTGTCAGATGGTTGTTTTGCAACTCGCAAGGTTAAAATTGTCATCTCATGATCACTTTGGGTCATCTGCTTTACCACAAAAGACAGAGTCGACTGTTGAATCTTTTCTGAGACGAAAAAGTAATCCAAGATAGAATTCGGTGCGAGTCGTCTCCACGTTGGTTTGGCCGGTATATCGCCGGTAGTGTTTCCATTTAGCATTACCAGATCTCTGGCTTCCATTTCCGCCATCCATTTAGTGGCCAAGTTATTCGGTACATGAAGGACTTCGTTGTTTTTCCGTCTTATATCCATGCAGTTAATGTTCAAGTCTCCACATATAATTATGTTGTTTGACTCATTTTTGAGCAGTAGATCGTCAATTGTTGATGAGACTTGATCTATGAAGGGAGTTGTCCCGGCCTGAGTATGGTTCCAATATAGGTTAAGTAGATGGAAGTGGATCACATTGTTAGTTCTCGGCCCTATCGAGGCTAGCGTTGATACTTGAATAAAGGGCGACAAGTTTGTAGTATTTATAATACGGCACCCAGAACTTTTTTTTACAAGTGTCAGCAGGCCTGCCATAGGTCTTCCTCTGTTTTTTTTGATGGCCGGATTGAATGCCACTTCATAGGTATCCACGATCGGACAAGTAGTCAGCCAGGTTTCCTGAAGACAGACCACGTCAAGCACGTCCAGCCAAGGATCTTCGAATAGGTGGGAGAAGCCCCTCGTGTTCCAGGATCCAATCCTGAACTCCAGTTGCTCCTCTACCACCTGGCATTATCGTCTTGAGGGTCTACATAAGGCTTCCGCCAACCAGGACCATTCCTTTTGGTCGCCTCTTAGATCTCTTGGGCTTCATGAATCGTCACAGCTTGAGTCCATAGCACAGGCGCCTTTGATGGTGATTTTGATGTTGTCATCTTTAGAGAATTTCCCTAAGTCATTCTCAGTGGCACTAGTGGATAATTGCGTTTTCTTATTGCCGAGCCGAGAATGGAATTCGCTCTCTCTGGACGTTTCTGAGTTTTGATACGGGGCGATTTCAGTGGCTCTGTTAGAAGAAGACGATTCCCGACGAGCATAGGCAAGTTTGGGTTTTTGAGTTTCTGACCTATAGTCTGTTTTAGCATTCTCAAACACTTCTGAGATGTCGTAGCCCATGGACATAAGCAGCGTCCAGGACAATATTACAGGGTCCAAGTGGTGGTCTTGTCTAATGGCCCAGGCCAGGGATCTGCTTGGACGGTCCCCCTCCCCATACCCTGCCGCTGCAATAGGGTCCCCCAAACATCTCTCCTCACTGTCCATCAACGAGCGGACCTCTTGTCTTTTTGCTGACAATTCGGCCTGAAGCATAGGGGAGTCCCCACTGGGCTGCCGGAGCTCCAAGTTTTAAATTTACTTTTCCCTGCAAGCAATGGCCCTACAAATACTTTTCAGTACCCCAAACTCCTGTGACAAACACCAGCCCCGCAGAAACTCCTTAAACATCTCCCACACCACCCCCGAACTTGAGACTGACGCCTCATTCATCAGGAAAAACTCTGAGATGGCATGGCGCAAATCCTCCCGGAATGCCACGTCCTCCAATGCCGGAGCCCGAGCCCAAGCCCGAAACCTCCATCTGAGTTGGTTAGGGGGAGAAGATGGCCCTGTGAATTGCACTAGGACCGGGGAATGATCCGACAAGGTCCAGGGAAGAATCGTAGCCCCGCTAGACACCCGCGCCCATCCCGGGGTCATATGAATATAATCTATCTTGGATGAACTACCGTGTACACTAGAGTGAAATGTAAATTCACAGTCATCAGGGTGGTGTAGTCGCCAAATATCAACCAGGGTGTAATCTAATGCGTTAGACCGCCATGTTTTGGCGGCCCGGGGGAGAGGCCTGTGAGCTATATTGGACGTCTAGTGTCGCCGAAAGGGCCAAATTGAAGTCCCCCGCCCACACCACCTCATACCCCGGAAATAATTGCAGTTGTTCAGCGCATGTCCGGAAAAGATCGAGGGAATCATAATTAGGGCCGTAGATATTTATAAATAGGACAGACCAGGCCGCGATTTCACCAGCCACCAGGACAAACCTTCCCTCGTCATCTGAAACCTGTTCATGCAATTTGAAATCTAACGAGCGGTGTATATAAGTTGCAACACCTTGAGAGTGGGTAGAATGAGACGACCCATACCTATGAATGCCCCAACCAGCCGGGGGGGGTTTGTGTTGCTTCCCTAGGTGAGTCTCCTGGATACATAACACATTAATGTGGTGGTTCTTCACGTAATTAGAGATGAGGCGAGTCTTTTTCCCATTAGTGAGACCGCGAATATTCCAAGTTAGCAAAGTAATATTAGGTTTAACGGGAGCTGAAAACCTCTGGGGAAGAGTCACTTCATGTCTGGGCTAAAGGTAGCAGACCAATAAGGCCCTGCATATATATCCTTTGCTATATGACAGCAAATACACCTTGCCTGTGTGTGTTTTGAGCATAGAATACCATAGCCCCAGATGAAGGTACCTACCCACCCCCTCCTCATCAAACATAACATCGCAACATATTCCCAACAATCCCCACCCGCCCCCCACCCACGCCATAAACCCCAACCTACCGGCCCTTTCATCCCACCCACCACCCTCTAAACAGCCATAAACCTCTAGCCCAATCAGGTGCCACTGGGCATGGGGGGGTGCCGGCGGCTGCTGTGCCTCCCGTAGACAAGAGGCCATTTACCACATTTATCAACTAGCTGCGTGATACCATCCATGGTCCTATTTCTTGCCCATGTCAGGCGAATCCCTGGTATGCCCCCCACAGGGACCTGGGGTCAAATCATAAGTATATAGGGGGACCCCAAGCCTGCTGAGGAAAGCTAGGAGGAGTGACGAGGCGAGGCCCCAGGACCCGGGATTTCTGAAGGAAATCTCTCTGCTGACTCAGGCAACGTAAAGAACAATGTTTTCCCCTTGTGCACCACCCTGAGTTTGGCGGGGTACATCATTGAGTAAAGAATATTTTTCTTTTTCAGAGTATTTTTCACTGTTTGAAAGGGTTTCCTCATGTCTTGAACTTGCTGATTGAAATCCGGAAACAGTCTAATTGTTGATGACCCCCAACGCAGGATCCCCTTGTCTCGAACAGCCCGCAGCAAAGTGTCCCGATCCCGATAGTTGAAAATGCTGGCAATTATAGCTCTCTCCGAGGCCCCAGGGGAGGCCTGGATGCAAGAGAGCGATGGGCCCGCCCAACCATGAACATTCCTATCACAGGGGGATTATCAAGCACCTCTCTTAACAGTTTCTCAACAAAGAGTTCCATATTATCAATAGGGGTGGAATCGGCAACCCCACTGATCCTAATGTTGTTTCTTCTTGATCGCCCCTCAAGGTCATCATTCTTATCGGCCACCTTCTTGACCGTTTGCTAAAGCAAGGCCACTTTGCGCTGGAGCTCAGCAATCTTGTCCTCCCCCACCCTGATGCGTTATTCTGCCTCTGACATTCTGCCACACAGTTTTTCAATTTGGACCACAGAAACGTCCACTTTGCAGGTAAGTGCATCAATTTTAGCGCCCAGGCAGTCCATGCTATTTTTCAGCGCCAACAAGGTTTGGGTGAGCGTCGAGTTGTCCAATTGTGAGGGGTCAGGGTCGTCCCCCTGCAGCGGAGGGTCTGGTTGTGCATACTGGTCCATCCTAGCTTGCTTCTTCTGATTACCCATCTCCTGATATCTGCACAGCCTCAACTGATTGGTACCATCCACCAGCTCCCAGGACCCCTCAGGCTGAAGAACAGCTGGAGTGAAGAGTCTAAGTGGGCCGCAGAAAGAGCTAGATTGGGGGGGAGCCCAGTTGACGCAGCAAGTAGGGAGCCCAGCCAAGCCAAGAGAGGCTCACCACATTCCTAGATGGGAGAGCAGGGTGGTGCGCTGTCAGACCCAATCAAGACAACAGGGCTCAGTAGGTCCTGAAAGAGCCCCCCCCCACCTCCCCTGAGGTTGAGGATATGCAGACCACCCAGCCCCGTCCGGGTGATGTAGCAGGAGCCGTAGTCCACTGAGCATGCAACAGCTTTCAGATTGTTGTAGAACCCCTAAAAGTCCAAAATTAGGCCTCCCGGATGGTGGGGGTGACTGTCCAAAATGGGCTCACCCCAGGGAAATCCACCAATGAGATGGACTCACTGGGGAACAAACCTCCAGGAAGACAGTAGTGCCCAGACGAGGTCAAAGACTGCCCTTCATGTAACGAGAAGCCAGTGGGCATACAGTAGCACAAATAACGGCCCCTCCACCCACCGGGCTATGTCCACCCGGGTCTCCTCACTTTAATACTGCCACATGATCCACAGGCACTCCCACCGGGGCCCGCTCCCACGGCGCCCTATGAGAGGGGTATCTGGACCCGCCAGGCTCCGCCTCTGATGTCAGCTGGCCGAGGAGGGGGGGGGACCAGCCGACTCCGACCTGAGCCGACTCCCCAACATCCCCGATGAGCAGCGCAGGCAGCACCGGCAGTGGGTGAGGCCACCCCATACCGTCCAGAGGGAGCACCGCGGGGGGATCCAGGAGAAGAGGGACCGCTCACAAGGCCTCCGCCGACCACATCAAACGACTCCCGGAGAGAGCCGCACCAGCCGCGCACAGCACGCACACAGGAGACCACAGGTGTTGCGGAGCCTCGCACACCCCCCGAACAGACGAGAGGCAGGGATCTCCCTGAACAAGGAGCAGGCAACACAAAAACACACAAAAAAAGTTAATAGTCTCCCCCAGCCATTGGTTCCCTACCCGACTATACGCCTGGATGCAGGAACGTGTTAACTTCAAGACGGGTCCGACGCAAGCAGGCTCTGAGCCGTTAATGTGGGCTGGGCCAGTCACGGCAGTGTGTTCTCAGTCCACAAGGAAACAACAATTATTATACAGTTCTGGATGCCCGCGCCGGTATCCTTGTATGCAGCATGTATTCCCACGACCCAAAATGTGTCTCCCAGGGATGGCAACCCTTCAGCCAGGCAGGATATTCAGATAAATCTCGAGGCCTCTGCCAGAGCACTCTCAGACCGCAGCCATTTCACAAGCCAAGCAACAGCGTCCCCCCCCAAACACTCAGGCAGACTTGACACCCCCGCATCTCAACATACACTGCACTTTCACACAAAAACAAACACTAAGGCAGACCAGACACCCTCCCCACCCTTGCATCACAACATACATTGCACTTTCACACAAAAACAAACACTCAGTCAGACCTGACAACCTCCCCACCCCGTATCACAACATACATTGCACTTTCATACAAAAACAAACACTCAGGCAGAACAGACACCCTCCCCACCCCTGCATCACAACATACATTGCACTTTCACACAAAAACAAACACTCAGGCAGCCCTGACACCCTCCCCACCCATGCATCACAACATACGCCCTCCCCTCAAATATGTACTTACCGGACGTGCTGGAAGGCAGGTTAGCTGGAACGCTGGTGAGATCTCTGGTACTACGGCTGGCATGGCAAGGCTGAAATGCCTTTCGGCATCAAGCCTTACTGACCACGCCAGCCGTAGTACTGGCCCACCATTGGTGCAGCACACATGCACTATGTGACTCATAGGAGCTACGTGGTGCGTGTGCCCTGAGCCAATGAGGCCCAGTGTTTTTTCTGGCCCGAAAGACCAACAAAGACTTTTCCTAATGGTGGGCGGCTGCAGGCCGCACTCCATTAGGAAAGTCTTTGTTGCTGGGGGGCCTGACAAAACAGCAAGGCGGGCCGCAACTGGCCCACGGGCCGTAAATTGTGCACCCGTGCCCTAGAGGAACCGTCCTTTCCCACTGGAACAAAACCCCTGGAAACCTCTGAGCCAGAATATGAATCTTCTACCCCCGAAAAGCTGGAACCTAAAGAACAGAGGGTAAGGAGGAGAAAGCAAAAGAAAACTCACTTTGTGGAGGAAGTCCACATCTTCCCATTTGAAGGAGAAGAATTCCTTGGAGCATTCAATAAAACAAATCCTCTCTTTCAGGGATGGTGGGATGCCCCCCAATCAACAATGGGTCCCAAAGGATCCTCATTTTTATCGGGTAAGTAGGGAGACCGACCCAGAGCAAACAGTTCTTAAACCCAAACAATGTCACCCAGATGACCCAGAAATCACTGAGGTATTCTCCCCTCAAACAGGTTCTGGGAACTGTCTACGGGAAAAGGTGGAGAGCAAACAATCAGGGGAGGGGAAAAAGGGGACTTCCTAATCCCATCTGTTTCTGGGTGCAACATCTTTTTTACAGATTGCCGGACTCTGACACAGAAAACTGTCCAAGATCACACAGTGACGGAGTTCAATATAAAACGTCTGCCTCCAACCTGGCACATAATGCACATTTATTTTCTTTGCCTCCTTGAGGAGAGAGAAGGAAGATGTTATGCTTCCGTCAAGGTACAGGGTCAGTGTGCATTATCAGCGCTGGTGGATATTCGATCCCAAGCCACCCTCCTGTCTAAAAAGGCCTTCAACCAACTGAACTCAAGAAAGGCTCATAGTCACCAAATTCCCCTCACACCTCTTCCCAGACAACTTCAAAACTTCGAAGGGAATGATATTTCCGTCGAAGGGACTGTGGATTTGGAAATAATAATTGGGCGACATAGGGTGAAACACCCGGTGATAGTCGTGACTGCAGAGGGCACACCTTGTCTATTGGGGAATCCTCTGGACCCAGACTAACCGGACGATCAAACTAAAACAAAGCACAAATTATGAAAGTTTGATTGGCACATGCCACATGATTGAACAACGGTCTGACAAAACAGAATTCCATTTCAGGAACAATCAAGTCCCAGACATCACCGTCATCTCTGTAGGGGAACAAACTGATGATGGGAACCCTTCTCCATTCTTGAAAATCAACCCCTCCCATTTTTAAGTGGCATTCCACACTGGAGGGAAATACTCTGAAATTATATACCATTACAAAATCAGAAGATAACTCAAATCCCATGACAAAAGATGATGAAAAACTGGCTTATAGTCTGTCCAACAACCAGATAAAAGGTGAACAGCTGTTTTTCCACCGTCAGATAGAAGAGGCGGAGGAGCCTGTCCTTGCCAGAGTATGCCTGAATAATGGAAGAGGCTTTATCAGTGAAGCATTATTAAGGAAACTCCCAAAAGATCAGACCATTCCCACATTTAAATTGATTGAAATATGGGAAGTAGTCCTGGAAACCTCAAATTCCAAACATCTCCTGCCTAGCAGGTGTATGCTAAAAAGTCAATTGATGAAAAAAGCATAGAACACAATTGTTGGGTCGTGAGAGATGTCCCTTCTGCCTTTTACTTAGGAAGTGATATTTTTAATCGATTTGCAATTAATTTGGACATAATTAATAATAAAGCCTGGTCCCAACTGGGGAGCAAACCCATTGGCTTTGACAACACTGAGAAAAAATTCTGGTCAGCTCAATTGCTACCATATGCAATTGAAGTTCAAGTGAGAGAAGAGGTTACCATCCCAGGACAGGTGCGACAATTTACAATTCCCCTAAAAATTAAGCGAGGAAACAACCTCAAAAATCAGGATGCCTAAATAAATTTGAATTGTCATCATCAACAACAAGGTTTGTATTTACATCAGACACCCCTAGTTGACCTACAACATGACACCATTAGAATACTGGTGGATAACTGCGACCCTCGAAATATGGGCACAGACACCTTTATTGGAATTGCAGTTGATGCCCAACAGTATTCTATTGATTTAGATAATGAGATCATTGGACCAATTCCACATGACTGCTTCAATATCAACAAAGGTATCCCTCATGAAAGATTTTCACCAGGCAAGGTGGAATTTCTTGGTGGACTCTTCCTGCCCTTATGGAGTGGTAGAGGTGACCTGTGACATAAGGAAGGATGAGATGTTAATCCACGTAAACAGTGACTACCTCCCATCCTTGAAACTTCATATCCAGGCCAACACCACAAGAAGAGATCTATCAACCCAACTGGAGGATAGCGCCGAAATTGCAGAGCCCACGGTCTTTACAGGCTTTAAGCAAATGGTTGAAGAACAAATCATTCTTGCTGCGGCCCGTGAGACAGAGGAGCAAAAACAGAAGCTGAAATAGGTGTTTCTAGATTTTCAGGATATCTTTTCAGTGGACTCATTTGACTGTGGACGCACAGATATATTCGACCATCATACCCACAGACCCTGAGATGGCTCCAGTATTTGTAAAACAATACCGGTTACCTCTTGCGTCCATGGAATAACTCACAGAGATTATTAAAAACGTAGAACCCCGTGGGAAAAATCGTCCAATCCACAGTACCTTTAACAACCCACTATTGGGGATACTCAAACCCAATGGCCAGTGGAGACTTTGTGCAGACCTAAGGGAGTTAAACAAACAGGTCCACATGTCAAGATGGCCACTTCCCTTCATTGATCAGGGACTGGCCCAGATCCAATGGTGAAAGGTGTACACCTCCATGGACCTGACCAACGGTTACTGGACAGTCCCCGTGAGCATGAAAGACCAGTACACGCTTGCCTTTACCTTCAGGGGGCAGCAATACACATGGACCCAAACTCCACTTGGCTACATAAACTCCAGCAATTAATTTAACATCTTCCTACATAAGGCCATGCCCGATTTAGGCGAAATGGGAAACCTGGCCTATATAGATAATGTCTTAATCAAGAGCTCAACTGTGGAGGAACGCATAGCAGACATATACTATGTTCTGGCCCAGTTGCTGAAAGCCAGAGCAAAACTGTGCTTCAAGAAAGCACAGTGGTGTAAGACCTGTGTGACATTCTTACGGCACAAAATCACCCCTCAGGCCCTAAGTGCCCAGGCAAAAAAGGTGGAAGCATTATTGAAATTGAAAACCCTACTACTCTGCGAGAATTAAGAAGCTTTCTTGGACTCACTAAGTGTGGTAGAAAGTTAATTGAAGACTATGCAGAGGTCACTTGACCCGTGGCCCATTTTTTAAAGGCTGGAGTTAGGTGGGAGTGGGGTCTGAAACAATCTGAGGCAGTAAAACAACTAAAGAGAAGCCTTTCCCAAGCCCCTTGTCTGGCTTACCCCATCAAGAACAAGGAGTTCTTCTTGGAGACGGGGTTCTCAGATACTTGCTTAACAGTGGTATTGTACGAAAAGAATGATAAGGTGAACAATGTAACCTCGTACGTGAGCAAGACTTTGTCCTCAATGGAGGAAAAATTCAATGACTGTGAAAAGGCACTCCTGGCAACGGTGTGGGCATTGAATAATTACCACCCATTCATCCAGGGGAGCACATCATTGTCGAGACTCCTCACCAACCCTTGCAATACTTACAAAGTGACTGAATCCAAACTGGCAACGTAAGTAATTCCAGAATTACTCCCTGGATTATGTCCATGCAAGACTCTAATGTGAAGGTCAGCTATAGTCGAAAAGAGTCCTCTAGTGTAAGTTTGGTGAAACCCCTCACATTTCACACGTGGCCAATACAATTAGACAATGTCCTTGGAGGAATCATCCATAAAATTAAAGTCCCAGACCTGTGTTCAATGGTAAACTCAAACCCTTGCAGGCTGATTGACCATGTCAGTAGTTTAGGGTTTTTCCCTTTCATTTGCATCAACCATCTCATTGGTGGTCAGTCTGAATCACAAAAGTAGATCCATAAAAGTATGGTCTAAACGTCTTCAGTGACCACACAATAGCAAAACATTATCTTTCAATGGTTTCCCACCTTGTTTCAGGTTCCTCCAGCTTCCTGCTGATGAAGCAAATGGGGTGCTCCCTACCTTTCTCATCCAGCTGACTCAAAACTGCACCAATGCCTGTATTGGAAGCATCTGCTTGCACAATGAAGGTTTGGTTGTAGTCAGGAGCTATAAAAAACTGGAGCTTGACAAAGGGCTTTCTTAAATCCTTCAAAGGCTTGAGTGCACTCCTCATTCCATCTGACCGTTTTAGGAAATGTGGGTGAGGAGATCACATTCAAGGGAGAAACTATGGTCCCATAGTTCTCTATGAAGTTCCTATAGTAACCAATGAGGCGTAGGAAGACTCTCACTTGGGTTTGAGTAGTACGGGTGGCCCAGTTTTGTACAGCGTGTACCTTGCTAGGCAATGGCCTAATTTCACCTCCTCCTACTTCATATCCAAGGTAGACCACTTTACTCTGACCAATTTGACATTTACTTGCCTTTATGGTCAGATGGGCCCACTCAAGAGCCTGCAAAACATATCCTAAGTGGTCAACGTGTTCTTTCCAAGTAGGGCTGAACACTGCAATGTCATCCAAGTATGGCATGCAGAAGTCCTCCATCCCATTCAGAACTTGATTAAACATCCTTTGGAATGTTGCAGGTGCATTCTTTATTCCAATAGGCATTACCTTAAACTGGTAGAGGCCTGCTGGGGTTGAGAATGCAGTTTTCTCCTTGGCATGGTCTGTCAGTACGATTTGCCAATAGCCTGAAGTGGGATCAAATGTACTGAGGTACTTGGTTGAACCAAGTTTGTCCACCAGTTTATCTGTCCTTGGTAAAGGGTGGACATCAATCTTTGTGACTGCATTACGAGCTCTATAGTCCACGCAGAATCTCAACTCATTGGATCCTGCCTTTGGCACTAGTACAACTGGACTAGACCATGGACTGGTAGATGGCTCCATTACCCCAAGATCAAGCATCTTGTTGTCCTCTTCCTTTACGTGGGATCTTACATGATTTAACATCCTGTAACCTCTGCTTTTAACAGGAAAACAGTCACCAGTGAGAATATCTTACTGGCCCCAAGGGGTCAAGCCTGGTGATAGTGAAAACAGGGAGGCAAACTGATTTAAAGAAACTTGCACTCCTCCTGTTGTTCCAGTGTCAGATTAGAAGAGAGATTGACTCCTTCTATCATCTCATCTGAAGGCGGTCCTCTGAATAGGTCAGGTAGAGGTTCACTCTCCTCGATCCTCTTGAGCTGAAGCTAGAAGCAAATCTCCTTCTGGTCTTGAGACATAAGCTTTTAGATGGTTGGTGTGAAAGACTCTGGGAGCCTCCTTAGGATTGCCTAGGTCCACCAGATAGTTCACCTCTCCAAGTTTTCCCACAACCTTTAAGGGTCCTATCCACTTGTCCTGTAAGGCCCTCTGCCTTGTAGGTACCATAGAAAAAATGTGCTGGTCTTGAGTAAACTCAACCATGTTGGCCTTCCGGTCTTGCCAATGCTTCACCAGAGTCTGACCTGCTTTTAAGTTATCTGATGCTTCTGCCATCATGTGTGACATTCTCCTCTGGATACCGACCACATAGTCAGTGGCTTTCACTGGCTCAGGGGAAGGAACACTCTCCAACCTCTCCTTAATTAGGGTCAAGGGACCTCTAACTGGATGGCCATAGAGAAGCTCAAAGGGACTAAATCCAACTCCCTCCTGAGGGACTTCTCTATAAGCAAACAGAAGGCATGGCAGTAGAAGGTCCCACTTTCTTCTAAGGGGTTCCTCTAAAGCACCTGTCATGCTCATCATTGTTTGGTTAAACCTCTCCACCAATCCATTTGTCTGTGGAAGGTAGGCAGTTGGGAACTTGTAAGTCACTCCACAGTTCTTCCACATGGCCTGCATGTAGTGGGACATACAATTGGATCCCCTGGCAGAGATGACTTCCTTAGCAAAACCTACCCTGGTAAAAATACCAAGTAGGGTCTTAGCAACAGCCTGAGCTGTAACAGTCCTCATAGGTATTGCTTCAGGATATCTAGTAGCATGGTCTACTACAACCAGGATAAACCTGCTGCTTGAAGAGGTTGGAGGGTCTAAGGGACCAACAATGTCGATTCCTACCCTCTCAAAAGGGACTCCCACCACTGGGAGAGGCACCAAGGGTGCCACATTTTTGGCTCCACTCTTGCCAGATGTCTGAGAAGTGTGACAGCTCCTACAGAATTTAGCTACATCAGACCCCAATTTAGGCCTGTAGAAATACAGAGAAAGCCTTTTCTTAGTCTTCTTGAAACTCAAGTGACCAGCCAAAGGAATCTAATGGGCTAACTGTAGGAACTGACATCTGCTTTCCAGAGGCACTACAAGTCTTCTGTAGGCCCCTGGCATAGACTCAGTAGGTTCTCTGTAGAAGAGGCCATCTTCCCAGTATAACCTATGCTTCCCTGGCCCTTGCCCTTCCAGCTGGGAAGCTGCCTGTTGGCAAAGACCTTCAAGAGTAGGACACTCCCTTTGACCTCTGCTGAAGTCTGCCTTACAGGGTCCACCTTCTTCCAGTAAAGACTGCAGCTCAGGATGGTCTGCAGGATCCAGATTTCCAACAGGGGCAAGGTCTTCTTCCAGCTCTGATTCCTCAGCAGCTGATTCAAGCATACCAGGTTGTTCCTCACACTCAGCCTCAGCTGGTGGAGGAGTCACAGGTGTGACCTGACCAAGAGGACTCTCTTGGGGATGTCCTTGTAGGTAGCACATGTGTGCTGGCTGGCTTCTTCCTTGAGGTTTTAGGTTTCCCCTTTTCCTCCTTTTTCTTAGAAATTGCAGTCAGTAAGTCCTGTGGATTGGGGGGTTATAGTTTCCTCTATACTTTCCCATAGAGAGCCTCTTAAGGTACTCTCTCTGGCCTTCCTTGTCTGCTCCTGTTTCTTTTTGCTGGGAGGCCTGGGGGTGCTTGATACAACTCCAAGAGCTTTTAAGTCATTTCCCACAGGACTCTCCCAGGTACTTCACTCTGCACACTAACACGTATCTTGACAGTCATGTCATTGCACTTGATGAGAGCTGGTAACTGTGGAAGCATTTGGACAGGGCCTCCTGCAAGCTTAGTGGGGTATTTGGGTGCCATGACAACATCCTCTACCTTGAAAAAAGATTCATCCACTACAGTAATGCTGGCCCAAGTGTCTCTGATGGCAGGGGTCTCCTGACCATTCACAAGAACACTGTCTTTGTAATACTCTGTAGTATTGTCTGGATGGAGTTATAGACATCTAAGTTCTGTTGTTCTCACAGACCCAGGCACACTAAAGAAACAATGGCTGAGACTTCCATGGGTTCCTCAGACAGTAAGTAAAAGTTTCCACTTGCCATTGGTACTTCTTCCTCTGGGGAGAAGGCTAAGGAGACAGTGTGGGTCCCTGAAGGTTTACCCTTTCATCTGGGATCCCCGTCCTTTCACATGGTCAGTTGACCCACAAGCATAACATTTTCCAAATGTCTTTATGAATGGGGGCTTGGTTTGACCTCCCTCTGGTTTAGCACCAGAGGATACACTAGCCTGATTTGGCTTCCCAGGTGGCTTACCCTTGTTATGTGTGTTATATTTGTGGCCCTCTTTTGGAGTGGAGGTATTGGAATTCTCTTTGGTATCTTTCTTGGGCTGCTTTACCTCATCCTTCTTCTGAGTAGCCCCAGAATCCTTGTGAGTAGCCCTGTTGGCAACCCACAAGCCAGCAGCCTTTGCTTACTTCTTTGGATCAATTTCCTCAGAGTCAGCCAAGTGCATAGATAGATTCTAACATGAACAGATTTCTCATACCTTCATAAGTGTTATCTCAGTAACCTTTAACCCAACCATCTAAGTTTTTCAAACATTCACACACCCAGGTAGCCAAAGGGGCACCATCATGCTTTTTGAGGGTTCTAAACCTCTTAAGATACTGGGAAGGCGTTTTCCCAAACCTAGCTATCAAAGCTAGTTTCACATTTCCATACTCCATCCTGTCTATCTTCCCCACCTCCATTACAGCATCAGTTTCAACCTGGGGTAGCCTAGACAAAAGCCAAGGAATCAGCTGATACCCTGTAATTTCCTGAATCCCATAGGTATACTCAAAAGCAGCCAACCAATCCAAAATATCAAGCTTAACCTCATACATACTTACTGCATCTTCGGGCATGCGAGGCCTCTTAGGACTGAAAGACTTAGAAGGCTCTGGGAGAGAACCATTCTCAAGAGACAGTTTTTTCATTTCAAGAGCGTGTTGTAATTCCATTCCCCTTAGTTTAAGTTCTTAATCTTTACTTTCAGTTTGTGCTTGGAGCCTTTTGAATTCTAACTCAAGTCTCATCCTCTCAAGAGAGACAAACTCTGGACTCAATACTGGACCTGATATGGTCCCTGTGGCTAAAGTTTGAGGCCTAAGAGCAGGTAGAGGTAAAGTGAGGCCTACATCTTGAGACTCCTCAGCCTCATCTAACTCCTCAATAACATTTGAGTTAGACTCTGAAACATTATCATCCTCCTCATCATTTTCCACCTTTTCATCAGAAGTAGGTACAGCAGACCTATTTCTTTGACTTTGACATTCCAACAATTTTTCTATCAACTAATTATTTTTGCCTTTAACAGTGAGGTTCCTAGCTTTACACATTTCTCTCAGTTTATCAACTGTTAAAATGACTAGGGTCTCCTCTCTGTAGCTATCTATAAAAGGCATGATAAAACAATTGCTTTTCTAGTGGTGCTTAGCCTTGTAAAAGATTATTTGAACAAAAGTATGAGCAGCACTCTAAATGTAATAACTATACTTTACCCTCACCACTTGCCACCAGTGTTAGGCAGAATTACATGCAGTACCCTTTGGGAACACTACACACAATTAAGACTACAGGTGTAAGCACAATCTCACCTTTGGTACACGCCTGTACTACACAGTTATGTGGTAGCAGTTGGTGAGCACCTAGCCTTATCTCAAGAGGGATGTGAGCAGTACAAGATGTTACACAAAGGACTTGCAATTACAGTAGTTCAAACAAACACTTACTCAAGGTTTTTTGGTCAAAGAATATGCCTTTATTTACACATTTAGTTAGAAAACATTCCACTAGTAATAAGCAGCTCAAGATCAAACGATCATATACTAGAGTACTCAACCAATAGGTTTCTGAACAAGTTAGGCTCCCCTGAAGTGGGAGCAAAATGGCACTTCAGTAACTTTCAAAAGGGGTAGAAAGGCAAAGGTTATAAGAGTCAACACACAGTTACTTTCATAGGCAGGGCAAATAGTTTCAGTTCACTACAAGAGGCAATTCAATAGGCCTGGGCCAAAGTCAATGGTCTTGGATAGAATAGCACAGTTCTGGTAGTAAACGGTTAAGTCTTTGCCAATGTTCTTGTAAGTAGTTTGCAGGAAAAAGAGTTATAGGTTGGATTAGGAGCGAACAAGACTCCAAAGTTGGGAATGTTTAACAAACTTTCACTGCGGCAAAGAGGATTCCTCTACCGCATCTGCACAGTACCTTATGGATGAAGAAAATCTGTAGCTGAGGCAGTTGTTCCTGCCAGTTCCTGCAGATCTTGCTGTTCCTGAGCCTCAGTCGTGGGGACAAGAGGGAAGACGTCGGAAGGTTCCTGCATCGTACAGGGACGAAGCCACCAGCTTGGCAAAATGTCGGTTTAAGGTGTGAGTGCCTTAAAGTCCACAATCTGGTATCCTTCTCACTGGCTATCCGGTTTTCAACAGCACTCTGATGAAAATTTGACTAGTATGGAGATGGTTTCCAGGTGGCTTGCGAGCTTGTTGTTCCCACCAGCTCACGGGAAGAAGTTGTCCTTGAAGGACTTCTCTGTCGAGGGAGTTTAAGGCAATTCGGGCCTGCAGCAGAGCTTCACCAGGCAAACCAACGGTCCAGGAGTTGCAGCAATCATCTTCCTTCAGCTCGTCTTTGGTTCTTTTGTTCCAGTGGTTGACTCTGCCTTCCAAGTCCCACAGACCTGCTTTTAAACAGTTTTCTCCTATTTATTCCAGGATAGCTGTCACTCACCCAGCAGGGTGGCTGTCCTTGCCGGACAGTCAGCCAGCCAATCGCGCCAGAGTGCATTCAGGTCTCCTAGGAGACTAAGCACGGGGAGTTTCGGGCACCTCCCTCACATCCTGTCCACCCCAGACACTCAGACGCCAGAGGAGGGCTTCAGCACTGAAGCCCACTAAAGGCCAAGGAACAAAGGGACCAAACCTGGTTTTACACGCAGAGACAAACACTAGAAGGAACTTTCCAAAACTAAACGGCGAAAAAAGATGACCGGAGTCTGTTTTTACAAATGGGTCTTGGGCGCCATATTGAAAAACATGGCTGACCCGATTTTTAGCTACTGGTGTTCGCGGTCGGGACAAATCATGGTAGTTTGTTCTAAAACCACTGCCACCAGCATTTGACTGCTACATGAGTGTTTAAACCCAGGGGATGCTAGGCAACCCCTCCAACACTCTATAGGAAGATAGTGTGTACTGGGTCTATGAATTTAAAGAGACTAGTAAAGTCAATTTAAAGTTACATTCACTGGGAGAAGTATTCAGTCCCAGAGAAAGTATTTAAACCTTGGGCAGTCTGAAAGACATCCCTGTGCCACTGCACTGAGGGTGCTGTGTGACACACAAGAAAAAGATGATGCCTATGGAGTTGTCTAAAACTCCATATCCAAAGAACACAAAAGTAATACCCACATCAAAATACACGAAAGAGTGGGAAAAAAAGTCTCACACTTTTTCCAGGTGAAAATTAAAATCCTAGAAATCCAGCAAAGTTGTGGGGGCGTCTCAAAAGGCAAGGGAAATTGGCACATTTATGAGCATTCTCCCTAATGGTGTCCCTCAAAAGCTACCATCTATGTTCTCATATATGTGTGATGTCACAGTTGCTCCCATGGTGAGTTGTGCTTCCACCACTTACATTGTGATTGTTACTTAATAACAGGTAAAGTCACCCAGTATGGATCATTTATCTAAGAGAGTGTCATTGTACTGATAATGGGTGAGTGAGGTATAAGAAATCTAACCAGATTAAGGACTCACCCAATAGGTTCTTTTTGGATTGCCCTGTAGGCCAAATGGACAGGAAAAGATCTGAGTTCCTTCCCTCTTGGCAGGGTGCCTTTGAAATCATTGATACAATTTCCCTGGTTGCCTATAAGATCTGCATCCCTAAAGGAGAATATAAGGAAGAGAAAAGGGTCCATATAAATCAGTTGAAAAGCTGTCACCCTAAACAGGCTTTACGACTGATTGAAGAGCCCAGTGAGGGTAGAGCTTAGGAACCATATGAAGAATGAAAGGAAAGAATGGAAACCCGGATGGAGAACACTACATATAGACACAGAGTAAAGTACTTTATACTCATAAAGCATGTGTAAAAATCAGGATGGGAAAATAATCTATGTAGAAATGTTCATGTAAGGGAAATAAATGCCATTGTGTTATGTGATGTTGTTTTGTTTTTCAAATTGTATGCCTATTTGCCGGGGAGAGAAGCACTGTATAATATACTTAACCTAGCTTAACCTCTCTTTTACTCTCTGTAGACTCAATATATCCTTACCTTCACAGCCTGGGGGTAGGAGGTTCCAAACATGGGAGGGGTTGCAGGACCAAACCCCAAATTTCTAAAAGAGTGGAGTGTAGACCAGAGCGCCACTCCCTCAGGATGGGGAAAGGAGCAGACGTGCTCCAACAAGAAATTCATGAAAATAATAAGCAAAAAGAAAACAAAACCCTCACTCTCCCTTGATCTTTTCTACAGGTCACCTGGGGGGACCTGTGGTTGAGAATACAGCCCCACAGTGACAGGGATTGAGAGGCCATGCAAGGCCCCATTGTAATAATGACGCTGGCTGATGTCGATACCTATTGGAAGATGCAGGACAGTTCGAAAGTTTGACTTCCGACATAAGGCCTAGAGAAGGAACAAAAATGGGCCTCCCTCAACTTTGTCAAAATGGAAGGGCACTCAGCTGAAGGAGAGAGTGCCTCAGAACTATAATATTGCTAACTGTGTCCAATGGATTCCAAAAAGACATTTGGTGCTGCAGATGCTAACTTTGTGTAAACTGGGATAAGGCCCATTTTGACCGAGTCAAAACTGCAGCAGTACACATTTGAAAAGATATATTGAAATGCTGCGCGTTTGAAAAATAAAAGGGAGGAATTGTGCTTTACATTTAAAAAGTGAAGCCAAGTGACATGTTTCATCTGACATGGAGAAAGACACTTACTTTCAACAAATAAACTGACATTTAAATGAAAAGGCCTACTTTGTTTTAAAATGGACACTGGTTTTGCATGTTGAATAATAGCCTATTTGGGGACAAGTCAAGAGGAATACCCAGGTCTTTACGACCATCAGATACAATGGTACATGTAAGCATCTTTTTTCAATTTAAAATGCTATTCTGTTAGAAATGGCTGATGCTGCTTCCCCCACTGAACTGCTTTGTATCTGGAACTGTGACCTCCAGACCTTTAGCTGAGGTGCACTAGGAGGGCAGGCCTGTTTTTCAGTTTAAAATACAAGGAAATATAAAGAATTAGAACAGAATTGTGGAGGGTACAGGTAAGACGGCCAGCAGAAATGACCTTCAAGGTCAGGCCTCCCATTAACTGTGCATTGGCTTCGAATAGAGACCTTTGAATCCCTAGATATGAAGAAAGCATTCGACACAGTCTCATGGCCCTTCCTTTTTGGAGGGCTGCGCAACTACAGATTTGGCCCAAACTTCATAAAGTGGATTCAAGTGCCATACACACGACCATATGCAAGGATCAGAGTGAATGGAACCCCCACAGACTTATTAGAACTGTTGGGAGGTACCAGACAAGGTTGCCCACTCTCCCCCCTGCTTTTTGCCCTGGTGATAGAACCACTAGCAGACATCCTTAGATCTCGATACAGCTCGTTTGGGTTATACCTCGAAGGAAAACTACAAATCATAACGCTATATGCAGACGACATACTTTTATATTTAAAAAACCCAGACAGGACGCTAGGCAAGATCCTAGCAGAGGTCAGGAAGTTCGGCGAATACTCGGGACTGCACCTAAACCCCACAAATCAGAAATATTCCCGCTCACAGACGCCACAACACAGCCCCGGAACCTTCACAGACTCATATGGAGTCCGATACACATAATGTATCTAGGGGCCCACATAGCCAGAACAGCCCAACTATCCGGAGCACTTAACTACACGACACTAGGTGAAACACTATGTGCAAAAATGAAATGATGGACCGTGCTCCCAATATCAATGGCAGGACAGATAGCCTTACTCAAAATGGTGATGCTACCGAAACTCCTCTACCTCTTTACCACTATCCCAGTGTGGCCAGGCCGTGCTCTGTTCACCAAAATAAATAGCGCCTGTATAGCATTTGTCTGGGGCGGACACCCCAGATTGAGCTGGAGAGTCTTGAAAGACACATACCCTAGGGGAGGACTGATGGCGCCAGACATGGAACTCCATTATTTGGCTGCACAGGCACAGCAGGCAGCCAAATGGGCCACATGTTTTCTTAACCCCACTGACATAACCGGGTCGCTGCAGGAGAGAGAGGCAGTAGAGGCGCTGCAGAAGATGACTAGACTTACCCCGAAGCATTACAATACGATCAACCCCTCTAGAGTCACAATCACAGCATGGTCCAGAATTGCCGACATATTTGGTGTCAATAAACTGTATCATCCGAGTATGCCTATATGGGGAGATCCACAAACGCCACTCAGTAATGAAAGTGAAATAGCTAGACATTGGAGCAGCAAAGGTATCACACAGTGGGGGCAGCTGTTTTCGGACCAACACTTTAAATGGAAGGATATTAAAGATACACTGGGCAATACGTACACACATAAACAGCAATACCACAAAGTCGCAACCTTCACACAGCAAATCCACCCGACATTTCCAGAAGAGCCAGAAATAAACATGCCATTAGGCTATATATTCACAGGAGGAACCCAGAAGGTTACTGCATCTGCATTATACACAACTACGATACAAACACGCCCAACAGTAACCCACACAGCTAAAGGGAGATGGGAAAAAGATCTGGGCCAACAGATAGACGAACAAGAATGGGCCCAGATTTGCGGACTGACTAAAGAGATATCATGCAACTCAAGGTTTAAACTGATACATTATAAAATAGTGCACGTGCACAGAACACACTACACTCCATTAAAGCTTAAGCAAATGTATCCTACCTCAAAAGGTGCCTGTACAAGATGTAAATCTGAAGATGCGAATATATATCATATGCTATGGGCCTGCACCAAATTGAGGCACTATTGGGAAGAGGTATGCAAAGCACTTAACAAAATGGCAGATCAACCAGTGTTATGGACACCTGGTACTTGCATGTTGGGGGCAGAAGGGAAAATGAATCCGACGTGGTGGAAATTGCTGAACCTGGGTTTACTCATAGCCAAAAGGGCCATACTAATGAGGTGGAAGAAAGCACAACCCCCCACAATAGACGACTGGAACAGGGATATGGTCTGGATTAATGACACTGAAGAACTGTATATTGACTTGGTCACCCCACGAAGTAGACCCAGAAACATATGGTCACGATACAAGAAATATTTGTCTGAACTAAATTAATCAGAATAGCTAGAAACGGAAAGCAACTGAATTATATATGTAATATGTCTGTACAATCGTAAATTGCTAATGTATGTGCATAACCTGTGAGCAAATATAAATAAAGTTGTAAAAAAAAAAGAATAGAGACCTTTGAAGACACTTAATGGCACGGTGGAATAACATGAGTCAGGCAGATGTCTGAGTCATGTGACCCGGGAGAAATTAAACTCATGAGCGGCTTTGTTATGAATATGAAACTACGACCTTCCATATGTATGCATTGCTATTGATTAACATTGGAATAATTTTTTCTTAATAACAGGAGAACAGTGTGTCACAGTGAGCACATCCAGGACTCATATTAAAGATCACAAAATGCACATCAGTTCTGTGTATCTGTGATGTATAGAATTTAAGTTTGGAAGAAAACCATGATCCTGACCTTCTCATAATTCAGAGGAATTCGAAAGTTTGTGAACTGATAGAATGTAAAATTAATGCTTGAATAGCAGAGTGGCCTATCTTTCACTATTTCGTCTCAAATCACGAAAAAACGATAGCTCCACCCAGGAAGGTGTTGCCGAAATAAAATGAGTATTCCTGATTCACCATAAAATGTAGAGTTCAAATATATATATATTCATGCAGTTATCTGAAAAAATGGAGGCAGTTGCCATTTAGTGAGATTTCGTGTAAAAAGCAAAATTCAAAAACATGTCATTTTGAAATTATATGATATGATATGGCATTAATAATGTGCTTATACACAAGTGTTTCAAGGCGCGACGTGGCAAGGGGGGAACAGAGGGATGATAGAGACAAATATCTTACTAGCCCAGGTGACATTGAGATCACGCAAGTGCAGGGCAGGTGGGGAGGGGAAAAGTGTGGGGGGAAAGAGGGAGGGGGCAGTGCAGTGTATAGGAGAAACAGTAAAATAAGTAAAGAAAATAAATAAAAAGTGTGGCCAGCTGATGGAAAGTGCGAGGGTAAGTGCAGACATCAGGTGTCAAGTGCTAGAAGGGGGCTGTAGGGATACAGAAAACAGTTCCTGAGTGCAAGGGTTGCCAGGGGGGCAATGCAGGTGTGCAACTGGTGGGGAGACCTGGGCCCAAGACCAGAGGGTAGCCAGGTAACCAGTGTAGTTTCAGTTTCAGCCAGATCAGTAGGGGAGAGGAGGAGAGAAAGCAGAAGCAAAGAGGAAGGTCTTGATGTGCTTCCGGAACCGGAGATGGTTCTCCTCAAGTTTCAGAGGCAGGGTGGCTGTTCCAAAGGGAGGCTCCAGCATAAGAAAGAGATCTACTGCCAACTTGTTGCTTGGAGAAGTGACAGACCCTGAAGGAGTTGGAGGCGGATGAGCGAAGGGAGAAGATTTGAAGGTATTGAGGCCCCAGGCCCAGAAAGGCCTTGTGGAGAATGCAGAGGGTTTTGAACTTAATCTTTGCCGCCACAGGGAGCCAGTGAAGAGATTTCAGTCCTGGAGAGATACGATCCATACGAAATGATGCATCTTCCTCCTTCCCTGTTATCCATAATACAGACCTCTAAACTCCTTGCCCTATCAGCTGGCAGTGGGTGGATTAGTGGGAGGGGGAGAAAGAGAGATGTCCAATCCATAGCTTGGGAATATTCATAATATGTTAGTATCATTAGTACTATATAATATTAGTTTAATCTAAAGGGGCACAGAGAGACAGAAGGGAACAAAAAGAGGAGAACAGACTGACAACAACAGAGAGCAAGCAGAAGGAAGGCTGACACACAGTAGAGCAGATAGACAGGGGACCCTGGGGCACTTGCTGGGAAATTTTTCCTGGAAGCTGGGAGCCCAATCTAAGAGAGAGGCCTACAATCTGACTTGCGGGACCTTGCGGTGAATAGAGACCAGAGGTGTGAGCTGCCTACCTATTCCTGAAAGACGGTCTGAAATCCGGCTGGCCTCTTGAGCTAAGAACAGAGATCTCCCACGTAAGTAGATATATCCCGATGCTATCAATTGTGTGGGTAGCTACCTGACTTAATCCCTTTCCATTAGTGGGGTGGGGGCAACACTGAATAAACCCTGAGCATATTTGACTAAAAAGATAACTCAATTAACTCCTCATAGAAAAAACCCTATCCATTTAAATTGAATTGTGTTGGGAAGTAAGTGCCTAATCCTATCCATTTAAATTGAATCTTATTGGGAACTACCTGCCTTAATCCTGTTAGTTTAATTGTGGGTGGGGTTGCGGGGGCAAAACTGTCTAGATCCTTAGCACATTTAATTAAATTCAATTCAATTAATTCCCATATAGAAAAGATCACGGGATGAGTTTTGTTATGATTCAAAACGAACAAATTTCATACACAGTGTGTTATATCAATCATAGTCAATAAAGTACTTGGGTGACTCTACCTTTCTGAAACACCTGTCTTTGTTACAGAAGGGGGGTGTCCATAATCCCAAAATGAGTAACCCTAGAATTCTGTCATAGAAGTGAATGTAGAGTGTGCAAAACAAAATTTCTCATTCATACACTTGCATCCCAAATCTGAATCCCCAAGCCCTGCATTTTATTCAAATAAAAAGCCCAACACTATTTTCCTATTGAGTTCCTTTCCCACACCTTGCCTTTCAGATAAAAAGCCAACATGATTTTACCATTGAGTTCCTTTCTCAAACCTTGCCTTTCTAATAAAAAGCCAAAACAATGTTCCTACTGTATTCCCACTCCATGTGTCTTGCCTTTAAACTAAGAGGTCATATATAAGTGATGCTTGGGGCTGAGGGTTGCTGGGAAAGAAGAGCATTGTGATAACCCAAGCAATCACTGGGTGTTTTTTAAAATGTCCTATTTGTTAATGTGCAAAAACATTAATGGGTTTTTATTTCAAGTCTTCAAATTCAACCTGTGTTTGTTGTGGTAACTGAAAGTCTATTAGGAAATACATGTCAGTCAATTGATGCCAGTAATTTGCATTTGTGATTATTGAGTTGTGCCACAGAGTTGGTGGCTGCTGTTCTGGTGCTTTGTTTCTGATTCGTTGTAGAAATTTAAATAAACATACACGTTTTTTTCTATATACCATCCTGGTTTCTAGCTTATTGGTAATACACAGGGTATCTGCTGAATGGTGTTATATACAGGTTGGAGGCCTACAGGTTGGAGGCCTAGCCAAATTTGAATCTGCAAAGCGCTTTGTTGTGTCACACCTTGATCGGGGGAAAGTAACTCCCTGATTTGAGAGTGACCGTCCAATAAACTGTGACAAAATGTATTGTCATTTCCAATTAAATTAAAACGTGTGAACGCAGTTACATTCCAAATGAAACACTTGTTTCTGTAAGGCCAGAAATGATGCTGAGAACCCTGATTTTACTATCAGATGACTACAGAGGGTTGGTGTTTACACTGTGGAAGGGAACCAGAAACATCATTAGACTAGTTAGCTAGTGTGATGAAGTCAGACGTCTACGTTCTGGTCCAAGGACCAGAAGGGTCAGTATATCTTTGAAAAACCAGCCTACCTGGGGCGATCTACAATGAACAGTAAGGTCCTTGGCGCTAATATGAGGTGGGAGCTGCAGAAGTGGCATTTTTGGGGTCCTGCCGTGGCAGAAAATCTCATCTATATGTTGTTCAGGTGCTAAACTGTCCTTAGTGACGGTTCATGAAAATACAGACCACAAAGCTATTGATCCTGCCAATTGTTATTCCTTGTCCAGCCTTAGGGTATATGTGGTGTTGCAGCCCAGGAATATAGAGAGCCACACCATAGAATTGCATTAAGTAGCTCAGACCCTTTCCTTAGAGAGCACTGGATGGAACCTTATCCCTGCACTGTGAAAGGAACCAGCCCCCAATACCGAGGAAAGCCAGCAACTTGATGAGTTGGGAGACTGGCACACTGATAACCAGGTCACCACTTAGTCAATAATAATGGACAATAATGTCCACTACTGTCAGGTGGACAACTTATGCCTACCTCTAAAACATGTCATCTTCAACACTATTAAGTACACAGTATAACATTGGCTCTCAAACTAGAAGGCCCTTCGTTATATGGCCCTCTACAATTGGTTGGCACGCTCGTGCCATGTCTGGAATATTCGGTTCACTTAACAGCATGTGAGCTCAGACCCAAGTGCAAGGAGATGGACTTGACTTTTCCTCCCCACCCAATTGGCCCAACGTCTCTCACCACCCATGCTTTCTGCCATGAAGATTGTCTTTGAACTTGGCCTTGCAGAGTATTCTTGTCTTTGGAAATATAAGGGAGTGCGCGCATGCACTATCATTGTTCTAGCACTCCATGCTCAACTCTATTTCCTTCCTTGGCTCACAGGACAGGAGACCACGATTTGGTCCATTTTTCAGCATTTAAATGTCATAAATGAATAAAACTTGACACGCTTTGTGTTCTTTTTTGCACCTTAAAAAGGGATGATTCAGCTTCTCACATTTACCGCCTTCAAGAATAGATAACCGGACTTGGCTGCTTTAACGTTGACAATAGGCCAAACAGCCTCGCCATTCGTATCCACGATCTCAGCTAATTCTTACTTTGACGCAGCTCTCTGCCTTTCCACTTCATGGGTCCAGGCTTACTAAATTCATGACACTAATGTCTAGCTTCTATACAATGGTGGCTTTGCCTGCAGTCTATTCACTACATGTAGCCAGCCCCTAAGATTACTTAATCTACTTGCGTTGCTTCATCTGTACAGTTATGGAATGGCTTGCATTTTCTGCAGTGCGTCACACACATGCAATCTTCTTCTCGCATATGAACGTTTACTCAATTCTTAACTTCATCATCGGTTTCTATGAGGTCCATGCATCCTCTTCAGCCAGTATCCTCAGTGCATCACGTTCCACTCTCATGATGTTGCCAGCTCCTCTTTCGCTCTTTTTCATATTCCTTCCGGGAGTTCTTCCCTCAGTTTGTCGTCTCTTCAGGAATACATCTGGTAGGGTTTTCTCAGTGGGTATCTTCTTTCAAATATTCGCAGTGGTATGGTAACAGCTGCTGGTGTCAAGCATGGCACAATCTCAGGCTTCCAACATACAGGAGGTAGGGGCGGGACTTCCTGCAGAGGCATGCAGCTGCTCCACTACAATAGCTTTATATTACTGTGACTTCTTTGTCTTTGGATCTCTTGTTCTATTGCCGTACATTTGCAGGAAGTATCTCAGTCTTAATAATATCCTTTCATATCTCCCACACAAACTTCTCCTTTGTGGTTACAAATCCCCACTCCAGCCATCCCACACCCACAATACTAACATTGTAGTATCAGTATCAGTGTTTTTTTTAACTTAATCTAAGGAGAGAACTATGGCTAAACATTGGTGTAGCTATGAGTGAAACTTCACCTGGTGTAATTCACTCTTTAAATGGCCAACTCTATTCTATGCATACCTAGTGCATACCTAAAATAATCACTTCAAGGAAATAACAGTTTTGTCAGATAAGGAACCTAAAGCACAGTGATGAAAAGTGAGTTGGCCACGATCGCTTACTTTGGTCAAATGGAGAAGCTGAGATTTTAGACCAGCTTTCCTGGTTCTATAATTAGTAAATCAGGAAGTAGACTATGGAATTATTACGGTTATGGTGTTGCAGTAAAAAGTGGTGGCAACTGAATTACTGCAACTTTTACCACACCACCATACTAAGTTTGTATATAAAGTGGCAGAATAATGTTCTTCATGTTACCTCCAAAAACTGGATGAATTACCACAGTTGGAATGTACACCTACGGTAATTTGTCAAAATCCCTAATGGAGTACTATGGGGCAAGGTGGTCCTTGTTATAGACCAACACATTTCCTTTCCTCGCCGACACAAGTGCCATCAAGGTAATCCAATTGAATTTCATAAATTGTAAATCTCGAAATACATGGGTCTAATAATTTTGAAAGCTAACATACTATCCAAGGGATCTATCACTTTGTTTGCAGGAATTAAGCGGCAAACAGTGAGGAGAAAACATGTAGTGGAAAACACCCCCTTAATCATCAAGGTAAAAATATTTGCCCATATTGATTAAAATTAGTTTTTTGCATTTCAGGTTCATTTTAAAGGTATTAATTAGTGCATACCTGTAACATTACAGGATTACGGACAATGGAGAATAGAAGCAATCAGGTAATAGAAGCCTTGTGCACATACTTACACACAACTAGGTAGATTCCAATGAGAATGTAAGTTGAGCTCATTTATTTTACATCTCCCACATCATTATGACCCTAAGTAGAGGCCACAAAACGACTAAGGAGGACAGCGGCCAAGAATGTGTAGGTCCTATTTTAGGTAACTAATAGTAAGTAATTTCCCAGGAGATATTAATTTGTCCATACTCTCCTTTAGCCAATTTATATAGGAGCTACATATCAAGTTTTTTTTATTATCCATTGAACAAGGACTTTTAAAGAATGGAAGAGCTGTTATTGCAACAACAAACATGTGAATGATACCACTACAATCGATGGGTGTTTTGAATAAAAATGCTGGGGAAGAGCGTAACTTATGTGTAAAGATAACACGGCCAGAAGAGATTGGTAGTCACTAAGGTGCAATTAAATTAGCCCCTGAAGAATGTCCAGCATTAGGATCATTTAAGGACAGCAACATGTAGTGTTGGTTCGGGTTAATCCTTAGATTGGAAGCTTCATAAAGCCAATTATACAGCTCTTGCTTATGTTCAGCATTAATAATACTACCTACTAGACTAAGTGTTGGTTTCAGAGTTACTTATACACTGGAATATATGTCATCCATATATTGGAAATTACTGGCAATATCTATCATATAATGTCAACTCAGGTCTAGTACAGCAATTGTATTAATTACCAGGCGTTTAACCTGATCGCTCACGCAGAAGGTCATTTTATGTTTAATTTAATTTTCATTTCCCTTTTTGAGTTATATTCTTTAGTTGTATTTCTTTGTCATACGTATGTAACTGCGGCATTTGTGTTATTTGTATTTTCATGTACTCTCTTCCCACACCAGTGTGATTCTCAAGAAATACAATAATTGCAATGTCTGTTTGATGATAAAACTGTTTCAGACATGGGTATGCATGTTTTGTGAAATGCAGATATGACACATGGCTAATATTGGTAATGTGCACAATAGTAAAATAAATACAACAACAAATAATCTTTTTTTTAAGTGGTTATCAATATTATGCGATATTATTTTCCTTCCTTTTTAGTTTTTTTGTCTCTTCATGGGTAGTTCCCATAGGAGGCTGTTAGAAAAGACTGATTTTTAGGTCACTATGCCCTGAATGATGTAGAATTCATGCCCAATACTGTGAGGATTTTGCAAAGACAATTATGGAGGAAATGGCATTTCGTCACTATGGGTGGAAATTGGCTGGCGAAGATGAGGTTCTGGGTAAAGATGTTGCGTAGGTCCTTTACCTTTTCCACAGGAGTTGTAATAGATCCCAGGTCATTAGGACGTATGTTGGGCAGATAATTGACCTGGGTTTCGTTACAGATGACAATTTCAGTTTTCCTTGGGTTCAAGTATTGATGCTACTCTGAGATCCAGTTCTGGACTACTGATAGACGGGCCGGCATGTGTGGTGTGCAGACATTGGAACTGGTCTTCAGACTGGACTGATCTGTGTATCATCGGCGTACATGTTGACATCAATCTAGAAATGATTGAAGGCTTTGGTGAGTGGGTGGGTGGCAAGTGAGAGCAACAGAGCTTGAAGGTCCCCACAAGTGAAGGTGATTAGCTGGGTCATGAAGTTAATCCATTTCACCTTGCCGTGCCACCCTTATGGAAGGATGAAATCCATTCCAAGGTAGTTCCTTTGATCCCCAAGCTTTGATCAGCCTTTGCAGAACGGTGGGGTGGTGCACTTTTTTGCAGGCAGCTGACAGGTCCAGGAGGATGGCAGCTGTTAGGCATGTTCCCTCATGTTCGGCATGTTTCCCCTTGTTCCCTCCCTCCTTAGGTGCTTTGAAACACTTGCTTTGTGTGTAGGCGCTTTACAAATAAACAATACCATACCATATCATACCATCCAGGTTCAGAAGGATGTCCCCTCTTGTGTCTACAATGCCACTTTCGGTACTCCTTCCTGGATGAAAGCCCAACACTTGGTTGCAGAGATATATATGGTGTTTTCTGTATTATTGGAGTAGTTTAATGACTAGCTTCTGGATGAGCTTTGCCTGTGGGAGGATGGGTGAGTTGGGGTGATAGTTAACTTGGATGGTGAGACTTCCCCTCCCAAACCTTCTCTCTCTTTTCTCTTCACCTCTCCTCACAACGCCAACCATTATTCTTTGCCCCTCTCTTCGTACTAGTTACTGCCACATTGCTCCTGGATTCCTGTTCCCATTCCTCCCACGTCCCAATGAGCCATTGGGTGCATGATTGCTTAAGTACTGTCAAGTTAGACCCACACATCAATGCGCACTGTGACTGGGAGCAGGACACAAGAAATACAGATTCTGCATGTGATGTTAATGGATTGACAGACCACATTGCAGATCCACTAATCAAGGTTACTTCACCTTCATCCGGTTGTATATTAACTGACCTTTTCACAATTGACCTTGGGTGAATTGACCTTCAGGAGAATTGACCTAATCAATTAGGACATATATTCGGGGGGAAACCCCCTGCAACCCGCACCCAAACCAAAAAAAACAGCCATCCCCCCACCCAATCCCCTTATATTATTTATAATCCATACCCAATACATATATAAAATAACTAAAATTATATAAAGGTCAATTGTGCAGAAGGTCAATTAGGACCTCTGTGATTAGGTCAATTAGGACAAAAGGTCAATTGTAAAAAGTCAACTTGGGTAATACCCCTTCACCCACCTATTTGTATTTATACTGCAGTATGCGGTGGTCACTGCTGCCTGCTATTACGCACACCTAATTTCTCTAAAAAAGTGATAAGACTTCAGGTTGCAGACTCTGGTGTGAGCCTGAAAAACTATAAATGAGCAAATCCCACAGACAGATCTGCATACGTAGATGAGCAGGGCTCGCGAATAGATGAGCAAGCAACACTTGTAGACTTACATTTTTCAATAAACAACCTTTCTTCCGGGGTATTACGTGCTTTGCAGACTCACAGGCCTGTGGACCACCTGCTCTTGCTGTGACTACCTGTTAGATGGCCCATGTTGTACCATAATCTTACAGGGATCAGGGGTGAACTGTGACGCCAGGGGGATCCACCAAACAGCTATTCTGGGACCCTCATCACTGATTGGCTGGTGGACCCCGGAATCCAGGTTCACCTAAATCCCATCCTCTAGCCGCACACGTCACACTGCCCGATCCTTCCCATTCTGCTCAATATACTCCTGACCTGTCTTCATGGCTGGTACCTCTCCAGGATGTTACAGGGCCAGCATGGGGAGTAGCTTGGAGGGTTGAAGAGGCAGAAGGAGGTGCTGGGGATGGTGCAACCTCGTGTGCAATAGATATCTGGTGCCCTGGAGTGAGGCGACCTTCCGACCTGGCCAGGAAAGAGGCTCTCCCATCGCAATATGTCCCCTGGGCTTGTGTGCTGAAGTACAGGAGTGCCCACAGGGACAATCAGGGACATTGTGCTAGTGGTCGGGTCAGCATGGGCACCTGTGGGCTGGGGAGGGATGCTGTGTGCGGGAGGTGGTATGCCAAGAGCTGGAGTACCTTTCTCCTTCAGCGTGGATGGGTCAGGATCACATGCTGGATGCTGGTGTCAGCTACCTCTGCCGTAGTGTCCTGCACAGCCACTGCAAGCGGCAGTATGGTGTAAATAATGATGTAAATATGCAGGTTGTCATATATGATGAGAACTTGCATGTCATGAAACACATTAACTATCTGTTGATATTGTAATGTCTCCACTGTTAGTGCTCCTCTCTGTGGTACCCCTCCCAATGAGTATATGTGATTTCTATGCATTTGTAAACACGAAATTGATCATGATCTCCCCGATTCCGAATGTCCAATTCAGTCTGCATTGTGAATTTCTACATGGACAGAGGTGGAACAGGGGGAAGCGATAATTGAAGGGGGTGGAAATCACATTATCAATAGAAAGTTTAGTACTTCACTTAAGACATGACATTTTGATTATACATTGTACATGAGTGTATGCACTCGAGGCAATCACATGACTTTCTCTCAACCACAATATACCTGCTAATGACATACATCCCAAACTCATGTAATAAGCATTGGGCTTTTCCAGCCAGGTTATTTTATTTCCTTTATGGGAATTGTAGTTCAGGATTTGCCATTGGAAATCCAAGACCAAAAGCCCCAGAAAGCATAGATAAATCCGACATGGAAATACATCCCAAATTAACTGGCATTTCTTGGCATGTACATGCCAAGAAAAGGATGGATTTCTGAAGACATTCCCGTTTTGATACTCCTATTGGGCCTCGCATTGTGATTTCAAAAGTTGCATTTACCCCGTCTAGCCCTCTTTCAGTGTTTTCACAGGGTTTAAATTCAAATGGACACATACCAGTCTCTTCACATGATTTTACCTTTACAGGTGTACCGGTGAAAACACATCAAAGTTTATATTAATAAATGGGAGGCATTTTTTTTTACATACAACTTTGGGATAATGTATCAAAAAATTATTTGACCAGAGATCGAAGTAAGTGTGAACGATCGGGAGCAGAGTACCTCTACTTTTATTTTTTTACTTTTAACGGATCCACTCTATTAATAACACCCAATCCGGTGGGGCAGATGAGGTGTAACAGCCCAGGGCAAAAGTTATAACCTTAACAATGGGCCCCCGGCACCGTTACCACCAAATCCGGCCAATTGGATCAGGTGTTATTACCATTAACATGTCTAGGGACTTCCTGTTCATTGAAACAAAATAATTAAAATGGCCACCATTGACTGGAACGCGGGGCTCCAATCAGAAACCTACTGGCTGCCATGGAGCTCAAAGGCGGTGCTCCATACAGAAACCCTCTTCCATTTTCATTGTGACCGGTGGGCCAGGACAGAGGCTTTGTCGCAGCGAAAAGAATAAGGTGAGTGGAGTGGGGGGTGAAGCAAGGGGAGGAACAATGACTGGATCAGAGGGGGTAGGGTGAGGGGACGATGGAGTGGCAGAGAAGCAGCCGTCAGGTTGCTCGCAACATGGGCTGGGATCGTGGGATTCACCCTGTGATCCGAGAAACCTGATTGGTTGGAGCCCCCACCTCGGTGCTAATTAAGCAATATGATCTCAGTGGAGGGGCATTACCGACTCAGGTAATGCCCCAGGGCCCACTGCGAGGGTCATATTGCTATTAGTATCCCGGCCCGCATTATGTGCGTGACCGGGGCACTAAAAGCATTTTTTTCGGTCTGGAAAAGCTGCAGCGTTTCGGGACAGAAAAAATAAATAAATAAACGACCAAGAAAATGGCCGCCGGGAAATGAAAAACAGGAGTCCCTTTTCCCTTTCCATGGCGGCCATCGGGAGAGGATGCGCTGGGAACAAAACTGTTCCCAGCGCATCCGCTCCCGAGAAAAAAAAAAGAAGCAGAAGGTAGGTGGGGTTGGGAGGGCGGGAGGCAGGGGAAGGTTCGAAAGGAAAAAAAAAAAGTACCTGCGTCCCTGCTAGGGGACGATGGAAGCCTCCAGCCATGTGTCTCCACACTGCTGGAGCCTGCTATCGTTCCCAAGCGGGGACGCAGCAGCAAAAAGGTAAGTGGGGCGGGGAGGGCAGGGAGGAGGGAGCGAGGGAGGGTAGGGAAAATAAAAAATAAAAAAAAGCTTACCCGAGTCCCCGGCGGGGGTCAAGGCAGCCTCTCAGCCGTGGGGAGGCTCGGAGCGGGGATGGCCCTGCTTTGAGCCTCCTCATTGGCTGAGGAGCTGCCACGCCCCCCGCCGGGGCCAAAGGCCATGGAATCCCGACAGAGGGACTCCCGGCCTGGTAATGACTCGGCGAGGGCCAATCAGAATGGCTCTTGCATTCTGATTGCGCCCTCGCCGGGTACTAATAATTTTTACAACCACTTTCTCCATTCCGGAAATGTTGATTTTGAGATTAAAGCACACCTCCTCATTTACTACTCTAAGGTAGTTACAGTGAAACTGAAATCTGTTTTACCATACATTCGCAAAGACTGGATGACATCTCAGCCTGGATGGACTCTTTCTGGCACCATCTTAACTCTTGGAAGAAGGAGGAGGTCCTGCTAACACTAAGAAATATTTCTCCCGACAACCGAAGTTTAAAGTTACCTAAGATTAAATGCTTAGGTGCTACAGTTGAAAAGGTTCAGGCCATTTCCAGAGGATTTCATTTTAATATCAGGTGGCTGCATGGGATTTGCCCCTTTATGTCACTGAACAAGTGTGCGATTATAGTAGGAGTCTTAGTGACTTTGCATTCCTGTGGGACAATTGAGGGCCACAGACTATTCATCCCTGGGACTATGCCAGAGCAGACAAGATAAAGACCTTCAGTCTTGGGATCCAGGCTTCAATTTATGACAGCACATATCCCTCTAGTGACAGGCCCCTGTTGAAGCAGTTGCTGTTTTAGTAGCTGTTAAGTTTGGGTTCCATCAGAGTTTAAGATCGTCGAGTAACGTGCTTGATTTCACACAGCCATGTATAAATGTTCCAACTGACTGACCAATTGAGAGAAATTAATGAAAAACAATACAGAGGGCATAACTGTCCCCGTTCTATCCACTTGGCTCTCAACCTGGCTCATCCACAACCCCTTGCGTGAAAACTTGGTCCCTTCTGCATAACCCGTCCCCCTCCGGAGTCACCGTTCCACTACTTTTCTTTTAGCACACTTCTACCACTGTATTTGCCAGACCAATACCGGCCCATTCCCATGGTCGCACAGAATGGGGTGGATGCAGGTCAGCCTTCCCTTCCTGGTTTCCTGCCTTGTGTTGGTACTGCTGTCGCATCTACCAATGGCATAACGATCCTGGTTCCCACCGAGAGGCAGGGATTCCGAGCGATATTGCCTCCCTTTTAGCGTGTGCTTTTGGCAAGTGGAATCCTGATTGAAACAGCAGAACACTGATAGAAACAGATTTACTGCATGATGCACTTTTAGGCATAGGAACCTGCACCCAGGTTTCTATGCTCAACGCCACACCATGTGCATGGCCACCAGAAGATGTACGGGCGGCCATTTCCTAACGGACTGTGTGCCTTTAACAACATGCATCTGTCAGAAGGAAGGATTCTGATGAGGCGTTGCACCTAGCACAAGACATATATCTACTGCATGTCATTCATCCAGGGGAGGTGGAAGTTGTTGATGCTGCTCTCCCTATCAAACCCTGTCTCCATGCACCCTTCCCCTACAATTTAAGTCAATTTCCATCCCAATTACTGGCCAAAGCCCAAGAACGCAGATGCCCCAGTGCAGTTCCCCAGATACAGCAATGGTCCCAGATCTAAGGGACTCCCTCCGCTGCAATATTGGGAATCACTGCCCCACTCGGATAGATGACGTCAAGCTCCATCTGGATCACACCGACGTCCAGAATTCTCTTTGGGTGCAAAAATTGTAGTTCAGCTTCTAAAAATGCCTCTAACAATGAGAACCTGCTTGAGACAGAAAAACCGGCATGCTTCGCTTTCCCCGGGACACGGTTCTCCAACGACCATACTACCCATCTCGATACACTCATACCAAGGCCAAAATCCTGTTAAAAAAATAGCATGTTGGTATGTTCAAATAGGTAAACAAAGTCCCTATTCAGAAAATGTAATCTTTCTCCACCAACAGGGAGGTCGATTTATAAAATAAAATAAAGGGTAAGATGATTCTTTTTCTCCACTCGCACCCTCCCACCAAGATTTGGAACCTCTGTTGGATCTTCCGGCACTACAAGTCCTGAAAGAATGGGCTGCGTGCTTAGATTAACTTACAAAAATAATATTTAGTCAATGTGTTTCAACAAATATTAAAGCATAAAAACAACCCTCACATGACACAGTGCAGCTTCTAAAAATAGACACAACAAATTCTGAAGCATCAAACACAATTCATCCAATTTCACAGGACACAGAAGATATCCCATAACAAAACACAATAATCTCAATGTGTCATTAAAATATTGATCCCAACATGTTTCTGTTCTTCACTACCCATCTAGGGCAAACATTCCTCAGGGGATAATTTAAAACATCCAAATATCTCCCCAACACCGTGTTGACTGGGTTATTTCTGGCAACCTTAATGGTGAAAACACCGGGTCACTGGAGGTCCCACGGTAATAGCTATTGTCATGCCTGGCCATTTGTTCTTTGCTGGGGTCATTTATTGGAGTCTCGCTTTGATGTGGGTACCTGGTACATTACCCGGGACATATGCATGGTGCCATCGTCCACACATGACTTTGTTGTTGTTTTTTATAGAACTTGCAATGGCGGCCGTGTGAGTTTCAATCTGAGCTATATAGGGGCATGTACATTTGCATGTGTTGTCACCATGGGGCACCCATTGATTGACATGTCAGTTGTGTCTCTGACACATATGCACATCACCCGGCAATATTGGGAATATAAGGTGGACAGTCGTGCATTGAAGGGCAAGTCAGCGACTTAATAGTGGTCAGCGGTGGGTGTTGCTTTGTCACCCCATGATGGGGGGGGGGCACTGTGTTTTGTTGTACGGCTTGTCGCTGATGCCACGATTACTGTACCTGTTTTGCAGATTGATACTGTTTTTGTTAATAGAGTCTTTTCGATTTGGTCCATCTGGTGCATTTTCCTTCGTAGCACCCGTCCCTTCATTGGTGGAGGTAATTTTGACAAGACAATTGCTCCCTTATCATTCTCGTTTCAATGTTGTGATGCCATTGTGATGTTATTTCTGGTCTGATACAGAGTATGTGGTCTATGTCTGTGGTTTGTCTCTACAGGTGTTGCGATACCTTGGTGGACTGTGACGCTTAGTGATTTATTGGTTTCCATTGGCGAGAGACTGGCTATTGGTCACCCTTAGACGCTCCCAGAAGGTTCACCATTTGAAGGTAAATCTTAGTGTTCCATCCCTTGGAACTTACAGAGGTTGGCACAATTAAAGGCCATCCATCTCTTCTCTTTCTGTAGTATCCCATCTCCCCTAGTGTTCAATAGTTTCCTCTGTCCTTCTTCCACAGGCCCCCAGTGTTTTCGCCATTAAGGTTGCCAGAAACAACCCAGTTAACACGGTGTTGAGGAGATTTTTGGATGTTTTAAATGATCCCCTGAAGAATGTTCGCCCTAGATGGGTAGTGAAGAACAGAAACATGTTGGGATCGATATTTTAATGACACATTGAGATTATTGTGTTTTGTTATGTGATATCTTCTGTGTCCTGTGAAATTGTATGAATTGTGTTTGATGCTTCAGAATTTGTTGTGTCTATTGTTAGAAGCTGCACTGTGTCAGGTGAGGGTTGTTTCTATGCTTTAATATTTGTTGAAACACATTGATTAAATATTATTTTTGTAAGTTAATCTAAGCACGCAATCCATTTTTTCAGGACTTGTAGTGCCGGAAGATCCAACAGAGGTTCCAAATCTTGGTGGGTGGGGGTGCGAGTGGAGAAAAAGAATCATCTTACTCTTTATTTTATTTTATTAAAAAAAATAGCATGTACAGAAAAGAATGAGGACCTGCTTGGATCTGACAAGCTGTCATCAAATGTCACCAGATCAACAGTGGCCTCTTCGGGAACTTCGAATCCTGAGTTATTAAAGCCCACCTTAACATCATCACAAGCGTACTGATAATCGTCACCTTCAGACTGCTGCACCTGATCCCAGCATTATCACACAGTGGAACGAATTCATTGCAGCCTCCCTGCTAATGCAACACTTAAACACTTGAGAAACGTCACTGTGACGAGATGACTACTGCTCTGTAGGAGTATAGGGATGAGGAGTGGCTAAAGCACCTACTCATCCCTACATTACTAATAAACCCACAGTGATCCAAATCATAAAGGTGAAACAGGCACAGCTCTAGCATCAAACCTCCTTCGTCTTGTTTGGTAGCTCAGGCTGAGGGCAGGCTTTACTCTTCAGGAGACATGTGAGCTGATTAAGATTCACCACAAACAACAGTAGTACAGTTGTACCAAAATACAACAATGCCCAACAAAGGCTCAATAAAAAATAGAATATTCAATTAAATTAACAAAATGCACACAACTAATAAAAACACTACTTGCCCATCCCTGTAGAAGAAAACATAGAGAAAGCAAAGTTTAAAATACAGACACACTCTGGGTTTCTAGACAGAGGTGCTCAGGCAAATATTTCAGCAGCAAAATGTCAAAGTTGATGAAGATGTCTCAAAAAAGATAAAGAAGGAGGGAATAAAAGTCATTAAGACACTGGCTATGGCAGGTGATATCGTATTAGTGGCACTGGAAGCAGTGCCTTAAGTGGCACTACAAATCGAGCCGGGGCCCATCGAGGGGGCGTGGCCTAACAACGGGGTCTTGATGGGCCGCTAGGCCACGGCCCCTTGCCAAGCCCTGGCTCAATGGGCTACTGGCACCCCTGCCAGGCAGCCTTTTGTAGAGATTAGCACCCTCTCCCCTATTGGGGAGAGGGTGCTGATCTCTGCATTTATTTTGTATAGGCTTGCCTGGCAGGGGACAGTGCCTCGCCTATTCAGCCTTAATGGTGGTGCTGCCCCTCGCCAGCTGGGGAGGGGCAGCGTCACCATTAAGGCTGAAAGGGTGAGGCCACTGGAAGCAGAGGCCTTTTTCCTAAAGACTGAAACTCCCGCGAATCCGCGGGAGCTTCAGTATTTAGAAAGCAAGGCCTCTGCTTCCAGCGGCCTCACGTTTCTCCATAATGGTGGCGCCGGCCCACGTGCATCCCTTGATTAAAGGGATGCCTCGCAGGTGCGGCGTCACCATTATAGCTGAAAGGCATTTTTTCCTGAAGCCTGAAGCTCTCGCACACGAGCGAGAGCTTCAGGCTGTAGAAAAAAATGCCTTTTCTTGTAGTGGCCGGGGCTGCCCGGGGAGATTAGTGGGCCCCGGCAGGGCCCCGCCTCAAAACGAAATTTCGGAGCCTGCCGGGGCCCAGCCCCTGCAGGCCCCGGCCCACTTAAAGCCCTGACTGGAAGACTCTGTGGCCTCTGATGTGGAGACGTGCAGGCTTCTCTTCGGCGCTGAGTGGAGTTGGCTAACTCAACATGGTGTTGGTGCACTGAAGAAGCAATGGCTTGGAACTAGAAAAAGATGTTTGTAGGCAGGCAGGTAGGCGGTATCGAATTGAGAATGCTAGAAGAATCGGCATGCCACAGATGCAGAGATGGTGGAGCTTCAGATGGAAGAAGAGCCAGCGGTCACTTCCTGGGTTCTATGGTTGCTGCGTGACCCTGTCCAGGGCTGTAGGGCCAAGTTCAGTCCTTTCTTCCATCCTTCCTAACGAATGAGGTTATTAGAAGGCACTTGCAGGGTTTTTTTCACCTCCAGTGGCAGGATCCTGGATACCAGTGCCTCAGTTGCAGTAGGATTTGTCCACACATCACCTGAAATGTGCTCTTGTGATGTGTAGGGAGAAGTGCTTTCCTCTACCTTGGAGCCTTCTTTGTTTTCACCTCTATGGCACAGGACTTTGGAATAGAATGTATCCCAATAGAGTTCCAACAAATCGTTTTTTGCCTTGATGTCCAAATATAAATCAACCACAGGGAGCATCATCCTTCATATAGGGATAATGCTACAGGGGACTGGCCCAGAGCAAGCCTGTTGTCAAGGATCTAATCCAGGCAGCTATGTCATTTGTCTGCTGGTGTCATACCCAGAAAGCCTTGTCTGAAGGACGTGAGGTGGGTGGCCAGAAGGTTTGGGGAGTGCTAGCAAATCCAAGATGGTGAGATCCTGCTGTTGTCTTATCTGACCATCTCCTCTGGGCTACTGTTCCCCAACTTCAAAAGGTCTCCAATAATGAGCACTCTGGTGTTAGAGGGTCACTGTTATGGCAAGATTGTCTTTGAAGCACTGGTTCCCATAGGGCTTCCCAGGGAGGGTTCCTGTTCCCTAGAGGAAGGTATTGACTCTCCTCAGGGGATCAAAGAAGAAACATCCTGGGCTGGGACCAATATGTTTGTGGGTACACCTAGGCCAGACGCCTAATTCACAATCAGCCCTGTCATAAAAAGAGTCACTTCTCCAAGCGGAAAATAACATAACACCCAAAACTTAGGGCTCTGTAATTATGTGACCTTGGTAGCCACCAGGTCATTACCAGATATGGCTTTTACTGATATATATATATATATATATATATATATATATATATATATATATATATATATATATATATATATAACATTAATGATTCTTTTGTGGCGTGCTTAATATCGGCAATCAGTCTCTAAGCACGGGACTGGGATTGAAACCTGTGTTTCTCTGCATTGTCTTGCTTCCAAGACATGTGTATTGCCCCTGAGCTATCCTCCCGGCCCTTATATGCTTATACATATGTGCGCTACCCAGCTGCTGGGGTACATATTTATAATAGTTTCACCCAGAGGAGCAGATGGTTAAAAAAGCCCCCTCTGGCTGCTGCAACTTTGTGTTCCAGCAGCTTTGTCCAGGAATGCACATGAGACCTTTCAAACTGCCCTGATGCCTCCACAGGGCAATCAATGGGTGATGTTTGGAGACTGCCCCAGCAAACGTTCATTGGTGAACTATGTTTTTGGCATCGAGCATTATGAAAGGGCAGTGTCCAATTAGCTGTAAACTAGGCCCTGATGGTTTAGTCAGGAACTTGGAAGGACCTCTCATGTAAATACATGTAATTCTAATTATAATGTCTTTGTATTGTGCAAACAAAATCCTCTAATTATATGGCATCCCTTTCAGAAACACCATTAACTGCTTCATTTTAGTCTTAAAAATCCTGCTCTCAAAGGTGGTATTCTGTCACAGATAAAAAATCTGGCCAAACCCCTACTGGAGTTCATGAGCAGCAGAGGGCGCAACAACATATACAATGATCAAGACACATACACGTTCATGTCCTAAATGTTATGTTTACACACAACTGTGCAATTGAGGACCCCGCCTCAGCATTTAGACCAGAAACAAAAGTCTCACCAGAAATCTTCACCAACCAGTTCTCCCTCAACTTGGTGAACCTAGAGGACAAGCCCAGTCCAGAAACACTGCTCTAGATTTTCTGTGAGGGGGTCACATTTCCCATCTACTCTATTCTTCGCACCAAGATGTCTGCTTGGAGTGCTTTGAGGAAAGGGACCAATTATGTTCACTTTGTGTCGACATGCATACAAACTCAGCAGCCAGGTACTGTGTTGCTGTGCTGCTTCCATGATGCATGGCGGACAACTGTTACAGAGGTTCATCGAGTCTTCGACATGCACATATATGTACGAAGAGCAGCTCTGCATCACAGATCATGTGCTCCTTGATCCTCTGCTCGATATGTCTATTTCCTGGAAACCCTGCTCTCGGGCCGCAAGTGATACCAGAGCCCGATGTGTGCAATAGAGGTCATCGTCCATGTCAGGAAATCCAGCAATGGCATAGAATGTTGCTTACATGCAATTGGGAGAAGATGGCTCTCTGCGGAGCGTCATGTTCTGCTCTAATGTTTTTGTGGCTCTGACCCTGTTTTTCTGTGCTGGCCTGCATCCAGAGGGTGTAGTCCCTGGGGTGTAGCCCTTTGTTTGTGTCTGGCCTTTTCCCAGTCCCGCCCCCCCCCTCCTGCAATTGGTTGTTAAAGTCAGGTGTGTTTGTGCCTTGGCTCCAGCAGACATTTTCTACTTGGTTTGTGGACTGCAATGTGGAAGGATGTGGTAGGGAAATCACTTTGGAAGCGGCTTTAGGGGCTGGTTGATGCTGAGTGAGTAGTTGCACAATGATTGTAATCCGTCTTTGGCCTGCTTTATGTACTCTATTGGAGTGGTGTGAGTGTTTTTTCAATCATTTTTGGTGAGCACTGTGTGCTAATCTGGTGGGCTTGTCTAGTGTTTTTGTGGCTTCTGACGCTGTTATTCTGTACTGGCCTGCATCCAGAGGGTGTAGTCCGTGGGGTGTAGTCCTTTGTTTGTGTCTGGCCTTTTCCCAGTCCCACCCTGCCCCGCCCTCCTCCCCTGATTGGTACGTCTACTTGGTCATAACTGACCTTCCCAGGGCATCCCTCTGACTGCCAGCCCCTGCGGCTAAGGGCCCCAAGGCAAAGGGCGGCTCCCACAGAGGTAGCTCCAGATTGTGTCTGCAGGTGTCAGCAGGGGAAGCCAGTGGCCAGCCGTCAACCAGAAGCAACTCCCAAAGTAGGTGTGGCACGGGTGGGGAGTCGAGCAATCACTCTACTCCAGAAAGCCCTGCCAGTCTACATTACCTTACATCATAACATAGAACATAGAGTTGTGAACATTAGCCTGTGTCGCATCTACATAGAATTGTGGTTGTTAGCAAGTATCACACCTAGATAGAACTGTGAAGGTTTGCCTATGCCGCATCCAGATAGGATTGTGAATGTTAAGTAAATGCCTCACTTAGATAGAATCATGAATCTTAAGTAAATGCCACACTTGGATAGAATTCTGAATGTTGGTAAGTGCCACACTTAGATGGAACTGTGAACCATGACAATGCTGCACTTAGGTCGAATTGTGAATATTAGCAAATGCCACACTTGGATAGAATTGCAAACGTTAGTAATTGCCTCACTTTGATAGAATTATGAATCTTAACTAAATGCCACACTTAGATAGAATTGTGAATGTTAAGCAAACATGGACTCTCAAATATAGGTACAGCCTCCCCTTTGTCTATTGTAAGGTAAAACATAATGTATTGGGATACCTGGGCCTATCTCCCACTCTGCAGGACTTTTGAATCTAGGTGTGACCTCCGTCTCTGGCTGTTATATGTTGAGACCTACCTATTGTGGATCTTAGACCTTTCTCCCACTGTATAAGACTCTCAGATCTAGGCATGGCCTCCATCTTTATCTCCTATATGGTGAACCGTAGTGTGTTGTGAAACTTAGGCATCTTCACGGCTTTGGAGGACACTCGAGTCTAGGTATGGCCTACATCTTTGTCTATTGTATGGTGAAACGTGGTGTATTGTGGGACCAGGGCCTCTCTCCCACTGTACAGAATTCTCAAATGTGATAGTACTGTGAATTTACTAGTGTTCGTCACAGTCAGAAAATTGCTAGAAATTAATAGCATTACATTGACATTGGAACTATTAGCATTGCACTGAACCAAACCTAGAAGGTGCCCACTATGATACTACTAGTCTGCATCGCCTGCCTGTGCGTTCTCCTAGAACTGGTCTTACTATGTTTGACTCAAACCCAGAGGGTGCATGCTATGAAACTGTGATTTATTTATACGCTTAGGAATTGTTCTTGCAAGATTGATTCACATCTAGTAAGCTACTTTATCTCACATCTTGAAAGTACCCCCTCTGATAGCACTATGACTCGGGTGCAATCAACAATAACAATCAATACTCCGATTACATCCGGCGATTGCCATATTCAATGAAATGGGTAATCTTTTTCTTTTTTCTTGTTTTTTTCTCGGTCCACAAATGTATGTTTGTGAGTCACGCGGTGTGCCCTTTGGGTAGGTATAAGAAGCGCATCAGACGCACCATGAATCGCAAGGCTTGGCCATCAGCTTGGCGCTAGTCCACCATAAATGATGTCAGGTTGCTCCTTATCTCTGGTACCGCGTGAGGGCATATGGGCCTGTGTCGATCATCGCAAAAAAGGGTCACTGTGACCCAGCCATTCAAAAGTATCTGCAGCTGGCGGTTGAAAACCTGTATGTTGGGATCTGGAATCGATGACAATCGCAGAAAGGCATGATGTAGCTGTTTGGAAAACATAACAGAAATGTGTCTCAATAGCCGATCTTTATTAAAATGTATCATATTACTGATTACTTCCCCCACGTTAAAACTAATCATGAACACAGACGTGAAACAATGGCAACACAGAGAAAACCATGTGAAAACTAGTCCACAATTATATTCAGAGGTTAGTGCTATGGAGTATGTTCAGCTTTCAATGGGATGCGGAAGCTGACGCTACAATTCGAATAACACATAGGCGACATTTTAATTATATTAGCATTGAACCTGGAGGAACCGAGTGGTGGTCTACATGCATCTCGATGCTGGACTGCCCATGTGCCCGGGAACAAAGACAAGTACACACACAGGTTGTACTTGTGTGTCATTGCAATATGCCACAAAGAACAACCCAGTACAATGTAACCTAGCAATAAGGTTGGGCTAATGTTAAATTGAGTCGTTGGTCTATAAAATCGTCAAAAGTATAACTTACATTATATTCGGCATTTCCATTCTCTTAGCGTAATGCAGAGACACTGTTCTGATCAACGCCTTTTCATAAAATTAAATTGCATGATCCTTTGTACAGTTTTGGAATGGTGAACCCTATCATTTTGACATTAGTACACCCCTCCCTTAATTAATTCCTTTGGGGATCATGCCTTTCTCTCAAGGTTGAAAAACACTTGAACCTTATACTGTGTGCAATGCGTGGGCTTGCTGAGCGGGCAAGCAAAAAATCAAAGCTGCTGACCTTCGCTCAGAATGAAGATACATTCTTAGTTTTTTTTTTTTTTATTCAAACCGTAGTTTATAGTTTGATTACCAAACTTTTACAACTTACTTTTTATTACAGATTTCATTTACAAATTTTCATATGTTTTTCCACAAAAAATGTTCTAAACATAATGTTTTAAGGATAATTGTCACTGTACAATACAAAATTAAAATGCTTAAAATACATTCTAAGACAAAGTAATGAATGTCATATAGTACCTACTCCCCATTCTTACACTTCCACTTTTTGGTTTACATGGAACAACCTCATACATATTATCCCAATGTCAATTTTCACTTTCACAGTATCGATTTGACATTAACTACTTTGCTGGACCATTTTAACATAGATACAGCAGATTGTTTTTACCCATGTAACAACAGGGTCAATGCTTTTCAAGTATTTCCATTGGGGTTGGATGCGAATTAACTTACATAATAGGCAGTTTGTTTTTCTAAATCAACATTCAATATGGTTAGAAAGCGCGTAAGCTGTAAAATGGCTTTGGTTGTCGAACCCCACATACATACCAACCAGAGCCATTATCTTGATTCAGCAGAGTCATTCGCGTGTTCGAATTTAAATATTTCTTTACGTTGCACTTCAAAATAGGCACAATAAATGGTCAAGTGTTTAAGTGATTTGTGCGAGTTGATCACTTTACAGAATCTGCAGGTGTCTCCGGACAAGGCTTCAGTGGACTTTGTCCAATTTTTTGTTTTCTCTAAGGTTGGCAGTTGATTGAGTTTAAACCTTATGTACATGTCCCTGGCTATAGGGAAAGGAAATTGCTGTAGATATAGCTTATGTGGAGTGCGAGCTGTAGCAAATTTAGCAGCTTCCTTGTAGGACTTGAATTTATCCAGGGCATTTAATGTTTTACACCAGTCGTGCGCAGATAGGCGGATCTTGACATGCGCTTGGCGATATTCAAGATCAGCAGGAGTTAATGCCATCTCATCTAAGAGATTTTCCATTTTTCTATGGAATTTTTTAATGGAGGGGGGATTGAGGTCTTTGATCATCATCCCCAGATCTTCATATAAAGAGTTTTGAAGGGGATATAACATTTTTGCAAAATGTGTTAATTGTCACCAATTATAGCTGGCAGACAATGATGTCAATCCTAATTCCTGTCTTAAAGCCGCATTTGGAAGCGGATTAGCCAGACGCAACACGCCCTTCCAAATGCGACCTTGTAATTGATCGAGGAAGGGATCTATATTTGCCAAGCACAATAGTATCACCTCGACTTTAAGGACATAGAATTCAAGTAGTGGAAGCAAAGAAAACTTGCAATATTTTACTAATATCATGCGCATTTGTGTTGAGAGGATTTTAGCCTTTTGATTCAATATGTTCTTCCAAGTTGAAATTGCGTTTGAGTCTGATATCAGATAACCCAAGTATCGGATTGTGGATGTCCGTGGAATGGAAATCGAACCAATGGTCCAAAGCCATGGACAGAAGCGTTTCTTTAAGTTTTTGAACAAAAAGATGTTGGATTTCCCTGCATTAAACTGCAAGTTGTGAGATAGGCAGTATTCGGCAAACAGGGATAGCTTAGTTTGCAAACCTGACGGTGTTCGATCAAAAATGACTATGTCATTAACGAATGCGAGCCACTGGATTTTTAAATGGCCTAATCGAGCTGGATAACTAGTTTGTTGTAGCCAAATATCATTGATACTGCAAAGATATAAGTTGAACAAGGTGGCAGCCAGGTTGCAGCCCTGTTTAACTCCTAATGCAATCGGAGTTGGACCCGTGGTAGCTCCATCTTGATTTACTCTAATGAAATACACAATGTTGGTGTGCAGTTTGGCAATTAAGTATATAAGTTGATGGGAAATGCCCATCACCCGTATTTTTTGCCAAAGAAGGCCCCGCACTACACTGTCAAAGGCAGCTGTTAAATCCACGAGTCCATATATATTGGCCCTGTGTCGGGAATCTTTGTTTTGGCGAGTAGATGTGCCATGAGTGTTGCGTTAAGGGAAGTTCCCATCCGTGATCTAAAGCCAATCTGAAAGCGAGATAGAGTATTGTTGATTTTCAGAAATGCATGGAGGTCCCGTAAAAGTAGGATAGCAAAAACTTTGGCAGTCGCATCTATCAATGCGATAGGCCGATAATTTGCAGTATTACTCCTTTCTCCCTTTTTGTATATGGGTAAAATAATTGAACCCAACCATGAATGCGGAATAACTAGGGATGTAAGCACATTGTCGAATCGAGGTTTCAATAGTTTAGCCCAAAGTATTGGATGTCATTTCAAGACACAGGGAGGAATGCCATCTGGACCAGCTGCCTTTGAATAGTTGAGTGCGTTAATAGCACACTCAATGTCTTGGAGTGACCACGGGATTATTGGCAACTGTGGAAGAGTTGGTTCAATTGCATTAATAGTAGAGAAGCAGTGTGGAAGCGCAAATTTGTTCTCATAAAAGTTGGCCGATATTGCTACGTTTATTGTGGAAGCCTGATTCATGGGTAATTTACTGGCATCTGACCTCAGAATTTTCCATGTTGATCGCCGGTCTTTGCGGCATGAGGGGTTTATTATCTTTTGATTGTAGGAATTGTATGTGTATAGTTTAATGTTTTTGCATTTGTTACGATATGTGTTACAAATCATTCTTTTCAACTTATCTTATTCATCTGGTGTACCAGGGCTTTTTTTTTTAAGTTTACGTATTTCAGCATTTTTAATGCGTTTTGCTAAGAGGAGTTCAGGACAGCCAATTGATTGGTTTTTAATATTTTGATTATTTGTTTCATTTTGGATCATAGCCATTGTATGCGTTATCATCTGCAAATATTTGACTGGTTCTATGATGATTGATTGGTACTTTCCAGAGCTGCCCTGAAGCCCATCAAGCCAATTATCAATGCGAACGTTGATTCTGTCACATAGACGGTTGTTCCATCTAATTGAGAGGTGTGGGCGATCGCCTTCCAGAAATCTCTGATTCGGATCATGATCTAGAACAGTAGCGTTAGTGTGTATAGTCAGCAGAATTAACATGTGATCGCCAAATTCCGGATCTATTGTTAGTATGTGGTTACAACAATCTTGTAAGTTCACTGAAATAGCAAAGTGATCTATGCAGGATCTAAGTGGTCCCCTCTTCCAGGTATACCCTAAACCTGGATTTTTAATTGGGAGAAATGTTATATCCCAAGATGCAAAATGCCGATTTCACATACAGCCCCTACCTTGTGATGAGGAAGCGGACTCACTGACCATGTTAATGAAAGGTTGCTTCCAACATTCGGCGTTAAAATCGCCTCCAATTATTATTCGACATGCCGCATATTTAGTAAGTACTTTGTCTAAAAGTGTGTCTAATAGGTCGAAAGCACTATCAATTTTTAGACGGATGGGATTGTGATATAAGGATACACATAAAAAGTATTCCAAGGAAGAGGGTTGTAATGATATAACAGCAGCTAAATACAGTGGAGATTCATGATCTTCATGGGTAATTGAATTCAATTTTGTGTTTATACAGATGGCAGTTCCTCCACTTGGACGGCCACTTGGACCACGCTCAGCTGGTACTTGATGGACTAAGAAGCCAGGCAATGTGAAGTCTTGCATTGCCATGGTTTCTTGGCAGAGTAGTATATCACAATTTATGGCATCATGCCTCTTATTGAACCATGTGTAGAGGTTTGTAAAACCACATGAATTCCATGAAAGAATGGAAATCTTATGTGGCTTGTTAAGTGGTTATGTTATCCATGGCGGGTTCAGTGTGGAAGCCAGAGAGGTCAACCATGACCAATCCTTACTGGCATTTGAGAGGGAGACCAACTGACTTATTACTTCCGGTTGGATCCCACCCTGGTCATTTGGACTGGCAACAGTTGGTAATATTAGGGCAGGTTGACTGAGTGGTGTTTCATTAAATGCAATAGCCTCATCAAGAATTTCGAATGGTGTCGGCAGGAGCCCAATCATTTGCAATTCGCGCCTGTGTTGCCATATCAAGTCAGAGATGATGGTGGTTTGCAATTTACATACCATCCGATAGTTGTGTGTTTGGGGAAGAGTGATCCATTCTATGTCATCTGAATGGAGCATCCTGAGTGCTGGAATTTGCCTAAAAGCCTTCAGTAGAGCAGAACGATTTAAACGTTTGTTACAGTAAATGTCCGGATCAGACTCCCAGCCAAATATGGTAGGGAAAAGTGTGTTGGCTTTGTTTTTGGGCTTTGATGAACCTGCAGGTTCGTGGGGATGCTTTTCAACTGAAGGCCCTGCCAGTTGGGAAGCATTCTGATTATTTGCATAGTCGGATTGGTCAAGGTCTGTATCCCTTCCCAAAGGTGAATTGGGTTGTGGGCGACCTGTTGGTTCGATGGACTGCGACTTTAATATTTGTGACTCTTCATGGTAGGAGGGAATTTGACATACTGCTTTCCCTGCTTGTACAGCTTTGATAGCAATGGGCTTAAAGAAAGCTGATAGCTGAGTTTGAGCAGTAGTTGGTGTTTTGTCGTGAGGCACAGGGGGTCCGCTAGAAGTTGGACCTGTTGCTTCTTTACGATTTCTCACATTGCTCTTTCCTTTGTGATTTGTGGATGCCAGAACCGTACCAATACTTTGAGAGGGGAGCTGTCAAGCTTTTTTAGTTTCAATAGGGGGGGTTTAAGGGGAGGGGGCCTTGTTCAATTTCTTGGGACTGTTTATCTTCTTGTTCTGTACTGCCCATTCGTATAGAGTCAGAATTATTTTTTAATTTTAATTTTTGCTTTTTTTGTTTATTTTTGGGGTAGGTGATTTTACCGCAGGAGGAGATGGTTGTCTGTCCACCTTCCTTTTTAGAGCTCTGAGGAAGAGGTGCTTTTCTTTGCGGAAGTAAAGAATTGCCCAGCACTGGCTGAGTTACCATTCTTTTCCTTGCCTTTTCCATCCGGTGCAGTTAGATCGCTCTTAGGCTCCAAAAAGAGGTTGGTGAGAGTCGACGGACTGTCTGGGTGGAATATTTGATCTACCTCCGAATCCTCTTGGACCTCTTCACACTCGATTGGGCATTTGATAGGATTCTTTTGAGCAAAGAAAAGTATTTGGTCAATCTTTTCTGTATTCGTATTGACCATTTGACATAGTTGGCCGTGAGTGAGAATGTGGTGGTGGGAGGGAACTAGGGGAGCAGCAACCGTTTGGGCAGAGGATTGCGCAAATGAATAGGTGTTTGGTTGGGTTGGAGGCAGCATAGCTGAAAAAGACACCTGTTCTCTCGATTCAGTTTCAGTTGCTATGTTCATACATTCTTAGTTTGCAACCTCTTGTATCGGCGCATCCATGAGAAAGGGACTTGTGAGGCATAGGCACAGGAGGAAAAATGTGGGGGCTGTCAGTGCTCGCTGTTCTTTGTGCAGCTGAGGGGTAGGGGAAACTTTGCAATGCCAGAATGCAGCCTAGTCCAAAGTTGTAGTCCAGTGTACAGAAAATGGAGTCCAAGTGTGTCTAGCAATAGCCCCACTTCTGCTTATGTCAGGGCCTTCTTCCCCATGGCAGCAGAAGGGCAAAGGATGCGCCCCCCACAAGTGCAAGAGCAGGGTGTCACTTTTGCGTATAATGTATGGGGGCAGGGGGCTCAACCGACCCACTCCTTCCTTACATTAGCAACGACCCCCAACACATGTCCCCATGAATATATTGGTCAGAGTGCAGCTATTTCTCACCAACAACCCACTTTGATCAGTGAATATCCCACAGTAGGTCGCGGAAACAAAAGTGTGAAAGCACAGCGTTACATTGTATGGCATTCGTAAAAATGGAACTTGTTGAAAATAAAATTGACAAAGAGGACAGATTTCAAAAGACAAATTGGATGCTTTATTTGGACACTTCATAAAAACATTGTTGATCAAAAAAAGAGATGGTAATCATTTGAACCTGGATGTGAACTGTTCCACAAGCTCTGCTTTAGGTGGACAAGGCACGTTGGCAATGTTTTGTGGCAATGTATTTGTACTCAGAACAAAATTGTGCGTGATTCCGTGAGTATGTATCTCCAAGACAGTCATAATAAGATCTTTCACAAAATCGAATTCCATTTCCTCATATACTGGCTTGACCACCCATTTTTTGCTTCTTTTCGTAAAGGCCATTGCGTAGCGAAGCATCCCAAAGTTTACCGCAGTCCTGGATTGTTCATGCCCAACATTCTCGTTATGCACTAATGCCGCTAGTAATGTCCTATATTTCGTACCATCGATGCCGAATGCAATCTCTTTGGCCTGTACTTTAGGAACATATTGTGGAACACCTCCAAATCTCCCGTGTGACGGAATTCTGTGAGTCTCTTCAGATCTTTTTTATCAAACACAATCTTCTCAATGGCTTTGTGTGGAGGTGAAGATGGAATCAACCACTTCTTCTTCCGTTCCTGCTCTGGCAACAAAGGGCCATCTGCACATTGGTGGAAATGTTGGTTTTCTGTCCAAGAGTGAACGTTAGAACAGTGGTGCATTAGTGACCACCATTTCCCTAGTAGAATTTCCCTGAAAAGTCTGGGACCACTGTAAAATATTTTCGAACCTTTTTTTTTCCCTGCTGCTGAGATTTTTTTATTGATGGATTTGGCAATGTGCCATACATCAAATTGATGATGAATATTTGGGAACTGCTCTCGCATTGTCTTGGCTATTGAAAGGTGTCTGTCCATGGCTATGAGGTCGATTTGCATTCTACTTGATTGGAGATCTTCCAGTGATTTTATAAAATCAAGTTTCTCCAGGGCCACTGAGGATTTACATTCGGACACCGCACAACCACCAAACTCACAATTTTTTTACTTTCCATGTCCTGAACGTGGTATGTGCAGTACTTTGCTGAAAATCCGGGGCTGTCACACTGTCCATCGCCAGCTAGCCTGAACCATTTTTTGGAGAATGTACTTTGAATAGACATTTGTTCAATTTTTCAAGCTTCACTAATGGCAGGGAAGAGTTATTGACGTTGATATTTATAGTACTGTGTTTTAGCAATGAAATCGAGTCCCACAAATTCACAGAAACTGGACAACTTACTGAAACTAGACCCACTGAAAAGTAAAGCAGCTGCACACAGTAGATTCCCAGCTGGCAGTTTCCCCAGCATTGGTTGAGCGGACCATGAACATTTTTCATGGAGCACTTCACAGCTGGCATGTATTTTGAGGTTACTGCCTTGTGGTACACGAGTCACATTCACAAATGGCTTCCCACATACTTCCCCTCTCACTGAATGCACACATTTCAGAATCATTATAATCTCCATCAAGCAGCTGTCTGTCGAATACAATGTATTTGGGTTCCTTTATTAGACTATCATCCTGTTTTAATGTTGTTTCTGACTGAACTGAGATTGACATATTAGCCAAACTGGACATACTGTAGTCAAGATCTTGGTCTAGTTCCTCGGTCAATTGTATTGATGCTTCAGTCGCTGTCATTTCAGCGTCTGTTACTTGAACATGAATCGGAGAAAACATCAATGTCGATTGGTTTTTGGATGGCCTTTGTTTGGCGGGTGTCGATTATGTCATGTGGTCTGCGACTAATTCAAAAGCACCTTAATTACATTCAGTTTTATCTTCATCTGGTGGAGCAGTCGCATTGTAGCAATGGTCCAACAACACTTTGCTGCTTTTGCCGGTCACATTAAATTCATTTTCTGGCCATTGGGAAAAAGCATCTCGAGTCTGCATATTGATTTGAACATGCAGCACCTCAAATAATAGTTGCTCCATGGTGAAATCAGTTTGGCAAGCAGCATCTCTGATTTCTGTCGCTGTCTGCGTCTGCATAGTTCGTACACCATCAGGCAACTCGAAGACAGGTTTGAATAACATGTTCAATGTAAATCCAAAATACCATATTGGACAACTTAGATTTTAAAAATAGCATGTGATGAAGGCACCAGCACAAAACACTGTTTGAAAATGAAATTGTTTGTAACTTACCCTATCTTTCTTGCTTTTCTGTGAAACCTCTTCTTTACTGTAATGACAGCACCAGCAAGCCGGTCCACCAACTCGGATACACGTGCCTCCACTTCTATATCCAGATCTTGTACACATCCCTAGAAAAGAGTATCCATTAAAAATAAGTCATTTGTATTTGAAATCAAATTATTCCATTGCACACATGCCTTACCCAGATACCCTTGTACACCGTGTACGTCATTTAGTCAAAATATACATTTCGAATTTCACCGGATTGATGGATAGTTTACTCGATCAAAGATGACTGTGCGAAACGCACTGATTGAAATGCTGCACTCAAGCAATTTGCAAAATCTGCTCCTTTATAATAATGTCACTGTCTAATAGTATTAGATCTAGGACCTACTTTCTTTCATTCGAGGGAACTGTCAGTAAGCATACCTCTTGCACCTGATCAACTAGGAGGGATGATGTAATTGTAGTAGAAGTATCAGCATCTCCCTGTAACACAGTACTATTTTTAGCAGGGCTGTAAAAATTTAAATTGAACACACACAATCTGACGCAGACAATGGTACATATCACTAAAAAACCATGAATGAAACATTGTGTAAACGAACAACACGATACGTAAATATGATCATATTATCTCAAATTCCATGCATAAAACAATTCCGGAACTGAATAGCTAAATAAGACTTCCTGATACACGCTCGAGTTTGTTGTTCACGCCAGGCATGACATGGATGCAGAACCTTGCTCCTTCATATTCAGTGCATAGTCATGGAGTTGTAAAGGGAAAATTTGATTTGATTTAGAAATGCTAATCTTAAAAATTGGCACATAAAGGGACAGATTAAGAAAACAATATGCTTATTTCAAAGGGCACTATAGCATAGTTATCTGTGCCCATACATCGTTTTCTATGATGCTCCTAAAACCAAGGACAGATGTTTAGCAAAATGGGGTTTAGGTGTAAAACAATACAATCTTGTGAATAAGTATTATAAGGGACATTTACACATAAAACACCTATCTGTCCATTTAGTTACCTGTTCACTACCCCAAGGGCTACAGCTAAATCCAGACCATGACTCACCTGAGGCGGCCTGTGCATGAATAGAGTCGGAATTGCATTTGGGAGCAATTTACGAGTCGTTCTGAGTGGATTCTTCTTTGTGTACTTGGATTGGTCGTACATATTTGTGGGAAAGTGCAGGCTGCAGATGCGGTATCGATCACCCCTCGTGTCCTCCAAGACTTTATGGGCTCTACTTTCAAGCTCTTCTGGCGCAAATCTGCAATATCTGACCCATTCTCTTATTAGATCTATATTCCTCGGGAATACATGCATTGTATTGCCTTTAGATTTGTTATGGGTCTTAGAAGGGCAACCGAAAACCGTACATGCAGGCATTGTTGGAAATTCTGTAAAAAAAGGTCAACAATGTTCAAAAATTCCTTTGCATAAAAGCATGAGAAAGACGGAATTATACCATACATTTTTTCTATGCAAGCTATGTTTTGGTCACCGAAGCAAAATAAGTGTAGCGTAGCCGACTATATTATAGGATAACTTTCATAAACAATTCATTGAATTGACGAAAATCATAACATGTTACTCGTCCCTTGAATGTACTATCGAGCATCAAAAGGAAACATGCTAATTGACACGGTCCGCGAAGGATGCAATTCAATCCCAATTGACACTGATGACAATTGATATATATCGATAACATAAAAAAATTAAAATCGAGTCAGTGGCAATGAGATGAATGAACATAACACTACTGTGTATGTTCATTCGAAATAGATAGAAATTTAGAGATCAAGGAGATATGATTAGGTGACCTGCCCTTACCTTGACCAACAAACAGTTAGATTCAGCAAGCAGGGTACTTAGTGGCAGGAGAACAGGGAGATGTCCACAGGTAGCACGATGACGAGCTTACTCGCAGTGGTCACAGAGGTTCTCAGTTAGCACTTTCACGAGTTGACTTGTAGTGATCAAAGATGTTCTCATGTTAAATATCAAGTGGTTTATAAATAATTAGAAAAGAGGGTGTGTATGTGAATGAATGACGTGTATATGGCGTGGCCTTATGTGGATAGCAGGGGAGCGGCCTGCTTCAGGGGAGCATGCCTGGAGACACGGGGTCTGGCTAGACCATGTGTACAATGGGCCAAGGGCGTAAGATACCTTTGAAGTGTACGTGGTGTTTGGCACCTTGACCGTTCCGACCCCTGCCAGCACCCTTTAGCAGCGCACATCCACTGGTGCAAACTGCCTCTGATAATGGAGGGGGTTGGATGGGCCTGAGGCGTGCAGACAAGGCCCGGAACACTGCTGAATGGAGACACACGTATGTGGATTACAGGGGCGCGGCCTCCTTCAGGGGGTCCTGCCTGGAGACACGGGGTCTGAGGAGGGCATGTGAACATTGACCCCTGTGTGTAAGATACATTTGAAGCTTACATGGTGTTTGGCACCTTGGCCGTTCCCACCCTTGCCAGCACCCTTTGGCAGCACACATCCACTGGTGCAAACTGGCTTTGACAATGGAGGGGGATGGATGGGTCTGAGGCGTGCAGACAAGGCCCGGACCACTGCTGAATGGAGACACACTTATGTGGATTGCAGGGGCGCTGCCTCCTTCAGGGGATCCTGCCTGGAGAC